>NC_134313.1:9644934-15113068 GCF_964195595.1 Calonectris borealis
TGTCCACCTCTAATAATTTTTTTTTTTTTTTTAAACACAAGGTAAAACCAAAGCCCTCTTAATTTATATTTTCTTTCAAGAATTGCCAAATGTTTTCCTAGTAACACTTAACTGTTTTCTTCCCTTCTCCCCCCCCCAATTGGTGTGTACAAGGAAATAAAGGCAGTATCACTAATTCAACTGAAAAAAAAAAAAAGACATCAAGTGTTAGAGAATTTTTCCTTTTTTCCTAAAAATATTATTGCTCTGGACATACCATATGTTGAAGAACTCTTCTCTTCCAGTTTTCCTTTTCTTTCCATTCTCACTGCACCTGCAAATTGAAGAATATATGACATAAGTGCAATGTCTGGCTGATGACCCACTTTCTTGTAAAAGTCATTAGACCGTAAAAAGTCCTAATGGTACATAATAAGAAGAAACATACAAACAATAAAATTATTTTTAATGTCACTTTACAATTATTTTTATTGTCTAAAGCACTGGAAACAAAAAGTATTGTAGTTTACCAACTTCTGAATGCTTGTCCTTCTCAATCACGTTCTTTAATATTTTCTCCTTCAGACTCTCAAAACATTTCTCCTTTATGGGCACAGAGCACTGTATCTCTGTCCCTTCAGAGCTCACTGATGTGGAAGACCTCTTTTTTTTACTATTCCCTTTGGGTAACTTTAGACTATTGCTTAAAGGCATTTCCAGATGCAAGGCATGTACATGGGACGAGGGTGCTGAAAACAAGAAGACAGATTTACTAGGCATTCCATAAGGATTGCAGCCAGATCACTGGCTGGGTCAGATCACTGAAATGTCAAGTATTGGTAATAATATCATCACACTTAACATATAATTACTGCATATGAATGCCTAGGTCTTAGTCTTACATACAAGACAATACATGCCACAGAAAGTTTCTTTGTCTGTTCTGGAATTTGCACTCACTTTTAAACTACTTGTACTGCTTAAAGTGTACTTTTGCTGCTACTTTTAAGCCTTTTTGTTTCCTTTTTATTTCACTGTAATAAAAACCCACGTCAACAGTAAGGGTTAAAGGTGCTGACATTGTCAATATCGTTTAAGTTAACGTTCCATTATGTGAACAGAGAAACTAAGCTCTGGTACAACATTTTCAGTGCTATGTATTAAAACTCACGCTTCTGCTTATTGCATTTTTCATTGATTTTAATAATATTTAAATCACTTACTTTCATGTGTATATTTAATCCACATTTGAATTACATGCAAAATACCATGATAATTTGTCAGAATTCAGCATCATATACTGACAATTCTTATCCTGCACTATTCAGAAAAGTTCATTCAGTGAAATACTTAGGTGTTTTTTAATCTTTTTCTGATGCTAATTAGGAAATAGCATGGCAAAACAAAACTCAAATTATAATTTTCATTGCTAATATTTATAATCAAATAGGACAATGGAATTTTCAAATAATCAAACTAGAACAAAAATTTATAAAGAACATTACTGAGGTCATTCAAAACTCTCTATTACTGTGAGCGCTTTACATTTCATTTAAATGTAATTAGGAAAGCCTAATCTTCCTCAGACCATTAAAGACATTTCAGGACCATGCCAAGGACATACTGTACAAAAATGCAGCTCTGCAAAGTCATAAGGGGTTCAGGTTTTTCAATGCCAGCTGTAAACACTTGGAGGCACCAGGCATCTTCAGTGTCTCTGAACATATGTATCAGCAAAGTATCAGCATGTAAAAAATACATGCAGTTTAAAGTGCTGAACCAAAAAACAAAAAAAAGTCCTGAAAAACACCTGCTAGTGGTCAAGATATTAAACAAGACCAAATACGAAGCTGATCTGGAATGGGTTCTTTGAGCTCCCCCTTCTTTTTTTTTTTTAATTATTCAGTAATAAAACAACAAAAAACATTTAAATAAGCAGTGTTAAGATAATTTAGTACATTCATCAGTCATAAAAGGATTCTGGAGAAAAGGCAAGAACGTCTCAGGGTTGACTCCGTAAGGCAGCCTTCCAGGCTTGGACAGGCCAACCCAGTTCTACTACGATACAACATACACATTACATGAAACTTACTCCAGCTCCTAGGCAGTCTTCTCAGGAAAAAAGTCAAAATGCCACAGAGCGAGAAAGCCGCAAGGGCAGCAAGAGCAATAGCAAGTAGTACATCACACAGCACTTTTAAATGCCAGATGTTCCCAGCTGCAAGATGCAAGACATCGCCATAGCGTGCAATCTAGTCAGCAGCCAGTTCTGCATGCTGGCTTCTAACACAAGACACGAGCTGCATGACCACGGCTGAGGCTGCCTGAGCCTTTCCACTACCTCAAATCTACCATCCCACCTAAGATCATAATCCTTTCCAGACTGGTCTACTATTCAGGTTCTTCCCTTCCTCTGTATTTCAAGTGGACTGAGCTTGCTGGGATACTTATCATCGACACAAAACACTATCCAAATTATTCCTTTCTTGGGTTTCCTAATTAACGTTTGTCTCTGTTACAGGACTGAACTGCTTTGCCATCTGTGGAGCAATGAGTATATTTTAGCACCTCAGTAAAAGAAAAAAGTGACACTTCTCCACATCATCATGCTATCAACATCTTGTCTCGTTTCTAAAAAGAGCACAAAAGGATCACCCAAATGCACGTAACTTGGTTAGGTCACTGCCATTTTGATGAAAAGATGTGAGAATACTCCATCTAAACAAGCTCAAGAAAAATTTAGTCTCAATATTAGATAAATTAGTATTTAAACTTCATTATTTAGAAGAAATCCTGACCTCAGACATTCAAACGTGCTCTGCTATTAATAGCCACAACACGACAGACTTCAGTATTTTCAACACAAGCATATCTGACAAAGTAACCGGCTAGTAACTAAATAACTGTTTGAGGGAACATTTATGATGGGCAGAAGTCCGCTACAGTCACACAAATATCCACCTCAATGACAGAGCTCTCCAAACTGCCTTTCTATAGTAATCTGTAGAGAGAAATTACTATTATGCCTGCATACACTGCAATGTTATTCTTGGCTTTTACTTTTATTAATCAGAGATATTCTAGATTGAGAATCCTAAATTCTCAAATTCTAAATAAAGTGTTAAGGCTTGCAAAGCCTAATTTTCAACTGTGCAATCATTATGCTTTACAAGTAACCACAAAATTAGACAAAGTAAACAATCACCGTCTGAGGGGCAAGTAACAAATACAGCAGGAAAAATATTAGTTTATAAAAAAAATTATTTTAAAAAAATATATGGTAATATTTCCATAACTGTTACTTTTAATTGCAATTTCATTCCTGTTGAGGGGTCTAGTCAGCCACCTCCCACACAGTGAAGTGTAGGAGGTCTGCAATTAACACTCAGCAGAGAGAAAGATGCTTAGAAATTAGACTTGATAAACTACTGATTATGTCATTGGTTTAAGATCAATTTTATCACCAGAAGACTAATTTCAGATTAAAAACAAATGCAAACCACAGCAATTTTCAGCCTGCTTTATGACACCTCTCCAATGCCACCTCTCCTCGTCTGGCACGGTGAAGTGACACAAGCCCCCCTCCTGCGAGCACAGGCACAGAACAGGACGAACAAGCGCAGCAGCAGCAGCACAGACATGCTTTTAGTGGTACTGCTTATTTCAGTTTAGCAAATTAAAATAAATTGTACCAATATGAAGCAACTTATTTTGTTGCATGATATTCTATTCCATGGCTTTTGATGTTTCAACCTTCCTAATAACAGAAATATCATCATCTGCATTACTATACAATTTAAATCATAACATGACCAGCATAATTCATGGTTCAATCATAATTAATTTTCTGGTTTGAATTCCCAGTGCATAGGATGAATTTTGTATCTAAATGCTACAGATTAATACCAGATCCTGCACAAAACGATCTCTTTAGGAAGGACGAGGACATGAAAGGTTCTTGCTTGCCTTCGGCCAACTACCCCAAGAATCAGCTGGGAACTTCAGGGCAGAGATTAGAAGGGCAGACATTCAAATTAGGGAGTAAACCTGACTGTCAATTGATGTTCAGAGTAAAACAAACAGCTCCAAAGTAACAAGAGCTTTAGTTCACTAGAGTCTAGATACCTCTTAAAAGCAGGGTAATGAATTACACTGGCAAAAGTTTATTAAAAAACAATTGATCTCGTTTTCTGAAAATTTTGTACATCAACCGTTTCTTGTTCCTGCTGCAGTAAACTGTTATCAATACAATTATGTAAAAGTATACAATGTTTTTTTCTTTTAGCATAAGTGCAAATTCTCCCACACAGTTAATCTAATGCTACCCTACTAGCAAAATCATCTAGACTGAGCTAGAACAGGAAATAACAGGTTATGATAATATTGTTAATATTACTATTATAAATATTATATTAATATTGTTATATTAGTAAATGTAACAATATTTTCCTTTTACTTAATTTTTAAAACCCAGATTGCTTGCTGAAATTATGTTTGCTCAATACATAACAGTTAAACTAACACAAATGGTGTAGAGTTACAGAAACCAAGAAAAATTATCATGAATTTAAATAAAATTACAACTACAGAAAGATCTGAACTTCATGAGGTCAGAACTGGAAAACTACAGTGTTTTGCATGTATTCAGACTGCCTGTGAATTTAAAGTCTGTGAAAGGCTAAGTGACAAAAAGGCCAGTTATCTACATTTTAAGCAGTCTGACAAATGAAAGCAAGGATTCTTATTTATATGTGTACAGTATCAAGTGATCACAAGTAGGTCCATACACCAGTTTAGGCAAAGCAGTACCTCTGTTCAATAATTAACTGGTAGTGTACCAGTGTCTACCAAAGTGCACAGTACTCCCATGTAGCCTGTGGACTGAAGGAATTGATCACAGGACTTTTGTGTGGCCTTTACAACATTGCAAGTTGTTCATTGTGAGCAATGATTTTGAGAAGGAATCTATGTGTTAATACTGTGAGTTGCCATTTATGCTTCTGCACTTCCCCCCCCTCTGAAAAACAGCAGGTTAGTACCTTTTGAATAAGGAAGTCATTAAAATGCATCATTTTCAACAACATAAAATTATATTTTCAATGGACTCAACTAATAGCCCCCATAAGAAGTCAAAACTTCCAAAGCCACAAATTGCAACTTTGGGTCTAAAACAGTACAGCTCTTTTACAGAAGGGTCGGTGATCATAGACTGTTTCAGGCTAAATACTTCCGTTACCTCCATAATTTCTGAAACTATCTACAGTTATCTACTTCAATGATTACAAAGACAGCAGGGTCCAACTTAAATGCACTTAGCAAATTCCATAGTGGTGTCAAAAATCGAGAACACCAGATCTATCCAGACTGTGTCAATAAAATCTAAACAGCAGAAATATCATAAAAGGACATAGATTTAAAATAGTTCTTTCAGATTAAAAAAAGCAGATAATTAAAGAATAGTCTGGATTTTACACCAGAATTCTCAAATTATAATGTATAGAGTCACAATGCTTATGCTTAAGTTATTAAATTACACTTAGGCAGGCAGATGTTCCCGCATAATGCGAATTAACTTTTCTCAATAATTTCAAGCATCAACAGGAATGACAAAGGAAAGCTTTGGGCACCTCTCCTTTATATGTTAGCTTGCCATTGTTTAAACAGGTTCATTAGAAAAGGAAAAGTAGTGATAAATAGAGTGGATTCTATTCATTCTCCTGAAGCATGCAAGCATTTGGTGTAATTACGTGTGCTTAAATAACGTATCTTGAGAACCTGTGCTATTTCAAAAGCAAAAAGATGCCTTCTAAAGGAGAGAACACAACAAAAAGTATTCAACAGTGTAAAGTAACTCCAGAGGTTTCAAACCTGAACTTAAAAGCTACATTTTTCTTTTTCTTCTAAGAAGAATATGAGAAGGATATGAGACAAATGAGTTTCACCAGCGTTAGAAGCCTGAGATGAACCCAAGAGACACATGAACTTCAGTTACAGAGTCCTAGAGATACTACTGACAGAGGCAGCTAGTCCCAAAACTTTCTACGAAATCTCTGAATTAAAGATATCAAACTGCTCAGATTAGTCTGTCAGCCCACAAAGCTTATACTGCTTAAGTGGATGCTGGGCTGCATACATCTGAAAACTTACAACATTTGGACAAAAAGTTAGTATGAAAGCTCAAGACAGAGTTCTATTTCACGGAGGAAAACTGCAATACATGAAAACTGGGAACAAAAAACAGGTCTGTCCAGAAGGCAAAAAACCCAGAAGACAAAAAGGTAGCTGGCAAATCAGTTCCTTGACAGCTTATAATGCTTAAAATTATGTAGGTTCAAAAAAATCTCCACTAAGCTTTAAATACAATATAAACTGTATCCTGCAGCATAGGTTGCAAGTGCTTGTATCTTCCCATTCTGGGCTCAAGTAGTAATATCAGATAATTTTGTCAGGGAATGGTTTTCTCTGACACAAAGTGCGTGGACATGTCAATGTCCACATGACTCGATGATCTTAGAGGTCTTTTCCAACCTTAATGATTCTAAATATTTTTGAGTCATAAATAAAGGTGGCTATAAATGAAACATATTATTTCTTTAATTAGACTCAGCTGTGGCCAAGACCACACTTAACAAATAAACAGGTACAAGTGTCCTCATGGATGCTGGGTTTAGAGCCAACTCACTCAGAGTCCAAGCCAGTCCCATGACAGAAGCAGGTCACTAAATAAATACCCGTCAGCATTACCAACTACATATTAAATGATCCAAAAAACATATCAGAAAAAGCCAGAAGTTGAATTCCTAGTAACTGAAACCAGTTTTAATAAATGAGAAACAAGATGGTAATTGGAAGTTGTTTGTTTCTTTTACGATCTTGTTCTACGAGTGAGCAAATATACATCTCCCCAAAACACTTCTTAGTGGCACAAAAAAGGACTTTTACAGAAGTAATTTTCCCAAGAATCTGCTGTTCAACTGCTATGCAATGTATCAAAGGCAAACGAAGACTGTCACATGGTTTCACTCGAGAAATTAAGTAATATTTTTAGAAGCTTAAGTGGCGGCTCATTAGAAATTCTCATAGCCCTTATTTTGACAAATTAGTTTGAGATTAATAGATTTTTTTTTTTGAGAGAGAGAAAGGATAAGTACAATCACTTATTTTAATCTACACAATATTGATCCAAGAATCCTACCCAGCCTTTGCTACATCAGGTTAAATAGCTATGCTACAACTCAATGAAGCGATCACCTTATACTTTCAGTGGGAGCATGTGTGGGCAGACACCCAAGAAAGGGCCGTATATACTAAACAAAATGCTTCACTGACCTATCGAGCACTGCAGCTATACTATCAGCTTAATGCAAAGTTGTTTTTTTTCCCCCCCCCCTAAACATAACTAAGTTATAGTTTGAGTGCCATAATTATATACTTTAAGGTCATGTTGTCCTCCCTTACTATTGATCACATTTACCAAAAAATTCCCCAGCAGAGTATGATAATTTAATTTTTTCCTCCTCTTACTTTACTGAACAATTTTCTCATTTAAAAAAAAAAAAGGAAGGAAAAAAAAGGCTTGTGAGAGAATTGTTTCTTGGAAGCCAATTATAAATGGTATGATACTCACCCACATTAGAGACTTATTTATGAAAAAGGCATATGGACAACTAACATACACTGGATGAAAACAACCCACTTTTAGGGTCTGCAAACCACGATGTAAACCCTTCCCCAAATCTCTTAATTGCCTCTATCCAAGTTATTCACTTAAACCACAGTAGCCAGTAAACCGTTACAAAGCGAGAGGCAGCACAGAGTTCCAAAATTGGCTCTATGCTACCTCTGTGAGGGTGAACCAAGTCTATATAAGTTTTAGAGGATTTTTCAGAAATATTTTCAAGTAACATTTTGTAGCAAGCAAAAGACAAAATTTCCACTGCAAACAGAAGCAAAGGTAAAGGAATGCTGACTGCCTCGCAAAATGCTACTAAGTTTTAAAGCTGAAGCCACAAGATCAATGATCATCTAGATTTAGTATATATTAGTATGTTAGTAAACAACTTCATAAATTATTTTTACAAGTTTTAACAATACAAAATATTTTCAAAAGAAATACTGCTTTCTATATTCCGCACTCTCAGATCCTCCTTAAAGTGTGTTAGAAAAAGTGCTAATGCAGCTCAAACCCAGTGGAAGACAAAGAATATGCAGATGGATGGACCCCAGGAAGTGGCAGGTTTGCAAGTGTGCAGGGAAAAAAAAAGTATCCCCTCTTTCTGTGTGATTGAATACATGCACGTTTTAACCCTACAACTACAAACCTAACTGGTTGTATACTGAATCTCTTTACCTGACGCTGTTGTAGCTACTCTTCCATCAGTTACTGCTTTGGAAGAAAGATATGTAATCATCTGAATATCTTCCTTGTCTTTACTGGGATATTCATTACGGAAAGTGGATTCTGTGGATAATGGTGCTGTAACTTCCGAACTACGGCTTAAATCAAGGGGGAGACACGGTCCACGCTTCTCAAGTGACATATGGGCAACATCAGGTACTACATAAAAGAGAGAATGTAATATTAAAAAAGATACACAGGTCCAACAAACAACAGTTTGGATTGCAGCGTTACATAACATAGGAACAGCATACAGCTTTAGCTACAGTAAGTCAAAATATCCCATTAGATGAAAACCGTGAAAGCTCTAATTTTTATGATTCAATTTCTCTTGGGCAGTTCTTTATTAGATTAAGATACATTACCCTCCAATTTTGATGACTGTTGGTTTTGACCACTGATGGAGAACACTTTTCCATCAGTAACTGAAGAGGGAGAAGAAACTTTTTCTACAGAATCATCAGGCAAGGAGCAAGTGGCTAAACGCTGTGATCTTCTTCTCCGTTGGCTATGTTTGTAGGATCTAGGGGAATTCACTGGCTGTGATGGACCTAAAAAGAGATCTTTCAATGTTCATGAAGCAGAGAGATATACCATAATCTTACCGCAGTATTTGAGATCTAAAGATGGGGAGTGCTTTAAACAGCTCTTATTTGCAAAGCTGGTAATCACAGCAGAACTGTAAAAGTAATTAAAAACTGTGATTACCAGGAGCAAAAAAAAGTTATGCTCAAGATATGATTCTGCTTTTTGCTTATTATACATTATTAGGGCATGTACTTCCCCACTGATAAAGGCTGTTGTTTCAGGCAAACAGTGTATTTACGATAAGCAACCCCCCCATATAACCCCTGAGAGTAGGCTACTTACAATGGAAGGGGGCAGTAGGATTTAGCAGTAAACAGAACAAATGATCACAGTTAAAGATCTAAAGTCATGGATAGTGGTAACACACAATTTAAAAAAAAAAAATTCAAAAGCAGTGGTTAATTTTATATCCCACCTCCCATCTTCTGCTAACCTGATATCAATACCCCAACTATATTTCAAATGCACTCTGCCAATGCATGGCACAGAAAGAAGGCTCAAGAACCTCATACTGAAAAAAGAAAAAAGGGGGTGGGATTGATATAGGTTAATACAGGCCTGATTCATTAAAAACAAAAAACCCACACTCCCCTACACCTCTCCAATTTTACCCAGTTTCAAACTTTTGCCTTAGAAAAACATTTAAGTCATTATTACATTGTAAATCACTGTTCTCTCCTTTTCTTAAGCAATTTTTAGAGTCAAAGATGTACAGATTTAAAAATAAAGACACAGCAAAATTAAATTTCCATTACAGGTGGTAAAGACTCGGAAACCAAAGATTAAAAGACAGCACTAACAAGATCTAAGCTATTAAGTAACCTATTTTTAAATTACCTAATTTTTAAAATACTGCTACAGAGAAGTCTAACTTAATCCAAAAATACATGCTCAAGGAAAACTACTTACCATTATTTTAGGGGTAGGGAGGGAAGGCATATTACAATATAGATGGCTGCTAGTATTTTGTGGGGACAAAATACAACTTATATCAATGTGTCCTGAATAAATAAAGATGGCTGAATTTGCACCCCTCCCTCTCCCATTCACTTAAAGTTATCTGTGAGAAAAGATTAAAAGAAACTTATCTCCTAAGGGAAAATATCAAATCAAGGTTAAGGGGAACACACAATGCAGGTATAGTCTTCCATCCTCAATCACTATTCTAAAAGTGAAACAAAAATATAGCTTTTGAGTCACTGCAACCCAGCTTTTGACTCACTGCAACCCACATTTATTTTAACTGTTGGCCTCATCGTTTATTGTTCTTCAGGCAACAAAGAGCCTGACCCTAATCAACACTAAAAACCTAATATAATTTCAAAAATTATAGAAATATTTTAATAGTCACAAAAAATAGCATATTCAAGGATGCAGCATAAACCTTTCCCTGTTCTTCTGATAACCAATATTCTGGTACTTTGCAAATCAGTTACGTACATTAAGAAGCTGAACACCTATGGTATTACTCTGATACACAGAAACCCGATTTTTTATTTTTCCCCACCACAGATCTTGAACCCATCCTCTCTTTCACATCATATTTGGAGGAAATATCACATAAGCTGAAGAATGCCACAGCCAACAGGTACAGCACATCAGCCTGCTGAAGGCGGAATTTCCCAGAGAAGGAAAGGTCCACAACCGAGGTGTACGTCTTTTCTTTTTAATGAATCAGGCCCCTTCAGAAGAGAGGTTTGATTTTTCCTGTATCACTGTTAATACTAATGTGGAGATTTAAGCTAGAGGGAAAGCCAACCATTAAAAGCCATGACTCTATAAATATAAACGTATTATTTAAATGTATTATTTCCAGTAGAGTAATTCATATGCCTTATTATGTGACTTGACTTTTAAAATACTGAGCTACCCCTAATTCTCCCACTTGGACCTTTTATTTAAAGCAGATTCATTTTGAAAAGCAATAGCCATTTACAACCAAAAAAAATTTCTGTATATCTCTTATAAGTAATTACGGTATTTTTTTTAAAATGTCTGTGCTCACTAGTTTTATTTATCACAGAAGAAGGAAGCTGAGAGACCAGCGTCAAATCCTCGACTTGTATTAATTCTGGGGAAAGTGGTGATTTAGGGGGCTTTATACACCCAGAAGAATCTCCAGATTCTTGTTTGCATTTCTTGCTGCGAGCCTTTCCTGAAGACAAAGTTGAGGATAACAGTGCAGGTTTCTGAATGTTGGCAGAACTGCTAATATCAGCTTCATTTTTTTTCTGACTTTGTGGTTTAGGTGAAATCTCCTGAATAAATAATAAAAAATTGATACTTTTATTTCAGTTTCTTCGCTGTAGTTCTTGTATTCTATTTTGATCTTTTTAAAAGCAACTTTAGTATTCAAAACACATTTTAAAGCAACATTCTTTTCAGTACAAATGAAAACTATTTAAAATGCACCACATTAAATGTTTTTTTTTTTTTTTAAAGGAGCACTATCAATTATTTTCAGTATTCAGAATACCCTCATTTCTTACTATTTGAAATACTTGCAAAAGGCCTGAAAACAAAACATTTTTCTTCTATTCCCATTTTAAATATTCACCAAAGACTTTTCAGTTTCTGTCTCTTTCATCTTCAGTAGACTAGGACTGTCAGTGGTGTCTCAAAGTATAACTCGTAGAACACTTGTTACAAGCTAGAATACATACACTGATCTACAATCAGAGATTCATAGACTATCTCAAGTTGGAAGGGACCCATCAAGGATCATCAAGTCCAACTCTCTCCTCTTCGCAGGACTACCTAAAACTAAACCATATGACTGAGAACGTCATCCAGATGCTCCTTGAACTCTGACAGGCTTTTGCGTTGCTATGAGCAAACAATCCTTGTTCAGAGGATTGCAGTGCTAAAAAAAGTTGCCAAGATTTTCCCTTCACAGTCATTTCCCTGACCACAGCAAAAAAAAATTTAAAAAGCTCCTCAGGAGAACTTTGTTTAATACAAATTTCATTTTCAGAGAAGAATCTGAAAAAGTTGATACTGCTCCTTTAAGGAATGTCTGAAAACAATAAAAAGTTTCCAAATACTGAACACACTCTCACACAACCCCTTTCAGTGCTGGGAGTCTGGATTTCACCACATTATATGTTTGTGCAAACACATGAAGAAATCACAACTTCTAGCACCACAGGGTTAAACAGATTGCTAACTGTTGGGGAAAAACGAGCAGATAAAGAGTTAAAACAGTTTTTGAAGAAAAAAAAAAGAAAAAATCAATATATATAATGCAGCTTTCCAATTTTATCAATTTTCATCCTTCTTAACGCACATACTGAAGTATTATTTTTAGACAATTAGCATGCATTGACAGACATTAGCATTTTAGATTTTTAACTGGAAGTTCTTCCTACTTTACTGAATAAACTGTGCATGTGTTACAACTTGCCCAATAATGGCAAACTACAATATCTGAACATAATTTCTGAAACCTGTCCCCTTTCTTGTCCCAGTTAGATCACACAGCATAGTATCATCCAATAAAACCGTAACTAACAAAGTAGAAAGATATTTCTAGAATGTGTGCACCACTTTATCCAAACTAAAAACATCACATCTCTGATGATTTGAGGGTATTATTGGGTTTTGCTATAAATCGCAATTTTATTTTCCACTGGAACTTTCCATGTACCAATGGAAAAAAAAAAAAGGCAGAACAAAAAACCACAAGTGCACATTCTATGTTTGTAAAAAGGCACCCCTGAATGCTACATGAATAGCTTGTTGGAAGTATCATGTAAAGATCCGGTGCAAAACATCCCATTCAGCAGACATCAGTTCTACCTTGAATAACTCAATTACACATGTACTAAATGCAGTTTATTCATTTAAATAAAATATTCCAGGAACTGTAGAGTATACCTATGCTGGTTATGAGAGGTATTACCAGAAATTAATTAGAGTCGTAACTTGTAAATAAACAATTTTATTGTTCATCTTCACAGATGTGAAAGACATTACTACAGCATCCATTACTTTCAAATTACAAAGTTATTTAAACAAGATTAAAAAAATTAAATTAATATTTTGATAAGGTGCTTAACCTCTTAACAGGACAAATTAACATTAAAAACCTTAATGAATTAATGTTATTCATCTAACCAGGTCTTGGTCAAAAGGAAATATAACATGACATACCCTAATACAGTTAAATAAACTAATTGTATCTGCAACTAATTGTCTGAGGTTTTGGGTTTAAGACAACTGTAAACTAAAAATATATAAATATAAATAAAATAAACTTCCATCAACAAAGTCAGTTTTCGGCTATTGGCCTGAATACTTCTACCATGTTCTGCATTACATTATTAAAAAAACCTACAAGATATTTTACCCATTCAATTTTATAGCAGTAGCAGACAAAACCTCTAAGGAATGTCAGCTTTGCTATTGGAAAACCTTTTGGGGAGGTTTATAACTCGGCCATTTTAATTTGAATTTGGGCAGGAACTTAGTGAAAAAAGCTCTAGGCTCAAAAATTTTCCTCCCCACAGTTAATCACTTAAATGTTTGTGAGGTTTCTGTTTTCGGTTAGAAGCGAAGGAATAGGACAATTTGGGATTTTAGATGCCTCTTTAAAAGGAGCTTAACTAGTATTTCCAAAAATGAGGTTTTTCAGACCATTAGCATGTAAACAATGACAGAGACATCTTTTTTTGTATCTAATCAATAAAACAGAAACAGCCGAGTTACTAAGTCTAAGAAGTAACAAAAAGTTTTTAGTAAATATGCACTGTAGTTTATACTGTTGCATACACAGTCTATGTAAACCACAAAGTCCCATTCACCGTAATGGGATTCTGCATGGTAAGATTTACATTGTAATGATTCTTCCAAAAACAACATGCTGTAAGCCATTTCACAGTTTTTTGCACATTGAAAATATCACACACAGTAGCAATAAAATCATAGCATCTTTAATATGCAAAAATTTGAGAAATGGAATGTCATGTCAATACATTGTAAACCTTTATGCAAAATATCGGTCAATGCATTGACACCGTAGTGGCTCAGTCAGCCGTTACAGTGACAGCATTAAAAACAGAAAATCATGTTCCATTGACAAGACTCGCATCCAACGCAGCGTCAATGGAAAAACCACAGCAATGCAATTATATATCAGCTCTAAAGAACCAGTACAACCAAAATGTCAAATAAAGTTTGGGTTAGGGACTGTTCATAGAGTGTGCTGGGGCTTAAGAACAGAAGTGCTTTTTTAAGAATTGCGGGCAGCAAGGCTATTTTATTCAAATGCTGCTGTTGAAGAAGAATGAAAATGAATACAAAAAAGCTGTATTAAAACTACATTAAGGCTCTGATTTAAATCATTGGAAAACAAAGATGTCCCGAATCAAGACTATTGTTCATCCTTAGCTTGTTTTACCATGCTTAGGCATTCAGCCCTTTTAATATGCAAGATAATGCACAGCTCGGAGTCAAGCAATGCCTGAACACAATGGAATAAGCCAAAGATAAAATGGCAGCCTTCAGGTCCTGCAAATACGCAGGTTTAAAAATCAGACCCTTAATATTATTTAAAAGTTTCTTTTTTGTATTTATTAAAATACACACCCTTGAAAACATATGGCTCATTGAGCGGTTCATAAAACACATACAAGCCTACAACACCAAATTCTTACAATATAAAAGAAACTTCTTTTAAAAGAAGTTCTACTTGATGTCAAAAACCCTGTTTCAAACACAAATCAAATTTGTGCAAGGGCCTTTTCCTAAGCCAGTCATGGTCACGGTTCCAGCTATAAAACTGGGACCTTGGGACACTGGTCTCCTCACATTTGTTGCATGGAGACTTCATTTTTCTTTGTTTTCTGTTAGTTTTCTAACACAAAAGCTCACTACTGAAATTCAAGTCAACACTGTGTTTAGAGACAATTAAATTCCATACTTCTGGCTCTGCCAGAAATGTAAACATAAGATCAATTTTCAGTTCCCTATTATATCTGAAGGGGCAAATTTTAATGCTGTAGGTACTACATCTCCATGGCACACTCCAGTGGGAACCTTGCAAAAGAATCAAACTCTACCATTTCATACCTGCTCCAGGACTGGAGCTGTTTCTTTGTTGCCTTCCTTTTTTTCAGCACCATCCGCAACAACAGCTTTGGATGCCAACAAACCTTAGGAAAAAAAATGCAAAGATTTTTAGTTAGAAGCAGCTTGAAACAAGAATTTGGGGAAAACAAAGCAAAACAGTGAGACAAGAAATAGGAACTGCTTATACTACAACAATTCTCTCTGAAACAGCTCCACACAAAGCTGAACACTTTAAATTGGAAGAAACAAAAAGTTAAAGGACGTTCTCTTTCACAAGAGGTACTTCTCTGGCATTTCCACTAACAAGATAAAAATCAAATTATTAATTGTAAAATAATGCACTTGGGCTTTAAAACCAAGCCTATGATACTTAAGTAAATTTTGAGAGATCAAAATTATTTACAAACCTTTTCTATCTCTCCCCTTTGCAGTCTTTAAGAAATTCCCATCAGAATTTGTATTACTACTTCTTAACTCTAACACATGCAAACCTTTCTTAGACAGAATAGAACAAGGGATTTAATTTCCAAATGAATATTCTCAGCAGTGGAGCTCCCAAATTACCTCAATAACAAGACCATATTGGGAGCAAATACATCAGAATATGTCACTTCATTCATGAACTAATATACAATGTCAATACTATAAAAAAATCTGTAAAAGACAAGGCAACATAAATACGAGGAAGCTTTTTGTTGGCTAAGCATATAGCGATAGCTTCAGTTCCACTTCACACAATAACTTCAATTACCCAAGTATGCAGAGAAAGAGAAAGTTCTACGCCATAAGACAAGGCAGAACTGATAAAACCTGAAAAAACACAAATCTGAATAAAAGTTACTATTATAATCCCTGGGAATGTCAACATTGGGGGTGGAGAGTTTAAGTCCTCAAAAATAACATGAGCTGACAAATCCACAGGAAATTCCTATTGCAGTCCATGAAAAATCAGATATGCTCAAAATTAATTTACAGTGCACAATGCCCAAGGAATTACAAATTAGCGAAGCCCGGGCTCTCAGGAAGCATTTAGGACATTAAAAGAAACCAAACAAAAAACATGCACACAAAAAACAGTGTGGTATTTTGCTAGAGAGCTATCACATTTCAGCATTCCACAATAAAGACTAGGTGCTTTTTTTCATTTACTCTTTATATTAGATTAAGTTATGCTTCAGTTTACTGGAAAGTAGTTATGTTTTAAATAATAAGAGGTGCAAACTAACTGATTTTACAGCTAAATAGGTTAACCGAAAAGCAGAAACTTACTTAGCTCTATTATATCAATACTAATAAAATTATCAGGTAAGATTTTAATTCTGCATTAGGCTTCATAAAAGATTTAGGTTTCACGGACCTAAATAAACCTTTGTGACTTAAATTACCCTGCCTAAATCAAGTTGCAAAATTAGCAATGTTCTTTATATTGACATTCATGCATCTACAATGAAAAGCATAAAATAATTTTCAAAATTAAGTGAAGTAGAGTTTTAAAATACCAAACAAGCTACAGTCTATAGGGCAGCTCTTGTGGTTCTACAAACCACAAGTTGCCCAGAGAAGCTGCAGATGCCCCATCACTGGCAATGTTCAAGGTCAGGTTGGACGGGGCCTTGCGCAACTTTATCTAGTGGAAGATGTCCCTGCCCATGGCAGGGGGGTTGGACTAGATGATCTTTAAAGGTCCCCTCCAACCCAAACCATTCTATGATTTTTATTTCTAGCTAGATGCTCAGTGCTCAGAAAGCCATGAAATAAACTTAGACTCTGCCAGACCTGTGAATATGTAACTCTTCTTACTTCCTTCTTCTCTACCCCATTAGTATCTTTCTAACCAATTATCATGCCGGTAGAAAGACAAAACAACTCCACAAGCTACCACAGCAGCAGGACTACAGGTTTGCCATCCCCTGTCAGTAACAGCACGTAACAAATAAAAAGCATGGGGTGGCATAGTGAACCAGAAGTGTTTTGTTCTGTAAGCTTGCCGCAGATGTTATCTTTCTTTTAGTATCAACAATGTAGCAGGAGATGTGGAAGCAAGCATTCCAACAGAGGCAAAAATTAATTGGAAGAAGACATTAATACATGCTTAGCAGCAGACATCCTTCATCTTCGTGAAATGGAATTTCCCCCTGTGGCGCTAGCAGAAGAAAAAGGACCAAAGGAAGCAACTTTATTTTGTTGAATGGTGAGCAAAGAACACCAGATGCAGCTGTTGCCCTCATGGCAAACAAGGAGAACCTTCTGCAACACATACTGAATGCTGAATTGAAATCCAGAAAAGAGTTCCCTTCAGACAGCCTCCTACAACCACATTATTTGCTCTATTTCCTCAAAACAGCCGTAAGACACTTGGTAAATGAACGTTTTCCTCACAGCTACAATGCTTTACGATTCTTTTGTAGCCATTCTGATGGGCACACCAACATGATTCCCAACCTTCCTTCAAATCTAAAAGCTCATGCAGGAGACACAAATGATGATTTGCAAGTATTTCAAGCATAAGAAATAAGCACATAGCAAGAGAAAGTTTGATCATCAGCAGTTACATTTTCAAAATACTCCAATATATGCAACAATAAAAAACCTACTACAGTATGAGTTGCAGAAGTGTGTTAATTTGAGAATAGTTAGACAAAGCATGACAAATTTCATCTTGTAATTGAAGGATTAATTCATTTTCACTGAATGGTGCAACATACTCTCTGCTAGCAGAGTTTGCTTTCATGGGGGGGAAGGGAGGGGGCAGGGGAGAGAGAGGGAGGGAGGGAGAGAGAGACTGTTTTTAGAATGATAACAAAGTCAATGGCTGCAACATTATGTTTTCCGATTATTCAGTTCAGTCTATGTGAGCCCGTGCAACTGCTATTATTCTCACAAAGCTCCTTAGGAAAGGAGAATCTATTCACAAGCACAGAAAAATATAATTTTTAGAGCTACAGGTTTTTCAGCTAGTTTTGGTATTTTCTCCTACTAACTGCTATTGGAAAGAAATAACTGTAAATATATATATCTGTAAATATATATATCACTAGTATATATCTTCTACTGCTCATGGCAGCAATTAAATTGGGACTTAACTGAGGGTATATGTAGTATGGGCAAAGGCAAGTAGAAATGAGGCTGATAAATCAGACATCTGTTAACTAAACTCGATACCAAATAAGAAACCTTCCAGGAAAGAAAATCCTGGAGGCAGAAGATGGGTTTTTCTAAAGACTGTTTCCTTCGTATCATGTTCCATACTGGCCCATTTCATTTATTTTCTCCTTTACACTGAAGTACTGATTGAGAGACTGAAATGGAACCACACTAATAAGAAAACTAACTAAACATCCTCAGCTGCTGACCTGTGAAAGGCTGCATCAGCCAAAACAAGTCTGGAAGAAACCTCATCACACAGTTCAGTAAATCAGGTTATTTTTACCTTATAGAAACAGGTAAGACTTTTTATATGAATGACCACACCCTATCTACTACAAAAAACAAACAAACAAGAAACCCCTCTTATCTATAGCATAGAAAAGTTGGTCAGACTTCACACAAAATATTTACTAGAAGAATGCGTAAAATGCATTTCTATCTTCCCATCTGTCCAAGGGCCCCTCTGTCACAGGAGGGACTTCACAACTTTTTTGAAATGCACCTGATACTTTTCCAGCACAGGTACAAACATATTACCTCATCCTAAATACTGACAGGATCAATGCTGGTAACACAATTCGCTTATTGGGAGGTATGGGGAGGAGGGATACAAATCAAAATAATTTTTCCACAGTTAAGTAAATTTCTATTAAATTTTGGAATAAAATGCAATTTTAACTTTTAAAGATAAGACCAATTATTTATTATTCCATTTCCTGTTGTATAAAAAGTATTCTATAGCTGTATACTTGTTTTCCATTAATACCTTTGAGTAATAAACGTAGGGAATGAATGCCTTAGACACTGAAAAAAATGTTTCAGATCTTCATTGCTTCAATTTGTAGCTAGGCTTGTATACTTTTAAATTACATACTGTAAACTCTTTTCAGCAACAGTTCTACTTTATGACAAACTATGACAAAACATCTAGTTTTTCCACAGCTAACAAAAGCTTTAATTTACAGTGGTGGTAGGTAACTCATAACCACATTAAGAACACGTACAAACCGCAAATTCACCCGATAATAGAGAAAATTGTGCAGCTGGTGTTAAAACATACTCAAGAAATTCATCAGTTCAGGATGGTTACCTTCCTACAAAACTAAAAAGACCAAGTCAAGCCTGAGACCATCCTCTGAATTTATGAACGAGGTAAATTTTATTACCAGATTCCTTTAAAATCCAAACAAGTAAATGACTGTAGTGAGTATCTGCCTCATGAACATGCTCTTACCAATCTACTTTAGTACCTTATATGCAAGCAAGTATATTTCACTACATTAAAAATGAAAAAAATCAGTAACAAAAAAAGTATTTTACCAGTGATCTTGTTAAGACGAGCTCTCTTTGCCTGAAATGAGTTGCCTAAATTACTTTTCCTCTTGTGTGATAACGTGCTCTCTGCCTGCACAAAGGCCATCTTTGGAACATCCACTACAGGAAATCCTACTTTTAAACAGAAGAGAAATCTAATAAACTCACATTTCATAAATACGTAACAACACCCAAAATACTTAAGTATTTCAGAACTGCTATTAGAATACTGCAGTAAAGAAACTTTAAAATTCTATTAAAAATGAAAATGACACATTCTGAAGATTTAGTATTACACATTGAAGCATCAGATGCAGATTACTTCAAAATATGTAATTTTTACTCAATATTATGAGAAAAGCAGTATTAAAAACTTAAAATGAACAAATTCTTATCAACCCAGAAATAGTTTCAAACATCCCTACGTATGGATATATCATCCATATTAGAATTTTTTTTTTTTTAGAACAGGATCAGGGATTATCTCACAGATAATAGAAGATGCAAGAATATGAACCAAAGCGTGCAATGAAATAATTAAAAAAAAAAAACTATGTACTGCTCTTGTCACAGCTAGTTAGAAGTTTTGCACAAGGAGTAAATACTGATCAAACTAGATTTATCTTTGTCTGATAAAAATTGTTTCTGAACCGATTAATGTTATGTATCATAAAGTTATCATAATAGCAAATGAAACACCTTCCTCTAGAAATACCAGTTATTACTTAATTGCAAAATTAACAACAGGAATTCTACTTCAACATTACAGAAACACCTATTTTATCTCTTACAGAATTAGTTTTTACCAAATGTGTCACTAGATGTAGGCTCCTCTTCCCTTTTTTGGACTTCCTGCATGATTGTGGAGGTTGAGGTTTCTTCCTTTTTTGAAGGAACTTTTAGCCATTTTCTGTCCTCTTTATCTTTATTGCTGTTTGCGCTGGTTCTAGGTTTACTTCCTGCTTTGTTCTTGGCTGCTGCTGCTGCAGCAGCTTTGACCAAAGCTATCCAATCCTCCAAAAAGGAAAAAATGGTAAGTAAGTATTAAAAAGTGCCTGAGACTCAAATAGAAAATACTTATAAACCCAGTGAAACTTCATCTAGAAACGTTCAAGAGCAGTTGTATTTATTTTTATGGCTACTACTCAAAGAGTGGTAAAATAAGTTTCCCAAATTTCCTAAATAAACTTGAAGTATTATCAATATGTCACATGGATAAAAAGCAAAAAGAAAAAACCTTCAAAAAACCACTGCATATAGAATTCTGGCTGCACGCGTTCCCTGCTACCTATTTTATGAGTCCTAGCTTTAGAAACCCAGGAGCTCCCAAACCCACAACACTGACTTTTTTCTTACCCTTCTGGCTGTGAAATACACCAATTCCATTGTTGCTCAAATTTAGCTATTCAAAATTACAATCAACTCGAAGAATGGTCCAGCCAGCTGCATGATTGGGCAGAGTTCTTCCTGAATTAAACTGATAAAGCAGGGACAACTCTTTTCTAATTATATCTCTGTTTCTAGAGTAACTACAGACAGCACTTTTTGTATTACATGTTACAAGTTTCATTGAATAATTTCAATAAAGTGCTCTATAATGTGACTGAATTTCACAATACACATTTAAGGTAATAAAAGTGCCATTTTGGATAACGGCTTATTTGACCATACAGAAACATCCAAGGAGTGAACAGAACATACAGCCCAAATTCCTCTACTTTTTGGCATGTTGACGAAGCCTAGCCACCCTTTGAGTCAACGGAGAGAACTAAAGACTTCCAAGGCTGAGCCAAGCTCTTTCCACTAGTTTGGAATGATCAGACTTATGTCTCCTGAGTGTCAGGGATCAATCTGATTACAAAAATTTTAACTTGATTCTTTCAACTAAAGTATTTTTACAATTTTTCTGTAACATTAAGGTACAGAATTTTTCCATGGAGAAGTTATATGTGATATGAAAACCAATAGCAATGGTCATCCTCCACCACTAAGAATTAAGCATCTGAGTGTTTTGAACAATAATTAATTTATGACATGGCAATTTGGCTACAAGAGTATTTGCAGATTTGTACTACCACATATAAAAAAGGTATGATAAAGACTATTTTTGTCTAGTTTCGCATGAGTGCTTTACAGATAGTAAAACTTTTTTTTTCCCCCCAACTGTAAACAGATTATATTTTATTCTGGACTGTTTCTTGTTGTTATGTTATCATATGAGGTACCTAAAGTATCTTGATTTTATAAATCTTGTTTCAATGCAACTTTTTCCCACACATTACATATTATACGTCTTTCAAATTTCTGTTCTACTGAGGTTTTTTTGCCTTCTTTGATGAATGAGAAAAGCATAAGACAAAATACAAAGCGTTATTTTCTTTGTATTATGCTTTTCTTTTTCCATAGCTCAATACTTTTAAATCACTGCTTTACATAGGTTATGCTTCTACATTGCGTCAAGCTATGCACTTAGAAACACCAACAGTTTTGATTCCTCTAAGATAAAGTGTTCCGTGTCCAAATTGTCAATGCAAGACGCATACACTCAGTCTAGCTAGCAGCAGAAAAGTTTGGAAGCGCTTTGGCAATGCTTACACAACAGGCAACTACCAAGGCCATTTGGTGACATGCCAGCCACAAAAAGCGTGTCTAACTGCCAGCTGCATAGTCAATCAAAAACACACATACCTCTTTTTTGGCCAGCCAAAACGAGCACACACATTAGCTCCAGTCCATCCAGAGCCTTGCCCATCCAGCAGGACAAAAAAAGGATTGAGCTATTTGTGCTGGTGAGGAGTTAGGACACCTGAGAGTAGAAGTCTTACACTGTACCCTGGCCAAGGGATGAAGAGGATCAGTAACATGGCTGGAGCTTGGATCTTATGATAAAAGTGGGAAGCAAAGGAAGCGCAGCCTGCATCAAATCAGCTTCTAAACAGCATTGTAATTTTCAGTCAAGCTAAGCACTCTGAAATCAGAAGCTTTCCGAAGATATCAAGCTTCAAGGACCACACTGAACTAAGTAACCTGTTTTAACAGTAGCTGTTCTGGTACAATATGAAGGGGTTTTTTGTTTGCGTTTTATTTCATTGTTTGGATACTTTCCTTAAGACATGGAGCTTACAAAGGGTAGCAGGACACATATAACAATGAAGCAAACAAAGGTTAAACATTCAGGAGCCAGAGCAGAGAGACATTAATTATGGAGATAGTTATACCTTTTTTCCTAGATTTACATGTAGATTTAAACTCAGTGAAAAGAACCTTGAGTGGGGGGTGGACAAGATTGTCTCAAGAGGTCCCTTCCAACCTCAACAATTTTGTGATTCTGAATTGGCCAGAAACTGTGTGGGTCCGTTTTAATTTGGCTCTGGAGTAAACATGTAGGCACTAAAGTGACACAGGTAATTCCTGCTTTTTAACCTTGAACTCCTGCTGAGCCACTGCTCAGCTGCACAGCTCCTGACATGTGAGAACTATTTAGCATCTAAGATGCTAAGGTGACTATATTTCTTTTGAAGAGCACATGAACTCCTCCCTCAAAAAGATACATCTGTGCCTTTTTCAGAATTTTTAGAAAAATTTAACAAAAAAATGGGAGAATAACAGTGGGATCCTAAAGCACAATGAATTCTGAAATCTGTCTCAGGGTTGCTGCAAGATATTTACTCTGTCAACCATAATAGCAGGACACTAAATATCATAGATATGACAGAAACTAGTTGCAAATCTTTACTAGCAGGACTTTTCCCCAGAGCTTTCAGTATACACAAAGCCAAGGGCCCAAATATGAACACATTACAAATTAATGAAGTAAAAGCAAAATGCTCATAAGAGAAGTTTTCCCTACTTCTCCCTCATGTCCTGACATTATCCCTCTATTGGCTGTGGTTTTGTAACTCTGCACCAGATACTCTGCACCATCCAGCCTGATTTCCCGCTTCCCACAGTATCTCACCCCAGTGAAAGTTTCTCATTTACACATAAAACTTAAAAAAAAAAGTGTATTTCCTTCTTTATCTTACTAAAATTCATCCTTCAAGTAAGCTGAGAAAATTGACAGCAGAGAAGTAATGGGACACTGTAGTTAGAAGACAAAACATTACTTTATCACTACTGAGGAAAACTGTCGTTATGCTAATTAGATTCACTAAATCAAAGCACAAGAAATTGCACGATCAATAAATATGTTAGTAGAAATTACCCAACAGCCTTACACATCAATTGGCTAAACACTTGTATTTTAAAATATTTCTTTGCATAACCTTAAACCGGCAACAGTGGGAAGACAAAACCAGAATCATTTCTGAAATCCAACCCTTGTGCCAATAGCAGAATTCACACACATCGTTCTCCCTTCACCTGCCTACAATCACCACTTTTTTGCTTCTCTACAGTACTAAAGATTCAGCTGTTTTTCCTCTCCTGACACATCACAACTCCCAACGCCCACACATTCATACATACACACACACAAACATCATCAACCTATTGACTGGCTGATTCCACATCAAGCCTGGATTCCTTACCCTCACCTTTTCAATTCTAAACAGTCTGCCCCACCTACATCTTGGCTCACATTGTCTCCTGTCACATCTTCTTTTTGACTCTGTCCCAATCGCAAATCCATGCTTTTTCCTCAGCTTCCTCTTCCTGTGTGCCAAGTCCCCTCCCTCTCCTTCAAAACCCTCCTCAAAACTCACTTCTTTTGGTTCGATTTCCGTCACTAATCTCAGCTCCGGCGCTATCTGCTCCCTCTCGCGCGCCTAATTATATCGAAGATAAAACAAAAAACATGAAACAGAAAAAGTAAGTTATCCAAATACTTCATATGTGCTCTCACAAGGGCAGTCTCAATATCCCCATCTTTTTTTATTTTCTCTCTGTACTACGTTAGCCACGTTTCTGTGTGATTTCAATTAATTTGTGCTTATCTGCAGAGCAACCTAACCTATAGTCTCATTGCATTGAACCACACAAATATTTTCCACTCTTGAAAAATTTTGCCTTTCCACCTGCACAGCTGAGTCTTATTAAAACACACTTCTGCTGCAACTCAAAAATAGTTTGAGTGTTACAGTGTTTACAATCTCTTCCTTTAAGACACGCTAAGCTCAAATCAAAGAATTAACTAGCTATATCCCTCTTTCTCCATGTAATTCAAATTCTGCATGCGTAGCACACACCTTCCAAACAGATCTTGCATTTGTTAAATTTGCTAATGCACTAGATCTTGAAGTATCTTAAGCTTACACCCATCTCTTGAAATGTATTTTTTGCTTTGGAAACAGACAAAAAACAAGACATAGGTTTAAATTAAGCATGAAGAGTTGGATCTGCCAACTCCACTATTTTTCAAATCAAGTTATACTCAGCATTTTTTTAATCTTTACATAATTTTTAGTAAATGACTTATTATAAAATAAATAATGCAAAAAAGCAAAAACATCCCCTTGAGTTCTAGGCTTGGACAAAGCTCAGTTTCAGATAACTGATTTTCAAACCAAGTCTTAGATCACATTTTTATTCTTAAATTCCACAAAAATATTTTGAAAAACAAACATTTTACCATAGCATAATGACGTAGGAGATGTTGTAGAAAAAAAAGTATCTTTGCCTTTAAAAGCTACAGAACTTCATGCCCATCTCTAATCTTGCAAAATAAAATGCTAAGACTAATACTAATTAGCATTATAGAAAGCATAATTGGTGTTGTTCTTGCTGCAAGACAACTTAAAAATTCTAAATCCATCTCAGAAAGTGTAAATTTGGCCCCCTTATTCTTTCTCAAGACTTCATTGAAGCCACCTACATTCAGCCCCTGAGATGCATGGACTAACACTGTAATTCCCAACTACTGAGAAAAATTAGAAGTCATAGATGAGCTGGACTGCTACCAAGCATGTCTGGACATCAAAATGGTTGCTAAGAAATGGATTTTTTAAAGCTGAAAAAGCCTGTGGCCTAAGAGTAGTAACTCAAGATTATACACAGCATAGCTCCCTAGAAAAAGCACAGGACAGAGTAAGGGACTTCTTCACATTGTCACAAAAGGGCTATTTCAGTTCAGTCACGACGACATTACCCAAGTTTTTCTTTTTATGAAGTAAAATGAAACACTCTAGCTTCCTAACTTACTGCCATACTGAAAGTCTTGTTTGAAATATTATGTGCTGGTTCAACAGAGTTATTGTAAGACTGCAGCAAGAAGCCAGTGTTAGCATGACTATGGATTTCAATTTAATCTCTTTAAGGAAACAGTTTAAATAGTGCAGTGCTGCCTGCACAAAGTTCCAATGTTCTTTGCACAGATGATCAACCCTAGTACACAGCTACCTGTAACCTGGAGGCCTTGATGTAGAAGTGTTTTCAAGCCAATTCACTTATCCATCTGCCTTTGTCACAATAGGGATGGTTACAACAGTAATTATGAAATACCTGAATTTTGTTTGCCAAGTTAGGAGTATTCTGAAGAAAACTGGGAGCAAATAAGAACAGTTTTTTTCACATTTCTTGTCTCCAAGTCTCAAATAGTTTCAGTGGAGTTATTTCTCATTAACTATGAGAATACAGTTACCATGCAAGATAAATGCAATGGCATTTCCACTGAAAGCATTTAACTGTTTTCAATGTTGTTTTTCTTTTGCAAGTAAAGATATGCTTAGTGACTAAATCATGTCCTCTACTTCACAGTCTCCCTCAACTTTTACTCAGCATCTCTTCTTTAACAGCAACTGGACATTAGCAGAGATAAATATTTATCTGTCTGAATCCCCAAAAGTTCTGATACACGGGAGAAAACACCCACAGAACAGTCATGTTAATAAGAACACCTGGGCAAAAAGCTACCACGGTAGCAAACAAAAGAGATGCGGTGGGGAAGAAAAGAATAAAAAAAAAAAAAAAAAAATCAGCAGCACAGACTACTGACAAGCTAAAGCTTTTTCCTGAAAGGACACCAGAGGAAAAAGTCTCTGGATGCCCCTGGTTTTGTAAACTCTGCAAGACAAAACTCTGGGAACAGATTAGTTGGCAATGGAGTGTACGGCAGCTAGACATTTCAGATAGAGGCAAGGCTACCTGAGCAGCACACTCTGGTGCATCATCCATAAAACTGGTGAAGCAAGGCAGTGCAGGACCTAGAATAAAGACTGTTAGCTAAATCTAGTTGTGCTAAATGACATTTTTACTATCTCAAGATATTTTAAAAAAACCCAAAAATCTATATAAAACCTAACAAAGAGATACCTAAAGTATTCTTACCTGCCCTTTTGCATCCTCTGGCATAGATTTGATATGCATCCTCTTAAGACATCGAATAACACCATCATAGAACTGTACTGTGAATGTTCCTAGAAGAGGATTGATGAAATTACTATGAGTAGTTAAGAAACAAACACACCTTGTTACTATGAAAGCTTTAGCAAAATGTTTTGTAGGCTATATGAACAAAGTAACCAGGTGTTACCTACAGTCAGGATCGAGAATTTTAAGAAAAATAAATGACAGTCTCAACGAAACCCTGCTTTTATATTGTTGCTCTTTGTCCACTTGGACAATTTCAAGCATTTTTAAGCTACTGTGTCACTTTTGCTCATAATTCATTGAAAGAATTAAGTAATATTTAAGTTGCGACAATAGGGAAACAATTCAATTCACAATCAAATCCTCGTTTGCTTTAAACTACAGTAAAAACTTGAACTTCTGCTTATGTTCATTAGAAATATCACCCCATTGTGAAGTACTTCAGCTAATTTGTTCCTTTATTTCCCTGTTTCCATTGTTTTTCTTCAATAAACAGAACTTTAAAGAGTCCTACAATTCCTAAAACAATTAAACATTTAAATGTATCGTTAGCCCAAATCAACAATAGTACAAAATATTTGTAACACTGCACAGGATATTCCTCTCATCACTGAGGAAACATTGAGCATTTTGTCTTCCCGGAGAAATTCCAACTGTCTAGTTTCACCCAAATAAAAGATGAACCTCTTACTAAATTTGATAGAATAGAAACATTTTCACTTGATACTGAGGCAGTGAAGAAAACTTTATACGCATGTCGATTTTTTTAAGCAGACTACAGCTACAGCATAGCATATGCAAAAAGTCCTTACCCATGGATCATATATGAATACATACCCTCTTTATTAATTGCTTCAATCTTTGCAGGGTAATATCGACAGTCTGTCCAACGAGCTAGGACTTCCTCTCCAGGTTTAAAATCCTATTTAAAATACAAATTTAGTCATTAATATTTTAAACATTTAGACTTTTTCCTAAAAAGAATTAAACATTATGTGCTAGAGAGATTTAACGTAGGAAAGCAAGTAGAACAGTTTACAAAAAAAAAGAGTCAAAGACAAAATAAACGTGCCACTTACGACAAATTCTTCATCATCTTTCAGCCCTTCTTTCCTTAATGCTGGTCGCTCCAAAGGTCGCAACCTATTGCTGTCCCAGTAAATCCACTCATCGTAGCGATGACTCCAACGTTCAAAATGGACCAACATCTTCCCCTCTTCATAATCTATCTTCTCAATACGAGATGGATACCTTGAACGATAAACGTAAACTGATAAATCCCAAAGCTCTTTCTCGGGTTTTTATTTTTTTGCATACAACACTGCTTACATGACCATTCAGAAAGTTATACTAACACTTTGTACTGAGAAATCTCCGAGTCTGAAAAAGATGAAGTTACTAAATTGAAAGTAGGATAACATTTAGAGTTATCTATACACGTCATGATGATATGTCATCATCTTCATCCTAGTCAGATGATTATACACGAATTTAAACCTCAAGCTCCCAAATCAAGACTGCCTGAAATTGGTATTAGAAGTTTGTGCTTATCAGTTTTAAAACTTGCATTTGTTTAAAGGAAAGTCCTGTAAAAGTTTTCATTTGCTTGGAAATAGGAAGGATATAAAATAGTTTTAGGAGTACATTCATTACTTTTATCATATGAAATGTTACATCAAACTATACCATTGATTCCAGACAAATACGAGCAACTAATCAAACCCAGAAGTCAACAGAACTTAATCTAAGCCGCTTACTAATTTACAGATCAGCTTCCATGATTTCACTGCCATTAAATTTGATTCATAGCAACTATTTTTTAGCAGTCATCTCTCTGTAACTCCACATGCACTAAAATAAATGTCAGTCTTAATTAACACGTGGATTTTACTCTCAGCAAACACTGTATGTGCTCAGCAGAACTAATCAGGACTGCAACCAGACCAAATCTTAGGCATCTAATTTTGGGTGTGGCATAGATGAAGTTAAGGAACCATAAAGTTTGAGATTACATTTGCAGAGAAAAATGGCAAATTCCTCTAGCTTCAGCAATTTATTATTCAGTCTTACTATTTCTGTTTCACCGCAGTGATGTATTTCACAAAATTGTAGTAGGGGTGCAAGGCACAAACTGGTTTTGTCACACTACTTCCTCCACCAAAATTATCAGATCCCATTATTTCCACTGTATGAAATGCAGAGAAAATTGGAAAGAGGCAGAACTCGGCTCCTTCCGCCCTTCACAAAAGTATTCAAATGGATTCAAAAGCACAAAGAATCTCCCAAAAAAAGTTAATTATATCATCACATTTTCTCCAGAGTTTATATTAGGGATGGTCTAAAGTTAACAAAACATGTATTGAAAAGAAAGACCACAGCAAAAGGACAGCTGTCTTTCACTTCCATTAAGAGCCAACCTGTTTTTCTAACAAAGTGCTACTGTGGAGCAATAGTAAAAGAGCAGAGCTTCAGCAACCAATTTCCAGTCCTACTGCAAATTCCATCAGCTAGAAACGCAACTGACATACACAGGAACCCTGTCAACGTTTCAATTTCGAATACTTTCTCTCCAAAATATTGATGGTGCTGATAAAGGAGTTTTTAACACTATGTTCTGATTAAAATATAAGTTCTCGGGAAATACAGGCTTTCATTCTTTCCTGGTGACTAGGATAGGGCATTAAAACAAAAGGTGTCAATCTCAATTTGCTCCTTCATTTCCCCAGTGCTAACTCTTCAGCTGCAGTGATGCATAGAGTTTCCCAACATCTAAGTATCTCAGGAGTTGCTGAATGAGAAAAACTCTCTCCGATTTTCTAGGTTACTACTGCAACTACTTCAGCCACATTTCACCCTCGCCTCAGAGTACATAGGCAGTCCAACTTCTTGTTGCATTTGTCTCATCCATACATTTCAGAAATGCAAAATATTTTCATAGCCATTCTTTAAGTTCCCAAAAACTTCTCACTGAACTTTAAAAAAACCAAATAAACAATGTCTTAGTCTCATTTGACATCCTTCTAACAAAATCTTTTTCAAGATAGAAGAACTCCATGGAACTTCTTTCAGAGCAGCAACAAGATCAATCTCCTTTCCCCTCTCAAGTAGACTGACAACAACCACCTAACAAGAAGAGTGCAACTGATGACATATTGTATCAAAACAGAAAGTAAAACTCGTAGGTCAAAACCTGAATCCCATTATCAGCATTCTGGTTTAACTTTGAACAAAGCTTCAAGAAAACAAAGTCAGCCAAGAGATGGTTTTCCTAAACCCTGCCTCTGATGATGCTTTCTTCTTAAGCCTACATGCTGCTACGTTCAGGAATTTTATTATAAAATTTCTTACTGGTTTTTTTTCATCTTCCCAAGTGTTCCAATTTCAGACTTCTTATAACTAGACACTGAGTGTCAGAATAAGCAGGAAGGGTAGCAAAGCAGAGGAAAAGGTAAATTTACGGTTACTACAGCAAACCTATGAGTAACGATGTTACCTAAGACTTCTGAATAGAAGTAAGTGACGACACAGAAAGCATTTAACAGAGGGAAGGAAGAAAAAACACCACAAAAGCAAAAGGACAGGAAGCGCACTTTGTAGTAATCAAAAACAAGAGCTTGTGCACAAGCACTGAAGATGCAGTAGTGAAATGAAGACAAGAACGATGGTGCTCTTTCTCACTACAGTTGGAAATTTCAGGTTTATCACATGCCAGCCAGGTAGTGATGCAAAACTACGGTTATTTTACAAAATTCAGGGACCATCAGCCAAAAGACAGAATTCTCCTTTTCCTACGCATCTACAATGCAAACACTCTGTTCCCATTATGGCACTACCCTATAGCGGTTCCCTTGCTACGTTTTTCTTGTTATGGCTGGTAGCTTTCACTGGTCATCATCAGCAAAGTCACCATTCCAAGCACTGTGGTAGAAGACAACAGAAGGGATAAACTGGCAAAATATAGTACACTGTCCTGGAAAGAGAAAACTGAGTAAGAGGGGGAAGTAAAATATAGAGTATAGTTTAGAGACAAATATATAAAAATGAAGATAGTTTTAAGGAAAATTCAGCAAGCCAAGAGTCAAGAGGTTAATATATATGGAAAAAAAAAAAAAAAAGAGAGCAAAGCTAGCATCAGTTAATAAAAGAAGATATGCAAAATACTAAGTCTCATTTGGGATCACTCAACAGAGGAAACGCAGCACCAGGTGTTTGTTGGTTAACTTCTCTTTGATAAATACTATTTCTGCTACCAAAGTCTTTTTAAAATGTCATTATCAGCTCTGAATCAAAGTCCATGACACTGGTTTTGCACAGTTAAATCTTATAATAATCACATCATCAAATAATGGCTTCATTCCAATAATCTATGTTTCTTCAACGTATCTTAAGACAGTGATTGCAAGATGAATAGAGCCAAAACCTGCATTCAACTCCAATCCTCAGAGATTATAAGCAAGATTTAGCAAATCCCTGAACCACCCAAGCTATATATGATTGGTTATTAGGCAGCTCAAAAATAACTTTGTATGGATTTAACAACAAGATATTACCCTCAATCTACTAAATTTAGCCACACGATATGCCACAAATATGTATAAACAGTAATATTTCACAATACTGATCCCACAGTGGCAAAGAGCAGAGCATATGTATTGCAGAATTTACTATTGCAAATTTTACACTGCACAGAAACTCTTTTCTAGTGTTATAGTTTTTGTACTTCTACTGAAAATAATCAATTTCATAAATTGCAAAATTATACAAATATTTCAAATGCAAGTATGCATTTCCTGCTAACAAAAGATAAAATGGCAACTTTTTTTTTTTAACCCGCCTTTTTAAAGAATTCTAGTAACAACGCATCCAGGAAAGTTTTTGCTACGGCTAAGAGCAATGTTTACATTTATTCTGTAGAAAGAAGATCAATATGAAGATGGTTGCATCTCATACACATGAGAAATTTTATGCAGAAGTTCCTTCCATGGCAAAGCTACAAGTAGGCGTTATGAAGAAGTACAACAAAGGGGAATACAAACATCACTCTTTACAGTACCGAAGTGTAATGATGTCTAAGGCCCAACAACCTTCCTTCACGTTAATTCTCCCTGTTCGCCCCCAGCAAGTACTACACGCTAAGGGATCAGAATGAATTTGGTATACAAACAGATATGTCAACACTTGTGCAGCACAAACCAGAAAAATACACTCTAAAAAACTGAGCAAAAAGTCTTTACTTTTCACAGAAAAAAACCAACAGACCACCACAGTTCAGTTCAATAATGAAAGTGTTCTTTTCGTGGGAAGAAACAATAACCTGGGTTGGGTGTGTTTTTTTAATAGCGTGCTGGAAACAGTATTTAATAATCCCAAATAAAGTCTCATCCAAATTTCAGGGGGTTTTGTTCTTGTTTTTTAAAGAGAGAACAGGAAAAGTATTTTTAGCTGATGGTATCTGCCCAGTTTAAATATTGTACGCTCTCCATTCGCAGGTTCCAGTGATTCCAGCCCGTAAGAATTACGCAACATTTTCGTAAAGCTGCAAAATTTAATACGGCTTAGAAAATTTATACTATGAAGCACTGGTCAGACAACAATAATGCTCCAACGTTCGTATAGGAAAAATTAATGGGAAACTTCCATTTTTCATTTCTTGACAATGTTAAAAAAAATACCCATTTTCTCCAATGCACTTAACAAATATTAATGGCCACATGGACAGTATTTTTAATTTTGACATCATCATCTTCCTTTTGACCCTTCAAAAGTGACCAGCAAGTGGTGAATTGATCTGCGAGATGGGACAACAGTTATTTCAAACTGTAAAAATGGATGCAAAAACGTTAGTAAATTTGCCCAAGTTTGCACCTACAAAGACTAGAAACAGACACATACTTCCTGCCTTCATAATAATGGTATAAAAAGTCTTTCTTTCTACCTCGTAGAGGATATAAAACAAAATACCCTCCATTCTGGCTTCTCCACAAATAGTCTTCTGGTATGTGCAAAATCTGCAAACACTTATTTCTAACTCCCCACCTTTTATTATATGTATTATATTATATCAATATAAAGCAGAGTCTTCACAGTCCTTTCAAATACCTGGCTGTCAAGTAACCCAGTCAACTGAAATCCAAAGCAAAGACTGTAAAAACAAGATTTCCCAAAGTCTTACAGGGAAAAAGCTTCCTCCATACTGGGGGGGGGAGAAGGCGGAAAAATCCATCCAGATAATCAAATACACCAAGTCAAAGTGCTGTTGTTCTGATAACTAATCTATTTTAGTGAGCTGTTTCCATTCCAGAACTGCAACAAGGGCCATGTATCTGTACTTCCTTCATTGCCTAACTTAGAGTTTAGATCAAGCAGATTAATAACTACAGTCTCAGAAAAATAACACGGTTGTTTTTTTCAAAGCAGCATCTGGCACTTAGGGGACAACCAGTAGAGAGCTAGAGCCACAAAAGACACAAGAAAACAGAAACAAAAGGAAGAGATGCATCTTTAAATACATCAGCTTTGCAGAGACTGTGTCCTACTTGTGGAAGCCAACAGCTTAGGAACCAGCCTTACACATGGGCACGTACTTGCAGATATGTGCAGTTTTACTGCTGTTTCATTTGTTTTGTCAGTGAGAGGCATGGGGTGGGGGTTGTGCACATGTATCAGTTTTTATATGAGATCATAGGATAATTCAGGTTGGAAGGGACCTCAGAAAACCTCTAGTCCAACCTCCCACTCAAAACAGGGTCAGCTATGGAATCAGACCAGGTTTTCCAGAGTTTTATCCAGCCCAGTGTTGAAAACCTCCAATGTTGGAGACTCCACAAGCACTTTGGCCAACCTGATCCACTGCTTGACTGTCACATGGGGAAGATGATTCTCCTTGTACCCAGCCTGAATCTCTCGTTTCAACTTGTGCCTGTTGTCTCTTGTCCTCCAACCACGCACTACTGTGGAGAGCTTGGCTAAGTCTTCTTGTTGACAACCCTGTGGGTATTGGAAGGCTGCTAGTGGGTCTCCTGAAGCATTCTCCAAGCTAAACAAGTCCAGTTTCCTCACCCTTTCTTCACAGGTCATACACTCCAGGCCCCTGATCATCTCATATATATTTAATAATTTTCTATTATCAGACAATCCCATATCATTTACTATCTGCTGACAGATGATCACATTGATTTTGATTAGAGCTGCATTTCATAGTTTGCTTTAGAGAATTTAAATTTAACAAGTGGTACAAATTCATTATGTAAGACGACCTCCCCTGCAACAGTACACTGTTGCACTTGATAAAGAAGCAACTGCAGTTACCTCCACAATAAGGAAAAAATAAACACGCTCATTGACAGCCTGTCCTTGCTGATCAGTTTGACCAGGTTTTCTTCTATTCAGTAATTGTACATGCCAAATGATACAGTGACCAAAACACTGTCTGCAAAAACTGCCTCATCTAAAAATATAGGGGTTTTAAGCAATAAACAATCAAGGTACAGAATACCCTCTGCAAAGCTTACTGAATTCAAACAGAATACCAGATTCCATGAGATGGATTTCAGCAACTACTACACAGATGAAAATTTATAACCTGCAGAAGTGCCTCAGAAAGCAAAAACATACTTTACTATATTTTTTCCCATCCTCTAGAAGCCTTTCTTGATTAACATTTTAACTGGTCGTGAACACTGGATCTTTAAATGACAGCAGGCTTTCAGAAAAATGGAGAAAAAAAAAATTAAAATCCTCTTTCAAAGGCTATTTTTCAGAAAATGTTCTCAATTTGTCACTTGTAGAACGACTGAGCTAAGCAATACTACTGCTCTTCAACTTGGTTTTGTTAAAAAATATAAAGAGATTTCATGTAAGTTCAGCGACTTTATTTTCTTTGAAGTATGTATTTCTGCATGCAGATGAGGGGAATGCATACAGCTTATATATAGAAAGAATTTAAAAAACATCCACCACCCCCTTATGCAACAGAAAGCTAAGAAAAAAAGTCACATGGACTATTATTCTGGCCTGTGTCACCCTAATAATAACACGACAGTAGGCTTTCTCTAACAAGCTCTTTGGTTACATACCTGAATATTATTTCATTTGAAAGAGTGTCCTGTTTTCAGTGCTGCTGTAACTGCAAAATTTTAATATTAACTTTCTGTTCCTGTCTATGGCACCACAAAAGTTCACATGCATATAAACTTGACCTGTTCTACCTGGTAGTCCAGATGATTAATCAATTCCTAGAAAGTTTGGGATAGATTCTATTCTGCCTGAAAATACCAAGCAACTCAGCTGCAGAGCTTGTGACAGGGCCCGTCCCTGACAAGCCAAACCTAGACAAGTACTCCAGAACTGACATGCGATCCTTCCCTGTGAAAAGGCTGGGCAGATCTGATATAAACCATACACTGGGTATTCAGTGATCATTTTTGATACAATTAAGCTGAAGTTATTTTTATGTATTAACTTTTGTTATCTAGTTACATTAACCAATTCTCTCTAGTCACAGAAGATGCTATAAAAAGTTCTATTAAAATTATTTTATTTTTATAGTACTATTCAGACAGTTTCATGATCTTGGCATTCAGTTATAGAATCCGTATGTTGAAAACCCACTCTACAGCAACGGACAGGAACAAGGACTGTTCTGTGAACGGTATTTTCCTTTAGAGACTGTTTATTAAAACAAGCGCTTCTGCTATAATTAAAATCGAAGCTCTACAGATGAAAAAGTTTAACCCAACTTTTTATACAGAGCATATAACTACTGGAGTAAACATGTAAATAATACACAGACTTCTCTATCACATAACTTGGAGTTAGCAGGATCATTATCAGTTAGCAGATATTTACATGAACGTGCTTAATTCTCCAGGAATGCAACAGAAAAGCAGGTACAGGCCTCTATATTTCCTAGCCCTAATTAATCACAGAGCAGCTAAGAAAAAACTTCTGGGTAGAAGCATCAACTTCCTGTGTCATCTACTTTAACAAAACCACGGATTTTTCAAACTGAAATAGCATGGCCAGCACACATCATGAAATTAGCCCTCTTGCATTAATAAAATTTTGACTAACAATTTATTTCAAAAGAAGAACTTCTTTCACAATACACACACCGTGTAGCATGGTCCTTGTGCCCACAAATTTCCATTTTGTAGTCTTGACTCTTACTGATGGTGTGACTGGGTGGTGCAGAGTCAGTTCTAAGCATTTCATTTCTCCAACTTTTTGATACAAATACAACTGTACTTACCTACTCCATGAACTCCGACTAAGGATGCTTTCTTTTTTTAAAATCAGTTTTGTGATCCTACGAAGTATGATAACTGAATACAAAACAAATTCGCGTGCATGCCTTCAAACTAAAACAAAAGAAGTCTTTAGTTGCAGAAGTTTGCCGCATTAACACATCGATGGTCTCGCACATGACGCTGCATTCCACACTACTCTGGAAATGCTCTTTGCTTACTATGGCTGCACAAGCAGCTAAAAGCAAACAAACAAAAACCCATAGAAAAGCTTAGTTTGGTTTCTGAAGAGAGAATATTTTCCTAAAGGCTAACAGTTTTAACAGACGACTTACGTGGAAATTGATAAAGTTCACATGTGAAACAGTCAATTAGTAGGTGCACTAAGTTTTATACTTAGACATCAAAATATACAATATACGCAAAATAATTTTGCTTTTAGAAAATACTGCACAATTCCATACCATTTTTGTAAATAGTCCAGTGCCTCCAAACGAGCACCAATCTCAAATGTGATTCCAGGACGATTTGGAGGCTTTTTACTCATCTTGATATTTTCTTTTTCACTACCTTTGGAGGAAAAAAAAAATCGTATTAAAACACACAATGTTGTCTAAAACGTGTCACTGACAGCAAATATATTCCAGAAGGTGGAAGAAGATGTGAAATTTCTATCCTAACTTTCCACTAACTGCTTAGTTTTCAGAAGTATAGTCAAGGCCCAAAAAAGGCATTAAAAAAATTCACGTATTTTTATTCAAATTTCTTCCCCTCCCAAAAAAAACCAGTCATCAACCTTAAAACAAAAAAAATAAAAAAACTGGTGCTCATTTCTGAAACTGTACTACACTGTAATTCCTTGACATCCCTTTAGAGCATCATTTTAAGAGTTATGTAGAGTCAATGTGTTTTCTCTCCTCTACCGTGGAAAAGGTCAAAACCAAGAAAAACGTATGTAACCATAGAAATTTAAAGATAAACATGGCCTAAAGGACAAGTAAGATGAAATCAGCAAAAAAACAAAAATAAACAAACAAGCCATGTTCAGCCTTTCTACGCACGCTTGAGTCTCATTCACAGCACTAAGTAAGTTTCATTCATAAGTGCCTTTTAATTTTTTTTTTTTTGGTAATTCAGTCACTATTAAAAAATCACGTCTCTGTCCACTACTTTCGCGACAATCGTGACTTTCTGATGTACTACCTTTATCACCCCGCAGCACACAGTGGCTCGCCGTTGGGGCGGCAGGCTCCTGCCGCATGCCTGCCAAAGAGCAAGGGTGCCAGGCTGCAGGGCCAGAGCCCCCTCGGTCCGGACCGCCCGGGCAGCGGCAGTCGGACCCCAGCTTTTAAGCGGGGCTCCCCTGCCAACACCGGGAGCGCGATCCGGGGCAGCTGCCTCGGAGGCGGTGGCCGGCCTGAGGAAGCCCATGCCGCTCCCCGAGCGCGGAGGACACAAAGGGGTCCTCCCCAGCCAGGCGCGGAGCGCGGGAGGGTCCCCGGCCGCCCGGGGCCGAGCGCTCCCGCAGGCCCAGGGGAGGACGCGAGTGGCCGCGGCCCGCCGGACCCCCGGCCGTGGGCAGGGCCCAGCGCGGGGAGGACCACGGGCGCCGCCCCGCCAGGCCCGGGCGCCGTGAGGGGGGCGCCGGAGCCCCGCGCCGCGCCGGGCCCGCCCGGAGGGGGCCATCGCCGGGGGCCGCCCGCCCTGCCGCCCGCGCCCTCCCCGCGCTCCTTACCGCCTCCTCCGACTCGCAAGGCAGCGGCGGGGCCTGTGGCGGCCCGCAGCCCCGGCGCGGCGCCCGCTGCTCCCGCTCGGCGCGGCGCAGGCTGTCCGGCGCGGCGGCCGCCCTCACAGCCCCATCCTCCCCGCGCCCCGCCGCCGCGTCACCACCCCGCGACGAGCCCGCGAGGCGCGGCTCGGCGCCGCCATGCCACCGCCCCCGGCACGTGACTGCGGAGCCGCCGCCGCGTGACGCGAGGAGCGGGGGTGGGGGGCGGTGAAGCGAGGGAGACAAAGAGAGGCAGCGGTGCGCATGCGCGGCGCTGCGCGGTGATTGACAGCGCCGGCAGCGGCCCGTGGGTCGGGGCCGTGGGTGACGCCGTGCTGGTGACGCTGTGCTGGTGACGCTGTCGCTGCGTGGCGCGAGCGCAGCCTCACGGCTTCCCCTGCCGCCATCACGCACTGTCAGCCTCAGCCTTAAAGCAGGGGAGAGGGAGAAAGGGGTGGCCACTGAGGTGGCCACAGAGGTGGCCATAGCCAGCGGCCGGCACCAGTCGGCTGGCGGGAGGCGCAGAGCGACGGCCTTGTGGCGGCCGGCGTTTCCCTCCCTCCTTTACCCGTAAAACCGGCTTTATCTCGACCCACAGATTTTCTCGCTTTTGTTCTTCCCAGTCGCTCCCCTATCCTGCCAGGAGCTGGAGGGTGAGCGAGCAGCTGGGTGGGCGCTTGGCTGCTGGTGGGGCCAACCCACTGCTGTCCCTTTGGGCACACAGCTTGGGGCTTTAGATAACAACAAATTCGGTCAGGGTGTGCAGGCCTGCGTTTGTAGCTGTTACAGCTGTTTAGCTCTTACTTGGTGTTGCTGGTCCCGGCGCTGAATTATTTGCTCCCTTTCTTGCTGCACATTGAACTCCAGGGCTTCTTAATGGCTGCTGTCAGCTTTTGGTGTTTGCTGTGCTGCTTATCACTGTGTTTTGCTTTGCCTAGGAGACCTATGATAAAAGCACTGGCCTTGAGCCAAGTCTGGCATTTGGCCCCTGCATTGCTGCCATCCCAGTACTCCGGGAACCATCTGGTGGAGACCTTCCTTCTCTTCTTCTCCAGGATAGATATTTCTAACCTTCTTGTAATGGCAAGATCAGCATCATCACACCTCCATGGATGTGATCAGTAAGATAACAGTCAAGTTTCTACCAGCTAACAAAAAAGAAACGTAAGCTTTCCTAGGCATAATGGGTTTCTGGAGACTGCGTATTCTGGGTCACAGTCAGCTTGTGAGTCCTCTCTATCAAGTGACCTGAAAGAAGAACTTTCTCAAGTGTATTGGGTTTGCATGGCAAGGTTTTGGTAGCGGGGGTTGCTACAGGAGTAGCTTCTGTGAGAAGTTGCTAGAAGCTTCCCCTACGTCCCCAATCCCAGCCGGCTCCAAGGTGGACTCGCCACTGGCCAAGGCCGAGCCCATCAGCGACAGTGGTAGTACCTTTGTGATAACATTTAAGAAAGGGGAAAAAACTGCTGCAGAACAGCTGGGAGGGAAGAGTGAGAAAATGAGAGGAACAACTCTGCAGACACCAAGGTCAGTGAAGAAGGAGGGGAGGAGGTGCTCCAGGCGCCGGAGCAGAGATTCCCCTGCAGCCCATGGTGAAGACCATGGTGAGGTGGACTGTCCCCCTGCAGCCCATGGAGGTTAACGGTGGAGCAGATATCCACCTGCAGCCTGTGCAGGACCCCCACCGGAGCAGGTGGATGTCCAAAGGAGGCTGTGATCCCATGGGAAGCCCGTGCTGGAGCAGGCTTCTGGCAGGACCTGTGGACCCATGGAGAGAGGAGTCCACACTGGAGCAGGTTTGCTGGCAGGACTTGTGACCCCATGGCCTTGTGACCTGTGAAGAACTGCAGCCTGTGGGAAGGACTCATGTTGGAGAAGTTTGTGGAGGACTGTCTCCCGTGGGAGGGACCCCACGCTGGAGCAGGGGAAGAGAGTGAGGAGGAAGGAGTAGCAGAGACAACTGTGATGAACTGACCACAGCCCCCATTCCCTGTCTCCCTGTGCCGCTGCAGGGGAGGAGGTAGGGAAAATCATGAGTAAAGTTAAGCCCAGGAAGAAGGGAGGGGTGGGGGAAAGGTGTTCTAAGATTTAGTTTTATTTCTCATTACCTTACTCTGACTTTTGATTGGCAATAAATCAAATTAATTTTCTCCAAGGCGAGTCTGATTTTTGCCCGTGACAGTAATTGGTGAATGATCTCTCCCTGTCCTTATCTCGACCCACGAGCCTTTTGTTATACTTTCTCTCCCCTGTCCGGCTTAGGAGGGGCAGTGATAGAGCGGCTTGGTGGGCACCTGGCGTCCAGCCAAGGTCAACCCACCACAGTCCCTAAACAACAGCAGGCCAGACAGGACATAGTTTGTGTGGTAGCCCTTGGGCCTGTCCAGGCAGGACCAGCTGTGAGAAACGTGCTCTGCACCGTACCTGGGGAGCATAGCCTCTCCTGGAGACTCTGGCAGAAAACACCTGGAGAGACCCGAGGCCGATCTCTAGGGATCTGGAGCTGGGGGTATCAAGGGTCCGAGGTGCACTAGATGTTCATACAAAGGGTCCCCTCTACACCTTATACAACCGACACTACGTGGAGTAAATGGGGAGCATCGATCATGCAATGGGCTCAAGTGGGAAGCCCCCACTGCCCACGAATCCTGGAAGAGATCACAGTTTGGCCAGGAGGCAGAGATTTTGAAGCATCACCTGAGGAGGTGGCTCAGGCCCAAGAGTATAATAAATTAGCAGAAAGTGAAAGGCAATATGCTCTGTTTACCAGTGGATCCTGCTGTGGTGTGTGAAACCATCTGATGTGGCAAGCTGCTGTGTGGAGCGCAAATCATGGACCAAATTAATTGATTGGATTTCTATGGACGTTTGGGGGATGTCCCACAGACTAAGGGAGTGACGTCTGTGTGTATGTCAAAGGACGAGGAGGGGGGGTCATGACTGATGGGGATGTATGGGAGAGTGTAGGACCTGAGTAGTATGGAACAAGGGGTGGAGATTGTATGGGGTCTGGCTGGGATGGAGTTAACTTTCTTCATAGCTGTCCGCATGGTGCCATGTTTTGCGGCTAAAGCAGTGTTGATAACACACCAGTGTGTTGGGTATTGCTGAACAGCGCTTGCACAGCATCGACGCTTGCTTTTTTTTTTCCACTCTGCCCCTCCCGGCAAGTAGGTTGCGGGGGGGCAAGAGACTGGGAGGGGACACAGCCAGGGCAGTTGACCCGAATTGGCCAAAAGGACATAAATTCCATGCCATAAAACGTCAACCTCAGCAAGAAAACCTGGGGTAGAGGAAGAAGAATGGTGGGGCTTTTGTCTTCCAAGGTGGCCGTTGCTGGGAGACTGGCTGGTCCTGGGTCCATTGGTAGGTGGTGAGTGATCGCCTTTGCATTGCTTGGGAGTTTTTTGGGTTGGGTTGTTTGGTTTAGGGTTTTTTTGCTTTCCTTCACTTATTAAACTGTCCTTATCTGGATCTACAAACTTTCTCACTTTTGTTCTTCCTCTTCTTTCCCCTGTCCCACGGGGAGTGAGCGAGTGGCTGTGTGGGTGTTTGGCTGCTGTCCACGGTCAACCCATCCGCTTTGGTTAGTTCCTGCGAGGCTGCCTCCCACTTGAAGAGTCTTTATGGGGAGACTGTGCAGTGGGATATTTTAGAGTATTTATTTGCTGCGGGATTTTTTATTCCTCCTTTGATTTTTCCCTGTTCCCATTTTCTGGATGGTGGTGGCAAGCAGGAGAGACTGAAGAAGGAAGGAGGCTTGAAGAAAAACAAAACAAACAAAACAGAAAAAAAAGGGGGAAAAAAAAAGCTTTTTTCTTGCTTTAGTAAAAAAGTTGCCATTGCATTTGTTTGAATTCTCCAGCTCTTACTACCCTGAGTGTAGTTTTGATGCAGGCTTTTGTTTAGAGGGTTTGTTACAGCATGGAGAGGGTTGTTGCGTTGGCAATGAGACCTCTCCAAGTGGCAATGAACATGCAACGTCACGATGCTGTTAGAAAAGTGAAGGTGCTTCTGTCCAAGGAGAGGGAGATGGGGGAAAGACAAAAGAGGTAGTGTCGTGGTTTAACCTCAGCCAGCAACTAAGCCCCACACAGCTGCTCGCTGACTACCCCCAGTGGGATGGGGGAGAGAATCGGAAGGGTAAAAGTGAGAAAACTCGTGGGTTGAGACAAAGACAGTTTAACAGGTAAAGCAAAAGCCGCGCACACAAGCAAAGCAAAACAGGGAATTCATTCCCTCCTTCCCATCGGCAGGCAGGTGTTCAGCCATCTCCAGGAAAGCAGGGCTTCATCACACTTAACGGTTACTTGGGAAGACAAACGCCATCACTCTGAACGTCCCCCCGTTCCTTCTTCTTCCCCAGCTTTATATGCTGAGCATGACGTCATATGGTATGGAATATCCCTTTGGTCAGTTTGGCTCAGCTGTCCTGGCTATGCTCCCTCCCAGCTTCTTGTGCACCTGGCAGAGCATGGGAAGCTGAAAAATCCTTGACAAGCATAAGCACTACTTAGCAACAACTAAAACATCCGTGTGTTATCAACATTCTTCTCATACCAAATCCAAAACACAGCACTATAGCAGCTACTGGGAAGAAAATTAACTCTATCCCAGCCTAAACCAGGACAGGTGGCGAGGATGGGGCAGGGTACATATGTCATGCTCTGTTGACTGCTGGAAGCTGTCTGGGTTATGCCGTGGTATGAGCAGGGCTCAGAGCAGCGTGCGGCACCTTGTGCATCACCTCACTGCTGAGGCTGTCAGGAGAGGGAGACAGAGCTGACAGCAGTCTGCAGAGGTGCAGCAAGCCCCAGGTGTTCAGTAATATGTGCTAAGAGCTCATCTGCACACCCACAAAGGAACACAGAGAGACAACAGCAGGAGAGGGAGCTCAAATAATACCCTGCCCCAGCAGCTCCCAGGCGCATCCCAGGAGCCCTCAGCCCATCAAAGGCCCATTTCCTGAAGCCCAGAGGGATACAGGGGCACAACGGCAGGTGGGAACCCAAATTAAGGACTCAGAGGAAGGGACACCCCAAAGCAGAGTGCCATGTGTGACTCCTACCACACTGCCTTCAGAACAGCAGAAGTCCACTTGTGGTCCAGCAGTACGGGGCAACATTTTGTTGCACTATTATCAGAACAATTAGGAAATCAAGGAGCCCCAGCCAGTGTCCCCATTTCTTTGCTGCCATTTCAGGTATACCCACTCCTGCCCTGCTGTACCCCTGAGGGCACCCACAGCCCTTACTGGCCCTGATCTGCCTACCCCGGTGCCTCCCCCACCCTGCCCATGGGCCCAGGACCCCATTTCTATGTTCCACCATAAAGCCAGTGAGGAGCAACTTTGGCCAAGACCCTATTTTATTCTTTTAGCACAAAAACGTCTCCAATATTCAATCTCGTCTCCTAGGAAAACAGGGCTTACATGGCTGCATTGCATGTCTGCCTTCCCTTTTCCCTTTCTCCACTTACTTCTAAAACTTCTGCCTTACTTTAAGCTTGACAGAGAGACAGAGGTCTCATCACATTAGCCCAACCTGTTTTGTTAAAATGCTCAACTGGGCAGGGAAGAGCGACTGCATCGACCTCTCCGTGGTAGAAAGGCTCAGTGCTCACTCTCCTTCAGGGACCAGAACATCACAAGGCAGAGGGGTGCAGGAAAGGAGATTTCATTACTTCTGCTCCTCACAAATTTGGTGTTTAATCTTGTCACGAAGCATGTCTTTAGCATTGTGAATATTATACAGACCATAAATTGGAAACCAAACTGGGTAGGAGATTTTATCTTGCCAGTCAGTGACTCACAAAGACTTGGAGGGGGAAGAGAGGATTTCATAATCAGCTGAGCATGAGCTCATGGTGTGCTGTTGATGCTGAAAAGACTAATGCAGTCTTTGCAAAGCACATACACATGGAAATACTGAGTAGGAGTAGAGAGGTGACATTATCTCTGCACCTGGCATCAGTACATTGTTATTAAAATAACTTACTGTTTGGAAAAGCCACCCAAAATCTGGAGGGGTTCAGGAAAGATCTGGGAGAATGATCAAACACCTGGGAAAAAAGATAGTATGGTGAGAGACCCAGACATCCGTTTGTTTATTTTACCATTTATTTTTTCTTGTGGGTGATTGGATTAGTCCATAAAAGAACGACTTTAAATGTCAGATATTGCAAGCATGAGGTGACAGTCAACAGAATAAAACTACATCTTAGTTTTTATCCTTTTTATAGCAGGAAGACATACTTAAAGTGGCTGCTGGTGCTTGTATTTAAATGGTGCCTCCATGGCCTCAGCCTAGCAAACATGCAGCAGCACCTCTGCCCCACTCGTCCATCTGTGTAGGCGGCTCGGTCACAGCCTGGCTCTGCTCTGTCATCATCCGTCCTTTTTCTGCCACTTCCTTTGTCCATTTTGACACGCTATCTGGCATCAGTTACTATGTCCTCCTCTTCAGTTTCTCTGCCCTTCTTTTTCTTTCGTCCCAGAAACTCCCTCCCCTCCAGAAATTCCTCCCTCCTTTTGTGCAGATTTACACTATCTCACCAAACACTTCTCTTTTCCTTTTAAAGCCCTGTATTTTCCAGATGCTGGGAAATGCCCTGAGGTGGCTGAGGTTTGGAGCATATGGCCGCCTGTGGGAAAAGAAAGTAGCTAACAGCCATTGCCATGGACACCAAACAAAATAGTAACCCTCCTCGTGGGTCTGAGACACCAACCCCCAGTCTTTCCCAGTTTGAAAGACACTGAAGCTGGACATTTTTTACTCAATTGCTCTCTGGTTCTTTGCAGAATGCCTTTAACTCAATAAATGGTTTCTCCCGGAGAGCTGGCTGTTTGCTGACAGGTATTGCAACCACAGCACTGTATTTCACTGCATGCAGGAGGCTGACATGAAGCTATAAACCAGAAGTAAGGTTCCCTACTAGCAATATTGTAAGGGTGAAGGATGGTAAGATGAGGATGCTAAGGAGTGAAAAATTGCATTTATATATAGGTAGTTCCAACGTTAGTGAAAAAAAAAAAATTGCATTTATATAGAGGTAGTTCCAACGTTAGTGAAAGAGTCCCAAATCCATGCAAAGAAAGAGAAGAAAGAGCAAGCACTGACTGTTGATGGAGGCTGAAGGAGATCCTGGGAGGCAGGTGAAGTTACTGCATAGCGGAGTGGTACCTCCTGATGCTCTGCATGGCTAGAAGGGAGCAAGCTACTCGTTCTGGATGAAGGCAGCTTTGCTGTGCCATGTTACAGCCCAATTAAACCACTTTCTGTGTATCTATTTGCTATTTCTTGGGGGCATAGTCAACATTGGCTGTGCTATGAATATTGTTTTGCAATGAATGTTAGACCTCTTGAGACTTAATTGTGCTTTTGCATCGGAAACAGTGCTGTGCAATGTGTTGCTTACTTCTGCCTTAACATATTGCAGCCATATGTCTTGGAATTGTGTTTTGGTTTTGCGGGGGGGATCTGTAGATTGGAACACATCAGTAAATATTTTACTGAAGTTTTTTTAAAACCTTGATGAGAACAGTACTGAACAGAAAATGTACTAATATCTGCTCTGATTTTACACTGATTTCCTGGATTATTTCCCTGTGAGACTGAAATTCAGCATATGCTTTCTGGTGGATCAACTTGACTCACAAACATATCCCAGCGATAAGTTTTTCATGGTCTGCCATTTTTGAGAGCTGACCTCAGGGTGGGTAAGGGAAAGGGACAGAAGGAATGTCCTGCCAAGACAACGACTGTGTTGGAGTCACCATTTGAGCACTCAGCAGCAGGGTGTTTATCACAGGTCCTACTGATATTGGGGAGTACTCTAAGAGGAAAGGAGAGGCTAACAAGCAAATCACTGCAAAACATGCAAGGACAGCTTTGAAATCAGATTGCCAATATGAATGTGTAGAGAGAATTTGCAGCTTGGACTGAGGGAAAACAGGACTCCCAAACTCACATCTGTCCAACCTGGTGGAATCCAGCAGTGAGAACGAAAAAAAATGCATCGCATCTGCCAGCAGGCAATACCAATCACTTTGTAAAACTAATGTGATATTTTCCTGTCTCCTTTGTGGTCCTGTGAAAACCGGGATGTCCTCAGGGGCTGAAGGATGGTTGTCAGTTAAGAGATTAGCCCTGAGTGTCCGGCCTTGCCTGTAAAATGCTTGCGAAGCATTTGTTTATGGGAGGAGTCACTTGTTTCTTGATACTTGGCCATTGGGTCTGTGCTGGCATCGCATGGACACGTTCCTGGAAGGCTATTGTAGTTCTGGTCTCTCTCCTCAATTACCTTGTAGGCCACAATCAAATCCTTGATCTTTATGCAATGCTGGGTAGCATCCAAGCTATAAAACCACTCTGCCTCTAGCGTATCATGATCCGTCACTGGATACCAAGGCTGCCTGTGCCTTTTCCTCTCCCTAGCAGTTAAATTAGTCCAGGACATCAGTTTGAATTCAGCTGGAAAGACGACAAGTAGGTATGGCACAGGCAGAGCTGGAAAAATTGCAGACAGTTCCAGAAAGGCCTGCGTACGCTCAGTACAAGCTTCACAAATTTAAACTTTGCTTAAATACTGGCATACAGGCGGAAAGGGACTCAGTCACTGTCAGACCACAGTGGTTATTTACATACAAATAGAGAGACAAATGATAAGGGTGGTGTGTAAAACAGCATGGAAGACAGGCGTTTTAAAGAATGTTATTAGAGTATCACTGTCAATTGTTATTTGTCTTCATTTATGCACCGATCAGTATGATTTATTATAGAGATGACCATGACATCAGTATCCTCAGTATTTTGCCAGTCCCAGTTGTCTCAGGAACCAGCGGTACCAACACCTTCTCAACTATAGGTTTTCAGTATATATAAAGCTATACTATGATCCTTTAGAATTATGTGTTGGCCAAAGGCCTTCACCCCACATCAGTACAAGACCCTCCACCATTGGTCCATGTAGATCACATCAGGACTGTCACAGAAACCATCCAGGGCCTCGGGTACACTGTTCAGCAGTACATCACCGCCTCCAGAGGAACATTGATTTTCATTTTGGTACTCATAATGTAACAAGGAAACTCCCAACCAAAGATTCAGATTTTATGTGTCTAGTTAGAGCACTTAGGTGGTACCCTAGAGCTGTGTGTATCTACATGGCCTGTTCAGCTTTCAGCCACCAAGGTGCTGCTATGCAGGTGGTCTGTCCAGCATTAACTGCAGTGACATGGAAGACAAGGAACGTGGGCAATCAAGTCTTCACCATGTCATATGCGTTCTTCCTAGGTTGGCCACATTGTGCTGGGTTTGGACATGCCCTTTTATACCCTTTAGAGCGGAGAGTGATCCATCTCCCCATACTGTCCTACCTGGTTTAGTCCCTGTCCTTTCCCTCTCAGTCTGCGTGTCCTAAGATGCTGCATGTAGATTTGTGCTGGAAGCTTGATGACCTGCCATGAGCATGCACGATTCATACAGTGCTTCCCCTGCCACCTCAAGCCCCATTCCCACACATTCTCCATTCAGACCAGTGAGCGGTGCATTAATGTTTCTGTTCTCTGCAAATAAGATGCTGCTAGAGCACAACTGGCCAACAGCTGGCTCTGTCCTGGCTGCTTCTGGTCACTGCAGACACTGTAGAGTGCTAATTCACAAACTTTTGTAATCCTTAATAAAATTAAGTCAGCCAGCTTTTAACATAGATGTGTTTGTTGCTTTTCTTGTGTTCCTGCCTTCTTGTTCAGTAACAGTCAGACCTTCTTGTGAGGAAGTTTATAAAGAACTCTAATGAGGACTCACCATTTCCATTAGGGACCTCGACTAAATTCTGCCTTGACTGATGGATTTGAGTATTAGTCTCTTCCTTTTGTTTTCTTTCTCTGATAAAATAGTTTTTAAAGGAGCGGTATTTTTGGATGCAAGGTGGGGGATTTGCGGATTTTAATGGAAGCCATTCTCTTCTTTTCCCCACATATGATTTTCCACTACTCTTATATTTTGATGTGACATTGTATAAAATTCCTCCCAAGCATATTCCCATGTCTACATCAAGTTATATACCAACCAAATTTCCTTCTGATACCGTATAATCAAAGAGCAAGGACATGCAACACAGACTGGTCATGGCTTTGCACAAAGAAGTATCATTGTAGTAATGAGATGGGGGTTGGTCTCTTCTCCCAAGTAACAAGCGATAGGACGAGAGGAAATGGCCTCAAGTTGCGCCAAGGGAGGTTTAGATTGGACATTAGGAGAAATTTCTTTACTGAAAGAGTGGTCAGGCCTTGGAACAGGCTGCCCAGGGAAGTGGTTGAGTCACCATCCCTGGAAGTATTTAAAAGACGTGTGGCTGAGGCGCTTAGGGACGTGGTGTAGTGGGTATGGTGGTGTTGGGTTGATGGTTGGACTCGATGATCTTAGAGGTCTTTTCCAACCTTAATGATTCTATGATTCTATGATTGTGCATCGCAGACTTGCTTGATTTAGATCTTTTCTAAACACTTTTTGTCTATCTGGACTGTGTGTGTAGTATAATATAGAGGTAGCTGACGTAGCATTATTGCAAGTAAGCTCTTGTTGAGATCCAAGCAGTGTGGATGTATCGGCAAGCTCAGAGCTAATTCTAAGTTTTACAGGTCTATGCGTTGTACTCCCCTACGCAAAACAGAAATGCCCTTTGTTGCCTGTATTGTAGGGGGGAAAAAAATCAAGCCTGAAACTAAGAAAGTCTCTGAGAGAGTGGAGTGGGATTTCCATCTGATAACATTAAAAATTATTTTGTTCCTCTTTCAAAGCAAATTAATCTTTGTTCATACAGCTGACCCAATAACGTTATTAAAATTGTACATGATGTGTCAGTTCTCTAAACTGCAATGAAAGCTAACTTTATGCAGGATCAGCCTTCTCTTAAAATTGAAATAAAATGTCTGGATTTGTGAAAATTTTTTTTTAACTCCTAGGGTACCTCAAACATTGCGAAGTGGCTCTGCTGCATAAAGGAATGCACTTAGTTTAAATGTTATCATTCACAAAGGTGAATTAAAATGAATCTTAATTTTCCTTGCAGTAAGTCTTCAGGCAAGGAGAGTTTCATAGACCTTCAGTTGGACCCAGTGTGGCTGGGTGGCTGCTCTGAAGTTCTCAGAACCAGCCCTTCCCTGCTCGTTTTTTGAATGTTTCAATTAATTTTCAGGTATCTCAGAATATTTTTTTTATTGTTAAGTACTGTATAAACAGCATTAGCAAAGAGCTGTGATATGGGACAAATGGCCTGATTTGATGATCACTGAAGCTGGTGGAAAAGCTAAAGGCTGTGAGCTTTCCGGGAGGTTCCAAGAGGGTTACAGAAGCATCAAATTACTCTCAATTGCACTCAGTTAATAAGCACTCTACTCCCTCCACCATGGCCACTCAATTCACTCTACCCTTTCTGAAAATTGTGTGTTTACCATAATAGTGCACTGCATTGAGTTGCAGTGGCTTGCTGAGATGGCAGACCTGTGGCGTAATATGTGCTAAAAGCTCATCTGCACACCCACAAAGGAGCACAGAGAGACAAGGCAGGAGGGGAAGCCCAAATAATACCCTGCCCCAGGGTGTGCTTCCAGGCCCATCCCAGGAGCCATCAGCCCATCAAAGGCCCATCTGCACCAGCCCAGAGGAGCACAGGGGCACAATGGCAGGTGGGAACCTGAAATAAGGACTCAGAGGAAAGGACACCCTCTCTGGGTCCCTCCCAGGGCTGATGGACAGCCTCAGCTCCAGGCATAAAACCCACCCAGATGAGTCAACACCAGAGCACCTCTGGGACCAAGGGGGTTGCTGCCTGGGGGCATGGGACACGTTATGGCCAGGAGTATCTCTAAGGGCGATGCTGTGGGCTGCTGAGGACCAGGGGAGTCCCAACCAGCTCTGTGTGTGTGTGTTTGATGGTCGTACCAGCATCTGGAGTAGAGCTGTGGCCCTGACGGCTTATACCTGCAGGTGCCAGCAACTGGGGAAACTGGGGTCTAGGGGCAGCTATTGGGCAGACTGAGTGTCCGAGCCCAGTTGCTAGAGAGATCCAGCTTGTACAGATGTGTACATATCTATGTATTCTCACTAGTGGACCTCCATCCTGTTCAGCCAGGGAGGTGAGAAGGATGAGGCCATTGGTGCTCTATGTGAGTACTCTGTATGTCTGTCTTTGTCATCTGTGTTGCCAGCTGTGTGTGTATATATGTATATGATGTACACATGTGCTCTGTGTGCATGTGCCTACCAGATATACATGCTTGGACTTGACGCTGATGGGACCGGGGACATGGAGCTGCCCCAGCCTCACATCTCGTGGACTGCCAGACCCAGCACAGTGTGTTTTCCACTGGCAATGTGCTTTCTCCTTTATTTGTAGTGTTGTCGAAAATAGAGTAAGTCTGGGAGAAGAGTAGAAAGATATTGTGGTATTTAGTATTGTAATTTCTCGTTTCCTTCCTCTTGTGGGTTGAACTTGTAATGTATGCAACAGGCATAAAACTACTGCAGAGCAAGCTTGTTGGGGTGTTCATTGCCTAGAATTTGAAATCTGGCAGTTGAGATGGAGCTTGGGTGGGGTGGGCAGTTTGAGGCGCAACAGGTAACAAAAAAAGTTGTGTATAAACCTTTGTGTGTGTATATAAACTATAGGCTAGCACCTATCTATAAAATATTCACTAATGCACAAAGTTTACGCATCAAAAGCTTGTGGAACAGTGAGTTTCAGATATGAATAGTAGTGATTAAAAAAGAAAACACCTCTAAGTCTAAATATGAGATAGACACAGTATATTTTAACTATATAGACAAACATGAAAGGCCAATGTCCTTCAAAAAAGCAGCCCAAGCTCAGAATTAACTGCTGCTTGTTGAGAAGAATATGAAAAGAAACCAAAAATACTCCCAAGAAGTAACCTGTGCTGTAAATCAATGTATGTATAGAAATTCTTCAGTAGGTGACCTAGTTTTAAAGACCATTGGGAATTTATGTCCATTGCCTGTAGAGAGACAGGGTGGCCTGGGAAATCCTACTGTGATGACGACCATGCGTCCATGGAAATAGCGTTGGACTAAATTTCCTCATTAGCATAATTCCACTAAATTAAAAGAAGTGATGTGAAGAACGAACATGGCCCTGTGTTTTCACATTTGAGCAAAAGGACCTTAATATGTTCATTTTAGTTTAACTCCCAAACAGAAGCTCTTTTGTAACATCCTAATTGCCTAATTCGTATTTTTGTTTCCTTCTCTGTGAGGTGAGAATTTTACATTCCTTCGGTATCAGTGGAATTATTTTTCCTTCTCCAGGGGAAAAAAAAATTATTAAATCAAATCAATCACATTTTACTAGATTTATGCTTTCTTTTTGTCAGTGATACATACAGACATCAGGAGAGGTACCTACTAGCATATTTTATCTATTTGTCTGGAGATGAAGTTTTGCTCCCTGAGATTGTATAATTCTTCAGTGTCAAGCAGCTGATTTATGTTACTTTTGTGTGTAATAGTTCTACAGCCAAATCATTTTGATTGCCAGGACATCTTATTCAGGCTCCATTTCTCTTACATGGATTTGATTTTATTTTTGTACACTTTAAGGTATGATGAATTGATACCTTACATCGTATGAAACGTATAGAGTGGAACAATAAATATGTTTACAAATGGCTTTATTCCTTTCTCCTTTCAAAGGAATTTATCTTAACATTGCATGGTATATATTTGCAATAATGTTTTTGACCGTGAAACTTAAACAACTCTGAACTCTCACCAAATGCATCTTCTGTATAATAGTGCTTTTGCAAAATATCTTGTTACTATACACGGATATCTTGTTACTATACACAGATTTTTTTGGTAGCTGGATCATTTTCCTACATCAAAGCCCGTCAGGCTCACGAGTATTTCACCAAACGGAGTGATTTGGATATACCACTCTAAAGTTTTCTGAGTGAGGTAGAAAAGTAAAGCTGAAACAAAAATCTGTCTCACTTTTCTTTATGAGAAAAGGTTCTGTCTTTGTCCTCCCTATCATCATTGGAGCTAAATGTTATTTATAGTGTATCTTCTCTTTCGCAACAGCCTGCAAGAGCGTTCAATCTTCGGTTTGCTCTTCAAAATGAACGCTTCTGATGCGAGACTACTTTCCAGGAAGCATGACCTCATTCTGCCTCTGTGCCGCTGATTGCACGGGCTGTTTTCAAAAGGAAACAGGGGACTTCATAGACCTGCCTCTCCGAAGCCCCAGGGCTGATCTCTTCCAGGAAGCTGCAGAAGGAGCACCCTCCACTTAATGTCTCCGAGGCTCTCCTGTTGATGATGAGAAACTTTTTTGCATACGTGTGTTAATAGTGAAATGGATTTTCCAGGTTTGGAAGATTTTACACATATTTATCTCTTCATATATTTGTCAGCTGAGGAATAACTAAGCTTTGGATTCATTTATATACTGCTCTTCAGGAAGTTTTGTGGGTTTGGGAATGTTGTTATCATGACCTGCAGGGAGAAAAGACTAGACTGCTCTTCAGAAATGACGGATATGTGTGAACAAATAAAACTCTCTTTGCAGACACTTGTGTTTGGTAGGTACAATAGAATAAAACTGGTTGCCTGGGCTTCAGCTATTTTAACAGTTAGCACTGCATTTTGGTACATACTAATGTAAATATTTAGAATGTAAACATGGACAAAGGATTGCTGGCTACTAAGTGAGTGCATCATTGGCTTAAAGATTAATTTGATTTTTGGAGGGAAAGGTAATTAAAATTGGCTGTTTTGGACGGTGACTTTGTTTATATTACGACATGGGCTTTTGTGTGTTTTGAAATTCAAGGGGAGCTGTTGCCTTAAACTTTTATTTGAATTCTTGATATAAAATATTGCTGCATTCACCTCAGATACACTTTTAGTGAGATTTCTTAAAGCTGTTGATCCTTTCTCATGTCATAGTTTAAAGGTTCTGTATGATGCTCATTTTGTGGATTACAGATATAGTACTACTGCTTCATTGTACAGTGGTGGTTGAGATGCTTTGTTTTGGCTTGCTTATATTGTTACTATAGCTTCTCACGCTATTAATAGCCCAGAAATGGAACTGAATATTAAATGAAAGCAGAACACTGTGCAGCATTGTCTACAACGTGATGTTTCCATGCTTTCTCCAGCACTGATTGAATTATGATTTTCAGGAACCCTCATCATTAATGCATTGAGACAAAGATTTTCAAGATCAAAGGTGGCAAAAAAATGCATTGGACTGCCTGTTCTGACTGTTCACAGAAGCTTGATGTTACCATTACTTAAAATAGTTCGAAACTATTAAAAGAACTTAAAACTCTTCTTCAAAAGAGAGAAAGTCATCACCTCCCCAGTAATATATTTTCTCACTTTCTGTTATATATGTATATTTCTCACTTTCTGTTATAAATGTATGTATATACTCTGTTTTACCTTAAATTTTACTTCTGCGGAGGGTGGCAGAAAAACAGGAGTCCTGCAGAGACATACCTTGCAAATTTATGAGACAATTCAAATTAGTAAAGGAAGGACTGTGGTTTGTTCTGCCACTTTGATCCATATGTGTCAACACTTTCTAATGAAATCACTACCGGTATGTAAACTACTATTCTTGAAAGTTATTCTTTTTCAGTTGTTGCTACTTTATATTATCATAACTGAGAAAATCACTTGCAATACAACTGTGCTATGGATTCCAGTTGCTGGAAAGTTTCACTCTCAGATTATTAATGAGTTGTAGTAGGTATATTATAGATTATATATTAATCTATATTACCTGTTATCCTAGGGTGTATGAAACAGTCCTTTTCAAGATGTATGGAATATCACATGTTGCATCGACAGCAGGAGCAAGTAAATTTTGCACATTCATCAGAGCTTTTGATAAAAAAAATCTGTTGTGGAGGGGATTTTGTTTGACTGATAAGATTTGGGATTTTGCAGGTTTTAGTTTATATCCAGATCTACGAACCACCTGTCGAGTTCTTCTTGTATTTTCTTTTAGAGTTTAGATTAATTTCCTGGTTTTGACTATAATATTTTTGCACAATTAAAAATCATGATTTTGCCTAAAATAAGATAAATTATTTCAGAAGGTAATTGTATATGAAAAAAATAGGTCTACAACATGTCAGTCTATGAAATTCGCCACCAGTCTCACTTTTTGTACAACTTGCTGTGTAGCAATCATCTGACCGATGCTACTTGATCTCTTTGTACCTCCACCAAGTTTCTTCCAGTTGTCTCCTCCTCAGGTTGTTTTTGCCAGGATTAGAGAATAATTTGCTCATGGTAAAGTGAAATGTTGGGGGTTTTTTTTCAAAGTGTAGGAGAAATACTATATATGGGAGTAGGGTAATGGGAGTGATTTGTAAAAAATACCCTGGAAGGTTTTACTTCCATTCTTTGGTAACCCTTCCTGGTCCCAAGACTAAGTCAGCCTTCACACCCAGGCTGTGACTGACAACTGAGCTCCAAATGAGGATAAACAAGATTACCAAAGCGGAAACACTGAACTTCATGTCTTTTCTTTGCCTCTGCTCATAATTGAACATAAAAAAAAAATACTCTCTTAGACCTATCTCCTCTCATAGGTGAATGATGGGCATTTACCAACAGTGTTATAAGCATGACGCTCTCAGATATGAGAGGTAAGGTTATATAGGGAAAGATCATATCTTTTATCGTGCCATGTAATAACAGATATAAATTCTCCTTATGGATAGCCATTGCTCATATTTCCTAAGATGGATTTTGTCAGATGCTGAACCTCCGGCAGCACTTTGCAGACTTGAGCCATGGTAATCCAGACAAAGCCTATTTCCTTAGTCTCCTGCCACAATATTATTGTCAAATCTTTGTCACTGTAGCTGTCCCATGTTATGCCATGTCTGCAATTTTCATCTGAAAAATGTAATGGTAATTGTGGCCCTTCCATTCTACTCTGTATCTATTGCCAGGACATGAACTATTTTTGGCATAAAGCAGATTTCTGGGAAAACACCATTAAAATTACTATAGCTATTGCAGTTGTGTCCGTAATTATTTCTTTCAAGGTTGTAAGCTGTGCAGAGTACAAATATCTGATTACGGTTGGCTCTGGTTCTGTGTTGTCCTGGTTGGGATGAGTTTCCTATAAACGCTATGTCTTTCCTCCATTCTTTCGTCTGTTTTATTTCCTTTAACCTCTCCCTTAATTTCCATTTCTTTTTTAGCTTCTTTTATGATCTTTTTGATATGCACAAGGTACCTGTCAGTGAAGACCTGTCAACTGTTTGAGCTGTCAGTGGATATGATAACGACTCCTTCTTCTTTGGCCTTTGCCTCTGCAGGTTCAACAGCATTTGATGGAGAACATAGACACAGCCTCTCACAACCTATTTTTCCAAGGTACTGACGAAAATTATACTTGTTTAATTTTATTTTTATTTTGTTGGAGACTTTGTAAAATCCCTTTTGGGCCACTGAGAATTGTAGTGCTGATATTAATTTAATTACTGCTTTAAATGGAAGTTCAGCAGTACTGCTATGGAGATTGGAAGCACTGGCTTTGCAGTTACAAGGTTTTGGAGTATCTCTGTTCCACCTGCTCTCCGCTTTCCTGAAATTATGGTATCCCTCTGTGACATGCCATATGGAATAGTTAAACCTGATACTGAAACCCGTGTCAGCCACTGAATCAATCCAGTGTCTTCCTTTCTTTCCATGGATGTCACTGCATGGCCACTTGAAACTCAAAGGTGTTGAGGAGAAAGGACTCACCATAAATCCAATTTTACTTGAGCTAAGTAGAATGTCTACAACATTTAGATCATTTCACCTCTGTCACTACTCACTTCTATTTTAAATGCCACATAGTATATTTTTCTGTGCTATATTTCATCTCAAAGTCAATTGTGTTTCAGTGCTGGATGAAGTTATCACCATGTGTAGCCTTTATCCCATGTTGTTCTAGCTGCATGGTATTCTAGGATTTGTGAGAATTAAAAGTCATGTATACTTCAATCTTCATTAAGTATGGCTAGGTTATAAAAAGCAAATAAATCCTGCCTGGTTTAGAGGCACTCAGGCTTGCGCCATGCAGAGTAACTTAGAAGCAAAATACTTGAATACCTCTGACGGCTCCAGGTAGGTGTAGATCTGGCAGGACTCCTTGGCCAAGAGCGCTGCCGCAGAAACACACCATGCACTTTTCAATTCAAGCTGGCTCCATGCATTCATGAAATGCTCCACCTGGCATGAAGCCCTCCTGTCATCTGAAGCTCTGGAAAGCGTGATGGAGGCACACCCTAGCAGGCTGAAACGCCCTGGGTCCAGAAGTAATATAATTATATCCACGTAGTTTAAATCTATGTCATTACCAGCGCCCATCAGCTGGTAATGTAAATTCATTATTATTAAATCATGGCCTTGCACTATCTAGACATTCACTAAATTAGAGGGTTTCATTTCTCCTTTTCAGTTATGCTTCTGCCTTTTTGGATGATGACCCTGGCTATGAGTGTTCCACAAATCCTCTGACAAGCTCCCTTTCCACATGTCGCCGCAGCCCTCGACTGCTTTCTAATGGTTATTACGTTCTGACAGAAGACAGTTTTCTGTCTGATGAAGAGGGTAACGTAACACTGACACCATCCCAGACAAGTGTTACATATAAAGAGAATTTAGTTCGGTAAGTGAACTATGTGCAGAATTTACTCAATGTTGGCAATTGGCTCCACATCTCTGGACTTACCTGGTGGTATCTGTGTTGTGGCTGTCTACGTTTTGCTTGGCATAAGATCCGCATTGCTTCTTAATGGGAACATCTCGATTTAGTTTAGAGAGTGCAGTGATTGGAATAACTTGATTTTCAGTCATGTCTAATCTTACTACCCAAAAACTCTTCAGTACACAGTTGTTGCTGTAATTGGAGATGTGTCCAGTAAATAAAAAGGAGAGCAACAGCTCATTTTGCCAATGGGGTGTTACCTTGATAAGGAATAGGAAAAAAGTGTGTATGTGTATATATATATTACTCATATATATATAAAAATAGAAAGGTCTGGTCCTGGAATTCTTACTCAGGGAAAAATCTCTCTTGATTTCGGAAGAACATCAGTTTAGGAAGGTACATAAAATGTAGTTCAAAAAAGTTGAAGTACAGTGGATTCAGGCTGCGCCAAATGGGATATGGTAGGGTGAAACTCATGGGTAGCGTGAGACCACTCACAGTAATATCAGAGCCCAATAACTGTAGTTTTGGTATTACAATATCCAATATCATAATGCCTGATATATTGCCATGCTGCTAATCCACTCCCTGACATCACCGCAGTGTGCCGCAGTCATTCTTGGTGACATACCCAGGGTCAAGAACAGAGCTAGGAGCAGCACCCAGAACCTGGTTCTTTCATGTCGATCCTGCAAGCTTTAGAGCTCTGTCCCTTCAACAAGAATCATGAACTCTGTTCCTTGACAACGTGTCTTTTCTTTCTAGCGTATTCAGGCGAAGGAAGAAAATCCGTCGCTCTCTTGCCAGCTTGTTCAATCTCGGTGCCTCCAGTTCATGGCTCAGCAGCACCGTCCTCAGCAATATGGATTCCTCCCATGTAGATGATCCTTGGCCTGATGGATGCTATAAACTAGAAGCCAGTCAGAGTGATAGTGGTAAGCCCTGACCAGGTACCAAGTAATCGAGCTACAACTTGCAGTCTATATTTAGTGGGACTTGGGTATCTCTTTCTATAGGTTTTGCAGGGGTTGTCTGCCAAGATGTGCAGGTAAAGAATAAATGAACGACAGAATTGTAAGTGGTGAATTGAGCTCCTGGCGTTAAAACAGAATATAAGTCCAGAAGGACCTTGTGCTAAAAGGGCATTTTTAGACTGACTTTGAATCCAAAGTCATCACCAGGGATGTTTATGATGGTGTCACTAATAACTGGCTCTGTCTGCTTTCACCAGGCTGTTTTAATAATTTCATTGTGTTATGCTCTATGCAGTTCTGTGTATCTTCTCCTGCATACATTGAACCTGCCAATTCCCTACTCCTAACAATTTGGAAACCTCCCTGTGATTAAGTAATTAATTTCCCCCCCCCCCCCTAAAATTCATTAACACAAATTCTCAAAGCTCTTCTTTTGTGTAGTCTCAATTACATATGCACTTTTTGTAGGTGATTCAGACTTTTCTTCTGAATATAATAGCGATGTGCCACAAAGGCAAACTCCAGCATCTAATGGAGCCTCTCTCACCAAAGACAAGGAGTTTCTTCAGCCTGGGAAACCATTTTGTGCTTCACAATCCTGCTCTCCATTTATGATAAATGCAAACGAAGAGACTTTGAGCAGTGCAGGTATGTTACATTCTTTTCCTGATATGCCTCATTTTTAGAGTGAACCGAAAATACTCACATTAAACATGTTGATATGGCTCCTTGTAGAATAGAATTTATTTCAAGAAACATAAATTTTAAAAGACTGCTTAAAAATAATAAAATCTTAAAATTGGTATTTATTTGTTCACTCCTCCATGCTCACATCTTTTCCTTTCCTATTTTTAATGAAAATAGAAAAAGAAAAAAGTGGAGTGAAGAGGAAAACGGAGGAAAGGGCATGGGAACAAAAACCGAAACAGGCAATTATTCAGCAAGGCTTGTTTTCTGAGAGCCTGGAGGGCACAGTGTCTCTATGGTCATGGGGGAAAAAGACTCCTGAGAGACACTCAGAGCATGAAAATTAGATTTCTGCTTTCTGAATCTCTTTAGGTGAATTCTCTTAAAAAAAAACTGAGGAGACTGGCCTCACAGGCTGAAGGTAGTCTTTGCAAACACCTCCTGTCATATATTTACTTTCCTGAAAACTCATGAAAATTATTTTCCTGATTTTTGTTTTAGAATCCAGCACAGTGCGAAATGTCCTTTCTCAGATGGTTGCACTGATCATGTGTTTGATCGTTTCAATATGTACAAGGTAGTTTTTATTTCTTTTATTTGTTGTTTCTGATATTAATGCTTACTCCATTTCAACTGGTGAATTAGGGGTCACATTTTCAAAGTTAGATCTATCTTACTGTGAAAATATATTTTCACATGATAGTCGTCGCAGGCAAATATCTGAGCTATACAGATATGAACAAAATAAGAAATATATACTCAGATATGACAACTGCTTTGTCAAGTGTGTTTGGACAGGGGTTTTGAAAGGCTGAGAAGAATCAGAAGGGATCCATGTCTTTCTAAGAGACCAATATGGGTGTTTCCCTCAGTCTGAGAATGCTGAGGTCTTTTTTCCTCCTCCTTTGAGGAGATTATCCTCAATAGCTTAAGTAATTTAAAGTTTCAAATTACAGTTCACCTAGGAGAGTTCAGAGGGTTCATCTGCAAGAACCTTCTCTACTCCTCCCACCCAGGCTTCAACTCTATTAACCCAATATGCACCCCTTGGTTTTTTCTAACCTTTATGGATATTGTTATATTCTCAGATATTTTCTGGGAGGATTGTCTGCCACTTTGTTGCTGATAATTTTAGTTTGTAAGTACAGACTTTCTTTATATTCAACACACAATATTTTACTAAGTCACATCTGAGGACCAAAACCCATCCTTGGATGTATATCCACAGCTCTAATTGATGCTAACAAGAGCAATATGTGGGCATATGGAGACAGAATGTAACCTTCAATCAGTTACAGGATTTTGCACTTAAATTTCACAGTTCTTTTGTCCCAAGATGCTGCTGTGTCATCTTTCTTCTGTCTTGACACATCTTTAAAAACAACTAAGTTTTGGTAAGTGCCTCCAATGTCATGTGATGAATAGAGGAATTTAGAAATTTTATATTAAGAAGAGAAAGGAGAGATCCCTTCTGTTGTTTTAATGTCAAAAGATAGAAGGCATGATCTGAAGTTATTGATGGAGGATTTGGCTTTTCCTGTTTCTGATTTGTATTGTAGAAACTTCCTGTTTATTTTGAAAAACTGCCTTTTCATAATGTGCAATAAACGTTGTAACACCTATTTGTTAGCAGAAAAGGAAGATAATATGCCATAACATGAAGATGCAGAGTCAGAGCAAGGATAGTAACTTATAATGAATCCAGAGGTGTGCTTTCAAGCCTTATACTGAAGTCCACTCCCAGGCCACCAAACTGAGCCTTTATTTTTGACTGGAAAAATAAAAACAGCTAACTATGCTGCTAGCCACATCACCACCTTCCAGGGACTACAGAATTGATATGAGTTGGCCCCACTAACCCAATGCACCATTAGGTTCAGGACAGACCTTTACCTTTGGCTTTTACTGTAGTCTATAAAAGTCTTTGAAAGAAGTATTTAATCAGTCTGATCAGTTGAATAAAAGTGCTGATGTTGCTGTTTCAGATTGCTTTATTTCAAAGGTTTGCACAGAGCTGTAGCTTCTAAGTCCTTCTGGAGAAAGAGACTTACACATTCAGAAAGTCTGAATTACGTCTTTAGAGCAAGCTCATACATAGGCCTCCACGCTACAATCATGTGTATGTGCTGGATTTATGAATTATCATTCTTTCACTTTTTACACAGCAGAAAATTCTTCTGAGTGTGTAAAATCTAAAAGCTGCTAAGATTAAAAACATTTGGGCTTATCTCAATTTTTATGTGGTGAAAGTGAAGGTCAACAAGGACATTGTTTCTGAAACTGTGTCAAGGTTCAGGAGTTCATTGTATCCCAAGGGCAACAAGACAATCTGGCAGACCTCTTAGCCTTTGAATTGAGTATGTTGGAAGTTAGACACAAGAAGGCACAACTTGGAGAGCCATATTGCAATGATAGTCTCAGATTTTGAGCATCCAAGGGTCTTACCACAACACTTCAGATACTCAAGGATGGTATGTTACACTTTGTTATTATGTCATTATTCCCAGTAACATCAAGGCCACCAGGTTAGGACTAGCGTGTTGCAAACGCGTGCTCCAAAGTACCGCTTTCTCACTTCCTGAATAGTTTAGCCCTGAGTCATAAACAAAGCTGTTCTTCACAAGAGGAGAACAAATACACCCTGAGAGCTTTCCAGTCACCGGTATACAGAGAATACCTCTTATGCTCATCACAAGAGAGAAGTTACCTGCTCAAACAAGTAGTCCTACGGCTTAGCTAAATTTGGCAAACCAGGACCTACATATATACTGATTATAACAAACTGTGGTTTAAATTAGGATATACAAAAATGTATGCTTTATTTTTTTTCCCCCAGGAAATAATTGGAAAGAAAGAATAATTGGTGAGTATATGTTTAAGTTTAGAAAGAATTCCATACTTTTTGGGGTAAGCCCTATTAGGAAACAGGGTTAAGCATGCCAGAAAGGTTCCCTGGGCTTTTCGTTAAAAGAAGGTTTAGCTGTCGGACCCTCGCCGGTTTCCACTGCTAATTTCTCCACTTTGCTATCTAAAACTCCTTTTTCATTTTATTTGATGAAATATTTTTTTATTGTTTGACAACAGTTGCTAAATAGTGTAAGCTGTTAAACAAGTGCTGTGCTTCATGTTTTTCAGTAACGGGCAAAGCAAGTCTTCCTTTTTCCAAGTTTAAACTGAACAGTAGGGCCAGGTGCTGCACTGCTCTAACTTGGTACCATTCCACTGAAGGAGTGAAGCAGCATCAACATGTATAGTCCAGAATATCTGGAAAACACTTATAGATTCTTCTTTTCTCTATTCTTTTTCAGTCAAGCCTTATCCTCAGTCTCCAGTTTCTGTTTATCAAGCATTTCTAAGTCTTGGTGCAGCTCAGAACCCTTAAAAGAAGAGCACCAATTTATTTGTGCTTGGAGCTGGCCATCCCAGTCCTGGCTCCTTTAGGAGCCTGGCTCCTTTATCTCTTTACTTTGAAAAGGCAAAAATGAAAAGAGGGAACTGAGTGGAGCTGTGCCCAAGTTTGTGTTCCTGATAGTGTGGATAAAATGGCCTTGGTCATCAGTTCGCTGGTTGAGTGCAGTTCAGCTTCTGAGATCTAAAGGCACCTGCACAGCTGCAGATGCAACCTGGAAAACCTTTCAGTTAGCCGTCAGAAAGAGGATGGTCATCCTCAAAGCAAAGGATTTTAGAATGGCATGCAGGCATTTGATCACTTTGCAGACTTACTAAAGCCTATAATGAAAAATACATCCCACTCATCCAGTGTGACAAGCAGCAGACGCTAGATATGGCACTTCTTAAAGTCTGTAAGACTTACTGTTTATGTAACGGCTGCAGCACCAGAGCTTTAAAGCTGACTCTGATTTTGAAAGCCAGTATCAATATTAACCAAAGCAGGTACTACAGGATGGAGTGGAGAACTTGGAACTCGTTGCCTAGCAGGAGTAAACTAAATACAGACTGGCATAGGTTACTCTGAGACAGGACTTCTAACATTTCAAAAAAAGCTTGTCTCTTGCTTTTCGTAAAAGCTTAAAGGCAAGAGTAGTATTTCAAAATGAGTTCACTAACAGTTTTCATTTTTCCTCTTTCTCAAATTCATTTTCCTCAGCTCTTCAGCATCAAACTACTGGATACCTCGTTATGGCTACCGTTACACATGTTACTGTGGAAGAAAATAACAGAATTGTTAGCATTCTTCCTTCAAAATACAATTCATTTTAGCTTTATTTTTATTCTGGTCAAACTGTGGGTGAGGCCATACTTCTTGATGACTATCTGAAAGCAATCATGCAAAATGATTGCTGTACTTCCAGTGTCTTATGTCAATGAAGTCCTACAAGCATGGGGTCTTACAAGCATTTTGATAGGAAATTGATGGTAAATAGTGTTTTGCAATTCCCATTCAGTTTTTGGTAAACAGCTGATGTCTTCCAATATTTTATATATTAATTCCCTGTAACAACATGCTGTCAAAGATAATGGATTTGGATAGTGACTGAGTACATGTGGTAATATATTTCAGAAGCTTTATTGTATCATGTGTGTGCACTGCCTTTTGGCCTTTATGCTGCATATTAAGAAAAGAGAAAAAAAAGGAAGAAAGAAATATTATTGGAAGGAAAGCAGTCTTCAGGAGATACGGAATCAGGATGTGGAGAAGCAATGATGAATCTGAATTACCTGGATTCACATACAAAAATATGAGACCTGCAGGTATTAACTTTACTTTGGAAACGCTGAGCCCTATTTTTCAGCTTGGATCTTTGCTACAACAGAGACTAAATTACACATAGAACCTGTGGGTAACCAAAAACTGTTATCTTGTGACTCCAAGCTTTTAATAATCTGCTGCTTAAAATATCTCCCTGTATGCCAATTTAGCTAGGACAGCATGGATTTCATCCTTCCGTGCAACAAAATGATGGTAATGAGTGAGGATGCTATTGCCCACTAAATCATTCTATAACTAGTGCTGCTTGTAGTCTACTTGTTCCCTGTTGCGCTAAAAGCAATGCTAGCACAGCCCCAGCTGGTAAATCAGACATGAAATGCTGCCTGTGGAAGGGCTGGGTCTGGTAGGCTGGCAGGCATAATGACAGGGATTTGAAAACTGCAGCAAAAGCACACAAACAAAAGGTTCTGGTGGAAGAAAGAATCGACAAAACTGAAGCACCACTGTCCGTCCAACTCTATGTCTAAGCCAAGCTCAAGCAGGTTATAGCTGTATTTCTAGCATCAAAAATGCAAACAAGTGATGCAATGAGGAAAAGGATGCTTGAAATTAAGTTTAAATGTACATTTCTCTTTCAAATATGTAAATATATGGTGGTTATATTTTGAAGATAAGCGTCAACAGCTCAGCATTAAGAGCTCAAAGAGGGAAGCTTCACCCACCTTACCAATTTTGCATAGTAGTTTACTTTTGCCCAGTGCATTAACTTGACTTTATATGAAAACAGATGATCTGATGTAACAAGACCAGGTTTTATAGTTTCAATAAATGGCGACAATAGAATGTTCTTCTTCATAAAATTGATGTATTATGTAACTATAATAGTAGTTACAATACTCATCCTCATATTTACTTCTAGTTAATACACTTGAATAATTTTGTCAGTATTAAATAATTCTGCTTTTTTATTTACTTTAACTATGGAGACAACTGAGAGTAAATATCATTGTGTAATATGTATAAATATTTTGTGTTACTTATTTTATTGCTAGTTGTAACAGGTCCTTTACTAAATGCACTTTTTAAACTAAAGGATTATAAAAATCTTCAGTATTTAAATAAGCTCCTGGAAGAATAATCTGGAAAATGAAATCCTATACTGAGAGAAAAGTCTAAGACTGCAATTACCCTGCAGTCATTGAAGCAATTATGCTGAAAACTAGAAAAACCTGAGTTCACTGTAAACTAGTTAGTTCACTGTAAAGTGAAGAAAAAGCTGATTCAGCTTCCCAAAAATTTTGTCTAAAATAAATTGCTATAATCTGTGTATGAATAAATATAAGCTGTAAATTAGAATTGTTCTGATCTGGAGAGGGGGGACTTCTGGGACAATTTGGCAATTGGAGTTCAAGGGCTAAAAATAAGATGCTTGGGATCTGTTAAGATCTGTCCTTTGTGTTATTTATTCATGTTGAATTAACAAAGTTCTATTGAGTTACCAGATTAGTTGACTTTGGCAGTTGCCTTCCATATATTCCAATGGACATAAAAGCAAGCCTTGTGTTGTTTCTCTGAAAAGAGGCACAATAATATCTTCAATCCTGTTGGATGAAAAATTGAAGCCAGGATCTGTCTGATGAAAAATTGAAGACAACATTTTGTAACCTAAATGTTGAAAGCCAGGCTTTCAGAGGTAATTAGTATTTGCAGCTTCTGTTAATTAGAGCATCAAGCTTAGGATAATTGTGAACTGTAATTCTAGCAAAGTAAAAACACTTGTTGATTAGTGATTAACTGATGGATCTACAAACAGAGAGGACTACTAGAATTTTATGTTTCTGTCCCCAGTGATTAAACTCTTAACTCCACTTTAACATAGCACCTTATTTAGAAAAAGAGAATCAAAGAGGAATTTCCAGATATGGATTTATAACCCCCTGAACATTATCTCATACCTTCCATTACTATTACTTTGTTGTCATTACATCTTGTATTATACTCTCCCATTTCTTGCTGTGTTCAGCTGAATTTCAGGGCTGTTCTTGAGTATATATTACATAGTGCTTAACAGTGTGAATGTTTGTGTTGAAGGGAACGGTAGCAAGCACGATGATAATATTTATGGCATCCCTTAGCTTGTAATGTTCCTAGTCTGTGAGCAAGTCTGTTTTGTATTTATCCTGAAAACATTACTCATAGAAGCCAAACCACGCAAAGATTAACATTTTTGAGTTCAATGATATAGAATAAACCACACTGGTACAGAATACAGGTATGGCCATTTAGTCCAGTTCTGCAGAATCTGCTCTTTGATGGGGTTTTTTTGTGAATTAGCTGCAGTGTTTTGTAAACCTCTTTGTACATTTTGATACACACTGAGCAAAACTGTTACTTCATTTTATATTATTCCTTTTTTACGGTTTCTCATGCTGCTTTTTTTTTTTTTCATTATCTTTGGCATTTACATATCAGTAAAGTTGTTCCTGTTTGCATTTCTTCCTGTATTTGAGGTCTTGTCAATAATGAAGATTATTATTAGAAATAGCATATATTCCAATGAATTTGTTATTTGTGAGCTTATGTCCTGCCCTGTGTGCTCTTTCGGACAGGATTTACTGGTACTTTGGTGTGAAAAATGAAAGCCTCATTTTTTTACAGTTACTAAGTAATTGTTACCGCTATAGCATATAATAATAATAATAATGATGATAATAATGATGATAATAATAATAACAACAACAACAACAACAACAACAAAACCCAAAACCAATAATAATAATAATTTAATAGGAAATAAATAGAAAGACATAGGTTCAGATTCTGAGTGGGTATTAATCCGCTGATTTCCACCAGCTAAGACCCTGACCTGCAGCATTTTAACAGCTAAGATTTGTCCATGGACATCAATTTGCTAGGGCTGTAGCACCTTACATGAGTATACGCTGATGGAGTGAACACATATTCAAAATACTTCTAATGCACTGTAATAATAATAATGTTATAAAGCTTATTTTTGTCATGACATAGAAATATATTTTATATTGCATTGTTTTACGCATTTAACAAATAAACTTGTAATATATTAAAGCAGTAAAGTGAATTCCTTCAGGGAAGGCATGCCAGATGGGACCCTTTTTCTTCTTCTTCAACTCCATTCTCCTGTTTGTAATGTGGCTCTGTCATGTACATTGCTTCAAGATAAGAATTCGGGCTTGTGCTACTTCAAGCTTTTAGTATATAATTTGAGTGAAAAATAGCTGCATGAAAATAATGAACACAATAAGGTCAATGTATGTAAATATAAAATTTATATTTCATTTGAAAATAAATGAATGCAAAAGTCTCTTGAGATGTTGTACAACACCGTACCTGCAAGTTACATTGAATTTTGTAGATGTATATTGTGTTGATGTTGTATGGTCTACAAACATTTTGTTGCATGAAACATATTGTAAGAGCCGCTCATACATAGGCCTCCATGCTACAAGCATGTGTGTATGTGCTGGATTTATGAATTATCGTTCTTTCATTTTTCACACAGCAGAAAATTCTTCTGAGTGTGTAAAATCTAAAATGCTGCTAAGACTTAGAATCATAGAATCATAGAATCATTAAGGTTGGAAAAGACCTCTAAGATCATTGAGTCCAACCGTCAACCCAACACCACCATACCCACTACACCATGTCCCTAAGCGCCTCATCTACACGTCTTTTAAATACTTCCAGGGATGGGGACTCAACCACTTCCCTGGGCAGCCTGTTCCAAGGCCTGACCACTCTTTCAGTAAAGAAATTTCTCCTAATGTCCAATCTAAACCTCCCTCGGCGCAACTTGAGGCCATTTCCTCTCGTCCTATCGCTTGTTACTTGGGAGAAGAGACCAACACCCACCTCGCTACAACCTCCTTTCAGGTAGTTGTAGAGCGCGATGAGGTCTCCCCTCAGCCTCCTCTTCTCCAGACTAAACAACCCCAGTTCCCTCAGCCGCTCCTCATAAGACTTGTGCTCCAGGCCCTTCACCAGCTTCGTTGCCCTTCTCTGGACACGCTCCAGCACCTCCATGTCCTTCTTGTAGTGAGGGAGACTTGTAGTGAGAGAGACTTAAAACACTTGGGCTTATCTCAATTTTTATGTGATGAAAATGAAGGTCAAAAGGATATTTTCTGTTTCTGAAACTGTGTCAAGGTTCAGGAGTTCATTGTATCCCAAGGACAACAAGACAATCTGGCAGATCTCTTAGCCTTTGAATTGAGTATGTTGGAAGTTAGACACAAGAAGGCACAACTTGGAGAGCCATATTGCAATGATAGTCTCAGATTTTGAGCATCCAAGGGTCTTAGCACAATACCTCGGATACTCATGGATGGTATATTACACTTTGTTACTATATCATTATTCCCAATAAAATCGAGGTCATGGATTATAAGCCTCATTCTAAAGAGCCTGCAGTTTTAAGAAGGACAAGAAACCCGTATGACTATCCTACCTCAGCATCTAGCTTTGCCCCATGCATGCTAGGCCACCAGGTTAGGACTAGCGTGTTGCAAACGCGTGCTCCAAAGTACCGCTTTCTCACTTCCTGAATAGTTTAGCCCTGAGTCATAAACAAAGCTGTTCTTCACAAGAGGAGAACAAATACACCCTGAGAGCTTTTCAGTCACCGGTATACAGAGAATACCTCTTATGCTCATCACAAGAGAGAAGTTACCTGCTCAAACAAGTAGTCCTACGGCTTAGCTAAATTTGGCAAACCAGGACCTACATATATACTGATTATAACAAACTGTGGTTTAAATCAGGATATACAGGTACAAGAGTTTGGAGTGAAGTTGAGTCGGGAAGAAGGGAGGGCTAGAGGGAAGGTGGTTTTAGATTTGTTATTATTTTTCATTATCCTGCTCTGTTTAACTGGCAATAAATTAAATTAATTTCTCCAAGTCGAGTCTGTTTTGCCCATGATGGTAATTGCTGTGTGATCTCCCTGTCCTTATCTTGATCCATGAGCTTTTTGTTATATTTTCTCCCTCTGTCCTGTTGAGGAGGGGCAGTGAGAGAGTTCTTTCTTCAGAACTATCATATAGAATCTCTGCAAAAGGGATGAAAAAAACCCCATGTTTTTAGCATAACAAAATAACGTAGGCATTTCTGTGCAATACAATGTAGACACAGCATTTAAAATACTGGACACAGCAAGAACAAGATTATCTTCTTCTTCTTGAAATTGATTACCTTGATTACGAGTTATGCTCTCAAGTAAAAAATTAATAGTCCTAGGAAAAGGTACAGCTATAAAAGTCATTATTTGAAGGGGCCTGCAATTTAATATGAAATAAATGGGTAGGTAGTGGAAGGCCTCATCAGTGGCCCTTTTTTAATCTCTGTAGCTCTGTAGAGTGGCCGTGGGCTACAAGGTGCTGCTGTCCAACAAGCTGTGTAAACATCCTTGTCCTCAGCGTGGATTTGTTACTTACCTAGTCAGACAGACCAGGACAAGTATTAGGGAGTTAAAGTAACGTGCATTAATGACTTCTGCTCCTTTGTGCCTCATTATCTCCACAAAACCTAGTAGCTTTAACTCAATGACACCTCCTTTCTCCTATATTCTAAATAGCAATACCATTAGAAAGTTGCAGAGTGGCTATGGAGAGTTCCATATATTACATCAGAGGTAAATGACTTAATAAATTAATTTGATAATTTAAAAAAATACTACAGCCTATTTAAACTTATATGTGAATTTCCTCTTAGTAAAAGATGACCTTTAGGTCTGATTAGACCTTTAGGTTAATGAAGACCTGTGTTAGCAAGAGGTATGAAATACATACTGACTTCCCTGATGTTTCCACTTTGATCCGGTGACAATTGTGCCAGTTCATGTTCTGTAACTGACATTTTGGAGTCATTGATGAGGGCTGTTACAGGGTTGTGATCGAGGGATGACATGGCAATGAACAGGATATATGAACTTACAAAGAAAAAAATATGAGCTTAAATCTAAGTATGAAAAAACTTTATTATCTTGTGATCAAATGTACACTATGTCAGAATACTTCTCTCACTGCTGAATTGGACTGAACTCAAACTGGTGGCCACCAGATCCAGATAAGATGAAGGACTCCGTAAAGCTCATTAGTAATATCTTGAGATGTGTAGTCCCATCCAGTTCTTAAGGAACTTTGGCCATAACTTTGCCAGTTGGGAACGTAATCAAGTGAAGCAATGCTACATCATTATATTAACTGCAAAATTGAAAATGTTAGACATGAGAATTTCTGTAGCTGTCTGAGCAGCTGCCTCCAGCCATAACTCTTACTCATTAGCTTTGTTAGAAGGTAACTTCACAAAGGGTGAAGTTATAGTACGGTAATGGAAGGAGAGGTCCACAGAAATCTGCAGGAGGGCATAATGTCCATGTCCACAGCATAACAAATTTCAGGCTGCTGTTTGACCTGATCTATGAGTTAAATATAGTGGTAAGAGATATTTTGAGGCAGTGACCTGCTGGGAGAATCTCCCAGGTAAAAGGTGGAAGACAGGAGCATTCCCTGTGAGGAAACGTCCTCGAAAGGACCTGGAGGTGCTGGTCGACAGCCGGCTGAACATGAGCCGGCAGTGTGCCCAGGTGGCCAAGAAGGCCAACGGCATCCTGGCCTGTATCAGAACTAGTGTGGCCAGCAGGAGCAGGGAGGTGATCGTGCCCCTGTACTCGGCACTGGTGAGGCCGCACCTCGAATCCTGTGTTCAGTTTTGGGCCCCTCACTACAAGAAGGACATGGAGGTGCTGGAGCGTGTCCAGAGGAGGGCAACGAAGCTGGTGAAGGGCCTGGAGCACAAGTCTTATGAGGAGCAGCTGAGGGAACTGGGGTTGTTTAGTCTGGAGAAGAGGAGGCTGAGGGGAGACCTCATCGCGCTCTACAACTACCTGAAAGGAGGTTGTAGCGAGGTGGGTGTTGGTCTCTTCTCCCAAGTAACAAGCGATAGGACGAGAGGGAATGGCCTCAAGTTGCACCAGGGGAGGTTTAGACTGGACATTAGGAGAAATTTCTTTACTGAAAGAGTGGTCAGGCCTTGGACCAGGCTGCCCAGGGAAGTGGTGGAGTCACCATCCCTGGAGGTATTTAAAAGACGTGTAGATGAGGTGCTTAGGGACATGGTTTAGTGGTGGACTTGGCAGTGTTAGGTTAATGGTTGGACTTGATGATCTTAAGGGCCTTTTCCAACCTAAACGATTCTGTGATTCTATGAGTCATGGGAACAGGCTGCTTCCACAGACAACAGAAAACATGCTTTCAGCCCAAAATGCCTTAGGCAAACTAGTTGATGAATACGCAGGAGGAGGACAAATGTATCATACAAAGGATAGACGAAAGATATATGCCTGAGGAGGAGGCATTTCATATATAATTGCCCAGCCAAAGAAGGGGGTCAGGAGCAGCCAGAATAGTAGAAATCGTACTTCAGGATTATACAAAAGCCATTTTGCTTCTTGGGCGGGCACACAAGCGCTGCTGGCTACTCCGGCAAAAGGACACGCCAAAGCGGGTGGAGGTGAAGCACAGAGCCTGGCTGAACGCCGGGCGGTGAAGGCCCGGGGGCGCGGAGCCGCCCCGCAACAGCGCCCGGAGCCGCCGCAGCAGCCGCCCCGCCCGCGGCCTCCCGCCCGGCCCCGTTGCCATGGCAGCGCGGCAGCGTCCTGTAATGGCGGCGGCGGGAAGCTGAGGGCGGCCATGGTGCGGAGTGAGTGTCGCCGAGAGCCGCTTTTCTCCCCTCCCCGGGGCCCCTTCCCTCCTCCCCACGTCGTGCCCCACTCCCTGGCCACCATGTTCCGTCTCCCCACACTTGCCCCCCTTCCTCGCCATCCTCATACTCCCCTGGCAGCCCCTCTCCCCTTCTGCCTCCCTTGCTCTCCTCACCCTGCTTGATTTCCTCGTCTCCCTCCTCCCTGGTAATAACAACCCATTTTAGTTCACCAAGCTCAGCACAGGGCGGCACTTGCCTCCCGAAACAGCCCCTGAGAGGCCCAGCAGCGGGGTGGCCCAGGCAGGCACCCCTCCGTGTGTGGGGCAGCCCCTGCAAGGGGAGATGCTTGCCGGGAAGGCTTGTGTCTGGGCCTAGAGCTGTCAGCGCTGTCCTTTCCCTGCAGTTATAAGTTTTCAACACCACATGATCATTTAGTTTTTTGAGGTAGAAGTAGCCAATGCAGACGCTTTGTCAGAGATGTAAAAAAACCCTGAATGAGGTTGAAATACAACATATTATTACTTATGAATCCATAATCTTTCAGAGGTAAAGCAGTATGACCTAAAAGACTGAGTGCTCATACATATCACTCAGGAAAAAAGCTCCTGAGGAATTCCCTTCCCCTGTGATTTTCTCTGCAATCTGCTTTGATTGTATACCGTCACTGGACTGCCAGTCCCTTGCTGTGCTAAAAGAGTGTTTTGGAAAGGAACTCCTTTTCTCTGCATGAAGCTGGCAGATGCCCGCTTTGATCAGGCACTGCCTGAAGGAGAATGGCTTCATCTCCTGAACAGTGTGAATTTGAGTCTTAAAATAATGGTTGCATACTTCAGTTTTCTGAAATGCAGGTTCCCCCACTGTTCTTGACATACCTGCAGCTGTCCACCTGCTTATTCTTTCCATTTCTTTAATGCTTTCCTTCGTATCTTCTCCTTTTTGAGTAAAACATGTAATTTTTGGAAGCCCAGCTGTAAGGTATAAGCTGCTGTTCTCTCCAGTTGATCGATGCAATCCCTTACTTCTTCCTGTGATCATGGCAACAGGAGTAGCTGTGATGTCTCAGGTCACTGGTCCATTCTGTTACTGTGCCCAGCATCAGATAATCTGCACACTGAACTTCTCAGTGAGAAGTAATGTTACAATGTGTTTTGTCAATGTCCTGGGAAAGCTTGTATTTAAAATTTGTTGTTTTCTCTTGCAAGTTTGTTTCCCTTGTTCCTCTTAAATGAACTAGATAGCATACAAAATGTCAAATACTCACTCAGCTCCCTACGGCAGGTCCCAAAATGGGTCTTTAAAGCTCCACCGTAGCTTCTATTGGGAACGATTGTCTCTGCTTTGCAAACCATCTCGTAATGAAAGTGTACGTTTTTGCATAATCACTGCAACAATCACTTCAATTTTCTTTTTATCAGCAAAGGGAAAGCTGACTGTAATAAAACTGTCCAGAATAGTTTGTATGAGTTCTTTTTGTATAAAGATATAGAGCAGAATGTCTCCAATGTGTATGTATGCAGATTGTGGAATATTGTTGTTTTCTTGCTCAAAACACCTGTTTGCACTGGAAATACTGGCACTGAAAGATCTGCCACCAAATACATTAGTAAGCAGGTCATTATTTTTAATTTCCAGCAGATTTGCCAAGTAACTTATTAGAAATGTCAATGTTTTTCATATTTTCTGTGAAGACTAAAATATTTAGTCATGATTATTATAATTTTTTTTCTGTTTTCTTTATTAATTTAATCAGGCTTAATCAATGGGCTGTTGAAGAGAAGATGGTGGTTCAGATGCAGCAAACCTGCCCAACATGATTAAAAAATAAAAAGACATTTACCTTTCCCAATGTGCTTTATGTGCAGACAGGATCCACTCTTACATCAATATCAGTATCACCATTATGTAACTCTGTAAATCATATCAGATGAAACTGTTGAACAGAAGGGAGATGGTCATTTGTAAATAATATAATATACGCAAAACCAGTTTAACCTCTTTCCCAAAGGCTGTAGATAAAGGAGCTGCACTGACACGTGCAACTTTGGGCTGTATTGGTATGTCGTTTACCCAGCTTGTAGCAGAGCAGTCTGTGTGAATGTGTGCAGCCATTCCAGGACCACTAATAAAACTGGATGATTTCACAAAACCTCCCCGAGACAAAGAAGCGATGAAAGAGTATTTTTAATTAATGCATGGTAGGAACAATTTCACAGATGTCTGTATATTTTTTCTTTTTACTTATTTTTCTTCAAAGTCTTTTTGAAAGGCTTGCTAGTCTTTTTTCAGCATTAACAATCATGAAAATTTGATAAAACATTAGTTTTTTAATCAGTACTTCACTGTAGTTCCCTGCTTGTCAAGGAGAGGAAAATGCTAGTGCTTTTTTGGTGCAGTGGGCTGGAAACAAAGTAATAATATCTAGCTCAAGAGTGAGCATTGGTTTTCATAGAATTTCTTTACCTTCATTATACAGAGCCTTTTCACAGCTTGAAAGATTGCTTGGCATTAAGTATTACTATGTGAAAACTCTGAACCCATGTCTCTGGTGTCTTTTGGCCACTGAAAGTCCTTTGCTGGCTGCTAATGAGCTGGTAGTGCTTAAGAAATACCCAGGATTAAATTTCATTCTAACATAAACATTTATAAGCATGAATTAGTTACGGCTTTGCCTCAAACACTGAAAAAGTAAAAAATATCTGCCCACTTTCAGCATTCATCCTGCTTATTTCTGTGTACATTGTGCTGGCAGAAGAATATGATGACACACTGTTTACTCGTGCTAGTTTACTTCTTGTGAACATCTGGGACCAGGAAATAAAAGAGCATAAAACACTCCATTGCTTGTTCACATGAATCAATCTGCAACCTAAGCTATGCTGAAAATAATGGATGCTGGATTAATTTCTGCAAGGGTTGTATCACGCTCTTATGGAAGACTCAGCAGTTTTCATATGGATTTGTCTAAATGTTACAGGTGATGTGAATGTGTTTCACAAATGATGCTTAGTGTGGCAGAGTGGGCTGTGCAGAGTGGCACTTCATGTCTTTTCTAGCAGATTTTATTTTTGTTGGTGTTCCTACAGCATATGTATTTGGTATGGTGGAACAAAATATTTTTATGATTTTGTAAGTTGTTCATAAGTCAGATGACGGAAAATGACTAAAGGGAGATATGACATCTAATGTTTCTTTCAGTCACTGCAGATCTGGTTAGAAGACGTGCAGAACATAACAACTGTGAAATTTTTTCACTGGAAGAAATCTCTTTGCATCAACAGGAAATAGAAAAACTAGAGTATCTTGACAAATGGTGTCGAGATTTAAAAATTCTCTACCTTCAGAATAATCTCATTCCAAAAATTGGTAAGTGTTTTCTGGATATGTTTCTTTTTAAATGGATTTACATGCATAATTTTGACATTAGAAAAAAATATCTGTTATGTTATACTTTAAGGGAATGTAGAGTGAGTAACTACAGAAAAGTTCTTTGCGGATCTGCTCCTGTAAGATTTCCTTTCCCTGACTCTTCAGTAAATTTCTAAGAAGCTCAGAAATTTGCAAGAGAAATGTTAAATGAAAAAGATAGTACTGAGATACAAGTCACTATAATATGAGTATGGAACACCTTTTATTGATTAAAATCTCATAAATCAAGATATAACTTAAATATCCTGTCTTTGTGGCAAACAGAGAGACCAAAAGTTTAGCATATACTGTGGATTGTGATATCATAGGACTAGCTCTCCTCATGCTTATTTTTAAATTCAGTCTTTATACAAATGGGTTTTTTTGTTAACATTGAAGTAATTTCAATCCAGATAAAATACTTGCTTTTGTGCATAAAGACAACTTTTTACAGTGAAGTCTCAGTGGTCTTCCTGTACCACAGGAGAAGGTATCATTTCATACAGTTTGTGTTTTGTGGTATAGGTTCACATGTTTGCTAGGCTCTCTACAGAAAGATACGACATCAGGACTTGGGCTGGAAAAGCTTAGACTCTACAGATAGTGTGTAGATGAAGAATGGAAAGTCAGAAGTGGTCAGGAATTATATTAGCATATTTCTTTGAAGTTCCTTAAGAGGAAGAAAAAAACCTAAGGTTTACGGTGAAATTCTCTGCTCAGGACTTGTAGGCAAAGGCTTTAGATCCTCTGGAGGGGCTCATCAGGAAACTCCTAGGGAGTATCTGTACTGATAACGTCTGCATTTCTTAGAGTGGAGGAATCTTCTCCCAGAGAGAATGAGGTTTTTTAAACTGCTTTATGCTGCTCTGCCCCATCAAAAATGTGACTAGAATAAGTTGGTTTTCTCTCTGTTACTGTGTCCTTAATAAGGCTCAAGACTTCATCTTGTTCTTTTGTCAACACTCATACCTCCTTTAGGTTAGTACAGTATATCATATTACTGTTCAGATTATTGCTTTTTGGACACAAGATTTTTTCAGCAATCTCATTTTTGAGACATTCAATTTTTATCTTAACTTAATCTAACTGTAGGAGTTGGAAAAGTATCCAACTTCCTACTTCATATATTCTTGTATAATGTAACAACTTTCTGAGATAATGCCTTAGCAACAAATGAAAAAAAAAAAACAAAGCACTATATAAGTAGTGACCAAAAGGGTTGTCAATAGGGGTTGTGTTACGAAATACTGCATTTGAGAAGTAATTCTTCCCAGTGGATACCAACATGTCCATGCGGAGCACACAGCAGTTCCAAGCACAATTCAAAATATAGCCAAATGGTTTATATTGACCGTATTGGGATGTGTCTTTTCTCCTCTTAAAGAAAACCTTTATGCAGCCCTCAAGATCAGACTTGCCTACTAATCAGATAGCAAGTTGTAAGGCATCCACTGTATGGATGAGTCCTGGTTCTTTTCTATAAATGGAAAAAAAACCCACAAGATGCCATTGGCTTCAACACTTGTCTCTCTCACATCTTCATGTGTACAGGCACTGCTGTTGCAGAAATACTGTAAGAAAAATGAACAGCCAACCTAAGCTGCACAAGCCCTTGCTAAGAAATTAATTTTATCATCTGTTTGTGAATTATGAAGAAAGTATCTCTCCAAGGTCTTAGTAAACTAAGTGGTAGGATTCATGTCACCAAACCTTTAGACATCTATGTCTTAGCCAGTTACTGTAGCCTCCCTTCAAAACCAGTGATGAAGAAAAGCCATATTTTTGAGCATGATTTGGTTCACTGGTTCTAGACAGCCAATTTAAGATAAGACAAATTGCACCTTGAAGAGCCTATTTCTCTTTGTTGATTATAGAGGAGCCTAGACGACTAACTCAGCTGTAGACATGATCTGTGTTGGTTAGATTAAGCTCCCTCTGCTTGAATTTCTTTGTTTGTCTCAGCAAGGACAGTTTGCACAGCAGTTAATCAGTGCGGCTTGTGAATTAGAGTTTGAGGTAAACTTTATGACTTCATTGGACAGGTTTTCCAGTTAGATCTTCAAAAGATCGGGGGGAAAAATTGGTGAACCATGAAACAAGTTATACTCTGTGTCTTGTCTCAGATTTATGTCTCTGACCTGTGTGTCATGTATCTCAAGTGGTATTTGCATTTTTCAGACATTTTTGGGACTGATGAAGATATCCTATTCCCTCTTTACCCCCTTTGTGTACTCAAAGGAGGAAATGCTTGCCATTCTGACACAAGCCCACACATTGTGAACCTGCTGATTTCAATAGCTCATGGTGAAAATAATACAGGTTAGATTCCAGATTAGGAGAGGCTGTGTGCGTGTGTGGTTTTGTTTTGTTCATACCGAAGCCATATAAATTCTTATTTGCAAAATTTTTTAAAAGGGAGGAAAGGAAGTTTCTTATGTTAACCCTGCAGATAAAAGATCTTTAAAAATTAATTATATACTAAAGAAGCCAATCTTTTCTATATAAGTGAGTGTAAAACTAATTTTATAAAGCTTGACTAAGTATGGCCTGATCCTTTCTGAGTTTCATGACAAATGGAATGTTTCACCATGCTTTTTGGCCAGGCCTCTTGCCAACACAAGATATAATTATATATTATATAGCAGATATATAATATATATATAAAATATATATAATTATATATATTATAGAATTATATGTGTTTTATGGATTTCTGATAAAAAATGTGTTTCTAAATGTTCTTCTTTCTTTTTACTTTTTTATTTTGTGTTTTCAGAGAATTTTTTTTGGTTTTGTCTTTTTATTAATGTTAAAATATTAGTGCCTGGTAATCTCATACATATTCTGATTTGTCCTTCCTATTTTTCTGCTTTATTGTTTATTTGAAGTAAAGTGAGCAAGTAAAATGATAATGCCCTTTCCAATGAAGAAAACTGAAATAACAGATCTATGTTTTGTTACAGAAAATGTAAGCAAACTCAAGAAGCTGGAATATTTAAATGTAGCTTTGAACAACATTGAAAGAATTGAAAATCTGGAAGGTCAGGTTTTAAACAAACCATTTTGCCTTTTCATATTGAAACACTTAAGTTGTGACTTAGTGTAAAAGAGGGTGGGAGCCATTAAGTTTGTCTACCAGTAAAGGTACTTTGTTGATACTCAGAAAGAGCCTTTTTGTGTGCCGTATTTAAAAAATGCTTCTTCGTAGCAAGTGCTTCCTACTGCTGCAGTTTTGTCATTGAACTTTCTTAAATGTATTTTAACTTGCTTTTTGCATACTCTCTCACCAGTGTTGCCAGCTATGATAGCTCTATTCTTTAATACTTTACAAAGCAGGAATGCAAATTTTTCATGAAATTGGTATTTCCCCACTATAAAGATAAGATAATTTGTTATGCAGGTTAGCTGGAGCAATGTGAATCTGATTTTTTTTTTTTTTAATGCTATGCAGGCTGTAAAAAGTCTCTCTTGTGTAATGTTTCAGCAGTCATCTTCACTTTAGTAATCAAGTGTCACACACAAGAAGGTTCTACGTTGTGCACAGGTTGCATTGGCAGTCTGGGGTATTTTTAAAGAGTTTTTCAGATTATTCTTTTCTCTGTCATTGCATGAAGTCCTGTCTGTTTTATCTGTGTTTAATCCTTTATCCTGTCACCATAGTTGCATGTGCAAAGATCTGGCATTTTCCAAGATCAAAATCTAAGACTTAGAGCCACTCATAAACACATTCCATACTACTTGAATAATTTTTTACTTGATTTCTTTCTCTTCCTTGATTCTGATTAGCCCAGTTGCTGAACCTTTAAAATGTTCACCTTGACAAGAGAACAATAAAAAAAGAGCTAGAGGGTTTTTTTGTTTGTTTTATTTGTTTTGGGTTTTTCTGTGGGTTTTTGTAAGTCTACAAGCTGATTCAAGAAGATGGCTTAAATCAAATAAAAAGAAAAAAAGGCAAATAGGCTAAACACAAGTTTGTAAAAGTTGAAGAAATAGGTAGTACATTATGTATTCGGCAATTAGTTGAGAAACTTGCATCTGTTTTCATGCCAGTAAATTTTAAGTTCCTCTCTCAGGCTGCATTATTTATTATTGTGATTTGTCATTTACTTAGGAGTCAGAACCTTTGGGAGTGAGCCTTGCAAAAATTTGGGTTATTTAAATCCTCTAATAAATCATTTTGAGTTGTTTATTTTCTTTCAGCTCCATTAAGCATAAAATACTTGCCAAATAGACCTGCAAAGGAAAAGAAGTGATTACAATGATGAGCACCGAAGTTGAGCTTGCTCTTAACTAAACTTTTTTACTCTTAGAGTCAAGGTTATGATTCATGGACAGACTATGATAAAAGGAGAGGCTGGATCTGGATTTCCAAGAGCATTTTGTTAGCTAATTTAGAGTTTCTGTCTATAATGAATTGTTTTGGTTAACAATATTTTCTCACCGGTATTTGCAATTTAACCAGTGATAAAGTATTCACAATGATAGCTGAGTCCATAGAGTGGAAAACCTCATCTTGACTTGGAATGAATTTTTAGAAAACCTTATCTTTACACTTGAATAATGTTAGCTAAGATTAACAGTACGCAGAAATGAAAACCCTAATTGATCCTGCTCTTCTGAAGCAATTAGACACTCTTTTAGCCATATGGTGAAGACTCAGCTGAGGAGGGGTACCAAGGCAATCAGACTGTTAATCAGACAATTAATCAATCCAGCTTATCCGGAAATGAAATATTTAATAGCTCATCTGGTATACAAGCACTGGCCACAAAGTTTTGATGGTGATAAAACCAATAATAAGTTTTTATATTTTGTATTTTATTGAGATTTTTTTTTTTTCTATAAATATTATGATCTCATAAACTTAAGCTGTGAGTCACTCTTTCACTTGTGGCTTGGAAAAGGTGTATCCTGACAGGATGAAATTATTATACAGACAACAAATGCAGACAGCTTTATATCCAAGTGTGTGCACACGTCTATGTGTTTTTATGTATGTGTATGTCGTGTATATTTACGTTATAGACAAATTGAATTAAGTTTTTTTCAAACAGGCTGTGAAGAACTGAAGAAACTTGACCTGACAGCAAATTTCATTGGTGAACTCTCCAGTATTGAAGCCCTAAAATATAATATACATCTGAAGGAACTGTTTCTAGTGGGTAACCCATGTACCGAATTTGAAGGTTATAGACAATTTGTGGTGGCAACTCTTCATCAATTAAAAGTAAGATTTTTAAAATTAAATTTATATCCAAATCAAGAACCAGCATTGTTGACTGAACATACTAATACCAAACAAAGTGAATGCCTGTGGTAGGAAATCTAGGAGCATTTTTCATACCATCCACAGGAAATTAAATTCTATTCTGAAGAATAAGTATCTACAGTAAATAATGTGATAATAAATTGGTTCTGTTTTGACTAAACCACATGCATTTGTTAATTTTTCTGACATTTTCATTGGAGATCCTTAAACAAAGTTCTGAAAAAATAAATACACTCTACACTTATGGCTTTTTTTCTCTTTTTTTTTTACATATACAATGCATTTTAAAATTATTTTCATGATTGCAGAAACTTACCAGGTTGTTGGTACCATACCAACAATATGTACCAAACCAACAGTGTAAGGCAGTAGAAAGACAGAAATTGATGTAAAAATGCACTATATCGCATCGACTGTAAATAAATACTTTGAGATTGAGGCTTTGTGCAATGATGTACTGATGTAATGATTTCCTGCCACGGAAACAGGCAGTCCCACAAATTTCCCTTGGAGAAACACAGATGCTTACTTAACTCATTAAGAGTAGATTCAGCTCCCTTAGTTGGCAATAAACTAACACATCAAAAGAAATAATTTTGTAATAGTTTCATGAGCTGGAGGTCAGACAAATATCAGAAATGGCTGAAGGGACTCTCTCTACTACATAGTCTAATAAGACTAACTGAAATTCCTGGAAAATGCAAAAAGGAGCTCTCAGACACACAAAACCATTTTCAGATCTGAATAGCAACTTATTGTTAATTCTTTTTAATATAGTATAACTTACATAGTGCTATAGAAGTTTGAAAGGCATATTTTTAATTTTATACAGAAAGTAATCTATCAAAATTAACCTACATTTTAATGGATTTATTGGTTTGAATATTTTTAAAATTTCTCACATATCTGTATTGATTTTTTTCTCTTTGGGAAGTATTTGGATAGTAAAGAAATAGAACGTTCAGAGAGGATTCAAGCACTTCAGAACTATCCAGAAGTGAAACAGAAAATCAGAGAACAGGAACAAGCTTACTTTCTCAAAAGGGTCAGAGAAAAAGAAGAGGCTCAAAGAAGGATGCAAGAAAGAAAGGACAAGAAACAAAAACAGATGGAATCTAAGCTTGGATTTGACAGGTAACAGTAAGCAAAAACGGTTTGTGAGTAAACATAATTCTTCTCTTTCTTCATTAAGAATTTTTTTCTCCTCATTAAATAGTTTATATAATTCCACTTAAATATCTCTGTTTGTCTGTATTGTTGATTCTAGCAGAATTATTTCTCCTCATGCATGTTACCTCTAATGAAAAATATAATTAATTACAAACATAATTAATTACTGACCTGCAGACAGTACAGTAGAATTTTTGTCCCAAAACTCCAAGCTAAATTGTCTGGGTGCCAAAATAGTGTAATTGATAGCTTCTTTCAGGAGAAGAGCTGGATATTGTTATTTGAGGTAATGCAGGGGTTCCAGAGAAAGCAGAAGTTCACCTATAATTACTTTTGCTTTAGAGTTATTATATATGAAGACTGAAACAGAGTATTGCAGATCTTTTGAGATGTAAAAGGCTATGGAATATTGATTTCTATACTTCTTCCACCTAATATCATGATAGGAGAAAGATTTTTGTCTGGAGTCATCTTCCACTGCACCTGCCATCCATCTTATTTTTAATCTAATAGAGACTAAGTTTCATGAAGCTGGCTATGGAACTTTGTCCTCATAGATCACAGCTGTGTCATAAATTCAGTTTTCTCTCTATATTGATAAAGAATTTATGAAGATTACAGAGGCTTAGGGCTAGGGGAAAAAATGATTCAGGTTCTAAGATGGCATTTGACGAGATGCCTAAGTAAAATGTTGCTACCCTATAAATTTCTAATCTTCTGCTGCCTGATGTTGGGAATACTTAAACATCACACAGACTGAAGATTTTCTTTCACCTGAAAGTTGTGAGGGTATCTGAAACTTCTGCTCCTGAAATTAAACCTGTTGAACTATCTATCAGGGTTTTCAGAGGATTAGGCATAACCATAGTATCACTTCTTTGTTCAGTAAATGAAAAATATTATGTCAAAATATGTTTTGTTGATTGATGAAAGAAGCAGAGCAGAGAACATTGTCCCAATCTATAAGACACTGTTCTTGGTAGGAATTATACAGCTATTAGTATTGGGTTAAAAAAAATTATTGCAGGAATTCATTAGCAAGTACTCTTCCTTCATTTCATTGGGATAATGTTCCATGCGATCTTGTGTAGCCCAGACTCCCTGCAGAACAAAGAAAACCGTCAGGCAGAAGGAGACAAAGAACAAGAAAAGTGGAGAACAATTGAAGATGATGAAGAAGACAGAAGATTTTGGGAGGAGCCTACACCATATACTCCAGAATCTAGATTAGAAACTCACAGATATATTGAAGAAAAACGGAGAGCTAAAGACAATATAAGGTATGGTTTTGTTTTAATATGTTCTATTAATTAAGGAAGGGAAAATTTTCAAAGGTACAGAGTAGATGTAGGCGACTGCCTCACATTAAATATTACTGAGAACTGGCAGCTTAAATCCATGTTGCCTGTGCAAATATGCTTATAAAATCTAAATAAAATATTCAGATTGTTAATTTTGTATGTTTCATTTTCTAAAATTTATTTATGATACCCTTTATCTTGTTTTTCTTCAAATAGGGTTTTTAAATATAATTTTTCTTTTCAACTCCAATTTATGGACTTTAGAAGTTTCACTTTTCTATCAGCTAGCATGTTTAATATTCTTGCTAAAAGCATTTATCCGGAGTGCAGGTTGCATTATATAAATGCCCTACAGGCCATGCTACAAAATTTTTGCACAAGTGGCATTTCAGGCACCTTTTCTATGTGACTTAGAAATTTTTTCACATACTTTATCAAAGATATTTTGATATAGTAATAATATTCTTCATGTTATCTGTGCTATTTGGCATGGTGAATCTGAAGATGTCTTATCCCTGAAAAACCTTTAAAACTTTCTAAAGTTGCCACTGGTTTTGCTGACCATGGAAAATTAATGCAGATACTAGCAAAAAAAGTTATTTTATTGGTGCTGGCTTATCAGTTCCACAAACATTGTAAGCAATGTCCTTTTTTTCCTATTTTTTTCTTTTTTTTTTTTTTTGCTTATATAACAGCATTTGTGCCAGAGATTTTTTCTAGCTGTTCTTTTTAAGGGCATGCTTTTTAAAAAATTTATCAAGCCTAAGTCTTGAAAAAGTCAATCCTAGGGAACTCTCCAAGAAATCTGGAAATCTGCGTAACCTGTTTTTATTAATTCAAGGTCTAGCACTTTCCCAGAAGAACTACTGTAAAACCCAGATTCTAGCTCGTTAGAATTTTGCTGTGTTTGGGAATGCTTTGCTCTAGTCAAAACCAAATGTGTTCCAAATGCTTGCCTCTAAATATTCAAGAAGAGTCCAAACAGCGTTATAATAGAGATAGAATAATTCCTTTCTGGATTTTTCTAGATTTCCAAAACATTTAAATGAATTAAAAATCCTTTCACAGTTCATTTTGTTTTGGTGGTGAGATTTTTGTTAGGTAGCATGAGAAAAGTGAGAACAGAGAAGTGCCCCTGACTTCAAATCATCCTTGCTGGTGGACAGGAGCTGAAATGTAACTTTAATATAAGTTACTCCGTATAAAAGGATGTTTATTTTAGTATAAAATTGACATGAACTCCATCAGACCAATGCTAAATTTGAACGTATCTATGACATGTTAGTACATGTTAAATTTGCCAGCTGGGGTATAGTTGGACAGTTGATAATAAACTGAGCACCTTTGGCTATTGCCAAATGAGTGAATACTTGCAGTTTCATTCGAAGAAAATTCAGACAAGTGTAAAATCAGTTGCAGGTGGAAGGTACACAGGATCTCCTTTAGCTGCTCGTTGCTAGAACAAGGCCTTTCAGCTCATCTCAGCACAAAGTTAAACAAGTTATCTTAAACTTTAATGATTATAACATGACTGAATTTGCCTTAAAGTGGTTCACATGAGCAGACAGATTTCATCTAGAAACAGATTATTAACAGCTAAGAGGCGGTAGGATATAATTTCCTGAAGCATTTCTGAGAACTGCATCTTTAGAACAGAGTGGTGGTTTGTTCACTTTGCATTTAAGTGTCAAGAGTAGGGATTCAGGTGTAGAAACTGCTAGCCCATGAATCCCACATTAAAGTGCTGATTTATACCATAAAATAGTATTTAACACATGGATAGTTGTGAATCTTTCTTAAACAGAAGTTGTTTTTATGTAGTCATTGCAGTACCTCCACTTGAATGTTTTTATTTCTTCTTCAAATCCATTGTATTTATAGACCAAATCTTTTTTTATGCTTTTTTTCCCCAAGGTGGTTTAAAATTTACATAATTTCCCTCATTAGTGGTTTACCTTTAGTATTCTCTTAATTTTGAATTTATTGTAAGAAACTGGTTTGGGAACACAAAAAGCAATGTATTGCTGTTGTCTTTTTGAGGAATGGTTTTTTTTTTTAGTATGCCAGCTGAAGTAGCCATACACACTATATCAACCAGCTGAAGAGTGGATTAATGCACAGTGACAATTAGAGTGTTGTATTTTTAAAGAAAACATAGCCATTTTTTACCCAGATGCAAGCAGATTTTTCCTTTTCATGTTCCCAAGATTCTTCACTCTTCCTCTCCTTGCTCATGATCTAACATTTATACAGGAAAATACCAGTACTACAAGGCTTAATGATCTTAGAGTGATCTGCTTTGTTTTGACAGATAAATTTAAGGTAGCTTGTTTATTGCACTAAATGGAAGTCATATATAGTTTAATTGCTGATAGTTGGACATGGATAGTGAAGACTAAAGTCTTCATCAGTAATATGTATTGTATTTTTTGAAGGAAGCACACATCAAAAAATGTAATAGCTGCATCAACAAATAATCTATTTGTATGCGCTTTGATCATACTGTATCCTGTTTCCTGCTGCTTGTAATCGTTTGACCATTAAAATTCTTTTTACTAGTGCAGAATAGTGACTGACAGACATGCTATTTAGAGGTATGCCAAGCATTCGTTCAGTAGAAGTAATTAAGTTAGCATGAATAAAAAATTTCTTTAGAATTGCTTGCACACACATCAAATCAGTTAACGGTAATGATACCTCATGATTAGTATGACCATTCATAAATAGAAAAACGTCCCATATGTTTAAGCAATCCACCAATTTCTTAAGATACACCAGATAAATTTGATATATTACTCTTCGATAATGGACATTGTGACATGCAGAAGAAGTTATTATCAATGTCAGACGTGATATTACAAAGCATTTGCTCATCTTTAGATGATGCTTTTAATGTGCGATTGGACATTTGATATAACTGGGTTTGTTCCTGAAATAAGTTGTATCCTTAACATCCTTAACATCCTTAACATCCTTAATATCAAATACCAGATAATGGGGACAAACTTTTTAGCGGGGCCTGTTGTGAGAGGACGAGGAGGATTGGTTTTAAACTAAAAGAGGTTAGATTTAGACTAGATATAAGGAAGAGATTTTTTACAGTGAGGGTGGTGAAACACTGGCACAGGTTGCCCAGAGGGGTGGTAGATGCCCCATCCCTGGAAACATTCAAGGTCATGTTGGACGGGGCTCTGAGCAACCTGATCTAGTTGAAGGTGTCCCTGCTCATTGCAGGGGGGTTGGACTAGATGACCTTTAAAGGTCCCTTCCAACCCAAACTATTCTATGATTCTTACCTTTTGCCGTCTTCTTCTTTCTTTTTTGCTATTAAACATAAAATATTAGAATGTGAAATTATAAACCATTTTTCTTTCTGTTTTGTTAAGGGAATCAAAAAAGAGAGAGAAGCCTCTTCAGACGCTGGTCACTGCAGAAGGAAAAGTTCTGAATGTGAATGTGCCTAAGTATGTAAGGTTAAGAGGTTAAACAGGCTAACCTCTTTATAGTGATTTGGGCAACTATTTCAAGATATGTGACAATACAAAAATAAGAGGGCTGACAAATTCTTGTTGCGGTATTATATTGCTGGTGGGGAAACTGACTTCTAAAATTATATTCTGATGCTGGAAAAAGAATTAGTTTTCAGCAAGTAAAGTGTTGAAGGTTGTTTATTTAACATCTTGGTCTTTGATGATTGAAGAACTTGTTTTTCTGTAAAAGATGTAAGACGTTTTACTCTTTTCCCTTCTATGGTAAGGCTCTCTTTCTTTGAGCATCTTGCCAATAGTGGAAAAAAGTTTAACTGGTTTGACTATTGAAGATAAATGTGTATGAGTAGCCACTTTAAATGTAGAAAAATACATCCAAGTAATATTTCTGGACAAAATCATTCTGTCCTCTGATGGCAGATGTAAAACTGGCAGAATTGGGAAGGATATGTAATTCATTTCTATGGCACAAGGTCCTTTGACACTGAATGAGGTCTCTAGCAACAGAGGCTGGTGATACGGGGAAGTCCCTTTTATTTTACCATTGACAAAGGCACCTGGGTATTCAAGTGTTTTGAGTTTCCAGGGATATCAGCCATACGTTATCATTGGTTTCACTTGAACCAAACCTTCCTTTTCTAAGGAAAAACAGGAGACACAGAGTACAAACATTGTTTCCTTATAAACAGCTCCCCAAAGAGCCTCCTACAGGAGACTGTGATCAAAATGTGGCCTATGAAGGGCCACTTACCTGTTTGCTGTCCTCTGAACAAGTTTTTCCATCTTAAGACTGATTTAGCTGCAAAATCAAAGCTAAGAACATGCTTATCATTAGCATGAAGAATGCTTTCTAAATCCTGGAAATTTATAAATCCATGCAAATTCAAGGAATTTGAAAACCTACATTATAGGATCAGTGCATAATTTTCAGTGGTATAGGGAAAATTAAAGGTAGTGCCAGAAGAGTTCAAGTTTTTCCATCTGTACCAGAAGATACTTCCCATTGTATTGATGTACTTTTTTTGTAAAAATGTGGTGACTGAAAAAAAAATTTAAATAATTTTCTAGTTCAAAGAAGAAAAGTTTAAAATAGTTTAAATCTTGTGTTAATAGAATTTGATTATGCCTCTAAAAAGCAGAGACATTTAGAATAAAGCTCTAGCCATCTTTTCAGAAGAAATACAGTCCCCTAGAGCTCACTGTTAGTAGCAGTCCTGTGTGTGTCATCCAAGTTTTCTGGATTAGAATTTAGTCTGTGCATGTGCCCACGTAAAGCCAGATCAACGAGCAGTTTTTGTCATGGTTTCAACAAGAATATCACAGCTCTTCAATGCAATCTGGCAGTGTATTGGAGAGACATAAATAAAGAGATACAAGTAGACAGATGGTGTTCTCCAAAGTTTTTGCTTCAATGTGAAAGTCTAATGCCCATGGCAATGTCCAAGCTTCTCTGATGTTCTTTTGGAAGGTTAGGAAGAAGAATGGCTGCATGCTGCTGAGAACAGACTATTTCTTTTCCTCAATTCTGATTAAGCTACTCCCTAGAAAATTTTACAGTTCTTTTCTCTTTTTCACCCTTCATGTTTTAATGAATTCTCAAAATTTGTGATGCAGTAAGAGAAAAAAGTATGAACAGGAAGCAAAGCTGTTTCGTATTCTCTGCAGTTTTCCATTAAAAAATACCCATAAACTAAAAGCTCCATAAGCTTTCTTTGCGGTTGACTGTGTCAGGATACAGGAGAGCAAAGAGTTAAGAAGTATATCTGGCACACATTTTTATTGCTGAAAAAATGTATCATCTAAACTCTTAACATTTGAGCTTATTTCTGTTACCTGAACCCAAACAAGCTAAGTATTTTAATGTCACTGAAATATTCCAAATAAATTACGTTAAGCAAAACCGTCTCATTTTATACTAATAACTAATTTATAAAAAACTTCTCACTTATAGGTGGGTATTATTCTGTTTTTTCTCTACTTTAATACATGGGAAATATTTGAGTATATGAACAGAACTTGGAAGTCTAGATTAGATCTCCTTACAGTTTTAGTAATAGATGTTGTTTTCAATTTATAACTGATATGATTCTTTCACAATTTTAAGAACTCAGCCAGCAGATCACAAACACACAGCTAATACAATCTACAGTCTCATCTTCAATAAATATTATAGAGCTTGTAGAATCAAGGATATTGTGCAAATCATGTTTTATTTTGGAAATGCACAGGCAGATATTTATACTCTAGGCAAATTAATTGCTATGAACAAAGCTGCAATTTTTTTTTTAACATATGATAAGGTTAGAATTACCTAGTTCCAGGCTTTTCATGCTTTTCATGAACTGTTTTTTCTATGCAGATGTTAATAGAGCAGACATTTCACCAGCAGATGTCTCTCTTTCTGCATTGACAGACTGATCTTAATTTTAACTGACTTCCATCAGTATTTTTTTTTGTTGTTGTTTCTTGTGGGTGGGTGGGGAGAACAGAAAATAAATGTAAGAATTACTTTGGTTCAAATTTCAGTATTTTTTTCTGTTCATGAGGAAAATTGCAACTATTTCTAAAATGGTCACGTGACGTATTGTCTAAATGGTGTTTGTAGTCATCTAATATTGCTAGCAGTTGAATTTGAAGTATGCTGTAATGTTTGCTTATTCACTGCAATTGTATTTATCCTGGACGTGTTTCTTGTCATTATTATTAGGCTTCATTTCTCTTTGAAAGATGATGAAGAAAACAACCAGATCATCTTGGATCTTGCTGTTTACAGGTCAGAATTTTTTTTGTTTTCTCTTAATTTTTGCCATTCTTAAGTTTTAATACACAGTGTTTCAAATACACTCCTCTCTGTAATGCGGACTTTTCAAGATTAAAACAAATAACATAGGGGATAATGGAATCAATCTTGAAGCCTGTGCCAAAGAAATGAAGCTGAATAAACCAAAGACCCTTTGGACTGTTTTGTTACTCCTCAATGAGGACTGTGTCTAATAGTCCTTTTTGGAATTGATGTTTTCTGCAGTCCACAGGCAGGTTTCCTCCACACCTGGGCTTTTATACTTATGTAAAATCTTTTCCATCCTTCATTTGCAGATTAGGTTTGTAGGGAATGGTTTTTGTGCCCGTTCTCTGGCCCTAGAAGTGCTCTAGTACAGTTCATGTCCTTCTACTTAAATTCTTCTCCTCCCCAAGACAGAGTAGGGTAGCCTTGTCCTACTTTCCTTGCTTACGGGAAAGAGTCCATGGCCCGTGCCATTTCCTGAACTGTGCCAGGGCATTGCCTGGAAGAAATTTGATTGAACCAGGCCAAAATATGACAAGGAAACCTGATAACTATTTGATAGTATATACTACCAAGCAGTACAGAGGCCTTGCCCACGGTTCAGGAAGGGGTTGGAAACCCACAAGCTTATTTATCCGTAATAGGAACTTGTTAGAGTAAAGCTTGAACTAGTTTTATAGCACAGAAACACTATTCAAGCCAGGTGTTCTTCCCCTAAAGCTTATTAATTTCCCTCAAGTGAGGCTTGCTCCATGTTTCTGAATTATAAAAATTAGGTTTTTTTGGAGCCTCAGAAAATCTGTTCACGTGCAGTAAAATGTTGGATATGTTGTAATATTCTGTGCTCATTTGTAAGAAATGCAAACTAAAAAGTTTGAAAAATTCACCTGAGAAGTAACGTTATAAAAGAAGGGAAATAGGGAATACGTACTTGTGCATTCACTAGTAGGTCACGGGAACATAAGTGTATATGTCACATGATGAAGAGCAGATGTTAAAGTGGAGCCTTTACAGGTCATAAATTTTGTCTGACAGTACTGAAATTTAAAAGTACTGTGTTTTCTGGGAATATAAAGTATTTCTGTTCATTGTTTTCCAGCAAATTCTGTGCAAAAAAAAATGACTTTTATTATAAATTTACTAGTTAAGCCTTCAGAAAGAAAAGTAGCAAATTAGTTTTACAATTTTAAAGAGCAAATAGATTAATTTTCATATTAATGTAAAGCACTAAACTAATAGAAGAAAGACCTTTTCATTTTCTACAAAGATTTTGAATTCTTGCAGTTATACAATAGCTGATGTGGTGCACTTGACAGGATTTAGACATTATTTTAACTTACATTCTGTGAACACACAGGAGGATCATGTTTTTATTCCAAAGATATTAAATCCTAATTGAAATTTGTAGTTTATAAACTGTGAAATCATCATTAAAGAGCTATATGGTCTGCAATGCTTATTTACTGGACTGTATTGTAGATTGATTCATTTATTTATATTTTATTCTGAAGACATTTGGACACTTCTCTACTTGATGTTGATGTCCAGCCAACTTACATACAAGTACTGGTGAAGGGAAAGGTTAGTGTTTTCTTACTACATTCATTTCAAATCAAGAGTTAATGCTTACCATAGTTATTCAGTGGACTCTGGATCTGACTTTTATAAATTACCAACTGTGTGCACCTATGCAGAAAAAATATTCTTTCATACTTGCATTATGTTGGACCACACATAAACTGTGGAAGTCCTAACCAGAAGATGTGCAAAGCCTGAAATGAAATTTCACTCTCTCTTTCTCTCCTTCTCTCTTCTTATTCCCCCCCCCCAGTGTATCATAATTCACTAAAGAAGAGAGCTTGCTAGTTGCCCTAGGCTAGAATTTAGCAATTTCACAATCTGGAATTTATAACTGACAGAAACAAATGGATGTATATTCTTTTGAAAGGGCATTTAAAATGTCATTCCAGTTTTCTCTCTTCTCAGTGGTTTTAATTTTATCATCAATTTTTTTAAAAATTCAAAGTACTTAAACAGTAAACTAAAATCCCTATTTTTAACTGTACCAACTGCATAAACAAAACTTCAGAATTACTTTATGTCTAAAATAGACTGGTTATTCTTTCTTATTTAATTGCTAATATAAGTCAAGCATAACTTTATAACCTCCTTTAGAAATGTCACTTCAGGAATGACAGGAATTCAGGAATATACATATGACTATACTTGTAAGTCAAAGCTGTTTAGCATGCTAATCATTTATTAGGATTAATACTACATGTAAAGTGAGCGGATTTAGATCTATACTGTCCTTAAGATCAAAGGATGTGATAGTGATGTTTCTGCATGTGTTCTGTCCAGGTCAAAAAAAAAAAAAAGAAATATTTTAGCATGATATACTTCAATCTTATATTTTCTCATAGCCATTTCAGCTTGTGCTCCCTGAGGAAGTGAAGCCAGACAGCAGTTCTGCTAAAAGATCACAAACAACTGGTCATTTAGTTGTCAGCATGCCAAAGGTATGTAAAATAATCTGAGGAGGCATCATACAAAGATACTTAAAATGTTGTGAGTCCTTTGGGAATGTTTCTGAGTTACAGGTAACATCTGGCTAGCTAAAGTTATTCAGTCTAGTCTTTCCCATCAGGACATATTTTCCGAAGAAGGAACATTCCAGAAAGACAATTTAATCATAGAGCCAAGCCTTAGGATTTAAGAGCCCTTTAAAGAAACATTATGAAAATCAGTATTAATAGAACTATTTGTATTTCCTTTATTGTCAACAAAACCAGCTTTTTATATATGAAAAGAGACTCTGCAAAACATGCAGTATTGTGCAAAGGTGTAAAAAGATGGATTTTTTAAATAACTGAAAATAAGCAACTTACTTTCTTTTTCCACCTATGAAATAGTAAAAACAAATCAAATTTTCAAAATTTGTGTGGCACACATATGTATGAAGATTATGTTTTGGTTCAAGGACAGGGATGATGTACTACTCTCATATCTCAGGTGATCAGAACAAGAGTTTCTTAATTCATTTTCCCTTCATGTTCTCCCTGGCTGAAAAGGGTCCACCGACCAGCTATACCAAGTATATGTTACCACAGAGCAAAAGGGTTGTGGCAACATGGTGTTTCAACTGAAAAATGCTGCACAGTACTTAAAGAAGCCTGGGTAGAAGTCATATTCCCCTAATATTCCTAACTTTGTGCTCTCCTATCTCCCCTGTGCTCTGATGTTTGCTTGTATGGTGTCAGGCTTATCAGGATTCAAGTCAGTTGAGAGTTCTGCTGGCAAGTAAAAGCAAATTGGCTTAAAGTGGGTTTTGTATTCTCTTTCTTCCCTGCCCAGCCCAGTTCTTGCAGTGTAAATGAGAGCAAACTGATAGGTATGTCCACTTTATTTCCTCCCCACTGTATGACTTCCTATGGTTTCAGTAAGTGTAGCTTGTACCCTGAATATGTAAATGGTATTTTCATTTGGAGGATGACATAATGAATAGATGAGGTAGAATCAAAGGTGGAATCAGGACATCTCCTACCCATTCCCACACATCTGCCAAAAAATTAGAGAATAGAAAAGGAATGACCAGTAATGAGGAACAGTCGAAGACATAGGGGTCAACTCATCTTACTGAAGTAGGCATTGAGAGAGGTAATGGGTGGCCAGCCAGCAGTTAGTGGAAGCTTAGGGGGCATTAGAGCTTAAATACAGGGAAGATGCAGCAGCGTGAACCAGAATAGAAGACAAGGGACAGAGGGAATCTGAGTGGCAGAGGTATCTTCAGGTGTGCAGCATAATGGGTAGGATGCTGGCAGAAACAGGAAGGCATTTAAGGTGGTACTTGATGTCGTCTGATGCAAGACTGGGTTCTTGGACCTGCAGGAAGAGCAGAGATGGATTGAAGGGCTTGGAGCAGACAGGGAGCTGGAAGTTTTAGGAAGGAAGAGTTCTGGAGATGAGAATGGATTATATGGTGGGGTTCTGGGAGCTGTGGAAGAGGTTAATCAGCATCATGCTTTCCTGCCATTACATCTTTGGAGAGTTGGGCTGCTTTTAAGGCCTCTAAGCCTACATGATATATTTTTGGCTTTCAGAAAGAGGGTAAACCTGCCCAAGGATAATTATAGGAAAAAAAGAAACTCTTGGTGCTCTAGCCCTACCCTTCTGGCCTCTAGTAAATTTCTCTGCTGTGTAGGAGCAGTGGGACATGGTGCTACATATGAATCTGCCAGGGTGTATCAATTACAGCATTTTCTTCTGACGGAGGAACCTTCAGCTGCTATTCGGAGTCATTTCTTTCTCTTTGTGCTCTGATTTAATTCTAAGACTATGTAACTAGTAACTGTAACTAAAAAGTTATTTTTCAGCTTTTGGTTTTTTCCATTTGTGGTTCTATACCTTCTATGTTATCTTCTACGCTCCAGTCCTATACCATCTGTCTTTCCCTACATGGGCAGCCTCTCATTAAATCTCATTAAAAACTGTCACTCTAGCATCAAGTGTGCAGTTTCACCAGGAGTTTGAAGAATGCTGGAAATTGTACTCATTTGGTTAAGATCCATATTTTATTAATGTTCAAAATTCACTCATATGAGAATTTGTGCTTTCCTAAATTTATTTCTTTGAAACTGAGGCCTTGACATTTGCCATTTTGGATAATGTAATTTTCAAATGTTTCTGAACAGTTTTGTTTACTATTTACTTGTCTTTTGGATATTTTAAGGTACTATCAGTTGTCTATCCCATAACCTGCTTTTGTTACTACGTCTTGCTAGTCTCTTTGTGGATGATCAGTGCCTTAGAAAATGTAAATATTTCAAAGAGTCGCTGGATATATTCAAATCTGCTGCCTGCCTAGAAGGTCATACCTAAATCAGCAAAATGAGTATTGTCTCTTCATATTGTGATTGAGAACTGCCTTTATTCCATTATTAACTTTATATTTCACCTACATTTCACTTACCTTGATATTTTGGCTACATCTACATATTTCACCTAGCCTGAGGGTCTGGAGCCTGCTTCATCTCAGAATATCATGATTCACAGATATTTGTGAGACCTGAGGAGAGAGAAGCTCTATAGAATAACTGAGTTAATGTTCTGAGCTTTGCCTTGGTTTGGTCAAAAACTGCTTGTGTAGCTGGGACACAGAGAGAGATGCATGAATGGAGTGCTGCATGGTCCAATATCTTCATTGTCAATGGATCCAAAAAGTTGGATCCTGGATCCTGGAAAGCAGCTTTGCAGAAAAGGACCTGGGAGTCTTGGTGGACACCAAGTTGAACACAAGCCGGCAATGTCCTCTTCTGCCAAAAAAGACTAATTGTATCCTGGGCTGCCTTAGGAGTGTTGCCAGCAGGATGAGGGAGGCGATCCTTCCCTTCTGTTCAGCACTGGTGAGACACATTTTGAGTACTGTGTCCAGTGCTGGGCTCCCTAGTACAAGAGAGACGTAGACATACTGGAGAGAATCCAGCAAAGGGCCATGAAGATGATTAAGGGACTGGAGCATCTCTGCTGTGAGGAAAGGCTGAGACAGGTGGGACTGTTCAGCCTAGAGAAGAGAAGGCTTGAGGGAATCTTATCAATACAGATAAATACCTGAAGGGAAGGTGCAAAGAGGACGGAGCCAGGCTCTTTCCCATGGTGCCCAGTGACAGGACCAGAAGCAATGGGCACAGACTGAAACACAGGTGGTTTCCTCTGAACATCAGGAAACACTCTTTTACTGTGAGGGTGGCTGAGCACTGGCACAGGTTGCCCAGGGAGGTTGTGGAGTCTCCATCCTTGGAGATATTCAAGAATTGCCTGGACATCATCCTGGGAAACCAGTTCTAGGTGGCCCTGCTTGAGCCAGGAGGGTTGGACCAGAGGACCTCCAGAGGTCCCTTCCAACCTCAACCATTCTGAGAGTCTGTGATCCTGTGAACTTCATGGATTTGCTGACCAAAGGTGGATTTGTGCTACTTCACGGCAATTGCCCACAGCGGATAAAAACCTATTGTTCTTTGTTCTATATTACAGTCACAGAATCTGTTTCCTTCCCCCAGGACTGAATTAGAGTGCACAAGTTATATTTTTGGGATACATATCCTTTTCAGATGCTCTCTATCCATATAAATTTTATTGGTATTAATAGGATGTAATCTAGGAAGCAAAGTATAATGAATACAGGATAACAACAACTGGAAGGCCAATAGATATTTTTCTTCCAGAACATTATTGCTGAGGTTATCAACAATGTTTGAGAATACTAACTTGAGATCATCAACTTAATATGAATTCCTTTTAGTAAGATAATAGGAAGAACAGAGTTCATGCAACTTCTTCAGGCTGTCAGTGATAAGACAAGCCTAATGACTATATTGCACTATATTTAACCTTTTTGTTCTTGATAAACAATTATTATCAAAATAAAATTATTTGCAACTAGATAAATGGCCTAGCACATTCCTTCGGTAACTGAAATGTTAAAAATTCTATTAATCTAAAAATAGTCTTCTATAATGTGCATCTTGCAATATTATCCTGAAAAGATCTCTCTCTTCTCAGTAACAGAACAGAAAGCTAACTGGATTCAGTAAGTGTTTTTCACTTGCTTTAGTGAGTTTCTGATCAGGTTACTAAACCTTTCACCATTAATCTTCCAGCCTGTTCATAGTTCCCTAGCCTTTAAAATAAAAAACAAAACCTCTTTCCTTGCCTCTCCGATGACCTTGCCATACCACAGATGTTGAAGATGGTAAATTCCACATGAAGTAAAAGAAACCAAATAATTTTCACCTTCTTTTCTGCAAACATTTTTTTAAAATGTACTATTTACTGCACAGCAAATCACTGCAGAATGGGTGTCTTTCTAAGGCAGTGTCATCAAAACAAACTGAAGTACACAACATTCAGTGAAAGGATACAGTGACACTTTTAAAGTGTTGTGTTTATACTGTAATAACCATCTGCACAGAGATTTTGCATGAGTAAGGGTTGATAGTGACTACATTGTATATGCTTCATTTTCTGGGGAAAATAGTTGTGACACGAAGCTTTTCAGACTTAAACCTCTATGCTCTGGCAGTGTCATCTCTGCAGTGATGCAGAAAAATTAAAAACTGAGTTTCTTTAATAGACTTTGACCAAAACCGGCATAATAGATCAGTGATTTTGTAAAATGTCTTCAGTAGATTACATCAGTAGCATTTTAATTAAAGTCTGAAAAACAGCATCAAAAAACAGTGTTATTAGCAAGCAGTTTTTATTTAGGGTTCTGAGGCATTCTGTGTAATGTTTTAAAACGTCACTTTCCTTATTTTAGTGAATCAGAGAGCAGAATTTGGACTTTTTGATTAATTCTTTATTATATAAGCAGTCACAAATGAATTCCGTCAGCTTTTTATTGCCTAGGTCTTCAAAAGCATTTAGAAACTTAAAGATGAATGAGAGTTAGATTCCTTAATTAATTTAAAAATAGGAGTGATATATATTATGCATGTCAGTGCAAAGGTTATTTGATAGAATTTCATTATATAATTCTCACTTATCTAGGTATGGTAAATGTAGTAATATTTCATTACCATCAAAGACATGTGGAGACATATAGCTGTGGAACCCTAGAAATCTATTCATCCTTTAGAATAAATGTCTCTCAGGGAAACTCTCTTACTCAGTGGAATTCTTGTTGTAGAAGAAGAAAGCTACTCTGGGAAAAAAATGTGGACTGAAAAGATGACTCAGCTTAAAAATAATGTTTTCACATATTCATTCTGTTTTCTCAAATACTTTCCCGATTCTATTTAACACATCCATTTCTAGAATTCTCTGATAATGATCTTAAAAGAGCTCTCCTTTCTGTTTTTTGATTAACACAAATATTAGCAATAGTTTCATAGCATCACTTTCAGAAAGCTCCATTATCTTAATTTAGTCTGTCTTCTTGTATATCACAGGCTTTAAATTTCATACAGTTATCTTTCTACTGAGCCCTGAGTTTTATATTTGGCCACAGTTGAAGCTATGGCAGTTCTGTTTTCCAGAACAGTTATCCTTACTTGATCAGCATCACTAAGATACGGACAGTCAACTACTGGCTTTGGCTCCATAGGCAACACACCATTGTTGCATATGGAGTTGTTTTTCAAAACCAAGAAAAATTAGAGAGTATATCACTTACATTTTTTCTTGAACAGAGGTAGGAGGGCATCTTTTGAGCAAAAGAGCTTTTAGGTCAATTTGATAATTGATAATAGATGTTCTAGTAGGCAAATCCTATCCCTTTCCTAAATTCCAGGATCGCTTCTTGTCAAGGAAACCTTTTCTGTTGATTGCAGAATCAGCAAATTCCATCATCATCCTTGATGATGTGCTCTGAGGGCAAAGTAAGGAACATTAGTCTCAAGGGAATCAAAGGAATAAATAATTATTAAAAGAACAGAACACTAGAGGTCCTCTTGAGAAGAGAGGGAAGGTCCAAAGAAACAGACTTTTCTTCACCAGGGTATATACAGAAACAAAGGGGATCAGCCCCTTCACAATGAATTTCAAAAAGGAACGACAGAAGCTACAGGCTCTGTCTTATTTCTTGCAGATTTTAGAATGAAGACTTTAAGTTTACTGGGCATCTGGAACAGACTACTTTAAAATCAATTGCACTAAGAAATAGTCAATAAAATGAACTGGTTGGTGTAGTTCCTGTTCTCTTCCTTCCTTTCAAATGCTTAAGGAGTCCCTTTCCCATGATGATGTTAGGAAGGGAAAGAGATACCCTTTTGCCATGAGATACCCTTTTGCCAATAACATGTCTTCCAAAAAATGGTGATGGACATGTTTTCTTTGAGAAGCGGAATTCACTTGGACTTTGAACTTGAGATTTTGTTTTAGCAAAGGAGCTGAGGGAGTTTGTGGTCACTCGTCCCTTTTATAAAGAGTGCGGAGAAGTCCAGGCTGCAGCAGATTCTTTAATAAAAGTGTCTGAACTAGCACATGGACACCAGAACTGAAATGCAAGTGGAACGCACATCATGAACCAGTTAGTTAGCTACAGAGAAAATCAGTAATGTGCGTTATTAGCATGGTACTAAACAAGACAGCATATATTTAAATACAAATAGATGTATATATTTGAATATTTTGTATATACATATATATTCTCATATAGATTTGAATATAATTCCATTCAGATCATTTTGTTAAAATTGCCTTATGTATGTGTTTCTTGCTGAGTGAAGTGTTAACGTCTAACAGAAAGAGTAAATGTCACAAGAGAAAATTTATTCAGACTCTCTTAATTTTTCTATTTTTGAGAGATTATTTAAATGCTTGTGAGCATAAATATCAACTTTTATGAGACTTATTTTTTCTGTCTATTTTTATTTTAGGCTAAAGAAATAATTCTGGCTAAGCAAAAAGTATCAACTTCAATTAAAGATTCTGACTGCAATACAGTGCAAAAAAATGCAAGAAGGTAATTCCTTTTTCTCTTTTGCATTAGTTTTATTTTTTGTCCATTTGTTGTTCACATGCCAGAATATATGCTTCTTATTACGTTATTGTTGAAAGTATGAAAATATTGATTTGTATAGAGCAAAATTATGTTTAAAAGCTTTAGACTAATGGCCTGTCTGGTGCTGTTTATAAAGTGATCTGCTCCAATAGTAGAGCCAAAAAAGCACTTATTTGTGCCGATCAGTTTCGTTCCATCAGCTCATTCAGATTATTAAACTGGTATATACTAAAACTAAATCACCTACTGAGAATTGCCTCTGCAGAGCTCCTTGCTATGTAACTCAAGTCTGAAAACCATTTAGAAAGCAATGATTTTGAATCTCTTTCATGAATGTATTTGCTTGCTGGTATACAGGTTGAACTACGGCACTAATAAATAGGTTCAGAAAGCAATTCTGCAACGTTTTATAACACAGATCCATCCTATTAAATGAGATGTAAACTCCAGCTCTTGAAACGTTGCAGTTAATGACTGCCAGAAGCAAGCAAATATCAGTGATGCACTATTTTTTGTTTTTACTCTTAGCAAGTATTACTAGCCATTGCTGTAGATAGACACTAAGGTTGATAGACACTTGACCTAAGTACAAATACTATGATATATCTTTTAATCTTTCCTTTTCCTCTTGCTATAGGCAATGGTATTCATACCAGAATAAGATATAGCAGCAGCAAAGTTTGTAAGCTGTTTATCTGTTCATATTTGAAGTATTGCATTTGTTTCCTTGTTTGATTTCATTGTGGTGCATGTTGATGGAAAGGCTAAGCGGTTAGTAAAAAATAGCATTATGGATCATGGGTATTCTTCTTGATCTCAATATTTAGGACACTGGCAAAATGGCTCTGCAAGTCAGTTGTCGTTAATTCTGCTTTTTATTTCTTATTTTTAATAAAGATCAGTCATGACTTCTTTTCCTGAATGAGCTGCATAATGAGAAGACGATAGGGCGACTGCAAGAATTTGTTGAGATTCCTAACGAGCCACAAGCACTGCACCCTTCCTTAGGCAGCAGTGATTGCAACAGTGCACCATCTTGATTACTGAGTATTTAAAATATTTTTAAAAGGTCCAAACCAAATAATGGATACTTACTCTCCATGATATTTGACAAGCCATAGCAATCAGGTGAAGTCCCTGGTGACTGGAAAAAGGGAAACGTTGCACACATTTTTAAAAAGGGTCGAAAGGAAGACCCTGGGAACTACCGACCTGTCAGCCTCACCTCTGTGCCTGGGAAGATCATGGAACAGATCCTCCTAGAAGCTATTCTAAGGTACATGGAGGACAGGGAGGTGGTTCGAGACAGCCAGCATGGCTTCACCACAGGCAAGTCCTTCCTGACCAACCTAGTGGCCTTCTATGACGGAGTGACTACATCAGAGGACAAGGGAAGAGCTGTGGATGTCATCTATCTGGACCTCTGTAAGGCCTTTGACACAGTCCCCCACAACATCCTTCTCTCTAAATTGGAGAGATATGAATGAGATGGGTGGACAGTTCAGTGGATGAGGAATTGGTTGGATGGTTGCATCCAGAGGGTAGTGGTCAACAGCTCAGTGTCCAGATGGAAATCAGTGACAAGTGGTGTCCCTCAGGGGTCCGTATTGGGACCAGTACTGTTTAATATCTTCATCAATGACATAGACAGTGGGATCAAGTGCACCCTCAGCATGTTTGCAGATGACACCAAGCTGAGTGGTGCGGTTGACATGCCTGAGGGACAAGATGCCATCCAGAGGGACCTGGACAAGCTCGAGAAGTAGGCCCACGTGAAGTTCAACAAGGCCAAGTGCAAGGTCCTGCACCTGGGTCGGGGCAACTCCCGGTACCAATACAGGCTGGGGGATGAAGGGATCAAGAGCAGCCCTGCCGAGAAGGATTTGGGGGTACTGGTGGACGAAAAATGGGACATGAGCTGGCAATGTGCACTCGCAAGCCCAGAAGGTCAATCATCAAGGCTGCATCAAAAGAAGTGTGGCCAGCAGGTCAAGGGAGGTGATTCTGCCCCTCTCCTCTGCTCTGGTGAGACCCCACCTGCAGTACTGCATCCAGCTCTGGGGCCCTCAGCACAAGAAAGACATGGACCTGTTGGAGCAGGTCCAGAGGAGGGCCATGAAAATGTTCAGGGGGGTGGAACAGCTCTCCTATGAAGAAAGGCTGAGAGAGTTGGGGTTGCTTAGCCTGGAGAAGAGAAGGCTCCGGGGAGACCTTATTGCAGCTTTTCAATACTAAAAGGGAGCTTATAAGAAAGATGGGGACAGACTTTTTGGTAGGACCTGCTGCAACGGGACAAGGGGGAATGGTTTTAAACTAAAAGAGGGTAGATTTAGATTAGATATAAGGAAGAAATTTTTTACAATGAGGCTGGTGAAACAAGGGCACAGGATGCCCAGAGAGGTGGTAGATGCCCCATCCCTGGGAACATTCAAGTTCAGGTTGGACGGGGCCCTGAGCAACCTGATCTAGTTGAAGATGTCCCTGCCCATGGCAGGGGAGGTTGGACTAGATGACCTTTAAAGGTCCCTTCTAACTCAAACTATTCTATGATGCTGTTCTATGATTCTGCTTTGCATAAGGAATGGTTCTTTCCCACAGAAGTACAGCTAAAGCTTTAGAAACATTACAAGAAATCAATTAAAAGAAATGTCTTAGCTTTTTTCTAGATCTTCCTTTATTAGATAACTGACATCATCTCTCTTCCAAATAGATTCTGCCAAACAGCAAGGGTTGGTAACTTGTGGATTAGGAATATATATTTCCTTAGAGCCATCTGTGTGGCCTTTAGTTTTGGCTAGACAGTAAATGTTTAAATAGAAGTAATAAGGGGAACATGGAAGTAATGAAAGTAATAATGTGAAATGGTCCCCTTTCCTGCTAGCTGATGAACTAAAGATACTCTATGGCATAGCGAAACTCCAAGAATCTGTGTTTGATTTCAATGCAGTTTTAAGTAATTATGAATATGCTTACTGCAGATTTTGAAGGAAAAATACAAATTTTGCTGTTAAAATATTACAGGAATATATATCACAAAAGTAGAAGTAGGAAAAAAGTCTTTTGAATTACAGTTCTTACTAAAAATAGTAAGTTTTGACCTCGTTAGTTGAAAAGTCGCTGACTAGCCAGATGTTAAAAATTTGCTTAGATTACAGAAGAACATTCATTACAGTGATTACACTTGACAGCTACAGATGTCTTAGCTAAATGCTGTCAGACATATAATCTGCTAAGATATAATGTAGTGCTTTAAATCTCTTTAACTCTTGTTAGCTAGATTACATGACGATACTATCATTACTTCTGCCACGTAAGAGAGATTTAGCCTGTGACTATACAAAACTGTATTTCAAACCTTCAAAGAGACAAGTTTCTATGAGAGGAATTTGACAGATTGATTTATTATACTTATAAAGCCTCTATTAATGTAGTAGCTGAGTATGCCAGTCTTTACTGTCACTGCCCTCACAATTCAACTGTGAGGTAAAGAAGTTGAGTTCACCACAGTTGCATAGGTGAAATTCAGATGTAGGTAGGAACTGACTTTTCTGAAGTCATACTAGAAATTTTAAGAGTAACAGTTCAATAAAGTTAGTAACCCTTGTCTCATACCCTCAGCTTTAGACTATTCTTCCTTTAACACATTGGGAAAGAAAAAAAATTAAATAAAACTCAAAATGTCTCTAACTGTAAATATACACACACTTGAATTCCTCCAGTGAAGAAAGATACATAGGAATACATGAGAGATACCTTTTTCTTTCTGTTTTTTTTTTTTTTTTACTGTAGATCTTTATATAGAGAGGTTGAGAAATACAGCCAGAGAATGGATTAATTTGAAGAAGCAAAGGAATGGAGCAGCAATTTCTAGGGTACTTCACAAAGCAGAATTAAAAACAAATCAGGAAGTTCTGGTGTATACATCTTTTATAATGAAATAAGGAATGTAAGGTATAGGTGATTTCTATTTGAGTAGTTCAAGCACTGCAAATCTTACTGCTACAAGTGTCTTTCTCCTCTTAGCTAAGTAAGATTGCACTGGTTGACTAAGCCAGGAGGTGCTACAGAAAATAGTGTAATGCATAAGGTTAGAAATCTGACTTACATTCTACTGGAATCAGTTCTTAGTGGCAGTATGTAATTAATGGGTTTTTTTAATTTTATTTTTTATTTTTCCATCTGGATTCTTAAGGGGAAAACAAAAGAACATGCTGCTGGAATGTCCACCTGGTACTGTCTGCTGGTACGCTCATAAATACTTTTGAACAGGTCATCCAGTTTCAGCCAAATTTCACTAGTTGGGAGAGACATCAAATATACAAAAATGCCTGTAATTTATGTTGAACTTGAGGCCAAAACTTGTATGTTTTTAATCACTGGATTTTAATTCCAATCTTTTTCTAGCAAACATGTCATCATAAGACTCATTAACAGAATTTCTTTTATGGTTTACAGTTTCACAGTGATGAATGAGCATTAATTTACTTTCCTTGGAGAATTTTTTATTTTTAGTTGAGCTTTTTTCCATTTATTAACAAGCAAAGAAAAAAACACCAATTATTTCAAAAACTCTACAGTCATCTCGCTTGAGATGTAACAGTGTTGCTGAAGATGAGATGTATTGCAAAGCTCTGATTTACTGGATGACCCTGATTTAGTTTGGTTCATTTTGGTGGAGAAGATGCAAAGAACAAATTTGTGGGAAAAATTTGTAGACGTAAGGGTAAGAATCTTTCTTTGGGAGTGAGGAGTCCTAATCTGGATCCTTGAAAGAATCCTTGTGAAGTGTGGGAATACTCCCTTTCCACAGACTTAATGGCTGAGAATCTCTCCCAGTCTTACATTTCTACAGTTTACAGACAGAGGGATAGACGTGTGACAAGTTGGAAAGGAGAGAACTTCATGTTGTAAAGAAATACAGTAGAACAAAATGAGTAATTTCAAGACTGGGAATGGGAAGTAAGATGAGGTCAGAAATTTAATGGAGCTGTAGGCAAACTAACCTGAACGAACTGCAAGAGGATTTATGTGATCTTTCAAAACCAGAATTCACTTCTGTGTCTAAACCAAGCACGAATATTTTAACTTGAAGAAAGCTAAGTGCATCCGAAGTGTGGCCTGCACGAAAGATGAATAAATGTGTGGAAAGATCACAAATGGCAAATCAGTTATCAATTCTATTGAGATGTCATATTTGCCTTCTATGAATACCTGAGAGTAGACTGTAAATCTTAAGAGTTGAAGAGATTTGCAGAAATAATATTTTCAGACTACATAGTTTGTTAGCTGTCATGAAGACATTGGGAATTTTTACAATGCAAGTTACATTGTCTGGGAAAGGGGGAATCATAGGAATTGTAATTCAATTGACTTCTTAAGCAGAAAGTGGAGTCAGGTATGACTGAGCAACATAAAAAAGCTTTTTACTCAAGTTAATCTTAAAGGATAGATTCATTTGGATTCTCATGGAGGCGTGGAGCTAATCAAAGTAGAGGGTATGTATCTCTATCATCTGACTAAGGAGGAGAACAAAAGGTGGGGTGCCTCAGAAGTGATTTGAAAATTAGTTTGCACACACAGGCATCTGGTAATCCGTAACTGTAGTACGGGCGAGGAGACTTCAGAAACGTGCCCTTCTGGAGAAAAGCGTTCTCAAGAATACTGTTCAGTTAATTCTTGATCACTATAACCTAAAGTAATCTCCAGTTGTCCATATGTGACAAGGACAAAAGAACTGAGGGCAGAAATGTACTTTAAAGTCTCTTTGTAACATTCCATATCTTTGTAAACAAAGTCTTAACACCTTGTTAGAATAAAGTGTATTTTCAGAGTAAGCTTCTCTAATGTTTAAACATTAGGGACTCAACTTTGACTGACAAATTTAACAGTCTTTTTATTTTTCTGGGTTAATCAAGGAATGAAAATAAGATGGTGTTATAGCTAGACCTAGAAATTCAGGGTCAATTTGCATATTGCAGGTGTTGGAGCATATTTCTAGCTAACAGACAAGGTCAGTTTGAAATTTGGCATCTTGAAGTGATGGTGGAAAAGAAGGTTAGGGATGGAACAGTGAAGTTGAAAATGTCACAGTGACTATGATTTTCTCTCTAACTTTTGGAAACTTTGGAGCTAGTATTATATACATTCTCAATCTGATGAATCCTATTTGTGAGATTTATTTGTCTTTTAGAACAGAATGACCTAGATATCATCAGCTTTTTATTTATCAGAATTTTTTACCAGTGATTTTTTAGTTCTTCTTGATTGTAGTTGAGTCCTTGAAAAATGAATTTGATTCTGCCAGCCATTGTGTATTCATATCTTCCCAATGATCCACGGATTCTGAAGACCTCAGTTATAGCTTCATTTCAGATTACACCTATGCAGGGAGATTTAAAAGGCCTCTTACGCAATGAAAGGGGTATTAATATTCCAAGTATTTATAAAACCATTACTATTTTCTTCCATTATCTAGCAGATTTTTCTAAGCCTGTATTTTCAAAAGTTGAGACCAGAGTATGGCAAGTGTCACACATTCATCATCAGTTTACATAAATAATGATTTGTCTTTCTCAAAGCTCTCAAATAAGATATAATTCCATATACTGGAATCACTTTATTTTCTTATTCAAGAAAATGATTTATTAGTACTTTTTCTAAGACGATAATGACTTTTGTACTGTTTCATTCACAAAGTTAGGAGACTGGAAAAAGTGCCTCTCCAAAGCTGTTGGTTGTGACTTGTAAATATCTTTGGAAATCCTGATGCCAGAAAGGAAACTTTCAATCAAATGTCAAATACTGTATATTCTGGATCAAACGTATGAGAAATCTTTAGCAAGCTAAATTTTATTGAAGTTCAGAAGTTGAAACAGAGGAATGTAACTGTCAAATCATTAAAATATCAAATATGAGGATTAAGAACTGTGTGAAAAAAAGTGTAAATTATTAAAAAATATCAAATTATCAGATATGTACTCTGTCACACACCAGATTGTTCAGCAGGCTGCTATAGTTACGCAAAATGGAAGGACTGATTTTCTTTATTGTGGAGTCTTTTCATTTTCTTTCTTAAAAGCATTGTTGAGCTATGTGGAGATAGAAATAGCCTTTCTAAGGGAAAAAATGCCAGGAAAAAAGAAAGGAGTTAATCCAATATTATTTATTTTTGTATGGTGCTCTAATCTTTAGACCGTAATTTTCCCTTGAGTAGAGAACACTCAGAAGCCGGTAGCAGTGCCAAAAACTGTGAACTTCATTTTTTTTTAAACCTGAAATTGAAGTCATTTGCAAACATTGAGATTTCCAGACATGTGCTGTAGCTGGTCCTGCAAGAATTATTATTGTTTTCGTCACTGTTGTCTTACCATTGCTCATGGAAGAGCTTCAGCAACAAGATTATTTTTATTCTGCTAGGTAGAATTACACAGGAAAAATGTTTAACTCATTTTTTCTTCCAAAAATTTTCAGGTGGTTAGTCTTGACATCATCAATACCCAGCCTTTTTTTGCATAGATTGTGTGATGAGAGGAGCAGATTCTCAGCAGATGTATGTGTCGTACCTGCACTGACTTTAGCATAACTGAGTCGTCTTGTCAGCCAAATACTTGTATGACGGTAGTTGAGATAACACTATGAAGCTTTACTAAACAAGTATAGAATATTTGATTACGTGCATATAAGTACATAAAAATCCACTTCCTTTCTGGAAAAAAATCACCTGTGCTTGATTCTCAGTCTTTCGTATTGTCGGTTGCTCATAAATACTTCTAGATTACATGTGCTGATTAAATTTTGAGAATGACTGATGTGTAAAAACCTTTCATAGCCTGTTGATGTGGATTTTTACTTATGATGCTCACTGTTAATTCATTTGTGGTGTATTGAAGTTGATTCTGCTACTAAGCAATAAGCTATTCAAACTCCATAGAGTTTATTATATTTTCATGACTAGCAATTTGTAAAATTTTAGAGCTGTTGAACAAATGTAAAATACCACTACTAATTAAAACACTTCAAATCAAGGAAAATCTTTTCTACCATCTGACAGAAGTACAGGCTGAGGGTAATTCATTTTCATATTTATGCTGTTTAGCTTTTTCTGAGGTGCTTCAGATTAGTGATTAGTGATTAGATTGAGATTCTGGACAGAGTGTGCTCTTTTTGGAATATCCCCAACAGCTACTGATAAAGTGATTCCGGGTCACAGCACTTTTCATAAATTACACAGGAAACAAAAATATCCCTTACCTCTTGGAGATGAACATTTTCTAGAATGTTGCCACAAAGTGAATCCACTTTTATTTCATTAAACTGCGTAGTATGAGAAAAAATCTAGCCTTATAAATTGAAGAACATTCAGGGTAAAGAGATAAGAGTTTTCTTATCTGTCTTCATTACCCATAAAATACTCCTCTGAGTAGTTTTTGTTTGTTTGTGCCACTTTTTGGAAAAAGTTATCCAGATAATTGAAGCAGGGTGCTTCTCTGGTCATTTTCCACTCAGTAAAATGAGCAAATAATTCCCCTAGCACAAGAAAAATCTAGTGGCACAAGGCTGAAAGAGGTGGCTCAGCTGATGGCTGCCTGTTCTGTTAGTCATGCTTTCCTCGGCACTAATATAGGAGGAGAGGAGGAAACCTCCCAATAAATCCCTCTACATCTCTCCTCCACTGGGACAGAGATCCTGCACATGTCTGCTCAGACCCCATAGAACCTTGATGGACAAGCACTGGAAGAATTTGGAAGCTTTTGGCAAAACTCTCTCTTTGTTTTAACAACTTAAGGTGGTGATTTTCAATTAAAAATCTTTTAATATACTTTATTTACATATTTTCATTACCTGTGTTATCATCAAAGAAATGCATCTTTCGTTCAGTGACTTTGCTACTTTTTTGTTTGTTCTAGTCCTAACGAGCCTTTCTGATCTGGGTAAACATGTAGTTTTCTCACATCTTTGAAGAGTAACGCGCTGTCTTTTGTAATGCTGAGCTTGGAACTTTGACCCAAAGTAGCACTCAGTATAAAATGAAAATTAGTATGAAGATGTACAAATTGTGTTGGAATTTGCAGAAATTAGAACATCATTGTACAATTAAATTTCCATTTTGCCATTTTTCCTGTAAACAGTTACAAATTACTTGAAAACAGGCTAAGTTTTTCCATTTAGTTGCTGGGCTCCTCTATTAGAAAAGAACAGTGGCTTTAAATGCTGCAAGACAGAAAGTATAACAATATTTCAAACCTTTGATCATCATGTGATGTGGATAGGTTGCCTTATGAGTGGCCTGTATACATTTCTAAATGTGATCTAAAAGAATATCCTTAATAGCAACAGAATCTGGAAATCCTGTTATAACTCTGACCTTCCTTATACTTTCATTTAAAATTTTTTTCATAATACAAACATGGTGAGGATTCATAATGCCGAAACAGAAGAATTAGCTGATAAAAGCAAATAAATTAGTACAATTACATTTCTCTCCAAATAAAAGTATTTCTGCTTTCCAAAGATGAATCTGTCACATAGAAATTAATAGACAGCTAGTGTGAAGGAGCTGTGCTAAAAATGAACAGAAAGAAAAAAGAATGAAAAAACAATTATACTAAAAAAACCCTGTCTTACTTCAAAAGCCAACCTTTTGTAATGTGATACTAGCAATCACCATGTTCTGATATAAAGCAAATTATCGATGTCAAAAAATTAACTTTTGATGTTTGTAGGCTAAGGATTCTTTTGTACAAAATTTTAGAGATTTTGTAGCACTTTTCTATGTTTACAATGTGTTTTTTATAACAATCAGTTTTCAAGTAATAAGAACTCTTAATCTTGGTTTAATTTGTCTCAGTAACAACTCTCACACTTAAATCAACAGGTTTATAAACAGGCACCCAAAATAGTTCTGTTCTATTTGACACTGAAATTAAGTCTTTTCCATTTGTTTTCCTCTTGTTTCAGGAACGTACAAGTTGAGAAATTAGAAGTGGATCCCAGTAAATATTCATTCCCTGATGTGACAAAGATAATCCAAGAAAAGAAACGAATTGGACAGGGACCTATTAGGCTACAACCAGAGAAGGTTACAGAGACTAAGAAGAGTTATGTTGATTTTGAAAATAATGAAGGTGTTCCTCCCTTAATTTGAAACATTTTTAAATAGTCCCTCTATATGTAACATTTATGCTTGAGTTGTTTTCATGACTCTATGTTTAAAGTAAGTATAATATAGTTGAAGTTGGAAATACTATTACAGTTCTTACCATACACTTTTTTATGCCTGTGTTTTCTGTTAGTATATTCTTACATAAGTTGTTTTTTTCTAGACTGTTTACTTTGTAAGTCTCAAATCAGAATGGGAGTCATATAAGTCAGACTGTCATTTCTTCAATGAATTTACTGTCTAGCTTGAAAGATGACATGTACTGTAGAAAGAGAGAAGGAAGGAGGAAAGCACATGTAACAAGATTTATAATTATTCTGACTAAACTGAAGACAGCAAAAATCTCTATGTATTCCTTCAGTGTTTTCTTTCTCACGAAGGACAACAGTAAGAGAAAACAATGTATTCTGGAAGTAAGAGACATTGCTGTAACCTACCATATATCAGTGAATTTTCCAGCATAATGCAGAGCACCTGGATTCTGGAGCTCGTATAATAATGCCACTCCTTGAAGATTTTGGGAGAGAATAACCCTGAACACAGTATCTCAGATGTGGCACCATGGGGAAGCTGGGAGAAATCAGCCAGACCATTCTTGTTCCTCTTCATGCAGCTACTCTAAACTGTTCCATCTTTTTCAGGACCCCATAAAAATATCAAGGCTAATTTTTAGCTGTTGGATGAAATAAGGTTGAGCAGCTGTAATGGGATGAGCTGCTCCTTCCCTACCTTCCAGCCCTTTTTTAGGAACCAGAGACTCCATTATAATATTTTTTTTGCTCAGCTTCTGGGTTGCCCCATGAGTGAAACAGAATCATAGAATCATAGAATCATAAAGGTTGGAAAAGACCTCTAAGATCATCGAGTCCAACCATCAGCCCAACACCACCATGCCCACTAAACCATGTCCCTAAGCGCCTCATCCACACGTCTTTTAAATACTTCCAGGGATGGTGACTCCACCACTTCCCTGGGTAGCCTGTTCCAAGGCCTGACCACTCTTTCAGTAAAGAAATTTCTCCTAATGTCCAGCCTAAACCTCCCCTGGCGCAACTTGAGGCCATTTCCTCTCGTCCTATCGCTTGTTACTTGGGAGAAGAGACCAACACCCACCTTGCTACAACCTCCTTTCAGGTAGTTGTAGAGCGCGATGAGGTCTCCCCTCAGCCTCCTCTTCTCCAGACTAAACAACCCCAGTTCCCTCAGCCGCTCCTCATAAGACTTGTGCTCCAGGCCCTTCACCAGCTTCGTTGCCCTCCTCTGGACACGCTCCAGCACCTCCATGTCCTTCTTGTAGTGAGGGGCCCAAAACTGAACACAGCATTCGAGGTGCGGCCTCACCAGTGCCCAGTACAGGGGCACGATCACCTCCCTGCTCCTGCTGGCCACACTAGTTCTGATACAGGCCAGGATGCCGTTGGCCTTCTTGGCCACCTGGGCACACTGCCGGCTCATGTTCAGCCGGCTGTCAACCAGCACCCCCAGGTCCTTTTCCTCCGGGCAGCTTTCCAGCCACTCTTCCCCAAGCCTGTAGCGTTGCCTGGGGTTGTTGTGGCCAAAGTGCAGGACCCGGCACTTGGCCTTGTTGAACCTCATACAGTTGGCCTCAGCCTATTGATCCAGCCTGTCCAGGTCCCTCTGCAGAGCCTTCCTACCCTCGAGCAGATCAACACTCCCGCCCATCTTGGTGACATCTGCAAACTTACTGAGGGAGCACTCGATCCCCTCATCCAGATCATTGAAAAAGATATTGAACAGGACCGGCCCCAGTACTGAGCCCTGGGGAACACCGCTCGTGACCGGCCGCCAACTGGATTTAACTCCGTTGACCACAACTCTCTGGGCTCGGCCGTCCAGCCAGTTTTTTACCCAGCGAAGAGTGTACCTGTCTAGGCCGTGAGCCGCCAGCTTCTCTAGGAGAATGCTGTGGGAGACAGTGTCAAAGGCTTTACTGAAGTCCAGGTAGACCACATCCACAGCCTTTCCCTCATCCACCAGGCGGGTCACCTGCTCATAGAAGGAGATCAGGTTGGTCAAGCAGGACCTGCCTTCCATGAACCCGTGCTGGCTGGGCCTGATCCCCTGGTTGTCCTGGACATGGCTCGTGAGCGCCCTCAAAACAAACCGCTCCATGATCTTCCCCGGCACTGAGGTCAGGCTGACCGGTCTGTAGTTCCCCGGATCCTCCTTCCGGCCCTTCTTGTAGATGGGAGTCACATTGGCGAGCCTCCAGTCGTCCGGGACCTCCCCAGTTAACCAGGACTGCTGGTAAATGATGGAGAGCGGCTCGGCAAGCTCCTCCGCCAGCTCCCTCAGTACCCTCGGGTGGATCCCATCCGGCCCCATAGACTTGTGAACGTCCAGGTGGCATAGCAGGTCGTTAACTTCTTCCTCTTGGATTATGGGGGGTTTATCCTGCTCGCCATCTCTGTCTTCCAGCTCAGGGGGCTGAGTGGCCTGAGGATAACTGCTCTGACTATTAAAGACTGAGGCAAAGAAGGTGTTGAGTACCTCAGCCTTATCCTCGTCCTTGGTGGCAACGTTCCCCCTCCCCCCATCCAATAAAGGATGGAGATTCTCCTTGGCTCTCCTTTTGTCATTAATATACTTGTAAAAGCATTTTTTGTTGTCTCTCATGACAGTGGCCAGGTTGAGTTCTAGCTGGGCTTTTGCCTTTCTAATTTCCTCTCTGCACGACCTAACGAGATCCCTGTACTCTTCTTGAGTTGCCTGCCCCTTCTTCCAAAGGTGGTAAACTCTCCTTTTTTTCCTGAGTCCCAGCCAGAGCTCCCCATTCAGCCAGGCCGGTCGTCTTCCCCACCCATTCTTCTTACAGCACATGGGGACAGCTCCTGCGCCTTTAAGACTTCCTTCTTGAAAAACGTCCAGCCTTCCTGGACCCCTTTGCCCTTCAGGACTGTCTCCCAAGGGACCCTCTCCACCAGTGTCCTGAGCAGGCCAAAGTCCGCCCTCCAGAAGTCCATGGTAGAGGTTTTGCTGGCCCCCCTCTTTACTTCACTAAGTATCGAGAATTCTACCATTTCATGGTCGCTAAGCCCAAGCCGGCCTCCGACCACCACATCTCCCACCAGCCCTTCTCTGTTCGTGAACAGCAGGTCAAGCGAGGCACCTCCCCTAGTGGGCTCGCTTACCAGCTGCGTCAGGAAGTTAACAGGCAGCATCAAAGAACAAATGTATATTGGGCTACATTAGAAAATTATTGCAATTTGGCAAGATCAAATTTCTTTTGTTTTTCTTTTTTTTTTTTGCCTGGATTTCTGAGAAAGCAAGGCTCATGTCAGTCTTACCCTAGCTCTGTTTTTGAATGCGATTTCTGTTATTTTCACCCTATCTGATGGAAGAGAAAGATCAAAGAAATACTCAGCTCCTCTAAATTTAGTTAAAACTGTCACCAAGTAGTAAAAAGGGATTCTCTTGGTGCAGCAGCTGTTTGGAAGAAAGAACTCGGCTGTTACCTATTCTAGCAGTAGTCACTCAGCTAATCAACATATTGGTAACTGAACTCTTTGTGCATGTTAGCCTTCTTGCCTAGGTGGTAGTTAAAGGAAGTAGGAGTCGTGATGGTAGGGCTCTGGGAACCTGGGGGAAAGCTAAGGAGAAAGTAGGAAGTATTTAGGAAATATGGTTAGACCTTGAGTTACTATGGAAGCAAAAGGTGGATATTGAGAAGACAGTGGAATGTTGCAGAGGGAGGGTTGCAACAAATATTTCTGGCTTGGGTGGTTGTTGAAATGAGGGATATGTAGGGGACATATGACATAAAACCATAGGAAATCAAGCCTCATTAGCTTTGTTGTATACAAAACAGTTGATGTAAGGATATATGTGGCCTTTTAGTTGGGCCATTCAGTTCTATAGTGAAATGGGTTTTTTACCAATTTTAAGGCCACTGTTATTTCAAAAAACAAAAGAGAAACTCCAAGCAAAAAGCAAGCTGAGTGACCTACATTACCTTGCTAATGAATTTGAAACTGTTTCTCTGTGAAGGAAGACTTCATTTGGTCCTGCAGAAAGAAAATGCTTTTGATTCAAATCAGCTTTTGCTTCTACCTAATGGGATAGAGCAAGCAAATTCAACTCAGGAAGAATCAAAGAATATTTTGTGGTTATATCTTGTTTTCATCCTTAAGATAGAAAATTAATAAGCTGCACTTACAACTGAATCACTAAAACTCCACTAAAAATATATTGTTGTCGTGGTTTAACCTGGAAGGCAGCCAAATACCACGCAGCCGCTCGCTCACTCCCCCCGCCGGTGGGGCGGGGAGAGAATTGGAAGGGTGAGAGTGAGAAAAACTCGTGGGTTGAGATAAAGACAGTTTAATAGAACAGAAAAGAGAAAATAATAATAATAAATAATGATAGAATGTACAAAATGAGTGATACACAATGCAATTGCTCACCACCCGCGCTGACCGATAACCAAGTAGTGATCGGTACTTCCTGGATCACGCCTACCGTTCATATACTGAGCATGACATCACATGGTATGGAATACCCCATTGGCCAGCTGGGCTGGCTGCCCTCTCCCATCTTGTGTACCTAGCTCAGTCAGTAGGCATGGGGGCTGTCCTTGGACTAGGAGGGTACTCAGCAACAACTGAAAACATCAGTGTGTTATCAACATTCTCCTCATACTAAATCCAACACACAGCACTAGGAAGAAATTTAACCCTATCCCAGCCGAAACCAGGACAGTTGTTTAAGTAGCAATCTATGTTCAGATAGTGCCCGTAATATCCCCCAGCACATAGTCAAGTTCATGATATATTCTTTGGAAGTGCTGTTTCCCTAATTGTGAATAACATAATTCAAAAAACTCAGCAGTTAGAAAGAAAACATTGCTATTGAGTTCTGGGATTTTTTAGCCACTCTAAAGTGCTTGATGATTCTCCACAGATGTTTAATGTAAGATAAAAATAAATAGTCTTTCTTAAAGTGCAGTGCAGAGAAGCAGAATATATCCATCAACTTAGGCTGATGGGTTGAACTGATGCATTTTCTTCAGTTGCAATTTGAAACGGATATAGGATAAAAAAAATGAAGTTTCATACTAATGCTCCATATACTGAGAGCTGAAAAGAAAATGTATATATCACAAAGACATAAACCAAAGCTGAATTTGGGCATCATCTGATCTATTGTAGTATCATCTTGGATTTTTCTTTTCCCATCTTGTGCACTGACTTGATTTTTCCAAATCCAAAGTAAATTGTTCCATGATAAGCATCTCAGCCCTGAAATCTACTTAATCAGCTCTACTTTGGTAAATAGAATATAAAAACATCAACTTCTTTTGCAGTATACCCCTATTCACTATAAATTCCTAATCATGCCAGCTAACTATGAAAAAGACGGTATTATGTTTTACCTCTTGATGTCACCAAATAGTTATATGCCCATGAGGATGAGTATGATCGTTTTCTGGATTGCACATCGAAACATCCACATTTGAGATTGTACGGGGTGTCCGTGCCCAGGCGCTGGCGGGGGCTGCAGGGGCCTCTGCGGGGAGAGGCCGGGCTGCCCCGAGCCGGACACAGCCGGTCCCAGCCGGTCCCGGCCGGCTCCAGCGGCCCCACCGCAGGGCACAGCTGAGCCCCTCAGCCAAGCCGGGGCGCCGGGGGGAAAACAGGTTTCCGAAAGGGCCTGGACCACCTCGGATAGTAGCCAAAATGGAAATTTACTGATGACTAAAGCCAATCATCTTGCAAACCTATAAACAGCGGTACCAAGCGAGACCCTTTGAGCTCTTCTGGACCGCAGCGGGCTGCATCCAGAACCTCCCTCTGAGTGGGACACCTCTCAGAGTCCGCAAACTCGAATTTGCGATACTTGCAGGATCCCCGAGATTCTGGGCTGAGACACTCCTCGGGGCTCAACCCTTTGCCTGTTGGGAAATGCCAAAGCATTTAACGTGAGTATTTCACAGTACTCAAGGGGAATTTTAACAGGTAAACCTTTATAAATTAACTAACTCTAGGCTTTTCATTTAGCTTTGGTTCCATATCTATATGCATATATATATATATATGTATTGATTAATCTAGATCTTTTTGTGTGCTTATCCGTACAGTTATAATCTGTAGTTATATATGTATTGATTGGTCTAGATCTTTTTGCGCGCTTATCCGTACAGTTATAATCTGTAGTTATATATGTGTTGATTGATCTAGATCTTTTTGCGCACTTATCTGTACAGTTACTAACAAGTATAACCTGTAGTTCAGTTGTTTTAGTCTTTGGAGTATTTGTAGCAACTTGACTAATTTTTTGTGCAGCTGTCAAATTGATCAATATTTAAGCATTGTAAGACTCTAAGTTGCTGCTAAAACCCTTAACCCTTTAGTCATAAACCGTTGCCCAGGTCTGAGACTGAGGGTAGATCCAGCCGCACCTAGGCTTCCTTTTGAGAAGGAGTTTAGAAAACAAAGGGGTCTACTCTGAACCTCGTGACCCAATGGGAGGTCCTTCCTATCCCTTTCTGTATTAGACATAAACCATTGTCCAAGTCTGAGACTAAGATTGGCTCCAGTTGGATCTCTTCTGAACCTCGTGATTCAATGGGAGGGTCCCCCTTTTACGCTTTTACCTTTTTACCCTTTTACCTTTTTACCCTTTTACCTTTTTAGCCCTTTTTACCTTTTTACCTTTATACCCTTTTACCCTTTAACCCTTTTATTCTTAATCAGTGTACAAATCATTCCAACAGTTCTAATACGATTTTCCCCTGTGTAACTTAATCCATGTAATAAGTAACAGAGTGAACCTTGCTATCAAATTCTGTTAAGTCACGTTTCTATAAATTTCTATTAAAATCACCCTTTGCCAATACCTTGCCAGTGATTCTTTACGCGGCCTTAAAACCACCCATTCGTGACACTACTGAAGAAAGAATTGTTTCACATGGTACCATAAACTTGGGATCCAATCTGAAAATGGAGTATATTCTGAGAATCAGCTTCAATAAAATGCTCCATGTGTGTATGGGCTGTGGAGAATACAAGCAGAGGTTGATCACAGAGGAACGAAGTCCTCTGGTGACAAGCACAAGATGATACCAGTGGCCCACAAGAGTGTAAACACACTTCACAAAGTATCAATTACTGATCACTAAGGTAATGCAACCTTGAGAGAAGAAGACATAAGAAAGAGGGCAAAGAACATACAGCCAATATAGATAAAATATCCCCTGTAGAGTGAAAATGCAAAGAAGATGACAAAATGAATAAAAGAGAGTCACAGTCCCAACAAGAAAAAGGAAGAGCAAAGAAGGAAGAATAGCTCCAGGATCGTCTCCCCCAGTTAAGGACATGACAGCTGATCAAAGCCATTGTGCATCTGTAGGAGGTTGCTCCTACTTACAGCAAAAAAAAAAAATGCTGCTTTTTGATTTGCACTTGCCTCATTCTGCCACTGCCGACTCAGCAATTGTATGTACAGCATTATCTCTTACTATGTAATTGAGTTAAGTAGATTAAAATCTCAGAGAGCACTGTGCGCGCGCGCGCGTGTATTGTGATATTTCACCTCTAACTAGATGACTGGGTGAATTTAAGCAGTGGGTAGATCTATTCGTTGTCCAGCAGACAGGAGATGGATGGAGTTAATGACAAATTCTAGCAGTGCTGAGAGGAAAGAGTATGTACAATGGTTCAGGAAGGCCCTTGGATTTGCCACAAAATCTTCCCCTTTCTCTAAAAGCGGGCAATGGGATGGAAGTTTTGGATTTCCACAGTCAGAACAAGAGAGTTTTGTTGTTGATGCATGAGACAGAAGGAGTCTGGTTCCTCCCAGAGCTAAGTTGATTCAAACTTTGACTTGAGTCAAAAAAAAAGCAAAAAGCAGAAAAGAATCTGTTATGCTATTGTGGTGTAAAGCTATAGTGCGATTACAATTGCAGCTGTGTTGCAGAACAACACACACTAAAATAGCAAAGCTTGATTCAAAACTGCCTTTTGTCTTCCAGTCTTAGATGCTCAGTGTGTATATCTGAATATACCCAGTATGGGTAACAGTACTGGACATGCAAAATGTGCTTTCCCACTGCATGTTTCAAATGATAATTCCATAAGGGCAAGCTGGTGAGTAGCAAATACATTTCTTACTGGTTAATGAGTAGTGAAAGCAAGCCGCAGGGTAGCCTGAGCATTAATCTTTTTCTGAACAGTTGCTAAAAACCGGGTGTGAGCTGTCAAAGCTAGACTGTGTTTGTAACTGTAACTTCACCCAAACAAAATCACAGACTCACAGAATGGTTGAGGTTGGAAGGGACCTCTGGACCCTCCTGCTCAAGCAGGGCCACCTAGAGCCAGTTGCCCAGCACCATGTCTAGATGGCTTTTGAATATCTCCAGGGATTGGAGATTCCACAAGCTCCCTGGGCAACCTGTGCCAGTGCTCAGCCACCCTCACAGTAAAAAAGTGTTTCCTGATGTTCAGAGGGAACCTCCTGTGTTTCAGGCTGTGCCCATTGCCTCTGATCCTGTCACTGGGCACCACGGAAAAGAGCCTGGCTCCATCCTACTATGCACCCTGCCTTCGGGTATTTACATATATTGATAAGATCCCCTTGAGCCTTCTCTTCTCTAGGCTGAACAGCCCCATCTCTCCCAGCTTTTTCTCACAGGAGAGAAGCTCCAGCCCCTTAATCATCTTCGTGGACCTTTGATGGACCTTGACTCTTTCCAGTATGTCCAAGTCTCTCTTGTACTAGGGAGCCCAGAAGTGGACACAGTACTGAACTTTATAAAACTTTATGAAGGTTATATGAATTTATAAACTTTATGAATCATACTTTCAGAGGGTAAGAGTTAGTGCTAAGCAGCTCTTCCCTTTTTAAAATATACCATTATCAATACCATCCTCTGCATGGAGGTGAAATCTACAACACAAGATATAAGACACCGACAGAAACGACTGATGGCTAGGTGTGGCAGGTGCACCCACCCTGAGAAAAGACCGGGGGCATCAGGACCGCTGCATCCTTACTTTTCATGCCCTTACTTTCACAGCTTTACGGTGGTGAGTGCACCATCACGTACACACCTTGGGTGTCACATACACACCTCGGGCGAGGAGTAAGAAAGTTAAGGCCCCCAGCCAATCAGCTGACCACAGATCAGATTTGACTAGGGTATAAATGGAGCCCCACCGGAGGGCAAGTTGAGTCGGTCCTCCTCGAAGCAACGGGTCTGCAGTTGGGGACTCTCCCCTTGGGTCAGGATGGCACCCAAGGAAACTCCTCGAGGTTGAGAGCCCTTGTCTTATAGGTGAGTGATCGTGCACATTTTGGATCCTCATTTCTAAAGCTGCCTGTGCAGTATTAATTCCTCACACATCGTCCTGAACCTGTGGTTTACTGATGTTGTCGGAGTGTTGCATGACTTTGATGAGCCTCATTTCTAGTTAGTTTTCTGCTAAACAATTTTGGTTTAAATAAAGTTTATTTTTGAATCTATCACCTGCCTAATTTGATTTTGTGAGCCTCTGCAACACGAGGATCTCAACTGGACTGCCGTGAAGGCCACAGTCAGAAATGTGCTTTAGAAGGACTTGTAGAAGAGAGGTGGCAATAGAAAGAAACACTTGTGTAATCGGGATCAGAAGTATTTGCCTGCAGGGCTAATGCAGACGTAACATCTATGCACTACGTGGGGCTTGTGGAAAGCAGCTTTTTGCACAAAAATGTAATAATTGCTCTTGTGATTGAAAACTAATCATAGCAGCTGACCATCCACCAACCTAATATGTACTCCCTTTGTAGGGTGAGGAACTTTGTCATGAGCCCAACCAACCATTGACTTGGATTGAGAAAGGACTTATTTTCAACAGCATCTTGTGTTGGGCTAGACAGAGAGGAAGGCCAGAGTGCCAGATCTCTGGGCACAAAAGACCAGGTAGGTGGATAGTAAATGACTGGAGTCATGGCACAACCCTTTCCCCTACCCGCCAGCACATAGGTCCTGTTAGTCATTGTTTAATCGTAAATTATTTGAGAATAAATGTATTTCTTCTGTTATAGAGTCATCTGTAGCATGTTGAAGCTTATTGTTCTCATTCACACCACCTGAGCAATACTGACTTAGTATACAACTGTCTCCTTCCACTTCTGATAGACCCAGGCAGAGTAAAAGCTCAATGAAGCTGAAAACTGGGAAAGTAACATAGAAATTAATAAGGACATAACGTATGACATGATTTAGAAAACAGAGCTTACTCTGAGAGTGACAGTTTATGTTTTACATTTTAAAAAGCAGAAATGATCAAATAGATTATTAGTAGCAGAAGTGCTGTTGTTGGTTGCACAGTTGTGCACTGGAACTATCTAATAATCAACTGGGATCTCTCTGAACTAGGTTTTGTACAAACTGCTCCTGCATCAAATCTGTGCCAGTTGAAACATTAGGAGAACCAAGAGCACATCAGGCCTCAAAACAGCTTACTGTATTGGTTTCAGGATCACCATGAACTAGCTGAGCTGTTTTTAAAACGTACTGAAATTAGAAGGAGCAGGGAAAGAAGGGAAATAATGTCCCCCACTAACCTAACCATTGGAGGTGTTACTTCTGTTACCTCTGTTCTGTTAGTTCTGTTACTTCTGTTTATGTTTAACTAATATAAAGTCAGTTGGACAGGCTGGACATAGTCTCTTCTGCTTTACAAGCCCTTCCTATAAATAGCAACAACCACGCCCTTCCGAAGAGCAGAATCTCCAAGAGAAAGCTTCCATGAGAGCCACACATTCATTTAAAGAAACTCTATCCCTACAGCTCCTCTATAGAAAGGCTCTGACTTGGTGGGAATTGGCCAGGGATCAAGAGTCAAAAGTCCATTCATTTAGGGAGATGGTACAGTGCAGGACCAGCCCTGTACTGTACCATCTACTTTGTCTAGATGTTAGCATAATAGTTTGCCCTTGGATGAGTTCAGATCTGCCCACAGTGGCAATTTTTCCATATAGGGCACTGTATGGAGGTGTCTCAACCTATAAGAGACTTTTCTCCTATTTGACAACAGCTTTTCTAGCATGAAGCACAGGAAAATCATAATAACCAAGTCCACACTGGGAGTTGTGCTGCTGTAACTGGAAATACAACTTTCAGTGTAGTACAGCCTCGGTGTCTGGGGAAAAAAATCTCTGAAGTTAGAGCATTTATCATATGAACAGAAGCAATTAAAAGCTCCAGGCTCTAAACTGTAAGCATCTTTCTCCTCAGAAATTTCACAGAAAATATGTGTATAGAAGAGGAGACTGGAGAACATTTGGTTAGAAAGATGTGAGCTGTGGCTATGCTTTGACCCTTGTTTATGTGCTCTCAGTGCTAACCATCTGCAAGTCTACCGGCAGCATAATTGTGCCTGTTTTACAGTGTACATAAATTAGTGTTGGCTCCTCTGGTTTTGCAACCAGGCAGGCAGCCATCTGACTTTTTAATTAAGGATTTCACTGAGATTGATAATAAAGTTCCAATATGCTTCCGTATTTAAATGAAAGTGCATCAGCAGTATAAAATTTTCAAAGGGAAAACATCTACAGAGATTTATCAGTCACCTATGAAGTATAGCTGAAATGAAGCATGACATCAGCTATGAAAGAAATCCAAGCTATCTGATTTTCCTGCACAGAACTCCATTCTGCAGTGGAAATCCCCTAAGGGAATCAAGTCCATTTTTTTTTTCACTTATTTTAATTTAATTTAATTACAAAGTCTTAAGACTTTGTATTGGACTTCTGAACATTTAAAGATGCTGATATCCTGCATCATTTTCAGAACTTCATGTGTGCTTATGCTCAGCATCTAGTTACAGCTTCAGATATTTAAATGCTTAAAAAAAGTATCACCCTCCCTTATGTCTATAGTAAAAGCTGTATTTGTCTCACTAAATATATTTTTCAATATTCTAAATAAAATACATATGTCTGTTAAAATTTATGCTTACAGTTTAGCTCAATCTGGGAATTCATGCATGAAGCTAAGTCACTGGCAAGCATTCTTAAAACTTTTCCAAGTGTGTCTCCAGTACAGGTCTATAGTATTTTAGATCAATCAATTAAACTTCTTCAGTTTCCTTCCCGCAAATCTTGAGATTCAGTCTGAACATTCTCAAAGTGATAGCGAAGTGTGAAAGGCTCCTGAGACATGTTAATGTGTACCGTATAGATGTGAACATGTAGTCAGATTACTTTGTGCTAACTGATTTTTGTGGGGTTGAAGGTAATTTCTCACACTTTATCAGCTGTGATGAGACACATAATAACATGCCTGTGATCTGCAAAGCAAATTCTCCCTTTTTATCAGTGTTTGACAGTGGACGCTTAACAACCTGGTTAATCAAAACCAGATTATACTGCTAGAATTAATGAAGCATTCAAAGGGTTTAATGACTAGTGGAAGCTTTTTAAAGCCTGTTTCAAAGGGATTACTTAGTTTAATATTTGCTCATAAGTAGTAGAGAAATGTTTGGCATGGAAGTTGTAGTTAGTCAGTCAAATGAATTTCCCTGGGTCAACTCAACCTGATATCTCATCATTGAAAATCTTAGATCTAGCTCATGTTCTTTCAACAGACAAAGCAGCTCTTTCTTCCTTCCCATTGTACTATATCAGGATTCAGTGTAGAGGATTCAAGGACAGCTGGCAAAAATGACCATTTAAATCAGCTTGGGACTGAAGTAGACGACTGTATTATTGAGAATAAGCTGGATATAATTTCTGAATCACAAGATTAAAACAAATTACTACACATAGAGACAGAGAAGTCTGCCTTTTATATGAGGTACTGAATTAGTTTCACACCTGCTAGCTCTTGAGATATCAGACCTTAAATTTATCACTGGGCCCTTGAATCAGGAAAAAAACATGTACTTTAGTCAGACAGACTGAGATTGCAGGTGTCCTCTTTGGCTGTAAAGACTTTGTGTGATATTCTTTGACCTGGACCTTTTCTCAGGTTGGGAAAGAGGATGCAAAATATTGTTCAGTCTGTCCAAGGAATGAGCACCTGTGTATGAACACAAGTTTGAATGTTCTCCCCACTGCCTCTGCTGCAAAATGGTCTCACTGCTTCTGGACTTCCTTGTGCATATGGGGCATGACAATGGACCTTTTCAGGTGGTTCTGGGAATCTACTGCCTGGCATTGCAAACAAGGGCACAGCAAATGGAGACAAGCAGGAGAACCACTTCGAAAGTACTGACCAGTTCTGAATTAAAACAGACTCCACCAGTCCATTTCCAGGCCGCTGTTGCTTGTGAACGTGGTGCTGGTTTGTATCTTTCATGCTGATTTTAGAGTTCTTGTTTTATGTTCATCGGAACTTGCCATTTGCTTTTGCCAAAGGAATTTGAGTAAGCAGCTTGATGTGCAAAGTAACTCTTAAATTCTGCATATAGCATGGTTTATTGTCAGGATCAGAGTCACTTAAGGTAAAATGCTTTTGCAATAAGAAATCCCCAGCACTGAGATCCACAGGTCCACAGCTCCAGGACCCCATACATCATACCCTGCAGTTTCCCAGAAAGGTCTGAGCTTTACTGTTTTATCTAGTCTCTACTACCTTCCTGAGGAGGCCTGGAAGCTTCCCACACACAGCTCAGCTTCATTGATATTGAAATTATTGGTGAATCAAGAGTCAAAAGTGGGAAAAGATATCCTCATCTTATGGGTGAACACATGAAGAATCTTACATAAAGTGACATACCTCAGTCACTCATCCAACAGTGACAGAGCTGAGGATCTAATTCAGAAGCCCATTACTTGAGGGCAGGAGGCCTGAATTCATTGCCCACAGCAGTAGGTGCAAGGAAGGCCAGATAAAGCCAAATCAGAAGTCCATTTAGCCCGCAATGTGGCTCAATACCAAGCAGGACATTGCACAGGCCAGCAAAATGCAGCAAGTGGCAACGTACCCACCACTCTGGAGGGCTATGTGTGACTGTTAACCTTCTAGAGGAGGCAGGACTGAGACTCTGGTTCTCTTGCACACTCCAGCCTAGCCCAGTCCCTTCTTCCCCCTCATTCTGGGGGAGGCAAAATTCAATTTTGCATACCCTGCTGGGAAGTATTTACCCTGTTCTGTATAAGAAATATGGATAATAGTGATCCTCCCCTGAGACAATCTCAGTCAGTCAGCAACTGTAGGATATCCTGACCTAGAGGCCAACATGCCTTTATCTTTGATGGAACACTCCTCTGTGAATCTGTGTAGTTATTATTTCACACTAACTATGCTTATAAACCTCCATTCTGTATCCTGTGGCTGCAAGCTTCATGCTTTAATCATGCATCTTGTAAATATTGGCCTTTGTTTATTTTAAGCCTATCAACATTTCCTTGGGGATTCCTAATTCCTTTGATTCTTCCTGTCGTCTTTCTCAGAACCTTTTCTACTTCTATTACATCCAGGAATGACCAGGACAATATATAAGAAGTGAGTGCTCTGTGGTTTTACACAGCAGCATGTTATCTCTCACTTTCCTACAGATTCTTAATGGTCTCTTACCTTTTGAACACTGTCAAGCACTGAGCCCACATATTTATAAAACTATCTACAAGGAGCTCAAATTTTATTTCCTGAGTTTCAATAGCTACACAAGAACCTGCCACTAGGTACTGACAGATCAAGTCGGTTTAGGTAGAGTTATTTTCCCCTTTGTATTTAGAGACATTGAACTATTTTTTTATTCAATGATCCAACCACTTGGGATTTTTAGAAATTTTTGCGCTCTTCTCAGGCAGTTTGAGATATGACTACTGCAAGTCATTTTATCACCTCAAAATTTATTGTAGCGAATACTATCATCTCATTATTGATCTCTTTTTCTGGACCGTTTGAGAATATGTTGAGCAGCTCAACTTTGAGCGCAGGTCTCTCGGGATCCATAGGTAATCCTCCATTGTGAAAATTGACCATTTATTTCTACTTTGTTTCCTGTCTTTAAGAAATTCTTAATCCTTGAGGTGACCTTCCTTCTTATGCCATGACAGCTTAGTTCCCTTCCTAATCTTTCAAGCTGGTCAAAAGCTTTTTGAAAAACCGAGTGCATTATATCAATTAGAATATCCTTTTCCACGTGCTCACTAAAAATATTTCTATTTGAGTTGAAATACCGACAATAAGACTTTCAAGTGACTGGTGATTTCAGTTGCTCCCATTTTTAGTGTCTAATCTGAGTTGCCTTTAGAGGGCAGTGATTTTTCACTTTTTCAATAAGTGCTGAGACCCTACCTTTAGTCACTCCCTTGGAGGAGTTTAAATTTGAACATACGGGATCATCAGTTCCTGCTTAAAACCTTGGTTTGACTATGCGGAAATACACAGAGAGAAAGTAGAATACAGTGACATTTCTGATTAAGCTGAGGACAGAAGCTGATCACAAAACAAAATGGTAAGGAAATTCAAAAAGACATGACTCCCAAAACCCACAAAATAGACACTTCTTACTTCCCATCCAGCTTTTGTCAAATTAGAAAAGTTAAATGCATAAGATTTTTTTCCTATGCAGGCAGATAAGATGAAAAAAGATGCTACTTTTTTCCCCTTCTGGACTGGAGTTAAGGAGGAGGCAGAACATGCTGAGATGTCAAAGGCAGCACAGTGCAAAAACCCTTCAAGCACTTTTGTCCACGTCACTTCCTGACAGTTAATTGCTGGGACCTTTGCAGGCAAGTGCCAGGCTGTCATGGTTTAACCCCAACCGGCAACTAAGCACCACACAGCCGCTCGCTCACGCCCTCCCGTCCCGGTGGGATGGCGGAGAGGATTGAAAGGGCAGAAGTAAGAAAACTTGTGGGTTGAGATAGGAACAGTTGAAATAAAATAATAATAATAACAACAACAACAACAACAATAATAATAAATTGTAATGAAGAGGAAAACAATGAGAGAGAGTGAGAGAGAGGAACAAAACCTAGGAAAAGCAAGTGATGCAACTGCTCACCACCTGCTGACCGATGCCCAGCCAGTTCCCAAGCAGCAATCGCCACCCCCCGGCCAACTCCCCCAGTTTATATACTAAGCATGATGGCATCTGGTATGGAATACCCCTTTGGCCAGTTTGGCTCAGCTGTCCTGGCTATGCTCCCTCCCAGCTTCTTGTGCACCTGGCAGAGCATGGGAAGCAGAAAGTCCTTGTAGTCAAGCACTACTTAGCAACAACTAAAACATCCGTGTGTTATCAACACTATTCTCGTACTAAATCCAAACCACAGCACTATAGCAGCTACTAAGAAGAAAGTTTCCCAGCCAAAACCAGGACACAGGCACCTGCCATCTTCACTTCCACCGGTATCTGGCTGTAAAATGTTTTTCAAAAATGTCATTTTCAATTGGAACATCATTCCAGCAGAAAAGTTCTCCAACAGCTAGCAGTGCAAATTTTTACTTTTACCTTTAGAAATCCATTTCCAAATTTGTTTTTTTTTTTTTTTTTCCAAAGGTAATCAACTCTTATTTTACACTAGAGCTGGAAAGAGCTGAATGTCCTCTCGTTCCCTTTAGACTTGAAAGAACATATCATTTGCTTGTCACTAGTCTTTAGTAGATCCACTTTGTATACATCATTTACATGCCTTTGACTGCATGACAATTAACAAATTAGTATCTGCATATGATGTATTTCTGGGAAATGGTAAGAGGTTGTGAGAAGCTTTACCATATTCATCATATTCATTGGCATTTCGGGGAGAAGCAATTACAGTGGGTCCACTAAATATATTATTGCACTCTGTCAGGGGATTCAGACCTTGACAGTTTACCCTTGGATGTTCTAATAGTGTAATATAGAAATATGGTGGACCATAAAAAATACAAGAGTTTTTCAGACCTTAAGAAACTCGTTGTGAATTCCTTTGTAAAGAATTTTGGAGTGAAGCATGACTCGGGAGTCTAAATATAGGCTTTCAAATGGCAGTAGCAAATACATCAATGAACCTGAGAACATCAGTCAGGAGAAAGAGTTGTGGTCTGAATACAGGATTTGCAAACAGGTGCTAATTCTTCTTCCAGTTGGGCAGTTTTTATTGGTCTCCTCCTTCATTCTGGCATTTCAAGACAAGAAAGGCAGTACAGTCAAAAATCCAACTGCATCTCCATGCATAGGTGTTGAATCCTTGGAAACAAGGTCTAGTATGAATTCTTGCAGCACCTGTGCATATAAATCCACTGATGCACCAGTAACTGGTGCTAAGGGTGTGTGTGTCAAACCCCGCACAGGTGGGACAAGAAGAATAGAATAGAACAGAGTAGAATAGAATAGAATAGAATAGAATAGAATAGAATAGAATAGAATAGTTCGGTTGGAAGGGATCTAGTCCAACTGCCTGACCACTTCAGGGCTGACCAAAAGCTAAAGCATGTTGTTGAGGGCATTGTCCTAATGCTTCTTAAACACTGACAGGCATGGGACATCGACCACCTCTCTAGAAAGCCTGTTCCAGTGTTTGACAACCCTCCCAGTAAAGAGATGCTTCCTCATGCCAAATCTCAGCCTTCCATGACGCAGCTTTAAACCATTCCCACGTGTCCTGTCACTGGATCCCAGGGAGAAGAGCTCAGCACCTCCCTCTCCACTTCCCCTCCTCAGGAAGCTGTGGAGAGCAATGAGGTTGCCCCTCAACCTCCCTTTCTCCAAACTAGACAAACCCAGAGTCCTTAGTCGCTCCTCATAGGACCTGCCTTCCAGCCCTTTCACCAGCTTTGTTGCCATCCTCTGGATGCAAAAGAAGAGAACCTTCATTCCCTTTCACAGATTTGCTTAGAATTTAATTGAGGACAGCAGCTTTACTCTGTGCCAGTTTAGAGGAACAGAGTCCAGCCTGGGGAAGAGAATTCAACCCTTCTATGAGGTTGCATCTTGGCGCATGTTTGCTGTCATATCTCAAAAGTTGCACAATCCAACAGAGGCAATGCCAGCTAGCGTCCCTCCTCCAGTCTTCACACGTAGTCCTTCCCATCCATGACTTGGTGACAAATGCATTTTTTTCCACCATGCTTCAAACAAACAACACCCTAACAACTGGTATTGCTGTGGCTATCTGCGGTGTCAGTTCTATTGCCTTAGTCTTCACATTGCCCATCAAGTGATTAATTTAACCCTAATACGGCCTAGGAAGGAGAGGACTGTTGATTTTTCTTTCTCCTACAGGACACTCTCTCCTTCTCCTGCCTTATCTACCCCATCCGTAGTGCTACTGGTGTTTCTGTCACCACCACCCTTCAGGCCTGTGCAGGGCGGCGCTGCTTGCAGAGCTCCAGGCATTGGAGGAAGGCACCCAAGCAGAGCTGACTGCAGGGTGGAGGCTCAGCCCTCTGCCTTACTGCTGCTCCACCTGAGTCCTGGTGTTGTTTTCAGATTCAGACAATGTGGCCTTGCAAAAAATTTTGTCTGCATTACTCCTATTTCTTTTTTTTTTTTTTTTTTTAGCTTGACATGTACCCTGCACTTCCAGAGATCACTTATATCTGCCTCTTTCTCAACAGGGACTTCTATAATCCTCACAGGGTTGATGGAGTTACCTGGTCATGGGTCATGGGGCGTTACTCACTCCCTCTGCTTCCTGTTTCAAAGTGGGAACATTTGAGTTGTAAGGAAAAAAATTCCTGCCTGCAGCGGTGATTAAATAGAGAGCCCTGTAGTACCCATACTATGGCTGTCTGACAAATTCACGGTTTCCACTGGAAAGTTTTCCCAGTCTGCTTTTAGATAAAATGTAGCTCCTGAAACTGAATTTGCAAAATTACTGAAAAGCAGAAGGGTTTGCATGGAAGGAAAATTGTGTCAACAGTTTAATAGGCTGCTTCTAAAAATGTGGCTTTTCATTTATTTGCCCTCAAAGTCCATCAGCTCTCTTCTGATTATGAGATTGCTCCGCTTTTTCGTAGTTGTGGGATTTTATGTTTCATTGGCAGAAGGATCTTTTTTTATTCATTTGTTTTCTTTGGTATTTTTTGCTGTTTCTGGGATGAAGCTCATGCTCTCTCCAGATAGTGGTGAGTCTGGGACCAAGACAAGGTGTTGCATGTGCTAAGAGACGGTTTGACACCAAATGTGTCAGAAGCGTGCCAAAGCACATAAAAGTAATGGTCCAGGAAGTACTGGCTCCTACCCTGGGGATCGTATAATCTAAAGACTTGGTTACTTGGGAAAAATAACTGCATGTAATCTGCGAATTGATGTCATCCTTGTTACTCCAAACAAAATGTCATCTAGAGAGTTGAATGCAGGTTATGTCTGAGACACATTGCTTGATAGCACAGAGCAGTTACTGAACTCACTGCATGAATTACTGGGAAGTAACTTTTTTTTTATGGGTAAGGAAGGGAAAAAGAGATCTAAAAAATAAAATATGGTCAGAATGTCACTTTCTTAAGAGGGTCTGCATCAATCCCTGTCCCACGTCCAGCTTCAGGGCAAATCATGGCTCTTTCAGAGAACAACTGAGTGTGGTTTATCTCACCTAAATTTAAATGATGGACTGGGGTCCCCCATAGTGAATGGAAAGACAAAGGAACTTCCAGAAAGTTCCTCTGTAGGGTGAGTAGGCTCCTAACCTAGACACTTTAATGGGAATATATGCCTAACTTCTTAAACAGACAAACCCAAATATTGTGTAATTGAATTTTTTCTGATATCTCCACACCATCTTTCCCATCATATAAAGTTTGCTATGAATATGTCTGGAGATCTCCATGCTGCACCCTGTGGCCAAAGATAAAATAATTTTGAAGGAAACAAATATTCCAAGATCTTGTTACAACCACAAAATGAACAGAAATGCATCACTGGTGAGGCCGCACCTCGAATGCTGTGTTCAGTTTTGGGCCCCTCACTACAAGAAGGACATGGAGGTGCTGGAGCGTGGCCAGAGAAGGGCAACGAAGCTGGTGAAGGGTCTGGAGCACAAGTCTTATGAAGAGCGGCTGAGGGAACTGGGACTGTTTAGCCTGGAGAAGAGGAGGCTCAGAAGAGACCTTATCATGCTCTACAACTACCTGAAAGGAGGTTGTAGCGAGGTGGGTGTTGGTCTCTTCTCCCAAGTAACAGGCGATAGGATGAGAGGAAATGGCCTCAAGTTGTGCCAAGGGAGGTTTAGATTGGACATTAGGAGAAATTTCTTTACTGAAAGAGTGGTCAGGCCTTGGAACAGGCTGCCCAGGGAAGTGGTTGAGTTACCATCCCTGGAAGTATTTAAAAGACGTGTAGATGAGGCGCTTAGGGACATGGTGTAGTGGGCATGGTGGTGTTGGGTTGATGGTTGGACTCAATGATCTTAGAGGTCTTTTCCAACCTTAATGATTCTATGATTCTATGATTCTAACTTTCTGCATGTCCTTCTGACATTTCCATTTTTAGCAAGGTGAGTTCTATTGCAGAAAAATGCTGATTATTATTCTTCCCCATCCACAATCTTATAACCTTACACCAGGAGGAAAGATGACCCAATACTGGAACATGACCTATTAAACATATACTTGCATTTATTGGTCCAGCAAAGGAAAGTTTTGTAATCAACACAATGGTGTTTCTCTGCATCCAGCCATTTTTCCTTTACATTTAAAAATACATTTCCAAGCTAACCTTCACTATGAGAACTTTGCTGTTTGAGACTTAGCCAAGTGGTTTAAGGGACTGAAACATAAAAAGAAAGACCTCCATGACCTGTTTGGTTCTGATACTGTCTTTGTTTTGGGATTGTGAGTTTGAAGAACAGACTGTACATCATTGGAAGGACTGGATTTGGTCATCCTTGGGGGAAAAAATTGGCATCTTCTACAAGAGTGCAGAGAACAAAATTAAGGGAGAATGGAGGATCTTGCTAGAGATGATCCTGACAACCTGGAGGACAGCTGCAGCAGTCGTAGGAAGCCCCGCTTTAGACATGCAGAGGATGAGGATGCACAGAAAGGTTGAAGGTAAGTAGGAGGAGGGGACTTGTGGGCAGTTGGGTGTGTTAGCAACCTCCAGCTGGCTTATGCTGGATTTCATAAGTACGATACAGTTTTGATTAAACATTCATGGCTTCTCACGAGCCTTAGCATCGCACCCCAATGATGACAGCTAGCCTTCTGGTTTGGGGCTTGAATGAGTGTTCATATAGGAAAGGTGAAGAAAGTCTGCAGCATGCCGGGCACTTGTTTGAAGACTTTTGGCTGGTGGTAACGGAGGGAGTCTGGCAGCAGGTGCCTCATCCTGAGCTCCTCAGGCAGTGGGAGTGACACCAGAAGGCTGAAGGCAAGCAATCCACAGCATGTGGTACTCAGCCATTCTTAGCATCCCTTGCTCTTTGATAAGAAGGGAGGATTTGCATGACTTTTTGGTCAAATTAGCTCATAGAAAACAAACCTTTGCTTGTTAAATGCATGACACATCAGTTGTTTGTACATGCATCTAATTAGCACGGGATTTGAAGACGTCTTCTGGGGGGAGCCAGAGGGTAGGGGAGGCATCACATTTTGCTTGTTTGTCACTTTTTCTTTGTCAAAACCATGTCATTTATGTTAAACGTCTTATTAGCCAGAGCCTGACTTTCTGACATGCAAAAATACATCCCTTTGAAACTAAGCTCTCCGGATTATGTAAGACCCAAGACACATTTCTTCCAGCCTTGCAATGGATTAGTCCCTGTTACCAGCTCAGTGAACACTGACATCTTTTTTGTTTGATAGCTTTGCATATTTAGTTGCTGAGCAAACTGAGATCCCATTTTTTTTGCCCTCTGAGTGCATTACCAAGGTGCAGTCAAGCAGCAAAACATTTCAGTCAGGTATTTTATGGAAGAATTTGAATTTGGTTATGTTTTCCATGTATTCAGCCCAATTCACCCTTGTGAGTGTAAAATCCTAAGCAGTCTTTAAATTGGACATGTGCAAGCACTCCATTTTAATTGAGGACCTATATTTTTGAAGTGTCTCTTCCTACTTCAGCCAAATTTTAGTTACATGAAAAGTACTCTCAACAATCAGCTCTTTGCATAGGCTGCAGCACATCCTAAGAGCTCTCCTGCAGAATTGCCATGCACAGTGCAGTCTCATGTCATGCCTGTGCACGACCTTCTCAAGGTCTCTTCACCAGTTTGTCCATCCTGTGTCCCCATGTCTCAGTATCTTCTAAGGATGGGCTGTTTGATATGTGCATTACCATAACTGACAGTCTTACAGAAGTAAAAGATTTTGCAATCTCTTTTCTGCTGGGAAACTGTAAAGGGAGTTCACTGCCATCGAGAGCAGCTATTGCAAGTCCCGCTGATAGCTGCATTTGCACAGGAGCCAGGGAGGAGTGTACAGAGGAGCCAGATCGGGAATGTGGAAAAGGGCACTTAAAAATGCCAGTCACCTTTGAGAACGCAGACTCACAGAGATGAAGATCATCCAGGAAACTGAGAGGTAAATATGTACTGTGAAAAACTCATCAGAAAGACCCAGACATGCCTGCAGAAGTTATTCATAGAGCTGTTGTAGTCAGAAGGGCCATTACATATAAAGGATGGGCACTTTGCAACAAGACATACGAGGAGATCCCACAATCGGTGTATCACTGGTAACATGCCTTCCAGCAGCTTCCATCTGTGGATCTGTGGGTGCAGTCATGTAGCATTAATTTATCTTCAGACTCTCTAGAGGTAAGACTGATTTACTTCACTCCTGTCCACAGTGCAAAGTGGGGCAGAATATCTCCATGACCGTGAGGTTTTGCTTCCTTTGGATCAGGCTCAGAAGGTGGTGTGAAGTAAAACAGCAAAAATCAGCAAGCCTGAAGGAGCTCAGGAGCAGTGTGGTTATGGCTGATACCATGTAGAGCAGGCACAGGTTTTGGGTGATGTGAAAGGCAGAGGTGACATTTCACTTAGTGATATCAGTAAAAATTTTCAATTACTCCAATGATCCTCCAGCTCACTGCAAATATTGTGCTAGCTCCAGATGTCTGGTTAGACCAAATTGCTGAGCAAATAAAAAAAAAAAAAACAAAATATGAAGAGGAATGAATGGAATATCAAGCACTCCAGAGACAAGGAATACCAAAAGACATGGTTCTCCTCAGAAAATCAGCTCTTCTCTAGTGCACGCACCTGACAGTCTTTATTCAGTCTTTCTTGTCTTTATATAGAAAGAGAGAGACAATGAATATATGTATAATTGGGCTGAATTAGCACTGAAATGAACGATCATAACTGTAGGAATTCCTGATTTTTTATGTGCCTAAAATATCTTCTTTGAATAATACTTGTGTTAATCTTATTTTTATTTTCAGTTTATTTAATTCTGAAAAATTATTTAAGCTCCAGAGATGCCTTGAAAGAAGTCACAGACAATTATATGCTCCTGCTTAATATTCAGAAGAAAGAGAAAAGAAGCTGTTAAAACTCTCCATGGTCTGTGCCAGAGCTCCAAATGTCTTCTCTGAAAACTAATTACATCTTGGCATATGGAGTCCTGGCAAAAATGTTGCAATAAAAATAGAGGACAAGAAAAGAACTAATTCTCTCCATTTAAAAAATAATTCATAGAGCAAAACTCTTTGGTCTCCTGCTGCTTGCAAGCTGTTAATATAGAGCAGAGAGGAACGTTTCCTAATTTAGTATGGACTTTCTTCTAAGAACTGCCAATTCTTCCGACGCTGGGGGAGAGATAGAGTACCAGAGCTGTCCAGAATATCAGATTTATAATTGTTTTTGTCCATCTCTGCTGCCTATCAGTAGAGACACTGGCAAGTAATCCAATTAAAACAGGCATCTCTTATTTGGAGACTTGAACCCTAACAAGGAAATCCAGGTTCCAATGAAGAAAACGGGAGTTTGCCATTAGCTTCAGTGAAACCAGGGTTAAAAGAACTGGCCTTGATTTTAGGAATCATCGATGGGCAAGGAGGACATTTGAAGTATATGCTTAAAACTAAGCTATTAATTAAGTCCCGCTGACTTTAATTTGGGATATTATGTTGGAAGTGGAATTGTCAGACACTTCAGGGAGATTCATCTCATCTGCTTTTAGATTTCTACCATGTAGATGTCTGTTTCTCTCTTAGTCGATCTTCACACTTCTATAGTTATGGAGAGAAATAAGCATCTTAAAGATGTGAGTTATCTAACTTTTGATGTTTAAGACAAAGTGCCTATTTCTCCAGATTAATTAGAAAAGGACTCTTGGGCTACACCTGTGCTGTTAAGTTAACAGTGTTGAATCTCCACACTCGGGCTGTGGAAATTGTTCTTGGTGCACTTGGGGCCAACTACCATGTTCCCAAGTAGTCCCCAGCCAGAGCTGAGGAGCTACCACGAGCCAGGGTCATTCCCCATGGCACTATGGATGCAGCTATTCTATTTCTCAGGGGAAAGAATTTGTTCATGCAGAAGTGGGCAGCTGCCCTTTGTGTCAGATAGTGGGGATGTAGACATAACCTAAGAGACCTGCTCCGGTTTACAGGTTAGCTTTGGAGACGTCTGCATTCAGCCACATGAATGGCTTTTGTACATCAGAGAGTACTGAAATTGTTTTTTTCTTCCTCACACAAAAATACTCTACAGCACAAAATTAAGTTCTAACATGGCGAGGGCAAAATGGCAATCAAGCAAATAGCATGGCATGTTGTAAAGCAAGATTAACAAGAAAGTACTGTCAGCAGCAACAGAACTGAATTTCCTTGCAATTTTGATGCAGTATTCATCCTCTCTGAGCCTGGCCTGGCAGGCAGGAATCTAGAAAGTCTAGAAAACAAGTTCAACATGTGGCAGCTGCTGTGCAACCCTTGGTCTGCATTACTTGGAGCAAAAGGGAACCCGATCGTGTGCTCAATGCATGTCTGTGCGAGACCTTCCAATGTTTATCTTACCACATTTGGCTTTTATACAATAGCAATATAAATAGTATTTTGACATTCATATAGAAGGAAGGAGAGTTAAAGCTAAATAGATACTGACCTGTCACATGGTGACAGCACATTCCTGAACATTTCTCAGATTTCAATCACTTTGTGCCTTTTAGTGCTCAAGTATTTTTCTTCCAAGATTTATTTAGAAGAAAGTTAATCTTGAAGCTTGTGACTTCGGGTATGTGTTTGTGAAATTCGATTTGACATAGACTAGAGATACAGAATAGAGATATATAGTTTACCTAAGGCCATGGAGAAAGTCAGCTTCAGTCATGCCAATCCCAGATCAGTTTAGAAGAGTGGGATTTTTCTAGAGTCTGAGTAGATATGTTATATAAAGGATAAGGAGAACATTTCTGACCATCTGAAACAACAACTTTATAGGAGATGTTTTCAGAATCACCCAAGAGATGGCAATCCCAGTGCCACTGAAATAAAAAATGAAGGACTTCGGATCACCAGGACTATTTAAGAATTTTAATGAGATTGCATGTTAATATTTTTTACCTATGTCACTTTTCACCAGAAGTCAGTTGGGAAAGATACTCCTGGATCTTTAAACTATTTTCATGATATATAATGAAAGTATATAATGCAAGTATGTTACTTTTCATTTTGAAGCAAAACAAAATGTATGTTTCATTAAACTGTTATTGACTATGCCCTTCGTGGTTAGACAAAGCTCTAATTAATACTGTTAATATTTGCTACCTTTGCTAGTTTAGTTTTTGATCTATTCCACAGAATTATTGCATGAAGTTCTGGATTGATTTAGACTAAAATGAAGAGGTAGAGTCATACCTGTTGTGCTTGAAATTAAGGAGGTGTGTGCTTTATTTAGCTTAACATCTTCTGCATTAATGAGTATGGTATGATATCTAGGAACATTACCCTGGGGAAAACACTAAGAAACTAGTCCCTTGTAATGATTACACACACACACAAAATTATTCAAATTTACTACAATTTTATCAAGCTCATATTATTTCTACAGCTTCACCTTGTATTTCATTACCAAGGACCATTGTAGCAAACAATCAAAACATTCTCATTTATGATAATGTTTTCTTTTTATTTTGTTTTTCATTCAGTAAACAGGGTTGAACTAATCTTCCTCAGCAACAGGAACACGTTGGTCTATTAATAGAACTAGATGTTCAATGTTCAGCTATCAAATGATGTTAAGCATATTTCGTATTCCAGAATTAAACAGTAATAAAAAGGAATAGACGGTAAAACTTAATTAAAAAAATTAGATTTACACTAACACAATGGCTGAAAACTATGAGATTTGTGAACATTGCATAAATACCTAGTGGTTTCTCCCATGTTTGCAAATAGTAGATAACAGGGCAACAATCAAAGTCAGAGAATGAAATGCATGCGTCAGATTCATTAGTCAATGAATTGGGTTTTAATGAGAGCTGCATATGGTCATTCAGGGAAAAGAAGGGTGGCCAGCGATGCTTCTGTAAGAGCTAGCAGCACAGACTGAGCGTGGTTTGAGCTCTGAGAACCACACGTTGCAGTGAGAGCCCTGGACCCAGCCTCCACACGGGGAGCCCACAGGCATTGCTGAAACACTCGCTGGCAGTCTGTAAGCAGCTTCTTAAAGAGCTGACAGACAACCACAGGCCCTCTAATCCAGCGGGTAAAGGTGCATCGAGACCCAGTAACTATAAACTGAAACTACACTGCCAGGAATGGAAAAATGGAGCTAATGTTTAACTAAGAAGGCAATTAACCATCACAACTTCATGATAAATCAGATAAGGTCTTCAACATTTCAGGCCTTTAAACCATGGCTCAATGCCTTCCACTATAAAAATTGTAGGTCAACTCTAAGTTAAATTATGGTACGTGCTGTGTCTTGTAATATGATATTAACAATGGAATTATTGACCCTTTCGCTATCTCCATATTGAGGTACTTGCTTCATTTTTTGAGGGTGTCCTGGTTTTGGCTAGGATGGAGTTGATTTTCTTCCTATTAACTGGTATAGTGCTGTGTTTTGGATGTAGTGTGAGAATAATGTTGATGACACGCTGATGTTTTGGTTGTTGCTAGGTATTGTTTACGCTAGTCAAGGACTTTTCATCTTCCCATGCCCTGCCAGATGTGCAGGGGGCTGGGAGGGAGCGCGGCCAGGGCGGCTGGCCCAGCTGGCCAATAGGCTATTCCATACCATATGACGTCATGCTCAGCATATAAGGCTGGGTGAAGAAGAAGGAGGGGGGGGCGTTTGGAGTGATGGCGTTTGTCTTCCCAAGTAACCGTTACGCGTGATGGAGCCCTGCTTTCCTGGCGATGGCTGAACACCTGCCTGCCGATGGGAAGTGGTGAATGAATTCCTTGTTTTGCTTTGCTTGCGTGCGCGGCTTTTGCTTTCCCTATTAAACTGTCTTTATCTCAGCCCACGAGTTTTTCTCACTCTTACCCTTCCGATTCTCTCCCCGTCCCACTGGGGGTGGGGGGAGTGAGTGAGCGGCTGCGTGGTATTTGGCTGCTGCCAGGTTAAACCATGACAGAGGGAGATGATTTAAGGTTCTCTATAATCTGAATTTCATCTTTTGCCCTGCTATCCTGCTTCTTACCAATGACTCCTCTTGAAGACCATCATGAACTTCCCTGCCTGGTGGTGCAGACAAGCCCCACTGCTCTTCTGCAGTCTGTTGCAGATGTCCCTTCTGTGGGCAGAGCAGGAGAGGAAATCACTTCCATTTAAACAGGGAGAATTGAGTCTCTGGATGGAGCTCAGGTCAGTCACGTTATGATTCTCTGAGAGCCACTGAGTCCTCCTACCAGAGTTGTCTTGGATTATTTAATCCAGAGAGAGATCTGGTGTGAAAAAGAAACGGGCTCAGTACTGAGTGGCGTGATCATAGGCCAGGGCTATGTGTCACTTGTAAGTTAAAACTTAGACTGTCAGAAACGTAGACTGTTAGTGAAGCTCAAAGGCATCTCGTCTTCTTAAGAGCAAAATTAGGGTTGTTATGCATGGTGTTCGGAAATAGCACAGTATGTAAATGCAATTAAACCAGCATCATTGATGACTCTGAGAGACTATGCCAGCAGAATAAGCCTCGGCAAAGCTGAGGCTGGCGCTGAGGCCCCCCTTCCACTTCCCTTGTGGAGCAGCTACTCCCTAGGGAATGAGACGTGAACAGCCATAAAGACTACAGTCTTTTGCCCTTCATGGCTGATGTGGCTTTTAGGCTGCATCCCAGTGTGGCTCTGCTGTCAGGTCCTTCCTGTGCCCAGCCACACACCATTGAACGAGCCTGGTGTCTGGTTCCCAGCACTGCTCTGGGATTCCCTAGAGCCATGGGAATTAGAGCACTGAGGGCACATAGAGACCGTTTCAGTTCCTCAAGGTCAGAACAGCTATACCCAAATTTTTCTCAGATGTTTGCCTAACGTTTCTTTAAAAGCAGTATCTATTGCCATGTTGTTTCCTTGCTGTAGGTTAATGCATCACCATTTGTTCTGCCCTCAGTGAGCAGAAAATACTGCTTATCCCTTTCACAGCAACCTTGCCTTTAGGCTATGACTCCTAAAAGGCTCAGCCACACTTTCCCACTGCTTCCCAGTTGATGTTTTCTCTGAAACACTGCCCTTTGGACATCTTGATCTATCTACTCTTTCTCTTTCCAAAAGCTTGTGTGGGAACTAAACCTGATTTGAATTTGAATTTGAGATATTATTTTTCCTAAGGGCTGTGCAAGTATTTGTGGAAGGTAATCTCACCTCAGCAGCTAAATTGTGCACCCACCTGTGATTTTCTTCTGCCTAGCACTAAGCCTTCTTTTGAAATGGTACCAGGAAGATGAGTAAAGGGTTTGTTATGTTAAAAAAGATCAAACCAAGGAATGGGGTGGCTTATTGTCATTGCTAGTATTCAATCACTGTGTGGGAAACAGAGATTTCCAAAACCACGGGATTAAGGAGGATTCTATAGACATCCCAACTACTTGACAGCCAGTACAGAGAGAAGGGCAGCATGTGAAGGCAGTGATATTTTAATGGTCAACCTTGCCAAAGATAAAGATCCAGACTGAAAAGAACTGTCCTACTTTGGAAATGTCTTTTTAGTACACTGAAAGAATATAAGAAAAAGAGTTTCAATTAGGATGCTCTACTTTTGTTGCACTCAGTTTGGGAAAGGCACTGACAGCAATTGTAAGTACTGATGCGATTACAGAGAAAACTGGAGAACACTGAGGCATTCAGGGCCATGTTGATCCCAGTAATGACAGCTGATGGGCATCCAGTAGGCACAAAGGACAGACCCTTTACTGGTTAAAGCCTTCTTAGAAGTTAACAATAAGAGCAGGAAATAATAAAATGGGACTCGGTGATAATGCAAGTGCACATATGTGGGGAGAAAGAAATCAGGTGAAACACTGAATAGCAGAAAGACGCTGAGAAAGCAATAATGATGAAGGAGGCATAAGGGAACCATAAGCACTGAAAATTAGATATGAGCCTGCGAAGCAGTAGGGAAACTGCACTTTTTTAAAGAAGCCGGTATAATTTTGGGCTGGAGACCCAGGATTCTCCCACTCCAGATTGCATGGGAGGTAGTTGCGAAACAGCAGCTCTTGACTTACAGAATTTGCAAACTTTACTCTCTGTAATGTGCTCCTCCTTCCATTTACCCATTTCTGGGCTTATGAGCCTATTTGCATTATCAAATATAAGTTTGCATCCCTCTTTTAAAAGCTAATGATATATTGATTTCACTTTAGTTTCAGGATTCTTTATGCATTTTTTTTCTAATCTGTTCAAGTATAAGGACAAAGAGCCTTTTTGAATGTTCTGCTAGTATGCAAGCCAAATTCTTATGAAGCCTATATAAGTCATGTTTAGAAACTGAAGTTTGAAAAGTTTGAAGTTTGAAAGCTGAAGTTTGAAGGACTTTGATGTTCACAAACCATTTTCAAAACACTCTCAGAAAGTTTCCGCTCTTTGGTGCCAGCCCTAACGGAGTTCTCGTGGGTGTGCTAACAGGCATATGTGTAATTGTGGACTGAGCTTGATCTAGTTTGACTTCTGAAACGTGCAACACACTGAGGATGCATAACATTGCTTTTTCTTTCTCATTGGTTATGCTCTTGTATCGCTTTAATTCTCAAACTTAACTGCATCCAGTTAAACTTCAGAAATTTTAGGCAAGTTGGAAACAAGTAATAACATAATGCTAGAAAGATTTTGGCAGAGAGAAGTGAGTTTTGGAGGAGGAAGCAATCACAGTGGGAATAGATTGAAGTTGGTGACTTAAAGGCAAAAAATGTGAAATATTAAGGCAAATCCTAAATTAGTCTAGTCAGTTCTTACCCCTGCAGAAAAACCTCCAGTGATCTCCCAGGCAGCTGTTTTAACAATGGGCACTTAGAAGCTTTTAGAAAACTAGTTTGCTTTGATTTCAATAGTGTCAGACATCTAAACTGCTTTTAGGAAGCTGGGTTTAAGAAAACACATCAGAATTTAGTTCCACGTTAGTTTATGTGGGAGACGATTCTCTGCAAAAAGCCTCTAGCTTGAGGAGTGCTGTCCCAGATGGATGTAAAGGGATACAGTCCAGAAGCATCACCTCACCGCAGTCTGTTTTGAAGGGATGAGAAAAATGTGTCATGTCTATTTTGATCCAAGGTTGAGTGGTAAAAATAAAAAATAAAACCTAGTGATATGACAAATCAAAATCTAAGCCTGGCAACAGGATTTGTCCAGATTGAGGTGTTCACTCTATCTGTATGTTGGACAGTTATTCTGCATAGTATGAACAACCAAGTATATATAAGCTTATATACATATATAAGCATATAAATGTATACATATATATTTGTATTCTAAATCACCAACATGTCTGCCAACAAAACGTACCAAATACAAACACTATTGCAACATCATCTATTTCTTCTGCAGGCAGCTCAAAACACCTCCTCTGAATGATGTCTGTACCTGCCACTCGTTATTATCCTCGTTCATAGTAGCTGCACTGTTTTTCTCCATTAGGGTAGTTACGACTTGCTATCATCCACTGTGCCTTGCAGACACAGGGCAAAACCATGGCCCCTCTACTAAAGAGCATCGCAGGATTATAAGTGTAATCATAGCCATGTGCTTCCTATTTGAGGCCTGGAGCTGGCTAATAATTGTAAAGCCTAATGTCACATCTGGAAGATAATATTAATAAAAGCTCTGCTACTGACTGCATTGCCAGGTGGGGCAGCTGGGGAGACTCTGCAAAGTGGGCCAAAAAAAGAGGCAAAGGAATCCAAATCAGATTGCAAAGGAGGAAAAAGTAAGATGAGGTACTGCACAGGGTATTGTCCATTGCAGCAAGTGCGGTATGTTAGAAATCACAAAGATATTTTCAGAGTTTACTCGCTACAGGAATGCTTTATTCTGTCCTTGATCTCTGTGCAAATTTCGGCTTGACATCAGTGGGAGATCCTCTTGCTGTCTTCATCAGCCTGAGGACCATCACTAAAAAGGACTTTGCCAATCACTTCCCAGTGTCAGTCAGTATCAAAATGAGCATTACTCTATTTAGAAATTGTACTTTTTCTCTCCATCCACTTTTCCCCCTTATTTGCCACCAAGGATGAGGATAAGGCTGAGGTACTCAACGCCTTCTTTGCCTCAGTCTTTAATAGTCAGAGCAGTTATCCTCAGGGTACTCAGCCCCCTGACCTGGAAGACAGGGACGGCGAGCAGGATAAACCCCCCATAATCCAAGAGGAAGCAGTTAACGACCTGCTACGCCACCTGGACTCTCACAAGTCTATGGGGCCGGATGGGATCCACCCGAGGGTACTGAGGGAGCTGGCGGAGGAGCTTGCCGAGCCGCTCTCCATCAGTCCTGGTTAACTGGGGAGGTCCCGGATGACTGGAGGCTCGCCAATGTGACATCCATCTACAAGAAGGGCCGGAAGGAGGATCCGGGGAACTACAGACCGGTCAGCCTGACCTCGGTGCCAGGGAAGATCATGGAGCGGTTCGTTTTGAGGGCACTCACGAGCCATGTCTGGGACAACCAGGGGATCAGGCCCAGCCAGCATGGGTTCATGGAAGGCAGGTCCTGCTTGACCAACCTGATCTCCTTCTATGACCAGGTGACCCGCCTCGTGGATGAGGGAAAGGTTGTGGATGTGGTCTACTTGGACTTCAGTGAGGCCTTTGACACTGTCTCCCACAGCATTCTCCTAGAGAAGCTGGCGGCTCACGGCCTAGACAGGTGCACTCTTCGCTGGGTAAAAAACTGGCTGGACGGCCGAGCCCAGAGAGTTGTGGTCAACGGAGTTAAATCCAGTTGGCGGCCGGTCACGAGCGGTGTTCCCCAGGGCTCAGTACTGGGGCCGGTCCTGTTCAATATCTTTATCAATGATCTGGATGAGGGGATCGAGTGCTCCCTCAGTAAGTTTGCAGACGACACCAAGCTGGGTGAGAGTGTTGATCTGCTGGAGGGTGGGAAGGCTCTGCAGAGGGACCTGGACAGGCTGGATCGATGGCCGAGGCCAACTGTATGAGGTTCAACAAGGCCAAGTGCCGGGTCCTGCACTTCGGCCACAACAACCCCAGGCAACGCTACAGGCTTGGGGAAGAGGGACTGGAAAGCTGCCCAGAGGAAAAGGACCTGGGGGTGCTGGTTGACAGCCGGCTGAACATGAGCCGGCAGTGTGCCCAGGTGGCCAAGAAGGCCAATGGCATCCTGGCCTGTATCAGAACTAGTGTGGCCAGCAGGAGCAGGGAGGTGATCGTGCCCCTGTACTCGGCACTGGTGAGGCCGCACCTCGAATCCTGTGTTCAGTTTTGGGCCCCTCACTACAAGAAGGACATGGAGGTGCTGGAGCGTGTCCAGAGGAGGGCAATGAAGCTGGTGAAGGGCCTGGAGCACAAGTCTTATGAGGAGCGGCTGAGGGAACTGGGGTTGTTTAGTCTGGAGAAGAGGAGGCTGAGGGGAGACCTCATCGCGCTCTACAACTACCTGAAAGGAGGTTGTAGCGGGGTGTTGGTCTCTTCTCCCAAGTAACGAGAGGAAATGGCCTCAAGTTGCACCAAGGGAGGTTTAGATTGGACATTAGGAAAAATTTCTTTACTGAAAGAGTGGTCAGGCCTTGGAACAGGCTGCCCAGGGAAGTGGTTGAGTCCCCATCCCTGGAAGTATTTAAAAGACGTGTAGATGAGGCATCTAGGGACATGGTTTAGTGGGCATGGTGGTGTTGGGTTGATGGTTGGACTCGATGATCTTAGATCTTTCCAACCTTAATGATTCTATGATTCTATGATACATCAGCTTAATGACAGCAGATATTGCCAGACGAGCCTTGAAGGCTCCAGCTCTTCTTTTTTAACCCAGAAAGACCATAGGCAGCAGTGGTGCAGCTTGTCTCTGCTCTTCTGCTAATATACCTTACTCCCCAGTGCCAGGGACCTGCAGGGAGCAAAGGAATTGGATTTCTGCCTTCCTTGTATTTATGTTGCTAATCAAAGAGGCTCATGGACAGATTCATTCTGGGACACAGACACCTATTTTTTGAGAAATCGGACTGACAGCACAGCTCATTTCATCTCGGTAACTTATCAGTGAAGACAATCACACTTGTGATTGAACCTCCAGGCTGCTGGCAGCCTTTCTCTGGGGGGTTTACTGGGAGGGAGGGGAAGCTGTGTGACAACACTAATTAATGCAAGAGCCTGTGCATGAGTCCCTGTCTGGGAAGGGGATCAGGTGTAACCAGAAAGTGCTGAGACAGACGAGCATGAACTGCAGAGTTAACCAGCATATATACACTATATGTAGTACATACCATACATCTGGTGGCCTTTTGTCGAGCTCTTTTGATCACACACATAAATGGTTTCTATTCCCACACCGGTGTGCTGCATCAACCATGCTAATGGGAGGGCACTGGGGGACACGCTTAACCCCCTGAAACCCAGTTCTCCTCCATACTAGGTAAATGCTTGCTTGGATCCTTCTTTTGGCCCATGGACATTACCTTTGCCTTGCTTCATCACTGTGGTCCTGATGTAAGTCTCCGTCTCAGCTGCGTATTGGGAAAGCCAATGTCTACAGTGCTCACAAAGGGCTTTGGGTTTATGCAGTGGAGGCTCTTCCTAACAGCATAGGGAAAGCTGTGGCTGTGAATACAGAAAAAGCAGGTAATTCTATTTTCTACAAAGAATATAAAGAAGAAAAATTCCATGGAGACGTTCCTCAAATCTTCTTCTTTCCAACTCTTAAAAACCATGAGAAATTCTGCTAAGAAATGCATTTGTCAAAAATGTACATGAAAAATAAATCATTGCTTAGTGTACATGTGACTGGAGTGGAGGAGTACTGTCCTTCGCTGGAAATATGGAGATGGTATGGTACCCAACATGGCACTGCAGGTTTTTGTGTTGCCTCTGCCAACAGCATCCAAGACTAGTTCCTTTGGAAAACTGCTGGAAACACATACCTGTGATAACCTAACCAGCCACTGAGTGTCATCTTTGCTCCACAAACCCAGTGGAAAAAATACTTGCATGACAGAAAGGAGAAAGGATGCTTGACCCTTAAGGAGGGCTCAGATGTAACAACTGTTAGGAGCTAGACACAATCCTCGTTGTAAATTGAAGAACTTTAATTAACTCACCTGCTTTAATAACACAGCGCTCAGCCTCTGTGATCTGCAGTTTCTTTCTGATGTAAAGTAGGTATTTGAATTTAAAGATCACAGCTTTCTTCTAGAGAAGGGAAAGACTAAATTTCTTTCTGCTGTTGACTCCACTTACAACAGTCGTGTTAAACCTGGGATGGATTTGACCCAGTGACTCATAGGGCTGAGCTAGTGGGCACCAAAGCAATGCTTTTATATCTTCCTCTTCATACTTAGTGGCTGGAACTCGCAATGCAGCAGTTGTTCTGTTTCCTTCCTCATTAATTAATGGCATTATATAGTTCTCCTGATTTGGCCTGTGTCTCTTTTGTATTGCAACAGATAGCCTGACTCATATTTTCCACTGAACATTGGCCAAGGTTTTCTGTCCGGGGATAAATGCTACATCATTTGAACCAAGACTCTCTACTCAATGACCATAACTCTCATAATGGACTTGGCCTCCTTCTCAGCTCTTGCTGGATGGGCTTTTGGGGGGCTCCAGTTCTGTTCCCTGACACGTCAGAGAATGCTGCCAAGACCTCAGGGACCTGCAACACATTTCATGGCTTGCCAGGAGACAAGCTGTGCCAATTCAACTTACTCCCAGATGACTTGGGACTCTGGGCAAACTTCAGCATGTCTCTCCGAGACTCTCTAGTTATGGTTCTACATGGGCAAGGCCATGCACAAAGCCATTTCCAACTCCTCTGGGATGTTCAAAGTAATTTTCATCTACCATTAGTCTGCTGACTGCAAACACCTTTGCCTTTGCTTAGCCACAGGACTCTCAGCACCTTGGTTCTCACTTCCTAATCCCTCTCCTTTACCATCTCAAGATGATCCTAGACAGCACCTCCTCATTGTTGCTGTATCAAGAAGTACAGCTGAGCACCACTGCAGTAATCAAAATGTATTTATTGGTTTCTTGCTACTATATATAAGCTGTTAGGAAGTTTGAATCCCTGCTGGGGCCGATCAGGAAATCATTAGACTGAAGTAGAAGAAAATTAAATTCTAGAGGATACTGTTCTTTCTAAACTGTACCATAAAGATGCAGAAAAATATAGAGATACATGCAAGAGGAGGGTCCTGGATGACAAAGGAAATTCTCCCCCAAGAACTTCTGGTGGAAAGAGAAACAGAAGCATGGCAGTGTCTGTGGCTATATTCAATTTGATCTGTGTATCTTCTGTGCTGACCTCTAAAGAGTTACTGTGTTGAGACAGCAAATGAACAGTATCTTGTTTCCCCAGCAATTTTTCCTTGGCTAATTAAAACTGTTAACACAGAACACCCTCTTGCTGTTCTGCAAGAGGACAAATCTTGCTCAAATGGCACCTGAAGATACCTGAGTTATGGAGCTACGGAGCTTTCATTTTAGCCAACTGGCAACAGACTAATTGCAAGAACATATCCCAGTGTCAGATATATTGTTCCAATTTCATAGGTGGAGCTCTGACCTTAAACTTGAAGGCTGGATTTAATTTCTAGGTCAGCTATTGACCCATTGTCTCTCTTGTCTTGCCCACCACCTCAGTAAAACTGATGAAAAGTCACATGTTTAAGAATTAAGTTAACACTGTTATGCGTGCTAAAGATTTGAGCATGTCAGATCTGTAGTACAAGTCCTCAGGTCTTAACTGGGATGGAGGCAGTGACCTTGAAGTATGACTTAAAAGAATTTGTTTCATTGAAGCACCAAGCAAAAACCTCCTGTCACCCCTTCTTTTATATATCTTCAGAATGTAAGTTATACAGTGACTGACTTCCAACCAAAGAATATGTGAATGCCTTTTTGCATCCAGTCACTGGGCAGGTTGGGCTGTCTGTATTTCACAAAATCACATAGTGGTTGAGGTTGGAAGGCACATCTGGAGCTTGCCTAGTCCAATTCCCTGCTCAAAACAGGGTCACCTACAGCAGGTTGCCCAGGGCAATGTCCTGTCGGGTTTTGAATATCTCCAAGGATGGAGACTACACAACCGCTCTGGGAAACATATTCCATGTTCAACCACCCTCACGATACAAAGATTATTTTTTTTTCTTTTAAGTGGAATTTCCTGTATTTCAATTTGTGCCTATTGCCTCTTTTGCCGTCACTGAACACCACTGAGAAGACTCTGGCTCCATCATCTTTCCTCCCCCTAACAGGTATTTATACACACGGATAAGATCCCCCTGACCCTTTCCTGCTTCTGGCTGAATAGTCTGAGCTCTCCCAGCCTCTCTTTGTATGGCAGATGCTCCAATCCCCTCATCAGTTTCACAGCCCTTCAATGGACTTGCTCCAGTATGTCCATGTCTCTCTTGTACTGGGGAGCCCACCACTGGACACAGCATGCAGATGTGTCTCACCAGTGCTAAATAGAGGGGAAGGATCACCTCCCTCGACCTACTTGCAATACTCTGCCTAATGCAGCCCAGGAGGCCATTGGCATTCTTTGCTGCAAGGACACATTTCTGTGTCATGGTCAATTTGGTGTCCACCGGGACCCCCAGGTCCTATTCTGCAAAACTGTTTTCCAGCTAGTTGGCACCCAGCATATTCTGATGCACGGCGTTCCTTGGCAGATGTAGGACTTTCCATTTCCATGTGTTGAATTTTATGAGGTTCCTGTCAGCTCATTTCTCCAGCCTGTTGAGGTTCTGCAGAATGGCAGCATGACCTTCTGGTGTATCAATCACTCCTTTCAGTTTTGTATCACCTGAAAACCTTCTGAGGCTACATACTCCAAACATCTAGGTCAGTAATGTAGATGTTAAACAATATTTGCCCCAGGATCAACCCCGGGGTACACCACTAGTGACTGGGCTCTGGCTAGACTGCTGCTAACAACAACACTTTGAGCCTGGCAGTGGATTGCTTGTGACCTGTGTATTGCCCTTCTAGAAGATACCAGAATGATTCAAGTCCCCTATGCAGACCAGAGCCTGTGAATGTGAGACTTCTTCCAGTTGACTAAAGAAGGCATTATCTACTGCTTTTTTTCAGCTCAGGTGGCCTGTAGCAGACATCTGTCACCATATCACCCACGTTTGTCTGACCACTAATCCTGACACGTAAGCTCTCAGCTGGCTCATCATCCATCCCTAGGCAGAGCTCCATGCCTTCCTGCTGCTCTCATACATATGACAACTTCCTTGCCTTTCCAGCCTGTCCTTCCTGAAGAGCCTTTGTCCATCCACTGTAGCACTCCAATCGTCTGAGCTATCCCACCACAGCTCTGTGAACCCAATGAGACTGTGTTTGACAAGTTTTCTACTAAAAATAGAGTATTTTTATTGCATTAAAGAAAAATGGTTATTGTTAGCAGCCTTCAAATGCATATCTCCTTGTTCATATCAAAGCTTAATGAATAACCCTAACAAAAAAATCACCTTAAAAGGTGAGCTGTATTGATGAAATAGAGCAACACGGGAAAGATGAAGAGGCAGCAGCTCAGAAAACTAATATTCTTCAATAAAACATTAATAGAGTGGGAAAGACTGTGATCTAGTGAAATTTAGAACTCATTAAAGCCAGTGGGATCTCAAATGCCCTTTCAGGGCAAAATAAAGAGTGTAGTAGGAAGCAGAGGCAGAGGAAGGTTGTTGGCACCTGAGGAAACAGTCCTCATGTTAGGGCTTGGGAAACAAAAGTGTTTGTCTGCTGTGGTGTTCACCAGCTGATGTAGGGGTTTTGTCTTGCTAGGAGAGCTACTTCTGCACTGGAACTGGCTTGTAAAAACTATGCCAAATAGAGCTATGTGGCTCCTACGTGGCTACTATGTTCTTGGTCAACATAGCCAACTGGTGAAAATTTTGCCTAGATAAAGTTGTTTCCTTGGTATGGTGCTCATTTGTAGGCCTTGCCACAATGATTTCTTTTGCCAATACTGAGGAACTGGAAAGTAGCTCACATGCCACGATGTTTTGCAGTTGTCTCATTGTCGTGGTTTAACCCCAGCCAGCAACTCAGCCCCACCCAGCCGCTCGCTCACTCCACCCTGGTGGGATGTGGGAGAGAATCGGAAGGGTAAAAGTGAGAAAACTCGTGGGTTGAAATTAAGACAGTTTAATAGGTAAAGCAAAAGCCGCGCACACAAGCAAAGCAAAACAAGGAATTCCTTCACTACGTCCCATCGGCAGGCAGGTGTTCAGCCATCTCCAGGAAAGCAGGGATCCATCACGCGTAACGGTTATGTGGGAAGACAAACACCATCACTCCGAACGTCCCCCCTTCCTTCTTCTTCCTCCAGCTTTATATGCTGAGCATGACATCATATGGTATGGAATATCCCTTTGGCCATTTTGGCTCAGCTGTCCTGGCTATGCTCCCTCCCAGCTTCTTGTGCACCTGGCAGAGCATGGGAAGCTGAAAAGTCCTGGACCAGTGTAAGCAACAACTAAAACATCCGTGTGTTATCAACATTATTCTCATACTAAATCCAAAACACAGCACTATACGAACTACTAGGAAGACAATTAGCTCTATCCCAGCCGATACCAGGACACTTGTGTTGTTTGTCTTTCTGCTTTATAGTCATGCATTACAAATTGTAATGCACCTCCTTCTCCTTTCTACTTCTCTCCATATATTCACATTTTCCCTACGCAGCTTGATGAACTTTTTTTTTTTTTTTAAATAGTGGTAATTATTGGAGGTTTGTATTAATCATGTTTGGGTCAGTTTGTACCCAGGAACCCAAGAAGAATGAGTTCTTTTCGTATGCAGGCAAAATGGTTCCTTTGCTAAAAAACTTCAACAGAAGAGATCCCCCAAGTACAGAGAGTATGTGAGTATGTGAGATGTTAGACAATTCGGTGACCACACATGGTATGTTAACCTTCTTTCTGCTTTCCATTTCTCTGCAAAAAACATGTCCCAAGTCCCATCCCACTGGGGAGGGAAGGGAGTAAGAGAACATCTGTGTGGTGTTTAGCTGCCTGCTGGGTTAAAACACAACAGCAGTTCAGAGAAGATCAGCTAATAAGAGAAGGTGAGACCTTGAAGAAAAAGAGTGAAGGATACAGACAAAGTGCTAAAAGTGTAAGAGCAGCAAGTAAAGAGTGAAGCTGAGGTGAAGGGAAGAAGGTTGAAGTGAGTCATAGTGAGAAGAAAGCAGTGTCAGACCAGAGCTTTCCAAGGAGCCAGACATCTCCACTTCGGATGCTCTGGAAAATGCTTCTATCAGGTGGACCTTCCCAGGCCTGCACGGCAAGGATTTAAGGTGTAAGTATTATCTTGTCTGGGATGAGGAAGCACATGATGTTTCCCTGGGTTGGAGCTGAAGGAATATCCTGTCAATAAACCTGTAGTTTTCTTGTCCATCTGCCTGGAGACGAGAATCCAGGGCACTGCCATGACCTCTGATTTTATTCAAGGGCTGTGGATATTTGTCACTTCTGATTTTTGCATTTCTCCTAAACCTGGACACAACGCTCAGTGCTGTAGGAGGACAGAGAGCCAACATGGTGCAACGTGCAGGCCTGCTTCCACTTTGTATATATAGTTTCCTCTCACATCAAGCAATTCTTGGAAGTATTCATCGTCTTTAGGAATCCCTCTTTCATAAAGGTTTGGGACCCGATGAAGCATAATTAGATCATTTTCTAAGGCAAGACCCAGAGTCCTGTCACTGATTCAACAGCTACAAGACAGAACAATCTAGTGTGGAGTTAAACACGGCCTGCCTTTACACCCAAGCTGTTTCCCCTGGAGCATTTTTTCACTATCTCTGATTACTTAGTCATAAAGATTTAAGGAATAAGGACAAAAATCCTGTCTTCTTCGTATGCCTTAAAATTGGTACAGAGTTTGCAATGGCGATATTAATGAAGGGTTGCAACAGTTCAGCTATTAATACATTTTCTCTGGCAGAGCTTAGCAGAATATGATGAATTCTGGGTAGAGTATGTTATGCTAATTTGCAGAAATATAGGAAAGACCTTTTCCCTTCGGAATGTAAGAATACTTAAAATTAATACTGTACATATGCACACAGGAACATAAGATTATATGTATCACTGGCAACATCGTCTTATTAGCTACGAACATATGTTTTGTTCAAGGAGGGGCTCTGATTGTTAAAGCAAGGGCAGAACACTGGCAGATGAGGTGAGGAGAAAGAAGCAAGAGGTGGAGCTCTTTGGATACGGTTCATAGAGACAACCTTGGAAACTTCTTGGGTTGAAAACTGCCTGTTTCTATACAGTATATAGAACAGTGTCGTCAGGGACTTTTGGGGAAAAAAAACCCCGATGACCCAGCCCCCCCCATCACATTTATATCAGTTAATTAAAGTGGACTGCTTTTTTCCCCCTTCTAATGAGAGCTATCCTGCAAAGAAAAAGGGGAAAAACTAAACCACCAATAGATATCTTTCGCCTCAATATTCCAAGTATTCACTTCTATGGAAATGTACTGCCTTTTCTGAGATGTTTCCCTATATCATTCCCAAGAATATAATAACTCCATAGAGAGAAATGGTTGTGGTTTTTTTCTTTCTTTTCCTTTAAATGCTGTCTTGAAATAAGAAATGGAGAAACTTCCAAAGCTTTTGTAATCAATTGACAGAATTGGATATTGTGTATGAAATATTTCTTTTAGAAAGATAACTGGGACTGTGTCACAGCAGGAGCTACAGTAGGATAATGAAGCACAATCCTTCTAATTACAAGACCAAAACAAAACAAAATGCTAATGCTTCTCAAATCACATGTAGTGCACAGACGTAGTAGATGTTGTTAAAGTGGAGGTCTTTATATCTTTCCCCTTGCTTTTAATGTCCCTTTAAGCCAACAAGAAGTTCTCTGCTACTGTGTTTGTGGGTCACATAAAGCAGAGTTTGGCTCGTGTTTATTGATGGCACTGATATAAAGTGATTTAACCACCTGAACCAAAAGTAGGGATTTAATGAGCAGTGGGAGTTTTGGGTTTGAAGGCACGCGGGGCATAAGGTTGGGGCAAGGGTATCTTACAAAAGTCCAAGGGTCTCTACCACACACTGCTGAAATTTTCTCCTGTTGACACTGCACCGAGTTTACTGTAGGTTTCAGTGAAACTTTTGTCAGGCATCTTATGGAAAAGTCCATTAGGAATGGTGGAAATATTAGGTGGCCTTTGGGTCAGGCCTAATGAAGAGATGTTTCCAGTTACTTGAGGTTGAACCGTAATTTCTCTGTGAATGCTTATGAGCAATTTTATATATGAGAGTAACAAAGGGAAATAGAAACAAATAAACAGCAGAAGCTCTTTTCATTTTTCATTCAGAAACTGCAAGAAAAGTCTGCTTTCTTCATCTCAAGATGAGAAAATGGCATCAGGTGCCATATTCGAAGGACTCTGAGCAAATAATAAGGAGCCCAATTTAGCAAAGTTCACAGAAGTCAAAGCAAAGCTCCCCACTGACTTCCTAGAGTTTTCCATGGTGTTTTAAGAGTGAATGTTTCTATTTGACCTGTATTGTGGTGTTGTATCATAAAAAATTAAGATGATACACAATATCTTCTATTATTCAGGATTACTCTGAAGATGCATCAAATGGAGTATGTTTTCCAAACACAGGATGGTCTGTCTGCTGTTACTTATGTTGCAGTAAATTCTCTGAGGGATAAATTATATGACTCAGAATCAGTTTGAAATAACACAGGCCCACTTGGTTCCTGGTAATCGCATTGGAGATGCACTTTGCACCATGCTATGCACAGAACGTGTTGTCTTATTCAGATCCATCTTTTTATCCTCTGCTTTCTTTCAAGTACACAAAACACAGCGGTAGGTCAACAAAAGTTCAGGTTTTGGTGCGACAGCATTTGCGATTATAGTTTTAGCCTATGTGTTTGTTTATGGTAAAAGGAATATATGTATATGTAGCTACACTATAAGCCTGACTACTCCAGATTTATCCTTTCTTTTCCAGGTTGAAGGAGGAAGGAAAGTGGAGGCAGAACTGAACCCAGCCATTCAGATACAAAATGCTAGAACTTTTTTTTTTTTGCAATAAATCTTAGATACCTTTATTTACAAAATGCCTTTATCACCTATTCTTGATCCAATCAGTACAGACTTTTACATTTGATACAATATAAGTGTGATAAAGGCAAAAATAATCTCCAAATTGTTGCGTGGATTAACAGAAGTGCAATACCAATAATTTGCAAAAGGCTTCGGCTATTAAGACAGACACCTCAGAGAACAAGTATTTCTCCTTCTGTCCCAGCAACAATTTATTGAAGGTCTCTGTTTAGAAACATAAATAGTGAATGTCTTGAAGAGGGCCACAGAAGTACAGCCGTTCCAAATGTATTCTGTATAATTTTGATTATCGGGATCCAAGCATAGGACCTGCAGTGCATGGATGCACTTCTTTGAGCTTCAAGGTGGACTCCTGTAGTCCAAAAATTAAGTGGTCTAAGCTGCCTAACAGCTCTTTTGAATTTAATTGCTCAGAAGCACATGAGGTTTTTTTATACGTTACAGGGATGTTCTGAATATTGTGCTTATTTTTCCTTTACATGTGTTCTCTGTCAACCAGATAAAGTTAAGATTTCCTCTACCTCACTGGTGCACTGTAAACATTGGTTAAGTGAAGAGCTGGAAGTATTTAATTATTGTGATAATATGAGGCCATTATATCCCATTGATTGTAGGTAGCTGGCTCTAGGGAATGCACTGTATAAGCTTCTGAAGTGCTTTCCAGATACTAATTATTGCCACAAGACTATCATTCCCATTTGAAGGTAGGGAAATTAAGGCATGGATCAGTAAGCATTGGGGCTTTCAAATACAGCAACTCCCAGTCTAGACACTGAAATCCATACTGAAAATTTCCAGTTAACTGCAGTGTCTTGCTCTTTCCAAGCTTGCTGGAAATCTCTCGGGGAAATACAGAGGTATTCAAAAGATCTGAACGCGGCCTTTTGGTTTGGCTAAGTCACCCTTGCCCTTAGCTTTTGATCAATTCTGTTAGTGCAGAACTTCTGGTGGTTGATACAGCTTGTGCCTAGGTGATTGAAGGGCAAATGTTGGAAACGGCAGGCCAAGCGGCTTGCTCCCTGACGTGCTGTGAGCTGCTGGGGTGAGACCTGGGAATTCCAGATTCAGCCTCCCAGATCCTTTGCCTTCCAGGTTTCAGTCTCCAGTAGCAGCAAGTCACACTTCTGGTCCAGCACGGCTATGCCACAGATGGAAATGCCAAAAGGCAGCTGAGGTAGTGAGGAGGAATGTGGGCTTCTCTCCAACCTGCACAAATATGTAACGTCTCGCTAATGCATTTAAATTAATGCTCTTGTAGTTTCCTGGTAAGAACAAAAATATCTTGTGGTGCAGGCACTTTCTCTTTTAGTGAACAGTGATGCCTCCAAAGAATGAGGTCTTGACAGTCTGAAAGAATTAAGTCTCTTTCCAAGTAGAAAGATCAGCTACAGGCGAAGGAGCTGCAGTGAGAATACCTTCAAACTGCTCTGTCACTTATCTCCATGATGAATTGCTGGGAGCTCTTTCTCCAAGGCTAGATATATTTAGACTTTCTTTGATAGATCATTCTTTTAAGGGCAGATTGATTGGGCCAGGGTATGAGCAGACCAGCTGTAATTTGGCCTGAAAGTAGGTAGTGATCTGGCAAAACAGATCCTCATCTGCAACTCTTCCTCTTAGCTCGTTTTCCTGTAGTAAATCTGCCTTTATTCACTAACTGGCCTCTCTGCTGAACTCTGCCACATTCAGAAGTGCCAGCAGGAACAAGGAACAAGAAAATGCCCAGGAAGACATTTTAACAAATTTAAATCTCTTAAAGTGGAATCTTGCAGCCTATGTTTGAATCCCACCACTTTAAGAGATTTAAGCAATAGCAAAGTCTTGGGATGGGCTCTGGTCCTTGCACTGTCCAAAGCCTCTGCCCTGCAAGGGACTGTACTTTCCAAGACCTCACATTGTGGCATTAAGAGAAAGTGATCCTTTTCAAAGCAACCTGAAAGGATATTCCCCCAAATGGATCAAACCTATTAATTTTTTAACCTTTATTTCCCCATGAAATTGGAAAAGTGGTTTTGCAGTGCTCTTCTGAAACTAGAGAGGTGCCTGACCTCTGCTCCAGGGAAGTGTCCCCACTGGGATCACACATCTGGAATGCTAAATCCCCATGGCAGAAAAGAGAGGCCATCAGATCCCCCAGGCTCTTAACTTGCCTTGCATGTTTTGCAAACAAAAAAGGACATCTTTTTACCTTAATCAAGCAATGACCAGCTTAGGTAGCCAAAAGCTATGGCTACAGCAGAGGCAGGAGTAATTTCCCTGTAGGCAGAATTTAGCTTGCTTGTGCCCTAGGGAGGAAACCACTGCGCCCTGAACTCCAGCTGCTCCAACCCACTTTGGTGGGTGTGACTTTGGGTATCTGAGACTGTCAAGATGGTACAACTACACTGACAGATTCCATTGCAAACACAGGGAGAAAGAGATGCCACATTGGAAAGGAACAAAAACTGGGTTTTTGTTGCTGTCGGGTTGCTGAATGCAGAGCAACACTGTAAAAAACCTCATGCAAATTCAACTCCATTAAAGAACCTAATGCAACTTCAACAGTACTGCAAGCAATCTCAAGGCTTGGAAAGGACAGTGGGAGCAATTTGTTTCTGTCTAGTCCAAATGCCGCATTTTGGCTTTGGCCAAATTTCTAATTTTATTACTGCTTGTTTGAACCTTTAAAAGAGAACTGTGAAATGGTAAAACACACACTTCAAACAAACCTTAAAATGAGAAACTTTGACTCTGATAAACTTCTGAAAAATAGGTAAAAAACCCTCCACTCAATTTCATTCTTGTCATCGTTAATATATGTTGAGTTTGACCAAAAAAAAAAAGTTTCCCCTTAGCTTAGCTTGAAGCCTCATCATGAACTCAAGAGACAGCATCCATTCATCTCACGATGCTTTTGTTCTTATAGCTTCCTAGAAATGTCTACCAAAGACTTCAGCATCAATGTTCGTAATGAACCTGGATATCACAAATGATCTTCTGCCTAACACAGAGGATCAAGCTGGAATTAAGTTTCCGTTTGGCTTCAGCCTCCTACAAACCAATCTCCAGCCACAGTCAAAGCCCAAGCATCTGCTGCTATGAAAATGAGATGGGACAGCATGCAAGGAAGAAAGGTTTTGTTTTTCATCAAAAAGCCAGAGAATAAAACTGATGGTTAGCTTGGGAGCCCAGGAGGTTATGACAGCCTCTTCAAAAGGTGAAACTTTACCACACTGAGTGCGATTTCAGGCTGTCTGAACATTCAGACAGACGTGGGGATATGTGGCCTCTACTGAACCTCAGTCAAAAATGCATCAAATCTTCCCGGTTCACAGGGTCCACAGATCAGCAAACAGACATTTGAGTGACTGGGAAGAGCCTGTTCGGGCCCTGCTGCTCAGCGATGCTGCCCTGGCCAGCCATGCATGTCCTCAGTGTCCACCCCAAGGAGAAAGCACTGTCCTGGTTTAAACCTTCCTGAAACTCTGAGCATGAGGAGCTGCTTAGACACTGAAATTGAATTATTGTTTGCTCGGCCTTTTAACAACTTCTTACCAAACTTATCCATTTTGTTGTTTTTATTTTTTAAATTGAAAACTATTCAAACTATTTCAGTGAACAAAAAGTGATTTGCTGCCTTCTCCCAAAACTTGTTTCCAAGAAAGAATAATAATTTAAAAAGAGCTTAACTTATCACATGTTGATAAAAAAAAAAAATCTTTTTTAATCAGTTCATACTATTCAAAAGAAAACTCTGACAGAGTCTTTAACTTATTGCTGAAGAACTTCCACGGATTTATGTTCCTAGCAAAGTTTTCAGATGTCAGACCACTGAACTCGTATCTGGGATGTGTCCACTCCTCAGCAAGCCCTCAACTAAATTACTGATGAAATAAATGACAGTAACTTCGGGCACTGAAAGGAACCATCTGGTGGAGATGAGACTAACAGATGTGCTTTCACTGTTGGTACCTCAATCCACATACTTAAGAACTGCACTGCTATATACCTCCTTGTTCACCTGCTTATTAATAATGTAGCATTTCTGTTCTTGCAGCGCTGAGGGATCCCATTCATCATGCCAGGCCCTGCACAGTGCCAGATGTTGCAGTCTCAAAGCACTAAAGCCCTCATGCTCCAGTGAACTCTGCACTGGCCTTGGAAGAAAATGAAGCACAGGACCAAATCCTAAGGAACAAGACAAAGAACTGCTCACTGAGTGGAATACAGAGTGATTCTGATCACAGCCACACAGGAAATAAGTAATAGTAGGAAGAGAAAGCAAGATCTTTTAAGTACTACACCTACATATTAATTGCCAAATCAACTCTTCTCTTCAACAGGTGAGAGCAAATCTTATTCCTTCCTGCTGTGTCTTCTAGACACACTCTCTCTGATCACGGTTTCTTCGGATATTCCATTCTGAAATCAAGCTAAGCAATAATATGATTTAAGGAGCACATCCATATTGTCGCTGGACAGGTACCCTGGACTCACCCAGGCCCACACTTGCAATGTTCCAGCAAGTGCCACTTGCTGGGTAGGCAGCGGGTTGCTCCAAAGCAGAGCCTCGCGACCTTGGTTACCTCCTAATCAGTTCTTTTTCAGAACAGCAAAGTTATTGGTAGTAGAAACAGGATGCTCTGACACGGAAGGGTCCTGCATCATTCAAGGTGTGAAGTGTGGACATTTGCTGTCCAGGAAATAAATATTCAATTTGGCAGATTCCTGGTGCACCCCTTGCTCGCTAAGCTGCAAGCATTATGCTATAGCTGGGAGCTGCAACAAGAGTATAGCCACGCCATAGTTTCTTGCCTGAAGTTGACTTTGGTACTGTGGAGGTTGATCAATATTTATCTTTGTGCAATAAAGTACAGTTTTCTACAATCAATGACCATCCATTTCTACTACTGAAAACTAGCACACAGAAGGTACAAATTAAGAAATAGAAAGGCAACATTTGAGAACAACAGAAACCATAGATTTGGGAGCATCATTCAAAGGGGACGTGTGCATTAAGGCGGGGCTGTTCAGCTGCAAACCACGTAAAAAAAAATTTGTGAGCTCCTGGCATTGTGCAGCTTACTGTTTTTCTCAGCATGAAGAGACTGCATGGGCAGGAGAGCTGTGTCTGCCTGTGCAGAAGAATGTCTGCACTGAGAGAAGCCACCTGAAAACTGAGGTATGTATGTGGTGTGGACTTGAAGGCTTTTGCTGGTCCTTCAGAGCTGCAGTGTTCAGAAAGCCCTTAAGGAGCTGCTTATGAGAGATGGCTTCTGATGAGAGGGGGAAGTTGGCGATGATTTTTTTGTCATGTTAGAGACAACTGGGCAAGGAAAGAGAGGCTGGAAATAGATTTTCACTTTTACATTTGCAAAGACAGAAGCTATCCTAACACAGGGCAATTTCTTCTTATACTCAGGGAAGGTGATAAGTGGCATCCTTGGAAGACTGGGGTGAAATCTTGCTGCTACCAAAGACAGTGGACAGAAACTTTGCTCATAGAATCATTGCCAGCCCACAGGCTCTTTCAAAGGATGTTTCTCCTCTCAAGGACTGAACGTGAAATAGGGATAGTTTTGCAAACCAGAGTTGGGTTCCACATGTGAAGGGCTGATAGCTGTTAATCATAGTGCACTTCTGGGTTAAATTCTTTGAAGTTCAAATATATGTCAGGTACTTCAATCAATCTTTTGTGTAGCTGGGTATTCGGAAGTCAGAAATGAGGTAATATTAATTGTGAAGTCTCCAGCCTTGGATATATTCAAAAGCCGTTTGGACACAGTCCTGGGCAACTGGCTCTAGGTGGTCCTGCTGGAGCAGGGGGGGTGTACCAGATGACCTCCAGAGGTCCTTTCCAACCTCAACCAGTCTCTGATTCTGTGGTTCTGTGATTCTGTAAATATCTGAAGACTGCTTCCTATCCATCAGAGAGAGCTCCAACTGAAGTTATTAGGACTCTACTGGAATAGGACTATCGAGTGTTGTAAAGCAGACTGTGCCATGGTGGCTTCACAGCCAACATCACCATTTCAGTTTGTGTGATGCTTTGTACAATCAGTTTTGGTCCTACCCAGAGCTGGTGGTGACATACCAGTATTCAATCATCCTCCTATTTTACCAACAGTGATAGAACCCACATCATGGAGAAACATAATTCTGACACCCAAGACATTCAAAGCAAAGGCCTCTCTGTCTATCTCTGCTAGAAGTGACTTGGCTGAGGGATTTGCAACGGGTCAGTTTATAACAAATATGAACTGATACTCAAAGGTTTCTCCCATATGTGGCCACGCTTCCCCCCCCTTTTACTTCAAATCATGCCCTGTCGCCACTCCTATTCAGCACAAATTTAGAGGGATTGAATAAATATTTCCAGAAAATACCCAAAAGAGATACTGGTTTGCTAAGCCAGGCTGCTTCCTTGTTTAAAAGTGGACAGCGTAAAGAAAACCAATGAGTAGGTTCCCTGAGAGACACATCCTTGCAAACATGACTTCTTCAGGTCTGAAGGCAAAGAAGGAATTTGGTAAAAGCAGTAACAGGCTGCACCTCCTAGTAACTCTAGAGTGACCTCGTTTGTTGTTGAATCCGTAGCACAACCAGATTTCCAGTACTGACATTTCAATTCATTATTCTGACGTTAAGGGAAAATATCCAATCAATAGGCTCACTTTAACACGGAGGGACTATATTATATTAGGCACAATCTGGAAACTTAAAAATTATCTGAAAAGAAATGGAAAAATCATTTCAGATGGTAACGATTCCACTACATAATCCTCAGAGTTGCCAGCTGTAGTGATGAGAGTTCAAATGTCAGGATTTCAGGCTGATCCTGTGATGTCCCAACACCTGGAAGTGAGACTCTCACCTTACTTTCATTCACTTACAGTCAGGAGGGGAAGTGAGAAATTCCAAGCGGCTCAGAAAAAAAAGTAAAATGTGAGATTAGATGAGGGAAAGTGAAAGACCCGTGAAGACCCATCTTTATTTGCTTGTTTTCCTTCCCTGAAGAACCACGCTATTTTTTCAGGCAGCCCTTTGACTTTTAATGTTACAATGCTGCCGTGCCCCGTGTGCTGAAGGGGCATGCCTGGAAATGAATCATAGTAAGGCAGATCCAAAAGCCTGAAAAGGTTAAGCGTGCTCTGCTCAGTGGGTTGAGGAATAGAAAAGTTTAGGACAAGTATTTTTTTCAAGAAAGTCAAGGACTAGAATGGTCAGAGCTCGGCAGAGCAAGGAAGGAGCCAGGAGTCCAAGGTTTGGAGCTGCTGCTGTACAAGCCCCATACAATGCATAAACCTTGCTGGCTGAAATCCCTCCTCCTGTCTCAAAGACAAGGACTGTGCAAAATGATGGGACAAGACTATGGATGCACACATGCTTTCTGCACTGTGCCATGGATTCAGTAAGGCGAGCATGAGTGAATTATGGATGCTCTTTTGATTGGTTTGCAACGATCTTTTAATGGCATTGAGACGGTGTGAAGTTACAGTGTATTGATTTTCTTTTGTCCACGCAGTAATTTGTAGTGGTGGAGATTTATTCTCTTCTTTATGTTTTCCGTGAAGCTGGTAGGCAGTGAGGCCAGTGACAGCTGGCAGTTGGTCTCCCATTTCTATGGATGGCACAGGCAGCCACCTCTTGTGCTCAGAAGATCATTGAGTGCCAGAGGACTAGCTCAGGGAGAGCAGAGGTGGCACAGGCGATTTCTGTGGACTCATTTCCACCGCTGACAGGCAGTGATATTGTCTGCTAGATCAAAGCTGCTGCGTTTGCAATCCAGGGAACATTTGACCTGCCAGCTCTCAGACCAAGGGACCCATCCTGGTAAGTCTTTCCCTCAAGTGAGCGCTGTTTCTATGAAGGTATTTTACAGTTGGTGTTTTATTTTGGTGGTTTTGTGTTTTCTTTTTTCTTTAAATGAGTTTTTGTGCAGTTTGGGACCAGCAGCGCCAACCCCACAGCTATTCCAAGCCTGAACAGGAGCTAATGTAGGCTCTGGTTTCCAGCTGCACCTTCTCACTGCAGAGAAAAGGAAAACAGCTTGAGGCAGCAGCTACTTTTCATCAGGCTCATCTGCAGTCTAGGGAAGGAAGAGTTGGCTGGCATAACCATCTTTTATATTTCTGCACAGCTTTGAGATTTCATGGACATCTCCACCCTTCTTCCATCAGCAGATTCAAGGAGCAGACACTGATTTCAGTCTCCTCAACAAGACTTTTGTGTGCCTTTCTGCCTGGCCTGGTTTTGTGGAGTTCATGCAAAGATCTGGAAGCTAGAAAGTGACGTTTTGATCACTTTGACCATCTGCAGATCACAGACTGTAACTTCAAGTTAAACCAGGCCATAGCTTTTAAAAATAAAGATCAGACCTACAACTCTCACTTAAGCCTAAGTCTGAAAGTGTTTTGTGCTTGACTGGGCTGTTCCACTGATTGACTGTTAGGCTTCATTTTGGGTTAATTTAGCAGGCAGGAGCAACAGCCACAGCTTAGATTCCCTCAATGCTAAGCCCTAAGAAAGAAGCCCTAAAAAAAGAGCTTGACGTGTAACTATAAGGAAGAAGGAGGACATGGATGCAAAAAGAGGAGAGAGGAAATGCTCGAGCGTATCTATGCTGCTGAACGCTGAAGTCACAGTACATGAGCTAGGTTGGGTGTTTGAACAACGTAGCTGCGGCAGCACAGTGCTGTGTCTGCAACAGCAATCCCCTAAATCAGCCCCCATGGGCCTTCAGGTCTCTTTTATGGCTAGACTGCTCCTACTGCCTGAATTAGCTGGGGTATCAGTGCTGCACTCTGTACTTACACTGCCTCATTTGGCATCCATCGGTAGGTGCTTCCAGACTGTGCGCAGGCACGTTGGTAGATTTTGTAGGCATCTCAGTAGTGAGTTTTAACAAAATGGTTGAAAGGGATCGTGAGGTAGGTTTGTGTGTGGATGGCGTCCTCCTCAAAGCCTTTGGAGCTTCGGAGGAGGGAGCATGAGGGTGCTTGATGGAGCTTCTACCAAAGGTTGAGCGGAGGTTGGTGTCAGAGACCAGCTAAAAATGGGATTAGATCTTGTCACCCTCAATGAGAAACGAGAAGCCTTGAAGCACTGCAAACATTTTGCTTGATAAGATAGAGGAGCCAGCAGAAGGATAAAAAGAGAAAGGCAACAAAATTTGACACTGCTTGTGTGCTCACACTGAAACTGGGATCCCACTTACTTCTATGGTTATATAGCTGCACCCTCCATGCGCTGGGTCTTGTTATATCCACGTCTGCTAGGTCAAGAGGTCCTCAAGCTTCAAATCTTTTATCCCAGGAAACGATTCCTGTGGTTCCCCTATTCAGCACCTTTCTCAAAGCATGTCCTACTAAAATAGGACATGGCATTTTAATGACAGTTTCACTCACACTATAGGCAGTGCTGCTTTCTGCTCCTGATTCCTAGATAGCCCCCGACCATGTTTTCAAGTACCAAATCTCTGTTCTTCTGTCATGGAAGCTCATGAGCAGCTATTTGCTCATTTTGCTCCTGAAATCTTTTGCAGAGTAACTGGTTTTCGATTTGCAGCTTTCCTTCTTGTAAGCATGATCCAGATGTTCCAGCTGAATGTGCATGTGGCTCTACTAAAACATACTCTGTGTGTTTGTGTGTGGTTTACCAAGCAGTCCTGTGCTTTGTCATTCACGAGAATCCAGCTGATATGAATAAGTCAAGATAAAGCTGTATTATCTTGACCAACAGATATAATCCCTTCCTGTTTTCCTCTGATTTTAGACTATAACCTCTCCAACTGATCCAGTTTTCTGTTTGACAAGGGCCAGCATAACCTACTGGGAGATGCTTATCACCGGTCCCTCTGCCTGTTACAGAGCCTGTTACAGCCTCCTGGCTGCAAACTCCAGCTCGGCAGCAGCACTTGCTTTTGATTACAGAGGTCTCCGGAGTCAGCCAAGAAGGTGGATATCAAACCTGTGTGTGCGTTGGGTGCTGCCAGCAACACATCATAAATAATAGTAATGGAGCGTAATTGCTCATCAAGCCAAATCATAGCCTGGAGTGCTCCATCTGGCCAAACTCCCTTTGACGTCAGTGGGAGCTTTGCCAGCAGGTATGCAATAGGGTTGGGGTCCCAAGCAGCGGTACTGCCAACGAGGTACTGTAGCGTCAGTACCGGGGTCTGATTCAGAAACTGCTGGGTGTCTTTGCACTGATTTAGAAGGCTTTAGCTAGCTCCCCTTGCGTTACACTGCTTCCCAGCCAGTACAGGTACATCTGCACAATAGTTATCCCAGATGGAGAATGGAGGAGGAGAATTCCTGACACTGAGCAATGGGATTTTAGATTTGGAGAGGACATGGAAACTCTTTCCTGTTGGGTCTTAATAGGTGGTTTGTACAGGGGCGATTTGGGACTTGAAAATGTCCCAAAAGCCTGCCTTTTGGAGGATGCAACTGAAAAAACCCAACACGTAATTGATATTGAAAAGTGTTGTGTCCCTGGTGTAAGGGCTATAAAAGCCAAACAAGCTGGTGTGCCTGCCTATCAATCACCTATGGCTATTTGACATTGGTACAACCCTTTGCAAGTGAAAATAATTTACTGCCCCCCCTCCCCTTCTGTGAAAATCATTTACCATCCCCATTTCGGTTTGAACATTTACTGTTGTGGTTCAAAACTGTAATGAATTGGTTAGCTATAAATTTTCTTTCCTTCCTCCTTCTCCTCCCACCTCTTCCTACGTAATGCTGGGATGAAGGTTAAGGCATAGGGTGTTATCTGAAGTAAGTGCTCTATTCTCAGTGCCCCATACATCCTCGCGAATTCTTATAGCTCCCCTGTGGTATTGGGAAGTATCATTGCTATGGTACTGAGGTAAAACAGGAGCTGGAGAGAGATAAATGGCCTAGTTATCAAAACTTCCTAGCCTCCCACAGCCCTCCTTGGGAATACAGCTATAAATGACATTCCAACGGTACTGATAGATGTTAGCTGAGCGGGGAGCAGAATGCGTGCGTTCCCGGTGCCGCGCTGGGGCCAGCCACTTCTTGCTGATAGTGTCATGGAGATCTCAGCTACCCTGACACTGGCTGCTGACGCGATAGTTGTGTGGGTGAGATACCGTGCTGCCTGCTCACATCTGCTTGTGGACAAATCCCTTGGGGATGCAAAGGTTCAAAATTGGATGGTGACTGAGACATATTAATGCTGGAGCTTGCAGAGCTGAAGGCAGATGTGTTAGCTGCAAACTGGGAGGGGAATGGTAGCAGGGGGGAGCTCCAGGCTGAGAGCGCCATTTTTTCTTCGTTGGCACTGAATCTGCTCAATTTGGACCCTCAGAGGGTGCAAATATCAGGGGAAACAGCTCTTCTTCGACCGAGCAATGCAATAGCAGAAGCGTCATTTTTGAGTGACCTGGGACATCTCCAATAGTGGCCTATAGTCTGGTCCAAGGTAGTATGGTCCCTGCAGCCCTCTGGTGGGTCCAAAAATCACTTCCAGTACCTCCTTTTCCACCTGTAGTCCATCCTGGTGTGTCAAACAGGAGAAGGACTGCTCAGATCATAAATCCCTTGGGGAATGGAGCAGCAGCAGCTAGAGTAGGTGGCAAATCTGCTTCTCTTATGAGTCTGGAAGGGCTCTGGGGTGTCTTGGCATCTCTTCAGGAGATACCAGGAGAACTCCCCCATCTGGAGGAGGAGGAAGTCTCATGAAAACAACCAGCAATCTGTAAGACTTTGTCTTTTTTTTTTTTTTTTAATTTTATTATCTGGCAAGAAAGAAAGGCTCGATTAGACCCTTTGTATCCTCCCAAGGTGTAGCTATGTGAATGCTCAGCCCTGCAGGCAGGTTTGTACTCAAGAGCAGCTCTAAGAGGAGAGGGGATGTTTCTAGTGTGTTGTGGGAGAAATCCCAGGGCACCGAGGGTGCAGGGCACACAAAAGCTATCTCTTCCCACCTTCCTCGCAGCCAAAATCACATCCTTTCAGGATTTAGGTCCGAGACTGGACCGGGGTGCTGGTACACATGCCAAAGCGGGGGGGAGGGAGCTCTTAGGTCCGACGGGTCAGGGCAGACCCCCCGGGGCTGCAGCTGGGCTTGGGCCCCGGCGCTGCTCCCGCGAGGAGCCACCCGGAGTGGGGACCGCAGCCCGGACTGGTGCAGAAGCAGCATCTCCCGCAAGAGACCCGTGCAAAAAGCTGCTCCCCGGCGGGGCTGGGGGCTGCCCAGGCGTGCTGCCCCTCCAACCCCCCCCTCCGCGGGCGGCGGCTCCGGTTCGGCTGGGCTCGGAGCGAGCCGCATCGGCAGGCAGCGCCTCCAGCCGCCCACCCGCCGCCTCTCCCGGCATCCTTCATCCCCATCCTCCGCTTCTTCCTGCTCCGGCGGTGAAAGCAACCCCCCGCCGGGGGCCGGGGATGCCCTCCCCCTCCTCTCCCTCCCCTCCAGCCGCAGCGGGGGAGGGGGGCTGTGATGCTGCAGGGGGATCCCCGGGTGTCGAGCGGGGTCTTCCCTTCCGCCGGCTGCCGGGATCTCCCCGCTCGGCGCCGGCGGCCCCAGCGGCGGCTGCTGGGGGCTGGCAACCTGGGGGGGGGGGGGCGGCTGGGGGGCAGTCCCGTGGCGGAGGGCCGGCGCCGGTGCCCCATGCACCGTGGATGACTAGACACCCGGGGCTGGGGGAGCGGGGGGCGGGCGCCCGTCTATTTGCTGGCTGCATACAATGGGCCACTCCCTAACGTGAGGGCTTGGGGGGAGGCAGGAGCTGGGAGGAGGAGGAAGAGGAGGCGGGGGGGGGGAGGAAGGGGCTCGGGCATCGGGCTGGTAAATAAACTCCGCGATGATTTCCCTCCCTTGCGCCGGCCCAGGTGCCCGCCGCGCTTCTGCCTCCCCGCTGCCCGCCGGCGAGGATGACCTGACGGGGATGTGACTGCCTCCCCCCACCCCGCCTTTTTTTTTTCACCCCCTTCCCTCCATATATATATATATATACATATATATAAATATATAAAGACATCATTTGGGGGGGGAGGGGCGGGGAGCTCGGATCATGGCCTTGGGGCTCCCGGGGCTGCCGCCGCCGATCTGCAGCTCGCCTCCGGGGCCCGCCGGCGACGATGGGGCTGAAGGCGCGGCGCGGCGCGGCGGGCGGTAGCGCGGCCGGCGGGGCGGCGGCGGCGGCAGCGGGGCGGCGGGCGGCGGCGGGCGGCGTTGGCGACCCCGAGCAGGGCTCGCTGGCCCTGGGCACCGGCGCCGACCGCGACGGGACGCTGCTGCTGGAGGGCGGCGGGAAGGAGGAGGGCGGCAAGCGGAGCCCGCCGGGGCTGGGGCTGCTGGCGAAGACCCCCCTGAGCCGGCCGGTGAAGCGGAACCACGCCAAGTACCGCCGCATCCAAACTTTGATCTACGACGCCCTGGAGCGACCCCGCGGCTGGGCGCTGCTCTATCACGCCTTCGTGTGAGTACGCGGGCGCGCTGCCCCCGCGCAGCGCTGAGCGGGAGCGCGGAGCGAGAGCGCGGAGCGGGGCTCCCCCGGGGGCGCGTCCCGGGGCGGCGGGGGGCTGCCCCGGGGGCTGCCCGGGGAGATGCGCCCGGGGCTACCGTTTTGCTTTATCATTCTCGGCGTAAGGCGCTCCGGGGGGCTTGCTCCAGCACCGGGGGGGATGGCAGGGGTCCCATTACGGGGTGTGCTGCTGAGTGGGTTTATTTTTTTTTTCCTCTCGTCGGGTTTTCCAGAAGGACCAGCTTCTTGTAAGTCTGTGGCTCTCTCCTGTACGCATACCCGCGTTGCCTTGGAGCGGCGTGCCCGAGCCTGTGTGTCCTAGACCCTGGAAAAGGGAAGCTCTGAGCAGTTTTAAGGCTCTAAGTGCTTAAGGGGACACTGCCGGCTTCAGTTCAGCCTCGAGCATTGCGTGCGGTTAAACTAGCTGTTATAAACCCCGAGTGAACCGACTCTTTCAGGAGTTGAAAGTGTCAAATGAAAACCATCGGGTTTTGGTCCAATAAGCGTCACCCTGCGGTGCAATGAAACCCGAACATTGCAGCACTGTCAGCCAGAAACTTACTCTGGCCACAAGCGAACTGAGACGAAACACACTCTTTTTGTGGCCCAAAGGTGACAGGTCAAGTTAATGACCACTGTTTTGCATTCCTAACAATTCTGTTCCCTAAAGTTTTCATAAGGAATATAGATGAAATAAATCTGTTTACAGCATACAATGGAGTTGGCAAAGTCCTATCAAAATAAATGTGGTTTTTAGTGTTGTGAATATGTTTGAAAACCCAAGGGATTATCAGTGATCATGGTGTTACTGTTTTTCTTTAATGCTGTAACGTGTACAGAGCTCTGTGTGATAGAGGATTTAAGCAGTGGTTTCTGAAATGGGTTTATTTGCCAAAGACAAACAAAGTGCTCTCGCCTGCATGGTCTGTGAGCCTGGAGCTGGGTCTTGGGAAATCCTGATCATTGGTGTAGTCCTTGCACTTGCAAATAAACACCTTGAGTGTAGGGCTGTGATTTTACCTTCAGGCGAATTTCTCGTTGATGTTTGCAGGGATTTAGCCCTGGGCGAGGAGTAAAAGGCAGCGTTCACTATTGAAGTGCTGCTGTGTACCACGCATTCATTGCTGCTCCCCTCTTTTCCGTGTTTTCATAAAGTGTGTCTTGGGACAAAGGTTCAGTTTTAATTTCTTTCCAGCTTTCCAGCTTAATTTCTGTGAAAATGTGGACACTGGATGTCATGACATTTTTTCAGGTCTTTCACCCCTTTTTGCCATAGGAATACTTGTGCTAGCAGGCAGGGAGCGACAGCATTTGGGGTGTGTTATGCTGGGAAGACTCTTTGGTACGGAGCTTGCTGTTTGATCGTGCTCAGCATTGCATAACGCTGCTTCTTGTTGGGGAGAGCCATGTCTGGACAGAGGGCCACCGCATTTATCCTCCCTTGGTCAGCCCCCACACGCTGCGTAAGTGAGGCTTTAGCACGTGCCAGAGCATTGTGAGCGCTTGGCATCTCTCTGTTTGTGGACAGCTGTGGCAGCTGGGTCAAGTCCATGTCTGGGCTCACGTCTGGGTATAAGCAATAGGACAATGGATGAGTCTAGAGAGGCTCAGGCGAGCCGAGAGATTCACATTTATCTGCAATGGGATAAGAATTCCCAAGTTACAACGTTCATTTTAGATAGGTCTCTAGATGTGTGGTTAACCTTAAGATCCTTATGCAATATGGATCATAGAATGGGAAAAAATTAAATATGTTTGTAAGGTTTGATCCTTCTTAGGAGTGGACCTGACGCTTTATGTGGCCAACTTCTCTTTGGTGACTCCTCAGTCCTGCAAAACTGAGATGTGCGTCTGACCTGCTCCCACAGAAGTCAATCACAGGCTTGTTAAGATAATCAGTGCCAAATTCAACGTTAATGAAAACACACTTTTAGGAGTCTTTTATCCTTAAAAGTCCTGGTCTGTCAGCCCGGCGCAGACATCCCGTCCCCCCCCCCAGGACACCCAGGGGGGCTCAGCAGTCCCAGGCTGCGGTTGGCCACACTCAGTCTCAGGTCCTTCTGAACTCAGTAGAAGTTGTGGGCTCTTACCGTGCTGTAGGATCAAACCCTACAAAAGAAATCTGCCGAAAGTGATGGAAGAGTGTGCTGAGATCTTGCTGACAGGCTTCGGAGCTTGTTCCTGTGACTGGAGAACGATGACCTGCTCAAGAGCAGGAGCAGTGCCATGGGGAAGCAGCATCTAAGTTGATATCCAGAGTCTTCTTGCTTTCAAATGAATTGTCTTTTAACCTTTTTCCTTCTGAAAAGAAGTCTCTCTTATGGTGGAGGTGCTGCTGTGACACTGCGTAGTGCCATCCCAGCAGTCCCCCAGTGCTTCTTGTCACACTAGAACAGTTTACACTTTCCCTTGGGTAGGTGAGACATTGCCAGCCTTTCCATAAAATCTACAAATTTGATGCTGTTTTAATTTTCAAGAAAAGTCCCATTTATCTTAATGACATGTTACACTTTGTCTTAATCTTCTGAGTAACTTTGCAATAAATACCATGCAACCAAAATTAAGATTAAGAAGGTTGCTCTCATACGCAAAAAACCAGAGAATAAACAGCTGAGGGCCAAAAGGGATTGCAGCATGGGTGGATGTGATGAATTCCTTATAGATCCAAGCATTCAGAGGTGTTTAATGTAGAGATGATGCAAAGGACTCCAGTACTGTGTATATCCCAGGATTTAGGAGGTGGGAAGCTGCTGATGGAAGAGGGTTGCAACTTTCAGGACACGCCGAGGGTGTTGTGTGGGGGCAGGAAGGGGCTTTGCAAAGGTCTTCGCAAAAGCTTTGGATGCCAGAACTTTTAAAAGGGTGGTACAGATGGGATCTCATTAAATTGTGCAGTGATGCCCGTATAGCTGCAAAGGGGTCGTGATCCTCAGTGTATCTCACTGTTATAATGTGCACATAAATAAGGTTTGACGCAGTGCCTGTTGTAAATGCTCTCTTTAGTTTAGGTGAAATGATTCAATCTATTGAAATAATTCAATGAGAATGCATAAACGTGATCAGGCCCTACCAAGCCCGAGGGACAAAGATGCAGGGGAGAAAGGGAGAAATTCCTGATGGCAATTTTAGTGCTCAGCTTTCACCGGCACTGATTTACGGAAAGTGACATGAGATATTTTCCTTGCGATTCTTCCTCCTTCCTTCTTCTGCACAAATGAGTTTGTCCAAGCCTATCTTTACAGCAGAGAAAGGTGATTTGGTCCTAAAGAAGCTGACTCTGTTTCCTTCACTGTCTGAAAACATTTATTCTCTGGCAGCTCTGCTAGACAGGAGATTTACATAACACCCGTGAAGTTCCCCTCTGCTAGGATACCAGGGTTCACAGACTTCTTGGCAATATGGCAATACCTTAATGGCATAGTTGGTAAGAGAAAATTGATTTTCCCATGAAAAATTTCACCTCTGTAAAGCTAACCTTCTGCTGAACATTTTCAGTAAAAAAATAAATAAATAAACCCATTTGGTTTAAGCTTTGAGGTTTTTAATTTGGAAGTGTCCCTTGGGGGTTGCAGGAGAGGCTACAATCTATCCCTGCTCTTTTCTGAGCTAGTCTCCCTGTAGGTATAACTGCTGTTCCCGCGATGTACTGTATTTTCCTTTGTGTTGAGCAGCGCAATATATTGCAGGAAACCCCTGCGGTTGTGCCTCGTGGGGTGTGTACTTTGGCCAGGGAGACCAGCTCGAGACCTGTTCTCCTCCATGAGCTCAGTGCTTTATTTTTGCACAGAAGCATAAATGAATCGAATGGAAAATTGAAAACGAGTAAGATTTTGATTTTCCAGTTTATTTTCAATTGTAAGCACAAAATATTTAGTGGATAATGGACAGAATCCAGAAAGGTAACAAAATACCAATCAAGTCTGCAATTGCAATTTGTGGAAAATTTTCAACCTGACTTAAAGAAAAGAGAGGCTGAAGGAGAGGTAGCTAGGAGATATTCTTATTTTCATGCCATCCTCTGAGACAACTGTAGCCTTTACTTTCATGGAAAAATAAGAGTAGGAAAAGGCTTGGGATTAGATTTTCTTTTTCGGGAATGTGTGCAGTATTGGCTGTACTCTGCTGGTGTAGATCACCACGGCGTACCTGCTGATGAGAGAGGGAAACCGTGGGGAACACTTGAAAACCCTTCCCTATTTGTCATGCAATCTTCTTTCAATACCACTTAATACCTGGAATAAAAAGAGGAGGCAGAGTCATGCGATCCATCAAATCGTCAGTATTTCTGGGAAGCACCGGCGAGCACCTCTTGCATGACTGATCGTGGGTGGGTTGTTTGCGGAAAAGGGTGTTGAGGGACTCGGGGAACAGGTTGAAGGTCTGGGGACTTTCCATTATTTTCCTCTTTGCCCTTTGGGAGATGCTCCGTAAGATACGCTGATGCACCAGCCTGTGTCAGCCATCTGGGGTGAGATGGGAACAGGCTCGGGGTAAAAAGAAGATTAAATATGAATCCTTCCTTGGCCTGTTTGGCATGGACTTGTCTCTAAGTGAGTCCCCGGAGCAGCAGAGCAAGCCTGGTCCATTAGCAAGTGCCCTTTGCTTATGTGTTCGCCAATACGAGTTCTATTTTAATTATTTATGCTAACTCATCATAATGCACGGATAAATATACTGCAGTATACTTTGTAAAAAATAATGAAGTCTTAGTCATTGGAGACCTCACCGCACACCGCTGCTATTGCATCTCCGTCGAGGCTTCTGGAGTCTGCCCTGGGTTTGCGCGCGGTTTAGCGAGATGCGACTGTATCATCTCGGCTGCTGGGATCAGCCGGCATCGCCGGCTGTGGTCACCGGCTGCCGAAAGCTGGGGTTTGCTCTAGGAATGCGAAGGGGCAGCAGAGCCTGGGGAAGCCACAGGCTGTATAATATGAGCGATCCCCAACCGTGGCTTCGGAGTCGCTTCAGCAGGCGCCCAACACTTGTTTAAGCGCCCAAACTACCTCTGAAATTACAGAGCTGGCCCTTTGGTGGCAATAGGTGATCAGACCTACAGCCTCATATCTCCTTGCTGGGGCACCGGTGCCGACGTGGAGACCCGCTCCCGGAGCAGGTACCCGTGGGTCGGGTCGGTCAGCCCGCGCTCTTGGCGTTGCCATGGCTACGCTGCTAACTTGCTGAGTTTTGCTGCTGCTTCACGCCTGCTTGGTGGGCTCGTGGGAGCTGCAGGCGCACGGCTGCCTGTAGCACAGGTGTGCGCCTCAGTGTCCCCAAAACCCCCAGGGACGCAGGTCCCTGAGCGCCCTTCTGCAAGTGCAAACCCCTGCTCACGCCATGCGATGCGGCCACGTGGCCTCACCCGGATGGGTGGCGAGATCCTCCGCGGCCGGCGATGCACGAGGGAGGACGCGATGTGCAGACACCCAGCAGCCAGTTTTTTGATGCCATCAGCTCGGCCTGGGAATCAGCCCCTCAGAAAGTAGTCAGAGCTGCCGGCATAATTTCTATAAAACTGAACAGTCCCAAATGTCATCGTTTTGATGAGAAGTGATGCGGCAAAGCCCCTCCAGCAGGCAGCAAATTGTGTTTTTCTTCTCTTTTGAGAAATTTGGTAGTGAAGAGTAGCACCATCTCCATGCTGACCTGGCAGCCCTGGAGGCACCATCAGCAGTAAAGCCCAGGACATTGCAGTATCTCCAGCGCAGCAGCTCGGGGTCTGGTTGGAGGTACCACTCGGCTCATAAGAGCCATCTCAGTCTCTCCTTGTGCATCTCTTGCTCCTCGCAGCAAACATCAGATCCTCACGGGGCACAGCAGGGTTTGGGCACCTCCGGGTCAGCTGCCTGGCGGAGAGGACGCAAGGGTTTTACTCTTGTTTTAATCTAGATGGATATTAGGGAGATGTTTCAAAAATTTAACAGGGAGAGACTTTCCATGCTCATTTTGCTCATTTAGGTGCATAACGTAGAAACATTCAAAACAAACCTGGAAATGGAAAAAATAGTAACTAAAGACTATGCTTATTAACAGCTGGATTAAAAAATCCTCACCTACGTATAATGCCAGTTATATACCATTGTATGCTTGAGTGTGTAAGTGAACATGCAGGTGCCTGAGCAGTGCCTGCCTCTCCCAAACATCACATCAAAAGCTACTCACCCAGCATCTTTATGTTCATTCTTTGGGGTTCCCTGCCTTCAAATGTCACTTGATTAAATCCTCTTCTCTCGTAGCTTAGCCAATGTACAAACCTGTGCATGTATGTAGAGCACAATTCTGTACTTGGTCAGTAAAAAGTCCTTTCCAGCATTTAGATTTATGTGCAAGGTCAGGTGATGGAATGTATATTAAAGGACAAAGTCTAGCCTTGAGTAATTTGGATCTAATTTAACAGCTGTAAGAAGCTTTCCAAACAAAATCAGTCAAGTGAGTGTTAAGATCATTTATATCTTGTTTAGAAACATAACAGATCTGTGACCTTAGTTATAGCTGGGCAGCTGGGTGGTTGGATACTACCATGATCAGCCTTGCATGGTATAAATAAATAATAATGTTTATTCTTGTATTTAATAATGCTATATTCCCTTCTTGTGCGTGGAACTTAACGGAAGGAAGCCACGGAGACATTGCATCTGCTATTGCTTCTGGCAGATACTGTATTAAATGGGATAACTTAAATATTAATAGCTTTACAAGGAATATCGTCCACAAGAGCTGATAAGTATTTGCTGCCTTCTGCCTTAGGACGATAGCTGGGAAACTAAGCATTTTCTGTAGAGAGAGAGACGTGCCCAGGGATATTTAAGTTCATGGTAACCTACTTTGGAAAAAGGCACTTTGGGAGAACTTTCAGGCTGGAAATCTGTAAATTGCCTTCCCCAGCCTTAAGCGAGCGAACTACTTAAGAGCATGTTGAACTTGGAGCAAGTAAAAGGTCCCACTGACGGCAGGAGGAACCTATCCCAGGTGACACTGAGGTCATCCAAAGCAGAAGAGTGTGACTGAGATTTGGTAGAGAGCAGCACTAGGTATCATCATCTTCCTCCGCACAACCAACTTGGGCCATGCGAGATCCTCCTAAGCTACAGTTCTCCACAGGATCTGTCACAGGCCTTCATCCCTCCCATACCTTCATAGCCACCTCTGGTTACAGTCACCAAGATAAAACCTTGCCCTCCTTAGAGGTGCTGCCTTTTGCTCATTTGTGTGGGTTTTAAAAACCATGCTGAAGTGGAGTTGCGTATCTCCAACACTGCTAAATCTCAGTTTGGAGAGATGCTGAGACCCTGACATGAGAAGCAGCCAGTGTCTCTTGAGGTGGCGTGTGCTCTCACTCCCTTCTCCTACATGCTTTAATCTTGCCAAAGTCTTTCCTACTTTACTTTTTCTAGGTTGTACATGGTGGTGGAGCATTACAGGTCCATTGTATGGCAGCAGCACTGGAGGAATCCTAATCCTGTTTGGGCTGGCTGTTGTCTTTTGCTTCCTTTGACTTTACAGACTTTATTTCATTTTATGGGTACTGGCATCTTGCTTGTCCTCCCTATTTTCGGAGCTGTTGCTGAGAGCTGCCTGGATGTGTTTTGCATTCCTTTGCCAAGCTGTATTAGTTTGTGATTGTCATGTTGACTCTCCAGTGGCGTTTTCTAATTCCAGATGCTTTTCATATCCACTTTCTTCTGTCCTCACTGGTGTTTTGATCACCTTCCAGATTAGTACCTCATAATTTTGTTAACATTCAATTTAATTCTTTTTATAGATCATTAAGGAAGCACTTAATAAGACTAAGAAAATCCATTCAGCATTTCACTAAATAACAGCTTCCCCCCTTCCTGGTTAATACGCTATCATTTGTTATGGCTTTATTTATAGCTCTGAAGCCAGTTTTTAATTTCATGTAGTTTCTCCCCATCATCTGAATTAATACTAGAACTAAGATTTTATGAGACATTGCACCTATGTCAAACCAGCAAATATTTCCTCATTTCTTTTTGTTCAAACCTGATTGTTGGGCTATGCTTATCTGTTTAGTTCAGTGATATGCATTTAATCGTTATCTTCCCATGTCAGATTTTTCATGCTTTTGACATGGTAAGTGTGTACGTCGTATAACAAAATAATTCAATGTTCCTAGTGCCATCCACCAGTAGAGTAGAGCTAAAGCAATGCTGAAAGCTTAAATGCCCCGATCCATCCAAGTCCTAGTTCTTGTACATTTTATAGGAGCAATGAGGTTTGGGTTATACCTAACTTCAGGTGAAGGACAGAGATGTCAATCCTAAACCAGAAAACTCTTTACAGGGCATTCCCCAATGACTGTAAATACAGAGAATCTAAAATTTTCTGTTTTCCGTGGGGTTGGAGGAGAAGCAAGTACAGCTGTTGAGGGACTGAGAGTGGAACCCCCAAAGCGCATGGTGGGAGCTGCCCACCAGGCTCCCGGCTGCATCAGCTCTGCTTATCTTTGTTCCCCTCCTGCCTCTCCACGCCCCGCTCAGAGCGTTTATGAGGAGGGAGATTACACCCCGAGGAGGGAATGTCAAGAGCAGCTGATTGAAATTGCAGGGGAATTAATTTAGGAAGGTAATTACAAGAACTGGAATTTGCTCTTCTACCTTTGCTAACACTGCTGCCTCGTGAGACGTGCTGGAAGAACTTCAATGCACACAACTGGCCGAGGCTCCCTGGTCAGACCTCAGACACCATCTGCGTAGTGGCACCAGATGCGTAGGGCTACGGCTCAGGACCATCCTTGCACTGCAGATATGGCAGCAGCTTTTCCCATGCCTACAGCAGTCATTAACTATGTCTAGACTAATCGGCAAAGCTGTGCCAGGGCTGTTCCCGAGCGGTGGCACACGCCGGCCAATAACACAACATTGCCGGGTGACACGTGCCATGGTTTTAGTCTGAGCGCTAAGTGACTGGGCACAGATCAAGCATTGCTGCAGACCTGGGACCGCTCCCAGCAGGAGTCTGCGTGTGGCTCCCGCTTTGGAGGCAAGTGAGGTCAGTGATGCGGACGCTGGTCACGCCAGCTGGCCTCGTGGACAGAGCGCAGGACTGAGCATCTCTGGGTCACTAGAATAGGCATAATCGTTATATGTGAGATCTTAACACTTTGAGGATATCCTCCTGGGTCTATGCAAAAAGCCACTTCGCTCTGGGAAATACCCGTCACTTAGATAAAGAGCCAAGAAATCCTGCCCCCTGAAATAATACAGGTTTCACCCTATGTGTGTGTCCAATAACACATTTTATTTTCTATACCCTTCTTTTTCATGGGACTTTGTCAAGGTTTTTGCCTTTTCTGTTTCAACACTCCTTGTGCTGATCAAAATCCCATGGACGTTCAAATACTTCACCCCCACATCTTGGCATATTAACAAAAGAATAATTTTTTGTGATACTAATCCAGGAGGAAGAGCCCACTGGTCATTCATTACCAAACCTTTTATGATTTGTGTAAGACACAGAAGAAGATGTTGCCAGTTGCGTTGTTGCTGATATTTGGACATTTCTCCTGATTTTGTCTCACTCATTGTTGCAGATGTTGCTCCATTCCCTTGCCAGGTCCTGGGTGCAATGACACTGCGCAGAGGTGGGGACTGGCACCCGCGTGCTCGTGGCAGTTTCTGCTCTCGGAATATGGCATTGTCACATAGTGCGTTCTCAAATACGCTACTCTCTTCCTGGCTAAATTACTTAAAACAACTGGATTTCCCTGCTTTTCCTCAGGGCTTGAGAGGCTGTCTCTCAACATTCTCAATGGGATCCATCCATTTAGCGCCTTATCTGAGGTAGCTGTCTGGACTCCTTTTACAGCTGCTGAAGAAAAACAGGAAATAGAAATTTCTGGAGTGCAATTAATCTTGTCCTAAAGACAATTCTAAACCAGGTGAGATTAATCACCTTTTGCAGTGCCTGAAACTTTTCACTGACTACAAAGGAGACCTCAGGTGACTAACTTGAATTTAGGTATCTACAGGGAAAACACCTGAAGGATGGAAAACTTTTTGCCTGACCTGAGAGGCAGGACTCAAAGCCACATTAAGATACCTAAATTTAGATATGTTCATGTACGGTTCTGTGTGTGCAATAGGTATTTAAGTTCTCTTTATAGTCGGTGGAGATCTAGTCAATACAGTCAATAGATTTTATGGTGCAATTCATCCAACCAGATGTAGGGGTCTGCTTTACATGGAGATAAATCACAGCTTCAGCTCCATTGAGCAACTCTCCATTGTCTACAGCAGGAGCTGAAGTGACTTGATCTCTGCTAAATGTCTGCAGTAAAAACCACTTTCAGACAGATGAGTGCCTCCTCTAAAGGCTGCTTATTATCCCAGGCCATGACAGGCCTACAGTCATCCCTAACATTACGCCAAAGAAGAACATGATGGTGTAGTTGATGTCCTCAGTTTCATCATCCTACTTATGCTGCTGATTTCAGTAGCTTTAAGATCTTTCCCTAGTTGGGAGTTTTGAGTTTACCTTTCCACCTTCCCTTTGTTCTCTGGTTTGCTATAGGGTCTATCTCCCTGAGCCCTCCCAATTTGCTCTTGATTTATAATCATAGTTGCAGTTGATCTTGAGGTCATGCTCAAAGGCAGACTTAACTAACTCTTGTACTGAGCTTCAAATCCAAGGATTGTGATTGATTCTGTTTTCCCTCCATCTTCTTGTGGCCGTTCGGGATTTACCTGGGCACAGGAGTTACTGTGGTGGGAGTTTGCCAGCAGCAGTCCTGCTTCTTCCTATTCCTGAATTTGTGTCCATTTGCATTGCTCCTCCTGCCTCCACCACTCAAAATTAGCTTCTCAAATCAATGAACAGACAACACCGCTTTCTAGAAGGTGTCTTTTAGGGACCAAAAAACACCTTGTGAGTGGCTTGGACATTGTTGTTATGAAGTTTGTAAGGTCAGTTTGAATGGCCTGGGCTGAATGAGGGTGATTGTGGTGGTCATTCATAAGCTTAGACTGTTTTTTATGTGCTATAGTTTTCTCTGTAAAGCTGGAGACGTTGTAGATATGTAGGCCCCATGCAGTATTTTAGAGGGCATACTCACTTCCACACACCAGCTGAATCAGTAAACTAGCATAATTGAACCTAATACTGAAATCATCGGAGAACTGTACAAAATCTGAATGCATGAAAATGCCCTGACATAAGGAAGCATTTTTGGGTGGTGGTGTATTTCTTTAACAGCTGCTAGTTTGTGTTTTGCTTATTTTTGCAGAAATACTGAGCCAGCAACCTCTTTTAGTCATGTCAGTGCAAATGTGGAGTAAATCTATTAAAGTTAGAAGAACAATTGGATTTGGCTGCTGTACCACAAGCTTGTTCTGGACCCACTACAAAATCTTTTTATTTTTTACTGATATTCTGCTAGTGCCAGAGGCCAAGGTCAAGGTCCTGCACCTCTGGTGAGGGACTTTCCTGCCACAACAAACTTGCCCTCCCAGTAAGATAAGACAGCTTGAGGAATGGGGTAAATAGGAGAGATGGAGATCCCCTGGGAAGGTAACCAGCGAGCACCAACCTGTCCCAGAGTTGCCACTACTCACACCGTGATGTTCGCGGCTTCCTTCACGTTGGGAGCTGGCTTATATAAGCATGGAGTTTTTCTTTTCCTTCCTGCTCCCCAAAGTGGAGAGAGGATTTTTTCCTCCCTCATAAATGCAGTTGTTTATTTAATAAATACAGTGATTTAGTTAACAAATACAGTGCAGATAAGCTGGGGAAGTTGAGCAAGCAAAGAACCATCTTTCTGCCCATTTCTTGGTGTAGGTCGTGTCTGATGTTGGGGCTGTAGGAGGGAGTTGACCATTACAACCATAAAACCATTTAGTTTGGAAGGATTTAGAGGTCTCCAGTCCAATCCACAGAGCAGGGCTAACTTCAAAGTCAAATCAGGTTGCTCAGGGCTGTGTCCAGTTAAGTTTTGTGCATCTCCAAGATTTGAACTACTTTATATTGTGAGCAGTGATCGGTTTGGTTGCATTCACAGAATATATTGTTTTATGCATTTCTTATAATGGGCAGACTTCTAGGCCCAGAGTCATGGAGAGTCTTCTTCCCTCCTCACTCCATTCGATCCTGAATATGCATGGACAGAAGTGAGATATAACATCTAGACAGAGATGCTGGGCAGGTCAGAACACTGTGGAGGAAACAACCCTCATATTAACCACAAAGAAAGTTGCTTGCTGCTACGCTAACATCAATGTCGTCTATGTTTGAAGTACTGACACTGGAAAATGCTAAGGGTAATCTTTAGTGATTGAAAATAGGAAATAGAAAACCTTTCCCAATGACTTCTCATTTTTTTTACTGATGTTGTTGTAATTTGATATTTCCACCAATTTTTTATCATTCAGAAGAATCATTCAGGCTTCAATAATTTATCCCTACTCTACAACTCCTCCTGACTTTCCCATCTCTTTCTCCCTGTCCCTTTCTCATTCAGTCCCATCTTCTCTCCTTCCTTTGGTGGCATTCATCACCTCACTACTGAAGGCACCAATCACTGGATCATCCAGCTGTGCTTTTTGTGCGAGCCCTCATCCTTTCGTACTTCATGTCACTACGACAGCAGAGTTCAGTCTGACTTAAATTCAGTTGGCCTAAGTGCTGATAGCAGGTTGATGGAGCTGACGTGACAATTTGTCTCTTACCCGGACATAGCTGTATTTACATTTTGGTCTTTTTTATACTTTTTGTAACTTACTGGACTTTGGCATTGAGTTCCCCTATGTCAGCATTAAGATTGTGCCTCTAATTCCTTCAGAGTAGAGACTCAGTAGGAATTACTTTGTCCATATGGTGCAAGGTAGGTTAGGTGCAGGAATATCTCTGAATCACCTTGTGTTTCATCATCATTAGTGTTTCTTTTTTGATTGCACAGCTCCCTGATGTTGAATTCGGCATCCGGTGGTAAGGTACTCCCGCTGGACCAGCCTGTGACTTTGGGCACAGCCCGAAGTTAGAGTCCCTACGCAAACAGCATCACTGTGGAAGAAGCTCTTAGAGTTGTTGTGATTCAGACCCACACAATTCTGAGTCACTGCTCCTGATCACTCTTTGCTCTAGGGGTGATGGTGGTGTTAGGGAAAGAGTGATTTATTGATGACCTGTATAGGTAACAGATTTCTTGCGGTGACTCAGCTGTTCTCTCCAGAAAGAGGGAACACGAAGTGGAGATGGACACTCATCTCTCTTCCTAGAAAGGGTACAAACTGAGCTAATATCTGTCCCTTGAGTTTTTCCACATTCCTGGTCTCAGTGGTAGGAGGAAGGGGTTTAGGAGCACCACTTACAGGCTAATCCAAGATCTGTATTCTACTTCATACACAGCCTGAACCACACCTGCAGCCATTGCTCCCACGCGAGGTCCTGGTTTGCAGCTCCGTTTGCTGCCAGTGTTGATAACCAAGAAAAATAGAGGATGGGAGCTCCTGATGTAACAATAAACAGACAGCAACTTTCTGTAGGGAGTGAGCATATAGCCAGGACTGAATGATGGGTCTTACTGCCTGAATCACCACATACCCCAGCAAATGGGATGAGAATGCAACATCGCTCCCAGAGACCAAAGCAGGACATTATGACCTCCAAAGCAACATTCTGCTGGAGACCATAGAAAAGCTCTTCTGTTGTAGAGTAATGTCTTACAGTTTTCTGGAAACAGTAAAAGAAAATATTATTAAGATGAGTGAAGAAAAGAGATTTTGGGCAGATGGAAATGTGTCAGTGCTCATCTTTATTGGCGGCGTTTGTTTTCACTTATTCTATCATGAGTTAATTTCCAAGCAACTTGAAGTAGATAATGTGTTTATAAGCATTAATCTGAGTGCTCCATCAATGTTTGTTCAGGCTATGAAGACTGGGAGTTTCTGTTATAGTAGAGGGCTTTTTAGTTGCATAAATGATGATATAGCAACAGTTAGAAGATGATGCAAGATAAATTCGGGCTATAGATAAGGTCTAATGGGGAGCTGAAATCTGCTGGAAGAACTTGCGCAAGAAATTATCAATTTTCCACTTGTCATTTTTAAACCAAACTTGGAGAATTTTCCAAAAGATAGCCGTAGGCTGCAGCTTAGCTGCAAAATACAGGCTTAAATCAATAATTCTGTGTATTCTTGACTGGTGATTAAGCAGGACTTTGAGTTATAACTAGGAATATGTTGGGTTTCGTTTTGTTTTGTTTTAATTTAGCAACAGATAAGCAAACGAGTGATGAAGTAACTCAGGAAACAGAGATCCACTTGTTTCTTAACTGGATTGTTAACATCATAATGTAACATAGCATAAGTAGTAGCAGTAATAGTAATTGGGCTGGGACTCTTAGGACTAAATGTAGGTGTCTTCCTTGTAAGTGTCTAAACGTGGTTGAGTCATTTCAATCTCATCAGTTGCCAGTATAGACCATTGCTATAGGAGTATTGGTGATTGTTCAACTCATCCTGAAGTAAATGATGACACTGATAAATCACATCCTGATCACCAGAGGTGATACCGAATAAATAGATCTCCCTTGACTATAACGGGAGCTTCAATACATGGCTTAGATGTAGGCACCTACATTATAAACACTAACTTTAAGTGAGATGAATCACATCCTAATCACATTGTTGAAGGCCTTGTGGGGATAACAACTTTACAAAGTACTCAAAGACGATCAGAGGGCTGGAACACCTCTCCTATGAAGACAGGCTGAGAGAGTTGGGGTTGTTCAGCCATGAGAAGAGAAGGCTCCGGGGAGACCTTATAGCAGCCTTCCAATACCTGAAGGGCACCTACAAGAAAGCTGGAGAGGGACTTTTTACAAGGGCATGTAGTGATAAGACAAGGGGTAATGGCTTTAAACTGAAAGAGGGTAGATTAGATTTGATATATGGAAGAAATTCTTCACTATGAGGGTGGTGAGGCACTGGAACAGGTTGCCTAGAGAAGTTGTGGATGCTCCATCCCTGGAAGTGTTCAAGGCCAGGTTGGATGGGGCTTTGAGCAACTGGTCTAGTGGAAGGTGTCCCTGCCCATGGCAGGGGGGTTGGAACTAGATGATCTTTAAGGTCCCTTCCAACCCAAACCATTCTATGATTCTATGGTTCTATGATGCTCTGGACAGAGTCATCCTTTTTAGCCTTAAGATGACTGCCCCAAACATTAAAATCTCATACAGTCTGGAACACCTTTCTCAGAGCAGGTAAATAAATGAACGCCAAATTTCTGCAGCATTGGATTCTGAATCAGTCTTGTACGTAAATCTTGTTATTGTGCCTCTTAGGTTCACTTCATGTCCCTATGGGATTCTGCTGACATCCCCCAGGCTCCATGTGCATGCAGAAATCAAAGCTCGTGTAGCATAGCTTTGCAGGACTGGGGTCAGAAATTGTTGCTGGGCAATGTAGTCCCTACATGGATATCCAAATAATAATTGCCAAAATGTGGGGATTTTTTGTCTGGAAAGGGCCCCAAGTCAATGTTATCCTCTCCAGAGCACAAATATCTAGCTGTATCTCTGAGTTATTTTAAAAAGTATTTACAATATTGTCATTCCTTCAGAGTTGTCAGCTCTGTTGAAGAGTGGGATGTAATTTTTGGGTGTCCATACAGTCTTTTTGCCACTGATCCTGCAAGGAGAACAGATGGACCTGTCTGGTTTCTGCCTTGTCCAGAGGGAAAAAAGAATCGTTATCAGCCCACTTGGTTAAAAAAAAAAAAGGGGGGGGGGAAATAAGCAATAAAGTCAATATTTTTTTCGAGTGAGGTAAGAGCAGCAGTGATGCAGGGAAGGAGCCAGCAGCTGTGAATGCAGTTCCAGTGATGATGATAAACCAACAGCCGAGCTGGAGAAGGAGGCAAGGGAGATGTTGGAAATACAGCTGCAAAAGGGAGAAGGAAGAGGAGTAACTGTGCTGTGAGATGTAAAACAGAAAGAGGAGGGTGAACATGTTAGTAGCTACTTAATGAAGGTGCTGCTTTTATAGAGAAAACAACTTAATTGCCCTGCTGGTGCTTTGGTGCCTGTTTCAGGCTAGTTGCCTGTTTCCCTCTAATTGCAAAGTGTCTCCAGTGTAAAACCTGTTACTGCTGTTGGCCTACATGGGAGACCTCGTGTGCTCTGGGTGGACTGAGGACAAGCCCAAGACCTGGTCAGCAGGAAGGGGTCTTGGCCAGGTAGTGGTGGAAAATAGCTATTTGTTGCTTGAGCTATTCCTGCTCTGCGGAAAGCCAGGGGACCGTGATTTCTGAGGTGTATCCATCTTCTTCATACATGTCATGGTTGTCATCTTCACTTGGCAGCGCAGAGCTATGAGTTACACGCCAGCACCTGAACAGCAGGAGGGAAGAGTTAAACTTCATTTGTTATTTTAGTGCAGAGCACAGCCCTCGGAGCTGAAATCCAAGGACAGTGTGCTTTGTGGCAATTTGGGGCTGATCCTGGGGCAGAGTACCTCCCTCTCTCCCCTACACACTCACGGTGTAGCTGCAAATCCTGAAGAAGGTCTAAAGAATAAAGAGGGAGACTAAAGGAGCAACACAGTCAAGGCATGTTAAACGTAACTTCATGGGGAAAAAAGAGGAATAGCTTTGTCTACTCTTGAGCTATAAAAAGGGATGCCAGTGAGACACAAGGCAGGTTACACTTCTGCTTAAACACTCTTAGGAGCAGTCTCCCTCTTACCTCACATAACAGCCACGCAGGAATATCTATAAGGGGAAAGCAAGCTTCATCCAGAAGTGTGCCAGTGACGCCGTGGCAGTCAGTCCTCACCGTGCAGCGGTGTGATGGTTTAGAAAAGGTTAACAAGCAACGGTTTCTCCTCCTTTCTCCCTGATGCTAGAGCCCCGCGCTCCGGTGGCGTAGCCCTGGAGAGAGGGCATCTGCCACCGTTCCAGCGTGGGAAAGCAGCCTCATGCCGAATCAGGCTTGAAAACGTGTCTGCTTTAAACACTGCTGGTCGAAATTACTACCTTTGAGGGGATTTTCTTTACCAATCGGATTGTGCTTCTTCAGGCTGGTACCATGTGGTCAGGTTTTCCAGCTTTTCTTTGTGACAATGAAGCAAAAATTCTGCTTTTTTCTCTTTTTTTTTTTTTTTAAAATAGAAGCTGTGTCTACCATGACTTATCCTGACTCCACAATCTGGGGGATTAAGAGAAACAACGATAAACCTAAGAGCTTGCAGCACTGTGAAAGGCACGTAAATGGGTGCTGATTTTAGCTGTTCTCTCTGTTCTCATGACCTGACAGCACCTCTCTTCAAAAAGTTTCTTTACTTCTGTGACTCATGTAGTTTCTTACCCTGTAACATGGTATCAAGGTGCAAGACCTTTTGTAATTCTCCCTTTATGGTTTTATATCATCTAAGGATGTTCCCTGCAGATTGGTGGTTTGTTTGGGTTTTTTTAAGATTGGGCAGAGGAAAGTCACTGGCCTTGTTCTGAGTCAGCAAATCTAGCATAAAATCAGGCTTTTAGTTGGAGATTAATCTTCATGTCATGGCACCCTTTTTAAGCGCCCGAATCATTTTTAGTGGAGATAAGAAAATTATTAGCAGTGTGCAGTCATGTGATAAGCTGAAATGAACGGGAGGTGAATGTGATGGCAAAGGTTGTGTCCCACATACCTATGAATGTGTGTTTGAAATGGCATAGGAGCACAGTCACCACCGCTCGTATTCCTATTTGTATGCAGTAAGCGCCTTTTTACTAACCCAGAAATTATTTATAATTATTTATAATTATTTATACACTATAGAAGTAACTTCAGAGACAAGCAGAGATGAAAGCTCTTTGGGCTATGCATCCTTGTACCTCCCAGAGTACCCCAGGCTCCTTCCAGCGCTTTCAGGTCCCATCACATTGCATCCATAAAACCTCCAGCCTTCTCCGGAGAAGCTGGTGAGATGCAGACACACCTGACCTCCTCAGCGAGATGCAGTCCGCCCTGCCCGGCTGTGTCTCCTGTGCTGTGCACCGCCCATACATGGCACAGAGGATCCTTGCCCCAAGTTTGTACATAACAAGACATGGAAGATGACTAGGATTACCAGCTGGGGTAGGTATAATTTAACAGTTCTGATTACTGTAATAATCAATAGTCTCAATGCTCCAGTACTATTAGTGTTTTGCATGCTTGGCACAGAGACAAGCCTCTTGCAAGGGAAGACTGGAAGGAGCATAACGCTGTATTTGCTGATTCTCACGGCTGCTCCTTCCTTGCGCAGGGGACAGACAGTGAAAAGGAGAGTGTGAAAAAAATGGACCAGTAAGTAGAAGTTGGTATCACCAGTGGAAAAGCGAGTGGTGTCACTCCAGGGGTAGCAGTGGTTCAACATTAGTAAATGTCCTCCGAGAACTGGGGTTTCAGCCCTTCATGGAATCGTCATAGAATCATTAAGGTTGGAAAAGTCCTCTAAGATCATCGAGTCCAACTATCAACTCAAGACCACCATGCCCACTAAACCATGTCCCCTCACGTCTTTTAAATCCTTCCAGGGATGGTGACTCAACCACTTCCCTGGGCAGCCTGTTCCAAGGCCTGACCACTCTTTCAGTAGAGAAATTTTTCCTAGTGGTGTGTTCATGGTGTGTTCTGGGAAGACATTGGGAATTACAAGTCAGGGACCACTGGAGAGACTGTTCCCTCTAACTGTCCTTGAAGCGATACACAAAAGCCATCCCTAAACTGACATCTTTGCTAGCAGCGTCTTTGGTTATGCCACAGATTAAATGACTTCCTTAGAGTACCTCTGCTTTGTCATGGTTCCTGAGAAGGTGGACTCCAAGCCTAGATGGGGCTCATTGGTAGCAAAAGGTGCGGACACACAAGCTTGTTGCTTATGCTATATTCACTCCCAGGGAGAGAACGCAAACCAACTAAAGGCTGTCATGTTTCACGGCTGCTAGTTCAGCTTCTTCTATACCAATTCAACTCACCTTCATCAAGGGATGAAGGAGCAACTGATTTCTGGACTTGGGGGCTATTCCGCTCATAGTGCTGGAGAGAGGCGGGTAAAAAAGTGATGGCATTCATCCAAGAATATATATTATTTTATGGCTGGTGTCCCATCCATGGTCATGCCACTGGCTGTACTCCTGCGCAGCTGGCTGCTCGTACACAGCATGGGATGGATGGAGCATTTGCATCTAAGACACCTGTTTGCCAGGGCCAGTTGGGTCTGTGTTTCTGACCGGTCTGGAGATCCCATCCGTCTTCATTCTGAAACCATGCTTTTCAGCCACATCTCGCTCAGATTCGTATACAAGCTCCAGGTGGGCTAGGAAGATTTATTTAATCCACTTACCTGAACTCTGCTGTTCCGTCGTGTTTCCCTGGGCCTACTGACACTGGGGGGGCTGAAGAATTTAGGAAACACAGCCTGTGGGCATCCTCTGCCCCTGCCTGTGGCCTCTCTCCTCTCTGCCCTTCCTGGATTGCAGTGGCCCATCTTTGATGGAAATGCAGAGGATTTAGGGAAGCTATTGAGAAGAGAGAATTGTGTAACACTGAGATTTTCTTCCTCTTCTGGGCCACCATGAGCTGGTGAGCAATAGCATTTCATGGCAGCTGCTGCTGCACGGTGGGAGATGTATGGGCTGAATCCTATGCACAAATCTCAAGGTGGGTTGTGATCTTTCTGATGGCAAATGCTCAGCTCATGTATGTTGTTTATGTTGTTGATTTATGCAGATAGGCTGTGGTTGGCTTTGTTTCTGGCAACTCTGGAAAGCAAAGCCTGTTTTCGTATGTCTGGATCCCATATGTGGTGCTGCTGTATGCAGGCAATGTGGGCAGTATTTACATAGGTGCCTGTCTAGCTCTCGCAGGCAGCAATTTGCATCTTCTCAACAAGCGGGTCTTGTTGCGAGGTGTCTGTTTTAACTGGGGGGGAAGCTCCAGTGAGGAGAGATGGGCCAGAAGGGCTGGCAAGGGAAGGCAGTGGATTGATTTTGTAATTTCAATGGCCAAAACTTGTAACGGTGGGATGACGCTGATACTTGGGCTATGGAGGGTCAGTGGCTGAACTTTGCTAATTTTTCAGTAGTTAGGGGAGGGGGAGCAAGCAAGGAAAATGGAAGGCCAGTTCATCAGAAGTAGGACTTGAATTAAAATGCTTGTATTGCAGCAGCAGCAAGAACCTAGTTACAGTCTGTCATCTCACTGGGCTAAAAGCTGTTCAGACTCAGAATAACAAACTGGTCTTTGCCCCAAAGACCTTACAATTTCAGTGTAATAGAGGAATTAACAGGTGGATCCAGAGGAAGAGGGGTGAAACAAGAACCATTGGCAGTACTCCCAGTTTGCCCTCAGTATAAACTGTTAATAATGTTGTATATGCCACAGGAATGGATAATTTGAAGAAAGGCTATTAGAAAAGTCAGTGAGGTAGCTTCATGCATCTTTGCATCTTCCAGCTTATGCCAGTGCAACTAAAGCATTTGGGGTGTGTGCAATGAAGATCTGAGACGTGATCGACAAGGGTTGGCACAGATCTGGGAGAAATGGTTGTTCCCAGCAAGAGGCAAGAGAAAGCACAGGAGGAGTCATGACTCAGGGGTATATTTCTCAGTCAAGATGGTCTCCTAGCCTTTGGGCTCTGCTCCAGCATCAGCCGTGAAGCCCAGCCCTTAATGGTAAAGCTTTCCTAAGACAGCGTGCTGTGCTTTGCAAAACATAGTGGAGTGCTCCCAGTGGGGCACCTCCACTCAGTGCCTGCTCCTCAGTCTTAGCTGTGAAATACGGGGAGATCCTGGATGAACCTTCCAGGGCTCTGAAGATCTTGCTTCAGTAGCGTATAAATTAGCACTTTCTGCTGTAAGATGTTTGTTGTGTCTCCGGAAAAAAATTATGAGCCCCAGTACCTCTCTCGATTCAGCTGCAGATGGTTTTTCCAGAAGGATCCTTGTCTCGTCTGTTGACGCATTGGAGGTTATCATTGACAACATGAATGGAAAGAAAAATGAGTTAGCAGCTCTTTATAGCACGTTGAAGGGCTCTCAGAAGAAACAATGGCATTTCCATGTATCATAAGCTGAGCTGGAAATTGGCTGGATCTTCTGGTGAGGATGAAGTGAACTAAGAAATGAACTTGCTGCAGAGGCATGTAGTGCATAAATGTCAAAAACATGTTTCTGGCAAAGCCGTAAGACATTCTGCCTATCGGCATCTTTCAGTGTTGCGTCCTTCGGCTTTGTAGTCTGACTGCCACAGGAAGGAGCAGAGGTTGGAAATCACAAATATCAGTGTGCAACTAATTTTAGAAATGCTGATATGGCACACCACTGCTCACTGGTTTATTTAAATCTCTGGCTAGAAAATTGCTGGTTGTGGAGGAATGAATAAAGAGAGCTTATTCTGGAGACAACAGTTGAAAAACATTAAAAGTGAGCTGGATAAAATGTCTTTTGGACTTCCATCATTTCTTGTAGTTAGCTATTAAAAAAACCAAACAACTCCCTCCAAAAAAACCCAAAAGACTTCCAAGGTACAGAAAGCTTTTATGCCACACTTCTGACTTGGCAAACTGAAAAGGTACCGGGAGAACCTGCTCAGCGTATCTATATACAGCTTTAACTTGGAAGTGTAGCCATTTTAAATGTCACCATTGATTTCAGAAATGACTCTGTTGGTGTTGAACAATGTGGCTGGATAACACACATATTATAAACACGAAAAATCTGTTGGTTTTTTTTTTCTTCATTATGGTGTGTTAAGGCAATGTCATTAAAACAGCCATTATCCTCCACTCTAAACATAACGTAGGTACGAGTTTCCAGGACTATAGTACAACGCTAATATCTTACCATGGATAGGAACTATCAAACTTATTTCCTGTTGTATAATGTACTTGTATAGGCACTGTCTCTGATAGAAACAGGGACACTGCTGTAAATTCACAGACCTGCAAGGCACAGACTCAGCCCTTTGCATCTCAGAAGGGAGAAGTGTTTCCAGGTTGTCATCTCCCCTTACACACTTCTTTTGATCTCCTCTAGCTGTCCATATGACTGCATTACGGTCACCCCTCGGGCCCCTTTCTGGCTGTGGCGGGTGCAGGAGATCCGATGGCTGAGCCAAAGCAGGGCATGGTCCCTCTGAGCGGTGCCACGTCCGTGGAGCACCTCGGCAACCCTACCTGCCCACCGCCGGCCTCTGATGCAGCCCAGGGTAGTGCTTCTTTATAAGCTGCTTCTGCTTGACAGGGTGGTTAATTTAATGGCATTGTTGCCATAGCATGAAGAGCTGAATGGGTGGTTATGTGAATGGTGAGGATTTGCTAGCTGTTTTCACCATAGGTGATGTAAGCCTCCAATGCAAAGAATATTTTACCCAGAATTTTTATTTTCTGCTTGAAGTTGTCACTGTTTTTTCAAACATAATATTTTCTATAAATTGATTTTTTCTGGATGCGGTGTTTTCTTGGGCCTGAGGTGTTTTGTGCAGGGAGGATCTTTCCTTGTTCTTTTAGACGGCATAAATCCTTTGATATATGAGCACCTAAATTCAATGTAAGGTAGAATACTGTTAGCAACAGAGGTTGATAATCCAGACTTGCTAGACTACCTGGGGAACAGTATTGAGTACAAAATGTGGTTACCAGAGAGAGGGAGAGGAGAGCACATAATGCAGCACATATCTTTCACTGTTGTGAACCGAGTGATTACGAGGCAGGTAGAGGCTAGAAACAATTGACTATAATTGGTCTGTTGGGATTTTAATAAAATCTTTAAAGCAATTAAAATGCTTTTATTGAAAACAGATCTGGGCATCTTTTCTAAGGAGGTCTTAACTGTAACTGCTGTTTTAAATGTTAATTACAGTTTTGTGAAACGTCTCTTCGCAGCAAGCGATATCGGTGTGGTGTGCTCTGCAGTCAGGACTGGATCCCGCGGCAGAGAGGAGATCTGGTGTAGTCAGCCCTGCCTGTGAGATCACTGCCCTGTGGAGCACATGGTTCCTCTGTGGCGTCTTCCTTCCCATGTCCATGTCCGTGTCCATGTGCCTTCTTGAAATTTGGACAGCTCAGGAACGATTTGTAAACCCCTCCTGCAGACTCCTTGGGGTATCTACCACGTGTAGAGATGTGGGTATGCTGTGTCATGTGAGGGAGGACTATTTATAGCCAGGAAAGCTGAAAAGGTAGGTATTGAAAATAAGCAGATTATACAAAGATCAGTCAAATATTCCCGTTTTCCTCTAGGTTATAAAACAGCCTTTGGTAAAATAGAAAGGCAGAGTTTTTAACATATTTTTTGCTGGTATTGCCTGTATCTTAGTGTTTGGAGAAAGCACAGGGACTCTTCTAGAAAAATTAGTTTCACAGCTGTTGTTGCTAGCACCTATTTAGGAATTAAAAGTTGCAAAGCCATTTCCAGACAGATCTTTCTTTTGTATGTGCTCCTAATTAGAAAAAAAAAAAACACCCTTTATACCTACAGTGTCTCTATTTTATCAGCATTGGAAAACACACTTTAAAAGAAATTTCAGCACATTTGTTTATTGTATTTTAAATTACAGATGACCTGTCTATCTATTAAAAAATGTCTCTTAGTGGTGCTGACTCCCAATTTCAGTACAGATCCCAAGATATTTGCAGTGTTTCTTGCAGTCCTAACCACAAGAGCCCTTTTGTGATAATTATAGCAGCTTTTTACATATATGCTAATCTTCTTTATTTATTCTTTTTGCCTTTGGAAGGTTTACATTTCCAAGCAGCCACGGAGACGTATATATAAGCTTTCCAAGATACAAAATTGGGAAATGAATACTTCCAGTTCTCTCAAATATGCTTTTTTTCTTTTTTAAACTTTGATAAAAAAGAAATCATAATCTTCTCATTTCTCCTGGGGACTCAGTTCTGATTTTGCCTGTGAAGGGCTGCTGCTATTGTATCTTTCCAGAAGAGCAAAAATGCAGAAGTTTTTTGAAACATAACAGGTTCATAGTCTAAAAAAAATGGTGTGGGTGAGATTATGAGGGCAGAAGGAGAAATAGTTGATGTAGTTAAGTGGAAAAAGTGATAAGTCTGTTCAGCAGATACTGTGTGAGACAATATCCCATTTACTTGTGTGATATTACAGGAGCACTTGGCAAGTGTCCTGGTGAATGAGGACTGCATTGGGCTGGGCGTTGTACAGCCCCGGGGTAAAATTGGGTCCTTCCCTCATGGGGTCAGAAAGTTCTGCCTTCATTTGGACGTCAGGAGAGACTTTATAGCTCTCAGACTCCCTGGGCAAGCTAGTGACAAAAATACTGGGATGAAGAAGATTTTAATTTGTTTCTCTGAAAGGAAGCAGCCAGCAATGTAAGAGTCCAGGACAAGAAGGAAATCTTTTCAGGGTCTGAGTTCTGTCCTCTTCTATCCGAGGCAGGCACATTATGTGGTCTTCTCCTTAAATGAAGAAAGTCTTTGTGAAAGCTAATTAGAGGCTGTCCATACCGGACTCAGAACAGGACTGCAGTGCAGTACTGGACTGGCACTAGTTTTGAATGATGAGCTCAGGTATCAGTAGCAGCTGAGAATGGAGCTCTACAGGGGCCGCGAAGGAGGCTGCACAGAAAGCAAAAAGGCTGAAATAATCAGCAAATTAACCTGAACTGAGGTCCATGCTTCTGTAGCCAGACAGTTCTCAAGAGCAAACAGTGTACAGAGAGCCTGGGCACATCTGCACATCACGGCTGGGTACATGGATCCCACTGGTTTGCTCCCACCGCTGCTATTTGAAGGCTGTTCAAGGCTTTTGCTATTTTAGTGGCTCAAAACCTTTCAGTTCCATATCTATATTTATGCGCAGCCTGTGTATATTCATTTCTGTCTTTTGCCAAAGCTGGTTTTCAGTTCAAACAGCTCTTCTGCTTCCCCCATTCCTCACTTTCCCAGCATAATTAAAAGGAGCAGTCATCTTCTATCTTAACAGCTTACTGAACAGATAACGTTTGTGGATCTAAGAGGAAAAGACCAAAAAACAACCTTGTGACTTTTTTTGGACCTCTTCACAATTTTTGCTGCCTTGTTCAGTAATATATGAACCAAAAGTTAACTTACACAGACTCTTACTGTCTTGTGATTTATTGACATCAGTGTTTTTAAGTCCTCAATCAAGACCAGGCTTCTAATTTTCCGAGGCACTGCAGAAGCACACAGCATAAACCTGCCCAGTTTATGATTGTAACAAATGAGAGAGACAACAGAAATATGGGGCATGAGAGACCTTGTTAATGGATGTACTTACTCCTCTTAAGGGTTTCTTGAAAATAGTTGTTTAAATTTAAACTTGGGTTCTTTTTGTTCTCTTATGATTTATTATAAGAGAAGTAATATAGGCAGGAAGAGTGCCTAAAAATATACAGATTGCTTTTTTTCTTATTTTATACCTTAGAATATTGGAAATGTCAAAGCTAATCTTTGCTCCTCTGGTGGAGGCTCTGGCATATGTTGGAGCCCAACTGCTGGAAACTGCTGAGGTCTCTGTCCAGCTCCGTTATCTGAGTGCTGGGAAGCAGAGCCAGTGGCACGAAAGAGTCCCTCAGCAGCTGGTGTCTCCCTAAAACCTACAGGTCTTGGTTCACCGGCTTTACAAAAGCAGGCTACAACATTTGTTACCTACCAGCCCCTTGAGGGTGTTGGTGAGTTTGCCTCTCTGATTAGCGGTTCCCTATGAACTCATGAATTCCCATAATTTCCCTTATGAATTCCCATAATTTCCTTTATGAACGCCTCCAAATTATTTGAAGATGCTCCAGGTGTAATTCTGGTGATGTTTTGCTCTTTGCTTAATCAATTTCTTTTAACATCTCTGCTTTAGATACCTCTATCCTTGATTTCCACTTTTCCATATTACTTAGAACAGATCAGTATTTCCTCTAAGTGATAACCTTAGTGGGACAAATTCACTTTTTTTTTCACTGAACTTCATATCTGAAGGATTCAATGCATGGGGTTGTTCAGTGAAGCTAAGCCCCAGCTTCAGGAAGGGATCAGTCAGATTATCTTTGTACAGATGTCAGATATATAGTCTTCCTTTACCGTAAACTGCAGAATGAATCCCAGACACGGGCTAAGGTGTGACTGAGGTTCACTGACGACCCACGGTCAGAGCAATCCATGTTTGTAACTGTGCTGCTCTGTCGGTAGAGACGAAGTTGCTGTATGTTTGTGACAAGGCTGGGCACTGATTTTACGGCATTCATTTCAGACGGTGGAAATGCATTAATTACAGCCTCCTCCTTGATTTCTTCTTGTTCTTGTCACAAGGTAGTTGCAGAGGTGGGGAAAATGCATAAATTATTTTGCAGGAGTGCTGAAAACTCCCATCAAAGATTTAATAAGAGAAGTGCGACAGGTGATGAGAGCAATGCACAAAGGGGAAGCATCTGACGCTGCCACGCACAGCTTTTGTTTTTAAAGCTGTGCAGATAAATGATGACAAAGAGATCAGATAAAAATGACTGTGATTGACTAGCCCCTTTGTGTTAAGTTTGGGGCCAATGATTTGATGGAGAAGGAGGAGGAAGAAACCCCAAGTAACTAATAGGCATCCAGGATATTTTAATCTTTTTTTTTTTTTAGATAGCTTCTAAAATTTCATTAGAATCCAGTGCATGGTTATCCTGTGTTATTAACAAGCTTCACTAGACATCATGTGGAGTTTAGGAACATTAAAAAGCCCCTGTAGTGATGTAGGGCTGAGAAAAACGTATGAAAAGTAACCTTTTCTCTCCTCTGGAGACCAGTTTTATTAAACCAGCTTGGAGGGTAATTTTTCCACTTTGTAAGGAAATGGACTTTTCCTTACAAATGGGAGGAAGACTTTGTGAAACCCCTGAGTATTTTACCTTTTTATAGCACTTCCTTGAACTCCTCCCATTCTTTTTATGTTCTTTGGAACACCGGGAGAATACAGTCTCCCCTATACTCAGTATAACCTCAAAATGTAAGATCGGGTAGGACTTTAGCTGGTCATCTAGTCCACTCCTAAACCAGAAACAAAGCACATCAACATATCTGTGTCATTTGTGAAAGGTTTTTGTCCAACCTCTTCTTAAAAATCTGAAATCATGTTGAGTGAATAATATCTTAGACCATCTACCTCTATTTCATTACCTTTCCTGTTGGACAGTTTTCCTCCATGTCTGTTTGAAACCCATTTCTTCTTACCTTTGTCTCTATATATACTCACTTTTGTTTGGTATCCCTCTTCTTATAAATCACACATCCCCTGCTCCTTTTCATTACTGCAACAAGAGTTCATGTTGTGACCATAATCCATGAAGAATTTCCATCTGAATCAACTTATCTGTGTTCATGGTTGGTTTTGTAGCTGTGGCAGGTGATATATTTTGTAGTAGTGACTTATTCTCATTTCTTTCTACCTGCTGATCTGTGTATCACTGCAGACTTTACTGGTAAAGGCAATCTATCAGCGACCATAGTGATAAAAATAAAAACAGTGCTAGACCAAGAACCAGTTCTTGGGAACATCTAAAAAATATCTCCCATTAGCATCTATCTTTTCAGATCTGTCAGTAAGCCAATTGTAATCCATTTATTGTATGTTACTGCAAGTTTTTAAAGTCAAAATGCTGTGTGGTACTAAGTCACATGCTTTTAAATACAAGCACTACAATTAATTGATCAATTGTTCTTTAATCCAAAAAAGGGATAGTTTGGAAAACCCACTTGCCATAAGATCGTGCTGAAGGGTTTAATTACATTTTTGCTTCAGATTTTTGGTTGATATAGTCTAGAAATCAGCATTATATTACTTACCCAGGATCAGCATCAGCTTGATTGGTTTGTAATTCCCTAGTTCATCCCTTTTATACTTTTCAATATTCAGATGATGTTGATAGTCCTGCAGTCATTTGAAAAGTTCTTTATTTCCCAAGATTTGTTGAAATTAACTTTACTGAGAGTTCCTCATCCCTTAAAGGCTCTTGGTGCAAGATATGTGTCTGTTGTTTTTAAAAAAATGTTTAATTTTAGCAAATGCTACCTCACATCCCCTTTTCATCACAGATGGCAATCTTTCTGTTCCACCCTCGGTATAAAATTCCTGCTCAGTTTGATATACAGACAAAAATATCTATCCTTTGAAAATTTCTACTTTTTCTACTTGCCTAAGAACAGTTTTGCTGTGTGCCTCTAGCAATAACTCAGATTGAAAAATATGTTATAATTATTTCTAGATGTATTGGTCATTTCATTGTTCCCTTCATTTCCCCCCATTTCCCTATTATCAGTCATGTGTTTTGTAATTTATATTAATTGCCATTTCCTTTCCATTTTCTGCCTGACTCTACAAATATATAAAAATTAATGCCTTACTGCCATATTCCCATATCCCCTTTCAATACTGTCCTGGTTTCGGCTGGGATAGGGTTAAATTTCTTCCTAGTGCTGTGTTTTGGATTTAGTATGAGGAGAATGTTGATAACACACTGATGTTTTCAGTTGTTGCTAAGTGCCCTCCTAGTCCAAGGACAGCTCCCGTGCCTACTGACTGAGCTAGGTACACAAGATGGGAGGGAACGTAATCAGGACAGCCAGCCCAGCTGGCCAATGGGGTATTCCATACCATGTGACGTCATGCTCAGTATATAAATGGTAGGCGTGATCCAGGAAGTGCCGATCGCTACTTGGTTATCGGTCAGCGCGGGTGGTGAGCAATTGCATTGTGCATCACTCATTTTGTATACTCTATCATTATTATTATTATTTTCCCTTTTCTGTTCTATTAAACTATCTTTATCTCAACCCACGAGTTTTTCTCACTCTTACCCTTCCGATTCTCTCCCCGTCCCACTCTGGGGGCAGGGGGCGTGAGAGAGCGGCTGCGTGGTATTTGGCTGCCTGCCAGGTTAAACCACGACAGTCCTTTTTGGCGCCCAACGTGGGGCTCGAAGGGTTGAGATAACGATAGATCTGACCAAAGTGTGTTAAGGCAAAATTGTTACAAGCATCCATTATATTGATTGGTCACAATGTTGATGTATTGGCTGTCAAAGTTGTGGGGCTGGCTCTCAATGTTGGGTCATGTAATACCTTGCTTGCAGTATATGTTCCCTTTTCTGCTGTTTATCATTAGTCGGAACTGAGCCAAGGTTATCATTTTGCTGCTGTTTTATGAGGTGATAAAATCATTGGTCGTAAGTCTAATCTGGTATCTGTATTCGGCACTGCTGTCATCTCTGTTCCTCGGGAACCACCTCTTAGAAACTATTCGTAATTACACTTTTTTCTCCTTGGAGAATGAATTTAAGGGGGAGACAGGATGGGACACTTTCTCCCACTTGTTCATCTTCCCTTCCACATCGTCAGAAACTCCTTTTTCTTCTATCCTCTTCACGAAGATGTCCACAATATTTCCTGAGAATTTTGAATATCCTTGGGATGTTCAAACAAGCATGATCATATTGCTATGTCTCCTGAATGTGGTTCGGGCCTTGTTTAGGGTTAAACAATTGTTCAGGAATACTGTCCAGAGATCAACCCTCAGGAACAAGAAAAGAGGGAGGGTGAACGGCGGTGCCTCATCGGGGCGGGCGGAGCGGCGGGTCCCGGGGGTGGCGGGCAGCGGGAGATCAACCCCGAAGATTTTTTTTTTTTCCCCAGCAGAGCACTGCCATGACTGAAAGATTCTGGCTTTTGGAGCCTCCAGTAGGAAATTTAAGAACAACTCACACTACAGTCTTCTCTTAGGATTTCTTGCTTTAAATTTGTGTCCCTGCCAGTGATGCTGACAATCTCACTAGGTTGGCAACAATTAGCCCTTTCAAAAATTCTTATACTGCTGGTCACTGGTATGTTCCGTTTGCACACAATAAATGTAATCAGATCATCATCATAATCATCAGTATCTAAGCAACCACTCATTTTTAGGTCATCAATTGATTTTTCTTTGTCCATCAAAATGAGGTTTAGTATTAAGTTACACTATCCTAGGTGGAAGATTTCCTCTTTCAAGAGATTACCTATTATTTTTAGAATATCTAGGGAAGTTTTATTACTGATTGCACTCGCCCAAAAAAGGGATCTCAAGTGAGGTCACTTATAATGAATATGATACCTATGGATCAGGTCACTTAATTCTCCAGTGAGATTTAGAACTGATAACAGGTAGTACAAAGTTCTCCTTCTTCATGTGGAAGTGGCTTCTTCGTTGTCACTCAGTAAGTTGATGGCAGATTTAGGAGAGTTTACTCCTACCCTGTTATCATGCTACGGCTGGGAAATATCAGAGCACTGAAGCCAGAGGCACCCACAGCCTCTGGCTTCAGTGGGGTTACCTTCACCCATGTCCCCCAGCAGGGATCAGCAGGCTGAAAGGCTTTACCCCAGGTTTCAGAAGATTTTAGGTGCCCATTTCTCATTGCAGCACATAGCTCTTTAGCTCTTTCTCAGTGCCTGGAAGGCACAGGAAATCCTGAGAAGGTGAACCCCATAAAATTGCAATCTGAAAGTCTTCTTTTCAGCCTCCTGAACATCAAATAGCAGCACAGAAGCATTGTGGTGGTGCTTGTTTTCTTTGCAGAGTGCTCCTGCAGCAGCAAATTAGAGCTACTGCAGGCTCTTGAGGGCCTGCTGAGCTATTTCACTCTCAGTAGCCTGGGTGACTCTTCACATTTGATTCAATTTCTCATATGTGAGGTAAATATTCACCTAGGATGTGATTTAGAAGACACTCTTCCTTGTGAGGCAACAGCAAACCACCAAAGTATTGTACTCCATGAGCTTTTGAGGCCTGAAGTCCAAAGCTAAGGGACAGTATATCCATAATAAAAGCTGCCACATGACATGAGATAAAGCTCCAGAGCTGTTTTCTGGTACATCTTCAGACTGTGTTTGAGGAAAACAGGAAAGATGTAGCTCTAGACTTGGCTTCATGTTGATGGCAACAGGAGCACCTCCCAGGAGAGAGATTGGCACCTCAAAGAAGCAACATGAGATGCTGGGCTGGATTATGCTGTGGAAGCATCAGCCTCTCCGTTGACAGCCAAGGCACCCTAGCTGGTTTACTCATGCAACGCCTTTGCTTTTGGGGGCTGCAGCTTGGTGAGTTGGCTGATGCATCCCAACCTGTAGGTCATGAGACATGTCCGAGGTCACACAGAAATTCACCGCAGAGCTGCTAGTTAAACCTGGGTCTCTTGGTTCAGGTTAACACAATACAAGCCTGGAGTCTCTCTTCTCTCGTACGCCTTTTTCTTTGTCCTCTCTGTGGTACCTGGCTCATACAAGTACGTGTACTTGAATACGCCACTCTATCTTATCCTTGGCACACTGGGGATGGAAAAACAGTTCTAATTCTGAAACTCCAAATGAATATTTAAACACACTTTTTTTTATTAGATGCTAATTATTATTATGGATAAGGGATTCTAGGGGATTTTGGGAGGGGAATGATTTTAAATAGGCAAATTATTTCATTCAGAAGTACATTTACTATACATAATAATGGATAGCTTTCTTATGGTGCTTTGCAACTTCAAAGTGCTTTGCAACTATTAATTAATTAACATGCGTGCTCTTTTGGAGGTAGGAAACTAATTATTAACAGCCCTGTCTTGCACACAGGGAACTGAATGATAAACATTCATGTTATTTAAGCAATTTAGCCATTGTATTGCATGCTTAATTTGTCTCTGCAAGTACCACATCTTCATACATAATGTGGATTAATGCATATGCAAATGATTAAGTTAAATAGCTGCATTCATACAATGCATGGTGATCGGCATGCATAATTATGTGCCCGGTCCCTTATATCTTAGGACTCCCTTAAAATGACAATCAGTCATCCTTCCTTGTGTTCCCTGAAAGTCATTTGAGATTGATATGTCCCCAAATGGGAGATGAAAGCTGACATGAGCCAAGAGGTGTCCGGGGAGATGGTCCCTGATGTAGTAGGTTCTGGAGCAAATCCTGTAACAGAGTGGAGAAACAAGCTGAGACTGTCTGAAGCTAGTGCTGCACATAGCTATATACACTCTCGTGCCAAAAACCCCCAACATGGTCCCAACTAAGACAAAGGGAGGAAGATCAGTAAAAAATTCAGCCTCGTTTTATTGGTGGCAGACCAGGGACACAGTGGCTCAGTCAACGTGCTGTACCTGAGTTCCTGTCACCCTCGCCTTGTGCTCCTATTTCTACAGGCAGCCTAAGCTAACCCTTACGTTAGCCTGGGCCCAAATCCTGGTAACCTTGTAGCAGACAAATCTCAGGGCAGTTTTAGGGAGCCCTTGTCTCTGCCAAACAGCAGTCAGGGGACGATGCTATAAAGATGGATGGGACAGATGATTCTGCTGGAACAGGAGCTGAGCACCAGGCTTGTGTCCCAGCCAGGAAACTGTGCTCCTGTGGATCGTTTGAGGAGTGTGCACTTATACTTCATCCTCCGGGAATACCAGGTGGTCACCCAGGAACATGTGCAAAGTGTGGACAGGCAGCAAGTCTAGATTGAGGTTGCCCCCACAGAGCAGCACTGGCAAAGCTGGAAAAATGAAGTGACCTGCTCAGGATCCAGCACTTACACGCTTCCACATATTATTTAAGAGAGGTTCCTAATTTTCCCTCCAAACTGTTGTCCATTTGGGGTTTGAGATGCTGGTGATGGCGGGCGATTTGCATCACAGACACGAGCAGATACACAGCTTATCCTGTAGTTCAAGCACCCTCCCGCTGCCAGGAGCAGAAGGCAACGTCTGTAACTTGTGATGAACTTCCCACCTCTCCGTGATGAGAAGAGAAGCTGCGCTGGGAGATTTAGGACTCGCTGAACAGAACAGAAAGGACATAAAGAAAGCTGAGGAAAGCACCCTTGGGAGGGCACGAAAGGAGTGTGACAGCTGAGGGAGGAAAAGCAACTGCTAAGTAAGCAGAAGCGTTACCAGGATCAGAGACTTGGAGAACTTAAAAAAGGCAACGGGAACGAAGCACCTGGGAGCGTGCGAGAGCCTGTGGGGTCTTAACAGAATCGAATCTGCACAGACCCTCCCCAGGCTCCCAGGACATCCAGTCTGTGGGCTGGTGAGAAATTGCCAACATGATCTTCTGATCTCTGCATGGCTGTGTGTGTTCCCGTAAGGCTTTCAGTGCTGGAAGGTGGACTGTCCTTATCTCAGCTCCTGATTGTTCGACTAACAGTTCACTTCAATTTTTCTGTTTGCCAGTAATCCCACATCCTTCCTCGTGGTCTTTTCTAACTCAACATTGCCTTTCTACCCTTTGGGCTCCCCTTTGCCTTCCCAGGAATGACCACACTCCTTCTGTTTAACCCACCCCATAGAGAAACCCATGATTAGACAATTCATGACACTTGGATGACACTTAGAATCATAGAATCAGTAAGGTTGGAAAAGACCTCTAAGATCATCGAGTCCAACCGTCAACCCAACACCACCATGCCCACTACACCATGTCCCTAAGCGCCTCATCTACATGTCTTTTAAAAACTTCCAGGGATGGGGACTCCACCACTTCCCTGGGCAGCCTGTTCCAAGGCCTGACCACTCTTTCAGTAAAGAAATTTCTCCTAATGTCCAATCTAAACCTCCCTTGGTGCAACTTGAGGCCATTTCCTCTCGTCCTATCGCTTGTTACTTGGGAGAAGAGACCAACACCCACCTCGCTACAACCTCCTTTCAGGTAGTTGTAGAGCGCGATGAGGTCTCCCCTCAGCCTCCTCCAGGCTAAACAACCCCAGTTCCCTCAGATGCTCCTCATAAGACTTGTGCTCCAGGCCCTTCACCAGCTTCATTGCCCTTCTCTGGACACGCTCCAGCACCTCCATGTCCTTCTTGTAGTGAGGGGCCCAAAACTGAACACGGGATTTGAGGTGCGGCCTCACCAGTGCCGCATACAGGGGCACGATCACCTCCCTGCTCCTGCTGGCCACACTAGTTCTGATACAGGCCAGGATGCCATTGGCCTTCTTGGCCACCTGGGCACACTGCCAGCTCATGTTCAGCCAGCTGTCAACCAGCACCCCCAGGTCCTTTTCCTCCGGGCAGCTTTCCAGCCCCTCTTCCCCAAGCCTGTAGCGTTGCCTGGGGTTGTTGTGGCTGAAGTGCAGGACCCGGCACTTGGCCTTGTTGAACCTCATACAGTTGGCCTCAGCCCATCGATCCAGCCTGTCCAGGTCCCTCTGCAGAGCCTTCCTACCCTCCAGCAGATCAACACTCCTGCCCAGCTTGGCGTCGTCTGCAAACTTACTGAGGACTTGCATCACTCCTTGCAGCTCTTCTGCTGCCTGTTGTCCCTCCCCCATATTTTTCTGCCTCTTCTGATATTCTCAGCCCGTTCTGGTGTATATTGCCCTATCCGCTATTTATACAGCTCCTGGTATGCTTGTTTCTGGTCTGAGCTGATGTCTCTAGGCATTGCCTTCATGCTATTAACCATAACGAACACATAGCTTTTTAATTTCTTGATGCGTTTTTAAGAAAACCTATGTTTAGCTCTTAATCCTGGTGTAGATGGTGTGTTCTTATCAATAATTGGCCTATTAAGTTATGGGTACAGCTGAGTAAATTTCATGCTTATAAAAATGTTTGAGCAGGCAATGCATTTAGCTGACTGCAGACTGGTATTTATGTAGTTCCAGGAGAGTAAATAAAGCCTATTCGGTGGCCATCATTATAGCATTATTTTCTCTCCCTCCTTCCTTCGCTCTCAATTTGATGCAAAAGCCCAACCTCATGCACAGAGTCGTGCCTCCCAGAGGGTATTACATTTCTTCAGTTGCTACTGAAATGAATGGCACTGGGGACATTCCCTGCCCTCCAAGACCAGGCTCCAATTCCCAAAGTATAAGCCTGAAAGGTTGTGAGGCTGTTTCTAATGTTCATTCCCATCATGACTGATGACGTTCAGTGCAGGACTGATATTACCTTTGCCTGTCCAGCCCCTTTTGTGGGCCGAACTGATGACACTCATTATCTGATTCAGAAATTAATATATACACCAAGTAGGGGAGCATTTTTGAACACTGGGCAAAGTTGAGGTTCCACATTTTTTTCTTCTAACTTTTATGCTTGGAATAACTTTTCTGATTCTACTTTCCTTATCTTGTAACTCATTTACAAAACAGCCTTCTACAGGAAAGACTTATTCTGAAGTCATTAAAAAGACAGCTGCACCCCTCTGTAACCCCTAGGACAAGCGTATGTGTTTGAATGCCAGCTCTGTAAAGCACTCAACTTGTGCTGTGCTTTCTTTCAGTTTTAACAGCTTGAAGTGCATGAGTGGACCTCTTCAAAACTTATAGGTAGGTTTAAAATTAAGCAGATCCCTGTAATCAATGTCTTCTAGGTCTGGGTCTCCAAAAAGTGGACCCAGGCAAAAAGTGAGCAAGAGGTGGTTCCCAAGAAAATGAAATCTTCCTATCTGTTTTAAAAAACTCCACCTTTTATTATGTAGGACTTCAGCTGTCTTGATGCTTAAAATAAGATGATCTAGGCACAGATGAAAGCATATACTAAAACTCATTAAAACAAGATTAGTAATGGTGCTCAATAGTGTAATTGTAAGAGACTGACACCGAGATGTGGAGGGTTTGGGGAGCTAATGGGATCCTGGCAGTTGCTGGCACTTTGGAGTGACCCTTCGCAATTTCCCAATGGAGGTCAATAACTTACTAGCTTATACCAAGGCAGTTGCTCAGTTTAGAGTGCCGAGACAAACCATTTCCTTGGACAAATAAAGTGAAATTAGGTTGCTCCGTCACGTAAAGTGCTTGTAAAAGAGTATGTGGAGCCTGAGGAAAAATGAGAGGTCAATCAATCCCTCTGGAAAGAGGAAGACAGCTGGAAAGAGAGTGAGCTTACATAAATAGCCAACAAACCAGACAAATATATGACCGCATGAACAGCATCTCTGCTGAAGTTTACATGCACTTGATTTTATGGCCCCAGCATTTCCCAGCACATCCTTTTATGAGGACTCCCTCTGCCTTTTACCACGTTGCACCAAAAGTGCAACAATGATACTAACTGACTTAAAACTTTTTGGCTTCCATCAGTGCCCAAATGTTGTTTTCCTATGCATTTTTTGTTTTTCTTCTGTCTTTCAACAGCTGGTATGCCATCTCCACCAGTGAGTGGAGAAGTACCGTGCTGCAGAAGAAGTAGAATAGATGTGGGGAGTGAGGCCCTTGTACAAAGGGTCAGGCAAAGTCATGTCAACACAGTTTGAACTGAAGGAAAGGTCTATGTATTTAAAGTGTGAATGGTTAACTGCTAGGACAGATTAACCGAGGAGGTGCATCCAAATGCTGTCTGCCAGCAAGTCTTTTCACTGAGAATAGCTCTCTTTCTATTTCGCTTAACCAAAAATAACTGAATGGATGCCAGAAAATTTGTGTGTTAACTTCTGCGTTACGCCATGGAATCAGGGCAGATGATCCTAACAGTCCCTTAGAGATTTTCCTGCATTCCCCCCATTGCGATCAATTAGTCTGGCCTCTCACGTCGCGTGGATCGGGGATTTCACTGCGGAGATTTTCCAGCATCAACCCACTCCCTTCTGATCTCCAAATTGATGCCTCTGACTTTCCCAGGCTGACACACGGAGACGGTTGGTGCTTGGAACACAGTAATCCAGATCTCCCCACTCCCACACCCCTGCTGTGGTGTGTTCACCGTCCCTCATATAGAGCAGAGCTATAGGCAGCAGAGCAAACACACAGATCAGCTCTTCTGGCTCCAGGGAGCTGGTGGTTCCTTGTTGGCTGCACAGGCTTAGAAAAGCCAGGGTGAATTTTTCACGATGAATAATTTAAAGTGAGCCTTTTTGACCTCATTTTCTATATGCATCTCCTAGCAGAAAGTTGAAGCTAAAGTAATTTGTCATGGCTGAGTGTAAATCCAAGGGGAGCAGATGGGGGTTTCCCTGCCATGTAGCTGTGCAGGCACTGTGTCCATGAAAATGGACTGCTTGGGACGAGGCAGGCAAAACCTCCACGAAGGAAAATGTAGCTGTAGCTAAATTTTTCAAAATCAACCCCTGAGTTTACTGTTGAGGCTTTGTTCTCCTGTGAACGTAGTCTAGGTTTCAGTCAGCTAGGAGGCAATGTCCTCGTCGATTAATTCAACTTGTTTACTTATTTTTTTCACTTTGAATGTTTATTGCTGTCCAATGAACTGTTCTTCTTTCTGGGATCCGCTGGTAATGGCTTTGCGGCACACCATGGAAAGGGCTGAGGACACTGCCCAGGATTTTATTAACCAGCTGGTACTTATTGTTCCCTCCGTATTTGCATCACTAAACGATGCTGAAGAGATCTGGGTGATTTTTAAGAGGGCAGGGGCTGCGGTGCCACATGCAGAATTGCTGGCCGCGTTTGAATGCTGGGTTAGAAACAGGACCAAGGTGGAGAACATCTTTCTTCTGCCATCACGTGCTCTTTGTGACCTTCGAAAGTCGCTTCTTTGACTCCAAACTTAGTTGTTTGTAAAATGGGTGCAATGCAGCTGGTCTGGCTGGAAGTATATGGGGCTTAGTAAGAGTGTGGAAGATTCTCCATCATTTGACATCTTTACATCCAGTCTAGTGTCTTCTCAAAAGACGTGTTGTAGCCGCATTTACGGACTCGATGAAGAAATTATTATCATATTATTAACAATCCTTTACCAGTGGGGTCCTAATGGTGATAGAATAGTTTTCTGTTTTCCTGGGAAGCCCCAGTTGTCTTCTTTTAGCTTTCATTACTGTGCATAACTGCGTAGCCTGCCAAAGAGCAATATCGATTCCAGCGTGTCGAGCAGATCAGGGCTTTGTTTGTTGTGCAAATAGCAAAACAGCAGCAGTACTGCAGACAGTAGGAGCAAAACGAGACAACGGTCTGTCTCAGGCATTTGAATTTATTCATTATGCCTGGTGTTTGCAATGCAGTATGACGAGCTGCCTTAGTCTCAATGCACGTTTTCCATACGACCCTGAGGCTGCTTTATGCGCTGTGGGGACTTCTGGCTGTTAGCCGCAGGAGGCAGCTCTTGCTGGAGCGTGCCCTTGGAAAGGCTGACATGAGCTCTTAAAGATGAATTATTTAGACAGCCTCACAAGCATCTTCTAGCCAAAGCTAAAGATACATCTGCTTGTCACGGGCAGCCATAAATCCGTGACGAGAGCAGAGGGGTTTCCCTGTGACACAGCCCAGCCTGTTGCTCACTGCTGCAATGCTGCACAGCCTGAGTTACAGGAACGGTAAGAACGGGAACGCTCTCCCCACACGAGTGATTTGCTTTGCATCACTGTTACAATAAGATACATCACAACATGAGCTTCAGCTGAATCAAAATCGTACACAATTAGACCAGGATTTTGCTGAGATTCTGGCTGATCAAGCACCGGACTGCGGTCTGGTGTGGTTCTAAGCGAAAGGTGTTAGTACTGGGAGCCGTCACTTGTGCCACCCCTAAGGCCGTTTGCACACACAGATGATGTCTTTTAATCTGAAAATAGACTCTAGTGGGGTTTGCAGCAGTTTAAGCCCTGCCCTGAGCCAGTGAAGACGACTGCATTACGGATTTTCCGCTGAGGTGGTCACGTTGTAGGGAGTTTCCTCAATCAAAATAGGACCCTAATGCCTTAGGCGAATCGTTTAGCATCCCCATCTCCTTTAGCTGTCAGATTGACAAGGTGCTACCTGTCTGCCTTGATGAGGAACAATGCCTCATCATTTTAACTTTAGCTTCCAAATAACATGGTTAGGAAGAGAATTTCCTTGAGGTTAGATTCCTCTGTTCTAGGTAGCTGTGAGATTTCTTATACCTTCCTCTGAACTCTCCTGTGGGAGATGAGATGCTGTAACTACGGAGACCTAAGGGCTGATCTGAACTGGCAGTTCCTCCCCTCCTGCTGGTGTGGGAATTAATTAATATTTTTTGTGCTACGTGCAATCATGCGCTGGTAAAGCAAAATGTGACGGTTAGGTATTTCATTACTGAGCTTGTTTTAAAGATATTTCTTGGTGTAAAATCTCTTTTGACTGTTCAGTGCTGTATTGCGCAGTGCTATCAAGCCTGTCTCGAGGACTTCTAGTAGTAGTAATAATAATAATAATGATAATAATAATAATTTGTAGGTCTTATGTAACCCTCCTTTGCAAGGTTTCCCAAAGTGCTTTTCAAAGGAGGTTAGTGTGTAACAGAAAGAGAAAATTATTTCCCTCGGGTCCCTCCAAGCTCATGTGATGCAGGTAGGAGTGGAAGTGAATTTTTCAAGCTTTGTATCCTGGCCTCAGGACACCAGCTAATGTAGGTTAACTCTAGAAATTGAAACTAGGTATCTGAATTGCTTGTACAGTAGGTCTAGGCAGTTTGTGTAGGCTACAGATTTGAAAGGGGTAAAAGGGTTATAGGTGCCTCACCTGCAGGACTATGGCTTTTGGGAAAAGAGCAGCAGCCTTTCTTATGTCTCTTTGCACATCTCGGTCTCTGTGCCCCAGTTTCCTTCCTTATTGCATGGGTACTTCCATAGCTTGAGTCATTAGCATCCTGGGTGGGAGGCATTGAGTAGAGCAATAATGACTCTGATGCCTGATTCAGTTTGACATTGAGTGTCAGGAAATGGTGTATTTTCATTGGGAAATAATGTATTCTTAGTCAAAGTTAGTCTTAAGTAGGATTAACTATGAGACCACGTCCCCACCAGTACAAGGACAGTGCAGAGCAGGCAGAGGGCTCAGCCCTGCCAGTGCTCCTGCACCGAAAAGGCCAGTACATTTCAGGAATATTTGCAGACTAAAAAAAATCAGAGGAAGGATCAGACCTAATCTTCATCCCAGAGATAAAAACTTTATCCCAGAGACAAAGTACCTTCAAAGCAGAGACCATGAGTGAAAGAACTCCATTCCTTGAGGTCCAAAAAAGGGACTTCGCACAAAACCATTGAGAGCCTTGAAACTGCAACTATGAGTGAGGTGGCGAAGTTCCCCATATCATGTCTAAAGATGTGCCCTCCCAAGGGCTTGGATGCTCAACAGTGAGCTGCCAAAATGCACCCCATTGTGTTTTAATTTAAAAAGAGAAATCATCAGTCTTATTTGGGAAGATGATAATTTTTCACTCATCGTGGCCCAGCAGAGATAGGTTGCTGGTCTGGGTTACAGGAAAAGAAGGATCCTTGTAGGTGAGAAGAGTGGCAGCAGGCGAGGGAAGACGGGGGCACATATGGAAAAGCACAAGAGGAGCGCTTGGACCCAGACTGGTGGCCCACACCTCACCTGGACTGTTACAATACCCTAGTGTTTGGCCCAAAGGAGGGTTACCTGAGCTGATGACTCTCTGGGGGAGAATCAGGGTCTTCTGGACATGAATCAAAGTTAAGCAGGAGGTTAGTCTTTTGGAGAAATGTATTGCTGAAAAGAAACAGGACTGAATTCCCTGTGCTTGGACTGTGTTCCTGAAATTCTTTTAGGGGATTTTATGTTGGGTACATTTTGAGAAGAACATCTGCATTCAACTTTCAGTCAGGTCTTCCATTTTTCCCTTTTATTCAATACACACGTTGGTACTTTGAATGTTCCATATTAAATGCTATGTACATGGCCTGTAAATACACCATGAGTCAGCATTGCCTATAGACATGTTGCAGAATTCATGTGGAGCGCTCTAGATTTTTAAGAGCTGTTGCTTCTTCCTCGAGTGGCACATTCCTGTGAGATACATTTCCTGGCTGTTCACAGAGGAAAGGAAGAGGAGTAGATTTGAGGATTCTAATTTATTGGGAAGATAAACAGTTTATGACTAGTATCTTAGAGTTTCTTTCCCATTCAATAGCAAACCACATATGCCAGCTCTTGCTGTTTAGAACAAAAGATGAAATAGTTTCTGGGAAGACTGAATATATTCTTTTAAAAACCATTTGGTTTTGATCTTTTGAGGAACAGGGAACATACATTTGAGAAGGGTTTAATTTTGTCAAAGAATGTATGTGTTTGTTTGATCTTCCTTTCTGTATTAGGATATTGTCAATCTTTTGTTATGCATTATTAAAACAGATAATGAGATACAATTCTTGCTCGAGGGAATTTTCAGTCCTCGCAACCGAAGATTTTACAGCCAAAGAAACTGCAATTAATAAGATGATAGACAAATGGTGGAAGGAAGGAAAACATTATTGTCTCCGGTCTTGAGGTGGGGAGCGAGTTACAAGGAGATTAAAGCTTTAGGTTGGCAAAACTCTTAAATGCATGTAACATGTGCCTAGATCCAGCCCACAAAGGAAATGAGGATGTCTTTAAGTCCTGCTGACCTTGGGTGGCTTCTTAAAAGGGCCGTGGAGTCCAAATAGCACAAAAAGTCAGAAATGCATTTGTTCATTAAAGAGATGCTTTTAGACATTTGAACTTTAATGCTTTAATATTAAGCCTGTGTTTAAATACCTGCTTGAGCTGGGACTAGATTGGGTCAAAGACGTTTGGGCAGGGATTAGATGGAAATCGATGGAAGATTTCAAGTTCTGATGATGTTTCAGATAGTGACATTGTGAATGCTTCTGCTGGTACCTCTTATTTTCCAGGCTCATCTGCCAATAAAACTGAAAAGTGTCCATCTCATTAATGTTTTTAGCCTGATCTAACACCTCCTGTTACTCTTTTGCCCATGGAAGGATGCAGTTTCATAATTTTGAGATTTGAGTCACCATGACTTTACAATCTCTACCGATGCAGGTAGTCTGAGATGATACCTTTCTCAGGCATGCAAAGAGCATGGCTGTCCACATCAAAAGGTCCCCTTTTCAAAATAAAATAATCACTTGCAGTCTCTTCTCCAAATAGCCAAAGTGTAGCTCCACCTTACTGATCTCAGTTTATCAATCCTGGATATGCATTCTGTCTACTCCCCTCTTCCAAAGCCTTTAAATCTCTCTGAAAATGGCTCTAAAAAGGGTGGATTACTGTTTTTTTGCGTCCATCAAATGACAGAATTTCGTCTGGATCCTTTCTGCTCTTGCAGTCAAAGTCTGCCTCGGATTTTGCCTTTATCATTGGGTCTGTAAGCTTTTTTCCTAAGCTTTTATCTTCTATGCAAAGGATATATCAGCTGCACGGTCTCTGCTGTGGGACTGGCTGAGTCATTCCTGCATTCACAAATAGTCTCAGACCTGCTGTGCATTGATAACACCTGTGCTTATTGATGACCATAGCTGGAGCCCCTGTATCTGTCTCCTACTGGTGTTCTCCCTCTTCCCTTTCAGACACTGCACGATATGTCTGAATTTTCCTCTCCCTATGCACTTTGGGGGCTGACCTCTGAAGGATTTTCTTCTTCAGGGGATCGGACTGTCGTGGTCCCTGTGCGGGACCCATGTCTAGCCAGATGATGGAGGAGTGTCGACAGTGCTAAGCTGTCACTGTGAGGTGACGTCGAAGTGGGGGAAATGGTCCACCTAGGAGGCATCATCTGAACATGAGGTCTTGTTATGTGCCATGCCCTTCTCCTGCCACAAATACCACCTCTCTTGAGGTCTTTTCCCTTACATGCTGGGGACAGATGGCATGCAAATTGGCAAAGCACTTTTGCTTATTCTGTGATATCTGGGGACAGAAGAGAGGTCATAACCATGCATTGCAAGGGTGTAAGGTACAGGCACTGGTTGGAGAGGAGGAAGCAGTGTGAGCCCAGCGCTCAGTGTCTGACCTGTAATGGGCCTGGGGATGCTGTGGGACAAGTGTTTCGTTTTCTGCTCGTCCTTTCAGACCTGAGGCATTAAATGAACAATACAATGAGTCCTGTTCCAGTGTGACAATGCTCTGCTGGTGCACATACCCCTCACAGTCTTCTTCGGGGCTCAGTTTGAGCAATGCAACTCTTGCTTGAGATCTGTACTGATGCTCCCCTTGCCCTTGCTACCTCTGCTGCTCTTAGTTAATCTCCTGCTGCCAGTGACAGTTCCCAAATTCCCTTGTTAGCCCAGAGGAATCTGCTCCTCAGCATACCCTCAGGAGCAATGGTCCAGCAATATTTTTAGCTTTGCCATTTGTACAGCTACCCTTCACCTTGTTTTTTCACCCTATCACGCAACTTCAGGGCTTCCATCATAGTATGTGGCTTGGGCTTGTGGCCACTCTGCCAAGATCTGTAGTTTTCACAGATTTTTATCTCCTGCTTTCTAGTGTTGTAATTAATTCCTAAAGATGGAGTAAGTAAGTGAAGAAAGTTAATTTCAATGTGTCCTTCCCAATAACCTCATTTGCAAGAAAATAGCTCAAATATTGTCATTAATCATCCTTTTACGCAATCAGTTAGCCAGCTGACTTTCTTCTGTTTTCCCAGTCAACAATTTTATAACAGGACTGCTCAGTTCACCAAAGAGCTGTTTTATTGCAGACTGCAGAACGGGTGGCGGGTGCTGCCTTGTCACTGTATCACAAATAGGGGTAAGTTGTCCTGATGACTGAAGAATGGGATGGTGGAGGGGGTGGCGGAGGACCAGAGTGAACCTCCATCCTGTAGTACTCCACGCTTGCTAATGAGCATTTTCTACCTGTGGATCAGGCACCTGAGGAAATATTTGGTAATCAGTGACGGAGGATTTGCCTCTCCAGTTGGAGTGACACCTTTGCAATTAGTGATATTAAGCTTGGGTAAACTGGGTGTAGAATGTGAAGAGAACTGGGCCAGCAGCAGTCCTTGCACAGAGCATCTGGGGCCAGGGGAGTTGGCAGTAAATAGGCAGCTTTTTGTTATTTTCCCAAGTGCAAGCACATGTTTTCTCTCATTATTTACATAATTACAGCACATATTTTGAGAAATATCGTTCCCTCTTCCCCTCATTTTAATTAGCTTCTTGGAGGGGAATGCAGAAGATTTCCCAGTCTGTTGTCATATGACGTATGAAAGGGATAACCTCTGTATCTCAGTTCTTCTGTTTGCGTTTGAAGCTGCTTGCTGGTTTCCATTCAGCCACAGATACAATTAATTCTTAGCATCTGGCTCTAAATAGCGTTATGTCTGGCTGTGGCAGGGAGGCAGGGAACCCAATTAACACACCCTTGAATATCTACCACTTTGCTTTCCAGACCCATTTCTATTTTGTGTTAGAAGGCTTAAAACATAGAGGAAAAAGAGGAGCAAAAGAAATTTTAGATGTGGTCTTGTCTCATTTAATATTAATTTGATGAATACAGTATGATAAATACTGTCAGATTCATGAAATGACTCTTTCCCTTTTCAGTAATATGATGATGGTAATTACATGTGCATAATGTAGTAAAATACTTATAGGACTTCCTCCAGTGAATTACTTTCAAAGTTATTTGCTGGGGATTCTTAGTCAATCAATAGATAACAGAGAGAATAGGATCCTGACTATAGGAGTAGGAGAATATCAAGGAAGCGGCTTAATTCGGTGGACACTGTACTGTGTCCAACCTTAACAGAGGTTGTTGAAAAAAATAGAAAGGTTTTGGTGAAGTGTAACAAGACATATCTGAGGTTTTCAGAATGTCCTTTTGAGAAAGAGACCTCAGAAGATGGCAATATTTAATTTATCCTCGGAAAAGTTCTCTTAAGCTCTTCAGTTCATTTAAGAGGAGTTTGTGGAAAACTACACGGGGAAGACATTGCTGAGAATAGATTGCTGTAGCAGAAAAAGCAAAAAAAGAGCCAGTGGGTAGAAACTGAGGCAACTGCTATTAAAAAATACACAGAAAAGCTATCTTGGCACTGAAACAACTTGGTGGATGTGATAGTGGTAAGTTCTCCAATTGTTTTAAAGTCAGTTTAAAAGTATTTGTCTTCCACATGACATGCAAAATGTCAAATAGAAGTTGTATGCTTGAAGCAAGCTCTGTGGGGAGGAGCTATGGCCTGTGTGATGCAGGTGGTCAGAATACCCTATGTGACCATGAAGGTTCCCTCAAGACTTAAAAACTCCGTGTATCTAAAATAAGATTTTGTTTCTCCCAGAACGTGTGTTGTAACAGACCAAGGCAGCAATTTCAGTTGTGGTGCCCTCAGGAGAACATCTGTGGAAATAGAAACTTCCTTCTTTTCCCCCTTTCTATGTTTTTCATGAATGAATCACACAAGCTTGGGACTATAGAATTTCCACTTCAACCACTTAAACCCCACCACTCTGTCAGAAAAAGGACATCCTGCATGGCACACTTGTTTTGAACTATTTAAGTTGCACTTGCTCCTATTTTCCAAGACTGATGCACAAACATAAGTGTCAAAAAGTAAGGATGGGATTCAGTTTAAATTTAAGACACCTCAGTGGAGATGCCTACTAATCTCAGCTCCCATTTTAATCAGTGGTTATCAGATGCCTGTATGTGGGCATCTCAGTGTATGAGACATCCCCATGGAGTGGGCAGGTGCAGGCTTTGGGATGAGTAAAGGACCTGCAGGAAACCCAAAGCCTTTTGGACTGGCAGCTGGAAGCCAGGTGGCATGCCAGAGCAGCTCGAAGGGCATTGAATGATTAGACGTGAACCCAGCATAGTCAATGAAATCAGAGGGTGACTCAGGTCACCCCGCAGCAGCAGCCTACTGACCTCGAGAGAGGGCAGGGGGTGGGTTTGCTCAGCCTGAGACTGTGCTTCTGTGTGTGATTATATGATTCACGGATTTGCATCGTTCATATTGATACAGATGGAGGGACTTTAAACCTGGGGTTGATGGGTCCAAGGAGGAGGGGGTGATGGAGCCAGGAAATTTGTGGGATCCCTTTCAGCTGCGGGTCATCATCAAAAAGCCTGTAGTTGGGAAGGGCATTTCAGTATTCTGACTTTTGCTTCCCAGCCCCAAAATTTTTCAAGACCCATGACAGGAGAACACAGGCAAATGTTGCACACCCTTCAGCCTTTCTCACATAATATGCAAATGTTCAAATATATTCAAATATCATAAACAAGTCTGTTATTCCAATAGTCTCACTGACTCTTCTGAGAAGGCTTTTCAGGATCTGGAACCAAAGGGCTCCAAGAAGGTTCCTGCCACTCAAAATGAAGTCCCAGCATGGTAAAATGTTTCAGGACCATCATAAGGGCTCAGAAGGAATCTCTCAGGCTTTGAGAAGTCAGATCCCAAGTGCACAAACATCACAAGACACCCAAAAGCTAGGAAATAACAAAATGTGTGGTTATTCTCTACCACTATTGGAGCCATTAGGCTGCACTGGCTTCCTGTTTTCCAGAAGCTGTGACATTAGCAGCACGGTGCAGATTAACCTCAGAGCAAGGTTCATCCCCATATATTTTCCTTGCAATCAGAAATTACAAAATGTAATGACAGGTGCTAATGTCATCTCTTTGGCATGGATAAGAAACTGTCTGTGCTGCAGGATCAGGCTCTTCAATTGCAATTTTAAGTTGCAGAGACGTTTTTCCATTTTGGACATGTATTGCATTTACAGCATGACTGTGAATACTCTCTGTTAAGTTTTGTGACACTGATAGACCTAGTGGGGATATTTCTGAAATCAGCAGTTTTCACACAGCAGAAGGAATGTTTCATGGAGCATTGCATATTGAAGGTCATTCTAGGAATCAAATCTGATTTGAACCTTTCTCAGCTGTAGGTGAAAACAGCAGCTTTCTGCAAGTTGGTTGCACAAAAGTGGTCCGTGCAGAAATAAAATAGTCTTACTGTAACATCTGCCCCACTTCCCCTTCACCGTTTGAAAGCCTCTTGTTAAAGACTGGGAGCTGAGTCTTTTCTAGGTGACACTTGTTGGGAGAGGGAGTAAACGCATCCTTAATCACAACTGAGTGTCAGCAGTAGCAGTATGAGAAAAATAAAAGAATTTGAAAGTACAAATTGTTTTGCATGCTCTGAGATTGTTAAATTCTCCACCATCATCTTCTCTGCCAATTGCTAATTCTTTTTCTAGGCTTGTTAACTATTCCTCAGTCAATTAATAAAGTTCATTTACCCGAGCAAGAAAACTGCATAATTCTCACTGGTCTTATACCAGATGATAACAGCAGCTGAGCTTAAAAACCAACCCAAAACTTGTTCACCATGACAAGTTTCAATGTTTTTGTGTATTTGTCCGTAACTGGAACTCACAGTTAAAATTACTTGTATTTTCTTTTTCATTTTAGAAAGTGTTCAGAAACATTTTGAATGGGAAACATCAAAACAAGAAGTATCAAGTTCTTGGACCACACTGAAAAAGATTGTTGACTCATCACTGAGCATTTCAGATACTGCTTTGAAAATGATTTTTAGTTGAAACTGGCATTCCTGAATTTAAATTTCTTTGGATAACTTGAGGGAAGAGCATTTGAGGGAAGAATAAACTGCTACCATATCAATCTTATTTTGCTTGTGTTTGTGTTCCCAAAGCAAAGGTTGTGTCTTAAATTTCCTCTTAAGACCTTAAAAACAGGTTGTGCAGAGTCCCACCAGTATGCAGCCGAGGTGTCCCAAAGTTAACCAAACCATAGCTGAAGTTGAAGATGCCAACTGATACATCACCACTGTTACTGGATTTCAAGCTATGGTCAAGAGCTCTAATATCTGAGCTTTGGCTGAAAAAAGTAAATCACAGAAAATAACTGAAACACCTTGCCTGGGTTTTTTGCTGGCAGGAGGGAAACCTTCCCAGTGTGAACCAGTTCACTGAGGTACTCTTTCCATGTGGCTCGAGAGAGCCTGACAGAGATGTATAGGGCAGAATGACTGTATTTATGTCTGAGTTTTCACTCACATACACTGTCCTATCGATTGCCTATGTAAACAAATATAATATACAGCATTTAATATCCCATTTTGGCATCCCCAGCTGACTGCATCTGAGAGCGCAGTACTGAATATTTTTTTTCTGAGTGAAGAAGCAGCCCACAAGACAGGACATAGAAGTTCTGCCCTGGAGAAGCAAAGCCCAAAGAGCTCCTCAGAGACCAAAGCTGAGCCAACCTTAAGGGCTACATCTACACTGCTGTTCCAGGTAGTGGTCACCTGGGCATGAAGTGCGATATTAAACTGTCTGACAATAGAAATGTAGTGAAAGCAGCCAACGGAACAAGAACGTTGAATTTTCTGGAAGTACAAGCTGCTTTTTGCACGTCAGTTGGGTAAAAGTAATACCCCCCTCCCCCCTCCCCCAGTGCCTACCTTCCTGCTCCATTCAGCCATGAATAGGACATTGTGCAGATGCAAACAACTGCCTACACACACATCCTGTTCAAGATTTACAGTATAAAGCATTAACATATTTTAATAAATCAGCAGATTAGACTTTTCTTCCCACCTCTTCCCAAAGACTGACTCTTAGATCTAACAGTTCTGAGGTGATGGAGATAAAAACCTTAGTTTACAAAATGGAGGACTAAGTCTGGGATGTTACACAGGCACCTCTTTTTCCTTTCTGTTTGGATACTCTGCTCTCTTTACTGCCTGTGAAAATCCCCAAATCTTAATACAAATAGAGATGAGAAGAGTAAACAGAAGGTTCGTGCTGATATCAACCAGAGTACAGTGGAAGCACAATGAAATCAAATAAAGCCAAACCACTCTATTTTAAATGAGCTTCCTTCCACCATGTTATTTATCCCTCAATATCCAGGGAATGTTGTTTCCCTGAATATTTCTCCCATCCTTTGTTAGAGCTGCCCCATGCCACCTGCCTCCCTGTGTAAAAGACGGACACACCAATGGAGAGGCAAACCTTTGAAACATTAACATGGGGCAAGTTATAGTGCAAAGGGGTGCACATGGGAATGACTTTTAATTCATGAGAGGTGAGAAGGATGTGCTTTGAAGGTTGGGCATTGAAGAACACTGCACAAATTTGGCACGGGTTCATTCTTATTGAGATATGCTGTTCAACTGAGTGTTGATGTTTAAGTGCTCATACAGAGTAGCCCTCACTGCAAACCCAGAGGTCTTCAGGCACGTTAACAAAAAAAACGCAGTTAACAACTATTGCCAGCCCAGCACTGCGGCTGTACACCACAGTTCAGTACTCTTGACTTCAGCCTGGAAGAACAGCTTTCAATGTTCAGCTTTGCCACTGCTCAGCTGGCTCGTCCAGAGCATGTCTTGGCTTTCCCAGTGCAGGTGGGATATTGAGCCTTCCTTTCCTGAGTGCTTCAGATGTGCTGATGAAAAGAGCAGTATGAGAGCCCACTGAGGAAGGTGTGAGTTGTTTGCTCAGCCCAAGCTGACTGTGCATCAGCCTTTGTTAATGCACCCATCTCAGCAGGCTTCTTAGCTCAGGTTTGGTGCCAACTACTGCAAGACAGCTTCTGCTTGCCTCGGGGTGAGCAGAACAATGTTGTACCTAGCTGGAAAAACTATTGACAAGCCCATACCTGCTTTGTTTCGCAGACCTCCCTATGCTGCCTTTGCCTAGCGTATTATGAATGCACAGCATCCTGCAAAGCACCAAATGCAAGTTCTATCTAAAGTCTCTGAGCGGGTAACTTCCATGCAGAGTAATTCAGACCCATAACCCGATAATATTTTTCATGTATGTTACTGTCAGCTCTTTTGCAGTCCTCTTTTCCACTGGTTTTAAGGTGGTTGTGGGCATGCCCTTCTTGCCCCCAGCCCCGCTTCCTTGCAAAACCGAGGAGAGAATTGCCTTTGACTGAAATGGCAGCTGGAAGCAATGCTGCAACTGTTAATTAATGAGCTGAGTCTTGACTGCCTGAAGAAAAAGTCACACGTTGTATTTTGAGGCGATTGCATCAGCACGAGCGGCAGCAGCCGGCAGTGTCTGCGCGCACGGAGCCGGGCTGCAGCGAGGCAGGAGCAGGCGGTGGGAACGCGGAGCTCGCACAGCCCTTTCGGTCTAGATGCAAAATCCCCCTTAAGCCCCTGGTGCCTTGAAGCTTCAAATCTCAGCTGTTCTCCTGCCTCTTAAAAGTTGGGTGGTAGGAGAAACAAGAGACTCAATGAATACAGGAATCTGATTTTTTTTCCCAAAAAATTGCTGCACTCTTGTATCCCCTAGTGACAGAAAATAGGCAGGTCCTTTTGTATCAGATACAGGCAGGACTGGTACTGATGTCTATCATTAATACTAATTAGACAGTACTGGCAAAATTTTGGCTGTTGACCCCAGCTGAAAGTCTGCCACCAGACCATTTTCAATTTTCAACAAAAACAACAAGCCATTTCAGAAAATGAAATCAGAATATATTTTTTCTGCATGTTAAAAAAGGATGCTACGTTGGAATTTATAACATCTTTATGAATGTGGGTTTAGTACTGGTAAGAAACGTTGCCTTTATGTCTGGGATATTCCATTTGCTGTAGAAGTGCCCATATATGGAGAAATTGTGAGTTTTGGAAAATCCTGGTCTCTCACAAGATACTCATTGAAATTTGGCAGCTAACTTCTTCCCAGATTCTGACAGCTCTGATTCTGCTCAAGCTGGAGAGTCTCGGCTGGACTTCCCTGGAGACAGCTTCTTCCCAGGGAGCGGCAGGAGGCTGGGAGAGGCGAGCAGGCTGACTTTCCTCCTTGATGCCCCGGGGCGGAGGAGGGCTGTGGGAGGATGGGACAGCACATCTAACTCGCAGGAGTGCTCATCGCTTCTAGCTGCAGCCAAAGTCAGTGAGAGCTGTGTTGTGAACTGATAAAAACTCTGAGAATAGAAAAATGAAATGTGGTGTCCTTATTCTGAGATGTCAAAAATTAAATTGTTCTTTTGATCCAGTCCTCTGGGCCTCAATTCCCCCCTCAATAAAATAAATCTGGGACCGCTCCGATGTCACAGCAGATTTATGAAAAGAAATTTGTGCGTGTCTGTGAAGCTTGCAGGGGTGGGAGGAAACTAATAGTCTCATTTTCCTAGCAGGGTTTTGAAGTGTGCGGCAAGGTTATACACAGTGCAGATACAGGGTGCAGGTGTAAGGAAATACTATTTAGAGGTTTGCCTGGTGTGCCCCATTCTCTCTGTACATTGAGTGAGTTGCGAAACCTGTGAAAATAATAATATATGTTCATTTGTAATTAAAGGCTTCATCATAATGCGTGAGCACAGGGGAGGCAAATGAAGGTTTGTGCATGTGCAATTATTGAATAACTTTCTAAATTACAGCATCTTGCTAAAGCAGCTAGAGGATCAGGCTAGTTTAGTGAGTGATGGAAAAGGTCTGTAATACCGTGCTGCGCAGAAGTATTCTTACTCCCTACAGCATGATTTTCTTTTCTTTACCAAGTCTTGGCATATTTACGTCATTTTTGATTTTCTGGATTCAAGAAAGGGAATGTGAAAATAATTCTTAGTTTTTTTCTTCAGGGCAGAGACCACTTGCTGCTTTGCATTTGTACATTATCCGACACCAGGGGCACCATTCTTGGTGGCCTTTTGGTCCTATCCTATCAAACATAATAAATAATGTTCTGAGCTCCAGACTGCAGTGTGATTGTGTGTTTATGCATATATATGCATGTGTCTTTTACAGAGCCCTATACTACAATTTATTGTGTTAGGTTTGGTCACAGTTAAATGAAAAATATCCGTCTTTTTTTCTATGGAAATTTTTAACATCCCTTTTCTCGGGATGAGTGTACAAAATTTAATAGTGAGGACTTTCGAAAATCTCAGAAGCTGAAAATATTTCTTTACATCAAATAAGGACCATTTGGGTTTAATTTCTACTTTTGCGTGAAGACATAGTATTGGAGAAAAGAAATAGAGGTGAAATCTTGACTCCACATAAATTGAATTTCTCCATAGCTTTCAATGAAATTGGAATTTTGCCCTAAGTGTAGGAAAGAGCATTTAGCTGTAAACAATATGCCTTTGTCTGCTACGTTTCATTCTCTTGGGAAGGTTCATGCAGATATTTTTAACCTCACCTGTATTTTCTTATCTTTGGCTTCTGAAATTGGTGCTGTTATCCAAAAGCTTTCCACTTTTCATGCACAGAAACCTCCATAAGACTGAGATACGCCTGAAAGGATAAATTAAGTAAGAAAATGCATCCAAACACAGTGGAGGGAGCTGGGCACTTAATTCTCTCTAACTCTTTATAATCCCCATCCGTACAGAGCACACCATAAAATCAGTTGCTGCATTCCCATACTCTCAGTGGACATTGGAGAAGCCAGTCTGTACTCCCAACACAAGTATGAAACACCACTGTTTTTCTGGACCATTTAAAAGCCCTGGACACGGTTACGTTAGCATAAATAGTTTTGTGTTTGTCTGCAGTGACCTTTCCTGGGCTCTAAGAGGAAATCACTGTGCTGAAGTCTCTGGTTCAGTGTAGGTGAATTGGGTGCAAACGCCCTAACCTAAAAAAATTTCTCTTCACTGCTGCAGCAACCCAAGTTGAACCTGGACAACTTTCCTCAGTGCTTTTAGTCTCTGGCACCCACCTGTCAAGTTCTTTTCCAAAACAGCTGAGATGATAGATAGAAACTTGAGAAAACCCTGCTGGGAAAGGGCAGTCATATGGGCAAGTTTTGGTGCACCATGCAGGTAGTTTGCAATTCCTGGTATGGGCACGAGGCCCACATACAAGAATACGGAAATTAGGGATCATCTTTCCTCAGCCTTTGTAGGACACGTAAGATGTTTCATACAGGCAATTGCATTACATTACCCTCTGTTTCTATTTTCAAATTAGAGACAGGAAAAGCAGCGTATGGTGAAGAGGAAAATAACATTTAGATGCCTGGCAGTGCTGCTTAGAGTCATTGCAAAAGTGCCTGGTAACCTTTCTCAAGGATAAAGACCTCATCTACTGGGCACTGTGCAAACAGCGCAAAACAGAACACAGTCTCTGCCCCAGGGATCTCACAAGCCAAACATGACCAACAGGCAAAGCAGGTACCTGGAAGGTGAACAGAACATGAGAAATTAAGTTAAGCCGAACTTTTCTCTGACTGCTATTCTAGCTTATGGTGGCAGGCGGTTCAGTAGAGGTAATTTTAAGTCTATGTTATATCGTTGGATGCTAGGTTTTTCTTAGGTGCAGGGCATGTCAAAACATTGACTTAAGTTTGTTCCAAACTATTCCTTTGCTTGGCTTAATAAACCATTAGAAAGATAAGAAATGTAATAATAACATAATTTTATTTTTTGAGTTCCAGAGGCCCCAAATTTAATAAAAGAGGAGCATGCATTGCTTATTATTTATTTATGTCGGGCCTTTGATCCGAAGTAACTCCAACAAATAAGATCAGTTCTCAGCAAAATAGACAGACCAGCACAAAAGAAGAAACATCCTGCAGGAAAACAAATTCTTGATCTGGGCACAAATCACATTTATTAGAGTTATTAGGGTTATGGACTTTGAGAAAATACATTATCAAAAGCAAGTTTTCAGTCTGTGCAACTGTGGATGGTGGACTCATTAGAGAGCGCCTGTTCCTAAATCATCCAAATGGGCTTGCTACAGATAAGACTAATTTTTTGAAAAGCTGATTAAAAGTGTTCATGTTCCAACCATGAGATTATATTATAATGACAATTTAGACAGCAGGATCTTCAAATGTCCACACATTCATAGCACTGCTATGTTTATTAGGGGATTGTCCAGCAGATTATTAGGACAGAAATAATTACATATGCTCCCTCTAATAAAGAGGGCACTGAACTGGAATCAAGAAACCTGGTTTCTGTCATTGAGTCTTTCATTGATTTGTTGAGTATTCTAACTTATTCAGTATCTCTTTGGGCCCCAGTCAGGATGTGGAGACTCACGAGAGTAGCTGTGGTCCAGACAAGATGACACTGTCACCAAAAGCTCCCAAGCGGAGTGGCTCAGAGCACTCTGTACTGAATGGACACCAGCAGGGTAGAGACTTCTACCAATCAAAAGAAGCATTTTTCTCCAAACCTGAAAATTATTCAGCCCCAAAGTGTCAGAAATTGAGAGGAAAGAGCTCTTTGGGAGACTTGAGTTTTCAGGTGAAAAATCAGATTTTTCTCAAATGTCTTTTGCTTGGTTGAAAACCCAGTTTGACATCAAAACGAGGTGTCAACAGAGAACTTTCTACCAGCTGTACCTCAGTCTCACTGGAACAGACAGGTAGTTCCTGTGAACAGATGTAAAGGCAGAAAACGGTAGCGAGGAGACAATCATCTGTGGACTTCATGTGTTGTGCTGCCTCAAGGAATTCCTGCCAACTCTGCGCTCCTCTCCTTCTCCTGGCTAGCAGGAGTATCCTGAGGCATGCACCTGTACGCTGAGACCAGATAGATAATTTACTTCTGAGGTATCAGACTTTTGCAAATTCAGTTGAGCTCACTCTCTATAGTTTTTAAAAAAAGATCTGATGAAATTGAAGCATTATTTGTATTATAATATTATACTTACTCTATTTCATGAATAAATTCAAGGAGTTCTTAGGTTGCGTGCATGGCTGAGAATGTTTTATTGGTTGTTTTATTTCTATGAATAAGATCCACTTTAATGGGAGCAGAATATTTATTTTCTCACAAAGGGATTAATATGGCATAATATAGTACAGGTTTTGTCACATAGCTATATTCAATGCCACTATAACCTGACTTGGGATAAAATATAGAAGAACATCAGGGAACATCTGATTTTATAGCTTTTAAATTTAGTATAATATAAACTCAGCTCTCTCACTGAGAATTAAAGTCATTGCAGGACAGAAAATTTTTGAACAAAGAACAAATCCATTATTCAATACACAGAGTTCCAGACATGGTGTTTTTCTTTAGATTCATTGCCCCCGTGTAATGCTGCCTTTGTTTGAGAAAGTTGGGGTTTTTTTTGATAATATGAAAATAACTTCTCTGCAGAGGTGTTTATCTTGTTTTTTAACTTCAGGACCACCTAAATGTTTTAAAGAAATTTATCGACTGTGTAATGTGATACCAAGAAGTCAGAAGAAGGAACAGTAGATCTGAGTCACAAACTCTTTGCGTATTTGAGACAAATCACGTGTTAGGGATGGCACTGTAACCTACACAATAAATACTAATAACCTGTGAATTAACTCATTCCTGAAAGAACTGGATGCCAAACACATTTTAAGCCTTGTTAAAAACCAGTTTTTCAAAACACATCAGAGGAACTAAACATTTAGGTGTTAATCCTAAATGCACTAAACCTAACAACAAACCTCCTCTTTGTGGGACCAGGGCTGTGGAGCTCAGTGAAAGAAGTGGACACAGTTTCTGGAAACATCAACATATATTAGGTACAAAATGCTTCTGCAAATCAAGTGCTTCGTTTCCTGTCTAAATCTGAATGGAATAATTTTGATAATTGTTGTTCCAGTTTTGGTTTTCTCTCTGGACCAAGGCCATGCTAGATCCCAAGGAGAAGCTATGGGCCTTGTTCTCCACTCCTTCACCTAGCAGTAGCCCTCCTATCAGCCAACAGATATTAATTTCTCCTCCACTTCACCTAACCTAAATATATATCCTAACCTAAACATATATCCTAACCACTTGCTTTCGAATGGAAGACAATGTTTTTTCAGGCTGCCTCATCATCCCTTGTGTTTCAAAGGGAAAAATAACATCTCTGAGGAGAAACTTTTGTGAGGGAATGTTGCATTAAAAGTTTTTCTGAACTAACAAATAGCCAACAGCTTCCTTTCTGCCTTTATGTGTTTCTTTCTGGGCTTGCACTACTTGCTAATGTGGATGTAGCCTCAGAGTTTGGTTTGCTGTTTGCTGGTACTCCCACATTCATTTTATATTAGGGTCCTCATGCATGTTGGACCTTTTATATTTCAGCATATGAAATGACATATGACATATTATCATACTGACAAATGACAATATGACATATTTTCCCCTTTTAAGTGACTAACGAAGTGCGTAGTGACCTCTGAACACATGCGTTTGTAGAGAGGCTGAAAACAGAGACCAAGGTTTGAGACTCCAGGTTCTGTTATCAGAAGTCGCGGAGAAACCACAGGATGTGTCACCACGTCCTTAACCACTGTCACACCCATGTCCTTTAGATCACAGAGCAGACATTTTGCAATATGCAATGCAATGTCCATTTGCAATGTCAAACTAGCAAACTAGAAGAAAACAGTGTTTTTAATAAGGATATGAATGTACTGTCTTTGGATATCTGCACAGTAGGATTGTCACTATTTCAGGACTTGCACTGCATGGAAAGCTTGATCAATGGTTTGAAAATATTTTTTTGCAATTATTATTATGTACTTCTAGACAAGTGCAGCTTACTGCTATAGCTGTGGTGTTTCCAAGGATATGTTTTTCCCTGCAGATACCAAAAGGAGGGAGAAAAATCATGGTACTAGGCTGGAAAGAGCATCCTGATACAGCTCATCGCACTACAAAGTCAGGAGTTCTTTGTGGACCAGTGGTAGATGACTGATAAATGGTATCTGCGCTGCCATGAACGTGAAGCTCATTATTTGGGTACTACCTATTTAATGACCAGTCTCTGTCTGGTTTGTTGTAAGGTCTGTAAATAGTAGTAGGAAAATAAAGGGCTGCTCTAGCAAATGGTGGAGCTGCCTTTGACACTGGAAATCACATTCGGGTGGTTGGTGCAGATCAGCTTGTCTGAATGTTGTTTTAGTTGAGTCTGAAAGTAGCTGAAAATTTGTTAAAAAAATTCTTTTCACAAAACAAGCAGACAGCTGAAATCACTGCTGTTCACTGGGCTCTGGAAAGAAACTTTTGTTGTTATGATTGATCTGAAGAGTTTAGAAAAGCATTTGCTTTTCTTCCTCATTTTACCTGGGGCTCTGTGTTTTCTCCTGTGATCACAGCTTCTGTTTCGTTTCCTCTTCTTTTTGATTCTATTTCATCACTGAAAAAAAAAAAAGGCGAGACAAAGAGAAAAGCCATGAAGAGGAAAAAGAGATGTTATTAATTCAACGTTTTGTTGGAAGGCTTTTCATTTCTAATGAGGGGGTTTTTTGGACATCCAAAGGAAATTGCTCATTTTTAACAACCTTTAGTGCACAGACTATGGCTTTCAACTTTTCCTGTGGAAAATAGATGAAGTGAAGCTAAGATACCTCCTTAATATGCAAATACACATAACTAAATTCACTGTGCTTAAGATTAAAAGATGAAGGGACCCAAACCTCCCCAACAGAAAACTTTTGGATAGCTCTGTAAGTGGCCTCAATGCTGACTCCACTGACCAAAGATGCTAGGGGCACTGTTCAGTGCTGTGAGCCATCAGAGCCACCTTGGGGTATCCAGCCCAGCCTCCAGCTGCCTGCCCAGAAGGATGTGGCTTGCTCCAAGGTCCTCAGACACTTCAGAGCATCTAGATGGCACTAGCAGCCTATATTTAGGCACCTGAACTGAGCCCCAGGGGTACAATTCAGCTTCAGCTTCAGACATTTGGATGTCTACAGTGTGCTCTAGGTGTCTACACTCTCACACTGAATAGAGACCCAGGTCTGAATTTGTCTACACACGAACATCTAATGTTATGTGAAATGTCCTTGGATATCAGAAGCATCTCTGTGGGGCTGGCAGTGTGGGTGAGCAGAATCTCTTCATAAACTCCCTCAACTGCACTGGGTTTCCGCACGTTGCTCCCAGACAGACACCTCCGCTGTAGATGCTTCCATCAAAGCGTCTCAATCTGGAGCTGGCAGCCCCCGGGTGGCATCCGTGCTCTCCCACCCCGCACGCTCAGCCAGGAACAGATGGGGAAAGTACTCACGGTGCACTTACTGCAAACCAGACCCTGACTGTGGCAACTCTATAAGGCAGTCTTGTCCTCTCATTTAACAACTGTGCTTGAGAAATCATGAAGGAGGAGAGCCAGGATAGCACAGTGATGGCCTCGCTGTGTGTTGCAAGGAAGGAACATCACTATTCCCTTTAACCTGATGGCTAGTAACAGCCGTGGCTAGGTGACTCCCACTAGCTCTGACTACCTTTTTGCACTGCTGCTGCTCTGAGTTTGGCAGGCAAACAGTTCATAAAATTGATTTATAAATGAAGAGGTCACAGTAAATCCTTCTTATACAGCACAGTTCAGCTTGTGTATAACTCGGAGGCCAGGGCAAATTTTTGACGCCTGCTCCCAGCCTACTTTTTGGAATGGTGAGTGGGTAAATCTGCATCGTTCTGTGAACTGCACTGAAGGAAGACTGCACTGAGCAATGATCTACTTGTAGGTATACTTACCTGAATCCCTGAAGTGTATCAAGGCTCGTAGTTTCAAGATCACTTTTCCTAGATATGAGATGCCCTTTAGGTGAGAAGTGGAGAAAAGTTGATCTGTAAGTATCTCAGAAGCATTTGTGCTAGAAAACAAAGTTATTCTTATATTTGCAAGGAGAAAAAAAAAATCACCTGGACATCCAGGTCTGACAGAAAACCTTGAGAAGCTCTGTAATCCAACCCTAGATCACCATTATTTTCTGTTTTCTCATGCAACGGGTAGGGAAACTGAGGCATGGTACAATTACAAGTTTTCCCTGGAGGCCCACAATGAGAAATGCTGACGTGAGCCTCACACCTATATCTTAACCCCCATCTATTCTGTCCAGGAGTCAGGTTGAAGTAGGAGTGTGTTATGACACTCTTCTCTAGTAAACCCTGAAATGCACCAGGAGAGTGCATGCAGTTAATTACTGAATCTCAGTTTAAACTTCTCCAACTAGATCTCCTCTGTGAGAACGCAGGAGCACTCCAGATTAGGAGCCCTAATGAAAGGAAACGCATTCCTTTACTCAGTGAGTGAAATAAAGTGGACACTAGCTCTCCTCTCCACTAAAATCTTGATGAGGAAGAATAAAAAGCAACCTCAAGACTAATTTTCTAAGTTTCCAACTGTGAAATATTGCACACTTAATATTTTTGTAACATTCTAACCCTCCCGCACAGGGGAGGAATAGATTATGACCCTCCTTTCCACACTATTCGTGATTTATACTTGTCTGAGATTAGAGGCTCTAGAGGTTCATCATAAAAGTGCTGACCCAGCCACTTGTGGGGCTGTGATAAATCATAGAATCATAGAATAGAATCATAGAATCATACAGGTTGGAAAAGACCTCTAAGATCATCGTGTCCAACCGTCAACCCAACACCACCATGCCCACTACACCATGTCCCTAAGGGCCTCATCTACACGTCTTTTAAATACCTCCAGGGATGGTGACTCAACCACTTCCCTGGGCAGCCTGTTCCAAGGGTGGGCAGCCTGTTCCAAGGAATATTGCATGAGATATCCATACATGCAGAAATCTTTTATGGAACATTAATCGCTGCTAACTTAATGCTGTGGGATGTTTTACTATTTTGTAAGTACTAAATGATTCATTAAAAAAGCTGATTTACTCTGAACTTTGACCCAAACTTTTGGTAGGGTGAGAACGCAGAGATGCAGGAGCAGCAGAACTTCACTTTGAACGTGAGCTCTTTCAGGATAGGGAATGGGCGAGATCAGCTTTCCTCTCTTTTTTTCTGTCCCTTTTTCTTTCCCATAAACTCTCTGGAGTTGCCAACCTAAAGGTCTCAGGTACCACTTAGAGCTACAGAGCGTGGACACTCACCCCTTTAATTTATAATGCTGGACCTCAGACACTCCAGCAGCACTTCTCATTTTCCCTTAGTTGCAAATCTTTACTTTTCTGGTATTTTTTTCTTGCCCCAGGCTTAGACCAAGCCTTAGGCAATATTCATCTGAGTGAATGCAAAGGCGTGATTCATCTCAGCAAAGGCAAGCGTCTACTTTGACATGTATGACACTCTAAACTTGCTGGCTATGTGACAAGCCCTTCTTCAACTAGAAGGGGAACGTAGAGATGAGCCTTCACTTTTTGTAGCCATCACTAGCAAGTAATGCTCAGATGATTTAGAAATTCCACTTTTAGTTAGGCCACCCCACATCTGAGCTTCCCATTTAAACAATGAGGAGAAACAGGTCTTTTGGGGAAGACTTCTCTCACCCTAAAATAGGGCAGAAAAGCTGTGAAAGCTGTGATCTGCATGCACCTGCTTCTCTTCACGGACTTTAAAAAAAGCCAAAGCAATTTGCTCAGATACAGACATTTCTAGATAGATGAGGTGATCTCATCCATTAGCATCAGGTTCAGCCATATGGGCCATGCGAGATGCCCTAGGGCATTGTGGCTGCCCCCAGTTGCCCGCTCGGGAAGGCTCCGATCCTGTGCCATATCAGCCAGTCCTGCAGATGTCTCAAGGACATGCCTTGGACAACTCCAGTGGCACCTGACACTCACATATGGGTAAGTGAATTGAGCCCTTAGTGACATTTATTTGTACTCTTCCCCACACCTTGCAGGGTTTCTATTTGAAATAGCAAAATAATCCTTCCTGTCAACATTTTAAGAGAGAAAGAACCTATTTTTACAAGAGCTCGCTGCAAATACAGGATATTAGACTCAAAGCTGAACTTCTGAACTGTGGTCTCCAAAAATAAGGCTTCTTTTTCCTCTTACTGGCAAGCAGATCAGCAGCTCCTGCAATCCGGTTGCAGACCAGTGGCATTTAGGCTAGAAAGGTTTTGACTGTTGCTGACTGGGCTTGTGATTGTGCAGATCACAGACATTTTCAGCATCCTTTGGACCACGGCTGACCTCCATGTGCTTGTTTCCTTCCTTGGCTGACCCTGTTTATTTGCTTCCCACAGTTTGATTTCCTTGGGAAGTGTGAAAACTTTCTCCTTCCTTTTACTACTGCCCCAGCGAGCAACATCTGATGAGCTGTGTGCATCTGCCAGCTGGAGCTGCTGGCACAGATCTCTGCTGTGCAGGTGTCTTCACTGCACTTTCATGTAACAGCTGAACACCTGTGTGGCATAAGACATTCAAGGATTTATGGAAAGCAGGACTGTATTTGTATGGGAAAATGCCTCTGGTTTCAGACTTCTTTTTAATTTTTGATGGGAGATGGTGAAACAGAGAATTTGGGTGTCTCATGTAGAGTTTGTTTTTCAGCAGGGCTTTTCTTTTGTTCCAGAACACCCTTACTAGCAAATTGTTTGCATAACTAAAACAACAGGAGTTTGTGACTGCACCAGATTAGGAAAGACACAGACCAGTAGGATGAACAGAGCGGATGGAATTTCTTCTATCTTTTTATAAAATGATCAGTATATATCACAATTTAGACTTGATTCTCCATCCTGAGTGTAGCTTGACCATAGAAAACCTATAACAGAACAGGATGCACTGATGTCCTCTTATTTGATGCTGGAGAAACAAAACGTAGAGATAGCAACCAAGCTAGCTAATTGAGAGATAAAAATACAGAAAATCTACGCTGCATTTTAGCAATGCTGGAAACTCTTTCTATTCCTTTTGTTATGTCTTCCATTTTCTTGCCAATATCTGTATTTTTGAATTCTCTTAATATGTAACTGCATAGAAAAACTCATACATTAGGTAGGCTTAAAGAAAAGTAACCTTGTAAACATTTTGCTGGAGGTTTTAAATGTTAATGAGCCAGAGTGAAGTTCTTGCTGTGGGCAACCCACGCATCTCTGAAAAGTGTAAACAGCAAGAAGGAAGGGGAATTATAGAGGATGGTACAAGGTGGTATAATTATCTGTAATGGGCTGGAATTACTGAAGGGAAGATGTAGGCAGGTTGTAGGCGAATGACTGTGAGCAGTGGTATGATGAAGCTGTGGAGCGGTCCCCGGGTTTGCTTGGACTAGTGTTGTTGCAATGGACAACAGAGGACCTTGTTAAAGGAGAAGAAAATGTCTGTTAAGAAAAAGCTGTGCAGCAGCAAAGTACTGTGTTTATAGAGTGGGTCTATACATCTAGCCTTCTTTCTTTGGTCCCATCCCTGCCATGTATAGATGTATGTCTGGGAACCTGGAAAAAGGGGAGCGAGGAGCTGGTTACCACCATTGGAACAGTTCGTTTCACTACTGCTCTCTGCCTCGCTCCAAAATACTCTGCTCCTGAGGTCAAAACAGAACTAGTGTTGCATGTACAATGCAAACAATGTCCATTGGATGTCCAGTAAATTCAGCTCTTCTAGGAAACCTTAGATTTACTTAACAGATTCACTGTGTTGTCCGTACATCAGAGATCTAAGCTACCCATTACAGGAGGAGCTGTAGCTTATAGCCATTTCATGCCAATGCAACTTGATGAGCATCCCTTCCCAGACAAAAAAGTGAAGCATCATTGGTCAACACTAGAATTTTTTTAAAGAAAGTCCTTGTTCCTTGAGATGTTTTGCTGTCATGAGGAGAAAAGAAATCAAGAAACCGTATGAATTTCATGTAAATTGGTTAAATAAAGAGAAACTGTAATGACTAGTACTAGAGTAAAACAAGTAGTTGTGCTCATACAAAGTTATAAAATATTGGAAAAGACATCTTGAATCTGAAGTCAGACTACACTGGAATCTAATCGTTAATACAAGTCTAGAAGAAACTAAATCACCATTACAGAAGTGATTTCCCACTTGGGAAAGGCTGTGGGAAGCCAGACCTCCCTGCCTCTCATCAGAACTAACAAAGCCTTTCAGAGAGGGAGTCGTCTCAGGTGATGGGATAATGATAGGAGAGGGAACCTGAAATTCTGCTTCTTGCTCTGTCTGGTTCAAACCATGGACCTGACCTCCGAGCTTTAATTTCTTAGCTAAAGCTAAAGAACCACAAAGCAGGGTGAAAATAACCCTAAGCTAAACGTGGGAACTGTGGAACCATGTCACGGGTGGTGGGCATTTGTGACAGCACCTGGTGTTGATGGGGAACAAAAGAGGCCGTGGTAGTAAATGCACAGCATCTCTCTCTCTTTCTTTGGGTTAGCAATGATAATGTATGCAAAGTGTAGCAATTCCCACAGGAAGCTGGAGAGACGGGGGAGAGCCTGGCTGGTGGAGGGGCTTATAGACCAATCTCTTTGTGCTCTCTCTCTCTGCCTTTTTCATTTTAATCAAATGTTTTGTTTCTGTTGAAATTGGTACAAGCATCCCTTAAAAATGGCTCTATTGTAAATGATTCTCGTTTTCCTGCCAAAAGTCATTTTAGTGGGAAATGCTGGAAAATCCTTTTGTTTGCTGGCAATCCCTCCTTGTGAAAGACCAGCTGCTCATTTCTGTTAACAGAGCAGGTCTTGAGTCCTCCGGGGAAATACACTGTACCGGCAAAGCCTGCCCAAATGCAAGTGCAAAAGCATAGGAAAGCCATTGGGGAGGAAGACAAAGATTCAAAGATGAAGAAGATTTTTGGCTGCAGAAGTGTCTGCCTTTGCTTAGGGAATGACTCACAACCTCGTGGCAGCGTGCGCAGCAACACTTCCTCCTGTTAAGAACATTTTTGGCCACCCTGGGCCCCATCACATCAACTTGTGCTGATTCTTTGGGCTTTTGATCTTTCTCCTCCAAGCCAGGAGCCTCTGACTGACACCCAGTTTCTAGAAGGGGCTGTGGGAATCACACCTGGACAGCCTGGCCTCATGGGGAGAGACAGAGATGGTTGATGCCCTCCGTCAAGAAATCAGTCAGTAATACACAAAACTGTGAATACTGCAGACTTATTGGCAGAAGTTTTAGGTACAGGCATCACACAGGCACCAATAAGCCTGTGACACCTAGTGAGGCGATTTTCTTGGGGCTATTTCATTCCTTTCATCTAGGGTCTGTATTCCTGTCTGCTCTTCGCTTTCCTCTTCCCTCCCCTCTCTTTAGTCAAAATAACCAGAATTAATTTCTTTGCTTTAATGTAGATGCTGCTTGTCTTGGGGAAAACTTATTTCATCTGTCTAGGTAATGAACCCCCCGTTAGAGCTATGGTATTTTTAGGAGCTGCTTGCATATATAATCATGCTTTGCATTGCCAGGTATTTTATAGCACACCAGATTTTCCAACATTGTCAGACTCTCTTTATTTCTTTACTGACAAATAGGCATATATCTCGTTCCCAGCGATGATAAGCTTAGCTGCAGGAGCTACAAGAGTGGAAATCAGAGACCAAACATGGCTATTTCGGTACCAGCAATCCTATTCTCCATCCTCCTGCTAATGGTGGCAGAGAGGCTCTAGACTTACACAGGGGAATTTGAAGAATTTAGATTCCTAGGAATCTAAAAGGTGTCACAGACAGTGGCAGCAGCTACCCTACACTTAACTCAGTGAATGCTGGACTGCTTTGTTTCTTAGAGGAATTAGCTGAATGAATAAATAGCTGTCTGCCCCTACAAAAATGAAGTCTAATATGCAATTAAAAAGAAAGATTTTCCTTTTGAGGGTGTGGGGAGCTGTTAGATAAAATTATAGGAGGACTAGATGCGAAAAGTACTGTTGTTTCACATATTTAAAGATGAGGATAATTAAAAGAAGTGAAACATATAGAGTGTCTTTAAAGGCATTTGTAAGCCCCCATGCTAGTATCTGTATCATTAGGGAGAATGTAAGGACTAGTTATGGTATGTGGCAGATAGAAGACTAATTACAGAACACACGCTTGGTTTTCCTTAATATAATAATGGGAGTTCATTAAACAGTGGCAGGGAACAGCGAGATCAGTGCTGCAATCTTATTATTATTTATTTCCATTACAGTGCTGCACGTAGGAATCAAATGAAACGGGAACCCCCTAGTGCGCCAGGTGCTGCATAAGCACAAATCCGGTGATTGAGTCCTGCAGTTTAAACGCCGCTCTCTGTAGCTGTTTCCTGTGGGGATTAGAGTCCAGTTCTGACCGCGTTGAAGCAAGTAGCTTTTTTCACTTGAACTTGCGGGAATTAATTTTCCACTAAGTACGACAAAGGTTTGCCTGGTTGTGCGCTAGCAGAGGGATCATGTAGGAGCTGAGGATGTACATGAAAGGGCAGAAGTAGAAGGTGCATTAGGTAAGCAGGATAGTAGCACAGGCATATAGATTGAACTATTCATAATCCCTGGGTGAAGAGGTTGGATTATTGCAAGAACTGCTTATTTGAGAAGAAAAAGGGGAAATTGATAAATTCAAATTTCCTAGAGCTTCCTATGCGTCCCAGAGACGATGAAATATCCAGCATAGCGTCTGCATGGCGTAACCGGTTCCTAATCCTCTCCCATTTCGAGGAATAGGATTTGTTTGGCTTCCTGAAAAAGAAAGGGATTCAAATGAAAATGCGCCACGGACCAGCCAAATCCCAGGTGTTGGGCAGGAGACTCACATGATTTTTCCCCAGCTCTGTCCTCTGCCTTGGGAGTACAACGGCACATTCTCCCCGGTCTGCTGAAAGCCCTGCAGCAGGCTGGCTGGTCAAGGCGTGTCAGAGGAGTCCCACTGGTTAACGCACGTTCCCAGCTGCAGCCCTGTGCCGTAATCCTTCTACTGTCACCTCTGAAATGAGCCAACATGTAGAATCTCACCTGTGGGGTCAGAAAAATATCAAGAAGTTTGTCTACAGCTGAAACACCTGTCAAGGGGAAAAAAATTTATTTGGTATTTCCTTCCACTAAATGTCTTACATCTTTTCTAATTGTTAACTCTATCCCAGTCGAAACCAGGACAGTAATCTTACGGATTTGCACCCTATGATGTAGGTAACATAGAGTAATAAAGAAGAAAGGAAATCAAGACACATTTAGGTCATTTTTGTCACCAGTATTTCTTTCTTCCCAGTGAACACTTGCAGCATTTCTTACGCATGCACTTTGCTAATATTATCTTCATTATCAGAAAAGATCTACAAGCTCAGGATCCTCTTCCCAATACTTACCTGAACTGGATGCAGAGAAAGAGATTTAGACTAGGATAACCATATCCTGATAGTTTCCCAGGATGCTTTTCTAGTTTCCTGAGACTTCTGGCTCAGAAATTTCTGGAGGTAAAGGTGCCTTCTGGATTTTTTTTTTTTTTGTAATGCCCATCTGGTTTCTCTTCCATTATATAATGGCTTCTATCTACAGTCACCTATAAATATGGTATGTAATTAATTATCTCATTTTTTCTTTGGTTTTTTTTTTTTTTCAACTGGCACTTGCTGTTTTTATGTTATTCCTTCTCTTTCGTTGGAAAAGACAGCTGGCAGTTGTCCACCCTTTCACTGTTTTCATGCTACTTATGACATCACAGACCTTTTTCGTGTCAGTTGTCTCATTTTCAGGCAAAGAAATGAATTAGTTCCTCAAATGGAGACTATAAGTGTACTTTGGGATATATAACCCTATGCTGGAAAGAATCATGTTTGTTGGGGACATTATAGATTTCCTTTGGCAGTAATTGCAGTATATACGGAATTGTTTTTACTTTGAAAGTTTTGTCTGCAAGAATCAATTTCTTTGGTCGGGAGCCAATATTGGCTTTCCAACAGTCTTGAGTTATCAGCGTTGCCTGAAGATGCAGTGCTGTTTGATGGAAATGATTCAGTTCCTAAACATAGGTGTCTAGTATGAGAAGTCCTAGATAACTACATAGGGTAGCAGAAATCTATCCAAGATAACTACATAGGGTAGCAGAAATGAGGCGGGATCTGAAGGGGACCTAAGTTTTTTGGAATCTGATCTGGACTTTCTCAAGGCCAGATCAGATAACCTAGGATATGTCAGGTGATATTTACTGCCTCCTTTTAGCCAAGTGATTCTTCTCTACACCGCTCAAAGTTAACCCTTCTTTATGAAGATACCCACATAAGGAATTGGGTGCTGGCCTTCAGGTACTTCAGTTTAAGAAAGTTGTTGCCATGATTTTCACTTACACACAATGATAATTTTTATCCTAATCTATATGAATAAAAAGGGAGCTCCAGCTGTGCCGTAAGCAACTGTTTAATGAATCCACATTTGGTTAGCATTACTGTCATTTCTCTGGATGGTCTTGTGTGGTTTTATTTGTATGTTCTAATTAAAAGAACTTAGAAGCTCTTGGATATCTTCTTTATTTATGCATTTTTTAATTAGAAAATTCAATAGTTAAGAATTGGGGCATGCAAAGATACAGCCATTTCATCTCCTGCTGTGATCTTGTTATATGTCCCAAATTAATTGATATCAAGCCAAGTTAGAACTTGGATAAAAATGCCTTTAGGGATTAATCCTGGGTGTATTCGCAGGTCAGGTTGATGATTTAATATGTGTCAGCTGTACAAGACCGCTGAGTCTTGCATTTGTTCTTGTCATGTGGTGCCAGGCATCCTTGTCCTGGAGATATACAATCCCTAAAGATCCTGTGATGCATTTTCCAAAAGAGGAGGTTTTGGTCCGGATGGTCTGGTCCATTTCCAAAGGCCGTGTAACCTCCGGAGTTACAATCACACCTGTGTCAGTGGGACATGCTCTCATTCGTCACTTCCAAGGCCAAATCCTCTGGGGCCAAGGGAACTCTTCCAGCTGAAATGGACACACAACCATCCAGTCTAGATGGGTTCTACAGATCGCTTCACAGGGGCCATACGCAACTCCCTACAAAAAAATAATCAAATGAAACAATTGGATCCCTGAGAAAGTTGCTTTTAAAAAGCACACATACGATGTCATTTTCTTACAGAAGAACCTGTGCCTCATTTTTGTGATTGTAGGAATGAGAAGATGCTTACAGCAGTGATTTGGACACTTTTATTTTTCTGTTGCTATGGATGAGTGAACCTTATGAACAGTTCTCTCAGCTGCTACTGTTCAGCTGGAAAGAACAAAGATGTGGACGAAAGACTTGGCTGGTTGAGTACCCCTTTACTCCTGGAAGAGTAAAAAGGGGCAAGGGGCTGGGGACTCCCATAGGTTCCCAGCCTTTTCAGTTTCTTAATCTCTTCCTTCACTTGCAGCCTGTGAAAAGGAAACACACTGATAAATATCATGGAAGACAGCGTAACTTCACAGCAGCTTTCCTACGGAGAGCTGAAATGAAAATTTTCACCTTTTCTCTTGTGCTACCTCTGAAAACAAGGACAAAAGACACATTGTTTTTGGTGAAGCCAAGATTTTCACCTGCATTGTCCTGACAGTGATTCTGTGTAGCACAAATAAGAAATTATGCAAGAAGAATGCCTTGATACTATGCTATTTATATGTATGCAATGCTAAATGAATAAGAAGCTATACATAGATGATTATAACGTGTCAGCACTTAAGAATTGATAGAAGTAAATTACACCTTTGCTCACAGACACAATACAGAGGCAAAGGCTTGAACATGCAAAAAAAGTGGGGTCCCCATTTTCCCATATGGAGAGGAGGCTCAGAGTAAAGTCCATGGAGGCAAATCTTGCATCATGATTACTTCTGCTGTATCTGTTATAGAGCAGTGTAATTAAGTGGAGGAAGACTTGATTGCAAATATTATTTACTGTCAGATCCTTTTCTCTGGTATAATTCTGCTCAGCATATTCTTCTGAGTTCTGCGTTGGGTCAGCTCTTCATGCCATTAAATAAACAGTAAATCCCAGTAACCTTCCCCTGCTCTCATGCAAATACATGCAAATGTAAAAATGACAACTGAAATTTATCAGAAATTCACAGTCAGGTTCTCAGCTATATTACACCACCAGTTTGCACCAGCTGAGAATCTGACCCTAGCACTGGGGTTTTTTGTCACCTAGATTTGATTAGAAATCCCTTTCTTAAAGCCTCTGTAAACATGTGTTCTTTAATTCTACTTTAAATTGTCAGTGGAATAAGAATGTGTCTAATTTACCCCTGCAGAATGTGGCTAGAAGAATGCTCTTCAGTGCTGAAACACTTATAGAGCATCTTTAAAACACTTTATGGAGACACTAATGGAATTTTCCTCCTTTTTACCCAGCATTCCCGTTTCTAAAACTTCAAAAATATACCAGCCAGCAGAATGCAGAACATGAATTGCTTAAAATCAGGCGTCTTTCCTCTCCTTCCCTTCCCCCATGTAAAGTAATTTTCTTTTTAAATGTTTCAAAATTTGCAGCTGTGCTACTGTAACAGGATGTTCTTAGCTGTGGGAAACATGAGCATCTGTATGCTTTCTGACTCAAATTGTTTTAATTCAATTTTAGTGTACACTTGACGTGATGAATTCAAGTCATGTAACTATTGAATAAGCATTGAGGAAGATGGATTGAGATGGGGAAAAGTAACGTGTCATCAAATGACACATTTTCTTCCACCCTATCTCAATGTCAAGGGCACAAAAGAAAAGGAATGAATTAGTTCGAGCAAATATACTTAGAGACTCGTATTCCGGTATCTATTGCATTGCTCCCAGTTTGAATTCAGTCAAGGAAGCATTTGGGTACTGAACTGAAGATTTACAGGGAAGAGGTAGCAGCACTAGGGGAGAAGTATGAAAAATGGAGCTCTTGGTGACCTCTCTGTAATGTTTTATATTCATCGGAGTTGCCAGTGTTGCATCTGTCCAGGTTTCCTTCGATACGATTAGGAGGAGAACGCTTTCACCAGCCAGGGAAGTCCCGCAGCCTGCAGTTCTTTTTTTCTGCCACAAAATTTCCATGTGATCTTGGGCTAACCACACAGCAGGGCTTGAAGCACGGTCACAGGAGAGGCGGGGAGTGAATTAGTGCAGCTTAATGAGCGCTGGTGTGTTGGCTGGTCCTGTTTGCGCTTTTGGCTGTCCCCAGCATGGACGTGTCAGCTCCAGCCCCCAGGAGGTGGTTGGTAGAAGCAAAGTGCATGTTTTGTGCACTGTCGCCACTGAAGAGTCATCTGTGATGCTGTGGTAAACAATAGCTATGAATAATATGACAGTACAGATTATAATATATTGTCAAAATAGTTATCCATTCGTTTTAAAAAGAAACTGACAGAAATATAGTTAAATTCGTCTTGATTTATGAATGACTCAACAGCACACTTCAGTTCCAGTAAGTGAGGATGCAGACAACCACATATTTCATCCTTTGAGGGACTGGGGTCTAAATTCTGGTTCAAGGAAGAGCCTGGTTATTTAATATTCCTCTTTAGTACCTAGTGCTGCTATAAATCCTTCCTACGTTGGTTAGTTAAATGATATTTTATATTCCTGATATATTGATTAAGAGACTAAATTAAATAGCTTCTGTTAGATTAGCATTTTCTTCTGGGAGCAGTTGAGCAGTGAAGGCTGCATGACCTCTTCTGGAGATGCTGGGGACCCCCCCACTGGTCTGCAAAGGTGGACTTGGGCTTGTGATGGATATGCAGTGAATGCAAGAGCCTGCCGTGTGTGCCTCAAAGTCAAAGTTTATGTGGAAAAGCTTCATAAGAAGGAAAATGTAGTAGGGTAAAAGCATGGATCTGCACGCAGTTTCTGCTTTCAGAGGGTTCAGGAAAGCAGTCATGATATAGTAGAGAACTACTGACTGATGGTAATGTACGACCACTGTCAAGAAACTTCACCTCTCTTTTCCTCTATGAAATGCACTGATTGCCTTTCTGAACATGATGAGGCTTCATCTGTGTTTTCCAAAATGCTTTGCAGTCCTTCTCTGAGATGTATTAAATGCCTGATATTTGCAGGACATACTGTTACTTAGTAAAGATTTGTCCTTTTGCTAGCAACAGCTTTCACTCGTGGCCTGATTCGATTGCATGCTTGGCTCAGATCGTGCTTTCCCAGTGATTTTTTTTCTGTACCAGGTCCAGCGATTGTTTTGAATGAGACTCCTCATGCCCTTCTGAATCTGTTGGGCTTTTTGTTCTGTTTTGTTTTATTAACAGTGACTGACTGGAGTTTTGAACAAAGCTGTTCACAGCAAATATTTCAAGTTTTCCTTTGCCTGCTGCTGTTCCTCAACGTACAGCCAGGAGCATCATTGGGAAAGTACCTCTGCCAAGATGCACGTGTACATGCAAACAATATCCAACTAAAGGGGTGACCCCAAACAGAGCCTTTCAACGTAGCTTTCAAGAAACTTTTTTTCATGCATGTGAATTGGGGTATTACCTGGACTGAACATATCACAAATTTCCCCTCCCTTTGTCTATACCTCAAGCCGTATCTCATAAGGCAAATTTATAACTCCACATAGTTCTTTTGAAGATATTTCCATAGGTAAAGCCACAACCAATTGCTCCCAAAACTAACTGTTGTTCTTTTAAAAAAGATAAATATCTCAGTATATCTTGTGCACTAAAGATAACCAGAGTTATAAGAAAATCTGATATTTGTCCAGAAAAGATGCAGAAGAAAATTGCAGACTTGTAACTGTGAAAAACCACAGTCCTGACCAAAAAAAAAAAAAAAAAGGCTGAAATCTCCAAAGTGGAATCAGGATTTTAGATATATACCGTATTCAATGGACATGTATCTGAATCTTTGAGATCGCTTTGGAAATTTCATCCTCAAAATGTACGCTGCACCTCTTACCTTTCTGTGTAGCAGGCTCTCTTTCAGGGAGAGCTGTGTCTCAGGCACTGCATGTTGTTGAACTATTTGATGAGTACGTAAGGATAGGAGAAAACAGATATAAATCATTGCAAAGGAAGCGACCACACTAGAAGTATAATGCTTTTGTAGCCAATGATGTAGTCATGTACTTTGTGACCTGCTTTGCCTTAAACTACAACCCTTGCCCCTTGGCAACTCTCTTTGTTCCTTGGGTCTAAGGTGAGGACAGAGAATGGCTTTCTGAGCACAGATTATTGTACAGCAGAAAGTTCTTCTAGAAGCTCACTATTAAGATGCAAATCCATAGGCAAGAGGGCTTTGTTAGGTCCTTAAAATTTTAGTTGTCTGCTAAGTCAAAAAATAGGGATAAAAGACACTTGAGGAGAATTTGTGTTAGTTGAAAGCCATGTTTTGTCAAGTCAAAATTATTAAAACTTTTTATTATTATTATTTTTTTCCCAATGTCTGGAAGGTAAAGACTGAAAAATGTCATGTACTCATCCAGAAAAACCTTACACTCTGCAAAAGCTGTATTTAACAGCTTACGAAGTGATAACTCCTCTCTCTCTCTCTGGGCTCGTTATGCCATCAGATACCTTTCTGTACCTCCCATGACGGTGTCAGCATCTCTTACATATGGTAGCGGTTTTGTCAAGATAAAATATATGGTAATTCAGCAGCACCATTGTGCTCTAAAGAAGTTCATAGCACTGTCTTGGGTTCTCCCCACCACACACTGCTTCAGCAGCAGCTGTGAAGTAAAATGGATGAATTTGCTGTTGTGGGGAGAACCGCTCAAGCATACAGCCTCATTGCTGAGGAGAGAGTGAGGTCCCGCTCCCCTGCCTCAGCCTCCCACCTGCCTTTGACACCCAGACGCCTGCTCTTGCTGCTTCCCATAGCACCCCTCAGACCTCTGTCTGTCCCATTTAACTCACTGCACCTGCAAAAATTTATTTTGGTTTTTTTGCTCGGGTTCACTTTTCACGCAAAATAGTTCAGTGTTTACAGACTTTCATAGATGTGTTCACTGGGGTCAGGTGCACTGAGGGATTCCCTCTGCTGCCCCATTGTAGTATTCTGGGAGAGGTAGTAATTCAAAGTCTGTATATCAGTAATTTTTTTCTATGTTGAGTTCTGCGTTATTCTAAGGACTGTCCCCAGCACGTTTGAGAAGGCAGTTTACTCTGTGCAGTTTTTATCATGACCAATTGCCCCATGTGTTTTTTGTCAACTATTCTGCCAGATCAACTCTCCGAGGACTTTGCTGTTCCTATTAGTGGCAAATGCTGAAAAGTTACCTCAGTGACATAACTTAATTTGCTGAGGAAGCTGGTAAGAATTGGAGTCATGTCTATTACCGAGACCACCCACCCTCTTTAATTTTATGAGGCAGTAGCATTTTGTTGTTAGCCTGTTTCATAAAAGTGTCATGCCAAGGATGCTGGCTTGATATAGGCTACAACAGTTGATTTAAATACCTCTTGACTTTTGTGGAAGTAGAAAACAGTCTTCTGGGAAGGCGTATAGCTTCAAGTGAAAGCTGGGGACTTCAGAGGTTTTAGCCTTTCAGAGCCCTCTTCTGCTCGCAGGAAGGTTTTGTTGTTTTTCTGCTAACTAGCCGTGGAAGTTAATTGTAAAGGATACCAGGAAATGATGGGAGAGCCTGCTTTCATGCAATAGCACTAATAGGCATGAAGGTCCATCCCCACAATGAGATAAAATTCTCTCCAGGGTGAAGTTTTAATTCCTAACAGTATCAAAATTCACAAGAAATTGAAGAGCACCATTTGAGGCTGAACTGATCAGTGGAGAGGACCCGAACAGGCACAACAAAGTGCCTACCAGATAAAATGCTTTCAAGGTCTGGGGCTGTTCCCACTCTGTCTATAAGGAGCTTGATTTTCAGAGTTGCTGATCTGAGCTTTCACCTGTCGCTTTTGGCACCGGCAACCAGTCTGATGGCTAGGCACCATCAGACATGAGCATTTTGGCACCTTGATCTTAAAACTCTCATGGGGATTTTGTGCTGGTGGCAAATATCGAACAATTATTTAACCAAATCATCCCAGTGGAACTAAACCTCCAAATTTCCAAAGAGTACAGGATTTTTTTTTTACATGAGCCCTCTCTCTCTGATCCTGGTAATGCCCGCATATACCAGGACTTCCACCCTAGGCACACATTTGCACTCACCTCCTGTGTTTCCTCATGGTTTCGCTGGCTGGGCACGTGGCAGCTGATGTGGCAGGCATGCCCTGTGAGTAGGGACACGATGTCCCCTGGCTGGTTGGCTTGTATCGTGTGCTGCATGGCCAGCTGGTGGGTACACGCCCGTGCAACACGATTTCAGCAGGCGAGTTCCCACTGCAGCTTTTCCTCACTGGAGGCACTCATTCATTCAGCTCTCCTTCTTCTTTCTGGACACCGGCTCTCAGGAAGCTTGTGCGAATTTCTGTCTTTAACATTCTCCCTCCCATCTTTAAATCTGTTGGAAATTGGAAGAGGCTTGAAATGCATTGGGGGAAAAGGGTGGAGAAGTGTCTGGCAGACAGATAATATAATCTTTGGTTTCACATGAAACCAGGCTAAGACATGGGGATGTGCTAATGACAACAAAGAGGCTGATTTCACTGTACAGAACCTAAATATGGTTAAAAAGTAAAAATAAAATTAAAAAAAAATTGTCTAAGCATTGGTATTTCTTTCTTTTCAGTCTTGTATATGCTTGCAATCATCACAGCATTTTTATATTTATTTTTCTTTCTTTTTGCATTGTTCCTTGCCTCTAGTCCATTTTCTTTTTAAGCCAAACAAGTTCATGGTGTCTTAGCTTTGCAGCAGTTGCATTGTTCTTTTATTTAAGTAGAAAACAGACACACAAGTGTACAAGATGCTTCAGATGGACAGCACTGGACTTTGCTGTAGACATGAGTACTGCTGCCTCACCAGTCAGAAACTTCAATTCTGACTTGCAAATACGGCAAAAGGAGGATGCAATGTGAAAGGAGCTGGTGAAAAAAATTGCAATCATAAAAAGCATCAATGCAAAACTCTCCTCTAATGCCTTGAGAACAAAAGTTAACAGCATGAACGTGCTCCAGCCTATGCTCCTGGCTTTGCTTCAGGATCTGCCCAGGGCTACACCAGGGAACCCTCTCTGCTCTCCTGGTGAAAGTAAAGCTGAATGTCACCTTCTGATTTCTCTTGCCTCTCCCTCTTGATAGCTCTCCTTTCAGTGCAGGCCTAACCCAATTCTGCTTAGTTTGTAAAGCTTGACAAGATCACCACTCAAGGTGCTAAGTTTTTAAGGTGCATTCATTTTTCTTTTCAAATTCTGCCTCTCAAGCTATCTATAGTTCAGCATTTAGGCTGCAAATAAAGCTGTAGCTGGTGAGCTGAGCAGAAAAAAGAGAAGATGATAAATGAGTTAATATTGAGTTTGTCACAAGGCCATTTGCTGCATGAATTAAAATGCAAATTGGCCTATGGGTTTAGGGTTTACCAGCCCTGCTACAAAATATGTAGTCCAGAAATCTGGTGATAGTGTGTTTGAAGGTCTATTTTTTCTTAAAGCTAGGCAACTTGGCTGTCCTCTCTCTCACTCTGGCACAAAGTCAAAAGAATAGAGAAGAACACTGCGCTCGTATGAGTGATACTTTAAAAGGGGAGTGTCATACATGCATTAAATTAATTTCTTCAGGTCAGGGGAGCTGTCTGCTTAGCAGCGTCTGTCCATAAAGTATTATGTACTTGTGGTCCCATTTCCTGAGATCTAATTTATTTTTATGTTAAATGGTGCTCTTAGCTGGCCTTCTCTCCTTTTGGTAGTCACAGCTACCATTGCTGTTAATTAAAGTAATACCTGACTCCATGCTAGAGAGCAGGACCACATGCCATGAGAACAGTACATTCCTACAACTCAAAAAAAACCCCTCCTATCATGAAAAACTGAGGACAACCCAGACCTGTAGGAGAAAGGATTTAACATGGAAAAAGAGGAGGTCGTGTACTAAATGCCACATTAACCTCCATTTTTATTTTAATTTGATGTAGTACATGCTTGTTGCCCTTGGCTGAGAGGGCAGCTTACCTTTCACTCCCTCTCTTGCAGCCTGCAAACATCAGGCCTGGGTTCATGAGGTTTCTGCTCCATCACGGCGTCCCTCCCTCTCAGAGATTAAGTCTTTGTAGGGCTGCACTTTTCAGCCATGGTCTGTCTTCACTTGGTGACTAGGAGTCCTTTTCTTCCTTGACAGCCTCTTCGAAACAAATCATTATCTTTTCACCCATGGCAAACTGAGTAACGAGGAAAGGAGCACAGGACTGTGTGTATATTTGGCTAATGCAAACCATAAATGTCCTAATAAATTCTCATAAATCCCAGTCAGCCAAGTAACCTCCATCTCAATGCAGGAGACAGCATGTAGCGACACATTCTTACCTCTTCTGCATGTCCCCTGGGCTCCATGTGCCTGCACAGCATCCACCAACACTAAAGTCTTTTCACCACAGGGCAGCTGTGGTAAAGCATTCCCTACGATCCCTGCTGTAAGTTTGGGAAGAGCAGACTGTGAAGGGCAGCAAGTAGCTTTCCACAAACTACACCACCCCTTTATTTTGCAGGGAATTCATGGTTGTTCATTTAATTTTGGCATGTTACATTTATTTTGATTTAAATTTACCCAGCCATTTTGGGCAGTATGCATAGAGGTAAATTAAAATGCTTGTAGTACAGATAAAAATAATATGCAGAACTTCCTCAGTCTCCAGGCTGCCTGCTGAGTTGTGGAGCGTGTTACCAGTCATGGTTCATTTATCTTTCTTACCCTGCCATAAGGTCAGGGAATACCGCCTTTATCTTGCAGATGGGAAACTGAAACAGAGTGGGTAAAGCCTTGATCTTCCAAGGTATGTAGGTGAAATGGGATCCAGAGGAAAGCAGGCATTTAAACTGTAAGCAAATTCTTAAATAACTTTGAAGCTCTGGGCATATGGGATTTCTCAAATTCAGGCAAGGAAGGCTGTGGAGCTGAGCCCAAATTTCTGTATGCTTAGACAAACATTTTGTAATGATCCTGGATTTCACTACATCCAGTTATGCAAGGGCAAAGGTAAGTAGCTATTCAAGTGCTAAATATTCTTTTCTCCTGAGTGAACTTGTGAGGAGCTTTGCCCTTGTCTGCTGCAAACGTGAAGATTAAGCCCATAGAAAGAGGTGGTTCTTTTTTATATGTCACCCTGAGAAGTTTCCTAAGAAGTAGATCAGAGAAAGTCTTTCTCCTGCCTTGAAAGGCAGGTTTCCGCTGTGGTTTTTACCTCCTGTTTCGGTGTTTAATCTCTGTGGAAAATTAGCCAAATCTATCAAAGATCTGAGATCTTATTCTCCCACAGTTCTGACTATGTTAAACTTACTCCATCCTCTGCTTCTTCTACTGTGCTACAGTGATTTGCATTCAGCCCATCCCCCATGCTACTGAACAACTGCCAAATCAGAGGTCCAGAAAGATTGCTGGAAAGGTCTCCTGGAAATACCACACGGCAGAGAGGAACCAGTCGAGGAGGTTCCTGGAGTGTGTGGAGGATAACTTCCTGACGCAGCTGGTAAGCGAGCCCACCAGGGGAGATGCCTCGCTTGACCTACTGTTCACGAACAGAGAAGGACTGGTGGGAGATGTGGTGGTCGGAGGCCGGCTTGGGCTTAGCGACCATGAAATGATAGAATACTCAATAGTGAAGTAAGGAGGGGGCCAGCAAAACCTCTACCATGGACTTCTGGAGGGCGGACTTTGGCCTGCTCAGGACACTGGTCGAGAGGGTCCCTTGGGAGACAGTCCTGAAGGGCAAAGGGGTCCAGGAAGGCTGGACGTTCTTCAAGAAGGAAGTCTTAAAGGCGCAGGAGCGGGCTGTCCCCATGTGCCGCAAGAAGAACGGGCAGGGAAGGCGACCGGCCTGGCTGAACGGGGAGCTCTGGCTGGGACTCAGGGAAAAAAGGAGAGTTTATCACTTGTGGAAGAAGGGGCAAGGCAACTCAAGAAGAGTACAGGGATCGCGTTAGGTCGTGCAGAGAGGAAATTAGAAAGGCAAAAGCCCAGCTAGAACTCAACCTGGCCACTGTCTTGAGAGACAACAAAAAATGCTTTTACAAGTATATTAATGACAAAAGGAGAGCCAAGGAGAATCTCCATCCTCTATTGGATGCGGGGGGGAACGTTGCCACCAAGGACGAGGATAAAGCTGAGGTACTCAACGCCTTCTTTGCCTCAGTCTTTAGTAGTCAGAGTGGTTATCCTCAGGGTACTCAGCCCCCTGAGCTGGAAGACAGGGACGACGAGCAGGATAAACCCCCCATAATACAAGAGGATGAAGTTAATGACCTGCTACGCCACCTGGACGCTCACAAGTCTATGGGGCCGGATGGGATCCCCCCGAGGGTACTGAGGGAGCTGGCGGAGGAGCTTGCCGAGCCGCTCTCCATCATTTACCAGTAGTCCTGGTTAACTGGGGAGGTCCCGGATGACTGGAGGCTCGCCAATGTGACGCCCATCTACAAGAAGGGCCGGAAGGAGGATCCGGGGAACTACAGGCCGGTCAGCCTGACCTTGGTGCTGGGGAAGATCATGGAGCGGTTGGTTTTGAGGGTGCTCATGAGCCATGTCCAGGACAACCAGGGGATCAGGCCCAGCCAGCACGGGTTCATGGAAGGCAGGTCCTGCTTGACCAACCTGATCTCCTTCTATGACCAGGTGACCCGCCTAGTGGATGAGGGAAAGGCTGTGGATGTGGTCTACTTGGACTTCAGTAAAGCCTTTGACACTGTCTCCCACAGCATTCTCCTAGAGAAGCTGGTGGCTCACGGCCTAGACAGGTGCACTCTTCGCTGGGTAAAAAACTGGCTGGACGGCCGAGCCCAGAGAGTTGTGGTCAACGGAGTTAAATCCAGTTGGCGGCCGGTCACGAGCGGTGTTCCCCAGGGCTCAGTACTGGGGCCGGTCCGGTTCAATATCTTTATCAATGATCTGGACGAGGGGATCGAGTGCTCCCTCAGTAAGTTTGCAGACGACACCAAGCTGGGCGGGAGTGTTGATCTGCTGGAGGGTAGGAAGGCTCTGCAGAGGGACCTGGACAGGCTGGATCGATGGGCTGAGGCCAATTGTATGAGGTTCAACAAGGCCAAGTGCCGGGTCCTGCACTTCGGCCACAACAACCCCAGGCAACGCTACAGGCTTGGGGAAGAGTGGCTGGAAAGCTGCCCAGAGGAAAAGGACCTGGGGGTGCTGGTTGACAGCCGGCTGAACATGAGCCGGCAGTGTGCCCAGGTGGCCAAGAAGGCCAACGGCATCCTGGCCTGTATCAGAACTAGTGTGGCCAGCAGGAGCAGGGAGGTGATCGTGCCCCTGTACTCGGCACTGGTGAGGCCGCACCTCAAATCCTGTGTTCAGTTTTGGGCCCCTCACTACAAGAAGGACATGGAGGTGTTGGAGCGTGTCCAGAGAAGGGCCTGGAGCACAAGTCTTATGAGGAGCGGCTGAGGGAACTGGGACTGTTTAGTCTGGAGAAGAGGCAGCTGAGGGGAGACCTCATCGCGCTCTATAACTACCTGAAAGGAGGTTGTAGCGAGGTGGGGGTTGGTCTCTTCTCCCAAGTAACAAGCGACAGGACAAGAGGAAATGGCCTCAAGTTGCGCCAAGGGAGGTTTAGACTGGACATTAGGAGAAATTTCTTTACTGAAAGAGTGGTTAGGCCTTGGAACAGGCTGCCCAGGGAAGTGGTTGAGTCCCCATCCCTGGAGGTATTTAAAAGACGTGTAGATGAGGTGCTTAGGGACATGGTGTAGTGGGCATGGTGGTGTTGGGTTGATGGTTGGATTCGATGATCTTAGAGGTCTTTTCCAACCTTAATGATTCTATGATTCTATGGTTCTATGATTTGTCCCCTTGGTTCCTGATCCTCGACACTAGGATTTGTTTGCAAGCACTCAAATGCAGAAAGACAACTGCTAGTGTTCTCAGAGCCTCTCATTTTGGTAACAAGACAGTGTAGAAGAAGAAGGGAAGGAGCTCTGTCTTATCCCTGGAAGAGCTGGATATTAGGGCTGTGAATCCTAGTTGTGTAATGAATAAGGCAGGGACCAACAAGATTACATGGTTAACCAGAGGACTGCCCATGCACACACCTGATTCTGATTCAGCCTTAAATCATACCTTCATTTAAGACTGATAAATTGTACCTTGCCCAAAGTGGTCTTCGTTCATGCGGTGTGCAACACGTGAGGCTTGGAGTTCATCTGAAGAAAGGTCAAGCGCTGGTATCTTCAGCTGAAGCCTGTGGGATCTGGTGACAAGATTTATGGAGCTGAAGTTACTGGTGAGTTAAATATATGAAAATCTAGTTTTTTAGTTATAATTGTGGTGTAGCTGGACTGTGCCTGTGTGTGCACACCCACTGGACTTAAGGCATTCATTTCTCGAGCAGTCCTGGACCTAGTTGGCTAATCATTTGTGAAGATGAAATAATGAGCTGGTTTAAGACAATGGACTGACCTGAAACTAGGTGTTAACTGAGCCTTCACAATTAAGTATTGACTGATGGCTACAGGAGCCATCCAGGTGGGAACTTTGGACAGTTATAAAGATTTCTCCCAGCAGCTCCTGCTGTGCTTAAATGTGTTGCTTAATGTCCTGGTTGGAATGACCAGACAGGAGATTCCCAGAAGTGATCAAATTGTGCTTAGATAAGACACATGTAAATAGTAAATAGAAATTATTCCTGCAGGTGCAGAATTGGTTATATGGGACAGTCTTTTTAGTGTAGTTATTTAAGAGATGTTTTATATGTAGTTAGGGATATATCAGTAGCAATAAATGATGTTTGCTGGGGTGGTCACGTAGGACCACAGGCCAGCTGGAATATAGGAACTGAACAGAAGAGCCTTACCCAACCCAGCTGAAGATGCTGCTGCAAGGATATTCGCAACACAGACCCCCATCATCACTGGACCACAAACAACTGCCCCTGTTTGAGAGATCTGATCCCTCACATGAGTGCTTCCCTGTGCCAGGATCCCGATAAGCTAGTTCTCCTTTTCGACACTCTGTCCATGAGTGCCTGTGTAACAAACTGTGGACAGAAGTGCTACAAAAATGTCAAGTGTACAGAAAGATCAATCCATAGGCATAACAAACCGGGCTCTCCAAGTTAACAGCGTGTCTAACAGCATCTCTCTCAGCCCCAGTTCCTCATATTTAAAATGGGGATATTAATATTCTTGAAATCTTATGAAGATAAGTCCCTCTTGAAGCACGTAAGGGCAATCATGATGCACTCAGAAAAAGGTGAATAATGAATTCAAACTATGCAGAGTTTGAATGAGTCATGACAAAAATGGTACAGAGTTACCATTAAACAGTGGCATTAAATTGGAGTATTGAATAGCTACCTGGTCAGTGCACATCGTGTCTTACATGTAATGAATGAGAGGGCCCAGTGGGAAAATTGGCTGTGATATGTAGTTAAAGACTATCATAGTACCATGAAGAATGAATATAGAATAAAAAGGAATGGAAGGTTAAATGGCTCTCCATTTTTGGTATTTTCTTGACTGTTGAATGCTTTGACCCTAAAACTTGCTGTTGTGTCACATACATTTCTGGACATGAGTGGTAATAAAAATCAATTCATTGGGGCTAAAAAGCTCATTTACAATATCCCCTTAGAGCTTCTCGATGGAATAGTTTGTGTCCCATGAGACTAGCTTTATAAGAAGTGGAACATTTCTTTTTCTTTTCATAAAGCTTTACCATGACACATGCAATAACAAACATTGCACTACACCAGTATGTGTTTGTGTTTACCCTGCTTGAGATTCCCCATCAGCCCTCACCACTGTTAATAATTCTGTCATCAAAGTTGAGATTGCCATGGGAAGCATATAGACAAAGTTAAACAAACAAAGTGAAGGACTGAGGAAAAATAAGCCACTTGCATCATGGAAATCTGTGTCCCTGCAGTGTGCTAACAGCATACCAGCATATGGAAGAATTGCCAAGAAAGGAATTAGGGAACTTCAGAGTTCCTTAGAGAAGAACCCAGGCAGGCAGACATCACTAAAATGGAGATTTTTTTTCTTGTGGATGCAGATTGTTCCTTTTTTTGAGCTCATTTCTAGCTTTCCTTATTCAGTGTGACTCTTCTCAGTCTTGATGTGTTTCCATTTGGGCCACTCCATGCTTTTAGAGTTACTTTGGCAGGATTTTATCTGAGCTGGTATCTCTGTAATAGCTAAGGAAAAAAAGTCCCCAAAAACCCAGCACAGAAAGTGGTGCTAATGTCAAGCTTGATTTTAGAATTAAGTGGAGATACCCATCTCGAGCAGGCAAGAATCAGGCCCATAGTCTGTAGGTTGCTGTTACTCTGAGAAAAAGAAGAAACATCCCAGATATATTAAGGAGCATCATGGCATCGCACAGTTCAGGATTAACGATGAGATATTTGTGGGTATCACTGGATTAGTGATGAGTTACAGCTTGTCTGTGTTTTACAATTAATCCTGAAAGACAGGAAGGGATGTATTGTCATTGCTCTGTAATTATGCTGCGGAGATCCTTTCATTAAACCCTGTACAACGGCAGCTGAATATTCTCGTCATGCGGTAGGTGCTATGTAAAAACAGCAGTGAACCTGCTTTTCAAGTAAAGAACAGGGCACCAGCAGGAATGTGCATTCCTGCATGTGCAACACAGCCATAGCAGAAGTAAAGAACATCTCAGAGAGACAATTCTTTGCTTCAGGCTGTTTCTGACTGGTTTGTTCTCTGGTTTACCCCAGAGAAGGAGGCTACAGAGAAAGTAAAGAAGGTCAGATGTGTTACAAGTGATGTGTCCTTGCATAAGTTATCTCTGAGACTGGTGATGCTCTTTGCCCATCACCAACCACATAGCGGGAGCGGGAGCTTGCTGGGCACCCCTTTGCCTCAACTGCTGTGTTTAGACCCAGCAGCTGGGTGCATTGCATGTGCGGTCATACTGGCTTCCAGAGATGCCTGGCTGGAGGCATATTCGCCTTTTAAAGCATCATGTCACTGGACTGATAGAGGCAGTCTTCTGAGTGATGTGTCCAAGCTGTACGCTGAAATGCCAGCCGACACATGTAAGTACCTGGCCCTGAGGCAGGTGACTCTTGGTCTTTTCCCCCGCCCCCTGAGAACGCCAAAGGATTTGACATCAGTATATTGTGTTGATAAAGTCTCTCTCACATCACCTAATATAACCTGATTCGCACTTATCCAAACTAGGCTTGCTTGTTAGGATGAGTGCTGAGGAACGGGAGGGCTGTGCGCTAGATGTGAAGAGAAAGACTGGGCAGCTACAGACTTTCAACCATTCTTTGCAGGTTGGCTCCTGGTGAGTGCAAGAAAAGGAACAAAGCCGAAGAGAGCAAGCTGTCTGACATTACATTTTCCCATCATCCTTTATCTAAGCAGGCTGAAGCCTGCCAGTTATAGCCAGAAGTCAGAACAAGCTTCCTAGCTGGAGCTGTGCATTTTAATTAGCTGATGTGCACTTGGTGGCTGAGCTGGTGTGTGACGTAAAGCAGTTTTCTTAGTTGGATTTTTAAAAGCTGATATTTTACAGGGAGGAATCTGCCATTTTAGTTATTTTCTTTGTCTGAGTGCAGGTGCAGGCTGTCTTTAAGTAAATATTTCTTACAACAGGAACATTCAATTTTGTATGTGCCAGATCTTGAGATACTGCATACCAGTACTGCTCAGTTGAAGCCATGAATTGTTCTGATTTATCTCAGCAGCAGATACGCACTAGCTCAGGAAAAGGTGAGGGGGGGGAAGAGAGAACAGGGAAAGTGCAAAATAAAGGACAAACTCTGGCAGTTTGGTGCTTTAATGAAAGTCAATTTTTAATCCACAGAACCTTATTTTGACCCCATTTACACTGGAGGAGCTGGACTGTGCTAGCTTACAGGCAGTTATTAGAAAACCTTCAGCTAAGCTGGGTGAAGCTGATGGAAAGGCTTGCCTTATTTTAAGTGAGCCTGACAGTAGACACAGCATCACTGGATGGTTTCTAAGAAATACAGACCCTTATGAATATTTTCCTCCTGCTGTGCAGGGGAGATGTCTCAGGGCTGTTGTTGCCTTTGTTCCATCACGATGCTCCTCTGCCAGCCTCAGTGCTGTCAGAGCCTTCTTGCAGGGGAGGATTCCAGCTCCAGCAAGTGATTCCCGTTTCTTTTATTTTTAGCATCAAGATGTCTTTTATTCTGGCTGAAGGACAAAATCCCTTTTCACAGGGGCTGCTTGAACAGCAGAAATGAGTGGCTATTAAAAGAAGTCTTACTGTAAAATAGGATAATAACCTAGTTATTTTGCATTTCTAAGTCATGCTTGCATTGATATTTCCTTTCCTACGATGCACACCAATTAAAAGCCACTAAGCAATAAAAAAGCAAAAAAAAATTACTGTGCAGTAATCTGACAAAGAATCCCTGAGCTGTGAAATGAAAGAATTCTTTTGTTGCATTAATAAACATAGGTGACACATTCATTTCAAGGACAGCTACTCTTCTTGCCTGTCCCCTGAACGCCTCTTCAATGTCCTCTGTATTTCTACTTGCACACAGGTACGAGGGCTGTGCAAGGCTCTCTTATCCCTGATGCATTAGATCAGATTATTGACAATACATGAATATTCCTCCAGGGAGGTAGGGGTTGTTGTCTGGAGGGCAGACCATCGACTAGGAACGAGGGTATCAGGATATTCTCTTTCAGTGCCTAATAGTTACAGAATGGTGCATTTCAGTGCCCCCGAGGTTACTGGGAAGGTTGGGACAACCCTCAGTCAAGATGCTTAACAAATATCGTCAAAAACCAGCCGTAGCTGCACTGCAGATTTGGATGCAAGAATGGAAGAGGACAGATGAAGCTTGTAAACAGAGAAGGCACTCATTATGCTAACTTGATTGTAGCTAATTAAAAAGGGATATTAGCTGATTGGATTACAGGGGATGGAGCAGAATGACCCTTTGTTCATGCCTGTGCTTGCATCAGTAGGATTCTCTGGTCTGTCCAAGAGCACTTCTGCATTATCCTCATCCTTGTTTTCTCTCTTCTGCTTTCAGGGGCAGATGCTCCCACGCAGTCTGCTCACCAGACGAGCATGCCAAGCGCCCCAATAGCTGTTGTGCCAGGCTAGCTAGCGCTCTTGTTGCTCTGCTCTCAGGCCATGGTAGGGAGAAGCTGCCACAGCGCACTGTTGTGCTCTCCGACTGTTCTGAGCGGGTGTGCAGTCTGTTGGCTGCTCTAATCGGAGCTCGGACTAGAGAATCAAGAAACCATATCCAGCACCTATCAATACCGCGCTAAGCAAGACCCTTATTCCTTCCATGTTGTTTGACATCCTCAGTTTCCATAAACAGAATCTCTGCAAGTTTCTCGTCTCCTTAAAGAATAATTAGATAGAAGTATTGTGTACCTACCAGATATGAGAAAATACATACACTTATTGTCATTCAGATAACAAAAGTAGCAATATCGGAACATGCATTTGAGAATTAAACCTGACAAAAGCTGAAACAAAGCCTCGTATTCCTTCGTATAAAACAACAGATGCCATTACATAGTCATTTTAGTGCTCAACCTGCGAAACCACAGCTCTTAGAAATGCAGTCTTAGGTATGTACTAATTCTTTTGCCTTTAGTGGGGCTGAGGTGGTTATGATTTGTCATGGTTGCCTCATGTTTTAAGTTCAGAGCAGAGTGGCAGACAGACAAGACTTCCAGAGCAGGCAGCAATATTAGGAAGCCTGAAGGGAGAGTTGCATACGTGCTGGGCAAGGAGAGAGGAGTGTGAAGTCTTTTTCTGCGAAGAGATGAGCCAAGGGAGTCTACTTCCAGATTTTCTAGCTGGCCATGCCCCTCCTCCTCCGTTAAGCAGGCAGACATCAAATCCCAGTGTTGACACTAGAAGCTGTTCAGTTCAATTATCATTTGAAAATAGGGTGACCACCAGACTTTCAAAGAAGGAAAGAGAAACTATATGAAAAAAACATATGGCACAGCTTATTTATTAAGGAAGCATCTCACAGCATTTCCTGGAGTGGAACCACACTATGGCTGATCCACTGTGCACAATCATTTGCTAAAAGCATTATTTTTACCTGATTTGGTGTCCCTGTCCATTAAAGTCACAGAACATAAGTGCAGATCTCATCTCACCCGTCTTTAGCTCTTTGATAGGTAAGTCCCCAGTCTGCACTACTCACCTAGGCTCACGGTATAACCATGGAGAGAAACCACTGCTTTTGGAGGGCTGTGACCTCAAGACAGGTGGAAATATTGTCTTATGGAGATGCCTTTCTCCATAAGCTGCAATTAATGGTGTATAAGGAGACTTTTAGACACTCAGGTGAAATTTGCCTGACAAAATCTTTAGGTACCTGTGATATGGGTATCTGCTCCTACGATTTAATTGGGGCTTTCGTTACAGTCAATGCAGATAAGGTGTGCCATTCATCTGATCGCTTCTTGAGGCCATCTCAGCATGTGTATGAGGAGTATTCATATAACTCATAGATTATATGAATAATAAGAATCATTTACGATTCACTCTAAATTGCACTGAACACCCTGGTTAGATCTCTACTGATGACAAGGAAGCTTTTGGTGACTTGCTCAGATACAGACATGTACAATTACAGATCTGCCTGTGGAATAAGATGAATGCTATGTCACCAATCAATCTGAAGTTTCTTATCAAACAGTGTTGATCACGCTGTAGAGAAAGAGGTTGTATTACCATTTTCCCATTGATAGGCAGAATGGTTGTCAGAGTGCATGCAAAAATCAAGACTTGAGGATGCAAAACCATGATTTTTCATTTTTACATCATGAATATAGGATTCATTACCTCTTGATTTTAAGGCTACTGGTTACCTAAATCTGCTTAGGAAGTTTACTTTTATGCAGGGGTCTGGAAATGTGGAAGAAAAAAAAGGATCCCTTTTAATCACAAAGGATCAGGAGCTGCTGCTGAAGGAAAATCTTTGATATAGTAAGAATTCAGATATGGTCCCAGCAGTGTTAAGGAATCTCAGTCAGTCTCCAGAGATGCTCCTGGTATTGTGGTTAGAAATGCAAGATGGCTAATAACATCGCTCCTTTGAACCATGGTAGATTGGATTGATAACAGCATACCCTGTTATCACAAAGTAGGGCAGACACAGTAGGAACTAGGACTATTTAGCAATAGATTTTTGGCTGCCCTAGGACAAGTGAATAGCAGCAGATTTTGGAGTCAGAAAATAGGGCACTCTTACTGTGGGAGTCATATGGCCTACCAACAGCCATTTTGTTTGAAAGGAGATATGGTCATTGATGTCAATCCAAACAACAATGCAGACAAGGGAGACTATGGAACTCCGGATTGAAAATAAGGAGATTTATTTTAAAAGTGTTTTTTCCTTTCTTCTTTTTTATTTGTTGGGTTTTGAAGAAGATACCCTCAAGCTTTCTGTTTTGTGTGTATTGGTGCCTATTTCAGGTTAAAAATACCATTTAGTTGCAAACCCAAAGAATGAATACTCATTGCTTTGGTGCCTGGAGAGTTTTTTTGACTCATCTGCAAGGTCATATTGAGAATTCTTCCAGAAATATCTGTCTCTCCCTTCAGTGGGAAAGTGAAGATAGTGATGAAAGGATTAATGTGCAAAGCCTTGCTGCACTGTTTTCTATTCTGCTCAGTCTCTCATGGTCAGTAGTGCCAATAGTGTTGCATGCTTTGGTTTCTGCTAGGTCTTCTCCAAGTTTGTTATTGTTTAGAGCTTTTATAGTCTGTCTAAAAGTACTCTGTTCTGAAACGAGGAGAAATGAACGTGTAAAAACATTTCAGTAAGAAGTTTTAAATTCAGTAAATGTGTTGATTTTATATTTTAAAGTTCAGCTGAAGGCAAGGACCTTGGGAGGATTACATTAGAAAAATAAAATAGTCTAGCAGAATATTAAGGGATTCAATTGCAAACCGTAACTCCATAGGAAAGATTACTCTTCTTTCACTTGCTTACATTTTGCCAAGAAGCTGACACAGCTAAATAAAATATTTTACTGGTGAATGCTGTAATTGGAAGAAGTTTAGATAAGAGTGGATTTTGGTGCATGAGTGTACACTAGATGACCCCTCAAAGACCTTCCCAGTCCTATTTTTTTATGATTCTCCCTGTAGAATGAATTGGAAAGTATGTAAGCAATTTGACTGAAGACTCTCATAAAACCCTCAGTTTTCTGAAGTTCAGTTTCCTGACTGTGTCCATAGACATATAAATCTAGAACCAGATTCCCCTGAAGCTGGGAGTGAGCTAGAATGGATATAGACCAGTTTAGCTACCTAAATTCCATTGTCTGTTTTCCACAACTATAAAAGTCATCAAGTATGTGCCCTATGTTACCCCTCTCAAACTTGAAAAAAAATTTCCTACAATTCACTGGGGAGTGGAAAGCAATAATGGATGCCATTATTTAATAATATTCAGCTTGAGATTCTTTGGTTTAGGTTATTTTTTTGTTGTTGGGTTTTTCTGATGGTTGTTTTTTTGTGATTTTTTTTCTTTAATTGAAATAGATAAGATTACTTTGTACATTTTATTTTATCTTGCTGGCTATGCCAACCAACCTGTCTATCCTTACCTATCTCCCATCCAAACCTTGTGGTTTATTGCTTTTGAGAAATAGTCCATGGGTTTTCCTGGGAGTGAAGTTTTTGTCAAACCAAACTGTGAGGCCAGACATTTGACAGCTCTCAGAATTCAGTCTTTAGGATGTTGTGGCCTATGAATAAGTACTAGAAACATCTTTTTTGGTCGTGTGATTAACAATTGCAGGAAGAACTATAGCTTTCCACCTTCCTTGCAGACATTGTCTCACAGAGGGGTCAGTCGCTGTGTTTTCCTTTAACTTTTTGTGAGTTATGTGCCATGCTTCCCAGTGACAGAAGAATAATGCCCTCAAATCTCTGTAGCCATGAATCAAGCATAGCTTCTCTACATTAATGGATTATTGACTAAAAGAGCCTAGAGTTGCCGTATGATTCATTTTGCCGTTCTTGTGAATGCTGAGCTTCAGTGTGTCAGTTGACCTACATACCTGGGAAATTGCTCTGTGAAAGACGTTCAAAGTCAGATTTTGCCTAGTTTATGTTAACAGATTTCCCTATAGATTTTTATCACGCAGTTGATTAATTTATTATTAGAACACATTATAGGCAGCACTGAGATCATTCTTTTAATTTACTTCTTGTGACCCATTTTGCCCTCCTTTTATTTCAGTAAATTTTTTTCTGTCTCTGATCAGTAGTTTCATCTTAGATTCATAGAGTCTGCATTTGAAGAATACGTATTAGGTCATCTAGGACAACTTTTGTCATTACTAAAGCTGCTGTGTAGGTAATAGATGGACACATCACTGTAGGCGTTTCTGTAGCAAGGATATGTCAGAGTGTTCGGCAGTGAATTCACATAACAGAGCATGGTTAATCAGACAGTTGTTCATCTTCTGCGCTTTGCTAGGTGCCTCTGTCTTGAATCAGTCACAGGGTGAAAATTCGTCTGAGTCTCTAATTTGACCCATATTGCCTTTCGGAGCTATCTTTTAGCGGATTTGAACACAAATCATATAAAAAGTGGCTGTAAAAATAAAAGAAGAACCCAGGGATCTGGGTAAAAAAAGTATGTAGTGAGTCATTAGATCTGGCTTTTCTGTGTGATTCAGGCACGTTTCTTGTCTGCCACACACTGAATCTGACTTTCACAGAGTGAACGTGTCTCTGGATGAGGGAGGTGATGATATTCTGCCTCATGCATTACTACCAAAAAAACCCCCAAACCAGCTAAATTCTGATCACAAATATCTTTATTTCTGGTGAAGGGGAAGGAGGCAGAAAGGTCACAATTTGACTTTCAGATCCCCAATTACATCTGCAAGGCTGGCACTTGGTGCATGTATGTGGGGATCATTTCACTTGCAAATTGAGCATATTTATTGATGGCTTCTCCTTATGTCTGCCTCTTTCATACATCTTCTTGTCCATCTCATTCAGACATTCTCAGAATAAGGACTATGTTTATGGACTGGAGGGGCCTAAGAGAGTTATCCAAGACCGATTCCAGTGCTAACATTTCATACAACCTTACTTGAAGATATCAAGCTCAATATGAAAAGATTTTAGTTCTTTCATCCTCACCCTAACTAATGAATGTTAGTTTTGGAGCTTCACTATCTGATGCTTAATAACCTTTTTCTATCACTCTTTTATTCCCTCTAGCTTTTGCCAGTGTTGGTTTATGGTTTGAATGCTTCATCTCCTTCCCTACTACTTAGTCTCCTGATGAATCTGAAAACCTTTATTTAGCTAAACTGACCGGATTATTAGCTGGAACTCTCTTCTTAGATGGGCCTCCATTCTCTTCTACGTGTCATTGATCTTTGACTCTCTTTAGCATGGACTCCTTTTTCTTGAACATCAATGACCCCACTTAGATATAGTATTTCAGAGGCAACCATACCAGTTACTTGTTAATTAGTTTGCAATCAGAACAAAAATTGAGGACTAGTGCCTAATATAATATATTGAAACAGCTTCCAGAGCAAGAGTCTATACTCTGGAAGGGAAAAAAATAAACAGAGAGAAACCAGTTTTTTTGAGACTCAGTAAAATTTTAATAATCTGGGGTGTATAGTCTGTTATTAATGCAAGAACAGAATTAAGCAGTAATAGTGATGTACCTTGGCACTTCTATCTTCAGTAAGCTTTGCTATCATTATCTAATTGTTCCTTGCTGCACACCTGAAAAGTAAATATTGTTGATTTCTTAAGAGAGACACCCTAACTATAACCTAAATGAGAAATTCTTCTAATTAAGCTATTTAAAATAGAGAAATTTCAGAAAAATCTGTAGTGACAGAACATGAAAGAAAATGCTATGCTGAACAAACACATCCCAAAATAAGAAGAATGGTGAGCCCCTTCCCTCAAATTTTAATTCATTTCTTAAAACATTATTAAAAAAAAAAGAAAAACCTAAAGAGTTGTGAGTTTTTTTTTTTTTTTTTGCATGACAAAACATCACTTTTCTCCTTAACATTGGTGACGTGCATCATTATTTAAGTAATATTGTTGATGAGAGTATGACCCTGCTATATGGGAAACCTGTGCTTGAGCCCAGTGTGCCTTTTGACTCACCAACACTGTGTATTTAGTAAGGCAGGAGTTTCAGCCATCCTGTGCCTGACCATGGGTCCCTCCATCCTCTTCATGCTGGTCATGGATTTTATTGATCAGCTGACAGCAGAGGCCAGGCATGCTGGGGATGGAGAACTTCATCCCTAAGGTCTGGGATCAGTTGGTGGCTAACACCTGTGGGGTGCTTAGGAGCAGCTTCCAGACCAAAAAGGTGCTGTATTTCACTTCCCATTTCACAAGACCCAGCTCACCTCACCAACCTTGAACCTGAGGATTCTCAGGAAAGGCAAGTTCCTGTTAGATAGGACAATTAAACAAAAATAGATTTAAAGGTCAAACCCTGGCCCCAGCTTGGATTTGAGGTATGATCTGGATCTAAGTGTCCTCATTCATTATTATGGTATGCAAACTGTTCCCTGTGATGATCGTCTCAAAACAGCAAGGAACAAGGAGACGTGCTGAGCTCACTGGTTCAAACAGGTTTTGCTAATGGGCTTTTTCAGGGATAGCACCATGTCCTAAGTTAGATACCAAACTGGTCTAACTGAAGGAGATCCTGAAGAGCCACAGCCAGGTTGTAAATCACCTGCTCCCTGATAAGAACAGATACTTCTGAAGAGGTTTCAGTGTGCTCTTGGTATCACTTCCCTGCTCACTAACATAATTCCTGGATCAGATGGAACTTTTGTATATATCCCAGTTTTTCAGCTAGGAAATGATACCACAGGGTTCAGATGGTTTCCCAGACCATTGGGGAAGTTAGAGCAAACAACATAATGCTTCTGTAGAGGTCTAGACTTTACATCATCCAAAGTAATTAAACAGTGATTCAGATTGATACCAAGGATTGCTCATATAAGTCAGCAAGAGCTAAAGATAGATTAGCTTTATCCAATAAAGGGTCTATGGATGCCAATCAAGGACAGCGCTGAGATCATGTTTGGTAAACAAGAGAAGTGTAGAGGTGGAAATCAATGGACTAAAATTGGTGTGTTGGGAAGCAGGACTAACTGACAAAGAAGAAAATGAGCCAATGGGATGTATAAGCTTTTTGGGCTTATTTGTTTCAAATTATAGGAGTGATGACTGGAAAAGGGGCATATGGAGCAGAAAGGAGCAAAGTCGTTATTCCCTCCATCTGCTGGACTCTGATAACCATCCTGATGTTGTTGAACTTTCATATATTCACTTTAAGAGATGACTGGGCAAGTTGGATGTGAAGAAATGGGTTTAGCTTTTTTTTTTTTTTCCCTTTGTCGGTTGGCTTCTGGTAAAGCTTGAACAACTCAAGGAATAGGGGTTATACTCTCTCTCTCTTTACCTTATGTTTCCTTTCCCTTTCTACGCTTACTTTTTATCTTTCCCATCTCTTCTTGCCATGTGCTTAAAAAAGGGATCAAGCTCAGAGAACATTTGGCTGTGAACTCATCACCAAAAAGGCAGCTAAATAGCAATGCTGTAAAGAGCACCACAGTGACAGAAGTTTGCTTGGTCTCCAGGTGGCCTGAAAGTATGTTGTGTCTGTCTTTCTCCTACAGTGAGCATGTTTACAAGAGTTAGCACCAAAATCAGAAACGGCAGGTTTTATCTTTGCTGTTCTTTTCTCTCCCCTATGAGTATCCTGTTTTTACTCTGTCCAAGGAAACTGCTTAGGATCCAAGTAAGAGCAACAGAGCTCATTCCCATCTTCTCTTACTTTTTCTTCCCTAAAGGCAGTTGTATTCAATGTCAAAGACTCTTTGTAGGAATTATCTGCAGGAGAAGAAAATGAGGGATGCTGTTTTCCAAAGAAATTTCAAAATCTGGCAATACTTTACTATCAAATGTTTGCACTGCTTTCCCCCTCCTCTTCCTCCCCACCTTCCTCTTTCTCCTGAGAGCCAACATAGCTCTGACCCAAACTATTAGTCCCATGACAGGGCATGTCTGCAAATCAAGTCATGTAATGGGCACATACCTTGTCTGCTGACAAGAGAGAGACTGAGGCTGTGGCATGGGGAGGAATGGGCATTTCTGTGAAGCTCCCTTCCTCATCGCAGCCCCCAAGGCACACGTGGCTCCAGCCAATGTGAAACTTCTCTTCTGATTTTCATCCCTCCAGGCCAGCACCAGGAAATCAGCTGGTCACATTTCTGGCCCACCAGCTGCATGTGGCATAGGTATTTTGGGAGTCTGTAGGGTTAACGATTGCCTCTCTCCTGCTCTCTTCTACTTGAACAAGAGAAGTGGTGACATAGGAGTCAAGTCCCAAAAAAGGTTTAGTTTTGGGGCTAAGTGCATTGACTTCTCACATCTCAGCTCTTGTTTAATTCTTCATCTTGCTGATGCTCTTGTCTCTCAGATCCATTGAAACGCACCTTCCCAAACTTGAGATTTTCCATCTTTAATCACCAGATCTCACAAGAAAACCAGGTGTAAACAGAAGCTAAACACATGAATAAACGAGAGATTCACAATGCGAAAGGCTGCTGCTGCCTTAGAAGCAACAAGATTTCAGACCTACTGTGCTATCCCTGCTTTTTGTGCCAATGGAGATGTTAATGTTTGTGACTAATGCATCATCGCCCAAGGCTTGCGTGTCCTAGTTGGACTGTATACAAGGGTGACTCCGTCTCCCAGTTTCTGGGGTGAAAACACAATTTCAAATTGAAAAAGCATGTTCAACTACCTCTAAAACCAGAAGGGTAAAAGCAATGTATTTTGCATCCTGAGGCACCCACCTGTGCAGGCTCCTCTCTCCCATTGCAAGTTTGAGTTTCACAACCTTGATCCAGCACTACAGGAAGGAAAGAAAAGCCTGTCACTGCCTTCACTGTGCTTTGCGTCCAGGGTCTGTGTAGGTCAGATGTAAATGGTTTCTGACATTACATACATCCGCAGCCTCCATCTGGCTGATATCTTCTGGGGAAGATCAAAATGAAGGAACAGCCATAAAACACAAACCCAGGAAGGGGCACAAAGATGTCTAAAAATACGAGGATTTTATGGCGTTGTTTTTAACATGTAGCTTTACCTATTGCGTAAATCTGAGAGGCACAACGCGCCGGTTGCTCCCGAGCAGTGAATCACGGCGGTTCTTGAGGAGCAGCGTGGGCCAGATGTACCTGTCTGCTTGCTCTCCTCTGACTCAAAGCAGGAATAAAAACCTGATCTGACATCAGAGCTGGGGCTGGAGCATTTCCCCTGGTTAAGCTAGAAGGAACCTCTTTTCTATTGCTTTCTATCGTCTTTTTATGACACGTCGTATATTTTGGTTGCCTTGAGCATTTTTTGCAACTGTGTGCTGGGAACCCGATCCTCTGACATGAATAAGCCCTCAGTAAATTGACTTTAACCCATCCTATTGACTCTGTCATTCTCTCTCTCTATTGTTTTCAAGTCTTGAATGTAGTCCCTCATCTCATTAGCTGCATATGGCCATATGATGTTCCCTCTGCCCTTGCCAAGTGCAAGTACAATATAAAACTCTTGTTCTCTATTTACACACATGCTCTGAGCCAGAATGGCTATCTCTTATTACATATTAAATTAAGAACTTGCTTGGCAACATCAGCCTGACAGAATCTGTCTGAATTTGTGTGCTTGACAGTCGACAGTCATGAAAATTGCTGTTATTTTGGATGCACTCAGTGCATCAGCAGCATTTACAGCAAGGGGTGTTTTCAGGAAGATGTTTCCAGGTGAGCCGTTGTAGATCTGAGAAACATCCCTTCAGGGGATGCGAGATCTCCCTCTCTTGCACACAAACTTCTTGTCTCACCTCAAGTACTTATTGGTAATGTTCATATTTTTAGTAACAGTATTGCAAGCAGACAGAAGGCCAATGAATCCTTAATACACAGAAAAATATTCTACTGTTCTGGCGAATTTTATTCCTGAGCAATGGAGAAATAAATTTCTCAACTTTACTGAAACACAGGATGAAGTTTTCAAATACTGATGTGTCAGTTTAGCCCCCTAAAAAAACCCTTGCAGGACATTTCTTTTGAAATGGAAATATAAGGGTGCATTTCACATATATCTGCTGTATTCATTTGCACGTCCCATAGTTATTTTTTGTGAGCATAGCCACATGCAGAATTATGTATTATGCAGGAAATATAGGAATATGTAGACATATTTAAAGCTCACGGTATGTAACCGTTTCTCCACTTTCAGTAGACTGTTTTTTAAGTAGAAGTGTGTTTAAATCTTATCCTAGACATTAAGTCTGGAGAAACTTGCCCTTAATGGTTTAAGCTGGAATCAGTGGTTATGTCTGCACTAATAAACTAAACAGGGCTAAGGCATGGGTGTAAGAACTGTCCTACCTGTCCAGACTGTGCAATTGTTAGCATGCTCCTTGGCATGGCTGTAACCAGGGCAAGTTCCTCAAAGGTCACGTCTTGGGCAGGACGTGGCAAGGATGATTCCCAGTAAGCAGCAAGGACGAAACCAGCCTGTGTCCGGGGGGAAGAGAGCTGGCCACAGGGGCATGAGCCTAACCATGTCATGCTATGCCAAGGGACAACTAACGAGTCCTTGTCCTTTTATTTACTAGTATAGATGTAGCCAGTGGATCCTCAGGAATTTTCTGGAGAAAGTAGATGTCTGATGGCAGCAGCATCTCTGAACTTCTACTAATGAAAACCCTGAGAGAGCATCAAAAGGACAAAATGGAGAGGGCAGCCAAAGTACAGAGCACAGAGATGAGCTGCATAAGTGGCTCCTGCAGAGCTGGAGACACTAATTAATGCCTCCTGGGTCTTAGAGGTGCTCTTCTCTGTGACTAGAAGACAGAAGAGGACTTCCAAACCCCACAACTTTGCTGCTCCATTCCCTTGAGCAGCAAGGAATGGTTGTTTTGTCAGCTATTCTTATGGGCCATGTCTTGTTTCAGAGCAGTTTTGCAACCCCCTGCTAGAGTTAAGAGGAGGTGAGGTGACTTGAGCTCAGTGCCCGAGACTGAGGAGCCAAGAGGCTCAGTCTTATGCCGATGCCACAGCAAGGGCTGGCTGGGAGTGAGGGCTGGAGGTCATGGTACCCTGCACTGGTAACTTGTCAGAGTGCTCCAAAAGTCTTGCTGCTACCAGTGGGCAGCGTAGAAGAGAGGTGTTTCAAATACTGCAGTGAGTGGTGGTTGGAGGCTGGACTGTGCTTCGGCTGATACCCCTTGAAGAGGTGCTGAGTAGCAGAAACAAGTGCTCAGATAAGTCCCAGGTGCTGGACATCTCGGGGAGTTCAGGCTGTCATTGCTCAGAAGCAAGAATTGAGGCAGTGTTTCTCTGCAAGGAGATTTCTGGCTACATCTGCACATGAAATTGTTTCTGCTGGACCAGCCACGTAACTCTGTGATGGCAGATATTTGTGGTGTGGATCTCTCAGTCTGTCTTTTGGTCTCCTTCACTTGCCAAAGTTTTGGAAGTGCTGATTATGTTTCCAGTTGCAATCGTTGAGCTAATCTCATGCTCCCTGGAGTGGTGAAATCAGATGCTGGATATATTTCTGATCAAATATAGCTTATGGCTTAAGTAAGAGTGAACACCTACAACAAATAAAAAAAAAAAAAAATCTGGACTTGGAAGTCCTGGTGGGCAGTAGGCTAAGCAAGCATCAGCAGTGTGCCCTGGCAGGAGGGAAGGTTTGCAGCATACAGGGCTGTGTTAACAGAAGCATAGCAGGTAGATCGAGGGAAATTATTATTCCCCTTTACCTGGCACTCGTTGGATCCTGTCTATTGTACTGTGTCAATTGTCTGGGTTTAGAACCCAGTACGAGAAAGATGCTGGAAGAAGCCCCATGGAGAGTCACCAAGATGACAGAGGTTTGGAGCACTTGCCTTGTGAGGAGAGCCTGAGAGAACAGGGCTTGCTTAGCCTTCAGAAGGGTTGTCTTTGAGGAGAGCTATTAGCAGCCTTCCAGTACGTAAGAGGAGGTTATCAAGGAGATGAGGCAAGGCTCTTTACTGAGGTGCACAGTGGGAGAAAGACAGATAGCGGTCATAAATTGGAACAAGTGAAGTTCAGACTGAATAAATGGATTTTTTTTTTTCTATGAGGATTATTAAGCACTGGAACAGGTTGTGCAGAAAGCTTGTGTGATCTCTGTGCTTGGAGGTTTCCAAGACTCAACTGGACAATGTACCTGCTCTGGTTTCAGTGCTTTGAGCAGCAACTTCATCTAGAGACCTCCCGAGGTCCCCTCCAGCCAGAGTAGTTCCATAACACTGTGGTTCTGCTTAGGTCACCATTTTAACTTGTGATTTAACCAGGTCAGGTGGCTGTTTCCTATGTTACTGCTGTAGTGCCATCTACGTTTCCCAGGTTTCCAGTTGTTTATTTTTGCCTGTAACTGCAGGTGTAAGAGAAACTAATTTTTTCAAAAGTGATAATTGGTTAGAAGCATTTAAAATACATGTTTCCCCCTGCGACATACCTCTGCATTCCCTCGTTCCCAGTTTGTCCAAGTTTTTCTGGCTACTTACACAACCACAGGCATACACGCACACCCGCGCATCGCCCATGTCAGAGGCAGCACACCTAACCAGCGTCACCTTCCTATCGCCTCCCACTGTCCCGTGGGCTCAGGAGTGACCCAGCCTGCTCCCTCTGTCCTTCCCTCTCTCCCAGTCCCTGAACGGAGGCTGGGACCTGAAAGCACCAGGAAAACAAGACAGGGTGTGAAGAAGCACCCCTAACCAAAGAGAATAGGGATCAGCATTTCCTAATTCATCGTGCCCTGTTCTTCCCTTTCCGGGAACTGAAACAGCATGAGACGAGGCAATGGTTAAAGAAGTTTAAAACTTTGGGGTTTCCACCCATCTGCAGTGTAAGCAAGCTCCTCCGTGGAGCCTGGCTGGGGGTCACTGTTCAGAGAGTGCTGCTCTGCACCACGGTTTGGTGCACTACGCATAGAGCTGTTTTCATTTTGGTATGCTGCTCTCAAAGAGAACCAGCCTTATTCTCCCCTCAGCTAGACTGATAATAAGGACTAAGTGGTGTTAGTCTCCGTATTGTTGCCGTATGTTGTCTCTTTGTTTTCCATCTTGATGTTAACAGCTCTGATATGCTGAAGGAAACCAAATGGGTATGCTTTAGGCACCTTATTTTAGGGAAAGGTGCTATGTACTCTTCAGCTATGTACTCTGACCCAGTTTTCTTGTTGGGAGCATGTGGACAGCAATGTGGCTGTCTTCCTGAGCTGCGGGCAAGGCTCTGGTCCCCTGTGCTGTGGAGGTGACATGGCATACCGTCTGGGCAGAGAGGCTGAACCAACCTAGAGAGAAACAACGTCCAGCCAGTATTGAACAGTGCACAAGAAAGACAAGGAAACCAAACAAGATGAAGAACACACTTCAAATACCTTTTTTTCTGGCTTAGCTTGCCTTCCTTTCCTCGACTCAGGCTATTCTTGGGCACACGTGTGCGCACTGGAGATCTCAGAAGTAACCCCATTTTAAATGCGAGCCATCTTAGGATTTTTTTCTGTCCAGGCTTTATTGCATTTGGCAGTACACAGTAGCAGACTGGTCCAAGCTCTTGGCTTCGGACTTGATTTGCATTTCTAGTACACAAGCATTAATTTTTAGCCATCATTGGATCCCTCAGGAACCTCTGCTTTTCCTATTTATTCAGAAAATGCAAACCACAAGCACTTCCCCAGTACAAATGTAACTCATTCTAAATCTCTGCTAATTCCACAAGACACCAGTTTTATTAATTACCACCTTGATTAATTAAAGTGGAAATAATTTAAGATGCCGTTTGTTTCCTACTAGGAAGGTAATTTTAATTTGTTTGTTAACTGACTTTGAAATATAAAACTTGGTCAACCTCTTTCTATTAATCAAGCTCATGTTCTGTATTATCCATTTCCCCTCCTGATTACCTTTTCAATAGGAGGGTTGTGTTTGTGATTCCAGCAGTGATGGGGACTGTTACCTAAGGCCCACCCTCCTTTCTAAAGGATTTGGCAACCTCAGTTTATTATTCTCCCACCTATTAGTGTAAGCTTTCCAAAGACCCCAGTCTCTTCAGTCCCCAGTTCAGCTCCAATGAGCTTAGCTCTTCTTAAAAAATTATCTAAAACGAGGGTTTAACTTGGGGAAATGAGGATGACTGTCACCATCACATTGTTTGTGCATATATATACAGATAGGTACATTCAGTGATGGGATCAACACTTTAGGAGTCTTTTGCAGCTCATCTATCCTGCAACTCATGTCTGAAAAAATATCCTTAGTCCCCGGGAGAGCTGGTACAGCTTGTCACTGCTGCCGACACATTCTGAATGATGTGTATGCACATCAACATGCTTAATAGCTGAGAGCAATCTGTTCTTATCAATGGGACTAGTGACACATATCCTCCTTATAAATATTTTCAGTGAATAGTCCAATCAGGCCATTAGCAATCTGATCCAATGCCCTTAACGTCAACCGGTCAGACTTCTGCCGATATTTGGGGGGTTTGGGTCTCACCAGTGTGCGTTATCATGAGAAGCTGGTGTTTTAAAGAGAGCAGTGCCCCAGTAGTCTCTCCAGTGGTGCACTAGGAGAGCATTAGGGTAGCAGCAGCATTTTGACAGCAACAGCAGTTCTGTTGAAGTATCTCTTGCGTCCTTTGATCACAGCGTTCAAACGGTATGTTGGCTTTGGTCTTATCTCTTACTCTTTTCCACACAGGCCTTAAGTGAAGGGTTTAAAGCAGCCACCAGCATCTGTTCAACAGGAATATTTTCTGAACTGACTTTTACAGGATTTTAAAAATTGTTATTAAACACTAGGAATATCTTATTTGACAGGTCAACAGATTATTGGGTTTTGGCTTAAATATCAAAAGCCACAATCCTTGGCACATTTCAGCACGCTGGGGAAATGTCTGAAATTCACAGCAAATAAAATATTTAAAAGCCGATTACCTAATGTTCTGCAGGGAAACCGACGGGGAGGCATGCTATAGCCCAGCACTGTGTTTTAGCTGGATTTGTAGCGTCTCACTTACTGATCCACTTTTACAGAGTGTCTGTGGGAATATTCCAACAATGCCTTGGAGGCTTCAGCAAGCATGAGGGTATCTTAGACCCCTCTCTCTCTGTCCGCCTGCTTCCACGGAAATGTCCTCTGATGGGGAAGGTGGTGCAAAGACTGGTCCACCAGGCTCTGCCCATCTCACTCTTCCCATAGTCCAACAGGCGACTACTGTGGTCTCTGCCAGCAACCTCCTGTTAGAAAACATCTGAGTCAACCGACAAAACAATGAAAGAGGTGGGACAATTCCCTGCAAGTTTCAATTCTTCAAGGTCCACTGACTTCTACAAGCCTGGGACAATTTACTTCAGCTGAGGATCTGCCTTAACATTAGATTTTAACAATAAATCATCTCTTGAAGCCTGTTCCACTGATCTTTATGGGAAGTTTGCCATTGCCTCTAGTCCTTGGCAGCTGGGCTGGAGTTCACACACATTGGCCAAGATCCACAAAAGCACTCTTGTTCTGGACTCCCATTAATTTCAGTGGGACTCAAGCAATGAAATGCCTTTATGGATCTGGGCTTTCATTCCAAAAATCCTGAAAATTCAAGGAAGTTTATTTAGCACACACTATCCTCAGAGACTGGGGGTCATTCCATTTGTTTGTCAAAACCAATCATTCTTTCACACTGCTAATATACAAATTAATGGAATTAATGGACACATAACTTCCTGCTGGTATCAGTCAAAAAGGTCTTTAGCTACCATTGCTGACTCTTCTGTTAAAAGCACAGAACTTGGCTTTTGGCATAAAAGATGGGTCAAACCTCAGGAACAGAAGGGCAAAACAAGGCAAGGTGACAGAAGAAGAGCCATCCCTGCAGGAGATCTAATCAGAAATGCCAACAACACATGTACTTCTGCCATATAGTGGGAGAGAAGGGTCTTTATCTTTGACGTGTTTCTCAGGCACACATTCCTATTAAATTTAGAATCATAGAATCATAGAATCATAGAATCATTAAGGTTGGAAAAGACCTCTAAGATCATTGAGTCCAACCGTCAACCCAACACATCATGCCCACTACACCATGTCCCTAAGTGCCTCATCTACACGTCTTTTAAATACTTCCAGGGATGGTGACTCAACCACTTCCCTGGGCAGCCTGTTCCAAGGCCTGACGACTCTTTCAGTAAAGAAATTTCTCCTAATGTCCAATCTAAACCTCCCCTGGCGCAACTTGAGGCCATTTCCTCTTGTCCTATCGCTTGTTACTTGGGAGAAGAGACCAACACCCACCTCGCTACAACCTCCTTTGACCATTTCTGCTGATTCATGACATATACAGAAGGTTTCTCTGTACAGCTGTCCCCACTGTGTAATGAAGCAAGATCAGCGCACAGCAGGGTGATATCCAAAGGGATGCATCAAAGAAGGAAAGTGGGCTTCTGGGTAAACTGCTGGGCTAGGCGTCTGGGAGCTGGCTGTAACTCAGGGCTTCACCCAGGCTTGTTACAGCCATTTTAAACAGGGAGAGGTGCAAACAGAGTAGAGACCCCTTTTCATTATGTGAGCATCAGCTCTTCCTGACTTTGTATCCTTGAGTCAGTGTAGGAATGTCACATATACCCTAGAGAAGGGCTACAAAAAATAGGAGTTTCCTTTTCCTGGTTCAGCTATCCCAGCTTAGATCCTTCAGACTAAAGGAAGTGTGGAGACCTTCTACCTTTACAGGACTGCCATGCAGAGATATGACACATTTGCTTACGGCTGTATGAGGCATCCCAAGGAGAAGCAAATGAAAGACAGATACCCTGGATCATCTCAAGTGGCACTGGGTAAAGGCCCCCACACACAACTGAAATGAGCCCGTTGTGTCTAAGGATCCCATTGTTGTCCATGGATATGCAGTCAGTAAAGTCGATGCAGCCCAGAGAGTAACTCACCTTACCCTGGAGAGGACAGCTAGTGTCTGGGTGACTGAATCACTCCTCAGGCCCCATTGGGTGTATTGACTGAATGTCTTGGCTGCAAAAAGAGCTTAAGACACACAGCATTCAGGCAGACACCTATCTGGATATATATGTTTCTGTACTCTTTAACTGATTTCCACCCAAGGCAACATTGGCTTTTTCCCAGGGTAGCAGGTTGAGTTCAAACTACAGGCAGAATTTCAGCTTTGGGTCCAAGTCAAAACAAATCCATGCCAAGAACTTACCTTTCTTTGCAGGACAGGTTGTAGTATCCTATCTAGAGCAGCTGAGGAGCAGCTGCGGGAACTGGGGTTTTTTAGCCTGGAGAAAAGGAGGCTCAGGGGAGACCTTATCGCTCTCTACAACTACCTGAAAGGAGCAGCTTAATCTACTTCATAAGGGCTGTGCTAAGTTAGGCAGTAAATTACAAAGGGATTTTAGTATCCATTCAGCATGTAAAAGCATACAATATCTTTAGATTTTGCTTAAATATAGTCTGAAACACCCAGGTTTCAGTGTCTAGGATTAAAACCTCGGAATGTTAAAAAGAAAGTATTTTAAATTCTTTTTTTGTCTTTTTACTTGGTTGGCTTACATCTCTGTGTCTACGTGTATGTGTGTGAGCTGTAATGATGAACATGGAAGTACGCTTTCCAATGAGCAATGAGTGATAGTGCTACTGTTATGCCAAACATGAGGAAAAGGAAGCCAGTACAAACAGAACTCCACAGTTTGAGAAGTACTTGTTTACATTTTTTTCAATGTCAGGATAATGATTTTCTCTCCCCAATATATGCCATTTTTAACTCTTTTATTTTTTTTTAACTAGTGTAACTCCAGGACAGTCAAGGGTCAGCTTGAACATTTAAAGACAGAGTTAGGGCTAAGTAACTACAAAAAGAGAGACCTGAAGCATAAGAAAGAGCAAAAAATGTAGATATGGATGCTATGGACAACGGAGCACTTTGGTCCAAAAATTGATTATTCTTTAGAGAAAACTGCAGTTCTTCTTTGCTAGGTGTTTTCTGTTGTTCACATCTTGTTAATAGTTGAATTTTAAGAGATGCAGTTATTATTGAATCCAAAATTAGTATAAAGAAATATAATTTGACAGATGAAGTATACAAGCCAACAACAGAAAACAAGACCTCGCAATTCGGAGCACAGCACTCATTAGCTCGGTAGGATTTTATAAAGTGACTGCTTGCAGTGGAGCTAATCCTAAAGGAATATATGCTCTCTGAAGTTAAAGATAGGGTAAGGACCATTGAGGAATACCTTGTGCATGATTTGAGGGCTTTTATAATTTATCTAAAACTAACAAACTAACAAGTTTAAGTATTGGCCAATTTAACAACCTCAGAAGCATAAAAAGTTTCTGTTTTAGCTCAAGTACAGTGTGGAATTTAATTATTTTGCTATCTCTTGTCACTCCAGCAGTTTCATTAGGAGCTGTATACATGGTTCTGCCTTTGATTCACTTCCTAATGAGATAAGACAGAAAGACTGAAAAACCTAATAACTACCCAAATCTGAAGTAACATGACTAATTTCCCCAGATCACCTATATCCTCAATTTTAACTGTGTTGAACAGACAGGCCCTGACTGGCAAGGATAATACACCCATAATCTTGAGCTCGGGCCAATAATAGAGGCTTTTTAATAATAAAGCTTTGGTGAGTTTGTTTCCAGCTGATGTTTGCGTTACCTTTCAGGGGTCCTTGCCTGGGCCACATTCAGCTCCCGTTGTTTAAAAAGCACTGGGTGGTCAAGGTTGTCACAGGTCAGGAACTGAATTTGGACAGGTTTTTATGAGCTCCTGCCACGTGTCTTAAGCCTAAATCACCCCAATTAAAGCACTATGGAGATATCGGTGAGTCCATCTATGTTTTCTTTGTGGTCATCACCAAAGCATGAAGAGTGCTCTCGGTACTAAAACCAAACCAAATTGATGGTAGAGGCATATAAGGGAGCCTAAACTGACAACATGCTTAGTTCAGGCTCTGAGATAAGTGCTTAAAACTACCCAGGTTGAGTCTTGGCCCAGGTCTGTTCACTACCTAACGAACTGGTGTGAGCCTTTCTGTCTCCAGAGCGGCTGTGTCCTGCAGCAGCCACCTATGCTCAGGCTAGGAGTGCCACTGCTAGGAGTGCCACTCAGGCTTTTTGGATCTCAAGACAGACCAAGTGGGATCCCAAGTCATCCCAAGTGGGATCCTCGGGGAAATCGAGTCCTTAAGGGGGAAGTGAGGACACCAAACAGCTCTGGGTACAGAGATTTCCCCCACGGTAGGGAGATGGAGTCAGAGGCAGTGAATGACTGTCCAGACCTTCTCAACAATATCCCAGGAGAAGGGAAGCACTTCACCTCAAAGGGAGACTTTTCTTCTGTGGGATAGAAAAGCTGCCTTCCGCGTCCATGCAGAGAGAAGGGTTATTGAGGTCTGGATTCCTGCAGGACTGACGCTTGTTCTCCTTCTGCCTATGTGAAAGAAAAACAGTGTAGGTATAGCTATATACATGTTTTTCTCTCAGTCTCAGTTTTAACTTTTGGCTTTCCTGTACACAGCAGATAATACTGGAGTTTCTTGCAGACAATACATTTCTTATGCACCATGTATGGGGAATTATACACTAGAATGTGAATTGATTAAATTTCTTGACTTACGGTCAGTCATTTCTGCAATTTTCATCCCAACGCAATGGCACAAGGTCTTTAACAAAGCAAGATAGGTCAGTTGCCTCAGTTTGTAGAAAATGGTTTGGAAACTCTGTCAGGTCTTGTCTGTGACCTGCAAGAGTCAAAGGCACAGACTATGTTGTGTTTTAAAACTGGCGTAATTCAGCCGGGAGCAAAATAAAATTCACTTCTGTCCCCGTCTTGCAGGACTGTCAGTGCATTTACCAAGGTAAATTTGGAGTCATCCCATAAAGCTTATGCAGCTACAGTAGTGACTAGAGGGGGAGAGAATAACACACCCTTCTTATTAGGCATCTAAGGAAAAGGGTTAGCAACTCCATGATTTGCTGATTGGCTTTTGTCAATCAGTATGTTTCCTCACGTGTAAAAAATTGAATCTTACTGGCAATAGCTTGTCTTTTCTCAATTAGTTTTTGTTGCAACAAGCAGTCCCATTGCAGAAAAAATAATACCGTGAAAAATCTTTGCTTCAGTAGTTACAGGACTGTGCAGGTGTAAGACACTCAGGAAACCATTCTCCAGTGTGGGGCTCACAAAATGGCAGCATTTTCTACAGCAGGTGGAGATTAAACCCCAGAAGTCAACACAGCCTGTCTAAGCAGACTGAAATTGCAGTGGGAAATCTCTTTTCCCTTCCATCGACTGTTAAAAAACAGAGTGAAATTGGGTAATGTGGTTATCATCTACAACATAAACACCCATATCTAAGCAAATGTCCCTGCCTCCCCATTATATTCAGGGGAAGAGCTGGTCAGTAAAATCAGTGGAGTTCAGGATGCAATTTGCCTTATCCTAAGCCTCCTACACTTGGTCCCCATTGACTCTATTGACTTGGTTTTTGATTCAGTACTGGAGGTTTGGACAATAGCTCAGGTGTAACAAAGCTGGGACACCTAAGTTGTGTCAGCTGTATCTGTATTTCCCAACAGCATGGTAATAGGTATTTTGAACATATTATGTAGAGAGATGGCATCTGCATCTACCTGTCCTTAGAAACAAACCTGTTCTTGAACGGTCTGTAGCTCTCCCAGATTTGGGGAGGAGCTTTTGCGTGTGTCAGCTCCATTGTACAGTGACCCCCCAAGATCTGCTGTAAGTGCAAAGGCATTTCAGACATAATTAGAAAGCCCTGCACTGGGCTTAGGTGGGTTTATTTCCCTTTACACTAAGAGTTTATTGGCTTCAGGGCGAGCCATGGGTGTAATTCTGGAAAGGTCAGCAGTGTAGCAGGGAGAGTGAATCACTTTTATAGCCAAATAAAGGCTGACGGTGACCATGGAATGATGCTTCCCATCCGTGAAGGAGGGTAGTGGCCCTAGATGTGTTGCTTTGGTAGGGACTGATTCTGAATCCATCTTTGCAATAGAGGGAGGGAAGCCGCACCCTTACAGTGCAAGCAAGGAAGGTAGAATATGCAGGGAGGAGAAGGTGGACTATAGAGAGGACCTGCAGAGGCAGGTAGAAATCTTTCTTGGACTAACCTGCAGGGACCACAGATGTAAATAGGTAGATGCAAACTGAAAAAGTCGTCAGAGAATAAAAAACCAGTGTCTGCTTCAGCTGCCGTTCTTCCTGAAACACCAGACCAGTATGGTTGCTGAGCTTGACTCTGGCCTCTAGACTTTATCTGCGGCTAAAAGTGAATGGCAGGAGTTCAAAATCATTGTATCTTTACAGTAGATCCAACAGGATCCAATCCTTTTTTTTTTCCCCCCTTTTTTTTTTATTATTAATATTTTAATATTTGGTCCATCTTTATAAATAGGTAAAAAAGGTTAAATAAAAATAAAGAGGTGTTAAAAGCATATTGCTAACAGGAGTGGCATGTACTTTATGCACGGTACGATCCCATCACATTAGCAAATCTGTCAACCTCTTAGACTCTTAACTGTCATAACCACTGACCAACCACTTATTGATAGTCATTAATCATTTATTATCTCTGCCTGAATTGTTTCTAAATGTTCCAGTAATATAAATTGTTCTTTCTTTCAAAATTCAATAACGCAGCTGAGCTTTACCTGCAGTGCTCTCTTTGCCCAGCATTTAATATGTTTAAAATCCCCTCTGAGTAAAAATTTCTGTAGAAAGTCATCAGAAGGAGAATGTTCTTTACCACAGTTAATTGAGCTACTTTTCTAGACAATGCAGTAATTATAGTTCATTCAAGAGCATCGAAGAATTTTGCTGTTATTTTACCCTGACATTTTCTCAATCAGTGTGCAGTCTCACCAGCGTAATGGGGGGCTTCTCCCTTGAATCACAGGGCACAGGTATAAACTGGGTTGTCATAACAGTGCTGGGAATTGACATTTTTTGCACAGGACCATTTTGCACGATCCCTTCCCTCCATGCAGACACAGCCCAGGCAGACCACGCAGAGCAATGTGAGGGCCACGGCCGGGAGCCTGCCCTGTGGTTGTGTGGCACCTGCCCTGGGCAGCACCTCTGTGTGTCAAAATACTAAAATAGGTGCAAAAAATGCTCTTACTATTATTACCTTGTGTTTTTCAAGACCTGAGACTTGTAACTGTATTTACAGGCTGGAACCTGTTATGTTGTGAGGCTGACTGTATAGTTTGGGTTTGCTTTTCATTGTAAGACAAATCCGGTCAGCATGGCCTTGTTTCTGCCGAAGGCAGTGTTTGGACCCCCGTTGTTTTGACCGATGACTGGGCAGGGAATCAGATTTAGCAAGTGCAGCATGTATGGCTTCCGGAGCTTGGAGGTGTTCGCTTGCATAGCTCAAAGATATCACAGAGGAACATTACCTAAACATGAAAATCTGCTTAGTCGGAGTGCAGAAACAGGATATGGGAACAAGACTTTACATTATGAGCTTTCCGAAATGTTAAACATGTGAGTGGGCTTTTGCAGTGATTAGTTTTCCAGGTCTACTAATTTATTTGATCATTAAAGCTCCTTCTCTTCCTAAGTTATGTAATTCTGGATATAACTTCTGGAGAAAAGCCATCTGTTTATTTATGAATAGTCACCTCTTAACCTATCAATATCAAATACTTGTTAAAACACTTATCTGAGCAATGTACATGCATGAAGGGAGGTTTATCAAGTGTATATTGGATGAGAGTTTTGAGGGAGAGAATAGATAAATTCAAGTAGTAACAAAATAATTTTCAAAGTGAATTAGGTAGGGGCCACAAAAGTCATTGCTATTTACCAGCATCACTTCAAAACACATCTCCAGTATCTGATGCTTTTTCCATTAATACAAAGGAAAGATTCCAAAGAGGAGCTCCAAACTCCAGCTGGGAGCTGGAGCCTGACTAAGGACAGTGATGGCTAACGGTTATTGTTTTCTAATGGTCTATGAGATACACGCTGAGCTGGATCCAAAATGCTGAGATTAAGCACACAGCATAGTTGGCAGTGTCGGTGAACCATAACTCCAGATGCAAGTAAGGAGGGATGTTTGAATCTGGATGTTGGCTTGGACCCTTGTGAATGTCTGGAAAAACTCTCTGTAACCTGTCGATCCCCTCAGCAAACCAGAAAGGGACTGAGCAAGCTCTTCATTAGTGCTGATCTTTCTAACAGCAGGATTATGCTTTGTATGAGGAAGCTGTGCTATGGCTTCTATTGCTTCCTACATACCCTGCTAGTGCTCACCCTGCACCTTTCACTGATGTTTGCCTCAGTAGCATTAACTGCCGACTCCTTGTCCTTGGAGAAATGATGCAATTCCTCAGAGGAGAACAAGGTAGAGACCCAGCTGGTCCCCAGATCCTGCGGACCCTCAGTGAATTGTTTTGTGATCAAGTGGGTAAGCTATTTGCTTGCAAAGGAGGCTGGAGAAGCTTGCAGAGCTATCATCCTGCCAGATGGGCCAGATCTCACACAGCTGCTATTGCTTTGTAAGCTGGGAGCTTTCAGCCCCATGGTAATTATATATTGCTTGAAATTACTTTCGAGTGGCTCTCAAGATGTTGCCATCAAGGTTGTCATCTTAACGGACAAGCTCAGACACAAGAGAAAGAACCTAAAGTGAATCAGGCAATGGTGGAGGCTGAGTTCATTTCGCTGAGCTTTTATAGTCATCCTGACCTCCATACAAGTTCTCCATTTCAGCTTCTGTCTGCTGAGGAAAAAGCTATAGCCTTCCTCTTTTGAACTTGTTTAAGTGGAGGGAAAGTTGGAAAGACTTTTTTTTTCTTTAGCCAGAAACAAGCCAAGCCCATCGATGCTTTGACAATAAAACCACACTTAGCATTTGTTGTTGTTGTTATCTGCCAGGTTGTGAATCAAATCTCTGCTTGCCACTCTTTCATCACAGAGCTGATGACTTTTACCCACTCCACTGTTACTCATGTGAAGGGCGGTGTAGGGATCTGCAATTTACTGCTGAAATTTTTGAGGTGAAAGTAGGTATGATTTAATTCATTGCTCTGGCTACTGCCCTTTTAAGCTGCATCTTAGACAGGATGCTGTTGAGATACCCTTCTGGATCCCACTTTCTAGCTCTTTACCCTTTACCTCTAAACAGTAATGTGCTTATAAGTGAGATCTGTCAGGAAAGTTGTAATAGTGCATAGCAATTTAAAGCTTCCTTTAAAAATGTATTTTCTAATCAGATACTAAGCAAAGGAACAAAAATAGTACTCTGAATCTGTGATGGTCTTGTAATTGTAATGTTTTAGCTTAGAAATGAGAAAAAAGCAACTCTAAATAATTTTGCTTCATTACACTTGGTAATTTGGTCTTTGCAACTGAAAAAAAATGCAGAGTGGTGTGTTTTGTACCTTTCTGGTATGAAAGATTAAAGGTTTCATGAACATGTCTGTATGTGGCGTTATAGTGAGTTTCTGCTGATGAGCATCTCCCTGTGTTCAATCTGACAACTGAAAATATAACGGGCTCTGAAGCTGCCATTATGTTCCATCATGTCAATGATCTGTAGATTACGAACTGGCACAAGAGTGCTGAAGAGCCTTAAAGGAGCTGTAATAGCCTATCTTGTCAGCAGTCCGATGCTGTGGATTAAAGTGGGAGAGTGCTGAACCAAATACATTCCCTTCCAGTCCTGTGCTCTTTTACCTTTTTTAAGCTGTGAGGCTTGTCAACTTTTGGAAATATGATGCTCAGCAACTGTTGGTAAAAACTGGAGGTCTTCATGTCATAACACCTTTTTCTGTGGGCCAACCAGGGAGAAAACTGTCCCTAAGTGTGGTGGTGGTTTCTCCGTGTTTGGCTGTGATCATCATCATTAAATCATTCCATTGACATAATATGGAGCTCACCCTTCCTTGGTCAGATCACTGGGCTGTTGACTAATGGGGTTGCCGATGCCGGTCCCTGCTTGCTAGGTCCATTAGTCAGCCTGCCCTAGTGCAGCTACGCTCCTCGCAGGGTCTACTGGAGGCACCTGCATATGTGATGAAGCACAAGATGATCTCCAGTGCTTGATCCAAGCTCAGTCTGTATAGAGCCAGTTCAGGTCTTTCTGTGTGGAGCTGCTGTAATGAAAGCCCTGGCAAGTGCTGAGCAGCAGCGGTCCTCCCAAATGTAAGCTCTCTGCACTGCGCTCCCAGTGTTTTCTCTGGGAAAGTTAGCAGCACGACACTGCAAGGGAACAGGCTCTGTACGTTGTGTGGTGGTGCATATTCACCTTCACAGTCCTTTGGGACAGCAGGGGACTGGAGTGGCCAGTGGCTTTACAAGAACTAATCCAAATCTTGCAGGATTTCAGCTGGAGCTGAAAGCTAATGCGTCCTGCTGGACCCAGACTGACTCCACACCGAGCCAGACCGATGTCTTCGCAACTTGCGTCACATCACCAATTCTTCCTCTTAACCCAGTTATCTGAACCCACCATTATCCTGGATAACTGAAGTTGGTCTTTAAGCTAATAACCTCTATGTCATGACATTTGCAAGACATTTTTGGACTTAACTTAAGAAATCAGGTGAAATAGCAATTGCTTATTTAAAGTTTTTAATGGGATCCACTTTAGACTTTGTAATGAGATAACATTTACCTTTGGCCACTACTGACCTGGAGCAGATCCAGCCCAATGACCTACATGGGAAAGCATCTATATCTGTTGCTGAGCATCTGAGCCAATCATTCCGTAGTGAGGTGAATTTACAGTTCTTAATCCTGCAAATAAATCCTCCCCTCCCCTCCCCTCCCCTCCCCTCTCCTCTCCTCTCTTCTCCTCTCCTCCCCTCTCCTCCCCTCTCCTCTCCTCTCCTCCCCTCCCCTCTCCTCCCCTCTCCTCTCCTCCCCTCTCCTCCCCTCTCCTCTCCTCTCCTCTCCTCTCCTCTCCTCTCCTCTCCTCTCCTCTCCTCTCCTCTCCTCTCCTCTCCTCTCCTCTCCTCTCCTCTCCTCTCCTCTCCTCTCCTCTCCTCTCCTCTCCTCTCCTCTCCTCCCCTCTCCTCTCCTCCCCTCTCCTCTCCTCTCCTCTCCTCTCCTCTCCTCTCCTCTCCTCTCCTCTCCTCTCCTCTCCTCTCCTCTCCTCCCCTCTCCTCCCCTCTCCTCCCCTCTCCTCCCCTCTCCTCTCCTCGCCTCTCCTCGCCTCTCCTCTCCTCTCCTCTTTTCCTCAAGTTCAGTGGGAAAATAATTTCATTCCAGATTCACAGCAGTTACATTCGTAATCTCTTTTTTTTTTTTTAATTTTCTAATTTATGAGGGACTATTAAATTAATGCTACCTCCATTAATCTAGCATCACTTAGACTCTCTGTATTCCTTGGAGAAGACAAGAGAAAAAAATTAATTAAGAGTCATTCTATCATTACTATATTTTTCCTCATATGCATGGCCATGAAGTTCAAGAGCTGAAAGGATCCTCCAAAGCATATTATAGAGGGGGAGAGAGAGATCTTTCCGCAGTGGGAAATCCAGTCCATCTATCTTAGATATTTGTCCCACTCCTTCATGTTAAGGTGCTTGCTTATTATTTCTAGTCAAAACTTTCTGTCCAGGTTTAGATCTCCTTTTCCATTTTTCTGATAGATGAACATTTCCTGTTTCTTTTTCTTTTCTTTTTTATGGCCCTCAGTTAGTTCCAGTATGCCTTAGAAACCAATACACATTTGTTCCCCTTCACTTCTTTCAATCAAAATTATGTAGGAATTACATAAGAGAGGTAATTGTGGTTATAAAGAGAGTCCTTCACTCTGCAAGAAGGAATCTTTCACAGTTTTCAGTACAATAGGATTGAAAGAGACCTTGTTTTTTATATCCAGTCATCTGCTGCTGCACTTTATAGACTCCACATCGTAATCATGCTACACGTTTTTGTTTCCCTTGCCCCTTCTGTAAGACCGTGCGAGAGCTATTGCATCCAATTGTTACCAGTTTTGTAGCCTAAAATTTTCATGGCCAATATCTACATTTTTTTTATCATTGGGACGGGATGCTCTCTTTACCTAAACAGTTTCTTTTTCTTCTCAGCGTTTCTACCTGAATCATTATTTTCATCTCTCTTGTTCAGGGGATTGATGGTTTCTTGTATCAAATAATGCAGGTTCTGTCATGTTGATGTTTAGAGCTTTCTGCTACAAGACAGGTATGTATAAAATGCCAGGATTGCAGTGTCAATGTAAGGAAACAGTTCTGAAATATTGTGGACTTCTGTATTAGGTACACACCCGTCCCTGTGCAGGCTAAAAATTCACCGCCTTTAACGTCTTCATCCCCACACGACCCTCATGTCCCCACAACAGGTGACAAAGTGCGTTGTCCACACTTTGCAGATGGGAAAGCAAGGTGAAGTCTCAAGTCACAGAGGGAGTCCCCGACGGACCAGGCAGCCTCGGCACACAAAGACCCTGGCTCTGGAATATCCTCTCTCCCTTCTGAAGTTTTTGTATTTGCTTAAGGGATTTGATTCTCAGTCCTCATTAAATTAAATGGGATGAGGGCATCAAGACATCTGAAGTTGCTCTGAAAATCTCAGCTGTAAAAGACAGCTTATTAGGCCATTTCCTCCATATCTTACAAGCAGAAAAAGAAGATCCATTGTGAGTGAAAGAGAGAGACCAGTATATCATAATAAATAAGAGAAATGGCTACTACTTCGTAATTCAGTTGTAACTTCTTATTAAATTTAATAATGCATACACTTTAACTTCATTTTGCTCTTATTAAGAGAAAAGAAATTGGCCCAGGCAAGCAAGCAAATAATTAAATAGAAATATTAAAAAATGCATGAACAGTATGGAGCTTAAATGTTTATCACTTTTATACTGGCAGACATGATTTAGAAGCTGAGTCCCTAAAAATGAAGCATTCTTCAAGCTTTGGAAAGCTCTCTAGGAATTCTAGCATCAGAATTGAGTTTTCACAGTGCCAGTATCTCTAGAGACATGAGGTTGCTTATTATTTCATGGTCCTCAGGATGGGCTATATTGAACACAGGAACACCGAGGGAAAGTCCACACTAAGTGATAGAAAAGGCTATAGCATAGCACTGGCAATACCTGAGCTGCCTTCAAATTAGCTACCTGGGATATCAGCACTCTACTTCTTCGCAGGCTGAGGGAAGACATACCGTTTTCCAACAAGTATGGGTAGCTGAAGTAGCAAATTTAAAACACAACAAAAGTCACTACAGTGCCCTGCAGTGATTGCCCAATGGACCAGCTCTACCCAAGCAGATGAGGCCCAACATTTACGTTCTGAAAATAGAGATGTCACGAAAACCAGTGAGCCAAATTCCAGGGCTCTCTAAGGGCCTCCATGCTACGAGAAACTTGCCTGAAAAGCTTGAAGTGAAGCCAATGGAGTTGATTTCAGCCAGTTTTCTCTTTATAAATACATCTAAACTTGACCTCTTTGAGGCCTCCTCACATTACTGCCCAAAGATTTTCCAAACTCCACAGATCTCTTTTTCCACAGAGATATTCCTTCTTCAGTCAGAAAGTTTTCTGTCCCCACACTGGATGGAGAGAACAGACAAGAAAAGCACAGGGCACATTTAAATACACCAAGATAAATACCTAGTTAATTTGGCTGACCTCTCACTTATATGCCTCTTTAAAGCTTTCTTTTTCTTTTGACAAAATCCATTTGCAGTAGAGAAACATTATCTGCACGTTCCAGATCAAATCAGTGCAAAAAATATAAGTCTTGACATTGAACTGGCCAGAATTATCCTATTAAGGAGAACTGAGCATTTTTTCTTTAATAAGCCTAAGTCATCTTTTATATTTAGAGCACAAGAAGCGCTATTGCAAGGCCAGGCAGACAGGCAAGCCACAGAAGAGGAAACCTTTGTTTCTTCAGTGTTACCTGTGGAAAAGCTGTTCACCTTGATAGCTGAAATAAGCTTTACTGTATCAATATTCTTCTCTATGTCCTTTCCTCTGCAGGGGAACATTACGTTACATACCCATTCTACCTGCTGATGTCAAGTCCATGTGGGAAAGGACATCCTTTTGAAACTTCCCAAAAACTATGACTCTCTCTGCTGTAGAATAACTTCAGTTCCGCTGCCAGTGACCCCACACGGTCCACAAGCACTTCGGCATAGCTATGCAAGCTTTGCCTTTGAGTCTTGTTCTCCTAAGCACCGTTATTTGTAGACATGTCCGAGCTCATTTGTATCTGGAGGAATTCCTTTGCAACATAGAAGGGCTAGGAGGTTTTATTTTAAATATCAGGAAGCCGGAGTACCAGAAATAAGTAACTACTGCTGGCTTTTAGTGTTGCTACTAAATTGGGTAAGATGGAGTGATTAAAGGCAGCCAATACAAATACCAAAAGCAGGCCAGGCAAAACAGACATGCAAAAAAGCCAAACTCACTTGATGCTTTTAGGGGATCTCCATAGCAGACAGGAAAGAGTGAAAGTATTGATCAAACTAAATGGTACACAAAGAAGGAGAAAAATGGCATGAGGTCAGAGCACTGAAGGTGAAATGCGTGGCTGTGTGAAAGACTTGCTTAGCAAGTGGGGCGAGAGGGCTAGCAAAGGTGCGGAGGTCTTTTAACGAGGAGGGAGCTGAGAAGCTGCAGTGCTGCACAGGCTGATGCCAGAGCCAGGCTGTACTGTACATTGTACTCTACAGCTGGAAGACGGATTGGGTTTCAAAAGAAAATATGTGTCATATTTGCTAATGACAGCGACAAGCAGCAGGCTAACCATTGACGAAGGAGTGAGTCTAGTTTTGAAGTGTCAAGGCAGAATGACAGTATGGGCCAGACAAATGATCTGTGAGATTGTTATTTTAACTACGGGTGAAGTTAAAAGACTTCTCACCCCTTTGTTCTGCTGGGTAGGATGTTATTTCCCTTAGTGACATTGTGCTTTATTGCTGTAGGATGCCTAATTTTGACTGGCTATTTGCTACCGAGCGCAGAGGTTCTGGGAATAAAACATAATCCTTGATTTAGTGCCAATCTCTACAGATCGCTTCAGATTTCCAAACAGGTGAACATTATCCATGGCAATACACGGCCTGAGCCTGAAATAAAGCATGACACGACTTCACTTCTGACTCAGTCTTGCAGTGGGGACAAACCATATGAGAGTGACACAACCAAAGGTGAAAGAACAAAAACATAAAGCCGTGGCTCCCGCACTTCACAGCCCAGCAAGCAGAACACAGGGAAATCCTTTTTAGCAATCACAGCAGGAACAGTATTTTCCTGCGCTTTATCACCCCAGTGAGAAAATCAGGACAACCACTTTGTATGGGCAGCATGCCTTGCCACCACCTAGGCCTGTGGTTGGCTCCAAATGTCAGGATGTTTGAAGTGTTCTGCAGAAAAGCCAATATTTAAACAGACACAGGGTCAGATTCAAACCTCCCTGGAACAAATGGGACTCTTACTATTTATCTAAGTGGGTTTTGGATTAAGGCAAAGGGAACTAATTTATCCCAGTGCCTTTGGAAACCTCCATTCAGAGGTTTGTGGAGGTTCATTGATAAAAAGGACCTGGAGAACCAGAACGCTGCTTCTTATGGGATATTTCTTTGTCACTGACGAGAATAGCTGAGTCTTCAGCTGTTGCTGACCCATGTTGTTATTTTTGTACGGGACCTAACTTCTGGAATTTATTAAAATTAGCTTGTTATGGCCAAAATGAATAGTGTGTTGTTTTCCAAATGTCCAAAACTGTTCAAACTGTTACCAGCAGGGACCTACATGAACAATTTTTTTTGGATCTGGGTACTTTTGCTTTCAAAGTGAAGCAGATGGGAATTAAGTAGTTATGGAAACGTCTATAGTTAGCAGAAGTCAGCTAGGTGCATATAAACATAGAGAGCTAAAACTGTATGATTGAAATGTTTCCCATATTTATAGTTTCACCACTACAGATCCAAATATATGTCAATTAAGTAAGGTATGCCTGGTCTGTTGATTTAATACATTTCTTTATATACTGTGAGGCTGCTGGTAGAACAAAGTGTCAGGTCGGGTCTTTTGAGCCTACATGCAGATATTTATTTTCTGAAGAAACTGGCAGTTTTTCTATTAAGGATGATTTTTTTTTCTGTAGTTTGTGTCATTATGAATCCAACCTTATCCCTGAATGTTGCAATATACAATTTTAAATAGGACAGTATTTGAAAAGATTACAATTTATTGTAATTAAAGAATATATTATCAAGAGGCACATACAGATGTTTTCATGGGAGAATTAATGTTATAATCATATACCATATTTTGCTGTGTATTCTGGAGTTAGAATGAAGGACAGAAAGTTTCTGATTCCACCTGTAAAACTCATATGTCACCATGTAAGTTACTGTGCCTTGAAAAATGCACTCACATTAAAAAATGCACTGGAAACAAAAGTTCTGGGTTTTTTTGGGGAGGAGCATTTGTTTTACTTTTAGAAAGACTAACTTACCAAACTGGCAAGTTTCTAAGAGGAAAGTATCAATAATCATCTCAGATGGCTTAAAAAAAGAGATTTCCTTTCCACGATGCACAGAGAAGCCTGTGATGATGTTTTTTGCTTCTGCAGTTCTGGAAGTAGCAAGACATGAAATCAGTATGTCTGGTGACTATGCCAGTTCATAGTGACATAAATCAAAAGCTTGCTGAAGTCAAAATGGTGTATCGTTTAGCCATTTCTCTGCTCTTCGCAAATTTATTCCTTACCATATTTGATCTGGTCTAGACTAACTTTCCCTGTTCTGAATGTACTGGTTAAATGTGAGTCTGCTTTGCAGCCCAGCAGATCTTGTTTCAGGATGTTTTCCTGACTTTTATTCAGTATTTTTTATCTCTTAAATATTGTTTTCTTTGGCTTTTCATTCACTTGTTTGTTTTCACTGGTAACAAGAAGACAGATAGATACACTTTTGTAAGGTGCAGCTTTATAGTTAAATCCTGTCCAGGCTGACACTGGATTTCGCCAGCACAAGCCAGGAGCAGAACTGGAGTCTGACCTACGCAGAGATTTAACACTTTTTCCCACTGAGTCCCTGCCCCACTGGAGTAAGACAGTAAACAAGTACTTTTTAACAGTGAGTGCCGATCCTCCTCCTCTTCTCTTTCAGTTTGTGCTTATCCAACAACTACAGACTCTGGTTTCCCAAGTGAAATGACGGGGGCAGCCCTCTTCATCCCCACAAACACGTGGGACTGTCCTAGTCCTGTTCCTGCTTCTCTGCAATGAATGCTGCAGGTGGTCGCGTTAGTCAGTTTTTTCTTTTCAGCCATGTTAGTAACTGTCTTGATTTAAGACCTATTTTATGCTGGGGTTAACTGAAGAGCCAGATCTGGAGGTCTTAGGTTGTGCTGTAACTCGCCTCCTTCTTCCTATAAGAAGGGGTGAAAAAAGACAGCAGTGCAGATAGCAGAGTCCTTAAATAGCGCAAAGACTTATTATAATTTCTGATCTAGACGTTAAAGGGAAATAGCATCATGGAACTATCTGTGATTCTGAAATAACAACTTGGTTTAGCAGTTAATGAAAGACTGAGATTGCAGCATTTACACTTGTGATTTTCAGATAAACACCATACCTTCCTCCTCACACATCGTTGGATCCACAGCCCTTTTCACACTCATAATACTGTGTAAGCTTTATTAATCCTCATCGTTGCTTCTGAATAAGACACCAGTAGAAGCTACCTGGCATTTTGGTATTTAGGAAAAGCAATCCAAGAATTGATCGTATAGCAAATATCTGTATTAATTGTATTTTAAATGAGGGGTTTTGTAAGGAAGACTTGGCGATCATAGAAATCCCAGTTTTGCTCCCAGAAATCATTTAATCTTTCATTGCTTTGCGCTGTTGGAGGCACACTCAGTCAAAGAATTATACTATATATGAGCAGCTGGATACTGCCGCCTCCTTTCTATCAGAGTGGGGATACCTAGACATAGCAATACAGAGAGGGATCAGCAATGGTGAGTATGAGCTTCTGTGTGGGTTTAGGGAGGTGAAAAGTACTTCAGGTGGGAGGAGGGGGCTGATCTAAAAATTGTAAATATCAGTGTTATATTCTTTGTCTTCTGTAAAACAGGAAAAAACATTCAGAAACGTTTTGCACTCAACTGTATTAAATAGGTTACAACACTTTCAGCTGTTGACAGCTTAAGTTCAAATGTAATGTAGTTTAGATTAAAAAGGAAATGTTTGACAGGTTCATTCCAGTACTTGTATGTACAGTGAAGGGTCACTTGTGCCATACTCATTCCTTCGCATGCGGTGCGGTTTGGAAGAAATAATCTATACAGAAAGCAACTGAAACTGGAAATATCCGAATTAAACTGGTAAATGAAATAAGGTTTGGACACTGTCATCCAAAAGCCAGCCATTTGCAGGCTGTGGGAGTTATATTTTAGGATGACATGGAGGGCAGCTTTCTTGGATTTCACTTCTGTTATATGGTTGCATGTTGCTGTGGGAACTGGACGAAGTATCCTGGATGGACCTTACATTCAGACCAGTGGGCATTCAAATCCTACATCTCTTGAGAAAAAGATTGGAAATCCGAAATACCGCTGGGTGACAGTGGATTGCCTCAGGGATGTAGGATCTGCTCAGACTATTTTTCACTGCTTAAGTATGCAGCACTAAGCAATTAAAGCAAAGTGTCAATTTAAATAAGCCATTTTCCAAATGGAAATCAAGGCACTTAGTGTAACCAATAGAGTCTTTTACAGTGATATGCTGTAAAATTCCGGCTATTCATGTGACGAGCTTTCTAAGATACATGTTACAATTCTGATTTAACAAGTGTTTCTGGAGTTTACCAGTTGAAGGACAACTGATTTGTGCCTTAAAAACTTATTAGCTTCAGCTAACTTAGAAGTAAAAGCATTTTCTTTTAAATATATCTATTATGGAAAAGAAAAGAAATAGACAAAGAAAGGATGGTGGAGATCCTATGCAATCGCATAAATATTTTTCAATAGGTAGTAAACCTAAGGTGAAATCTTACAGTCTTCTATCTATAATTTCAATGACCTCACTGTCAAATTGGCATCCAGCCAATTTAGTTCTGAAACTAAAATATCAAAGAGGATATTAGGTAAAAGAAGATGAATCATTAGTCATTACCTCACGGATTTATTTATAATTGTATTCAGTTTTCCAAAACTATCACAAATAATTGCTATCAACCCAAAAGACCTCACAACTGGACATCCAAAGTGAGCACTTTTCTTCTATTTCTCAGTTTGCTTCTGGTTTCGGCTGCTTTTCGTATAAATGTCTTTCCACCTGGAAAGTGCTAACTTTAGGTTTGTAAGCTCAAAGCCCACAGCAAATCTGTTTTTCTAAGGTGGAACAGATTTGAATATAAATTGCTCACAGTCCCTAGAGTTCATAGTCTTATTCATCCTGTAACCGTTTTGGCTGTGGTATCAGAGACATTACAATATGATGCATAACATTCAGTCTGCAATGCTAATGGGCACCGATATATTGCCCAGGTAATATTTCTCTTTTGCAGCAGCGTTAATAAAGCAACTGTGGAAGCTATAAACTGCAAGGGTGGAAGTTACAACTGTGCAATGTTCCAGGGAGGAATTTGAGATGACTATTAGAGTTCCACAACCCATCAGTCATTTCTATAATCAGGAAAAAAAAAATCCAAATCATCATGTTAGTCTTGGGAGTGACTGTTAGCCTTTGCATTACTGGTAATACGTCTACCTGGCGAGTTTATCTACCTGGTGAGGCAGAAGACTGAGAAAAACAGATTTTTAGGGAAAAGATTCAACATATTTTGAATGCTCACTGCTTTATTGACAGAAACTTCCTGCTTTTCTAGGGCTGAGTGAGAGACAAGGCTGAGGTTCAGTTGGTGCGTTAGAGGCTGCTGAGCTCTGGCTGGCGCTGGATCGTCCCTGCGAGCTAGCATCCGGATAACCGGCAGCTCCTGCCTTTCTCCGTGGTAGTGTTGCTAGGCAGTTGCTAAGGCTGCTTTTGCTCCAAGGTAGATGATCTATCTGTTTTCTGCTCTAAACTGTGGGATTTAGGGATGGATTATTCTCGCCAGCCTGAGTAGTTAGACCTGGCTGCTCCTTGCTGATGTGCAGAAGGCTACCTCGTTGCTGTGCCCCGGTAAAGATCTGCATAGCTCTAACATCTCAGATGGCAGCTTGGATTAGAGCCAGGCTGCGGCAGGAGACTCTCAGGGCCACAAGGAGGGATTTTTCCTGGGGATTTAACTCCTCAGCATGAAGATTGGGACTTCTTCCTCTGAGAGTAGCTGTCACAGGTCAATGTCAGAGTCCAAACGCTGGTATCACGCAAGCAGGAAGGATTGTTCTGCTTGAGTTTTCCTGGGGGTATGGCTGATTTTGTTGCTCTAATGATTTATCTAGTGTTTCCAGTTATTCCCAAAGTAGTTTTCCCTTAAGTAAAGACAAAAGTCTTTTATGCCACAGATGGCAGCTAATATTCCTTTAGTGGTTAACAGTTTTCTGCAAATAATTTAGAGCAGGGCCAGGCTGGTCAGATCTCCTATGTTCAACCACTGATGACAGTATTTACTTTTTCTATTGCCAAGGCATAGCCCTGAACTTGCATCTGCCTCATATAGGGACAGATGAAATGTGCAGAACACATACACATCTCTTAGTCCTGAAGTTCCAGTAACAGTTTTGATAAAATTTAATCTGGTAGATTGGATTCAAGAGATCTGGGATTAATTCTCAGTTCAGCTGTTGCCAGTTCTTTTGCCGGATATCTATCAAAGGAGCCTATCGTGCAACAGTTCTGTGCACTCTCGGGTAGCTCACTTAATCCACTTTATGCTTTGGTTCCTCCTCAGCAAAATAAGGCTAATACCTTATTACCTATCTTAGTAGAGGAGCCAAAAATCGTTACTGAATATGAACTGTTCAGATGTTTGGAGAGCTGTGATACACACAGGAGTGTATTTGTATTTTTTTCTTACTGAGTACAGTGATATTTTCTAAGGGAGTGTTCAGTTATCAAATTTTATCCCGGAAGAAATATTTCACATGGCCAAATCATTCTTTATCACATCCGTTCTTTATAGTCCCCTTCTAGGAAGTCTTATTTTACAGAGTTTTCTCTGTTCCATCTCTTAATGTAGTTGATGTCCTGCTGGGTGCTTCATCACTTCTCCCCACTCCAAGTTTTCCGAATGGCTTTCCTTTCCCTAGTGAATTATCATGATCTCTGGTGATAGCTGAGAAGACGCAACAAATCAGAGATGCTTCCTCTGTACCTCCAGCCACGAATTTGCAGTTTTTCCTTTCTCTGTGATTGTTACAAAAGTTGATGGTGTCAGAAAATTAGTACAGGGGCTTTTGACAGCTATATGTAGGCTCTTTGCATTTGGGCAGTGTCTATTTCAGTTTCAAAACATTTCCTTTACTGAACTCATCGCATTTACTTTTCTGCGCTTCTTTAGGCTTGTGAAAAGAGCTGCTGGCAGACCTCCAGCTTGCAGCTTCCTATCTCCAAAGCAGGGATAAGACCAGCCCAGAAGGGACCTGGAGATGTTGCCTTGACAGTCTTTTGCCTGAAGGAAAGCTTAGCATCGCAGAATCTATTTTTGACTGGTCCTTACAAGCTTCCAGTGATGGAGATGGTCACTGCCTTGTGAAACAAATCACTGCTAGTATATTCCTGGTATTGGACATCCCTGGTGATGCGCAGATGTTGTTTGCTGTCATTCTCTCTGTCATAACACCATCCACATCTCTCCACCAAAATAATTTTTCTTTTAGTGTTATGCAGGCAAGAAATGAAGACAGATCTGGGTACCAGGTCAGTGGCTTATATGCTGTGACCACTACAAATAACATTTATTAGATTCAGTGAGGACAGCATTAGCCTTAACTTAGAGGACCATTAGCCAGTAACAGCTTTTTAGCACTTGCTGTTGTAGGATAAATTTATAGTCAAGAACTCAAAATCTCAAAGGGGCATGTCTTTGGGAGATATTGTATTGCTGGATACATAACAGGTAAACCTAATGTAGAACTGCTGCTTCTGTTGGACCCTGGATTACCAGATGTGGCAGAAGAGTAAGTTTCTTTGCTCATGGTTTACAAGTGAGAGTTGTTGCTTCTGCCAACTCCCTTTCTTCTCAAATATTCCCCAAATAACCTTAAGCTTTTTCTCAAGTGGAATTTCCTGTTCCCAGTTTTGTCTCCCCTTCCCAGGCACATCTCTCTCTGAAGGCATACCACGTGTATCTGTACCAAATTCCATGCTCACCCTACAGGCGCATTCTTTGCTAATGGGTTGTTTTAAGGGCGTTGGGTCTTTGGAGTAAACTACTTGCATTGGGATTGATTTGGAAAATATAGGCTTATTACAGAAATTGGTCTGAAGAAGAGTTCCTATCTTACTCAGTTGTGAAATTATGGGTAAATGAGGAGAAAGCTATAAAAATATACATACGTATGTAAAGACTGAAGAAAGGGAGTGATTTGGGGGGAGGGAGAGAGGGGAAATTAGGGAGTAATCACTGAGAAATAAGGAATTTAAACTGACTGTTGATTACACCAGAGTAGTTCAACAAAAGAAGCAATAGAAAGTCTGCTAATCACAAGCAGCTCAGATCTGACAAAATGTGAGCTAGTGAATAACTTTATCTCCTTGCCTGTTCAGCCAGAATTTATTCTGTCTAAATTAAGGCATATAAAGTGTGTATGGCAAGAACTATTTTGCTTTAAGCTCCTTATATTAGTCAGGGGAGAGATACAGGCACTACTACAGTTTAAGAGAATGGGCAAAAGGGGGCAAGTTTCTCAATAAAAGGGCAAAATATCCCCCACAAGGTGCTTCTCTCTCTTCATTAACTGTTAGAAGAGCCTAGGAAAACTAGTCATTTTGGAGGCAACTTCAGAAAAGAGGGCCAGTTTACTAGTACACCCCAGTGCTGGGGTACCTCAAATCCTTACGCATCACATGTGCCTTATCCTCATGAGAGAGGAAGAGTTTATTAAAGGTCTTTTCCAGCGAGGTGATTTGTGGATGTTAAGGATGATTCAGCAAAGCACTTAATTACGTGTCTCAGCCTATCTCTAATTAGCAGAGATCTTAAATACTTACACAATACTAAGCATATACTTGAAGTTAACTCAGGCACATACTTAAACGAATGGTGGAAAGCAGGTAAGTTAAGCAAGTGCTTCAATAGCAGGCCATGTAACTTGCCAAAAGACACACACAATATCTGTGGTAAAATCAACAACTGAACCTACAGCAGCAGAATTTCTTCTTTATTCTATAATCACAAAACTCCCTTTCCTAACTAAGTAAGCTTCACCCCTTTTCCTCTTCTACTGTATGGATGTGAGTTTTCTCCATCTCCCTGATACTGGGGCATTGTTCTCTGCATATTACCGTGTATTTTGTGATAAAGGATGTTTTGAAATGTAGAAGCTTGAAATATTTTTAGGTATCTGTTTCTCTTCACTGAACTTTATTGAACTTGACTGCCTTGTGTTTCACTCTGAGAATGGCCGACTCTCTTTTTCACAGGCTTTTGGAGTTCACTTTTCAAGTGTGGGGAGGTTCATTGGCTTTTTTCCACCTCTGAGTGCCTGAGTTTCTGCAGGAGATAACACAAATCGTTAACAGTGAAAACTGCTCAATATCCTCTGGTGTTCTGATGGATAGCAGTATCCTTGCTCCGTGTCTTTTGGTACAGCAAAACACTTCAGCTGAAGAGGCTCTAAAAACCTATTTTGTCTACTTGAATACACAAGTTTTATAGTGACGAACAGCCTTCACAACAAGATCAAATCAGAATAATCGTAACTAAGCAGATTTGTTAGTGAAAACAGGGCTGTATTATTTGATAAGGGACTAAGAATCAGGGTTATCCTGCAGTCTTGCTAGTTTTGGTTTTTACTAAAAACTTGCAGGGAACTTGGATGGATTTCCTGAGGGAGATTTACTCATCCTTCTTCTTTTGCCCTTCACATTGCCCAGTGTTGGGGGCACAGTCTGGATCTCGTAATGGCAAAGGTCCTACCATCACCGTTCTCCAGATACACATACTGTGTAGCTGGATCCAGCCCAGTGCTATGAATAGTCTTCAGTCAGCTGAGTCTTGATTAGCTTTTATTTTATTTATGACATTTATTTTGTTCCAAACCCATACACTGGCTGGTTGCCTGTAACAGGTAATAAGGATATCCTCCACCCTTGGCCTCCCAAACCTGGCACATCACTTGATTTCATAGAATAAAAGTGATTGTCACCTTTTTGCGACACAGCAGAGATTGGCTATGACAAGAGATGGGATGATGGCCAGAACACACCAGTGTTCCTAGAGGTGCTAGACATCTTGTTCCAGAGTTTCATTCATGGAACCTGGGTTAAACTGACTATCAGATATATGGTTTGGAGAAAATTTTCTCCATTTTGGATGATCAAAAGCTGGGTTTTTTTTCTCTTTTGTTACTTCTGTAGTTTGGGGTATAATCGACTACCCAGGAAGAACAGGGTATTTTCACCTGAATGCTTTTGCAGTTGAAGGAATGAAGTCCTCGACCTCTCCTGTTCTCTTCTGCTATATTGTGTAGTTCTGGTGACTTTCGATCCTTTGTACTTTTACATTGTTATGGTGTGTAAAGATGACTTGTGCAGTGGAGGTTTTGAGGGTATTTCTAGATGAAATGTCTCCATAGTTACCTGCAATTGCAAAGACTGAGTAGAAGCCCATCTGGTCTCATCCATCCTGTGTTCCTGATATACTGATATATATATACACCCCTACAAGCGAAGAAGCATATAGTTATTTTCAGAAGTTCCTCTGAACATACTTGCTTAAACTCTGCCAATCCAGCCTCAACCTTCATTTCTGACTGGAGATGTCTTTTTTGCATCCTGTTTTATATAACTGTGTAGCATTGCTGTCATTGTCCTTCATGATGTGCTGTGTAAGGGAATCCCTTATAGATTTTTAAACAGTACAGCCCTTTGACCTGGACAGAAAAATGAGTGGGTAAAATCTTAACATCGTACAAGCTGATCCTTGGAGTATTGATAGTAAGTCACTAGATAGTGCTAGTTGTCACCTGCAGCCTTAGTTGCCCAGCCAAGCCATCCAAGCTGGGTAATTTTAATAACAGGGTTTTAAGGTCAGAGATGTTTCCCAAATAATTTTACTATAATGCTTAATGAAATGAGACAATCTGCTAGGAAAACAGACGGCACTGCTCCACTCCTCCTGAGATCTGTGTAGCATGAGTGAGTTTGCATTTGAAATAGATCCTAATCACCTGGCGTGACTAAAACATGTTTATAACTCTGGTGTTCAGGGTAACAGGCGTGATAGAGACTTCTTAGTAACTTCACAGTCGGCTCCCTCTTTTTGACCCATACGGCTAGATTCTTTTCCGAGTCCTGCGGGCTGTGCTGCAGGAGAGGCCCAAGACTGGTCAGAGGCTGTCCACTGGGACACGGCTCCTCATGGGTGACACGGTGAGGCTCCACGTGTTGGCACCTGCGTGCAATTCCAATGCAGTATAACATACTGGTGATAATCTCTGTTGGTTTCTTTCCCTGAACTGTAGTGAGGCCCATCATAAGCACAGCTATCTCAATACACGTCTGTCCTTCTTGCCTTTCCTCCCAGTTGTGAAGGTGATTTTTATGCAGGGAAGGACGTCCACCTTGCAGAAACCTGTGCTGCAGGCCCGTTCTTCTCCCCTTTTGATTTTCTCCTTTTTGTTTGTTAGCTTTTTGAGTAAAGATAATTCTTAATTGATTCAAAGCAGACCCAAACTCTGGGGGTGGGGTAGGAGGTTAGAAGGCACAATCAGGATTTATCCACAGTGAAAGACAGTGAATGAATTTCAGTGTCTACCTCAAATGAAGTAAATGAACCTCAGAAATACTATGAAATTAAATTACTATAAAATTCCTTCAGGCTTAATGATTAAAGTTCTAATTAAAAGGACATTATTTGGCAGTATATTGTTCCACTACCTTGTAAAATATATTAGGCTGGGGCTTCTTCAGCCTCTGCCTTCCTTCCCTCCTTCCCTTCTCCTTTTCCTCTCCTTCCCTTCTCCTTTTCCTCCCCACCCTCCCCACACTCCCTTCCCTCCCTTCCCTTTCTCCTTCCCTTTCTCCTTCCCTCCCTTGGTCTCTCTCAGCAGCCTGGGCAACAAAAAAATTTGCTTTATTTTGAACCCAGAACTGTAGTTTCCAACCTGGGGTCTGCAGACCCTCAGGGCTGCTTGTAAGAAGTGAAAAGTATGGAAAGGAACTAGGAAAAACAAATTGAGGTACTAAATCCCTGCATGATAGCTATGCCTCTGAAAATAAAATTGGACCTTCACAAAGCAAAAAAGTTGGAAGCTACTGGGAAAGAAGGAATTATAACAAGAAAAAACATCAGGAGGTTTGGAAGGTCATTATGGGCAAATGTATAGGGGAGGTAAACCTCAGAGGAAATCTGTTCAGTGTTAATATGATTTTAGATCAAAAGAATAATGTAGCACCTGAGCTGTAGACAGTGGAATTAAACTTTTGAACCTTTCTAAAATTTTTTCTGCCACTTTCTATAGCCATTAGAAAAATTGTCCAAGTTCCTTGCTGGAGTAAATTGACAGAAGTCCATTAATGAATTTGAACTTGAACATTAAGGCTCTGAAACACCGTACCTTTGCTTATGTAGGATCTTTCATTCTAGTGGAACTCAGAATGATTTATAGACATGCATTTCATAGGGCACAGGTGGCATCAGAAGCCACATTTCATACAGCTGTATCTGGCACAGACATAAATAACTCAGCAAAAACATTTAGGTTGAATTTTTTAAGAGCTTTACAAACAAGTGAGAGATTGTTTACAAAACACAGCAAAACTGCATGACTATGCCAGGTTTGGAAGTGAAGAATTCTCCATCAGATAAAGGTACAAGAATGCAGAATAAAACTTTTTGTAATTCAAACACTTAAGCATTATGTAATTAAAGCACATGGGTTTAAGTCAGGGGAATCTTTATATGCCTGTGCATGCAAAACTGTCCAGCACTTCTTGGATCAGGCCACAAATGTCCAACTGTTTGTCTAAGGCACAGTGATTTAACAGTATCTGCTCTTGAGTAAAGGTCTCAGGCTCTTTGCATAGATGGGTTGAAAGGACCACCCTTCTCTTCACAACACAAGAACCACCCCCCCTCCCAAAAAAAAAAAAAACCCACCCAGATTGTTTCAGTGCAAATTTTGGCTAAACCAGGAGTTGGCAGAATCATTGCTTACTGCCTTTGTAAGCAGTAAGCAATGCCTCACCCTTAGCAGTGGATTAAATGCTGGCTAGCTTTAGGAGTACAGATTCTAAATCCTGTTGGATTTGGAGCATATCAAAAGCATACTCCTTATGGAGGTACATCAGGAGGAAATCTTACCTGGCAACACTCTTTGGTATCATCGCATTGACTGAATTGGTTTGCATTAATACAGCCCTATCTACGCAGTCACTTTTGTTTAGAGCCATCACACGTTTCATTTAGAGTCATCACACATTTAACCTTGTTCCCACCCCAGTGAACTGTGCTGCTACTTCTTGTTATGATCAAACCTGCATTCTTAAAATGAAGGGCACTGTGACAAAACTCATGGACGATTTTAAACATAGTTAAGCTAAAAAAGTCTCCCGTAAGCTTTTGGTCTTAGAACTTTATAGCAGTTATATCTCTGGGACTCTTAGCAAGTGGAGTTAAATACCGGGAAGGGGTGGTAGGAAGACGAGGAGGAGCTGAGCAGTGCCTTCCTAGTGCCCAGGAGCCACAGGAGTGTGCTGCTCTGCGAGGGAGGAGGTGTTGGGAGCACGTAGGAATGGTCATTGCACAGACAAGGAGCACAACTGCATTCCTCTGTTCACTCATGTGAATTCACTTCCCAGTTTGCAGCCTGTTAGGGTCCTCTGTGCTCCCAGAGCAAATTTCATGCCTTGTGCAGTGGTTGTGAGTTACTTAGCCATGACACAAGCCACAACTTTTGGAGTATCATTCTCATGAGCAAAATGCCAAGCATGGAGCTGCTCCAGGCTTGCAGGCATGCCTCAGTGCTCTCTTTCATAGAAGTAAAAATGCCTTTGGATTTGTTCTTTTGTTTAGGTGAGCACATTTTATGGCCCAGAGACCGGTCTTCAGTTTCTGGGATACAGCGTGGAGATCTGCTTTATTCCTATTATTTAGTGTTTCTCCTGAACAATACCGATGCATCAGAGGATACGGTTTTTCATGGACACTGCAGTGTGAACAACTATCATCTGGTTAGCTTCCTGCCACTATTTGTCCACTACCCCAGTGGTGTTAATGAGGTGATGCGTATGGTCCCCAAAATAAAAAATTAAGAATTCTAAAATTTAAAGCCAAAGAAAGTTACCAGCTTTCTGAAGTTGGAGCTTTCATGTCTGATAGTCTCAGACTTTTTTGTATAGCTGTCACATCAACAGATTTTTTTTTCCTTTATTTTGCCAAAGCCAGAGATTCTTGTGTAATCATATAACTCAAGGAGCTGGAGCTTAAGAAAAATGCTGAATATTATGTTATATTGTTGCAATTTGTCAGAAGACTTGCTTCTCCGAGCAATTGAGATCTATAGGGAGGTTCAGCTTAGATTATCCAGAATAAATCCTATTTAGACTGAGCATGCAAAAGAATAGTTCCACGATTATTATTTTGGGACAACTTCAAAGTAGGATTTTCCGCTCTTTGCCCTTGCCCCGCCATGCAGCAAGCACTGAGCTCTATCCAGCAATCAGTTCATTTCTTTACAGGGATTCCCCCCCACCCATGAATTGGGTTTCACAGCTCCCAGGGGCTGCATATGCTCAGTTTCCTGCAGCAATTGAAATGTGAGCAATAAAATAAGTATTGTGTTTTCTGGAGCAGATTCTCAGTAGGTGTATAGAGTGATCAACACCTGTTGCTGTTTTCTATACCCTCAATATCCATGTTAAGCAAAGCCTAAATTTGGAATTGGGGAGCAGTTGCAGGGGGGTGTATTGTAGCCACACCTCCGACACTGCGGTGGCTCGTGCCAGGGGACATTACGCAGGACCATTTCCACTCTATGTTAATGATCTTTTATTCTGTCAGAGCAGCTGAAAAGCCCTTCATGTAATGGAGAATCAGCCTGCTTTCATGCATTTCCAGCACTGTTTCCAGCTGCACAGCCGAAGACTTTGCCCACCCTCCCCACCCAGATCCCCAGTGACCGCTCACAGACGGCCCAGTGGGTCCCTACTGCCAAAGTGGGGAGCCTTGTCAATCTGCAGACACTCATTTAATTGCCTGCCAGCTCTGTGTTTCCAAAGGGGCAGGATTTAGGATCCAAAAAGAGCTCCTATCACTGCAGCGTGGAGCCAGGACTTGTCAAATCAGTTGCCAGCTGCTGCTGATTTACTAGATGCCCAAGACAAGCAGCTTAACTTTCTTTTTCCTCTGTTTCTGTTTTCAAAGAAACCACTTCTCGGCTGCACACCAGGGCGCTGTTGTGAGTTTGAATTAATTTGAGACTTCCAAATTAAAATTGCTGCAATACAGCAATTCATTTCACCCTGTGAGGAATATCTGAGATCTGCTGACTCTTCCTGTGGAGGCACCTGTTTCTCTCCAAAGCCGAGCTCAGCTAACTAGCTTAGCCTTTCCACCAAATTAGGCACTGACTCTGATGAGCCCTATCTGAGTGTTAACTCTTCTGTTTGCAGGTCTTGGGAGCCCACGGGGCAGAAAACAGCACCCTAACTTGTGTCACAGGGGAAGTTAACTGAATATTGTGAACATATCCTATTTCCAGCAAGCACAGACATGCTGCTGTTATATTTACGCTCTGGCTTAAAAACATTCATTTGAAGATGTTATTAGAGGGTTAATGGAAGCATTGTACTTAGAAAGTCTCTCTGTAAGCTAGGCTAGCCTCTTTACCTTCCTGTGTGATCAAATTCATTATTTTCCAGCTCCTGCTGTGATTGCCAACAGTCAGATTTGAGCAAATGAGCTGAGGATGTATTTATATCAGGACAATAACATGAGGGGGTTTGCGGAATGGCATGCTATGACAAGCTCAAGAAATAACGTAATTAAATTATTGTTTACAGAAAGAAGACTGGCACTTCTGGGTAGATGATATTTTTAAGCTTTCTTGAAAAGAAACTAGAGTCTGGAACATCCTTTACAAACAGAAATTAGAGGTCCAACACTGGATGAGAAAGTAAGAATAGAGGAATTTCAACTCCAGAACTTCAGTAACAGCACATACACATGTACACACACACACACACGTATGATTACAGCTCCAGCTTGTGAAGATCTCAGGCAGAATGAGAGCATCTACACTATCAAGTCATCACTCAGTTAAGGTTGTGTGACCAGCTACTAAACTCACGTTTTCCCAGCTTTCCCCAGGAGATCGAGTTTGCCTGAACTTGACATTAAAAATGAGTGAAAGATGTCAACATGCAGTCTTCACCCTATGGATGAGGAAATACATTGGTCAAGGGTTTGTTTTGTTTTGTTTTGTTTTTCTTTCCTTTTTTAGGGGGTGGAGGGGGAAAAGAAAGGTATCAATTTGGACTCAGTTTGTTGTCTACATATAGACATATAGTGCCATTTAAGATGCCCCAAAGTGTCAGTAAGGGTCAGTGAGTAGGGCTGACAGAGAAAAGCCGCATGGCAGCTCAAATGATAACCATGTCTATGCAAATAAACCAAGCCCTAGATCTCTACTAATGATAATGGGAAATGTAGACACCTAGCCTATCTGTGGATTGAGCACATAGGTGTAGACACCTGTGTTTAGTCTCAGAATTAACCCTGCCCTGATACTTTTATTGTGTTTGGGATTATTATTTGAAAGAAAGTGATCATTTTCATACTTGCAACTCCCATTACAGCTGGGTTACTACTGTGACCAGGTAAATAGTGCTGGGTGACTTCCATGGGCACCTCCTCACTGCCAGCTATTCTGTTGTAGTGCTGTCATGAGACAGGTGTGCTGTGATCACACATGAACATTGTGCACCCGTTCAATTTTGCTAACTTAGCTTGTGTACAACATCATAGACAATCTCCCAAACCTTGGCTGCCAAGCCCCAAAAGCTTGACAGCTTTATCTGATGGCATTTAGACTGACTTGAAACAAGTGCAAAGCTTGGCCTGTCTCCAGAGCCAAAGCAGAGAGCCACCTCCACCACCATACCCTGCTTGCATCCTCTTCCTATTTCAGGAGAAACTTGGAGGCCACAAAAATACTGTCTGCTATGCAATCACTATGCCGTAGCTTATGCAGTCCAGACCCTTCAGCCCTGCTGTCCCTGTAGCAGCTGGGATCTCAAGTCCTTGTTTCTTCTTCAATCAGACTTCATCAGGACCGTGGCCCAAAACATGAGTCTCTGCTGTAGGTCAGCTCTTGTCTCCCTGGACGTTATGACATCTCCCCTACTATCTATTGACCTTTCTCTCTTCTCAACAAACATTTGGATGTGCCACCTTTGTCTTCCCAATCTCAGTTTGATTATACTTCCAGTTTTCATTCTCAGATTGCATTTTACTTATATATAATAAAATCATCCTTGACTGAGCTAGCAAGATAAACTTGTTGGAAGGATTCCTTATTAGAGTTGGATTTTAGACGGATACTACCAGAATGGGGAAATCCAACATTGCTAATACAGCAGTTGTGTATGTTGGAAAAGTGCAGGGAGTAGACTGGAAAATGTGTTACACTCTTAGTATTGTTCCATAGCATATACTACTGCTATTTCTGGAAACAGAACACCTGGATGGACCACTGGTCTGAGCTAGCAGGACATTTCTTTGATATCTCTTTTCCAGACTCCTGTGTATGCAGGTACGCCACACAGCTCACCTGAAAAATGGTAAGGGAGAAAGTTTTTGTCTTCTTGAATTGTAGACAACATGCTTTGTAAGGAGATATATCAGAGAAAGAGGTTACTGCCGTTTCACCCACCTCAACTGAACTCTCACCTCCCACTTCGACCTGGAAATTACCACCCTCTCAGGTCTGCAAGAAAAGATGTGGTATGAACGCTTCCTATCCTGTTTCTGTCAAAAGGACCCACAATAGAAGACATTCCAGTTATCCTGAGCAATCTAACGCCTTTCAGCTTTCCTTCCTAGAAGGGAAGTAGATGTCATCCATTGAATAAACTGCTGTGATCGAGAATACCGTGGGCAGGTTCAGAGGTGTGGTTTGATCCTCAGATCTGCACAAAAGTCTGTTGCCATTAAGGAAAGAGGCGGGAAGAAGATTGTGATGTGAAAGTGGGAGAACCTCCTGATGAAATGCTCCTACCTGTGGAAGGTTTGCACACTGCATTTCAAAGAAATAAAGCATATTGTTTAAACAGAGAACCATTTCACTCTTAAACTAGAACAGAGCTGATGTCCTTTATGTACTAGGGAATATGTGTAAAAATCAGCTCTCAGATTTAGCATATTTTGCTCTTTTTGGACACTCTTAAGGAGGTTGCACAGAATGCTACTGAATATGCCAAAATGGAGTAGTATATTCCATTTGTTGTTTACCCTTCAAATGGAAACTCATACATTCTCATACTTGAATTCCTTAATTTTTAAGTCAAGAAAGAATTCTTCCGACCAACTAGTATAATGAACTCTCTAATGACAAGGAAGCTCACAATGTCATTCTGTACCCGTGAAAGAACTCTGTGAATTTTGTTTCTTCAGAGCATCTTTTTTAGAAAGAAATCAGAATTTATTTTTTACAAAATTCTGGGAAGGAAAACCCAGCCTAGTACTGTCAGTATAAAAGAAGCAAGTAGAAAATAAAGCTGTCTGTCCTTTATAACCAAAATGCAGTTAATAATCTGAAAACTTTAGATAATTTATTTTGCTTCTAAATTGATAATTTGGCCTCAGTAAGTTTTCAGAGATGAATGCTTGATTCACTGTCAGAAACTGGAACAGAGTCCACAAGTCCTGACTCTCAACCCCATATTAAATCCAAAGGATCCAGAACTGTCCCTGAGGAAAACTTAAATTAAAAATAATTTCTAATGCATTCTAAAGGCCTCAGTCCTGTGGCTCCCTTCATCACTGGATCATTACTGATGATCTGTTCCAATTTGGAACAGAGACAAAATGACAATTATGCTTCCTAACAAATCTCAAAATAACCTGATAGCTTTGAGGTGCTACAAGAAAATTCTCTTTCCAAATATTATTATTGGCTGGGACCCCCAGGTTCTAGTCCCATTTCTCTGCAGATACCCCTTTGTGCCGAACTCTTGATTTCTTACTTAACTAATTTGTGAGCACAGAGAGACCAACCCAAAAACTTAAGCATAGCCTTAGAACATACTCTTCAACACCCACCAGACCAGCTGAATTCACAGCTTGGGTGAGGCCCTGTGACCGCTATATGACATGTGAAGAGAGTTAGGTATCCAAGGGTAAGGTCTATCACTGCAAGTAGATGAACATGTGAATTAGTCAAGAAAAAGTAAAGAGAAGATGAATAAAAGCTAATTTCTGACATGCTCTTGAAGCTGGCTGTTTAGCACTGGACTAGAGATGCTGCCTTCATTTGCAGCTCAGCTATGAACCCTGGGCTGGGGTTTACGTAAAATCAGTCCTGCTTTTTCCATAACACAGGAGGTTTCCCATGGCTACAGCTCCTTTCACTTAGAAGCCCTTGGTTAGAGTTCACATTTGGATGTGGAAGAGTTAAGTCAAATCCATCAGGTCCTTTAAAAAGTGATCATCGAATAACTCAGAGGTCTGCAAACCTGTTTGGTCTGAGTTAATCCTGAACATGAAGTGGCACCTGGAGTGTAATGAAATAAGAGAACACTATGAAGGAAATGGTGGAACAGTTGAAAAACGCATTGAAACTCCATGGAAATACAGATTAACAGAGGGAAAGTTTTTAAACAACAACTTCTGAAAGACATAGGAACTAGAAAAAAGGAATCAAATGTAGTTCTGAAACTCTCAATACTTTTAAGTAGTTTCCAGTTAGTACTCTGGTGGAATAGGCAGCATGTGAAATGGCGTTACAGAAACCTGCACTCTCGGTAGAAATGGAACACATGAGCAAGTATGTTCTAAACAGATCATACAAGAAGGTGAACTCACAGAGCAGTATGGTTTCTCTAAGCCTGAAGATCCAAGTTAGCACAGTGGGAAGAGTGGTGAGGGAGGCTAATCCTTTCAGACAGATTGGACTGATAGAAGGATCTGGTGTGTAAAGGTCAGCAAATCAAAGTCAACCCTTGAAAAAGCAAGCAGAATTTGCCCAGCAGGGGAAATCTTCCAGTCCATACTGAAGCTTACTAAAGATGATCAAGGCTCTAAGAACATAACTATGGAAAAAAAAAAAAATCAAAATAAGGAAAGAGACCTGAGGCAGAATGGCATATGAAATTTGAGGTCAGAAGGTTTTGAAACATGCCAAATTATGGATTGTGGTAATCAAAACAGTACTCTCACCTGGGCAAAGAAATCAGTGGTGTAGCTTATAATTGGTTACTCATGAAGTGAAACATAACAGAGGCTGAAGCATGTAGAACAGCAGAGAGGACAAAGCGAATCCTACTAACACAGGTATTTATGTATGGGCCCTGTTGAAAAAGGATGCAACAGCTCAGTCTTGATTATTTACCTGAAAGCAAATGGGCATCTCAAATCGGTCATAAATGTTTTAGGCAAAATGGTGTTATTGTCAGGTTGATCCAGAAAGAGTGAGAAGCTGCTGAGATGTTTGTTCATTAAATTAGGCAGTAGAAGGAAGGCACCAGAGCTGCTGATATGGAACAGCAAATCAACAATTATAGAAATAAAAATGTACTGGAGTTGCCGTAATGATTGACATACAGGCACTGAAGTCAATCACCTGTTCAAGGAAGACAGGTGTAAAAATAAAGGTGGTGAGTATTTCTATATAGTAATAAGTCATTAAAACAAGGACTTATGCTTCTGTTTGATATTTTGCATCTCTGTTCCCTGATTAAAGCCATTTGGCTATGTGTCCACTTCTAGTGTATAATCCTCAATGTAATCCTTCAACTAGTGCAGCTCTAAGTCTGTTCAACAGAATCACTTACCTGAGCTATTCTGTTCCCTACGCTTCTCTTGGTACCTCTTACTGTTCTGAACACAAAGAAATAATTGTTCAAATTGCCTTTGTCTAACATCATTTGGGGGATAACTGTATATAAGACTCCACAGTGGTAGTGCTGGGACACCTTAGGTAGGTCCACCTTAATTATATACACAGAGCTCCGTGAAGGTACTAAAGAGGTGAAAACTCCTAAGGACAATAGTAAAGAAGATTTAAATATCTTCAGTGCAGTTCGCAGAGAAGCTGCGGTTACAAACCACCAGTTCAGGCTAGTCTTGCATGTGTAGCTGACATTTTTCTTGACTAAATAGTCGCTGAACCAGCAGAAGGTAATGACACTTTAGATTTTATTTTGTAAACAGTGAGGTCACTATTGAAGGCTAGAGGTGGTTTTGGTTTTGGTTTGTTTGGTTTTTTTAAATACGATCGAATCAAATGACTTGCAATGATTAAATTTAGAATAAATAAAAACAGATCTGTCCCTGCAGATTTTTCTTGAGAGAAGAGGGGGTCTAGTTACTGAAGCCATTGGGACTGGAGACCTCAGTGAACTGAATGTGGTATAAACTTCACATTTCTTTTGCCAAGGGTATATTTGGCTATCAAGAATTTGAACCACAAGAAAGTAAAAAATCTCAAAAAAAGAGAAAAAATTCAAAGCTATTTAAACTATCCATGTTAAAAATACATATTAAGAATAAGGGGAAAAAAGGAATTGAGCAAGAAAAACAGTGTCTTTACAGGAAGTGAGGACATAATATGCTAATTGCAAAACCAACTGATTTAAACCTTGTGAAAGAAATTGAAAGCAAGGACAGAAGGTTTTCTAGCAGTATAAATAAAAGAGAATAAGAACAGAAATGCAGGAGAAGTGAGGCCAAGAGTAAAGTTTATTTAAGTACAAGCCAAAAAATACAAAGTAAATGTATAATAAAGGAAGTTATCACATCCTGTATGGAAACAAATCTCAAAGAAAATAAGGTTTTCACAGTGGAAGAACATCACACTCTTTGTCTCAGAATCCTGAAAAACTGGCATATTGATTGTCACGTGAGTGTTTTTAGTAAATCTATCAAACTGAGTCACAGCATGCACACGAGGAATAGTCAGCATGTTACCCGTATTCAAATGCTGAGAAGGTGATCTGTGCAGATAGCAGCTGGCAGTCTGGCCTCAGTAGCATACAGGGCTGTGAGAGTTTCTTTCTTTTAAAAGAAAGAGGTAAGCAGAAAATGTAATGTGATTGTGAAAGGGCAAATGCACTTGTAGGATGCATCAGAAGTTTTTGCCACTGGAGAGGGGGAAATATCGAAGCAATCTTGCTAAGATACTACGATCTAAAATACTGCAAGTCTGTGGTTTTTTATTTGAGGTCCATGGATTACTTGTAGGGACTAACAAAAGGCAGATCAGAAAATCAGCTTTGTTTTCCAGAGGCCTTCAGCCACTTGGAAAGGATCCCCAACTCCATTCAAAAATTTCTGGAAGGCCAGGGACTGAGAAAGCTACAGCCTATATCTATACACAATTCTGGCCGTCCATATTCAGAGCAGAGAAGTTCAAACTAGGTCAGTTGCAGAGGTGGGCCATGGGATGATGAAACAAATGGAGAGATTATTTTCTTACGAGGAGACAAAACTGAGTCAGCTTGTTTAACTTCAGCAAAGTGGGGGCTGCAAAAATATATGCTGTCTGTCAATACATCAGTGTGTGATCACTGGGGAGGCAAAACCAATTATTAAGCAGACAGGACAGTGTTGGCAGAACCAAATGTGAATATATTGCTCATGAATATTTTAGGCTGAAAACAAAAAGTGTTATGACTAGTTGAGGAGTGAGATTCTGTGACACTCTCCCATTAGAAGCACCAGAGGAGATACGAACACAGCAATGGAGATGGAGCCTGACATCCTTTTGCACAGGATTATGTGATGTCCTATGACAGCAGGGATGTAATGACCCAAAGGATCAATTTCCCTCAGACGTTTTATATGCGTGTAATTTGCCTTGCTGCACACTGGTCTTTTAATCCATAGCCTATCAGATTGAAAAATCCTAGTACCATTGAGGTTAAGGCAGATGTTTTACCACTACAGGATAAAAAATATTTCCTGTGTGTTTGACTTTAAGTGTCACGTAAAGCTTCAAAGGCTGCTTCTATATCTTCACAATACACTGCACCTCCCTGGGGTCCAAGAGAGAATAAAGGTCAACCGGTGCAGTTGGTTGGGTGCTAGTGGTTATGATAATGGCTTACTGTAGCCTTACATGGCATTGTTCAGCCGAAAGGATTTCATATGGCTATGAAAATTTATGGCCTGATAAATCTGTTCATACTGAGTTGTGTTTCACTCCATGGCTAGACCTATAGAGGCAATGAGAGCAGCTGAGAAGTAAATGTGTCAGAATTCAGTTCTCACCAAAAGATATGTGGTGTGGGCACCATCCCTACATGTAAATCCAATCTATCAGCACTAAAATGCAAGCACATGGGAAACAAAATGTGCCAAGACTACTCCATGGTGTGGGAAAACAGAAGTTTAAGGGCAGGCCATCTATTACAAGGTTCACGAATAGACACCAGAATGAGAAAACTATGCTCTTCCCGGCTGCTGACTGATCACAGCTGATGAGGAGTCCTGCTCCTTAGCAAAATGCAACATGTACATCCCAAAACTTTGCTTGGAAGTTGTTTCGTAACCAGGTTAGAAACAGGAGGGCAGAGCTAATCCATGCCACTCCAGAATGCCTTGGACATTGCCGGATGTCACAGGCTGTGTAGCTGAGACCTCCCAAGCCCGTTAGAGCTGTTGTACGTTCACATCTCCAGAAATCCTGAAAAGATGTAGTTATTCAGCCAGATCCACCAGACCTACCTCCCAACCCAGAAAAGAAGATATGCTTGGTGCAGGGCAGAGAATGAAAAGCAGACTAGATGGTGACCAGTTCACCAGCCTCCTTCCAAGCATTTTTTTGTATTAATGACATCAAGGCTCCACTGTCATGGGTATAGCACAATCATAATATAAAAGCCAATCCCTGCACCAAGTTTTTATTATTGAGATGGGACAACAACCTAATGCTAGAACGATAACAGCAACAATATCAGAAAATATAACTTAGTCAAATACACGCTTTTTAGAGCCTTTTTAGCATCTGTTCACTTGAAAAATTAACTAGAGCTGTCAAATTTTGAAACATTAGTGAAAATCAGCAAGAACTTTACAAGCTTGCAGGAAACAAACAACAAGCTTTTCTGAGCCATGTTTTGACCTGCTCTATTAATGAATCAAAGTGTTGCTCTGTGTCTCCTTGTAATAAATGAAGGACCATACTGCAGTCCCTCACACTCCTCCTTTGTGTGGGGTGTTTGTTTTTAGGACTCTGATTTGCAGTACAGTTATATAATGACATATCACTTTGTTCATAAGGTAAGTTTCCAACTTATTACCGTAAGTCATACTTTTCTGGGATTAAAAAAAGATTTGTCTTGCTTTACTATTTCTCTAGTCTCATACTTACAGAGGCAGGTAACTGTGAGTGAATACCCTGCAGCCTTCCCACTTCTCGAGGTCAGCAGTAGAATTTATAACTGGGTTTTAATTTGAAGCCATTCATTATTTCATCTCTCTTTTTCAACTGCCTCCTTTCGTATTTTGATACCTTGCCCTTTCCTAATGCAGCCTAACATCATCCTTGTGGTTTTGCCCAGCACAGAGCACTGAACAGATGTTTTCTTTGAGCTGTGCTCCATCATATCTAGGCCCTTTCCCTTAGTAATTACAGATAATTTTAGGAATCCTCAGTGAATATTAATAGTGGAAATTGTTCCATCAAATATACATAACATTACACTGAATGGTCTTTGACAATGCACTGCTCAATTATGCAGATGCATTACATCATCCTGAAGTTGCATGTAATTTTCTTTATGCTTAACTAGATTGAAAGAGAGTGCCAGGAGGAGTGGGGGAATGGACTATGGGTTCCTATAAATCGCTAAAACACGCTACAACCTACACTTAGAAATGTCTCTCTCCCTAATGTTCCCCTCTAATTTTTGGTAATTTCTACATGTTTTATCACCTAGCATGATGGAAAGGAGCTAGTTGCCTTAAAAATAATAAAGATTTTCTCTCCCCTACCCTGCTCAGTTTCTCCTGTTTGACCCTGCAGTAAAAACACAGATCTGCCGTCTGGCAGACCAAAACACTGCCTATAACTATGTCATTGACTGTCATCATCACAAATTTAGCCTGTGACTTCATCCCAGGGCCAGACAGGGGAGGGAATGGGCAGCAAAGGAGAATGGCCGTGATTAAGTACAAATCACCAGAGCAATTAGAGAACGTGACCAGATTGTAAAAATCACAGGGAGACATCTCTCAGCCCAATGGATTCACAGTTTTTTTCCTAGTTACAAAAGCCTGTTTTTGTTGTTTGCCACCTTCTTTGCTCCTATTTTATTTAAGGAAGGTTGACTAGGCATAAAGAAGAGCTACAGAGGCAAATAGCCTGGTCTTTGTAGACAGGCCATGTACCTAGCAGCTGTAGCACTGCAACCCATGGTGGAAGGCAGAGAGACAATTCTCCAAGGCATATGATGAATGAAGCCAACAGGAGCGCATCTCTCTCTCTGCCCTCTGACTTGAGCAAGCAGCTCTTACTTACAGCTTTCTCTCTTTGTTGGCTGATTTGTTGAAAGAAATCCCTGTCTTGTTTCAGTTGGTTTTGGTTACCAATTCAGGCTCTCAAGGAGACATGGTTCTCTTGCAGTGATGCAGAAATTTGCTGTGTAAAGCTCGAATCATAATGTACATCTATTAGCCCTCTAGGTAACTCAGTCCAGACCATGCAATCAGTCATTAAGCAGGACTGAATTCTGCACAAAGTCTTATAAAAACAGGACTCCAGTTAACATGATAAAAATTTGACTAATGGTGTTTCAGGTCAAAGAAGGAAAGACTTACTGTAAAGGATGAGAGAAGATAAGGAATTATATAGTGCAGGGGTGTGAAACAGATAGAGACAGACCACCTGACCATCACCTGCTGTCACGTTTTTCAAGGGTCTGTGTCCTAGGACTGAGCCACAGACCATACAAATTGTTCTAGCAAGGCACTTCTTGATGTTGTTCCCAAGAGCCATGCAGACTACATGAATGGAAGCTAAGACATCAGCCGACCTCAGGTCCGATGTCCCCTGTCCCATAAATGCAATCAAATATGCTATCAAGTGATAGGAATAACCTTGTGTATTGGGAGACATGCTAGTTGCCTCAAAGTCGTATTTTGTAACAAGAAGTTCTCACCATGTGACAGAGGATGCTCACATGGGGGTCATGGACCAGATAAAAGCCCTATCACATCAACGGACGTCTACATATGTAACCAAACTGCAAGTACTTTATTAGGATGTTATCACATGACAGAGTATACCAGCTTTCTGGATGTGTATGGACATATATGATCTGACAGTGAAGGGCTTGATGTTCAAGGTCTCCAGATGCCTCTGCAAGATGTTGCATGCATCAATTTGGGCAACATTTGGGGTACCATGGGTACCAAGGTCATTATTTCTTTTTGTGAAAAACACAACTAGTGCTACATATAGTCCTTGTTAAATGACATAACCATTTAAGGATGCTGTTGCAATCATGCTCATCTCAAAAGTGAAGCATCTGAAAAGAAGCCCAGTGACCCAATGCTGTAAAACTCTGCCCAGCAAAGGGCACATGGCTGCATTCAACTTGTGTGCATTATGTTTTGCTTTCTCATAAGTACCAATAATGATCCTTTAGCACCTTTCATCTAAGGATCCCAAAGCAGTTGACAAGTATAAATTACCAAAGCTTTACAACACCCAGAAGGGGAGGCTAAGTGCTGCATCCTTTTAACACTCAGGTATAAAATGGCAAAAGGAGGTTAACTGACTTGTCCAGGGTCAGGCAGTAAGTCAGAATGGGAGCTGGAAAGTGGTACCCAGGAGTTACCATTCTGCTGCTGCTGCTGCTGAATATACACAAGAACAGGCAGCCGGGAGTTACCTGAACAATGTTTGCTACAGCTGGTGCTGAGTCTCACAGCCCCTTGTCTCTGTGCATGGTGTCCTCAAGAGCTGAAGCACACACTCTCAGCCCGTATGCTCAGGTTCTGGGAACATCCCAGAGAGCTTCTACAGGTGCTGCGGAGAGGATTTCTCTGGGCTGATGAATGCAGAGAATTATTTTAAACAGTGTGTGAGTTCAGAATGGAAGGGGAATAGGCACTGTTAGACTCCTTTTTCTGCATTTCCAGCAACTTCTTTAGGGGAGTTTCTGTCTTGCCATGGCCCTTCCAGGTAGGAAGAGGTGTTAGGATTTTTTTGGAGATAGTCTGCATCGGTAACAACAACAATAACAATAATAATATTTTAATGTTTCTTGATTTCATCTTAAGTTGCTGAAATTGCAAACGTTTCATTGGTCTGAAATGTGGATAAATCATAGGGCTTCCATTTCACAGATGAGTAAACTGAGGCTAAGGAAGTGCATCTGTAGCAGAACTAAGAAAAGAAAATCCTTCACTGACACTGGACAGCCTTCTTTTAGTGGCTACAGGGAAGTTTTATATATGTATATGATAAAAATTTGAAATACTCTTCACTGATACATCCAGAAAATGCTTGTCACCATGCCGCTTCCCTAGATTATGAGCAATTATAAATTAATCTGGTGAGACATTACCCTGGAGACTGACACTAAAGTCACTGCCTAAAAAGCAGCACAATAAAGATCATTACCCAATTAACAGCCTAGCCAAAGCTATTACCAAAGCCAAAGCCATGGCTGAAATCGTTGATGGTTCCACGGTTCAGAAGTTCCTGCTCTAAGCTAACATGTTTTATTTCACAGCTGTAGAGGGCTACAGATGTATGCATGGCCAGTTACCATGCCCAGCTGATAGTCAGTAACCTGTTATGCAATGATGCATTGATTGCTTTGGCTTAAGGGCTCACTTAGACTTCTGGCCTGAATTTTGGCTATGTTAAAATATCCTTTACCTACCAGGTTTTTTTCATTTTAAGTGGAGTTTGTTCATGTCCCATATATGCACTAGGCGGTGGCTGCTTTCCTCCTGCTGTCAAATGGGCACTGGGAATGCGTCTTCTACTTGGTGTGTCGTCCAAAAATTCTGCCTGAGTCAGCCATAAATCAGTAGATGATCTCTGTGGCACAGTGGCTCCATGTTGCTCACCCTATGCTGATACAGTGTAGGGCACTGTGCCACAATCCAGCTGTTAAGACAGGAATAAACTACCAGGAATAATTTACAGAGAAATTTAAATACTGCTGACTTAGGGGAAATAAAATCAGTGAAGCACTGGAGGGTGTTGGCAGGCTTGAAGCCAAAATCACATTTGCTTTTGTTCTACTCTGACATGGACTGTAATTGGGTTACAGCCACAACTTTGAAATATCTTTTTTTTTAAGGTGAAGGACAGAAAAACATTTCTGACAGTGTCCAGTAGAGTGTGAACAATACTGATTGTTCACCAAGAATCAGATACCTTCCGGACACCCAGATAGGCAGAGGTCATTAATATTAACTCCAAAAAGATACAACAAAAACAAAAAATTTCTAGAATGAGTGTCCAAATAATTTTTTTTTTTTAAACTTTGGATTAAGTAATGAAAAAAACCATTAAAATATCCAGAATGTATAAACTGATATTTGGTCCACTGAGGGTAATGGGATCCACCAGTGATGGTTGCCTCAAACTGTCAGAAGGAAACATGGACGGAAAGCACTTCCCCCCACACCGACGGGCGCAGGGGGTGGGGATGGGGGTTGCGGTCGGTCCCTCCACAGCCCCTCTCGGCCGCTCCTCCCTCCTCACCCGTCTCCCTGCTCCAGCGCGGGCCCTTCCCGGGCTGCAGCCCTTCAGGGACAACCTGCTCCCGCCGGGGCTCCCCACGGCCGCAGCTCCCGCAGGAAATATCCCCCTGCTGCGGCCTGGGGCCCTCCCCGGGCTGCAGGGCGGGTCTCTGCTCCCGCGGGCTCTCTCCAGGGCTGCCGGGGATCCCTGCCCCGGGCCTGCAGCCCCTCCCGCCCTCCTCCTCCTCCGGCCTCGGGCTCCCTCTGCTGCTGCTGCTGCTCCCTCCTGGGCTTCCTCCTCCTCTGCCTGTGCCGCCCGTGGCCCTTTCGGAAACCTGTTTTCCCCCCGGCGCCCCGGCTTGGCTGAGGGGCTCAGCTGTGCCCTGCGGTGGGGCCGCTGGAGCCGGCCGGGACCGGCTGGGACCGGCTGTGTCCGGCTCGGGGCAGCCCGGCCTCCCCCCGCAGAGGCCGCCCTGGCAGAGTCCGGCGCCTCCTCTCGGCCGTTGAGCCTCACACCAGGTGTGCTGCGCGCGGCGCAGGCAGCCGGCGCGGCCCCTGAGCTGGGCTCTCCCTGAGGTACGCGGGAGAGCAACGGATGGCTGAAACAGAAAATAGAGGTGAGACTGGGAAATGAATTTCTGCGTTTAAAAGCCCTTGGCCTTTGCAGTGTTAGAGGATGGCCTAGAATGGATTTTGAGCACAGTTGCAAATGTATTTTGGGTTGTCTGATTTGGGGACTCTTGGTTTTGCCCAGTATCACGTATCACCATGCGCTCTCTGAAGGAGCCAAGTCAGGTCCAGCTGTATCACATCTTGGAACCTATCCATAACTGTAAGTGACAGCTTCAGAGGATTTCACTTTGACATTTACTTGGCTCCTGCTGTCTTACCATTAACACACTTCTGGTGCCTCCCTGAGAGAAACACAGGGCATTGAAAATCACCTGTTTCAGCCATAAAATTTTATTAACAAAGAATGAATTTCCATCATCGGGGAACACTAGTCGTTTCTTCGCAGCTGCACTGTGCCCTTGGTCCTCCAGTCTGACAGACAGAGCTGTCGTCATGGCCTGCCTGGTGGCATTTCTGTTAACCTTGCAAGCACTTGCAAAAGGTGTTGAATTCCTACCTTCCCCTGCACGGCTATTATTTATTAATGTACTAGACCTTCACTCACTACATATTCTTGGATTTAGCTTGAAATGAGATATATGTTCAGCCTGTTCATCTAGCTGCTGAAAGTCGATAAAATACCATAACCCAAAGAGGAAGAGAAGTTGCACATTATAGGGTCTGAACCTTAGTCCATCCGCGACTGCAGACAGTGTATCTTTCCCAGTGGGATCAGAACAACGATTATCCCAGGGGAACTGGTAGGTGAGGGTAGACTTCATCCTTTTAAGTGTTTAATAGCTCAGAGCCAGAAAGCTGTATTTTAAAATGAAAGGTAAATAGATAAATATTTAAAGCAGACCAGGAAAGATTCATTTTGATGCTTTGAAGTGGTAGCAGTCTTTTGCTAAGGTGAGAAGGGGGTTGCTATGAGAGATATCTTGGTGCTTTTTTCCCCAGTAAAAATGTTGTGTTTTTTTTTTTTTTCCTAGGACAAACCTTATATCTCTTTGTAGTGTAAAGTACAGTGTGTCCTCAGGGTGAGAAGGAGCAAGCAACAAGATGAAAAAAAAAGCAGTGGGCAGTTACAAGATAAATTTCAAAATCTTTTGGCGCTGGCAAGCCTTAGAGGCAAAAAACACTAAATTGCCTTTTGTGTATAACCCAAGAGAATGTTTTCTCCTTCGGTGTGTTGAATCTGTGTGTTTGCGCATGTATTAAAATTGCTGCTCAGTCTGCAGTGTAAAGATAACATAAAATGAATCCTAAATACCAGATAGAGATTTACAGCCTGAGATGCTCTCCAGAGCTGTCATCACTTCTGGGTTGTGTTTGTAATAGGATGTAATGTTTTATGCTCTGCAGCTTCTGGACAAAGCCACAGCTAGAGAGATTTAGAGAAGCTGACCAACAGATGTAGGCTAGGATACTGCTGGAGAAACACACAGCAAGTAATGAGGAATTGCCAAGGAAGAGAAAAACAGCACAGAGGGACAAGATTAAAAATGTGGTTTATCACCTTGCAAAGTCTATCCTGCCTTGCTGTGTCAAAAGCCCGGCTAGGGACTGGGACTTGCGGGGACCTGGGAACTGACATGAGCAGGTCCCAGGCTCTCATGGAGAAGAGGAGGGGGAGCAAGTCACAGCTCTCGGGCAGACAGAAACAGTTCTCATTCCTTCACCAAGGTCACAGCAGCCACTGTGCACTAGATGAAATTGCTTTACCTCTGTATTCATAGTGCCAAAATGACTTGCTCGCTTCAGTGGGGTGGAGAGTGGTAAGACTCAAAAAAGAATGGCGTCCAAGGGTGGCTATCTTTGGTGTGGTCCTGGATAACCAAGAGTAACTCATCTTTCCTTGTGATGATACTACCTGTGAGTTTTTTGCCGGTATCCCCCTTTACACACCCACAGCCTGGGAGCTCACAGCACTGTTGAAATGAACTTTTGCCCAAGCAGAGCCCTCTGCCTGGTCTGATGTGCCATGTTGCATGTACCAGAGATGGTTTTTACCCCATTCCTCAGGAAGATAAGTGCTCCTGGAAGTGGGACGGGTGTGTTGGCAGCAGCTCTGGTCATAAAATGGGCTGTGCTGGCAGACACCACATGGGCCATGTGGCATTCAGGAAGGGAGCAGGGAGAGGGGTCCTTGCTCTCACCGTAGGTACACCTCCTCCTTACACTGTGAGCCAGTGGCTGTTTCATTGCAGGGTTTCATTTGTGATTAATGAGTTATTATCAGCACCATTAGAAAACCCGCCATAGTTGTTTGTCGCCAGATAACATCCATCTCCTACTCAATTCCTGCTTTTGGCTGTCAGGTTTTGACTGAAATCAGACACTGAGGTGATAAGCACTGGAAAGCAATGGGCAGTTTCGATTTAGGCTGTATAACCTTATACAGTTATACAGTTACTCTCTAAAAGCACCTGTGTGTGTTTAGTATTGACAGGATTAGTGCAAGGTAATTCATATTCCAAGACTGTAACCTGGCTCCAGATTAAATAATATCTCCTGCAAAGGAAATTACCAAGCCATTGTGTGTTAATAACACTGAACACACTTCTTTTTTTTTTTTTTATTAATTTTGAGTACCAGCCTCACACTTCAGGACTGTCTCGACAAGCTATTACACCTCCCTTAATTAAAGTTTTGTTAGCACACTGGCTTCTTGAAATTTACAGGAGATATTGGCCCTGTAGCCTGTGTAAATTTGTACTTCCTGAAGTCTGTCTTTCAGCTGAACTCTGGATTTGTGCTGCATGCTGGGGTGACCTGTGTAACTCAGGGAACGTAACGTTAGGTATGGTCTGGCATCACTCAGGAGAATTATGAAGAGATCAGAATGAATTTCTTGGGTTATTATTAACACAGTTCCAATAGAAAACTCCTGATAGAAATGTTAATCTTAAGGGAAGCACAGATGTTGCTCCCCTCTGCTGTTTTGGGTCCTGCCTCTGTGGAGTGTTTCAAAATTATGGGAATCACAAGGGCACTGCGAGACTGCACTCTGAGGCTGTACATGAAGTTACATCTCAGCTCCCTGTCTGCAAAAATAAATTACTGAGACTAGTGCTTTCAGAATGCTTACAGACAGACATCAGACTGATACCAGAAAGTAAAAAACCATCATTTTAAAAAATGTGATTAGAGTCAAGTGGATTCTTTGAATTATCTTATCTTGAATTGTGTAGACAATATCTCATACTCATAAGACAGGAAAGTGTAACTGTAAAGCTTCTGGCATATATTTGTGTGGGATGACACTTGCCTACAATTTCAGTTCCTCCTTTAGGTTTTTCTCTTGTCATCGGCAGGCAAACTTCATAACATTGGGCAGGTTAGTTAACCTTCTGTCTCATATTTGTCAGACTGTGAAAAGCAGCAGGACACGCACCATACAAAGGTTTGGTAGCTCTTCATCAGCAGTAGGATTTAAAATGGTTTGAACATGGATATTTCAAATAAATGCAATTGTTTCATTTTGGCACCAATGGCTCATTCTGAATGTAGACATGTCTGCTGGCCATACATCACTCTTCTGTGGTGTTCTTCCTTTCTTCCGTCATTATGTGCAAGACGGTAGAGATCTTACTTAGCTTAGGTGATACCTCTCACCATAAGTATTTGCATTAAAGTTAATAGGATTACAGAGACACCATAACACTAAGCGTGCATAAAGATGCCTCCACTTTCTGGCTTTAAATAGTTTTCAGGTCCCCTTAGCAACTGGGTTTTGCGTGTGCAACAAAGTGTTTTTAATGAGTGATAATCATCAGACATTGATGCCCATGCTGGAGTTAACATTAATGCCCTCTTCGTGCTGCAGCTGTTATTCAGAGATTTGCTCACATTGTATAATTAGTTTGAACAATCCTCTTACATGTTTCTCTTTAACATTTCCTTGAGGGTGAATGGAAGGTTTTACTTAGGAAATAATTTGTTATTTATTTTTCCCTCAGACTGGATTAGCTTTGAAAACAGCCACAGTTTCAAATCAGTGCTGATATTAATGGAAAACTTTACTCCGTTAGTTTGCGGTGGTGTGTCATACCACAAACCCATGAAATGATCCCCACTTTTCTTGTTTATTGAATCACTGCATTCTAAATTAAAATAAAGCCTTTTCCAGTAGCTTTTTCAGCAGCCAGTGGCCTCATTCATTCTTAAGTCATGGTAAAGACCTCCATTCTGTTGCCAGCCAATTTGATCCAGAGCTTGATTTAGCCAAAAATATCCACAGACCTCCCATTTTCTAACACTTTTCTTCCTCCAGCATAAGGAGGAAGAAACATTCTTTCTAGTCTTTGCCAATTGCCTCCTAGAACAAGAACTGCAGATTTTTTTAAAGAAATAGTTAATGATGGCAGGGAGGAAAGAGAGGGATGCAATTTCATATTCTCCTACCAAGGGGCAAGGAAGCATCTGAGGTTTTTAACCTTGACTTTGAAATGGCTTTGTAATTATGCCTTCTTAAGACAGTATGTTTGAAAGTCTGCTCATCACTGGCTGAGTGGGAGAAGGAATCTTGTCACTCATGATGGCTGATAACTCGTTTGCCAGATCAAAATTAAGAATAACCTTTCACCACCAGCTGTAGCACAGCCATCATCCTTTCTGTCTTCTCAGTGGGTACCAATGAGATTACAGTTTGCACATGACAAACCAAAAATAACCCTAGCAGTCTGTTAAAATTTAACTCCCCCAAAGGATTACATCCTAACAAGCTCTGCAGCCTAGTGCAGTTCAGCTGATCAATGGGAGGTGAATCATATGCTTTATTTTTTTCAAAGTTTTCAAAAATCTCAATCAGAAAAGAATTGTGTTGCGAACAGGGAGTGATGTATGGTGGTGTAATATCCAGCACAGATTGCACGGTAAAGTCTTTGCAGGATTAAAGCCCCAGGCCTTCAAAACTGTCACAGTAAAATTCAAAACTAATTCTTTCTCCTAATAAAACCTTAGCTAAATCCTGCCTGCTTCCCAGCCTTTCATTGCTCTGGCAGGTTTCTCTTATTCTGTACATATCTGTCTTTGGAAAGCACATGAAACTACAGCATTAGCTAAAGGGCATCTCAATTTCCCATCTGTATTCCAAGCTATTACAATGTAAAGGTTTTCTTTACAGTTGTAAGATCTCTCTTTAAATTGCTCTTTAAGGCTTTTCTTATTCACCAGAGACGTGGGTACTCAGAGTTGGTGGGCTAAAAATTCTTGAGCTGACAGCAGATAGACTGGGAAAAAAAAAAAAAAAGAAAAAAGAGAAAACATCAAAGAAAAATAATCAGCAGCTTTGAATATCTTGAATTCAGTGCATAGTGACAGTATATTTGGGGGCATCTTCCCCAAAGAGGGGAATTACCAGACATGAGAAGTGCGTAGATCATTGAAGCATGGAGCTTTTTACATGAAAGTGTTTGGCTATGGGCTTTGCTGCCTGACGGTCACCATTTCCCTGTGCCCGCTGTCTTTCATCACAGACCTGTTTCTTCTCTTCCTCTCTTGGGCTCATGGTTTGAGCTCTGATCTTTCATTATTAAAGTCACTGAGAGTTTTGCCAGTAATTTCTGTAAGCATAAGATCAAGCTCTTACTTTCCTTTCATACTCTTTCATACTCTTTCTCCCAAATGTTTCTTTCTAAGCTTCCTTCCCCAAAGCACAGATGTTCTTTCTGTCTCTCTTTTTAGTTTGGTTTTTTTTTTTTTTTTTGGCTAAAGAGTAGAAACACTTCAGAAAAGCAGTGAATAATTTGATTTGTCAGATTTCTTCAAGCGTTTTGGGAAATCCTCTTTAGGATAGGGGTGATGATCAAGCTAGTTCAAATTTTCCAGCTCTCCTAGAAGTAGCAAACCAATGTCTGTAGGATGCTTAGTTGTCAGAAAATAAATTCGGCTACACATGCTAATCATGCACATGCTCACTCCCATGTACAAACCTGCTTGTAAGTAATTAGGTATTCATGTTAAAAATAATTAAATAATTTCTGGTTGCTCACATCTAAGCCCTGTGAACAATTAATGCAGTTAAAGCTGTTAAATTAAACCTTCCTGACTCCATAATGCTGGTATACCAAGCAGATGTATTCTGGAGTACTACCCACTGGCATGCTATCTGCTGACTAGCTGCATATAAAGAGAGAAGAACACTCATGTAACACTGTCTATAAATATAAAAACCAACATACACTCCGGAGATGTTGTAAGGGCTCCAAAGTTAAGTTTACTTTGAGGTTTTGAGCTTAAATCAGAACTAAAACTGTCGTAAAAGATGTTATAATGATTGAATATACTTTCTAGATTTAACATCTTCACAGCCCTATTTAATTTCCTGTAATATTTTTAGTTCACATAAAAAGATGTTCTCCCTATTCATCAAAAGATATTTTAATCCTGACGGGGGGAAAATGAAGCTACTGATGTCTGCTTCCTTTATTTAGCACTTTTTGTTTGACACCCTATGCTCCCACATCAGCTTCTTACCACTGTTCTGGGAAACAGGGAGGAGGGCTGGGTCAGTGAAAGTGTAGGAAGTGTAGGAAGATGGAGTAAGGAGACAGATGTGCATCTTTCTGGGTTCATTTCAGTGGCCTGTCTGCTGCATGTGCTGGAGTTATGACCCCTCCTGCACCTCCATGCTGGAGGGGTCAGACTCCTGACTATGAAGATGGGATCCTCTGTTTCATTGGAAAAGGCTACAAGGACCAACAGTTTCAGTACCATGCAGCAACAGAAAATGAGGTGTTTTCTTCAGGTGATATCAGAGACTATCTACTTGTGCACTGTATTCACCAGAACAATGACAAAGCCACCTCTACAATGAGCCTGAAGCATTTAAAAAAAAATGCCTATACAAAAGACCAAGTGTTTCAACTTTAATGTACATGAAGAAGAATGAGTCTGTAATCCTTTTGTTCTATAGCAAAATAATTCCCAGATAAGCCTAAGAAATGGGTAATGACTTATCTTCCAGGGAAAAGAAAAGAAAATATCCAGGCCTAAGCCAATACTCAATGCCAGAGTGATGTGAAGATACATCCCTTCCTGGTGCCAAATCTGGTGCTTGGCTTAACTCAGACCGTGGAAGTAAGATACACAAAGTGTGTCATCCTGTGCATCAAAGACTTTCTGGATTTTATGACATTTGTGTTCAAGCTGTCATTACTTTCCTTAAATGGTGGCCTTTGTATATGTACTGCATTTAAGAAACAAAAAATACGACTATGGGACAGGTTTCAGTGGGATGTAGAAATACCTGAGCTAGCTTTAACCAGTCTACGATGATAATGGAAATAGATGAACTGTGACAGCACAGGACTTTTTGCTGTCAGATTAATTCATCACATTAGTTAATTGGTTCTCAGCATGGAAAATTAACCCATTCTACTTCAACTACATTTGCCTTAATACCTTAGCTAGCTTGATTAATTCTAACGTTTTCGTACTAGAACATCCTATAGTTAAGTTAGAGGTACTAACAAGTAACTGTAATAGCATGGCTTGCTATTTGACCAGATCTAGATCTCCAGTTTCAGGTTAAGGTTGTAAGGCTGTGCGTAGAGAAACATGTCCTCAGGGACCACAGATAATCTTGGTTTTTACTAACCCGGATTGAAATCCCATTGCAGAGCAAAAAAACCTACAGTGATTTAAACTGAAATTTGTGGTCTTAGTGGAGACTGCGAAACAGATTCATATGGCCTGAACTCCCCCTAAACCTAGTATTTTCTATTGCCAAGGTGCCAAGATCCAGCCTATAGGGCTAAGAGCAGGGTAAAGTTAAGGTGGATGAAAAACTGGACATGAGCTGGCAATGTGCGCTCGCAGCTCAGGCGGCCAACCGTGTCCTGGGCTGCATCAAAAGAAGCGTGGCCAGCAGGTCAAGGGAGGTGATTCTGCCCCTCTGCTCTGCTCTGGTGAGACCCCACCTGGAGTACTGCGTCCAGCTCTGGAGCCGTCAGCACAAGAAAGACACAGACCTGTTGGAGCGGGTCCAGAGGAGGGCCACGAAAATGATCAGGGGGATGGAACACCTCTGCTATGAAGAAAGGCTGAGAGAGTTGGGGTTGTTGAGCCTGGAGAAGAGAAGGCTTTGGGGAGACCTTATTGTGGCTTTTCAGTACTTAAAGGGGGCTTATAAGAAAGTGGGGACAGACTTTTTAGCAGGGCCTGTAGCAACAGGACAAGGGGGAATGGTTTTAAACTAAAGGAGGGTAGCTTCAGACTAGATATAAGGAAGAAATTTTTTACAATGAGGGTGGTGAAACCCTAGACCAGGTTGCCCAGAGGGGTGGTAGATGCCCCATCCCTGGAAACCTTCAAGTTCAGGTCGGATGGGGCTCTGAGCAACCTGATCTAGTTGAAGATGTCCCTGCTCATTGCAGGGGGGTTGGACTAGATGACCTTTAAAGGTCCCTTCCAACCCAAATCATTCTATGATTCTGTGAATCTGCCCAAGGATATCCAGGTTGGTATTTCAAGTTTTCTCAGTTGCCATGGGGCACCAAGGAATGAGAAAGTCTCCTAAAGACTTCAGTAACTGTTCTCCTCTAGTGGAAATATCCCTGAGAGCAGCAGTAGACAAACAGTTAACCTAGGATAACTTTGTCATATCCTTTCATTTAATGCTGGTTCTCCTGAATGCTGGTAGCTGGAGTGCCACAAGCAGGAGTCTTGCCATCCCTCCTGATCACCGAGGTTTTTTCTATCCTGTCTTATGCAATGGTGCTCAAGTGGTCATTCAAATTCCTCAGCCAAGAAACTTCTGCACCGACCTGTTAGTTTTATCCTCACTGTAGAGGCCATGAGGCACTGAAGTCCACCAAATAGCATGTAGGATGTGAGAGATTACCTGCTCTTCCTCCATTTGGAGTTTCCTCACCAAGCAAGCAAGCTGGTGCATGTCATGGAAGAGACTGAATGCCATCTTGTAGGTGGAGTGGACTAATGGGAGAGGAGGACCTGAGTGGGCAGGTGTGGTGGGTTGACCCTGGCTGGATGCCAGGTGCCCACTAAAGCCGCTCCGTCGCTCCCCCTCCTCAGCTGGACAGGGGAGAGAAAATATAATGAAAGGCTCGTGTGTTGAGATAAGGACAGGGAGATCACTCAGCAATTACCATCATGGGCAAAACAGACTCGACTTGGGGAAATTAATTTAATTTATTACCAATCAAATCAGAGTAGGATAATGAGAAATAAAACCAAATCTTAAAACACCTTCCCCCCACGGCTCCCTTCCTCCCGGGCTCATCTTCACTCCCAATTTCTCTACTTCCTCCTCCCGAGCGGTGCAGGGGGACGGGGAATGGGGGTTGCGGTCTGTTCATCACACGTTGTCTCTGCTGTTCCTTCCTCCTCACACTCTTCCCCTGCTCCAGTGTGGGGTCCCTCCCACGGGAGACAGTCCTCCATAAACTTCTCCAATGTGAGTCCTTCCCACGGGCTGCAGTTCTTCATAAACTGCTCCAACCCTTCCACGGGGTGCAGTCCTTCAGGAACAGACTGCTCCAATGTGGGGCCCTCCACGGGGCCACAAGTCCTGCCAGCAAACCTGCTCCAGCGTGGTCTCCTCTCTCCACGGGTCCACAGGTCCAGCCAGGAGCCTGCTCCAGCACGGGCTTCCCATGGGGTCACAGCCTCCTTCGGGTGCATCCACCTGCTCCGGCACGGGGTCCTTCATACGCTGCAGGTAGATATCTGCTCCACTGTGGACCTACGTGGGCTGTAGGGGGACAGCCTGCCTCCACGAGCTGCAGGGGAATCTCTGCTCTGGCGCCTGGAGCACCTCCTCCCCCTCCTTCTTCACTGACCTTGGTGTCTGCAGAGTTGTTTCTCTCACATATTCTCATTCTTCTCCTCTGGCTGTTGTGCAGCAGTTTTTCCCCCTTCTTACAATACGTTATCACAAAGGTGCTACCACCGTCGCTGATGGGCTCAGCCTTGGCCAGCAGCAGGTCTGTCTTAGAGCCGGCTGGCATTGGCTCTGTCAGACATGGGGGCAGCTTCTAGCAGCTTCTCCTGCTAGCAGCCACCCCTGTAGCCCCCCGCCCCCACTACCAAAACCTTGCCACACAAACCCAACACATCAAGCAGAAGCATACACACCATGCTGGTGCATGTTGACTCTAAAAGGTCATTAAGATGCAAGAACTGGTCACAAACCTAAAAGGTTTTAGGCTATATACTTGTGAAATAAAATGTGATCTGGATTTTATACATGCAAATCCTAGAAAACATATCTATACTTAATTTGTTCCTAGCTGGAAGTGGGGAATAAGGGAAACTCATGCATGCAAAAAATGTCTGACCAGTTGCACTGGTATCTTATCAATTAGGAACATTAGCTGAAGCCATTGTTAGTGTTAGTTAGCTTGCTGTACCGTGAAAGCATGTGGAGAGGAGCCAACAACCCCTGAATTCAATCTGATTTTATCTGTTTCTTCTTGTTTCTTATTTTATCATCTATCTCATGAAGTTTGGGTCTGTGGGACATCAACTGACTGATAGGGATTGCTACTAAATCAGCCTCTGAAGTCATTGCTGGATCTGATGCCTGCAATATAAACCCTGCTTTTGAGCTGATAACGGAAAGGTTAATGCTGTAATAAAGGATGAATGGACAGACCTGTGCAATTTACTCCCTACTCTGTAAATGAGGGAACTAATAAAAGTTGTGCCAGAAATTTAAAAAAAACCCGCAACCAAAAAACCCAACCAACTTTCAGGAACTAAGAAAAAATGTATGTATATCCTCCAGCATAAAGAATTTCCATATATTAAAAAATGACAGAAAAAATAAAGCTGACATTGTGAGTTTAAGCACTAGAGCAAGGTAAAAAGATGCAGCTGAATGTACAAGATGATCGCTGTATTATTAACTTCTGCTGTCCAGGTCCAAGGGAAAAGCTTGTTCCTGCTTTTGTGCACGATGTGGCATGTCTTGTATAAGGAGCATGATTCAAAATTCCTGGCAAAAAATATTTAGAGAACACAGTGATCCATGCTGGAGGAAGGAGCACAAGTTCCCTCAAGGGTCTAAAGCATGAAATATTTCTTAGCCTGTCCCATAACTCCAATAATGTTGTGTGCAGAACTAATTACATGCTTTCTATTACGGGCATGTTGAATCATTTGTGTTAGATAAACAACATCCATAGCCGCATTACAGATGTTTAGTGTACACTTAAAGTGGGCACCTTGAGATACATCTAATAACCTTACAAGCAAGCTGAGTGTAAACATGTACTTATTTATAAAATGTCACAATGACTGAAATAGTGCTAGTAATTTAATGTGAAGTATTCACCATGAAAACCTTTCAAATTTTGTTCTTGTGAGTAATTAACTTTATCATCAGACTTACCACAGCACCCTCAGAATTCAAATAACTTGAAAACTAATAGTTCCCAGGTCTGATAATTTTACTGGGTGAGGTGGGATTGCAATACTTGATTTCTTCAACTTTTCTCTAACTATAACATTACCTTCATAGGAGAAACTAAGCTTTTGTTCTTTAGAAACTATTACTTTCATAGTTGTCTTGGCTGTGGAAAAACACTAGAACGCATGTACCCTCAAGGGTAAAAATGGTGGGGGGGAGGTAGTTCTAAGAACTTCTCATTATTAATTTTGGGTTAATCTCATTTTTTTTCAATATTCAGTTTGGCAAATATTTGAGTGTCAAACATGTCGTGTGTGGTTACACTGGTAAGACAGAGTAAGAAAATATAACCCTTTTTTTTCCTGTTGTTAAAGGTTGTATTTAGACATTTGTGCCCAGGGTCCCAGTGGAAAGCTTTCTTCCCTTTTACTTCTTTTTTATCATTCCCAACATTGCGAGAGAATGTTAGGTTTGATTCATGGCTTGTTATCTGACATTGTGAGTGAGATTCATCTGACGTAGTCACCTGGGGCTCCTTTTTCCAGTTGGAGAAGTAGGCACTTCTAATACATGGTTCCTTCTAAAGTAGATGATACCTAAAATAGAGCAGATGAATCATGCTTTTAAGGTCCTCAGTTTTCCCCACTGCTTTAAAGCAAGCCAGGCACGCTGAGATGCAGACACTTGCACTGGCAGTGTCTGCAATAAGTTGAGGTGAATCCCAGCCTGTATTTCACATGCATCTGGCCCAATTTTTATTGAATCAAAATGCAGGCAGAAACCTTAAGTGGCAAAAGGCTGAGCTCCAGTGCTCATTGAAGCCAGTGAAAATGTTCTCATTGATTTAAAGGCACTTTGAATTAGTCCCTAAGAAAAAATTAAGAAGAAAGGGATGTTGGAGGGGCAATCTTGTCCCTCTCCTTAATTTCCTGTTTAAAAAAAATATGGACTACTGTGAGTATAGACCAGAATTCTGAGCCTTCATAGGACTACTGCTGCTGGTAAGCAATGGAAAAATCAATGTACAATCAGTTGTGAGCCTCTTGATCAAGACTACTCATAAGTCATTGTAACATCATTGGAACAGTTACAATCTATGACCTAAATAATTAATCAATGTGGAGAACAACTTCACGCCCTGCTATACCAAATACAAATGTACAGGCAATGCTGTAGATAGCCAAGGCTAATATCCATATATAATCAGAGCATTGAGATACTTGAGAGATCGTCTGATTCATTCAGTACGTCTTTCACCCAGGAAAGAGTTTCTGCCTAGTGCTCACTGGCTAATGTTTTCTCTAGTCACATGGTAAGTGTGCCACCCCATCCCTGGAGATGTCCTGGTGGGATGTGGAGGGAGAAAAATCTGACTTTCCACACACTTTAGATGCCTGTGTCAACCATCACAGTTGTCTGGAAGTCAATAAAAAAAGCCCAAACCTGACATTCATCCCTCTGCAGCAGTCTTAATTTTACAGGAAAAGGGAAAAGTTCTGCATGTCTGATGCAAACCTTCCCGTCATCCCAGTATTCAGGACTGGCAGAGGCACTGCAAGCTCTGAGCATAGCATCAGTGTTGTTGTTTTCTGCCCCAGGCTTTCTGCTTTTGTTCACCTACATGAGATGAGATTCAGTTCATGATTAAGAAATTCAATTCACGCATCTAAATATCTGTGTGCATACATATGAGTGAACTATCTACTATCCCACTAATCTAGTCAGTACAGTCCCTGGAGTTCAGAGGGCAGCTCAGCTCGCTGAATGAGCTTTGCTGGCTGGCTGGCTGGTCAGATCTGCCATGCTATACCTGAAAATGTATTTAACTCTCCACTCTTACAGATTCATTATTACATTGAGATTCCAGCCACTCTCTGCATTGATGCCACAAGAGAAGAAGGTGGCAAAGCTTGAATTCGGAATAGGAATTCCTGTTCCCATGGATGTCGAATAAGAATAGGAAAGTTATGTCAAGGCTGTGTCCCACTTTGCCCAATAGTCCTCTGTAACAGAGGACATTCCTTCAGTAAAACCAGCTGCTCTATTTAGGAGAGAACCAAAGATTCATATTCTTTGAGGATATAAACATGTGAGTCCCCACAGAGCTGCTTAGCACAGACTTAACTGCTTTGCTAGATTGTATTCTGCATGCAGAACTTCTCATTACTGCAAATTGGGTTTTATTTTTCTAAATGTACTTGCGTATGCTGAATTCTGTGCCATTTCAAATTATTTACTCAACTAAATAGAGCTCTTTCTTCAAAGACATACAAATAAAAATATTCCCTTCCATATTGCCATTTTTTCCTGAAGGTTTGATAGAATTGTCTTTGCTTGAAACTGTCAGGTTAAACAGGGATAATGTAATCTGAGATATTAACGAGTCAGTTGAGCAAAAGGGCCATCATACATTGAGTTGAGAAGCATTGTTGCAGATGCTGGTGAAACGCTTCAGGAATAAAATCGGGCAGGTCTGGGAGAGGCTGATAACCTCCTCCAAAGACTTCAACTTCAAAGTTCAAATGAAATATCACATGCTTACAGATGATCATTCTGAATTTTGAATGCTGATTAATTGCTTATGGTAATGCAAAGCAGCAGAAATACTTTAAAACAACATCAAATTTACATAGGTACAAATACCATGTGCTGTTGTTATTGTTTAGTTGTGTAAATCAGAGTTCTGAGGATACAATGACCTCTAAAGAGCTTATCCAAAGTTCACCTTCAATGAGGACATGATTCATTTGCCACGCTAACGCAACTCATAATTTACTAATGAATGTGAACTGGAGGTGGAAAAGGAGCGCATCTAACTTATCAGTACTATATGGTTCAGCTGTTCCTGTGTTGGCCTTAGTGGCTGTGTTAGCACACTCTTTCCTGTGGAGGTGCAGATCCTATAGAAATTCCACATGACACAGTCTCCATAAGCACCTTTGCTGAACACTTTAAAGTTATTGACATACTCTCATTAGTTTGAAAACGAGACATTGAAAAACCACTATTATAAAGGGATTTGCCTCTAAGTAATTGATCACCCCCCTCACATTTCTATCCAGACCACATATCTTGTCATGTGTTAAACCATCAAGGCAGCAGCTGACATTTTAGGGTTGAAATCCACTTTCTGTCCCTCTTCTGTCTTCCCAATAAATTGTTAAAAAAATCTTCCCAATATTCATATAGAACTATGAGAAGAGAGGCCCTCAAATACATTTTGAAATGCAGGTATTAAAGGACATAAGACCTGTGGCAGAGGTTTGATTGGTCTGCAGCTGAATGGTTTCATTTCTGCACTGTGAGAAAGGGCATGGCAGTGAGCATTTGGCCAGCTGGGGAAGGTGTGATTAGGAAACCATGCTGCTCAGGCTGACATCCAAAAATTCATTTTTATCCACGTGACACTGTGTTCAGCACCAGGACTCTCGTGATATTCTCAATGGGTATAAGGGAGTCATCTCCTCCAAAAGGGCAAAGAAGTGGGGCTTGAATCATGTGCACCCAGTGCACTATGAGACACCATGGGGGATCTTCAGTATCCATATATGGCTGGCAAATACGTAACGGAACCTATGGGACGTCTGCACCGTTCTGGAGCAGCAGCTAGAGAGAGTGAAGTTGCACCAGGCTGTCCACCATTATCTGATAAAAGCCCATCCCTTGGGTAGGTTTCTGACTAAGATAAGACCCCTACATTGATATGTTTAAAAATGGCTATTTTCATGTGATATCTGAGATAATCTAAAGCCTCTGAGACATCTCCAGTTCTTTTGTAGAAAGAGATGTTCAAGAATATTCTGCATTCGACACCCAGTGGCCTTTCCCTGGCCTCCAGCTAATGCCATTTTATGGGGTACTGGCAATAGGCCAGAGCTGTGAAGCCTTGTTGCCTGACTGATCATCAATGCCAAACTACAGCCTGCATATCTGTGGAGCATGAAGGAAGAATGAAGAGTCTGATGTAAGAAAAGGTTTATAGGGACACCATCAAGTCAAACTGGACTCAAAATGTGTTTGGTTTGCAGGGAAGTTTGGTCTGTCTATTAACACAGTATTTTGTCTGTGTTAATTTGTGTATCCCAAGAAAAAACATTACTCCGCACCATCACTGTTCATTTGATCCACAGCTGCTGTAATGTGAGTTTAGCCCTTGCATCTTTTAGCACAGATCCTTTGTCCTCCTTCTCTTTTCTCCCTGTATAAAGTGAGAGCAGCTCATCTACTTTGTATTCTGCACATAAAAAATCCTTTCCTGACTGATTGATGTGTGCTTGTTTTGCAGCACCACTGGATTTGTGAATGGGTCATAGGCTACAGACCAGTTTGTTAAGGAAAACTGATGTGCAGTGTTGTCACACAGAGTAAGATGCAGTGATGACTCTGCACTCTTCACTTATATAGTAATTAGGAAAAAGTTCAAAAAATCCTCCTGGATTAAAAAAAAAAAAAACAAAAATTGGATAATTCAAAGCAAGGATCTGAGATCTTTGTCTGATTTTCTCCAGTGTAGCCAGTGATAAAACACTATGCGGAAAAGATATCTCTTCCATTCTAGCTGTAATACTTCATACTTTTAGCTGGAAAAGTCCTGAGTCAAGTGCCGTGTGTCACAGCCAAAATTGTGACCACCTCAGGTGCAAAATGATAGAGCTGTCTGTGGAATTAATGCCAGAAAATTCAGGAAGGGGCTCTTATGGTGATAATATTTATCTCCTGTAATCCAGAGATCCCACTCAATCTGAGAAGATTGAGCCATATATCTGGCTCCACAGGAGCTGCATTATCAGGACACCCTCCCATAATGGAAAACTCACTAAACTGTTACCTGGACCTGGAGTGTACTGGCACTGTTGTTGCGGGGTGCAGGTCATGTGCAGCCATGCACCTTTTCCTTACACGATTGCAAATCTTTGACCGTGCAAAAAAGTCCATTGGGAATGGCGCTATGCAACTTTTTTTCTGAATGTCCCACTCCATGGGAAAACTGAGATCATTGCATAAAGTGCTCATGTTCATACATAAAGGTGAGCGTGTGATGGAGTTTGAGATGGCACAGGCAAAGAAGATACAGTCCAAACTGGAAATTGTTTTTTCACTTGGCAACCCCACCTGTCTGAAAGTGCTAGATCAGGTTAGAAGTGTTGACATTGTTTAAAAAAGTATGTTCTTTTGCAGTGTAGGGTCAAAACCAGAAAAAAACCCCAAACTGCCAAAGCTCCAAAATGGGTTGAAGTCTTGGGTAAAGAGTAAAGATTCTCTTTTCAGTTCACTCTAAGAATCTGGCTAGCTACCAAATTAATGTTATCACTTCCCTATCTAGAAATCCTGTATTAGAGACTACAGAGGCTATTTCTGGACAGTGCTGTCTTCCTGATATTAGAAATTGCCTCTTAGCTATGTCGCCTTTGGAGGAGCTAATATATTTGACATGAGTGCCTGTGAGAAAAGGAATTTGGTCAGGTGCAAGAAAGAGTGGGTAGATTGTATGACTGGTTTTCTTTTTTTTTATTTTTTTTCCCTTCTCCCCTACAGTCTTTTGGTTTTCATTGATTTCAAATGGGAAGGAAGAAAATTTCACAAGTGTGCTCAGTTAAGGCAAAGGCACAACAGTGGGTTCAGAAGTTTCTCCCATTTCATTATTTGGACCTCCCTAAACATTCACTCAGAGGACATAACACATTCCTCTCCTCCTTTCTAAAGAAATAGGAAGGGATTGTGGGGCGATCAGTGCATGACTGTGTGAGAGATCCTAATTCTTGGGTATCCCTGAGATTTTTTCATGTTTGGAAGTGGACTCCTTGATTTTTAATCTCTCTAGACACAATAGTGTTGATGATGCTTAGAAAGGTATCTTCCTGGAAATTCCTACTCGGGATGTTTAAGTGTTGACATGGATAATTAATGCTCTTACCTTAGGCTCTTTATATACTCTAAACTCACTTTACTTCTTTATGGGGGGTGCTGAAGGCTGGGCACTTGACTGCTGAATTACAGGCTGACTTTCAAATATCCTCCACTTTTATTTCACAAAATTTAGCAGAAACCAATGTATGAATCTTAAAGTTTACCTTCAAATGGCTTCACACAAATTTGCTAATGTCCTTTGGAGAATGTCCTGTTAGAAGCATTTCTGAAACTCATTTGATTTGCGGTTATTGCAGCTGGGGCTGCTGGGTAATGCGGTTTGGCTCTGTGCTGTTCCTGCTTTGCTGTGCTACATGGCCCACCGTGTTTCACAGTCTATGAGTCTCAACTCAATTAGCAGCATGCTGCCAGCCAGAGATAAGCCCATGGACAGGCATGCTAGTCATGGCAGATAAAAGCCCCAAACGATAGTTCAGTCCAATGTCATTCACTTAATATAAAAATAGAATTTAAAGCCACTAACAGAGCAACTCAGAATATTTAGTTGCGACAGTCAGAAGCTTTTCCATCCTTACTCAAGCGCAGGAGGATAGGAGACATCTAACTCCCTGGTAGCTAATGCTGTCATTGCCTCTCCTTCCCGTCTGCAATCTGTCCCCCAGTTGCCCGTGTGATAAGATGTCTAGGCCTCTTCTTGTAACCTATGTATGTTAGGCCTTTCAGAGCATCTGTAAAACTTGTCTCAGAGACAAGATGGAAATGGGATCTTGGTGGATGACTCTTGTCTTCCAAGATGAGAAAAATCAGGCAGGGAAGTGTAGTGCTCCGGGCTTTCTATTTTGCACTCTCATGCCAGCAAACCTGGGAAATGTGTCAGGCCATTCTTCTGACATGTCCCCTAGAGCAGAAAATCCAGGATGATGGTGTTCATGCTGTCTGACACTGCTGACCCAAAATATCTTGTACAGCATGCCAGACTCCCTAAGGAAGCTGGCAATGCTGGTACACAGGGCACTGAAGCAAGAAGTTTTGAGGAGTGGACCTGAAGAAAAAGCAACAAGAGGAGGAGGCCTTAACCAGGCTCTTGGCTTGTACGTGGAGGACAAGAGAGAGGAACTGTCCGATTTAAAAGCTGCTCTGTTGCACCTTAAACGCCCTGCTGTGAAGCACAGCTTTCCTCTCCCAGACCTTGCTTTTTAAAAGCTTTCCGAACTTAGGGAAACAACAGTGATGCCCACTCAGAGGCACTCCTGCCAGTCAGAACCCAAGGTCATCAAAAACCTGGCATGGGTAAGCTTTTAGGCTTTTCTGGCTCAGCTTCCTACTGTGAGAGGGACAATGTCTCTCACTTCTGTCACCAATGGAGTAGTATTATTCTGGGCTACCGCTTCATCACCTGCCAGATCAGCTGGTATGCCAGTGAGACTAGGGATCTTTTGGGGGATCTTTCCTTACTTTCTAGGGTTTCCTCCAGCATCTTGTGGAGGATCTTGCTCTGTCTCTGCCATTGCAACAGAGCAAGAGTGCGATTCAGCTTACTGAGCATGGCATTTCCACCCTGTCCTTGCTGTATGATGGCATTGAGCTAGGGGCTCCTGCATGGAGCTGTGTGTGTGTACTCAGTAGAATCTGTGGATGCAGAGAAAGAGGAACCTTTGAACATCTCTACCTGCAGCACTTGCTGCTTTTTCCCTCCTCCTCCAGGACCTCCATTGAGTTTCTCAGTGCACTTCCCCATACCCCTCTGCACAGTGCACATTTGTAGCCTCACAAAGTTTTCAGATTTTTCCCGTCACCTTTATCTCAGTACCGATCTTTGTTAGAGTAGCTGGCCTACTGCTTGGAATAGCAGAGATGTAAGAATCTAAATATTAAACAGTGAATATTCCCAAGTCTGTAAAAGTCAGGCATGCATTCCCTCTCCCTGAAGAGCTGTTCTCAAATATTTGGTAATGTCATTTTTTAGTGTTAAAAATCCCAACTCGAGCTTCTCATTAGCAACCATAAAACGATCATTGCAAGATACTGCAGATGTTCTGTGAAAACTGAAGTTTGGATGCAGAGAAAAAGATGGTGGGTAGGAATATAGAGCAACTGAAAGAACTGTGAGAAAAGATGCATTTTTAATCCTTATGGGTAAAAGCCAATAGTTAAAGAAAATAAGATTGTTCCAATATGAAACTTGGGAAATTGTGTGGGAACCATGGTTTTAGGACCATATTGCATTGAGAACCATAAACCAAAAATTGAACAAAACACTGCCAGATTTTCCTAATATAATTTTAGAGAATTCCATTAGCATTTACCAGGTGGCAGAACATAATGAAACTAGAACACAAGTTTTAAGGGAAAACAAGAAAGAACCAAATGAAGCAAAGCAGAAAAATCTCAGATTCATAAGAACATTTGGAGACAGAGGAAATTCCAATGGCTTACAAGAAATGGTATTGAAGATGTGAGAGCAAACAGAAGTCTATGCACTGTTGCATTGGAGGGCATTTCTTACTAGTAACTGTTCAAGAGACTTTCCTGCCCAGAGCCTGGATTATTATTTTGTAAGCAGGATCCTTGACCGCATGGAGGTGTGATGCCTAAATTTACAGCAAGGGATTTCAGAGAAAACTGGTCATGTAAGAAGTAGGCTGGTATGGCTGGTAGGTTAATTCTTTCAGTAGTAAAAATATGTAAACATTATTAAAAGGTGGTGTTTGTAATTATATCCAAAACAGGGCTAAACATAAGGAGTGGCATTCAGCTAATTTAGAGAGTAAACTTCTCCATAGGAGCTAGTCACTAGAGTGTTTACTTACAGTTATAGAGAAGAAGTTGTCTCTGTAAGTGCTTCTGACCAGCTTGAGCCGTCTACTTTAAAACAACGAGTTGTACACTAGAAGACACTTTCTTCTCTATTAACTGTAAGCCTAATAGAGACTTAACATTTTGTCACACAGCATAAAAATTTGCCAAAATGATGCCAGATGCAAATATTGTTTGGCCTGCCTATGATGTATGTAGTCATCATGACAGCTTCAAAAGGACTGCTATGTTTTGGAATAGATTATAGGCAAATTACTATGTGATCGGCTCCTAAAATTTTGAAGAAAGAGATGGTGAACAGGATACATGATGAACACATATATATGGAAAAAATATAAAAGTTCTCAGCTAGATCTGCATTATATTGGCTTCAAATGAAACCAGATATAGAAGAAAAAACTCAGAGAATGTGAAATATTAAAAGAAATCAAAATTTATCAAACAAAACAGTCTGTGATGTTCATCCAAGAAACATTAGATTCATGGTCTAGCATAGTCATAAATTACTACTTCTTTCCTGGAAAAAATACATATTGTTTTTGGCATACTATCTTTAATACACAAAAATAGTACGATTAGAAAATATGAGTGTTAAACGTGATTTCCAATAACAAGAACATGTATTTACTCGAATAAAATATTAGTTGTGACAGTGACAAAAGACCAGTGCCATTTGGCTGTCTGGAACTTATACATACAACAAACTAATCAGGATTTTAGGCATAATACTGCAAATATGTACAATGTAATGGGCTGTGAAAAATGATGTAAAATGATAGCAAGGATGATTCTAAAAAATGAAGAACCAAATTCAGATCCTCATTTGGCATATCTGATTTACAGTCTAGAAGTCTGGACTGCTACCTGCTGAAACACTGTTCAATAGGAAGCTTAGGCTTAATAGGACTCAATTTTCATTACTAAATCTTGACTTTTACCCTATTCCTTCCTTCTAACCCTTGGTGCTCTATGTCCCATGGATAGTATTGTATAACCGTGAGTAAATTTGAGACTTTCTCCCTCCCTGCCCCCTGATTCCCCAGGTCGGTATTAGTCTCCCCTCTGCTCATCACCTGTGATTTCAGCAGTTTCTTTCCCTGTGATTTGCCTGTTATGATTTTACAGTCACGCTGAACCGCTGGACCCACACTGCTGCCTCTAAAAGGTGAAGTTAGACAATATAGACTCAGATATTGTCCTATTGCCATAGGAAAATATGGACTCAGCATAGGGGGTACATACACTCACAATACGGGCATAAGCAGCAAGGTGAAGATGTACCTTGTTATCATCTTTGCTGAGCAAGGAGGATTGATGAAAAAAACATGACACCTGTGTAACATCTTCCACAAGAAGACTTGCAGGCTTTGTAAACACCAAGATCCGAAACAGAAGAGGCTGCAGTGAAATCGGTGGGTTGCATAGCATCAATGGAGATCAAAATTCATGAAGTGCTCTGAACATGGTCATCATTTCTGATGCTAAGGGAGGATTGCTGAGATGTGATTTGATTAACTTGCAGTGGGTGTTTATCCTTCGGAAACAGTGCAGTAGGAGGATAGCTGATTCTTCCAAGATGGATGTCCTGGTTTCGGCTGGGATAGAGTTAATTTTCTTCCCAGTAGCTGGTATAGTGCTGTGTTTTCGATTTAGTATGAGAATAGTGTTGATAACACACGGATGTTTTAGTTGTTGCTAAGTAGTGTTTATGCTAGTCAAGGACTTTTCAGCTTCCCATGCTCTGTCAGGTGCACAAGAAGCTGGGAGGGAGCATAGCCAGGACAGCTGAGCCAAAATGGCCAAAGGGATATTCCATACCATAGGACGTCATGCTCAGCATATAAAGCTGGGGGAAGAAGAAGGAAGGGGGGGATGTTCAGAGTGATGGCGTTTGTCTTCCCAAGTAACCGTTACGCGTGATGGATCCCTGCTTTCCTGGAGATGGCTGAACACCTGCCTGCCGATGGGAAGTAGTGAACGAATTGTTGCTTTGCTTCGCTTGCGTGCGCAGCTTTTGCTTTATCTATTAAACTGTCTTTATCTCAACCCACGAGTTTTCTCACTTTTACTCTTCTGATTCTCTCCCCCATCCCACCGGGGGAGAGTGAGCGAGCGGCTGGGTGGGGCTTAGATGCCGGCTGGGGTGAAACAACAACAATGGATTGTGGTTATGTGTCCCAACACAGGCTTTTCATCACTGCACACCCCAGAGTACTGCAAGAAGGAGCAGGAGCCTGGCTCTATGGCTGTGTGTTTTTTGGGACTCTGGTTCCTGCTCAGCAGTTGCACCTCTGAGGCACTCTTCTTCTCATTCGTGCACTTCCTTCAATGGGGGATTCAAATCACATTCCCTGCTCAGATTTGCCCTCAAAATTATTCATGGTGACTTGTGATCTCCAGTCTCACCCTCTCACCCTATTTTTACTTTTTTTTTATCTTACATGATCTGTTGTTTTCATGGGTGGGCTCTCACTTTGAGCAGTGGGGCTCGCAGCATGGGCTGTGGCGCACAGAGTGATCGAGCTAGCAGCACCCCTTGTCCGTAATGCCAACATTTAGGTTTTTTAGTGACCAAGGAAAAGTCTTTTCACCACTGTGAGACTCCTTTTCTTGCATATCAAATACATGGGTGCGATCACCTGAACATCACCTGCATTGAGTTTGTTTCACGGGGAAGGAAAACAAGAGCGAGAGCCATATCCCCTTGCTCTATGGAGCACCGGTACCCTCTAGTGGTAAAACCGCAGGCAGTTTTAGGCAAAAGATGACGATTTCACTACTATCTTCTCTCTTCCTCTTAGGCAAAAACCTGCACATCATCTTTAATTGACAGTGCTGTTCTGTTGAATATCGTAAATTCACGCCTTTAGTTTAAGTAGCTGATGATGTAATTTCCTTGGACTGTTTTCAGTGTGTTTTGCCTTTCATTAAATCATTTAAATGAGACTTGTGAGCTGATGGGTGACCGAATTTTCACATGGTATAAAGAAATGGCTGTAATGGAAAGCATCAAGTAGCAGTATCTCAATGCTTTAAATGGAGAATTAGTGATGGTACCAATGTAATGGCTGTAAAGTGGCAGACCATAGGTGGTTTATAGCTAATCGAAGGAATCATGTTGTCTCAGTTGAGTTTGCACCAGTTTGCTCAGAGAGGTGCAGGGAAGATGGATCATGGGCCTTGGCAAGCCAGTGAGCCACTGGCTTCATAATTGCAAGGTGGGGACAGCAAGGGATGGTGTGAGAAAGCAAGCTTGAGGGCATGGCAGGAACGTCGCAGAATTGCTATGTTAACTGCCGAATGTCTTGAGCAGCAGGAATGTGGTTATAATAGGTAGGTAGTAAAAGACACATTCTGGACCCAAAGGCTGTTTCCTACCAACCACATAACCCTTGCTCTAGAGCATGGCTGGTGAGTGGGAGAAGGTGAAGCTTGTCAAAGAAATCCAAAATTACTTAGCATGAGCAAACACATTTATTTCTGTTCTAACCTTGCCTGAAATGGCTGATCTGAAATTTTCCTGGCATGGGAAACTTCAGTCTGAATAGCTAATGTTAGGAAAGCTACAGCAAAGTAATGCTTCAGGGTTTGCTGTGAAGCTGCCGTTCCTTGCATGGAGGTTGCTAGTTGATGCTGTTTGGAGAAAATTCCTTTCCAAAAGGCAGCAGAAGCTATCTCTGATAGAGGGCTCACCTCTCTCCTTTTACTCCAGCTGCAAAAACGTTGCAAATTCTCAGAACACACTAAGCCTTAGGTTTCCCTATACATGAAAGAAACAAAACCCCAAGACAGGTTAGAGGACGCGTGTCTCTGAGCTGAGCCTCCCTTCCCCATGGTCTTTGCTCGCTCCCTCCACACTGCAGGCTGTGGACTCTGCTCATTTCACTCGGTGAAACAAAGTGGAGTTTTATTCAGCAAGAAATGAAATCACACTTTAGGTATCAGATTAAAATTCAAAACAGGTAGTACACACTAAACACAGTTTGATTCTTAACAAGCTTTTTTCCCTGGATGATTTCAGTACCTAATGCCTATCATTTCTTTGATGTACCCTAGCTATGAAAGCAAGGGATCCAGAGCTTTTATGGAGATGTCCTTCCACTTTATTGACTAAGCTCTGAAATATTTCCATGGCCACCTCTGTTCCTGTGGATCAGGTTTTGGGAGCACATTAAAATGCCCATGATCTGGGTACATGAAGTACTAGAATATGAGCTTCCCCCACTCTGCTTCACAGTAATCACTTACAAGACTCCTTTGATTTTTCTTACCTCTTTATGTATAAAAGACTTTGTATAGCTTGAACCTGGGAACAGTTTTACAAAGCAGATCAATGGGACTTTAGATTGGACTGAATTGGATTTACCAGCAGTGGGAGTTAAATTTTCTGTCAAATCTCTGTTCTGGAGCCTCACAGACAGACAATAACACAGGGGCAGTGATTTATCATGCACTGTGTTTATTGGAGAGCAGAACTTTACCCTCTATTGTTTCTCTTTCTGTCATAGTTTAACCTGGCCGGCAGCCAAATACCACGCAGCCACTCGCTCACTCCCTCCCCTGGTGGGGCGGGGAGAGAATCGGAAGGGTGAGAGTGAGAAAAACTCATGGGTTGAGATAAAGACAGTTTAATAGAACAGAAAAGAGAAAATAATAATAATAATAATAATAATAGAAGATACAAAATGAGTGATGCACAATGCAATTGCTCACCACCGGCGCAGACCGATAACCAAGTAGCGATTGCTACTTCCTGGAATACGCCTATCATTCATATACTGAGCATGACGTCACATGGTATGGAATACCCCATTGGCCAACTAGGCTAGCTGTCCTGGCTGTGCTCCTTCCCAGTCTAGCAGAGGCTAGTTGTCCTTGACAAGGTACTTAGCAACAACTGAAAACATCAGTGTGTTATCAACATTCTTCTCATACTAAATCCAAAACACAGCATTAAGAAGAAATTTAACCCTATCCCAGCCGAAACCAGGACACTTTCAAATCTTTTTATCTTTTCATCTGCATAGAAATGAGTGCAAAAAGGGAAAATAAAAATAAATGCAGTGCAGTTTTCAAGGGAGGGTTTGTCCTGGTGCTGCATTGTATTGAAGTGTTTACTGTTTCTCAGGATGTGCCAAGTAGATTTATTCCACTGTAGCTGCAGTGCCATTTTGTGAAGCGCATGGCACATCAGGTTGGAATATACCTCCTGAGCTTTACAGTCCTCTGCCATACCATACAATCCCTTCCCAAAGTGCAGTATCATCCTTCCTGAAGAATGCAAATGAGTTAATTAATGTATGTCTGTCCCAGGACCATTCTGATTTAGGATCTTGCCATGATTTCTTGACTGCCAGGCCACCCCATCCAGGTTGAGAACCTTTGATCTTCATGAGAGTCCACCTCACTGCTCACTGGTGGGAAGTAGCCATCCCCTGAAGGTCTCCACCCAGGTTTTTATAGGCAACATTTCCAATGCAAATACAGAGAGGGTAACAATGCTGTATTTTTTCCTTTTATTTCATTCCAGGTTTCTGATTGTCTTGGGGTGTTTGATCTTAGCTGTCCTGACAACTTTCAAGGAGTATGAAACTGTTTCAGGAGACTGGCTTCTCTTGCTGGTAAGTAGACTGGCTGCTGCATCACCCTGGTAATGTCCTTGAATTGAAATCAGCCCCATCAGCAGTGATGGAAACTTACTCCCAGCTCTGCATGCAGTAAGATTTCTTCTGTTGGTCCTGGCGCAATGACCGTACGGTTACATATTGGAGAGTTACTGGTCCATTGTCAACACCGACTGAGTAAAAGGGAAGTAAGGAGAGAGGAAAAATACTAGCCTGAGACTTTTAAATAATGCCTTTTCAGCATTTACCTAACAGTTCTCCCATCAAAGTACCAATAAATTTCCTATTGACCATGCGAAACCTGAGCACATTTGAAAACTCATTTTTTGGGGACCTTTCAACAATTTTGATTCATTCTACAGTATTTTACCAATCCCAGCATTTCTTTCAAGGGATGTCATCAGAATTGGGCTCATGCTTGTGCCCAATATCAGCATAACTGAAATTGTTGCAAGCAGTGCCTCTGATGACTATCCATGAGAGAAAATGTATTTGCAACAAATATATTCCTTTCTCTGTGTTTCCAGCGTGCTTGTTTTATAAATGCTGGAGTTCATGCTCAAGACTGTATTTCTGTAGGCCTCCCATTTGGCAGAAGAAGAAAAAAATAGGAAAAAACACTCACTAAATGTAAACGTGACGTATTCATCATTTTATGAAAATGACCCTAACAAAGGACTTCCTCTGCTCCCATAGCTGCCATGAAATAGAGAACACAACCTCTCCCTTAACCTGGCCTTGTAGAAAAGCATCCCTAGGGAAACTGCACAGCAAGAGTAGTTCCGGGATCTCAATTTCCATTTCCCCTTGTACCCCCAGAGACATGTAGATCCGACAAGAACTAAGTGCCAAAAGGAATGAAAGGTGAATTTCCTTTGCATGTTCCTTCTCAAAAAGTGCCTGTATGAAGACACCCTCATCCCCTAGGGAATGTGAAACTTGCTTTTGGTCCCTGTTACCCTGCTTAGACCCATCTTTTCACATTTGAAAAAGCCTGAGGTTATTTTCCCTTCTCCTGTGCTTGCTTTTATGTGGCTCTCAGTGGTTTTCAGAAATGCCTAGCAACTGTGGGTATGAGCATCAGGAAAAATCCCCCTTTTCTCCTTGCCAGCTATCCACAGAGAGGAGAAGTAACTGTGTGCCCCATGCTGCCCATGGCCCATCTCCACTGAGCACCTCAGAGAAGCTCTTTCCTCCTCATTCCCTCCCCATGCTTAGAAGAGTTCTTGAGCAAGGTGGAAAATCCCATTCTTCTGTGCACCCGAAATTTAAGGGGATAATATATGCCTTAAATTTGTCTTATACATACCTTTATCATTGCCTTAAATTTATGACCATATGAATATACTGTATCCTGTCCCTGTCTCTATAGATATGGCTGCATGAACAAACTGCTGGTGGGTGACCCTGGGTGTGGGTATAGAGTGCACTGGGGACTTTGCAGTCACCACTCACATCTGTCTTCTCATTTCATGTGAAACAGGAGGTCTTTTTGTGAAGTAATTGCCCTTCCATCAAGGCAGGGTAAGCACTTCACATTTACCCAACAGCAGGGACACATCCTTTCTGCAGAGTACTTAGCAGGCTGTAAAGCTATGTCCCACTATGCCTTGCCTCTTTCATCAACCTATATACTCCTCCCCACTTTTTTCTTCTCTCTCTCTCTCTTACACACGTACCCCAACACTTGTACCTCATCTGTTTGCTTCAGCTGTCTCCCTGTGCCAGAATTACTGCAAAACTTGTTACGAGTCTAACAATATAGTTTGTGTCTTTGATACAGGAAACTTTTGCCATTTTCATCTTTGGAGCAGAGTTTGCCTTAAGAATCTGGGCTGCTGGGTGTTGCTGTCGCTACAAAGGATGGAGGGGGAGACTCAAATTTGCCAGGAAGCCTTTGTGCATGCTGGGTAAGCCCATGCTGTCCACTACTGTTTTCCCCGTTATGGCCTTTTCCTTCTAAACCAGTCTGGGGGGATGTCCAAGAACCAGTGAATGGCAGTGCAAAGAGCACTGAAATCAGATCTGCCCTTTGTGCTAGGAGCTGTGTCCTGCTTGGAGTAGTTATTTGAAGAACTTGGCAATAATGATTCATTCAGGAGACCCATGGGTGGCTGGTCAGTGAGAAAAAAATGGATCCTTCTACTCTTCAAACACATTTTTCTTGTCCTGAGTCCCACTGCATTTTTCTTAAGCTAATCCCAAAATATATTCTGTCTGCCTTCAGTTTCAAACCACTTCAGATCCCAACACTGTGCCATCTTCCCAGCCCTCTTTCATATTCAAATGTTGGGTTTTACCTTTTTAATGTTGGTCTGCATTTGCAAACAAGTATCTTGTGATTTCACCCATGTTATCTTTCAGACTTGGAAGGCACTGCCAAGTGTCTATCATAAAACTACTCATTATTCATATTTGATTTCCCTCCTAAAACTCCCCATTGTGTCCACAAACCCACTAGCCAACATTTAGGAGCTCACTTGCCCTGAGCACCTGTCCTGCACATCCACGTTCGTTCACTGTTTCCAAGACTCCCTCATTTATTTTGATGCTCTTCAGGCCAAGCACTAGCTTTTTGTTCTTTATTTGTACAGCACATAGCACTCTGGGGGGCCATGGTGCTGTGGTTATATGGATATATGCTACCCTCTTCCCTCTCCCTCCTTTTGTTCATCTTGTGGATCTAAGTGGTAGACAAAATTGGAACAAATTTTCTTTGTGCATCTGTGCTATCTTCAATTTAGTACTTCTCCTTTGGGTGCTACTGTTGTATAAATACTTCTCATACTTCTAATAGCATTGTGAAGGCAGTAGAGCACAGTGTGAGCAAAGTGGGATTGATACTGTCTTATGCCTTCTCGGTAAAAGTGTCATCTCACTTCTGAGAATGAATCTTCATTGATACATGGGTAATAAACAGAAATGTTCCACAGGATTTATTAGTATCATCTCTTGGTTGTCACTGGCACAAGTTTGCTTTGAGAATGATTGAAAGTGAATAAATCTGAAATCCATCCGGTGCCACACTTTTTGGCTGGAAATACAACATGAAGACAATTTAAAGACTGAGTGCCGAGAGTATGTTTGAAGCCTTTTGGTACCACTTTTTTCTTGTGCATGTGTAGGATCAAAAAGCAGGGGGGAAACAAGGAAAAGAAAGAAAAAGAAATAAAACAAGAAGCAACGATATGATTTGCATTTCAAATCTCTTCAGTTGATCAGCAAATTGGCCCTGTGAGCACTTACAAAAAATAGTAGTACTGCCTTTGAGATTTTAATGGGAAAACTCAGCCAAAAGAACGAAATACTAGATGCACTATCAAAAACTGAATTTCTTATCTGCTGACCTGTGGTGTTCCTGACACTATGGTGTTCCTGTGGGACAGATGAATTTAAGTTTTTTTCTGTCAACATTCGGACACTGTTTCTGTGCATCCCTAAGCTAGCCCAGACAGTGTCTCAAGTCCAGTGCATTAATCTGTAAATAAATTACGAGGCTTTCTGGTGGGTTCTGTGCATGATGCCGACTGTGTGGCAGGTGCAGATATCTGTTTAATTGGCAAGGGAAGGCATTTTCAGGCAGCTTTAAAATTTGCCTAGAGAAATTTGCAGCACAACCAGATGGGATTAAGAAGCAGGTGATGGGGCCACTTTTGTTGGCAGGCTTTGTTCTTTTCGCCTTGCAGATATCTTTGTGCTGATTGCTTCAGTGCCAGTGGTTGCTGTTGGGAACCAGGGCAATGTTCTGGCCACATCTCTCAGAAGCCTCCGCTTCCTTCAGATCCTACGGATGCTCCGAATGGACAGGCGGGGCGGTACATGGAAACTTTTGGGATCAGCCATTTGTGCACATAGCAAAGTAAGTGAGGAGCTTGCAGGGCTTAGTTGGGGCTTGGGGGAGAGACGTTGAAGGGAAAGAGAAGTACAGCAATGCCTTGGGATTATGTCTAGTAGTTCAAGCAATAGTTTTGTCCTTTCAGCTTTATTCCCTCTTCCATTCTCGGAACCATTTCTTGTTTTACCCTTCTCTACTCAATAGTGGCGCTGGGAAGTGACAAAGAGAGTGTTCATTCCCATACTCATTCAGCCTTTACATTGAATGAGAGCAGGGACATCCCTTTAATGGTGAAGAATGATGAAATCTTTGACAGAAATGCCTCTGTATTTGCAACATGTTTGTAGTGGCTTCTCAGACTTGTCTGATCAACAGATGGAGCAGGACTCCGGAGGGATGGAAAGAGGCTGGTTAGCAGAAATGTGGTTTCAGAGGGAGCTACTGGTATAATTTCTCTTTGGAAGCATGGGTCAGGCAATACAAAGATGCACACAGTGTGAACCCAGACAGACAAAATTTCTAAAATCGTCTTTGCTCAGTCTAACTTGATGCTATAGTCAGACACATCCTGTCTCACACCAGACAGATACGTTTTGTTCTTGCGTTTTCACCAAACATTATTACAAGTTAAAAACTATCTGCATAAAAATCCTCTAGATGAGATTTCTCATCTGCACAGAGTGTAGAAAAATTGCATACACTCTGTGCTACATATGGCTTTTTCTTATCCATGAATGACATTCCTGACATTTTAGGGTTTTTTTTAAAATTAGAATGCCAGCTGGCACAGCATAATTAGACTTTGCTTCTTTGTAGTGGCTGATAGGGATACCCACCCTGCCTTATTTCATACCAACTTCTGTTTCTTCCCCATATAAACTTGCTACAAGGCAGGTGGCACATAAATACTTATGTCAAAAATGTTTCTCGGGAAACTGAGATCATGGAAGAAGTCTATGTGCCAAAGACATTGTTTAGAAATTGTTTAAGGCTTCATTGTGTGGGATCTCATTCAAATGTTTCTTGTTTGATTCCCAACCACCACCCTTTGGACCTCAGCTGGCTGCGGGAGATAAGAAGGGGTTGCAAGAACTTAGATTCAGCGGAGACACTAAAGAAACAATTTTGATAATAAGGTTAGCCAACAAATTTCCTTCTGTTGTTGCACACCAGAAATCAGCCAAGAAAGTTGACTTATATCAAGACTCAATTATGAAATTCTCAGCTACAACCTTTTTTCTTTTTTTTTTTTTTTGCAAATACAGTTCTCAGAAAACAAAAGGAATATTGATTTTTTACCCACTTGTGAAGACTTTCACCAAAAAAGTTTCTGCTTTGTTTCAGACATTGCTGGGATTTGAACTTGGGTTGCTGCATCTCCCACCTTGGTAGGATTAGCCACACACTCCACTGTAGTCATTCCCTCTAAAACAAGGAAGCTCAGGTTTGTTTTCACACAGACAATTTTCAAGATCTCTTCTTATTGCATCAATTCATGGTGAAATCATACCTCAGAACCTGCTTTGATATGCCTACAGAGAAGAAACTGCATCCTGCAGCCTTGGCTCTATGGAGGTAGGGAGAGGGCAGACCTGTGGATTTGTCTGCCAAGACTGACCAAGCCTAGGGGCAGCAGGAGTGGGAAGAGTCAAGGTCAGGGACAGAGCCCTGCAGCACCCTGTGTCATGTGTGCAGCTAAGCCCTTAACCCAGCTTTATGCAGAACTACAACTGCAGTTTGCTCCAAGCTGTTTCCAAAGAAGATGCTATGAAAGCACTAATTCTTGTAAATCTCTGCATTATTTCCCAATAAGTGCTGAGGTGGGCTGGTCATGGACTGTGACCAAGCCAGCAGCGACAGTTCTGCTGTTATCCTCAGTGCTTCTCTCTTCTCCTGACGTTTACTCTGCCACTGTGGGTATTGAGACTGTTTTCAGCCCCTCAATTGTCCATCTGTTTCTTTTGCAGGAACTCATCACTGCTTGGTACATTGGGTTCCTGACACTCATCCTGTCCTCATTTCTTGTTTATCTGGTTGAAAAAGATGTTCCTGAAAAGGATGCTAATGGAGTGGAGATGAAGGAAGAGTTTGAAACCTATGCAGATGCACTGTGGTGGGGGCTGGTAAGTGACTCCAAAAATACCTTATCCCCTTCTTAAAAACTTCGTATCCAAGAAGAGATAAAGTATTGATATTAAGGATTACAGTGTAAGTGCTGCTAAATTTGGGTGAGGAGCATATTACTAGTATAACATTACCAAAGTAGGGATGCCCCTACAACCAATTAACAGAACTTATATCCCTGTTGATTTTCAGTCAGACAAAGGCCCTTAGATGCTTAAACCCCTTTCAGAAATCAGTCTGTGCTCTTGGCTTCTGGGAAACCTCTCTTTTAGAGGAGTGTATCTTTGGGTATAACTGCACTGGCAGAGCCTATGCCTGTGGGAAACCTAGCTCTCATGACAGCAGTATCCTGCCTGTGAGAGCTGCATCCCTCAGAAAATGACAAAACCAGAGCTGGCCAAACTGGGAGGTGCTGTTGACTCTCTTGAGGGACAAGAGGCCTTGCAGAGGGATCTAGATAGATTGGAGCATTGGGCAATGATAAATGGGATGAAATTCAGCAAGTCCAAAATATCTCTGGAAAGAATAACTCAACACTTCTTTTGTGTCTTACATGCATTCCCCAAGAATCACTCAGGGAATGCCATTGGTGGTAGGATACTAAGAGGGACCTCTGATACATCTGTTCTTGTTGGTTCTGATGAAGAGAGGAGTATTGGTTTGCGCCACTGCTCATTTGATCACAAAATATTCCTGCCATCTGGTAGACAGAATTCATATTGCTTTGCTACCAATAGTTAGGGTAGTCTATATCGTGCTATGACTAAAATTCAGCAGCATATTTTTTTATTTACTGCAGTTCACTCATAAATAGCAAGATCCCTCCCCACCATTATTAATCAAAAGGTCCCAAGTGTTGCATAGAACACCTGGATATTTTCATCTCCTTACATATCAAGGATATTTAGGTAGAAAAGGTACACAGCTGGAAATTAGCAATTGTGCAGGAAAGGAGCAAGTTTTCACAAAATCATCTTTGTTTTACAGAGACTGAGACTTCAGGGAGAGGTAGCCCTGATTGTTTGTTAAAGCTCTGCGAGTTGTAAACCGGCAAGTCCCCTGCCTAACTGTGCACTGATGGTGGGCAGGAGACTCACTCTGCATGCAATGTCACATGGAGTTCCCTTTCAGCAAATGCATCCTAGAGAGGCAGCTGCTTTAAGACTAAATCCATTCTCTCTGGTGCAATGCCTCTGGGCTATAATGCCATTAAAAAATATTGGTTGGCCCATCATCAAGATCCTATTTTAAGAAGCTGTGTATGAGCACCCATAGAGCTAAGTGAGTTATGCAGATTTCGTGGTGACATTTAAAGCAGAGCTGTTGGCTTTGTTTTTCTTATGGGAAGTCCTGGTCATTCTGCCCACAGATCACCCTCGCTACGATTGGGTACGGCGACAAGACCCCCAAAACATGGGAGGGACGGCTGATTGCAGCTACGTTCTCTCTCATTGGAGTGTCTTTCTTTGCTCTTCCTGCCGTAAGTACCTTCCCCCTTCTCTGTTAGGCACAGCCCAGCACTGTGCACTTGCAAAAAAGAAGATACAGTGATCAAAACTGCCAGTGGAATCAAAATCCCTTTTTAAGAAGTGATTCAGACACTTGAGCTGGTCTATATCAGTAAATCAAACTTCTTTCTTCCCAACTTTGCGTAGAGCTTATTGGGAATAATATGTCACCCCGATACTCCTCGAACCATGTATGGGCGTTTTCTGAGACAGTGCTCATTGGCACAGGACAAAATTAATCCAGCAAGTGAACAGTCTGGGAAATCCCAGGGCAGTTCATGAGCCTGTACTCTGGCCAGGGTTAGTTTACTGGTATTGACATAGCCACACAAGATGTATTTTTAAAGGACATGGGGGCCATTGTTTTAATAATTAGGGTTGGGCCCATCTTACCCAGCTCTAAACACTTGCAAGCTAGAGATCTACATCTGAGTGATCATCACAGACCAGTGGTCATCCTTTATTGCCAGTGCAGCTCTGCAGAGCATTTCATCTCACCTGTTTCCCTTCCTTCCTAGAGGAGATCTCTGACACCACCACAGAAGTGTTGTTTCTACCCGCTAAGATTAAAGGGAATGTAGATAGCAGGTGACAATACAGGTATTTTTGATCTAGCCAGGTGAATCCTACTCTGGCGGCTTAAGAAACGACCTCTAAATTGCTTTTGAAAGTATATTTGTTCTCTTGTATTACATAGGCCAAATATTTGCCTTGTCTGCAAAGTCCTCAGGTAAGAATGAGACAAGATCTGGGTGAGATGGACCAAATAGCAACAGAAACCATCCCAAGTCCAGATGTTAGGATATTTTTCTTTTAGATCGAGACTTGGAAAGAATTTCACAGAGGCTGGGGAGTCCCACACACCCAAATCCAGAGTATGGTTAGCATAGCTCTTTTACCACACAAGCACAGTTTCACTCTACCCTGAGTGGAAAGTAATACACCACCTGGACACCTCCAGCTTGGAAAGGCAGTAGACTTTCAAGAAGCCTGTTGAGGACCTTAAAATGATTTGGTGTGGCCTGTGGCCCTTGAAAGGATCATGACAAATTCGTCTCTCATGAGCAGAGCAGTGGGAAAGGCATGCTGTACTGCACAAAGGTCCCACGTAGCCATATCCATCTCCACCTACAGACCTGTTTCCTCTCATTGTTAATCAATTTTTTCTGAGTAAGAAATGTCTAAAGTCTTGCATCACTCTGTGCTTTCAGGGCATTTTGGGCTCAGGGCTGGCACTGAAGGTCCAGGAGCAACATCGTCAAAAACATTTTGAGAAAAGAAGAAAGCCAGCAGCTGAACTCATTCAGGTTTGCAGCCACTTACCCCCTCCTTGAAAAAATGTTGTGTATGAGGACTGCTGCATCATGTTAACAAGGGCCACTGCTTCCCCCCTATCCAAATTCTCATTTCCCATTGCAGGAGGTGAGAAGCTCTGTTTGTAAAGGAGTCAGTTTTTTTCACATTGAGCTAGATAATCCAGTGGTCCTTGCAGTTTTTGAGGAATCTTTCAATCCCCAGAATATCTTTCAGAAGAACAGTGTCTTTAGAAGAAAGGGTTTCATCTGCTAGCTTCTGGAAACCAACCAACTTCTGCATCAGTGCCACAAAATCACAGAAAGCAAGCTGTCAAAAATATATTCTTTCCAAAATCCAGGTTTTGTCAATTCCCTTGAGAGAGTGCTTTTATGTGCAAACAAAGTTATGTTGTTATTAATGTGAAAACAGCAATAAAAGTAACACGATATACAGTGACAGTTTCAACCAAGGCAAATGATGTAAATAGTACGTGTGGTTTGTAAAAACTGAAACACACCCTGGATCTCCTGTTATGTCACTGGATGATCAGAGGATTAAATGGGAAAAGACTCCTTAGCTCATTTGGACTTCAGTTATGGTCTTTGTTACGAAATCAGAAAATTAAGCTTAAAATTACTAGTCTGGGGGCTGACAAATTTGACAGGAGTTACTCTTAATAGGTGTGGATCACACCCTGATGGCAGTGAAGTAAATGGCAGTATTTCCACAATGGGACAGAGAAAGTTTCTGTGATATCAGATGGAAGCATTGGTGCTCAGGACTGCTCAGGATCAAACCAATCCTCAGGAGAAACAGGCTGAGTGGCATATTATGCTGTTCTCATTAAAAACTCTCCTTAGCAAACAAAAGGGCCTGCAGGCATGAGTGGTGAATTGAATTCACCTTTTAAATTAAAGCATCTCCACCTAAGAGGTAGCTAATTTAGCTACAGTATTTTTTAGGTACGTGCTTAGAGAATTTTGATTGGCGCTAAATGCTGAAATAGAAAATTGCTCAGCAAAATTTCCTCTGATGATACATTAGATAGTAAACTAGCTTAAACAATTCCAGAAATATTGGACAAATCCAGCAGTGCTTGAAGCTCTTTTAGACATACCAGACAGGAGAATAAAAACAGTTTAGTCAAATATAATATCTTGTTGATGTTGGTGGTTCTCTCTCATGTCCTGTTTCCTTTAACAGCCCTCCCAGATCATAATCCAGTGTCAATAATTTCACCATATAGTGACCCTTATTTGGTATGGCTGATGAGTAATTAATTTCCAGACAGTCACTCAGGTGCATCATTATGTTCTTTGAAACTGGCTGCTGTCAGCCTGGGGAATAGCTCTACCTAACACTAATTATTTCCTCCCCCTTGTAATTCAGGCTGCTTGGAGATACTATGCTACTAACCCCAACAGGATTGATCTAGTTGCTACCTGGAGGTTTTATGAATCAATCGTATCATTTCCATTTTTCAGGTAAGTGCATTGTCCACCTCTCCATCATCGTTTTCTGTGAAGTATAAGTCAGACTATATATATCAGTGAGGCTTTTGTAGGTAACAGAGAGTTGCGAGTTAACTTCCTGGCTGAGACTGAAAAACATGCTTTTTTGGCTTCTGGATCCATTTCTTCTCCCTTCTCTGGTGGGATATGTTAGGGGCACATGGATAGACTCCATCAGTGGCTCTCATGTTGGCATTAAACAAACCGTCAGCTTCCCTTTGTAAGACTCTGGAGTTCAATGCCCTGGAAATCTCAATTTCTCCCTCTGTAATTTTGATCCTGATAAAGTTCTAGCCCTGAATTTCAGAGGCTCCTGTACTTCTCACACCCTCTATGATGCGGTTGTGTATTTTAAGATACGGGCTATGCTGAAAATTCTTACTTTTCCCTCTTTAACTCATCTGGCCTGAGAATTGGGGTCTTCACAGAGGTGACGATGGCATGTGAACATATTTAATGCTTGTTAAATGCTTGTCCTTTGGCAATACCAATTGCTCCTCCACTCAATTCAGTGGAGGACTGCCAAAGCATGTTTAAAATTGTCTCCCACTGAAACTGTTAACTGAAGGTTCACAAGGAGACTTTTTTGGGGAGTTGGGGTCATAGTTTTATTTTAATCACCACTTCTGAGTTCAGTGGAAAGCATTCCATACATAAAGACATTCAGACTTAATGGACACTCACATGTTTATGGATATGAGTCTGTCTGACCCTCACTCTTCTTGCCTGTCAAACAGGCACCTTCCTCACCTTGAGTTCTTAACATTTTAAAACGTTGGCCCTATGAAAGCGAAGACTTTCAGTTGTAGACTATTTAGCTGCTAATAATGGGCATTACTTATCCAAGTTTACGCTTTAAACTTTTGTTCTGGACTTGCTGTTATGCCTCATTCTGACAAAAAGTGCCCTTAAACTACTGCTCAGCTCAGAGGTCTCTATATGTAAGTTGTGCTCACTGAGGTAATACTGCAGCTCCAGCTGTTGCTCAAAACTGACTTGAAGAAACATTTCAGGCTCCTGCCTTCACAAAGGGCAAATTACAAATATTAACTATTTCTTTGTTTTATTCGCAATATATTTCTGTAGGATTGATTTCATTTAGGTCAAAAAGGAAATCTCCAAGAAAAAACACCACAAGTGTTTAATTAAGGCTCAGTACATTTCTTTCCTTTTCTTTATCCCTCCTCACTCACTATCTATTCCCACGTTATCCATTATAGAGTCATTTCTAGAGGGTTTCTTGACCTCAGGTTTTATTCAGAGAATAATTCTCAGGCTTGCCCGAAGTCTAGACTCATTACCGTGACTTCAAGCTTGTTCATTGTATGTAGGTTCTTCTGTGATTCAAATGTGACCTGAAATTTAATAGGTGTTCTGCAAATAAGGTCCTGGGAGAGAGGGCAAGGGAGTTCGCTTCTCACCAAAGACAAGATTGCCAGTCTAAGCAGCACAGATTGGTTTCAGGAACCTATATCACTTTCTTTTCTTTATGGCTAGTTGAAAACGTAGCTTTTATTCTGTTGTCAGTTGTGGTCACAGAATAAGAGAGGTATAAACCATTAGCAATAGACTAGAAATTTCTGTTTAAAAAAAAAGTCTGCTGAATTTATTATGTAATATTTCTCTCCTTACTTTCTTGTAATGCTTCCTCTCTTCTATAAAAGGAAAGAGCAATTGGATGGTACTACCAGGTATGTAGCTGCCATTATTATAGCCTTGTTTTAATACAGTTATTGAAGGATATAGGTTAAATGGTTCTTTGTGGATTCATGAGCTGTTAACCAAAACATGCTACTAACACCACAAGTAGTCATTAAAAATGATTAACCAATCCATTTCCTAATTGCTTGCTTTTTTCCCAATTTAACAACACAGCTAAAATGCTAATCCTACAAATGCAGTGTTGCTTGCTGATTGTATGTAAACAGCTTTATTGTTTGTTATGATTAATCATGGTCTAGATTTCTCCTGATCCATGCCATAGAGCCAGGGTTTAGCATCCAGGTTATTCTGGGGTGAATTTAAAGTTCTGCTTCATGTTATTGCTCAACAGTCCTGCACAGAGCAATGTTGCAATGTAAGGGATCAAGTCTGTATCGATTCACCATGTGCAAAGATTTCTTGACAATAAATACTAAGATGGATGGCTAAGATGGATCAGCAGGATAGTCAATATCTCTGGCAGCACTAAAAAGGCAACACTAGGTTTGAGGCCTTGGTCCTACCCCTGCTGAAACAGATGGGAAAGCTTCCAGTCATTTTGGGGATTTTACAAGCAAAGAAAATGAAGGAATCATCAATCCTAATACTGGTCAGTCACTGAAGACTACAACAGAGCAGTCATTGGCAGTCAACCTGCAAGGTCTCAAATGGAAATGATATATTTATAACCCCCTCCACCTAAGTTGCAGATTCAAAAGTGCATAAAATAATTCAACATCTTAGGTCGAAAATGTTAAACTGCTATCAATGGATCACCCACAATGAAAGTCATTAGCAATCAAAGGATAAATAGTTCCACAGACTCAAGCTGAAGCTATTTCCATTTGCATCCCCATTTAAAACATAGAGAAAAAGAGCAAGAATTGTAGCAAAATTTGAAAACTGTTAGTCAGAGGTCAGGCCTGGCTTCTAGTCCCTGGCCTGATGAAAAGTTATCTTTTTCTTTTTGTTCTTTAAACATTTCATGCAACACATGACAGCTTCAATAAAGGAAGCTGAAAAAAGTTTTCTTATGATATAGGCAAGTGCTGTAGTGCTGAATTATTGGGAAAAGATTAGTTCCCCCTCCTGCCACCATCATCATGAGCTAACCTGCTCCTCTTCAAAGACTGCCTGGATGGGAATTACCTAGTTTGTGAACCCTCATGAATCTTAAGTACTATACATCCATGGCACTGCCCAGGCTAAGCAGTCATGACCAAGCTCAGTTTCATTAATGTAGATGTCTGGAGCCATCTCCAGGCTTGGCAGCAGCTGAATTTTGGCCTTTAATATGTAGGAGAGAGTTTAGGAGCTGAAATCCTTTTGAGTATGTAACTCCGTACCTTGAGCCAAAATGAGTTCTGACTCAGATGCAGCAGCAGATTAAAATTAGGAAAGAGAATGATTGCTGCAGTTTGCTTTCGGTCACAGCCCCCCTAGAGAAGCTCCTGCACCTGCAGTGACAGAACAGTTCGTGGAGTAGCTTCTGAGTTACTGTATCTTTCAGGCCAGTAGAATTCATTTTGTGTTGAAGCACTCGATTAAAAACTGAAAAGTATGACTCACAGCTCAAAATCTTTAAAACTGTAATCCCAAGGCCCCTCTTTCTAGCTGGATATATCTTGCTTTTATGTTGTTACATATGTAATAACCTTCAGCAAAATCATCAGTAAACCTGCATTGGAGCCTTCCTGTTAGCAGGAATGTGTTTACAGAAATAAGCATTCAGTAAGAGGGATTGGAAACCCTCCAGGTAAACAGAAAAATGATGGTACTTGTGGGAGCATTCACTGACTTCAGTAGACATGGGACTAAACCATAAAATCTGGTTGTTTTGACAGTCCCACCTCCCATCTCTCATAAAACTCTTATTTACAGATCAGATAATAAAAAAAAATAATTCCTCTTCCTCCTACAATGATTTAGTATAGAAAGTATTACTCGTACTCTGCTGCAGTTTGTTTTTAAGGCTGTATTGAAATAAATGAGCAATAAGGGAATGCGGTCCTAGTGGAGAGAACAGCTCATAAGTGCACTCAGTCTCCAGGTTTTTGCATCAGTTAAGTAATGATGTAATGAGAAAGCTGTAGTAATGAACTGCATTGTCTGAACAGTGGTTGATAAAGGAGAGAGAAGAACTGGTTCAAAGCCTTACCAGAAGAGTCAGAAAATTTAAGTAGTTAATAAACTAAAAATGAGGCCTGGCTGTGTGAAAATTTGAGGATGGGTAGCACTTTAAGTGGCAGGGCTTCTGCTCTGTGGTGTGAAAGCTCTTCAGGAACTCCACAGTAGTAGAGTCAAACTCTGTGACAGATCCTTCTAGGATCAATCCTTGGAAGCAGGAGCTGGCATCATGACAAAGCCACAGCTAGATGCAGCTCCTTGTTCTTAGACTATTTGGAAAAAACACAGGGAAGACAACAGAGTGGAAGAGTCCATTTCAGAAGTTGGATCCCAAGGCAAGGCTGCAGGGAAGGACTTGTGATAGCAGAAAGCCGTTTGGCAGCAGCCCAAGGCTTTATTGAAGCTCCCTTTAAACTAAAACTGTGAAGATGTGAGATATGGTGAAGAGCACATTGGACTACCCTTGACCTAGATAGTAGGCTGGATCCTGTAAGCAGTGAAGGGAAGTGGTACATATGATGCTGCTCTGTTAAGAATAGCATTTTCCCTACCTTATATGCCTTATATAGTCCCCCAAATGAGGAGGACTATATTCATTGCTCACTGGTGGGGAGTTTACTGACTTTATAACAGATTCCCTAATCAATGCCTTAAACTACCAGCATATGAAATCCCAGATAGCAATTGCTCTTCTGCATGTATCGCAAAACCTTTTCATCTGTTTTGCTCCCAAGAAGGAAGATTTATGAGAAAGGTACATTAATGCTCATTTCTGCTGGAGTGCAGCAAATCATTCCGCAAATGTTTGGGTGCTTGACCTACATTTCCCAGTCTTTAGGATGGACCTTTGCTTGATGGACATATTGTTTATTTTGAACCAACTTTTTATGTCTATGTTTGAAGTAGGAATTTTGGGCCTGATTTTTCAGTGCTGCTGTTAGCAGCTGTTCCACTGATTTTGACTGGTGTAAGAATTTTGAATCGCTTGTACGTACAAGCACTTTAGCGAAGGATTTTGAACTTTCTTCTAGGGTCTTGCTCCTAATCAGCATTGTCCACCTGTAGAACTAGACATCAGGAGAGCATGTTCATTCCTAGATCTATTATTATGTGATTGCAGAAAAGTCATTTATCCCTGTTTCCTTATCTCTACAAGATAAAGAATGTATCTCTGCCGTTGGAAAGCTGGTTTGATTTTTTTAAGTGGCAGCATTGGTACTAGTCTTTCCTATTGTGTGAGTATGAAAGAATGCATATAATACAGTGCATTTTTGTATTGCCAGTAGTAACAGCATAATGAAAATAAAATCATACTTTCCAAGGTGGAAAATTTTGCTGTCAGCATTTCTTCTTAATGCATCTGCCCAAAACAGGAAGGGGGAAAAAGCCACTCTGATCTGTACACTACACTAACTACAAATGAAAGGCTGTTCCCATTCTTTTTCATAGAGCTTTTCATGGGTAATCATTAACGTCTCATCTTAATAACTTTTCTTCACTTTACAGTAATGTCATATTTAGTAGGGAGTCATTCTTTGGATCAAGCCTCACAAGAAAACTTAGGTATATACATTCAAGTAACAATTGAGCCTTACTCTTCATATTTCTTGCATGCCATTCTCTGCCTGCACTTTCTGTTTTTACTACAGTAGTTCATCTAACCACCATAAAAAGTAAGGGGCGATAAGACTGAAAATTTATTTAAGCATAAAAAGAAAGTTGCATGACCTTGCAGATAGTTCATTGTTCTGCTGTTCAGAAAACATGGGATCTGATCCTTGCTCTGCCAATGATCTGCTTAGAAACAAGTGCTTTTCTCTGTTTTCATAGAATGGAAATGATACTAACCTACTCTGCAAATCATTTAGAAATTTACTGTAAGAAAAATATTCTGTAAGAGCTAAATACCATTCCTTAAGCAGTCCCAACCTTGCCAACACAAATTCATGCAAGTCACTTTGCGTTTGAATTCAGTGGAACAACATCTCTGCATATGTATTTGCAGGTTCTGGTTCAGCAAATGGAAAACAAGTGGATGCTTTTGATCATCTGAATAAAGTTAGTGACATGCTTAAATACCTTGCTGAACTGTGACCTAAGATGTGGGGCAAGAACTTTATCTTCCTGCAAAGAAACATAAAAATAATTCATAACATTTCAGGAATCTGAAAGACACATCATCGGAAATACTAATATTTTGACTAAATTGTCAAGCTTTTTATTCTATCCCACACAAACATCTTGCTATCATTCAACTTCAGCTCATTGTTCTCATACCCACTTCATTCCACAAACATGAAATCATCAACACACAACTCAGCTTTCCTAGCCGAAGCTCTTCAACTTTTGGAGAGCTGCTAGTGAAGCACTCCATTTTTTCGTTGGATGATTGGCCCGTGCAAAATAGTCAAGAGACATTGATTTTTCAGTTTGGTTTGCTTTCTAGTGGTTGATATGTGGAGAGATGTTCACTGCAAAGTAAAGAGTGGGTCAACATCCATATGGTTTCTACCTAGGTTGCTGGCTGCATCTGTTGGTGAAAAATATCCATCCTGTTTTCACAAAGAATTGAACTTGGATTATTCTCCCCATGGATTTGTGTGACATTATTTTTACCCATTTCCAATCACTTTAGAAAGTGTGGATGAGAAGAGGGGCTGAGCAAAGGCCTTTAGTGTGCATAAGGGCTCTTTCTCTTTCTGAAGGGGATCAAAGTTGAGCCCAAGTTAGGACTTGTGTTCATGTTTCTGGGGCAGATAATCTGGATGGTAGGTGAGTTTGGATTTAGAGTCATGCCTGCAATTAAATACCAATGAGGACATACACCACCAAAGAGTGTGGAAATTGGTTGACTAAAAGGGGGTGTTTCCTCCTGAGACATCAGAAACTTGCAAATTTAGACCTCAAGATTCAGGATGCAAAGTGGCTTTTTAAATTAAGACATTAGTTGTCAAGAAGTTAGTCAATTATTTTGAGATTGAACATTTTTGTGAGTTCCTCTCTACAGAAAAGAATGTTACTTGATTTCCTTAAAGGGAAAGCTGACTGGCCAAAGTTCAGAGGTACCTCAGAAGTGCGGAATGCTCTTTGTTTTATATTAAGAAAAATGAACTCTCTGAGATCAGCTCAGTGTATTCAGTGCAGGATTCATGGCTGTCCTCATAACATTAGTTTCATGCTAATTTCTATTGGGAATAGTTCAAAGGATAATACTTCTGGAAATCTCATTCAGTCTGTTTGATTTCCCAAAGCTAAGTTCACCCAGTACAGCTGATAATGTAGTAAAATATTGGAGTAAACATGACTGCCTTTTGCTTCCAGTTACGCATGGAAGAGGGCTGTGTTTGATTCACTGTTAGCATTAATTCATTATTTTTCTTCTCATACATGTACCATTTATTTATTAAACTCCAATACTAGGCAAAGAACAGAGAGGAGAGTATCTGGCTTGCATGATGGGATGTAAATGCATTATTTCCTTGCATGACTGTTTCTGGAAAAGTATTTCTAGTTCAGTGGTTCCCACTCTTTATTCTGAGCAAGGGTAAAACATCTGCTGCAGAAGCCAGCCATCTCTTGTATATCGAGCCACCAAATTCATCTCTCAGATGTTCTAAAATAGTTCCCACTGCTCTTAGGGAGCAAGAATCCAAGAGCTGAACTGTTCTTTAGCTAGGAAGCTTTCAAACCAAACTGTCTGCACTGCTTCTGCCTTCCTCCTTTTATGGTGGTCTGTATCTACCACAGAATTAAGGAGTTCTCATGCTGGGACTCCACTTCAAAGACAAAGGGTTTGGGAAAATTTTTATTCCACCACAAGGGAGAGGATGCAATAGCATGTAAGACAAGCAATGGCAACATATCCAAGCTAGTCAGAGAAACTACTCTGCACTTTTATTAGCATGTTTGGGATGCATTTGAATTCCCTCAGTTTCTCAAACTGCGCTGGAAGTCAGGAATCACATTTTATTGAATGTAAGGAAGCCAAATAAAGTGGGACCACTGTCCCCAGGGGAGGAAGAATAGCTAATATCAGTAGGAGGAGTCTGAAAGACAAGCAGCAGTACATGAACCCGTGGGTGGGAACCACTGTCCTAGCCACTCTCATGAAGGATGATGTGATCTGCGCATGCTTCATACTCTGAGACTGAGCCATGCGCATGCTGTTTTAATGAAGGAGATCGTGTCATGAGAACAAATGTTTCCTAAGTCTTTTTAAAAAGCACTATGAAAACAAAAACCCCAGCAAACCCAGATTTCATCCCTTGGAAATGAGAATAAAGTCCATTTTTTCTCTGATGACAGCTAGTCATTATCTGGAAGGAAGCTTGGGTTTTGTTTTAGTTTTTTAGTTTTTAAATACTGTTGTATTTTTTTGTGTGAAGCTGATGAATTATTTTCTGATTATTCTACTGCTCTGGCTGCCTGGATATGAACACAATTGTCTATATTTATTGCATAAACGTACTGTTATGAATCTGAATGTTACTTTAAGGGTTAATCATGAGGATTCAATTAATGCGGAAGGCTTCAGCTCAGGTAACTTTAGCTTAGACTAAAGACCTGCTTTTTAAGTGACTTCTCATCTAGATCTTTCTGTAGTCAATAACAACAGACAAGTTCCCCCAGCTGTAAAGTCATCCCAGAGTGAAATGGAGATGAATTGCACTCTGTAGGTTGCTAACTTCCCACTGATTATAGAAAGAGGTCTAAAGATTAATCTTGGACAGGACATTTAACTTTTTAAATAGCTTAAGACAGATCAGATGAGGTCTAGCCCCTAAACCTAAGATGCTGGAGCAACAGCCTTGGGACAACAGTTTGTTCCTATACTGACACTTATCAATGGGGAAAGTTGAGAAACTCCCTAGAAAGAGAATTTGGGAATGTTTTTGGTTTATACTATCTACCTTAAACCTCCACCTACCAAAAAAAAAAAAAACCAACCCACAAATCAGTGTGCCTACATGTGCAGTGGAAAACACTGCAAATAAGTAGCCTTTTGTGCTGAATGCAGAGGAATATTTTGATCTGTTTTGATCTATGAGGAGGATAGCAAATCTTGATCACTCCTATTCTTTATAGCTCCATGGCAGAGATTTCTGCATATATTGCCTATATTTCTGTCCTGTATTGAAAAAAAATCTGCAAGATTAATGTTTTGGATACTTTCCATCATCCACTGACCCTTTTCCTGCTGGTCTGATCCCTATAGTTCCTTGCAATGCACTTTATGCCTCTTGTCTTTTGGTAAGGAAGGCAGTTATTACAGGACTTTTAAGGGGCAAACTTTGAGAGATCTGGATATGTATTTTGAAGGACCAAACAAGTTTCTGGAGAGTCGGAGGCCGTATGTAATGACAACTCTATTCTTCTAATATAGCACTAAACTGCTATTTATAAACAATAGGGATCCTCTGTCTCACCTATTTTTCTGTTCTTTGTCTTTCAGGTTCTCTGCCTTAAACATATTCTTCTCTTGAGAACTTCTCTGTAGTGTTACTAAACCACATGTTGTGACATTTAATACATTGCTCGAAGCCAATGTGTAGTATGTGACTACTTCTTGCCTTTGAGGAAATCACCTCATCATCTGACATCATCTGAGCTTCACTGCTAGATTTCTTCCTTCTAGGAGCTTCCTTCTCGTCCTGGAAGGTCTTGAACTAAGATGATCAATCTTGAAATCCTGAAGAATAGGTGGACTATAGTCTCCCCTTTCATTTGAGATTCATCTATCGTTGGTGACCTGTTAATCCCCCCCACCAGGAAAAACTGATCTCCACAACAAGCCTGTGGTACATACAATTATTTCAGACGCAGGGAAAAGTGTCTTCATTTTATTATCACTGAATAGATCTACTCATGCTAAAACTGCTTCAGTTTCTTCCTTCTTGTAGCTTATTTCACAGTCTCCTTCAGTATACAAAGATCACCACGATGCCAAGCATGCTTAATTGCTCTGTCTGTTTTTCTTCACATTGAAGACCTCACAAGCTCACTCCCTCTAACATCTTCATGCCCATCAGTTTATATTGCCTGGCTGACTCATTGTTATCACTCAGCTAGATGTTTGGTGCCTTTCTTTGCATTAAAATCTTTTTTGGTGATGTGCCATGATTCTAGACTCTTCTTGACCATCCTTGTTGAAATTAATTCTTCCTTCAAACTTTGGTTTTATTACTATTGAGACATGAGAATTTCTTTTTCCCTACTTTACCCCCCAAAAAACACACACAACTCATTCAGTTGACTTTTACTTCCTTACCTTTATTTTTCATGCCCTTTCAAAACTTGCTCATCAGCCGTCGTTTTCTCCCATATATATTTTTCCTATATATGGTAGCTGAGTGCTTGAAGAATCCAGATTTCACAGAAATGCCATGGAGTTAAGACATCTGTCTTGTGAAGCACTACTGCTCTCAAACGTGGCCTCTGAAAGAATAGAAGAGTGATAGTGATGCAGAAAAGAGGTCACAGGATTCTCCCTATCTTAGTAGAACACAAACCACTTGTTGGGACCCCGCATTCACCATTAGTTTAACCTTTAGAGCACCTTGGTGGATCAATCAGATAAAGATTCTAACCAAAAAGCAAGCACTATGGAAACCACTTTTTAAACAACTGCTTAAGACCGAACATGAGACTGCCCTACACATTCTGTGATGACTAATTTGCCACAGATGTCAACAAGTAACATCTCATATTTTTCTACAAAGAAGGAAGTAATCCCTGATTTTTGCTCTATACATTTGTCTGTACTTTGTTTGTCTTTCCCCCATGCCATGAATTCCTCAGGAAATTACATTAGGGCAAAGTCTGGGTAATATTAATACCATTCACTTAGAATGTTCTAATTCTTCACTCAAATCCATACTTTATCTTTTCACATCATTGACTTCAGTCTTGGCAATGCTGATATAGCAGGACTAGCTATGTGTCTCCATACTCACACAAGTCCTTTTTAGTTACCACTTCCATACTTGCACACACATATGCACTTCAGACACACAATGACAGGGCAAGTATCTGAATTTACTAGGCTGCAGAAATTGCATTCACAAGTATTGTCATGTTGTCAGCAAGAAAATTCAGAAGGCCTGAAAAAACATCCTGCACAAAGGTTTAGCGCTTCCATCTTTTGTGACGGGTCAAAGATATATTAATCAGAAACAGATAGTAGAGATGAAGGCCCCAGTAATTCATATTAAAAAAAAAACACACACAAAAACCTGCAACAGCCATGATGTTCAATGCTCAGATCACATAGGAATTTTGTATGCTGTAAACTGCAGTATTCCTACTAGAGTCAGCACTCTTATGAAAGCTGCAAAGTCATCATATGTGTCTAAATCCATCTCGTCTATATCATTTTAAGAGGAATGTCCTAAGAACTTCCATTGTGGAGGGATATTACCACAGACAGAGCTTGGAGATAGAAATAGGTCCTTCTTTCAAAGAGGTGCACCAATGACACCAGAGATGCTAGAAAATTAATCCATCTGACCAAGATAACTCCTGAAATAAAGAATAAGTACTTCTGTGAGTGAGACCCTTCACTTGCAAGGTCTGCACACAAGTGTCCATTTTTGTGCTCTATGTCCTTGCACAGTGGACCCTCCCCACGCTTGCCTCTCCTGCCAGCAAGTTTAGTGGCTTCAGCTGAGCATACTGCACAGATACCTCTCTGCATACCTATGAAATCTTTCTTCTGGTCACCACTGCTGTTCGTCCTTCAGCTCTGCTCCCATCTGTGGCTCTCAGAAACCTGATAGCTGCAGTGGCTTCTTCTCTGCCCCCACTCAACCTGCCTGCCCTTCTCTCCTGCACCTAAGTGCCTCTTGACCACGCATGCACAATTCACCTCTCCCCAAAGCTGTCCCACACTGCAACATCCAGGAATGGGTTAAAAGGCAGGCTGTCTTCCTATGGCTTAACCCCACATTTTTTTTAACAAATGTGCAATTGATAAATATTTAAGTAGCAAAGTGAACAAGCAAATCAAATAATTATACCATCTTTCACCTATGAAGTGTTCAGAGCATATTTAAGCTGATACACTCACTAGCAAATTCCTTTTATGTTGCTCTTTTCAGTGGTATTAGTAATTGCATTTAAGACCGTTACAGTCATCAGGCTGTCAGAAGGGTTACTGATGCTGGTAAGATGGCAAGTAGATGCAATTCTAGCTTTATGTTGTCACTGAAAGAAAAATGTCTTTGGTCAGTAAATCTGTAAGAGGACAGTGCAAGGAATCATCAGAGGAACAAAATATGTCACTTTACTACAATTCGTATAGGTCACCTCGATTTCTAGTATAGTGAGAGATGACAGAAAGTGAATGGTGGAGAGAACCGGGTAGCCTGCCCTTTTTTGATCATTTATTTGGTTCACAGCACATCTGACTTTCTTTTAGTCCTGGCTATGCACATGAGTTATTCATTTAATAGCCTGCCACAGACCCAGTAGTTAAAGAAAGCACTGAACAGAAAAGGCCAAGCATCCTTATCGTTAGACAATATAACTGCCTAAGTAGTGGTGTTTCTCTTCCTAATAATAAATCTAATGCTTCAGACATGCTACTGGAGCTGGAGCACTGTGATACATTACATAGAGAGGATAGCAAGACCCTCTGGTAACATTTTCAACATTGATACAAAAAATGCTCATAAAAAGCAGTTAATTAGCTGTGGAGCTTAGCTGTTGCTTACAAAGACATTGATGTATTATGGTAGCCCCAGCAGTGTCCTTGTGTACAAAACATTTATTTAGCTCATTATATACTTAAAGCATCATGAAAACAAGTTAAAAGTGTACAAAGGAGGAAAATGATTACTTTTGCTTATTTTGTAGCCAAAAACTGGGTCTCTTGGATCGGGTTCGTGGTACCAATACTAAAGGAAAGCTATTTACCCCTCTGAATGTAGATGCCATTGAAGAAAGTCCTTCAAAAGAGCCTAAGAACGTTGTCTTGAATAATAAGGAGCGTTTTCGCACTGCATTCCGAATGAAAGCGTACGCTTTTTGGCAAAGCTCAGAAGGTAGCCCATCTGTGTTGATTTCTTTCTATCCATCCCCTATTTTCCCCATTTTACTTTGTTCCTCTGCATCTTCTGTTAAAGGTTTGTGACTTTCTGGGCCAAGCATGGCCGGTCCCTGGTTTTATGTGGCACATTTGGGGAAGCTCCAGGAAATTAACGCTGGAGTCCAGGCAACACAGTGCTTGAAATAAGACAATGGCCCTCCATAAAAAAAGCAATTGCTATGGGATAAAGGCAGTGGTGGAATCAACCTATTTGACCTGGAAGAAGAGGGCCCACTGGGCAGTGAACCTATATCCCCATAAAAGCACATGCCATCATGGCTCGGTTTATCTGCAGGGATGCTATGCTAAGGTAGCTCTCTCCTAGACTGCATCCGGCCCTGCACTAACCTGTGTCCAGGCATTTCAAATATATCCTCATTGCAATCTCTTAAAACCTTGTTTTATAGAGTCAACTGTTGCTTCCCTCCCACTCTCCGTAAGCCTGCTGCCCCTCAGCAGATTTCCATTGGGTGTCCATGCAACATTATAGGGCATTTTTCCTCTCAGCTTCCCTGAGCACACATTTTCCTCTTCTTCTAAATGGTCTCTAAATAACAGTTTTTCCCTTATTGTGCCAGCTGCCACCAGTGCATGCTGGGCAGACTACCATGCATGTAGTCTGAGTGTCCACACCGGGAACTTGATTATCCTCTTCCACAAAGCTGCATGAGCTCTAAGTAGTGCAAGCGGGAGGAGAACTTGGCCTGTAGCTTCTACACCTGTTTTAGCCTTACGTAAAATAATTTTGGCAGAGATTTATCATTGTAAAAGCTCCTAAAAGTGGGAACTTCTAAATCCACTGGAAAGGAAGAAAAGTTCCCAAATTTCAGAAATACTGGAATCTGAGAGGAGATCCCTCAAATAATGCATCTTACAGCTGTCCCAGCAGAATTATGAAATCCCTTTCAAGAGCTGACCAGAGAGAGAGGAACCTGCAAGAGATGTTCCTTTACTAAATTACACTTACATTATGTAGTGCTTTAGTTAGCCAGACCTCCCTCTAAGCACTGTGTGGTCAGATGTTTACACAGCCTTTTTTGACCTGCTTTGTAGATGCAGGAACAGGGGAACCCATGGCAGAAGAGAGAGGCGACAGTAGTGACTTCCTTATGGAAGATATGATCCCCACATTCAAGACAGCGATCCGAGCTGTCAGGTAAATGTCTCTGATGGTCCTCAATGCTTTGCTTTGACTTTGAAAGTTTATGCTTCAGGAAATCACATTATTATGTTGCTACATATTGATTCCTTGTTGCTGTTATTACTTTTTTAAAATGCAATAATAATTCTAGATATATTGAAAAGCACAAGACAGACCTCTTTAAAGTCCTCTTTGAAAATATGCAGAAAGGAAAATGTTTTTCAGTAACATTGACCATGCCATTTTTGCAAGATACTCCATAAATGTATTATAAAGTAATAATGTATACAATTCCTCATTAAAATATGCTATAAATGTAGTATCTTGCTCGATTTAGTGACTATAGTATTTATGTAAAACTGGAATTTTTGCTTAACGATAAACTCTGAGCCAACTCAACTCTTTTTTATTCACAATTGTATGAGTGTGCAATATACTTTTCAGCTGTCATATTTTAATAGATGATGAGGTCTCCATTTCAGCAGTCTTCAGTTTGTGACATGTCACCTCTATTTTCATATCACGAGAGATATTCCCTAGGGTTAGAAAACTCCTAGTAAGGCTTGATAATTTGTTTAGCACATCAAGCACATAGAATTCATTCACTGATGGTCTGTTACTCCTCCACTCAGTATTTTTTACTCTCTTCCCTTGAAAAATGTCCCCATAGGGAAATACTCTACTTTCATTGCAATTGCTTTCTATTCCAGAAGTTAATTTTGGGCTAGGGAGTTACTACCTTCCGGGGGCTTCCACAGGCTTTGCTCATGTTACCCATGACTGCTTCCCTCCCACTGGTGGTTTCTTCATCCCTACTTCCTCCACAGTTTTCCCTTTCTTTCCCTGATACCTACTTGCTTTCAAAGACAGACTGTACATCTGTCCTGTTTTCCAGCCCCACCTCCATGAAACATGCTGTTATTACTTTTGCAAAACTTCCTTTCCCACATCCTGTGCATATCTAATTGATTTGTACAATTTCCCTTTAAACTCAATCATGAGCCAGGCTTTTTTTTTTTTCTTGTATAGTTTACCCAGACCCTGAATGTTAATGGGAAGTAATTCTTTCAGAAAAAACCTTTAATGGGTTTTCAGTGTCATGATCAAGGCGATTTTAAATTGAAATTGCTAACAGTGTGATTCCTATTTTTCTTTTTTTTTTTTTTAAAGTATAATTTTGCTGTTATCATATATGGCTTGGTTATAATAGGCATAGGTATAATTTTGAAATCTTGGAAGATTTATAAGCAACAGAGTTAAAGAGTCGAAAGCCCTTAAAAAGTCATAGTAGAATTATCTTTGCTAAATGAAAGTTTATACAGATTTTAAAAAGATAAAAAAAAAACACCAATCTTGAGTAAAAAACAGGTCAGAATCTTAACAGACAACAGCAATTTCCCTATTCAGACCAATAAGAACATAGAGACTCTACTGAGAAAGCAAACCCTTGGATCCCAAGCCTAAGACAGATTAAAGAAATAATATGCTTTTCATTCTTTATATATGTTTCTTGTCTATTTGTTTAATTTACCAAGATATAACAGTGTAAACTAATGTATAAAAAAAGAATGCCAAACAGTTTTCAAATGCTCTGGCCAGCACTGATCCTTATTATAAGAATTGTTATTAATTATTAGGACATTTTATAATAATAGTAATAATAACAGCAATTATATTATTATATGTTATTAGAACAATAACAATAATGTTATACTGCTGTTTTTTCAAGGACACTTCAGGTAGTTCTAACACTTTTTCTTTTCTCCACAACTTGAACTACTGCTGACTTCTTAACTTCCACATTTCTATCTAATTAACATTTCCTATCCGAAACTTTCCCAGGTGCAAAATGAAAACCAAGCTGAAAATTATTCAGCATTATAGATACAATAAATTAGCTTTATAATAGGCTGAAGCATAAAAAAAGCAGCTTCAGCTTCACAGCTTCAAAATCTCCTGTGACTTGTGTTGTTCAAAATCAAATTCCACAGATGATCTTGTAGCTTTGAACCATTTCTAGTTATGATAATAACACTGAAAAAGACATTTTGTATGTATAATTTGTTTTAGCCTATTAATTATGAAAAGCCAACTATTATATATTTACAAAAGTGGTATGATATTAGAGATTGTCTGCTAATGTTTTATTGCCTTGTTTTGAAATAACATGCTCAATTTCCAAACATCCAGAGTATTTGTCAATTATTTGATAAACCTGCAAATTATCATTATGGAATTTATATAAGAAGTTAGTAATTTTTGTGTTTATTATGCAGAATACTACAGTTTCGTCTCTATAAAAAAAAATTCAAGGAGACTTTGAGGCCTTATGATGTAAAGGATGTGATAGAGCAATACTCAGCAGGGCATCTTGATATGCTTTCCAGAATAAAATATCTTCAGGCAAGGTAAGAATCCTCTGGTAAATGGGGAAAATGTATAGCTGTGCTGGCAAAATAAAAGCATAGTTGGCCTATTTGCGTACAAGGCCACCCAGAAGCTATGTCTTTGCATAGCGTAGCTGGTCCATAAGAAAGCCTTTTCTCCAAAGAATAAAAGCAAGTGAGCAGCTAGCAGGGGTAACTGCAGCAGAAGAGACCACTGGCTCATATTTAGAACAAGGAAATTAGAGTAAAAAATCCCGTGAATTTTCTTGACCATTGCCTTATTTGATTAGGGTCAAGTTTCTCCCTTTCTCTCCTTTTTATAGATGATAAATAAATGCAATAGTTATTCTACATGAGCTTTTGTTTGGGCTGGATTCTCTGCTGACCTGTGCCTGGTGAAACATCTCATACGAGTGCAAAAATACATCAGCACAGAAGGTTTTACATCCCCTTCACTCAGGTGTAAATTGACCTGTATGAAAAAAATTGGAATTTCAGGCCTTGGTGACTCTTCAGGTGCAATCTCCTCCCACAGTTGTTCCCTCCCACGAGTGGTTCATCCCGATGTGCTTTTGACGCACGTCTACAAAAATTTGTGCTGCTTGCATCCTGAACCATGGGTGCAGGTCACAGCTTGAGCTAGTAAGCTTGTCTGGGTTTGGGTGCACGTGTATATATATGCATGTAGCTGTATTAGCTCAGTCTCAGCACAGCACGGTCCACATTCCCTGAGCCCTCCCAGTCACTCTGAATAGTAAAATGCCACGCAGACATAACCTTGATTTCTCTCAGGAATGGGCTGAGCGAGTGAAAATCTTGCTGCACATTTGGACCTTATCTAGACTTACTTGACTTTGTAAGGCTGCTCTGGTCCTTCTGTTGAACTTCATAATTTCTTATTTCAGAGTGCTTTTCCATGTACTGGGCTATCTCATTTTCAAGTATGTGACATGTCTGGTTCCCACCTCACTATTACTGCTCTAGAAAAGCTGCTGTCTTTAACTATATACCACAAAACATCATTGTTACTTTATAAAATGAGCTCTGCATCACAGGAGATTAAGTTTCAATGCAGTAATATCTTTTGGAACTCAGGAAGTTGAGGAGGGTTCATGATGAGAGAAATTTATGGTTGGGTCTCTACGCCTTACACTGGAGATCCTTAGAATCATAGAATCATAGAATCATTAAGGTTGGAAAAGACCTCTAAGATCATCGAGTCCAACCATCAACTCAACACCACCATGCCACTACACCATGTCCCTAAGCGCCTTATCTACACGTCTTTTAAATACCTCCAGGGATGGTGACTCCACCACTTCCCTGGGCAGCCTGTTCCAAGGCCTGACCACTCTTTCAGTAAAGAAATTTCTCCTAATGTCCAGCCTAAACCTCCCTTGGCGCAACTTGAGGCCATTTCCTCTCGTCCTATCACTTGTTACTTGGGAGAAGAGACCAACCCCCACCTCGCTACAACCTCCTTTCAGGTAGTTGTAGAGCGCGATGAGGTCTCCCCTCAGCCTCCTCTTCTCCAGGCTAAACAACCCCAGTTCCCTCAGCCGCTCCTCATCAGACTTGTGCTCCAGGCCCTTCACCAGCTTCGTTGCCCTTCTCTGGACACGCTCCAGCACCTCCATGTCCTTCTTGTAGTGAGGGGCCCAAAACTGAACACAGGATTCGAGGTGCGGCCTCACCAGTGCCGAGTACAGGGGCACGATCACCTCCCTGCTCCTGCTGGCCACACTAGTTCTGATACAGGCCAGGATGCCGTTGGCCTTCTTGGCCACCTGAGCACACTGCCGGCTCATGTTCAGCCGGCTGTCAATCAGCACCCCCAGGTCCTTTTCCTCTGGGCAGCTTTCCAGCCACTCTTCCCCAAGCCTGTAGCGTTGCCTGGGGTTGTTGTGGCCGAAGTGCAGGACCCGGCACTTGGCCTTGTTGAACCTCATACAGTTGGCCTCGGCCCATCGATCCAGCCTGTCCAGGTCCCTCTGCAGAGCCTTCCTACCCTCGAGCAGATCAACACTCCCGCCCAGCTTGGTGTCGTCTGCAAACTGACTGAGGGAGCACTCGATCCCCTCATCCAGATCATTGATAAAGATATTGAACAGGACCGGCCCCAGTACTGAGCCCTGGGGAACACCGCTCGTGACCGGCCGCCAACTGGATTTAACTCTGTTGACCACAACTCTCTGGGCTCGACCGTCCAGCCAGTTTTTTACCCAGCGAAGAGTGCACCTGTCTAGGCCGTGAGCCGCCAGCTTCTCTAGGAGAATGCTGTGGGAGACAGTGTCAAAGGCCTTACTGAAGTCCAGGTAGACCACATCCACAGCCTTTCCCTCATCCACGAGGCGGGTCACCTGCTCATAGAAGGAGATCAGGTTGGTCAAGCAGGACCTGCCTTCCATGAACCCGTGCTGGCTGGGCCTGATTTCCTGGTTGTCCTGGACATGGCTCGTGAGCACCCTCAAAACGAACCGCTCCGTGATCTTCCCCAGCACCGAGGTCAGGCTGACCGGTCTGTAGTTCCCCGGATCCTCCTTCCGGCCCTTCTTGTAGATGGGCGTCACATTGGCGAGCCTCCAGTCGTCCGGGACCTCCCCAGTTAACCAGGACTGCTGATAAATGATGGAGAGCGGCTTGGCAAGCTCCTCCGCCAGCTCACTCCGCTCAGTACCCTCGGGTGGATCCCATCCGGCCCCATAGACTTGTGAGCGTCCAGGTGGCATAGCAGGTCGTTAACTTCTTCCTCTTGAATTATGAGGGGTTTATGCTGCTCGCCGTCCCTGTCTTCCAGCTCAGGGGGCTGAGTGGCCTGAGGATAACTGCTCTGACTATTAAAGACTGAGGCAAAGAAGGCGTTGAGTACCTCAGCCTTTTCCTCGTCCTTGGTGGCAACATTCCCCCCCGTATCCAATAGAGGATGGAGATTCTCCTTGGCTCTCCTTTTGTCATTAATATACTTGTAAAAGCATTTTTTGTTGTCTCTCACGACAGTGGCCAGGTTGAGTTCTAGCTGGGCTTTTGCCTTTCTAATTTCCTCTCTGCACGACCTAACGAGATCCCTGTGCTCTTCCTGAGTTGCCTGCCCCTTCTTCCAAAGGTGGTAAACTCTCCTTTTTTTCCTGAGTCCCAGCCAGAGCTCCCCGTTCAACCAGGCCGGTCGTCTTCCCTGCCCGTTCTTCTTGCGGCACATGGGGACAGCCCGCTCCTGCGCCTTTAAGACTTCCTTCTTGAAGAACGTCCAGCCTTCCTGGACCCCTTTGCCCTTCAGGACTGTCTCCCAAGGGACCCTCTCGACCAGTGTCCTGAGCAGGCCAAAGTCCGCCCTCCGGAAGTCCATGGTAGCGGTTTTGCCCCCCTCTTTACTTCACCAAGTATCGAGAATTCTACCATTTCATGGTCGCTAAGCCCAAGCCGGCCTCCGACCACCACATCTCCCACCAGTCCTTCTCTGTTTGTGAACAGCAGGTCAAGCGAGGCATCTCCCCTGGTGGGCTCGCTTACCAGCTGTGTCAGGAAGTTATCTTCCACACACTCCAGGAACCTCCTCGACTGTTTCCTCTCTGCTGTGTTGTATTTCCAGCAGACATCCGGAAAGTTGAAGTCCCCCACGAGAACAAGGGCTAGCGACTGGGAGACTTCTGCGAGCGTCTTGTAGAATATTTCGTCTGCCTCATCATCCTGGCTAGGTGGTCTGTAACAGACTCCCAGCAGGATATCTGCCTTGTTGGCCTTCCCCCTCATCCTTACCCACAAGCACTCGACCTCATCATCACTACCATTGAGCTCTAGACAGTCGAAGCACTCCCTGACATACAGGGCTACTCCACCGCCTCTCCTTCCTCGCCTGTCCCTTCTGAAGAGCTTATAGCCATCCATTGCAGCACTCCAATCGTGAGACTCATCCCACCATGTTTCCGTGATGGCGGAGCCCACACCGCGATCCTTTACCTCAGACTGAGGTGTTGTGTGATTTTGGACAGCAGAGCACCTCTCAGATACTTGCTTGAGTACTAGCAGCAGTAAAAGTGCCTGACATGATTAGGGCCATCTCATGCAGTGGTTATGGCAGGTGAGTCAGGGCGGGAATCACAGCACAGCCTCAGCTCTGCGATGTTCAGCTCTGCGATGACATGCCCCAGTATAAAGAATCACCAGTAGTGGAAGAACCACAAAATTTCAACAGCCGTTTTGCACGTGTAGAGGGAAGAGCTTTTTAGAGGTCTTTGAAGAAAAAGCATAATCCTGGCAAGCTATGTGAGATTCCTGTTATAGTTAACAGGGAGCTAGTCAACATAATTAATGGCCTTTATGGCACAATTAATCCCTGCTTAAACCAGGTGCCTTCATTTGATCAGCTGAATCTCCCTTACACTCCCCCGAATTTTCTTCACTGTGTTGACTAGGTCTCCACTGATTGTAATGGGACAAAACCAGGGAGGTGAGTACTACTCACTGTGTTTATGAATAGCGAGATGCCATAGGAGTTTGATGAGATGTTGACTGATGGCCCAGCAATGCTTGGGTGCCTACCAAATATCTAGCTAGCTTTGTGAGGTTTGCCTTGAACTTTTTTAAGTTCCATTTTCAAAACTCCATGGGGCACCTTGAAGCCATGCAATGTACCTGCATGGATTGTCTGATAATACAGATAACTGCTCTGCGGACTAGCACTGACTGATATCTGGTCAGTTTGGTGTGTGGGCTGAATGAACAGAGGCTTGCTTGCACCTGAGCAGTTGGATATGCCAAATGAAAGAATATATTGATGTAGTAAAATAGTGTAATTAAATATGCTGGAGCCTCCCAAACAATCCTTTTGGTTTTGTTCCAAATAAAAAGTCAAGTAGGATTCCTTGTAAAACATCATTTATAGTTATGTTTTTCAAACCAAAAGAATAATTAGCAAAGACAAAAAAAATTACTGATGATTAGGCACAATAACTGCTAGAAAGTCATTGGTTTATTAAGAGTATCAGGAATTGCCACCTTTCACCAAATTCTGATTTTCACTATCCAGCACAAAACCTGATGGGTCTCTCCTGACATTTTTAGGAGCAGCTGTTATTGGAGCTTTTTTGACAATCACACTATTTAGTTCCTTTGAAGGAAATGAAGTCATGTGTTTCAAATGTCAAAGTTTGGAAACAGGGAGCTAGATAATTAATTAGTTACCATGAAATTACCAGGTAATTACAATTCAATGTATTGATTGTTGACCCAGAACAGAACAAGCATGTCATGACCATCAATACATTACCAAACCAAAACGTGCTTCCTTTTTGAATCTTTGGTACTGTTTGCTGCAGAAGTGCATAGCATTTTCTATCATGTGTTAGCATTTAGAGATGGACTTATGCAGTTGCACTTTTCTTTTTTTCAGAGTAGATATGATTTTTACACCTGGACCTCCATCTACTCCCAAGCATAAGAAATCCCAAAAGGGAGGAGCTTTTTCTTACCCTTCACAACAGTCTCCCAGGTGAATTTTTTATGCCTCATATTTTGCACAGACCAAAACAGAAATAAAAAGTTAATTCATACCAATAAGCATGCCCTTCGTTCATCCAGCCAGTACACTGTTATAGGAATGATACTGAGAGGATATGTTGCTACAAGATACATATGTGTAAATGTTGAGCCAGAAAGACACTAGTTTCCCTAAGAACAATGTATGATGGAAATCTGAACTTAATGGCTTCATAATTGTCTAGCTCAGCTCCTCCACGGTTTGGAAATGTGATTTTATATGAAATACATACATTTGGTTGCTGATGTGCTGAATTTCTAACATTCAACTAGTAAACCTGGCTAAAAACTCAATAAAAATCACCAATAGTTTCAAGGTAAACCACTTATTTTCCTGAAGTGAAAAAAAATTCATTATAGCCCCCACCAAATGGCAAGCACAGAGTTTTAATGATGCTGCTTTTAAACCAATGATTGATGAGAATTACTGAAAATAAATTGCAATACCAGGTTTCTGGTGAAAGTTACAGCATGTTATTGTATTGCTGCATTCCTGGTAGCAAGAATTCGGTAATAAATGACATTTCTTCTGTTATTTACAACTATCAATCTGTCAATAAATACCCATGAAGAACCACACAAGGCCATCAACAATCTGTACCCAAAGCTGTTACGGTTGCTCAGAACAAAAGTAATCTTACAAAAAATAAATTAACTTGGCTCTATCTGGTTTATCCCGCCCAGTGAAAAATCTAAAAACATGTAAATGTGAAGACAGAGACCTACATATATGGAAGAGGCAATAATCATTTGGGAAACAAAACAGATTGCAAAATTTGAATGAACCCATATCATCAGTAACCCAATGTGCAAAATCTGACATGTTTTAGTTATAGTTTCTCTCTAGTAAGATATATTTACAGCTATATTTTGAATTTTGTCAGAAAGAGAAGAACTGGACCTGTTAAAACAAAAGTTTTAGGGTATATTTATTCTAAGTCACGTTAAAGAACAAGTGCTTAGAAATTGTTTTTCTAGACTTTGACATAGATTATGGAAAGATATAGATTCCTTTGAGGTTTGTTTGGAACTCTTTAGATAAAGATTTAACTTGATAATGACCATCCCAGAGCCCATGAAGCTATAAATCAAAGTTCTTCCTCCTAAAGTTAGTCCATCTGATGGATGGGCAGTAGGAAATTACATAGAATAAAATTTATTCTGGAATCTACTTTAAATCCGAAGGCGAGGCTGTCTCTTTACAGCATTTCCAGTCTCTGCCACTTACTATTTGGTTTAATGAAATTGAGGAAAAAAAAACCCACTCAGCCTTGAAACTCAGATTCAGTCTTCAAAGACACTAATTAGAAAGAATTAGATTTAAAAACACATGTCCATCTGTAGACCCACTATCTAGACTATCTCAAAATTTTTCGCAAACCTGAAATTATTCCAAGTCTGAGATTAACTTCACTTTCATTTTGAAATTTGTGTTTGCTTTTGTTTTTTCATAATCTTTATCTTAATTTTGAACCAAAATAATTTTAAATTAAAAATCAGGAATGCATTTTTTAGAAATGCCTTGAAATCACATAGAATAGACTTTTGCTCCTGTTTGTATGACAAATAACTAAATTCAATTTTTTTTATTAAATGGGGCTCCAAGGAGCTATATGAATATACCACCAAGATAGTACTTCTGTTTTCTGATATAAATTACTTACTGTGATGCAAAGAAAAACTGAACACTAATGGAGTTATTAATTCTTTATAGAAATGATCCATATGTAGCCAAAGCATCTACAGCAGATACTGAAGACCAAAGTATGATGGGCAAATTTGTTAAAGTTGAACGACAGGTATGTAATTTCATGACAATAATGGAGGCTGAGGCGCTTGTACAGAAATGATGAAGCTGACATAAATTCTGTATGAGTCTTTGTCTGACCCAGGCAGATTTGTACTGTTGGTGATCAAGACTCACACAGATCTTGTACTAATGATCACAAAACTATGTCGATAGTTTTTCATGAAATAATTTAATTAACTGGGAAGTGTGCATTTTGAAACCTGTTGAATTAATGTCGTCATATATGGCAGCAAGACCCTAACCATGATGTTTAGGTGGGACTTTTTCACTCCCTTAATTTCCATACTCATCATGTCTGGTGTTTTGCTGTGAGCACCACCTTCTTTTGTGGGGTCTGGGGTCGCCTCGCCTCACGAAGGCGACAAGGCGACCGTCTGGCACTCAAAAGGACTGCCTCCACAGGTATATTTGGGCCCTCTTTGTGCATCCTAACCTATTGCTTAGCAAGTCAAGACACTCTCATTTTTAAATACTTAACTAAGTAACATGGAGGCTAGTGGCATAGGTTCACATCAGTTCCTTTCATGGAATGTAAAGGTTCAAGCACAAAGTACTATCAAAAGAGAAGGGAAATTAGTCCTGATATTTAACCCTGATGTTGTGGGACTATTAAAAGTCAGAGAATAGGTCTGTGTAAGGTAATTCCATCTGTTGTATTTTGGTAATGGCTATTTACTCTATGGTATCAAGACTTTGGTCATAACGTTGTAGACTGCTGTTGGATGCTGGACTGCCAAATATCCAGCAGGACTAAGAATTTTTTTGGCACAGTTCATAGCGACTGGTCTTCTTAATCTGAGGCAGTTAGAGGATAAGCTGACATCCACTGCAGTCCAACTTCCAAGGGAAAGTCATGAATATCCTATAATTACCTTCATGACCAATAAAGATGGCAGCACACCATTGCTGGGGGCAATGCACTTGTGGAAGCATTGACTCTTTCATTGGACAACTGACTTGAGACAATATCATAACATTGGTATTTTTCAGGTTAATGACATGGGGAAGAAACTGGATTTTCTTGTTGATATGCATATGCATCATATGGAACAGCTGCAAATACAAGTCGCTGAGATAAGTCCATTGAAAGAAACTGCTTCTCCTGCAAAGGAGAAGAGAGAAGAAAACAAATATTCTGAATTAAAAACAATAATATATAAATACACTGAGCAGTGTGCTCACGAAACTCCTTACAACTTCCAGCAGGTTCCAGTCAACAAAGTCAGTCCTTATGGTTTCTCAGCACATGGTCATATGACTCATTCACAACCTTTATCAATAGGTGGGCAAAACTCTGGCAAACTGCAAGCCACACCTTCCTCTACGTCATATGCAGAGAGGCCAACAGTTTTGCCTATATTTACATTAATAGACTCCCAGGTTAGCTACCATTCTCAAGGAGACCTACAAAGCCCTTACTCAGATAAGGTGTCTCCAAGGCAGAGAAGGAGCTTAACAAGAGACAGCGATACTCCATTATCCCTTCTCTCCGTCAACCATGAGGAACTTGAGCGCTCCCCAAGTGGCTTCAGTATCTCCCAAGACAGAGACGACTTCCCGTTTGGCCCCAATGGGGGATCGGCGTGGATGAGAGAGAAACGGTACCTAGCAGAGGGGGAAACGGACACAGACACCGACCCTTTTACACCAAGTGGCTCCATGCCTTTGTCTTCTACAGGAGATGGGATTTCAGATTCAATATGGACCCCTTCAAATAAGCCAGTTTAAAAGCGCGTGTGGGGGCAGTCACTGGTTGACTTCTCCATGTAATGTAAGCATACTTTGTATATCTCACCTACTCTACACCCAAAGCTTACTAGTCCAAAACACCAATGGCTGCATAAGATGCATGTGATGTTAGTGGTAGTCATTCTGCACCATTTCATACAATTTACTAATGCAGTTTTTTTCATGCTACCAAAACTAAGGAGCTTAGTTTTGAGCATGGTTTGCATGACTTTACCCTATATAAATGGTACAGCTGATTTCTTCTATGATACATATCTATCTGATACTCTTCAATACAACAATGGTGAATTGATAACAGGCAAGATATGGTGGTCCTTGCTACATTTTGTAAACAGAGCAGCAAAGTAAAAATAGTTTCAGGAGCAATATCCCTTTGTGGAAACATAATGTCTGAACCCATTTTCCTGTATAAGTAAATCAATCTCTAACCAACCTAGCCAAGAACATCTAATATTCAAAGCAGGGAAAAAGCTGAGTCAAAGTAAATGACCTTACTGAAATGGTTTTGTGAACTAAATGTTTCTCATATGATCTATTATACAACTACCCATGAAATGCAATGTCAAAATGGAATTAGGGGTAGAATTTAAAATTATCAAAGCCACCTCCTGGGATTGGTCGTGGGTATTTATTTATTGTAAGATGTAAATATAAATCCCTCAAACTACTTTGAAAATCTCCACTAATGTTTATAAAATTGGTTGAAGCATGACTACAATGCTATTTTGTAGAAAATCTTTTGCTCAGCCCATTTGTTACTTATGGGGCCAAATTTTCTTTCTGTTCCAAAAATAAGGTTGTTCAGTGTAGGGAACTCCAGGTTTATACACTACACTCTTTTATTGACTTATGTGCTGCCAAGTATGCTGCATAATGTAACTGTGCCTCAGTTTCCCAATCTGCTAATTGGGAGTTATACTTCCGTACAAATATACAGGTTGTAAGGCTCAATTCACTGGTATTTGCCAAGCACTTTGAGCTCCTCAGATGTGCAGAGTATTGCTACTCTGTTCCCTGAGAGTTCCACAATGTGGGATGCTGACAGGATCTGTTTCTTTCTGTTTACTGTTTCTCTTGGAAATGGACTGCTCCAAATCCATGAATGTGTGCCATATTTAAGATCAAGGTACAAATAAATAAATGCTATTCTCGTCACCTGTCCCTGAGCAACAGAGGGTTAAGTATGCTCCCTAGGCCTCAGACAAATATTTTTTCATGGGAATTGAAAATTATGTTCAGGGAGAGCAGGAAAACAATCCGATCCACTGGAAACAGGGCAGAAATGAATCAAAGATCTCACCACTACAGAGGGAATATAGTATCTATACAGCTAGTGAAACCAACTTGTCCAAATATCCTATGCAGGGTTCATCTGATGTCAATCCAGGTGTCCATGAAATAGCATCCATTTGATCTCAAGTTTGATGGCTATGCACTCCTTACAGCTGGTGGAAAACTGATCAGTACAGTCGGTGAGCACAGGGTACAAGAATCAAAGCACATATCAGCTTTAGGATGAGACTAATCTCATCTTTAACTCAATTATCTACAATGACCAAATTTCTACCAACTTCAAAGGGAGCTTAGATATCAGATGATCAGAGACACCTACCCCAGGCTCTCACCCCTACCCCACTGATCCAAGGTGCAGCCTGTCTACCATGGCTCATGTCCACCTCCTGTTGAGAATGACCCCTGTCGCTCCACACAATGACTTCATCACCATGGCTAGAGCACTGACCAACAAAGACACGAGGATTTGGCCCATGTAAGATGTTAGAAAGTGAACTTTCTGTAGTGACTGCTTGTATCATACTGCAGCTGCACAACTGAGCATCGTTAGCACGTCCAATCAGAGCACAAGAGAGAGAGATGCTTTACTGGGCTTCCCATGTGTAACTGGGTGTTGCACAGGCCTGGATAGAGTGCCCTTCAATGGAAGATACCTTGTTGGGTTTTGCCCACTGTAGTAAACTTCACGTTTGATTCCTCAGTATCTTTGACATTTCATAACAGTCATTCCATTCAGGGAGCTTCTATTCTCTTCCAGATGTAGGCATTGCCTTCATCTTCATTGTTTATTCTCTATTTAAAGAGACATCTAAAGGATTAGGATCTTCTTACTTCATCTGTTTCTTCAGCTAAATCACGATACATCCTTCTGGGACAGATGTTCAGGGAGAACAAGTTGCTGTAGTTACTCGAGTAAACAATGCAGACCAGTTATAGCCTTTGAAGACTGGGCTGAGCCCATGGAGCTGTCCTGAAGCCAGTAACTACGATGACATGAGGTACAATTTTGGTAATTACTTAATTGAAAAAATAGCTATTGACCTGAAAGATAAGCTGTGTTTGGTGCAGTTTCATGGCAAAACTTGAAAAGAATAAAACTAGCTGACAAAAGTGTAATTTATTGTAATTTGGCATATTGAGAAGAATTCTTTGGCCATCAGTGATTCTTGGAAATACCTGTATTGCACCTGCTGAATGGCTGTGGCAACTCGTAAGTTTTAACCCTCACAAGACAAATGAATGACAAAGAATGAAAACTGATTTTAACATTGCTAGACTACTTCTGAAATTGGTGTAACTATATGCTAGACAAGCCTGCTTCACTTTTCTTATATGTCAAGTGCCTGACATTCCTACTGATTTCATTTGAGTTTGGCCCTTCTTAAAATGGTTTCTAGATCCGAGCAATCAAAAATCAAGGCAGCCAAAAACCAAGTGCAATCTGAGAAATTTGCGTGTGAATGTCTTTGACAGTGGCTATGCCATGCGGTTTCCTGCCCAATTCCTCCTCAAATTCTTCAGTCCAGGTTTCTAACCTCTCCAGGTTATATAAAGGGAATCTTTTATCAGTAGTAAACCTGGCTGAAAATCTGTAAATCACCTCGTTGTAAAGGTATGTTCATTCCAAGAGAAAATCCAAGCACGGGCAGAGATTTGGATGAGTCTTCATCTGCACAGAGTGCAGCCCCAGAGAAAGTGGGATAGCAGCTGAACTGCCTTCAAGTCAGCATTTTCAATAGGTTGTAGGCGATTTACTATATGCAGTTTAAAAACACCAGGTCAAGTATCTGTAGCCACATCATGAAATATTTAATGATGTGCTAACTGGCCAGATAAGGTCTGCCTCATCTTAAAAGGCACTGGTGGTAAACTCAGCAAGACCTCTGCAGTGGACATCTTTGGATCCTCTGGAAGAGACCCAGGAAGAGGGTCAAGGAAGTCTGATTAGCTTATTTTAATATTTATTTTTTCTACCACACTTCTTTGCACTGAAACCAGTCACTGCTCTGTCCAGAAAGGTGATGTGCTTAGCAGCTCTCTGCCTCCTACATCATCTGGATTAAAAATAGGGTGTGCGTCAGTTCTGCTGTCTGTGCTGGCAACAGATACATGTCAAGATGTCACCACCAAGGTGAGATCTGGAGACCATCCCAGATCTGGGACGTGCACACAAACTTCATCAGACTCCAGTTCAAGTTGACTTTAGGAAGTGAATCAGCCTTGGAACTGGAGTTTATGTGCCTGCCATGGATACTGGACAAAACCCTGGCAACATTTAAAAGGTCAGAACCTGTTTTGCAGAGTAGGTTCACCACATACAAGGAATCAATTACTCACAATTTCATTTGAAGGAGCCATCTGGGTCAATAGTACTCTTCATACTAGGAATGAATTAGATTTATCCCTTCTTCCATTTGTGTGTGACATTTCAGTTTAACAGCTATCCATTTTGTTTGGGTCAGATCTTCCTAGCATCTAGACTGACACTGTCACTTTGTTTATGTATGGTTAACATTAAAGAGAATTAACCATTGGAATCCACTCTTTGCTGACTCTTTACTCCTATGAGTGACCACAGATTCATTTCAGGCCTTGAGATGTTTTTCATAATCAGAAAGTGTGGGGCTTTCCTCTGCTTCTCCTTGAAGTCAGTAAGAAACCGTCTCAAACTGATGCACTGGGAGCAGGATTGGGTCCTAATCTGCCTTTATTTATGAATTTCCTTGTGAAAGCCAGCACTGATTTGGAGACATTTTTCTTAGCTGCATTTTTACACTGATTTTTCAGTCACCAACAAATCACGCACATCTGTAAGTTTTTTAAAAACTGAATCTGTGTTTACCTTGTGTACCTCTCTTTGCAGCATTATTATCAATCAAGCTTCCTCAGTTTAGATTCAAACTGAGAATATTTCATTAAGGCAGAAGTTAATGTTTAGCTGAAGTACGCAGGTATAGAAAATGTGGTTTATGCTCCATTTAAGGAGTTGGTCCTTTAAAAAAAATCTAGTCAGGTAATGGCTGTTGTCCTTGCCTTGGCTTTTCCCTGCACTGAATTAATCAGTCTGGCTCCTATCAAAATAAAAAGGAATTCAGCACGTGGAGAGATTGATTGAAAAGTCCCTAGGCTGACTTTGGCTATATTTGCTCTGTTCTCATCTGTAACTTTGCTGCATTGTTACGGTTCAGAGTGGAAACAGTTTTAAATTTTTCTGCTTCAAATTGTGGCCCAGCAGCGCGGCAAACTACTTCCCACCCGAACCCGTGTGTAGCGGGGCGGCTGGCTTGTGGCCTTCAGGCCAGCACCCTGGTCCAATCAGTTTGCAAGACCACAGCCTAAAGCAATCAGAAAAGCAGATTAAGGAGCAAATTCAGCCCTGCCGGGAGCCCAGTTGTTGCAGCGGTGTCACATCTGCCTGTGTAAGGACTGAATTTGTCCCGCTTAGTGCAGAGCGTGTGAGAAAGAGCTGGATCTTGATTCCTTGCACCCCACAGCCCCCTCCGCTAAGCTTTAGGTGTCTAAGAGCTGCGAACTTAAATTTTCTACAGCACCTCACGAATTTGGTGTGAGAGCGCTTTTTCAGGAGCCCAGCTGAATGTGGGTGTTCACTCTTGAAGGCCATTTTCAGAGGTACAGAGGAAAAAGGGGCCATTTTCAAGTGTTTTTAGCTGGGCACTGTGGGAGTGAAGATCCTGGGTATCACTATTGCTTCTGATTATTTAGGCTGTAAGATTTGATCCTTCCCAATTCAGCTTTTAGTAGCTTCCCTCTGAAGTTAAGTGAAGCAAAATACTGGAAGTGGGGTCCTATTTCCAACCTCAAGAATACGCTGAGACTGAAGGTTACATGGCCAACTGCATTTTGTTTTTTAGTTATGGCATCTTATTATTACTAGTATTTGTGCCTTGCTCACTGAAATTTTCTCCATGCTACAAAGATGCTTTTCAGATTCTGGCTGACAAGGGAACACAACTTTTATACAAGTGGCCTTTAGTGCTCTTTATAATATTATTTATTGTAATTTTTAAAATGTATGTGTAATTTATATTCTGGCACTGTCCAATATTTGAACAACTTTAATATGTTTATTTCAATATATTATGCAAACAATACTTCTTAACGGATTTTTTATGTTCTGTCTTTAAAAACTGCACCACTTATTAATAAATAGAAATTTCAATTATGATGTGGAGTAATTTGTTTTCATTTAACTAACATCTTCACACATATTCAAGGAGCACAGTGTCCCAGCAAAGACATTAGCAAAGATCCTTTTGACTTCACCCATGCAGCTACAAGTAGGCTTTATCCAGCTTCCACAGCTAGTCCTGTTATAATATAACACATAGTAGATCTCATTATTTGTCACTTCTTTTGATTTAGGGGCCATGGAACTTATATGGCTTTGAACATATATGCGCAGGAAAATGAAAACTAGGGGAAAATATATTCAAATTAGAGACATTAATGTGCTAAAATGTGATGAAGTTGCATGCACAATATATAGAGAACACAGCAATGGCACAAGGCTGCTCTGAATATCCTCTGCAGGGGGATTTAAACAGCTGGCTCCAGGGTTAGGGTGGGGGTTCAGTTCCCTGAATTCTGCCCCTGGTTCTGTTGCTGAGTTTCTGTGTGGTCTTGGCCTCGCATCTTCAGCTGTCTGTCCATCTTCCCGATGTGTAAAACCACCAGAAGGCTGCTCGCTGGCCTCCCAGCAACACTGTGGGACAGTATGAACCATTTAAAACGCCTTGCCCTCTTACACGAATAGGAGGGTGTTACTGAGGAGGATTCATCCCAAACATCTTTTCTACAAATGGTTCTGTTTGTAGTTTTGGCTGGGGATAGCATTTTAATGGTATAAAAATAGATGTATATAGGGTATGTAGGTTTTTTTCTCCTAGCTGCTGGTTTGGAAGTTGCCATGTTTCCTTGGAAAAGGCACGGAGTGTGCATGCACATGTGCGTAACTAAATTTGCTTGGCTCACAGTGTTGCAGGAGGATTGGTGTGTCTGGAAGGAGAGGGGCGTTGTACAGCCTGTCTGGCTGAGCGGGTTTGATTTCTCTCAGTGACAACAGTCGTATAACAGTTCGACATAAGTCAAAGATAACAGTTTCTGTTCTTGTTAGACCCCTTTTGCAACGAGTGGAGGAAAGTCAGCACTTTTCAGAGCATGGTCCAGTCAGTCCTATACCAAACGACCCAGACTGCCTCTCTCAGATGATGCCTGACTCTAACTGGCATCTGCCCTAACTATAGAGTTGAAGATGACCAGCTTGGACAAAAGCATCTTTCAGATAGCTAAACGAGATGAGATGAATCCCATCCTATCAGTTTGGATAGAAGGTTGACGGGTAATTGTCCTGATTGGGACAAGAACAGAGCATGTGAAACATCACCTCTTCCCAAAAATATAGCTGGACCCAGTGAGACAATTTTAAGGCATTCCTTGCAGCTTCAGTGTCGTGATTGTCACCAAGGAACAAGCTCTGCTCAACGCTTGAAATGCAACCTAAAAAAAGATTTCTTAAATTTTTATGGTTGGCAAAAAATTACTCAGCAGTTATTCCAGTTTCTTATCCCATTTCTGTAGCCCTGTAAATTGGGAATCATTAAAAAAAATCCTGTAGTACTAGAACATGCAGTTGTGGTGGTTTGGGTTTTTTGTTAGTTTTTTTTTTTTTTAATGGATTAATTTAAATAGCATCGGTGCCAGGCTCTTACAGCCAACTTCTATCATTTTTTCCAAAGATCGACAGTATTTTTTTAAACTAATGCACCAGAGTGTGGAATTTTGAATCTCTCAGGTTCAGTTTCCACACAGCTCTAAAGACTATGTACACCACCACCATTTTCTTTATTCCCTGCATTTCTTTCAAGGCAAACACAAAAGTACTTCAAATGTACTCACACCCTTTTGCAGACAATATTACCACGCGTTGTCATTACTTACTAGCGGCGAATGTCTCGGTTTGAACGGAACAGCAACCGCACAGCAGAATTCTTTTGCAAAGAAAAGCAGACAGCCACAGCAATGACATTTAAATGAGTATTTCACAGACACAATAGGTGAACCACTCGGCTTTTGTTCACCTGAACTGAAATATATTGCACTAAAATTTCCCCTTGGCTGTCATCCAAATACATAAGCATGCCAAATCACTGAATTTCACTAAGGTGCTGGGTCTGATCTTTTAAGAAATGGATTCTAAACCGGGAACAAGATGTGATATCTACCTGCAGGCAGAGCCCTGCTTATATCAAGGGAATTCTCCCCTCCTGCAGGGTCTGCCTGCATCCATATGGGACTACCAAGGTCGTACATAGTTGTCCTCTGCCTGAGCAGAGTAAGACCAAGACTTAACAGTTTAGAAAGGGTAAATATCAGTGCTTCCAGTGTGGCACAAGCACCACTGTCAGGAGTGGAAGATTCTCAGTGTATCTTTCCCTTTCTTCTTAGAATGCTTTGATTTTCAAGACTTTCCAGAGTCTTGAAAACTAGCTCAGACAAAATGGTCTCTTGATTAACATGGAGCATCCTCTTGGATCACAGAGAAGGGAAGGAATAAGGAAAGCCAAGTCTCACGGCACAGAGCAGCAGGAGAGCTAGACTGCCTTTAGAAATTGCCCTCTAAGATGATTTTTTCAGGCATATGGTCCTGATGGCTGGTAGCCCAGTGGGCTTGGGACAGCACCACAGCTTCTTTCCTGCTTCCTTGTGTCAGATGCAGATGGTCAGCAGAATATCGACCAGGGATCATGAAAAAAGGAGATGTAAGATGTCCTATGAATATTTTGGCAAGTTTGATGGGACCAGTTATGTGTCTGACACATTATATCAGAAATAACAACACTGGATAAATCATTAAATATTTTCTAAGTAAGTTCTGGACTGCTGCAACTTTTCTGTAATCAAAGCTTTATGAGTCTCTAGATTTACAAATGGAGAGCGCTTGATCGCTAACTATCGTCTTTGGAAGTCCCAAAGGAGCAGTGCAAGGTATTGTGGGTCTGTAAAAATCTCATGGGATGTATGTAACATGCAGAGAAGAAAGCAAAGCCATCAGGAGTGCACCAGGGATGAAATGGTTTTGAGATTCAGTACATTCCCCCCACAGTTCCCATTTTGCTTCATACTGGAAAACAGAGCTATGCAGTCACTGTGACAGCAATTGCGCTCACTGCTTTTCTGGAGAAATATTTACACTATGGATGAACATTTGGTGGTGCAGCTTTGCAGAAAGATGATTGCAATGGCTTTGTTCTCTTCCAAGACTGTCCAATCTTAGTATATATGTTTTTCTCTACCAGCCCAGGCAGCCCATCTGCCTCTGCTTTAATTTTTCTTGTCACGATATGCCAAAAATATTGCTGAGGAATGGAGCAGCACCCAGCTACTCAGTTCTTACGCACTTAATGCATCTTCCATGGGGCAAGCAATGGCAATCTTCAGCTGATGGAAAGCTGGGTGTCCCTGGTGCAGAAACCTTGGCTCACTTAAGTAAATCAAAGGTCTGGTGGCAGAAAAAAAAGTGTTTCTGAGAAGCATCATCTTTCTAATTTTCCAGCTAAGCTGAGCTTCTGACAAGCAATATTGCAAAAGCAACTCGTAGTCCTTTTCCACAGCAGCTGTGAGAACTTCATGCCTATTGTCACTACATATTTTCACAATTTCCATACTCCCTTTTTTCCTGTCTCTCTCTTTTTCCTCCCTTCCTTAAGAATGTGCTTGAATTCACAAAAGTTTTACAATATCAGACACTTTAAAGAAAAGTGTTAGTTACTTTAGACAAATAAATATACAAAACATTCTTACTGGAAACAGTCAAACTGAATGGCTGTAGATTTAGTGCTCATTCTTTTCAGAAGGGTTTGTGGCATTAGTACCAATCTTAGCAAAATATTAATAAGAAAAATTAAAGACAAAATGTTATAAAGAACAGGATTCATTTGCAATTCTAAATAAATGTCCTTAAATAGGAAAGAAGTTTTATAAACAGGAATAAATAAATGTTTATATATATACACATATATATATAAAAATGTCCCTGTAAGAGATGAAATTTGTTTTATTCTTCTAAAATAAGAGTAACAAAGAAACACTGTTACATTTAGAGAATTGTCCTTAATAAAATTTGTGCATTAATAAAATATAATTAGAAGAATATTGCTAACATCTGAAATGAAAGTTCAGATGAAAAGAAACTTTATAGAGCTAGGATATTTCTTGATAAAATAAACTAAGTATCTTGTAAAATTGTAATGGCAGAGGACTAAAGGAGAAGTGTTGAATTATAATCAGGCTTTTTCAGGAAAAAAATGTAATTTACACAGTTGATACTTTTCTAAACAAAGTTTATTAAACAATTACTCAAAGGCTCTTTCCTGGAAGCATTTACCATAGTATAATAAAGTGTAACTAAAGATAAAACCTCAACCCTCTGGAGCAAGCTTGGATTAAGTTTCCTTGTTTGTTCTTTTTTTAAAACCAGTTCTCTATTGCACGTTAGCATCTGATGAGAGGCAGGCACAGCTGGATATGTGTTTTCCCACTAGGCATATAAGACAGGCAGGTTTGCAAGCTGCTGTAGGTGCCACAGCATTCCATGTGCCACAGCTCATCCTTTAGGGCAGAGACAGTTTTTAGCCCAGCCAGGGCAGGGGGTAGCCCTACCTGGGCAGGTGGGGACAGAGCGGGTGGGAGGGGATGCTGGTTGCTGACGCCGGCTCAGGTCACGAGAACACATGGCTGGAGCCCTCGCAGGCCCCCACGCATATTGCAAGTGCTACGTAGAAGCATGTGTTGAAAATGTCTGAGAAAAAAGCCACAAGGAAGAAGCAGTGCATTGCTTCCACACTGTGCTCTCAACCCACAGAGATAAAGCACCAACATTCAGCCTTTGCTTTCTCCCTCCTTCCCAGAACTTCACGCCACGCTGTCCTCTCTCTTACAGATAAATCACAGGCATTTGGCTTGAATGTGTGTTTATTTAAATTGTATTAGTCGGGGACTTATCCCGCGTAGCCTTCAGCAAGTGAATGCATTTACTCAGTAATTTATATGAATTATTGCCTATACTGTGTAACTAAGAAGACGCTAAAAATGACTTGTTTTCTTATTCTGGATTTTGGGAATGATAGTTATGGACACAGTGCTGTCACACAAAGAGACGCTGGAAAAAGGAGGTGCGTAAAGACTATACTCCTGAGAAAGAGGCTTGCCCAGAGCGATGCTCTGAGTGAGAACACGGCATTGTCCCCAGGAGTCAAAGTTGGGGCTGAACAATAGCCCCCGCCCCGGTCACCTGAGCATCGCTCTGCAGCTGAGGAAAGTTAAAATTACAGAGTCCCAGGGTAAAACGCAGCATGAGGTAAAACCTGCTGAAAGTCAAATTATCCTCATAGCCAAACTTCAAACGGTTGGAATTGATCCCAGCGCACCCATTTTCCTGGCTATACCTGGTTTTGTCAGCTGTTACAGAGAGGTCTTTTATCCCAGCCTTCTTGATGAGATATTGAGCAACCGGTAATTAAATCAGTAAAAGTAAGTCTTGTCAAAGAAAAGGTGTTTCCATATTCCTCAAGCTGCAGCGTTTAGTCAGGAGTCACGAAAATTTTCCTTTTATCACACCAGTGACTTCCACACAGAATTAGATAATTTTAGATGAAATGACATCCCACTGGATAATGTTTTTTCATGAAAGGCAGAGTGAAAGAAAACAAAGGTAAGATTGTGCATGTCTGTGCACACACATGTAAGCATCATATCTACCAGCTATAACTCTGTTAAATGTGGCTGCAGTTGCCGTCCAGCTTCCGAAGTTCTTGGTGAAGGCAGGATTGCGGGACAGACAGAGACACAGCCCTACCACGCGCATAACATGATCCTATAAACATCTTTTCGTGGGAAACCAGGACCCGCCAAAACATAAGATTGAAATCTGAAACCAGAAAAATCACTTTCCCATATCTAACACGCTGGCAGGTTGCAGTGTTTTAGCCGTTGCAGAAGTTTCTTCCTTCTTTGGGTAACATCACAGCTCTCTTTGCCTTAACTGGTGGAAAGGCAAGACGGGGACAATACAATTAAACAAAGACAAGTGACGACAAAACAAGCCTGATGACACACTAGTTACCCAGGCAATATCTACAATAATAAATTAAGTAGTGCTGGGGAGCCCTGCAACCCAAATGTCCATAGTATTGGTAAGACCATGACATTGAAAGGACAATCCCAGAGTGCTCCTGACCAGAAGCTCCAATGTTGCCCAGCGGGGTTTGGAAACTGGGTTGAGGCTGGGGACCATTCCCAACAGACAGTTTGTATGCAGCCGTCCCGTGCATCTCGTCTGCCACCGCCTCTTTATCCTCTCCCTTTCTAACAGGGGTCAGAATATTTCTCTGTTGAGGCTTTGTGCGGATCCTTAAAGTACTTTTTATTCCATGGAGTGACTATGAATCCTCTTAGGTTGCCTCTCTCTAATTGCTACAAGGTTTTGAATTAATTCACACGTTGACGTGTTCGGTGGCTTATGATAAAACTACTGAATGGATGATTATCTGCTTTTAACAGTGTTGTGTCTAAACTCACTGATTTCAGAGGAATCACTTGCAGTCCACGGGAGTAAATGGGAGCAGAATTTCACCCACTGCTTCCAGTAGCGATTGCCTCTTGGGTAATACCAAACATCACTCATCATCACCAAAATTGCCCTATGTCACTGTTGTGACCAGTTCTCTCTTCCTTCCTCGCCGCTCAACCACAATGCCAGGCAATTTTCTGTTTTAACTGTCGTTTTGTTCCTTTTGATTTTCTACATTTAAGATACACTTCAGGTTTCTCCTCTGTTCTCTCCACAACACCCCTTGTTGAAATCACTTCTCCAAGGATGGCTAAAACTTGCAAAGGGGCTTAACCTGCCCTACCTCTTGCCATCAAAGGTGGCAGTGGCCTAATTGCAGTAAGATGAGCTGTCCCTTTAAAAGGGAAAAAAATCCTTTCTGCTTCGCATTTCCAGTCATTACTGCCAAAAGGAGCTTCCAGTCCTCACCTGACCTGCCGCGGAGCCTTTCCATGCGGGACCCAACGGGCACGTTGTGTGCTTACCATTGTGTTACCTCTGGTTAGGCCTTCTGGGATTAGGATAGAATTTTCACAGGATTTTAAAGCAAGATTATCAAGCCTGTCTACTCAAAGTCTTTCACAAAGTGATTATTAAGACCTGGCGATAACCTCCAGTTTTATATAGGCTCCGAAGATAATCATCTTTGTCAAGAGAAATCAGGTAGGTGGATATTAACTATTCCACATCTCGGTGGTTTCATGTGTACTTGGAGGGAACCTTTCCAGCTGGGCTGTTAATGCTCTCTGGGAATGTAGCAAATGCGATGTGTTTTTATTACATGATTGCTTAAATTGGCATACAATAAATCTGAACTAAAAATGTAGTTGTAGCAGTGTAATGAAGCGTGTAATTGTAACACGGGCATGTTGTCATATTAACATGAATATTTCTTTAGACCTGGTGTATCACGGTGTGCTTAAAATGAGAGATGACCTTTAGATGTTGGAACTGAATGAAGGTAAGGAAATTAATTCTCAAGGACTTTTCTTTTTTATTTCTTTGGTCTCTTAACTTCTGTTCTGCTCTGTTTAGCATGAAGACATAGGAAAACTACTCAATATCTGCACTCTGTACAGGAAAAATGAAAACAATTCAAACTCCATGATTACCTGCCACATTAAATGAAGCATAGCTAATAAACATGTTGGTTTAAGATTGTTGCTAATCCAGAACAACAAAGAGGTATTTAATAAGAGGTCTTCATGAGTGTATAAAGGTAATCTGAACTGGATTAAAATCTCCAATTCAGCAGTTCAGGGAACTCTGGATTAACAGTTCTGAGTAAATTGAATTCCACTAATATTGTTCAGCTTAAAATAAACACAAGAGGAGGATTATCATATGCAGTAGAGGTGAAGGAGAATTTGTAACTAAAGGCTTGACCTCCAGCCTGTATCAGATAAATATTTGGAAGGAAAATATTCACTGAGAGTCACTTTATGGGATGGTTGTGTGGCACCTGAACCTTTAGTGCCTGTGAATCTCACTATGTTTTGAAATGGCAATTGTTAGTGATTTTGAGCTGGCGTACAATGAAGGTTTCATGTTTGCCACCTGGACATGCATTTTAGTCATCACAGTAGTGTCACTTATGCTGGCAAACAAAAGAGATATACAGTTACAAAGTAGTAAAGACTTGCCTCTGATAGATAAAAATTAGATATCAGTTAACCAGAGTAACGCAAACGTGACATGTATCATAAGAGTTAATATTACTAATATCCACACTGCTGAGAGATAGGGTATTTCAGGCAGCAGTTCTATGAGTATTTGTCACAGATGGCTTTGAAATTTAATTGGACAGCATAAATGTTCAGAGAGGTAATGCTGGGAAAAGATTTTGGAAAGCAGCTAAAACTTAATACTTCAAATTTAAATCAGTCTCTACCTATTGAGGAGTAAGGGCAGTCCTTTCTAGAGCGATGTTCTTAGTGTTGAGGTTTCTCTGCAATTTCTTTTTAAGCATCTTGTACTGGCCGAAGAACACCACAGTGCTAGATCTGACACTCAGGCAAAAAAAGCTCTCCCATGAATGGAGGATTTTCCATCGTTTTATATCAACATTATTTAATATTTCTTTGCTAGAAGTAGAACAAGGTTTGACTTGTTATGATCCACCCTTCCAGGTTATGTTTGCATGTTGTCCCAATCATTAGATGTTTTTTTGACTGAGTCTGTAGCATGTAATCACACCTCGATTAAATGTGGGATGTTATGGCCACGCTAATGCCTGCTCTGAATCCCTGCTGCAAATCAGCATCATATGTGGAGAGAATTGTGTGTGTTGGTTAGCGTGGAGGAGCAGCTCAGCGGGGAGGAGAGCAGGGACCTGCAAGTTCAGGTGAGTGAGAAAGCATCTCTCAATGTGCATGGGATGCTTCAAGCACAGCTTTGTATCTCACTCTCTTTCTATTTTGTTTCTGCTTTTACAGCTCTTTTCTTCTTCTTTCTCTATCCCCTAAGGTGCTTTGGTAAGACAGTCCCTTCATTTTTCAATCTTATTGCACCTTTTCTCTCTCTTGGGAACATGCTTTTCCTAGCCCCTGCCCTAGCGTGCTGCATGGGCAGCTCTGTCAGATGATTTTCCCCATCCTGCCACAATGAACAGCTCTGGGCTGGTTTAAATAAATCAGTAATGAAGTTAGATCCCTGATAGGAAATTACCTACAGTCTATCAACCCTTTTACTTGTGAACCTTTGTAGAACAGCTGTGCTTGCACATCAGCCTGTGAAATACTCTTGCAGACACCAAAGATTTTGGTGTTAGTCCAAGCGTTATTCACTGATGACCCAGGAGAGCCCACGTTCTTCAAAGCAGGTCCTGGAAATCAAGTCTCCCTGCGCTGGCACAAGCACTGACCATCGACCTGTAGGGCCAGACTGAAAATGGGGCAGGGGATGCACTCTTCTCCCATCTCCAAGGTCTAGGTCTCTCCCTTGCCATGCAGCCAAAATCCTTGTGAAGGGCAGAAGTTTGGGCTTTTTTGCCAGTCTGGGCTGCAGAAACCCTCCAGCTGACCAGCCTTATACCACAGGGACAGTACGGTGGCAGCACTGCTGTTGGCCATGTTTCATGTTGATGTCCCTTGGGCTGGCATACACAGAGATAGCAGTGGCCGTGCAGCCTGAACACACCCTGTGTGCAGGGAACGGGTCGTGAGGAACACACTCAGGGAGAGCTTTGTGGCCCATAAACACTGGACTGTCATCACGAAGCACGGCTTATCGTAACGTAGATCTTCCAGAGCCAAGGAGGCAGTCACTTCTCATAGTACAGGAATAAAAATTCATGAAGTTCTACTAAAAAAACAGCAAATCAGCCCACTGCTGACCTCAAACACACAACCCAACAGCCCCCCCTTGACAGGACACTTAACTGACTAGGTGCACCAGCCACTATAGCCTTCCTGCTCCAAAACATATGTAGTTACAAACCTCCCCTTGACATGATCATCCCATTCCACAACCTCAACTGACCCCAGAGCCTGCTCTCCCCAACAGCCACCTCCCCACACCTTTGCAAAGCACCAGTTCTTCATATTCAGCACCACTGAGGAGCATCTCTCAGGAATTCCTCTCCATTACATGCAGTCAAACCAAAGAGGAAAAAAAAAAAAAATTGAGCAGAAGCCAGAGGCATGGATTACTTTTATACCTACCTCAGTGCAGACCACATCACCACTGCTCCCATTACGTCAGCACGTTGGCAGGCTTGAGCTGCCATGCTACAGTCTGCGCTAACTACAGAGTCCATAGATCCATAGAAAAAGCTGTTACAAGTCCCAATAAGCTTCGTAATACTGGACAGTGGAAGCAGGGATGGCCTTGCCCGGGTGTCAGGCCCTGTGATTCTCATGCCAGCAATACATTCATGGTCTGTAGTCTAGCCGTTGGTCAGATCCCAAATATTGTTGCAAGGAGAGCCAAGCTTAGGATTTTTGATGCTAGGCTGGTCCATGGGACACTGGACTCTGTCCGTGCATAATTAGTCCAGCTCAGAGAAAGGTGATGGAGCATGAAGTCTGGGGAGTGAGATTTGGCCATGGCTTTCTCTCTGCCTCAGCCCTGCTCTTCTGCACATGTTGTGCAGCAACTGTGGATGAGTACAGGCTTGGGGTCAAGTAAAAAGGATTAGGCAGATGGACTGAACAGATAGGAAGTACTACCTAAAAACCTTCTAGAGCTTTGTTTGTATTAGCAGAGCTGGTACATAAATGCTTTTGACTCATCAGATGAGCAAACACAGACATTTCAAACAGAGAAATGCTTGGTATCGTTTCATCATCCCAAGGAAGAGTCTCTTTAGAATTGCTAAGTACAAATTAGCTATTTTCAGAATGTGATAATTCTCTAGTGAATTAAATATGAGAAAGATTACATTATTATCACGATGATAATAGTTTGTTAATCAAACAGTATTATCTTCAAGATAATGGTTTGCTGTGTACTCATAAGATTAGCTACTCCGAGAGGATATGAAAAAAATCTTTTGGACTTTTTTTGCTAATTTTCATACACTCCCTCATTTTCTGACAACTACAGAGCTGTTTGGCATGATATTACAAAAACAGGAGGGAACATGTAAAGAAGCAAGGACTTTCTTTCTTTTTTTCCAACCACCTCTAATTAAATCTTTGAAACCTGAAAAGTAGCTCATTGTCTGAAAGGCAGAGCACCGTTAATCCCTCCCAAGCAACTCGTCAAGGCAGCACAGGACACAGCTTGGTGACAATAATTAACTATAGAAATACAAGACTAGGGATGACTGGGCAAGCAACAGTTCTGCAGAAAAGGAGCTCAGTTGATATCTGGTCTGAAATTGAACATAAGTAAATTTTACCTTGTTTCAACAAAAAGAGTTTAGGCATCTGATGTGTCAGTGTCATAGAATCATAGAGTCATAGAATCATAGAATCATAGAATCATACAGGTTGGAAAAGACCTCTAAGATCATCGAGTCCAACCGTCAACCCAACACCACCATGCCCACTACACCATGTCCCTAAGCGCCTCATCTACACGTCTTTTAAATACCTCCAGGGATGGGGACTCCACCACTTCCCTGGGCAGCCTGTTCCAAGGCCTGACCACTCTTTCAGTAAAGAAATTTCTCCTAATGTTCAATCTAAACCTCCCTTGGCGCAACTTGAGGCCATTTCCTCTTGTCCTATCGCTTGTTACTTGGGAGAAGAGACCAACACCCACCTCGCTACAACCTCCTTTCAGGTAGTTGTAGAGCGCGATGAGGTCTCCCCTCAGCCTCCTCTTCTCCAGGCTAAACAACCCCAGTTCCCTCAGCCGCTCCTCATAAGACTTGTGCTCCAGGCCCTTCACCAGCTTCGTTGCCCTCCTCTGGACATGCTCCAGCACCTCCATGTCCTTCTTGTAGTGAGGGGCCCAAAACTGAACACAGGATTCGAGGTGCGGCCTCACCAGTGCCGAGTACAGGGGCACGATCACCTCCCTGCTCCTGCTGGCCACACTAGTTCTGATACAGGCCAGGATGCCGTTGGCCTTCTTGGCCACCTGGGCACACTGCCGGCTCATGTTCAGCCGGCTGTCAACCAGCACCCCCAGGTCCTTTTCCTCTGGGCAGCTTTCCAGCCACTCTTCCCCAAGCCTGTAGCGTTGCCTGGGGTTGTTGTGACCCAAGTGCAGGACCCGGCACTTGGCCTTGTTGAACCTCATACAGTTGGCCTCGGCCCATCGATCCAGCCTGTCCAGGTCCCTCTGCAGAGCCTTCCCACCCTCCAGCAGATCAACACTCCCGCCCAACTTGGTGTCGTCTGCAAACTTACTGAGGGAGCACTCGATCCCCTCATCCAGATCATTGATAAAGATATTGAACAGGACCGGCCCCAGTACTGAGCCCTGGGGAACACTTGTGTCCTTTGGGCACAGGTCATCCTGCCAGAGAAGAGGATTGTGTAGATGACCTTACCAAGTCCCGCCAAAGCCACAATTATGTAGGACTCAAAAATCAAGAGTTACGTACTAAACTCATGACACACACATACACAGAAAATACTGATTGTGCGATTTCTGATTCTTTGCCATTTACATCACCAAATCTTTTCTCTACGTCCTAGAAAGCTAATATTTGTCTCATGGTCACATCATTCTGGCACAAGGGTTGGACAAAATCACATAATACCACAAACTTTAACACCACCAAAATAGTATTTCTTTCTCCTAGAGCAGCCGAAACTGCTGGAGGTCAGAGTCCACAATGCAGTGGTTCTGCTGGCATGTGCCAGTGAATATGAGCCTGGGATTTCTGTGTCTCTTTCTGGTTTGCAGCACAGGTAAGGACAATGGTTTGGTGCTCCCCAGGGAATAACCGAACTGCCTCTTTCCCAATTGCTCCCATAGCAATTCCCACATCTGTGTCAGGCTTGTTCCTTTCACCCTGAGTGGGCAAGGTTGATGGGCTGGAGCTCCAGGGCTGGTGCCATACAGCAGGGCAGACCAGATGTTGGCAAAGGTCTACTCTTGGCTCCCATGCCATAGATCTGGAGTCAGAAGGGTTTATATGCAAAGAGAGAGAAGGGTTAGAAGAGATCCTACCGCCTTGATTGTCAGTCCAAATTCAGCTCATACTAAGTGAGAGTTTTTAATACAGCTGACTAGCACGGTATGAGGAGTCACGATTTACAGGCCTTGTACCATGGATTCTATATAGGGTGTTTTTCCTCCATATATATATAAAAAGAGAAGGAGAAAGAGAAATGTATCCAGAGATTGCCTTCTGTACAAGGCATAGATTTTTGTATGAATAAGGACAAGCACTTAGGTTTCACCAATGTAGGTACAAACAGTCAGATCATGCAGTCACATCTCCTCTTTCTTCTGCTGCTTCCAGTCCTACAGATTTCCTCTTGCTGAAGAGGAAATGGAACCCAGGTTTCCTACTCCCTGGTGAGAGCTCTGCCCATTAGGTTATAACACAGAGGGTGGCATTACCACCACTGAGGTAAGCCCTCCTCACCACCAGCTCCCAGGAGAGGATCTCTCTCTGGGAAGCTTGAGTGGACTGAGAAGCTGAAGCTTCAGAGGGATATGGGAGTTTAGCATTTGCTAGGACTGGTTCCTTTGGGGAGCCTTATGGATTACTCTTTGGAGGCACTTAGCTCTCCACCGATGGGATAGGGAGCCTCAGCACCAAACTCCTGCACTTCAACTTGTCCTGTGATGTCTAAACCGCTGCTCTGCACCTTGCCTTTGTTGGTCACCAAGGGAATCCCAGGAACTGAGTCTCATCTCCTGAGCCCAGCTCCAGTTCATTCCTCCCACAACACAGCTCTTGAGAACAGTACTCGATTGAATGACTGCTCTGAATAACAAACATGCATGCAGCCTGTGAAGATTTGTTTAGATTTGGCTTTACGGTACTGCATACCTTGCGGTCAATATTGTGTGCAAGCCTGGTGCAAACCTCTACAACAGTTTGCTATTATTTTTTTTTCTTTTGATTCTTGAGCTAAGGGAGCACGCTCTGATATTTTGTCCATTTTCTTTCTTTAGCTGGCAGCTAAAGGACCTGGCAAGTCCTTTAGGACATACTTATTCTTAGGCGCTCGATCAACTGCTGTTGTGAATACTCAGTGGCCTGCTTTGCAGTGCTAATGTCCATCGGTTTCTGAGCTAAAATGAATGAGAGCAGCACAGTAACCCAGGCGGAGAGCTCAACAGCGAGCTGCTTGGCAGCTCAACGGGGAAAACTGTTTATCAGGAAAAACTCTTTCTCAGTCTCTTTCTTCACTTACAGCTTCATGCATAAGAAGAGAAAATAAGAAAGAGAAGCAAGTGGCAGTGCTGGCTACCGCAGGTAACAAGCAGCATGTCGGGAGACCCCGTGTGGGGGTGTTAATGGGAGTGGGAGGTGTTGTGCTGGACACGGAGGTGGTGGCAGATGGGCCCTTCTGCAGAGTCTGTGAGCCCAAACCCACCGCTGCTGCAAGGGCTCCTCACCCCACACAGGTCTTACCCAGGTCCCCGGCCAGTTTAACCTCCATCCTGCCGCCAGGAATCTAAAATGTTGTTTTCTCTTTTTCCTTTCTCTCCTTCCCAGCTCTCCATTCCCTTTTGTTTTCCCTTTCCTCTCCTCTACGCTGTGGACAAGCCCGGCTCCCAGCCCTTGGTTTCAAATTGCTTAAAAATAATACTGATGTCATTGGAAAATTGTATTTCTCCCCGAATTTGATTTTGTTCTCATCTCGGCTTTCTGTGCTTCTTTTTCCGTCCTGCTCTGTTTTTTCTCTCTCTGTCATGCCCACACAGACCTTCCTCCTCGCACACACGCAGAGATACCGTACTGCTCTGCTTCCGCACGGCTTCGTGGGAGGGAAGCAAAAGAACATCTTCGGAAATTTTGACTTAGGAAAAACAAATAAGCAACATCCAGAGAAAGAAAACATGTTAAAATAAAAAGTGTGATTCAGCTACAGTCAATTTATTCTGTCGTAGCAGTATAGCCATCAGGGTAGCTGAAAAAAAAAAAAAAATCTTCATTTTCATCCCAGTTCTATGTAGCACTGGGGAGGGGGGAATATTTCCCAGGCACTTTCTCCTGCGTTTGCGATCTGCAAAGAGAGATCTGCTGCCGTTTCGGCAGTGAATGCTCGTTGCCCAGCACGAGAGGGCACCAGCACCTCGGGGCTGGCTGCGGCTCCCTGGCAGCCTCTCAAGAGCCTGCTCAAGGGAACAGGCAACATCGAGCCCGACCTAAATTTTGGCCTGCCATCGCAGTGCCCACTTTATCTTGTTATTTTCCAGACTCCCCTCTGCATTCCTGGCATCTTTATTTTCTCACTCCAGGTTTTTCAGTGCACCCCGATACATAATCTGCTCATTTTGCTTTTCCCATTCTGGAAGCTTTTTGCCACACACAAGCAGGGGATTAGCGGCCATTTCCTTAAACCCTCATGGAGCCAACTGCTCAGAGACCCCTTCTTTTTCAGAGCTGCCCGCAAAGTCTGTGGATCTGGCGGCTCTCAACCTGACGGAGCTGGTGGACGGTATGCTGACCACGGCGCTCAGAGGTAAGGTGACGAGGCCGGGCAGGTCACGCAGGCTGTCAGCCCGGCGGTGAATGAGATAAAGGACTGACCGTGTTAGCAGGAGAAGCCATAAATGCATGCCGCCTGCCTCCGGAATTGATTCTAGGAGCAAGTTACCTTTGTGCATTTATAATGCAGATAGTTGTCTGCCCCAAAGAATTTAGAAATTAATGTGTGTTTATATATAGACACAACAACATAATTACTTATGGGATGCCTTTAGAAAGCACTTTACAACCCAGTGTAGGTTTAAATTAAAAAAATTTTAAAAAAGAAGTAATACAAATGATCCTTCCCTCAGTGGAAATGAGAAAGAATTGAGTCTCAGGCAGCTGTATAGTATCAGCACCTCAGGAGTCTTTTAGAAATTAAATGAGCAGAGTCAAAACATGCTGTTCTCATAATTTGTTCCCACCGCTAATAGCATGGGCATGTGTTTCTGCAGGTACCAAAAAACTCTTCTCTTTGCTGAGCGTCACGTCTTACAGCTCATTTGCCTTCCACAAAGTGTCAGTCACCATTTATAACAGTGAGTGTCTCGGCACTCTGCTCTGCGCAGGAGCATTTTCTCTCACACAGCCTGTGCATCAAGATACTGATTTTTCTCCATCTCTCCTTACAGTTTCTAACATGAAAAATATTGACCCTGGCAAGTTCCCTATGCATTACTGCTACTGTTTGAACAATGTGACAAATGACTTGACAGGTGGGTACACAAGAGAGGTTGGCAATTGCATGTGCTTAAGCTGAATTATTTCCTTGGAGCTGAAAGCTGTAGCCTGAATTCTGCAGGCTTCATCCTTAGGAGAAGCATTGCCATACCGAGGTCAACAGCCATTACTCACAACGAGTGGCTGCTCTGAACCTTGGGGGAGGCTCGGTGAACTCAGTCTCAGATGGCTGCACCCATCCAGCCAGTCCGGAATGGAGCCATCAGTCAAATGACCAGCATGGTTTACCCGGCAGAAAGACCTCCCTTTCCTCCTCGGAGTACAAAGAGCAGCACAGGAGAGACAACCCACCAATGTATGATACATTACCTTAGCCACTTTCACTCTCGTGAGATAACCCACAGGAGATGAACAAGGGCTTTTCTGCACCAATAGACTCCAATAACTTCAATGAGTCCAACAGGAGTGAAAAGCAAGGATTAACGTCTTCATAGAGCTGTTTAATGGAGTGTAAAATGCTGTTGGGCAAATCCTTCACCTATAATCCTCATTCACACCCCTGATCCCACAGTATTTAACATTCCAGGATGGGCCTGAGCGCTCTAATTCTATGGCTGGTTAATGTAAGAAATCAAGAGTAGCTCAGCAGCTAGGGACCAGAACCCTTACCCTCTAAGCTCCGTGTGATGACCACACACATGAGCCACAGTGGCTTTCGTGGCTTTTTCTGGACCCACACATCTCACGAGCCTTATTGCATAATGACCCACTCTGCCTTGGAGAATAACGGAGAAACTGTGATCCTTCTGCCCCAAATCCAGAATATCTTGGTGATTAGAGTATCTTCCCAACTAGTAGAAAATGAGTGCCCAACACAGGGCTCGTGTCTGTCACTCTCCAAGTAAGAACATTGACCTGTTACTGCTAGAACCTGCTATGAAAAAGTCATAACACCACCACCACGAGACATTTTTTAAGTTGACATCATCATCATCGGTATGTCTGAAGTTGACCTCAGAGGAGACAATCAGATGCCTCCTGGAAGATCCTACATGGCAGATAGATAGGCAGTTACTGCAGGCAAAGCCTACAAGCTTTGGTTCTCCTTCTACGTTTAAGCAGACTAAGTAGAGTGTTACTTTAAATTGTTCTCTTGAACAGATAAATTCCATTTAAGTTTACTTTTAAGCACATTAGTGTTATTTTGGATATCATCTTTGAAATATACTTCTGCAGAGTATTCCGGTGGCTTCTTAATCCACTCCCATTCAGCAGAAGCATTTTGAACTTTAAAATATTTGAAACATTGTCACGTACAAGCATATATCCCAAATATGATCACATATAAAAGTGATTTTTTGAACTCAGTATAGATGATAGAATATGTGTTTTCAATCATAAACTTTCTCTATTTTATTGTCTAGATTTTACAGCTTTACTTGTTGATATTATTGGAAACTCCACCAGTTATCTCACAGAAATTTTCAAATCCACTTCTATTCTCTCAGGTTTGCATTTCGTTTTAACATTTATCATTATCTTATTTGTCTGATTTACTCCTGGCATGGAAAGAAGCATAGAAATGTGTATAAAAGCCTATTGCTCTTACTCAGCAGCATTTTTCTTGCAAAGCATAGACGGCAGTTGTAAACAAAGTCTCCTTAGAAGAACGAGATACATATATAATGTGTATATACATAATATAGAGACATACATATTTCTATGAGCAGCTATGTTTTGTTTGAAAGTTTGGTGAATTATTATTAAATGTTGGTATTTGGGGGAATTATGATTCCTAAAGAATAATTATGACCTATATTATCTGAAGAAATTTTTTTCTGTGTAAAAATGCTTGTAATTTAGAATTTTAATTAGATAGAGACATTTCCCCTAGAAATATTAGCATTTGGATTTGCAGCTGGTTCAAGGATTTTGTCAAAAGTCAGATCAGAAGGAAAATATTTGGCCAGTTGTAGTAGTCACATACCATTTTGTGTTTGCGTTTTCAACTGTTTAAGATAATATCACATAATGAAAACTCTTTGATCAATGATCTCTCTTACATTTTTTTTGCCTTTCAGTGCGTCAGAGCAATGATTCAGATTGTATCTACATCTGTGTGATGACAGGGCAGACAGGTAAACGTTAAAACCATTCCACCCCAAAATATTGCCCTATTTACTCTCGGTGACAACTTATACTAGAAACAAGCCTTTCTTGATATTGGTAAGCATTTCTATTTGCAGGGAGAAATCTGTCTGACTTTTGGGAAATGCTGGAGAAGTCTCCTGTTATTAATTACACATTTTCCAGCAACACATCTTCTGACCTGAGTAAGTACCTCCTGGGGAATAAAAGGAAACAGCAACAAAAATGAAAACGTCCAGGTAGCACTTGCAATGAATACTCCATCTTCATAATGTAAAAATATTTTTAAAATATTATTTAACATTTTTATTAATACTTATATATTTATACTTTATTGCATATTTATTATCCTTAAAATAGGACAATATTTTATATTATTGTAAGTGTAGCTTTTAAATTATAAGCTATGAGGTCTTCTGGTGGAGGAACAAACAAAACCTCCTGGGATGAGAGCTTTTACAGAATTCAGCACTGGACTGGGGAGGCTCCCTGGTGCTCTTAATCTGAACAGGTACTTCCCTTAAATCTCAGCACAAATTATCTCCTACCTTTACATGAGTTACCTTCAAAAAAGAATTGGATATATTCAGCCAGTGTGCCACGTGGCTCCTCCTCAACTGCTTTGCCAGATTGAGCTGCACTTAGGATGCTCACCTCTCATTGCTGCCCATGACTCTTTCTCATTTTCAATGCTTAATTAAAATAGGCAGACAGTGAAATCAGTGGCAAGCTTACCTGTGCTGAAAGTTCTTTAAAAAAAATTATAATCAAAGACACGTTGCTGAAAGTCCTTTAAAAAAAATAATCAAAGACACTTTGCCAAAACTTACTTTTATTTAAAATGACAACAGCTGTTTCTTTTGTACTAGAACCTGATGTCTTTCCTTTTTATCATACGATATGCAATGGATGATGAGTATACTAACCATATATTCTCAAACCTCAAAGATCTAGATTCGATTTTTTCAAGTTTCATGAAATTACACGAAGACCCAAACAAAACGGTGGAGTCATCAGCAGAACATATGTTTAAAAGTGAGCAAATATAGTCAGACCTAAATTTATATTCTCCTTGATTAATGTCTTGACAAGTGATCATGTATGTTTGTTGTGCAGCACCATGATGTTGAACTGTAATTACAGAGTAAGATAAAAGCTTGTCCTACAAAGCAGAAGATCAGATCAGTAATGCACTGAATAGCTGGAGGATAGAAAAACTATTGTAAAAGTTCCTTTTTTTTTTTTTGGTATTTTATTAGAAAAATAAGTTTCCTAAGGAGGCAGAGAAGTAAAAAAAAAAAGGTTGTTGCTTTTAAACTAAGAAAAAGATTGTTCAATTTGTTTCTTCTCCTTTCTTATTGTAATTTTTTTTCTCTATCTTTGACTTTATATGACGTTCAGTTGCCAGTACCTGAACATTTCATAAATTTCAGTGCATTTAGCTTTGCCACAAGGCTACAAGATAGAAAAGTGCTAGTCTGCCTCATTTTTAAAGGGGAAAAGCAAATCTTCATACTTGCTTGCGTGCAGTAGCAGCAAAGAGAAATTCAGAATTTTACTTCATGCCTCCTCACCACTGCAGCTGCATGTCTACAACAGAATTTCTGCATTTCCCTAGTCAGTATGCTGTCTTTTTATAGGCTCTTTTCTTTTGCTCAACAGCATACCAAACTTTGTTATCTCTTCCAGCCCCGAGTGTCACTCCTGCCACAAAAGGTCATCAAGTTCTCAAATTTCAGTATCTGCCCTCCAGTACCTGCCTGCTCCCCTTCATGTAGACAAGAGCTTTCATGTCCTTCCTCTGTAGTGAGGCAGTTTAGGAAATAAAAAATAATTTATGTGAAAAAAAAAACCAAACACTTTGAAGGAACACTTAAGGTTTTTTTTTATGGAAATTTGCGCATTAAAATGTTTTCAGTTAAAATTCAAAATTTATTGGCACTCCCCATGTTTTCCTGGAAATAAAAAAAAACAAACATAATTTTTAAAATTAAATGGAAAGATGGCCACTCACCTGCCAGGGGAAGCACTTAAGGAGTAGATGGGATTTTCTGGGTGTATTTTAGATATTATTGTCCCCCAGTGTTATGCACGCTGCTGCCATGGGGCACCAGCATCCACTGCACGCTGCTGGTGCCCTCCCTCTGTCTCTCCTGCTTCTCCAGCTACCAGGATCCCTCTTGCCCAGAAAGGGGAGGAAATCCCCACCACGAGGTTCCCACCATGGCCAAAGACGATTGAAGCAAAAGGATCAGGGTTTCCATCACCACACGTGGACACTTCCAGACCCCAAGGCTCGGTCGGACCCCCTCCGACTGCCGGGGGGAGCTCGGCCCCTTCGCCAGCCCTGCAGCCCAGCCCCAGTGAGTACGGCGAGGAGGACGGACACCCGCTTTACCCCGCTAGCAGTGGGATTTGGCCAAAAGCTGAAACCATGTCTCTGAGGTTGAGGTTGGGAGGCCCTTCAGGGAGATCCACTCTGGGTCACTAGTGAGTAGATATTTTTATTGTAAAAGCGCTAAAATCAGTTAAAGGGTCCATCTGTAGTTTCGCGCCCTTTGGGGAAAAACTAAGCTCCTCACAGACACCTCTGCCACCCAGGTCTTCACTCACATTTTGCTCCAAATACGGTGAGCAGACTTGTGAAAAAGCCATATAGAGATGTTTCTGTTGGTCTCCACTAAACATACCTTCTTTAAATCCTACCTTTCCCTAGCCCATGGACTTTTCAAGATGTAGCAAAGTACAGCTTTTGTCCTTCCTTTTTCATCTTGACATTTTTATATGCCACTGGAAATACTGGATGAGGGGCTCTGGCTGTTGAGCTGTCTGATATATAGCGGTTCTCAGGAGACAGATAAATAACAAATACCCTGAATGACACGAAGCATGTGTCTTTCTGTTCCCATAGCTGACGTGTATGCATTTTGGATGCAGACGGTGTCTCCTCAAGAAACCAGCAAACTGATGCAAACCGAGCCAGGTGAGATTGTTCTGGGATAATAACAAAGTGTGTCAGTTGGCACATTTATTAAATAGAAAATAATATATATATAGAAATAGGTGACTGTGAATGTATTTATACATCAATGTCTATGTAAGTCTTTATTAGTGGTCTGTGACTTCAGCTTTTTTTTTTCTCTGTTATTCTTTCAATCAATCTTCCTTTATTTTTTTCCCTGTTAAGATGTCAAGGCAACTTATTTTCTTTTCCCTCCTTCAGATTTGCCTTCCTCAGTACTGTCTATGCCACCCTACAGGCCTGTGACACTGAAACTTTACTCAGCTACCAGTAAGTAGCTGCACCTCATGCAGCAAAAGTAGTAGTATATTTGAAAGCATATAAATATGCAAATTTTCCCATGCAGAAACAACATACGTGTTTATGTGTGTAAAACACCCAAAATGTATAAGGGACTGCTTCCATATTTGTTTGTGAATATACACAATCGCATGTTCAAAACATAAATTATACTACGATGATAGAATTAACATATGTACTCCGTGTATCAATTTTAACATGGATTGGTTATTGGAGAATGTTAAAATTCATTTATTCCAAAAGAAAGTATCGTGCTTTAAGTCTCCCTATTGGTACAAATAAAATGATTAAGTCAATCTGTGTCACATGAAATCTCCAGACTTGCCCTGAATTTATAGTACTGCAAAGTTCTTCTTCAGCTAAAGAAGGATCATTATCAACTGGATTTTCGGGAAAGCTCAGTTCTTCCTTTTAAGCACCAAAATGGTTAGAATTTAAGAGCTCAGCATAGTAAACATATGATGATGTGCCACTCCACTTGTAAGTATCAGATACTCATGTTGGCAATAAAATTATATTTACATATAAGTATTTAGCAAGAGGTTATATGCTTTGAAAAACTGGACCTGATTCAATGCCAGGAGGGGAGTCTGAACTCTGGGAGAGTCCGGCACCTACTTTGGATGCTGAGCATGTGCGTATCTGAGTCCAGGCGACCTACTCCCAGATTGGTACAGTAGGAGCAGAGCACAGGAGTACAATGGGAATAAATCTCAGCTGCAAATCCCAGTCTTGGGGACTGAAGACAACTAGTTCAGCTCAAGGTACCAGCATCACGGACACTAAAACTAGGTAAAACGTACACTGTCCTGTAGACATTTTTAGTATCCTTGGGGTCCTTCCACTCCCAGTCTGGTGTCCTTGCTCCCAGTGGCCACATTGGAAACCAAGCCACTTGGCCAGCTGAGCAGGGGGCAAAGCACAGCTGAAGTTGCACGTATGTCACAGTTCCTGATTGCGTGCTCCCCATTAACCTGGCAGTTAAGGAAGTAAATGTGAGGGATACGTTGGTGTGTATGTTCCAGCATTTATACTAGTATGGAAAGCACATCAGTATTATTATGATTTCATATTGCTGTTGCATTTGGAGGGAAAATCCAGACTGCCTGTTCTGGGATTCTACAAAATCTACGTGCTTATAGTCCAGACTCTGATTGTGATTATCTGCTGTTCAGCGCAGCATAATCATTTTAGGGACAGAAGAGAAATTTGGTAGCTACCACTGAGGTCAGTGTGAAAACTCCTGTAGTGTGTGAAGCTGGGGCAATGCCTGTGCTCAGCTCAAGACTAGAAAGGAAAAAAATGGTCCCCACTTTTCCAGAATAAGCAGGTGGCTCAATTCCAAGGTTTCCTGGCATTAGGACTACGTTCTGCCGGCTCGACTGCTTAGAGCTGTGATGGAGCTCTGAGCTCATGGGATGCTCTGGGAAGAGGCTGTCCTTGGTCTCCCCGTTGAAGTTGACCCTGCTGCTACCACAAATGAGTGGGAACACGAGTCTTGCTGGGTGGTGAGGACTGCTAGAGGGAATTTTGGAAACCTGTCCATCAATTGCTTGTGTTTCTATGTGGCGACTGTCTAAGAGAAGTATAGATGCTGGGTAGTGCAAAGACAATATATTGGACTAAATTGCAAGGGTCTTCAGTATCGTTTGGACTTGATATTATAGATAAAACCAGAGGAGTCCAAAGAACTAAAATGCTAGTCAGAGAATACTTTTTCAAAGGTCTGTCGGACATCTAGGAAAAAGAACAAAAATTTTTGATAATATGAGCAGGCAAATTCCTGCAAATTCTGAAGGATGGTAGGCGAGGAGAGCAAAGAGAAATGCTGATTATGTGGTTTGTGATGGATCAGTAGGAAACTGCACCATTCTGGTATTGTCAAAGGAAATCGGGGGTCTTTGATATTGATTCCTAATAAATCTAACTAAGAGAAAACTGCTGCTGATAGTTATTCTGTCAAAAAAGGAAAGGCAAAGTGAAAAACTAAGCATCACCAGCAGGTTTTAGTATGAAGGGAAACTGCAGCCTTGTGGTCCTTCTCTGCTAGTGGATCTGACCCAGAGCATCGGGGATGCAGCCAGCTCCCTGGCTCCATACAGGCAACCCTCAGGTCTTCATTTTGGGATTACCTGGAGGCTTAAAATCCAAGTTCTGGCCTGGATTCCCTGCTAATCTCACCATTTCTAATGATATTCTGAATACTGACTTCTCTCAGCTCATTGTTGAATTCCAACACAAATTTACTTGTTTGTAAAGGGTTTTTTTGGAGGGGGTAAACATATTTGAGTCAGAGAGAAAGGTTCTTTCACAAATCTTCAATTTATCTGTCACTGGGAATAATCACATCGTAAGTGAGCAGTAGTATCTTACAGTTTTGGTATCATTTGCTCTTTCCCTTGGTTTTGTTGCTATTGCAGCAATCCAAGACCAGGATCCTGTGCTGTTACTTTTTGCAGCTTTTGCTGATTCTGATCAGGTTTTTCATAGTTCCCAGTCCTGTTCTGGCTGGCTGAGTTTATCAGCATATGTTGGGTTGCTTGTCTTCTTTTGTTTTTTTTTTTTTTTCTTTTGTAAATTTTTCTTATACTCTTACTGTTAAAAAAGAAAGTATTTGAGAGCACACCACTCAGTGGGGCATCCGTTTTCAGAAGTAAATAATGCTATCAGAGTTAAAAATACTGACCATGAAAAACAAAGTTTGACAACAGCATCGAGTGACCATACAAACCCAAGACCTGCAGAAAGGCACTGTCAGAGAAGAGGGGGAGGAAGCTATTGCCTGGGAGGCCTGAAAACACTGCAGTAAAAAAGTTATCTACTGAGACATGTTTTCAAGGAGAAGACTCACTGGTGCTGAGCCAAGGACCAGTTCTTCATGTAAGAGGCTTTTCAAACCATGGAGATAGGAAGCCAAATATCCTTGCCTGATCTTTCTCTCATTTTACTTCTGTTTAAAGAGCTCAAAATACCAGAGTCTTCATCTTATCCCACCAGGACATACATTGGTTGCATGAAGAAAATGAGCCAATGTCATATCACATGAGTATAGTTTGACTTCTTGACGCTCTTGAAGGTGTGAAAAGAAGAATTTAAGATGAACTAGGTCTTCTTATCTTGATTGGGAGCAGAGGAATATGCTGTGGTAATTCTCAGCCATCAAAAATTCTTCACAAAACCAAAGTTCTCTGCATGTCTTGTTTGCTTTGGGTGAGTTTGACTTGAGGATTCAATAACGACCAGCCAACTGGCAGTTGCTGGAGTGTGTGACTTGTGGTGTGCACAGTCCAGAGTTTGTTCATGTGCCAGTTGCTGTCTGGTGGGCAATGCTATAGACCCTGGAGAACCTAGGACTGGAAACTAGCCCGTTTTGAAAAGGCTGGGAAACACGGATTTCAATGAGATCAGGGAATGGAGAGTCACTAAATGCCTCTCTGTCAGAAACCATGACGACAGAAGCTGTCTACCTGCATATATCACTCATGCTTTTGGGGAAATAAATCGAACAGTGGGATTGCAAAGCAATGAAGGGCATCCACAATGCTCTGAAGACTGAGACATTATTCCAAGAAGTCATTTCTTAAATCACAAAAGTGGATGCCAAGAGATAAAATACGCACGCGTGCATAGTAGAGCATGCAGGGAGGGATATTGTAAGTCTGAATTATTCACAGTAGCCATAACATTGCTTTTCACTAAAAGCAAAATTTAATCTCGGTGTCAAAGAGATGTGATATTGAGATAATAATGGAAAAGTCTGTTTGCTGCAGCAAGAATTGGTCACTTTCTGCCTGTGACTGTAACGCGGTAATTTCAAATTTCAAGACAGCTTTGCACAGGGAGCTGTGGTTCCTGCGTTTTATGGCCTCTTTTTACTGTCTCAATTTCCTAGGAAAGAAAATTCTTAGAAAAGAAAGTTCTGAAACAACTTTCTACTTTTAATTCTTTTTTTTAACTTCAATCCAAATCTGTAGGAACTTATGAACTGAATACAAAAAATACATTTCACAGTAGAAATTTATTACAGAAGAGATATAAAACATTACTATGAAGCACTGAAATTTTTAATTTCAACAATATGATGTGAGTATGCTATCCAATCTAAATAAAATGAAATACAAAATTAATTGAAAGAGAATTTCAGCATTAAATAAATATAGTATTATATAAATGCAACATTAATTTAAAATTAAATTATTGTCAAAAATGAAAAACAAAGCAATTTGTTTAACTTTCAGCTTTTTTGTTTGACTTCTCTTTCCCATATAGATGAATCCAAATTGAAATTGCAGTAATTCAATTTACATTTAGATAAAGCTGAATTTCTGCTGGCAAAACACATAGCTTGAGTAAAGCATTTAACACCTCTTAGGCAGGAAAGCAAGTACCCACTTTGGTGGAGACTGAGGGTGGCCTTAGCAAGTTTTAATTATTCACAGCAACTCTAACATAACTTTTCATGGACAACTTATATTAAAACCTCATTGCCTCTTGCTCTGACGTTCGGTTATTAACATCAAGAATATTTATTAAAGCAAGAAATCATTAATTTTTAATTGCCATCAAGTGGAAAAAAATCAAGGTGTGTCAAATGCTATTAAGTGGACAAAGCCTAATGACATTTATGCAAAGCTGCTAAGATTAAGAGAAGTGGGGGTCCCTCTTGCCCATCCCCAACTAATTGCGCCTGATATTTGTGTAGCACCTTTGACACACAACACGTTTTCAGAGGGGCCTGTGAGTTTGGGAGCTGCAAGTGTCTGCCCATTACTCCTCCATGACTCCTACCTTGGGCAAGCACTGGCACAAGAGAAATAGTTTCATAGCGATCTCTTTCAGGTTGGCAGAGCCTTTATTTTCCTCCTGCCCATGAATGCCATTTTATATTAAACTTCTTGTCAGCACTCGATGACTCAAGCTTATTTCAACAGAACTTCATTAGTCCAAATTTAACCTCCGTAACCTCTCCTATCACATAACATAAGATAGCTCAAAGCTATAAAGCATGTGAGACATGTGAACCTGGAAATGTAATTACACTGTCTAAGGGGATTATACTCTGCAGGTAAGGCAGTTTATCCACACTTGGCCAGAGCCTGCTGCTAGTTACACAAGTGGAAAAACCAGTTGACAATCACACTGCACTCGCCTTCACTCTGCATGTTCAGGCTCTTCCACCCCAACGAGTGCATGTGAAGGGGACACCCACATCATGCAAAATGTGCCCTCTCACAGCCTGGTCCCTGGTTATCTTTTCAGAACCTCAGCATGGTGTTTGCAGGGATGGCCCTTATTTTTCGGCGTGCTGGTATAGAGAAGACATCCCTTTGGAAGGATTGCTCTATGCAGAGGACAACACGATGTGTGTGCATGCAGCTCCCCAGGGTCAGATTGATGCCTTGCAGGGCAGGTGGCTTCACTGCAGCGACCCAAAGTGTGCCCTCACACACAGCATCTCCTCTTCAGAGCACAGCTATTAAATATGCAAAACAGAGGTGATTACACACCTATTTTAGCCATGCCCCGGTAGTCTTTTATCATATTTTAAATATTGCTTTCTTTTTTTTCTAGCAAGCCCTTTGATTCTGACCCATCATAACACAACTGTTAGCTAAGGTGCAAGATGGTGTGTGACAGGTAATGGTTTAGAGAAGACAAAGACTATGGCAAATGTTAGGTTTTTCTCTTAATATGATGAAAAGCCCTGAAAAACTGAAAACAGCTTCAATTTTGCATTACCTTTTCTCAATTTCCCCCATTTTCACCTTGCCTTCTTTTCTCTTTTCTATAACAGAAAGGGAGTCTGAAGAGAGATTGTATTTGACACTGAAAAACCACATAGCAATTCAGGATTTTGTTATAAGCTGCCATCACCTATTCTGCAGTATTGTTTTTTCTGCAGTCTGGCACAGCTGCATTTGCTGGTGGGATGAAATGTTTGGTGTGCAAATGTTTATCCCTTGCTGCTGACTGCAGAAGATTCAATGATGTCCTGGTTTCGGCTGGGATAGGGTTAAATTTCTTCCTAGTGCTGTGTTTTGGATTTAGTACAAGGAGAATGTTGATAACACACTGATGTTTTCAGTTGTTGCTAAGTGCCCTCCTAGTCCAAGGACAGCTCCCGTGCCTACTGACTGAGCTAGGTACACAAGATGGGAGGGAACATAATCAGGACAGCCAGCCCAGCTGGCCAATGGGGTATTCCATACCATGTGACGTCATGCTCAGTATATGAAGGGTAGGCGTGATCCAGGAAGTACCGATCGCTACTTGGTTATCGGTCAGCGCGGGTGGTGAGCAATTGCATTGTGCATCACTCATTTTGTATATTCTATCATTATTTATTATCATTATTCTCCCTTTTCTGTTCTATTAAACTGTCTTTATCTCAACCCACGAGTTTTTCTCACTCTTACCCTTCCGATTCTCTCCCCGTCCCATTGGGGGGCGGGGGGAGTGAGTGAGCGGCTGCGTGGTATTTGGCTGCCTGCCAGGTTAAACCACGACAAATGAATAGAGTAAATTAGATATTTTCCTTTTGGTTGGCTCAAGAGAGGCGAAGAGGGTACACCAGGTACACCATTTCCTTGCATTTTTCTTAAGTTAAAATAATATAATGGTGGTCCCTTGAAGGAAAAAACACTGATTAACCAGCTGGCTCCTGGCAAAGAAATAGTAAAATGGAGAAGTTATTCCCACCTTCCTCTCAGTGCAGGCAAAAATAGACTTTTTCTCCTCCAGTTACTTGTCAGTTTTCATGAAACCTGTAGGAATGTATTTATCCAGAGGATCTTTACCCGTCCCTAAAAATTGATCTGAAATTATCTCATTATTCAAGTCACTAGAAGCAAGAAGGGAAAAACTGACAGATGGAGAGATGGACAGAGAGAAAGCCATAACCTCTGCATAAATCATGTTATTTTATTTAAAAAAGTGATGGGGAGAGCAGTGAGAGTCTGTTTGTTTATTAGCTCAGTCGTATTTAATCTAGGATTCAGATTTAGAAGGTGGGTGTAGGGAAGCATGCGGAACTGGAAGTGAATTTTTCATGGAAGTAGCATATACATATAGAAAATGTCAGATATAAGAAGTGTACAGTGCTGTTCTTTGTCTTGCTGGTTTGCAACTGTGGAAAACTCATGCTTCAGTGGCAACTGAACCTCCACCTAAACAGGTAACAATAAATAAATTACATCTTTAGAGTTGTTCCTTACATTTGTGATAAATAAAAGCAATGTGGTTTTAAGTAACTAACCAGTAATGATAAATAATAATAAATTGAACAGAATATTTGTGCTTTCACTCAAGCAACTGCCAGGCTGTGTGTTGTTTTCTTTTCAATTATCTGCCTCACTCGGATTTGATTTTAAGATACCTACATGAGTTTATTAATCTGCATGTTTCTCGTAGCCCAGATAAGGCTTTGCAAGAAATTTAATGGGACAAGTATTTGAACTAATTCAGAGTTGTATTTTTCCTAGGGTGTCCACAGGCAATCCTCAAAGAGTCCCGTGTGACCTCGCCTCCTGTCACGCTTATAGTGCAAAAGATCAATCCCTGTGTGATGGAGCTGTGTAGGTTTTTTCAGCTCTGCCTCTGTGTTGGTCAGAGAAGGTATTCCAGAAAGGAAGCCATGAGGTAAAACCTGGCACTAGTTTCTCTCTCTCTGCTTAAAATACTCCGTCAGGCTTTTTTCAAATTAAAATTTTCAATCACCAATGCTTTTTTTTTGAGAGTCTGTGGCTACTGGCTGAGACCCAAATGGGTCCCCAGTGCACTGATCAATACCTGATCCGGCTTCCAGTATTCAAACTAAGTGAATAAAGCTCAGCTGAATTTTTCCAAATATCTAATGACATCATTGAGGTCAGAATCTAGCTTTTTATTTCCATATTCAGTAGTAGCAGTATGATATGCATACAGCTCTGCTTATGAAAGATAACAAGCTACTATTCTCCTAACTTTAACTACATCTTTAGGTACTGTGTTGAATACTATTCCTGGTTCTTGAAAAATGCAAGTTATGTCTGTGAGAGAGTCAAAAGATTTGCTTACTCCCGCAGTAAGTATATTTTCTCTTTATATCTCTACATACCTTATTATGAAGGTATAAGAAAAAGTTTTAGATATCCACAGAGTATTTGCTGTCCTTCATCAGATAGCTATTTTATCTGATAACAATTTTTTAAGGGATTAAAAAAAATTATTTAACGTTCATGTATGTTTTTAATATTTTCCTCGTAAAACCTCTTCTGATGACAGTTTTCTTGTGTTCTTCCAGCATTGAAACAAAAATGCCTTAAAAACATCTGTACGTCGGTCTAGAGCGCTGGGGAATTTTACTGCAAATTGGAAGATCGGTGGCAGTTTTAGTTGTCTCTTTCATTTCTCAGTGTAAAAATCAGGATGCAACATGTTATTTGCAAATATTTGTAACAAGACAAGCTATTAACCAGATGTTAACCTAGAAATGTGTCTTCCTCCAAGGCATTGTAAAAATAATGTGTAAAAACAGATGTATTTTATACAAGTGATGTAACTGCAATAAAAAAGCATTGAAAGGCTTTTAAAAATTGTATTTTATAAAGGATATTTACATGGTTGGCTACTGTTTATTTTTTTAGTTTTATTTACAATTAGTTTTATTTACAAATTAGTTTTATTTACAATTAAGATAAAGTAATGAAAATGAACAAATACAAAATAATTTAAAAGCAACCTGAAATACTGAAGACAGGAAGGATTCTTCTTGGTGTTAAACACATGCAGATTATCCATTATTCCAAATCAAATGTCTCCTATTACTTCAGCAACTCATCTAGTGCAGAGCTCGACCAAGGAAATGTTCACACCTCTTGTACTCTCACTCTGTGATATATTTGTGCGAGTTCACCAAGATTCATCTCCTTCCTTATATGTACCTCTGGTGAACTAAAAGCCAGTTCTAAAAAAGGAAAGAATAACCAAAGAAATTGCACAATCCTATATTTTGCTACACTGCAGCAATATGGTGCTACTATCATCCCAAAGTACATCATCAAGACATTAATATTTCAAAAAAAGATTATTTGCACTCGAGCTAGTGCATATTGATGTTTCACTGAAGAAATATGTGTTCAAAGTAATATAAAGTCAAAGAGAAAGGTGGCACCACAAGGAATGTTGCCCCCAGGGAGAGGTGGGACGCAGCAGCCCTTTTCCAAAATACATTTCACTGTTGTGCCCAATAGCATGATGGAAGCATTTCTGTCGTATCAAAGAGCGGGATAGATTGGAGCAGCACCAATTACAGTTGATACTGAAAGTTAGGCCAGTGGAAGAAATAGGAATGTCAATACAGTGAATGTATAAATCGGGAATGTTAACATGGCCATCACACTGCAATGCTGTGGAGAGATCTCGCCTGCAGCACCTCTCCTCACCCAAGGCAGGATCGGTTCTGCTGTGAAGAGCTGGGTGAGTTGCACATTCGTGCAACTGTTGCTTTTAAATCTCACAAAAACATCTTAAAGCCTGAAGACATGATTTAAAAAAAAATCATTAAGTTTTCCAAGAACTCAGGAAGAAGGACATGAAAACAAGAACATAAAGGGAGAAAACAATGATTAAAGTCAGTTTGACTTTCTGGGATTTTTTTAGGTTTGAATAAAAAGGCAATATGAAAAGAAAAATATTTTTGGAAAAGGCTTCCCTTTTAAAAGATTGTGTTATTATTATTTTAATGAATTTAATCTGCTCTGAATTGTAGCACTGATCTCCATGCTAAAGGGCAATTTTGTGTTTATAAGAAATCATTCTTTGTTTTTCCTGCAGGAACGCAACTCCTGGGACAGAGTGCTAACCTCTCTATAGTGCGGCAGGGTGTGCCTGAGCCGTGTCTGGCACTGGGGGTAGGTCACAGCCATCTCCACCCTAACGTCTTGGAAAGGGCTGAGAGCTACTGCCCGAGCGTGTTCATGGGGAGAGAATCAGGAGGTATCACATAGTTATGGGTGTCTTGTGAAAGGACCTGAGAAATGGTACCTGTTCTGAATGACAACCTTCTTGTCACAGTTGTTTAAGACTTACTGTTTGGCTTTCCCAGGAAAATAATGAAAATTAATGAGAAAAATTACGAAATAAGAGAAGGAATGAAAAAGCAAACCTCAAAAATTGGCTGACCACAAAAAAAAAAAAAGTTTTTCCATATTGCAGGGTTTTCAGTCCTGCAAAGCCTCAGTGCATGTTTGGCAGAAGTACAGAAATGATGGTGACATATGGGCAAATCAATATCTCAGAGGACTCATGTTTATTATTATGCCCAGTCAAGCCCACTCTGATTTGTCAGCCTGAAAACATTCGTCAAGGCAGCAAAAATGCACTTTGGGCAATCCCTGGGGACTCCAACTGGAAGCACCAAAACTCACATGAAAATTAATTTTCATATCATTAAGGCACAATTTCTGCCATGTTTCATTCTTCGGTGAAGTTCCTTGATAGGGCTGGTCCCAGAAATGATATGACTGGACCCTGCCCTTTTCCTGGCAACATGTCAGTACTGCATCGATATAGAATCACAGAGTGGTTGAGGTTGGAAGGGACGTCAGGAGGTCATCTGGTCCACCCCCCCTGACCAAGCAGGGCCACCTAGAGCCAGTTGCCCAGGACCATGTCCAGATGGCTTTGGAATATCTCCAAAGGAGGAGAGCGGGAGGGAGACTCCACAACCTCCCACTGTGCCAGTGCTCGGTCACCCTCACAGTAAAAAAATGTTCCCTGATGTTCAGAGGGAACCTCCTGTGTTTCAGTTTGTGCCCACTGCTTCTTGTCATGTCAGTGGACACCACTGAAAAGAGCCTGGCTCCATCCTTTTTGCACCCTCCCTTCAGGTATTTATAGGCATTGATGAGATCCCCCTGAGCCTTCTCTAGGTTGAAGAGTCCCAGCTCTCTCAGCCCCTCCTCATATGGGAGGTGCTCTGGTCCCTTAACCATCTTTGTGGACCTTCTTTGGACTGTCTCAAGTTTGTCCATGTCTATCTCATACTGAGGAGCCCAAAACTGGACATAGTACTCCAGGTGTGGCCTCACGAGTGCTGAGAGGGGAAGGATCCACTCCCTTGATCTGCTGGCAATACTTTACCTAATGCAGCCGAGGATACCCTTAGCCTTCTTTGCTCCAAGGGCACACTGCTTATTCAAGTTCAACTTGGTGTCCACCAGGACTCCAGGTCCTTTTCTGCCAAGCTGCTTTCCAGCTGGGTGGCCCCCAGCGTATATTGGTGCATGGGGTTGTACCTCCCTGGGTGCAGGACCTTGCACTTCCTGTTGAACTTCATGAAGTTCCTGTTGGCCCATTTCTCCAGCCTGTCAAGGTCCCTCTGGATGGCAGCATGACCCTCTGGCATATCAGCCACTCCTCCCAGTTCAGTGTCATCTGCAAATTTGTTGAGGGTACACTCTGCCCCAGCATCCAGATCATTAATGAAGATGTTAAGCAAGACTGGACCCAGTATTGACTGTTGGCGTACATCACTGCTCACTGACCTCCAACCAGACTTTGCACCGCTGACCGCCACACTCTGGGCCCCGCCATTGAGCCAGTTTTCAACCCACCTCACTGGGCTCATCCAGCCCATATATCAACAGCTTCTCTGTGAGGATCTTATGGGAGACAGTGTCAAAGGCCTTTCTGAAGACAATGTATTTCACAGGGCCTTGGAGGAGCCAAGCCTTTTGTTCACGTCAGTATTTTTACAATTCCCAATTTGTCAGACTTCTCACTTCTCCATGCTAAAACTCAATGGACAGTTTGCCTTTGTTGATGGCATCTTTGAGGGATAGCTGTGTCTGACCCTGGCAGAAAGCACACCTTCCCAATGACGAGAAGTCTTCCCAAAGCTCATTGACTCAACCTTCCCCTGGATTTCACTCAGCTTTGGATGAGATCCACCGTGGATAGATGAGAGCAGACGTCTCAACCCTGAGGAATGCCAGTGTTTAAAGCTGTATAAATTTTCACTCATCTTTCATCACTGAACGCTACCTCTTGCTAAGCTATTAAAGCCATATTCACATGCCCCAGAGATTTTGTGAGTGATTAATAACAATGAGATGATTGTTATTTAATTACAGCCAAGAGTATTAGGGAAAGTTACTACACGGTGAATGCACTGCAGAACAGACTTCTTAGTATAGATCCTTTACATGGCTGGAGCTATATTACTAAGATACACTGTGGGCATAATGACTCTAAGGAATCTCATGGAAGAATTAATTAATAAATGTTGAAGTAGGTTTGATAAAGGAAGTGATCACATGGGTGAGGTATATATCCAAGTGGGTATAAATAACTTAGTGCTGACTTTGTTGAAATCCATTTGTCCTCCACCCAACTGCTTTTGAATATATCCCTCAAGGTAAGCCTTTCTAGATGTACTCTATAATACAGGAATCAGGAAGAAAACAATGTAGAATAAGCTATTGGGCACTGTGGAGTTGTAGAATAAAGTGTAAATAAGAGATTTGGGGTAGTAGACTATAAATAGTTTCAGCTGTTAGATTAATAACCTCACTTCCTGATGAAATATTACAAGATTTTTTAATAGAAATGAGTGCAATATTTGACCTTAGGGGAGCAGATAATCAACAGTAGATACATATTTGAAAACTGATAAATAAATGTTCATTTATTTGGCTGTAAAAAACACCATGCCTGACTGACTTAGAAAATCATTCTAAATTTAGGGTAAACTGTGACTGTAGTTCAAAACCAATCTATTATCTGTCATTTAATGAATACTAGTGCAAGGCTTTTAGCTTCAGAAGAATTTTTTACACACATTTCTGTAAGGACAAGCACACCCAGAAGTTGAAGATCTTCAAATAACATAGTGTTTATCGTTAGGAAAATATAAGATACATTAGATCAGTCTCAAAACAGATTGGAGTAAATGTTTGACTACACAGTGGGAGAGATTTTTGTGATGTGAAGCAAACTAATATAATGGATTGCAGGTTAATTGGGTCCAATAGAGGTAATCGCAGAATGTCTCTTCATTTACACAGTGTTTCACAATATCTGCATTTAAACATAATGTGAAGAATTGTTTAAACATCCTGTTAGATCAAGTAAGATATGAAAACTGTTTGCAAAACAAAAGAAACTTCAAGTGCACCATTTAATTGCTAAATGGACTTTCCCTCTCTATGCACTTTGACAGAGCCCGTTGACTCACCTAAAGCAATACCAAAATAAATATTGTTAGTCAGGTTTATAGAGGACATTGGGAAAATTTGAAGGATACATAAGGCTCATCATTGCTATAATATGTGAATTTACTATGATAAGGGTAAAAACTGAATTGCATCTAGGAGAAATATGGCCAGGCTACAGAAGAATGATTTTCTAAGCTGATGTCTTTCCACTCCCAGATTCAAGAGATAACATTCTGCCTAATATCTTACTTAACTCACCAGGCACACCAGTCTGCTGTGTGACTTTTTCTTGTCTTTGGATTAAACAAAAAATGATTGCAATTCTGCTGATGTCTATGTCAATGGTGTTGTATAGTGGTAAGTGGCAATGTATTTTTATGATTATTTGACATTTATGCCTAAATACTATTTTAAGTATGTGCATTTGGAAACAATCCTTTAGAAGCACGCCTTCTGTCCCCTCAAACCTAGTTGTTCAACACCCAAATACACTTAAATAAGTTTATCTATGAAGTACTTACAAAAAGTATTTTTCTCAGGACTTGTAGTGAAGCAAGAAACACTTAGTGGGCTTAAAAATATAACCAAAAAATTGCAACTTCTCTTCGGCTAGTATTTGGTCATTATTTAAATCCTTTACACTCCAAAAAAGTTACAACTTACATATAGAGAGATTCTACTCACTAAATACATGTGTATTGTCTAAATTCTCCAAACCATTCAGTGCATCCTGAAATATAACTCATGTTCAGCTAAAGCTCCTTTTTCAAATTTTACTATGAATAGGTTTTTTTCTTCATATAACTCTTCAGGTTTTATTGTCCTGGATGAATGAGCTTCCCAGTGACAGGGATGGGCAAACATTTCAAATTTCTGCAGTCCCTGCTGTGTAAGAGTGTTATTAACAGTAGTGGTGTGCAGGTGAAGAGAAGGACTCTTAGACATCTAACACCATTTCTGGTCGCTCCATGGGGTTATTGCTAAAGGGAAAAGAAATCTCAGCACCTTGGCATAGACAAAACTCTGCACTGACCTACTTCAACTTCACCAGTTGCCTCTCTTCTAAGGGGTTGCATGCATTAGAAGTCAGTAAAGAAACAGGTCTAAGACAAAACACATGGGCTAAAATATATTGATGAAGCTGAACCTTAAGACTCTACTATACGGATAGAAATCAGTAAGAATATTAGCATTTCCCACTGCAGTGATAGAGAATGCCAAAATACCTGCACCATTTATTCATAAAAAATAAAGGGGTATTTAGTCCCCAGATGTAAAGGGGACAATGTATATTGATAATATCTAGTACACTCAGAAATATCTGGACGGTCAGAAATTTTTCTGACATAACGTTTGAAAGGGATTTCCCCCCAAACCTCAAAAGGCTGTGCCACAGTTTTTAGATTCTTTTCCCCCCGCTAAGCACAATCTGAGCACAAAGATTTAAAATGTTACCATTTTTTGGTTTGGAGAGGATTATTGATTTATATTTATGTGGAATCTATTCTGCTGATCTCTGCTTTGAGACTGAAGCAAATATCTGTGCATGAACTAGCATCTTTGTGAGGAGCTAATGTGATTTACCTTGAATAAATCAAATAGGTTGAGTTTGCTGCACCATGACTTTTCCCGGTCAAGATTTCTGCTCCCCAAGGATTATAATGACTGCATCCATGCCCTGTATGATGGCATTTTAATTAGCCACAATTGCAAAAAAACAACTGGAGGTGCACTGTTTTTTTTTGATGAGCTTTTTTCACATAACACTTCAGAAAAGCATTGTCAAGAGTAGCAACATCACAGACACAGTCCAGAAATTTTTACCTGTGTCTGAATGTTGAAGGAAATTCTGTGGATAAGGTATACATCTGGAGAGCCCCAGAGCTGATGTATCATACAAGTCTCAGGACACGTGCCAAGTCATTTAGCAGGTTTTAAAGAAAGGCAAGAGAAGTTGACCTCCCTGGGGTCTTCTGATGTTTAAAGGATTGATTTATGTAGTGCAACCTTTCACTGGCTATACAGGGAACGACGTAGGACCAATAGCCCTAAAAGACATCATAACAAAAGAAGAAAAGAGAATAATTCATCCAGAAAGTATTTTCTCTTTGTCCCTCCCCCCACAATTTAAACAAAATTAAGCAATCTTTTTAGCAAACATCGGTTCACTGATCTTGACTTAGTGACAATTAGAAATATCGTTCGTCGTAATGAATGGATTAGAAGAGCCAAAGGTTTACCAAGCTGCTGACTCTGTGGTAGAGATTTTTGTCCAGGGGAGCTTCAAACATTTATGTGTTAATTGGGTATGTGCAAATTAAGTTTGCTGAGAAGAACTAAGTGTAAGTGAAGGATGCTGGAGCAATTACAACTTCCAGTAGTTCTGTAACATGGCTTTATCAATTCTCTCCTCTGTCTCACTTCAACTCAATGGGTTTTTCATGTTTTCCAAAATTTTGCTGAAAGGGCTAAATGATCAATGGCTATTCATCAACAGACACGGAGTATGAGCCATGGTGTTATGCAGTGTGTCAAAACCTGGCTCTAGATGCATTTGATAGAACATGGCTTGGGGGAAGGATGTTTGTCATTGCAGAGGAAGTACAGGCTTTAAGCCAGAAAATAAGGGGCAGTTTTTCTTTAGCAAGCATGTGTACAAATATATAGCATTCAATGCTATTTATTTTGCAAGGCACACCACTATTTTGCTTGAATTTGAATTCCTCATGGCCGTCAAGCTTTCGACAGACTTGTTCCAGTTCTGTGAAAAGGCCAGACTTTACCAGGAATCTTTTCTGGTTTGTGGAAAGCGGTCCGTTCCCCTCGGACCTGCTGCAATGAAGGACACTTCTGATGGATTGCTGTTCATCTAACAGCAATTGCCGTGACCAAGACATTCAGGAAAAGAATAACATAAGAGGAAGAACCTCTCCCTACCTCCCTCAACCCCATATCCATATTCTGCCAATAAACTTGAGAAATTAGTTGCTGGAGGCATATGGCTGTTACCATGAACATCTTGTTCACTCCACAAAAGCTGCAGACATCCTGAGAAGGCCCTTATACGTGATCTAAAAGAAAAGTCCTATTTTTTCCTAATCCTTTGCTAAACACAGAGTTAAGCCTTATATCTAAAAAACCCCACTACTCCACTTTACTGTCTTACACCTATATTTATTGCAGGAAAATGAAGAGATTAGCAAAATAACTGTCAGCTCTTTCCCATAATCTTTCATAGAGAAAATGGACAGCTTTCCTAATGCCACTTATTCTGAGACATAAGCTATGCCATGAATTTAACATTACTTTTTTTCTTCAGTTTTTAGATCCTTGAGCCAATAAATACCCTTGACTTATTATCTTTAAAAAATCAGTCAAGTTTAAATAAATCCAAAGAAACACATTCTTTCCTAAAATCGTGCAGAAGATAAGAACAAGGAAAAAAAAGGGAGAGAACAAGTATTAGATTTCACCCTAGTTCAGGAGATGGAAAACAGAAAAAAAAAAAGTGTGGAAAATATACCGCAGCATCTTCAAAAGGAAAAAGAGCTAATTAACTTAAGAAAGAAATAGTGATAAGAAGAGAGGCAATAAGGCAATAGACGATAAGGACTCAGAAAAACCAAACCTCTTGATTTCAAATAAGTGAAGAGCACAGGGTTACAGAGTAGAAAAATTTGGGAAAATGAAAGTAGTTGGGCAACTAAAACAATTTTATACAATTCTACCGATTTATGCCAGTAAGTGCTACTGTTCAGAAGAGCACAGGAATACAAGGGTTAGCACATCCGCAGTAATACCTCAGTTTAACAGAGGACTGATTTTTAAGCTGAGGTCAATGTGACTTACCAGTATGCTTCTGGGCTTTCCTGGGTGCGGGTGGAGCTAAGCAAGGGTTTCATGGCTTTGATAAATCAGCTTGCAAGTGTAGGAAGGCATTCAAAATGCCTGCAGTGTATGTGCCATAATGAAGTATATGTTATCGGTTTGTTGGTTTTTCTTTATTTTTAAAACTCTTTCTTCTCCAATTTTTTTGCTGAGATAGGTGGCCAAGAATTGGAACCGCCAGCATTCCTGCCAAGGCTTCTTAACACACCTGAAAGAATCTCGAGTAAGAATGGTTTAAGCTTTACTTTGTACAATATTTCATGGCAGTGGAGAATCACTTGTGCTCCAGAAGCATTGCAGGGAAGTGTGGTGTTAGCAAATAGCTAGTAACTCTTCTCTCAAAATGGTTTAGCAACAGAAGCAAGACAGGGGCAGTCTGGGGACAGTTCTTGTCATTTACTTTTTAAAAAAACAAGTGTGTTTTTTTTATTTTTTCATTCAGACAATGCCACATTCTTCAATGGAGTCTTTCAAAATGTGGAAAGTGTTGCATTATTTTTTGGTGAGTATGTGTTCCAGTTGTACTTGAGCACTGAATAGAAATCCCGTGGAGTTTGCTTTCCCTGAAAAGGAACAGGGATTTTTGAGGCTGTAGATTGCTCCAAAGACTATTATAATACTAAATACTGCTGTGTCAAGCATTGCTCAATGACCCTGTGTTACTGCCTTGTTTAGGCTCTGTGTTCATGCAAACGTCACCCATGTGTGACCTACACCTGGCTCACCTCCATTTACCATGCATTTTATGGCTGTTCTCTTTCCAGACTGCCTGGGTTCTCACTTCACCTGGTTACAGTCCATCTTCACCAACTTCCCTGCCCTGCTCAACTTTGTGAACAAAATGAAATGTGTTACTGGTTTTTGTCCCAGGGATTTTGAAGACTATGGTTGCGCTTGCCGGTTTGAGATGGAAGGGCTCCCTGTGGATGAAGCTGATGAGTAAGTCTTATCCATGAGATGTCCTCTTCTGCCTTGACTGGCTGTCAGTGCCCTCATCCTCTGACGACCTGAAGCATAACACTTGCCTAAATGATTTAAGGACAGTTGTAAAAAAATAGAAGATTTATTCAGAGGATAAGTCAGTCCCACACCATCCTGCTCTGTTTAATCTAGTCATCACTCACTTGCAACATAAATATCTGATATGACCTGCAAAAGATAACTTCAACTCTGGTTAATCAGCCCTGTCCTGTGTTATTCCTACCTGCTGGTGAGCACTATCTTTTTGCTGGGCCAACACCCCATACCAGTTGCCTTACAGCATGGCATGGAAACAGATGAAGTTGAGGTGATCATAATCTACAGCATGTGATGATCTACTTGCTTCTTTTTTCTTATAGCTCGGAGTCTCTCTTAATCTCCCCACACTTCGATGTGGAGGAATACTTCCATCCTACAGATAAAAGCAGAGTCCCCCACACCTGCATATAATTTCACCAGTGCAACTCTGGTGGCACAGCTGGTTTAAACTGGTGGCAAAGACTGGCCACGAATGCAATAGAATAAGTAAACATCATACCCATCTCCTTGACGTATCTGACCCACAGGTCTCTAAATTCTGAACAGATCTTTGTGAACAAAACCTCATTCATTTCTTTGTACTGGGGAATTCTGTCTCACATTTAAATCGGTGCCAAAAACTGGAGGGCCTGTTAATGAGGTGAGTGGGAGAGCATTAACCTGAGCAGGTTAGTGGGTTTACAGTCTTACCGAACTGTTGGTATTGGGAGCTGTGCAATACACCAGCAGTGTAAGCTCATAGTGGACTATAATGAAAATATGGGCATCTGAGGGGGTTTTAAGCATCAACAGAATCAGGTTACAGCTAAGTATGACTTCAAGTGGCAGTTAGGAGGTTAAGCAGATCTTGCCCTGAATACCTGTGTACATGCAGAGGTTGTAAGACACTGGAGCATCCAGGCACAGAGAAGCACGATGGAGCTCGATGGCTCTTCCCAGTACCATGCACCAGGAACAAAACCACCCAAACTCCACTCTGTGCTTTGGAGGGATACTGCCCCAGATCCTGACTGGGCTAGTGAGAAGAAACGTAATCTCAGGCCAGGACAATCAAATGGTTGTTCACTTGTGCCAACAGGATGTGTGGAAAGAAATTCAAAGAGAACCAAGATCCATCCATGTGTAAATAGAAAAAAGCTTTTTCCAACAATGTAATGTAATGTAATGTATTAATTCTCTACATGAAGACAGCAATGGCTCAGAAAGGGTTAATGCCTATAGCTAGGTGGAAATGGGATGGTTGGGAAAATGAAGATCTAACCCTGCTACTGGAAAAAAGCCATGGGAGTTCTTGTGAAAAGTTTTCTGAACAATCGTGGTGACATGCTGAAACGAGAGCTCAAGTCAGTTCAATGGATTGATACCCGAAGAGCTGAGCACCTGGGCTTTTGCTTCACTCAGCTTCATTTTAATGCAGAGCAGCATAAATACAGAAACAGCAGAATGATCTATCAGCAGTTTTGTCCTGAGAAATGTCCACAGAGTCACTTTGTGTTTACAAATTGGTTGGCAGTCCTGGGGTGAGGTTTCCTTAGCAGCAGGGCAACCCCACTGCAGTTTGCAGTAAATGGAGATTGATTATTGTTTTGCCACTGTCATGGATATGCCCTTGGGTCAAGAAAGCCTCCAAACAGTTGGCTGCTACGTGTCTTTCTCAGACACAGTTCCCACAGTGTTGCAATTTTTTCACTAACTATTCCTTAGAAACTAGTTTTGCTAACCTCGGATTTTGTCACTGCCAATTCTATTCCATAAAAAAGGGTTGAACATCTCACTGTAGGTTTTTAAGGCACTGGAAAATGTTTGTGCCCATAAGCCCAACCTTTTCCCATTTCCCAGAGTAGCTAATTGTCATATCTGAATTAGGAGCCTACTCTACCTCCACAGTGCCTGGGGAAAGAGAAGCCTGCCCAGAGGACAATCCATGTCTTACAATCCCCTGCTTGCAAAGGGAAGGCAAGTAAATTTTCTGATTAACTGTTGCATTAAGTGTTGATGTAATTGTGATGCTCTAAACAAACAAGAACTGCAGGGAGTTTCTATTAGACTAATTATGCAGTTAGAGGAGCTTTCAGGTGCTGACACCTCACTAGACCTCAGGCAGAGACAGGAGTGGGTCTTGAGACCTTTCATCAGCTATATGTTTAAAACTCTGTTCCTGATGGAGCTTACAGCTTCAGCCTCACCTCTGAAACAAGGCATAGTAGCATTTATGGTGTGGAGGAACCATCAGGGCCTCTCTGCTGCATGCTAGTTGCCCTCACGTTTGTTCAATACGTTCCTGCAGTCTCCTAGACCAGGTTACAGCAGGGAGCAAAACCACTAACAGGCAGCAGAGACACTGCAGTGGAAGAAACTGGGCTTTGAAACTTCATCAGCTGGGATAACGCTATTCATCAGCTCCGATCCGCTGCTGGCAACCTGAGCAAACCTCATCACTGATGTCTTTCACCAAGTCAAAAGTCTGATCGCGGTTAGGACTTGGACTAGTTCCTTGGTTGTGAGGACATATTAAATATTGTAATAATTATTTATTAATATAGTAAGTGATTAAATGTTAAATGCTTCCTAAATATAGGAAGTGAGAAAGTGAATGCGTAGCCTAGAAGGGAGCCTGCAAGGGGCAGGTGTTTGCTCCCTGCTCTGATCAGTGCAGGAATACTTCGATCCACTGCTGAGTTCAGTGCATGGGCAGGGCTGCGGGTGATGTGTAATAGCACATTCACTGTGTCTTTAACAAAAATCCCACATGAGCTTAATTAAAGTCAACTCCTTATATCATGATCACAAGTTAACCCTTCCTGGCAGCAGATTCTGGTTTTGAGTGTTAATGTTGTCTTTGCTTTCAGCATGGTCAAGGCTAATGGCAATTCAATAACAGACCTATGTTCTGAGTCCATTTCTTTGAAATGAGGATATTTCAATCTAAATCTAACAGCAAGCTCCTGCTTAATTTATGTAACAATCTTATATGGGGTAAATGATGACAGAGTGTTTTACTGGTTTCATTTACAGCTGATGTCAGTGCACACAGATGTTGCTATAATATAGAAGTAGATGGCTTGCCTGTTCAAAAACAGCCGAAGAGAAGAGAGGATTGATGAAGAGCTTGTTGTTTTAGTTGACTTTTCATTGCTATTCACAGCTAAAGTGGCCATGCACGCATTTGGGTTTTGCATGATAGCAGGGCTGTAGGAAAACGCAAGGCTTCTAATTGCCTTTGTTCTGCGGTGACAGGAGAAAGCTGCTTTACTCCAGTGTGAGAAAAATATTTCGTGGCCCCTTCCCACGGCTAAATGGTGAATTTTAATTCTGATTGTGGCATAGAAGAGAAAGTGCAAGAAACAGAGGATAACACTGCACGTATTTGTATGGTCTCAAAGAGGCACAGGGAATCACAAGGCGTTGCAGAGGCATTAACACTCCCTGAGTGCCAGGTTCTGTGTAGTTCTCCAAATCTGCAGTGAGAAAGGTTGTGGCAGGGCTGGAGCCAAGACCTCTAGAGCTGAGCTGTAAGAACTCAGGTTCCGCAGGAGGAGAGAAATGTAAGTGTGGTTTCCCACAGCACGCAGACCTGCTCCTACCACTGAGTTTTGCATCCAGCAGTACTTACCCCACTAGACTGACTCAGGGAAAAGCAGTACTCAGCCTTTCCTCTGTCTAGGTCCTCTGAGGACCTCTTTTTTCTCTTTTGGCATCTTTTGCATTCTTGTGTAAGAGTGACAAAAAAGCATTGCAATCTCATCTTGAACTGAAACTAATTTGTGTGAACTTTGTGTTATTTCATTTTTTAAGCTGCTGTTTCCAGCACCGCAAATGCTATGAGGAAGCAATGGAGATGGAGTGCACGTGGGATCCATCAAAGATTTCTACAGACGTCAGCTGTTCTACTGAAAATCTGACCTGTGGTAAGATTAACCTATCACAAGAACATAATACTGGAGCCTCACCATGACCGAGAAGTTCGTTCTGGTCTATCTACCAAAAGTCATATATAAATTACCTCCACGTGTGGATTTTTAAGGGCTTTCTGCTCAGGGTTGAATGGAAATAGGAATACACAGAGGCATCAAAGCCCAACTAGGCAGGAAAATTGAAGTCAAATAATGAGAAACTTGCCAGGGCTCCTCTAATAGGCAGCCTCTTGCTGGGGTTTCCCTGACTTTGCAGGACCACTAAGCATTGCTTGAGATATCTCCACTCAACAGAAATGCAGCGGATTCTGGGGAAAGAAAAACACTTCCCTTGTTCAAGGGGAAGGGAAGCTTCAAGGCCTGATTTTTATACGCTTTGAGGGATCAAATTCTTTGTTCACAGAGTCATATACACTCCTCAGATACAACAGTATAGAATCATAGAATCATAGAATCATTAAGGTTGGAAAAGACCTCTAAGATCATCGAGTCCAACCGTCAACCCAACACCACCATGCCCACTAAACCATGTCCCTAAGCGCCTCATCCACACGTCTTTTAAATACCTCCAGGGATGGGGACTCAACCACTTCCCTGGGCAGCCTGTTCCAAGGCCTGACCACTCTTTCAGTAAACAAATTTCTCCTAATGTCCAGTCTAAACCTCCCTTGGTGCAACTTGAGGCCATTTCCTCTCGTCCTATCACTTGTTACTTGGGAGAAGAGACCAACACCCACCTCGCTACAACCTCCTTTCAGGTAGTTGTAGAGCGCGATGAGGTCTCCCCTCAGCCTCCTCCTCTCCAGACTAAACAACCCCAGTTCCCTCAGCCGCTCCTCATAAGACTTGTGCTCCAGACCCTTCACCAGCTTCGTTGCCCTTCTCTGGACACGCTCCAGCACCTCCATGTCCTTCTTGTAGTGAGGGGCCCAAAACTGAACACAGGATTCGAGGTGCGGCCTCACCAGTGCCGAGTACAGGGGCACGATCACCTCCCTGCTCCTGCTGGCCACACTATTTCTGATACAGGCCAGGATGCCGTTGGCCTTCTTGGCCACCTGGGCACACTGCCGGCTCATGTTCAGCTGGCTGTCAACCAGTATCACCAACGAGGGCAGATACCATGCCGTTATAATAGGAGCTACTCTGCAATACTAATACAGTCCTGGCAAGTGTGGAGTGGAGCTCTTTAATGCCTAATCAATTTTAATATAATTTTTCAACAAGTATTGACTCTCAGAAAAGACTATATGCTAGAACATGATTTGAGGATACCAGCAAAGAGGAGTAGAATCCTCAAACCAATACCCTTACAGCTTGTTTAAGCAACAATCTGATCCAATTTCCTTTTCTTGTTTCAAATTAAAACCATTTTTGCTGTTTAGGCCAATCTATAAAGGTCCAAGTGCATTTAAACATAAATAGTGCTTTTTTAGCTCTTTTGATACTTAATAATCAGAAAATATTTTTTCAAACTAAAAAAAAAGGAAGGAAAAATAAAAGAATAGTCCCTATCAGGCTACGTTGGATGGCGTTTTGAAAACACACTGTGATGGACTATGAAACTTGACTGTGTTTAACGTGAAGAAGCACAGTATGAATAGGTTTGCACGAGTGAATATAGACACAAACCTTACAGGGAGGAAAAAGCAGGAGGTGGAAAAGATATTTCAATAACATCTTGTATGGATTTTTATTTTATTTCTAGAGTCTGGGGATCCCTGTGCACAGTTCCTCTGCAATTGCGACAAAGATGCCATTGAATGCTTTGTGAATGCACATGTTAACTCTTCCCTGAATGGGCTGGATGTCTCCTTCTGTCCATCTCTGGTTACAGGTAATAATAAGGATCTGATCAACTGCCTTCTCCTGCCAGTTTTTCCTCTGGCATCAAATTTGACCCAACGAGAATGAAGGAGTAGCTGGGTGCTTTCCTGCACTAAATCTGGCAGTCTGTCCTATTCTCCCTTTCATGTGTCCTTTCCATTTACTGCTACTCAAGTGAATACCAAGAGAGAAGAAGAAGGTGGACTAATTGCCATCCTGGAGCAAGTCCAGGAGAGGTTACTGAGCTGGTGAGGGGGCTGGAGCACCTGATGAAAGAGGAGGAGGCTCAGGGGAGATCTTTTTGTTGTCCTCAGTACCTAGCGGGGTAGACAAGATGGAGACAAACTCTTCCTGGAGGTGCACAGGGTCAGGACAAGAGGCAAGAGACACAACCGCAACAGGGAAATTCCAGTTAGATACGAGGAATTTTTTTTTCAGGAGACTCCTGCCAACCCTGTGAGGCTCTTGCCAACTTGAATGAATGGGTGATACTTGGGGTGATTAGTGACCCACTGAGGTCACTAGCAGGAATGCCAAACTGAAAATATTGCTAGCTCAAATCTCCCCTTAAATCATGCAAAAACTAGCTAGAAAGAGAAAAAACAGACCCACTCTGCTCTGTTACTTGGTTTCCATCTTGGAAGGAAAAATCCTCTCTAAAGATGAAGGGGACATTTATCTCCATTGTCATACACTGATCTGTGCTCTGTAGCTGTAATTACAGCCTTGTAAGCCTGAATACCTGTCCTGTGGGAACAGGGCTGCATTAAAAACTTAATTCATATGGATTGCAATCAGAGCACGGCAGGGGGAGGACCTTTGAGCTCCCGAGCTGAGAGAGACGTGAAAAAGCAATACTAGTTTTTCTAATCCTTTGGCTCATATTCACACACCCCAGTGCTAAGGACAGATATACACATCTATATCATGCTCTGGATGCGTGCATCCCCTCGTGAATAGGTTGAGGGAGAAGAAAATGCCACAGGAAAGTTTGCATCAAAGCCAGAAAATTGTTTCGTGTAAGCCAGTAATCCTTCACTGGGATCAGATGCCTCTCATATAAAGTATGGCAGTTCCAACACATTACAAATGAAGGGGAAATTGTTAGGTGCTAACAGGAAAATCATGCTGGTTTTACCAGTGCTGATAAAGATAGATTCAACTCTAGCTCACTGAATGCCTCCACTAATTTTAGGCTCCTGATTATATTTCTTAATGGAAAAAAAATATCCTTTGAATGCAACATTTTTCTTTAGTGTTCACTCCTGTTATTATCTTTCTCTGTAGTTGTTCTGTCCAGTTCAGGCTTTGAAAAAAAAAATAATCCTATCTGACAAATTTCTAGGAAAAGGATTTTGGTAGATTCTTTATTACAGAGAAAAATGTGAATGAAATGGGGATATATTTGCCGAAATCTTTGCTTTAATAGGAATAAATTCAATGAACTCCTGATTTGTTTTACTGTTCAGGTTAAACAGTGACAAACCCCCTTCTCACATTTTAGTCTATGAGAGAGCTTTCTCCTTTTCAGAAACAACCAGCAAGAGAGATATGACAACACTTCACACAGAGGGTATGTCCTTATCTCTGTAATTCTTTGACTGGAGTATATTAAATCAAGATAAATTTATACTCAGAAAAATAACATGAGTATTTTGGAAGCTATGAATTCCTTTCTGAGAAGCAAAGACAAGTTCTAGCAAGATGCCAAAATATGAAAGGAAAAGAAAAAAGCTTAATAAACTAAAGCACCATTTTTGTGACAAGCTTTTACACAGGTGCACAGGAAAATTTCAGCCAAATGACTCCTTTTTCTGAGAAGGAATTCAGAAGAGAACCCTGAATCTCATTTAGAAATAATATAAGAAGAAACACACTAAAAGCAACTTAAAAATATTTTCAGATGGATCCTTTTCTATTTGCATGCACATTTAAGGCCCTGCTTCAACAAGGTTCCTATCCAAGTGCCTGGATTTAAACATTTAAGTTTTCTGTTTAAATGTTTAATTTTTATTTTCATACCTTCACTATAGGTCACGTATGTAAGTACCTGCTGAAATGGGAATTTAATGAATGCTGATTGCTAGCCAATTTCTCTTGTTTAGGTTGAAACTCTTTATGATAGAAATTGAGGGATTTTTTTTTTATTACACTGTATGTTGCTGAGTAGAATTTAGTATCAGCAGTGAAGGCAGGATTTTAATACTGTTACCGTAATTATCAATAATGGGTTTGTATTTGATATATTTAGATCATATAATAACCCTATAAAAAGTTATATATATATAAAAAGGTTATTATATTTAGAATAATATTTAATATTTAGAAATAAGTTCCATTCTGATGACCCTAGTCATGTTATGCCAAGATCCTGTCTAATGAGCATCCTAAGCCATGACTCTCTGGAGTAAGAACGCTTCTATTTTTGCAGAGTTCCTTCATCGTGGGACTGACAAAACACGGGCTGCAACTGCATCCATGGAAGAAGGTTTGCAACTTACAGTGCAAGAAGCACTGTTTTCAGCTCCCAAAAGCTGAAAGAATAAAATACAAGAATAAGTTGTTTGCTTTCTTTCTGTCCTTCTAAAAGGACTGATATGAAAGCAGATGTAATGTTTTGGTGATTGAACACAAGACGGAATGAGAAGGTGCAATTTTTCGATTTGTGCATGTGATATGCTTAACCAGTGTTTACAGTAAGTTTCCCAAGGGCTGAGAACAGGCTCTCTACGACAAAACCTGTTTTCATCCAAACAGACCTTTTTTTCCCTGGGAACACAGGTCGCAGCAGGTGAGCTGTTTGGCAGAGACGTGCTGTGTGGGTGCCAACCACTGGACCCACATTTGTTATCTTTATTTGTTTGCATATTTGTTGTCTTTAAAGAGACATTTAATTACACAAGATCAAGCAGTGGCATGAGGAAAAGTTAAGCATGGTTTGTTGCAAATGAGCCAGCCGTTTGGTGGTTTATTTACTTTCAATGTAGAGATGCAGGTTGAAGTCCCTCTCACTCTGGTGCCTCTTGGGTGAGTTCCTAAACCACGACACCAAGTGGTTCTTCTGACAAACTTCATTTTTTTCTGCTACAATCAAAAGCTATCTTATTCAGGAATGGATGCTTGCAAAATCTCATTGCTGTGGGATGAGAAAACTATTCTCTTCCTACCTTTATGGTGTGTACTACAACACAAGAGCTGTGGAAAGAAGTCATCCAAAGCCTTGGGTGGCTCTGAAAGGGCACACCTACTGAGTGAGGACCAAGTCAGATAGTAGTGAAATACAGAAGGAGACAGTCTTAGAATCATAGAATCATAGAATCATTAAGGTTGGAAAAGACCTCTAAGATCATCGAGTCCAACCGTCAACCCAACACCGCCATGCCCACTACACCATGTCCATGTCCCTAAGCGCCTCATCTACATGTCTTTTAAATACTTCCAGGGATGGTGACTCAACCACTTCCCTGGGCAGCCTGTTCCAAGGCCTGACCACTCTTTCAGTAAAGAAATTTCTCCTAATGTCCAATCTAAACCTCCCTTGGCGCAACTTGAGGCCATTTCCTCTCGTCCTATCGCTTGTTACTTGGGAGAAGAGACCAACACCCACCTCGCTACAACCTCCCTTCAGGTAGTTGTAGAGCGCGATGAGGTCTCCCCTCAGCCTCCTCTTCTCCAGGCTAAACAGCCCCAGTTCCCTCAGCCGCTCCTCATAAGGCTTGTGCTCCAGGCCCTTCACCAGCTTCGTTGCCCTTCTCTGGACACGCTCCAGCACCTCAATGTCCTTCTTGTACTGATGGTCTTAGACCATCCACTGCCTGATTTAGCTGATGCACTCTTGTAATGTGGCTCCATCACAAGCAAAGCCATACTGTCATGTGCAGAGACCCCGTATCCACCAAGCACACAAGCAATGTGCACTGGATGGGTGCGACCAAGCCACTGCTCAACTCGGAGAAACTCAGGAGTTATTTTGTGGGAGTGGGGAGAGGGGGAAAGTTGCACTTTTTGAGAATTTAAGAACCTGGTTTCAATCTGTGGTGTGCTCCTCTGTGTTTCTCAAAGCAAGTCATTGCCCTAAGTGTGAATCTGGAACAATGCAAAACTATATGGAATTCTTTTTTTTTCTTCTTCTTTTTTTTTTCTCTTAAGAAACAATGCTTCAGACTTTAACAGTTTTTTTTTTATTTTTAAAAAAGTGCCACATGCATAGAGGCACCTATCTGAAAAAGCTTTATGCCGAGTGTAATGCTGGCTGTTCCTTCACACCTCTCCTGTATCATCAAGGTGGGTTTTTTACCAGATATTTCTTGTTCTCGCCTAACAACAGCTCCAATCCTGGTTCATGTTTTTCCAGCTGCTTCTTGGAGACTTGGTAGTAGAAAACTGAGAACTCCTGAAGAAGTGAGTGCACCTCTATTTGCACATCTGTAGAAATCTTTTACTTCCCGAAAGAAACGATTGCTTGTGCTCTCTGAAGAGGCATAATTCATCCTAAAGCTCAAAATATTGCCAAGGGATGATAAAAACCTATATTAGGAGTTTTAGAAAGCTGAAAGTGTATCACAGATAAGATATCCAGTCAGACTTTGAAGGAAATATTTGGAGAACCAGTCACCATTTAACTACCGTCTCCCCATTTAAGCCCATAGGAACTTCACCATTGACAACTGTGGGAACTGCGTTCAGCCCAAGTGAAGTTCTGCTCAGAAACTTGTTCAAAGGCAAAGACATTCTTCCTCACATCCTAACAACACACAAAAAGATGCAGAGTTTTTTTTTTATATATAATTTATATGTTTGTAATTTATCAAAATGTAGCTGATGATAAATGAAAAAAGTTCATCAGGTAAATAAATAAATTAGAGGTTAGGGAAGTATTTGGGCTTGTAGCTGTCCGTCCGCACTTGACTTTCAATGCAGGTAAACATGAGGGGTCCACGAGGAATGTGGCATCCTTCTGTGCACAGCACTGAGATTTGAGACCTAATTCTCTTTAGTGTATTTGTCTGTCAAACGGATTTAATATTGAATTTGCCACTTCAGTCATACTTAAGCTGCTGCTTTGTTAGTGTAAAGCACATTATTTGAACGCAGCAATGAGATTATTTTATCAGTATCACTTTTGTCTACAGTAACCAACACACCGCAGAGAAAAATGGGCAAATCTCTGTACATGAAGTGCCTGGGTCTTCCTGCTTTGCTGAAAAAGCTCTTCTCAGCAATTTGACATCTCCTAAGGGTCTGTGCTGGCAACTTGGTTTCTGAATTTACATTTTCTGTCTTCAACAGTGATTTCTTTTGAGCCCAGTGAGATTGTCCTGGGGATTTCCAAAGCTGGAGGTAAGAGTCTGATTATACTTTTGTTGATGAATCAGTCACTCCTGACTCCAGGTGAAAACAGATTTTGGTTTATGAAGCTCTATGGTGTCTCAGGCAAAAACCTGCAGCTTGGGATTTCTGGATTATACCCCTAGCTCTTCTGCTGACTTGCACATCCCTGAGCAAACCACTTCGTTTCTCCTAGTTACCCTCTTTATAAAACAAGGCTAATAGTGATGTCTGGTTAAGCTTTATGATGTTTTCAGTAAAAGCCACTCCAGAAATGCATTGCAGAAATAGAGCAGGTGGGTCACTACCACGATGCCTCTGCTTTTTGTACAGTTACCACAAGGGACCACAGAGGTACAGCTCCTGCTCCCGCCGTCCCCTCCACCAAAGGTCGGTGACTCTCAGCTTTCCTTTTCCTTTGGAATACTTCATCTAAAAGCATCACATTTAAAAATCCATGCATGGTGACAACAGGGCTGCCGGAGAATCAAATTTAGATCAGGGTCAGATAGCAATACATGAAGAATAAAACCAGACTGAGAAGTATTCACTGTCTGTTGCTTCCAGCCACTCATTTGCACTCCTCGTGCAAGTATTTGTGAAAACCTCTTCATACAAGGTTTTCCGATATAATGGTTGGTCTTTTAAATTACGTTCATAGCATCTGCTGTCAGAAGGGTTCATTTTGATTTTGCCTCCTCCTTTATTATACAGAATTTCATGGAATTCTTTCCCAGTCTAAAACCTACTTCAGCTTTTGCAGTTGTTATTGCTTTGAGCACAGCCACACCAGTAGCTACAGCTAGAAGTGGAGCACCTTGGTAGACTTGGAAGTTTTCAGTGACCTCTTTTTTGGAGAAAGGATCATTCAGGCAGACTGAAATGCACCAGAAAAATGTCAAGGAACACCGAATATGGACAGTAGAAAACAGTTATTTTTTAATGCTGATTGCACTGTCTGGACAGTAGCCATGTCTCCCACCCCAACACAGAAATATGGCATTGCTGTACCAAGCATTGGTCAAATGTTCTCCTCTGTTAACTTGAATGTATCAGAAAATCTGTGTCTTGTGTTGCAGGTCTGCATGGCTCCCGGAAGATTATTTGTAATATCTGTTCTTAGCTAAGTGCATAATTTCCCAAACTTCAGTTTTATTTTCTACATCTAGCAGGAATCGCTTTCATTTCAATACATCACTGTCAAACAAAGTGGCATAAAATGTGCACCTTGCTGAGCTGTGAAAACTAGCGAGCTGCTATTGATCCCTTCCTGTAACCTTTCACAGCCTGCTCTGTGTTCTTAGTGCCACTTTTATTTTTTTTATTTATTCTTTTATCCTATGACAGGTTATTTTGAACACATACTAAAACCAGAACCTCAGAAGGACAAATTTAATGAACTTGAGTTTAATCCAATTAATAAGTTCAGCCAGGAATTTAAAAGGAAAGGCTTTAAAAATGTGGAAACACATGTTCACTAGTATTTTCAAAGTATTTTGTTTGTGAAATGCCACATTCTTCATATTGACGTTTAGAAAAAATGAAACCATTTGATTTCCATTTGATAACAGTGTTTTCATTTACAAGTTAGCTTATATAAAAAAGATTAAAAAAGAAAGAAAAAAAAGTTAAGTAATCCCCAAATTAAACAAAATATTCCTGCTCAAGAATAAAGCTTCAGGTAATCTAAAAATAAATACTAATTTAATTTTTAAGGTAAAGAATCTCCTTAAAATTATGTTTCTATTCATCCTCAACTTATTTTCCCCTTAATATTTGCTTGTGGTTACAATGAAGTAAATCCTTCAGTTGCCCAGCTCCGCATCAGTCAAATCATTTTCTACCTTCCCTGATGTTGCTATCAGTTTTGGTACCCTCATGTGAATGGAAACTCTTTTTTTTTAGCTATTTATTCAGAAAATGACATCTCACCTGCACTTCACCTCTCGGTATGGCTGACTAACCCATACGATTTTCAGCAACTGGCACAGCTCTTTACCTCAGTATGCAACATATAAAATTTTAAAAAAAAAGATCAGTAGTTATACTGGTCCTATTTAACCAGCATCTTGTTTTCTGAAAGGCAAGAAATGTGAAGAAATGACCAGTGTGGATAGTCTTTGCTTTTCCAATCTTCATTTTGAATTTTTTTTCTCTACGACCATCAGTTCACACAAGTTCTGCCTGAGGATATTACTCTGACCCGCTATCTGAAATGAAAATCTTGCTGTTTATTGCTCCATGTCTTCTTCTGCTTTCCTCTTTCTGCTTATTCAGAAGAGGATGGATTTATGGAAGCTGTGGTCCCAGCGGAAGAAATAACCACCTCCCCAGCCTCCTTCCCAGGAGATATCAACCCAATGCAAGTCAAAATTATCCCCACCGAGAAGATTCCTGCAGGCATATCTGCAAGGACAAAGGAAAAAGGCAAGTAAAAACTGAATTACACCTATTCTAACTTACAGCGCTCCCCTATTCCTGTCCACAGCTATCTGCGGATTCAGCATTTCTCATAGATATGTAGAATAACACTATTTTCTCCCTAAATCTGGATAGATTACATAGAATACCGGGTGCACAGCACTGACTGCACTGGAAAGGGCAGTTCACTGTCAAACGCTGACCAGGAAAGCTTAACTAACCATTAATGGACAGTCTTCCAACTATGAGTTAAACAAATGTTAGAAGACTGCCAATTGATTATGGTTCAGAATATGCACTTTTGGACACATTACTGAAAAAAGAGTTTATTCTACCTTTGCAAGTCTAATCTATGCATATGTCATCTCCAGCGACAAGCCCTGCAAGGGGTGGCCAGAGCACAGCTTTCTCTGGAATAGCTCTGGAACTGGTACTGTCTGACAGGGGACCCAATGAACCTGCAGGAAAAGGTAAATGAAGGTTTTTTTCTGGTTATATCTAATGAAATACCTCTATATTAAAATGTAGGTGTATATTAAATATAAAGATTATAGTTATGCTAAACCAGTTAGACAGGCACACATGTATTGGTATTTATAAGAACAGGAGATGCAGTCATCTGCAAAAGCTCCCGACAGTTTAACCTCTTCCACCAATGTGCTATCATTAACACTTACAAAAACTATTTATGATTAGGTTATAAGTACATTTTTCATACAGTACAAGATCTAAAATGAGCTCAGTCAATGTTTGTTTTTAGGCAGGAATTTAATTACGTTTTTGAGTTACTTTATTTTACAAGCAGCAGAAGCAATAAAAGGAACTTCCCCTGCTCCTCCCTCTGACCTCTTGCCAAAGACTTGCCAGAGTCGGCCTTTTTCTCACCATTCCTGATTCTGTTCCAACTCCTGCCCAGAGTTCACAGAGATGCCAAGACATTTCAGACCTGTCACTGCTGTAAATCCACACTCATGGACTGTCCCATCCATCTTGTTAGGCTTCCCAACGGAGAGAAGCGTTCCCAGAGCTGGAACAGAGCAGACATGAAGAATCGACCCAGCCTTCTGTCAAATTGGAAAATCTGATCGTAAAATATCATCTTTTAGAGAGTGCCCGTCAGTGCATGAACCTGGGGTTCGTTCTTGGTGAATTAACATCAGTGAGCAAAGACCCAAGCAGGCGCGTGGGCAGAATTTTCTATTGGGGGAAATAATCCAGGGTTGTCCCTGGAAGAAGCAGGGAGGGTCAGTCTAGAGCTGCAGAAGGCAAGATGGGATTTCTCACAGGAGCAAGGAGGGTGCACAGGGAAGAGAAGCCCGCCCTCTCTCTCCCCCAGTCCAATCATCAGCCCCTTCAAGTCTTGTCCCTGGCAAAGTCCCAAAAGAGGCCCCCTTGACATCGTTTTTCCTGACACGGAACACACTCTGCTCTCAAATCTTAGGGATAATTCCCACAGTATCAGCTCTTCCTGAGTGGGTGAAGAAACAGAGGCATTAGGGTGGGGACATGGAGATGGCAAGACCTCGGCAGGACAGTAACTATTATGACATCGCTCCTGCATTTGGGATAGAGGCATCATAGCTCTAATCGAATTGCATTTAAAAAGCATGAATGTGATAATCCAAGGTGGTCTTCCCTAGTTTGTAATATCAGAAAACAATTCTCTTTAAAGTGAAAATCCAGAATCTTTCCTTTAGGAAAGCAACACTAGTACTGATTGCTCTGTGACGGTAGCCAAGCTTTATCGGGACTATTTTTGTAAGCATACCATGAAGGAATCATGTACATCTTAGTCCTAGTAGACCTTTAATGCTAGGTGGAAGGTATTTCAAATGAAAAAAAAAAGTTATTGTTTCCTCCAGCCCAGCATAGTCGTTGCCCAGCTACCACTGCGCAAGCACAAGAGGTTAGGACTCTATTTTCTGAATTAGCCAAGACAGAAGCTATTGAATACTCAGCTAGGTTTGAATATTCTAGAAGAAAAATTTAACTATGAAGGATTACAAAGGATTGCAAAGTACTCTTATTGCAATCCAATTTGACTTGTAATTTACATATTGATAGGGATATCTTTTCCCCTTAAATATTTCCCTCCTCACTTCTGCTGTCTTGTTCAGTAGTATTGTAAGAGCCATAGTTCATGGACTGGAGCAATGATTTAGAAATAGTAAAATGTTGTCTTTAAAAGTTTCTGATAGCTCTGAAAATACTTCTATCATCAGAAGAGAGCCCCCAATCTGTGGAAACATGATGTGTCAAACCACATTTTTTGCTTTACAGCATGTGAGCGATTAACCTTTCTGCAAGAGAGAGGAAATGGAAGAGTGAAGAGGGAGCTGCCCCAGCTGGGAGAAATGCTGTTCTGTTTAACTGAGAGATGCCCAGAGGACTTTGAGTCTTACGGTTGCTACTGTGGCCAGGAAGGAAGAGGTTATCCTACTGACGCACTGGACAGGTGCGGGCTTTCTATAATCTGCCATTAACCGTGGGTGTTATTGGGGTGCCTATGGACCAACAAAGGTTAGTGTGCCTTTTGTTGGGCCTTATATAGCTACGTATCGGTAGCCAGGCCACATTTTGGAAAAAAAAAAAAAAATCCACTTAAATACATAAACCACAAAATACTCAAATGTCACTAAGACACATTCTATTATTGCAGCAATGTTTTGGAGAGGACTTACTAACTCAAAATAAGAAAGGAGAACGATGGGAGGTAAGTAGAGCAGAAGGAAGAGTATATCAAAAGAGATGAGGATAAGGGTTGCCGTGAAACTTGGCTAAGAGGTGGTTTGGAAAGTGATTTATGAAGAGAAGAGTTAACACACATCTGTGCCGCACCGTCCTCCAGAAGAGAGTACAGCTCGAGTGAAGTACTGCCTGAGCTGCAGCCAAGAGACCTGCCGAGGCCGACTGTGCGCCGTCACAGCACGGCTGACAAAGGGGAGGAATTCTGGAGTAATGCAGAGAATTCAACCGAAGTAAAGAAATCTCCTTAGGAGCGTTGTATTTACAACTAAAACTCTCTCCCTGTGGAAGTTCATAAGAGTTGGGGCCACATCAGGTCTAAGTATAGCACTTAGTATGGAGCACGCGGAGCTTTCCTACACTTGCACACAAATAAGGCTGCCTACGCATGATCAAGTAGACTAGATGAGGGCTAGTCAAGGCTCTGGCTATCATGATGTAGTTTCCAGATCTTCAGCCAACAATACTGGAACACTTGAAGACACTTCCCACAGAGGATTAGGTCACAGTTACAATTGTAATTATATGTCTTAATATTAAAACAAAAATCCTTGAAAAACTACAGCACTCTTAAACATGTGATACCAAAGAAATTAGGAAGGAGGTAGTGAAAACAGGAACAGGTATACGAGGAGAGTAGGAACAGTTTGGGGTGTTTTTCTTCTTCTTTATGGAAAAGATTTTTCCATGAAAATTAAAATTTCTCAGTTTTAATGGGCATTGAAAACAAAGAGATAAAATAATTGCGAGTACTCTGTGATGCAGGAAGAGTAAGTATTTTTCATTTACATCTACTGTATATTTTAGGTGCTGCTTCTCTCATCACTGTTGTATGGAACAAGTTAAGAAACTTGGATGTCATGCAGAAAGAAGTTCAAGATCTGAAGTTGCATGTTTTGATCATAAGCCACAATGTAAGTTTGGGTTAGAGGAAATTCCTCGTGTTCTGATGACAGTGTATCAGAGCATTACAGACTGAGTCTTATGAGGAGCGGCTGAGAGAACTGGGGTTGTTTAGCCTGGAGAAGAGGAGGCTGAGGGGAGACCTCATCGCGCTCTACAACTACCTGAAAGGAGGTTGTAGTGAGGTGGGGGTTGGTCTCTTCTCCCAAGTAACAAGCGATGGGACGAGAGGAAATGGCCTCAAGTTGCGCCAAGGGAGGTTTAGATTGGACATTAGGAGAAATTTCTTTACTGAAAGAGCGGTCAGGCCTTGGAACAGGCTGCCCAGGGAAGTGGTTGAGTCCCCATCCCTGGAAGTATTTAAAAGATGTGTAGATGAGGCGCTTAGGGACATGGTTTAGTGGGCATGGGAGTGTTGGGTTGACGGTTGGACTTGATGATCTTAGAGGTCTTTTCCAACCTTAATGATTCTATGATTCTATGAGTGCCACCATGCCTGTGAGCTTCTAGAGCTGAGTATGGAGACAGAAGAATTTGGCTTACAAAATATTAGCAATGCTTACTATAAATCCAAACTTTTTTTCCTAGTTAAGATAAAGGTTATTACACCACTGTGTGTGATGTGACCAGGTCAGGCTGAGAAAATTACATTCAGATATTTTATGATTGGAGACAGAAGTCAGTTGGTGGTGTCTTTACATTCATAAATTCAACTAGAGCCAGTTCAGCTGCCCAGCACCTTGGTGTCAGGCTTATGTTTAGATGATTAAAGGTGAATTTGGAGACAAAAATTCAAGGCGGATTTGAAAATTTTATTTTCAAAAGCTTATCTACCCATGGCAAATTACACATTGACTAATTGTAGCTGCTCTCAAATATTAATTCTGAAACTTCTTTTTAAGGTATTGGTTGGAGCATGTGTGAGAAACTACTATGTGCTTGCGATAAGACAGCAGCCGAGTGCATGGCTTCTGCCTTCTTCAATGAAAGCCTTAAGTTTCCACACAGGCAAGAGTGCCGGGAGGAGAAAGTCTTATGTCAAAGTGACCCGTACGAAAGGCCTTCAGTCGGCACAGAAACAGGCACCGGGATTTCCAGCTCCGAGGAGAGCAGTGAGGAGGAAGGCCCACTGTGGAGCGTATTAAGAAGAGCAAAGAGAGGGACACACCATCCCGTTGGAAACTCCAGAACTCCGCCACACGGAGGCAGATAACCAGCCACCACCACGCGCTTGAGAAACGGCACGGAGACTTTCACAGTCAGCCATTGCGTACCTTACTCTTTCTTATCACGCTACAGGCTGCCTTACACTTTCCAGCACACAAATGACGTAATCATAGACTAGGTATTAAATGTTAGGCTGTATGACTCCTTACCGTAGTGAAGTCGGCACTATGGACCATCTGTTTAGGTCAGATATTACCTTAAATAATTATTTGACAGTATTCTGTATAATTTCATTCGATTTCTATGTAAAAACTGCTCTGATCAAAGGCTGATTTTTGTTAACTGTGTAGTTGGTTCAGACTGGATCTTGCTGATGGTGGCTAAGTATTTCAGGTTTTTAATTAAACAAATCTGCAAGTACTCCAACTCCTTCTGCAGACATTCTTCCTTTACTGAGCTTAGCAGGAAACACCCAAAAGAAAAGCTACGGTAATTGCATGAAAATGAGTTCCTTCTTCCCTTCCTATCTAATTGCAATTTTCAACCCACAGTGTTTCTGCTGGTCAATCAGATCATGACAGTAAAAGACACATTCCCTGCCCCAAAGCTGTGTACTATGCACAGTTAACTCTGGTTTTGAGAGATTTCTGGATGTTAAAGGGAAGAAATTTAAAGGTTCTGCTTTCTGGGATCAGCTAAAACTAACGTATTCTGAAGTATGTAATGTAAAGCTGGAATAATGCTTTTTGCTTTTTACTGAACCCAAGTTTGTTTGCTTTTCCCCGCTCCCCCACATTCACCACTCATAAGATTCACCAGTTTTCAGACAACAGCAGTATAAAAGGATTTGTACATCCCTTTACTTGATAAGGTGCTAATTTAGATCATGCTTTGATCATAAAATATTGCCACAAGAAATAAAATTGCTGAACTTGGCTACCAATAACAAAGCTAAACAACAAAAAAACCCAGCTAGAGTCAAAAGCAACCTTGTTACTTTGATCTGAAAGATGCACACAAAGGTATAATCTTTGTATGTCTTTCTCATTAGATTTCAGTTGTATAGCACACAACAGTGCAAATACACAGCTTAAACCCAGAAGGTGACTTGCCCAAAACAGCACATAACATCTCACTCAATGGGATTACTGATATTTCCGTATTTTCTCTGAGCATGTATTTGCAAAATCAAAACCATACTAATAAGGTACCTCCTCTGTAAGCACATCTAATTGTAAGAGTGAAGGTTTGACTTCCTGATCAAAAGCAGTCATATCATTTTAATCTGACTGACCATTCATCCGTTGACCTGCCATAACTGACTTTGTGCTGTTTGCATCACTCGTGAGATCTTTTGAAGGTTAGATTGGTGTTTCCCACTCCTCTATTCAGTTGAATCATATCCTTGTCTTATTCTCTTCAACTGCAGCCTTGATCCCGAGTGCCGTATCTCATTCCCCAGGGAGCAGTAACAGCACCTCACTCTTACCAGCAGCTTCCCCAGTGCTGAGCACCCAGAAACAAAGGCTGACAACCCCCCCCACCTTTGAGTTCAGAGTTCGGGTTCAGTTCTGCACCGCGTCTCAGCACAACTTCCCAGGCATCTCAGAAACTAGAACCACAAATCAAACCAAGGTAGTTTTACCTCTCAGTTGAGTTGTCTTCAGATGTTAACCATGACAGAACGCAACTGAGTATATATGCAATTACCTGAGACACTTGGATTCCGAGTTGTATAATTCTGAGCCTGCAAACCTACAGTAGGATTAAAAAAGATGTAACATTGGTGTCAAAGTTCATCGACTTTGCATATTGTTCTTCTTAAGTTCAACTTCAAGTGATACGTCAAGGAGTCAGGTTTGTTTGTGTGATCCTGAACATCCAGAAACAAATTAATAATTGATTTGAGGGTCAAGTCATACCTGTCTCGCTTTTTCTTGGAATTAGAAAGGTCTCTAAGAATTCTCACACTTAATGCTTCCATTTGCTTAACAAAGGCATACTTTTATTTGTTACTATTAACTGAAAAAAATATAAAAAAGCAAAACAATCATTTTACAAAATATTTTGATTGAAAAGATTCCAAATTTCCCTTGCTTCTTAACATTCTCTTAGAACAAAAGATTTACAGGTGGTCTAACTGAAACTAGCAGTTAGTCAAGGGGAGCTGCTCCAACGCCGGCCCAGTCCACTGGCAGATCTCATGAGGTTCAACAAGGCCAAGTACAAGGTCCTGCACCTGGGTCGGGGCAACCCCCGTTACCAATACAGGCTGGGGGATGGAGGGATTGAGAGCAGCCCTGCCAGAAGGACTTGGGGGTGCTGGTGGACGAAAAATGGGACATAAGCTGACAATGTGTGCTTGCAGCCCAGAAGGCCAACCGTATCCTGGGCTGCATCAAAAGAAGCGTGGCCAGCAGGTCGAGGGAGATGATTCTGCCCCTCTGCTCTGCGCTGGCGAGACCCCACCTGCAGTGCTGTGTCCAGCTCTGGAGCCCTCAGCACAAGAAAGACATGGACCTGTTGGAGCGGGTCCAGAGGAGGGCCACAAAAATGATCAGGGGGATGGAACACCTCTGCTATGAGGAAAGGCTGAGAGGGGTTGCTCAGCCTGGAGAAGAGAAGGCTTTGGGGAGACCTTATTGAGGCCTTTCAGTACTTAAGGGGGGATTATAAGAAAGATGGGGACAGACTTTTTAGCAGGGCCTGTTGCAACAGGACAAGGGGGAATGGTTTTAAACTAAAAGAGGGTAGATTTAGACTAGATATAAGGAAGAAATTTTTTACAGTGAGGGTGGTGAAACCCTGGCACAGGTTGCCCAGAGGGGTGGTAGATGCCCCATCCCTGGAAACCTTCAAGGTCAGGTTGGACGGGGCCCTGAGCAACCTGATCTAGTTGAAGATGTCCCTGCCCATGGCAGGGGGGTTGGACTAGATGACCTTTAAAGGTCCCTTCCAATCCAAACTCTTCTATGATTCCATGATTCACTAACATTTCTTAGAACAAAAACTGTTGCTACAAACCTTCTAGCAATTTGCTCTGAAAGATCTGGATTTCTTCTCTATGATCCTGTTCTACAGGGTTGCATTTTGTCACTAAAGTATTAATTACAGACCAATGACTATACCCTAATGCTGGATACAGAAACGCTACCCGTGTTCTTCCAAGTCATGAAGCAGTTAACTAAACCGTATAATTTGATCTCCTTGTGCAAACTGGACGCTGTGAGAACAGCAGGTGAAAATGCCAGTGAATGTTCTTGGATGAGCAGTTAATACTCTATAAACCTCTGGCTGCTGGTACTCCCCCTTCAGTATTTTTCCTACATTAACACTGCAAAGGATTACAGCAGTGTAGAAAAAAAGAAAAACACCAAAAAACCCAAAATAAAAAACAAACCCAAAAGGTATTTAGTCACATGAATCCCACTGCCTACAGTGGCTACACCATTAGCACTAGTGAAAAAAAAAACCAAAACAGAACATAAAAACTTTTTCTTAGGTAAGCGATGTGAGAAATTCTATCTGCAGACAAGATTTTAATTAACTTTGATCCCCTCCCCCCCATTATGCTGTACAGAAAGAGGGCATTTTCGTACTTAAGTAAAATGCTACAAATCTGCAAAATGCCCATTTTTGTCCAGTGCTGAGGATGAGATCTGCATTACGCTGATGTTTGTTTCAGAATTGGAATTTTTATCAGCCTTCTATCATAGTGATGAAAAGCTATTTTATATTTCACAGCATTTATAAATACAAATGATAATGAAAAGGTCAGACAGCTAATTAGCTGAAATGGGAAAAATTGGCCTTGAAACAAGTGAATTAAGTGCACTGCTGCTTAATAATAACAACACAAGCTCATTTCTCTGATAATAGCAGTGCTGCTGCTCTGAAGCCTGCATTTAAAATAACGCTTAAGATAAAGAAACAACCCTTTCTGCTAATTATTGGAAACTAGTATTCCATTCACGATTATGCAAATAACACATGCATATATTCACTCAGAGATATGCTGAATTTTCCGATTGCAGAGATAGAGATGGATTATTTGAATCGATCAAGTAACAGAGAAATTGCAACATAAATATGTTGTTATTGAGGCAACGTTTTCATTACTTCCTTTGGGATTTTTTCCAGCATCTCTTATTTCAGGAAGAATTTAACACCGAAGTTGTTCCGTAGAGTAATTACTACCATATGAATTGTGCTGATAAAGAGAAGTCTTAAATAATCAAGCTATGATTAGCTGTATTTATTTATTCTCAGAGATCAGTGCTAAAATAATAAAAAAAATGATAAGCAGATCAAGATGAGATATTTAGCATAGCTTTTTTTCTTTCTTCTCTCATTCTCACAGTAACTTTACACTATATTTTTCAAAGATTTGGGGCATAGCTGGCCGAAACCTACTTGTTTCCCCAAAGTGAACAACCAATCTATTAATTACTAATCTAAAAAGATTTCCTACTTCACTAGCTACTAATTTACTTATTTTAACTTTTTAAGCACTTATTCTTTGCCTGTAAGCTGATAAAGATTTGGGAAGATGATTTCATAAACAACTTGACATAATTTAGGAAGACATGAACTCTGAAAACTAGCACTATTCAGGTGTACCGGTCAACTTGATCACAGTATCATTAAAACTGTGAGCAATGAATGAATTAAGTCTTTCAAACAAAGGCAACACCGTGAAGCAGCAGCAACTTCCAGACACAAACTCCCCCAGTACCCAGAAAGTAGCTCTTAACAGGCCACCTTTGTTATGTCTTACAACTGCAGTGGCTGCCACTTTTGTCCTTCCTTGTCTGGTCTCGTGTGGTAGGGGGACAGAATCTCTTACTCACCTCTACACCTTCTCTTTAGATATGATTTAAAATAATCTCCCAAGTGTGGCTGCTATTTTCTCCTCGGATTGTTTTGAGGTATCCATTATCAAAATCCTGCTCAGACCAACCTGAGCAACAAAAAAGGTTGATGACCACGCACCTTAATAGCAGGTTCTGAGATTCATGATAAGTCATAGATTATAGAAAGACGAAGCCTACCCTTTAAAATTCCCTAAATATACACAAAGTTTTAACGTCTGCAAAAATTAGGAATAGAGGAGCAAGGGAAAAAAAGACAACAATATAATCCTCTGTATATTAGGATATATCTCATGTGAGCTAGAGAAGATCCCAACTTCCTGAAAATAGAAAAAAAAGAATTGCTCTTCCCGCTTCTCTTAGGGTGCACTATTAAAACCATTTAAATAAATGAATGCTACCAAAAAAAGAGAGTTACAAACAACAGCATAATACTCAGCCCTGTTAGATGGCATCACTTTGAAAAAAGCTACCTGTGGGTGAGCTGTATAGAGATCTTACACATGCTGACAAGTTTATTCCTTGAAATTAATACTACAAACCCAATACCTTTTCTTAACCAGGGAGGCAGGCCTGAAAAGCATAACTTATTTATCTTCCCAAAGCTTGTTTGCCATTAGGGAATGATTTTTGTATTGTTGCATTCTCAACTTTTGGTGGTCTTGGTAATAGTAATGGTATTATCATGAATAGTAGTAGTAGTTTAATAATGCTGCAATGCTGTAATATTTGGGGGGGAGGGAACTGTGTAAAATGAGGTCTATTGTAAATGCCAAAAAATGTCATTGACATTTCAATTGTGAGCAATAAAAATTAACTGACACCTTAGAAAAAATTAATTCTAAATTTTGGTTTATTTTATTGCTTAAATATAGATTGCACAGTGTGTTCTTACATTTATTGAAACTAGTTCATTAAGTACAGTACAGAATATATGACCATCAGAACAACAGAAAAATCAGCCCTACCCTGATTTTAGACAACAGGCTAGTTCTATCTTTTGAAATTAACAAGGATTTAATTTACTTTAAAGTGACCCACTACCAAAAGCTATAATTTTTCAAAATAACACAATGGGAAAGAGAACCCAAAGCAAAAGCTGGAATACATATAAACAGCTGGATACCGATTTATAAACATGGTGACAGTACTCAAAGTGTTGCAGATAATACAGGGCCAGTATGCATATGGAGTTTTTAAGTTCTGCAACTTGTCTCAAGAACATAAAGAGATAAGTGAAACAAAGCAGCTTTATACCGTACAACAGCATTCTTAATTCATTTGGTTTCATTCATTAAATACATATAACAATAGCTACCAAAACAATACATTTACAGTCACTCCCATCTCCCAGCTATCTAGAAAGGCCAGAGTGAACCAATTATCAACTTACAGATCCCTGAATTTCCAGAAAGGAAGAAATTAAATACCATGTGAACACAGAGTGTTACAAGCTCTTCATTCCCTGCACGATACCTGCACAACACCTGCATTTCCCAAACAAAGCTCATTTGAACATTGAATACATGGAAACCTATCATTAGCATAAACGAAAAATACTTCATAAACAGAACAGAAAATGAAATGCTGAACCTAGTTATTTTCACATGCAGCATTCATGCAACAGAATTCGATCACAGAAACAATCCTGTATTTACAGCACAGTCTCCATACTGCAAGAGTGCAAACAGAAGTACATTCTTTATTTCTTAGACTCCTTATTTTCTTTTTGTACAAAAGTGCACAGTGTTCTTCTTAAAAAATGACAGTGGATAAGTGTTTTACATTGTATCCCTAGGTTAGATTTACTATTTAAAAAGTTACAGTCTTTATATAGGCCAAAAAACTATTATGTCTTACCTTAAAAAAACCCCAAAAAGTGAAAACTAAAAGCTAGAGTGACAACGAGTCCTATTTATGTGTAGGCTGTGGTCTGATCAGGCTGATACGCTGCAGCAGTAAAAATCACAACGGAATGCTGTAGATAAGGGGCTGTTTCGTCATCCACTAACAGCTGTGATTGCACTGTTAAACTGAAAAGAAGGTCTCAATTACCTTTTGAGTTTTGTGAATGCTTTCTGAAAGTCTCAGCGTGTTATCTCATAGGTTTAAGTAGCTGATATTTCTCTGATGTTAAGTCACATCAGGCTTTTAAAAGTAGTCCAGTGGAATACTGTACTACACTTCAAAAAACTTAAAATCCGTTTTACAGTGGGTTTGCAAATGCTCAAAACAGTCAGCAAATTAGCTGGCCTGATAACCATTCAGATCTTAGAATTATGCAATCATAGATCAATTTAGGTTGGGACTTCTGGAGCTCATCTAAACCAAGCTCCTGCTCAAAGCAGGGCTTACTGAAGTTAGATCACTTTGTTCACAGCCTGATCACTGTTTATCTAAACTGCTGGCTAACTTAAATGTCTTACATTTATTATAGAAATTTGAGAACATTCATTCATGGTTGTGCTGCTTCAGTCAGATTCAGATAGATTAAGAGACTTCAAACTTACTATTCCTGGCATCAACGAAAGCTATTTTTCCTTTTTGCCTGCAGAATTTAGTGAGTCATAAAGACAGCCTTGACAATTATCATCAAAAGCTCAGTGATTTACTATATCAGTTTTACTTTATTTACATTTGAATAGTATCCTCAGATACATAAACCTATGAAAGTTACCATATTTTCCTTATTTCTAGAAAGGTTTGAGAATGAAACACAAATGAACAGAGAGATGCATCTCTAAAAATGCTTTTGCTTGAAAACACATGTAATAAATTCTTGGTCTTTAAATGGTTTCATCCAGTTTTCTTTCAATTTCTAAAATATCATTAAAAAGCTGTAATAAACTACAGAGAAATACCTCATATAATATATTTGTAATTTCTACATTTACGATTTAAAATGCCCTCAGTTTATTTTCTGCTATACTAAATATATCTCTCATGTATTTATACTAAAGCAGACAGTAAAATACTACTGCATTTTCAAAAGTACAGTCTGTAAACCATACACCTTAAGACATGAAAAATATTGCCCAGTTCAGTGCTTCAAGAAGAGATTTCTCCTCTCTTATGCAAAGCAGTTAACTTTTAGCAAGAAACACAGGACATATACTGGGCATATATATCTAAAAAGCATGGTATGTGATGCATCAAAAAAATACTTAACAAGTGTCCATTAATTCATTTACTGTACTTGAACACATGTAAGGTATTGGTTTTTTCCATATATTCCAAAATAAACAAGTTGGCTAGCTATGACAGCATGAACAAAAGGGAGCTAAGGTAGCGCTCCACTGGTTACACATTTATTAAGATGAAGCAAGCCAAAAGCATTCTATTTAGATAGATATATAATTGAGGTGGAAAAGAGGGAAAAAAAACAACAAACAAACAAAGAAAAAAGCTTTAACAGGTTCTTCAGTTACAATGGCTCGAATTAAAGGAATTTACAGAAATATGAATTCCTAGTGTAACTGAAATATTCATCTATATGGTAAGACAAGTTTAAAATCTGACTTTTACACGTACTCAAATATGAAAACGAAGAAACATGATATATGAAAAACCTAACTTCAAATATATTACAGAAGAAAACAACTCACGACAGTCTCATGAGTTTGGCTGGAGTAATCTGTATTTGGCTCATGTCCATCATTATTTTAAAGTTAGTTTAGATGAAATAAACAATAAAATTTGAAAACTCATCTTGTTCTTTCTATTGTACTCTACTCTAAATAATGTCCAGCAGACTTCAGAAGACACTTAATACACACAAAGATCTGGAAACTTCATCTCATAGACTGGAACAGATTGGTAATGAGCATGTCCAGCAGTAATGGTCATCGTTCCTGAGGGGCTTGGTGGAGGACTGTGTGAGAAGAATAATTAATATATATATAATTTATAATTATATAGACTGCTTGCTTTTTTATAACTTGATACACGAATAGCTGAGAAGCAAGAGTATACTACCCTCCCCCACCTCACAACCAGTATTTTATCCTATTCCTGAAATTCTAATTAAATTATCATGCCTCGTTTTTTTTCTTTGTACTCTGGTCTAAATCAACAACTTCACTGATGTTACAGAACTATGAAAATGCAAATACTATTCATACTGCACAACAGATGGGCACAACACTCTATAATAATGTCATGTACTATTTTGGGTGTTCATTTTCTAATTAGTTTCTCAAACAGATACAGCAATGTGAAAACAGCAGCATTCTTCAATACTACTGACATTCTATTATTTCTATGTATATAAGTATACTATGATATGGTTTCTGGATATTCTCCACTATCTAAAAGATTCAAAATAGTAACAAAATCAAAGTGACTGTTTTAGATGAAGACTACTCTTTTTCAGTGTACTGGTTTTGGCTGGGACAGAGTTAATCTTCTTCACAGCAGCTGGTATGGGGCTATGTTTTGGATTTGTGCTGAAAACAGTGTTGATAACACAGGGATGGTTTCGTTACTGCTGAGCAGGGCTTACACAGAGCCAAGGCCTTTTCTGCTTCTCACCCCACCCCACCAGCGAGGAGGCTGGGGGTGCACAAGGAGTTGGGAGGGGACACAGCTGGGACAGCTGACCCCAACTGACCAAAGGGGTATTCCATACCATATGACGTCATGCTTAGCACATAAAGCTGGGGGAAGAAGGAAGGAAGGGGGGACGTTCAGAGTGATGGCGTTTGTCTACCCCAGTAACCACTACATGTGATGGATCCCTGCTTTCCTGGCGATGGCTGAACACCTGCCTGCCGATGGGAAGTGGTGAATGAATTCCTTGTTTTGCTTTGCTTGTGTGCACGGCTTTTGCTTTGCCTATTAAACTGTCTTTAGCTCAACCCACGAGTTTTCTCACTTTTACCCTTCCGATTCTCTCCCCCATCCCTCTGAGGTGGAGTTAGCCAGCGGCTGTGTGGGGCTTAAATGCCTACCACAGTTAAACCACAACATTCAGTTAAGTCAATTATTTTCTGCCTACTACATGTGTTTAAGAATTCTATGACATGACCACCTGAAAGTAGTCACAATTGCTTTATAACTCATTTTTCATTCGTCATGTTCTTATTGCATAAAAGCTTACCGAATGGTGAGTTCCAGTATCTGTGCAAGTCTATCATGAAGCAAGTTTGCCTAGGAAAAAAAATTAAAATTGAATTATTAACAACTATATAATGAACCAAGCTAAAATGAATGTGCCAGGCCATACTCAGTGAGTGTGTTTCACACCACCACATGGCAAAATCTAGGCAGCATTTCATATCTCAATTTCTTTTGTCACTGCTGAAAGGATTCTGAGCCCTGAAAAGGCATGTGAGATTGAGTGAGCCTGTCTTGAGAGTGCAAGGAATTATATAGCAAATTTTGCTGTTGCAGATAGGAGTTTAACAAACCTGAAATACATTTAGTTATTCAAAATATATTGGGGTAAATACTGCTCCAGTTATCCCAGGATGAAATAGGAACGGACCATGAATCTAGATTTCAAAGATAGTACGGAAAACATTAAGATGAAGAGTGTATGAGATTTCCATTCCTTTTCAAATGGTCTAGGAACAACCAAAACCACACTTTAAATAACTGGAATTTCCCAACCTTAATAGTAGTAGAGATAATAGCTGAAGACAAAGAACTGAACTTCTTAAGAAGTAACAGCAGCAGTGACATGATAACATAAATCACCTTTAGCCAGTACATCCCCATTAATGCTTATACTAGTATCTTCAATGCTGCAGAACATTTTTCAGAAACTCACTTTGGTTTCACATTGTGCTGCGATTTCTTCAAATGGCGCTTTTTGGAATTTCTCAATCACAAGACGCCTTTTTTCTTTTTCCTGTTCTTCAAGTCCGTTGTTATCTTAAATAAAAAAAAAGAGACAAATGTTATCTTTGCCTATCAAGTATAAGCGATATAAACCTTCAAATGTGCACTGCAGAAGCAAACAAACACTGTGTTTGAAGTGATGCAACCATACTCAAGCAAGCTGTCATCTGTCATTGCTTCTAAAGCAAAATACAGACACAATTTCAGGGAGCTGGTTTGAGGACCTCAGTTTTGCCCCTTCCTTACTACATGCTTTAATTACGAGTACATCCAGGCTTCCTTTTGTTTTATTATCTGGACTTAAGACTGCACTTCTCTCTCACTGCACACAAGTTCAGGAGTATCCTCCCTCCCACTGTCATGCAGACAGGTAGGCAGGATTTTCTATTAGAATTTGGGACAAGTGAGTTCAACCTCCAACGGCTGAGTGAACCTACAACCAGCTGGAACTTTGCAGCATGTAATGAATTTAAGTACCTCAGTGATTAGGCAGGTTTGGAAAACTGTCAGATTGAATTATTGTTTAAAATATCAGTGTCCATTGTTTCAAACATCCATGTCTAATCCATGTTTCTGACAGGATTTTGGTGGACTGGACAGCATTAATTAGTAATTACTTATAGTGACATGAACTAAGGAAACTGGATAATTCTGAGTTCTGGTAGGTGGGTTGCTTGTCAGAAAAATATTCTTTTAAACAAATCGGATAGATATGTATCAATACACTAACTAAAAAATGGAGTGTTTTTGAAGTCCACAAGGTGTACCTTACAATCTATTTTCTGAATGCATTGAAGACCTGAAGATCGTAATATATAAAAAATATTTAAGTTGTGTTATAAATAATCACTCAATGGAATTTGAAAATCTCACGTTATTTATAAATTTGCCCTTACAGGCCAAGCTAATAGATGACAGGTATTTCCAGATGCTTTACATTCAGTCACATTAGCTTCAGAAAATGAATTGACTAAAATTATCAAGATATCATTTCAGAAATTTAGAAATAAATAACTGAAGTTTTAAATAAATTTACTAGCTGAGGAGAAACAAATGTAATATTTTAATTATGTTATTCTGGCAACACCTTTTTCTCTAGCATTGCCACAGTAAACTAGACCTATGCTGCATAAACACAGTTGTAATAAATCTTACCAATTGCTTTCTTCAAAGCTTCAAAGGTGATTTCTTCAGTATTATCAACCTAAACACAAAGAAACAAAACCCCTTGAACCTCACATATAATAAGCTTCTAAAAAATAAGGAATGTGATAAATACAGAAGGTCAAAATGGCCACAGAGCCATGTTCCTAGACAGCGGTTGCAAATAATAGCAATTGCTTCCTGAGACCAGCTGAGTTACCAGCAATGTGACACTAAAATAGGAGATGGTAGTGGAGGGTAAAGTGAAAAATGGTTACTGCTTTACGCTAACTTCGTACTGGTATGGGCTCCAAATAATTTGGTGCTTTTGTCATAAACATTGGAGCTAAAGGGCTCTTCACAAAACGCTATATCTGATGCACTGAGAAAATTTGTTCATTTAGCAATATGAATACCCATTTGCTGCTGCAGATGTACTTCATTAGGAATTGCTTGGGGCTGCAAAATTACCAAAGATGCATGAACATTTCTCTGAAGAGCTCCAGCTCATGGATCTTTGTGTTTCAATTCTTTATAGACCTCAAGTTTCTGTATCAGTAAGTATATTTACAGTGAAACCACCATGATAGTATTAGGGGAGAATGCTTAGATGGTAGAACAGTGTTCACCTGAATATAACATGGTTTCTTGGCTTGGACTGCCTTACTTTGATCCTTCAAAACTAACTACATGTAAACAGGCAGCACTTTTATTTTTCCTTATAAACACTAATTGTTTAGAATGGTCTAATATGATTTAAGATAAAAGATCTGTAAGGTAGCAAAAAGTTATTTCACCCAATTCAGAAGACACTGAATTCTTTCAATTTTTTAATTCACTGACTTGACCTACTGTAAATGGAAAAGCCAGGAGAAGTAGCTGTTTCCTTTTTACATCAGTGTTATTTCAGTGGATGGAGCTGTAAATGATACTTTTCTAACAGATTTTACTACATTAGCATTGTATTCTCTACGTCTGAATATATAAAAGGTTAATAAATAAACAGCAAAACTCCCTTCAAGTCAAATATTTGTGGATATGGCTAGAGATTAAGAGTATTCAGGTTTTGAAATAATCACCTTTTATATGATTCATATTTGGTAAATATTACTTGTTTATAGCAGCCTTTCAGATTTCTAATTAACATCCGTAGTAGTTACTGATATATGATTGCATTATATTTTGTTATTAATATCACAGAAGCACTAGCTGCTTTTACAAGTGCTTTCATCTTATAAATGGAGACAACCATGGAATAAAGCATCTTCCTGAACAGGATCCACTAACAGACTCGCCACAAAAAACCAAACATTGATTGTGCTGACAAAAGAATTGCATTTGTATTGTATACAATAATCGGTATCTTACGGATAAAGAGTGTTCTACCTCAGAGAGCGTAGAAATGATACCATACATCATTAATCCTAAAATTTCCATTAATTAAATAGTTTATCCTCTCAATCATAAAGCCTTATGCTCCTTTTTTTTTTTTTTTGCAGTTTAATTCTGCTGACAGTTATGGATTGTGTTATATTTACTAAGCTACATAGCAAGAGACCAGATTTAATATCCTCATGGACTTTTTTTCCTCCTCTTGAGTTACATCCAGTGTACCATCTTATGTTGCAGGTGGCCAAAAACACGCATTACGAGGGAACAAGAATTAGCAAAAACTACAGAGCACCATTACTGAAGGAAGGGGAAGAAGTTGAGTCACCATCCCTAGAGGTATTTAAAAGACGTGTAGATGTGGCGCTTAGGAACATGGTTTAGTGGTGGACTTGGCAGTCCTAGGTTAATGGTTGGATTCGATGATCTTAAGGGTCTTTTCCAAGCTAAACGATTCTATGAAAGTTTTTCAGATGTTCGTGATTTAGGTATCAAGGTGCAGTAAGCAAATTGGAAAATACTGGCTCTCCCTTTGTATTGTAAACAAACATTGTAAAGCATCTAACAGAGGAATACTTTTTTTCATGTGTTTCTGATTCATAAAATTCTTGCTTTTAAAAGAGACAAACAGTAATTTATTATCCAAGACACTGTACCATATTAAACTGAGAACCCATACAAAGATTTTGATTTATCTACAACTGCTATATCCTCTTCAAAAAATATCTATATATCAATGCTTGACATAACATGAGCATAATCATGTGAATTCTGAAATAGAAACTTCTCTCACTTAATTCTACTTTCAAAAGAGATGTTCAATCACATATAATCACATATAATACATGATTTTAAAAAAGGATACTAATGGCAAACACTGCCATTCCTATTATGAGCATTTACTTTCTTCAGAAAGCTAAAAATTGTGATAATCTGGGTTATTTTTAAAACACTTTTTTCTTCTTGCTCCTAAACTTTTATCTAGTTTATCTGCATCCTTGCTAAAGCACAATATCAAGAAGTGAACACAGAATATCATCTGAAGTATCATCAGCACAGAGCAGAAAGGAATAATAATAATGATGCAAAACATAAATCACTTCTGTCAGTAAGTTCTAAAATGAGGCTTGCTCCTTTACAATAGCCTAATATTACATTTTTAACCAACATTCAGCTTGACTCTGTCCACACGTTCTGTTTCATGCCCCAGCCGGTTTGTGCTTTAAGATGCTAAAGATAGGATTCATTTGCAGGTACAAACACCTCAATTTCAACAGCTAATCTCCATCACAGCCAGCAGAAATCTGGTTAATAAAAATCAGCAGAACCTTGAAAAAGATTCAGTAGAAATGGAAATTTATTTTAAGAAATACTTCAAATGAAGTGTCAAAAGATGTGGGATAATTTTAATTATAATGCAGTCTTCCCAAGGGATAATTAGCATCAGCTCCTGTACCCTACATATGACCTATTTGTGCTACCTTACCCTTCCCATGTCTTTAAAGCACTGAGTGCTAAACTCCTCCGGAAGGCAAAAGTGATAGTGTAACGCTGCTGAGTCTTTACCTGCCCCTCTCACGGACAGCAGGTCTCCCACTAGTCTTGTATCTGTCAGCCCCATGTTGATGAACAAGACTCTTAGATACTTCAAATGATGCAGGGATACAGATGCAGGAATTTTATTTGATCCCTCAAAATGCAAATAAAATTTTTTAGAATATTTACTCATAAAATATTAGTTGTTCGGCATATATATGTATTGCTACCCCATATTCTGCAGTATTATCTGTAAAAACTATAGTGACAAAATACTTTACATTTTTATACAGCAAGATCAGTATCAGTGTCTTTGACAACACATTTCTACAAATATAGGAGTTAAAAAAAAAATCAAAACCCCAAAGCATTTAACATCGCTATAACAATTAGATATTAGACTTTCTGGGAAAACATCATTTGCACTTCCTCCCCCTCCCCCCAAAGATGCGGCTTTAAAATATCCCGTGATTTTCATACCTTATCCTCTGTGTTGTTGCCAGGCAGAATATCCACCTGAATCGATACCGTGTCCACAATGCTCTTCCTCCTGGAGAGTCTGTCCTCATCTAGAAGAAAAACAACTTATCTCACTTTGTGTAACAGTTGAAACATGATCAATCAAATTTCTACACACCAGATGCAGATTTGTTTCAATATACCTATATAACCCAAGACCATCTATTTTATTATTTGGATTGTTATGAAAAATGATCAGTTACTGCTCTAAACTATTAAATATGAAGGAAAATAACCTTTCTATTGTCCCTTCCCCCTCTCATCCCAGATCTTGCCAACATTCCCTTGAAAGTTCAGAATTTTAAAAAATGAGATGACATCTTATTCAAATGCATAATAAATAACATAGTACATTGCTGCAGAGTAATTTACAAAACCCTGAACTTACTTTGGCTGTGAAATTGAAATATTAAGGTCTTAATTTGAAGGTATTCTGAAACAGAAAAGGGCTTGTTGGAAGATGACTCATTGACAGAAGAAATAAAGATTTCTGAATGGAAATGAACCGTAATCCTTCCTTATTCGTGTTGCTACAGGTACCATATTCAGTGAGTCTAAAAATCTACTTGGCAAAAAAAATTCTCTCCATTTCTAACTTCCTACAAACATTTTAGCAAGTCCAGCTAGCCTAAAAAGTTGTCAGAGTAAGACCAACTGTGCTGATACTAAAAGCAGCACAACAATTTCATTAATGCATAAGCAGATTATCATCAAATGATCCATCAGTTGATGGATCTTCCTTTTATGACGCTATTCCTGAGACAATACACCAATAATCTTTTCTCATTTTTGACATTCAATATATTAACATAAAATTAAAAAGAACAGTAAAAATGCATTTACAGACGTGTCATAAAGATCCTCTGACAAACAGAGACTTGAATGGCCTGACTTTCGTGTATCTCATTTACAAAACCATGAATTGCCATGTCACATTTTAGATTTTAGCCGAGATCAAGCCATTTGGATCTGGCCATTATTATTTGACGACCTGCACTGCACATAGCTAGAAGCACTTACAGGCACTTGATACTAAGATAAGGATAAGGAGAATGACTGCAGAACTCCCCAACCACAAGGTAATTTATGCTGTTTCTTCCACAACCTTTGTTTAATCCACTTCTAGCAAAGCACTTTTGCAGTGCAAATATTGAGCTTGAACAAACAGAATTCATTCCAGCGGAGCTGAACATACTCAGCTTTTAAAAAATCAAGAAATAACTTTCAGAAGTCATACAAATGAAATGCCATTTTAAGATCAAGCGGCAGTGAAAGAACAAGATTAGTGAAAAACACCTGAATTCTAGCTATCTTTGCCAGGTTCTCAGAGTCCCTGAGCATTTGAAGTAGCATTTTGAAAGATTTACTTAATTTTTAATCCCTGACGGCTCACCGGTACACGACCCAATACATAGAGTCTGAGGAAAGCACCTTAGCCCTCAAAAGTAAACACAGGACAAAACTACATCTTTGCTGCCATCTTGCTGCTTTCTCTATAATTGACATGCCAACACCAGAAGATACATTTTTGGGACTACTTTGGATAGCATTCATTTTTATAATGGATGCCTCACTATACTTGCCTCATAAAAATGCCCATTATTCTCTAATTTCAATACATTAAGTGGGTAAAAAATTGTGAAAATTGCCATTTTTTCTGTTATGCTATAAAGCTCATCTCCACACACACGAAGAGCCCAGAGGCACGAGGGCTGTGGTGGAGTCCCAATACCCGCTGCCCCAGCCCCTGCCAGGGCTGTCCCTGGAGTCTTGGCCCCATGGGGCAACGTAAGCAGCTCTCTGGGCCACCTCACTGACCGAGTCGGGGTCAGCGCCTGGGGTATGGGACGCATTGTGGGATGCAGGGAAACAGCATCTTGGGATTGCACAAGGCTTAGTATGGGATGTTTAGGGGAGGAACCAAGGGTGGGGAAAAGGAGGATTGAGATGGTTTGGGGAGGCGCAAGCAAGGAAAATAGAGGGATAAAGGGATAAAGGCATCAGACGCATGTAAACCGGTTGCTGATCAGTACACGCACCTGGCCATGCCCTGAGCCTCATCAGTGCAGCCTGTCCCGTCTTCTCATTAAATCCCATTTCTCTTTTCCTGGGTGAGGGGCTCTATTCTTTGTGCAGGTGTGTGCATGGGGGTCTGAGCGCAGCAACTGGAGTCAGACCACGGGTCAGAGGGACTGCGTGTCTGGAGCGAGCGAGGGCGCACAGCACCAGTGCACGGTAACGAGGGAATATCAAGCTGGACCAGCAGGCAAGTAGATCAAGTGGCCTGGGAGCTGGGGTGTCCGCGCATGTCTGTCTCTGTGTGTCAGTCTGTCTCTGGGGGGAATGCACCTGGAGGGACCAGGAGGCCCAGGCCAACTGTCAGGAAGAGCATGGAGCTTGGGGGGTTGACTGAGACCCATTACCATGCACAAGGGGGATCTGTACCAGCAGGTGGACTGGGGCTGCGGGCCCTGGGGACTCACATGCCCAAGCGCCAGTGACTGGAGAGACTGGGAACCAGGAGACAGATGGTGGGGAGACAGTGTCTAAGCCCAGCTACTGCTGGGATGCACACAGAACATATGCATGTATACATGTCCCACTAACAGACCTTTATCCTGAACAGCCAGTGAGTAAGATGAATCATCGTTCTGTGAACAGCTGAGAGCTTCTTCCAACTTTCTACCAAGTTCTTACAATTTCACTCACAGAGGTAATTAGTACTATCACAAAAATGATATCTATAGCCCTACTACCTGCTCAGGTAAAGAAAATAAGAAGCTACCATATTGTAGAGTTCCAAATCAAGAGTAAACACAAAGGCAAACCTTGCAGCAGCTAACATTGCTATAGGTATATCAAGGAGATAAACAAAAAAAAAGCGGAAAGGAACACTAAGTACAACACAATTTCTGGCCTAAAGGTCTAAAGGCCTTCTAAAAGCATTTTTTTTTTTTTGACTGTGCACATCCTATACACACACCACAGCTAGCAGGAGAGCAGGCTGACCTTCATCTCATTTTTACCTTTTGACTTGTGTCTGCATTTATGAGGTTTTTTGCCTGATGGAAATAGAGCTAAATTAAAAAAAAATATGTACGTATAGACAAAAAATGATTAAATGTACATTTAAATTATCAGCTTCCCCCCTCCCCCAAATAAGGAAGAGAACAAGGTACAAAAAGTTGCAAATATGAATGTCTTTCAAACAGATAACAAGTGCCAAAACCTGAAACAAAGACAGGATGATGCTGTTATGTCTATAAGTCATTGTTAAGCATTATATCATTGATATTCAGAAATACTAGAAATAATTAGGATAAAATCTTTACTGGCTTTTGGGTTCAATCACAGCTTTCACAGGAATATACCAATGGGTCCATTTTACTAAAATGGATATATTTTGAAACACTATATTCTACCATTATAATATAATAGTAGAAATGAAACGTTTAATTGAAGCAAAAAATGAAAAGTTTCAGTATTCCAAAATATTCACTTTGGTCCTGATTTAGTTAAATGAAAACCTTGGAAGCTCAATATCCCACAGGATCAGAGATTAATGATCCTAACTGGATATGATAACAGACATGGAACCAGTTTTGGTTACTGCTCTTTACAAAAAGATTGTAAAAAAACCCAAAATAATCTGATTCACATACACTAAGATTTGGCATTAAATATGGCCATTTCTCATCACCTGAGGATGCAGTTAATCACATACCTGCAGCTAAACTCACTTAATCTTGATGTCAGAACTTACATATCTTCCTGAGTAGCAATGCATTTTTATCAAAGTATCCAAGAAAACCCTAGCAAGGTCATTTGGGTACAAATACATTTCAATTTCTAGAAGAGACTTAACATGAATTTCAAACCAGACTACCTTTCTCATTCCATTCTCATTCACTCAAAGACAGTAAAAATTTGAAAATGTAACATTTCCTTACTTGCTACCTACCTCTTTTGCCAATACTAAAATACGATGTTAACTGTATTTTTCGATGCCAGAAGAAATAATCTGTCAAGTATAGTAACATTTTCCTTTTTAGAAGAAGACAACCAGCAACAGAAAACACAGACACTGCAGCTGTGTCTCAGAACATATCACTAGTTTGCCTACTAGCACTTGGGACAAAACACATCTGCTGTTCTGGAGAACTCATTCCCTCCCATAGCAGCTATCCAAAAAAGCTTATTCAAGTGCAGGCAGCAATGTCTCTAAATCATACTGCAAGTGTGACAGATCTGGCATTCACTGTCCATATGTACTATGTTTCTTTCTATGCGTGAGCTACAAAACACAGGAATCACATTTTCCTGCTAGGTACTTTTATTTCACAAAAAGGTCATGCTTCAGACTGGGATGTCCCATAGTCTATTACAATAGCAACCAGTTATGTACAGCCACAAAACACGCATGGTTAATAAAACAAATTGTTCAAGCAATTTTTTTCAGTAAGTTGCTCAATTGGCTATTGAAAATATATTAAAAGCCGAAAACACACAATGTCACAGACTAGCTAGTCGTTCATACACTATTCGTGCACCCTGCGTAGCACAAACTCTCACAAATCTTCCTCAGGTGTACTTTATTTTCCTTGTGTTACCTGACAGTAAGCTAGCATAGGTATCTAATGGAGGAAAACATAACATTCTTGATTAAATTAACATCTGCTCATTGAGAATTTGACTAAGGCCAATAACTCAAGTCAGCCCAAGGCCATATGGCAAAAGGATGGAATACGTTCCATCCAGTGTTTACATAAAAAGGATAAGGTATGCTGACTTGTATAATTCTTCCTCACCTGCTAACTCAAGTTAACACAGAAAAACAGTAATAATCACTACTATCTTCTCAGGTATTCTTTGAAAAGCAAAGACTTCATTAAAAAGAGTTGAAGTGGGTTCAGGAACTTTCTGCCCCACCTCCTGAATTTAAGGAAAAAAAATAAAAGGACACAAAGTTGAAACTTCTTAGCAATAATACAGTAGCTAATGAGAAAAAAAGAACATCTTGAGAAAACAAAATTATACTTTGATTAAGTTTTGTTGCCAAATAGTCACACTACACTTCACTGGCACACAACACATTAAGCAAGCATTCTTAATAACTGGTACTTAGCAGTTTTGCCACTAATCACCACTTACCTGTTACCTGGGGTACATATGGAACTGACAATCTTTCCACACTGTATCCACTGCCTCCTAATGATTCTGCAATCTTGTTTGTCAGGAAAAATAAATTTTTTTCGTGCTTCTCTAAGGATTTTGGAAGACTGTCAAAATATATATTTGAAGTTATTATCTACCAGTAGAGATTTGTTCATTAAGTAAAATACTTTTATAATGTCTGCAAGCAACCAAAAAGGGTCAATGGTAATGATTTGATACAAATAAAACTTGCTCAGTTATTTAGGAATGAATATACACTCCAAAATGAGTCCATTGAATACCTCTGCAATATTTTAATCTACCTTAACACTTCTTGGTTATCTAAATTATTTTCCTCACCTATTCTGCTACATATTGAGAGAATATGGTCTCTGTTAAATGGAGAAAACTGCAGAGTAATAGTATTTGCCATTTGCCAGCAATGTGCCCTTGCGACAAAAAAGGCTAAGGGTATCCCAGGCTGCATTAAAGTATCGCCAGGAGGTCAAGGGAGATGATCCTTCCCCTCTACTCAGCACTGGTAAGGCCACACCTGGAGTACTGTGTCAAGTGCTGGGCTCCCCAGGACAGGAGAGACATGGACTTATTGTAGGGAGTCCAACAACAGGACACTAAGGTGGATTAAGGGACTGGAGCATCTCTCCAGTGAAGCAAGACTGAGAGCTGGGACAGTTCAACATGGAGAAAAGAAGGTGGATCTTATCCATGTGTACAACTACCGTAAGGGACGGAGGGTGGAATAGAGCCAGGCTCTTTCAACGGTGCCCAGTGACAGGACCAGAAGCAATAGGTACAAACTGAAACAAAGGATGTTCTGCTGGAACATCAGGGAACACTTCACTGTGAGGGTGACAAAGCACAGAGAGGTTGTGGAGTCTCCATCCTTGGAGATATTCCAAAACCATCTGGATGTGGTCTTGGACAGCCTGCTCTAGGTGACCTAGCTTGAGCAGGGGGGTTGGACCAGATGATCTCCAGAGGTCCCTTCCAACCTCACCCATTCTGTGATTCAGTGAAAATGCATTCTGCTGCGTTAGCACTTCTATCTGGACAATATGATGCTTGGTGTAAGTGCCTCTGACTACAATAAAAAAAGTCTGAAAACCAGATTTTTTTTTCCCATACATGCATATATGCTTTTAATGCTTGGTTTTCTTCTGCCTATCCTGTACACTATTAAACCTCTAAATTATTTTTCACATATGCAACATATTTCAATGATGCGTGATTTTTAATAGTAAAATGGGTACTTCACTGTTCATTAATTCACATTCTATATCTACTTACCTGCATTTGTCTTTGAAAATTGTTTCTGGTAGAAAATAAGATGCTTCCAGACTTCTAGTTTCGATGACCTGAAGAAAACCAAGACAAATAGTACAAATGGAGTAGTTCCATAGCTATTTTCTCCAATGACTAAATTGTTTAAAGAGGTTCTACTGTAGCAGATTACCAACCCTTCACTAACATCTACCTCAGCACAAATGAGGCCTTTAGAATTTCTTTTAAGGAGAGATTGTGGCACTCACCCTTTAGACTAAAAATCTGGTTCTCATGGTCTTGTGCACGTCAGCACTGTTTTACTAAAGCCACTGGGGCTGTAAAGTCTTATACCAGATGGGGATTTAGCCCATTATATATGGTACCATAACCAAAATAAAAATGCTATACCTTGAGAGAAGAATATTCTGTGCAGTTTTAAGAGTCAGCAAGTAATGCCATTGGAGACCAAAGACAGAGCAGTGTTGGTGGACACAAATATAGGAGATCAATGCCACAAGCAATTACGTGACCGAAGTTATTTACCCATTTTACAATAGAACGTGTACTGTTGTAAATGACTTAAATTACTTAATTATGTGTTACCTTGCTGACATGCTGACAAAAAGCAGGAACTGCAATCATCTGACTCAGAAAGTTTAGATACGCTGCAACCAATGCCATGACACCACAACGATTAAACATTGGCAGATTATCCTCATTGATGATGGCAATGTCCTGAAATATAAAGGATAGCATTACACTCTCCAAGTTAACAGGCTGTTCCAAATATATGCAAGTCAAAATTATTATTAGTAACACTATCTGAGATATGATGACTATCTAGTATCACTTGGCATTTATAACCTCTCACCTTAAAATTCTAGTCTTCTAGCTCACTCTTGAATTAGGTATATATTGATCTGAAGTTAGAGAGCTTGAAGGATTCAACCCCTAAAAGAAGAGAAATAAATCTACTCCACTCAAACTTCTGTTTTGCAGAGAGTACAAGTTAATGACCGGTAGTCTCTTGTCCTTAAGATTCCCATAAGGGCTACCTGCTGATCATAACTTTTTCCAGGAAAATTAGAAACAGTAGTTTAGTAATAAAAATCTCTCTTGTGAGGCACAGATACAGTACCATAAAGGGAATTATTTAATGCTTATTAGCATTTCTGTGTTTATTCAGATGGTATTATTTTTGCTCTAGTAAAACTCCTAATGTCGTTTTCATCAAGTAAGGATTTGGTTCAGTGACATATTGTAAAATTAAGGATGCACTCTGCATTTCAGGAGTTTCATAATGCAGGTGCACATTAGGGAATAAGGCTAATGACAGAGAGTGAACTGAGAATACAGGACACAATTTCATCAAATTTCCATGGCACATGCTAGGACTATTTTTTTGAATGCTTTAATTTCAACACCAATAAACCTACTAAGTTATACAGTTTCACTGAGGACTGTATGCAAGTATGAGATAATGTTTGATCCTGTAAAAGAAATGTTAAGGAATAAAGCCTGTCAACACACTCATAGAATTTTACTCTAAGGTAAGATTAAATAGCCCGGTTTGACAAATATTTCCAACCAATCAATTAACCAAAAGCTTTCTTCCAGGATGAGGACATTCCATATATTTTATACGGAACACTGATGCAAGACTGTAAGAATACCTTGTCAATCTGCTAATGAATATATCAGTGATTCTAGGAATGTTTCAAAAGATTTCCACATCTGCTATATTTCCTGAAGAGAACATGTTGTAGAAGTTTGTAACAAATCTGATTAGTTGAAGTTTCCCTATTAATAAGTGTTATGTACAAAGTGCACTTCCTTAATGAATCAATCAAATTAGGACTGCATGATTTGCAATTTGAAGATCAATATGCAAACAAAAAAAGTTATCTACATCTCCAATTACCAATATAAATTGTCAATCAGTGAACCCAACACTGATTCAGACTCATACCTGCAAAGCAACAGCCAATCGAATGAGGTCAATAACCACTTCTTCATTGGCTAGTTCAATTGTGGTAAGAGCTAGAGATGTAAACAGCAGTTCAAAGTTTTTTTGGACATTGTCTTCTTCTTTACAGCCTAAGTAGATGTGTCTGTACAACTGCTGACCATGCTATAAAAGACAAAAAGGGGAAAATAAGTATTAAAATTATAGAATAATTTAGGTTAGAAAGGATATTTAAAGGTCCTCTAGTCCAACTCCCTACTCCAAGCAGAGCCAACTTTGATGTTAGATCATTTTGGATAGAGAATTAAAAAAAAAAAAAAGAATAAAATACATGTATACACATACACAAACAAGTACCTGATTAATCAAGAAGACCACTAGTTTGCTGCCATAACAGTAGCTTCTTTATAAATACTATTTAATTAATGGTACTATTAATAGTACTTTAATACTATAAAGTACTATTTTATTTTATGTAGAAGTGTACGGATGGGCAAGATGATACAGAGAATTGCACATGAATACCGCACTGTCTGTCAGACATCGGCACTCATTTCCTATTGAAATATTCAGAAAAAAAATTGCCCATTTATGAAAAGGAAAAAATAAAAAGTAGATCTCGAAACATTCTCAAGAACGTCCAAGTAACTGAGGACATAAGGGTTATCCTTGTGAAGACAACAAATTTGTTCATTAAGGAAGTCTCCTTGAAGAGCAAACTGAGAAAAAATTCTTCTAGAGGATGTTTCAGAAGATGAGTAGGGCTCTTTTACTACTGTGCACATGGAGACTCTAGCTCTAGTGAAGAACACGTTATCTAATGAAAGACCCTCAACTTCAAAAGAGACTTTCCTTCTTAACACTGTCCTTAACCAAATCTTTGTAACAAAACTATTATTTCAATACAAAAAGATGAAAATACAGAAAGGCAAGTTAAGAAGAAGGTTTTGTATGTAACACATGACTCAATACCCCAGCATTCTTAATTTGTAGAGGATACTGGTCTGTATCAGTTGACACAGTTAATTTTCAAGATCTAAGGACTGATGCTTCACCTCTGGAAGTACTAGTTCAGCTTTAGAAGGAGAAAGAAAACTCTTTTTTAACAACTGTTTTTCAAGCAGGGCATATCACTTAAGAAATAATAAAGATGCTGTTTCTTATTACTTCTAAAATCAAATATATAGTTGTTCAAATATATGTTTTATTAGCAAAGCACAGAAGCTACTATGAAACAAGCACAGTAAAGGTTAGCTGTTTGAAGACACAGTATATTTGGAAAATAAAAGTAATGAAATTATGCATCCCACTGATACAGAATTGCACCTAGATATGAAAATAAATTACGTGGATTTTCTTGACACGAAGTATCTTTCTAGAAAACTGCAAAATGCAAGAAGTTCAATATTTCCTTTTAAAGAAAGGACAGAAATAAACCTCCTGGCTTTGAAAAGGTGGATTGAGCTGAAGAGAGTTTTGAGTCTACGTCTGGTTTAACTCCACCTAATTTTAGGTACTGAAATTCCAAAGTACGATACACAATTGCCTTAGGATCCCCATCTAACATCAGATAAGCCTAGATGGTCATTCAGATCTTAGGGGGCTTTGGAGGTGTTTCACCCCTTTCCTTTGATAATGCAAGGAATCTAGGAAGAGTAGGCTGCTAACATACACAAATAAACTAGGTGAGTAACATTAGGTTTATGATATGCACCTGAAACAGTATCACATGGATAATTATTGAATGCCTTAATTCCTGAGGGTTAATACATTTTTTTAGAAGACTGTATAATCTTTTCTTGACCTGATAAGAGTCTCTTTTCCTCTCCTGCCCTTTTTTTCAGATGAGTGTTAACAATTCAAATATTTAATTTGACAATTAAAATTTTCATCTAGCAAAATCAGTAAATACAACCTATCCAAACTGTTTTAAATCCTAGACGTTAAATCAATGAATTAAGATTTAATCCACTTTTTACAAAGATACATTACTAATAATTGCCAATGTTGGAGTATTCTTTATATTTGTATTACTCCAGTATTAATCAAAACAGGTGTAAATATACTGCAAGGAATATCAACTGTACTAACTTAGCAAGAACAATTATCTTGCAATGTTACTTGAAAGCCGCACAACTATATTTTGCATATTATTACATATACAGTATTTTTGCCTATGGACAAATTAACTGCAATTCTTCTGATTTTTATAATTAGAATATTAAATTAAGTCAGCATTCTGAAGACACACATTTTTTTATTTCACAGCTAATAAGAAGCAAAAACAAAACAGCATGGGATAGCTGTGAGAAATGAATATATTTTCTCAGGCAGGTAACAGTGATAAACATTCTAAAGCCTGCTTGAGTTGACTTCAGTAATTTAATTTTTTTTGTTTACAGACATACCTACATGGATAAACTATAGTCAGGAATGATAGAGCACACTAATAACTATATGCATTTTTCCTCACACAGAAAATAAGGTATTTATTGTAAAGAAATAATTTCACTCCACATAAGCATCATTTAAAAAAAAAAAAAAAAAATCTGTTTTTCTTTAGAACCAAACAGAAGTCAGCTGGCACAATGTCCTATAAAATCAATCTTGTAAGGAGGTGTGTTTTTCAGAATCATGGTTTAGATATACACTGTTCTAGTTTCATGCATGCAAGGATTTTCACTGAAGACATAAATGAAAATTTTATTCCTTGGAACCACCTCTCAAGTATCAAGAGCACCTCAACATTGAAATCACTGTAATTTGAATTAAAATCACTCAATACTGATCTTTGCAACCTGTTGCAAAAATACAGTTGTAGAAGAAAAGCAAAGCAACTGGTTTAGTTACTTTATCTTTCTTCTACATAGAAAAGTTAACCTTTTCATCTATTACCTTCTTCATGAAGCTCACGTCTTGCCTTGAAATTTTGTCTCGTTTTATCTTTAGATCAGAAACATCTGGTATTATTCTACAAAGGAAACAAAAATGTCATTTTAGCAAAAAGAAGTTGAAAGGGAAGAGGTTGTGACGTATATGAACTATTTAAACAAATCTTGAGGCAATTTCCATTTTAATTATATCCATGTTTAACAATGACATTCAAATTTCAGTTGAAGAGTGAGAAACACAAACAGAATTATGACAACCACATATTTTTTTTTGTCTACATAAAATACCATATTCTGTCATGCACAGTTAAACTAGGAGCTATTTGGAATTGTCATTTAAGGCATCATGCACTGAGGCTTATTGGTAAAACTCTTGCCATCAATAAATGACCCTGAACACTGTGCATTTATCAGAACAGTACATTAACATTTCATATTAGGAAAAATAAATATTTAAAAATCAACAGTACTTATCACTCTGATATTAAACTAGAATTTCAAGTAGGCCAAAGCAAACAAAAAGAATTACCGTATCCCTCTGAGCTTTGCTCTGTTGTCATGCCGATCAATGAGATTATGCAGTATTTCCAAGACCAGCTGCCTTAGCTCAGAGTCTTCCATGAGTGAAGGAGACAATAATGGGTCCAGAAACGGGGGAGGAAGTGCATTAGTTATTGTTGTTGCTTTGTATCCTGAAGTCACCTGTTTATTGTTGGAAGTAAAATTAATGCATGTCATTATTGCATTGTAAGAATTATTTGCAGCAGTCACTCACTTTTTAGTGTGCTTGCTTTGGCATCTGAAAGGTGGATTCAAATGGAAGTAGTGTATTAGTTTTGAAAATTCCTAACCTCACTAGGAATTTGGAAGGACTTTAATACTCATGTTCAAATGAACTCCCTCAGCTGTTTTAAAGTGGCATTTCTCAGGATCCCTCCTCTACCACCTCACCCGAAAGAAAAAATAAAGGTACCATTTATGATTTTTTTCTTTAAAACGGCCGATGAAAAGTTGCAGGGCATAAAATGAAGATTGTAATAATTCCAACAGAGACTTTTCCATTTCAGGCTCTGAGCTGCTCATATATGGTACTGAGTCTGCTCAAGTGAAGAAAAAAAAAAACCATAAATCAGGCCCTATATGTACATCTTAAATGTTTATGGATACTACTTTATCGCAAAAAAGAAAGCAAGCAGCAAACATCACTTTCTTAGGAATCTGGTACCATGGTGTTGTTTTTTCTTTTTTTAAACTAATACTACTGCTGACTTGCCTCAATCGATTACTTTTATTTAAAGCAAGCTCTGTAGGCACACGAGGAAAAATTAACTTCGATCTGACAATTTAAATATTCATCAGCTGAACATTTACAGCAGTCAGAAATGTTTAAAAAGTTACTGTCCCTTAAAGTGGAGGTTACCGGACTATTACAATCTCAGAAACAAAACAGGATTCAGAAAGTGCCAAGCATACGCTGTCGAGGATGAGGGGAACAAAATAATAAAAAAAATTTAATTATAATAAAAGCAATCATATGTTTATCTAAGACTTTGCATAATAATTGTATGTTCATTATGGATATTCCATACCATTACAGCTTTTACATGTGAATTGTGTTGTACGGGTTTTGGCTGGGACAGAGTTAATTTTCTTCATAATAGCATATATGGTGCTGTGTTTTGGATTTGTGACCAAAACAGTGTTGATAACATAGGGATGTTTTCGTTATTGCTGAACAGTGCTTACACAGAGCCAAGGTCTTTTCTACTTCTCACACTGCCCCGCCAGCGAGGAGGCTGGGGGTGCACTGAAGTTGGGAGGGGACACAGCTGGGACAGCTGACCCCAACTGACCAAAGGGATATTACATACCATATGATGTCATGCTCAGCAATAAAACTGAGGGCAGTTTGCCAGGGATGCTGTTGCTCAGGGACTGGCTGGCTGGTGGTGAGCAACTGGGTTTTGGGTGGGTTTTTTTGCGGTTTGTTTGGGTGGGGTTTGTTTGTTTGTTTTTGGTTTATTTTTTATCATTTGTTTTTCTTTTTTCTTGGTTTTGTTTTTTTGTTTCCTTTTTTTACTTACTAAACTGCTTCATCTCAACCCATTATTTTTCACTTGTACCTTTCCGATTCTCTCCCCAATCCCACTGGGGAAGAGTGAGCAACTGACTAGGTGGTGCTTTGCTGCCTGCCAGGGTTAAACCACAACATGTGAGCGAGCACTATTCCTACAGCATAACCATAGGTTGAAAGGAAACCGGCTGGCAGAGGAGCATGACAGTACATGAAGGTATCCCATCAATCATTCTGAAAATGGAAAATTACTAATGTTACAAGCATTAAGTCTACAAATAGAAGTGCATACTTTTAATGAAGTGCCAGATTTTAACTGCCTATAGAACATTAAGTTGTCTGCCTGTGTGTATGCACAACATACTTACTATGTTATGAAGTATCATTCTTTTGCAAAGAATATATGATGAACAATGCTCAGTTCAGTACACAGAAGAGGTAAGGGTTCAGTAGTTTCTAGTTCTTTATTATGTGTGCAAACTAAACTTTATATATCACAACAAAAACTTTGCTCTGAACACAAATTCCTTCCCACATTTTTTCTACAATATTTTTCAATGTCTGAGTAATTCATTAAGCATCAAATCATTCATAGAATCATAGAATAGTTTGGATTGGAAGGGACCTTTAAAGGTCATCTAGTCCAAACCGCCCTGCCACCAGCAGGGACATTTTCAACTAGATCAGGTTGCTCAGAGCCCCTTTCACATCTTTCACATCTTTGTGCCATGATGGGATTTTACATCCATATTCTAAAAGAGGATCCAAAACAAAATTCAGTGTCAAAAATGTTAAATTCCTTTCACATGCACAACTTGAATCCCTTAAAGCATACTTACAGGCTATGCAGCACCCTAAATAATTAGAACAATTCTTACTGACTTCAATGGAAATTTTTAAGACTGATGAGGTGAATATTGTCAGGAACAGTTTAGGCATAGCTGAGTCTATCTTTATGAAGACAATGTGCAAAATGATGCCCTGAAGCCCTTTCTAAGATGTTTTCTATCCTTAAATTGCAACTCTGAATGCTCAGCTCTTCTGCAAGCCAGAATCCAGGATTTCATATTCTGACAAGCAAAGAACGGTTTAACTGATTTACCTGACACCACACACAAATTTCATGTCAAAGCAGGGATAGAAACTCATTTTCCAGGAAGGCATTCTACTGAAATCATTCCTTATACGGTTTCCCCTCCTTCAGTCACTAAACACTTTTCTGCTTCTGCAACAAAATAGGCCAGGATTCTACAGGCAAGAGCCTCCTTTACTACCCGCTTCTGATTCTTAGGATGTATTTCCAGAAATATTCTTTGAAGGTTTACAGTTGAAAAATGTATTTGTGATAAAAAAGTTAATTATACCTTACAAGAAACTTGGGAAATACTAGAAAGGAAAGAACAATGGTGCCTGAGGCTCTAAGGGCTTGGAGATAGGCATCCATTCCTACAGTTTAAAAATATTAGCCATTCTATTAATTACAGCTTTTCTGGTATCAGAGACACAAGTGATTTCACTTTGATGTTGCCAGCACTGCTGGCAGAACTAGTCAACCCAACTTACTCTATGATGTTCTTTTGGATCTGCATATCCAGTTATAACTGATATTCACTACAGTGCTCCAAGAGACGAAGGAGTGTTTGAGCTGCTTGTAATGTAAGTTGGGAAAATGCTGCCACAATTTTACTCAGTAGAACTACAGATCTATGTAATATGAAGGTATGTTTAATTTTATAATACAGAGCTGTAATACTGTACTTACATGTATAAACGTACACATAAAGTGAAACATTGTGTGCTTATAACATAATATACTGAACACAGAAGGCTTACCATAAGTAAAGATCTCAATAACATGATTTGAATCCTCCTAGTTCCCAAATCTCTACGATTGGAAAAAAGATGAAAATTAGTTTCTTTGCATATCTTCAAAATATTATTCTACTCCAGACATCGTTGTAACAACTGCGTTTTTGACAAGTGAATATAGCAGTCTTAGAAGGGATGCTGGATGACCACAAATAAGGGATAAATATCTCCAAATGAGGTGCAATAATGAAATGTTTTCGAAAGATCTAAATCTCCATGTTTCATTCAGAAATCTCTTTGCATCTGAAATGTTCAACAGCTACATGCTTGATAATTTTCACAACCATCAGCACTCAGAATTTCTTCTGAACTAAAATGTAATTGAGTCTTTTAAGAAACCAGGACACTTCTTGTTCAAGTCAGACCTCAAAACTTTGAGACTGAAAAGAGTTATCTGCAAAATCAGCAAGAAAAACTGAAAGAACCCTCATTTCCAGATCAGAGGAAGGTACACGGAACACCACTTAACCTGTTCTTCATCTGTTCTCATTTTCCATCTGCTGGTACTAAAAGAAGTTAAATACCTATTGGTATATAGTCATATATGCACTGTTCTTGCAAGATCTTACAATATAAAAGTGCACTTGGAATAAATTGCTCCATTCAAAGAGACTCTTTCAAGAAAGTAAAAAAAGGTACAAACCCTTTTGTCCACCAAATAATGTAAGTAAAGAGCAATCCTCTTCACAAAAGTTGGCCCCTACATAACAGTGGAAACTTCCACCTTCACGGGCTATAATCCTGGCTATATCCAGTTGGCAGTATCATTCAGATGTTTTGTGTAGCAGAGACCAAATTTTCAGGTAAGTAATACGAGACTGTATCAGCAGTCAGAAAACCTGCTTTATTCAGAATGACATATGCACATTATACTAACATACTACTCAGTCCCATGTTTACGAAGAATCCCATAAAGGAAAATTGTATAGCTAAAAACCCCCAAAAAACCACAACAACTGGTAATCCAAGTACAGAATTCTAAATTGATCCATATTTCAAATACCTTCTTAATGAGTGGTAATTGCCTGGCAGAGATAGATTTCTATCTTCCATGGAATAGTGTCCCATACTGCAGGTACACAATACTGTATGAAAAGCTACCAAGAAGCCAGGAGAATGACAACGACCTCCTACTTAAGCTAGCAGGTGATCAGACATACACAGTACGAAGTAGCCATGCATTCCTGGAAAGAATAGCTGCAAACTTTTCAGTGACTTTCCCCATACTGAGGAAAAGCAGTCTTTAAACATAATTATTCATGTTACAGGTAAAATATATTACTTCAGCATATGGCAGCTTTTTAATTACGGGTTTATTACAGGAGTCTGCCCAACTATAGCTTTTTTCTATTTCTAATAAATAGGGAAAATCTAAATCAAAACAAATTCACTGGGATTTCTGCAATTTGTTTCTTAATCTGAAGTCAGCTTGTACAGAATGAAGAAAAAACAAAAAACATTTGTAAATTATACAGTTATTTGAAAAAATGTAGTCATAGTTCAATTTCCCTCATTCACAAAACACACGTATAAGAAGTTATAGAATTAACCACCATTAAGCAGGTAATTTCAGAATGCGGAAAGAAGAAATGTTTTAGTGCAAAATAAGTTGCATTCCAATCAGGTATTTTCTACCACTAATGTGTTTGGAGATTGATTTCATGCTGCTGACACTGTGTTTGCCTTGATTCTGCATGGCATTTAATACAGCCCCTAATGAGCAAGAATTTGCATTTCACTTTTCTTAATTTTTTTCACTTCTTAATTTATGAGGATTCTAAAATCTAAATTTTTAATTAGAAATAAAAAAATGTAGGATATACAAACCCAAGGTGACTGGTATCCAGTGATTGTGAAGTTGTCCCCAAAACAGGTACTTTTCCCATAATGAACATCATAATCTCTGATCTCTGGTAATCTGGGAGATTGCTTCCAAAAAATCCTAAATAAAAACGGAATGAAATCATAGAAGGAAAGAGACACAGGTCCCTTCTCTTTATACGAAAAGTCTTATAAATACAAGAAATACATTTACAAGGTCAAAATAGACAAAGAATAAAACTATGATTGTTTTAGGGCATAACACTTACACTTTCATTTCTGCTGAATGACTTTACAGAGTCTTTTCACGACACTGACTTTCTTCTTTGAATCCTAAAACTTTCTAATTTCATCCTCCTTTAAATATATGATTTAAAAGTTAAATATGACATCTGTTAATTTGTAACTAGTGAGGAATTGGAAGAGTTTCTCATGGAACACAGTGTCGTTACTTTTGTCTGTTCTTCAGTCACCATTACAGGTGTGTGAGCACAAATCTCAGCGGTACACAAGCATTATATAACCAATACTTTCCCTGGAGACTGCCGAGGCGAGCAGCTCCGGTGCCGGCATGATCGGCAGCGGAGCGCTCTAGCGCGGTGCACAGGGGGGTTTCCTGAACCGGGGGAACCTCAGGCGGAGCAGAGAGACCTGCCAGGAGCCCACAGCTCACACCACAGCGTCTGACGAGACCTGGCCGGGGCCAGGAGCAGTGGCGGCCAAGCCCCCGCCCCCCACCCATAAAAGATGCCCCTGGGGAGCGCTGGAGGCCAGGGCGTGGCACGGCAGTGTGCGCAGAAGGGCGCGCAGGAAGGGCGCTGTAACTCTGCCGGCTCGACCAGGGAGCAACGGTATCCACCCGGCAGAAGGCCATGGCCTCTCTAAACTCTGCACCTGCCACAACTGATGCTGCTTCGCAGACAGAGCTCGGATGGGAACATGCTGCTATCCAGGTGTCATCAGCGTGTGCCCTGCTCTTACGCCAGTACCGGCCGGCAGCAGTGAGCACACCCGTGGGAGCTGCGCCCAGGCAGAGGAACTCCTCCACTTGGCGACAGAGCTCTGGGAGGAGGCGAGTAGGTTGAGGAGTATCAGGGAGAGTGAGAGGGAGAGATAGACCACTGGAACTGCACCTTACCATCCCTGGGACAGGCCTGTCAGGCACACAGGACTTACGATACAGAGGATTCCCTATCCTCTCTCCACCCGGCAGAAGGCAGTGACTTAAGGGATAGGGGGCAATGGCGACAAGTTCCTGCCCGGCACAGCAGGCACGTCGCCTCCGTGACTGCCTCACCTTCCCAGGTGCCCTTGCATAATAGGTATGAGGCTCTGCAAGTAGAACCCCACAATAATGAGGACGATGGTTCATGTACCTTGGAGGTGTCGTCGAGGTTAAGTCAGCCTATGCCCTGTGTCAAAACCGCTTCCATAAAGAAAAAAAGACGGATCATTGTCAGAGGAGACTCTCTCCTGAGGGGAACAGAAGCCCCAATATGCAGTCTGGACCCACTTCTTAGGGAAGTCTGCTGCCTCCCTGGGGCCCGGGTTAAAGATGCAAAGGGAAAACTTCCTACCCTGGTACAGCCCTCGGACTACTACCCATTACTGCTCCTTCAGGTAGGCAGCAATGACGTTGCAGTAAGAAGTCCAAGGGCGATCAGGAGAGACTGCAGGGCCTTGGGACGACTGCTTAAGGGATGAGAAGGACAAGTAGTGTTCTCCTCTATTGTTCCAGTTGCAGGGAATGATGAGGGAAGAAACGGGAAGAGCCAGCAGATCAATACGTGGCTCCAAGCCTGGTGTCACCGGCAGATTTTTGGGTTTTTTGATCACGGGCCGGTCTACATGACACCAGGCCTGCTGGTGACAGACGGGGTGCACCTTTGTCAAAGGGGGAAAAGGATCTTTGTGCAGGAGTTAGCAGGGCTCATTGAAAGAGCTTTAAACCAGACTTGAAGGGGGAAAGGGATAAAACCAGGCTTGCTAGGGATAAGCCTGGGGGCGGCACGCCACTGTTTGAGGGACGGTGTGCTAGTGAGGTCCTTCGGTCTGCTCCACCGTGTGCTGAGTATACTGGAGCACATCTGAAGTGTCCCTGTACTAATGCGCACAGCATGAGGAATGAACAAGAGGAGCTGGAAGCTCTGGCCCAGTCCCAGAGCTACAACATCACCGGCACAAGCGAAACCTGGTGGGACGAGTCCCATGACTGGTGTGCCGTGATGGACAGTTATAGACTCTTCAGGAGGGACAGGTGAGGCAGCGGGGTGGTGCTGCATGGAAGGGAGGGATTGGATTGTATGGCGCTTACAGCGGGCAACGACACGGTTGAGAGCCTCTGGGTAAAGATGAAGGGGAAAGCAAATAAAGCGGATGTTGCTGTGGGAGTCTACTATTGGCCACCCAGCCAGGACGACGACACCGATAATTGTTCCACAAGGAATTAAGGGATATCTCCAGATCAACTGCCCTTGTCTTTATGGGTGATTTTAACTTCCCAGACATCAACTGGGAATATCATACAGCAAATACAAACAGGGTCAGGAAATTTCTGAAGCACGTTGAAGATAACTTTTTGGCGCAGGTACTAAAGGAGCCGATTAGGAAAGGTGCCCTCCTAGATTTGTCGTTTGTAAACAGAGAGGGACTCATGGGTGAAGTGGTGATTGGCAGCTGTCTTGGTCACAGTGACCGCAAAGTAGCTGAGTTTCAAATTGTTGGAAATAGGAGAAAAACTGCCAGCAAAACTTTGACCCTGGATATGGTGACAGCAGACTTCGGGCTGCTTAAGGAGCTAATTAGTAAGGTCCTCTGGGAATCTGCTTTTGAAGGTATTGGGGTCCGTGAATGCGAGTCACTTTTTAAGAGCCATCTCTTAAAAGCGCAGGAGCAGGCAATTCCAAAGCGTACAGACATTGGAAACAAGGACAGGTGACACGGGAGGACCACAGAGATGCTGTTCGCCACTGTAGGGAGAAAATTCATGCAGCCAAAGCTCTATTAGAATTCAAGCTGGCCAACACTGTGAAGGACAACAAAAAGGGCTGTTTTAAATATGTTAACAGCAAAAGGAGGATCAGCAATAACGTTGGTCCGTTGCTTGATGATGTCGGTCACCTCACAAATAGGGACGTAAACAAAGCAGAGACATTTAACACCTTCGCCTCTGTCTTCAACACCAATGATGGGCCCTGGAACCCCCGGAGCCCTGTGCTGGAAGACTGTGACTGAGGGGCTAATAAACTCCTGGCCGACCCTGAACTTGTTCGAGACTTGCTGTTCCAGCTGGATGCGCATGTCTATGGGGCCCGATGCGCTTCATCCCAGGGTACTGAAAGAGCTGGCCGATGTCATCACGGGACCTCTCTCCCTTATTTTTCAATGGTCTTGGGAGTCTGGAGAGGTTCCAGTTGACTGGAAGCTGGCAAATGTTGTCCCAATTTTCAAGAAGGGTAAGAAGGAAGACCCTGGTAATTTCAGTCCTGTCAGTCTCACTTCAGTGCCTGGTAAAATTACGGAGAAGGTTGTTTTGGGAGCTATTGAAAAACACTTGAGACAACGGAGTCACTGGTCATAGCCAGCACGGGTTCAGGAGGGGAAAGTCCTGCTTAACCAACTTGATTTCCTGTTATGACAAGGTCACCCATCTAGTTGACCAAGGGAAGCCAGTAGATGTGGTGGCTTTGGATTTTAGCACAGCTTTTAATACTGTCTCTTCACAGTATCCTTCTGGACAAAATGTCCAGCACACCGCTAGACAAGTCCATAATACGTTGGGTGAGCAATTACCTGATGGGTCAGGCTCAAAGTGGGGTCACATCAGGCTGGCGGGCAGTCACCAGCCGGGTTCCCTCAATTTTAGAGCCAGTTCTCTTCAGTTTCATAAATGATCTGGATGCAGGAACTGAATGTACATTAAGGAAGTTTGCTGATGATACTAAACTAGGAGGAGCTATGGACTCCCTTGAGGGTAGAGAGGCCTTACACAGAGATCTGGATAGACTAGAGAGCTGGGCAATCACCAACTGTACGAAATTTAGTAAGAGCAAGTGCAGGATTCCCCACCTGGGACAGGGTAATCCTGGTTATACTTACAAACTGGGGGACGAGAGGCTGGAAAGCAGCCCCACGGAAAGAGATGTGGAGGTTTCGCTTGATGGCAAGTTGAGTATGAGTCAACAGTGTGCCCTGGCAGTCAAAAGGGCCAACCATGTCCTGGGGTGCATCAAGCACAGCATAGCTAGCCGGTCGAGGGAGGTGTTTGTCCCACTCTGTGCTGCACTGGTGCGGCCCCACCTTGACTAAGCGTGTGCAGTTTTGGGCACCTCAATATAAGAAGGACATCAAACTATTATAATGTGTCCAGAGGAGGACAACCAAGACGAATGAAATGTCTCGAGGACAAGACTTACAAGGAGCGGCTGAGGTCACTTGGTTTGTTCAGCTTGGAGAAGAGAAGGCTGAGGGTGACCTCATCGCAGTCTACAACTTCCTCAAGGGGGGCAGCGGAGAGGGAGGTGCTGATCTCCTCTCTGGTGATCAGCCATAGGACACGAGGAAATGGAATGAAGCTGCATCAGGGGAAGTTCAGACTGGACAACAGGAAAAGGTTCTTCACTGAGAGAGTGGTCAGTCACTGGAACAGGCTCCCCAGGGAAGCGGTCACTGCACAAGCCTGTCAGAGTTCAAGGAGCGTCTGGATGATGGTCATATGGTTTAGTGTTAGGTAGTCCTGAGAGGAGCAGGGAGTTGGAGACAACGATCCTTATGGGTCCCTTCCAACTTGAGATATTCTATTCTATTCTGTTGCTGTGCAATAGTATAAATGTAACTTTGATAGAAAGAAGCTTTACTTTAAAAGGTTGGGTTGCGTGTTTTTTTTTCAATTTTTTTTTGGGGGGGAAGGTGTTAACATTTTAACTTGGAGTTTTACTGTAATGGTGAGAAATAATCTACTACATATTTGCTACTGCTCTAGAAAGCTTCAAGGCATAAGCAAAGGTACAGATTAGCGAACAACATTTAAGTTACATTCCCCCTCGTTCTTTCAGTAAAGGAATACACATCATAAATGCACTGCAATATATATCACTACCATAAAGAGAAAATCTGAAAAAAGGGAGAGGCTATTTTAATGAAATAATCTACAGAAATTGTTTTCAGTATTGTGCTTAAAAGTACTTCAGTTAAGTCGTGGTAGCACAAGTGGCCATTAGGTGTCATTGTTGCTGCTATGTTTATCACTAACTTCTACACATTTTCAAGTAGTACCTACTAAAATATATTACTGTATATGATTGTTTGCAATATGATTTTCATAAAAGGACTAATATTAGTTCTGTACTAAAGGTACAGAATTATGTCTATTATTTCAAGGGCCATATAATAATATAACCAACAAATTTATTATAGGTCCACCAGCATTTTTAATTTTCTTTAAGCTTCTTGGCTATCTACTCAACTAAGTTAACAATTAAAAGAACAGTCTTTCAGAAGTCAAATCTGTAAAGCGAGCCTGAGATTTGGAAGCAAGTACAATCAGAGATACCACACTTGCCATTATTCCTTGTTGATTCAAGCTGTTTTAATACCATCTCATTGAGGAAGGGGGAGAAGGGGAGGAATCTTAAGTGAGCCTATGTTACTGTCATTACTCACCAATTGTTTGAATAATAGCATTCTGGACAATCCTCTCATCATTCTCCTTGGAGCTTGTGCTGAAAGTGGCACTTCCTGCTGAACTGCGCCTATCACCCAGTTCAAAGTCAACACTGATGCGCAAGTGCTTCAACAAGGTATTAAAAACCTCCAGAACTGTTGGGCCTGGAAACAACACATAACAATGATTGCACATGTCAAGGGAAAGATGCCTTAAGAAAATGAAAACTAACTTTCTCAATGCCTTTTCAGGAGAAATCAGATTAAGCTGAAAAGCGAGATACACTGTTTGAAGGATATGGCCTAGGGATAAACTTTTGAAATGTGCCTACACCCTGATATTTTAGAAATTATTCTGGAATCAGGAAGTGCAGTCAGGTATATATGCATAATCCATTACTATCGAGTTGTACAGGGTCTAGCTGGGATGGAGTTAACTTTCTTCTTAGTAGCCTGGGTGGAGATGTGCTTTGGATTTGTGACTAAAATAGTGTTGACAACACACCAGTGTTTTGGCTGTTGCTGAACAGTGCTAGCAAGTGTCAAGGCTTTTTCTTTTTCCTACTCTGTCCCTACAGAGAATAGGCTGGGTTGTGCAAGAAACCGGGAGGCAGATGGGGACAGCTGACCCAAACTGATCAAAGAGCTATTCCATACCATATAATGTCATGCTCAGCAATAAAAGCTCAAGGAAAGGAGGAGGAAGGGGGGGACATTTGTTCGTATGGCATTTGTCTTCCCACGTAACCCTTATGCATGCTGAGGCACTGCCTTCCAGGAAGTAGCTAAACATCTGCCTGTCAACGGGAAGTACTGAATAAATTCCTTTGCTTTCCTTGTGCACCTGGCTTTTGCTTCACCCATTAAATTGTCTTTATCTTGATCCATGAGACTTCTCACCTTCTTTCTACCTTCTCCCTGTCCCGTGGGAAAGGGGAGTGAGCAAATGGCCGTTGGCCGGAGTCAACCCACCATGCAAGTTTTACATAGAAAATATGAGTGGTTGCTGAAAGTAAGCACTAACAATGGGTTAAACTTGCACCTGAATTTCAGTTATTTCAAAACCTCCTCCTAAAATCCAGTTCCACATATTAGATCAAATAATGAGCTCTTTTCATAATATGGTAAAAGACTTCACAAGTCTGTGCGTGCAAGTGGGTCTTGTATAAAGAGGAAGGACAGGCTCAGACTCAAGCTAATGAAGCAAAGCAATAATGTTTCAGCAGCAGACCAAAGAAAAACAATAGCAGAGCACATGTATGTACACATCTTTGTAACTACTCTTATTTCAAGGAACTATGCTACCTTAAATGACATAATTCACCTTATTTCAGCTGCTTCACAGTAAAATTTCTCAAAGATCATTCTACTTGACTCCCACATTACCACTCATCTCACAGCAGCTGTATCACAAAGTGACAGCGCTCTTGACGTTTTGTAGAGTCATACACAGTTCTCTCAGACTTTGTGACTTCTTACCAAACAGGAATTGCTGCCTTTCACAGGCTGTAAAAATACATCTACTCATTTTTTCAATACAAAGGATTATAAAACTGTCAAGTGACCAACTAAGTACATTTGAGTAATGTAAACCAAGTAAGTTTCAAGCATTTTATCAGCACAAAGGAGAAAAAAATAATAAATACGAAACCTTCTCAAAATATATGCTTTCATTCAATCTGAAAACAAAGCAAAAATGAGCACCATCCTTCAAATCTATCCTTTGACCTGATGCCTTTCATTTAAGACGACTTACCTATTGATCCTTTAGCTGCTATTGCAACTGCTTCCAAAAGAACCTGAATAATGCCAGCACGAACTCGTGGTGAATCCCTTTTGCGAACATCAAGGTGTCCAAGAATTTCTTGTATTACATGATGGGAATACTGTGCCTATTAAAAAACAAACAAACAGAAAGAAAAGCTTCATCTGTGGCTTTAATAAGAATAAACTCATACACCATTCAGCTATAGTCACGACCATGTTCCTATTCTGCAACATTCTTACTCATAAATTTATCTAAATTTCAATCAATTCATGATTAAATACGGATTAAAAAAACTACCATGACAGATGAAGCCACAAAGTTCCGTCCAGCGCAGTATACAAAAGCTTACAGTATTAAAATATGCAGGAACATCTACAAGAACAGAGGAAGCGTGAAGTGGTACTTCATTCAGCTAACTGCAGTTCAAGGACTTCAGCTGGTCTTACAAAAAAGCATTGTTGATACAAATGCCTAGAAAACTCAGCTTTCTTCCACAAACTTGGAATTTTATGACTTTCTCTTTTGGGTGCCTGTGCTTGACACATCCAAGAATCAGACTTTGACCATATTTACAATAGAGGTTGCCCACTAGTAAAAAAACAATTAGCACAACACGATTTCATGTGAAGTTGGTTTCTTGGGTTGTAAAAACAGTACAGCTGTATTGGCACGGAGACATGACCAACTTAAGAGAGATTTATTTATCAAGCACAATGTCAGATCAGTACGGCTATCCTGCTCCTTGTTCTGGAGCTTGCTCAGGGACCTCCGCACTACCTTCCATCGAGAATCCCTTAATATCTTTTTTTCTTCTGCAAGTGAACATTAATTGAAAGTAAATCAGATAACCTCTGATCATAAACCACGATTAGGTTATTATTTGAAAAGTTTAAAGGATAAGGCTAAAGAATTATGGAAAGGGACCTTCTGGATTCTTTGACTTCATCTACTGTCTATCATTATCATGGTGAGGTGAGCATTTAACCCTGTCTCATATGCTTGAAACGTATGCAAGGAAAACAAACGCTGGAGAAAATCTTACCTGTATAGAATACATGATGATTTTGAAGCAGGAAACAGCAAATTCATTGGGATCCCATAGTCTATGATGGTCTAAATGCCTGTAACCAAAAATTAAGGGACCTGAAATAATGACATTCCACGGATATAACAAATGGCATCTTAACAGTTTTCTCAAAATTCACCTCAAAGGAATTATTTCCTTACATAAAGCTTCTAAACAATGACTTATTAACTAGGTGAGAAAACGAGAACTTCAGAAAAGCATTTCTTTTCAAGGTTTAGATTGTGATCACAAAACATTTGGCTGTAACAGAAATTCCTTATCTTTTCAGGAATTTAAGGAACCTAGTCATACCAAAGATACACAGCTAAGAATATACTCTTTCCATACAAAGTGCACGTATAAAAATGGCTATGACATTATATGCTTATTTACATGAAAGAGACACACTGAAGAGGACGGTTATACCACCTTGACAAACTTCTACTCTAAATAAGGTAAAGAATTTGTTTTGCATCATGAGCTACAAAATAATTATGGCTGAATGTTAGATTCAGAATAGAGACTCTAAGAACTATCTTCATTTTCACAGCGGTTTCATGAATAAAACATATGGAAAACAAAAAAAGAGCTACTCTTTGTGTATATACTTCTTTATCACTCTGAAGCATTTCAACACTTTCTGCAAGACATATCAAAATAGAATCGGAACAATAAACGCATCAGTTTCCCTTTAAATGGGATAGGAATCACTGATGAAAAACTTTTATCAGTTTCAAGCAAAGACAAGAAATTCCCAAAGGCTGGGACCTTTGAGGTTTTAATGGTACGGTTTGCTTCTTTGTTTGATGCAAAGGAACGTACCGCCACCTTCCTGAATGGAAAGAAGTACTGTGTGGATGACTTGCATTCAATGGGAGCTGGTGATCTGCTCAACTCCATGTTTGACTTTAGTGAGAAACTAAATGCCCTGCAACTTAGAGATGAGGAAATGAGTTTGTTTACAGTGTTTACATCCTGGTATCTGATGATCACTCTGGAATAGAAAATGCCAATTCTGTGGAGGCACTTCAGGAAACACTAATCCGTGCATCAAGGACCTTAATCATGAAAAATCACCCAAATGAAGCCTCTATTTTCACAGAGGCCTCTATTTGCAAGCACTATGCTGAAAGCTATGAATAGAGCACATATCAAATTTTCCAAAAAGGAGATCTGAGTACCTGGAAAAGCATGACAAAAATAAATGCATTTTTACATCTAAAGATTGTACAAGTAATTTGGGATGCCTTTTAACTGGAATGCTTTAGGTAAAAGAGAAAAAAAAACCACAAAAAAACCCCAAAATAAACCCCAAAACCCACAAAAAACGTTCTTACAGAAACTGAATTTAAGTAGTGTTTCTAAATAGGTATCTCAGCTACAGAATCACTACTGGTCTGCCCTTTCTCAAAGAACATAGTAAACATACAAAGATGCTTCAAATAACAAACTTGAAAGCATACAGGTGAAAGAAGTCTGAACACAGGAGGACGGACTGCATGCTTAACTTACTTTGCATAGAATCTGGAGGTCTCAATTAACTCACTGGACAGCTGCTACCAGCCTAGTGACCTAGCTGAGTACACAGGTCTTCAAGGTTGATTAAACCAGCTGGCATAAAGCTACCCTCTCCTATGCCCTAAATTATCTTGCAGTCCACTGCAGAGCTTAAAAAAAAACCATACTGCCATTTTGACACATTACATACCTTTAACAGAAATCCCTACAGGAAAGAATTTAAGGAATTTTAAAGGTGTTTGCCAAGATAACAGCATATTTGCATTACTAAATATTAAACTGGACTATCCCCCTGTTGGGGATAGCTGCCTTTCTTGTGCACATTCCAAACACACAGGTATATTTAATCCTGCCTTGGGGCAGAAAGACAAACAAAATTACCTCTTTAAATCCTTCAAGGATTAGCAGCTCATAATATATTTATTCATGTCTTCTTTCTCCCTGATATCATTCCAGTACAGTCCACCATTTCTTGTACATGATAGCTTATTTTAGCTAACCTATTTTCTTTTTGCCTCATCAAATACAAAATCATACTCTCCACTATCTCCTCCTGATTGGAACTGATCCTTTTATCTTTCAGGGTAGCACGTGTTCTCTGTTACCCTCGACAGTTCCTCTTTATCTGCCCCAAAGATCCATTCAGGCAGATTATGGTCAACTACATCTTACATCAGTTTTTTTTTTAAAAACCTTTCCTCTCGAAACAAGACATACAGTTTTCTTTTTCCAGAAAGGCAAAGTATTAGCTGCTTCAGGTAGCTGAACTGATGGGAAGACAGCACGGGGAAGATGACAGCCTAGATTAATGTTTTGTGTAATAGCTCAATGGGCAGCATACTTTGTACTCTGGAATTTTCCTCCTAAGAAAAGGAGTATTAGATTACTGTAGGTGATATATTTTACTTGTCATAACGCAGGCAGTGTATTCAATGTAGTTTTGTTTTTGTAAAAGATGGTGAATGGTACTGTCAGCATGGTGTATTTAGTTTAGTTAAAATCAAGTCACATCTTGCCTATTTTTTTTCCAATTACATTTCTTTTAATAAAGAATATCCAAGTAAGATTGCAAAACATTTTATTGCTGGATTAACAAATGCCAAACTCTGCCTTCCATTACGATCTGCTGTATATATATAGCAAACGTGCACAATTAAGTTTCTCAAATCAAAAGGAACAGCAGAACGAATGGTGCAAATTACTACTTTATGGAGTGAGAGCCACAAACAGTCCCTGAATTCACTCACATTGTCACACATGCAAGGCATCCTTACATGATAAACTGATACTCATGATTAGAAAGCAGAACTGAGGCATGTATGGGAATATATCAAATAATCTTCTCATGCTTCATGTTTGCTGAAAAAATATTAAACATCAGTCTTTTGATATTCAAAACCCTTGCACAGATGACGTGATAACTCACCAGAATGGAAATACAGTGAGATGAATAGGGTGTAACTTGTTATACTTGGGAAGTCGTTTATATTCACTAGATTTCTGTATCCCTCAGGATCTGCCTAATCTATTCACCATTGCAAATTCATGCTAAGTAAGTCTAAATAGCTAGTGACTGTTGACACAATATACGAATTTTTTTCATATCATATTAATATAAAATTTTTGATTTTCATTAAGCAGTTTGCCAGATTCATCTGTCAGATTTCATTAAAAACGAGAATTTGAGACTTTCTAGCTACTAAATGTAGAGACATTATAACCACGGAGATTTTCTGCCAAAGGCAAGGAGAATTAAGGTCAATCCAAACCCATACCAGGAGACTGACTTCAGATTTCAACTATCTTCATTATATTTAAATTCCTCAGTTGTTGAATGTACTCAGCCTCATGATGCAAGAAGCACTATTCTCTCAGTTTTGCAAGGAAGTGATAGCATGTTGACTGACATTCCAATGCCACATGAAGTAATCCTTCAAATGGGGAACTGAACCTGTATCTTCGGTATTAGCACTGTAATAACTGGCCATATCTTTATTTCCAGAGCTTTCTTAAAAGCTGTGAAATTATTGAAAACTGTTAGGAGAAACTGTTTTCTAATCAAGTATGCAGAAACTAAGTCAGGTTTTTCAATCAGATAAAGCACAATGGACTCACTGTCTCAAACTTTCATTCTACCAGTTCTGCTCATTCACAAAGTGAAGCTGATTAGATAGAGCACTCCCTTTTTGTTTCAGAAAAATAGCTGGGAAATTGCATTTTCTGTATCTCTTGTTCTTCAAAAATACTAAACCTTTACAGCAGTTATTTATAAAAAGATAAATTTATTTGGCAATTCTTCCTCAAAATGGAACACAAAAATGGTGACCACAAAGACTCTTCATTCACAGAAGAGAGAATATATTCTGAGTAACTGGTCGTTATCTACCGATTTCAGTGCACAAATACAGCATGCGGCACGCAGAGATGCACAAAGATTCAAGCGGTTCCTTAGGATCATAGCGAGTAAGAAAAGAAACTAAACTGGAAATAACACTTAGAATACATAAAGCTTTGGATCTGTCACAGGAAATGCAGGTATGACACCTTCTCAAATCCCAAACCAAGCACTAGCTTTAGTCTAGGGAATCAGGAATTATTTGTGGGAAACTTCCCTGATACTGAAATAATTCAAAAGACTGACATAACTGCACATGCTGATAAAGTTTTGAGATAAGCCCATAAAAGGAACTTAAAAGTGGTAAGAAAGCAGCTGCAATATAGTTCCAGATAGTCCATCCAGACTGTTTAGTACCTAAACGTTCACTCTAGTGGAAGGTATTTTGGAGGAATGCAAATTTTAAATGTAGGAAACGATGAAAAATTTTTATAAAACACTCAACTTTGCAACAGTTAAACTCCTATCAGATTGGTATAATAGGTACGCATGGAAAGTAAGATAATAATATAGTTCTTTGCATTTAATGCTTTTGGGTGAAAAGCAAGGGGATACAAAAGTTTTCTGCCCTCAATACCTACCCTATCTTCTTTTTGCATTTCTGTTCTTACTTAACAGCAGTAACTTGAAAACAGCTTTCGGTAGCTTGAAAGTCTTTCAGTATATGAATGGAATACTTAGTCTTTGTGGGAAGAACTAGACCATCTAAGAGAAGATATTCCCATAACAGGTGGGTATCTTGAAAATTTACAACACGGAGCAAGCAGCTCTCCTCATCACCAGGAAAAGCCAGGGTTTGAATGTAGTATCATCAAGTCTAGAGCTTCCTGCAAAGATTTCTCCTAAAAACATGACTACTCTATAGACACTAGCAGAGGTAAAATAAGCAGATTTAAGTTATCTCAATGCTCAATGATTTTCACATCATATCTTTTAAGGAAGCAACTGGGGCAATGCAGAGAACTGAAAAACGCTGGACTTGATAGTTAATACATCGGCTGTAATTTGTACTTTGTGCATTTGTGCATAATCTGCATACTGTGTGCACATCTGCCATTCACTACTACATGAGCTTTTAAAGATATTCCTCACAGAATATCAAAACAGGTCTTGGCAGAAAACTGCAAGAAAGTAGAAATCTTAACTTTATGATTTAATCTGGGCACAGTAATCCTTTGTGCTACTTGTATTGTACTTGGATGCAACAGTCATCTATGGGACATTAACATCTTGAATGAACAGTTTTACATTCAAAAGAAAGGTCAGCTGAGGCAATAATCCATCCAAAACATTATATTGCACTTCTAAAATGGGACACACATTTCTCCATAACCACCTTCGAGTTCACAGATACGCAATAAAGAGGTGAGATTAAAAGAGGGGCAATTTTTTGAAGAAACGTGAATGGAATCCTTTGGGTTGAAAAGGAGGCAGGAATTTAATGCAACATAATTAGAGGATAAAATAAAAAAAAAATATCTCTTAAGATAAGACCTTCCATGAATTTTCAACTTACGCGAAAACTGGTCTGACAGCATTATTCATATTTCCATAGGTTGCTCGTCCTAGTAGTTCCCTGAAGCAATTCTCGGCCAGCAGAGCAGGATTTTCCTCTTTCTCTCCTCCTGTAGGAGAGGATGGAGGGCCTATTCTGCTAAAATAAGACAAAAATACATTGATTTTACTACCGATTAATATTAATCTTCCCTACTGTACTCACCCTTGGTTCTACAGATTTATGAGTCACGTTTTTATCTAGGCAAGAATTGTATCTCCACCATGCATCAAACCAGAATTCTGAATAAAACATTTTATTCTCTTATAGCAGGACTGTAGATCATCATCTGTTCACTCAGTACTGACCACTGTATTAGTAAGTATTTATATGGCAAAAACAATGGCTGTTAATACTGATTTAACTTGTTACCCACTGCATTTTGACAAACTATTGTCTATTGCTAACAATGAACAAAGGCTATGAAACCATGCAAAAAGTTAGGCAGAATCTTAAGTCACTTTGTTCAGACTAATGATCTCATTCACCTGCCCGCTACCGAATCCACACTGTGTGGGTGAGTGTTAAATAAAACTCCAATAATTCTGCAGAAACAGATGGCTTGTGAGTTGAAAAAAAGTCTGATTGAACTAATTAGAACATTATCACCCACATAGTTACCTCTAACTAGACAGCGTACAAGTTAGTCACCTTCTAACTGTCTGTCTCCCAACATCACTATGGAGGGGACTGTACGGGGCGTCCGTGCCCAGGCGCTGGCAGGGGGCTGCAGGGGCCTCTGTGAGGAGAGGCCGGGCTGCCCCGAGCCGGACACAGCCGGTCCCAGCCGGTCCCGGCCGGCTCCAGCGGCCCCACCGCAGGGCACAGCTGAGCCCCTCAGCCAAGCCGGGGCGCCGGGGGGAAAACAGGTTTCCGAAAGGGCCACGGGCGGCACAGGCAGAGGAGGAGGAAGCCCAGGAGGGAGCAGCAGCAGAGGGAGCCCGAGGCCGGAGGAGGAGGAGGGCGGGAGGGGCTGCAGGCCCGGGGCAGGGATCCCCGGCAGCCCTGGAGAGAGCCCGCGGGAGCAGAGACCCGCCCTGCAGCCCGGGGAGGGCCCCAGGCCGCAGCAGGGGGATATTTCCTGCGGGAGCTGCGGCCGTGGGGAGCCCCGGCGGGAGCAGGCTGTCCCTGAAGGGCTGCAGCCCGGGGAAGGGCCCGCGCTGGAGCAGGGAGACGGGGGAGGAGGGAGGAGCGGCCGAGAGGGGCTGGGGGGGACCGACCGCAACCCCCATCCCCGCCCCCTGCGCCCCTCGGGGGGAGAGGAGGTGAAGGGGTTGGGAGTGAAGGGGTGAAGCTGGGCCTGGGGGAAAGTCGGGGCGCGGCGGCGTGGGGGGAAGGTGTTTTAGTTTTTGTCTTTGTTTCTCACTACCCAAATCTATGAAATAAATTAATTTTCCCTGGGTCGGATCTGCTTTGCCTGTGATGGTAACTGGTGCGTGGTCTCCCTGTCTTTTCCTCAACCCATGAGCTTTCTCCCCGCCCTGTTGAGGGGCAGGGGTGGTGGAGTGAAAGAACGGCTGGGTGGGAGTTTGGCTTTTACCAGGGCTAACCCACCACAAGGACTGAAAAGTTAAGCATAATATCTATTACGATGTCTGCATCAGTACACAGAAACCTCTAATTTTTAACCTTATCAAAATATAATACTTCGTCTAGTTGTTTTTTGCATTGTAGTAGTCTATGATACTGTTGGGCAACTGGACTCCCATACTTATCAGAGTATATTACTAATAACTTGGGACGGGGATGAAGGGGGGGAAGGACACCAAAAAACAAACACCCTTCACATTTGGAAATGTATTTTTAAGATGTAGATATTGATGTTAATTTCCCCATACTATATTTATAAAGGTGGCCCTTGTTGAAGGAGGATTCTTCTTTCCTTAAAAGCATTACTCTGAAAAAGAAACATAGCAACTGATTTCTTCAGTCAGAAAATAGTAACAAGGAAAAAATACAGACTGTCAAACTTTGCATCGGATAAATACACCATGAAGAGTGTTAAACTGCCTAAGTTTTGCTGAGAAATTTGTCCTTTAACAAGATTAATTATTTCAGTCATAGAAATAACAACAAAATACAAAAAAACCCAATGAAAAATGATGACACAATGGGATGGAGAGGAAAAAAACAATGGGTGGAAGAAGAATTTATTACTACCACAGCTACTATTTCTTAAGGTGCTAAAATACCCCAATGAATGACTTAATCTAAAATAAAAATTCTTTTAAATTAAGGAGGAATTAAAATCAGCATTTAAATATCAACTTCATTTCATACGGAAATTTCAACTTACAAGTTAATAAATCTTGCAGTGTATAGCAAGGCTTTAATGTTTTATACTAATGACAGCAGCAATGACCAAACTTTTGTTAAGTTCAAATACTGTCATTTTCAATTATTTCTTTTCTCTCTGTGACTGGGAATTAGGCTGACTCTTTAAAATCAACATGGTACAAAAAGAGAGCAAGAGTACTGAATTAAAGACTGAATCCAGACACCAGAGAAGCCAAAACTACAGAAAGCCCACGCTATTTTGGACAAACTAAAACCTACTGAGGCCCGAATTCTACCACTGAATTTTGAAGGCAATAGCCTGTCCTCAGCTGGAATAACTAAAATCAGCACCCACGCTGTAAACAGTGAAATGTAGAGCCTTTCCAGGTAAGTTTCCAGTGATAAGTTTCCAGTTTCCCACTTCTCATTTTTGATGCAGGCCTTGGTAATGTTTTTTGGTTCAGGGTTTGTTGGGGTGGTTTTTTGTTTGCTTGGTTGGGTTTTTTTTTGTTTTTGTTTTTTTTTTTGTTGTTTGTTTTTTGTTTTGTTTTGTTGTGTTTGGTTGCTTGGTTTTTTTCCCCCCTCTTCTTTGCCCAAAGTCACCTCCTTTTCAGTACACAGAGACCTGAATTACTAGACCAAATTAAAGGCATTTGAAATGTATTGCTGAATTCAAGTGCTTCACACATCATACCATTAAGCTGTTACTAATACTTCATTTAAATCGAGCAGTTGAGAGGTGGGAGACTGAGAAAGAAAAAGAAAACAGTTCCCCCCTGAGATACTTGTATTCCTTATCAAGAAGTACTGTACCTACACATGGCAAGTATTTTTTTGCACAAAACACATTACAGAAACTTAAGTGAGGAATCATTCACCTACATTAACATCATGCATCTATGCATTAGGAGATTTATTTTAGACTGCAGAAACCAGTACATAAAAACCTTAAACATGTTTTCAGTTCTGCAGTGCAAGCTTGTGCATTATATGTTTAAAAGTGTTCACTAAGAGCATCAGCTTTAGTTAATGTTCATTCTTCAGCATCATAAAACCATAGCTTTAGAGCATTATAAAAAGTCGAATACTGAAATGCCACTAGTCAAATGAACACGATAACATTATAGTTGTAATATCTTGTGATAGCAAAAAATCTTCTAGTGTTTCAAGACTACTGCAATCTAAAAGTTGCAATATAAAAATCCTGTTGCCTCTGGTAACATCAGCATTTCAGAAGTTACCATACCATTGCTAGCTTGTCAGATTTTAATAATAAAAAAGCCCCGAGCACCCTGTTAGATAAGTAAGGAGAAATAGTTTTACAAATGCACTATGATTAGAATTTTAAAGGGCATGACAATTTGTATATAATCCACCGTGAGTACCACTGAACTGCAGCTTTATCCAACTGCTGTGCCCCTCAATCTCCCTATTTTTTTTCCCAGTACTGCCTAGATTCTGATCTAGACAGGTGGGCATCCTTCTCAGCACAGAGGAGATACAAACAACGGTGCAGGACTGTCATTCCCGTTGCTGTTTTGACAGATTCCCTAGAACGCAGCAGCATTACAAAGGCAGGAGGACGGGGGGGGAAAAGAAAGCAGGCTGCAGAACACAGAGAGCTAGTCTATCTGGAAGAATTCTAATTAAAATGCAGTAAAAATTAGTTATCATTTAAGTGTTTGTATATGCAATCTCACAGGTGAGTTCTCAGCATTGCTTGGAGTCTCATTTTAGAACAGGTTAAAGGAACAAATCGCAATTCAGTCTTCCTAGTCTAAAACATTAGTCTTACACTGCATCAGAATGTTCAAAGTTATCTCCTGTTGTCTGTAGGAATCACATTTTTATTTTGAACTTTAACAGCACCTACCTCCAAGTAGTTCTCAGTAAGTGTTCCTTAGCATTATCAGATGAAAGACAATGAATGTAAAACTACTCTTAACTTTTTAGTTTTAAAGGAGAGCTTAATATAGCCTCTCAAGTTTCTAAATTCAAATGAGCAACTCATACTCATTTTGTTTCACTGACTTGGTTTTTAAACAAAGATCAGAAAACCTCTGATAAATCCAACTGCAACACTTAAAAAAAATTAATACTATTCCTCTGCATCCAGACTTTCTGTACTACCGCAAGGACAGAGGAGTGAAACATGAAAAGCATTTTGCAATGAAATGGGCAAGAATTACTTCCTGTAACTGTTCTACCAGCTTTCTTGTGGGTAATCTCTATCAGAAACGGTGGCAACGAGAAACTGGAAGGAGGGATGTTTTGAAGTACAGCAGTTTCCATAGCAAACATCTAATCATAGGCTTAAACTGGCTCAGAGCAACCCAGCATCTCACACCAGAGACTTCTTTAATACCACAAAACCAGGACTGGCCAAAAAATATAATGGGACATATGAACTAAGACTTAACCACTACTTTTGAGCAGAGTAGCTACAGAAATGTTTGACTATGATTCACTCATCCTGAGAAAGAAATACATTCTAATCTACCTCTAGAACAGAAGTTATATGATCATTACATATATTACAAGGATTTGAAGTCAAGTCTAAAACAAGTGCTAGAGCGTCCTTCTGCCTTAAACAAAGCTGGCATGTTCAGCTTTGAAGTTATCATGAAGAATATGTTACAAACTAAGTGAATTTCCAATTTCGTACATCTCTTCCCCATTTTAGAGCTACACATAAAGTGACATACATGATTGACTCTTCCGAATTTTCTTCTAGAAAACTTGAAGGAGGGAGGGACAGTCTTTCAGGCAATGCCTTATACTATACTGAAGTATGCATGGCAATCATTTTGTTATACAGAATCGTAGCAAAGTACAACTAAGAAAAAACCCAATCTGATTTTTAGAACATGTTACACTTGCAGATTTTTCTGATAGTAACTAGAATGTGCATTCAGATACATGGACAAATAATGACATCCACAAATACAATTATCTTTTTAAAAATATTTATATTTTAAATATTTATATGTTTAAATATTAAATTCTTAACTCCAAAAAGTGTCTCATCTGACATGTACTCAGAAGAATCTTGAATTAAGCTATTAAGGTTCCACAAGTAAAAATTAAACTAACTACTGATGGAAAAACTGACTGAAATAGTATTTGGATCAACCACTTAAAGCAGATCAGTTTATATGTACTGCAGGACTAATTTTTATCATTTGTTGAGAAATGCAATAGTGGTGGTAGAAAAACAAATCTATCAAAAAGCAATTGCTAGTTAAATATCAGAACTAGCTGCTTGAAACTTTTTCTATAGTGCACATTCAATAGAAAAAAAGACTAATGATTTTCCAAGTGGCAAGTAGGGGCCTTGTAAGATGTGCGTATGACAGCACAGCTGAAAACAATATTTATAAATTGTTGATCTGCTGGCCTTAAATCATGTTACAGGGAATTTCTCATCTTGTTTTATATGTGACTTCATATTTGTGGAGCACAAACAGAGGCATCTTGAAGAGTAGGAGTAAGAAGCATATTGTTCTGGCAGATGGAGTCAAAGCATTATTTGAGAAAGAGCAGAAATTCCAGAAAATACCCCCAATTTAAGTCCATAAAAAATAACCATTTTTGGTTAAAGCTGAAGTACCCATAGGTAAAGCTTACCTTAAAGATCAGTGTAATTTTGCTATATAAAGGAAAGTGTAAGCTTGAGGGCACTGTAAAGAGTAACAAAGGAAAGGGCCCACTTGCATCCAGAAGCCCTGTAAGAACGAGCACAGGGTAACTAGGCGCTCCTTGTTCAAACAGCAGTTTCAGAAACCTTTGTCTCTTATTCAGATCACTCTTCAGATGTAAAATCCAAGCGGGTATTTCTGTACATACTGTCTGGGCCCTCAATTATATGCAGTAAATAAAGCATGGGCAGATAGACAACTATTGATTTTAGTCATTTAGTCTGAAAATTTGCTTTAGAAAAGAGACAGGTACTGGCAGTTAGAAATAAGAGAAGAAAAATAAGGCTGAGGAATGGGAAAAAAACACCACCAAAACCCCACAAACCAAAAAAGAGAAACCTGATGGATTTAGCAAGCTGAGTTCATGTGAAAGCATGAAAAGCTTGTCGTTACAGGAAGGCTGCTGAGCCTCCTTACCAAGCAAGTTTTGAAGCAGCTAGGGTTGGACATGAAACAAACATTTAAGCTTGTTTGCACAATTGAAGTTGGTTTTATGGAAATTTCCCAGTGCTAGCAATAAACACTTTTTACGCTTACATAAGTGTTTAGCCACAAATACAGACATGGACCAAAAAAGGCGACTTTTCAATTGTAAGATAAGTGGCATATCCTCAAGATCAATTATCACAGAGATCTTTTTTGAAGGCATACCTGGCAGGTAATACGCCCAGGAGTCACTGAATGTAAAAAAAAGAGAAGGGTGTCTACATATAAATAAATTTTTAATCCTCACTTTAAGTACTGTTACAGACAGGACAGACAGTTGTTACTAGTGGCTAAACGGGAATTAAACCCTCAATTTTTAACAAATATAACTACAAAATATTTGAGTCACCTAAAAACCTGTGCTTACTGATCTCTCTATCTGATGTTACAAAACACGGAGTTTACAATTTTTAAAGAAGTCTAAACATGGTTATACAATTTCTGGAGCAATTTTTAGGCCAACAGAATCTAGACCAAGGCGATTGAAAGACTTTAAGACAAGAAACATTAAGAGCGGTTAAGCAGAGCTGTGCTATCAGTTTCAAGAGGAGACTCAGCTACTAAACGTCAGTAGTTATTTCCACTGAAAAGAAAATAAAAAGGTATCTGTCATAAAAACTAAGCCTAAAGATTGCTTAAAAAACATGCCAGTGCCCACGAATAAAAATACCTGTCAATATCTTCTATTTTCTGCATATTAAACAGTAATGACGGTACTATCTTGTCCATGTGCTGAGGTTCCCATATAGTTGCTCGAAGTTCATCATTGACTGTTTTTCGAACCACTCCCTGAATGCCCCTGATTCCAGCAATTCGGATCCTAAGGAAGGAAAAAAGGAATTACTGAAAAGAAAACACACAGCACCTCCCAGTAAGGCTGTTTACCTATTAGGCAGTAGTAATTATGTAGTGGAATTCCATTAGCAGTTCTCAAAAGCAGTAATTTGGAAATTTGGCCAATTCATTAAGGTTGCCCATATTGCCTTTAAACACCTTTATAGCTCACAAGGAAGCTGACACAACAAACATCTGAACAGAAGATGATCTGTAAGTATAATGCTGACACTGATCCACGAATACTCAAACTGTGTATACCACCTCCAAGAAAAGTCACATGGCTAAAACCCCACCAACTCTACACAATTTACTCCCCATCAGTTGAAACTGTGCACAATCTCAACCTATTCCAGTGCTGAAGAAAAATATTGTGAAGTTACCACAGCAAAGCTGAAGCAATAGCTGCCAGAGCCACGTGATCATGTCTAAAAGTTGTAATTAAGGCTGTGGATTAATATCATCACAAATCATTAAAGATTTATGCAAGATTCACAAGATGGAAAGCAAAGGATAATTCTATCAACTTAAGCCTTACACACAAAAGGAACCACCACTTTTATCCTAAAACCGTTTGAACCAAATTAACTGAGAACTGATCAACAACAACAATAAAACAATAAAAAGGAAAAATTAATGTAAGTTCTAAAAAAGACTTAGTCTAGCTATTTTGTTTTGTTGAACAAAAACAGTTTGCAGGAGAATCTGTACAATGAAATGAATGGCAAACTATTCTTTTTTGAAGTGGCAATAGCAAATTATCCATAATAATAAATGGTAGGAATAGAATTTTACTTACTGAAAACCAGTAGAAGAAAGGGTGATACAGCGATCAAGTGAAATATGCATAAGCTTTGCTAAAATTTGAAATTATTTCTATTAAAATCCATCCCTCATTTTTTAAATCTTAATTTCAGTATGGATAACACATAACTAGCCTTTGTTCAGTCAAATTTGCTGCATTAAAACATGTGCTAGATGAACTACAGAGCTAACCGAACTCTATAATTAATATTTTTGTTTAGATTTCCATTTGTAAATACTTAAATCTGTAGCCCCCTGTTTTTCAGCTATTTCTGCACAAAGCCATGTGCATTCAATATGGATCCGATACCATTCTAGACCTTTCAAGACAGATTTAATAGGGTTACATACAAAACAGGGAAGAAGAGAGATGCATAGCTAGAAAAGCACTTGCTATTGCTGTACTACAACTACAGTGCAGTATCCAATATTAAGTTTTCAATATTAAGGATCTAAGATTGACATTTAAGACGCAGAGCTTCCATCACTGAAACTTTTTTTTCTTTTTTGCTTTTTAGTTATTAGTTCTTAAGGTAATCAAGTTTTGCTGACTGTGGCTTTAAATACATTAAATAGTAGCACTAACCTCCCCTGCTGAAAGGGAAATCTCACTTACCAGGTGAGATTCAGTTTCAGACTCAGAAGCCTACATTACCTGACTACATGGGTAGATGATGTTCAAGATCCCATTCAAGCCAGTCAGTTCAGTGGAACCTCAAGGCGAACATCAACTCCAGATGTCTGTTTTAGGATGAACTGAATTACTCCCTAGCCCGCATCAATGGTGTCGACTACTTGCGATATCTGCATTTAGAATTGTAATCTGTAGTCATAGCTCATCTGTTTTGTTGAATTACCTCAGTACCTACAGCAACTCTGGTATGCCAAGTCCAAGAATGACTGCTGTTCATCTCTTTCAAAAGAGATATATTCAAACTGTCCAGGATGATGCAGAAAAAGTGATATCGCTATACATTTCATTAACCTGAGTAAAAAATTGATTCACGTGGGGAAAAAAGGCCACACTTTTGTGTATTGAAGTGCCACTAGCACTAATTTCACGTTCTTACTATTGTACAGGAGGTTGAAAAATGAGGGTTGAAGTACCAAGGAAGGTGCAGCATCAAATTTCACTACATAGAGGAAAGGTTTCATTCCTCTAAAGAAGGCTCAGATTGATTTAAATGTAATCTCTGCTTTAATACCTAAGTCACGTACAGTCTTATGTCACTAGGATGAAATTCCTCCCTGTCTAAGGGTACATCAACATTGCAAACTGAAGCACAGATAACAGTGCAGGCTGACAATTTGAAGAGCAAGAGATCAGCACAGTTCTCTAACTCCTACAGCAATCACAGCTTTGAGGTATTTTACTTTGGGGTCTCTTTATGAGTGGTAGATCATACTTAATAGATGAATCAGGGATGCACTAGTCTCTTAATTCATTTCACGTTCATTACTAATATTACTTCTCATTTGCAAGGGGCAATGAAGGTGAAAGTCGTTCTAAAAAACCTGAGCTGAGCTTCATATCCTAACTTCTTATTTACTGTAAAACATTTCATAAGTAGTTTAACATTTCTGTTCTAGTTTCACTAAGCCTAAAAAGGCAAAATCTCAAAAAGCTCATTAAAACGTTTATGAATACTATTTGTGACCATCAGCTTCAGCTAAATATACCGCACCTGACAGAAGCCTAAGTTATGAGGTAGTTGCATGATACGCTGGCTTCACTAGTGACATCTGCTTAAGCAGTGCCCATCCCCTTTCCCCTTTGGTCCCCGAGTACAATTTACCATCCCTTCAGTTCTTCCCCAAACAATTCATGGGGTCATCCTGTAAAACCATTCACTGGAATAATCTTCCTGAAGGGAAAGGGGGTGGCAGCAGGGGGAAAAGCATAGGAGAAGCAGGCAGATTTAATCCTAACTCTTTTAGAGACAAAGTTTACAGCAGAACCCTACAGCAATAGGGCAACAAATAAGATGGCAGTAAATTACAAAAAATAAGGAGGAATGAACCAGAAGACTAAAGGAGGAACAAAGTTTTTGTTTGGTTTTGGTTCTTCTTCCCCTAAGTGAAGTACACAGTATTCATTCTTTTTGAAAATATAGTTCACAGATTTTTGAAACTGTAAACTTTAAGAAAAATCCTTATGCGTTGCAGCTAACAGAACAATGGTGCACCCAAGGGGTTGAATAAATGTTCAGCACATGGATTTTTAATAGTTGGCTGAACAATTTAATGCATGGAAATAGAAAAGGTAAGTACAACAAAGATGCAAATCATATAATCTGAAAAGCCTTAAGTTTTCTAAAACGCTCAGGAGTTAAATACTGATTAACAATTCATCTAAAGAACACATCGCTAGGGGGAGCTGAAGTAAAAAAAATTGTGGTGCTTACATAATAATGTAAAATTTGTAATACTAATTCATGAAGGCATTTCAGTTTCACACACAGTATCATACTGCAGACATCTAAGAAAATTCAATTTTAATGAGTAATTCTCAAATAGCAGACTCAAAATTTGCTTTTGCTATTCATACAAGTAGCCCCATTAATTTCTCAAATGAGTTATGCAACTCACACACATTTACAGTAATAAGTAGTGCCTTTCTGGAGACAATCCATGCAATCTGGCAGGCATTATTCAGGTAAAATTCCACTTAAATATTCTAGGAGTTCTAGCCACCTAAGATTTGCAATCTTTGGTGCTATCTAAAAAGTCAGACTTTCATTTTCTTCCTATGGAATGAACTATTCCACTAAATATTATAATCAAAGCTGTATTACAGACTATATTAACATGTTAAGACAGTTTTCTGTAATACATACAGAATGACACTTACTCGGTTTGTACTTCTGGATCGTGGTCACATGAATGACACATGGCACTGAATCGAGACACAAAGAAGTCATAGCGTCTGTGATATGAAGGTGTGTCTTCCTCAATGTTGGCAAATTTGACAAACTGGAAAATGAAATACGTTTAAAAAGCTTTTGATACGAGTTTACCAAAAGAAAATAACGAATACTAAGTTTCATTTAAGAAGTAACATAAAACATTGCATTAGGAAAAGAATCCAGATTTGACAATACCTAAATATTTAACTTCAGAGAAGAAATAGTTAAATTGGATAGTTTTCATTTTAAAGACTTTCCACTAGAACTTCATTTAGATCATTATGAAAGGGTGCAACTGCATGAAGTACAACATACTATGCAATATGGAAACATCTAACACCATTCACTGAATAGTGAATGTCACCAATTCATTTAGGTTGGAAAAGATCTTTAAGATTGTTGAGTCCAACCATTAACCTAGCACTGCCAAGTCCACCACTAAACCATGTCCCTAAGCACCATGTCTTTTCAATACCTCCAGGGATGGTGACTCAACCACTTCCCTGGGCAGCCTGTTCCAGTCCTTGTCAAGCCTTTCAGTGAAGACATTTTTCCTAATATCTAATCTTAACCTTCCCTGGCACAACTTGAGGCCATTTCCTCTCGTCCTATCACTAGTTACTTGGGAGAAGAGACCAACACCCACCTCGCTACAACCTCCTTTCAGGTAGTTGTAGAGAGCAGTCCAAGCAATCAAATGGTACACCATCACTGGCAGGTTAACTAGCCACATTCTGATTTAACAAAATTCAAGGGAAATAAACTTGGAGGCATTCTGTCAATTCAGTCTATTTTTACAAAAGGGAAGAAGGAGGAGTCAGGGAATTATAACCCAGTCAACTTTAATTCCACTCACAGAAAGACACTCTGAAAAACTTCCAATATGCAAACATCTACAAAGTAACGAAGGGGTAAGTAACAGTCAACATGGATTTGTCAAGAACAAATCAATCAGCCCAGCCTAAATTATTCCTATGACAAGGAAATAGATTTTGTGAATCCAGATGAAGCAGCATCTGTCATATCTTAACTTCAGTGATGCTGTTGACAAAAAATTACACAAAATTCTCAAAAGGAAGCTAAAAAAACACTGTTAAAAGAAAACTCCCTGCACGACAGATGCAAAAGAGTTTGGAAAAAACACAGAAACACTCATTGAGTGAACTTCTGAAGGGGCCTGTCTGGAATACAGTAGTATTTGAGTTTCAGTAGAGCCTTAGATGACAGAGTGGGCTCATCAGATTTGCAAAGAACACTAAGCTGGCCAGAGCTGCAAGCACACTTGATGCCTGGTTCTTGACAAACTGGAAATAGGACCTGAAAAATCAAGGAAGCAATTAGGAATGACAAATCAAAATACCATTTTAAGACAGCTGTACAAATACAAGCCAGACACAGCTGAATGCAGAAAAGAAACTTAGGGTTCTAATAAACTGCACATTCAACAAAAGTCAATGCCCTTCTACTGGCATGAAAAAGAAAACAATATATTGTGATAAATCTGTATTACCCTTGACACCTATGAAGAAATTTTTGCATCTAATTGGCACTAATAAGCCCTTAAATGAAGTACTGCATCCAGTTGAAGCACCACAGTTGAAGATGGTGATTAACTGATACAGTCCTTCAATTATTCAAGGGATGAACAAAGCTTTAGATAAACACCTGTTAAAAAAGACTGAAAGACATTAAATTATCTAGTCTAGAGCTGCCTAAAATATATTAGTCTTACAATGTACAGAAGACAGCTATAAAGAGAAAAGAAATAAATGGTTTTCTTTATCCAATGGTAATAAGAAAAGCAATAATGGGCTTACGCTGAAGCAAAGGCTACCTAAGTTAGACTCTAAAAAACCCCTCCTTTCTAAAGCGAGCAGACTGCCTAAAGACATTTTGGATTCTCCACCACTGACAGTTTTAAGAACAGACTACAGAGGGAAGAAAAAAGGGAAAGGGAAGGTTGTCAGGAAAGGTTTAACATAGTGCTGGTTCTGCCCTGAAGCAGAGAGATGTCCCATTAAGATCCCTCCACCTTTTCCCACCCCAGTATTCTTCTTACCAATCGCTAAGCACAGGCTGAGGCATTTCTTGTATACCTACCGAGACGTAGAACCTGCTTTTATCGGCGTGTTACCCACACACATCTAGACAAGCCCAAAGTATTTTAGCATAGTCTACAGCATACTGATTTGTGGAGGTTTTGAGGGAGTTTTCAAGCTGAAAGTGAAAGCTGTGTATTTCAGAAAAAAAACACCACTTTTCTACTCTTTTTTAGTCTTTTTTTCTCTTTTAACTAGTACACTTCTCCATTTCTACTCTTTTTTCATCTTTTTTCTGTTTTATCTAGAACACGTCTCCATTTCAAATGCACTACCAGTTCACCCACTGAAAGCTACAGGCGCAGCTGAAAATGATACAGTTTGTAAAACTATATTCTCAGCCATTACTGAAAACGGAGCAAAATTGTATAATACTAGTCCATTTTACCTGTCCTTCTGTAGAGAATATCCTGTATAGTCAGGTGATAAGAAAGTGACATACAGTCAAAAACCAATTCTGTATAGTCTACTGCCACAGTTTGAAAGACAATCCACAAACAGCGACCATACTTTTATTTCAATACAGTGAGTTATAAAAATGATCATTTCCTTCCCAATAGACCCTGGAAAATGCTTTAAATGCCTTATGTCTCACTGGGTTCTTTCATGGAATTGTTAATTCCAAAACAGACGTAGATTTTCTAAAGTTTTTTTGAAGACAGGAACCTAATTAGTCCTTACAATTTAATAAAGCATAAAGTTCAGGGTTTTTAAAAAAAAAAAAAAAAACAGTATGATGTTAGTGTTTTCCAGACATTCAAGGGTTCAAGTCTACAACTGATTCACCCAGCAAACTTCCATAAAAGCATGTGAAAGAATGGAACCAAACAGTTTAAAGAACACAGAACACTATGGGAGTGGCTGTGAGAATATTAACTCATCTAGCATTTAATATTAGTATATTAGTATTACCTAAAATACAAAATTATTTGATTGACAGGATCTTCCAACATGAAAACTTAATATAACTCTAATAACTGTTTTGCTAGAAGAAAGATTTATTGTACTAAGAAATTGCTTTGTAAGAATAAATGACGAATTTGGGCCAAGAAAGTGTTAGGAACTCTCCCTCTCGCTCTGGACATTTCTCCTACATCACGATGTAGCTTTGTAGCAGAGAAGCAAGTACCCGGAAGTTTTACCTCTCAAAATGGCATGCACAGTAAAATGTCCAGAAAGGGCAAAATTTTTTTATTTCCTCGTGTATAACAAAGCAATTTCATCCACTGAACATAAAGCATTTCTGAAGCATATTCCAGCATATTCCAGCATATTCCAGAATTCAGATGACTGAACATTTAGGCCACAGGAAAGCTAATGGTGATAACACTGTTTTGAGTTGCACTGTCATTCAGTAAAGTATACAATTCCATTTTAAGTTTTTACAGTACACACGAGTCTATACTTTCTCCTTGCTTAGCAGTGGTGCTCTTAAGCTGTTATTGTTGTTAAATAAAGAATATTTTACTCCTAAGCACCTAAGAGATTTTCAAGCATACTTCAAATACAAAAATTATTCAATCTCATAAGAGTTTTGTCCTTTTTTAAAGTCCAAGCACTTGTCTGGGATATACATACAAAGCTTTTATAGATATAAACATGTCATTCAGTCATAGTAAATGCTTGCAACCACCCACTGATAATTTATAGAAGTTTTACCAGTACAAGCATCTTCTATATTTGTACAATACAGAAGGTACAAAAGGAACTTAAATTGGTAATATCTTATTTCCATTAATTTTGAAACCAATAAAATTCAATCAGTATAAAACCATATAAATCTATCATGAAATAAAGAAGGAACATATTATCTATTCAGAAGATGTTTGTTCCAGACTGAGTCAAGAAAGTTGGATCACATTACCAGAGAAAGAGAGATTGTGCTAGTTCTGTAAGTAAATCATGCAAGTTCTCAACTTAAATTCCTAAGGACATAATTTCTTATATATATTTATGCCGTCTTATCACTTATGTAGCCAGTACAGTAGGAGAAAAATCGTAACTTTTAATGCACCCTAAATGTCTTTACATAAGGTTAGGTTTTTGCAGCAATTCAAGAACAGACAATCAGCATGCATTGTATTTAAGTTTGAGTTATGTTATTTAAAGTATCTCCCTGTAAAAACTGTAGGCTGGATCTGAGCAGTTTTGTTTTTGTTGTTTTTTTTTTTTTTTACATTTGAGCTACCCAGTCTGTCTTCTACAGCCTGCAATTTTCTCATGTTTCAGATGGGGGAAAGGGGGTGCTGATGCTGATAGTTACCATCTTCTATAGACAAAGCTACTGTATTTCATTATTAGGAAACTATCACATAGGAAGACATGATATCCTATAAACATAAGACTCTTACAAACTACACAGTACAGCGTTAATGAGAAGTGTGTCAATGTATGTATGTATTTCACACCAAACAAATGCAAAAACGACAAACACATCAACTTTTCTAAATAGAAAAGTTCCAAACACTGAATTCATACATTAACTTCACAAACACAGTATTAAAATGCTCACAACAAATAATAACAAGGTAAGGTTCTCAGCAATAGAGATTGGCAATTTAGTTTAGTTATTAATAGTTAAGGTCACTTGACACTTCTTATTTTGAGTTTTATTGGAATGGGATGGATAGCTTCACATTCTGTTTTACTTCATGCCACTTGGATGAAAATTATCCTGAACGCCACGTGTGCAGTTGTGTAACAAAGTCAGTAATGGTATGTTGGCTTCCAGGGCCCCATTAGTGTGGCTATAAAACTGCAAGACCAGAAAGCATGAGCATGAGGTGGGGAAGCAATACTTAAGTGAGAATGACCCTAAAAGGATCGCCTAAAGCGATTTATCCAGCATCACTCAAATTCTAGTAGACGCAGACATAGAATTTAGAAGATAATTTAATAACCTACAGGATGAGAAAGAGTGCTTTGTGTAATTCTGTCTGTCTGTACCTTTAACTCCTATAAAAAAAAGATAGAGCCGGGATCCTAGAGATGAAATACTTCACTGTATATTAAATCACTACTAGCACATAATTCTCTATTGGTACATGGAACGAAAGAAGCATCTTGTAATAAAAATAAGTTTCCATCACATACTTCCAGATTAGCATGCTGCAGACAAGACAAGCAAGACAAACAAATGAGTACTCTACAGGGAACATTAATTCTGACATTCTTTAATTTCAGAGTCTTGACATTTTATACTATTTTTACATATACATGCACTTCAATTCTACCAAAACCAACTGCTTTTATAAGCCAACACTAACATATAAAAATCTTGTTGTTATATCAGGCACTGACTGGTCACTTTTCCACTTGGGATACTGCTTGTCTTCTTTAAATAACAAATGATGACAACTAGCAATAACAGTCACCTTCTCATGCACAGGAAGCCCAACACTGTCACTGATGGTATCATTTCACTGCTCCTAAGAAGAAACTGCCCTTCTAAAATGAAGCGCCCTACCAATTAAAGAAAGCATTTGTGGTAAATCATTTAAAATGTGGTAACACTTGGTTCTACATATTTCTGCTATTTTTCAGATGAAAAAACAATGTTTTAGTATCAAAATACAAAGAAGAATTCACCCTGTCAACATTCCAAATTAGCTTAAAATTTTTTGTATTCATATGAGTTTCATCAACACAGTTTAAGATGAAAGTTTTACTAAATTATGCACCCCATTGTTTTTGACCAGCTGCTCACTAAAGAAATTTTCTGGACCATCTCTACAAAAAACTGACAGAAAATCGAAAGTATTAAAAAAAAAAAATTCTCTTGTCCCAAAAAATTTTGACCACAAGTTCAAAGATTTTAAAGCTGTTCACCCCTAGACAGGAAGAACAAGCATAATTAATTCATTCTATCCTAGTAATATAACCACTTTGGATCTAAGCAATACATTTAATTATTTGTACATGAGAGATAGAGATGTTTTACATGATATTCAGTTACTGAAATTCTGTAAAATGGTTATAGAGAGAAATTTAGTATTGCCATAAGTTTCTAAGTAAAAGCTTACTGCAGTCAGCGTTCAGATTCTGTAATACTTAAGCCAAGGAAATCTCACTTTTCCCCACCACATTTTTTCAGTTTCCTCACCAGCATATGCTATTCTAGCACATGGTTAATAAAAATATCTTCCATGATAGAAAAAGACATTTTGAACTTCATAGACGCTGCCAATTTGAAATCTGGTCTACTTCAAAAAAAAAAAAAATACAATTCAACATATCCACTATTGAATTTCACCTGTTTTCAAGCATCTGCCTATATAAGTAGATTTACAATTATGTTATAAAAAAAATCATTGCTGCTGTAGGAAACAAGCTAACATAATTTACATATGCAACATATAAAAAGTCATAGGAATTAATTATATGTAACCTGATGATCAGACATAAAAGTACATAAATGAAATACAAACAATTGTTTTTCTAAAACAGTAATCTTTGGGTTTGCTTTTTAGAAGTAAATCAACTTAAAAAATGAAATTTATCTTCAAAAAAGAATTTAAGAAGTCAAACAGCTGAATGAAACTTTCATTTTTTTGTAAGATATAGAGCACCAAGTAGAGTAAGTTCTGCATTCAAAACCAGGTATTTGGAAGTCAGGGAAAAAGCCCTGGAAAACAGTGGGAGCTTCCAGATCTTTCCAAGACTTTAAAGTACTCGGAGTCATTCAGTTTCATTTGAAACCCTGACTTCTGAGCAACCACAAGAGTCCCCTCAGCTGAAGCAAAATTTATTTGTGAGGCTGAAAAAAACCCTACAACTCAAGTAAGACAGTTGAATCTTACTTGAAAGACATCACTGCCTTTGTATCCCAGTGAAGCTTTAAAAGTCAGCTTTGGGATGGAAAATAATAAAGATCTACTTATGGCCACAATCATACTCCTGATCCTTAAGTGTGAGCAGACTATAAATTTATATTGGCCTGAAATTGAGTTTAACCTAAAAATATTATGGAAACTTTTCCAAAGGTTGCCTGACTTTTCACCAGTTTAAAGACACTTACTTCATATGCAATTTATTCTTCTCTTCCAGACAATACCAGTTTCCACTCCAAAGTGGTACATCAGAATAACTGATTGATGAAACAAGGTTAATGAAACATTATTCAGTCACTCTACCACCTCTGCTCTTTTTGGGGTTTTTTGTTTGTTTGTTTGTTTATTTCCTTCAGGAGGAGAGGAAAAACTAAAAAAGGGTTAAATGTAATGGTAAACTTTCTCCATGTCTGACAAAATTTATTTCATAACACAGTAGGTCAGCGCCCTTGGTAACAGACAAGCTGTCAGTGCCAATACACTTTGCTTCTCTTGAGTCAACACAAAAAGACTCTAGCTTTTCTCTCCATTGACTATAAAAGGCACCTAGGGAAATTAGCATAATTAGGCTAAAATTAGCCTTTGGAATACTGTTGAAGAGCCATATAGATTCACTCTCCTCACAGAATTTGACATGTTATTTAGGAAAACATAATTATTTTTGGTTACTGAGTTTTACAACAGACGAACACAAATTATCTCCTAATTTAGGAAGTCCATTAATCTGCTTTTCTCATAAAAGACTTCATTAGGAACTGACAGGGATATCAAACAGATTACCATAAGGTGGAGTTCTGTTCAATAACATTCGTTTGGAAGTGACATGTCTTGTACATCAGACTGGAGGTTGGCAGTAACTGTTTACCACCAAGGATTTTAAACAACTGGAAAGTGATGCACATCTTGCCATTTGGCAGCCCAGGAAATAAGTTCCAAAGCTATTTCCCTAAGAGGATTTGCCCAGGCATTATTATACAAACAAATCAAAAGAAGCAGGGTAGTCTGGCTCAAAGATATTTAAATAAATAAATATATATATTTATCGCATTACCCTCAGTAAAGCTGCCCTGTTAGTTTGGAGCACAAGGGGACACTCCTTCCCCATATCAGAGGAAGAACTCTGCATTCCAGCATCATAAGAAGTTCTACTCCAGAGTAGCATCACTCTACTACACTCTCCTGTCTCCCTGAACTGCAACTCCATTTAATTCCATCAACTGGGAATCAAGCCCAAAGGAAAGCCCAACAGTTTTACAGAATCCACAAAGAACCCCCACACTGCTAACAATGGCAATGTACAAGAAACACAGGCATTACTTCTTTACTCATGTAAAAGCAGTCACTCTAGGTGAAAACAGTCCACATCACAATCCTGGAATTTATGAAATTCCTATTGTACTAGCTGGAAATACAATGGCTAGAAGGGAAGTATGAAAGAACTATAATACTGCTTGCACCCATCACTCTATTTGGAAAACTAGATGTCTAAATTTTCTTTTTGACACTTTTAGTTATGCCCTTCAAGCCTGATCTGAATCTTGAAATATTTAAGCTAATAAGATGGTGAGGTTGTAATACTGCAAGCGTTTGCCTCCTGGCTACTTTTCAGCTAACAGGAATCTTTCTGTGTAGTCAGTGCTGTGGAGAAGGATGTTATTTCCTCCTTCTCACACCATTGCTCTCGTTGCTGGAGAGCAAGAAAACAGTCTTACCTATACAATGGCTTCAGGAGGTCTGTTTAAAGATTCAAAATACGAATTCACAGAACAGCTTTCCTACTCCTTCCAGAAGAAGTAGTTATTTCTGTAGGGGATGAGCCCAGCCATCAAAAGAATTTGAGAGACTGAAAGGAAACAGTTTTTCTGCCTCCAGCTGGTATCTGCTCTGTGTTTAGGCCCAAATGGTATACCCTGCCACACACAGAATCTTCTCAATTCATGTTAACTGGCAGATACTTTGACTTCTGAAACTACTTTCCCATAGCAAATAAGCAAAGATTGATTCTGATTTGATTTAGTATCTGAGTTTACTCACGGAATTAGTTCCAAGAACTTGCAGCTTTGGTTCACCTGATTCCAGAAGCTTGGCTACCATATGAAGGAAACTTTCCACAAACGGTTTTATGCTTTGAGAATGGCAAGCCATTAGAAGTTGGTCCAATGCCTCCATGGCAATTAAAACATACCTGAAAATTAATTAGAGACACTCACATAAACACATACTACGTTTATCATTACCTCAGTTAATTCAATTTAGGTACTTATTACTACAAAAATTAGAAAACAAAGGGTGGAAGGCATGTATTTTTGCATTATCTAAAAATGGAAGTTATTGGTATTTCCTACATTCATCTTTTTTCTCTTTTTTTTTTTTGGTGGGGGCGCAGGGAGGGGAATAGAGTATTTTTAGAAGATATGTCATAATACTTGGCAACAGAGTAAATATAGTTCAATTTTCTTTTCTAGCACATTTTATTTCCAACTATAAATCCCATCTTTCTAGTCTACAGCTCCTCTGTCTATCCAAACACCAGTTCGGCAAGCCAACAACTTATTCATGCTTCTGCACAGTCAGACAACATGCTAAGTAAATGAAAGAGTAAAGAAAAGCGCGGAACAAAATTAATTACCCTAAAGAATGGCCACTAACCCATTCTATAAAATTATAAAAATAGCTTTTGACATCATGAAGGCCAATAATGCTGGCCTGTGATGGATATTGCCACTTCCTAGACTCAATATTTTCCTACTCCATTTCCAGATTCTTTAAAATCTTCTCCCTCTTTTGACTCTATATTCTTTCAAATTTCTAGCTCAAATAGGACTTAAGAGTATGACAGAGTTTTAAAGTTCACATTTAAATACAATTCAGCCAAAAGAGCTGAAAAGAAAGATATCCCCATTCAAGGGTATTGGGTTTACATGGCAAGGTTTTGGTAGCAAGTGGGCTGCAGGGGTGGCTTCTGTGAGAAGACACCAGGAGCTGCTCCCATGTCAGCCAGCTCCAGCGGGCTCCAAGACAGACCCATCGCTGCCCAAAGCTGAGCCCATCATCAACATTGGTAGCACCTCTGTGATAGCATATTTAAGAATGAGTGAAAAACGTTGCACAGCAGCTGTGAGAGAGGAGTAAGAAAAATGTGAGAAACAACTCTGCGGACACCAAGGTCAGTGAAGACGGAGGGGGAGGAGGTGCTCCAGGTACTGGAGCAGAGATTCCTCTGCAGCCCGTGGTGAAGACCACGGTGACACAGGTTATCCCCTTGCAGCTCATGGAGGACCACGGGGGAGCAGATATCCACAGTGCAGCCCATAGGGCACTCCACGCTGGAGCAGGTGGATGTGCCCTGAAGGAAGCTGCAGCTCATCGAAAGGCTACGCTTGCAGCAGGCTCCTGGCAGGAGCTGTGGCCCATAGAGAGAAGCCCACGCTGGAGCAGGTTTTCTGACAGGACTTGTGACCTATGGGGGACCCATGCTGGAGCAGTCCGTATCTGAAGGACTGTACCCCATGCTGGAGCAGTTCTTGAAGAACTGCAACCCATAGGAAGGACCCATGTTGGAGAAGTTTGCGAAAGACTGTATCCTGTGGGAGGGACCCCATACTGAAGCAGGGTGAGAGCATGAGGAGGAATGAGCAACAAAGTGTTATGAGCTGACCGCAACCCCCATTCCCTGTGCCCCTGTGCTGCTCAGGGGGGAGGAGGTAGAGGATTCAGGAGTGAAGTTGAGCCTGGGAAGAGCAGGGGGTGGAGGAAAGGTGGTTTTAGCTTGTTTTTATTTCTCACTATCCTACTCTGTTATTAATTGGCAATAAATTAAATTAATCTTCCCCACGTCGAGTCTGTTTTGCCCATGATGGTAACTGGTAAGTGATCTCCCCGTTCTTATCTCAACCCACGAGCTTTTCCGTCTCATCTTCTCCTCCTGTCCTGCCAAGGAGGGAGAGTGAGGGAGTAGCTGGGTGGGCACCTGGCAGCCAGCCAAGGTTAACTCACCACAAAGGGACTGGGTCTGTCTTGCCTCCTAAATGCGATCAGAACAAATGTGATGAAATGCAGCTACCTGTTAGCATCTATTTTTAATGCTGTGACTTATTTCCTTACCCGTAGCGATGTCTGACAACATCTCTGCTCAGTCTCTCTGCTAGGTAAGCACCAATTCGATCCAGCTTTTCTGGTGCAGAAACCGCATAGAAAGTCAACTTCTCCATATCAGCTTTAACAAGACCATCCTAAAAACCGACATACAAAATATGAAATAAAAAAGTTCACACAAAGTACAAAGCTTTTGAAGTGTTTTTCCTTTTGTCTACTCAACATTTAAAGATCTGAGCCATACAGATGGGAATAAGCTACTGGGGGGGGGAAAAAAAACAGCTTTTGAGCAAAATTGTCATTAGCTTAGCTGCAAAAATTACCAACATAAAAAATGAAATAAAATATTCTTTAAAGAAATGAAGCAGCTATCTTCCCCCATCTTTTTTTCAGGGGGGAATAGGTATTACAGAAGAAGGTATTTAGTGAGATATGTCATCAGTTCTAAGACACCCTTTTTCCCTACTGGTACAATGTAATTTTTTTCTTTTCCCAATTCCCCCCCCAAAAGTATATTCAACACATAATTTTGATGCTATATACCAACAAGATTGTAGTTTAAATATTTTATTTCTTCAGTGTCACATCTTGGACAAGGCTGACGTGCAGGGTACCTGAAGGCTAATTGTTAGAACAAGATCAAAGATTAACATATTAGTTCCAACGTGAACTGCGACAGGGATCTCCTCAGGTGAGGTTATAATTATAACTATCAGGTAAGAAGGATAAAGCTTTTTGTCGTCTTCTTTTTTTCCTTAGAAGTTCACGAAAACATTATCTTTTTCAAATAAATTACTTGGAAGCTTTTAACACACTCATTATTAATTAATGCATTTTATCAAGCAAGTCGTCTCATATTTTAGAAAAGGCCTGTAATGCAGTGAAACATCATGGACTGGCTTGTGTCCTACACTGAGCCAATGAATATTAACAAGAGCAGATATTAAGGAGTGCCAGCTCAGAGCTACTGAGTGAAATTAAAGCTATAAGACTACAACTGTAGCAATTCCGGGTGTTTCTACACCTGTATCAAACAAGTAGTTTAAAACAAATAAATCTATAAAACCATATTGTTGCATGCTTTCAACATACTGTATACAAAGAAAACATTTTCTTTGAAGCCAGTAACATACACTTATATACTAACTAGCACTCAGTGACAACATATTTTAAAGAAAAGCCCACGTACTTTGTAAGATATAAGCCAAACGTTATACAAATGCTGACTGTTTTATTACTTCCACTATAATAAAAGATAACAAAATCTGGTAACACATTTAAAAAAATACAGCAGCAGAAGTATAAGCTCTCAATTAGTCTGAACCACCACGTGATTATGTATAGATATAGGCATTACTAAATGGTAACATAGAAGTTATTTATTTTCACAGAGAGTAAGAACAAGACTGTTCAAGTGAAATGAAAAAACTGTATATGAATAACTGGAGAAATTAAAAAATAACAACAATCCACCTTTTGGATCACAACAGTCTATGATAACTACAAAAACTTACATAGTCAATATGTCAAGAGTTAGAAAATTAAAACCTTGCAGAAAAACAGAAAATGTTCACACCTGCAAACATAACAAAACAAATGTTTGTGGTTCTAAGTAGTTATGATGTTAAGTGCTACCCCTGCTGCAGAATACCCTGCTTAATTAAATCTCTGTTTCTCTGAAGAAAACATACCAATTTCACTTTTCAATTTGCACAGCCTTCCTTTGAAAAGGGAATTAGACCAGATGATCTGTAGAGTTCCCTTTCCAGCTAAATTATTCTGCTAACCTCTATTAAAGCTATGAAGTGCTAAAGCAGAATTTACTGTAAAATATTAAAATAGAAAATAAAAAATTTTTAAAAATTGCTAAAGCATTAGTTACTAACCAAAAATTTTCAAAAGCCAATCCCTTAAAATTTTAAAGTCATCACTCACTTTTGGATCTTCAGGAAATATGTTATCTACCAGGCGCTTGTAGCGAGGTCGCAAAGCAGCACAGCAACAGCACACTCCTGCAGAGAGATTTACCCAACAGAGTTCAAAATTCAGTTTCAGGAACTCAGGTATTTTCATTCAAAGTAACTAGCTGACAAGCAAGGAGGAAGAAGATACAGTGAATTCAGCTACTACTTACTATCAGCAATAAAGCAAAATTAAGGTAATTGAAAATAACTGAGAAGTCAAACCTACTATTATAATGTAATACATGAGAAAATATGGGTACTAGAAATGTACCTGTCATCCAGCCATACTTAAAAACATGCAGAAAACCCAAGAAATTTCAAAATTTAGTAATATTAAAACCAAGGCTACTTCATTTGTTGTTTTATCTTCATTCTGAATGACCATTTCAAAACATAACTAAACATGCATTATGATCACTCTTTTCCAAAAAAAGTCAACTATTAAATCTTCTGTTTTACAGGCACCAATATAAAGCAATATAAACCATAATACACAAAACAAGCTCTCCCTTCATTATCCCACTGTTTTACTGGGCATCGGAGAAAAGACAGTCACTTGAAGTGGAGAAAAGAATTTTTCTTATCTCATTTCTACTCTACTACTAATACTGTAGTCATATAAAGATAATCAGAACAATACATGTAACTTGCAATTTTATGAATTTAAAAAGACTCATACTGCCTGCTCTAAAAAGATAGAAACCTACAAGGTATGGTTTGTTTTTTCTAGCACTCAGGACTACTAGAACTTTGGAATAATTCCAGTTTATATTAAAAAATAGCACTCGAAGTAAAAAGTCAGCACAAAAAGAAAATAAGAGAGTTTCTAGATATCCGTCCAACTGTTTTATAAGTGCAGATTTATTCCCAAGGAATTTAAATGTTTTGAAAAATCAGGTTTTAAATATTTCAGTGGACATATTATCAGACTAACTCACTGGTCAGGTCTCAGATCAACATGAAAGCAGCTCTGATGCAGAAAAGCCACTAAGTAGAAAATAATACACTGAATAATAATATACCAAGGATGCATGCAGATCAGTGGCTTTCTGGTCTTTCAAATCTCAATACCTAGAACATTCAGAGTAGCTAAATATCTTACAAATATCTTAATAAAGGTATCCATTTATGTGCTCCAAAAAATTATAAAACACTTTGCTAAAAATAGTAAAAGCTGCAAAAGCTTTTACTGCAAATCAAAATAGGGAAAAGAATAAAGGGTGTCTTGGCATGATTACAATTTATCTGCAAATTTTTCAGGCTGTGAAGAAGTATTAGACAAATACATCAGGATTTGTATTTCTTTACTCAAGATATCGAAGTAACCTTAGTTGTCTTTAACCATATTTATCAGAACATCTGTGGGATTCATGACAATGACTTCCCCTGCTGTACTTGTTTTATTACAAGACTCTACATGAGTAGACATTCTCCCTTTATTCCACCCGTTTTCTGATACCACTTGTCTTTTGGACAAAAAACGAATTCTGCTCATAGTCTGACAACTTAACTCTTGCAATTTATTTAATCAAAAACAACTATCAAAGATAGATCTATGATTTTAAAACCATGCTTTAATTCTAAGTTCTCCTCAGTGGTCTTTTAACTCAGGTCATGAATTATAGGGTCATATATCACCAGTAAGATGAACACAGACTTACGGCTTCAATACATAACTATGAAAACAAAAAACACTCGAGGAATAAACAACTGGAATATTGAGATTTTTTTGTGTGAAATAGTACTTTGTTACTACTGCCAAGTTCTTCATACGACTCCTGTTGACATCTCCTACTCACAGAGTTCTAACCAATGTAAAAATCTGTATTTATATAAAAGCTGCAGGTACGAAGTAGCTAAAAATCAAAGCAATTTCATATGCTACTAGAAAATGTAGGTATCAAAAGAGGTCAAAAAACTACTTGACTTAAACCAGAAATAATTCAGACAGTTGTAAAAAAATATTCTGTTGAGAGCAACGTTGTGTAACATTTTAAAAGTAAGTAAAATCATAATAAGAAAGGAGTACTTTATTAGTGTCTAGTATATCACTCAATATTGGGAAATTCAAGTAAGACCATCAAAATCCACCAAAACAAGACCTAATATTGTTAAATGTTTCCTGAGTTAGGTATGCAGCTCTGCACCTGGCTCAACACTCTTTGTACTTGTGTCTTCCTACTTGATTTTCTACCTCACGGACCTTTAACATCAGTCCAGAGTAAACAGTATGTTTGATTACTACTAAATGTAACAAAATATTCTTACAATAACTGTAGTAAAATATTTTGCTACACTATCTAAAACATAAGAAGAACAGAAGATATTGTAAAATATTGCATGCAAGACAGAGGCAATTAAAAATATTTTTAGAGTTAGTTTCTCCCTCTTTAAGTGACAGAAGAAAAAAATCCTTGCAAAGAACCACAATTTAAATATTCAAATAGTGTTTTAGAACTGTGTTAATTACATAAATTTAACATAAAACTGGGATACAGTTACTCCTTTGAGAAGGACAAAAAATATCAGATAACAATATCAACTCATTCTGGCAGCCTTACCAGATGGTTTCAGTAACGGAAACTCAATATTGTTCAAATACTGCTCTTCAAGTTTATGGCACACAGTGTATTTTGACATAAAAAAAGGCCTGACAATAAGTATATTGCATAAGATTTGAACATTTTCTCTTCTCCCCATCCTGGATTTTCAGTAGTATCTTTACATTGCTATGTATTTAATTATAGCACAGTTTACATGAAAAAAAACAACAAACCCTAACCTTTTCAAAGAGTTCTCTATCATTAACGTATAAAACTAAAATTAATATATTAATGTCATTAGAACTTCCTAAATTAAACAGAACATTCAAGTATCAGAAAGCGAGAGTTAATCTATCAAAGTTTCAGCCTCCAAAGATATTTTGAGTAGAGAAATTTAATCAGAACACTATCAGAAAAAAATTAAGCGACAGGCTCTCCAAAGAACACAGAAAAAAAGAAAACCAAAAGCAAAACCCAAAACAATTTACAGTCATGAGACCAATTTTGTGGGAAAACTGTTAATCATTGCTCAGTGTTTTGATATAACCAGGAAAGATTAATAAAAACATAGGAATAAGTTTTTTAAAAAAAAGTATGAACATAAAAAACCCCAAACCACACAAAAATTAAGTCTTAACAACGTACATTAAAAGTAGATTGAACTTAAAAAAATAAAACAAAATCTAGGAACATTTCACTATGTAGACCAGAAAAGATGGATAGAAGCTGAGCAATTGAAAAGGGATTCTCTACTTCTTGGATACAAATTTAACCCAAATAAAAGTTGATCCAAATAAACACATTCGATTCACACAAATATGCTGTTTTATAGGTCTACAGAATGCAGTCACTAACCCAGGTAGAAAGAACCTGTTCCATTTTATGCAGGTTTATCGAAGAAAAATCCTACGACAATTTCCTTTCAGTGTCAGGCAAAATTTGCATTCTAATGGTCTCCCTCTTGAAGACATCTTTATGTCATTTTATACAAGTAAATATAAAGGTTAAAGCAGTATCTACAGAGAAGTTCACACTGTTACATGATAGTCAACGTAAAAGGTTTAAAAAATACTTATTGTTTACTTCTCCAATAGTGGGATTTTCCAAGTTTAAACATGCATGTTCTCTTCTGCTAAAGGAGTCCTGTAATCTGCATTTTACGTGTTAAGACTGTACATATTTACCAGCTGTACGGGTACTTTTTTTTTATACACATTTATTCTACAGAATAGCAGTAAGAAGAAACAGTCCATGTTATCAGAAAATGGTAATTTCACCTACCCAAACACATACATGGTCTTGGTTCGAAAGCAGAATTATAATCATAGGCTTTTTCTTGCTCAACAGTTGGAACTTGAACATACTGCCTCATCCTGGATATGATTTCACTCCCCGGGTACTCTCTCCTTTTTCAGAAATTTGCTCTCTCACACTAGCATAGAAGCAGTTACTTCACGCGAGGGCTCTGCAATACTGTAAGCTTATCTGATTAGCTCTGTGACATCTACATAAAGCCACCAAACACGTGAAAAACTTCAGTATCAAATTCTGTTAACAAGGCCAAGCACAAGAAAAGAGAAAAGAATAAAAGATACATCGTCAATGTGTGATTCACAGCTCATCGAATGAAACTGCACAAAGCCAGTTTCATTACTTCAACTTCCCCAGAACACACAGTTCATTATTTCTGTCACTAGAAGCAAAAAATCAGTATTTTTTCAGAAAAAAACGTGTTCAGTCAGCTAACACATATCACTGTAGAGCGATAAATATTTTAGCAAAACATACTCACTTGATCTTGCTCAAGAATGGCCAGAAAAAAATTATTTAAGGCAGACTGCTGACCAAAAAGGCTTTTTAAACAGAAGGATTTATCTCTAAGATTAGAGATTTAGAAATTAATAGGTTAATGAAATTAACATTATCTCTAATAATACTTCAGAATTTAAGAAGCAAGGATTATAGAATTTAAATCCTTAACATCCTTACTCACAAAGATCATGACACATGAGGTAGAAAATAAATTTTAAGTTAAGCAATTCTGAAGTTACTTTCTGGCTTCACATTACTTCTCATCTTTTTATCGTTTTACTTCCTACATTACATCCACTTGGGTAACACAAATACAGGATTTTCATATAGGTATTTTTATAAACCGTGGCAATTATAAAGTACTGTTTTTAATAAAATCACAACGTAACAATAATTTCCACTAAATAACGATTCCATATCAACTCTAGATTTAAGAGACTAGTGCTAATAAACTAGTGTTTACTGCAAATAAATTCAAAGAAACGCTGAGCTGCACAGAAACTGTCACCACATAGTTTACTAAAGAAACTCTTGTATCAAAACTTAGCAAAACAGAAAACAAATGGATTGTATTATTTATCTAATGCTAGAATTTCTTCCAAAATTTTGTAATGCTGTCTAATATTGTTGTCAACTGTTTGCAGAACATTAACAACCTGAACCAAGATTTCATGTTCACTCACTGAATATTTTTGTTATGTCCCAAGCTTGGATCTGTCCATATCTTTATTGTCTATCTTCCAAGATTTAGAAAAAAAAAAAATCTGATTCTATCAAAAACTAGTATAATTAACATAAAAATTTGAATCTACAGATAAATGCGTGTTTTGCTAATATCAAGAAACTGAGCAATATTAAAATTACATTTGGTTGCTCAATGTAGTTAAATATAACTATGTAAAAATTGAGTACTTCATTTTTATACATTAAACTTTTGTTTTACTTATTTTTCTATATCTGAGATGAAAAATATAAACAAAAAGAAATTTGTTTCAAATATCTAGAGGACAATGCATAAAATAACACTTCAACCACTACACTAACTGGTTAGTTTTGAACTGTTAATATCCGTTGATGCATTTTGTTTAGAACTAAAACTATTTTCAAGGACATTGCCCTTCCACTATTAGAAACAGATCAAATATTTTAGAACAAGGAAATTATTCTGGCCATATAAGGGAGTTAATTAAAAATATTCTTCAACCTGCTATAAAAAGAACAACTGCTGTAAGGACGCGCTCATCAGCCATTGCAATGTCCCTGTAATGCACTCCCAGAGAGAACAGAGGACTTACACAGACAGGATGAAGTCCCATCCCCCAGATAAGCCTCTCCTCCACCTCTCACCCTAGTGCTATTTGACTTCTAAACAGCTGGTTTCTAGCCTCTCTCCACCAAAACACAGCAAAAAAAAACGTCCAACATGCAGATGAAATTTCTGTCTTGAGAACACGATATTCATCTTTATGTCAACTTCTGACTCCCATGACAGCAAAGGTCAGCCAATGTGGAAAATACCACCCACTACCTAGGTTTGGCAATTTTACATTTATTTTTAAAAATATGTTGGTGCTCAGACAATTTGAAACAAATAAAAAAAAAACCAAACAACTTTCTCCCAAAAATTTATTCTTACAGTAGAGCTGTAAAGCTAATTATAAAGCTAATTGTGGTGTGATATGACTTCAAGGTGTGTTCTTCTATATTTGAATCAACATGGAGAGATGCACAGTATGCTGCAGTGAAAAGCATGTAAAAATGATTTGAATATAAGCCTTTTGTGAAAACGAGAAATGACAATGCACGTCAAGCTACCAGTAAGAAGCAGGGGAAAAAAAAAAAAAAAAAAGACCTAGTCAAATAAGGCTTACCACTAAGCTTCTTCAATGAAGTATTCTTTTCAGAACCATTAGTAATTAAAACAAATCCCCAGGGAAGTTATTATCTTTGGGACGGTGCCTTTTAAAGACTTCTAATCCATTAAAAGGAAGTTTTCCGTTACATCAAGTTCTCTGGTTGCATTTTTTTCCCGCAAGTTCCACCGCCTGCAGTGTTTCCATACTGTCTCTTCTTTCTCCCACCTTTGTTGTTTTCACATAGTAACTTTGTTTTACTTGCTCATTTCTGTTCTCTTCAACACCGCCTCCTCCTTTTCTACTCTGAGATAGTACCAGCACTCTCTATTTTTAACACAGTATTAAGAATATCTAAAATTAATCTGGTTCCAGTGAAAGAAGCTCTACGGCTTATTATGAATTTTGCTTCTTAGTTCTTGTCCTTACTTATATTCCTACTAAGCTGGCCATAACAAGGTCATTTACTCCTCATCACTAAAGCAATACAAAAAGGGAATTTTGTCACTCCGACTTCAGAAGACACCTGGAAAGACACATCTTCATAAATCTCCTTGAATCCTCTCCATCAAAGCTGGCACTGATAACCTGTAAAAAAATTGGGTAAATTCCAACTTTCATTCCTGCTTTCAATACTGGGTTCGTAGTCAGGAAATGAGTTCTAGGTGATAAACCCAGAGGAGGAAGGAGAAAGAAAAAAAAAAAAAAAGAAGGTTTTCTGTCATGATACTCCTATTTCTAAACAAATACTGATTTCATAGCAAGGTGTTTCGTAAATCAGTGAAAAATGGGGACATAAGCAAACTACTGGACTAAAGGAGAAGGGGAGGGAAAAGGAGACTCCTAGCTCTTTGTGTAATCTCTGAAGCACATGAACTGGCATTATTCCTCCATCCACACAAGTAGTAGAGCATGGAGCAGATTCATAACGAACACTGACAAAACACCCACTGTACTTAAAGGCCTCATCCAGTAACACACTGAGCCAGCAGGATATCCTTTACCTACTATTTAATTCAGAATAAAAAGGTAAAGAAGCATTGACATTATCACAGCAGCCTCCTTCCACTCTCACTACTTAACAAGAATACTTCGGTCTGTCTCTCCCTGTCCAAACGCCTGGCTCCTCCAAGGATCACTGGGTACAGGTGAACGGAGTCTGCCCAGCACAGTTATGATCCTGGCACAGAAGCCCCCAGTACCAGACAGACCATCCTGTTCAAAGCCTGGCTTCACCTGGACCCTAACCTCTTCTCTAACCCAGATGAGCAATTTTCCGAATACCGCATCCTTGAAGACTTCACAGCTGCGGAGGATAGCTGCAGGTGACAGATAAGCATGCTGTAACCTTTGTAGACACTCAAAGGCCAACAAACATGCTTTACACTCCTCCACAGGTTCCACTGAGGAGGGGGGGCTGCCACACCTACACCTCCCCTACCACCTTCTTCCCACTTCATTGCAGGTAGGGAGCAACATCTAACACGGGAGACCATTCTACAGAAGATGCTGCAGCACCTCAGGATTGAGATGGACATTGTGCTTGAAGGAGAGGAAAGACACTATGGAAGGCATGATTGAAAGGTAACAGGACAAGCAGCAACACTTAGCCTTTTTCCAGCATGGCTAGGAGTCGATAACAAAGATTTCGTGAGGAATGCCAGGGGCAAAACTATTCCAAAAGGGCCACTGTCTCCCTCTGGAGCCTTCAAACCATACGTCTGGTCAGCAGGTTGGCCAACTACAGGTAAAAATACATATACTTGGCTAAATGCCTCCGTAAGCTTCGGTGACTGCTACTTAAGCCCAGGCTACAGAATCCCTCCCAGATGCTCAAGCTGGTCATACCTTTTCTTCCCAGTCCCAGCTTCAGACAGCAAGGCAGACAGCTGACAGGGACTTTCTCCGTGCCACTCGCCCCACACCCAGTTCTAGTTTTAAAAGTTCTAAACTAGATTTTCCACACTCCCTTTCCCACTACATTTCCTCACTACATTTCCTCACAGATTACGGGACACAGCCCTCATTCCCAGCAAGGAAGAAAATTATTTTGTTTTTTGAACAGTTGCTGTTTTCTTAAGACGATGCAGCTTGTTTTCTTGACCCAATCCATGGGGGAGGAACACAGCTGCAGTGGTAAGACTCCCAGAATCGTATGCTGCTGCTGCCCATCTCCTTCCTCAGAGAAAATGATGCTCAGAACAATTGTGTCACTTCTTCATCACAGGTATCCTATGACTGCAGTATCTAGACTGGGAGGATTAAATTCTCCACTTCTGCCCAATGGTGCCTTGCAGCACACATTGCCCAAATGCACAGTGCTGAAATAGATCAGGGAGCAGGTGCCACATTGAATTGCACGAAGAAAAATAAGGCATGAGTGACAGCATGTGCGTCATGATTAAAAGTCCTGATGATGAGGAAACAAAGGTTCACAGGCCTTCTTTCTGGAAGCCTCAAAGCTAATGCAAGGGGAAGGTTTAGCTCAGGGATCTAGATTTTAACTAGTTCAGAGTAAACCACTGAACTGTATATAGGACATGTAAGAGTGTGTTGTTCTATATATCCTTTTTCTATTAAAACACCCCAAATGCCAACATAAGCATGGCCAGAGCTTCAAAAACAAGTTTTACCCTCATTTGAGCATACTCTGCTATAGACTTCAGTGCATATACACAGATTTTGAAAAACATTTCCTAATTAAAAAGAAAACTTTCTGTAGACAAGTAGTTCACTACCACATTACATAAATTTGATTTCCCGCACACACATACACACAGTACATAGAATGAGCTGTTACAAGGTTCTGAATTGTATTCTCTGCTCCAAAACAGTGAGATTTAAGAGTAGAATATATGCCTATCTCGGACCACATATCCCAGCTAATTAAAAAGCAGTTTCCCCCACTCCTGTAATTTCTAATCTGCCACAGAGTACACAAGGAACATACATGCAGCTGATTGCTCTTCTGTACATCTTCAGTACCTAAAAGGCTATGTCCCTTTGCTACTGCCACTCTGTTTCCCACCAAACTAAACTGTTCAGTCTAGGAGACAGACAGCTTTATATTTATACACAAAGAAGTAGTTATATATACACATATTGTTAATCAGCAAGTCTTTGCTGTCTCGGCTTTCTGTAGAAACCAGACAGGACATCTATGGGCACACAGGCTCATTGGTTTCTACAGCAATCCAAGCATTCTTCCCCACAACCAGCAATTCTCACCATGCTGCAATTCCAACATCAGATTCAATTTGCAAAAATAATGTTCTGTCAGTTCTGAAGAACTTTAAGCTCATGTCTAAACTAATGTCAATAACAGATTACAAACTCGTTAAAAAAAAAAAGTTTTGGATCCAGCTTGCACTGCATTTATTACAAGACAAGAGAACTCTGCTAGCTCAGTCATATCAGACACAGATCAATTACAATTTAATAACTATTCATATTTTATTACCTATGAAGTTCAAAAGTACGGTGTCAGCATCTTGAAGTCCTTTTCTAATCCTTAAACACTTATGTTCTAGCTTAATGAAAAAGGAAGAATGCTTTAATTGCATAAATTATTCTATATTTTTTAGAACTACAGAAGGAGACCAACAAAATATCTGTGAAGATTTACCTTCACATATTTCCTTGCATATTAACAGCTTTACAAAAGTATCAGGAAGAGGTTCTGATTTAGTATAATGGTATAGCTAAGTGTTAGGTTGAAATTCCTTACTCATTCTCTTACTAAGGAATGAGTAAGCATTCTCAAGCCACAATTAAAGACCCGGCATGCCCATTTCAAGTCAAAGTACAGACCTTAATAAGCAAAATACTGTAACAAGTCCAAGAACAATTTAGAATCACAATTGTGCTCTTCTTGAAAAATGAAAGGACCGAGACCTTTAACAGATCTCAAGTTGGACATGAAAAGGAAGGCTGAGTTATACAAGCGCCAACTATTTTTTAAAATCTTGGAGTCTAGAATTCTACTCAGACTTTACATGATATAAATCTATTTTCTAAAAAGCCACTGAATTTAAAAAGAACTAAAAAAATGTTTATTCTGAAATCAAATATTTACCTTTTCTCACATAATTGTTAGGGATTTTGTACATCTTTACAAAAGATTAATTTTTACTGCCATGTTTCTAGTTTAGAAAAACAATTCATTATTTGAAAGAAGCCAAAGTTCTTAAAATACCAGTACTTCAGTAGCGTTCATTTCATGAGCTTAGTTATTTGCACATGTACATTATCAAAGCTAAACAGTTCTTTACCTACAATGAAATCTTTTTGCTCTGAATTAAAAGCATGCAAGTCAGACTACTGCAATATTGACTCTACACAAATACATTTACTGATTTAAACTTCTGTCCAAGAAAACAGCATGTACTCCATAAATAGATTTAATGAATTTGCTTTTTATATTTTGTACTTAGGCAAATTAAGAAGTTTCCTAGTTTACAAATTACTTGCCATTCCTAAGATTCTTAAATATACCTTTGCAAGACAAGGATTCTATAATTGTTTTAACTTTTGAAATTTAAACAATTATGAGATGTCCCTTATGTTAGAAAATTTCATACTGACCTCTACATGGGTACCAAAAGGCTTGTATTCTTTGAGCCAGCTGGGTTACCAGTAAGAGTCATAGGTCATTCCCTTGAACACATCAGCTACAAACAGAATTTGCTAGTGTACTTCATAGACACGAACTCCAGAATATGGAATCAAGTAGAACTTTGGCTGTTCAGCTAAGCACCTTCAAAACAGCAAAATCCGGAACTGTTCACCTTTGGACATGATCATTAGCTGAAATCTACAAGTTAGTAGATGAGGAAGAGTCTCATCCATCTACCTACCCCAACTTTCTATTCATTCCTGTCTAATTCCTGCACAAATTAATCTTGAATGATGTAACTTTCTAGAAATTAAATAGTACTCTTTGAAAGCAGAGAGTCATGTACACAGCTAACTTTTATCTTCAGCAATTCACAAGGTACCGGATTCTCTAGAGAGCCACTGGGGATCCTAGCGGTCAATGATGGGAAAGAAAGTCCATATGCCATGTAAAGGGAAGGCCAAAATATTTTTAAAAGCAGTTTAACCCGGTCTTTCCACAGAGACATGCATTTAATCACATAGTGGAAAACTTACCCCCCTTCCCCCCCAAAAATCAATTTTTCTTTGTTGTCATGCATTAAAAAAATAGGACACTTGCATGCATAATCAGCATGAGCCTTCTTACCCTTTCGTCCCATGACTGAGAAATCAATAGCAAACAATGCTGCACATGAAGGTTAATCGACTGATAGGAAAACCAGTTGCAAAGTGATTTCTGTAAATAACAACGATAGCCATATTTTAATAAAACCTGAAAAAACTATTAAGCTACAGTTTAACATTCAGTGAACTGTCCATGTATAGTTTAAAAGCACATAAAGGCTTTGATGGGGACAGAATTAAGCTCATCTCTAAAGCACTTGATTTCCTATGTTATGGGCCCAGATTGGCATATATAAATGACAACAGCTTAAAAAAATAAATTCTTCAGGTTTTGACAAGGAATGGATGAAACAAAATTGTTCATTTCTCTGAAGTGTGTTCCAAAACAAATGGTAGGAATGAAAGGAGGAACGATGTTAATGATGTTACTAGACATTATTTGCAATGTGTTAATACAAGTGATTGTCACTTTCTGTGGAACTGCTCCTCAACATTAACTTTCCCAAATGGGGTTAAGATGATGCGTCCATAGAGAGAATTAACAGCTAACAGAAAACAAAAAAATGAACACTTGTTCAAATTTAACAAGTCTTAAAGAAATCCATGCAGATTCATTAAAGAATATAGAAGCAACCACACCAATGGCACACAAAGTTGCTTAGGGTATCACGAGTAAAATAAATAGGTGTCCAAAGAGCTACAGTTTTCCAGCTACAAGTTCCTGGGTTTTTTTTTCTTAGCTTAATCAAAGGATACATTTAGAGAACTTACTACTTTTTTCTCTTCAGTGTAGAAAAGACAATCACCTAAAAATCAGCTGAAAAAAATCTGTATCTAAGTGTTTACATATTGAAAGCTTTTACTGTATATTATTATGTAAAGAATCCATTATATATTTTGTGACCATAGTTACAGATATTCTGAAATAGTTATTTTCCTTTACTGGCCTAGGTCTAGCAAATGACGAACTGCCCAAGGAAGCCCAAACCATGACATACCCTTGGCAGCTGTTTTTCAAGTTCCTGTGTTCGTTAGGTTAGTAGTTGAAATATGGACTTGATACAGGGCTGCTTGTCTTTCTCATCCTCTAAGGTACTAGACTCAGGCAGCAGACAATGATTTGAGATACTCCCCCATATAACTCTTCTGTAATACCCGAAATATGAAAACTTTATAGGATTATAATGTATTTATTTTAACACTATTCTAAGCAGTCAACAATACTGTCAGAAAACTAACAGGGTTTTTACTGCCTATAAAATAAATTAAAGCAATTAAGAAAAATGCTTCATTAAGTGAAAGGTCCCATTTAGGGTTTTAAAGTGTCAAGGATACATGAGAAACATACTCCAGATGAGGAAAAAAGTATGTTAGATAGAAAGAGTGGAGAAAGTTATTAATAAGAACTATGGCTTAATTTTCACTAAAAACATTAGAATGCTTAGCCCATGAAATATTTATACAGACAGATTTAGGAATACATCTCCAGCCACCATGGGTATTTTAGAACTGTATTTGACAGGGAAATAAATCTTCCTTTCTCATTAACAATCTTGTTATTACTTACTTATTATATACAGAATAAAAACTAGAATTGCAGAAGATAAATAAATGAATTTCCCAAAATTGTTGTGAGGGAAGAAACCCAAAATGAGGAGATTATCTGCCTCCTAAAATACATTAAGCACATTAAATATGAGTTAAGAATTCACTCATTTCAAATTCCATTTCAAGTGCTGTTTTCCTTCCTACACTTGGCAAGGAAGCTCTATTCAAAAAGAAAACTGTAATTTTAAATTTGTTGGGTTTTTTTTTTGTTTGGGGGTGAGGGGTGGGTTGGTTGGTTGTTTAAAGATCATGAAGCAACCTAACTGAAAGCAGTAACATCCAAGAACAAAGAAAAAAGACAATCACTATTCAATTGTTCTATCTTCTATTTACTTTCATCTCACACAAACTCGGGAAGCCACCAGTACACACCAACTGCAGACTAGTTGTCTCTGCAAAGACAACTAGCAAAAAGCCACATGGTGTTTCAAAAGCTGAAGAAACAAAATGTTACGTAGTTTAATGAGAAGCAATCAATGCATTGAGCATACTTGGAGAAGCATTCTGAAGTTACCAAAACAGCCACTTCACTGTAACCAAGAACAGGCCAAATCATGGAAGATTTTCCACATAACTGATACATGTATCTCTTAAATCAGAGTGGTCTCTTTCTAACTGGCAAATATTTGACAGAACAGCATAGGGGATATTCATATTACTAAACTTCACAGCAGTAATTCAAGGGAAGAATGTGGGAAAATTACATTTGTCAAAATCCTTATTTTTATTTATTTGCTCTCTTAATTTGCATGTTACAGTCAGTCATACAAGGACCTGCTAATCAGCAGCTAAAATCAGTTTAACATAACAATCATTATTAACAAAACCTTGAAAATCAAAGATATAATTAAGTATGTTAATGGAATAAGTAAGAACAAGAGAAAAGAATAAGAAAAGAAAAAATAAAAAAAATAATCACACGTATAGCTACCACAAGTAAAATACATTCTCATAGTCAGTAGGTGTTCTCACCTGTATCACACATAATTCTTCTAGTCCAAGCAATTTCATTTTAGTATAAAATCTGCCTTTAAGTTAAATATTTAATTGAAGTCAGGGAATACAGCCAGTAAGTAGGTTAGCTGTTTTTGAAAAAACTCATTATCTACCAAATTGTGTCTCAAATCTGATTAAGTGTGAGTATCTGGAACATAATGTCCAAAAAGAAGTGTGTCTTAAATAAATGTTTTGATATATAATTTAGCTATGTTTTTTTCCTTAACAGAAGCATTTGTAATGTTTCAATTCAAATGCAGCCAACAAAAAAAACCTACCAAAACCACCCATGTTCCATAACATAAGTATGTTAAATGAAATTGTCTGCAGAAATTATTGAATAGGGAAATTGAGAGCAAACTTGTGACGAATGAAAAACACATACTGCCTGTACTGCAAAGGCTATCTGGTTACAAGTTCTTTGGTTTTGTTTTTAAATAAATGGACTAATTAATCTTTCAATCCATGGTTTCTTTGTGATAAGGCACAGCTAAATTGGTTCATAAAATAGTTGTGGCTCAAATCGACCTACTCCTACTGTGTTATAATAGCAGTGAGAAAACACATTTGCTTTCTCAACATTTCAGAACTTGCATTTCAACTTCAGACGAAAACACCAAGTTTGTAAGCGTATCTTGCAGCAGGGCCCATGTTATTTGCACGAAAGGAGCTATACATAAAGTTATAGCTACAAGGAATATAGGGAAAAGCAATGGTTTGGCAAGGTTGCTACAAGTGCTGCTGCAATTATATAGCATTATACCTCCACTACAGACTAGATGTCAATACAGATGCCACGCCACGGCTAGTCAAAACCAAGCTCTTTTAATCTTAAGAGAGCAGATTGAAAATTTTCTATTTATGGGCTATTACTGTATTGAGACAAAAACCTTAACATTATTTCATTAAAGACGCAATGCAGCACTATATTCCCATATTCTTAAATGGGAACACTAAACAGCAACATCAATAGAATATTTTATAATCCAATACGTAACAAATAACTACTGCAGAGACCAGCACCCATGATTGAGATGAAGTTAAACGAGAAGAATATTATCTTTGGTTATCTGTTGATGTTCACCTCTCCCCCTCTCAATACCACATGCCAGTTCTGACTACATGCGTATTTTTTTGACAGTTAATATTGAGGAAGATAAAAAGTATATTGTCCTGTGAACGTTCATGTACAATAACTTCAAGACTGACTTCTAAAGTGTCTCTAGGAACAGCTACAGTGCCCAGAAAGACTAATTAAGTCTCCTTGTCCAGTCTTTCCATAAAACCAGTATCTTGGCCTCTCCTGATCTTCAAACCACCACTTTTAGACCTAGACATTCCCTAACTATTGTACTGCAAAAAAGGGCTAAAAATATTACCAGGAACTGATATAGGGACTCAGGAAAGCAAGCAGGACAACACTGGAAGAGGAGTTGGTCAGGATGACCCGAAAACTCCATCAAACTTTACTTTTAATTAGATATTATTATTCTACTTCATTTATAAAGAACTTGTTCTAGCATGACAGAAACCATTTTTGGAAAATATTTCACTCTAACAGCCTTTTCCACATTTTACTCCAAAAGATCCTCAACACACTTGCTGATGTGTGAGATGAGAGAACTCCACGTGGGGAAAAAAAAAAAAAGAAAACAAAATCCCAGCCTTTACAAACAGCTGAGCTTTTCAGATTTCAAGGACAAATACTTTAAGATTTCAAAGTAACACTAAATGGTAGCAACCTCTTTCATCAATATGCTCTGAAAAGAATCCTGTGGAATCTCTGAAGAAGCCTAAATTAGCAGGCAGAAGCTTTCCCTTTCACATGCAACAAAGTTGACGTCTTGAAGGCTGTCTCTACGCACATGGATAAAAAGTACAACTAGCCACAAAGTGATGCTTGCTTGCATTAAAATCTAATCATAGTTCTTCATCACTACAGTTTTTGGAAAGAAAGTATTAAGAAAGTACTGTTATTTTGTAAGAATTGCAATACACACGCATCTGTTAGGTTACCTTCCCTTCACCCACACACTTAAGCTCATCAAATGTACACAGAAGAGAAATAAATAGCTGCGTAGTTCTGAATGTCTCACGACAGATAAATATAGCAACCAGTTGTTTTGGTCTCCGTTAGGTTCCATCTGACTCGGTAGCGATGCAGACTCTACATGCATGAGGGTAAATAGTGTTAATAATGACCCTGAACATAAGCATGCCTGGTTTAGGAGGAAAAAAAAAAATCATCTTACTTTTCCAGTTTAATTGTTTAAAAAAACCACACACTCCTTCACAGCAGAGTGACTACCATGATAGAGGCCTTAATAGTACCAAACACTGCAATCGAACAGCAGCAGTTCACTGTATTACAAAAGTTGAACCACAGTAGTTGGAACAATTGATGCCAGCTGCTTCTCATGTGAATATACAATACATACATATTTGCCACTATTGTGTTACAAAAACTCACGTCTATGTAGAGAAATAATTTCAACTATTTAACACAAAAGCAGAAAACACCTAAATACTTACAGTAAGGTATTTTACATGACAGTGGTTCAAACAACACAACACAGAATTACTGCAAGACATTTTTAGTACCCAGTAGGCACAGCTTATTACAAATCTTAAGTTACTGGGGGGGAAAAAAAAAATTGCTCAAACATTTCCTCATGAAATTAAACATTTGTGAAATCCATTACAAACCCATAACTAAAGTGCACTCAGTATGATTGGCACTGTAACTTTATGAAGACTTCTTTATCCTCTGGATAAAGCAGTCTGCTTTATCCAAAGACTGGTGCTAGTAATTTTACTAGAGACCATGCAGGATTTTTCTAAATAGAAAACAGAAAAATCAAAAAAAATTTAGTTGGAATTAATACTATTATAACACATTTCATAACTTGAGCCTTTGTGTTAGGGACATTTGCTACTCTTCAAGGTAAATAATAATTTGATTCTTAGAAACACCTGCCTCGAAAATCTCATTTAACTTTGAATGTTAAAAATTTTAAGTCTTATCACTTTATATCCTAAATAGTAGTTCTATCTTCTATAAAAAAATATTTGTAATTTTTGAAAGATAGGATTATAGCTATTTCGGAATGTATTTTTACTTTCTGAATACAACTATTTCAGAACATAATTTAAATGATAAAATTCATCAATGTTAAACTGTGAACTTCTTATCAAAAAGGAAAATGCAGAGCCCATACTAGGTTCCTTTGAAAAATATATGGAGATTTGCAAAGGCAGAGCCTGGATAATATTGAGATCTTAAATATCTTAAAAATGACAGCAAGTATATTTTTTTTTTTCCCATTTTAATTTTGGTAGAATTTTTAACCCCCAAAGAAAATATCGTAATACTAAACCCCTAAATACTGTCTTAACATACTTAAGGTAACAATACTTACTGCCAGGCATTGTTAATCAGGAATCTGTCTTCAATTTTGCAAAAATATAATAAGCTATAAAGAAAACAAAAATATCAAGTCAAGACAATACCTTTAGACAATTTACGTCCAAATGTGCATAGAAACTTATGCAGAAAGAGACAAAGTCACAGTCTTCAGCTCCAATATCAAAGAGGTTGTTACCACAGAAACCCAGATATCATTTTATCTGACCAGACTGTATGTAGGTTTTGCAAGTTCTTGAAATTTAGTCATTCTGTTCTTGCATTTGATGCCTAAGTAAACATTTTTCTCTGTATTTATTGGGATGAACTTTCGAACTGCCACTGTTTAGGATGCTAAATCCTGTATAGCCTTACAGGATATTTCCACTTCAAATGTAAATCACAGCACTTCTCCGTTAAAATGCCTCTGAAAGGTTTCTGTTCTATACAAAGAAAAACGATATTGAAAAATCTGTGTGCCACTTCATAGGACATTTTTCTCACAGTATCAAAAAAAGACAGATTTTAGATCAGAGAGCAAACTACTATAAACAATAGCTGCTCACAGGATTTTTGATGCTGTTAAATACCTTCATACAATTAATTCAAGTGAAGTTACAACAATCTATTTTGGGGATAAAAATAGCCTAATCTACCATTTAATTAATTAGCATTAAAATGCAAATACTTTGAAGATTTTTCTATATTAAAGCAGCACATTTGGGTTTTATTAACGGCCAAATGCAACCTCCCTGCAAATGTACCTTTTCACAAGTAAGAAAAAAATCTCAGTTAAAGAGATGGAGTGTTGCTGTTTTCAAAGATAAAATAAAAAAATTAAAAGATATTCAGCTAACAGTTGTTTATATATGCACACCAAAAAATAATTCCAGACACTGATAATGTGAGAACAAACATTTTATCTGGTTACAAAATATGTTTTAATCACCACACACTAAAGCAATATTCATAGTTGCTAAAAATAAACTTTGTTCTCATTGTACATGTATTTCAATCAAAGGTTCCAATTTGCTGATAGCAACTGTCATTAAAAATAGTGCTTCAAAGTAATTTATTTAAAATAACCTATCCCATTAGAAGGCTGTACATTCCTCTCCAAGGACAGAGTTAGAAGCGGCATAATTTTGTAAAAGGAAACATGTGCTGTGGATTGTGATGTTCAACAGACACATGGAAAAGTGAAATCTCTAATTTAGAGTGTAGTTAAGAATTAAGCTGAGAGATTACAGAGGACAGATTTACGGACATATTAGAACATAAAAATGCAAAGAGCCTGATGAAAGGTTCAAGGAAGTCAAGTGCCAGAGACTCCAAGGGTTTTACTGACCATCACTAGCAATCAGAAATTCAATACATTTTGCTAGAACATTATCACTGTCGTTGCTAGCAAAGTCAACTAACTTTAGAAGATATTAATGCAGAAATTACTAAAAAAGTTGCATAAGCAAGTAAGACAAGTGTTCAAATTGAAGATTTTTAGTTCTGTTTTTAAGTAATTCACTGGATTTTTAATCATTTTATGATCTGTAACAGGACCAAAAATTCAATATGGAGGTGGCCTGGCTTCTACATGCAGAACAGACTACGCAATTTCTTCTCCATAAAGTGTTCAATCACTGGCTCATTAGGCTTAGGGCAAAGTTTAGTCCACAGATGCTGATATATGCTACAGTAGAACAGAACTACAATAAAATAAGAAGCTTCTCACCATGAATCTGCTCTGCTGTTTGCCACTGAATTAAATTTTACATATCAAGAGAGCGGGGGCGGGGGGGGGGGGGAACCAACAACCAGAATTTGATGAAGTAGAACTTGGCTACAATTAAAAGACAGATATGGCAAATCATGAGATATAATTTAGTCTCCTAAATAGTCTAAGATCTACTGCTTAACATATTCCATGTAATTTTGTGATATTTGACAGATCACCATAAGAAAGTTAAGGATGTTATGTACCTATACAATGTCTCCTGCACCAAAGCAACTGACTCCTGGATATTAAAGAGGTAAATAAGATTCATGTCTACTTTTCTGTGGAGGACCAAAAGTTATTTTGTTTTCCTAAGGATATAATAATAATTCTAAACACAATTATAATCAAAGTGCAATGCTAGTGAATGTACCTTAAAAGGCAGAACAACACTTATATGACACATAAGAGACATTTTTCTTAACAAAAACTTTCAATTTAGTTTTAAGCAGATTCTACACAATTTGGCTAGGATATGAAAATCCAAGGTCAATTCATTGCTCTATCAGATTCAAGCAGCACTAGCATAGGAATAAAACCACACTTTGTTCAACTGGTTCGACTGGTTCTGATCATCTTCTTCCTCCAGTTATATGCTTACATGCGATTTTTTTTTTCATTACTTTAATCTGCGATCTGAAATTAAAGGATAGTTTGTAAGTACAAACTATTTCTTATTACCACAAGATTCCATAAATGGCACTGGAAGCCAAACAGAAGAGCAGGCATCTTTTTCTTGTCTGCCCTGAAACAACAGATCTCTGTAAGAGATCTAAAATGGAAAAATGTATATATCCTTGTGCTGCAAGTAAAGAAATAGAAGTCAGCATACCTGAGGTTTTGTATTCTCTTTTAATAAGTCCACCATTATGTTATTCTATTATGTAACGCTATAAACTTGATTTTGAGTATTCAAAATGAAATTGCCAGCTGGGCATCTATCCATTCCTCCAAATTAAGCCAAAGCACCTCTGTCAGTCAGGCAACCCAGGCTGGGCACGCATGAACTGAAAAATTAAAAATACACTGCACATTAAGTTTTTACATCACTTGGTTCCCCACTCATATTTCCTATTTGAAAAATTAATCAATGCCTTTAGTTTTGAAGGAAAGCAAGTAGCCAGTGCAATGCGAGATTAGTAAGTCATACGCTCATTCCTAAATATAGACAGGCTCCAACTACAAGTCCCAGAATCCAAAAAACGCAACATAAGATGGATTTACGCAGCACAGTGCAATTCTGTGAAAGTACCTGACTTTATTTTGAATTGGCTTTCTCAGGTAGAGAAGCATCGCCACACATGAGCTTGGCTGTATTAATGAGGCTACCCTGTTCTCTCACCCAAGAGAGTTCAGCTAAACAGGCATATCTAAAAGGACGTTTGTCAAGACTTCAGTCTTGAGCAGATGGTTTTAGGACAAGAAAAACCCTGCACATTAAATAAGTGTTCCTTAGCAACCCTTCCCACCATCTCAAAGGCTAGTTTATCCCAATATCCATTTCACTGGCAAAATTAAAAGCAATGTTCCTATGCCTAGGTACATATGTTGCCAGCAGTGGGTTAAAAATCCATCAGATAAGTAGTTTTTGCTCTATTCCAACTGTAGAAAACATGATTTGCTTCTACTTAAAAAAAATAAAGTATCTTCAAAGTTGTTTAAAAATAACACAGTAATTTTAAAAGAATTACTTCATTACAGAGTTAGGCCGGGCAGTTAAAAGTCACTGATGCCAACCAAAGCTGTTTCTAACCTGTACATTTCACAATTTAGATTTCATAATTAGAAGTGCAATCCCCTTTCATTATATTTGAAGTTCAATTGCCAAGTCTGATTAGTATTCTAATGCATCCTTCCACTTGCATGTAACATAAAATTTGTTTATTCTTTTCTCCTGCACAGGTTTGGATCAGGAGTAGAGAGAAGTTATTCTTCATCATTATCTGGAAACATTTTCATAACAGGATGCCAAACTTAAATATTTAATTTTAAAAGTTGTTTAATTACAAACTGTATTCTAATTCCCATTTTTGTGAGTTTTTTCCTGAATCAGAAATTAATTCAATTCTAGCAGCATTTTTTTAAACAAATATTAAAAGTGTTACTAAAAGGCTTAAATAAAAATTACGCGTAAGCCTTTACACATATCAAGGCACTACAATCAAGATTTCAACCCCAAGCCATCAATTTCTCAGGGAAATTTTACCACACGTTTAAGAGCATCCATACACTGAGTCTTCCAGTAAGATGCACTGAATACTGAAGTTACTCAAGAAAACATTCCAAATTATTTTGAATGCGTTACAAAGGCTTCGGGAAGTAGATGATTACCTATATCTTCCCAAAGCCTTGGCTGTTAGTCTGGTTTTAGCTTACCTACTCGATTTGCACAGCAAACATCTGATGTAGCTTAACAAAGTATAACATCTGGGCTAGAGAACTTGATTTTGTTATAAGAATTAAAAATCTGGTTCTATGTTACAGGCTTTTCCACAAGTTCTCCAACAGAGCACAGAGATCTCTCAATCCACGCCAGGATCTTTTCTTCCTAGTATCTCAGCTCAAGGTACCATGGGATACCTCCCTATATGTATTCAGCATAACGAACAAGAAGTTGTACTATTATTAGTTCTCAGTAATAGGATTTGTGAACTTACACCTCAATTATCTAAAGTATGGCTCCGTGCTGCACAATTAACTTTAAAGTAAAAGATGAAGCTATTTAAGAGTAGTGTAGTCTTTTTGTAAATTTGCATTGTGTTTGGTTCATGCTTAGCAAGACCTCGTTGTGTTATGGTCCATTTGAAGAAAACCAGCTTAGGGAAATCCCAAAGCCACAGTCCTCCACCGCTTCGCTGCTTTCAGCCCGACACCGCAGGGATGTCTGACCACATCAGACACGACTGACAACGAGCTTTGGACTTATGCCCGCCTCACGGAAGGCCTCTACCTCCGGAGCGTCATCTAGGCACCGCTCAACGGTGGCAGGACCTCAAGCCCTCTCCTCAGCGGGGAGACGGGCAAGGGGCTACTATCAGCCCCCCGGGACAGCTTTTGCGGTGAGCAGCCCGCCCGGGGAGCCTGCCCGCCGGGAACGCGCTCCGCAGCGCCCCCAGGGGCACCTCCAGCCGGCTGCCCCGCTGGCAGCGTGCGGGGCGCGGGCTGAGGCGACGTCCTGCGGCTTCTTCTCCCGCCTCCCTCCGCCAACCGCCCCCGCCGCCCAGAGGGGTCCCGCCGCGGCAGGTCGGCCCGAGCCTCCCGCCGCCCCCCCCCGCAGCCTCTCCTCAGCGCCCGCCCATCTGGCGCGGCCTCCTCGCTCCCAAACGCGGCAAGTGGGGAAGGGAGCGGAAGAACAGGAAAAGGAGATGGCTGTGAAGGCGAAGACAACGAAAGGGACTTCTTCCTGGCTGCCCCGGACTCACCTCAGCCATCTCTCGGACTCGGTTTAGCAGGCGCCATCTTCCCCCACCCCCCCCCATCAAGGTGCCTGGGGCACAATGCACGCCGGGAGCTGTAGTTCTGTGAGGAGCCTTGCCGTGTCCTTTCTCCGTCCATCCCTCCACACACACGAGCAAGGACAGAGGGGTCACGGCGGAAGAAGGAGCACCCCTGACTCGGCTCGGCGGCCCTGGGGCAAGTGGCCGGCCAGGCAGGGCGGAGCGTGGTCGGGGGGGAGGGGGGGACCCCGAAGGGCGCCGCGGGCGGACACAACTCCCGGCGTCCTTTGCGGAGCAGACCCGCCGGCGCCTTGCGGCAGAGGGGCGGGGCAGCTCGCCCCGCCCCGCCCTCCGGGCCCCGCCCCGCCTCGCCGGCGCCTTCCCGCTCTTCCTGAGTCACGTGCCTAGCGCCCTTCCGCCTCGGGGCGGTGGCGGCCGTGAGGAGAGAGGCAGCGCCCCTGAGAGAAGAGGCGGCGGCACCGGCTTCTTCGCGCTGCCCTGCGGGGGCCGCGCCTCTAAGAGGCCTGGGCACTCGCTCTGGTTGCCCGGATGAGCCGAAGCCCTGAGGGGGAGGCTCTGTCTGAGGGAGATTTGGCTGTGGTGCCGCTAAAGCATTCACGTGCCTGTGGTGGTGGAGGCCCCGGTGGGTGATGTGTGTGAGGAAAGGTGGTGCTCTCTGTGAAGGACAGTAGGATGCCTGAGAGGGAGAGGGCATTTCTGTTTTTTAAACAATGCGAAGTCAAAGTTGGAGCCGAGAACTGTGTGTTGGCAGAAGGATTTTGGCCTGGCAGTGTGTTTCTGCCATTATTAGTCAGAACTGGACAGCAGGAGGGAGCTGAGGTTGTGCTTAGCTCCAGTTACCCAGGACTGAAGGAAGGGGCCAGGCTGGATGAGCTGTGCTTGGTGGCTTGTCTGAGACCAGTGTTCAGACAGTTACGAATAACCCAAATGGAAGTCACGTGAAACAGCTACTGATCCAAGGCAGCATAATCTCTTAATCCGTTCTTGAAATAATATTACCAGCTTCAAAATGTGATGTATTTGATGCCTGATTTTCTAGACAGGCAAGAGGAAATCTGAAAAGTTTGTTTTCTGTTGTAGATAGTTCCTTGTGAAGGAAGACGTGCCAGTCCAACTGTCAAGTTAGGTGGATAAGTCTAAGGTATTCTCCACGTTTGAGACTATGTATTTCACTGACTTCAGGTCTGCTTATGTTACATCTGGTAAAAAACCAGCATTTCATTTTCTTACACTTTTTGAATCTATTTTCCTTCCTTTCACCAATAGTAGAAGCAGGATCAGTGTTTCTGACTTGTGTTCCTTGAAAATAATCCCTAAAAATGTGAAACTGGGGAGGTGAGATGTCTCCATGTCTCGCAGTTTTCAGCAGTATCCAAAACATATGTTAATTTGGAAAAATTGGCAAGACTATCACATGTGGGTGCAACTGGGGGAGTTAAATGATTAAACTAAAGTCTTTCTTGTTTGTTTATATGATTTTTGAAATACAGCTTATGGTTTTGAACTCTTGGGGCCAAACATAATGAAAATAATGAAAAAGTGAACTGCCTGCCTTCCATAGATACATATTGAGTCACTGCCTATAAAGCATAACCTGTTGGGATTAGAGAGCAATTTATTAAAGTTTCAGCCAATAATGGTCAGCACTGAGATATTCCGTATAGCTACATTTGTCCTTTGTCCTTCAAGTATAGCTGGTGATAATAATCCTCCTAGTTCTTTTCTGAAACGTAGAAGAAAGTTTCAATAAATTTTTCATCAGCCAAAAATACAAATGAGTTATCACGTTGTCAACTCATCACGTCAGATGCAGCTTTTGTTCAAAGATCGTTCTTCCATCAGCTATAGGCAGTCTGCTTTCTTTATTGAAGTGTTTCATTCAAGCTATTTGTCTTATTTTTGTATTAGCTGTGCATAAGGACGTGCAGGCTCCAACGTACTTGTCATGCCATATGGTTTCAGGAAAATGCTGGCAAATAGTGCAGGTACTAGTTCTTACTAGTTGTCTGAATGAGACAAGCAGCAAGCCAGGTTGGTGTTCATTCAGCCACTACTCTCAGATTTAAATGTAACGCTGTGAGTAACATGTCCTGATTTCTCTATTTTTCTTTTGGTTTAAGAGACACTAAAACAATTTAAAACCAAAGTTTCAGTTGTCTGACGTTACAGCTCCTGTGTCTGTGATGAATACCTTTTATTCTCTGAGGGTTTTTAAAATGTTTTCCTCCGTTTTTATTGTGTACAATCTGTGAATATGGAGTAGACTTCCAAAGCTCAAATCATAGAATAAATACAGTGTGGGATTGAGGTTTGTTTGAAGAGAGCTGATATGTTTTAAAGGAGGCCTCTTTTATGACATTATTACATAAACCATGTGGTATCTAATATTCAATAAAAGTCAATAAAGCCTTTAGCATAATTGTAGTGCTGTTTAAAACAACTGTTTTCCTAATTCAGTTTCAAAACAGAGCAAACAGCTGTAGTCTATGAATATGTATGTGTTGATCTCTGTGAGCTTCGTTATGTGTTATGTAATGGGTAGCAAATTAGTTGTGGAATACAAGAATTTTTCTTTTTAGTGAGGTCATCAGAAAAGTATCCAGCCACCTTTCTGTCCCACACCAATTTTTCATTTACTGTCAATGAAAGATGGACCTGATCCTTTGACCACATCTAGGGTGACAATCAAACTACCCAGTAAGATTAAGAAAAAGTTTAATTACACACATATGAAATTGCTGCATGGCTAATTTGCAGCCAAACTGTCTGGTTTTACTTCCCCTCATCCCAAGCCCATCTAAATGGACCGGCCGGTTTTGCTTGAACATCTCCCAAATCTTCTAGAGCAACAGTTCATACATGTGTTGATCCACACATGCACAAAACTCTGTGTCCCACATGACCTGCCTTTAATTTTTTTTTAAAAAGGGATAATCATTACATAGGCATAGGTTTTAGAGCTTTCACTCTAGAAGTAGCTAAAGTGTGACACAGAAATGTCCTTTCTGTGGCCAATAATAAAACGTGAATTGCACTAGTAATTGGGCAGTGGCAGTTCTATTTTCTAATTAGATTACTAATTCACATAAAAGCACCATTAAATGTTCAGTGTCTGCAGCAACCAGCAAAAAGTACCTTAGTTTGAAATGCTAGTGAAGGTTCAAAAGGGTAACAGGAATGATTAGTTAGCTTTAGCTGGTCTAAGAGTATAACCTCTTTTCAAAGAGTTTTAGAGAAAAAGAAAAAAAAGAGTTAAAAAATCTCAAAGGAATTAATGTACCCCAACAACAGTATAATGCAGGAATGGTAGAAAGTTAATGTTATTTTACACCTGTGTAGGAAAGATACAGTTAAGTTTAAAATGTTGTAGATAGAGAAAAATAGATAAGGAAATGTACAGTACTCATCAACAGAAACGAGTAAAGGCTGAACTGGTTAGTGATTTACAGCTGCTCACTACCGCATTGTAAAAATCCATTATAGCAATTAATTTTGGCTTTCAATAGTGAGAAAACAGTAGTTTTCATAGCAATGACTCCATGGCTTGCTCAGCCACCAGTAAAGAAAACCATTCACAGGCATTTCATTGAAATATTTTTTATCTATATAATCAGTTGCCAATTAAATAATCATTTTGTTAATACTTGTCTGGTGGTGTATTTTTCCAGCCTCGTATTTTTATGGTTGATTCTATAAATGGGTGGTAATTACAATATTTTATGACCATCCAAATGTAGTTGATGATAGAAGATGTTTCTACCAAGCATAGTAAGACTGCAAAGATCAGATCCTCAGGGCCTGTAAGACATTTACTCCGTCATTGTTCATTTTGGCAGGAGGCACGGTGGATGCAAACTGACAATATTAACCAGCCCTGAAAGGAGAGCAGAGAGCTCATGCCAATGCAGCGCCCCAAACCATCCAGTAGTTCCTGGTAGATATCTTTTTTTTTCCCCAGTCTCTTCTCAAGCGAGAGTTCTCAGTGACAGCTATGCTCACTAGGAAGACAGCTGTCAGGGGGACAGCCAAAATAGATTGGAGTGATTACATCTTTTTAGAAATTCTCAGAAAGTGCTGAGCAGCCACTGTCAGAAAAGTTAGTGTGTTGCAGATGTCTCAGAGCAAGAATTTTAAATTGCATCCAAAATCCCCAAATACTTTTCAAAACATGGCCATATACAGTTGGAGAATAAATTCCACATCAAAATTAAAGATGTTAATATTACAGAATCCTCATGTGTGTAAGAAAAGTTCTCATATGATGTATATGCATTTGAAGACAAATAATATTTTATAATATAAATGATTCATAGATGCTTTATTCTTAAGTTGTTAATTGTCCTAAAGTCAAAGAGACTTTACAACAACTTTATTCAGACAGGGAAGGAGACATTCTTACTCCTTTGGATTACGTACTTTTCATCCTTTCCTCTGGTATCAGGAGTGTCTGCGGTTATAATTTGTCTGGCAGATTGGAGCAATTTTGATAGATCTTATTTTTAGGGTTGGTAGTGTTTCTATAAAGTAAATGGGTTTATAATACCATATTTAAATGAGGTCTGTGTTATTAAAATTTAACTTACTTGTGTAGCTGGGGGCAGAAGGGGAATGAAGTACAGCACTTTCACCAATACAGAGTGGGTGGCACTGTGATGTCTCAAATACTGTATGTGAAACTCAGATTTCCTGAAGTGTTGTCTGTAAAAAGAGCTGGCTATGTGTATGGCTCCCAATTGATCACACTACAGTTTTTCATACTCCAGATCAGTGACCTTACGTATTAGTCAAGTTCCAAATTCATTCCACTGAGCTGCTGATGTACCTCAGCGTATTCTGTATATCTCCACTTGAAGCGTTCTCTTCCCTCTGCTATATAATAGGAGAGTAATGTCAAAATTTTTGATTACCATAACATCCAAAAATAGAATCTAATTATTCTCTTCCATTTTCAGTCTCAGCTAGATTTTTTTTTTGAGAATCAATTAAAACCCTCTAGAAAAGAATGAATGTACTCCAGTTTTGCTGCAAAGAATATTTATGCCGTGTCATTTAAAGTACTGATAACAAATAATGCACATTATGTTCCATGCAATTTGTTTTTGTTTCTTTTTCTTTTTGCAATCACACTGGTCAGTCCCTAATAACTTGGGAACCAACAGGCCAATTTCAGCCACAGATAGACACCAATAGAAGTCTCATAGGTGAAACACTTCTGGAGGTTTTGTGAAAATCTGTAAAAGGTTAAGCAAAGCAAACTGAATTAGTGACCTCACTGAGAGAAAAAAGCATCACATGAACTAAACAGTTTTTTATGCTGCTCAGGCATGCTGTGCATACGAGCTACAGATACAACCAACAACAGCCAGCACAGGTACAACACTGAGCCAGGCCTGATGTGTACTTCCTGCTTCCCAGATGGCAGTGAGGGAATGTGGGGGGGCTACTAAAAGTATTAGGGGATGTATGAGGTCATGATGAAAGTAAGAGAGGAGTTGGGATTATTGCAGTGGAGGTACAAGTACATGCAACGCAAACCCATGGGAAATCAGGTTTCACTAGTTCCACTGATCAGAGAAGAAAAATTATTTATGTTTTTCCCGTTAATAACTTTTGGAGAAAGATGTGTCACATCCATTAAAATAACCAAATAAGTTTCTAAAAGGCCTGTGGGTGAGAGCCTCCGCTGAGAAAAAAAGACTTAATTTCCTATCACAGTGGGCCAGATTCGCAGCTTGTGTGAACTGGCAGGATTAATCTGAAATTAATTGAGTTGTGCTGACTTAATGCCAATTGGCCTACTGTTTTAGGATGTTAAAAATACTTCCAAGCAAATACAGAAAATAAACAAAAAAATTAGACAGGAATATGTTTAGGGAAAATGGGCAAAAAATTACAATATGAAAAGCTGTTACGTTGTAATAGGAAATGGTAGGGAGGTAAAATATTAACTATTTTAAGATCTAGTGTCAAAACTAAGTAGGAGGTTCATCCCTTTCTATCCCAAAACATTTTTCAGTTTTCTTTATCCTGTTACAGGAAGTAGTATCAGTTTGGCAAGAAGACCTGGTCTGGGATAAAAACCTGAAGCATAGATACAAGGAGACCGGGACCGTGAGGAGGAGTCGGTGGCATGGTGAAAAACGAGTGGCATTAGGAGACAAGAGCCTGGGCATCGCTCTTGGTTGAAATGCTCAGAGTCACCTATGCTCGCTACAGCATCTCCTCTCCTGTGCCAGGAACAGGCTCTAAGGCACAGGAATCCCACCGCCCCTCTGCTGTTAGCTGATCTTTGTAAGAAGTACTGGTTAACTGGAAATACTGGGGTTAGAGGTAGCTAACAAATTACTTGGATCAACTCATATAATTTCATTTCTTTTAAAAAATAAATTCCCCCCACCCCCCCCGACTGCAGGTAAGTCCAGGACTTTCTGTTCAGCTGGTTTATAATGTTTTAACCCTTTCTGTCTTTTAGGTCAATTTTGAAATAATGCTGTCTGGAGCAAAACCCTCGGTGATTTAATTTTGAAAGTAACAATATAGATGCAACATTTTTTTTTCTATTTTTTCCGGTCATAATTATTTGGCGCATATGTCAGATTTGCATTTTTCTGCAAATTTACAATGTGGGAAATACATAAATAAATCGACGACCTCTAAGAAATGCCAGGAGGTGGCGTGTGCCTACTTAATTTGCTCCCTCAGGTTCAAGCACCGAGTTTTGCACTGCAGGTACCTGGTCATATGCATTTGCTTCCACTTGGACTTCTGCCACGTTTTAGGTACATTATCAATTAGTGTTTACCAAATGGGGAACTATATTTGTTTGCTCATTGCTGTCCAATGTGTGTCCTAGTGGAGGATTTGTTACCTCTTCGGATTTTGCTTTTGAAACTTAATTTCCTTGTGGACTTTTGCCTTAGTGCTCATCGATACTTATCTGAGTTCCTCACAAAATTAACATGTTAATTTGCTTTACACAGCACCTTCTTGAGATAAGTAGATAAGACACTTTTACCTACTTGAACTGAGGCACAGACAGATTAAAGTTTGGGATATAGAGTTTGCAGCGCAGAAAACTTGTTTTTTTTCTGGAGTATATGTCTAGAAAGGCAATTGCTACTGCTATATGAATTGGCCCCTTGCAGAAGCAGTCACTGCTTCTACCCACTCACTTCCCCACTCCAGTCCTGTCTCCTAGGTCTAAAGTCCATCTTTCTTAATCTCTCTGCTGCAACATGTGTGGAGGGGAGTGGATGTTGTTGCTTCTTTCCTGGAAAAAAGCGAAAAAAGTAGTTGCTAAGGGCAAGATAGGGTTTGTGGGTTATGGGAGAGATGGGGAGTCCCATAGTCCAGGGGAGCTAAAGCAAGAGGAGGGAGACTAAGTATGGGGGATGGTGGGAGAGGAGAAGGTAGGTGGAGGCAAAGACCCTGTGTCCTTCTTTATCTCAGTCTTACAGAGCCATAACGGCATCACTCAGTCTCCCTCACCAAAAGCCCACCCAAATTCATCTGCTTGCCTCACACCCAGCTTCTAAACCATGGGGTCTTCCCAGCCCCTGCCTGTATTTTTCATGCTTTTCTTCAGTCATCTCCTGCCAGCTTTCCTCTTACCCGTTTGTTGCCCACATTGCCACTGCCACCAAGCTGAATTTTGCCTACAGAGCTGAAAAGCTGAATAAATGCAGCCATCACCAAAGACATACATTAGAGAGTATTTCCCAACTTTAGCATCATTAATTTTTTTCCCTCCCTTCTCCCGTTCCCCTGTTCCCCCCCCCCCCCGCCTTTCCCCTTCCCCTCCTTCTCTTTTTCATGCATTTAGTATGTCAATATGGCAAGTTCATAAATAGAAAACTGTGGTAAATGTGTTGCTTTATCTAGTTTGTGTTGGATTCAGCAGCTTGGGAAGAGGTCATGCCCTGACGTGACATCTGTGACTATCAAAGTCTGAAACTAGTTTCAGTTTTGCTCTCCAGCATGCCAGCTGGTCCTGTGTGCTTACAACCTGATTCTGTAAGCTGTATGTCCCTCGTTCAGGGTCCACATGTGGTGTCACACTGAAGACAAAATTCCTTAGAGCCAAAACTGATCAAAAAGGTGGCAGCCAGTAAGGCCAGCATTTCCAAACCTAGGTTACTGCTGTCAGTAAAGTAGCCTGATGCTGTCTATCTCTTTAGGCACTGGAATTTATTAATTTTGCCCAAAGTGATCTAGAACTTGCACAGCCAAATGCCATGTCCTGCCATGTACTTCTTAATCTCCTGAACTTTATCTGTGCTCTCTGGGAGCAGGTGGGATCCTCAAATTCATCTAACTTTTGCAAGCTAACCGGGATGCCCAATGAGAGAGTGAAGGAGTAAGCATGTATTTAAACAGTATGTAATGTGACTAAAAAAACACCCAAAACACACAGAAAATGTAAAGAGTGCAGTGTTAAAATGCAGCTTTTTGACATTGCTAACTTCTAAAACCACTTCAAGAAATGCTATTCAGAAAATCACTGACAGGGTCGATTCCTGATGTCACCTTGCCTTATGGAAGTTCACTGAAGTAAGCAAGGTGGTATACATGTGAATGAACAAAATTTAGCTCAGAGTTGTTCGTTTACCCTGACTGCTATGTAGAAAATATTATCTGTTGCTTGACCACATTCTGTCCTTTATCTTGGTACGATTTTGACAGAAGAACAGATACGACATTTATACTGTGTTTAGCACATCTGAGGAAACTCATTGAAGTTTTAAATAGAAAAATATCTATAGCCCTTTCTAACCAATCCTGTCTCTACTGAATAGGTAATTACTGAGATTAAACAAGCGTCTCTAAATTGCTTATGTATTCCAATTGCTTCTATTTTCTGCTGGCTTTATGAATGTCCTTCTAAAGAAAGCATGAAAGAGATACTTGCTTTATTTTTTTGAAATAGCCTGCAGAAGAAATTACTTTCATTTCAGGAATAACAACAGGTTGTTGTTTCTGAGGAATAAAAACTTTGTTTTGCAATACTTGAACTGGTTTCCACTTCAAAGTTTCTGAAGCAAGAGAGCTTGCATGTATTTTTAGTCTTCTAAATTCAAATCCTCATAGTATTGAAGAAGATAAAACAAACAAAAAATTCTAATTGAGTTAAAATAATAATGTGACTCCTTTCTCCCAGCAAAAAATCATTGATGAAAGGAATTGCTGTGCCTGATCCTCAAACCTAGTTCCTGACTCCTGCAGCAATTACAGCAGTTAATTTTTTTAGTCCTTGATATGATAGTGTTGAAGATGCTCTTCCCATAATCTAAGACCGTAAATAAGAAGAAACCATGATCCTGCTAAAAGTTATTCCTTTGACTTTAGCAGAACAACGATTTCATTCACAAGTTGTGCGAATGTGAACAGGACTAAGCACAGGCCTTGGGTTTGCTAATGTCTGCTCCTTGTTGAGTTTTCCAAGAGCAAATCATTCATTTTCTTCATGGCCTTTCATTCATGAACCACAAAAAAAATGCAAAAATGCTACACCGTATTGGTAGTACTTATGCATAAATTGTGAGTACCATGTGAGTACCTGCAGTACTGCATCCAGCTCTGGTGCCCTCAGCACAAGAAAGACATGGACCTCTTGGAGCGGGTCCAGAGGAGGGCCACGAAAATGATCAGGGGGATGGAACACCTCTCCTATGAAGAAAGGCTGAGAGTTGGGGTTGTTGAGCCTGGAGAAGAGAAGGCTTTGGGGAGACCTTATTGCAGCCTTTCAGTACTTAAAGGGGGCTTATAAGAAAGATGGGGACAGACTTTTTAGCAGGGCCTGTTGCGACAGGACAAGGGGGAATGGTTTTAAACTAAAAGAGGGTAGACTTAGACTAGATATAAGGAAGAAATTTTTTACAATGAGGGTGGTGAAACCCTGGCACAGGTTGCCCAGAGAGATGGTAGATGCCCCATCCCTGGAAACCTTCAAGGTCAGGTTGGACGGGGCTCTGAGCAACCTGATCTAGTTGAAGATGCGCCTGCCCATGGCAGGGGGGTTGGACTAGATGACCTTTAAAGGTCCCTTCCAACCCAAACTATTCTGTGATTCTATGTCTAATGCCTTTTATCCAAAGCAGCTGGACAGATTTTACAAATACAGACTCTGCAAGAATTTCTTCCCAACTACTTGCCTTCCAATCATTTCTAGGGTGCCTTGCACAGGGTTATATAGTTACTTAAATTGTAAATGGGTCAGTGAGTAAAAGCTAGTTGCATCATGCTCTTAAAGTATCTTTTGTTGCCTTGTTTAGAAGTTACGGTGTTTTTGCATGGAGAACAGAAAAAGGTGAACAACTCGTTGCTTCCTTTACAGAGTATTCTTTACAACCTGCTGGCATATGGAGAGGAAAGCAAATAGATGTAGCAATTGGAAGCACCATTCTTTGTTTGTCACATGAACGGATTTTGAATGCAGATTTTTTTCTTTTTAAGTATAGACTTTAATCTATATGTAATGTTTTGAATCTTCAGAAGAAAGGAACCGAGTAAGTGAAAATCTATACTTTTTTCTCAAAGCAATCCTAGAAGTAGTATATCCTGTTGTAACTATTGCAATATCATGTAGTTTTCTTACTTTTAATTTGTGGAAGGATAACTGGGTTACTCTAATAGAAGTCATCTATTTCCTCACACTAAAATGGTTTTATTGTTCAGATAATTGGACAAGAATTGGCTGACGAAAATTATATCTAACTGGGAAATCTTTTACTGTGTGCTAAATTTTTACTACAGGTGTGCAGTGTTTTGTATGCATCATTAAAATGTGTGGTTCCAAGACAAAATAGACTTTAATACCAAATATACAATGTGGCAAAAGTCTGTGAAGAAAAATGCAGGTCGTCTGGAGCTAAAGGTTCTTCTTCAGGACCTTATTAAAAGCTTTCATAATGTTACGAAAAGGCCTGCTTAAAATGCTTCTGTGGCATCAAGATACAGGATTCTAATTTACCATATAATCACTCCCTTGGTGATTGTGCATAATAAAACCAAAGTGAAATGCATCTGATTTTTCATTTGTTTTCCTTTTACAAATACTAATCAAATCTTCAGAACTTCAAACCAGTTCTGTAGACAGATCTGTCAGATTCACCTCTTTCCCTCCCTCCCTCATTCCTTCCCTCCTTCCCTTTTCTGTGTATCAGGATAGCTTCTCCAGAAACTGTGATGACATTCACTTTGCAATTGGAAAATAATTCCATCATATATTGCATCAATATGACTAATCGTGGATGACAGTACGATCTCCTGATGGTTTTTGAAAACAGAAAAACTGATTTCACAAGGAATAAGGCTTGGCAGAATGGAATTTCTGTCTTGCACTCATCTGGCCTTTCAAGTTATGCTTAATGTTATCAAGATTCTAGTGTAAAAGGAGAAAATTGCTAACACAAAATGTTTCTCACTTAGGCCTAGTATTAAAATTGGCTTTGCTTATATTATGCAAATTTTTAAAAAAATCAGTCATTTAAAACAAACCACAACTACCAACATGTGTATTAGAGAGAAACTCATGGCTAGAACCAAAAAATACTATGCCATGATGTAATTCAGACCTGTTTCGATCATTTTCTGACCAACTTCAGAAGTCTTCCAGCTGTAGATACGTTTGCAAATAAATCAGTCCAAGTTTAGCCTCTACAGGCGTAGAATCAAGTTGTTGGTCATTACTGCTCATAGTTGATCTGCATAACCCACCAGATTTGTTAACATTTACAGTTTAAGCCATCGTCAGTATGGTTTGCACTGGCGATACTATTATCTCCAAATGCAGCTCATTTTGCATAGTGTCCAAAGAATTCATGGCTTTGAATGTCTGATCTGACTTCTGTCAGGGAATCTGAACAGGTTCCGATCCCACACACGCGGGCTGTGGTCTCAGGCGTCATCCTTCTACGGCTTCGGCATTGCTCTCTTTCTATTTACAAAAACTGCAGAGAACAGTCCTTAGTTTACAACTGCTACTTGCGTGCCTGATCGTTAAGTAAAAGGCAACTGTGCAAAACACATTTTATTACATTAACAGTAAAATGTTTAATGGCAATATTAAAGGCAAACTATGTACATTTTTTTGGTATTGTTTAAAATGTTAAAGATTAACCCAGCCTGCATCTTCTCCTACTATCTTTAGACAATTTTTTTTGTCATCGATTACAAACTTCTGATGTGATTACTCAGTCACTCTCATGTTGCATCTACTTACTATTAGCTAGATCTTCAATATTCCCTGTATTCTTGTACACTCTTTCAAAGAGTAGGTAGAAAGCATTGCTGTCATGTAGTCAAAGCCATCCTGAAGGAAAGACTTTGTCTCATTTGACCTTTGTAGAGGAACAGGCTTGCATAAACCTCTCTTCCCTCCCAGCTATAATACAGTACAAGAAGAAGAGACATACTGTTTCCTACCTCATCAGTCCCATTCCAGAGAGAAGTGGTCCATAAAATTATACCTTTCCACTTGGCTTGCAACAGATTATCTTTTTGCTCTCTTGCATAGGGCAATACTTCTTAAAGCAAAAGGAGAAATAAAAATAAATGAAGGAACAGTTTTTTCTAGGAACTCTGTATAGTGACAACAAGCAACTTTGCTTACAAGTCAGAATAATGAGAGGCAGTAACCTATATTTGAAGCAAGCTGAAACTGAGAAAAACACAACTGTTGTTTGACAATTATCTTGGCTTCATCCTTAATTTTACTTCTTCTCAAAGAAGATTGAGAACTGAAGGATTCCATCAGCCTCTCATCTTCAGCATCTCAGGCTTGTGTTAGGGAGTTTCAAAATGGCTCTCGAAAGCAGATGGAAATGGTAGGTTTTCGTGGTTTCTTCGTATGAGATTGCTTTTATTCTCCCATAGCATTCATTAGGAAATGATTTATGTGATTCCATGTCTGACTTGAGCTTGAAGAATATTTGCCCAGAACTCTCCTTGTCTTTGAAATGCTTGACAGATACAAGCATATTCTGATCAGAATAGCTTGAAAAAGTGCTTTCTTTAATTCTGAGAATAGATGACCATGATATCAGTAACTAAAACTGTAGCTGGACAGGGACAAGGAAGGGGACAGGAGACGAGATGAAGGTTGGTGGAGAACCTCAGGACTAGGAATAATTTCTCAGTGCCGCTCTCTCAACATTGTCTCAGCCCCAGCATCTCCTCCCAACTATGTCCCCGGTTGTGATGGCTGTCTGGAAAGGTAACCTACTTACATTCCCATCCCATGCCTCGCTGAGGAAGGATGCCCAACAGATCAAGAGACTCCCATAAGAAATGAAAATCTCAGCTGAACAATCACACCGTTTAGTTGATGTGATGGTCGATTTCCTATGTGGCTATCGGTCTAGTGAGGAAAGAGTTAAGAACTGATGTCACCCAGGCTGTGAATTCAAAATGATGAACAGCTCAAAAAGCTTTTCCCCTAATGTATGAAGTCCCCTTAAGGTTCAAGCTGATTCAGCATAGTGAGGGATGTGCTAACAAATGCTGTATTATAGAATTGTATGTTTATAAAATAAATTGTTATAGACCCATTGTTACATCTGCTGGAGTGAATGAGACATTTGAATATAGATGATAAGCGGTACATGATTCCTCATCTGTAATACACTAGCTCACAGTTCAATGTTACGTGAAGCATTCTAGCACTGCAGAAGATCCCCTTATTCTGGTAACTTATGTCTCTGGAGAGAACCCAAGCAAGATGAAGCTGGGGTGAGAGGAACATAAAGGATGAAGGGAATGTTAGTACCGTTCTTTTATCACCCACTTCAGCTGATCCTGCAGAAGCCTCTTTTTGTCTCCATCAGCAGGTTTCAGGCACCAGGGAGTCTACAAGGCCATTCTCCACGGTGCTTCTTCCACCCTTCAGGGAGTCCCATTTGATGGGAGTAAGGAAAGTGCAGGAAGGGACAGACAGGAGACTGTGCCCACAGGCTGTGAGGTACATTTAGAACTGGGAGGCAAAAAGCAAGACAGAGTCGCTGGTCTTTGGATGTATGCACTTCACAGAATGAATCCCTAGTGTTTTGCCCATAAGGAAGAAAACTGAAATTTCAAAAATGATTAAGGGGTAACACTAGCCCTCTCCCTGACATAGATTCTGCCTTTGGTAGGGCTGACCCAGTTCTGTTCTTCCTTTAGTGAGACAGTACCCCACTAGAATAACAATAAGTTTCAGTTCATACACAACATCGCTTGCCATTGCTAAGACTCAGAATATAATTCAGTTATAAATATAGCTATTAATTTCAGGATCTCGAGGGATATGCCGAGACACTGATGCCTAGCTCCTACATTGGTTTACAATGTATCTTACACAGTCAGATTGCAGAAACATTTTTATACATTCTCCAGTTCTGATTAATGAATGTACCTGCAGGAAATAAAGTTTATATCAGGACATTTTGTTGCAAATTTACCTTTTCTGTTAAACTTCTTGGCTAGCTGAAAAATAGTGTTTGTGTAAACTCCTCTTGTCATAAATAAATGCATTCTCCGTGAACAGGGACTCAGGACTCGGACTCTGCCCTTGCCCTGCTATGTGCTTAGGGGCAAGACACTTCATCTGTGTTCCTGCTCCTCATATTTGAAATGGGATCAATAATTGTTACATTCTTTATAAAGAACATCCACTGCCACTGATGCAAAGCACTTGTACTGGAGCAAGATGTTCTGATAATATTGCAAACTGGCCATCCTCCCACCTGCTATCTTGGCCTGTTATGGCACACATAGTATCAGCAATCCAAGCACTAAAAATGTACTAATCTGCCCTGCTTCTCTGCTTCTTCCAAATCATGAGGCTGGCTTAACGTAAGATTTAAGCAATAATAACAAGCATTAGATTTTTCTTCTTTCCTTTGAGACTTAAGGTTACACTCATGTCTCATTTCAAGCTTTTATTCACTGCAATCAGAGACTTAGCTTCTTATGTGAAATTTTATTTCTAAAAATCCAGTAGTCAGGGCTTTGCCACACAAATAAAATACCATGAGTTGTCTACAATCCCAGCACTTAGTGCACAGCCTGCGTTTCACCACAGTGTAATTTTATGTTATTTCTTGTTTCATATCTTATGTAAAATTTTAGTGCTTGGACATCCACCCCTCCTAGCTTCAGTTGAATTCTGATTTTCGGAATTGCTATGTTCCTTTTGCAGTCTGAACTCAGTTCCCCTCAGGACAGGGGAGTGAGAGAGCGGCTCGGTGGGCATCTGGCAGCCAGCCAAAGTCAACCCGCCACACAACTGAAGGAATTTTGCTTCTTAGAACTTGATCCTGATCGTTTATCTTGAGACCTAGAAGAATTCACATATTAATTGTGGCAGCTCTTAATATAGCAAAACAACCCACTTTTCCAGAAATTGCACATATTGTGAAACTAAGCACATTATAAACTACAGAAAACATATTTTGTAGCACAAATTATACCCTGCAATGCATGCTGTTTCACTTTGCCTCCAATGCAATACTTTCATAAACCAATTAAAGTACTTTTTGAAATAATATACTAATGAAATCATAATCACATATATAAATGTCCCAAGTAGGCACTGATTTTAAAGTAGGGAGAGAGGAAAAATGTTATATGCATGTTCTTTGGAGGCTAATCTGATCTGAAAATAATTTATATGAAACCGAATCAGCTACATGTTAAGTCAGCTTCTTTCTGTATATGATCTGCAGTCCATTCCATTTTACTTCATACACTGTTGGCAAGTTTGTTTCTCAGTGTCTGATTAAGGAGTGGGGTGAAGGAAGAATCTTGTTCCTTGGTTTCCTCTTGGCAAGCTCTATACCTAGTAATGCCTCCTGCCGGGGCAGTCAGTGGGAGTTCAGGTTTTTCAAGCTCGTGGGCTTTGACCTAAATGTTGAACAATCTGAGTGATTTAGAATACATTTGCATTTGTGCAGGGAAAGGGGAGAGGTACCTATGGAACTGCATTGGGTGTCCGGGCCCGGGTGTCAGCAGCGGGGGCTGCAGGGGCCTCTGTGGGGAGAGGCCGGGCTGCCCCGTGCCGGACACAGCCGGTCCCAGCCGGTCCCGGCCGGCTCCAGCGGCCCCACCGCAGGGCACAGCTGAGCCCCTCAGCCAAGCCGGGGCGCCGGGGGGAAAACAGGTTTCCGAAAGGGCCACGGGCGGCACAGGCAGAGGAGGAGGAAGCCCAGGAGGGAGCAGCAGCAGAGGGAGCCCGAGGCCGGAGGAGGAGGAGGGCGGGAGGGGCTGCAGGCCCGGGGCAGGGATCCCCGGCAGCCCTGGAGAGAGCCCGCGGGAGCAGAGACCCGCCCTGCAGCCCGGGGAGGGCCCCAGGCCGCAGCAGGGGGATATTTCCTGCGGGAGCTGCGGCCGTGGGGAGCCCCGGCGGGAGCAGGTTGTCCCTGAAGGGCTGCAGCCCGGGAAGGGCCCGCGCTGGAGCAGGGAGACGGGGGAGGAGGGAGGAGCGGCCGAGAGGGGCTGGGGGGGACCGACCGCAACCCCCATCCCCACCCCCTGCGCCCCTCAGGGGGAGAGGGGTCGGGAGTGGAGGGGTGAAATTGGGCCTGGGGAAAAGTTGGGGTGGGTGTTTTAGTTTTTGCCTTTGTTTCTCACCATCCGGCTTTATTTTGATTGGCAATACATTAAATTAATTTTCCTCAAATTGAGTCTGTTTTGCCTGCAATGGTAATTGGCAAGTGATCTCCCTGTCTTCATCTTGACCCGTGAGCTTTCTCATTCTATTTTCTCCCCCTGTGCTGCTGAGAAGGGGGAGTGAGACTGTGGCTGGGTGAGGCTCTGACAGCCAGTCAAGGTCAACCCACCACAGGTGCTAATAGCTAAAAAGGAAAATATACTGCTCAGTAATCTGCCACGGGTGTGAATCAGCCATGTGGGCTGAAACTTTGCGTGTGAAACATAAAAGCAAATATTGCACATGCTACTTCTGACTCTATTAACTTCTGAAAATAAGAAGAGAAACAAACATGAGTTCTGGTGAGTCCTTCATAAAAAAAATACATAAAACCATTTCAATGGGAGTTTATTTATCTGAAGTACTCACATAAATTTTTGTCTGGAAGATTTGTATCTTATTGTTGAAAAAAAGATGAAATAAATTCTATGTTAAACACCAGAAACAGTTGTGTAGTAGCTTTCCAAAAAACAACCCTGACATCATCATGGTCTGCAGTATTTTGTAATAAAGGAGCCTCCATAAAGAGCAGGTCACTGGGATAGATCCTAACTGGTACAGACAAACAACTTGATATATGCATTGATAGAAAATGATCACAGAAATCACAGAATCATTGAGGTTGGAAGGGACCTCTTGAGATCATCTAATCCAACCTTCCTGCTCAAAGCAGGGTCAATTAAAGCACGTTGCTCAGGACTCGTCCGTTCAGGTTTTGAATATTTCCAAGGATGAAGACTCCACAATGTCTCTGGTGAAACCTATTCAACAGTTTGACAACCCTCACAGTGAAGAAGGTTTCTTATGTTTAAATAGAAAACTTCTAATTTCAATTTGTGTCCATTGCTTCTCGTATTGTCACTGGACAGCAGTGACAAGACTCTGGTTCTGACTTTCCTCCTCCATCAGGTATTTATACACATTGGTAACATCCCCCTGAGCCTTTTCTGCTCCAGGATGAACAGTCCCAGCTCTCTCGGCCTCTGCTCATATGGCAGATGCTCCAGTCCCTTAATCATCTTTGTGGCTCTTTGTGGCCCTTTGCAGGTTTCATTTCAGTGTCTCTCTTGACTGGAGACATGAGAACTGGACCTAGGTCTTCAGATGTGTCTCACGAGGGCTGCGTAGAGGGGGAGGATCATCTCCCTCGACCAACCTCAGCCCTCTTTGTAATGCAGTCCAGGGGGCTGTTGACCTTATTTGCCATAAGGGCTCATTTCTGAGTCATGGTCAACTTGGTGTTCACCAGGATCTCCAGGGCCTTATCTGCCAAGCTGCTTTCCAGCCAGTAGGCTACCAGCTTGTACTGGTGCATGGCGTTATTCCTCCCCAGGTGCAGGACTTTCCATTTTCCTTTCTTCATGAGATTTTTATCAGCCCATTTCTGCAGCCTGTTGAGGTCCCTCTGAATAGCAGCACGCATATCTTGTGTATCAGCCACTCCTCCAGTTTCGTATCATCTGCAAACTTGCTGAGGATGCTGTCTGTCCCATCATCCAGATCATCAGTGGAGGTGTTAAACAGTGTCGGCCCTTGGGGTACGCCCCTAGTGACTTGCCTCCAGCTAGACTTCATGCTGCTGATGACAACTCTGAGCTCAGCAGTTCAGCCAGTTTTCATTCCACCTCACTGTCCATTATCTAGTCAATATTTCATCAGTTTGTCAATGAAGAGACGATGTCAAAAGCATTGCTGAAGTCAAAATAAACAATATCCACTGCTTTCACCTTGTCCACCAAACGAGTCATTTTGTCATAGAAAGCTATCAGGTTGGTCAGGCATGATTTCCTTTTCGTAAATCCATGCTGACTATTCCCAGTCACCTTCTTGTCCTTCATATGTCTAGAGATGGTTTTGAGGATTATTTGCTCCATCACTTTCCCAGGGATTGAGGTGAGGCTGACCAGTCTGTAGCTCCCAGTTCTTCTTGATCTTCCCGGACTACTTCCCAGACTACTGGCTTTTGCCAGTCTTCAGCAAAATAAGACAGAAGCAAATCTACTGCTCAGTATCACACCCAAGACATTGGTTCAAACAAGGCCAAATGACATATCCACTATGTTTTAAGAATAACTTCCAGCTTTCATGTGTAATATAGTGACTTAAATCCCTAAAGGCCAACCTTCTATCTATAAGTTTGTAGTAGAAGAGCTACCTATAATGCTTAACTGAGCCAAGATGCTTATGGAATATCATTTCAATAACAGAGGTTCAGTTTTTGCATCACTGACAGTAAAAACATCTGCCACTAAAGCTGTAGAACACTTCAATCGAAAAGAAGGGTTCAGAGGTCACCTTGAATTTATAACCACAACTGATGTGAAGTACAAGTGAAAATCAGCTGATGCACACTATATACTGCACAAACCTCTCTGTGAGAGTGGATATAAATTCTGTCAGCAGGGGGAGGGCAAAAAGTATTGTAATGCTTTTGTAAAGAAGTGAGTGGTTTGATTATAACAACTGTGTTTTAGATGGATAGCACTTCCTTCCCACCCCTCTTTCCTAACCAGCGGTGAGCATCAGATAAAACTTAACTGTAAAATGACATACAGCACCACCTCTCCATGGGATTGCTTTCTGCAATGTGATCATTGCAGAGTTCCTCTCCTCCCTCCTCCCTGCCCCCTTGATAAATGTAATGAGAATTTGGAACAAGTAATACAGTATTTTGCTATTATGAATCTGTAAAAGTACAATTATTCTGCCGTCCCTGAAGGCTGCAGGATCAATCTGCCTGCACAAGTCCTGTAAAGTGTTGTCATTTACCGCCCTCAGGTTAGACCTATCCACTTTGGGCAAACTGCCTGCTGGAGACCTCCGCATGTCGACATCCCAGGAGTGAGTGCTGCGGATATGCCAGGACATCTGTTGTGGTTTAACCCTCGCCAGCAACTCAGCGCCACACAGCTGCTCGCTCTCTCCTCCCCAGTGGGATGGGGGAGAGAATCATAAGAGTAGAAGTGAGAAGACTCATGCGTCGAGCTAAAGACAGTTTAAGAGGTAAAGCAAAAGCCGCGCACACAAGCAAAGCAAACCAAGGAATTCCTTCACTACTTCCCATTGGCAGGCAGGTGTTCAGCCATCTCCAGGAAAGCAGGGCTCCATCATGCATAACGGTTACTTGGGAAGACAAACGCCATCACCCCAAACATCCCCCCCTTCCCTCTTCTTCCCCCAGCTTTATATGCTGAGCATGACATCATATGGTATGGAATATCCCTTTGGTCAGTTGGGGTCAGCTGTCCCAGCCATGTCCCCTCCCAACTCTTTGTGCACCCCCAGCCTCCTCGCTGGTGGGGTGGGGTGAGGAGCAGAAAAGGCCTTGGCTCTGTGTAAGCACTACTCAGCAATAACAAAAACATCCCTGTGTTATCATAGAATCATAGAATCATACAGGTTGGAAAAGACCTCTGAGATCATCATGTCCAACCGTCAATCCAACACACCATGTCCACTACACCATGTCCCTAAGCGCCTCATCTACACGTCTTTTCAATTCTTCCAGGGATGGTGACTCAACCACTTCCCTGGGCAGCCTGACCACTCTTTCAGTAAAGAAATTTCTCCTAATGTCCAATCTAAACCTCCCTTGGCGCAACTTGAGGCCATTTCCTCTCGTCCTATCGCTGGTTACTTGGGAGAAGAGACCAACACCCACCTCGCTACAACCTCCTTTCAGGTAGTTGTAGAGCGCGATGAGGTCTCCCCTCAGCCTCCTCTTCTCCAGGCTAAACAACCCCAGTTCCCTCAGCCGCTCCTCATCAGACTTGTGCTCCAGGCCCTTCACCAGCTTCGTTGCCCTTCTCTGGACACGCTCCAGCACCTCCATGTCCTTCTTGTAGTGAGGGGCCCAAAACTGAACACAGGATTCGAGGTGCGGCCTCACCAGTGCCGAGTACAGGGGCACGATCACCTCCCTGCTCCTGCTGGCCACACTATTTCTGATACAGGCCAGGATGCCATTGGCCTTCTTGGCCACCTGAGCACGCTGCCGGCTCATGTTCAGCCGGCTGTCAATCAGCACCCCCAGGTCCTCTTCCTCTGGGCAGCTTTCCAGCCACTCTTCCCCAAGCCTGTAGCGTTGCCTGGGGTTGTTGTGGCCGAAGTGCAGGACCCGGCACTTGGCCTTGTTGAACCTCATACAGTTGGCAACCTGTTTCTAGCACAAATCCAAAACACAGCCCCATACGAGCTGTAACTCTACCCCAGCCAAAACAAATACAGCATCTTAAATGAAACTAGGATTGGGCAACTGAGTCAGTTCCTCTATTGAGAGGTAGGAGCCCACATTTAGATGCTTTAAGAAGGAGATGGATGTAGCAGGGATAGGAATCTCTTAAATTTGATCAAAAAAGTAATATGGGTGGCAGCCTTGTATAATTCAGTCATCCTGATGATGTTAGCCCACTTTGTATGATTTTTTTTTCTTGAATTTCAGTATTTAGGTATAAAAATTGGTCCTTGTTTTGGGCTGGACTTTTCCTCAACAGACATTAAAGGAGTAAAAATTCCTCTCAATAAATAGCCTTTGCTAGAGAACCCTTAAAGTCTGTTAGCATCTAAAAAGTAAAAAAAACCAACATGGATCCATGGCAATTCAAGCACATACAAGTATAAATAACCTAAAAAGCCTAGAAAAATTCAGAAGTTTATAGAGACTATGTGAGAATCTCTTATAACTATTGTCTATTTTTGTGTAATTTTGTCAAGGAGTAGTTCTCTTTTAGCAGCAAAGGTTAACAGGTGTCATCACAGACTGACTGGCATAAATAGGTATTTTCAGGCAATTTGCTCCTCTCACACACTTTAAAATTAGCCATCTTGGGCAAAATGATAATAAAAAAAACCAGTGATGAGGCAGTATCTATAAATAATCTAAAATGTGCAGATTCAGAAGAAAATTGATTCATGTATGGCTCATGTCTTTCACAAAGAAACAGGAGCTCAGAACTTTGAGGATCTGATGCTTAAATTAATCATCCTGCTAACTGATTAGATCCTTATAATAACATTATTTTTCTGAGAAAGTCCTAGCAGCAACAGATTTTTTAGAGTACTGAATTCTATGCTGACTTTCATTTAAGGAATAGAATAAAAGAATATTTTCTGTCAGTTCAGAGCCTGCCATGGGGAAACCATAAATGCATGCTTTTAGTTAGCATGAAATCTATGGTATAATCATAATTTTATTCTGTTACCAAAACATACGACACTGCAGGAATTCAAAATTCTTTGCGTGTTATCCATCACATTACAATCTTGTGCAGATAACATAATAAAGTGCCACAGGCTGATTTATGCTTTAAAGGTAAACAGTGGTTTAGAGTATACGTACCAAACTTTTGGTCATTGTCTCAGAAAAATAAATCACTTCGTCATTTTTATTTTGTAGGCTATTAACAAATGTGACAGCTAATTAGAATGAAAAAATGTAGCTTAGTTATTCATTGAAATGAGCTGCATAACAATACACTATCAAAAGGATCCGGAGAAGAAAAGATGCGTAACGCCAAACTTGAAGGTTTTTAAAAAGTGCACATAAATAATTAATCTCAAAGAGGAATACAAAAAATTAAAAGGAACTCGAATCTTGTGAACATGTGCAGTCCTTATGCAAGCAAAACTCCCACAGAAACAAGAAGTTTGCCTATGAAAGAAGAGAAGCCTAGGAGATGAGATCAGCTGAAGGAAGAATGAGTGTTTTATTAAAAATGATCCAATCTGAAAAACTTTCTTGAATTGAAGCAGTAGTCTAATCCTTCCTAATAGACACAATTATTTTCTAATCCTGTTTTTTCCACCTTATCCTTTGAAACAAATACAAGAACAGTGATTTACAAAGGAAGATGATGCCATTAGAGCTTGCTATTTTTACTTCTGTAAGTTCTCTTGACTCTTTTAAAATGGATCCATGCCCATAACTTTAACTATAATCTTCGTTTTGTTTGCATAAAGCAAAGAGGTAGGATGGAAGTAAGAGCGACTTTTTGTTGTGGTTTAACCCGGCCGGCAGCTAAACACCACACAGCCGCTCGCTCACTCCCCCGGCCCCGCAGTGGGATGGGGGGAAGAATCGGGAGGAAAAAAAAAAATAAAATTCATGGATTGAGATAAAGACAGTTTAATAGAGCAGAAAAAGAAAATGGACTATACAAAGTGGGTGATGCACAGTGCAAATTGCTCACCACCCGCTGACTGATAAACAAGTAGTGATCGCTACTTTCTGGAACACGCCTACCATTCATATACTGAGCATGACGTCACATGGTATGGAATACCCCGTTGGCCAGCTGGGCCAGCTGTCCCAGCTATGCTCCCTCCCAGCCTCTTCCAGAGCATGGAAGCTGAATGTCCTTGACTAGGAGGGCACTTAGCAACAACTGAAAACATCAGTGTGTTATCAACATTCTTCTCATACTAAATCCAAAACACAGCACTAGGAAGAAATTTAACTCTATCCCAGTCGAAACCAGGGCACTTTTCTTCCGCTGCCCAGCTCCAGGGAGTAGAGAAATGCACGGCTGTCCAAAAGTGATGGGCTAAGGCAGTGCTCACCGTGAGTGTTTTGCGGGGCAGCTAACTGCAGACAGCTTATGTGCTCGAGAGACAACACAGACCCCTACTACTCACTCGCTCCTAGCTATTCTCCCTTTCTCTGTTCTAGTACATGTTTCTACACTTAAATTACAGCCATCTTCCATTTTCCCAGAACAGCTCCAGCAAGTCCAGCAAAAGACAAAAGTCAACTGAAGGAAGAAAGCTTGAAGTGCTGAAGATAAACCTAGATAGCAGAGGGTGAGGACTACAAGACCTGTGATGCTCCCCATCAATAGCAGTTTGCAGCTGGGCTTGAAACAGAGAAATTTGTCAACAGCTGCTACGTCAACTTCCCACAACTGTTGAAGTCTTCAGCTCCTCTTCAATCCCCTGCCGCTGCTGTCCTCTTCCTCAGTCCCAGAGAAAAAAATAGTGGTTTTTCTGTTTATTTACAGACTTGAAAATTTCCTGGCGGCCCTCTTGCTGAAAGGCCCATGCCATGATGATTCTGTCAGCTCTGCTCTCTCCCTTGTTCTCCCTCAGGTGAGGAAAATACCAGGAGAAACCAGGTCCAAGTCAGTCACTAGAAAACGCTGAAAACGAATGAATGATTTTAAGAAAAACAAAACACTCTTATACATACATAGTATTAGTAGAAAGTAAAAGTTTTAATTGCATTATACATACTCATTGCCGTAGCAAAAAAAAATTCCTGATCATGTCTAGTTGTTGCAGACCTACACGCTCACCTTTACGGACAGTTTGCTGAGACGAGCAGGAAGATGGAGTGTAACTGATGCGTGACAAGTTCATGCTCAGGTGTGCACACAGGAGAAACAATTCTTACTCACTCCCATTGCCACATTTTGATTAGGCTCCTCTGTCCCTTTTTTTTCTCTTGGACCCTTTTCAGCGTGCTTTCTGTTTGTTTGTCGTGGGGGTACATGAGCACGTGCTCACTGACTCTTCAGAAATCCTCCGGATCTAATTTACTGAAGGCAGGAGCAATTGGATGCACAAAAGAAACTTGAGTAAGCTTAAGTAAAACTCACAAGCATTTTTAAAGAGGAATACTAACATTATTTCTCTTTATTGTTTTAGGTGATAACATAGACATCTATATGGCCTTAAATATCAGTAGAAGAGCCACCTAGTTACCGTCTTGTAAAACACGCAGTTCTTCATTAGTTCTTCATTTTAGAAAACCTGTAAAGAGTTTTGTGTTTGGACGTGCAAAATAAATTGAATTGTATAGAGCGTCAGCAGTTTTAGGCAAAATGAAGCTTTCAGGGAGGCATAATGGCAGAGAACATAATGGTATTTAAATTACTGGGCCATAAAGGATAGAACTATCAACAAGTGGACAAAAAACATAACCCATGAAGAAAACTCCCAGAGCAAAGTACAGTTATTTCATCCCATTAAGGGATTCAACGTCTTTTCAAATTTTTTAAACAGATGGTATGACAAGCAGCATGAGCATAATCTAACTCATTCAACGCTGAAAATAACAAAATGAAACTCAGCATGGAAAAAGACTCAAGCTAACACATGTGTGGGGAAAGGAATTCAAAACAGAGAGATGCAAACAGAAGAGGAAACCTGGAAAGCAAGTGTACTAAAGGCGGCCAAGAAAAGGGTGGCACACAGATGATGTCCACTTAACCAGGAGAGGGGTTTTAGCTATGCAGACTTTAATTATCCAAACCGGAACATGCCTGGGATGCTGGGACTTGCACTTCTACACTTAGCTGATAGATCAGTGATTACATGGCTTTTAATGATGAGAAGTCACTGGAGCTTCAGTTGCTATGCCTTTTCTAAAATTTTCCATACCTTCCTGACCTTCTTCATGGCAGACATGATGCACCATATTTTATGGTTCAGAAAATTTGTAAATCTTGTCAGAGTTGCAGATTGCTCTTTTTCCTCAGCCCCTCAGGGAAGATCTGATTCAGCTCCACAGTGCCACCTTCTGAAACACCAGCACTGAGTGCTGCATGTTTGAATATTTGTCGTGAACAAATAAATATTCACCAGGTCCAGCTGTGTGCAGCGAGATCAGACAAAGTGACAGAACCACCCTTCCCTGACCAAAGTGTTGGGGGGATCTGTGTCTTTCCTGATTGCTCTTTTTTTATTTATAGCAATACTTAAGCACTTACCATACATTACATTTCCACAATACCTTCCTTTATAACTGGTTATGTATAATAGTTCAACATATCCTTTACTTATTTTCATGTGAGTGAAAAATGAAGTTAATTGTAATTCATTCAGAGATTTGATGGCTGTGAGCAATTCCAATTCTTAAGTTTCAGGACTTGTGGGTTTTGTGCTTTTATTTTTTTGCTTCTGTAACACCTTCAGTACTTTTCATAATGGTCTCTTTCTTGTGACTACTAATGCATAGATTCAAAAAATGTCCTGGGTTTAATTATCTCTTAAAAAGAATCAGAGAGATACTTCATGTAATGTTTTAATTTTCCCTAGATGCCTCAATTTTTTCTTTTGAATCAATAGTCTTTTGCTCTACTAGCTTAAATTTAACATGGATTATTTGGAAATAAAGACCAAACTGATCCAGTTTTTCTTTAAAATAAGTTCATTGAAATCAGTTCAGAAACACTGGTAAATGCTTCAGAGTGCAAAGTGGTTTCCTGATAGGTTAGGAAGGAATCCTGATTCCTGTTCCCCTTCCTAGCCACTTTGTGCACAATCAACTCAAGTGCTTTCCTTGCTTCCTTCTGTATAATCATGTGTGTCATCTTATTTGACCTGTGCAAAATGTTCATCATGAAAATAAAAAAAAACAGGATTTTTTTCCAAGCTGGTTTTAATTTTACCAAATAGTGACACCTGGTCCAGTACAGAAAGAGAAAAATGCAGCCATTTTGTGAAATTCTGTGCTTTGTTTCCTGGATGTGTAGCTCTGGGCACCTCCAGTTTTGGCCAGCAAAATTACAGATGAAAGGCTAAACAAGTAGTAAGATAGTCATAATGGATTTTTGTATCATGCAGTTTTATGCATTTAACTTTTATTTCCTTAAGCTAAGAGGCTTCTTTCATTAGGGTTGCTACAGAAGATTTGGAGAGACACAGTTACACCCAAAAGGGCGCCTCAGAACATATAAATGACATTAATTTTTTATCTGACTTTTTCTTTGGGAAAGCCTCTTCCTGCTTGCTGACTGCTTCTGCTACCTCAGCCTGGAGAGGGTCCCTGTTGTAAAAAACATGTCCCCTGGTCTCAGTAATTGATTACTGGGATATCTCCCAGTAAGGCAGGTAGTTATATCCTTTCATTTCCTTCTCCTCAGTCCTTACTATGGTCTATTATGTTGCTCTTTTGCACATCTTTTCCTGCCCACCTGGCTTTTCCTCTTACAATCTTTTGAAAGCTCAGCAGTACATATGCTTACCTTGTAGAAATCATATAACACACACAAAAAAATTATAATAACCTCATTAAATTCATGACATTCATTCTGTCATGAGCTTCATATTGAGACCAGACACAGTATAACCAATGATGAAATGAAGAAAAGGTGCTTAAGCCAAGCAGCACCAGCCCATGGGCACTATCAGTTTTTGGGAGACTTGTTCTGGACATTTAGTAATTTTAATTTTGTTTGTTTTGAAAGAAAGATTCTAAACATACATGGTAAAGAATCTGAGTGAAAATGATTTCCCTTTATAATTCAAAATACAAGAATAACAATGATTTTCTTGGGCCAGGGTTTATATTTTTCATTAACTCAGCAGTTACCAAGGAGAAGTTTTCCATTAGGTTTGTAAAAAATCATTACATGAGCAATAGATATTTGATATTTCCTGAATAATATCTCATGTTCCCAATTAAAAGTAGCCTTTTACAGAAAGTATCTTTTTCTGACTTGATTTTAAGTCATTACAGTGACTCATTAAAATATATTGTTTCTGAAAACTCCCAGAGGCAGCAAATGAAATGTCATACAGGCAGATCATCAAGTAAGGCACTGCTTTGCAATTAATATGACTTTTATAACACTGGTTTTTTTTTTTTAACTGACAATGTGTCCTGAACTTCTTTTTTTTTACAGCATTACAGGCAGCTTTGAAGTGCTGGGAATCACTTTGGGTATGTACAGAGAGGGATGACCATGGGGATACATCCCGTTGTTGCCTCTCAGTATGTCAGTATTGCATGTCTGCACTTGTAAGTGCAAAGGTTCACCATGGGACTTTGTGTATACAAATGTTAGAAACTGTTTGCAAACCCCCATGGAGAATTTAACATAACTGTACTGTATGTAACACACTGGCTGACTGCACAGATCCTTGATGGGGTAAATTGCCTGTGCTGAGGGGAAAGTCCTGGGCAAAGACATCAGAAGGTTGCAACGGTGTAAGCACCAGCAATAGAGTGTGGAGAGAAAGATCAGGCTCAATTTTACCCACCATTTGAGGGAACTTTGGTCCAGCTGTATCCCACTCAGGAATATGCCCTTCTACCCTCCTAGAAAGGCTGGAGCCTTTCATTCTCTGCTGTTTATGCTTTTAAATACTCATTATATCCCTGGACATAGATCTAGGTTAGTGTCCCAACCACAGTCATGGGGGAGTATTTCATATAGTGCAAAGTATAAAAAGGTCAAACTGAAATCCTGCTAAATGAGAATATTAGGAGCATTTGCCAAACAGAGCATTTGCCTGACAAATCAGAAACTGTTCAAATGTCTATTATGCAGATCGTTTTATTAAGAAAAAAGAAATGGGTTTGGTTTTCCAAATTGATATGTTTTCCTGATCTGTTTATTTAGCTAATAAGCTGCAATATCAGATAGGGAATTCATCAAGGATGAATCAAGCAGTCGGTGCTGAGGACGGGACGTCCAGATGCTGTGAACTGCCCTTTGGGAATGCCGCTCTCCCCGCTGCCTCTGTACCCAGCCTGGGGAAATCAGCCTACTGGTACAGGGCTCAAAGCAGGCAGGGTAGCAGGCTGCATGCAGCCTTCCCTTGCTGCAGGTTCATGCCCTGGTGGGGTTGGGATCCCCAAGGAACTAAATCATGCCTCTAACTAGGGAAATACTTTAACGCTTTGCTCAGGCACATACAATCTCCTATCACGTTAACAGCTGGGCTGTCTGAAGCACTGCTGGCATTATTACCACTCTGCTTGCAGAGGGGGCTTGTTTCTGGCAGGTATGCTTGGCTAACTAAGAAGTTAGTTGCTTGAATTTTTTAGCCCTGCTGCTTTGAAAAACTGTGTGTTGTGACATCATTACCAAGCAGTGATGCAATACCCTCAGTAAACACGACGGTGTCAGGACAGAAGGGACTTCACATCATGGTGGCTGGACTGAAGTAGTCTGCTTTCCCCTTCTTGCTAGCTGCCTGGCTGCTTTCTTCCTCCTCCCTCCATCCCTCTCACTCCCCAACTCTCTTTCATTCCCTCCTTCCCTTAGGAAAGGATGAATGTTCCCTCTCCAATTCTTTTTAAACTAATGGGAGGTATTGCATCTCCCAGTTCCATTTAGGTCTTTGGCTCTAATCTAGCCAAAACACACCCAAGGAGGGTTTTATCATGCTCTGGAGATCTTTATGTGACTCTAGGGACTAATAATGAATATTCAGCAGCTCAATTATATACTATGGAAACAGAGATGGATAACCCAGGGGAAAGAGAAATAAAAGGCCTAATCAAAGGAAAGAGATAACTTGAAGATAAAATGTGATGGAACCATGAACCACAGAAATACAAAAGGCTCTTCCAGATTGCAGAGGTTGTGGAGGAGAAAGCTTTTCCCTGTAAAAGATAAAACACTGTGTGAAGAAGAGTCACTGAGGTCAGGAAAAAATATTCCTGCTGTCATAGTTATGGCCCTCAGATTAAACAATACCTTTACTCGGTGTTTGTCCCATTAAGATGGAGAGGTCCAGCTGCTGACCTGCTGTCTACATCTGGCTCATCCATCCCACCTAGAGCGGCTATTTAGGCAGCAAAAGCTACCCTAATCCCCCGGTGCTTGCTTTCAGGCCCAGGGTGTCCCCATACAGAGCCTGTCATGAGCTGGTCCTGCCCCTGCTGCCCAGAGAGGGTGAAACAAGGAGCAGACATCTGCTTGCACAGACAGTCGCGCCTCGTAGAGCTGAAATGGCTGGTGCTGTCACATCCATGTAACCTGCAAGGAAAGGGAAGCTGCCCTCCCCCGAAAATCTGCCCCCCACAAATAACATATGTGACCCACTTTTTAAAGCTGTCGAACTAGATTAAATGTATTGTCCATAACGAAGCCAGCAACAATGCGTAAAAAGCCTTCCCAGCTAAAAAACAGGTCTGTTAATTCCCTTTCAGTGCTCTTTGCTGTTCAGTAAGGTGTCTGATTTTAATTCCATTTCTTTAACACATTAATAATAGGACACAGCCCCAGGTAATTACTCTCTGCTGCTGGAAATAAAACTGGAAGTATTTGAGCCTCCTGTGCCTGTGAAAGGTTTACTTGCTGGGTCATGGGGTACTGCACTGAAATTACTTTGCAGGTTTTTCTTCCTTGGTTTGGAATCTGTGAATGATCAGCAAGTGGTTTTTTGCCATCAATCAGGAGCTGTACTTTGTCTGAATTATTTAGGTGAGAGACGCAAATTCTGGTCTCGATTTCTCTTAAGCAAAAACTGTAAAGGTAAAAGCTGCTTTCAGATTGAAATATAATGTTTCATGTTTTGGGACTGAACCTGAGGGGCCTTGCAACACACATTCCCCAATCAGCTACACATCTGGGGAGCATCCCCCATAGAGCCTCTCTGAATTAAAAAGCAGAATCCATTTACTCAAGTCCCCAAGCAAAGCAATTTGGACTTTGATTTCTTGTAGCATCTTTTGGCTGATTTATGCTATGATTAAAATTTTTGTTGCTGATGATGCATTATGCATGCAATATCTGATGAAGTAAGATCACAGTAAAATCTAAAAATAGAGTCATTCAAGTATCCTTAAAAGAAAACCTGACATGAATACTAGCTCACACATCAATGAAACTGAGCTGCAAAGGCACACTCCTCTTATCCGCACTTCATGCAGAATTTAAAGCATAGACAGATCTCTGTTGTGCACATTTCTACCATCTACACCTCAGAGGTGATTTAATTTAATTTCGTTTAATTTAATGAGACAAGAAGACTGGCAAGGTGTACACTGAGTTCTTCCGTACAGCAGAGGTTGATAGTTTTGCCCATTTTGCCCTACCCAGTTAATGTGTTGCAGTTGGCTGGTCGTGACTACTCCTCAGCAGACCAGCGGGTGCCACCGCCAGTCAGGGGTAGCATTTCAAAGCAGCTTTCATCTTCTCTCAAATAAAAGAATGAAACAACTCACCCTTATCGACATCAACAGAGGAAAACATCTTCCTCTCTTTCAAACTAAGCAGCCGCAGCCTAAACCTCTGCTCTCTTGCCTGAATCATTTATTCTGTAGTTGATTTGAAAATGTGCTCGGGAGGGCTCAGGGCTTAAGGCTGATTCCCATAACCTGCTTATTGGTGTCCTAGCAGGAGAATCGGCTGCCTTCCTGGGAACCCTAAACCCTGTTGCAGTGTCATAGAATCATAGAATCATAGAATCATAGAATCATAAAATCATAAAGGTTGGAAAAGACCTCTAAGATCATCGAGTCCAACCATCAACCCAACACCACCATGCCCACTACACCATGTCCCTAAGCGCCTCATCCACACGTCTTTTAAACCCCTCCAGGGATGGTGACTCCACCACTTCCCTGGGCAGCCTGTTCCAAGGCCTGACCACTCTTTCAGTAAAGAAATTTCTCCTAATGTCCAATCTAAACCTCCCTTGGCGCAACTTGAGGCCATTTCCTCTCGTCCTCTCGCTTGTTACTTGGGAGAAGAGACCAACACCCACCTCGCTACAACCTCCTTTCAGGTAGTTGTAGAGCGCGATGAGGTCTCCCCTCAGCCTCCTCTTCTCCAGGCTAAACAACCCCAGTTCCCTCAGCCGCTCCTCATAAGACTTGTGCTCCAGGCCCTTCACCAGCTTCGTTGCCCTTCTCTGGACACGCTCCAGCACCTCCATGTCCTTCTTGTAGTGAGGGGCCCAAAACTGAACACAGCATTCGAGGTGCGGCCTCACCAGTGCCGAGTACAGGGGCACGATCACCTCCCTGCTCCTGCTGGCCACACTAGTTCTGATACAGGCCAGGATACCGTTGGCCTTCTTGGCCACCTGGGCACACTGCTGGCTCATGTTCAGCCGGCTGTCAACCAGCACCCCCAGGTCCTTTTCCTTCCCTTGGAATGGACACCTCTAAGGGTGGAAACATCATTCATCAGCCTCCTCCAGGGTGATGGGGAAGGTAATGAGTGACTGACTGGTCAGCTAAACAGAGCCGTACACATGTTTTAATCTGTATATTCACTGAGTGAACATGTCTCTGTGGGTAAGATACAGTTATCCAGCACATGCTAGGGGATCCACTCATCCTCGGGCAGCACATCACTTCAATTTTGCCCCCTGCACATAGCTTGAAAGGGGAAGAAGTGGGTAGAGAGATCCTGAAAAGTTACAGTAAGGGATTCTTCCAGTTTAGGCACGGAAAAATACAATGAAAGGTATAGAAAACATGAATGACAACTAGAGAAACAGGGATTCTTTGGAAAGAGAAGAGTGATGGAGAAAGCAGTGTGACTTCTGGACTTTTCCCCTCCCAGAGCCCAAGTGATCTTCAAAGCTTCTCCAGTGTGTCTTTAATGTTCGCCTCCATGCTGACATTGCTTTCCTCTTCTCTGGAGTTAACCCTGAAGAAAACAGGTCTCTCTTTGAAGAATGCTTGGTGCAATTTATTATTTTGGTTTCAGTGTGATAGTATTTGCTGTCGGCACATGGGAATCAACAGTGGACTTCGGTTTTGAACACAGCAGTTATAAACAGACCTGCCTGTGGAGAGCATGAGTTGACCTTGCAAACATTGTGTACAGTATTGACGTCGGCTTGCTCCTTAGTGAAGGGATTTATTTGTTTTACCTTTTCAGCAGTGGAAGGCTCTGACAGAATATCAATGCAATGGGTTATTTGCCAGGCATTTCAAGACAGCCTTCCTCTGAAATCAAGAATTCATCACTTTGAGACTTGAGAAAAAAGCATTTTTTTGCTTTCCCCACTGCAGCACGTAGTGTCTCTAGCTGGATCATTTGAGGCACATTTGCAGTATTTGAGTAAGCTTTCACTACTTCACACAGAAAAAAGATACAGGCTTTTGGTAAGGGTATGTAGAACAATTAGCCTCTTAACATTCAGCAAAAGAGAGATGACTTTAATTATTTCATTTTCATTTGCTACTTCTAGTTTGTTTTCTTTTGAATAACACCGCTATGGTAGCTAATGACTGTAGCACAGCCAGAGAAATCAACAGTGAGGCACGCTTGCAAGCAAAGCTACGTGCAACCTGTCTTCATGCCATGCTTGATTCTTACCCTTTAAAACTGATCAAATGAGGGCTCTACATTGTCTGCTAGCACCTCCTTATTCAATATTATAAACAGTGTTTAATGCATGCAGATTTGCCCTCCCTATGGTAACGCCAACTATAGCAGCCTGTTACTTAATAGTATGTGACAGAATTGCTGCTTTTGCTCAAATTGTGCGGATTTGTACTTTCAGAGCCGAAAGCTCCAGGTTTATTCCCAGTTAATGACAGTAGCACTAGTGCCTGTGCACGTGCATTATTTACATAGAAACAAAATTAAAACTTTGACAGAGGAGAATATTTTAAGTAGATTGTTTCTGCTTTCATGAAGCAGTGGGAAGCAGTGATGCCGCAACTGGGAGAATAACACAGTTAGATCCATCTTTGATACACCCAGAAGTGACAATGCAATTTTGCCAAAGGTCAAAGTATTCTAGACCCATTCCTAACTAATGAGCTAGTGATCCATCTCCCCATCAGATAAGGTACTTCCACACCATGAAATTTTGAAAATTACATGAAATCCATAGCGCATAACTGCATCCTGAGAATTATTTTTTAAATTATTCAAATAATCCAGCAGCCAGAATGTCATTTATTTTTCTGTGAATCTGACAATCTAAATAGTATGCAGTTGAGACTGCAGTAAGTTGGATTGCTTGATGGTTTTATCCTAAATTTATAAAAGTCAGATGAAAGCTCCTTTCTAGCCACAAAAAAACCCAGTTCTTCCCCTGATCTACATTCTTAAACATTGGAGGAAAATATTTCATTTAAGCCAGCCAAGACAAGAATATCAAATATCTATTGGGAAAATAAGTAGTTTTGGCTCCTGAAATGTTAATAGAAATATGAATCCCTGTAGTATCAAACTCATGTAAAATTTTCAATAGTTTTAGAAGTAAAACTTATGAGCATGCTTACTGAAAAATCTAGTCTATTATTGTGAAGGTAAAAAAAATATTTTATTCACCCATGCTCACACACTCTGCAGATTTGTTTTTATATTTAGACTCGGTTCTTAATGTTATAGCTGTTTACAAAGGTTTAAGGTGAAACTCCATTTCCGCTCCACTTCCTTCCCCCCCCTCCCAGAAAATGGATTTTTCAAAATAAATATTTTTTTAAGACTATCTATTTCAGGAAAGATGGCATTTCCTCTCAGTTACATGAGACCAATTTTGCAGCAGTCCTCAGGGATATGTCAACCTAAAGATTATTCTTAAACATATCTGATTCTCTGTGTTCTGAATATGTCTCTCTTGTTTCTCCCCTTCATTCCTTGGAAAAATCTTGGCTTTATTATGATATGAATTGATACAGCTCTTCAATTTCTAAAGTGAAACATTTTGAATCCATTTTGATTTTACAGATTAAATCCTGAACTACTGAGGTCAGCCAGAATTTTGCTATACTTCTAAAATACATCCTACAGCTCAGTAACCTATTGGCAGACAGATGATGTATGGTCCAGTTCCATTTAAGGTGTTAAGCCTGTGCTCCAGCCTCATTCCACTTAAATGATCCTTGTCATGAATACTCCACCAATTTTGCATGAGAAAAAAGGAGAGGCATAATTTGTTGTTAAGAGGCAAAATGTTTGGACTACTGGAGACACACCTGGTGACCGGATTCTGACGCCAGCCGGTCCCCAAGGGAGGGCAGTGTCCTCTTGGACTCCTTCCATTGGACCCGAGTACCCGCACCCCTGAGGATCTCATCTCTAGCAGGAGGACATGCAGGGGAAGACACTCATCTTAGATTGTGGGTTTCAATACATTGGACGTTTAAACATCAAATCCAACACTTCATACCCACCCTGCAAATCCCTGACAGTCAGGTCACAGAACCATGGCTTGGTATGGTCCTGGTTAGACTCTTTACCAAGCTTTTAGTTTTGAATGTAGCTCTAATAATATGTGAGATGCACAGAGAAAGAGTGGAAAACGTATCCTGCATTAGGGCCTGAAGGATTTAACTAAAACCAGCCTGAAATTAGCCTGAGCCTGTGAGGTGTTTTAGCACTGCGGAAACACAGTTCTCCTACTAGAATAGAATGAAAGGGAACATTTTCAAAGCTGGTTTGGCCAAAAGAGTGAAGACCACTTGGGTATGGACATATTTAGCTGTTTCCAGGTTGGGAAAGCCCCTGCGTGTGTGATTACGCAGTACCAGGTGCTTGAGAGTTGCCCTAAATAGGGACAACGCTCAGATCTAAGGTCTCTATGGGCAACTGGGCTCCAACACAATGCTTAGCTCAGTGTTTATGAACAAAAAAAGCAATCAGATATGACAAAGAGTAACAAATTACGTTTATCATGGAAAAGGAGATAAATTCACCTTTTTTCAAATCATACTTCAGTTTTACCGGGTGCTCAGCACAAGTGAGAATTACGCTGGAGGGCAGAAGTCTGCTGCTGCTGGATCAACAAAGCCTCTCTAAATTTGATAGCTGAATAATTAAGGAAGACAGTGCTTCCGTCAATCCTCTCTTAACCATGAATTGCTTCAGTGCTATATTTACAGCTTTTACATAATCTTGAATGTTGCTTATGATATAATAAAGAAACCTAGCAGGTTGCCAGCTTAAGTAAAATTTCATGTGTGTGTTAAAATGAGTTATCCATCCCTATTCATTTATGTTGTTACAGTCCTGGGACTCAGGCAATCTTCATTTTGGTTTATTTACAGTATTATAATAAGTTTTGCTGCAGTATGGCGCTAAATTATTTTTTAAATAATGGTGCAGATTGGATTATTACTCAAAAGTAGAACAAAAAATCAACAGATGTAACAGATATATTTAAACTAATTACCAACACATCACAGCAGAAACAGGCACATGGCGCGTGGATTCTTTTTCCTGTACCAACCATCTGATCCATGCCTGTGATCATTAATTTAGCACATGCTGAACTGTATTTTCAAATACATCTCAAAAAAAATCAACATGTTCTTCAGTTTTCAGATTCCAATCATTCTGTTGTGGACACCCTTCATTTAAAGGCTATCTGGACCTTGATAGCCAACAGCATTATTTATCAATTAAACGTCTAATGGCCCAGTTCTGCAGATGTTGCAATTATTACATGACAGTTGCCTCTTGGCAGCAATCACTGAATATCCAGAGTGAAATTTATCATCTGCCACAGACAGAACTCAAACTAAAGTTTTATAGTAAGAGGTAGGTGCGGGGGCAAAGAAGGGAAGGAGTGTCAGAGCAGACCCTTGCCAATGGGTTTGGTGAGCAGTAGCTTATGAGTTGTCTTTGAGTCTCCTACCAGCTGCACTTCTAGCAAGTCCCCAGTAAAATTATAACAAAAGCAGTTTGAACTGGGACTTGCACAGCTAAAAGCTGTGCTAGAGCTTCAGTTTAAAATGTGTAATTCTGAAGAACTAGACAATAACAACTCCCGAACGGTGTGAAAGAAAACAAGTAAAATATGAACAAATGCACCTCCACGAGCTGTCCACTTCACATTAGCGAGATGGCTCTCATGAATCAAGTTACTTGCGTTAACAAGATGCTGCACTTTGCACCCTTTGTTAGAAAGGAAAACGGTCTCTCTTTCACACGCAGAAATTGCATTTTTTTACAGTTATTCAAAGTCCTTGCAGAGGAGGTTTCTGAGTCATGCAGCTTTTTATTTCATAAGCAACAATATTACCACAGTGAGTGATATTAAACCTACATGAAGAACAGCACAAATATTTGAAACATTAGCATTGGCAGGAAAGACAGCAAACCTGCTGCTGCCTAATGCCTGTTGTAGAGCCTGAAAATGTAGACTGGGTGGCTGTTGCTGAGGGAGATGCTGACGTTTATAGAGAGAGGTTAGTAGTTAGTGTTGGGAGGAAAAATGGACCTTTCTAGCAATAGTAGATGCTATCTTGTCTCTAAAATTTCTCTGAGGCTCTAAACTTGGATCTCCAATGAAACCCAGCTCTTTGTTATCTTCCTTTCTTTGCCACCACTCAGCTTCTGAGATGGTGACAAAAGAATGGGACAAAATTTGGTATCGCGGAGACCAGTGAGATTGTCTAAAGGTTCCTAATGCACCTTGGCATCATAGCTGAAAGGTAAAGTAAAATCCATGTTAACCCAAACACATATGATTGATCTGTGTCTATCCGGTTTTTAATATCTATATGACTGTAGTACTGTAGACCCCAGTAACTTAGACTTTAACAAGTTGATCTTCATAAGGAAGGAAGGAAAGAAGAAATAATTATTCCTGCTTTATATATGGAAAATGGAGATATATAAAGATTGCATTGGAAATCTCCAAAAAAGTAGGGAATAAAAAACAGATTACAAGAGGCTCAGGCTGTTGTACAGAGCTGGGGAGATCTTTACACTGGTACTGTCTTATTGCCTGGCAGAAATACGGCTTCTCCCCTTCCCATCTGACTACTGCCCAAAGAGGTATCTGCCCCAATAGACAGAATGATGCACTCCGGCGTGGGTGGGCACTCTGGAGGGTGTTGGAAATCATAGAATTATAGAATCATTAAGGTTGGAAAAGACGTCTGAGATCATCGAGTCCAACCATCAACCCAACACCACCATGCCCACAAAACCATGTCCCTAAGCGCCACATCTACATGTCTTTTAAATACCTCCAGGGATGGTGACTCAACCACTTCCCTGGGCAGCCTGTTCCAAGGCCTGACCACTCTTTCAGTAAAGAAATGTCTCCTAATGTCCAGCCTAAACCTCCCTTGGCGCAACTTGAGGCCATTTCCTCTCGTCCTATCGCTTGTTACTTGGCGGAAGAGATCAACACCCACCTCGCTACAACCTCCCTTCAGGTAGTTGTAGAGCGCGATGAGGTCTCCCCTGAGCCTTCTCTTCTCCAGGCTAAACAACCCCAGTTCCCTCAGCCGCTCCTCATAAGACTTGTGCTCCAGGCCCTTCACCAGCTTCGTTGCCCTTCTCTGGACACGCTCCAGCACCTCCATGTCCTTCTTGTAGTGAGGGGCCCAAAACTGAACACAGGATTCGAGGTGCGGCCTCACCAGTGCCGAGTACAGGGGCACGATCACCTCCCTGCTCCTGCTGGCCACACTAGTTCTGATACAGGCCAGGATGCTGTTGGCCTTCTTGGCCACCTGGGCACACTGCCGGCTCATGTTCAGCCGGCTGTCAACCAGCACCCCCAGGTCCTTTTCCTCTGGGCAGCTTTCCAGCCACTCTTCCCCAAGCCTGTAGCGTTGCCTGGGGTTGTTGTGGCCGAAGTGCAGGACCCGGCACTTGGCCTTGTTGAACCTCATACAGTTGGCCTCGGCCCATCGATCCAGCCTGTCCAGGTCCCTCTGCAGAGCCTTCCTACCCTCCAGCAGATCAACACTCCCGCCCAGCTTGGTGTCGTCTGCAAACTTACTGAGGGAGCACTCGATCCCCTCGTCCAGATCGTTGATAAAGATATTGAACAGGACTGGCCCCAGTGAAATCCAAATGAGAAGGATCTGTGTGTTTGTCAACAAAGTTGGGAATTATTCCTCAGTCAAACAGCACCACAGTACAAAATTTCTTAAGATCGCCCGTTACTTACCCTAACTCTTCCCTTGGTTGCCTTTGTGAGGCCATCTCATGATCTCATCCTTACAGAAGCACAAATTTCCCAGTTTCCCCAAATCCTCAGCTTCCCTTAAACCCAGAGAGCTGCCATTTCCACAGCTGTCCTTCATCTCAGGTCTCCTGGTTCCTTCTCTCCCTTACTGCGTGAGGTTTGCTTAGCAGAAGAGGCAGAGGAGGGAAAGGGACTGTGTGAGGGGCACCATGTCAGGTACCTCCACCCGGTGGAACCACCCTGGCTATAACCACCGTTCGGGTCTATCAGAAACAATCACATCGATGTGGTGGGCAGCCAGGCAGCACTGGTGAGGAGAAACTCTCAGTGTGGCCATTCGTGCCTCTGAGAAAGGGAGTGGTTGCTCCTGCTGGCTGCTCTTCAGGAACACTCACTGTCGCAAATTCCCCTGCCTCAGACTGGCACGTAGGGCTTGACCTGTGCCCTGGAGGCCCACAGCCCACCTGCATCGGGTACCAAAGGGTGAGGCTGCAGGAGTGGGTGATTGCGGACCATCCACAGAGCTCTTCCTTCCCCTCAGCCTGAGACGGACCAAAGGAGCGATCTCATTCTGCCTCCACGGGCTCTGCTCATCCTCTGCCCCTATTATTAAAGACCAGTCTGAGAACAGCAGGCAGGGAGGTGGGTGGTAGCTAGGGGGAAGATTAAGAAATTGCAAGCTGAGGTTGTAAGAACAGTAAGAGAGGCAAGTGTGAGGTCTTTGATATTTTAAAGTACAGTTCTCAAGGAACCTACAAAATCGTAGTTTCCCAGGCAGATGCAACACGCCATAGTCTTGTACAAATACTCTAGCCCTTCTGCAACCCAGAGATAATTTAGAGGGAAAGTATATTAAGCGTCCCACTATTGCTTTTTTAACAGCTGTGAAAGCCTCTTTGCATCTCTTCAAAGAAGAGCTTCTTATATGGGAAAACTGAATAAGCTGCCTTTTGTTTTCAGGAGAGCTCTACAGCAGAGAGGCTGTGGAGGATCAAGCTGTAAGGCAAACAACAAACACCACCTCCACACGGCTAGGCTACAAACATGCTAATATGTTAGAATATCCATCTTCAAAATTCTGTGATACCTGGTAGGATAAAGGCTACCGTCCCCTTGCCTGTGGACTGCTAGGGCGTGACAGCTAGAAGTGTTAAGTTTTTCAGTGCCAGAGTCCACAACTTTCCACTAACAACCCTAAACATAAAAATCCCTTCCTTGCATGCCCTGCAGACTGACTGTTGGCCAGGTCTCATCCCACTGCACAGTGGACTTTAGCTCCAGGCACCAAGGACTTGCCTCAGTTTTCAGAAAAATTATAACAGGAGGAGGAATTGAATAACAAGCAGTAGTGGAAAGGTCTAGGGTAATGAGAGTAATTGGAAGCATTAACACGAATTGACTGCGCTCTTAATTCCCAGTCAACAGGTTTGGTGGCAATGCACCAGCAGTTCAGCTGGTTTCTCATGGCAGCTGCTGCTTTAAGCCAAAGTGGGTTTTGAAGTGAGGCTGAGGTGCAGACAAGTTGACAGGCTTAAAACTTTTAAACTTATATTTATCTTACACAAGAAAGGTGGTGGAAAGGAACTTGGGGCAGGGAGGAGGATTTAAATCAACAATACAGCCACCTAAAAAGCAAAGGAAGGAGCCAACCTAGCTGCTGATAAGAAGGACGGGTAGGGCAGAAGTAACTGGAGACCTCTGAAGATTAGGAGGATAAACTGGGATTTGCTCTAGGGAAGGAGGATGTGAGAAGAATTGGCAGACCCAGAGTAGCAAAGCAGGATGGTAATTGCAGCAGTAATTGTACTTAAGGCAATACTGGGGGACAAAAAGTAGCAGGTCCCCAGCAAATTGTCAGCCATGCAGAGCTCCCCGCTTGCTGTTCCCACTCACACAATTCTTCACATTGCTGCCACCAGTGCTGCAGCCAGAGCTGACAATGTCCTGCTCCTGCACTTAGACCCAGTACAGTGTTCACGCTAACTGCATCTGCTGCTGAAAGCCCGTTCAGAACAAAATAAACCATCTCAAAACGCTGAGACAGAACTGAGTCTCTGGGTCTGCTCATCTCCCTGCAGTTCTGGATTGACACAAGGCTGTGTTTTTACAAGCAAGCTGCAGGCAGCGTCCGACCAGATTCTGCTAAGGTAAGTGCTGTGTCTAAAGTAGGAGTACATGATTTAATAAAGCTTCTTTCCAGAACTTGCATAAAAAAGGCTCTATGGAATTGTTAGTTTAGCACTTATGGGACTTTTTCTCCACACGTCCCCCGGTTCCCCCCCCCCCCCCCCCCCGCAGCCTCTTCTCTTAACAGTCTCTGACACCCTCATTTGTTATTAGAGAATTAAATTCTGACTTCACTGGGGCTTTGGGGATTTTTTTTTGGTTGGTTGTCCGGGTTGAGGTCTTTTTGTTTTTTGTTTTGTTTTTTTTCCTCCTGGTTAGGACAGAGAGCAGTATGTTCTGAATAAAAGAAAGGAAAACAAATGCACTTCTTAACTATACAGGAGAAAGGAGAACGTCCCCCCTGCAGCACTCCCTTGCTAAGGGAGTAGATAACTGATGCTGGGAGGTAATATTGCTGATTCATTTTCAAGGTTGTTTTACGGGTGTGGGAGTTATACAAGAAAGAATAAACTAAAAAATGCTTCTTGTGCTGTTTACTCTTGGAGACTTTGCACATTGCGCTGTTTTTCTTGCTTATGTAGACAGCGATTCTACCATCTTCTCCCCATTTTGAAGAGTAAACTCTTTAAAGGTGCTCTGTGTAATGTGTTAAGTTACACTTTGTTTCAGGCAGGTGCCTCTGAGTCTATCTACTTACTACTGGGTTTACTGAGAAAAGACTAATAGCCCCTTTCAGACCTTGAAACCACATAATTTCAGCAGTGTAACTTAATGGCTTATTAGGAGGAAACTCTATAGTCATTCTGGGAATGAGTAAAGGTCCCTCAGCCCATCAAGGTTTGTCCAGCCCTCGTACTCCACTTCCCCTAGGGCAACCTCTAATCTGTTTTCAATGATCCCAATATTTTTTTGCCTCAACCATCTTGCTTTGGAAGCAATGTGCACATTTATGGGTCTGTTTACCAGCCTCAGACTGGAGCTTGTTTTCCTTTGTTTTATTTGCTTTTCTCTTAGAAAGAAATCCCAGGGCAAAACCCTCGCTACAAATCACACCCTGAGCTCTGAGGGTGATCTTTGTCTTTCCTTTTGCTGGCAGTTTTTTAACTCACGCAGCATCATCAGATACCTCTCTTGCCTCCTTTTTTTAAGTAAAAAAAAGAGGGGAAACAAATTACATGTTTTTTCTCTTTTCTTTCTCTTGTATCGCTATATGGTACCCTTGTGTGTTGGAAATCTTATGGCACTGAGACCTAAGCCATTACCCAAGGTCAGAACTGGGTGTTGAACGTGTGTCACCACAGGGTAGATTTTTAAAAAACGCTAGTATTGAGCTCTGAAGGAGTAAAATGCATTTTTTTTCTGGAATTTGCTATTGCCTGAAATAAGTCATTTTACACTGAGCTTTTTTGGTTAGATACTGTTTTCTTCTTTACCAGGTGGCTTCTTTTAGGGGGCAGATTTTCCTAGAAACACTTTAATTGAGAAACAAATAGAAACAAAAGTCTCATCTTCTTGAACATGGCAGGTCCACAGCACGTAGTCTGATAAAACCGAGATCTCTTACAACACATTTGAGCCGGGCAATCTCTGTCTCCCAGAAGCTTTAATGAGGTCTCCAATTGTCTCTTGCACCAAAACACATCCCATCTCATCTCCTTTAGGCCCAACAACTTTACTGGGGTCCAGGTTGTTTCAGATTAAAAATACTCAACTGAGAAGCTTCCTTCAGTTTAAAAACTGTTAAAAGCTGCTTCTACCATGACAAAGCATAATCCACAGTTAAGGAGCAACCAGACTGTATGGGGCAAAGAAAGAAAAACCCTGATCATCTTTAGGATCAGGATTCTCCAGTTTCATCAGAAGCATGGTTTGTTTTTTTTGTTTATTTGTTTGGGGTTTTTTTATACTGGTAAAAAAAAAACAGAACAAAAGAAGCAGTGAAAAGAAAGATTTTTGGGATGCTGTATAACTGTTACTGAAAAAATTATCCATATTTAATAGAATTCAGTGATGGAGTCGTACTGTTTACCTTATCTTGACCTACGTTTAAGTGCTTTCAGCATGATTGCTAAAGAAAAAAAAAGTTAGTTTCACATTCCTTGAATGTCAAACTGCAGTGTCTAAGAGAGGTACAGAGGCAGTTTATCAGGCTGGAAGCATCCAAAGCATTTTAACCAGGAGCTGGGAAGGAGGAGGGCTTAGCTCCGTAGTGGTGTGTCCTCTCCATAATGTGGTGCAGAGCGTGTGCCCCAGGTGGTGTTATTGGGGAAGGCTGCAACTTCCTTACACGCTTCTGTGAACCCATTCTCTTTATGGCTTCATAGGTCAGAACAAATGACACTTCACTTAGAAACTGAATGCAGCCCCTGAGCATCACAGAAAGCCACTGCCAGATACTTACATTCAGGTACAACATACCTGGCTGCCATGTTTAGCATAAATTCAAACCTTTTCCTGCTGCAAAGTTCTCACTCTGCGATGCAGAACAGTTGTGAACAGACCTGCTGACCACGCTGTTCAACTACAACAAACTTCTCACTGTTTTTTCCTGTACCCATTTATAAGGTTGGTTTATAGGCTCTCACTTCTGCTGGTGTCCATTCATGAATCAGTCCGTGAGCACTGCTGTTTTGTCCTGTGTCCATTCACACCCTTAGCCCGTGAGCTGCAGTAATTAGGAATGATACTTTGTAGAGCATTGCTGTTTTCACCTTTAGCTTTGGGAGTACTTGGAGGGAAGCTGATGGATTAAAACTGGCTATATAAAACTGGCAATATTTGTATAAACAGCTGTTTATACAAAAACGAGAACAGCAGAAATGTTTTCATTAGAAAACAAATAATATTTTCCATATTTGGACCACATTTGCACTGGATGTATCTCCATGAAAAAGCACTGAACTTACATCAGCGAGTTTAATTGTGCCTTTACCATGGCCCAGTATGTTTCTCTTTTGTCCTTTCTTGATTATTCCCTTGTTCAACATGATTGCTAGTTTTCAATATGCAGCACCCCAGTTGAGCTATTTGCATTCATTAACCTTTCAACCTGCATTTTGGATTTCAGTTTGACTTTTCAGCTTTGCTTTTACTCTTTCTCTTTCTCTGCTAGATTCCTTCCTTCACCCCCACCTCCCCCTTCTTCCTGAACTAATGAGAGTCAGAGACACACTTTGGCTAAAAGGAGCACAAGTTTTAAAAAGTAATTCTCTGTGCAAATGAGCCCTCCAGATAAAGCTACTAGTGTTTTTTAGTTCATTTATTTCTTGGATGTTGTCAAGCAATTCTTTGCACTGTTGCACCTTCCCTCAGGGCTTCCTCTTGCAATGCTCCCATATTTTTCTTTTCCCACTGATCCCATATTTGACTACCGACTGCAGAAGAATAGCCTGATTTTTATACCACTGCAGGGTTCTTCAGACCAATACAAAATGATGCCTCTAATTGTAGCTTGGACCTAATCTTTCAGTCTTGTTTCCTCCTCCAATAGTTGCTATCATCAGCTCTATCTGTTCACTTCAAGAAAGTTCTTGCTGTCTAGTCGAATGGCTCACATCAATCATAGCTGCAGGGACGTAATTGTCCTTGCCATCCTGTTTGACTTTGAATGCTTCATTGGCAATGGGAAAAATCCACTAAGATTGCATTTGGACTTCATGCAGATACTTAATGATGCCCATGATCCTGGGCCTCCATTTTGTTTCTTCGGAAGTGTTTCTCACTTCTTATGTTCAGATGAAGTCTCAATCATCTGTTGTAGCTGCTCTTCTGACAAAGGACTTGATGGAAATCTCAGCTCAGCGGAGGGATCCTGACTCATGCATTTACGATAAATCTGTCTCAGAGCTGACCACAGGTAATACATAAAGCAGCTGCACTAGTTCTGGCAGCTGAGCTAGTTCAGCGTACCTCTCCCCTAAAAGGCAGTGTGCCATGAGGAAGCGCTATGGGCTAACCCCAGGTGAGTAACTCCATTGAGCAAATCACCTTGGTCCACTAAAAAATTCCCCCAAACATCTGAGGTTTCTCCTTCTGTTTAGTATTGTTTTCCTGTGTCCCCTGATGTACAAGGTAAAGGTGCTGAGGCTGGATATTGACGCCTGTGATGACTTCTCTCTGGATCGTTTCTTACAGATGGGGAAGAGGAGGGTTTGCGTGGGTAAGAAAGGAAAAGATTGGTCATGAGAGGATATCTGTTAAAATCTAGTTTTCACTTTGGAAAAAAACCTACAAACAACAAAAACCCCCAAAGAACCTTTGGGAACCTGAGGGAGGAGATGTGAAGATCAAGGAGTATTGACTGATTTCAAGTTTTCAATCTGTAAAAACGCATTCATACTCCATTTGTCATTTCTGCACTGTAATTTCCCTCTGGCTGCCCCTACCTGGCCTACAGTGGCTTAGCGCCATTGCAGAAGCCCTTCCTTGATCCTTCTGAGCTCACATTTCACTTTTTCTTCCCTTCTAACGAATTATGTCTCTTCCAGAAGATAAGATGGTCTTTTTCCTGCTGTCCTGTAACGATCCTCTTACCACCTCCTGTGTGCCCTTTGCTGCTGAAGTCTGCATTTGCTGTACTGCATTATGTCGTTCGCAAGTCAATGGTAGGTATTTGCACATGGCAACTTGGCACTTACTCCTCTGAGCAAGATGCTACCCTTGGAGTAAAATTCCAAGCCAGAGCAAGTGTTAAGGGATATATGTTAAACAGGGATAGAAAAAATGGTTACTCTGGGTTATGTTTTCATAAAAAAGACCTTTTCAAATTGTCTTCGGTGGTGGTAACATGAGAGGGTATGACCCTAGCTCCAGTACATCTGGATTACTGGATTAATTCCTGTTGCACACAGGATCACAGCAAAACTGAAAACTTTTTGGTGTACAGCAACATGTAGTTTCCTTATCTGGAAAATCACCTCCTCCAAAAAATGGCATGGCACAGGACCCCTGTATCAGAACTGAGCAGTGTCCCTGTTGTTTTCTTTTAGCAATGAAGAACAAGGAAATGAGGATGCTGAAGGTTCAAATGAGCCTCAGAAGTGCAAAATTTCTCACCCAAGAAGGAGGAAACCAATTTAAGATAATGAGACTGGAATAAATAGCTTTTCTTTTTCTTCCCTCCCCCCTTTTCTTTTTAATTTTGCAAATGAAGAAACTTATTTTTAAACAGGTACTTAAATTCTCACCTAATCACACAGAGCTGGCACTTTAGAAAGAATGATTTAAGTAGCAGGAGGCTGAGGATAGGATTCTGGGTGTAATCACCAAGATACGGTCAGACTGTTGCGGTGCCCGGGGCCAGGACCAGAATAGCCTTGTATAGAGCTATAGCCCTATACAGGAACAGAGTAGCCCTATGGCTACTCTTTGAACACGGAGCCATTCTGCCTCTTTGCTTCTTGGTTTTCTCTTACTCCTGGAGAAGACGGCACCTGGCTTTCAGCAGTTCCCAAAGCATGCTCCGGGCTTCCTGAGCTCTTCTCACGTTGGGAGTATTTACTTTCTAGTAAGAGAAGATGTTGTAGGGAAATAAAAACTCTGAATAACCAAGGATAAAGAAGCAAATAAATCATACTTCAGACTTCTGTTATAGGTTGCTCAGAACAGGAACTGTGGCCTGTTATCCACAGCCCTGAGCACAGGATATTACAGATGAGCTACTTTTGGACGGTTTTGCAGCTGAGTTGGGTAAAATGAGGAAACTCCTCCTCCTGAGTTACTATGGATGAGGTTTTTTTTGGGTTGGGTTGGGTTTTTGGTTTTTTTTTTTGTTTAGAGAGAGAAGCACGCTCTTTTTAAACTAAAAGAAAATTTGCCTTTCTGCCTGAGGGTGTCAGCAGATATTTGAAATTCTCCTGGAAAAAAAAGAGGCGGTGAGTCTGTCTTAAAAACAATCTGCACTTTCTGCAGTCTTCTGAAAGAAAGCACATTTCTGCACCAGCAAGTGTTTATCAGCTGCTTTAAAATATTTGGCTGGGAGACCTGAAGGAACATAAGGTTTTCTGAAGGCTTGTACCACCTTGATCCACATTTTCTGACTACCAGTGGTCCCCACTTAAAATCCTTGCACACTAACTCTACTGATAGCTTGCACATGGTTTTTGCCATCAGTGGTAGTCTCCAGCACCCCAAGTTGTATTTGAAATTTGAACTTTATGGGTTATCTGTCTTTGGATGCCTTTGGCCTCGGCAAGCTTCTGTCATGAAAGACGATGTGATGGCAGTGGTCAGAGAGATCAAGAATGAGCTTTTCAGGCTCACTGAGCTCCCATCAGGAATTTTGAATATGTCCTTCTGTTCTTACCATCTTTTCTTGATGAGAACTGCTCCTGGTCACAGCTGGTGTGTGGCTGTCACTTCGTGATCAGTATGTAGCATTTATGAACTCCGTGACTACTATGGGACTTCTGGCTCAGTTGTTAAAGTAAAAAGGCCAGAACGTACCCTTGTTCCCCATGTGGTGTGAATGGCAACTGTGATTTCAAGACTGATACTCCCACATCAAAGTACAACTGAGAGCAAAGGCTTTAGTTTCCAAAGGAGGCAGTAGTCCCAACAAGTTTGAGTAGTCAGGTAGCTCCTCTTGTAATTGGCAGGGAACTACACAACCTGCTCGACCGTACAATTTAGTGTATGGATTATTCATCCTGAGGCTCCATTAAGGCTTTGCCATGAGTCAGCCATATCTCAGTGGGAAGCTGCTGGATGCACTCCCTTACTCAGGAAGAAATACCTTACACTGGAGATGGTGTGGCTCAAACAGCTGCTTGGACCTGCCCGTCCTGCCAGTAGGTAGCACATTGACAAAACAGAGCAGAAGGGTGTGAGCCGCTGTCACTCATGGGAGTCTTGCCTTTCTCCCAAGCCCGGCTTGCAGCACTTGGTGCAGATCCTCACCTCTGCTTTGCATAAGAGTGAGTGAGCTGCCCCTTTCCCCGAGTGAACGGGTTTTGAACACAATCGTCCCCTTTGGTCCGCTCATTCCTACCCGCACACACTAGCAGAAGGAAAAACACTTGACGTTAACTGATACGTATGTCCACATTGTTTTCCCCACACTTATTTCATAACCTGAATAGGATGTTACTGTTAGTTTAGATTTTTGTTGAGGAGGCTTGCTGTATGGCTTACAGTATTTAGAAATGAACAGTTAGATACATATGGCAATTTCTCCCTTGCACTTATTTTCCTCTTAGTGATCCATTGTTAGCTTTCAAATCTGTGTTGATTCTTTCAAGACATCACCCAAACAACTAAAAAACTTATATCTGCATCCTGAAGCCATTTCAGTTAGATGTGCCTTGAAAACTTAGAAAGAAGCATTGACAAAATGTCTAATTTCACTGCAATTTCTGTAGACAAGTTGAAATACCTTGTATGCATATACTCTGATTCACAGCACTTAACACGATGAGAAATCGAGCTTCCTGAATCTCATAATAGATTTTTTGCCACTGTTGTGCTTTCATTTATTTTGCAATGGCAGTAACTGACCCATTTTTATGAGTGTAATTTATATGATTTTAATCTGAAATTTTCTATATCCTCAAGTGTACCTAATATCCTTCTTCTAAACTAATATGCTTATTTCTTCTCCCACAAAGTATTCCATTCTTCCCCAGAAATGTGGTATTCGACTACATACAGAAATAATTTCCACTTACATCAAGGTTCAAATTGATTCTTTGTGTTAAAGTCACGGTGTCCAATATTGTATATTTATTCTACAGATGGCTATCTTAAATTCATGTAAAATATTTCATAAGGTGCTCTTTCTCATCTTCTTTCCAGTCAAATGCATAAGGAAAATGGAAATAGTGCATCAGGTATACGGTCATAGTTTATTTTTCATGTTCAATTACTGGGATTGGTTCCCAGAACATAGCTCGGAAGCTTCCAGAAATAGTTCTTTAAAATCAGACTGAAGCCCCAAATCTCAAAGTGAAATCTGAGAGATGCTAAATGAAATGAGAGCAAAAAGAGGTTTTCACACACTTCTGTGAATCTAGCCCATCACATTTCAGACAGCTATCATTGATATTTTCCCCCTACATTTCCACATCTTATTTACATTCAATATATAAAGTTTTTGCTCTTTGCTAGACATTTTCATTCACTGTGAAGAAATTCAGCTGGATATTAAAGAGAATTTCCTCTCTCCTTCCTCCCTGAAAAACACTCATCTGAGCGTAGCAGGGTAAATTTCTATTTTGAACCTGTATCAAGCTGTTGAGCTCCTCTCTAAATAACTGTAAACAGAGTCACATATTTAAAATGTGAAGCCCCTCAGACAGAAAATCCAACACCACATTATTTTTACGTGTACTGCAGCTGCTGCACTGTAGCATAGCGCATTATGATGCCAATCTGGGCTTTCTGTTGGTGTGCACTCTCGAAGTAGAAAAGCGGGAAGAGCAAAAATATTAAAAAACCTTAGCCAGCAGTTGCCAGGTGGAGTTGGTGTTCTTGGTCACCTTTAGCCACTTGTGCCTCCTGCTGCCCAGTCATTCCCAGTCTTTCCCAGTCAGCTGTGCTCCTCAAAGGAAGTGCATGTGGGGAATATCAGTGTGGAGGTACAGCTGTACCAATAACATGGAGGGACATCAAAGGGCAAGGAGACCTTTTGGAGTGTGCCAACAGGGCAACGAAGGCAGAACCTTGTACAAAATGGAATGCCTTACTGTGTTAAAAAACACTCTAGGTGAATCATTATCAGCTTTAAAGGTTGGGAGCATCCTTATTGTAATTCTTGTATTTGTGAATATAGCATTACTTTAACAATGACTGTATATTTGATATTAATCAGGTGCTACAACTTTTCATAACAACAGGCAGGAAAAGCTGACAGGTTTGTCACTGCAGGTGAAATCATTTGCCTGCTTAGTTTGTAGAGATAGAAAGGGGGCTTGCGTTCGTCCTTCACTGTTGGGGCATCTAACCTACAGCGATTCCATCAGAGGAACTCGGAGGCAGGAGAGAAAGTCAACATGTGAAGCATGAAACATAAATAGCAGGATGTGCAATAAATGTTCCTTGGCGTTGCTAAGCAATATGCCAGGCGTGGGCAAGAGCGATGCCATCCTGGGAGCGCTCCAAGTTGCCAGCCTTAATGGAATATTCTTCTGCCCAAGATGCCCGAAAGGCAAAATGCGTTTGAGAACTAGGGGAAGTGCAGTGGAGAGTGCATTAGGAAACTACTGAGAAGAAATAACAGCTTTTGAAATGCACATCCATTAATAAAACATGCGATGTAAGCTTGAAAGGCCCTGGTAGAGTAATTTCCAAAGGCACCAGTGAAGTTTATTGGCTCGTTTCTTTGCTTAGAAATGTCTCCATGTCTTCTGTCCTGCAGACAATTTCCTATTTAATTTCAAAACCTGGTACAGAAACCACTGCCTCTGGTGGTCTGGGCCTTGAAAACTTGAAGCGAGATCCCCCACTGCTCTGAAATCCCACAAGAAGCTGAGGGCAGGAGGAACTCCATGATGTTCCTGACACAACTTTTTTAGCATTTATTTGGTATCTTCTGGATGAAGATCTAGTATAAAAAATTAAATACCCTGATAGCCATGGGAATAGAGGGAATTTGGAGGAGCATGCTCTGATGAAAGATCTCTTGTACGAAGGGTATTCATCAGGAAATTTCTCAAAGGCTGAAAAAGGCTGTTCATTATTTTCCAAGGCCGGTTTGAATTATATCTCTCTTATTGATGCATTTGATAAGTGTGGACGCCACTCCCTTCAGCCCAGGTTAATGTCCTGGCCGCATCCCAGCTGCATGTAAGGACAGAGGAGGACTGGCCCCTCCCTTGTTTTCCTCAGTGCTGTGGTGGGTTAGCCCTGGATAACAGACAAACACCCACCCAGCTGCTCACTCCCCCATTCAACTTGACAAGATAAATTAGTACAAAAAAGCTCATGGATCAAGATGAAGACAGGGAGATCACTTGCCAATTACCATTGCAGGCAAAACAGACTTGATTTGGGGAAAATTAATTTATTGCCAATTAAAACAAACAAACAAAAAATACTGATTTGGGTAGTGGGAAACAAAAAGACAAACATTAAACCAAGACCTTTCTTCCCCCTTTTCCCAGTCCCAGCTTCACCCCTCCACTCCCGACCCCTCTCCCCCCGAGGGGCGCAGGGGGTGGGGATGGGGGTTGCGGTCGGTCCCCCCCAGCCCCTCTCGGCCGCTCCTCCCTCCTCCCCCGTCTCCCTGCTCCAGCGCGGGCCCTTCCCGGGCTGCAGCCCTTCAGGGACAACCTGCTCCCGCCGGGGCTCCCCACGGCCGCAGCTCCCGCAGGAAATATCCCCCTGCTGCGGCCTGGGGCCCTCCCCGGGCTGCAGGGCGGGTCTCTGCTCCCGCGGGCTCTCTCCAGGGCTGCCGGGGATCCCTGCCCCGGGCCTGCAGCCCCTCCTGCCCTCCTCCTCCTCCGGCCTCGGGCTCCCTCTGCTGCTGCTCCCTCCGGGGCTTCCTCCTCCTCTGCCTGTGCCGCCCGTGGCCCTTTCGGAAACCTGTTTTCCCCCCGGCGCCCCGGCTTGGCTGAGGGGCTCAGCTGTGCCCTGCGGTGGGGCCGCTGGAGCCGGCCGGGACCGGCTGGGACCGGCTGTGTCCGGCACGGGGCAGCCCGGCCTCTCCTCACAGAGGCCCCTGCAGCCCCCACTGCAGTGCCTGGGCACGGACACCCCACACACGTTCCCCGTTTCTGTGGGAAGGGAGTCTGGAAACCAAGGCTGAGGAAAGCCAGAGCATAATTTTGACGGTGTCCTTGGGATGGATAATTGGGGCCAGGACCCAGAGCGCTGTGCGGAGCCCACCTCCAGTGCGTCAGCAGCCTTTCCAGAGCTCAGTTGGGCGTTCCGAAGGTGTCTTGGTTACCCACAGCCAGTGGAGAGAGAAAGATCCTGTGCACATATGATTGTGGACCCTCACAGGGGCAATCCCGCTGCAGGACAAACCTCCTAAACGGGCACACCTGCAGTAATCTGCACCACTACCTGGCACCCTCAAACGTGAAAAATCTGCACATACTCTCATGGGCTCGGTCTGACTTTCAAAGGTCCTTTTGAAAGCGCGCTGGGAATCAAGTGCCTGGGGGCCCACCTGAGCCCACAGTTCTTGCTGAAGAAGATGAGCAGCAAGCTCCTGTTTCCTGTGAAATAGCTCAAAGTCCATGGAAAAATCACATACCTGCTTTTCTGCATAATCAGGGAATTCCCAATTGCTTCCTGCCTCCTTTAGTAAGAATCCACCTTACCAGGAAGATTGAATCTGCAAAAGAATCTGACACCCAAGAGGTTAAATGGGCAGAAAGAGGTTGTAGGATTTGCTTCTGGCCATCAGCAAAAGCTTATGTACAAACAGGTCATTCCTGTTAGTTTTTATCATCAAACTCACTCTACAGGAACAGAGTAACGTCAGTGACTTCCCCAGTCTCATTTGTTAGCAGGTTTCCTCTATTGAAAGGGCTTTTCTTCCACAAAGAAAGGATATTTTCAGGAGGTTGCAGAGAGGCAGATGTCTAGGTACTAGATAAAATAGCAAATCCCAGTCCCGAATGCTCCCCTAAATACCAATCTCTTACTTCAGTTATAAATTGACTTCAGCACTGAGAATACTGATGAACATCAATTCAGTAGGACTGTGCACATTCAGGGTTTTGTTTCCATTGTCAGTCTGACAGGTAAAAAAAAATGCCTTGGGTATTTTAAGCTTGTGTACCATACAGAAAATAAAATAATTAAAGAATTATAATTAAATAATTAAATAAAATAAAAAATAAATTAATTAAAATAATTTTTAAAAAAAAAGGTGAAAGGGAGGCTGGAATTCAGTCCTATATACCAGGAACTATATATGCATTTTACATTAGTTACAGGTTTAAAAAAAAAAAAAGAAAAAAGAAACAATTCCCCACATAAACACACACCAGAGCCCCAGGATTTCCTTTATTATAACAAAATTGTCTAAACATTATCCTATTGACTAAAGCTTCTATCTGGGCTTTCTCTTTCTTGTTCAATAAATCCTGCAGTCATCACTGAATGAGGAGTCGGTTTGACCAGGATGGTCAGATACTCTCCAGCAACAACCTATTCACCTGACAGTTTACTCACATATTCCCAGGAACATAGGTTTGAATCCCCTGAGGTCAAGAAGAGGTCTTATTAATGCTTGGGTTCCCATTTTCCCAGCTGAGCACGCTAAGCCTTGGGCTGCCCTTGGCTGTATGGGTATAAGGAGGCATTTCTCAGAAGAGCAGATAAAACTCAGGAGAGGAAACCAAAGTCAGGGAATGCTCCTCTTGAGTAGCTCAGCAGCTTGGATCCACAGAGGGGTGTCATGGCACTGAGCACACCAAGGGGCTCAGCAGCCTCTCCCCCCCTGCTCAGGGGTTTGGCTGCTGGTGCTCGAGGCCAGCTCTGACATGATAAACTTGGATCAGGCTGCAGTGGAAAGGCCCTCCCTACCCTCCTTCAGGAGCTCCAGCTCTGGATTTTGGGTCCCATTCTGAGGGACAAGTGCCTAAAATGAAATTGTTACACTATCTAACCTAGAGGAATCTCGGCCAAGGTTTCTATATGACAACTGGCACGAAGTACCTGCTACTGCGAATTTAATGTCTTCTTGTTGATTTTAAGAACAATCAAATAAGATTCTTTAGTATGACTGTAACTCTATTAGACTTGCATTTGTTTCTCTGAAATATAGGATTTTTTCGTAAGTGGAAGTACTCAAAGAATTCATGGGGAAACCTTAAGGGAATTTTTCATAAATTGGAAACTATGACCTAAAAGATGTCTAAGCTGGATGGAGTTGCACAATATCCAAGGAAATGAATTTATGTCCACAGACTCCTACATATTCATTTTCTTAAAAAAAAAATAAAAGATGTATATATCCTACCAGTTAAGTTTATTCATATACTTTTGGCCCTGTAGTCGAGATTTACCTCTTCTTCAGATATACAGTGGGACCACATGCTTTTTGTCTCCAGAGAGAACTGGATCCAGATCTGTGCCTCCACCAGGCTCTGGAAATATCTAAGGCTTGTGATGTCTCTTAACAGTTGATCCTCAGTAAGGGATTCAGCAGAGTTCAGTTTCTCGTTTCTTGCTTTCTTTTGTGAGGGAGAAACCAGAGCACTCTGAAGTTGGAAATAATAATAAGGCATAGCTTATTTTCTGTTTGCGGTGTCCTCACCATTTACTTCCTCTTAGATTCAAGAGTCAGGACTCTGCAGTACAAAGGTCACACTGGGTCTATTATCTGGATACTAAGCATGGGTAAAGGACATAAACATAAGGTAAAGGACAGTTTTGTTCCCAGATCAGATTCAGCTCTTTGTAGTTATTTTTATTACAGGTTAGCACAAGGCATAGACTTTGCTGGCTTTTAAGGAGCCAGGGTCATTTGGGTGAGATCTTTTAAGTGTGGAGTGGTTCATTGATCTCATATTTATTCTGGGTCTGCGGTTACCCCTGCTTGTCTTTCTATTTATGCTCTCTTATTGTATAATCTAAGAGTATGGCAAAGCAGACTAGCTCTCCTGTGCTGGCACAAGCTGCCTTTTTCCAGTTCAGGTTGTCAAAAGCTGTTCTGTTCATTTGACTTGTTGCCACGGTTGCCTTGATTTAGCTTCTAGTCTCTTCTTCATGTTGACCCATGTTCTTTGATCTGTAGATGTTCATGTAATCCCTTTAGCAGGAGGTTAATTGGTTGTATTTTGTTCTTCTCAAAAGAAAAAAAAAAGAAAAGAAAGGGGGGTGAAGTTTCACAATAGTTGGCAAATTTAGCATAATTTTTAGATGGCTAAATTCCTATGATGTGGGACAAAATTTGGCTACTGAGGTGTGATCTCTCAAAGCTCCTGGTGTTAATACGAATGCAGAAGTTCTGCTCTGAATTCTAAGCAGGCTCAGCCAATCCTGCTTCTCTGCACGAGTTCTATAACAATTTTTTCCTTCTTCCCTACCTCCTACAGATGATTTATCACAGATATTAAACTATCCCCAGCCCCAACAAAATACTTCACTTTTCTGCTAAGAAGCAGATGCTTGCCAGCTCACATTTATTATATAGTAATGACATTCTGGAGCGAACTGAAAATGGCATTCTGCAAAATTGAAGTTTTTGCTTTCCACCCCTGTTTTCTCTTTCAGTAAGAATGATCACGGAGAAACTCCACTGTGTTTTGCCATCATGCTGTCCCATGAATGATAGCTATGTTGAATTTATGCATCAGGGCATGGAGAATGTAGTAATAAAAGTGCCGGTCAGCCACTTTTCTCACTCAACAGAACATATGGTAAAAGGTGGATTTTTAGGTCTTGACCATTGATGTAAATCAGGACTTCTGTTGGCATGGGACTATTGAAACCCAGATCAGAATTAGGCCTTCGGAAGAAGGGAAACAGTGCTTACAAAGATGAATAGTGTGACAGTTCATGGGTATCTGTGAACTCTTGGCTTCATGTGGTCATTCTGACCTGGGCAAAGGTAGAAGTCACCTCCTGCTCCAAAACTTGAAAGGCCACTGTGCTTTCTGACGGCTCTGGGCTCTTGGCTTGAAAAGGCCTCGGCATACAGATGCTGGAGGCCACAGCTATGTTTACAAGTAATTTGGCACAATGGAAGGGGATCAGTAAGTTGAAGTGATTTGTGTTGAATCTTCACCATCTCTGTTACAAGTAGTTCAAAGAAATGTCTATGAGTTAGTTTAAATCTAGTCACTTGGGCCAAATGTCATCACTGCACATGTGGTTTGAAACTTTCTGAAGGGAAACCAACCACAAACCTTTGCTTCCTCGGCTGTAAGCTCCTCTACAAACCACCCCGCTGTCTCCTGCATGGCGGGGGCTTGTCAGAGCAGGTCAGCATCCCTGTCACCATCACTCACAGGGAAAAGATGGGCTGTAGTTCCTCCTGTGGTTTCCAAGTGACACTCCAGTACCCTCTCCATCTCCCCACTTGGAGTCTGGATAACATGCACTACAGGGTGCCATATGGGAGTAACGGAAAACTGAATCCTGTGTCTTCAGCAACAGGACACACTCATTAATGAATGATTAATGAAAGGAGCCCCCACCCTTGCCCCAGGCCTTGCAGTCTCTGAGAAGGAGGATGGGCAGAATGGCTCCCTGGGAGTCCTTACCATCAGAACTGCTTTGCCCATAGTCAGCTTGATGACCTGGGCCTGGGTCCTGAGCATGGGGGGACTGCACAATCCTCAGGATGTAGGGTGACAAATACTGGATGCAAAAGTTTTAGCAGAGGAGAGGCAGTGTCTAAGGCTCTCTGCTGTGAGCTGCTCCAAGCTTCTCATCCTCATGTAAAATGTTCTGAGCCCACTACGGTGGTTGAAAGTCTGGCTATATCATCTTGTGGTACCTCACAGCCCCTGACTCCTACCAGCCGTTGGCTAGTTAGTGGGATAGTCACATCCGCTGCAGGCCAAGTGGTCATGGAGCTGTGTGGGGTCATCTTCCCACCCTTTACCTTTGTGCAATGCATAGCACTGATTAATCACCCAGCATTTTAGTCTCTGTGGGTCCCTGAGCTGTGAGGATACTGCTGACAGGGTTCATATTCCCATCTGGTGTCCTGCTTATAGTGCTTATAGATGTATAAACTGCAAGAGTCACGCTCCATTGTGGGGTCATGCAGTCTTTATGTCCTTCATTTTTAAGTCAAAAATCAAAAATCAGCAGTAAGGATCTGGAATGCACTTAGAGGCACAATTAAATCAATCCTCATAATTAACATTTCCCAGAACTGAGAAAGACATTCAGAACTAAATAAGAGAGAAGAGTGCAATTGTTATTTTGTATTGGGTATAAAGCTTTCTGAAGAGCACAGTCACCAAGATTAGCTTTGTCCATACTCAGATGAATTTCAACCATGGTGTTTATTTGCAGCCTTCCCTGGCAGAAGGCGGCAGTTTTTCCCTGTGAAGCCATTTGGTCCAAATCCAAATGACAGCATTTCTCAGAACAAAGCACGAAGCCATTTACTTTCTTGCGGCCACAGAGGCCATGCTCATTTCTACAGTATTTTCTTGACAATCGAGCAATATCTAAATAAACCTTTTGGTGAGGACTGTGAACAAAATTAAAGTAAGCAAACTTGTTACTTTCCCACAGCCATAGTTTGAAAAGAAATGCAGTTCTTGGTTATTTTGTTTTATTCTCACCTGCCATGAAATGCCTCAAAAAAACCCTCAAAACCTACAAAAATGTTTCTGGGACATCTAGTGTCTCTCTACTTATGGGAAGAGGTAATGAAACGTTTCCTATCAACCAAGATCCCCAGTTAGTGCCAAGATTAAAGAGAATATTTACATATCTTTAAGAAGATAAATATGTATAAATAGGCATATCCTTAACTAGTGCACATCAAAGAAAGTCAGAGAGAGAAAAGATGGAGGTAACTTCTCTGTGCTCTTTATGATACTGCTATATTTATGGCTGAACTGGAGGTAGCCATATTGTAGTCAGGAAATGGTACAATTTCAGTGTTTTTGTTTCAGTTCATCTGGACAGCTTCAAAACCAGCAGGGGCCTCACCGAGTTAGGCGTTGTACACGTACCAAAGTGCATTGCTTGCATTTAAATACACCTTGGTTGTATTTAAATACAAAGGATCAGAATTTCAGGGTCTGGAGAAGCAAATTCCCCTGTTATTGATGCTGGAGGAAGTGAGCAGGAAAACTGAGACGAGTGCAGGTCTCCCACATGGCTGTGATGTTCCTTATCCTTATCTATTACAGTAGTGTTGATCTTCAATTCTCTGCTTGTTAGACAAAAGTGCCTCTACCTTCTGCTGGAGTTAACCGCAACGTACCATACCATATTAAAGACCAAACTATTTTATTAACTTACTTCATAACGGGTATTTGTTCCTGGAAAGATAAAATGGATGATGGTGATGCTGCAGGGGAAAACTGCTCAATTCATGTGGTTTATTTCAAATCAGGATCAAGGCTGTTTATAGATACATTAATGACACATAATTAAAAAGCAACTGTACATTCAGGATCAATATTAGCAATACAACAGATAAAGCACAGTATTAGACAACTGCAAAATGTTTAGAGGTCTAAACTAAACACCCTAGTATAAATAGTCAAAGGGCTACTTTCGGCAGTGCTGAACCAGGGTCTGCCTGCAGGTGTGTTAACCTCATTTCTCTCCCCACGGCTACACATTTTCGTACTATTTTGCTATATCACACAGGCATTGTGTGAGAATTCATTGATGTGAGGTTTGTATTTGTGATAGTGGGGCAAAGTAGTACATAATATAGCAAAACCAAAGTCAGTTTTCTCAAAGCCTAAAACCCTTCCTCAATTTTAGTATTGTACACAGGCTTCCTAGTCAAGGGATATATATTCCCAACTCACCTCATGATTAGTTAGTATTTATATATCGAAGTGACAAATATTGTGTGCCTCCCATTTGTGAATTCTGCAGATGAATTGATAGTTGCTGCAGAAGAGAATACAGTAAATAAAGTACATGGTGTCAGCTGTTATATATTGTGGAGCCTAGTGAGTGCTCCACAATGTGTTATTGGAGGGAGAGAGGATTATGGATGTGGAAAAAGAAACATTATTTTTTGCAGTCCTGGCTTTCTCTGTCTTTTTGAACTTAGCATGAACATGATGTCAGAAATTGGTTTACTCTTACGGATTTGAGAAATCAGAAGCTAAGAATAGCACAAGATTTATAGATAAATTGTCTGGTCTTTCTTATTTTTCCTCATGCTCGCTGACCACATATTCCCATCTGATAACAGAAGAGAAGAAAAATCCCAAATCCTGGCGTAGTAGTGGATTCCTGTCCCCAGCAGACAGCAGGGTCTCAGAAGCAGCAGAAAATTCCACAGGTTCTCCAAAAGAATTTCCATGAAAAAACCATGTAAAAATATGCCTAACACTGTGGTAATGTGGACTGCAGAGCAAAAAGTAACGGAAACCAGGTACCTCTGATATTTGTCATATTGACAAGGAATAACTGCTATTTAGTAAGAACAGAGATGATGAATACTGGTGTTTTCATATGGAGGCTTAATAGTAGCAGGACACAAAGATACTGGCAAAGCTAGTGACCAAGTTCACATCAAAATGCAAGGCATAAGAGGAAAAGACTCAAAGATACTCATTCTGCCAAGTAGCACAATGAAAATCCAGGCAAAAATACAATATTTATGAATATAGCCAAGGGTCATTAGGAACTAAACTAGTTTCTGTGGGAAATGTTATTCCTTCTGCAGCTCATTCTACAAATTTACACATTTGCACGTGTGAAAGAGCAGCTTTGCAGAGAACACTTCCTTTCTTATATCCAGACACACTTTCATCTTTGATGACAGCAACGTTAAGTTACTGCAGACCTTTGCTGGACATATCTCTGAAAGATATGCTGAAAAGAGTGTCCCTGGACTATTCAATTTTTCCCACAATGGTTTTTATTGCTGTTAGATTTTGTACCATTGTCCCTGGAGAAATGTTCTGGAAAGGAAAACTAATGAGTATGAAACAGATAGCTGCTATAGACAGTGACTACTGTTATAAGCTCCGTAACTCTTGGGCAATTTATGATCTTTCCTGGTGGTCAAAAGATAGGAACAACGACAGGTACTAGAGAATTTTACTTTTAATCTTTCTGACTTTGTAAAGGAAAAAGTGAAAGTTTAAAAAAAAAAAAAACTTTTCTTTGCTCATTTTCTTCTGTCATTGGTAAAAAACAGGTTTTGTCAGCAAAAGAATAGCACCATTTAGGAAGGCAACGGAGAACCCGAAGGAATACAAAGGGTGACAAGAAAAATAAAAGTATTAGAGAAAAAATTGTAAGTGGAGACATGGAGGGAGCTGAATTTATATAGTCTATTACAGTGAAGATTCAGAAAGGGTGTGAACATGGTTTATATGTAACTTCAGAGTAACAATAAATATAAAGAAGATAATTCTCAGAGGACGATATGATAAGAAGCAATGGCCTCAAACTGTGCATGGAAAACTTTAGGATAGACATTAAGAGATATTTCTTAATGAGAAGGATAATCAAGAGGAGTAGCTGAAACAGCATCTTTATGGAGAATCTCACCTGGGTAAGGTGAGATCTTGTGCTTAATAATCTTCTCATAGATTTGAAATACCAGACTGATATTAAGTTGATTGATACTGAATTAAGTCCAAGAGTCCAGCATTTCCACTTTTCTTGAGAGCAGTAATGAATGTCTTCCTTTCCAGAAGGGGCTTCAGATCGTGGAGGCTTATTATAAATTCCCTGATTTTCTGAAGTAACAAAAATCTAAATTTTGTAGATCAGGTTCCTGATACAGGGAAATTCATCAAGCAGGTTCTGTATTATTTTTTATTATTTGCACTTCTTTTTCATAGAATCATAGAATTATAGAATCATTAAGGTTGGAAAAGACCTCTAAGATCATCGTGTCTAACCGTCAACCCAACACACCATGCTCACTACACCATGTCCCTAAGCGCCTCATCTACACATCTTTTAAATACTTCCAGGGATGGTGACTCAACCACTTCCCTGGGCAGCCTGTTCCAAGGCCTGACCACTCTTTCAGTAAAGAAATTTCTCCTAATGTCCAATCTAAACCTCCCTTGGCGCAACTTGAGGCCATTTCCTCTCGTCCTCTCCCTTGTTACTTGGGAGAAGAGACCAACACCCACCTTGCTACAACCTCCTTTCAGGTAGTTGTAGAGCGCGATGAGGTCTCCCCTCAGCCTCCTCTTCTCCAGGCTAAACAACCCCAGTTCCCTCAGCCGCTCCTCATCAGACTTGTGCTCCAGGCCCTTCACTCCATTTGCCCCCGAGTGGGACTTTTTTCAAGACTCACGGACAGCATGCCAGTTCCCAGCTCCCAGGACCCACTGGTGTCTCAGGAACTGTCATAAAGCATATGAAAGTGATGAATAAATTCCCTTACTGTGTGTCAAAATCCATGAAAATAATTCATATCGCACAATGCACTGTTTCTTCAAAGGCTTAAGCCTGCACTAAGAAAACAAGTATGAGGCACCATGAAAGCACCTGAAAATACCTGAGTCAGAAGAGTGGGAGATACAAAGATGCCAAGGCAGAGATGAAGATAGTGATTAGCATCAGGTGGGAGAAAACACTTTCCAATGGATACAGAGGCACTACAGCATTCAAAGCATCTTGTCACTGGAGTTTGCAAGAGACAGTAATTATAGGCTCTTAGGTGGTATAAAAGGAAATCTTTGACAGAACGTTTTAGATCTTGAAAACCATGTTCACTTCCTAGGTGCCTTGTACCAGGCTCTGGGTGGATGTGCTGGGCTGGACTCTGAAGAATGTGTGAGAAATTCAGAAGCAGAAAAAGCGAGGCAATCCTCTGTCACCTCCAGGCATACCCTGTGCCTCGTGTATCACAACAGCAATGCCATATATAATATTTAGTAATGCTTTGAACCTCAAAAGTGTGTGCTTCCTCTAAGTCTTACCTGGGAATGTGTCTGTCCCCACTGAAGCTGTTGAGAAGTACAAAGAAGCAAGAATGAACTGTAGAACTGATTTACGCATCATGGTTTCACCAAGGAAGGACAAAATCCCAGGGTTGTTTTAGATGCAGAATTTATTCCAGGCTTGGCATGTTATGTGAACACCAGTGGATCTTTCTGGGATCTTTGCTGTTTGGCAGAACTAAGAGATGGAAGTGACCTCTACATTTTTCTATTTTTCAGTGAATTGAGATTATCCTTTGTTATCCTCATAAACTTTAGCCCTTGCAAGTGTTAAAATATACTCTCAGTAATATAACTTCAGAAGAGGATAACAACCAAGGATCCATTTTGAAAGAAGCGTTTCCATTCCTGAATGCTGAATACCTCAACTTTTCACAGCCCTTTCCCTCCCCACAGATCTCAATCACAGAGGATTACAGAAGATGGGGTTAAGGCTCTCCCTAGGAGGGAAACCAAATTTCAAAAATCATAAAACCCCTCACAAAAGATGAATTTTTGCCCCTTTTTGAAGCTTAATCATAATCGTCTTCCCTCTCCTCCTTTGCATGTGCCAGGGCTACAGTGAGCCCCGCTGACCTCTGCGCCTGGTGCTGGCACAGTGCTGCCTGTAGCCCTAAGTACCCCTACACACATGCAATGCAGAGGGCCACATTTTCGAAAACAGACCATAATTTTGCACAGGCACACACAGACAGGTTGAAAACTTCCATCTATTGTTAACTATGGGTACCAATAAGAAAATACCTGTGCCTAATAACCTAACCTGCAGGCACAGGAATCTGAACAAGATCTGCTGTTATCGGTTGCAGGTCAGAGATGAACCTGCATTATCGGACATGTTTTAGACCCATTCAGGCCCTTGGTGGCACATGCTCTGAAGGATTTGATTTTGTACAAGCTAAGCCATAGAGACATGCTGCAAAGTGAAGATGACCAAGAGACAGACCCAGATGAGCACTGTTGCCAGCTAGTTGCTGTTATACTACTGTTTTAAAAAAAACTAAAGCTGACGAATTGCACTCTAAGGAAAGGCTTGGGAATTAGTTAAAGGCACATGGGATTTTTTTTTTTTTAATTGGGGTTATTTTTTGGTAACTTTTCTCAGTTAGGCTCTCAGCAGAATTTTATTTGGGGCTTTTAAAATCTCAAGACCTTGCATTTGAGCTAAAGAACAAGATTTCTCCGCTGGAGTTTGTATTGAACTAATTCATCTTTCATGTGTACCAGCCTCCAGAGGGAAAATAAAAACCACATACTTTTCTCTGATAAAAATGACAACCCTCAGAACGGATTTTGTTGATGATTTCTGTTCCCTGGTAGATTGTAGGCTATTTTTTAAAAGATCTGATATATGCCAGTTAGAATAAAGTTGTTCTTTCTTATGGAGAATGAAACACTGTGGACTGAAAAGAAAAGAAATGTGGTCCCATACTGTGGAAGGTGGATCTTTGGGACTGCATCGACAAAAATCTCTCTTCACAAATCTGAGGTAGGAGTCTCCAAATGGATATGGAAATAGCTTGTCTTTAAGGGTGGAAAATGATTATAGAGAGCCAATTTAGCAGGAAAATTTAGGCACACACCACTGGGAGGTTGTTTTTATTTAATTTCAATTGGAAACAGACACACCTAATATTGATACTGTCTGTTTGTAGTTTGTAGTGATTTAATGGATCTGGAATGATCCAGGGCAGTGGCAAAAGGAGCGCTCTCTAGTAACCTGGAGCTGAGCCTTTCAAAAAATGTAAAATAAAGACTTCGTAACAAAGAAGTGTGAATATTGTGTTTAGTGTTACACAGATATCTACAGTTATACAGTCTTGCCTTTAAAAGAAAACATATGGTGGGATTGCATTAGCAATGCATTAGCTAGGACACTTGTTGTTTATGTGTTGCAAATGCTAAATTTATAGAAAGTTACATAATTTTCTGAAGATCAACAATTTTCACTGAGGATTGCCAAAATTTTGAACGTGACAGGAGGGATAAGCCAAGCAGCGACAGTAGGAACTAGTGTGTCTTGTGGCATATGGTGTCTGCCCATATGGAATTTGCTGAATGATCCATCAATTACCCATACCTGTCAAGCAGTCAGTGAAGAAACTTGTTCCATGAAGGTGAATAGCTAAAGGGTTTTTAACTGCTGTAAAAATCACACCTGTTATTATTTCATACGGTAGTTTTTATCTGAAGAGGAAATAACTTGCTAAATCATAACAAAATATTGTCTGTGGTTTGATCTGTAACATCCTTGTTATAAGTAAGTGATGAACGTTTCCTTTGTTTATGTTCTATTCTTTGGATATTGTTATAATTTTGCATCAAATCTGGAAATTTTAATTTAATTTTTTTCCAAAATGTTTCTAAAGTTTACAAAAACTATTACAAATGTGATCTGAAGTGTGTTACATCTCCTGTCATTTATTCTGATGGTTGCATGGATAGATTTCAGCCACTATGATGTTTTCTCTTAGAAAGAGCTATTCTGGGGTTTTTTGTTGCTTTTAGCTTACATACTTCTGCTGGGATGACTCATTTCACAATCTAACTTGTGTTTCCATTTTTATTCTGGTGATACTCATCCTAATTTTTTTCTGCACTCCTAATCAAAGAACGACTCATATAATCATGAAGACTAGCCTGCAAGAGAATTTCTTGCAGCTAAATTTAAAACTAAGCTGCAAACTTATGCAAGGGATGAGGAGAGTGATTGGGCTTGGAAGATTGATCTAGTTGGAGTATGGTGCTAGTCTTTTTAAGTCGCATGACAAGCAATTTTGACCTTCTGGTTCAGCCATGCTTTGATAGATGTTTTACCTTTTATCTTCTTTCCCTTCCTTCAGATTATAGAAGGGGATTTTTAAGCTCAAGTGCTGTAAAACATTTCACTGATCTAAAAGTGCTGCACATCAGTAAAATATGATGCGTCACTCCTTGATAGCCTGGGCTAGACCTGAAGGTCTTACTAGCTAATCTAAGCAAATATATTATTCGGAGACTGGGACTAACTGAAGTAATGGCCAGGAGTTGTTCATATTGTTTAATCATTACCGTGGACTGGGGTACGGTGTGGTCTGCGCTAGCTCTCTCATGAGCAGTGCTTGGGCATGGTTCTGTCATGTCCCCACCAGGGACCCATGTCACTTGGCACTTTACATGAAGCCACCCTCTTTTTCTTCTAATGGTGATAGGGATTTTATCCATATGGATGACAGCAGTGCTGTGCTGCTTGGCTTTAGGGTCAAAGAATGAGCATTGGCCTGTTTTATTTATTACTACATATGTAGAAACTGAGATCTACTTTGTGCATGGCTAGGTTAGAAAGGGAGAAAGACCGCAAGTAGGTTACACCCCTTCTTCTGAATGATGGTACCATAAAAGCAGGATTTCACTGCCTGCTCCTTTCTGCTGGATGAATCCATGAAGACCTTTGAAACCAGCTTTGAGGCTGCTCTGAACCGTTAAAGATGTAAAAATAAGAATTTTAGGGTCACTTGTAGATGAACACAGAACTGTGCAAGGAACCTCAAGAAATTACTCGACATTTCTTGCAATTTATATAAAACCTCCTGCCAGCTCTGAAGTGAAGATACCTACACCATTGCCTGCACTCTTACAGCACAGAACTTGTCTGATAGCAGCGTCACATCCTTGATCCATTGCTTCAGCCTGGGAAAGAGATCCACAAGTCTCCCGAAACTCAGCTATGCAATTCCCACACCTCATGTAACTCTGTTGGTATGGTCTATCCTATTGAGCAAATATGTCTAACAGTAGACAGGGAGAAATATCCAAGAGCGGGAAGATGTACAATCAACTGCACAAATTAACTGATCAGATGTACAAGGAGGAACAAACATCCAGATACGATTTCTTCAAGAGATGCTGGGGGATAGCAGGGAAGAACAGATACACTCTGTACACTTATCCTGTTTCAGAGATGTGCTGGTTTTGTCTGGGATGGAGTTAACTTTATTCATAGTAGCTGGTATGGGGCTGTGTTTTGGATTTGTGCTGAAAACGGTGTTGATAACACAGGGATAGTTTTGTTACTGCTGAGCAGTGCTTACACAGGGTCGAGGCTTTTTCTGCTCCTCACCCCACCCCACCAGCGAGGAGGCTGGGGGTGCACAAGGGGTTGGGAGGGGACACAGCTGGGACAGCTGACCCCAACTGACCAAAGGGGTATTCCATACCGTATGACGTCATGCTCAGCACATAAAGCTGGGGGAAGAAGAAGGAAGGGGGGGACGTTTGGGGTGATGGCGTTTTGTCTTCCCAAGTCACCGTTACGTGTGATGGAGCCCTGCTTTCCTGGAGATGGCTGAACACCTGCCTGCCAATCGGAAGTAGGGAAGGATTTCCTTGTTTTGCTTTGCTTGTGTGCACGGCTTTTGCTTTACCTCTTAAACTGTCTTTGTCTCAACCCATGAGTTTTCTCACTTTTACCCTTTTACTCCCCCATCCCACCTGGGGGGACTAAGTGAGTGGCTGTGTGGGGCTGAGTTGCCGGCTGGGGTTAAACCATGGCAAGAGAAGACTAATGTTACAGACTAATTTACAGAAGTGTCTGTGAAACACAAGAACGCATGTAGATGTTCCAGCTTCAGTGAGAAAGTGAATGTGTTGCTTGGGAATGGACAAGAAAGATTATCCTAAATTATAGTAAGGGACGTTTAGATTAGCCTTTAGGAGAAATACTAAGAGTAGGATAGATAAACTCACCAAAAGGTTTTGGGATGAGACAACACATCTCTTCCATCTGTCACAAATGATGTCAGCATTATGAGACTGCAGCTACATGACAGGGGACTAGATGACTTCTTCAAGTTGCTTCTAGACCATTTGTTCAGTGATTTTTCTGTGGATGGAGGTGGCAGTGGCAAATTTGGCTCAACCCTCATCCTGGAGTGGTGGCCATAGTTTTTTACAAAACTAGAATCAAGGACAGTTAGGTGTACACAAAAAGAGTGCCATTATTGTGACGTCAAAACAGGAATTCAAGCAACTGTAGCTGCATGGAAAGCAGAATGGTTTGGAAAGGCAGAAGGATGTTAAAACAAAACTTCTTAAACTTTTACTTATAACCACCTCCAATCCTAAGATATAACATTGGCTTCCTTTGGTCATTCATTTTAAGGCTTGCTGCTTACAGAAATCGAAGAAATATGATTGCCACTGACATATTAATCAATAATGGGGAGTAGAGAAATGTCAGAGAGCAGCTGGTAATGTGGTTAAAACAAGCTTTGGATCAAGCTGCTGAAGGGATGTAAAGGCCAACAAGTAGAACGGATGCTAGCTGCAAAAAGCAGCTTAGAGACATTGCTCTTTTAGCAGCTTTAAAATAGAAGCTTCTTAGCAAAACGGCCCTTCATTCACATCTGATTCTGGACTGAGGTCAGTGGAGAATGACAGGGATGATTATCGGAAGCCTATAAGATGCAAGACCGAGCTGCAGTGACAAAAAGGGAAAAATTAATTATGGATCCATCTCAAGCAGACTCAGAAAGGAGATTTTATTGAAGGAGGCTGTGGCTTACCATACAAGAGGTAAAGGCCCAGGAAGGCAGGGAGAAGATACACATACTTCAGCAATGGTTTACAGGAAGGCTTAGACCTGAAGTCTTAGTGGTTCTGGACGCATGAGCATTGGATTGGACAAAACGAGAGTGGTCAGTATATTATATAGCCCTCTCTGAATGTTTTTCCTTGATGAGTCTATGAAGAAGTACGAAATGTTAAGTAGTCCTTGTGGAGAAGCTGGTTCTTTTAATTGGCATGGTTACCTAGGCAATAGGCTGATTGAGTCAAAAAATAGAGAATACTCACAACAGTTTGGTAATATTATATTTTAGAATGAAAGCAAATCCCATAAAAGAAGGTATTGAGATAACAGCATTAAATAAAATTATAGCTAAAAAATGAATTGTTACCAAGCTTGTGAACAGAGAGAGATCAACTTCCAACTGGTTCATTGCCATAATGCCATGAATCTATCAGGATGTCCAACGGACACATCTAGTGAGCTGTTTTCTTCTCCATTGAGTCTTCAATTAACCACTTCCCGTCACTTACATGGAAAGTGTATTCATATCGTCTGAGCAAGACGGGGAAACACAACGAGTGCAGACTTGCAGTCTGAGAGGGGAGGGCAGGCTCTTCCATGGCAAAACAACATGTGTCCATAGAGTTAGATGGTCCCTAGTCCAGCCAGGTTGCACATTGGAAGTCCATCAGTCGGATCATCCTAACTATTCCAGCCTCATCCTACAGCAAGGAAAAATCTGAAATAATCTCTGAAAATCACTATCTGATGAGTATTTCCAATGAGAGTCATATGACTACCTTACAAAGTCCCTTTAGCAAACCCTGGAGTTGGGGTCAGGGCAGGTGAGTTTAAAGACTACAACTTGGCTTCCAGAGGGTTGATGGGATGTATTGCCACATCTTGGCAAAGCCCGTAGGGTTTGCTGGACTCTGTGATCCATGCTGGGGCATTTTCATGTTGGAAGTGAAGGCACAAATGGGATGAAAAGCCAGTGTGCCTTTCTTGGGTCTACGTTGTGTGCTGCCCATGTCCAGGCAGACAGGGTGGATAACTGCAGCTAGATGTGATCCATCTCGCCTGGAGTAGTTACACAGTGCCTTGCTTGTGGTGAAGGAGAGGGGTGGAGGAATAGTTAATCCCCAGCTGACTTTTCATCAGAAAGCTTCCAGCCTACTTTTTGTTGCCTGAACCATGCAAAGCTGCCAGAGAGAAGAATCCAGCATAGAGCGCATCTCTTGTTGGGATCCAGTAGTGATGTCCAGCACTCCAGCAAAGTTAATAGGAGTTGGGGCTGGTGCAAGAAACTGAGCTTATATGAGATTCAGAGAACGGCAGCTCTCAGGATTCCTTCTTAGATGCTACACAAGGAGCTGCATCCAATAAAATATTGTGCATAGCGTCTTCCAGCAGTTTGCCCATGTCAGAGGTGGAAATGCCCCGTTGTGCTGCCCCTCCTGTGCAGCACTGGCAGGACCAGTCATGCTGCCCAAGGCTCCCAGTCCCTGCCGAGGGGTGCCAGCAGGACGACACGCTCTTCCTGAGAGCTCTTTTGACAAAGAAATCGGTGGTACTCAATACAGCTGTTTCCATCCTGGCATGACTCACTCTTAGTTAAAACATTATGATTCATGGAAGAGTTTTAGCTCCATGATTCATTCAGGTCCACTTTTCACTACTGCCCAAAAACTTGTAATCAGTAGGTGACTTGACTTAGCCAAGAAAAACTAAAAATGAGCCAAAGTCAACAGTTCCTCCAAGAGAAAATTCAGGCCCTGCTTCTTCAAGGGGACATAGCCAGCACCAGGGTAAGATTAGACACACAAAATCTTGGGATATTCACAAAGAAAATGCACTCCAGCCTGAGCAATATAACAGATTCATGAATAAATGTGTTTATTATTGACGTACATTAAACTGGCATGAATTGCGAATTCTCCGTGATCTCCTGCAGATAATGTTCCTTCTGTACAAGATATTTTGCCCTGGATTTTCCACAGCTTTCCTTCTTAAAAATATATAGGATAAAAGTTGTTTTTTATGTCTGTAATATTAAGCGTAACAGATCTAGGAGTAGCCAGGGAATAGGTTCCTGGTCTTTCAGTCTCTTCTTTTACTGAAGGTTTTCACGCTCTCAGTTGTGCCGAATGCTGGATCAATTCTTTGCATGCTTCTCCTGAGAGGGCAGAGGATGAGACAGAGGGAGGCAGAAATACTTTGAAAAGTTGAAAACAAAGAAAACAATACTCATCTGCACAGACACTAGCTATAGATTGGATTGTGAGCTATAATAGTTCCTTGGGAAAAGGACAGAGAGAACCATATTCGCTCCATCATAGTTTTGCCATTTATTGCAAGAACTGCTGGCAATTCTACAGAGCTGGTTTCTATACTTAGTGTTAAAGAAGTGCCCAAACCCTGGTCCCACATGAATAAGCATTTTGTGTACTTCAAATAGCAAACAAAATAGTACATTTGAATTGGACAAGGTCCAGAGACTCCAGAGATTTGAGCATCAACATACATGAGTAAACTCACTCTTTGATTCTTGGACTTGCAAATAGCATCATTGCCTTTTGGTGTAAAGCATTAACCACTGGCAAATGATTAGGGCCAAAACCATTCTTGGATTGCATGTGCTTGACCACAGGGATTACACCAAGACTAAATTCAACCTTTTGGTTTGGTAATAAAGAAATCGTAACCATGTGGGATTTGAGGGATCTCCAAGGTGATGAATTTGTGTCCGGTCAACAGCTTGCAATGAACCGATTTGTGTGTGTGACCAAATAACCTCACTAATGCCTCCCTAACACTCTGCAGCCACAGGCTTACTATGTGGGAAACCCCCACTCCAGCTCTCTGGGTTCTTGTGGAGGAAAAGATCACTGTGATCGTTGAGATTTACAGAGGTTCATTTATGGTTCGGCACGACATGGATTCTTTCCAAGCCAGGGGCCTTGGCTCCTAGCGCTGAGGAAGCTGTCTCTATTTCAGCTCCCATTTCAGTTACACTCACCGCAGCCTCAACGGGGACCTCCTGCCTGGAGTGAACCCTAAATCAAATCCAGATCTGCATTTGATTGCTTCAGTGGGTTAGAGCTCCAGGAAAAGAAACGAGGTGCCTGAAGCCATTGAATGTAGCATACGCTCCCAATTTTCATTTGGGGCAGGAGCAGTCACGGTCAATCAGCTAAAGAGAAATTAAAAGTCAGTTTGATGTCCTTTTCCAGAAGAAATAATGAGGATAAACTTCCCTTTATGCAGAATTTGTACAAGTGAACCACAAAACAAGGGGACTCACTGACTCATCTTTCTGGAAAGAACAGTGTGCAACAACAGCAGCATCTCTCCTTATATAAGTTGAGCTTGGCTGGCAGCCAGGTGGAGAGGCAGCGTAGAGATGTATTTAAAGTTAATTCAGCTCTGGCCAGAGCTGAGCCTGGGCTCAGCTGGGGCTGGGCAAGTTAGGAAAAAAGAGGCTGGAAACTGATAGCAAAGAACAGTTAAATGTTGCCAAGCATTGTACGTGGTATTAATTTGAATGTCCTGCCTTTTATAAAACCTGTACACATAAGTGTCTGTCATAAACCAGAATGAATTTCCATCAAGGTACTTGAAAAACAAGCTAAAAAATACAATACCATTTCAATTTCTGAAAAATTGTGATCTTCCAAGAAATCAGTTAGATGCACAGATCATGCAAACAGGTCTCTGTCCATAAGGATCTCTGTGTCAGTCCAGGATCCCACACTCGTATGGTGTAGGCTAATGTCTTGAGCTTTCTATTTTCATGTTTCATGAAAATGTAATATGGTGGCTGATGCTAGCACAATGTGATGAATAGCCCTGTTAAATTCTTCTCTTTCTGAGCACTCAGCTTAATTCTTTACTGAACATGTAAATTTGTGAAAATTAATTTTATGAATTAAAAAAATGTATGAGGCAAGATTCAATTTCAGTAAAAAAACTTGATGTAATAGATTTAAAACAATCCTCAAATGTCGCAAGTACTGGTATATTATAGCATCCACATCAGGAAAAGGATCAAGCTTCCCAGTTTGTGATATCCCTAGTGTATTCGGGTCTGACAGGTGATGCACAAGGCCCCTGGCTTTCTCACAGGCAGGTGTATTCAGAGCTGTGGATATGCCTGACACCTGCATCCCATTAAGAAAAGAATATTTCTGACATACTTGTGAGCAGCACAGGATGGAAGTGTCTGCTGTTGTCCTCTTTCCTCTGCTACAAGAAGAAGGCTGGAGCAGAGCCAGAGAAAAACATTGTGCTGCCCTATGTGCTCAAACCCTTCTTTATTTAAGTGTAGACCTGGGGTCCAATGCCACTGCAATAGCCAGTTCCCAATTCCAAGGGTCCAATTGTTTTATATCTCTGAGGAGGTAAACCTTTACGTTTTCCCTGCACCAGATGACAGTCATGTTGAATTTCCTCATTTGATTAAAACCCAGCCAAAACGAAAAGAAAACAGAATAATGCTAGTATATGATCACAACTGATGTCAGTCACTAAGGACACCTTAGGGTAGGAATTTCCGAAACCTGCTGAAAAGTTATTACAAATAACATGTCTCAAACTGTGGTATGGAGATAGTAATCTGAAACTACGTAAGAGTCATGAGGATGCTCTTTGTGGGTGTCCACACCCAGTGCAGCCAGGATGTGAGACTGAGCCCCGCTCTAATTCTCACTGATGCTGGTGTAAATCCAACAGGACACATTTTTTCTTGTATCCAGAGGTGGAGATAGTGATTATGCCTGTCGTGGTTTAACCTGGCAGGCAGCCAAATACCACGCAGCCGCTCACTCACTCCCCCCACCCCCAATGGGACGGGGAGAGAATCGGAAGGGTAAGGGTGAGAAAAACTCGTGGGTTGAGATAAAGACAGTTTAATAGAACAGAAAAAGGGAAAATAATAATGATAATGATAATGATAGAATATACAAAATGAGTGATGCACAATGCAATTGCTCACCACCCGCGCTGACCGATAACCAAGTAGCGATCGGTACTTCCTGGATCACGCCTACCCTTCATATACTGAGCATGATGTCACATGGTATGGAATACCCCATTGGCCAGCTGGGCTGGCTGTCCTGATTATGTTCCCTCCCATCTTGTGTACCTAGCTCAGTCAGTAGGCACGGGAGCTGTCCTTGGACTAGGAGGGCACTTAGCAACAACTGAAAACATCAGTGTGTTATCAACATTCTCCTCATACTAAATCCAAAACACAGCACTAGGAAGAAATTTAACTCTATCCCAGCCGAAACCAGGACAATGCCAAACTCAATTTACTACAAATTTGGAGTAGTAAATTGTCTTACTTACCTATTACTTCACATTTGCCTCTCTCCACAGTTTCTAAACTGGGAAAACATCTGAGCATTGAAAATTGAGCAAACTTCAGCACAGAGTCTGAGAAAGATAAATAATAAATACTGAGTCATGAGCATGGGGCCCTTAAAAACTTCCCCATCAATATAATCTGATAACATGTTGTTTTAGTTCTGAGTAGTTGTAGTGATCACCAGGAAGACTGCAGAGCATAGAGCTGTCCACATGGAGAGAAAAGCAAACTCAGGTGGTCTGCCTGAGGGTGGATGGAAGAAGCAAAGCTCTCTGAGGAGCCGTTTGGTAGATACTTGAGTTTCATAATAGCTTGTACTGATACTGTGTTGGGATTTTTAGCCCACCTTTTGAGGAAACCCATCTTAAAATGTTTCTAAGAGATCAGGATATCAAACGATTGCCAGGTATTTTCAGTGCTTAATGCTCTTTATTTTTGTGGTATTTTTAACTAGATTCTCCTGGAGTCTTTCCTCTTTTAACTGCTGCTGTTATAATGTCTCAGGTTTTTTCCTTCTCACATTCTCTCAAATTGCATTGAAAGCACTAAAGAAAACAGCCCACTATTAGGTAGTTCCTCTCCTTGAGCTGATTTCTGTTATCACTCTAATGACATCATTTTCCCAGGACCATGAGAAATACGTGAATGATGTGATGGCAGATTCCTCGAAGACCATCTGATAGCAGTAAGATCACCAGGGGTAGGGGTGTGCAGTGTCACCCACCGGGATGGTGCACAGGGATGTGTAATAAGGAGACTGTCAAAAAATGAGCATGGAAGCTCTTTTAGTAAAATAACCCTGCTTCATTCACATGTTTGATGCTACAGTTATAGGCTCTTGATGGATTCATTTTTTATTTCAACTGCAACCAAGCTGGCGGGTACTGTGACAACACAAACAATAGACGTACGCAAAGGGGGCTTTTTGTGCTCAGCAGTACATGTAACTGCTGCATTACTTTGCCTCTGGTTCTCTGTTTTCGTTAGGTATTTTGTGGTTTTGGGAATGCTTCTTATGCTCATTAGGGCAAAGGTATGCAGCTGTGAATTCAATGAGATGGGGGTATTCAGAACTGATAACTGAATATGCAAATGACATTTACAGGCTCTGACACCCAATTTAGCAAATATATGCACAAGTTAAATTTGCAATCCTATACTTATATGATATTATAATTGTGCCTTTTAAAGGCAGGTGTTTGTTGAAGTTGTTTATAGGTTTATCTGACTTTTTTTTTTAAAGCAAAACAGTATTTTCCTACTCCTCTAATCCAGCTGGGAAATGGCTTGAGCAAATCTTGTTTAACTTAAAAAAAAAATGAAATAACCAACTGGGTTGTAATCAATCATAAAACATTCATCGTGTAGGTGAGCTTGGCTTTATTTTCAAGTACTGTGCAAATGTAACAGAGGTGTCAGCAGATTCAGATTAATGGCTTCACAATGAACTGTACACATCTAATTCAGTGAAAGTATTTGTAGGACAAAGATATGAGAATCCAAAGGTATGGAATTAAATTTGTAACCTTAACTACTATAGCTATTGCCGTTCCCCATAGAATCACCATGGCAACCCATGGATGCCACAAACCCTACTATTTCAGTTACACTCACAAGAGCTTTTGTTTCTCTTTTATTTTATTTGTGTATGTTTCAGTCAATCTCTGGAGCTAAGTAGGTCAAACCATGCTCCACATACTCGCAGTTGCCCAATCGTTGAACTCTGTTTGGGTGAAAGAGAGACAGAGGGCAAGGCACACTCCAGTTTTTGTGCTTATTGCACTCTGGGCCAGATTTTTACACCTAATTGGACATCAAAGATGCCAATAACTGCGTTGTTGCATATTAAAAGTCCAAAGTTTCCTCTAGAGTATCTTGGTGTTTCTGAAATGTCACCAGGATCATCATCTTTAAATACCCAGTTCCCATAGAAATCTGCCAGTGAAGGTACCTAAATAAATTACATAACAACCGTGCCCATTCCTAGGCATTAATCTCACATCTGCACAAAAATTAGCATTTGTCTTCTAAACTTACATTCATAGAGGCAAACAAAGCCTATTTATGCCATCCTTTGAAGAGAAGGGTAAACTACTAATTTGACTGGGAAGGGGTTGCAGTTGCTGCTCCAAGGTGCACTGAGGTACATACAGATATGGGATAACCCATCCTAAACCACAAAGAATTAATTGTCCCCACAGGGTCCTCTCCATCATTGCTAGGAGAAGCCTAAACAAAGAAGTAACATTGTTTGCTTGACTTGTAAAGGATTAAAGTGAGGTGAGATACACCTAACTTCTAGGCCTAATAGTATAGCCTAGGTTAGGCTCGCATGATCCAGACTGAAACACAACTCCGTGGTTTACATCACCGGGACTCCCAAAAGGAAAGGTGCTGTGATCAGAAAACACAGCTTTCGGACATAATTTTCCGCCTGCTCCTGCTGCGAGAGAAGGAGTCATGGATCTTTGCTTCATATGTTGTCTAATGGGTGCAAAATATCTGTGGGGATGCCTTCATGCTATTCCAGCTTTGATGAGCACTTACACGATTGAAAAAAAATATCAGGGATGGGGCTGCATGCTTTCAGGCTTTTAATAATCTTTACAGTTTGGCTTCCTACCAGCCAGTTACGTAATCTATTACAATGAGATTTATTTATTTAAAGGACACTTAAACTCTTTGATTTATATTCATAAGTAATTAAACAGACACACTGAGTGCTTCACATATATTTTTCCTTGGTACGGGGTTAATCTGAGTTTCAGCACAGATCCAGAAGGTAGCTGTCTGGTTGTCCCTTCTCCCCTCCCCAGCAACCCCTGAGTCTCAGAGGAGTAACAATTATCCAGTGCGTGACGGTGGGTGGATAATTGGGGCAGCACTTCCTGCTGGCATTTTTGTTATCTTGCTGAAGCAGACTATGCAATGGATTTGGTAACCAGAGGACCTGAATCTGTCTCATCAGCAGGGGATAAATATGTGGCAATGACAGATTTTTTGTGATGGTGATTAAGGATGTCTGGCTGTCATGGTGCATTTGCATTGGTTGGTGTGACTACGCGGGTCCAGGAGAGAATGTAGCATCTCTTTTTGTCCTTAGAGGCAGTTCAATTGAAGTGCTACTGGGCCAGTTTGGTAAAACATGCATTTCAGTTTATTCCTGTATTGTATAGATCACTAAGAAGCTTTTCTTTGTAATGATTTTGTCAGGGAGGAAATGCAATTTAGAAAGTCCGTAAAATTACTCCTGCCCTGTGTCAGGTCACAAAGCTTGCTTCTTGCTAACATCGTTCATTGTCCATCATGAGTGTTTTCCTGCCTTCAAAAGAATTTATAATCATAAGTATTGACAGTAGTTGCTCTTTCTCTGCAAGGTACCGAACTAGCTCAGCAATGTCATACGTGGGAAAGAAACGCCTTCCAGGCTCTAACGCTGCTCAGCATTCACCCCTAAGCATTTTTGCTTCCCTGGAGGTAGCACCAGGCTGTTTATAACATCCAGTTTCTGCTTCCATCACTGGAGACTGTAAATGGGGAAGATCTCATGTGTCCCTAACGCTATCTGAACTGTGCACACTGCATCAGGGCTGGTTTCTCCAGAGCCCAGTTAGAAACTTGGGAAGGGCTTCAGCTCATGACTAATTAATTTAGATGCCTAAATTCACATGTCCATGTCAGACAGACATTTCAGGACCATTACAGCCAGTGGAGACGTAAGGCTTTGTTCGGCTGTCTAAACTACTGCATGTGAGGTAACTACATGGGGCTGGTAGATCCATGGCAGACCTGTGCCCTTCTGGACTGGCAGCTGAGTCCAAGTGTGACCTCCTGGGGCATCTCAAATGGCACTAGCCTCTGCTGAAGCCACTGAATCACATCTCTAGAGGTGGACACCTAAATTAAGATGTGTATGTGTTGGAGCTGAATCCCTTTACAAGGAACATTAATGATCACAATGCACACTGGATGCTGGAAGCAAACTGGAAACTTCTCAGATTTGCACCGAAGTTTGCAGAAGTCAGTGCAGATTTGTTTTGGAACATGTTCTTAAAGAAAAGTCATGCCTTAAGGTGTGATTCATGGAAAACAGCTTTTTTTTACACATTATCAGATGTATCTAGTTTACCGGGGAGAAAAACTAATAATTTTTCTTTTAATTAGCGGTGATATCAACTGACTCTGGGAATCATGCTTTGTTCTTTCCTTCCCACCTTATCACATTTTTCCACTAGATATAACACGTCCAAATGAGTACACACTGGTTTTTTTTTTTTTTATTTACTAAAAGTAGATTGATGTGGTGGAAGTGACTAAAAAAAATATACAGATTTTTAGGTTGAAATGGAACAATCCAGTCTGACGTCAAACATAGCAAAGGTCTGAGAATTTTACTAATGATGCCTTCAGGGAAGGCAACTATTCTTTTTCTGGGAAGGATTCAGTAAAGGTGAGCAGGTAACTCACTCATCGCCCTGTCTGCTTACAGCAGGTGGATAGATATATATTTATGACAACTCAAAAATCAGGATAAGATGCTGAATTTTATTAGGAATCATAAATTCTCCTTAATATCAAATGATTACTGTTTAATGAAATGAGCACTTCAGATTAAAAAGAAATGAATGGCTGCAGCTATGGGTAAAAAAAAATATATACATCCATTGTACCTGTTTATCATCCACATATTTTTCTATAAAAAGCAATGAACAAGTCACTATGATTTTCCCTCTACATCTTTTTTTATTGATCCCATGTACAGAGGTTGGCATCTAGGCCATTCTGTGGATGTGCTAATCTTTTCATGGCTGTAACAGGGATGCTAGTTTAAAATTTATTTTTGGTTGGGATTTTTTAAGTACCTTGGTGAGAATTTTTTGAAACGTCATTGAATTGCTCACTGAAGATTCACCTTGACATTTCAGAGCAGACTACCCCAAAACTGTCACTGAACTTTGAAATGTAGCAGTACCAGAATTATATGCTCTAAAAATAGAGGAAAGGCTTAAAGAAGAATTAAACTGACTTAGACAAGTTTAATTAATCACTATGCTTTGGAAAAAAAAAAAACGTGCTTTTCTGTTGAAGTGGAGAGACAGTTTAGACAGAGACTGGGTTGCGCAGAGGCATTATCGGAAGACATCAGTGTACTAAGCAAGAGCGAGCCCTGTTCTTTTCAGCTTCTGCTTTTGGAACGCATGACGGAAGCCATTTCGATACAGCCCATGTGTCAGCCTGCTTGTTTGCACTACTGGGGCCTCATTCAAATCCACTAGAAGCTGATGCAAACATCTCCTTGACCCAGTGGATCGGGTCCATGCTCTAGCATGCTCTCAATGTGTTCATATACACACTTACCTCCAACTGTGTGACCAAAGACAAGAGCAGAAGAGGTGACCTGGGATAGGAAGGAAAGGAGAAGAAGGTCCTTGGCCATGTTGTTATGTGTTAGTTGGAGTTCAGGAGGAAGAAGGTGAGACTGGTGGCATCCATGGGGCAGAAGGGAGCAAGGGGCAAAGGATGAGGCTGGGATGTCGCCAGCCCCACCTCCTGCCATTCCTGACGGGGCTCTGATGGAACCTGGACCTGAATCATCACCTCATCTTGTCTGGGGCTGTCAGTAGAGCTGGACATTGTCACTAGCCCAGCCCCACTCTGATGCTGAGGGCACAGTCTCTGCCCATGCATGGTCTCCTGGCTTGTGTCCCTCCTGGAGCAGCCCCACTCCCGCTGCTCCCTTGGTAATGTATATGCCAACACACCTCTCATTTAGCACCGTGGATACCTGAGGAGTCAAGAGCTCACCCATCTGCTGTCCTCAGTGTTGGCGAGAAGCTAGGTTTTGGGAGCTGGTTCACAGCTGCCTTCTTGCAGGGAGGCAGCCATGAGTTTCATGAGTCCCTTCCCTGGTCAGCTCTCCAGCTCTCTCTCAGACATGGAGGGCCCTGCTTAGCGATGCCCCATTTTAGGCCCGTTTGGAGTACACAGACCCATCTTTTGGCATCGTGTAGGTGAACCCCAAAACTCGTGAGAACCATTTTTTTTCCTCCTAAACAAATGGCATCTCACCTGTCAAATTCAGCACAGCGGTGAAATGCGTGCAAGTGGCTCAGCTACACTGTGAATGTTTTACTAACTTACCCCCTGCAAAAGGACTGTTAATATCAACATATTTTTTTCCCAAAGAAGAAGTAAACAGTATGATCACCCACCATCTTCCCCATATAGGTAAAGGCAGGCAGGCACAGTGAAACTGCTTCTGCAGCAGGGGTGCCTCAGCCAGAGCCTTTCCCCAGTTATTAAGGGGGTCTCAGCCTGGATAACTCACTCAGCCCTGCACGGATGTTGCTAGCCAGTTCCAGGAGCAGGTTCAGGTCCCTCTGCTCTGTCGGCTACCAGACGATGCAGCCACACTCAAGCGCTTCAGCCGCCCAAGTGACTTGGGCAAGGTTGTCTCTATAACCTGTGTGCAGCAAGGATTTGGACAAGCTCTCTGCCAGGCCAAGGCTAGCAGCCTCATCGCAATCCCATCCTCCCTTCCTAAGATCACGCAGAGAAGCTGAACTCAGTGTATCTATCTTCTCCTAGCTGATCTGTAATCTTTTGAAAACCAGAATTTCTAATGGGAAAACTGATAACCCCTCAAGTCTGGCAATACTGTTGAGTGCTACTGTAATAAGGTAGTGTATATTCAATGTAAGGATAACGGATAATGTGGGATTTATAACAAAGCCATAACTCAATAGAGGGGGTTCAGATGATATCACGAATTGCAGCCATGAAGTCTGATTGATCGATGAGATCATTAGAAAGCTGAGATTGAACTACAGGTCTGGTAATTTATCACTCTATGGCCTCAGCATTTTTTATGGTATTTGAGGAACAGTTACAAGTTTTCCTGCACTGTTTTTTTCAGGTCCCTAATTATAAATAAGGTGCCTTCAGATGCTTTTAAATCAGTGGGCAGTCTAGAGTCACTGTCTTTCACTGTAATCAGAGTTGCAGGCATACAGTGAACTTCCCTTTTGAATTATTTAAGATGTAGATCATTGCAGAATTACAACATAGCTTTTTCTTTCTCAGTGTTCAACACAGCAGTGGAAAATTCCAGTGTAATAAGACTGGAAGGTAAATTTCTTTCATAGTTAACATTTTATTGTGCTAATTAAGAGGCAAAACAGAAAAAGATTCTGCATTCTATGTAATTGTTAAGAGTATTTCATATTAATTAATAAACATAGACCAGTTAGTCTGAGGCATGCGATTTTTCAATATCTTTTTTTCAGCTGGTTTAGTAGATTATATTTGCATTTCTGTGAATGATATCTGGCCCATTGCTTGGATATATTTTGTATGTACATATAAGCTGTCGGGAGCCATAACAGTTTGATAAAGTAACAAGGCATTTGCTTTCTAGAAGATGAAAATTAACAGCCATAGGCAGACCTGAAAAATTAATGGATTCTAGTTCATTTTCCAGCTCTGACAGCTATTAACCCAGAGCATTATACAGTAAAATATCGAGGATGGCTGGCATCTTTGAAAGCAGTCTCCACAGTCTGTGGGAATGGTAAGCAAATTGTCAATATCACCTGGGTGATATTTCTGGACCTGTCTTTAAGAAAATGAAAAACAGAGATGCCACTTACACTTCATGTCTAATCAATTTGACGCTTTTATTTCTATAATAGCTGGAGGACAGGGACATTCTGTCTTGCCTCTTCCTTGCTTCTTCCTACGTGTCTCGCTGCCCAAGGTATCCAGTGCTGACACATATATGCGTTTTTCACTCCCTCGCTTCCAGCATTACGGCTTCTGCAAAGCACAACCTGTGTACCGGCATCTCCCATGCCCGTGGCCCCCCAGCTTTCTCAATTCTTTCAAGAGGGTTAAGGCTGCTGGAGTTGTTGCAGGTCTCTGTCTTCCACTGATGTTTTGAACCCTTGTGATGATCTTTTTCATGTAACAGAATGAGGGTGATGTGATTCCCTTGGGCTTCCCTGCTGTGCTGCTGCAAAAGAAGAAAATTATTCTTTTTTTCTTCTTTTTTTTTTTTTCTTAATTTCCCTGGTGCTGTCTGGTAGAACTGGTGAACAAGCAGCCTTCCCAGTTCTTGGGAAATTTCACCTAACAAATGTATTCAGTCTGAATTAGGCTGGAGTGGACAGAAATATTCAGAATTTCCTATGAAACTGGGAATTCTAAGGAAAATCTCACGTCTGACACACCAGATTATTGTGTTTACAAAACAAAAGTTTCTCCTTGCAGCTATGGTGAAAAAGTGACATTCCTGACAGTTCTGTGCAGCTGCAAAGAGGCTGACAGGAATGGTAACGTCACCATGGGGTGGGCAGGATGCTCAGGATCTGTGATTCACTCACACCCTGCCCTGTGCTGCTCATCTGAGGACATCCAGGGTACAAATGCTGACCTCCACAGCAAGGAGTCTACGGTCTTCAAATACTCAGAGACCTTTGAGAGTTAACAGGTTTCCCTTGTCCTGCTGAAGGACCAGGTGACGGTTCCTTACTCAGAGCTCTGAAACCCTGTTTAATCAGCTCCCACTGCATGGCAAAAGCATGAGGCAGTAGTGGCTTCTGCCTGCAAGCCGATAAATCCTTGCAAATTTATTTCCAGAGATGCTAGCTTGTACCTTACATAGTCAGCAGTTTTGTACATATTAATTTCTCCCCTGATGTAAAACTTATCTCTCAGCCAGAATCCTGTAAAACAGATTATTCTCTACTCTCACTGGCATCATCAGTAACCTATGTCAAATTGGGCTGGTCTGCGTTAGGGTCCACTATGGCTGCGTTACTGTCGTACCTTAGATGTTTTCATTAACATAGCAGTTATTTAATATTCTGCGTCTGTCATATTCTTAAATATCTGGTGTCAGCCTTGTGGAATGAATATCAGTCAAAATCTGCCCTACTTAGGTTTCTTTGGGATATTTCTGTAGCTCTTCATCTAGATTACATGAGCATTTCACAAATATTAATGACTTAGTCTTCATAAAACTTTCTGAGATATTAAGACACAATTCTCTCTGTCTGACAGTGAGAAAGCACAGAGAATTACAGATAAAGAAACACGGGCTAATCTGGGGATACCCCGAGCGACATGGCTGATGCTTGTGTTCTCAGAGCTTGTGCCTTTGCCTGTCTCTCAGCAGCACGGTTCCCACTGACACAAAATGCAGTTCCGAGTTTTCAGCTAAGCTGCAAGTCATCCACTGCCTCCTAAAACATCATCTAGGGGAAATACTTACCCTCTCCTATGCCTCTGTAAAGACATGGAGGTCAAATCCAGCTCTCTGGGGCAGTTTTCAGCTTCCTCACCACCCTTCCCTTGTCTACAAACCTGCAATCACTTCTCCCCCCCCTGCCCTCCATCAGAGGAGGGGATGCTGACAACAAATCATGCCGGTGCACTCTGTATGTGAGACCAGGGTCCTGCCGAGCGGCGATCCCTGCATTACAGAGTCTTTTACAACGCATGTGCCAGCAGGGTGGGGATTGATTTACAGTTGCGTGGGGCAGCCTCCCTTCTGGTTTTTCCCAGCCTTTTACACTTAGGTCTCGGTAACCTTAATGTTCTGCTTGTACATGAATGAGTTAGGGAGAGATCTGGCACCGCTGAGCAGATGGTGATGCTGTCCCCTGGTGAGACAAGGGCCGTACCCACCCAAGGAGAGCTGGGTGACCTTGCTTGTTTCGAAGCCATGTTTTTCTATTACATTCTATTTGTGTGCTGATGAAATGAACCATATAATATCAAACCACAGCCGAAATAGAAAAGCAAAGGAGAAGCCTCTCTAAACCACTCCTCATTTATCCTGGGGAGGTGGTGGGAGGGGGAGTTTTCCAAGTTAGGGATTAAATTATTTGTCATACTCTACTCCCACCTCAAAAGCTGCAGAGACTTAGATAGTGCTTATGTTACAGGCAGAGTTTTACAAGGCAGCTGCTGGGAGAGTTTCAGTGCTGGTGAATGCAGCTCCTGTAATCTATGGTGTTGACAGCTGGGTTAACGTAGGGCTGTGTCCACACCTGTGCTACGTTAGCACAGGGATGTCCCACCAAGACATCCCTTATTGTCCCCGACCCTACACAGACAGAGACAGAGACAGAGACAGAGAGCTTTCCTTCCCTGCGTTGACTGCTTGCTTTTAAAAGGCAGGTAAAGGTGGGAGGGGAAATCCAGGCTGAGCTGATAAATGAAGCCTTTTTCCTTCCTTTTAGCTAACCCTGCCTTTTTGTTGAAGGTGAGGTATTTGTAGGCTAAGCTGATCACTGGATTCTGATCACAACTCCTCAAAGTAGCTCCCACAAAGTGGGGCCTCTCCAATGTCCTCTCCATGGTAGACGAAAAGACCAGAAAGGAGACTCTAATAACCTCAGCATGGATCCAGCCCACCACTGCCCAGATGATTGCCACAAATTTTTTTTTTTTTCAAATACAATCATAATTTTCATGGGAAATACAAAACCAAATCTCACATGAACATTGCTTAGTGGTGAAGAAACCTCCATGGTGCTTAGCAGGTTGTTCCAGTGGTTAATCACCCCAGCTGTTGAAACACCCAGAAGGTCTGATTTCCTAAGCACTGATGGATGTTAGCATCCTTGCCATCGGCCCCCACAACGTGTTTAAAGACTCCAGGTTATCAGTATTCAAGACCTTCCTATGCAGGAAACACTTCTCTTCATAATTTGTGTAGAGCTCATTTCAGAAAGTTTGGAGAAAATGCCATTGTCAGCATTATTTGCTTCACAACAAAAATTTCTCAGTATTCAGATCTCTATAAATACCTCTGTCTGAATAGATGGTAATAGCTTTAATAAATTATTCTGAAATTTTAACACTTTTATATTTTAGATAAGGAGTGAGGTTTCTAATAGCAGCCTAATGGAGCTTGCAGCTTTTCTTTTTTTTTTTTTCACACAAATAAGTCCATCCTTTATTAAAAGTGGTATAATTACTTCTTGTTTATGCTTCCTTTGCCTACTTTGTTTCCAGACTTATTTGCAGCTTTGGGCATTTCTAATAAGGTTTTAGTGCAGTTTCTTTCTTGTTGTGTTATATTTTTCTCCCAAAGTGGGAAAAACTGCAAATATAAATGCATTGGGGGGAACATAAATGAGAACGCTATAGTAAGAGAGATTCAGTTTTAGATGGTATGTCGTATCAGATCATGTGATGTGGTTTTGAAGCACACGTCCTTTGAGCAATTTACAAACTTCAGAGGAATTCAGAGAGTTTGGGGACAGGGAAAACCATTTGCTTTTCTTCACTAATTAATTAGATGGCATTAATAAGATCCAACAATATCATGCTGTTACAAAAAACAAAAAACAAAACAAACCCTCACCAACAAAAAAAACCAACAAAGAAATATTGTGCTGATACTGTATTAGAGACTTGAAATAAATTACCTGGGCGACGTATTTGGAAGTTCAAGGTCCAAGTTTCAGCATCACAGCTCAAGAAAGAAGTAGAATAACTGGACTTGATGATGGCAACCTAGATATGATGATCAGACATCTGGAAACCATGACTTACAAGGAGTAATTGAATGAATAACAGCTGCTTGGTCTTGAAAGGGGAAGACTGACTGCAGTCTGTAAAACTATAACAGTTTTCAAATGTATAAAAGGCCACTGTGGGAAAATAACAGAAGATTGACGAGGAGGATTGTAAACACACTCGAGTGACTTGCAGCTGGGGTGCTGAAAAACACATATATCATACTAATCGTTCTTTGGCCTTGTGTGTTGGACAAGTGGCACATCTGCATTTAGATAACATAGGTCTGTGGTAGACTTACAGGCACCCTGTCGAACATGCTTGAGATTCCTGCCCTGCTGTGGGAAAGATCAAAGCGGCGTGGTGAACTATGCCTGCGTGAATCCCTGATAAAGAGGGGAGAACAGCAGGTTCGGTGGTCCTCTAGCACGGACCGAGCTCCGTGGTGCCTGCATTCCCGCTTGTGTGCCTCTGCCCGGGTGCTGCTTCAGGGATCCCCCGGCTGGCGAGGTAACGAAAATAAATTTACTCTTTGCATTTCATCCGTGGTTTTGTAGTGGTTCCTGCGTCCTGCTGTGCCGGCTCACACAGACACCATGAAGAATAAGTAATAATCTGTTTGCTGACATGACTGGGATCAACAGAAGACCTATTGGATATAAATTCCAAAGAAGGAAAATTTACACTATTTAAGATTAGACACTATTTAAAACTTTATTGTGGTGCAATAAGTGAATCACAAAGTAGAAAACAGGTTGTTTAAAGAGTTCTGGTGTCTCAATCACTGGAAGTTTTTAGGAAAAAAAATGACAAATGTCTCTTGATTTATATGTAATTACATATAATTAACCCTAGCTTGAAGTAAGACGACGGGTAAATTACCTCTTTCCTCATTTCGTCTTTTAGGATTCAGATCAGAAGCAAGAGATTAATACCATTTGGGTTTTCATGGGGTTTTTAATGCTGGGCTTTTAAGCATGAGGTGGGAAGGAGACACTTTCTGAACCATTCTGACAAGCAGTATATGGCAAAGAGGACTGCAAGTACAAAGGAGATAAGCAAACTGAGCAAACAGTTTATCACAGACACAAACTTCAGCCAGTTTGGATATCATCAACAGAAGCAATTTACCATTAGAAAATGACCCTGTGCTGAAGTATTTTTGAGAAATATATTTTTGTGGAGAAATTCCCTGTCTCCCAGATGAATGCGTTTTCATAACTTTGAATGTTCTGTCCTGATGCTTTCAGAATAGAACAAGTTTTGATTTTTTCACCTAAAAATAGCTGATTTCAAATATGTATATATAGTTAATGAAAATGGAAGAAATAATGATTTTTTTTTTGAAGAAAACATGTTTATTGGTTCTAAATAAAACATTTGGAAGAAGAACTTTAAAAGTGAATCAGTTAGCTTTGGGTTCAATGTCCTGTGGAATGGGCCTTCTACTTTCCTTCGAACTTCAATAAAATGATCCTAGATTTTTAGTAAAATTAGATATTGTTTAAGTATACATTGGGGGAATCCCTCTGGGTTTTGGAAAGTATATATACATAAAAGGAACTGAACAGTGACTGTGTCTCCATGTTCAGTCTATAGTTGCAACATTTTTGTTTTGTTTTTATTATGATTCAGGTTACTTTTGGTTTTTCTGAAAGTAAAATACAGGATTTATAATAATATCACTCAAATATAGCTTATGATGAAACTTACAGTGAGACATAGGAATGGTGGTGCCTGTCTTAATTTTTCTGCTAAGCATGCATTTATTAGTCTTCCTTAAAGTTTATCTGAATATTACAAAGGTAGCATGACTATGATATTATTCGACTGTCAATTTACCCTCTCAAAGAAATTGCCATCTACAGCAACTTAAAGAAATAATCTGCCAACACAAACTTGAACTAGTCAGTTTTATGAAAACTGGAAAATTTAAAGGCTTGAAATTCAAGGATGTCTTTGAAAAATAATGGGAATCTGTATGCCCTACTTTGTCCTGTTGGTTGGATTTGGCCAAGGATAGTGCATTGCTGTGAATTCACAAACTTCATCTGCAGTTCATTGATGTAAGTGAAGATGGAGGGCTCACACCCTCCTCCTCACCTCCCAACACCCATTCTTTAATTACGCTCTTTTCCACTGTTGGTTTGACTTACTGTGCAACCACTGTGGACAAGAATGGGTATCAGGACACTGGGAGAAAACAAAAGTAATGCAGTGGTTGGATTGTATGCCAGTGCAGCAGGCTAGAGCGATGTCCGTACCAAAAACCATGGAATGGAAAATACAAACATTTTTTTGGGGAGAAGCCAAGGCTGAAAATATGAGGTAAGGTCCTTGCTGTAGGGCATCCCCATGGCAGCTAAATCCAAACTTCTAATTAAGAGATCCCTTATCAGAATGCAATGTCTTTACTTTCTTCCAAACAGCCTGAATTGAGACCGTGAATCATCCTCGAAACCAGCTTTTGGTAGCTGGCTCAGAATTGAACAGTCACAATTATTCAGTGTTAGAGAAAGAAGACTACTGCTAGTTCACTGGGTCTGGCATCTTTGCCAAAGTGGCAAAAACCTCCTCTACTAGAGCAAGAATACAGGTACAGCATCCATTCCCAGGCCGTTCTGTTTTCAATGGCCTTACAATTCCTTTGTAAGAAGAATTTCTCTGGTGGACCGAAAACTGGCTGAACTGTTCAAAGGGTTGTGACCAGTGACACAAAGCACAGCCGGAGTACCCAAAAGTACAGTAGTTTAACGTCTTAGAATCATTTAGGTTGGAAAAGACCCTTAAGATCATCGAATCAAACCATTAACCTAACACTGCCAAGTCCACCACTAAACCATGTCCCTAAGTGCCAAATCTACACATCTTTTAAATACCTCCAGGGATGGTGACTCAACCACTTCCCTGGGCAGCCTGTTCCCGTGCTTGACAACCCCTTCGGTGAAGAAATTTTTCCTCATATCCAATCTAAACCTCCCCTGGCGCAACTTGAGGCCATTTCCTCTCGTCCTATCGCTTGTTACTTGGGAGAAGAGACCAACACCCACCTCGCTACAACCTCCTTTCAGGTAGTTGTAGACTGCGATGAGGTCTCCCCTCAGCCTCCTCTTCTCCAGACTAAACAGTCCCAGTTCCCTCAGCTGCTCCTCATAAGGCTTGTGCTCCAGGCCCTTCACCAGCTTCGTTGCCCTTCTCTGGACACACTCCAGCACCTCCATGTCCTTCTTGTAGTGAGGGGCACAGAACTGAACACAGGATTCGAGGTGCGGCCTCACCAGAGCCGAGTACAGGGGCACGATCACCTCCCTGCTCCTGCTGGCCACACTATTCCTGATACAGGCCAGGATGCCATTGACCTTCTTGGCGACCTGGGCACACTGCCGGCTCATGTTCAGCCGGCTGTCGACCAGCACCCCCAGGTCCTTTTCCTCTGGGCAGCTTTCCAGCCACTCTTCCCCAAGCCTGTAGCGTTGCCTGGGGTTGTTGTGGCCCAAGTGCAGGACCCGGCACTTGGCCTTGTTGAACCTCATACAGTTGGCCTCGGCCCATCGATCCAGCCTGTCCAGGTCCCTCTGCAGAGCCTTCCTACCCTCCAGCAGATCAACACTCCCGCCCAACTTGGTGTGGTCTGCAAACTGACTGAGGGAGCACTCGATCCCCTCGTCCAGATCATTGATGAAGATATTGAACAGGACCGGCCCCAAAACTGAGGCCTGGGGAACACCGCTCGTGACCGGCCGCCAACTGGATTTAACTCCATTGACCACAGCTCTCTGGGCCCGGCCATCCAGACAGGTTTTTTACCCAGTGAAGAATATGCCCATCCAAGCCATGAGCAGCCAGTTTCTCCAGGAGAATGCTGTGGGAAATGCTGTCAAAGGCTTCACTAAAGTCCAGGTAAACAACATCCACAGCCTTTCCCTCATCCATTAAGTGGGACACCTTGTCATAGAAGGAGATCAGGTTAGTCAAGCAGGACCTGCCTTTCATAAACCCACGCTGAGTGGGCCTGATCACCTGGGTGTCCTGTACGTGGATGGCTAAGGCGCTGCACGCATTAGTACAGTGACATTTCAGATGTGCAGGTCTCTCTGCTCCCCTGAGGTTCCCCCGGTTCAGGAAGCCCCCCTGTACATCACAATAGAGTGCTCTGCTGCCGATCATGCCGGCACTGGAGCTGTTTACTTCGCCGACTGATATTGGGATCATTGAAATCCCCCATGAATACTAAAACCTTTTTGTTTGTTCCCATTGTCTGAAGGCCTCCTCTACTTCTTCCTGATCAGGGAGAGCATAGTGGAAACACACCAAAATGTTGCATCCTTCTACCCAACACAACAGACTTCACAGTTTTGCAAAATATACAGGAATATGCTATCAATCTCTAAATGTAATTAATGTCTTATCTGTATTACACCTCCATTTCCTTGAAGGGTTCTTATTACAAACGTGCGTTTTACTGAGCCACCGAAAAGAGATGCAGTCCTCAGAAGCAAATATGAACTCTGCTACTTAGATGATGGCTTTATGAACTGTGTAAGAACTGAAAAAGAGGCAAAAAAATCTTTTTTCTTGATCAGGTTGCTTATAAAAATAAACCCAAGCTTAACTTTTCTTATTTTAATTGGTGAAATGAAACTGGAATTGAGAGGATCACAAGTTTCCAGATAAGCATGCAAAAGAAGTATTGATTGGCTAAGCAGCTCAGATGAACGATCCTCAGCCTTGTTCAGTGAATGCCTCTGTCTGAAATGAAAGTGGTTACTACTCTCAACTCTATTTATTACAAACAAAACTGAGACACTTTAATGGTAGGCTGTGTATGTGTGCTTGTGTGTGCGTGGGAGAGTGGCAGAAATCCTTGATTTTCTAAAGATGTCAGTGGAGCAAGATTTTCCTTCCTCAAACCATAAAAAAATCCTGAGTACCCATTTTAAGTTCCAGGAAGGTCATAATCACTACCTTAAATCATTTTCAATGTGTATTTGTAATGAATAAGGGGGCAGTCTAGACCTCTACTTTATGGAGACAGAGCACTCCACTTTTATTACAAACCAGCTGCCGTCTTTTAACTTAGCCCTGATCCTAGATAAAACCATTTAGAAGAGTGAACATGCTGCACTGCTTTTAACCAATGACAGCTATACACAACCTGCTGTTGGACTGTCCACATGGTAGAGGTTTGAAGCAGTGTCATCCTACCCAAAGCAAACACCAGAAGGTGGATGGCAGAGAACCCAAGAAATCTGAATGCTATGTGATTAAGAGGGAGATTGACTCTGACGAAGACACTTCGTCTAACATTTGTTTTTCCTTGGAAAGCTTTGTATTTTTCTTGCCCAGCCAACATTATGATAATGGCCTTGTGGGGCTCTGACAAAAGTTATTATTTGAGATGCATGTGCCATTAATCAAATAAAAACAATAATTTGGTGACTTCCAAATCCTAATCCATGAGTTAATCTTCATTGTACTGAGCCCAGTTCAACAAAAAAATTAACCATGTGCGTGTTCTTTATGAGCCTTTGTCTAAAAAGATAAATGGCATGTGTATGCTTAAAGATGTTTATGTGCTTAAAGATGTTTATGTGCTCATGTGTTTGTCTTCTGTGTGGGCTTTACTTCCTGAGGTTGTGGGGTAAGCAAAGAAAGCATTTTCTTGATTTGGTTATGACTTGAAAGTTGAACAGGGCAATTCAGGGAAGGGAGAAAGGGATGTAGCAGGCAGTGGAAAAAAGCTTATTCTCTTAAGCCAGGACAGCTGGTGGGAGAAGAGATATTTTCTGAGGCTCTTCCCATGCACTGATCCAGAGCTTTATTAGCAGGAGTAGGCTGAACTGGTGCAGACCCCTCAGTCTGGACTTATTTATTCAGCTGATTAAGATTTTCAAGCCCTTTATGAGAAGAGGTATTTATGGAGCCTGGAAAAAGGTTCAGAGATGGGCCTCAAAAATTGATGAGAGTGTCTTGTCTTTCATCCCAGAGCCCTTTATAAATTGTATACAGGAACAACTTCATCCACCACCGAACCAAAATGCCTGTCTTGCTGGCATGAGCGCAGCGGCTGTTAACAGAGAACAGGTCACTAAACGGCAGGGCTTGTGTGGGAGGTGAGGAGGAGTATGAACCCCAGGTGGCATGTGAGACAGAAGCAGTGATTGCTTAGGCTGGAAGGGAAAGGGAAACCAATACTAATATAATTAGTACAGTAGAGCTGTATAAGTGGTTTGCAGTGCAAGGTTTGTACTCTTCTTTGGCTGCGTCTAAGATAATGAGGTTGGCCCGATGCCCAGAGCCAACAACTATCCCGACTATAAATCTCCCAGCTTATCTCCTGGGGCCCATCATGCTCGACCCTGCAAGTTCTGCTGAACTCCCAAGTCTGAGTCTGGCTCCATCCTTCCACCTTCCAGGCCTAATTTTTTCTGTCACATCTGGGAACTTCAGAGGTGCTACAGGCACTGAGCACGGGCAGTTTGCCAATAATAATTTTACAATTCCCTCCTGTAGAGCTGGCTTTTCTACCCACAAATAGAGACAGCCCAGAAGCAGGGAGAAATCTTGCTGTCTAGGAGGTCCCCATTGACAACTGTAATAGAAACATTAAGGTATGACAGAGACAAGGAAGGGTGGCTCCAGGCTGAATGCAGGCAACACTATGCATATATTTATAATAGGCAGTATAATCATGCAGAGATCCCTGGAATAGCCTTAGTTGTTGGACGAAGAACAGTCCTATAGGCACAGAGCCAGATATCCCTGCTGTAGCAGGTCAGAAGCAGGACAGTCGTCATGGTTCTTGTGTCCATTGCAATGTGTTACTGCTTTCTTCCAAGTAATCTCCTCTCACCCTACCAATCCACCAGTAGAAAAACTCTCAAAAATGCAGTGCAGTAAGGTACCGAAGAATACTTGACTTCTAGGAAAGCACAGAGGGATGGTGTTCAGAACACTCTGTGTTCCGTACAGAGGTGAGCTGAGTACTCATGGCAATCCTAATTCCTAAGAAAGGCTCGACTGGTCTCATTGGGAGGTTTCTAGCATGCAACCCTCAGGGATTCAGACCCCGAGCAAATACTTTGATCAGCAGGCTGTGGAATAGTGGTGGTGGGGAGACAGCCAACAGCTTCCAATGTGAAGTGCATAAACAGTCCATGAAAGAGGGACAGGACCCTAACACCCGCTCAGCTGAGTAATCCACCTCCTGTGGTCTGGCCACAGTGACCCAGCTTCGACTGAGGCATGGCAGTATTGTTACCCACTTGATATATCCTGGTGGTTAAATATGTGGAAAATGTATCCATGAATCCTCTCTGTTAAGGAGGGACTTCAGTCTAGGAAGTGGCTGGGTGAACGCTGTAAGCACCGAGCTGTATTCAGGAGATGGGTGATGGCAACAGCAGTGTGAGTCCTGCTCAGTAATCTGTGCTCAGGAGGCCAGTAAACATACAAGCTCCACGAAGGGTGCAAATTCAGTTTTCCTTGGTTAGTGTTGCTCTGTGATAGGCTGTGTTTCCTTTCAGCCATTTCTACGTGGGTCCTTGATCACTCTTTGGGACCTGTGTTAGCTGAATAACGTACCTGACTCCATCGCGCTGCTTCATTTAGTTGGGAAGAAAATAGCAGCTGCTCTTTAGTTATCATATCAAATCAACCGGTTCCCCAGCATAGGAAGTTCAAGATTTGATCCGCATTAAATATTCTTGAATCTGTTACTGATACAATCCTGAGCAAATCATTTAACTTCTTTATGTTTGTGTTTCCCACCTGTTCTTTGACTTCCTTCTCAGTGACTTATTAAGGATGGGAGGTCTCCTTCTCTCTGGGCTGACTAGGATGCAAATAATTTTATAATGGAGAACAGAAAAGTAGGTAAGAAAAGAAACAGGTCCAGGAAAGACTATGAAGGAAAAGGTGTCTGTTTCAAGGGAAGGAGTTCTTTCTTCCTTCCCATTCCCAAATATTAAAGAATGGGAGAAAATGTCCTTAAAAGAGAAAATAGATAATACTCCAGTATTCTGGTCAATCTTTAATTCACGCCCACCTACTCAATATTCACCTCAAATAATCAATACTGGCAACTCTTAGCAGAAGAACATAGGCAATAGCTGGCCGTTTTGGTCCAATCTGGCAAAGTTTAGGATCCTATGGGAATAAGAGTCCCTAAGTTAAAAAGCTGATGAATTACAAGAGTTTCAGCAGAAGACAGTGAAGGAGAAACAGTGAATAAGTAAAAGCTGGCAAGGTTTTCACTTGGCACAGTAATTCCTCCTTCACTGTTTTTTTTCCTGTGTGTGAGTGAGTACGTAGCTTAGAAGACCTCTCTAATTCTTTGCATTTTGGAGAGCCCTTTGTTCTAGAGAGGTGTCGCTTTGAGTGTTCATTCCATTTTTCTTCTTTCACTTTTTAATTAAAAAAAAATTGCAAATGCAAAATGTAGCTGGGAGATCCGTGATGAAAAAGGCTTCATTTGAAAAGGGATTGGTAATGAGGGCTTGGAAGATGCATTTGGTAGTTAAACTTCAAGGCGCTTTTTTCCATCTATCCTGACCAATTTTATTTGCAGATGCAAAAACCACTGTAGACTCCTGAGTCATCTGTTATAATTATTTTTAATCACTACATTGTTTTTCATTTACAGGAAGTTTGCAGTTTACTTTTTACCAAAGGAGAAAAAATCATTTGTACTTAAAAATGGTGGAATCATTTGTACAGAAAATGGTGGAAAAACATCTCTGAAATCAGTCTTTCTGCTGGCATTTAATCTGTGATGGAGGTCTTAGCTGTTCTGGAAAAAAAAACAGGTTTGGCTTCAGGCATAAGAAGAAGCAGCTGCCTGCATAAGGAGACTGCTGGGAGTAGCTAACGAGTCCCACTGGTAAGTAATTGTGGTCCCAGTTTTGACTCAACCAGTCCTGCTTGGTGCCTTGACCCTTCCTCTTCACTTCTGGTCAGTGTGGGAGTGCAGGAAAGATGGAGTTGCTCCTTTCTGATGGAACAAGAAGGAACGTACTGCTTCTGAGGGTTGGCAGAAGGACAAATGAGTTAGATTTTGGCAGCCTGCTTTAGGAAATAGGTCCGTTGTCCATGGGAAACAAAAAGTCAATTGTCTCACAGCCAGAAGAGATGTGTGGCTGAACTGGTGATGAATGTGGATTGCACATAGACAGAGACAGAAAAAAGTGCTAGGAACTCTAGTTTTCAAAAGACAGGTTATTGGTTATCTGGAATTTGTTTTCCTTTCTTTAGAGTTGCAGCTTGTTTGAACTCCAAGCTGCTAGATGGCAATGGGAAGGAAAAAAAATGCTTGGACTGTGACGGCAAGCCCTTTGATGAGGAAGCCCAATGGGGCAAAGGGTCTATCAGTGTGTGGTAGAGCTGCAGAACTCCCTGTTTCAGGATGCTGTGGGTGCTAAAAGTTTCATGCAGTGACTGGGCAACTTCATGGAGTCCTGATCTACTGGCGGCTGTTAAAAGCAAAGACAACTCTCCAAGAAGTCGGTGAGTCATAAGTGATTTGAAGGCTGGCAGAGCACCCTGGAGAGGAATCACTGCATGCCTGCCTTTTCCTTATGCTCCGTCCTTTGTCTCCGCTTGCTGATCCTTGTTGGAGACAGGATACTCTGCTAGATAATCTGACCCCAAATAGCCTGGTCTAATACAGCAGCAGCCTGTCTCATGCTTTGAGGGATGATCCCAATTGTGCAATGACCTAACATCCTTAGCACACAGCAAGCCGCCAAAAGCCAGAATTCTTAGCCTCAGCATGTTGTCACATGCAGGGGTGGCCGTTACCTCAGTGACAGCAGGGCTCATCCCCACCAGAACTTTATAAACCTCACAAAAATCTTTCCTTGTTTTCTGCCTTAATAGTGGCAAGCAGTGGTGGCAAAACACAACAAAAGTTTAGGAGAACAGTTTTGTACAAAACAGCAACAGTATATGTTATTAATTGTCAAGATAATACTAATCATACTAAGAATATTTAGTTGTTATGTATTGGGGAAAAAAACAAAAGGTCCACTACCTTGTAAAGGACTTTGCAAGTTCATCCCACACACTCTTTCTTGAGCTCAGACTGTTGCTACATTCCCATTTTATGTGAGCTTGAAAGAGTCAGCAAAATCCCCAGTCTGTAGCTAGTGAAGACATACAACTCGTTACAACACGTGACAAATGTCCATATACCTACATACCGATATATATTCAATTAAGGCTTTCACGTGTTGCAGAGTTCTTGTGCATCTGTGTACCAGCACAATAACCCTCAGAGGGGATTTTGCCAGTTATCCTGAGGTGCATAGAGATGGGCTGGCAGCAAAAGGGGTTTGTAGGAGAAAGTTATAAAGTCCTTTATAGGTAATGCTCATATTCGCAATTTTCCAATCTATAAGAAATAAATATTCTTGTCTTGCTGGTTGTATCTTGCCAAAGGATAACCTCTACTCTTCTTGCTTTGCACGATATCATTCTCTTAAGCCTACATTGCGTTATATACGTGCACACAGACTCATGTCTACAACATTATTTTGTTGAGATCCCCACCAGCTAAAAAGCATCGGAGCTGTCAGTAGTCACATGAATGTTGTAAATAGGTTTCAGGCCTGAGCCAGTACCTTGCCCTGTGGTAGCGTATAGTGTGGCCACGTCAGCTGGGACAGCGTGAAGTGAGATGTCGCTTCATCATTTCATGGTGTGAATGCGACTATGAAAAAGTTGTGTGTTTTGATCTAATTCTGTCATCATATAATTGTTAATATAAATGTATTGCCATTACCATGTTGCTCATAAGGACAGCATAACTTTTGTGCATCTCTTCCTTGTGTTTATCCAGTAACCCCTTCATATCTTGCCTCCTCTTTTTCACAGATGGGTTACAATGTGCCTTTTCGAAGCAGCACGGCAGAGACTGGTGAAATTTATAATACAATGGAGAAATCATTGTTCCATCTGAAATGCTTCTTGTTGGAATATAAAATGCAACATTGTGTCAAAGTGTAAGAAATTTCTATTGGAGTCGTGCCTAAGGCAGAGCAAAGAATTTTTGTTGTTGTTCATCTGAACATTTGAAAAAAAAAAGGGGGAGGGGAAGTAATTTTAGATTAGATTTTTTTTTTTTCCTTGAGAAAGAAAAAAACCTGAAAAATAGTTGGGTTCGGAGTTGACAGTATTTTATTTGAGCAAACCCACTTTTTGTTCCCTTTTTGTGTCACAAAGAGAAGAGAGTGATCACAAAGAAAAGGTATTTTGATTCAGGTTTAGTTAGCCTTTTCAAGGCACTTATTCATTTTTGAAACAAAAAGCCACTTTAAGAAATAAAAGCATCAGTGTGTAATGTTGTGTCGTCTCCACCAAAGGATCACCTCTTCCTTTGATCAAACTGTCCCCTGAGTTTGTGAATAGGGTCAGTCCTCACAGCTGTATTGCTCAGCGGTAACAAACTCTGTGCCAGAACATTTTTCCAAGTTCTATTTGTAGTGTAATTGTCATCAGCTTTAACATTGCCCTGATTTATTACTTGTAAACTTCATTGTTTTTCTACAACCTCATATACAGAATTATATGTAAAAGCAGGAAATGTGTCTTATTACCTCCTAATAATTTTAGATATAAACTGTCTGGATGCATTTCAGCTAATATGTCTAATTATCTCACTTTCTGAAAGGCTCCTACCAAAATATGGGCGCACCTAATAGTAGGTAATTAATTATATTAATCACAGCTAGTAATTTCAGATGGCTGTCTGAATCTGGCATATAGTAATGCATCAGTTAAAAAGATGCCAAGCCCCCATGCTGGGATCTAATAGAAAAAAAGTCATCTACATTATCACTTACACTTCTGAATATAAATTATGTAGGTCACTAATATCTTAATGACAAAATTGTAATGACATTCCCTGAGCAGTAATATCCTTCTAGAACTACTTTCTCTTTTTTTTTTTTTTTTTTTTTTTTAAGTACATGTGGGTAAACTACTGTCCAGGGAACTCGGTATTCAGCGAGGCAAACGAACTTCAAAGGAACTGCCAGGCCATGTAACTTGGTGAAAACAGATGAGGTGAGCAGAAGAGGTGACATATTGAAATGGCTCACATGTAACTTGCGCATAGCTCCTGCGTAGCCCTTGTCAAACCAAGAAAGTGTGATATTGGATGTGATCTGACTTGTCCCTCTCAGAAATGCCACTGCACTTTACATGAATTCTTACCTAGAAGCAAATTTCTCTCCCAAACTCTCTGTGCCTTTGATACCCGTGCATGGGAAAATGTCGTCAAAGTGTCGTCCCAAAGAGAGTGGAGTAACAAGAGCACATAAAGTTTAAGCTGCCACCTCTTTCTGCACTGAAGGAAGTGAAATCTGAAACCATGTAATCATTCCCCAAGAGCCTATTATTTATTCATAGTCATTAGACCCCCTGCCTATAAAAGACATGTAAAGAGGCCAGCAATGAGATCTGAAGAGAAGCGCACAGAAATAATATGTTAATTTAGCCACTTTTTCTGGTTTTAGAGCATTGAAAAACAGATTCTCACTTTCTCAATGAACTTACTGTGAGAACTTAATTAATGAATATTTTTACCAATATTTAGCTTTACAGACTGGTTTGGTATATTCAAAATCTGAGCTGTGCTGCTGGCTCAGGTAACTCACATCTCTTTCTCAAGCTGCTCCTGAACGGACACAATCATTGCCAGCACAAATACTGGCATGTACAAACTGCATCTCTAAATTCACTTTCCATGGATGGTAAAAAGCAATTACTTGCATATTTGCAGAAAGGAGAATGAAACTTGCATAAGCACAGATGAAATGAGTTAATTTCAAACTCATATGGGATATTTACTGATAATTTGTTCTGTAATTCACCAAGGTCTTCATGCAAAACAGAGAGAAACAACACGAATCATCTAGCGATGTTTTGCTATTGCTTTTCATATATGCATGTTAAATGAAGACAGTCCTGATTATACATCCTGAGAGTATTAACAGCTATCTGCAAGTGGCGTAACTACTTAACAAGTCAAACAGAGATTTTAGAGAATGTATTTTATACAGCAGGTGGGATAGTGTATGAAAATAAGTATCAAAAGTTACTGTGATTCGGCAGGTGACTGGGAGCTCATTAAATTGCTCTAACACAGTTACTTGTGGTCCCCTGGCCTTTCCCTAATTCTCAGCCTCCTTGGTAGAGTGTTACCCGCTCAGAGCAATCATTTTTTCTGTTGGGGATATGTTGTTTTTCTTTTTTTTTAATACTATAAATCTGCAAATTTTAGACTCACTTTAGAATTCATGGGAATAGTAAGATTAATAATGTGTGTTGAATTAATGCTAGTTTTAGAAAAACCTAGGCTGTAGGGTACTCGGTAGGGTACTACGGATAACTGAAGGGAAGGTCTCTGATGAGAACGTTTCCAGTACAGGTGAGGACAGAAAGGCAAGGGTGGAGAAAATGGAGGAGTGGGTGGGGATGACAGGTAGTCAGCCAGAGGTAAGTTTAGCAGAAAAATGAAGTTCTTGCCTTGCTCCTTTGCCAAAATTAAAGTAGAAACAATTGTATTGTTTGTTTTGGATGTACAAACTGTGCAAGATGCCTGGTCAGTCTGCCTTCCTAGTGAAGCAATTGCTTTTTTTCAGCGGAGTTTTTCCTGCGTGTGTTTGGCTGCTTACTGCCTGGACATTAACATATTCTCCAGTTGGGCTGGACAAGATGAATGGTGTCTGATGAGCTCTGGGTTTCTGTGAGATAGCGAGTGCCCTGTGTGCCCTGTGCCCCACTCCATCACATTAACTGTACATTGCTCATTGCTGACCCAGTGCAGACAGCAATACCTGCTGCCATCTGTCACATCACAGGAGCAGATGAAAGTGGACATCAGTCGGTCGCTCGCTGGCAATGGAGATGAGCAGAGGAAATACAACTGCGGCAGAGTTTATTGCCGGGAGATCGTAGAGGCCTCTGACAAGGCTTGGTGCAGAGGACTCATCCCCGTAATCTGGCTTTGGACCATATCAGGATGGTAAGAGAGGTTTCTCAACAAACAGGTCTTTATCCAGGTCATGGAAACAGCAGGCAAAGGATAAAATGGCCTGTTTGAGGAGAGCAGACCATTTTCTAAAGGTTTAATCTTTCAGCAGGTACTCAGCTGCTTTGTCTGTGGACAACTGAAGTCAACAAGACGTTTTCCTTTCTCTTCTCTGCAGAAAGCAGATCCCTTTTGTTTCCTGCCTCAGAACACTTTAACTTCTGCCTTGTCCCTTCCATATAATTTCGTGGAAGAGCTTTGACAGCTACGCCGAGCAGTCATTAGTGCGTGCAGCTGCTCCGTGCTAAAACACATGGTTGTGACTGATAGGCTGCCTTCCTATTCAGCACTTGTATTCGTTATCTACCTGATAAGGCTTGTTTTCTCAACTTAATCGTAGTCTACTGAAATCCATACAAAGTTTCCTGTTTACTTCAACGGGCCTCAGGTTATGGTGTGGTTTTTATCCTTGATTTTATTTAAGCCAGGATTTCACCCCTAGGGTCTGAACTAGTTTGGAGTCGCTCTGCTGATTTCCCCATCCTGTGATGAGTAGTTTGCTCAGGCAAAAGTATTTATTTATTTTATGCAGATTATGTATCTCTAACCAGGAGAGGAGATTGTGTTAGTGTGTGCTATCGCAGAATGTGTAATTAGGCAATGTGGAGGTGCTCCTTAGAGATGTTCTGCTCCTCCTAAGGCCTTCATGTAACAACACCCTGCAAGGGGAAACACTGTTCCAGGAAAGTGCATCCTGATCTGGCAGCTGCTGCTGATTGTGTTGGGAGAAATGCCCACAGTCTCTCTTGATTAGGGCAATCATTCTTTTCACCTTAATTAAAAGGCCTTTTAAAAGTTTCTGTCTGAGATCTGCAACTGTCTTACCGCTGAGTTCATGTAATAAGGTCTCGCTTGGTGATTAAACCTTACCCAGCCACTGAAAGTTGTAACTCCGAGTCACAAAACCACTGCGTACCTTTGAGCTGATCTCTTGCCCAGTCTATTTAATGATATTTGTTGCTTTAGGCAAAGGGGAAGCTTAATTAGTTAGAGTGTGAAGCACTCTGAATTCCTCAGCTAGGAATGAAAACTAAAATTACGTAGCTGCTGCACTAGTCTTCAACATAAAAGCAATGAATACTTTATAAAATAGGTCACCGGGTCTGATAGGGGTCTGACACTACATACATGCAGTAGGTAAGTGGGTTTGAAGGGGTTTGTCAAGTTGACCATTTGAGACCTGTCAGTATGACAGTCTGTTCTTGGGCTATTTGAGAGCCACAAAATTACTGAACTTTAGAAGGTATGTATCAAAATGGACTTTTTATCTCTTTTTATTCATAAAACCTGTCTTCCACAGGTTTTTACATTGTGTATTTCCACACATCCTTCCAAAACATATATCCAGCTTCCTTAAGGAGATGCCGCTAAATACAATAGTATTTTTTTTCTATCCCCGCCTCAGGAAATGAGGTGGGATTTTACTGGATCCAGTCTGGTTTTCACTTCTTCAAATTCATGTATAGGTCTGTTTGGTAGCAGCGTTTTTGAGAGTTTGAAGGATCTTTTCCTCAATAAAAGTATGCTCTGTTTCAGGTGAAAGCATGCGAGAAAGTAGACTGGGCTTGCCTTTCTTTACACGCTGTAAGGGGTTTAATATAATTTATTTAAATCTTCAGATACAGTCTACCAGGAAATACATGGGAATAGATTTTCTTAGTGGTTTTAGGTAGAAGGTAGTATGGGTGAAAAATCAGGAGCAGCCCTCTGTGGGGATGAGGGAGGCAGAGATATTGGGTTTGATCCCGTGTTCTCCTGTCCGAGTAGCCAGTTTGTTTGTCCCGATGCATTTACCTCACAGAAAATATCATGTCACAAACCCAAAAGAAGCAACACTGTTAAAATTCAGCATAAGTATTACAGGATTAACAAATTCCTTTAGCAGGAAAGCAAATGTAGAGATTGACCCCATTCTGATCAGAGGCTTGAAAGCAAAATAACTTCTGGACAACACTGCACTGAATGAACATGTAGCTAAATAAATAACCTCAAGGGCCTCACACTTTTTCTAAAGAAGCGTCATTTCACACTCCTATGCTGTCCAAGTGGGGTTTTTGTAACTGCTGACATACCCAAATAGCCCTTAGCTGAATCACACTTGCTTTTCCTCAATGTCATTCAAGTCCGGCAAGATGCCATACACAATTAGCCACTTCCACATCCCTGGTTTCTGGAGGCTGGAAGACAGCGAGAGGAGGATAGCTGTGTTTTATGTTTGCTTGGGCTTAAAGGTAGTGAAGTGGCCTGAAAGAGAGGTGGACCAGGGAGGGGGTGAGCAGGAATGGGCTCTGGTGAGGAGGGTGCTGCACCAGGCAGGGGAATCTATTAACAGGTGGCAACTTGCAAAGCTTCCCAGGAGATGCAAGGAGGCAGATACGGGCTCTGAGGTGGAGCAGAATGCGTGGAGGAGAACCTGGGGCTGAGATATTAGCTGAGAATATACCTTCTCCAGTGGCTTTTGATTAAAACGAGATAAATATATTCCCATGACAAATCACCAAGTTCCACTAGAAGTTTATGTCAACTAGGTGTCAGATTTATGCTAATGCCTATGAAAACCTGCCTTTACAAAAATGTCAGAATAAGCAAACTTCTTCAGTTGATTACTCCTACTTACAGGCAGAATGCACTCACGATACTTTCTCTGTGCTATAGGAGAAGCCTCTGGATGGCAAGTGAAGGGATGCTCCAAACCCAGGCTAATCCGGCCTCTCTTTGTTAGTGCCTTTCACATGATAATGCTGTCTTTGACAACTTCCATCTTAGCTCCCCTATGAACAGGCAATAAGAGTGCTTTGAAAATGGCCCATCTGTATAACTCAGATAATCTGATCCAGTTATAGCTTCTTATGAGCAGAGCTTGTCTGTTAGCCCTTGCCCTCTCTCCTCTCTCCACACCAAACAGTGAGAATATATTTGGGGAGCAGAACGGTAACCGACTGGGTCCTTGAGTGATTGTTTAGACAACCACCATGTTTAGATATGCTGACCTTGTCTGATCCGTTGTTAGAGCTATCCAGTGAACGAGAGTCTGCAGCATACTTTGTCACTCAGCGTCACCATCCTCATACATGACATCCTGTAGCTGAAGTCATCTTTGCTACAAATTATTACTGATTTCTTCTTGTTCTTTTCACAAGAGAACATGAAATACAAGTTTTTTGCGTATTTGAAGACTGTTGTCATACTTTCCCCTAATCTCAGTTCTTTCTGACCCTTTCATAGGTCATGCTTACTGCATTGCTTGCTGTCCTGTTTTTTTTTTTTTTTTACCTTTTGCACTCGCTCAAATTTTTCAGAAACATTTGTAATATGTGGTGCACAGAGCTGGTCACTGAATTCTAGCTCAGGCTCCCCTACTACTAATTACAGTGGAATAATGATGACTGATGGTTTACATATGTTATACATGGAAGATAATTTCAAAATTAAATTTGCTTTTTGTAGCAGGAATCAGCGTTAGAATCATAGAATGGTTTGGGTTGGAAGGGACCTTCAAAGATGATCTAATTCAAATCCCCCCTGACACAGACATCTTTCACTAGATCAGGTTACTCAAAGCACCCTCCAACCTGACCTTGAACACTTCCAATGATGGGGCATCCACAACTTCTCTGGGCAACCTGTTCTAGTGTCTCACCATCCTCATTGTAAAAAAAATTCTTCCTTATGTCCAATCTAAACCTACCCTCCTTCAGTTTAAAACCGTTGCTCCTTGTCCTGTCACTACAAGCCTTGGTAAAAAGTCTCTCTCGATCTTTCTTATAAGCTTCCTTTACATATTGAAAAGGCACAATAAGGTCACCCCCCACAATAAGGTCAGCTTTCTCTCCTCCAGGCTGAGCAAGCCCAACTCTCTCAGCCTTTCTTCATAGGAGAGGTGTTCCATCCCCTGATCATTTTTGTGGCCCTCCTCTGGACCTGCTCCAACAGGTCCATGTCCTTCTTGTGCTGAGGGCTCCAGAGCTGGATGCAGTACTCCAGGTAGGATCTCACCAGAGCAGAGTAGAGGGGCAGAATCACCTCCCTCGACCTGCTGGCCACACTTCTTTGGATGCAGCCCAGGATACAGTTGGCCTTCTGGGCTGTGAGTGCGCATTGCCAGCTCATGTCCAATTTTTCATCCACCAGTATCCCCAAGTCCTTCTCCATAGGGCTGCTCTCAGTCCTTTCATCCTCCAGTCTGTATTGATGTTGGGGATTGCCCCGACCCAGGTGCAGAATCTTGCATTTGGCCTTGTTGAATCCCATGAGGTTCACATGGTCCCACTCCTCAAGCCTGTCAAGGTGCTTCTGGATGGCATCTCATCCCTCAAGTGAATCAACCACACCACTCAGCTTAGTGGTCTGTAAGCTTGCTGAGGGTGCACTCAATCTCACTGTCTATGATGTCATTGATGAAGATATTAAATAGTATTGGTCCCAATATGGACCCTTGAGGGACACCACTCGTTACTGGGTGTTGAATATCCTGTTATGTTGAATACACCTAATTTACTGAAACATTACTTAACCTGTTCTTTCTTATTCTAACTTGGACTCTTATCCTGTTCTTAAAAAGAAAAGATGTTATACTCCAATTTCACTTAACTAGTATTTGAAGACTGAAGGTTAATTTAACTTTCTTGTACTTTTGTTATTAGTTCTTCTTTCCAGCTAAGAAATAGACTTACATTTCCATTTGTCTTTTTTTGTTGTTGTTTTTTTTACTCCTGATGTGTTTGTACAATCTATCCCGATTGCCTTTCTTTATTCCGTGACAGCTGAATATGGTTGTGCAATTTAGCCTTTCTGACTATAATTGTCATTATTATTTTGGGGAGGAGAAGGGCAAATCAGGCGGTTACTGAATAGATTAAATCTGTGTGGGTAGTGTTACTCTCCTAAAAGGACTATCCTGTCCAGTCAATTTTTACATACATGGGTCTAATGAAAAGTTTTATCATTTGACTTTATCACCTCAGAGATTGTCTCATGTCTACAGTATCTTACCCTACCTCTAAGGACACAGCAATTTATCTGCTGTTGAAAATTTTGTCAGGGAGAATAAGTGAACAATTTTGGTGGCTTGATACCACAAATTTCGACTGTTACTGCAGACATTGATTTATTGTACTCAGTTGCCTTGATGAAATACTATAGCCAAGATTTGTTTTAAGATGTTTGTATAATATATAGATGATGGCAATAATTCTGTACTGAGCCATGCTTTTAACAGCTATAATAAATTATTCCTTCTGACACAGGAAAGCCATAAAACATCAGCTGAAGACTGATGAGTTATGAAACACCCTGACTCATTAGATACATGAACACTGTATTTTTTTGGAAAAAATTACCTGACTTGCAATGATAATTAATAATATTTATCTAGCTCTTTTCATCCTGAAAGATTCGAAGACATTTGAAGACATTTCTTAGACATTCAGTAGCCAACACAGAAAATGAGACATAAAAATCAGCTGTATTCCCTCAGGAGTAAGTGAGGGAATCACAGGTTTACTCAAGGCAGAGTTACATTATAGCTGACAATTAGCAATTGTCACAGGAGCTATACGCAAGAATTCGCTATCCCAGCTCAGCTGCTAACCTTCTGCATTACTCTAGGCAAGTTTTCTAACATATCTGCCCTAACATTCCTATTTACAAAATACCTAATGATGAAAGCCATGTAGAGACCCTGAAGGGCTGCTAGCATAAGCAGAGCTTATGTTTCTCTTGCCATACTGTAAACAGTATGTCTTCATCACTATGGGTTAAGACTATATCATTAAGGCACATCTTGCTGGATTTAATATTTCCTTAGCACTCTACAAACACAAACTCATTATCTTCATCTCTCGCAAACTGGGTGGCTGATTGTATGATCTCTCTTTCACAAGTCAAGAAACTAAGGTGGGAGGCAAAGCTACCATAATTAAGCTACCATATGAGACAATATAAGGTGGCATCAGCATCTTTACAAGTTGCCCTTGAGTTCCTAGATAATCAATGAAGCATAAGGTGTGATTCATGTCATCCTAAGGTATATACCTCAGTTTTTGGTTAAATGACTCAGCCTATGCTTCATTGACTCTGTGGACTTGTTTTCTATTAACTATAATAGGAACACAAGAAACTTGCTCAGATGTCAATCATTACATTGCTGGGTACCAAATTTAGTTAGGGAAGTTTTGGGAAGCTAGGAAATATGAACCCTGTCCTAAAAGCCACAAGAAATGCAAATAACACATACTTTCAGATCCCCTTTAAGCCCACTAAAACCAGGCTGCCCCAACCCTTTTGTTAGAATCAAACTAATATCAGTAAAGCCTGGATAAAATTGGCTTCCCCTTTGCCGTGACAAGACCTCCTTTCCCTCTAAGAATGACCTGTAGTCACAAACCACAGAAATAATCTCTCTGCCGTGATGTCACTTCTCTGCTTTGACTACATGGTGCATTTAAGCCTCAGCTCATTCAGGACTACCCAGTGGAGAGACCACGGGGCAAATCCAGCAACCTGCTACCTAAGGCTGCCAGATGGAAGCTGACTGCATGAATGGTGGAGAGGCATAACTAGGATAGCATATCCGTAGTCATTTACTATGGATCCCAGACTTCAGGGATGCGACTGCTTCTCTTCGTTGACTGCGCGGAGGGTCAGTGTGTGAGTCTGCATCTTGCATTGCTTTCATAAACATCTAAGAGCTCAGGTGTCTTAGAAGATTGAACAATGAAAGTGACCAATTATTGTTTGGTCATATAGATAATTCTTTTGGTGTTTGGATAAAAGAAATGCATACCATAACCACAGCTTTAGAGACTGTACAGCTGAGAGACTAATAAATAGGTGGACTGCCTGCTCTTTGTTAGAAAGCAGTTGGGGAAGAAGCAGGAATAGAAACTCAGGAGAGAAACTAGTTCAGTTTCTTTTCATGGGACATATTTCCTCTTTACAAAGAAAAAGGGTTTATGTTTTAAAAATCTTTCCATTTCTTACATGCATTTCAGATGTATTTTGGGGGACCATGTGAAAAGTCCTCATGCTTTCAAGGTTTCCTTGGGAGCATATGGTTAATTAAAAAACAAACTCAACAAACGATGACACAAACAGAATACCAGTGGCTAGCACTTACCACATCTATCAGACACATGCTGGAGCATAAACATGGGGGTATATTAGCAGTTATTGATGCCATCTGGTCTTTTTCCTATTCTGATTGTATAACAGTTTCTGCATTTTAACACAGCCACGTTGGAGGGAATTGATAGTGAGAAATAACAGCCATCCAAGCACAGGAGATTTAAACAGTTAATGATGTGGAAAATGCATAGAAAAATGAGGCTGGAACTTTGGCATCCCAGCTCATAAACAAAAGGTAACAGCAACCACAACAGCAACAAACAACATATCTGTCGATTTAAGCACCAAAGTTTTTCCACCTAGGAAAAGAAATTACCATCTAGAGATTGGAAACAGTATAAACCACCATGACCCAGAAGCACATTTAAGAGGAAGGAAAATTTATCCAAGCTTTCGGCTCTTCCAGGCTTTCTGCAGGAGCGGTGAAGAGGCACAGGCACTGTTTGCTGAGGGCTGAGTAGTCAGAAGCTGTATACAGCAAGTACCTCTGCAAAATGGGCTGCCCAAAGTGTGCAAGACATAGACATTTTTACTGTGCATTGACAGGGCTTGTTTGTAAGATGCAGGAGGTTGAAGTTGTAAAAGCGTGGATGCTTTTTGTGCCCAATACACCTTCTTTCACATATGACTCTAAGCATATTGTTAATACTAAACCTAGGGAAGAAATGTAGGATACAGCTATTGCCTGGGGAATATTTTTTAAAGTTGAAAATAAGAAAGTTCTATGGTATTTCAGGATGACAATATTTTTTTTCCCATTTAAAGAACAATATTAAACCAAAAACATAAAGAATCCAACTAACTGATCAGCCACAGCAACCAGCAGCAGGAGCCCTTCAGGACAGCCTTTAGCTGGTGGCTAAGTGCAAGAACCTGTGATATGAAAGTCTGCACTTATACTTAGTATCTTACCCTCCAGGCTGTCTTAGGCTCTTCTCTTACAGCTGTCTCATCCTTCGTAAGTAGTGGAATATTAATTGATTAGGGATTTGGTCTGATTTTCCTGTATCTTAAGGCACTGTCAGATTCTGGGACACTGCCTAACTGCTGTTTCATACTCTGGTTTTTATTAGAATTTCCACCTTGGATCAGAAGAATCTTCTAGCCAAAGTTTCAGCAAAACTCTTGTAGTCATATGAAAATTTGCAAAGAATGGTAATTTTCCAATAAAAAATATTTTGCCACAACTTTTCCAAACAGGTCTGTGTAGTACCCTGCTTCGATATGTGCACTGATGTGAACAGGACAGAACTTGGGAACCCTGCAGCATCTCTGCCAGATTCCCTGCGTGATCTTGCATGAGTTACTTAATTTTTTGTGCTTTGCCTTTATCCCCTCGCTCATCTAGGATTTCTGTGGTTCTTCCTCAGTTGTAAGGTGAACAGCAGAATCATTTTGGGAGGGCAGTGGGTGATGATATTTACTGCAGATAAAGCGTGTGAAAGAAAATCTTTCCCTCTTTTTAACTGCTCTGTAACTTTGTTTGCTCTGAAAGTTTCGATGCTTCCATTGCTCTTCATCAGCTTATCACAAGTTGGCTGTGTCATGTCCAAAGAATTTCTCTTTTCATTATTTTCTCATTCTTTCAACACATATTTCTTCCTAAATGATACAGCAGCAGAAGGAAAAAGAATAAACACCTGCTGTTCCTGTCTATGTTCTGCAACTAGAAAATGAGTCATTAGTTCAGTGGCAGTTTCCAGCCCACTTACAAAATCTGTGAGCACTAACCTTGCATTTGCCACCCTATTGTGTCCAGCCACAGAGAGCCCTCCGGTAAGATAAGTCACACAGATGTCATTAAAGGGAGCAACTTAGGCTCATTTCTGCTCTAAGTAAAGGTGGGAGTGTTTACAGATCACGTTATCACTTATTTTTAATTCATATAACCCTAAAAGTGTTTCAGTGCAGACCCCTACATAGGGAATTTGATCCAAATGACAATAAACTTGCTTTATTCTATATGGAGCCTGTGAAAGCATGTCGTGGGCTATAGTCTCTCCAGTTCCTTATCCCAAGGGCTTGTGGACCACACAATTATACTTACTGGTGCCAAAGAGCATTAGTAAGGAAGAGAGTCTTTTTCTTGTGAACACAGAAGGCTGTGGACACTGGGGGTTCCTGCATATTTACCACCTCCTTGCTGGTCAAGCTGGAATGGTCCCAAGTGCAGCCGTGTACCCCTGGGATTCCCCAGTGCCCACTGGTGTCACCCCTGCATAGGGGTTATCAGGCAGATCAGTGTAACTAAATGCTTAATACCAGTCTCCTTATGAGCAAAAGCACTCTGGGATGAATATCCTGAAGCCTTCTACATCCTCAGTGGCTGAAGTGCCATTGTTTGTCGGTGAGGTATTAGTGTCTTTGGTCTTGCTTACAGTTGACCGATCTCTGTATCAGATTTTTCTCTTTCAGCATCTTTTCTTGTTTTTTTTTGTGAAGAAAGGCCAAGCATTACCTGGACATAAATCCTGACCTAGCTCTGGAAGCAGATACTGGGCACTACAGCCAATGCTGTACTTGACCTGGTGCCAAAAAGCTGGACCAAAGCCTACTAAAGCAGTTTGCTTCAAGCCTTGAGTAGAAAGTGGCCCAGGGAGACGGGCAAAACTGGGAAGCTACATTTATTCGTAGCACAAAATGGAAGAGGAGAAGCAAACACACTAATTTCCACTTAATCATTTCACAGTATGTCATTACATTGTGAAATCCAACACAGCAACGTGTCAGCACCAAAGCAACAAACTGCCACCGTCTTTCCTGAATTTTAAGAAGGGCACAGCGCACCTGTTTGCCGAGGAGAAAAGCTGTAATTAGCTCTGAGTGACTGTTTCTGTAGCTGAGAGGATGAGGCAGGCCCCAGCGCTTGCTCGCCACAGTCAGTAAATGTCTGCATCATTCACAAACTGCAGATTTGTTCACACATAATGTTCTTTTCATATCACGCCTCTGAGAGTTTGACTGTAACAGCAAAAATACTTTGCAGTATTCCCAGAGTTGTCTCCCCACAGTGCTTCAGAGTCCTCCACAGACACAAATTAATTCAGCTTCACAGAGCTCCTGGTTTAAGACCTTATTCTGCTGGTTAAATGGAGGGGAAAATGTTGTCTGTTAAATAAAAAAAAATGAACAGGTTCGGGACCCTGGAGATTCAGGGGGACATAGGAAAATATGATAGTTCAAATAGGAAAAATTGCAGGAGCCATCTGTAGTTCCCTGCCTGCCCATGCCTGTGCCTATGTCTATGTCTATGTCTGCTGGGAATCACTCAGCTGCTCCTCACACAGATGGGATTCTTGCTTACATTAAAATCAGGTGGGAAAATGACTATAAGGATCCTTTTTCAATTACTTCATTTGTTTCTCAGTTATCTCTGCTGTTTTCAGTTAATATCAGCACTATAGAGCCCATTCAGCTGTGGGATCATTAGGGGAATTGGATGCTTCTCCTTTTATTTGGCCAAATGTTTTAATCCATCTTCAGAAATTTCATTGGAGTCCTTATTCCCACTGAATGAAATGTCTTAGGTAAACAGGCAACGTGTTTTTTTTAAAAGGATGGTCTGGCAAAAATTTATTAAGGATTTCTGGATCTGTCTTACAGCTGCACAATTTTCAGCTAAGGTCCAGCTGTGGTATATGGCCATTGATCATCAGCTGAGATGTGACTTTCTAACTGGGTATGCACATATTCTACAGCAGTAGGTCAGAAGTTTTGCTTCAAGTCACCACTGCAAGGGATTGAGGCAAAGCTATATTGTAGAATCATAGAATACTCCAGGTTGGAAGGGACCTTGAAAGATCATTTGGTCCAACCTTTTGTGGGAAAGGGAACCTAGATGGGATTATCTAGCATCCTGTATAGTCACGTCTTGAAAACCTCCAGCAATGTGGACTCTACCACATCCGTGGGGAGGTTGTTCCAGTGATTGATTGTTCTCACTGTAAAACATTTATTTCTTATGTCAAGATGAAATCTCTCTCAGTGCAACTTGTACCCATTGCCTCTTTTCCTCTCCATGTGGCTCCTTGTGAAGAGACAGCCTCCATCATCTTTGTAGCTGCTCTTTTAAGTACTGGAATATTGTGATGAAGTCCTCCCTGAGCCTTCTCTTCTCCAGGGTGAAAAGACCTGACTTCTTCAGTCTTTCCTCACAGGTCAGGTTCTCCAGCCCTTTGATCATCTTCATGGCCTGCCTTTGGACCCTCTCCAGCCTGTCCATGTCTTTTTTGAATTGTGGGGACAAGAACTGGACACTACTGTTAGTCTCCACTCTCCATTGGACTTTCGCACTGGCCATATGGGACTGTTAAAAGGTGAGTGAGTCTTGCCAATCACTCCTTGGCTCTCCAGTCGATGAATCAGCTTATGGATGGGAAGCAGGGAGTCTCGGTTGGTGCTTCTTCCTCTTTCCAGCACAGTACTGCCAACGAACTGGCATGCGACGCTGGTGCGATCTGGACCAACTTCCTCCACATGGGCCACGTGCACTGGACTTCATCTGGATCTTTGGGCGTTGGTTGTTGTCCAGGTCACTATAAACCACCTCCAGCACACCTAGTTCTCTCAGGTACTGGATACCTCTCTCCATAGTGGTCCATTTGCTTGGGCGATATATAACATCTTCCTTGAAGGGATACCTTTCCTTCACGCCTGACAGCAGTCGCCTCCAGAGGCTGAGGACCTGTGTCCCTTTCCCGATTGCTTTGTCAATGCCCCCTTCCCTAGCAAGGGATCCCAGCTGTTTGGCTTCCTTCCCCTCTAATTCCAGGCTACTGGCCCCGTTATCCCAGCATTGGAGCAGCCGTGTAACAATATGCTCACCTGGACGACGGCTGAAATCTTTCCGCATATCTCGCAGCTCACTCAGGGATAGGGATCGGGTGGTTTCCATCTTTATGAGTTCTTCCTCCTCCTCCTCCCCTCCTCGTGATGGCCCTACTTTTCCATCATCCCTTCCTAAACGACTTGACTTGCGCTTACAAGATTTCTTCTTCTGTACAGGGGCGACGGTTACCGGCTAGGGTTGGTCCTCTGGTTCAGCCGCAGTGCCCGTCGCAGGGGTTGGAGTAGCTGCAGTGCCCATCGCTTTGTCGTCAGATCCCGAGACCTTCTCTCCCCCTTGAGGGTTCTGAACAGGGCTCGGTAGGCATGGGCCAGGCCCCAGCACGTTGCAGTAATCTGGCTCTCTCTGGAATTGCCAGGGTGACAGCATACGTTTTCCAAATATTTTACTAGTTTTTCAGGATGCTGCACTTGTTCAGGGGTGAAGCTCCAAAACACCGGAGGTGACCACTGTCCTAGGTACTTGCCCATACTATCCCACACACCCTGCCACTCATAACTATCCAGCCTCGGGACAGATCTCTGCGTGGTATTCTTAAATAGTTGTTTAACCTTAAGCAAGGCCTGAAACACAGTCAGGAGACATAGCAATAGGAACACGCTGGTTTGAGTATCCCAAGGATATTCAAAATCCTCGAGAGCTACTGTAATCATCTTGGAGGAGAAGGGGAAGGTGAAGGAAGACGTCTCCCCTGTAAATTGGCTCTCCAAGGAGAAGGAGTAAAAAGTGTAATTCCTATAACATGCAACTCAAATCACAGGTTACAACAATTTGAAGGTATTTCCATTACAATCTCCACCCCTGGTCCCTTTGGACCAGACCGTCATTGCAATGAACTTCTCCCCTTGCCCTGCTCTGGCTTGGACTTATCTACAGACTGCAGTCCCTTAGGGTTGTACCTGCTCCAAGTGGAGCCTTACCTACGAGCCACAGTCTCTCCAGGGGTATACCTGCTGCGGCATAGACTTACCCACAGCCACAGTCGCTTCGAGGGGCACCGGCTCCAGCGTGGCCTTACCCACAGCCACAGTCCCTTCAGAAGTAAACCTGCTCCAACATGGCCTTGCCCATGGCTGCAGTCCCTCCAGGGGTGTACCTCCCCTGCCATGGGCTTATCCACGGCCACACGCTTTAGGTGCTCCAGCATGATCTCATGCACAGCCACTGACGCTTCAAGGTGTACCTGCTGCAGCATGGACTTATCCACGGCCACAGATGCTTCAAGGTGTACCTTCTCCACCGTGGACTTATCCTTAGGCCACAATCCCTTCAGAGGTATACCTGCTGTGGCAAGGACATAATCACAGCCACAGATGCTTCGAGATGTACCTGCTTGGGCACGGGCTTATCTTCATCCACAGACGCCTCGGGGTGTCCTGCTCCCGTGTGGACTCATCCACAGGTCACAGTCCCTTCGACTCGAGTTCCCACTGGAGTTCCAGCCTGTCCAGCACAGCAGCACAGAAACAGCAGCGATGCCCTGGCCATCTGCCAGCCCAGGCGCATCCCCATTGCCGTTATCAGAACGTCCCCAGGCACAGCACAGTGAGGTGATCAGCGGCGCAGCAGCACAGAGAGCAGCGGAAGCAAAAAGCAGCCACTAACGAGCACAAGACTCTAATACACAGTAAGGCAAGCAAGCCCCATGGCAAGCGCAGGAGCCTGCCAATTAATAGCTAAACAGCAATAACAGCTAGAAATTCGATCTGGTTCCAATCAAACCTGTCGTTATCTCGAACCCTTCGAGCCCCACATTGGGCACCAAAAAGGACTGTCGTGGTTTAACCTGGCAGGCAGCCAAATACCACGCAGATGCTCGCTCACTTCCCCCCACCCCCAGCGGGACGGGGAGAGAATCGGAAGGGTAAAGTGAGAAAAACTCGTGGGTTGAGATAAAGACAGTTTAATAGAACAGGAAAGGGAAAATAATAATGATAATGATAGAATGTACAAAATGAGTGATGCACAATGCAATTGCTCACCACCCGCGCTGACCGATAACCAAGTAGTGATCGCTACTTCCTGGAACACGCCTACCATTCATATACTGAGCATGACGTCACATGGTATGGAATACCTCGTTGGCCAGCTGGGCTGGCTGTCCTGGCTGTGCTCCCTCCCAACGCTTGTTTTGTTTTGTTTTGTTTTGTTTTTCTTGAGCTGAATGTCCTTGACTAGCAGGGTACTTAGCAACAACTGAAAAACATCAGTGTGTTATCAACATTCTCCTCATACTAAATCCAAAACACAGCACTAGGAAGAAATTTAACCCTATCCCAGCCAAAACTAGGAGAGCCTTCCCAAGTAACCCTTATGCGTGATGGAGCCCTGCTTTCCTGGCGATGGCTGAACACCTGCCTGCCAATCGGAAGTAGGGAATGAATTCCTTGTTTTGCTTTGCTTGTGTGCGCGGCTTTTGCTTTCCCTATTAAACTGTCTTTGTCTCAACCCACGAGTTTTCTCACTTTTACCCTTCCGATTCTCTCCCCCATTCCACCAGGGGGGAAGGAGCGAGCGGCTGGGTGGTGCTGAGTTGCCGGCTTGGGTTAAACCACGGCAGTTCTTTTTGGTGCCCAACATAGGGCTCGAAAGGTTCAAGATAATGACAGATTTGATTGGAATGTGCTAGAAAGAATTTATAGCTGTTATTGCTGTTTAGCTATTAATTGGCAGGCTCCTGCGCTTGCCATGGGGCTTGCTTGCCTTACTCTATATGAGAGTCCAGTGCTCGTTAGTGGCTGCTTTTTGCTTTCGCTGCTCGCTGTACTGCTGCACTGCTGATCATCTTATCCTGCTGTGCCTGGGAACGTTTTGCTAACAGCAATGGCGATGCACCTGGGCTGGCAGATGACTTAGTCTAAGCACTACAACTACTTAGCAACAACTGAAAACACCTTGTATTCTTAAATCTACTCATATCCATCACTTTTTAATAAGGGTGAATAAAAGGTGACAGATTATATCATAGCCTGAATAAATGCAGACAGCTGGACAAATCCAGGCAGAGAATGACTTGTGATCATCTCAATGTGACCAGTCAGAAAAAGGGGAACACAGATTTTTTTGTTTCTCTTGGATACTCACAAGAAATATAGAAATCCTAGTGCTTCCTCCAAACTTTTTTATCTTCCTTTGTCTACACCTAAATGCTGATGATTTTTCTGAACTCCCAAAGCAAGTCAAGACAACAGCTGAACGAGAGTACAACTTCCAGAATCCTGGTCTAATTGCTCAGCTATGAATGCAAAGTGTCTGAATAAGTTATTAGTATAATAACAAAATCCTGATAATGGAACTGGGATATTTCTTAATTCTCTGATAATATAAACAACCTTTTCCTTTTCCCTTCCGCAGAACATCCGTAGTCATTGGGTTCTTCCTGAACAAAATATGCCAATTCATATTATTTTTAAAAAATTGCAGACGTCTTCCAAGGAGCACAGGGGGAATGGTGGTCCTAAGAGCATATCAACAAATGTTTCTCAAGTGTTGTACTGGTATCTTCGCCTCTCTAGGGCAGTAACAATACTGTTGAGATCAGCACTTCTTCCTTTAGGGGATACTATGGTTTAAGCACTAACCACGAATCAACTGAGGCAGAAGGGTATTTAGTCAATAAAAAGTTGGCATGTACACTTATTTCACTATGCAACAAGGATAGACTAAATCAGTGAAAGCTGTAAAGGCAAGATGTTAAGAAGTCAAGAAAATACCAGGAATACATAATGAGGGGAATTCATTCCTGACTTAAATGCTGTTGTCAATGGCTCAGTCATGAACTGAGGGTATCGTGCTTTATGTTTGCTGATGTTTTCTTATGCTGTATTGTGCATGAAGTAAAATCAATATTGTTTTTCTCTTTGCACAATTGGAACAATAACAGTTAAAAGAAATATACTCTTGAGAGTGTTTAAAGTGGGAATGCCTTCAATTAGACAGATCCCTCTTGATGGCTTGATGAAGCCTTTCATTCCTAGAATTCAGTATTGGTCTCCATATGAAGGCTAGTACTGTACTCCATCCAAAAGAAACACAGGAAACTTGAACAGCTGAAATGGAATAATATATAGCTAAAACCACTATTCCTCTATCAGTGCCTCCATGCAAAGCTGATGTCCCTCGTTCTGCTCATCTCAGAGCTAGCATCCAGGCCTCTCTCCCTGACTAATGAATTTTGCTTGGGCTCTTAGGCAATACAGATTCATATTTAACGAATTAAAAAAGCACAGAACCACATTTTTAGTGGTATGGGGCTAGCTCATACCAAAGGGACCTTCAGAAGATAACGTGTGTTAAAAGACATGATTCACCACCCAAGTATCTGGTGCAGAGAAGATTCATACTTCTCTGGGGTTTCTCAGGGTCATTGGTTTGCTTTGCAAGATGGAGCAAAGATGGAGGTAAAATAATGAATTTCTTTTCTTTCCATCGTATAGGGTGTACTGTGTCCTTGGATGTGTTTGCACTGAGTTGTCCTTATATTCTTAAATATACAGAAAAACTACCTATTTTGCTTGGATTTTCCTGAAAATGTGTACAGGAAATCTACTCGCCTCTTACTCAGGAGGCATGTAAGGGCACCTGCAACAAACTTAAGATTACCAGCTGGACAATTAGAAAATTGTTGAAGGAAAATGAGTCAATACTGCCATAAATGTATTGTAAAATATAATTCTGCTGTGTAGTTTAGCTAATATCAACTTGTTTATTTTTCCCCATAAGACATATATCCTACTGTATCTACTTATAAAACCCTTCCCTTAACTACTATAGGTTTTCTGACAGGTTTATCTGGGGTTGAATTTTACTGTTGGAGAACATTTACCACAGAAAGATAAAGTTACCTTACGCTGGCACAAGTACTCCCTCCTGGACTCTTCCATCTGCTCAGGTTTCAGGGAGCAGATGCCAGAATGAATTTCAGACCGGGGAAGTGCAGCTGAGTGAAAGAATGGCTTGTGGCAGCAGCAGCTTCCAAATTAAGAAGAAACCTCTTTAAAAAAGGAGAGAGAAAAATAACCCTTAAACCCAGATTCAGTAAAGTACACTGGAAATGGAGTGATGGGCAGATTATTAATCTGTGAAAAGCCTCTTGCAAAGGCGAAGGAAGAGGAGATTATCAGACAGGGGGAATGACATCTCTGCTGGTAATGGCTTGTGGTTACTTTGGAGAAATTAATATATTGAAAATATATTTTAAAAAGGAAAAAATACTCAAAGCAGAACTGAATTTTAAAAATTAAGCTTTTCTTTTTAATTAGAAAATCATTGCAAGGTTAAAATTCTGAGAGCCAATTAAGGGCTGGAAATATTTTGATAACAATCCTCACAGGCTTAAAATAGCAGGTTGTTTCTTCCCCTAATAAGCCAGCTCTGTGTATCACATATGAGATCTTCAGGCAATGAAGCTTCCAGGCTGGAAATACTTTCAAGCTAACCACTTTTTTAAATAGCATCCTGCTCTTCCACCAATTTTTTAAGCAGATACCTTTAGGGGTAATAAACCATCTATTTTTAGCTTGTACTATGAGTCCCAGAGGATCTTGCCTCACAACCTGTAGCAGCAGGATTCGTCTGAAAACTCTCGGAAGTCAATGGATTATTTCCTCACACTTCAAATCAAGTTCTGTGGTGTTTTGTTTTTTTTCCCCCCAAGTCTTGAAATAATAATGAAATTATGCAGCAATATTAAAATGGCAACTTCTCTGGATTTAAATTTATAATCAGCAAATGTAAATAGGTACTTTTCTAAGTCAGTTGTTTACTTAACATAATTACTCAATTACATTAAAAAACAGCTTTTTGAATAACTTGATTCAAGTACTTTTTTATTCTTTTTACTTTCATTAATGAGTTCATGGGTGATTTTTTTGCTTAAGCATTTCTACCATCAGCATTAATAGTGTATTAAATGTATTAAATAGGAAATGTAGATTATAACATAGAAAATATAAATCATTTCAGGGAAAGCACTTAAGACTGAAGCTTTAAAAAGTCATGCATCCTTGATTCTCTGGTTATAACAAATATTTGACTGTCATCATGGAATAGATTAATTCTACAGTGTTAAGAGAACTTCCACATGTGACATCATGGACCATTGACTACCTAATGTGAATGCCAGTGTGTTTTATTGCTTGAACATCGTGGACTTGATCCATAGCTCACTGAAACTCGTTGAAAGACTTTTATTGACTTCTGTGAGCTTGGAGTTGAACTCAGTATTTTCACAATTATTTTTTTTTTCCTCCTCTTAATGAGGCTCCAGGTCAGTAGGAGCCAGTGAAATGTTCATCTGTCAGGAAGCATAGCTTTCCCAATGGACAGAAGTGATATTGCTGTCACTGGATTGAAGAGGGAAAAACACAGTAAGGAAGAGGACAGAGCAGTTGTAGGACATCTATAGGCTCCAAGAGACTGAATTCAGATCTCTGTTCTGCCTCAGTCTTACTGTGTAACCTTAAGAAAGTAATTTATTGTCATAAAATAGATCACTTGTTACTTCTTTTAAACCTCTAATGACCAAGGCAGGAAAAACTTATCAAGCCTGCTTAGGTGCAAGGTTGCCATAAATGTCCAAGGCTACCCCCTTCTGGAGTTGGTACCTAAATTCTCTGTTTTCAAGAAGAGAAAACTGAGCATTCTCTAAATCCCAATCTCTAGATAAAATGGTATCTCATTATCTTTTGAATGGGTACAGTGAAAAGAATTACACTGTAACTCTGTGAGGGGAGTATTTGGGAGCCTCTCATTACACTTGGTGGAGGTACAGTGAGTATGGTCGGTGAAGTCAAGGATGTGATTTCTTTGACCAACTGTATGCACCTGCTTTAAAATGAAAGGTCCACCCTGTAATGACTTTGAATGGGAGTTTAAAGTGATATGGTCAGGTATAGATGCCTGCAGTGGAAACATCCATGTTTAATCAGAAGAACTCGATTTCTAAGATGCCCTAATGTTATGCTGCAACAGGTACATGGAAAGGGTCTTTTGCTGTGCTTATCTGGGCCCCTGTTTCACAACCAGAAAATAGGAGTCTCAATGCCTCAGATGCTCAGGAGTGCCAGCTTTGGGTACCCGTAACTCTCACAGACTGCATTTCATTCATTTAAAAGCAGGTGGTGATTATACTGTACCTGTTTTGCTTACCTTCATAATGCTCAGCAGAAAAGCATACAAAACAAGGGTTGAACATATTAAGCACTACAGCTCAGGTAGGACAAAGAGAAAGTGTTTCCATGTAGATTGCTATGTAGGGCCTACACCTGTGATGTGTGAGAAGCAACAAGAAGACAACCTGGAGCTCAGATCTTCTCTCTGTAGTGGCACTCAGCTGTGAAACACAAATAAACATTACCTGGTTTGATCCAAAGAAAATTCATGTAAATTCATGCACATGCATACATCCATGCTGGTCAAGTTGAGAGGGTCAGCTAGTCTCAGTTTTCTGTTTGCGTAAATCCAAACTTCAGAAGCATATGACTAACGATGGCTGAGTGAGGAATATTCACCTCAGTATTTTTGCAGTGCACAGTACTAACCTCAGATCAATGACCAGTGTTATCTTCTCAAGGAGTCCTTGTGAAGACAACCAGGCAGATTTCAGATGAAGTCTTAGGGTCCGTGTTATCCAGGACCGAGGAGTGTTTCCAGAAATGCTTTAATTTACTATTCAGTACAACAGCATGAATTAATGAACTTCTCTTGAGTTCAAAGAGCACAAAACCAGACCTTTCGTGAGTAAGTGAACCTCAGGAGTGGGGCATTGCTGTGTTTTTTATTGACCACTCAGGAGAGTTTTGCTCATGATATGCAGTATGTCAGGAGACGTTGTACTAGCTCATGTACGCTGGCGTCTGAATCACAAGGCTGAGGCTAGAAAACGTTAGCTCCGCTGCTGGACCGTGATGTTGGCCATGAAGCTTGAAGTCACTGACCTCCTAGTCCACAGGGTATTTAGACAACTCCTCAGTCAGGGGCCTTGTCCCTTGGTTACCGGGGAGCATGAACATTAACAGGTAAAATCCAGTGCTCTAAGACAATAATTGGAAAAAGTTGATTTTTCAAACTTTTCTCTACCCAGGTTATGCTTTAGCAGTAGTTCACATATGTAAAACTGTATAAGTACTGGCAAAATTATGTATACTATGCTTTAGAGGAAATAACACAGCAAAAAGATCAGGACTGCAAGAGCTCTAAAAGGAGGGGAGGGCACAATTATTAGATCTGCTATGGAAATTTGTTTCTAGATATTAAGTAATAAAGGAGAGTGTTTTGTTATATGGCATGTGTGCAGGTCATCTTCTCTCCTTCATTTGACCCTTCCAGTAGTTAGCAGCCACAGAGTTGACCATTATAGTCTTGCTTTTAAAATGCCATCCATCATTTCCTCTGGACCTGCAAGGAGAAGATCTCTCCTCCAGCAGCCTAGCTGGACTACAGCAGAGCAGCAGCATTCTTTAACTCACTGACAACATAATCACACTAAGCCCCGTCAAGGTTTATTTATTTCTGATTATTATTCTCTCTTCCCCTCTACTTTCACCTCACATGCCGTGTACTCCTGGTTGCCATGGAGATGCTACACAGTATTAGTCTAACTTTAGATTAGCCTCGTAACCTTGCATACTTTAAAATCCTGTATGTTTCTTAGCAACTTGGCTGAATAGCTAGATCTTTCAGCTATTCTCCTAGACACTGGAAGAATGAGTTTACCACCCCTGAGCATAGGCAATGCCTGTTAGCTTGTGACAAGGGAGAGGATGATGCCTTGTCTACATGTGGGTAATCACACCCTTTCTCATAGATCTGCTGATGTTCACTGAAGTCACCTGAGCATGAAGTCAGTTCTTACATAAATAAGTCTTTCCAGGCTGCAAGGTCCTGCAAGTATTTGCATTGTAGACGTTCTTTGCAGCAGGAACAAAAGTAGAAGCTGGGGAAAAGATGAATAAATAAAGTGTTAAGAATGTTGCAAATAAAAGCTTGAAAAAATGGAGGTTTGACAATAAGATGACATGGATATCCATTCCTATACCAAAGTAGCACTGTAGGATTGAACCTCAAGGAAAGTTTCAACTATTAATTATCTAACCAAGAAACCTGCAAAAGTTGTTAGATAGTTTAGGATACTGACTATAAACTATCCTTGGTATGACAGAAGAATCAATTGTAATGATTCAATGTCACAGTAGAAGTTCCCCATGCGAAGGATGAATGGAGGGAAAATCTCTAGGCAGCAGCATTCATTCATTCATCTCTAGCTGATACAAACTCCAGCACTCCTGAGCGTTACAAATTTGTAATGAACAGAACTATGTCAGGAAAATCTGAGCAAGTCCCCCAAACAAGAGGTACCTACACCAGTGATCCTGGAGACCAACATTCTCCTCTATTCTGCTCTGGTGAGACCCCACCTGCAGTACTGCGTCCAACTCTGGAGCCCTCAGCACAAGAAAGACATGGACCTGTTGGAGCGTGTCCAGAGGAGGGCCACGAAAATGATCAGGGGGATGGAACACCTCTCCTATGAAGAAAGGCTGAGAGAGCTGGGGTTATGTAGCCTGGAGAAGAGAAGGCTTTGGGGACACCTTATTGCAGCCTTTCAGTACTTAAGGGGGACTTATAAGAAAGATGGCGGCAAACATTTTAGCAGGGCTTGTTGTGACAGGACAAGGGGGAATGGTTTTAAACTGAAAGAGGGTAGATTTAGACTAGATATAAGGAAGAAATTTTTTACAATGAGGGTGGTGAAACCCTGGACCAGGTTGCCCAGAGAGGTGGTAGATGCCCCATCCCTGGGAACATTCAAGGTCAGGTTGGACGGGGCTCTGAGCAACCTGATCTAGTTGAAGATGTCCCTGCCCACAGCAGGGGGTTGGACTAGATGACTTTTAAAGGTCCCTTCCAACCCAAACTATTCTATGATTCTATGATTCTATTTTCTAACCACCCATTTAGAGGAGATGGCAATGAGGCCATGTTCATTTACTTAAGCCTCTTCAGGGCCATGTGAAACCTCAGATATTTACAAAAATATTTGGCAGTCGTATCACAGGACACTGGACATTTTAAGTGGAAACCACAACAAGGAAGTTTTACCTTTTTACGTTGTGCAGACCTTCCTAAGGCTGACTCAATATATCATAAACAGCTCTGGGAAATGTCAGAGTTTCTAAAACAATTCAGACAAAGTATTCCTGAAGGGAACCAATTGGGAATAAGCTTCTTGCATTCACATCTAGTGCATGCCCTATCTGTCATGTCTCATTTAGCTTCCTATCAGTCCTGTACTTTTCCTCTCCTCTCTAACCTGTGCTCTGTTTTGTAATGTGAAAAAACGGCAACAAAATGCTGACAGAGCAACTGCCCTGTTTGCCACTCCAGACTTCTGTCTGATACAGGCCACCGTGCTGGAGGACGCCTCAGGGAACGGAAGCGGGTAGCAGTTCTGCTGCTGTCCTCCTCCTTGTTTGAGAAATAGTTGGGACAATTTCTTTTGTACCACTTCTGTAGTGAACCCGCTGTGTACTTCTCTGGATTTCACATACATCGCAAGGGTAGAATCAGGCCAGTTTTAGCTTCTCCTCATAGACTCTCATATAGCATTAGATGGGAACAAACTCTAATTAAATGGAGATTAAAAACTTCAGACCATACTTCTTACCCTTTTTGGGGTAATTAATTTCGTATAACTCCAACCTCAACCTCTGTCCCTCCTCTCTGGACTACAGCAAGAAGCTTATGTCTACCTACCCCTTCTCCCCCACCAAAATGTCAAGCCTGAGTATTCTGACAATCAACTGAATTGGTAAATGTAATCAGAAATGGTGAAATTCAGAGCCATGTTTTCTCTGACTAGAAGAAAGTCCAGAAAAAGCAAGTTCTGACCAGAGCAGCTGTCCAGAACTTGCACCACATGTGGGATTGTTCTGTATTTTTTGGAGGAAGAAATGCGCTTGTATCAGAATCAGAGTTTGCTAAAGAAAACAGCTAAACAATTTTAGTATCTCAGTTATTAGACTGCATGGCCTGGGATAGCAAATGCAAATCAAGAGGATTCTAAGAATCTTAGAAGGGGATTCTAAAATCTATTAACAGTTTAGGATGACATTAGTTTTCAGTGCACTGTACCTAATGCAAAGAGAGTTAGCTCGTTTCTAAAATTATCACTACTCTTTACACCCTCACTGAAATACTCCTAATGAAACCAGTGGGAGTTTTAGTTGAAAGTCTAGATTAATCAAAAGCAGAGGATAAAATATGAAAAATGTGGAAGAGAAGAAAATTGCTGATTAAATATCCAGACTTCCTGTACCTTATTTTTACTGAGTTCTAAATTTCTCTATTATTGGTAAAGAACACACCTTTGGTTGTCAGTCATATTATATGTCATGTAAAAAAGCTTAACTTTGTTCAATTAATACCAGTCAAGCAAAATTCTTATTCTTAAAAGAGAGGTTCCAGAAAAGTGTGCAACCAAAGTAATAAAAAATTCACCCGAAATCTTATTTAATATTATTTCCATAGGTGAGCTTGTTAATGCAACCTCCACTTGTAAACGAGATTTAATTTACTGTTTTAGTCTAGTAATTGCACCACATTCATATTTACTGAAAGCTGCTGAAATTCCTCTGATCTGGATGGGATTGTAATTGCTAATACCAAATCTGAATATCAAGCAATATATCCATAAAGAAAGATAGAAAGAGGACCAAAATTATTCTTCCTCTCATTTCACTGATTTCCATAGAGTGAAGCTCAGGGCAAATTTACCTTCAAGTTATGTTATTGGAATGCAGGCAAAAAAAAAAAACAAGATGAAGGCTGTATTAACCAAGAAGGAACTGTGTTTATATAATTAACTGAGAATCAACCTGAGACATGTGTGAGAGAATTATAACTACACCTCAGAATAGCAAAATTTCATTTGTTTTTCTTATAAATCAAAGCTCAGAGGAATGATTATCAATAGGTTGACTCAAGTGCAATACTGTTCAGTCAGGCTTGAAACAAATTTGAATGGTACCGGACAAATCTTTGAGCTTATCTAAACCCTTTTGCAACTGAGAGTGTTGTTAATATGACCCCAGCTGGCTTAAGTTCATTTTTGTTCGATGGTAGTCTCTGCATCTAAGAGGTTGAGAACATCCATGTATTCAGACAGTTTGTGTTGGTCTTGAAAACCTTAGACAAAGCAGAGAAAGTAGAACCAAGCCAAGCCAGAATTGTTTAATATCTGGGCTGTTTAATATTCAGTACTGAGCCTCTGTCACCTCTAATGCTACAGGGATGATGACCATTTGAATTGATGAAAATATAGAGCAAGCCCATGGAAATTAGTACAAATAGATGCACTGCATCATAAGTGAATCAGGTCCTACTGTTCTGAAACTGCACGGGGCCAAGTTTTACAAGGGAAATGAACATCATCTGGGCCATTGTCCATTTTAGAATTTTATTTCCAAATGGATTAGGCCAAGGTAGACACATGTTACTTCAGAAAACAGCTTTTCATGGTAATACTTCCCCATTGTTAAAGTGAAATAAATGAAAGTACTATTCTCTGAACTGTATTCCCACTGTCAGGAACACAACCAGCTCTTTATCTTCCCAGGAGACCACCTCCTTTTTACTGACTGCCATTCTATTTATATATAAAGTCTGTTTGGTAAACGAAAGATTTATTCATTTCTCAGGAAAGGGTCAGCACTTCTAGGCACAAATTTCATCTGCTGTCAGATCCATTGTATCAGCTAATAGTTAAAGACAGATGGGGGATGATTTTCTTCAGGAAGCCATGTCTGTCTCACTACAGAAGAAAAGAATAGTTTATTAATGTCCAGGAGAATTAGCACTTTGTTTCAGATCTTTCTTGAAGGGTGCTAATTCCTAGAAGGGATTTGTCTTGTAATATTTTTAGCTTGGAGTGTATTTCAGGTTTTGATCCAAGTCCTGCAAGTCATGACTCTTGGGAATATGTATACACGGAAGTCCTTGGCTAGTTACGTCAGGTACTACTGGAGGGGTGTAGCAGTTTGGGTTTCTTTATAAACTGAAAATACATCCAAGAAGTTGGGTAAATGCTGTAGTCCCTCACTGCCAGGGGCTCCACAGAGCCTTAAATGCTCTGCTGTCAGCTCTTAAGTTTGAGAACAAGTAAGCTGTCTTTACACCACAGTCACAACTACCATAGCGTAAATTTGCTTGGGTGCTGCTGCCTGACCATTTCCCACAGCATTCTCCTGGAGAAACTGGCTGCTCATGGCTCGGACAGGTACACTCTTTACTGGGTAAAAAACTGGCTGGACGGCCGGGCCCAGAGAGCTGTGGTCAACGGAGTTAAATCCAGTTGGCGGCCGGTCACGAGCCGTGTTCCCCAGGGCTCAGTACTGGGGCCGGTCCTGTTCAATATCTTTATCAATGATCTGGATGAGGGGATCAAGTGCTCCCTCAGTCAGTTTGCAGACAACACCAAGCTGGGCGGTAGTGTTGATCTGCTGGAGGGTAGGAAGGCTCTGCAGAGGGACCTGGACAGGCTGGATCCATGGGCCGAGGCCAACTGTATGAGGTTCAACAAGGCCAAGTGCCGGGTCCTGCACTTGGGCCACAACAACCCCAGGCAACGCTACAGACTTGGGGAAGAGTGGCTGGAAAGCTGCCCAGAGGAAAAGGACCTGGGGGTGCTGATTGACAGCCGGATGAACATGAGCCGGCAGTGTGCCCAGGTGGCCAAGAAGGCCAACGGTATCCTGGCCTGTATCAGAACTAGTGTGGCCAGCAGGAGGAGGGAGGTGATCGTGCCCCTGTACTCGGCACTGGTGAGGCCGCACCTCGAATCCTGTGTTCAGTTTTGGGCCCCTCACTACAAGAAGGACATGGAGGTGCTGGAGCGTGTCCAGAGAAGGGCAACGAAGCTGGTGAAGGGCCTGGAGCACAAGTCTGATGAGGAGCGGCTGAGGGAACTGGGGTTGTTTAGTCTGGAGAGGAGGAGGCTGAGGGGAGACCTCATCGCACTCTACAACTGCCTGAAAGGAGGTTGTAGCGAGGTGGGTGTTGGTCTCTTCTCCCAAGTAACAAGCGATAGGACAAGAGGAAATGGCCTCAAGTTGCACCAAGGGAGGTTTAGATTGGACATTAGGAAAAATTTCTTTACTGAAAGAGTGGTCAGGCCTTGGAACAGGCTGCCCAGGGAAGTGGTTGAGTCACCATCCCTGGAAGTATTTAAAAGACGTGTAGATGTGGTGCTTAGGGACATGGTTTAGAGGTGGACTTGGCAGTGTTAGGTTAACGGTTGGACTCAACAATCTTTGAGGTCTTTTCCAACCTAAATGATTCTATGAATCTCTGATTCTATGTTTCTATGACTCCCACTGCAGGTGAACTGAAGCTCAAGTGATCCCGGCTGATGTGCTGGGACAGCAACAGGATGCGGCACCACAAGTAGAGACAGACACTGGTTTCATCCATCCATTTTCTCTGGCTGTAAATCTAATCTCTTCATGAGAGTTCCTGTTATTTTCTAGTGTGAACGCCCTTGCTTGCGCTCGTTTACCTTGAGTGGAGTCACTAGAGGCAACGTCTTCTCTGTGCAGTGGAAAACGATGCCAAGATGCCAGCACTACCTTTAGGCCAGGAAGCTGTATAATCTAATCAACCTGTCTCTGTGCCTGAAATAATTAGTTCTGATGAAGGGCAGGACCTGCTGTTTTGTCTGTATCACTACGCTGCACTGACCTGCTCTTAGACCTGAGCCAGTGTTTCCTGTACTGCTTTTATTTACCTTAGTCTTCTAGGATAATGCCCTTCGTTAGCAGCCACAGTGACGACAAACCCAATACCTGACTTTAACTTGAGCTGTAACAAATGGCTGTCGAACTGCATCTGCCTCTCTGCAGTTGCAGTAAATTAGAGCAAGATTCACATTGGGCTTGGTCCTGAGAGGCACCAGCTTTAAGTAGCCTTGGATGAGGGGTGAGAGGATTTAGCATTTCGTTAGGTACAACCTTTGCTGGAGGCATGTACGCGCACACACACACGCCACACTCATAAGAGCACAGAGGAGACTCCTTTTTGACAGAGTGGCTGTACTCCGGTGCTGTCACCTTCTCAAGTTCCTATTAAAATTCTGCCTTAATTAGTCTCAATCAAACTTACAGTACATTTCTTATTAGGATGCCATTATATTTGTCTCATGTTGTTTTGGATGTCACATCCATTGCACTCCTCACTGAACTCTGCAAACACTTTCTCTGTTCTTGCAGACAGGTCTGGACCCCTTAATTGGATACAGTTTTCAGCTGAAAATGAAATCCTTCCATTTATCTTAATATCAGATTCCATGTATGTCTTCACCAAATATTAATGCTGAAGAAGTAAGGTCAAGCTTCTCAGCTCTTGTTAACATCTTCATGTTTTATCCACTTTAGTCCATTAAATTGTCACTATTTATCTTCACATCACGATGTTTGACTTCTATTTTATTCTTAATACTGGTAGATCTAAGCTATATTTTTCCTTTGTTTTGGTGATGCTGATTTAAAATATGCCACTTCACATTTAATTGCTGGTTTCTACACATGATCATGAAGGTGCTGGGAGAAAATGCCTGATCTGTAATGCCAGCCTCTGTTCTGCGGCTGATGTTTTGGTTTTAGGTAGAATTTTTGCCAGCTGATGGGTCCTACGGAACTTGTATTGTTATGCAAGGTAGATTGTTTCTGAAGCGTGGCTGATCATTGTAGTCTGATCCAGTGTGGCCTTGAAACTGTATTTCAGAGCTTTATGGTACATATAGATAAGTTATTTCAGCAAGACACGTTGAGGCTGCCAATGGCAAGACAGTATCTTTTTTTTGTGATGGGTACCTTAGAAATAGACACAAAACTTCATAATGAGCCTATGGATATAAAGATGTGACCTGCCCCTTGCACACATTACGCTTTTTCGGTACTGCCAGTAGCTAACTCACAGATAGCAGCTGAAGTTCTTGGTGCTCTTTTTTTGCCTTAGTTGCTGGTTCAGATATATATAATGCATATTTTCTAAAAAAAGTAAAAATTAAATCTCTAATACCAATAGTCTATCCAAAGTCACTGGATCAGCCATTTAAAAATGTTAGTAAAACACTTTTTACAGCTGCCTTTACCTCTGTTTCCACCTCCAAATCACAGATGCAAGAAACATGGAGATTGTTTGGAAGTATTTATACAACACTTAATCACTTAATGGAATGAGTTGATATGGATGGAATAGGTGAAACAATAGTGGGAAAGAGTGTAAGTATCACTATAAAATAAAAGAAACTGTCCAGGAGATAAATGAGAGGTTGTCACCATTCATTTAATTTTTATTTTTCTTTTATGTTTCTTTTTTCCTGAGTGGAGCTAGAACATTTCATTGCTACAAGACAGGACAATAATGCAGGACAACTCTGAGAATTGCTACTAGTCTCCAAATAGAATATAAAAGAGCTAAATATGTTTAAGACCTCAAGGCTAAGAGTTACCTCCTTGGTAATGGAATATATGAAAAAGTCATAAAACTTTCTAAACATGATTTAACTTCTGTCTCATCTTCTTCATCTAAATCTGAGAAGGATTCTTATTACCCCGTATAAATTGGGAAATGAAAAAGTAGAAATTAAAACTGCTTGACTGAAGTCTTACAGGAGATCTGTAATACAGCTGGGAACAACACGTCTTCTCTTGTTCCAATTCAAATATCTGATTGTAGGTGATCGTATAGAGACGTTCAACTCAGTTGCCTAAATATGGGCTTTGGGATCCTGTAGGCTGTCCCAGCTCCAAGAAAGCATGAGTCACCTTAGGTCTTAAGGAAGATCTAATCCCCCTGTGGATGTCTTGGCTATCTGAGAGTGTTCTAGATATCACTGAGTGTTTATTGTTTGGTAAAAAAATGAGCTGTATGTCCCTGTCTGTGATCTAGGGTCTAGGCTCCAATGGAGATCCAGTCCGTAAAGCTGGTGGAGCCTAGAAAGCTGTTCAGGTCACCTTCAGGTAGACATTTGGTGCACAGTCTACCTACCTTGGCATGTGTCTGCTGACATCTGGAATGCCTGAGAGTGCCAGGTACATCCATAGGGAGGTGGCAGATACGACACCGGATCTATAGGACACCTGTGCTTTTCTGGAGCAACAGCTGGAGGCCAGCCAGGACAGCCTGCAGCATCTCCAAGGGCACTGAAAATTAATGCTCTGGCACTGCACCCTTCATCACCACTGACCATACTCAAGTAGCACACAGGTAAATACCTGCAAGCTGGTACCTAAAGTCAGTTATGTTAACCTCAAACCAAACCCCATCCTTTGTGTCAGATGCAGACAGTGGAAAATCATGACTCTGGCTCAGTTGGAGTACGGAATTGACAAAGGCCGGATATTAACCTTGCTGAAAGAAAAAAAAAATAAAGCTGGAAAGAATTTCCTCAACATGTGTATGAGCCTTGGATGACAGTGCTCCTTGGTGCCGTGTTTGGTTTGTGGAGTGGAGTTGTCTTCCTAGGATAACGTGAGTTATGACTTGTTCTGAGACGGACCTGCAGAGCCTGAGTCTTTCCCAGCTTCTGTTTCTAAGAGCTAATACCTCAGGTTCAGTATTTATGCACTGAATTATATGGCACAGCTCCAAATCTCATAGCCTGCAGCAGAAAAACAACTCAAATCAGAGATTTCACTTCAGTGCACTTGTGTACTTTCTATTCTTGAATGTCTCTTGATGCATCAAGGAGTGTATACTCTGTAACTAAAATCTTATTTAACAGAAGGGAGAATGTATCATTTAGGCTTCACCTTGCCTGTTATTGGGCCTAGACAGACAATCTCCTACTTTTCTTTGCCTACATTTTTGTTCCCACAGAAAATCAAAACTGTTATAAAGAACCCAATCTGCTAAAACCAGGCCAATTTTATCCCTGATAATGTTAATTAAAGGGCACCACAGTTCAGTTCTGCTCATTGCACTGAGTGCTGCCCAGAATGTCTGAGTAACTTCGTGCCAGTCCTTCCTTGCACCTTCTTGCCAGTCCTTCCTGCACCTTGCAGATTGCTCAGACATTGGACGTTGGGATGTTTGGTCCATCCTCTGTCCTCTCCACAGTACCCCTCAATCTGTGTTGAGGAAAGCACCCCAGGTGCCCCTGACTGAGGAAACAAGGGAGACGCATATGGTATGGGCAGAACAGAGCTTTATTTCCCTTCTGCACTGCAGGGATCAGATGCCACACTGCTCAACAGGGCTTCCTCAAACAACCATGACCACATCGCTTGCTTTACCTTACATTCTGCTTTTCCCCCCTTTTCCCCTCCCAAATGAATAGCCCACTCCTGAGTTACTCTTTTCCTATGGGCCCTGGCTTTGCTGATTTAACATTCTTATATGATAATCTTGGCCTTCACGAGTGACTGCTGGTAAGCCAGTACCCTCATTTTAGTAGCTTTTGATATTTTTCACTCACTGGAGTTCCTAATACTCGTTTCATACCTTTTATCTCCTAGGATCTCCATTATTGCTTTATTAGTTTAACTCCAGTTTGCCGCTGGCCACCTGCTTTTCCCTTTCATTGCTTGCAGTGGTAAACAATGTCTCACACTTTTACCTTGCAGGATTAACCTCAGGCCAGGTCTGGCCATTTGCATGCATGCTTTAACTTTATTTTTATATGTGCTGCAGTTTCTTTCTTTAGAAATAATTAGGGAGAAAACAAGTAAGGCAGAGGGAAATGATGCTATGTTTAACTAAGAAATTTACTGGCTTGTAAAAAGGATTGATAATAGCACAAATTCACAAATTAGATTTAATTGCCAGATTGAATTAGAAGTTTCTGCTTCTGGTTTCCTTAAGAAGGCATTTTTCTCTTGTGTGAACTGTTGCAACTTGTTGAACTTTGCAGCTCCTGTGGCAACACAGATGTTTCCTCTTCCTTCTGCCATCAGATAGATAGTTCACACTGAGCAGCTCGCGTTGAGACTGTTGATACTGGTCACCACGAGGCTTCTTGCTCTGGCTTCAGTTTGGTTTGCTACCACTGAGACTTCATCCACTTTGATGCTAAGGTGCTAGGCTAGGAAGTTGTAAATCCAGCCTGGTTCCTGGCTTTATTTATATGTGCCAAGCCGCCTCCTATTGAGTGTTAATAATTTAGGATGCTTACTGGTCCTGTTTGCATCGGTCTCTGTGACCAAGCCCTTTTGGGATGACGTTCATGACCATAAGAAGGCATTGCAAAGACTCATAGGGATCTTGGAGTTGGCCAGGACATGTGCCACAAGAGGCAATGAAGACAGAAAGCCTGGTCCCTCTGATGCCTCTTTGAGGTGCCTGCTTTGAAGCAGTGCACAGAAGGTCTAGACCTGTATACATGTTCTTTGTGGTTAATCTGTGTCTACTGAGGACAGCAACGTCTGCACTTACAGCTGAATGTGCCTAGGAACATTCCTAGGCACTGAGGCCAACTGGTATGTGTTTTAATAAACTCTCTTAGCCTCCGAAACAGAGTGCCTCCATACACATTGCATATTGGGAATATGGCCTACTCTAACTTGCAGAGAGTGCTCTGGAGGTTTTGGGAGACTTAATAAGCACAGGCTAAAATTGCACAAAGGACTGTTCAAACAGTTTCATAGTACAGTCTGTCTCATTTCCATGACCAAGAACATTCCCTAGCTCTATCTAATTTACTAGTCTAATCACTGCCTATACAGCTTGTGCAGTACAGTTGGCCTCCTGCAGTACAAAGGACTCTGAGCACATGTATATGCCTGTGCCAGGGCCATCCTTGGAGGTGGATCCACGAAAGCCAGAGCTTGAGAGGTGCAACATGGCCATTGAACATGTTTGGACTCAGGTCAAGGTCTAGTTTCATGTTTGGCATGTAATGTAGGTATTGCTCTCATAGACTGGAAGTAGGGAGTGAAAACTTTACCCTCGATACCGAGCAAAGTAAACATCCTGTCATTAGTCATAAATCTGGGACACATTCTCGGCATTATGTAGAATTGGGAGATTTCTGTCAGCATCATGGAACACTTAAAAGGTATCAGGCTGTCATGGTACTGCATATATTTTTAGAAACTTAGGTTCAAACTAGCAGGGAGAACTCTATCAGGTTAGTGGTGAAGAAATAAGCTTGCAGCGTTGCACATGTTATTAAATAAATGTGCAATAAATCTGGGTATTATTTTGTCAGTGAATCTTAGTCTGTTCAAAATATTGTAACTTCTGTGACTTGTAAATCCTAAACAGCTCAATTCTGAGTTATGAAAATAATGTATTGTTGTGGTTTAACCTGGCAGGCAAACAAACACCACACAGCCGGTTGCTCACTCCTGCCCCCCTCATCAGTGGGATGGGGGAGAGAATCGTAAAAAAAGTAAAATTCATCGATTAAGATAAAGACAGTTTAATAGAACAGAAAAGGAAGGGAAAATAATAAAAATAAAAATAAGAATAAGAATAATAATGATAGAATGCACAAAATGAGTGATGCACAATGCAATTGCTCACCACGTGCCGACTGATGCCCAGCCAGTCCCCAAGCAGCGATCCCCCCACAAACCAACTCCCCCCAGTTTATATACTGAGCATGACATCATATGGTATTGAATACCCCGTTGGTCAGTTGAGTCAGCTGTCCTGGCTATGCTCCCTCCCAGCTTCTTGGGCACCTGGCAAAGCCTGGGAAACTGAAAAGTCCTTGACTAGCATAAACACTACTTAGCAACAACTAAAACATCCGTGTGTTATCAACATTCTTCTCATACTAAATCCAAAACACAGCACTATACCAGCTACTAGGAAGAAAATTAACTCTATCCCAGCTGAATCCAGGACATGTATTTATCCAGGTCTGCAGGAGTTAAAATGACATCAAAAGCGGTAAAGAACTTTACTACTGTAAGGTGAAACATATTTGTAATTGAAAGACCTCCTGCAGAAAGGGTCAAATGGCCTCCACAGATCCCACAAGCTTCACATTCAATGGATTTAAATAGGGTGCGAGAAGAAGCAATAACAGGTGCTGTCAAGCTCAGTGACCTGTTAACAGCAGATATTTAGCATAAAATTCTATGTGACCAACAGAGAGCAGCTTGTGAAAATACAGTTTGCTCTTCAATTTATTGTGTTCAGCTTCTTTTTTCGTCCATACAGTCCCCAGGCTAAATCTTTGCTGACAACAGTAACTCCCAAAAAAAGCATTCCTGCAGACTCTCCTTGCCCTGCTGCCACCCACATAGCAACCTGCTGTGTTCTGGTGAAAACACTGAAACTTTGATTACAGTCATCGCTCGGTTTATACTACGACGATATCAACACCAAGCAGGAACTGAAAGCAGGTCTACAGAGAAATCATCAGAGAATTGGTCTCTCAAAAATCTGAAAGGCGATAAAGAGATGCTGGAATTTTATGATTAACCAAAAATTTGTTTTTGCAGGAATTTTTGGCTTCACAGAGATGACAACAGGAAATTAAACTTTCTGAAATGCTCCATGGGAAGTCTGTTTGCAACCTTGTAAGAAAACACCATGATAAGGATATCAAAATATCTAACTGTCATCCTTGAGGAGGAAGAACAGTTATGACAAACATGACTGCTATAAGAAGAAAGAAATGTTTTAACAGCACTGCCATAATTTGAGTTATGGGAGCAGGAATGTGCCCTTATTAAATAAAAATAAGCATAGGGTCAGACATAAAAAGAATTGTAACAGATCCCATGTTTCTCCCTTCACATCTCCTTTTTGTCACTGCTTGTTTGCTTTTGTCTCAGATTAGATGACTGAGTTTAGGCACCTAACTCTGTTCTGAAATAGCCGTACAAGAGCTGGATGTCCTCACTCAGGACCCATGAACCCATCTCTCAAATGCTAAATCACCAATGAAATCAATAGGTGCTGAATGTCTGTAAAAGTCTGCTAATAGCCTGTGCAACAGGGTCTGCTTCTTAGGGCCCACGAGGGTACCTAATCACTTCTGGGCACTACAGAGATACAAAAGCATTCATAATAAGTACTGGAAATTAAATGCATTTCTGTGAGTTTTAAGTTCAGGGCAACTGCATTACCAGGACATAGATCCACTATTTCTCTCTTATCTATGCTTAGCAGTCATACAATGACATAGAGAACTCAAGAGAAGGGCAATGACTCTGCAATTAGCAGGCTTGTCTTTCCAGAATCTTATATCCCCAGTTCGTAGACCAGCTCCTGCACGGACAAGTAAAGTGGATGTCCCAGAGGGTGACATTTTAACTATTGCTATTACTGTTACCATCCAGCATTGACAGCCCCGGAAATCAAGATAACCAATTATCCTGCCTTGGTGCATTCAGCAGAGCAAAGGACAGTCACACTGGGAGACACTGGACCAGGATGGAGCGGTCCTGGATCCCATCCAGCTCTGCTCCAAACTTTCCATCTGAGCATGGGCAAATCACTTAACTCTGTGATGCTTGTAAATACTCACCACCTTCTCTTCATTGCCTTATTTCATGACTCTGTCGGTTCTCTGGGCTAGGACTCTCACCAGCAGCTTGTAGTAGGCTCAGTTCAGAGAGGCTCTGCCATAAACCTGATCACCATCAAACTCAGGAGGCAGGTGAAACAATCCCAGTTGAGGAGCCCAGGAACCTGGAGGAGAACATTTACATTTCTCCTCCTGCTTCTTGCTCAACAAGGCTCATGCTTTCATATGTGCACATTTCTCGGAGGCATCTGAGAAGTTCTAGATGCCAAGGAGCACACAGAAAAGCTGTGATTAGCAAATAACACTAAAATGCTGTGCCCATGACAGAAAACTCCAGCTTCCACCAGTCACTGACTGGAAGGGACACAATTTTCAGGGGCTGCCTGATCTCATTATTCATGTCATGTCGGAAGGTCATGTGGAGGGGACCACTAATACCTGGTGTCCCCTCTCAGAGAGGTTCTGTCAGAGGCTGCAATTATATGCTGGCTAATCAGAACTCAATCTGCATCAGTCTTTCCTTCCAGCTGGTCTTCCTATCTGTGCAACTATCAGTCCTTCTTTATGTAGTATTTTATGTGACAAAATGCAGTATCATAATGGCAGCGTGCACAGCTTTGTCCAAGTTGTGAAATAGAGGCTCACAGGGTGAATGGGCAGTCAGTCTTCACAATTGCTGGCAGAAAGAGCAAGAGCTGCAAAGAAATGTTTTATGATTTCATCCTAGCTGGGAGCCTAGCTCTTCTGCTGCTGCCCTTGTACTTCCTGGACTGGGCTGTGTTATAACTCAAATTGTATGCAAAGGAATAGAGGCGACACAAAGGAGACACAAAACCTAATAAACATAGCCATGGACTGCCCAGAATGGCCAGACAGGGCTTCCTTTTGGCTTTGATTTTTAATGAGCAGAAAAGCAGTGACCTGACCAATTATCCATCTCTTTGACTGTGCTGTGCTCTTTCTGCCACAGTGATTTTTTTGCTAGAAGACACATAGATATTTTTACATTGATTTTTTTATATAGTCAGTCTTGCAATCTCTGTGGTGATGGGTTAAGCAGACACTTGTGCCTTCCAGTGGAGCTGGCAACTATGACTTGCAAATATTTCTATCTATGCAGTTAAGTTGCACTCTTCAAGGCTGAGCAATGCAAATTTCATGTGTTTCTTTCGATGGTTCCTACTGGAATTTGAGGGAATTCAAGTCATCAGAGATATCCAGGGCAGAACTGAGGAGGACTGTGAGTTTTTAAGATACTCCTAGATATCTTAGGGTATTCATAGGCTGGAGAGCTGCTTGTTCTATCTGTAGGACCCCTAATAGAGAAATGTTCTTCCTGTCCTTGCAGGAATCTGGGAAAAAAAGCATCAGTATCCAAGCTGGCTCTTTAGTTATGAATGTACAACCATTTATTCCAGACACTGCAGGCACTAGACACACAAACCTAAGGTTAATGCTTGATAATATTCTAAGCACACTTGTGTGCCACTGAGCAGTGCTTGCATACATGGGAAATGCAAATCCCATCATCCAATTAAGCCATGCACTATGTTAGGTCTCACCTCATTGATGTCAACAGTAATTATGCTCATTCATGCCCAGGCTGAATTGGGTCTGTAAATTCGTAAGCTAAAACCCAGATGCCCTTACACAAGCAAAACTCCCACAGAAAATAGCATGGCATTTACTCTGAAAAAGATATCGATGTTTGCCTGTAAAAAAGAAAAGAGCTAAGTGAGGGATCACTCTTGAAATACGGGGTGGTTTTCCACAGTTCCATTCTTCTTTTCACCAGGGTTTGTGAAGAAACTTCCCCTATTCTCTCATTGTTTATCCACAACTGCCTACTTACCACCACTGACAGGGAGAGCTCCCTCGTAGTCAGCTTCGTTTTTCTTTTGCTCAATTTCCTTACATCACTTCCAGTCAACTTTAACATGTTACTGAATGCAGCTTTGTAAAAAAACTTCTCCACCAGAGTAGATACAGAAAGGGGTTTTAAAAGACAGTAATATGAAAATAGGATCCCAAATATAAATAAGGGGACTTGAAAGGTTTTTGTTTCAAACAATTAATGTTGATAAACATAATTGAAAAAAAATCTCAGTTCTCAAAGAAATCTCTTATGAAAGATTTCAGACCTTGTTAGAAAGAAATAGTTGATTGGCATAGTCTGTAACTCTGTCTAACTGCTAATGAATCTGCTCCTGTCGGGACTCTCTGCCATTCCCCGTGCAAACAGCAAATGTAGAAATCTTGCTTCTAAAAGCAGACACGATGATGTAGAGCAATACCTCAATTTTCAGTCTTTAGCTGAAAGATGTTCTAAAAGAATCCAGGTTGCCCCAGAAACCTGTGCCTATCAATTATAATTGCATTGCATATTTGCTGACACTTCCTCAGGAGTTTACACAAGATCCCTTCCATTTGTTGAGCATCACAAGTATTTATCCTCTCATTCAGCTAGCAGCTGATGTCCCACTGAAGTCTGAAGATTAACCTGACCTCAATGAAATTGATGTTAATTTCTCAACTGTATACAAATCGTGTGAAAAACAAACAGAAAAAAAATCTGTTTGGATATTTGCATGAAGGTGATATTGCTACCAAATACTTTCACTTTCTCACAAAAATTGTTCTGGCTTCTGTTCTTGGTGGGACTCGGTATGACACATAAACAGTTTTAGGAGGATCTTGATTTCTTTATGCTCCTGTCTGAATCCTCTTTATAATCGAAAAAGCTTAAAGCAACTGCATGAAGATGATCAAAAACAAGAAGTTATGCAAAGTGGTTGGTCTGTTTTCCCTGAAAAAATACATCTATGTCAAAAAAGATAAAAGGAAAAAGTAGCCACTTCCCTCATGTTAAATGGATGACACCACGAAAATGAAATGAACACAGATATAGGTACAAAGTATAGTTTCCCTGATTTTAAGGAAAAGCAGAAACCAGCACCCAGAAAACATAAATTATTAAAGGAATTAATGAGTAACTTTGGTACAGTTTTAAGAACAACTTTGCCATGTCTAGATGAAATGGGATTGTTTTACTAATACAAAGTGTTGATAAGCTTTCGAAAAATGACGTGTGGAAAGATACTAATACAAAATGTTAATGCAGATATTTTGCTTTGATCATCAGAAAATACAGACTGAGTTTCATTTCTGCACTGCAAAAATGTACCAGAGGATAAAGAAACAAACTAATTTGCTGAAAAAGAAACTCAGAAACCTGGCATTACATGTGCTACCTGTGCCTGTAATGTCTATGAATCTTAAACATCCCCTCAGGTTTTTTTCTTAAATTTTGCGGCAAGAATGGGTTGGTTTTCTTACAGGTATCTTAGGTAAATGAATGCATTTTGCCTCACTGAAGACAGTAGAGACAAAACCTGAAAGCTGCAAAACCAACGCCTCCTAGGATCACACGGATGATGTGACCACCGATGACTGATTCTGGAAGAAAGAACATGAGGTACACACAGCTAAATATTCTTGCAATCACTTAGCTATTTCACAGATTTATTTAGAACTCTGATTATTGAAATATGCATAAAACTAAGGGAGGCTTTAATTTTATTTCTTTGCAGGCATGAAAATTGGATCTCAGTGTAAGTAATTGCCTAATGCCCTAGCGCAAAGGTCTAAATAGCTAATCCAGTGTTTATAAAAAAAAGGAATGATTAAATGCAATTTTACTTCTGAATTGTAATTTATGTTACATATTGAGTGAAAAACAGTTCTTTCTGAGAATGTTTTAATCACTTAGGCTTGAGGTTTTGCAAATGTGTACAAATTGACAAAAATATAAGAAATGAGCATTATATTGATAAATATTAGCATATAGTTATAGTAACATAGCGTATCCAAACAAACATTTATTTTATCATTGTATTTCAGTAAGAATTGTTGTTGCATTTAACTCTAAGGATATGGAAAAAAGAACTGTGAAAAGCTGTTAGATAATATAAAGATGTTGTTCTATTTGTATTACCACCCGCTCTGTTTCCGCTCCCAAATCCTTTCTCTTAACACGATTTGTACTCACCTGGTAAGTAAAAACTTGCTTGAAGTAAGTATCTGAACTTTAGGCTTTGAGGACATTCAGGTCCAACATTGGTTTGGATATCACTGCTTTCTGTTGAGAAGGAAGCTCTGGTAATAGAATTAATGCAAAGCATATTTGGCTCGTTAGGTGAAAGCATGAATAATAGATCTGTTATCAATTAGCTGGTTTAATGAACTACTCCATACGTCAGGGAACTGAAGAATTTTCTGTATCTTTATCTGCACATCTCTATATCTACATACATGTTTAGGGTCAGGGTCTAGAGTACTTTTAATTAGCCTTTTCTCTTCCCTTCAGCCAACCTCTCAGATGTTCTACATTTTTGAATTAACGGTAGAGCAATAATTCTTTAGAATGCCAAAGGGCATGGAGATGTTTGTTTTAAATGCTATGAGAGAAGTTAATTTTTAGTGGAAGCCTGAGGCCTTGAAAAAATGGCAGTAATTTCTGAAGAGATAGGAGTCATTGACTAAAATATAAAATACTGTTTTAATACTAGGACATTTACGTTTAACAAATGGGGAAATGAGATACTGAGAGGCTGAGGCCATGAAGTCTACTGAAACTTTACTGAAAAATAAATTCAGTAAAGGATTAACTGTTTTGGGGATAAATAGTTTCAGGATGTGAAAACTGAATCTTTTTAATCATAAAATTAAAATTGGGGGAACTACACAGAGCCTCAATTTATCATAGCAAAACATCTATTTTTAGGAGGCATTGTCTCAAATATCTCCTTTAGGTGGCAGAATACTTTCACAAAATATATCAGAGCTGAAGCAACACATTGCATGGATCTGGGGCAGCAGGTAGGAATATGCAGTAGAATTGACTTTGTTGGCATAGCGTGCACAACGAATGTTGTAGTGACTAAGGACATAATAAATGAGTACATAAAGCACTGTTTTCTGCTGTTGTAATAGTGATCACATCTCTTTTAAACTTCTCTTCATTCATGGATTTGGTATCTACTCAAATAGATTTTATTTGTTTTTATTAATAAACTGTGACTGAGAGGAAACCTTATTTCTTTCTACAGCTACCTAACAGGTTGTTACGCTGAAGATGGAGCCATCCTCGTGGAGGTGCACAGTGATAGGCACAAGAGGCAATGCACAGAAATTGCATTTTTCATTAGGTACAAGGAAAAAAAATCTTCATAGAGTGCTCAGACACTGGAACAGTGCTGGCCAGAGAGGTTGGGGAACTTCCATTTCTGGAGGCTCTGGATCCGTATAGACTGCCTGAAAATATGGTTTTCTTTTTCACCTTTTGTGGACTTCCCAAAAGCAGTCAGTGGATTTCCAGGGAAATGAAGACTGCACATTGAAAACAACTGGAATTGACTGAAAGAGCCTGGCCTTTCTGTTCTGTACTGTAGCTTGTTCAACTGTAGCTGCTTTTCTCTAGATAACACACCTACAAAAGGCTGATTTCTTCTGAAAGAGTATATTTAATTTACTGTGGAATGTTTAGGAAACCAGTCCCTAAAAAGGATGCAGAAATTATCTTTTCTACCATCAATAATGCATGAATTTTAAAGAGGCATAGCCAGAGGGAAGTTCTTTACAGCTTTATCTTTATTACTCCATAAAGAAAGTGTTAAAGCATTTCTGCCTTCAGAAGCTTCCAGTGGTGGCACGTGGCTTCACAGAGTCTGATTCAAAAATGCCTCCTTTGCTCTGCTCACCCTCTGTTGCTGTGGGAGCTGTGGGTAGAGGCGGCTTCAGCCACTGTGACCCTCCACAAGTCCTCCAGCTCTTGTTCAAACTCCCCCCACAGCTGCTTTACCAGATACTAAAAAGCATATGCATCACAAAAGAAATTGTTATGGTAAATTTTCTGATTTTTACCATGTTTTGGTTAAGTTTAAAATCTGTTTAAAATCTTCATGGCTGCAAATTTTGCTTTAAAATGCATGATGACTATTTTCAGAAAGAGGGAAAGTGCTTTCCAGCTGTATGTGTCATAGGATCCTAAGGGCATTCATGTGCTGGATGTTTAAAAATGCCTATGGGAACTTGTTCATCCTGTTTGAACAGACTTCTGCAACTTATGCAAAATATAGCAATATTTGAAAATAAAGTCTGAACTGACAAATTTTCACTTACTTTTCTAAGTAGGATCAAGATCTTACCTGTGGAAATCCCTCCTCTTCAGCTGACCATATCCATCAGCCTGACACTTCTGTTTATTTCTTAGCATATTACTGCTGCCTCCCTCCCTCCCTGCTCTTCCTCCCCATCCTAAGGGCCGTGGAAAGGCCCACAGGCATTGGCCAAGAACTGCACTACTTAGAGCAGCTCTGGCAATCAGTGTGATCAGTTACTGGAAGAGAAGCAAAGCCTTTCTGGTATGTGTTTGAAAGCTTGTACTATTAAAGAAACCACTGATTTGTTGAACATGAAGTTTCCTGTCATGCTTGAAGGTGAATTTCTTTTGGTAGGCAACCTGATCCAAAAGGAAGTGTCCTCTATTCTGTTCTGAAGAAACCACTTTGCCAGTACAGTTCTTCATAAGTCAATAGCTGATCCAGCATATTAAAGATTAAGATGGATGATGGCAGATCTTGATTAAAAATCTTTCTATGCAACAGTACAGTCTTCCTCGTTCTGCCCAAGAGAGTAAAAATGATGAGCCAATCAGTGGCCAAGCGGCAGCACCATCAACCTGTGGAGGTCAGATCCACCTCTGAATATATTTGAAATATGCTGCAGAAAACAACTTCGGGGAATCTTACTGAAAGCCATAAGTCTTTCATAAAGCTCCAGCTACAGCATGTCCTTTCTCTGCCCTTTTGTTTGACTGACAGACCTAGCTCAGTGTGAGCCGAATGTTTAGTAGGTCTACTCTCTAACACAGTCTAAGAAAAAGACTTGAAGGCTTCCTTGGTTTCATAGCATTCTATGCTCTAAAATGTGTGACATGTAATGAAACATAGATATTGGAGGTCTAGATACTAGACAAAACATCAAACATTGTCATGCTGAGTCCACTGCTACAAAATGCATTTGAATGTGGTTTTTTTTTGTTTTTTTTTTTTTCTCCTTGGTCATTTTCAGCTAACATTGTTTAGCTCATAGATGCAGATTTAATAGTCCTCAATTACCTGATCTTGTATTTGTTACTATCGAACTTGATCTAATTTCTATTGCACTATTACTCTAGATCATCTCATTTTATGAAATTATCAGCTTCACTGTATTGACAATGTCTCTCACCTTGACCTCCTCGGCAAATTTTGTTACCTACTCTCTTCTATTTACCAAATTATAAATGAAGATATTGTGGAGGTACTCCACAGTGTTGTTGATTCTGTGTTCAGATTCCCTTTGGCCTGATCCTTCAGCCTGAGTCATTATCACCTTCCTTTAAGTTCTTAAGAGATCTAACATTTAGATGCCCCTCCTTTTCAGTTTAGCTAATTCTTATTGTGATATTGCATTAAATGCTTTTTTACAGAAGTTGCAGCTACCCCAAATGATACATATAATTTTATGAATATTTGAGATTTCGTCTGTAAGTTCTCCAGAAATTCTGAAATGAGTCTGTTCTATTCCAAGTGCAGAATACCAACGTGGGTCTTTCCTCACCTAGCTTAAGATGCTGGGGTCTCCCTATAGTCAATAGTTGGCAGTGGATATGAATCAAATGACCGAATCCTACTTCAGGACTAGACAAATAGATCTCTGCTTCTATCAAGGGAGCCTGTGTCGATTTAGATGCCTACTGTTACAGATTCAAATTTAATCTGATGACTCCCATCACAGCTTCCCGAAGAATAAACCTTAAGATTTATTTTGTATTTTGTATTTTAAAAAGAATCTAGATTTAAATGTTATTGGCCCTCATTGCCAAAAGAAAACCAACCCACATCCCACCAGCCCACAACCTGTGCATTGTACAGACCATTTATTAAACTCTTCTTTTCCTTGCTTGTTTGTTCAGTCACTGGTGGTTTAGACTGTAGGAGTATTAGATTGCAACAGCTTATCTTTAAACATGGGATGGATTGAGAGAAGGAACAGTGATCTGCTTGGTTCTGTTAGCAGCATTTGGTGTTAGGTATTTTGGGTGTTGTAGAGAAGGTAGTTGCATAAATCAGAGTGGTAATACTGCAAGGGTATAGAAGCATTTATAGTTCTTTTTCCAGAGATCAACAGATAGATATACAGCACAACAGCTGTGCCTGCCAGCAGATTTCCTAAAATAGGGTTAATAGTCCTTACAGAGTCCAAGCTGAGAGAGAGAGACTGAGTGATGAAGGCCCCAAGGAAATGGCAGCAAGGAGAGGCTTATGGCTCAGGATGATGTTGAATGCCTATATCAAAATTTTATCTAGCAAAAAGATTTGTAATTTTCTTAAGACTGTTATGTGGGTTTTATCATTCAGGGAGAACCATTCCAAACCTCTCTGTGTTCAAACAAGTGAGGTGCTCTCTCCCCTTTAGCATCTTAACAGAATAGGATGAGCCATTTGGGGCAGATGATAATGACAAAGAGAGCCAGAGGAAGGCCCAGCATGTGTTTGTGTAGCCAGAAATGGTTTCCCTATGCTCATGCAACCAACAACAGGATCATGGGTACAGATCTGGACTGTGCCAGGAAATGTAAGCTGCGGGAAGCGCGCTCTATGGTCAGAGAAACCCATAGCCTGATATCTTCCTCCAGCAGCATCTTTCCTCTCCTTTATTGCCTCAGAAATTTAACAAGTGTCTTCTCCTACCTGTGGGCTGTAGTCCCACTCCCCTGTGAACCTTGTTTAAAGCCTCATCAGTGGGGGCAATATCAGTTATTAGGATGTGATTCCCTTTCTTGGTCAGGTGGATTCCACCTCTTCTCTGCAGTGAAGTGCTTGCTTCACTGTGCTTAAAGAAGTGAAACTCCCACTCTCCCTCAGATGAATGTCTGAGGTCCAGGCCAGGCCCCCCAACTATGCCAAGTACTGGAATAAGTTCTGCCACCTTGACTATGACAAGGTACTTGGATCTTCAGTTGCTAGGAGGGGCTACGTTCTTTGCCTTTGGTGTCTCTGCCCTGTCTAAGCAGAAAGGTCCTGGAAGTGGCACTTGTATTTGAGGAGGATTTCCAGCAGAGGGAGCTCCTATTTTGTCCCAGTGCTCTTGGCCTTGGTGAAAACAGGACATTTGAGAAGGAACAGACTGGGAGGAGGCAGGGATGTGCCAAGAACCAGCTGGATCTGCTCCCTCAGAAAGTCACAGAGGCAGGAGAGCTACCACTTGTTTTGTCTCCCTCTGGGCATCTTGAAATAAAGAGCTGGTGCCAGTCCCCAGGTACCTGTAGGCAAGGGAGAAATTGTCATTGTTTGAAAAATAAAACTAATAGGAACTGTAGCAAAGTGGGGGGATGCACACTGAAAGGAAAATGTTCTTTGCATAACACTCATACTTCACCTGCTTTCTGCTGTCTGTGTTGAAATCTGACAGCCAGAAGTTTTGCTAAACTAAGGACATGTGTTGGCTTTGGGCTGAAGTTTAGGACTATCTTTTGTATTGCAGCTGCCATGTCATGAGGATTTTGTACCTGATTGGAAAGATTTCCAGGCTTGGAGTCTGCAAATCCCCTAAGACACAATTAATTAATTACCATGTGATGAAAAAATCTTTGTGGTAGGCAAAAGCCTCTCCTAAGCAGGTCTGAGCATCTCAATTTTGACATATGACCACTTTGGAGGCTGAAGATTATTTAATGTTAAGTCTTTATTAATAAAGCCGTCCTACCTGAATACTACAGGTCTCCAATTTGCATCACAAGACTCAAAAACTACGCAGCACATTAACCAACATCCACTTGTTGCTCACAATTACGTTGAATGATGTGATTTCCTTGTGAAGTATTGCTGTTTTATGATGATGATTTGCAATAAATAATCTCCAAGTGCTTCCCAATCCCAAGGTTAAAAGCTGCTCTTTTATAAAACATGAATTCCACTACACTTGCCTCATCTCTTTAAGCAACTGTACACCAGTGCAAAAAATTAACACACAAGAACAATTTATACACAGAGCAAAACCTGTTGGACTAATCCTGTCGATGATTTCAGTGGAGGACAGAAACTTCGGTTTTTCTTTCATATATTTATTCAATTTCTTACATTTCTTTTGTCTGTCATCTGAAAAATGAAGGAAAATTTGTTGGTTGTCTTTTGTTTCTAGTATACGTAATTGTAACTGTCTGTCCCAGTGGCACCATTTTTCATGTTTAAGAAGAACATTTGGGACCAGAAAAGTACTGCATGGGATAAAAAGCAATTCTTAACCTATTGGTCTTTGTTCAACAAGACATTTGAAAATGTTCAGAAGCCATTCACTTCAAACTGCATCCTGAATCAGGATCCAAGTCAGTTACTAGTGTCTTTGCTTTTATGTACAAACATTTGTAACATTACAGTGGGGCTAGAAGCACCCTAGGTAAAATGCTAACTGCATCACTGCAAGTACACAAGTGATGAATCTCATTTTTATGTAGTGATTACCTAACCAAATGTAAAGTTTAGGACTTCCACTTTACATTAAGTGTTATGAAAACCTTTCGTTTAGAATTATTCAGTAAGAACACAGAATGCCTATAGATGACACAAAATTGATAGGTTAGTCAAACCCAGAGATGATTGAAAGAAACTTTAGAAAAATCCAAATAAGCTGCTTTAGCAATCAAGAAAATGTTGAATGCAACCAACTATTGATAAATGCAAAGTAGTGCATAATATAGGAATAAAATTGAGCTAGTTATATACTAAGTTGACACGAAAATTCAATAGAGATCCTTGTTTTACTTTCAATCTCAGGTCAAGAAAAAGCAAACAAAATGAAAGATACAAATGAAAACAGAGAATGAGAATATCATAACTTCTATACGTAATGAGTGACCTCATCTTGAATGGAGTCTGTTGCTCTTCATCTCGTCTTAAAGAGGGTATTGTAGCACAGCTAGAGGACCTGAGAAGTGCCAACAAGGATCCAATAACTTGTAATAACTATCAAACTAAAGAAGAAGGGAAGACAACAGGATTGTTTAGTATGGAAGAGAAATAAATAAAGTCGTAAGAAAAAAATGTACGTATATTGAATAATCCAGAAAAGGTCAGACAAGAAATTCTGTTCCCACTGTTTCATAGCAAATGTATGTGAGGATGTTAAATGTAGTTGAAATGTGATGAATTGAAATTTGCAAAGAGGGAATAAGTGCACTTTCCTACTGTAATTATCTGATACAACCCTTTGCTTCAGGAAGCAATTGTAGCCTGGAAATGCAGAGGATTTAGAAAAGGACTGGTAACAATTCTGGCTATAAAAATCATCATTCGTTACAATTACAGCAAAGGTTGAGAGAGATGTAAATCTCTTGCTTCCAGCCTTGGGCTAATCTTTGAATGGTATTCTGATCTCTAGGTTACTATGCCATATATTCACCTACTGCAAGTTTCCTATAACCTTCCCCAAAATTGTGCAGTTGGAAACAAGATATCAGAGTAATGCAATCCAACTGCAATTCAGTATGGCATTTCTGGTACTTTTAATACCAGTAATGTCTAGTGAATCTGAAAACTGAATCTAGGAATTAAGTAGGCTTTTTCATTACAATTCTCAGCAAAGCAAATATTTTATGCCAAGTTTATAACCATTTAGATAGTACAGGATCCCAGTGTCCCTATCTAGTTTCGGAAGCATTGAAACTGTTTTAGCAAAGCCAACAATCACATTTTAGGAACGTGATAGTTTTTTGATTGTCTAATTCAGCAACGCCCATTTTGTTACTGCCACGACACACGCACCAAAGTCTTTCTAACTGAGACCTGGAGGTTACACCCAGACTGTTCAGTTTTAATCCAGAGGAGAACTCTGGGAGTTGCACCCAAGCAGGAAATAACGGTCTTGGGCACTGCTGGGAAAAACAACTGAGGTGGACTTGCTTTCAGATGATGCAGAATCCTAGATGATCCAGCAATATCAGCTACAGCAGGTCCTCCTGGCTCAGTTCTGCACACACCTGAGTATTTGCAAATGGTAACTCTTGTATATCCCCGTTGCCTGAAATGGGAAGCTGCACTTTAAATAACAAAAAGTTTATACATCTCTAACAGGGGCCATATTATTTCCCATTATGAGCAATCTGTCAAGGCTGCTATTTTCATTTAAACTCTAGTCTACATCATCTACATCCAATCTGCTGCTGTTCAGCGGTTCAAAACCAAAACTTTGCTTTACAGCTCAGGATATGTAGTGAATTCTGTTACAAGTCATAAAAATATATGACTTGTTCCCTGAGCACATTTAATTTTAACACAGCAAAAGCCAGTGTAAGTAGAATCACATTTATAATCAGTGTGTTTTTCTAGGTGGGTTTGATGGACTGTGCTGTTTCAACAAACTTAAGTGTATTTGGCAAAGCATTTTTCAGTCCCTTCCCAGCAATAAACAAAACCGACATTAAAAATTTTCTTATAGATAAAACTAATTAGAATCCAGATCTTTGTCATTTTAAATGTCTTATAAAATTAATGGATCAGATGCTTTGGTCACTATTGTCCTTGATGAAGACAATCTCCCCTGAGACAATCTTTGCCTGTGAAATACTATACTACTTCATAGGAATCCCATAACTATGGTGAATTATAGAAAATGTAATTTGCCCATGGTGTTGATTTCATAGAAGATAAAGCGATCATGAAAGGGAAATCTACATCATGGTGCTGCAACACAATTTCTGGCCCCCTCCTGACTTTCAAAAGCATGTGACGCTATGAAATAAGTCACATTTAAAAAATTGAAACACATACGTATGGAAAAAGTAGTAATATTCCTGGCTGGAAGTACTGGAAGTTAAGCTTTCAATTAATAGAGTTACTCTCGTAATGAGAAATTGTGCAATAAATGCATTATGTTCTTTCTGATTGCCCATTCCCTTGCAGAGGGAGGGAATCAGAACAATATACAAGAATTTATACCATATACCAAAAACTTGTAACCTGGAGCAGATAAGCTTGACAGTTGCAAATGACTAAGGAAAAACCATGATGAAAAATGTTAATATTCAGTGACCTGGTGCTTTTGTGGGTTTTGTAGAAAGTTGAATTCCTACATACTAGATAATGACCATCAGGGACAAATGTCCTCTTTTCAGCCATGTGCAAAGTTAAAGCTGATCTTTTCCAGGGACTATTAATAGACATCAAGATTTTGTGTCCTTTGTCATTTTTGTGTCCTTTGTCTTTTTTGGACAAGTTTTATTATTATACTCTGTATTATGGGTCAGTCCTTTTGCCTGGAACATCCTGCAGGTATTCAGGTACACTTGAGATGCTGCAATGTCTTCGCTTTCAGCTGTCCTCTCTAAAACACCTTGGAAGTGAGTATTAGACAGCTGATAATCCAGCCTCCATCCTCAGACTCTTTCCCCCTCACATGAGAAAAGTTGTAAATTAAATTATGATGTCTGAGAAATACTGCAATCAAACACATTTCCATGAAGTGATGGCTATTTTAAGCTAGTTTGGCTTCCTATTGTTGTGGAGACGGCCACTCAAACAAGCCCCCATCTGTGTTACACTGAGTCTCTAGATATTTTGGAGTGATCAGTGCACTACCTTACAGACAGTGTCAAACACAAATGTATATGTGCCTGTAGTCCTCTTGAAGCAGATTCACTATACTATAAGTATGACCCTGATCACCTCTGGCATATAAGTGAGACCTTTGCTTGGCTTTTGGTGTTTCAAAGAATGCCAGTGAATGGTTCATTCTGTAACAAGACTTTTCCAGCATACAGGTCTATCTCAACACCTCTTATTTTAGGGAACACTTCAGCTCAGGAGCTTTTGCAGCGCACTTTCAGTCTTATGGACCTGAATAGCACCTCACTGATATTTTATCTCCTAGCGTCTGCTGAACAGCCTATAAAATGAAAACATAAAATGCTGTGTCTGAATTGGTGGTCAATCAGCAGTGTAACCCTGTGTTCTACCTTGCAGATCCAAGTCAGCAGATGGGTTGAAGTCCCTCTAAGCCTGTGCACTGCAAGGGCCTGGACTGAATAGCTGCATTCAGCATCTTCAGGCAACTCTTCATTTGCTTATGAAATAATTAAATAACAAATTATGTTCAGCTAGCAGCCTTTCAATTTGTTTGTTTGTTTTTTAAATGAATGAAATTGGTGTTTGCCTTATGTTTTGGAAAATACCAATCCATATTTACCCACCAGCACAGGGTATTAGCAGCCTTACTTCAACTGGAGTAGAGTTGAATTAAACGATCATTGATCCAGATGGTTGACTTACAATCGAAATTAATAGGAGTATTTCCCTGAATCAATTTATTTCCTGATAAGACTGCTCAGTCAATAAGTGACTTTTGCAGTATCATTCTGTAATAACATAAACATAGCATTCACTTTTCCTTAATCCTGTACATGTCTGCCCATAACAGGTACATGTGAAATATCTTACCTAGTGATGTGTAATTTGTTTCGCTTTAGGATTTAAAATGCTGCTTTTCAAGTGGAGGTCTAGTCTGACAAGTCAACTTGCAAAAGTGACAACGTAGATTTTAATGAGATGACTCAGTGAGTTCCAGATTAAGTGTGTTGTTTGCACCACTAACTAAATGACTTTTCGCTGTGCAAGCGGTATGCATTACAACTAACACAATGGTGCCCTGTGCAATGTTGCTGCTGGAGATGGCCAGCTAGTTGTGGGAGTTTTCTTATACAGGAAGGTTTCTTGTTATGGTTCAAGAGCATAAATATGAACTCTGCTTCTGATTCCTACTGAAGACTATCCCTCCAGGACCTATACGTTTTCCCAGCCATTCTCTCCTTCACTGTTGGTTAGAAAATGTGACATGTCTTAATCAAATGCATCCATAGGCTGTCTGGATTCAGGTGACCTCTGATTCTCATACAGTGCTAGGTTCATTAAAGCAGGGTTAACCTCACTGTTACAGTAGGTCTTGTTATCAAATCAAAGTAATCCTAAATTAGTTTAATGATAATAGAATCTGCACCTGAAAAGACATTCAGAAAATAAAGGGCCAGTCTGACTTTTTTTTTTTAATCTTGGGTTAAACACAGTTGCCCTATTAATGTAGGCATAGTAGGACCTAGGCAATTTGTCTTTCTTTTTTTAAATTACAGAAATCACAGAAATTCACTCACTTTTTCAACTAGCTTCAGGTCCATAATGATAAAGGTTATCCAGATGGAAGTAAATAATTGTTTCCATGACAACTGAGCCAGACAAGACTCTAACTCATTCTCTTAGAGCTGTAGCGGTACCAAATTGAAGATTATTGAAAACCACTTGTTTTAATAAAGTAAGATGATATGACTTTGAATATACACTAAAAACAGATTTGTGAGCTGCATTTCTAGCCTGCTCAGTTACTTTTTGCCATGTTTAAGATTTGTTTCCTTAAATTCTGTGTAACCGCAGCATAGAGACTGTCTGCTCTCTGCCTTAAGTAAATCTCCTTCATTTACGTTGTATATTTTCTGTTGCTTCATTTTGACATTTCCATTCATATACTAGCAACTGTTCCTTATATTCAATTTTCCTTGCACACAGCCCAAATCCCTTGTTATGTATTTGTGGACCAATTTATTACTTAGTGAAACTCTAGTCTTCATGATTTCACTCTAATACATCACTGTTTATTGATCCTGTATTTTAAAGTGCTGACAGTTCAGATTCTACAGCTGGTACTCATTGCAGGAGTGTTGCTTAAACCACAGTACGGAAGCTTTTTGAATGCTAGTCAGCTATGTTTGTGCATCCTCCACCAAAATATAAATTATGAATACCTGAAGAATGCAGCCTTGCTAACATTCACATAATACTTTGTCTTCTATAAGAAAACTTTTTGCTAAGTTAGGAGAAGGGTGCCCAGTTCTTTAATGTAAAAGAGCTAATTGGGAGCGCTGAGAAGAGTAACTAATGGTTATAAAGAAGAACATGGAAAGGACATATACGAGATATTGAAATGGATTTAACTTTAAAGAAAAATCTCAATTTAAGTAAGAGAATCAGACATACTCTTGTTTATAAAAACAAGAGAGATCTTTTAATTTAATTAATTCCAGATTCCTTTTGAGGGGAAAAAAGTGAGCCCATTGTTTTTCCAAGATTTCTTTATTATATAAGAGAATACTTAGTCAAAGGAAGGTCCTATGCTGATGACCTTGTAGGACCTTGTATGTCATTTGACCATAAGGTAAAACTCTACTGCTTTAAGTTGTTGGAAAGAGAAATTCTATTACCAAAAAAACCTGGAGAATATAGTAAAAATTATAATATCTTTAAAATAAATATTCCATGTTATGCACTGAGAGGAGATCTGTATTATCTGAATTTTGCTATGCTATGAGCTGACAAATGGAACCTGTTGCGAAACCAAGAGGATGATGAGATGAAAGTTAGGAAGAATGGTCAGTGGTTAAGAATGGTCAGTTCTTAACAGAATTTGAGCAGAAGAAACCAATATCTGGAAAGATTTAGGTATCTTTAGCAGAGATTTTTTTGTAGTGAAAGGAAAAGCCATTGTTGTCTCTGAAATACAAAAAGAACTGCCGTAATGAATTGGTAATATATAGTTTCTTCACGAGTTTTCTGAAAAAAATCTTCTTGTATCCACATATGACTAATTCACCTGTTTTTTCAAACTCAGATTATTTTATTCATAGCCATCTTACAGGAAGGTGCTAAAAACTGAATCAGAGAAAGAGAAGCTTTTATGTACTTGCTTTGCTTATTGTCTTTCTTGGCCACATCAGTGCTTATATTGTGCTGCGATGTGGAAAATAGACTGCAGAGCAGGCAGAGGTGAAAACAGAGGTTTTGTACTTACAAATTTCAGGCAATCATGACTTAGGGAACAGATGTGTTTCCCCAATTCTTGTTTTATTGAAGATACACAGGCTTCTCAGACTAGGACAAAGATTTTTTTAGTTGGTAGGTTAATATTACAGTTTACAAGGGAAAACAAGTTCTCTCTGATTCTTTAATACTTAGATTGAAAGAGGAAGAATCTGAAGAAAAACTTACTGATTTTTGCAGTAACCTTTTTTAGTTTGATTCTGACATTTCTTTTTTAGCTTTGAAGGCTAACACAAGGGAGATCAGTTACCCTTTTCTTAGACACAGAAGGTCACTTGTGGAACTTTGACACTACGAAAAATTGCTTTAATCCAGACATTTTATTTGGATAAAGCACAGTTTGGAGAACTGAAACCAACTGCTGCCTGTACAGCTACCCTGCAAAGAAAAGGAAACAAGTACCAATTACACGTAAAGCAGTTGTTCACCCATCCAAAGACACTGCAAAAAATACACCTGAAACTCACAGCTGACCATGAGAAGATGACATTCAATCTCAGCACAAAATATATTTGAGCATGTCACTCCAAGCCCCTTTAGTCAATACAGAGAGCTTGTCAAATTAAGCAGGGAAGTTCAGAGCACAATTTCCTTATCATAAAACATATACTACTTGTATTTTGTGTGATGAAACACAACAGAAACACCATTAATTCCATTTCTTCAGTCTGTGTTTACTAGAAGAAGAGCTTAGACAGCTATGACAGACAAACAAAGTTATAAGCACTGGAGACACATTAAGTAAGATGAGATTAATCCCTTTTTTAATGCAATATAGTAGATGGTTGCTGTGATTTGTACCTAAACTGCAAATGTAATAATAATAATAGGGAAAAAAATATAAGGAACAATATTAATGATTAATATTACACAGAGTAAATAGCTATTGAATCAAGTTATCCAATCATTTTGCTAATACAGGAGGCCCCTTTAAATTCTGCTTTTTTATTTTTTTTTAATTGTGCTAGTGGTGCTTTCATAATGTCACTTACGATATTAGCTCAGGATTTAAAAATCCCCTTGCTATGATTTCTGATGGATGTTAGAATGGGTGAAAATTACAGAATCTAGCTCCAATCTGTAATAAACTGAATTTTACACATACCTGTGGCTATCATGCAGTCCTGAAGGGCAAAGGAGTCCAGGAAGGCTGAACATTCTTCAAGAAGGAAATCTTAAAGGCGCAGGAGCAGGCCGTCCCCATGTGCCGAAAGACAAGCCGGAGGGGAAGACCTGCCTGTACGTACGGAGAGTTTTAGCTGGAACTCAGGAAAAAAGAGAGAGTTTATGACCTTTGGAAGAAGGGGCAGACAACTCAAGAGGACTACAAGGATGTTGTGAGGTTATGCAGGAAGAAAATTAGAAGGGCCAAAGCCCAACTAGAACTTAATAGAAAATGTTTCTATATACACATTATCAACAAAAGGAGGGCTAAGGAGAATCTCCACCCTTTATTGGATGTGGGGAGAAACATAGTGACAAAGGATGAGGAAAAGGCTGAGGTACTTAATGCCTTCTTTGCCTCAGTCTTTAATAGTAAGACCAGTTGTTCTGTGGGTACCCAGTCCCCTGAGCTGGAAGACAGGAATGGGGAGCAGAATGAAGACCCCATAATCCAAGGGGAAGTGGTTAGCGACCTGCTACACCACTTAGACACACACAAGTCTATGGGGCCAGATGGGACCCACCCAAGGGTACTGAGGGAGCTGGCGGAAGTGCTCACCAAGCCACTTTCCATCATTTATCAGCAGTCCTGGCTAACCAGGGACATCCCAGTTGACTGGAAGTTAGCAAATGTGACACCCATCTCCAGGAAGGGCTGGAAGGAGGATCCAGGGAACTACAGGCCTGTCAGTATGACCTTGGTGCCAGGGAAGGTTATGGAGCAGATCATCTTGAGTGCCATCACGCGGCACGTACAGGACAACCAGGTGATCAGGCCGAGTCAGCATGGGTTTATGAAAGGCAGGTCCTGCTTGACTAACCTGAACTCCTTCTATGACAAGGTGACCCGCTTAGTGCATAAGGGAAAGGCTGTGGATGTTGTTTACCTGGACTTTAGTAAAGTCTTTGACACCATTACCCATAGCATTCTTCTGGAGAAACTGGCTGCTCATGGCTCGGACAGGTACCCTCTTTACTGGGTAAAAAACTGGCTGGACGGCCAGGCCCAGAGAGTTGTGGTCAACGGAGTTAAATCCAGTTGGCGGCCGGTCACGAGCGGTGTTCCCCAGGGCTCAGTACTGGGGCCGGTCCTGTTCAATATCTTTATCAATGATCTGGACGAAGGGATCGAGTGCTCCCTCAGTAAGTTTGCAGACAACACCAAGTTGGGCGGGAGCGTTGATCTGCTGGAGGGTGGGAAGGCTCTGCAGAGGGATCTGGACAGGCTGGATCGATGGGCTGAGGTCAACTGTATGAGGTTCAACAAGGCCAAGTGCCGGGTCCTGCACTTGGGCCACAACAACCCCAGGCAACGCTACAGGCTTGGGGAAGAGTGGTCGAAAGCTGCCCGGAGGAAAAGGACCTGGGGGTGCTGGTTGACAGCCGGCTGAACATGAGCCGGCAGTGTGCCCAGGTGGCCAAGAAGGCCAACGGCATCCTGGCCTGTATCAGAACTAGTGTGGCCAGCAGGAGCAGGGAGGTGATCGTGCCCCTGTACTCGGCACTGGTGAGGCCGCACCTCGAATCCTGTGTTCAGTTTTGGGCCCCTCACTACAAGAAGGACATGGAGGTGCTGGAGCGTGTCCAGAGAAGGGCAACGAAGCTGGTGAAGGGCCTGGAGCACGAGTCTTATGAGGAGCGGCTGAGGGAACTGGGACTGTTTAGTCTGGAGGAGACTGAGGGGAGACCTCATCGCGCTCTACAACTAGCTGAAAGGAGGTTGTAGCGAGGTGGGGGTTGGTCTCTTCTCCCAAGTAACAAGCGATAGGACGAGAGGAAATGGCCTCAAGTTGCACCAGGGGAAGTTTAGATTGGTTATGAGGAAAAATTTCTTCACCGAAAGGGTTGTCAAGCACTGGAACAGGCTGCCTAGGGAAGTGGTTGAGTCACCATCCCTGGAGGTATTTAAAAGACGTGTAGATGTGGTGCTTAGGGACATGGTTTAGTGGTGGACTTGGCAGTGCTAGGTTAGACTTGATGATCTTAAAGGTCTTTTCCAACCTAAATGATGCTATGATTCTATGATTCATATACATTGAACTTCATCATCTGCACTTCAGTTCTTCCTTTATCTCTTCATTTTCTGGGTTCGGTGGGGTTGTTTTGGATTGGGTTTTGTTTGTTTTTGGTTTTGTTCTGCCCTTAAATAGTTACAGGAGAACAAAGATTGAAATAGACATTATTTAGACACGAATGAGTTCTTTGAAATCTTACCCCAGAATGACTGCTTATTTTCTTGGGTTTTTTTTCCCTGCTGTGAAATATATCAGTCAACAGCCTACTTTATGAAAATGCTACACTTCAAAGTTGGCTTCCACATCTGCAAGGGAATAAAATCAAGAGGGGAATCTACAGAGAAATACCGGAATGCATTTGTTTCTTTACAATGTCATTTTGGCAAGGCTTCTTCAGTCCCACAAGAAACTTTATGTCTCAACTAACATATTTGAGGTTTGTCAATTATTACCAAAAAGGAGAGGAAGAGTGGGTGGTGACAGGATCCAAAATAATGAAATCACAGGTGTTTTACATGATTAATGCTAATAGGATAACTACCAAATTTGCAGATGCCAGCAGCTATGTGCCTATGCTGAGGCAGCTACTATTTCTTAAGTTTTTTAGATTTCATTAACTGTTGTGGTGGATTGGCGTTGGCCAGCAGCCAGATGGCCACCCAGCTGCTCCCTCACTTCCCCTCCTCAACAGGACAGGGGAGAAAACAGGATGAAAAAGCTCATGGGTCAAAATACAGACAGGGAGATCACTTGCCAGTTACCATCACAGGCCAAACAGACTCAACTTGGGGAAAATTAATTTAATTCATTGCCATTTAAAACAGATTCAGGTAGTGAGAAAAAAAGACAAACATGAAAATGACACCTTCATAACCACCCCCCGACTGTTCCCCGGTCCCACCTTCACCCCCCCACTCCCGACCCCTCTCCCCCCGAGGGGCGCAGGGGGTGGGGATGGGGGTTGCGGTCGGTCCCCCCCAGCCCCTCTCGGCCGCTCCTCCCTCCTCCCCCGTCTCCCTGCTCCAGCGCGGGCCCTTCCCGGGCTGCAGCCCTTCAGGGACAACCTGCTCCCGCCGGGGCTCCCCACGGCCGCAGCTCCCGCAGGAAATATCCCCCTGCTCCGGCCTGGGGCCCTCCCCGGGCTGCAGGGCGGGTCTCTGCTCCCGCGGGCTCTCTCCAGGGCTGCCGGGGATCCCTGCCCCGGGCCTGCAGCCCCTCCTGCCCTCCTCCTCCTCCGGCCTCGGGCTCCCTCTGCTGCTGCTCCCTCCTGGACTTCCTCCTCCTCTGCCTGTGCCGCCCGTGGCCCTTTCGGAAACCTGTTTTCCCCCGGCGCCCCGGCTTGGCTGAGGGGCTCAGCTGTGCCCTGCGGTGGGGCCGCTGGAGCCGGCCGGGACCGGCTGGGACCGGCTGTGTCCGGCTCGGGGCAGCCCGGCCTCTCCCCACAGAGGCCCCTGCAGCCCCCTGCCAGCGCCTGGGCGTGGAGACCAGGTACAACCGTCCTGAGAACAAACAGCACAAGCTGCTCATTTCCTATGGAGGCACGATATTGGTGCCGTTCCTGGATTCTGCATGTTGTAGTCCATTCCTTAACTGTATTGCTGCGAGAGAAACGGGGCTCTAGGACAGGGCCATGCCTGCAGGACAGACAGACGTTCTCAGAAAAACCCAATGTTTGCTTTGTTAGGGAGAAAGGAGGTGCTGGACAGAGAGTGAATCGAGGTGTCTGTCTGAGGCTGCATGCAAATTAAACTTTCATAATGTATTTCATGTCAGCTTAATCCTTTCCTGGACTCAAAAAAAAAAAGAAAAAAAGTAATAGTTTCTTAATGAGAGGGGGGTGTTATAAAGGGAATCAGCTGGTCTGGGTGGTTCTTGGAGATTTTTGTGTGTCCTTTTTTTTGTATGAAAAGGGAAATGCGAGCTTCCAGCAAAGCCACCAGGAACATTTTGCACCTCCATCTTCATTTCTTCATTCCCACATGATTTTTAAACCTCAAATGTGGATCAAAATAATCTCCTTCACATAAAATAAGCTCCTATCAATTGCATGTGACTGCAAGCATAGGTTTACAACAGCACCTATTTCTGTGACTATGAAACGCTAAATATTCTGTGGGTTTTTAACTAAGCTTGGCCACTTAGCTCTGGAAACCCTCTCTGCCCATTCCTCTTCTCTAGCTGTGTCTTTTCCTGCGTCTTTTCTGAAACCATGTATCTTTGATGGGCAGTCCTACGCCCCACAGCAGTCTGAAATCAAACTGCAGCCTCAGTAGTGCTGCATAAAGAGGAAACATTTGACCTTTTTTTTATTATTTCTTAAGTAAACCTGAGCTGTTTGGGCACAAGAGTCCTGAGGCTGTATAAGACACCCTGAGGTTTCTTCTAGGGCTGCCGTTGGACACCTGCTATCTGAACAGCAGTCTGGTCTCTGAACAGATCTCAAAAGAAACTGCAGAACTATCTTTTTTAGCCCAATAATCAGCCTGCCCAACCATCATGGCCCATTACTGGACATCATATTTCCTATAGCCTGTTGCACTCAGATTTCTTAGCTGTAACTCCTTTCTAACCTTCTCTGTCTTGCTTTGAGACTATTGTTTTTATTGGTTTCTGTTTATTTCACCAGTCTTTCAGGTATTTCTTTTTGTCCTTTATGTCTGCAGCATCTTTTAGTTCGGCAAAACCTTCAAAATGCCTTTTAATGTCCCTTCACTTTTCCATCAAATCAAATAAACTTAGTCTTATCCAAACTAATGCTGCCTAATGTGACTAATAATATCTGCTGTGACACTTTGTGAGGACTACATTAATTGCTAGCGCTCACTGTGAGGATCACATTCAACACACATTTGCACCCAATTTGTGAAGATATTCTTGATCCCCCTTGAAATGTTCATCTTCTGTTACACTGCTTCAGATCGCTTCAACCTATCTATGACAGTGATGAGATGTGCTATATTAGCAAAGAGGCAATAAGTACTTTCAGTTAATATTCAATTTTTCATCATATAGATTGATTTGGAGTAGGTTGGAATCTTTATTTCCAAATAGTTTACTGGGTACAGCTTGCTGTAAAACTATTGAATTCAAGCAAGATGTAACGTAAAAAAATGAAATGACAGAAATAAAACATCAGCAGTGGAGAAATCCAGAAAGAAATTTCCATTCAATATCTACATAGCTGTCTTCTGTTCAGAGAGAAAGGAGAGGAGAGAAAGAACAGGTAAAGTCAGGTGCATTTTAAAATAAATGATTCTCCTCTGTTTACTGCAAATGCCACTAATATTAACTGAAATATGTAAAAACGCCTGTAGTCTCTATTTTATTTTATTTCATCTACCTGTGATTCCAACTAAGAGAGCTCTAAGTTAGCTATTTGTTTCATTAGTGGAAATCACAGCCTGAATTTATAAATGCAAATATTTATTGTTTCTGCATAAATACCTCATATTTCAAGCAACAGATGCATTCAAGATCACAATCTACTCAGAGCTATTCAGTAAACAGGAAAGAAATACCATGTTTACCCTGATACTATTCTTTGTCACATTATTTGTTGATTTTTATTCAGGATGGCACTTGAACTACTCCTACACCCACATTAAAAAGTATTCTCCACAGAAGCCTTCTCAGACCTTCTTGGTACACACAAAGCCACCAGCTGTGCTTGAATACGGGATGTCACTATTGCTTTGGAGAGCCTCCACAATCATCAGAGATCTTTATGCTTTATCATTCCCATATTCTCACCAAGGAAACATGGTATGTGTCTATAGAGACTACGTGCTGAAGTAGTACTGCTACCTGTCGTGGTTTAACCCCAGCCGGCAACTCAGCCCCACCCAGCCGCTCGCTCACTCCCGCCGGTGGGATGGGGGAGAGAATCGGAAGAGTAAAAGTGAGAAAACTCATGGGTTGAGCTAAAAACAGTTTAATAGGTAAAGCAAAAGCCGCGCGCACAAGCAAAGCAAAACAAGGAATTCCTTCACTCCTTCCCATAGGCAGGCAGGTGTTCAGCCATCTCCAGGAAAGCAGGACTCCATCACGCGTAAGGGTTACTTCGGAAGACAAACTCCATTACCCCAAACGTCCCCCCCCTTCCCTCTTCTTCCCCCAGCTTTATATGCTGAGCATGACGTCATATGGTATGGAATATCCCTTTGGTCAGTTGGGGTCAGCTGTCCCAGCCGTGTCCCCTCCCAACCTCTTGTCCACCTCCAGCCTCCTCACTGGTGGGGTGGGGTGAGAAGCAGAAAAGGCCTTGGCTCTGTGTAAGCCCTGCTCAGCAGTAACGAAACCATCCCTGTGTTATCAACACTGTTTCCAGCACAAATCCAAAACATAGCCCCATACCAGCTACTGTGAAGAAAATTAACTCTACCCCAGCCAAAACCAGTACACTACCACAAGCTGTAATGCAAGTTTGCACATATTTCTCCAGCAGGTCAATGTCTATGCTAAAGGCTTAGAAGGTAAATGCATCCTCAGTGTGATATACATGTATATGGGTATTAGCTGATGCATTCTTATTTGGAGGAAACTTGCATATTTGATTTTCCAAGAATTCTGCCATGCATGGTAAAAGTCTGTAGCAGTTTCCAGTGTCTGAGTTACTCTTAGAGTTAGCAGCTCTCAGTCACGTAGAGAGGTCGGGGTGGTCTCATTTTGTCTTTTGCTGTTGATGTTCACCTTCTCAGAAATGAAAGCCATTTTAAATGACATGCTTGCTTGTTTCTTCAAAAAAAACCTCAACAACCTAACAAACAAAAAACCCCTGAACAAACAGAAACAACCTTACATGATTTGACAACAACCACTTCACTTACTTTGTCAAGTTCACTTTTAACCAAAGGCTTCTTTATCACCCTCTGAGCACAATTCCACAAATCATACCATTTCCCAGATGTGTCTGGAGAAAATGAGACAGGTGTCTGGAACCATTTCTTTCTAGTAAGCACAGAAAACAACATTAACATTCAATTTAATGCACACATTATTCCATGTAATCAACAAGATGATTTAAATGTTGGCTCTGAAAAGCAAAAGGCTGGATGGAAAAATAGATGTACATTGAGAACCCAATGTTTTGGCCCTTACTTGTGTGAACAAACTTTTAAAATACTTTGCAACTCTTGGGAAATAAGATTGGATTTCTCCCATTCAGTATTCTCCAAAGGATTCCTAGGTAAGTAATAATAAAATAAGTTCTTTTCATGCGGTTATAACCAATGGATTTAATATCATCTGTCTCTAAGGGTTCTGTTAATGAGTAGCTTCCTGATGATGGGATTCATTCTTATGGAAGTATGAGTTCAATCACGCCCTTTGCAACACTGCAGTAAAATTAGATTAATGCTGCTGAAGTCAATGCAGATATTCTATAACCAAGTTGTATATATAGAATATCATTGTACATTAGTACATTACTACATCTTACATATATCTATACCGTGTACCCATATACTTTCATGCCTATATACGCCTATACATTACTGCATTAGAATAGAGAGAAAGGCAAAGTACCGAAAAATGTGAAGAACAAAAGGGCTAAAGATGTCAGTCATGAAGGACCATGTTTCAGAGGCAAATTGTCATAGCTTCAGTAGAGCTGGGAGAACAGCCACTAGCTGAAGGTATAGCTTCTGCCTAGTGACCATAATTCAGCTGATGATGATTTCCATTCCAAATCCCAAAGGGTTGTTAATAGCAGGGTAGAGACCTTCATTTTATAGATGAGCAAATAAAAGCAAACAAATATTGTTAAATGTTACTAAAAAGAAAAGGTTGACAGCCTGATTTTTCTGGTTGCCATTCAGATTTTATATTCTGGACTTGTGATTTTCAGTCTGAAAATCCATCTGGTGGTAAGGATTGGCAGCAAAGAGCTTTAGGAAAAATGGCTGAGGAAAACAGGCCTATTTTCAGTCAAATCAGCTAACAGGGTCCTATTCCTTTAATGGGTGAGTTGCTATGAATCCAGAAGCTGAAAAATCAGGCACTGTTCTTTATAATTCATGCTGACTTTGCATCTAGTTCCAAATATTTTGGCAACACCTTATTCTTACGATACAAATTGTGGGGAAAAAAAGGGCGTCATGTAACCCAAGAAGTCATTTGCTAATCCTGCCATGATACACGGAGATATATTATCTACCTGTGCTGATGGGAGAGTACAAGAGAAGAGTAGCTAGGATCTATTTCTAGCCTTGCCATATATCCACAACAGTCTTTCAACATCTTTTTTTCAGGTCTTAGAACTTCTTTTCCCAATATATTAAAACTGAAATTCTGAATAAGCCAAAGAACTACTTTTTCAGCCATTATTCTTTAACCATAAACTTTGAGAGGTTTGAATTTTATATTCAAGTACAATGCTGATCTTGCCCTCTAGAGTTATTAATAACAGCAGAATGTTCTTTTACTTAGATTTTCTGTGCAGACTTCTGCCTTCTGCTGAAGGTACTGTTTATATAATGAGCTCAAACTCAATCAGGTTCTTGTGAATAGTCTAAGGAACATTTTATTTGGTGTATTGACATTTCACATTTTCTTTATTACCCTTTGTGAAATCTCTTTATCACAACAGTGAAATCTCATTTGAATGTTAAAGGGATCATTTTTTCTTTCAATATTTTTTATGCTGAAGAGGTAATGCCTTCTGTTTTTAGGCAAGCTACTTACTTTTTGAGATGGCATGACATGAAAGCCATTAATTATGTCTGTATTTAACAGCACTCTGGAATGGTCTCCAAGAACTTTGTGTAGCTCTGCCTTCATATATCACAACGATATTAATCTTTCCAATAGATCTAAATGACTGCCAACAGATGTTTATCTAACCCATTTTTTAAGCCTCTTACTGAAGCATATTCCACAAAATCCATCCCTATGTTTCATCTCTCTTAGAGTCAGAAATGTTTTCTAATACGTATTGTATCTCTTGCTGAAAAACTGATCCAAATATTTCTTGTCCTCCCTTACTGAATACATAGAATAATTCATCATTGTCCTCCTTATACTGGAAGATGGCTGACACTTCTTCATCTTCAAGCCCCAGATGATTACCTGTTAACTTTTTAATTAAAATGAAATATGTCATGTGGATGAAAGACAGAAAGAAAACAAGGGCAGCTCTGGCTTGCTAAAACTTGGAAAAAAGTTTCCAAATAGGATGTGTTGATATGAAAACTGTAGACATGTAGTACTGTAGATACATATAGATAGGAGAAGTTCAAAAGGTAAATAAAAGAAAATGGTGCTCTAACTGACAGCCTAGAAACTAAGGAAAAATGGAGACATTCACTTTCTTCACAGTCACTTTCATCCAAGCTAAAGCTTGCGGCAAAGATTTCCACATCATTAGCTGTTTGAGGAGCCATGCATTCTTATGTTCTGATTATATTCTTATATATTCAGAAGTACAGAATAGAAGTGTAGTGGGTTAGAACTGCTGAAAATTTCTGACTAATAAAGAAAGAAGGATAACTTTGTAGCTGTGATAGACAGAATCTTGTACAGGACATCAAACTCTGAAATCCAGGTGGATCAGACTCCTTGAGAGAAACTGATGAAGTTCTCAAGAATATAGGGCTTGGTCTGATTAAAAAACCCAAACTTTCACTCCTTAGAGAGCTTCTGCAAAAAGAAGTCAGTTCATCCGATCCTTGGAATGCACTGGGAAGTTGGTTTTTTCAGTAGAGAAACTTAAAATAGCAAATAGTTAGAGGCTTTACCAGATCTATTTCCAATAAAGAAGGAATAATGATTTAAGAATGGAAAGATTAAGAAAGTCAGTGAAATGACAGGTTTCACAACCTTAGACTATAAAGAAGGAACAATAAAAAGAGATAATACACTGCAAGAGAGCAGACTTCAATATATTCAGAGAATTGATAGATGAGGGCTTATGGTAGGCCAATCTACACAAAAAGTGTTAAAGAGAATTGGCAGTTCCTTAAAAGAGATATATTAAGGAGAGTAACCAGGGCTGGGCAATGTGCTTAGAGAAGATGCACAGAACTCGAAGAGCAAAAGGAATGATCAGAGATCTAAAAAAAGCCTACAAGAAAAGAGAGAAAAATGGGGTTTAACCTAAAGATAAGGGGGCTAAAAGAAAACACAATGTTAAAAATAATGGAGAGCTGGAATGAATGTCTTGGGAAAGCAGTTGGTATCTTTATCAATTTTAATCTTTAAGAAACAAGAGGATAGACATAGCCTGCCTTAGGCAAAGCGAAGAGGGTGGATTCAGCTCTGCAGCTCTGCATCTGCCTCCCTTTTCCCTTTCCTTAACTAACAGGTAACCTTCCCTTAAAAATCATACCTATGTTTCCTTTTCTGCACTGAGGCTTCCCAGTACTACAGCTGGGGCCTCACAGATACTGAGTCAAGGAGAATATTTACCTCTTTTCTTTTTTCACATGCAACACAGCTGTTAATATAGAAATATACTCGCCTTCTCTGCACCAGTGTAACTTTATTGGCTCACATCAAATTTGCAGTGTGAGGTGTTGTACACAGTTTAACCTTTATTTCACTGGAGGGGGTCATCCCAATGTTTCAGCACTATGTACTTGATTCCAACAGTTATTAATAAAAATGCCTCACACAGAAACAAATGGAGTAAAGTACCCTTTCAGTTTGCTGTAACCTCCTAGCAAAATACTCTACAAGTGTTTTTTACCAACCACTTGTGCAAATACAATGATTTTATCTAGAACTTTTTTCCCTGGCTGATTTATAGGAATATAAAGGGAGACAGTGTCAAACCCTTAAAAGTTCAAGTTTAAAAGTTATCTGCAATGCAAATTATCTAGACTATCTGTGCCTCCTTCGCCTTCCTCCCACAACAACAAATTAGAATGGTTTGATCTGATTTGTTTTGAAACCTCCTTGCCGGCTGGTTCTTACCACATTATCATTATTAATGCTTATGTAATAGCGATGTGTTAGAGTCTCATTCCAACAGCCCGAGTGAGGCCGAATTGCCTGAACTTCTCTGTGAGTTCCTTCTCTTTTTTTAAAGATGGATCAGGTGTTTGCCTCTCTTCAGTTCTCACTACCACCCATCCCTCGTGTGGTACCAAAGATACCAACAATGACGTGGTGACTAGGCAGCTACTCCCGTAAGTACTGCAGGGTGAATTTCAGCTGAACTGCCGGGTTGTTTATACCGGTCTTCCTTAAACATTCCTTAAATGTTTTTTCTATGTTTCTTCACTCTATCTTTGTTGAACCTCATTGTGACTTTGGGTCATATGTCACCTTTGTAATGTGGCCTTGCAGAGAAGGGAAACACCACTGTAGCCTTCTGTGTCTCACTAGCCTTTTGCCAGGATTTTCTTTCCTGTCTGGTAAAGAACTTCTACTTTCCTTGATTTTTTTTTCTGTTGCTTCAAAAGTATTTATACAGATTTTTCTTTCCCTCACTAGGAATAACTTATTTTGTATATTTTTCTGTTTTTTTTTTGTTCTCACAAGGTACTATCCATTTATCTTCATTCTTAGTCATCTGGTCTTATTTTTACATTTTGTACAATTTTTAATACTGTTATTTTCAGACCTTTTAATAGCTCTTCATTCAGCCATAACCACCTGTCACCATGCTTTGCTTCCTACTTGTTCTTTGCATTATGGGAGTTTACTTCTTAGTATGTGATACAATCTATAACAGATCACCGGTCTGTTTTGAATTGGACTATCTTCCCCAGAGATCTACGTACCTCCTTGCCTACCAAGAGAACAAGTTCCTTCCTAGCCTTACTCTACTGAACGTTTTCACCCATTTCTTAGAGTAGTGAATGTTATCCTTCACAGTCATTTTTCTCCCAAATAACCATTTACCTTTGGATCCTCAGTCAGTTCCTCCTAAATAGCTGGAAAGAAAGCTGAAATAGTCATTCTTCTAGTTGACTTCTCTAGCTCCTGGGGGAAAAAAAGGAAAAAAAAAAAACAAATGGTTTTAGTACATTTCAAAACTTGATGGGTGATTATACTGCTGTAAAATTTTCCTAAAGAAAGTTGAAGTTCTCCACCACCATCAGATACAGTCTTTTTCACACCTCTGTTTGTAGTTCAAAAACCTCCTAATTAAGCTGACTAGAATGTACCATCTCACACATTGTGTCAAAAGGGCTTTTATTCTCCCATGGGTCTTGCTTTTTATACATGCTGTACAGATCTGATTCTGTATATTCTTACTTACACGAATACATAATCTGCTTTCTCAGTGCTGTTTAGGTTCATAGGTTTTTTGTGCAAGAATTCTCTCTGCTAGTCAAAAAGGGTGGCAGTTGGCTCCCTGTATTTACCAGAGCCCAGGTAAATGTTGAGACAATAGGGCTCTGTGTAACTTTGTGAGGAGACAGGCTAAAACTCCTAGTGGCTAGGGTACCAAACTGGGAAAGGAGAAGTCTAGGGTCTTACCTCTGCTGAGAAGAACTTGTGGATATTTTACATTAAAGAGCTATTGGAATAAAAAAACCCCAATGCTAGTTATTTCCACAGCAACAGTCCGAGCCCAGGGTTTATACTCTGGGTTAACATCCCCTGCCAAGGCATCTCAGCGGTTCTGGGCTTGGTTTAACTACTCTCTTATCTTCTTCTGAGAGACTTGGGTCATTCCTGGGACTGCAGAGGGACCTGATGTTCCCAAGCGCTGCCATGAATCCCATGAGTTACCTTAGGCAGAATTTGTAGCCCCTAACCATAAGGTACCTGCATTTTTCATTGGAGCTAGTCCAGCATCCACATTACATCCAACTTTGTCAAAGCTCTTAGTCAGTTGTTTGAGATATTGTTCAGAGCTTGTGTCAGTGCATGTGAGAGAGAGAAAGGGGAAAAAAAAGATGGAGATGTTTTCCTTTTTTAGTAGTGTTGTTACTGATCTCTCAGGCTTTTCCACTTGGAGCAGATGCCACATATTCATCTGGGATGAAACAGTTCTCTTAATTTCAGACCTAACATCTGCTCTTTCTTGACTGAAGACCTGCTCAGTGACTAGACAACAGTTTTCTTGCTGTGTGAGACACAAGATAAGATAAGGCTGTCCTTTACTTACACTACAGGGAAGCTTTTTCCCCCTGCTTCTTGCAGCTATTATAGTTGCAACAGATTGGACTCTTCTGTGTTAAAAAGCAAAACCTTCTTCTTTTCCAAGCCAAAGAGTGTGGAAGTGACACCCATATTATTTATATGTTATCAACAGTCACATTATTCTAGATATTGCCCCAGAAGATTAAAAAAACAGAATACTGGTTTAAAGATTAAATCAGGAAACAATTTTTGGAGTCCTCTAAGGACATGCCTTGAATTTTAATTCCTATAAAGGGAAAAAGAACCAGATCTGAGACTTTTTAGTCTAAAGATTTTACGACTGGAAGGGAACACAATTTAAAGGAATGAAGGTAAAGCATTTCTGAAGGATTGTGATTCAGGCACGATAAGGAAGTGTAGTTAATTTGAGAGTATTTATGATGCTTCATATGACATTAATAAATCTGGCAGGAGGTTTTTTTTACTTTTTGGCAGGCACAGTAATAGTCGTAAGTAATTCAGGTTTATAGCACAGCAATGAGTTTTAGAGAAATAGGAAAGAGACTGTAATTTGCTGTGAGTGAATGTTGGTGCATGTGGATTAGGAAGCATGAATTGGACAATTTTGGCTTTATAGTGAGATGCCAAGCCATCCCTTTAAGCGATTGTTCCTACACTCCTCGCTTTAGATGATAGCATGTACAGCTGCACAACAACAGAAAAGCCTTGGAGCTGTCAGTTTTACACAATGCCATTCATTCACCTCCCGCACTGCTGCACCCCCAACTTTCAGCACGGTCACGCAAAGGAAAGGGATCTTACGGACAAAGAAAGTTAGGTGGAGAATTAATGGCAAAGACCTAAAGTCAAAGGGCTGAGAACTGTTGTTTCAGCAGAGAAAAAAAAAATCATTGGAATGCAGAAGCTGGTGAGAAGGAACACAGCAGGTTGCCTGCAATCGTGGTTACAACATCAGCTCCGTATAAGCAGAAAGGGATCAGATGCCTGTGGAGCAAATAGCAAATTGTTCAAACTCAAGTTACAGCAATGGAAAAGAGGGGAATGGCTGTGAATAGGCCAGCTGGTTCTTTTAAGAGCCTGTTGAGTGGAGCAGCACTGCCTTTTAACCTGCTTCACAGAGCAGGAGCAGGGGTTTGAGTAATTGCAGGGTCCTTGCTGAATGCTGTCCCACTCACCATCACTCACCTCTGGTCGGAGCAGGAAGCAGCATTACTACTGCTCGTTGTTGGGCTGCGGTTTCTTGACGTGTGTGTATACAGGCTGAGAGTGAGTCAGAAGCAGTGGAGAATTACCACCCTCAACACCCACACCGAGCTGCTGAGCTCTGAACTGACTCCTCGCATTCAGTCCCTGCTGATGGCACTACCTGCAAGGCCAGGCGACACCTGAGCTTCTTCTCACTTTCTCCCTCACCACCTCCCTGCTTCTTTGGGCACCATGGGCTTGCAGTCTCCCACTTCTGGGCAGGCACACAGCAATAGCTAGCAGTGCCAAGACGTATTGCCCTGTTGGCTAGCATGTTCTGCCCAAGCTAAGCACTTCCAAAAGAGTGTGGCTATTTTCAGCACCTAACTGGAGTTCCAGCTTAACACATCTTGAACACGCCTGATCCTCAAGGGTCTATTTTTCCTGAAAAGTGAAGGGCAACTTGACTTTTCCTGCAACTACTTTTCCTGGAAGTGGAGTGCTCAGTAAACAAGGCCTCCAAAATCATGAGTTATTTTTGGAAATCTTTAGTGTGGACTTGTGAATTCTTAAGCACATTTTACCTTCCCAGTGATGGAGGTGTTGTCTTGTCCGTCTCTCTGCCATCATGTTAGTGCTGTTTAGCTCAATTTTATTCAGTACAAACATGAACGACAGCCTTTAGCTATGATAAACCAAACTGTCATCCAGAAAGAAAGTTCTCATTGCTCTGAGCCAAATTTTGAAACTACTTACAGCAGTGTATTTTCTGATTCACTCGAGCTGCTGTAGAGTTATACCCTTGGTGAGACTTAATTTTCATAAACATCCCCAAGAATAGTAAATTATTCATTATTAAGACCTTTTCATTAACCACTGGCATATTCTCTGTTCCTCTCCCTGCTCTGATGAGAGAAAAATAGGAGTCTATTACACCAGGAGCGAGAAAAGAATAGCTGTTTGGCACCTAAATTCCATTTAATTCTATAAATACTAAGCATCATTCATAACCTATGATTAGAAACTTTAGCTCAGGATTCAGGGCTATATGTTCAGCTCTAGTGATTTACAGTTTCCCTCCCATTTTTAGCCATGATAACAACTGTTAATCTTACCTAAATGAACTTATTAAAACAAAACAAAACAAAACAAAACAGAACAAAACATGACTGTTCTCTCTCTCTCTACTCCTGTAAATCAGGAATAATCTGCTAAAAGCACTATACCTGCCTTCATCTGAATTAATCCACCTGTATACCACCTTCCTGAAAATGGGTAATCAGGGTGGAAGCGTGTAACATTCCCCAGCACAGAACATGATATTCATGAGTAAGAGGCCTATTTGTCAGGTGAACTGAAGAATCTGAGAAAAAAACCCTCATTCCTTCAAAATTAAATATTCTTGCTTTTCCTCTTTTAAACAAAAAATCCCCCCAAGCAATCAATTGTGGACAGACTTAGAGGATTTCTTAATTTTTAAGCTTTTTTTATATACTTTAAAAAATAAAGCCAAGCTGCATTTTAAAAATACATGCTGTTTCAAAATGAAAAGTCAAACTGTTTCCACCAAAATATGTAGAAAACCAAATGTTTTTTTAAAAGAAATATGTTTTACTTTGGTCACAATTCTCTGCCCAATTTGATAAGAATTCCTGTTTATTCTCTGTGATTATAAAACTGCCTTTTTCAGCAAATATGCTGTTCTTGACAAAAAATCAAGCAACCTTCTCCCCTCCTGTTCCCCTGCTTCAGATAGAAGGAGGTTTTGTTGACATCATCTTAACAACATAGATCTAAATTCCATATTTCTGTCAAAATTAATGATCGTATCCTACATTTTGGTGCCCTCCCTGGATTATGGGCCTTTTCTAATGAGCTGATCTGATTCATACCAGGATGATGATCAACAGCTTGGGGCATAACATAATCAGAAATCTCATGGGAGTTTGCAAATTGTCAGACAGATGAAGAAGGCTGCTTGTAGGTTGTATTTATGACTCCTATATTATTTTTAGGAACTGCCACTGAAAAACCCTCGAAGTCATTATGTCTCTTCCATGTTTGTCTTTACACAGAAATGTAAGTAATTACTGCTTTACAAATGCTATGGAATATCATATTAAAACATTTCTTGTGCATTTTCAATACTCATCTCTCTGCACCCCGGTTATTCTTTCTTTCAGCAAAAGCTGGTTTTCCCCTGAAGGCAATATCCACTGTGTGGAGAAAAAAGAAAAAAAAAAAAAAGGTCATTTTCTGTAGATTATGGGCTCATTTCATTAAAAAAAAAAAATTTGCATAAACCAGCCAAGTGTTTGGAAGCGCTTGATAAACTTTGGAGTCTCTAAGAATGGTGAGAAAGATTAACTGTCCAAGTGTTACTCTACACATTACATTTCTCTGAATAATCTTTCCATGTTATTATCAATAAAAAACCCCACCAAAAAAAAACCCCGAAGCCCCCAAAATAACAGACTAGGAATCTTGGATCCAAATTGATCCAGAATTTTTAGCTGTATTCACTTCATTTGATGATTTAAATGTAAATGAGACCCCTGAACATCTTTGCTGAGCAAGGCTTTTTCATTAAAGGTCAAACGAGTTTGGGCTTCTAAGGACTGGACATTGAAATACACCAAAAGGTGGAAAATAGGAACCCAGCTTGATTTTCAGAAGTGGGAACTGGTTAGGTACTTCTGATCTCATATGATGGATTAAGGTAAAGACCTCTGAGAATCTGATCCTCGCCATAAAAATCTCTTTCTAAAATCAGATGTATCTTCCTGCGATACTTACAAAAATAAAAAGTAATAACAAAATTAAAAATCATTCTCCTAAATAAAAGTAATTTGAAAGTAATTTGACACATGCAGTCTCTATCTCGTGGTTAGCAGAGCTGTTAATAGCAATTTTGGTGGATTCTGGAGAACACACAAAAAATATTTCAAAGCATATAGCCTAATTAGTGCCCTCACTAGGATCTCCAAGCAAGAACACCTACTGATTGTGTCTTGTCTTTGAATCAGGTCTCAAATAGCTGCTTATATCAGCCAAAAGAAGAAAGTAATTTCAGCATAAGAAGTAGAAGTTTGATATTTTCCTTTCAGTGGTAAGAAAATACCACAGTAACCATGCTCTGTTGATGTTCTCTATGTGCATTAAAAAAAGAGGAGATTTGGTGCACCCAGTCTGTACTAATAGAGAAATGACATTCATCTACTGGTAAGCCTTAATGTGTCATCCTGGTACCATTCATTGACTTGCCTTTGCAAATATGCGGAGGTGAGTCAGTGAATATGCACTGGTAATGGCCATCACCACAGTTGGACTGTATCTAAACTATATGCTCACCTGGATTTTCTGAGGTCATATCTTGTTGTTCTTTTCTTTCTTTTCCTTTTTTTTTTTTTTTGTTTTGTTTTGGTTTTGTTTTTGTTTTCCTGGAAGTTTAGCGATGTTTTTTCTAGTTTATTATTGTTTGTTTGCCAGGTATAGCTCTTTGAAAACAAATGGCTACAGTAAGGACTGATATCTTCCCGCAAAGTCTTTTAAAATATTTGGAAATTCTTAAAAAAGACTGGTAATAATTCAGTTCCAAAAAATTTGTAATACCCTGAAATCCTGTTTAGTCAAGGAGACTTCAAAATATATGTTCATTAGTACTGTCACAAGAGTACAGCTTACTAAATGAAGGAAACACAGAAGGTTAATGAAATCTCTTAAATGTTGGTGAAACGTTCAGATCTTTATAGGAGGGTCAAATTTTGAATATTACTGGCAGGCCAGCTTTGTACTTCCAAAGTTTAAACAATGACTGCAATAAAATTTTCATTATTTTATAGACTGACAGACCTCTGCAAATAATTTCTGCTGATTAAGTCTGTTTTCTCTGACACTTGTAGCAGAAATCCTTTATGTACTCAAGAGGCTCCCAAAATGTTATTTCTGGCTTGAAATTGAGATTAAAAATGTCACTCAACAGCAGCAACAACAGAAGCTGTCGCATAGTCTGGATGGTACAGATGATTGCTAATGGAATACAGCATGCAAACTTTCACAGTAAGATCACTGCATTATATGCGGTGGAAATGAAAAACAACGCTACTATTGTTCAATAGGTATTCAAGACAGACTTGTCTGTTTATGAAGTGGAAAATTGCCAAGTAGAAGTACTGGTAACAGCGAGTAGATATCCTTTAAAGTTTTATTCCACACATTTTTCTGGAACTTATCAGACTCAAAGGTGTTCTCTTACACAGAAGAGAAACATAATTGTCTTCACTACAGAAAATACTACTCTCTGCTAAATGGCGAGGGAGGAGGTATGATCATCGGTCACTGCAACTTCATAACTGAACAACACAAATGCCACCTTCTTGGCCCTTCCATCAGGAAGAACAAGATGGTCTATGATCTTTTTGTCTGCCTTTGTTTTTCCCAGTGATAACAGTGGTTAGAAAGAGAGGCACATTTCTAAGGTCGATTGGACATGATTTATTGCTACTACAATGTAATAGACCCAACGTATGAACCACAAGCCTGAAAAGAAAGATCTGCAGGACTGTCTTTGCTCACCAAGCTCAGAGTATGGAAAAAGGGGAGAAATAAAAGAGGCAGATTAAAAAACATATTGCTCAAAAGGTTTATTTCAATACTGACCCTAGGCCTTACTCAAAAACAATTTTAAAAGTCACTATCAGACAGTGAATATCTTTGCCCATTTTATTGATCTTTTCCTAGTTTTGTTCAGCTGCTAAAAAAACCCCTCCAAAAGTGACCCAAAATGTGTTTTAGACATGATTATGCTCTCTGATGCTTGAACACACAGGGAAGGATCCTCACCTTCACACTTGTATTTTCAGATGCTGAGGTGCAGCTTTGTTATTCCTCCCTCGCTAACACTTTGTGCCTGAAGTGCAGAAAGCTCCTCACCGACGCGCCAAGAATTAACATCCCGCGTGCAAGGAAGATGAGCCTCTGGGGCCAGGGAAGTGCCTTCCCCATAGTGACAATGGACTATTTTGCTGTGCTCCGTAGTGGGATTCAGCCCACCAAATGTTTTGGGCCTTTGAATCTCTCCCTGTCTAAGCATCTGGAATTACTGTGGATGCTCTAAAGTAGATGAGACATGGACGGGGCTGGCAGCTATGATGCCAAATGCACAGGAGACCAATGTCTTTCTAGGGATGTGGTAGAAAGCCACATGGGATACCATAGGGCTTCTAAAATGAAAGCAGAAACTAATGTTTTAGCACCTAAGTCACTCTTTGGTAGTCTACATCTGAACTAGTCACCTTGAACTCCTTCCTTTTATTCATGGTTCATCCATTTACAGGTATACATTTAGGTCTATTAACTTTACTACAGCTAAAGGTCCAGGGGACTCTAGCACCCCAGATTTTAGCCGTGGGAGCTGTTAATACTCAAGATCTTTGGATGCTGTGCTAGCCTGCCACTTCTTTTGGGACCTTTAAGTCTCTTTTTCTTCCCAGTAAACACTCACCCCACAGGAGACTCTGGAGAAGATCACTGAGTTCTGCCCAAAATTGTTTAGCTTAATTTCTTAAGTCTTCAGTACAGCACAGATGCTATTTTTGTCGCTCCAGAGGTAAGCAGCATTATCTCCTCCTGTGTGGAAGTGCTGTGGGGATATTTTTCTATCTCACTAGTTGAAGAGGAATTATATTCCTCACTCTTATTATCTCAGTCATTGTGGTTTCTTTGTTCTTTGACTTTGCTTTTAATATGTAAACTTTCCATATCTCTAATCTTTTAATTCTTTATTATCTTCTGGTTCTAGCTGCTTGTGATTAACATCAAAAGAAGAAAAGATGACAAGAGAATGGTTAAGCGAGTATAACAGACTTTTAAATCTCATAGCAAAATGCTGGTTCCAGTTTCTTTGGTAATGAATAAAATAGTAAAATAGTGATTTTTTTTTTCTTTCTGCATATTTAACCTTCAAAATTCCAAATGCTTTGTAAAGGAAACAGAATAATAATCTATAAACTACCAGAAACAGCCAGTTTCACATACTTGACATACCCTTGCATCATATGAGTTTTTTGTCTGATTGGTTACACTCCCTGAAACCTACCTACACCTCTTAAAATCAACGTCACTCAGGTTGGAAACAGCATGGATTAACCATATCCATAGAAGATGGACTGTAGAAAATCTCTTTATTGGTGTCAGCTAAATTGTTACATAATGTGAATGAAATCACTCCTGCCTTACAGTAGCAGGAAAAGAAGATCAGATCTACAAAGATCTCAGAAAAAAACTTTGTGTGATGCAGAAGGCCCAAGAGAGTTTTGTTTCCATAGTAACCACAAATGTTTTTTCTGGCTTTTGAGCCATTCCTCCCTTGCCTCATGAGTCTGTTTGTCATACCCACCTGCATATGCCTAGGTACTAAGATACACTATCCCAAGATCTAGCGATAATGGCTATGGCAGTCAGATCAACTGACATTATTCTCGACTTGTTCATGACAAATTTGTAAGCCACCGATGGCCTTGCAGCCTGGCAGTCACAGAGCCTGACCCTTGGAGGATGCTTTCAATAGAGGCAATGGACATCAGCAAAAGTAAGATCCTGCAAAGGCAGCCGCAGAAGTTGGATGACCCACTGAAATGACTGAGGGCTTTTCCCTTCATGGACAAGGGATATGAAAACCACCACCCCCCCACCCCGACTAAAAAAAAAAATTGAATAAAATCACTGGTACCATGGAAAACTTGGAAAATAAGGTTTCAGATCGTGCATTCAAGAAAGGCAGGATTCGGTCCTTTGGAATATTGTTAATTTATGTACTTGCTTTAAAAAGCACATAGCCTGTAAAGGTGTTAATTCAATACAACACATTCTGTCTCATGAGATTTATTTAAGTGAAAATGTCATGCTGGTTACATTTAAAATAAGAGTTAATTATAACTGCTATTTTTTTAATTTGTTAGATCACTGTGAGTTTATTTCAACTACAAGCCACTGTAAAATATGCTGTTACATTTCTGTATTTTTGAGTGTCAAGGCCCATTAGGGCCTATGAGTATATGCAGACCTACCTCCTTATTATCCCACAGAGAAAACGTGTACATAAAGCTAAAGAGAGAATCCAACCACCACCCATGAATGCTTTGAATTTTGAAATTAAGAGTGTGCTCTGGCCCAAAAGGAAGGGCAACGTTATGATTATGGAAAAAATCCCACTGGGGATTTTGAAGAAGTGACATTTTTTTCCCCTGAATAGTTTATACTGTTTAGGTAGAAGAAACAGGGGGCTGATGAAGGCTGATAGCTCAGACTTTGGGCATTCAGCGAGGAATCTCACCATTCAGGAACAGTCACCTTTCATTCCCCACATAGCTAATGGAGAGAAGATGGCAATTCAGTCATCCTAAAATGTAAGTCTGGGTGTGCCTATCTTAAGCTGAAAATACGTCAAAAGATTTTTGTTTCCTTGTCGTGGATGGAATGGACGTTTTGGTAAGTCATAGGAGAGAAAGGACTTTGCATCTGGCAAATTAGTCATGCATTCTGTTTTGCTTTAATTTTATCTCCTATGTCAAGGATGCAAAAGTAAACTGAAAGTATTTGCTCCCTGCAAATTTAATGTCATGGTCAGTGAAAAAGAGAGATGAACCCAAATACTCTTTTTGTACAAGAGAATTTATATGTGGTATTGCAAACCAGCTGGAAAAGCAGAGAGATACCCACTTCCCTTATTATTTGCTTGCTATTATTAGATCCATCAAAGAGACGATAATGAATTTTTGATGACAAGGAGAAAATGCTATAACTGTGATTTCAGGAGAAAACTTTGTTGAAAGAAGAGTGAAAGAAAAAAAGCAATAAACCAAACACAAAAAACCCAAAACATCCACAAACCCACTGCCTTTTCTCATCAGGAGATCAAGAAGCCTCTGACCTTTTGTCCTGTGCATGTCTGATCAAGGTCCCACTTTGCTACAATGGAAAAAGTAGACAAGGCCTTTTTCTGTACAAAATACAAACAAAAGTCTTTGCAGGATCTGTGCATGATTGATTGAATTAATCACACTCTAAGTTGTGTGTTACCTGTCTAAGTTCTGGTCCTGAATTAACTTGTGCAGTTGAATAACTTTGGACCATAGATATGGGTGAGACCATCAAGGACCCTGAGACCAATCCACAGACCTACAAGTTACCATGCAATAGCCAGTAACTTTCGAGAGGTCCACACGAACTATTCCCAGCCTCTGCCTACCATAAAGCACAGATTGTTTCTCCACTCCCATGGCAAACCTGAGACCCAAAGCCTACTACACTTTGTGGCCCAGGGAAAGAAGAGGATAATCAGCAATATCCCAGGTCTCTGCAGCTGCATGATAGCTATAAATGGCAGAGAAGCTCAGAAATTGGATTATGCCCTGAGCAAGGAGGAAAGCAAAAAAACCTAAGGTCCTTGACATTCTGGTTAGAGGAAAGTTTTTTCCAACCTCAAGCTGAGAGGTCAATTTAACCAGGAACATGTGAGTGAGACACCACTAACAGGGCATTGAAAAGCTTCTGGCTGTCACTGATGCATAAAAATACTCTGCCCAGGGGACGTTTTCCAGCTGTAGCTAATCTCTGATATTTCAGAAGAAAACCAATTTTCTCTGTCTCCCAAAAGGAAAGTTAGACATCAAGCAAGAAAATAATATTTGTTCCCATTGCTGCAGGCAACAATAGACCCCAGGAAGTATGCAATGAACTAATTAAATACTGTTATGAACAGAGCATAACAAACTTAACATCATCTGTCTCCTTTCATCCCCTTTTTGGGAAGCCAAACAAATTATCTTATCCTGATATCGCACAGCTAAATTTCAAGCTTCTATCTCAACCTTTTCCTATTCTACAATCTCCCGTTGAACAAATGCACTCCAAGTTTCCATAGTTTAATCACTTCCACTGTAATAATTCAAGTTCCTCATCTCCATGACTGTCTGGGACCTCCTTACAGAACTTCCCTTGCTGTTAGATTTTCAGTTTAGAAAGATTTATTCCCAGATCATAGTTCTTTGACTTTGAAATACTCTCTATTATTAACCTCCAAATGTAAGCATCTCCCTCTCAATCCTCATTTTTCCAGGTTGCCCAAACTGCCCTTTTTTAATCTGTTTTAAAATAAATTCTCCATTTTCCTAACTATTCATCACTGTTCAATTTGTTAATCTCTTTTTACTATAGGTGAGCAAAATACAGCTTTAAAAATGACAGATAAGCTTTAGGCAAACTTAACTTATGGAATTAATTTAGCCCTGGATGAGAGGTGAGACACATGAGGCCAGAATAAATGAAAGAGTTGATGGGTCCATGTAGATTTAAATTTCAGCATATTATGGTCTGTGCTATCTGTGAACCACTAGAAAAGAATGATTTTCTTCAGACTCGTCTGAAGATTTTCTACTAGGAAACACATTCCAGGGAGAAAGAAATATTGATGAATTTTGACAGCAAATTAGAGTGGCATTCTACAGGGCTATGTGGTTGTACCAGGTGTCAGCCAGCCTTCAGACACCCTCTCACTTGGCCGCTGTGGACTATGATGTAAGAGCTGAAGCTGCTGACATTTATCACTTTCAGTTACTTTTGCCATTAAGCTACTTCTGCTTTTGTTAGTCCCTGAAAAACCAGAGGGAATTAGCTACAGCTGTTGTAGCTGCCCATGTGCATCCTTCCATTTGCAACTTTTGAACACATCCTGCAGTATAAATAAGTTTCCACCCTAACACATTCACCATTTTGAGACAGCCTAGCTAAAAAGAGTGTTTAAGAGCTGGCGCTTTGACTCCTTGTTTCCACAGATTGCGAAGATAGCTGCTGTCAGCTAAACAGGTAAATTATTACAAATTAATATTAATTAGATGGGAGGAAAGTTTGCCATTCCAAATGCAAATTACCCATGTCAACAGGAACAGCTGAAGAGAGAGTGTCAGGTCTCCTATTAACTCAACAAATCAGAAACAGAAGTTTATTTGCCGGACAAATCCATCACTGAAGCCCAAAATGCAGCACATTATAGCTACCTGTTGATGCTGTGCTGGGCAAGGTATCATGTTCAGGAACAGATGCCCGCTATCTGCAGGCTTCAACAGGGACAGAAGAGGTGTTCTCCACAAGCACTTTTATGCTATGTGTTTTGAAATTGTCTTCTCCATTCTGTGTACCTAAGCATTTCCCTCACAAAGTTTAACAGACGGTTTCTAGTGACATCAAGCAAGCAATTAAAGAAAGTTTCTCCAACATTTGTGTTTCACCAGATTCACTTTCTGCTCCCTATCCCATTCAGAGGCCAGTGCTGGCAAAATACTTTTAGAGAAGATGATAGTTCAAAGATGAACAGGTTTGCTATTTTGGTCAAAGCAACAAAAGAAATCCATAAGACAGTGCTAGTACTCCCTACTTTCTGGATCTTATGCTTGCCTTCAGACCACTAACAGCCACATTAAGAAAGACAATGAGGATGGTGCATGGTGGTGGGGAAGGCATTTTAAGAAAAAATGCCCAATCCTCTACTTTTGCCCTTGCGTTGCTGAGGGCAGTGCAGGTAAGATACTTCTAAAAGTTTCAAATTCACACTCCAATTTCTCTGTCTTTATAATGAAGTTAGTGCAGATGGCACCAATACGATGTACCTTTGCTGCACAGGAAGCTAGTCTGACCATCTTTGCTCAAGAAAGATAAAGTTTCTCCTAAAGAGGTCTATTGTAATAGCAACAGCTTTGCACAGTTGTTTCATGCAGTTTTTACCAAATTGTTCCTTCTCTCACAGGCTATTATTCTGCTCCGCCTGTGCAGAAGAGAAAGTGCTGCTCTACCCATTAGTGAAGAAAAGGCCGTGAGGTGGGTAACACCTCCCTCTGGAAGTCTGAAGGCTGACAGCAAAGAAAGCCAGTTTTCCATTGTTTCCAAAAATGCCACAAACCCGGAGGGTTACCATTCACTTTGGAAGAAGAGAATGAATAACTGAAATAAAAGAAACAGGGGAGATTTCGCCAACACAAACTGCGGGGGGAATATTTTGTGTGTCAAAAATTAGCTGGAGTAAGGGTGACTGTCCACTTGCAGTAAAACACCAATAATAGGTAGCATTCCCAGAGCATCCTTCACAAATTCATCGCAAATTACTGAGCAGAACTATTATACAGGCAAGAGTTAAATGCCACAGAAAAGTGTATCGGTGATCTGTATATTTTCTATCTAGGGAAAGCTTTTTTAATGCAAAAATCTGAATGTTGCAGGTGGTAGTCGGGGGCTGCTTCCTGTTGTCAAGAAATAAATTTCTATTACGAAAGCTCCCAGTGAATTTTTTTTATATGAAATCAGATGAAGAAAGAAACATGGCATTTGCTGATAGGCTAAAAGCTGCTACTCCAAATAGTTCAATGGGTTTGCCTGAGTAAAAACAAAGTTAAAAAAAAATTACTCTCCATACCTGGCCCCACATTTATCATATGCTTTCTGTGTGTTTCATTGGGTCATTTTTGGTCTACTTAGTCATTAATCTTTAACTACTCATTAGCATTATGGTGGATCTCTGCCCAGCAGCTACTCTAAAACACAACAAATCAACCAGCAGTTTGTTATTTCTGCGCATTAAGACAGGTCAGAGCAGTAGGGAATGCTCAATATGGGATGCAATGGAGGAGTAACCAGTGATAAATGCGTGATACAAAGTGGTAAGGGAGAGAAGGAGAGAAACAGAGAAAAGACTCCTATCACAGTGGACCAGAGCCATAATCCATGGTGCTAGATACTCTTTTGGCCACTCCATCTCATCTGAATGTAGATAATTTTCTTAGATGACAGGGACACAAAGTCTTTTATGATTAGTTAGGTACTCTGACATAAATAGCCCCATTCCTCTCTTGTGTGGCTAATCAAGTTAATTACTGCTTTCCAGCTGTGCCCAGTTGAGAGTGGCAGCGATGATTTCAGCCCGAGAGCTGATGCTGAGCCTCTCCCGTTCAGGCTACCTGACCGGTGTAGTCTTTAGAGGAACGACAGGCTTTGCAAACAACACGAAAGGCATTGTAGGTGTCAGTCCATTTCACAGTGTATATCTCCGTGATTGATAGCACATGGTCAATGCAAGCTGTTCTCAGAGGTAACATTCAGATTACTCGGAATAAATTCTTGAATAAGTGTGTCTCTGCAGGACTAATGGAAAGACTACTGAAAGCAAAAAGAGCCTCTCCACTCAGGCCAGTAGCTATTTGGATCAAGTACTTCTGTCATAAACAGATCCTCAAAAATACCTTTATAAACAAAGAACTTGAAAAATTTGAGCACTGTTTCTCATATAGAGAGAAGCCATTTGAAAGCTCTGTTACTGTTAATCTATTTTTAAGCAAGTTCAGGATTTATTTTGTCATTGGGATTCAAGTGGAATTTAGACTGTCATGTAAAATTTTAGTTGCAGCATCTGCGGTGGATGCAGCTTTGGATGCCCACCTGTGCCCACTTGTTTGTGAACCTCACATGAACGCAGGTAGGAGATAGGCTCCAAGGGGCTCAGGGAAGGAGTGATGTTGTGACTTTGGCCTTTCTTGGTGGCTAATGGTGCCTCTGTGTGCTGGCAGAATCACAGGCAATCATAGCTGCGGTGATCAGAGAGTTCCCTATGTCTATCAACAGGCAGCACAGGCAGCTGGCTGTACCTGTCGGCTGCCAGGTACATCCCTGCAGAACAAGGATGGACGTGGATTCAGATCCTTTCAGGAGTGTAGCAGAAAGTATCTTAAGATTAAAAAAAACCCCAAACATTATAGGAAAAAGACTCTGTAACAGAGAGAAGCATATGATAACACTGCCTCCTAATGTGTTGCTTTCCCATTCATCCTGGGAGAGAAACCCTGAAGTCCAACCCCTTCAGCTATTTTCAGAGAAAGATCTGCTTTCTGAAGTCTGGAGATAAAAGAAATGAGATGCAAGACTTCTAGTGACTGCCTAGGCCTGAGAAATATTTGTCTGCTGTTTGTGTTACATTTTGCAGTGAATACTGCCCTTCTCTCACCCTCCTATTCCCTACCAGTTTGTTGCTATTGCCTGAATCGCAACCAGCAAATCCTCGTAGGATTAAATTTCACCCTCAGAGAAGAATGTGAGGCTAAATTCCTTTATGTTTCTAAAGGACTTTGAAGTCCCCAACATGAAAGTTCCAGTAAAGCACAACATTGTCTTCTGCTTGGGGCAAGGTAAAAATTGGGGTCATCTGCAGCTGAGGAAGAATCCTGCAGCTCTGAAATGGAGAAGAAATATCAGCACAGAGGAAAGGATACATATTCAGGTCTGCAAAGTCATCATTCAGCTCCTACGGCTCCCTCGTTTTTATTAAGTGGAACAAGTCCGTGTGATGAAGTTCATTCTGGGTCAACATCTTTCTGCATTCTGCATTTACGCCCCCTGATGTCTAGGTTTTACATTTGGCATTGCAATAGTTGCTTCTTAAAAAGGAGAGCCACTGCTTCCCTAAGGCTGCGTGGAAACCAGTTGTGCAGCCTGTACAAAGTCTATTGCAGTTGCACCATAAATTGAGACTTTGGACTCCTTGCTTTTACAAGATTTTAGAACTCTTTCAAAGATGTGATCTGCATCCCCTGCAGCTATTTATCTTCAAGTTTTAGCACTTTCACTTAAGACAGAGAAATAGCCTAACTGACACTAGAAGCATATTCCCTTATATCTGTGTATATTAAATAAAACTTGGAAACCCTCAAATGCCATTACGTGTTTCTGCAGCTTCTAGAAGTGTTCAGGCTGTCTGGTGGAAACATGTTGGCCTGTTTCTACTGGTTTCATGTGAGGAGTATGAGCCCTATGCAAATCATGGAATCATTTAGGTTGGAAAAGACCTTTAAGATCATTGAGTCCAACCATTAATCTAGCACTGCCAAGTCCACCACTACACCATGTCCCTAAGCGCCTCATCTACACGTCTTTTAAATACCTCCAGGGATGGTGATTCAACCACTTCCCTGGGCAGCCTGTTCCAGTGCTTGACAACCCTTTCGCTGAAGAAATTTTTTCTCATATTCAATCTAAACCTCCCTTGGCGCAACTTGAGGCCATTTCCTCTTGTCCTATCGCTTGTTACTTGGAAAAGAGACCGACACCCACCTCACTACAACCTCCTTTCAGGTAGTTGTAGAGAGCGAGGGCTCAGACCAGCTAATTGCTAGTGCTTGACCTGCCTGTCCTCCATCTCTGTGCTGCTGTTCTAGTAGTGCCAGTTAGTTAAAACTTATTTTCATGATCTCATATTCAGAAAAGAGAAAAAAAAAATCTTGCTTATGGGAGTTCTTATGAGGAGTTCTGGAAAACCTCAATTCAATTAAGTCTCTGTGGTTTAGACTAAAGTTCCCCTTGCTGTATAATTGATGTAATTTTGCTTTAAGACTCTATTGTTAACTTTATGATTCACTTTAAAGGTCTGGGCTGTAATAGAAAATTTAATGATATACACATTATAAAATGCTTTAAACAATGCAAGAAAAGAACACATTATCTTTCTTAAACCATCTCTTCTTAAACTGCAAGATCCCTATTTCTCATTTACACTGAAGTCTTTTTATAATCTCCCAGCTGTGGCAACAAGACATAAATTGTGTATGAATTACATTTATGTCATTTTTAAATAAATACAAGTGCTCAAGTTTTCCTTCCTCCTTTGGGAAGGTGGAGACATTCATGCCAGTTTTCTAAACAGGAATAAAGACAGCCAGACCCTGTTACTTATCTACTTTTTAATCTTAAAAAGCTCATCAGCACACACAGTCATTAAAACACAATACAATGTGATATGACTACCATATCACTAACTGATAAAATTATTTTTTCTAGCTTGAACTTCCAGTCCCAGGGCCATCCAGAAGTGAACAGTCATGTAAAAATGAATCAGTGCTGTTACAAATCTCAGGTAGGGTTCCTCTTTGTTAGAAAAGAGAGGGAAGGTGGATATTTCTTTATATAAGTATTACGTCTCTGTTTCAGTTGCTTTCTATCTGTTGCAACTTCAGAAGTCCTTGTCAGAGTTCAGGAGTGGGTCTATGTGAAATAGTGAAATGGATTATTTACCATATATATTTCTTACTTTCATAAGGAAGATGGAAGGAAGATGTTTATAAGGAGTGCTTGTCATCTTATTGAAAACCAACAAAGGTACATTGACTCTGACAAGCCCTTTCAGAGGTTCACGTCACTCATTTTAGACCTAAGGTGAAATGCCTGACCTGCTGGTGGTGGCTGTCCATCTCAATGGGTACTAGAGGGAAAATACTCTCACAGTTTAGACTCCATACTCAACACATACGTTTAAAAGTAAGAGGAATTCCACACACACACAATAATCTTTCCAGGAAATGGACTATTCACACATAGTCTATTGCCAAGATATTGCACTGATACTTGTGGAGAAGTCAAAGAGATGAAGAGAAAGATCCTCTATTAAAGATTCATGTGCTATCTTCAGTGTAGGTGAGGAAGGAAGGGTAAAGCTGCGGGCCACTGCCATGTCCAAGACTGCAAAGAAAATGGAGAGGAGAGACTCAAGTTTGTCTGGACACTGACAAACCTTGATCTCCCGCTGAAGGTGGAATCAGATATGGAGAGAGGTTTTCTTAAAAAATTAAGGATTGTTTAACATTTTTACGATTAATAGGAGTACTTTTAACATGAACGACTGCAGTTAAGAAATTTCCCAAGTATTTCTGTGTGTCTTAATTTTTCCCTATGTTTTGCCTTAAGCAATTCAACTGAAAACCTCACTGGCACTTTGGAGGAGCACATACAAGAGACCATGGAGAAGGGTTAGGAGCTCAGGATCAGGTAGGATGACTGTGAAGGTTGATATTCTAGGGAAAGCTGCCAGAAAGTTGATCTAAGCCTACACATGTGTTTTATAGGCTTGGAGCTAGTAACAGTGACAGCTTTCCTTCTGGATCAACTTAGAAGAACATGGGATCCAGGCTCCCTTCACAATACTGGGCACTGGGCACAGAGTGGTGCTTGGCCAGATTGTGGCACACACATTGAGACATTTATTGAGGCGGGACTGAAGACTCTGGTAATAGGAAAACAAATAACTGGAGACTGTAGTCAGTTGATTAAACATTTCTGGCTCTGGACAGTTTTACTGAAAGGAATCTCTCTGGTATTAGTGCTGGAGTTTGCAGGGAAATTCAGCCCAGATGCCCCTGTGCTTACAGATGTCCTCTCTCAGATCACTGGACTTAAGAACTTACTTCTTCCCCTTGGCCTGGTACAGGGTAAATGTGATAACTTTCAGCTTCGACTGAGGAAGTCATTTTGGGTGCTTTGGAAGTGTGGCTGGTTCATCAGCTATTGCTGATAAACAGCAGTAAAATTGTAGACCAAATAATTTGTTATTCTGTATGTTATAGTTTCAGTGAACACGTTTTAACAATTTTATAATGAAACATCGTTTTACTCATGGAGCACAATAATTTTGGAGTAAAGTAGCTGAATAGATGCCCACCATTTTGGGTGACTGATCCTTACTTTTGCTACTCTTTTCCTTTTAAATAAGTACATACTATATAGCATCTTTCTTCATATGACTAGGAAAAAAAAAAGGAAAATTGTTGCATCTGTCTGTGCAAGCAGATTAGAGTTTTCATTAAAATTTTCATGAAAAAAGCATTAAGCCTTTATCCAATCATTGTTTCCATTCTTAAGTCCTGTCCAAGTAACATGTTCTTTAACTGTACTTTTCAGCAAAATTGTGCTTACAGTCAAATAGGACTAATTATTTTCAATAGTTTCAAAAAGAAAAATCACAATTGATAATATAAAATGCAATCGTGTATTCCTGAATGCAAACACAGTCTCTTAGGGGAAGTTGTTCACAATCATGTTTTATGTCCTGTTGGTGTAGTTAACATTTTAAAAGTGTTTCATAAAGCAAGATTTGCATATGTCAGTAATGGGTATATCACCACAATTTTTTCTAGTATGCTGATTTCCAGTGAAGTACTTGGGCATCTTCACAAAACATGGTAAAATAAAAGACAAATAATTTGATGGGGAATATAATGACTTCTGGCTGGTAGGTGGCATTACAAAATAATACTGAATTGACTTTAGCAAACATATTAAAATATTAGTGCAAAGATCTTGGAATGACCCAAATAACAATACTTATGTATTTTTGTTTCCAATAAGTGCTTCCTCTTTTAGCTATTTTCCTCAGCAATACATTTACTGCCATTCTATTCTTGGACCAATGGAAGGTCATTTGCATTGCTGTAATTCCAGAAAAGCATTTAAGTACGCAAATTAAATCTGGAATTGTGTGAAAAGGAGTTTCATGTCTCTTTCATATTCAAACAATAACATCTAAACATTAATCATCTCTCTGTGCTTTTATTACCAAAACCAATTACATGATACTGAATAAAACAGTCCTGAAAAGAAATTTAGATAGCTTTCAATGAACATGCTCTGTAACGGTAGTATTTTAGCATTATTATTTAAAATCATAGGATGCTAGCTGTTGTTACACAGTGTTATAGCCAATTTACCAAAAGTTTCCCTGTTCTTACAATAGAAAATTTGTATGGGAGCAATGCCATAAGAGCTGGCATGTTGAACTGTCTTTTTAAGAGCTGCTGTTGAAAAAGCATAAGGTTTAATAAGGCATGTGTTGGTTTGGGTTTTTTTACACTAACAGGTCAGGAAGTGGGTGGACAGCTCTACTGTGACATTTTCAATTTATAAGAAAAAATTATGTAAACAGTTTATGATGTCTGGTCATTTAGTTTGGGAGCTGGCAGAAAGTGCATTTTGGCTAAATTTCCAAAAAAACCCAGACAAAAACCATACTTATGTATACCATCCTCTGAGGGCCCGACCCCAAGGACAATGAAGGTAATGGTGCAATTTTCATAGAGAACGGATTAGCAGATCCACAGAATGTCTCAGACTATCAGTTCTCATCCTCCTTTCAAATAAACCCCCTTAATGTAAAACTAATCTCCTCAAGGACCCTGCTTAGCTGTATAGCGCTCAAGTTAGACCATTAACAAAAATATTAAGTGTAAATGAATCTCCTATGAAAAGTTATTACTTTCATGTCACAGTAAACAAAAGTATATGATACTACTAAAAATTAAGCAGAGCATGAACTTGTAATTGAAATGTATAGTGCAAGAAATAGATATAGTTAGGTAAGGAGAAAACTTACCCCAAACTCATCAGGTGTCTTGGAATCAGCTTCTGTGTCCGCATCCACTAAGTCAGAGTTATTTAACAACCCATCCTGGACCAAGACTTGGGTAGCCTGTGTCACCTATGAACAACAGCGAAAAAAGATAAATACCTCTGGGTGTGCTGGAACTTATAAGCACATATGAAATGTATGTCTCATGGCTCATTTCAAGGTCCATTTGAAGTTTTCTTGGTAGCTGGAATATTTATAAGGTCTTTTCTCTCCCCCATGCTAAGTCTCTGGGGCCTAATATTGCTGCAGGACTTCTCTCAGATAATGCGCTTACCAAGGGTCTGCTCTCGGCCTAGTGGCCTATTTTCATAAAAGTCACAAGAACTTAATTTCCTTTGGGATTTCTGTGTCTCTGTTAACTTAGTTGAAGTTGGCTACATAGTTCAAATGTTATTTGGAGATAACAGACAGGCATTCACATATACAGAGACTGAGAAATTCATAGTCCAATTTCTTAGAAAAAAAAAACAGACTAAAAGTGATCCTCAAAGAACTTAAAAATTAACAGAGAGGACTAATTTTATCATGAGCAAAATCTTTCTTAATGTTAAAGTTATGAGTCTTTTAGTTTTTAGGATATTTTTGCACCAAACTTTGTCATCAGCTTCCACCACACTAATGGCTTGCGGTGTGTAACATCTTTCTTTGCTGCTTGGCTTAGCTTTAACATTAAGAAACTGCAAGCAAAGCTTTTGCAGTCCTGCTCTCTGTGGGTCAGTCTGATTGTTTAATAATTTTTCAACTCACCAATTTCACAGTTTCCACCAAATTTCAATAGGTGACAGGTATCTCAAAGGTAGTACCCAATCCTGGTTCAGATGATCCAGCTACTATCTGGACATCTCCATTCCAATGTGTGGCATCAGCTTTGGAAGAGTCATTTTTTATTGCTTCATTAGTAACTTACGCTTTTCATGAGTCAGCTGGAATAGATCCCACGGGAGGACAAAGGATTTCCCCTATTTTAAAAATTTTTCAGAACCCCTCACAGTTTTTCAGTGTGTGCATTCCCTGGTAACCCCCAGTGGCTTGTAAATCCCAGCCTACCCACCATCCAGAGGAAAGCAGGCAAGCAGCACAATATCCCTCTCTCAGTGATTTTAGTCCATCATGCTTAACTGCACTGACAGACATGAGTTAGCAGAAGACATAAAAAAGAAGTATGATGGTGGAGGGAAAACCCAAATAACTATTTTTTAACTGAACAGTTAGTTCAGCCTCTCCCTTCTTCTTTGTTTCAAGCCTGGGAGTGGTGGCTCTTGGTTTCTGAGTCCGTGGTTTATTTCATCTCTTCCCATCTCATTGCTGTGTTCTACATCCTTAGTTCACATGGGCTTTCTAAACCTGACAAATTGCCAGATCATACCAGATTAAACTTTTCATTGATTTCACACTCCAGCAGGAAAGCATTCAGTGACCTTTATCAATCAGTCTTCCTCGGCTGAAAAACACTTTTATTTATAGGATTTGTTAGTCTGTAGCTGTTACAACTACCCAGAGCAAAGGCACTTAGTGAAATACCTTGCTTGGCTGGCACATATTTTCTGTATTATTTAGGTGGTAAGGGGGAGGAAAAATGCCTACACAGACCAAGGAGGAACCAACTTCTGCCACTCCAAAGAAACCAAACTTAATCCCATTTTTTGTATTCTAAGCAAACAAAGACTTCTAAGTCCCATGGCACAGATGTAAAAATCAGCTCTATAGCAATATTTGGTATGAGGAAAAACAACTGTAGACCCTAAAGGCTGTTTCAGGGGAAACCAGAGTGACAAATTATTATGTCCACCTAGTTTTGGTCAACCTGTGTACTTTCAACAGTTGTGAAGAGTAACATTCTACACCTCTAGCTTAAGAAAGTGACCCTGGCAACAAAGTCAGGCCAAAAATAGCCTTAATTGGTTTGTCACCATACCTATACATGGGTGGCAAGGAAGACAGCAGCTGCTGTGACAACAGCGAATGTCCACACAGGCACGTCCTCAGGCTCCTCAGGAAATAGCAGAAAGAGTCATACCAGTGTGGCTCTGACCTGGAGTCCTCAAACCAGTCAGCTGGCAAGGAGGAAGTGTGACGTCTGTGGTGATGGAGCACTCTAGGGGAATGAGGTAACAGTTCACCTGGGTTTGGTCTTTCTAAGTTAATAAGAAGCTAAATGGCAACATGAGGAAGATATGACCCCCACATACCTTGGCACAAATTTCTAATAACCAGTCACAGTATCTGACCACATTCAAAAATCTAAAGTCAGTGGAGAGGTATCAGCACTTATCCCGCAGTAAAAAAAAACTAAAACGAGTTAGATGTACCCTAAGAATGCTAATTTCTTCCATTGACTACAAAGTGGTCCCTGTGTGACTAGCTCAGATGGACCTGCATTACAAACACTTGCAATCAGGCAAAATGAATCTGACGTCAAGCATCTCACTGCAAGCATCTATAACAATCACAGATGACACTTACTGTATTTATAAAAAAACCTAAAGCTCTTTGAGTAGTATCTGAGGTGCACATCAAAAGAAGGAACGAAGTTACAACTGGAGAGAGGTCTTGTACTAATAGTCCACATTAATGTTCTATATTTGTCATTTGTCAGGACGATCATTCCTCTATGCTGAAGCAATCCATCAGCTGAAAATGCTACATTGTCATGTAAAACAAAGGACATAACAAAGTAAGGCAAGCATCACTAACATTAGGCTGCATTAGAGAAAGAATATTCTCATTTTCATGTCTGGAAACAGAATTTTTGGGAACTTATGGTTTGTTTTCCAAAGAATGTTACTTCCAAACATGTTTATTGTAGCTGGAGGTAGATTCCATATGGCAGGTTTTCTTCTATAACAATATGATGAGTTTCTTTTTGAAGGGTCTGAAGGTCAAACTTACCTTTGCTTTATGTAATGCTATTGTTTTGCTTTCTTTGATTCTTCTATGTAGTGTTCTACATAAAATGTTTTCTGACGTGGAGGATGTCTCTGGCACTTTATATTTGCAACAAATCAGCCTCATGTGGTTGCTTGGCTGTCATCTTATGTGAGGGGTTCTGTTCACGTGTGCTGGCAATCTGAGACACTGGGAGTGCAGGGGACTGTGGAGTTGGCACTCTTCTGCAGGTTTCCTGATTTATGCAGAAAGAAAGAGGGAATTATTTCACCTCTAAATAGTGGTGTCAAATAAACTAAGTAAGATAGATCTAGAATTTGCCTTTAAGAAGAACCATGAGAAAAGAGAAGTGTGTAAATACTTTGGAAAGCACTACAAAAGGTAAAATAATGGCTGTAGATATGAAAATAATGCCTTTTGGGGTAATTCAAGCAATTCAATCCGTGATTTACTTGAAGAGATGATTAAGAGGTGACCTGAGCACTGTGCGTAAGTACCTCAGAGCGAAGAGATTTCTGATGCTACACAGCTCTGGCATTCAAAAATGGCAAGAGGAAATCCCAAGGCTGGAAGCTGAAGCGAGATAAAATGAGGCAAGAAATCAGGCATACAATTTCTTGTTTGTGTTTGGTTGGTTGGTTTTTGTAATTAACCTTTGGAAATGTTTATTCAGGGAAGGGGTGAGCTCTTTATCGTTCTGGATTTCTTTAAATCAGGATTAGATATCTGCCTATAAGAAACACCAAATTGTAACAAAACTTGATGGACAATTTATTTAAAGAAGTTCTTCAGTCTGCATTATACAGAAAGTCTGACTAAAATATATTAGTAAGAATGGAGGCGAAAAACCCCCACAACACCCCAAAACTAATCACCTTTAACCTGTTTGTGAATGAGATTATACAACTTGATTAACTGCAGCATTGGATCCCACTCTGGACTGGTCTGGGAGGGACACTTACTAGTGATTGATGAGGTTATTTCCAGTGCTGTATTCCTATGAATAATCATCTCATCAGATTTTGGAAGTTAAATATCCATGAAACTGGAAACATTGTTTTCTCTTGGTTCAGTCAAAGACAGTTGATAGCAAACATCCTTGGACAAGTTAAGGTGTTGTTGAAAAGCAAATGGGAATTTCCATCCATCCGTATCCCTGGTCATGTCCTGTCTCCCAAGGTCCAGTTAAATCTTTCAAAAAAAGCTGGTTTTACTTTCGCTTTCTCTCTTCTGAAGCTGGGAAACCCAAACCCTTATCAGGCTTGCTGCTAGTGTTTTCTAATGCTGGAGGACTTTACATCACCTATTTCGATGCAGATAGCTTAGCTCCGTGAATGACCCTCTGTTCATTCACTTCTCCGTTGATTCTCCCACTAACAGCGAAAGGCTATCTCACAGCGCAGCAGTCCACTCTCCCCAGGTCATTAAACAGGCTCCGATGTGGCATCATCTCAAATGGGCAGAAAGCGAGATGACACAATTGCAACACAGTAGCCAAAAATGAGATGAAGTACCAATTCCTGCCCAATATCCAAAAGCTAGCATGTCCTGGTTTTTAAAATTGTGATTGTACAATTCTATAAAAATGTACATTTGCCTTTTGTGCAACAGAAGGTGGCAGATATTCTGAAAAGAAGCGGTATGCGGTAACAGATGCAGGGCAGTCACCTCTAAATTTATCATATTGCATGCAGTCACCCTCTAACAGCAGTGTTAAGGGTGTTTCCTATTGTTTTTGCAGTATTGGAAATATGCACCTGGGTTCTGAGAGTGCGTTTGAAGCCTTTAATCAGTGTAATGGATACCCATGGCTAAAAAATAAACTTGCCAAAAGACAAAAAAAGCAAGAAATCATGAAATTATGTGACTACCTCTTTGCATTTCCTCCTTCAGTTTTATTCTCATTGCAGGTAAAATGGCCAGACTTTGAATATTGCTCAGTCTTAAGTTGGTTGTTTTTTTTTTTTTCCATAAGGGATCTGACCGCAGAGTCCTTGAGCAGAGCCGTGGGGCAGCACTGGAGTGCTCTGGACCCACGTCACAATGCCCACTTTTGCCATGAACTTTTGGAGTGACTGAGACAACTCACTCATCAAGTCTCCCTGTCTGTTAGTGGGGAGAACGTTGCCTCTATAAGAAAGGCATTATGAAATTAAATTAATTGAGGTGTAGGAAGCATGTGTATATCCATATATACTGAATAGACATTGTGCAGAAACTCTTAATTTAAGCAGCTGTGAGAATGAGCTCTTTAAACTGTTTAAAATAAACAGTTGATCCTCTTTCTCTCTGCTGTGGATACCACCACAGTAACCTCCGCTGTCAAGATTAAGATCACAATATTAGACGAACTATATGAAACACTGAGGAGGGTTTGTTTGGTAGCTCAGATGGAGACGATGCAGCTGGACTCTTATTAGCCGAAGTTATCCAGGGGAACAGACAATACCAGTCCCAAGAAATTGCTTTCTGAGACAAATTGAAGATTCAAGAAGATTCAGTTTCAAGATTCTAGTTGTTTTGGCACTCATTTTTATTTAGGTGACCCTGACAATTAACATCAGCTGGTAATAACCTGTTAAGCTTTCCTCGATTGGAATACTAAAGGTTAAACCAAACAGAATGGATATCACTGTCTGTATCCCAGAACAGGCTGAGTCAAATGTAAGTGGTTTTACCTTGTCATGTCCATGGGGTTTGAAGCTGACAGCAGGAGAAAGAACCTTAGAGGAAAGTAGGAAATCAAGCAATTGAGAGGGGATCATCTACTTTCTGAAGTAGAATTGCCATTAACTTCACTGATGCTGGTTTGGCTTCCTTGAACTGTTTCTAGGACAATTTGCTTGGTCTTGATTAGCAAATCAGTAAAAAAAAATCAGAAAAAAACTTAAGCACTGGACAATTCTTTCTTGAAATGGAAGGTTTTTTTCAGTCTGTTTTTCAGTTTCAAATCTGGTTTAAAAAATACTCCTGTAAAAATACCCGCAGACCTTTTCCCCCGCAAACCTCCTCTCCCCAATATTTCTCTCGTCACGGTGCTCAATTCTTTCCTCTGATCTGAGCACCTGACTCTACCTGACATTTAAGTGAGATGCACACCCACATCTGAAGGCGGGCTTTGGCTCTTTGAATCCAGATCTGGTTTTGTTTTATTTACAGAGAACAGAGTGTGGGGAAGACAAAAAAATTCAAAGGAATGATTTATGGACTACCCTCATCTGTTTTCTGCTAACAAAACTAACAAATTTTTCTTTGACACAGGTAAAACGTACATGAAATGAAGTTTGCTTACATAAAATAGTCCACACATACTTGCTTTTTTGGGAAGAGTTTTTATTTTTATTTTTTGGAAACCATCTTAACTTTGTTCCTTTAAGCAGTTCCATTAACTTCTGCGTGCAGTGTGTTATGCAAAATGTCTTTAAAGGTAGCAGTTTAAATTGAGAGATTATCATGGGTTTTCTGGAGATTATATTTTATCAAGTGGAAAGCCAGTATTTTAAATTAACCAGGTTATTTATACGGTGCCTTACTGCTAGATTTATAAATGCACCTGAGAGGCTACTCTTAGTGTTGCTTTTTCACTTAAAACTCCTCTTTTGTTGATGGAATCTAATTTTGGACTCACATCCAGGTACCAATATACTAATCCATTCTCACCGCAACAACCTCCCAAGCTCACTGGATATAGTGATTTAATAATAGCATAGTTTGAACACTTACTTTACGCATTTATTTTTGAAGTGTGTGGACGCATTCTCATCTAATTCCTTGAAGGAGTTCCAACATTTTTTCTTATCACATAAATATTTATAATAGATGCACTGAAATAGTCTCCAGAAAATACAAAACCAGACGTTAATAGAAAAATTTTACACAGATGAAGGAAAAAATTGCCGTTTTATTTTAAGTGCAGAAGAATAACTTCTAATGTTTTATTCATAAGCGGAATTTCTGAGAACTTCTTGTTTAACCCTCCTCCTGTTCCCAGAGAATGACAACCTGTAGAATCGGGGGCCAATACCGCAAACTGCTAAGCACAGCCTGCGGGAAGTTCAGAGCTCTGAACTCTGGTTGACTTAGTGGGAATGTTTTAGAAATCGAAAGGGCTCATTTCTGCCCTCAGATGGATACTCCAAAAGCCCTTTGAAATCACGGCAGCCAATCAGACTCCAGCCATTAATACTCCATGAACTCTCTTCCTTCAAATGATATTTTGCATAACATGAAATAAATCAAGAGACCAAGGACTGATGTCTAAGCAAACGCTGTACTTTGATGAAAGGAGCACTTGATGAAGACTCTCATGAGCTGCTAATTACATAATGCTCTTAATATCTGTGAACCTCAGTGTTATGGAGGGGAAGGATGAAAAGGAGTACAGCGTGGTTAGGGGATCAGCCCCTTCTTTGAAAGGTTATAATTCAGAAACCCTTCTCTCTCCACAAAGAAAAAGCTAAACAAAGACCACAGCACCCCACTTCTCTCTGCTTAGTCCGTGCCTTAGAGGCAGAGGAGACAGTGCCTGTTTGAAAGCACAGGGATGCACATTTCGCCTTGTTGTTAAGCTATAGAAAAGCAAGGAAAGTCCTGTTTCATCCCTCACCTGCAGTCTGGGAATAACCAACTTCCCACATCTACTTCTTTATTATAAAGCAAGACCCGTGGTCCAGAGGCCGTCTTCTGCAGTCTGACATTGAACAAGGCTATTAGGAGGAGAAAAAGCACGGAGCAGGTTGCAGGGAGGTCACATTACTTTCTGGTAACTGTGAAGGCAGCTGTGGGCATCCCTGTCAGGACCTATTACTTTCTACTTGACTTGTCCACCAGTCACCAGTGTTTTCCTGGATTCACTTTTAACAGTTTTACTCCCACTGCTGTGATTGATGGCAAAATGCTCATGACAGCAGCCATAGCTGGGTGCCTTTGTTTCTGAAAGATGCAACCGGAAACATCGCATAAATGAATACATGGATGGAATGAATACAGCTTTTTTATAGCCGTTGGGTTTTTTTCTCTCTCCGACTCTGCAGGAGCTAAAGCTCTCAGTGATCCACAAAATATCCACCCCTTTGCTGCTGGTTTGCTCACTTGCCCACGGTGCTGACGGAATGGTCCAGCCTGTCTTGTTGCTAGTGGTGTTATATTTGTACATTTTTAAAGTATGCTGCTCCTTGTGTTCATTTCAAGATATGCTGGTAAAGAGATCTGGGAAACACATATCTGCTATATGGAAACTTATTTTTGCTATGTTTTATGTATATAAGATACATATATATATGACACATCTAGTTATAATCTTTTATATGTGATCTTAGCCTTATTTATATAAAGTATAAATAAATGTCAATACATACAATATGAAAAAAATTTCTATACAAATTATATATACATGTACACAATGTATATGTGTATATATTTGTAGATATACACACAAATCTATCTATACAGTTATATCTAGAGCATATAGAAGGATGAGAAGCATATTTGCTTCTCACAGTCTGGGTAGATTTCCCATTTGCTATGACAGTGCTGAATTCTCAAAGCCAGAACTTCTCCCTCAGACAGGCACAGCAGCCAACACAACAGATCACGAGCATTTTTGTATGAGGTCAAGAAAGTCGTTGAACAATGCATTATTGTTTCTGAGGAGGCCATTTCCACTAAGGAAATTGTATCCTAAGTGGAAATGCCAACTAAGGAGCCTTCAGAGAACAAAAGGCAGCAAATTGTAGAGCCCCAGCCCCCACCCAAATGCTGTGTCTCCTCCCGGGGAAGCCTGGCCCAGTCTCAGGATCCAAAACACCAGAAACTGAGGATTTAATTCTAACTTAGAATCTGAATATCAAGGCAGAAGCTCAGTTGACAACTGTAGATCACAGGTCTATAATCAAACAGGCTTTGCAAACAGGCTGAATCCCTATTGCAGTCTAGCCATGTTGGCTTCAAAACATGTCCCTTTCCCATGATGTGGTTATGTATACTGGGCAAAAAATGACAGCAAAATAAAACCAGTCAGTTAACCTCTCTACTCCAAGCTTGGCTGTCTCTAGAGCTTCCTCCTGGACTTGCACCGTCCTCCTTCCCCCCCTCCAATGAGTCAGCAGGATTCCTTAAGGGGGGGTGGGGGTCTTGCCTCTGCTCATACAGTGAGTCAGCAGAATGTACTGACCTCTTATTCAATGAAAATTAGGGAAGGAAAACCCACCAAACTTCAGCAGGAGGAGCAACATTTAAAAATAGAGGTTTTTTCCTCGACAACTCGGCTAACTGCAGTGCTGGCACTCTGATTTGTCACCAGCCAACAAACGTGAATCCTCATATTTACAAACCCTCCTGCATACAAAATCCCTTTTCCATCAGATCCGTCCCGGTGCACGTTGCTGGGGGGAGGAGGTGCTGTCATACTGCCTTGTAGCTTCTAAAGGTCAATGGGCTTGCAGCTCGTTTTGAGGCTCAGTGAGCTGATGTCTTTCGGGGAAGTTGTGTCTGAATCACTGCCTTCAATTCAGCAGGGACAAGGGCTAAATGGAGGGAATCCGGAACTGCATAGAGAGCACTACATGGGAAAATAGCTGAACACAGAGTGGTCATTGCTCCTGATGTTCGGCAAAATACGACAAGCATCACAAAATCGGTATTGCTGAAAATGGAAGGACTGCAGCTTTAGTGCTTTAAAAGAGTACAAAAAGTCTGATTAAAGCATGGAGAAAAATTCTGCTTAAAGATGGTTTTCACGTACAGTTCAGAATCAAAAGCAGCCTCTGCCGTGTTGTGAGGACAGTTACCTTTGTGCTTCTTTAGCTTCTAATACTTATGGTTTCAGTTATCAGCTGTGCTTTTAGAGATATTTAAAGGTGCCCCTATCCCATCTTATACAAGACCTTCACGTAGTCTATGCAGAAAGGGATGAATGCTAGACTTTGGCCTGAGTCTGAGGTTTGACTATGAAAAAGCTAATTCTGGGATTTGGGATGATTTTGACACGTAGAAGGCAAATCCCTGCACTAATGACCTCATAGTGTAGGGCCAGCACGGAATTGTTTTGGTGCAATCCTGAGAAGGCGATGGGACAATGTTTTTCCCCCAGGAGGAAAACTAAAAACCTCCAAATTCTTCCCAATAGTAGGCCAAACTGGTACCAAAGAGTACCAGGTTGGTAAGGGTATGCAGCTCAACAACAGATGATAGTGAAGTGGGCTGGTTCAGCCTGTTGATGCTTGGTGAACTGCCGTGGAGTTGCCGATGAAGTTCCCATTCAGTTAAAAATGCCCTCAACAAAAAAGAAAAAAGATCATGATCCCTTTACATTGCTCCTGGTTTTCTCTGTATACTCATGAGGAAAGCTTCTAAGATGTAGTCCTGAGATTATAAACTAAACTTAAATTGCGGCTTTTCTAGTGGAACTTTCACAGTTTATTTTCACTGGACACATGCCCATGATATCCAAGCACAGCCACTAAGGTGCTAAATCACTGACAGCTCAGTTTTCACTGCAGCTCCTGAAGATGTCTTTTCATTTGTTAGCTCTTGGCTTTCAATACTGCTGCATTCAATTTCTTTTTTGTGCAAGCATCACTTATCTCCATCTGTTACCTACCTCCCCTCTCTTCACAGTACCCTTAATATGATAGGCATTGTCCAAACATGTATGAATACCTAGATTTTGTCCTTTAGAGCTTCATCAAATGCCAAATAGTAATAAAATCAGATTTTGGAGAATCAGCAGTCTTTTCACCCAATTTAAAGTTGCTGCCTCCTATGCTTAGAGGTTTGATACAGAGCTCTTCAGTGGTGTGCAGAGACGAATAGCCTGGCAAACATTCTTTTGTATGAAAACATCATCAGTATGGAGGTTTCTCTCGCAAAGGACCCCAAAATCCCAAATCAATCCCAAAGGCAGAGTTCTGCCAGCACTGCGGTGTCACCACCTTTGAAGTCAGCATCAGCAGCCACGCGTTGTAGATACGAAGGAAAACTTTCTGTTCAAATGCCAAGCTCAGTAAGGGCTTAGAGACACAGACTAATTTCCAAGGTGGCTCTGAGTCGGGACAGTAAGGCTTAAACTCGCATCTTAAGAAAAGTTAGGTTCAGAGCTGACGTACAGAGGAGCAGAGGATCTAATCCCTTACTCTAAGGCACAACCCATGCTCCAGAAATGTACATTTACCTTCTCTCCTGTTGGGCAGGGGCCTTCACATCTGTGTACCTCTGGCAATGAGGTTCTGGAAGGAGTATGACAATTAATTGACGGTGGAATTATGCAAGTGTGTTTTTAACCCTCTTCTTACCCCGGTCTCCTTATCTCTCTTCCTCCCGGGCAGGGATTTCAGGCAGGTCTCTACATTCCCAACAAATCGGCACCATGTCCCTGGCCCGCCTCGTGCCTTTGCAAGTCTCATTACCCTTTGGAAACAGCTTGCTCTCCATTTGCTTTGCTCCAGTGCAATCAGTGCAGCCAGATGGAAACAGCTTTGAAATTTATCTTTTCAGATCTCAGCTTCATATTTTTTCTGATGTTTCTTGTTGGGTTTTCCAGTTGTCCTCGCCTCTCTCGGCTTGCTGCAGCTCCCTCTCTCCCGGCTGTGCTTTCCCCGGGCTTATGACTCTCTGAGCATCTTCACTTGCAAAGGCATTTCTGTCACGGGGTGGCTGTCGCTGGAGCACTAATTCACCCTGCTGCCAACAACAACCTGTGTCACGCTCAGCGACCGCGTCAGAGCTGGACAGCCCCTGAAAAAAACCCACAGAGAAATGTTCTGACAAAGAAGCGTTTGAGACTGCAGGAAGTTACCGTTGTTTGAATGCTCAAGCAAGGCTGAGGAACACGCGATGAACAGAGTCCACAGAGCAACAGCTGGGAGAATGTGGACTTAAAGTCTGCAAAGTCTTGCATGGTTCAAGCGGATCTGAAAGTCACATTGGGCCTCCAGGTGTAGCCAAACTTGACAACTGATCCTGATTCAGACTTTTTGCTTTCCCTCTGTCTTTGGCATGCATTGGTTAGGGGAACAGTCCTCAAAGGAGCAGTTGTTTTTGTTACTTCTTTATTAAATTGGATCCGTGCTCAGAAGATTCCACACAGACACTTGAAGGAAATCATCACTGCAATGTTTGTAGCACATCAGTGCAAGAAGTAAATGGATGCTACTCCAACCTGTTTTTAACACATCAGGCAAGGCCTGATGTCCTCTCACTCATATACAGTTGCTGGGTACAGTGTTGCATAAAGTATTTGTAAGACGGTTTCCCAAATATATATATATATATACATTTATATTATATATTTTTATAATATACTTGTTAGGGGGAGTGTTTCCACAGCCTGGCATGTGATTCTTGCTTTACCCCATATTTTTCTGCACAATCAGATATCACAGTTCATGTTTAAAAGAAAGCTCTCCAGGATTGGGGAAGGCAAGCAAGATGTCTCCAGAATATTATCTTAATCAAGCCCACCAAATGTTCTGGGACAACTAAATGAATGTTAATAAACTATTAACCTTGCTGTGGCAAATCAGTGCTACATACATCGAAAGCTGCTCCAGAATCAGTTGCATAGTCTAACAAATATGTTAATATATAAGCAGACCAAGTAAAATAAACCAAATCATTCTCCAAAAAAAGAACCTGAATCTTAATCAACAAAAGTGGCTTAACTGGCTTCCACGACAGCTCAAAATGAAAAGCTTCCAAAATTTTCTGGTCCTCTATCTACACACACCTAATATCACCAAGCAGAATGTGAGAACCTGCTAAAACAGGCTCCCGATGCTGAACTCACTGGAGTAAAGTGCTGAAAGAGCAAACATGAGCAAATTCCTATTTATCAGACTCTAGCTTTCCTCTCTTGCATGGTCTTGGTGGCAGATTTTTTCCCGCCCTTAGATATGTCATTCTGTGCTACAACCTCCGCAGCAAAGAGTAAATTTGGAACAGAAATCTGGATTGTCAAAATGAAGGCATGAAGAAGGGAAATTATTATTTTATCCCTACCTCCCCACTCAGACTCTCCTCCCTGTGCTGAGTACAACCTAGGGCATTTGAATCTGGGACTGAACATGTGGGCTGGGAATGGGAATATCCTGAATTGCTTTATACGGTTCCAGTTCTTTATTATTTTTTAGATCCAACTGGATTTCCATTGAGGCTGCAGCAGTAGTGCCAGCAGAGTTGCCAAATCCTTCCAACCTCTTTTGTTTGTTTCTATGCCTCCCTGTGAAGGCCCTGGTGAAAAATATGTGCTATTATTTAATAAAAGACCTTTCTGAAGAACATAAAGCTCTCCATCATCTTCAGTATGGTTTGGGCATGAATGATATCACCATAGCTGGCATATATTGAAGAGACCCAGCTAAAGTTTATGAAACTTCATGACATGAAGCACTAATTGATCTGTCTGCAAAGTAGGACTGAATCTGCTTCTAATATTTCTTGACTCTCTTCGCTACCAAGGGTTCCCTGAGTGAAACCTTAGGGTTGCTAAACATAACCTTCTCCCGGTGAAGATGATAGAGAGCTTTATGTTCTCCAGGGATTCTTTTCCATTAAAGAAATTATTTGGATCGCAGCTTTTTGCCTTTGTAGCATAAAAAAAGGTAAAGGTTTTAGCTTTCCCAGGTTTGATTCACCTCTCACTAACCTTGGTAGAAATCATATGGAACCACTAACATAGTTTAAAAAATTGCTGTGGGAGAGGAATCGGTTCCTAAACTTTAAATGGAAGGGGCTAGAAAGGACAAGAAGCAAAACCTGTGACCTTTTCTAATTCTGATTTCTGTTACATATGTGACTCAAATTGAAATTTGACATGAAACCCAGTGGTCTGGAACAAACTGTAGCCCAAAGTGATATGGTAAATACAGAAAGAAATCTCCATTCTATATAATCCAGTATCAGGTAACCAGCATGGCAGTACTTGTACTGCAACTTCGGGGATAGGAATGCTTGACTGTGTTAAAATAATTGCTGAGTTTGTTCCTGCTGGCTCCTTTCAGGTCCCCTAAAGTAATCTCTGCTCAAACAGACTTGAGGCAAAGAGATTATACAGTAAGCTTTCTCCTTTTGAAGTCTAACACTGTAAATAACATAGTCCACTCTTGTTAGCTTTTGTAAATATGCATCCAGCAGGCAAATAAGTAATAGAAATAAGCAGTGAGCAATGTAGCAATCCATTGCTTCAGGCACAACATTTTGAAGTATTTGCCCGAATGATGGCATTACAGTAATCCTGCACAGTATAAACTGCAATTGCCCCTTTCCTCGATACTCTAACCGAATGACAAATCTTCCAGGTGACTCACTGGCAGCAAGATGCACACTCATGCACCAAGTCTGCTTCTGGATAGAGAGACTCAGAGCGTGGACTTTCCAGCATGACATTATCAAGCTGCGAAAATATTTCCAAGGAAATATTTGGACTTCTTTGTTGATGATCAGCCCAATGTTTCTCAGGCAGAAACATGCTTCCTCTGTCCTTTTTTTTCCCTAGAGATCTTGGTCCTGTACATCTGGCCTAAAAGTACTTTTATGTCAATCCTATTATTTTTAGCTTTGTCAGTGAGGTAGGTAGTCACCAAGCTGGGGCTTAAAACAGAGACCATTCTCTTGCCCAAGTTTTTGAGTATTTGGTCTTGAGAGACAAAACTGCAGATAACTCCTCATTTATAAGCATTTAAATTTCCACAGTGCAAAATCATCTAAAATTATTTTAGATGTAGTCAGGAATGAGACATCAAGTTTTCCAGTTATGAACTATCTCCAGAAAGAATACCCTCTTGTTTGGGGAGATACCTCAGGGTCTGATATAGCATTTCTTCCCTTCTCAAGTTAACTAGAATTTTAAGAACAAATTTAACAAAGCTCTTCTATAACTTCAAAGGTTTTCGTGGTCTCCCCCTTTCACAGCATGTTGTACTCTTCAAGGCAGAACTGCTGCCCAAAGCACCTTGCTGGAGGAGAACCAATGCAGCCAAAGGCCAAAAAGGACAGCACTTAGTCCCTGGTCCAGTGACACTGGAAATCCTTCCCATAGCCAAGATTGTAAGAGCCCATCCCAAATAAACTGAACTGAGGGAAGAAGGATAGGGAGGCAAAATCCAGGAGGTCAGTAAAAAAGAAGATATATGTAGGCAGAAAATACATTTAGTTTGTGTCAGTTAAAATAATAAAAAAAAGATTCTAACTGCTGTTTGTGTCCTTCTTGGAGCCCTTCCCTTATTATGGCAAAAACTAAGGGAAAAATTGTCAGCTTGCTCATTACTAAAACTGCCTTTCTTTCAGAAAAGAGATCCTTTAGCCTAGTTTGCTAGTAACTAGAAATACTGTCTTTTCTTAATTTTCAGATATGTTAATAATTTAGTGAAATTCTTATTCCAGTTTCTAAGGTAACTGCACTTCCAGTCCCCTTATGATATCCCAGCTTGTCAGCTCTCTTGAGGCAGGATCCCATAGTGCAGCCTCTCTTAATTGGGCCTTAGCTAAACCCCCCTGCACCTCTTAGCAAGACTGACTCAAAATGAGTGGCTGCTTTGTCCAAGCTCTCCAGCTCTCCTGAAGTTAAGAACTATTTATCCAGAACAAAATCATTTAATAGGAAATGTATCTTAAGACAACAGCCACTCTATAGACCTGCTTGGTGATGACCCATCTTCCAACACCGTTATTGATTCAAGTTTTATGCACTTTTAGGCCTCTGAAGCATTTGTCCTTGTTAGTCATAGTGAGTTTTTAGAAGACATCTCTGTCCCTAGTCAGGACTATTATTTTTATAAATGGTTAAAGCTTCCTTTGGTTTGTATTTAGGTCGTAGCACTCTGTATGGTAGCTCCCTTGGAGAAAGAGCTTCAAATGTCTTCCACTTGAAGTTGTTTGAAAGTTGAAAACAGTATTAATTACCTCTCTACATCTTTTTCATCTTGAAGGAAACATCTCATGTCTTATTTATCTGGGAACACAGCTACTGACAAAAACTTGTAGTTAGTTAGGCAACATTTCTAACATTTATAAAGTTAATGCAATCTTCTTTAAATACTCCATAGCTTGAGAGCATCTGTCACAAGTCTTTTTTGGCTTCCTTCATCCTTTTAACATCAACAGAGTCTGCCACACCCCCAAAGCCATCTGTGTATCTCGTGTAAAACTTCTACAAGGGCTTTTGTTTCCCTTGACCACCTACATCCCACAAATGGAAAGCATCACTTTTATTTTTCGCTCTTAAGCCCCCACAGTATCACCCCCACTGTGGGGGAAGAAAGTCAAGAAACCCATTCGGTCGCGGCCTGCAAAGAAGGGGTGCCCTCCCAGTAGCCACGTGCCCTCTGTGGAAATGTTCTCGGTGGAAGTGGTGAAGGGTAGGTAGCTGAAGGGCATCCGTGTCTGAGAATTAAAAGAAGTGTGTGGACAGGCTGCTACAGCAGGTAGGAGAAGTGGGGTCATGCCACTGTCCAGGACTCACTGTCTAGGAGCCACAACCAAATCACTCTATCAGGATGCCACTCCATGTTCCTAGCATGATACTTTAGCATTAAAGTGAAGTAACCCTGAAAAACAAAACTATCTTCTCCTTAAGACGGTAGTTTACTTTGTCTCTGCTAGAGGTATGATCAAAAGGGTGATTCATTTGTTTTTGCTGAATCTCAGTTTTATTCCATTGCATTTTTTTTTTTTTTGATTCAGAAAATAATTCTGATCTGCATTGTCACTCAGAACTGGAACCAAAGCTTTCTCTTAGATTTTTAAAGGCTTAAATTTTTTCAATTCCAATTTCCTTATAAACTTCTGTGGGTTATTTCTGTACTTCAAGGACCCACCCAGCAGCAAATCTATAATTCTAAAATGTATGAAAAAATCTGGCCCTGGAAGGGCCCCATACCAGTTTTCAAACTGGTTTATTAAAATAGTTTATAAATTTAGTGCAGTGAGAACCATAAGTAAGTTTAGCCACATGGTTCAAAGCCCACTGAACTCAGCCAAGCCTTTCCCACAAACCTCGATAGTCCTTTTCATTGTAGTTTTTAAGTAAGGTTGAGGTAAGTAACCAAAAAAATGGGGTTTTTGTCAGCTTGACCATTATTAATTCTGGATTTCAAATGATGGGAATATCGCGAGGAAGAGAAGAGATGAAATTATTCCAAAAAATTGGTATGATTGTCATTGAGATATTTATTCTCTGGTTCTTTGAGGTGAGACATTAAGACATGGTTTAGAAGTGACTAGATCCAAGCCAGAATGACCCTCCAGTTTTTCCTTTTGTGCTTCAGGCTGTGTAGGCTTGCAGCATCACTGCTGCTCCAGAGCTGGCCCTCCCCGGAGCATGGCAGCTGCTCAGCAGAGAAGCAGCCACTAGAGAGCATGACGAGACCACTAACCTCTCTGTGTTTGATCTAGATTAGGACGGGAACCGGGTCTTCTGAGGTAGAAGTCTGGTGTTCTAAAGCATCTTTATGACTGAGCCCCATGCTTAAAGACAAAAAAACAACACAAATATAAATCTTCAAAGGCAGAGTAAAAGAGCATTGACCTTCAAGCTCAGTGTATTAAATGAAAGACAGCATGAAACTGTCTCATCTCAATTGGGCCTTTCATATGAAAATTATATATAAATGTCTGCATTATACATGTATTTGGACTCAATGGAAAGTCTTCAGTATGGAGTACATATAAATATTTATGTGATGTTGGTAAACCTCTGAACGTCACTGCTTTATGGTTATTTCTTCTGTGTAAAGCAACCTGCAAGACTGCAAAAAAAGAGATATAAATGGAAGAAGTAAGACATGTTTAGTACATTTGGAGAACAAAAGCAAAGCTAAATAATGAGTAAGCTATTAAAAAAAATTATTTAAATCATTCTATAGAAGTTTATCATAGCAAAAGAAGAAATGGGCGACCTTTGGAATGACATAAAGAGCTCTAGAGTTTTTTTTACCTTTACCTCTCTGATTTCATCTATAAATCAATATTGGGAGACTACCTGAAATGAGTTGGGGGTTTGTAATTTACTTCCTACTGGGGCAGTGATTCCTACTATGAAACAGGAGAACTTGAAAATTTGGCACATTATTCAAGGATGGAACAGAGTAGGAAGAAAAGAAAGACATTTCTTTCACACTGTGAGAAGAGCTGTCATTTCCAGCAGCGAGGATATGGACTGCATGATGCTGAGGTTTTCTATGGGCTAAAATCTTGACTATTTTTATTAAGGGAAAAGATAGATTCAAGGACGGCTCTGTACTGAGCTTGGTACCAGGGAACACCCACCAGTGGACACCAGAATGGCCCCAGCTCTGTCTCTCATCAGAGCTGGTGTCTCCACAGTGTGTCAGTATTTCATGGCACTGTTCCAACAAACAGCATCAAGTGGAAAATGAAGAAGTAGGAAAGATGCAGAAACAAACAAAAAAAACCCAACCCAAAACCCCAACTCCCTGCCCCACCCCCCAAACCAGAAATGGATAAAAGTGAATCCAAGTTAAAATGCATAGTTCATGGTTGTGAAAGAGGTGCATTTCCAAAGAACAGCAAACTGTTGCTGTGTTCAACCTGTGTAGTTGGCACCAAAAGAATATGCCCTCCTGTAAAAACCAGAAAAACCATTTCAATGATCTTGCCTAGCAACTAATTTACCCTCTGAGCTCTCACCTATTCCAAATACCCATGTATTGTTTCTGTACAATATTAAGTTTAAAACCTATTGGATCTCTATGTATAACAAACCTCCTACTCTGTTCCAGAATTTGGGGACCAGGGCACAGTGGTAGCCTTTGTAAACTTTCTCTGTTATTTCCTTGGCATGGCTCAGCTTTTCCCCCAAAAGAACTTGTAGGCTATTCCCCAAATCACCAAGGCTCTCCAGCATCCAGGCTAAAGACAGAGCAATCACTTGATTTGTGTGTATTTGTATTGAATGAGAAAGATTGGAATTTGATCAACTTAAAGGATACTGAGTCAGGAGACAAGATTCTTATTGACAAGTACAATGAACTTTATTTCTGTTGAGCACAATCAATTATAATCCAGTATAAAACAGTTTTAACCATTAACCACAAAGCCAAGGGCAGGACCTCCACAGCCAATCAAACAAAAGACAAACCCAAAGTACTCACATTGCCTCACGCCACATGATGTTCTAGAAATCACTCTTGGAAGTTTTATAGGGGATTAAATTTCTAGAGTGATTTTTTTTTTATATAGTGGGTTAAGTGTTGAGCCAGGCGAATGCTGGCTGCCAGGAAAAAGAAGGGAGAGAACACTTTCTGAAGTAAGGGAAGGACAAATCAGTGGCTATCAGAAGTAAGTGTGCATCCCCGGGAAAAAAAAAATGTGCTGAATGGTTGGTGCCATCCCACTCGCACATATAGATGGTTTGTGGAAAGGCTGTGGCTCTCTGCCAATACATGCTTTTCTAAGATTGCCCCAGAATGCAGTATTGGGGTTGGAGCCCACAATGAGAGGGGGCACTGTCCTGCAGAGTTGGATGCTGCAGCAGCGTTAGTAGATGTGCATGACGCTTGCCTCCTAACTGTGGTGGTAAGGCAGGCTGTAGGTATGGCAGACCTGCTCATGACAGCAGTTAGCATATGCTAGAAATGTTATGAACAGTGTTGCCATAGTGAGTGCAATGCGATGCTTTGGATGGTGGAGATGGCAGTCGTCCTGAGTAGCGGGCTGGAACTGCCATGCAAGGAGACGATGGATTAGATCCTGCTTGTCATGAACATTTAGCAGAGCCCAGGTGTGGCATATGGACACAGCAATTTGAGTTTTGCTTCTTGAAGTAAGATCTGGAAGACTAGTAAGTGTATGCCATTTCCTGCCACCCCACCGTGAGAGCCTTGGAGGGCACGTTGTGAGCCAGGTATGCTTGAGACACCAGCCAGGATGTTTGCTGGAGCATCCCTGGGACCAGACAGGGAAGGCATTGGCTTTTTTTTGCTTTCTTGGAAGTGTAGATACAACAGAGTCTGGTTTTGCACGAATAGGGTGCACCTTGTGTTCACTTGACATTGGTAAGCATGAACAAAACATGGGGGAGGGAGACCTCAAAAAAAATGGAAATCCTGACACCCCAAGAAGTCTGCACTGGAGGTATGGAGAGGTGCAAAATAATGACAAGAATGCTTCAGAAGTCATCCCGTTTGAATTGGGTTCAATCTTGGGAAACCAAGATTCAATAAAAAAAGCAAGCGGTTATAGCTTTGCAACTCCTTTTGCTTTCAGTGGGAACAACACAATTGCCACAATCCTAATCTTCTCCAGTAAAGAATGAAGGAGATATATGCCTGCAAACACGTTATTTCCCATTTCAGTTGTCCCCAAAGAGATCATCTTTTATCTTACAGGATTTAGCGATCATTAAGAGAAAGAGAGATTAAAGTACAGAAGCTTCACTCTATGTAGACGAGAGTGTGTGTGTGAAAGAAAGAAAGAAAGAAAGAAAGTAAGAAAGAAAGAAAAAGAAAGAAAGAAAGAAAAAGAAAGAAAGAAAAGAAAGGGTGAGACGGGAAAGTGTGCAGGAGGGTCTCTAAAATGCAAAGGTAGGAGCGTAAGTGCATGTGAATGTGTGTGTCAATGAGAGAGAGTGAGGAAGCTAGGAAAGGATCGGGAAAATATATAACCATTCACAGCTAGGAAGTTTAATGCTGCTACTCTTGCAAGATTTGTTCAAGGCTTCAAAGACTCACTGAGTCGGGCTGTTTGCTGCCTTTTTCTGCCAGCTGTCCTGAAATCATGGAACTGAAAATGTGAAAAAGCGATGTCTGAGAAACCATTGGATTTGTAAAAAGTGATGCTGGGGAATTTCGTGGTGATTGTTTGGCTGGTTTTGGATATAAAATGTTATCCACTCCATTGAAAATGTAAATTTTGGTATTTTTGTCCTGTCTCCATTTTGGGTTGTGTCAACTTGAATTGACACATTTGGCTTGTCACACTGAGCTGAAATATTCTGTGTCAACTCAGTATTAATCTGCAGCCCTCTGGATGTTCACCTTCATGGAAGTTGAAGGTCACTGCCTCTTATCCTCGATTTCTCCTGCAGGTCAGAGCCTTGGCCCAAATCAAATTCACAGTACGCTACAGTACACTGACCTGCTTTATTTAAACCCTGGAGCAATAAGATTATAACATATCCTGGAATTGTTGTCCATCTGGAAAGTCAAATCCACAGGAGAGATTAGGAGCCTGAAGCATTCAAACTGAAACTCCTCTGAGGCTCTCCAGCTGTCAAGGAAGCTGATCAATGTTGGACCATGCTGGAACAACATGTTTTGACATTTCCAAAGCATAGTTTAATTGCATGTTCTTTAACACACACACACACACACACGCATACACACACACCCATGTATCTATTAATTAATGTTGGCTCAATTGAGACTGAAAACAATTGTGTAACTATTTAAATGTATCATCTAACCAGTTCTAGTTGGGTTGGATAACATGAAATGTGCTATCATCATATTATTCACTCTGCTTGTATATAATTTCTGATAATTTCTTTGGTGCAGACAGCAATGACAAAAAATCATGATGGATCAGTACCCCTTCCCCCTTTCCTCCCCCCCTGCCCCAATCAACCATCAACCATATATAAGCTGATCGCTTAAGACTTACAAAGAGTTATCTATTTAATCAGCATTTGTGCATCTCAAGAAACGAAGATTGACGTGTTTTGACTTGTGTCAACATGGGCAATATATTTGATGAAGAGGCATCCAGGGAATTCTAGGTAACAGTTTGAACAAAACACCATGAGGATGTACAAAGTTTAGAAAGCATAATTGTGATGTCCGTGTGCATCTACCAGGTGCTATTGCATTTGGTAATCATTACAAATTGACTTCAAAAGGTCAAATGAAAAGTGGTCGTTTACTTCCTTTCAGGAGGGAGTGGAAGTTGTTTTTTTTTTTTTAAGTGTGGAAACAAAATGTGTGTAATGCGTCAAATCCTTTAGCTTGATATTTCACCTCTGGTTGCTGTTTAAATAATAATGCAAAACAGCAGGTAATAAGATGTGGAGTTTGCAATATTTTGGACTACAAAGTCCAAAATTAATTTTCTAATAATTATAACCTATCTTACAGTACCTGCAATTTACTTTAGTGTCAGACTGACAATGATCAATGCATCTGGCTTTCTTAATACATTCACAGTGTGCGCTGGATTGACTGGGATGAAAGAAAGTGTGTGGATTGGAGTATTATAATTCTGTTTGATGTGCTGTCCAATTTTTTGTTATCAATCAAACATTTTACTTTATCTAGTCTTGACATCACTGAAATAACTGTATATCTGGATGTTTTGATATGTTATTGAAAAAGGCAGGAGGTATGCTTTACATTAAAATTTTTTTGGTATCATTACAAAGAGAATTAATGAGATAATATATATTTGCCGATGTGTGTGTGTGTGTTGCTGAGAGAGAAGGTTAAGTGCAACCATGCTGTTTGCTGTTGATTCCTGTTAGGACTTTAATAGTTCATTTTTGTTTCCAGGCAGAAGCTCCCTGAGGGAAGAGTTAAATTGGCCAATAGTGGACCATGCCAAGTGATTCTTGAGGTTTGACTAGTTCACCAATTAGGAAATAATGTGTTTTGGTGGTGGGTTAATGAAGGTGGACATGTGAAGGGGAGTGAGGGAGGCAATGACTGTTACTTAATGGCTTCCATTGCTAGCTATGCCACACGGCTTGAAGCCTCCTACATTTGGGGTGGGATTTATCTGGTAAAACGTAGGTGTCAAAAATATCAGCGAGGACCTCTGAGCAGGTCCTCACTCTAATCACTCTTTACAATCAATGGACAACCTATTCTCAGTAAAAAAAAAATGCATGTCTCAATTCACCTAATCTTAAAGTAGATGTTAGCGTGTGGTCAGATCAATTCATTCCTAAACTCCATTGACAATGTTGACTGCGTCTTCATCAGCTGCAATGGGAACCTCAACAGCTAGCTCTGATATAGCTGGGTCTGCATAGTCAACTAAGAGGAGTCTGATGCCTCAGGTTTGCCAGGAGATCCAGGGGACCTGGTAGGTGTGTGGAGGCCGGACCAGGCCAAGGTATAGCTGGATTTCACTTCATTACCTTGTTTGTCCTCAAGCACAAGCACGTGCCATCAGCCAAAATCAGTTACCATCAAATTGATTTCATTCCATGGCATAAGGGTGATGAAACATAGCCCATGATCACCTTTTTATTGGACCCTGGCTTGCACTACACAGGATCTTTCACTGAGTGGGAAATCAGGGCCAATGCCCCCTATCAAAGATAAAATATCCACACAGGTGATATCTCTGCTTGGAACGACTGAAACAAAAGAGCAGTATAACTATCACACATTGCATTCTCCTCATTATCCTACGGAAACAGCCCACATTCCTCTATAGAAGATATATTTGGAAAGCTGTTGAGTCAGGCTTACAGTTTAATTAAGGCAGAGACTAAATGAAAGGAGAACTATAATAAAATATTAGCCACAAGGTATACTCCTACTTCTTAATCACACTGCCAGATCTGAAATACCACAATGCGACAGTGTTAAGAAGGAACGCAATACTCAGTATGGAAGACAGAGGAAGACCCTGTCGCATCCTGAATTAATCAGTATCTAGATAGATGAATGGTATATCTTCATGAGACTTCCCAACAAATAGACTGTAATATTCCAGCCTGCTTGCAAACTACTTATAAGCGTCTGAGCATACCTACTCAGCATTAATTAGAGATTAATTAAAGAATCATAGAATCATAGAATTGTTGAGGTTGGAAAAGACCTTTAAGATCACCAAGTCCAACTGTTACCTTGAACTGTCAAGTTCACCACTAAACCATGTCCCTAAGCACCACATTTACACGTCTTTTAAATACCTCCAGAGATGGTGACTCAACCACTTCCCTGGGCAGCCTGTTCCAAGGCCTGACAACACTTTCGGTGAAGAAATTTTTCCTAATGTCCAATCTAAACCTCCCTTGGTGCAACTTGAGGCCATTTCCTCTTGTCCTATCGCTTGTTACTTGGGAGAAGAGACCAACACCCACCTCGCTACAACCTCCCTTCAGGTAGTTGTAGAGCGCGATGAGATCTCCCCTCAGCCTCCTCTTCTCCAGACTAAACAGTCCCAGTTCCCTCAGCTGCTCCTCATAAGACTTGTGCTCCAGGCCCTTCACCAGCTTCGTTGCCCTCCTCTGGACACACTCCAGCACCTCCATGTCCTTCTTGTAGTGAGGGGCCCAAAACTGAACACAGCATTCGAGGTGCGGCCTCACCAGTGCCGAGTACAGGGGCACAATCACCTCCCTGCTCCTGCTGGCCACACTATTCCTGATACAGGCCAGGATGCCGTTGGCCTTCTTGGCCACCTGAGCACACTGCCGGCTCATGTTCAGCCGGCTGTCAACCAGCACCCCCAGGTCCTCTTCCTCTGGGCAGCTTTCCAGCCACTCTTCCCCAAGCCTGTAGCGTTGCCTGGGGTTGTTGTGGCCCAAGTGCAGGACCCGGCACTTGGCCTTGTTGAACCTCATACAATTGGCCTCAGCCCATCGATCCAGCCTGTCCAGGTCCCTCTGCAGAGCCTTCCTACCCTCAGGGAGATCAACACTCCCACCCAACTTGGTGTTGTTTATGGAAGATTCTAGACTTCTCTTGTGATTATGCCTGGTGATGAAGCTTCATAGCAATGAAAAGCTCGTAATGAAAGAAAAACTTTAAAATTTCAAGGCCCTTGAAGCTATATTGAATTCTAGTTATCACCATTTCCTCTCAATCCTCTTGTTTGTAAGTACCATTTTATTTGCAAAGCCCCTTCCAGAGAGTGAGCAGAAAGCAGAGGTTTGCACCCTGAAGTGCGCTGATCAACAGACAAAGCTCATCAGTGTTGTCAGGACTCCTGCACACACGCATAATATTTTTAATAGCTCCAGCTCTGGCAGTCATGTACTCTCCTGATACCTTTAATTATTCTTGCAAACAAAACAAAACAAAACAAAGAAGAAAATGGCAGAACATTCTTCTCTCATAGACTGTAAAACTTTCCCAGAACTGTGGATCCACCTCTGGAAAAAATGTAGATTATTCTATTTCCCAAACAAACAGTTACACACAGCCAGTGCATCACCACTTTTCAGAGGAAGAAACTCAGAAAGGAAAAAGTAGCAATGTCAACATACCTCAGGGACTACCAGAAAGATGAAAGACAATACTATTCCTTTCAAAAAGATCTAGAGGCTATAAGAATGGAGGACAGCATCTGGCAAAATTTGATCCCAATCTAATCTGAATTCCTAGTCCTTGTCTCCCATTAGACACATATTCCTGCCACTGTGAAGAGTGGTTTCCTAACCTATAACAAAGGAACAAGTGTTTGCAACATACTGTGCCACCACTTTCATATCACAGAGTCAAGAATGGTTGAGTTTTAAAGGTGACCTCTGGAGGTCACCTTGTCCAAACCCCCTGCTCAAGCAGGGACACCTAGAGCTGGTTACCCAGGACCATGTCCAGACGGCTTTTGAATATCTCTAAGAACTGACACTCCGCAACATCTCTGGACAACCTGTGCCAGTGCACAGTCAGCCTCACAGTAAAAAAGTGTAGTCAGAGGGAACCTCTGTGTTTCAATTTGTGCTCAGTGCCTCTTGCCCTGTCAGTGGGCACTGCTGAAAAGAGCCTGTCTCTGTCGTCTTTGCGTCTTTCCTTCAGGTATTTATATACATTGATAAGATCCCCTTGACCCTTCACTTCTCTAGGCTGAACAGTCCCAACTCTCCCAGCCTTTCTTCACAGGAGAAACACTCCAGTCCCTTCATCTTTCTAGTGGCCATTTGCTGGCCTCTCTCCAGTATGTCCATGTCCCTCTTGTCCATGTCCCCTCTGGGGAGCCCAGAACTGGACACAGTACTCCAGGTGTGGCCTCACCAGTGCTGAATAGAGGGGAAGGATCACTTCCCTCGACCTGCTGGCAATGATTTGCCTAATGCAGCCAAGAGTCCCATTAGCCTTTGCTGCAAAGACATATTGCTGGCTCATGTTCAACTTGGTGTCCACCAGGACCCCAAGTCCTTTTCTGCAAAGCTGCTTTCCAGCTGGGCAATCCCCAGCATATATTGGGGCATGGGGTTGTTCCTCCCCAGGTGCAGGACTCTGTGTTTCCCCTTGTTGAACTTCATGAGGTTTCTGTCAGGCCACTTCTCCAGCTTGTATATATGTATAACCATATATAGTATATCCATATGTATGTATATCCATATATAGGTATACCCAAATCTTTTACTGACAACATCCTTAGGACTACAAGCTGCAAGCTGCAGTCAAAGCATCTCTCTTTCACTCGTATTTCAGAAACTCAGTTCAGATGTTTTGTAACATGGGGATGATTGGTCACATTTATAGATGAACTCTGCATGGCAGTAGGCAAATTATGAGTGGGCAACTGTTAGGACAGTGTCCTGGTTTTGGCTGGGATGGAGTTGATTTTCTTCCTATTAACTGGTATAGTGCTGTGTTTTGGATGTAGTGTGAGAATAATGTTGATGACACGCTGATGTTTTGGTTGTTGCTAGGTATTGTTTACGCTAGTCAAGGACTTTTCATCTTCCCATGCTCTGCCAGATGTGCAGGGGGCTGGGAGGGAGTGTGGCCAGGGCGGCTGGCCCAGCTGGCCAATAGGATATTCCATACCATATGACGTCATGCTCAGTATATAAGGCTGGGTGAAGAAGAAGGAGGGGGGGCGTTCGGAGTGATGGCGTTTGTCTTCCCAAGTAACCGTTACGCGTGATGGAGCCCTGCTTTCCTGGCGATGGCTGAACACCTGCCTGCCGATGGGAAGTGGTGAATGAATTCCTTGTTTTGCTTTGCTTGCGTGCGCGGCTTTTGCTTTCCCTATTAAACTGTCTTTATCTCAGCCCACGAGTTTTTCTCACTCTTACCCTTCCGATTCTCTCCCCGTCCCGCTGGGGGTGGGGGGAGTGAGCGAGCGGCTGCGTGGTATTTGGCTGCTGCCAGGTTAAACCACGACAGACAGCTTGGCCATTGGCATTGCTTTTAATATGGTGGTCTTGGTTCTTTTATTGAATCTCATGGCAGAACACAAATATTTACTATGCAAATCATAGCTTGATGAGTTAAGGGCTTTGCAAACCCACCAAGGTTTCTGGTCACTGGTTATTGATTCAAAATTTGCTTTCTATGTGTGTAGAGAGTGGAAAAAGGACTGTATTTCTGATATGGCACTTTTCTGCAAATACAACATATGCTAGTAATAATAGTTGAAAATCCATACTGAAAACGGTAAATATCTGCAAGTATAGCCCTGTCTACAGGAAAAATTTTGTTGATTTGACTGAGACCACAAATCATAGAATGATTCCATTTGGAAGAGACCTCAGGAGGTCATCTGGTTCAACCTCTTATTGAAAGCAGGGCCAGCCTCGAAGTTAGATTGGACAAAGGTTTCATTAGGCCTCAAAGCTGCAAAGGACAAGGCTCATGGCCTTGTCCAGCTGAGTTTGAATATCTCCAAGGCTGGAGTTTCACAGCTTCTCTGGGTTACTATTCCAGTGTTGAGCACCATCTAAAGCAAATTTTCCCTTACTGTCCATTGCTTCTTTTTTTACGTTCCACAAAAATTAAAGCAATGTCAGTTTATACACTTAAGGTAACCATCAGCTAATGTAGTATCTATTATCTATCTGAAGAAATCAGGTGACAAATCATACTTTTTACCACTCAAATTATAATCTTGCATAAAAGTGGGATATAAAGACATACTCGGATCTTTTGTATGTTTTGCATGTTTCTTTTCTAGGTGTATCTTACACAGCCAATTTTCAGTTAAAGTAATTTCTACAGTACAAGTCAACAATTTACCTCAAATAATTCAAGTACTAAAATTAAAAGCAATAGTTAATCTTAATGAATGTATCCAACTTGTCAGAAAAAGTAGCATCTAATTTAATTTCTTCATAGACCTGACTGATCCCATGTCTCTGCACAGCAATTTTACTGAAATGAATTTAGGCAGAATGGCAGATTATGATTTATTGCTCTGTCATTCATTTAGAATCATAGAATCATAGAATCATTAAGGTTGGAAAAGACCTCCAAGATCATCGAGTCCAACCGTCAACCCAACACACCATGCCCACTAAACCATGTCCCTAAGCGCCACATCTACACATCTTTTAAATACTTCCAGGGATGGTGACTCAACCACTTCCCTGGGCAGCCTGTTCCAAGGCCTGACCACTCTTTCAGTAAAGAAATTTCTCCTAATGTCCAATCTAAACCTCCCTTGGCACAACTTGAGGCCATTTCCTCTCGTCCTATCGCTTGTTACTTGGGAGAAGAGACCAACACCCACCTCGCTACAACCTCCTTTCAGGTAGTTGTAGAGCGCGATGAGGTCTCCCCTCAGCCTCCTCTTCTCCAGACTAAACAACCCCAGTTCCCTCAGCCGCTCCTCATAAGACTTGTGCTCCAGGCCCTTCACCAGCTTCGTTGCCCTCCTCTGGACACGCTCCAGCACCTCCATGTCCTTCTTGTAGTGAGGGGCCCAAAACTGAACACAGCATTCGAGGTGCGGCCTCACCAGTGCCGAGTACAGGGGCACGATCACCTCCCTGCTCCTGCTGGCCACACTAGTTCTGATACAGGCCAGGATGCCGTTGGCCTTCTTGGCCACCTGGGCACACTGCTGGCTGATGTTCAGCCGGCTGTCAACCAGCACCCCCAGGTCCTTTTCCTCCGGGCAGCTTTCCAGCCACTCTTCCCCAAGCTTGTAGCGTTGCCTGGGGTTGTTGTGGCCGAAGTGCAGGACCCGGCACTTGGCCTTGTTGAACCTCATACAGTTGGCCTCAGCCCATCGATCCAGCCTGTCCAGGTCCCTCTGCAGAGCCTTCCTACCCTCCAGCAGATCAACGCTCCCGCCCAACTTGGTGTTGTCTGCATTTAGGTCTCTCATTTTTGTAAACATATTCCCTAGATCATAAAAATATAACTCTGTTAGAACATTTAAAAACCTCACTTAGCCTTCAAATATTTTCTTTTGTTTACCAAAGTTGCTACATCTCTTTCTTCTGTTCTGGTGATCTTTTATATTCAAATCTTTTGTATACAAATTCAAAATTTGTATTATTCAGCTACAGACACAAAGCTTAAATGAAGCAGGAGCAACTATGTAAGATAGATGGCTATTTAAAAGGTATTTTGAAAAGCTACTTGTGAAAAAATGGACAATGGCCTATATAAATCATTTCCTCTCTGAAAAATATTTAACAGTAAGAAATGTTAAACATCTTAGCTGTATTGAAAATTTCATAATGGAGGAAACAAAATATGGAAAGAGTGAAAGAAATATTAGAAACTATAGCATGACTTAAAACACGAGGCAAAAACCAATTAAGTCAGAAAATAAAGTAAACAAGGAGACAAAAGAGAATTAACTACAATTGCTGAAAAAAGAAGTAGAAGAGATCTGACATGGAGCAATCCAACACAGTGATCCTATGTAGCTGCTGGTAGCTGGAAGCACTTTGGCAAATTATATAACCTGTCTGTGTATTGTTTTCCTTCATGTTTTCATCTTGCATTTTCCATAAACTGGTCATGTACTTTTGCTACTTTCAGCTTATCTTTCTTCCTTTGTTCATGTGAAGATGTTACAACAGATTCATACAGAGATGTTCATTGAAGGTCTGTGACAGGAATGCTCATGCCTGTGAACCGGGGAAGAATCAAGCAACTAACCAAGAAAATCAGATCTCCTACCAGAAATTCTGTGCAATACAAACCATTTGATGAATCTTTGTTACATACACATTTCCTATATATATATGTATACACACAGCCCTGCGCCACAGAACTCAGCCATATTTATACAATGAGAGAAAAAGACACATCACCAATGACATCCTTTTTTGTCATTTACAGGCCTATTTTTATTTAACAAAGCTGTACAGTTTCATATGGAAGGCAAGTTTCATAACTCTGTAATTCATCTGTCCTGTTTTAGGGTCTCTTTTGTCTCAGGCAGACTTATTGCAAAAGAAAAAAGGAGCGGGTGGGGTTAGAAGAAGTAGGTCCCTAAAGATGGGACCTAGTCATTGATCTTCTAGAAAAAGTCACAAGTAACTATTTTCATGAACTTGAGATTTCTGACTGACACATTTTTATAGGGTGCCATGTTGCTTCTCATTGCTAATAACCATCTCAAATGGATTCATTTGCTGATTTTTTCTCATTAGGCATTCTTATTAGACAAAAACTTTCTCAAAGAACTGCTGTGTTCTAACCTCTTTTGTCATGCTTATTTCCAAGGACAAATGGGCACCTAGCCGTCCACTGGCTGTGAAAACCAGTTAATGGAGAGGCACCAAACTAATTTTCTTTCACAGAGAGCACTTCCTGCAGCCAATTTATTTTATTTTGCTGCCCATACTAATAATTAATCATTTTTTAAACAATCTCTTTTTTTATTAACAGCTTCACTCGAGTAACAAATGTTACACGGCAATGTTACATCACAGAAATAGATGTGATATCATGTGATAAAATAAAGATGCTGGACAACAGACAAGCCCCAAATGCACACAAGCTTAATAAGGCTACACACAATTTAGCTGAAAATAGGTAATTGAAAAGTAACAGCCACACCTAACATTAATTTCCCAAAATAACTCTGAGTACTGACACCATTAAGAGTATACAGGATCACATCAGCTATGGACATAACATCTCCTTGCAGGTTCAAGGCTTTACCATTTCACCATCGCTTAGAGAAAACCAGCAATGCAATATTGTTGCTTGTTCTTTCAGGTCAGATGTCTCTTCTTACATTAAAAATCTTCCTCACTAAGACTGGAGTGTGAGGATTACTGGTTGGCTGGCCAGTGAAGCCAGTGTGGTATGGCAGTGTGACACTATATTCTAATGGACTCTTATTTCACATATATACATCAGTCCAGCCATCATGACACTTAAACAAATTCAGGGCAGTCCCCTTTCCCATGAACCTCAGTATGATGCAGACGCCTTGTTGCCAAAGGAAAATTCTGTTTCAGGACTTGAGACCAAAAAGGAAGGAAAGCTCCGATATTGCTCCTAGAACTTCTGTACCAAGGGTACAGAAAGCACTGAGCCTCGGAGAGCTACAAATAATTACCTTAACTCAACTATGAGGAACTCCAGTGGGTGAGTTTTGGTTCATAGGCTAAGATAATGATTTGGGAACTGGTGCCATTTGCTGATTGCTGTAACACTGTGTTCAATTCCCATTTAATATACAAGTTTATTATTTAAATATTTCTCTGTAATAATAAAAAATTGATAACAAGCATAAAACCTCTGCTTCTCTTCAGCACACACTAGTTAATAAACTTAGCAGCATCTGCTGAAGCGGGTGTTAATTTGTACATTTTATAAAGGGAATCAAAACCAAAATGTTGGGTCATGGTCTTCATCCTGAATTTTGTGTTGCTCTGGCAACACAAAGAGACTCCATTCAGTTTAACTCAGTCAGGCTTGTCGCTCGTGGGTAGGATGCAACACACCAGTGAAATTTGTTCACCAGAGTACAGGGGCTGAATCAGTCTCAAAGCTGGAAATTTGACTTAGCTGTTTTGGGCTCAAGATTTCATGATTAGGCCTCAAAACACGTCTGTTTTACTGCTTTTACCTCCTGTTGACTTTAACCTAACATGACAGTGGCAAGCTTTTGTAAAGTAGCACTTGGCACCATAAAGAACTTGATCATTTCCAATCTAGTTTTTTATTCTACTGAAAGTGCATGAAAATCCCAACATGAATATCTGATGCTGCAGCAGGCCACTGAGCAGTGCTAGGAGCAAAGGACGGACTGTCTGTTCTGAAAAAGCAAGTTCTCGCAAATGAAACTCTCTGCTGTCTTCTTCCCATTAAAATAAAAACAAACAGCTAACATTTTTCCGACTAACAGGTCTGAGGTTGTTTGTGAAAGCTTAATGTCAGCTTCCAAGAAACATTTACGTTAATGAATTTCTATGAGGTGTTAGAGCTTTTGTTCTACACCATATTATTGGCACACCTGTAGACACATTTTTAGCCCTAAAAACATTGAGGAAACTTGTATTTTAAAGCTTGACAGTAGTGAACATTTCATAAAACAAATAACTTCACTTGACTAGTTCAATTAATAAATACTTTGTTGTTTGCCATCTTTCTAGTGTCACCTATTTAAATTCTGAAAGGGTCATCATTTGACAGCAGGGCCTCCTCTGTCCCATATGCTCAAATGTATGACAGAGCTGCGGCTCCACAGAACCAAATGCCATAAAAACTTCTGTTCCAAACCACTAACAAATGGTAAAACACGCCAACCAGAATTTCCTCACTTGGGCTCCCCATTGCTCTAGGTCTGCTCATCCACTCTTCTATTTATGTTATGCATTCCTTAAGGATGACATATTTGTGATCTATGCCTGGGCAATGTGTTGCTCAAGGGACTCTAGAGCAAAAAACAAGTCTCCTAGGCTTTGTGATAGTACAATTAGTAATATTAAGGGCAGAGCCAAGAACAGAAGTATGTCTCCTTCAGGATCCTATCAGGTGGACATCACCTCTTGCACTTTGCTTGTCTACCAAGGGCCCCATTTGATACGCAGGCACAGTTAGGGAATAGCCACAGTTCAAGCCATGCCTGGCACAGGCCATTCTAATGGGGTTTTTTTGCCTTCTTTGTGTGGGGTATGGACATTACTGAAGGAGCAGGGCTTTTACAGTGAGTCCCCTTCTGAAGCCACTGTGACCACCTGTGCATGCTATCACTCTAGCTAGCTCTTGCCATCTGAATGGCTTGATTTCCCCAAACTCCCACCTATTTTGTAATCTAAATGTAAAGCTTAGTCTGCCACAAAAATTAGAAGTTTGAGACAATATTTCAGCTTTTGAAATGTTTCAAATATGTTAACATAAAATTGGAGCAAAGCGGAGTGAGAAACTGTTTCTCTGCACGTTGTCCAGGTTTGGCTATCCTGCTATCATTCCTTATTGAAAGGACCACAAAAGATGCAATTGACAGTCTCTTTCTAAAGCACACTTTATTGTGGAAAAGAAACAGTGAAATGATTGCAATTAGTAAATCAAATGAACATGACAGAGTGAGTAGTCATATGAATGAACACACAGACAGCAAGCCATTTATTCATATACTTATATGCCAGTTTTACAAAAATTGTAGAGGAAATGGAGGCTTCTAATAAAATCAGGTTGGGTGGTTTTTTTTTTAATAAACTTACTGTATGGGGAATCATTTGCTATAAGTGCTTTTACTGTTAATGAGAGAAAGAGGGCAGTTAATTTCATGCATATTTTATTGGGAATTCACTCCATCCATGAAACAATTTCACATAACAGTAGGTGGAATACAAACAGGCTAAATTGATAGTATGTGCATGGTGAAGAAGACCAATTAAAACCAAAAGGGAATATTTTGTAAAACTAATACTTTGACAGCATAATAGAAGTCTTCCTGTTCCAATTCAAGTGGAAACACATGCAATCTAGACTGTATTAACTAATCAGAAAGCCTAGTCCTCATGGTAAATATACACAGCAGGTTAGGCTGTGCAGCCCTTTCTATTAATTTTGTAATGACATTAAAAACAAGGAAACAGCTCTGCCCTCGGTGGTTGTCTGCAGATAACCCTGCCTGCTGTTACCTGGGGTTACTGTGCACTCTGAGAAAGACCTAATTGCAGCAGAACAACGCTAATGCATTTGCATCAGCCAGCTGCAGTAACCCATCCTGTCTATTTAAGGAGTACCTGATTCTGTTCTCTGTAATAACTAGCCGCAGTAAGGATAAAAGATCCACTTATTAGCTGTGCTAGAAGGAAGTTCTTGCAGGTCCCAGGTGTGCATAGTCTAGGTAATATCTGTGCAGAACCTGCAGCATGCAATGTATTGGAGAATGGTCTTGGGTCATCAGCCATGAAAGGCATATTCTGAATTGAATGTGGAGATCAGTTATGGGAGGAAAGCTCATCCAACCTTGAGGCTTGGATTTAAAGAGGGCACTGAATTATAACTCTCAATTCAGAAGTCTTGAAGGCAGATGATAGTGTAGTTTGTCACCTGGTTGTTAACCTGTTTCACCTTTTTCATCTTGCCTCTGCAGCAATATGCATGTAAAACATTTATAAATATTTTATATAACCCTGCTCTAGCACTATCCTATTTTTTATATCAATTTGCTTGTCTCTAAAAATTATTGCCTGAAGCTACTAGACTCAAAATGCTGCATACCAGTACAAGCATGCTGATACTGTAAACAATTTGTATATTCACAGCTCTCACCAAGCAGAGGCTTAGTTTCTTTGGGACTTATTTTGTGCTCTGAAACGGAGATCAGACAGACATGAGAGACACGTCCAAACTGCTATACACTCCTTGTGCCATTGTTATACACTCCCTATTCCATTATAGCCATTCCTTCAGGTCAGTAAGATTCCCTTCTTTCCACAAGGCCATGACAGATTGATTGCACTATAGTTCATATAAACTGGAAATATAATCCAGACTTGTGCCATTTGACCAAATTAGCAGAGGAGTTTCAGATACTTGGAAGTGTAGAATTTCTTTTATATTTTTAATTTTTAACTACAATACTCCTGGTTCTGGGTCTTTGTGGTATGCTGGTTTCACTATGGTTGTCCTAAAACAGATAGTACAGGTTTCACAGTTTCCACTAATACTTAAAAACAAAGAGCTTTGCCTTCAGGTGTTGGCTGATAAAAAAACCTTTCCAATTAATTTTGAGATGTGAATGAGCATGAATTTTAAAATGCCAGCTGGATTTATGTCTGATCAAGTTATTACTTCAATCTGTAAATCTTATATGGGATTGAAATTTAGATGAGTTTGTCCACAGGTTCCCGATCCTTAATTATAACTCTGTGATTACAGAGAGGATGGAAGGTGTTGGGTTTAACCCAGCAGGTAGCCAAACACCACACAGCCGCTTGCTCATTCCCCTGCCCCAGTATGATGGGGGAGAGAATAAAAAGAAAAAAAAGTAAAATTCATGGATTGAGATAAAGACAGTTTAAGAGAACAGAAAAAGAAGGGAAAATAATAATAATGATAGAATATACAAAATGAGTGATGCACAATGCAATTGCTCACCACCTGCCGACTGATGTACAGCCAGTCCCCAGCAGCGATCGCTGCTTCCCAGACAATTCCACCCAGTTTATATGCTGAGCATGACGTCATATGGTATGGAATACCCCATTGGCCAGTTTGGGTCAGCTGTCCTGACTATGTCCCCTCCCACTTCTTGTGCACCTGGCAGAGCATGGGAAGCTGAAAAGTCCTTGACCAGTGTAAACACTACTTAGCAACAACTAAAACATCCGTGTGTTACCAACATTCTTCTCATGCTAAATCCAAAACGCAGCACTATACCAGCTACTAGGAAGCAAATTAACTCTATCCCAGCTGACACCAGGACAAAGGTAACAGTAAATGGTAATGTGGGGAGACAAAAGAAAATTAGAATAACATTTATTTCATTGATGAGAAACTCCTCATTATAGTTGCTACATCTAGAAGCAGCTTAATTTGGAAAACAACTATTTCAAAGCAGTCTTTTTTCCACAGCAAATTGTATTTTGCAGGACCTTAGTATTCTGCTTACAAAAAGTTATTCAGCATAGAAGTGATCAATGTATTGAAAAGAACAACAGAAGGATATGTGTCTGTTTTCCAATTAGTTAAATACTGCAGAAGCTTATTAAGAAGAAAATCACTGACGGCATAAATGAACTGCCCGTGTCTTTATTGATGTAGTATCCCTTTTATTTGTTGCCATCAAGTTCTCTACACCACCCTTCACAAGTAAGGGAACTTGTTAACAGGACCTTAAAAATTGTCCTGTATCAACAAGAGCAACATTACCTCAGGAACTATTGATAAATGCTGTCTCTACCTAGTCCTCCTCTGTCAGACGCCACTTCCTGATCTGCTTACTTGGCAGTCCTTGATAGTCCAATTCCTGAGACAGAGGAAATGCTAGATTTGGACTAAAATGTATGTCTCTGTGTATCATTAGAATGGAAACTAATTCCATGGCAAGAATATGAGGTGTCTGTCCCTGGCAGAGTGAGCCAAGAGCTTACCTTAAGATTGATCTGAATGAGGATGTCTGAAAATTCTCTTATTTCATAAAGCAGAGCCACAGTGAGACATTTTCAGCCTTTTCCAAAGACAGATTCATACTCACAGGTTTTGAAAGAAATAAATATGGTCCAGCCTTTTTAAAGTGTAGCTGGAAAATCAGGAAAGACCTGTTTGATGCGAGTTCTCACCCATGGCTGGGGGTGTGGGAGGGGGCTTAGATGGGGCTTTACCCCCACACTGACCTTTTATGAAACCCAGCTGCATAGGTACCATATCAGTTAATTACCTGGGCTCACATGGTAGTTACTGACATCTAGTAAGCATAGTCAATGAAGTTGAGAAAGTGGTTCATCTGATCAACACAGAAGTCTACTTGAGGATTAAATGAATCCTTCCCTAAACTCCACTATCTTCACTAGATCTTCATTGACTAAAAATGGAATTTTAAGTTGTTTTTTTTAGGTTGGAAAGCCTACGAACACCATTCTGGAAGTCACACACTTGCTCCCAATTCCTGTTGAGCTGTTACACAATGAAACAAATATTCAAATACAAGCTGGATACAATTTAGGTATATTGAGAGCAGCTGACCAAAGAAGGGAGTACAATGTGCAGTATTTAGGAGAAAAAACTCACTCAGAGACATATTCATACTTACAGTCGTGCCGGGTGCTCAGCTGGCCGTGCTGTGGGCTCCCTGGGGAGTCAGGGTTCTCAAGGAGACCATGTCCCACAGCAGCTCCCCCAGGTGTGCAGCAAGACAGACCCTACAGCAGCCCTGGTTCTCCACCCCTTTATAGTGTCTGGGCCACCAGGCTGGTTCCTTCTGGAAGCTTCCAGGCACCAGGCAAAGGTTCAGTATAAATAAGTGCAAGCAACACAGATTCCAAAGTTAAATATTGACTTCAGTGTCAAGCCTCACTCCCCAGATCAGCCAAAAAGACCCCAGTTTCATTAAACCTGTTGCATATACTTACTGCTTCTTGTGTTCTTGTTAATCAGTTTGTTGCTTCTTAATGCTAAGTAAAAACTTGAATTATTAAAAGATTTTTTTAGCGCATCAGTTTATTTTTATATACTCGAAAACAAACTAAATTGCATTTTTCCAATTCTGTTTAGAGCCTTAAGGATTTTAATCATTTCTTGTTGCCTTACCTGGAACACCTTACACCTGGATTTACCTTATGTTTTATTTATCATTAGATTACTTGATAGATGTTACCTGTCCTAGTTATATTTCTATATGACAAGATCAATCCAAAGACTTAAGACTTATGTGCTCTTAAGTTTGGGGTATTTTGAAATGTGATCATAATATTCACTTGTGCTTTTCAAGTAGCTTATTTATTCAAAACGTAAGTGAACAAAAGCCCCCAGGTAAATGCATCCATTGTTTTAAAACAATCTCCAAATTATAAAAGATATACTTATCTGAAGTAATTTTATATTTCAATGACAATGTTCTCTTTGGTCAAGTCCATTCAATCATTTTGGCTTCAACAAAATTTTACAGGTAAAAGTTAAGGCAGAATATGTCTCTGTAAATCAAAATGGTAAAAAACACCATGAGATGAGATTACATCTATGAAATGAAGAAACAGCATATGTGAATGGCCATTTAAGTATTTGAGAGGCTGTCCATTGTAGGCTCCATTTGTACTCCACCCAGCTAGTCCACATGTGTTAACACCAAAATGCATTAATGGATTTTCCTGACAGGTCTGGGTTTTGGTGTTGAAAAACACTAACAGAATGCAGCCCTGCCCTGCTATTGCACTAGGGAGTCCTTTTTAGGGGAAGAGAAAGATTTGTGTGCTCTCTTCCCACATATCTTAAATCAGGATTTTTGTATTTGTGGGTAGAAATGAAGGGCTGAATTCTAAAGTCTTGTTTTATATCTTTCCCTGGGAAAGGCAGCATCGGACTGGAAAAAAAAAAAGATTTAAGATTGCAGGATTTGATGCAGAACTATATATTATACAGCCTCAGTTGGCAGATAATGAGGAAAAATAAAAGGAAAAGGGAATGATTTTGCCAACTCCTGATATTTTATTGCTGTAGTTACAACTTTTTTTTGGTAATTTGATAGAAATCTCAACTGTCATTAAAAAATAAAATAAATTCTAGCCTTCCTGATGATGGGAAAAGCTTGAGAATATGATCCAAATAATTATCTCAAGACTCAACAGCTTGAAAACAAATGTAAAGAATGCCAATTTCTTGTACCTTTGAAAATTCTTTTGATCATGAGAGTCTTATTCAGGGTTAGCAAATGCTTGGGCTGGCAAAGCCTGTATTCATTGAATTCCGCAGCTACGAGTGAAAACCATCTGAAGAAACCAGGCTTAAGGTGACTTATTACAGGTCTCATGAGGCATAAATAGTAAATGACAATTTAAAATATCCGTGCTTTTCACTAGAGACATTGACTGAATCATTCCCCTGTTTTTCCCTTATAACCAACAGTGGAAATAAACTGTGTTTTTCCTACTGCAAAGTAAGATATGTAGCCACTGTATGTAGACCAACTGCTAAACTAACACCATGGACATTTTCAAAAATAAACTCATGACAGACTAAAGCATATCTTTCACCATTTTTATCCGGTGGTGTTAGTAGAAAACCTTTCTACAACACTTTTGCCAATGAGGACGCTAAAATCAATAGATCTTAGTCTGAAATCAGTCTACTGGATGATTGGTATCTTTTCCAGTGAACAGAAGGATATTCACATTCAGTAACAAACCAATGGACTTCTGGTAACAGAACTGATTGAATGGTCTGAGAGTTTTCTGGAAGAGAGTTTTTCCTGGGGAACCTATTTTGAAAGTGATATAAAGCAAATAAATCTAATTTTAGCATTAGCATGATCCATGGAGCAGGTTCTTGGAGCGTTTCACTCCACTAAGCTATTGAAGCTTCACAAAAATAGAAACCAGTCACAGGTGCTGTATTGAGCATTGCCCTGACATAAGAAAGTCTGCAGGGGGCTTATGATTACATACCTGACGCACTACTGATGGGTGTTGCAGAGATGCACAGATAGAGAGAAGCTGTAGGTGAGTCCCCCAGCTGGGACACCCGCCTCAATAATGTGGCGATACACCTTGAAGTGGTTTATAATAGAGAAGCTATTATAAGAGAGAAGCTGAAACTTGGCATGGAGAGGAAAAACAAGAGTCACATTTGGTTGTCCGTTCTAATAATCCCCTTCTCCCCTCTCCAGAATAGTACCAGAATAGTACCATTTCAGAAAGGAACCTTCATTGGCTAGGAGCTAGTCTAAATTCAGGATCAGCCAGCCTTCTACCCTGATATTTCGAGGAACTAAATGGCCTGAGAGAAAATGGCAAAGGGAGTACTCAGCACTTCTTTCTTCTTCCAGCCCAATGATAACTAGACTAGCCAGCAAGAGGACGAATCAGCTGAAATTGTGATGGATATTTGTAGGTGCAAGGAAAACAAAGGGATGAGGTTACAGACAGTGCTCCCTATTTTTTCCCTGTAATGCTGAGGATGACTCAACTACTTCCTTTGAAAAAACCTTGTCTACCTCTCAGCAGTTCTGTTATCAACAGTCTTTCCTTACTAGGTGGAAAACCAAAGTCAAGTGAAATCCATTGCAAGTCAATTTTCACTGTTTATCCAACCTCTTGATGGAGCCAACAGTCAGTTGTATTCAAGGGCAGCTTATGTGACTTGTGGATTAGCTGTCTTGTGAGAGCAGAGGCTTCAGAGCTGACTAAGCAGAGTGCTCTCTGCTCCCCACGCTTTCCCACTTGTCATGGTATCCAAGTTGTCTGTTACCTGATATAATGGACAGTTGATTTTCTTGTTTTCATGACATCATTTTAACCATTCCTGAGCTGACCATTCCACATGTCCTAAAGGGAGAACTTTCTGTCTTTGAACTGAATTCACCAAAGAAATACTTATTTCAGTGTTCAATCTTATTCTCCAAAGAGACTATGTCTGTCTCTTTCTCTGACTACTCATATTATTAGATAGCTGTGTTCAAATTATAACCTCTTCCTTATTTTGTCTATCTTCAAAATTAGACTTATCTAACAAGCCCCCAGAACTTGCAGATATAATTTCATACCCACCCAAAGGCATGTTCTTATAGACACATGGCAGGTTAGATGCAAAAAACCATGTGTTCTGGTTGTCCACAGACTGCCTCTAGGAACAGAAGATGGACACCAAGCCTAGTGTTTCTAGTTTGCTAAACACAGGGTTTGATTATTTTAGGCTTCACAAGCTGCAGTCACCTGTGTTGTAGTGGCACAGCTCCAGGACGTAAAAATATTAACAATTTTCAAGGCTTAATTTGCCAGATAGATGAAATTATTGGTGATTAAGTTCATTTTCATAACTTCTGCTTTTGATTAATTAGTATTAAGACGTATTTGCTTGGCAGTATTTATCCGACCATCTGTACTTTATTGAATATCTTTCATTGATTTAGTTGGAAGACTGATGTTGTCTGCATAGTCAAATTCCTAGCTCACCTCTAATGCCGTCTGAACTGATGGTATATTTTGTTATGGGAACAATAATTATTCCAAACAAGATGGGGAACCAAGATATGGCCAAAGCCTTTGTTAACCACCTTTGTTAACTTTTACTTTCTGCACACTGTGTGCCTTCATTAATAGTCATCTGTGGGCTTATTTGAAGGATTGCAGAGATCTGTAGAACTTCCTTCTCACATTTTCCCTCTGAAATTTATGTGAAATTTGGAAGCATTGGTGGGAAAAATTATTACCTAACAAAAGTTGTTCTTTCAAGCCAGGACTCATCATTGCAAGGATCTTTTGTCCTTGTCAAAGTCTAAGCACTCTTCTATTGTGCCTTTGTTTTGCTAAAAGAAAGGATGTCAATTTATTTTTAAAAATAATTATTTTTCACTGGTGAGGTCTAGTTTTATGAAACTCTCAGTTCCTAGCTAGAAGGAGAGTTGTTCAATGTGTGTTTTCTACATCTACCTTCCAGTTATCATACCCAACCACTGTATTCTTTGTGATTTATGTTTTTGATGAGTTTGACATTCAGCTTTTGAGTGGCTGTTGGAGAGCAAAAGACAAAGTGTTTTCTGTCTTTAATGAGGCTACATGATCGCATGATGGTTTACTGCAGTTTGACTCTGTGTAAAACCTGCTGTTATACTAGAAACCTTGTTATGGAAAAAAAGAAACACATTTTATATGCAAAGCTGAAAATTCATTGTTGGCTTAATTAAAATCTTAGCAATCTAATAAAAATAGAGCAAACACTTGCTATTGGTCCAGTGATACTGACAGTCACAGACCAAATGATCTAATTAATCCAGGAAAATCTTAATATAATATCATTAAAATTATTATACACATTTTCCTAACACTTACCCCTTTTCTGTGAAGTTTTGCTCAAACTTTCATTGTTCTTCTGGGTCCTAAAGTCAATGGCAGCAGTTTTTCCTTGAGAAAAAGGGAAGTGGGGTGGCTTGCACCAAATCCTCAGCACCCAAAGTTCTTTGCCAGAGGACTGCAATATGGATGCTGGGAGTTTATTTATTCTCATCCTCGGGTCCAATTAAGGCGATTTTTATACTTCTAACGTGCTCTGCACCCTATCTTTCTTTATTGGTCTATAGTTCCACATTATGCCTGAATTTACTCTATATTGCATATTTTACATATATTGGATATTTGACTGTTACTAATTTTATTATCCCTAAAAACTTTTCTTACTCAGCTCCTGAAGTCACATTTCTTTAACAGTCAGTAACTGAACACTGCTGAGTTTTTTATAACTGTAGAGCCTCTGGTATAATTCATTGCTTATACTTTCAAAGCCTATGTTATCTCTTCACACTTGCACTCTGTACCACATCATTATTCTAGAGTCATAGACAGTTCATTCTAAACAGATTAAGTATTTGTTAACACTACCTGTCACTTACAGATAATATAGCCAAATTATTTTAGTGATAGGCTTTACACTGCACAGTTGTACAAAGCAAAACAAAACAAGACAAGCTAGGTAATAGTTACCTGCTCACCAGGCAATTGTTGTAGTCTAAAACAAAGCTCAAGGCATGGCCTAGACAATCCCAGACACAGCAAGCCTGACAAACCCCAGTACAGAGGCCTTGCAGCATTAGTTTGAAACTTGCAATCTTTTTGTTATTAGCAGTGGCAACACTGGAAGTACCGGGTTACACAATATTATGAAGATTCCCCATAAATTAACGGGACTAGTGGCACCTCAGCAGAGATCTGAGTGCTGTTTCAGTGTGGGAGGAGAGGCAGCCTACGGTGCAGGTGGCTACATCTCCAGCTTGCTGAAACCCTGTCTGCTACTTGGCAGGACTCTCTGAACGTGAATTGCCATGTGCAGGAAGACGGTGGCTTCGACCATTCCTGCTTGCACTGCATAAGGGCTATTGCTCCTCTTACCCTTTTAGAAAAGACCCTATTCCATTTTTCTGTCTACTGCCAGGCACATAAGGGCACCACAAGAGGAGATATATAATGTATTGGGAAGAGAGGGGAGAGATGTGTCTTCACACAGTCTGTGTTCAACATGGCCTGAGCTCTGCGTTCAGGATATGTAAAAGGGCTTTACTTTAACAGGATTTAGGTTCCTAAATATGTTAGTGTCTCTGAGTCTACATAGTTCATCTATATGCTATCTAAACTTGGCAGATGAGTCTGCAGGTATCCCCCCACCCTTCTTGGGCATAGCTCCAGGTATTTGAGGAAATATTCTCTTACTGCATGTGCTTATAGGCTCATGGGTTCACTCCCTATATGAACAGAGACAACAGTTTAAAAACTGTCACGAGCATGGCCCTCAAAATTAATGAAGACAACTTCTGGGCTGTGAAGTTCTGCCAGTGAAACAGGAACATAGCAGTGCTGTGATGCTGTGACAGCAACAGAAACCAAATAAGTAGATAACAAAATGTTCTTGTTCCAACCAGTACTGCTCCACATGGCCTGGATGGTTTATTGTGTAAAAAAATGTGGCCTTGGAAAGGTTAAGGAGAACTTTGTTGTTGACTAAATTCTCATCACGCTGTCCGAGGATATATGTGGGTGAAAATTACTGTTTAATTTGAATCCAAGAACTAAATTTCTTTCCTATTATTAAAAAAAATTGAGCCATTCTTGACATAAGAAGAACAGAAGAGAGACTTTATGGTCTCTTTTGCCTGCAATTCCAGCTCGTAACAGTTGCAAGTTTAAATAATATATTTTCTAATATAACACCTTTTTTTTTTTGTTTCCCCCAACTGGCTACCCTTTTATTCACTTTTTAAAACTGTTCAAATAATTGCTAAAAATGTGTAGGAGCGGCAGTATATTTTCTCATTAAAAATTTCTTCTGTATGAGCTTCAGTGAGCTCTGTTTATCACTCGTGCTCAGGAGTTTCTGATTCTGAACATAAAAGCCACAAAAAACAATTTACCCCTTTCTTCCTTATGTCATTCACATTATAAAAGGGCAATGATGTTCATCATTATTACTTGGACTAAATATATATCTATAGCTTGTAAATCTACTTTACATCTGAGGATTTTGCAATATACCATAATTGAATTCACATTTTCTGGCATCTGTTAATAACCTTTCCTGTTCTTAGTATTACAGTGAAGTAAAATGCTCATAAGTGGATGCAGAATACAGCAAAGTGACAAGTCTCCTCTGCCTCCTGCGATACAGATATTTCAGGCAGTCTAGATGCTTCAGCAGACATTTAGGACTCAGCAGCTGTGGTCGCTGTAACACAATCCAAGCATATCTTGTTTTTCCAAGACTTCTACTGAGTTTCACTCTCCAGGAGGTCACTGCGTTTCTGTGAAAGAATCCACCTGGTTTCCCAGGGTTTCCAGAGAGAATGAGTTTAATTTGGAAGGTAAGACAAGTTCAGTGAAGGGTTGATTGACACGGGCTTCCAAGGTCAGCTTGCCTAAGAGACACTGGTGACTCTGTCTACCTAACACAAATGTCCGTTCAAGTGTCCGAAGGTTCAGAGAGACAAGGCAAAAGACAGGCAATTCTCACAGCTTTTACACCACCACTTTTATGTACAACAGCTGCAGAACAAAAACTGGTGTGTCTGAATTTCCATTTCCCCAGCTGGAGTACCTACACCATTGTACCAACTGGTAAAGTATCACAGTCCTTTTCAAAGTAAGAAAAAAGGTAACTGTGAGTCATTTCACTAATAACCACAGGGGATTCATGGGCTGCAACACAGTTAACAGCAACTAAAAATTCAATTTTTACTGTTTCAATACAAATTCCATGGTCAACAGGGAAAAAAATTCCAGAGTCCAAAAAGTTTCACAGAAGACTTAACTTGAGAAGTGAAGAGGAAGGAAATGTGAAGGCAGTGGCCAGTTCTTAACACAGCATCCCTAATAACCTCCTTTATTTATTGTCCTTAACTCCCTTCCAGCACCTTGTTTTGTCTACCTGTCATCACTCATTTTGTTTGAAGATTAAGCCCGTTGAAAAAAAAAACAACATTTTTCTCTTTCTGACACCACCACTAATTCATGCTTGGAACCTTTCCTTTTCTCAAAAACTTTGTCTATCATTTAGGGAGATGAAGAAGTAGCAGGTGATGAATATTTATGTAATTTCTCCTGGTTTGTTTTTAATTTTTCCATTGCACCCGTTCAGGGTAATGATAACAGTTGAAAAACCCTCCTCTTTACCACTCCTGCACATATTTCTCATAGGAGCTTCAAATTTCAATTCCTGTAAATAGCTCGGTGATCATATTTTCCTGTCAACATCCTCCCTCCCCAGCCCTGGAGCTAATGCTGGGCTTAATGACTTCATTTCCCAACATTTTCAATATCAAGACCTTTATAGACAAAAATAAAACTAACAAAATGTACAAAAGGCTATGGGACTGTTTCACACTGATAGGTGGCTCAGGAGAGGAAAGAATGCACCCAAAAAAGCTGTTTATGGGGTGTATTTTGGGCTAAAACATGTACGTTAGATACACATCTATGTCACTTTATCTATCTACTAATATCTTTTACCTCCCTACCTTCTATAAGGTATAAATGCAGGTGTGAAGAGAAGTTGTGTCTATTTCCTACTTTTATCTGATTTATTTGATAAATAAATCTGTGTCTGCATTTATCTTCATCTGTATTAATGTATGCTATTAGATACTCCTCTCAGTCTCTGCATTTGTATCTATATGGGACATGCATTCAACAATTTTCTTGTACTTTTTTGATTTGAGCTGCTTTGTTCAAAACAAAGCAAAATTGAGTAATATCAGAAGTCATAGTATTGCATGAATTTAGAAGTCATCTCCTAAGTAGGACCAGAGCCCTGAAAGTCATCACCTTAACCAAGAAGGAGCCAGACTGGAAGGAGCGTTTGTTGGTAATGGCAATGACTGTGAAATATAGAGTTTAATCCACTGCATTCAGTCCTGGTAAAATCATATTTATTATACCGATCTACAAAGGTTACATGGGTTCCATTGGGCATCAGGACAAAATTAGATTTTATATTACAGCTAAGAGTATCTCCCAGATGGCAAATGTTGTGACAACGAACTGTGAAAGGGCAAACTCTAAATGCTGATAGAAAAGGTTAACAGCATGCTGAAGAATGTAATACAAAAGGAACACCCTACACTCTACAAATTTGACATAGAAAGTATGTAAGGAGCAATTCCAGAGACAACGTACTCCAAGAGAAAAAAAGAAGCCCGCATCATTAAGCAGAAAAATGAGCACATTTTCTGAGGGTAAAGAAGCCTTCTTAAAAAACATATGGGAATCTTGTGTAAATAACACAATATAAGACAGATCTTGTCCAAATAAGACAGATGCCAGGTCTAGTGTAATCAGAAATAAGGAAAGCCAAGGGAAGCTCAGAAAAGTGGCAAAGTAAATGATAATACTAACACTGATGTTATCCATAACAGAAAAAAAAAGGAGGCACATATAGGAACATAGGACCAAACAAACTAATGACAAGAGAAGGGCCATCACTGAGGTTAAAGTAAAAGCAAAGGAATTTAATATTTTTTTTAACCAATCTTTACAACAGATAAAGGACAGGGAAATTTTTACACCAAAGTCCTTTTTGTATCCTTCTTCCATAACTTTAAAGTCTCTGAAGGCAAAACTTAAAAGAACTTACAAGGTCTCAAGTGCAGTAGTAAATAAGCTGTCATAGCTGCATTTCATCTGGGATCAGAATGAAATGAAGTGTGAAAAAGGTGACATACCTATGGGCCTGCAACTTTTCTCCTGCAAAGGAACTGCTCTCCAATGCAGGAGAAGCAGGATTTTATGTTCCTCGGTCCCCACCTTTCCCTGGAATTTCTTCTTTTATCCTGACGGCTTTTTACCACATCTTTCTGGGGCTTTAAGCAATCCCTTCTGCTTCTAGAAACATTTAGGGTATTCATAATTCCTCCTAATCTCCCACCTTTCCCATTCCAATCTTTCTTGTCCATCTTGTCCATCAGTGTTTTCTGCAGGCTTCAAGTCTTTCCTTTCTAACAAGCTTCTTCATTTGTAACCTCCCAACAAGAAACCTGTGGTTTCTTCCCATTCTTCTGCTAGAAATCTGCATTGGCTATTTAGATGTGTAAACTCTCAAGGATGGGGACTATGCCTCTTTTTAGGAATGCTGTCTGGCAAAAGGAAGGAGAGAGGGTGATACCATAGGTGGGTAAGAAGCACTATGAATATTAAAAAAAATTACAGGTGCTGAGGATGCCGTTGCTTTCACATCAATTTTCACATTTTAGATAGGTGAGAATCATTTTCCAGCTTTAGTCATACATAAGTTGGGCATCCAACTCTATCATCTTCTTCACTAGTCAACAAAGAGAGACAGGTTATTTCTGAAGACAGTTGACCACATGCCAGAAGAGGTAGCTGGTAAAGGTGTTTTGTTGAGCAAGGTTGATTTTGCTTATGTTGTGGTGACAATGCATAGTGCAGAGGCCCATGGGAATTAAGTGTAAAGTCAATAGAGTTCTTTATGTTGATTTTTAATGAAGCTATTAAAAAAAATTAACATAATTGGTTTGAAGTTTCACTAAAATTAGAGTGACTCCAAAGGAAAAACAAAACTGTTTGGGTTTGGAGAAGATTTATTTTTTGAGTTTGAACCATTTACCTATCCCTAATTTAAAACAAAAAAGAAAAAAGTATATGCTTTTTTCATACTTTTTCCTTCATTTTGTAGATATCAGGGATCAAATTTAGAGTTGAGAAGTACCCTTGCGGGAAACAAATGAAGTGACAGCAGAGTGGGAGGAATAAGAGTTGTTATCCAAAATGTTCCTGACACCATCACACCCCTTCAAGTGTTTGTTAAATAATATATTAATAGTACATACAGCCTGGGAAAACGTCATTCTGAACAGATGCTGTAGAGAAGGCAAATGTTGTGATCACTGTGGTAACGCAACAGGCTGGGCTCTAACCACCGGCCTGGCAGCAAAACCTGTTCAGTCCAACTGCTCTTAGAAATAATTTAGTATTACTTTCTGTCTCCAGTGTGTTTAAGATTTCAAGTGCAGCTTTATCAGGAGCACAAGTTCACAAGTTCAACAAGGGCTGCTGATGCTATGTGCAACAGTAATCAGTACACTCTCTTGCCATCTTTCTTTTGCTCTGGCAGGCTGTTATGTTATCTTTCAAAATGGCCAAAACCTTAAACACCCGAAGTCCTTGATGACCTTAATATCTGCTCTCAGGCAAATACCAGTAATGATCTGCATTTAGCTCATGTGTCTGTCTCCATAAAAACTGTTGGTCTAGATGTTGTATGTGAAATACTAGAGCTGACTCTGAAAAGCCATCAGTCTGAGATGTGAAATTTCCCCACTCACTAGAAAAGGGCACCATGCTTCACTGCGCATTAAAGGCTTGTCAGAAGTTTAGACAAGAACAAAGGTTTTTATTAACCCACCGGCAACGCACGTAAAACTGTTTGTGTCAGACCCATGGATATCAGCATCTTCAAGCAAATGTGATGAGAAGAATGGCCAGTCCTCTTTCTGCTTGGATCAGAGAGGTGGTATATAGGAAGTGTGAATGATCCCAACAGATGGATCAGAACTATAAAAAAAGGTGTGCCCTAAATGTTTGGATTGGTTTTGTGCAGGCAATCTTAGAGTTCAGTTCTTGGTGAGAGCTGAAATTTTCAGCAGCAAAAAGGAAGAGAGCCTGTCAGTGTATCAGCCAAGGCATACAGGATAAGAGAAACGGTCAGAGGTTATCTCTAGGTAGGTGTATATATTTTTTTCTTCTTTTCACTTCTATAAAGCTTTGCAGACGTGTCTGGTTTGGGTTTAGTAAATGTATCCGTCTTTCACCTTCCTCTGGCTTGAATTAAGTATGATTTTCAAGGTGACTGTAATTGGCTACAATCAGGCCACTTCATATCTCCAGGTGCGGTGTTTAGGGACTAGGCTATTTAGGGAAATGGAAATGCGGTGGCCTTGGGGAGTTTCTTCCAGTGATCACTGACAACCAGAAGACTATTCTGACACTCAGCAAGATAGTGGGAAGCACACCTCAACCAGTGGTTTCAAGGGACGCTGTGATGTCAATTAATTTATAGTTTTAGATTTCTGTAGCAAAAAGAGGCCAGGAAAGCCTGTCTAGGTAAAAATGGGCCTGTTTATTTTAAAAAATGTAGCCAATCTAAACAGAGGGTTTCCTGCATGGATTTCAATGTAAGATCTCATAGATTGCTTCAGGAAATCTTCATCAGAACTTTCCAGTCTGACTGTGGTGGGTCAGCCCTGGCAAAGGGCCAAACTCCCACCCAGCTGCTCACTCCCCCTCTTCAGCAGGACAGGGGAGAAAATAGGATGGAAGAGCTCATGGGTCAAGATAAAGGCAGGGAGATCACTTACCAGTTACCATCAGAGGCAAAACAGACGACTTGAGGAAAAGTAGTTTAACTTAATATCAATTAAAAATAGAATCATAGAATCATAGAATCATTAAGGTTGGAAAAGACCTCCAAGATCATTGAGTCCAACCGTCAACCCAACACCACCATGCCCACTACACCATGTCCCTAGGCACCACATCTACACGTCTTTTAAATACTTCCAGGGATGGGGACTCCACCACTTCCCTGGGCAGCCTGTTCCAAGGCCTGACCACTCTTTCAGTAAAGAAATTTCTCCTAATGTCCAATCTAAACCTCCCTTGACGCAACTTGAAGCCATTCCCTCTCGCCCTATCGCTTGTTACTTGGCAGAAGAGACCAACACCCACCTCGCTACAACCTCCTTTCAGGTAGTTGTAGAGCGCGATGAGGTCTCCCCTCAGCCTCCTCTTCTCCAGACTAAACAACCCCAGTTCCCTCAGCCGCTCCTCATAAGACTTGTGCTCCAGGCCCTTCACCAGCTTCGTTGCCCTTCTCTGGACACGCTCCAGCACCTCCATGTCCTTCTTGTAGTGAGGGGCCCAAAACTGAACACAGCATTCGAGGTGCGGCCTCACCAGTGCCGAGTACAGGGGCACGATCACCTCCCCGCTCCTGCTGGTCACACTAGTTCTGATACAGAGCTCAATAATAATAATAGTAATAGAGCTCAATGGTGAGAAACAAAGATAAAGACTAAAACACCTTCCCCCCATGCTGCCACCCCTTGTTCCCAGTCCCAGCTTCACCCCCCCACTCCCGACCCCTCTCCCCCCGAGGGGCGCAGGGGGTGGGGATGGGGGTTGCGGTCGGTCCCCCCCAGCCCCTCTCGGCCGCTCCTCCCTCCTCCCCCGTCTCCCTGCTCCAGCGCGGGCCCTTCCCGGGCTGCAGCCCTTCAGGGACAACCTGCTCCCGCCGGGGCTCCCCACAGCCGCAGCTCCCGCAGGAAATATCCCCCTGCTGCGGCCTGGGGCCCTCCCCGGGCTGCAGGGCGGGTCTCTGCTCCCGCGGGCTCTCTCCAGGGCTGCCGGGGATCCCTGCCCCGGGCCTGCAGCCCCTCCCGCCCTCCTCCTCCTCCGGCCTCGGGCTCCCTCTGCTGCTGCTCCCTCCTGGGCTTCCTCCTCCTCTGCCTGTGCCGCCCGTGGCCCTTTCGGAAACCTGTTTTCCCCCCGGCGCCCCGGCTTGGCTGAGGGGCTCAGCTGTGCCCTGCGGTGGGGCCGCTGGAGCCGGCCTCGCTGCAGCCCCTGCTGCCAACACCGGGACACGGACACTCTGTACACTGGTGTCTCTCAGTATCTGTATCAGATACATTTCCACTCACCAATCATTATAGTGTTGTTAATCCTGTTTTAATCAAGAAGTACCAGGAGATTCAAGGTCATTGTCATCTTCAAAAGCGGTACCTACCTATGTCAGCTAAAGATGGGATTTTTTTAACAACACCAGCATATTAGTAAAAACCCTAGCACAGACCTTGAAAAATGTTTTACATTAATATTTTAGTATTTTTGATTAGTTACATATGGTGTGATTGCTTGTGACAGCTCCTAAACCAGAAGAGACCTTCTTGCTAGTGTTCCCAGTGAAGCACTGGCATCACTTGGCGGACGATCCCTCCCCACCTCAGATCTACCCCAGCTCCCTGACGTCCTTTTCCGTCCAGGTAGCTCCCAGCAATGTACCTACTTTCGGACTAACCATTCTACAACACTAGCTCTGATTTTCAACCTCATGTTGAAAGCAGACCCCAAGCCAGACCTCTTTTCCCCGTAGGTGTAAAACAGTGAAGCCCCAGGTTGGCTGGATGTTTAACTAGTGCTAGGGATAACACGGTGAAGGAAGTGCTTCGCGTTGGCGTTTAGTTACATTTTTTTAACAGATCGAATGCTTATGTCCATAAGAGCATCTTCATTTCATCCCATTCCTTCCCTTGTGTAACAGACAAACACCTTAAGGCAAAAAATGCTTTCAGATCCACTTGACAATAACAGAGGTTTTATCTCCATAGAAAGAATAAAATGTCAGTAGATAGACTGGAGAGCAAAATATGATTTAATAGCCTAAATCAGAGCTTAGTGTTGCCAGTGAAAACATCCCTGTGGAAAGACTGCAAGAGAAAAAGCCAGTAGATATGAAGACCATCAAATCAAAGGTTCCAGATATCAAATTTAGGTGATTACTTTGGAAAGATCTTAGCATGAAGTTTAATACACCTCCACACATAAACAAACACCCCCACAGTCTTATGTAAGCTTGTTTTAGATCCATAAACAGAGAGAAAGAGGAGAATCTCAAAATGGCACTTTCAGCTTTTGTTAGAATTTTTACTTACCTTTCTTTACATCTGTGTTCCTTCCTCATATGCGAGTTTTCCTTTTTGTTGCTCATTGATGTGCAATTTTTCTGTCTGGGATCATTCACACAGAGAACACAAAAGAAGGATTTTTTTTTGATCCTGACTTTAGAGAAAAAGTCATCAATGTATTAAGGAAGGGAGTTAAACATTACATGAACATAAGGGAGAAAGCTAGCTGGTGTTTATGCTCTGCACAGTGACCATCGCCTCTGAACTCTATTCCTTGGACATGGTAGAAACAAGGAGCAATTCAGTCATGCATTGGAAGTAGCTCTGCTTTCTGCTAACCTTTTTGACAATATAATAATACATTGTGGAGGAGCACATGCTGCTAAGGGGTATTTAGAATTAACAGTAAGGTTTATGTCATTTTCCCACAGCGAAGTACAATGTAGTGTATTCTACAATCACTGTCAGAGCTGTCAGTTGCCCTGTCACTTTTGATGGCCTCTCTATGAGTCCCAGAGTTGCTTGCCATGGCTCCAGTCAAGGAAGTCTGGTGACAAGCATATCAATGGTCTCACTAGGAACCTGTGGTATGCCAACCACAATGTGGTGCACATTCTTTATAATCTCAGATTAAAAGACACAAACAGAAAACCATTTTAAAATGAGCCTATGTACCTCAAATAATGCAAGAAGTCATTAGCTTTTAAAGCACAGTCATTGTAAAAACATTGTTTTTTTTCCCCAAATGTTTAGTCACTTTAATAGTAGCTGCCACTATTTGAAATATTTTGCATTTCATCTGCTTGGTATTCAGGCTGAGAGACAATGGAAACAAGACTGCCTAGACAGTGAGGCATTCAACCTTTGCTCTCAAAATACTGTTGTAATACACTGAACACTTCTCTGCATCCTTCTCTGTAATCGCAATTTGTCTTCCAATGCACTAAGAAACTCGATATCCCAATGCATTGCTGCTCATACGCACTTCAGATAAAAAAGTTTGTAGTGTGTGTGTACATTGCCAACCATTAGCACCAACTTTTATTTTTATTATCTCACTTTTAACTTTCTTGGCAGCTGGGGAAGTTCCTGGAAAGGCTGGCCTTTCACACCTCAGCACTGCCCAAAAACTTTTCTGTATAGTGGAAGCAGTTTGATATCATAGTTGGTGTCTTTCTGCTTCTGAGGAGACTCTTGCCTTTGTCCTACTGTAAATTAAATATTTGAAGTGCCTTCTCATAGCTATCATCAGCCTCTCATGGGTTTGCTCGTGTCCTGTAACTGAAGTTTAATGGGGTGCATGTTTTACCATCTCCACATTTGTCTTCTAGTGATATTTGTTAGTATTGCATGTGTGCATTCTCCTCTGAGATAATAATCTGTTTTGAGGTCCTCCAGAGTGTACATCTGAAAGGTCTTTAGCTTGTCTCTGTGTACTTTCCTTTTGTCCTGCACTTTTTCCAGTGTAATTTCTGTTACTGATCAATTATATATAATAGCAATATATAATAGCATTTTGACATCAGATATTGTACAAAGTTGTTGTTAATTAATACCTTTTGTGATAGTGTTTTTACATCCAGGTATAGCCTGCCATAGATTTTCCTTGATGCTTACAGCTTTCTTTAACAGAGTCTTAATCATTTCAACTGCTAATTTGGTGTTGACATTTGACTGGCTGTGGGAAAGTGGTGATGTGCTGTGAGTGAATTCTCATTGCTGGATAAATCGTACCAACTGCCTGCCAGTAACCTGCAGTTTGCTGTCTGAAACAAAACAGGCTGGGATAGCAGGCCTGGTGGAAAAGCCCCACTGCTTTGTCTGTGATGGCTCTTCTGACACTGTCAGACAAATTGCTTACTTTGCAGAAACCAGAGTAACAGCTTGCAATACTGAAGCAGTGAAAGAAGTAACTAGTAAAATATTTGCTTCTGCTTTGTTCCGTGGTCTGTTGGGTGCACAGTACCTGGATATTATCTCTTCCTTTTGCTTTCCCTTCTTTTCACAGCTTTTATGAAAGCTGGAGACAATCATGAAAGCTACTGGAGGAACTAGAGTTTGCACAAAAGTAAAATTTGTCTTTGTCTTCCTCATTTGCTTTGGGGAGAACCTTTACACATCTCCATCCTCTCTTACCTGTAGTTTTTGAACTGCAACAGCATGAACAGTTGATGGTGGGTAGACAAGAAGGTGTGACTTTTTGGAAAATATTCCTATTTGGGGTATAGTTAATTTGCATGTGAATGTTCTAGTTGAACTTCTCCCTGACCGCACGCATCCCTTCCTCCTGCCCGTGAGACTGGACCTGATAGGAAAGCCACATGTCATGGTCCCCTAGACTTTGCCCCACTGCATCGCCATGCAGCGTTGCTTGCCCATTTACACAGAAGCAGTTACAGTTGGCATTGCTGCTTTCCAGGTCCTTGCTACACACTGAATTGTGTGAAGGTAACAATATCCATATTTCCTCCTTGTCCGGGCATCACCTAAAAAACTCAGACAGTGTAGGCAGCTCAAAAAGATAGAAAGGTTTGAATTTTTTTATCATTAGGTATGACTCTGCTTCATTGCCTATTCCTTGTCCAGGGCAGAATATAGCTCTTGAGGCGTGAGCCAAGGTCCTGAATATCATGCTACAGTAACTAAGAAAGCAATCTTGTTCTGCTGTAATTTTAGCTTCACTACCCTGCTACTCCCAGCAGAAGGACAAGGCAATGGATGTGATCTGCCACATCTTCCCACTACTGTTTTCAATTCCAGACACTGGTGTTGTCATCTGCAACTCTGCAAAAGCTTCTTGCAGGCCACACAGATGCTCTTTACCACAGGCCTGATTCCATATGACCTGCTCCGCTACATAGATCTATCATTAATATCCAAGATGTGGTGAGGCAATTGCCCTCCTAATGAAACAGCTTCCAATGACTAGCTCTTGCCAATGTGTGTCTCTAGTCCTAAGCAGCCCAGTTTTGCCTTGAGTGATTCTTCTTCAGTGTGAGACTTTGGCAGTGGGCTCATTTTAGTTCTTTTAATCTATGCAAATGTGCAGCTTCCTTGGCCTTTCAGTAGATACCTTTCTGCTTATCCAGCTTGTGGACTTATTAATGATGCTAAAAGGACTTATTTTCTTCCATTAATTTACTTTGGATCATTATTCCAAGTAGATATTGCACTGAGTGAAGAGTAACCTACAGGACCCCTGGAAGACAGGTAGAACTTTCCTGCTAGCTAGTTAGCAGCTCTGTTGCAAAATTTCATAATGCATTGTCTGGGATCAGTATTTTGCCTTTTTCCTTTTTTTCTATTTCTGCCTAAATAGCCTGTCTCAGGTTTAGTGCTGGTAAGCTGATGCATCCACAAGTTTTAGTTGAAATTAGCTATATGTTAACAGAATCAGCAGAAATTTCAGCCTTCATCCTTTCTTTGGTATTCTAATTGGAATTTGCATTACTAAAGTAATTTAATATTGGTCATGATATAATATTAATGTAACTTTGCCTGGTTGCCATATTGCTCTTTTCTCTGATACAGAGCTGAGTACTGTTTGTACTGGGCTCACAACTGATGTCTCTAACACTGAGCTGTTTCTGATGCCTGTCTTTGCATCTCTTCCCGGTCTAAACTGCAAAACCACGGCTGGTTTTGTTATTTTTATATGCATAAATATAATTCATATTCAGGTAAAATTATTTCCTCAAAATTACTGTTTGCTTTTTTCATATAACATGCTTTTTAGTCAGGCTTTAGCATTAAAAAAATTGCAAAATATTATTTATGACAGGCATATATAGGGTATTTCCCACACTCCTCCCCAAATCTTCTTTTGCATGCTGGTGCTCCTACGGGTTTCTGCTGCTGCTATGAATTAGCCTCATTTCAAGTTTCCACTCTTAGGCCAAGTAAATTATCTATGCCTGCCCCATTTTCACAAGTCATTTGAAATATTAGCTTTATACCTGTTTTTGCATACACGCATGGTTTCTTCAGGAAAGGTGGTTTGGCTCTCTGAGAATTTGTACTAAAATCTTTTCTTCATTCTACTAAACACTCTGAAATCTGGTGATATATTGATATCTTTTTTTCAGTTCTCTCAGATTTAATATTTGACATTGATGTCATGTCTTGTGGATTGGCAAATGCTTTGGGAAATTTCTAAGATATTACCTGAATTTGAGCATGCCACAGCCTTACTCTATTACAGTGAATAATGCTTCTGGTCCTTATTATTCCTTTATCTAGCTTGGTAGCAAATTTGTAATTTTACCATTGCAATCAAAAGAAGGTGTGACTTTTAAAGGATTGGTTTCAGTGTGGTTAGAGACAGAAATTTGGTAGGCTGCCATAAGTAATGCTTTCACTGTGCTGGAGGAAATGATCTGCTTATTTGTTCTCTTTTGAGAGAACATTGTCAATTTTTTTTAACTCTTGGGTTCTGATTTTTCATCACGTTAATACCATATTTAGGATTCAACAAAGGTGAAAAGAAACCAAAGGGCTGATCCAGTCTTTCCGTTCCTCCTTCCCTACAGTATCTCTGACATGGCACATTTTAAAGTTCTGTTCCCTAAAGATATAGTTGCACTGAACATCCAGAAATGCTGTGCTCTACATGTATGAACCCATACTTGGGACTACTGAGAGCACTGAACAACAATCTTTGGGATTTGACCGGGCCATCACTTGTCACATCTGTCAAGCAAGGCTACAATGTAGATCGCAAGAGCCTGATAGTCACATCTGAATTTTGAGGTCCTGGTCTGCACCCCAGAGACATCTCTACTACATCCTGGGATGTACAACGAACTCTCAGTGCATGTGCCCTGTCCCAGGGGGACATGTCTACAGGAAGGAGAAGCTGTCTTACATGCCAGGTGGGAGCCTGGGCAGTCCTTGATTCGGGCAGTTTGGACATCAGGATTCTGGTGAAACACAGTAGCATGCGGCCACAAACGTGGCATGTTTTTTTCCTCTACTGCTGAAGAGGGAACAGTACCATTAAAGCAGGCACGGCTACTCATGACAGAGCTGGTTGCTGGAAATCTAGATCCCCCTGCAGACTGCTGCCTTGGGTTTCCCCAAGGTTTCCATTTCAGTGGAGTAGTGGTTTGTCCCGTCCCAAACCACTGTCCTCATGGTGGTGGTCTAACTGACCATGGCAATGCCTCTGGGGCAAGGTTGTTTCTCCCTTTACTGCTTTTTGCCCTCTCCTGGAGGAATGGACTGTCTGTAAAATTGTACGGACTTCATTGGGGATACAACCTGTTCCTATTCTCAAGCTTTTCTCTGAAACAGAGAACATGAGAACTTTCCTTTGTCCTTAACAGGAGATGAAATTGTGATATTGCCTAAGATATTTATGCCTCAGGTTTGTTGTCGTGGCCCAAAGTCTATGGTTTAATCCAGCTCTGGCTCATGGAAGCATTCCAGAGCAGAATTAAATTCTTTTGCTGGTGGACTCTTTAATTTAATTTATTTGTTTTTTAATTCTTTTGAATGAATGATGATGGAAGTGAACTATAATGATGTTATAATTATTTCTGGTCAGGAAATTAGAATAACTAGATTTTTTACTTGCATAAACACACCTGAAACATCTTTTCATATCCACCTGCCTTTCAGAGAGCTGCTGGATAATGTAGTATCCTATGCAGTATCCTCCCATTCTGGTTTTAAATATTGATAAGGCAGGGAAAATACATGCAATAATTAGGCTATTTTCAGAAGCTTAAAATTGGAAACTGAGGCCTAGAAACAAGAATTAATTTGGTCTCAGAGTTCTATGACAGAATACAATTGAGACTTCTGTGGGCAAATTCAACCACAATAACAGCCTTATATTTAAAAAGCCCTTTACAAGCATTGCCCTGACATTATCTGATTTGATAAAAACCCAGTTCCAACTGACATGAACTTTATAGGAATGGAGAATCTAGTTTTAACTACTCAAACACTTTACTAGTTACCTGCTCGGTGAAGGAGAAATGGACATCGTAAAGGAGTGGGGATGGATGATGGGGCGATTTGAAAGCCTGTTGTGCAGAGGGTTAGAATGCAAAAGCTCAAGTTTTATCCTGGTCAGAGACTCAAAGATATGTGATCCCAGAAATATGCTTTCATTCTCAGGTAATATAAAAGTTTTTCATTGCAGCTGCTTAAATATTTACACTGCTTTGAAAGTTTTTATGTCTACAGTCCTGCCCGTTATAATGAATAAAATGCCTTTCTCCTTTTTTCTCCATTTTTTTTTCCAAAGGATTTAAGTTTAACATTGAAAATACCTGCTTAAAGTTCCTTTCAACTGCAACTTGTTATACAATATCTCATATATGGACCTACATTTCTCTCAGGAACGTCTTTCCTCTTTTTATGAATTATGTCTGGAGTTGGAAGAAACTCCAAGCCATAAAGATCACTCTCTCTTTCCTTCCTCCTCATTCTTGTGCACTCTGTATATCACTGTCTGTCTTTCTCATCTTTTTGAAGGCTTACTGCCTTCCTTTTGAAGGTGGTTTTGTTCTTTGAACAATACAGGAATCCACTGCTTCTGATAGCTTTTTTTTTTTAACTATTCTGTAAATTCGATTGCTTTCAGCAGATATTTCATGTGGAATAACAGCACACAACTAAACTAATATCAGGTCAAGAAAATGGTCCTCACTGTTGTTACTTCTTTTCTTTCATCGTCTTTGCTTCTTATTCCAATCATTCTTATACTCAGTGATTGGCAATTTTGATATTGACAAATCTGTCTCTCCTTTGGCCTGGTACATTGCATCATTCATTTGTCAATCCAGTTATTTTGCTCTGGACTGTTACCTGTGGGGCATTAGTTGTTCGATGTCATCTTCTCTGTCCCCAGGTAGCTAAGTTGAATGAGGAGTTTGTTGCATTTGATACAATTCTGATCTAGCTATCAAAATATAATATTGACATCTCTCTGCTTGCCAGTTCTGATGAGGAAGATTCACAATGTAAAAATTGCCTTTTCCAGTTCCTTCTTTGCACCTCTTTTTTTTCCTAGTTGTCTTTTCTTCTTGCTTTTGGCTCTGTGCTCCTGCTTCTGCTGCCACCACTTATACTGCTGTTCAGCTTCTCCAGGTCTCACACAGGTCCCTTCTGCATCTATGTCCTGTGTCATCTTCCAGTGTTACATGCAACTTCAACACTAATACTTTTTCTTTAGTGGCTATTCATCATCATCTCTTTACCTGTGACTCCCCCTGCTCCCAGTAAAAGTCAATGAAGTGAATGTTTAGAGTCAATGCTTTCTAGTGGTTTTCCAAAGGCTCCAGGTTGCAATCAGCCTTCCACCTGAATTTCTTCAGCAAATTCTCTGAAGGTTTGGAGGATATGAAGAAAGGCCACTTCATTATCCAGCAGCTCTCTGAAGGGCAGGTGGATATGAATAAATATCTCAAGGGCATTTGTTGGTCAGGAAGGGGGGCTGACCCTCGAGGAAGGTGTCAGTGTGATTAGCATCTCTTCTTACATTGATCAAAAGTTGCCGGAAAACATGAGGGAGTTGAGGCTGAGGTCAAAACTGGGGGAATTGCTACCAGAGTTCAATTATCTTATCAGTCTGGGCTGCATATCCATGGCTATTCACAACCATGGCTGTTACCCATCAATGTGTTCAGCTCTTATCTATAACTATGCTGTGGCATGCACCTGCATTATTCATATATAATTCCCTGCTATATGGACACTCACACTGTCTGCCAAGTTTGACTTAACACCCAACTTTAAATCCCATATGTGGTCTGCCACTTTTTGTAAAAAAATGTTTGGCTACAGCAGGTAAGAGCAAACTGCATTGAGCAATGGAGAGTACGAGTATGATTCTTACTTTTAATATTGATTTTCTTTATTCTTCTCTATGGAAACCCCATAGCTCTAATAAGGAATGTGGCTTTTCCTAGACTAGACCCAACCTTCACTAAATAATAGCCTTTTAAAAGAGGCAATTTTAAGACAGAGCTGTAAGTATTACGCTTCCCCTTTTCCACAAAAGGAGTACAAGGCATAAGAACAAACGGGAATACAGATGGTTCATTGAAATAAAATTATAGTACATAAGTTGTGTGCAGGCAGATGCCCCAAATCATAGCAATGCCACTGTGGGGAGCTTGGCGTCTGTGCATTTTAGAGACTACAGAGCAGCTGTCACCATCCTGGTAAGACAGATTCTCTTACCAATAGGTTCTTTCAGAGATGTGAATCTGATTCTGAGTGACTCAGAGGCTCGTTTAAGTGCCAAAAGGTGTTCTTTTAACTTTGAGTGAGGGTGGCAGACTCAACCGTGATGTCATGATTGCAGAGTTGCCAGTAGCAACCAGTCACTTTTGGGCAATTCAGTGAGAAAAAAGAATCCCTGAATAGGCGGCTTTTTTTTTTTTTTCCTTAAAAGATTGGCTCCTCTAGAGGGCAACACAGAGGATGGCCTAGTTTGCATGCCCCAAATCAACCTGTGGAGGTGCTTTTCTCTCTGTTGATTATATAGGGAACCTTGTGAGTTTAGTCCTCACTTGGGCAGCCTACTAGACATACACGTTAAAAGAGTGTGAATAATCTTGTATGGGAACATAGTCTTCTCAGCTACTGGTGTCTCGAAGGAACTATCCCTAGTCATAGTCCAGTTCAGTACTCTAAGTCAGGACATCAGAGAAACCACTAGGTACATGGTATTAGGACCCAAGTTCTCTAAAGCTGTGTCTATACCAGCGTATTAAGTAGTGCCAGGGCAGTGGCAGGCAATCATCTACACTGCTAAGCCATTGGAGGGGTCCCGGGTGCCATTTAGACCTTCACTAGCTAGCCACATTTCACAATTCCAAGGTGTGAAGCAGGAGCTATCACAGGCAAGTTTGTATGCAACCATTCACCTTTAAAGTAAACTACTCCAAATTATGGACATGGCATGTCCACAGACACATCCTGATACTGCAGATATAGCCCTAGCATTCCCAGGGCCAGTGCTTAGGTATCCAAACAGAACTCCATTGAGAAGTTCATAGCTTGTTAACATGGAAAATTTAATTTCAGATAAGACTAACATTCACTCATAATGGCACATTCATTCCAGATTATACCAATTTGTTCTTATTCTGACTTAGTATAAGCCATTTTCAATATTTAGTTATGGTCATACAAAAAAAAAAATCATTGTTTCAGAATCAGAGCATGCACATGTGCATGAATTTAGAAAAGCTGATCTAGAGTATTTTAGTAAAGAATAGGTGGTTTGGGTTTTTTTTTTTTTCCCCAAAATAAACCCAAGTATAGACAAACCCTATACTCCCCATCCGTCACTAATTGTAAAGTCTCTCACCACAACAGTTTTCCACTGATTCAGGATGTGAAAAACAAGACAGGGATATCTTCTGAGGGACATCCTAGCAGCCTTAGAAGGTTATCTGAAAAACTCTGGGAAACTGAGTGTATTTGGTTTGCATGGCAAGGTTTTGGCAGTGGGGAGGGCTACAGGGGTGGCTCCTGTGAAAAGCTGCTAAAAGCTTCCCCCATGTCCGACAGAGCCAATGCCAGCCAGCTCCACTGCTGGCCCAAGGCTGAGCCCATCAGCGACAGTGGTAGCGCCTCTGTGATATCATGTTGTAAGAAGGAGGAAAAAAAACCCTGGGCAACTGCAACCAGAGAGAGGAGTGAGAATATGTGAGAGAAACAGGCCTGCAGACACCAAGGTCAGTGAAGAAGGAGGGGAGGAGGTGCTCCAGGCACCGGAGCAGAGATTCCTCTGCAGCCCGTGGTGAAGACCATGGTGAGGCAGGCTGTCCCCCTGCAGCCCATGGAGGTTAATGGTGGAGCAGATATCCACCTGCAGCCTGGGGAGGACCCCACGCCAGAGCAGGTGGATGCCTGAAGGAGGCTGTGACCCCGCACTGGAGCAGGCTCCTGGCAGGACCTGTGGAGCCACGGAGAGAGGAGCCCACGTGGGAGCAGGTTTGCTGGCAGGACTTGTGACCCCGTGGGGGACCTACGCTGGAGCAGACTGTTCCTGAAGGACTGCACCCCGTGGAAGGGACCCACGCTGGAGCAGTTCGTGAAGAACTGCAGCCCGTGGGAAGGACCCACGTTGGAGAAGTTCATGGAGGGCTGTCTCCCGTGGGAGGGACCCCACGCTGGAGCAGGGGAAGAGTGTGAGGAGTCCTCCCCCTGAGGAGGAAGGAGCGGCAGAAACGACGTGTGATGAACTGACCACAGCCCCCATTCCCTGTCCCCCTGCGCCGCTTCAACCAGAGGAGGTAGAAAAAATCGGCAGTAAAGTTAAGCCCAAGAAGAAGGGAGGGGTGGGGGGAAGGTGTTTTTAAGATTTGGTTTTATTTCTCATTATCCTACTCTGATTTGATTGGTAATAAATCAGGTTTTTTCCCCAAGTTGAGTCTGTTTCGCCCATGACGGTAATTGCTGAGTGATCTCTCCCTGTCCTTATTTCAACCTAAGAGCTTTTTGTTATATTTTCTCTCCCCTGTCCAACTGAGGAAGGGGAGTGACAGAGCAGCTTTGGTGGGACCCTGGCATCCAGCCAAGGTCAATCCACCATACTGAGATCCAGAAGCTGAAGGGAATGCTAGTTCCTCATATATCCCTGATGTTGCTCCACAACACAACTCTGTTGTTCCTATTAGCAGAGGAATAGTTACAGCTGGTACTGGGATGAGGCAGAGCTGCTAAGTCTGCTCTTATTCCTATTATAGTTCCTCTGTAGCTCTTCTCATCTTCTAAACCTCCTACTCTATTTTTGTTTTCCCAATTCTGGTCTACTGTCAAGAGACATGGCTTTTCCAGCTCCTTGGCTCCATTGACTGACTTGATCAAGAGATTCTACTTCAAAAGACTGTGAGAAAGGTTTGAAGACTTCACCTCCTATGACAGCTATCATACCTTGATCAAATCTTTAGTCATACCTCAAACTTTCCATCTAAGAGTTGTTCTCCAAGAAGACTTGACATCACTTAGTGAAGTTAATGATTTTTGCATACTTTTGTATTATTGCTTATGCTACTGGCTTTATGTATTAAAAAAGAAGAGAGTTTAATTTAGTGCTCATTGTGAAAAGAATTGTGTGTCTGGTTGTGTTTAACTAAAGGTGATTCCTTAAAGAGCAAAATTATCTGCAAAATTCTGTGGAAAGTAAACTTAGTCTTCAGATGAAGACTTTGCCATTTTTTTACAAGGTACGTTCCCTAATCTTAATCACATGACTGCTCAAAGAATTGTATTTAAAAAATCAAATTCCCTATAGAAAAGTTCAGGGATCTTCCTGCACAGGGAACAATCATCAGTATCTGAACACTGTGATATTAAGCACAACTTATGGCATTAAAAAAGGCAAGCAATTCACCCTGAAGTAATCAAAAGATGGCGACTTCCAAGACTACAAAAATATGATTGCTTCCCACTACTCAAACCTGAAAATGTTTACTTGATTTGATGGTACAATGAAAAAGCAGAAATGGCACTCTGGAAAACTTTCCAAAATTCACAAGCAGGTCCTCTTTTAGCAGCAGCATTCTCAGGTAACTTAACACTTCGTATTCCCATTCCTCTCTTCACCATATTCAACTACTGGTTGGATATTTCATGAAGCCCAGGACCTTTTCTTTCTCACAGCTATGTATGAGATTGACCAGACTGAGATGTTGCCTTTCTTCTACTGTCTCTCCCTCAGACATACCTTGAAGATCATTTTTTCCTAGAATCAGTTCTCTACACTGCAACCTGTAGAAGAGAAGGTGATCCTCACAGAGACGAGTGGGCCAACCTATTTCTAAAGATTTCTTTAAAATCTTAGGGAAGCAGAGTCTTACTATGGGAGAGAGAGGTCCTTTTCTCCAGAGCAGAAGAATCAACCTGAGAAGCACAAGTAATGGGGAGTAATTCATGATTTTAGGCACCATTGTTGAATGAAAGGAGAGTAACAGATACACATAGTGGAAGCAAATCAAATGGAAGGAAAACTAGCTATTAATAAATGTAAGATAGAAATTAGAAGAAAATCTTTATCTTCATATTTCTCACCTAGATATTGAAGATACCAAGGCATTATACTCAACTACTTAAGTTGTCCGATGCCTCACCTCCAATTCTATGTTTTCTATTATTCATAACATATATTTAATACTCAGGAGATACTGATATCCCAGTATGATATAGAAACAGGAGCTTAGATTTCCAGAACAAAAACATCTACACTGTCAATTCCAAGGAGATCCAAACCCACTGAATTCTGCAGAAAATCTAACTCATACTTTGGTTCTTCAGCAAGCAAATACAATGTGGACAGTTATTTGCCTGAACAAAATTGGTATCAGTAACCTAAAAAGTGGGATTCACCTGAATTTTTATTTTTTCAGTTTACTGCTGAAAAAAATCAAATGCTTAAATATTAAGTTAATCACTTAGGCTTCCTCTTTCATCACTGAAGTGAGATTTTTACCTCTGAAGACTGAGTTATATTTTATGTTAGACACCCAACTTATCATGGGATGACCCCCCTAGAATGCTGGTGTTAGGTGAGCTGTATTCCACTGCATGGGTGTTATTTCTGGAATTCAGACTGAAACAAAATGAAATGATCAATTATGTTTGTTGAAGTATGTAGTGGTGAAGTTCAGAAATATTTAATCAATAATTTTATGCCAAGCAAAAGCATTTGTTTGATAAAAAGCCTACAGTAAAGTTGTAAGGCTGGAGTATGTATTTAAGATTTTTTTTTACGCAGTTGTACTTAAAATATAGCCCACAGACGAAGCATAACCTTCAACTCTCCCTTTATAAGCTCTGTGTTGTGAAACACTTGTCTCCAGTTAATTAAAATTAAACATAAGCAGACCAAAATATTTTCTAATTTGCAGTTCTGCTCCTTAAATCAGTATTTTTGAACAATATGAACTATGTGGTTTAATTAACAGGAAATAGGGCTCTTCAGTTTGGCCCTGTATCATATCTTGTATAAAATAATGTTTCTAATCCTGCATTAATTTACTCCCCACCATGACTAGCACAGTTCAAAGACAAAAATTAATATTTTCAGGGCTTAGCTATGCACAGTTATCTAGACTCCTATCTTTTAATCTTGATTTCCACCCACGCCACAGCTCCACAAGCAGAAGGATTAAGAAAATAGGACGGTGAATGCATTACTATCACTGTACTCTAATGCATATGGAAGTTATTGGAGGATAATACGGTTCTTTATCTAAACTCAACCTTCCCCAAAGTATGCTCTTCAAGTCACATTTAAATGTCCCACTATGTATGCTATTATTTTGTCCTTGCACAATCCTTGACAGCAAAGGGAAATGGTTTGTGAGTTTTGGTATCCATCTTTCACAGAGGGAAGTCAACTAACACGTAAGAACCAAGAAGAATTTTTCCGATTCCTACCCACATTGTTCCTCTCAGATCAGTCCTTAGGTGAGTCGTCTCAGTTGGATGTGGTATGAGCATGGGGTTAGAAAAACATCACTACTGTTGCAGATGTCAGTGTAAACGCTGGTTCTAATTTTCACATTATTTCTGGGAAGACACTGATCCCCTGCACCTGCAGATGCTGTGTCGGCAGCAAAACCGGTGTGCCTTCTGGAATGGCTGGCAACCCTATTCAGTGGCCAGTCACAATTTTAGGAGCAAGGAAGTGATGTTCTCTTGGATTGGCAATGTAGTGATGACAGATTTCCATCGTATCCCCACTGGACCAATTAAAGCATGTGTTGTATGTGAGGCAGAAAAATAAGATACCCAGCAACTGGTTCTTCTCAAGATTTTCTCTCTGAAACACTTTTTTTCAGAAGGTTCATCCTTGGCTAGGAAAATGTGTCACCTCCATGACTGGGCCTGCAATAGTTGTATGTTGTTAACATATTAGCACATAACCCAACAATGCTTTATTGGTGGAGGTAGTGGGGGGAAAAAAAAAAAGACAATAAAATTTTGTTTACTTCAGAAGAAAAATGACTATGTTCTATTTTTACACCTTCATTGTTGGCCCACTGACCCAGTTGCATCTTGCTGCTGCTGCCTGGGTAGAGTAGAGTTCAGGCACTCAGTCTCATTAAATTTAATTATGGCTCCCTAAGATTCTTCTCCCTACTATTCCATTTGGTGAAATGCTTAATTAAAGACAAGTTCTCATTATTGTTTGATTCTTTGAAGTTGTTATTATACTGAGATATATGGCTATTAACAAATAAAAAAATAACGTTTGTGCCTGTATGCTTCATTAAAGAACTGATACAGAACTATAACCCCTTTGCCTGACAAATGGGTTGTGCACATTCTATCACATTAGATAGAAGTAGAATCAAATGGTATTTAGAAAAAGAATGAAAAAGGAGGCTGGTTGGTAATGGACAATAAGCCTGGACTTCATTTTGTGATTTTTTTATTTGGACATATGACCAATGTTGCAGCTTAAAAGAAATGAAAAAAACCAGAACATAAGCGACTGTCCATTTGCATGTTCTAATTCACGAAGTAAAAAGGGAGATAATGTTGTTTTACTGATGTTTGGGGCTAAGTCACATCACCTCACAAGGGATGACTTAGGTGCAGGTACACAGACAGTTACTTTGCAGTTAAACAACTAGTGCCATTTGCTGTGCCACAGTCTTTGTCTGATTTCAAGCTCACACTCCAGAAGAGTCTGGCTTAACTTTTGTGTTGTATCTGCCAGAGCCTTGAGGATGTCTCAGATACCATGAGCCATTTCAAATAGCACTAAGTACTTCCATTCAGTTGACTGAACTGAGTCCTTACCAACAACTGCAGAAGCACAACGGGCATGCAGTAACTTATGCACCAAACCTTATTCACTTCACAGAAAATTGGAGAAACCTATTTCATTTATATGAATCTCTCATTATTTTCAGTATAGAATCATAGAATCATAGAATCATTAAGGTTGGAAAAGACATCTAAGATCATCGAGTCCAACCATCAACTCAACACCACCATACCCACTACACCATGTCCCTAAGCGCCTCATCTACACGTCTTTTAAATACCTCCAGGGATGGTGACTCAACCACTTCTCTGGGCAGCCTGTTCCAAGGCCTGACCACTCTTTCAGTAAAGAAATTTTTCCTAATGTCCAGTCTACACCTCCCTTGGTGCAACTTGAGGCCATTTCCTCTCGTCCTCTCGCTTGTTACTTGGGAGAAGAGACCAACCCCCACCTCGCTACAACCTCCCTTCAGGTAGTTGTAGAGCGTGATGAGGTCTCCCCTCAGCCTCCTCTTCTCCAGACTAAACAGTCCCAGTTCCCTCAGCCGCTCCTCATAAGACTTGTGCTCCAGGCCCTTCACCAGCTTCGTTGCCCTTCTCTGGACACGCTCCAGCACCTCAATGTCCTTCTTGTAGTGAGGGGCCCAAAACTGAACACAGGATTCGAGGTGCGGCCTCACCAGTGCCGAGTACAGGGGCACGATCACCTCCCTATTCCTGCTGGCCACACTATTTCTGGTACAGGCCAGGAGGCTGTTGGCCTTCTTGGCCACCTGGGCACACTGCCGGCTCATGTTCAGCCGGCTGTCAATCAGCACCCCCAGGTCCTTTTCCTCTGGGCAGCTTTCCAGCCCCTCTTCCCCAAGCCTGTAGCGTTGCCTGGGGTTGTTGTGGCCGAAGTGCAGGACCCGGCACTTGGCCTTGTTGAACCTCATACAGTTGGCCTCGGCCCATCGATCCAGCCTGTCCAGGTCCCTCTGCAGAGCCTTCCTACCCTCCAGCAGATCAACACTCCCGCCCAGCTTGGTGTCATCTGCAAACTTACTGAGGGAGCACTCGATCCCCTCATCCAGATCGTTGATGAAGATATTGAACAGGACCAGCCCCAGTACTGAGCCCTGGGGAACACCGCTCATGACCGGCCGCCAACTGGATTTAACTCCGTTGACCACAACTCTCTGGGCCCAGCCATCCAGCCAGTTTTTTACCCAGTGAAGAGTGGACCTGTCTAGGCCGTGAGCCGCCAGCTTCTCTAGGAGAATGCTGTGGGAGACAGTGTCAAAGGCCTTACTGAAGTCCAGGTAGACCACATCCACTGCCTTTCCCTCATCCACGAGGCAGGTCACCTGGTCATAGAAGGAGATCAGGTCAGTAGTTCTGCTTTGTTAAATAACAGATTTCTTTTTTTCTGAATGGGAAGAAAATACTGCACCCTCAAAACATCCATAGATGTTGATAATTTTTGAAGCTTCTCAGTGTATTCTAAAGTCTTTTCAAGTAAGCTCCTTGGATATTTCATCTATTTTTAAATCACTCTAATGCATTGTCTCCAAAGAAACAATGACCTCTTTGTGCTTTACACTTAACCACAACCATGCAGGAGGTTGGATCTAATCATAATCGTATAAAAATAGGCATACTGTGTCAGAACTGAGATACAGTTATTCCGCTGTTCTATCATCTCTGACGGTGACCAGCAGTGAATATCTGGGAGGTGGTATCAGGCAGCAAGTACTAATACTTCCCGAAAATACTCTCCTTGCCTCCAGCAGTTTATGACTCAGTGAATTCCAGAAACAGACAGCTGTCCTTGTAAACAGTAGCCTGGGCAGATTCTTCATCCTGTATGAAAGCTGTTCTTTTTAATTTCTTTTCAATTTGCCACTTGTTAGTTTCCTCTAGGTTCATTTCCATTAGGTGGTTTGGTTTTGTACTGGAAAAGACAGCAAACTGCTTATCCCCATCCGTCTTCTTTAGGACACCTATGGTTTATAGGTCTCATTAATTTTTTTTTTTTAATTTAATGTTTGCAGGCTGAAAAAGCCTACCCTACATATGAGTGCAGAACCTGTTCTAGACCTTTGATCACCCTTTTTGCTCTTCTGAAACTCTCTATTTCTACTCTTTTTTTTTTTTTTTTTTTGTTTTTTGAGATAAAAACTGGCGAGGGATGAGAATATCATACCCTACAGAAGATGTGGACACACTGTGGACCTGTATAGTGACATAATGATGGTCTTTTTTTTTTTTTTTTTGTGTAATTCAGTTTGCTTTGTTGACTCTGCTTATCATTAAGCTAATATTTTCACAGAATTATATACTGTAACCCCAGGTCTTGTTCCTGGATGATAACAGTCCACTCAAAACCAATCATTTTCTATGTAAAGTTTGGACTGTATTACTGCTTGAGCATCACTTTAAATTTATATACATTGAATGTCATCTGTCATTTTATTGCTTAGTTATTCAGTGTTGTAATATCTTCCAGAAGCCATCAGCTGCCTTGTCTTTCCCACCATAAATTACTTAGTATTATCAGCAAACTTTGTTGACTCATTATTCACACCCCTTTCCCAGGACAGACATTGGGGAACTCCACTGCTGACATACCTATAATGTAAGTCTGATTGCTTACTGCTGTCCCCCTTTTCCTAGCAATTAACAAATTATTCCACCATACAAGGAACTTCCATTTTATACCACAGCAGCTTAATTTTGGTAAAAGTATTTGGTGAGTTTCCTCAATGCCTGCCTTTGGCTTTTTATTGGGTATCTTTTGGAAGTCCAAATAAATATATTAATAAATCCACGTATTTATTGATTTTTCAAAGTACTCCAGTAGGTATATAAGGTATGAATTCTTTTCCAAAGGCTAGGCTGGCACTCACCCACTATTTATCCATGTGTCCATTAATTCTACTCTTCATTAGAGAATCTACTGGACATCGCACTGTTACTCTACAGTTCCTGGAGTCTCCCTTGAAAGATCTGTTGGCTTCACATTAACCATTTTCCAGTTCTCTGGAGCTTTTACACTTCAAATATATTGATCATATCTAGCTTATTCAACTTGCTTTATCATAATCACATCAGTCTTCTTATACATGAAAATGTGTAATATTTTTGTTATAGTCTTTTGAAAAGACTATTAAGTTATACAAGATAGGATCAGTCCTTAGATTCTGTTTATTGCTTCACTTTTACAGCAATTGCAATACTTCAGTGAGGAAAAAAATCTACAATTCATCTTTTCAAATTAAAATCTCCATGAACATAATCTCTATGAGACTCTATTTTCAGTAGTTCTGAACTGTTTCAAGCTCATGGGTTACTTTAAAAATCAATTAGCATACAACAGTACTTTCTTCTGTCATTCACTGCTCAGTGTTTAGCACTGTCTCTTAATCAGAGAGAAAAAATGACAATGGATCCTATGAATAATATTTACTACAGAAGTGTAAAAAGCTGATATAAAAAGACACATTCAAATACGTTTTAATTTGACTACTGGAACGTTGTCTTCATTCAGTACACTAGCACATAGCCTACTTAGCAAATAAATGATAATTTCACAACTAGGCAAGACCTATTTTATTTGAAGCTATGAAATCAGGCCTTCGTTGAATCTCAGTTAGCATTGAACTTGCATTGGGAACAGCACTAGAAAATGTGAAGACAAAAGCATTTTTCAAATTAAGGTAAACAATATACTTATACTTTTCACAGCTGAAGCACATTATGCTTTTGAAGATCAGTACTTTCCCAACATCACGGTTTTGCACTCAGTGATCTGATATTGGCTTTTAATTCAATTGTTCTTACAAATATGGAGTTAATATCAATACCACGGTCCTTCATCACTGTGGAAATTTGAGAAAATCCATCCCTCAAATGCACTAAATATGATTTTAGAAATCAAATCAGCTTCTGTCTTTGACAACATTTGCTGAGAAGGCTGTGTTTTTAGAAAGAGAAGTGAAATTAAAGTGATACTTACTGGAAGCCACCTAGCATCACAGGACATTTTTTCAAGTAATATCTTACCCATGTTGTCTAGGTCAGATTTGGCCTTTGGGTATTTAGCCAATAGTCCACATTTTCAGTCTGACATTACAGTCTCTCCTCTAGAAGGAACCATGCTCCGTTGAACAGATGTCACATTTCATGCCAGAAACAGCTATTTATTATTGAGAAATTAAGTGATTGTTTTATATAGAATCTGTAAAACACATTGGGAAAAGTAATGAAGATGTATATTGTCAGGTTATATGATACAAGGATCATCTGCACACACTCAAAGTAGCCCAGAAGCAACTGGAATGGGACCATCACTGGCCCATATTTCTGGACACCAGCAACTGGAGAAACTGGAGCGTGTGCATATGTCAATGTGTGACTGACAGTTAGTATTAAGCAGGACTTGGTGGCAAGTAGGTAAGAAGCTTAGGAGGCAGATATTGAAGTGGCCATAAGTCTGGGATGGACTGAGATACCACAAGGCCTGCCAGTTGGCTACCAGGGGGACCAGGAGGTCCAAGCCAACTACTGGAGACACTGCAAGGTCTGGGGATCAACTGAGAGATCCATTTGCATGTGTGCATCTCTGCACATGAGGCAACTGGAGATCGGAGGATTCAAGGGACAATTACTAGGTAGGCTGAGTGTCTAACGCCTGTCACTGGTGGGCTCCATAGTGTGTGTGCCTGCCTGTATTTGTGTTCACATGCACAAGCAACTGGAGTGGGGCAGCAGCACTGCGGGCTCACTATGCCCAAGTGTCAGCAACTGGGCAGGCTGGGACCCGGGGGCTAGAATGAGTGTCTGACCACAGCTGTTGGAAGGATCCACATTGCACATATGTATAGGTTTCCCACTGTTAGACCTTTATCCTGAACAGCTGGAGAAGGGAACAGGATGAGGCCATTGGTGCTGTTTGTGTTTGGGTGCTGAGCTGATGTGTCTGTGTTGATCTACGTGGTCAGCCGTGTATAGATGTGTTGTATATACATGCTCTGTGTATGTATGCTTACTGGGAACACATGCTCAATCTTGCTCCTGGGTGGACCTCGGGGCACGGAGCTGCAGTAGTCTCATTGTTATCAGACTGTCAGATTTGGCACTCGTAACATATATTGCACTTTTTTTGTTTTAATGTACTGTAAAAAAAAAAAGATCAGTTAATTGGAAGAAATTTTTATATCAGACTACTACTCTCATCAGAGAAGTCCAAAAAATGCAGGGACGTCCAAAAGATAGGTGAAAAACATGGTATGGACTGGTCTATGTCCAGCTGAAAAAGTAAGCATCTAGTCTAAACTATTCCTTTTGATTCTTCTATTATTTGTAGATCAACAGGCACATCCTAAAAAATTACTGATCTTGTCCTAAAAAGGTTTGAGAGAGATGAGGTGAATTGTTCTCCAATGTTTCTCTCCTTCACAGATTCTATGAGGAGGCTGGACACCTAACTGTTAGGTAATTAAACTTAGGTAAAATGAGTCCTACCTAGAGAAGCAGAAAAAATTCACAATCCGTAAAAAACTTCACCTTCCAATTTCCCAAACCACTGGTTTTAATAATGTGTAAGACCAGATTGGTACCAAAAGGTATATTGCTGTAGTGATATGCTGCTGTAAAAAGGATACCTTAACCTGTTCTCTCTTCCAGACCAATGAACTGTCATAATGGCTAAATATCTATTTAAGGTCCATATCAGGTAAGAAAGAATCCCACGGTCCTGAGCTGTCAGAGCAAATAATATATAAAAAAGCTGTTTAATACTCACAAGAAGAGGGTTTGGGTAAAAACATCTATCTTACATAAATGGTCATTTTGTGAACAATAACTTCAATTTTACCTTATTCATGGCTAAGAAACTAAATTGTCAGGGAAAGTTTTTTGGTTTAGTTTGGTTTTTCTAAAAATAAACTTTTTTTTTAATAAAAATGTAACTAGTTTAGATTTAACACTGCAGAAACTTTAAGTTTTCGGATAACAGTTTAAACAATCTTTCACAAATTACTTTGTGAATGTAATATAACCCTGAATTAATCCAGAAGACCACAGTTATTGCACTTTGATATTATGAAGATAGTTTTGTAGATGAGAGAGAAAAAACATGTGCGAGGGGAGGCGTCATAGAAATAGGAAGTGAATTTCTGGTGAAATAATAAATCTATTGCTGATTGTAGATTTGGACTATGAGATCTGGACCATCAAATCTGCTGTCATAAAAGCAGTTTTTCTCTGAACAATTACCAGTTTCAGCCTCATTAGTCCCTCCTCCGTTAATTTCCTCAATACCCACATCCACCACGGGAAGCTGCTAACTAATATACTGCGGGAGAAAGGTGTTTGAGGAGAGGGGGTATTTAAGAAAGAAATCAAAGACTAAAGACATGCAACTAATCTAATAAACCATCCAGGTAGCAAAAAAGATGTAAGGATCTAAAAGAAATTCAATTCCTTCCATAGGTGATTGCATTTTTCTGCAGTTTAGCATCCTTTCTATCTCACCAGAGTGAAAATGCCAAAGAGCCACAGCGTTAGAGTAAGCGGAGAAAAGGACTTAGTGTGAAATGGTGCCAGAGCGGACGGTAGCGTCCCTTATCCTGCCAGCTTGTCTCTCCAGGAGACCTTCACTTCTCGTTGTAAACTCTACTAGCACAAACCCCCAATTATACTCAAACGTCTTTTGTTACAGAACATCCCAAAGCAACTGGTGCTGGGTCCCAGCCTCAGGGTTGTCCCAGAGGGAAAAGGGAACGGCTGCACAGCGCCTGTGCCCCGTCACTGGAGCTGCTTGTGCACGGCCTGGTGAAGCAGAACGGTTTCACCTTGCCTATTAATTCCTACACAGGTTCAAGCCAGTTCCTAGCGGTGCATTGGTCCTATTTCATGCTGAATTCAACTTTTAAACCAGCTTACCATTGTAAAATTCCACTTGATCCTGCACAGCAATATGTTGCCATAGAAACTTGAATCAATCCAGTCGTTAATGACTTTCTTCACATGGGAACTTGAGTGCAATATTTTTCCAGATTGAATAAAGTTACAAGTTAGCCATCTGACAATAACATCAAAGAAATTTATGAAGATATGCTTCATTAGTCGTCTGCTAATGTGTCATGTGAATAGTATTTAATAAACACAACATATGAAACTATTATATAATTAATATATAAACCATTAGTTATTATAAGAATTATATATTTATGTATCTTTAATAATATTTCAAAATATATTATATAATATACATCTATACTATATGTGTTATAATATACAGTTATAATAGATATGCTTTTTATATTTTATAAAAAACATATAATTTTATATAATAAGATAAGGACATGGCAATTGAAAGTGTTTGCTCACAGTGATACCTTGATTTGAAATACCTCAGTCAATTTACATAAAACAAGAAGTATCCTCCATTCTTAAACTAAATTATGCTGAAAATTTTAATGAAAGATTTTTAATTACCTATTTCTGTTCATCTTGACTATATGATGGCTAGTAAAAATGCTAGGAAAAACCCCAATATTTTCAAAGCAAGTAGGTACTTAGTAACGTTCAAAGATGAAAATATGATTTTATGAGTGTTTGTGCAATGAAAATATGCCCATCAAAAACACTTAGACAGCTCTCAGATAAACATCTGGGCTTTTGAATGATAACACACTGAAATTCTGATTCTTTATAACTGCTGGCTGTCATTAGAATAACTGATTGGTTTTTTTCTGTTGAAACTGAAGAAAGGAATTTTTTTGGGCACTTTCATACATTTTAAAATATCTACTTTACATGGAAAAAATTGTGTGTTTTGTTTTTTTTTTTTAAATGACAATTAAAAAATGAACTTAGTCAGAAGAAATCTGAATATTGGTGGGTGGAAGCCACAATTTTGATTAAAACCTTGCCAAGTTGCTCCCTGGTGTCATAGTTTATTTGCTTCTTTTCCTTTATTGTCCTTCTATACCCAGGCTCACTGACCCTTAAACGTTTTCCATATGGTACCTCTGGTTGTGGGACTCTCCTGACATACTGAAGTAGCTCAAGAAGAATAGGAAAACAAAACCACAGTAGGTAAAGTGGGCACCCTGATCAGCAAAAAAAAAAAAAAAATCCCTAAGAGCACAGTGACTGTAAACTGCAAATCCCTTGATATCAGAACTTTTGGGTTTCAGCCAGAGTTTTTGAAACAGTCTTCAGGTGTTTGTTTGCTATTTCAAAAAAATCAATGGTTTTAAAAAAAGAAAAGCACTTTTCTGACAAGCCCTGGTTACTATAATAGTAACTTCCGTCACCAAACAGATATAGAAACACACTGAGAATCATGAATCCTGGTTTTATTTTTGATTTTGCCACCGACGGTTTGACATGAGGTACATCACTTCACTCTCGTCTCCATTTCCACTTCCATATTCAGCCAATGTCTCCTGAGTTGGGCTCCTCTTTTCCTCTGGGTGTGTACAAAAGGATCTAAGCCTCATTTCACAGAGGTGTGAATTTTAAGGACAAAACATTGATCTGAACTGAGCTCCTGGCCAACACAAGCAATAGCTTCTCACCATGGAATGCCTATATCTGGATCATCATTTTCCAAACAAAGAATGGGTCTAGAGACTTAAAAGAATGGAAAGTGTCTTTTATTTTTTTTATCATTCCCTGCTAAGGACTAACAGTTAAATAAAAGATAGCACTTCTGTTAAATACCAATCCAGGAAACCTCAAAGGTGCCTTGTCTGAAGGGGTCCATGACAGCAAATCTGGAGTCTCTTCTGGCTGGGGCAGTGTCATGGTTTAACCCCAGCTGGCAACTCAGCCCCACCCAGCCGCTCGCTCACTCCCCGCCAGTGGAATGGGGGAGAGAATAGGAAGGGTAAAAGTGAGAAAACTCGTGGGTTGAGATAAAGACAGTTTAACAGGTAAAGCAAAAGCCTCACACACAAGCAAAGCAAAACAAGGAAATCCTTCCCTACTTCCCATTGGCAGGCAGGTGTTCAGCCATCTCCAGGAAAGCAGGGCTCCATCACGCGTAACGGTGACTTGGGAAGACAAACGCCATCACTCCGAACGTCCCCCCCTTCCTTCTTCTTCCCCCAGCTCTATATGCTGAGCATGATGTCATATGGTATGGAATATGCCTTTGGTCAGTTGGGGTCAGCTGTCCCAGCCATGTCCCCTCCCAACCTCTTGTGCACCCCCAGCCTCCTCGCTGGTGGGGTGGGGTGAGAAGCAGAAAAGGCCTTGGCTCTGTGTAAGCCCTGCTCAGCAGTAACGAAGTCATCCCTGTATTATCAACCCTGTTTCCAGCACAAATCCAAAACACAGCCCCATACCAGCTGCTGTGAAGAAAATTAACTCTATCTCAGCCAAAACCAGCACAGGCAGTTAATTTCTGTGTTATTCCCTGGGATACACCAGTCAGGAAGGGACAGAACTGTGCATTCCCAAAGCTTAGGAGAAATATTAGAATTCTAATGTTAGGAGTATCCATTAGTAGCCAAACTATAACTGTAACCATGGCCTTTGTCTACTGAAGTCTGCTTCTCCTTTAATTCCTCTTTATTATTCTTGAGAATGTTTTAACTTCATTGCATGTCATTAGGAAACTATTAGCCCCATTTCAGATCCTTGCTATTGTATTAAGACAAAGACAGGTTTCATTTTTAAAAAGTCTCTGTAAGTCATAGGCACGAAAGCTTCCTCGCGTCCAGTCATCCCCATGCAGAAGGCGGGTACAACAAATAGCTGCTTTCATGTAGTGCACAGATTTCAATGGTATTTATGGATTCTGTGGAAAAGTAGATTTTGCTCCCTTCAACGTCTATCATTACTGAACTTTATCTATCTATCTATCTATCTATGTATTTATTACTGCAATCTATTTATTTATTTATCTATGTATTTATTTAGTGAGTGTGTTATACACACTAAATGTATAACTATTATTTTGCCATTTATCCTATCTTAACTCAAAAATCATTCTTGTACAAATCAGTACCTCAATATGCCATGCAAAAAGTGGTACTTGATTCTCTTTTAAGCTCTTTTTCTGAATATGCCTAATGTTCTAGGTGAGATCTATGGTCTTGTTGATCTGCTTTGGGATTCAGAGTACTAGTGTGGCTCAGAGGAGCCTTCTACCTGAGCTACAGTTCATTTACTGGCCAGAAAAAAATGCTGTCCCTGAACTCAGAGGCCATGGAATTTGCAAGCTCTTCTAGGGACACCAAGTCCCTCCAAAGGAAAGAGGAGCTAGCAGGGACAGAGGTCCTGGGGAGTGATTTCCAGAGGGGCTTTCGGACTCTAATACCTCTAACTACACGTGTTAGAGCAGCACCAACATTCACCAAGGAACAGTAGTGGTTATCCTGAAAATCACAATGTTTTCCTAGGCTTTAGTGAGGGAATAGACTTCTCTATTCATCTTTCCTCTGAGCTCTGTTGAAAAGGCATGTTCTAATTCTTCCCACTAAAGCAAATTTGAAATCAATAGAAGATTCTTGGTAACTAATACATTGTAAATAAATAACAGCTAGAACTGTATGACTGTAAGTAGGAGCAGTTTCCCCACTCAGATGCTCTGAGTTCCTGTAACTTTTGTTCAGGAGAGGTATTAGTGCCTTCGGTACTAAGTGTAGATGTCCTTCAGGATTGTCAAAGGGACTATCAACAACTGGTGGAGAACTATGAAGTGACTGGAAATTATCAAATTCTTTCACTGCAGACGATGCAATAGCTTCTGAGGACGGTTAATATTCAGCTTTGCAATATCAAAGATTTTATCTCCTGTATGACCTATCCTTTTAAAAATGGAAAGGCCTTGAAATGATGTAACCAGAGGAAAGAAATCCTTCTTCTTTAAGCCACACAACATTAATGGTTAGAATAATAATGAGTTTTGACCAGACCACATTGTCTATCTCATAGATTAAAACAGAGGAAATCTCCAGGATTTTTGAAGAGTAACAAAGATACAAAGAGATCAGCCAACAGGAGGAAGAACCTAGGAGTTTATCCAGCTTCCAAGTGCTTTAGTGGCCCAAGCAGAACTCAATGTTAAAGCAGCAAAGTTCTCCTGGTTTGTACACGGCTCTGCTAGCAACGTCGCACTTCGGTCCCATAGCACAAAGCATCTCCATTAGCAAGGCAAGCTATACCAGTAATTGCCCTTTTTAGTGCATGGGTGATATATCTTCATAATCCTGACTTTGACAGATCTCAATTGATGGACATTCATAGGGTTGGCTTAGCCTTAGGAGGAAGCAATGTAATATCTAAATTATAACATGCTCCAGTATTTACATTGCAATCGTATAAATTAGAACTGCTTGCTTCTTGCCTTCTCTCAGTCTCTCTGTATCAGCTCTTTTCCTTTCAATCAGCTCTAGCAAACTCAGCCTCTGATCAGCCACACAGGCAAGACAGGATCGTCATGATCCCACAACACCTGCTGTCTTGCAAGAATCTCTGGCACTCTGTCACAGTAACTTTTCAGTTCATTTCTGAAGCTCTGGTGATGTGTTAAATTTAGTAAATTTATTAAGTCTTTGTAGTTTGTTAAATCCTGGCTAGGCTAAGTGGGCTAAATTAGCCCTGAAGAGGGTAAATTAGAAGATTTTGAGACTTAACGTGAAAAGTTTTGGCTGAAGTAGGTATTCTGGTCTGGGTCTGAGGGATGTGATTAGTCACTGAAAGAGCTGTGCCAATGGAAGGTCCTATGGATATCTATAATTTAATCCTACTTCTTAGTCTTAAATAATAGTGTTATGTGTAAAATAGTATGGGAAACAGCATATCACAACCGTTGCAGACAGAATGGGTAAGAGTATGAGATTAGCATACCTGAGTTCATGAGGCAGTACAGGACAACTAGTTAGACTAAGAGGAATTTCTAGAATCAGACAATATCAGATGCATGAGAAAGAGCTGAGTCAAGGCTTTAGATGGACAAAAAGTTAGAAGAAACCACTTAATTGCCAAGCAGACATAGACATAATCTTTGCCTTATTTAGATTGCAAGAAAACAGTGTAATCATATCCAATTATATTTTTATAGATTAAAATGTTTCATAATATTGATTGAAGTAATAAAAGATGGTTCTGGCACCCCAAATATGTTCTTCTGTCCTTGAAGAATGGGAATGTAAAGCTTCCTATCTGAGATAATCAAATACTTCTTGAAACTCAGTTGTTGAACTTAGGTAAATTAGGTAAGATTTCTGCACTAAAATAAGTAATTTCCCTCTCAGGAATTTTTCTTTTCATTTTGTATTCACTTTGTATTCACTTTGTACACATTTCTTATAGGTCACAGCAGCAAATACATTTGCTATGTCATATCTGCATGGCATGATTTTTATTTACTTATATTTCATGATTATTTTGTTAAGTAAAATTATTTTCATCTTGTTTTCATAGAAAACCAATCTCTATATGGATTTTTTCCAACTTGTGTGTTTTCCCAAGTAATATCAAGAGGTCAACAAATCTAAATACAGTTATACAGAAGAAAACCCAGATTTGTGCCTTTCTTGTGGATTATTTTCCTTTACTGGTAACAAACAGAACATTTCCAGTACAGCTGCATCCATACCATGGATGTTTTGCTGCTATTCCATTACCAGTAAATTGCTTCTACCATCTGTATCTCCCTAGTGTTAAAAGCATACGTTTTACTGCCCTGCTTTAATCCTTATAAGTCCTGACCTTATTTAAAGAAAAAAAAATAGAAAAATAGAAAAATCATTCTTTGCTTCTCGTTGAGCAAAATACAGAACAGGACATCCCCCTGAGGAAAGAAAAAAGTAAGTAAAGAATTCATTTTAAGGACTGAACAACCAAGGAACATTGCTGAGAAGGTATAAAGCACATCTTACTCTGTTCCAGAGGTTACTAAAATTCAGCATAAGAATGTGGAACAAAAAAAAAAAAAAACCAGAAACAAAAGAAGAAGGCTGAAAGAAAAAGCCTGGCTTATCAAAGTGCAGCACAAGAATAGCATAGTCTTGTGGTCTGAGAAACAGTAATGAGGAGGGAACTCCTACGATCTCATGCTGTCTCTAAGTGCAACATCCTTCACTTCTCTGTTTCCCAAGTGGAGAGGATAACTGGCTGAGTCCAAAGCACGAGAACTTCCTCCACTGTCTTCTTTGTAGTGCTCAGGTATACAGATGATGAACTCACCAAGGAACTGGTCACTAATTGACAGAAGACACCTGCAAGCTGGATGCAAAGAATTGCTTTGTAGGAATAGAGAAATTCCTCATCCAGACAGTGCTTATGACAAAGTTCACAAGTTCTGCTTCCCTAGTTCTTCTCTGGCCTGTCATATGTGAGTAAAAGGTTTTTTTGTGTTCTAAAATTGCAGAACACTGGACACACATTTTCCCTTTCTAAAGCACTGAAAGCCAGGTCACACAGTCTCATGTGCTCACATGTGGACTCCACGTGATTCAGGAATGTGATCCCAATCTAACCGCACTGCGATGAAGTAGATGTGAAAGTGCCTCAGCAGCCATCTCGACTGACAGATGACTTCAGGCTCTCCTAGTAATTCAGAGCTCTTCCCCTGGGGACACTACAGCTATGTATCCTTTGGAGAACAGTAACACACAAGTACCAGAGATCTCCTTGAGACTGAAGTAAACCAGGTGCAGTGGATGGAGGTAGATTTTCAGAGTCATTAAGCTCTTTTTTCAGTACTCTGATGGGGCAGAAGTCCTTAAAATCAATGCAAATATAAAATATTAAGTCCCCTTTATGGAGCCAAGGAAATGCAAAGCGGCTGTATTGTAAAAAGAATCAGGTTCGAGGACTACATGAAGGTATGCGAATTAAATTGCACAAAACCAAACTACATAAGCACTAGGGTGGAGAGGAATTTGAGTAGATCAGGTGCCTCATCAGCAGCAAGGGACCTGTCAAATATCTCCTGATGTCTTTGTTACTCCTGTTACAAACTAGAACGACCCAAAGTCAACTTGGAGGAGCAGTTTTTCTGGTCCCTTGATTTTTTTCCCCAAGTTCAATCTCTTCCTCTGCTTTGTATCTCCTGTCTTCTACCACAATAAAATGTGTTACTATTATGAAACAGTTGGTGTTTCTGCGTGCTCTTCTTGAGCAGGGGTGGATGAAACAGAAGTGGCAGGGCTGGGGAGAGAGAGGGGACAAGGGCCTATTTTGCAGGTTGGTGCAGGAAAGGCTGAACACCCACAAAGCTCTGTTTTGCTGTACAGGCTGGCCAAGTCTGATTTCTACTGCTTCCTCCTCCTCATGTTTGCCTTTTTCAAAGGGTCTTTTTTCTCTTTTATGTTCAAGACACAAAGTCCATATTGCATAAGGTGGGAATACGCTTGTCCACCCCCCCAGGTTTTGAGATTTTTCTGTTGGATTTTGTTTTTCATTTCAACAGTGTTTAATGGTCTCTAGCTCTTTCAAAAGAATGGAAGGCTTCTGTCACTCAGAAACAGAAAAAAGTAAAGAAGAAAAAAAGCTTCTCATGTAAATGGAAAAATATACCGAAGCTTGCAAAGAATAGAGGGCAAGATTTCTTTGTGTCTACCTAACTGAGAAAAACTAAACTGAAGGCAGATTTATCTACTCAGTAATAAGCATGCTCTGTATCTAATCCTGTCTAGGGCCAAATTCTTGTTTTTACCTCTGTAAATCTACTAAAACCCTGAAGAAGCGAATGGCATGGCTCCTGGGTTGCAGCAGCATGAATGAGACAGAATAGGTGAACTAGGTGAACAGATGAACTAAAATGATTTTATTTCTACAGCTAGAAATACATTTGGAAGGGGTGAATAGTGAACAGATATCTTCCTAAATTATGCCCTGGGGAAACTAAGGGCAGATATATACATACAGCCAACACTGTATCTCCATTTGTAATGCTCTTTGGGTCATGTTCTAGTAACATTTACCACACATGAACTTCATGCCCATCATCCGCTAAACACTTATTCATCCTCAACGGATAGAACCAGACTATAACATCTGCTGATATCAATACAGACATATGCACCGGCCATGCAACAGCTGTAAAAATAAAAGCCATTTTCCATTTCTTCACATAACAAAGCAAGCTCTGTTTCAATGAATGTTTCAGCTCAGCAAACATTCTAAGATGGACTTTTCATGGTTAAACAAGCCAAAAATTTCCCTGCCTCCCTCTAGAGAGATATTCTCAAGTATGTTTCACAAGAAATGAAATTCCAGTTATATGAAAATGCTGAAAAGTTAGAGATTAAAAAGATGTTATCCATGTTTAGCTGATTTTCAAAATAATCAATGAAATCATTCAAGCTAAAGGGAGCATTTACATTCATTTTATTGCGGAATTATTTCACCGTTATGGGTTCGGTAGTTGTTATGTATCCCAACAGAACAGAAGCACCTCTGAATTGTGCTGCAGCATAGATTAAGATGTTAAAGCAAGCTATCACTGCAAACAGCCCATGCTATAGGGAGAACAAAGAAATAGATTGATGGTATGAGCGGAGATGTGCTGTCTTCAGAGAGGAGCTCCAAATGAAAATCTCAAGTCTGAGCTAATTTGAAATTGGAGAAACTGGGATCAGGATCTGAGTGTGCCCTTGTGCCAGTTTTTGCCGCATTGTGCTGCTTCCCATACTGGGAATACTTTCAAAACTTTTGAAATAATAAATGATCATCATAAAAGTATACAGTACTGCAAGAGCAGTCTGGCACAAGAAAAGCAAACAGATCTTGACTTCTGGTCACAAGCACATTTTCTGCTACTTTTATAGTGTCTATCATTTTTTCTTCATTACTGGTACCCTGTCAGAATGTTTAAAATAAATCTGCTATCCTTTTTGTTCTTTTATTTTCTTTTGGCTGAGGTTATCACCTTTCCATTCGTGCTTTCTGCACACAGCATAACTCATCACAGCTGGGCTGTTTGTTTGCTTTTTCATGAGCACTGACATTACAGTCAACTTCAAGCTGGGGACAGAATTTGCTTGAAAGAGAACTGTGCTTTTTGACACAAGGAAGGCGACAGCATCCTGATCAAATCTTGCCCCCCCCCGATTCATGATCTATGTTTGGAAATGTTGGTGCTTGAAAGACCCTTGCAGGAAATACAACATGACCATCAGAGTTGGGAATTTATGGACCTCTACTGTCATATTTCATTAGTGAGACAAAGGTGCTAGAAGTTACAATATCATAACCTCTCACTGGTGGGACCAAACTCTGTGCTGAACAAAGGTTATGAATATTTGCATATGAAGGTTCCAATATGACAATTCATGTGTTTTCTTCTTTTATTTCCACCATAAAAAATGATGGATTAAAATCAGAATCAGGGTACAAATATTTGTTTTTATCTTATACCCCTTCTCTTGCCTGAATGAGATTCACTATATTACTGCTTTTACCTGTTAATTTTCTCAGTCGTGTGTAAGACAGAAGAAACAGCAGCTTTGCCCAGGGGATCTCACAATCAAATCAGTTCATCCATGTCTGTATGCAAAGAAGAAGAATATTGTAATGTCAAACATAAACTGTGGTTAATTATTTAAGCAGTAAGTAACTTTTAAGAAACAAAAGAGTATATTAAGCACAGACAGTAAAATTACCACAAGACATTCCCTACTAGAATGAGTCTGCTTTATAGTAGATTAAATTGTAGCCTCAAACTACTTGATAATTTAGCTTTAATGTTTCCAGTTTGTCAAATATTAATATTAGATGAGTGTGAAATTTCAGCCAGAGGTAAAGCAGTTTCAGGACTAGAAAGTTGCTTCTAGCCAAAGGAAAAAAAAAAGATTTATAGAAACTAAAATAGGTTCTGGATGTATTGGGTGTTTGTATTTTGACCATGAGCCAAAAGAAAAAGGAAAAAAAAAAAAGAAAACGTGTGACTAGTGATTATCAAGGAATTCATAGGTCAATTATTTTGCCCTGTTTCAGGTCAGGAGCAGAGAAATGCACAATGGTCAGTTGAGCATGTGCTATACGCAAGATTTCTAACTTAAGAGTTCAGTGGTGTAGGATGAAATTCTGGCTTAGTTGAATCCACAGTAAAACTCCCATCTGCAGCATTTATATCACACTGCAATAACATCTCCCCTTCTCAGAACAGCTTATGACTTGGCCATCCCATAGTCCAGTGTGAGTATTTTACAATAGGAATTTAATACCTATGAACAGCTAACTCTACATTTTTCTGGTCAAGGTTTTCCAAGACGTTCTTGTATGTCAGTATGGCACTTTAAAACCATCTGCAGGTTTCAGCCAAAGGCATAACGCCAAAATATACCCCTAAACAGCTGCTGTCATTTAAAAAGCTCCAGGAAGGTTGAATCATTTCAAAATCCAACCAGAAAAGGGAGGTGGAAACAGGCTAGGTATTTTCTCTATTAAGCAATGAACCAGTGTTTAGAGCACTTACACCAGACATCCTCTACCTGAGAGGGCTTGAATTCATGCCCCATCCCTCCGAGACAGCACCACAAACTTTATAGGGAACTTTGAGTTAACCTCTCACTTCTTCCTTTAATATCTGATCTAGTTTATATGTAATATTTAACTAGAACAAGAAGAGGAACCCCAGTAACCCCATTTCTAGCAATGTGTCCTGACCTTGTTCTGTGGCTGCCCTATGCAGACTGCACTCAGTTGTGCCTAGGCACCATGGGGTGGAAACTCATAGAGGTGTACCAGGATTTTGTTGTGTTGATGCTTCCCAAATATTAGCATGAAATATTTTCAAGCATCTCTGTGACTCTACACCACCAGCACATTATGGTAGATGGGTATATATGGCATCTGGATACAGATGGCGTATTTAGAAATGGTGTGGAGTGACAAATCTGAGATCACAAAGGAAATCTTTGCCCACTAACGAATTAAATTTGTGGTTTCTCAGCCCAAGAGTTGAAACTTGAGTGCTGCACAGTCCCTTCATTCCTAGTACTGACAAACATTAGAATCACCGAACAGAGCAAGCTTCTTTACCTGTCTGTTACATCCCTCTGCTGGGCCTTCTGGAAGGTTTAACAGGCCAGCCCCTGATGCCTGTTTTTATATGGATATGAAAATCAAACCCTCACTGTCTAGTTAATGCTCTCTATCTACTTATGGACAGGAACAAGGTATCCACCCTTATTTGAATAATTTTATTATTAACCTTTGAAACTGTTGATCACAAATATGTGCTAAGTGACCTTCAGACTCTTTTGGGGTTGAAAACTTTAATGTTTTAGGTAGGTCACAACGCAAGGCAGCTGGCTATCACAAACCCCCTCTTGTTCATGAGTTTCCATCTTGCTTGGTACCTGGATGAAGCCACAGAGGAGACCGAATAACTGGGACTTCATTGCCCTCCATATGCTGCAGATAGAACTCGCCATGCCACCCAAGGCCACATTTTGGCTGTGCTTCATTCCCAGTGCCTGGCAGGCACCGGGCTGTGGATGGAAGTGAACACAGCATGAGTCATCCTGGAGGAGAGGGAAGTGCTGTGCTGTGAGTGGGAGGAAGCATTTAGATGAGCTGGCAGAAGCTGTGACTGCCGCAGGACGCAATGATCAGTCATTACTCCTGAACTCAATAGCACCAGTGGCCGGAAATAATTCTTGACTTCCCTTGCCCGGTGACTGTACCCTCCCTGGTAAACGTGGATGTCTTGATGGCCTTTTTTGAGCTGGTTAACTCCTGACTCACGATCCTCACTTGGACTGTGAACGGGTTAGGGCCACCTCTCATGTGGCAGGTGTTGGGGCCACCTCAGTCCTGTGGCAAGGACTCTTCAAATGGCTAAGCGGATGTCTCTGAAGATCCACTGTGTGGACTTCAGGTCTTTTCTTTAGCTCTGTTTGAGGGTGGGCTGTACCCAGGGTATTTGTCAGGACAGGGAAAAGACTGACAATCTCTGATGATGTCTACCAGAAATGCTTTCTCCGCTGCAGATGCAGCAGCAGATCAGCACAGTGCGATAACCACGTTTCCTGCCCTATTAGGTGAGAGCTTGCAACACAGCGTGATGGGGACAAGAATCCCTTTAAATCATTCTAGCTGCAAGTCCGTCCCAGTAATTATACGCCCATCACACCTATCTTATGAAATGAAGTGCATCTTCAACACTTCCACAGCAATTCTGACACTGCAGAGAGGCAAGTGGACCTGCTGTTGAGGCACCTTGGCTCAATGGCTAGGGCGTAAGGCGAGGGCTCAGGCCTGCACCTATTTCCCCGCGGTGCTGCATGTTTCCCTCCTTTGGCGGCACCTTCCCATCCCAAGCGGTCTGCAACATCTCCCTCAGACGTGGTGAAAGCAGGAGCCATGGAAGCACCAGAAATAAGCACTTCCCTCAGCTCAGGCTCTTTAGAAAAGCTGCTTTCACCCCTTGTGGCAGCTTGTCAGAATGAGAATCAAGTGACTTTAGTTGTGTTTATCTCTTTATTATGCAATTAGCCACATTGCAGGGTCCTGTGATTTCCTTTTGTGACTTAATCCTTGTAACTGAATTGCAGAGCTATCCTAGAAATAGACTCAATAGAAACTTGGGAATAGTAATAATTACAAACCTCCTGAGCTTTCCAGTCTTCCAAATTAATGTATGCTTTAATTAGCTGTTGGTGCTTAATTCACTCCTAGAGGCAGTTCATTTAAACCATTGCAAAAGCATTTTAAAGTTATTTCCATTTTTGCATCAGAATATGAAATCAATGCTTAAAATATCTAGAAAGTTCATGCTTTTTGCTTACATTTTCACAATGAGTTTCAGAAGGAAAAGGAAAAGAAAGACGGTTTTCATTTTACCTACAGGTTTTCAGTGCAGCACCGAATAAATTCAGTGCTTAACAGCCCCACCTCCTGGTGAAAAAACAATGATAAAATAAAAATTTGTTTTTTTCTGGGGACGTACATTCCCTGGCAATTTTTTTCTAGCTCTAGCTTACATAAGGGAAACACTTTTCTTTTTTACCTTTGTATGACAGCTCTGGAGCATGTTTAGAGCTTCTTTTTTTTTTACCTTTCCCTGTATTCCCTCATTTTTTTCTCACTTCACAGGGATAATATATTTTAATCATTGCTTCTCTCCTTAATGTCTCCTTTAAAATAGCTGAGAAATCCATTCTCTGTCCTTTTATGCCTCCCCGTAGACAAATCTAAAGCTAGAAATCAGGAAAAACCCAGCAGGATCTGGGAACTTCTGAAGCTGTTCTTGTATACAGTGTCTCCAGGAGTTAAAGCATTAGACAATAAGGAATTCCAAGATGATGTAAAACTTGGAGAATAAATCATTAGGTGTCAGAAAATCATTATCCAGTAGCAGGGAGCAGGCTGCACCTGCCCTTAGGATGGATATTGCCTATGTGGCTCTCTTTCCTGTGCAGAAATCTAGGTTTTCCGTTCATTTTGTTTCACAGTAACCTCCTAATAGCAACTTCTGATACCTTTTAACTTCTTCCGCTGATTCCTTGCCTCCAGAAGCGGACTTATAAAATTGATATAAACCCAGAATGGTTAATAACAAGAAGAGGACTCCCAGCATTTGGGGAGATGAAAACAACCCACATTCAATCCTTGGAAGCATCATGAGGACAACGAAAAGGTCAGTGACTTCATTGCTAAAGAGAGCATGCAAGGCAGGAGCATGGCATGCGCGTGAAGAGGGGCTGGATGCTTCACAATGAGAGACACCTTCAGTATAAATCATGGGCAAGCTTGCTTAAGATCTGCCACTTTTACATTTCTGATTCAGTCTTTGCTTCAACCTCTGCTATCTTTAGGCTTGCCAGCACCTCTCTCCCCCAGTTACCTGTCAGCCCACATCTTCCACATCCTCGGGATTCCCATCATCGCGGCTGGCCCTGCAGCATCTTGCAGAGGGGAGACTGCTTTGCAGTGAGCTGCCTTTCGAGCAAGGCTTCTGAAGAGCAGGAGAGGTGATGAAACCTCGGTCTACCTCATACAGACCTGTTGGGGTCTGGCTGGGGTGGGCAGTGGCAACAAGGTTATTCTTTTCTAGAATTAAGTGCAAATTAGACTATTTTAAGGAATGTATTTTAAAGCACCACAGAGACCAGGTATCATGTGCTTTTACAGGTATTAGCTAGTGCATTTGTAATGGAATCTGCCCAGCAAATACATGTTTTACTTTCCCTGCTACAGTTAAAATGCCTCAGCTAATACTTTTCAACAATATACCTTTTAATACTATTAAAGATCAAGCCAGAAGCTATTGAGCCCTGTTGCAACACAACACATTAGCATGCAAGGGAAAGCTTCTCCGCCCGTATCTGAAAGGGGCAAACCAGTCCTGGGCCCAGCATTTGGCCCCACGTAATCGTTATTCATTTGCAAGCTTAACAAAGTGCTGCATTAAATTTCAGGAACTATTGATTGCTCTCGAGGTGGTTATACAAAATCAATTGTGGAGTTTTGTTTTAGGGAAAGGTGTAAGAGAGGAGGAAGGAGTACATGCCAGGATTTAAGAGAAAACACACGTGGTTGACAGGCTTAGGAATGTCATGGGGTCACAATTCCAAAGATCTAAGCCCCATCTAACCAAATCTTTTCTGTTGCTCCAATATCCCATCACAGGTTGCTTCAGGCTGCCTTGAAGAGTCTCCTAGCTTTGTTCACCTCCTTTTCTTTGTATAGGCAGCTCTCTATGGTTTGCAGTTTATTCTAGTTTAACAAATAAATTAAGTCACTGGGGAGGAAGGGGGAAGGAGACAGAAGATATCTGTGCACATGCCTTAAGGTTGAATTGAACTTTTTATCTTGTTTAAAAGGTTGCCTACAGAAGGGAATAAATAGGAATGTTATTGGGATGTGGGCTTCAGCTCTGCTAGCTTCTAAACATATACAAAACATTTTGGTGCTTAAATAATTTGCCAAAATGTGCTAAATTGATTCACCTCTCACAGAAGCAAACCCCGAGAGTATCCCACCTCATCTACTTTACCCACAACATTTACCACCAGTGCAAGAAACAAAATGAGGTCCATGGATGCAATTCAGCCCATTCTGGTGGAGAATAAATGCCATTTAGGACTGAAATAACTGGTAATGTTGACTCACCTCCCGGAGACCATAACACAAAACACTCTCGTATCAAGTGTTGGACTCCCTGGAAGTGTCATCAAAGATATTTAGGAAAAGACACCGAAAATGAAGGATGTATCTTCTCATCTCTTGCTGGACTATTCAGGGAGCTTGTAGCATCACTTCCATGCTGCGCTTAGCCGTATGTATAAAGAGGAGTTTGTTTTTCCAGGCTGTCAGGGAAAAGTGTCTCAGGGAGCACTGAATTCACACAACACTACTCTGTCAGTGCCTGGGGCTGGTACAAGGGTAATAGTGGCACGGCTCAAGAATTTAAGGAATGAAGTTGAAGGCTGTATATAACTGAAGCAAAAGAAAATGTGAAAGGAAAAATGCAATTACCAGTATGGCATGTGTTTTAGAGTCTCTGGAACACAACCAGGAGGACAATTTATCACTAGTAAAGTAAGAAACAGCTATATTTTTTTTTGCTCAAAGGAATGTGTATAATCTTGCAAAGTAACCAATTAATACATTGTTCATGAGAAGCTCATTGCAGTATTGGACCTTTGAGCTGTGTTGGATTACTACATGAAAAGCATTAGGATTGCTATGTGGACCCAACCAAAGTAAAAATTTAATCAAAGGAATTGCTATGTGGGTGAATTCTGTAACAAACAAACAAACAATTCAAGCAGTTTATGATTCCACGCAAAATATCTTTTTAATAGTTGCTTCCTAATATTCACTTCATTGGGCTTACTATTCCATTCACAAATGTTTTTTGTCATGTGTTCAAGTTGAATGTTGATCTATGGTAATTTTTCACTGAGGAAATACAATTAATAAATTAATAATTATCAATAATTAATATCTCTCAATAATAGATAAATGTTAATAAATTAATAATAAAGCCAGTGGGCAAGAATTGAAAGCAAGTACAAAGTCGATTCATTCAAAGTGGAGAAAGTATTAGGAAGGATTAGGAGACCAGTGCTGCCAGCAACGTTTTCTATGACCGTGAGGAAGCCGTGTCACTTTGGGATGTCTTTATTTCCCCTTTTGATTCTTCATTTACTTTGGCACGGCGCACACCGCTGCCAGCAGAGTGCCTGGTATGATGGCAGTCTTATCCCTGCAGTGTCCCCTGGCTGCGGCTGACATCTGAGTAATCACTTATATATTTATAGGTCATCATAGGTAAATGTTTCTCAGTGTGTAACTACCTTAATGGTCAGGTTTTTTCAGCAGTCACCAACTTCTAACCTTAAAATGTTACAGGGTTTTTTAGAGGATTCCCAAAAACCCACCTTTGCCTGTAAATCTAGTGAGAAAGACTGTGCTGTTGGTAGAAAAATTAATCAGCTTTCATCATGGGGAACAGACCTGGGGTTTTGCTATGAAGTCCCACGGAGGCAGGATCAAGGCCTCCGTTCTGCTGACTTTCTTTTTAACAGGTTTTCATTTTTAAGATTCCTTAATAATCCCTCCAGAGTTTCACACTGTGAAAGATAACACCAGGCTAAATTAAGCAATGTTTTGATAGCTTTAAGGAATCTGGATATACCGGGTGAAAATTTCACCCTCCTTTCCAAACTGGCCAGGTCTTTTTTCTTGGGTTTGAGGAGCAAATAATTTAGATAAAACGATCTTTCTTCAAACTGCTGTGTATCAGATAAAATGGTCTTTCTTCAAGCTGCTCTGTATCAGACCCGGTAACTATGAAGTTGTAAGAACCGACTGTCCCATTGCGCTGTTGCTTTCCTCACTGGCTGTGACAGAAAGAAACTTTTCATGCAGGAATTCCATAAGCATTTTTCCATCATGTTACTTCACATTAGTTCAGCCTATTAACTGAATATTTTGGCTGTTTATCAGTACCAAAAAGAGGAATCTTCCTCAACATGACCCTCCTCCAGAACAAAATATATTCAGAGAGTCTGGCTTCAGACTAAGCAGACAGATGACGAGGGCAGTGCATTGTGGAGAGAGAAGTATCCTTGGGAAAGGATCTTGTTTGCAGCCCCACCTCCAGTACACACGTGAGGAACTGTGTTATTCAAGCACCGCATGTCTCCTGCCAGTACAGCCAGCCTGAAAGCTTCTGCTGTTGCACTTGCACCCATGTCCGTTGTGGATGAACTCGTACCAGCAGTTACCACCTGCTTTTCGTCCCAGCCCTGCCAGCATTAACTATGGCCATGGCAGGGTTAACAAGCTCAGCAATCCCAGGTCTCTCCTTCATCCCAGGTCATAGTCCAAGAGCTGTTTTAGTTTCACCTACCTGTGAGGACTCAAAAATGTAGTGGAGTTCCAGGCTGAGAAGCGTGGAGGTAGCCCTGTGCATCCCCGGACATGCAGCCAGTGACTGAAAGAAAAGGAGTGCAGGCAATGAACACAAACCAGCGTGCGTGTGCCTTCAAGGGTGCTGCGTTTCTATGCATGTGGATGAAAAAAGGAATGAAAGTGTTCAACTAACGCTCTGCTGCACAACTTTTCCGTAGCTAGCTACTCTGAGACTCAGCTAACTTGCTAAGCTGAACTGTTTGGGACTAAAGTGATAAAAGTACCAAATTCCACTGCAAAACAAGTTGTTTCAGGTTCTGAAGTCAACCAGCAACTTTTGAAAGTTGATCTGTGGAAGCTTGCATTAGAAAATTGGAGTAGCAGAACTTAAGTGTATCTAAGAGCTTTTTGAATGGGTCAACAAACATGTGAGGAGGGGTAAAGTGAATTTGATTTAATTTCAAAAGAAATTAAAAGGACTCAGGTTGAAAATAAACAGAGGGAAGTTCTTCAAGTAACAGGTAATAGATTTATGGAACTCCTTGCCAAAGATGAGAGATTGGAGAAGGCTGGAAGAGATGTCTGTAAGGTATTCCTAAATGGAAAATCATGTCAGCCTCAGGAAATCCCTTCAGATTAAAATAGTTTCAGGCTGCAAGAATCATACCTAATAAGTCTGTTCTTATGCTTTTATGGTCTGAAAGAGGGAGATAACAGTCGGAGGTAAAAGAAATTAAGTCATGTAGTGACATGGAAAGATGGGGGAAAGACTTTTCAGTAGAATCACACCTGTGGAAATGCGGCCATGCCCTCTGTCAGCTCTCTCCTTCGCCTTTAACATTTTGAAGTCTCTAGGCCATTTTTTTTCTTCCAAGTCTTATATTGGCTTTGATGGGATGGGTAGCGTTGTGTGGCTGCATGAGGGAACATATTAAATCTTGCAGGCTGTTTTATGCAAAGCATCTGTTCCACATTTGCCTGTGATTGCCATGGGTGGGACTCACTGGTGTGGGTGGCCACCGCTCCTGCACCAGCTCCGGCTGCAAGCGGCAGGTAAGGGATCTAGTCAATCCACTTACTGATGAGGGTCTGTGGGAGAGTCGTAGGAGGATTTCACCCCAGATGAGAGGATTCCCCAGATTATGTTTTTCCCTTGATGCATGCATGTTTTAAAGCTTGGCTCTCACCCTCTGTTTTTACAGCTTACTCAAGTTCATTTCAAACCCTTCTTCCTTTTTTGTTCAGCTCTGAAGAAACTTTCCTTTCACAAACACAGCCCATTAGAGAAAGTCGTGCTCCATTGACTTGGCTACAGTTTTGGGAGGCAGCTGCTGCTGTTGTCACTAAATGGGCTTGCCAACTTCCCTACCTCTTGCTTGCGTTTTGATTCATTATTCATATGGAGAGAAAAGTATCTAATCTAATCAAAACATTAAGACTCTGTCTGTGCTTTTTACTGCCTTTTTTTTTTCTTTTCAACTTTGCAGAAAAGCTATTGCTGTTTTATAACAAATCTCTTACTATTGGCAATGACACTCAAAAATTAGAGAAGGCGACGTGTTCCTGCTCTGTTCTTAAGGGAATTCTCTTCTAGTGAATGAGAAGACTAACCATAAAGGTAGGTGCTAGGCAGGACATAGTCAAGCACACAAGTATTTCAGAAGAGACAGCTAGATGACTTCCACTGAGCTTTTTTTCACCTGACTGTTAATTCTTCTTTCAAACTCCCTGGGAATCAGTACTTGCTGCAGGCGCTCTTTTATTTGGAACAAATTCCACACAGTTTATGAGGAAAAATGGACGATGACAAAATGCCCCAAAATAATTCCCTTCAAACCTTACCAGAATTTCGGTTTGGGGAGTTAAACTTAAATAGACTTTCTGGATGATGAACAGGAAGGGCATGATACCCTCTACTGTGCAGCAGAACATGTTCTCTCACGAACAGAAAACAATCACTTTTTGAAATGTCAGAGGCTATCCACAAACTCTTACACACTTCCAGACACGAATACTCTCTATAACAGGTATTATTATTTTTGTTTCATTCGTTGATACTGTCCAAACTCATAATACAAGGATGACACGTCTTGAATTTGAAGGATACTTATGTTGGTACAATAATTATGTTCCAAGTAAAAAATCAGAATGATCTTGAATCAGCTCTCCAATCTTCTGCTGATGTCATGCTCAAACACTATGTTGCAGTACTTAGAAAAGAAGCAGACAGATGAGCAAACTGGGATCAGCAAGAGATTTCTAAGCACCCACTAATGATACGAGTGGTGTCCAACATTGTGAGAACTCAGTCCAGAAATGACAGTATTGGTATTATCATTAGTACTACTGCAGGAAGCAGTATTCATGGTACCTCATCTGACTCACCACTTTTGAGTGTTTCAAGGACCTTACAGCATCTGACAGCTGTAGGTATGCAAATTTATCTATGGGTATTTATTCTGCAGTGTTAGTTGTTATTTGCTGGAGGGTGATGTTATTTCTGGACAGCTTGTGCCTTGAACATGGTCTGACTGATCTAGAACCAAAAAAGCATCCTGTGTTTCCTTCACACAGAAAGTGAGCAGTATTTCCTTATAGAACTAAGTAGATATTCCTAATTTCATCCTCCTGATCCGGGAAATGAACACTTTTCTTTAGCTACAGACTATTTTTCTTTATGGCTCCTTTACAAGATCACAATCATTCACCCAATAAGCTCTGCAGAGGTCAAGGACCTCAGCTGAGTTCCCCTGTGGCATGGTCTCCAGGAAGATGGAGGTCAGCCTCTCTGATATTGATGCAAGTCAAGTCTGTCATTACCCATTCACCTCCTGCATCCTACAGCAGCTTTCCAGGGTCAGATAGGAAGTGTGGAGCAAAACCAAGGATTTAATGCAAAACTAATTTTTAGCTCTGTTTCAAGCTCTGAACAAGAAAACAGGCATTTCTCTTCTCAACCTGCTTCAAAACTGCAAGTCAATAGCTTGAGTTATTTCACAAATACAAGGAATCCAGCAGGAAATAGGAATTAGAAATAGGAATTAGCATTCCTTCTGTTCTTTTTATTTCCTTTCTCTGTCTTCTAGATGCAAACAAACAAAATACAACTTTTGCATTATAATAACAGCAAAACATTTACTGTGAGTAGAAAACTTTAGGGGAAATTAAAGAGAATGTTAGCAGACACCATTAAACCTAACTAGACATGCTTTCAGGGAGATTGTTAACCAACCTATGAAATTCTGTACAAATTCTCTGGTCCACACAAAACATGTCTTGTAAGCAACTTTTGGACCGGTTTTACTATAACCTTCAGTAGCTACACCTTTCAAAAGCATCCTATAGCTTTTGTGGAATGAGTGTAACAAAGAGCAGTTCTCTCATATGAAACATGGATGAAAACCTGGCAACAACCAGAGATGTTCAAATGATGGAGCAAATTCTCTAGAGAGTAATTATTAATCGTGCTGTTCTTTCATCTAAAGATGGATATAAGAGAGCCAAGGTTTGCAGGAAGACTGGTATCTTTTATTGTACCAGCTAGTACAGGTGGAAAAAACCCAAACTTGTAAGCCCACAGCCCTTTTTTGTCAGCTCTTCATGTTATGTCAGTAACTTCCTCGTCATCATGGCAGTGTTGTCACAGACAAACTGCCTAAGGATATTATATAGCCAAGGTTAATTATTGGCATTGTACTGCCTGCTAGGTTAGGAGGTCTTATAGGCAGAATTATTCTGCTCTTGGTACTCTGGGACCAGCTGGAGTTGATGTCAGTGACACAAGTAACTACTGGCATAAAACAAAGAAAAGATTTGGAGGTGCATGCAGAGAGGAAACAGGAGTGCTAAAGAAATTTCATTGCTCTATTTCTTTCCTCTCTCGTGAAAGCAAAGAGCCCTAGAGAAACATATAAGATCTACCATAAATCTATGGAAGCAAACTTTGGTCTACATAGAAAACAATTTGTATTTGTGAATGCACTTGTGTGAGCCTACCCTCTGTCTATAAAGCTTATTGCACACTCGTTTGCAGCTGAACTGGATTAACTATTCCATTATTCAATTGTACCATTTAAATATGTGGGTTGATCTGTTCTAGAAAATCTTTCAAATTTGTTTTTCTCAAAATGGGGCACTGGAGCATTATGCGCTCCAAGTGATGTGAGAAAATTAGATTCAGTCGTGTGAGCTTGCTTGCTTTGAATGAAATTCTGCTGTAAATACAAGAGTCAAATGTTGTTGAGAGAGTGTTTTTGCTGCAGGTCGGGCCTGTTTTGTATTTGTTGCTGAACACACGTAGGCAGGAGAATTCATGCTGCACTGCAGTAAAACCTAAAATGCCATTAGAATATATTTGTGACAGCATGAGAAGAAAGCATCAAACTCCAGGATTTTTTCCTGAAAAATAAAGAACATGAAAATGGAATAAATGACCTTTGCTTTTTACTTATTTATTTGGTTTTGGATTTTGCATAGAATCAAAGAAAACCATTGTTTTAACTCTCATATTCTCATAAAAATGCATCCCAGTGGTGCCTTATAACCTTTCTAATGAATACCTTCTTCTGTCATTACAAGACCCGAATCTGTCAAAGATTTTCTACTCCTATTGTACATTAAAAAATCCTAGTTTCATCCACAGATTTTCTTCCTTTTCCTGTGAACCACACTGATTTATTGACTGTGACCAACACAGTGCCTTATTTCCTTGCTAATAATTGGACTTTTGCAAGACATGGTAAAAGTCTGGAGAGGGGGAAAGAGGCAGAAGAATGCCTCCGGAAGGGATGTCGGTATTAATATGGGGACAACTATGGAGAAACCTGAGGTGACCACTGTGCTTCAGTCTTTCACAGCTCTCACTCATGCATAGACGTACACACTCTAATGAAGCAGAAAAGGGGAAAGATATGTTGCCTTACCGTTCCCACTCACTCCTGCATAGTTCCTCTTGCTGTTGTTAACTGTCTCTTTTAAAATGACAGTATAGTTTGCAGGTGCCCTAAAGCTTGCCTGACCGATATATAAGAGAGGCTGAGGCTGTCGTATAGAGCAATTTATAAGCCTGGCTCACCTGCACCCATCCAAAGAGAAAAAAAGAAATCTCACTACATCCAAACGCCAACCTAGGAAAAGAAATGAAAGCCAGAGCATAGGAGGGTAGAATTATATTCTGAAAAGTCACTGATTCTGACAAGTATTTAGACATTGTCATGCAGAAGTCACTCAGTGGGAACTTCAAATTGGATGCCATAGATAATATACATTAGTAGGATTTTGAACGAGCTAGTGATGGAGGAGGAATAGAAATACCCTTTATTTATTTATTTACTTACTTACTTATTTATTTATTTGTTACTTTTGTATACATAGCAGGAGAAACCAAGAGAGGAACACTGTATCCAGATGTGGTCACCAGACTGGGGAAAACTGGAACAGCTACAGAAATTTGTTACAAAAATAATTAGAGGGCTGGTGTACATGCCTTCCGGTGGGACACCTGAAGAACTGAATCTGTTCTGCTTATCAAAAGATGACCGAGAGCTGAATTGATTACAAAATGTTTGCGTTAATGAGGAGAAAATAGAGCTCTTTCATCTAGTGGAGAAAAGCATAACAAGAATTAATGACTACAAGCTTCAGCCACAGAAATTGAAATTGGGAATTTGGCACATATTTTTTAAAATGAGGTTGATTAGCCAATAGTTTAAAACTCCTAAAGGAGATGCTGCACGCTTTGGTTATGGTTGGACGATAGGCTAAAACTGTCTGTAGGGCTACTAGTTGCAGATCATAGAATCACAGAATTGCAACACCCGTACCACGACGTGTGAGCACTGAGCCAGGACATGATTGTTCTGCTTGTTTGTATCTATTCTAGTGTCCATCTACACCACTGCTTTCTTAACCTCTCTCTGCTCATTTTCCCTGACAGTCCCTGTCCTTGGATGTCATTAGCATTGTTTAAAATACAGATTTGGAAGTCCATACTCGAAATTTCTCTTCAAAAAAGGACTTCAGTCAAGTTTTTTTGAACTTTGGCCCTTCACCTTGTAACTTATGCAGCATAAGACCACGTTTTATGGGATTTTCCCTTTGCCTTAGACTTTTGTTTCAAACTTTTTTTTGATGCGACAGCAAGGCCATGGTTTAGGATAATCACCCCTCTCCAAGCTGCAGGCCAATGCCATGGATGCTTCCTTTGTCTCCCCAATTCCATTTATTCCCATTAACATCCAAGCAAGACAAGGAAGGAAATACTTGACCTTAGGTGATAGAGGGAAGTTGCTATGCAAGTTCTCCACTGGCAATGTGCTCAGTGGTGGGGTCTACTATACCGGGGATTTTGAAGTCCATTGTCAAATAACCCATCAGGTTCAATCCAAAGTCCTGGTGGTAGGCTCTCCTTTAGAGTGAACCAACAAAATCCCCCTGAAACAAAACATGCTTGTGTGGTTCGGAGTTCTCCAAAGAAACTTCTCTTAATGGGTAGTAAGGATGAGATTGGGATTTGAGTCACTAAACATATGGTCCTCTAACAATATCCCAGCAGGTTTTCCATCCTCCAGCATCACTATATGTTCTCGTGCCATACTCCAGGGCAAAAAAAAAGAGACTAGCTTTGGTTTTATCCTATAAATACACAATTCTCACAGGATACAGCACAGATCCTACATTGTTTTTGATACTTTGAATTGAAAAAATACATAACAAGTGAAAACTGTGTCTGAGGACCATGGGGACCTATGGAGTTGTTCCAAGAATTATGGAATGAAGATATGGCAAGTTCACTGTAGAGGGGCCATCCCCACACTGTGAGCTGCAACTGCTCTGTAGTACTTGACCTGGTGGCCAGGGATTATTCCCCAGAGTGGACACATTTAACAGCATATGTATAACCATCTGTGCTATGTTGTAAACACCAAAAGGACTAGAAATAGACCATACCTACGACTGTTGCTGCAAAGAGTCTGCAAGAAATACAAGGTTGTTAATGGACACCGTGGTGCTGCAGGGACTGTCACTGCAGTGAGTGCATCCTAAATGGAAAAAAGGATATTGAAGCTGAACATCCCAATAATTTTTCTGAGGCCAGTTTGTTTCTTACAAGAAAGGAATATCATCTAGATCTCCATGGAAAAGATGACCACCAAAAAGATTACATGATTTATTGCCAGCGAGCACCACAGTGACATGATTAGGATGGATGACACCTGTGCTTTTGTGTATTTTTTTTTCAACCTCTTGTCAGCTCTTTTTCACATTTCTGGTCACTCAGCCAGATGGTATGTGCTTTGCCATCCTTGACTAGTATGGCAGGGTTAATAAAACTGAATAAGGTATCAGATAGCAGTGCTGCATTGGCAGACAGGTCCCAAAATGCTAAGCTTTTATGCTGATTCTCCTTCAGATGCTTTCATGTCCAGCATTTCTCATGGATTCATGGATTTGTTGTAACTGTGACAGTACATACTTATTGAGTCTCTCTTGATATAATAAAATCCTGGACAGAAAATAGTTGACAGTGTTGTGAAGTCAGCAAGAAGTAGACTTGTCTATGAAATAATAAAGGTGCTGCTAGAAGGGTCACAATTTCTGCAGATGGAATTTCAAGGAGCTGGGCAGGTCCAGGCCAAAGGGACTATGGAGGAAAACACTGAATTATATCAAGAAAATACAGGCTTTATTTTTGAATCCTGCATATGTACAATTTCAAGTTATAGACAACAGCTATGAAGATTTCACGGAAAAGAATAGCTCGGGATTCCTTCATCAGTAGCCACACAGTTCCTGTGGGTAAGCAAATGAACTGCAGCTGGTGAGAAGGTGCAGGCATTTGCACTGGGGTTTCCCTTTCATCTTGCAATTATTGTGCAGAAAACAATATGCAAATGTGAGTGCAGTAAGGAAGCTGGGGTCAGATTTGACTCTGGCATTAAGGACTCTGCCTCTACCTCCAAGCCACAGCTGCTGAGGCAATATCTTGAGAGGGTCTAATGAGGTATGAGGTTGCCTCTGAACAAGCCACAGCAGTACGAGCAAAGACAACAGGCCTGTGGCAGGAAGAACTGCCAAGTATTCAGGGTGGCACTGCGACTCCGCTGATCTCAAAGCATCAGGCGCACACAGGCTCCTTGGCATGGCATCAGCTGAGAAGCAGCTGTGGAATACACTGCTGCCATGAACTTAGCCAGACCAGCTGGTGTTGACTGCGGTAGACCACTCTCCAGTATCCTACGATACTTGCAGTGCAACAGAGTGAAGCCTTTCCTCCTGTTAGAAGGATCTCAGCTTGGCTGGATGGGCAGAGAATATGCATCCTGCCAACTACATGGTGGGCAACCACATGCAAACAAAGCCTGTTTTGACCTTCTGTGTGCTCACCATCCAGAGAAAGTATAGGCTAAGACTAGTGTCTGTGGAATTCTGCAGACAGTTATCATCTCAGAGCCTCTAACTGGCGCAACAGAGGGAGTTGGAGGTTACCAGATTCCAAATAATAAAAGCAATCCTCTTTCTGTTCTCAGCTATACTTTCATGTTGATCATCTAACACATCACATAACAGGTAAGACAGCACAAATGTCCGTGAATGTTACATTTATCTTTCTTCACCATCAGACCTTCCTCGTTTGTACTACAGAACCAACCATGATATCATGTTTTGATATCTTCAAATCAAGTTTGGATGCCTTTTTGAAAGAAACATTTTTGCCAGACAGAGGTTACTGGACTCGGTGCAGAGATAGCTAGATGAAACACTATGGCTGAGATAAAAAGGATGATGCTACTCATACCTTTTAGCCTTATACAAAATGCATCTTTGGCTTTTATTGTAGTCTATGCAATATTTGATGTGAGCCTCTAAAATTGCAAAGAAAAAAATTAGAACCATGATTTGACTGCACACAATAGTGCACCCCCCCAATGTACTAGTATATCCCAAATAACAGTATTTCTAAGAAAATCTGTATTCAGTTTATGTTTTTTTCTTTTAAATGACTGGACTGGCAAAACAGCTCTGCCCAGGAGTACACCCTGACAGAGCTGAGAAGTGACAAGATAATGGTGCAGAGAAAACAAAACTTCTGTTCAGTGGAAAAAACCAACAGTCAGATCTTTTTAACAACCCACCCTATTAAGTTCATCAAGTAGAAAGCTGAACAGGGGAAAGCAAGTAATAAGCAATAAGAACTTTTATTGGAAATACAACATTTAGAAGCAATATTGCATATACTTGAATTCCTCCTACTGGCACCTCACCTTTTGACCAGTACTACCTAGACAGACACTTTCCTGGGAGAGGTGCCTGTCCCCTCATCCACACACTGAACCTCGTGTCAGGGCAGGTAATGGGCATGGGAATTAGATATAGCCCTCATCCAACCAGAGTATCCACTTGCTTCCATATGTACGCTGACTGCCTGTGGCTTTGGCCTTATAGTTGTGATGTCCATCTTTCTTGGAAATCTTCCCATGGTTTCAGAGCCACGGGCATGACCTTGCAGAGCCTGTACCGTTAATAAAATCATTAGACTCGTCATAGCAAATGATCCTTAACTTAGAGACATTTCAGTTTCCTAAGTTCAGAGTCATTCATGCAAACGACAGCATGACACAGAAACGCAGTGGCTGTTCATTCAAAAGAGAAAACACCACTCTTAATTTCAAAAAGAGGAAGAAAGCTCTCATTTTGACACTGCTCTGAATAGAAAGCCTTTTGATTTCTTCTTTTCTTTATTAAAGCAATAGATCATGACATTTAAATGACTGATGAAAGACTATATTTTACTTTTCTTTTTTATTGTTGCAGATTAATATGAGTGACAAACTTAGAGATGCATGTATTGAACTCTCCTATTCCTGTGAATAGCAGAGACAGTCTCTGTGTGAGCAGACAAGGCTTCCTGCGCATTTTCTGAAGAAGATTTTATTTTATTATTTTGGTAAATTAGCATGATTTGTAACAAAGGCAAAAAGTGATGAGAAATGGGGATGAAACACAGACAAAATAGGGTGGTGGGAGGGAAATTTGGTGGACACTGAGCACGTGATTTGTGTCCTGTCCTGACTAGCTCTGGGAGGCAGACGTTATCAGAGGGGCTCCTGATCAGATCTGTGTCTGTGATTTGTTCCCTGACTTTAAAGAACCTGGTTCACCTGGATGGACAGGCTCTTTTGGTATCTAAAATAATTAGATATACAAAACAAGCATTCAAACGGTTTTACATAACTGCCTGGCTCCTCCTGACTTCTGCAAAAGAAATCCACCAATCTGCGTATGTGGAAATGAGCTTTAAAGTCCCAGCCTCTTCTGTAAAACATACACATTTAGAGACTTAAATACAACTGAATTTGCAACTTCACTGTCTCAAGATTAGGGCTTACGCACAGACAAGGCAGCTGGATCCCTCTATCCACAAAGAATCAGCAGTAAGCCTGGCTGCCTCCAGATTTTGCAGTGCGTTTCTGTGGGCCTATCTTTCTTATTAGGGCTGTGTGGTTATTTATAGAGCAGTGGCTGAGACTGGAGATATAGTCACTGTGAAAAGGCATAGCAAGGAGTGCTGGCTGGAAGTGTTGCATTTAAGCTGTTTGGTCGGAAGAGCGGATGGAAAATTGGATTTTCAACAAGCCTTTTTTTGGGGGGAGGTGGTATCTATTTTCCAATGCAACTTTAACACTGAAACACAAAAATTGCCCAAAGATGCAATAATTGAAAGTTCTGTATTTCAAAATTTTGCCAGAGTACCTCATGATCACTATAATCCAGTTGCATCATTCCACCTTTCTCTGCCAAACCACATCTCCCATGATTCACTGAAGCTGAGAACACCCAGTATACGCTGTCTCTTTTTTTGATAAAGACCATATAATCCATCAGTCAAGACATAAAATAGCCTGCTAATGTACGGAAAGGAAATACGCATATATCAAAGCTATACTACCTGTGAAATACCCTGGAAGTGTTTCCAAACTGAAATATTTCAGGGCTCCGCAATTTTTGTGATATTTTAATTTTTACAGTCAAAACAAACAAACAAAAAAATTAACTGCTGATGTTGTAACAGGCAAAGGGCCAGAAAGAAAACAGAGGTACAGAAAGGTGAAGGGATCTGCCCTGAGACTGAGTTTATTTTCGGGAACTCTTCATTGCTTAGCATACTGCTGTGCTTCACAAGCTCTAAGACTGGAAGCAAAGTCGAGGGAGGCACCAGAGCAGGCTGTCAAAATGGAACATTAGTCATATCATCAGTCTATGCTTAAATAATTCCCATGTGTGCTGTTACACCAAGTTAAATGTACCGGCTCTTATTTTCAGCTCTGTTACACTTGCATGAAACCATTGAAATTAAGGAATTGCACTAATGTGTTTTAGAAGAGAATTAAGCCAATTTTTTTCATTAAAATATTATTTGTTATTGGAAACTCTGTACCTTTAAACAGATGGATCAACCTTAGTCTTTTCCTCGGGGAAAATAAAAAACTGTTTTCTTCTATGAGCCTGCAGTCATTTGGGAGAGAGAATCAGAGATCAGCTGTCATTGCAGAGAACGTCAGAGGAGTTTGTGGCAGCAAGCCGTAGTGAGGAGGTTAAAAAAACCCTCCACCATGCAACTATTTTGTTCACATTGTTGGAGAGAGATAAATGTTAAAATTACCAGGTTATTATGATCCTTGGGGAAAAGGTGTAAAGTTTACACTGACAAAAGTACCTCCTGTAGCATCACATACACAGCAGAGCTGGCACAGAAAAGTAATCAGACTATAGAGGGGAAGAGGAATTGTGATCCAGCCATGGTTATTTCCTCCCCTTTCTCCTCGTATGTACCCCCACCTGCTTCCAGGATGAGAAAAACAAGAATTTGTGGCGAAGAATATGGTCTCTTACTGTCCCAGTGAGTAAGCTGGGGAACAGAGAGGTCAATGGGATAAGCCAGTAGCAACAGGAGAGTGAAGGACTCCAGCATCTCACCAATGCCACCCTCACCTCAGCTGTGGACATTGCTCTCTGTCTGCCATCTGACTTTCTTCCCACTTAAGAGTAATGTTAAACTGCTTAGCCCATACCCTTTTCCTTCACTCAGCCTTTAACATCCACATTCACTTTTTTTTTTGTCCACTTACTCCTGCTCCAACAAAACCCTGCCCTAAAATGTTAAAAATGACAGCCAAATGATAAAATAATAGGTCATCTGTGATGCAAACAAGGTGTTTTGCCAAACTTCTCCCAGATCATAATGTTTATCTGCTGCATTACCTTTCCCGGTTCTGCTTCCATCTTGACCAGTCAGATAACAAACCCCCTGTAAAACAGGCTTGCTCTTCTGTTTGTATAGCAACCTAGATTTGGCTTGGAGCCTCACATGTAGGTCTTTACATGAATGGAGTTGCTAAGCTACAAAGTTTAGCTGGTACCTTAAATTTCAGCAGTCTTTAAAAAAAATAGCTGCTTAGGATAGCTACAACATGGAGTCATGCTCCCACTCACCTTTATCAGGCGCCAGCCATGGGCACGGGACACCACAGCAGCATCTTTTACGTTGTGAGAAAAGGTGACATTCTGGAGGTCAACAGAAGACTCTCAAATGTCTCCTTTTAAAGGTGGTGGGGCAAAAGCCAATGCAATTATTTCCCTTTTTTTCCCCCCCACAATACACCATTTCAACATGCAACGTGTTTCCACTGGAAGTGTTCAAGACCAAGAATGTAGCCAGAGGTAAGGAGAGAGTGTATATACTTATAAATAATATGGCACAGAATAGCTAAGGTAAAGCAAACAGCTAAGATGAAGAAAGATGAATCCTCATGATACAAAGCTCAAGACAAACAGTAACTATTAAGATTTAGCATAAGAGCATTACTCAGGCAGATTATCATATAGCTGTCTCCTGTGAGAGCTATTTCATCTTATTCTGAAGTATTTGGCACTGGCCCTAGTCCATGAGTGGATAAATGAGTTGACAAATGTTATTTCTGACATTGTGGTAAATCTTATGTTTCACAAGCAGGGCAGCTGGCAGGTTTTGAGACAGTCTGCTAGATTAGACTTTATTCACACAAATCACTGCAAAGAGGCTGTACTATAAAGTATTGCTATATCACACCTCTACTGTTATGCCAAGCTGCTTGAACTGTTTTTTTTTTCCCCAAAGGACAGAATGCTGAACTCCAATGAATCTTGATTAAATTGAGTATGGGCATGGTCCAGGCTATAAGGCAGATTTCTTGACTGAAAACACGATGGAATATTTCGCTCAAATCTTTAATCTCAACATCCCTTTCCTGCTGGGGCAGACTTTCAAAGACACAGGTGAGATGCATGATAAAGAATAGTGCCTGCACTGAGTAATCTTGCAGTAAATTATGAGCTGTTTTCTGGCCAAGAAAATGTGTCTTTTATTGTAAAGTCTTAATTTAATTCAGCTACTTTTTATACCTGAGCTTCTGTATGTCATTTTTCATAACTGAGGCTCTTTCTCCTCTTTATTTTGTTTTCCAAATGTTAAATTTTTGTTGTTAAAACTTCTTTTTTTGTGTGTCTGTCTCTTTACCCTTTTTCTACCCTTCCCACACTGGATATTCTCCTGAAATCTACTTTATAATATGCCAGCTTTCTTTGCTGTTACACATTTTTAGGTTTTCCTCATCGTCACAGAGTCCTTTGCTAGTTTCCGATTCTCTGCTTGAAAAGACATTTGAGGATTCTTCTTTTCTCTTCCACACTTCATATAAAAGCTAAAAAGCACAGGGTCTGATCAGGAAGAAAGGTCAGTTGCTAATAGGAAAGGTTGCGCTACAAATACATTTCTACACAGTACCGTCGCACCAATCGCAGCAAAGGACACGCCAGCGTGTTGAGCACCTCTTTTGTTCTGAAGGAATGTTCCCTCCTGCTATCAAATCTTCCTATGCAAATAAGACTTCTCAGATGGCACAATAAGACTTCTCAGATGGCACAAAATAATTTCAAACAGACCCGAGGGCTGATAATCATTTAAAAAAATACAATTAAAAAAAGCTTTGGAAAATAGCCAGAGGAGAATTAAAGTTTAAATGTCTTTCACTGTAGAGTGCAGACACGTGAGAGGAAATTTAGGGTATGGGATCATTTTCTAGTGGCTACACCAGGGGATGGGGAGATGAGATCTGGACTTCTTGTTTGTTTATTTGTTTGTTTTGCTTTATTCTTTCACCCAGTCCCATGTGGGCTTGGTCTAGCTGGGTAACTTGCTTTGCCTTGGTTTCCCCATCCTAATTACTGTTTTCCAATAAATTACATAGAGCTATGACACTTCAAGCAAAATGAAAGAATGGGAAATGACACTTTGAATTCAGTATGTGTTCTTAAAGCTCTATTAGTTGCCCTTAACATCTCACTTTCAGTTCGGGGTTGGAAGGACGTTAGAACAATTAAAGCAAAACTCAGTTGAACTTAAATATTTTTCTCCAGAATTCCACCCAAAACTACACCCCTCTTAACCCAAGTTCAGGCTAGCTGAATTTTCATTACAGAACAACCTGGCAAAGAAATCTCTGAATTCAATATAAAAAGTTTGAGTGTTTACAACGTTCCCAGGAGTGGGAATAAGAAGGGGAGGGCTAGAGTGGTTGTAGTCCCAGTTCACCTTCCATTGCTATGGTGTAATGTGCTCAGAGACATGATTTATGAGCCGCTAAGTTACTGTGCAGCCCTGCTACAATTCATGCTTCAAAGTTCTCTCTGTTTTCTTCTTAGACTACAAGATGTTCTCATTACTGATATATCAGCAACCTCCTCATAAATTTTGTGGTACTTGATATTTGCTGGGTGTTCTTCAAGAATACACAGCAATGGATGGATGATGGGTGGAAAGAAGGAAGGAAGGAAGGAAGGAAGGGAAGAAGGGAGGAAAGAAGGAAAGAAAGAAGGCAGGCAGGCAGGTGAGAAGGCAGTTAACTAGAAAATACTAGCAGTCAAAAACAACTTCCCATGCCTAGTTCTGCAAAACACCTGAAGTTTATGTGTAAATTTTCTTTCATTCCAGCAGCACTAGGTACAGGCTCAAGTCCCTCATGGATGTGGCTCTTTGCAGGACAGCGGGGTAAGAGGTATGCAGAAATCCTCCAGCAGTTTTACAATCTTTTTAACAAATTATAGCAAAGCACAGGTGTTAACCCAAGTGCCTGAAATTATGTGACAGTAGTGATGACATCCACATCTGGAGCATTTCTGGCCATCCACAGGTGTACGTGTTTAAATTTCAGCACACACGGACTAGCTCTGACAGCTACAGGAGAGCATCAGTGAGAGCTGACAGAATGCATAAGTGACTGCTCGTGTAGGAGGCACATGGAGGGTGCATGCTGGTCTGGCCAAGTGAACGGCTGGCTGATGCATGTTTACTTCATTTGGCTTTGGATCACTCTCCTCCATTTCTTTGCTTAAATGTTGAAAAATTACTATGGAAAAAGCGTTCTGCAGGGACATTTGCAGTTATAGGAAAACAATGGGAGAAGTAAACATCTTTGCTAATTTGTAGGCAATATTAAAACAGTCCTGTCAAATAGTAAGTGAAATATCTTTATGGAAATTAGGCATTGTTATTGAGCTTATTCCTGAAGGGTTGGAAAGAAAAACTGTAACTGTCCTGGATTGCTTAGATGTACGGGGATTTAATGTTTTGTTATTTTCTTATTTTGATTTATGTTGGAATAATATCTGTACTATTTCTCTTTTAAAATGTATTTTTAACCCAAGAACGTGAATTTCCCAACGTTAAATAAATAGACCATGAAAAACTAATCTATTTGTAAATGCAAGGTTTATTTTTTGTTTTGGTTTGGTTTTTTTTTTCATTTTGAAATAAAACTCAATTCCCACTGCAATCTAAGCATGACACTGATTCCATCAATTATCAAAAATCCTGGCACAAGTGGAGTACCAGCAAAAGTGGAATACCTTTCACTGAGTAATAATTTCTTTTTTTTTCAATTAAACTCAGAGTATAAAGACTTTCCTTATGTGCTTTTAAAAATCACATGAAAATTCAACGGAGTAAAAATGAAATGTGGGAAGGACTAATGCACACTTGCAATTTTTTTTTTTTTTAATTATTATTTTCATAGCACTAATCTGAGGCTCTGGGCTTAGCCCTGAGCAAAAACCAGCAGAGTCTTGACCCACTCTAAAAGCAGCCCTGGGAAAGATATTTGTCTCATAATCACAGATCCTAATTTTGTTCCTCTTACAGGCACAAAGATATGCTACGGTTGCCTTTTAAAGATGCAACAGGTTTCCCTTTTTGAGTCTGGTTGGCTGTGGACAGAGGTGTGTGCAGAGCTGTATCTTCCTGATATTGCCTGTTCTCTTCCACGCTCCTACTTAGCACACCATGGTGAACCTGCCTGTGATTTCTAAAGAGCAGGCTGTTTTCCTATTGTCAATTATAGGTGTTGGTGCCCAGGAGGACAGGATCTGTGCACTGCAGCAGGTAAAAAAGGTAAGTCTTATTGGATCAGATACATAGGAAGGTCTCCCTCATTTCTATTTCCTATCTGTTCCCCTGAGTAAGATAAGGATAAATATAATTTTTAATATAGCAAGCAGCAGTTCACAAGGTGTGGGAGTAATAAATTCTTAAAGGATGGATATATGTCATACTCATATGCACAAATGCCTTTTATCTGTCTATGTATCAAGGAATAGAAATGCTACTAGTCTCTTCTTTGTTCATTTAGAAGACCATTTAATGAGCTACACTGAATATCTGCATAGTACAGGCCATGGACTTTCACCCAGATGCTCCTGTGTTGAGCCTTAAGCTTCTGGATGAGCAAAGCAGGGGGAACCAAACCTATCCACCTCTCCCCATTGTATCCAGCATCCTCGCTGGTTTTTGTGGGCCACAACAGGAGCCGCACAAAGCACACTGTGGTGTGCTCACATCTCCACGGATGGAGAGTCCATGTCATTGTGGCCTTGGAATCACTGTTCAGAATGACTGAGCTACCACATAGCTTTCAAAGCATGCTATCTTTGCTACCTTATTTAAAAACACAAAACAAGAAGATGATACCCTTATTTTAACTGATCACAGACAAAGTCAGGATTTAGAATCTTCCCTGTTCTGTCTGAAGTCTTTCGTAGGAATCACTTGTCTATCTACATGTCAATGCCAACATCATCTGTGGTTAAGAGTTAAGAGTCTTGAGAATGGAGGCAGTGCTGAATGGCTGTTATGTGGGTAGATAAGAAATGATATGGGAAGGCAGAGACTGTGAGGAAAGAGATGAGTCTGAAAGTAATGTTAAAAAGCCTTTGGGTAATGTTTTAATTATACTTATACTATGCATAATTTATAATAGCTTTTCTAATATACTGAATATATTCATTCAGAACTATTGACGCTTCCTCATGGAAAGCATACAATTATAATCACGTTCATATTTCATTATTAGAATTAGCACACAACAAAATTGTTTCTGGTTGGGTTTTTTTGACCATCAGAAACCACTGCCGTTCAAGACTAAAAAGCTAATGATATGCAATATAAAAATTATAAGGTTCATGTCACTGAAAATATATTGAATTCACACATTTCACAGCTCCTTCTTTTCATTGTTCCTATTCAGAAAACAAATGGGATTTTGAAGTATGTTAAGAAGTTGCTAAGTTCATGATACCTTGGCTGTGTGCAGATAAAACTGCATGAAATAGAACTGTTTCTTTATAAAAACAACCTTAGTGTTTGCAGTACCTGACAAATTACATTTACCACCTGCATTTGGAAATTCTCCACATAGTCTGTGTAAAAATAATAAGAAACCGAGGACTGAAAATTAACAACTTTTTAGACACATGTTGGGTTTATAATAATAAATTTCCATGCATGACTAACTTTTGTCTTCTGTTTTACATATGACATAATCAACTGAGAATATTTTCTACCTATGGTAATGAAACATACCTTTGGTGATAAATGATGTGAGACTGAAAAATAAAATTAAACTGAAAGGGAGGAACGGATGAGTCAGGAAATTTGTAATAGTGAAATGAACTGATGTTCTGCACACACCAGGCAAAATTACTGCATAAGTAACACGGTGATGGAGGTGACGCTAGATATGTGCTCCTTCTATGCCTGAGTGGAAGGGGATTGCTCCATCAGCTTAAGGGTAGCCTTCTCTGCAGCAATTCACATTAGCTTTCTAAGGGCACAGGCAGATACACAGCTACTACACTCCAAATCCTTCACCTTGTGTGACACTAGCTTACAACTGATTGACTACCTGTAAGTAATAAGAGATAAGTTTGCAGGCAGCCTGCAGCATGGTTCCAAGAAACGTGAACTGTCCATTTATTTCAGCTCTCCAGGGAAATGTGTCAACACTGGGAATAATTTCATTTCCCGGGGAGAAAAGTGGATTTCCAATTTGCACAAATTATTGTAAGCAAGCATATCATTCTGAATGACCATTAGGAGAATCTATCACCACATATTTTCCCTTTTCAAAACAGAAGGGAAAAAGATCATTAACTTTTTCAAGCCCAAGAAAGGAGAAGCATAGTTTTAAGAATTCAGTGGATGGAAACAGCAACGTCATCATATTTAGACTATTCATAAAGACCTTGGTGAGCAGTGTATTGCTTAAGTGACTCATGAGGTCAGAGATTATTTTTCAAATTTGTCTTGGAAAACAGCATCTTCTAGTTTCCACCAAACCAAGTGGCTTGAAATGGAGAGAGAGACTTGCTCAGTGAAATGCACAACTGTGTCAGCACAGTCTTGGTGTGTATGATGTCCACATTACAGTGTGGTGGTTTAACCCCAGCCGGCAACTGAGCACCACTCAGCCGCTCGCTCACTCCCCACCCCACTGGGAAGAATAAAAGTGAGAAAACCCGTGGGTTGAGATAAAGACAGTTTAATAGGGAAAGCAAAAGCCGCGCACACAAGCAAAGCAAAACAAGGAATTCCTTCACCACTTCCCATCGGCAGGCAGGTGTTCAGCCATCTCCAGGAAAACAGGGCTCCATCACGCGTAGCAGTTACTTGGGAAGACAAATGCCATCACTCCAAATGTCCCTCCCTTCCTTCTTCTTCCCCCAGCTGTATATGCTGAGCATGACGTCATATGGTATGGAATACCCCATTGGTCAGTTGGGGTCAGCTGTCCCAGCTGTATCCCCTCCCAACTTCTTGTGCACCCCAAGCCTCCTCGCTGGTGGGGTGGGATGAGAAGCAGAAAAGGCCTTGGCTCTGTGTAAGCCCTGCTCAGCAGTAACAAAACCATCCCTGTGTTATCAACACCGTTTTCAGCACAAATCCAAAACATAGCCCCATACCAGCTGCTGTGAAGAAAATTAATTCTATCCCAGCCAAAACCAGCACATACAGTTACAAACTGTTGGGGCAGCAGGTAGAGAGTCTATTTGAAATGTGGGCTGACAGAAGGGGATGTGGAATATGCAGACCTGCAAGTGGCATCCTGACTCTTCTAGGTTTTTGTCTTTGTCTGAGGCAGTATATAGAAAATAATTCAAGAAGTGCCAGTATGAGAGGACTTTGAGAGGTGACCTCCAGTAATCTATTTAAGATGTTATCTCTTACCTACCTGCCTCATCTCTATAGAAGGATAATACTTACTAAATCATTCCAGTGCATAGTGCAGTAGCCAAAAGATGTGGCTTAAATCACTGAAGAAGGTGATTTTTTACTGAGACTTCAGACAGTGAACTGCAGTGGCTGGAGTTTAGGCGTTCTCTCTCAACTCCTCCAAATTTGGGGTTGGATGGTGTCCTTTCTCAGAAAGGCACGTTATGCACTTGAGAGGAGTCACTTATGGGGGACTTATGTCTTAGACAGCATGAGCCAGAGTCCTGAGCCTCTAAATTAACTGCCAACACAGCCTAGTTCCTTTCCACTCAAGAACACGGGAAGCGTCCCAAAAGGAGCAATATGGTGCAAAACTTTACAAGGAAGATTTAAAAAACCCTGGAAAATCAGGCAAAATATTCCACAGTTAAAAATAAAGCAACTGGCAAAGCCAGTTATGAAAAAAACATTCTGCAAATCAAGTCTGGAATGGAATTAGGAGGCACAAACAAAAGGGGAAGGGAGGAACAGAAGGGAGGCCAGAAGTTATCTGACATGATTAAATGGCAACTTCCAAATCGCAAAATGAGTCAAAAAAAAATCCTTTATTATCTGACCCTAATGAAGCCAATAAACAGGAAGATAAAGTAAGTAAACAGCTATTAAGTAAGAAGAAAATTAGGAAGACCAAGATGGATTTCCAAGAATAAATAGCTAATGGTGTGAAAACAAATGAAAATCAGAAAGTCTGCAAGAGATCAATAATTCCCCTGAATCGTCAAGGGGCTAAAGGGATCTATGAAGGCATATAAGCACATTAATGAGAGGCTTAGCAGCTTTTTCATATAATTTTCATGAAGGAGATGCTGAGTTAATTGAACTTGTTCTTTCCTGGCATGGAAAAGGAAATATTTTTGGATATTGAAATATCAATAGAAGGAGATAGGAGAAGGAGAAGAAATCTGTCAGGAGAAGGAATAATAACTTACAGAGTGATAAAATTCATCAGACCCAAATGAGACACCTAGGAGTTCTAAGGGAGTGTAAGTATGGAAAAAAAAAAATCTACAAAAATGTGCAGTCTGTCTTCAAAATATCCACTCTTCCAAAGCAAAAGAAGGTAGTAAATGTCATACGTAAACAACTGCAGTCAGAATAACAAATGTCTGGAGGGTATCTCAAGAGAGGGACCAGCCAGCCTGACCCTCGCAGAAGAAAATTACATCACCCTACTCCCTTGGACTTTTCTATATGACATTAGTGTAGTGGATAAAGAAAATATCACTATGGCAACATACATATTAAGACTTAACACTTAGCATTTTGAAAGGTCTTTGATAAATATTTTGAGAGCAGGAACAGGCTAAATACCAGGATCCATAGGGAAGAATTGGGTTGGGTGCTACTCAATGCCATGCTTGTGACTGACTACAGTCAGAGTGAATATTTAGCGTTCCCTCTTTTCTGTTGGTGAAATCTGCTGTAGAGTTCATGACTACACTGAGGTCTGACACACTGAGGACAGGCTGGATCACACATGCTCTGCACACATGAATGTCACACCTGCACTAGGACTACCGTAGGGACATTAAGTTAAGTGTGCCCATAAGACATCGCACTCTCTGGGCTTATTCAGCATTTCTCTTCAAGAATTTAAATATCCTTGGGAACTAGCAAACCCACTGCTCTGACTGGCAGATATTGAGACCTGCAGGTCTATGTACTTCACTAAACGATGATAATGGTCAGGTGTTTAATCATGTCAAGTATATTCATCCTCCTAAGTGATGTGCATCAGATGAAGCATCACTGTTGAGAATTGTGAGGGATAAATAAATGGGAGGCAAAGAGAAACAAAAAGAATGGTGTAAATGAAAAAAAAATTGGAAATGAAATATTCATTTCCTGAAAAAGCGTGGCATTGGTGAGGTAGTAATATCACATAACTATTTAGGTTTAACAGGTTCAAGAAGAACTAATTTTGAGAATTTTTTAAAAAATTTACCTAAGCTAGGTGATTAGGTAAAATAATAGCAGATTACTGCAAACTGAGTACTGAGAGTCAGTACTGAGACTTCCAAAAAAGGTTCATTACCCAATATGCATAACACTGGACAGTGACTGAGTATCCTAAATGTGAACTTGACTCTTGAAAATCTTGGCTTATATCTTATACAGTTTGCATGGTATTCAGAGATGTTTCATGTAAAGAGCATTATAAATATAGGCTTAATCTTAGACAATCCACAATGTAAGTGGCTGTCTTAGCTGTAAGAAACCAAGACTTTTCAAAGTATTTCAAAGTCTGAAGAAATGATCACAGGATGTGGGACTGAGATCTGCTTGAACAAGCACAAAAAGTGAGGTGCAAAAGGAAACTTCACGGTCCCCAGTGGCCAGGCATGAGTTTATCATCTGGCTTATTTGGGCAGGTTAATCATTAGTGACTATGAGTGTGATTGCCAAGTTTGCTCTTCTTTCTTCTACTGTCTTGACACACAGTCTGCAGTCAAGTGTTGAGTTTTTTTGAAGCTGACGGAGTTCTGTTTGGCTTTCCAGCTGGGGTAGCACAGAGTTGAAATGCTGGGGAGAAGCACAAGTGTTTGGGATGGTTTGCTGAACATTAGCTCCTTCCTTCTTTCAAAATCGAATGGAAAAAAGACAAGCAAGCAAAACAAAACAAAACAAAACACAATTGAATTATAAGCAAGGGCTGCATCTGGACCATATTTCTGAGGAGCTGGCACAGGGACACCAGTGGACTTTTATGCAGAGACTTTCAAAGGTCCCTGAAATCCACCAAGCAATCTCCTTTAGCAGCAAAACCATGATACCTCTAGGTAAGTCACGGGGCAGAAACTCAGCCAGAGAACACAGAAGACTTCCTCAGAACTTTATCATCTCAGAGTACAATGTCCAGCTCATATTAGACTTGCTCCAGTTTCACTGTGTATTGAAGAACTTTTGTAGAGGGGCACTGACCTGACTTCTTTAGAAGGTAGAGTTGCTCCTGTACTCTACTTTAATTTAAAAGGACCAGGGCTGTTCTTTGGCACTGTTGCGTCAGACACATTTTGGTTTGCATTCATACAGCTAAACTTATTGACCCTGAAAAAGGTTTTGCATCAAATTGCTGACTGAGAATGGTCCCTGGCTTACACAAGCCACCCAGACATTGTCTGAGAAAATGAAGGTTGGCATGGGACAACACTTCACTGCAGACAATAGTAATAGTTTATCAATGTGTGAGACTAACAGCAATTTTGTAAATCTTTTCTCAAATACAAACAAGGATGTCTGAGCAAGTCCTCTCAGTCCTACAAAAGGAATGTACATCTAATGTCAGTCTTTCATGAATAACTGTTTTCTAGAGCAGTACTGCTAAAGAGGCTGCTAGCAGAAGAGTCAAACTGAAGCTAAAGGAGAGAAATGTGGGTAAAGACACTGAGAAAACTGTATTTGTTCACAAGAATGGTGAAAGAAAAGGGAGGATCTACTGGGACTGAGGGATGATGGCTATGTAGTAACATCATGTACTTGCTGAAGGCAAGAAATAGAGGAGAAGGATGGAGAAAGAAAGAGAAATCTGAAGGTGTAAGAAGTCAGGCAGTGGGAGAAGTAGATTGAGGGCAAAGGATGAAATACCTAAGTAACCTCAGAAATGAGGGAGATTTTGCTTCTATTTTGCCTGTAAATTGGATTACTAACTTTAATGCATTATGCAAACCCCCATCAGGCACAAATCAAGTGATATGAAAAGTGATATAAAGCTCCAGTGATATAAAAAGTGGACAGCTAACCAATGGTCCAGCTCTTTACCATCTATGGTTATTTATAATTCCTGTCACTAGCTAACAACTAGTACTCACACAAATGTCTTCAAAGACAGCGTTTTCTTTGTAATTCCCAAGTCTAAACAATCTCATAATATGATTGTGTGCTGTCAAATAATTATTGCTCTATACTATAGTGACAGCAGTAGCACTACTTCCATATGAAATTTTCCCTTTTGGTAAAGTGTCTCAAGACCCTCCCTGCGTGGTGAGAGATAACACAGGTACGTGAGATATTCCTGGTAACAAAGTGTAGTGCATTGCTCTACCTGCCGCTTTTTTTTCCATTACCTCTAAAAAACTGAAGTTGATCTCACTTCCCTGCAGTGTGTGCTGTTTTTGTTCATTCTCTAGCCTCTTTATGCATAATTGCAATCCCACAGAGATTGGATGTTTTACTAAAGATATTAAATGTTACCAGCAATCTCCATTAGTATAAGAGACCACAGAGAGCTCCAAAGTGCCTAACATTAAGGTATTAAGTACATTACTCCAACAGCTGAGGTTAAAGTTTTCTGACTTTATTTCTTACAGCAAGGCATCTACAGAGGTGGACATGATTTCCAGGTCCTATCTGAAAATCCTCCTCTGTTCTGTGTTGCCTCTATGGGCTGGGGGGATTGGTTTCTGATACTGGGGGGATTGGTTTCCAGTATAGAGCTGGGAGAGCACGGTTTTTCATAGACCTTGTGGCATACGAGCTGGGGTCATGCTGATGTCTAGATAGCATGTCTGAAATGACACTGCATGTCTGTGTTTAGGCAGCTGGATCATGTTTCATTCAAATTTAAAAAGCTGGATTTGCTAAGTACTTCAATAAATCATTTAGGTGTCTGAATATGGATGTTATGCCTCCATTTAGGTATCTAAATTTTAAAATTTTACTTTAACAGAATCCGTGGATTACTTCAGTCATTATTTAGCTTTCTGTTTGGGCAGATCAACTCATGCAGTTATTTTAGAAATTACCCTAAAATGTTTTCAGATTATATATAATTATCTAAAACAAGGCTAGTGTATATTGATCACTGAGCTGTTAACAGATTTGCAATTTCTAAATCTTGTTCTCACAGTGGAAGTAGAAAAGGTTAACCCATGTTGTTTAGCAAAGATTTTGTGAATATTGAAAAGATGACAGTTGATAAATAACTGTTTGGGGAACTGTGTTTCTGATTAAATTGGAGCCTGTCTGTAAACCAGCTAACAAAAGTCTGATAAGATTAAGTGAGGAGTTTAATGCCAGATATGCAGGATGGACTTAATCTCATTTAACTTTAGCTGTGCACACCATAAAAAAAAATATAGCTGATTTTAAAATAACTTAAATTCCTGATTTAGTCAGTGGACAGACAGAGCAATTTTGGAGCAAAATTTCTGTGTTCACTTTCAGACTCGTCCTTTTTGGGGGAGCTGTGTGGTACCATGTTTCCCTCACTGACTGTGCAAGCAGCAGAGATGACCAGGTGATGTGTAGATGTTTGCAGTACGTCAGATGAGCCCCATCCATACAAATAAGTGTATTCACACCACCTCACATAAGACATCAAACTCAGTGGTCCACACTAGTAAGCAAATCCCCCTGCTTTCAGTCTGTGTACACAAAGAGAGAAAAGTCATCTATTCCAACAAGTGATGCAGAGCTAAAGCCTAACGCACACGTATTGACCAGCACCAAAGAGTCAGTTCATTTCCATAGAGCTATTCAAATTCAAGGAAAGATGTTCTAACTTGGCACCTAGATACGGATGTCTACAGTTAGATGGTGTGACTACTTCCAGAGGTGGAAATTTAAAAGCAAGGATCATGTCTTCCTTATTTTTCTCCCCGTTCTTCCTTTTTTTTTCTCCCTGTAGATATCACCTCATTTTAGCCGATGTTTTCCTGGGATATTCAATCCAGATGTTTACAAAATATTTCAACTTATTTGCTTTTAGGTATCATGAAATACTAAAGTAGAACTTAAAATAATATATGCATGGAGGTTTATTTTAGTGGTGTTATCTCTGTGGTTGTGCCGTTTTTTAAAACATTTTTTTTTCTTTTTCTCTCTCTTTTCTAATGTGTGATCTGAAGGAACATGAAACTAACACTGGAAACAGATCAAAACTTAGTTTGGGAAAGAAATCTGCGGTACATGCACATTGCGCTGATATTTTCTTGCTTGCAGCAGGAATTTTTTTCCAAAGTACATTTCCTGTCCTGCAATTTTCTTACCTGCAGTAGAAAATAAATAGTCATTTAGAAAAAAAACCAAAACCACTACAAATCTCATTTGTTTTGTTCTGACAATCTCATCTGCTTAGGTCCAAGACTGCCACTGGCCATTGCTGTTCAAGTCCTTGTTAAATCACTGGAACAAACCTGAATGTTGTGTAGTATTGCCTCTGCTGGAAAAATTCATTTAAAACATTGAAGTGGTGAGTTCCTCTCTGCAGTAAAGGTGTAAGCAGCAGGTATAGACGTAAGAAGGTTTAGGGAATGAATGTCTATGGCTTAAGTCCAAGATCTCATTTGATATAAAATAACAAGTTTTGAATAAAGTAAAATAAACCGTCTCTGGACAGTTTTATTTTCTAAGGACTCTACCACAGGTCAATGGTCTACTGAATTCACTATGTCCCTCCAAAGACAGAGTTTATATCTGCAGTAAGCCACTATATACATTGATTTACAATTTTTTATTGCTGTGTTTGTCATTGCTTAAATTCTTACTCTGCAAGTAGCATTTTGGTAGAAAAAAATAGATGCACTTTGGTCAAAAGGTTTGCAAAGAACACTGCCAACTTCATGTGCCCTTCACTGGCAAAGCATAACAAAAAGTAGTTAGAGATATTATATGGATTCTAGGTCTGTTGTGTACCTATATAATCACATTTTCCTGCTTTTTTTTCTTTTGCATTTAATTTATTTTTAATATTTGCTGCCAGGATTAAAATGAGGCTGGTTTCTCCCAAATGGAAAATGTCATCCTTTTTGTACCCTGTTACTAGTTTTCACATTAAAGAATATGTAATAATGAAAATGTGAAGGATTCAGATGATCAATTCACTGGAGTCTCCAGGGGGTGACTGGGACTTCGGAAATTTAACTTTGGGAAGTGCAATTTGTTCCCCTGAAGTGGTAACTTGGATGATCAGTGATGCCAACACTGTGTGTCAGCAATGGGAATGGTGTCAACAGTGGGAACTAACTGGGGGATGATCACCTCAGTAAAACTCGGGAGGTTTCTGCAAACCTCTGGTCACAAGTAGTGTCCTGTTGGAGAAAGTTAGCCAGACTAGGCCGCGGTGGGAAAATTCTGAGTCATGCTGAGAAGGGAGAAAAGAAAGTCATGCTGACCTTGCTCTGTGCAGATAAGCAACTTTGAGAAAGTACAGTATAAGAAAAACAGGATGGAACCCGGACCACGTAGCAGTAACCGAAAGTAGGAGGAATATGATAATGTAATGTTTAGAGCTAAGCCAATGATTGTGAGACAAGTGTGCATAAGGTAAAACTTAGTGTATAAATATGTGTAGGGTTTTACAATAAAGTTGAAGCTGGCCTTATCACTCACATTGAGTCGACTGCCTGCCTTCCCTCGCTCGTCGCAAGTGGCGCCCGAACAGGGACCCCCCATCCCTGTTTTCCACCGGACAGCGAGATCGGAGAAGCACTGGTAGCAGCGACCAGGGAGCAGAAGATCAGTAGACGCTGTCGCGGCGTGCCTGATCCGTGCTTGAACCCAGGATAATTAAGAGGGGGTTCGCCGTCCGATAGAAGGCTACCCGTGGGAAAAGGCTGCAAACGACCGGATAATTAAGAGGGTCAGGAGAAGCGCGCAATGGAAGTAGAGGTAGCCTTCGATATTTTAAAATGCTTTTTAGAAAAGCGGGGAGTAAGCCAATTAAAAGACCTGGCTGGTTTAATTGCGTTAGGGAAAGCGAAAGGGTTTTTTAAAGACCCTGAAAGTATGTTTGAAGTAGACGAGTGGCGTTCTTATGGAGATTGTTTGTGGGATCTAGTAATTGATGATGATAAATCAGCAAGAAAATTAATGAAATCTTGGAGAGATGTTATTAATTGTATAAAAAGATATAAAACTGAAAGGCGAATAGCTACAGCCGCCTCAGATCGGCTTGAGCAGTCTGATCCTGCCGCTGGACGTCTCACAGCAGGGGGTGACTACTTTTCACCTCCGCCTTCGGGAATTCCTGTTCCCGTTGTTCGCCGACCCTCTCGTCCCCCTCCTGATCCGCCGACAGAAAGGGCTTGTCCCTCCGCACCGCCGGGGGAAAGGGAGGGGGAGGGTCCAAGTGAAAATGAGAGGGTAGACGGTAGCGGACAGGAGACTGCTCAAGCTGAAAGTCTTCTAAAGGCCTCACCCCCCCCACCCCCCCACCCCTCACCTCCCCCACCCCCCCCCACCCCCATCCCCCCCACCCCCCCCCCATCCCAAGCTCATCAACAGCCACGTTTAGTGCGGGTTAGTTGGGACAAAATAGCACGAGAAGCTGTTGAACAAAAAGATTTTGATTTATTAGATCAAATTAGCCCTCAAGCCTTCCCGGTAATCTACCAGGTAGATAACGCGGGGGCTATGACTGGGGTGCATCAGGCCCTAGATTGGAAAATATTAAATCAATTGCGAAACACGGTTAATGAATCGGGAGTGCATAGTGAGCCTGCAAGGCAAATGCTAAACTATATCTGGGGTAGCGGAATGCTATGTCCAGAAGATATTAAGAACATAATGAGGCTTATTTTGAAGCAATCACAACAATTACTTTGGCAAGCTCACTGGCAAAGACTTTGTGAAATATCTGCGCACTCGCCCCGAGCCCCAAATGATCGTTTAGCTGGAGTAACTGTAGAACAACTAATGGGTATAGGTCCTTTTGCCTCTGTAGAAATGCAGATGCAAACTGGCCCAGACGTGTTGTTAGAATCTATGAAATTAGCACGAGAAGCCTTGCAGAAAGTTAAAACTACACCAGCTCCTCCCTCATATATGTCAATTAAACAAGGAAGAGAGGAGCCTTTTGCATCTTTTGTAGATAGAGTCACAGACGCTATTGACCGCGCAGATATGGCAGATTTTATGAAAGGACCTTTGCTGAGACAGTGTGTATTAGAGAATTGTAATACTTATACGAAGGGCATCCTTGTCACCTTACCCTTAGACGCCACCATAGAAGTCATGTTAGAGCGAATGAGTAGAGTTCCTGTAGGAGCTCAAGCCATGTTAGTTGAAACAATCAGAGAACTAGGGGAAAAATTAGTCAAGGCGCAGGGACAGGCGTTTGCAGCTCTTGCCCCACTGAAGCCTCCGGATGCCCACCAAAGTAAGACGACTGGCCGACGAGAGTATAAGTGCTTCCGATGTGGCTACCCAGGACATCTGCGTCGACAATGTCGGGAGCTGCCAGAACTGTCAAATGAATAATCATAATACTACGGTCTGCCGGCATTTGGGAAACGGGAAACCGAGCGCCAAGAGCCGCAGCGCGCCGACACCAATCGCGGCTCCGGTCACCTTCAGGCCAACGGCAGCCCCCAACCAAATGACAGTGCAGAGATACCAGACGCCATTGCCCAGCTTCGACCAGCAACCCAACTTCGACCAGCAACCAGGGGGAGCCTCGGACTGGATCTGGCAACAGCAGTAGATGTCACGCTAATTGACAACCGGCCGCGAAAAATTGCTACAGGAATTAAAGGGCCCATAGTTATCAATGGACAATCTCATGGAGCGTTATTGTTGGGGCGATCATCCAGTGGTCTCCAAGGACTTTTTATATTACCAGGACTTATCGATTGTGATTCAAAAACTCAGTACCCACATCGTTGACCGAGCAGTGGATCGTATTGACCCTGACTTACCTGTGGACTTAACCGTTTTGCACGGCCCCACACATTTTATTGGTGCACTCACGCAGTGCAAAAAGAAAAAGGGGGAGACTGTGAGAGTATTAGAATGGATATTTACTGGAATGCAACCAAAGACTACAATTCAAGATAACGACACGTTTGATTGGAATGTGCTGGATTGAATTTATAGCTGTTACTGCTGTTTAGCTATTAATTCGCAGGCTCTTGTGCTTGCCATGGGGCTTGCTTGCCTTAATGTGTATTAGAGTCTTGTGCTCGTTAGTGGCTGCTTTTTTGCTCTCGCTACTTGCTGTACTGCTGCACTGCTGATCGTCTTACTGTGCTGTGCCTGGGAACGTTCTGATAACAGCAATGGGGATGCGCCTGGGCCGGCAGATGGCCAGGGCATCGCTGCTGCTTCTGTGCTGCTGTGCTGGACAGGCTGGAACTGCAGCGTGAACTCGAATTGAAGGGACTGTGACCTGTGGCTGAGTCCATGCGGGACAGGACGCCCCGAGGCGTCTGTGACTGTGGATAAGCCCATGCCCAAGCAGCAGGAACCACCTGAACCAACGGAGGACAAACTTTACAAGGAGCAGCGCAAGTGCAGCAGTGACCCGACCTGAGCCAACTTTGGTGCCCAGTAACTCCACGCAACGCACCACCTCTGCTGACCTGAGTGACCACCGTAACAGATGGAGCCCAAAGTCATGGACTAAATGAATGCAGTGCACATTTTGTGTACATTTATGGATATTTTATGGACATTTTACAGGGGATTGTGTGGGCCTGTCCTACGTGTAGCCACCATGGGCCTGGTCTCGGAATCGGCGTGAATCCCAGGGGACTCGAGGCCAGAGAATTGTGGCAAGTGGATGTGACTCACGTTGCTGACTTTGGCAGACTGAGATATATACATGTTACGATTGACACCTATAGCAAATTTATATGGGCCACGGCACAAACAGGAGAACGAGCACTCCACGTAATGCGACATTTGACTAGTTGTTTTGCAGTTATGGGAGTGCCACAAACGATAAAAACTGACAATGGCCCTGCATACATAAGCGCCAAAGTGAAACGTTTTTTCCAAACATGGGGAGTGCGACATACTGCTGGTATTCCGCACTCACCCACGGGACAAGCTATCATTGAAAGGGCGCATCAAACGCTGAAACAATATTTGCAAAAATTTAGGGAAATCTCAGATGTACAAGAAAGACTTGTTAAGACTCTTTTTGTGCTAAATCATTTATGTATTTTTGCAGATCAGAAAGAGCCACCAGCATGGGTGCATGGTTATCCTAAAGAAAATAAGGATGACAAGCCAGTTTTCGTTATGTATAGAGATCCAGCAACCGGACTGTGGAAAGGTCCAGCAGAAGTGAAGTATATGGGTAGAGGTTATATGTGTGTACTTACTCCCACAGGGCCGAAGTGGATTCCAAGCCGCTGGACCAAAGCTGCTGTTGCTGATGATGATCAATGCAGCTCTGTCTGTACTGATCCCAGCGATGCCGTTGCCCAGCCGTGCGAACTTATGGGTGGCGTGGGCAAATAAAACTGGGATGACAGATTTTTGCCTGAGTTCAGCTACGGCAACTGAGCCCTTTAAAACATGTCTGATAGGCTTTCCTGAAATTATTGCCAGAGATTTTGATAATTGGACGTCTGTAACAGTTAATTGTATAAATGTTACTGTAGCAAATTGCTCGGTACAACTAATAAGAGCCCTAAATCATACTCTCCCTTGGGACCCCCAAGAAATTGACCTTTTGGGGTCAGAAAAAATTGGAAATGCAACTGATAACGTTACTACTCAGACATGTTTTGTGTTTGGCAGCTTTAGCCGCTTTGCCGCACAGGCCCAGACCTTTCAGTCATTGATCGGCATAAGCAGCCGCACTGATGATAACAACCCTTTTGTTAATACCACCGGTTGGACTGTTGTTTCACCTTTTACGAAAGGATTCGAAATAGGCCAATATAGTGGGAATTATAACGCTTCCAAAACACTCGGTGCCTATGGACGGAGTATGAAGGGAACCAATAACTCTTTGTGGAACAATGATATGGCCAAAGCTCTTCCCCCCGGATATTTTTTGATCTGTGGGGTCGAGCATGGCCTGGCATTCCAAAGAACGCCTTTGGAGGGCCTTGTTATGTAGGTAAATTAACTCTGCTCACAGTTAGCCGACAAAGTTGGCTTAATATAACTACAGTAGCGACAAATCGACACAAAAGGTCTATACATCAATTGCAAGCAGATTGTAACGACAATATAGAATTATGGTCAACCACAGCCAATGTATTTGCTTCCCTAGTGCCTAACATAGGCACTGCGCAAGCGCTGGCTTGGTATTTTATTAACAATTATAGTTATAGTAAAAATAGCATATCACTGTATTTTAAATAATGTTGTAAAAATGAACCACAATGTATTGGTGGTCCAAAAAGAAAAAGGGGGAATTGTTGGAGAAAGTTAGCCAGACTAGGCCGCGGTGGGAAAATTCTGAGTCATGCTGAGAAGGGAGAAAAGAAAGTCATGCTGACCTTGCTCTGTGCAGATAAGCAACTTTGAGAAAGTACAGTATAAGAAAAACAGGATGGAACCCGGACCACGTAGCAGTAACCGAAAGTAGGAGGAATATGATAATGTAATGTTTAGAGCTAAGCCAATGATTGTGAGACAAGTGTGCATAAGGTAAAACTTAGTGTATAAATATGTGTAGGGTTTTACAATAAAGTTGAAGCTGGCCTTATCACTCACATTGAGTCGACTGCCTGCCTTCCCTCGCTCGTCGCAGTGTCCCTCAGAGTTTGATACTGGAGCCAACACTGTTTTGCCTCTTCTTAAAGAACCAAGCCAGGGAGATGGAATGCATTCCCTGCAAGCTGGTGGATGACACTAAACAGGAGGGAGCCCAGTTTGGGCTCCCCAGACATTGACAAAATGCAGCAAATTGAGCAGAAGGCCATCAAGATAGTCAGGAGGCTGGAGCACCCGACGTACGAGGAGTGACATACAGTCCTTTCCAACCTAAATTACTCTGTTATTCTATGATTCTAAGTAACCTGCAAATGGCATTTCTCTTTCTGTTGCCATAAATAACTGATGGAGAAAGCTTTGCTTTCATCATTTCTCTTCCTTAATGACCAAAAAAAAGGAAGTAAATGGGAAAGAATAAAGACCAATGTGAGAAGAAGAAATCTAAATCCCATGTAAGAAGATTGTTCTCATGAAGGAGGTATATAGTTCAACATGGTAATACCATGCCATGACCTGTTAATTTCTCATTCATATTGTTGGCCATGAGCGTAGCAGAGCTGTGAGTGTTTGAGCTCTCCCTCCTTCAAGATATTCAGGAACCTGGGCAGGGGCAGTCTCCTAATGCCATGGCACTGAAAGGCTAGACCTGAGCCAGCCTAACCAACACTATTGACATATAACACATTGCCTGTTTCTATTAGCTCTTCAATATCTTCTTTGGCATCGTGTCCATGGGATCAGGAAGACATCACTTAATTGTGCCTATCTTCAAGCCAGGAGGAAAAGTCACTTTCACAGAGCTGTTTCAGTATTTATTAGCATTTTCTATAGAAAGTAGTGCAGTTAAATCATGTCTCTTAAACTTCCTGAAAGTTAGCCCCGCAGAAAGGTGAAGCTGTGCTATTTTTACTCTTTCCTATATTGAGTTGCATCCCTATGTACATTTTTTATAGATCCATTTTCATATAGTAACATCCTCTCAAAAGTACATAACATTGTCTATTAACAGAAACTCGTGATTGTGGGACAAGCAGACAGAAAAAGTAAAACTGGAAACCAGGCCCAAAGGCCTTTAGCAATTCATGTTTCTAAATTAAGAATGAAAACATAATAATTTCTTAAGTATCTCAATGCAACCTTCTGCACAGCTGATGTTCATTTCGCTTGGGCATTAATGTCTATACATGATGTGGAGCATTGGAGCATTAAGCCCAAGAAGTCTCTGCCCTGAACTACCTATAGTCTTTTTCTGGCAGACATAAATTTTCCCTTGATATAGTTTATACTTATCAGTCCTTATGGAAGAAGCAATTAAACTAGGACAACTTACTCCCTCCCTTGTCTGTACAGAAATAACTCCAATGCAGACTGATGAATGCTTGAGGATACAAAGTAAAGCAGTCAGAAATGAGGAAACATCACAGTCAGTATGGCCCTGGGAATGGCGATTTGTGTATAACCATTACAATACCATATTTAAATACCTGATCATGTATTATTTTGCTTCCTTGTCCTTGGATTGAGCCAAACTCATACAGGAGAGGAATTTGTTGGGTTTATTGCAAGAACCTCCTTCGCTTGTTGCAACAGAAAGGCACTTTTAATAGGACGACAGGTTGAACTGAAGAACAGGATCTTCCCCTTCCCTCCACTGTAGATTTCGTGTAATGCTGGACAAGACCATCTCAGAAGACATTGTTCTCTGAGCTCCTCTTTTACTGGAAAGGTACCAAACAGCAGACGCCAGGGTCGATTTACTCAAATGCTGACTGCTCACAGCTGCTACCAAAATCACTTCGAGCTATGCTTTTAGCAGAGAAACAAAGAAAATAATCTAAAAATCTCAGACAGGAGGTATTAACTGTCTCCATTGGGCTGACAGTCAGAAGGCAGATGAGTCAAGATTGTGTTTCTTTCTTTTCCAGTCCCTTTGAACTATAAATACCTGTCCACAGCACAGTAGAGGAGTGTCTGGGATCCAGGCATCTGAGATGACCTGTGATCTGCAGAAGAGCTTCAACAGAGCAGGCAAGAAGTCTTGTGTGGGTCCCTCCTCTTTCCATAACATCTTTCTTTTGGATTATAGTAGAGTCCTGCCCTTTGCCTCTTCTCATATGAATGACCACATGATATCAGACAGTACCAAGCTGGCCTTCAGATGTGTAGACCGACCCTCTTGCATCAGGATTAGGAAATAAATCTTCATGAGGGCTACCAGATTGCTCTGAGGTCATCTGAGCTCCTCAGAACTGGGTGTAGCCTCCAGAAACGGGAGTTTAAGACTGCAGAAAGGTACTTGAATACTCCAGAGCTGTGAACCACTCTACTGCAGCTGAGACACTGGTCCCTATTGGGGATAGATTTAAAAGAGTGAGCAAAAGAGTACTCAGGGTTAGAATAAATGCCTGAAAGCAGTAAAATCTTATCTTTCTGCTGAAAAATTATCTCTCCAGTAGCCCTGTTGGCATAAAAATAAAGGGTAATTGCTATCTTTTCTCTTTTTTTCTCCACTTTCTGATTTTCCATCAGAATGATGCATATTCAGTTTGGAATTTAACAGTCTCATCTGAGTGGTGTAATTGTAAAATGACCATTAAAAGCTCAGCAAGCATTTGTGCATTTGTGTCCTCTCTGACCTTATGGGGGCTGTCAGATAATGAAGTCAAGGAATTTTGTTTTTTATCCTTATCTTTGGTGCTTTATATTTGCTTCTTCATGGCTTTTGCCTGCCTCTGTCCTTCAAATGTAAAAATCAAGTTGATCTCTCCAGAAATTAGTGAGGCCACACTGCTATTACCTTGTTAATAGTGAAGCAACTTGCTTCTAGCTTTGCTATATGCATTGAACATTCGTGACACAATCCACTCTCTTGAGGTGTTTAGTCACATTTGTACAGCTTTAGGAATCCATGAGTGCATACTAGAGGGAATGTATAAAAATGGCACTTTGCAGAAGAGTGTGATGATCACATTCATTTGATGATCAACACAGTGCTGTAAAGAAGCTCAAGGATTTGTTTTGGGGAGAAGTTTAACATTAAAGTTAAAGTGATCCAACTCTGTCACCAACACTATGGCACCCCTTTCCCCATGCGTCGCAGGTGTGAACTCCCCTAGTCCATGTTGTCTTCAATCTGTTGATTGTGCCATCTCATTGATTCACAAGAAAAATAGTTAATTTAAATAAAAAGTTTTAATTTTCCTTCAGGTCAACAAAGGGATCAAGGTCACCCTGGAGACAAACATTAGATCTGATGCAGGGGAGGAGGTGGGACATCTGCTCTTCTGGCAGCAACTTGACTTTAGATCAGGTGAAGTACATGAAATTGCACGTGTACATTCAGTGCAATGGCCTAAAGAGAGAAATATTTCATGGCCAAGGGAAGAGGGGTCATAAAGACTCTTTCTATTTCAGTGAATGAATCTTGTAGCCGTCTGTAGGTGTGGATTCAGAAATAGTTACCAGAAAACAACAGGCCAGAAAGAGGAAAACAATGAACTTAGACTTTTGTATGAAAGTGTGCGATGGACTGGCAGGCTCTGGACACTAGGAGTCTCCTGTTGAATTTGCAAGAGCTGATGAACTCACAGCACCAAAAATCTGCTGAATCTGTACAAGGGCATGAACACACACTAGTATCAACCAGAGGTCATGTAACTCAGGCCACATCCAAAAGGGAGTGGCAGCCATATGAACATGAAGACTACAGGAGTATATGTATACCTGGTGAAGCAAAGGACCTTCTGAGGGACTTTGAACACTTATGGAATCATAGAGTCATAGAATAGTTTCAGTTGGAAGGGACCTTTAAGGTCATCTAGTCCAACCCCCCTGCCATGGGCAGGGACATCTTCAACTAGATTAGGTTGCTCAGAGCCCTGTCCAACCTGACCTTGAAGGTTCCCAGGGATGGGGCATCTACCACCTCTCTGGGCAACCTGTGCCAGTGTTTCACCACCCTCATTGTGAAAAATTTCTTCCTTATGTCTAGTCTGAAGCTACCCTCTTTTAGTTTAAAACCATTACCCCTTGTCCTGTCGCAACAGGCCCTGCTAAAAAGTTTGCCCCCATCTTTCTTATAAGCCCCCTGTAAGTACTGAAAGGCCGCAATAAGGTCTCCCAAAGCCTTCTCTTCTCCAGGCTGAACAACCCCAACTCTCTCAGCCTTTCTTCATAGGAGAGGCATTCCACCCCCCTGATCATTTTTGTGGTCCTCCTCTGGACCCGCTCCAACAGGTCCATGTCTTTCTTGTGCTGAGGGCTCCAGAGCTGGATGCAGTACTCCAGGTGGGATCTCACCAGAGCAGAGTAGAGGGGCAGAATCATCTCCCTTGACCTGCTGGCCACGCTTCTTCAGTTGGCCTTCTGGGCTGCTAGCGCACACTGCCGGCTCATGTCCAGCTTTTTGTCCACCAGTATCCCCAAGTCCTTCTCGGCAGGGCTGCTCTCAATCCCTTCATCCCCCAGCCTGTATTGATATTGGGAGTTGCCCCGACCCAGGTGCAGGACCTTGCACTTGGCCTTGTTGAACCTCATGAGGTTCACACGGGCCCACTTCTTGAGCTTGTCCAAGTCCCTCTGGACGGCATCCTGTCCCTCAGGCATGTCGACCTCACCACTCAGCTTGGTGTCATCTGCAGACATGCTGAAGGTGCACTTGATCCCACTGTCTATGTCACTGATGAAGATATTAAACGTACCGAGAAGCTAACTCTGAGTGAGCAGCTGGGGTTCTTTTCCCAGCTATTGCTCCAACTGGGTAACTGTGTGTGAGTGAGCTGAGTGAATGAATAACTGAATATGTTGTATGAATAGCTGTCTGCTACCAGTAATAACAGCTTAATGAATAGCAGGTATTGTAAAAAATATGGATTGCAATCTGTGCTTTGCCCACACACACATACAAGCATACACTTGATTCCCTATAAGGAAAAAAAGAATTTACAAGAGAAGTAGGCAATGACTCCATTTTGCATTACCTTACCCACAGTGACAAAACTATCCTAGATCCAAGACCCAAATATCCAGGAAGACAGAAATAATGAGCAGTTTGGAAAAGACAGAATTTGTTTCTAGGATATGTGGTAGGTAAGTCATAGAGGCAGGAATAGAATTCAGAAATTCTAATTCAACGCCTCTTGCTTATCTCATCATAATGAAGAAACATAAAAAGCAAGGGAGTGGACTGGGAGTGGACTAGATTTCATAAGGGAAAAGTATATCCTGCCAACAGCTACCCTCAAAAAAGTCTCATGGGAAAGTTTTACAGTTTCTAATATCCCTGGCTGCATCCCTGAATTGCTAAGGTGTCAAACAGTTGTTGCTCACATGGCACGTAGGAATTCCAGTTTGCTATCTTCTCTTTCTCCCCATAGAGTTCAAGGGTGGCAATTCTTACAGAAGAGTTTGACGAAGGATTCAATGTCCGTGGCTGCTAGAAAGAGCATTCAAAAGTATAGATGCATATAATTAATGGATTTTCTAGGCTATGAGCTACAAATGAAGGAAACTCCTGAATTTGTGAACAGAGAGAATCCTCTTAGGACAAAACAGTTTTTAGTAATTGGGAAATGCAGCTGAGACCCCAATGACAAGCATTAATAAAGAGCAGGCAAGGAATCTTAGCCTGTGGGGACATCTAGATCTGTTGCCACACATGGGATTAAAGGGTGTGTCTGTGAACCCATCTGTGCAGGCTTCTCCTGTGTTATGGCCAGGAGAGACCCTCTCTTATACACGGCCCCACTGACTACTTCATCACTCCCCAGCCTCCCCACCAGGATGTAATGATACCTCCCTGGCTCTTATCTAGGACCATTTACGAAGCTCCAACATGAATAGTCTGTTTTCCTTACAGCTGAGGATGGTTTTGCCCCCCCTTTTTTCATATTTACTTTCCCAGGATCTTAAACACAATAGCACTTCCTTCAATTACTCACAGCTGCCTAATCAGCCTTGACATTAAACGTTCTACTTTCCTTTTCTACCAAAGGAAAACTAACGACCAGCCTCTCCCTGCATCATAGGTCAAGCATCAGAGACTACAGCGTTACCTGATTTTCAGATAATGCTTCTCCACTTACCTGGTTCCCTACATCTCCCAGACAGCAGCAGAGTTCTCTAGCCCTAAGGATACAAGTATTTACAGTAAAACCATCATAATATCTGTTTCTGACTAGTTCCTAATTAATTCCAAAGTCAGGACAGGGAAAAGCCTGAAGTGCAGAAGCACAGTGGTCCTGAAAAAGCTGTAGCAGTCAACATCTTTTAACTTCCCACTTCTTCTCCACTACCCCCAAACAGTTTGGCTGCTTTAATATAAACCTGAAATAGAAAATTGGAAATGGGATGAAGCAACACTGTCCTAATGAGCACTCACAGAGGTTCACCCAGCTTGGTCCTCAGCTGTTTTTTTATCAATTAACTGAACTGATTTCAGCTGCACTCAACTGCTTTCTGCCAACTGAGGGCAGGACATGGTGCTCATCTGGTCTGTTCTTTGATTCATAAATAAGTGAGTAACTGTACAAACAAATGAAACTCATGGCTCTGGATCTGAAGAAGTTCACCCAGGACCAGTAACTGGATGCGAGGAAGGTACCACCTCAGGATTTAAAAATTAATTAGGTATTGGTATTTTTTGACATTTTTGAGAACAAATGTGGATGGATTTCATAAAACAACAGATACATTTATATGTGAGCAAAGGCCTACCTATAAGCCCCGCTCTCCTACAGTGATAGACCGTGGTGGCACAAACAGAAGCTGTGAATTCAGTGCTGGCACACAGAGGAGAAAGACTGAAGGGAAAAGATCAAATCCAAGCTAGTTAAACTGAGGAGAAACAAGCACTAAGAAAATTACTGTTATAAAGAGATGCACAGGCAGTGTCACTGAGCACTTTACAAGCAGCTGCAGGTATCAAAGTGCAGCCATCGTGGTCAGACCTTGCTAATCCTTTCCTATCCTTTAGCTCAGTACTGGGTTAAAGGTGCATTGAAGCTGGAAGGGGAACAGCTGGAGCATGTGGCCAAAAATAGAAAATATCTACAAGCTGCCAAGGGTGAGGTGGCAGCACACACGGCCACGTGCCTTCAGCCAGTGCAGCTGGGATGTGCTTTTGGCAGTGCAGGCAGAGGACAGGCTCCTCGCAGCGCTTCCCTTGTGCTGCACTGACCTGCAGTCTGCAGCATGGTGGTTTCCTTATGGAGGAGGAATCTAGAGGTTGGAACCTGTGAGAGGATGAATGTCTCCCTCCTGTGCCTCCCATGGTGGCTGCACAGACTGCATGCGCTCATCCTGGAGGTGACCATGTCTTTCCTTGTGCTCCTGCTCCAAACCTCTGCTTCTGCCTTTGCAAACCAGATTGCTGCTTAGCTTGGTGGGTTGTCATGAAGCTATATTAATCAGTCTACCAAAGCACCTTCTGATTCTGAGCAGGCAGGTGTTAGAATGATGCCCATGACAAAAAAAAACAACATAGGAAGGCCTGGAAAAACCATGCTCTGTTGGCAGGAGCTGAGTGTTCTCTAAACCAGGAGCTTTCTCCTAAACCATGCTCACTGAGAGCTTCTATCTCAGGAGTTTTGCTCTTTGCACAGCACAGGCTTTACCTTTGGTGACAAATGAACAGGTTTCAGGGGAGTAGAGGATGCCTCAGCATCTGTTGTCTGTAGCCATGAATTAAATTCTCAGCATCTGTTGTCTGTAGCCATGAATTAACTTCTCGATGGTGCTGTTGATAGGCTTGGCACACTCACATACTAGGAACAAAGCAATGGCTATTGGCAACAGCAGTATGCTCATTTATCCTGGATTTTCCCAGCTGTAAATGGGCATCTGGTCATTCAGCCTGGGAGACTGATATCCCTGTTACTCTCCTCTGTGCCACTGGATGCAGGAAACAGGCACACTTTCCATCTGCTTGGACTGCCTGGCCACCAAGCCTCAGGCTGCCATTTGCTATGGAGGTATCAAATTTCGGTGACCGTTTTTGTGCTAAACCAGTACAAGGACAAGGTGAATGACAGTTTTCTCTTCAAATACAAATGGATGAGACAAACAGCAATTCAGAGAAGGCTGAGAAAATAAAGACGCACTCTATTTTTAGCTGCTGGTGAAGCACTATCGCACCTAAATCCCTGTATGGCTGTAAGCCTATCAGACAAGATTTACAGTGGTATCTAGACCTCTAAAGATAAAGAGGTGTCAAGGGAGAGCTGTTACAGCATTCAAATGAGTTTCCCCTTTACCTTCTTTGAGATTTAATGTCTTACCTGGATGGATATTTTCTGCAAGTCATCCAGACATCTTTAAGGCACTTAAAGACTCGAGAGTCCTACAGGAAGGTCCCATTTTAAAATCAGGCGCAGTGCCCAGGCCCTACGCACAGCAGCGGGTCGCTTCTTTCAGGAGTGCTTATACCCATGGGGCATATTTCGGTGGATCCCTGTATGTAGCTGGCAGCTAACTTAGGGTTTTGTAGGCACCTGTGTGCTGGCTATATGTAATATACTGGTCCCCTGCATTGTACCTAAAATAGCCATATGGTGTGAGTATTGCCCTCCATCCCAGACAAAATGTCTACCTTGTTATCCTTATCACTTATGGCAGAAGCTAGAGGTAGGATACATCACACCTAACTTCAGCCAACTAAAAGCTAAATATTCTTTTTAAGTTTTTCTAACTTTCCTTGAGAGTGAGAAGAAAAATCATTCAAAAAAGCAATTCATCCCTGTTATAATACTTCACTCTTAAGATGGCCTGGGTCACCCACCAGAGCTAGTTAGTTGTCTCCAACAAGTAAAGAGGAGGCAAGATGTTGATCTCAGACAGTGAGTCAGGCTTTTTAGAAGATCTCAATTTTCTTTTATTTTAGCATTAGATTCTGTTAGAAAAAGAGAAAGCTTATAGACACACAGACCCTTGACCTGAAGAAAGGCTGGTGTACCCGCAAACTTGTCTGGGTTCTTTTTTGTTTGTTTTTCCAGTTTTATTAGTTAATCTAATGAAAGTTATAATATTTTTTTGACATGGTCATGTCTATACACCATAATGGCTATACTATCAATTTAGAATAGATAGCTGATAGATAGAATAGATAGCTATTTAGAATAGAGAGCTGAACAAGAGCTTGTACAGAACGAGTGTATGTTGTGTCAAATCACAGTTAACTTCATGTTACAAGAGAGGAGCTGCAACTGTGGTGGGTTGACCTTGGCCAGCACCCAGATGCCCACCCAGCTGCTCTGTCATTCCCCCTGCTCAGGAAGACAGGAGAGAAAATAGGATAAAAAGCTCATGAGTTAAGATAAAGACAGGGAGATCTCCTACCAGTTACCATTGCAGGCCAAACAGACTCAACTTGGGGAAAATAAATTTAATTCATTGCAATTTAAAATAGATTCAGGTAGTGAGAAAAAAAGACAAACATGAAAATGACACCTTCATAACCACCCCCCGACTGTTCCCCGGTTCCACCTTCCCCCCCCGACTCCCGACCCCTCTCCCCCCGAGGGGCGCAGGGGGTGGGGATGGGGGTTGCGGTCGGTCCCCCCCAGCCCCTCTCGGCCGCTCCTCCCTCCTCCCCCGTCTCCCTGCTCCAGCGCGGGCCCTTCCCGGGCTGCAGCCCTTCAGGGACAACCTGCTCCCGCCGGGGCTCCCCACGGCCGCAGCTCCCGCAGGAAATATCCCCCTGCTGCGGCCTGGGGCCCTCCCCGGGCTGCAGGGCGGGTCTCTGCTCCCGCGGGCTCTCTCCAGGGCTGCCGGGGATCCCTGCCCCGGGCCTGCAGCCCCTCCTGCCCTCCTCCTCCTCCGGCCTCGGGCTCCCTCTGCTGCTGCTCCCTCCTGGGCTTCCTCTTCCTCTGCCTGTGCCGCCCGTGGCCCTTTCGGAAACCTGTTTTCCCCCCGGCGCCCCGGCTTGGCTGAGGGGCTCAGCTGTGCCCTGCGGTGGGGCCGCTGGAGCCGGCCGGGACCGGCTGGGACCGGCTGTGTCCGGCACGGGGCAGCCCGGCCTCTCCCCACAGAGGCCCCTGCAGCCCCCACTGCAGTGCCTGGGCACGGACACCCCAAACAGCGACACAGACCACTGAAGGAATTGCTCACAGCGATGTGGAGACAGGACCAGACCCCCACTCCGCGAGGCACCTGCCTGCTCCCCCAGCCCAGCCCTGGGGATGCAGCAGGAAAGGTGAACAGCTCACCAAGGCAGAGCAATGCTCGGCAAGCATTGACGCCTGATGGACCCGCACGGTCCTTCACTCCAGCCTGGAGCTTCTCTGTTCGCAGCAGATGAACAGTTCAAGCTGTCTCAGTGTTTGAAATGGCGTCTCTCCCTGTAGCAGCGTCAGCAGGGATTTTCTTCCCCTTTTGTCTTGGTAACTCAACACAGAAATCCCCAGACATCGTGGGGAACGCGGGATATTCCTTCCTTTTTGTACCTTGCCCAAGGGCCACAGGCAAACATAGTCAGTGGTGCAGGCAGTGTTGAAAAAAAACAAACAAGTTGAAAGAGATGTTGGAAGGCAGTTGTCCACACAGGCAGGATGTCACTGGAGGTTCTGGATGTCACCTGTCAGCTCATGCAGTCGCGTGACCCGCGGAAGGTCCTTCTCTCCACCACACCTTCCTCCAGGCTGGCCCCAACCTCACTCCTGTTTATTAAGAGAGCGATTTTACATGAATGCCTAATATTACTCAGGCTTTCCAGCGCACATCCCACCTGAAGTCATTATCCTCTGTCTGAGCCTTCCTAATCACTATTCCACAGCAATCAATTAGGAGGTAACTAACAAACAATTAGGACTTCAGGAGGGTGGATAAACACTCCAGACATTAAGATCTGGCTTCGTGTAAGTATGCTTTGCAATCAAGAATGAAATCAAAGAACAACAAAACGTTCCAAAACCAGAATCAGTCCTCAAATAGAGCAGCACAAGATAGATGAATATGGCCTCTTGCTGGTACACAGGAAGGTGTCATCTCTGCCCACAGCCTCTTTCCAGGGCTGTCAGTAATGGGCTGAAAGAGAAAAGTTGCTCGTGGAGTCATACCTAAGGTGGTTTTAAAACCAGGAGATTCTTAGCCCTGTAGCAACAGCAAGAGGGAAAACAGCTTAACCTGGGTCCAGCACAGTTGAGGAGCCGATTAATACCATAGTGGCTGGCCAGCCTCCACTGCTATTTTAAAGGCGACCCAGGTGCATCTGTGTAAACAAGCTTCATTTGGTACATCCCCACGGCCATGAGGTACAACTTTTCAGTTTTCCTGGGCTGTGGCAGGTCAACCCAGCCATCAGCCCCTTGGCTGTATGACGGAGGTGAAAGTTGTGTTCCTTCTTCTCAGAGACAGGAAAAAGGGCTTAGCTGGTTATGTTATTTGGCAAAAAAAAAACCCCAAAACTCACCAGGACTCAGTTGAAGGAAATTATTTGCAAATTTAACCTAAATTCTGCCAACTAACATTAATTGGGGAAAGCAATGAAAACGAAAATTAAACTGTTGATGCTTCTGGGCCTGCTGATTTTTCATAGACAGCATTTGATATTTGGCATTTGGCAGTGGCATTTCTAGACACAATGGACCTACCTTTATCTGGGGGGGGGGAAGGGAAAATCAACCAACCAAAAAAAGTATCCAGGCAATCTTTTTAATGATTATTATTATGTTGGCTTGATGACTGAATCAAAGATGGAATCGCTTGCATATTGTTATCATTTTCATTCTTTCCCTCTCTGTTTTTTTTTAGGATAATATGTACCCTTTTGGACTTCAGGAAAGGGAACATCCTTGGGGTAAAGCTCCCAGCTGCCTCAGTCCTTTGTGTGGGGTGTGCTTTGAGTGGGCCAAGTGGCCTCTGTGAGCATCTGGGTAAATACCAAACAATCTGACCCTTATTTCACTGCAGTCCACTGTAAAGGATCAGGCCCAGGAGAAGTGAGGATCCTAAGAATGAACAATTTCATCAGCTCTTTGCAGGAGATAGCTCACTAAATATCTTTTGGGGATGTTTCCTTTAGTGACCTCCTGAGGTTTCAGGGCTGTGGAAGCAGCTGTCCCTACAGGGATCCTTCTTCTCTGAGAAAGCTCTCCTCTGAAATTAACAGATGGGGACACAGAATGAAGCTGGAATAAAAGTTCAACTATTTGTAAATTGTGAGTTTGTTTTTGTTTTGTTTTCTTTTGTTTTCTTTTGTTTTGTTTTATTTTGTTATTTTAGTGGATGGCCCAGAACCCTGGTTCTTCTGGCAGTAAATCATCTACCGAGAGCAAATAGCATGGGAAAACCTAGATGCAAAGCAAGTGTCAGGGAGGTTTAAGGCAATGTGTCAGCCAGAAGAATGGAGAGTTTGTTTCAAGCGTGAGAAAAGGTCTGGCACAGAGAAGGTCCCAGGTGGAAGAGAGAGAAAGAAAGACTGTGAGAAGAAGAAATTATTTTTTCCAAACTCTCTAAAGAGATAAAACAGGGAGAATACTGGATTTGATATTGAATAGAAATGGAAATGATTTCTACATGCAATGTGTTCGGAAAGTACAGGTAGTGCTGGATTCTCTCTAACAATAATTTCTCTTCTAGCCAGTGGTAATAGTAATAGACTAAACCTTGTGTTTGTACCAATAATTTCACAATAACCAGACTCTTGGTTGGAGTTTTCATCCTGACTTATTATTAGAGGAAGAGATTTGCTAAAACAGAAAATCGTGAAAGGATATTGCGAATGGAGAATCTCAGTTTGGAGGGTTCAAAAGACCCAGAGCCATGTCAGCAGGGTTTTATGGAGTGATATTCTGTTTGATTGCTCACTGAAGAAAAGCAAGGTCTGAAATCCAAGAAGATTTTACATTCAGTTGGAGGATTAATGGGTACCAGAGACTTCATCCCCAGATTTCACTGCAGAAGAACCAGGGTCTTAACCTTCACAAATCAGAAAGAGGTACAAGTTCATGGGCTTTGTATCTGCCTTAGTGGATGTGGCTGAACTGCAGGTGTTTTTCCTCATACAGGATAGGTAACAAACCTACAATGTGGGTGCAGGGTTAACAACTGCAGTGATTAACTGCCAGCCTCACAATATCTTGTATTTCCTGAAGCCCTAATTCCTAGAATTATTTTTTTCTCTTTTCTTTTTGTAATAGAAGGGACCTTCTGAATATAGAAGTGTGTTGTATATTTCTAAGACCAGAAGAGGAATTAAAATCTCAATACTCTTACTTTTCCTTCCGTTTCAAAATACCTTGCTGCTTCAAGCAGTCTTGTATTTTCCCACTGTCTGTCTCCTGATTCCTGGATGCCAAGCAGGAGGACAAGGAAGGGATGAGCCATCACACAGGGTGTCCACAGAGTACTAAAATAGGAGTAGGCTACTCCAGTGCTTGCCCCACTCCTACTCTCCACTTCTTTCCTCCAACGCAAAGTATCAGGCATCACTTAGTTCTGCTCCTGCCTGCCCTCTTCTCTAAACCAAAGTCACTTTGGGAGCAGAGAATTGAAGAGATTTAACCTTCTTCCCTCCCTGCAGCTAACAGGGGGCTCTGACAGTCCAGACACTTTTCTCATTGGAAAAGGCACTTAGCCTTGCCCTGTGTCTCTTCACCCACCTAGAAAATGAAAGCAGTGGACTCCAGCATGAGCAGTGATTGTATTGGTATTACTATTATTATCGATATTTTCCTGTCAGACTATCCGACAGATGTCTCTTCTCTCCATCATTTTGGTTCTAAAACACATAGGCCATTTGAACCAGAAGAACCAAAATGATTGCTAAAACAAGGAAAATTAAACCAAAAGTCAAGAGGTTATTGTTAGCTTCGATTCAGCTTGGTGCTGTTACAGTCATGCTCCTTTTTGTTCATTCAAAGTACAGGACAAAACTTGTTTGCCCAAATGTGAACTGTGGCATTAAGATATTCCTGAGCTTAATGGGCTAGTGAAGTGAAGGCATACCGTTTTCTGTTGTTGATGACATACAAAGAATAGCTAGGCACTTCCAATGGCACTAAACCACTGGGTTATCCACCCTAATGTAGGTCAGCTGGAGGCAGCCTTTAATACAAATCTGGAGACTTACTAGAAATTGTGCCTCTGTAGCAAGGGTCACGTAAATGAAAATCTTACTTAGCTTTCAGCTTTTCCTATGTATTTCTTGCAATGTTGATAATAAACTCCAGTTAATAAGTCAGCAGTTTGTATGAACATTCAATTTTCTTTGCCTGTCTGAGGCAAGATTGATCTTGCTGCCAGTCTGGATGGTGTCTGGGTTTGCGTTCTATTTTTAGATTAAAAAGGTATACTTTAAAATTGAGTTTGATAGTAGAAATGTTGAACAGTGAACGCTTCCACTGAGCACACCTGCTTAAACTATTTTTGAGCACTTAAAATATACTGGACCATGACTTCCTGAGCTCAAACTTCACTGAGTCCGTACATTTCCCAACTCCCATGGGAAAGAAAGGAAACACAAAGCCCCACATTCACCCTGGCTAACTGCAGGCACCAGGCAGAGATGCCCACATCAGGGAACTGTCAATCTAAATCTCCCATATATTCTGGAGAGAGAGACATGTATCTCCACGAAAGCAGTGTTGTCTACCTACCTTGTATATAAGGGACTCCATCTCTCTCCATGAGGAAAAATGGGGCCATCTCAGCTCCTGCTTTACATTAAATCACTCAGTTAAGTGCCTACTAGCTGTAACGAATCTGGACCAAGGAAAGTGGAGTTTGTTGGAGACAGCAAAAAACCCTCAAAGGCTTAGGCTACTTGCCTAATAAATTAAACAGAATGAGGGAACATCAATGGGTACCAGACCCAGACTGTATGTATTGCTGTATTCTTCAAACCGTCATAGTTTTGGTCTGGGACACCTAGCACTTCCCCTAGGACCTAGCAGAGGCAGAAACTACTCTCAGTAGCCAGTCTGCACACAGTCACCCTTTAGAGAGCAAGAAAAGTTAACAGTATGGACATGGGCTGTTCTGTGCCAGTCAGCCAGAGTACCAAAGGATGATTTTGGACATGGGTAGTTTACTAGGGTAGATGTAGCTGGGGCTTGGATCAGTCCCAGCTGCCTCCAGACATCCCCTAACCAATGCCAGATGCAGAAATTTTCAAGCTTCTCTTTTGTTAAAATATCACTGCCCATAAATCCATACTATAACAGCATCTCATTTGAAAAATGTGGGCAGCACTTTTCCATTACCTTGTCACCAGGTTATGATCTGCTTGTGATTTAAATGTTCTGATTGTTTTTATTCAAACCAAACAATTTACGTCTCTCTCTGTGACCCTGCCAACGTAAACATGTCAGGGATGAGGAAGGGTCACAGTGTGACAGACCTGCTTGCATGGACCAGACAAACATGACTTAGAGAATCATTTGCTTTTAATCAAATGGAAGCCTGCACTGGAAAAACAGAGCTTGCTGCTTAATAAAATGTCTGAAATAGAAAGGAAAATAATAAAGAATGCCCTGGGCTATTCTTCAGGGAATAGTATCACCAATCCATCATCATCAAAGGAACACCAGGTGTCCCAAGAACCTCTGACACTATCGCAGAATGGAAAATGTAAACTAACAATGAATGAAATCAGGTGTATCTTCTTTTTTTCTTTTTTATTCTTTTTTTTGTGTGTGTGTATGCATGTTCACATTGTCCACAATGAACACATTTAGAGAAAGCAAACTTATTTTCCCAAATTCTATAAAAATACAAATGAAATTCTGTATTTTCAGACAGGTGATCTGTCTCTGTACCATATACGAGTCAATGTATGAATGTAAGTCAAAATGAGTATTGCCATTGAGCTCAGTGGGAGTATGGCCATGAGCATTCTGGACTTTTAAGAACACTAAGAAAGGTCATGGGTCAAACATTCAAAACTGTTTTATTTTGTTTTTTGTTGTTTTTTTTTTTAATTATTATTTCTGATGCCACAGTGTCTGTGACCTACAGTTTAGACATGCAAGGTCAAATTCCAATACTGTTCAAGCACTCACATCAGGTAGGATCTTTAACTCTGAAAATTGTATCTTAACTAAGAATCACTTGAAACATATGCATCCGAAATTGAAGATAATTTTTTAAAATAATGGCTTTACTTTTTCCAATTATCCCATGTAAAATAAGGATGAAAGTTAGCAAATTCCTGCTCTGTTACTCAGATATCTAGATCTTATCTCTTTCCCCACATCACGTTAGTATCTATCTCATATTCAGATTGCTGGATTTGTTTGTGCTTACTCTCAAGATTATTCAGTAATGTTCACTAGAGTAATCTCTTAAAAAACACAGACATAGAAAGTCTCCTCTAATTTTTGAAACTGCACAAGTTTCTCTGACATGTCAAAAGAAAAAAAAACCTCAAATCAAAATTGTAATGACTTTTTGATATTGAGAAATTCAGCCAGTTTTGTAGCTCTTTCATTTATTTTTCCCAAAAATTGTCAGTTGACCTTTTCAGGCTATTACGATTAAAACTTCATTATTATTGTTTTATTATGAGTAATGTTCTTGTAACCATAACTGCAGAAGGTTTTGTTTGCCTTAGAACTTGTTTATTTTTTCCAAGAGTATCAGTTGAAATAACAAAAAGAGACTCCTTTTTTTCTGTAAACCTTGCTTTTTTGTTGTTTTTGTAATGAACTATCTCGTCAGCAGCTCAAATATCAGAGAATTCCAGGCAGACCTCATTTCATATGCAAATTAATTTGTCTGATCTTCATTTATTTCAAGTCATTTTTTAATAAAAATCTTGGGAAGAACTGAAGCAGAATCTTACTGTCTTGTTTCTAGGCTTCACATAGCTTTTAATTTATGCCTTTCAAGCAGCCTACAGACTAAGCAAAGTATAATCATATGTTTTATTTGCATCCTGAATTGCATAATATTCTTACTACTCTAGTAGACTTTCCTGTATTTTACCTAACGATTGTTACTACAGAAACATAAGCAATAAAACACAGAAGTCGTTTTTGGGAATTAGGAGCAGAACCAAGTTTTTCCCCCTCCCCAGTTGTGTGCAACAGCCACAATACCACAATTATGTCCTCATTTGTGTGGTTTTTCTAGGCCCAGAGGCCGCTTTTTGGAAGGATGGGGAGAATGCACTTCCTTAGCAAGGCTTGACTGGCTGGTAACTTCCAAACCTTTAAGGTGGAGGAGAAAATGCAAGCTGAACCTCCCTGGTTCTGTGCCGACTCCTCTAATCATTCGACTTCTACATAAAAGGAGCCAAGGAGCTCCATGATGGGCACCACTGTTGGTTCACTAGGGAACAAAAACCGAGAAACATCCTCTTCTGAGAGTCCCAGTTGGGTTGAGGCCCTTACTGATTGCAAAGTTGTCCATAGGGTTTAGGAACCTACAGGCTTTGGTCCATGGACTTCACAACATTAATTCCACCACTTTTTTACTATCTTGTACAACGTGCTTATGAATTTCCAAAGATACTAAGGAATGTAACATCTTCTGTGCCTGGACACCCCCAATTTTAGACAGAAAAGCCCCTCTTTTTACCTTTTATCAATTAGTTTCATCTGATTCCACTGAGTGACTCACTGTTGCCTCAAGGGCATCTATGCAAAACCTGACACAGCACTGGTCTTTCCTGGCTCCTGAGGAAAGGAAAAGCTCTTTCCCTTTCCCAGCGACATGCAGTTGCATTGATGCTGTGCCGAGGCAGCACCAGCTCCGTTCATGCCCAAGAGCTGCATACACTTCTTGGTGATATGGGTTTAAGACGTGCCCCCATATTTTCCACCCACTTTATAAAACCTTTTTACTAATGTACAGGGGTGTAGGCCTCAAAAGACAACCTCTAAATGTAAAAAGAGGTGTTTGAGGCCTGAATTTCTTCTTGGACTCGGTTCAGGACTTCCTACTTTGCATAGCCAAAACTCTGCAAGGGTTCAAATTAAATGATTGAATGACCTTTTCTGCATTTCAGTACTAAATGGAAAAAAACACGCTAGGATAAGAACACAATCATGGAAAACCTTAGGCTAGAAAGGACTTCTTGAAATGTCTAGTCTCACCCCCCTGCTCAAAGCAAGGCTAGCTTCACATTTGGATGAGGCAGCTCAGAGCCTGATTTAGGGTTCAGTCAAGGTCTGAACATCCCCAAGGATGGAGCTTCCACCATCTCTGTGGGCCTTTCTTCCAGTGGTTAACTACTCTCATAGTGATTATTTTTTTCTTTATGTTCTCATGTTCCTTATATCCTAACTGAAGGACAAAGAGTTCCCAATGATCAGGAAAACAAGTGGGGTTCATGAGGAGAGGCTGATTAGAGAAATCAGGTAAATGGGGTGCAGAGAGAAGGCTTGAAGTGCTGCTTGCCAAGGGAAGCAGTCATTCGTATCAGCACTCTGGGATCCTGAAAGGACTGGCAAAGGAAGAATGAGAGCAGTGGAGGACTCGGGGAATAATCCTGCTCATCAGTAGGCCATGAGCCAAGTTCTTCAGATGAAAAGCTTGATCACAAGGTGAGCTTTGCAAAGCTTTCATGCTTCTCACTCTCACAATAATGCTCCAATTATCAGAATCTTAATTACCAAAACAAACTACAGGGATTCCATTTTTAGCTGCAGCCAGCTGCAGCTGGGCATGAGTATAATAGCAATGATTAGTTGCCCATGGAAATTACAATGATGTTTGTGAATAAACTTCCACAAGTTTGTATTGAGAGATTATTAAAAACAATATGGTCGGTTGCTTAGTGGGGCCAAGCATTTAGAGGTTCCCTACAGGTGGCTTCCCAGACTCTCAGCCATGTTTTTAAAAAGCAATAATTTTATTGCTTCTCATCATCTGCTAATGCTGTGGACTCACATGAGCTCTTCAGACATAGCCAAATGATCTTCACTTTTCTACTTATTCTCTTTATGGCACATGGATTTCATTTGGTATTTCAGAGAGTATTTTCAACAGACATCCAAACACAGCTGAAATGTTATTGAAATCTTTCCCTCCTGCAATACAGAGAATAACTATCAACCCAGCACGTCAGTGTCATTTAGATTGCTGGTGAGACACTTCAAACTGCTAGGTCTGTGGAGAAGCTTGCATTAATCTGTAATGCAGAGGACTTCAGGGAGACTATTTTAATGTGGCACGACCAATTAATTAACAACAGAATGACCTTAACAATTCACATTACACCGGGATAATTGAGTGCATGAGATCATGCCTCTGAAGTGATATAAAAGCATAGCTTGGACATACTGCGTGACAGCAGAAGCGCAGAGACATCACCATAAACTGATCTACAGGTGAAAGTTGCATCAGTACAGCTGCTAATGTGGAGTCACACCTGGATCATTAAAGTAATCCCAAAGGCTGTGTGAGTACATATTTCAGCAGCAGGATTGCTTACTTTAGACTATCTTATGACTGGGTCTAAAAGGCGTAAGCTGTTTGCCAGAGCTATTTTTGGAATAACTCTTGCACTAAAGCTATCCCAAAATAAAAATCTCCATCATGATACAAACCAAACTCTGCATCACACTCCTTTAGTCCCTTTTAAACACTGCTGTCAGGCAATCAACACTCTTTCTTTCACTTCTGTCAAGGTACAGCTGCTCGGGAACTCGGTCTCGCTCTCTCAGCCACACTTACACCTCCAAGAAACTCCTCCGGGAAGCTTTTGACCAGCTGCTGAGGAAAGTGATGTAAAAGAGCTTTGTCAAAATGAAGGATTGCTTATTTACTCAAACAGCTGCCAGAGAAGAGAGTTAGCCCAAGAGCAAAGCTTCATCAAGTCTAACTAAAGTTCACAATCTCCTCACAAATTTAGGATGCCCCTGCTTAACTCGAACAGCCAGGCTCATTGCCCAGAGCTCTCTGGTCCTCCTCTGCCTCTCTTGGTCTCACTCCTGCAACATCTTCCTCACATAGTTTTTTTGCTGCCTCACTTAATCCCTTACGCGAGCTCCTGCTTCCGCCCAAACTGTCTATAGAAATGATTTGTAAGACTTCACTTGTTTTTTGATCTTAGACCCCAACATTGGAAAAAAACCCATGCCTGTGTACTTGGCTGCGGCCAGATAAATAGGCACTTCCCCTAAGCGTCCTCTGTTCTTTTAAGGCCTTCTGATATTTTCTTTGAAGATATTTTATCTCTGCCCTTGTTTCATTTCTGACTGCTCTTACCAACAGCCCTTTGTCTTTAGTTCCTTGTAGCAATATAAACAATACCAAGTAGGTAAATTGAAGGATGTACACAATAGTTAAAAATGAAACAGACAACTCCATCATCTATGAACTCTTTTACAAGATACTATTCCAAAAGCTGGCTCTGGGCTGAAATAATTACGGTACTTTGAAAACAAAGTAATTATTTCCAATTAAATCACTTTTTACTGTGCAATTAGAGTGCCATATGGAAGAGTTTTTGTTTTCAGAACAGCTAGAAGTCATCTGAAGGATTGTAAAGAGGCTGGTCCATTCCCCCTATGGAGGCAGGAAGAAAGTTCCTCGGGAACAAACCTAACTCATCTGCTCACTGACTTTTGCAGCCTCAGGTGGCAGTTCAATTGTGATGAATTAAAATCTGGTTCAAACTCATTAGCACTTCCTTTAAGCTCCTTGAGAGAAAAATCACAACTCCTTATTGCAATGTTACCAACTTCCAGACTGCTTTAAGACACTAATGACAGAAAATAACCTGACATGTACTTCTGACTGGTAAAAGGTGAGTAGGAGTCTGACAATTTTTTCATTCTACAACTGGAGAGGTTAAGAATAGAAATCCCGAAAAAAAGAGGATCTGGCATGTACAAAACTAATAAGCTTTACTGTCCATTTCTAAGAAGAATGAGAAAAAAACACCACCAGTGTTGACACGAATAGGCAAGAGTGAAGGCAGGAGAAATAATGAAAAAGCACCCCCTCCCCACTCCCAGATTAGGTAATTTCAATGCTAACTGTTTCCAGGCTTTGTCTTTTGCCGCAGATGTTGACTGTGCAGGGGGAGCAGAGCAGCAAGCTCTGGTGTGGCAGCTCGGAGGGACGGCTGTGAACTTTAGGGGCCGGTCCGTGATGGGAAGGAGCTATCTCACATCAAAGCAGCTGTGTCCTGCCGTGCAGCTGTTTCAGTCCAATTAGTCTGCTCTTCCTTGCATTTCCTAGGTAAATATCTGAGGTTCTTCTAGACTTGTTTTTATCCTGCAGGATCTTAACTGAAGAGACCATTAAAACTAATGACCTAAAATCTGGACTACAGCTGCTTCTATATCTTATTAGATGTGTAATGGCAGAAATTACAAAGGGTTTTTCCTGCCCTTTGACAGACATTTGGGTGAAGCCTTGTTGGCTCTACCAGTGTACAGCTTACAGATTGTATAGTGCAAATGCAATTTGTTTGTATGCACCTACGTACATTGAGCATGTGGCATCAGACATGTTGAGCTGCCAGTATAGCTTCATCAAAAGCAAGCACCAAAATCTGTGATCAATTTTTATCCCTTCTCCAGTGCTGTAAACTGCTTAGAACTGCTTTTTGACATTTTCCAGCCTTGCTCCAGAAAAGCCAACAAGTTATATTACATGCTTCCAATTCATTATTGCAGACAACTTTTTTTTTTTTCCCCATACATGTTCGTCTTTCAAGGTTTATCAGGAAGAGATTCTAAAATTCCAGGCTTCGCTAATACAGTTGCCTCCTCAGTAGAGCATCTTCTTATGGTTCTTAACAAGACTGTTCTTTTTCCCTGCATCTAAAATAAGCTTTAACAAAGAGGGACCAAAACCAGTCATGCTCTACAAAAACTTTCATCAAGGGAAAACCAAATGAAACCTTTGCATGCTTTTTTTTTTAAAGTGTTTAGCTTTGGCATAATTTTGTTCCCACTGATTAGACCAGTTTTTTAATCTCATCTTTACCTTTTCCTGATGTTAAAATTTTGAAAGAATCATCTTAAACAAGATTATTCCAAGTGCTAGCTGAAAAATTTTCGTCAAAACTACCTAGTAGAAGAAAATTTGGACTACCAAGGAAATTATTATTTTTATGATGTCTGGTTTCTGCAGAACATTCTGGCTTTTTACTGAAAATGGAGCACAAGTCAAAATACTTCCCTTGGTTCTAAAATGCTGCTGTAGTGACTCATGATGATTATAGTTTAAGTGCACTGCTCTCCTTTCTGGACAAGCTTATCTGTCAACATCCCAGCTTCCATAGTCAAGGATGTGCTGCCAATGTAACAAAGCTGGTTCTGAAATGAGGATTAGAGCTATAGCATGGAGGCAAGCATGGGGCTGGAGCTCATATAACTTAGGAGGAAAGAAGAGGATTGAATCAAAGAGTTTCCAGGACAAACATGGTCTTCTTCCCCACCCACTGACCATGTTCCTATAAAATCCCTGTCCTAGTTTGAGTTCAGTGGATGGTTTGTCCATGTGGTGAAAGGAGAGGGAAAAGGAAGAACATGAATCATCTGCCAAAATCATTATGAGATAGGGATTTCCAGGGCTAAGCATAACAGGCAAAAAAAGATAAGACTATTATATCAACCTGGAAAGTTCTCATCTCCATATTGAGTTTGTCAGACAACTCATCCATAGTGCCTAAAATGCACTTAGATAGTGGCTATAGGCATCTAAATTGAATGTTATGAACTGTTCAGCTCAGTATGTCTGCAACAGCCTAACAACATAACTGTCTAACAGGGATGCCTGGGGCCAGCTGAGTTGCCCGAGGGATTCCCACCTGGCCTACAGCACTTCAGAGATGTGCACATGGTCTCCAGCCAGCTCCCTGTACACATTTTAGATATCCTTATGTGTGGCCAATAACCTATGGCCTATGTTTAGACAGATTTATTAATGCACCCTTGGTGCATATCAGCTCTAATGGAGCTTGGACAACTACCACACATGCACATGGATAAGAACATTTAGGTGCCTTAATTTTCAATCAGTTGCCACCCTGAGTAGATGAGTGTCAGAGCCCTGAGAGCACTAATAAGCATAAATGCCACTGACCAGCCTCAGTTGGGGTCTCTGCCTGTATCCTCTGTCCATGGACCCAGGATCCCCATTTCAGCTCAGCCCTGGACCTTCAGTCCCTGCTTGTGCTCTATCATAGGAGTACCAGTCTCTAGCCTGTCTCTGGGCCTGACTCCTGGATGGACCTTCAACCTACACTGTAGGTAGCTTCCCTCCTGGATGGACCCAACCCCTAAGATGTATGCTGAACTTGTCCCTAGCCCTGTCTTTAGTGCCCTCTACTGGATGGACTCAGGAGTTCAATCCTGTGGTAGCCCAGCCTCCAGTCCTGTCCCTTGCTCCATCACCTTCTGCTCATCACTGAAACTCCTGCATGAACATTGGCTCTCGTTCATCATTTGCCATGTCTGGGACTGCCAATGGACCCTGTTACCAGCACCCAACTCTGTCCACCATGTCAAGGCCTTGCGGGACTCTGAATTATTAGTGATGGCACTGCCTGCTCAAGGATCACCCTTGGGTCCTGTCTCTCTCTCCCTTAGGGAACAGCCAGCCCTCACCACTCCCTGACAGCAGACCGCGTTTGATTGGTGTTGTAGGTGCTATTCACCTCATGGACCTATGGCAGATGCAGAATCTGGCTAAATATATATAAATTGGAGTACACAGTGGGATCACAGACAGCAATGAGATATCTTCCTCCCATAAAGCAACATAAAGGGGGTGTAATTAGTGTGTGAGAAGCTTTATAAGTGTTCTCCAAAACCCTGCATTCTGAAAGGTTGCACTGACAACTTTCAAAACATCAGGCAGAAAATACTCAATCTGTCCGAGACTACAGAAAGCCAGGAATAACATATCTGAAGGAAGAAAAGTATTTAGCACCTGTGGGCCAGCATATCTTCACGAATACTCAGTGCCAACATGTGCTATTCTGCTGTTTGCATGACATGAGAGGAGAAAAAACTTTTTCGCAACACAATAGCACGTCAAAGTTAGCTTAAGTATTCCAATATGGGAAGAAGGAAAGGCTTTAGAAGAGTACCTGGCAGGAGGAGACATGGAAAATTAAGCTGTTGTTAACATACAACACAACTGTGGGGAGTCATCATCGGTTTTCGTGACATACATGAGCCAAGATTTCCAATATCAAGAAAGCACTGCCCACTGGGAAGTTCAGCATTTGTTAAATCCTAAATTAGACAATAAAAAAGCACGTGTATGAAAAATTTAACACAACAACCTCCACACGCGGCGGGAGCCTGAGAGACTACGAAAGTATAGCACTGTGGCTAGCAGAGTGATAGGGTTCCTGTCATCCTCAGTGAGACATAAGTTTTAAATTACATGCAAGACTGCATGTAAAAGGCAACTGAATCTGAACACCCTCATGGGCTAGTAAAACTTTACATTTTGGAAATCCACATTGCCTCAGCTGCAGGAGTTCATGGAGCTGTCCTGAAGAAGTGACTTGTCCTGGTCTGTTACTTCTGGACCTACTGTGACTTACTCTAATCAGAAAAACAAATAAATAGAGCCACAACAATGGGATAAAGATATAGTGCATCTTTGATAAAATACTTGCTTGAACTATTGACGACTTCTCTTTCTAGATGCTGCCAATGCGTCTGAGACACAACCTACAGTTCAAAACATTATAGATTCTAATCAAATTTATTCAGCTTTCATCCTTATCCTTGGCAATTATATTAGAGGTATAGTTATCCCAAGAAACCTCTGTTTTGGAGGCAAGAGAATTAGAAATACAATGTTGTGTACACACAAGCTGTTCTTTTCCCAACCTTGAAACTCCTTCCACCTGCTCTGCTGCATACTGAGGAGACTGTTGAAAAGGCAGAGGGTGTCTCTAAATTGGAGGGTCTTTTTGGTAGCCCTGTCAGGGAAATAATTAAATCTATCCTGTGTATTCTAATGCTCAAGGCATTTGCTCTTTAACAGACTTTTAGGATCTTGAAGAATGTGTGGGGCTCAAAGCCAGGGAATATGCCTACTGAAGCAAGTTAAAGAAACAAAAGACGGGGGGTTGTACTATGTAAAACAAACAAACAAACAACAAAACTGAAGAGGTGGTGTATTACTTGATCAAAGATAGGTAAATACACAGGAGACAAAAATATCTGTTATTTTGTTCTGGAGAGGGAAGAACAAGAGTTATTTTATGGTGGAGGAAGAGAAATAGAAGATATAGAAGGACACAGAGCAAAAATACCTGTAGATTGACCTCTAAGAAATAGACTAATGGTAATGTCTGTAAGCTGGAGAGAAACATGCCCATGGTAGGCAGCGCTTCATTTTAGTCATTGAAAACTGGGCAAAACAGAACAAAAAGTCAATCTTGTATAAGCAGAGAAATGGAGGAGGTTACCGAATATCAAAACTTTCCCTTCAGTCTTATCTCTGACTTGAAAATATGACAGACAGTCAGGAATGAAGCTGTAGAACAATACGAGCTAAGTTTCATTGTCTTCGGAAGGATGTGTGTGGGATTGATTTTCTATTTGGCAACTGGAAACAGAATCTTATTCAAAGAGAAGAAATAAAGAGCATGGATAATTTTTTGATTGCAGCTGAGTCAGAAAAGTCTCTAGATCTCAGTCAAAACAGACCTGTTAAAGGCACTGCAATAGCTGCTGCTAAAGTTGGTAAAAGCCTGGAGACATATCAGCCCATCTCTCTGCCAGTCTGAGTTTCATCCTCAGGTATACTTGTAGGACTGTGTTCCCCAGTTTAGTCATGGAGGCTGATAACAGGGCTTCTGGACTTATCCCTGTCAGCTCAGGCTGCACATCATTACTGACTAAAGAAGAAGAGAAACTTTCAATAAGCAGCTGCAGAGAAATGTTTGGATAGTTTGGGCTGAGCGAGTGTTTCTGTCACTTAAAATTCAATCATTGTGGTATCCTTAACCCTTCACAGTAGTGAACTTCGTGATTGCTGAGCTGCTCCTTGTTTTCTCTGGGTTTCTCTGTCCCTGCCCACTAGATGGCCTGATTGGGGCAGATGAGAGAGATTGCTCCAGCCTTGCAAAGGGAGTTGGAAACTGTGCTGAGGGAGGTCCTGACAATGTTTCTGCCATGGCGGATGGCACACCAGCATGTCACCACACATCAGCTGCCATCAGCAAGACACCCAGAAAGCGGCAGAGTCAAGTAAATGATGTTCCAGACCTAACAGCCCATTCATAGACACAGCTCCAAGCAGCTCCAAGCAGCTCTGACAGAACCCAAGAGAGAGAGGAGCAAGAAAGCATCCCTTAGAATAAATTTCTCCTAGCTATGTGTCATGGAGCATTCAACCAAGATATCCCCTTGCTCCTGCCTTCTTTGTGTGGCACTTCTTTACCCAGACACTTCCCACTCTTCTTCTGTGCTCCCGGGCCTTTCTAAGGGCGGGCAGCCTTCCTCCCCTAATTGCTCTTCTTAACACAGAGGGCCCTCTTACCCTATTGGCAGTCTCATTTCTCTGAATAGAGAAACATCACCCTTCTTTTCCTTAAAAGTACGAGGCAGAAATGCAAGAAACTCACTCCATTCTCCCTGGACACTCAATTAATCCTCATAGCCTACTTCCCAGCACTTCAGTGTAGTTTTCACCTCCAACCCATCAGCTATGGAGGAGCTATATAAGTTCAGATCTCATTTAGGCAAAAGATCTCTTGAGTGTGTCCTCTGCCTTGGCAGTTGAGATCTTAGCCACCAGCCCTCCTCAAATAAATGGGAGAATTTAACTGTGACATAGATAATGATCTTTTATTTTTCTAATCTGCTGACTTGAAACTCTGCCTGGTGTTTTTAGGATCCCACAGCTCTGCTGAAACCACCTGTTTTCAGCCTAGATCATTCTGCACATTTACTGCTCATCCAACTAAAGTGATTATTATTCAAATATTAGAAATATTTGTTTGCATTTCACCCTCTTCATTGCACTGAAATCAAAGGCCTAATACAATACAGCTCCAGCCTTCCAAATTGTTGTGAGGACGGCAAACACCTCTAATGTCAAAGCGTATATTTTAGGGAAGACATTGCAGGTATATATCATCCCTGTTGTTTTTACAAAGTTTAATGGCACGAACCATCCAAATTGTACTATCTCCAGCCCATCCAGCATTCCTCTGGCTGCACTGTACTTTTAGGGGGAAAAAACCATAAAGGTCATTCTGTTTTTCTGAGGCAGCTACTCTAATATAAATGGAAAAATTGTGAGGGTGCCCAGCAGGTTTTCCTGCATCCAAAGGACTCAGAGAGTGAAGCGGTTTCAAATAAGATTTTATCAAAATTATCTTGGTAATCCTGACTAAATGTATGACGTGAATCAAGATTATCTAGAATTATCAAGATTATCTAGAATCTAGATTATCTGGACGAGGGGATCGAGTGCTCCCTCAGTAAGTTTGCAGACGACACCAAGTTGGGCGGGAGTGTTGATCTGCTGGAGGGTAGGAAGGCTCTGCAGAGGGACCTGGACAGGCTGGATCGATGGGCCGAGGCCAAATGTATGAGGTTCAACAAGGCCAAGTGCCGGGTCCTGCACTTCGGCCACAACAACCCCAGGCAACGCTACAGGCTTGGGGAAGAGTGGCTGGAAAGCTGCCCAGAGGAAAAGGACCTGGGGGTGCTGATTGACAGCCGGCTGAACATGAGCCGGCAGTGTGCTCAGGTGGCCAAGAAGGCCAACAGCATCCTGGCCTGTATCAGAAATAGTGTGGCCAGCAGGAGTAGGGAGGTGATCGTGCCCCTGTACTCGGCACTGGTGAGGCCGCACCTCGAATCCTGTGTTCAGTTTTGGGCCCCTCACTACAAGAAGGACATGGAGGTGCTGGAGCGTGTCCAGAGAAGGGCAACGAAGCTGGTGAAGGGCCTGGAGCACAAGTCTGATGAGGAGCGGCTGAGGGAACTGGGGTTGTTTAGCCTGGAGAAGAGGAGGCTGAGGGGAGACCTCATCGCGCTCTACAACTACCTGAAGGGAGGTTGTAGCGAGGTGGGTGTTGGTCTCTTCTGCCAAGTAACTAGCGATAGGACAAGAGGAAATGGCCTCAAGTTGCGCCAAGGGAGGTTTAGATTGAACATTAGAAAAAATTTCTTTACTGAAAGAGTGGTCAGGCCTTTGAACAGGCTGCCCAGGGAAGTGGTGGAGTCACCATCCCTGGAGGTACTTAAAAGACGTGTAGATGTGGCGCTTAGGGACATGGTGTAGTGGGCATGGTGGTGTTGGGTTGACGGTTGGACACGATGATCTTAGAGGTCTTTTCCAACCTGTATGATTCTATGATTCTATGATTCTAAGTGCTTAGGTGAATGAAGCCTGCATGCCAAGGGGCAGAGTGAATGACATTGCAGTATCCCCCTACAACTCCTGGTACCAAGTACTTCAGTGTGAGGCACAGTGACGGTTAGTTGGGAAAGAGTGGAGTCACTCTGGGTGGGTCAGTTTCCTGCTCCTGTTCAAGCAGTTCTCCTTTGGATAAATGGTTCCACGCTCAGTGGGTCAGACAAAGATTGTCCCAGCACCTGTGTGATGAGTGACCCACAAGACATCTGAAGATGTAACTTCAAATCCTGCTCTGCATAAGACAGAATAGGAGTTGGAAGATGAATTTCCCTTATTTCAGATGAGTATCTGAACCGCTAGATCTCTGCTAGGAATATCTTTGAAAGCCTTTCTCATTTTGACAAGAAATGCCAACAAACATTTCCTTGGTAGGGTTTTGTGGGAAAAAAAAATCTTCGGTCAAACATGCCTGACTATGCTATGACTAGCGCTGAGTAAAACACCAGCACTGTTCTTTGGTGCTATCTCAGGCTCCTGCCTTGGGCCATACCTGTCATATACTTCTCTGATATTTCCTCACTTAAATTTTGCATCTCCTTTCAATGGTTTGAACCACACCTTCTTCAAATTCCTCTCCTAGAAAAAGGACAGCAGAGTCTGGAGTTTTTCCTTTGGGCTCTTCACTTCATGTAACGTGCCACAAGTGCATAGTGCTGACCTTCTCTCATGAATGTCTTAACACTGGCCCCTCGCAAGGGACAAAGATCTTCCCAAGCTGGCAGCTCCTCCGTCTTCCTAGGTCCTATCACTGCTATTCTCTTTCTCTCCTTTTCTGGACTCACGCTATAATCGTTGTGTGACTCAGGAGACCACTGGAGTGAGAATTTCCCTGTGTGCTTTGGTCTCGCCACACCATCAGCTTCTGAACAGCCATGACAAAGGAAAGTAACATCCACCACATGATCCTGGGGGGATCTAGGAGAAGTTCATTGGGAATGCACCTCCTCAGTATACTTTCTCTGTGTGAAATGTCATTCTGCATTAAAAAGGAGGAGCCAAAATGGAAGTTCTATCCTAGATTAAGATTTACCCCAGTGGGTCATTCCCTGAGTGTCCTCAGCTGGTGTATAGCGAGGAGCCAGGCTGAAACACAGACGCACAAATTGTAGGCGTTCCCTGATGTCACACTTCAGAATATGTGGAAGAATTGACTCTGCTTCCTACTTTGCAAAGAGGCAGCAAAAGCTCTGCAATGACCTATCTTTGAAATGCCCTTTTGTTTGGTTATAGGCAGTAAGTCCCATTCCACAGTGTCCACGTAAAGGAATTTCAGAGCATAGAGTGTCAGTAAAGGCATCAATCCCTCAATGATATCAATGTCAGAATTTTATAGCTTCAGGCATCTGGAGTTCAGCATAGCACTGATACCCCATGGCTATATAAAAATAAATTGGGAGACAAGCTGGCAAGGTGGAATAGATTGACTCTTTGGGTGAAAATAGTACTTCTCAGGAGAGTGCAGCAAAGCAAGATGCTTGCAAGCATTTATGTACCAAGGAGACCAGAACAGGTGTCAGGGGAGCTGGCTTGGGAACAAATGAGTTCAGAACAACTAAAGGATTCAGTGCTGGCATTCAGCAGCCGTTGTTCTGCCATTCCCAAGGAACCGTTACAGCAAATGAGAGGTATTAAAAGGAGGTCCAGCTGAATGGTCATTCATCCTGCTACACCGCTGCTCTAAGATACAGTGAGAAATAAAATACATATAGACACACACTCCACCCCGAAGGATGAATCCTGCCTTCTGGGGATTAGTCTCCTTTCAGGGATGGGCGACTATGTCGGGTCTGGCCCTATGCCAAACACAGAACTGGAGAGAAGTAGTTGGACTTGTGCCAACCTCTCTCTGCTGAGTCAAGAGAGTCTCAATGGAATGAGAACATGGCCTTGTATGTTCAGCTCATACAAAATACTGAGGTCTGCAAAAATACAAAGCGTTATGAAAGTAAATGTACAAGCATCTATGACTCTGAGCTATTGAAATAATGAAAGATGAATAGCTACATTTCAACAGTTAATAGACCATTAAGGATAAAAAAAGAATTCCTCCCTGTGCTGCAGAAATTGTTAAAATTGAGCTGCTACAAGCTGATGTTTCTTTAAAAGGAAATTCTTAACTTGTCCCCTTCCCATACTACTGTATGTACAATTTAAATTAACACAGAGTAAACAAAGTTTTGAAATGCAAAGGTGAATATGAGTTAAGAATACATTATGCATAAAGTTTACATATGGTGATGACAAGTGTCATCACATCTAATAACATCCATCGCAGTCTTCAGAAAATTACTAATGCAGTTTGAATGCCTTCTTTCTTTAGTGAAATATGTATGTCAGATAGAAATATCTAAATAACAATATCCTCTACAGTTATAAAACATTAATACTTCCTTTGTGTTGCTTTACTTCTTTACTATTCTTATAATACTGTTCTTTAATTTTATTAGCACACAACATTTGAAGGTAACACCAGAACACAGCCAAACAAGTGTTCCTTTCAAACTTTCCTGCTGGTTACATTTCCTACATCTCAGTTCACGCTTTTCTTAACTCTTTCTGGAAGGTCCAGTATTTCTTGATGTGCACTTTCCAAAACTGGTGTCTGGCCCCTGAGGGCACCAACAGCTCTTTACTGGCCCTGATCCACCTCACCCAGGGCCTCCCCCACCCCTGCCCATGGCCCAGGACCCCATCACAGCCCATCCCAGGGCCATCAGTCCCTGCCCCAGCAATGCCATAGGATGCAGGTCCCCAGCTCCGCAGGCTGGTGTCTCAGCCTCAGCCCGTCTCTGTCCCCACAGAGGTGCCCGATGACCTGGGCTGGGCCCCCACGGCCTCACCAGGGGAGCGTCCCCCGTACCCATCCCCCAGAGAGTCTCCGACCCTTGCTGTACAACTGGACAGGTTCCAGCTATGACCTTACCAGTATTGAACAGAGTGGAAGGATTATTTCACAAGCCTTAAAAGACTACCTTTCTGCTTATGCACCACAATGTTTGTTTTTCCTGCAACAGCATGACATTGTTGGCTCAATTTCAATAACCCCCAGATCATTTCTTGCAGAACTGCTATTTAAGCAGCTGTTCCCCATCATGTGCTAGTGTAACCAATTATTTCTGCCTATATACAGTACCTTCCACTTGCCCCTAGTGAATTGCATCTTCTGTTCTTTTCTTTGTTTTTCTAGACCATATCTTGAATTAGCCAAAATTATTTTTAAATCTGGTTGTGTCCTTCAACTACTGGTGCTCCTGCTTGGCCTGGTACTTAGTAAGAACAGCACTTATTCCATCATCCAGGCTGGTAGATATTTTAAAGTGTAAAATAGATATTTTACCCCTGGTAGATATTTTAAAGTGTAAAATAATGCAATGCTACTGAAGTTAGATAAAGTCAATGATCTATGATGACAGACAAAATGGTCCACCAGGGTGTTTGTTAAGAGTTCCCGCTTTGAGCTGGCAAAAACATACAAGCTGAATGATCAGGGGTATATTTACTGCTGCAGTGGTTTTGGACAACTCTCAGTTCTAATCTGGAGAAAGACTTCAATTTTCTATCCTGAATTTGTGGCACTAAAGCTTCACCACTTTGCCAGCCTTTTGCTAAGACTCTGTCAGCTTCTGTAAAAATGAGGAAAGCTATCATCTTGCCCCCTAAATATTTAAATACTTCCCTGCCATAATTCCTGCAGAAATCTCAAAAGAGGTCAACTGCTATGTAAAGGTCATTGCTTACTGCAGTGGTCATAACTGCTCCCACAGATACTTCTCTTGTTCTCTACAATTCCATACTGTTCTTCACTACATCTACGTGCTGTGTCCCATCCTGGGCTGCAAATCCATTGGAACCAGAAATGTTTCGTTGTTATACATTTGCAGAGAGAGTTATGCAATGGGGTTGTAGTCACAATTTGAGACTGTAATTCAAAGAAAAAAAATATGCAAAAGCTTAGAGCAATCAAAACCACACTGGGCTTTCATTTCAGAGGCATCTCTCATATATTATGATGTGAATTGTATGGGAGTAACACTTGGGATCAACAGGCGGTAGTACCATAGAGTTCTTTTATTGCTAAAACAAAATGTCTGAGCTGCTGCATGCTGAAAACATCCACTGGACATGTCTTGATTAGAGAGATACCAAAAAACTTACAGCAGAGTGTAGTGTAATGTGGAGCTTCCTCCTTACAAAGCACTGGAATTTAAGATATTTTGTCTCCCTTTATGATTCCAGAACAAATAATTTTGTTTGCTTCCCCGTACAACTGAGAGCAGCCACAACCATCCTCTGTATAAATTATTCATGTTGTCATTATAAATAGTATTAATCACAATAACCGTACTTGTGGTTTGATTCTCATATGAAGCTATTTAACCTGGCTTTAGAGCCCTATAGGTGTCATAGGCGTTCTCGACGCCTATTTCCTGGAAGAGGCTTTTGGATGTTCTGTAGATCCCTGTGTGACCTGGAAATGAGATGATATTCTCCTTGGCTCTTAGTAACCTCACGATGTTGAAAACAGAGTAGACGCCACCTTTAAGGCTGACATTGCCTTTTCTAGTCATGTAAGAGAATATCAAATTGATCTCATGCGTAGAGTAGACCACCTACAGGCCAGTTTTAAATCTTCGTCTGGAGCACCAACAACCTGCCATTGCTATCAAAAGGAGACCAGACTTAATCTGCTACAGCAAATCCTGCAACACTAGAAAATGACAGGTTTTGGTGATTTAGAGAAATGCAATACAAATAGATTGCTCAAACATTAATCTGTTATCCTCCCCCTATGCCAAGGAAGATGTTACTGAATGTAAAAACAAGATAATAGAATGGAGAAACAAGTACTCTGCTGATCCCATACACATTAATAGTATCATTTCAGAGAATGACTAAAGATTGCCATGAGTCAACGATTCCTCCTAAACATTTTGTCTAAGAACACCTACCATCCCCAGCTTGACTGACAATGAGCGGATTAACATGCTTCAGTTATGATGGGAGCTCAGTTTGAAATAAATCACTGTTAGTATCAGCACACCAGGCGTAAGTGCTCTCTCTGTGATACAGCAAGTCACTTAAAGGGTTATTTTACATTCTATCCATTTTCTAATGCAAGAAACCTTCGTATAGAAGATAGGAGAGGGGGGGCAAGAGTTTTGTTGCTGGGGAAAAGTACTGCCTAGGAACCCAGATGAATTAAACCTTGGGCTTATCTACAGGCCAGAAAAACACAGTCGTACACATTTGCATATGCAAAGTATCTGATGAAGCAATGTTTCAGAAACATAAGCCAGGTTCTTTCAAAAACCTGCCTGGCATCCTGTCAGCTCCGTAAACAGCTGCTTGAGAACTCAACTGAGGGGCTCTGCATCTAAGATGACATGGTGCAAGTCTTTTTTGGCCCAGACTCCCAGCGTTTCTGTAGCTTTTACCATCCTCACAACCCCAACATCCCTGGAAGCCCAAGCTACAGTCCCAGGGCTTCCCTTCTTTCGTGAAAGAAATAGGGATGCAAAGAAAGGAGTTCCCAGGAGCCAAAAAGTTGGCTTCATACTTTATTTAAAAATTGAATAGAATTATTTTCCCCCAGGCAGAAGAAGAAGGAGAAGAAACAAAAAGGAATTTCCTTTCCCTTGGAAACATGAACGTTTCTAGGTTTTGTTCCTGTTCCAAGGTTTAATACACACACATAAGCACATGCATACACAACCCTAGCAGACTTTCCCCCCTTTGATCTGGCTGACAGGGGGATTTCCTCTTAGGATATGTCTTATACTGCAGTAACTGCAGGATACTGATCTGGATGGATTTAAAATCTCATACAATATAACAGCTCCCTATTTGCAGCTTAATTAGATTTATTGTATACATCCACAGGAAACATCTCCATCCTGTAACAAAAAAAGCACTTTGAGATCTGCTTGTGAAAACCTCTACATAGAGCTAAGAATTATTATTCCAAGTGAAAAAGTTATACAGAATAGCCTTACGTGTGCTTTTTTAGGTTTTTAGTTTCTTTTGAATGTCTCAAATTCAAGTCTCCTTTCTAGTATTAATTTCAATTGTAGCTTCACCCATCAGGCTATCACTCCTGCCACTTGCTGCTTCAGATAGCAAATCAAGAATAAAATGCTTGTGAAAGGTTTTTCTACTGTAGATTATAAAGATTTCACTTGTAGTGCATTGAGAGGTGAATTTAATAGTTCATTTCCTTTTAACTTCTATTCCAATTAACATGCAAGTTAAAAGTCTTTTGTAGTAAAAGAAAAAAAACCTCTTCTTCAAAGGAATCCCATAAAGTATCAAGAACTCTCTACTGCTTTGTAAAAAGGATTATTCATTCAGCAGTGCAGGTGCTCCAGGGATTCACGAGTCTTAACCACATTACAGGAGAGTGATGGCATGCGTAGAGGAGAGAGACAAGTGAAGAAACAGTTACTGTCTGAAACCTGGTTGGAAAAGGGTGAAAGGGTGGCCCAGAGAGCAACGCGAAGGACAGCAGTTCTGTTTTGGGAAGTGTTTTCAAATTATTGAAACTGCACTTGGTTTTGAATTAGGATAAACCCTCCTTTCCCAATGAAGAAGAATGGTCTTCTTTTCTAATCAATCTTGTTTGCTTTAAGGACTCCATCACATTTCATCTCTGATTCTGAAAAAAAACTATCATCCACAATGAAAAATTAAAAGAATCATTTGAAAATGGGAAACTTAAATTCACTGTTTTAATTTTTTTTTTTCTAAGAGTTGAAAATTTCCATCATGTTAATGCCTTTCAGAAGGTTAATTTTCAGGGAAACCGCAACAATTGCTTGAATAGACAGACCAATATTTTTCAGTACAAAGCAGCCTGGCTAATATATTCCTGGTCAGCACCAGTGCCTACAAACTCATAAGTAAAAGACTTGCGATGGTCACAGCTGCTAATCCATTTTAAAAACTGGAGTAATAGCTGGGTGAATGAGAAAGAAGTAAACCTGGAAGAGAGAGGGGGAAAACACAGCTCCACCCATTAGTTAAAAGATGAATTATTCATCTCCAGCCCCTTATCTCCCTCCATGAAATCCACATGCTTAGACTATCTTCTGACCCTTGTATGTGGGTATGTGTATCTGTGAAAGGAGGGAGAGAGAAGAAGAAATTCATTTGCATATGAGAGAACTGCTGCTTCACAACATGGAGAAGCAATAGCATGCACAGGAAAAAGAAAAACTAAAAGTAAAAAAAAAAAGTAAAAATCATCTTTTCAAATATAGACATTAAAATTTACATTTCTTGCTACCTCTTTATACTATAACTAACCTAAAATATTTTCCCTTTCTTTTTTTGGTCCTTTTTTTCTTTCTTTTTTCTTTTTCTTTTTTTTTTTACCTCTGCCATATGGTACCCTTGAGGTATGCAATAATTTAGTTTCATTGCCTGCAAACTTTTAAATATTTCATTGATACTTTCACTGTACTGAGAAAAATCATCTGCAAACCCCAGCAAATGTTGATTGTTTCCATCATCTGTTAAGCTATGTGTCCTCGTCCTCTTTCTCTCTGATCTTTCAGTCCATGAAGCCTTGCTTTTCTTTTACCACGGCTTTCATTAATCAGTCTGAGTGCTTTTACTAGCTAGCGTTACAATTTTTAATCCATTCCCTTATGCCCTTTGCTTGCTTTCATACAGACATCATACTGAGATATGCATTCATTCGAGAAAAAATGATAGACAGGTTTTAAAAAAAGAGACTCAATCAATACCAGAAGTTCTTCTTTTTTTCATTATTATTAGAATGTCTAAATTGTTGCCAAGGAGAAAAGAAAAAAAAGAGAGAGTTATAGGGGAAAAAAAACCACAAACGAGTAAGGAGGAAATCAAAGTTAATTTGCTCATAGTCTATCCTTTCCATCATTCCTGAAGTTTCACATTTCATGTGTGCATGGAGAGGTAGATAGGCTATATGTCGATTGTTCACTTTTCCTTTTTTTAATTATTCTGTGAAATCTGTATTTAAATAAAGAAGATGTATAGTAACACAAGTGTTCCTTCATAATGTGTTAGATATTGAGGCTACTTTTATTGGAGAACCCTGGAGTGCTTTGCAGAGCACAGTGCCAGGCTTGCAATCCTGAGGACATAAATAGTCCCACTAAAGTGAATGAGATCATTATTTGCATGATTAAATACCATAACATTAAACTGTACATAAATGTTACTGCTGTGGGTAGAGAGGGGGAAGGAGGAGAGGAGTGTGACATAAACTTTCAGGTGACAGAAGAGGAATGAGTTCTGCCTGATTTCATCCTTCAAAAGCCTTCTAGTGACAGTATTATTTTTAAATGGCTTTTAGTGATTTTGTGACACTGCCAAGTCATTTAGCTCTATTAAAAAAAAAAAATCCAATAGCAACAAAGATTGAATAATGCGGTACTAATCTAGGGCCAACTGAGCCCTATCAGGACTTACAGGACTCAGGAGGTATGTGTGAAATTACCTTGTTGGACCCCCAGCTCTTCCACCCTTCAGTGGCAGCCAGGGTTTTGGCAGTCTGATCCCGCTCGGCTCCCCAGGATGGTCAGCCTTCCTTCCCCCTTGCTCCGCAGAGCCCAGAGCCTTGCTGCAATGGGTCCCTGTGCTCAGAAAGATCTTGTCCCCTCTTGGTAGCCCTGCACAAAGGTGTCCAGTACTTCTGAGGTTGAGATTCAGAAATAGACACAAGAAATGTGCACACTGACTGTTACCTCAATGCCCTGCACTACTTTGCCATCACTGCTGAAGAGGGAGTGGGCTCACCAAGCACACAGATGGCACAGAGCTGGGGAGGACTGCTGGCATGGAGGAGGGCAGGTTTAGTATTCAACATGTTCTAAGCAAATAGAGGATGGAAAAACTACAATGCATTTTAGCGAGGGCAAATGCAAGATACTTCATGTAGGCTGTTATGCACATATGGAGCAAGTAACACCTGCCCAGGCCTTGAGGACAGTAAAGAAGTTTCAGTAGGTCATCAGTTGTGGAGAAGCCTGTGATGGGAGGAAGGCAGACATCTCACAGGATGTATAAATAGGAGTGCAGGTCATAAGACATAGTTCTTAGACATAAGACATCTTTCCACTGTAGAACCGAGTTGAGTTGTGGGCATCTCACAGAGGGGAAAAAGAAAATAAAATCATGAACCAAGTGTACAGAATCCAGAACAAACCAAAAAGAACAATCAGAGACCTAGAAAATGTGACCCGTGGGGAAAAAGATGACAGAAATTAGGTTGTTTAGCCTAAGACATTAGAAGGGAAAGAGGGAACGGATGGAAGAGACATTCATTAAATATGTATAGACTACTGCCAGGATAATCTGTTCTCCCTGTCCGTGGTGGACAGGACAAGAAGTGATGTGCTTAGTGAATGCTGCAAGGAAAATTCAGGTTAGATATGAAAATGCTAAGGATGGAGAAGCATAGAAATAGACTCCCTGGGGAGGTATAGAGCCTCCATTGCAGGAACAACACTGAGGGTAGAGCTCACTCTGCCATGGGGCCCAAGGACCCTTCCAGCACTGTGATTGAGTGATTACAGCAACATTAGAGAACTGAGAACTCCCTATCTTCGCTTCATCTTATCTCTTTTGAATGTGTGTCTCCTTAAGCTGCATTATATATTTGTCTCCTTTTCCTTTGATTTAGCATGATTTGTGTTGAGCCATCTGAACGAGCAAGATGCTTGCTTTCTGTGCTCTGGGGTAATACCACTAATAATTATAATTTCTTTTATAAAAGAAATATATGTCTTTTTATAAGACTTCCCCACTCATAGTAAGATTTTAATCTTCAAGTAGTGCTGTGATTTCCATGGGATTTATCTAGGAGTAAGGATGTGTGTCTCTATTATTATAGTGAAACTAATATTAACCCTTTCCAGGTTAGCAGGGTCATGCTGAACCACAGGAAAGACCCATCCCTGTTCACAAAAGCACCACTCATTCCTTATCTGGGCTCTCGAGAACAAGAATTTCCTCTGCTTATATCTGTACAAAACCTGCCTCACACATGGGACACAGACTTGGCTGGAGTCCCCAAATCCATTGTAGTGCACAGAAATAATCAGTGAAATCCTTCCTATTTCTCCATGCCTTCCTTACAATAATAATAAAAGGTGAATTAAATAATGACGGTTGGAGGGGTGTTCATGGAGGCTCAGACCCACTGAAAGTCAAGCATCACATGCTATGTTCAAGCACCCGGACTCCCAACAGAAGCCAGAGCTCCAAGCTGCGTAGCACAGCTCCCTTCCAGGCAGTGCCTCTGTCCATGCACATCCTCACTGCCGACAGAAGGCAGCTGCACATTTATCTCAAAGAATTCAGCAGACATCACTCTTGTCTTTTGAAACACAAAGAAAACACCTCTCCCTTTATTTGCAATAGTCTAATGTGTAGACTATTTCTGTTTCAGCTGATTCTAGCAGCAGGGTTTCAGCTCCAAAACTGCCTTGCCCCCAGGACAGGGTTCAGCCACTTTAGCAAGGTTTATTCTGGGCAGAGGAGGGATGGGAGAGGTAAAGACGGATGCCTCCTACCCCTCTTCTCCAGGCTGTGCCACCGTGCACAAAGCATCCAGGTTCGCTGGCACAGACAGAGCCCAGAAGCAGAGGAGCAGGGACAATGTCATCTGCCAACATGGGCGAGTGAGGAGCAGCTCTAACTCCAGTCTCTATGCACGGGACAGTTTCTGTTCTTTATCCGGTGGCTTTAACGTAAATAGGCTGAGAGGATAGGAGCCATCAAATATACAAACACGCTCACTTAACACAGGGTGGTTAGAGCCACAGCCCTGGCAACCACAGCACCTTTCTGAGAGGGTCTGAGCTGGCCCAGGCAGAGGTGGAGTGGTTCCCAAGGCTCCTCACCCTGGGCAAGAGCGCTAACTCCCAAGCAAGGCCCGACGCGGCTCTCCCTTGTGCCTAGGCAGAGGGATACCCGACTTCAGCATCAGCTCTCGCTTAGCGTAATGGATGGACGAATCTGCTAGGCACTGCGGGTCAGTCCGGGGCACCTATAGAAGCGCAGCTTGCAGAAACCGAAGTGACCCACGGAGGAGCCTCCTGGGACCAGGGAACCTGCCCCGGCCCCGGCCCCCGCCCCGAGCCGCCGCCCGCTGTCCCCCTCCCGGCGCCGCGGCTGCGGCTGCTTTAACCGGGCAGGGGGGGTGCGGGCAGCCCCGCCGACGTCGTGGGCATCAGCTGACCGCGCCGGGCTCTGCCTCCTCCCGGGCCGCCCGCCCGCAGCACCACTCCGGCGGCGGCGGCGGCGGCGGCGGCTGGCGGCTCCGCCGTGCCGGTCCCCGCGGCTCCCGGGGCAGCACCCGCCGCCGGCTCCCCGCAGCCCCGCAGCCGCCGCGCTCCCTGCGCGCCTGCCCCTCGCCCCTTCCTCCTCCTCCTCCTCCCTGCTGCCGGGGGAAGCCCCAGAGCCGGAGCCCTCCCTGCCCTGACCCGCGGAGAAGTTGGGATGCTCCCAGCGGTCTTCCCAGAGCTCTGAGTTTAGGGCGGGATTTTCGTTCCCCGCTCTTTCGCTTTTTTTAGGCTTGGGTTTTGGTGGGATTTTTTTTTTTCTCCTTTCTTTCTTTCTTTCCCTCCTTTTTCCTCGTTACCGAGTAAGCCGAGCGTCTGCGATGGATGGCAGCCCCGAGCCCCCCCCGGGCAGAGGCGCCCCGTGAGCCAGGGCGGCGCGCCCGGCGGGGCATGCCCCGCCGCCGGGGGGATGCGGGCGGGCAGCCCCCGGCCGGCGGCTCCGGCGCCGTGACCGAGGATGCCCGCGACCTGGCCGCCTCTCCCCTCCCGCCCGAGCTCGCAGGGCCCCCGCTGACCGCAGCCGCGGGGATTACAGCAGCTCCCGGGCACCAGACCTCGGAGCGGAGCCCCGGGATCCCCGGAGGGAGGAGCTGCCCGCTGTGAACGGCTCTCTGCAAGGCGGCTCCCCCCACCCCTCCGCGCCTCCAGCCTCCGGATGGGGCCAAGGATCGCCCGCCGGGCAGCGGGGCTGCGCCCGTAGATGCTCCGCTCCTCCCTCCTCCTCTCCGGACCCGCGGCTCGGCTCCCTCCCTGCTCACCGCCCCGAGGAGGGCGCGCACCCAGCCCGCCGGGGCCCCGGGGCCGCGCCGCAGCCGGGCTCCGCGGGATGCGGCTCCGCGGGGCTCCGCGGGAGCGGGCGCGGACGCGGGGCGAGGGCCGCCTGCGCTGAGCCGGCGCGGCCGCCCCGCGGACCCCAACGGCCAACCAGCCCCGCCGCCAGCCAAACCGCCGGACCCAGAGACCTGCCTATAAATGTGATCCCCTCACCGCCACCCCGCCGCCGCCACCCGCCCTGCTCCATCCCCTCCCTCCTCTCCCGCGGCTCCATCCCTCCCCCTGCTCCCCTCCCCAAAGACGGTGTCCCCCCCCGCCCCGCGCCGCCGGTGCTCTGCCCCCCGCCAGTCACCGCCATGGAGCTCTCGGAGGTGCGGTGCCTGAGCGACAGCGATGAACTTTACACCATCAACAGGACCCCCCCCGGCAGCGGCAGACCCCAGCGCCTGCTGTGGCAGACGGCCGTGCGCCACATCACCGAGCAGCGCTTCATCCAGGAGCACAGCAGCAGCAGCGGGGGCAGCAGCAGCGGTGGGGGCAAGGGCTTCAGTTCCGAGGAGACCTGCTGCCCTAACCACCACCCTCACCCGCCGCACCACCACCACCACCACCTCCGGCGACAGTCGGCTGGCCGGAGTTTGGGCGGCGAGCGCCACAACAACGGAGGCACCAAAGTCTTCCCGGAGCGCACGAGCAGCAGCGGGGACCTGGGCTTTCTGCCCCTGGACTGTGCCCCCAGCAACTCCGACTTCTTCCTCAACTGGGGCTATACCTATCGCGGGGTGATCTTCCCCACTCTCCGCAACTCCTTCAAGTCTCGGGACTTGGAGCGCCTTTACCAGCGCTACTTCTTGGGCCAGCGGCGCAAATCCGAGGTGGTCATGAACATCCTGGACGTGCTGACCAAGCTGACCTTGCTGTTCCTCCACTTGACCCTGGCCTCTGCTCCCATGGACCCCATTAAGGGCATCCTTTTGGGCTTCTTCACCGGCATCGAGGTGGTGATCTGTGCCTTAGTGGTGGTCAGGAAGGACACGACCTCGTACACCTACCTGCAGTACAGCGGTGTGGTCACTTGGGTGGCCATGGCCACACAGATCCTGGCGGCCGGCCTGGGCTGTGGCCTCCTTGGGGACGGCATTGGCTACGTACTCTTCACGCTTTTTGCAACCTACAGCATGCTCCCGCTGCCACTCACCTGGGCCATTCTGGCTGGGCTGGTCACCTCTGTCCTGCAGCTCGTCATGCAGCTGGTTATCCCCAGGTTGGCCGTGACTTCCCTCAACCAGGTACCGTGGTGAGGAAAGGGTGGGAACCCTCCTCGTTCTCCATCACTCTGGGTGAGAGGAGGTGTGGGGTGTCCCAAGAGGTCCTCTCCCTTTTAGTCAGGTTCTCAGAGGTTCGTTACCTGGAGGGGAGACCATAGGCAAAATGCAACCTTCTCCTCTCCCCCTCCTCAGTCCCCCACTGCCTATCCCAAGGTTTCACCTCAAGCTGGGGATGGGGACACTTCCTGACCACTCTGTCCCCTCTCTGAAGTGTACATTCACTTCACTGTTATCCCTTGAAATAGCTTTGAGGAAGGGAGCTCCTGGGGCAAGTGGGGAGGATGGGTCATTTATCATTCCCCTCCCTTACTTCCAGCAGTGGTCCATGGCATGAGATGACTCTGTCTTGGCCAAACTCTCCCACTGCTCATCTCTCATTTTACTTGCTCGTGTTTTGTCGTTGGACTCGATGATCTTAAAGGTCTCTTCCAGCAGAAATGATTCTATGATTCTGTGATTCTATGCCTTTTAGCTCTGGATCTACTGGGAGGACTAGTACTTTCCTATGTGCAGCACAGCTTGATCTGGGCTATGGGAAAACAGGAGCAAAGCATGCTGCTCTTTTGCCAGGACAGCAAAGCAATGCCCCAGTGAAATCAGGGAAAAGCTCCCCTTGGAGGTTTGGTGTGAGATCCTAGGCTGTCTTTGGAGGGCACCAAGAAGCTTCTTCTGCTAGTGGTCATGGGGCAAACATTGTTGTGCTGCATCCTGACAAGTGATGTCTAGGACGGAGTACTGGTTACATGGGGGAGTGGTGGTGCAGTGCAAACTGCTGAGAGGCGCCGGGCAAGTGTCTCAAATGGGTCTGAGGAGTTAAAACCAGGACTAACCTGGCTTCACATTCATCTGGCTTTTTCCACATGAAAGTGAGAATGCACCGAACTCCCGACATCCCTGCAAGGCAAGAAAACGTTGCCTTTCTAGGGCAACTTAATCCTGGAGATTCTTGCTACTCCCTTTCCCCCTGCTTCCCAGACTGTCACAGCTCTGTGCTACCAATATTTCACAGCAGATTATCATCTCCATTTGGCCGGCTCTGGGGAGTAGGGGAGAAGGGGGTGGAGGCAGTAGCAAATAATCCCCTCCTTTGGGGAGGGTGCAGAGGAATGTGATGTTGGTGGCACGTTGTTTATATGAATGCTGGGAAGTGGCTGATCTTGCACCTGGATGTTTTGATGATGATGGTCCTTGGGACACATCTACCTCCCTCAGACCCCTGCCCACCCCTGTCCATCCCCTTCCTCCACGCACTTGTTAGCTGTGGGCTGCCTGATCTCACTTCCCAGAGGCCAGGCTCATCCTGTTTTGGGAAAAGTGCCTGGATGAGCCCTATGGATGTGAGACAATTAGACTGCGCAGAGTTGTTCCCCAGTTCTTGGTATCGTGCTGATGAATGAACTGCAGCTGCGCGCCATGTCCCACTCCCATGCGCTGCTGGTGCTGGGTCAAAAGCTGTGTGAGTTATGCTGATTTCTTAATTTACTTCCATGTCCTACCCTAGAGCTATGAGTAATGCACTGCTATCTTATTATGCACAGGTATCACGGCTGTTTAGCCGGTCCACACACGCATTTCCCACAGACATTCCTAACAAAGACATTTCTCAGGAGAGATACTAATATCTTCATTTTGCAGGCCGGTACCTTGCCAATTGTGTGAATGAACTGCCTTTGAGCGGTGCATAATGAGAGATTACCAGGCAGATGATTGCCTTCATGAACTACGTATATAAATCTCCTTAACAGGATCCGCACAGCTTGCCACACGTCGGTGTTGATTTACACCGCTCCCGCCTTCCCAGAGCCCACTTAACGTCGCCTAATTACGCTCCGCTTCGGCCCTTTGCCTCCGACTCCCCGTGGGAGAGGCCGGATCCTCCCCTGCCCTGGGCTTTGCTCCCCGCCCCGAGCCGAGGGGGAGCTCGGAGGGGGACGGGGACCCGCTCCCTCCCGCGCAGCCCCAGCCAAGGCACCGCGGCCAGATGCGCGGGGCGCGGAGCGCGGCCGCCCGGGCGCTGTCCGCCGGCGCGGTGCTGAAGCCGGCGCGGCGCTGCGCGGCGCTGCGCGGCCCGGGGGCTCCCTCCAGCGGCCCCGGCGGGAGCCTGCCCGCCGCCTCCCGCGCCTGGCCGCGGTCCCGCCGGCTGCGCCCCCGCGCAGCCCCTGCGCAACCTCTGCGCCTGCCGGCGGCGGGAGCCGCGTCCTCACCGCGCGGCCACCCCTCGGGCGAGGGGCCCCGCGGCAGCCGAGCCTGGCGCCCAGGGGGAGGCGCAGCCCTGCTTAGTTATTTGTGGTGTTGCACCATTTTTCTACTTTTCCCAGAGAATTGCAGAGCGCTTTCAGGTGTTAGGGAATGAGGGCTTTTACGGCTGATGAAGGGATGTAACTATTGCTTTACAGGTGAACACAGAGAATTTAAATGACTGTGTCAAGGTTATATAGGAAATCTTTGGGACAGCACAGATTTCTTGATCTTGCAGGCAAAGCACTCTCTTTTATCACAGGGCTTATTTTCCCAGGTAAAATACTGCATCTTCCCTTCAGAGAAGCCTTACAAGACTAAATGAACTATTTCATTATGTAGCAATACCTGTGACCGTCTTGCTATGCCTCAGGATGCAGACAGCTGCTTACACTGGGCCAAAACCAGGAATTAAAGAAAAAAACAGAGGGCAAAACTCTGATCGTGGTACAGATAGTGGGTTTTCCACTGATTTTTATGAGATCAGGATTTCATGCAGAGAAAATACTGAATTCAATTCTGAACAGAAAGAATTGTCTACCCTGGAGTCAGTTTATTACTGTACCCAATAGTATCCATGGGCACAATTGTTCTGATCCTCTTCTCAGTCACACATAAATCAATTATAAGTCTATTTGAACTCATAAAGTTGCAACAGTTTATACAAGAGGAAAATCAAGTGCTGTGATCTGTTTTCCCTTAATCTCTTAATTAATCTTAGTTTTCATTGATAAATATGTTCAAATCATTAGTAATGCTGAACACAAGCATGCAGTACTACGGCCTGATTCAGCTATTTGTTGAAGTTAACAAAGTATGCATTATCATGTATACAAATAATGCCCACTGTTCACCATTTTTTCTTGCAGTAACACTTAAGAGGTCATCTGATTTTTCTTCCCTTGCATCTCAAAATTAATTTGAACCATCATCCTAGGTAAAGGTGAAGGAGAAAGTCTGTCTTGAAGTTAGTTTTTTTTTTAAAAAAAACAAACACAACAAAGCTAAGGTAGACTCACTAGTTTGAATCCTGCCAACTGCTCAGTGCTTCTGGGGAGCACTACAGCTAAACCCAGCTGACCCCAGCCTGAAATGCTGAGCAATGTGCTGCTGCTCAACCAGGGGAGAGCCGTGAAAAAGGACCTGACACCATGATTTAGGTAAAGGCAACACTGGTACTGACTTGACTAAAGATTCCCTCAGAAAACAAATGAGAAATGCAAGATCCTGCTGGTAAACAAGTAAAGTGCATTGATTTATGTGCCTGGTCAGATACCGTGCTGGGGGTGGTGTTTGCCTCTGACATTCCCCAGAATGAAAGCTTCATTTGTGTTGCATTCATTCTTACTTTTTCCTTGGTGATAATGTGGTATACAATCCCAAATTTCTAAGACCATATATGTGTTTCAGGCATATGGGGAAGAACAAACAACTCAGAGCTCCTTAGTGTTATGTAACATAGGCAGATGATAATATGAATATGAATTTTGACAGGCTTGGAATTATGTAAGCTACAAACATACTCTGGATTTTAATCCTTTGTGCACTCTTCACTCACGTGTGTAAATTCCACTGGAGTCAGTAAGCCTACTCTTGTGAGTAAGTCACCTGCATAAGGGATACCTTGAAGGATCAAGTCCTAAATTACACATATTAAATAAAACTTTAAAAATACATTTAGAAATAACTTTGAAGTGGGTAATACCAAGACTGGGGAAAGTAATTTTTTTCTCTCTGTTAACATCTGTCTTTCTAAGTCTAGGCAGTTCTGTGAATTAATATAGCGATTTTTGCTTGCTTGTTTTTTTTCCCCACACCCTCTCTCAGGGTTATTAGCAGAGGAAAAGGCAGAATTCATGAAGTCACAAGGAGTCCTCTAGAGATAAATCTGTATAACTCTACAATGGCAATTGACAGGTTTTACATGCATATTTCAGCTACCTGTTTTCCAAAATCTGATCATAGATATCAGTATATGAGTATGTACAAAACGCATTAATCTCTTCAAAATTTCTGTCAAATGCTTGTGGAGTATCTGTTAAATCTGTAAGGTATAAGGATATTTCAAAGTTGACTACCATTTGAGGATCAGAATCAAAACACTCCACCTTTATTACTATGGTTGCTTTCGTAGCATTACTTATTATTCGTTTTTCTGCCATAGTCCGTTATGGGTGACTTATAACCTGATTGTGTGATTTTAGACTGGATTATGATCTGGTTTCCTTTTATATCCTGTAATATCACCTGACCAGTGTCAGTGGGTCACAGCATAATTAGATTAGAATTGGATACACTTTTCTCAGAAGCAGCTGCACCATTGTTTTGCTAAGTAGGGCAAATGCATTAGTTATATTTACAATTTGATGATTAATTACCTTCAGAGAGTTTCCTCCAAAATGGAGGAACTTAGGCAGAAACATGAATGAAACCTTTTATCAGTGAGTTTCAGCCTACAACAGTTAGTACACTTGTTCTCAGTGAAAGTTACTTTGCTAGATTTGATGTGACATTTTTTCTGCTGTCAGAACACTTCTGGGTTGGTTTTAAGGTTTTGTTTATTGCTTGCTTGTTGTTTTCATGGCCTATAGAAAGGTATATGCTCTAAAACAGGAGCATCTAATGCAAAATAATCACAGACCAGAGCAGCGCACTTACAGCTGACAGTTAACAACAGATCATGCTGGAATGATCCTTATTAGCCTGTACAGAAGATTGAAGGGGATAAACATCTCCATTCCATCCTCTTACTGCACTTCTTAACCCTGTCAATGATGTGATCTGAACGGGAAATAGAAGAGCACAAAACTAGAACTGTTTAACGGATTCTTCTCTTTCCAGAGGGCAGAGAAGGTGGGGAGTGGAAGGACTCCTTCCTCCATTTTCCTTATTTCCAGAATATCTGCCTAAGCACAACAAAAACTAGAGTGTTTTCATGTAAAAGGTGAATTTTAGTAAACAGAAAGGAATTAAGCTTTTAAAGTGATGCTTAGGCTGATGGAAACTCCAAACCCAAACCCCCTTACTCAGCTGCTGCCTAGCACCCCATCCCTGCAGGCACCTTGTTAACATCACATTTCTTTAAGTGCAGTCTTCTTGCACTTAACTGCACTTCTGTTTCTGAGCATCCCGTCAAGTGCCTCAATGACTCAACGTTCAAGTTGCCCTTCCGCCTAGCCAGAATCCAAACACTGTTCTAGTGGGAACACATTTTGGGGTTGTACTACACACAAAGTGCCTGCCTGATGGCAAAGCCAGATGAGAAGGGGATTGTGCTCTTCCTCTGTGTAACAAATGTGGTGATGAAGATGTTCCTCGGATGTGACAGACCAAGGTTTAAGTCCCTTTTTCCCCAGAGGGAAATGAAATCCTCCTCTCTTACCTCACCAGAGAGTTTCCAAAGTAAACCTTCCCCTTTTCCTAGCACAGCTGTTCTTCTGGGAAGATAAAAGTGAGCCAAAAAAAGAAAGAACAAACAATCCTGACTCTGTAACCAACTGATTAAGGAATTCATCTCTGGTGGTGTCCTTGCTGAACATTTTAGTGTTTTATATAACGCTATTAAGTCATTCCCTCAAGCCCGTGTCCCAACCAGCAGACTGTACAGTCTGGTCGCCTCTCTCTGACCTGATGAATCTTGAATCTCTTTTTCAGAGTGATGCAGCTTCCCTAGTGAACTTCTCTCCCTCTTTATCTGCTGCCCCTCCAGCTCCTCAAAAGCAAATACAGCCTACAGGGAGGCATGTCCTAGGGAGGCAGGAGATACTGAATAAGGGGTGAGCCTCCAGTCATTGAGCTGCTATACAGAAGATATATAGCTATTTTAAAAGACAATAATAGGCTCTGTTCAGTGTTTGAACAAAAAAATATAGGCAGTGTCCTCCGGGGGGGAAGGGAAGTGGGCATGGGGCTGAGAAGCCCAAACATAGGGGAAAAACTTCACAGTGCATCTCTAAATTCTGGGGAAAAACTAGGTTTAAAACATACTCCCTGTCTTTGATCGTTCCCACCTAGCTAGCTCTCCTCCCATTCATCACACTGGCTATTTTGTATTCAATCTGAGACATTAGATTCTTTTTACATGTTGTGTAAGGACCCGTAAGAGCGTGGTGGCGTTCAACATAGGCTTCTGGCTTAAACTCTAGTAGTCACGTGTCTGCAAATGAGGTGCACAAGGACCTTGCTTTGGGACTTCTGAGCCTTTTTTTTTTTTCCATCTAGCCCTTCCTTCAGAGACAAACTCTGTTTCACTTTCTCTGTTCCTGGTGCAGTGCAGCTTGTACCCGTTCCCAGCGCAGAAGGGACGGTAGAGTTGCAACCTGTCCCGAGGAGGGAGATGAATGCAAATGGCCGAGGTAGTGGTGCAGTGAATCTTCAGCATTTTAGTACCAACCTTGTGCATTCAAACCAGAGATAAAAGAGACCTGGCTGGTCAAAAGGGATCAAGCACAAAAAGTACAGAGTACTTAGCATTTCTTGGAACTAAGGATCTTACTTAGGGATCTTATTAGGGACTGACTCAGAGACTCCCAACAGCTTGATTTAGGGACCTTATTTAAAGTCCACAGAGTGTAATATAAAGAATCCCACAGACATTAGGATTTTTAGGTGAAGCAAGAAGATCACTTCTCGGGACTCTCTTTAGGGAAAACGTTGCTCTGAATCCACCTGTCTTCTGAAAGAGAACACAAAAGTGGTCATCCAGCTCCTTCAGGAATCTCTTGGAGTGAGCCCTGTCACTCTTATCTCTCCAAACCCCCAGGTCTGCAGACAGAGGTACGAGTGTGGTGCTGCTTAATCTAGAACAAAAAATATCAGGAAACGTACACAGGGTGAACTGCAAAGCCAGGCAGCTATTGGCTGGAAGAGTAATATTTCATCAGGCGAGTTTTGTTTATTGCCAACTATTTTAAGAAGTGCTGCTATTTCATTTGCCAACTTCTGCTGCTGCAAGGTTTCACGCAGTTAGCCCTAGAGGAGAGGGGAAGGTTGCTGACTTCATTAATTAACCATTGCTGCAGTCTGAGAAACAGCTGAAGCATATCAGTGTAAAAAATAAAGCAAAACTAACCCAAGCCAATTTTTTTTTTCACAACCCCAATTGTACTTCTCCCAAACAGTCTGATGATGATGTTATAATTTTATATGATGCTCTTAGTTTTAATCTAGAGAACAGTTGCCCCCAGTATAAACGAAAGACTATTTGAATGAGTTTAATGATTTAATTCTTTTACCTACTCAATTTTCTTTTTCAATTTTGTTTTAATCATTACTTTACAGTTTTGGATTTTTCTGTATCTTCACTTTCTTTTGTTTTAACAGCAGAGTCCCTTAAAAATAAAATGCAGAAATCCCTCTTCACTGAAATCAATGGAAGCATTCAACAGCGCCAGAATGCTAATTAGGAAAACCAGTTTGTTTCTTTGGAGAGATCTGGTCTCCAGGCACTTTATTGTTTCTCCTTTGTTAAAACTCTGCTCCTTCTTTTACCTGGGAGCTACTCAGGGATGGAGCTATCTATTCTGTGCTGCATGCTTTAGGTCTACCACAGTAGGAGCCTCATCCATCAATCCAGAAGAACGCAATGCAAATAAGGAATAATAATAATCAAGAAAATCAATCAACACAGAAGAACTGCATGATATTATACTGTGTACCAGGTGTTTTATAACTCTGGAGTAAGGATCTTAGATAAAGAAATTAGTTAGATCTCATGGCAGTTACTCAAAGAACTGTACAAGATCTAGATACACACATTCTTTTATTCTATGATTCTCTGTCGTATGTGAAAGTATCTCTAATGCTTATTAGTATTAATAATCTTCATAAGCATACTAGATAGGGTTATAATTGACATAGAAATCATCCCATACGTGCTCAGTATGGATCTAATTTAATGTGCCAGATATGCATATTCTTTTAGAGGAAGGAGTGATATTCACCACAGATTTCAGCTAGGGGCTGGGAATGAGGATCATTCCCATTTCATCACTAAATTTATCATTGGCCTGCGCTGACCCTCACACACCACTTTATGTTTCTGTGCTTCATTTGATTTGAAAATTTGCCTTTCTCAGTTGCTGTAATATGTGACGAATAGATTCAATTGCTTTGAGGTTTTTGTGCAAAACATGCCCGACACCTTCCATGATGCATCAAAAGAGGAATACTGTTCTGACTTCTGTCAGCCACACACATTTTTTGTTAAATAGTGAATACATTGAATGTAGTGGGAATGTTTGCATATAACTTTACTCTTTTTTAGAAGACCACATTCCACATAATTCTCTTAAGGGCTGGAAGGCAGGTCCTATGAGGAGCGGCTAAGGACTCTGGGTTTGTCTAATTTGGAGAAAAGGAGGCTGAGGGGGGACCTCATTGCTCTATGCAGCTTCCTGAGGAGGGGAAGTGCAGAGGGAGGTGCCAATCCGGTATCCAGTGACAGGACGCGTGGGAATGGTTCAAAGCTGCATCAGGGGAGGCTTAGACTGGACATCAGGAAGCATTTCTTTACTGAGAGAGTGGTCAAACACTGGAACAGGCTTCCTAGAGAGGTGGTTGGTGCCCCAAGCCTGTCAGTGTTTAAGAGGCATTTGGACAATGCCATTAATAACATGCTTTCACTTTTGGTCAGCCCTGAAGTGGTCAGGCAGTTGGACTAGATGATCGTTGTAGGTCCCTTCCAACTGAAACATTCTATTCTATTCTATTCTATTCTATTCTATTCTATTCTGTTCTGTTCTGTTCTGTTCTGTTCTGTTCTGTTCTATTCTACTTCAGCCCGATCATCAGTGACTCCAAGATTCCTTTACATTAGTCCGTCTATGCTGAGGGGACTTTAAAGTAGATGCCATATGGTTTATACAAGCCTGAGCTTGCAGCACTGGGCTACAGAGCCAGCCACCTCCTCAGCTGGCCTCCTTGTGACCCCATGCTTCTTGCTTTCACATCCATGCAATGGACCAGTTTCAGTGAGAGGAATGGAGAAGATTCACACCTTGATTAATTTGGTGCCTTAATAGGTCTCTTTCCTAGGATTGGGATCCATAGATTCAAACTGCCTCACCTAGAACTGAGGGAAAACCAGAATTCAAGTCCCGATCTTTGTGCAAATGCTGTAAGCTCTTGAGCAAGAAGAAATTCCATCCTTCCTGGGCACTGAGTGAAAAGATTGTAGGTCTCAGGTTGAGCTCTGTGCTGCCCAGAGAGTTAAGCAAAGATAGGACACATTTCAGGATTCAGTCCATCCCTCTCCTCAAAGGCTGTAGCTATATTAACTCCTCCCAGACAGGGTGCCTGCACCCAACCTGTGAGGTGGGAAAAGCAGGTCTATGATGACTGCCGAACTACACGTGGGAATTGCGGAGGGAGGGTTGGTTGACCGAGGCCAGAACAGTGCCTGCGACCGTTCTGGCAGTTTAGCAGCATAGATGGTTGCATTCCAAAGACGTTCTGTTTGGTGCACTGCAGGGATGCAGCCTCCCCGCCTGCCTGCCCTCCTCTGAATTGCAATGAAGCTGAGTGGGAGGTGTATACTTGTTTTGCCTGTTCAAGGTGCTAAGCGCATATAGTAGCCTATACTTGAAGCATTAAGGGAGCAGTGTATCTCAAAATGGACGGAGAGATTTATAGTAGATTCCTCCAAGATCTGAAGGTCCTTGAGAGCAGCCAGTGAAAATTGTTCTTTGAGACTTAGGCAGGACTTAAGTCTTATGAATCTTGCCCAAGAACGTTACTGTAAAATTTTTTTTGACATTTCCAGAATGTAGCTAAATGCCACTCTGACTGATACTATGATAATTTCCATGTTCTCCCCAATCCCTAGAGTAATAGCAGCTTGTTGACAATAATGGGAAGAGAAGAAGAATTTGTTGTATGTATTTCATTTGTGCTAATGTAATTGCTTTTGTCTGCTATGTTTCATTAGCCACCTGAGAGGCTACAAGAAATGGTAGAAGAACACATGAAGTGTTCCCATTTTCTACGCGATGGTACAGGACAACAGGGCCTCCAATAATCTTCTTATAATTTTAATAGCTCTTCATGCTTAGAAATGATTTTTCCAATGACTTGTCACTTTCTTTCCTGTAAAAATATACTTGTGTCTACTTCTGCTTAAGGGATAGTTATGTACATTATCTGATGACAGCCACTCTTCTTTACTATTCCTCCATAGTAGAATATCTAATGTAAGCATTCAGTTACTCCAACTCCCATCAACAATCAACACAATAACATTTAAAAGCTTTAAAGAGAGGACTGTCAGAGGTAATGTGACTTTGGAGAAGGAGTGTAAAAGAATGCATCTTGACATTATGCCAGTTATTTTAAATTAAAGAAAAACACTCATACGCATAAAGATGGGTATAAGTTTAAGTTGTTTGACGGCCTGAGGCCTTGAAACTTAGTACAAAGATTGTTAAGGTAACTGTTCTTTCCTCTTCAAGCAGCTAACAAAGCTTTTGCTGGACAGATTGCTTTCCATGGCACCAGAACATGCTAACTTCCTTATTAAATTTACAAGTCATCTATCCCAGTGTCGTTTATTAAAGAACACTTTTGATGATGTACAAGAAGGAAGAGTATTTGAGATCACTGCTCGTTTTCTTCTGCAACACAAGACTTCTGTAATTAAACTTGACATAGTTGAGTTTTTAAAATCCAAAAGCAACCAATATATCTAATAAAATTGAATAACCCATATTTAAATTTCTAAAGTTTCAAACCACTGATATGATAGATTTACATATATTTGTATTAGATAGATACAAATACCTAGCAAAGGCAATGCTGTGGAATTTATGCTTTATTCCTTTTTTTGTAACTTGCTTTCAGGTTCAGTAATTACATTTGCAAGTCAAAATAATATTTACTATGTTCCTGAAGTTTGTGTATATCTAAAGAGGGTTTATAGGTGCAATTTAAAAATGGAAAATACACACACCATTAATTAAAAGACATTTTTTTCTAATTACTATCATTAAAAACTCAAACTATAATCTAGAAATCAAACTGTCATCTTCTGGCTAACAGCAATATGGATTCAGCAGTTGCAGATTTGCAGAGAACTTGCAAGGTGCTTAGTCAGAACTTAGTGGCCTTTACGATATAATGACATTTCAAGGAGTCTCAGACAAAAAAAAAGAAAATGCTAGAGCATCCTACAAATAAGGAAAGGTTTAAAGATCCAAATCATAAACACACACATAAAAAAATTCTCACAGACTTTGTATGAACTCTGTGGTCTACAAAACATGGAAAGAGAGGTGGTCATAGCAATTATTCCCAGGATAGTCATCTGGCCTAGAGCCCATTTTTCAATGATGTGATCTAGGGACTTAAAAATACAGGGAGGTCGCAAGTGAGATTTTCAACACTCCACAAGCTAAGGGACTCCTTAAATCACTTAAGTGGTTATAAGAGTATCTCATGGGACTCTTTAAGTCCCAGTAACTCCCATCAAACTCAATAGAGTTAAGCAGTCTTACACAGTGCAGACAACACAAAACTGGGAGGAGTGGCTGATACACTGGATGATTGCACTGCCATTCGGAGGGACCTCGGTGGGCTGGAGAAATGGGCTGACAGGAACATCATGGAGTTCAACAGAAGGGAAATGCAAAGTTCTGCACCTGGGGAGGAATAACCCCGTGCACCAGTACAGACTGGCAGCGGACCAGCTGGAAAGCAGCTCTGCAGAGAAGGCCCTGTGGGTCCTGGTGGACACCAAATTGAACCAGCAATGTGAAGGCTAACAGCCTCCTGGGCTGCATTAGGCACAACATTCCCAGCGGGCTGAGGAAGGTGATCCTTCCCCTCTGCTCATCCCTAGTGAAACACATCTGAAGTGCTCTGCCCAGTGCCGGGCTAGCCAGTACAGGAGAGACATGGACATATTGGAGTGAGTCCAGAGAAGGGCTATGAAGGGCCATCTGACAAATGAGGAAAGGCTGAGACAGCTGGGACTGTTCAGCCTGGAGATGAGAGGGTCGGGCGGTGTGTGTGTATGGGGTAATCTGACTAAGTATGTATAAATACATACCGGGGGTAGTAAAGAAGACAGAGCCAAACTCTTCTCAGCAGTGCCCAGTGACAAGATGAGAGTCAATGGACACAAATTGAAACACAATAAGTTCCACTTAAACATAAAAATACCTTTTTTACTGTAAGGGTGATAGAACACAGTAACAGGTTGCCCAGAGATGTTGTGGAGTCTTCATCCTTGGAAATATTCAAAATCTGACTGGACAAGACCCTAGGCAACTTGCTTTAGGTGATCCTGCTCCGCGGAAGGAGGTTTGACTATATGATCTCCAGAAGTCCCTTCCAAACTCATTTATTCTGTGATTCTGTGATAGCAGTACATGTATTTTTTCAAGTAGACAGATCTGAAGATCTGCTGAGGATCTGGAGGGCAGAACTAACATCTCCAGATCCAGCCTGAAGCAAACACACAGCCAGCGCAGGGCACAGCTCCTGTGATCGCAGTGTGAGACCTGGTTTAATATACATGCCATGCATTCTGCACCCACTTCAGTCCATTCCAGCCTCGAGTCCTACTGTGGGAATTAACTGCAGGCCTGCATCATAGAATGATAGAATCATTTAGGTTGGAAAAGACCCTTAAGATCATCAAGTTCAACCCTAAACCTAACACTACCAAGTTCACCATTTGTCATCACCTGACTTGGCACATCACTTCTTCGTGGGAGTTGTTCTATGGGCTTATCACCATCATATGGTCCAAAGCTCAAAGCAGTATCCTTGCTTTCCCCATGCCCATCTGGTGACATCAGGCAATCCTGGAGCAACAGCTTATAGCAAACATCAGGCACACACACACTCTGTGCTTCTTTTGGGGAACAATTCTGTCTCCACCCGCTAGATCTCTGTGGTATGTGCAATATTACAGGTGGGAGAGCTTGAAGAATATCAGTAACACATGTCCTTTCTTTCCACCAGCAAAAAGAGCTCCTCCACCAGTACCAACCACTCAGTTTCAGATGATCAGATTCCTACATAAGTGTTAGGACATCTCTGATGAACCTGTGTGTGAACTGTGGTCTCACTATGGTTTTCTCAGCAGTCTTAGCTGCCAAAGAAAGCTAGAGGCAGGTGAACCCTTAGGCAGCCTACCAATGCCAGGACAATATTCTGAGCAACTGACACCATCCTTCTTTTAAAAAGCCAGAAACTAACCTTCTCCCAACAAAGCACTGATGGTCTTTAAACACACTGTTTTCAGTTGCAATGGATACTGCTCATTTTCACTACTTCTGTAGGAAGAGGATCGCTCTAGAGCAAAGGAAGCTGAAGGAAGACTGTGACAGCCTTCAAATATGGAAGGGGTTGCTACAGAGAGGAAGAAATTAATTGTTCTTTGTTTCACCTATAACTATCAAGAGATGATGGGCTTAAGTTATTATAAGGAACATTTACATTAGATAGTAGGAGAAACCTTGTAACCAATAACCTAATAACAATAACTTAAATAACCTCATTTTGCTTGGGAGGCTTTATCCTGAGGTATGATTAAGCAGTTTAGAGAGGCATTTTTTAAGGAGTGATTTTGATAATATCCAGGACCTGGAGCATAGGTTAAATGACCTGTCAAGGTCCCCTCATGCCCTACTTTCTATAATTAAATGATACTGGCTCCTAATTCCAACTATGATGCAAAGTGTTCTCAACCCCCAGTTTCCAACGAAGCAAACCATTTTGTATTTCTAATGGTTGCTACACTGAGGCTGATGGATTAGTCTGAACTCGCTTCATCTATGTAGCCTGAAATGCCACAGCTTCAAGGCTTTATATCTGTTGTTTGCTAAGGACATGTTGGATCAACCATTAGCCAATAATATTGCTGATGGTGCAAGAAAATGACAGAATCTAATCATGTCTTCCAAGAGGCTAACAACTGATGAAAGGACTGTATTGTTAATAAAGTCCTGTTGAAGGCAAAGAAACAGCAAAGAGAGAATCTGCTGAATAAGGAGGGGCCGTTTTTACACAGTGGAAAACATTTTTCAGGCCATCATCAGCTCATTTTAATTGACCTTCAATCTTCCTCCTCTTATGTTGTAAACCTGGTCTGATTTGTTTTATTTTTATATATATATAAAAAAATACATAAATATATTCAGAGGATCGTTGTTATTGTAGATTCTGTTCATTATATGTATTTGTGGTGCATATGCCACGTAATTACAAAGAATAAAAATTTTCCTGGTTTTTCCTGCTCTAAGCAAAGTATGTAAGTACCTGTGTACATTAAAAGATACAGATATTGTCTGTGAAATCTTTGGGACTACAGCTGACTTTAGAACTATTCTTAGATATATGGTACACATGAAAATAATGGAAACAATACAGGCATACAGTGCCATAAGTAAATATAGAGATTAGTTCATGCTTGCTGAGTAGCTGGAGCATTGTTAAGAGGTGGAAGAGTCCTGGCTCTTCCTTTGCATCTATATCCACCCTACGCACTGGGAAGCCTCATGGGACAGTTTGTCTCTTGCAAAGTTTCTCCATGTGTAACACCCACAATGGGTCCATTAGACCTGAGGCTGCTTTCTGTTGCTGGAGCAGCATAGCACCTTTCCTAGGGCCGAGCATCCCACCCTGCCGGAAAGCAGAGAATTGGGCTTTTACTTTTGAACAGACACAAAATGTTCCCTTCCTTCTCCAATAAATAAAAAGGCCTTAGCAGCACACAATTGTAATTCAGGGAACACGGTGGCTAATGTTCTCTTCAAGGGCAATAAACTCTGACCTTGCCAGGATATTTTAATCACGTTTTTCATGTTGTGAAGGGCAATTCAGTCTTTCAGCAAAATGCCTTTATTTCCAGACTACAAAATCAGCATCAGCAGTTCAGAGCAACTATAGAGAAACCTTTAATGAAAGATTTTTAGACAGCCATTTCTACTCCTGCTGGATACAGGAATCTCTTTGTAATGATGAATACTTTGCAAATTCATGCTGGGTTTTCTGTTCAAAGTAGAGGATGGCATAAAACACACATGTGCAGTACAGGTGTTCTTGTTCTTCGTAGTGAAAGTAGGGTGGTAGGTAGAGGTAGGTCATCCTGGGTTTTTTTATCGTTATATCATTTTGAAGACAGGCACATCGACAGTTTATGGATTAGGACATATTTTTCCAGAATGTCTGGATGATCCCATCCAAATCTAGCGGTACTGCTGTGTTCCTGCAAGTCCTGGACAGGGCTTGCCTCACAATTGCAAGTCCTGCAGATCAGCAATGTCCTGGACAGGGCTTGCCTCACAATTGCAAGTCCTGCAGATCAGCAATGTCCTGGACAGGGCTTGCCTCACAATTGGAAGTCCTGCAGATCAGCAATGTCTGCCTTTGTGATTCAGCAAAGAGTTTTTAGTGAATAAGTGATGGTCAGCAGGAGCCCCCATCTCCCAGAGGAGGGATTTTCCAACTCTGAGTGGTAATGACTATTCCATTTCAGTTTCCAGTTGAACTCAGTGAAAACCGGGAGCTGAGAGTTACTGTATGCTGCCCACATGCTATAGGTGTCTTCTGAATCTTAAATATCTCTGGGTAACCACATTTTCCCTTCTAGGTGCCACCAGAGTTGTACCAGCCTTAGAAAGGCATTTGTACACCTACAAGGCTGAGCTGCTCAGAAATGCAGTAGTTGCACCTCTTTGCTACTAACTAGAGAAAGAGAAAAAACTATGAGTGTTCTAGGTTTTTGTAGAATTTGCCAAGAACTGAAAATTTTAAAACACACACACAGACGCACATACTTTTTGGCTTTCATTAAAGAATTTTTTTAAAATAACCCTTCATTAAACTTTTCCAGTTATCCAAATTTGTCTTGCCTGTCTCCAGACATCGTTCCCAAATCTATTTTTTTTTTTTAATCTCATGAGGTATTTAGTCTGACTGGTGCTAATTTTTTAGTAATATTTTTCTCCTTAAAAAAAATAATTGGCATGAGGAGGGCAACATGAAGAAGTCATTTGAACTTGTTCTTGTTTTTACCCAGAATTTCATATAGGTTACACATGTGGTTTCTGTACAGTGTTGCCTATCAGATGTCAGCTTAATACCGACAACTAGCATGTTTGTAGTGCTGTCTGTAGACATGGGTTTAATTGCTTTCGGCACTGCACTGAACAAAAAGAAAAGAACTTGAACAGTGGGCCCTGGCTGGGGCCTTATTTTCCTTTAAGAACAGAAAAATCTCATGTTTTTGCCGTTTGAAACTTTTGTACGTACCTTGGAAAGGTACGCACTGACTGGCTGGGTGGCAAAAATTACACTCTAAGAACTGACTTCGTCCTTCTAGGGAAAAAAAATAATTCAAATTGTTATCAAGAAGGAGACATAAGCGATTCCCTAGGATATCTGAAATGCTTCATTTCACTTGTGTTCTGATAGCTATCAAACCAAGATCGTTGGAGGAAACTGCTTAAAAAGCCATCAGAGCCAGCAGGCATATCTCCATCAAACAGAACATGCTTTGGATCAAGCATTAAACACCAGAAAATGTCTCACCCAGTCATTAACTGTGTCCTTTCTCCTTGAGCCCTTCCATAGATTTAACTATTAGTGCTGTCTGGTTCCAAAAAACATCAACCAATTGGGCAGGTCCGTTTCTAAAACTGATTGTCTTTGGTTTTCTTTTTTAAAGCTCAGAAGTAATGTTCTCTCCACTGCCTGAAATTCCAGTAAGAAATCCACTTTGACAGCTGATTCTTGACTTAAATTCTGGCGTGGTTTTTGTGCCACGAAACACAGCATTGTCAGCCTTGGTATTCATACCCCAGCATGTCCAATCCACACACGATTTCTTTTCAAGCACTCATCTGCTGAGTGCTCCTAAGAGAGCAATGTTTACGTATCATGACTGCTGCTACATTGATCTAAACAGTAGACACATAAGCTAAATCCTCACTAAGACCAAACGCTGCTTTGCCCAAGCAAATTTCCCTTTCAAGCCAATGAGCTTGTGTGAGAGCCGGTTAAGACTGACCTTACTCCTGAGTGAGTGTCTTTAAACAACCTGAACTGCAAAAATGTGGACAGCATTCATGGCCGTGCATTGGATCAAACCCTGTATGGACTTGTACACAGCTGTGCTGATGTAGAACATCTGGGGGGCTTCTCTTGTTAGTTTATGTCCGTCAAGATTTAGTACTCTCCAGCAGCTCTCACTGGTATCAGCAGGATTCATTATTCAACGTCAGAGACAGCGGTTGTTTTGTCTTGTCTCATTTATTTAATATTCCATGAAGAGTTCAGTTTCTATTTCTCATGCTTACACAAGCAGTGAAAACAAAGGCATGGCTTGTATTGTCAGGCAAGGAGAATTTGGCCCATGGTAAATATCAGGGTTTGATGTTAATCCCATCCTTGTTTTATACCAGAATAAGCCACTGCCTTCAAAGGAACTAGTCCTAGGTCACACCAGTGTCAATGCAGAATGAATCCTGCGCTATGTCTCCTCTTCTAGCAAAGTGGCAGAAGAAACCTAATCCTTCATTATTTGTCTGTGGTGTATTCTGCCAGCCAAAAGGACTGAATCAACTTTTTCCCACAGCACACACTGTACTTTTGACGTCAGTCTGACTTCTTCTAGCTCACCACACTGAAGCATACACCGTGACTAATAGCAAAATAACACCCACAGGTTTCACAAAGGAAAATGTTTGTCCTCGCCTAACTCTCTGAGATAAAGTTTTAATCCAGCTGGTCTGGAATGCTGTAACCTCTCATGGCTTTTGTCTGGTACATTTCCACTTGCTCCCACGTCCCTTCCCTATTTTCTTTCCAGGATAGTTCCTAACTGAGAGTTAAAAAATTTGAGATAAAGCAGACTTAATAAGAATAGTGAGTAATGTTCGATAGTTATCAATAAAATTCCCATTTAACCTTGAGCAATTCATGTCTTCCACTGTGCCTACGCTGTGTTCAGCTCAGCTCTGGAGGACAAAGGCTCCTGGGCCCTGTTAGCCCATTCCCAACCATCCTAAAGTTTTCCTTGCAGCTTCATCCATATCTTCACGGGCTCTCTATTTCCTGCGGTCTCCCAAGGTCACATCAGCGCTGGTTCTCGGTGTGGTTAAGGATGCCTGAAATTCTGTGTACACTGAAGTCAGACTACAATCCACTACCTTTATGCTACCCAAGATTTCTCCAAAGCGAGGGCAGGCCTCAGGTGCTATGATCTGCCATGTTTACAGCCCAACGTTAGCGTCAGGGATAACTGAGAACGTAGATGTTCGGGTTTTTTGTTGATTTTTTTTTTTTATGTTTTGCTAGGAAAGGACTCTAAAAATGGCGTTGCTAAATTTTGTCTTTTCTTGGGTTTCAGAGGATCATCATAGTCAACAACAAAAGGAGATACTGAGGGAAAAAATAAACACAGGGGATATCAAATTGCTTTCATTAGCGTTTCCAGGTCATTTTTCCAAAAAAAATTTAAAATGGATACAGAGCAGCCAAAACAGAAAATTTGGAGAGAGGAGGTATTTTCCGTGTTACTTCTGGGCTAGCAAACCTACAGCCTGATCTGGGATCAGTAAGTCTACTCGTGTCGTCTCACACATCAATCAGCTGTAGATTCAGTGGCGAACTCCGTCTCTAATGACACCTGTGCAAAATGGCACAGGTGCAAGTGGGAAAAATTTTGGCCTTGCCATTGGCCTTTAGTTAAAAATGCTGATAATAAAGTCTAAAGAGCCTTTGTTTCCAGCACTGTTTTGGCTTTTTGGAGGCAAATAGTTTAAAAAAGGAACAGCTGTGGGGGGTGGTTTGTTTGCCAGCAGGTATAACTGATTAACAAAACCAGCTGATCAGCAAAGCTTCCCACCAGAGTAGAAGCAGGCTTTGAAGGACAAGGGTTGTTTGCAAAAGGACACTCAACACTATGATATCCCTCATCTATTTTTCATTACTAGTATTTTCAGTGCTATTTCAGTTAAACCAATTTACTTTTTAATAGGTATTAGTCTCACTCTCACCCGGACTGGAGTGGCTTTCATAAGGCTGTCTTTATTTCTTGGTAAAGAGTCCAAGAGTAATTTAAGATCATTATGTTTTGCTATTACTTTCTTTTTCCATTGCAATACCAAAGGGGAAAAAATGATTTGCAAAATCTTGCTTCTTTCCTCCACCTATTGCCACAGCTTGATAATTTAGAGGAAAACACACATGACCTGGCCTGACATAGCTAGGAAGAAAAATGAAAAGCTGCTCTTGTGCAGGCTGTTGTTACAACCCTGCAGAATGCACCAAATCAGGGTCACCACAAATCATGACGATTGCCAGTTCCATTGGGAAGAGACATGGAATACGTACTGCAGGTAATTGCTGGGATACGCATACATTTGATCAGATGAAAACAGCAATGAATTGTGTCAGAAAAGATGAACTGTTGTCAGCCCTACAAACATAATTATTTCTTGCTCAGTTTTGACATCCTACTTCGGATAAGAGCCATTATCTAGAACAATAAAAACAGCTGTGCAGAACACCACCCCAAACTCATTTAGCAGAAATGCAGACTACCTAATTCTGTTTTCCTTAAAATGTAGTTAAACTCTTTCCAACGCTGCAAAGCAGCTTTGATGATTTTTTTTTTCTACCATTACTTCTAATCAGTTGTATAATCTATTAAGGGAAGTACTAGGAGTTCTTCTGCCTTGGCTATCTTGCATTGACTTCGACAGAATTACTGTCGATAATTCGAGAAAAATTTCCAAAAGTGACTTTCACTTTAGACGTCCTAGTTTTAGGGTGTCCAGGCTCACCTTTACGCTCAGTGATGCTCTCAGACATTTCCAGACTGGGTGTCAGACGGAATTTTTTGTCACTGAGAAGTTATCTATGATGTCTGATGCCTGGTCCCCAAACACCAGTACATCTGAATTGGGAGACAGTTATTTACAATTCAGACATCCATGTATGTAATGCAAGGGGAAAAATTAACATTTGGTAAGGGTTGCTTCAAAAAAACCCCCAGGAATTATTTTTAATTCTTAATATCTAGGCTGTTGTGAGTGTGCTTTCCCATTTTAGATTATTTTCTCATAAATCTTTGTTTAGATGCTGTAACTTTTATTAGGAGTAATTTATTTCTCTAGTGGCTTTAAATAGAATGTGGCTGCTATTGAACATAATTACTTCAGTATTTGTTTTGAACAGTAAATGCGCAGCTTGTAAGGGAATCAGCTTCCACACTAAAAAACTGTAGGGAAATTTTCGTGAGCTTCGTGAGTCTGAAATATGGAAGTGCAGAAAGGGAAACCCCAAAGCTGCTTTACACTCCCTTCTGAGCAGTGAGCAGGGGAATACCATCAATTCAACAGTTTTCTAACCTACCCTGATTGCCATGGGCTGCTTCCAGGGTGTTCTCTTTTGCACAGGCTTTTGTGCTGTGCCTTGGTTTTTGCTGGTTTTTGTGGGTTGTTACAGGATCTACTCCTGGCTAGACAGCACAGGTAATTTAAAGTAACTCTTTAGTACATGTACTGTGGTTTCAAGGTTACGTATATTTGGAGAAGAAAATAGAGATTCCTATCCGAGCCTTTTACATTTACCTAAACACACCAAATGAGGTGAAGTTTTTGGACAATAAAATGATGACATCTGGAAGGTTTGGCTTTAGATTTCTCCTTGTAATTACCCTGCAATGCAGCTGTCTCAGAGTAGAGGGAGAAGGTACCTAACCAGCACACAGAAAACACTGAATAGGGGAGGTTGTTCATGTCAAAGGATAACATCGTTCATTCTAAATAAGAACATTTCAGCTATCTGTAATAGCATCCTGTGTGCAAAATGATGACAAAAGAGTGCTGTGCTGCTGAGTGAACAGGAGACGTGATCACCAGATTTCGTTGTATAGTTCAGGATCAGTTCCTAGATAAGGGTCCAGCAGAGTACCCTGTAGCCATGGAAAACAGTTACTAAAAACTGAAGATGATTTACCCGTGTCTGTCCTTTTGCCTGTATGCATGGGCTATGACCCTACTACTGACATTGTCCCAGCCATGCCTAGTCACTTTAACATCTATAAAAAGAAAAGCACCAAAAAAGGTTATCCAAAGTCCCAGAATAGATTTTTTTTTTAGTTAAGATTATGCCTGAATCCTAAATTTTAGACAAACTCAAGGGGAGTTAGAGGAGATATGCTGAAAATTATTTGCCATTTGGGGCTGCTTGATGGCACTAGCAGGGTTATGTATTTGCTTGACTGCCTCTATGCATCACTCAAGTTATGTCAGCCCTTATGTGTCTGATATGATATGATATGATATGATTTTTCTGAAAGATCTCTTGTACCACACCATGTTGCAGAAGTCTTGCCATAGTTGATACCTGACTTACTAAATTGTATGGTTTGAGCTACCTATGAACAACTTAATCAGACATTCAATTTTCCACATTTCTAGTGGATTCAATGAGAGGAGGAACAAGAAGGAAACAGCTATTTTTCTAACAGCAAATTAAACTCTTGTTCTGAACATTAAAGATACATATTTCTGAATTCTGTCTTGAACTAGAACAATTGATTTTATGCAAATGTATCATTGTTCAGAGGCAAAATGGTCTTTGTTTTCTAAATCATTAGCAGTGCAGGAGCAATAGGCATGTTGGGATATTCTGCAATAGGATGGAGAAAACCATGTCTGACACCAGTTACTTTCATTGAGGGTAATCTAGTAATTCCTTGGGGTACACCCTGTGTTTTGATAGGGCCAACCTGCCTTGCAGGCTACAGATTTCATGCACATTAAAGGTCAGACTGTGCCCCTAAGTACATAATGAAGTCCTCTAGTGCCTGCTCTGGAAGCAGCAAGACCAGCTTCTTAAAAGATCTCAGCTCTCCTAGAGGCATAAATGAGATCCGAGTTTTTGAAGAATCAGCCAATGTTTCCATGGGATCTGTGCACAACTGAACCACAAAACTCGGTTCTAAACACAAAATCAGGAGGTGATGCTGATACAAATGGCTACTTTCACTTTTAGCAAATCAGGGGTGGGTGGGGTAAAGCACTGCTCTTAACCATCATCGTCTGTGCTTGACTAAATTTACCATGAATAAACAATATACCTTTCTCCATCCCTGACTTCTCAGGTGTATGGTATATGCCTGTCTTTCAGTAAACTATGTATATGTAGATCAGATAAAGGAGTTAGGTCTCCTACTCCCAGGGTGAGTAGGAGTTAAACAGCTGTTGTACTTATGCATTGGACAATATAGAGGATCAGGGACAGATGAACTTTCTGGAAAGTCATGGCAGTAGTTTGGGCACCTTTGTGGGACAGTTGGTTTCTGATAAATGTTGATGAAGAAGCACCCACAATCTAAAACAAACAAAAAAACCTCTATCATGGCCATTGGCATTTAGCAGTTAGACCCAGGAGAAGTCAGAAGGAATGAACCTGGGGAATAAAAAAACTCCTTACAAGGTGATTTAACAATAAGGCAGCAATGATTTCAGCTTAATGAGTTGGCAGCAGTGCCAACTGTGAATGTTCACGTGCTTCCTCTCCCTGTGGAGGCTGTGCTGTGAACTCAATCAGACGGCTGCTCTAGATAGGAAAATCACTGCCAACGCCAAATGTTTGTTTTTTAAGTTGGCCAAGTTCCCTGATACAGTTCACAGTATGGTCCCACAAATAATGGATCTGGCACGACAAAGAGGAAGCTGTGCTGAGGGATCAAGGTGGGCAAGAGGCAGTACAGAGATACAGGTACTTACTAGTTCTGTTGCCAGGAGCTTTGATTCATAAAATCATGGTCTCAGCTGGAGATAGAGGCTTGCTGCAGCCCAGCAATGAGACAGTGGTAGAGTCTGTGCTGCCAGATGTTCATATTCTATACAAAGTAGAGCATTTTGGTCTCAAATCCCACACTTCTCATGCAACCCTCAGTTCATTCCTGGTGACCAGTTCTTACGAGACCATACGTTATTTTCCCTCGAAGTAACCCAAGCACGGGGGTGATGGAGAAGGGAGTCAGGGCAATGGGGTTTCTAAGACATTTTAGTTACAAAAAACAACCTTGTGGTGAGCTGCTATTTTTAGTTAAACAACTAATGATGAATCAAAATGCTTCTCCAAACCTAATTAACCAATAATAATTACCATAGCAACCAGTTCTTTATGTGGCACATGCTGAAAACACTCTTAAAGAAGCACAACAGCTTTACTTTTCCAGTTTTCCCAAAACAGACAAGAACTACTCTAATCTGTTGTTGAAGCCAATCCAAAATTAGAAAGCAAAATAGGAAAATAATTAAATAATTTCCCACAGGCTCATTTCAGGAATTAATGAAATTACTGCTCTTTAGGACTGATCTGCCTTGAGAATATCCAACTGGAGATTACATTGAAAACCATTTCTTTACTTTTCAGATGTGTTTTGGCGAGATCAGCCCCAGCACTGCTCTGTTTCTCACAGCAGAACAAAATTACCTGCTGAAGAGGTTAATAATAGGTTTCTTTCTGCAGACCACACTAGGGTTTCTTTCTGAAGGTAGTAACTACCTCAGAGTTCTTCCTGAGGTAGTAACGCACAAGTTCAGCGTCCCCCTGGATTTCAGAATTGATTCTAAATTTTTTCAGCTTTTTCTCCTCCACCTCCACTGTGCTTTCCGTGTGAATGTATGCTACCATTGGTTCAACTATTCATGAAGAAGATTGTCTGTGGCAATTACTATCTTTTAGGGCTAGCTATCAATCACCATATTTCCAATCTGCTGGGTTTGTTGAATGTTCCTAAATATTCACTTTTCCTCAGGTTATGGGCTGTTTGGAAGTGCTGAACTCAGTCAATCACTGTGCACTCCATAAATGTCTATTAATGGCAGGTGTTAAAAAGCACTGAATTAGGAGACTCTACAGCTGGCCTTATGGCTTTATGTTCTGTGATGGACAATTGCACCTTTTCAAAGAGGAAACTCGTGGCAAAATTAAAACACTTCAGTTATGATTTCTGAAGTTTTGAAACTTCTGGCATTTGCAAACCCTTCTTGAACTCACTCCCAGTTGTTCATAAACTCACAGGAATCTGTGTAAACTCCAAATCAAGGCAAACACAATTAGGTGCTCTTAGCAGAAATGCCTACAGATTGTTGTTATGCTTAGCCCAGCTCTGCTCTCAGTAACTCACCTGTACCCTTCTGAATTTCCTGTTTCCTGAGCTACATTCAGTTCTGTCTTGAAAAGCTGTCTGTGGCTGCTTCACCTACTGCTTCACAACAGACTTGTGAGCTACTTTACCGTCTTTTCAATTCATTTTCCTTTTCCTGTTCTCTTACATTACTATACTGTACCAACTTTAGTTGATACTTCTTCCTGACCAGCTGTGTCCAGAGCCTTTTAATTGTTTCTTTGGCTGAGAGCTGGTACTTCCCAAAACTACTCAAAATATCATCTTGGTTTCAGTTGTCCTGGCAAAGCCCTTTTTATACAATGAGTGACAGATAAAAATGAAATTATTTGAATCAATATGTGTACTATCAAATTTAAACTTAGTTTTCTTGTCTGACCTGCCTCCTCTCCTTTCATTGCCTTTGTTTTTGACTAGTTTTTATATTGACTTTGCAAAGGGCCCCGAGGCGCCTGCATGAAGGACACTTTATAAATGTAAATTTATTTGACAAATGATTTCTCTGTGAACTAAGCTCTTAATCACCTCCTGTGAGACATATGGGAAGCAGAGTTTTGGAGTAAAAATTTTAATGGCTGCTTCTAACTAGCTGCATGATCTTGTCAAGTAACTTTCTTTAGCTCTGTTCATCCTATTATGCCATTATGTGCAACTGCAGGTTCAGCGGGGACAGTGCTGCTCCTGTTACACAGATATTCCTGAGCAGCAGGTGATGGGTACCTTCTTGTCTGCATTTTTTAAATATTCGAGAAGCAGACCTCCCCAGAGCCCTATTTAAACACCAAAACCTATCAGTCATGGCTTTTTAAGATCACTTGCTGTCTCTGCTACAGTTGCTTATTTGAGTGCTGTGCAAGGTACAAATAGACTAAAGAGCTTATAAATGTGAAAAGATTTTCTTTTTTTCACGTTATACCTCAGCTTTCCTACTGTGTGAGCATTGATTATCTTCAGGTCAGTCAAAAAGAAATGAAACTCTGTACATCTTATAAAATCAGAGTCTGCCCTGACTTGTGGCCCTGATAAGTCAGTATAAAATCCTGCAAGGCTTCTGGAATTGGCCACAATAAGCTGTAGGAAAAAGGAGTGGCAATGAGAGACTCAAGTCTTATACGTCTTTTTTATTCTTTTATTAACAAGAGCCACAGATTAGTATCCTTGCAAGGCATAGTGCTTTACTTTTTAGATTAGTTTCAGTCAGACTACTATGTGTAAGAAAAACAGATTCTGCTTCTGAGTAAGCTGTTGTTTTACCTGTAACATGTTTTCCATAATTCCCTTTGTCCAAATCAAATTATGTGCTCCTGAAATCTAATTGAAGACCAAATTCTACTGCATTTGCTCTAAGGAGATCTACTGAAGTGAGTGGCACTAGTCCTGAGTATTAGCAGAGACCTGTGGCTGAACTGGGCTCATTAGGAACTTGCAATTGAATTTGCAATTAAAGGAGACCACCCTGCCACTGCTTTCACCATTGAAATGCACATTTCAAATGTTGTGAAAGGCTTTTCTTTTTTTTTTTTTCACCCTATACCCTAGCTTTCCTAGTGTGTGAGCTTTGATTATCTTCAAATCAGTCAAAAATGTATAAAAAGTTGACTCCTCCAGCCACCCACAGCTGATTTCAGTTGTCCTGCTGAACAACGTAATTCTGAACTGGTCTTATGTCAGCTCATCATATGCCTCTTAGTAGCCTGCACCTGAAAGGAGTTACCTCATGGGCTGAATTACTGCGTTCTCTCTTTTATCTTGGAGCAAAGGTGGAAAGTGTCTGGGGGAAGCTGGCTGGTCCGGGGGACCCTGTCTCCAGTAAAATTGGGTGAGGTAGATAGCAGGGAAAAAGCAGTAAGCACAGAGGTGGAATAGTGACGAATGCAGTGAGACTAAATAATCTCAAATTCCTCCCTTTTAAAAAATAAAAGGCTGAGGGGGGTAATGCTATAAGTCAGTAAAATCAGGAATGGTGAGAGGAAGATGAATTGGGAATGATTAGTCACTGTGTCTCATTATGAGCATGATGAGGCACTCAAAGAAAAGATAAGGCTGCGAATTAAAGCAAACAAAAGGAAACATTTTTATCACAAAGTGCCTAATTAAATTGTAGAAATCTGTCAGTGAATGCCATAGGGGCCAAAGGTACAATTAACTTCAGAAAAGTATATCAGAAAAAGTTAAGCAGACGGATAGAGTATGCCACCTCCAGCTCAGAGGTGCTGTAAACCACAGGATCCTGGAGGCCAGGAAGGTGCAAGGATCATGCTAATCATGCCCTATTTCCACAAGCTTTGCCTAGACGTCTGTTACTGGCAAAGGTTAAACCAAATTTCAGCTGGAGCCAGGATATGCATTCTTATCTAATCATGGCATATGAATTGTAAATAAATTCCCTGTACTATTGTAGAACAATACTCCAGATTCAGAAATATGGGAATATATAAAGCTGAAGTTTCTGCCAGATGCATTTGGTTTGATATCAAATCTCACTTTCAAACCCACGTGAATGTGAGGAGCGAGACCTGCAGATCTGAGGCACAGCATCACAATGAGATTAGGGAGTTTTGCTAAATGTTTTCTCTCTTCTATTAGGACAAGAAACACCTTGATTTTAGGGAGACTGATTAACAGATAATACTACAAAAATGCAACCTCTACCCCACAATGTTCCGCAACCGCAGATTGCTGGAGTGTTCAAGACTGTTTCGACAAAACATCACTGGATGCTGGCTTTATTCTTGTACTTGTATCTACTGTTTTATCCTTGTACTTCTATCAGGGCACTCTCTGTTGTCCACTATCAGAGGCAGGATCCGGAACAATGAACACTTGATCTGTCCTGGCATGGCTGTTCTGATGTTGTTATGATCCTGTGGGTATCACCCATAGCATTATGGTCCATAGGTGTCAGAGCCTGGGGACAGCTCTGCAGGGCAGGCAATGTGGCCACAGGGTAAGGTAGCCCCCGCCTGCTCCACGGCTGGTCTGCCACTGGGAGAGAGGTGTGATCCTGCAGGACAGGGTGCTCAGTGGGACCTCATCAGCACAGTGGCTGTGACTGGACCTTGGCAGGAAGATGAGGAGCTGCAGTTTACAGACTTCAGCTGGTTCACTGTGCCCTGATAGCTTCTCTAGCTAAGGTAGCAGTCAGAGCAGTTTTGCACTACATGCTGCATTTGAGGAATATTAATGACTTCTGGACTTATTTTTCACTCTTGACCCTCTCACAAATTAAAAAAAAAGCAGAATGAAGAATTTGGCATGTCCAAAGAAGATTAAAGCAGCTGGTGAAGGGTCTAGAGCACAAGTCTTATGAGGAGCAGCTGAGGGAACTGGGACTGTTTAGCCTGGAGAAAAGGAGGCTGAGGGGAGACCTCATCGCGCTCTACAACTACCTGAAAGGAGGTTGTAGTGAGGTGGGTGTTGGTCTCTTCTCCCAAGTAACAAGCGATAGGACGAGAGGAAATGGCCTCAAGTTGCACCAGGGGAGGTTTAGATTGGTTATGAGGAAAAATTTCTTCACCGAAAGGGTTGTCAAGCACTGGAACAGGCTGCCCAGGGAAGTGGTTGAGTCACCATCCCTGGAGGTATTTAAAAGACGTGTAGATGTGGCGCTTAGGGACATGGTGTAGTGGTGGACTTGGCAGTGCTAGGTTAACGGTTGGACTCCATGATCTTAAAGGTCTTTTCTGACCTAAATGATTCTATCATTCTATGATTCTAAGTAGGAATTGAGAGGAGTTTGTTACATACGGGAGGGATGAGGTGTTGGATAAAGCTGCTGAAACTGCAGGTCTGTGTTCTGTCTCTAGTGGAGGCAAATATTATGTTTCTTACTCGTTTCCCAAACAATCCTCACTTCAACGGCATTGATGTGCTCTGCCTTACAAACATAAAGAGCACAAAGAGGTATCAATGAAAGACAAATAAGCCACTGGAATTTATATTGTCCAAGGATTCACTCCCATTTGGCTCTTAAGTTCATATTGTAAAGGAAGAAGCTGTGATGCACCTTTTACAAGGAAAGAGGGCAGCTTTTACGTAGGCATCAGTGAAGAAAAGGTCTGTGTGCACAGGCACAGGCTATGCAAGCATTTGGTTATCCTTTCAGCTTCCCCTGTTGAAGGGTTCAGGATTCAGATTGTGCAAGCTTGTGCTTTGGCATCAGCTGCAAATGAATTCATTTAATTTGGTCAATAACAGCAGAATAACTATCACTGATATTAATTCTTAGCTAACTGACACTCTTTGTTTTCCTTAACATGGCTTTGTTCTCAAACTAAGCCATGGAACAAATCACAAAGTTGCTTTTACAGAAGAGGCAGTGCAAAAACAAATTGTTAATTATGTTTGTAATCATTCCTGACTAAAGCCCTATGAGTCAGTTCTTGGAAACATCATTTGTGGTTCAACTAGAGTTTAATGCCCCCAAATACTGCATATTTCTTCCTCAAGGCAGAGAGAATTTTACACGTTTCATGCCTCTAATTAAGATCCAAGAGATTCTTTTATGCAAACTTTCCTAACGGTTTAGTTTTACAGCCTACATGACTGCAGAGCATTCTCTCTCTCTCTCTTTCTCTTTTTAAACAGATATTTTTGCTTCTCTTGTCTGATCAAATCCTATTTGTTGTTCGTTGCAGATAGCGGCTCAGGCAGTGTTATTTATGTGTATGAACACCGCAGGAATCTTCATTAGCTACCTATCAGACAGAGCACAACGTCAAGCCTTCCTGGAGACCAGAAGATGTGTAGAAGCCAGACTGAGACTAGAGACAGAAAATCAGCGACAGGTATTGGAGAAACAATCCTATTTTTGTATTAACTGGAATTGGTAATTGGACGAGACCGGGCTTTTGTGGCCTCGCTGACTCCAATGTGATGTCACCTGATTTGTGCAGGTTAAGTGAGTTTCATGCTGTTATTTTCCTGGTGTGTATCGATCTGATACGACATCTTAAAGATTTTCGCTGGGAAACAGGATGAATAGAGAATGGCTGTTCATTGTCCTTTCCCACACAAGAAGAAGAGGCCATCAAATGAAATAGCAGTTGGCAGGTGTTTAAAAATGATTCTTTACACAAGAGGGGTTAAACTGGGGAACTTCATGTTTCAGAGTGTTGTGGATACTAAAACTTGGATCAGTCAAGTGAAAACTAATAAGTTCGTGGAGGAGAAATCTGTCTAGGGAGAGAAAATACTAAAACATCATTTCTAGCTCACAGATGAATATTTGGAGCTGGGAGGCCACTGCAGGGAAGTATCGCTGTATGCTTTCTCTGTTCTTAAACCATTCCCTAAAAATCTCCTTTTGGCTACTGTGCGCTATAGCATACTGGGCTGGGTGAACTTCCGATCCGAGCAGGCATGGTTGTTCTTAGATACAACCACCTTGCCAATCCAGAATAAAAGGCGGTGAACAAAAAGAAGTTTGCTGCTTATTATTTCGTACCAAGGCAACAGAACTGAGATGTAGCATGATATACATATTTTGCATTCCTACTGAAATATCAGAAGGTTCACCTGCTGTTTCAAAAGTTGCATTAAGATCAAAATACAGCCTGTATATATATACGTTACACTGCTATTTCATTCTCAAATAAGCTTAGCCATTCATTTTGTCCTGTTGTATAGATACATGTATTGCTTCTCAATTTTATTTCATTTACTTCTCGAATGCCTCTCGAATGCTCTTGTACAGAGATCTAGGAAGATGTCATATTCTAGACTTTACTGACTAATGACTCAGTATGAATGCATGACTGTGCTGAGTAATGCAAGTTACCTATGCCAGAATATCTCTCCGGCCATTGCTGACTGAAGAGGCTTTGAGGGATGCTATCTAAGATGCTGTGTTCTCATTTTAACAGTAGGACCACATTTTTATGGCTTTTGGGTTTTTTTTTTGTGAGTTTGGGGTATTTTGCATTTCTCTTCTTGTGTAATCTTTTATAAACTAATATTTTGTAAGCTTTACTTTGATCACTGTTGTGTAGAGTTCATTGTAAAAATCTTTATAAAATGCTAGTAAAAGATTCCCCTGTTCCAGATGATTCTGAGGATTTTCCATTAGAATTATTTTATTTTCTCATGGAAAATGAAATTTCTACAAAGACAATGGGTTTTTTTGAGAAATTAAATTTTGCTGAAATTTTATTTCCTATTAGGAAAATGAAGGCAGATTGTTTCCATTTGGGTGGGTTTAAAAAAAATCAGACTTTTTTTTGGTGAGGGGGAAAGTAGAGGTTGGATCTGAAATATTTGTTTCTAATCAATCAGTGTTGAACTGTGCATTTTGTCTTGGCCCAGTGCCTTGCAAGGCTTCAGGGCTGTGCTGTCCCCTGAAGGCAGAACTTCCTGGAGAGTTACCTCATTGCAGTTGAGCCTCACCTATAACCAAACAAAGTAGTGTGTCATAGGCATCATATGACTGGAAACGCATAAGGGAAAATGTATTCAGGCCAAGGAAAATGGCCACGAGAGAAAAATACAGACATCAGGACACCAAATGGAGATCTCTTCTAAAACTCAATTTAATGATAAACTAACCCAAATTTTAGGAACCAAATATTTTGAAATATTTCCTATTAATTCTGTTGGAACTTTGAAACTATGTTATTACGCACACCTATAAATATATGTACATATAAAAAATACTATAATATACTTTTCAGTTTTTCATTTGTTTTTGGGACAACAACAATGACAAAATATTCCAATACTGGAATGTCTTGAGGAATGGAGAGCCTGTTTCCCTCAGTCTTCTATTCTTTCTCTTTGCCTCTGGAGTAGCGGCTCATTTAAGCAATTTCTAAACATACCTTCTTTAACAAGACTGGCAATGTCACATTTTAGGTGACTGCTTTTCTTGAGCAGTTTATTCCTGCTCACTTCATCAGTATCCTCAGGAAGTAATCCAGTGACTACTAGCATTTTTCTATCTTGAAGACATATATTTCATGATACAGGGGATCTGTAGTTCACACAAATGTAAAAATCATATTACCTGTTAATGCATATCATGTTTTAAAAAGTAAGGATTAAATCCTGATGAAGTTTAATAACGTCATTCTATGACTTCCCAGAAAATAGCTCTGATATATGAAGGGGGGGGGGGGGGAAGTGCGTGGAGGCCAATAGTTGTGATGTGGCTTCTGAAAATTTCTAAAAATATGGCTGAAGAGCTAAAACTGTGCAGAGAAAATAGAGGAATAATTATTTGTGTAATTCTTCCAGATAATAATTCCAGGAATTCCAATTCTGTTCCACTTTGATTTCTTTCTCCTCCACTTCTCATAAACTGTGTAAACTTAAGGTTTCTTACAGCAGGGTCATGTTTTTTGTGGCTTTCAGTGGTGGTACTGCTACTTTTTATAGTAATGGATGAGAATTAAAATTTCTCAAGGTTTGTTTCCACGCTACACAGCTTCCACTTCTTAAACTGGAAATAATAAATAATTACAATGGGTAATTGTATTGACATGTCATATATATATTGCACGTCATATGAAGTATGACAGGGTGCCAGACAGGTCCCACAGGGTCTGGTGTTGTCCTTACTTTGTTTAAATCGGAAGACCAGTAAAATTGAAGTAAGAAAAAACAGCATGAGTTAAAAAGTGCAGCAAGGAATGGTATGCTTTTCCATAAGTAATTGCAGACTAAGACTCCAATTTTTTATAATTACAAAGGTTATATAAATGCTTCAGATATACTTTTGTTCACTACTGTACATTGTTAAAACTAAGAAATCAAGTTTTTGCACTCTCAAAATGACCCTTCCAATTTCTCAATATCCCTTATGTTTGTCATCTCTAATCATCCGTCATTCTAATAACTATAAATGCTATTGCTATCAGTATTCAGTAGTGCCTAAAAGAGCCAGTCATGGAAAGTCACCCAATTGTGAGCCAAACATTTTTTATTCTATGTTTTAGAGACAAGCAAGAGGTACCATCAGACATGTGGAGCTGTACAAGGAAACAATAATACTCATAAGTAAGGATCTGTTTGGGTTTTGGAGATTTTTTAGAATCCACTAATGAGTATTTGCAGATTTTCTGGAATATAAATATAAAGTTTCTACTGGATCAGCTTCTGTCTTGTAGTGGAAAGCAAGAGATGGTTCCGTATTTTCTGATAAATTTCATATAGATTAGCTGAATTTTTTTCAGTGAAAGCAGTTTCATTCATTCATTTGCCATCATACTTCTTTGTAGAGTGCGACGAAAACAGAAGGTAAAACCTCCAAAATCCCACTAGGAGGAAAAACCTCTTTTTTGTTGTTTGTGTTACTCTGAGCTGAAATTTGGACAGTTAGATGTGATAGTTTGTTTTCTAGATGTCGTTATTTTCCAGCAGTCTATGATCTCTTCCTTTTGTGAGGTTTTCAGGGTTTAAGGACTCCTTGCTCTATTTCAGTATTGCTATGGAGTTTTCCAGTTTGATAGTCAAACCCATTTTGCTCTGTTGAAATGTCTGTGTGCCGTGTTATGGTCTCAACTGAATAGCTGTAAATCTGAATTAGCCCCATTGGTTCATTGTCCACAGAAAATATCCTCAGGTGCAAGTTCAGCTTTTTGCTAATTGCAATTCATTCTCATACTGCACAGGAAGGAAGAGGTCGAAGTGCAGACCTGAACGATGGAAAAGACTTTAAGGAGCCTGGTCAAAGTTTTTCAAAGCTTTTAAGTGACTTAATTTCCAGTTTCTGTGTTTCCAAAACTCTATACAATTAAGCTCCTACATCTTTTTTCATCCGTCCTCCCCCAACACCATTTACTCTCAACAAGAGTTTTGAGTAAAATTTTTGGAAGTATTGCAGAAAGTTAGGATTTTAGTCGCATTTTCAAAAGTGACTCATTCATCAAGGACGTGACTTTTTTATTATTATTTTTTATTTTTAAGCACCTGGGGTCGTTAACAAGTACATATTAACATTTTCAATTGCAATGAATTTTCTATCTCTAATCACTCTATTAATGAAGTGAACAGTGCTGTGGATACAAGGGAGAACTACTCCAGCAGTCATTGCTAATGATGTTTATGCACTTAACTGTACGGTATTACCTGTGTGACACCATTTGGAAATCCCAGCACTCTGTGAAACGGAGGCAACATCTGTGTCTACTTCCTTCCTGATTTTCATTACAAAATTAGAATTTTGGTGAAGATCTAAAACATTTCAGAGCTTGGCTTAGTTAAATGAGACCCCACTGCTGATGAGTACCAGAAAAACTGTATCATAGAAAGATAGAAATATCAGAGAAGCAAGCTAGAGAAGGTAGCATAGTCAAAATAATATGTTGTAAAAACAGTCTCAGTTTACCAGTTATTGATCAAATCATTAATTTAAATATTTTCTAATGAAATATAGTTAGCTGCTTGTGCTTAATATATGTAGTTATATCAACCAACCAAAAATGACAGCCATAAAATGTCCTCCAGTTTTGTTTGCAACGCATTGTAATTATGAATAAACAACAAACACAAGGTTCTCAGCTTTCTTAAATCCATTTCATTCCAAGAATATCATCACTTTCCACTACCTGTTTGAAATTTTGGGTCAATATTTTGATTTGATATCTATATGTTTCAAAAAGGTTGACACCCCATGCTGTACTTTGTTAATAACCACTTCAAAAACACTGTCTTCCTTTTTACCTTGATTTTATTGTAAGTACACAGCAGGTAATTCTGCTTTCATCATATCTGGGCAATGAAAATAGAAAGTATAACTTACTTTCTTAATTAGCTACTGCAAAACTTTGAAAACAATGAATGTGTCATTTCCCTTATTGTGAAAATGCTGTGAAATTGCCCTCAATGAAGAGCAGGAACCTGCATTAAATTTCATTTTCATTTCTGTTTCTCATCATACAAAATCCCTAAGTTTTAAATGAATGACATATTAAATCCACACACATATTGAAATGATGACTTTATGAAGAATTTAATTTATAATATATCTCTGGTGTCCTTACCTGCTTTTTCTCCAGCAATTCAACTCTACTTGAAATTTGTCTAACATTTTAAACCATTTAATTATAAAGAGTCTCTCAGATAACTTTGTCGCTGTCATTTTACTCATAATTAAGAGACTTCTCTTATGTGATGGCCACACTTCTCTCCATCCAAGACGTCTCTAGACCAATGAAACTAATGAAGCCTGGGTAAAGCAATAGGGAAGTATGGGTGGGAGGCTGCTTTCAAGCTAAGCAAAGTTGTTAGACTGTATTCTACTAACGTGAATGACTAGTGTTCAAAAAAATAACATAAAGCCTCTCTGAAATATTTTATTTGCATTATCTCTGGTAGATTTAGAGCACCTGATGGTGTCTTCTGAAAGAAGGATCTACTTTGCAGTTGTTTGAGATGACAGGTGAAATCAGTCCAGATCTGTGTGATGCTTATATTCATCCTTTGGTGAGCTGTTTGTTCTTGTTCTCACTGTAGCAGGTCCTGCATCATTCATGAAAAGAAAACTCCCCAGCTGGTGCACGGAGCTCACCAGCAAAGCTGCGCTGCCGCTGCTATGCTAAGTTATTGGGACTAAAACTCAAATCAGAAAGAAATCCCCTAGTTTTTAAGCCCTGAGAAGCCAAATTGAGAACATTATTTACTATAACACTACATTTGTGCAGTTTCAGTGGAGTTAGCTAGTGCTAGAAGGTACTAAAGCCACAATGCATTAGTATCTCTAGCTGTATTTTTTACATCTCCCTCCAACACAGTCTTTAGCAAGCAGACCCCTTTCTCTGCAGGCATCATCTCAAATTCCACCAAGAGAAGGTCCTCTTATATGGAAATAAAACTCTTTCTCAATGTCTTCCCTAAGCCTTATGAATATTTTCGTGGGTGTCTAGCACATTGGCTGAGGAGATGGAGGTGAAGGTAGAAGAAGGAGCAATTAAGACAGAGAGTTGGTGGGGAACGACCACTGCCTGCCTCTTGTCTTGCAAGGAGTACTCAGGTGAGAAGGTCCAGGCTGGCATCATACCTGATCCACCCAGCTTCTAGGGATGCTTCCCATCAAGGTAGGGTGAAGACAGGCATCTGCAGGCATAATTATGGGTTTGGTCAGATTAGTGGGGAACAAGAAGAAAAACCTTTTCTTCATTAAATGGTCTAATGAGAAGAGTCCGCTATGAGAACACCCTAGCAGACATTTCCTCCCTGCAAGTCCTGCCACTGGCTTACTGGACACCTACTTTCCAGCTAATCTCTTTCTCATGGGGATTCGACAAATTCAATTAAAGCTCATTTTGAAAGTTAAAACAGTTGGGATATTATTTCATTCAATTTCCACAAAGGATTTGAGCTCAACCACCCTAAAGAACCATTTGTTCAGGTGAGAAGGGGGTTGTTTTGTTTTCTGGGTATGAACACACATTCTGTTTTCCCAGTGTAGGTATGAGGGCTGCAGAAGGAGACACCCCTTAGTCTTCAGAACAGCCTGCTGTTGGCATATTTAGTCTCTCCTGCCTATTATCTGTGGAAAAACTGTAATCCTGTCCTAATCTCTTTTTCCATTAGAAAACTGTTCTGTTTGACCATTTGTTTCCCTTCTACCTCTACTTCCAGAGGATTTTTTTCACACTTTCCTCTGCAACAATCTCTATTTCCTACAGCTTTAAGAAGCTCTCTGCAGATTAATGAACTCTGGGTTGTTTTTTTTTTTTAAAGAAGCTTATATGTTGTGTAGGTTTTATCAAGCTCTTACAGATCTAGATTTTAATCAACCATCAGTACTTTGCAACCTCTAAAGTAAGAGCAGATTGGACTGGGATTGGAAAGGACACTTTAAGAGGGTTAAACACTATAAAGTCATCTTTTTTGATATTGGCGCTAAGAATATGAAAATCCCTCTAAAGTGGCATGAGGATAAAGTTCAGATGTGGTTTAAAAAAGGAGTAATCTGAATTTTAGGGATCACATGACCTTCCTTTTTCATTGTAGAAGTAGTTTAAAATGCTTCATAAATAAAAATTTTGATCACAATATTTTTATTTTTAAAGGGCAAACAATAACTCCCCAATTGAAAATTCTGTGTAAACCTCTGGTTAGACACTGCATTTTAGCCAGCTTTCTTCTTGATAGGAAACAGTCTGTTGAATATAAGATGCTCAGAAAGGTTTCAGAGTTATCCAGATTTTCTTTCATCTTGGTGCCTTTCTTTAAAGAACCATGATCCCAATAGAAATTTGTTCTTGGAATTGCTCCTTTGGTACTTAGAGAATCATACTCAAAGTATAACATACTGGTTAATCCAACAAGCAAAGGAATATGCAAACTTTATATTATTCTTTACAATCCATATCCATATTGTGATTCAGAAGATGGTCTGTTTACTAAGTTCACTGACAGAGTTTTCTTATTTATTGGCATGGGGAGAAGCAATATTGACATGCAGTTATCCTTTTGTAGGTACCAGGGAACACATCACAGGATCAGCATGCACATTTTCTACATCTCTTTGACTCAAAACACCCCATCTGCTCAACCCACTTGCAGTAGGAAACACAACATTTTACATGTCAGATTTTAGATGCTGTTCCTTCACATTTGCTGCTGATGTTTGTTTCTTATTATCAGAGCATAACCTCCACATTTTGCTTTCAACTAGAAATCTAAGGTAAAATCAAGATAAAAAATCATCCTCTCTCTTCCCTCCCATTCCTTGCAAATCTGGGGTGGTCACATGGACTCAAACAGAATAATGAGGTTTACAGCCGAAGCTAGAGAAACAGACCCTGAACTGCAATTCATACAGGGGAAAAATAATCCCAAAGAGTGTCAGGACTTCAAGCATAGGGGCTTTCCCTAGAAGAAACTGGTGAGAAGGAAACCTCTGCTTCCCCTCCCTAGAAGATGGCTTTTGGATTCACTAGTGATAAAACTACTTTCTGAAAATCTGTGTGGGTTTTTTCACCTCTAAACCAGGCTGTTTAAATGCTGTGCTGGTCGATAGTGAATGGGACTGATTGATAGCTCGTTGATCAGGTTTTGGTGGCCTGTGCCTCCCATGTTCTCAGCTCCTTGCTAAAGAGAGAGGTTTCTAATAAAAAAAAAAAAAACCACAACACATTATCACAGCTGCCACTGACTAGCGACCCTTGCTGATTGTCTCAGGAAAGTGGAGAAAGATGAAATGAGTAAGGGGAATGAAATAGTTTCAGCCTCCTACAGTGATGAAACACTTCTGCCAGCTGGTCTGCAGTACAGTCATCTCTGCTTAAATAAAGAACTCCAGGGTCCAAATTCATCAGGCTAGTACCTTTCCTGAGCTCTGAACATACTTACTCATTTTAAGGTAATTTTTCTTTCTTGTTCAGGATCAGAATTTTTAGGGTACTAAGGAAAGTTTATACTGACTTTCCTTTGCACCCTGAAATGACTGTAGGAGGACTCTAAAAATGTCCTTACAAGATTCACAATTAATAGAGAGACTCTGTGGTCCAGATAATGGTTTTAAATTATCTGACCATGAGCAGTGCCAATTCTAAGCTAGCCAGAGTCAAGTCACTGATGCCATTGCTGAGATAATTTAAGGTAATATAAAATTTTTGGATTAACGTTTATGAAAAGGCTGAAGGTCTTTCACACCATCAGTATTTAAGTACCCACCTACAAGCCTATTAAAAGGGATTTGATTTTCAGAAAGTCACCATTACTCCCAGCTATAGAAACCTCCCAGGGGAAGTTTTATCCAGCTTGTGCTGATTAGTATTGGAGTCTTGTAAGTCTCTGACAAGGTGTATTCCTTGTTTTGACCAGAATAGATGAGCTCCCTACTCTTTTACATCTTGTTCTGCAGTGATTTAGTCATATGAAGCTGAAAAATAAATGACATGTGAGCTTGCTTTCTGCCATTTTCCATGTCATTAGCTGCAATAACTAGTACTGTTGAGAAATGTATATTTTGCTGACGTTGCCTAGTAATTTCTGAAACAGCAAAAAAGTAACAAAATGGAAAAAGAAACATCTAAATGAATAGAAAGTAGAAACAGTGCAATACAGTTACATGAAGATTCAACAGCAGACGAGTCAAAGCAGTCCTAGAGAAGTGAAAGTGTACCGGGGCATAGCACTACAGACGTTAAAGTCAGATGGGGCCATTCTGATATTTTAGAATAAAATTGAATTGTAGAAGCTGTTTTGCTCTCATTTTCTATTCCTGTAAAATAAGGAATGGCTTAAGGTTATGCCATTATGGAATCAAGTCTCCAGTAGATGTGTCTGTGTTTCTCCTGTTCTTAAGGTATGGTTCCATCCTTCCTGTCCAAACTATCTGGAATTTATTGCAGCAGTACACTAGAAGACAGTACAATGCTTTTTGTTGAGATATGTGTCTTATTTCCATATAAATGTTTTTCTTCTGGATATTTTTCTTCTCTACATTCGTTTAATGCAGAATAAATAAAAAAAAAAAATCATAACGAGATTTGGAAGAAACAAAATTACAAAACTATAAAATTTGCCTTTCCATGTATTAGATAAGTCTAATGGATCACTGTGGGGTTGGACGGTGTTACTTGTAAGCATAAATGTCCATGTAAACAAGGCAGAGTCATAATACAAATTGTTTTGTAACTCCTGCTTTTCACTGCATGTCTTTGTTACATGGTTGGGTTTCACAATGGAATGTAAGTCAGTCTAACGTGCTCTTCACTCAGGAGGTAAAAAATCATGTGTTAGGATCCAGAGGATCTGGGATTATTAACCTACTCCTACTCAATATAGACACTGGCACTGAATTTGAGACCTGTAGTTCCCATTGCCTAAGCTAAAAGACAGCTGAAATGACAAAGCAGTGTCAGGAGATTGTTTCATGATGTAGCCTAGCAGATCTAACAGCTGGCCACTGCTGTCAAGGAACGCAGACTTGCTGCCTGCGGCTCTTGTCCCCAGACATGTGCTCCCACCCACTCCCGTGCAAGTTAGTGGTGCTCACGGTGAGCTGATTTGCTGTGCCCGTTCCATACAGTGTAAGCATCGGCTGCACTTAGTTTCAAGGTTAATCATGTTACTTTTAAAAATAATTTTATAAATATTTTTGTAAGTATTTTATGGAGGAATACAATTTTTCACTTAAAAGATACACGCAGCAGCAGTAACAGGTACCACGTCAAAAAAATCGACAGGGAGGATGGTTCCACGGCTTCCAAACATGCCACAAGATGAGCTAAGTGTTTATGAAGCCAAAATGATACTGGGAAGGCATGAAAATACAAACTGGCAGCCGCAGAATCAGCCTTCTACTGCTCAGGAAGCACAGGGCACGCAGGCATTAAGATTGCAGTATTCTTACATAGCCAACTGGCTCGTGAGGAAGGCACCTCCTTTGACACCTGGCAATAGACTGGTAATCATCAAGCCCTGCCAAGATTTTGTTATGTGGCTTCAGGTACTTGAATCTTCAAACCATTCATTACCCAAACAAAGCAAAGGACCAGCAGTATCTTGCAGTCCTTCCCTTCAGCATGTGCTACATATCTACATTATCTCATGATGTTCTGGAAAATAGTATTGAGAAAACAATGGGATAAAATGTCCTTTCTACAAGAAGTGTGTGGAAGAAGCTTGTTTCTCCTCACATTACCACAAACTTTATATTACTTCTCAGTTAACAATTAATTAGGCACTATTGTAAAAAGTCATGGCTCATAAACACTGGGTTATCAGTTTGGATGAGACCCTAGTTATGTTTCATAGCCAATAGCTAAACAAAGGGAGATTCCAAAACCACCTGTGTGATCTGGCCTTGTTTCTCTCTGAGAACAGCAGATGCCTAAATAGCACATGCAGCCAAGGATGGGGTGAGTGGGAATGGTAACTGAATTCAAATAAAAGAAAGTTGATATAGCTCATATCGCATATTGCAGCAGTAAGTAGTAAAAGCTAACAGGCAACCTCATAACGCCACAAGTCTGAACATGTTAGATATTGCAGTTCCTTCCATATTTCTTAATTACTTGCCATTGTCTCAATAATGCACGAGAAAGAACAGCTGCAAATAGACTGTCCATTGTGCATTAAGTAAGAATGAAGGAATTTCTCTTCAGAGCTGTTCATCATAATGAGAGGTGCTAATTCCCATTTTCTAGAGTGGCATCTACAACAATTACATCTATTCTGAACATTGTCAGTTTTTCAGTAGAAAACAATACCATTTTTATCTACTTCCCTTAAAGTAACAAAAGCTTACGTGCTCTGGAAAGGCTAAAACCACTGCTCTGAACAGCCCTTTTCTCATCCTATTAAGTTCAGTGCTTAAGACAATAAAGCCTCTATGATATTAATTATAAATGTTGTTAAAGCCAAGCTTGACAGTTCTGGCAAAATGATTCTTAAAAATCAAGATGCAAAGTGTGGAGCAGTTTCTCTCAAGTCTACCAAGTTAAACATTTCTGGGGTATGTCCACTCCAGTCTTACAGAACTGTCTTGGGAATAGCCATAAACAACTTGTTACACAATCCAAAGACTTCCTCCCGCAAGATACATGTAGATTCACCCATCTGAAAGTATGTGTAGAGGAGGAAGAACAAAACCTGAACTGTCATTCAAGAGGGGCTTTTCATCCCTCGGCAAAGCCAACCCTGATAAAGATGTTGAGAAACAAAGGAACATCCCAGGGCAGTGGAGCAACATTTCATCATTTGCTGTGTACCATCTAAGGGGAGTTGGTGCAGGGAGCTTATGCAGACAGCAGACCCTGCAGGGGTGATGCCCTCACATGATCTGCAGGGAAACCTTGGGGAGTTTGACCTTCCTCTTGGAAACCTCCTGCAGGCCCCAGACTGCTTGTTGGTGTTTTGTGCTTGTTTGTATTTTGTTTTCTTTGATCAGCACCAGTGGAAAGGTCTCCAGTTCAGTTTTTATTCACAAGACTGAGACCTTGTGCACTGGTTAATTGACTCTTCTCAAAAATTGTTCCAAAGGTTGTTATTTACTCATCAAGGACATGTCCCACTTTTCCATGAATGTGCCTAGCTGTATTTGTGCAGTTGTAAGCACTGCTGATACTCCCTGATTTCAGTATGAGGCACACAAAGGATCGGTGCACACAGACCACAGAGAAGTTGTTCAACAAAGAATGACTATTGCAGATGCATAAAACAAAAAGTGGGCATTAGAGAAAGTATCAGTGTTACAGTCTTGGGACTTTAAACAGACATATGTGACTCATGAAGTCAATTTGCTTTATCACTGCAGGATTTATTTCACTGTTCCTAAATTTTCCTGAAGGAATAGATTGGGTAGGAGTCAGCTTAGACACCTCCTAAACTAGGTGACTACATGCTCTTTACACCTCTGAGCTCCCGCTAGAGTTAGCTGAGATCTAGTCAGTACAGACAATGGAGCCCAGAGAAACCTGTAGTGTCACCAAAGTAGTCATTTACACCTGATCTGTTGAGTATCTCTCCAGATTCACTGGATAAAATGGAAGCTTAGGCATACCTACCTTCTAGTCACCAAGAGACCTGAATTCTACCATCAGTTTGTTACATTTAGTGATTTCTACTGGTCTTTTTTCTTTTACTTGGTTGTTCTTTGGGTTAAAGGTTCTTTTTTCATTTATTTACTCTAAACGCTGACTGCTCCATCTTAAAGACTAGGGCTGATTCATGTCATGAATAGTTAATAGGAGAATAGGTCACCAGCTCTTTTATAACATCCTTTTGTTGCTATCTTCTTTCTTCTATGTCTTTTCTCTTGAACAAATATATCTCTGTTCCTTTTCAAACCACTTACCACTACTGCTGCTCACCTTTGAATTGTCTCCACTTAGCCAATTGCTCAACTAGCAAGCTTTCAACAAAGCTGGATAATGCAGTTTCCCTCACCCTGGAGTTCATGACACTTCTTTATTAGGCCTTTCTCTGAAAAAGAGAAGATTTTTTTTTCTCATGTCTTTCCCTCCCTCTCTGAAAATGCCTTCCAGGAGAGACTGACTAGAAATATGAGGACTCTATAATCATGTAAATAGTAAGGTACAGAAGACTATAAAAAAATTGCAATTTTCTTCTCTGTGATTTGCTACTGCTCTTTTGCACGTGACCTCCACACATTTGCACTGTTCTGTGCCACGGTATCTAAATCTGTGAAAGGGGAATAATAATATTTAACTAGTTTAAAGGGGAGTTATGTGGCAAGGATCTTTATAAGAAGGGGACGCTGACCTGACACTCATTCTTGGGTAATCGAAAACCTTTTTTAACTGCTGGATTGAAGCGAAGTGATGTGAAAGGCCTGTCAAGAGGGGCACATCCTGGTCCACAGAACAGTAGCATCAGCTGTAGGAAAAGAAAGGATGGACATGATCTACACTAGAGCCTGTCTCTCAGTGCTCAATATCTGGAAGGGGCCTGGTTCAGCATCCACCCCCCCTGTCAATCTGGCGTGGTGTAAGAGCAGTTTGGAACAGCAAAGGACGGTTGGAGCTCATAGAGGGAAAAATTTTCTGTCCTTTGACTGTTTCGGCACTAGGTGAATGCAAACACACTTACACGTTATTTTTCTTGTCATAGTTCCTCCATAGCATGACATACGTAATACAGAATAGTGACATGAGCTGCATATGTGCTTTCAGTTGTGATCCTGACAAAAGCTCTTCACATGCTACGGTATTAATAGAGGAGGACTGCAGCAGAGGCACACTAATTAACCTCTGTTTTTATGGATCATTGCCAGATCTTATGTGCAGCCAAGAACATTTAACTTACCTTAATGAGTAGCATGAAGGTTAAGATATCAAATGTGCCGGGCACATTTTCCTTGGCTTAGTGAACATGTGCCAAGTGAACTATGTTTTATTTTAAACAAACATGCTAAAGCCATTGCTTGATACCTTCTTAGGTGAATGCAAACAAGGAATGTAAGCTTTTCCTGTTGTGAAAAAAATACATTCTCCATTTTAGCCATATGTCTATGAAGAAATGGCCTTTTTTATGTTCTCTTATCATAGATTTCATAAGCAGTTCAATAATAACCAGGATTTCTGTTTGCTTGCTTTCTTTTATCTTATTTTCTTTTTGCATTTGTATTCCTATTTGTCTTCCTACAAGGATAAGGTAGGAAATAACATATTTCTTTTTACAGTAAAAAGATTTTGTGCTATTGTGAAAGTATCTTCACAGGAACTCATCGAACACTTTAATCATATGGCTCCCTGAAAGACTGATCTGATTTATTCAGAGGGTGGATTTATTATCTGGTCATATTGAGCAATGTATCTTAATAGTGAAAGAATAAGAGAATTTATAGCTAAGTGCCTTCTGTTATAGGAAGCTGAAGGACACAAAATATCAAAAATATTTCTGGTTCCTGGAATATCAATCAGCAGCTGTTCCCCAACACGCCATCTTAAGATGCCATGGGACATTTGCTTGAGAGTGAAACTACCTTAGGGCTAGACATTCCTGTGAAAACCTGGTTTTGCAGGAGTGTAAAGGACCTCCTGAGGGAATGGGTTTCTTCTTGCTATCACAAGCACCACATCAGAAGAAGCGTAGAGGATAGCAGAATTCCCATGTGGGAAGGGTGGAAAAAAATCAAGACAATGCAGATGTGCTAAAATTAGTACAACCTGTATGGGGAAACAGAAGGTCTGATCTGGGCTTTTTACCAGAATAAAGGATGAGGTCACTGCACGATAGCTCACTGCTCTATATCAGCTATCACTGCCTCACACCATTTTTTTTCTCTCCCTTCTGAAGGCAGCCCTTGGTTTAGTAAACCTTTGTAGAACAGGTGGATTAAAGATTGGTAGAGTCTCAATTCTCTCATCTTCTGTGTTAGCATGTTATGCAGGCAGGAGGCCAGGAGCAAGCTGCCATCTCAGGGTGGAGCGTTACCCACCTCCACTCCAGCAGAAGCTATTAGCAGTATGTGCTTTGTCTTCTCAAGTAAACGTACAGTTCACCTCAGCTGGGGCTGCCATCTAGACAAATGAAGGTGTTTATCCACAACAAGTTTTCATCGTAGCTGAGGATTGTTTACTAACTACTGACTAAGACTGTTCAGAATGGGAATCCTTCATGGTCTTCACTGTAAACGTTGTAAGTTAGAAACGATATTGCCTCCTACGAATGCTGGGGAGGGGTTCCTTCATTTTTTCAGATGTTTCATCTATGGCTACATTTCATCCACAACATCTAATCCTGCTGGCATCAGAAACAGCATTTTCATGATTGTTTTACCTTTCTCTCTCATTCTACCTATCATCCCTCTTTGCTTTGGCTTGTTCTCTCTGAATAGCTTTGTCCCCTCAGGAAGGCGCATACCCCCACAGCCTGGATAATATTAGTTCATGTTATATCTTCTTAATATCAAGTTGCCTCACAACAACCTCAACATCATTTTCTCTGGCAGAAAACAGAAAGTGTATATAGCATGTTTAATCTTCCACAAGAAAACTGATAGTACAGGGAGGAACTAAGGCCAGGACTCCTGGGTGCTACGCACTTTGGTACTTCTGAAGAGTGGCCCAGTCTTCATCCTTAAATATGGACTCACTGGAGTGTGCTTAAACAACCATGGGGGTAAGCAACTGCAGACAGAAAGAAAGCTAAGCAGTGCCAAGCTAGATGCCAAGATACCATTATGGTGATAGGAGAACCTGAAAGCTCAGAATCAAAACCCTTCGCTTTTGTAAGATTTAGGAGTTCAATGCCAAGAAGCATTGTATTGCCTGTGGAGTCTATTTTCACTTGTATTTACTCTGTGGTACTCAGTAGGGATGGTGCTCTCCTTACAGCTGGTACGAGAATTAACCATATTATTCTAAACCAACCTAAAATTGCTTTTTAACCTCATATTTCTCCTGAGTGTGACCAAAATAGACCTTTAGGAGACCAAAACTCTTCTGATGTCTGAGAGGTGAGGTACAAAAAGAAGAAAAGACTGCTCCTAATGTAAGGAATAAGTAAGAAATAAGCATAGAAAATGCAAATGCTGTATAAGTTAGGGTCTTCAGCCCAAGTTAAAGCAATAGGAATCAAAGAAAATGGCCATTACCAAGTAGTGATGGCAAGAATGAATTTTTCACTTGACTGGCTAGAACAGGACACAAAGCAAGACCAGGCTGGCTTAACTGACCAAAAAAAAATCAGAAATTAATGTTAAGATTTGAATCAAGCCTGCCTAGAAATGGTCATAAACAAAACATATCTATTTACCATGTGATAACTTAGCTTCATACTGGTAATTAGATTTTATAAGATGGGTCTGTCCTGAACCAAGGCTCCTCTGAAATTGAGCTTCTGTCCTACTTTGCAGCTCCTTCTCAGTTAAGAACTTCTTGACAATAGTGGTAATGAAACATTTGTTTCCTTACAGTTTAAAAGCTTGAGTAAGACTTAGCCCTAAAGAGCTGCAATCTATTAGAATTTCTGAACATCTTAAAACTTACAAGTCTATTTCCAGGACTCATGCTTTTTCTCATGAAATATTTATATGACATTATTTTGAATTGCTTATTTTATTCTATATTCATATTTTCAGTAAAGAGATTTTGAAACTTTTGGACATTTTCTTTTCTGAAACTGATTTCTTGATACTTTTTGCTCCCACTTCATGTCTAGGTTCAACACTGATCTCAATTCCCAAACTTGCAAAAGGCCTTTCTTAAAGTGTGATGGATGGGGTGGAGTGGGATGGAGAAAGGTTTTATGGAAATAGCTGCCTTTCCTAAGTATGAAAGGGAAGAGTTGATCTGGAAACCACCTCCACCCCCCCATTTGGCTTGGTACTATATAAGTGCTTTCTCCACAGTAGTATCACTAAACTTTAAAATACAAGAAGAGATTCACACTGCACTCTATTTCCTCTGTGGGCATTCCCTGGGAGGACTTTCTTCGTTGGTGTCTTCCACCTCTTTACATTCTCCATATGTGCCTGATTTGGAAGTTCACATCAGGTTCTACCTAGATCTATTCTATTCCGCAAAATGTCATCTGAAATTTGGCGATAAGTAGCTTACAGAACTGACATTCTTTTCTTTAGTTCAATAAGATTTCGCTTTTTGCAATCCTGTAAAGCAAAAAATGGTTAATAATTTGGAGCCAGTTCAGTGAAAAACTGCTAGCTTTACCTCAGAGTGATTTGAAGTGATCTATTCCAATACTGGACAAATCTGGTTAATCTAGAAAAGAAAGACTGAGGGCAAGAGGACACAATAACAGTATTTCAGTACAGAAAGATTGTTACAGAGAAGAAGGCAATCAATGATTATCCATATCCACTTTGAAAGGATAAAAAGAAAGCTTAATTTGCAGAGAAACACATTTGGGTGGGATACTTGCAAAATCTGCCAAAGCTGTCAAACTGATGAGTCACTGAAACAGGGACATTGTAAAATCTCTCAGGGGATGATCTAGGGCTTTTACGAAAGAATTCAATATTCTTTCAAGGGGTTGCCTGGCCCTGCTTAAATGTGGTTAGTCGTTATATTATGACAGGGCCTGGGAAACAGCACTTTTGTGTATACGTATATACATATATTATACATATATACATATATTATACACTAATACAATACATATATGTACACTAATATGCACTGATGTACTGTATATACACACTAGTAATAAACTAATGTACACTGATACTCTACTAATATACATTAATAATATACATTGTTAATAAATATGTGCATATATATAATTATGTCACTTCAACTTGTCTCAAATGTTTACTCTTCCTGAGTGTTCCTGAGACACAGACAAAGCTCATTAGAAGTGCTGAATATGTTCTCCAGTCTTCCTAGTAGAGAGGGCCAGTTTGAATGGCTTTATTTAAATTAATTTGCATTCTTCCTTACCTAAATCAGTCAGTCAAGAGACATGCTACCCCTGAGTCCTGGATGCACAATCTGCAAATGCCAGCTCAGGGAGCTCATGCACCTTCCTCCAGAGGCAGAGCACATGACTGGACCTATTGCACATGAACAGAAGAGTCAACCCTTCTCAGAACTGTATAACACATCTGCATGTGGAAAGAGCTAAGGGACTCAAAGTACAAGTATAATTAAAGAATTGATTTTCACAATTGTGGTCTAGCACCAGACACGTGTGTGTGTGCGTGTGTGTGTGCTTACACAGTAGACTTACGTCGCCAGTTCTCTGTGTAATCCAGCAGCTTCTTGCCTAGTCATCTGTATAGATGAGATAACAGACTGGTTGGACACAATGGACTAACTTGAAACCACCCTGAAAGCAGGAGATTGGCTGAACCTTCACAATTAAACATTGACAGACTCTTACAGGATCTGGGAAGTTTGGGCAGGTCTAGAAATTCACAGATGTAACTCCTGCTTTGTCTAGTCCCATTTACATGTTTAAGTGTATTAATTAATACTCTGGGTGGAGTGTCCCATCCAGGACCTTTTCTAGGTGATTCCTGCTACTGAAGTGATTAAATTGTGCATAGATAAGACATTTGTAAATACCTAATAGAAACTGTCCATGCAGAAATGGTCTATGGAACTAGTCTTTTGTAGGTAATTTAGATACTTAAGAAATGCTTAGTATGTGGTTAAAATATACCAATAGTGATGAATTATGCAGGGCTGGGGTTGTCACACGGGATCATGGGCCATCCAGGTTATAAGAACTGAGCAGAACAGTCATGAGAGGAATCTCTGCTGACCTAGCTGAAGACACTGACATGAGGACCCTTGCAATGGAGACTCCCTCCACCACCAGCAACCAACTGTCTGTTCTGGGAGATTTGAGACTGTATGCGAGCACCACCCTATGCAAACATCCCAATAAATTAGTTTCTTCTTTCTTGACAGGCCCTCTGCCATGTATGTCCATACAACGAATGAGTGAAAGCCTATATGCTCCCTTAGGGCCTAAAAGATGTCCAGGAGCAGACTGTCATCTGCAGAAAAACCCATTCTCCCCACTCCCACATGCCTTTGGGTGTAGGAGAAGGCTATATATTCCATGAACTATTCCAGTAGCTTCTGTTGTACAGTCCTTACTGTATGATGTGAACAGATGTGAATCCATTATGGGAGAGGGAGGTCGTACAAGGCCTTTGGGAAAAAGAACGATCAGCTCTGGGTCAGCAGAACAGCTCAGCCCACCATCTGTCCTGGGGGGATCTTCAAAAAAGAGGTGAAGTGGGCCACAAGCCAAATGAGTCATCCTGGAAACCTGCTTCACTGGCACATATCAATGCTTATTTCTGAGATTATATAGAGAGTTTTCAAGGAACTTTGAAACTCAGTCCCATTTGTCAAAATGATGTAAGCACTTCCTTGACACAGACTGTTGACAAGACTCTGAGATTCCCAAGTCTAAAACTTAGTTGCTGTTAACTATTGTAACCCTGTTAACATACAGACTAATCTATGGCTAAATCTTTCCCATAAAACATTTCTTAGGTGTGCATTAGTTTATATTATCCCTGTCTTTAATCCCTGAGAATACAACTAAGCTTTGTCTAAATGCTGTCCTTTTCACTAAATGAAGAAGAGTCAGGTTCCTCTGCATATTTTTTGCTTTATTTATTCTCCAACTTTATTATTAATTGTACAGTTTATGAATGTTAAACACAGTCTGTAAGTTCTGATAAATAAGCAACAATAAAAATCTGATCCTACTTGATGCTGAGGACTTTCAAATTCCTCTGACCTGTATGTGTTAATCAAGCTACCACTGCCTGAAATGCAGTGCTTGATATGTTCGTAAGTGATGTTTAGTGAGAAGCTTGTAATGGAGGTAATAAGTAGTATGGATCTTTAAATAATCAACAAGTAAGCTTAAAACATTAGAGGGAAGAATGTCCAGGAAGGGGAAAGAAGGGTCCATATTCTGCGCTCAGGCTGGCAATGTGAATTATCACAAATGGTCTGAGCTAGAATTTTTAGAGGGGAGGGTCACATCTTAAATTGCCGCTTATCCAGCTCTTTACATAGGGCAGAGCTCAATCAGTTTCCTGTGAAGTACTGACACTGACACTTTGGTTTCCTCTTTGTTTTAGGAACGGCTGGTGCTCTCTGTCTTACCACGGTTTGTAGTTCTGGAAATGATAAACGATATGACCAACGTAGAAGATGAACATTTGCAACACCAGTTTCATAAGATCTACATTCATCGTTATGAGAATGTCAGGTGGGTGTAGGAACCTCTCTTTAAAGTTTAAGGTCTCAGATGCTGCTAAGTCTCTTGTTTGAGAGTTTCCCTTTTGTCGCTGTATTCATTCATGAATTAGAAAATTAGTGTACCCTTGTTTAATCCCTGAACAGATAAGCACTTTGGTGCCTTCTTTTACTCATCAAGATGGCTGGATGCCTTTGCCATGGCAAGACCCGTTTGAACTGAACACTGGGCCTGGACCATATGTGGGTTTTTTCACTTTAATTAAGTGGTCGGGGTTGCACAGAAAGGGGAGCCCTGCCTGCATGTGAACACATATTCTGCCACAACCTTCTGGTTGACCCCATATGCTGAGAAATGAGATAGAGACTTGTAAGATGCTCTCAAAGATGTAGACATGTCATATAGTGAGGAGATGATAGTTATCCTATGAGCTGCCACTCAAGGTAATAAGTCCTAATTGTACATTTACACCAGAATGATCAGTTTCCACTCCATGATGTTACAGAATGTCTGATTTTATTGTGGTTCCCGACCATCAGAATATTTAGCTAAGCCAATAACATTTTCCATAAGTTTGTCCCAAACCACAAGGGCAAACGATTGAGTGGCCATCACTGAAGGAAGTGAAAAATAAGCATCCTTGGATATGATGGGAGATGGTTTGCTGGGAAAGCATGTACTTTGCCTTTCAATGAAACCCAAATATAACTTTGTCTGGACAAGTTCAACAAACATAATTTGAACTTCTGCAAAAGAGTAAATTGATTATCTGCTGCTTCTGTGGCCTTGCAGTAGCTCAGACATATTATTTTATTAAATCTGGTGGAAAGTATCAAGGACCCTTACAAAAGATTTGAATTGTACTAAATTAAAATGTCTTCCATTACCCTTTTTCATTCTCACATGTTGCTGTGGAAGAATCAATGTAGGGAGAAGGTGGCCCTCCTGTTTGAATGGAAAAGAGTTGTAGTCAGGGGTGAAAAGTCGAAACAAAATTTATGCTTGAAAGAAATTTAAAATTAAGTTTCTGTGTGCTTTAGAGCACAGATACTGGTTGGTTCGTATGCATGCTGCCAGGGACCAGATCTTTTCAAAACTGTGTTTCACCTTATTTTTTCCTAAATGTTGAGCACTGAACACTACCTAAACCAATGCTATATGAATCCCTAAAATTAGTATCTAGTTAGAGTTTTTTGTTGTTTTGATAATGAAAACTGTAGAAATTAGTTGTCTGAAAATCTTATTTTTATCAATTTAGGCTATTATTAATATTCATTCCTCTTCGGGTAGTTTGGTACTTTACCTTTTAATTTTGTTTTTTCTCACTGGTAAAAATCTTGCCCAGTTTGTTAGCCTCTTACTTAATCCTCACCCAAACATCTACCAGCCCGTACATTTGAAGATGAGCTTAATTATCATTAGTCATATTTTACTGTCCACCTGACCATTACTATAGTTATTATTGGTTACATTAGTGATTCTCAGACACTGTCAAATCATGATCTTGTTCAACACAAATGAAAGATCTTCAGCTACTCAGATTGTAACACCAATTATCAGTTGACTTTGAAGTGCTGATGAGGTTCATTTGCGTTATTTCCAGTCTGGGCCAGCATAATATGTGTCTTATTGAACATTACTACTTTTTAAAGTAGACAATACTTTCCTTTCTTCAGCTGCTAAGTACTGAGCTATTACATGCTTTGGTCTGGGTGATAGCTTGCACACCACAGACTTTGTGTGTGTGTGTGGGTGCGTGTGCGTGTGTCTGTGTGTGTTTCTCTATATTCACATGCGCTCATTGTAGACATAACGAACAGCCAAAGTTGCATGGCTAGATAATTCACTGGCTGCTGAAATATAGGTTAGAGCTCTGCTTGCAACTCGTTGACTAAGATCCTACCATAACATCAGGCACCCAATTTGATGCACCTAAACTGAAAGTATGATCACACCGGGCTCCCTGTGAAGTCAATGGAAAGGACAAGGACTCATACAAATAAAGATTCATACCTAAAATAGAGGGTACTATACTTCTAACTCAGGTACTTCTGTCAAGTCCCTAAAATTAGATGCAATAAATCTGGCCCGAACCTGATATATATCAAGACTGTCATGAGTCTGTCTGTTGCCTTAGAATTTGAGTCTTGTATGGCACATAGATAAGTAAAGCCTGAAAATCACACTAAAATTGAAATCGCTGGAGTCAAACCCACTGTAAAAAACAGTTATATATAAACCCACCCTCAAAGAACACTGTCAGATACTAACACACAGCTGGGTGCCAAGTCTAACTGATATATAGTCCTCTGTATTAAGGGTGCACTATGCCTCAGTCTTCTCACTGATAAATGGGAACAACTGTGCTTATTAAGGCTTAACTATATCTTCCTGAACGATTTGAAAATCCAAAATTGCATAACACACATTCTTGGCAAAACTCTTTCTCATACTTGGTAGTATTTTTTTAGTCCCTTCAATATTTATAGTCTGTACTCCAGAATCTCCAAAAGTCTAGAGCAAAGGTAGCATGACTTTAAAATGATCCTTCACTAGTAAATTACTAGATGGTAACTTAGGACATTCAGTTACCAAAGGAAATAGACTGCAATATTAATATCTTTTCTTTTTTTAGTATTCTTTTTGCAGATGTTAAAGGATTCACCAACCTCTCCACAACTCTGTCAGCGCAGGAGTTGGTCCGAATGCTGAATGAACTCTTTGCCAGATTTGATCGACTAGCACATGTGAGTTAAACACAGTTTATAAAAGGATATGAAATCAATGCTGTATTTAGGAGCTTTGGGAAATACCCTCTGATCACTTTGAACAATATTGATTCAGATTTTCCCCATTGGAATTTTATACAGCCATTAACATTGGAAGACACTGACAAGTTTTATCAAAAGCAATGAGTTCTGACAGCAAGTGAAAGCTCAGATAGTCATCAGAACTTTGTGCTTCTGTAGTGCTAGACCAAGAATGATATGAAAGCAGATCACCTACCACGGTTTCTAAGGAAGTTTTATAGTTCTGGTCCTTGCTGGAAAATGAATTTTTTAAAGACCATAGCTTTGTTTTGACTTTTCTTCTAAGAACCGAGGAAGGTTAAAAGACCTATTCATTTAAAGGTCATATAATCAGCCACCACAGTCATTGCAATGGTTAGTTACTATCAGGTTTTACAATCTTTAGGTTGTATTCTGTCCAACTCAACAATGAAATTAATTAAACACAGTAGAGGAATTTATTACTTTAGGCAAATTAGTTGTTACTTATTTAGTACTGATTAGAAAAAAAGCAAAGCACAGAAATAGAAGCAGAATACATGCTCAATTTTGCTAGGCTTGCATTTTCTTTTCTTTTTTATGTTTCTTTGGTGAAAGTTTCATTTCATGTGACTATCTTTAGGTGTCAACATCTGAGCTGGCTAATAAGGCTGCTAGTGTAGGCAATGATGTACGTTTAATGGAGTTTAGTTTACAATTTATCCAACCAAATGCAGGCACCTACTATGGGAAACCAGGAATTACATTCTGAATATCATTGACCATGCTCTCTATTTACTGTAAAGGGAGCCTAGAGTGACTTGGTCTGACGTACACATCTACATCCCTCAGTGATTTTTATACCTTTCTGGTTCAGGTATGGGTATGGGTATGGGTATTTGTTCACGTATTGCACAAGCATCAGTAAGACCCTTGGAGTCATCTCTTAGCTTGCAAATTAAAGTCAAGAAAGGCAAGACTTCCGTAATTATTCAAAGCTCTTTTGAGTCAGCTATTTTTATCTCAAATAGCAATGTGTTTTCTCATGTACAGAGTGATGCCATGACCCATTGCCTGGACACTGGCAAATTGGTAAATGTAATCTACAATATTCGTCTTGCAAATAAAAAAATCTCATCAACTCTGATCTACATTAAAAACCAAGCAGGGTGGAAAATTTACCTCAGTCCTGTCTTTTAGAAAGCTTGTAGGAGTAATGCCTGCTTTTGTGTGGCTTGACAAAAATAGCTACCCTAACTGAAGAAACATATTTTAAACCAAATTAAATGTATGTATGTCACAGAAGTATTTTAGGAAGAACACGTACACAATATGATTTATTGCCTTGCTTTACATTTCAATTTTCCCTAGCATTCTTGGTAGAATAGATTCTTCTTTCATGATCATTAACCATATTTTCTAATGATTCCATTCCAATGAACTATATTTAACCAATAGAGATTTTGTGTAGAAGAACTAGATGCAATAAAGGAGTTAAGAACAAGGAAGGCATTTACATCTAAAAGTGTAATCCAGAGAATCCTCTCTCACTTGCCACTTAACCCTGAAGACACTTCCCTGCTTGCTTTTAATAATTTATAGGAACTGAACATTTTGCTTCTTTAAATGCCCAGAGGTTTCCCCCTTCTTTGTGGTTTGTCATACATCTCCTACTTCAACCTTCTAGAAATCTTTCTGTTGCAGTCCTAAACTCATAAATCTTTATGGAGAACACTGAATGTGCCCACATAGGAGTGAGTATCACAAAAATGTAGGTGAGTTTATTTTAAAGAAACAGTAATAAATATACCAGTTTCCCTAACATAGCCAAGAATTTCTTACCCAGAAATTTGCAGAGTTTGGGATGAAGGAACTTCTCTGTCTGCGAAACTTCATCATCAGGACAGTCACCTCTCAAATGAATGTCCCAATCACTAAATTCAAGACTCTAGGCTGCTTCATGCATTTTCTTTCCTAGTCTGTGAATTTTCTTTTCTCTTCTACACATCATTGACTAGACTAACCCAGTTGTCTAGATCAATCCTCTGAAAGGTGGAAGACACAGAGAAGAATCACTGCAGAAATTGAACAGATTTGACTATAAAGATTAGAGTGATCTAACCATGACTAATTAAAATTTATTAAAAAGAAAGGCATTTTGATTGTGTTCCTTGTTTGTGGCTTCTGAGACCTGGATGTCATGATACCTGCCTGATGTCCTGACAATAGAGAAGCCCAACAGCCCTAGAGGGAAACAGAAGCTCTACATGGCTTTTGCTGTTTCTGTCCAACCCAAGGAGATGAACTCTCCCTCTGCACTTTACAGGAAACCAAGACTCCTCACTCAGGGTTCTGGACTCTTATGGAAGGGCCAGCTGCCTAAAATATAAGGGCCTAAATCTTGTATTGAATTTAACCTTTGCCTTTGGAAAATTTTGGAAGTGGACACTGACTGGTCCACGACCCAGATTTTAAGGACTTGTGATTTACATAGATCTGTCAACCTACCCAACAGATATTGTATGACGTTTTCACACCTGGCAAAGGTGTATCTTTTGGAAAAATGCCCAGTCTTCATCTGAAGGTCCCATGAGATGGAGAAATACTTGTGTATCTTGGGAATTTATTCCAGTGCCCTAACACTCTCACTGTTAATTCAGTATGGCTTGTTTCTCATTTGATTTTTTCTGACTTTGAATTACATCCATTGATACTTGCTATGACCTATTTTTCCTAGACGAAAGAACCATCTTGTAGCCACTGATTTTCTCCAGGAATACACTGGTGTGCTTTAATCAAGCCACTTTTCATGTTCCCTTTTGTCAAAAGAAACAGACCAAGCTCATTGTGAGGCTTTTTCTCTGTAAGATTTATTCCTTCAAATAATTTTTGGGACTAGGTTTCTGGACCACTTCCAATTTTTTAGAATCTTTTTTAAGGCATAGGTACTAGCACTGAAAGCAGTGTTCCTGGACTAATCTCCACTGTTGTGGTGGAGGCAAATCATCACCAGTCTTCCTATTCTCTCTTTCCTTGATCACTGTCCAAAGATCACGTTTCTGAACAGTGATGACACTATTGTACTGAAACATATTATTTAGATTTTTTACGATCTTGCTGTCTTGTTATGACCACCATGCCTGCATGGTAATTGATCATTCTACCAGTCTTATTCCTTCTGCAGATGTTATTAGCAATGGTTTCATACCTGCCTGTAAATCCTTGACAGGCCTTTTGGAAAGTGGTCCTTTCAAGACCTCCCTAGAAGGATCTTCCACTAATGAGGATTACACATTCACATCTAGATTTCAGATCTATCACTTAACTGGTCCTTAATCAGCTTAACTAGAGTTACTATAACTCTTTAAAATCGACATTATTACTCAAACTCTTGGGTTTTGCTAAGAATTATCATCAAAGCAAAGAGGTCAATTGCAGAAAGCTTGAGGCAGTTTCTTTAGATTTTAAGGAAAATCCTTATAAATCCTTATTTACTTCTAAATAAAAGTAGTATTATATAATCCCATGTAAAGGATTGTTTGATCTGCTCTATCGTCTTATATAAATCATATAATATTAAAGAAGACACTGTTTCGGTTTACTGAAGAATGTAATTCAGCTTAGTTTTTTGTTTCTCTTATTCAGCCTTCCTTTTTCTTGTGCAATGCAGAAGCAATGAGAGCTCTGAGATTTTTTTTAATCTTCAGTCAGTTACATCAAGTATCAAGTCATATGTTGATGCATATAATTAATAACAACAAATTTCGTAATATTTGTATCGTTACCACATAATATTATGTTATTACAGCTACTTTCCCTTTCTAATCACTCTATGATATTTGTAAAAGATTTATAGGTATTAAAGAGAAAAGTGACAGTTAGAAAGAAAGAAAAATAAGTTGGCATAAAACAGAACTGGAGAAAATATTTCCCTATACATCCATCTACTGAAAAGCCTAAACAGAAACTTAATTAATATTAATATTTTCCTTAGACAGAAAGTTTGAGGTGAGAAGGGAAATAAGATGACATTTGGTAAGATACTTAAGCCTAAAAATGGTCCTGCTTTGATGGAGCATTTGTTTTTCCTCTGCCTTCTCTGCAATGCTAGATGTCAGGTGATACTATGATTTAAATTGTTTGTTATATTTCTAAATGTGTGTAGATTCAGTTTCAGATATGACAAAGAAGAAAGAGTAAAACCCTAAAGAGAGGAGCAGACATCTGTAAGCTTTGTCACAACAGCAGCTGAGATGTAGTCCAATATCACTGAGACCTAAAGATAAAATCAAGCCACAGCATTTTAGTTTAGGCACGTACAAAAAGACAAACACACAGACAGTCTTAGATTTGAGTTTGGACTCATCCTTAATATGAAGCATTGATGTTGAAACAGAAATCTTCTCCTGAAAGATCAAAATCCATGGATTTCATGTAAGAATAAAATGACTGGCCTGTAAGACACTTAATCTCTTTACAGTCTCATCAGCTCTTATATGATAAACCAGGATAACAGTGCTTCTTACTCAGAGGAGCTGTAAATGCTGAATGGAAAATTCACACTTTAATATGAGCCTTTTTTCTCTTTATGTCACTAGCCTGGTGTTAGCAGGAGAGTTATTTATGTAACGTGAATAACAGGTTGCTTATTAAAGAACTGATAATTTTTTTTTTCTAAGAGAGGTGGCCTTTTTCTGTAACCTTGGTTAAATTCTCTCTTGGGAGATTGCAGACAACCTGCCAAAAATTCCTCCAACAGTGTATTACCAGTCTTACTTGTGACTAGCGTTTCCAGGGGTGGAAACCAGCCTAACTAGCAGGCTCCACAGGAATGCATCATCGCATAGCCCCAGCACAATACCTGCACCAGCTGGGATCAAAGCGGGAGGAGTGGAGGATGTTAAAGACTCTTTTGTCTCCTCAATAAAGACACTCCTGTTGCAGTGCTTTACTGTTCCCAGCCACATTTAACCTCTGAGCTGGCAGTGCTTTGTTCTTTTGTGAAATGATCTTCAAGCACATAACCCGCAGGACTCCAGAGACTCTCTAAAAAAACCTGTCTGTTTAAACATATATGCCAGTAAATAAAGGTGTGAATTTCTTCATGCGTATATGTATTAAGAAGCAGAGTTAACTGGATTATGAGTGTACATATGTGATATTTAGTTAATTATAAGGACATTGTATGAATTTATAGTAATGGGAGGGCGTGAATGCTCTTTTTCCAGTGCTTAATTCTACGGTGTTTTCCCTCCTCACCAGTGTCAATAATTAATTGTCTAATACTCATGAATAAACAACACTATTAAATGATGTTCTTAGTAAAGTTATAGTATTTCAGATGCTAAAGAACCCAGTAAATCATCAAAAGACCTGAACAGTCAAATAAAACCCCAGTCCACAAAACACTTTTAGAAGTGATAGTCTACAGGCATTTTATGAAAAAAGTCAGATGAAAATGACAGATTAAATAAAATTTCAGTTTCAAAATTTCTCAGTGATTTAGAAACTAAGAGTTAAGTAAATCCAAACGTAAAAAAAAAACCACCTCACTTTTTTTGACTAAATTGGGATTTGAGTGAGATTTAGGCTTCACAAGTGTATTCTTGAGAAATGTCCACCTCACCCTTTATGTATCTGCAGTCCTAGAAATTCCTAAGGGGCAGAATTTCCATGCAGAATTTCTCCTACCTTCCTAACAGGAAAGAAACACACCTTGAATCTTTCTAACAGGGATTTCTGTGCCTTAAAACACTTATGGCGTAATCTACTAATTAACACTAGCTGGCAAGGATGGTTGCTCACCAGACACAACAGCCACAGGTGTTTTTCTTCCACAGTATGGCAAGGGGCAGAAGTTTTGATATAATATATTAGAGAACTCATGCAGAAACGTGCCTCAGTTCCTTCTGCAGCATGAGAGACCCCAAACCCATATTTTCTGTCAGCCTGGAAAAGTCCTAACCACCCCACTATAGGTTATTCTGAAAAAAGAAAGAATTCCTTACATGATCTGTTAAACTATGTAAAAAGTATTTAATATAGGGCTATATTTAAGTATTCCCTGGTCCAGGCAGAGTGTGAAAGATTGACATATTTTTCCCTTTATGTGTACAAAAAATACAAATAGTCCTTGCAACTGTGACCCAAACCTGGTCCTCCTTTCTGCCTGCATCACAGGACTCGAGACCTTCCCTCCATCTGGCTCTGTCAACGTCCCAGCTCTGTTTTCCAAAGCAACAGAGCAGCAATAGGAGGAATTTGGATGGAACTCTTCTCCAGCCCACTCCAGAACAGCCTGCTGATTAAGAACTTTGGCCTAGACCCCATTCATGCTGAGAAAGGCCTTTTATCTGGGTTTCCTATACCTTTGGCAAATGTTTCAGGAACTGAGCTGTTGTACACAAAGGCCAAGTCCCTGCCTCCTCCCACTCTGGCCACCTTTTGAAAGGAGATTTATGTGTACGATCTCTTTGTTCTGCAGTTCAGCCTCAGTAATTTCTCATCCACAATATTCTACATTTTTAGCTTGAAATTATAAAAATTGCGAATGTGGACTTTTCTGTGGGCTGTTCGCTAGCCTATGGGATTCCCTTCAAAAGTAGGTGCAGTGATTAATTCACCACAGGCAGAATTGAAAAAGTGGTGTAAGTTATAAAACACAATCACTTTTTTTCCCCTCGCCAGGAATTTAGCCCAAGGAAACAAGAAATATTAATGAAGTTTCTGACTATGTCTTTCAGTAATTTGATATTTGAGCAACTCATTTCTTCAGCTCCACTCTATGCCAATTTGCTTTGCTCTCTTTCCAGTCACTAAAGGTGTATTTAATAAGCTTAAACATAAATCACTCACATGTATGAGGTAATTATTTATGAAAAATCTGCATATTTTCTTTTGCTCTGGATTAAGGTGATTTGGAAAAAGATTTCTTATCAATTGCCACTGAATTTATCTAGAATTATGATTATTAATAGTTGAGTGTTTGAATCTGCTCAATATCTCCAGGCAAAATTTCTACTCATTTCAATTGATCCTGGCAGAATCGGGCCCCTTAATCTTTCAATTGTAGCAAATAAGGAGCTGCAGATAAGGGGAAAAAAAAACCCCCTATTTGTGACATGCTGAGAAACTAATTGATACTTTGAGTAAGTGGCGTTAATAAGTGAGTATGGGGAGGAGTGTGAGGCTGGTGGATACTGATGTGAATGTCTGTATAATATGAGCTGTCATTTACATGCCCAAGGACAACTTCTGGAATTGCTTATGGGAAGGGGAAGAGGAATAAATAAAATAAAGAGAAGATCGCAACAGCCTCACAACAGTGTAAGGATTTAACACTGTAGTGTATATCTGCTGCATCAAAGTTCCTGTATGGCCATTTTCTTTTATTTGAATAATTTACTCATTTTATAAACACATGTTTATATTTTTCATTCATTTTCATTTAATATCAACTTGCAACTCCTAGATACTGTTGTGGTGAGACGGTTTTAGGAAGTGGGTTTGACCTCTAGAGTGTGAGGAAAATCTTGAATGCTATTATTATCATTTTATACCACTGAAAAGTAGGCAGGCCCTTACAAAACTCAGTCTCCTATTTACAGCTACATGGCTACCCACATTAGCCATGAATCTAACCTTAATGTACTAATACAACCAGCCTGACAAGGCATCTAGTCTAAACTGTAGATGTGATTAAACTACAGAGTCATCAGGGGGAACCTCAGGAGACCATGCAGTCCTCCTCTGCCAAAGGCAGATACCATTAGCCCTCTGTCCTTCCTGGCAGTTGCTGAATTATCTTCTTCTATCTGAAACATTTCCAGTGATAAAAAATCCACAGTTTACTTTTGAAATAGGTATGATGGGAATAATAAGGGGAAGAATAAAAAGGGTAAGGACAATATAGTCAGACTGTGAGAGAGTTCATGTTTAACAGTCATAATGATTCGACTAACAGGAAAAATAAGGAAGACAAGGAGTCATTTAAGTGCTCCTTGTGGCTTCTTGTGCCAATAGAGACACCCTGCTGGCCCTTGCACGGCTCCAGAGGGACATACGTCTTATGTCATGTCTGTTAGTCCTGTGTGGGTGCCTCACATACCCAGGGGTCTTACCAGAGCACCATAAGCTTATGTGTAGACAACTGAACTGAAGCCCAACCAACTGCTTTATCTGCGAGCTGAATCAGTACCTAGGCTTCACTGACTTCATTGCCTGGCTCTCCTTTGACTGTAATGGCAGCCTTGACTGCTGGCTGACATATGGACACTTATATATAGTCATCTCCGTTTGGATATCTCACTCCGTAGATGACTTCCTGAGCTTTGGCAAATGACAAAGAAATGTCGTGACAAGAAAAAGCATACATTCATGTGCAGCTGAATGGATTTCCTGTGTCACAGACATGCACTCACATTTGCATACATCAAACCCTCGTTAGCAGGTCTTGTTATGCATTAAGATTCTTCTTTCTTATTCTTATAAAAATCACATCTTTTTGAAGTGGCCTGCCTTGTTCTGATTTTCAGCAAATGAGGAGAGTGCAGCCAGGTGACAGAGGTCTCATCTGTCTTTAACGGAATCATCACTTCAGCCACTTTAAATGAGTCATTAAGAACCAAACAGCTGAGGTTTTTTTCTGTTGCAGACTATGTTTGCCAACTGTACTGAATTAGATGCTCGCTTAGTAGGGGATTCCCACATCATCAGATAGGCAGGTACTACAGGTGCAAGACTGCATGATAAATGTTGCATGTAAAAATGTAATTATAATACTAAAATATGATACTACTTGAGACTTGTCTTTCTTTCTTTCTTTCCTGGAAATTGACTGTTTTTTCCTTTTTTTTTTTCTATATTATACTATGAAGTTATCAGTTGTAATGTATTTGTAGTGGGTCTGGATGGAATTAAAGTGCTGCCACTCCACCTCAGTCAAACCGATATGACGTTATAAATGCTCCTTTTACTCTGTAAACGTAAAAGCAAATAGCAACTAGAATATGAATCAATTGAATGGCACTATTAGAAAAGTTAAAGAACTTTAGAATCTGTGTTTTACAATATCTTTATCTCTTTGCATTTTGTTTAACCAGGGAACACAGAGAGAAGCTTAAGGAAGCCCAGTAACAGTTTAACATGTACTGATTTATGCCATTGAGTCCTACTTGTTGATCAACTTTAACGTTTCCTAGTTTCACTCTACAGAAAAAAGAATTAGATGGAAAGTGTGGTAAAATAGAATCTCTCATTCTTTCCCTTGAGGAGGAAATGTGTAAAAAATGAATATTTTGGTGGATTTTAGGATGTACAATTTCAGTTGCAACCATATGAAAAATACCCAATGTTCGAGGGGTTGAAGAGAAGGGGACAAGGAAAGAGGAGAGTTACATATGAATGTTGACATTTTAGAAGCCTGACTTTAGTCTTGAGTTTCCTTGTGAAACTTGGGCAGCTAGGTGTTGCACTCTGAGAGCCAGCAATGGTATTAGCTGGAGACTTAGCCAAAGCTTCAAACACAGTCAGCTCCTACTGATGATTTGAGGAGATTTCAGGGTGAATCAGCTTACTTTGGCCCTGTGCCCAGAGCAGATTTTACCCTCGCTGGCATGCTTAAAGCTTCAACTTACTTCTGCAAAAGCTTTGGGTACAAGTGTTTAGGTTCACTTTGCCACTCTAGGATTTGTAGACTTGTCTGAGGTTGACTACAAAGCTTCATTCTTCCTAGGCAAAATCTTGAATAATAACCTGGAGTCCCATTCATTTGGCCAGTACTCAATTCCTGAGGCACAGTCAGCATTCACGTTTGCTCCTAGGTCCGACTTAAAGTTCTCACTTCCCCAGTGGGTTTAGTGTATCCCCACTCCTTTGATTAGTGCAGCCTCCACCACAGGTTGCCAGAGAGAAAGAGAAGAGAAAAATGGAAATAAATACCACAGGCCAAATTTTGCTATCATCTAAGAACCAGTTTTACAAATCATTATCCTACTCCCCAGTAACGACTGGTCTTCATTTTAATGTTCTGTCATCGCAGCCTTTACTGATCGAGCGCTAATACTGCACTTATTATTTCAATGATTCTCCATCATAAAAACACTTCCCTGACTCAGCTTGTAACACTGTCCACCCCTAGACACTTGCAGCTCTGTCCTCAGATTATTGCGCTCTCTGTTCCTGTGCATTGATTGTCCCCTGTGAGGGCCAAGCCAGCAGAACACATTGGGCAAGTTTACAGCTAATCTTGGGCTCTCTTGTTTCGCTTGCCTAGGAACTGCAAAAGTTTTGGCCACTCAGATACTTCTGCTCACGAGAAAAGGATCTTCTAAAATAATGATCCAATCACTCAGTAATATGTTGTTTCAGTCTACAAAGATACTGTTAATATGTCTTTAAGTAATGAAATTCAGTATTTGCTCCTAGGGTAAAGAATGTCTCTAGCTGGATGCCAAATAAATGTCATTTCTCCACAGTACAAGCCTAATGCAAGACACCTTCTTTGATATCTTCGGCTTGCAGATACTTGATCAGCTCCTGTAGGTGCTGGGAATGCTTCAGTGTGACAGTGGAAGCTTTAGGTGGGAAAGGATTATCAGTGGGAGGAAAGAACTTTTTCATTTATTTCCAGTGTAAAAAGGGGGTAGAAGGGATACTCTGGAGAAATACAGTCTGAAATGGGTTATTCATTATATCAGCTGGCATTTCTGAATCCTTGGCCTAGCTTCCAGCTTAACTCTGATGAAACCTTTCTCACTGTCAGCAGGGACATCTCTGACTAGCATGACACAAAAATCACCATGTCCTTTTCTACTGAAAATGTAAAGGTATTTTATTTCAAAAGTTCAATAAATCAAGATTGTACTAATCACAAGTAGGAAACATCCAGCAACAAGCTTTTAAAATCTTTTTTCAGTACTTTTTTCAACCATTTTCACATTCCTCTTAAAATCATGACAACATAACTGCAAATCTCTGCTTTCTCTTTGATACATTTACATATAGGAACATCATTGTCTCAGAATAAAGATCCTGGGGGACTGTTACTACTGCGTGTCGGGGCTCCCAGAACCTCGCCAGGACCATGCACACTGCTGCGTTGAAATGGGGCTCAGCATGATCAAAACTATCAGGTAATGTTGGGGTTTTTTCCTTTTTCTTCATCTTGTTTCATTGTTTCTGACAATGTGTTCAGTGTCCTGAACTTCTTATCTGAGAATGCTATTACTAGACAAGTAATTCCTATGGTGATTCAGAGACCTCAGGATTATCACTGTGAAAAGGGCAGGACTTCTTCAATCCATGTAATGCGTGGGAACAAATTCTAAATGCATTTTATTAACCTGTGCTGTTTCAGAGCAACACAATAGCTGTGTGTGCATTGAGGGCGATAGGTTTCACGGATCGTAACAGTTCTTACTTTGTACTGTTGTCATTTTTAAGAGGAGGTTGATGAGGAGGAGACTGAATCGCTTCCCATAATCCCTTTAATAAAATAAAACAACAATATAAACACTAACTAGACATCTGTGGCAATACTTTAGATTGGAAACTAGCTCATAGACAAACTCATAAGCACTAAGATTTGCCAAATGAGCAAATTTTACTTGTTAAATTAGGTTGGTGTTTAAATCCACAAGGGCTGGAGATGTTTTAAGTACGGGATGTGTTCCCATCATGTAAATATAGTCGTGTTGCTGATAGATTACTGTATTTTGATACAATCAGGATTAATAGTAACAATGTTTCAGCAGTCCATGTATAGAGCTTGTCCAATGAGTTACTGTGACAGTGGCCAACATCTAATGCTCTGAGAGAGGTTTTCTCCACCTTTTTTATCCTCTATATCAATGTTGCTGAGTTCCCCTTTTCCAAATCCCTCTTACATTGCTGTCTTCCCTAAAACAGTGCTGCCTAACCTGAGCACTCTCCTCTTTCCATGGACGTTTTGCTGTCCAATCTCTTTGTCTGCTTCTTTTCCAGATTGCTTTCCTCCTTTAATGTGAGTGTATCTCATTACATACCGCAGACAGTTAATGCGTACTGCAGCTACGTTACTGAGATCTTAATAGAAAAAGAACTTGACAAAAATTAATTAATGGAAAAAGTAACTGAATAATGATTATACAACAATGATCTCTAAGAAGATTGGATTCAATTATCACAGAATAAATGTTGCACAAAGTAATCAATATTTTGATTCTGGAATCCCCACAGTGAAAGTGAAACATGAATTAGAGAACATAAACAGATGAAAAAAGCTACCAGCATTCTTAAAAATTCTTGGAGACACACATCAAATCATTTGCATTTGCTTGATGATACTATCTGCAGCAAACCCATTGTAAGTCATTTTTCTTCTAAGACAGTAAACGTCTCTGAATCTCCTTACACGTGTGGAAGTCTCTAACACCCCGGTGCCCTTTTATGAAACCGGGTCTCAAAGGCAGTAATCCAGTAGAAATGGTACTGTAGTCTTAGTATTTTAAATGACAGTTATATTCGGTGAGAGCTGAGAAACCATTAGGACTTTGGTCATCCCAAGCTAATTCAGTTCAGATTGCCTCCAATTTATTTGATAATCTCAGTATCTGAATTTCTGGCCATTCAATGAACACGATTTTTTCCACAAGTTTTTCTGTCCAAAGTATAGGAGCCTTATGTTACTTATCTTAATGTGTACTCATACAGTTCACAGGGAGGACCAATGGTTCCATAGGATATTACAAATACTTCAGTCCACATTTCTAAGAGAATTTGGAGTTATCTGCAGTCTAACAATTAGAACTTAAATTAGTAGCTATCTTTCACAGTTAAAATGAAAAAAACCCCTTTCTTTAGAAAACTGAGTTTCTACTATATTGGTCACTGCAGAATTTGATCAGATCTGAAACCTGCTAGAAATGACATTTGATGATTATAAAATTTTTTGTCTTCATCTGAAGATTTCACAAAATAAATCTTTTCTATGTCCAAAATAACAGGGAGATGATCCAAGATATGAGAAACCATCATTCAGACTTCACAATTATATTGAAGTTACATAGACAAACTCAAAGCCTTCTTGCAAATCAGAGGATATTTACAGGAAATTTCCAAAAATTTCAGTACTCATAAAGCCTACATCAACAGTTGTTTCTCCTCCCTCTTGCGAAGCTACATCTTAGCTGTTAAATCTTAGCTATATTTTAGCTCAGGCACTTAGCCTAGCTTAAGAATTAGACATTGAAACAAAAACTGGTATTTATGCTACAACATCCCACCTATAATTGGGATTTAGATACCTAGATCGTGGAGAACAATCCAGGTACTTTTAGAACTCCTGATTCTTGTACCGGTTTAAATTCTTTATGCAATTAATGTAGAAGGAAGCATTACATTAGGCAAACCAGATTTCCCCCTGCAGGTCCCCCAAGATTCCTGTTCTCTCCACTGACAGCAGGTAGTTGGTAACATTGGTAGTTGGTAACATCAGTACCAACACTTCTGGTGAGGCAGTGCCCAAAAATTTAACATCTCAGGGTACCATTTCTGAATTTTCCTTCTAGTCGTCTTGATGACTGCATGGTCAGCAGGAATTGAACAAGAATTTCAAATCTATTCATTACACAACATGTAAAATAAATCTACATGGACAGATTGACTCACAAGGGACTTCTGACTGTTTTAATACAACTTGTATCCATACAGATATAGTGTTAAATTATTGTTAATTCAGACTCTACAACTGGATCTTAAGCTCATATACCAAGGATCTAGACTTGGTATATGCTGCTCCACTTCTCTCTTTGCAGATGTAAGGAACTGTTCGGAACACAACAAAACAATCCAAGATCATTATTTCCTCAGTAATGATTTTTTGCATCACGGTGTCTTGTTACAAATCTTAAAAAAGAAAAGCTATTACTGTTATTCTACTCTGTCTTCTTGTACATTGCTCCCTTAACCATGGAGCACAATTGAAATACAACTTTCAGCCATGGGAAGCTTCCATGAAATCTGATATTTACTCTAAAGCGGGGAAGCTTTGCTCCATCACATTTGTGCATGAGCAAGAATCCTAACTCTAGCTGTCTTGCAAAACCAAACCTCTTGTAAATTCTCTTTAGCTGCAGTTGGAAACGCAAATTGAAATAAAAACACCAAGCTCTTCACAATGGTTCATTTATTTAGCTGGTTCTCATATTTTTTTCACATGCAGCGTAATTCTTCCTCGTATTTAGTTTTATTGTATTAATGCCTGTCTGTACTGACAGTTGATAGAAATGAGATACTAGTGGAATGTTTAGTCATCAGATAATAATGTTTCATTTTAACAGTTATCACTCAAGCTAAATGGGTGTCAGAGATAACATTCAGGGAGACTAAATCTGCAACTCTCTTACCTACAAAAAAGAGCAGACATCTTATTTTTATCTTTATGTCTCTGTGGGGAGGGAAAGATTTGTAAGAAGAAAGCGGTCATCGACATTTTCATTGCGTGTTACTGAAATTCCAAAGCTGTGTTGGAGTGCCAGATGGATAGGATTATGGATGGGATTTGTGATAAAATTCAGGATGGAGATATCTATTTGCTGACAGTCAAATATGGAACATAGGCTTAAGACCTAACAATAAAATGAGGTTAGATTTGAGACAATTGCCTCCTCAAATATATTAAAATGGATGTAATATAGGTAAGAGAAAGATACAGAACATCATAAAAGTAATTCTGAACTGAGATAATTTCTAAATATCACATTATGCTCCTATCTCTTTCTATAGAAAGAGATTATTGGAGTTTTCAATTCTTTGGGTTGGGCTGTGAGGAGAGGAATAACAACGTAAAGCACAGTGAGGAAAGTTCAGAGGGAAAGTGAGGTAAAGGAGAAAGGAGAGGAAGCATGAAAGAAAGTGGAAGTAGAGGAAGGACTGTGAAGAAAATAATCATAAAGAAGATGAGAGAGTACTTCCAAACCAGAAATTATAGAGCATAGTCTGTCAATGTCAAGACGGAGATGAGAATAATGAATCTTGATGTGGTGGTCTCATTTTAAAAAGTTTGTTAAACATTTTTATAAAGGTTCAGGGAAAAGCCACAAAAATAATTTGTGAAGCAGAAGCACCTTTAAAATAAGAGAATTGAGAAGCTTGATCTGTTTAGCTGAGCAAATAAAAGGATTGAGAAGTTATTTGGTAACAGCACATAAAAAAAGTTATGGGGAGAAAACATTAGATTTAAAAATGGGTGATAGTATTACTAAGAGAAGCAATGGCTTTTGTGTCCCTCAGTGTTTTCAAATCAAAACTGAATTTCTTCCTAAAGTAAATACTTCCATCAGGCACAAGTTACTGGAATACAAACAAGCACGAATGGGTAAAATATACGAGCCTGTGTGGCACATGTCCTTATTCCTAAAATTCCTGTGATTGGGAAGAGCAGGGAAGGGAGGTTGTGTGAGGCCCAGCTCCTCAAGGACTCACTCACATGGTGTAACAATGGAAATCCAACAACAATACACATAACGGTGGAAATTCAAACAAACCTTTATGTCGTGGTTTACCCGGCAGGCAGCCAAACCCCACGCAGCCGCTTGCTCACTCCCACCCCCGCCAGTGGGACGGGGAGAGAATTGGAAGGGTAAGAGTGAGAAAATGGGGTATCTCATGGGTTGAGATAAAGACAGTTTAATAGAACAGAAAAGGAAGGCAAAATAATAATAATAATAATAACAACAACAACAACAACAACAACAACAACAATATACAAAACAACAAGGATATACAAAATGAGTGATGCACAATGCAATTGCTCATCACCCACGCTGACCGATAACCAAGTAGTGATCGCTACTTTCTGGAACACGCCTACCATTCATATACTGAGCATGACGTCACATGATATGGAATACCCTGTTGGCCAACTGGGCCAGCTGTCCCAGCTATGCTCCCTCCTTTCCAGAGCATGGAAGCTGAATGTCCTTGACTAGCAGGGCACTTAGCAACAGCTGAAAACATCAGTGTGTTATCAACATTCTTCTCATACTAAATCCAAAACACAGCACTAGGAAGAAATTTAACTCTATCCCAGTCGAAACCAGGACAGTATATTTGTTTGGTAAATCAAGGAGTTCTGAGTGACTTAATCTCTTGGATTATTTCCCACTAAAATACCAGAAAGAGTAATTATGACAGAAAAAATAGTCCCAGCATACAATGTAAGCTAAACTCCAGAAGTTAGATAACAGTTTGTCTCCATTAAAAGGCTGTAATTAACTACTAATATTAACATCCGTTCATGAGAGAGGAGAAAAAAAAACAACAACAACAACAAAAAAAAAACAAAAAACAAACTAACAAAACAAAACAAAACCTCCAAACCACCACAACTATTTTAGATTATCTCAGTGACCGACCTGGTAGGTTTCCTGCCTTTCGCAAGAAAAGATGTTTTTAACTTCATCTCTTGTGTACTAAAAAGAAATCATGAAGTGATCAATGTTTGTTAAAGAAGTTACTTAGTGAAACAGCCAGGAATTGCTTTCATACTCAACGACTAATAAATCATTATTTAATTATATAATTATATAATTGATCCAGTTCTTGATTCCTTCCACAAATTATTTCTTGTATAATGTATAAGGCTCAGCCTATGTTGTAATGAGCCCTGATTTACAGAAGACAGAATAATGCTTCACAAAACCAAAAACTATTGCTTACCTTCATTTCTGCATGGTGGTGGAAAGGGGCTTTGCAAGATATTCACAAGTTCAGCCAGCACTTTTCAGACAGGCCACAGCGTGAATAGGTTTCACACTGGGACTGGATCGCATCGTCACCTCCACGTATCCATTTCAGCCACTGACTGAGAATGAACAGAGCATCAGGACTGTATATCTTTCCCTGTTTTTGCTGTTGGGTGACTATATGAATTGACCTGAGTAGAGATTAATAGGTTCATGTACCTCTAAGACCTGTTTTTTTTGAGTGTACCACCAAATACAATCAAAGCTATGTTGGCAAGATGGCATAGGAGCGTATAACTTTTTATAGCTTTTTATAACATAGTTTTCAAATGAAAAAGCACACTTCTGATAATATTGTTTATAGTCCCTTGTGCTGTATTAGTTTCCTGCCTCTCAGAGCAGATAGACATAAGAAACAGGAATACAGCAGTGCTTTAATTCTGTCCATGTTGCTACTGCATCCATCTGAACTCAGAGCAAGTCAGTTATATCAATGATAAGTCTGATGATATGAAACTTCTCCAGATAATAGTTTCTGCTGACATTGGAATCTAGCTCTAATTCCAAGGCAAACTCACCCTGGAGCTATTTTAAACTGGCATTTTGGGATAATATCTACCTTAAATTGTAAATTCAATGCTATGTAAAGTCCATCTACAAAGTGTGATATCCTGTGAGTCATGGTACCTGAGCTGTATTCTTCGAATGTTCAGTAGTTTAGTACACCCTGTTACCTAGCTTTTTAAAAATAATGGATATCTCCTTCACAAGCATGACACAGTTCTCAGAATCACACCAAAAAAACCACTTACCTCTGTTCACCTACTACCGTCTCATGTCAGCACCAAAAAGCACTTGAGTTCATTGAGGAAAATTCCACGAATCTGTTGAGATCAACCAAGAAGTTGTCTATGTAATTGAACCTTAGGATCATAGGACAGTTCAGTTTAGAGGGGACATCAGGAGATTACTAGTCCCACCTTCTGCTCAAAGCAGGGTCATCTATGACCCTTATTTACTTCAACCAGAATACATAGATTTTCCTATTACATCTGCATGAGGATGATAGTGGCTATGTCTTGATGGGTAAATTACACAGCCCCAGGGAGTGTTAGCTGTCACCAAGAAAAAGTGGCACAGACTGACCAACTCCATTCTTCTAAACTATTTTTTTTCTTCCAAAACCAGGCAGTTGCATTCAAATTGCATACTGGAAATCGTCTTCGTCACATGCAAACTCCTGAACCTGGGGACAGGTTGTGAGAGAGCTAGTTGGCCAGGAAAAAACATTCTGGGACTGTTTTAAATATCTCAAAGCATAGACAGAATCTTGCACAATTAAACTGGCCAGCACAGATGTAGCCAGTGTGTCACTGTCTGAACCTGCAAGGCGTGAATTCCAAGGAATTCAGATTTTTGGCAGCTACCGGAAAGGTTGAAAAGCAGATTTCTGACTTTTGGCTCACCTCCTACATGCAAATAGGAAAACCTCTGATTAACAGCACAAAAATCAAATACCCATCAAAGAATGCTGGCCAGAAGGAAACGCCAAGATCCAATTAAAATCAATGAAATTTTTATCACTGACTTGACTGAAATGAGGTATGGCATGAGTGGCATCAGTCACAGTTGTCTCATACTGGATAAGATATCAAACAGCTTGTGAGGTAAACAGGGCTGCTTTATAGATTATCAATAATGCAACTTCATGAACGTGCTTTGTCAAAGTGTTTGCAGAGAGCCTGTAAAACAGTTGAAGCAAATACATTTTTTTAATTAGAACCTTCATTGATAGTTGAATAAATTTAAGAGGCAGAAGAACTAGGAAGATGTGGAACACCTGAGCTTATGCAAAATGAACACTCTTCATTTTTTCAGTATTTAGTACATGTTATTATTTATGAGAAGTTTTTTTCTGAATAAATGAGAACTATTCCTATTGATGAAGATGATCCGGTGTTCATTGTTTCGAAGTTTTCAATTGCTTTCTTCCTATAGCAGTATATAAACAAGACCTTTTAAAGTATGTGGTAGTCTGGCTATTAGGGAGATTGATTTGACCATGGTGAAATCCCCTTCTCTACATAATTCAGAAATCTGTTTCACGCCACATCACTCCAAATTTTAAAGAAAAAGAATAATTCCATAGCTTTTTACATACTAATCAATCACCTCACTTTTAAACTATGACCATTTATTCTTTATTCAGTGTAAAACCTTACAACAAAAGCTTAGTGAAAACTAATGTCTCCACAAACAGGTTCTCAACCGCTCTGCTCTCAGTCTTGTGTTGCAAATAATAAAGCAATGGGAGCAGGACCAGATCGCTGTTCTGCTTTGATTCATGTTCTGGATAGGGTCTGTTTAAATATGTCTCAGACTGCCTGTGGCTCGATTCAATCAGGTCCCCTCATGCAATTAGTTTCCTACCTATCAACATAAGAGCACATTGCTGTGAAGGGCGAGTAAGAGGAGGCTGTGAAGGTGGGGACCCTGCAGGTACACCAGCACCGCAGCAGACAGAAAAGGAGAACAGCCTTCAGTCAAAGGATGCAGGCAGGTAGCCAAATCCACACTGACCGCAGATGAAGAGCTGACATCAAATATCACCTGAGCAGCACACAGGAATAAGTTGCTGGGAGGTTGTGAAAGACAACAGATGAGGCAAGGGAGACAGGACCTTGATTAGGGTCTGGAGTGTCATGCAGGAGGCAGTGTGGGCAGCACAGCTATGTGAAGTTTTGAACAAATGCAGAAGTCCTATGTGGCTGATTGAGGTTGATGAAGCCTTTTCAGGTCATTATCACATGTTTATGACAAAGGAAAAGTTAAAATCCAGCAATCCTTAGTGAACACTCTGGAAACAGAGGGATGTATTGCTCGCTTGCACCGTCATTTGTACCTGGTCTCTCCAATGAAATCTTTGTGCATTAGTTCTCATACAGGGTACAAATACAAACCATAATTTAACTTAAAAGAATAGAATAGAATAGAATAGAATAGAATAGAATAGAATAGAATAGAATAGAATAGAATAGAATAGAATATTTCAGTTGGAAGGGACCTACAACGGTCATCTAGTCCAACTGCCTGACCACATCAGGGCTGACCAAAAGCTAAAGCATCTTATGAAGGGCATTGCCCAAATGTCTCTTAAACACTGACGGGCTTGAGGCATCGACCACCTCCCTAGGAAGCCTGTTCCAGTGTTTGACCACTCTCTCAGTAAAGAACTGCTTCCTAATGTCCGGTCTAAACCTCCCCTGGTACAGCTTTGAACCATGCCCACGTGTCCTGTCACTGGATACCAGGGAGAAGAGCTCAGCACCTCCCTCCTCACTTCCCCTCCTCGGGAAGCTGCAGAGAGCAATGAGGTCCCCCCTCAGCCTCCTTTTCTCCAAACTAGACAAACCCAGAGTCCTTAGCCACTGCTCATAGGACTTGCCTTCCAGCCCTTTCACCAGCTTCATTGCCCTCCTCTGGACGCATTCAAGGACCTTCACATCGTTCTTAAATTCTGGGGCCCAGAACTGCACACAGTACTCAAGGTGAGGCCGCACCAACACTGAATACAGCGGGACAATCACCTCTTGTGACCAGCTGGTGATGCTGTGTTTGGTGCACCTCAGACTGCGGTTTGCCCTCTTGGCTGCCAGGGCACCCTGCTGACCCATATTGATCTGCTGTCGACCAGCACCCCCAGATCCCTTTCTGCAGGGCTGCTCTCCAGCCGCTCCTCTCCCAATTTATACTTGTGCCCGGTGTTACTCTGTCTGGCATTTGGACTTGCTAAATTCCATGCCATTGATGATTGCCCAATGCTAGTATTTATCCAATGTTAAATACTAGTATTCATTACCAACTAAATACTATAGTACATAAAAGCTAAATTGGTCTAATAAGAGTGTGTGTGTGTATATATATGTAGAGAGAGATATTACATAGATATATGTTTTTAGACCATTTTATTAAACTTAAAGTCCTCTTATGGTGTCCATTTTTCAATGAAAAGCTTTTTGCTCAATTATTCCTCTGGATCCAATTAGCTTTTTATTTCAAGATAAGAAAATCAGACAAAATAAGAAATAATTATCTTAGTCTGAACAAAAGAAAAAGGCAGACTGGGGAAACGATTATGTTGGGAGTTGTGTGATAATTCCTCTGACAGTTATGAGTGTTAGTTTAGATATTTTTGTAGCATATCTATAAAATTCTTCAAAACACATTACAAATTGCAGTGCATTCACTTCTTTTAACTCTTCTCACATTTAAGGCAGTACTTCAGTGTGGAGTTGTTTTCATGTCCCATCTTCCAGAGACAGGTGATTGTTTGTTTAATTTCGATATTTCAAGCCCTCTTGCTTGCAAACCAGTAAAGCAATTTGTAAATGAAAACTATAAACTTGGAGTATCAGAATGCAGATAAATCCTTTCTTAAAGCTAAGTTTTTTTATTATTTTATGATTAACTTTTTAAAATTCCTTCCTTTTAGATATCTGAAATATGTTAGCTTCTTGATACGACGAACAGATCTTCTTGTAGGCAAAAAACTGCACTGGGACTTATCATATGCATGCTTTTCTCCAAGGTTTCAGAGTATGCAGGAAAGGGAAATATAAATGAATTGTTTATTTTCAATTCCTCATATTTTTATATGACTAGTTTCTCTCCATTTTAAAACTCTCATTTCTTTTTTTTTTTCCCCCGCAAACTGAACTGATGCCCTGTTGCAGCAACGAAAGGCCAAGTATTGAATGCAGTCAGCAATTTACCCTTTTCTCCTCTAGAGAGGGTCTGTCAAGGTCACGACTGAGGCATCTGAGGCAACAGTAGTTAGCTTCAGAGTTGTGAAATAGAGCTGTTTATTCTTTGCCTGCTCTGTTGTGTGATCTTGCTGTGCTGCTATTGACTTCAGTGACCGTAGAACTGGGTCTCTTTACAGAGAAACAGCAGCCTTGTTTGTAGACCAACAGTAGCAACGCGCTTTTCCTATCCTGAGCATGCTATTCAAATATTAATGAACGCTAGCTCTAATAGTATTTCTGGTGCAAATAATTGTTGCCACACAGGCAGAACTGGAAAAGTGCTCTCTTTGTCTTCCCAGTGGATACAGCTCCATTATTTTAGTTGTGAGCTTCTCACAGTGATGTGCTGGAGAATCTCAATACTGATTTGGAAGAAGCAGTCCTAGGTCTAAGACACTACTGAGGTGCCTGTGGCTATGAACAATATATGTTGTCTTGAATCAGAAGAAGAAGATACTATTTTAACACAGTAAAATTCCCTTTTACTATTCTATTTACCAATAGACATATTGGAAACAGTGCTGGGACAAAGTCCCTTTTTTGAGACTGTTAACAATATGCCCGCATGTGTTTACTTTTGAAGAGGTAAAATGGTCTTTGCCATCACACAGAATAGAAGAAACTGATTTTAGAATCACACCATTATCATAACAGAGCAAATGGTGTTCTGGCTAAATCTACTGAAAATAATTCGCCTTTAGACAAAGAGTAACTCTGGAAAATTTCAGCCAATAAAGTAACATTTTTGAAGTATTGAAAATTATTCCAAAACTACAATAGAATATAAAAGTATATGCAGGCTTGATGATAATAGTTTTTGTAATGTTGTTGAATGCTCTTTTATGATTCCAAGCTAAAGGACTCAATGAGTCCAGACACTTCACTCAGACATGTTTTTCTCTCCCTATCTTTCTCTTTCTGTCTGATAGGAATAATAACATGTGCCACTGAACCATGCATGCAATTAAGCACTTAATGATAATCTGGCTTTTAGAGTCATTTTATCACTACCTGTACTTTGCTACCTAGAAAGTTATCTCTTCATTCTACAGACTAAGTGGTTCTTTATAACAAATGGCATTGTATTTTACATCATACCCTTTTCTAAAAGATATGAAAAACCATGGCATATGCTTTCATGAGTCTGGTCTTTTTCCTTTTTCTTTGTTTTGTTTAACAGATATGTTAGGTCGAGAACGAAGCATGACATTGACATGAGAATAGGGATACATTCGGGATCGGTTCTGTGCGGAGTGCTGGGCCTGCGCAAGTGGCAGTTTGATGTCTGGTCATGGGACGTGGATATCGCAAACAAACTCGAGTCAGGTGGAATTCCTGGGTAAGGCAACGTGTATGTCCCACAGTCAGGAAACAATGCCAACAGAGTACACTGTTAACCTTGCCAACAGATTAACTGTCTTACATTATTTCATTGACTATGACATTGTTTTTTGTTTTGCTATTTTGCGGTTGGCAAGGATTTGTGAGGCTATAGTCAAAAAAGGTAGAAATGGTCAGCTTGCAGAGACATTGGAAAAGACAAAAATATTTCTTTTTCTTTGCCAGCTATGATTTCCTTAAAAAGGTCAGTGGTTGTATTCAGCCCATATAATACTCAGAGGTAGCCCAAATTTCCCAGTTAGGTGTTGACCATTCCTGAGTTTTCCCAGGCTTCATTCTCTCGTCCTTTGCATTCAAATGCTGTTGTGAGGCACAAGGCTGTAATTTATTTTCTTTCATAATGCACAGTGTGGGAAGAATTATATGTTTATAGGTCGTTACGCTAATAAGAAGGTGTTAGGGACAGCAGGCTCTCTAGGAAGTCTTTTAAATAATTTGACGCTTTAGTAAATGTTTTGAGACATTTATGTCAGCCTGTCTATATGTGAAAATATATGGTTTTCCATTAGGCTGCCTAGTTTTTCTTTGTCTGAGGTGGCTGATTCGCCTGGAAGACAGAATGTTATTTCTGCCTGACATGGTCTATATCTCACAGTATTTTGCAAGTTGCAGGTCCTAAATTTGAAGCAACAGTAGCAGTTGCAGGGATCCTCTGTTCACTGTCAGTTCCATCTTCCATTGATGAAAGATGTAGCAAAAGATCCCCAACAACAATTTGATTTTTGGCCATGGAACATAGAAGCAATAACAGTGGACATCTTTATGCAGAAAAAGTCTAAGTGATGCTGTCATCTTGAGTGAGAGAGGTTTTAAGTCATCAAATCTGAGTGATGTGCTGTACTCCCTACACACACGTCAGGATCTGTCAGAGCTGTCGTGTTCCCAGGAAGTTAGAAATTTGCTTTATATTGTATTTGCAAATGCAGACCCTTTCACCGTTCCCCATAGTAGACCTTTATACTAATATATATTCTTAGAATCAGCAGAAAATGAAACATTGCACGCTCTGAAAACAATTTCTATACTCTGCATGTGTCACCAGTGTATAAAACTGCAGAAAAAATTTTCCTTCCTTGCTGCTTATTCCACATGACAGCCCCAGATGACGAAGAAAGGTCACATGCTGCTTTGTTAACATGAGCAAATCAATCACCTAAGTTTCACCATCCGCACCTACAAAAAGTCTAGTTTATTGCTGTTAATGTGTGCAAGTAGTATGGCTATTAATGAATAACCTAGAGAATGCACCACCTTGCTGTTGCTGATAAAATGCCTGGCTAGGTTGCAGTCTACTGAAGCAGAGTGATTTCCACTCCTGTGTATCAGTTTGCCAACAGAGCAAAGCCTGTATGTGACAGCAATTCACTAAAAGTCTCTCAAAACAGTGATTTACACCAGGCTTTCCTAGTGCGCAGAGCAGATTTAACAGAGCGGTTAAGTTCACTTCAGCCTCTCCTTACTTCTCCTGCCGCCAGCATTGAAATCCCCCTTCCTGCCACAACACCGGGATCATTCCCATTCCCAAAGCTGCTCTGCTTTCCTCTGTTTTGTCAGAAAAGCTGCCCTGGGGTTATGAATGGTCCCGCTCCCCCAGTCTGGAGGCAGGAGAGAAGGGGCTCAGCTCTTCCCCTCGCCGGTGGCATGTCACCCGGACACCTCACAAGCCTGGGTGATGCAGGGACAGATTGCCCCCGAGTGAAGGAGTGTGAGCGGGCAGCCCAACTGTCGTGGAAGGAGGCACTCGGGAGCACTAAGAAAAAGCAATCATTTCTGGTTTTCTGAGAGGAAAAAAATGCATCCACAACACCTGAGAAGGAAACCATGTAAGATCCTACAGTGTTATTTCACAGACACTCTTCTGCCAGGACCCCATCTTCTAACAGTCTTCACCTAGTGTATCTAGGTATTAATCTATGCTATTGAATTGGCACAAAACCTAGCTAATAATTAGTTTTCCAGGATGTATCAATGACAGGTATCATCTAAAGCTTTGGGTCTGATATGTTTTCAACAGTAGGACAGGCTATATCTTTTTACTTCAATGCTCAGGTTCCTGATTTACTGCATTCATATAAAATTAGAAAGACATCTCTCCAATGTACATTTGAAGTTTTTTTAAGTAAGCTGTACATAAGTTGAAACCAGAAAATATTTTTAATCTACCAACTATTTATTAATATTTGGTCCATTTAAGGGTATTACATCAATAGCCAGCTCCACGCTCTAGTTAAAACTGTTATCATTTCCATTATAAAATCCATATGTCAGGGCTTTATAATGCAATCTTCCCAAATTATATTAGTGGAAACTCAGCACAAAGATAGTCACCCTGGCAACTAATGTATCATTTTCTTTTTCTTTCTTCTTTTTTTCTTTTTTTTTCTTTTTTCTTTTTTTTTTTTTTTTCATTAGTACTTTACTTAAATCAATTCAGTCTATTTGGGCTTCTAAGAGCTAGGAAATCCATTGTCTTTCTGAGAGATCATATGATCTAGTTTTAAAGTCCAGGCCAAAAGTTGCTTATATGTGGGAAACATTCTTACTGTTTTTTATTGTCAGTTTTACTGACATTTGACTACAAAAGAGTACTAATCTCTGTGGACATCATAACGGAATGGCTTCAGACAGTATAAGTTGTACAAAACCTGTGTTGACTTCAGAGGGAAGCTGAGACAGGTTAAAAATGGCTGAGATGATACAAATTTTTGATCTTTTAATTATACATTGACATTTAATACTCTACATAGACCCAGTTTGTGCCAAATTCTGATACTCCTGGGTATTTCACAATGCTTAAAGACAATCAGCACTTTATTTTCTGGCAATACATGCACATCATACACGTGCTTATAGCCTTTCTACTCCAGCAGTATTTTATCCAACTTAACTCTGTTGTGGCATCCTGTAAGTTCCAGAAGAAAGTTCCTAAGGGGCGTGCTAGGACCATTTCCTTCAGTGGAGACAAGCTAATTTGTGGTGCTTGAGAAAAATGCCTCAGCATGTGTCATTAAGAAATGATCAAGAATTTTAGCCGACTGAATTTTAGGAATCTGCCTGCAAGCCTGACTTTCAAAAAGTGCCATGCATGCAAATTTGAAAAATGAGCTGATTTTAAAGTATCTTAATGGAATTGCTACATTTATTTGCTTAACTATGAAGCTGCATTGTTTTAGAGGTGTCTGCAATTTACCCTACATGTAAGAAGTTGAAGATTTCTTAAAAAAAAGAAATAAAACCCACTTTTTCTCTCTTTTTTTTTTTTAACTTGAAATTTTTTCTGTCCTTCTCAAGCAGTCATAATTATGGTTACCAAGCACCTCCAGGTTTGGTTGGAAGACGTCCAAAGCCTTATCATGCTTTTGCAAAATTTGAGCTTTTTGTATCTTATCTCTTGGATTCAACTTCACTTTCGCAAAAGCTTTTTGAACTCGTCACTTAGTCTTACCAGAAATTATCCCCCCACCTGACTTTATATCGTTTCCCTATTTCCCTAATTCACTTCAGATGCAATCAGACCACTAATTTCAACTGTCTAAGCTACCTCAGGTAACTGAAGGAAATTAAAGAGCTTTCACACAAACTGCTGTAATGTATACCATATATTTTCCTCTCACTATATTTACCTGAAGTGGCAATTTTCATTCACTCTGAATAGTATTTTACTCAGGAAGGTCTCCCATTAAACTATTACTGTAAGCAAAAGTATCAGGTGTGAATATCAAAGTGTTTTTCCTGTGACAGGACTTTGTGCATTCATGAGATCCTATTGATATAAGCATGTCTTGAGAGTATTTGTCCCCAAATGAAGCTCATGTTTGTTGAATACACTATTTCATTTTCTTTATAGAAATCATCATTTACAATAGAAAATCTTCTATTTATCCATCATGTTAAAAATGATGCAGAGTTCATAAACTCCTTCTTATCTATGCATACTAGAGCACAATCAGTATTTGCTACTACTTATTTCACTTATGCAGGAGAATTCACATCTCCAAAGCCACTCTGGACTGTCTGAACGGGGATTATAAAGTTGAAGAAGGGCATGGCAAAGAGCGTAATGAATTCTTGAGGAAACATAACATTGAGACTTATTTAATTAAACAACCTGAGGAGAGTCTGTTGACTTTGCCTGAAGATATTGTGAAAGAGGCTATCAGCTCCTCCGACAGGAGAAACAGTGGAGCAACATTTACCGAAGGATCCTGGAGCCCTGAACTTCCATTTGATAACATAGTGGGAAAACAGAACGTAAGTCAAACTTCCTTTAATGTCATCAAGTATGAACGCATGCTTGAATGCATTTCAATAACGGAAGCCTCAGAGGAGACAAATTCATCTTTAACCTTTGTTCTAACACATACTGTAACAGCAGAGGACTAAAGAAATTGTTTCAGGGCAGAAATAAATCACATATCCAAACTGGGGAAATGCCAAGGGACCAGAGGTTTTGGGGTTTTTCCAACTGAAAGTAAATACTACACAGCTTAGTTTTAATTGAACCAGTCCATAAAGAAGTAAATTAAAAGTAAAGCTAACGTTACTAAACTAGCTGGAACATTCTAGTCAGAGTGTGTATCTCATTGCACAGCTTCACTGCACTGCCATCAAAGTAAAGGGATGACTGAATGGATGTTTTGCCAGAGGAAAAAGCATGGTGTAGGCTGTGGATATGTAAGGGAAAGAAAAAAGATCTGTCTTTAAAAAGCACCTTGTGAAAACAGTTTGTCCATTCCTTGCTTTTCTTTTTTTTTTTCTTTTTTTTTTCTTTTTTAATAAAAAACATTAAAACCTTAGATTCTGAGACATAATTAAGGTTCACTAGCAGGTGAGTTAGACTCTAAAGTCATGCATAGCTCAATAGAAATATGAGATAATAAAAATTGCTCCTTATCCGATCTTTTCCAAAAGCATTGCATGGCTAATTGCTAGCACCCTGGGAACCAGCAATTCTCGTACAGTCATAAAAATCACTTGTAAAATCTGCTGGCTTAGAGGAATTAAAGATGGAAAGGTTAAAATGCCCTCAGACACCACTCTCTTCACTGCATTTGAAAGATTGATGAGTCTTTATGAAACAAGGTCAGCTGGAGTTTTCTTCCATTTTTCTGAGGGATCTGCAATGACATGACATATCCTTTCTTCTGCTGCACATCCTTAGTCCTACTTGTCTGCACTGTCTGTTGAACTTCAAACATTGTTGTGTGGAGGTCTTGCTTTGTCAACCGTCTTCTGCTTACAAATCTGCTCAGAAGTGATAAACCTTCACAATCAATCAGCCCATGGTGGTCTCTTCGTCTCTTCAACCTGAATTGGAGCATGGCATAGTTTGCTGTTATATAAAACACCTGTTTTATATATGTTCTGTACATCTGTGTATCTGCATGTACGCTGCCTTTTAGTATTCACTGTAGTCTGTTGACCTGTCTCTATACTCTCATTTCATTAGGAATAGAGGTATGAGTGCATGCTGCTGTGAATATCTTCTGATCTCTGTTTCTTCTTCTTTCCCTTTAAGACATTCCAATTTCTGTAGTCCAAAAAATCTATGCAGACTAAGCTATCATTTAATTGATCATTTTCCCAGCTAAACCTGACCTTGATACTAACAAAGAGGAGGAATGAAATAAGAGACTAGTGTTTTTATTCTATTATTGAACAATCTCCACTCAATAAACTAGTAAAAAGTCCATAAATTTTTGAAATAGGTATAACTTAACAGTTGTTTTAAAGCAGATTTTTGTCTTATGACAATAAACAATCCATTTTTAGAATAGTTTCTTACTGTTTTTTAAGAACTTCTTGATCTACTGGAAGTAATTATAATTTTATATTACACAGCTTTACAGTAAGCTGTTTGGTGGAGACAAGATTTAAATAATCTGTTATTCCATGTGTGATTCCATTATTATGTAATTTACAATTTTAAAGTTGAGACAATAGGCATTACTGCTCATAAATAATGTATTTCATCTCAAAATTCAGATGATAGATTTAAATTATATTAGGATATAGTAGCTTTTTCCAGAGGTGTGTCAGCCTTGGACAGAATAAGCTTTTAATAACATTAATTATGCCACCTAAAGGTCACTGGCAGCAGCAGACGTTGAGAATTCAAGTAGCAGCAACCCAACAATTAATCACTCCGTATGTTTGAATATTTGCCAATACAATTTAAATAGTTTCTTTACCCAGTATAAGTTACAACAAAAATTGAGCAACTCTGATCACATGTGTCTTACTTTTAGCTGTAGTTATGTTAGGAAGAATATGAGATGGCAAAATCTCTTCTGAGTTTTCTTGCCAAATTCAAATTCATCACAATCCATATTCTTTACCTCAACCTCATTTTCTATGGGCAACCTAAGACAGTGAATTGAAGTTGTGTTGATATGAGTAAGGAACAGAATAACCACTCTTTATGTACATAGTCACAGACATTAACAAAAGCTGCATGTGTCTACGGCACAGTTAGCACCACATGTCTTAGCTCTGGTGGTGAGGTAAGCCAAGGATGCAAGTGTCTGCTCTGAAATTCAGACCATGCCCAATATGGATGGAGTTTTCTGTTTTTGAAACAGGTGTCTGGGCTTCTTTTCTAAAGTACAGGAAGTTGGACAAAAGTTATTTTATGTTAAGAGAGTGAAGGCCCATTTGCCCAGAGAGGTGGTAGATGCCCCATCCCTGGAAACATTCAAGGTCAGGTTGGACAGGGCTCTGAACAACCTGATCTAGATGAAGACGTCCCTGCCCATGGCAGGGGGGTTGGACTAGATGACCTTTAAAAGTCCCTTCCAACCCGAACCGTTCTATGATTCTACGACTCTATGATTCTAAGGCCTCCTCCTCTAAAATAAATTAATAGTTGATGAAGTTGGATTTCTTCTCCGGCCCTTCCAAAAGAAGTAGCTGAAGGTGTAATATGGTCACTGTATGTGATGCTAGAGGCACCTGATGGACCTGTAATGACGTGACTTAGGGAAAAAGCAAATTAAAATGTCTGTGTCTTGTATAAGGATATTCTAGTAATGGCTGCAATGACTCTTACCAGCTATCACAAAAATTATACTTAAAGACTGTCAAAATGACAGACAAGTATAAACAACATGGTGGAATTCAGTTCAAAACCAAGGCACCTGCATTTGTGTATCTACTGACTGTCCCAGGTGTCGATCTCCCACACAGCTCAGCTCCTAAACATAAGGGTCTAGTGCTATATACAGTTCTCTAGGGTGCCTAAGACATCCATATGACAAGGGGCCTATAAAAGATCACTGGACTATCGGTTAGAAGTCAAGTAAGAGACTCTGATGTCCCAAATAGTGCTGAACATCTGTGCTGAAACGTGCTGAGTAAGAGCTTGATTCAGCTTCTTAACCGTGGCTGTCTATTGCAGTTTGAGACACCCCAGCACAATCCAGCTGGTCCCCACCACCGCCCAGCAGCACATGGGGTACCTGTAGGTGTTGTGCCGTATCTCCTAGCTCCAGACTGTTGTCCAGGATACCCTAGGACACCTCAGCTGACCATAGCTGCATATGATTGGGCAACTGAAATTATCCAGGGTGTATATTGCCAGTAACAGAAGCTTAGACACCAAGCACGTAGACACCTTCATTTAGGTGTCTTCCTCTTGAACCAAATCCTATCTGTAACCTGTCTCTTTAAATATGTGACCTTGTATTTCCCTATTTCTGTCCAAGACTTGGTGTTTGGAGTACAAAAAAAATAATTTGAAGCCTTCCTAGAGTTTTCTAAATTAAAAATTTCCCTTCTTGTTAAGGTCAGGATGTTTGGAATTGTTGCATGAAAACTTTGTAGGAAGGAAGTAAAATCTAATCCCAGCTACCTTTTTAAAATCTCTATAAAATATCTCTAAAGTTGGCGTTTTATTATTTGTTTGTTTTAATTCATCCTATCTTTTAGTCTCTCATGCAAGTTTGGCTGGGCTTTTTCCTAACAGAACCTTGTATGTGTTCCTGTATGATGAATGGTTATTGTCAGCATCAGGGAAATTCAAAAGCCCATTGTAGGATTCATAACTGTATCTTCCATACAGCTGTTCACAAAAATGTAGGGGAGGTAATAGGGAGAACCAATATTTCTTTACGTTGGCATAACACAGTCTTAACAGATGCAGAGCAAAGAGGGGGAGACAGGGAGAAACTGTGGTTGGAACATATTCCTGGACAATAATTTGCATGATATTTTTCATTATTGTTATTACTAATTACAGGGAAGCCTTTTTCTTAAGTATGTGTAGGGGTGTGAGGGAGAAAAGACTCCACTAAACTAAAATATGAATTTCCTTGTTATCCTCTGAAAATAAATGCAACTTCAGAGTCCATTTTTGCACCAATACTACTGGCACCATTGCCATAGTGCTGATATTATGTCATGTTCATCTACCACGAATTGTAAACCACTTCGTACGTTCAGCAAGAAGACAGTTCTTCATATTAATCAAATTTTAAAATATAATTTAAAGCAAAATGTAGTCACTTACTAGGGGGAATTGAGATAGCTCTCCTTATGTAAATAAAACACAATGCCCAACTTAAACATTAAGGACTTTCTCCACTCTCACTTCCAGTGGAGATATAGCAATATGAACTAATTCTGAGGAATTAATGCACCGAACAGCATCTGATGTGATCTCGTCCTTCAACAGTGACTTCAGACCCACTCGTGTGATTTCAGCCACCACAAATTGATAATAACTTTTCTGTATATCTCAGTTTAAAAGAGTTAGGAACACCTAAACTGAAGTAGTGCCTTAGTGTTAGTAATACAGTATTTATCCAGTTGACTCAATGGATTGTTTTCCTGGGATTTGGCTTTAACCTTAGAGTTTCCACCTTAACTCCAAGACTAATATATGGATTCAGGCATATCTGAAACCTTAGTATGAGAAAAGTTTCCTTGATACTTTCTTTTCTCCAGATGTTGATGATATTGATTTTCTGGAGGGAAGATGGGGAGATTTTAGTAGAGTGGTTTGCCAAACCTTCTCTACTGAAGTCCTTTTTCTACTAAAGCAAACAGGAAGATTGCTTTTCACTTCAATAAACAGAAGATTTCAGTCCTGATATTCTTTTCTGCCTAAATATTGGACTCTTAAGTTACTCAACAAAAGATGGAATATGAGAAAACAAGATACTGTCTGTGACTACAGTGTCCTTGGACTTTATTTTAGGATTGTAAAGAAAGTTGTCACTTGGTGTTTGACAGTGGGTACTTGAGATCCACCCTGTGTTTTAACGTGCTCTCCAAGATTCGTTAGAATGCAATTGCTGACTATACTTTGAAAACAAACAAGGGAAACCTCCCTATATCTTTTGCTGTACGTAATGCCATGATCCAAAAGAATTGGCTTTCCAGAGAAATCTAGTGATAAATCCATTGCAAACTCCTGTTCCCAACAATGCCCAGTAGGAGATATAGCAGAAGATCTTTCCAGCAAGGACCTATGGGATAACTTTTCTCAAGCAGAAGTCTATTTCTTGTCTATAATAATTCTGAAATGTCTTGTGCTGTGATGTATGAAGGTTTATAGCCTTTCCATTCATTAACATTTATTAACCCTTGGGAATATCACAGGTAGTAGAGTTTATTTTCCCATTCAAGCGGGAAAGTGCTGCTTCACTCTGGTTTGTGTCATGAAATGATACCATGAAACTGCACTGAGTTATTGTCTTTATGAAAGCACACTCTACCTCTTTCCTGAAGGTGAAGCACCCTTCATACTATGTCCGCTAGCTTTCCTTTGCGGAGCTCTGCAAATTTTTTTTTCTTTCTTTTGATTAGTCAATGAAATACCAAAGGAATAATGCATTTGAGATAATATTTAAAATAATAATATGAATTGCAGTTAAATTAAATCATATAGCCTAACTGTAATCTAGACTGGCTGAAATATACCAGTAGTGAAGAAGAACATATTATTTGAACACCCGTGCTGAAGTAATCAGAAATGTCACCTTCTTCACTCCTGCCTAACTGATCTGTTCCTTAACTACACAAATTCAGTAACTTTAAGATCAAGAAAAACATCATTACTCCTGTTTTGTGACTTCTGTTTTCTGTAGCTTCTATTCTTAGTTGCTAAAACACGCCATTGAGTTAGATACCCTGCTGTGATTTTGGTGTGTACTCCCCTCATGCATGCTCTAATAATTAATTAGCAGAATCTGGAAAGGGGAATATATTCCTAGTGTTCAGTGCAGTAGCAAACCTCAAAGTGTATATAGAAGAGGGCATTAAAGTACTCCCCTTAATGTACTGTATGTGTTTAGTGGAACAGACTTATTATTTTACACTTCTATAGATTTCATTGAATGTATTGCATGGAATGCTGTAATGGTTTGCAATGCAACATGATCTAAAACATTGCATTTTTAACCCAAGGGGACCAGCAGGTTTATTCTGTTTGCATGTGCTTTCCCCTAGACTCTGGCTGCCCTAACAAGAAATTCAATAAATCTGCTTCCAAACCATCTTGCACAAGCTTTGCATGTCCAGTCTGGGCCTGAGGAAATTAACAAGAGAATAGAGCACACCATCGACTTACGGAGTGGCGATAAATTGAGAAGAGAGCATATCAAGCCTTTTTCACTGATGTTTAAAGACTCCAGCCTGGAGCATAAGGTAGCTGGGTCTTGGTAGCTGCATTATTCGCAACTCAAATTGTAATAAATGTCCACTGAAATAGAAAAGCTGTAGGTTCTAGCTTGCGTTGTTTGTTTTCTGGTTTTGTTTTTCATTTGTTTCAGTTTTCAGAAGTTGGGACCGAGCTAGAGGTCATAACAGACAGTGCCATGATGCAGGTGTTATAATGCTGCAATAATTACATTTCATTGTTGGAAAATGCCTACACTGAGCAAACTCTGCTTCTGAAAACAACAGCCATTTGCCAGGTTTCATTTGCTGTCTAGTACAAGCAGTTTTCTGTCAGATGACAGGTTGCTTTGGCACAAATGGTGATTGAGCATATTAATAAACTGACACTTCTATTCAAAGCATATATCTATATTTATATAGATATGTTTCCTTCATTCAGTGATAGGATCCACCTGACATCCTCTAGGCAGCTGTTATGTTTATTTCAAGTCAAAACGAATTTGTCAATTCTTTCTTTTAAACATCCTTTTTTTAACATCTGCTTCTAAGAGGTAAATATTGTTCATGTCTTTGCTGCTTCTCAACAGCAGTATGATCTCACTAATTTCTATTTCAGTCTACATCCAGATGTAAGTTATAAATTAAAAAAATAAGGCAATGGGAGACTTTTCCTTGCAAACTGATGACATGGGGCGGGGTTGCACATGATTTCATTAACTTGTATGCTATTACAATGCAGCAACAGCAGGTCTGTGATAAAATGTGCACTTGGACTGAAAAGAAAGAAAAATAATGGGGAATTGCAAGCATGGAGGCCCACTTCTCCATCATCACTTTAACCTCCACTGGAAAACAGACTTTTTTACTTGACTTATGGGAGACCAGGTGGTACCAGTGATGAGAGCTTAATGAAAACCACTGGAAAAGAAAAATTCTTCTTGAAGTATATTTAAGCCCTTATTTCACAAGCAATCCTGCAGAAGGAAAAGATTCAATTTCCCCATGAGGATATTTATGACACTGAGACACAAGGTAGAATCCCCAAACTTGAATTAGCCACTACTGCTGCAACAGAAGATATGAAGATATTTCTTTCAGTGCAATCATCATGCAAAGCTGACAGGGACCCAGAGGAAGTGAAATCCAAGATTTCTGATTTCCTGTGAATTACCATCTAAAGGCCCAAAAGTCATGAGTAATCTTTAATCATTTCAAGGCACAAGGTCAAAAAATAAGGTGAAAAAGTCTAGGCAAAATAGCATTTATCCTAGAAGGTGGGGGATGGTATATGAGAAATTTTTTGTGCAAAAGAGGAAACAGCCTGGTCATAAACAACTTGCTGAATGAGCAAGTTAATCAATGGTTCACTTGGTCTTACATTACTATTTAATAAAAATGAGGCCTGAACATGGGTTGGAGTAAAGGGACACTGCCCAGAATCAGATCCTGTATTCAGAATATAAACCTTCTTGTCATTTTAGACTTCACAATTAGCAGCCACAAGGAAAATCTATACAGAAAGGGTAGATTTTCATTTAAATGCAATTTAAACAAGAGGAGGAAAAAAAAAACCATGTTCTAATCCATCACATTACGTAGGTCAGATTTTAAATATTAATAACATTTTGAATTACATCTGGATGACAAAAAGTCTATTTAGAAGTCAACATTTTGAGCAGTTTTGATACATTTTCCTCTCAGTATGACATTTCCCATGCCAGCCTCTGCTGCAATGCTTAGAAAATGGTGCTTCATTCAATATTTCCTTAGGTGCTAGTCCCAACCAGTAAGCAAAGGCAATACAAACACAAAATCCTTTCTGTAAAGTGGACTGAATCGTCCTTCTGTCCTCTAAATCAGGCTGGTTTTTAGCATTACACAGGAGTATAGTTTTAAAAAATATCAGCACTGTTTTACTTGCTCTGGTTCATCTACCTCCAATAGCTGGATAGCTGCTGGTCAGCCACCTCCTTGCTTGTGTTCAGGGTGCCAGGCACCATAGGTGTGCTCAGAGAAGGATGGGGAATGCACCAGGATGCAACGGGATGATGTGGATTAAGGAAATATGAATCACAGTGTCCTCTTCATTATAGGTAGGGGCAACGTCTTGTGGGACAATGTGGGAAATGTCCCTTCCCCCCTTGTTTGCCTGTGCAGTAATTACAGGTTTGTCCTGGTAGCCTTAGTCCTAAACAATAGTCTACAGGCAGTCATGAAAAAAATAATGTGTGAACTGTTTTGCTACAGAAAGTAGCTATTTCCTCCATATTATCATATTTATCACTTTCTCCCTTCTTCCTGCCCATTTAGGAAACGAAACAAAACAAACTCAGATTTAAATTGGAGTCTCATAAAGTTATTTCAGAAGCCTTTTCCCTCTGCTCTCCCCACCCCTAACCTTTCAGTCTGGAATTATGCTTACTTCTCGTCATTAACATTTTGCAACTTCTTACATGACCTTCTACGTCAGCATCTTGAGCTGCTCCCTGCAGCGTTGCTGAGCAAGCAGACACTATATGTCTGTGGACCTCCTATCCCACACTACCACTTTCATTTGCTGCCATTCACCTTTTGTTCAGACCAGTGCAGCTTCAAGTCAGAGGTAGCTCTGAAGTAAAGTAACTTCTCCTGTGTAAAATCTTGTGCCCTCACATTTAGCCATCACACTTTCAGGCAGCACTGACATCTGCCTAATACTTATTTCTTTTATCTGTAAGTACTTCTCACCCCAGACTTTACAGTTATTCAGTAAGCAGAACAACCAGTACCCATAGCTGAGATTCTGATCAAGAAGTATTACGTTAACCTTGTTCAATGAGAATTGTGTTAATGCTCTGTACCTCAAACCACAGAGAAGGGAGTAACCATATGAACAATAAACTATATTTCTTCCTCCTGCATTAGTAACAGAACTACCATGCCGTGGGATCATGAATCTTTTGGGGTGACTTGAATAGATCTGAAATGTCATGCTGGACTTCTGTTTAAACAGTCTGGGTAATTTTGGGTTTTTTTCATCGTAAAACAGTTGCAGACAGCAGATTTGCGCTAGCAATGAAAGTGCTATTTTTCTTCTTTTAAATTTCAAAAGGTAAAAAAAAAATAATTTCTGGAATCAGCGTACCCAAAACTATCATGAGAACTAGTACAGCTCCTGGTCTGCAATGGTTTAAACGACTGGTATATCACAGAAGTTTAAGCCATTGGTACATCTTCCCTCTCCTCTCTTATCTCATTGCTGTATGTCCTTCTAGGTGATAGAATAAATGTAGATTCCACAGCAAGCAGTAACAGTTGCATTAGCGAATGGGTTATCTCCCTGAGGCAGTCTGTATATTTCTACATGAGTTTTTTAATACTTCATTTTTCAGAGGATTTGTGCAGGATCCCCACCTGCTATATTTTATGGACTCTTTACCCAAATGGACTAGTCATTACTAACCTGCATTTCACTCATTAGCACTTGATATCTCATTTAGAGACTAATTCACTCTCAATTTTGCTAGAGGTTATTTTCAAAAATAGGATGTAGGCAGATAGAGCAAAAGACTCATCACAGGAGAGTACTTCTAATGGTAGCATGAAAATACACTAAGGGTTTCCAAATATGTAATAGCTCATAAAGAAAATCTGATACTACTTCAGATGGTTTCCAATAATTAAAAGATATCATTATGATGCTCTACCTTAATAGCAGTGACTTGGAAATGTCAGTACCATGTACTTTCTTACAGGATAAAGCATAGTAACAGGGCAGAGGATTTTACATTCTGGTAGGGGTTTTGTTAAGGAAAGTTTCCAATGTAAAGATTTGTATAAAGATATTCTAAGTCTTCCTGCATGTTTGTATTTGGATCATAAATCAGGCTGGGCTTAGAAGTGTCTACATATTTTCTGTGAGGTGAGCACACTGAAAATATCAAAAGGGCTTTGAATTTCACAACACAGATTTTTCTAGGTCAAATATTAGACCTAAATATCCGAGTTTCTCTGTTTCAGAATATCTGATGGGTGAGATAAATAGAAATTAAATGAGTAGGAAATAAATTTTGCCCTTCCTGCATGCTGTATCCTTGCAGACATGGGCCTCACCTCTTTCCTTCAACCCAGAAACTTCCAGTGGCAAGAAGGTCTGCAAGAAACACTCTGGGCAAACACTGGGCCTGTTAAGCATCTTCTTTTCTGTCATTGGTCAACAACTACATCTTTGTCTACCCTTTGGTCTTCTCAGGAGTTCATCTATCTCTTCTCCTGCCTTGGGCTTCCTGATACATCTTCTTCTGTCCCTCCTCTGTACTGCAGAAGCTTTTCCAGTGGCACAAACACCATTTCTCTGAAGGAAAAAAAAAGGTCTCCCTTCTCATCCATAAGGTCCTACCTGAGTCAATGAGCAGCAGTGAGGATAAGACCAAAAAACTTCCCAGTGCACAAACACCTTCTCTAGGTGAACATGTAAAGCCTGTTGTATTCCTGGCACTCCCCTTTCAAAGAGACCTGGGAAAAGAGAGGAGAGGTGGGGAATAAACAGCATTACTTGACAGAGGAAACTTGGCCTTTCTTACACAAGCTCAGTTTCAGCTAGCCGGCTGGGCGTGCCGGTGGATAAATGTGCCCCCGCAACAGCGCAGGCAAATGGCTGGAGCCCCGTGGGAAGCAGGGTGAGCCTTCGCTACGCCATGAGCAAGTCACGCCAGCGTAGGTGGGTCTGTAGGATGTTGCAGCTAAGGTTGTCATTGCAGAGCAGGTCACATCACGATTCTTCCTGCCGCTCTACGTGACTCTAGTTGGCTACATGCCTCCCCATGCTTATGGAAGTGCCTTGGGGCTTGGTCTACTCTTCAATTACTTCTCCAAGTCATTAAGGGGTAGGCTGCTACAGAAGTGCTACATTTATCATTGGTGTTTGTGCTGCCTCAGAGATGCTAACAATTTCTCATCACAACATTGTTACTGATTAGACCACAGCATTCATCCTTTTGACATAATACTAGACACAGCAGGCAATTCCATGTTTGTCTTTCATTCAATTAGTTTGCTATAATTTCCCTAAGGAACAGTTAGGATTTCATGTTTTATTTTAAGGAACGTAACTTTCTTTTTCCCTTTGGTTCTTTCTGTGCTGCAACAAAAACAAGCCCTGGTCCATTATTTAAGCAAACTGATGCAGTTCTGTTTTCCTGCACATGAAATCAGGGTCAGTGACTCCGTGCTTCCAGCAGCAAAATGAAGTGGAGTTGCCTGTGAGCACCATCGAAAATCATGTCAAAGTGATACTGCTTCTGCCAACAGCAGACACAGGGTAAAATCACTGCAGAGGAGGATTGAAAATGAGGGGCACCTCATTTTGAATAACAAATAAACCCGTCTCTTACTCGTAACAAATGGGAGCTGGAAAGAGAGAAGCCTTTTTCCCATTTCAGGAGCTTGAGACTGTTTTAACCAGATGTTTATAACCAGATGTATGAAGTCCCTATCAAAGGTCACCAAAAGTGAATATAGTCTAAGTCTAGATAGGATCTTCTTTCAAGAGCAAATTAGCTATAAAATGCATGTTCCTGATAAATTTCTTAAACTTTTTTCATGTTTCTCAATTATAATGCTCTCCAGGCATTTATAACTGCAATTTGCCTTATTTTCAAATTGCTGGAGAAAGATTCTGATATCTGATATCTCTTTGACTCTGGTTTCCTTTCATTCTGCACATGTAACTCTTAGCTCCCTCAAAACTGAAAGAGATTAAATAAAACAGAGTTATTGTTCAGAGGAGGAAAAATGACCAGGGCAGGCATCCGTGGGATTTTTTATTAGGTGAAGAAAATTTAGTGGCATCAGTATAGGATAAAGAGATTTACAAAAATATGGCTATGGACCAATCTTCATCCGCTGTAAACAATTCGAGTTTAACTGAATTAACAGTGAAAAATACCAGCTGAGGACTTGGGTAACATTTCCACTTTAACTGATCCACTGTGATTCACCGATGTATCCATTACTCCTTTTCTTGGTAACTCCCATAAAAGGGGAACCTGCTAGCATCTTCAGTGGTTTGATATGCTGGAGAAAAATACTTTTGCAATAAATCATAATAATAATACCCCTCAAATGGTCTTTTACATAATAATACCTTCATTTTCTCCCTGGGAAATGTCCACATTGCCAAGCTTCTGCACAGCCTCTGGATAAGTTAGGATATAGAGATCATGACCCACATCCCAAATAGTCACAGAATGTCCCAAACTACATACTTTTCTCAAAAAAGAACAGTAAAAAAAAAAAAAAAACAGAATGGCCTCAATTTGGCAAGCATGGAGACACTCTGTAACGTCATGCATTCAGACAGTCACAGCTGACTTCAGCATTTGTCTTCAGGTGAAGAAACTCATGGTTCCGCTGGTTAAGCTATTAAGTGTTTAGTATTCTATTCAACAGCACAGGCCCCTAATATCTATCTGGAGATTTTAAAAGCAAATAATATTGAAAAAGAGGCAACCAAGTAAAACAACTTTGTATTGCAAATTACAGAGTTTTGCTGTCTTGGATAAAGTATTTTACCAGCTTATTAATGATTTATTTGTTGTGTTTCATTTTCAAAAACAAATTGAGTTTTATTGATTTATTAACTCGTCCTGCTAATTTCCACAAAGCCTCCTATATGCATCAATCTTTATGAATCCACTGCATGGGTTAACAGCTAATTTCTTCTTCTTTTTTTTTTTATTCTAGTATTCTCAAATGCGGGACGAAGTATTCAAATCAAACTTGGTGTGCGCATTTATTGTTCTTGTATTTATCACTGCTATCCAAAGCTTACTTCCTTCTTCCAGGTAAATACAGAAAGATATTGCTATATAACTGAAGGTGCTCTTGGGGAAACAGTGGGATAACATTTCTAAGACTGACATGGAATGAGCCAATAAAATCTGCTTGTCCTCCAAAATGTTTGAAATATTTTTGCACTTTTTTCCCATTGTTATCTATTTTTGTCATCACGTTATCTGCAGCTACATGTTTTCAGGTGAGACAGCAACATCTACTGACATTATGTTGTTATGTTTTTAAGCAGAACCCCCACTGAGATAAGTGGGAACCTTGGGTTACAAAAGTTTGACACGGTATGGCCTGCTGCTTCTAGTGCTGAAGTAAAACTTTATCCAGGCTTATAACAGTGCCTCTTTGCTAAATGACTGGTAATCACCTTCAGAATCAGTGACTGTTTTGGTTTTGTTTCTTACATGTTACCTAAGAAAATTGTACTGTTCTGCTTTGTTGGTAATGATATGTATTACCCAGCCGGGGAAAGCAATCTTGTGCCATTATGAAGAAGCAAGCAGGTGATCTGGTAGATCTTTTCCTACTTCTGCTTTTATCTGGGGCTGACCAAGAAACAACTTCTTATCAAGGTGACGAAAACGTGACATAGCTGTGATCTGTGTCCACATGTTTCACACAGTCAAACCCATCAACTGGTATTTTTGTCTACTATTTAATAATAACATAAGGTGTATACAAGGACTATGGTCAGTATTCTAGCATCATAGCAGAGCCAACAGAACATGACTGCTGCTAAAACATGTCCCTGGTCCCATCTGGTCTTTGGCAGAGCAAGTGCTAAAGTGGAAATGCCCAGATGAACATAATTCTCAGGTGGTTTCTAACATTCAGATGAACCTTAACTTATGGCTGCCTGTAGAATAACCTTGAAAATACAGTACTTGCATAAGAAATAGGATCTTTATTGTGTTACAGTAATGCAGCAATATTTCTTGGACCATTTTTGGAAGACCTGGTTCACCATGTTTATGTCTAAGAATACCAAAATGGTGATAAGATGCACTCTGCAGCAGTGGCGTCCCATGTAGAATCATAGAATCATAGAATATCTTAAGTTGGAAGGGACCCATGAGGATCGTTGAGTATAACTCCCTGCTCCTCGCAGGATTACCTAACACTAAACCATATGACTAAGAGCGTCATCCAAATGTTTCTTAAATTCTGACACGCTTGGTGCAGTGACTGCTTCCCTGGGGAGCCTGTTCCAGTGACTGACCACCCTCTTAGTGAAGAACCTTTTCCTAATGTCCAATCTGAACTTCCCCTGATGCAGCTTCATTCCATTTCCTTGTGTCCTATCGCTGGTCACCAGCACCTCCCCCTCCGCTGCCCCCCTTGAGGAAGTTGTAGACTGCGATGAGGTCACCCTCAGCCTTCTCTTCTCCAAGCTGAACAAGCCAGGTGACCTCAGCCACTCCTTGTAAGTCTTGCCCTTGAGGCCTTTCACTATCTTGGTCGCCCTCCTTTGGACACACTCTAATAGTTTGATGTCCTTCTTATATTGAGGCACCTAAAACTGCACACAGTAGTCGAGATGGGGCCACACCAGTGCAGCGTAGAGTGGGACAATCACCTCCCTCGACCAGCTAGCTATGCTGTGCTTGATGTACTCCAGGACATGGTCAGCCCTTTTGGCTGCCAGGGCACGCTGTTGACTCATAATCAACTTGCCATCAAGCCAAACCCCCAGATGTCTTTCCGTGGGGCTGCTTTCCAGCCTCTCATCCCTCAATATGTACATATAACCAGGATTACTGCATCCCAGGTGGAGAATCCAGCACTTGCTCTTGTTAAATTTCATACGGTTGGTGATTGCCCAGCCATGTATTTTGTAGTTGTTCTCAGCTGGGAACATGCCCATAGTATCTAACTTCCTGCTGTTCTTTATGAGCTCTATTGCTCTAAGACTAGTAAGTTTGTTTGCTTTTCTGAAGCCCTTCTCCCAAAACACATTTAAAATTTTTCACTTCTGGTAGCCGTTATTTTTATTTTTTTCTCAGTATGTACATGAAGATTTATGGATCTTATTAATGGAACCTGTTTTCCAAAAAGATTTCTGCTGCTATATCAATCACTGTTATACTAGCAAAAAAACCATGACATTTTTTCTATCTGCACAGATTCATCTCTGTTAATTCTTGTGAGGGTGTCTAGTGCCATCGGAATTAGGGGAGAAGGAGTCACATAACCACATTGCCTGCAGTTATCTCACTTTCTGGTTTCCCATCTTGCACAGTAGTCTTCTGTTTTTCCCTGCACTTTTTGTGGACTTTTTGTCACTGAATGTTAAAGAATAAATAGCTTCAAATAAAGATTAGATAAATTCCTACAATATAAGATCAGCAGAGGTTTTTAAACAAAATTATGGAACCTTGGCCTCAAGAATGCCCTTAAAGGTTGATTGCTGGAACCTGGGAAGATATTTAGGAAAAGAATATTTACCACTATCCCTTTTGAGAGAGAAGATTTGGAGCCACATGGGTGCTTTATGGCAGTTCTTATGTTCTTTCAGGAACTGAAGATCGCTGTCAAGATTTATGAAGGCAAATTTTGGTCTTTGATTTTCAAGTTCTGACACTCTGCTTCAAAAAATGTATTTCAGTTTTAAAAAACCAGGCCTGTCAAATGAGTAGTGGTCAACAGCTGAGCAACCCTAAAATAACAGAAAGAGGGGTTTTGAGTAAGAAGGTTTCAATATGCTTAAATATATTGAATGAGGAAATAATCTGGAAGTTCAAATTTCTTAAGTTCCAGTTCAAAAAATAATCCAAGGTGTGAGCACATAAACAAGCTTTCACAAAGTTAGGCAGGTTTTGGATTCAGAGAGTCTTGGAGATAACTGCATGCTCATCTGTTATACCTCCAGTAGGTATCAGAGAAGTAAACTACCACAGTGGAGGACCATGGACATAATTTCCATGGAACTAACAAACTATAACTCACACTCCTCATGGTAACCTACCCATTTCCTAACAACACATTTAAGTGTCTGTCAATGAATGTTTCAGAGCTCTGTTGAACAGGGATGGAATTTTGTATTTGCTTAAGTACATGTTTGAATATTTTTCTGAGCTGAGTCTTTTGGGGATTTCTGGAAACACAGTGAAAGAAAACATTATTTAAATCATCATAAAACATATCTTACTAAGGATCTTCAGGGACTTTCCCAGATAGGTTGCCTTAGTCTGTGTGTTAAAGAAGGGAATCATCTTTTTATTACTGCATCTACTTTATATGGGAGTTTCAGAATTTTATCTCAGTTTATATGTGTCTCCCGCAGGATAAATATTTGATCCATTCATACTTTTTCCTGACAGGGCAGGCACATCACTGAATTTAAAAATCTTTGCAATAGTTTTCATTCTTTGAAATATTGAGTTGAGGAAATTACTCTAAATGACATAAATTAATGCCATATTTCTGCTGTAATTATCCTCTATGAAGCCATTAAGTTACATTGCCAGCCTTCCAGTGATTCATCTTCTCCACCTGAGAGGCCTGGGAGTTTGATTTATTTCCTGCAATGAACTTTCTATATGCTCACATAGGCAATAGATCATACTAGAGTAAACTGCTGAACTACTCTTAGTTGTGTCAATTTTTCAGTGGGTTATTCTTGTGAGGGGAGAAAAACAGATTTCAAACTGTTGTTCATTTAAACATCTGCATCTTCTGTTTTACATAATTTTTCCTTCTGGCTCAACTCTTGATTTGCAGCTGTACATGAGGAAGAGGGAAGGCAAAAGCTCCATTTCAAACTTCACTTGATCTTGACAGTAAAGGAACCCCTAGAAAGAAAAGCATTTGGTCTTGAATCTCTTCTTGAATGAAGAGGGGATCCAACCTAGGTGTCCTAGTTCTGGGAGAAGTTCATGGACAGAAGAGTATTATAGCTGTTTGTTCCTATTTCTCTAACCTTGGCTGTGTCTTCTCCTGTACTTGATCCTATCAGCATGCTGCCAACAAAATCCTAGCACAGATACCGGATTGATCGTCTAGGAGGTCATAGGTGTGCAGACTTCAGTTTTGGTTTTATCTCAAGTGGGCTTAGACAAGAGACAAACACATTAATGTTCAACTGAACAGCTACAGTGGAAGAAAATTTCTTGCCTATATATTTGTTATGAACAAATACAAGGCCATGGTTTCTCAGGCACCTAAGCAGGTTATGCTGCATTTTGGATTGATATCCCAGACTTAGGTCCCTAGGTGCTCCCTTTATATTACCTTAATTCAATAGCACTGGGTCTTACATGTAGAGTTTGGCAGTCCAAAATAAGAACTCATGTTTAGTGTCCTCAGGTCTGACCTCTGGAGGCTTGACCCTAATCTTTTTGAAAGCCTTAATTTGGTTTCATTTAGAGCTGGGTCAGGCTAGGTCTGCAGAATCGGTAGGCTACATTTGCATATATCGACTGTCTATATATATCTGAGATATAGGTAGAAACTATCATTTCCAAAGAGGATCTCAGTCATTTGGTTTTGGAAAGCAAGAAGGCTATTTTAGAATGCTGCTGTGGTGTGGGAAACTGAAGGAATTAATCTCACATAACTATCTGTAACCCGGGTTCAAAGTATAGCCACTGGAGAACAGGTCAATCAGTGGATCTCAAGGTGCCTTCTATCTGAATAAATCTAAGAGATTGCTGTGCAGTGAGAGGAATTGTGTCCTAAACTACACAGCTCTCTTGATAAGTCCTTTTGACTCCCTTCACTAGTTCTCCATGAACATATTGTCCAGCTTTTCCCTGGCTTTATTGACTACCTATGTCTTGGCTTTCGGTGTATTTTCACAGACAGAAGCTGGTCTCAAGACATCGTTGCGTTGTGTCTCTACTTGGTAGTCTTGGGACTTTCAGCAAGTCCTGAGACTCTTCCCACAAAACTTTTAGTCGCACAGGATGAAATCTGTGGCTCCTGCTCCAATCTTTGTTTCTTCCCTTCATAATACAGTTTGTTTTTACTACAGTTTGTTTTGGCTACATTGTTCCCTCTTTCAAAAGCAAGCTTTATTTCTGGGTGAGCTTGCTGGAGAGGATGAGACTTTTTTCGGGAAGCTCCACTGTGTCCTGTATTCAACTCACACACAGAACTCTGACAAAGCTTGTGGAGTGAAATGCTGACCCAAGTGTAAGATAACATTTCATACCAATGGTACATCAACAGGACAATATCAAAGCTAATATTACCACATGGAAGGTCTCAAGGGAAGTTAATGTGTAATCCATCTTATTTCAGTTCATTAGGGAACAGAACTTCCATTTTGATATTTTTCACATCTTATTTCAAAATGTTTTGTAATATAATTTGGTACTATGAAAAAGTATCATCTTATGCATATATGTCTTACTTATAGCAGTTCAGACAAGTTCCAAAAGAAAAACTCTGTTAACCGCAGCCTCATCTTCTGTTTGTTATCTGTTTAACCCATTGTGTTTTCTGGAATCCTACACTGCAAGTCTCATTAATTTTGAGGTTCTGAGAGTAGGAGCTGTACATATAAAGCATAGCTGCATTACTGTAAATTATTCTGAGTCTTGCATGCTGTTTTCACAATCTTATACCTTGATCATACTTCTGTGCTAGCTTGATTAATTCTAGTAGGTGATAGGCAAAAAGTTTGAAGTAAATTGCATGTTATTCTGTCCTGATACTTTAAAGCAGTCATTGTCCCAGCAAGTTTGTTTGGATGATCAGAAAGGAATAATGTTTATGCAAATATTTTCTTCAAAACACCATGAGATTTAATGTATATGAAACTCTATTGTCACAGCTGAATTAGGACATTAAAAATCAAAACATTTTTGTAAAAGATAATATTTAAAATTAAGCAGGCTGAAGCATACAGGGGTACAGTTCGGCACTTAAATCTTTTTCAATTTGACACCTGTACCTCATATGTTATTTATATCTTTTCCCTCAACATGACCAACATTTCCCAAATGTACGCCTACTTTTTTCCAAAAAAATGTATTTCCTTTTGAACATAAACACTTTCATTTATCCTGTTTTCTGAAGGTGTTTTCTACAAACGTCAGTACTGTGAGGAAGATGTACTCACAGTTTTCACATAAACTACCCAGTGCATATTTGGTGTCTCCTTGGTGCAAATATTTTGGACTCTATCCATCAGCTGCAAACGTGGCCAGAGTTAAGAAATACCAGTTCTGACACAGACTGATTCTCAGGCTTGTCCTGCTATGTCCATGTATCCTCTCCTGCCATTATCTCAGTGTGGTTTCCTCTTCTCGTTGGCTACATACCTATTAGCTTATGGTGAAACTTTCTGGAGCAAAAGCTTTAGTTAATAGGCTCAAACCACAGATCTGAATTCACATCTGTATGGGTTTAGAATTTGCTCTTCTAAAGCTAAATTTGAATAGCCTGAAATTGAGAAGAATTTCAGGTAGGTTGAGATATAGTCCATTCACATTCAGGGAGTAGATCTGGCTGACCTACTGAAAAATGAGGAAAGAAAAGCTATGTTGATGTTTTCACTTCTATTTCCACCTTACACCCTTAAATTTGTCTTGCTGTAGGGCACAAGTATACAAATAGCGTTGCACCCTACCAAAAGAGAAGAGGAATAGGTAGAGGAGAGAAGACGTGTAGCAAAATCTGAAACTTCATGTTTTCAATAAGACAAAACCTACCTTTACAGAAGGCTTAATGAGCAGAGTACAGCTTACCTCCATTCAGCCACCTGGAAGTGCAGAAGCCTCCTTGGAGCACCCTGATAGTCCACTTTCAAAGATTTTTTTCTGTGGACATTATAATTAAATCACTATAGTGTGCTGGCATGTATACAACTAGATTACTAGAAATTGTAATTACTTAATTCAAAGCCTCGAGTTTAACCATTCTCCTTATAGCAAAAAGGCAAGGGAAAGCCAAATGAAGAGAGGAGAGGTTTGCAGGAGCAGTGGAGTTCCTTTTATTTTGCATGGGTTTGATCTTTGGGAAAAAAGACACAGAAAGACAATGACTGGCACAAATGGGGACAAAAAAACTTGACTTGTGAAGTGCTGAGTGCTTTCTTCTCAGTGCAGTAAAACAATTTACCGCATTTCCCAACCACGTCAGTTACTTGATTGACTTCAGGTCCCAGATTTAAGCAAGAAAAAGGAATAAATTTAGAAAAATATAATGGAAGTTGGACCAGAAAAACTTATGTTTTTTAATGGTTTATTCAAAGGAATTGAACTGTCTATTCTGTGTATGCACTTAACAATACTTGATTAAGGATCACCTTTGCAAGAACAAAGTTTATAGTGTATGCCAAATTATATGTTTTATTTAAACATGTTTGGATCATAAAACACCTTTTCATCTGCTTTACATCTTAAAGGACTTCCATGAAAACAGTAGATCAGTTCTCTTGCTTTTTTAGAAATCAATGAGATTCTTAGCTGCAGTTGATCTACTATTAATTAAAATGGGGGCAATCTTGCATTTCTGTAATTATTATATCCTGACTTACTCAAGAAAACAGGCCACATTATTGTACTCACTTTAGAGTCTATGACCCTCAGTATAGTGTGAATTTAAGACACCTGTGTTGTGCTGTATACAAAATAACACTCTACTAAACTGCCCCCAAACTAGCCTACTAGAGTGGGAACCAGCTTATACACCAGTGGCGTCAGGATCCTACAGGCTGAATAGATTTGCTCTGAAAGAAACTTAAGGAACAACTGAGTCCTGAAAGAAAAGACATTCCTGCCGCTCAGACTCTATATAGACAGATAGAGGCACTGGCAATGGTTTCCCTGGCTTGTTTCTTCAACAGCAACAAACCATGTGAAGCGATGACAGACCTATGGAACATGAACAAATCTTTGCTTTCTCTGGGTTTTTTCTAGACTAATTGTCTCAGATTTATGACAAATGGTTTTTCCTAGTCTTAACTGTTTACACATTTATTTTTATTAGCAGTGGTATTGTGTTGAGGTTTAATGCTGGGTTCTCTTTTTTTTTCTTCCCAGGGTGATACCAATGGTCATTCAGTTTTCTATTCTGATTATGCTGCACTCTGCTCTTGTGCTAATCACTACGGCAGAGGATTACAAATGTTTACCCTTAATGCTCCGGAAAACTTGCTGCTGGATTAATGAGACCTACTTGGCCAGGAATGTCATTATATTTGCATCCATTCTGATTAATTTTCTTGGAGCCATCATCAATATTGTAAGCTTATAGGGAACCAGGGAATATTACACAGGAAAAGATGATTTATGAATTATTAAGCTTGCTACAGGACTTGCTAACTAATGTGTTTATAAGCCAGCTGTGTTTTAAATATAAAAGGCGAAGTACCACAGCTTCAGGAAATTCAGTCTGTTGCTTAAACTATATATTTCTGAAATATCTAATTATTTCTTCCTCATAAGTATAATCTATTTTTAAAACCCTTTTGCTACTTTCTGTTCAATATATCTACCCTTTGAGGACCAGTTGTAATTTTGACATGATGATATACTTTCTAAAAGACTGTCAATCCAAGTAATGTTTATAGATATCAAATTCCTCATCTCATGGTTCTCTCATTAATTAGATTACCAAAAAAATTAAAAGTGTCAACGAACCCAGAAAATACCTTCAAAGAAAGGACAGAGCAGGTCAAGCTGAGCCAGTAACCACAGCATGTAAAAAGAAGATAAAAAGCATAAATTCTTATTGCTCCTTTAGTGGTTTGACAAACCCCTTTGGCCCGGATTCACCTTAGCTGAAGCACCAAACTATGGGCATAATCACTCTCAGCTTTCGTTACAGTCAGTGCAGAAAAACAGGCATCCCCAAAGATTTCTTTTGATCATACCGGACCCAAGAAAGAGATTTTTCTCTCTCCGCTGCCCCCACAGGGAGTTTAGTCTCATTTGACTCCTAATTTGTACATCTCCACCAAGACTCCAAAGTGTGACAAATCTAGAGCAAAGTTTATCTGTATATCTGTGATGAAAGACAGGTACCAAGCTTTGCTTAGCAGCTGTGGTTAGGTAAAAATATTGGTAATTGAATACCGTGGGCCTAGCTCTATACAATGTCACAGGGTAAAAGAGTGGGGTCTTGTATGCAAATACAATAGAGCCCTGGTTATCTGGATGCCTTCAGAAATATGAGACAGCTTTGCATAAATTAGGCACATTACCATGTCAGACAACGTGGCAGGCGTTGAAGCCTGAGCCAAGAAGGTGGTAAATATCTCACTGATAGATTAAAAGTAACATTTTCATAACTCTCTCCTCTCATAGAACACCTTTTGGCTGTGGATGTAGCAGTGCTTTTTCATCAGAATTTTATACTTTTTAAATACTTATTTCCTTCTAAATGAGACCAGTAAAACATTTAGTGACAGTAATAACAATAGCAACTATAACAACACAACAGCAACAATAATTATCCTGTAATAATTAATAATAATTATGATTATTATATCATTGGAGTAAGTATGCTGAAGTCTGATACTTCAAGGGTTTGCCTCATCTTTTGCTAACAGCTATGAGATTTTATTACATTCTATTGCTGTCATTCTTCCATGACTGAATTCAGGTTGCCAATATGCGAGGACTCGGCATCTGTCTGGGTTATTTAGTGATACCATGCAGTCACTGATAGGAGAGGTTAGTCGGAGAAAGAAGAATGTAGCCACTGATTTCTATCCTTACAGAGAACACACAAATACAGTAAATGACAGGAAGTTCAATAGGGCTGAAAACTTCCTGAAGATAAGGACGGTGGTACGTTATAGTACAGATCACTAAGCAGTGTTGTAGAATTTAGAGTTTTTTAAATCATGTTTGACAAATACCTGTCAGGAAAGATTTTGGTAGAATTAATCGTGGTCTTGAAACAAGATGATCTCTAACGGGCTATCCATACCCAATTTGCTATGGATATGATGATTTTTCCCTGACTTGTTGGGGATTATTTTTTAAGATTATGTCCACTGAAATCTTGTGGGATGGCTAATCCAAAAACAGTCAAAAGAAATATAATTCTTTTTACTGTCATACCAGTGGGTTTCTATAAAGCAGTAAACAGTTATAGTTATTGTCATATATTTAGAATGGCAATGACGTGAGTCACTGAGTCCTGACCTCTACAAGAAATCACAACATTCATATAACCGCATTATTTCATATGTCAAAATTCTGCCATAATAATAATTTGCTCAGGAGGGACCTGCCTGCATTTAAGAACAGGTAACGCAGCTCAGCCTTGCAGCTGTATACTTCCACTGTGTTCAAATGCACCCAGTCGGAGGGGACTAAGACCCAGATGCTTTCTAACAAGAGCCAAAAAGCTTTGGTTTCAGCAGGGGAGCAAATGAGTCTTGGGGTTCTTTACATCAAGTGCATTCTTATTGTTATAAAATCAGAATAAAGTTTCTGATCCTGAAGGTCTTTTAAAAAGACACCCAGAGTGGTTTTCACGGCACTCTGCCCTGCAGAGAGATGCTGTACACCTCATATGTTTTCAGAAGGTACCATTAACTATCTGTTGTCACGGAGGATTGCACAGACAACCCAGATAATGTTGCTGCATTGCAGAGGTGACTGAATTGCTGAAAGAACAAACGAGAGAGTTCCAAGTTCAAAATTCATTAGAATTTAATTATAAGAAATTGGGCCTCATTAAACAAACTCTCTAACTCTGTTGGAAAGAAAGACAGGGGAACTAGCTTGTACATACCAGGTTGATGAAATGACCTAGTATAAACATCCAGATTGGATTAATATATGTAACAGGAGACTCCATCTGCTTTGACTGTCAAAATACGAAACCATTAATGATTTTTTTCCTGTGTTCTAAGACCATGATGTCTTGCAACTCAACACTGCTGTTTTGTTTATAGTTAATACACTTGGTTTGAAATACCATTAAATGAGTGCAGTTCATAACAGCAAAAGACAGTATTACATTCTCAAAACCATTGTATCATGAATGAATTTTCATTCCCTTCCATTCTAGGTATCACAGTTGCAGTTCTGGGACCACATTATGTTTTGGCACAAGGCAATTCTGCATGAGGCCGTGGGAGTTTGTCCCACATCTAGAAGGATAACACTGTCCATAGCAACATAGCAGAAAAAAATCTGCTTGCAAACAAGTGCACAATGCAGTCTGATTTTATGCTCCCAATTTAATAATTTTCTCTACAGTTTATAACAAAATATAAACAATTTGAGAGGGTAATTCTTAAAAGTCCAACATCAGTCCTCTGAAACTCCTGCAGAAGCTCATCTTTCACCTTTGGCAACAAGAGAGCATAGGAAGGCTACTCAGATGCTGAATGTCTATAGTGTGAATAGCTCCCCCCTTTCCATTTCACCTCCACAGTATGTCTTCTTACTGTCCATTTAGTCCTTAGTGCCAGTTAGGGAGCTGGCATGGAGAGCAGCAGGTCAGCCAGTTCCACCCCTGAACCCAGCCAGCCAGCCGCACAAGCACTTAGTCACCAGTGCACAATATAGCCCTGATTTTGTTTTCTTTCTTCACAGCTATGGTGTGATTTTGACAAACCAGTCACCCTGAAGAACCAGACCTTCAATTCATCTGCATCTTTTACGGATATCTGTTCCTATCCTGAGGTATTTCTGAGGGTACTTTTGAATCTGAGGCACAGATCCTCAAGGGTTACATGGCAACCACTCCCTGGAATCAATGACCTGTGTACTGGTGGTGGAGCCAGGTGCCTCAACAACACTGTGAAGCTAAACCTTAGCATCTATCCATATGCTGATAGAAAAAGCAGAGGCGGGTTATAGAAGAAATTAATCTTATGGCCTAATGGGGCATTACAACCAAGTTTCAACCTTTGAGCTTCATACAGAACCTTTATGCTGGAAACATATCCAGCAATGATTCAATAAACCTAGTGCAATAAAACACACTACTTAATTCATATGAAGCTAATGGAGACGAATACTTCTTACATAGCAAAACCAGCAGTCATTCTGCTGTAGTTATTTTAAATTTACATTTGGAGCAAAAAAAAAATCCTCTCTATGATGAGCAAGCAAGCAACAAAATCAATGGGTTGATCATGTGTAGGTAAAAGAAGAATGTTGGTTAGAAAGTCATATGGCGCTGTCATGATACTGCCAGCAGCATGCCGGAAATTGTGGGGATGCAGCTTTCCTACAGAGGAACTGTATAAAGAAAACTGTACTCAGAAAAACAAATGCTATCTCTCCTAAAGCTGTATGATAGAAGTTAATTTAAACTACATTTGTACTGTGGGTGTTGACATTGCTATTTTAAATCTGAATAGCTCATAGCCGTGATTGTCTCTCTATATCCAGTATCAGCTGCATGGATTGCATTTGACAGATGACTAATCATTCAGAAAAATGAGACAATGAAGAGATTAGAAAATGAGATATGAATAAAACTTCCGGGCATCACATTTTAAGAGAGTAATGTAACTAAGCTAGACCTGTAATATTAAAAATTAAAAAAATAAAAATAAACCCCCAACAAAACCTGTGGCTTTATCCTCTCTTCAAGTAGCACGGGAAAAGGATAAAAGCAGGAATATGATTCTCCCATCCTGATTAATGTGGGTCTTGTGGAAGTTCAGAATCCAAAGGAATATAAATTAATTTCTCTCAGTTGACTTTCCATTAGCAAACTACTACATCTCTCCCTTTCCTCTTTTCACTATACAGGATGCCCTTTCCCTTCTAATACAATGAAAGGGCATAAAGGCTCAGAGGAGGATTTCTGCTAACATGGAGGTGGCGTGCAAAATGGGGAATTTGTAATTTCACGTTCTATTTTAGCAAAATCCTTATTTTCAAAGTACCCTGCACCCTAAGAAGACTTAGCTGAGCACTGAAATCCAGAGCAATGTTTTTATACTTCTGATCACCTGATCGTCTGTGTAGATATTTATGGAGTTAGTATGTGGTCACGGATTACCGAAAGTAACTACTACTGTTTTCTATTCAGTATTTTGTCTTCACTGGTGTGCTGGCAATGGTGACTTGTGCAGTCTTTCTTCGTCTCAACTCTGTCCTGAAGCTGGCAGTACTTCTCATCATGATTGCGATCTATTCTCTGCTGACTGAGACCATTTATGCTTCCCTTTTTCTGCAATACGACAACTTTAACCACAATGGAGAGTAAGTGTTCACAGCCCCCTCTAGGAACTGCTTTTTAATAAGGTAATAACTTGCCAGAGTATACACATATAGGATTGCACCATAGTTAAGTATGGAGTAATGGTTGCAAGAGGCAATGACTAATCCAAAAAAATTTACAATGTGATTCTTTCTCAGGCCTTTTTATTAAAATGTTCATTTCACGAAGACATTTAAATATTGAGCAGGCTTTGTCTTTTATGAGTCCTATAGTCTATCCATGTTGCTAAAAATATGCATTACAAGTGCATATACATTGGTTACTTCTATTCTTGAAAACTCCAGAGATAATGATTGAAACTCTCACCTCAATTTAAGAAAACAGGAGTGAACAATTGATTTTTAGGGGCAGGGTTTTAACTGAATAAAATTCAAACTATAACATGTAGTTGTGAAAGATACAAGGAATACAAGAATGATCCCATTTTGTAGGAGTGCATTTGAAGGACAGACTCGTCCCCCCAGGCTTCCTTACCAGCAAGAGGAGTTGAAGAGGAGAACAGAAGAGCCTCAGTAATTTGCAGAGTCAGAGGTGCACTAAGTGTTGCAATAACTGAATTTAGAGCAGCAGTGATTTAGCTAATTCAGAAAAACACTTATTCAATCTTTGATACTTGACCAATTTAGTATTGCGGTTGCTTGTGCTTGTAAGTGCGTGCCAGATTAAGATCCTCAGAATGACAGAAAAGCATAGATTTGCAGTACGATTCGTTCTCACAACAGCCACATCTTTACACATAGTAAGGCTCTGCATGCATATCTTTCCTTGCTAGCTTCTTATGGGTAGCAAGGTACTAAAGATTTAGGATGCAATTCCTTTTTCTAATGCTAGTTATGTTCCTACAGACTAATGATATGACATATAGCATATTCACGGCAGAGCCCAGCAAATATGACAAATGACAGTAAGCAATACTTTGGTTAAGTAACTAGAAGTAGAAATCATGATCATTGCCTTTAATTCTTGTCACTATTCAAGAAAGATTCTCCCTTATGTGAAAATCTTAGAGAATTCAGGGTAGTTTCTATTCCTTGTGTCAATGAAAGTCTTTAGTGACTTTCATCACGGAAGAGTAAGAAAAAGCCAGGAATATCCTCTAGAGTAGCCAACAGCCCAGGACATAGAGAACTCAGCTGAGATGCACAACGCTCAGGACAAGGACCTGAACTTCAGCTCTGACATCAGGGAGCATGAGGTCCAAGGCTGTGTGCCCAGAAACTTCTATGTTTTCTTAGCTATATCAATTAGTTGCATAAAAGGTTTTGCAACTCCCTACAAAACTCACTAGCTCATGTATTTGTGGCTATAGCTACATTACCACAATATGCAATAACAGATGAGTTCATAACTAAGACCCTTGAGGCTGTTGCCCTTAGCCAGTGTAGAAGGGGTCCTTCTGGAATGAAATCTTCGGGAGGTTGCATTTCAGACAACTTCAAAACGGGAAACATTTGAATTCCAAAATATTTGCAGATGACAAAGATGTACCCTGCCTTTTGTTCTGTACTGATGACTCATCCCATAGTGGTACGTTTCCTTGCAATAAATTCTTCGTTAGGCCCACAAAGTCAGTTCAGTTAGCTCTCTCACAAGAAAGTTTCCTTTTGGTTTAGTCTCCATCAAGGTCTGCTCTTTTCTCTCTAATTCCTCTGTCATAGGAGACCTCCTCTGACAAATATTACCTGATTTTTTTTTTCAAAATTACTATGGAAAACGGATTCAGGGTCTGGACTTTGCTTTATTCTTAGACCTCAGGGTAGACAGAAGAGTTTCCCAAAGTTTCTTCCAACTTCCGCTCTTTGTTTACTCCTCTATTAACTTTTTTCACAACTTCAACCTTTAAGCACCTCTTAACCATTTCCTCATCTTTCCTCATCTCCCTACAACAAAATAATTGCCAAGTATCCATGTTCAATTCACCTCCAAATTTAGTTCTTTCTCCCTTTTGTTTTACTATAAGATTGGCCCTACCAGTTCCCCAACCTCTTCATCTATGTCTTTTCCCCTGGGAAACACGCCTTTTTAAACCCCCCTGACATTGCAGAGATGATACTCACTTTCTTCAGTTTTGTCATCTTTCCACATAACTGTAATTTCTCCTCATATGTGAAACCCCCTTTAACTGCTCTGGATTCCTTTCACCTTATTTTGTCACACTTTCTTCATGCTCCACACACAGCATCTCAGCAATTTCATACAGCAGATTTCCTACAGTCAGTATCTTCTTGGCTCATCTTCTTTGCTTCCCTATTGTCTGCAAAAGTTTCCTTTACTTCCCCTGTCATAGGCAGACATTTCTTCTCTGTGGTCCTCCTTGTGGCTCAGTAAAACCAGTCCTAAGTACTGTTTGCCATTTTTTTTTGATTCCCCTTTGATCCACACCTCCTTCCTTAACTCACCTGTCATCTTCTCTGAACCTTTCTCAATATATGGGGCCGTTTAACTTCCAACACCTGCCTTGGGATCCATCTTTTATCTCCAGGCCCATTCACTGGGCTTTTACTTTTACAGTCTGGAAGTTTCCCTTTCCCAGCTCCAGGCTCAACCTTTCCCCATCCAGATCCCACCTCCTGTACTCCGCAGGGGCTGTGGTGTTCGTGGTTGTTTACCAAGCTCCAGGGAAAAGAGAACGACTGACACACAGCTTACATATCACATTTGAAAGAGAAAGATCATCACCTGTGTACCTACTGTAGGCTACAATTTAGTTGTTTAATACATTTGTCTCCAAACAGTGAGCACTCTAATTACACTCCTGTTCTCTTGAACTAATTATTGCTAAGTTAAATTTTCCAATACAGGGGATTTTTTAAAGAACAACAAAAAGTACTAGGGTGCATTATGAAATGAAACATCTGAACAATTACAACACTGACAAATCAATAACTGTATTTTACTTTGGATTTTTTTTCCAGCACAGACTTCCTGGGTACAAAGGAGGCATCTTTACTACTGATGGCAATGTTCCTTTTAGCTGTATTTTATCACGGTCAACAGGTAATGCAAACATTTGCTTTAACCATTCCCTATATTACTTGCAATTGCAGGATGTGACAATAATTACTTTCAAAATACCAACTGCCTTTTTATCCACTTGAGCATATGACCTTTAACAATTTAATAAACCATATGCAGAATCTGATTAAAGAAAGCCCACATCTGACACTGCCTAGCATTCTTAAAGAACATGTGCAATATTATATTCAGCAATACGCAAGTTATATTGCATTCTCTAATAGAAATTGAAGGAACAAACGGGACTTCATTTATCTTAGGTACATGTACAATTCAGTGGCATCTGACTGCCTCAGTGTACTTGAGTAGGCATAAAACCAAAATGAAGAAAGGGAATAACAAACAGTAAATAATAAAACTCCCACGAAAAAGCTTAGTATGTTCATAGCAGAAAAACACCAGATTTGAGGAAATGAGGAAAATTTGCGGTTAAGCACCAACAGTAACTTCTTTGGGTCATGGACCACTTGCAAGAATTCTTTCACGTGGACCTAGATCATAACCAGAATTTAGAGCTGTAGGATTGAAATCCTTAAGGAGGAACTGAGAAACTGAGTATTTCAAGAATCCATACACAGTGCCCAGGGAGAGTGAAGTATGACAAATTAAGATTTAAAACAACAAATGCATTGAGTAAAAGCCACCTAAAGCAGGATGTTTTCTCCACCGCTTCTGTCTGGCAACCTCTAGGCTGCTGTACGTCAAAAATGCTGACTTCAGGCAGTTCCTGTTCACATAAAGGTAAACGGGACCGCTGCATTAAAGGAAGCAGCAACCACATTGCCTTTAGACATTGTCTTGCATGTTCAACTTGCTTAAAGATTTTCCCTTCAAGAGCATTAGGCTGATTAACATCAGCATTTCTCGATCCTAATTTGAGTAAGGCAATAAGAGAGGAACGTTGCTGTGATGAACAACACAATATTATACACTTTATTACAACATTACAATAACTTTATAAGTTGTGCAGGTACCTACAGGCTCCATTCCTTCTATAGGAGGGCAAAAAGAAGGCAAGACCTAAGTATTCTAGTAATTTTCTTCCTTTTTTTCTTCTTTTTGAGGAAATGAGGAATGAGTGAGTAGGGGAAGCAAGGGATGAAATGCGCTTTGTGCCCAGACGTAAGTTTGACAGAAAACAATGTACTTTGACATATCTTTATCAAGACATAAAGCCCATTTAGGAAAAATATGCAACAAATAAGAACTGAACATCCCAAATTTGTGATAAACCTTATAATATTCCCAATGATTCTTAACATATGCAAAGATACATATCTAACGTTTGGGAATGGTCTAAAGTGAGAGTAAGTACTAAGAAAGAAAACACTAAAGGGGTTTAGGGAGAGCAAGGATCAGGCAGAATCCAAGCAATGCTCTTCAGAATTCTGAGTGTTAATGTCTGTCTTCTACATAAGCCAGATCTGGGATGTTTAAGAGTATTTTCCAGCCCAGAGGCCTGTTAGCACAACGCAGTCTTGTCCTGGTTTCGGCTGGGATAGAGTTAATTTTCTTCCTATTAGCTGGTACAGTGCTGTGTTTTAGATTTAGTATGAGAAGAATGTTGATAACACACTGATGTTTTCATTATTGCTAAGTAGTGTTCACATAGTCAAGGACTTTTCAGCTTCCCATGCTGTGCCAGATGCACAAGAAGCTGGGAGGGACCATAGCCAAGACAGCTGACCCAAACTGACCAACGGGGTATTCCATACCATATGACATCATGCTCAGCATATAAGCTGGGGGGAGTTGGCCGGGGAGCAGTGACCACTGCTCGAGAACTGGCTGGGCATCGGTCGGCGGGTGGTGAGCAATTGCATTGTGCATCACTCATTTTGTATATTCTATCAACATCATTATTATTATTATTTTCCCTTCCTTTTCTGTTCTATCAATCTGTCTTTATCTCAATCCACGAATTTTACTTTTTTTTTTGATTCTTTCCCCCATCCCACTGCAGGGCAGGGGAGTGAGCAAGCGGCTGTGTGGTGTTTGACTAGCTGCCGTGTTAAACCACAACAAGTATTTTTCCATCCTATTCATCTTCCTTCTTCCATAAAACAGGGTGGCTGCACTCAAACTACCCTTGGAAATGGTCCCTGAGATGTTCTCCTGCATGTTCTCCCAAACAATTCATAGGACCACTCTATCAATTTGACAATATCCAGTGGCAGTGTCCAGGAACATTTCTTGTATTGTTTAATTTCCTATTATAGAGTTAACGTAAAGGTTTCTGTATAAATACAAACTAAAAATATATATAAAAATTTTGTCCAGAGCACATTAAAAAAAAAAATCGCTTCAATAGTCTGAATTGATAGGGAGCACAGTAAATCCAATGAAGTTGTCCTCCAGCACAGTTTTGCTTCTCACAAACTGCAAAAGTATTCTGAAGAAGAATAGCTTAAAACTTGCCTCATTTTAGGTGGATTTACAAAAAAGATTACTTTTGTAAGATCAAGCTTATGGACCTTTAATTTCTGAACAGCTAACTATCGTTCTTTATCCATTGTGATTTAAAGTTAATCGCCACTTTTGCACCCAGAATTTTAAGTTAGATTCAAGAAAAAGTGTGTTCAAAATCAAACTCAGAACTTTCTTAAAATCTTACCTGTACTTCAGCCAATAAATCTTGAGGGTCTCTGGTGCTAAACCCATAATTAAAAGTAGTTGTGTTACTGTTACATGACATCAGGCTAAATAAACTAATTCCCTATTAGAAATTTAATTTCATCTAGAAGCACATCTTTTTAACACGAGTAATACATATTTTACAGCAGTTTCTGCAAACTAAACTTGAGAAAAAGCACATGACAGAAGTGTTGTGGATCATTTCGAGCCTAGACTTATTCTGTTCTAAAATGTGTTCATTTACTGCTTTATCTTTTTAATGAGTTAAATAGAACATTTTGTACGAACATAAACTATCCCTTAAAACCTTTTCAAAATACAATACCACATACAGTCTTCTTTACTAGAAATACATCTCTAGTGAAAACACACAATATAAATATCCTATTAACCTTGAGTGAAACCTTCTGCCATGGCTTTAAAAGGGAAGGTTTTAACAATTGCAAAGAGGGAATAAAACTGCCCACAGCAGACTCAGTCCTTCCTCTCCCTCCACCCCAATTAGACGTAAAAAGAGGTCGTATAAAACAGAAGGCAAAATCTTCTCTGGTTTCTTTTAGACTGTAGATCCGAGTGTAGATCTTGCCTACACTGGATGAGTGTTATTGAATTTTGACAGGGCAGGCACAGACAACTATGTACCTAATAACCTCTGGATGTCAGGGCTGTAGCTTAGCTCTACAGAGACTTGTGGGAAAGGAAGAAGGACTGATATCCCTACACAGCAATTTATCTGCAACAAACACAACACCCTGAATCTTCTTCATGCTCGGGAAAAAGGGGAGGAATGAGGAAATACAAAGAGGAGATTGTTCCAATTGAAAGAGAAAAGGAGAGGAAGAGTAATACCTAATTCTGGTATTATGCTTCAGGTCTCTTCATTATCCTTTCTATATTCAGATTTTAGCATAGTGAAGAAAGGATATTTGCTTGTTTTATCTGGAGTTAGACTTTTTTCAGTGGTTGAAAGTGTCCCTTTGGGATGTAAATCCTCTTTTCTCATTCTCTAAGAAAGAATATTCTGCCCCTCAAACACTGATCCTTACCTTGTGCTTTCCTTGTATGTGGCAATTGTCTGCAGAGAGGTTGGGTTGTACAGCATTTAGAGGACATAGGTAGCGTTAGGCTTTCTGTGTAATACATCTTCTCTATTTTCTTCACTCACTATTGGAATTAGGGGTGTTTTGTAGAGCTACATATTAGGTCGAGAAAACCTGGACATTTCAAGATCTATGCTGCAGTCATTTTTATTGGCACTACTGTGCCCAGGAACATTTCTTTACACAATCAAAAAATAAACCCAAAACTCAACCTTATAATTATGTTAGTTTTAACAAATATCAGAACTTAACAAAGCATTGTCTTAAAATATTCTATTTTCAAACCTCATATGTAGTATGCCTTTTATCTCTGAACCGACAGTGTCATCTCAGTTGTCCACTGATGATGCAAGAATATTTCATGATAAATAACCAGAATAATGTTATCTAAAATGTAAAGATTAGCTGCTGCTATTCTGAGCTAGGTTTAGAGATGTGAAATTTTCCTGTACAGCAGCATTAAAGATCAGCTGTGAAAAAAATGTACTACAGTTTTTTGCAAAGCTCTTATTTTAGTGACATTAAATGTCTGAAGCATCAAAGAACTCAGAATCCACTAGCAGCACCTGCTCCAAGCTAATACCTTTAGAACTCCTTGCAAAATTATAGTCAAAGTTGCCTTCACAGTCAGCTGGTAGAGATAAAAGTCAGTTATGATCTGGTATGGGCTCTGTCTTCTAGCACAAAAGGAAGGGGGAAGGAAACTGAAAAATCTTGGACAAAATTATTTTAAAATACTTTTTCCTAACAGGTTATTTTTGTGCAGTTAATTTAGGGAATTTATAGTCACAAGAAGATCTTCCACAAGAAGTGGAAGATCAAAATATTAGGACTAGAAAAGAGACTAATTGTTTATAAAGGTAGCAATAGCATCCAGAGGGCAAGTAAATCACTGCTAAAATGCATACAAGCTTTGGAAGTTTATATCAAGCCAGGGTGACTTTTAGCTGTTAGGAGAGAAAGCTCTCTGGAGTACACTCAACCTATAAGGCCCCTTGCAAGGTGCTTTGCATTTTTTTCTGAACAGTTTGCCATTGGTCACTGCTGGTGACGAAAAATGTGGACAAGATGAGTCACTAAACAATGTCTGAACCCCCTTTTAGTCACTCCCACCCACTGCAGGCTTGCCTTTTATTTCAGCTTGGTACATGAATTATATCCCAACCACTTCCTTAATTCCAGCACCTTTTGGCAAACCATTTGATGCCTCTCCCAATTTTAAAATGCATTTATTTGCTGGTATAATACGTTTCTCTGCTGGGTGTTTGATTATTATCTCTGATGAGAACATCTCAAGCCTCACAAATATATTTTCTTTTTCACTTTACTGCACACAGGTGGATTTCCATAATTTTCAATAAGGCTGTAGCTTAATAAGTCACCCCTTATGCAAGCTACAGTATCACCTGCCTTAAAAACTGATTAAAACTCTCCATCAGTGTAATGCACCCAAAAGTTCTGGCAGTGTTGGTCTTGTCCATCTGGCAGATGTGCCTCTCACGCAAACAACATGATGTTTCGACATGTTCCCCGCTTCAGCTAGCAGACAGTTGCCGTTTATGTATATGAATATGCATATTTATATATATATATATAAAAACAAATACAAAATACATATATATATGCATATATAAGCTGTGCTGTGCAGGAATCTTCCTTCTGTTCTGTACACACACAGCGCTGAAAACCATTTAACTTTGGTTTGTAGCTGAGGGTATCAGGCACTGCCACTGTGCACATACTAAATTGTGTCTGCAGACTGGATCCACAATACATCAGGGACAGAGTATTCGAGGGGGTATCAAAAAACATGTCTTTCACTATCTTTTAAAAGACTTAAGTTTCAAATAACTGCATGTCCCAACAGTAGGAATACCTCATTTTGGTGCCACAGATTTGAAAGTCCTCTTTGGGAGTGTGTTGGGCTGTTATATATAGTTTTGTTGAAAGACACTCATCCTTGAGAAGTAAACTACCTGTCTCTGAAAAGTGTTTAGAATGACCCTTGTGCTATTTTCTCATGAAACCCATTTAATTTGAAAACACATATGAAAAGGGGAACATATTTATTTCATACCAATACCAATATCTTCCAATACCTTATCTCCTGTCTGGCTCCATTACGTAACTAATAAAAAGGTGTTTAAAAGGAAAATAATTTTGTGACATTTTTTAGCCACTGACCGTAGCAGTAATATGACAAATATTATTTTACCAAGATTCCTCTGAGACAGTCACCATACAGAAGGCAAAGAAATAATCTGTGTTTCTGGCAAGGAAATAAAATTCTTTCAGTGTCAAAGATCTTCAGCAGCTCTGAAGGCGGTTACATGGCAGGAGCAGCCTGCCAGGATGACAATACAATGTTTACTCTTATCTTGTCAGGTTTTATTTTTGTCTTTTTTTTCTTTCTGGAACTACAGCTTGAATACACAGCAAGGCTGGATTTTCTTTGGCGTGTTCAAGCAAAAGAAGAAATCAATGAAATGAAGGAGTTAAGGGAGCACAATGAAAATATGCTACGGAATATTTTACCCAGTCACGTTGCCCGTCACTTCCTGGAGAAGGATCGGGATAATGAAGTATGTATCAGGTTTTTTTCTGATACTTTTGTCTAGTTAGCAAAAGAAAAGCAGATTTGTTAGGAAACTGTTAGAACTTAGCTCTTGATAAGATTCTTTACACAAATACTGCCAATATTTGGTAACTGGCCCACATTAAAAAAACATTCATGTTTTAAAGTAAAGGGTTCTGCACTTCTAGGACCACATCTGGAGTGGTGTTCCCGGGTTCAGGCTCACCAGTAGGAGACATGTTGACCTACCAGAACCAGTCTAGCGAAGGGCCACCAAGATGATTAGAGGCACATGGCATGACAGAGGAGAGGCTGAGAGAGCTGGGTTCATTCGAACTTAAGAGGAAAAGGCTGAAAGAGGATCTCATCATTGTCTTCAACCACCTAATGGCTGTTTATAGAGAAGACATAGCCAAACTCTTCTCCAATGTGTAAGTGGAAGGAAAAGAGGCAATGACACAAGTTGCAGGAAGAAAAATCCCTGTTAGATACAAGGCAGAAAAGATCCCTGAGAAAATGATCTTTGCATTTGGGTTCAGAGAGGTTGTGAAATCTCCAATCTTGGAGATATTCAACCCTCAACTGAACAAGGCCATGAGAAACTTGTCCTAATCCCCTAATGAGGGGGAACTGTATCAGATAACCTTCAGAGGTCCCTTCCAATCTATGAGTCTATGAAAATCTAGAATTCCTAAAAAAGATATGCAAATTTAACAGAATGCCTGTGCTACCTTAAGATAGCCCAGTGCTGCAGAAGTATTGTTACAGCCCTGCCAGTTATTATGGAAGGAATCTGTGCAACAGGCTGCAACAGACCTGAGCCTTTCACATCTTCAGACCCAAGAGAACATTTCTGCCATTTCAAATTGCCCCTGAATTGCCTCTTTGGGGCAGTTAACAAAATACCCATTTCAGAAACATAGTTTGTGGCTGTGTTCCTAAAGAGTGTTTGTAGTACACAAAGAAAAGCTTGATAATGGAGTCTCTGGATATTCCTAAGACAGAATTTGAAGAGAGGTTGCTGAAGGAATAAAGGAAAGTCCCGAATTCGTTTCTGAAAGCAGCAGTAAGTCACTTACTCCTTATCTGAAATAAAGCAAATATGTATTATAATATTATCTGTGAATAAAGGCCATTGCATGATGAAACAGGAATTTTCTCATGTAATGTTGGAATTATGTTTTATAATGAATAGGTTACAAATGTTGCAAGATTCAGGTTGCCAGCACTGACATATCTATTCATTGTGCAGCAAAAAGGAATCAAGGCTACCCTTTTCTGATTGTACATTGTGGAAATAGATGTAGCCAGATAAATTAAACTGCACAATGAGGAATCATTATGTTCTGAAGATATGATTTCAAATATCACCGAGGGAAGGACGACATAGTGAGAAGCTACAAGAAAAGGCACTTTAGAAATCAGCCTCTTGAGAAATTTTACACTCTGTGGGTATTAAACTGCCATAAAAACACTGCTCTGCACATGAGAAAATGTGTGTGTGAAATCAACCACGTTAAAATGCTTCATTGCAAATGGAGCAGGTCCCGATACCAACCATGAACGTGTTCTGGAATATCTGCATTATGGATTTTCAGGGAATACATGTCCTCTCTACACATTCATTCACATACACTCACATGCATAACAATCTTCAAAAGCAAACAGATGCCCCATGGATCACTGCTGATGCTTCAATAATTTGCCACTGAATTCAATTCCACTACCCCTGCTTTTTGTAAGGCAATTTCCAGGGTGACTATACTTGGGGATGATTTATGCATGAGCCGGCTGGCTGTAACATCTATCAGATTTCAGTACAATCAATCCTGCAGTTCATGTCTGGCCATTAAGTTAATTTCTCTGCTCTCAAAAAATGAATTCCCAAATGTGTACTGTAAGTGTTTTCTCGTGGATGTATTATTTCTGTCTTGATGCTTCTTACCAAAAATAGAAAAACTGAGCAGCTGAAGGCTCAGCCAGTTGTTTTCTGTCTTCACAGAAGACAGTCTGAGGAAAGAATACGCCTGAGTGTATATATGCTTCTCCTAGCACATATTGTCTAGTCTTCCATAAACATCCACGAACTAATGAGTGTATTACTTTTTTCTATACCTATGAAAGGGAATAAGAGTGTCCTTAGAGTACGGCTTCCATGACCCTGCAGACGTTCTTCAATGAAAGAAAGTGTAAGAGCAGGAAGGGAATCAATCATGTTTTTTCTCAATCAAAGCTTTGCAGTGTCCTTGGAAACCAGCAGAATTTTCCCGCTTTTTCTGTAGGACACATGATTAAAGAGTCTAGGTAAGTAGCAGCATTAGCAGCATATCAAAGTGCAGGGCAGGGGTTCAGGATGCTTTTCTAGGGAGAAGCAGGATGAAGGAAGAGGAGCCTGAGGTGTTCACATTAGATGTATGGCGTCCAGCAGTAAGTCCTTTCATCACGAGAGCAAAGCACTAAAATTTCCTAAAGCACACTAACAAGAACATTGAGAAGCAACTACTCCAGGTCAGAATATCATAACAGAAGTCCCAGAACAGAAATGAAAGTATCGGCCATTGGGTAAAACTACAGAAGTTGAAGCTAGAAAAAAATTAAACAAAAGAGAATGCATGTGCTTGTGGTATATTAGCCACTAGAAAAGCATACCACTGGCTACGTCCTTGGCATTTTTAAGTTGAAATTAGTCTTGTTCCTAAAAAATTGTTTAGGGTCAGAGAACTGACCGTATTTTCACATATATAATCACAAGAACCCATCCATAAATAAATCTGACATTCGGTACCAGAGTGAATTATATGAATAACATAAATGGAAGCTTATCCCAGGGCATACTTTATCCTAATAGCTTCCTGTGTCCGATCCCTTATAAGCTGCTTTCTGTCCTCAGTAACTCCATTATCACCCTCAGTTCTGTTTCTCCCTCCTTTCCAAGCCTAATAGCAGGAACCTCTCCCAGAGCCAGACAACCAAATGGCTGCAGAGTCACCAGGAGAACCACAGTTATTACAGAGTAAGGCTCTCTGCAAACCTGTGGGTAAACAAACTCGTAAAGAGCTGCAATAGTGTGAAGTATAAATTATCCACCAGAAAATGTGGTAACTGAGAGGACTCTTTACAAAGAGGTCATATTAGACATTTTAAATGGTCCCATCTGATTCCTGTTAATCAACAAATTTAGAAATATATTGTCAACTGCAAACATTTATGTGACAGACTTAAACAATAATAAATAATAAACATTAGGTTCCTTTTACTTGCCTAACAGTGTTTGATTCTCTGGTATTCATACTTGCAAATGAATTCTTCATATCTTAAAGTGGTTCCCCATATAAATCAAAATGAAAAATTCTATTTCATTTTTGCTGGTGTAGCCCCCTGACCTCAGATGCAGAAAGAGCAGGCTTACAAAGAAAGGGCAAACCCTGCATACAATCTGTGATAAAAACGTGAGAGGTGTCAGCCACCTCCTGTTGAACTTGGCTAACACTTAATATATGAATGCTCACCTCAGATATTAAGGTATTATGCATGGAAAAAATAAGAAACCTATTTTAATTGCAGCCAATTACGTTCTCTTCCCTATATTACCACTTAACTTGTTTTTCTTCATTGTTCTTTTAGGAATTATACTCCCAGTCCTATGATGCTGTTGGTGTGATGTTTGCCTCTATTCCTGGATTTGCTGACTTCTATTCCCAGACAGAGATGAATAACCAAGGAGTAGAATGTCTGCGCTTGCTGAATGAAATCATTGCAGACTTTGATGAGGTAATACCAGCTACCAGAGGAAATCTGATAGCGCTTAAACAACGAGTTCCCAAATACCAAATATGTCATCCTAAATTATCAAATTTAGTAACTGTTCTGCTTCCAATAATTGTCTGATTTTTTTACTCCAATTACTATTACAATTGTCTATTTTGCTTTTTTTGCACTTAGTCTTGCCAAACTTTGGTCTGAATGACCTAGTGAGATAGAGACTGAAATCAATAGTTAACTTGAGTATAAACATGCATAAATAAAAGCACAATCTGCTGCAGTGTATCTAGAAGAAGAACATGCCTTAATTCTGTAGGAGAAAGAAGGATGAACATATTTGCAACAGTTCTGGAAAGTAGTGCTCTAAATTCAAACAGATAAAGATACTCTTTTGAAGACATTGGTCGAATGGACTCAATGAATGTTAAAGGTAAAATGGTGTCAAATTAAATGTGAAGCACACAGCTCAGAATCAAATGTTGGGTAGAAGATTAACGGAGGAGACTTGGCTGGTCAGGTAGCTATGCAGAGGTAAAATGAAGTAAAGCTGCTTGCTTAACTGAGGAATTCATAGGTGAAGGGAAATTTTTTTAAAAATGGAAAGGACATAGAGAGGAAAAAGAATTTATTTAGGTGTCCTGTCCAGTTAATTTCAGGAAAGGAGTTGAGGAGGGGATAAGATAAACAGGAGAAGAAACGTCAGATCCCAAATGTACTATTGCCAGGTGAAAGCAAGGAAAAATTGGAAATTGAAGAAGAAGTCAGGAGCAAGTTGCATAGTTGGTATTGCATACTCTGCCAACGAGTTAGAAAAAAGACAAGAGGGCATACTTAGTCTTTGCATCTGGACCAGGATTCTGCTCATAGATTAAGCATACAGAAAACTTTTTTCCAGAAAAATAAAGCATTGGCAGAGTTCAGACCTCTCCAGGGTTTAGAATGCAGCTGAATAAAGATTTAAGAATCAGTGACATTTTTTTAAAAATTTATTTAGTTGTACCTCAGCCCTACTTTAAACACCTATCTCTCTTTGAGGATCTAGCCTAGAGTTTTTGTTTTGTTTTGGGATTTTTGCTTTGAAGATCAAGTGTCTCCAAGGGCTTCAGACGAAGGTACTGGAGGAAAAGATGAAAGTGGAAGGCATATGACTGAGAAAAAGAGATTAGGAAAAAAAAATTATTCTTTTCTCCCCCCCCCCCCCCATCCTGAGCAGCAAGTACCTAAGGCCTCTCACAAGTTTTGAAGAATTTATTTTCAATTTGCTCCTCTGGTAGAAGTTATGTTATATTCACTTCATAAGTGGAAAACAAAGCACCAAGGGGGAATTGACTTTCCTGCATTTTTTTGAAAACGAAGATACCTGTGCCCACGCAGAAGCTAGAACCTAAATATGAACCCAGATCAGGGTCTTAATTGCACCTCCATCATTCCTTTTTCTGGGCCTCTGCATGGGGAATGTTCATACAGTGGTAGCTCATAAAAACTGGACCAGGGTTAAGATTACCAAACTCTGAGAGACAATGAAATTGAGAGTTTATCCATATAATTGGTCAGATACCAAAATTACTAGTGGGAAATAGAAGAATTCACAGGGGATGCATCCCTGTGCGTTTTAGTAGGAAACAAAACTACTCTCCTATGAGAAGAGCTCTGTCACCTGCTAAGCTCCTGCACTGATTTCCCTACAGGTATAAATACCTGCTTCTTATCTCTGAGATCTTGCACAGCTGTCAGCATACTTCTTGATTAATAGTTTTGTTTTTCTTTCCAGACCTGATTAAAATTATTATGGCTCAAACTTAATGCAAAGCCTATTGCTATGAATTAATTTAAGATAGTTTGTCATGCACGTTCATATAATCTTCACAACAACATTCCGTTGCTGTCATGGTGATTACTGAAGACAAGGTTTTCATCAAAAGCCCTAACACAATATTACATTCAGGCCTTTAACACCTGCTCCGTAATTTATAAAGGACCTAATTAGGGACTGTATTATGTCCCAAACATGTTTAGTTGAATAATAGATATGTTCTTGGTACGGATAGTAAATGAAATTGTGTGATGCCCTGCTGACTGCTAACCTACTTCCAGCATGGTCATGCCATTTGTTTATTCTGTCTAAGCAATCTGAAAGATGATATGCCAGGCAGAATAACTGAGGTGAGTAATCCTACCCATGGAAAAGGAACCAGAAATAATTTCAGGTACGGAGTTTCAGGGCCAGTAATGTTTCCATGTAACTGTTGGCTGTAACATGACGTCACTATTCCTTCTTTTTCATGACGTTTCTTGCCAAGATTGTCTGCTGTCTCAATACAGCCCTGGGAGCAAAATGCAAATGTGCAGCTTGAGAGCAGAGCAGATCTGTTAGCTGTGGGAAAACTTTGCTCCTCAGCATCACGTGAACACCTCTGTAGAGATACCCAAATGTAGAAGTCTTAGCACAGGAGTGTAAGACATTGGTACCTAGTGCCATTTGAGATATCCTAGGTGATTTCAGTCACCCACGTGGGATCGCCAGATCCCATACTGCACCATCAGAAAACTCATGCTGTTCTGGAGCAAGCTATTGGAGGTTTTTCAGTTCCTAATCTCAAATCAGATTCTACACTGTGAGTCCCTTCCTCTCCTTACATAGATAATAGTAGAGGGATGCTGTGTCCATAGGGCCAGGAAGATGTTTCTGAATGAAAGTAGTGGTAAAAATACAAATTGACCTGGTTTGGAAAATGTGATAGGTGCACGAGAAGGAGATCTGGGTTATTTCTTTCTTCCTTTTAGAGGAGTTTCCTTGTTACTACAAAACAGAAAGCTTACAATCCAGATCTGTTATTTTGTTTTCCAGGTAATGGATCTATGTTAGAGTCAAAGCCAGTCAAATGAAAAATAGTAAACGGTGGAACAGAACCTGCCACCAACAACTGCACAGGGTAGGAGCCCACAGGAGTCACGTTGTGACTGGGTCTTTCTTAGGGAGCTGGGGGAACCTGGTCCGAAAGTCGGTCTTGGGGAGTAGGTGATTGACTCTTCTCAAAGCACAGGCCTTACTCAGGGCTTTTTTTTTCCCTGATGGCTCACAAATCTGTTGATTTCCAAATTATCCAGGCTTTCAGTCAACTGAGGCAGAATGGGAGGTGTTGGTTTCTGGACTAATAAAAGGAGATCTTTTTTTTTTTTTTAATTTGACATATAGCATCATTATAGAATACAGTTGTATATAATTTCCTATTTTGTACCCAAGCACAGAGGTGCTGACAGGAACAGTTCATACATCAAAAACCAAACATGAACATTGTGAATCTACTTTTATAATTACCTATTTTTTATATGACTGTAGTCTTAAGACACATACAGGGCTAAACTCCCATTCTCGGATATGTTGCACCAAAAAAATAATATTGGAACATTTCTCCTGAAGATTATGAGTCTTGAAGGAATTTTTTTTTTTAATGTAATATTCTTTCTAACCTTTTTAATCCATCATTTATGTATCTGAGTAATGTTACATTTGGGATTTGTGCTTTAATAAGAGCTTTCTAGTTCATGGGCTCTTTTTTCCCCCATTTTCTTTATCCTGCAGTGATTTACACGGTGTTTATGACAACAGATTTTAATATATTATGTTGCCACAAATAGAGGTTTTGGCAGAACTCAGGATCCTGCTTTCAGACTTCGCTGATTACTTTGCAATTGTGTGCCATGTCCTGGAACATTCTTTTTTGTACGACTTTGTACATATTTCATTGCATGTGTATATCCCAGGGTCTGACCTCCATATAACCTTGGCTGTACATGAATTGCGGCATCAAGCCATTACTTGCTTTTCAGAGACCAACCACATTCTAGTGTTTAAAAATGTTCCCTGGACTATCTTGGTAAATTAATAAGCCTATTTAAAATGTTGTAACAAATAGCAGCTTATTTAGGACTGAGTTGGAATATATTTCCCCAATATCAAAATCCATCATCCTGTCATAGTGTGGAGAAAGTAATTGGTAAATAAACCATTATTTGAAGAAGGAAAGAAGCTATCTAACAGACAGGATAAAGCAGGAAAAAAATAGAGATTTGGAAACAATAATGAATGAGAAGAAAAAAGATAACTTGAGATTATTTCTTCTAAATTGCCTCACAACTGATAGGTTCTTTCTCTCTTAAAAAGAGTCATTTTAGATATTTATCATACATTTTAAATTACTGTGCTGCTTGCTGTTGCTTTCAGTAACCATCTGGAAATGAAAATATAGACTGTTTTTAACCAAGGCCATTTTCTCCCCTTGCCCACACACCTGGTGAGCTCAGGCTGCTCACAAAAGCAGAGCTAAAAGAAATTATCTTTTTCTTTAAGAGAGCAGTTGGAAGAGCTGCCCTTGTAGGAGGGAAACATAGATAATGGGCTTTTCTGGCAGTCTGAAGAAAAAAAAGAAGCAGGTCAAGTTTCTGGACTTTCCTGACTTGGAAGGGAGCCATTAACCATATGGCTTTGTATTCCCTGCGCGCAATGCTGTGCAGCCTCCCATTAGAGACAGATGGTGCGATATCTGTACACGAACAGCAAAGCTTCCAAGACCCCGGCGCTCCGGCTGACGTACGCTGTGGTTAGTTCAATGGCAGGGGATATTTCGTGTTAGGCCTTTGGTATGTTTCTCCCTTTGAATGAAATAATCCCTCTAGTTTTTAATTGACAGGAAACTCAAACCCACAAGATGGAAAAAGAATGCATGACAGTGTATAAAAGAAGGGGGAAATGCTTTATTAAATTTTTGCCTGACCACAGCAATAATTTTTTTCATTTAAATCCCAACTAAGTTGAGCCTTTAGAACTGAAAGTTTTAAATTCCTTGTCTCTGTGAACTGTTTTTTTTTTTTCTTCCAGGACTGCCTAACCATATTGACACCTAAATTTATTAGATTCCATACTGCTTATCATGAAGTTTCCCGGGGTATTTTGGTATTAACATCAGCAATACACACATTTTTAAAGCCTGTGATGAGGTGATATGTGCCCATATCCCACATAAAGCTCTGTTGTCATTGATAGAGTTCACAACTTGAACTCTGCTTAGGTCTTTCAAGGAAGGTAAGGCTCTGGCTTCTATTTCATAGAAAGTCCTAAGAAGTTAAACTGTTAATATGGACTTGGAATAGGAACCAAACTGTCACTCCCACTCCACTCAGTGCTTTAGTCACTAGATTAAATTTATTCTTCCTCTTGCAGATTCTCAATCTGACAAGTTCTTTATGTCTACTTATCAACTATAGCTACCCCAAATAGATACAGGTGTTTACCACTTCCCATTAGTTCCCTGTATTTTTTGTAGAAGGGGAAAATCATAGAATCATAGAATCATTAAGGTTGGAAAATACATAACAAAAGTGCAGATTGAATGATACAATGGACATACCAGTGTCTGGTGTGACAGTAAATAGAGAAGCATGAGATGCAGGAGGACTTGATCTCTCATAAAAGTTCTTTGGAGGTATCTACCTCTATTCATTGACTGTGTAAGATGGTTAAAATGGTTATTCTAAGTGGACTGAATTCCCTTTAACACTGGTCTCATCACCTGAAATGTTGCTGTAGCAGCACTTAATTTGTAAACTGAGTTCCTCCAAAAGAGCTTTAGGAACACTTTTAAGTGATCAAGTCTTCTTGTATTCACACCTACATGTGCAGAGTGTTTGTCTTCACTAATTTGCAATGACTATGCCTCAGGAAATGCAAGACTCATCTGCATTTAAGTTAGGTTGGAATATGCATGTCTTGTATTATCCATTATGTGATTTACCAAACAGCTTTACAAGAGCACAGCAGGATTTAGTTTGAATGTTCTCTGTGAGTAGATGATGTTGCAAAGAGTCCCAGCTCAGTGTGCCCCAGAACCCAGAATGAACCGTGCACCATGACCAATTGGAAGATACCATGAGTGTAGTGATTCATTTCAATGTCTGTAGAAGCATTCTGCATTAAGAATTACAGAAGTAACTGTGGTTTTTTACATATGTATTAGTTACTAGGTGAAGAGAGATTTCAAGACATTGAAAAAATTAAAACGATTGGCAGCACATACATGGCTGTGTCAGGATTATCACCTGAAAAACAGGTAAGAGGATAGTTTTCTTTAAGAAGCAAAACTTTTGCTGTGTCCGACCACTCATGTTAGAGAATATTAATGTTATCTTTCTGATGTTCATAGAGCTGTGTTTGCTAAAAGAAAATAGACTTTTGGGGCTTCTGGCAGACAACAGCTGCACTTCTTGATGAATTGAAATGCCATCTTGTGCTCGGAACAAGAACCATATGGATTCTTTCCTCAAATTTAGGTTTATAGTAGAGAAAAATCAAGATCTCCTTTCAATCACACTGATGTGAATCTAGAGCAGGTCTATCTATATCTTCGGACATACTCTAAAGTTACCACTGTCACTCAGACCAGAATCTGGCTGACAGCTTCCGATAATCTATGAAGAGAGAGGATCTATTAACTGACAGCATACTTATGCAAGTGTAAGGTTACATTCATACATTTTTGTGATGATGTAGCTGTATATCTACAGACAGTGCAATAAACTATACATCAAAAAGAAAGTAGACCCATCAGTTCAACTGAAGAACATCACAAAGCCAGAAGTCTGCACGCTGCTCTCACTTGCAAAGTGCAAACCAAGCTGATGGAAAAATCACCCACGGAGGACACAGGCACAGTCACAGCCAGAAACCTCATATAAGTCAGCTGAGAGAAATCCATTCATAATTACACCCAAGAATATGCCTGGAAACGGGGTCTCCAAAGGAATAAGATGAGGCTCTAAAATACACCCAGCGAGAAGTTGGCTGTTGCTGAAATCTGTCTTGCTTGGCAACCGGTGCTTCTCCCCAAGGAAGAGCACCGCAGAAAAGGGTGTGCTGCCCCAGATCAACCACAGAGCGGGAATCAGATCTGCCCACGTTGACTGCCAGGAAAGCAGAAGCCAGATTAGTGTGAGCTTTATAAACTAGAAAATTTCCATTGTTTCTTTAGAATACATTATAAAACATGTGGAGTGTAACTAGCTGAGTATCTCCCACCTACAGAGTAACAAACGATACTGACAGCTAGAAATCCACAAAACTAGGCATGCATGAGATTTTTGCTTGTTCCAGCTCAAAACGCTTCTGTGCAGAGATGAGCAAAGAAGGACTGAACACCAGGGAGTGTCAGTCCCTGTAGTTATAGCTACACAGCTCCTAACCACTTCTTTTGACTCTTGATGTGGGTAAAAATTCAAAGGGAGAAAATCTTTGCTGCTTTTCCAAGACTCATCCTTTTTCTTGAATTCTAGTAGCCTAATGGAACTTTTATGTATGTTTTAAATATACTTATCTTCATATATAGATGTCTATCACCTTGTCAGCACCTAAGAGGTGAGGGCTGCTGAGAGAGGTTGGCATGCTGTGAACGGCATGAGGCTGAGGACAAGGTTCGAGCACGGTGTGAACAGAACAGGGTGATGCCAAGGAGATGCTTATGTTCAGGATGAAACACTGAGGATGACGAATATTGCAAAGGGCTGGACTGTATTTCCCAGGGGGAACCTTGCAATGCTTCATTCCTATGGACTGGAAATTTGTTTAATGAAAGAGTTACCCAGCTTCAGAATAGATGAGGTGACTCATACCATTATCAGGCCAAAACCACGGCTGGTCCTTACTCTGCTGCCCACTCAGAGAAACAATTAAGGATCTCCTCATCCTCCCTTGAGAATCTGCCCTACCATCTGTCTGTTGGTGTTCTGGGAAGACCAAAAGCCAATCCTGGTCCCCATCTGTATATTGACTGCCCTGGAGGAACGGGAACACAGGGGAAGGAGCAGGGAGTGACTTGACTCCTCTAAGCAGAGGCGATTAATGAACTACAGAATAGCCTTTTCTCTCTCACTTAACCAGTCCCAGGTCGCCTGGCTTGCCTTGTTGTTCCTGTCACTATTCCATCCCTCAGAGCACTGGAATTGGTGCTTTTCCTGGGTGACAGTTTCAGCAAAGGAGAATTATGTCTTTCACTTCTTTCGCTCTACTTCTTGCTTATGTGGGTCATCCCTGGTTCTCACCAGTTTTTCTCCCTTGCACCTAAGCTAGCTCAATCCTCTCCATACTTTCTTTCTCAGCCTTAGATGGATTTCAGATGACTTATTAATTCCCATGATTGCCTGTCAGATTATTGACAGGAAATTACTTTCTTTGGTACGTCATGCTAAGCTTCTCTGTATCCAGGTATACAAGTGTTGTAATATAAACAGGAAGCATTCCCATTAATAACACCCTACTTCTCTTGGATCTAGTGTGTTGAGACTGTTCTTACAAATTCTAAATTCAGATACTTCGTACTTGTTAGGCATGGGTGGGAGCTGGGCAAATTGCAAAACCTTTCTAACATATTGGTTTATAACGTACTCCTCAGCAATGTGAAGACAAGTGGGGGCATTTGTGTGCTCTGGCTGACTTCTCCATAGCTCTGAACGAAAGCATACAGGAGATCAACAAGCATTCATTTAACAACTTCGAACTCCGTATTGGTAAGCACAGTTCAAACAAGAGAATTAAAATGTGGTTTTGTCTGCAAGGATCTGACTCTGTAAGTGCACCCCAGGAGCATGGCAAAGACACGTACAATTTAAAAGCCTCCAAATACTGTACCCTCTGTTTCCAAATTGTCTTAATCCCAGGCAAAGTTAAAAATAAGAAATACTCTGTTTGCAGAATATGGGCCCTGATTTGGGGACTGCAGAAGTTCTAAGGCTTAGTGAAATGTAAATACATAATTAAGCTTCTATCTTTAGCAAGTCTAGCCAAGAGCCCATAGGTATAACACAAAAAGTGAACTGGGCAGCCCAGACCTAACCCCAAGCTTGATACTGGCTTGCCACAATCTCTAATTAATCTCCCTGTCTTAGATTTTTCTTCAGTAAAGGAGTAATAGTAGCTTATCCTAAACCCTGTGTGTAGTACTTTGGTTTTGCACAAAAATTGAATTCCAGTTCTGACCTGACCTGTCCCAGTGGCAGCAGCTCTGAATTGCTGTGATGGGGAACCTATTATCCTGGATGGGGTATCCTGGATGGCTAGTAAGATGGGACATGAAAAGATGGCCTGAATATATGGCATGTGGCAGGAGCAAATCTGATGGTTTTTCATGCTGACTGGATCACTGGCCAAAACCAAAAACCACCCGGAAGAAATATGTCCTTTATAGACAACCCTGCCATAAAAAAGCTGAAGTGTACTCATCAGTCACAGCATGGAGGGTCACAGCATCACTATCTGTGATCTGCACTTCCTAACAGTTTTGAACAGAAAACAGAAAAAAATCCCAAGATTTCTCAGGGAACATGCATCCACTCTTAGTAAGTGTGGATCACGTGCAAAGATTTCATAGAGCATGAATGCAACAGTATTTGGAAACCATTTCTATCACCAATTTAAAAAAATATTCTCTAAAAAAAATAATCTGAAAAACTAAGATCCTTTTCCCAAAGATGTGCCTTTCACTATCACTAAATGTATTCTTAAATCACTCTTGTAGAAAAAAATAGTCTCTTCTATATTATTGCTTGTCTTGAATTTATGCAACAACCTTACAAGATACAGTCTTTCTATAACTTCACAGAATACTTTCATATTTTCACTTCATGGAACATAAGAATGTAATTGCTTGACTGTATAGCACTAACAAGGTTGCCTTCAACAAGTGTAGACCCAGAAAGATCCTTCCAGAGAGATCTTTCCTACTACATAAGAATCAGTTTGCAGGAGCTTTGGCAATAGTGTGCAGAATACAGATGTTACGTAAGTACTGTGGTTCCCCTGTGACGGACGTCCTGTAAAATAACTCTGTGGATATCATTTTTCATGTTTTCTAGCTTTTCTGGCCTTTTTTTTCTTCCTTGCTTTGTATATACACGTCTTCCTTAAGCTTTGAGATGAATGTATCTGAACCAGGCTTCATCTGGTTCTTAAGTGGTTTTTAACCATTCTGGTCTAACTGGCTAGCTCTTCTCATTTTTTTTTTTTTTTTAATAGGGATTAGCCATGGCTCTGTCGTAGCAGGAGTTATCGGTGCTAAGAAACCCCAATATGATATCTGGGGCAAAACAGTTAATTTAGCAAGTCGAATGGACAGCACAGGTGTTAGTGACAGAATACAAGTGCCTGAAGAAACGTATCTGATCCTGAAGGACCGGGGATTTGCCTTCGACTACCGAGGAGAGATTTATGTCAAAGGTATCAGTGAACAGGAAGGAAAAATCAAAACATATTTTCTTCTAGGAAGAGTTCAACCAAATCCTTTAATCTTACAACCAAGAAAACTGACTGGACAGTATTCATTAGCAGCTGTTGTATTAGGACTTGTACAGTCTCTTAACAGGCAAAAACAGAAGCAAATCCTTAATGAGAACAATAACTCTGGAATCATAAAAGGACATTACAACCGGAGGACTTTGCTCACTCCCGGTGGATCTGAGGCAGCAGCCCAGGCAGAGGGGGCTGACAAAACTGAATTGCCATAATCAGCATTTTGTTTGTGTTCTTTTTTTTGTATTTCTTTTATATATAAAAATAAATATACAAATAAAAAGGGTTTAATTTTTTTAGAAGGTGTGATTATTTCTGTGAGATTCAAATTCCTACATTTTAATAAATGGTGCCAGCATCTCTCCCTCCAGCTGTGATTAACCTCTGAATGTCCAGACATAGTAGCTGTAGGCCACCACTCTGCTGTGCCAGCTACCTGCAGAAAGGGTGAAGAATAAACCTCTGACTGGAGGGATTTAGAACATAAATTGTGTAGGGGGTTAATGATGGAGAAAGGATGGAATACTGTCCACACTTTTTGGATAAAAGCAAAGGCACGAGGAGATTGAGTAGGTTCTTCTCACCTTTAGTTGACTTCAAGTAGGGTTATACACATCTAAGCTAATTTTCTGGTCTCCATAACAGCCAGGGAAAAGCTAGTCAATACAGCCAAAGGATTTTAAGGTGTGTTATCTGCCTAGATGTGAGGATCTGGGAGATAGAAGTTGCCCTAAACCCACTGATTCCACTGGCTGTGGGCTCTTAAAATAGCCTAAGGTGTCCTCCTCACAAGCGGGTGACTGCACTGCAGACAGATAAATTGCATGTTGGTATCCACCTGCCCTCTTGCACCCAAGCCAGGAGGTCAAGGCTTTCCTGTAGGCACTATGTCATATCTGTCAGTCCCATCTGGAGGGCTCAAATTCACTATGGTATCCTGACCAGCACAAGATACCTATGAACGGATGACAGAATTACACCTTGAATGACACGTCTGGAGCCTACAGCTGAGTCTATTGTCCAGTCAAGGAACTAATCAAATTCTCTGGAGTCACTTTCCAGAGCTTAGCTCTTAAGCCCATCACCAGTCTGAGTTCTCACCAAAACAAGGGTTGTCTGAGGCTGTAAAATGAGTACCTGCTGAAGTACGGTAGGAGATGAAGCTCACTGCTAAACTCCTGCTCAGTTGCCTCAAGAGGAGGAGAGGCCAAGACTGAGGACACGCCAAATTATTTGTGTGCCAGCACAGAGGCAGTCCTGCTGGGATGCTACAGTAGCACACCTCGGTGTTACAAGCCCGGCATCAAAAGGAGGATAGCTTTTTGGGGGATGGTTAATCAACTTCGCCTTGGAAACAATAAATATGTAACGCAGGTCCCCATATGCATTGGTGCCATGATTCCTACTGAGCTGTAAAGTGCACAAATGAACCTCTCATCAAGTCTGTATGCTCAGAGGAGTTGGGTTTGTCTCAGTAAATATTATTTTTAAAGTAAATCACAGATGGAAGCAGCAGAACCTGTAATCACACAGCAATCCCCAGATGAGACCCCATACAACCAATACAGTGCAACACACGGATTCTTTGTAAATACAGGCCTTGCTTTTTGCAGGCTGTTACCCAGTCTTAATGAAAACTGGAGTTTCTTGGGACCATCACCACTGGATCGGGCACATTTTTAAAAGATGGCCAATAAGGCTAGGAAATTTTGATTCCTACATTTTATAAGAGACGACTGTTTACTGACAAAAGAGGCACCAAAACATGAAAGTGTTTAATTGTAGTAAGATAAAAATAATGCTTTTCATTGTAAATAACTTGATGAATGGGTTTGTGGGGCAAAATTTAATCAGCTAAGTGCAGTCTTCAGAAATCAAAAATAATAAAAATGACCAAATAAATTCCACAGAAAATTGTACTGCTGAACGATGGGTCTGAGCACAGAGACCAAAGAGCAGTCTGAAATGTTACACCCAGTGATGATGCTACCAGTAATTGAGTTCTCATTTCAAACTGATTACTCCTTTGCATCCCCAAAATATCATTTTTTATGCCACACAGGGAAAAACGAACCCCTCAGCTCACCCAGGCCAGTGCTGATATTGTAGGAGATGAAGACAAGGAAGGGCTAGCATCTGAAGCAGTTAAATTAATTTCACATTTACAGAGTTGTTTGAAGCACGAAAGAAAGAAGTTTTGGCTGTTTAAACAGCTCATTAACAGCTGTCCTCTCCTTCGCAGCTTATTTCTGTGCTGGATGGGTTCACTTCTCCTGGTTCTCTGAACATTTAATTCTTGCTAATATCCCAGCTGAACTGGTTTTCTAATTCTCAGCACTGCTGCCAACCTCTGTAATGACAATTAGCAGTGAGTGGAAGGTGTTAACTAGATAACAGGATTGGAGACTGGAGCTGTGAGGGCAACTTCACTGCTCCTTAACACAAGCCCAAATCTCCTGCTTCTTATCATAGACACGGATGGCTTTCCGTGTTATCCCTCTCAAAATCCCCATTAGCATAACTATGTTCCCAAGCAAAACTGTCTGCTAATGAAGCCTGAGTCTGTGTTGACCAGATAAATAGTTTGCTAGATCAGCTCATTGCCATGAATAATTCTTCAGTGAGGAATTTCACCTGTGACTGCGCAGGTAAATCCCTGCTTGGAACTATTTGTCTACACTAGGTGGCTATTTGTCACCCCAGCAATTACACTGCTTGTTCCTTTTCCAAGTACGATGACCTTAAAAGTTCAGCAATGTTATTTCTCCTTGTAGCATCTGTTTTCAGTGGAGCAGCAGCTATTATTTATGCTCTTAGTGTTCTGGTTTTACTCCATGACTTTATGGTACCTTTCGAGTACTCAGCTTTCCCTCACAACTCTATCTTCAGGGTTTCTTGTTCATACAGGATAGAATTGCTCATACAAGAAGGACCTATAAAGCCAAAACACCTGGTTAATACCCTTTGAAACATGCATGCCTGGGTTAATAAAGGTACATTGCCTTGATATTGTAACTCTTTGCTCAAACCAGCCAGCCAATACCGAGAGCTTTCCTAGATTTTCCCCATTAAGAGGAGAAAGCCTTGGCAAAAACTGACTATACTCTTTGATGTCACCTTATTTGTTTCTACAAATGTGCATTACAGAAACAAACAGCAGCCAGCTGCTTGCTCAGAAATTTGTACCTCGGTCCCTCCAACAAGCTTGGTGCCATAAGCTCTGCTGACTTAAATGTTTTCTAAACAAACAGGCTGAAATCCACAGCTTTCTTCTCTGAAAAGCAACACACAATCAACTCCATCAAGGGCAGATTATGCCAGCTTTGAAGTACTCATTCTTAAACATTAAGGCAGATGGAAAATTGACTATCTGGACAATACTTCTGGACCAAAATCATTACTCTGTAGTGCTCCAAGTGCATATTTGCAACCATCACTCCTATATTCTAGCAAAGATCGTATCTGTGGCAAGAGTGCTTGTCTGCAGGACAGTGAAAAGGGTTGATTAATTTATGCCATTCACCGATTTTAGTAATATCTATCTAGAAAGTCACAGTTAGGTACAGATACCTGTCAAGGTACTTTCTCTTAGCTCACATTAAGACTCAAGACAGAAGTGAGTTTACCTCTACTGAGAACGGTGTGATAGGTGTGATATCAGTTAGAAGTGTGTGCTGAGAAAAAAAGCAATACAAAAAATAGCCCTTGCGCACAGGGGAAAAATATCACTCACCGTCCTCAGATTTAATCCATTCCTGATTACTTCACAGTCATTTGCACCTTTTGAAAAGCGCAGCAAAAAAAAAAAATCTCCTCTAATCCTTTTCTCATTAACAGAACTTCAGCTGCCTTTCCTAAGTGCAATGGGAGTCAAGGAGTTTATACAAATACACAGCACAGCAAAGGTGGCTAATAGCCACAGGTCCTGTCGCTGCACACTGTCAAGCTGCAGCGCCGGGAGCAGAGAGCCTGGCTCCGGAGCTGACTTGACGACCACGCAGTGAAATGATCAGAGGAGCAGGAAATAACCACATTAACCATCGTCAGTGGTACATGGTAAGAGGTATAATTGCACAGTCAACTTATTAACCTCCCCATCAATCTTTTTCTGTTGCTCAATGGCAGTGACACGATTAAGCGTTTGTGGTTTCCCCAGCTCTGCGCTTTGCTGGAGGAGGGGAAAAAATATGACAGCGGAGCCGTCGGCAGATGGGAGGTAAGGGGTAAAAATTCAATATGCATATCTCTAGGCACTTGAAACTTACTGCAGTTCAGTTAGTATTTAAGGAATGCTCTCATTAGCTCTCACGGTAGAGCAAAATATTTCCTTGGTTTACGTAACTTTAGTAGATAAGGCCCAATTTTTCAAAAAAAAATCTTTTTTTCTGTCCATTTTCCACTAAGCTCTTTTTTAGGCGATGGCTGTCAGAGTTACAGAACCATCCAGAGACTGATTCATTCAGCTGTTTCATGTGAAAAGGACAGCAATGTGCAGGGCTGGTTAGGCAGCATCTCCTGTAAAATGCCACTCATGCCACTTCTCCTGACCCAGATCTCCCTCAGCCCAAGGTGTTTTTTTCTGGCTGATAAATATGTTAATATTGATAAGCTGAAGATCTCTCTGTTTCATAGTGCATGTACCTTTTGAGGGTATTGAAATCAGTGCCTCCTTCAGCTTTGCAATATTAAAAAAAAAAAAAAACCACCGCTGTTGCCACATGGAGAAAAAGAAGAAGAAATCTCAGCTGGTTTGCTGAAAATCTAAGGCTCTAAACCAAATGACATATGTGTGAAATGACTTTTGATTGCAAAACCCACTCCCAGCAGCAGTGACATGGGATACGCCAAGGGATATTTTCACAGCAACAGGATATTAATTATCTTTTTAATTAACTCATCACTTCTTAAAATAATAAAAATGCAACAGCCTCTTCCTACTTATCTTTCCTCGCAGAGACTATTGTGACAGGCTGTCAGTTTTCTAAGTTTCTATAAATCACCAAGTAATTTTGCTTCAGATGAGTGATTACCTCCTCTGGATGTGCCCAGATCGATGCTCTAAAGCTACGTCCAGGAGTCAGGAGTCACATCCCCGTCTCTGGGGTCAGCACACTTTGTGTGGGTAAGACCAAGGCTCCCAGTGGCACCAGCTCTTTCCCCGTAGCCCTATTCCTGATAAAGGCAAGCCCAGGGACTTGGGCAGGCTGGGAGCTGTAGCCCAACACTTTTCCCATCTGAATGAGGGTGGGAAGAAGACCCTAGCAGGACCTATCCCACAAGGTAAGTCAAGTCGCTGCCTTTACAGCTCATTCCTCGTTAACAACCTGCAAGTTGTTATAATGGCCACTCAGCAGCTTGGCTGGCCCAGATCTGCTCACAGGGTAATGAGGGCACAGGGAATTCTTCGCCTCCGTGCCACAGCTGACACTGCATTATGCAGTCATCTGCCGCCCCATTAAATTCCCTCTTTCCTGGCAATTAACTTGGCAGGACCCATTACCTCTCAGAAACCATTGTATGGATGTTAGTGGGCAAGTTTTCATGGAACCATCTCCGACAAATCCTCTTCTGTTGTTGGTTTTGGGTTTGGGTTTGTTTGTTGGGTTTTTTTTTTTTATTGCTTCCTGCAGAACAAACAAAAATCTGTGTTTTCATAGTTTCCATTTTTTTATCCATTCGGAATTTATTCGGAAACAAAAACCACACTTGTGTCCAATACTTCAACATTAACATAAGCAACAACATGCCTTCCTCTCACCCTCTCAGACAAGGTTGATCATGTGTCCACTGCAACTTAAGGATCTCCACCATACTTCCCTCCCAGAGGTATTCCACCCTCAGCTCTATGAACTGAGAAGTTCATATACAACATGTTTGCAAGGAGACCTTAGCCACCAATTCACCCCATCTTTCTGCTCCCATCACTTTTAGAGCCAGAGGACTAGAGCAGAAGGGCCATCATGGGCCTGAGAATTATGTAAAAAAAGAAAAATTCTCCATGAAACAAGTTCCAAGCTATTTTGAGCTTTACAGATAAAGTCAAGATTTTACCTTCAGCTTTAAACTCACGGTGAACACAGAGAGCGCCAGTATCACCCATTGCCACTAGAACACAATTTCACAGGTTTTATGTTCACATTTGTTGCTGCCTCCACATTTAATCTGTATTCCCATGCAAAGCATATTAACATTAGCCAGTCTTGGTTAGGCGTAGCAACCCATGCCTTTGTCTTCTCTGTTGTGGAGCATCACCTGACATAGAAGAAACACAGAAGAAAGCAAAATTTGGTGGCAACATCTGCAATTTGAACTTCCATTTTCAGACACTTAGTCATACCCTAATTTGTATTCTTTGATTAAGAGTCCAAAAAGCATCCTTACAGCTTCAATCTATTATCCCCTTTTTTTTAACCCTATGCTGGAATATGTCTTGTGGATGTCAGAAAATATTGCATCTTAGCGTCAACACAATTGGGAAGAAGTTAGTTTTGCTCCATGTTCCAATGGTTAAGAAATTACCAGTAAAACAAACAAACAAGCAAACAAACAAAAACCCAAAATAAACAAAAAAAACGCCAACAAAACAAAACCCTTAATCTGTCTTTGGAGCAGAGGCTGGTATCCAACCAGAGTTCCTCCTTTGAGGTGGAAGCCACTACATCTAGGCAACAGCCATTGTCACCTTTGCTCAAGGTCATAACTTCAAATTTGGGCACCTGTCTTCTGTGTAAGTCCATTTTAGATGTCAGGCTCTTTCAGCCCTGGTTCACAGTTTTGTTATAGTCTTAGTTACTCCATGGCCAGCAGGAGTAGGGAGGTGATCATGCCCCTGTACTCGGCACTGGTGAGGCCGCACCTCGAATGCTGTGTTCAGTTTTGGGCCCCTCACTACAGGAAGGACATGGAGGTGCTGGAGCGTGTCCAGAGGAGGGCAACGAAGCTGGTGAAGGGCCTGGAGCACAAGCCTGATGAGGAGCGGCTGAGGGAACTGGGGTTGTTTAGCCTGGAGAAGAGGAGGCTGAGGGGAGACCTCATCGCGCTCTACAACTACCTGAAAGGAGGTTGTAGCGAGGTGGGTGTTGGTCTCTTCTCCCAAGTAACAAGCAATAGGACGAGAGGAAATGCCTCAAGTTGCACCAGGGGAGGTTTAGATTGGATATGAGGAAAAATTTCTTCACCGCAAGAGTCAATCACGGGAACAGACTGCCCAGGGAAGTGGTTGAATCACCATCCCTGGAGGTATTTAAAAGACATGAAGATGGGGTGCTTAGGGACATGGTTTAGTGGTGGACTTGGCAGTTCTAGGTTAACGGTTGGACTTGGTAATCTGAAAGGTCTTTTCCAACCTAAACAATGCTATGATTCTATGATTCTATGATCTTGTGATCCTTAAGACTGTCAGAGATGACAAAAATGTGTTCATAAAAATTCTGCTAGAGGTCAGTAGCAGAACTGACTCAAGCAGTGTGGCTTATGGAAATGAAGACTTCACTGGAGTTAATTGATTTAATTGCAATATATGAATACTTTCATGGGCCAAAAATAGTAGATTCTTAAGACGCCTTTAAACTAGTGAAGAAAAGCAGAATAGAAATGATGATGGGAAGTTAAACAAGGTCAAACTGGAAAAAAGCACATATTTTTGACAGCAAACATGATTAACCACTGGAACAAAACACCATGAAAAACAGTGAATCTATTATCTCATGAAGAGTTCAAAACAAGATTATATAGACCTTTGTGAAAATTATGCTTTATTCAAATACAAGTGTCTGGGTCCACTGATAGGGGAACAATGAGGCTTTCTAAAATCTGTGAAATCCCGACAGGCAGACTGGATATTTCAAGATTTTTTTTTTCTAAATCCATGAATTTGGAATTATCTCTTCACCACTGAGATAAATAACCAACACAGAAGATGGCAAAATCTTCAGTCCTGGGAATGTTTCACAGCTCTTGCTAGTACTGGCTGAAGATGAGGAAGGCAAACCTTTTCCATTTCATGCATTGATTCAGAGCCCGGAAAAAACATAATTTGTTATATGTCTCCCTTTGTGGAAGGCACCGGAGGTGTTGCAAACCAGAGGCTCAGCTCACTGGCAGAGACTCTACCAAGCTATTTAGCTTCCCTATCACTTATATAACTGCATCATTGATTTTAGCAAAAACGCTCTGCAGTCAAGCATCAGGAAAGAAATTGAATTACTCCCCCAGTTGCATTCCACCATTCCCACCCCACCACCTCTCTCTGTGCCATTTCTCCTTACTTACCCCAGTGCTCACAGCAGTAACTCCCCATTGCATTTGTTCTAAGTAAGGGCTGTGAGACCCACTGGGGAAGAGCATTTTGTTTCTTAACAGGAGTCTGTTCACAGAGGATTTAGTGAGATCTCACGAAATCTTTGTGTCCGTTGCGTTGTGACCTTGGCTACAATGAGGGTGTTCATACTTTCCCTTATAAGTAAAAATGTGGCCTTGAGTTAAATGGATGAAGAGTTCACTACAAGAGTAGGTTTTTATCATGATGTCTCCCTGTCATTTTTACATAAATATATGATATTATGTATGTAAGATACCCAGCCTGACAAGGCTTCTGGAGGTTTTTGTTCCACAGCCAGAAAAGCTTCTGCTGAATAGAAAACATGGGATGCAGTAACAGAAGAATGGAAATAAAAGCTTCCTCTGAAGTTGTGTGGAGGGAAGAAAGAGCTGCGTGTTAAATGCTCAGAAAGTATCTTCCAAATAACCCAATTACCTATTTGCAACCTGTGATTCATGATGCATTTCTCAAACTATTCACAAAGGCTGACAGGAAGAATTTTTCCCCTTCCCTCCCCGAAATGCACCGCTACCTAATTCTGTCACCAAGATTAGAACAAGTTAAATCCTAATATTTCACTTGGATTAGCAGTTCCCACCAAATGACAGAGGTGAGAGATTTGTACTGGAAAGCAACAATGGCAAGGCAGAATAAAAGCCTCTGCTGCTTTGAATTATTAATAGTCGGTCACCGCAGTGCACATACCAATCACACTGTTCTCTTTTCTGGTGCCTCAGGAGAAAGAAGCATAGTTTCCAGCGTACTTCAAGCCTTTTAAAACTGCTTTGAGTCCATCCAGCTATTTTATAGGATAGTTTCAGGGCAGGGCAGACTTCTTAAAGACATATCATTCTGCTTAGGGGCATGAAATGAGGATTTCACGTGGCTTGTTTTGGGAAGGCATTTTCAACAGCATCTAAATGGAGGGAGAACAGTTTAGTGCTCCTAAACCCCTAAGGCTCTGTTAAAAAAAATTTAAATTTGTCATTATATAAGCATATAATTGTGTCTGAATTGCCATGCACCATAAGTCCCTTCTGCTGGTTGTCTTCATGCAGCTTATCCCACAGGTTCTGACATTTAATCTTTTCCTAATGCATCTAACAGGCTTGAACGGTATTTTTGAGGCAGAGGAGCAGCTTCTTGAAGACAACCAGAAAGTACTTTGCTGGACACCTATTAATGGTGTCCTGGAATCATTGTGACTCACGGGAAACACCAGCAAGCACAGCTCAGGGTGTTGACGGAGGTGTAGTTGCTGTGTCCAAATAAATGTTCTGAAATATGATGACCTTGCTTTCTAACCAGTTTGAGGTTTAAGCTGCAGCAGACTAGAGACACATCTTTACTTACCACCTCTCCTCTCTCCTCTGTCTTGATTGGTGAAAAGATTCAAGGTGTGACAGCTTGCAGGAGAATCATGAATCTCTCTTATTAGATTAATTTACCTAGAAAACTTAAGATTGTATTTCTATGGCAGAAGCTCACTTTTTACTGATTGAAAGAAAAAGAAAGCATTTAAAACCTGAAACAAGTATAAATGACACCGCAATATCTTTTTGCACCTGCAGACAGGATGAAACTATTGGCTCAAGAGATGAAAAAGATGAAGCACACAGAGCTGACCAAGTTACTAATTTTGACTCCCATAGCAGGGAGTAGCCTTGCTCAGGATAAATCCAATCTGCTTATTGTGAGTCAGCCAGAAGCTGCTTTTGTGTAGGGACCCTCTTCACAATGCCACGACAAGGAGCTGCAGGGATAATATATACAGACCTGTGGACATTGCCCATGGGCACAGTCCTGGAAGTTATGTCCATGGACCGAGGTATTTATTATCTTGCACTGAAAGCACCTAGGGCTGTATAATCTAAATAAATGAGGCTTATGGCCAAGCATAAAATTAACGTTTATTTCTGACCTCTGTTGCTTTTAATCTATGACCTGAAGTCTGTCAGTCCACCGAGTCCTGCAATTTCTATCCCGACCAGGGAGACAGCAAATACTTTCCTCAGTGGCACACACGTCGCATTCCCTTAAGCATTCATGGGAATGTAACTCCTCCCAGCTGCGTCTGAAGACTCCTTTTTCAGTTCAGGCTACTGTGCTGATGCAAATCTCAGTCAGAGAGAGATGGACTGGAGATCCATAGGAATAAATAAGCCCAAAGTTTTACTGGAGCATCAACCAGCTCAACTGAGACCCTTCTTCCCAAACCAAATGGCGTAAAATGACTACCAGCATCTCAGACAGCCCTGTGAATTTTCCTCCTAATCTGATCTTTGCTGTCGACTTTCCCTCATGATCGTGATCATGATCCTACCAGTATTGAACGGCCACTCTAGGGACTAGTCTTGGCACTGTTTATGTTGAATCTTGTACTCCTGCTGGATTCAAGTCCTCAAGAGCGTGATGTTCATTACTGTGGTTGCCAAAGCACATTAGGGACTGTTAAAGTTGAAGAGCTTTTTTATCCAGAGCAGTCAGATCATAACAGATACCTTTCCTGACCTTTAGTATAGCACTTGGCTACATCACATCAAGTTTGGTGCTGAAACACTTGTATACATTTTCTTATAAAACGAATTTAGCAGATGAAACTTCCCACATCTTCCCATCCCATAAGACGGATGGTCCCATGATCAAAATGATGGAAGCTATAAAGACCCACAGGTACAGAAACAGAAAGGATGCAAAAATTGCATGCAGAACATGCACATGGACAAACACAGGCTCAGACCAGGGTATCTGAAACAAGCTACCACGAAATCAAGACGCTTCTAAGTCTCACCTCAGTTTTAAGTCAATAAAGACCAAAACACCTAGGATGTTGGGTGCGGGGGGAAGAAGAAAAAAGAGACAATACAAGCTCATGCTGGAGGCAGGGAGCTTAAAAAAAAAATCAGAGAATTTCAGTAGGGTTGTCTTAAAAATGTCTCTGGAAAACAAACACATCTGCTGACTATCACAGTCTAATTCATCTGAAAATCTGTCATGCTGCTTGCAGAGGAAAACCACTAGCATTAGAAACATTTCCAGTATTTTCTGAGAGATCCATTTACTGTGTAATCATTGTTTAGGTAGCTACGAACAACTTTGCCTCTTTCTTGCTTTCCTGTGACACCCTTAAATAGCACTCACTCTTTTACCAGCACAGAATGCTAATGTGCAGAAAGGTCAGCTGCTTTCAGTCCTTTACAGTGCATCATTTTTTAAAAGGAGCTCTTAACTCACGTGGGCCTCTAACAAACAAGCATCAGATGATTTTCTCATGCTGAACACCCTCTGCCTGGAACAAGGAAGGCAGATATGTCCAAAAATATAATGCTACTGTATTTATAGCTGAGAAAAAAGTTTAGAGTGCAAATTAAAATGCATGGCAATCATCTGACTTTGCTCAAAGATCACATCAGTTTCCCAGAAGGTCACATAACATTTCCAAGGTTTTCAGGTCAGCTGTAGGGTCCAAACTAACCTGGAGAGGTTTGGCATATCAATTGGGAAATGTGTGGTTTTGATGTGAAATCATCATGATTTGAATGAGGTAGGAGTCGAAATGAGAAGGAGGGGGACAGGGAGAACAGACGGACTTTTCTAACCTGATTTCTTCCTGGCAATCCCCAGCATTTCCCGTGTTTCCCTTCAGGCTGGGACGGGGATTGTTTTAGTATCTTTGTCCTTTACAGCAGCCAGATGTGCCATGAGGACTTAAATGACAGTAACTGAACAATAACACCCAGGACGTCACCATTCTCCCTGCTGGAACTCAGTAAGCCCTGAACTTTATAGAACTGCAGCTATCCAGTGTATTTCTCTCTGTATGTTTAACACAAGATGCTGCAGTAATCAACACAGCTGTACTCCAGCTGCACAGACAAATTGTTGTACCCCAGAAAGGTACCAATTGCCGCTGACTAGGTGCCTGCTGATAGCCTCTGGCAACTGCAAAGTAAAGTCTGTTTGTTTAAAACAACCTTCATGTCATATTGCAACTCATGAAGTTCTGGGACCTCTGTTGCCTCTGATCAGGAGAACATAGCCTGAGACCCAGCCCAAGTCTGTGAATGGCATCAGTCATCGGGAAGTCATCTCAATCACCTGGAAGAAATAAAACTTGCTTAGTAGTTTCACGTTGTGTAATACATAACCCAGCACTTTCTAACATTAAAGTAGGTTAATATTAAAAACTCCTTCTACTGAATTATTGTACTAGAAAATCCTGAAAACTCTACCCTATGCATTATATTCTCCAAAACATTATCTTCCATGAACAAAATGCAAGGTCCGAGCTGTCTCGCTAATTCATCCTACACTGTTTTTATATAACACCAGACTCTTGTTGATTTATAATACAGTCTCTAGCCAAGGTTGGAATCCCACTTTACTCCACTCCATATGGTGTCAATGGAATTAGTCATCTCTTCAGTGCCCCTGGAAATGTTATCGGACACAAGGTCATGTGCAGTCACATTGTACATGAGGAGAAGTATTCAGCAGTGCTCTTGCACTACTACAATCTCATCAGAAGGCACTGCTAAAGGGAGAGAGGCTTCTTTGGTACCCCTCATCTCCATCACTGCACACAGATCTAGCATGGTGGGACTCCACAAGACTCCCTGAGTGGGTTTCAGGTTGTGTTAATCACTTCACCAGCTACTTCTGAAAGTGTGTCTATAGTGATAGCCTTGAAGAGTTTGCAACTGAAGTAAACAAACGGGATGAATAGGGAAGGAAATGAAAAGCCCTAAGCACCAGAGGGATTTGTTTGATGCTTCTTGGCCTGTTCATGTCAGAGTCAAAATTGCATTTCAGGTCCTTGATCCCAACCCAGACCTAAAGAACCAAGTTGTATCACTTCAGATAGCGTACAAGGTTTTTACAGGCTGCTTTGTTGAACTGACCATATAAGTCTGTCAAACTTTTCTTTCTCCCCATAAACAAATGCTTATAGAAGAGTTCCTGAGTTCCTGCCTGAGGAGTTTAATCCTCTTAGTCTCAAAAGAGACTCACATGGATTTTTCTCTGTTTTCTGTCACTGCTAGGGGATGTGATTGATTCTTTCATTATTCTTCCAGCTCAGAATAATGGAGACTGGCATTTTGCTTTGGTAGATGCACATTGGCTTAAAAAACACTCCACGTCCATCCATCTGCTAGAGCTCTGGAGAGCCGAGCAGTGCTTCCTATTTTATACGTTCAGTCTAACAGAAAAGATTTCATTTTCCTTTGCTTGAAAGAGTTACACTGAGTGTGTGGTTGTATCCTATGTGCGTTTCTCTTTTGGTCTTAACCAGGGCTTGGCCAGGGCCTTCCCTACCCTGGAATAGATTTAGGGTTGATTCTTGCGACCCTGAAGGGACAGGACCATGCACCCCATCCCAGCAAGCCATAGCATGACACAAAGACCACATAAAGACATGGTGCGCTGGTGCCAGGCAGATCTACTGAGAAAACTTTTGCACAGCTGCAAGGAGGTCCCCAGCAGGACCCAGCCTGCTGCTCACAGCAGTGCATAAAGCGTGAAGTTGTGCCGTGAATGTTGGACCATGTCAGTCTATGAGTAGCAGCAGACAGGGCACAGTGGTTATCACTGCCAGTTTAAGTTTGAGCAGTGGGGCTTCGCTAGGAAATCAGAAATAGGCCAGTTTGCAGCAAAAAAGGGGGGACAGAGGCACACTGAGGTGACAACCTTCTTTAGGGCAACCTTCCAGGCAGCCAAAGTTAAGACCCAGTTAAGACATCGGCTCCGTATGGCCACATCTACCACAGATGGCAGTGGGGACACGGTCCACTTCTCCATCCAAGCAGCAGGTTGGAGCATGTTGGTGCTTCCCCTGGGGCAGATGCTCAGGTTTCTTTTCTGACAATCAGGCACATGGTGGAGGGATGCCCAGGTCTTGCACCCACCATCATAGCTCTTGGGCATCATTTAAAGCAATAGTTTATCTGCTTCCTCAGCTTCAGCTAAATTGTAATACTTTTGGTTACACTTGTGGCTTGCTGCATTTCACGTCTCATTCTACCCCATTCATTGGAAGCAACCAGCATGGAGTGGGATCCTGCTTTGAATAAACAAACTTGTCCCTGTGTGGTCCCTCTCATTTGTGTTCCGGTGTCACCCAGAGCACGCTTTCTGTTAGGTACAATATGGCAGCGGTGGTAGCAGAAAACACCACCATCCTGAGGCTACAGAATGGCTGAGATTTGGGTCCATATCCAACCTCTAATACATCCCTTGGAAAAATGCCTTCACTTTCCTATGCTAGTTTTTTTTCTCTGCCTTCTGTTTGTCATTTATTTAGAAGCTGAAACATTCAAAATGGGGAAAAGTCTCCCGTATATTTTAAAGGTAATTAACATGCCGGTGCCCTGGTTGCCTGCAGGATTGCGGAACACATGAATGAAAATGCAGGATACGGCACAGAACCACTTCTTTGACTAAATCTCTATTTGCATTCAGCACAGCCACTGTGGCACGCAGACACTCCCCCAGCAACTCGAACCAGTTATAACACCCTGGCTCCTGCTTGAATAGCTCTAGGTAAGGCTGCTGAACAACAAAACCCCCCAAATCAGGATTCCTTTGTTACTTAGGTGGGATCTGGGGATAAAACAGCCAAAAGTGAGGTAGTTTTGTTGTCTTCAAGTGTAACCCTTCCCATTTGTGTCAGTGTTTCCTAAGGCAAAGAGCGGTTTAGAAAGGGAGAGAAAGATTTGGGGGAAAACACTTAAATTCTGTGAGAATAGGGCAATTAGCACTAGAGATGAGGATGCTGAAGCCCAGGAGACCTTGCCTAGCTGCTGTGCTGTTATCACATGACCGGGTAGCATATTTGAAGGTAATAACAAGTAACTCCATTAAGCTCTCAATAGATTGGGAAGCTTGGAGAGCATTTAAAAAAAAAAATTCTCTCTTTCTCTCAGCAGGTGGCTTTCTACAAGCTCTCCTCGTTCCCACACAATGGTATTTTCAGTCTCTTATTCAACACAGTAGGAAACTTAAATGCTTAAATGTCCTTGAACGTTTTTGTCTTGTGTTTTGGCAACCATTTTCCTTTGCTGCCCTCTTGTGGGATAATAGACTAAACGTCCATTCAGAACAAAAATAAAAGCCTTCATTCACCAAAATACATCCTGACCTAAATTCACCTAGACTGGAGATAGATCTCTGTGAAAGAAGCTTGTTTTATTTCATGCAGTTTATTCACGAGAAGAGTTTTTCTTTGAGTGGCAGTCTCTATATGGTAAAACAGCTCAAATGTGAAATATCCATGTCGTAAAACATCATTGTTCAGGCCAGGTGAAACCAGCACGAAACAATTTTTCCTTGAGCTGGTGGGGAAAATACATATATGCATGTACACAGTATATACTGTATTCACAGGTATTATGTAAATGTATACATATATATGTATACATATATATGCATATATAGAGAAAGTACAATATACATAGGAGTTTACTTAATGCAGCTCAAGCATAATTCTCATTCCTACTGCCATGACTTCTAATAAATGTTCTCGGATTAGCTATGAAGCCAATCCTGTTCTTGAGAGACTAGTCCCATATTATTTTATAACCATAGTAGGTTCCCTTTCACAGTACTAGTTTATTAACACCTTTAATTTCGACTGAATAATGGTGCCATGTGATCTTTATTTATGAGTAACCAAATGTTATTATCCAATACAGGGTGGCCCAGAGCAGATAATGCAATCATCTCTGGATGAGCGGCAGCCAAGGCTGCCTCCAGCTTGCTTCCCTGTCAAGGAAAATATCCACAGACTACGTGACATAAACCTGTGAGGCCTAAAGGTCTTTGTGTCATCCCAGTAAAACAGTGCTGTAAAAGCCTGGGGGACTTGCAGGGCTCTGTAGGTACAGCCTTGCAATGAGACACAGTCTCTCATTAAGGCACTGAAAACAGCATCAGCTGAGACACTTCAAATGTGTTACTTTGGAATTATTTCCGCCTCTTTTTTCCTCTCCAGTTAAAATTTATCTCTTTCGGAAGACAAAGTTTGAATCCCGTAAAAAGCAGGCAGATGTTCACATCTTTCAGAAGTGGCTGACATTTCCAAAACTTGGGCATTTTATACTACCTTAAACTCTTCCCATGAGTTTTCAGCAAGAAGCACCAAGTCTCTCTTTCCCTGGGCATGGTCCGTCATTCGCCTGACAACAAAACCAAAGCTTTGGAGTGGTCATTAACCCAAGCAGAGGAAGAAACCCTCTACCGCAAATCCACCGCAGACCCCTTTCAGATGTCTCTTTGGGTGGCACGCACGAGCAGGACACGTTAGTTGTTTGGGGGTGCCTTGGGTACAGTAAATGTCGTCCCAAAGGGAGATGGATTTGGGGGATTACCCCACCTCCCCCCTCTCCCAAGCAGATTTATTCGTGAAACCAGTGCATTCTTTGGGGTACTTCACAGTCACTGTTGAAGTAAGCCCAAACATTAGACTTTTATATAAAATGTTGGCATTTTGAAACATAGTGAGTTCACCTGAGGGGATGTTTTCAAAGATCCCTATCAGCACCCTGCTATTTTTAGAGGAGGGTATCACTACAAGTCTTTCTGTCAGACTGTGCTGCATCTCAGTTTTTAATATATGCAAACTCCAAAATCCAGGACAACCACAAATGCTTTGTGTTCATGATTCTATGATCATTCAGAGAAACACAGAGCATTCTTTATGTAAATTCACTGAATTAATTACAAAAAGTTTAAAGGGGGAGACCACATATCCTAGAAGAGGAGATGTGGCAGACGGAGTGGGAAATTTAGTCATCAGGCAATTCATTCATGATGTTGGAGCAATGTAGAACAGCTACTTTCCTGTTATTTTTGTAGGAAACAATAGCAAATATCTTGTCAAAAGCAGTAAGTGTTGTGAGCCAGGACCTCAGTTCAAGAGGGTGAATCACTGCAATGGAATGGATTCATCTATTATGAGCTTGGCACTAAAATTTAAAGCACTCTAGCAAGGGTCTGTTAGAGATAATGAAGTAGGCATTACTAGGATGTCCTTTTCAGCAGTTTATCCCAAAATGTTTTCCAATGGAGATCAGCAATGCAGCCACAATTCTACAGATGAGAAAACTAAGGCACAGTGAGGCAAATCAGTTTATTCAAGGTCATGCAGCAGGCAGGAAAACTCCATTCTTTGAATTGGAGACCAGTACTCTGCCCACTTGACCACACTGCATAATGTTTGCATTCTCTGAGGCCAGAAAATGCTCTATTTGTTCATGTAATGCCTAGCATAACTAGCTGTGAGCGCCTTTCTGAGGGTGATGAATGCTATTCAGTGTGCAAAATAGTCTGGCAATTCACTGATGCTCTCCACCCATGTGAACTCCAAGCTCTTTTTACCTCCTCTGTCTATGTAACAGCACACAGTAAGAGACAGCACTACCTTACGATAGAGCCAGGCAAACGTTATAATCAGTAATTTGTTACAGTAATTACTGTTTTATTTAAATCAGTTTCACTTCAATAAACCCATGTACTGCCTGTCATATATCTCATTAACAAACGGTCCAAACATGAAGAGCAAAAATATATATTGCATTGACATGTGGAGAAGGTGTGCAAAGGGAATTAGGATGCCTTTCTAAGCCAATGCAAATTTCTGTAAATCACCTATTGGTGCAAATTGGTATAGATTTGTTGCATCGACTGATGCTACATTAATTAACACCTGCAGAAATTCTAGCCCATAAATCATCATTTTCCTCATGTCTAATTTAAGGAACAACCTAACCAATCTCATGCTCTGAGCATTAAAAACAAACCAATGCCTTCAGGTCCTAATTTTCTGCAATCATTTTTCTTACGTCCTCATACAGAATTTGGTAAAATGGGTGAACTCAATGTCAAATCACAGTTTTCCACTCACTGACCTCACAGTAGCATTTAACACCCACAACACACAGCATAAATGACGAGAGAAGGAAGTGACGCCAATTAGTATTTGACCTGTTGATTTTCTGTAATAAGAAACACATTCAGGTCTGCAGCAATTCAGGGACACAGGGAAGAGTCCTGGTTGCCAAACTGTACAGACAGCCCTGCTTATTCATACTTTGTAAATTCACCACATTATTTTGTTTGGGAACACTAACAATACACTTTTTCACTGGAGGAAATAATGTATCTCACTTCCAGGCCTTTATTTTGCTCTGCTTCTTTCTTTATTTTTTCTTTTTTTTTTCCCCCTGACAGCAGAATCTGTCAAAATCTAATGAGTTTCAGAATCACATTGTACTATGTTATGGCTGGAAGAGTCACTATGATTTTCTCCTACTTACTTTCATGTTCCAAAAACTTGTCATCTGTGTTGCTCACGGGAGAAGGGAAGCGTATATTTTTCTTCCATTGAATACATTTATTATTGTCCTATATAGCACCAACAAAGAGTAAGTCCCTTTTACCTTTATACTTCTGTAAGCTATATCCTTTATGTGTTATCCATGGAGTATAACACAGAGTATAGGATAATCCCAGTCCCAAAATTCTCAGATTAAAAGGAAAGGACAGGCACAAGCTTAGGGTGGGCATAGGGGGTATGAAGGGAGGCAGCTCTAGTGCCTTCTACCCTTATGGTAGGTGGTGGTCTTCACATGTGAGGTTTTGTAGGGAAGAAAGAGCCAAATAGAGAAATTAAGCCAAGGAGAAAAATTAGGTGCAGAAGGAGGTTTAGAGTGATATTTGGGGCTCAGTCAGAGAGTACAGCAAAGTGCCTATTCTGTTTATGGCCTCTGCTTTCAAGAAGGGGCTGCCCATGCTCACACAGAAGGACATTTGGTGCATCCCCAATTCCAGGCCTGTCTGACTTGTCTCCACATCTACTCACTCCCAGCCCCCCCCCAGAAAGCAGAGTGACACCTATACATGCCACATTGGCTGCATGATCGTGCCAGCTAGCTTCTCCCAAGAGCCCTCCCTAAGCCCACATAATGGTGAAAAAGAGGTGTCGCTGCAAGGAGATGCTGGGTAGGTCATCTCTGCACGGAGCTGTAGGCTCCAGAAGAAGGAGTCCTTACCTCCACCAACACTCCTTTGTTTATGCCCTCTTGGGGTGCTATTAGTCTGATCTGATGAGATTTAGAAATGTTCAGAGAAAAACAGCTCAGTAGGACCCCAAGGAGAACCTCATCTATTCATCTCAGATTGACCTGTGAGGTTTCTAATCAACAGATCTGTTTTTGAACTGGGTCTCAGCTAGTGGTTGAACAGGACTGCAGTTGCCTGTGATGGCAGGACAGCAGCCTGCAGTGTTATAAGCCAGGTGCACATAACCAAACAGCTTTGTTAGAGCGTGCAGTCTCTGCAAGCCACAGTTTTCTCTGCCCCACAGACAAGTGGGAAGTCCCCTGTACAGCATCCAAAACAAAGGGAGATCAGAAACCCCTGTCCTGCACCTACAAATAGAGATGCTGCTTTGTGTTGGGAAAGATTACCTACCAAGGAAGGCAGGAATTGATGTACCATTTTTTTCAATCCTCAAATATTCTGGGGGCAATGCAGGTACCTAGTGCCATTTTTGATTCGCCAGGGTATCCCATCCATGCATCATGAAAGGTGCAGGGCCTCCACCCGCACCATCTCTTATCTGCTCGTTGTGTTTGGGAGACCTGCCCTACGGTGGGCTGACATGTCTGCAGTGCCACCGCTGAGCCACGGTGCCATGGCATGGAAGAGCAGTTCTTGTCCGCCTGCTCTGCAACTCCACCTAGCCCTGGTTACAAGATTTAGCTAGATTAATTTAGCATCTAATCTTTTCTTTTTTATTTAATCCTTCCAGTTTCCCAAATGCCTTATTTTTTGTTCTTTGAATCTTTACCATTTTGAATGCACAGCCCTCTGTATGGTGATGCACTGGATACATAGATAAGACTGACACCTCTTAGCTAAATAATCACTTTGCTTTGCTCAGTTTGTTTATGTAGACCAGAAGTTTCAGTAGTAGCTTGTTGAAAACTTGCAGAGTCCTAGAAAATAGGACTGAAAGGAAGAAAGCATCTGGGCCAGCCTCCTGACACAAATGCTGTCAACTCTACCTATAACATTCCCACAGATATATTTCTGTCTCTACATTTTATTCAGCACCATTAATTTTTAATATTCCTTTACCCACTGCCTAAAACAAAAATCATTTTCACTGGATCATTTTGCCTCTTTTCCTCTAAACCGAACCTCATTTTGTTATTTGCAAGCAGCTTTGTGTCCTTTTGTCGTTATTACTTTCTCCTGCCTGGTGTTCACATTTCCCTTCAATTTAATAGTCTAAGAATCCCATTAACAAGCAGCCTACTCAGCCTTCTTAGACCATTAACATGGGTGTTAAACAATTCTGACTCTAATGGTGACCCATCAGCCACATCTTCAAAAATGCTGCAGTTTCAGTGGTTTTTAGCTAGCTTGCCTGCAAAGCCATTTTGAATGAATGTTTTGGGTAAGATTTATTCGCAACCATTCACAATATCTCCTTGAAATCCAAAGTTGATTCTCACATTTCTTTCATCCATCCACATCCTGATGTTTTCGGAAAGTTGCAGATGGCAAATCTTTGCAGTGTAATTCTGTCAAAAGTCAAGTCTTCAAAATGTCCCATGCTTTTTTGCACACAGTGCCAGTATTTTCTTCATTTCAGGACACCCATCACTTTATTCACGGTTTAAGGAACAGCAATTGCCAGGATCATTTTCCCTTCACCTTCTGAGCACTCTTCTCTAGATTTTCAGAGCTATCCCAATTTCCAGAGCTGATGCTTTTCAAGTTACGGTGTTGTTCACCTGAATGAATGTATTTCTTTGTCATTCAGACAGTGTCTCAGCTCAAGGGAGGTGAGAAGAAGAAAGAGCTTCTTTCATAATACTTGATGGAGCAGCTGGACGCTCCATCTGAGCATGTGGGAGCTGACGGCAGTCACTGCTCTGAGAGGCAGTGACTGTAGTGAGTGTAGATTCAAGACTGTTGTTTTCCAGCTGATGTCTGCATTGCCTGGGCCACAAAGCTGGACATCAACAGCTACACAGACCTGGCAGATGTCCCTGCCTTGAGATGACTCACCAGCTTCAAACCAGATAGTTTAAACGCTTGGCTAAGAAGGGGTAATTAGTTTTGGGAGATATTCTTCTATGTCCTTAATTGATTTTATTCTTAAGGAAATTTAGGTTGTAAGAGATTTAGATTTTCAGATAGCAGATAAATTATTTATTCACAGAAATAGGAGACTGCACAGATTTTGCCCAGCTCTGTGAGTGGGAAAAAATATTCCAAACCTGTGGTTAGATGGCTTGAAGAACAGCAGGACAATTATACATTTACCAGTCTTAGAACAGGAAATGATCTGTGTAATAGACCCCTAATTCAACCACCTGCTTTAATTAGGAGAGAATGTAGTTAACATTGAAATCACTGCCTTGAGACATAGGTTTATAGGAAGAATAAACTAATGATCTTAGAGCCTTAGCCCACTGGTCAAACTCAAAAATTGAGGATATTTAAATGGCAATTTCACATCCAGAAAGTGCTTCTGAACTGCTGAACAGTGACTTCTTATACTCTTGACCAGTTTAAATTTTATTCTTTCATTGTTGTTGCATAGGAGACATTAGCAAAAATAGTGCTTTCCTGGAAATATATCAGTCATACATTGTCATCTGCTCAGAACTAGCTCTGAGCAGAGATTCATGGAGAACCCACCCAGCCTTGCACAAAGTCTCTCCTCTTTAAGGTGACAGAAGTTTCTACAAAAACTTGTATATACTTCTTTAGACATCTTTCTTAGATGTCCCCACACACAAGCTCCCATTTGTGCACGTCAAGTCTAGGAAGACTTTCTAATGAGATCTGAACTAGCACACTAAGGATATGTATTTTACAGAACTGGTAAAACAGACAGACATTTTCTAGAGATACATCAGTAATTGATAGTCCCTGAAAAGGACTCATTTTTATTCCAACAGAAGGCTTCCCATGGCAGGGTTATAAACCCTGAATCCCCTGTCAGCTCATAGCAAAGACTCTCACACTTAATGCCTAAATAAAAGCTTCTCTTCTATCTCATTAAAACCAGCTGGAGTCTTTCCATAGTTTCAGTGGGCCCCAACCAGCTACAAAGAGATTGTGATTAATGTTTAACATTGGTAAATTCAATACGAACGGCAGCAATGGTAGTAACTGACTCTGAGAGTTTTTAATCCCACAAGAAACCGGTTGAAATTAATTCTACTTGAAGACTTCTGGGCCTGGTTTATTTCTGTGTCAACCCACGCGTACGATGATGCAGGTCCACTCTGTCAAAACACCAAACCTCCAGAGCTGTAACCAATGTCCTGGGGTAAGTGGTCACAAAAAGCTATGGGAGAGCACAGTGCAGGACTAAGAACAGAGTTTAATCCGCAGTGTATCTGTCTGCTCACTCGTGGACTGGCACCTTGCAAGCCAGATCCCAAGAAGAAATTCATCCAAACTGTTGGCACCTATCTTGACCAGCTGTCTAAGTGCCCTTGTAGTCAATGGCGAGTCAGTGGAGCCTGGATTGTGACCCATCCGGTCAAATGTGAGCACCTACTTTGCAGTGAGACAAATCACACCCCACGCTCCTTTGACTCTACTGAGCAGATCTCCACTGGTTATAAAGGGATCCCATGGTCCCATACAGGAGTCTATATTATAAACACCTAAAACTAAATAAGGTAATTCTTTCCCAGATACCTCCATCCTGGCATTTGGGGGCAGTGGATGTCATACAAAGTTGCTGGTAATGTAATGCGAAGCTGAACTAGGATCCTGGAGAGGAGGTCAGCTATTCTGTGCAAGGAGAACTGCAAGGTCAGAGGTCTGGCTCCAACCTTTTGTCATGAATGGGTGATTGAGATCGCCTAAAGAACCACTGTCAAAGGTATTGGCAAAAGTGGTTTTAATATGATGTTGTAAAAGTGCAACTTAACAAAGTTTGATGGCAAGGTTCACTCTATTACTGTACAGCACAATCATTTGAACAACGATTCAAAACTACCAAGACACAAAGCAAAGTTACCATGACACAAATCAAAGTTACCAAGGCAAAATCAAAGTTACCAAGACAAAACCAAAGTTACCAAGTCACAAATCAAAGTTACCATACTACAAGGTTATGCGCGATATTGGTTGCTTACCAAATATCTGCTAATGGTAAAAGGTCTCTCTACCTCAAGCAGCAACCTTGAGAGGCATGCCAGCTCAAGGGGACATCGGGACCATAGAATCATAGAATCGTTTAGGTTGGAAAAGACCTTTAAGATCATTGAGTCCAACCGCAAAACTAAGACTGCCAATTCCACCACTAAACAATGTCCCTAAGCACCATATCTACACATCTTTTAAATACCTCCAGGGATGGTGACTCCACCACTTCTCTGGGCAGCCTGTTCCAGTGCCTGACAACCTTTTCGGTGAAGAATCATAGAATCATAGAATCATAGAATCATTAAGGTTGGAAAAGACCTCTAAGATCATCGAGTCCAACCATCAACCCAATACCACCATGCCCACTAAACCATGTCCCTAAGCGCCTCATCTACATGCCTTTTAAATACTTCCAGGGATGGTGACTCAACCACTTCCCTGGGCAGCCTGTTCCAAGGCCTGACCACTCTTTCAGTAAAGAAATTTCTCCTAATGTCCAATCTAAACCTCCCTTGGCGCAACTTGAGGCCATTTCCTCTTGTCCTATCGCTTCTTACTTGGGAGAAGAGACCAACACCCACCTCGCTACAACCTCCTTTCAGGTAGTTGTAGAGCACGATGAGGTCTCCCCTCAGCCTCCTCTTCTCCAGGCTAAACAACCCCAGTTCCCTCAGCTGATCCTCATAAGACTCGTGCTCCAGGCCCTTCACCAGCTTCGTTGCCCTTCTCTGGACACGCTCCAGCACCTCCATGTCCTTCTTGTAGTGAGGGCCCCAAAACCGAACACAGTATTCGAGGTGCCAAGCCTGTAGCATTGCATGGGGTGTTGTGACCCAAGCGCAGAACCCAGCATTTGGCCTTGTTGAACCTCATACAGTTGGCCTCGGCCCATCGACCCAGCCTGTCCAGGTCCCTCTGCAGAGCCTTCCTACCCTCAAACAGATCAACACTCCCGCCCAACTTGGTGTCATCTGCAAACTTACTGAGGGAGCACTCGATCCCCTCGTCCAGATCATTGATAAAGGTATTGAACAGGACCGGCCCCAGTACTGAGCCCTGTGGAACACCACTCATGACCAGCCGCCAACTGGATTTAACTCCATTCACCACAACTCTTTGAGCCCGGCCATCCAGCCAGTTTTTCACCCAGAGAAGAGTGTACTTGTCTAAGCCATGAGCAGCCAGTTTCTCCAGGAGAATGCTGTGGGAAATGGTCTCAAAGGCTTTACTGAACTCAGGTAAACAACATCCACAGCCTTTCCCTTATGCACTAAGCGGGTCACCTTGTCATAGAAGGAGATCAGGTTAGTCAAGCAGGACCTGCCTTTCATAAACCCATGCTGACTCGGCCTGATCACCTGGTTGTCCTGTACGTGCCGCGTGATTGCACTCAAGATGATCTGCTCCATAACCTTCCCTGGCACCAAGGTCAGACTGACAGGCCTGTAGTTCCCCAAATCCTTCTTGCAGCCCTTCCTGGAGATGGGTGTCACATTTGCTAACTTCCAGTCAACTGGGACCTCCCCGATTAGCCAGGACTGCTGATAAATGATTGAAAGTGGCTTGGTGAGCACTTCCGCCAGCTCCCTCAGTACCCTTGGGTGGGTCCCATCTGGCCCCATAGACTTGTGTGTGACTAAGTGGTGTAGCAGGTCGCTAACCACTTCCCCTTGGATTATGGGGCTTCACTCTGGCCCCCATCCCTATCTTCCAGCTCAGGGGACTGGGTACCCACAGAACAACTGGTCTTACTTTTAAAGACTGAGGCAAAGAGGCATTAAGTACCTCAGCCTTTTCCTCATCCTTTGTCACTATGTTTCCCCCCACACCCAATCCCTGCAGCCAGGCTGCTTAGCGGGGAGAGCTCAAAGAAAGCTCACTTAGGCTGTCGTATTTATGTAATCAAGTGGCTGTCGCGTAGTCAAATTACATGCGATGGGAAAGGTACGCATGAGACTCCTTGTACCCACAACTTTCTTTGTTCCTTGATAAATGAGTCTTGGAAAAACCACCCGCTATTCATGTGTTAATCGCATGATCAGTGTTCCAAGCTCATATGCATCGATGCTTACTGTGTCACTCTGCTCCTTTGCGGGTTTTCAGAGAACAGATTGAAACTAGAGGCGTTCTTGGCCCGTTTGCAGCTTAGGCCTTCACCTCCTTTGAGGCTTGTACCAAACTGCCGCTAGTTTGGTTAAGGGGTCGAGTGCATCCGTCACACCTTTGCACAGGGACTGGGTCAGCATTTCAGTGCTTAGTGTCCATACACAAATCTTCCAAAGTCCTGCCTCCCCTCACTCTTTAATGGCCTTAATAAAAGGTAATGATAAAATCCTACTATGCTTTTATTCTTCAAGGCTTGATGGCTCATTATCTTTCCAGCTTTGTTTTTCACCAAGCAAATTGTTTATTTAATTCTCTAGCTAATATTGAAGCTGATATTAATGTACTTCTGTTCAGAAACTCCCTTTTTATCATTGTTATTAATATGATGTCTAGCATTCAAGCAAAATTCAGTTTTTTCATAAGGATACTATACAAAAAATTAAAGATGATCTCTCATGGCTGCTGGAAAAAAGTTCCTCTATTATCCTTCATTATCATAATGAATTGTCACCACTGACAAGAAGTGGTGTAAAACGAGGTTTAAAAATATCCTGCTTCTCAAACTCAAGTTAATCAGGTCATCCCTAGGGATGGAAAGTTTTTAGTTTGTGGTATCTGTCAAACCCTTAGCAAGGGAAATAATCTGTACAGGGATGTTAGAGGGAGACTTTCAGCCAGGGGCGTTTCTTCATTAAAAGCAGGATATGAACCCCCAAATGAGATTAACCTCCTTTAACTTTTGTCCTTGAGATCATGCAACACTTTTACTGTAAACAGAAGACTACTGAAGAAGTGTTATATCTGTATTACTTCAGGAGTGCTAATGTATGAAAAGCCTAATTTGAGAAAGATCACAGAGAATGTGGTAAAAGTCATAAGTGACTTGAGTCCTGAGATGTTGCCTTACTCACAGGATCATCCTCTAGTACATATTCTACAGCTCTGGCCCATGGAAAGCTCCCTCTGATCTTCTACAATGTCAGTTTTGATCTACGCAAAGAGGAAAGATCCAAGGTCCAATCCTTCCAAATCAATTAATGTGGTTGTTTCCTCAGCCCACACAGAGTGGATTTAGAAATTTATCTTTTAATAATGTTTCAATTACCTTGTTTAAGCTCCTAGAAGTGCAGCATGACAAAGAACTGAATACCTTGTTTCAATGTCATTATTTACCAGCCATATACCTATACCTTCTTTAAAATCCTGGAAATACTGCATAGCATTAACATCCGTGTTGCCGGGGTGTTTTATCAACCCCTCACAACTACATACTCAGCATCAGTGAAGACATTTCACTTGAACAGCAATTATACTTCTTGCCATCTAATCAAGATAACTGTGATTGACATTTCTGCATCTTCAGATGAAACAGATTAAGTTTTCCTCTTGTTAATTTATGGAGAAGGTAATGCCTTATGCAACATCATATTAGAACCTCTCCTCACACATGACATACAGATGCCTATCTGCTCACACAAATATGTTTCCTTACACAGAAATGTTAGTTTTATCCAGAAGATGCACACCTTGAAAACCTAATGTAAATTCATATTTTATGCAAAGTGAAATTTATGAAGTTAAATTTTGGAAACAACTCACTAGCTCTGGCTAATGATGCCTCTAGTGTAAAAAAAGAGCTTATAAAATTAATGTAATTACTGAGCTAAATTATTTTACACAAGCTGAAGAACAATGAGAAATAAAACATTTTAAGCTAAAGGGAGAAGTTTTGTATTTCCATGGAAAATGAACCTGCCAGATGTCCATTGCAACAACTGGAGGGGGCTAAGTGCTGGAGTTAGTAAAAGACTTACTCTTTTACCAGCTATGTAGATGGTCAGCTGAATTAGCACCTAAGAAGAGCACGCATACATGTGATACATGAAAATTAGGAAGTTATTTGAATTTTCTCACATGATGTTCTCATAAATGAAATATTGTCTCTATTAATCCATCTTAAAGTGTCTGAACAGTTGGTTGATAACTTCCTTGTACAGCTTCATATCATTTGCTGGCTATAATGCAGAAACATTTCAAGTGGAGCTTTAAAAGGGTCTCTTCTGCCCTGTCCTAGTTGGGATTCTCATTAACAGCTTGGCTGATGTAACAGCACACACTTGTAAAAGCACTTTAGACGAGGGACAGAGTACACATGACCTTTTTATACGTTAGATGAAGTTCAGTAAACAGAAGTGTCACATTGCATTTCTGAAGGAGAAAGAAAATACGCAAATACAACACGAAGGACAACAGGCTTAGCAATAACATGGAAAAAATAGACTTTGGAAGACACATTTGGCCAGCGCTTGCTGCTGCTGTCCAAAAAGAAAAATTTCCTTCCATGAGGAATAAGCAGGTGTGGTGTGTGTAAGCTGTGGGACATCATCACTCTTCTAGACTTCACATTACTGAAACAGCAGTTACAGAACCAAGCTCAGGCATGCCAGTGAAAGTCTAAAGGAGAGGAACAAAAAAGAGAAACATTCTGCAAAATATGGCCGCTGAGAATGTTTTTCAGGAATTACTGTGCTTAGTCCAAGAAAAGATCAATGCTGAAGGAACAGAAGTGGAGAAAAAAAGGAAGGAGTGGGAACGAACAAGAGCAGATGAGACTTAATAAACGACAGTTGGTACTAGAAGGATTCGTGATCAGCTGTTTGCTAACAGTGCTCCTAATTCCGTTTTCCACATGCTCCCACATTAAATCCTGAGTTTAATTTCCAGCATGGGAAATCTAGCTAAATCTGAGGAAAACCCTTCCACAACACAGGAAGAAGATACCTGCAGAAGGCCATGGACCCTCCTTTTCACGGAGTTTTTGAGTTCTGACTGGGCAGAAAATGTCTTTCCCATGAGATGGTCAAAGTTTAACGCCTCACTAGAGCTACAGCTTATCTTCTGCCATTATATCCAACACAGCTTTGCCCACATTCTCTGTTTGCTCCTGCAGTGCTGCCTTCAGGGACAGTCTGGAAACACTTGCTCTTTTTTCAGTATCAAGGCCCTTCTGGATTTTTCTCCAGTGACAGACAGATACCTTAAAGTATTTGCACATGGTGGCAATAACAACAGGTTATTGTAGTCATTGTAAATGCCTTCAGTGAAAAAAAAAGTTAAAATTACATGACAATTCCAGCAAGTGATTGCAGGAGTACTACTTTTATTGCTGTAGATCAAAGTTATGATGATTTATTATTAACATTTATTATGATTTATTATTAACATTTATTATGATTATTTATTATTTATTATCTATGATTATTTATTATTTATTATTTATTATGATTATTAATTATGTTAATTATTATGAACATTTATTATGATTAACATTTATTATGATTTATTATTAACAAATAAAAAAAATAAATGAAGTGGGTTTAAAATAGACAGTGAATCTTATGAGACAGTTACAGGGCCCCAGGAATGAGATTTCATCAGGGCTGTGACTAAATTAGCTTTAAAATTTACAGTTTTCTTATTCCCTTAAGGGGTGAATTGTTCATTGCCTCCCTAATATAATTTTCCACATCTCCAATCTGCAGCCTTAAGAGAAGATATTGCAACTAGAGAATTTCCTAATCTTTGTTGCCAGCTCTGACAAATGTTCTACTTTTGGTGAATAGCCCTTCATCGTATGTCAGGGCTGCTTCCTCCCTTGTGTTTGATGGCTTACCTGTTCTGTATGGATATCACATCTGGTTTACAGAGCTCACTCATTATAAATTAAAATGTGACTTAAAAGTAACCACCTGCTTAACTTTCTGTTATCCTTCCAGTTTCTGGTTGCTTTGTTTCAGAGCACTTCCTTGGATAGGTAACATCTTTTCAACTTGTGGAGGAAATTATGACATCATTCCAAAGGGTGACTGATTGGATATGTGATTGATCTTAGTAATAAATGAAAATAATAAATGATAATTAATGGAGAAAAAGAACATTTTAGCTGCATATCACTATATAAGATTTTTTAAAATTACTTTCAATTCCAACTTCATGAGACCAGAAGGAACCTCACTTTGTATAGTCATTTTTTATGACTTGTGGGATCAAAAAGAACACATTGATTTTCCACCCCTGTGAAATGCCACATGCCAGAAAAGAACACAACTTATTTCCTGTGCAGAGCAAGACAGAAGCAAAGGAGGAATTGCAAAGTAATGTGACAACTTCCTCAGAGCACTTTTGAGGGGGTTCAGTGAACCACCTTCAGTGTGTATGGCCAAGCCAAAAGACTTGATCCAACCACAGCAATTAAAATTCAGATAAATAATTTAGTAATGGGCTTAGCAGGGGATTTTGCTGTCCACTTTCACACATGCATTTTTCCAGAGGTAGCCAGAGGTGTGGTTTGTTTTCTTTTTCATTGCCATTGTAATTCCTCAGCCTTTGGTCATTGCAGGGAGGCAACTGCAGAACAATAGAAGTTTGACAACATCACCCATAAAAGTGTTACAGCTTCAGCTAGCCTCTCCTCCACAGCAGCACACCTTTTGCTGCCTTCACGCAGGTTCCTGAAAGGTTTTGCAGGAGTACTGTTCATTGTCCTGGCCCAAAACAAAGCAATGCTCTCACAGATCACAAACATATCTGCAAATACTCGGCAAAGCTCTAACGCAATAAGATATATAGGGTCTTATCCTATTCTACTGCCAGTTGCTAAGGGGAGCATGTAAGGAAGACCATATGCAGAATGAAATAAAGTGCATTGCACAGTTATGAGCAGTGATTGGAAAATTGCAGCTGCAGAGGTATAATCTGATTCATTATTTAATAGATCCCGTATCAAGTCTCTACCATAGCAGCAGACTACAGCTCATACCCCTCTTGATTCATTGCTGCAAGCTTGCCACTGAAGATAATTATTTTATCAGATTTTATACATAAAAGTGTCAGACTGCAAGATTACTGGTGTGTCTTAGTGGTCTCTTGGTTCCACCTAAAGGTGAAGAAGAGGCTGACCTGGCTCAGGGGCATAACCAACCTGTGGAGACAGTAAGTCAGGGGGGAGGAAGGAAGTCTTTTCCTGCAACCTGCATGTGGGATCAGAACTCCTCTTCCCACCTTAGGCTCACGTAGCCACCTTGCACTGGGGCACAAGTCCCACTCTTCCATGGGAAAAACACCCAGTGTCTGGCATTGCAATTCTAGCATTTCATAGGCTTTGTGGATTGGACACTTCAACAGAAGAACTTACTAACACATTTATGAACAAATTTTACCTGCATTTAAAATTACTAACTTTTTAAGGACACGTAGGAATCACATTTCTTCATATATCTTAAAAAATTATAACCATAATGATAAAAAAGTAACTACACCCTGAAATATGCTGGTTAAATACTGTATGGTAAGTAGCCCCACTAAATGCCCTCCCTCACTTCCTCATATGCCTTAGTGTTTGTTACTTTTATATTGTTATACTGAAGATTCATCATAATTATAAACTCTATGTCAGAGTTTCCATTAACCATCATTTAACAAACCACAGATAACCCTAATCAGATTATGTAAACTTGTAACTCTTTGTTGTGGTTTAACCCCAGCCAGCAACTAAGCCCCACCCAGCCGCTCACTCATTGCCCGCCAGTGGGATGGGGGAGAGAATCAGAAGGGTAAAAGTGAGAAAACTCGTGGGTTGAGACAAAGACAGTTTAATAAGGAAAGTAAAAGCCGCGCACACAAGCAAAGCAACACAAGGAATTCATTCACTACTTCCCATCGGCAGGCAGGTGTTTGGCCATCTCCAGGAAAGCAGGGCTCCATCACACATAACGGTTATTTGGGAAGACAAACGCCATCACTCTGAACGTCCCCCCCTTCCTTCTTCTTCCCCCAGCTCTATATGCTGAGCATGACATCATATGGTATGGAATATCCCTTTGGTCAGTTGAGGTCAGCTGATCCAGCTGTGTCCCCTCCCAACTTCTTGTGCACCCCCAGCCTCCTCGCTGGTGGGGTGGTGTCCTGGTTTCGGCTGGGATAGAGTTATTCTTCCTAGTGCTGTGTTTTGGATTTAGTATGAGGAGAATGTTGATAACACACTGATGTTTTCAGTTGTTGCTAAGTGCCCTGCTAGTCAAGGACATTCAGCTTAAGAAAAAAAAACAAAACAAAACAAGCCAGGACAGCTGGCCCAGCTGGCCAAGGGGATATTCCATACCATGTGACATCATGCTCAGTATATGAATGGTAGGCATGTTCCAGGAAGTACGATCGCTACTTGGTTATTGGTCAGTGCAGATGGTGAGCAATTGCATTGCGCATCACTCATTTTGTATATTCTATCATTATTATTATTATTATTTTCCCTTTTCTGCTCTATTAAACTGTCTTTATCTCAACCCACGAGTTTTTCTCACTCTTACCCTTCCGATTCTCTTCCCTTGCCGCTGGGGGCTGGGGGGAGTGAGCGAGCGGCTGCATGGTACTTGGTTGCCTGCCAGGTTAAACCACAACAGGTGGGGTGAGAAGCAGAAAAGGCCTTGGCTCTGTGTAAGCACTGCTCAGCAGTAACGAAACCATCCCTGTGTTATCAACACTGCTTTCAGCACAAATCCAAAACATAGTCCCATACTAGCTATTGTGAAGAAAACTAACTCTATCCCAGTCAAAACCAGCACGCTCCTGAAATCTCTTAATTGATAGATCACTAGCTCAGCTAGTTACTAGATAATAGTCCGTGTACTGTTTTAATTGATCCATCTTGTTAATCATAATGGTTTCTTCAAGAACCTGCAAACGCCATCTGATTACTTCTGGGACTGGTCTCAACAGCACAGGCTAAAAATTGTTTGAATCAAGGTAAAACTCTGATGAGTTACTTCCAAGAAAAGAAAAGCTAGGCAAGCTTTCACATGGGACTTTTCACAACACAAGGAAAATAGGCTACGCCTGCACTGCTGAATGCAGCTTCAAGACCAGACTCGTATATAGTCCATATTATGAGCTTACACCTGCGGTGTGCCCGGGGAAGTATCCCATCACCATGTATATTATTCACTCAGCAGTTTGAGGAAGAAAAACACAGAACGGGAAGCATGCAGTGCTACAGCCACACTTACCAGGCAGTGTATCTATAAGCTAAAAGAAGTTAAAGTGGGAGAGCCCACAGACTTCATACTGGTACAAGAGCAAACTTCCTCACCCTGCCTCCCACTTACACCCTAACCCCATTGGGGCAATCCTTCATCTAGCTCTGTGCTCCTCTGCATCCTCAAATTAATGGTCCATGCACAACACTGCATCACAGGGTGGAGAGCCATCATGGAGGGCACCCAGCTTCTTTCTCTCTGTCCCAGCAGTCTGAGGGACAGTGATGGGTATGGATTTTTCTCCGCTAAGTGAATTGCACAGTTCAGGAAGCACGGAGGGAAAAGTACACTGTGCTGAATATATAAAACTGACACAGCTTTCCCCAGACACGAGTGGGAATCAAGGAGCATGTTGTAAAACTGACTCAAATGATCTAGCATATAGCAAGTATGTGCCATTACCTCTTCAGAGATTTGATGAAAATCTGAAATCTGAAGTTGCATAGGCACAACTGGCTTAAATAAAGGGTATCATAAATGGAAACAAGTTTTGCAGCCAAGACCTAAAAATAGAGGATACTAAATATACGGGCTCTGTTTGTTCTTCTTTTATCTTTTATCTAGTCCTGTTGGATTAGTATATTAAATTATTTAGGCTGGATTGATTAATTAAAATCTCTGATTTTCCTTTAAATCTTACAAACTTCTTTCATTGCCTGCAGCCTGCAACAACTGTTGGCTTTTTCCCCCCATATGCACTGCAAGGCAGAAAGTTAATATGCTCTTTGCAAACAGCATAATCAGCTAGGTGATATAGGAATGCCTCCGAACGTCTTAGCAAGTGCAATGTGCTCAGATCTCTTCAGCAGCAGCAGAAGCCTTTAGGGATAAATATTAAATGTGGTGTGGTGGGATTTAGCTCCACACCTCCTATTACCTTTCATGGGAGGCACACAGCTGAAGCTTTCTGCACCATGTTAAAAATTTAGGCGCTGATGTTTAAATATTGAACAAAATGTTTAATGTGAGAACATCAGTTGCTCTTTCTTTGTTGTTCAACCACTATGGAAATGGGACGGAAACAGTTTATGAACTTTCATATTGGCTCCTTTCACTGATGCTGTTATAAATGAGGGCACCATTCAGCCAATGACACAGAAATGCCAATTTTAATTTCTTTCGTAGTTCATAAATGCACATACAGGGAACGTTAAAATTCCCACCCTGCCTTTCAACATCACAAGTGCGGACGACAGATTGCAGGGGAAGACAAAGGTATCAAATTATCATCTCAGGAGGGAAGGTTCTGCCTCCCACCAGGTTTAGGAAGTACTGGTTGATGGGAAATGGGTCACCCCGGGGAAAGTGCAGCTGCCATATAAATAACGGGAATAAGAATCATCCCTGCACATGGACCTCTTGCCACTCGCTGTGCCCTTTTATCTGGAATATTATTGATATCTGCTCCCGTGTTACTATTTCACTGTGTATTTGTCATGGAAAGGACAGCAGCCACAGAATTTTCTCCTCTTGTTTCACTGTAAGAGTCAATTTAGGCAATCAGTAGAAGGGGGTTTTATGTGAGTGAGGATTATTGGAGTTGGCTCTTATGTGATAATACAAGTATTTAGCACCCATAGGCTAATCACGATCTCCCAGGACCTATGGAGCTACGAAGTTCCCTTCCTATGAAGGGCATGAGGAGATAAAACTGCACACAAAGGATCCAAGCCCATCAGTCAGTAAATTGTGGGAGGACAGAAATGGCCAAAGGGTTTAAATAGGTCTATTGCTACCTTATAATGCTGCGATGTACCTATTTCTCACTACTGATTTCCTCTTCCTGGTGGTTCATGCTTCTATCCCACTTGCCAGAACCTCTGATCTCCAGGAAGTGATTTCATCCCCAGAGTAAAGAACAAGTGCAAGGTAACTGCCTAAGGGTCATGGGCTGGGAAACAGAGTGGTCTCCTACTTAATGCAAATATCCCACTTAGGTGGACTGAATTGTCATTTGGAAGAAACTTTTTGCTCAGCTGATCTTGTAAGGAATTGATCAAATAATGTAACAAAATAGCTGCCATCCCTCAGGACAGACGGAGCAACCAAAGGAAAGAAAATCGAAGGAAAAGAATAGTGGAGAGAACTGGAGAGTGACAGAAGAAGAAAATGATGGGCAGAAGGACAATAAGAAAAACCCCAAAACAGAAAGAAGAGGGGTCAGATTAGGCCTGGTGCTTCTGAAGACACAGAAAAAAAGTGAGAAGATTGGATGAAAGTAAAGAGCCATGCAACTGGGAGACTTCAGATATTGTTTAATGCTGCACGTCCATTTTATACCAACTGCATCCCACGAAGAATCTGGGTTGACACATGGTGAATATCAGCCTACGATAATCCATCAGCACTTTGGCCAGAAATCCTGGAAATTTGTCAGCGTGGTCTTCTTTCCTCGTTAGGGGTGTAAGAACCTCAAAGTTTGGCAGTAAAAAACAAGAAAATAAGTAGAGAATAAATGATCAGATAGGTCTTTTGGGGCAAGTTAACAGGAAAACGTACTGGAAGCCAGTTTTCCTCCATCTTACAAGTAAGTTGACATTGTCCCGAGAGTTCTTGCCTACAGGTTCATTTTATCACTCGTATGGCTACAAACGGGAGCTGAAGTAAATCACTTGGCAGTGACAGTAACCCTATGTGTTTCCTGAATAAATGGAGGAGTTATCTCTTAAGCAGTGCATAGAAATGAAAGTCAGACACCTGTGGGTTTTTTCACAAGTCATATACTTAATGATGGTCATGTGACAGATTCTCCTGTGCCTTTTGGATCCTAGCCTGCAGAAAGGAGACAGTAATCTTTTTTTTGCAGAGGCCTCAGAGCCTCCAAAGGCAGCATAACCACTATTAACGGAATTGAAAATGGAGAGAAATGCCTGCTTTTGCTTTTTCTTCATCTACTTTAATGGCATTCTGAACTACAGACACACTCCTAAGTGGTTTGCCCGTTCATTTTCTCCCTGTTTAATAAGAAACAACTCTATCAGAACCAGTTAAGCTTAGCCACATGGATTTTAGTAGGAAACATTAAGATCATCAACTTCAGTTGTATGGCCTAAGGCTGCAATGGCCCTGCACAGTCCTCTGCTGTGATGCCAACAGAGTCTTCCACAGCAGCAGCTGCTGCTGCTTTTTAACTATCTCCTCTCATGGAAAGCCTTGCCTGCTTGGGCCACTGGTTTCTGAAATCCAGGAACCACATCTTGAGGCAGCTGCTTGTCTGTCTTAAATTCTGCCAGCCGTCCCAATAGATGGGGATGCCAGGGGACAACTGGTGGTGCTGTTAGGTCATCAAAGGCCTCCAGCTTCAAAAGCATGAGCTGGGGCCTTGCTGGGGACCGGCACTGAAGGCCACCTCCAAGTGTTGTAAGCAGGTACCTGATCTCTCACACCAAGAATTCAAGATGGGCAGATGGAATGCTGGTCATACCTTCCCTTGCCCCTGTGTGCTGCTAGCTGTGAAACTGGAGTGTCTTCTGTCAGACAGCCACTGAACCTCACTTGATTGGGACTTTTCTTAGACATTAATTGCGTGCGTTAAGCGGGATGGATTAGATATAACCTACTGAAGTCCATGCTAACCTTATAGTCTATGACCACTAGTTATTAGCCAGAAGAAATGATAAAACAGTAAGCAGTAAAAATGTAGAATGACCCAAAACCTGATAAGTTTATCTAAAGGAAGATGAATTATACAGTGTGATCTAGAACATATGCAAGATGGACTCGTGTAATACGTCATTTAACACAGGCTACATTAAGGTTCATCATAGTGACTAAGAAGCGCTTTCATGATAAAGAACTGTGGTTTAAACAAAGGCAGCTCAGACTTCCCTGAGGGTAAACAGATGAACATTGACTCTTTTTGTAATGAATAACTAGAGAGACTAAGCCTCATACCCAACTGTGGAAAGGAAATGCTAATCAGGAAAAGGAAGAGGATATTACCTTTGCATGAGGAGCTCAGTGCTAGGATATTGAGCCCAGTGCTAAGGTTTGCACTTGGAGAATGATGGATTCCACCAACATAAAGTTTGTGGGATTTTTTTGTTCTTTTTCTTTAGTTCTAAGAAGTTTCTTTGTTCTAAGAAACAAAGGTTCCAGAATGGTCTAAGGAAAGGTTGGAGAAAGCACTAGGGAGAGAGACTACAGAATCACAGAATCATAGAATCATAGAATCATTAAGGTTGGAAAAGACCTCTAAGATCATTGAGTCCAACCGTCAACCCAACACCACCATGCCCACTAAACCATGTCCCTAAGCGCCTCATCTACACGTCTTTTAAATACTTCCAGGGATGGTGACTCCACCACTTCCCTGGGCAGCCTGTTCCAAGGCCTGACCACTCTTTCAGTAAAGAAATTTTTCCTCATATCCAACCTAAACCTCCAATCTAAACCTCCCTAAAGAAGGTCAATAGAGAAGTTTAACAAAAAGGAGTGTGAGCAGATGATTTAATGACAGAGTATAAATGCTTCCATGAGGAAAAGATTCTTTAATGTAATAGAAAAGGACAGAATACAATCTCTAGCTTTAAAGCTAGGCAAATTCAGACTAGAAATAAAATATCATGTTTTAATAGATAATTAAGCACTGAAAACCTTTATTTACAATGTGATTAAATAACCAGCACCCTTTAAATGTATACTCTGTGCCACTCTGCCTCTGTAAAAAGGTATTTTTAACTCAGTCATGGATGTGAAACAGAATCACTGAGTGAAACTCTGTGGCCTGAGCGAAACTCTGTGGCCTGAGCGATCCAGGAAGTCAAATCACATGGCAATAATGATGGGTTAAGACAGTGGGACCCAATTCTTCCAACTCCTTGTCCACAGTCCCTGTCTACTATTATACCCTGCTTCTCTAAAACTCTTGCATAGACCTAATCTTGCTATGTTCTCTACGTAACCCTTCCAGTAGGTGAAGTTTCACTAATGTCTGTAAACAAAACCTTTGATCACACCGCAACAACAGTAGGTAAAGGATATTACTAGTGATATTATGCTAAGCCATAGTCCTGTCTTCGGCAGATCCATCTTCATATCTCCTTGGACCATTTTTGACTTAACGAGTATTAAAAGGCTTCCATCCCTGGAGCTATCTTCCAGATCCTTAGACTGCAGTATAAATTCACTATGACTAGCAACTTTTTGTGCATCTGCCACTGAGAGGTCCTGAAGCAAGGGCAAAACAAAGAAGAATGAGGTAGTTTCCCCAACAATTTCAGTGTGCATTTTCTGTTTTGATCTCCTTGACAAGATAATATTTAGAATTTCACTGGTTATCGTCTTGGTTGCTAAGTGACAGCAGAACTGGGGATGAGGAAAATTCACTTTGCAGGAGAGCACCCAAAGAACACTGTTGTCAGGATAACGCTTTTACTATTACAGTGCAACACATGTCATGGAAAATGATAAGCTAAAGAACATCCAAGAAAGGGACTCCTCCAGCAAAGCTGACAGTTTGCAAATTTGAACAGAAACAGTCTTTGCTAAAAAAAAAGTGGGTTTTAGAGTGAGATCCATGCTGTCATATTCAATTGATACTTCCAGTTCATACAGCAGCCACCCTAGGGCTCTGATTCAGTGGATCCTTAAGCATGCTGCCATAACCCAGACATGCAAGGACATGTGTGGTATCAGTGGCTAAGTTTATTCTCCAGAAGATTTGATCCCCATGTAGGTGCAATCAAGGAGTGCTCTGTCTCCATGTGACTGTCTCAGAAAGGGCTGAGGACTGCCCCTACACTCATCATTTGGTTTACGACTGGACATGTTCTGCATGCACCATAGAGTATATATTTAAATCTATGTTTGCTGGTTTATGGTACACATGGACTATTATCCTGAGAAGGCCTAAACTTCTCAGGGGCTTATCCAGCCCTACATTCAGTGGGCAACCTTGTTGTAGATTTGGACCATATGACAGTGCAATGACAGAGCAGAGCAATATCTTAACACCACACAATTTATTTTTTCAGAGCAGGAAAGACATATGTGTATATCTGAAAAACAACAGGAATCCCATGCCAAAATTTTGCGTGGTGAGTCATCTTTACAAGTATAAATCTTCCAAGCTTTCAGACTGCATAGAGTGCCACTTGCCTTCTCCCTTTCTACCAGTTCTTGTTCACATGAAGCCTGTACACACTCCACCTGAAGAAGCATCTCTAATCTCAATTCTAACACGTCTGCATGTGTCCGGACTGAAAACCTAGACATCTCCCAAATGGCCACTAGATAGACAGCCTTTTATTCCAGAAGATTGAGAAGCCAGTTGAAGGACAATCAAAGCTGATGTTTCCAGACTGCTCCCTGTGTATTGGGTTTACATGGCAATGTTTTGTAGCAGGGTGGGGGGGAGGGATGTGGAGGACTGCAGAGGTGGCCCCTGTGGGTTCAAACCAGGAGCTTGCCCACATGTCAGACAGAGCCAGCTCCAGCTGGCTCCAAGATGGACTCACTGCTGTCCAAGGCTGAGCCCATCAGCCATGCCAGTGGCACCTCTTGATAACATATTTAAGTAAGGGGAGAAAACACTGCCCACCAGCTATGAGAGAGGAGTGAGAAAAAGGGAGAGAAACAGCCCTGCAGACGCTAAGGTCAGTGGAAAAGGAGGAGGAGGAGGAGGTGCTCCAGGAGCTGGAGCAGAGATTTACCTGCAGCCTGTGAAGAAGGCTGCATGGTGAGGCAGGTTGTCCCCCTGCAGCCCATGGAGGCCCATGGCGGCGCAGATGTCCACCTGCAGCCTATGGCGGACCCCATGCTGGAGCAGGTGGATGTGCCCTGAAGGAAGTTATGACCCCATGGAGAGCCTGTGCTGGAGCAGACTCCTGGCAAGAAGTCTGGCCCGTGGAGAGGAGCCCACGCTGGCGCAGGTCTTCTGGCAGGAGCTGCGGCCCATGGAGGACTTATGCTAGAGCCGTTCATTCCTGAAGGACTACACCCCATGGAAAGGACCTATGCTGGAGCAGTTCTCAAAGAACTGCAGCCTGTGGGAAGGACCCACTTCTTCTGTGAAGAACTGTATCCTGTGGGACGGACCCCATGCTGGAGCAGGGGAAGAGTGTGAGGACGAAGGAGCAGCGGAGATGAAGCATTATAGACTGACCGCAATCCCCATTCCCCGTCCCTCTGTGCCACTCAGGGCGGGAGGAGGGAGAGGAGTCTGGAATGAAAGAGTGAAGTCGAGCTTGGGAAAAAGGAGGGTAGGGCAGGTGTTTTTAATTTTGTGTTTGGTTCTCACTATCCTACTCTATTCACTTAATTGGCAATAAATTAAATTAATCTTCCCCACGTCGAGCCTGGTTTGCACGTGATGGTAATTGGTAAGCAATCTCTCTCTCCTTCAATCGACCCACAAGCTTGTCCTTAAATCGACCCAGGAGCTTTTTCATTTTCTCCCCCTGTCCTGTTGAGGAGGAGGAGTGAGAGCGCGACTCGGTGGGTGCCTCGCAGCCATTAACTCACCACACCCTGATGGCATCTCCACATTGTTCTTCAACAAGACATCGAGCTTGCTTTCTCTGAGCAGGCAGCTATAATGAATACCTGTACCTTAGGCCAAGGCAGAAACATGATTAATCCACTGAACAAAATGGATGTCATACTTTGATATAGATATATCTCAGACTCACAAACATGCCTGCTTTAGCACACAGGCCCTTTCAGTGAGACTGTTCTACTTAAAACTGCTCAATATTTGAGACTCCTGTTTAGCTACAGTCCACAGCCAGCACAGCAATTGATTAAACTTAATTGCAGTCTAATCTTAATTGTAGTCTAAAGACATTGAGGGTGTGAAACTGCCTATAGGAGGCAACCTCAACATTAATTCTACCATGAAGCCAAATGCCTCAGACAGACCTCTTTAACAATCAATTCTAACTGAGACTCATGAACGGTGGTGTTCACTGAGTATAACTGCATAGTTATGTAATGCTGAAGATGGCAATAATAGGGTTTGTGTGCATTCTTTGCCTGTTTCTATGCTTTGCTACACCTGGGTCTTTTTTCAGTACAAATATTAATTGTACTCCCCCCCCCCCCCCCGAAATTACCTTTGTAAATATTCTAAAAAAATTATTGGAAATTTGTATTGTCCTAAATTAAAAATATGGGATTTATATAAACAAATGACATATCCGTTAGTCTTAATCAAACAGATTAAGATTACCCATTCCAAAATTCTTACTCAAAAAAAAACCCCAAACAACATAGGTATATAGGTATATTATAGGAATATAGGCTTTATGTTTTGCAATCTGGCAGAATAAGATCCATTTAAAGCTCCAAAGAGCAATTTGGTTTCATTTCTTGTTTTGCTTTTCTCTTGAATCTTTCAGTGAGGTGAAAAGATTGTATCCCATCTGTTTCATTTTGCCCTACTTGTCTCCCTGTAGCACTTTAGTATTTTTCTGTGTTGCCTTGCCCACTCATGGGACTGACCAGCTGGCCACAGATCCAATTTAGCCAGCTGTTAGATGCTCAAAGAGAGAGAACCTGTGCTAGGGAGGGGTACCAAACCGATTTGCAACCTTCATCTAATGTTGCGAATACCTACTTGTAAAATAATCCTTCTCTTGCTGGTTCAGTCAGTGGATTAATGCAGTACTTCTCACATTTCAAAGTGGTTCACAGCTTGTTGAGTATTAGTGACTGATTTATAAATATGACTTCAGAAGACCAGCTTGGTTCAATCTATTTATTGGCTAAAGCTATAAAAGACCATAACTAATCAGCTTTAAAAAGATATGTGTTATAAAGTCCTTTGCTTTTGTTCCTGCTATAAGCAGCAGATCAAATTAAGAAAATTTTTAAAATGCGTAGTTATATTTCCAGTCACTGTTTATTAGTTAATTGCATGTTTTCTGTAGCCTGACATACTCTCTATCTGACTGTCGAATAAGCAGCTGTACCAATCTACTAAAATATTAATCATAAAGACCACCTACAGGCCTTCCTGTTTTCTAGCAGCCATCTGTCTGGTAGAGAAAACCTGGCTCAGAAGGGAAAGTAAGAAAAATGCAGAACTTCGAAATAACTCATATGGGGGGAGGGGGGGGGATGGGAAAAGCAAGCACTGGGTTAGCAATCTAACAACCCCCCCAAACTGCTCGGTAAAATATGAGATCTTGAAAAGTTTATCCAGGCCTAAAGCTGCAGAGCAAAGCACCTTGGAAGTGCATGACACAGCTTATCATAAGCACAGAAAACCTTATGCTAATGAATAGCCAAAATAATGGATGATAACAGGAGTAGTTGAGACAATATTTCATATTTTGAAAGAGGCAGTGGGATTTTTATAATAAACTGTGACTTAATATATCAAAGTGTCTGTGTCAGACTTTAATTTAGTAGAAGTATGAATCCCAAAAAAGGAACAGAGCCAAAAGCTGTGTTAAAACTACGGACTGGTTTTATGAGCAGATCTTCATGCTACCTGCTAATGGCCATTTTATTGTTGTTTCACAGCAGTTTCTAGGTTTGGCTTGCAGCAAGGAAGGTAGGACATGGGCTTGTACCTCTCACCTTCAAATCAGCCACCAGGCAGCCAGCACTGCCCTATACATCTCTGTAGATTTACAAGTTGTTAAATGTTGTTCCACCTCCTCTCTTCTCTGCATATGTATGTAAGTGCACATTTGCACTTGTATATACAGGATTTTTATTTATGGTATAATTGCAGATTTTGCCACAGCACCTTGAGTATTTAATGTTCTTTTGAAAAAGCCAAAAGTCACCTTATAGCCTTACATCTGGCCCTCTAACAGATTCTCTTCATGAGTTTTCTCATCTGTAAAACACTTTGTTGGCAATTATGAGGATTAATGAGTTGATGTTATGAAAGTAGATGGAAAGCAAAAGGTGCTACATTAGATGTTAAATATGGTTTGTGTTATTATTTATATGTTAAAGGCTTTGGTTGAGCTTTAAATGCCACTGGCTATCGGGTGGATATTTGCAGTCCTGTTATGTATCATTTCATGGAAATATTTTAACCAGAGCAAGATAAAAGTGATTTCTTTGAGAATAAATTTCATTGCTCTTATTTTCTTACCTTAAAATAAACCTAAACCTACAAAATCTAAAAAACAAGACTGTGTTTTTTACAAGACGCACAAATCTTTTTCTCTCATGGTCACCCAGACTGGGCCATCAGGTGAGCAGCTACTTCTCCAAGTGTTGACCAGAGGCCTGACTCAGCCCTGGAAGCTGTTGCACGCTCTGTCAACCCTGTGCGACAAGGCAGGACTAAGATGTCTCTCACCCAGAACCACCTGGACCGCTTTGCCTTGCTGCCTGTAGGAGGTATGATTGAGAACCTGAGGTGATGTTTAGCTGGGATACTGTGAGTCAAAGACAATTCATATGAGCTGAAGGAGGCTGTCCCTCTGTAAGGAGAAGATGATTATTTGGAAAGAGTATCTGGGAACCAGGCATTGCCTCCACTGATTTAAGGGATGAGAAGGCAAATATCTTTGAGAACTTAAAATTTCTCTGTCCTATCTGTTTTTCCCTATCTGTTATTTTATGCTCCTCACATACAGGTTTTGGGAGATAAAATGAATGTCTATGAATTATTTTGAGCATCCCAGATGAGTGATTTGAACCAGGAGCTGGATTATCACTGGATAAGGTACAATATGGTCACGGTGATAAAGAGAATCATCTTGACACAGGGTAAAGTTGACATTTTTGTCTCTTTGGTTTCCTTTTCACATTCAGTTTGGAGTAAACTGGGTGATTTTTCCTGGAATTATGAATTGTCTGCTTGGACACTTGTGCGTAAGCTTAGATGAAGCATATCCAGAGCTCTACATAGATCCAGCTTTCCTTCTTTTTAAATTAGTGGGAAACCTCTTGCTGCCTGTATTAAAAGAAAAATGAGGCCTGTGTTCAACTGTTTTGTCTCCAAACTACTTAAATTTCACTCTTGAAGATAAATGCAGTACCCTTGCCAGACAGCTTTTTGAAGACTGCGGCAATTAGAAATCCAGGAAGAACAGATTTGTTGCTCTATTCCTATAGCTAGCCCAGACACTGTCAATAAAAAAAGAAGCTGGCTGAGAACAAGATGGAAACTCCGAAGTTTCAGACTTATCAGTTCTGGAAGTTCCTTCTGAAAAAAACTGCCTTTTCAGACCTAGTACTAGCGAGATGGAGAATGTTTATTTATTTAAAGAAGACTGAGAGGTTTGTTTTATCATATTCAGAGTAATTTTTTTTTGCCAAATGCTGATCTCTCTTATTACGGTATAAATGTAAATATAGAAATGTTTTGGGTTTTTTTATTGTGGTATAAATATAAATACAGTGGTCAATATTACACACGGGTAGAACTTGCCCCATCAAGTGCAAATTTTCTTTTTACATTTACCCATTTCATGTCAACAAGCCAAATGAGGAAGATTTAAAATAACTCTTGAGGATGAATAAAAAAATTAGCAGTGTATGTTTGTGTGTATATAAATATATATACACACACATATACACACACATGCTTTCAGATCCTTGTCTGGGTCTGGTTTCTGTTCTCCCCCTGTCATATTCATTCTAATTTCATCAGATGGGAGAGAAAAAGCCTGAGTTAAATGTTAGTGGTTCAGAAACTCCAGAAACAATACCCTGACAGCTCTCAGCAATTCACTTAATGAGAGACTGGTGCGGGATTTGGAGAGATGCACAAACTGTCTTTTGATCTGACCTGTTTAGGACAAAGGCACGTTCAACAGGAGCATGCACGGGCAGACATTGTCCTTAACATTATCTGCCAGTTGCTAATTCCAGATTTCTGATTAAAAAGTAATTCTGCTCTAATCCAGGGATGGCAAATTAGACATTCCCTGAATTAAGAAACACATTACATGTTCTGCTTTCCCCCTCACCATTTGCCTGGGGATATGAACTTGGATATGAATCACTGCGTGTTTGATTTTTCCATTGAACCAGACTTACCTGTAAAGCAAAATTGCAGTTATAAAAACATCACTTGAGAAAGAAGTCACCTGGGCTACCTGCGTGTGTGTACCAATACTCAGCACCCCAATTTCTAAGGCCTACAGTGAACATGTGATAAAAAGCAGGAGAAAAGGCCTCTGGAACAAAAAAAAACCCTCATAACAGCGTCACATTGTTTCTGCTCTGAGGTCTAGCAGAAAGTCAGGTTTTCAGCTGGGAACTGCAGCCCCGTTCAGGACAGCAGTTAGGTGCCCATCCTTGTCCCACACCGACATTCCCCATGGGATGAAAGCATCTGTTTCACTGCTTGGTGGAATGGTCTGCTACCAGGTCCGCAATCTCCTGAATGCAAATGTCTTGGGATTTTGGATGTCATAGGAAAAGATATTTATTTTTATTGCAACTAGCTCTGCCTTCCCTGTTTTTATTTCTGTCTTGGCCCCTTTCTTACCTCTGTCTTGGGGACTAATGCAATACAAGTCTCTCTGCTCTGCAGACCACTGTGGAGGTCAGTGATGTGCGCTGGCATTTCGATCTTCTCAGGGGAAGAGAGGGAGAAGAGGAGGATGGGAAAAAAAAGCCTATTTAGCATAGGAATACATCATTTTCCTTTTTTTCCTAGCAAGGGCTCTCTGTGAGAACAGGCATGTGTTTCAGAGGCCTCGTCAGTCTGCAGGCAGGTCCTGCTATCACTAGGGCTCGCAAGAGAGCTGCTGGAGCCAGCCTTGGTTTGCTGCAGGAATTGCTGCTTCTCTGCTAAGCCCAGGCTGTAAGGCGGTTAACTGTGTCTGCCTGCTGCCAGGACGAGATGGAAATCTTGGGGAGGCAATCTGCACGGGGGGAGTCTTACAGCCCTTGCTACAAGAAATCAGGGGATGCCGCGGTACCCAAAGGAACCAGGCTCAGGGATGCTGCCAGCTCTGCCTGGTGAAGTGGATCAATAAGAGGCTCGGCCCTGCCCTGATCTCTGCTGCTTGCTGCCCTCCATCTGGGTGTGCTGCCACTGTTCCTGTGCCGTTTGTGAGCTCTTACCAGGCAAACACTGGTATGACGTCTCTTCCTTAAGTCTCATTCCCATGCAAGCCCTGACAGAGTGAGAAAAGGATTTTTCCAAAACAACCACGCTGTTCCACCCAAACAAACACCTCTGAGCAGTGAAATGCCCCGTAATCATTTCATATTTAATCTTACGGCTTCTCCTGGCACTGTGGATAGCACTGCACTTTGACACCAGCACCAGCATTTCACTGTCATCTCCCTCCCATTCCAGCATCCCCTGGCAGCGCTGCCGGGAAGGGGAACACGACCAGCTGCGTTCCTGAAGCACATTCAAAGTCATTTCTGTATGCCATGTCTCTACAGGGCTGGGATAACTTGACATAATTATTATGCCACAGAAACCCTTTCCCAAACAACACGGCTGCTGTCAGAAAGCTCTTTGTTAGGCAGTCGCTGCTGGCTTTTAAAAATAATTGGTTCATATTTTCACAGGTGCTGAGCTTGTGTAATCCCAGTCATTTCATTGCAGGGTACGGTGCGATGAATGAAGAAGGGGAGCTGCCACAGCATCACCAAGGAAAAGGGGATCACCCCTGGACTTACAAGAAGAAGAGAGAAAAGTGTTCCTACCTATTCCCACTTAATTAACATCTCATTTGCATTTGGCTGTACAGCTGCTCAGCTGCATTCCCTAAATGTGCAGCTCTGAGATATGGGGGGCCCTGAAAACAGCGTTTGGGCAAACATTTATTTCACGTTGCCCGTTGTGTGCCTCAGGCCCTGCTAAGCCAAACAACTGATAAGACTGAAACCCATGCGCTGGGATGATTTGTGGTCTACTGGCCATGGCAGTAGCTTGAGAGGGGCAAAGACATGGTTCATTCCCCTGTCTTAAATCCTAAAGTGCCTTCCCGTGTGTGAGATGAGTGTCTGAGCACTATTTGGTGGAAGAGGGACATAGCAGCATCTTGTCCCTGTTTTAAGACTCCGTCCCGTTATGACTCTGTCATTCAGATGAGGACATTGCCCCTAGGAAATACACAGTTTTTGTCATTCCTAAAAATTGTTCATCACATTTGATTTAGTTGAAATTGCCCTTTGGGGGCACACAGATGACTCACTAATAGAAAGTCAGTCTGAGCTCAAGACTGCCTTAAAGAAGGGGGCAAAGCAACAGCCCCACAGCCCTGCCGAAAGCAAGCCTCCTGCTGATGTCAAAGGCCTTCACACCAAAGCTTCTCGGAGCCAGGATCTTCTTGGTCTCCATTTCAGTTGTCTTAGACTGGTCTTCTGAGTTGATGATTAAAGGAAGGTGTAAGAGCACTTTGGGTTTTCTGAACCTGCTGGGTGGCATCTATAATGCCTCATAATCTCATTTTCCAGGGGAGGCAGACAGCACAAGAAAAGGCTGGGAGAGCTGTGTCTGAGGGCTTCTGTAAAAAAGAGTGGTCTGGGAGGGATGTGGAAAAGCAGAAAACATCCAGCAGCATCCAGCAGTCGCTGCAGCTGTGTGGCTGCAACGTGAGGCACAGAAGGCTGGAGAGCTGAGGAAGAAGGGTCTTCCAAGGGCTGACATCCTGATTTCTGGGGTATCTCTCCAAGCCACTCAAAAACCAAGAAGCTTGCAGGTGATCTGTGCATTTAGGAAACCCACTGACCCAGAGAAAACAGCCCCAGATAGGGCCTTCATCGTCTTTCCATTTGTAGGTTACTGGTAGGAACAGCTACGTTCCTTATGGAAATAAAAAAGATAAAACAGCAAGAGTTCCACCCCAAATATATCACTGTATGAAAGAAAAATAGGCGCACTGAAGTGTTTGACTGACTCTCATACCAGGGCTGTTTGAGCAAGACACAGAGTAGAGCAAGGGGTCAAGGGAAGAAATCTGGGAGCATAAAAAAGTGAAAGATCATACTGATTGAGTCCAAGAGCTCATCCTGGGGACAAAATTAAGAACTTTTGTGTTAAGAGCTGGGGTGGTTCTTGGACAGAGAATAGGCATGTTATTACTCATTTAATTTCTCCTGTGTTCAGGAAACAAGGATTTTTTTTTTTTAAAAATATCAACAATTTGTGTCTATAATCTCTCTCTCCTTTTTAAAGAGATGAACAGCAATTTGAATTCTCCTGTCCATGTGGGTTATGAAAGGCTGATGCTCTTTTTCTGGCTCACGATGACTCTGTGAGCTATTAATTAAAATGTTTGTAGAACCTCATATTAATGACACAGTATCTATGCATTTTATCACTTGTTTTATTGCAATCCTGGAAGCTAGACAGTAACATTTCTCTTTTCTGCACATTTTTGTCCCTTTACATTTTGGAAGCACTGTTCTCTGTTTGTTTTCTCTCCTGGTTTTTAACCATGATGAAGTTTAACTTGCCATCTTTTTTGTTTACATCCCTATTCAGCAGCATCCTCATACATTACCTGTCAGCATAACACCAGGAATAGCAGAATTTCAGAAACCACTGCTGCAAATGTCTGCCAGTCCTTTATCAGAAGCAATTAGTCACTTTGGGTGAGAACCATCTGTCTAGGTGCCCTCCTTCTAAATATATATGCACTGTTATCCCCTTCAACACACTTCTTGTTTGCCAAGCTGACAAGATAGCCATGAGAAAGTAACCTCCGTAAAGCAAAGCAAGTCTGAGTCCATGATACAGAACATGCTGCTTTTTTGAAGTAATATATGACCTCCGAACTTTGTTTATGCAAACAGTTGAGAGCAGCTCAGGTACACCAGGTACAGCTGCTTGTGGGAGAGGCAAAGTTCAGCACATTGATAAAACATGGGGCACTGGGAACTTGCTTTCCCAAGCAGAAAGCTGGGGCAGAGGACAGAGACAAAGGTTCTTTCAACCTTAGTGCCAAGGGTGAGATTCAGCTCCCATGACTTCATCCACCTCAAACTCCAGGTTCCCTCCATCAGTAGAACCAGGCACCAGATTGAAAACTTTCTTCCATGATTCCTTCCCAGACATGCTCTTCTCCACTGACTCCAGAGGGAGCCTCATGTTTGCCATCTCACTGAGGGCTATCAGCTGAATCCGACAGTTCTCACCTTCCCAGCCTGGTTAGCAGATGCAAATAACTCACCACCTCAGAACTCCAAGGGAATTCCTTTAGCGGGGCTGAAGGTCCCAAATACAAACCTTATTGCCTACCAGTGAAGCAAAATAGTACATGGAGCTTCGCTGGGAGATGACATGGGAGTGCAACATCTTCCTCCTGATTCTGCCGTGGCAGTTTGTTCACGTGGGGCATGCTCAGAGAAGCAGTTCCACTTGCCACTTCTGTCAGACTGTCTATGACCTGGTACAGGAGCCAAAATGTTTAAATGGGGACCTGCTGCCTCACTCATTGCAAAAAAACCAAAGCAGAAAACAGTTGCTAGACACACATACAGGTCATCCCTGCTTTTGAATTGTTCTCCTGCCTCCTTCATCCCTCCCCCCCCAGGTTTTATGATCATTTTCAAATGTTTTCCTGCATGCATAAATCTGTCCTTGTTAAAATTATAACTGACACTATGGAAAGTAAAATCAAAAACTCTTATCCCGATAGAGATAATGATACAGGAAAATGTTGAAAACAAACTGGTGCCATGTAGAGTAACTAAATCTAGTAATTAGAAAAGTAGATCGATTTACCAGCCGGTATGAATCAGTACAAAGATGTAGAGGCCAAGGACTACAGGTATAAGCTGACATTTGAGTTCTTTTAAGGACAAACTTACTCTTTCTATTTATGCAGGGAAAATAAGAGTGACAAGGGCAGGGCAAAGGGAAAAAAGTGCAGGATAAAGCCACAATGACCACAAGTCACTGTTCATTTAGGCGATCTTTTAGGAAGATAGACACAAGATCAAAATTTGCCTAACTGAAAGCAATGGGCTGAGAAACTTGTTTATTCCTTTCATGTCCTCCCTCCTAGCTGAAGGACAAGTTACTGCTCCATGGTTTTGATTAGCACGTCTGAATTGCTAGCACACTGCAAGTAATGAGGGAGGCAGCGCTTGGCAACCCTGACCTGGGATCTGCTGTGATCTGAGCCTGGTTTGTCATCTCCTGCAGGGACCTCACTGATTCCCCGGAGCAGTCCGAAGGTCTGCCTGGATATTTTTAGAGCATCTCTGGTGACAGTCATTCAGTTTTCCTAAGGACTGAAAAAAAAAAAGACAAGAAGACCATCTTTGTAGTTAGAACAGGTTGGGGCCAACTGAGGCTCCTCAGAAAGAAATGCTTTTCCCTTCCCCCTGTGATGAAAGGCAAGCACGAGTTCTCCTATTTCTTCCTCTCGTTGTTAGAGAGGGTCGTTTCAACCCCCAGCTGCTCCCCAGGGCTGCTGAGGGCCACCACACACAGAGCCCATGCAGACGTACCAGGGACAACGACAGAGTGCGGGCATCTGCCTGATGCCCATCAGATCATGGCCAAGGTATTCCAGAACACCTATTTATGAGTTTGCTGAGATTCAGGAACAGGTAAGCTTTAACAAGTCTGCTATGACTCAACATAAACAGGCACCAGAGATCTTATTTAACTAGCTGTTCCCTCCTGCAAAATGCAAGGCAATGCTTCTGCAGAAGTGCCTTGCTCTTCAGCTGTTGTAAAACCTCAAAGCTCTACTGAAATTAAACTTTAATTCCCCTTTCAGGAGTTTTACAGTCTATTGTTGGTTAAGATCCCTCAAATTATCATGCTAATAAGTTTTATTCCTGGCTCTGCCACTGACTGGTTTACCAAAGAAACTTATTTCACTTTTGTTTCATTGTCCCCATCTGAAAACAGATTTACTAATATTAAGAACCTTTCTTTTTCAAAGTGCTTTCAAGCTTGGAGATAATTCACCACACAAGAGTTAAGCATTGTTATTATAACCTTGGCCTACCTTGAAAGCAAGGATTGTATTAAGCCAAAGATCTGTTTTGAAGACATTACTGTTGCTGAGATGGGTCAAAATAGCAATGTTTTTGCAAGAAGGTTACAGGGTAGCCTCGCATCTCATCATTTCTGTCTTGTATGACTGGAGGGAAGCTAAATAAACACACAAGAGAGGCTGCATACAATGAAACAGGGAATACGTTTTACTGGGCCTGATCACATTTGTTCCTTTTGAACTCGGTGGTGCTGCATGCCAGAAAACTTCCATTCATCGCCGCCAATTCAGAGGTTCTTTGGCATTTGAAGTAAATAGCAAAACAAAAGGAAGATAGTGTTTAATAAATGGCACACTGACAAGCCTGAGCCCATTTTTCTTTATATAAAGAAATACTAAGTTATTCTATTTTTTTTCCTAATGGTTTCCTTCCTTTCTGTCCCTTCTTCCCCATTGCTGGTTTACAGCAATAGAATAATCACTGGGCCATTTTAAAGCTGATATTTTAAAATCTTTTTAATGTTTATATCTTGTTGATAAATAGTAACAGCAGAATGATCTTTCTCTGTGTTCCATATTGCACATGAAAGAGCTTCCTGGGGACACTACATGAGGGAGACCACACTTACATCCAAGGAAAATATAAGCCAGAATTGTCTATGAGGCTCTTGAGCAGTGCAGCACTTTTAGGTTTATAAATAGGAAAGTAGTTGTTTATATAAGTACATATGGAGAAGCAAAGTTTGGGGAAGAGGACATGTCTTCTGTCAGACCAGCTGATAAGGTCAGAGAAGGAGATGAGCTTCATCAGCCCGCTTAGGCCAGGTGGCAATTATTGCAGATGCAATAACACTGCTACTGCCAAGGCATACACGTTTAAAACAGACCTGCAGAGCCTCACGTACTGAACATGAGGCTCACAGTTGGCTTCTGCCTCATGTTACCCTACAGGTAGGACATACATAGCATCACAGCCAGGACTTCCCAGCCACTGTCTTCATCAGACCTCCCAGGTTCATCTCTTCCTGTGAAGAGGACCATGCAGGATGCGCTGCTTCACCACGGTGTGGAAGGGGGCACGGCCTGCATCACAGCTGCTGATGTGCCACGAAAATGGGAAGCTGTGTCTAAAGAAGCCTTGGCTGTGAACCTGGCAATGACATGAGTCCTGGCTATTCATCAGGGGAACTCCTCAAACAGGGAAATTGGTTACGCAGATCTTGTGTGTGACGCTAAACTTTGAGAAGTCCAACATGGGTAGGATTTAACCCACAATTTAGGGCCTAGCAGAAGCAGAATGCCTGGAATTTAACTGACCTTTTTATGTGCTTTTTGAAACAACAGTAAGAACCATTGCATATACCAGAAGTATGAATTGCATTGTTAAGTGTAGGAACAAACTATAAAGCCAATTAGCTAATCTGCAACACAACACAATGAAATGGTCCATGAGTAAGAAAAGTCAGAGCTGATAGTCTTTGTGCTCTGGCGTGTTGTCTTGTGGCTGCTTCATGGGTGGTTTCTGACCAGCTGCATGCAAGTACTGTATTGCTTGTCAGACAGTATAAATAAAAAACAGACATCATAACAACACAGATGTCCCTGTGAGAAGTGTCAAAGCCCCTGGCTGAAGAAGACCATGGAGGCTGTCTGAACATATACCACTAGAAGGCAGCCCAGGCCAAGCATGACGTAACCCAGCATATAGTCCAAGTCCCATGACCCAGGGCATAAAGTCTGGTGCACTTAGAGACAAGATACTTGTGAGGTCTGATAAATGAGTTATGTCTGTATATAAAACATTGATGGTTTTCTTCAGCTATGTTGTGCATTGAAGCTTTTGGGGTTTTATTTTACCAGAGCTGCTTGAATCAGCCCTGCATTACTGAGAGGTCAAGGAGACGCTGTTTTCCACCACTGCTCCACAGCCTGGGTGGTCTTTGAAGCTGACCATCGCAAGAGCTGGACACTACAGCTCTAAGTAAACTTAGAATATATTACCCATGAAAATTGTCTATGGATTGGAGAAAGTAACAAGGATCTCCCTACGTAAAGACAGACACTAGAAACATCCCAGCTCCTCCACCATTCTCTCCCATTAAGGGTCCTTAATGAAGGCATCATGGTAGAGTGTCCCTTCTCCTTTGATCCAACAAGCATAACCTAGCAATTCACTTAAATTCCAGTCCTCTGGGACTAATGAAAACATTGTTTGGCCCTTTGCACAGTGTTTGTGGATAGGAAAAGATGAAGGAAATCTGATAAGGAAACTGTAAGTTACTCCACCACACCTCAAAATAGTAAGTGAAGATCAACAGCTCTACCCCAAACACTACACGTGTGAGACATTGGCATACGCAAGCCACTTAAATATGCTGCTCCCTCTTAGACTTTGTTATGGCTATCAGTCATGTGTCAATACTGATCAAAGAATGAAAGTGTTCAGCAAAACTTCATCTAACCCTTCTGTCCTTCTCCAGTAATAATCAGCTGTCTCAGAATACTGGCAAGCTAACCACTAATTTCAGTGGGTTTCCCTCCTGATACTGATGTCTATTGAAACAGACTAGGAAAAAAATTCTTCACAATATTAACATTAGCATTTATATAAGCACCACTAGCCAAAATTTTCAGAGCACTTTGTGAACACGAATTAATTAATCTGCATTGTGGAAATAGAAGAGAAGCGACTTTGACTATTGTCCCCTTAGGTTTAAAGCAAGAGTGTACAGGCTGGTTTTGCATGAATTTATTTCTGGGTCAAGCCTTGCGTTCTTTGCCAGCATCAGTATTCATTAGAGAAAGAAAAAAAAAATGCAAGTATGGAAGAGAGTGGATTAAAAGTTGCTTTCAAAAATGGCCTTGAAACATAAGTCTTACAAGGAAAGAGCCAGTAAAAGCGCAATAATACCTTCAGAGTTAATGAAATAGAAATAGCATTTTAATAAGTTTAGGTCGAAGGACTTTCATTGATGCTGTGCTAGAAGGGAAAGTCATTATAAAAATCTAGATGTGTTCTATTTCACAAGAAATGAAAATGTAAAACCAGAGCTATACCTCAGAGTAAGGAGATCCAAATTCTGTTCTAGACTGTCATGTGACAAATTACTTAAAACCTTTATATCTCTATATACCTTCTTATGCCCCCTCCATCACAAGACCCTAGATGCTATCCGCAAGGCTGAATGATGGTGTTTAAACAGGTCCTTGTCCCTCAGAAGAGCCTGAGGACTGCACCCATTTTGCCTGGAATACTGAACTCAAGAGATGACTACAATATTTGTGTTTTGCTTTTAGCATAGACACATATTTGAAAAGTTTTTCCAAGCTTATTTTGGCCTTTCTCTAGAATGAGGTCCAGATAGTCAAGACATGCAGAGGATCAGGAACTCAAATGTTAGGTGTGGGTGCTGGGCAAAGCTGGGTACCAGGGAGAACACTGTAGCTCTAAGGAAAGATTGGGTGCACTTCATTTCATTATCCAAAGTTTACTAACTTCTGAATCACTATCGTGGAGAAACATTGACATCACATGTGTCTCCTTTTGGACCCTTCCTGATTGCCAGCTTATGGCCACAAGGCCACAGTTTTCATCCCCTCTTCTGTACTACACTACCCCATTTGCTTCATTCTCTCAAGGCTGACTGCAAATTATCACTTGGATTTGTATGTATTCGCTGTTCTCTTAAACTTTCAGTTTAACTTCTTCCAGCACCTTTTTTTCAGTCCCAACCCAATAGCTTCAACGAGATGTTTACAGAGACAGGACGAGTTGCACTGTGCAAGCCATATCTAAAAAGTCTCAAGAAATGGGCCTCTGCGGTTCTTATCTCTACAAGCCAGAGTCAGTTCCTTCCTGATGTTGCATCACAGCCACTCCGTCCCCTTTCCTGCTTCAGCACATGTTTTACATGCATGCAGCCAGCGTGGGTGGGTAAATTAATTTCATCGCTTGATCAGGGATGCGTGGAAGTATAGGACCAGAAGGAATGACAATAGACCATTTTACCCTAAGGACAGGTATTTATATTTTGATCATGCCTGAAAAATTTTTGTCCTGCTATTCTTAGAAATGATTAGTGAAGGAGATTCCACAAAATCTGCACACTGTCTGTGCTTTGCATCTTTCAGATTTTGAAATATTTTCCTACTATGTAATTTACCTTTTAATAGCTGATTAAATTGATTAAAGTGAACTGATTTCTTGTTATCCTACCACAAGCACAAATGACGACATTCTCATTGGCCTCATCGCACCGTTTTGCACGCTGACTGACCACAACTTAACCTGCTCTTTTCTAGATTAACAAACGCACTTTTTCCAGCCTTTTCAAACTTCACTTCTTTCTGTGGATTTCATCTGGCTTCTTTTGATGTTGCCTATATCTTTTTTTTTAATTATTCTGGAACCCATACTTCTTCAGTCTTACATCCAAAACCTTGCTCAATACCTTTTTCAATCTTGCAACACCATCTCATTTTAACGTAGATTCAGTTTGTGATCCACTATACTCACCACACTCTTTTTGGCAGTTGTTGTACTAATGCAAGCATTAGCCGCTTTGTATTTGTCCGTTTTTCTTCCCAAAGTATAGAACTTAGCTCCTGACTTTCACTGAACTTCATCTGACTGGTTTCAAACACTCTCTCCAATTCATCAAGACTATTTTCAAGGCTGATCTTCCACCAAGAGCTTACAGCCCACTTCCATCCAGGGGTGTCTTCAGCTGTCCTGGGCATGTTGCCTCTTCATCATCAAAATCACTCACAAAAATAATGACCAGCACCGGAGCCCAGACTGGGCCCCACTGAACCCCTCTTTCACTGTGAAAACCCACTCTTTCTCCAAGGCTCCTCAATCCGTATTTACATCCACTGACATCATTTAGACCCTGATCTCTAACCTCGGACCTTCTTAATGGAAAATGAGGAGTTGGAAATGAAGGAGAACAGACTAACAAAACCCATTATTTATCCTGCTCCACTCCTGTGCCGGTGAACATTGGCTGTCAGGGATCTAAATGGTATTCTCCTAGTTTACGTGTTATGGTCAATTGGGAGATCATCAATAGCATCACTAAAGTTGGACCTATAATTTACTAAACAGATCCCATCTTCTGTGTCCACACGATTTTCCAATTCTCTTTCAAAAAAGGAAATTAAATTAGTTTGGCCCAATTTGTTATTGACACATCTATGCTCATTGCTTTTTAAGCATCCTTTTATTATTCCACAAACCTGTGGAAATGGATTATTTAATAATCTTTTCTGGTACCTACCTGGCTAACAAAGTTAAACTAGCTGATCTCGAAATCCCTGATACGATATACGCTTTCCTCCAGTCCTCTGGGACCACAGTGCCCTTGCTGAGTTCTCAGAGATAATCACAAACAATTCAGAGCTGCCTCAGCTAGTTCTTTAAATCTGCTCAATTTTATCAGGCCCTGCTGAGCTGAACGCATCTATTTTATATAAATAACCATTGACTTTTGGTTCACTCCCTGATGTCATTTGCATTTCAATCTCTTTGTTAAAATTAATTTTGTCATGTATCTAGGCATAAGTAATCTATTTTGGGGAAAAAAGTGAAGCAAAAATGGCAATTATTTTCAGCCTTCTCTGCAATAACCCCTTTTCTTTGTTCTTCCCATTAAATGGTGGGCCGCTATGCGTTCTTTTTTCCTTCTTTATATTTCTAATGTATTCGCAGAACATTTTCTTGTTAGTTTGGTGATTTAAAATGTTGGATTAGAACTTGGACCTTTTGTGTTCAATCTTTACTTTGGGAAGAATTTAAAGAGGAACAGGGAAAAAATCAAAGGAGAAAACCAGTGAGAAACTGAGGTAAAAAGAAAGGACAAGACAGGAAAAAAACAGAGGAGATAGAACAGAGTGTAAAATAAAATAACATCTCAGTAACTGACATTCACATTTTATCTCATTCAGTTTAAAGATTTCTTCTGTGTGTGAAGATAAAAAATGTTAATCTAGGAAAACTATACCGATGTTTTAAAATTATTTCAATTTCTGGGGACACATGAAGGGGGAGAGGTGATCTGTGAATCTCAGTCACTCTGTCATCTTAAAAATTAGTTGCTGTGTTTTCCCAAAGCATGACATGAGTCACCCAGGTCCTTTTCAGCTCTCCCAGCTGACGCAGTGGCAAAGGTCACTTTTCAAACACGCTTGATGTCGGCAGTGACCCTTCGATACCTGGTACACTTGTTTAAGCCCATCTCTTTCAGAAGTGCACCTACGAAGAAGCAGCTAATAGAACCGGGTTATTGTTTCACCCACTCCCAAGGCCTTGCAGAGTATCCTGGCAAAATCCCCACCGGCTTCGCAGGTGCCAGGATTTCACCACATCCTCTTCCAAAGGGAAAAAGGAGACAGGTTCTCTGCTGATGCCTCCGAAGAAGGAATAGGAGTAGGTCCATCAAGCACATACAGTGCAGAACAGCCACCTCAGGGGTAACATTAATACAAGGACCCTTTGTTATTTCTCCAAACGGGAATTTGTTGTTATTCAGTGCCATAGGGCTGCAGGGCAGGTGTCATTTTAAAGATGCTGAACTACAGTGACATGCTGTTTATTTGACCGCTGTCAGTATGCTCGACACTGGATACTGCAGAAGAGAGCTGGTCTGCTGATACTACCTGCAAATTTGTCACCCCTGGAGAACAAATGAATGATCTGGTAGAGAATTATCCCTCCACCTGCCTCCTTGATGGCTCCCTGCCTTATGTGAGCGTGTGCGCAGGTAAAAGATATTTGGCTGGCAGGTTGTGAAAACCTGCGGGCACTTAGCATGCAGTGTTTGCAGCGCACTCCTTGGATGGCTTTAGATGCTTTGCTCTGACTTCACATTTCAAATTTATAGAACGACATTGAATTTTAACTACCAGAGAGAAACCTGGTAGAGCATGCTTTCCACACAGCAGACATGTGGAACAAGTACAATGTGGATCACATTTAGAGTAAAGTTGTCAAATATTTGGTAGCTGTTACTGGGAGCTCAGAAGACTTTCACTACTCCATTAATTAATGGTTTTTTATATCATTCCTCTCCTAGGGTGCTTTTCTTATTTAGAGCTATGACACTGAGCTTTTGTCTTTGATATCAACTATTACTAATATAACGGTCCGAGCACGTTGGACGATTTAGATCCAAAGCAAGAGGAACAGACCCGGGTCTAAAAGCGTTAATGATTTTTAAAAGTGTGACCAGAGAGGAAGTGGGAGTGAGGGAGGGGTAGGTTAATGGGCTCTGTTCAAGCAATTCCTCTTAACCTACATATTTGTCCCTAAAAGGCATTGAGGTTTTGCAACAGTTTCTTTTTTTAATAATCAGTGATGAGCAACTGCTGAAATAAGGCGCTTTTTAATGCTCTGACAGCATAACTAATCATTGGCATAACTAACTCAAGGCCAGAGCTCCATCTTTAAATCAGGAAGAAAATTATGTTCCGACTCTCCACAGAAGTATATATGTGACACAGGATCCCATGGGTGACATCTTATGGCATCTGGTAGAGAGAAGATTAGATTGTTTTATCACAGTGTTTCTTTTCAGTCTTAGTATATTCTTTTTCTGATTTCAATTTTGTTCCAGGAAAGCCTCTCTATTTCAGAGACCACTTAGCCATATGCTTACTCTGGAAAATGACTCTTGCTTAAATCCTAGGAACTCCTCAGTGACACAAGTACATACAGAAGAGTTCATCTGAACTTGATTTATGTTAAAGGCAGGATTCACCATGCTGGTAAACTGGATCCTAATTTCTTTCCTTTTCCTGCATCATCATTAAACACGGTGTGATCATTAAGAGCAGCCTGAGTTTGCACTTGTAACGTTGGCTCAGGTCTGCCCAGCCCAGATCCTGTGGGTTCTGGAAAGCCAGGGATATGTTAGGATCCTTACATAACCTCCACGGCTTTGATGTGGTTTAGTTTATTTATAACAGCTAGCTCTTGTGAATAATAATTCCTGTTTCAAAGAGTTCATAGTCAGCTTCAAGTTCTCGGCCCTACGCTACCCACCCTCCAGAAAAATTGTCCGTTTATCAGGGCATTTTTCTACCACCCGTGGGGGGAGCGTGCACAATGACAATACCTAGTCCTCCAGTTTGATTCACTGTGGGTTGGTCAATGCTCAGGACAATACCATCCATCAGGAAATTAATTCACTGGATTGTGACATTTTCAGCATTTTCAGACATAAGTTTGATGTTCAGCCCGAGCCTTTTGTCCTCTGCTGTGTATTTTTACAGGCTCTTGCCGCTGGCATTGGTGAAATATTTACAGATTAATTCTTTGACTTTTGTTGGCATCCAAATGCTCTAGGTAGCAATTAAACATCAAAATAGAGCAGTGACAAATTCAGAGTTGTGAAAAAAGTTTCTTTGCTTGGGACAATATTTTCACTTCAATCTATTCACTGAATTTCTATTGACATGTACAGGAAGTTTGCCCAAGAGCCCTTGAAGAGAGACAAACCATTTGTGCCAGTACTGCATAAAGATTTTAAAAGCATTGTGTTTTACCAATAGGATCTGAGTTTCTGTCCTACGAGAAAGGCACTGAATTCTTGGAAAAGAAGAGGCTGAAGGAAGAAATTCAAAGGGATTTTCCAGCCCTTGGGTTTGTGGTTATAAAAACAGCATTTCAGGGTCAGAAGGCATCAGAAATGAATAAAGCTTCTGTTTCTGGATTAAACCGGATTTTTACATTACTAACTAACATATCAGAACTGGCATTCACCTACACCGTGGTCCTTTGAAGCTCTGGGTGGTGTGGGAAACCACATGTGGAGCCCTTTGTGGAGCAATTAGCTCATCATTTCATCTTTTCAAGGATGTGCTTTAACCTACCTCATCTTTTCTTCCTAGATCAGTAATTTCAGGCCCCTAATCATTTTTATTGCTCTCTGGAATGCCTTCTAATTTCCAGTAGTTAGAACCTAATGCAATATGCCCAGTGCAGTTACAGCAAAGCCTCTAAGAGGCACAAAGAGCTTCAATTACCTCTTTGGTCTTTAACTGCAATTCTGCTTTGCTTTATTTGCTGATAATATCAAACTGACAAATTGTATGTCCCCCATCATCGTAATGCCTGTGCTCAAACTATTTTCCACACACTCTATGAGAGCAACAAGTATTTTTCTGACACTTATTGTGTTACTTCTTCTTCCGTATTTCTAGCCTGTTTCTCTGTGTCTTATTTTTCTGGTTTCATTAGCATGCACAGAAGCTCTAGTCCATTTAAGAGCTGTATTCATCTGCTCCAGGTCATGTGAGTGATCGCCTTGTTACGAAAATCTGTCAATTATAAGGAATTAAGGCAAAATGCATCTGCCATCAAGGAACAAACCAAATCTGGATACAGCCCTGCCACAGCACACAGTTCACCTGAAGAAAAGGAGAACACTCCCACACAGGCATCAACATCTGGCCTCCCTTTACAGTGAACAGAAAGAAACGGGTACTTTCAGGGAGAGTTTTGTCTGGTCTGCTTTAGGCATCTATTTTGGCATGCCATGCCCTGTAGATGCTGTATCTCTTCACTGACTGAATAGAGCAGAGGTTGCCTCTCCGGTGGGCAGTGCTCTACGGTGTAGGTGTCTAAAGCAGGGTGAAATGAATCCCATTTTATCTCTCTCGAATTACAGCCCCGTTCGGAGTCACACACAGGTGCAACAGATACGTAATTTCAGCTACAGCAGCTACCCTGACATCTGAAACAGAGGGGGATGATAAATGAGTCGGATCAGGACTCAGCTCCTAGGATCTGCACAGACAGTACCGTATTCTTACAACACCTAAGCAAGGCTCACAGAAATGGCTAATTACCAGCACCTCTGGCCCACTTTCACATTTTTATTGCTTTGATCGTGAGAGCCTTTGAGCCAGACTCCTGACTCCTACATTACAAACGTACAGAATCTAGCACAACGAGCCCAGTTTGTCTAAGGACCCCCTGGGTGTGACTTAAGAAATAATACTAGAATAAAATGGGATTTTTGGTTTTTTCTAAATGTAATTCAAGTGGCCAGGCACATTGGATACTTGTCTGATCATTTGATCAACCATGAACACCTTCTGTAAATATCTTGTCTGCAATGAATGTTAAAGAATTTAGTTGGCCGTTATTCCTAAAGGCAAATTTCAGCTTCTGGAATCTGAACAGCCTGAGCTGCAGCTCGGGATGATAAGAAGGACTGAAAAGAGAGGGTAGACGTGTCCAACAAACCAAGCACCACAATACCTTCACACAGGTACTTTCTTTTTAATTAAAGAAGGCTCTTGTAAGCTACCACTGTGCCTCAGTCTCCCTCTCCTTAACTAAGAGATCACAGCAGAGCTGTGCTCTGCAAGGTGAAACATGTTGAAATGGAAAATGTTGTTCATTCAGTGCTGCTCTAATACTGTCCATATTTCAAGGTCATTAACAAATCTGCCTAAAGCCTCATTTGACAGGCACCAAAGTTGCACAAGTCTAAGCACTGTAAGGCTCAGTGGAAATGATGAGATTTCACAATCTATATTCAGCTTGTTAAGATATAAGCAGCTTCCCCCTGGACACACCAGCTCTCTCAAGCTGAGCAAGCTAGCCTGGGAGCCAGGGTTGACTTGACCACTCTGTGACATGTTCTCAAAATGACAGACCAAAAACCAGCAGGTCAGAATGATAGCCATGAGACTGTTTCAATGCATACAAAGTTTTATATCACCTTGGGCTCCAGATTCAGTATTGCTTATTTCAGGAACAAGCAGTAATGAATAGTGAGAGAAAACACCAGGTTTTTACAAGACAAATAGTCCCAAAGGGGCATGCAGGACAGGCTTCTTTTTTTTTCCCATCTCTTGTGAAAGAACTGACTTCATCCTCATTCTTTGTTCATTTGTCCTACTTCTTGCAGCAGCATCTTTGTTGAGACTTTAAAAAATGGCACTGACCTCTATTTACATTCCTGAGCTTTCCTCAGTCATCCTCAGGGATGACTCTATACCCCAGAAAAATGGGAGATCTCCCTGGACTGGGCACACTGGAGATTGTGGTAGCCTGGTGACCCAGGCTCTTCTTGTCACATACAAAATGTTGGCAGGAAAAAGCCCCCGCTGGAAATCCCTGCCTCCTTGAGACGTAGAGAAGGACAACCCTGTGTTTAAACAATCCCGAACATCCCCTAGAAACAGGAGACTGGAAGGATCTCCCAGGCCAGGTCTCATCCCCAGCTGCCACATATCATGGAGTTCAGTTTTTAAGTTGACCATATTCCAATTTAAAAAAAAAAATAACAGGAGGAGGGATTTTTGTCCTCATTGCCACTACCAGAGGGTTTTCCAGAATCTCACTGCCACAACAATTAGAAACATTCTTCTAACTTCCAGCCCAGATTTATCCATAAGCAGTTGGTACCTAATTGTTCTTCTAGATGTATCCCTTAAATTAATTCATTCTGATCTTTCCCTGGTGTTCACCCGTTGGTGTATTTATAGCCAACAGCCACATCCCTTCTCACTCTTCCTTCTGCGAGACCAGACAAGCCCCCAGCTCAGTTAGACTTTTTTCAGATGATGAACTCTCCCTTCTGTGGTCACCACCGTGACCTCTCTCTGTGACTCCTGCAGTATAAACTCATCTTTTTTTTCAAATGGGTGATGAGGACTGTGCAGTATGCAGCACAACTTAACGCTTTCCTGCTGGAAATGCTTTCCTTGAGATACTCCAGGACTGCCTTTGCCTTCTTTACAGCTGAATCATTTTTGTGGCTCACGCTCAGCTTTTATCTGACTGTTGCACACAAGTCTTTCTTCTCCTTAGTTATTTCCTGCTGAGGAGCTCTGAGCTTATAACAGAAATCCATCTTATTACTCCTAAGCCCCTGCTATAACAATTTAGGTTTCTAATTCCTATTTAGACGGCTCCTAACATCCCACTGAAATCAGTCGGAATCAACTGATGCTACCCTGCTCCCACTGAAATCAGTGGGAATGAGGTTTTGTAGTATACAATAGACTAAGTTATAAACTTTTCTTTAGAATAGAAACATTATCAGCAGGAGACCAGACACCATGAGCCTTAATAGTTCTAATAATTATTCCTGCAGTAACAAATCAGAAGTTGCCTTTAGAGACCTAGTAATGAATTCAGAAAACAAAATGAGCATGCACACTGATTTGACAGCATCCATTCTTTTAAAAAAAAGCTTTACTAACTGAGCAGCCCTGTGCTGTATCTTCTGTTTGCTAAGGGGAAGAGTGTTGATACAAGGACAAAAAAAAAGGCAAAAGACTGATGATAATATAACAGTTCTAGCTTTTCTCACTGAGCCAAGCGGAACTGCATTGAAAAGAAAACAGTCCCTCCTAGCTTGCTGGTCCCCTAAATCAGTACTGGTACCCACAGTAATATTTCAGTCTCAGGAGTTCCTATGAGGAAATCTTGCAAAACAGTCTTTGCAGAGGGGGTGAATGTTGTTTATTGTATTCTCCGCATCACAGTTCATGACATTATCGAAACCTGCCATACATTTTTCTTAGTGCTACAGTCTAGCCTTGCCATATTGCTAAATTATTACAGGATGACACTGCTTGGGATATCACTTGAAAAAATAAAGCACAAGAAGAAGAGAAAATTCTTTGGTGCAAAAATAACAATAATTTAGGATTGAGTTGCTTCCAAACAAACCAAAACCAGGTAATTATTTCTTGGAACTAGACTGTAAGAATATTTCTGACCCTTGGGTTCTGCGAAGTAATAAAAGCATGCACTTTACTTCCAACCTGCTTTATAAACATTAAATAATGTAGTAAACTATAACTATGAAACAAGATTGTATTATAATAATTACATGACTGCTCAGAAGCAAAGGCGTATTAATTTTCTTCTAAGACTCTTAGTTTCTTGGAATTTTACCAAAGATGACTGGCATTTCTTCATATGTCAGAGATAAGCCTTTGTGGCAGAAATGGGTATGAGAAATGGGAAACCAGAAGTGCTGGGAGTGCTTCTCTGTGGCAGCCCATTGCAGGGACAGGGAGAGGCTGCAACGTGCAGAGCGGTAGTTTGGCTGCAGCTCCATCTCACCGCGCAGCGCTGAGCCCTAGGTCTGCACCCAAAACACCAGTCTATTCACCCTTCAGTTAAATAAGGAGGATTCAATTCTAACATTATGTTCTTTATTCTACCAAGTAAAAGGTCTAAAATATCTAGCTGCAGCTAGATTTTCCTGACACAAGCATTTTGGAAGAAAACTGCCATACTACCTTAGGAGAAGCCCCAAGACAGACACAAGGGGTGACAGAGGGAAGTAGTTAAGATGTGTCCAAGACCTCAGGGGATACACAGAGCAGCCTGAAGACACAGCTGAACATTTTGCCACCCCATCAGGCTTTTTAAAATACCTCAGCCCCTAGAAAAGTCTAGATTTATAGTTTCAAAGGTAACTTTGTGAAGATAGTGATATATGTTGAAGAAGCACCTTGAAGAGACTTAACCTCAGGATTGTGAATATTAAATTAATAGAGGACAGTGAGATGCTCAGGTACTATCTAAAAAGTCAATCAGGGAAGTGTAAGCAGCAAAGATATGTTGACAGAAATATTCCCATTCTGTAGATTAACAGTCAGGTTGCAGCGGCCACCAGGATCCTGCAGGGTGGCATAGACGATCGCATACTTCCCAAAAAACTGGACTAAGCATGTGTTTAATAGAGGCAGCAAACCTCCTTGTAAAGACTTCAAGCGAGGGCGAGTTCAGCTCCTTTGCTGGTAGCTGTTCAAATGTTTAATTGATCTCACAACTAGGACATTGCTATTTTTTTCTTATAACCCATCTTGTCACAATAGAATAGAACTTATAGAATAGAACTTATAACCCATCTTGTCACAATAGAATGGAGGACAAGGCTGGAAGGGACCCTGAGAGATCTCTTGGTTCATCTTGCTCCAGGAAGGGATCAGCTTTACCTAAACTGCTGATGTACTCGATGCCTGTTCTTAACAATCTCCAGGGACACAGGACCAAATCCCTCATTCCCACTTTTTCTTGAATAACCTGAATAGACTGTGCTCTTTAAACCTTCTAAAGGAAGGCTAACTTCCTAGCTCCCATTTAATGTTTTGGCCTCTTCTGGACTTTTTCTGTTATTTCCGTATCTGTTTGGAAGGATGGTCAGCTCAATTGGACGAAATATTTTGTTAATGAACCACACAATGTTGTGTCCAAAGAAAGTATCACTCCCCTACAAACATACTCTCTTTTTTCCTATATCCCCTGTGGAGACATTTGTTTTCTTTCCTTCCTGTCCTTGTACCTTGATTAGGCCATATAAGACAATTTTCTGGATGAGAGGTAAAAAAGCAGACATTTCCAATCATCCTTCTCACAACATGTGTTAACCAGCAAATATTTATTATCACCTGCTACATCAGTGATGAAAACATCATATGGTATCAGTCCAAGAGCCGGTGTCCAGACAAGTCCTGTACTAATGGCCTCACTCAGGAACAGCTACATTAATAACTCCATTTCAAGGTCAGTGAGCCAGGTTTTCATCCATCTATTTTGCGCCCTGTTGATTCCTTTTAATGCAAGATTTTAATCAGTGTGTCAGGCAGTATTAAGTGAAACGCCTTGGAGAAATCCAAAGGTACCACCTCAGCACAGCTGTCTTAATCATCCAAACCCATAATCTTATCAAAAAGAGATAACGGACTTGTTTAACAAGATGTACCTTCCATTAAAACCATTTTGCCTGGTGTCAATTACCTTCTTAAGCTCTGACTCTTCATTGACAGAGTCCTGAATTCACTGTCCCATGGTCTGGCCTGTAAGGAACATCAGGCTGACCGATCTTCTCTGGTTTATCCCTTTTCTCTCTAACTGTAGGAATCACAAGAGGATTCTCTGATGATACGGCATTGCCTTATTTACCAGGATGAATTACCAACTAACCACAGAGGGTTAGGGTAAATCTCGCCTCAGTCCTTCTTGACTCTTAAATGTAAATTGTTTTCTTGATTTGTTTATTTGAAGAAGTCTGGTATTAAATGCTGCTTCATAGCTTCTTTTGATATGGATATATCAATGAATTATTTTTCATCCACAACATCACTTGGGCTGGGGTTTTCTTCTTTGTTTTGTGTCCTTCAAATACGGAACAGAAATATCTGCTGAACATTTTTGCATTACTAGTTATGATTTTACATTTACTTATTACATGATTTTACATCTGTATCCAGTAAATGACTTATACCTGACCTTGGGTTTTTTTCCCTCCCCTAAAATGTTTCTTACTATCTGTAATCTTGGCAATTGTTGCTATTTCACTGATTCTTTAGTTTTTTCTAACAACCACTTATATTTTAATATTTGTAACTTACATTCATAGTTATTAACTCCCATTTCTTTCCTGTTCTTTACATTTGGGAAATGTTTATGTTTCACAGGTGTTTTTTTCCTACAGGATGCCTTTTTTTCCCAAAAAAAACAACTTTCTTGAGTTCAGAGGATCATGATTTTACGGACCTTCAGGAATATTCAGATAACCAATTTACAGCATTCATTAAGATTTGCCACTTATATTCCCACATTGCAAACAGATGTTTAAGGAGAAGACAGCTGTGTTGTCTAATGAAAGCTGAGCAGAAGTGGTAACTGCTAAACATCTTACACTTTAGTATTTCAAACTGTAAGTATTCAAGCATTCTCTCTGACCTGGAATCACATATGGTCCCATAATGGTAACATGAGCTGTGATGAAAAGTGTCTCCTCTTTTTCCTTTCCCTTCTGTAACAGAACCAAAAGGATCCTCCTATCTTCCCCAGCATCTTGCTTCTCTGCTACTGAGAGAGATGTCTCCTCCCATTCGCGATGTCTCCCGGGATCTGTGCAATGAAGCTTCCTATGATGTCATCAGTTCCAGTGCAGACCACTGCCAGGGGACTGTCCCTCCACACCTCAGGATCGCATCTGTAGTTAATAAAAGATTCCCCTCCTTCTCCTGGAAAGTAGCTGCACTATTCTACTCTTCTCCTTGCAGGACACCTGCTCAAATTTCCTAAGACTTGTCTCCTCTTTTGGCCAATCCTACCTACTTTTTGAGTTGCCCAGTCTGAGTTAGACAGAAGTTATTTCCTTTCCTTTTTTTTTGAACCTGGACTCCAGTTAGTTCTTATATATTGTTCTCTATCTGACCACATAGAGACATCATTTCCTTTTCTCTCCTTTTCCATATGGTTTCCTACTCCCTGTCCTTGTGATACCACCTCCACTTCTGTGACAGGATGTGCTGTGCTATTGCTTGGATCTGGATGTCAAGGAAGTCATCTCTACTCCTGACACATACAAAGACGATCAGCTATTCCTCAAGAACATAATTCTTCTATACCTTATAGGCAAAGATTCTTCCTCTTCAGGCAGGAATATCCAAGGCATGTCATGATCATTGATTTCTCTATCAACCCTTGATAGTGAATTAAACTTGTACCTAGAAAGCAAGACCACCAACCTTTCTCCCATTAATCACATGTAAAATCCATTAACTAAAGACATCTTATTTCTTTCCATAGCCCCTTACATCCTTCAGCAGGGAGAGACTGGACAAAAATGTTAAATAGTCTCTTTGTCTCAAAGACAACTGAAGCAAACTACTGTTTCAGACCTAAAGCAAAATGTAGCTCTTCGAGAAGGTTACCTGAGTTTGTTTCACTATAAAATTCATTATTTCCAGAAATCCAGACAGGCAAATTACCCACTTTCCCTCAGTTCAGCTGAGATGTATTTTGTAAATTTTATCAAATAAAAGACTATCTTTACATTTGAGTATACCGTGGCATCTGTATAAACAACATACACTGGGGGAGAAGAGAAAAGCACTCTCATTTCCATTTAAGATTCAGCCCTCAGCCCTGCTATCCTGGCATACACAAAACTTCATACATTTTCAGCATATGGATACAGGATCAAAAGAGGGTGTGCACAGTAAAACTTCCTACCAGAAAATGTAATATCGAAAGCTGTCTATTGAGTCTCCTATTCTTTTGTGTAAATTGCAAATTATTAAAATGTCACAAACAAATCTGCTTCTCAAATCTGGACTTCTGAAATGAGAAAAAGGAGATGCAGAATCTAGGTCATGTCATTTCAGAGCCTGCAAATGTCAACAAAACTTCATAGTCTGGGGTGATTAACATTCAACTGCAGCAACTGCTACAAGTAAAATCTTTTCTTTTGTTCCAAAGCCTTAAGGCTGTAGCCATAAAACTGTCTTTTCAGCAATTATTGACGCTGGATTGGGTTTCTCCTGATTGTTTGGGGGATTCTGCACACAATTTTCAAAATGGTGCAATTCATACATTGATTTTCAATACCTAGTCTATAAAACATTGGAGGACGATGAAATGAGCAGTAATGAACCTATTTGTGTGCATCATTGAGTCTATCTGAGTCTTGGGTGAAAACATCAGGCTACTGCAGTCTTAGGTCTGCACCATCGGGTTTCTGTCAGGATGAGGGCACACGGGAGGGCAGAGTGAGTTTAACTATACCTCAAAAACTTGATCCCTTGAGTTACCCTCCATGATAAGGGAGGGAAAGGGATGAAATCCTCTCCTGCCTGGATTAGCTGGGAAGGGCAGGCTACTGCAGTTCCCCAAGAGCCATTTGCTAGAATAGGAGGTCAGGTCCACAGCCATGGGCCGCTAAATAGGTAATTATTTCAGTGTATGTATGGAAGGAGAGATAGATCCAAAACTCCTCCAAGGGCACCTTGTGTTTCAATGCCTTTCATCTGCCAGGGTGAGCCACCTCAGTCACTGGTAGATCAATGCACCATGCTGGAAAGCCACCAGCAGAGGAAAGGGGCTGCAGTGCAGGAACAAGTCTGGCCCTGTTTGTTCAGTTTTCTGTTAGAGGTTTTGAGCATGGAGCACCTCCAAGAATGGACCCTAAATCAGCAGGTTATTGCTTGGCAGGCTCTGCCATGTGCAATTTACTCTTCCTTGGAATTCCTCTGTGTCTCTTTTGCCCTGCCTTGAAGAAGTATATACAGTTAATTTATTACCACACCTGCTGTCCCCAAGGTGTGTTTCAGAATGACCTCTCTTTGACTCTGTGTTATTACCATTCCCTCCCATCACCATTTGAATCATATCCCCTTCCTGCATTTTTCCCGTCTGAATTTCAAGGGGCTGGGGAAGCGGAGTTTAATTACAGTTTCACTGGCTTTATTATGTTATGGCACTGAACCCCAAGGCTTGGTTATAAGGGGAGCTTTATAATAAGCCATAATGATCCATCTTTTCTTACGTACTGTGAATTTTAAGCCCCCCTCACCGATTATTTATTATTTCAACTTGGTATATGAATTATTTAATTCTCCCAAGCTCTAGCATGTATGAAAAAATGCTATGAAGCAATAAAGATCTAGACTTCCTTCCACTGGACACAAAAACCCAGCCCCTGGCAATTTCAATGGAAGCTGCATTAACCTGTACGATTGTTTAAATGGAAATTGCTTCATTACCATGGTGACCTACAATGTCATCTACAGAGTTGGCTTTCAAGACCCATGTAGACACATGAATAACATCCTGGTGCAACTCCTAAAATCAGTTCCTGCCACTGCAAGATTGTGTAGCGTTGCTGGAACCTCACCTTCTCCAGTCCTCTCTGACTTGGTCCCCCAAACTCTAGCTCAGCTATAGTCTGGGGTCTGAGAGAGGGCATTGGTATGACATTTATGGTCTAAGCACTACATGCTGTGAAGGTCTATTTTGGCTTTAAGCCTGGAGTAGGTATGAAAGATCATTCCTCGGGAGTGGCATAGACAGTATGCTTCCAGGAAGTAGTCACTGTTTGGGAAGGGTCCAAGCTCTGGCAAAGAAAAGGAGTGAGTGCCAGAAGGGACATTTATGCATCTCCTGGAAGGCATCTGCATCTAAGGGAACAGATTCCAACCTTCTAGGCAAAGGATCCCAAAAAAAAACCTCTGCAAAGCTCAAATCAGAAGCTCACTTCCCTTCAGCAGCAGCTGTCTTTGAGGGGGGGTGGAGATGCTGCCCAAGCCATGCTCCTGTCTTCTGTTACTATGGTAATCCCGAAGTTTTTTAGGACAGAACTTTACAAGTTTCATTATTTACATTAGGTTGCTCTCTTTGTTTCCTTCCACTCATCTTGTTGATTTCCCACTCTCCCCATTCCCGTGGACTGCCTGTACACATCATTAAATAATTAACACTCCTTTGTGTTATGCACCTGGGAGAGCATTGCAAACATAAGCTGTAAAATGCAATTTGAAAGTACAGAAATTCCTCTCTGATTTGAAATTAAGCGGGGGAAATGTTCAACCCTGAGATCATATTTTTCAGTGCATTTACATTTCTATGCTGCTCACAGCAAATAGTTTTAAAAACTTAATTTGCATTTCAATTTTTGTCATTCTGTACTTACTTTCTGTATTTCACTCCACATACAGAATGAAAGTAGACTGTGAAACTTACTGGAAGCTAACAAATCTGGCTCTTCTTTTCTAGCAAAATGATGCAGTGTTTGGCTTACAAACCCAGCAAGGGAATAATTCCAATAAAAATTGTTTTCATTGGAATGCTTAAATAGGGAAACATTTCTATTGGTTTGAATCTTCATTTCACAGAACTTAAATTCAGCTCTAACCTGACTTGTTGGTCTACTTTCTGAAAAATCCTTCTGCATATATTTTCTTCCCAGCCTGCAGTTGACTAACCCTCAAACAGAAGTTTTTAAGTGAAGTTATTGACACTTGTTTGGGGACAGAAGGATCCCATATTGCTTTTGAACCTAGTGATAGGCTTTAACACTTCTACAAAGAAATAAATTCAAGCAATAAATATATTCCAAAATATATGAGAAAACAAGAAATTAGGAAATGTATTGGGAACAAACCTGAAACAAGACAGCCCTATTTTCTCCTAGTTAGCTGGAAGTGGAATATGAATTTTTCAGGTTTTTCATCTCCTCTGGGCTGGAGTTAACCTACCTTTCGAAGTTCTTTAAATCTAAAAAAAATGTAGGAGAAAATCCAAAATTGGCTCTGCGGACTGATTTCCTTCCATTAAACTTTATTTTTTTGTAAAACAGAAAGCTTAACTTCATTATTTTCATGTCCAAAAACAACAGAGAATGCTTCCAAATGTAGACATACGGATTTAGTGTACTTCCACTGAAAACATGTGTAAATCTCCAGCTACCTTTCTTTGCCTGGAGGAAAATTCCTTACTCTTCTTAGCCCTTGAAATCAACTGCAACAACAAAAAAGGATGATTTTTTACAATTAGGAATTGCTTGTGATAGAAGAAGGTAGCTACGAGGTCATCTCAAAGGAATATCTTTAACTATTTTTGTGACTCTCTCTCAGCTCCAGAATGACTCTCAGTTATTGCCCCACAGAAATAATACTTGTCCCTTGTGACATTGAACATCTCTCTGCAACATGTTCCTTCAAACGTTTGGGTTTGTTTGGGGCTTTTTTAAACTGTCCCAGGACAACTTCCAGTGACAGTCCTTGCACTGCAGAAATGGGTCAGGGCTGAGTGCTGGATCTCTGGAACTCACTGTCGCTACTAATTAGTATATATCCTTGGAGGATTTGAAACAATAGCACCCGTTCTGCCACTAGCATGAAAACAGAGTCTAACTGTTGTTCAGCAGAGAAGAAATCTCTTTTTCTGGCTACCTGTTAGTACTTAATCACAGGGCCTTTCAGAGGAAGAGAAGGTGGCAAGCGGAACAGTTTCCCCTGCTTTGAGCGAGCAGGGGATCCTGACCCAACGCTTCTTGCTACCTTCTACCATAGATCAAGCCACAGTCTGAGATTTGTATCTCAAAACTTCTGTGCACCATATTACTCATTATTATGCATGTATATACCCCAGTGGTATGGTATGGCAGTTCGTCTGCTGGACCTGAACCCAGGGAGCTCTGATGGCATGCACAAGGGGATCTGGTCTCTCACGAGACATGAGTGAGATCACTTCCACATTGCTGGCCACCTGAAGGCGAGGTGGGAAGACTAATCCCCTCTCCCTGCTCCCAAAGTGCAGAAAGAAGGTGCCACATGGCTGGGGTTGGCTGGTATCCACCCGGCTGCTGAGAGGCTTTGGACCCCGCTTGCTTGGCAGTCATCTCCTTAACCGAGTGCCAATTCAGTGCTCTTTAGTGCAGCTCAGAGCAAAGCTCAGAGCCTGAGCTCTGCTGTGAAAACACTGATTGAGAAACAGAAGCAAAAGATGAGGTCCCCCTAGGCTTGCAGGAGGTAGCTGTAGAGATGAAGAGGTCATCCAGCGGTGAGACCGCTTGCTTCCAAGGGGGGAATTTGAGCTAAGCTCTTGACCTCCCACAGACTTCCAGTGTGGAATAGAAGACAAATTATATGGTCTACTTATGTTTTAGGTCCCCATGTACAGCATGGGTGTAATTCTATTTTCCCTGCTTCACAGAAGTGTTGGGAGGATGAAATGGGGAGGTGCTGCCACAGTGCAGCAGTGACAGCCATGAAAGCATGTAGGATCTGAAGCCCTAGATGGGGCACACGTCTGGATCTCCTGTGAAACTGGGGGCAGCTAGCATGAGTCAGTGGTCTGCGAGGCCAGGCTTACCACAGGAGAGGAACTGGGGTGCAGAATGATGACTTTTTACACTCCCACAGCAATTTCAGAAAATGATAATAATACTAATAATAACCATTCACTGCACTGTTACACCCAAATAACCAATGCAAAGATCAGCTAAATGTCAGATCTCCTCCACTGTCATGAAAGAGATTTGTGCAATGCTGACAGAAACAAACCATTTAGGGGAATGAGGAAGATTGTAATGAGAAATGTCAGGGAGACAGAAATAGCTGGTCCCCTCACAATTTCACCCTCAAGAAACACTTTCTTACAGGACGAGACTAGGGATGGCAGGGGGTGAAGGAAGGTTATGAATTGTGCTATAGAAAGTCCTTGTTAGAGAGAGCTCTATATAAATATGTCTTGTAAAGAGGATTTTTTGCTCAGCATCAGCAAAAAGGCAACACTGTTCTGTGAAGAATGTCACAAGGAATGATGTCATAACTGAGAAGAAATTCAAAGTTTAATTGTTTGTTTATTTGTACCAGAAAGAACAGTATGCACATTTTCGATCATGTTCACACTTGCATCTGAGACCTTGTCAAGTGTTAGTGTGTTTAACCTCATGAAATCCTTCAGTAGGCATAGGTACAGTTGGAGGACACAGTTTCTAGGACAGCCAACTGCCAAGAACAACAAACATCGCCAGTTAGAAGGCAGCCATGGCCTAGCTGCCTTCCGTGCTTATGCCAAGATGCAGGATAGCCAGCCAAGGATGGGATAAATGGAGGGGGAACATGGTGGCTGCAAGGAGCCGTGGGTAATACTTTGCCTTGCTTAAGACACCAACCTCAAAGCACACAAAGAAGGAGGAACAGAAGAGGAGGATGGTGCATGTTCTTCAACCATACCTGGGGGCCCCTCATCCAACCCAGTTTACACCTTAGACAGACCCACCCATCTTATACCTGAATTTCTTCACCACGTATATCCACATTGCTCATCCTGCCTGAGGCTGCTAGGCGGTTTAGAGCAACCTCCACCATGGCGACTTAGACTGTGAGCAGTCACAGATGTTAGCATTCAGTCTTCTAGCCCCATTAGAGCCTCATTCGGTGAGAGTTTAAGGGGGGTTGTTGAAAACTCAGGGTGTAGAGGGAGAAAAGAAGCCACAACACAGAAGGCCATGAGTTATATTTGCCCTGCAGCTGCCTTTCATCAGCTGTTCTGCAGGAATGTGCGCTAACTCAAGAGGGAGCAGCCGGGGTGGTCATGCTGAGGGTGTCGAAGGACATGGTTGAAGCGCGGTTGAGCAGCCAGGCCCCACGCCCTGTCGTCTCAGGGGCTTCCCGGCACCACATGCAACACCAGTGAGGGTTTTCTCAAGGGATTAGCAGCTTTCCTATTTTTAAATAATTTACTCAAAAGCATCTTCCTTCCCTAAGTCTGGTTATTTTTAGGCAGAGAAAAATACACACGCTTATCTATACAAATAATCAAAACCATATGGTCTAAGCATTCCAAACAGATCAGTTAAACCAGCTTTCTGAGAGAGGGACTTTATGTGTGCGTGTGTGTCTGTAAGTATGCTGAGCACAGATGAACTGTGTGCTAGCCTGGCAGCCTCGGAGTCCTGAGTACAGGATTGATCCACTACAGACTTAGAGCAGCCTTTGCAGCCAAAGCAGCTTCCTACAGCACCAACGCAAAGGTGCCTCAGGCTCTATAATGGAGGAGACAGGTTATTTTCTGCGGCATATTTATGCATGGCTGCGTTTTGTGCCTGACCCAACATGGCCAGTAAGTGCCAAGATGAGTACAGAAATGAAGACAAATGCAGTTTGTCTTGGAGCCGCTAAAAAACGTGAGTCAGTCCAGGCCACCAAGGTAGTCAGAGGGTTGGAGAACTTGACATATGAAGAAAGGCTGAAGGAACTGGGTTCGTTCAGCCTTGAGAAGCGAAGTCTGGGGGGCAATTTAATCACAATCTTCCAATCCCTAAAGGTAGTTATAGAGAAGATGAAGGTACATTCTTCACAAGGATGCACAGTGACAGGACAAGAGGCAATGGGCACAATTGGCTTCAAGAGAAGTTCCACCTGGATATAAAAAACATGCTTCACTGTAAGAACAATTAAACAGGTTTCCCAGAGAAGCAGTGGAGTCTTCCTTGCTGGAAATATTCAAGGCTCTGCTTGGCAAGGCCCTGAATAACCTAATCTAAAGCCTGCTTTCAACAGAAGGTTGGACTAGATGATCTCCAGAGGTCTCTTCCAGCCTAGACTTTTTTGTAATTCTGTGATTCAGAGTTCTTCACGTAGGCCAACTCTCCAAGCGCAGTAATTAAAAAAAATAAATCCCCTAAATCCATCAGCTGGGCTCAGAGGGTGAAGTAGGGCTCATAGCCTGTTTCCTAATGCGCTGTGTTCTGCAGACCCAAAGGGTTTGACAGTCTGAGGGAACTGAAGGTGCATGCAAAAAGGAATGAGTTTCCGTATTTAATACAGGTGCATACACAGTGACTCAGGTCAGTTTATTTTTCACCATGTTTTGCAATAGAGCCGGTCCTGAGGCCCCAGCTGTCAGGGGAGTCCCAGTATAGAAGGCCCTGTACCCCACAAGAGACTGACCATGTCAGTACCAAACACAAAAGGATAAGCAAGATCAGTCCCCATGTTTCTATGCAAGACAGTGTTCCCTGTTATGCTAATATCAGCAACTTCCATAATTCATCTGTTGGCTTCCACTCCCATTCTGCCACATGGCAGGTCTGTGCAGAGCTCTGGGATATAAATCTCCATACAGCCAGCAGGAATCATGCAGCAACCTGCACATGGGAGCTGAGGAGACAAACATATACCCCAGGAGAGCTTGTTTATTTTTAGGGCTGAAGAACCCACTAAAAATCTGTTGAAGAAAATAAAGAGAGAGTCCCGTGGTGACAGCTAATGCTGTAAGTAAGAAGACAGATGCATGTATGTGCGGAGTAGATTAGTTGAGAGAGCACTGCCAAAATCAGTTGGCGTATAATTTTCAGGTCATAAAACTGTTTTTAATAGTAGGGCAGAAGCAGGCTAACATTGCTTCTCTGTTTACTTGTTTGTTTTAATTCCTAATCCCAGGAAGTAGTCACTCTGAGCGTTCCGCACTGTATATACGCAGTCAGCGAGTCTAAAAATTAAGAGCCTCCACTGGGGAGTGAAGGAAGGTCTTTGTGCTGCCCAGCCTCCAGCTCTCCTTCTCCAGCTGAGATTTTCCCTCGTGTGGGGAGCTCTTTGACGGATGGTATGACGGGGCTCAGAGGGGTACTGATCCCCCAGGGTTTAGGAGGGTTGTGCAGAGGGTATGAAAGGCCACACTGAAGCAGACTCCAGCAACTCTCAGCCAACAGCCACTTTGGCACCATTCCCAGCCAGCGTAGGTTATTGCAGTCTCTGGAGTATTTCTAGCTCTGATGGGGGTAGGAGTATAAGAGGGGAAGAGGAGGAGAGCGAGTAGGCTGCAGCATCTGTAACTCCCTCAGTAAAAAGTACAGTCCCAGCCTTCCCTTTATAGACACACACACGTGCACATGTACGCCCATCCTTGGCCTCACACGGCCAGGAGCAACTGAGCCCTGGGTGAGGGAGGCTGCCAGCAACCACAGCCGCGATAAGCTAGAAAAGCAGATTCCCAACGGCTGTCGGGTCCCCAAATTCAATAGAAGATTATTGATTTGTGCTTACATTGGGGGGTATAAAGCCAATCAAAGCGGGGTGAGCAGCAGAGGTGGGATGCCCCTGGAGCAGTCCTTTTAGAGATCAGGAGGATTTCAGAGACTTGATCATTGCTGCCAGCAAGGGGCAGTGGTATATTTATAGACACCAAAAGTTAACGGGTGACCAGACATCAGTATTGCTAGTGCAGCTGTACAGAGCGGCAAAACAGTGAAACAAGACTACGTGGCTCATCACTATGTTTTCCCTCAGCTCACAGTAAATTAGACACAGAACAACTCTCCTTTTCCCTAGCTCTCCTCTGGTCTTTTCATTTCCATCAACATGATTGCAAACTCCAGTCCTTTTGACCTGTACTGAAGGAGGGAGAAAATCAAACACACACATCCCTTAAATTCATTACTTTAAAGTTATTTACCTCTGTTATCTCTATCCGACCAGAGTACTGCAGGGGCTTTCTGTCACAGCAATATTTGTCACTGCTCTGGCTTCAGCCTCCTGCTTTTTGTTGATTCTTTAAAAGGACTGGTTTTCCTTCTAAACAGGCGCTTAGTTTTAAATCGGCGTTTAGCCCCATTACTCATCTAAGTATCCATTATTTCTCAGTTCGCTGATATTTATTCATGCACATTTGATAAAATTGAGTTCTTCTTCATCTGCTCTTCACAGCTTCTACACTTTGACTCTGGTCTCTGGTGTACCCAGCTGCTTTTCTGCCTATAAAATTTCTCTATAGGCATTTTATTTTTTGCTTCATGCGTAGTGAGGAGCAGGAGATGAATCCTTCCTTTGAGTGATTGCTTTAATATTCATCCCTTTTTGTGCCTTTTCGTGTGCATTACTTGCTTTTTGTACACGTGGGATTTGTGTCAGGAGGTGCTAATTTCTTCCTCTGACGTGGGTGTTGTAAGTGACAGGCGTTAATAAGGTTTGATCTGTGACTTTTACTTTATTCAACTTAAGGGTTTTTCTTCTCACTTTAGCTGTCTCTTTAACACCTTTGATAGATGGCGTACAACTGTGTATCAAGGCATATTAGAGAGGTCTCATTGATATTTATATGTTTAGGATGTACTCCACTCACTCTCGCTGTGAACTGATCCTTTGACTGCAGAGCTTTTCATTTTATGCTCATACTTTCACATTTCTGCCTTGACTTCCAAGGAAAATGCATCCAGTCCTTCCCAAGGGAGCCTTGGAAAGGGCAGGAAAAATGAGAGTCCCAAAGAAAGCAGTGTGACAAAGAAATATCGACATGTATGTTTAACCCTTGCTCTCCCCACAGAAATTAGATTTTGTTTTTGCTGAGACTGAGGTTTTTCAGTAGTTACTAACAAGGATTTCCTTCCCAAAAACCTTTCCCTCAGGTTGAGACTTAGCCCTGGCAGCAATGACTCAACTGCTACAAATTCCTAACTGGAAATAAGCCAACCATTAACCTGGTTTGGAGTCTTTGCAGAAAACGATGGACAGAAAATGACTTTGCACTTGCCTCTGGGAGCCCCACAGACTCCAGCCTTTCCTGCCTTTGATGTATTATCCACACACCGTTGCAGGAAGCTGCTGTGAGATTTCAGGTGCAAGAGTGGTTCATTTTTCTGCATCAAGTTCTTGCAGTGAAAAGAGATGTTGCCTTCGGAAGGGGCAGCATGGTCTTGTCAAGGGTTGGTGCTTGTAGTGTTAACTTAGATCTTGTTCCCATCTCCATAAGCTGCTTCTTCTGCTAGCTTACTTGTTATATTAAATGCTACCTTGGCTAGTATCAGGGCTTCAGTGTAGATGTCTGCGACTGAACTGTTTAGCCTCTCTCTGTAGTCACTGGAAAGAAATGGCAATTTCCACAGGGCAGTTCATTGCATCTGGGAATAGGTGTCAAAGCTGAAAAGTAAACCTGTCAAGACACAAGGACTAACCCAGATGTTGACCTCTGTCTGGTGTAAGCTAAGTGCCACATTCAAATTCAGGTGACATGAACTTTGCCTTCTCTTCAACGACCTTTTGCAATGCTTTTTACCTTCCCATAACGTTTCCTTGGTACAGAGGAGCACAAGGATCAGCCTCACAGCTCTCTGCAGATATGCTACTCTGGGTTCACTTCATTGGCTTACTGCTGAATATTGGTCCAAATTTAAACATACTGGCAAAGCTTTGAAAAAAATCTTTTAAAATCTCCAACCTACAACACCCCTAAATCCCATTGGTTTCTGTGGCAAAGATCCTAAATAGGAGTTGAGCTGTTCCGTGTTTATCCTATTTGAGCAGCAAAGGCCTGTATTATCTACAAGACCTCAACTTCTGCATTTTGGGATGCCCCTGAAAACTTCCAAGAGAATGAGAAACCTGCCCACCATGAAAGTCCACCAGCATGAGGACTTTGTCAATGGCCAAACCATGTCTCTGCAGCCTCCACCATCTGAGGGGAACTGGACATTTGCTGTTTGCCAGTACTAAAATAAATCTCCTCACATTATTCTCCTCACCAAGCAACAGGTTATTAAGGTAGTAACAGTAATTTTAAAATATGATTATCCCACCAGCAGGGAAAGAGAGAACAAACTATGGAAGAGCCATTCATTTATTCTTACTCGGTGGGGCATCCTAACACTACAGAATATGCCACCCTGAAGAGAAGAGTCCCATTTTCAGTGAATAGGAACCCACATCACAAGAAGTCACATTAACAGCCATAGCAGAGAGGTCAATGAATTTACATTGATCCAGGGTACCAGCTGGAAATGGCAGGGGGTCTCTCCACAGCACCATGTCCTGCCGTGCCATTGCTTATCTTCCATATGCTGTGGGAATAAATAGAAAATAAATAGCCTCCAACTGCCCTCCAGCCAATAAATGTCACACAGGATTTTATTTTAAAATAACCATTTACATTTAATTTGTAGCTGTTGAAATGGGAGAGAGGAGGAAGGAAATTCACCTGCACTTACATATCTCATGATTTCTCGATGATTCTGTCAGACCTGCCTTGAGTGAGTTACACATTTTGCTGTCAATGGGAATGTTTCTCTCCTCAGATTTTCATTGGGTTAAACACACATTTTGATTGACTGCTGGAAATTCCTCACTATAGCTGTGTACTGAGGGGAGAATAAATCTGCAGTCAAAGAGAATAAAACTCTCGCAGACTCAGTTCTCTGCTACCCTGTACTAAACATGGCCATTCACAGCTGTGCTAAGCAGATGTAAAACTCACAACAGGAGTAGGCATCCACTTTGCAGTAACTTAAGTGACCTTACAGGGTGCCAGGCTTCAAAGAGTCGAGCCTTTGTAATGGAGAGTCTACAGATTATGGAAGAAAATGGACTTTCTGCATGTATGTATTTTAAGTAGCTCTGTGTGTACATGTGTCCATAAACAGAAAATAAGCATTTCAGACTAGCCTTGCCTCATCCCTTTGAAGCTACATCATCTGAGTCATCAAGAAACTTGTTGAGAGCTCCATGTTAACATGACTGTGAAGAGATGTTGTTTTCTACTTCCAACACTTGGAAGAGGATTCTTCTGTAATGGTCAGATGGGAGGTAGTCAACAGAATCAATGTTGCCTGGGGTGCCTTTCGTCTCATCCCAAAGTAGACATCTCAGGTAGCCAAGATGAATCATGCCCGATCATTAGTTATGTAAAGACATTAAATACATAAAATTAGGATGAATCTCACCATTGAGGTTTACATCTGAGTAAGAAATCTCCATGATCTCTGAAGAAAATAAGGAAATATCCTCAGGGATTTGCTATTTCTGTCCTGCCAAAAGCAAACATAATTTGGTTTGGCTCTTATTGATAGGCTAGAGAACAGAATAACTTTAGAGACCAGAACTCCCGAGATCAGTAAAAGGGACTCCTGTAGACATTGGTGGGTTTTGAATCAAGCCTACAAGAAGAGGCTGAAACAGATCTTTACATCAAATACCTACCTGAGGTAGAAGCAATGTCTTCTGCCCCACAGACTTGCTGATTGTCCCCAGCCAGGAGACCCCCATAGGGCTGCTTTGCCCCTTTTCACACCTGCATTTGTTCCTGACCTTTTGCTGGACTTTCTGTGTGGGTGTGGTGGGTTGACCCTGACCGGACACCAGGTGCCCACCAAAGCCGCTCTATCACTCCCCTCCTCAACTGGACAGGGGAGAGAAAATGTAACGAAAGGGTTATGGGTCGAAGCAAGGAGAGGGAGAGCACTCAGCAATTACTGCCATGGGCAAAACAGACTCGACTTGGGGAAATTAGTTTAATTTATTACCAACCAAAATCAGAGTAGGGTAATGAGAAATAAAAACTAAATCTTAAAACACCTTCCCTCCACCCCTCCCTTCTTCCTGGGCTTAACTTTACTCATGATTTTCCCTACCTCCTCCCCTGCAGCGGCACAGGGAGACAGGGAATGGGGGCTGTGGTCAGTTCATCACACGTTATCTCTGCTGCTCCTTCCTCCTCAGGGGGAGGACTCCTCACACTCTTCCCCTGCTCCAGCGTGGGGTCCCTCCCACGGGAGACAGCCCTCCATGAACTTCTCCAACGTGGGTCCTTCCCATGGGCTGCAGTTCTTCATGAACTGCTCCAGCGTGGGTCCCTTCCACAGGGTGCAGTCCTTCAGGAACAGACTGCTCCAGCATGAGGCCCCACAGGGTCACAAGTCCTGCCAGCAAACCTGCTCCAGCCTGGGCTTCTCTCTCTCCACAGATCCACAGGTCCTGCCAGGATCCTGCTCCAGCACGGGCTTCCCATGGGATCACAGCCTTCGGATGCATCTACCTGCTCCAGTGTGGGGTCCTCCACAGGCTGCAGGTGGATATCTGCTCCACCGTTAACCTCCATGGGCTGCAGGGGACAGCCTGCCTCACCATGGTCTTCACCACAGGCTGCAGGGCAATCTCTGCTCCGGCACCTGGAGCACCTCCTCCCCTCCTTCTTCACTGACCTTGGTGTCTGCAGAGTTCTTTCTTTCACATATTCTCACTCCTCTTTCCCGCTGCAATTGCTGTTGCACAGCATCTTCTTCCCCTTCTTAAATACGTTATCACAGAGGTGCTACCACCGTCGCTGATGGGCTCGGCCTTGGCCAGAGGCAGGTCCAACTTGGAGCTGGTTGGTATTGGCTCTATTGGACATAGGGGAAGCTTCTAGCAGCTTCTCACAGAAGCCACCCCGGTAGCCCCCCCGGTACCAAAACCTTGCCATGCAAACCCCATACAGTGGGTTGTGTGTGTCTGTGAAGCTGTGGTGGACCAAGCCCACTTTCACAGAAACATTTTTCTAAAACCAGTTTAAATTCCCTAATACAGTTCATCACAAGGGGGGGTTGCAAAAACATGTCAAGAATTATGTGGGAGTGAGAGCAGAAGGGAATAGATATACCTTGGGCAGGCATTGCTGCCAATGCTCCATCTTGGGCAACCAAAGCCTGGGGGTTTTGATCATGCACAGGAGTCTCACATGCTTAATGGTCTGATCACCACTGCTCAGAGTGCTCTTTGGTACTACAAGAGAGACACTCACAGCAAAAATTCCCCTCTGATATAGCTGCCTTTTTTCCAAGTATCATATAATGAAAAATGCTATGGTGTTCCATGGTAATGTGAACCACTTGATTCAATATTTAGCAACTTAAACAGGTGCCAAGCAGTAAAGTTATTTGGGTATTTTCCAGAAACATAGTTTATCATTGGAAAATGCCAGTTTGTTGAAATGGAGACTTTTCTTGGGAATATGCCAGTTTTGATGAAATTTTCATAAGAAAGGTTTCCATGGTAGGATAGGATTTCTGGTCAAAATGCCAAAGAGAAAGAGAGACACTTCTCCCTCCTCCAGGAAAGCCAATATGCTATTGTTAGGGCACCTGCTCAGGTCAGGACATCCAGTCCCAAATCCATACCCAGACCACAGCTTTGGACCTGGCTGCCCAGGTACATGGTTGACTAGCTTAGCAGCCCATTTGGTGCACTCAGTTGACTGTGTTTCAGCATCTCCTATAAAAGCTATTCTGCATTCTCTGAATAACTATTGGTGTAGAAGTTTGAACCTTAGTCCAAACGACAAGGCTTAAGACTCAGCCAAGCTCTTTCTCCTTTTCTGGCCAAATATTATTTATTCATTAGAAATGTAGTCAATGGAATGAGTAGATATTCCTCAGTTTAGCCTTAGTGTGTGCCCCCAAGTCTCATTAGTTGTGTCTATGCAACACGAAAGTGTGGTGTCCCATGTTTATACCCATGTCTAGTTTGCCTTCCACTCACACAGCAACTTTGTAGATAGCCTGCAGCTTGCGTGTTGATGAAAAAGTGCTCAGCAGCAACACGTGAGCCAAAAAGTTGCCTGCGCAGTCCCACATGCTCTGGCGGGCACATCCCAGCTACACCTAAATCCCACAGAGGACCTTAGTAAAGGTCCAGTGGGTGGGTCCCGTCTGGGCTGCAGACTAAGGGCCAGCTCAATAAAGACAGTAAATGCAGACGTTGACCTCAGCAGCAGTTAAGGACATGGAGCACAGTGGAAGAGGCCTGTTAGGGTTGTTTGGATCCACATACTTAAATGGATTAGTTGAAATTAGGAAAAGGCTTATTTATTTGAATTCAGTGAGAGGTGCTGGATATCAGCTTTTGGTTTTGGCTTGTCTCTGACGTCTCCAGCTGAGTGAACTTCTGACTTTTTTTGCTGGTAAATTTCCACAGTTTTACATCCTTAATGTCATCTGAGCAGACAAAAACAGCAGATCTTTTTTTTTTAACCAAGAACCATTTCATTATACCCAGAGCTAGTGAAGTAACCTCATTGTGGATAATAATCGGTGAGAATTTTTTTAAGTTTTCTCCATGGAGTAAACATTATTTGCAAGTACGTGATCTGTCAGGGTTCTCTGAGGTACAGTAATGAACAGCAGCATAAACAGGATTTTTTTTACCATGGTCCCAGCAGGCTCTTTTCTTATCTACAGACTCAGTGCTTTGGATTATGTAGGAAAGGGTACATTGGAAGCCTACAGTATCTGAAACTTCTTCATTCTATATCCCACTGCCCCGTGTGTTGAACCGAGGCAGAAGAAGTATATTTATATACTCAGTTATGGGGAGGGGCAGGTTCTCACTGTTGCTGAGTCAGAAAGAGTAGGTTTAGCGGGGGAGGAAGGGGAAGCGTAAAGACTGCAACAGTTTTTTCCCCAGTCTAATTTCCAGTTACACCACTTGACATCCCCCCAGTCATGAGATGACAGTGCGAGAAAGAAGCCGCACAGTGGCTGCCTCTGCCCTGCAGCAGCGGGCACCCATTTCCAGAGAGCTGAGATGTGGGCAGAGCTTTGGGGTTTGCTATGTCAAAGGGGAAGTTGTGGGAGCAAAGGGTACTGGTAATGGTGAGGAAAGGGACAGAAAACAACTGAAGGGAAAGTCTTTATGGGAAAACTTCCACACTTCCTTCACTAACAGCTGCCAAAGACGCCCACCATGGCCCTGCAGGTAAAGACAAACTAAGGCACTGGTTGCTACCACTGTCATTTCTCACTTTCACAGTGCCACTGGTATGTTGGTCTTTCCTTAAAGGGTGAATTATAGGTTGCATACATGGTGCAAGTGACACTCAGCTGGCACTTGGCAGTTTTGAAATCTCAAGTGCACACACCCCGCACCCCCTTACGTACCCAGGCGAACATGCATTTCCTTCTAATGTAACAAAGGGGTCATCAGGGGAGTAATAGATTATTGATTTTTTTCCACTGGTAAATTTAATAGAGGACAGGCAGATGGAGCTTTGAAGATGAAAAGAGTAACATTGTCAAAACAAACAGATGATAAAGAAGATTTATCTAGCAAACAGTTCACTTTAAGGCATTAGTTTGGGGCAATCTATGGAGTGTAAGATGACTTCTATCCTCAACATGCCATCGGTTTCTAGACAGTCTGTGCTGAAATAAAAATTGACTGCAATGCCACCACCATGATGAATGTCTTCTACAGTATAAGCATCTTAAATATTTATGTTTTCGATCATTATGGTATAGTCCCATGCTTCATTACATTTACATAGACTTGCAAATATCTAATAAACAAAAAGAAAGACTAAAATCCCAGTCCTAGAGAAATCTGGACATTTGTTACTTCCTTTAGTCATTTGGGAGGGAGCATGACAAGAGTCTCAAAGGACTGGGCCTCTGTTGCATAGCTTATAGACAACGTCTTATCAACAACAACCAAAAGATCTTAGGCACTAGTTTAGCAAAGCATGCAATGAAATCCAATCCTGATTAACAAAACACCTAAGTACATGTCTACGTTGCATTTTTAACATCAAAGAGTTAAACGTGTCCTCAAGTCCCTCACTGGCCAAGGAGCTGAGGTAGCTAAGTGGCTGCAACACACTGCTAGGTGCCACATCATGCCTGACCCACGCGTCACTCTGCCATCTGGCTTGGACCCAAAATGCAAGTGAAAGCATTTTCATCTCTTCCCAGCAGACTGCAGCCACACCTGGGGTCCCAGGATCTCACCTGGGAACGTGACAGCTCGGTGGAAGGGCAACAGCCACAGACTGTTGTCACAGGAGGTACCAATCTCCACGCACTGCTTTTCTTCAGAAAACTGAGTCTTTCTCTCTTTCTTTAAGAAGTCATAACACAAAGGAAAAAGTGTTTGTTTAGATGAGGTTACCGAGATGTAGCCAAGTGTTTGGAATGAAGGCAATATAGTATTTAAATTGTGGTTAATCATTTTGCACATTGGAGTAGAGCTGGAAGTTCATTGCAGTCATTTCAGAGGTGGTCATAACGCAGACTCTTACTTGGGTCTAAATCAATTGCTTCCTTCAAATCATGAAAGGGTCTTAAATATGTATAGATGAGAGGCCATCAGTAAATTTTTATTTATTCATGAGCCTCTGACTCTACTAATTGCTATGTTTGCAAGTATAACAGAAAATGCAGCACAGTCCTTCCTTCCCTGACCTCCTTCCTGATTATAGCAAGATCTGATGAAATAATTAATTGCTGCAAAGATCGTACAATTAAATGCCTGGCTATTATTTCACAGGTATGAAAATAAATCAGGATTAATTTCATTGTATTCAAACATAGCTATAAAATTTACAAGGGTGGCATCAGTACCAGACTTTATATACAGTTCATTCAATTTCTATGTTAGTAAGGTTTGAGGAAATTAGAGCTTCAACGCAGTTTATCTGGCAGAATGTACAAATTCCACCAGAGATCCCAGCAGGAATCACAAACTCCACAAGTACTGAGCTGTGAAAAACTTTGTAAATACTACTGAGCTTTTAAGAAGTTCTCAGAGGTCCAACTATTTGCTGCAAATTGTATCAAAATGAATCAATCAGCCTCCAGGGTAAACAGTTGAAGATTTTAGCTAGGAATGAAGTAAATATTCTCTCTATATAGATAATATTTAAGGTAGTTTACACTAGTTCTGAGATCCAGAATTTTAATTCCTTCTTTTTTCCCCTCCCTCCCCCAAAACCAAAAAGAGAATGAAAAACCTCTAATTTTTCATAGTCCTGCCTCAAAAATGCCTACTCTGATTTAGCTAAAACTTCCTGGGGAACAAACATGTTTCTCACAGAAGACCATGCACCAGAGAGCAGAGCAGAAACGGAGGGGTTCCAGGAAACATTTCTAAATCAGACTGGTAGTGCAGAATAAGCTTTAGCCAGAGATGACTGAGGAGTTCTTCTTTTTTGTTTGTTTATTTTTCTCATTGTTGTAAAAAAAAAAGTCATTTCATCAAAATGTAAACTTAACAAGGAAGTCTACTGATTTTTTCTGGAGAGACTTCGGGGCCTTTACATGGGCAAAACTTGAACAAAAGTAATTATTGTGATGCTCTGAGGCCCTATAGCTGGGACAATGATATGGAATAAAGGTGAAAAACAGTAGGTTCAGTCTTTACTAACTTGTGACAACAAAATCAAACCTTGGTTCCCCACCATTTGCCTGCCTTGCCTATTTTGGTGGTAAACTTTCTAAAATAAAAAGATTATTTATCCCTGTATACGCAGCAAAACAGGAGCCAGATTTGGATTGGGGCTTCTGACCTGCATTATTTTATAAACAATCATGCCCATGTGCATTTATTCCTAACTGTTGCCAACCAGCTATCCGGACGCTGACCATGTTGTGCGTGATGAGTTGAACGGAGAGACTCTGAGTGTCTCTGCTGCTGTGGGAGCCACACGGGCAACCGATGGAGTAGAGGCTGGAAGCATCCCCCGACCAGACAAGGCTGCAGGTGCCATTTCATCACAAGGACTCGCTGCAAGGAAAGACTAAGGATGCCACTTTGTTTCAAGGACAGAGATGAGGATTGGAGTTGACCTTAATGAATCTCCTCTTCTTAAGATACTCTGAGCATGTAATATTAAACTGGGTGCTGGCTATGCTAGGATTACCATGGTAGTTCCTAGGTATTTAAAAACCTAAAACCCAGCTTGTTCCTGATTGTCTCCCTCTAGACGCAGACTCTAGGACCTTTTATCTTTGCAGTAAAATCTTATGCAGTGTTTTTTTATCGATCTCCGAACACGGGCCACGTCAGGCCGAAAAGCGTCATTGAGAATACTTCGGCACTAACTGCTAACTTCAGCCTCGCGCGCAGCAGGGCAAGCGTCGGCGAGAGCGGATCTGAGGACGGGCACTGTTATCCTTGGATTCACAACTCACTTCTGCTGCAGCTTTTAAAACCTGCCTTGTTTCTGTTCTCCAGTCCCCAGCCTTCAGCTACTTTAGGCAGTGTAGTGTCAGCTTGAAGTCACGCAGTGACTTCAGCTCCCAGATCCAAATTTAAGCTGGTTTCTATAATCTGACTACAGCGAACCTGAGGGGTTTGGCTCAACATGAAATTGCAGAATTTGACACAGAGAGTTAAACCTAGCCAAGGAGGATTTGGGTTTGTTTTCTCTCCTAAAAGGAAGCTGTAATCCATTCAAAGAATTACCAAGGTATTTTGGAATCAAGTTAGTCCATTTCTGAAGTTCACACTGAGGTAATGTGTTATTAACCTCAATTGTTCCATTTTAATCTTCTCGGTCCATGTGAAAAAAGTTGGGTTTTGGCTCTGGTTTAATTAAGAAAATATTCATCTACCATCCTGACAAAATTCAGAAGTGAAGGGAGCTGTGTGAAGGAGAGGACAGCAAAGGGCACGGCAGTGCTATATTCTGCTGAGGCAGAAAAGAGAAAGATAGCCACTATTTTCCAGACCATTTAATGCCATGGGCTCGTATATCATGGGCTTACTCGAGTGAGCGGAGGTTACATCTTTCACTAACACTGTCTGACCACTTCAGCCCTTGGTGCTGCGGTGGTTAACCCACCCCAGGGTGCTCCCAGTTTGGGAAGCAGGGAGAGAGCCCAGAGAGAGGTGAGGCTGCTGGGCTCTGTGATCTTTCAGAGACAAAACTACCGTGGAGCCTCAAGTCCTACACAGATGCCACAGATGCTAATCCCCTGCTTTATTCAAAGCACCAGGGAGCATGACAAACTAATAGTGACTGTGGCTGAAGAAGTTCTCCAGAAGCCACCAGTTGGCACTTTTCATCAATAGCTATAATCCAGGCTTACTGGCCAATTCCTTCTGAGCTGATTTTTTGCCATGTAAAATGGGTCTGCCTGCTCCGCTGTACTGATAGGCAGAAGTAAACAGGAGCCAGAAAGCCTGCGAGTGGAGCTAATAGGAAATGCCAGTTAGCACTGAGAGACATGATGTGCTTACTGCAGAAATGGTGGTGCTTCATGGCCTGTAGCATGCCCCAGGTCAGGCTAGAGGATCTTAAAGACCTTCCCATCTAGGAAATATGGATGACTATTTTGCTATTTCTTAAAAAATATTAGTTTTTTACTTGTTCTAAAAAAAATCAGAGGCAGTGTCACAATCTGGGTATAGCTTTACCAGTTCACCAGCCCTCCTCGCAGCAGGAAGGAAAGGGTGGTGAGGGCAGATGCTAGTAGGAAAACATCTGACACAACACCTGGCAGGGCTACAGGGTGGGGATGTGGGTGGCTACGTCTTCCTGAAGGGGGCCTCAGCTCTCAAAAGACTGGAAAACCCTTCACAGGATCGTGCAAATGTCGTTTGACAGTAACAGCGCGACATAGTCTAAGTAGAGTCTCCAAATAGCTGCTCACACTTCTTCTCTCTGTCCTCTTGGCAAGGAGATCCAGATGCTGATTTCACCGAAGTCAGCAGATTTCACACTCCTTTTGCTGTTTCCTATGAAATGCAGTTTCTGTCTTTGTCTTTCTCTCTAATTAATTCTGCATCATCAAACTGCCCCTTTTGGCATTCCTGATTTTTAATGTTCTTAGATTTATATGGTCTTCAATGATAATCCTTAAAACTAAAGTGTATAGCTATTTATTTAATCCATTTTTCTGCCTCCCTTCCTTTTCATCTGTGTAATATGATTCTCTCCCTCCTATTTTTTTCTGCAGGCTGCCAATGTCAAAACAAAGCTAGTCTTATTACTCTGGTCATACATTTTTAATGAATTTTTGTTTCATGCTCACTATTCCATTTTTGTGAATAGATTTCTATCTTTCTTTCATGTATTATTATTTATAAAGCTTTCTCATAGGTCTCCCTGCTGAGACTCTTTGACAGTATGTCTCGGAGAAGCAGAAAGATGCACATTACCCAGCCAGAGACAAGCCGGTTCCAGCGCACAAATTGGCTGTTTTCACTGGGGTTGCTGGGAGCCCAAGTGCTCAATACTGCATCTTCACTCAGGCTCAGCACGGCATGAAACAGAGCTCCGCAGTTTCTTGCTGGAGGTAGCTCAGGTGCAGCCAGCTCGGAAGAGTGTCAGAGTGAGCGTGTGTCTGCACCCATCGCACAGCTACACCCCCACGGCATTAGTCTCAGAGGTTGACTCCTCTTGGTCCTAATCCCAAGGCTCTCTGGTGTCAGCAAAGGTGGAAATTCCCACACTCCTCTCCACCTCCACAACTCTATACCATCTGGAGCTGCTTTCAGGACTAGATGCTTTTTTTCAAACAGCATTGCATAGACTATCACTCTGTCAGCTTTTCTGCCTCTGTTAGGTGTGGTTACTCCAAGAGCATTTTTTGCATGCTGCCTCTATACCTTCCATTCAGGCCTAGTTTATGTTTGTTTAGTATTTTGGTTTTGAACCTCTGGCTCTTTTGTTTGCCCTTTCCCGAGAAGCCTGCCAGGGCATTTGTATTCAAAGTCCTTGGAAGGAGTCATTTCCTCATTATGATTCTCCATCTTTTCGTTTCCATACTTGGCTGCAGTCAAGAAGGTGCAAAGTCTTTGGATTCTGGCTATTCTTGCATTTCAGACAAAATAAGTAGCACTCTTTTCAGGTGGACAGAAGGCTTCACCTTACCCTGCCAGAGAAGAACCTGATAAAAAAGTCTTTTTTTTTTTCTTCTCCCCTGCCACTTTTATGCTGAAATATTCCATTGCAGAGACATTAAATAAATTGGTCAGAAAACTTCAAATATATCATCTTCATCAGGACCATTCTTTAGCAGCTAGGGCCAAAACCACTGGTTTGTCAGTCTTTTTCATGACTCCAACACAGTACTATCTAATCTAATTCAAAACCCCAAATCTAATTTTAAGGGCCCTCCATGGACCGTGGTTAGCCTATATCACATATCACATCCCCGTCGCCAAAACCATTCTGTCTTCAGAGTCTATTCAGACAGAAGGACTTATCCAAAAATTCACATTGAAGAGGTTGGGAAACCAGTCCATGGCTTCATGTTTCATCTCCATTGGACATGTGGTTCAAAAAATCATCATTGTGAGCAACAAATCCCCCTGCTTTGCCTCAGAAGCCATTTGAAGTAACTAGGCTTAGATGCTACATAACAAGAAAAAAGAGAAGAGAAAAGGTCTAAGGGTGTTCTGCAGTAGTATACAGAAAAGCAAGATTCTTCAAATATAAAAATATGGATTTTTCTATGTACTTTATTTCACACAAAGTATTTAACCCATAATTTCTTAACTTCAAGTTTAAGCTATCTAGGCTGTCTTCCTGAAGTGCAATTTTACAAAATCAAATATCAGTAAATACATTTCATGTGGGCAACCTGTTTCCTGGAAGCCAGGCAAAAATGTTATAGGAAGAGAACATTCTCACAGCATTTTTTTTTTTTTTTAAAGAAAACTAGTTTCTGGAAAATTCTGCAAGTACACTGTAAATCTGGCTGCTCTGTTGGCTTCCTCTTCCAAATTCCACAGTGATACGGAGGACTTTGTACACAATAGTGGCTGACATTTGAATAGCTTGCAAGAGGTTTTACTGTTAGCATCCCAGCCTCAAACACCCGGCAGTATTTCCATTTCCCAAAAAAATGTTTAGAAGGAAAATAATTCAGAATTGAGTTGTCTGGAATTATTTTTGGCCTGAACTTGAATCACCTTTGGCATTAAACATGCCTTTTATTTTGGCACTTGAACTTTGTTCAAGGAGATGGGGAAGCGCACAGGCACAGTGCCGTGTTTCAGAACAAAATACCCATTTCACATTACATTCCCACTGCCTGTATCTAATTGCATGTGAATATCTGACAGGAAATGGAACAGGATGCTCAGCATTCAATGCTTTTAGGAAACAGATAATCAGTAAATTGCTCTTTGCTATAGTTAAAGGAACGATTGTTTTACTGGACTGACCAAAACCAAATTGCTCAAGGGATGCCAAAGACGACTGACAATCTGTACCCTACTGGGTGAAAATGGGGTAATTCTTTTTTTTTGGGGGGGGAGGGGGGTCTGCATTTCTTTCCCTTAGTCTGATGCTCTCTCCTTGTACATGTATGATTAGAAGGAAAAAAAGTTTAACTTCAAATGGTGTTAAGATAATTAGCTGTCACATACAGTTTTTGCTTATTCCCCAGCCAGGATAATGTCATTTATAACAAATTATCAGGGTTGGCCCTGCATTACAGAAATGAGCTGTGTTCCTAATGATCATTTTCCAGCCTTTGAGATAGAAAGAGGCTTTGTGCTTTTTGAGTGTCTTGAGACAGTGATCTATTTTAATAATGGTAATCAAGTGGTTCAAAGACATGTGAAATGTTTTTCTTTTCTTTTTCTTTTTTTTCCTTTTTTTCCTTTTTTTTTCTTTTTTTTTTTTTTTTTTTTTTTTTTCCATACTGATAAAGAAATGAGGGGAAAGAATCCTTCTGAAAAAGAAGCCTTCCAAGGAGACACAATACTCTTAACCTCTGCCTAATGGTGACTGTTAATGATCTTCCTATGAAACTTTCCCCTAAGAAAGTTTCTCCTAGGCCATTCTAGTGTGGTTGGTGACTCCACATTTGAGTACAAGGCTGCTTCTTATGTGGGCTTGTTCAACCATTGCTCAGCATGATGGGATCTAAAAGGTTGTGGATGGGTCATCACATGTCCATGATTGACCTACCTGATCTTTCCTTTTCCAATTCACTAGAGATCATATTCCTACATAGTTCAATAAATTACAGAAACAATTGAAGTGACTTTTTGCTATTGTCTTTGCAGGGGATCAGGAAAAAGAAGCGCATCAGCTGGATGGCAACTTTTCTTGTCTTCTTTACACAACATGATCTGCAAGTGGTGCAGATGTCATTGGAGTGGATGTGGTTTGTGTACCCACTGCGGTCCCAGCCTAGGAAATGTAGCACTGTTTTCTTGGAGAGTCATCAGAACTTGTCATTGTGCCCAGTGTGGTTTTGTTAGTGTTCATCACATTAAAATATAAAACACCTATTAAGGAGCAAAATTCTAATTGAATGATACAGCTAGGTAGGAAAATTCAGAGATGAGCCCAGGGGACAATTTGAGTACCTTTTGCAGTTCTAAATCATTTCCCTGATAATGAGAAAAGGAAACAGTGAGGAAAAGAGTATGAATATCTAACAAATACATACGACTTAAAATAAGGCTTGTGGGCAGCAAGATTATATTTTACTTTGTACATTCCTGCATGAGAGAAATAAAATATTTATTTTAGAAAGCAGAGGTGCAGTTTAGATTAAACCATTTGAAGATTAATGTGCCAGATGACAATGAATTTAATGATACTTTACAGTCTTCGGCATCTCTAACAGTAGGATAGTGAAGCACTTCATTAAACTTTACAATGCCCCTGCCAGGTATTGCTATTAGAGGCCACTAAAAGGAAGGTGACTTGCCCAAGGTAGCACTACCTTGGCAATAAACCTCAGAACTCTGAGGTTTATTCCCTGGTCTAACTATAAAACCTGAACTATGTCAGCTGGGTCCCTCACCCTGGGGTCTGGCAGCGTTGTCAGACCTGCACATCATGGTGCACGTGCTGCTGACTCCTGCAATCACACCTTGTCCCCGTCTCTGTCTTTAGCCGATTTGGTGTGTCTGCTTCCTAAACACCATCTCAGCTGGAGATGAGCTGATTTTTTGTGGATTTTGTATGGACAACACCAAGTTCAGCAATCCCCGTCTGATGTATGATTGCATGGCAGCTAAGAGACAGCGTTGCTGTACAGAGTGAGAACATTGGCTTTTTCTCATAGGAGAAGCAAACACAAGCAGCTCTGAAAAATGATACAGATGTCCATTTGTTTTTTAAAGACACATTAATCTTTCAGAAAAGTGTTTCTGAAGTTGCATTTGGACTTGGCTTTCGTTAACATCCCATATTGCTAATTGATTTTTCTGACCTTCCCAACCCATATGAAAACAGGGCGGCTGGGACTGCTGAAGGAAAGTACTGTTTGCTACCACAAGAGCCGCATGGCTGGCAGCCAGCAGCACAATTACACCACGTGCCTGGAATGATAATTGAGATATTGCTCCCTTCTTTACTTCTAACCTTGATATTAGCACTGATGCAGCCTTTGCTTGACAGAGTGACAGATAAGATGGGCCACAAAGATTTATTATGAAGGCACTATATAGAAGGTCCTCAGAAGGCACCACAGTTGGAGTCCACTTGGGTTCACCTGATGATGGATTGCCTCTAGAGAAAAGAAGATAAATTGTTGTTGTTATTCTTATTATTAATGATTACTGTTGCTGCTGCTGTTGTTACTGCTGCTACTACTACTGCTGTTACTGTTATTACTTGCTGCATCCAAGAAGGATCTGGGAGGTGCTAAGGTGGTAGTTTCTACCAAGCAAGGAGTAGGATGGAGAGGAACATCTTGTCCCAGGAGGAAGATCTACCATTTTTTAGATCCTCCCACCCTCTTTGTACAGAGGCTTTTCCAGCCTCTCCCACAGGGCTGTTTCAGTTTTTTGCCTTCTCTCATCCCCATTTGCCTGTAGCCTGACCTCCGCCCCTCATCACTGGGGCCACAAAACGCCTGGGAAGCCTGAGGATAATTCCAGAAGTTGGAATTGCAACAAGGAATGAAATCCTTGAGCTGAAAACTGAAATCAGAAGTGGGCCACCAGCAAGGAATTTGGCAGCTTCTTTCCCTGGGAATTAGACCCTTTGGAGATCTGTGGTGCTCAAGTCTGCACAGCACATAATGAGAGACAGTCCCTATCCTCAAAAAAATTTACAGTCTAAGCTTAAAAGGGGAGGCCAAAGAATGGGAAATACATGCTGGACAATAATAATCAAGGACACAAAATAAGATTCATCAAGAGAGAAAAAACTTTGCTTTAAAATCAGAAATGAAGCAGAGGGGGGTAAACAGTGGTAAGATTGCAAAGCATTTCATATAGATGCAGACTGAAATAGGACTTCCACACTTTAGTATTCCTAATTTTCAGAGAGCTTTTTTTCTTGTAGGATTTTTTTTTGTTGGTTTGGTTTGGTTTGGTTTGGTTTGTTGGGGTTTTTTGTTTGGGTTTTTTTGGTGTAGAAGCCCCAAATCTGTTCCTTTTTAATTTTTACCTTTCTTCAGGCAGGATATTTGTCTTTTAGGTAATGAGATTTTTTTTCTAGTAAATCCTCAAGGTTTGCCCTGTCTTTAGGTTTAACATGTGTAAAAACTACTTCTACATTAGTTTAACACTTCTATTCTCCTTAGTGGATCCTTTTATCAATATTTTACACCTTTTACATTCATCTCATGGGTAGAAGGCTGGTAATTTTTAAGCCCAAATTTACCGTAAGAAGTCAGTCCAAATTTAATGATAAAATAACTTAATAAACATACACACAACACCAGCTGAAAAAAAAAGCCTCTGAGGCAATATGAGTCATAACGATCCATTACTTGCTGTCCTTTGCTTTTTTCCTCTTCTGCCTTCCACAATTAAATCCTAATGGTCATGAAGAGATTCTCTGGGGCTTTTTCACAATGTAATTTTTCTCAAAAGCATCTACAATTGCTCGTGCGGTATTGTTCAAAACATACAAATAAGCTGCCCCATCCAATATTTTAAAAGTATGATTTTAATGCCAGTTGGAGCAGGTTTAAAGTGCTCTTTACCAATTACTATTTGAGAGAAGCCAGGGAAGAGATGTTTATAGAGATGTACTGCACTGTAGGGGTGGATGCAGCCACAAACTCCGTGGGGGCTGTGCAGCCTTACTGCCTCTCCCGTCAGACCGAGCACTGCTGATGGAAAGATTAAATCCCATTAAACTACTACCTTTTCTTCCTTCTATTCTCTCTCCCCCAGGAAATTTGTCCTGTAGCAGGGTAGGCGTGCAGATCACATTTAGGGACATCTCTGGGTTTGCACCGGGGCTCAGAGCAGTTACTACAAAGACGTGATCTCCCAGCTACATCCCGACTCCTTCTCTCCCTGTCTCATCTCTGCTCGGCTTCGGGAACTGTAAATTTCCACCCACAAACGACACGAGAGCTGAGTGAGGACAGCTGATTTGGCCACTCCTATTGGAAAAAAGAGAAGGGGAAGGAATATTAAAAACACATCCAATAAATACGATGCCAATGATGTCAATTAATTAGAGAGAGGGAATAGTTTTGAGTTCTCCACATAGAGCAGCACTGGTTTAGCGACAATTTTTTCTTCTTTAAATAATCAAAAACTGTTGAGACTTCTGGATGGGATGTGAAGGAAAATTAGGGTTTTAAATACACAGAAAAAGAGGAAATTCAACATTCTTATGGACGTAGTCTGGCATAACACAGAGCTCAGTTCAGTATAAGCACAAGAGTTCAAGTTCAGAACGACACACTATGCTTTGCTCATCAGTGCTGCTCTCACAGAGCCACAGCCTACCATCTTTTCTGCAATACTGCCAACCTCAATGTTTTTTATTACATCTCACATTATTTCTTTTTTTTCTTAAAGACCCTGCTCCTGGAAACACGCATTGCACAAGAATCTCAGCTTTCTCTTGAAGAAAATTAAGTTTCCAGACCTCACTGTTGCAGGACAAGGCTTGGAAAACATGAATCTTAGTCAAACCTAAAAGCCTCAGAAACCAGAAGGAAACTCAGAAGAATCCAACCATATCTCTTTCTCTCTCTCTTCCTTTTCTTTTCTTTTTTTTTTTTTTTAAACACCTCCTTGCTTTTAAGCCTGTCACACAATTCTTCTGACATCTGACTCATGATTTCTGGGTGCCCAAATGGGGCACTCAGAAGCTGGGGCACTCAGAAGCTGGCAGACCACCTTCCCAAGATGGGGAAGTTTGCCAGCAAGGAGCTTAACAGCTCTGAGCAAGAGGCAAAATGAACGCAAAAACATCTCTGAGCTATGCAAAACTTCAGCCCACAGGGATGACTCCTTACATGCTTTGAAACCAAATGTCAGGCTGTGTCTGCTTACGGCTTCCCTCCAGGCTGCCTTCCCTTTCCGTGTCCAATGGCATGAGCTGGGCAGGAAGGCTCTGTAAATATTTAGCAAATGCACCTAAGTCAGGAACCTCTTCTATGTAATCATTAAAGAGGGAGACAGAGGCCTCTCCAGGATGTAAATCCAATCACTTTCTGGAAATGCTTCCATTGTCTGTAGAGGGAGCCTTCTGATGACCCCAATCCTAATCTAGGCACTTTAATTAAGTGCCTAAACTCAGGTTGAGTGAATCCAGGCTGAATCCTCAACGCTTCAACAGCTGCCTCTTGGAAAAGTGAAGACTGCAGAGATCTTTACTGCAATCATGGAGTGATTCTGCAACTAAGAGACAGCTCTTAAGAAGTGGGTGCCTGAGACCGCATCACAGAAGAGTGTAGATAATCCACTACCCAACGTACATATCCTGTTTTTCAAAGTGTGTTATATGGATCAAAATATCCACCAGGTTCATCCCTTGTGCCTGCAGGAGATCATGGTGGTACGTAAAAAAAAAAAAAAAAAGGTAATATCTTCCTTCAGATGTGCATTAACAAACACATGGGCTTCATACAGAGGTGCCTTTAAAAAAAGTCCTTTTAATTGAGTATTTCAAACCACAAACTATTGTGGTAGTTTGAGGGGTAGAGTATCCCTCACAGCAAGAAGCAGGGACTTTGACTCAGGGGTCACTAAAATAGCAAGAATATGCTTTCTGCTACTCTCCATGAAAATATCTAAAATACCTCCTTTTGCACACATTCCTCTCAGACTTGCTGAATCAGCTGAATTCAGCAGCGGTTCCTTCCACACAGGCTGTGCTCTGGGCAGCAGATGCAGGGGTTGACCAAACTATTCTCTCCAGTTCCACCCCAAATATTTGTGGTTCCAAATACTGGAAACAAGAACCACGTGTCCCTCCATGCCCAAGTGTTGGGGAGGAGAAGGTAGCGGTAGCCCTGTGGGATGTGGGTAGGTGGGAGTTAAAAGGATAGGCAGAAGAGGTTGCAGAAGCTTGGGGATGTTTAGGAGGAGGAAGGTGGTGTGATCAGAGACAGAGGGCAATACATAGATGCAAACAAACAAAAACCAAGGGGCTGAACAGAAGCAAAAGACTTTCTGAAGCCTGAAGTTTGGAAATACCAGAATTAAAGTTGGCAGGGCAACCATAATTGACCCCACTGTGTATAAGTTTTACGATACGGTCTTTAATTAGATGGCCACATACTATTTTTTCCACGCGGCCTAAAGATCATTTTCAGTGCCGGGACTGGGTGCGGTGCCGGGCGCACAGGCTGTTGTCCCCAGCAGCCCCGCTCAGACGGCAGGGGACAGCTGCAGGGACAACAGGGCAGAGCTGTGCAGGCAGCAGCAAAGATGTTCCCATGGCTGAGGAAAGCAAAGCCTCAGATCCAGCAAGGCAGGGCTCTTCTTCCCCTGCCCTCTGACACCATGTGGGGAAATCAGCGATTCCTGTATTTTCACAGCCGGTCGCTAATTGATGTTTTGCATTGGATATGTGGCTTAATACTCCCAGGTCTAGAGAGGAACGTACGCGCTTGAAGCCAGCAGGTGCTACGCTATGGGGCTACCTGATGCGTGAGGCTGACGCTCCTCAAGTACCCCGCTCCGTGTGACAGCAGGCTTTGGGCAATGATGTCCTTCGAGTAAACCCTCATAGAAGCATCAGAGAAAAGTAGTATTTTCAAGTCACTTGAAGGCTGGATGTTGCACGTTCAGTCCTGGGGTCACAAACTGCCCAGAGCAGATAAACTAGCTGCTGGGGCTTGGCAGAGAATCAGCGCGAGACCCTCATCCACACACATAGAGGTGTTTGAGAAGAGGCTGCACAGCCATCTTTGACATTGGCATTACCTCTCCTTTTGTGAGCACCACCCAGCAGCGGCCACGTTCCTTTAATACTGCAGGCGTGGATATAAGACTAGCACAAAACGCGTAGCAGCAGTGGGCCCCTGCTACGTTGCGGTGCTCCCTTGCTGCTGCTGCTGGGCTCAGATGTGCCAACAGCCACGGGGTGACCTTATGGAGGTCATTACCCTGAGCCTCTGCATCTCCTCTCCTCCTATTTTGGCTCTCTTTTTTTTTTAGACTGGTAGCTTTTAAATCGGGACTTATCCTCACTGCCTTTTCACACAATAAGACATGATTTTAGGCTGGGTTTTTGAGCCCTCGCATAATCCCAGGAAAACCATCTAAAGTACTCCCAGGTCTTTACCGTGTCACCACTGTTACAATGGTATCAGTACCGTCGTTTCAATTTTTCTGTTCAGCTTCGACACTACAGGAGCACTCTGGATGCACACACAAGCATTCGCGAAGGCTTTTTTTGCTGACCCGAAGAGGAGCGCGTTATTTTGGACCTTCCTTTTAAACGTTAACACAAAGAAAAATGAAGGAGAACCAGAAAGAAAGCAAGCGGCTCGCGCAGAAAAATCGCTTTTGAGCAGAAATGACTCAGCCATTTTCTGCTTAAACACAAACACATACACAAAAATATCCCTGCCACATTATGCAGAAATCACCCTTATTTCAGCTGGAAAAATAAAGAGCCGCTGAAGCATTATGAAAGCAGCCAGAGCCAGCCAGCTCCTGTGCCGAATCCGCGGTGCTGCCCTCCCCCTCCGCTCTGCTCTTCTGCGGCTTAAATCTGACCAAAAGAAAAGGGTTTTGAAAATCAGGAGGGGAGGGGGATCATTCCTGGCCTGAAATCAGACTTTTGCTGCCAAGTTTCAGCCAGAAGCAATTTCTTACAGCTGAGTTATAAAACTCTGGGAAGAAAAAGAGGCTGGGAGAGAGAGAAGGGAGGGAGACGGAGGGATTTATAATGGAAAGGCAGGCATGACCTTCGCTTCAGCAATGCGAGTGGCTGATGCTGGAGTCCTCCAGGGGCAGAAAGGTCTTGCATTAAACCAAAACGATGAGACACCTTCTGACAGCAACAAGAAAATTTCTTGAAATCTTTTTTTTCTTTCTTTTTTTTTTTTTTCATTTATTTCATTTTAAGGCCATTCTTGGTCGTTTATCCGAGTTGTTTTAAAGTACCTGTCAGTTGAACCACTGAGTCATATAATCAGATATAGTCATTTTACCGGTGACAATGTTTCTTGAACTGTGTTTTTGGCCTGTGTTTTACCTTTGGCAATTATTGAAGACCCCCCCCAAAATTTCAGCGAGCCCAAGGCCAGTAGGTATCAATTATAGTCCATCTGCATAAAAATTGTTTCTTAAAAATCATTTTCCATGTTTACTAATGTTCTCTATTAAATGGTAAAAAGCTGGACCTGTCTAACTTCAGAGCAGTGGCTCAAATACCAGCCATTAATCTTTTTGTGACTACTTAAATACAAGGCTGTGCTTGTAATTCAGGACTCCTCTGACGCCCCAAGTATACGTATAAACACTGAAGAAGAAAAATGTGCCGTAGACATAGGGGAGTTGTGAAGTAACTTGGCTAATACCACACATAGGCTTTTGGCAGATGGAGGACCTGTCTCATCACAGAGTCCAGAGCTGTGCACTTTTTATCGCTGCTCTGACCTCAGGACAGTGTTTCCCACCCTTGTTAATTAAAGGGCGCACTGTTCATTTGGAAACAAAATACAAAATATACAAAGAAAAATATTCACAGAAAGTTTGCTGCAATGTTGCAGCAATGTTTTTTATTTCCAACTGAATAAAAAATAGATTAAATGTTAAACATTCATTTGTTATTTTTATTTTGCCCCTGTTTTGCTCGCTTGCATGTGTGAGGGTTTCTGTGTAGGAGGATTTTGGATGGGTGGGAATAGCGTTTACCACACTTGTGAAAATGCCTCCTGATACTCCGCACCAGTCAGCTTTGTACAAGGGCTTTGCACTAACGTGAACTGCTTCTTAGTGAGCTTGAGGCTGACCCAAGCTGTCCATGCTGATACGCCCTCGCTCTGACCTGCTGAAAACACCACAGTGCAGGAAAATAGCAATTCTGTCTTCAAGCCATTTACGTCTTCGGTCTTGTGGCTTTTACCACTAAACATAACAGCATCTGTGATTTAGGTGGAGGTTTACCAGACAGAGATCAGCTAGCAGAGGTCATTGAACAGTCATTGACGATATCTTCTATGAGGCAGGATCTGATTTAGTTGAGAATGGAGATTTCTAGTCATTGCTGATCTTGAAATGTTTATTAGTTGCGTTGTATGAGCATAGGGCAGGGCCTTGTACTTTGGATCTTATATACAGCTGCATTTGGGCGCGAGCACCAGAAGCACCAATATTAAAGATAAATGATGTCTGGGTTGGTTGAGCAGTTAATTTCTTTTCGGTTTTGACAATGCTGTGAGGGTTTCATGTGTCCCTGGGCCAGTTTGGGGAACTGGTTGCAAAAGGGAACCTCTCATTGTTGGACTTTAAGGAAGCAGTGACTATGCCATAGCCTCAGAGACAGATCAGTTCAGCCGATGCTCAGGAATCGTCCTATTCATCTGCTGGTGGTTGTTCATACGCGTGGTCATGTGAGAGTCACTGATTTAGGGCCTGAATAAGAAATGTGAAGGAAATGCTCGCCTTGCAGTAACTGGGATTACGAGTCATGAAAAGATGTCTCCTTCCTCCAGACTTGGCATATTTTTGTAAAAGACCCTTCGGTGCACTCTGCTGCACAGCAGCCATTTCTGTAGCTAATTTCTTTTATATTGTCTAAAAATAGTTCATGGTTTTGTATCAAGTACCCTCTGCTCTGTGTTAGAATCAGGAATGGGACCAGACCATATCCAATTACCAAAGTTACCATCGATGCTGGAAAGTATGAAAAAAATAAAATCCAAAGTTATCCTTGGATTTCATTTTATGGCAAAGTTTTGCCAAACCACATTTACAGGCTACACAGTTTGAAAAAGAAATAGATTTTAAAAATCTGAAGATCTTTCAGAACTGAAGTCCCATTTTTATGTATCACTTCAGCCAGACCTTCAAAAACAGGTAAGTATCTAACTCCCACTGAAGTCATTTGAAGGCAGTTGGGTTCTGGGTGTCTTAGATATTTAAAAACTCTGGACTTCAAAGATGCTAGATCTTACATCTTTTTCAAAGTAAAAAAAATTGGGCTTGCAAATGACTTGTCTTGACTGAAACCATTTAACTAGCATCTTCCTGCTGTCAAAAAGACTTGGGGTTTGAGCTAAAATGATGTCTCTCACAATTTTTCCATTGGAAAACTGAAAATACAGCCCCTCTGATTTTGGTCATTCATAGTGAAGATGCTTAGCCTATCTTCTATGCAGTTTCATGGTCTTACATCACATCTGGTGTAAACTGGCCTCAGTCCTGGGTAGAGGTTCAAGGCTGGACTTCTCAGTGAGTTCTAGGGACTTGTATTGTCGCTGTTTGCCGCTCACATTCCGTGTTTGCTTCTTTTCGAAGTTTGGTGCCAGTTTCACACGTGAAATGTCCAATCCAGGATGCTGGTTTGACTTTGCACCTCTGTCAGCTCTGCAGAAAGTCAGCAATTACATCCTAAACCAAAACCAAAATGCAGTTATAAGTAAAATGCAATGCAGAAGGCTAACGGAAATGCTTCTGTCTGCTCCTAGATTATTCAGTCAAAAATCATTTTTAGATATCTGGCCCCTTCCCAGCCTTTCCTAAATGGAAAACTCAGTCAGGTCTAACTCCATTCCTTTTAGATGTTTGTCGCCGAGTTGAAATCGACTGGAAAGATGCAGGACAAGAGGCTCGCTGCCAGGAGGCAGGGTTTTCATCCCACTCCTACGCATAAAGCTATAAATCATATTCTGCCATCAGATCATTATTTTTCTTCTGTTTCTTATAAACACAGCAGCAGCATCAAATGAAATATGAGCTTTCCAAGGCTGTTGGATTTCCTTGTACGTACTGTAGAAGGCAACATTTGCAGACATATGGCATGCAGGCTACTCTCAGAGAAGCATTTTGAAAACTGAACTTGGATGTTTTTCAGTCCAATAATGTGTAGGTGGTCTGGGTTACTAACCCTAAATCACTTCAGTGGTAACTATTTTTCCTAGACCTACACATCAGTCTACATGACATTAGGTTTGAGGGTTTTTTATTAAATAGAAACCTCTGATATAATCCCCTGAAATGAACTGTAGAAGATTATCTTCTGGATGTGTGGCTCTTCTTTTTATTATTATTGCTCATTCAGTTACAACACCCAGGAGTCAAGCACCCACACGTGCAGTGCTCTGGTGAACAGGCTTCGGGCAAGCTGGATCTACTCCCCGTCCCTCCTCCAATTTGTCTTTCTTCCTGCCTGTTTCCTCTCCTTCTGTCACGGAAGCATTGTCGGGATAATAACATAACATTTGTCAGGACTTCCGTTGGTATGGAAGAGGAGAGCCACGGAAGCACCTCAAGTATTTTGTCAGTTTTGCCCTTTTGGCTTACATTTACCTCCTATCTATATATGTGGAGATATATATATATAAAAGTGGAGGTACATACACACATACATTCATATTCGTAGATAAATATGCAGAGCATATATTTTATAATGAATTTTTACATGATTGACTATTAAGTTACACTCCTTTATATGGGAGCTGGGCTGCATAAACCTTTTTGGAAAGGGTGCATTTCAGGGATGGCCATGGAAAAAAGCAAAGGAAGAACAGTGATAGTTTTTTTTGGCACAGGGATCTGTATGGATACAAGCCTGGAGACTACAAAGGGTGATGCAGATTGTTGTGGCGGGTAAGTAAGTGTGAAAAGCTCTGCGAAAAGACAATGAGGCAGGAACCGACCACATGGGACCTGGTGTGCGAGGGTGGCAACATCATCCTGACAGCAAGCACATCCAAAATCCTCCTAGGAACTCCCATAAGCTTCGCTTCTCACACGCTCTGCCCCTGGATGCTCCAAGCCTGCTGTCAGCAGTGCAAGGACTGGACCCAAGCCCAGAGGTCCCTGCTTGCAGGGGTGGGGACGGGGCACCCTAAACCACACCTGTATCAACATGTCACATGTGCCCAGGGTTGTTTCTCAGCTTTTGGAGAACAACCCGTGTCTGCCCTGTGGAGTAGCAGGGTGGCCACATTCAAACCACCCATGAAGAAGGACCCCTGTCCCATGCTGTCCCACAGACCGTGCCCAGGGTAGGTTTAAGAGACAGCGAATTTGAGCCAAGCCATAACAGTGCCAGGGGCTGGGCTGGTATTTTCACAGCACAAATGATCAAGTTCCAGTTCCTAGAAATGTTCCCTGACACCATTTAAGTTACTGGTATGAATACAGCCCTTCACCTTGCTCTAGCTGCAGCGAGGCGCTCAGACAGGCGCCTGGGAGGAGCTCACTCGCAGCCAGCGTTCCTCTCTATAATTCCCTGCTGTAGCGTACGGCAGATGTGGCCCATCCACCGCGAGATTGGTCTGTGGCCATCTTTTGTGCTGAGCGTGCAGCCGGTTTAATCACACCGTGCACCCTTTAACATGATTGCATTCATATTTATTGCTGCACTGACACGGGCAGTTTACTACATTGCTGATGGATGCCCTAGAAAACCTCATACATTAGCTCAGTCAGAAAACCTGATTTCCTGTCTCTAAGTGAACGGAGAGATGCTTTAGACACTGATAAAAATGTCTTATAATCTAGCTATAGCATACCATTAAGGAAATTGTCTTGAGACCAGATACTGCCAGATTGATAGTCTCTGTTTCATTTGCCAATAGCGCAGGTGCAGATGCTATTAACAAATGCATCGAGGCCTTTTTAAAAAAACTACTAAACGATTTGCTCCAAGGCTAACCTGCAGCAAGGAGTTCCTTGTGTTCACAGGGTCAGTGCAGACAAAATCCTGAAATTAGAATTAATAAAACACTAGAAAGTTAACCGTGAAGGGAATACCTCAGGGAAGGATCCTACACTGACAAGGAGATTGAGTAGATGTCCTAATAAGAAAAAGTTAGGTCCTTTTCTAATTTCTGTATTAAGACTTTAGGATATGTGCTCAAATCCTAAGCACATTAGATGCTTTGGAGAACTTATCCAGCCTTGAGTGCCTCTCGAACTGATTTTTTCTTTGGATATAATATTCCTCACTGTTGTTTCTTTGGCCTTATTACTGCTGACAAGCCTCGTGTGTGCATTCACGCTCAATTCAATTCAATTAACACTTACTGTTTGTGCTCGAGTGTTCATAGTGAAACAGCTTTAAAGAACACTTTGGATAAAGCATGAAATCTTATTAGGTATTTGCATCTCTTTGTTCTCAGCCCACCTCAACGTTTAATAGTGCCTGCAGAATTATAAGCATTTAATATTAATGAAGTAAAGAGCACAGGCAGAACCGAATGATCGAACAGGTCTTCTTCACAGCTGAACTCTGAGATTTTAAGTGGTGTTTAAAATTCAGCCAGAGCTGCAACCGCATTTTCTTCTGCTCGCTCAATCCTTGATCTTGAATTGGAAGCATTCATTTTTTATCCACATCTGTCATTCATAAATCTGTTTATTATGAAAGGGATTAGACACTTCCCCCATACAAATCCCATTATTCCATAGGATTTATAGTCATACCAACCTTCTCCTTTGAAAATGCCGCTCTCTGTCCTTTAGCAATGTTGAACAGTTGCTGCCATTTACACGAACACAGGATAAATTCCACATTGCAGTGGCCCTTCTCAAAATAGCTCCACTCAGCCACACTGACGTGCATCTCACCAGCCACTTGCACTGAGCAAAGCAGTAGTAAGACCATACACAGCGTAGGAGAAACACCTGAGGGTCCTTCCTCCCTCCCACACATGTGGTGGGGGAAAATCAGACCCTCAGACCGGGAAGGTGGAGTTACCCTGGACAGTTACCCTGGATCTATCACGTTGGCACAACCAGTGTCACCCTTGACGCACGCTGGGGTAAGTGGCACGGGTCCACAGGCTGCACGGGAATTAAATACTGGTAGGAGAGTGATGTCTGTAGTAGCAGTGAACAGATGACAGAGAAACAGCGCTGGGGGATCGAAACCACAGCAGACTTAGAAGTTGTCCATAGAAACTGAGGCAGCGAAGGCAGGCAGACAACCATGCCAGGTTTCTTCACCTGATAGGAGGTTTATGGTACATACCATTCCAAAAGCAGATCATTCTTTGAAAGGGAAGCATTAGAGCAAATATGCTTTTGAAATGCCAATTGTCTATGCAAATGTCCCCAATCAGCAGCATAGATCTGAGATTTTTTTTTATTATTGTCATGTTACTCCTGGACTGAATGGGATGGCGGCACCTTGAGTAACAGGGCAAGATCACTTAGTAGAAGTACAAGGAACTGTGACCATCTTGACAACAAGCTTGTTCTCCTTCGTTCCCTTGCCCCAGGATACTGCAGAAAACTACTGATATATAGTCTGCATTCAACTGCTTCTAGGCACTACCGCAGACACGCAAAAGCAGATCTGGTGGTGCTACTCCCTGCATTTTCAAGCACGCTGCTGGCTACATGTCTGAGCTGGGCGTTGTGCTCTGCTTCTCTCATCAGCCATCTCCACACAGCCAACACAGCTTTCCCCCAGCGAGGAAGCAGATGGCTCCTGGGACCAGAGTCATCCCCGGCGTAAGTCATTGGGTTTCACTGAGGTGGGACTGCAGCTACACTCATCCCAGGGGTCCGGACCTTGACTGCTCATCTGCATTGCCATATGCTCTGCTATAATTGTAAGCCGTAAAGTAAAAAACAAATATGCAGCTTAAAGAAGCCTGCTCTGTGTGGTGTTATTTCACTTAAGGATTAGGTGAATCAGCCTCACTGAAGACGGCAGTCTCTTGCCATATGCCCATACAGACCCACGGCTCCCCTGTGCAGGTGCTGCAGGGCAGAAGGGAGGTGCGTGCTGTAAGCTATGTGCCAGCTCAGTGTCTCTCTAACAAATGGTATTTAGAGAAACTGATCTATCTTTAAATGAGGCCTCATTGGGTAAATACCCGAAATCCAACAAGGACTATCCCGAGCTTTCAAAAGAGTCTTGCACCTTATTAACACCAATGTCAAAATTCCCACTGTCATCAGTGAGCCCAGAGCATCACCATCAGATTCCTCTATTTCAATGCACAAACTCAGAGCTATGAAATTTTAAAAATAGAACAACCTCAGTTCTTCTAAATGTTTGCATCTCTGAGGCAGCACTTAGTTACGTAAAGCTCTCCTTTCACACAGAGGAGAAGCAATTAGCACAATGAGTACCACACAGAGTCAGGCACATATATATCACTGAGCATCAAGCCGTGACAACGAAAATAATGGGACACCAGAAGACAAATAGGCAAGCACTGTATTTGCTCCTGAGACAGGGACGTAGAAAAAAAAAAAACAACTAAAAAAACCCAAACCTACCTACCAGTGAGGTACAGCAGAAAATACTGAGAAAAGATTAAAAATAACAGTCAGCTGTTAAAATTGTAATACATCTTGGGGAAGAAATGTTTAACCTGTGTATTTAACATGAAGACAAGTCCTACTGAGAGTTTCATAGGCAGAAGCCATATCCTTTATCAAACCAATTAGACTAATGGTAAAAAGGAGGCAGACTGGTGGGCACGCAGCCTTCCTTCAGGTCTGTGGACTTTTGTAGTTGCTTTTCATGGATGCTACAAGCTTACCTCAGACTTTCAGATATATGCCGGTTCCTTCCCATCTCCCTTTGAGCTGACAGAGGGTATGGCCTGACTTTGACCCGTGCAAAGCTTCAAATCATTGTCTGAAATATAACTCTGTAATTCCACTACTTTTATGGCTATACAGAGTGAATTCTTAATGGGACACTAGTCAGATATTCCCTCCATGAGGCAAATGGAAGGGCAGAATCCTGCTTCCCTCTCCCTGAAGTGCTGTTCTGCGTGGCTAGCAGAAATAAAACACTATTTATGTGACTAGCAGTGGCATATTTTATTCTGAATCCTTGCAGGAAACAGAACTCTAGAGTAATGAAGGGACAATAACTATAACAATTTCTTCAGAGGAGAGAGATGCTTTAAAATTACAAAAAAGTACTGGGCATGTTACTCTTACAGGAACCATTTATCTTGCATCTGCTCCCTCAACCTTCTCTCGAACTCCAGTTACATACAAACACACTCGCGGGCATGGAGAGTACATATCCACGTGACTCCGATAGCCCAAGAATTAAGAGTCATGTTTTTCTTCCCTTTGATTTTGTATTTCAACTCTTAACGCAGCCCTACTTACCCTATGGGTCTGACTTCAAAAACTCGGGCCGATAAAGTGACAGAAAATCTTTCTGCAACTAGCACGATAATTCCTATTGTCTCAAAATATATCCCAAACACAGCCGAAAGCTTTCAGACAGAGAAGAGTGGTCTTAGTGCTACAGGAATTTAGTTCATTACAGCTAGAAAATAGAGAATTTTTTTGCCATCAAATTCTACTTAGTTGGCTGTAAGATACTCATTGAATTATTTCACATAACAGTATCAGAAAACCTCAGTTGATATTAAAACAATAAACAAATGGCACTGATTCTCTTCTCATTTACTTTAATTTCATGCCACTTTAGCTTCAGTTAACCAGTTTTTCAATTAATATAAATGAGTAGGATTCTATTGCAACCAATAACTCCAGAGTGATTTCATCAATTGAGGGTTAGGTCAATTGAGCTCAGTGAAACTACTGCTATTTAAGCCAAAGTAAATAAGTAAACAATCAGGGTCCATATTTTATAGACTCATAGAATCATAGAATCATAGAATCATTAAGGTTGGAAAAGACCTCTAAGATCATTGAGTCCAACCGTCAACCCAACACCACCATGCCCACCACACCATGTCCCTAAGTGCCTCATCTACACGTCTTTTAAATACGTCCAGGGATGGTGGCTCAACCACTTCCCTGGGCAGCCTGTTCCAAGGTCTGACCACTCTTTCAGTGAAGAAATTTCTCCTAATGTCCAGCCTAAACTTCCCTTGGCGCAACTTTTTTTATTATAATTTTCCTTATAAAAATATTACTAGGTATATATGAAGGAAAGTATCAGAGAGGTAGGAATAGACAAATGCAGCACATCCACAGGATTTCCTAAGCAGAAAGATAAATACGTTTTATTATGTACAATAATTAGCACTAAAACCATTCTCAGCACTTCCATGGTACTGCTCACACAGCAGCTTGGTTACAGCTATCTCTTTGGGCTTGCTTTTTCCAATGCTCCAGACAGTTTAGATCTTAGTTTGCTGCATAAAGATGAAAAAATTAATTTAGATTAAATGTGTCAACAGAGAATAGTTCCACCACTGAAGTGCAGTTGTCTCATCTTAGCCTCTACAAGATTTCCAGTAGAGACATGCCCATTTACTCGCTTGCCTACTCACTCTGTAGAGCTCTGTAGGGTAGAGATAATTTTCTTGTACCTCGGTATGGCTTTGATTCTGAAAGGGAGAGGCATGGATTAAGGAAACACCCCAGCTGAGCAGCTGTTATTTGTGAATCTATCCCTCAGGCTAATCACGTAGCTCAAGACCTAATAAAGCAATGAAACAGGAGCCTCAGTGCTGGCAGGACATTTTTTGGCACAAATTGCAACTCATCCTAACCAAAAAGGTAAAATGGTAAAGAACTAAGAGGGTTACATTTAAAGCTGTAAGACATTGCTCTTAATAAACCAGATCGTGAGCCTCTTACCCCCACTTTGATCAAAAAATAGAGACAGGACAACCCCCAACAGCCTGAAATTTCAGGTACTTTGGTGTATGGCCAGGAGAGATTTTTTTATGCTGAGGTTTGAAGCAAATACAAAAAGTCATTTCTAAAACAGCAGCAATACGCTGAAAAGCATGTGTGCAGAAATAGTCCTTATTTGAAAGGTCCGCTCCCCATGTTCACGGACCCAACAGCTTTCATGTGGAATTTCTGTATCTACCAGTAAAGGGGAAAAAAAAGAAAACTTTTAATTTTTAAATGGACAATATTTGATCTTATATAATCAGGAGACAATCAGAAGGCAACTCCAAAATTGCTAACATCATATTTTGAACCGGTGCTTTTTGACCTTCACATTAGACAGCTGCAAAATTATCTTACCTTCCCCTGATATTTTTCCACTAATTATAAGTCAGGAGGCACACAAATTCTCAAGTTTGGGAACAAAACCTGGCAAGGTCCAATGAACTAATATGAAGCATTTACAGGTTTTCTTGATTAAATGAAAAAATAAAGCAATGCGTTTCTATTTTGGTCTCTTTTAAAGAAAAAAAAAAGAAGAATTGAAATAATATTTTTTAAAAATGTCCCAAACAGGCGCTGCCACCTCTTTACTCAGTGGTTGCAGAGTCCAGCCAGGAGGTAGAAGATTGGGGTTCAGTTCCCACTTTTCACACAGAAATCTGAACCTAGAGAAGGAAGTTACAGCTATTGCACAGGGGAATATTCTGCTGGGAAATACTTTCTGTTTTGGTTTTTTTTTTTTCCCTGTTGATGTTGTTCCACTGTATATAGAATATTGAAATATTCATTAAGCCAGAGAGAGCAAGTCTATATCATGGGGTTTAGGCTCTGCAGTGGAGACGCAGGACAACATTCTCATGAATATTTCAATATTGTAAACACAGTAGAACATACTCTATCGGAGGTATTGGAAAAACAACCTTTCTTCTCTCTCGCTCCCGCACTGGGAGGTACCGAACAGTCTGGTGATTAGGGGCCGTTCCTGGGAAATTGAGGTGGATTCAGATCTCCTCAGGCAGATGAGGAAACTAAAGCCTTATTTTCTGCATTTTGAATGAGTCCCTTGCCAAATGAACTACTGAAAGAAAGGAGACAGGTGGCTTTTAAATCAAGTAATCAATCATTATGTATCTCTTTATCTTTTCTCCCTCTCACCTTTAAAAATGACAAATTTATCCTGACTTTTGGAACAATTCTAAGCTCACTGAAATGCCACTTTTGGGCAGAACACTTAACAACCAAAGCTTACTCAAACCTGAGCATATTTTAAGTTTTTCATGTTTTTCACAGCTTTAGGTTCAACTCTAGCATTACACAAATCATGTTTTGGCTTCATTCTACACCTCCTCATACCTGGACATATCTGGGTGTGCACTGCAGATTGGGTTGGCAAACTGATGGAAAAAATGGTTCAGAAGGGGCCTCTGGTAGGTGATCGTTTCCATTTGGAGGTGGAAATCTCTGATTTGGTGGAGAAGTAGATGGATGGGTTGGAGGGAAGGAAAGTGGTGCATAGGAATCCAAATATGTCTTATCGTAAGTAAACAGAGATCTATTAGAATTGACACTTATGAAAAATATTCATCCGATTTTTATGTTACAGGATTACAACCTTAAACTTGAAAGTTACTACTAACTGTGCCAGAGGCTAGAATTGGTCCGTGATGTATTAAAGTCACAGCATCAGTAGCTGAAGAGGTAAAATTCTTGTGAAGTGCCTCAAAAAAGTCCTAATTTTCTGTCTTTAAAAAAAAAACAGAAAAAAAATCAACGTTCTCTGGTGAACAAGGCTCCCTGAATTATGTATGAGTCCACATTAAAAGCACAGCATGGTATTTCTTCACACTATACGGAATACAGTGCTCCTTCCTACCTAAAAGTAGCTAGCCTGAGAGAGTAGAATTTAGGCCAACCATTTAATTTGGTTGTGAGGTTTGCTTTTATGCCTACACAGTATAACTTGGGGGCATGAAAAAAGTCAGGTAAGAACTGGAACAACTGAGGACTTAGCAGAGCCTTTAGATGTTCAAAGCTTTAGCTTCCCTGGGTCTGAAGGATAGGCGTACTTAGATCAGGACAAAATTTCTTCTGTTGTCTTCAGAGCTGAGGATATCTCTATAAGAAAAATAATGTTTGGAAAACCTCTGCGTGAGATTATATTATTTATATTATTTATTTTGCCTGAATTTGTTCTGCAGCAAGCATTCTGGAAGTAATGCAAGTAAAATAACTCTGCAAGGAATGATATAAATGCAGTGAACTGTCGTTGCATATAGCTCCAAGAAACACTTTCCAGATATATTCACCTAGTTTTCTTTAATGCAGTTGTCACAGGAGAGTTTACTAAGAATCCTAGATGATAGAATTTTCACACACATCTTCCTCCTGCAATTTATTCACCAAAAAAGAATCCCCAGGCTCCTAAGTACCAGGGAAAGCATTGATGTTCTGGGAGACAGGCTGTCACTTAGCGGCAATGAGCTTGCATGTATGTATATGCTCCTTACAGACACACATGGATTCAGGCTATATCTGCATTGGCAAGTGAAGTGGTGCAACAGGAGCACCAGATTATCCTACTGCAGATTGCAACAGCAGCACAACCATTTCCTCTAAGGACCTGGCAGCTACACTGCACCCCTCGTGATTTTACTTCAGGACAGCTCTAATCTGGTCCTCAGGACAGAACTCCTGTTAATTGCTGGAGCACAATAAGTGCTTGGTTGTCTGGAGCACATCATTTGGCTTACTTTCATCTGAAGGGATCTGGCTTATGCACTCTGAGACAAATGATGCAAACCAAAATATGGCGAGTGGGGACAATCAGGAGAGTCAAAAGCACAAAGCTTGAAGCTAAAAGTTTGCTTATTCCTGACTTCAAACCCATCGTTTTTACACTGTTAACTCAACTCAGAAAACCACGTGCCTCATAGAAACCTCCAATCTTCTTTCTCACAATGGTGGATAAAACCAAAGACTATTCCAAGCCACCAAAGCCAGGACCACAGAGCACATTACAGCCCCAGGTGCAGCTCCCATGGTACCTGTGAGCCATCCTGGATGCCTTTGTGATGGCAGCTGGAGTGTTATGGACTCCAGGCTGGGAAGGATAGCCACGGGGTGTCTGCCCCTCCCTGGGGAGGAGCTGGTGAATTCATTCACGCAAAGCAGTCTACCAAAATGGCATTCATGCTGGAGTAACTTCATCACACATTAGATGTTCTGCTAGAATTATACAGCTACGTGGAGTTGGTGGCTCAACCATCCCAACTGGCCAGAGACTAACCTTCCTGGTCAGTTAATATCAGGATGAACCTCAGACCAAACCTGTGTATGTTGAAAGAGAAGCTATTAAAATTTAAGATAAGGATATTAAAATTACCTGAGAGATGTCTGATTGCAACTTGGTAGTGGTAGTAGCAGTAGAAGTAATACCATGATCTTTATTTATTTGGTTGTTGTGCTGAAGGACCCAGTTCATACACTGGCGAACAGCTCATGCCTTGTAATGCCTAAATTGAGGGAGATGGAGCATTCACAGGATTAGGACAATACCCAGGGAGCCTCATTTTATGTGGTTATCCAATCCTTTGAAAAATTCACATGGCTTTGGTAAGCCAAAACATCACACCAAGCTTCACTGGAGGTTCAAACCGATCTGTTTTTATACCCATACAAAGATAAAACTCCATGATGCTCAAGTTTTCCATGTCAAAACAAAAATACATACACTTTTACTTTCTGCAACTCTATCCCAGCCGTGGGAAATGCCCACTTCCACTACTCAGTAACATCCTGAAAAGGTGATACCGTGATTGTCTGATTCAACATATAAACCCAGTTTTAAATGCTATGTCAAAAAACTACAAAGAAAGAACTTAACTCTCACTGTTATAAAAGCAAATTGTCCTAAAAATGCACCTAAGCCTTTTGGAGCTGGGGCCCACATCTTGGCAGGCACAATGGGGTTGCAGCACATTACCATGGCTCCTCAGCATAAATAAAAATAATCTAAATCATTTTTGGTGTCTGCACATCTCACACAGTAGGGATCAGACCTGACTGGTCTCCTGATGACAGTGTCATATAAATATTAAATATTAATAGTACTGTTACTGTTAATTTGGCAAAACGTGATACTGTGTAAATGGAAGTTTGTCTCTTTTGGCTGTGCTGCAACAAGGAAAACACATGTTCTCAACATTTCTAGCTGGACGGCTTTCTTTTACAAATGTTTGCTTTTCTTAAATTAACATACATGAGGGGGTTGGTGAAGTGGGGAGCCTGTTGCCTTTACCTGGAGTCTTTCAGTCCCCTTTTTTGTGAGTCACATTTACACCTACTGAAGATCTGGGCTTGGGTGACACGTCTCTAATGCAAAGAGAGTCTCTTATTCATCAGATAAAAACTGGGAAAAGCTATCTAAAACCATTCCTGTCTTTTACTTTTGTATGTTTTAACGCAGTTCTTGACATAAATGTAGGTCAGAGACTGAAGCTAGCGGCTGGAGCAATTAAGTGCTCCATTTGACACAACTGAAAATCAAATAAAATACTTCAGTGTTCAACCATTATATATACACATTTATTCTTATGTTTTTCTATGTGTTAATTAGGAAATATTTATTTTCATGCAATCTGGAGCTACAGTATCAACAGTGAGAAATAATCCTCATGAACATGGCTATCAGGATATTTGCCGGCATTCTCTCTTCTTTAGCATAACAAAAATGTTTCTACTTTACCCCTTCATAAACGTACTTGAATCTTGGAAGATGCAGTACAGACTGGAAGAAGAAGAAGCCTGGAGGAGGTATCCCTAACCCTCTCTAAGTACATATGGTAGAATATGAATTGCACTCTTAAATAGCTCTGCTACTAAGAGCTTGCAAAACAGCTCTTGGTAGCAGAACTATGGAAGCCTAAATGTTATTAGTCGCAACACAGCACAAAAAGGTGAGGTTTCATTGGCCATTTCATTTTGAATGGGGAGAAAATGAGAAATAAACAGGAAAATACAGGAACAGCTGTGACCTCTAGAAAGAAAATATGAAGGCACAATGAAGAAGCACAAGCATGAAAAGAGTGAAAGCTGGTAATGACTCTGTGTTCAGAGCTGACTGTTGAATACTGGTGAGAAAATCGTGGAAAACTCCTTCATTATCTCACTGGGGAAAAGGGAAGAAACAACACACCACAGAAACAAATAACAGTGTTTGTGGGGATATGTGGCAGATTAATCAGCTGAGATAATGCTCTGGTACTTTGTAAACATGATGAGATAGATGCAACTGCCCAAACTGGGTGCCCCGTGAGATGCCCAGGGACAGCAACTGGAGGCCCAGGGCATCCAAGGGCATTTCAAGTAGCCCCAGACACTTTCCTGATAGTGACATAGCTAAACTTAGGTGTCTACACGTGTGGTAGATGTCTGAAGTCCTGTTTGCGGAGGCTGATGTGTCCAGTGTAATTTTACGTTCTGTGGAGTATCTGCTCTGGTCTCCATCTGCTGCTCTCTGTCATATTGGCCAATCCACCGCAGATGTCTTGGATATCCTAGGGGATGTCAAACAGCACTAGACTTGTTTTAAACAATAGCATTCCCTACTTTGTCACTACAGGCAATGGAGATTGCAATGGAGAGCTATTCAGCCATTCTGCCTCAAAATAGGCACCAAAAAAAGTTGGCCGGCTAAGTTCTTCTTTCAGCTCTCGGGACCAGACCTTCATTGACTGTAATGTAAGCTTAGACACCATGCATGTGTAGACCCCTACAGGTAATGTACATTTAAGTGTTTTACTCTCGAGGTGAACTCACCCTAAGGAAACAGAAGCTTGGAGAAATAAATCTAAATCTGGGGCAATTCTTGGAAAATTGTGAGGACTGCTGCTCTAGTGAAGGGAGAGGATCAGACAGTAGCAGTCATGAGGTCAGCAAAGATAGGTTGAAGTTAAAGCTGGTTAAGAAACACAATACAGACCTGGGCCAATTCCATTGACTGATGTGGCCTCATGTTGTCTGGAAAAGGCGACTGCCACCCATGCAACCAGTAGACCCACCGTGAGGCTGCAGGATCAACAACTGATTCATTTCCATGCAAATAGTGGATTCAGCTGCAGTGCTCATCCCAGCAACAATAAACGTCAGTACAAGGCTGTAAAAATGTGCCTACATGTTGGTGATATACAAAAAAGCCATGCTAAAACCATCAGATGAATACAAACCGTCAATAAGAAACTCTTACAAAATGCATTGCCTGGGGTTTATAGGACCCAGCAGGAGGCAGGACAATGTAAACCCTGATCTGGTAAAGCAGAGCCAGAGAATGTCCTCGGGGTAAGACAGCAGCCACCGTAGGTCAAGCACTCTAATGGACAAGGGCAGAAGACAAGGAAGTGAAGCTATAAATAAGCTTCCATGCAGCCAGTGAGGGATGAGAAACGCGCAGTGTAGTCGCTAAGGAAGGAAGTTACAAGGCTGCACAGAAAATGGATTGTTACGTCTCTGGAAACCAGCACAGACTGACTCACTATGATAGCACTGAAAGCCCTGCAGATACTTGGGTATCTGCATCGACCCAAAACCACTGAACAGAATCACAAAAAAAAAGTGTCACTGCTGATTACCCGTGAGTGAAGCCAGAGCACTTGGTTTGTTCAAGGCAAAACTGTCTGCGGACCATTGCATCAAGATGAGTCTTTTGGGGAAGCGGTGTGGATAATGAGTTTCTCTGGGCTTGAGCTTAGCCTCAGTGAGGCACAGGGAGGGTCTGGTGAACACTGAAGCACTAGTGGAAGCCCAACCAGCAACATTTACACACGTCTTTCAGAGTGCAATCGAGTGTTTGCTGCATTAGGGGAACCTCTCTGAGCACACAGTAACATGGCTATAATCTGGTGGGGCGATAGTACAAAGAGTTGGCATTTGGGAATTACACGGCTGGCCAAATCACGGGGAGTAAATCCTCCTGAATGCCCAGCAATATACAGAAAGAGCAAAGCATGCAAAAAAGTATCCCAGCTATCAAATCCCAACCAGGTTCTTGGAAAAGATCAAAACAGATTTTTAAAAGGGCAATTACATCACGAGAGAGAACTTTCCCAGCTTCTAGTAGGTGGATAATTTGGAAGGCATTCAGGCAAAACTCCGATGAGGAACCAGAAAACACATTTTGCAAGATATGACATAACCAGGTCCCGTACTCAGACAATTGAGCACATGACACAGTAGCAGAGCTCAAGTGACTCAGCACTCCAGGAGAATTTTAATACAAAACCTCTTCCCCTGGGTACACACAAAGCAATAGGAAAAACAGATCAGCACTAAATAGCCTGAGCTAAACATCCATCTGGACAAAAGAACAATCATGCAGGAAAATCTGGCAGGCTTATATGAAATAGCAACAGACTCGCGACAGCAGATGAAATGAAACCAGTAGCAATAGGAGAGGAATGGCAGGGAGCTGGAGCCCTTGTAGAACCAAGGCCAAGGCAAGGAAAGCGCTGCAAGACGCTCAGCAATCAGCTGAGTCAGAGGAAATGGGAGGTATGGGAGGAGAAGACCCTAAGGAGGACCTGGGGAGGCAGGGAGGTAAATCCTGCGCTCACAGCAAGCGCACACTGGTAGTGGCAGCTTTCTTCAGAGACCCACTCACGAGAAGGACTATGCAACTTAGTAGGCCACAGCAAAATGACTGTGAAAGGAATAACCATATGCCTGGAACTTCAAGTTAGCAAATGCTTTTTAAAAAAAAAAAAAAAAAAGAAAAAAAAATCCAAAAAACAGAGTGGTTAGTGCAACAACTGCCATAAAGCCGAAAGGGAGAAGTACAGGTTGCAAAAGCATGCATTTTGAAAGAGTCACTGGAGGACGCACTCTGGGTGCGCTGAGCCAGAGAGAGGAAGACAAAACCCTTTCGGGATCTCTGAGTAGGCCAAAAGGAAACATTAACCTGAAGCTCAGATCCCTATCTTTTTTTTTCCCTTTCCATATTCCCTCCTAGCTCTTGCAGTATGTGCTGCCCCTCTGTGTGCACCCACAGGCTCTGTGGGTCAGTACACCGAGATACCGCGTATCGAGCTGGAAACGCTGCAGTCTCTCTTCTGCTACTAAAAGCCTCAGTAATACATTCCTTTTTGCAGTTCTTCTGCTTCAAACTGTGCAGAGAGACATCAGCACAGTTCCTCCTAATCCTCTCTTGCTCAAACATCCCCTCTTGCTCAGGTGCATTTAACTGCTTATTAGGCCACTGCTACCTTAAGGTCAATCATGATTATGCCATTCAAAATTTCCGAGTGGTTTTTTCCTATTCACTAACCACATCATACAAAAGACTAATTAACCCACCAGGTTCTCATTAAGCAGTATTCCTTCACTGTCCTCCAGGACCACCAGCTGTGCTGCAGTTTTCCTCTGAGTTTAGGAAAATAACAAGATTCATTATCAGAAATGAATTTTTTTTTCCTTTGGCATGTCATGAGGCCCATGATTAGGTTTAAAATAGCAGCCCCCAGACCCTGGTGCTCGGGGCAGGATTTAGACAGCCTCTTGCAGGAGACCGGGATGATGTTTCAGCAATGCTGTGGGGAGTGAGGGGAGGATCCCATCACGAGAAGACCTGGATTCCTCCCACATGCCCAGGATGGAGGAAAAAGCATGTTTTACTCTTTCACAGACCATGATGTATTAAATACCACCGCTTAAGGTAAAAATCTCATTTTGGAGGCCACAGCAGGTCTCCAGCCAATGTGTTCTCCTGCTCTTGGACAACTCTTCTACCACATCACAGCTGATGCTCACCGACTCCCTTGTTTTCCAGAGGAAAAACTGCAATACAGATACTGAAGCCCACAAAGAGAAGGGTGCTGAGCGCAACCCAGCCTCCATTTACCCACCCTTTAGGCGTGTAACAGCTTCAGACATCACCCAGGATTGAGCAATTCCCACATCTGGTTTGGGCATCCATCCCTCAGCACACCAGCTGCCCTGTGTCCTGATGAAGGAGAATCTTTCTCCTCTGTCGGAGCCCTGCTCAACCCATGGATTCACACCCAAAATTCAGGCTTTGCAGCACAAAACATCAGGACACCAATGTCCTCTGGTCAGGCAGGCCAAAATATTTGATTCTCGTACTTACGTTGGTGGTGAACAAATTAGACACCAGTACGGAGACAGGTGCCTCGGGTGTGAACTGGCTTTAAAAACTGGAAAAACCTTTAAAAACTGATTTATTCAAAACATAATGGAGCATTTTGTTGTGTCTCAATAACTTCCAAGTCAGCACGGACAGTGTTTCTGATATTGTTTGCAGCCAGTTTAAGAAAGAAGGTTTCTCAGTTTCTCAATCATTGGCCTAATGCTGTGATTTGGGGGATGTTAAGATCGTATTCACCATTTAAAATATCACTGATGTGTTTCCATAATGAAAATTTATGTTAATTTGTATTAAGTGTAATAAAATGTCTATTGTAAATAAAAATTTCTATTGGCATGTTGTAAGTAAAAGAAAGAATTTTTAAACTAATTTGGGCATAGAAGTGGATCCCCTATTTCATGAGAATCGGCAGCACGTTCTCATTTTGAGCTGAAAAAAAAAAAAACAAGACGTCAAAAATGTTCACTAAAATACAGGAAAAAAATTATTTTGATCTGATGTGTTCCTTGATCTCAGTCACTTTGAAATATTTCATTTAAAATCTAATATTGCTTAGCTGTTTATGAAAATGTATTATTTAAAAAATAAGTTGTTTTGACTAAAATCATTCATTCTCAGCATGTTTTCCTTCAGGTTTTTTTGATTCTGATATTTTTTTGAATGTGACACTTGTAAATGAACTATTTCCTTTTTTAACTAAAGCAGTTGTTGTTTTTTTTTCCAGTTGGGCTATCAGAAAATAAAGGTATACAGGAAAATTACAAGCCCACTTTTATCGCCAATAAAAGATTTTCCTGCCATAGAAAATTTTAATTTTTAAAGTTTTTAATTTTTTAATTAAACTGTGCAAAAGGGAAATACAAGGGATAAAACATTCATAAGAAAGAAAATCCATATACAGCTAAAAGGCTGTATGAACTACATTAGAGTATATCGATTTTATGAAGTTATCTTTCAACTGCTAATTATAGATTTGTTACAGGATTGTAAATCTTAATAAAGCGATTGAGTCAATGTGTTAGAAGGAAGAAGCCCTTTCAAGTACATGATTTGCAAGACCAGACTCTGGGTTTCCAGCATCACACCCAGGCAGGTCCGCCGTGAGAACAGGTCTTCAGGCTCTGTAAGGTCTTTGTGTGAAGCCAGGAGCAGCCCGACGGGGCTTCTCCCTGCCGGCGCTGCAGGGGTGGGATTTCCCTGCCTCCAGCCCTCTCTGCAGAGGTGGACTATTTGAAGAAGGGCCAAGCTGCAGAGCGATACAACAGCTCACCAGGAACCTAAAGACTTCAAGTAACGTGTGTAAGAGGAAGCCGCTTCCTGAACACTGAACCAATGACTAAAAAAGCTTTTTTAACAGACGCTTACGGTTGCTTGGGAATATTTCCTGTTGTTCCAAAATCCCTAGACAATCAAAACTCAGACTTCTGCAAACCATATTATGCAGTGTAAACTGTTAATTTTGAGAGAGACAAATACACACATCCTAAGAGTACATCCTTATTCAAATACTGGGTTTAATTTGGCTTTCCCAAAAATCACAGCACCATGTACTATTTGGTGTTAAACAGGCAAAATGAGACCATTTGATCCCACAGAAATATCACTGTGAGCCATGGAAGTCCTGGGCACAAAGGACAAGACAGGCAGGTTCAAGTAGTTTTAGCTGAGAACTTCTGAGCTGAGAACTTCTGAGCTTTTTGCTCAGATGACCTTGAACTGGGTTCCCTACGCACAGGTAATGTGGATTACATAAAAATATAGTCCTGAAAGAGTAAGGACTACTTCAGTGAAGCATATGATATTCCACTTGGATCCCAGCACAGTCATTCAGGGAAAGCTTAAAGCAGTAGTGTCCTTACCGGTAAATGACAGTGGCTCACTTGTGCACCCTAAAAGCCACGTTTAACCCAGCTGGTGAACTCTGCCCAGCTCCGATTTACAGCATGTTCTGTTTTACAAAACCTACTTAGTCAACATATGGGAACAAGGATGGAGGAGGAGCCGGGAACATCTGCTTTCCTTGTCTTGGGCTTGCACTGTTACTGCGTACAGCTTTTTGCTCTGGAAGACTGTCAAGCCTGTAATAGTCACCAACCCCTTGGATGCAACAGTGAACAGTGTGCTCTGATGTTGCTGCTGTCTGTCTTCCTGCTGTGACTAACTCAGGATTTTTCTGGTTTTGACAGAGTGCCGACGTGCCCAGCAGTTTGCTTGCAGTGCTTGCTAGCAGGGCCGGTGACCAGGGTCCCACACCACATGTCCACCAGCCCCCTCATGCTCATGCTGAAGGTCATTGATGTTACCAGTGAAACAGCTGCTTCTTATTAAAGATTTCCAATAAAGTGATTCGGAAAACAGCTCAGTTTGTCACAATCTATACCACTGCTGTCACTTTCTATGTGCATTTCTGAGATGAGACCATTATTTTCAAGAAATAGCAGCATTTTCATTTCAGAGGCGGCAAAGAGGGAGAGGAGGCAGCCTGATGTGGCATTTGGCTTTGGAGCGCAATAGGGCTCGGGTCCAGCAGACAGAGCAGAAGTATGGCTCTGGTATGGTTGTGCTGCGGAGACTGGCTGGCTTCTGTCAAAAATAAGATGTTGCCTCAAGAAATTGGCACAAATCTTATGAAAGACTGGCCCTCAAGCCTCTTCTGCCCTGAGATAAAAAGGCTTGAAATGCTCTTTCTAGTCCTTGTGGTTACATCTATGAGCTCTTATCCTCAACACCATAATTTGTTCGGAGTGTGGCAGGAACTTGACCCTTCCCTTGACAAAACCCTTGCCCCAGCACATGCAAGTGGAGAAATTTCTGCTTGGCTGCTCTTGGTCAGAATAATGTGTGATCAGCAACTGCACGGAAGCAATCCCCCGTGTCTGTATGTCAGGCAGAGGGCTTTCCTCAGCCTCTCTGCGCACACCGCAGCCCTCCCACAAACATTCCTGCTCCCTGCCGCACTCCCGGTGCCACAGAAACCTCGCAGGGGGGAGCGAGGGGGCCGCTCTGCTTTGCTTTATTACCGTGATGATCAATTATGAAATCAGTGTCTCCCAAAGCACAGCAGTAAGCACTCCGTGATGTGTTAAATCACTATAATGATGCCATGAGAGATGGATTTGAAGATGCCAAGAGCACGGCTGACTTAAGGGAAAGAAAATGGAGCAGCTCCTATTGTTCCCACAGGGCCAGATCCTGCCGCTTTCACGTCTGGTCCTTTGAAATCACTGCAGCATTAAAGAGTCAGCAGCCGATTGGGCCGGCTGGTAGGTGATGAAGCAAGTTGGGGCTGAGGAGTAACCTTGAGCAAGGGAGGACATGCAGCCCATGGCCAGAGGCTCACTCAGATGCCGTTTGCAGACTGCACAACCGGGATGCTCAGAGAGATACCCAGCGAGAAGCACCAGTCTGTGAACTGGAACCGATTACTCAGATGCTGGTTGTCCCATGCAAACAAATCTCTTTCCAGTCCCACGTCCTCCAGCCAAAGGATGCTCCCCAAAGCCATGATCTGGGCTTCTGAGCACCACGCGGAAACAGGAGAACCGTGAATTGGAAAATGGGTCTGAGAGCCGCTGAATGCGCTTCCCAAAGCAGCCTCTGCTCCCAGCTGTGTAGGCACAGGCTTGTCTGCAGCTCAAAACTATTGAAAGTCACCACTAATGAGTATCTTCAAAAACACCGCTATTTTTTGTCTCCATTCTGTCTCTCTCTTTATTTTCAATCTTTCTGGGTCACACAATGCCAAAGCGTGTTATTTTGGTTGTCTTGCATGTTTTCTCTTAGTGCAGCAGATGAAAGGTTGCCCCAGACACTCTGTTGTCCATGGCTTTGTCATTTTTCTGGCAGGTTATTTCCCACATTGCAAGGTCATCCTGTACTCTTCAAGCCACTGAGCCGAAGGAGGACTTGGTCACCACTTTTCCAGTAAGTAGCAACTATGACTGCAGCTGTAGAGAAATGAATATCTCTATTTCCCCACCCCTCTCCTAACTCCAAACGGAAGTGTTTTTCAGAGGGCAAAGTACAGATCAGGACACTACCCCAGGTGGTGTCATTTTTGTGTCAGTCACATTTTTCTCACACCAAGAGTGAAGCAAACAACAAGGCAGTTTGATGCAGGAGCCCTCGCCAGGTCGCACGTCTCTCTTTTCCTGCCTCCCTACATTAAACTCAAGCTCCAAAACCCTGCCCTCCCTCCTGGCGCATCCTCCTTCTCCCTCCCCTGTGCGGGCTCATACACTTCTTTCACGTTGTTGGTATGCTACCAGTTTCTCACCTCCCCGTCTGTCAGCTTTTGGGGCCCGCTGGACCCGGAGGAGGGAGCACAACGTGCCATGGAGATGGCAACCTGATGCCGAGGTAGAGCATAGCATTAGTGAGAAAAGGGGCCACAGCCCAGGATCACAGCCTCCCTCCTCGACCTGCCCTCCCCTGCTCCTACATCATCCCTGCCTACGTCCATACCTTCAGGCTGGTTTTATCCATTAGTTCCCCCATTAACACCCGGCTCTGTTGCATTTTCCTGAGGAACCTGGTTGAGCCAGTGGGCTTTGGCATTGCTGTTACAACCAGCTCCGTTTAGCAACTATCACTGGATTTTCTGAAGACACAACTTTGCTTGGACTCGCCATCTGCGTGTGTCTCTGTGTGCATCCTCTGAGCCCACAGGCCAATCTCAACCAAATCCAGGAGGGGGCAAGACATCCCAAAGTGGCTGCATCATTAGCCACCTTAGAGGTGAGAGACTCAGCTAAGGAGAAGGCTGCAAAGCAAGCTCAGCCCTTGCTGGGGTACAGGAGAGAGAGCTCATTAATACTTGAACCAACATCAAGAAATAAATGTCAATAAGCCTCAAGGCAGAAGAGGAATTTCAGTGCATCATTTCTGATCATGAGGTAACTACTTGCTTTCAAAACGTCGTTTGAAGTCAGAGCTGCCAGGGCCCACCCATTACGTATGACGGCACCTGTGATTGCAAGAGCCGACTTGGCTTTTCCCAGCACTGCTTCCTCACATGCCCCACACAGTCACACATCAGCTCTTCAGGACCAGGGTCTGTCACACAGGGCTCAACCCCGCAGCCACTCCAGCAGCCTGTGAGTCTCAGTGATCTCCACCTGCCCCTGAGGGGCAAGGGTGACCTTTGGCTCCGGGCTTTTAATTTTGTTTTCTCCAGTGGGATGGCATTTGGCTTCCCGGTCTTCTGTGCAGAGGAAATCTGCTCTTCAGAAACATTTCTAGGGAGGGTGACAAATGGATATTTCTGTTCAGTTAACATTTTGGTTTTACTCTCATTTAACATTGCTGAAATTCCCAGAGCCATTCCAGATTATAGCCCTTGACTGTTTGCACCCCATTTTCTGGAGCCACTGGGGTGAGTGGAAGGCAATGGGAAGGAGGGTTGCAGATAGTCCCTCCAGAGCCCAGCGCTTCTTGTTCTCTCTCCTCCAGCCACTTCATCACCCCAGGCCTGGCCTTTCCTTTTAAGATAGTGTTGCATAGTGTTGCATAGACCCAGGCATTGATAAAACGGTAAAAGATAGGATCTGGATCTCAGCATCCAAATTTCACATCCACAAAGTTATTGCAGGCTGTTTTTTTAAAAGTCAGTTACTATCCAGCCTGCTTGTCTTCACACCCTGGACACTAAGCCTGAGCAGTGCTGTGAATGTTAAAATATTCTCAAATATTTGGGCAAACAGCTTCAACGAAAAAAAAATGCAAAGCACTGACTCAATCTGTGCTATCCTGAGTGAGTGACAGAGGAAACTCAGTAGCCTCAAGGATTTGTCAGATAAGGAACAAAACAACATGAAGATGTGTCCTGAGGAACATCTGCCAGTCTCAAAAACGTGTGCACATCTCCATCACGATGGTTTTCTGATAAGATCTCAGTGTGTTTCCATGGGTACTTCAACTTCTATTTTCTGTGTTATCCTTCCTTCTGTGCTGCTGTTGCCTGTGCAGCCAGTGAGGAGACATCACAGTGGGCTTCTGGAGGTACAGTGTGGATCTACAAGTTGGCTTGCACACCCCTCTAGGGAACCACCTTGGTCTGGACCATTGTTTGTCCTTGTACACCAGTGGGGGCCCACCCCTGGTTTCAATGGCCATCCCTGGTGATGCTCCTGGAAGCGAGGAGCCCCAAAACCGGATCCAGATTGAGAACGACATGGTCTCTCTCAGCCTGCCTAGATCCTAACATCATCCTAGATGTTACCATGGTGTCATCTGCTGAAATACCATGGTATTTTAGGCCCTCCAGGGAAACACAGGAGACAGCTGGGTTTCTTTTCACCTTCTCCTAGAGAGTTTTCCTGTTAAAATGGAAAGGAAATGCTGGGTTGAGGAAGAAAGGTTAAAAAAAAAAGAAAATAAAAGAATCATTGCATCTGGTTTATATAATTGCAGAATGTCTAATAAGAAACATTAATCTCTTCATTCTTTGATTCAACACTGTGCACATTAGGTAGAAATAGTACCAGTGACTGGAGCACACAACATAGGCTTTCTTTTATGGTATAAACATCTGAAGCTATTCTTGAAGGAGGAATGAGCTGGAGTTTTTGTGACAGCACTAGTCAAAGGACAACCCGTAGAAATGCAGAAACCCACGCAACCAAGAGAGACATGGAACGAAACCAAACAAGAGGAAAAGGCAAAATGTTGTGATAAATGCACCAACTGTATTTAAGAAAAATTAGAAGCAATATTTTGCTTGTCTTTTTAAGTGACTTAATGATAGAAAAACAGAGGAGAGGCAGCCTTGCAATTGAAAGCCTTCCATCTCGCCACAGGAAGGATTATCACAGGCATTGATCCTCCTCACACGGCGTCTACCAAACAGCATTCTCCTGAACAAATCCGTTTGCCATGCTGTTTTCCAAACCAGGTAGAGTCACTACTGTAAGAGCTAACGAGCTGAAATGGATTGTCATTTATTTGGGCCAGAGGTTTGATTCAGCTTTCAGAGAAAACCAAAAACTCTGTGAATTACAAGGAAAAACTACAAATGACACAGAAATCACTGAAAGCGAGGCTTGACCATACAATAAACACGGCTTTAGGACACCTGGTATCAAATAAAGACCACGGCAGCTTCATAATACAAAACACTTACCTGATAAAAACTCGCTCTGCCATCTCAAATTTGTTCAAAAACTGTGGGCAAGTTGACTTCACCCTGACAGGATTCAGGCTTGAAAAAGTTATCACTTGCTTCCACTGCTCAACTTGATGACGGACCTCTGTCATCCCAAAGCCAAGCTTAAACCCAGCAGGAAAACACAGAGCCAGCCTGAACTTCATGGTGGGTGCTCAGCTAATTCAATGGAAAAGTGGTTCTCATACTTGTTTTTCTGTGCTCGGTCTCAACCAAAATTAGTGCTGCTGGGTAACACGTTAATGCACAGTCCCCGTAATGGGATTGCGGTTTATGTGTTTTCCTACCTTTATCTGTGGTTTGAAGAAGGTGAGTTTATTTTTTTCCAGGGAATGCTTTAGAAAGATAAAGTGAACCAATGCCAAAACAACAAGCAATGGTTGTCACCACAATATTAGCTCGCTTTGACTAGGGACAGCAGCGGCATGCCAGGTTGCTGCGCACCCTCAGCGATTCGGATTCACCCCCCCTGAAAATTCAGGTGTGAAAACCGGGGCCGTGCCAGCCAGCAGCGTGTCACCTCCCTGGCGCCGCGTGGCACGAAATCCCCCTCCCCAGCACCCCACTTACTGAGACCCAGCGGCTGGGCGATGGCAACGCAGCCAGAGCGGGCGCAGAAGATCTCTCTTCGCTCAAACAAGCTTTTTAACCATTTTCACCTGCAATTTTCCTCCCTTTTGCCTCCCTGTGGTAACGTAACCCATTTTGTGAAACAAGATAATCTGAGACTCAACACGCGATTACCCGCTTCTCCACTGAAGTCCGTGGCTTTATTTGCGACCAACCTCTCCACCTACAGCGTACAACCAAACCCACCCCTGATGTGTGAGGAACTGGGAGTTCCTCACTGTCTTTAAAAATAGTTTTCTCTGTCCAGGCCTCTATATTCAGTGTCTTAATGTTAGAGGTTGTTGATTTCTTCCTCTTTTGCTTGTCAGGGAGCAGGGATATTTCTGAGATAAAACCGATGTGCGTGTGCAGGGACATACCCCATTTCGACACCACCTGCAAACAGAGCATTTCACAGGTACATAAAGAGAATCATCGGTTTGAAAAACACAATACCCATTTAATAGAGCTAGGAATTCTCTTCTAATGGCTTCCTGATACCTGAAGAGGCCATCCTAGGGAGATGCACACATGCATTTTTGGTAGCAAATGAAACTGAAATGAGCTATTGAACTCAATGAGTTTTTCATGTGATAGAATAGGCTCTGTGAGAAGTGCCTGTGTGTGCACAGCCTCCGGGTATCCACACGCAAATAAAGAAAACGGCTACCTTCCACATTTCTCTTGGCTATTCCTTTTTGCCCATCCTATAACATTTTATTTTCTTTATTCTTTAGGCATTGCTGGTAACAACAGCACTTTTCAGTTCTTAAGTAGAGCTCTGTGTGTGCTGCAAAATATTTGGCAATGGAAAAAGACTGTGGTTATCTCCATGTTACCAATGAGGAAATCAGTATAGGAGGAGGACTTTGGAAGAATATATCTTATTTGCAGCATATTTCATTGCTCGGTTATCACATTTGTAATAACTGTTACAACTGATAAGAGAAAACTTCCCTTTCACTCAAATATTTTCAGGAACTTGGAAAAATATACTGAACCAAGATGAAAAGTCAAAATAATGAAAATACTTTGTGGATGAAAAATCCTAAAAATATCTGGGTTTATTGAAAGCCTTATTTTAGGTATTTGGAAATTTTTCATTTAATCCTTACCTTATTTTCCCTTATTTTTCTTTTTACCTATTAGCACCTTGCTCAAAAATAATCCATTAATTCATACATTAATATATCCATGAACTCCAACAGCGAGCATCTCAGAAGTAGCTGTTACGTGTAATGTTGTTTATTTAGATTTATGCTACTTAAAGTAGAAACAACAAAGCAAAATACCAAGTCAGAGATTCAGGGTTGGCCGAATGTACTGCTCCCATCATTAGTTAAACAGTTAGCTTTTTTCTGTTTCTCAACACCATGAATTTCCCTCAAACAATTCAACACACCTGGACACAGTTAGGAAGAAAAATGTAAAACACCTCCCAAGTATTGCAATTAGGTTTGTTCTGGCAAGTTCTGCATCTGTATTCTGGTGGCAATTGGCTTCTGGCACAAAAAGTTGTGCCAAAAGTAATGTTTTCTTTTGCATACAACATATGGAGCTTTTTTGCTGAATTCCACCATGCAGCGTGCTTCTGGTAACGCTGTTGTCCAACCTGGGAGCGGGACAGCCCAGCACAGCGAGTTACTGCTGGGAGTACCAAGATGTTATCAGTGCTACTAAAAGGAGAGAGTGGCTTGCAAGTTGGTGAAATGGCTTTTAATACAGTCAAAGACTAACTGGCAGCAAAAGGCTTCTAGCAGGGGCAATTTCTGATCTACATGTGATGGCCATAAGCACCCTCAAACCCAGAAGGTGGAGTTGGGAAGGGGATTTATTGAAATGTGAAACAAGGAAAATACTCAACTTGCAAATTTTCCAGCCTGAGCCTGTACCTGCAAATGGCGAAGCTGTGCATCGTGCTGGGTGTAGCTGTATCTCTAGCTACCAAGTATTGGTTTATGTGACATATCTTTGGCCTCAAACACAAAACAGATTTTCCACGCAGAGCACTTGCAAAGAACTTGATAATATTATTTGCAAAATATTTGTGTTGTTTCAGTTTCCTCTCAAACTGGTGTTGAAGCACTTCTGAAGATGGTTTTCAGGCCTCATTCATAATGTAGTCATATTATCAGGTTCAGTAAGAAGTATTTTCTTAGTGAAACTCTTTAGAAACTGAAAGTAAATTGTCACAAGCCAACCTCAGAGAACTCTTTTCCCTCAACTTTCTAAAACTTGAGGGTAGTAAATGAGTGTGTGTCTGCACAAATTGATCCTTGGAGGGGGAGCAGCGTCCAGTCCCCTCTGCACCCACTCGCCCATCTTCCAGCTGGTGAGTTTGGCCTTGGGCCAGAGTTGAGGTATCACACAATGGTGAGACCTGATTAAAGGGATCCAAATATTACAAGAGAAGCTTTGTCCTCCTTTCTCCTCGCTCACAAAAACTCTGCTTTCTGCCTAATATAACAGAAATGCACTTGTGGGAGAGAACCTGACGCAGATCAATGTGGTCCTGGAATAACAGCCTGAAAGTACGGGAAGGGATTTGCAGAGAGACTTGTGCCCTGGATTGTGCCCTGGACCTGGATGGAGCTGGGAGGAGGCTCTACATGCCGTGGTCTAGCTGGAAATACCCACAGCCCAGGCTGGGAGAAAGGCCTGAAGAACAAATTAGGGCTCTGGAAACTGTGAAGTGTTCAGTCTGGAGAAGAAACTGGGTAATTCAAACTGTAAATTAAACCAGTCCTTTCATGTTTCATCGAGAAGAGCAATGAAGCTGGTGAAGGGTCTGGAGAACAAGTCTTATGAGGAGCAGATGAGGGAACTGAGACTGTTCTGGAGAAGAGGAAGCTGAGGGGAGACCTCATCGCGCTCTACAACTACCTGAAAGGAGGTTGTAGTGAGGTGGGGGTTGATCTCTTCTCCCAAGTAACAAGCGATAGGACGAGAGGAAATGGCCTCAAGTTGCACCAAGGGAGGTTTAGATTGGACACTAGGAGAAATTTCTTTACTAAAAGAGTGGTCTCAGGCCTTGGAACAGGCTGCCCAGGGAGGTGGTTGAGTCACCATCCCTAGACGTGTTTAAAAGCACATGTGGTGCTTAGGGACATGGTTTAGTGGGCATGGTGGTGTTGGGTTGGTGGTTGGACTCGATGATCTTAGAGGTCTTTTCGAACCTTAATGATTTTAGATTCTATGATTCTAATTTTAGAAGCTGGGCCAACCGATCCCTATGAGATGTTGTGAGCCAAGGCGGGTGCTGGAAGGCTTGCAGGGAGTTTAGGGCCAACAACAACACATGTGGGTGACACGTGGATGTAGGAGCACGGCAGAAGCACCACCAGAAAAGCCTGGTCAGGTTGGCTGAAGAGTGAGAAGAGTTTGCTTTTCACCAAAGCATTTGCTGCAGCCCCTGCAGAAGGAGAACTGGGGCAGGAGCTGATGTGGGCTGAGAAGACGCTACGCCACAATGTCACCTTCCTGTGTGTATGAAAGGCCCAGCAGCTGGCTTAAGATAAGGAATAGGAACAGTAATGGGGACTTTGCTAGCTTTTACAACTAATTTCAGTGACTCCCCAACACCCCTACAGCGGTGGCCTGCGTGTGGCTCTTTTGCACGTGGAGTTCTGCAGTGTGTGCAAAGCATTGAGCACTGCAGAAACTGTGTTATTATTCCTGAACAAACATGTCCCTTTCAGACCCACAAAGCTGCCCCTCATGAGGCCCTGGTTCATGCTTCTCCACCTTTGGGCACATGAGGCATCCTGAGCAACTTCCAGGGGCCAGAGACCTGTGCCAACTGCACCCAGGTCGCGCCGTGGGTCCCCAGCCTCACTCCTGGGAACAGCAGAACTACCTGAGTTGGCATTTTTAGAAAATGCTGGTTTTGATAGACCCTCAGGAAAAACTGCTGTATTTTAAAAGCAGGGTCTTACAGTGGAAATGTTTGGTAACCTGAGCTACAGCATGGTCGGAGGCAGCTGTGCTGTAGGGGTGGGAGAAGGCTGTAAAACTGCTCCATCTGTATGAGCCCTTTGAGTCCTTCAAAAACCAAAGAGGGGATTCAGTGTCCTCAAACTGCTCTTGGGCGAATCTTGGTGCATTAAAATGACATTTTGTTTGCCATCCAGAATAGAGACACCCGAACATTAATGAATCCATCCTCAAAGAGATTGCTGAGATGTGAATGTTTGGCCTTTTTTCTTCTCTTTTTTTTTTTTTTTAAACTCCAGAGCTTTTTCTTTAACTCTTGGGTTGGAAAAATAAGCCAGTAATGTCCACTTTAAAAAAAAAATGAAAATTGGCAGAGATAGAGGACAGTTTGGGAGTCTTAAAGAGGCACTTAGCCTCAGTTCTGTTCCAGACCCCTTAATCTTATCATTGATTGAGGCATTCTTAATGGGCTTTTAAAAAAAAAATAAATAAATGAAAATGGATAGTTCAATCAATGCACTATCTTTAATTCAATATTCATCCCAATTGATTTTCACTTCCAAGTTTCACTTCATCATGAAACACGGCATTGTGTTAAGGAAGTTGTGGGGGAACTTGTAGGTTTTGGCAGCTGGAATGAGGGGAAACTGTGGTTTTTAGATTAGAGGAAGGTGTGGGAATCAACTCTTTAGCTAGTGGTCAGAACAGCAGCGCTTGTGCACGTTGTTTATGTGCATTTTTGTTGTCAGCCTTTAAAAGTTGTCGCCTGGCAGAGGCGAGCGGGATGCAGAGGCACCGATGTGCCCACGCTCCAGCCATGGTCCTCATCCCGCCTTTGACATATCCCCGAGCTGCTCCCCAGCTCTCCCCTACCCCCCTAACAGAGGCGAAGGATTTCCAGGCACCATCCCATCCCCATGCCCACATTAGCTGCCTGGGGAAAAGAAATTCCCTTCCCCAGCTGGGGCATCTCCATTTACAAGGCTGCCAAGCTCCTGAGGACTGCAGCTCTCGGGCAAACATATTTCCAGATATTTTCTGCGGCTGCACTATGTATTCTGTGGTTCAGTCTCATGAGATATGCAGGGCTTTCCATGGCAACCACAGAGATAGCTTTCTTCTTAAAGAAACAGTGAGCAACAGAAAATGAGAAGTTTATATGGATAAAATCAACCAGTTTAAGGACATCAGGAAGCCCATCAAAACAAATCCCACTCCCAGGAATGCATGTCTGTCCCCCTGGGGAGCAGGAGCCGGGGAACAGCATGTGACAGACATTAGTCACAGTCCTGGATGCACTATGGAAAAAAGGCAAATGGAGAGCAAAAGGAGCCAAGCAAAAACCCGTCCTGTTTGTGCCTCACCTGCCTCTGCACCTCCTCACCTCGCCCAGCTGAGCCTGTCCCAGTTCCCTCACCAGTGCCCTGGGGTCTGCTTTTAAAGTGCTTTCACACTTATTCCCACCAAAAAAATGTGGTTTGTCTGTGCTTCACTATGCCTGCCCAAACACCCATCCAATTGGCATCTTGACCACGATCCCAGCTGGTCTCCATCGCCCTTCTGCCTCCATGGTCAATGACCTCCATTTCTCTGTATCTCCTTCAGAGCTCAGTTTTTCTATGAAGCTCGATGACCTTCTCTCAGCCACAACAATAGTTGTCATTGCAACAGCTGGACCATTTATAATGGTCTGTGTAGCACTTTATGCTTTGCTACTCCACGTTATTACTGGGAGATCCTCTGGGAAGGCGTCTCTCCACTTTTGGGTTATTATTTCCACTCCTGAATTATTCTGCTAGGTATTGTATGTGCTAGATATCATTTGAGCTGTAACAGAGAAAAGAAGTGTTGACAAATTAGAGGGAAATTCAGTAAATGACAGCAATACAAAGGGACTAAAAGGGACTAACTTAGGATCACTGAAATCTCTAAATATCCTCCCCAAGAAAAGGCTTTGCCCAGTCCACAAAGGTGTAAGGGGTACAAACAGAAGGAAAATACATGTTCAGGGTGGAGCTTGGAAAGCAGCTAAACTTCAGAGGATGATATTGAGAAACAAAATCCTAAGAGAAACCTTCCTGCTGGTAACCTCTAAGTGGCTTGTGGAGTTGCCACTATGGCAGACAGCAGAAATCTGTTGACACTTTTCCTTATTGCCACTTTAACTGTGTGATTTTGAGTTGCCGTCTCCCACCATCCAGAAGAGAACCAGTTATAAAGCCCTCCAGAATGGCATGACTTGCACCTCTCCTGTCCGAAGCCCTTCTGCTCTACGAAGCAATGACACACATTGATGCAGGGTTCTGTCCCAGATCCACGCCTATATCATTATGCTACTGGAGCAAAGATCCTACTCTTTCTCTTTCCTATGAGCCTTTGCTGTGCTGCAAGTCAGTGCTTAACCCCACCAGGAAGCTCAGGGCTGAGACTTTCTAAAATGATTGACTTGCCTGAAGTGATTTGTCCTCACCAGTGAGAGATGAGGCTTAATTTTGCCAGTTTCTGAGAATGCTCTGCCCAAGGACTTGGCTCTCCATACCTGCCCACACGGCATGAAGAGCTGGAGTACCTAAACCAAGGGCTGCCACAGCTACAATCCCTTGCACATTAGCAGCCACCCATGTCCCACGGTTGCTGAGGATTTGGACCTAAAGCAGCCTGGATTTTACCCCTGGGAATTCAACCTCAGACTCTTGAGGAAGCACCCTTACCAGAATGAGAACCCAGCATTTCCATAGGAGGCCAAATAATTACCCTCCCTGCATGTTTTGCCTTCAAAATATTTGCAGACGTTTATATAAAAACAGTGCAAATCATTTGTTTGATACCAGTCAGAGGATGCAGTCAGGGGATGCAGTGACACGGTGAGTAAATACTACGGAGCACTTTGGAAAGCAGGTTACACGATTTGCTCCGAGTCGCATGGAAACAGAGGACAGGACCGGCAGCAGAGCCCTGGCATCCCAGCTTCCAAATCTGAGCCGTAACCACAAAACTCTCCTTCCTTCCTCCCACAGCTGCTCTTGTGCAGCTTCACTGGGGGAGGGAAAAAAGCAGTCAGTGCTCGCTAACTGGAAAATGAACTCAGTAGCAAAAGCAGTTTTGTTTCCAAACTTTTAAACTACAAAGAGTCAAGGGAGGGAAGGGGGTAAACCTATAAAAACAGATAATCTACAGTGTTCTGCAAACTGGGATATACTATAATCTTTCTAAGTGAACTCTTTTCCAGCTAGAATATGTATTCATCCTCACAAAATGTCTGGAGTAAGAACCACAATAAATTGTTGCAGCTCCTTTGAAGTCCGCCAAGCTTCTGCAAGCTGGGCAGGCTGAGGACCGGCTCTGGAAAACTTTCTCTTCATTTGAATATTAAGAGGGCTAATAAAACAAAGAGGACATGGTAAGTTCTGGAGGTTTTTCTTTAGTTGCTAAGGGACAATTTGGATGTGAACATGGTTCTTAATAGCTCTCTTCACTCTAGTCCGTTAGTCGTGCTTACAGAACCAGTCGCAAAGAGCATCTCCTGCTGCTTCGCAGATTAATTACCCGATGTTTGGATGAAGTGCTGTGTCAGTGCTAAGTGTTATTACTTCCAGCAGCACCATGTGAATGTGAGCAGCCACTTTGAGAGGGCCACCGCTGCTTCTGCAATACCTCCATGTTTCTCAAAGCAATGTCCTGTCCTCTGCTCCAGTGAGTGGCATTTCTCCACAGAGCTGGAGATACTGGCCCAATCCAGCAAGCATGAACATGGGCAGCAAACACCACGTGGTGGTACGGCCTTTCTGGCACGCTGACAGACTGAATAGGAGCCCTCAAGAGATAAATCCTGATCGCTAGCACACACCGAATCCTGTCTCACTACTCTTGTTACCCAGCTTAGCTGCCCAAAGTGCTTTTGTTCTTGCACCTTCAATCTGCTGTGTAATTGGACCCTATATAATGATCCCCATGGAATTTATACAGCCAAGGTGTCTAGCGACACTAAAATGTTAAGGTGATGGCTGTCCTCTATTCGGTGGTGAACGAATGGATTCTGCCATGATGGGGGCTCACTGCAGAGTATCTCTAGAGCCTGGCCATAGGAAGCAGGATTTTAGGGTCCAGAATACCTGCTTCTCACTCTCCCCAGCAGTGGCTAATGAACGCCACAACACAGAGCAATTTATGTATTTTCCCACAGTCCTTGGGACAATGCTGTCTTGTCTGCAGAAATCCATATGTGTGCTTTTACAGCAGAAAGTCATAAAAAGCCTTTTTCTCTCCTTGCCTGTTTTACTCAAAAGCCAGCCATCATCACGTCCTACACTCAAGAGACGCGATCTCTGGTCAGCCTGCATGTTCCGCTTTCTCCAGCTACCTTGAACTCCTGTTTGCACTGGTATCCTGGCACGACCCTGGGAAGGTGCAGCTCCACTTCTCCCTTGTCAGGGCATTATTTAAAAGAATAGCCTTGGCAGTTTTCCCTCCTACATATGCTATGAGCCAGCCCATGCACATTCATCATCATTTCCAGGACACGGAGGAGCAGAGTACGGAGCAGATCGGAACCAGTCTTTGTTTTCTCACCATCTTTATAGCAGAAGTCTGGGAGAAAAGAGGAAGCAGTTCTGAGACGTGAGGTTCCTCTTTATGTTTCTATAGGAATTTCCCATAAAATGGGGTGTGCATTTTCCAAGGAAATGAGTTATTCACTCAACACTTGCGCTGAGAAAAAGTCCTCCAGGGAAGAGAGATGGGAAGGGAACACTCATAGAAAATATATCCATCCACAGGAAACTTGTATTAATGCAAGGTCACAGCCTGTTGCTGAAATACACATGGAAAAAGTTTCACATCACTTTTATACTGCTTGCTGAATTATTATATTCCTAAAAGGAGCGTTACAGAGAAGACAGAGCCAGACGTCTCAGACTGCAAAGGGACAACAGGCAACTTGATCTAACTTCGAAGCTAGCCCTGCTTTGAGAGACCTTCAGTAGTCTCTGCCAACCCCAGTTACTCTACGGTTCTATGATATTTAAAAATGAAATGTATGCTATGTAGAATGTCTATTAAGAGGTAACATGCTTACTAAAAATGCCTGATCTTTTTTCAGTACTAAGGTTCTATTTAAAGTCATCAATATCTTCCCAAAATTCTCCCTGAAATTTTCTCCATTTAGCGCAAAATTTCCCTGGTTTTCATCAGAAGTCAAAATGTATCAGCTGTCTCTGCATAAGAGCATAAGCTCATTAGAAATACCCTGCTGTGTCAGATCCATCATCCATCTATCCCACCAGTGACAGCAGGAGATGCTATTTAGGGAGAACACACAAACGCAGATACTCTCTGGGTTTATTTCCCTCACACTCTCCCAGCATTGACACTCGCTGGAAAAGGGATGTTCAAGTTCCCTCTGGTTGCTGGTCACGGCCTGTTTCACAGTCTCCCGTAGCAGCAATGCCAGAAGTTCAGTACACCATATGTAAAGCAAGACTTTCTTCTATGTGTTTTTAAAAGGTCCTCTACTGGTTTCAGTGAGTGTCGGGTAGTTCCAGTATTGTGGGATGCGGTCAGTAACCGTTCTGCAGTCACGCTGCCCACCACCTCCCTGATGTGGTCAGTCCCAATCTTATCCCCCCTTCAGCTTTCTCTTCAGCCAGAAAAGACCCAGCCGTTCTAGTGCCTCCTCATAAGGCAGCTTCTCCAGTCCCTAGGTTATTTTGGGCACCTTCCTCACCACTTCCCCTCACTCTTTAATGTCCTTGAGATGCAGAAACGAGGATCACACACAAGACTTAAAGCATGGGAGCACCAAAAACGTAGCAGCAAAATGACTCTTTGTCATGACTGCAATATCCTTCCTGAGGAGCTCCAGCATTTTATTGACTTACTTTGTTTCCACTTAACATTAAGTCAACGATTTCAGAGATCTGTCAATGATGGCTCCAAGACTTCTTGCCTGAGTTGTAACAGCATCTTTACTTTTTTTGTTACAAAAAATCCATACAGATATGTAAGAGCAAGAAGGGTCTGTGAGTAGGTGGTGTAAAATCAGGAGTACCTAAAAATACTTAACTCATTTTTAAATAATGAGCTACTAAGTTAAATAATTAAAAATAACTATCTGAGGACTACAATAAAAATAAAGCTTAGCTGCACATTCTTAACTCTGTCCAATGTCAGTAAATGAGATGGCCTGGTCTTTACCTACATTATCACATATTACCTCTGAAGCAATAATTTTTTTCCATTACTGGAGCTCAGTTTGTTTCCTTGCAGAGTTGCATTTCATTCTATGTATATTTTCCTTGGAAATTTTCTCACGCTTTGCTTTCTTACACTCTTCAGAAGAAATTACGCACTTGCTGTAAAGATGCCTCTTTCATTGCCATAAAATGGGAACATACACAACCTAAGGCTAAATGCTGCTCTGCACTGGACAATGGATAAGTTACTATGGAGAAAGCCTTGTATGCAACTCATTTCAAAATCTGCATCCAGGTCCTGAACACAAACTAAAATCTTCTGATACTGACTTATCAGCTTGCAGAATAAAAATGAAGGTGGGCGAAGGGCAGATTCATCCATTCTGGTGTTCAGGCACCTCTCAAGGCATTGCTGGTGCTGCAAACCTGAAGGTTGGGCTGCCACACCATGATGAAGAGACACAGGAAACAACATGAAAATAGAAAACTCCATGGACTTCAGCATCAATGAGAACAGCCAAGTCTTTTATAACCAATTTTGTTCCTCCACTGAGAAAGTCCAGGTCGATTCTGCACTGGCAGCAAGCTGGTGTGGCAACAGCATTTCCCTGGCGCTGCTACATGGAAGCATTCAAAGCAAAGACCTGGGGGTAGGGGCCACTGAGGGTCTCTAAACCCACACTCCCACTCCTGGTAAACTTCTCTGAAGTTGCCCTGGTAGGGAATGACTCTGTGACGTGACTGCGATGGAAAGCACACGCCCAAAATCCCCAAGGGACCAGAACAGAGGAGGAGTCCATGTGATTGCTGTTAATTATGCCTCCGATGACAAGTCTGAGCAGGATCTCAGATAACACAGTGGCAATTAAACCCCGATGAGGAATCCCTTGGTTCTGGCAGAGTCTGAAGTCCCAGCCTGGGGACTCGCCTGTCCCTCACCTGTGCCAAAGGTTGAACCAATGGTTTTGCCCAGATGAGGGAAATCTCCCTCTAAAACTCCATTTTTTAAAGACTTTGTCTTCACTAAATAAGACATTTTCTCTCTTTCATTCACTGAATGGCTTTCACAGACATACACAGAATGCAAAGGCTGATCCTAGAAATGGAGCAGTGCTGGAGAAGGCCTGGGGAGCCAGAGGAGTTAGGACCCTGAGGCTCCAATAAGGCTGCAGTGAGGCCGCCTGAAGGCAATTAGCTCCTGCCTGAGCTAGGATGCTCTGCCTCCGAAAGCACTGTGGCCAGGCCTGCCTGTGCTACCCTTATGGTAACTAACTTTAAAAAAAGATGATAATAACCAGATTAGCACACTGACATCACAAACCCAGCTACATGTGAATTAAGTACATCCATTCTCAAGCTGTGAAGTTATTTAGTCTGAACCACTGTACCAGCACGGAGAGGAAATATTTATTTTTTTTATGATGTCAGGATCAAGACCTGGAGTGGCTGCGGCGGGTGCTGCTGCTGCCATAAGAGTCAGTGATTAAAACAAGATGATGTTTATCCACAGCCAGCACTGAAATGAAGTGTTTAAAAGGGAAGTTTGTTTACAGCACAGTAGTACCTAGACTTCCCCTGAACGTACTCCCTCTTCCAGGACCCATCTGGTCTGCAATGTGCAGAACTGCCTGAAAGCAGCCTAAAACGGGGGCTACACTGCTCGGTGAGGACAAGCAGCCTGCTTGACCCTAACATCCTTCCTTTCCTCTCCATTTAGCAAAATCCTAACATCAAACAGGAAAGAGAATGACTGTGGCTACCTTTTCGGAGGTGATGTGTTATGGAATATTTGTCTTTTCTCTCCCAGCAAATTCCAGATGTCAGAGGTTGCCAATGGATGGAGATGTCAAATAGTAGCAGGAATAGTCACACGGAAGGAGTCACACATCCACCGTTGGTGTTGAAAGAGAAATTCTTTGTGGAGATGCAACCCGAGCTCCAGGATGACTTAGAGATGTCATATCAAGAATGACAAGGCAACCTTTGGAGTCTTCTAGAGCTCAAGCAGAAAAAGCTTTAGAAACGCTATGGTACTTTAAGATCAAGGCACAGTCAATGACGCTACTACAGCCTACACCTGGTGGAGACCTGGTCCTACACCAGTGATGTTTCCTGGCTTTTCTTTTGGTTTGAGAAAAGCTCTGATCAGCTCAACTTCACACATCTTTCTGAGCCTATGTGCCTCCCTTGTTTGCAGTGCATTGCTCAGTTTGTGGTGTTCGTATCTTTGCAAGGAGAACAGGACAGCAACCGTCTCAAGAACCACAACTCCATCTTCCACATTCAGCTTGTTCTCTATATGTCAATCCCATCAGGTCTCAGCAGTATGACATGACAGGAGTCATCATAAGGGAGACCATCAGTCGTCTTTGCCTTTGCTGGGAGAAACATCTCTTGATCCGTGGGCTGGCTACTGCTGCAGAGCTAACAGAATAGCAAACAGCCTGTACTCCATTTCCTTCAAGTTCATTCTGTTCTCATGAGGAAAACCCTTTGTGTCTTCTGTTAAACACCAGTCTGTGCCTTGCCATTCATGGGCATGCAAAAACAAGTGATGTTATTGCACAAGCCCATATCATACTCAGCTGTGGACACTGTTCTAGTTCATTTGGAAAAACATACACCACATCTGGAAAGACTGGCATTCCTTTTATTAAAAACAATGAGCTACATTTTGGTCTGACTCCTGTTTTGCTAAAGCTGTACAGCTGTTAAATATAATGCATGTGAGTATTAAATAGTGCTTTCTCTCTGCTCATGTGAGCACACGCATGTGGGGAATTGGCAAATCTTCCTGCCTTTAAAAGACAAAAGGGAAGCATTTGAGATTGGGACGACACAAGAAGAACTTGGACAATTGGATGAATTCATGAGCGAATGGGAAGTTCTCTCTGCCGTGCTGTGAAGTGTGGCCAGATAGCTTTGGGCAGACTTGTCACACATACAGAGGGAAAAACAATCCATCACTTCTTGCCTTAGTCATAATTTTCATCTGGCAAAATAACTTTCACCAAATAAAATAACTGCTGATGCTGTTCTGTATAACCAGACCACAGAAAGGCTACCCTCAGAAAACACATCTAACACCAGGTGGTGCAGGAGATAAGCAAAATGCTGGTAGAAGACACCCCACATCTGCCTTAGAAACATTACAACCCCACTGCAGCTTTTCCTGGCAGCAGTGAACTCCAAAATAAACCATGCTGAACATGAGGAAAAGCTCACCAAGGTTGAGCAATACTCTGTGTCCGTTGCAGGCACATTCAACATCTGCCATCCTCACCAGGCTACTGCAGTGCATCTTGCTGTAAGAGAAGCAGGGCTTGGGTTAGCTCGACCCCAGGACTGCTTTGCTGGTCAAGTCCTCTTAGACTGGCAGCTATACTGGCAAAGTTACATTGATTTTGGTATAATAAAAGCAATCCCTTGAGAGAAACAGCCTTTACCCGTAAAATACCAGATTTTTCCAGTAAAAGCATCTATAGCAGGGGCCAGGAGAGCAGCATTGTTACAGCCAAACCTCCACACCCAGCCCTGATATGACTAAGCAGATAGAAGAGCATCATGGAGATAGAGTTCACCTGGGATGTGCTTTGGCTGCAGTAAAACCCCAAGAAAAATGTTAGGACTATACCACTTTCAGGCCAACATGACTGAAAGAAAAACCAGATCAGTGCTGTGCTTTCTGAAGTCTCACTGAAATATAAATACAAATTCTTATCCTCCCTGCAAGCAGAGGTGCAGGCTGCCTCTTCTGTTCCCCTCTTTGCGGGCCACTATTTAATTTCTTTGCTTATAAAGTCCAGTCCAACACCAGGGGCAAAATACTCCATAAAGGTGGGGCCTGCTCTCTTCATTGCTCTGCAGTTCCCTGGCCTGGGACATTATCAGAAAATACCAAATTATAAACCTGGACTTCAGAATCTAAGCATGACATTTTTAAAAAAACCAAGTTCCTAGCCGAAGCAGCTGAAAAAAAAATATTTCACATGTGAACCTCTTTCACTGGAGTGTCCCTTGTAATCAGAAGGAATATTTTCTCCTCCTTTAATCTCATTGCAATCAAACCTTAAGTTACATTTGACACCTTAATCGTGACATCTAACAAATGTAAATTCTGTTAATTCTTTCTGTGTGGTCCAACTTAACAGAAACCTCACAATAGTTGTTATTATCATGGGCATATTCCACAGCACCCAATTGCTTCTCATGGCATTCGCACATCTAGAAATCTCCATCTCCCCCGGATCTCTGTGATGTTGCCATGAGCCTGCAGTAAAAAATACTGCACTCAACAGAAGAGGAAAGCAAAATATTTAGTGCAGCTTAGAATAAATCAAACTGAAATAAGACTTTGTTTGGCAGCCACTTTTTTTTTTTTTTCATTTAATTCTGGGGAGGAAAAAAAGAAAAACCCTTAATGTTTAAGATTTTGCTCAGTCTGTGATCTGCCGCTTAGGTAAGCTTTGTAATGCAGGTGTTTTGATGGAGAAACTAGGTCAAGTTTCTCTGAGACACGGGCAAGGCCTCAGATGTTACTTAGCATCGTAGGAGGCTGTTGTACTTCCAGGCACTGTGGTGAGGAGAGGACACAGAGGTAGAGCCGTTCTCGTGTGGGTACCACAGCAGACGGTGCTAGCAGCTGGGGAAAGGGTCTACAGACCTTTAATTTGCATCTCTCCCCTCCCCGTCCCTGGGAAATCGGCTGCTGAGAACTGAGGCGCAGTGCCCTCCCGAAAGAGCTGATTTGCATCTAGCAGAGAGCAATAGAAAATAAAGGAGGCTTTCACTAGTTCTCTGTTTGGGTTTCATGTGTCACCTGTTTAAGCCAAAAAATAAGTGCAGCATGTAAAGCTACACAGAGCCCGCAGTGAGATGAAAACCAGCTTCTTCAAAATGAGTCCAGATACATCAGACAGGGCACAGACCAGACAGGGCTACTTCCTCCATCAGAGGCATCTGCCTCTCCCCTGATGGCTAGGAGATCGTCATGAGGCCATCTGGGACTTGGGCTTATCTTGCATGGACGCAGGGCAGCACTGAGAAATCATCTCTGCCATCTTCAGCCCAATCAGAAACCGCCCCGCTTCACCTCGAATGGGAAGCTGGGTCATGCTGAGAGCAGGAGAGGTCTGGGTGGTGTTTCTGTCAGGCTGCACACCCTGGCCATGGCCAAAAAGAAAACACATTGAGCCCTGCGGTTGTGGAGCAACCTGATTTCTTGACCTTTCCTGATCTCCTCCCTTTCCATGTATCTGCTTCCTTGCAGAGCAGAGCAGAGCAGGCTGGTTAAGCACTCACGTCCAGGTTTCACCCTGGCATGGAGGCAGAGGGACAGCAGAAGGCACCAGTGCTGCTCCACAGTCCCAACACAACCACCCTCTTCTGCTTTCCTCAGCTGTAGGTGACACCAGACTACAGCCATCCCAGCCATCTGACCGGACCGTGCAAGAGCGGCATGTCACGTCGTGTGTCCACAACACCAATTCCCCAGGTAACATGAGCTAGAGGATCCCAAGTGCTCGACCATGACAATTAAAAGATAGAGGAGCAAACTGACTGCCAGTCGGACCAAAGACCCTTCGTATTAGGTCATTGCTACTATCCCAGTGGTCTGCCATTTCCAATCCATTTCAGGTGGCGATTGAAGGATCTTGCTCTTGCTTTGGCATCCTCTCCATTCACGACTCGCTGACCCAGTTCTGCTGGTGATAAAATGTTTCCAGTCAAAAGTTCCTTCTTCACTCAACCCCCCTGACAGGAAAACAGAATGAGCCTGTAAGCATGACCCTTCTCATGACTCACCTTCTTCACAGATCTCTTTCCCAGAATAAGAAGGAGAAAAAAAAAAAAAAAAAGGAAGTACAGCAAGAAGAAAACCTCAGAAACACAGCAGGAAAATAAGCAAGCACCGAAGATGTAAAAACAACTGCTACAAACAGCTCTACAAATCTTCATTACAATATTGTCACACGAGGTTATCGTGAAGAAACCTTGGAAATACAGACAATAGCACGGTGCGGTGTGAGTTAGCGTTTGCAAGAGGACAGTGAATCTCAGCATCCAGGAAACCGCTATTAGTGAGATATCTGTCAGGCCACATTCACACTGCAAACATCTTAGTGACCTGCAAAAAGCATCCAAAGGAGAGGGTAAATGAGCTTCCAAGCTTTGTGTCACTGCAGCTTATATCCTGCTAGTAGCTAAGTCAAACCCAGCTGAGGACCTCTGCCGAGCCCCAGCTCACTGCCTGCAGCCCTCACATGAGCAGCAGTCATGAAGAACCACATCTCACCAGTAGAGAGTAAATTAAAATTTGGCCCCTGGTTGAGCCAGGCACTGGAAAGGAAGGGTGGGATTCATCCAAAGAGATGAAGGTAACTAAAATATAGAGAGGTGCATCTCAGCTCATCACTGAGTCTCCTCTAGTAATGAAACGAGAGGAACTGACACTTGGTGGCAATAATTCACCCATCCTAAAGCAGGCAGCAGATCTAGGGGAGCTCGGATGGCTGATGTCTCCCCATTGGCTTGTCCAGGGAGGACACTGGACAAGCTCAGGTGCAGATGTCAAACAGGAGGGGACGATTCCCATGCTGCAATACAACTGGCCCATGAGACCACTGACCCGCTGGTGATTCTGTGAATGAAGCCAGACACCGGGCTTCCATTTAAATCAAAGTCACCAAAGAATTGGGGGAATTGAAATATGTTGCCAGACTGGTCGGATTTGGTCTGGTTTCACAATGTCCTCATTCTTCTGACACCTGAAGATTTTTCATTATTTTATTTCTTGAAGCAATGGGGTTTCCTCCCCTTTGCTGGGGCTGGCATGGGACACCCATCCAAAATCTGACATGAAAACAACTTGGATGAAAGAACCATCAGTGGAAAGACATGGAGGGGAAAGAAAAGACTGTTCAGAAAAACAGCAAAACGAAACCGCCTTGGCAGCCCTGAGCTTTTCACACTTGTGTTTGCAAAGACAAATTCTGTGGTCGATTCTGGAGTGCTGAATGCATGGAAAGGGCTCTTTTTATCCCATACCAGAACTAAGTCCAAATAAATGCCAGCTGTCCCTTATGTGAGGTCCCCCCTCCTTACTCCCTCTCTGAGGAGTCCGTACTGAGCAAACTTGCACCAACTGCTCTCCCGCTGCGATCCTTTGGGAAGCCCAGCGAGGCGGGGAGACAAGACCTCTGGTGCCATTGCAAAGGCAGAATATGTTGCATTTATGCCCACGAGGAGAACTACTCACTAGACACCATCCCCGCTCCCCGAAAGAGGCGACAGCTTTTCCTCTAACGCTGCTGCCGTGTGGTTTGCACTGAAATCCCGGAGCCTCCTCCTCCAGCAGCTGAGCAGACAAACCGCAGGCCAGCCACTTTCCCTGTGCTTCAGTTTTCCTCTTAGCAGAGGGGATAATAAAATTACCCAGCACTCGGGAATGCTGTAGCTTTAATTCATTAATATCTATAAAGAGCTTAGAGATCCTCAGCCATAAGGGGCTCTGGAAATGCCAGCCGAAATGCTTTGCATCTTGTTGCTGTGCTCCGACTTTCAAAATTCCCCTACCGAATCCACCGATTCAAATAATTCGAGTTCTGAATTTTCTGACTCGGCAAATTCGAATCGGCTTTTCACAATGCCGCGAGGAGTAAAAACGTGCTCTTTGTCAGTGAGAGGAAAGGGGGAGCAGCACCAGGCTATCTGTATGCTGCGTGAGTCAGCCACGGTTTATGCACCTGCTGTGACTGACAAGTCTGAATGCACTGAAGGCGCTCGGAGATGCTGGTTTTGCAAACAGATGGATTTTGTAAATCCTGTTAACGTTTCTGTGTGTAAGAGCTTCCCAGCAGAAAAGGAGCGTGTCCACGTGAGTATCGGATCCACTTACCCTTATAGATTTTAGAGAAGTAGCTTCATTTGACTCAGGCTGGAGATATAAATAGATTCATCGTAGAGTGGGCAGCCTGGTTGTGATTGTGAGAACGGCAACTTTCAGGAAATTAAATTTTAAATTAGCTGCTGTAAGCTGCAAGAAGGGGAAAGATGTGTGCCTCTGAAGGCACATCGGCTCTGGAGGGCTCAGTTCAACCATACTCCAGCAAAATAACCAGTTTGGAGATAACTCGGGGGCTGCGTGCGCAAACTGCTTGTTGTGCTCTCAAACACAGGGTTTTATTCCAAAAAAGTTACTGGAATGTTTTGTTCTTGTAAGGTTTAAGCAGCTTAGGCAGGGAAAATTGCATAACCCATTTGCTACGTAAGCTTCAGTATTTGACATGTACTGAACTCCTTCTGCTTCATGCATGTACAGCCGCCTTTTGCATGGGACAGGGCCAGAGAAGTAAACAAGGAAGCCGAGCCCAATAAGAAGGGAAAAAGGGTCCTGGGAGCTGCTGTTGTGAATGGGGGGGGCAGCAGAAACACAGCCTGCGTGTCAGCAGTTTACACACAAAATTGCTGAAATCCTTCCATTCAGCTAGGCAGGGAGGCTGCCACAGGGCAGGGCACGCACGTGCCACACATGGGGCCGTGCGCGCTGTCACCCACCGAATGCGTTGACTGTCCCAAATTGACCCAAAATACATAGCAAAACAAGGCAAAAATGAGAGCGGCGAAGGTTAGCGGGCTTCAGCAATCACAGCGGGACACTCTGTCACCCCTGGAAGTGGCCTCTTATGGCTACACAGTCAGCCTTCATTGGTGGGTTTAAGCATGGCCATGGTTTGCGAGGAGGAGGTGGGAACTGCTAAAAAACTCGCCCTCTTGTATATTTGTGAAGGGACCCTCGTATCGGTAGGTACTGAGGTGCTCGGGCAGGGAGGCGGCAGTCCGGCCGTGACCCCGCTGCCTGAGCGCAAAGGAGATTAGCAGAAGTTGCATGAGAAGTTGGTGTCCAACAGGCTGAACCCAGCTCTCAGACTCGCTGCTGTTTAGAGAGACTTTATGGCCCTGTACTTCCCCGCATTGCTGTGATCATCAGTTATTGAATGTTAGAAACCCGCTGTATACTGTAAAATCCTAGCTGTTGTTATCGGAATTTATTATGTGGGCAATTAGCATAGGCAATCCCATTACCACTGATGGGATTTATCTGAGTAAATCTCACATGTGTTATTCTCCTAGAAAAACAAGCGATCAACTTTTTGGCTTGGCCTAAGTTTCCAAAGATAAATGTATTCCCTCATTTATTACTAACTACACAGCTTGTGGCCATGTGGTGTGAGTATAAACAAGCTGAACAAATGTCTAGAATGGGAAGGAATAAAATGTTAATGTAAAAAATTGATTTGGTGATCTCTTTGCAGCCAGCGAGACGGATATTTCATTGCCAGGTCTGACTATGTAGAATAGTAATTGTGCGATTAGCGCTTAATGACTGGGGTTTGTTTCTTTTCCTTCCCAATCATTAAAGCCATGTTGATCTGCTCAGAACATATTGATAATTTCTGAATATATAGGCAAGCAAATCAGAAACCACAGCAGCCTACTCAGGCTCTGTTTATTTCTCTGCTTTGACATGCAGCAGCCTTGCCAGATAAAGATGTCTCCAGCAGGGTAGGGCAGAGGGCAAAGAACAAGGAGATGGGGCAGTTACCCCTCAGAAATACCAAGTCACAAGATGACATCCATCCAGAGGAAGATGACTGCTGTTAAAGCTGGGGGACAGTGCCATACGCAGCAGCCGAGCTCACAGAGCAGCCCCCCGCTTGCTGGGCGCTGCACGCAGCTCACACCTCTGAGTACAGACGTTAACAGCGTGAGATTGCTGCAGCAAATCCCCACCTGTGCAAGACCCAAAACACTTCTCCAATCCATTCTTGGCCACAAAAGACTTGCTTTGCAAAGTGGTTTCCTGCTTCTCTCCCCCGTTACTTTCTGCAGCATTTCAAAGCTTGCAGAGCAAGGCTGCACCTCATGCAAAGGGCCCGGCGTCTCTCTGCACCCCGTGCAGCTATGCCTTTTAGCACAGCTGCAGCTACTGTTTTGCTTCTGACTGCGTCTGTAGCATTTCCCAGTCCTGGGAGATCTGACCCTTCACCACCACTCACGCTGCTGCAAGTGGTGCTTGAAGCGGGGCTGCTGGGTACCATGGCTGGGATTTTCAAAGATGTGTAAGGGGGCTAGGTGCCTACCTCCTGAGGCTTTTCAGGAAGAGAGGACGACTAATTCCTTTAGTTATGCCCACTTGTAAGAAAAGAGGCTCTCTGCACATGGCGTGCGGCAAGGACGCTCTCAGGCACACTGTGAACCGACCTGCGTGAGCACACTTATGTCCCTCTTCATCACTTGGTCCAGGGCAAGATATATGTAGGCTTTGTGCCAAAATCACTGCAGAGATTCTTGTTCTGCGGGAGGAAAATCACAAAACAGAACAAGCTACAGTTATGGATAAATATTCATCTGGCATTCAAAAGAAATGCATAGACGCATCTTGAGTTGGTTTCCATCTGTTAGTGATGATCCCAAGCGCTGTTACTGGAAGGAGTCCCCAACTGGCTAATTCGTCCCTATTGCGTTACGTCTCCAATGCCAAAGCAGAAAGCCTGTTTCTTAACCCGGGTCTGTGTTACCAGGCAAACTGTCTGCCTGAGTGATGGACTTTATTATGAGCAGGAACACTGCCAGTGCTTTGACTCTGTAGACAGACGATGACCACAGCAAGTAGGAGGGTGGCATGGTTGAAGGGAGCAGAGCATCGTTCCTGGTCTGTCTCCTTGCTAAGGGATGCTCCTGCTAATGGGCGTAGGCGGATGAGCCAAACCCCACCATATCGGTTAGAAGCAATGTTGTCACACAGCCTAGATGTAAAAAATGATGTTTGGGTCAAAGGAAAAACCTGTATTGGTAAACAAAACAAGCCAGGCCACTTTGCATGTTCTTAAGGGCAAGTGAAGTGATGCAGCTCACATCCATTGAGTTCTGCACCCCCAAACCAGCTTCATCCTTGCTACCTGCTGGCCCCTGCTGAGGGTGCTGAGCTGTGCCACAGCATCTGCGGCAACAGTGGTCGGGACAGGCCAAAACCTTTGAGGGAATGTGCTAATTAATAATGAACAGGGAGGGTCTCCAGCCTGTGCCCTGGCCCTGTTTAGTTCACTAGCTTAGGTGTAGCCAAAGGGCCTGACTCGGGAGTCCAACCCTTTGGACTCAGGAGTTCAAAGCTGACTTTCTCAGCGCTGCGGGTTATGCTGAGCCTGTGAGTCTAAACTGGGAATTCCCAATGGGACCTGAATTCCCCTGTAATTAGTAAGAGAGTCTGGAGACCATGTACTGTCCCACTTAGAGCCCATTTCCACTGGACAGGCAGTGAGCCCAGATGGCTGGTTTTGATATAAAACATGTTTTCCCTATTTTTGTCGCTCCCTCCCTGATGCTCATGTGTTTGCTTCACCCGGCTGTGACTCCCTCCTTATTGCAGCCTGACTGTGGCCGTGACTCCAGATGACATGGCAGTACAGCCATAAATGCGGGGCTTAATACTCGAGTTTGATCCAATGCACCACCGCAGAGCAGTACCAATCGATAACACAAAACTGGGTACATGGTAAAGGAAATGGATAGATATCTCCCTAAATCCAACTCCAAAAAATGGGGAAAATGACCTACTAAAGTGGTTTTATTTCTGGTTTTGTATTTCCGATTGATACTACCGTAGGTGGACATGCAAAAAATTGTAGGTGTCCTGCTGAAATAAATTTGGAGGCAACCGATGATGCCATGTTACATTATAAATAACATCTGTCTAAAGCAGTTGAATTCATTCTTATAATGCTTTTTTTTTTCCTTAAAACCTTGATGCCAAGCCCAATAAATTGATAGAAGAACTCCCACTCACTTTAGTAAATTTTGGATCAGGTCCTCCGGGATTAGCCCACATGAGCTTTACAGAGCAAGGACTTGCACACAGCAGTAACAGATTAATGAGACCATTTCTGTGACCAAGCATTTGCCGACAGGGGTTAAGTTTGCATGGCCAAGCACTAACAGACTTAAGTCATCATCTTAATAGCCTGTGCATCCATTATATTGAAAGTGAAATGAGCACATCTGGGTGCCTAGAGATGAGAATGATTAATAACGAAAAAAAAAAGGCAAACAACTGAGCGGGTAAAGTGAAGAAACCAAATGAAGAGTACGGGACTGTCGTTCAAAGAGTCATGCTCAAACCTGGGGAGTTTGTGGATCAGAGGAGTGGCATGGCTCTTGCACAAACACGCCACACTGACAAATGAGCCCAGTGTCTGATTTCCATTTGAGCACTGGTGTCAAAGCTGCACTGCTGACACCGAAGTGCAATTCCTGCTCGCTTTGGTGTGAGCAGAAGGGTCCAGGTCGAACCACCTAACATGAGGAAATTGGGAGTTAAGTCTAACAACTGACTGCATGTGCAAAGAGAGGGCTTAAATAAACAGGCTTCGGTGTGGGGACAGGCGATACGTTTGGAAATCTGGGCAGGCTCTTTCTGCCGTCTGTGTTTTGTTTCTGAATCCAATGCTATCATAATGAATAAGCTGTTTGCTCTTTCAACTGCACACCACATGACAGCTAGTTTCCATCCAACAGCTTTGGCCCCTGCATGTAAATTGATCCTGTAAAGTTAACTCCTTTGTTCAAGAGGTTAAGTATGTGATGTATCAATTGGGCTTTTTGTGTAAAAGCCACAGAGCAATATACTTTCTGAGCCATATGTGTATTGCAGAATAATTTGCAGTAAAGGTATGCGGAGGAGCAAAGATGGATCATACAAAAAAAATGTAGGCTCCAGTTCAAGAAAGTATCCATTTAGAACAGAGTAGAATTTAAGCATATGCTTAACTCCCACTGAAATATGGTTTCTAATCACATGTTTCAGGTTAAGTGTGTGGTTAATGCTGGCCCCAATAGGGAGGGATTTAGACACATCTTAAAACCCCTGAACTGGGGCAGGGGTTAAAAAAGGCCTCTGGAGTCTGGGTGGACCAGACCAGGAATCCAAACTTGCACCCAGTCTCTACCAAACGTGCCAGGGAGACCCACAAGGGGAAGAAAAAGTCTGAAGAAAACAGCAGGATCATCTGGAGACTTCAGAAGGCCAAAAATGCAGGCTAGGGTTGATCCTAACCACAAGACATGGCAATTACATCTCCCTGGGATGCAGCAGCACAGCCAGGAGTTGATGACACCTGGGGCTTCACCACCCCTACGTGGACCCCCTGCTTACAGGCTCGGGGCAAGTGGATGCTGAGGACACCAGCCCTGAATTCACGAGATCCATTTGTTCTTTTGACTCATGCTTTGGACATGACCTTGGGCTACGTTCCCACTGCAACACGGTGACTCTAGTATCTGTCCCAGTCTCTCACGTGGCAGTGGAGGACCAGGAGATGCTCTCAGACATGGGGGCCACAGAAGTCCCTTTTGTAGATGGAAAAGTACCTCCATCCTATATCCTGGTTGCTGTCACTGTAAAGACATTCCAGGGAGCAAAAAGGGCTTCTGTAAAAGTAGCTTTGCCACAATGGAGAATTCAGAATGAACCACAAGGGAAAAAGGAATCTTCCTTGCAGGAAACAGGACTATCTTTGCATTGTCTTCTTCAGTGAAATCAACGTTGCCTAGGTAGAATGACGTCTCCTCTGACTTCTTAATCCGTGCCGCCTACCCTGCTGGCAGTGGGATCATATGCATCTTTGGCAACAGACAACTGGCATTTTCAAAACATGTTAAATTCTTCCCTTCTGCTGCAGTGCATCTGGACACAGAACGTACTGGCAGCCTTGCTCAACGTTATCATTTTATTAGAAACTCTTGAAGGAGCATGTTTGTCTTATCCCTTCGGCTTTTTGTTATTTCTCTCTGGTAGCAAGAACCAACAGCCAGCGAGGTACTTTCCAAAGAAAATAGAGGCACAGCCTCTGCCTTGCAGAGCCATCAATCCCTTTAAGATTCTTTGCAGTGTTGTGAAATAAGAGAATCAGAAATCTAACCCCACCGTTGTGAAAATGTAAAGGTACTTTTAATATTTCTCTTTTGTGTGTGTCTCTGTGCGTGTGTGTGTGTTTAACCTTCGTCTCTTTAATAAGGAGGTTTATTTTTCCCATTGTAAATGGGTAGACTGGGAAAAGAAGTGTTCTCCTTGATTGCCCTGCATTAATCCAGTTCCTGCTCCAAGGTGGAGCATTGCATCAGCCGCACTGTTAAACACCTAACCGTGTTCTTCCTCCTCAGCAACCCTGGATTAAGCAATTCCTAGGGATGCACGAGCAAAGCCTGGAACGGCACCGGCTCAAAGGCTTGCAGGGTTTTCAGGAGCGCAGTCAGGCTCTCATCTGATCTAAACCGGCGGAGCTCCGCTGCCTTCCTCAGAGCTCTGCCAACTCGTACCAGGCGGGCATCTGGCCCTCAGACTTTATTAATTATCATACACATTCAGAGATGAAAAATACATTTATCACGAAGCAGAGAGAAACCCGTCAGCTGTGTCAGCTGCCAAAAGGGAAGGTGTTCGCTCGGCTGGGCTCAGAGGGGCGTCACCTCGGTGGCACCGGGCACACGTCTGCCAGGAGCAGGTTACCTCTCACTGATGCTAACTGGAGGTGACGGAGAGAGACCAGGCAGCTCTTTGGAGTCCCTCCCTGCCCTATTTGTCTATGATGTCTGTTATTTAACAAGGGATCAAGTCTTCCCTGTTGGTACAAATTATACCAGCCCAGGCCAGGCAATGTCTTGCAGGAGCAGAGGGCTCAGCGGGCTGTGCGGCTCGGTTCGGACAGGATTTTGAGGACAAAGTTGGGCTTCTGGGGACTGGAGCTAATGGAGGGGGTGACCAGGAGCTTCCAACGGAGTAGGGCTACACACGGTGAAGGTGGTGGACAAATTCAGAGCAGCCAAGTTTCCCCGGGCATTTCTCTGCCTGGTTTAGGAGGTTTTGCATGGATTAGGGAAGGATTTGTCAGGCTGCGATGCCAAACCAGTGTTTATCCACAGAAGCCTCTTTATTTTTTAATTGTGTCAGAGATCTCTAGCTGGCACCTCTCTCTCCAAACCTGGACAGTCGGTGGAAACAGAAGATTTATTCCCAGCCTTTGTTTTACAGCTGGGAGTGGGCGAGGGGAGGGTTGAAGTTTCTTTTGTCTGACTTTAAAGAGGTACCCCCTCCTCTTCATCTGCTTCCAGCTCACCCTTCTGGCTGGCAGACGTGGAGGCTTTCCTGCCAGGGCTGGGGAGGGAGGGGGAAGGCGAAAATGGCTCCCTTGGTGTGAGAGCATCGGTAATAACACAAGGCCCCCTCAGAAGCACACGTGCCTTTCTGTTGACTGCTGTGGGAGTTGCCTGCATACTTTAGGAGACAATTAGGCCGATGCAGCGTACACTGCCTATTCACTCTTCATCTCCAACCTCGGGGAGCAGGAGGAATGATTTATTAGGGAGACAGACTTAGCATCTTCTGGCTTTGGTCAACTGTGATGTGAAAATAGCCTCACTGAAGGCAATTAGTATCAAACTCTAATTAAAACCAAAATCTTTTGTTGGTTCGCTCACAGACAGCTACTGCTCTGGAAGTGCAGCTTTACAGGGGGAGGACGAGGAAAGTGGGAGAGGAGAAGAAGGGGAGCAAGGGGGACAGGGCAGGGACACAGCACAGAGCACCCCAAGGTGGCCCATCACCCCCAGCTCCTACTCACCCTAAGGGCAAGCGTGGGCTCAGCCCCTCGCAAGGGATTGCCCGGCAAGGGGACAGTCTCCGCGCTGCTCTGCTGGGGCTGTGCAATGACCTGAAAGGCTCGAGAGAGACGGTTTGGGTCGGCCGGTGCGTATCCAGACAGTGCAGGAGAGACCAGCGCCGCTCCCCGTGACAAATCGTCGCTAATCCTCCAAAAGCAGAAACAAAAACTAAACAAGTGATGCAGCCTGAGCTTGTGAACAGGCTTGGGTGGCATTGTTTGACCTTTGGCTCCTGCCCAAGTGGGGCTGGCTAATCCCCCAGCACTCCCGCAAGGTGTACACCAGCAGAAAGCCCGCCTTTCCATAGGTGCCAGGATGAGCCGCGCATCCCTTTGCACTGGCTTTGCCTGCCAGACCTTACGCCCTTGCCGCTGCCCTGAAGCACGGCGTGGAGCCCCACGTTAGCGCTCTCATTAAAAACGTGCTTCTTCCACCCTTACGCCTGGCCCTGTGTCAGGTTCTTTTAGTGACACTGATCAAAACCACTTTTGTACCTTTGCACTTAAATGTGCCCTCTTCTGGGTGTCCCAGCCTGAGCCAGAGGCTGGAGACCACTCGTGAGCGCTGGGGAAGCCCCTCTGAGGCTGGGTTACGGTGACCAGTCCCCATGAGCCCTGTGGTGGGGATGGTCCCCTTGCCCACCATCTGCCGGCAAGCAGTGAGCCCCTAGCAGGGCTCCTCACTACACCCAGTGCTGGGGGGGACGTGGAGACTGCACCTAGATTGGTAAATTAAACATGCCCAGGACTCTTGTCTGGCAATGAGGCCAACCAGTTTGGTACAGCCTGCACCCATGCTCTTAAACTTTTTTTTCTCTCCAGAACAGTGTAATCTCTTCCAGGTTGCCTCTACCCTATTGGGAGAGGTGGCTGACCCATGGTAATTCCTGAGGTGTGCTGGGGACCTTTCTGACAATATAACAGTGCAGGCACATTCCGGTACTTGGGAAAATCCCCTGGCACTATTTAATTTATCAGCCAAGATGTAGGTTAGACACCTTCAGTACATTCGGGTGACTGCAGGACTTCTGTGATTGAAGGAGCCGCTCCAAAACACCAACCGTGTAGGAGAATTTTGTAGGGTTTCTGTTCTGGGGAAATCAATCACTGCTTGAGCCAAAGCCATTACTAATCTGAGCATGAGTCTCTTCAGCATGCTCACATCCGCCGCATCTGCTGCAGCCAGCGGCTGTGGGGTTCTCGGTGCACGTCCGCCCATCTGCTGAGCATCGCTCTGCATCGCGCGCCGCCGCTGCGCTCGCACCTCCCTGCCCCAGCCCGGCTTCCTACACGTGAGGAAGGAGCCAGAGCTGGGGACCGCAGGTGTTTCCAGCCCAGCTCCGCTGGGATGCTGCCAGCAGTGCCTCGGACGCCCACCAGCAACGTCAGCGAGGGGATGTGCCGAACAGGCGGGTCACGCCATCTCCTTCCACACCTCCCTCCTGCTCCACCTGCACGACTGCCTTTGCACCCACTGCGCGTTGGACCCATGAACAGGCTGAACAGAAACCCAAAGCAAAGCTGACCCACAAACACGATGCATTGTTTCTTATACTGGAAAATAGATTATTCCAAATGCTAGGAAAATTTGGATCTGGAGTGTGCTCCTTGGGCTTATTTAAAGCTTTTTAAAAATTTAATCTATTTCAGTTAAGTCTCCATATGCCTCATCATAGCTTAATATATCAGATGACACACTGCAGTCACAATGTTACAGTAAGCAGTAATGTACAGTGTGTGGTACGGTACGCAGCGATGTACACTGTGGTAAGAGAAACTCATTGACAAGTCTGTACTAAAGCAGGCAATCCCACTCCGTTCTGGTAAGATTTCCATGTAAAGAAGAGGCTTCCTTATTTGAGGTTTCAATAAAACTTGGGTTCCTGTTCCTAAAAGGAACTGATGTATGTCATCATCTGTCCAATTTATTCTGAGATGGTTTTTACCTCAGGTCTGCCTGCATCCCTGTGAATCATTTCCCCAGAATTATGTGTGGATATTTGAAATGTACGCTTGGCGTATTTAAAAAACTGAGCTAATTGCCAGTTTGGGTTCCTTTAGCATAGGCTACCAAAAAGATTTTGAAGATTAACTGTTTCATTAGATAGCAAGGATTAGATCTTCAGCTGTATAAACTGGGGCAGTCTCATTGCAAATTCCCAGATATGATCCTTATCTCACTAATGCATATGTCTTCAGCCTTAAGCTACACTGACTTTTTCTGCATCCTGGGAGAAATCCAATGGGAGGAATAACATGTTATGCATCCTAGTGTGGGGGAGAGAGATACCGTCATAGCGCCTGCCCTAGAGCCCACTGAAGGCAGTGAATAGCTGTGCTTTGATTTTAGGATCAGGCCTAAGCCTGGCACAGCAAAGCGCTGCTTAAACAAGTAATTAACTTTTACCATATGCCTCATTTTCAGTGACTTAACAAGACTCAGAAATGAGATTTTCCAGAGACTGATTTGAGGACATGGAAAGCGTGTTGCTGATTCAGAGCCTGGCTGCGGTTGTTTCATTTGCAGAAACTGCAACAGGGGTTGCACTGAGTGACGCTGCTAAATACTCGCTGCCTTTCCAGGGCAGATGCTCTCACTGCGACTCGGACCATCACGCGCGAGAGCATTAGCTTTTAACCTTAAGCTTAGCAGTTAACCTGCCACAGCCCCTGCGGAAAAGTTCTTCACAACTTCATAGGAAATTCCAGCCTTGCTAATGCTTATTTTAGGGCTTTTAAATCATTTTAGTTCTTCTAGGAAATTACATATAAAATGCTAGAGAATAGAGAGGATATCTGCTGAATTTCAGGGAGTAGTTCTGATTTTTTCTACGGTCCCCCATCCTTGAAGATCCTCATGGTTTCACCAATATTAAATTCTGCAGGACTTTTCCACAGAGGAAATCTGTCATTTATTTTTTTACGGTCCTGACTGAGCAAATATAGACAAAATAAAGTTTACTGTGGCACAAGGGAGACTTGAATTTGAAGTCTCTTTTCAACTGCTTGATGTTACAAAGACCTCATGCCCACAGCTGAGCATGTTCCTTGAAAAATCCTGTTACATGAGTGAATGAGAAAGGGAAAATATATTACTCAAAGTTTTTCACTTTTGCAGGGTTTTTTTTTTTTCATTTCTTCCTTTATCTGCCTTGATTTTAAGAGGCTGCCTCACAAAAAGTGTGCTTTTCCTAGTCAAGAGAGAACTGTATCCTCAGAATTATCCCATCTGGTCCAAACTGAGTCTTGATCCGTGCATGTGTTTCCTCCAAGCCCCAGACTGTTTCAGATTCAGGGTTGTGATTCAGGTGCATCTTCCTAATGAAGATTAATTACATATGGATTTCCTTGCAGTTTCAGAGACCTAAAAGACTGCAGAGAGACCAGCAGAGGCAGATTTTTAAATGAGGGAAGACCCACTGGTGCACGTACATCTTTATAGGCCCAGTTCATATATGCAAGAACAGGATGATTGAGTATTTGTATGTGACTTTGTCTAATTGGGAGACTAATTATCCAGATACAGATTTATAAAAAGAATGGAGAAAAGGGCTGAAAAGAGGTAGAAGAGTGGATTATCAATTCCATCATAGGCAATGTATGCTCCTGCATCCCAAACACCTACGCTGTCTCCTTCTCAGTGTGGGGCTCCATCCACTCCTGCCGTTCCGGCACATTTTCATGCACACAGGTGTTACTTTACACTGCTTTGTTATACGGGTCCAAAGACCTATGTGCTATCTGGATGCGTCCAGCTTTGAAATCTGAGCCCTGCTATCAAAGCTGATGGATGAGGATAAGTAATGTAAAAATCAGATTCAAGAGGAGATTTTACGCCTTGAGTTATCACGGCAGTGCAGGGGACCAGCCACAGTTTTGGAGTGGCTGCTGCAAAATGCACGTTTTGATTCAGTGCCCTCGGAGTCTCAAGTCTGCAGCTAATGTTTCTTTTCCAATTATTGCTGTGAGTGGATAAAATATATTTTAATATCTTTGTGCTAAGAGTCCTATCTAGAGAAAGAGAGGTATTTCCACTGCACTGCAAGACCATTACATTTATTTGCACAATTCACTTAACTCTGGTCCATGATATCGCCAGAAGCCCTTGATGGAATTATGGTTCCATAATTATAGCTTTATAAATTACAGGCCTTAATAGCTTTAGGGCTGGATTCTCACTTGCAATAAATCATCAAGGCTTCATTGATTTTATTGAAGTATATGGAGGTATGTCAACTTACACCAGATGAAAACCGAGGTGAGATCTTCACCCTTTGAAGTCATTGGGAGTTCTGCCATCAACTTAAAGGCAGCCAGAAATTAACCCTTGGTCCTTATTTTTCATAGCCACTTTGCTACCATGAACTGCATCGATACAATAAATTGTTGAAGATAATGATATCACAAACCAAGATGATGTTGCTAATTAAAATCTATCATTACCACTCATGCTTTAAAAGGTTGGGCACTAAAAGGGTTTGATTCCCTACAGCTCTGTACCTTAGACTCCCTTTGTATAGACCGAATGCAGCAACATACCCTCAGCTCTTCCAATACCCTAATACCTTTTTATGGATGTTCTGAAATATGCATACATAAATATAAAGTTTCAGAGTATGTCACTGTGCACTCTCAGCTAATTTATTGTTCATACGTGAGCCACAGTGAGAGGAACAGATAAATAACTGGAAGACATCCAGCACTTCAAATGGCCAGCAAATGGATGGATGAGTTCACTCAGACTCCCCTGGCAACCTGCAGAGCCGGCTGCCAAGAGGCCAGACAGTGGAAGAGGAGGTTAAAATACCTAGCATGGGGGAAAGCATTGCACTGGGTGAAATAAATACAATATTCATATGGAAGCAGTGAAAGTCACTCACTGCCACGGGTCAGATTTGATCTAGTATTGATCACTCGGGATGGATGCAACTATCATTCACTTAAAGAATAAGTAGAGTACACTCTCAAGTCTTTTCCATTAAAATAACATATATAGCACTTATAGCATCAGTGTATTTTAATGACCATAATACCCTGGGGAGCTTAAATTTGGCTATCTACATTTTCAGTTATGGAAACAGAGCTACTGGAAGTTTCTGAAAGTCCAGAATAGCCACTAATTTTTTTGGCAACTACAACGTGCACGCCTGTGCCTTGCCCAAAGTCAATTTTGGCAGGAACATCAGAGATCAGCAGTTCCTAAGTCCACGCAGTGAACTTCGATTACAGCTTATTCCCTCTGAATGTAATTCCTTTAAAAATCAAAACAGGTCCTCCAGAGGAGGATTATTAGGGGTCTGTTAAGGATAGCAAAGCACAGGCCCAAATTTACCAACAGACGAGGCGGCTGTGGCGTAGGCGAAGAAAGGCATAAAATGTTTATCCCTTTAAGCCACAGTGACTGATGAAGGGTAAGCTTGAGAGAGTGCTCTCCCGAGACCACTCCTGCGCTGCACTTCTCCGGTTTTCCTTTCCTCTGTGCTTATGGTTACAACTGGATTATTTGTCCCTCAGCTAAGATAAACATAACTTTCCCACATTTGAATCCGTTACGACAAATGTACTGGTTTCAGTCAGAAAAGAGCTATCTGTTGCTTCTTGATAGCTCCACCACAGAAAGATAAGGGCAGGCTGGTGAAAACATTGAGCTTCTCATAACAAGGGAATTAATGGCCACGCGACAGGCAGGCAATGGGGGAGCTCCTGCCCCAGGGCAGGCTGTGCTCTCCTCGAGGAGCCTGGGACAGCCGGAGCACCGTTTCGGCTCCGGCGCATCAAAGGTGGCATTTGGGAAGGCCGTTACTTTGACTTGTGTCAGGACCATGATGAACAAAAAGCAAAGACAGAAAGTCAGGAAAAGGGTCGAGCGCAGCAGCCAAACCATATCCAAGGAGCGGATAACTGAGAAGTCAAAAGCACTTGGCTAGACACTTACAAATGGACGTCTCAACTTAGAGAGAGTAGCCGATGCCACAAGCTACCCTGCAAGGGTAGGGCGGCTTCATCGCGGCTGGAGTCCTTTCGGGTCCACTGCAGCATGAAATGCGATGGCAGAGAAGAGCCTGCTCCAGCAAGCACTCCTGAACCCACATGTTTTCCTGTGAAATAAGCCCTAAAATAACATGACAGCGATATTAAAAGTGAGTTGATAAAGTCAGTCCAGGGGCTTTTTTTCTCCGCTGTTCCTTGAAGGATGTTGTAAGCACAGTTTCATCTCAGTCTTTCGGTACTAACGCATGCCTCTGCTCATTGTACTGATGGAGGAGAGTGAAGCTTTCACGCAGGGAACACGGTTAATCCAAACTACCTGCAAGGCAGTGATGAATACAGCCCCAGGGACTGCATTTTTCTGGGTACAGCGCATTAACAGAGCGTTAACCGGGGGAACCTTAATTACACATTGTCGCTGCTGCTCACCCAAAAGGAATTCAGCCTGGCAAAACACGATCATAAAAAGGAAGGCATTTGGAACGCATCGATGTGTGTGTGACATATATAAATGCCATTTGCATCCTGCCTACGAAGGCTCCGCGAGCCTCATGGCTTGCAGCTGGCTGCCAAGGCCTCCGCAGCGCCATCAAGCACACCCTCAGATGATGGTCCAGTGACTCTGATCTCCACTTAATGAGCGCTGACAGGGAGATTAGAACAAAAACCAAAATACCCTCTGGTAACATTTCTAGATATAAAACCTCCTTTTCTGGTGAACTGTAGGCTTGAGCTCTTTTTTCTCTTAATAATTTTGTTTTAAGACAGACTTAACATTTCAGTGACCGTGGGCCAACACCTCTGGGTCTCTGGGGTTAGCAATGTGCTGTGGACACGGCTCCCTGAGTCTCTGCCCAATTTCATCCTCAGAGCCCCCCCCCCTGCTTGAATCCACGCTGTCCCCAGGGCCCACGAGCCAGCCAGGGAGAAGCCAGCGCAGCGCACCCCAGGCACCCAGCTTACACCCATCCACCCCTCAGGGAAGGAGACCAGGAGGTTTGGTCTGCCACATCTACGTCTCCTGGAGATGTCACAGCGTAGGGAGCCAGTCAAGACGGTCCTGAGGGGTCAAATCAGGTCCTCTCATGGAGAGGATCCATTTGGTTTCCACTCAGACCAGTTGTTTAATGGAGCACGGAGGGCATCCATCTCCAGGGCACCTTGAGCAAAAGCATACCTATCACCACCACCACTACCAGATGGCCGAATCGCTGTTCAGAAGAGCAAAGTGACCTGTATGTTCAAACGTATACAAGAGAGGCAGTGACTTACGTTCAACTGGTTACGTTACCGAAATGCTATGTTGTTAATGTATGTACGCACACGGTGCGCAGCCTGGTGTGAGCGTTGCAACTTTGGGTTAAAGCCATCATCGGTTTTTAAATTGTGCACAATCATCCATAATCTTTGCAGAATACAAAGTACAGTTTGCTCTCTGTTGCCTGTTCTGCACAGCCCTTTCATTACAGAAACATCTGTTAGAAGCGCTTTAGCTAAGGGTTCGTCAGAGTTTCCATTATAAACCCCTATATTCAAGGGGTTACTGCAAGTGAGCCGTAAAAAGTTGCTCCAGGCTCAAACTTGGCACAAAAGGTCTCCAGTGGGAGAATTTTTTTTTTTTCCTAAAACCAAAATGTTAAAATACATGCAGTTAAACAAAAGAAATTCACTTTCCCTCAGAGACTGCCTCTCCCAAATCGATATGTGTTAGATATACTTACATGTACACACGTTGTGCATGGGCCTTTAAAAGCAAACTATTGATTAATTTATTTATTAAGCTATTTATTAAAATAAAGTCGCTAACTTCACAGCCTTTTTGATTCATTTAAAATATAAGTGGCCAGGTGATTTCAGATAGAAAAGCAGCAACTACTTAGAAAATAAAATATCCTTCCATGTAAAAAGCGGGGAGGGGAGCACTTTTAGGACATTTTTTCATTCCCAGCTTTAACTAACTTTCCTCTTGCAGACAATAGCTTTACTCCTGGGCTGGTGGTAAAGTCCAATGACCAAAATGACCTCAGGGCAAGTGGAGACAATATTTCTTTTAAGAGGCAGTCTGCTCCAGCAGGATGGAGGAGATTAGCAGAAAGATGTTAAGTAGGAGGAAATATGCTTGTTTAGAGAAGATAAGCAGAGGGGAGGGGTTCACCGGACTGTACTGATCGAGGCAGTTAAGGTGATCCATGAGCAGTGGTAGACACAAAAATCCTCTATGCAGCCTGGGGACAATGAAGAAGAGGCAGAAACCATAGGAGAGTTCGGCTTGGGAAAGTCTGGTTTGCAGGTAAAGGAAGATGAAGCAAAGCTAAAATCCAGGAGATTTTTGAATTGAGGAAGGGCTCATTTTTCAGGCTTGAGGATATGAACAGTGGTGATGTTCAGCAAGTCAGCCCTTGGTTATAGAACGAGCAAAACTCTCATTACACCATTAATTGTGCTGCCCCCGGCAGCTGCAGCAACAGACCTCAGTGCTGATCCTGCAGGAATTTAAGCCCATGAGTAATCCCATTTAAATTAATGGGATTACGCCTCAGAAGTGTAGAGTTAAGCATATGTGTATGTTTGCTGGAGCAGGCCACGGGCGACAAGTGCTTGCAGAGCGTCCTGCCTGCGGCAACGCTCTTTGTGCCGTCCCAGCGGCTCCCGTCTGTCGGGCAGGACGGCTCCAGAGTGAGCTGTAAGGTCCCTAAGGAAAACCCCCAAACTGGGGGAAGTCACGCAGTGATTCACTGAGTGGCACCCTTTCCTCTGAGTCAGTCCTGAACAAAAGTCCCAGCACGGCTTTAAGATGGGAAACTACGGCTGGATGTGCCGTCCACTAGAGGAGATGGAAAACAAACATCCTGCCGTGACCGCCACGTAAGGTCTCAGCAGATCTTTTGGAGAGTTTGGTTTTTCACCCTGGTGTTCCTGGCCGAGACCCAACTGCTGTAATTTCAACAATCTGGTTCACCCTCCCAGCATGGGCTCCTGCTCTCTTGCAGCCTTGGTTGGATTTCTGAACACCAATAAGCAGCTGCTGCAGTTCTGATGGCTGAGGGATGATGGCTCTGTACACACCACAGATGACCCGGGATCCCTCAGAGAACGAGCGTGATGCCGAGAAACAACATTGCCTTCTTCACTTGCACCGAGCAGTGCTTTGGTTTGCATTAAAATCAGATATTGCTCAGCATGCTTGACTCCAGCAAAGTGGCTCCCCAGCACTCATTGATGTTGGAACAACTAAGGATTTCACTACATGCAAATGGTTCCCTTTAATCCCCTCAAAAGCTTCAGGTCTAACACGGAGCTCAGGGAAAAGCTGAGAAGATGGTACAGCATCTTAAGTGAGTAATGCACGTATTTTGTTCTCCTGCCTATGGACGTAAGAGAGGAAAATTTCTCCACTGCATTTTGTTATCAGCATGCAGCATGCTTGAGAGGCTTCTGATTCTTGGGAGTTGGCCAACCTCCTCCAGTGCTCTGGAGTCAACACTGCCATCGCCTGATGTCTTGCGGCACACCCCCTCTTGAGCATCAGAAGCTCCTAGAAAGGAAAAGCTCAGATAAGGAGTCAGTCACTTAAGTCCTAGGTTATCTGAAGTTAAGGCTACCTATGGTTTCCTTCCTTTTTCTGTTTTCCATAACCTTCTTCTAAGGCAGTTGTCAACCATATTTCTTAGATCAAGAACGCTCAGATGACCCCTCCTCATATTATTAATTATTATTACTATGAAATCATGAAAGTCCTCTCGATTAGGGAGAATGTCCCAAATGAAAAAGCTTTGACTGTATTGCTCCCAGCAATTCAGTTTTCAGCTTTTGCTTTATGCCAACTGTGCAGATACATGTTTTGACTTGTTCAACAGCTGTTCTTGAAAATGTAAACAAATATTAAAAATCTGACAACAAAAGTTGACATTAAGTAGCTGGAGAGCTGGGATAGACATCAGCTAATAGGAATTTCCTGCCGCTACTACATGTATTTCTACCTTTAATCACTGTCACATTATTTTCTTATCCCGGATTGTCCTACATGGCGTGATAGGAGCAGACATCTGACAGGTCCTAAAGAAGCCTTTTAGAATAGACCAAACTTTAAAGATTTGCCTTTGCTGTAAGAAAATAACAATGTTTACAAAAGTTATATACATTTCTGTGTATTAAAATGTTTTTCCCGGGCAGTCATAGCTGATGTCAACTTTACATATCATTCCATTTTGAAATTTCCAACATGCCCATCTCTACAAGTCCAAGAAAAAAAAGTTCTTTTCTTTACACATTCTTTACCTGAAAGTGCTGAAAACCATTTATTTAAAATGAATGGGGATTGATATGAATCTGTTACTTTAACAAGAAACAATTCGGTATTTCCATAAGCAATTAGACTATGTTAATAGTCTGCAATCTATCATGCCAAGAAATGACAGAAGCAACTTGTTAACCATATAAAAGTGTCAGGGGTTTTGTTAATGTTTCTTCTTTAGAGAAAAGATAACTCGCATTTCCATCTGGATCCAACTCAGCTGTTGTGAAAGAGCAGCATCAGCATCCAGAACAGCAGAAACAGCAGAGAGTCAGAGTTCAGGTCCCAGTGCCATCCTGTTGTTTCTGCAAGAACAGGGCAAACGATCCTGGAAAAATACAGCAGAATGCATCAGGGAGAGGTGTTATACTTGGCTGTAAAGCTCTCTCTTAAGTAATCACTGGGGGTGTTGACTTGCCTTTCTTTTATTTTGCTTATTAAATATGATCTGTGATCCTGTTAGCACTTTGCATGTCTCACTGAAGCTTCACACTAGAAAAGGACTGGGATGGAGATTCCTCAGCTGTGGTCTACAGCGCACTGGTGAGCTCACTGTGCCTGCGGTATGCTGGCTTTCGTCCTGGACTTCAGTTGGGAGGAACAGAGCCAAGGGAAGGAGAAGAGATGAGATAAACAGCAAAGGCAGAAACCATGGTCAACTTTTACAGGAAGGTCAATACCCATATTCCTCTAAAGACCTCTTAGAAAGAGGCACAAATGCTTTTTCAGTATGGTTTTCCATGTAATGTAAATTGCCACAGGGATGTTACACAATGACTCGGAGGATAAGTGCCCATGAGGCAATTTCTTTATTGAGATGTGGAGCTCATCGCAGAAAAGCTGGAAAACACCTGTAGGCGTACTCTTACTGGAATTAAATATACCCTGGTCATTGCTTTTCAAGATCCCACAGCGTACAACATCTATTTCTGTCTGTACTCTGAAGGATCCCCTCATTTTTTTCACAGACGAGATAATTTACCTGGCTTCTAGCAGAAGAAAAAACATTAAACCACACGGTTAAGGTGGCCCATGATGAAGAGAAGCTGAGTGACATTAGCAAAGTGAGGAAATGAAATGTGTGAAGTGCAAGATCATGCTAATCCTGAGATGCAGTGTTAGAACTGGCTTTTGATGCAGCGAGGTATTTTCTCCAACCACCATGTTGTATTCCCCATGAATATAATAAAAAGTACAGCACTGATGTGCGACCTGACGATCACGGATGTTGAGGGAAAGTTTCCTGTTGACTCCAGTGGCCTCTGGATAACAATCTTTGCAGGAAGCACCATCAATTACCAAAATAGCCTCAACCATACCAAAACCCTGAGAAAATTAGTTCACTAAGCTGTATCTATTTGTGCCACATTTTCTACCTTAGCTGTCTGTCTCAGGCTGATCTATTTTCAATAATTATTTCTTTCTGGAAGTTTAAAAGCTTGAGTCATTCGAGATGATGAAGTTGCAGGGAAAGTTCCTCTCCCCGCCCCCAAGTTACAGCACTGTGGAGACCTTGTTCACAAAACTTCACTCCTTCCCTCCATTAGAACTTGAAATTTGACTGTAAAATGGCTTTTCAGGCAGAGATGTTCCTTTCACATCTTTGAAAGCCAGCATAAATGTAGACAAATCTAGGTTTCAACAACAAAAATTGCCTGAAACACCTTTGGTACAACAGATTTGCCAGCCCAGAGCTGACCAGGACCGATGTAGACGACAACTGGGCCAGTGCACAGACATCTGAGAGCTGCAAAACTCACCCCTGCTGAGAAGTGAGGGAGGGAAAATCAGGGATGATTCAAGGAGAGAGAAACACATATCCACATATCCAACAGGGATGGGATAAAACTTAGTGGCCAAAGATGGGGAAGAAGCAGGTTGGCAACAGCTCTGCCCACACATCTTTAAGTGACTGGTCTACATTCCCTTACAGTATGGCTATGGTATAGAGTATTCTACAGTATACACTGAATTTTCATTTTTCTGTGCAGATTTTCACAGCCTTTTCTTCATCCTGTGGCTTTTACTACCCAAGAAGGGAGAGAGGCGGAACAAAAAGCTGCAAACCGAAGGGAGTGTGGGTGTGAGGGGGTTTATGTGTGCTTTGGTTTTGAAGCTTTGGCCTGAAAAGAGATATTTGCATTAACAGACTACAAAAGACGGATGATTTGCTGTACTGAAAAAGTTAGAAACTCCTGCAACGTCAACACAGTTCATTGAAAGTTAAAAAGGGGGCGTGTTATTTTTAGGTGCTAAGTAATTCACAACATTTTGTGTTTAAAATAAAATATTCATCTGTATCATTATGAGTCATCTTTGTTCAGATAGTTTACTAAAATATTCTCCTTATGTAATACTATCATCCAACATACCTGCAATCTCTATTTTATTATAAAGTTGGTGTACACCAGAAAGTCTACATATATATTTGTGTTCTTAAGGCTAATAACAAAGTGAAACAATATTTCAGGTCACTATTAACAAGTTGTAAAATGTTGACTTCTCTCGCTATATTTTCAAATACTCTATGTCTTTTCTATTATTATTTTCCTTCTGCAGTTTATGTGCTGTATGCCTGCAGCCAGGAACATGTGTTTCCAATTATCTGAGCTTTCCAAACCAGCTTTGCGTTCAATAGCTACTTTTTTTTTAAGGTACAGCTCCTCCTCCCACAGAAGTTAATATTCCTCTCCTTTTTCACACAGCAAACAGCAGTGGCTCTTGATTTCAGGCCCATTTTAGAAATCATTTAATTTGGAGCTCCCCAGACAAGAATGTCATTTTCTTCTAAAATTCTTGTATGTTTTATGAGACAAAACCAAGCTTTCACATTTAATGTACATAAAGTGTAAAGTGGTATCATCCAGTCCGCCTTGTATGACATTTTCTTTATTATTTTCCTATATAGTGAAGAATCCAATTTGACCACTAAAGCCATAACAGTAGAAATGTTAGATAGCATCCCATCCTTACAACTCCTGCTTAGGCCTTACAAATCCGACCCCTGAAGCACCTGTGCAACCCACCTGTAGGTATCCGAGTCATGTGTCTGTTGTAAGGTCATAAATTGTGATTATCCCCATTTATTCATGGAGAACTGAGGCAGACGCATGTTTGTGCCTCTGTGTTGGCTTAGGGGTCAAGCTTGCATTTGAGATTTCTGTGTGCAGCTCTGGGCCCCACAATGTAAGAAGGATGTGAAGGTCCTTGAATGCATCCAGAGGAGGGCAACAAAGCTGGTGAAAGGGCTGGAAGGCAGGTCCTATGAGCAGCGGCTAAGGACTCTGGGTTTGTCTAGTTTGGAGAAAAGGAGGCTGAGGGGGGACCTCATTGCTCTCTGCAGCTTCCCGAGGAGGGGAAGTGAGGAGGGAGGTGCTGAGCTCTTCTCCCTGGGATCCATGATAGGACGCACAGGAACGGTTCAAAGCTTCACCAGGGACATTTAGACTTGACATTAGGAAGCATTTCATAGAATCATAGAATCATTTAGGTTGGAAAAGACCTTTATCATCAAGTCCAACCGTAAACCTAACACTGCCAAGTCCACCACTAAAACATATCCCTAAGCACCACATCTACACATCTTAAATACCTCCAGGGATGGTGACTCAACCACTTCCCTGGGCAGCCTGTTCCAAGGCCTGACCACTCTTTCAGTAAGGAAATTTCTCCTAATGTCCAGTCTAAACCTCTCTTGGCGCAACTTGAGGCCATTTCCTCTCGTCCTATCGCTAGTTACTTGGCAGAAGAGACCAACACCCACCTCGCTACAACCTCCTTTCAGGTAGTTGTAGAGCGCGATGAGGTCTCCCCTCAGCCTCCTCTTCTCCAGGCTAAACAGTCCCAGTTCCCTCAGCCGCTCCTCATCAGACTTGTGCTCCAGGCCCTTCACCAGCTTCGTTGCCCTTCTCTGGACACGCTCCAGCACCTCCATGTCCTTCTTGTAGTGAGGGGCCCAAAACTCAACACAGGATTCGAGGTGTGGCCTCACCAGTGCCGAGTACAGGGGCACGATCACCTCCCTGCTCCTGCTGGCCACATTAGTTCTGATACAGGCCAGGATGCTGTTGGCCTTCTTGGCCACCTGGGCACACTGCCGGCTCATGTTCAGCCGGCTGTCGACCAGCACCCCCAGGTCCTTTTCCTCTGGGCAGCTTTCCAGCCACTCTTCCCCAAGCCTGTAGCGTTGCCTGGGGTTGTTGTGGCCCTAGTGCAGGACCCGGCACTTGGCCTTGTTGAACCTCATACAGTTGGCCTCAGCCCATCGATCCAGCCTGTCCAGGTCCCTCTGCAGAGCCTTCCTACCCTCCAGCAGATCAACGCTCCCGCCCAGCTTGGTGTCGTCTGCAAACTTACTGAGGGAGCACTCGATCCCCTCGTCCAGATCATTGATAAAGATATTGAACAACTGGCTGCCAACTGGATTTAACTCCGTTCACCACAACTCTCTGGGCCCGGCCGTCCAGCCAGTTTTTTACCCAGTGAAGAGTGCACCTGTCTAGGCCATGAGCCGCCAGCTTCACTAGGAGAATGCTGTGGGAGACAGTGATGTCAGATACATATGTCGCTCAATATTGCCACTTCCCTGAAGGAGGAAAGTGCTCTGCAGATGTCTCATTTCCTTCTTTCTCCCCATCGCATCACTGTTCAGGCTGGTTATGCTCTGGTTATAGGCTTCTACTTGGGAGAGGCTCCATCAGCTCTTCTGCGGGAGGTGGTGGCCGCCTTCATCCCACTCTCACTTGCTGCGAGTTCCTCCGCGAGTGCTCACCGGCTGAAGCACTTATCCTGGCTCAGTCAGGATATCTCAGTTGCGCTCTGCTGCGTTATCGTCGGAGGTTTCAAACGCTGCAGTCTATTATGCTGACCACACACCTGTTTTAGGGCTACACAGCACATCCATGGTGGAGGGTCACGCAACACCAAACATGAATTAAGCTTCTGGCTGAATGACTCTTTGGGGGTAAATATCTTGCTTTCCTACCTTTTAATTGCAGCACACACTGCCCCACTAGCTTTGTGCTTCAGAAGGAGGTACTCATATCTCGTGGTGCTCAGGGCAACCACGCAGTAGTGTTCATGCGGTGCTTCTCATACAAATGAGGGATCGTGCCCTTTTTCTCATGTGGAGGTCAGATGAGTGATCTGCTATTCAGTCTTTGGTTACTCAGTGACTAAAGGCCAGGGGTTTATAGCCTATTCCTAACACCTTAACACCTTCAGATCAGCTTTTCTGCTGCCTGGGGCCCTGCTCCAGCGGTGCCCATGACGATTGGGGTGGCTTACTCCTTCTGATCCCTTTCCAGTCCTTTCCCCATACAAAGGAAGCAGATTGAGTTGTTAATGAAGAGTCATTAAGCAGAGTCATGGATAATGCTGAGTTCAAGCTCTTATGCTTGGGCAACTCACCCAGGCTTCATTTAAACTGACAGACCTCAGGGTAATTCCAAACTGCTGTGTCCAGTTGTGTTATGGTTTCATCCCAACCTGGACCTCACCCCCCTCATATGCTGCCCCACACCTTCTGATCAGTCAAGACACAGCCTGGGTCCCTCTGACTACATCTCTTATCTTGATGAACTGTGCCTCAGGGTGGAGTCCATTTTATTGTTAGGTGCTTTATGTTGGTTTTGTTTGCACTGTCCATGGGGACTGCATCTCAATTTGCAGCTCTGTGCCTGAATTTCTCTGGGTGGTGAGCCCATGGTCTTCCCCAGACCAAAGCCTGAGTGGAGGCCAATGTCTCATTGATGCAGATGATCAATAGAATAGAATATTTCAGTTGGAAGGGACCTACAATGATCATCTAGTCCCCAACTGCCTGACCACTTCAGGGCTGACCAAAAGTGAAAGCATGTTATTAATGGCATTGTCCAAATGCCTCTTAAACACTGACAGGCTTGGGGCATTGACCACCTCTCTAGGAAGCCTGTTCTAGTGTTTGACCACCTTCTCTGTAAAGAAGGTTGGGCCCCTCACAACAAGAAAGACATTGAGGTGCTGGAGCGTGTCCAGAGAAGGACAACACAGCTGGTGAAGGGTCTGGAGCACAAGTCTTATGAGGAGCCGCTGAGGGAACCAAGGCTGTTTAGCCTGGAGAAGAGGAGGCTGAGGGGAGACCTTATCATGCGCTACAACAAGGAGAAATTTCTTTACTGAAAGAGTGGTCAGGCCTTGGAACAGGCTGCCCAGGGAAGTGGTTGAGTCACCGACCCCGGAAGTATTTAAAAGATGTGTAGATGAGGCGCTTAGAGACATGGTTTAGTGGGCATGGTGTGTTGGGTTGACGGTCGGACTCGATGATCTTAGAGGTCTTTTCCAACCTTAATGATTTTATGATTATATGATTCTGTGACAATAATGAGTCTCTTCTCTAGTCATTATGTTCTTCTCCCCAAGAGCAGTCAGATCTCTCTGGTGATGGTCCCCAGTGCTTAGGTAGCGGAGGACAGGAGCTGCAACCCTTCTTAGTACGGGATACAGCACTCTGACTCATCGGATCTAACAGAGGCAACCACACCATTTTCTCCTCACCATCCTGGCTTCTCCTTGCAGAAGTCCCATCTTCCTGCAGCAGTTCCAACCTGTTGCTGGGCCATCTCATTTTTACTTACACACTTCAGGGCCATAACCTGTTATCTTACCCTGCTGCTTTGTTTCTCAGCCCTGTTTCCTCATCAGCATTTGAGGGTTTGGATTTTGACCACACACACACATGCATACACATAAAAATCTAATGACCTAAAGGATTACTGTTGGGAAAGATTTGGCTTTGAGTTCAGTTTCCTTGTTGTAGACATGTTGTCATGATGGTCATCACCTATTTCCAAAAGCTGCAACTGGAATTAGAAGTATCTTTTTTTCTTCCTGTGGCCTTCAGTTTTCCAGACCCCACTAAAGCTCCCTGGGCTAATACCTCTTGTATACAGTCTATGCTGTATACAAATATACCGTGCCTATAGCATATGAAGTTTGCAGCATTTATAGCAGTGTTGGCTATCAAATGTCTATGACAAGTCTCATGGCACCCATCCATACTTTTAAATGTCCAACTCCTGGTGATAAGGGATTGACAAGAATTTTAGCACTAATTTTTGTGTATGTATCTAGTCTTCATTTGTAAAAAATGTTTAAAATTATTGCTCATATGACTTCCAAAGACTCAGATCATGAGAAGATAACATTTCTTTTTTAAAAAAATCCCATAATTGCTAAACCAATCTGGTGATCATCTGAGCGTTTGTCATAGTGTTTATTAATGTCTGGAATTCACGTGTTGTGTTTGTCATTTAAATTTTCTGCAACACACTGAGGAGGCATCTTTTTCACCCATTTTTAGAAAGGAAGCTGAGGAAGACTTTGGTGGCAAAGGGAGAACAAGCCCGGCGTGATGCTTACAGCATGTCCAAGATGTCCTCCTAAGCCGGCCCTTTCTGCACGGCTGACGGCCTGAAAACCTATACAGAACGATGCAAAGTGACACTCAGAAATTCAAATTTCAGCCTTTTCCTCACTCAGCAGCATTTCATTACTACTGATGTTTGTGGTGTATAATTCAACTTATAGTTGTCTCGGAATGTTAACTGGAGTATCCAGATATCTCTGGCAGACGATGGAGCCAGCAGTTACCCTCACACCATGGGGATGTCTTTAGGAGATAGCTGTTTTCCTTAGTGACTTTTACTGATTATATATCTATACTGCATATTTTGAGCAGTACTGGTTAGAAAAAATTGTTTGGACATGTCTTTGGTTTCCTCTTTTCACATGCCACCTCGGAAAAACAAAATTAGGGGAGAAAAAGAGAACTGAAAAAATTCCCCTTTTTTTGCCATTGCAAGAAGGAAGGATGAACGAAAAGGAGAGGCAAAAAAGGAAATGTTTCGGTGTTTTTTTCCTATTAAAAAAAAAAAAGAAAACTATGAAAACATAAAAACAGCTGAAAATGAAATGTGCACAGCCTCCTGCGCATTGGTACAGCCTGTAGTTACCACCAAGGGTCAAGTGCTTCTTGTCAAGGCAGTTTCTAATGCCTGGACCTTTTCGTAACGTCAAGAGGTGCTATTTGCTTAATAAATGTACAAACATGTCGTTAAACCTGTTAGAACACAGCTTCTGCTGTATTTCACTGAATGAACAGTGGGGAAAGCGGCAACGTTTCTTGTGTAATGCAAGAGCACAGGGTTTGCTGCTGGATGAAGGGGACTCGGTGCTTTTGCTAATGCAACATTGCCAGCAGGGATGCTGATCTTAAAAGTAAACCTCCTTGACTGCTCATTTAGGAAGGAGCGGACTAGTAATAAAATTGGCAGGGATCTCCAAGCAAACATGTTAAAATTGAAAGCCAGTGCACAAAGAGATATGTTTTGTAGCACAGCAAGAAGTCTCTAAATCAGTTAATTACTGAAGTTTTGTGAGAAAAATAGTGTTTATAGCTTATGGTAAGTTGTGTCAGCGTTTATGAAATCCTTTTGGTTAGTGTTTTCTACTCATTTTCTCTAATGTTTGCTAAGTTTTAGCATATGTTGTTGTAAATCCAGACAGAGTCACAGTGTGAATGGGGAACTTTGTTTAAGCGTGTCGCAGTATTTCTCTGGCATCCAGTTTCTGGTAGCTACCGAGAGGTCTGGGATTGCTGAGCGCACAGGGCTGGCCACGCTCTAAAGGGAAAGTAAATTAGTTTCACGTGAATATATTGTCATTTTTTTCAAGGGTGTAAAGCCTCAGGGTGACTGAAGGGTGAAGAACGACAAAACTGGGACCTGCAATTTTTTTTTATCCAAATGTTTTAATTATTGTCTTGAAGTCTTCACCAAATCCAATAAGTAGGGTGGTGAAAATTAAAGAACTGATCTTCATTTCAAATCTATACTGGTAAAAAAAAGTTCCTAACTATTTATAACGATAAGGCTTGTCATTGAAACATGAAATATAACAGAGCTTGGGGCCTCGTAGGTTAATGATAACTCTTTCAGGAGCATTTTATTCACAGTCTCAATTATAATTCCATGTGCTTTATCTTTCACATACGTAGCTAAACCCTTTTAATCTTTAATGAACTGATTTGTCTTAATGCAGTAGCTGTAGAGTCCTTTGTGGAAGAAGTGAGAATTTCGTTACCAGCTCTAGGTCTACAGAAAGTTACATCCTGGGGATGCAGAGGAAGCGAGCAGAAAGCTCCGCTGCTGTGGGTACATCAAGGGTGGATGTGGTGGAGGGGTTTTTTCCAATTTAAAAGCAAGCATCTTCACATCTGTATTGAGTAAGGCCACTGGCTTTTTTTCTCAGGTGATGTTGGATTTTTTGCAGCTGCTATGCCCTTTCAGGAATCTTTATCCACTTTTTAGCTTCGATAACTCTGCTGGCCTGAGTTTGAAGTTTTCTCTCTAGCCTGTTTCTGCTGAATGTTTCTGTATGGTTTATTCTGTCAGCTTTGTTATTCTACCATGCTGTCCCTCTTCTCCCTTTTACCAAGACCGACAATAACACCTTTCTGTAGAGCTTTTCAACAGAAATTTCTCGTCAAATGAAACTTGTCACAATAAGCACAACCATTTGTCAACTTTTTTTTTTAACTAGAAAAACAGAAAAGTATAATACTTGTTGTAGTTCTGTAGGGAAATTGTTGGAGCTGTTTTATAAACTGATAGCTTTCCATTGAACATATCAATGAATTTTTTTTCCCCCCCTTTGACATTTTTCTAGACAAAAAGCAGCTTTGCAGCAAGCACTTGCTCTTCTGCTTAAAGCTAGCTGGAGGACGCTGGTCTTTTTAATTATTGCTTTATCCCCTCTCACCTTGACCTAACTGTGCCCTGGCAGGGAATGTTTGCCTACCTCTAACTGATTTACAGCAGATGTTAGTGGTAATAAATTATATCCCACTTCCCCCAGCTCTTTTTTTTCTAGAGCTGCTTGAATGTTTTCAAATGAAAAGTCTCTCAATCTTAAAAGGCATTTTTTTCAAAATGCATATTTTGGGGGTTTATGAATATTTTCTCTTTTTTCCAGTTATACTGAAAAGTAAAGGCTGCACTTTATTCTTTTCCTCTATTTATGCTTTCCTTTTGCTACTGGAAAGAGTTGCACTAAGGGGAAAATACAAGAAAAGGGAAGGTGAAAAAAAAACGTGACAACAGAAGAACTTCTATGGAAAAAAGTGAATAACTGAAATAGCTCACTGGCAAAGCACATGGAACAAGAAGGAAAAAAAAAACCTCCAACCCTGACATGTTTTAATTTTTCCCTGTTTTTCCACCAGTTCCCTCCTGACATCATCAAGCAACCATTTGGTACTTGTTTCATGTAGCACGTGCTAGGCAAGGGGAATGACTTCATGCCTCTAAAGCCAAGCCTTTGTTCTACCAGCTATTTGCGCAGATGCTGCCGCCAGTGCTCCAGCCACGCTCGTAGGGACCGACCTCCATCACCGGCCTCATGCATCCTAAAAAGCAGGAGGGGAATGACTGGGAACATGACGACCCAACTTGAAAGATGTTTCCTGACTCAGAACTGGGCTGGAGACCAGAGGAGATTTCCTGAGGCAGGGATGCCCCAAAAGCCCTCTTTCCCACCCCAGCTCTGCTGCCAGGCTCCCTGCGGTGTCGCTTGGCCAACACAACATATCTCAGTAGACCAGGCGTGATTTCCAAGCCTGGCCACTTCCAGGGAATGCTGTAACCGATACTGGTTTGCCAGAGCTTCTGTCTTTGAAATAATAAGCAGAAATACACCATAAGTAGAAGGTGCTGAAGGAAGCCTTTTCCTATAATGCTCCTATTTTTTTCCTGGTGGGTACCCTAATATAATGATATAGGTTAATATTGCATGTGGGACTTACATTAAGGCTATTTCAGATGAGTTAATTGCCAATGCCTTAAGCAAGGGCACCAGTCAGTGGATATTACCTCTGTGTCTAATTACTTCCACCAGCAAATGGCAAAGTGAAATTCAAAGTACTAATTTTTATCATTTTTTTGAACCAGAAAATCTGAAAACACGGCATTTTCATTCCAACATGCTATATAGGCAGGACCGTCCCAAAAAGTCAATTTTAAGAGAGAAGAAGCATTTTTGGAAGCAGGCCCTTGCCTTAGGAGTCAGTGACCTCTGAAAAGCAGTGAAGCCTCCAGTTCTCCTACAGAAAACACAGTGAAGTCCCCACCCTGCAAACACACAGGGGTTTGGGGGGAGGGGGGGTGCTTGTAGTGCTGTGTATTTCAATTGGACGACTCTCACGTGAACACCACTTTATTAATTACACCTGTGGGAGTGAGGTGTTAGCTCTACGAAATATTATTGCTGCTTCTTACTGTTGTGGATAGCTAAGAGTTTTACATTAATAGTTTAACCAAGGTAGATATAAAAGAAATCAATTAAGAAGCCTCAAAGAGAAAAAAAAAGTGATGTTGTTAATGTTGGGGAGTGAACCACAAGACACAAAGAGCAAAGTCTATATTCCAGAAACAAGCAACCGAACAGGCTTCATCTTACTAAGGACTGCAGGGTTTGATCCTCAATTCCTTGACAAAATGGCATAAAGGGTGTTTCCAGACTCCCCTGTTCCTTTAAGAATGCTCTCCCTCTAATTTCTAAGGTGCCCCCCCATCCCTGCTGCACCAGCCCTGGAGTAAATCATCACTGGTACCCTGCAAGTATCTCACAGACAACCATATAAATCTTGCGTTACAGCAAAAGAGCGGAGAAAAAACAAGCAAAACTAATTCAGGACTACCAGGTAGCCACAGTTGGTGGCACACAGGCGTTCAGGCAGGTTGCCCTGCTGCTGCAGGGCTCAGGGTGCCATATCATCTCCTTCTCAGAGGAGGAAAATCATACACGTTTTAACTAAAGCATCGCTATGTAGAAATAAAGTGAGGAAACTATCCTCGCCAGAGCGGCGAGGGAAGGAGAAGGCAGGGTTGAACGCGGGGCTGCTGCTCAGGCTTCCAAGCGCTCAGACCTCGGAGCCCCCCGGGCAGCTCGTGTTTCCAGCGTTGCATATCTGATTTCAGCCTCAGGCACGGGCAGGCTAAGGGTTAACGGGAGACGCAGCACGTTAACTGTATCTGTGGAGATTATGGCATGTTTATCCAGTGTTCAGATTTCCTGTCTGAGTGTTTGGATTTCCTGAAATTCCTGCTATCAGCCCCAGTGCTGTCCACTGAGCAGACCTTTTTCTCTCTCGCTTTTTTTTTTCCCCCCCCTTCTTTTTTTTTTTACTTTGCTCACATGGTAGGTTTTCCTTCCTGCTCTCTTTCCAGTTGTAGTGCCTGTGTCTCCTCACCGGTCAGGACATTTATGGATGCAGATCAACACTCTTAGACTCCAGAACTCTGGGGATCACCGTACATTGGATTTCCTTTTTTATTATTATTATTTTATTTCACTTTATTTTATCTTTTTGTGGCAACAAAACCTGAAGAAACATGCTCTTTTTCAGCTGCCCATGGGAGAATATGTTTTAGTCTGAGATGGAATAATGGCCTTAGGTTTGAGGACCAAATCTGGAATGGGAATTCAGACTGCACGCGTCCTGGTGAGTTACAGCGCGTTGGGGCTGAGCGTGGTTGGTAACGAGCAGCTCCGAGACAGGGACAAAGGCTGAGCGCGTCCATTCAATGCGGCTGCTGAGCAAACTGCAAAAAGCAGATGGGTGAAGCTGAAGTTAGAACTTTTTCCAAAAAAAACAACTGAAGTCCATTTTTAATTCCTAAAAATACACGCTGCGCTACTGCCCAGATAACGTCTAGGTGAACTTTACTGTAGCAAAATGTTAAGGCCAGATTCTGCGAGTCCTTACTCATGTAAGTAACTTTTACTCACATAAAGAACCTCAGTGACTTTAAAAAGAGCTCACGTAAGAAAAGACTTGCAGAATGGGGCCCCCATGGAGTAAATTGCAACGTCTCAATCTCAGCAAAAATTCATCTTAAAAGAAAAATGAGAATTTTCTGAGGGTCTTTGCATGTTTCTTTGGTCTTTTATGTTTTATTGTTGATCTAGATTTAAGTTTTAAGAAGAATCCATGTGCCAACTATTTCTCCTATTGTCTCTTAAATAAGTTTGCAGTAGGAGTGAAAACGTATTTCATGCAGCTATGTTCCGGGAGGCCAGAAAGGGGCTTTCTGTTGTTGGAGGGAAAATGCTGAGTGCTATGCTGCTCTGAATGAACTGGAAAGCTGCATTCAGACATGAGGCTTAGCTAAGGTTTTAGCTTCATTTTTTGGATGTGAGAGTCCATGACGGCATTATTAGCCTTAGGTGGTTTTAGTTAAGCTGTTGTCACAAATGCAACGAGTTGACCAGTCTCAAAATCAGTGACTCAGCATTTGAAAAGAAAAAGTCTTCTTTTCAGACCTCGTTGAAGCAGATTTCATTGCTGGCACCCATGGAAGTGTTGTTGGAGTAAGATGTGGAAGATAAAGCATCACCACTGTTGCAACTTTTGTTCTGTCCCATAGCTGGAGGCTGTGGTTGCGCTGAACATTCCTGAGCTGCTCCTTGGAGCTGCTCCAGGGATTCGGTTCTCTAATTTTAGGGAGAAAGCTTGATTCAGAAATTGCTTAGATGTTAAGAAACATCTGTAGGGAAAACAGCTTTCTATAGTAATTTTACTTTAGCCCTGATTTTCATTAGACTATTGAAAATGTCCTGAATCACAGTATATAATACTGCACATCCATCAAGAGACTTTAACTTTTAAATTCTTGGGGTTTAGCAGGAGAGAATACTTTCCTGTTTTATACCAATAAAGGGAAAGAGCCATTTTCCAAATTCTTTGCAGAGCTTCCAAATCTGAAGTTTTAAACTAATTGCCGGCTTTCCGCACAACCCTTTGAATGTGATCCTGCTGCTCTTCTTCAAGGTTTCCTTTGGTATCAGTGGAAGGTTTGTGAGAGACCATCCAGACCAAACTCATGTCTTTTCTGCCTGCAAGCCTTCAGGAATTCAGTTTTAATTATTAACATGGGGCAACACTGAAACTGATGGTATTTTATGCATTGAAACGTTGGTCCTTGCTGTGTACGTAGGTTTGTAGGGGATTGACCGCCAAAAAATGAAAGGGAGGACACGGAACCCCTCACCTGAGTTAGACGGGACCGTGGTGCCCTGCCTTGTGGTTAACATGCAATTTGGTGGTCTGTGGTCACAGATGCAATTAAACTGGCTACAGCAGAAATGTCCTCCTCTCAAAGCTGGCAGAAGAGTCAAAATGTCACCAACGATCAGTGAACCGCAGAAAATACAGAGTACAGATGAGGACTCAGGGGAAATATGAAGACTTGTCTAAGTCTACCCAAATCTCCTAGCTTTGGAAATTTCGTTGGCTTTCCAAGGAGCAGGAGGCGTGGGACTGGGTCGGTTGTGGGGTTTTTTCCCCCTTTTTTGCAAAACTGTCAGAAATTTCTGGTCTCAGTCAGGTTGGAAATGCTGTGGGAATAGTTTTTCTGGTGGTATTTTGGTATTTCCTCTTCTGCTCACACCCAGACCAGGAAGTGCAGAAGCACAACCTTCAGCTCATTGTGTACGTGTTTCTTTTTATAAACCTGAATTCTCTTCCCTCCCCAGTTTTTTTTTTTTTGCTTTTTTTTTTTTTTCCCCTGATAGACCTCACATAGGTTGAAGGTTCTGTTTGATTTAGACTGTGGCAATTTTTTATACCTCTTCATAACTATACCAAGCACTAAATAGTTCCTTAATAAGTGATTATCACATCAGTTTTGAATTATCTAAGTGCAATATTCACAACTCAGCTACCCACGGCCAATAATGTAAATGTGCCGACATCCCCCAGTAGCTTTTCCTGCTGGCATTTACTCCTGTACCTTCAGCAGCATGAGGACTAACTGGCCACTAAGACCTATCTACTCAGTTGCCCATGAAGAAATTCCGCAAAAGGTCATTTTTTTTGGTAACCAACTGCACCATTAAACTCTCTAAGATTAGACACTTCATGCTTTAATGTTCTTTCCCTCCCTCTTTTTCCCTTTCTGCATCAGTGAGGAGGTTCGACTTGTGTGCCCTCACTCCATGTATCCACCTCATTCACCATCACGACTGCCAGTCCTCCTGCCCTTCTTGCTGTTGCTGGCAAGTATGGATAAACAGTTTTGACAGGCATAGAGTCCTGCAGAGCTAACTTCATATGCACAGTGATGTTTCTCTGATCAGATGATAAATAGACCAGAGGAACTAAACCACTTTCACTGAAACTGTTCCCCACATCCAAAGCTTCTAAGCCCTCCTTCTCGCGCTGTTTTCTGCAAAAAAAGCAAAGAATGCAATTTTGTTTCGTACCTGAGCAAAGCGGATCACGTTTGGATTGCAGCTTTTCCCTCAAGACTCTTCTAGTCACCTTGTAGAGTCTTTAATCTGCCATTTTATAAATGAAAATAAACTTAAGATGGATCTTAAAGTTGGCCCATGGCAAAATAATTATCTGTATTTCCACGTGGGTCCACTCTCATGAGCGCTACATGAACAGGTATGCCAATACTGTTTGGAGACTGTCCCCATCTAGGATTGGGTTTGTAAGACAATTTGCTCCTCAGCGGCTTCGTAGTCCTCAAAAATACAAGGAAATGCAAGCAAAGGGAAGTTAATTTACTTCACTACAAAATGCTATAATTTAAGAAGATTTAAGCAGAGGCAATGGAATTACTGAGGGGTTTTGAGCTCTGTGCTTGTTTTGGGGTGTTTGTTTTTCGTTGCTGTTGGCTCTGAGTCTCTCTCTTGGGCTTTGGGGAGCTGCAGTGCTTCAGTGAGGGGGCATGAGGTGGGGGAACGACAGTATGGTTCATTATTTCAGACACTGATTAGCAGCAGGGCTCAGCCTGGACCATGTATCAGTCTCCTCCCGTGTGGTACGCACGAGCCAAGCTCCATCCATGGTGAGCAGGGCGTGGTGTGAAGCTCCTCGCTCGTTCCCCCCCGAACCCCAAAGCCGGGTTCAGCCCCGCCGAGAGGCAGCGATGCTTTTCGTGTATCCTCCTCTATCTTGGCTGGAGTTAACAAAATCCATCTGCCTCTCTGAGTCAGCAGAAAAGTATTCGGTTTTTATAAGAGTTAAGGGACATGGGATAGGGCAATGTCAAAGTGCAGAAGTCTTCCCCCGGCTCGGCGTTTGCACGGCACGCACGGAGAGGAGGTCACGTTTTCGGTTCCCATTCACCAGACGAGCTGATTTACACCAGCGGAGGACTTGGCCCGTGGCGTACATGGCCACGGCTGTCGAACAAGGCTCCTTTCATCTGCAGTAAATGCGAACAAATGTGCAAACGGCAACAACCAGCGCACACCGCGATGCAGCGGCTGCTAGCAGTTTGGAAAAGTCGAAAGAAAACTCTATTTTCTTCTCATCAAAAGCAAAATGAGGAAGCCTCCCCCCTCCCCTTCCGCCCCCACCGCTACCACCCTGGCTCGAGCAAGTTGATCCGTAGGTATTTGTGTGGGGGTTTGTTCTCAGCGGTTAACCACATAACAATTTGAAGCATGTGGCTAACTCAAAAGAAACTGCCTTTAAACATTTGCAGACTGTAATTGCGTTAGGGAGAGCGGAGCCCTGGCTGGGGGCTGCAGCAGGAAGCCCTGAACATCCCACAGCAAGGTCCCGCAAAGAGGGAAAAAAACCCGATTTTCTCTCTAGGAGCTTCTCTTCTTGCCGATGCTCTGCAGCCAGGGCCAGATGTTCCCCACCTCCTGTTTCGTGTCTTTATTTGGTGTGTCAGGGCGAAACAAAACGGAGAGAAAAGGGGTGGCGATGAGGGCAAGGGCATTTCAGCACACAGCTTTCATAAATAAAGCCGGAGGAAAAATAACAAACAAATTGGAGAAGCTTTGCTGTGAAGCCGAGCGCGCCTGAGACCGTCAGGCGATCCCCGGGGGAAGCCCGTGGGGCTGGAAAGCCAGGCTCCGGGGGGGGGATGGCAAGGAGCAACCCTTGCCCCAGTCGAGCTCTTCCATCCCTCAAAACCTGAATTTGCTGGGCAGGGAGGAAAGGCTGGAGGGAGGACGTGTGCGAACGAGAGGTGAGCAGTTGTGCTTGCGGGGGTGAAGATCCCAACACCCGCACGGTGCCACAGCGCTCGTCATCACAGAGCCATAGTAAGCCATAGTAAGCCATATAGGGGCTATAGTAACATCCAGTTTTAAAGAACTTGGAGTTTAAAGAAACCAATAAAACTGAAGATTGTAACATTTCCCTATGGGAGGAGATGCCTGTGAGACGTTCTGCAAGGGGTTTGTGACTCCCAAAGGTCACGGGCTTTTAATTTCCATCCATTTCCAGTGCATCCTCACTCCGTGATTAGGAGAGCCTCTCCTTGGCTACAAACAGAAATGCTCCTAAGTGTTCATTGTACAAATAAAATAGTGTAATTAAACTTCTTCACCCAGCTGCAAGCCTCATTTGTAATTCGGCAGGTAAAAATACCGTATCTGTACAATCACCAGAATGGTCCCTGATCCTGGAAAGCAAATGACTTTTGGAGTGTGGTCTTCAGGTGGAAAATTCAACCTGCTTTGGAGAAAGGACAAATAAGGCCTTGCCAAGTCTTCTCTCTCAGTTACAGCAGCTGGAGCTGTGGCCTTGTGGCCCCGGGATGGGGTGGGATTGCAGCTACAAACTGAGCTGTGCCCCAGGGTCCTGGGAGGATCTGCAACCACATGCATTTCTCCATATCTATTCTCCAGTCTGGGGAGAAAAGAAATCAGCTTTTAGTTAGTGGCTGAACAACAGCCCTGGGATTGCCACCTTCTGGCACTGAATTATGACATGACCACGGGCAAGTCGCTGCATGGCACTACCCAGACCAGCAGCAGGAGAAGCGTGGCTGGCTCCTCCTTTCTTCTTGTTCATCCCTGAGTAGCCAGAAAGGAGCATGTAAGTGGGAAATACAGGGCACAGGGCTGATGTGCTCCTCAAAAGCACGGGGGCAAGAAGAGGGAGATGTCTCCTGCCAAGGCTGGTGGCAGCTGCATGTCCTTTTTATAGCAGTTGGCCAAATGCATAGAAAGCAATTTTGTTCTGGCCAGAACTGCCAGCCAGAGAGGCAGCAGGATGTTTCAGGCACTAGGACAAGCCTTCTGGTATCTACATGCAGCAAAACACCAAGCCCTTAGCATAATACTTTGGTTCTATAGAAGAACATAAAAACATCTGAGCCAACGCTTCAGGTTCCTGTCTCCAGTAATGGCTGACATATGTGTAGGATGCAAGAGTTGAACGGGGAGGACATGTAGCAGTATTTCCCCAGATTATGGTCCCAGCTTTCCAGGATCTCAGCTGGAGGACTTTCTGAGTCAGAGCTCATACTTAGGATGTATTTGTCCTGTAGATACTTGCAATATGGATTTGTAGGCTTTTTTCTATTTAAACTAATAGACACTTTAAGCATTCATTAAAAAAGTTTATATGGGTACAACAAATTGGTAGACAAAAATGGGTAGACAAATTCATAGAAGGACTTTTGTACTGAATTTACAGCTATTAAATCATTACTGATAGTGAGGGTCCAATCCTAGTCTCTTACCTGATTTATAGTAGTGCTACAAACTGAATTTAGTGGAAATATTCCAGATTTATTTGTGGGTCAATAAAATCTATGCTGGCACCATGGAACTCATACATTTATTTTATCTAATTTAGTGTCGAACTATATTGCTATTTTCCTTCTGCACTCAAATCCAAGCAGTTCAGTAGTGACCCAAATTAATATGCTTACTGATGTAAATGTTTACCTAACCATATATTTCTTATAAAGTGTGTAAGACTGCATTCTCTGCTGATGTGGGATACTGGCTCTATCCATCTGATCAGAGGCAGGTTGTAGTTGCATATCATTTAATAATTATTTCAGTAGGTGTCTTTTTATTCCTGTTCATAATTAGTAGCTGAGTACTGAGCAGAGCTTGTCAGAATCAGAAATTCCTACAATTCAGTAGTTATCTATATTCATGAAAAAAAGAGGATCTCTACCTTGGTAGAATAATTTCTGAAGACATTTTATTAAAATTAATGGGCACCATAATTCGACATTAAATGTAGAGCTCTTAAATTATTATCAACCACCAAGGTATAATTCTAATCTTACGCTTGTCCTAGATTAATGTCACAATCTGACTCCAGATTTAATGAATGGTTAATTAGCCAGAATCTCGATCCCACGGGTCATTTAAAGTTTATCTTTTTTTTTTCTGTGTTTATGAAGTTGTGGTTGAGAAGGAGCTATCATGTTCATATGTTGACCAGGATGGGGTTAAAAATCTACTTCTGACCCAAGATGATCTACAGCTGGTATTTGTTCTCACCACCTAGACAGACAAATGGGATTTGGCTCAGTTGAAACAAATTTCCTTACCATTGAGAATATTAGACTTAAAGGGCGTCAGTAGCAGCAGAAACAAGGATAAAAAGGTGATTGTAAGTCATGGTTTGCTCCTGTATGCTGGAGCCATACGACAGCCTACCTGGCACCTGGTCTGAATTAGAGAAATTGCTTGACTGTTTAGATTTATGTTTTTCTCCCCAGAATTCCTAGGAAGCTCAGAACAGTAATTACACAGTCCCCCCTGTAGGGTGGTATATGCATGTATGCACATGGTATATCATAAACTCCTACGCTTCATCCCTTCCATTGCCTTCAAGCGTAGAGAACAGCCTGGCTGTAAGGTTCCTCTTCGGCCAGCAACCTCCTTGCCCCAAGGATCATTTCTAACACTAATTCTGCCCATTTTAAGACTCTTTCATTTCCCAAACAGTCAGAAGGCCCTAAGCAGCTCCTTCTCAAGGCTGGGATCTGCAGGAGGCCCATGTCCTGTGAGTCATACCAGCAATTTCCTAAGCCAAGTCCTCCAATCGCTACAACTTGAGCAAGAGAGTTAGACTTACAAGTAAACTCCTACAATAGATTTGCACCATTAGGCAGGTCAGGCACAAGAGGGGACATGACCCCAAATAGTGAGACCAGGTTTAGCCTGACCCTAAGGAAAAGGAGTGTTAGATAACACTTTTTCATGATGTTGGATGCTGAAGGACACCTTATCATTTAAGGGAATCTTATTCTTTTGTGATTTACATCCTGGGAGGAAAAAAGAACTTATATCATGGAAATTTAGATCATTTAAGTGGAGTTTAAATAACGTGTTACTGAGAACTCTGCAATATTTGTAGCCTGGTCTCTACGAATGAGGCTGAGGCAATTGCACTGTGTGTGCACATGTTCCCCCAACACTTTGAACCCCCTTCAACCAAGACAGATGGAGGAACGCAGGTCTCAAGTGCTCCTACACATTTTATAAAAACAGGCAGATGGCTAGAAGAAAAAAACACTGTTTGTAACCTCTGACTACCTCCTCCCCAAGGGAAAAGCCACAACTACTGTGAGACAAAAAGAGAATTTCCACGGGAGCGCAGAAAAGCTTCCACAGGCATTTGCCCTTCAGGCTGCCTGTGTGGGGTTTCAACTCTCCCAAGTCCTCTTGGTGCTCGTGCAAACCTGCATGTGCCAGCGAGGCTTTAGGAGCAGTAACAGTTAGGTGAAAGGCACCTGTTGTTATTTATCCCAGTACTTAAATTCTCTCTCCTTGGAAGAAATACCTTCTTGCAATATCACAGACCATTAAACCACCATGTTAATGTGAAAAGCGTTTCCTGGGGATAATAATATCCTGACATCAGTATTGCTTGCATACTAGTGCTGGCTGCTAGTACAGTGGCAATGTTTTGCTTAGACGAGCAATACCAGGAGAGGACCCTGTTTGCTAAAGCTGGTCATTGCAGATAAAAGCTTGAAACAGTAATTTTCAAAAGGTGGTTGCCTAAAATTCAGAGCCTCAGCTCCTACCAAAGTCCTGGATAAATTATTTCAATGTCCTTTTGAAAGTGAGGTCAGTTATTTCAGTCCACTAATTAGGGTTTCGGTAGACAAGAGTTCAGCACTTCCTCTTGAGTTTCCCAGTGCAAGGCAATGTATTTCAGTCCTGAGCTGTGGAACATTTGTTTTTATAATTCAAGGGCCTTTCTAAATAGAAATCATCAGCTGGGCCAGACTGTTGAAGACAAGTCAATTTGCGTCTTGGAGAAAGACACTGGGCTCCCTCCAGAATGTGAACTTAGACGGGAAAGAAACTCAGATCCCCAGAAAGGACCGCTTACTGCTTTCGCCCCTTAGCAGTCATCTGCAACGTATATTAGTTTACCAGGTCTAGCAGGAGATGAGCGGTGGTCACGAACAGTCTCATCCACCTCCTACTCCAGATGCAAACTGCAGCAGGCTTTGCTCGCTGTACCCCACAGATACGAGGCAGGGGAGGAGGAAGGACCACAGTGACCACCAGGCAGCATCTGCGTGAACGCGGGCAGCACCCTCTGGTTTCGACAGTAGTTATCACGAGAAAATATGTTTCTGCTTTGTCCTTTCCTGTGCATGACAAAAACAAACAAGATATTTGTTTCCCAAAAAGGAAATACGTTCATTCTGGAATGCACTGGGCAGATCAGGTTCTTCTAAATACTGAAGGATACATATGTGGGATTTCAACATTTTTAAGGCCTTCCAGGATATTTGTGCAATACTAATTGTGTCAGTTACTGCACTGTTTTGCAGCAAACAGTAGACCTGATGTAGGGAAACCTGGCCTCATTTGTGCTGTTAATGTAGTCTTTCTTAGAAGCAGAAGCTATTTGCAAGATCATAATTTCCCTCACAGACACTATTTTTAATTGGGGAAGAGTTCTCTCAGAGGATTAATGGTCTTACTTCTGTTCACATCTGCGCAGTATTTTCCTGATCAGGAGATCAAGAGAAAGAGGATCTGAGCAACTGCTTCTCTAAGTAATAATGAACAGAGAGCTGTGCAGTAAATCATAATGTGCAACAAAATAAAAAACAAAATTTGGCTGGAGATTAATGACTGGAATGGGACTTACTGAATTAAATTGGATCAGATGTTCCCTGGAAAAAAATCTGAGTTAGATTCACAGTGCTCTATGGTTTTGGTTTTGTTTTTCACAAAGGAAGATTTAACTTGACTGTTTTGTAACTACTAACAATTTCTAGGCCTTGCAGAGCGGTCTTGGGGGCCCGCAGGAGAGGACAGGCTCTGGCTGGAAATCCTGGTCCCGCTCAGGCAGAGGAGGGAACTGAACATGGAGCCTCCCCACCACACAACGCCATGAGCTGCTCAAGTGCGACAGGGGGCATCACATTTTACAAGATATGAAGGGTTGACTTAGTTCCCACCCAGGGGCAGATTCATGATTACAGGTCTGCTACAGAGACAGATACCCGTGAATTATCGAAGGCTGCAATCAAAGCCCAGTTGCACCTCTCGTGTTCCTTGTTAGGTGGTTTAGGTGCCTCCTTCTTACTGTGTCTTCTTCTGTGCACCCACTTTTAAGTGTCCAGCCTTCCAGATGTTGGCTGAAGAGACATATGGGCACCTGACTCAAGCTTTTGAATTTTCCCAGGGACTAAGGCACCCAAAACATACACCTGGCTTGGTGTTTCAGTGCCAGATTTGCTTGTCACTCCAACCTCAAGCAGCAAAACATTTGCGCTTCTAGCACTGTTCACTGAAGAAACCAACTTAAAACTGTAAATCAGTGATGGGGACTGATGTTTCCCGTTGGTGTTGGTGGTTTTTTTAATCAGAGATGTCTCTTGTTTTGTCAAGATCCAGACTCAGTTCATGAATATATCAGAGGAAGGAAACCAAAGCTGCATAAATTACCACTGATCGTGCTAGAGATACCGAAACTTTTTCCCCCTTTAATTAATTTTATTTGCTGAACTGAAAGTGAAACAGATCCCTAACATGACAGGTAAAAAGGCCCGCCTTGGCAGGCGCGATGCTGAAGGTAACGCACGTACCTGCCTTCTCGCCTGCTCTCAGGCACCTGGCAGCTCTGCAGCACTGGGTTAGTGACTGTGCCTTATTAACTCAGTTTCCTTAGGCTTCTGTAAAAAATGGACTTAACAACTGTTGCCTAAAGCCAGAAGAAGAAGAGCAAGGCTACGTTATTAAAACCCACCATGCAATACCATTTTAACATTCATCAAAGTGCTCAGAACAAATTCTCCAGAGATTGGGGACTTAGTCATCCCAGGTTTCTCCAGCTCATTTAGATAATTGCCCCTTGAAATAGTTGTCTTTCTCTTTCTTTTTTTTCTTCTCTTTTTTTAACACTGGCGCTTGGCAAGTATTCACTGAGCAGGCAGCTCAGCTCCCCAGCTGCAGAAGGGCAGAAGAAACCTCAAGATTCCCACCATGCACATCTCTACTTTCTATAACGTGAGCCAACCACATCTGAGTGCATCCGAAATAGTCATCTCACTGTCACTTGCTGAGATATTAGCAACTCATTAGACAGTTTAACTAATTAATACATTGGTAAAATTAATTTCTTTGTAAAGTGATTTACTAAATAATAGGAGATGTTTAGAGAGTGTAATGTGTGAGTTATTCAGTATTTTTAACTATGATCAGGGCCTGGAGACACTCAGTCTCATCGTTTTCCCACCTTCTTCAAAACCGTGTGATTTGATTGCTTCTGTCTTGGTATAAATTCATGCTGTCACCAAGAAAAGCAGTCGAAGTACCATCACATGAGCTTGTTCAGGAAACCGATACAAATGAAACTGAAAAAAGAAGGTTATTTTTCAGCTGCATCATTCTTGTCTTGGTAAAAATAGAAAACTTTTATATTACAACATATAATTCTATTGTATTTTATTTTCGTAACCTTTTCTATCCAAGAAAATCTAAAGATTATTATAACTTCCCATTAGATTGCCAGCGGAAAGTATGCCAGCATCCACGGTAGTGCACCAATAGGTATTTTTTTCTGGGGATTTCCATTAAAAGTTTCATTTTTTAAAATTTGTTTTCTTCCTCCTGGAACCTCTTCTCAAATGTAGAATTAGAGGTACGATCTTTTATCTGCTCATGGTATGGTTCAGGCAGAAATAAGAAGGCCTTGCCGCAATGCACTCACGGGCATGCAGCATCTTTGGGGTAGGTGTCTACCTCTGGGCTCGGCACCCTCCTCTCTCTCTTTTAGTCTGTAGAATGAAAGAGACAGTTTAGGCTGTGATTCATCTGACCTTTGTAGACATCTACTTCAGCATCTCTATTTGAAAATCTACTTTTGTAGGATGAGGTGAGCTGCAACCTAGTTTCAGTTGTCTGTATTGACTATCATCAGTAACGATAAAGGCAGCCTGGGGTGAGCAGCCCAGGCAAAGACACTTTGTCAGATACATCCCACATTTACAGCCTAAAAGTTGAGTCAGAGCTCGCTAAAGTGGATGTAAAGAATTCCATTTACATGGCCTGAGTTTGGATCAAGTTTTAAAGGCTCTGTTCTGTCACTTACTTTGAGTTAATCTCATTATTCTATATAGATAGTACATATGATTTCGAAGAGCATGCTTATGGATCTGGGCATGACTCACTATAAGCGGTAGATGCAGACATGAAAAACAAAAGAGGAGGATATTTAGGAACATCTTTGTATTCCTGTATTGATGTTTCTGTGTGCCTTGCATTTTGGGATATTCTGTAGAGATGCTTGGATAGTTCTGCACTCCACTGAAGGACAGGATGGCTAGCAGTATTATGAACCAAAATAAGTGGCATTTTCAAAGGACTCCTAAGTAGAGTGGTACTGCTTGGCGCACGCCGAAGGGGAAGGCATGAAAAACACAGCACTTTGAAGGGCAGGGCGGTACCAAGGCAAGAGGGGTTGGCAGAAGGCACCGTGGAGTCATCCTTGTGATCAAAGCCTGGCTCTGTACTTGAGACATCAGACTGAAGATGAGCACATCGGGCTTCTGCCACGAACTGGAGCCCGATGTGCTCATCTTCAATCTGATGCCTCAAGTACAGAGCCAGGCTTTGATCACAAGGATATATAGTCATCCTACAAATACATATGAGATATATTCATTACTTCTGTGAGGTGTTCAGACACAAGGACAATGCACGACCTTATTAGTGCCTGACTTATCCATGAGGGCCAGAAGCAGGAGGTGTGCCGCTTGCTTTGCTTGAGAGCTGCCAACACAGAGTAGAAAAGCTGCTGTGGGAAGGACATGGAAAGTTCATATGCACCAGACTTTTCGTGCAGAGACAAGTTGATCTTCAACACGGCTACACCAGGTTTAGTTTCTAATTTTTATAATGACTTCTTCCTAAAAATACATTCAGCTAACGGTTGATATTGAATTCAGCCCACAATCAATGGCTATTGAGAATGAGTGGGGGCAGTGATAAGAGGACTTGATGTCGCATCCAGATTATATTATTAATCTATTATCCATATACTGTGTACAGGATATTTTGCTATAGACTACGTACTGAGTAAATAATTAAGCAGTGATTAACCTTACAGAGAAGGTGGGAAACACTCTCATGCATAATTAGCCCCTCACAGTCTTCAGAAATGGATTGTAAGTAACTCAAAATCTTGGACTGCGGATGGCACCCTTGTCATCAAATATAAAAAAATACCCTTGACGAGATCAGTAAAAGCTCTCCAGAGGTCTGAAGCCGGGCAGCAGACACTCTGATTAGCTGCTGCCTCCACAAAATCAAAATTCTTCCCTGAGCTCAAGAAAGAGCCGATGGATGTAGTCAGAAGTGATAAAAAGGTCACTCTTAAGTGGATACAAGGAGATTTAAGTCACAATACCATCATCCTGAAGCCCTTAGACAAATAACAAAAGACAGGCTTCAAAGACTAGAGAGTCCTTCAGTCTAAATACTTACACAAATCTCTTTGTCATCTGTCTGAGTCTTAAAGAAAATTCACCTTTGAATGAGACTGCAGAAAATTACCAAACAAGTACACTTGTTGAGGGCCTCTGGCCCTCCATAGCAATGTGTTATAACATCCTACACCGACAGTGTTGATATATTACAAAACTGTTGAGTTTTAGAATTATCATGTTTTGCAGCATGAATTCCTAAACCAGATTTAAGCTGTCCGGTGCAACTCTTCTACAGCACTTGTACAGCCCAAATATCCTATCATGATAATTTCATAATCATATAACGATCATATCATCAGATGAGGGTGAAGGACTAATTTCCATTCTAACAGTAATGCCATCTCCTAAAACTAGATTCTTTTTTAGTCAGCTGTTATTTCTAAGAATACTGTCCGAGAAACTATCTGAATTTTTAAGTTGATTTTCCATACATATTCAAACACATAGGCATTCAAGGTGAATGGAAGAAGGCTCATACTTTGCCAATATATTTAAAAGTTCAGTGGAATGACCTGAGGATTAATAACCCTCTCAGCCTGACATCAATCCAGTGTAAAACACTGGAGTGGCTAATTCCATGCACTATTCATAAAGAATCAGAGAAAAGTAATGCAATTCATGCCAATCAAGATGGAATTAAGGAAGATATATTTTATTTCAAGAAAGCTATCTTGATATTTTTTGAGGTTTTACGTTTTCCTGAAAAAAAAATCAATAATTTTTTACTTATAATACTTATGGTGTAACACTTATGAACTTTGGTAGAACTTCGGTAGAACTTCTGGCACTGAACAACATTTTGATTAAGAAATAAGAGTTACCTAAAGTCATCACTGTAATTATTCAATAGTTTAAAAACTAAGCAATTGACATTTCTCAGAAACCATTATAAATAGGGACTCATCATCATGTCAGTCAGCTCATCAGGGTCACCCCGGGGCTCTATGCTGGGTTCGACATTGTAATCAGCAACTCGTAAGGGAAACACAATTATCGCTGGTAAAATGAGCAGACAATGAATGGGGCAGTTGTAAACCCTGAGCAGAGCAGGCGGTCAGTATGCTCTGATCCAACCATGCAGTGCACAAGGTGAGATGAAACAGAAAGACAAGTCGTAGATGTTGTGACAAGGAATCCAGTCCTGGTGGTCGCCAGCCTCTGTGGTTTTTGCCAAGTCCTGCCTTTCCCTGCCTTGAGCGCTCAGACCAGGCAGTGACCATGCAATGCATTTTGCCCTTGGATTCCCAGAGGTCAATTACAGCAACTCATAGGAACCGGCTGAAGTCCTCTTGCAACGTCAGCTATGCATGGACATCCAGGGTAAACCAGACTATTTAACAAATACATACATATACTGCCTTGGTTAGTGCAATTCAGTGATGACTCTTCCATTATTACTTCTTTCAGGATTTAGCGTGTGCCTATAAGCATGCTAGTATTTCAATGGTGTATTTTTATGGAAGCACTGAAAACACGTACAGCTAATATATGAGGTCAGGATGGAGCTTCTATTGCTTAGGACATACTAATATCACGTCTGAGGTGACTTGTCCACAGACAAGTATCCTCAGATTTGCTTCACTGAAGTTTTTTAGACCGCATCCTAGCAGCGTTATCCAAATCACGGATTAGGGCGAAGCCAAAGAACATGTTTGTTACATCCTGTTTGGATGATACCAACATAGACACAAACAAAACAAACCTACAGCAGATTTTGGCATGAAATGAAAGACATTTTCTTTAATCTCACAGTTGTTCAAGAACATGTCAGTTATCCCATGAAAATAGCTTCAGTAGCCTTTGCAAAACGTGATTTTGAAGACAGGCTTTAAATTTGTAAGATATGCTGTTCAACAGACTATAGATAGAGCAATGACTTCATTCCCTGTAATTTCAAATAACCACCTTAATTTTTTCATTTGCAGAAAATAAGATTTTTTCTACCTGCTTTATTTTAAAACTTCTTGGGATATAAAGCTTTCTGCTCACTCATTAGCTGTAAATTGCAGAATGAAGCAGTACCCTGCAGCATTTCCAGATGAAGCAGTCTGTTTATACAGAAAGCACAAGAGCTATAATTACTACATGATCACATTTGTATATCAAGGTCAGAATTCTGTGATTCATGCTATTGTTTGGACATAAAGGGAGTTGATTTTCAGCATGGTGGTGTACAACTACTATTATTGTTACATCAGTGACTGTAGAAACAATATTAACTTTTGTTTGCTTGAGTATTTCTAGTTAGGTTAAATCCAGTTCAAGCGTACATGAAAATTGGCTAGTTAATATTTGTCCTAAAATATTCATTAGACATGCAAAATATATATTTATATTATTGTTGTTCAGGTGGTGCATTCTACTATGAAAGAAAAAAAAATCCTCCAAAACAAAAAGCAAACCAAAATAGGTCATTAAATGACTTATGCATGAAATCACACAGAATTTAAGCAATATCAAATGCAGGTAATTGAAGAGGGTAAAAATATTTCCTGATCTTTTCCTCTCCTCTGCAAAATCCCTGCATATGATTTTCTTCTTGACTATTATCCAATATACTGGCAATTTTTATATTCCATTCCTGAGACTCCATTGGCTTTCCACACTATTTAACCAGTTCTAAAAGCATAAAAATACAGGGATTCAAGTCATTATACTTATTAGTTAAGAGCTAGGGTTAGTCAAGCACTTCGATTGTACCAATTAATTCAATATGATTGTATGTATTTATAATCAGGCACAAATACTTGCCTCATCTAACAGAATTTGCTGTTGTATTAATTGGATTGAATCGTCACCCAGCTGCCATTAACGTCACCCTGTTCTCAGCTAGGCCTCCTGCTTACTTAAGCCCCAGCTTTCTCTTTTCAGGTGTAGGTGTCCCTAAGTAAAAAGCGATCATATTTCCCCAGGTTTTCATTGTTCTCTATCTGTTCCAGGGTTTTATATTTCCTGCTTCCACTCACATACTGTCATATATAAGGACTTTACATAAATCTGATAGCGTTACCTTCACATTGCCAAGGACGGTTGGGAAGCACTGGTTTTCTTTTGGGTGAGAAATAGTCAAGATGCCATCTTGACACAGCCCAAAGTCTATTACTGTCCTTGGGTCGAGAGTTTCATAAAAGCTGTATTTAGCCTCAAAAGACTCTTTACCCAGACAAAACACTCCCATGGGCACAAGGTCTGAGGAATTTCCCATCTGAATGGTGCCCTAATAACTTGTCCAAGGTCACCGAGTCAGGGTGTTGAACCCACAGGAGCATATTCATCACTGGGGCACCTTTCTTCTCTCTAGGAGAGCCACATATGTTTCCTTCTCAGTGTTGTTTCTCATCAATCAACCCTGATAACTTCAACCAACTTGATTTCTTTACAAATATTTTTCTGGATTTCTTTCACATTTCATTTTATTTGCTGGTTGCTGTAGTACTGAGAGGCCCAGAAATGAGTAGGAGACCTAGAAACAGAATATAATCATCCTGAGCCACCCAGATCTAACTGCAAATGCTGGTAATGCTGCCTATAGCAAATGGGTAATTAAATCATATTCAGTGGCTTATTATAGCAGACATAAGGAGATTCTGTGACTTTTTGGATTTATGAAAAATAAATTACCATCAATTCCAAACATAATCTAATGTTAACCATAGTTACTTGTGAACATAGGTCATCATTCGATTTAGAAAGCAGTGAGCCATTATACATTTTTTTCTTTTTGTTTTAATTTGAATAGCATAAACCTATCATCATGAAGGTGACTGTTTTGCCTAAGGAGATGGACAATATCATTAAAAGGAACCGATGTGCTGTAAAGTTAGACAAGAAGCAGACATGTCATCATGGGCTGAGCCAGATCCACTGTTGCCAGTGGCTGTGATTTTGTTGTAAGACTGTGGTACTCGGTTGTCTGCTGTGGAGGCCTTTCCCACGCCACGAAAACCAGTGCAGCACCCAGGTCTTCTTCTAACACCTTCTTCCTGCATTTAATGCAATATTCAAGCATAATATTCTTGGTTTAAGGTAGATACTTCTCCTCTTACACCCGTGCCTTCATACCAAAGGACACACCCCTTCCTTAATGAAGAGCCCGTAACCATTTCTTCTCCAGTGCTGTCAAGCTGGTGGCATACCTGGTAGAATCTCAGATCCTTTCCAGCCAGTATGTAAAAACATGAAATCTGCTGGTTAAAGAGATGTCTGGCCCTCCTAATGGCAAAAGGGCTCTTGACAACATCACTTGAAAGTATCCTAAAGGCTCAGAAACAGAAGGGAAAAGAGATATAGCAACATCCCATCCAAAAACTTCCATGTCGCAATTTTTAATTGAATCCCATGTGTCTGGGAGACAGGGATTATTCTATGTTATTTTTAATGTTAAGGGTTGGCAAACCTCCAGACCCACATGACATATTTGGAAACATAAAACAAACAGGACAAAACCGATAAACAAACTACAGCAGTCTCTGAGGAAATAGGTCAACAGAAGTGACAAGACTTCTCTTAGAGAGAAGGTAAAAAAAAAAAAAACCAAGACTCATAGAGGAGGAGATTCCTTATGGAATGAAGTGGTGTGCTCAGATGGAAACGGGCAGACTGGCTAAGCAAAGGGTGTGATCTGGAGGTGGCCTCCCTCCCGCTCCCCTTCTGCCTCGGCCCCTCTGTTCGATCCCAATCTCATCCTTATGGGTCCTTGTCACGTCTCCCGTTCTGCCAGCCTACCCGGTCCACATCTCTCTGTCTCATGTGGCTTGTCCCAGCCTCCTTGCTTACCACCTCATCTTTAAAGGCAACAGCTTCTGCGTAGCCTTCTCCTTCCCAGCACCAATATCTGGCCCCAAGTCCTGGTCAATCTTTCCACCTTGTCCCTTTGGACGTACCATGGAGATCAGCCCAGCAGGTCTCAGTGAAAGGTATGTCCCAGTCCTACCCACCTCCTCCAGAGGCTCTGCAGCATCTCTATCACCTTCCTTCCCCTGCAGCAACACAAGTCTTAAACTGGAAATAGTATGCAATATAATGGTGGCAAAGTCTGATGAAAAACTGTGAAACCACTTGTCTGTGTCCTGATATGACCATCTCCCCACACCCTCCTCCCCTCTCCCACACGTAGGGTTCCTCCCTGTCAGACCACTTCTTGCTCCCAATCTCTTTATCCTTCAAATCGTATCTCCATCTTCCAAAAAAAATCAGTCTGGTGCATACACCTGACATGGAAATTTTCAGCCTGAATGGTTAGACTGAAGTTATATCTGAAAACAGGGTCTTCTGAAGTTCAGACAGCTTGGACAGGCGATGTTACCAGCTCTGCGCTCAGTGCAGCTGAGTGAGTAGTTGCCACATTTAGTTAGGCGAAGAGTTTTCCCAGTCAGCTAAATGAAGCTCTCATGTGGCAATTTTTAACAACGTGTTATTTTCAGGGGATTTCTAATAGATCTTTTACCAAAATGATATGCACAATATGAAATGCAGTAATCAAATAACGTACAATAAATTGCCATCACTGAGGAATTAGTGGACGTTGTTTCAAACTGACTGTTAGAATAAGTGATCTTGTCAGTCCCATAGCTTTGGTCAGTTTTACTTACTTGATCTTTTCTCCTCATCTAGGTAGGTTTCTGGTCGTGACAGATGAGACATGAGATCTTCAGCTTCCAGGCTTTCAAGTTTTTCTTCAAGAGATTCACTATGGAATCGGTAAGAAAGAAGAAAGACATAAATATAAGTAACTGGTTTCAAGTGTAAAAAAGCAGACCAGAATCTTTGGAAAATTATCCCAAAAGAAATTGGTTTTATCAATTGCAATACCTGCCAGTGTTGGTTTTTCTTCTGTGCTTGATGCCACTTTGGACATTACTACAGTGGGTGTTTCTCAGAGAAAGTCTAACCTATTGATCCTTCCAAGGATCAAAAAACCAATAAATCAGTAAATCCTTAGAAAATATTGACCGCCTGAGCAAGTACTGGAACAAACACTAACTTTTATTATGTATTTTGCTTTGCTTTCATAGATTTCAAAGCTGGATGGGGTGGGCAGGGTATAAAAAGGACACTTTTTGTAACTCCTTTCAAGTCATCTAGATCTGGTAACTGATGTTGTTTTAACTTTGAAAACAACAAATCTCTGAGATCAGCCTGAAAAATCTATGGCAAGATTTGTGCGGGGGCTTGAAAGAGGAGGGACTCTCTTCTTCTCGTGATGTAAAGTGCTGAATAGCACACAGTTGTCTAAATATGCTTTTGTTTATTCAGCCTCTGGATGGTCAGTGCTCTTGTTTCAAAGTTTTTACTGTGTTTCATTGAACCACTAAAAGCTACATTTGGATTGCCTGACTTGAACCCCCTACAACAACAACATTGACGATGAAGGCTGAAGTTTTCTTTGTACCTGGTGCACTGGCGGGAGCTATCCTGGCACAGGGCACTGCTCCCTGCCTGCCCGTCGCAGCAGTGTGGGACTTTCATCTTTTCTTCTTCCCTGGGGGAAACAGTTGACCATACTGTGCTCCAGCCCAGCCAAGAGGAGTGAATCACTGCTGCTGATCTTCTGAAAACCGAATAAATCTTCCTTTGGTGCATTTGCTTTGTCACATGGCTACACATATTTTTCCTTTTTAAGGCCATGATGCCTTAAATAAGCAAGAGTTCAGAAGTCAAACAATCATCTTTTGAAAAGTATGAAGCTATTAAGCTGGATATTTCTATTTGATTTTGAAACAGGACTTAAGTTTTTATGTCCTATTGCTCCCAGATTTTTGTGGAGGAATAAAATAAAACACAACCACCAACAAGCAAATAAGTAGTGGTGAGATCGCTGAAATTAATGAAACCTGATTTCCTACAGATTTGGGTCTTGAGTGCAGCTCCTGAGGAGGTGCAAAATATCAATGAAACTTTTCCCATGACTGGGACACTTACAGGATCTTTCTCCTACGCTGGTTCTCTTGATAAAGAGCAAGATGAGGGTGAACCTTTTCAGTCCATGGGGGCAATAAACATGTTTTTCCTCTGTTCATTTTTATTTTCCCACAAAACTTCTAGGAACTGAAGAATTTTGACACCTTTTCTGCCCCCCTTTCAAATTTGCTGGGATCAGCAATGCATTAAAAAAATCATTAGAGGCAGGACAGATGAGCAGATGATCCCCCTCTACTGCAGTCAATGGAGAGCCAGTTAACTTAGGAAGCAGCAAGCTCAATTTCAGCAGTTAAAAGTAGAAGCAAATGAGTAGTCGGAGAGGGGACTGCTACGACGGACTCCTAGACTGACATTCCAAACCTCTTTATTTCATTTAGCACCATGTGAACACTGATCCAATGGAGACTAGGTCCATGCAGCAAGACCAGTTTCCAAAAGCTTCCAGACACGGTTGTCTGCTGTCCTGGGTTTTAACAGAACCCCGCAACTACAACATTCAAATGTCTACTTTAATAAAACATTCAGACCCTAATTTTAAATTTGAGTAATTTTTGCTTGATGACAAGCCTTTGAGCATTAAAGCAGATATGCTTCAAATTATTTCAGGTCTTATGTATTGTCAAACATCTTGATCTCCTTAATAAACAAACAAACAAACAAACAACCTCCCAAAAAACAACAAAAATACCCTACCGAAAACCAAAAGACGTTGTTCCCAAATTGAAAATTTCCTATGCTAAGTTCAAGTCTACAGTCTGGCTAAGTGATGCATCCTTGAAAATAGAGTCTTATATAAAGGAAATGCAGATGTGCTATTAAGTTCAGTGGTTGTAAGGGCCTTTTTTATAACATCCAACGTACGCAGATTTATTTCCAGTATTTCTCTAACAAGATGTTCTTTAGGATTAAGAAATGAAGTATTCTCAGTCAACACTATAAGCCAGCTTTTGAACTTCAACTCAGTAGGCCCACACACGTGCACGTCTGCAAACTGTGTCTTAGAAAAGCTTGCGTAAAGCCACAAATGACTTCTATGTATCTATTTAGCATCTGGCCTCTCAGTCCCTCTTCTTCCACTAAATACTGCTCTAATGCTAATAAATTCATATTTATTGTGAGGGAAAAAACCCTCACAAAACCAGATCTCTCTGCTTTGTATTCGCACATCATGAACAACAGTAGAAAGCAACCCCTTCATTTACCTTTTTGTCATCAATAAAATGTTGATGAAATTGTTTGGCCTGAGAGCCCTTCTCATCCTTCAGCTGTTTTTTGAAACTCTTACGATAAAACCTATAATAAAACTACTTGGTTCTGATATATCACTACTGAGTTGGAAAAGCCTACTGTGCTTTCAACTAGAAAAATAAATGTAATTGTCTGCATTCCACAGATAGAGAAATGATGCACACAGAGATCAAATGCCATGTCACAGCCATGAGTGGCAGCTCAAGGACATGATCCCAGGTCTACAGAGCCTTTATTTAGTTCTCAAACTGCTTCCCAGGTTCATTTTGGCCTGAACCTCCAGTTTCACCGCAGGCAAGATACATGCTGCCATCAGTATACATTTAGCAGCTTAGGTAGAACCAGAGATGTGTCTGGATAATGACACAGCCATATCGTTTCCAGAGGGAAAGAGAAAATATTGAAATGTTTGCAGTGCGGGTTGAGGCTTTATTTCATTCTCTTTTTATTTGGGAGAGCCTGCTATGCCAGCTGCCCTGCAACATGTTCATTTCTGCAGTATCGCTCTCTGATTTTAGTCATTGCTATTTCTCATATTAAAAAAAAATCATGTATTCAGTGACTATGATTCCTGCTTTGGAAGGACTCTTATTTCTCATTTCAATAACAGAGTATGCCTTCGTGATATATTGGCTTTGTCTCGTGCTTTGCAATCCCACTAGCATGGCCTGCTCTCATGCTAATGTGTCTGCTGTGCCCTTCCCAACAATCCTCCAAAGATTCACTCAGGGTCAGGAATGCAAAGATAACCATGCACAGGCTTCCTCTGTGCTGGTCCTCATCCTCGCCGACATGGTGTTGGTGGGTACTTCTGGGAGAGCAGCTCCCGTGGGGTCAGTGGTCCTCGCACAACTGTCTCCATGAGCAATGAGCAGGCTCCCATTTGCACCGCGGGCAAGGGTTCACTTTGCAGAGGCTCCACTGACAGTTTTCTTATCTTATCAGCATTCATAAGAGTTTGATCATAGAATCATAGAATCATTAAGGTTGGAAAAGACCTCTAAGATCATCGAGTCCAAGCATCAACCCAACACCACCATGCCCACTACACCATGTCCCTAAGCGCCTCATCTACACGTCTTTTAAATACTTCCAGGGATGGTGGCTCAACCACTTCCCTGGGCAGCCTGTTCCAAGGCCTGACCACTCTTTCAGTAAAGAAATTTCTCCTAATGTCCAATCTAAACCTCCCTGGGCACAACTTGAGGCCATTTCCTCTCGTCCTATCGCTTGTTACTTGGGAGAAGAGACCAACCCCCACCTCGCTACAACCTCCTTTCAGGTAGTTGTAGAGCGCGATGAGGTCTCCCCTCAGCCTCCTCTTCTCCAGGCTAAACAACCCCAGTTCCCTCAGCTGCTCCTCATAAGACTTGTGCTCCAGGCCCTTCACCAGCTTCGTTGCCCTTCTCAATATGTATCCCTTGATATCTTTGGACTCTCCAAAATACGGTCCTTATAGAAGAATATACTGCTGGGTTTCTATATTCTGTAGCTGTTTTAAGGGCTCTATTTGAATCTGATCTCTCCCGACACATGCAGTATTACCCTTCCTAGGAACTGAAGGTTTCTTAAATAAGCATCTCTAACAAAAAACCTTCATGCGATAAAATTACCAAATGCAGCACACCTGCAAAAAAAAAAAGAGCATGCCTTCCCTGTCCTTAGCCTGCTGCCTCTTGCTGCTGGTGAGCATTTTGCTGTTTTTCTCTTTGGAGGATGCAGAGGTTGCAGGGGAACAGCCCGTTGCTTGTTGTTCTTACTGTAAGCCTGGAATGCCATTACGTGTTTGTCTGCATGACTCTTGATCTTGCATGACAAAACCAAAAAACAAAGGCAAAACTGAATCAGCAGATTAGTCAGCTTAATCTTGTGTAACTCAATGCTGCACTTGGTTTTCAGTGCTGTTATTTTCAGCTCCCCTTTGAGGTGGCTATTTGAGCTTACCTATCGTTCAGTCACGCTCCTTGCACAGGACTTTCAAGTAAATAAGATGCAAAATATATCATTCAGTGGTATGTTTCTGATGTTTTGATTTAATCTTTTTCGTTTGGTACATATAGCGTTAAAAATGCAAGATCTTAATGTTACCAAAATGTCATTTATAATGAGAACACAATGGTTCTCTTTTTGCTATCATATTAATATTGAAAGAATGCAAAAAGAACCTTTTGTTTAAGCCAGTACTGCTAGTGCTAAAAGGCTTTTAAAATAATACTGTCATTTCTGAGAGAGTTGCTTATGTTTTCTTATCTAATTTTAAATACCAAATGAAGACAAATGCTTGGAGATGCCAGTATTAAAATTGAAATCAGTTGATCCTTGTATTCAAACAGTCACAGCGATAATAGAAATTGTTGATGCAGCTCGTGTAGTCCATAAGCCATATTGATAGATACTGTCGCTTAAAAATACAGAATTGCAATCAGCATGTTTGCTGGATCTGGATTTTGGTTTTCGGCATTTACAGTGATATGATTTAGATAAGAACATTTTTCTTTGACTGGAAACTTACCTGACTATTCCGTCCCCGTAACACAATCATTTCAAAGATTTGTTTGCAAATGTCAAATCCAACAGCCTTCTTTCGCAAGTAAAAACACTTTGCAGTTTACCATGTAAGTTCCCTTCCAGCAAATTAGCACCAGTCACAATGTGTGATGTAGGCTTCAACGTTTAAAATAGACTTTGCCTTTTCCTGTGAGTACATCATGCACTTATGTGATATTAAAAGCGTAAACATGATGCAGGTTAAAATATGTAGTTGTTAAATTTCATACAAGGCTCAGTCAACCGAGGGGACTGTCCTCTGAGAGGACACTGCTCCTGGAAGTGAAACTCCTCCTGACTAAACATTTCCCGCTGAACTACAAAGTGATGATGTTAATGTGTCCTTACATAAATGGGGTGGTTTTGTTTTTCAAAACAAAACTGATGGGAGTTCCAGCAACAGAAAAAGTTTACCAAGTTTTAGCACATGAGATACTTCAAAACCAAAAGCCAAACTTACCCTGCTGAGATTCTTGTTGATGTGAAGCTCCTTTTATCCTCTAAGCCCAACGTTCAACTCAAATGAGAAGAGTTGATGTTCAGAAATATTTGTGGATATTCTAGTACTTATGGACATAAATTTAAATAAATATTTCCCATTAATCTTGTCAGAAGTTATCTGGAAATGGAATTATAAAAATGTAGCAACAACAGTTTACCATATATATATGTTTTCTCACGGAATCTCAAACCAAGTTTATTGGGGATCAAACGCCATGGCTGCCTTATGCTGTACAGTGATCCCATAGAGTGAGTTAGGATAGGAAGGAGGATGGGAAGTAATGCTGACTGCTGTGTTTAGCTGAAATGGATGAATATAACACCAAACCACAAATTTATTCAGAATAGCAGTATAGTAGAGCAGCATAGCCTAAGGATATTTTCCTGATGAGTTTTAGCACGCCACTAGTTCTGTTGCTATTTGCTGCTGAGCTGGTGATACTCTCCATGTTTGTGAAGATGCTAAGGAGCATAAAAAGAACAACTATATAGTTTAATAAAAAAGCATATGTATTTCAATGATTTGATGTTTTAATTAAACACTAATGCCTGATCTACACCACTTTTATCAGCAGTAATAGTCAAGATGGGAACCTTGAAAGTAAAGAAATGAGTGTAGGTGTAAACCCTTATTTGCAAAGCGGCATCATCTCTTTCATACTTGGGAATAAAGAAAAAACAAATTTGACGTGTGAGATCCTGGCATGACTATGTCTGTACTAATCAAGAGGAGTCACCTGCACAGTAGCCATGTGCGCGGTGATTTCCTCCTTCAGCTAACAACTCACTTCGCCGCCGCACTGACAGGTTGCAAACGGCCCTGGAGGCAGCTTGTCTGAGCATGCCTGACAGCGTATTTGGTGCACAGCCAGGGAGCCGGGTCAAGCTTGTTTCCAAAAACCAAGAAGCAACCACACCTGAGTTTGTATTTGTGAGCTCTCTGTCTATGCAGCAGGCACGCGTGGCCTCGGGGTGGTCCCGGGGCTGCTCGCTGCAGGCAGCGGAATCATAACTTGTGGGAGATCCCCCCCGGGCTTCCGCACAGCTGAGGCGTTGATACCCTGAAGAGCTGACTTTGCATGACTAAAGCTAGACAGCCAAAAATGTAGTCCTGGTTTTGGTCAGCAGGGCCACAGCCTCCTGCATCTGTCTCCTTATCTATAGTGGAAAGATAATCTTGCTGTTCTCTACCTCACCGCTGCGTGGTTTAAACAGTTAATTGCATTAATGACACGAAGAGCTATGCAAGTGCCATGTAGCTGTTCACCTCTGGCACATATCTGTAATGTTTGAAAGTTCACAATGATGACAACAGTCATCATCACCTGATGACTACTGCTCAGCTCTTGTGAATGAACTGATGATCTCAATCTAAATATAAGATGACTAGAGTACTATAAAATGAAAAATACCATAGTTGCTATTCAGCTTATTGCAAAACACCTGTGTTAGTAGTTTGCGCTGTCGTTGCTATGTTCCTTAGCCTCTCCCTAAGCATGGTGACTATCACCAATATTGCAGAAATATTATCAGCTTGCTGTAATTAACTCTCCTGTTGGCACTCACAGTAAAGGCGGCCAGGGGATCAAATAGATTTGTAGACTGAATCATTGAGTGGGATGGCAAGACAGTGCAACTTCCTTGACTGCAACGTACCATCAGCAGGCAGCGTGCCTTCCAGGGCTGCTTGGACTCTCCTCACCCGTGCGAGCTGGTCCCGGGATGGACACGGAGGTGCATTTCACATCAGAATACCAGGAGGAGTGAGATAAGCGTAACTTCTACTGGCAAGCCTTACATGAGAAAAAGGCTGCGGCACAGCCTCCCCCAGGATCTAGCACAGACTAAGATAGCGTTAGAGCAGACGCCGTGAAATATAACTTTCACACTCTGCTGATTATTCTTTGACATTTGTGAAGTGAAACAGTGATTTCAGTTAGTGACAATTTATAGAGAGGTGCATCTTACAAATTTAGAAGTGAATCTCAGATACTGATCGCAATTCAAAACAGGAAACATGGTTAAATCTGAAATCCACTAAAAGCTATCTGAGACAGTTATATAATTTGACTCATTTAAATGTAAGCACATTTTTACAGGCAAGTTGTATCATTTATTTTTTATTAACATCATATTAATTAACTAATCTTGCTTCCAGTGAGTTGAAGTGAAGATAATCCAAGCTTAAAGAGGTCATCCCCACAGGGTTGTTTTCTCTACTAGCATTTGTATAGGGGAAGAGGACATGCTGCTTCAAAGCAGTAAAACTGAGCACCATATTCTCTTTAATAGAGTCAACAGTTCCAGAACTGTCAAAAAAGCAGACTAATAGGCAATTATGATCGGTAGCTATCGATCTTTCTTTTTCATCTTTAGGCCTGCTGCTCTTCTCTTTATTTCCCAGTATTCTCCTGTATTCATTCTATTTTTTTATATACTTAATATTTTATTTTAAAAGATGACTTTTTTCCTGATGAGGAGACACAGAAGCTCAGCTACTGTTACTCTCTGCTATGCCTTGATTGCTGTCACTCTTCACTGCTCCAGTTTCCCTGGCTTGCCTCCTCCCTTTCTTTGTTGAATATGCTCTTCAATTCTGCAGTTTAAATTTTCTCTAAATAGTATTAAAGAAATAATGTCTGTAGCAGTATTTCCAGCTTTTGTCCACACTCTTCGGGGTAGGATTTGTTTAGGATAGCAGATGAGGTTATTTTACAGCCCAAAGACCAGAGCTCAAGCTCAATAACCTCAGTCTGAAGAGGAACAATTCAACTTTAACAGTGGGAGTACGCAATCAATTGAACCAGTTTACCCATCAGTGCGATGGATTTATCCTCACTTGAAATCTGCTAGAGAGGGATCAGGACTCCTCCTAACGTGAACACCGTAGCTGACCACAGGTCTGGCTCGGGAATGGCTCTGTGACAGCCCATGATCGATGTTCTGCAGGAAATTACAAGGGATGACCACAGAGGTCCTGTGTGGCCCTCGGGCCATATCCCAGCCCCTCACCCACCCAGTTTCCATGCAGGCTAGGCACGCTGAAACAGCTCTTTTTGATGGCACTAACAGCTCTTCCCCGGCCCAAAGCCCCAGACAATTCTTCACTCTCCATTCCACACTGCTTTTGATGCCACCAGCCATTTTTATCTTCTTGATCTCTCTTCCTCCTCCACTGCTCTTACGAACACGATCCTCGATTGATTTTCTTCCTACCTCTCCAGTCGCTTCTTCAGTGCTTCAATTTTTTTTCCACCCAAATCCATTTTTCAGTGCAACTCCCACGCGGTTCTTTTCTTGGCTTCCTCCTCCTCCTCTTGCCTACTCTACCTTTCAGAGTCTCATGACGTTTAAGAATCATCTGTATGAGCCTGGAGCTTTGTGCCGGAAAGCCGGATCACGTGAAGCAGCAGCAGCAGCAATCACATGGCCGTACAGAGGGCTTCTGCTAAGGCAATGAAATCAAAGAAACATGTTCAGGCAGGACCGTTGCTCAGGAGTATTGGTCATATTTTTGCTGGCAGAACTGCATGCAAATCATTTTTGATGGGTATACACAAATCAGGTATCTCCTTTTTATGGTTACTCAAGCATCACAGCCTTTTGTTGATGTTTTCAACTATTTTTGAGTTGTACAGGCATTTTATTGGAATTACATACAAACCCATGTAAAAACCTAAGCGCATTGTAATACAATGAATACAGTTCCTTATCTATGGAACATTGAAACCTTTGAAATGGACATATCCATATAATACTGCTCATTTTCAATTGTTCAGATTTCAGAATATTTACCATTCCTGAATTTCCCAGCTTCTGTGGAGAGAATCCCAAATACAAAGAGAAGGAAAACACATAGTATAACTAAATAAATCAGACTGAAACAGCAGATGACCATAATTACTTGAGCCTCCTGAGACCCAGCCTTCTTTAGAAAGGCACATATGGGCCCCAAAATCTAAGCTGAAAAAAAAAAAAAAGGGGGAAAAAATCTCATTAGTGCTGCCTGTCAATTCCCAGTTACATGATGCAATAATGGATAAAGGATGTTTTAACTTAATCAGAAATACTTCTTGTGAGAGGATGCAGGACTAGTAAACAACACAAAGGGAGGGTACCAGGGATGCGATTAAGGTTTCAGGCCCGCGCTGCTGCCGTTTTCTCGGTTGTAGGAGGGCACGGCGGTGAACTGTGCGATACAGCCACCTCCACAGCCATGGATCGCTCTCCCGTCCTCTGTGGAAAGGCTCGGGAACAGAATTAGCAATACGTTATCAGGAATAGCAGCTTCAAGGGTGTCACTGAGACATGGCAGGAGTTCTTAAAAATTACCTAAGTATATGGAGGGTAAAAATCTATATAGTCAGAGTGCTTAAAGCCATGACTTTATCAGCAGCTGCTGTAAGAAATTCGGTACCCTCGTGCTCTGCAAAGCTTGTAGCACGAGGGCTGGGGAGGGGGCAGCGGGGCTTCCACTGGCTGTGACGGACTTAAAGAAGGGAGAAGAAAAGAAACCCGCTGACGTGCCCTGCGGATTCACCCGCGGCCGGCGGTGGGGTGCACCCGGATCCGCTGCCCGGGGCAGGCCGGGTCCCCGCTGCCCCACGGCTGCCGCCGCGGGAAGCCCGCTCTCGCGGCTGGGGACAGGGCTGCAGCCCAGCACCCCCCGACCTTCTGTGCTCCCACCGAAAAGCCCTTTTTTATAATAAAAAAAAAGAAAAGAAAAAGGAAACGGAGGCGCAGGGCCCCGCTGCGCTCCGCGCGCCGCCGCCCCCACGCGCGGCCCGGCGCGAGGCACCCCCGCGGGGTGGGAGCGGAGGGGGGGGGGGGGGCGCGAGGCCGGGGGAGGGGGCGGTGCCGCCGGGGAGGGGGGAGGGGGAGGCGGGCGGTGGCGCCTGCGCAGAGCACTTCCTCGTTGGCCCACGTAACGGCTGCGGGCGGGCGCTGGGCAGCGCGTGTCAGTCACCGGGTGACTGTCAGCGGCGGCGGGAGCGCCCGCCAGCCCCGGCCAGCCGCCGCCGCCGCCCCCGGCCCTTCCCCTCCTTCCCCCCGGCCGGGGGGCGCAGCCGGAGCCCGCACAAGTTAGTCCTCAACTTGGCGGCGGCCGGGAGCGGCGGTTGAGGCGAGGGGCGTGAGGGGGGGGTCGGCAAGCGGGTGGGGAAGGGGGCTGAGCCCGGCGGGGGGGGGGCTGGCGGGCGCCGCTCCCCTCCCGCCCGCCCTCCCCTCAGCGCCGGCGGCGGGGCCGGGTTCTTCAGAGGCGGCCCCGTCCCCGCAGCCGTCGGGGGGCCGCAGTCAGCCGAGGGAGCGCTCCCCACCGGCAGGGCCGAGCGGCGCGGGGCGAGGGGAGCCGTGTGGGGGCCTCTCCCCTCTTCACCTCCTGCCCGGGAGGAGCAGGGGGCGGCCGGGGGAGAGGCTGGGTGTGGAGGGCGAAGCCTCAGCCTCCCTCTGCGGCCCCGATGCTTTGATGCTGCGGGTCTCTGCTGGCTGCTAACATCTTCCCTCTGCTTCCCCCCCCTTTTCTTCTTTTCTCCTCCACCTTCCCCGCAAAACTTGGCTTCCCCTTCCCCGGATCTGTGTGCTCGGCTCCTTCTGGGCTTTACCGGTGGGGCAGGATCATGCCGGACCAGATCACCGTGTCGGAGTTCATCGCCGAGACCACAGAGGATTACAACTCCCCGACCACCTCCAGCTTCACCACTCGGTTGCAGAACTGCAGAAATACGGTCACACTGCTGGAAGAGGTAAATCATCCCCCCCGCCCCTTCCCCCCCCCCCTTTTTTTTTTGTTTTTGAAAAAGAGCATCAGGGACGGGGCAGTACCACCCGCCCAAATCCACGGGAGCTAGAGGCATTGGTATGCGTGTAATCTGGTCTTTTAATTGTGGGACTTTGCTCTTGTGTTGAGCTGGTTACAGAAAGCTTTCTTGCTCTGGCGTCTTAAAGATTAGTGCGTAAAGCAGTTGCCTGAACTTAAATATTACTGTTGTACTTCTTGGTGTTTTTGGTGCTGGCGGTTGTTGCAGTAGAAAAAAGTGTGATTATTGGGATTTTTAGAGGGAAAATGAAGGTTGAGTTGTGTTTGGGAGCGTTAGCAGAGGTTTTCCTCAGCCACTCATTAGATCAAGTCTGACTGCAGAAACCTGCTAAGGGAGACTTCATTTAAGGAATGAGGTAAGGATGAAGAGATGAATGTGGAGTGAGGAAAATAATATGAAAACAAAATAGGTGGTGGAAGGAGAGGAGCAAAATAATGCAGCAGAAGTGATTATACCATCTCAGCATCTCAACCTTGAATCCTCAGTGTTGTTTTTTTTTTTTAATGCTTATTATGAGCGTCATTTAAATGTTCATCCTGCTTCACTATCAAGAAATAGGAGTGTGAAAACAAGTAAACTTCCAGAGCTGGTTTCTATGAGATATCAGTCCACTGCTTCCTATTTGAGGTTTCAGTGTGATTTCCTATGGACTAGGTCAGCAGTTATGAGGAAATGTCTTCCAAATGACTTTAGAACAAGGCAGTGTGTAGCTCTTCTCTTGCCCTGCGCTTGGTTGAAGGTACTAGCATAATATGCTGAAAGAAGACAGTTTTTTGCTGTTGTTTCATAGATGGCAGTTAGTTGTTGTTTTGGATTATACACTTGGTTCATCAAGTATTTGTCAATTCTTCAGGAGCCAGCACGTATCTAGGAGATGGATTTAATAGATTCTTTTGAGTTTTGCTGAATGTGTTGACATGAGCAAAGCATTTGGTATGCAAGGAAAGAGTATTAATCATGGCATTCTCCTGATAATCTTGGGTATGGAACATATAATTCCATAGGATTAAAATTAGTTAATGTTGGTTTAGTAGAAAAACTGTCTGTGTTCAAAATTTTAACAATGCTATTGTTTACAATAACTGACTAGGTAGTAGAGTGATTGTAAGATTACATTTAAAATCAGATATTTTATTTTTATTATGTAACCTAGATTAGCTTCTGTAACTTTTCCATAACTGTAACTGCTTTTGTAACTAAGCCATGGTTGCTTGTAGATTTGTCAGAAATCAACCTGTTTTGGTTTGTGTTTGATGGTATTGCTGCCCCCTGGTCTTAACTATGTGGAATAGGTACAGCCATTGGTATGGTTATTAGTACAGTTGACAGCATTCATAGAGTTAAGTAAAAATATGTATTCTGCCATCACTGGTGACTTGTAGGGTAAGAATACAGTATAATGCTTTCATGATTTGGAAGGTACATCAGTACAGTCTGAGTGTGGTAATGCCCATCCAAGGAAAACCGAAATATAGAAGTTAAATACACAGTGTTCTGCACCATTGGTGTGGATTGTGCATGTTTTCAAAGTTTTTATGTCCGATTTGACAGCAATAAATTGGAGCAATAGAGAATAGTGGGCGCTTCTAGTGCTTGCGTTGCTATTTCTTGAATTTCTTTTGTTTGTATAACTATTTTATGTGCCCTGTTTAAACTGTTTGCAGTTTAAATTGATTCTGGACTTGTTTTGTATTATTTTTTTATTATCTGTAAACATAAAAGATGGGAAACAAGATATAAATATGCTCAACTGTTACATACTGCAAAAAATTTGCAACTCTCCCAAATTTGTTTTTATTAATTTGCATGAAGAAATGCAGATGGTCAGAATGTGGCAGGCGAAGTGCTCCGTTAGAGTCTTTAACTGTGTGTCTTTATTATAGCTGTAGCTTGCATATGCAGTTCTACTGCTGCTACTTTAAAGCTACATTGGTTTTTGTGCATGTGCTTACCTAAGGCTGTGATTCATGTGAAGCAGGGGATTGAAATGGAATGGTTGAAGTGGCTGTTATGTAGCTCTTATTACCGCTGCTATTGTCCATGCATCATGGATGACTTAAGAGCTGTTCAAGCAGCTCCTGAACTTCAATTTTGAGCCCGCTATATTAGGGCAAAGGGGATGATCCCATCCTTGCAGCTGTTTGATTTTCAACTTCATGTTGGATGTGGGTTGGAGCGCTCACTGAGCTTTTGTAGGCAATGTCAACCTCTGTGCTGTTATGGCACTGCAGCCTGAAGTATCTGAGGTCATTATTTTAAAGCTAACTAATTCAACACAATCTGCACCTACCTCAGTGACTATAAGCTGGTTTGTGGATAAACTAATTATTTTCTTTATTCTAAATAAGACTGTGAACTAGAACTATTTTCTGAACAGAAATGGTAGGGAAATTTAACAGATTTAGCAAAAGTTAGATCCGTTTCATAGCCTCTCAGTCTGATGTAATTCCTACCATAGCTCAGACCAGTGGTTAGATCAGAACCACCTTTTCATAAAGAATGTGACAAAAAAGAAATACACTGTTTTGTGTGTGTGTATCTGTGTCTCTAGTTCCATGAAGGCATGACAGAATTGTGAATTTACGGTTCCTTAATCACAATTAACAATTTTTCTGAAATAATAAAATAGATGATGGACTCAATTACTGTTTTTTTTTCACTTTGTTGTCCTCCAGTAGAAGTGCAGTTAGTTCAGCTGGATGGATCGATATGTATGGTCTCCTAGTTGTGAGTCTTTTCCTATTATAGCTAAAATTCATTTCACAGGAGACTTTGGATCCAGTTAGATGCAATTTTGGGACAAGTTTCAGATGAAAAATTAGAGCAGGCATTTTTACTGATTTTGATGACTTTGCATTTGGTAAGTTTTCAGCGGAAGGCCCAACAAGATACTTAGGCATACCTTAAACAATCAGAACCCTAGGAAAGATTCTCCGAAGGACTTCTGTGTGTTTGTGGGTGACTTATTTAAAAAAAAAAAACCCAAAACAAAAAACAAACAAACAAAAAAAAACCCCAAAAAAAACCCTACGCAAAACCACCCCCCCAAACTTTATTTAAATCTGTTGTAATATTATCAAAGGAGAAAATAGTAAGTACATGCTGCTATGTAGCAGTTTATTGACTAGAAAGGTTTCACGCTACGTTGTTTAAACCACTGAAACTTCTGAAAATTTCCAAGCTTTTTTTTCCTTTTAAGAGGCAAAACTTACTTTTTGTTGTCATCCAGTCACACCAGACAAAAAAAAGACCCTGTCATCTTTGTAGCCAAGCTTAGGCATCTTATAGAGTAATTACCAAAGAACTGCAAGATTTATTTTTTTCGTCATAATTTTTTTTAAAGTGTGAGTGTTATCTAATGGCCATCAGTAAACACAAATTTTAAGGTTCATTCTACTGCTAAAATAATTTTTTTTTTTCCAAACTGTAAGGGAAGGGAGCAAAACCATTATTGTAGTCTAGGTCTAGTTTAAAAGAATTTGCAGTCTGTACTCCTTTCTATGTTGATTTCTTCAGCGTGATGTTACATTCATGCAAAGAAGGTATTTTAAGCTTCATATTTCTGCATGAAACTGGGAGAAGTTTTTTATAATATTCATATGAAGAGGTGGATTATTGTGTATGTAGATGGGTGGTTAATTACTTTAAAAAAAAAAAAAAGATTAAATCCTAAAATAGCATAGAGAGATTACTGATACAGTGTCCTAAAATATAGCCTCTGCTTTGTTCTAACCAGACATGCTTTTATATTCACAGTAGCTCCATGATTTGTGTTACTCAAATAGATTTTGAAGAGTTGATTTTAATCCTTGAGTTGATATTACTGTGTGAGCTAGTTGGAATTTTTAGGGAATGATGACATCTGTTCTGAAAATAAGTAGTGCACATGTGGGATCACCACAAGACTGTCTTGATTACCATTCTGCTGTGTCCCAGCTCCAGCTGAAAGGACATCTTTGCACTCAAGGGATAACTCGGTTATCATGACCAGGCAGTTCTGAGCCTTTCTCCTAAAGCAGCAGATGTTTTGCAGGACTGTCTTGAGATACAGAGGTTAAGCTTAAATGTTTAAATTCCCTTTAGGCAGGCTGGTAGATAAGAAGGGACAGTTAGAAGCTGATGATACAATAGAGAATAGCTGCAGTTGTTTGTGATGCCAGTTTTACTCTTATACTTTTGTAATACTTGAGCATCTTTAATGATTAATGGTATTTCTTTTTTTCTTTTGCTTTTCAATGAGAAGTTGAAAATTCAAAATGTGCTTTCTGACAATTAGATCTTGTCATACACATCCTTTTTTAATAAACGTTTAATTGTTGAGTGTAATGAAATATGGCTGCATTTTTTTTTTTTTAAATAAAAAAACCCTAAACCATCATTCCTGCAATGACTGTTGCTCATTTTGTTTCTCACTGCTGATTTGCTCGAGCTTAGAGGTCTGTTAGTCTAGACTGGTCCTGTAACAGATGCGTGCATGCTACATCAGTGAAGGAATGACTGTTTGGCTCCTGCTCAGCCTAACATGAATTTTGTTGTTCTCAGTGCAAGTCTGGTATAATCTAACATAACAACTTGAAGGGGAAAGTTTCTCAATATGTCATGGACACTTATCTAAGATTAGAGGTGGGAAAGGGGAAAGTATGGGTTTCTTTTTTTGTTTTGCCTTTTTCTTAATTTTCTTTGAAAGTATGTTGTATATGAATCATTTTCAGAGTTTCCCGTATGTAACTTTCCCTTCATGCTTCAGTTTCTGTGAGGTTTTTCTTACTCTGGTGGGGGAAGGACTTCTGGGGAAAGGGTAAGGGGACAGGGTTTTTCCTCCTTATGGTTTTGTAGAAACTTGTGTAGCACTGAAACTGCTATACAGTCAGTTCATCTACAGTGAATTCATACACTTTTCTACCACAAGATCCTTTTCCAGCAACAAAGTATTCTATCAAGGGAGGCAGGTGAAACCATGCAAGAGAACAGGAGCACTTCCATTCTAAATCAACTTTTTGTTTTAGTTGGCAATACATACAGACTTTGTTCATTAGCCTGAACTGTGAAAACTGGTAAGATCTATTTTGTGTGTGTGTCTGAAGAGAAATAAATTTTTCTGTCGTTTCTATCACTTCATTTCCATTGAAGCGTCGCCTCTATATAATTACAACAGGTAAATCATAGCATCCTATTCTTTATGCTTCTTTATTTTTTTAATGAAACTTTTTTTGGGGGGAGGGATGGGAATCCAGGACATTCCAGCATCACTAGACTTAAAACCAGCTTCTCCTAACCTTGTAACGTATTACTTATGGCGGTCAGAAACAGTCTTGCATCATAGAGAGCTTTGTACTTAAGAGCTGGTTCTTAAGTAATAGACCACAAGCAATCTTCAGTTTTCGAAGAAATATGCTTTTGGTAGCAGACCATCCTAAAAGAACCAGACAAGAAAAGTTTGTCTAGTAAATAAAACTCAGGATAGTTATTACTGTTTTTACACTGAATGGCAAATTGCACCAAAGATGTAAAAATGGATACATGAGCCTTCTGAAATACAGAGGCCACAGTGACAGCTCATGGGTGACTCCTGATCACGATACTGAAAATGTGATGAAGAAGGAGACTTGACAGCAATATCCTGTATTTACAATAGCGTGTTTCATAAAAATGCAGTTGAGGATGCTTTTACATTTACATGATGCAGTACTTATTCATTTAGTATGTAATCGGTTTTATCCTTCATTTGATAGTAGTTGAAACATTTGGTTGTAATAAGCAGACAATTTCCTTTTACCTAAATGTGACTGATGTGAGGAAAAACAAAAAAATATTCACTGTAGCTCAAAGTTTCAGTCATGGCAGATTAATTAGCTTTGCCTTTTGAGAATTTGTATTCATTTTAGACACATTTTTGAAAGTACTTGCTGCTTTCTGGTAGCTTGTATATTTTTTAGAGAAGTACTGCTTCTTGTTTTGAACTCCCAACAGGCTTCTTCATGTTTGCTCATCAGTTAGGAAACTGTGAAAGTGCTCTTTGGTGCACTCCGTTCAGTATGCCGTTCAGATAAATCCTGACAGTGTGTGTACCATGTAGTCATGGGAACTTGGACCCTGATGGAGGGGAGAGAGATGCTTAAAGTGACATGACTTAAAGTTGGTTTTAGTGTTTAGATTGGAGTCCTGTGGAGATGTCTTCTGTAGTTAAAAAGCAATAAAAGGGAAAAAGTTGTTTGAAGAAAAAAGAAGGGACGGGGGGAAACAAACCACAAAACCATGTTTGTAATCCAACAGGGCGCCACTGAAAGACTGAAGATGAACGATTCAGAACAGAATTAGATTGGTTGATTTAATTTCCAGTATCTTTCTCACTCCAATGAGTAAAACTCAATTTTCGTAACTATTGTTGTGATTTGTAATGATGTGAATGAAGGTGTTTGTTAATAATTTTTAAAAATAGATGTGAAACAAATTTACAGGGGAGAACTGGAAGAAAGATCATAACATCTTACTTTGAATGGAATAGTACCTTGCAATAAAATCATTAGGCAAATCAAGCCAAGAATGCTAATTATTAGTATTGTTTCAGGTGCAGAGGTAGGCAATATAAGCGTGTTCTAAAAAAAGTGCCCTAAACCAATAGTATATTTTTATATTTCATAGGAAACTTTTCAGAATCCAGTTAGTAGCGTCTGCCATGGTACTTCTCTTAGAGACTGTTCTGTCAGATTTGATTTGATACTGGCTAAGAGGCCTAAAGCTTATTGGTAAGTGTGAAGGAAAACTCCTGAGATAATAGCATGAGTTTCCTTTCCTGAAGGAGTACAGCTGGAAGTACACTCCCTGCTGAAAAGTGCAGCAAACAGTTATTTTGTATTTCTAAAGGACAGTATTGATCTGTGTTGCATATATTGGGTTTTAAATACCGGTGGGCTAATGCTGAGGTTTTGTATAACAATTGTGACAAGTAAAATTTTTGAGGACAGTGGGTTTGATTGTGGTGATTATGAGAAACTTTTCCTTTAATGCTCCTGTGAAAAAGAAGCAAAACACTGTTGGGATCCCATTTCCCCCTTTATACCACAGATGTGCACATGAGCACCCACACGGCCCCCTTCTCTCTTTCACTCACTGGTGGAAGGACAGGCCTGAAGTTGTGTTGTTACTATGGTTAAGCCAGAGGATGTATGCCTTTTCTTTCTTTTTAGTAGCCACCTCTATCTTGACCTTACTTGTTTTATCCTTCTTCTTACGTTTGTTATCAGGAGAAATACAGAAGTCTTTCTGGTGCAGAAATAGATACTTATGATACCAATAGAGTCTTGTCTTTTGTTGGTTTTTCCTTGCCTCAGAACTAAAAATCTGGTATCATGCTGGAGATGACTTTCTGCAAAATAAAAGTCTGTAGGACTGCAAGGCCTTTGACATGATCTGCTCTGGTAGCCTTCTATCCAGGTTGGTGAGAGATGGACCAGATAAGTGACCTGTAGGGTGGGTGGGACATTGTCGGGGTTGCCAAGCCCGGAGGGTGGTGATCAGTGAAACAAAGTCCAGCTGGTAGCAGATTGCAAGTGGCATCCTTCCAGGATCAATTTTGGGGCCAGTACTGTTTGGTGTCTTTTAATTGTCTGGATGATGGGTTGGAGTGTGATCTCAACAAGTATATTTGGATGATAGCGTGTTGCCCAATATGCTAACGGGCAGAGTCACCGTTCAGTGGGACCTGGAGAAATGGTCTGACAGGATGAGCCTTGTGGGGTTCAGCAAAGAGAAATGTGAAATCCTGCGCCAGGGATGGAGTAGCCCCGTGCAGCAGTAGAGGCTGGCTAGAAGACAGCTTTCCAGGGAAGGACCTTGGACTCAGGTGATGACAAGTTGAATGTGGGTTGGCAGTGACAAAGGCCAGCCACGCACTGGGCTGTGTTAGCAAGAAAGCAGCCAGAGAACAGTGGTTCTTCCCCTCTGTTTAGCAGTTGTGAGGCCACATCTGAAGTACTGTGTTTGGGATTCATCAATACATGAGAGAAATTACATACTGCCACAGGTCCAGGTGAGGATCACCGAGCTGATTAGGGGCCTGGAACACATCACTTAAGGAGGGGAAGCTGGATTTCTTCAACCTTAGAAGAGAGACTAAGGGAAGGTCATATTGCTTTCTTCAAGTGCGTAATGGGAGGAAACTGAGAAGGCAGAAATTCTGATTAGATTTGAGTTTTTTTTGGGGGGGGTGTGTGTTTTTTTTTTTTTAAATTATTATTTTTGAGGGTTGTTTGTTTGTTTGTTTTGAACCATGAATCTGATGAACAGGTGCCCAGAGAGGCTGTGGAACCTCTGTCCACAGAGACATTCAAAACTCCACTTGACGGTAGAAGTAGTCCTCTTAAAATTGTTTGGACTGCATAATTTAATCTTCTAGAAGATATGCAGGCAGAGTAAAGTGGTTATTTAGTTTCATGAATGTATTTTTTGTGTTTTTGGGTAAAAGTTTACACTGAGCTTATTCTTGGAAAAACAGCACATTTAAACCTAATAAAACTGATGTAAGCAAAGTTGATAATTTTTTTCTTTCAATGAAAGACTTCTTTAATAGAAGAAATGGGATACTACTCACATTATCACAAATCTGTGTTTCAGAAAGTTTATCAAATTTGGGGTTTTGTATGATTTTTAAGAATAGTTTGAATTGTTACTGAGTGTTTGACAAAGATATAATTCTTTTTAAATGATCAACCTGCACCTCTAGAAAGTCAGCTAATTTATTCTGCAAAATGGTGACTGTGTTACAGTTTAAATACGTCTCTGCTGGATTAACTTTACTTCTATGAGGAAGATGATCTGTATTTTGAATTCTAGAGCTCCTACCTTAAATTTAGTACACTAATTTCCTTTCCTCTTGTATTATAGTTTACTTTTCAGGTAAATTATCTCTTGATTTTTTGGATTCACAAAGCAAGAATTTGGGATTGAAGAGAGAAACATACTTGAAGTGTTCTTGATACGCAACTTAGTCTTTCCCATAGCACTTCAGAAAAACTTCTTAGGCATGGGGGGGTGGGAAGGAATAAAATGTAGCAGGTTTTATTTGCCAAGTGAGTTGTGGCTTGTTATGAAACCACTAGAATTTAGGTATTCTATTTTGGTTAAATTCTTAAGACTTAATTTCTTTAAAACAAGACAGATAACCCCTGATTATTACATGAAACTCACTTACCATTTTTGTTATGCTCCACATTTAAAAGTTCCACATTTTATTTTAGTTATTTACCCCTATTTTAGAATTCAAAAATTTTCATGTTGAGCATATCACTGAGGAAGTGTTGCAGTATTTAAATCTCAGTGTGTATGCTTTTGATGCTATTGACGGAGTTTGGTTTTGTTTTATTCAGGTCATCTTATAATAAGACTGTCATGTTACTGCTGGGTGTAGAAACTTGGATTTCTGAGATATTCCAGGTTGTAGTTAATGAAGACTATTTTTGCCTAAGCAATATTTAGGCTATTACACATCTTCTAGAAAAGTGATATTTTGCTGTGCTCAAATTTGGACTGCATGGCGTTTTTGTAGAGCTGTGTCCTCACCAGTGCCAAGTACAGGAGGACGATCGCCTCCCTACTCCTGCTGACCACACTAGTTCTGATACAGGCCAGGATGCTTTGGCCTTCTTGGCCACCTGGGCACACTGCCGGCTCATGTTCAGCCGGCTGTCAATCAGCACCCCCAGGTCCTCTTCCTCTGGGCAGCTTTCCAGCCACTCTTCCCCAAGCCTGTAGCGTTGCCTGGGGTTGTTGTGGCCAAAGTGCAGGACCCGGCACTTGACCTTGTTGAACCTCATACAGATGGCCTCGGCCCATCAATCCAGCCTGTTCCAGGTCCCTCTGCAGAGCCTTCCTACCCTCGAGCAGATCAACACTCCCGCCCAGCTTGGTGTCATCTGCAAACTGACTGAGGGAGCACTCGATCCCCTCATCCAGATCGTTGATAAAGATATTGAACAGGACCGGCCCCAAAACATAGCCCTGGGGAACACCGCTCGTGACCGGCCACCAACTGGGTTTAACTCCGTTGACCACAACTCTCTGGGCCCGGCCGTCCAGCCACTTCTTTACCCAGTGAAGAGTGTACCTGTCTAAGCCGTGAGCCGCTGGCTTCTCTAGGAGAATGCTGTGGGAGACAGTGTCAAAGGCTTTACTGAAGTCCAGGTAGACCACATCCACAGCCTTTCCCTCATCCACGAGGCGGGTCACCTGGTCATAGAAAGAGATCAGGTTGGTCAGGCAGGACCTGCCTTCCATGAACCCATGCTGACTGGGCCTGATCCCCTGGTTGTCCCGGACATGGCTCGTGAGCACCCTCAAAACGAACTGTTCCAAGAAAGATATTGAACAGTACTGGGCCCTTGAGGTACACCACTCATTACTGATCTCCATTTGGACATCAAGCCATTGATTCAAACTCTTTGGGTGCAGTCATCCAACCAATTCCTTATCCATCGAATTGTCCATCCATCAAACCCATATCTCTCCAATGTAGTGACAAGAATGTTGTGTGGGACCATGTCAAAAGCCTTATAGATGTCAAGGTAGATGACATGAAAGTACATGAATGCGATGCTCACTGCAAAACAAACAAGACTGTTTTAATAAATACTTCTACGTGTCAATGTCATTGTCTTGAAAGTACAATACAATGAAAGTAGTTGAGCTGTTTTTTGTCCAATGTGTATCAAAGAGGTGAAGACAACTGTTAGAAAAATGTAACAGTGATATTAAAACAAACTTGAACACTTTGGTTCAGTGATGACAGAGTGCCTGTTTATGACCTTCAAAAACTATTTGTTAATTGTCAGTTTATGAAATTGTTGAATTTTAATAAAGTTCAATGATGCTGGGATGGTCTGGGAAATTGAAGTCCCTTGACATGTTGAGCAATCCCTTCTGTGCTGAGGTTGTCTGGGAACTCAAGAAAAGTGGTCTGTAAAGTATACCAGAATGTGCAAACTCTGTGCCAGCCTGTGCCACATTGTAAGCATGCAGGACCGTGATGGGCCATTCCTGTGTTCTTAGTAATGTAATGTACGATGGTGATGGTAAGTGTTCTTGAAATCAGCAGGAATGGGTCTCTTCTAACTAAGACTTCTTAAGGAGGTAGCTTAAATGTAAGATATACTGACATTCTTGTTGGTTGTGTTCTAGTTTTGTATTTTTTTTCGCTCACTGAGTGTCAGAATTATGGGGAAAATTGTAAAACTGAAGAGTGATGATGCTATGACAATGCAAGTGGGATATCCTCTTACCCTAGAAGAGTGTTTATACTATCTGTATTAGTCAGTAAGATGGAACTCAGTACAGACAATAACTAACTTTCTCTTTAAAGTTGAATGAAGTTGCCTTGAATGTTTTGACAAAGTTGTTTGTTTTTACTGTAAAACTGGTATTGCACACTATGTTTTCCTAACCTCACAAATGATGCTTTGATTTCTTTTGCAAATTGTTCTTCATATGAGGCCTTGCCGAAATTAAGCTTTTTATGATTTGATTTGGGAAAAATTACTTGGGAAAAATAATACTGATTTTTGCAAGGCAGGGGGATATATATTATAGTTTTTAGTATATTGTCGTGTCTGCAGCACCTGCACTGGTGTCATTTTTTTGGGAGTGTGCTGGTTTTTTTATGTCATTATTGTTGTTTTTCCCCCACCTTGTAGCCTCTTCTGGGAGGGATGAAAGAAGCCTGCAGAGGCTCTTTGATGTGAAGACCTACTTAAAATAGTTTTCAGTGTTATGATACCAGGGCTGTCTGTACACAGATTTGGAAAAAATGGTGCTGTTATATAGCTGATGTGATTTAAGCATAGAAGAGAAGTAACATCTTTTGGGGTGGGATCACCTGCAGGAGCTTGAGTGCCCAAAATGTTGTCTGCTCACTAGTACAGTTACAGGGAAAGGGATGCTAGTTCTCTCTAAAACCTCCCTTTTAAAAATGTTTATAGTCCTCTGGTGGCAGTTTTGTTGCCAAGCTAGCGTTGCTTTCACAGGAAGTGCTTGGAAGGAGACCTTGTTTAAACTGGCAAAGAAAACCTGAGAAGAAATGCAATTTTTTTCTTTGCTGACACTTTGCAGGTTAATGAAACTCTTTGTCATAGATGCTACTGACTTAAACCCTCAAATTCACTGCATGCCCTTCCTTGTCTCCCCATTTCATTTGAAGTGCTTTAAATGCTTCCTTACTTGCTTTGTTTTACCATGTCTAGGATAGGTTCTTCAAAAATACTGTTGTCCATGGGTATGGTACATGGGTATTGGTTAAAATATCTGTAACAGTGTTGCTTTACTTCCACAAAGCCTAGTCTTTGTTGAACTCATTTGTAGTTTAGTGTAGCTTCCTGTTTTTCTCATCTTACTTAATTGGGCAACAAGTTGCAGCAAAGCAGCTTCCTTTAAATTGAATCAGTGAATATTGTGCATATTCTAAATAGGGAAGCGACTAATGTCTCTTTGAATCTTACAAAATTCTTGGACGTTTTCCTATAGCTTTAATGTTTGTGTGGAAGGCCAAACCTGGTTGCAAATAAAGCAACTACCTGCCTTTCTGTGTATTCCTTTTCAATTTTATTTGATTTCATTTTTGCTCTCTATTGCTGTCTTTTGATGGTAACAATAAAGAGCTGTCTTACCTTTATTTTTTTCTGTTATCTCTATTGCTTCATGTTACATAACTTGTTCCTACAAGTAATGGTGCTACTTCATTGTGCTACCCTAAGATAATTATACAATACAATTGACATGTAGAAGTATTTATTAAAACTGTCTCGTTTGTTTTGCAGTGAGCATTGCATAGTGTGATTATTTTTATAGCAGTACAACTATTTCTTTGAAACACTCGTGTGTGTGTGTGTGATTGCCATGAGAAAAGCAAAGGGAAATGAGGAGAGTAAATAGAGGCAATCTAGCTAGGTGCAGAGCATGGTTCATACTATAAACCCAGGAAACAATGACTGACTTGGGGATTAGTATGAAATCATTGATTCATGAGTTAAACTGTAAGGGTGAGCTACTGGGCAGAGCGATGATATTCTGCTGGTAGTTGTAGTGTGCTGAAAGCACGTAGAATGTGTACAAAGATATTTGGATGGATGCCTCTTCTCTGTTAGAATGATTTTTACCATTGTAAACATGCAGGCTGGACCTTTGTCCGTTTGTCAAAAGTTAAACCAGAAGGCTGTGATTTATGACTTACTCAACAGGGCATTTTGGAATATCTTTCATCAAGTTTCTATATGAAACTTGAATTCTGAAACAATCCTATAATCTGTGGTAGAGGAAGAAGACCTGAACTTTGTTTGTCATAAAGCAGTGTGAAGTAGAGCTGGAGCTTTGCTTGAGGTTTTGAAAGTAAGTAGATGCACCTATGTAGAACGTATTAGGTGCAAGAAACACAGTATCTGTTTGTGATTTCTGAGCATCAGAGAGTGAAGCGTAGTGCTTGAAGGACTTCCCAGGCAGCATGGACATGCCCTATGCTACCAACCTGCTGAATAACTCCACCACGTGGAGAGTTTCTGCTGCGTCCATTGGAAGAATTTATAAAGGAAGTTACAGCTTGACCATGATTGAGAATTTTTAAATAAAGTTTAGATCACTCTTAAAACAACTCTAGATGAACTAAATGCATAAAACACTAGGTTTTGATAGTGTGAATTTTTAAGTATTGCTTATACAAGCTGTAAGACTCTTTAGTGTCATTTCCTGTCTGGCCTCAAAACCTGTATGTGAAGTGAGCAATTGCAGGAAAAAGAAATTAAGATCTCTTGGTCAGTTGAATGCTAGAGAAGTGGGTTTTATCCTTGTCCAGTTAATGAATTTGCCCGAGATATTAGAAAAGTTGTGTAAACAACACATTTTCCAGGTGACCAGTAATTGGGATTTCATAACTTCTGAGAATTTGCCTTGAAGTTGAGTAGTCTAGTTGAAGGAAGAGAATATTGAGGTCTTGACCTCAAGGCAATTGAATGTATTAATTGAACGTATAGAATTTTATAAAATACTTGTGTATTGGGCACTTAACATTAATGGAAGATTTTAACCCTGATCTGTTATCTTGCTGTTTTTGACAGGGGTCCAGGCAAATTCATTCCTATTGTAAAGCTCTGAGATTATAGTAGAGTCTCATAAAACTGAAAGAGGAAATTTAATATTTCTGTTTTCAGAGCGGGGTTTGAATAGCCTGTAGTTTTAATGGGAAGGTAAAAGAATGCAAGCCTAGAAGCGTAGACTGAAAATGCTTTAAAAAGCAGTTCATTGATTGAGCACCACCCAGCCTTTATACAAGATGGGCCAGGGTAAGTCATAATAAGGGGCTATAGAGACACGTGGTCATTTAGTGACACAGTGTAGGTGTGTGTCTTACATACGGTAATAACTAAGATGTGAATGGAGTCTGCAGTCAGGCTTCTTCTGTTCTTTGTTAACCTTACTATTTTACCCTTTGTGTGAGGGTATATGCATACACATCAGTACAAAAAATATACACAGACCTCAGAACAAAACTGTTGTGTGAATGGAGCTGTTTCTTTTCTGTTTCTGCACTATGGTTTCTGCCCCACTAAGCAAGGCAAATGTAGCATGTGGAGAAACGGTGCTCTTTCTTCAGCAATACAGGCATTTCATTTGAATCAAGCTGAGGCGTAAAGAGCAAGCGTTGCCCCAAGCATGTCACTTCTCTCCTGAAACTTGAAGACAGTCAATCAGTTTAGGGTGGTGCAAGTGCTTTGGTTTATTGGACTACACTGTAGGCTCAAACAGGCTTCCAGTAATCAATGGTTTTATTTGTGTTGGGCTTTGATTTTGTGGGATCAATGTTCAGATCCATTTTCAGCCTAGGAAGCTTTCAGTTGAGTTTGAAGAAGCCCTACTTACAACTTTGTTGCTAAAAGTAAATGTGGTCAAATACGTACTTTGTATGTTGTAGATGGCCTCTACAGCCTGGTTTGGATCTACTGTTCTGTCCCATCAAGTTTGCAGCCTTTGAAGCATTCTTTCTTTCTTTTTCTTTTAATAATAGAGCTAACAAAATGGAATAGAAGATTATGTTGGTTGAAAAAGATAGTTTGTCTAAAAAACCAAACATACGGACAGGAGAATGACAGGTCAAAGGCAATCAGACTGATGTGTTCCTAAAGTGCTTATGATATATCGGTGTAATGAGTTGTGCTGTCTTGGATATTGCTTTCCAAACAATTGCATGAGCTGTATGATGAAGTATAAAGCAAAAGGTAGATGATGAAAGATTACGATCATGTTCTAGGAACTGCTGGGGACCAGATACAGTTTAGTACTTAATAGCATGATGCTTCAGCTCATTGCTCCAGTACATTGGAGGCAGAAAACTTATTAATTTCAACTGAGGAAAGAGGAAGCAATGTTTAAAAACTTCAGCAGTATTAAACTTGAGCAGTGCTTTATAATGAAGTTATATGAATTTCTGCTCTGACTTTGAGCAGAACATTGGGATGGTACTAATTTATAGCCCATAGTAAACAATTTACTTACAGATACAAGATCTACTTGCAAGATTTAAGATTTAAGTGTATATATATAGCACAAGTATATATATTAAGTACATTTGCTACCGAGTATAAAAGTTAAATTCTTACAAGGAGAAAAAGCCTTTCTTTTGCTGACTCAGTTTTACATTGGTGTTCATGCTTTCCGTTCTTCTGTTGTACTTTCTATCTTGTCCCTTCTTGAGGGGCCCGACGTTGACTGATACCAAATCTGTGTGAAAGGCTTTTAAATGCTTCAGTGCTTGTAGCAAGATCTCCAAAAGACTTGCCTAATAACTCCTTCTATAAAAAGTGGTTTTATTTTGCAGAAATAAAGGTGTTATTCACAACTTAGTAGATTCTGTTTTGCTGGGTAGTTTGTTCTGAAAGACAACATATGTCCCTCTAAATTGTACTAGTTACAACTTATTCTGTTATCCATTTTCGTAGCTGCTTTAACTTAAAGCTTCTCAAACTCCCTGGCTTATGTGAATATGACCATCTGTATTAAGAAATGAGAAAGGTGAATTGGTAGGAATTGAAGCACACTGTGTGGGTTGAGAAACGTATTTGAATTGTGTACTATGGTTGAAACAGTAAAAAGTTTATTTGCACAAGATATTCTCAAAAGTTTTCTAGGTTGTAAATTTTTTTCACCAGGAACTACCACCACATTGAGTCAAACCACAAGTTCACCTAACCCCGTATCATGCCTTTTAACAGTGATCAATAGCAGCTGCCTTGGGGAGAACATTAAGAACAGGGAAACTTGCCGTGATACTATTCCAACAATTTGCAGCTCAGAAATTTTCTGAGCTGAACGTGATGAACTATTAAACACACAGATGTCTTGGATATCCCTCTCATTCGTTACATGAGTTCAGAAAGAATTTGTTAGCATCCATGGAAACCTAAATTTCGCAGCTTACCTAGGTGGTGCTTAGGGAAAAAAGCTGACTTTTAAATGAAGCCTGATGATTTAATTTGACATCCCTAGTTTTAATAGTATGAGAAAATAAGTAATCATTCCCTGTTTATTTCTTCTATTCCTTACAGACTGTAGATCTCTCTTGTTCTACATCAGTCATTTCTTCTTCAGGTTGAAGAATCTTAGCATTGTATGTTTAACCCCACCTCTCTTAGGAAATGTTTCCCTAGTTGAGGTCAACTTAGTTGCCTTCCTTTATCCCTCTTTCACATTTTTGAGATACAAAGAACAAAATGCAGATGTACTATGATACTTGCATCTTGGTGTAATGATGCCCTCGGTGCTGCTCTTACTCCATCACCAATGACTTGCAGCATTATAGTTTGATATCCTGGTAGCTCCTGAATATTCAAGGAATAGTTCAGGAAAACTTCTTCTAAAACTGTAGCATATTTTTGCCTACCGTGGTAATGGGGGATTCAGAGACTCACATTATATATGTAAATTTACAAAAGTGTTTTTCCTGTGTGCATTGTTTTATGGTTATGTATATATATTTATTTTTTTTATCTGCTGTCTTAATGGGCAGTTAGTATTTGTGAAGTTACCTGTACTCTACACATCTAGTTTTCGTTTTTCTTACTTGAACAGCTTATATCATCAGCAAACTTTGTCACCTCACCATTCACATCCTTTTTTAGATAATGTATGAATACATTGAGCTGCACAGATGGTAGAACTGCTTCCTGATGACTTCTCTTGAATGACAAAACTGACAGCTTATTGCTGTTTCCTTTCTTTTTAAACAGTTGCTGCTCCAGAAGAATGGTTTCCCCTCATCTCATGTCAGTTTATTTCTTTTTCAAGAACCTTTGGTGTTGAACGTTGTTAGATCTTTTTGGAAATTCAGATAGACTCTGTCAAATAAGTTGCCAACAAACCTATTTATCCACCAAAAAGTCAACATAGTCTATTAAATGACTTGGATCTTGAGACATCTCTTTACAAACTCATGGTTTGTGTTATTTTTGTTGCCCCTCTCCCCATGGTTTGTCAGTTTCCCTGTCAGTTTGAGGTGTGTAAATGAGAGAGGAGGTGCACAGCAGAATTAAGACAAGCTTTTTGCTTTGAATGTGTTTGAAAAAAATACTAGTTTTTATGCATTTAGAAAAATTGTTACTATAAATCTCCTGTTTTGCGATTTTTACATTTAATTTGCAGAATACTTGTGTGATTTCCTCATTTGCCCATGACTTCAACGTGTTGAAGGATGTCTTCTTTTAGTAATTTCCTTTACTCTTTTGTCATTGTGGTCTTTCTGAAAAGCTGTTTCTGAAATGACAGACATTTATTTACTTAAGTACAATCACTTAAAATATTATTGTCAAAGACTTGAATTTGTATATCAGGGACAATAGGAGAAGATCTCCTGCAACATACCTTGATGAAACACTGTAATATTGAAAATTATATGTGAGTAGTAATTTGGTACAACTAAATATTTATAGTGTTTCAGTAGGAGACCACCTCACATTAAGCTTAATTTTAATGTACTTTCAAAAAGTTTGTGTGTTTCCAAACAAACTGTCACAATTGGGTTAATAATGCCCATGCGAGTACATTTTCAAGAAAAAAGACCTTTTTAACCAGCTGGCCTCCGCTAAAAGCATGTGCGAGACTGGAACGCTTATGGAAGAATTTTAGCTTAGAAGTACGCTGAAGACAGCCTCTAAATTTCCTTTTATTATTTAGTTGAAGAGGTTCTGACACCCACTAGCAAATGGGATCGGTGAACATGCTTTCCGTGCGTTGTCCCTGTCCATTGAGCTGATGTTCAAAATGTCAGGAAACTTCCTTCTTTCCCTGTGGAAAATTAGACAGCACTTCTGTGGGGAAGTTAATATTAGGATATCCTGCTACAGAGAAAATGATCTGAAGTGCTTTCGTACATCATCTGAGAATTGGGCAGATGATTACTTCAAAAAAAGTGAATAGTACTTAAAAACAGGGTAATTAATTTGGTAAAATGAGGGGTCAGGTTCACAGTGTTACTGCTGTTTCTCTTACCTGCTTGGATGAGTTGAATTAAAAATAAAACAAAACCCTTTATTTTTTACAATGTCATCTTTGTGTCTTTACTGAGAAGATTTTGGCCGCTTTTTTTTCCCTCCTCTCCTTGCCTCAGTACATTGCTGTCGGGCAGAGTCTTTGCTCCGGCGCTGCCGGAGCTTGCATTAACCGCACGAGTGCCTGCGCAGGAAATGGAAACTTTCTTGCATGCGCTGCAAGAGACGTTGTGACATTCTATGGGCTGTGTTGTGTAGGTGGCATTGCTGGCGTGAAGTTCTGCCTCTCAGCAGGAAGAATGTACCTTCTCTGCTCCCCTCCTGAATGGGGTTGATCAGGGAGAAAGGTCAGATTACCAAACTTGAAGCGGAGATGATCAGTTCAGGATTTAAAAATATGTAGCCAACTGCTGTTAGTTACCCTTTTCTTTGACTAACAGTGTAACTTTGGTTTCTCATATTGCCTTTGGAGTTGTTTTTCTCATCTCTTTCTTTTGATCACTTGTGTAGTAGACATGGCAGAAGTAAAGGGTGTAGTCCTCCAAGCTTAACTCGCTAAGCAAGACGTTTCTTTGTTTCAACACATAGCCTTATATCAAAGGGTAGGTGAACCACTAGGCTGGAGTTACACAATTCCCCTTTACCTGGTGATAGTTGAGTGTACGGCAGGAGTGGCGTTTGCTACTGCCCTTCTTCCCCAGCCTGCTTTTCTTGACTTGTGTGCCTAGAACAGCGGGCAGCACTGGCCTGTACAGTAGCAAGGGCTAGTTCCTTGGCTCTTGCTGCTGAAGAATGAGATTGCTTGCCTCTCCTTGCTTTTATTCCTGTTGACTGGACATTTGTAATTTTTTTTTCTAGTAGAATATTTGTTTCCTGAGCTGGATGCTTCGTCTACTGGTTTTTAAGTGTGAAAAAAAAATCAAAAAGGCATCTGCCCCACAGATTGCACTGGAAATGCAAAATGATGCAGTTCTGGGAGAAGAAAAAGGGAAAAGGGATGAAAAGGGAGATGAAGATCTTCATGCATGGTGGAGGAATATGCTTCTATGTTATCTTGAGCATGTGGCTCTCGTAATCTTGTTTCTTCTTTCGTTTACAGAGATAACAAAATGTATCATTAGATTTAAGTAGGAATTTGTTTGCGGCATGAAGGTATTGAGAGCATTGGGTTTTTTGGGAACTTTGATGTTCATTAGGGAGTAGTTCTGTTTCTGTGCCAGGCAATGTTTACTTTATCTAGTTGCTTTTTTTGTTTCCTTTGCAAACTGCAGTCTTACTGTTTCTTACTTTCTCCTGTAACTGTTAATGTTTCTTATTTAGCTTTTCTTTCCCAGACAAGCTCCTAGGCTTTAGAAAATTTGGTTATCTGACTTCTGTGGGATTAAATTTAATGCAAGGGAAAATTGAGTATTTTTTTTTTTAAATTAGTGTTCTTTTTGTTTTATATAAAGGATTGTAAATTTTTTTTTTATCAGCATGTTAGTATTAAAGTTGCATATGAATGGATCGGTTATTCCCATATGGTCATTAAAGCCAGTACTTAAAATATTACAGTCTTGATGTCGTGCTCTGTGCTTGCTTTTTAAATTTTTCTTGTGATAGACAGTAAATTGTAAGTTAATTTTATTTCCTGTTTATATTCTGAGTATTTCAGTGTTTGGTTTTCAGATAATTTTAAATAAATGTTTGTTTTTTAATGGAATCACTTCACAGTTTTAAGGGATGACTCTTCATAAAATTAGCAGAACTTTACAGTTGGTGTCATATTTAAACTAAGTTACTGTTTAGGAAGAAAAAGAGTAGTTACAACACTAAGCCAACACTTAGAGCAAATGGAAACTGTTACTTTATTTTTAGCTTGCATAGATTTGTCTGGCTCTTGCTTTTTGCTGAGTTCCCCAATCTCAATATATTTAAACCTCTCTAGTCCTCGCATTGTAAACTTCTGTATCAAATAATGTGGGTAAGCTGGTACTACAGCCACGTGTCACGCATGCTAAACAGATTAAAAGAAACTGAAATAGAGAAAGGAACTTGCACAGAAGGTCGGAGTATTGTGATAATACTAATGAGACATCTACGTAGGATGTATAGGAAGTTACCAGGTTTCAGCTTGAGGCCAGAAGCAGATGAGACACCAGTACCAAGGTTACTTTGTGTGATTGATAGGAGGATTGCTGTTTGAAGGTTGATAAATAAACTAGATTCCTATCTCTGTAATCATGTTATGACCCAGGCTGGCCTTAATAGGTCGCAGGGTAGCGCTGCGGCAGCTGAGAACAGTTGTTGTTTTCAAGCAGTGATACCACTGAGCTGATGCAGGTTGTCTAAGAGAGGTTGTATCTTCTACGGATTCTCACTAGCTTTTCATATGTGAAATTTTTTCTGTTTCTTAATGAATAGCATTTACTAGTTGTTACGGTGTTTCATTAAAGGGGATACCTGAAGAGCTTTACCCAGTTCATGAAAGTGATAATTTTCATGATAATGTTGGATGAATGATAAGTAATAAATGAAATTGTAAAATAATTTTTAAAAAAAGTGCTCTCAAGGTCAAAGACAAATTCAACAGTCACTTATAACTAAAAAAATATTGCCAAGTGTATTGGGTCCTTTGTGGAATTAGAGCTGGCTCTGTCCGACATGGAGGCAGCTTCTGGTGTCTTCTCACAGAAGCCACCTCTGCAGCCCCCTCCCCACCCTGCTCGCCCCACTACCAAAACCTTGCCGCGTAAACCCAGTACACCAAGTCAAGTAGGACATCTACCTAGCAGTGAAGTTATTGTAATGTTGAATTTGAAAATGTCGTTAGCCAAACGGTGGTAACAACACCTGTCAAATGTGGCTGTGGAATAGAGAATAGAGTAGTGAAAGGCTAATCAAAATGTGCCTGCCAGCAGCACACAGTTTGATAGTGCAATCCTTTTTGTAAGACTCTCTAACATAAAATTGTCTAGAAGTATTTGCCAGGAACTAGTTTGACTGATAAGTGTACTTAAAGGACATTTAAATCAATTCTCCAGGATTATTGCATGTGTAGCAAGTTTGACTATTTTGGGAGAACAGGCTTTCAGTAGAGTTGGTCTGGAAATGTATGACAAATGCAGTGAGTGCTTTTAGGAGTTACTGTGTACACCTTGTAGATTTTGCAGAATGGATATAATGAGTGGGTGCTGATGTCCAGATTCCTGACTATATAGGGGCCCAGTAGGAGCTTCTGCTGCACATGCTGTGAGCCGGTACTTATGTTGGGTCATAAAACCTTTGGAAATCCAGACAGCTGCAGAAAATCCTCAATTTGTGTGGGCATGATTTCTGAGTTTCTTAGCCTGTCATACTGCTTCATTGCTTGGACCATTCAGCTGAAATGGGAACTTATGCTTCTGATCACCCCTTGAATAATCTAAAGGATATAATAGGCAGCTGGGGGGTTTGGTAGCATGCCCCTCTTCGATAATTTGCTACATGGTGGAATGAAAAATTTGTTACTATTTCTTTACCTTAAAATCACACTCAACTCAAACCAGGGTAAAATACAGTGCAAATTTAAAACATTCATTGTGACTTTGAGAACGGACAACACAATTGCAAATGTTTTTCAATGATGTAGGAAAAAAAAAAGGGAGAATGATACTTAATTGAGTTGCACCTGACTTCACTTAGTGCTTTTCCTCTCTCTCTCTTCCTCCCTCTCTCTCAAGTTAGCACACTGAGTCAGCTGGAGAAGTGCCTGTCCTGGATTCTTTCTTTCATCGTACCTCCTGCTGCACCTGGTAGAAAGCACATCCAGTCTTGATGCAGAGTGTTTTTGTGTATGACTAATCTTATCCTTGAAGTCATGGGTGGAAAAGAGGGAGGGCTTTAGACTTTAAATCCTTCTCCAATTTCTTCTTTACTTCTTGCAGTTGCAAATATGGGTCAAGATATCTTGCTGTATTGTTGTATTTGACAGGCTGATGAACAAATGTTTGCCTGAGAGTGTGGTTAAATTTTCCTGTCCCTTTTTGTAACTTGCTCAGTATGTTATGCTGCAAAGTCTTTCTGATTTAACTATTTTTGGTGGTACAGACTCTGTCGCTCTGCATACCAAGAATCATGTTTTGTACAGGGTACTGAATGGGATAAATATGTATCATTACAGGCATTGAATTAAGTCTCGCCATAATGAGGTCTACAGTTGGGGTAACTGTCCTCCAACCTTTTTCCTAAGCTTACGACAACAGCAGATAGTAACCTGTACCTGCTTATCAAGTATGAAGGGGGCTATGGAATGAATATTTAAGCAAAACAAAACAAAACCCCCATTCCTTTAATCCATAATTGCCTTTCCTCTCTCAGGATCAGGTGTATTCAATTCTTTTTAACACAACCATAATAAAAGCATCATCTTGGAAAAGAATAACTCATTCAAGAATTCTTTCATATACTTTAAGGGCATTTTTAATGTATAATAAGATATACAATTCAGAAGAAATATTTATATTGTATCTTAAGAAACATTTTGTTGCAAATATTCCTTATTTGATGTGATTTATGATGAATAAGTTGTAGCACAGCCTGTTAAAAAAATCACTCCTTTATGTTTACTGATGCCAGTCTTAAGTGGAAAATTTCTGCTTTTAGTTCAGTAGTACAATAGCTGCACCAGTGATGACTTACCTGATGTTAAGACCACACAGATGTGATGTTCTTCTTGAGAACATTTAAGATGGCTCAGATGATTAGTATTTACACGCAAAGCAAAATAGTGGACAGCTAGTTTTTCACCCCCTTCTACCAGCAGTTTGAATCGATTGGGCTCCAAGCTGACAATTATGTTTCATCTTTGGAGTGCCTAAAAGATACCTTTAAGGTACATATATCGGTACTTTTTGAAAATAATGCTTCTCCTAACGAGTGAATTGCTTGGAGACTGCTAAGCGATTTGGAAAACATACTTTCTGGTCATAATACTCCTCTGTAATCTATGGTACAGATGCAGTTAAGGCCCGTAAGTTAGGTAGTTGCAATGATTGTACAGTGCTGTTAAAGGAAGGTAACCAGTAAAAATGTGGGCTAAGCTACGTTGTGTTTGCTCCAGGCTAGGAGCATGCACAGGGGTAGTTATTAATGGTTCAGTTTCATTTTACTTGTTAAGACATTGTATGTTGGTTGTATATCTAAGATTTGGAAAAAAAGAACCCAACTTACATTGTATAGTCTATGGGCATTCATACATTATTAATAAAATTATTGATTTTTAAGACTTGTTTTTATTTTTATTAATTTGGGTGAATTATTTCTACAGGAGTTGTTTTGTTTCTTTGTATCAAAAGAAATAATTTTAAAACTGCTGCTCATGCTAATAAAAACAAAAAGCTTTATACTGACTCAAGGCATAAACAGAATAGAGGTCTCAACGGAGCATGTGACTGTTCAGGCATAACAAAATCAAAGCAGCTGGTTGAATAGCTTGGGGTTTTTTTTAGTGCCAACCTTGCCAAGACATCTGTGTTCTATAAAACATTAAGGGGAGAAGCTGATTTCAAATAGTGTTATTTTTGTATACCAAATAATGTATTGTTTTTGACAGCCTTGCTTTTGAATGAGGGGTCTGTACAAGTTTCCATAGTCAAAAAGGCAGGATGCCATGTGACTGTCCCTTCCACTGCAGTCTTTCTAAAACGCAAAGTGTTTTAGTAAGAGTCTGTTTTAATTTGGAGTGTCAATTTTATATCAGCTGTTCTCTTACCAAGCAGGAAGGTACTTTGGATTCATTGCAACAATAGAACCAGCACTGAGTTTTGCCTTGTGAGAACCAGGGGAAAAATCTTTACTAGATTAGGTGTTATACTACTCAACTGTGAAACTAAGAGGCACACAAGGTATTTGGGTTTTAGCTATGAGTTTCAGAAATGTATACTAGAAGAGTATTCTGTGGTAGCTTCATGCATGCATCTTTGGAAAATCCTTTTTATAGTTGAAAATTACCTCTAGTTAATTGTTTTGGTATGTTTTTTCTTTCAGTTTCACAAAGTTTAGAATATAACTGAGATTATTTTTTTTTCCCAAGATTCCCAAGACACCCAATACACGCCTTCTAATCCCACACTTAACCTAACTCCAGGAGTCTGTGATAGCTTACTTCACTTTAAATGACATGCGTAGGGATCAGAAGATACTGCTGTATCATAGAAAGGCTTGCTTTCTTGTAAGACCGAGATTCTCTGAATTACTTGAGCTCAGATGAAGTTCGTGACACTTCGTCATAGGAATAACACTTTATTTTGGTGAGGATACTTAATTTCTAAAGTTATATACTACCACAAATTGTCCAGGAAGTGTTAGTTCTTAACCTCACAGGACAATTGAGAAGAGAAGCAAAGTTGCTACTAATTGTTATGAAATAGTGATGTTGCAGTGAAGTTCTTTTTTAATTTTACAGTTCCTGTATGTAAGAGCATGCACACAGTAGTTGCAGCAGGTGAACATGTGTTGTTACCCGAGTGACCATGTAGTCTTACCCTGTTGTCATGTGAAGGTAACTCAAGGTAGTTTAGTGTAATAGACAATCTGAAATAACGCTTGGAATTTAAATTTCTTCGTTATTAAAAAAGAAGTCTTCCTGTAAGTATTGGCAGTATGAAACATGTAAGTTTGAAGTAATTATTTGTGGAACTCATAATTACAGGTCAAAACCTAAATCATCGCTTTTCAGAGTTTCACAGACAAAGTTTCTGTAGCATCTGTTCTTGCAGGGTCGAGTGGTGCCGTCCTGCCTCCCTTCCAGCCCTGGGCTGCAAATTCTGTTGCCGAGTGGTGCCGTCCTGCCTCCCTTCCAGCCCTGGGCTGCAAATTCTGTTGCGCCACGTGCAGGTGTGCACGTGGAAGGCACAGCAGCAGCATGGATTTAGTTTGTGTAACTAGGAAACCATTTCTTGAATAAAATGTTAAAAAATTGAAGACGTTCTGCATTTTTCCCTTTTATTTAGTTAGTAGTGTCTACAATAGCACCTTGGGAACAGTGACTTTTTTTTAACTGCATGGTTTTTAGGTTTCTATCTTATATTCATTTGTTCTAAATTTGTGGTCAGTTAATCTATGAATTCACTCAACTGGAATATGTGACATGTTCTTTGCCTATTCAAGTTACCTTAAAGGTGTGTTAAAATGTGTTAGTCGTCTGTTAGCTGTTTGGGTAGGTAGTGGAATTAATATTTTTTTGAAGGATGTGAACTTTTACTGAGCTCTCAGCCGGAACAGCTGCAGCTAACTGTGTTTTGTAAGCTATCTGCAAGGCACTGATCGACTGACAAACAAAGAGTGAATGGGAATAATGGTGACTTGAGGAAAAAAGCCTTGAAGTTGTCAAAGTGGAAGTGGGAGGAGGATGAGACTAGATGGAAGAAAGGCTAAGCATGCTGGGTGAGGTTAGAATGACACAATAAGGATTCAAAAAAGGGACGAGCCCAGAAAACGTTAACAGCACGCAGAGAAAAGGACACAAAGTGTTATGTGAGTGGGCTGTAGATCTTTCAGGTCAGTAAGTTAAAACAAGTATTACCAAAGGTGGTATATTTTTAATGGCATGCAGCAAAGTAGACATCAGGAAACCATGGCACTTCCGGACGTGCATGAAATGCAGCATCTTGGAGCTTGTGGATCTTGCCAAGGTCTGAACTTGGTGAGAGCAAGGTTCTCTGCTTTTGCAGAGATTTGTGTGTAGATTTTTTTTTTTTAATCCAGTCCTTGACAAATTCATTGATCTCTGGTGTAGGTGAAGAATGTGTGTTATCTTGAAGATTGTTCTCATGGGAAGTGGGTGTCTTGTGATTCCTCTAAAATAGCTGTGGTTGCTTGTATATACACCTTCAGCTGTTTGGTTTTTCTTTGGCGGGAGGAGTAACCTTACAGCTTTCCACTTTTTCTTAACCTATTGTCTCTTCCTTGCTGTCTTCCACTTGCGCCTATCCTTGACTCTGGCCTTCTGTGCTCATTTGCTTGTAGACTTAAAGGGAGCTTCTTTGACTTCCGTCATACCTCTTATGCTTGCTAGGCACTCCCTTCGAGTGTGCTCAAATGTTACATATTTCTCTTTCATGATTTCAGTAGAAACTTAAAAAGAGTGCTGTCTGTCATGCTATCAAGTGCTGTCTTGTTGTACTCCTCCTTTGTGTAAGAAAGCATATTCATTTTCTTTCATGTGTTGCCTCTGTCAGATCAGAGACTTTGTTCAGTGCTTGCAGAGTTCTTACCCCAAAGGAGTTTGGCTTATGCTTGGGCACTTTGGTAATATAAGGGAGAATACTTCAGCCTTTGCTGAAGCTGAGAATTTGACTTAATTTTTTTTTTTTAATTTTTAGACTATATCATCTATGGGGAAGCTGTCATTAATTGGTCAAGGCAAGTCCTTACTGCCATTACAAATTAATTTCTTCTCTTTGTTTTTTTTAAGGGGATAGGGAATGACATGTACATGCTAGTAAGTTTCTGATCTGATTTGCAGGCTTTAAAATAAATCTTTATAAAAAATATATTTTTTTTCATATCACAGCACCTTAACTCCTGAGTATTTCAGGTACAAAGTATACAATGGTGCAATTATCTCTGGCTTTACTTTTAAGTGGGGAGGAATGTTAGGTTGTGTGATAAAAGGCTCATCCCCACCAATACAAAGGGACCCAGTGGAACAGTGACAGGTGGGGAAATCCTAATAATCTGAGAAATGGAGCATCCTGGCCTGGCTCTTCCTCAGTCTGCCACATGAAGGTGATCAGCTCCATGAGACTTATTATGGGATGGAGAGGAAAAGCATCATGGAATCGCTCAGGACTTACTATGGAATGTTTAGAGGAAGGACCAAAGGCAGGGAAAGGGAGGATTTGCGGTGGTTTTGGGAGGAACAAATATAGGAAAACAGAAGAATAGGGGGATAAAGGGGCTCGTCATATTTTCCTGGGTGAGGGGGCTCTCTTCTATATGCACGTGTATATAAGGAGTGCTAAGTGCCAGTGTCAGTCCACGGCCCAGACTGGAGTTGGGCCGTTGGGTCATAGGCGCCTTGAGGTGCCAGCAACTGGAGTGCATGCATACTGTGTGGATATGTATGTCAGTATGCAATATTAAGCTAATAAATATTAAGTAGGACTATTATTAGGCTGGTGAGTAGGTAAGATGCTTGGGAACCAGGTATTGAAGCAGCTATAAGTCTGGGAGAGATGGCCTTTCAGGGCAGGAGAGATGGTGTGTGGTGTTGGGTTTGGTATGAGAGGAGTGTTGATGGCCCATTCATGCTTTGGTTGTTGCTGGGTGGTGCTTCTACCGGGGAGACTTTTGGTTTCTCTTTTTGGCCTCCCATGCCCTGCCATGTGCAGGGAAGCTGGGGGGCGGGGGGAGCACAGCTGGGATGTTTGACCCAGCTGGCCAATTCCCCAGCTGGGTATTCTATACCATGTGACATCATGCTCAGTATAAAAACCAGGGGTGTGGGGGGGCTTGCCCCCCATTCGTGACACGCGGTCAGCGAGCAATTGCATTGTGCATTGCCTGCTTTGTATATTCTGCTATTGTTGTTGTTCTCATTGTTATTATTACTGTTCTACTTCGTTTTATTTCAGTTATTAAACTGTTTTTATCTCAACCCATGAGTTTTCCTACTTGTGCCCTCCCGATTCTCTCCCCCATCCCACCGGAGGGGGAGGTGAGCGAGCGGCTGCGTGGGGTTTATTTGCTGGCTGGGGTTAAACCACGACAGTCCTTTTTGGCTGAGAGAACAGAAGAACTGCCAGTTGGTTGCTAGAGGGGCCAGCAGGTCCAAGCCAATTACCGGAGATGCTGCAAGGTCTCAGGGCTGGTTGAGAGACCCGTTTGCATGTGTATATCTCTGTGCATGAGGCACATTACACTGCAGTAACATATCTTTGTCCTGGTCAGCCATAGTGTAGATGAGCATGAAGAGCCCTTCGTGCTGTGTGTCTGCTGGAAATACATGCTCAATCTTGGAACTAGAAACGTGGAACCTCACCTTTATTGAGCTACTGTAATCAGCAACCGATAACCCATTTGGATGGAGTTTGTGTGTATGGTTGTCTTTTTCCTCTGCTTTCTTTTGGGTGTGGCTAAAAATAGTACAAGGTAGACTCTTGGGATGTATCCAGCATGGCAATGAGGCTTTTTGTAGACTTCAGTTCAAGAGGTTTATTTACCAAATTATATGTCTAAAGAGAGCAAATCTTTATTCAGATGTAACAAATATCACTTTTGGATGTTAGATTATTATTTTTTTGTTGGAGCCCTCTGAAGATCATACCTAATATCAAGAGGGCCTCTTGCCTCTTCCTATAGTGGCCTAGTGATAGCTGCCCTTTTCTGCAGAACCTATAACCAATGAATGGGTACAACTTTGTATAGAAATGAGCACAAAATTTAAAGAACTGGAGGATGAAGTGAGCATATAGTAGTCTAACTCTATAGCCTTCTGAAAATCAGACTCATCTGACAACAAGAAGTCTTTGATAGTGGTCTCAATTTTCGACACTGTTTGCTGTGTTCTAGTTTGGAGCATGAGTGTTGTTTCAAAGTGATTTTCCTAATTATCCCTCTTACTATGCTGTGTTTCATGTCATGGAGCAGTTTTATAGTAGACAAAACCGGCTTACTTTTGGATGAAAATAAACTGGAAGATGCACTCTCAACTGCTACTGAGCATTCAGCGCACAGAGCAGTTTAGATCTGGTCTGGAGTAAACCTGTCTGAAATACACCTTATGTGGATAAAGTGTGTTTTGTTTTACAGATCCTATCCTAATATTGTGCTCTACTTGTGGCTATAGATATGGTCTTTATTTTATGGAGCAACACAAATATGTCTGGTGTGAGTTGTTTGTTTGCTTTTCCTCCTTTAAACAACAGCAAAGCTTCACGTAGGAGGAGTTGCCTTCCCACGCTTTCTAAGGGGGCTTTGTGTTTGTGCACCCTCCTGAAGAGGGAGCTGCAAGTAATAAATATCACTTGAAAAGATTCTGGATTGCAAATCTGCTTCATCTTTTCCTTATTGCGGTATATATTTAAATGCTTTTCCACTGTGCTGTTTATTTTGCTTCACTGTTTGTATTATTTCCTTAACACCAATTTTTTCCACAGTGCCTATGACTTTGTCAGTTGAATGTCTGTAAAATAATCCGGTGTTTATGGTCCTCAAGCTCTGTCTTTCATCTTTTTATAACTATTGTGAAATGTACCATACAATCACATTCACCATGGGAGATAGTTATTTACAGTTGCCATCACCTACTGTATTATGTGTCTTTAACTATGATTTCTATTTGTGTGTGTTACACAAACTGTATGTAACATTGCCATTAAAGCAGTCTATTTCCAAATTTTGGAACTCTCCAATTCTGTGATTAACAAGTGTTGCCTTTTATGATTATTCAGGATATAACTAGTGTTTGAATATGTTCCAAATGCCAACGCTTAGAAAAACAGTTCTTTACTGAATCTTCTATTTATATTCCTCATGTGAGTGATCTGGAGGTTTTCTTACTTTCTTCCTCGTATTCAGGCAGAATGCAAATCAGCAATAGGATTTTTTTTGCATCATTGCACACAGCTTCCTTTTCTTCTGCTCCGTTCTATTTGTGTCCTGCCTTCAGCCCTGCTCGAATGCAGCCCTTAGCATTCTGTGCACTACTAGCTTCCAGAGAGCCAAACAATGCGACGTTCATGAAAGCTTTGAAAGACTGCAGTTGCCAGGTGTAGGATTTGCTCTGTTCTAGCTGCCTACTGGTAACTTGTAATAAGCCAAGATAAAAATAGAATCCTACAATATTCTCTTGTGAATTCACAAGGAAAGAATTATAATCATGGGAATGTAAGTACCTTTGCTTGCTCAGCCCAAGTTGAGCAAGGTGAGAAATGTCTCTAACCAAGGTGAGAAATGGATGCTTATGGAAGGAGTGTAGAAACAGTATGCAGTGATATTTGTCTTGGTATGCAGTTCCACCAGTTTATGAACAGGGATGTTTTGAGCTGGAGTTCCATAAATGTTGTTGTGATTGAACCAAGACTTTCTGACTTAAAGGCAGCACTGCTACCATGTCTTTTACAATTTCTGTTTCCCCTACCCTCAATTTAATCCAAAGCTATGATGATGTAAACTGGAATTTTGTTGTGGCTTGCCTGGTAGATGTTCACCAATAAATTTTAAATTTTTTTTTGTCAAAATATTCTGTGTCAAGGTAGATACTTCTCAAATGCAGCATATCTTGTTATCCTCATTGGTAAGGAGATCAATAAAAGGGCTAAACTCAGAATGGTGGGTTTCTTCAGTGTCTGATGCACCAAGATTCTTTCCAAAACAGTGTCTGTATAAAGAAAATCTATGTTAAAAATGTTACTCTTAAAAGGCTAGGAGATAGCTTAATAGCAGTGAGTTCATTTTTCTGTAAAGGATTATGGATTTTATCAAAACAAAATGGCTTTCTGAAAAGACTTTATACTTTTAGTGTTTCAATTAGAGGCATTAGTTCAGTAAGTTTCCATTCACTGCATAAAGACTGGATGTTCTGGAATGATATAAAGAAGTTAATTGACTTTCACTATTGGTGGTTTTAGGGCAAAAGATACAATATCAAACAGCTGTCCTTGTTAAGACTGGCAATAAATCACAGCTTTTCTTTTTCTATGACTGTAAAAACAAACATTCCCCAGTCTATACATGAAACAAAATCGGCTTTTGTTCTCTTTTGAGTTTAAGACATACTGTAAAATATACAACGGAAATTTGAACAAATTGTTTGTTGTTTTAAGTTTAATAATTTGATTTTGCTAGAGCACATCAATATAATTTATGAAATGCGGGCTAATATCTAAGGGCTATGGACATTTAAAAACCAAATGTATAAAATGTTTCATTGGTCTGGTGATCATACTTGTTCAGTTAATACCTTACTACTTAATTATTGCTAAACTTTTCAGAAAATCTTCCCCTTCTATATGTAAATAGCTTTTTGGGGTTTTGCAATGATAGCTGATATTCAGACCTGAAGGAAACAAAAGCTGTATGAAGGAAGAGGAAAAATTGTCCTAGTTTGCTACAGGGTTTTTTTTTTTTCCAGTTTTTTTACTGAGGTTTGTCTGTTGCTTGATATTGTGCATATATGGTTATCTACTGGTGAATTCCTTCTTGTTGCAGCTTACATAACAGAAATACCATTAGTGAGTGGAAGAACAGCTGTACTGGGATAGTCCAGAAGTTGATAAAAGCCTAGGATCTTTTCTGGCGTAGCCAACAGCAGATGACGAGGGAAGAGTGTAGGAAAAGGGCAGAGATGTAGGCATACCATCTGCAGTATGGTCTCCCAGTCTCCAGTAACTTGCAGCTCAGGGTGTGGCAGAACAAAGGTGAATTTATATTTCATAGCCGTGCTGAATTTCTCTTCTATGACTTTATCCCTTTTTTCCCCTTTTTTTTTTTTAAAGTATATAGAATTTTAGGATCCGCAAGGAGCTCCACAGCTTACCATATGCAGTACAAAGCACTACGCCTTTCCATTTTTTAAATTTTTTATTTTGAATCTGCTACCTGCTGGTTTGTTTAAAGTCCTCTGCCCTTTGTGTTGGAATAGACTGTGTTCAGCCGTTAGATATCCCACCCCTCTTTGCCATTTGGGATTTTTATAGGCTGATGAGGTCAGGCAGAGTGCTTGGCCTCTGTCTTGCCATGTGCTCTTCTCCAGAGATGCAGCTTGTGCCTGCTGGAGCTGCTCTGCAGAGATCTGAACGGTTGCACTTACTGTCTCACCTTTACTAAATAATGCCTTCTCTCCCTGAGCGAGAAACGTGCTGAGAGGAAGTGCTGCTTGCTTGGAGTGGTGTGTGGTGTAGGGGATAAGTGGTCCTGTAAAAGTAGCAGGAGGTATTTAAACCAGGTTACTAGAGAGTTGATAATACAGCACACTAAAAGTTGCGTAAAGTGCTTTTCAGATTTTGCTTGATTGGTATCGTCAAGTGCAGTAATTCTCTATACCTGCAAATGTAAGCCTTCAGTCCGTACTTCAGCAATGTTTTATGCACTTGTGAAGATCATGAGAAGAAGCATAAGGAACTCCAGTTAGTTACTGTAATTTAAATAGTTGAATGAGTGTCTAAAGAATATAACCATTTTATAACCATTTTAAAATCAAGAGAAAGAATGTGTGATTAAAAAAGGAAATCTGTAGCCTGAGTCATCCCTGCTGGTGAAGGAGAAAATTGAATTTAACTCCTACATGCATGAATATTGTTGCTTTTTCACAGAGTTGATTTCTAAGAACCCAAGTTTTACAGTCTCAAAGTGCATCTTCACAGTTCAAAAGCAGGTGGATTGCAAGGGCTGCGGCTGGGATGGAACAGGTCTCAATGTAGTTGAAATATTAAATATCATCTGTCTTCTCAGGTTATGGTCACATGGCAATTTTAATCTGGTATAAATTTGTGCCTCCATTGAAAGCGGTAGAGCCACCATGTGTGTAGCTGTCCTCCTTTGTGGTGGCCATAATGCAATGAAAATAGCAGTTTTCATCTGATCTCATTTCTTGACTTTGTGGTTTGCTGAACGCTAGTGTGCTGGCACAAAGGAGGTAGTGGGAATGAGTGGTTGGCAGAGGGAAACAGGAAAACCATCTTTTTCAGGTCCTGTGGATAAACTGAGCGCTCCAGCTTTCCACAAAAACCTGCAGGGATGGCTGTTGACCTGTTGCTTCTGGTCAAAATATGCCAGCTGGAGTGTGGAATGCTGTTGATTTTAACCTTCATTTGCTTAACCTTTTCATCTTTCCTGTCCAAATTTTCATGATGTTACTCACCATGTTTTCTATACATTCTTTCTGCGTTCCAAAGAGAATCTTTTAACCATATGCATACATTTAGCATATATTATAAGACATCTATTGTATTTTGTAGACATCTGAAACAGTGAAACGGTTGTTATTTCCCAAGGAAAAGGAGAAAAATCCATGTTCATTCATATGCCTCCACGGAATTAAATTGCATTTGGAGGTTTAAATTTTTTTTTTTTTAAAATATAATGAAGAAGCTGCAGAAATTTAAAAATTAAGAAAGTATCTTTCTGGCGAAGTAAAAGTGTTCATGAAAAGGTACTACATTTATTGGTGATAACATTGTGTCATGTCCTATATCATCATGAATTTAGAAGTTTATGTTCTGTTCATAGCTGCTTCTTTGCAACTTTGTGAGAGCTACTGTGCTGTTATTTAATTTTAAAATACTGCAGCCTATTAATCTACTATTGTTCTAGTACCTCAGTCTGTCTAGTTTTTATGTAAAATCATTCATTAGTTGTGTGAGCTTCTTGCGTATCTTTAAGACTGATGTTGATATGTTAATTTTATTTAAGCGCTAACTGCATCCATTAGGATTCGCTAATATAATTTTTAGAGTGAGCTGGAATGAATAAATTGTTTTTGAGAACCAAGGTAACTTTAAGATAAATGCCATAAATTAGTGAATTTAGTATTAGTTTTAATTTTGTGCTTGGTGGGGGGGGATTGTGCTGTTAAAAGAAAAATCATTGGACTAAAATAGGAATAACTTGGTTTCTGATTAAATATATTTTCTTATGTAATTACCACTCTTTTGGGTGGGTTTTAAACTGTGCCATTGCTTTGTCCTATGTTTAAGTGTAACCTATATTTTCTAGTTACATATTATACAAGAATGAAAAGATACATGGTAATGATCAGCTTTTTCCATGCACTCTTGTTACCCTGTGGTAGCAGTCTTCGTTTTCATTAGCTTTCTCAAATTCCTTTCTCGATCCTGAATCATAAATTATATTCCTTATTTTAGAGTAGAATATTGCCAACCTGTACTCTTTTGAAGTGATATATATCCTCTTCAGCTGTAGGACTGCTGTTTAAAAAACAAACAAACAAACCAAAACCAAACCAAAACAAACACACCCCAACCCCAACAATATTTTCCTTCTCGCTGGTATTTTCCAATTCTTCCTGTATGCAAAAGTGTTATTTCCAAACTTTGTTTTGCCCCAAGTGCTTTAATTTATGTTCTAGCTAATCCTGTGGGAAATGCTATTTGATGATTTTCTGAAGCTGATTCTGCTTTCACCTTCTGTGCTGCTTCTTGCAGATGACAAGGCCCAGGGACCCATGTGTTTTAAATCCCCTTAAATAAGTAGTAGTTATCTGAAGAACGGATGTAGAAATGCGTCTTCCAAAGGGGGAGACAAGAGTAAACAGACTGAAAACCTACTTTCCATACAATATCTAATATCACAAGGAAATGATAAACTGTGAGCATTTTGAGAGTTTGTTGGCTGGGTTTTTTTGACTCCAAGCAAAAAAAACCTAAAAGTCAATAGCTGCTACCAGAATCTGGCTGCTGTTGAATAAACTGCTGTTGTCATTAGTAGAGCAAGAATATTGATACTTACTGTTGTATTTAAGGTCCCTTATGTCTATGATTCACTGTGTGTGAGTTATGTACAAAGCCTATGTTTTATCTGACAAAAATGCACTGAAATAATATTTTATGGAGCAGAGTTTGTTGCACAATTATTTGATGCCCAGTGTGAGTGTATGCCTGGGAGTCTAGCACAACTGTTAGCAAAAGTGTTTTAAACCCTAGCTTGAGGAAGAGAAGGATAACTGTGCTTGGCCTTCTCTACCTCCACTGAATTTGAACCTTCTACTTAGGTGCTGCATATATGGGGAAGTTGTTTCTCTAATTTTTGCTTTTGAATCTGTGGAATTTGAACGCTTTAGAAGCCCCAGGTCCTCAGTCACCTCTCTCCCAGCTTATTCCTAAGACTTTTCTCTTCCTGAAAAACTCTTCTATTTTTTGCTAATTTGCATGAGCTGCTTTACAGTGTCTCCCAAAATGATTAAACAATGTAATTGAAAAGTGTCATTAAATGGGGATTTCTTTTTTTGGCAGTTAAATACTCCCTAACAAAACAGTTTTGTTCAGCTAGTAGCACAACTGCATACTCGTGTTATAAATGTGGCATTATTTATATTAACAATATTCAGTTAAATCTGTGATCAGACAAATCAGTTGCATTTTCTAAGTGGACTACAGTGCAGCTATTTTTATATCTGACAATGAGTATTTTAGAGAAAGTTGTTGCTAGTGTAATTTAGTTATGTTTAGGATCTTGGCTGTAAATTATGTCTGAAGCTTAATATTGTTAAGAAAATCTATAGAATATTTTCTAAGGGCATCTGTTCTCTAATACAGTCTTAAAAAAGAAATAGCGTAGGACTGTTTTTACCAAACACAATACTACGTTAAAAAATGCTGTGAAGTAAGTAATAGTTTGCTTGCAAAGCACTAATACTGTTTCCTAACATACTGGAAATTACCGCTAAATTCTCTTAAGTTTCATTGTGGTTTTAAAACAATACCTTTAAAATCAGCACTGTATTTAAAGTGTCCTTCCTATGGAAGGGAAAGTGGTAGCTTCTGTGTTGTCCCAATGACTTTGTCAGGTCATGTACACAGTTCGGGCAAATTAAGGTTACCTTTACACTGTAGGATTTCAGTGTTGTTAGTATATTCTTTTCTTTCACCCTTGATGGATTGCTATAATTATGCATTTGTGCGTAAGTCAGAAATTCCTTTCTAGACTTAACCAGTTGGACAATGGGCATAATGTGTGCCAGCGTCTTCAAAATACACCCTAGAGAATCTAATTAGATTATAGGTCTTTGCTTTAGGTTGGATATCCCTTCTCATTTCACTGTATTTTACTTGTATATTGAGAAAGTAAATCTCACTCTGGTCTTACGTTGTATATAGAACTATTCTGTTAAATAAAGCATATATATCATTATATAATATGTATTACACACATATTTATGGGTTGAGTTTTTTCAGCCTATATTGCTTTTAGAGGCCTATTGGTTTTCTGTACCACAATGAAGATGAGATGCACATATTAGTTTTCTAATGTACATTTATGCTTGTTTTGCAGTTGATCAAAAGAAATGAAAGACAATGTAGGAAAAGTAGAGGTTTTTAGATGAGGTTTTAATTAAAATATTAGAATTGACTATTCCGATTATCATGTTTCCTTTTCTGTAATTTCCCCCACCAAATTAAATATGTTCAGAGACTATGTTTGTATCAAAGAACATGACATGGAATTTCAGAATTAACTCTAATGCTTCACATCTAAATTATGCTTTTGTGATTGTTTTTTTTTTCCTCCCTTTTGTAAGGGGACACTCAACCCCTCTTGTGCATTTTGTAAACCATCTCTAGGCAAAGTCTAATCATAATGATTAGAAACAGAACTCCTGTTGTATATTGTAAAACTTCTCATTTCCATTTTTAACTTTTACCTTAAAAACCAAAAAAATTGAATGTGTGCTTATTCTCTGGAATGTTTCTAGATTTGTTGTTATTCTCCCTTCTGTTATTATCCTATAGTGTCAGTGTGCATTCTACACTGTAAGAAGGATTAGATGGTAGACTCTCCTAGCTGGTCATCTGAGTGTAGCTTTGAATTTCATAGTAAGTGGTGGTGGTTACAGGTTTAACATGATGTAAGATGAAGTCTTATTGAGTCTGTCGTCATAGCACTCTCCAATAACAAACCGAAACTGAGCTGTAAGTAGTGTTCCAGAATGCTGTAGTAGTCTTCAAGGTCTATGTTGTAATGGAGATCCCTTTTTTTTTTTTTAAACCTAATGAAACTCTTGAAATCTGCAGCTTGGAGGAAATAGACACAATTCAATTTTTTGTTTTGTTTTGTTTTTACATAAAACAATTTTAATGCATTAATATACCTGCTTTTTCTCTCGGAACGGAATAATTCTGAAATAGAATATTGCAGTCATGCATCGGTGTATGCATTTAAGTATTTCTTCAGGAGTTAGGAGGAGAAGGAATATGGGTTGTTTCTGTTCTCAAGTAAGGGACCATGCCCCCCTTCCCCCGCCGCCCCGTGATGCAATTTTTTAAAGAAAAAAGGGTTTGTAATAGTACTTGTAATGTTTTGAAATGGCTTGGTCTACCATAAATGTGTTTCTGATGTCCTCCATATCTCTGCTTCTAGCTGATACCAGGTACCGACAAGTAACAATACTGATTGAAATTTGTAGAGCTAGGAGGTGTAAGTGTACTGCGTAATGGCAACACCACTGTGAGGCTGGCAATGGCTGAGTGAGGGAGTACTTTATTTACCCCTGAGTGTCACTCTTGAGTTTCTGTAACATTCATAGAATCTGTGTACAGTATTTGAAGAATTTTGCTGTCTGAGAAGATGGTAATAATCGTAACTCATGAGTCCTGATCTAGTGCCTCCCTGACTAGATAATACCTGTGAGTTATTGGGATAACAGCTTAAATACAGAGCATGCTGCAAAATATTTTGTTGTTTCAAAAGAAGAAGAAAGAGAAGAGTAAACATAAGAGGAAAATATTTTGTGGTATTTAACTCTGGTGCAGCAACTGAAGGCTCTCCTGTTAGTGAAATTTACAGTCAGATATGGTGGGGGAGGAGCAATTCTCCAGAGACTTTTGTACTCTTTTTTTTCCAATTCAAGTTGCTAAGAATCACATTTCTTTCTAATAAATTTATGTCTGCTAGCACGTCTATTTAGTGCATTTGTGTTTACGCTGTTTGCATGCCATCTTCTCTTCAGCTTGCTTCCCTTTGAAAGACCTTACCTCAGCTATTTGCTGTCTTCTGATGTATTTATTTTTTGATTGTTCTAGAAAATAAATAATGTTGTTCTATTTTGCATATAAGCTTTTAAAGTTAGATTTTGTTAAATGAAAATGGCACTTTATAGTGTATTGGGTTTTTCAAATTACACGTATCTTCAATAAATTAATTAAAAATCTCGTTTATATAGTATTTCTATGGAACTGTATATTTGTATGCTGGAAAAAAAGATTTTGTAGGGTAGTATTCCATAGCCAATACTCGCACTCAAAGTAATGTGTTTCCACTGGGCTTTGAAAAAAGTATAAGGAGGGGTTTGCGAGAGCACAGGTACAGGATAGGCTTCTATTTCTTAGATTGTTAAGATCATTCCCTTTGTGCTTTTAAAGCAGTATTTAGCAGATTGCTGGTGTGGATAAGAAGGACCAACTCAGGGGAAAAAAGATTGACAATATGCCATGACTTGCTAAAAAGTAGAGTGCAACAGCACTATTTATTTTTAAACACAGAAGCATTTGTAATGTAGGAAGAGTCTTCTATTTGTGTTCTGTGCAACCACTTGCTAGTGCTATGCAGCTTTAACGCTAGCAAAAGTTATGTGCGCAACTTGGGAATCTTGTAGAATGGTATCTTCAGGAGCTGTGGGCCTGCCTATGGGTTTGCTGGTTTCTGAGCTTTAACCATGTTTTACCCCATTAATCATGCCAGTGTGTTTACCTGCTGCTGGAGTAAGAAACAGGTAAAATTGTGCTGCAGTGACATGAAAACTGGTAAGTTTTCTTCACTGGTTTTGCTGTCTTAGGTTTCTAATTATTAGTAGTAAAGCTGACTGGTATAATGAAGTGAGTTTGGATATAGTGAATGATAATAGAGCTGTTCAACCAGTCATCACTAGCTCAAGGCATGTTGTTGCCAGTGCAGCACTAAGAAGTTGTGGATGCCCCATCATGCCCAGGGAAGTTGTGGATGCCCCATCATTGGCAGTGTTCAAGGTCAGGTTGGATGGGGCCTTGAGCAACCTTATCTAGTGGAAGATATCCCTGCCCATGGCAGGGGGGTTGGACTAGATATTTAAGGTCCCTTCCAACCCAAACCATTCTGTGATTCTGTGATATTTATCACCAAGATTAGTTTCTATGCAGCAGAAACTGGTTTAGAGCCTGTGTGGAAAATTTTGTATCTGTCACTGGATGTTTTCAAGTGTTGTCACTAGTTGTGGGCTTTTCAGCATCTCCTACACAACAGAAGTTAGAAAATGAATCTGATCTGTGTTATCATTGTATCTGGAAACAAATCTCACAGTTCTGTTTTTCAGTTATCTCTAAATGTACCTTGTGCACAAAATGAGCTAAACTCAGAAAATATTACCGCAACTCAACTGAGAACTTAAAGGAAGGAACTGCCCCAAATATTGTTAAATATTCCCAAATGTGTCAGAGCAGGTACAAGATCAAATATCCGCTCCTTGCTCATTAGGAAAAGCGTGATGCTAACTTCATTTTATCTAGAGGTAATTGTACATAGATGGCAATGATAGCAATTAGTGTCTGCATTCATGCTCTTGCAGAAAAGGCTTCTGGGTAGGTGTGTGGTTGCGAAGAGAGATCCAAAGATCAATTGTCAAAACAAATTACAATACTGAACTTTTTAGAGAGAGATTTTACAAGCAGTATCTACTGTGCTGCCATTTGAGTAATACTTGAAGAATAATTTAGTGACTATTATTTTTGCAACTCTTTTTAGAGACTACATAAATGAGCTTGCTCATCTAATGTGACCTTTAGAGCACTGAAGGGCTGATGATTTTTCTCACATACGCCAGTTTGGAGAGAAGCTGTTGAGTGGCATCAGGCCATGTAACTAACAGCAGAAGATGAGAGGGAAGTTCAGCTCATGGGATCTCTGTTAAGCTTTGGCATTACCTGAAAAAAATTATTTTCTGGGGAAAAAAAAAAGTATTTCCTAAATTTGATTACTGATGCTCTTTTCATTACTTAATGGTTAAACACTTGAATTTTCCGATTTTCAGGGAAATCACAATTTTTTAAATATAATATTATCTTTTAGTTGGTCTTATTTTGGGAGTAGCTGGTAAATTATAGTGTACTAAATGATGTTGGCAGCAGTTATTACAGTGATAAGTGCTTGTTGATGTGTGGTGTTTTTTTTTGATTGCTTTCTCTCATCTGGACCCTTAGAATTTTTAAGTAATTCAGGGCAAGTTCAAACTGTGCCTGTCTATATCCACCTTTTACACGAAGGCATTGAGTGTCTCTAGAAAATTCTAAATCACTCCCCTATTTTCGTCGTGTAGACATGTGCTGAGACCAACAATTGGAAACAGACTTCAAACTGGAGATTGGCAGGGCCACTACAAACTGAGCAGAGAGGGAATGATGGGAAGGGTGGTTTGAGTTACTTCTCCATTCACAGAATTAAGTGAGTTTGGTGGTCTGCTCATTTCTGAGCAGGTAAGCTACAGGAGACCAACAGTTGACTCTTATCTTTTGGTTACATTTCACTGGGGAAATTATGGGGTTTTGTCTTGTTGCAATTTCAGTGGCTTGTAATAACTTATCAACTTGTCTGGTCTGCATTTATTATCCATCCGGTAAAGTTTGGCGTTTATTGTGAAGAAAACTGATAGTGGTGCTGAACAGCCGTAACTTTGTAAGGTGCCATTGCTCTACTTCATTACATGGATATTGTAACCGTGACTCGAGCAGACGGTAAGCATATTTTCTAGTACAGACAGTAATAACTGTCAGCCACTTCTGTGCCAGGGTTAGATTAGCGTGTAAGCTGATGAGTGAGAGACTTACTACTTTTGGTCCCTTGAACCATTACAACATCCGTGTATTTTCAGTGAAATAATTAGTCTTGTATCTGACAATACATGCATGTGACCACCAAGCATTCATTATACCCATTTGTATGTATAATCTCAAATACATTATACTTCACATGGATTGTTTTTTTAATATATGAAAATAATTTCTGAAAATACACGGAGGGGTTTTTGTCATGAGTGCATAGATTGTGCATGCTCTAATAGCCTTCAAGCTTCTGTCATGGGTTTGTCTTGTGCAAAATATCGTAATTGTTTAAAACACTTCTGGTATATTATTTTTGCAGTTGGGTTTTGGTAGTGGTAGGATATGGAATTTTTTAGGGCAAACCTCCTACAAATGGAGTGAAATTCTAAACCTCCTCTGATATGAGGATGAGCAGTTTGTTCAGTTGGAAAATGCATCTCCTCTGGATAATAATCTACTTGAAGGGATTAATAATGTATGCTGACATATTAATGTGATTGTCAGTGTCTTGAGCCACTCTTGTCTTTTTATTATTGTACGGCTGAAACAGAAATCAGTGGGTTTTTTTTCCTCTTCAGATTGTAAAGGTTTGCAAGGAACACAAAACACGTTTGATGTTTCAGTAGATCTAGTGGGCTGAAGGGGCCGTAGCATCCTCTGTGCAAATGTGTTCCTCTAGGATGATGCTGATTTCTAGAAGAGCTAAATTTAACATGTATACAAAACACTTTTGTGATCAGTTTCTGTAATAGTTTTACATAAATCAAGAAAGGAAGATTTGTGTGTTGCTCAAATCATGCTTTTCATGTTTATTAGGAATAAGTACATTAAATATTCTTAAGTATGAGCGCCAGAATGTAGACTTTTACATACACACATGCATAGAAATATATGCATATTAGTATCTACACACACACATGTACACAAATATATACATATGTATACAGAATAAAAAGACACAAGGTTCTAAAGAAACAATTAGTGGTCTATCTAAATGTGAGTTTGGCAGTTTTTAGTACATCAAAGACAGATAGCAATCCAGAATCTAGCTCTTTATGCTGCACAGTAGTGTAATTTCTTGTTTAAAATCTAGTAGCTATTAAAACAGAGCATGGCCCAAAAATAGAAACACCCTTTACTGAGAAGAGATCAGGCTCTAAAGGGTTGAAGAGAGGCAAAAGCAGTGTCTGTCTGTGTGAACAGCAGTGCACAGCTCTGCCTCGTATAGCAGAGAGGACTGCGGTGTGGGTTATGGGATGTCAACATACACCTTTTCTGACCTGGTACTGGCTTGTGTGCTGTGTCATGCTGGTAAAAGTGTACGTGTAGCTACCCGGGGATCTACATCAGTGAAATGATCCATTGTGAGGACTCACCTTCCCTCCACCCCAAAATTAATTTGATTTTGTTTCCTCAGGTGGTCAAGTTTTCCAATTTTTATATTGGTATGAATAGCTACCAGTAAATATACATCTTAAGAGGGAGGGTGCTGCAAGAAGTCTAGCCTCTGAAAGTGAAATGGTAGCTGTAAGTACAAATTTCTATCAACGTGCTTTGCACTGATGGAAGGTGAGCTAAATCCACAGTGCTCAAAAGGAGCCCCTGGTTTTCATGGAGCTGAGGTCACCACAGCAGCTCCTGAACTGGATCACAGTGTAGCCAACATGAGTGCTCTGGTGTGAGGAAGGAGAGGCACTGCTTTCTTCAGTAGTACAGGTTTGATCTAGGTTGGTGGTTTGAAATTGCAGGCTAGGTTCAAAGTAGCTAAATTTTCTCAGAAAGGAGAAATTAAATCTGGGGTGATTGTCTGGGGGATTCCAAACTGATTAGTTAGAAGAGCTAATCTTGCATGATCAGGAGGTTTTCATTCTGACTTAGATCACTGGCTCCTTCAGGCAGTGGATGTCATGTCTGTATATTGCTTTGCTCAGTGATTGCTCTCTTAAAATAACGAATGTTCCCTTCCCTCCTGCTCCCATATTAGTGATTAAATTTAACTCTATATCAAATCCAATTTGGAAGATTTTTCTAGTCTATTTGCCCTAGTCGTCTTGATTGATATCTTTAGGAACAAGTACCATCTTTCTTGGAGTTTTTATATTTGTTTTCTCCTCCTGAGTGTCCAGTTTGCTTCAATGTTAGAACTTAATACAAAGTTTTGTCTCTGCATCTCATCAACGTTAACTGTGTCTTTTTTCCAAAGTGTTGGTTTCTAAGTCTTATACTATCCTGCGTTCAAACTCTCAATAGACAAGTGAATAATTATTTTTTTCTGGTCATTGAAGATGGAGAGAACTTCAGTAGAAATGTATGATAACAACTGTCTTGCATAGCATGCAAGCAGAATCAAAAGCTTTGACAGCATTTGCAAAGGAATCTAAGGAGAATCACCTGCTGTGCACTGTCTTGAAAAGGAACGCAGAGTTCTTAATATTGTAAAATTTAAAAATTTTAACTCTTTCTGTCAAGATGAAAGTCAAGTAAAATCCACTATTTTACTGGGGAGCAAAAGAAATAATCATATTTGCAGTTCTGAATGTTTGAATCCATTGTTCTGCTGCAAATGAAAAAAAATAGAGATAAATAGTATTAGAAAGTACTTTATATAAATTCTGTGGTTCCAAACTTTCCAGTTTTAGCTACCACAGAAGTGGTGGTGTGATTTGAGAATATGGTGGTTTTCAGTTAAGGAACAGAAACACTACATTTTCTTTTGTTACAGACTATCATGTATTGTTCAACTATAACATTTTGCTTGGTTAAAATTAGGCCTCTCCAAAATAGAACTATTATATATTAATGGGTTTATCTCTAGACTGGTTCCTACTGTAAGCGTGCATACACAGAAGCACTCAGCATTTTGAACTTACCTGGGAGCGGTACCCTCATGTATGACTCTCTCCAGTGCTTAACGCTCTAGTTGCCCTGGAGCTCCTGGCGTGTTTTTGTGGAGCTTCTTAATGCTCGATGTAATATACTTTAATCATCTCTGCTTTGACAGCAAAAGCTCTGCTGATTGGTTAAGTTTTCACTCATAGTGCTGCTAGTGTTGACCCTGTCTGATCAGGTACATGCTGCTGTAGGAGTAGCTGCCATTCTGCCTTGGTCTGCCAGTCTTCAGATATCAGACTCACAAGAGCTCCAAGCTTTTATGCTCTTTGGATAATATGGCTACCCAAGGGTCTCTGCAACATGAACTTTGTGATCTACAACAGCTAACAGGCTCAACTGGGCTACTATTCTGACAGTAATTTTGAGTACAAGTTCTCCAATCTTCAGTGATTTGAACGTGCATATAATATGGCAAACACTGCCAGTTTCATTAAAACTTGAGATTATTGATCTAACTTTACTTATGTGATGGGAAATTGCCTATGATCTAAATGGGGGAAAAATGTAGGAAACTATTTAAACATTCCTCTGTGTGTTCTTCATGGATAGCGGGGAACTGTGTACAACATGTTAAGTATGCAGAATATCCAAAACGCACACTTAAGTGAAATTAACTGCATCATGGCACGCAGTACCAGTATGTGGCTTTTAAGGTTCTTAATTCCACAATGTTAACTTTGATTTTATTTTTTGCTGTATCATAATAGTTCTTTCTCATGTTAATTTGTTTTCTTACATCAGATTGCCAGTGAGTAGGGGGAAGTTACGTTGCTTAAAAAAGGAAGTACCTAGAAACAGAATCCTAAATTCATCATTACTTAATAACGTTTTCTTCTGGATTTTGAAACTATTGCAGAAAATTTGAAATACAGAATGATGGAATCCTGAAAATGCATATTTGATTATTATAATTATAAATATTTCCTTTCAGTCACATTATGGTGCACAAAATCATATCTTAGTCCTTTTTCTTTTGATTTGCTACTTTTCATCTTCTGTACTTATAAAATTCTGTTATGGAGTTTGGGGCAAGAGGTTAGTGTGATAATCTGTGTCTATAGTTGGAAGACTACTACTGTGGGAAAACCATAGAAGTTAACAAGCAATTTAGTTGTAGCAGAAACGATAGGGCTATAGTAGAAGCATCTAGTATTTCCTGTTTTTTTTTCAAAATATGTTACAATTTGAATAAATGCTTTGTCCCTTGCAAAACTAAAATAGTGTTTTTCTTTTAGCACTGTCACTGCTGCTCTATTCTGCCTTCCGAGCGTTTTCAGTTCAGTTCTTTAATTCGTTTTGAAGGGCTTGGGTGATCTCAAACCTTCCTGCACACTGAAATATATGTTGTATCTGCAGTTTTTTCCAGCCTGTGAAACTACTTATGTTGTGGGTTTCTTTTTAAATGTTACAGTGTATTCTGTTGATCAATGAAGTAAATATTTGAAGTTGGTTTATTTGTTGTTATTGTAGGCATTGGATCAAGACAGAACTGCACTACAGAAGGTGAAAAAATCTGTGAAAGCAATATATAATTCGGGGCAAGGTAAGACATTGTTTTCAGTTTTACATGAGAACCTAAGCATTTGATTTCAAGTTTGAGAAGTGTCTTGCAATTTATCCTGTTGAAGTGTATACCATAAGAGATGCTTATCTGTTTAGGAGTTTTTGGATTTAAAAATTTTCTTTCTTTGTTTCTGATTATACATCAGACTAATGTGTTGTCCAACTCTTTCACAGTCATATTCCTTCTCAAAGGCCTCTAGGAGAATTCCCATAAGTAAATTTTCCTGCTGTCATAACATTTCAAGCAGTTATCTTCAACTATTCAATCCAGGCAATGTCCTAGATTGAATTTATGGAGTGTACTTGTAAGTGAAATAAGAATGAGAACTTGTTAAAAAGTTTAAAAAATAAATAACTAAAAAGGAATATCTACAGATAGATGTGTTTGTTCCTTCAACACTTGGCTCCCCCCTCATAACATACAATAAAAATGACGCATCTCCCTTCTTAGATAATATAGTGGAGATTTATCACTATTTTGCTTGTTTGAAGACACTGTTGATGTTTTATTGGAGCTATAGTAATAACTTTGATGAGAGGATAGGTGGCTGGAATATGAATTGATAAACAGTTTGAGTTCAGTAACAAATGATGATCAAACACAGAACAATATACAAATTAGGTTTTTAAAATGTTATAAAGTATAAGTATCTTAAGGTCATAAAAACTGCCAAAGGCAGATAGGGTAGCAGGGTTGTACACCTTCCAATAACCATCTGGTTGTAAAGACTGGATTTTAGAAAATCCCAGTTCCTATTCCCTAGCGATAATAATCAGTTTAGCAAATATTTTCCTTATGCAGAGCCACTTCTGAGTGGTCTTAGTTTCTGTGTTGTTTTGTGTGTGCTGTTCCATTAACTCGTGTTTATGGAAGTGTGTGGGTTTTTTAATATATTGTAGATTCTTAACTTTCCTCTTCTGCCAATGACTGATATTGTTGCTCTACTAGCACCATGTTTTAATTAGCTTTTCTGTAACCTCAGTTGATGAGGAATGTTTTCCCAATAGACTGTGAAGCCTGATACAAAGTGAGAATACTATTTGGTACATGTGTATTTAGTTTTACGCTTTTAAAAGTATTCAGATGCTCCAAGCAGCTTTTCCATTTGAAAGTACCTACTTGCTGAATTTCAAAACTGATGAAAATTGTAGAACACATGAAATGTGTTCTGCCTGTTCTGAAATATATAAATGATACTAGAGATTTTAGCTATCATTTGATTTGAGTCTTGTAATAAAAGTAATACTGTTTTCAATGCCTGTAAGTAGGCCACACTATATCATGAACTAGTCGCACTGAGTAAAAGCAATAGAAGGTTGGTTAATGGTTTTAATTGGCTGCCTCTGCACTTAAAAAGGACCAGAGATAGAATCATAGAATCATACAGGTTGGAAAAGACCTCTAAGATCATCGTGTCCAACCGTCAACCCAACACCACCATGCTCACTACACCATGTCCCTAAGGGCCTCATCTACACGTCTTTTAAATACCTCCAGGGATGGTGACTCCACCACTTCCCTGGGCAGCCTGTTCCAAGGCCTGACCACTCTTTCAGTGAAGAAATTTTTCCTAATGTTCAATCTAAACCTCCCTTGGCGCAACTTGAGGCCATTTCCTCTTGTCCTATCGGTAGTTACTTGGCAGAAGAGACCAACCCCCACCTCGCTACAACCTCCTTTCAGGTAGTTGTAGAGCGCGATGAGGTCTCCCCTCAGCCTCCTCTTCTCCAGGCTAAACAACCCCAGTTCCCTCAGCCGCTCCTCATCAGACTTGTGCTCCAGGCCCTTCACCAGCTTCGTTGCCCTCCTCTGGACACGCTCCAGCACCTCCATGTCCTTCTTGTAGTGAGGGGCCCAAAACTGAACACAGGATTCGAGGTGCGGCCTCACCAGTGCCGAGTACAGGGGCACGATCACCTCCCTGCTCCTGCTGGCCACACTATTTCTGATACAGGCCAGGATGCCGTTGGCCTTCTTGGCCACCTGAGCACACTGCCGGCTCATGTTCAGCCGGCTGTCAACCAGTACCCCCAGGTCCTTTTCCTCTGGGCAGCTTTCCAGCCACTCTTCCCCAAGCCTGTAGCGTTGCCTGGGGTTGTTGTGGCCGAAGTGCAGGACCCGGCACTTGGCCTTGTTGAACCTCATACAGTTGGCCTCGGCCCATCGATCCAGCCTGTCCAGGTCCCTCTGCAGAGCCTTCCTACCCTCCAGCAGATCAACACTCCCGCCCAACTTGGTGTCGTCTGCAAACTTACTGAGGGAGCACTCGATCCCCTCGTCCAGATCATTGATGAAGATATTGAACAGGACCGGCCCCAGTACTGAGCCCTGGGGAACACTGCTCGTGACCGGCCGCCAACTGGATTTAACTCTGTTCACCACAACTCTCTGGGCTCGGCCGTCCAGCCAGTTTTTTACCCAGCGAAGAGTGTACCTGTCTAGGCCGTGAGCCGCCAGCTTCTCTAGGAGAATGCTGTGGGAGACAGTGTCAAAGGCCTTACTGAAGTCCAAGTAGACCACATCCACTGCCTTTCCCTCATCCACTAGGCGGGTCACCTGGTCATAGAAGGAGATCAGGTTGGTCAAGCAGGACCTGCCTTCCATGAACCCGTGCTGGCTGGGCCTGATCCCCTGGTTGTCCCGGACATGGCTCGTGAGCACCCTCAAAACCAACCGCTCCATGATCTTCCCCGGCACCGAGGTCAGGCTGACCGGTCTGTAGTTCCCCAGATCCTCCCTCCGGCCCTTCTTGTAGATGGGAGTCACATTGGCGAGCCTCCAGTCGTCCGGGACCTCCCCAGTTAACCAGGACTGCTGGTAAATGATGGAGAGCGGCTCGGCAAGCTCCTCCGCCAGCTCCCTCAGTACCCTCGGGTGGATCCCATCCGGCCCCATAGACTTGTGAACGTCCAGGTGGCATAGCAGGTCATGAACTTCATCCTCTTGAATTATGGGGGGTTTATCCTGCTCGTCGTCCCTGTCTTCCAGCTCAGGGGGCTGAGTACCCTGAGGATAACCATTCTGACTACTAAAGACTGAGGCAAAGAAGGCGTTGAGTACCTCAGCCTTTTCCTCCTCCTTGGTGGCAACGTTCCCCCCCGCATCCAATAGAGGATGGAGATTCTCCTTGGCTCTCCTTTTGTCATTAACATACTTATAAAAGCATTTTTTGTTGTCTCTCACGACAGTGGCCAGGTTGAGTTCTAGCCGGGCTTTTGCCTTTCTAATTTCCTCTCTGCACGACCTAACGCGATCCCTGTACTCTTCCTGAGTTGCCTGCCCCTTCTTCCAAAGGTGGTAAACTCTCCTTTTTTCCCTGAGTCCCGGCCAGAGCTCCCCGTTCAGCCAGGCCGGTCGCCTTCCCCGCCCGTTCTTCTTGCGGCACATGGGGACAGCCCGCTCCTGCGCCTTTAAGACTTCCTTCTTGAAGAACGTCCAGCCTTCCTGGACCCCTTTGCCCTTCAGGACTGTCTCCCAAGGGACCCTCTCGACCAGTGTCCTGAGCAGGCCAAAGTCCGCCCTCCGGAAGTCCATGGTAGAGGTTTTGCTGGCCCCCCTCTTTACTTCCCCAAGTATCGAAAATTCTACCATTTCATGGTCGCTAAGCCCAAGCCGGCCTCCGACCACCACATCTCCCACCAGCCCTTCTCTGTTCGTGAACAGCAGGTCAAGCGAGGCATCTCCCCTGGTGGGCTCGCTTACCAGCTGCGTCAGGAAGTTATCCTCCACACACTCCAGGAACCTCCTCGACTGTTTCCTCTCTGCCGTGTGGTATTTCCAGCAGACATCCGGAAAGTTGAAGATAGGTAGCTGTTTTTCTCTTTTTTTTTTTCTTTTTTTTTTTGAACAAGTTTTGTTTCAAAGGTGCAAGTTAGTATGAATTCTTTTGGATGAAGAAAGCACTATACATAACACTCTAGCTCCCTCTTCAGAATGCTGTTGTGATAGGCTACATTATAATTTGAAAAGGTATGTACAGGAGGCAATTCATGCAGTAAGTGATAAACATAAACTAGGATTAGTAAGAGCAAGACTAAAAGCATGTGTTATACATGTGAAACCTTGTAAAAATAAATATAAAAAAGTGACTGAATTAAAACTTAAACTCATTTTGCCTGCTGGTACAGAGAGAATTGCTAAGCCAGCTATTTTCTTATGCTTCAGTGATGAAAGTGGATTTTGTTGATGTTTAACTTCATGTAAAACATACTAAAACCAGCTGTAAAATGCATTGTTGTTTATCAGTTCAAGCAAGAGTTCAGTGGCTATTTTTGTATTTCAAAAGAAAGCCTCTACCTACAAAGCCTCTACCTACATTTTGAGAATTCAAAATTGGAATTTTCTTTTACAAATTTGTTTGCTAGAGGGTGAGACCATATTTAAATTACTAGAGTAGGAAATGTTTTTTTAAAACTTCCCTGCTTCATAATCTCCTTTTGACAACTCTAGCTGGACTGGTGAGAAATGGTTATTCAGGGGCAAAAGAAATTATCTCTTCAGTTCAGTAATCCAATTCATACTCTACCAAAAGTCATAGCTAGGATTTTTTGGGTTGTATTGGGGTTTTTGTTTTGTTTTGTTTTTTGCCTGAAGTAACATTTGAACAGTGACATTTACACAGTGCAATGTCTCATACACAATTCTTCAGAAAAACCTAGCCCTCTGGTGTGTTGGTTTGTTCTTCTTCATTACTGAATCATGAACCGCAAGGGACTCTCTTCTGTTACGAAGAGAGCTTAAATGTCACCCGAATACTTTTTGCTTTTTTTGCACATCCCTCACCCATTTGTCGTATTTAGATTTAGATCTGCTGCTGTGGAAATGAAAACATACCGCCTCAGAAATGTGAAAATCCCTTTGAAAGATCCCATCCCTTTTTCCCTATCTGAAAGTACTGTTTGGGAAAGTACTGTTTATGAAATCCAGTGAGACATGCAAATTGATACCTCTTTCTCACCTCTTCCTCCTTATCTGGCTTGCTGTTTATGTCTCGCATGATAGATTGCATCTGTAACTAGGAACCATCTTACATGAATGGTGCTTGAACTTAATGGAGAATCTGTTCTGACTAGCTTTCCCATAACATTTGGATTGAATTGTAACAGCAGGAGCTTGCACAATTAGTTTTGTTGTAGATTTTTCAATAGCTCTTTTTCATTAGTTCCCTGGTATAAATCCCAAATATAGTCAAAAGAATTTACACAATGGAGAAATAAAAACATAAAATCCATGCAAGACCAAAGGTACTGAGTCGGACCAGCAGTGCACGTGTCTCCTGCAATGATCAACAGCAGATGCTTGAGGAAGTAGAAGAACGGTGCAAAGATGGAGTGATTTTTTTTTTAATTCTTTTTTTTTTTTTTTAAGACTTTCTCAGCTCACAGTGATATGAAGGCCAGGAATTACTGAGTCAAGACTGATATCATGGTGCTTGATACTTCTTAATGGACTTTTACAATTCATTTTATCTAAGGAATTTAAATTCATGTAAATCTTTATCATTCATAGTCTTGCATCAATCTAGTTAAATGTACCCTTGCTCCCTTGCGAAGTTGTTCCGTGCATGGTCTTCAGGCCTCAAGTACCCTGAGGAGCAGACTGGCCCTGTCTCAAAGCATTGGCCTCAAGCCCGCCAGAATGACTCATTTGATGTGAAATTGAGGGACTTTTGCGAGTTCTGGGGCTCGCGAATTGTAGGGGGCTTTGAAGTCCCAAAGTTTGCTGCAGTAGTGTTGAAGGACTTTTTGGTGGATGAATCCAAACTGGATTCAGTGTCATCCGTTCTACCTGTTGAAATAGGTTTCTGGATTGAGTTGTTTCTGCAATCACCCACAATATCCCTCTTTTGAACTCAGCAGCTTGGGGGGTGGTTTGCTTGTTTGTTTTTTGCAGAAACTGTCACGTACATTTAATCATCCTTACTCTCTTTCTCCAAAATGGCAGCATAGGCTTTCTTTTTTAGAACAGGGAAGAGGAGTGAATTTTGGGGGAACAGTGACAGGAACTTCACACAATATTAAGGGTTTAAGCATGCTATGGCAATGTTTTTATGTTGCTCTATTGCATGCTCTGTTTATTTCTTAATAATTTCTGATGTTCAGCTTTGTTTTGCTTGGTACTGAATGTTGAGGTGATGTAACTCCAGTATGTTTCTTTATAATGTCTAGTTACACAATAACTTCTTAAAGTTAGTAGTGTTTTCCCTCGTGTGTTGTGCTGCCTAATGCACGCTTTCCTACATTGGCCATTCAGCGTGGGATTCCCAGGTGCTAGCCTGTTGCCGTAGACTCTGTGCGCAGTTAATGGATGTATGTAGAGACTGCCAGGATGAGACACATCTGACTTCCTGCGCGATTAGATTAGGATGAGCTGAACTGTAATGTGTCCTATCCTGAACGTAAGGGAAAGGGTAGACCCCAACCTCCAATATGGATATCTTTGTTGTAGAAGTCTGTGCTTGGACAGATTAATCTCATCTTTGGAGTCAGCTTTTGTTTCTATTGCCCTGAATAATTTATAGTATTGTATGGAAAAGAAGAATAGAGTTTATCACTATGAATCTTATTTCCTAACTCATTTATAACTTGTTAAACGATGTGGGCCTGATCACTGTTCCATACAGGACTTCACTGGTGACCTCACTCTGTTGAGAAAATTAGCTTTTTATTCCTTCCTTTCCCCCACGTCATCTTTTTGACCTGTTTTCCCTCTGTATGAGGCTCACCCCTGTTACCCTTTGCTTAGTTCCTTTTAGTGTTTTGATGAGGGACAGACCTTTCCAGAAATCCAAACAGATATTTTAATGTGGATTTCCTCTCCCCACAAGCCTGTTCATCCCCTGGGGGGGAGTTTTGTGAAGTAAAAATTTATTTTTACAAAACCCGTGTTTCTTCTTCAGCATTTTGTATTTATCCACATGTCCACTAATTCTGTTCTGCACTGTAATTTCTACAAATTTGCCTGAGGACTGTGTCAGCATTACTGCTCTGCTGGTGCATACTTGAATTCCGAGTTCTCTCTGGAGCTCTTATTAAAAATAGCTATTATATTTGCTTCTCATTCTTCCTGTCGTATTAAGGCTGTTATAAATAAGAGGCTTTACTTTACAATTCTATAGTTTGCCTATTTTATTCTTCTGTACTTGGGTCTAAGTGACTTGCCATTGCTCATTTTGTCAGCTTTTATGAATTCTACTGTAAGCACTTAGATTTGGTATAAATCCAATGGAGCAAAGTTGAAAGGATTCTTCTATGAGAACTTCTTCAAGCACGTCAGCGATGAACACAGATGCAAAAAGAAGTAATTTACCTTTTTGGGCTGGCTTATCTCTCTTATCTCTCCGTACTCTTATACCGTGGTGATCTAGAGAACATTGCAGACTCACTGAGATGCTCCTTGCTCTGGAAATCTTTGAAAGAGGCTTTTATTACTTTTCCCTTCAGCAATCTCCATCCAGAAGGCATTATTGTTATCGAGACCAGATAAGAATATGGTGGTCAAATATTTTTTTCTTTTCTATTATTTTTTCATTAGATTTCAGCTTTGTGAAGGATGAAATGAGAAGGGATGCTTTCTTATTTCAAATAACTTCTTTTGCCATGCTTTTTAACCTTGCCAGCTTTCTTGCTTTTTCTAAAGTCCTTCTGAGTCTTTTTTCATGTATGTGTTTTTCCATTCATAAATGCAGCTTGGCTCTGACCTTGGTTATTTTTCCTCTGGCTACCCGTGGAACAAAGCCGTTTTATAAGTGCAACATAAAAATAGTTTCAAGTTGACCAGGATTCTGAATCATGATTCTTTTTTTTTTTTTTGGACTTAACCAGATATGCAGAGGTAATTCCCAGTAATAAAGATGTTCTTCAGGTTTCTTTGGTTGTAATTTTAAGTATAATCAGTGACAGGAGAGAGTTGCGCTTGTGCATTTTTCTCCTGTAAATTACTTAACTTCCTTTTTTTTTTGTTCTTCAGTGTTTGCAGGATAATATATCTGGACAAAACTCTTTTAGACAAAGGAAATTTAAGGCTTTAATTCTAGTGACGTGTTTTCTAGCTCCAGTATATAAAGACTGTTCTTTAACCTTTCTTCACAGTATTTGTTCTTCAGTTTCCTTACTTAATATGCACAAGTAGACATGAATTTCACTGGGTTCAGAAGCATATGCTAAAATTTTGGTAACTTTTGAATGGGAAATAAACATAGTACTTAATGTTATGGGTTTCAATGAAAGAGTACAAATTCTTTATATGCCTTGGGAATTTGATCTAAGTCTTCTGTCTTCGTCCTGGGAAAAGTTTACCACAGGGTGGTGGCTTTAGGCATAGACAACTTCAGGTGACTGCCTGGGGCAGCAGAACAAGGTGGGATTCAGCCCTGGGAATCCTTAAGCCTGAGCCTCCGCAGTGCTCGGGGCTCAGGGCAAGAGTGCTCCCTGCTTCTGGTGAGTATTACTGTGTAGCAGAAGGCTGCTGTAAGCTGCTGTGGCTGTCGTTCCTTCCTCAGTTGCTTGGATTTGTGCCTTCAGGTGCATTTGTATTATTTCCTCCTCTTAACACATAATCCTCAATATACGCATTATAGTGCAGAACTGAGGGTTGCCGCAACATTGCTGTGCAACAAGCCCTACCAGGGTTTTCTAAAAAACAAAGGTAAATTCTGTGCTGAGTGTTTCTCAGAGATAGACTAGAATAGAGTATTTCAGTCAGAAGGGACCTATAATGATCATCTAGTCCAACTGCCTCCAGTTGAAGATGTGAATTTTGGAGAAGAAAAGATGCATCTTTCAGCTCAGAAAATAACACTCCTGTATCCAGTCGAGTATGTTGCTTCATACTACATCTGCTGTTCTGTAAGGAGGTCCTCAACATGGGCTCAGGTACTGCCTGCCTTGTCAGATCCCATCGGGGAGGGGATGATTGGTGAGGCCCCTTTGAAGGGAGCTCTCTTCATCAATGGGAGCAGAGCCCATCCTCAAATGCCCATGATTCTGGCACCTCTCGGGGAGCTGCTGAAGGAGGAGGATGTCTGTTTGGGGAAGCTGTTCTATTTTCATCAGTACTGAGCTTTGTTTATGATATTGAGAAGACTTGAGCCAGTTTTAGAAGGCAAACATTATCCTTTGTATGTACTGCTGTCAGTGTTCGTGTATCCCTCTCTAGGGGTATTAAAGTCCTTCCTACAGTACTTGTATCTAAGGAAGTAAACATCAAGTCATGCACGTTTATAGCTTTCTTTATGTAAAGGAAATTCTATTAGGACACTAGGAAGTCATTTCTGTGTTTGCATGAGGTATTTACAGGGAGATTAAAGCATGTTCTTTGCTCTAAGCATGTTGGTTTTCATATGTTGTATTTTAGCATAGGCTACATTGCAGATTTAGTTTTTCATCTATGTGCCCTTAAAGTCAAGTAGGGAACTACCTTACCTCTTCAATAGAAAATATTTCTTCTCCTTTTACAAGATTTACGTTGATAATTACGTAAAAATTAGAAATCTGTTATTCTTATACAGTACTTGAATTTTGTGTGTATATGTGTGGTAATTGCAGAAGTACTCCTTTTACATCATAATCAAAACCTCATTTCTAGGTTTAGATGATATGCGATCTGGGATTCTTGAGAATTTCCTATATATTGTTCTAGGACAATGATCTGCTTCCTTTTTCTGACTGGGAATTTCTTTTGCCTTTCCACAAATAAAGGAAACAGTCTTCTTCAGCTCTTTTTTCAGCTCTTTACAAAATTATTTTTGAAAATGCTCTATGAAACAACACAGCGCTTAAAATCAAAATGCTAGGAAATATGGTGAGGTTAGAAGTGCTTCACAGGCAAGAACGGGCATTCCATGATCGAGCAGATTTCTTTCTGACCTTGTTCCATTATCCTTCCTTTTCCTTCAGCACAGTAGGGTACATTTGAGCTTTATTAGCTCAGGATTGCATAAGCCAAAGCTCCTTCTTAGATAAAGTCGTCTGTGTATATTTATGCAACAGCTTTTACATCAAAACAAAATGCATATTTTATTATTATATAGTGGTTTCCTTGGTTTTAGTGTTAAGCTATTTGATTAAAACCGTATGCTTTTGGAACAGTTTTATTAAAAACATACTCTTTGAGTTATAACCCATATTAACATGTGACTAAATATTTGGCCTTTTGAAAACCTCGGTGTTAATGTCTGATTTTAGAATGTAACTTGTCTGATGTGTGGGGTTTGGTTTTGGTAATAAACATTGCGATTGATTTTTTTTTTTTTGTCTTCTAATAAGTTTTCACTTCTTTTTGTTGGAGCTTTAGTGCACTGTTGTTTTGAGTACCCGTAATACCTTAGAAGTGTTATTGTTTAACTGTTTAACTCCTCTTCATCAGCTCTTAGTTAATGTCAGAGTAGATTCATGCGTTGTGGGACATTATCCCCAAGCCTTGTTTGAAACTTGTCTTTTTTTTTCTTTTTCTTTTTGGTTTTCTGCTCCCTCCTCCTCCCCCCATAATTCAAATGCTCTCAGGCAATATGACAACTTGAAGAATAAAAAACTTGCAGGTCTTTTGGGGAAAAACATGGTACCTATTGGCAACTATTCTCTCTTTTTTTCCCCTCTTTCATTGCACAGAACTTGTTCTAGTTAGAATAGCTCTGTGGTTTTGTGTTTGTGGCTTACAGAAAAAAAAACATAGTAAGACTAGGAAACTCATTAAAGTGAATTGTTGATTTACTTAATACCAACAATATTCCTCAAAGAGAGATGGAGGTGATAAAGTGTGTCCCAAAGGGCTGTAGTGGCAAATTTTCTATTTAAAGATGCTAAGATGGAAGTAACAAAAAATATGCAAACAAATGCTAGAAAGGAAAGTAATAAAAGCAGGAAAAACATTTCAGGCACAATGGTCTGTAATTCAGAATTTCCTTCATCCTTGAGTTAAGGATTTTGCTCACTTTCACTGGCTTCAATGTCATCTTCTTGGTTCTGACCTCTCTGTATGTCCAATTTGATATTAAATATATTGAAACAAGACTTTGGCTACATACCAATATACCTTCCATTCTGTGGGGTAACTCAGTTTTACAAAGCAGGTGAAAAGGGTATCTTTGTCTGTAAGACAAGTTTCTTCTTTTGAACTTGCAGTCTGATTCTGACTTGGTCTCCTTAGTTTTATGTCTGATACTATTGACTTTATTTGTTCTGCAAAAGTATCCTACATTACAATAAAAAAAAAGTTTGCATTACAGTAGACAATTATAAATTCCTATGTTGTTTAAAAAATGAGCACATGTACTTATATTCGATTGAACTTTTATTGATCTTATTACTTTATTAACAACTACAGAGCTTTTTTTCATAGATGTATTAATTTAAAAGAAGGATATATATGTCTATTGCTAAATAGTTCTTTTTAGTTTAAAATTATTGTAATTTTCAGTAAATGCATTCACTTCTGGCTTTTTTGAAAGTACTGTTTGTCCGTTGGTTTGTCACTATATTGCAATACATAAGCTTAAAATAATAATTGACTGTCTACAAGAAAGAAATCTTATGACTTTTAATTTTTTTTGCAGATCATGTTCAAAATGAAGAAAACTATGCACAAGTACTAGATAAATTCGGAAGTAATTTTTTAAGTCGGGATAATCCAGATCTTGGCACAGCTTTTGTAAAATTTTCCACGCTTACTAAGGAATTATCAACGCTACTGAAGAACCTGGTGAGGAGTTTCAAACTTCCTTAGTTTTTTAGTTTTTCCCAAAATAAAGTACAACAACTTCATGATCCTGATGACTGATGGTAATTTTAGAGATGCTTTCAGTTTTTTTCAAAAACCAACACAATAATTTCTGCAGAGATTATCTCTAAAGAGTGTTATTACACGCTCACTGTGTTTGATTGTTAATTGGCAGTTAAGAAGAAAAATATAAATGTTGAGACATCACTTGAGGCATCATTCTCAAGTGATTGATGGTGATATATATCTCTTCTTATGGACCTTAATTTTAAATCATTCTCTGACTTGAAGTCTTTCCAGTTAAAAATCCAATACCATTAGTTATGGCTTTTTTGTCTTACCTCAAAAAGAGAAACTTTTACTTGTTGGAAGAAAAATAACGATTTGGGGAGCATGCTTAAATGGTGTTAATAGTCCATTCTCCTCGTGATATACAAAGGATCCATTGCTTAAATATTAGGCTTATGAAGGGGTTTTAAAGGTTTGTCTCATCTAAAGTTTCTCGTAGGCCTTTTACTTCTGAAAGCTGGATAATAAAACTGTAGTCATAGCAAATATCTTTGAATACTGAAAGTAACGAAGCCACACTTCTTTTGAAATCTTGTTTCATGGATTTGATAGAATTGAAGCTACTTTCTGAATACAACAGCTATGTCTTTCTTGTAGTTGGGCTTATCTCCAAGCTTTTTTGGTGTGTAAAGTATAAGCAATATTACAGGTTTTCTTTCCTAGGGTCCCTAGCATGAGCACAACTGCTTTAGGTCACATCAAAGGTCCATGTAGCCAGCTTCGATAGTTGCCCAAGAATGAATCTTAGGGAAGAGTGTAGCAGGAGAGCAAACATATAGGGAGAACTTCTGTACTGTGATCATGAAAAGAGTCTTCAGCTCAGAGGTGTTGGAGCTGGAGGCAGTATCTTTTGCTTTCTAGTCCTCGTTAGGTATTACTTCCATGAATTTGTCTAAGGATTTCTTGAATGTATGCTATACTTGGCACAGAATATGATGGATTCCTCCAGAGTGCTAAAATGAACTCTCTCTGAAATGTCAGTTCTATTTCTTGTGAACCTGATCCTTTCATTTATTGTTTCCCGATTCTTATATCTTAGAAAAAATGTAAGAATTTCCCTATTTGCCCCAGGAATTTACAGGTAGCTATCATTCTTCCTTTCCCTTCCTCTGTTACTTTTCTAGCTTGAGTCTTAGTTATTCCATAACTTGGATTGTCCTTGTTGGTCCTTTCTGTATCTTCTCTTAGTACTATTATACCCTCTTCTGAAATGAGGGGGTACAAATGTGAAGATGGTTCCATTTCTTTTTCCTTTTATGAAGGCTGATTGCTGAGCATTGAGATTGATGTTTTCAAGGGATTCTGTGTTGTAACTTCAAGGTATTTTTTCCTTGAGATGTTTTTTTTGATGATTGTTATTTCATAAGCATGATTCTGTATGCAGTTTTTTCTCCTTATGCATCACTTGACATTTTTCAGCATAGACTTCAATCTTTAATTTCATTCTTTCAGGAGTAAGTCTTACAATGTTCTTATGCAACTCTTCATACCTGGCTTTTGCTTTACTCCCCAGAATAGCTTAGTATCAGCAGACATTCTCACCTGACTCTCTGCACTCTTCTGAGATTCACTTATAAACATCTCAGACTGCACAGGCCCTAACACACTCAAAATGGGCTGTCACTTCTGACCTCTTATGCTTGGGCTTATTTCTGCCTTCTGAGTCTTGCCTCTTCTTCATCACCTACTTACTCATCTAAGGATGATCACACTTATCCTAATGAAGCTTACTTTCTTTAGGAGCTTTGCTCCGCCCTATTACCTACATCATCCTTTGTTTCAATGTTGGCAGTTTTAAAGACCAGTAGATATGCAAGGGACCTGCTTTCCTCTGTAAAGACTTCTGTGGTTCTGGGTTTTTTTGGCCTCCTTTAATCTTACTTTAGCACACAATTAAAAATAAGTATTTTAAAATGTGTGTTAAAGTGCAGTTTGAGGACAGTTTGGGACTAGAACTCAAGTTTGTTGGAAGCTCTCTGGACCACATCATTCCTCAGGGCTTCCACAGAAATTTTTAACTTCTTTCAACTGGCAAACAAGAAGTGGGGGATTATTTATTTATTTATTTATTTATTTAAGGTAGTGCTGATTGAGAGGAAAAAGCACTTTTAACTTAAGAAGCCACACTCATTCAAAACGTTACACTATTTCGGCTAGACTATGAAGCATTATCTGTCTAAATTCTTGTTGACAGGATTTAGAATAGGCTATTCCCTAACTTACTTCATTCAGCAGTCTCAAGTAGACAATGAGCTTATTTTACAAATGTCTCAGCATTTTAAAAACGCTTATTTTTCATCGTTTTTCCCTCCAAGATAGATAATTCTGCTTTCTTGAGCCACTGTTGTTCTTAAGCATGAGTCTGATTAATACAATTACACTGAAAGTAAAAGATTTTTATAATATGGAAATAGAAGTTGAGGTCCAGTGAAAAAGCAGTTGAGAGGAGGGCTGTATAATGTCACTGGTAAAGCCCCACAGTAGGTGCTGAGGCTTATGTTAATAAAAGTAATTGAAAAAATGGCAGTAGGTATTAAGATGAATGGCAAGCTAACAGGCTTTTTTGTTTTTTACATAGAGCAGATTGTTGCTGCCTTATTTAATAAATGTACAATAAAATAATGAATGGTCTTAAAAGACAGGAAGATGAAGAAGGAATGGAGCTACACAGTAGGCAACAAAAAAAACTTCAAAAATTTGGATCTGTTTTTATTAAATCTTTTGAACTTTAATTATAAGCCATTAAATATTTTCTTATTAATTGTGATATTATGCATATTTCATGAGAAGGAGGGTACAGAATAATTTATTTTCTTCTGTGTGAAGGAATTATAGAGTGATCGCTTCGAGAGTGATCTTCACTTACTTACTGTGATCACTTACTATGAAGTAAAGCCAGCAACTTGTATTACATATACAACTTTTGGAAACCATCATTTTGAAATGATTGCTTTGCACACAAGGTCAAGAATAAAAGCATAGCCATTAATCATTTTAACAAAAACAAATAAGTTGCTATGCAAATTTTACTATAAACTGTTGATGTTATCACTAAATATTACATCTGAAACTTAAAACATAAATATCATGTTATATATTTGAGTGGTTTTTTTTTAAGATTGATACACAATGACCACTTCTGTAACATTTTGTAAAGGTAATTACATTGTGATTAGCCATTGTCAACATTGGCCTACGTTTTCAGCAATCTCTGAGTGTCCCACCAGAATTGGTTTCTCTGCTTTTTACTACTTCTACCTCCTTTCCTGTTCCAGGTTTCATTCTTTATGCAGTAATTCATAATAATAATGCATTAAAAAGCTGTATGAAGATCTGCATCTGTGAAACTGAGTCTGTCAATATCTTTAAGTTGATCTAGATGAGGTTTTGGAAGAACATTTGGAGCACTTGCAGATTACTCGTTTTTTTTAAATTTTGCATGGTGCTTGGCTTTTTCCGAATGTTTAAAGCCTGTTTTTTCCCCACATTCCTTTCCTGTAAATGTCCTCAGCTAATCTTTGGGGGCAAATTATCTCCTCTTCACATCCCTCCTCCCCACATTATCATATGTATTTCCATCTGTTAAGGTTTTTTTCCTTTATTTTGCTCTGGATATGAGACTGTTTTGCTTTGTTATCAGACGTGTTCTAATTCATTTGGGCTACTGTTTTATCAAGTCTTCAACAATGTAATAAATTAGTCCAAAATCTTACCATATGAGAGTAGTACACTGCTATTTGGGTGGTTTTTTTTTTTTTTCTAGCTGACATACTAGCTGGCTACTGTTCAGTAATTTCAAGCCAAGTATTAATGGCTTGAAATGGTTATCTTTAATGGATACACTTGGAAAAATGAAAAAAAGCTACAGTAATGTACTGTTGTTCATGCCTACCCTGATAACTGCTTTAAGTCTGCCGTATCCACCCATATTGCAGAAATATGTGTTCTCTCTGTTTCTATCAACTAGGCTGGGATTAAAATCTTTTGAATATTCTTTCTCAAAATTCACATTTGAGATATGAACTTCAGTTAAGGTTGTTAACTGGAAACTGATTAAAATAGTTGAGAATGAAAACAATAATACCTTCTCTTTAATCTGTGTATTGATAAAGTAGGTATTATCTTAATCACTTGTTGGCTTAATATTCATAATATTTTTCCTTCTCCAACAAAATTGACATTGCCAGGGAGTCATTAGATGTGATGTATTGAGATAAAAAGCCAACAGAGGACAAATTGCATAAAGGCATAATCCTCTACAAATGCCCTTTTATTCCTTTTATTTCTGTTGAAATGAAATAATACTGGGGGGGCATGTGCAAATGTTTAAGCTAAGAAGAAAGAAAAACAGAACCTAGCTCTTTAAATAGAATCAAAGCTTAGACTATCCAATATAAACTCCTTTAGTGAAGCCAGGTAAAGAAAAAAATCTTTTAGGGTTTTAATCGCTGAAAGTGGTGAGGTTGCTTTTTTATTTCATACAAAATTAATATTTGAGCACTAATTATGTTGTTGCAATTAAGGAGAAAATGCAATTAAGGAGAAATGCCTTCTCCGATCTTGATCTTTTAAGCCGTGAAGAACCTTTGCTCTATGTTCATGTTATTGTTTGAGGCTGCAGCTCAAGATGTTCTAGTGGCTGTCCTTCATCTTGCTTTGAATACGTTTTGAATATAAGATTTTGTGAACTTAAAAAATATAAAATATTGACGCATGAAGCAGTTGTCAAGATATCTTGAACATGAAGATACAAGTGTGTGTCATATGTTTTCTGAATTTGAATCCGTCTCATGCTAAGAATAATTATCAGTTATGATATCTGTAAGCTGTCTAAAAAGAATAAAACTTGAGGGGTGGCTGACAAACTATCAGGTGATAATTAAGTAGCTGTATAATAACCAGTGTTCCAAAGATCCACCTTCCCCTCTGCTATGCTGAGATCTCAGTGCTTTCCAGAGGATAATGCACATCAAGTTCATGGACTGTGCATTGTAGGACTGCTTTGTATTTTCGTTAGAACAACGGGTGCCTGAACTGTGCTTGAGCTCTGGTGGTCAGGTTTGGCAGTAATCTCTAGGGGACCTTACAGAAATCCTTTCTGCCCAAGATATTGGGAGAATGAAGCAAGTCTGGGGTTTTTGTCTTTTCAGTTAAGGACTGATAGCGAATCTAATGAAAGAAAATATGATATTTTACACATAGTGGATGTAGTTCTTGTAAACAATGACATGGTACAAGAAGTTGCTTGTAAATTGGTAAGAGGCCCTGGCTTGTAAAACAGCAGCGAATGCACACAGGTCATGCCTTGTTTCATCACCACTTTATTTTATGCCTATGAAAGAAGTAAACCATGATGCAATAGTGAGATTTCTTTTAATTTTTTTTTTCTTTTATGGGCATGTATTTAAAATTGCATAACGTCATTTGAATATATAAGGAGTTTGTGAATGGAATGTTATACCTGGAGAGCCTGTTTGAGTGATCATTTTGATGTTCTCAACTGTGTGGATCGTCCATTTCACAGAAGTTCCTTAAAAATTAGTTTAATGGACTAAAATATGCTCAGAAGACCTTGTAGGAGGGGGGAGCTGGGCCATGTATGTGGCAGATTAAAAACACTAATGTAATGCTTCCCTACTCCTTTGGTTTACAAGCAGAGGATATGGTGTCTTGCTGCCTTCCCGTCGTTCTCCCTATCTTTGCTTAGCAAGGAACTGAAGAATTCATGGAGTATTTGGGGGGAGAAACGAAGGGAGGGATGAAGTAGGAGAGGCAACAGATTTTTCACTAGACTGGGATAATATTGATACACATCTCTTTCCTGTAATCATGACTCTTCAGGAACCTTATACACCATACGTGTTCAGACAGGATCACAGCAGTAGGTTTTTCTACCCTCAGACTGGCAAAGACAAATGAAACGTTTCCACAGATATGTAATCAAACAGGCATGGACTTAACGAGGTGAAATTTAAACTCGCTAGAGTTTAAGCAGATGTCAGATTTCCACAAGGACAAGGAATAGTCTTCCCAAATAGTTGGGAATAATCGAAGAGCTGGTGACTGTCTTTGCTCCTTTTGTTCGTGGTTGAATTAACATGTGCCTTGTGTGTCATCTGCCTGTAGCACAGCAGGTCCTTGCTTCTAACTCAGGAGGTTATAAGAAAGATTTGTTCCAAAAATGAATTTGCTTCCTAAATAATTCGAGAGACTGAAGATTACCTTGAGATGCTTTCAGAACTTTGCTTATATGCTATTTTTAAAATTCTGATTTTATATCACCCTGTAAAAGTAAAGATTAATTATAATGCTTCTCTGTCTCATGCAAGTGAATGTTTAAGTCTTTCCAGACTTGAATTTACTATTAATTTAGAAATTTGGAGGTGATTGCAATTTCATTAGTGAAGTTCAAAGACTTGTTGGCAGTAGTTTGATAAGATCATAATAAATCTTTTTGAATGATAACAGTATAATGTTTTTCTTTTTAGCTCCAGGGTTTAAGCCACAATGTTATTTTCACTTTGGATTCTCTCTTAAAAGGAGACTTAAAAGGTGTTAAAGGGGTAAGTGTTGAAAACTAACTTTTTATTTAGGGGAATATTTTCAGGTTCAGCTGTCTTGTGACTGTTTTCCATTCACCTGTGAGATTATTTCTTATGTTGGCATCCATTAATATTCTTTATGTAGTCCAAAGAACAAATTCAAAATTGCTGTGACTGTGATGCTTCTTTAGAATTTCATTGTAAATTCTTGTCCTAAGGTGCCCAGGAAAGCAATACTTTACAAGATTCAAACCCAGTATTTTTTCCAACTGCTGTCTGAAAAGTTTTAAAAGAAAACAGTATTTTTTGTTGCTATATGTAACTTGATATCCTAATTACAAAGACAAAGTTTTAAAAATGTTCTAAGCCAATTTTCTGTTTCCTAAGGACCTCAAAAAGCCTTTTGACAAAGCCTGGAAAGATTATGAAACCAAATTGTAAGTATTTTTATCCCTCTTTTTTTTTTTCTTCTTTCTTTCTCTTTCCCCTCCTAGTCCCAAACTATGTAATGTATCTGTGGATGTAAACATGAATATGAATGAGCAAGGCATCTCTTCTGTGGATCTCTCTTTTGTACTAATAGAAATAAAATATTTTTATATTCTTTGTGAAGTAGTTAAATGGCTGCCCATTGATTCTTTAGTGTAAGAAAGATACTTAATGCTTAGATACTGAACATTGTACAGTGAGTTGTGGGGATTTCAGATGGCATTTACACATTCTTATAACCATATATGTGAAGCCTATCGATAGTAAAAATGATGAGATTTATATGTTGTCCTGTATTGCAGAACTCTGTGTTTTTGAGAAGCAAGAATTTTAGTGCAGTTGGCATGACTTCTAAAATATCTGTGGTTTTAAAAATATTTTCTTGCTATAATACCAGTCTTCTGTGGGTAAAGAATGATTTATAAAAATAGCATATTGGAAACAAGTAGTACTGTAGTTGCAGAAGTGTTAGTGGAATGGTTCAGAATGCTCTCAAGGAAGTGATGGGCAGTTGCTGTAGCAGAATTCACAAGCTCTCAGGAGTTAATTCAATTTTTGTATCTTTTCATTTATTCCCCTTTTTAATCCTGTTGTTATCATCTTTCTTTCATTTATGTCTAAGCAGGAGGGGAAAAAAGCAATGAAAGAAAAAGTCAGACTACTAAGAACTGCCGAAACATTTATCGGCATAATTTTCTTACATACATATAGTAACTTTTGCCTTCAAAATTCATTACAATGTTAAATCCTTGTGAACAACTGAATTGGAAATGAGGTTATTACTAATCTAAGGCAAAAAGAAGATTCCTGTCCCAAGATTGCAACATCGTACTCAGTTGCACATTCAGATTTACATGCAGAATTGTTTTTTTCGTTCCTTTTTGGTTATTTAATTCTTACAGATATTGCATATTTTGCGAAAATATTGAATAGTTTTCTATAGATAGCAAATTAGTTAAAAAAAAAAAAAAATCTTCCTGCCTCTCAAACTGCTATATGTAAAATCAGAGATATCTTTGCCAGCCTATTTGTACCAAATGCCATTAAACAGAACTTAGGAGACAGAGGTATCTCATACAGACTCAATACATGGAATCATCTATGGGATTCTGTTCTGAATTTGGAAAGTTTACAGAAAGATGCCTGTTGTTTTGTTACTCTTTCCCCTCCTCCCCCCACCTCTTGTAAGCAAATTTCACTTGGGCTTATTAAGACCAAGAAGGAGATGTCCCTTACATTTCTCAGAGAACCCCATTTCCCAGAATTTGTTCAAGACCAAATATCAAGTCACGGTTAGAGATGCAGTGCTGAAAAGTGCTTTGTTCTACCTGCAAACATTATGCCTTTCGTAGCTGGAGAAAAGCAGAGTTCAAAAACGAATAAATTAATCCTCTTTAATTTTTTTTTCCTGGCAAGGAGCACCAGTCTAATAAACACACAGTGCTTTGTCTCCTATTTGACAGAAGTACAGCTTCAGTGTTTATTTTTTTCAAAAAGGCTGCTAGAGAAGAAAGATTTTTTTTTTTAAAGACATCAGAAAATTGTTTAGATTTTTCTACTCTATATTGGAAATCTAAGTTTGCTTACAAATGGAGTATCCAGTTAGTCTGTAGAGTAGATATGTAAGGACAGCCACACTGTAAAGCTCTAATTAAAGTCTCAGGATGGCCTCTTAGTTCCATATTTGCATTTCACTATTTCAGAATTTCAGTGTTGGCTTTCTCTGAAAATGTAATTACTGGAAGTCATGTCATTTAGCATAGGTGGTAAACTTCATACGTTGGCTTATTGTTTTTCTTAATTTCTGCCTTACGAGCATGAAACATATTTGATTAAGTTATTCTGCCATTTTTCTGCCAAGTCAGTAGTTTTTTATATGTATGCTTTCCACTGCAGTATATAAAGATGAAGGCTATGGAGCACATCATACAGAAAGAATGAGTAGGTTTTTTGTTTGGTTTTTTCCTCCCCCCCCCCCCCCCCCCCCCCCCCCCGGCAAAGTAGCACACAAACTAGGGAAAAGAGTTAAAGGATGAAAGGAAGGAAGGACAGCTTCATGACTCCATTACTTCTGGAAACATAAAAAAAAAAAATAATAGGATTTGGTATCATAGAGGAACTCATCTTCAGAATGGCTTCTTTAATATTTCTTGATTTTTTTTTCCCCATAAATAATACTAAATCACATGATAGTAGAATAAATTCTCTAAAATGTTTTCTAATTAAAATTTCAGTACAAAAATTGAAAAGGAAAAAAGAGAACATGCAAAACAGCATGGGATGATAAGAACTGAAATAACAGGAGCCGAGATAGCAGAGGAAATGGAGAAGGAAAGGCGACTATTTCAGCTACAGATGTGTGAAGTAAGAAACAAGTTTCAGCTTTTAATTATGATACCATAACTTAAAAGTACCGTGTGGGCCTTACATAAAGGTGGTGAAATCTACTTCGTTGTTTAATGGGGGTGAAGGGAGGAAATTATTTCAATGTCACATGGAACAGCAATATAAAAATAATTATTTTAGCAACCCTGTACAAAACGTGGCTTCCTTTTTTGTTTCATTCCATTTCTTTGGTTTTAGATTATTATGCTGAAAATTCTTGGGCTGAAAATATACTATGGAAATATTTCTTATTTTTTCAGGTTTATGGTTGAGCAGTTCAGGAAGTATTTTTGATATCTTTCTTCCAGTATGCTTTCTGAAGCCTTCTAAAATTTCTAATAAAGTGATAAATGATAGTGATATGTTAGTTCCATAAAACTGCTTTTTATATTAATAGTTCTCTTTATTACGTTTTAGTGGCGAATACCTTAAATTGCATAGTATTTATATTTTTAGAATATTTCGGTAATTACTGCAGTAGCATTAAAAAAGGCACATCTTCAGACAATTGTAAAAGATGAAACTTTTTCCTGAATTTGTTTTACGTTTGGGGGGATTTGAATTTTTTAGGAATGGCCAAATAAACTGTTCTGTTTTATATTTGGCTTAACTTTGGTGAACTGTTGGCTTATGAGTCAGCATCCAGGTTAAACACAGAGATAATTAATTCATTGACCAAATGATGTTTTATTGATTGAAAACTGTTGAAGGTTGTGAGGCATGATTATCAACATGTTTTTCACTCTCTATACAGTATCTTATTAAGGTTAACGAAATCAAGACAAAAAAAGGTGTGGACCTTCTGCAGAACCTTATTAAGTATTACCATGCACAATGCAAGTAAGTGCAATGCTTTTAAGCTTTAGGTACAATTTTCTTTTTTACACAAGTGTTTGTTTCCCTTTGTCTTGTATTTGTTTTGGTTACATCAGGAGTTTTTATCATAATTGTAATCTGCCAAGTGTCTGCAACTTCGTTTTATTAGGCTGTAGTCTTTCAGTAGAGAGTATGAAAGTGAGTGAGTGGGGCAGGGGAGCGATGGAGAAAGAGACCAAGGGAAAACCCTGCATGTTGTGTGCAAAATTAATTTTTGTTCCTGAGGCATAGATCTAGAATGTAATTTTAGAAATAGCTTGTTTATTCTATTTAATAGTTTTTAGTTTTTTATGTAAATTTTAAAACCATTGTGAAAGCCAGTAATTTCTTTGAAATTCCTTGAAGTGAAACTGGTAAGGTAGGACTTTGTCGGTAGAAACACAGAGGCAAACATACAGGAACTTTTACTTAAGTTAAATACAGGAAAGAGATTTAGAAATTACCAAGGGGAAACATGTTGACTAATAGTGAAAAAAAATAAGCTAAGCTATATTCTCTCTAATTTGGTATTTGTTAAAGTCACAATGGTATATCTCCACTGCTGAAAGATACCATACTTTCTGGGAAGGGTTTTAAACAACAACAACAAAAACAAACAAAAGAAAGAAACAAACAAACAAAAAAGCTTCATAGTGATGAATATCAATTGATTTCCTTCAGATTTCTAATTTGGGATAAAAACTTGAGGATAGGAGTTAAACTTCTGTTTATCTATAACCTAACCCTTTATATGTTGCCATTTCATATACTAACATGTGAAGTGCTTATTTGGCTCATCATATTTTTATACAGTGAGACTAAATCAGCAAAGTAAATTAAATGTTTCTGGACTGAAATGCAACTGTCTGACCTTTCTGAAGTATATTACGTTAGAGGGATGTGGAAGCTGCGCTATCATGCGGTTAGATTGATAGTAGAACAGTTCACACTGGGACAGATTTTTTTTTTTGGGTTTCTGAACATGGGAGGAGCTGGATAAGTTTTATTGGTTTTGCGGTTTTTCTCCGCAAGACAGTCTACTTTGTGTTATGAATTATATGTATTCCTGATAAATCACAGGTATTTTTCATTATAGTTTCTTCCAAGATGGCTTGAAAACAGCTGATAAACTTAAACAATATATTGAAAAGTTGGCTGCTGACTTATATAATGTAAGTTTACTTATAAGTAGTTTAATGTCTGAAAATGGAAATATTTTATTTATATGAATACATTTTAGATATAACTACAAGGGTGTATATTTCATTTGTATCTTATAAATGAAAAGTGTGTCCTTTGAAACTTTGAATATAGCTAGACTGAGGAAAAAACATCTTGACTATCTTAAACTTTGTATTCTGTTTTTACTGTTATTAGGAAAAGCAGCTTTCATTCTACTACTAATTTAATGTTACATTAAAATAAAACTAAAGTGGGAATCTTTGAATCAGATTACATTATTAGCACCAATTTTAGCTACCACTTTCATTTTTCCACAACAAACTGCTTGATGATAGCACCAGTTTTTGAATGAATTAACTTATGTTCATGGAAGGCAAGTAATAATGTGGAATCAAAGCTCGCTTGTCACCCAAGTGCTTTTGTATTCTATAATGAGAATTACAATAATCCCATTTGCTATTGCAGTTTGTGGCTAAATTAAACTGTATTTTAATTCCTTAAGTCATCTGTTGAGCTTACTGGAGTTATTTAATATATCTAATTAAGTTACATTAGATGTAGTGAACTATTAAAGCGTAACAGAACAGAGCATGCGAAGTTGTATGTTCATTGTGGCTTGCTTTTCAAGTAATACATGCATAGAAGGTGAATACATAAGAATGGACTAGTCTATGAAAATAAACTCAAATATTACAAAACACAGAATAGTAGAGCTGGTTGCTCACGACATCTAAAATTGTATATTGGAATGCATAAAAAATTAAAATTAAACTTGCATCCAGAAAGCGTATAATGGCAATTTCTTTCCATAGATAAAACAGACACAAGATGAAGAAAAGAAGCAACTCACTGCTCTTCGTGATTTGATAAAATCTTCTCTGCAGCTTGATCAGAAGGAGGTAAATAATTTAGACATGTTATTCTCAGAGATAATGTGAATTTATGAATTCTGTATTCAGAAATTCATTTAATTGATGTTCAATTTGTGTAGTTATTGGTTCAGAAGAGTTGGACTTTGAACATTATGACAAAACTAATATTTAGAATGTCTAAATACCAACAAACAATAGTTTTAGATTAATTTTCTATTTACATTTTACATATGAAAAGAAATTATTCCTTTTTTTATGTAATTTATATTTTTTATGTATTTTTTTAATGTACTATAAGAACAGTTGTAATGGATCAGTTAAATGCTTCATCTAGCCCAGTATCCTATCCTTGACAATGAGAAAGAATGAGCATTCAGGAAAAAATATAAAGGGATGGGATGCACACGTCTGTCTTGTGTCTTGCCATCCTCCAGCCAGATTGTGTTCAGGATTTTCCTGACCTAAGTGATCCTGAGTAAGCCAGAACGAGAAACGTGTGGTTTCCGTATTACTATTCATCTGCTAACTCATGGATTTTGTGATGATGTTCTCCCTCCCAAACCCCTTTTGCTAATACTGTATCATAAGGAAGGAAGTTTGTATGTCAGCCAGATAGAAGTGGCTGAGACAGGGCAGTTAAAAAGAAAAACACATCATCAGTTACACTGGTATCAGAAGTGAAGAGGGAACATGCAATGTTCACTGCAGATGTTCTGGAATACTCCTTGAACTAGGAGATAGGATACAATATATATCACAATGTTTACCTGAGATAATATTGTGACTTTTTCCAAATCATAGGGCCTGAGAATCAGAAATACTAAATATCACGTGGTGAGGCTGAGTGTTGGGGGTGGTGGGGTGGAGGGGAATGGGGTGACTTTCCTTTAGGAAAAGATCGCTTACCCTCTGTTCAGTTTTCTCTTAGGTAAATAAAACATTAGTATTTGCCAGGTGTCTACTCAGCTTATTAAATCTTTATTATGAAATATGAATTATTATTATTATTATTATAATTAAACATTGGACAGATGCTATTTTACTGCATATATATATGATCATCCATGTATATGATTGGGTAGTATTGCTAATATCAGATATACATAAGAATATAATTTACAACCAGATGTACTCAGTCAGCCAAGTTTCCAACAGTGATCAATCATGGATGTTTAGAGTAAAATGCAGGGCAATAAACACCGATACTTCCCCAGAATACCCTCCCATTAGTAGTTTGACTGTCTTTGCAGTCTCTCCACCACCCTATGGATTTCCCCTCTTTGAATTTGTGCAGTTGCTTCTTGAAGCATTGTAAATTATCCGCTTCTGTTACAGCTGTGTCTTTCCCACCATCACTACATGTTATGTGGAAAAATCTTTTTCCTTTTATTTGTTTTGAACTTTTAGATCTGCATACCCTACTCAAGATGGAGGTGCTTGTGAATTTATGATAGCATCACTAGATCATTTCTGATCTTTTTTTTTCATATAAGCCCTAACATTGACTTGCTTTTTGACCAGTGTTTAGTGCAGAGAAAGAGATGTGTAACATTTAACCAGCTGTAAAGCTATAACTGTATCATCCTGTTTCTGAATGTTATTAGTTAACTCACAGTATCTTAGTTTTCCCCTCTGCATCACTTTGCATTTGTTTATGCTGATCTTCACCTGTCATTTATTGTCTAGTTGCTATCGTGAGGTCCTTCAGAAATTCTTCAGTCAGCCTTTCTTGGGTATTCTGAATAATTCAATACCATCTAGCAAACTTTGACATTTACTGTTCACCCTTTTCCAGATTGTTTTAGTGTTAGACACCACATGTGCTGGCACAGCTTTCTATGAAACTCATTTGTTTGTTCCTGCTTTTAACTCGTTAGCTCATCTGAGGACTTCTCCTCTTGTCCTGTAGCAATGTAATTCTTTCCATTTCATAAGGAACACTAAGTGCCTGTTGAAAGTCCAGGTGGACTGTATCAGTCTGATTTCTCATGTGTATCTACTTACTGATTTCTTCAGAGAACTCCAGATTTTTGAGACGTAACCTTTCTGTACAAAAGCTGCACTGATTTTTCTAGTATATATAATACTAAATGTATACTCTTAAAAGTAGTTTTCATTAACCCTATGTGGTATGAAGCTTACTAATCTTTACTTTCCGGGAATTCTTCTGGAACTTCTTCAAAAATAGGCCTTCAGTAATTAGGGCAAGTAAGTATTTTTATGGGCTTTCATGTAATTTTGTAGGTAGCACATTGTGATGATGGCTACTGCATGTAGATAAATGGCTTGAAGTTAGTAAATTATTTCAGGTGGAATCACAATTAATAAGGAATGATTGATGAGTCATTTCTTACAGTATGGTGGTGGTGGTTTTTTTAATTTTGAATACTTGCCTATGTGTGCTTTCGTAATGTAGATGTACGTTATATAGCAGGTAAACCTTGGCCAGAAGGCTGTTCCTCTCCCTGCGTTTTTAATCCCATCGCTCTGAAGGACAACACAACCTTACAACACACTGTACGTGTTTTTTAGAATTTCTTTGATGTCACAAATGATGACAGGAATACTACAGAGCACCTCTGAGTAGATCCCAATTTATTGTGAGACCTGCCAGCTCTTTCTAGTACTCAGTCTTCCCTTATTGCATGCTCTACAGTCTTTGCCAGTGCTCTGTTTGGTATTTTTTTTTCCTTCCATCTCCAATGTGCGCATGGACCTACTAGATCTCTTCCGTATTATTCCAGAGCTTCCCATACATGCGTTACATTTGTAATCTCCCTAGTATCTAAATCACTCTGAACATAACTAATGCTCGTTCTCCATCCTCACCCCCAAAAGTTGAACAGAAAACATCAGATTTCAAGAGCTATTTAGAAATAGCTTTAAATTCTAAAGTGTTTTTATGAATCGATTCCCAATACACAGAGGAACAAGACCTGCTCTCTTTTCACTTACCTTTTTCTTCCACAAGTTGATTATCTGGGAAGCAAAGAAAAATACTTCCTTCTCTCCTGGCTGCTGCGTATGTTGTTAAGTTCAAGCTACTTGGTAATCGGCCGGTTCTTGGAAATGAAGTAGGACGAACAGGTTGTTCTTCTTCGGTGCCGTGTATTGTACATACATGGCTGCATACAGTACAAGTCAAGTTTCAAAAGTTGCTCACAGAGTATTATGAGGCCCTGGTTTCGGCTGGGATATTGTTCATTTTCTTCCTAGTAGCTGGTATAGTGCTGTGTGTTGGATTCAGCACGAGAATAATGTTGACAACACACGGATGTTTTAGTTGTTGCTAAGTAGTGTTTATGCTAGTCAAGGACTTTTCAGCTTCTCATGCCCTGCCAGTGAGAAGCTGGGAGGGGGCACAGCCAGGACAGCTGACCCAAACTGGCCAACGGGGTATGCCATACCATATGACGTCATGCTCAGTGTATATAAACTGGGGGAGTTGGCAGCAGCCACTGCTCGGGGACTGGCTGGGCATTGGTCAGCAGGTGGTGAGCAATGGCATTATGCATCACTTATTTTGTATATTCTTTTATCATCATTATTATTATTATTATTTTCCCTTCCTCTTCTGTCCTATTAAACTGTCTTTATCCCAACCCATGAATTTTACTTTTTTTTTTTCCCCTGATTCTCTCCCCCATCCCACTGAGGGCGTGAGTGAGTGAACGGCTGTGTGGTGTTTAGCTGCCTGCCAGCCTAAACCACAACAGAAGTAGAATAACTAAATGAAATGTAATGTTTGGTTTTTTGGTTACCTATTTCCTGCATGTGTAGTAAAAATTATTCTGTTTCAGTGGAAAGTAACCTCATTTAAAATATAAAAATTAAACAAGTCAAATTCTGAAACTTAGATACATGTTGTAATAAAGTAGCTTCTCAGGCATCACCAAAATAAACTATGCAACTTTTCTGACTTTAATTATTGTGTAGACAGATCCTAGGACTCTTGAAAAACTGTGTGTGTATATGTATGATAACTATAGAAAAAGTTATAAATACAAAAATAAAGTGTTTGGCTTGAAGATAATTGAAATTGTGTCGTAGAAGGAAAAGGAGCAATGTTGTGATTCTCAGATATTCAGGCAAATCACGAGAGAGAGAGAGAGATCTGATGTAGTAAAAGGATCCACCATTTTGGATAAAATAACCATTTGCTCACATTGATGTTCAAGTGTCTCTTTCAAAATCAACATGAAGACTTTCACTCGTGATTCTGCTACATTACATGAGTCAGAGCGTAATGATGATGGCAGATACGAGGAGCTTGATAAAACAATGTGTCTGTTATTCAGGTATTCAGTGTTTTAATCCTGAAATAGCATGCCAGCGTTCATTACTCCTTAGTGAAGTGACAACGAAACTTGAAGACACATAGCCTGAGTTTCCCCAGTCAGTTCTCCATCATTGTGTATATCCAAATCTTCAAGTACGTAAAGCTGGGCTTTATTGCTGTGACAGATGGCCTGGTTGGTTGTGATTAAGAATACATTTTCCCCCTTGTATTAGTGCATTATAATCTCACCGTTGGAAAATGTATGGATTAATGGAAATACTGAAGAGCATGAACTAAGTGGGATTTTCTCTGGTGGATTTGTAAAGGTTCAGAAATATTCTTACCAAAAATTACTTTGGCAGGGAAACAGTTTGAAATAATAAAATTGAGGCCCTGGTTGTGTGTAGTTTTAATTTTCTTTGACTCTTTGTGCAAGAGAAGGAAGTTGAAACTAGTGATTTCTGTCTAAATTGTAAATTCTGCCACCTTTAACCTCTTCAGAGTTGCCATTAGATAAGTGAGACTTTCTACCCATCTCAGACTGCCTTGCTGTCACAGATGACAAAAAGAGATTCCTGCATGGCTGTTAAATCTATTAAAGCATTTAGGACCTCTTTGAATTAAAAATAATACGTATGGAAAAATTACTCTTCAGCACCCATACTTTCATTCAGGAAAAAACACTAATATACTAAATGAGCTAACCTCATTCCCTACACTTTCAAGGTCTCATAATGCAACTCCTGTTTTACTGTTGCATGCATTCAAGGTGCTTATTTAGCATTATGGACATCTCACACATTTTGCTGGCATACCTGTCCTTTCATTGGTGAAAAAACTATTACTGTAATCTTTGCAATTACCTGGTTCTTGGAAGAGCACATCTTGACAATCTTTGAATTTTGGGTTACGCAGAAGTGCCAGTGCTGTAGCTTCGCTGTGGGAAGTACAATTTACTATGGCTCTGTTACATGCAGTGTCTCCTGTTGCCACTATGTAGTTCTTGTTATCAAGTTACGGCAATTTCTGTTACTTTGCGCAAGAATGATCTGATTTTGTAAAATGACTAGGTTTAAAGCTTTGGGGAAAAATATTTTAAGGGATACTAGTGTAATTTTAATTGTGTAAAGTATTTATTTTGTATGTTGAAAAATGTTTATATGTTAAGAAGCTTAAATTTTAAAGGAAACCAGGCCTTTAATACAGGCTTCTATTCCTTATTTTTGTATATTAATTATTAGTACAAATGTAACTTAACAGCTTTACGTTGAACGTAGCTAGTCTTTAGAATCATCTTTTGTGTCTGTTTTGTTAACTATTTCTTTACATTTTGATTTATTTCCCCAAATCTCCATCTGATATGGTCTTTGGAACACTTACTGCTGACAGCACATTGCACATAGCAGCCTTCATGCTGCTTCCAACCATAACTGCCAGTTTTACCAAAGCACTTTTCTCTAAACACTTATGCCAAATTTGATACAAAATGAAAAACAGTTGTAAGGACCCTGAATAAAATAGGAGGGAATAATCTTCAATATGTATTGGTTGTGGAAATTTTAAGAAACTGCTTTGAAAGAGAAAAGGTTATTGCCAAGGGAGTAATTGAACTTCCCATTCTTTGGATTTTTTTTGCGGAATTTTGTCAGATGTTTAGCAGATAATTGTTTCACGGATAATTGTTTCACAGCTACATTTAATTCTGTATCAATGTGTCCTTAATTATACCTTTTTATATAGATTTGCAAAAATTAGAAGTTAACTTTAGGCCTGATCTCTTTCAATGGAAATTCATAATTAACTCCAGTTTGGTGGAGGATACAATATAGCTATCATTTTAGACAATTTACATGTAATAAAAACTTGGAGATGTTTAGTAAACTTTGATCCTGTAGTCATCTTAGTTGCTTTTATGAAGCTAATGTTATACATGCAAGGTTGCACATAATTTTGTTATGATGTTTTGTTACTTGACAAGAAAAAGCACCAGTGTGCCTAAAAAAAGTAATTCTTGTCATCTTTCTAGTAGTGTTGTTAGAAAGGGGAAAAATTGTTTTCCTAGATAAGAGGGCTATAAAATTTATGTTCAAGGAACATGTTTTTTAAAAAAACCCAATAATTCTTGTTTTAAATTATTTGCTTTCTCTTTCTTCTATTGCTTTTGCCTTTCGTGATCGAAGTCTAGGAGAGTAAGTCAATGTTTTAATGAACTTTTGGGGATTTTTTTTCTGATATGCTTATAACAAGTTAATCCATTTCACTCAATTGTTTCACTAGGACAGGCCAAAAGCTATTTCAGTTGACTTCATTCTCTAAAACTCATGAACTATGTACATATTTTTAATTGGATTTAAAAAAAAATAGTGATTATTAGCATTTGGTTTTGTTTGTTTGTTTATATATGTGTTTTTCTGTATATATGCATGCTATATTCTGTTGCTTTCTTTTTGAAATTTTATCTTAGCCTTTTACTCTTTGATTATAAGATTATGCAATATTAAATTTCTATATTTTAAGAAGTCATTATTTTGATATGCATATTTGCATCCATACTATACTTCAAACACCTAATGAAGTAATTGAATCTTGAACATGCAGTTAGTTCAAGATCACGTGATGTAAAAGCAAGCTCTCCTATGGATGTAAAACATGCATTAGGAGTTCTCTTTTTTTTAAATCTTTATTAATTTCTGAAGTTGTGGTAGAGAAGAGAAATAAAGTAAAATAGGTGTAAAGGTTAGGAAAACTTACTGTGCACATCAGGAAACGTTAATGGTGTTTTTCCCTTTTTTAGGATTCACAGAGCAGGCAAGGAGGATATAGTATGCATCAGCTTCAGGGGAATAAGGAATATGGCAGTGAGAAGAAAGGTTATCTTTTAAAGAAGAGTGATGGGTATGTTCTTGGAGCGCATAATACATAGTGAGAACTATTACTATGTTCCTGCACTGATTTTTATTGTTTTCTACTGTGGGTGCTTAAGGCACATTCCCCTAATGCACGTGCCACAAGTACTCAAGAATTTCACAGCTCAAATCTGAACACAGATCTGAATTGAATTTAGCAAATATAAAAAGCATGACGAACAATCATAAAAAAAAAAAGTCAATTAAAAAGAAAGCTATTGTCTTTATAAGTCTCTAAAAGGTGATTAAGACCTACCATAAATCTCCACGTTACTTCTGATGAGGCATTTAGTAAAATTTTGACTGCATCTGTTTGTTTCTCAAGGCTAATCTTCTCAAAACGTTAATGGGATTAACGTGTTTTGAAATCGTGTCTAGTCACTGAATTTTTTGGTGTTCTTATGTAGGTTAAGGAAAGTATGGCAAAGAAGAAAGTGCACTGTTAAAAATGGAATTCTTACCATATCACATGCAACGGTAAGTTATTTTTATGCCTTTTTATTAAAATAATAAATTAACATTATCCTTTCCCGGTGAATCTCTTGGTGTTAATCTGCTATTACAAAAAAAATGCCACTTCTGCTTCCAACTGTTGAAGTTCTGTGGATTATCAGAAGTTGGAGACTGATTTAGGGAAGTATTGTTATACTTGCTCTGTTAAAATTTTTCCTAGTTGTCTGCTGCTGACCACTAGTGGGAACAGTGCTTCAGGTTAAATGGAGCGGTACACCTGTTCTTACTATACCTTTGAGATATGGGATGTGATTCATCTGAATAAAATGAAGTGTCTACAATGTAGCTGTCTGCATCAGAGCAAGATCCTGCAGACTTCTCTCTTAACCACTGGAGAGGTGGTCAATGTAGTCAAAGGAGTCTGGGTAGATTTGGTCGGATGTCTTGTTATAAACTCAATTCTGGCTGTTGACTGTACTGGAAGACCAATAACTAGCTCATACATAGATGTCTGTATTACAGATGTTTTATTCTACATAGGACATTAACTATTTAAAACAGTTTAATGCCTACGCATTAATTTTGTAAAAAAACTCAAAATCGTTCAACTAATCAGAGTGAGAGAATGAGAATAAAGGCTAGTTTGAAATTAATTTCAAAAATTCCTGTGGACTGTATGAAGTAAGTGAACTCTTTAACCTTCTAAAATTTTTCTTTTTTTTTTTTTTCCCACTGCTATAGCTTATGGCAGTTGATTTAATACTTAAATGTATTTATCAATAGTTTGAAAAGAAAATGGCAAATATATTGAATAAACTTTTCAATTAATACTTCAACTGGTTTTGCTCTTAAGGATTGTTGTATATCTGTGAAGCACATAATTTGGAAACTTGGGAAGTTTTTTATATTAGATGTTATTGATAGAGTCTGACAGATGAGTGAATATGTTAATATTTTGAGTGCTTTCAACTAAGACTGTGAAATTTTGGAAAGTTTTGATCATAGTGAGTTCTGGGAATCAGACATATATCTGAAGTATCTTCCTAGGAATGCTAAATCATGAGGAAACAGCAATATTATCATGGTGGAGGCAGTTCTAAAACTGTCTTGCGGCAGTATGACACAAACTTGTTGCAAAGGGGATGGTCCCTTTTCATCACCCTTTTTTCCCCTCCGCCCCAAATTCCACTGATGGCCATGAGTATCAGTGTCTAAAGTTAACTACCTATCTTAAGCAAATTAAAGGGAAGTCCCTACACTTTGTACTGGAGTGTTGGAGTTTTTTTAATGGCTAGGAAGATAACCCTCGCCTCCTTTGAGGAGTCACTAGTCACTTACGTAAATTATTTATACCTAGGTTAGTAATGATTCAGTTATCACCATTTAAAAAAAAACACGTGTCTCTTCAAGCTCAAGACTTGCCAATACAGAATTCTTTGGATTGCACTATTGATTGTAGTTTTCCTTTTCTTGTATGTAGCTGTATAAAAGCAGCCCAATTGCTTTTTTTTGGTTACAGTGCCAAGAAGAAAGTAATTTTCTTGTTTTCAATGGTGAAGAGTTTAGATCATGAGAGCCTATTCAAGGCTAAACTTTGAAAACTGAGACTCCAATTGCATATTTACTCCTTCAAAGAATTGTTGTTCCTTAAGTGTTAAAAATATTGTGTTGATGAGCTTGTTCTGACAAACATTTGACAATGTGGGAAATGCACTTAAGAGATTTTTTTTGTTTGCTGGTTTTGCATTACTCTTATATTTGGTTTACAATTTCTAACATGAACACTTCCAAAACTCAGTTCAGAAGTATTTACTGTTAACTGACATCTCATGTTCAGTTTGTATCTGCCAGCTGTAGTAGCTTTAAATCAGTATCTCTGTGATTTCTGATAAACCTGTATAAACCGAAAATATTTTAAAGACACATCATGTCTCAAGTAACCTAATTACAGCAGAGAATATTAGTAGCTCTATTTATTCCAAGTTCTGAAATTCCAGATCTCTTCTCTTCCCTCTTAAAGTTTTAGGATTATATCTTTGATTTATTTAAAATGGGAGGAAAATTGGAATATGGGCATGCTGTAATGAAAAATTGCATAATAGTTTTACCATTGTTTATGAAATACAATAAAAAACTTCAGTATTAGCATATTCTAAATTAAGGTTTATTCCTTTAATCCCTTCCAAATAGTCAGGAAGAATTGCTATGAAGATTTTAATTTTGTTTAGATTTAGCAATCTGTGCATTCTGACAGACCAAGTCAGAGAAAGTCATGTTTGTCTCAAGGGTTTTGAGGGTGTACATGTACGCATGCCCATGCTTTATATTAATATCATACATGCCCACTCCCTAGAAGGGAAAAATAATCCTAAATCAAGACATTTTTAAAGTAAAATAAATTTTCTTTTTAGTCCAACAGGCAACCAGCTAAACTGAATTTATTGACCTGCCAGGTGAAGCCAAATGCTGAAGATAAGAAGTCTTTTGATCTAATATCACGTATGTAGCAACTCTAGTATCATCTTGCGTTATGTGGGATTTCTAAAAATGTCATTGCAAGATACTTTGAGTAAAAATAAGGCTACAGTTCAAAATTCAAGTGTGTAGCCAGATACGTGCAGTGCCTCGCGAGTGTTCAGATCCTGCTAGGTTTGAAGATGGGTTGAATGGACAAATGAATAAAGAACCTTTTTTGTGCGTATGTGTGACGTAAATACTGTTCATTTGTGACAAGCCATAAAATGCAGCATATATGCTGTTCTCCTAAATTCAGAGAGATGTTTAACAGCTTAGTGGAACATGCATAAGCTATATCCACCAGGAAACGGAAAACACCTTTGGCCTCATCTTGTTTTTCCTTCATTGTCTGTTCTGCTTTTTAAGTGTTATTTGGGGTGTTGAGGAAAACAAGGAGAACCCAGTTTCTCTTGTTCTCTTATCTTCCTTTTAAAATATGCTTCTGTTTGTCTAAAATTGGTAGTGACTTGTCTTCTCAACGTTAAAGCTCCTGTGATTTCCCTTCTTCCCATTTTGATTTTGTATAGCAGGTATTTGTATCCAGTCTGATTTTAAAAACATTTTTTAAGTCGATGAATCAACTTACTGTTTTCAGTCTTTATATATATATAGTATTAAACAACAAACAGTTCCAACATTCTATATTTACAAGGGCAGTCTGTGAAACCTTTGAACGTGAGGGATAATACCCAGTTCATATCTCATCCTTTGGTTAGTAAAAAGAAGTTTCTTAACCCAAACGGAGGGAAAAGTATATAACAGGAACAAATTCATTTTGCCCTTTTCTGCTACTTATGTTTCAGATTTGAAAGACAGAAGGACAAAATTTGATTCATATGCTTATTTTTCTTTAATATTTCTAAACATAAGACTTTTGAAGTACATACATTTCATCTTTCTCTGTTTTTTTTAGAATTGTTTTCCAATGCTATGAATAAAGTATTAACGTTGCTGGTTAAGAGCAATTGCTCTTAAAGGCTTTAGTTGCCAAACAGGTTTTAGTAACAAATATGTAGATATTTTAAAATTTATCATGTGCCAAATGAAAAGATGTATTTATTTATTTCAGATAACAGAACATACCACTTTCAAGCAGAAGATGAACAGGAATACGTAGCGTAAGAATGTTTACATTTTTTTCAAGTTTGTTTTGCCAGTAGAGATGTATAAAATCACATGTAACAGTGGAAATAGTTTTCTCAGTTAATGCAGTAGTAGTGCCTACTGTCTGTTTTTTCTGCCGTTGTGCATCTATAACTGTAAACTATTTTGTGTCACTCTTCAGGGCTCTTTGAAAACCTTGTAATGTTAAAACCAAAATAAAACAAAAACCCAACCCAGCCAACCAAAAACCCATTTAGATTGTGTACCCTGCCAGCACATGGTTCGTGTGCAGTTGCTTGGCATGATATAGTAGATCAGGTTATTAGGGTTCAAATGAAATATTTTAAAATTCTTCTTAAGTCTTCTGTGTCAACCCTCTTTTGCAGTTACTTCTTTTCCTCCTGATTGTACCTTTTCCTTTAAATTAAAAATAATAAATAGATAAAAGATCTCCATATAACACATAAAAAGTAATTACAGATAATGGACCTTTTCTACTGTAGGCCTAGAAATAAACAGCAAAGCAGTTCTCTGAGATTTGTGTACTTCAGAATCCAGTAATTTGTTTCATTAGTGCATGTTTCTGACCAGATTATTTCCTTTAAAACAATCTTTCTTCCTGCTACATCAGAACTACTTCTTGTCCTGAGACCCATGTACCACTTTTTTTCCTCCTGAATATTGCTCTTAGTATCATCAAAAGTGTGTTGCACAGAACATTGCAATTTAATGCTCATCACCTGACAAGTCGAGGAATAAAGTTACTAGTGAAGAGGGCAGCAAGCCTGAGTCTTCCGGGCTGCCTCATTCTTCAGGACTGTTGTGCTCTTTTGTTGCATGTCCATATTCTAATGGAAGACTATGTTGCTCCATGTGTATTTTAAAGGCACAGGGAATGTTTGTAGGGTATTTCAGTTGTTTGGTAGTGTTGGGAGGCAGTGGCATTGACAGTTCAGCATTGAAAAGCATGAATGAAATGGGAAGGCTGGAGAGTTCTTTGTCATGCAGCTATTTCCTTCCAGAGTCTTCCACAGCTTTGTTGGCTCTTGGAGTGCAAAGCTGACTTGCTAGTCATGCTTACTGCATTCATTCTGGAACTTAATTATTGCAGTAAGTTTCTTAGCCAAGAAGAAAATACTGTTACTTCTGATCAGTAATGCACTTGATGAGTCAGAAGGTTTTGTGTCTCTGCCATAAATTAGTTTTTACTATATTTTTTGGTTTAAAAGGTGAAGTTTGTTTGGGTTTTTTGTCTTAACGCATGAGCAAGGTAGGGAGAGAATACATTAGTAAATTAATTCTTCTGATTGGCAGGTCAATAAATTTAGTTTAGCTGGCTGCCTGTTGGACTGTTTTGGAATTCCAGGCTGGTTTTGTTACCTGTTAGGACTATAGTTCCCATTTGTTTACCACTAAAGTCTGATTTATCACTTCAAGTCCAGTGGCTGAGAAAATGACTCGTACTGGAATATTTTTATGTGGCTGCAAGTTTAAAAAGTTTCATTTAGCTAAAGAGACATTAGTTGCATCCAGGTGTTGGAATACATGCAGACAAACTAATAGATGCTAAGTGTATTTTGGCTGTATTGGCACTGTAATCCACCAACAAAAAGGTATTGTAATGCTACTCAGACAAGTGTTCGGTTTCAGAGAATTACTTAAGTGACCCAAGTAATGGTATGTACTTTGAGGTGCACACGGAAACTTATTTTCTTTAGGAAAATCTGTGCAGTATCTTTAGTTAATTGAAGTTCATGAACCAGAATGACTGTTAATGTGTTGATGAAAAACTACAATACAACCAAAGGTTCTGTTTTTTTTTGTGCAGCCACTAGTAGGTCCTAAATAGCTTTATTATCTAAGGTGTCATGTGAACAGCACCCTTTGACTTCCAACCTCGTTGATTTAAGAGCATTCTGCAGGAACTATGTGACGCAGCTCTTCGATTGGAGTTGCCATCCTCTTGTTCCAATTTCCACTTGACTTGCATATGTGTGCCCCCCTCGTCCCTTTCTTCTCCATCTTGTTGTGTTTTGTCCACCCAGTTTTAGTCCTGCCCCTGTTCTGTCTTTTTTTCTTTTCCTACATTCTGTTATAGGTCTGTTACTCCTTCCCCTCGAACGTTTCCCTTAGTCCAGAGCATTTCTTGATTCTTATCCAGCCACCTGTCTGTTGACCTTCAGTTACTGCTTGACTGTCCTTCAGAATTCTCAGTGGATTTTACTAGTTTTCTAGAAGATAAAGTACAGTGGGGGGGGGAGGGCGGGGAAGTGTGTGTGTGTGTGTATTTATGTGTGTATTATAAAAAACGTAATCTCAGATCTCTAAAATACCCAGATTTTTTTTTTTTTTAACATATACAATAATAGATGCTTTCTACTTTTTGATAATTGTGGATAGAGCCAAATATACTCTGGACATGACCTTTTAGTTCTTTTCTACTCTTTTTGAAGGTCAAGAGTATATCCGTTTCTGTAGGAAAAACCTGGATTATAAACAGAAATATAATATTCAGAAATTTTGCTATGAAGAAACACAGATCTGACTTCAGTCTAGTGTTTAGCAACAGTCTTCAGACATTTTCTACCTTGGGAAGACTGAGTTGGAAGATCTTGATACTATCTGGTGCTTGTTCCATACAAAAAAGTTGTTTCTGGAAGCTTGAAAACTACTATGCTAGTGTTCTGTTTATCCATTTACCTGGAAACAGCAATGTTGCAATAGGGATTGTCAGAAGAGACAGAGATAAATTTTTATTGCAAACCAAAAAAACTGTTAGCCTGGTTATTCTGGGAGGGCTTTTATTGGCTTAGAAATACTGAAGAAAAATAAGAGGAATCTGAGAGTCTAGTCCACCGGAGGTTAATAAATACTTCATTTGCCTTCATTGGATCCAGAAGTCACCCATGATGCCAGATTTTTGTTTAGCCTCATGATTTTCTTCAAAGGTGGGAATCTCCAGCAAACAAAATGCCTTAAAGGACCACAAGAAACTGCGGAGATGCAGAAGTAGTGGTGTAGTAGAAGACTGAACAACCTGTCTTATTGTATTAGATAGAAGACAAAGCAATTCTGTGAGACTTGAGTAATTTTTAAATTATTTGAAAGAACACTACGAAGTATTACTAGAAGTTTTTTGACTGTTAGCTTGACACTGGTGAAATAAAGCAAATGTATTTATAAAAAAAAAAAAAGGTAAGAAAAAGAAGACTAGCGCAGATAAGAAAAAAGGGGAAGAACAGCGGTCATAAGACAGTTTTCATAAACCTTTGACACTGAGTTAATATACCATGTTTACTGATTTGAATTGTTTATTTTTGAGTGTACAGCCTGCCAGGAAGGTCTGGTGACCAACTGGGGACTTCTTGTATAAATGGCGTTAGTCATCAATAATGTGTCTGTTATTGTGCTTGTGTTAAATGGGCCTTGCTGCTGATGTCTGGGAAGAGCTGACACTGTGGTGCCTCTTGCTCTGACTGTCTCGCAGATGACACCAATGACATGCAGACTTGGACAGTGCGTTCCTTCTAGCTTGAGGAAATGCGACCAAAATAAGTTACAGTTTAGAAACTCTTAATATGGAAATCTATCAAACTAACAGCTGGCTCAATCATGTCGTGTTTATTTTAATTGCACCTAATAATTTTTTTAGTTGTTACTGCATAGTTGAGTTTTATTCAAATTCTTCATTTTTAACAAACTAATCAAATTGTGACCCTGAAAGAAATTGTCAACGAATGTCAGAATAAATGTTGTCTGTCTGAGTTTAATGATTATTTTACTCTGTGTTTAACAGAACATTACTATAATATTAGAAGCAAGACACTGCTGGCTCTTACTTTTTAGTAACATTGGATTTCATCAGAAAAATTGCAGAAGAATGCCATCTAGTGTGGGTTCTTATGTAGTATCATAGAGCTAGAGAGAGAAATTAATTTTAATATATTTGTTTTCAGCATGTAAACTATGGAGCAAATTCTTTTCAAATCTTTCAATTTGTCTTTTATTTTTAAGGTTGATTTTTTTCAATAATTTTTTAAGCATTTTGTTTTAAATACAAGTTCTCAGATTGTTCTCTGCCCATAAAAATTTTAAAAACGTATGTGTGTGAAGTATATAATATAGAGTGCCCATATACCAGTTCAGGCTCTGAATCTGTATTGCAATTTTATATACTTTTTTTTTAATTTATATAATTTTCATTCTGAAATCCTTTAAAGTTTATCTTTGCATTATTATTTCAGTGAGAAATTATGAATTTCAATCTGAAGTTCTATTAATTTGTTTAGATGACCATAGCCATTTTGGCACATTTCAGAAGATTGATGATAGCAGATAATTGTGATATTGTAAACAGGAAATGGAGATTGAGGACACTGCTAATTTAAAATATTTCTGTGTAAAGAAAAAAATGTGTATTTGCAGTAGATCTAAAACCATCTAAAGTCACTATACCTGGCAGGATTTTTTTTTAACTTGCTCTTTTTCTAGATTAGGTAACACTGCATCTGTAATGTGCTTGTCCTTAGTATAACCACTTTCCCCTCTTTACTTCCACTTGTAGGGCAGCAGCCACTGAGAGGGTTTTTTGTTTGTTTTTAATTAAAACATTATTGTGTAAACAAAAACTTGCAGAGTGGTTGGGGGGGGGGAACTAGTGCCTGAAATATCATTAGAGTCTTGATTTGTTGCAGTCAACAGTTGCTCTTAAAATTTTGTTGGCTGTCGATATCGTTACTCCCCTGTCATCTTCTCTTCCTTACCCCATTTGTTGCCATGGCAATTTTCATTAATTTGGACATTACAGTCTGACTCTGATTAGTGCACTGAGACCTGCATTTTGAAAGGCAACTAGACATCAACACACTTCAAAATGTGCTTGCTGTCTCCTCTATGAAGAGAGAGATGCACAGTGGAGAAAGTAGGGGTTATAATTTTCTCCTTTAACAATGGAGACTTCAGGAAGATCTTAGGCATCTACTTTTAAATCAGTTAAATTTACAGGAGCTTAATTGCACCCTTTCTCTTCCACAGCTTCTGCTTATTTGAGGAACCTGAGAACTATACTGCTTTGACTTTAAAATTGTTCACCAAAGGGACATTAGAATTAAGACTTTTTCTCTTTGTCTTTTCTCATTCTTACTTACCTTTTCTCAATTCTTCCCTTTCCATCTCTCACTTTCTCCCCACTCAGTCTCTCCCACAATACAGTCCTTCCCTATATTCCCACTAATATTTTGTTCCTGGCAAGCTTTCTATAGTTTATAGATTAACTTGTATTTGCAAATGCAGATCTTCATTAAGGTCTTTATCTTGTGCTAGATGGATATCAGTATTGACTAACAGCAAAGAAGAAGCATTAAATATGGCATTCCGTGGAGAGCAGAGCACAGGGGAAAACAGTTTAGAGGATCTGACAAAAGCCATTATTGATGACATACAGAGATTACCCGGAAATGAAGTCTGTTGTGATTGTGGCTCACCAGGTATCTCAATTTGTTAATGTCATCAACTTGTTGGGAGCAAAGTAATTTCTTTAAAGAAGTGTTTGTAAAGTGCAAACTAATTTTCTAAGTGATGTGTTGATCAGTCTTCAACCTGTTTTTAAAAGAACAAATATGACTTTCATACATTAGTTCCATTTAATTCACTAAAATATTTTTGTGTGTTGTCTGTGCTTACTTCCAGCAGTTCAAGCCCCTCTGGAGTTTGAACTGTTCTTGTTGCACTGTCTCTAGATGCTTGTTGCACTTGAATGGAAGTTGCTTGGCATCACTGATCCTGTGCATGCTACTAAGTAGAAGTGAGTAATGCTTAGACAATGATTGTGGAAAATTGACCTGGCCAGGATCTTACTCTGAGGTTTTATCTTGGCATGGGACTACTGAAATTGCAGTATCAAAAATATTCAGAGGCGGAATAAGTAATCTTGTGCAAAGAGTGAGACCCAGAGTTGGAATCCTATCAGATTGTATCTTCAGAAGTACAGAGTTACAGGTCAGTTGTATGTCGCTTAGAGCTTGAGAAGAGTCAACTTATCATAGAACTACTGAATCGATATGGTAGTTGGCAGCTGTTACAGCTTTCACATCTAAAGAGACACTATCAAGAAGGTGATACTGATTTGGAGCTGAGTAGATAGTATGTATCTTGAAGTTGCTTACTGACGCAGTACTGATCCAAATAAGAAATACCTAGATAAAAATGCAAAGTGGACTATAATTATGTCAAATCCTGGAATTGATTCATTCAATTATTTCATCATGTAAAGCTACAGAAACTTTGGATTACAGTTCTCATTAATCTTGTAATTTATAGTGAAGTTTTAAGCTTCATTCCTGCACCCCAGCTTGCTGCTTTAAAACTCTTGACTTAATGCTTTATCAGTTACTATTTAAGATGAAGGAAGAGAGAAATCTGAAGACATGTATGTATACAAACTATGTCTGGAGCTTTTTCTTTTCCTTAGAAACTGGTCTTGCTTCTTATGTAGCATTATAGTATAAGATTTATTCAAATATTACATGCAGATCTCCTCCATGACAGCAATTTTTTTTTTTTTTTTTTGCTGGACTAGTCAGCGTTCCTTAAATTTTCTACAACATAATATTATTTTACATATTGGAAAATGCTATGGTTAATCTTTTATGAAGAAAGACTATTTAAAGTTTAAGAAATAAAGATTAAAACTTCAGAGGTTGCCAACAGTGGAATTTAGGAGATCTGTTCCTTTTAAAAACAGGAAACAAAAGCCTTATCATCTTTCTAAAAGAAACAAATCCTAAATGTATTCAAATACAGTCAATCAGTATGGATTTATAAGTCTAAATTCAGTGCTTTTGGGACTGTCCTTAAATCTGAAAAATCTTAATTCTGTTGGTAGCAATTTGTGGTTAAATATGCACTGCAGTTCGGAGAAAAGTATGCAATATTCTTAGTTTATTTCCATTTGTTAAAACATTAAATGAGGAATCATTTCAGAATACATTGGGATTTCTTACCACCGTTGAAAACCTTTTCTTGGACTTCGATTAAATATTTTGTTTTTCAATTCTACAGATCCAACATGGCTATCAACTAATTTGGGCATTTTAACCTGCATTGAGTGTTCTGGAATACACAGAGAAATGGGTGTCCATATTTCTCGAATCCAGTCTTTGGAATTAGACAAATTAGGAACGTCTGAACTCTTGGTAAATTTTTTTAATTCGGATTTTTTTTTTTAGTCAAATGTTGACCTGTATATAGGAAACATATCAGGTGCATAGTTTAAGGTTAATTTCTTTCAAGATATGGTTTTGCAGAATGTCGTCTTCATATTTTTGTATGTATCTTATGGGAGGGTTTTTACTATTATGTATTACTGATGCGTTTGACCACTTGTCACTTCTCATGTTCATTTCCTGAGGTTTTGCAGAATGAATATTGACATCCGTTGTGATTAGTGCCATCAGAATGTTGCCTGTTATTAGCTGATCTTGACTCCAAATCAGGACAGTCTAAAATCTCATGCGATTAAAAGAAATGAAAGCTAATTTAACTTGACAAGTGAGAATGACCATTGCTAATTTTGACAGAAAAATGCTGGATGAATCTTTTGATTTGATGGAAGAAACCCTGTAACATTAAAGTTATGAAAGGAATTTGATGTGAGACTACCAAAAAAAAAGGAAAGAAAAAAATACAAACAAAACCCCCCCCCCAGTTACAGCAGGTTTATCTGTTTGGCCTGAGAAGACACTTGTTACAGAAATTTTGTATGGAAAAATTGAGAGAAGATAGAAGGCCGTTCTGGGTTTGTGTATAGGTTTAACATTAGCACTAGTACTCTTTTTGAAATCTTGAGTTGTTTGCAGAGTTACTGTTAATTTAAATCATATTTTACTAAGCATGACTTTCCAGTAGGTCTGAGCTTCTTTCAAAAAGTAACTTCCTGATCAGTGTACTAGCATTGCTTCAATGTTCATGCTGCTGTTCTGTTTTTATATTGGGGGCAGATTGTCTTGAAATACAAATAATTGGCTGTGACTGTGAAGCCTGTTGTACAAATTCTGTGATGATAAGATTCACGCTTCAAAATATTTTTTAATTGCTTTGTATTTAAATGTAATCATTGTGCTTTAATTTTGCAATCCTGTGTGTTCTGTCTTTTATTAATAGTGTGGAAAATGCACATTAATAGTCCAGTTTTTAAGTTGCTGTTAGACCCAAAAAAAACCCACCTTCAGATTTTTTTTTTTTTTCCTTCCTTATTGCAGCTGGCCAAGAATGTAGGAAATACTAGTTTTAATGATATTATGGAAGGGAATTTACCTAGTCCTTCACCTAAACCCAGTCCATCAAGTGATATGTAAGTTTTGAATCTCTAAATTCTTTAACATTAAGTTTACTGTGGAATATATATGTGATGTAAAATGTCTTAAACAGTAACCAAGCCAGAGGAGGGCTAGGATGGCACAAGACTGGGGTTTTTTACTCCAGCTGTAGAGTTGCTTAGAAGTTCAGTCTCTTGTCATGTAGTCATATTTTAGCTACCTCAGCTCCTCAGTGGAGAAAACTTTAAGTTTGGATTTCAAGATTCATTATTTTGAATCTTGAATGTTTTTGAGTTTTGTAGTGTATCCTCAAGTAATAAACACAGTTGGACTAAATGATGCTAGCTTCAGGTACTGTCTTGAGATGGTGACGAGCTTTTTCTTCATTTCCCTGGTGTAAAAGTTGCACAGAGAGCATAAGAGATGTGGTTTTGCCACAGAAGACCTTTTAACCTATTACGCTGTTTTCTAGCTGACTTAGTATTTTTTCTCTTATCCTGTTTTTAGCATGTTTTTCATGCTTATCCTGTTTTTAATATGTAGATATGTTTCCACTTCAGGCTTTGATTTTTGTTGGTCTTAGTCCCCAGAGTCAGAGTAATTTTTGTATGTAACAAGAAGGCAGGATAAAATTGAATATGTACCTTATTTTGGGCTTGTTTGCATTATAATAATAAATAACACAGTCTTTATCTGATAGTTTTCCTCTTCCCTTCTGAGCTCCTGAGTTAGGCAAGGTGATTTTAAATTTAAATCAGTGACCCATTTTTCTAAAAATTTCTAAACCAAGCTCTATTTTCACACCCCACAGGACTGCACGTAAAGAATTTATCACTGCTAAATATGTAGATCATAAGTTCTCTAGGAAGACTTGTGCATCTGCAGCAGCTAAACTGAATGAATTACTTGAGGCTGTCAAATCCAGGGATTTACTTGCACTAATTCAAGTCTATGCAGAGGGGGTAGAGCTAATGGAGCCACTGTTAGAGCCTGGACAGGTAAGCTTATCAGGTAAACAAAGCAGAGTATTTTAAATAATGTGTATTTGTAAAATGTCCAGGACCCAGGGCTGCTACCTTAGATGCTAAAACAAGAGAAATAACAGATGAAAATGGTGGGGTTTTTCTTCCTTTCCTTAATACGGCATCCTTGTGGGGAGGGAAAAGACGACTGTATCTGTTGTCATCAATTGGTCTAAAGGAGTGTGAAATGCAATAGTGATACCATATGCTGTTCTAGATGCAACTGTAGTGTGTTGAAAAGCACCTGTTCTGCAGTATGTTTCTTTTAGGAAAAGGCCCAAAGAGAGAGGGCTTGACTTGATAACCCAGGGTCACCTGATATCACAGCCAGTATCATATCTGCTTTTAAAGTAATTGCTGAAGGAACACATTATTGACTGTATACAAGTCTCTGTTTACTCTATATGAGGAAAGAGTAAATCTGATGCCTTCACAGCTTATGATGAAACATTTACAGAAGTACAATTTCTTTTAACCAGGAAGAGAGATTTTTTTTTCTTCTTTTTAATAAAATTCTACACTTGATCTTCCTTCTGAAGTCAGTAACAGTTTTTCAGAAAAATCAGTCCCAGTTGACCTTAAGTATCCATGTAGAAATGTTGCTCGAGAGCAACGTAACCTGTTTTTATAGATAATTGATGCTGTGTAACCACTTGGTCAGCAATGTTTTCTCCCATTACTTTTGAACCCAACTTGGAGGCATCTCAGAGAATGTTTTCAACAAATTCTGTGAAAATGGCTAACTTGGCAAAGGACAGAGTGCTTGTCTATATAGAGTAGAGGGTAAAAGTTCAATATAGTCTCAGCACTTGAGATGTCACAGAGTACTTATCATGGAAAGACATTACAAATTCTCAAGCTATTAAGGTAAACTTTCTATATTTGTCATCCATAGCAGTTACCACAGAATTAGCTCTTTAGCATTTCTCAGCTATTACAGTTAGTAATACCTAGAAAGGTATGAACACCAATTGAAATGTGGTCTGCAGTTAGGACATTTATAGCAGCATTCTCCACTGTAAATTATCTGATGTTTAAAAAAGGCATTTTTTTTTTAAAGTTGTGACTTTAATTCTAAATATGTACTGTAATATACTTTTTTTAAAATGTCTTTTATGATCAATAGGAGTTAATGAAATCTGGTTTTAGATTAATTTGTCATGCAACTTTTAAACTGAATTAAACAGCATAAGGCCAATGGTATCCCAGGCTGCACTAGACAAATCATTGCCAGCATGTCGAGGGAAGTGATCCTTCCACTCTACTCAGCAGTGCTGAGGCCACAGCTGGAGCACTGTGTGCAGTTGTGGGCTTCCCAGTACAAGAGAGACTTGGACATACTGGAGAGAATGCAACAAAGGGCCACAAAGATATTAAGAGTCTGGAGCACCTGATGTATGAGGAAAGGCTGAGAGATCTGGGACTCTTCAAGCTGGAGAAGAGAAGGCACAGGGGAATCTTATCAATGTATATAAATACCTAAAGGGAGGGTGCAAAGAAGACAGAGCCAGGTTCTTTTCAGTGGTGCCCAGTGACAGAACCAGAGGCAATGGGTACAGACTGAAACACAGGAGATTCCCTCTAAACATCAGGAAACTTTTTTTTTTAATTATTATTGTGCGGGTGACCAAGCACTGACACAGGTTGCCCGGGGAGGTTGTGGAATCTCCATCCTTGGAGATATTCAAAAAGCCATCTGGGCATGGTCCTGGGCCACTGGCTCTAGGTGGCCCTGCTTGGGGAGAGAGGTTGGACCAGATGACCTCCGCAGGTCACTTCCAACTTCAACCAATCTGTGATTCTGTAAGAGATTTAATGTGTGTAGGACTATGATTTTTTGGATTTTTTTCCGGTTTTGTAAGAAATAGTGTTGTGGCTATGCTTGGTGCTCACCAAGGTGTCATAAAGCAACAACGACTGTAAACTCACTCAGTATTCATTGACAGGATCCCTTTTAATTACTAGTAGCTAAAATGGTTGAAGGCTTCTCAGGATTGTTTCATCCAGCTGGAAGAAAGGGAATAGTGGTTTTAAGTGTGATGCCATTTCCTTTGAAGCACATGGTGTCTTTCAGAGATCAGAAAGGCAATAACTGTCATAATTCCCTAATAGTATTTTTCTGTTGAAAGACTTGTTGTAGAAGAGTGAATGACATATATCTCGATAGGTCTGATATTACAAGCTTTGCAGAAGCAAGACACAAAAATCTAATTTCTATTTACCTGTGTTTAGGAGCCAGGTGAAACAGCACTTCATTTAGCAGTCCGGACTGCTGACCAAACCTCTCTCCATCTGGTTGACTTCCTTGTACAAAACTGGTATGGATTGCTCATTTTTCATTACATTGTGCATGAAAAATGTAAATGTTCAAAGCTATCCTTGCAGTGCTTTGGACAGTGTTTGCTCATCACTTATAATCGTTCTCCTTAGATATGTTTCAAAAGAGCATAATTTAATACCTTTGAGTTGGCCTTTGTGCTCCCAATGCGTAGAGAGAGGGAAAGAAGTGTAGATTAAAAACATGGAAAGCAGTTACATAAAAATAGGATGAAAGGAAAAACTATGTAGAGCAAAAGAGAGCCTTGATTTAGAACACATGACAGTATGAAACAATGCAAACAAATAGTTCAGGTAAAGGAGGGATGACACGTAAACGTTCCAAATACAGGACACGTGCAAGGAAATTGTAAGAGTAGAAAACAAGGATCTTTCTTCTCAGAAAATTATGAATAGAAGTTAGATTAACTTTGAAAAAGGTGTTCTAATAGTTAATAAACTGTATTAAAGCTATTGAGAGCATAACCTTCTTAAGTAGTGATTTTCAACATCTAGTTTATTGGCTGAGCTATTCTTTGTTGTCAAGAGATGTGTTTATAGAAGTGAAAAACCTTGATGAAAATATTTTCTTTAAAAAAAAATGGTGTAGTGGTATAACATTTTTTATATATTTCACAACAGCATTATTTTTTATATATTTCACAACATAGGTAATGATTAAATGAGATCAATTCCAGTCCACTTCTATAGTATGCTGTTAAGTGAAAGAAGCAGTAGTTGCTTGCTGTGTCAGATGGTGGTTTTTGCAGAACGATGAGAGAGGAGGGTTGGGGAAACACAGAAGACTCATCACAACTTGCTTGAGCTGGCGGGGAGAAGACCTGAGGATTTTTTTAATTTTTGTTTTTCCCTCAATACAGCGAGTCATACCCGGTATTGAAATGCAGTCAGTGAACACTTACTTCTTTTCCTTCCCTTCTCTAATAGTTTATGTAGCATTGTGTAGACGAGTGTTAGAGAGGAAGTTTGGTCTTCTGGTAACAGCACAGACTTGGAATCCGTGTTCCTGACAACATCTCTTGGACTAGCTGTGTAACCTTCACTTAAACTTTATTCTACCACTAATCCCTCATGTTAAATGGAGTGCTGACTGTTGTAGGAGTGTTATTAAAGTACAAAATAAAACAAAACAAAAAATAAGCTACTAATATTTGCAAGCTGTTTGAGATCGTAAGTTGAAAAATGTTTTAGAATCCCAAATTACTATTTTGAGCATTATTCAAAGATTTGTTATTTTGGATTATTATTTTAAATTATTTTGTTTAGTTATGAAGCTTCATAGTTTCTTCAGACAACTATCATCTTTCATGTGTTTCTGTCAGCTGTCTGTATTTTTGTCTTAACCTCAAATTTAAAAGCATCTTTACAACCATATGGGCTCTACACTTACTGTCCAATATGGGTAATACTGAGTGGAAGAAAAGCTACCATCTTCTGAGCTTTTCTTTTCATTTTTATAAATGTATTATATTGATCCCAATATGTCAGTAACTTTTTTTTGAGAAACCTTGTTTTAGAAATTGAAAACTGAAGGAAGTACCCCTTTGCACAGCTTGTCTTCCCTGACTCAGTGTGTATCCTTATATTCCTTCTTATGACTCTTTCGTGCATCCTCACAGCCACCCTCTTCATAGTTCCTTGAATGCGTGGGACTTATTAACCTATTCAAAATGATTAACTTATCAAAATGATTTTCAGATTTTTTTTTATTGGGCTAATTTAGCATTTAGAAAAGAAATTCCAGTAAAGTTGCAGGTGGAAAACAACTAGCGTGACCTTACAAAGGGTTAGGTTTGAATCTTTGAGTTTCGTTGTTTTTTTTTTTTTTTTTTTAATGAACATCTGTAGATGCTCAGTCCTTTTCAACCACAGCTCAGGAATTTCCAGTATGCTTGGAACTATTCTTAATAGCCTTTGAAAGTAATGTTTAATTTAAAAATATTTATTTCTCTTTCTACTTCATATTTGTCCAGAAAAGTATTTATGCATTTATTATTAATAGGGACGCTAAATCTGAAATGAATAGCACAGCATATTATACTTTTCTTGGTTGTTTTTTCTTTTGTGTTTAGTGGAAACCTGGATAAGCAAACAGCATTGGGTAATACGGTTCTACACTACTGCAGTATGTATAATAAGCCTGAGTGTTTGAAATTGCTTTTGAGGGGGAAGCCAACTATTGATGTAGGTAAGTTCATTATTTAAAACTAGGAAATAAAAATTTCCTAAAATTTCTTTCCATTATTTTAACCACTTTTATTTATGTCTCACTCTGTTAAGTAAATGTTTAAAAGGAAAAATAAAACTGTATTAGAAAGATGAAGACTTTACCACCACCAAGCCTAAGGGAAGCATTCAGTTAAGAAATGGAATTTAAATTCTTTGAAGATAATAGTGACAAAAATTTTCTAATATGAAATAATAATGGTAAACCCTAGTTTTTCTGCAGAGTTTTATTTCTGACGCATTGTAAATGTCCTGGAATTTAGGTTTGTTGTCTATATTGTAAAATTTATCTAGTACTTGTATGTTGTTATGCTTCAAATGACTGCTCATACTAATTCCACTCTAGATGTATGTGGGCTTTGTGTACACAACAGTTAATTCTTCTTTTAATATTAATGTTAGTTGGCACTGCGGCTTCACCCAGCATGCCCTAGCCATCACTGTAGCTGATTAGGGAAGGGATTAGTTTTCTCAGCTGCCTTTCTTCTTCTGTTTGCCATCCTCATGTGTGAGATAGGTGTAACATTTGCTGTACCTACATCAGTCCATTTTTCATCATGGCTTAGCAAAAGTTTAATTAAAAATAGAATCTCTGTAAACTGTTTGCTCAGACTTAGAATAATCTCTTGTTTACTAGATGCTCTCCCTTCTCTGCCATATTTTGAGAGTTGGGAAGGTATTCCATGAATCCAGCTTGTCAGGCTCAGGAGCTAAGTGTCATCAGCATGTCTATAATAAACATTTGCATTCTGTCAGTTCTTGGTATAGGAGGGAAGCTTTCTGAATAGTTGGTGCAAACTGAAGAGTATGACCTTTTATTTCTCCCTTTCCTCATCACCATCATTTTCTTCCACTGCCCAGTAAAAAAACTGCTGCAGGGATTTAAGTTCATAGCTCAGTGGCAGAAGTCATTGGTTTTCTTGGCCTTTTCATACATCCGTAGAATATGTGCTAATATTATCAAAAGTCAAAGAATTTGATGTGACCTTTTTTTTGCAGATATGTCCCTAATTAAGGAAATGGGAAAACTATCTGAACAAGCTTAAGCCTGTTTATTGGTCCTTCCACTGAACTCTCTCCTAGGTAGATGCCAGAAGAGTGTTCTTACCTTTTTGGGTCTTGTTTTTGTTTTTGTTTTAAATGCTCTCACATAGGAACTGCGTATCTTCTTTAGGCCTTGAAACATCAGGTTTATACTTAAAGGTTGAAAGTTTGGAATTTATGTAGTGTCTTAAGCTATCTCTGTTAATTTCAGTTAAGAAATACTATATTTTCATTCCTTTTCATATTAAAACTGTTGAACCATCTCAGATCTTTCCATAAGGAGCCCTCCTTCTTCTAAGGATCTTAATTCTTTCAAATTCATAGGCCTTTCTAGATGACTGCTTTGTATTTTCTAGAATTCATGAGTGGCATTCTGTATGTAATATTACACGTAGACATATTTTCTTATGAGACCTCAAGTTTGACTGTTTTCAGTTCTCAATCACAGAAATGCTTTACAATCTGCGTATCATGTACAGCATATTCTGTTCCAGCTCTATGGCATTTAAAGCTATACTGTGAGAATAAATTTTACCTAAGGTTTGTCCACATAAGGTTGGGGTTCGGGGGTTGTTTTTGTTTCTTGAGACTTGCTACTGAGCATCTAGGAAGGATCCCATTAGATGTTGTGCCAGAGGACCTTCTAGAGTGCTTAGATATCACCTTTCTGAGCAGGCATTATTTTAAAGTGTAAAACATTTTATAGCCTTTATAAAGATGAAATAGCTAGAAAGTTTTAAAATTATCCTTGTTCAAATGTCATCTTAAAATAGGACTTCTGTCTTCAAGTTCAGGCTTCAAACCGCTATGTATTAATCAAAGTAAAAGATGCTTGGATCAACATTTGCCTTTTTTTTTTTTTTAAGTATCTTAGAATAGTTTTCTTTTTTAAGCTATCTTACCCTGTCTGCTTGCTTTTCCTGCTTATTCATGTAAGAGTTTTACTGGCAAAGGAGTTGAGTGGAGATTGAAATGACTAAATTTCTTTATATTCTCTGCTAGGATGGTTAGGAGGGATTTGGGAACTGTCCCAGCAGATGCTGCTGTTCAGAAAGAACCTGATGATACATGAAATGCATGAGCACTTAGAGTGGAATCTTAAAGAGCTGCAGCTGCTATAGAGTAAATAGACGTTTTTGATCACTTTTAGAAGTTACTCTGCTAAAAATAGTGAAACTTAATGAATTGATTCTTTAGACAGCTCAAAAAATCGTTCTCTTTTTTAATTGTTAATTTTGTAGTAAACCAAGCTGGAGAGACAGCTCTGGACACAGCAAAAAGAGTGAAAGCTGTCCAGTGTGAGGAACTGGTAAGAACTGGGGGTGAAAAGGCCGGAGGGAGGAGGAGGTTTACTTCTTTAAAGATGTGATCTACTTAGAATATCGTTACCACTGTATCTCAAACTTGGTATTGCTGCCAGCTGGCTGTATGCTGATCTGAAGGCCCTACCATACATAACTTCAAAACACAACAGTCATTTTCGTTGTAACAGTTTAAGTAAAAGATCTTACTTCTATTGGAAATACTTAGTTATTTTAGCCACTGTATTTGAAGACCTTAAATACTGGAGGGTCAGGTATTTGAATCCTAATTAAAGCATCATTCTAGGACATTGGGCTTCATCACCTCAAAAGTTCTTCTTAGAGACATTTCTATCAGGACTACAAAACAACCCCTGAAATATTAAATCTGTCAAGACCTTTTAGGTCTGGATCTTTGTTTGACTTTTCCTGCTTTGGCTTTTTCCAGTTTATTTAATGGGACAGATAGTTCAGAGATGGTGAAAGCCTTCTTACAAGGGGAATTGAAACAACTTGAAATTAAGCCTCCTCAAAGGAGAAAGAAGCAAAAGTGTCATGTCTGGAAGTTAAGGTGTAAAACACCAGCTTCTGTGGGACTTTGTCCCTCTACTGAATATGATCAAAGCAAAAACTTTCTGGAATTTTGAGAATGTATGAGTGATGTTAACAGATACCACTCAAGAAAATTATTGGAGTTCAAGAAATAAAGGTGTTAGTTAAAGGATTTTCCCAGGTACTCTTCTGAAGCAGTTAGCCAGGAATAAGGATTCTACACGAGACCAAAAAGCTTGTTTGTTCTTAGCCCTCTAAGGTGCCTCTCACAGCATGCATTTAGTAGGCAAGTGAATTCAAATACTATCAAGGGATTAAAAAGCCTAAGTAGTGTGTCAGTTTCACATTCAAGACAAAACCAGAATTTACAAAACAGTTGTCACTTGCTGCTTAATTCTATTTCTCAGAATTTTTTTGGCTCATTTTGATGATCCAAGGAGGATATCTACTTTGTCTCTGCAGCTCGTGATTTTAATACCTTTCCTTTGACAATTGAAAGTTCTTGTCATGTATTAATTAATTATTGCCTAATCAAGAGAGCTTGTCCTTCAGAAATCAGAATAATTTTCCATTTTTCTGGGGATGCAGGTCAACATTTTGCTATGGTTGATAAGGCAGTACTCTCACTGACTTCTCAATTACTCCCGTGTCTGCTGTGTAAGTAGTTTCCAGTGTTCTGAGTATTCTGTCAGCTGAAAAAAAGGTTAGCTGTGCAACACACAATTGGTATGGATTGCTTTTTTCTTTGCAGTATATATTTAATAAAGTAACATCTGCCATTAATGTGGACCAACAACTGATTGTGTTGTAGAACAAAAACAGGTGGATGTTATCAGTGAGCTTATCTAGTAGTTAATTGTTTCAATTATTGTAATCGAAATTCTGCTAATAGCTCACTGATTATTTCAGTTAACTAATAGAGGATTTACACCTTTTCTCTTTTTTTCATTTTTGAAAAGGAAAATTATTTCTGCATTTTTCTTAAAAGTGGCAATGAGATAAGTTTAAGAGTAAAAAGAAATATGAGTGACCATATTGTTTACCATGTACGAAAAAGTACAAAATAAATATCTAGATGTTTGTGATATGGTAGATGTACTAAGCTAATTTCTCTTGCATAGCTGGAGTCTTAACTGTGTAATTAAATTCAATTTCAACTCAAGTGGGTTCATTAATACTTACGTAACAGATTGAAAATATTTTCTTTCTTCCAAATTTTATTTCGGGAAGATGGTTAAAGGCTCTCCTGAATCAACTAGTACCAAGAAGACTACATTTCAAAAGATGTAAGGAATAAATAGTGGTGGGAAATCTAAGCACTGAAAAAGAAATCTAAGCATTGAAAAAGAGAAGTCATCTCCTCAGAATAACCATGAATTGCAATTTTCTTTTTTTGCTGATCGTTGAAGTAATAGATTTTTAAAGACTGTGAATACATTATTTGGGCTGGCAAAGTAGAGGAATGTGCTTAAGACACATTGGCCTCATCCAGTGAGAGGGAAGGAAATATTTAAATAAAGGATAAATACCTTTTATTTTGATTCCAACACAAGGATTGTGATTTTGGAGGGGTAATAGTAAATAGAATTTATAAATAGGTTTTGCCTTTCCTTTTTGGAAAGGAGGGGTCCAGATGCATTCTGCTTTTGTGCATATACCTTTTCTTCATGTCATCTTTCCAAATGCTTGTCAAACATGGCAACTTCTACCCATTTTGAGAAAACCTTCCTTTTTTGCCTTTTAGCTGTTCTATACCTCAAATAAATGGAGGATGTTTGTGTGACTGCCCTGAAATTGTTTCTTCTTAATGTCTGGAAAAGTTTGAAACATCTAACTATTTCAGTTTACTGCTTGCTGTTACAAAAGGAACTCGTTGACACCAAAGGAACAGCAAGTATTTTAACAAGAATTGTTATTTCTTTCAGCTTTCTCAAGCCAAGGCAGGAAAGCTAAACCCACATGTCCATGTAGAGTATGAATGGAATCTTCGGCAGGAAGAAATTGACGAAAGTGATGATGACTTAGATGATAAGGTGAGCATGAATTACTGATACAGCTTTGCACAAAAACTGTCAAAATTTTTGTTCTGTGGAAAGGGAATGGAACCCACTTTAACCTTTTTTTTCTTATAGTTTTTTTTTGGGGGAAAAAAGCTAGTTTTGAGGCTTGTATTAAAGACTGCTGGAGTGCTTTTTGAATACACTTTATCAACCTGGTTATTTTGGACTCAAGTTTCAGAAGTTTTGCTTTGAAAAGACATACAATATAATATAAATCAGTAAATGTAGATTACTTTGTCATTTTATTCCCTTCTGAATTCTAGGTTGTTAATTTTTAGCTGGAGGAAATCCAAAGCTTTTTTTCCCATAAATTAATTAAAAACCTAGTTATTGAATAAATAACTCTATTTTTCAAAAACTGTGCTGTGCATTTTATTCCTGATGAAAAAAAGAAGTAATGGAAAGACAAAACTTGAGGGCATAGGATAATTGCCATCCTAGAACATGTGAAAACTTAGCCTCAGTGTCCTACTTTAGCAAGTCAGTTAATTACTCTGTGCTCTGTTTCTGTAATAAATGCAAATACACCTCTCCTATTTTATATGGGTGCTGTAGAAAGAAATGTGGTCAACTTTTCACTTTCTGTGACGCTTGGGACTGAAAAATTCAGAAACCGAAATAATTTACACGTCCTCAAGGACAGCAGAGACAAAATGATTCTCTGTGCGGGGAGCCTCAGGAGGATGACTAATGCTGTATTGGAGATAATAGCCTGCCTGAAGCAGAGCTGCAGTGAAACAGATTGTGCTTCATATGCAGCTATGAATGTACAGCCGTCAAAAATTGCTGTGTAAAATTTCCTCATAGAGCAATTATATACGTTTAAAAGAAGAGGTGTACTACTGAATATATTGCTAGTTAGTCAACAAATAAATGTGATGTGTCAGAAGTGGTTATTTTATTTCTAATATGCATCAGTGGGGTAATATACTGCATCTTTGAGGATAACTGTCTGGTCTGAGTAAAGAGCTATTTGAACTGAAAATTACCCTTATATGCTAAAAACTTTACTAACCTTTTATTAACATATTATTTAGTATATTATTGTGTGTCTACTGCCTTAAGAATAAATCTAACTGCGTACATGATGATTTGTTGATGCTGCAATCTATATTTTTCAGTTAGAGGAGAGGATCTTTCAGGTTGGATCATTGAGAAAAGGAGGAATGTGGGCTTATTTGTCCAATAAAGAAAGAAATTATGCTCATGTTCACTAGAATATGTTCTGTTATATTCTTTCCTAAACATATAAACTATATTTAGTATTTAGACAGCTGTATAATGTATTTGTTTTTCTATTCACAGCCTAGTCCTATAAAAAAAGAAAGATCTCCAAGACCCCAAAGTTTTTGTCACTCTTCGAGCATTTCTCCCCAAGACAAAATGACTCATCCTGCATTTAGCACTCCTAGAGACAAGCAACGACTCTCCTATGGAGCTTTTACCAATCAGATCTTTGCTTCTACAAGCACAGATTCACCCACCTCTCCAACTGCAGATGCTCCTCCTCTTCCTCCTAGAAATGCTGGCAAAGGTAAGTGTCTTCCAACTATGCTTGCGAGCAGTCATTTTTCCACAGTTGTCCTTCCTTTAACTAGGTCCTTTACACTGTTTCAAGATGTAGCTTGTTTTTCTTATTACGTTGATGTAGTAATATAGTACAATGCAAGTTCAAAACTTTTTTTAAAAAAAAAAAGCAGGGGACACACTTTGTAATGGACTCATTCATAACAGTGTACATGAATGGGTGAAAAACTAAAGTAATACTCTGCTAAATAAAAGTCGGCTTTTTTATGTAGAAATCCTGTTCATATTTTGGAGAAGCATTTTTAAGCATTTACAGTCACATACAAGTGTTTTAGAAGAAGGCTAATGGTGCGTAGTGCTATACGATGATGTGTTGTGTAGTGTCTGCCAGAGAGAGTGAAGAAACAAAGGTTTGGAGGAGAGGAGGTGTAAGAAGACTCCCTCTCCTTGCAGTCAGACAGTGTAGAAAAAGAAAAATATCAGAATGACCTGTGAAGTGCTAAGCAGGTTGGTATTAAAGTTCCTTCCCTCTCAGTGCATCAACACCCTCCTCTTCCATTGTTCCATTTTGGTGAGTGCTAGAGGGGTGTAAAGTACGCAGAGAAAATACCAAACCTATTGCCAGATAGTTAACAAGTCACTTACACACTGAAGGTCTGAACTAAAGATCACCCATTCTTCTTTGAGTGAAACAACTGTTTTACTCTTGTAGAATTATCCATAAGGAAAGTCTGTGCTACAGTTCAATCAGTTTTGCAATCTACATTTAGTTGAAATGAATGAGATGCTTTTTCTTCTTAATAATAGTAGTGACACTCTTGGTAGTGCTTGAAAGGGAAGAGAACTTATTTCCGTATGAGACTTACTCTTGCAGCTGTAGTGGATGGTGGTTCTTTGACCTAGATGTCACCGAAATCGGGAAGGAACCTCGTAACACCAATGTAGTGTTAAAAGGCAGGCATTCTTTATTAGCAGCGCTGGGGACACGGGGGATCGCTCCACCACAGCGTGTCCAATTTGTTGCACCTTTCACCATAAATTTATACAACAAAATCATAAATATACATAGCATTACATCATTTACTAATACATATGCATGACTAGTCTTCGCTTCGTATTAAAATGAGCTCTCCTCCCATTTGCGCCTGCGCACTGTTGCTTGGTGGTGGTCGTCAGGGGTCTTGGAGATGAAGGCCAGTGACTCCTCTTCGTCACCGTTGGCTGACCCTTTTACTTTGCGCAGACTCAGTGGCCTTTTGGCTTCTATCCGACCTAGGTGATTTGCTTCAACTGGTTTCTTCTAAGCATCAGTTGCTTCTTACAATAGTATGCTAAATTATCTTCTAATATTTAACAAACCAACAGTCCCTCATGTTCCTAAATTTATTTGTACTGTACTGTACTATAGAAACATGAACAGAACACTCTACCTGAATTTATAATAACTATTTGTTTCAAACATTACTCCTAGCAACTAGTGATTTCTTTTGATCATTAGTTTGATTGGAATTTAACCCAATCATGGTTTGGGGCTTTACAGAGAAATTTAAAGTAGCATAGCAGCACTGCTTTGTAACTGTGTGGTAACATTTCCCCCCCTTGGAAGTCTTGAAATTTTATTTAATTTCAATACTTCCACAATATTAACTATTTACAAAAGCAGGATTCGTGTTTGCTAGATTGTAATTGTCACCACTATTTCCTACTAGTGCGAGAGTGATCTTTCGATCAACGGCAGCCTTCCTTGTGAATTCTCTTTTCAAGCAATAATAGATAAGCAATATTACTAGGGAAATAATTAACAAACACAGTACTAATTAAAAATTTTACCCAGGAACTTAGGTTCCATCCCAGTCCACTAAAGATTTTGTCAAACCAATTTTCTTGCATGTCTGTTTGAATTTCTTGAGTGTTCTTTTCTATTTGTCCTAACAAATCCAAATCATGTTCTACATCTTGTGTAACATTTGGGATATGTATGCAACAATGATCAATTCTATCTTTCAAATATCCACAAACTCCATGTTCTTTTAACAGAAGCATATCTAGAGCCATTCTATTTTGCAAAGTCATTTTTGAAGTGGCTTGGAGTTGTAAATTTAATTGTTTAAACCCTTTTCTTGTCACATTAGCTAATTTTTCTACTTGTCCTGTTAATTTATATAACCAAGCCCTATTCCTATACGTTGATAGGGGAGTTAACAAGGACTCTAAGGCCCAGCCAATTTTCACTCCTACTGAGGGTTCATTCCATTTTTCTTCCTCAACTTGTGACCTCTTTGCACGAACCAATCTTAAATTTTCAAGAGCACCCTTAAAAGGAGCCCTTTTCCAAATTGGGCATAATGTTGGCATTCCTAAAGTAATTTGCCTCACCTTTTTATCCATGGATAAATGGGTGGTCCAGGTTCCATCACTCATTGCCCAAACTAAATGTCCTGGACTTTGAATAGTGGATTTCTTGCAACTAAAAACTGCATCTCTTTTAAGCTTATATGGATCATTAAGAATCAAATCATTTTTAAGACCTCTACACCAACACCCATATTTCAATGCAGCTGCCAAAGGGGGAATATTTTGAATTGTTTTGTCTATTGTACTACAATTATATATTTTTTTACAACTCCACCAAGATACTATATTTTCCTTTTCTCGGGAAGCGGCTTCTTTATCATTAATAACTGATAAAGCTTGAAAAACTGCTCCATCCCAAGTAAAGCACCAAGATATATTAGAGATATATTGAAATTGAGACAGAATTGTCATTGACCATACGGAATCCCATACAACTTTTCCTTGAGCGGTCTGGTTGGTTTGTCTACAATCCCATTCCATAACTATTTGGCTAACATTTTTCTTTACTGGCTCCTTATATGAGCACCATCCCACATTATTAAATCTTCCAATTTTAGTGAAAACAGACCCTGGAAGTTTCTCACAATCTGACCTACTTCCGGGACTTTTCCACTGTTTCTGAATGTAATCAATGCGTTCCTGCCATTGCTGTTTTGGACGTTGCTCACAATGAAGCTCATCTTTATTCAAATTTGTCGTTAAAATTCCCCATGGAATCGACTCACCTACTGCTCTCGGAATTGGGAGGCATGCCGTTATTTGGGTGACATTTTGCAATTTAGCAAACTCCTTTATCAATCCTATCATTAGATTTTCTTCCGGAGTCCTTTTGGGAATGTGTATCAATTGCTCTGATGAATCTTCAATTTCTGTTTTGTTCATTTGATTTCCTTCTTCTCCAAATAAAGTTCCCACCAATATTAATTGCCAGATTAACATACATTTTCTTACAATCAGACACATTTTAGAGTCAATTTTGCAGTTTCTGGATCCCTATTAATAATTTTCCACGACGGGGCCTTCTTTACTCGAGTGTAATGTATCCACGGCTCCACTCCTTCTACTTTGATTGCAGTGTAAGTTGTTAACAGTACCTGGAAGGGTCCCTTCCACTTCTCCTGCAGTGGTTCAGAGTTCCAGGTTCTTACATATACAAGATCACCTGGCTGATACTGATGTACAGGCGTATCCAAGGCAAGTGATCTAGTCAATACCACATATCTTCGGAGTGCTCCAAGGACTTTCCCTAAAGAAATCAAATATCTTTTCAAATCAGTTTCCCCAGTTACCTTCATATCCCCTGGGATTAAAGGAATTTGGTATGCCTTACCATACAAAATTTCATATGGACTTACACCGTCTTTTGATCTTGGTTGAATTCTAATTCTTAAAAGAGCCAACGGTAAAGCCTGTGGCCACCTCAAAGATGTTTCCTGGCAAATTTTACTTATCTGTCTTTTCAATGTTTGATTCATTCTCTCTATTTTTCCACTTGACTGTGGTCTCCAGGGGGTATGTAGGTCCCACTTGATGCCTAAAATTTTGCTAATTTGCTGGACCATTTCTGCCACGAAATGCGGTCCCCTATCAGAAGACATTCCTATCGGTACTCCAAATCTAGGTATTATTTCTTTCAATAATATTTTGACTACCTCTTTGGCTTTGTTGGTGCGGCAAGGAAAGGCCTCCGGCCATCCAGAAAATGTGTCAATCAACACTAACAAATATCTACACCCATTTTGCCTGGGTAACTCAGAAAAATCAATTTGCCAATAATCTCCAGGAGAATTTCCTTGCTTTATTACTCCTAACGGTGGCTTCTTTTGGTTCAAAGGATTATTCTTATGACAAATTAGACACTTAGCTACTATTAATTTAACTATTCCTGTCATTCCCACGCAAACTGCAAATGTTTTCAAATTAGATATCATTGCATCTATTCCCCAATGTGTCTGCTCATGCTTTTCTTTTGCAAGTTCTATCATAACCTGCGGGGTCACTATTACTTGTTTTTCCGGTGTTACCCACCATCCTTCGGCATTTTGGGATGCCTTTAATTGCTCTGCCAATTGGTTATCCAATTTACTATATTTTGGTTTTAAATCAGGGAGTTTTATGTGTTTTACTGGTACTAGTGCAAGGATGCCTTGTTTTGCTGCCTCTTTCGCAGCTTTATCTGCCAATCGATTACCTATGTTTACTACTGTTTGACCAAATTGGTGGGCTTTGCAATGCATTACTGCTACTTCTTTCGGTTTCTGTACGTCTTCTAGAAGTTGGAGAATTTCTTCCTTGTATTTTATAGATGTTCCTTGAGCTGATAACAATCCTCTCTCTTTCCAAATAGCTCCATGAGCATGGATCACACCAAACGCATATTTAGAATCAGTCCAAATGTTTACCCTTTTTCCCTCGGCAATTTGCAGAGCTCGCCTTAATGCAACCAGTTCTGCTTTCTGTGCTGAGGTATTTGTAGGCAGCATCCTTGATTCCAGTACCTCGGTGGTGGTGACAACAGCATACCCGGCCATTCGCTTTCCTTCCTGGACAAAGCTGCTTCCATCAGTAAACAGTTCCAAGTCAGGATGTTCCAGAGGTTCATCTCTCAAATCCAATCTACTGGAATAGACTTGTTCAATGGTTAGCAAACAATCATGTTCTAAACTTTCTGCTGGATTCTCTGTTGTTAGAAATATTGCTGGATTGACAATTGGTGTGGTTTTCAATTCCACATCATCTTGTTCCAATAGGACAACCTGGTATTTTAGCATTCTGCTAGGGGACAACCAATGACCCCCCTTTTGCTCTAGAACAGTTATCACCATGTGTGGGGCATATACTACCATCTTCTGTCCCATAGTCAACTTTCGAGCCTCTTGGATCAACAACACTGTTGCTGCTACAGCGCGCAAACATCCCGGCCATCCTTTACTCACATTATCAAGTTACCCAACCGGTCTTTTCCAGGATCCCAGTCTTTGTGTCAGCACTCCCAGAGCCAGATGTTGTCTCTCGTGCACAAACAGCTCGAACGGCTTAGTCACATCAGGTAGTCCTAAAGCAGGAGCCATCATCAATGCTTTCTTTAGTTCTTTAAATGACTTTCGGCATTCAGGTGTCCAGGTCAAATACCGGTCTTTGGATTCTTTCAAAGCCTCGTATAGTGGCTTTACATATAGTCCATAGTCCACAATCCAAAGTCGGCACCATCCAACCATTCCCAAAAAGGCTCTCAATTCCTTTGGGCTATTGGGTTCAGGGGTCTGACAAATTGCTTCCTTTCTTTCATTCCCCAATTGTCTTTGTCCCTGGGATATTTCAAAACCCAGGTAAATCACAGTTTCTTTTCCTATTTGGGCCTTAGTCTTAGAGACTCTATATCCACCTTGGCCCAGGAAGTTCAATAAACTAATAGTACTCTCGAGGCACTCCTTTTTGTTTTCTGCCGCTATCAAGATGTCATCCACATACTGTAACAATGTGCCTTTCCCTTGATTCTGTCTCTTCCATATTTCCAATTCTTTTGCCAATTGGTTTCCAAATATTGTAGGGCTATTTTTAAACCCTTGTGGAAGTACAGTCCATGTCAATTGTGTCTTCCGTCCTGTGGTAGGGCTTTCCCATTCAAAAGCAAATATGCTTTGGCTTTTTGCATCCAGGGGTATGCAAAAGAAGGCATCCTTTAAATCCAGTACCGTAAACCATTTATGTTCCTCTTTTAGAGAGGTCAATAAAGTATATGGGTTAGCTACAACTGGATGCATATCTTGCACTATTTGATTTATAGCTCTCAAATCTTGAACTAATCGATATTCTTTTCCTCCAGATTTCTTTACTGGCAATATGGGAGTGTTATATTCTGATTCACATTCTACCAAGAGCCCATATTCTAAAAATTTTGTAATCAATTCTTCTAATCCTTTCCGAGCCTCCCACTTAATGGGGTATTGTTTTTGTCTTACCGGCTTGGCTCCAGGTTTCAGGTTTACTTTTACCGGTTCTGCCAACTTAGATCGTCCTGGTTTTCCACTCGCCCAAACCAATGGAATTACTGCATTTTCCACTTCTTCTGGAATTTGTTCTTCCTTGGGGAAATCCTGCAACATAAACGCCTTTGCCTCTATAATTTTTGACTCCGGTACTAACAATTTAATTTCCCCATCTCTAAAAGTTATCTGTGCATTTAACTTACTCAACAAATCTCGCCCTAATAAGGGCAATGGGCATTCTGGCATATATAAAAACTGATGAGTTACCCACCGCTTTCCCAATTTAAACTTTAATGGTTCTAAAAAGGGTCGGTTCTCTCTTTGCCCTGTCGCACCAACAACATTAACTGATTTACTACTAAGTCCCCCCTTACACATATTTAGTACTGAATAGGTAGCTCCTGTATCTACTAAAAATTCTATTTCTTCATCCCCTAGCCTTAACATTACCAGAGGTTCAGCTAGGGTTGATTCCTCCGGTCCCCTTCATAAATCTTCGTCCAAGGTCATCAATTTAACTGCTTGAAGAGTTGGATCTAATTCTCTAATTTTGGGGCATTCTCTCTTCCAGTGTCCATGCTCCTTGCACGCGGCACATTGATCTTCCGCCAATCGGAGGTTTACCCTTTCTCTATCTCCAACATTCATTCCACGTCCTCTTCCTCTACCTCTACCCCTCCTATTATTTCCAGCTAGAACAGCCAGCAATTTTCCATCCCTTCGTGCATCCCTTCGTGCTTGTCTTAATTCTTTCTCTTTTTCTCTATTATTATACACAGTCCATGCAACTTCAAGCATTTTACCCAAATTCCTAGATTCAGAACCTTCCAATTTCTGAAGTTTCTTCCTAATGTCTGGGGCCGACTGGCCCATAAATATAGAGGCCAATTGCGCTTCTTCATCTGGTTTATCTAAATCTAAATTAGTATATTTTCTAGCAGTCACCTTCAGTCTTTCCATGAAGGCTGAGGGAGACTCATTTGGTTCTTGTCTTACATCATATAATTTTGACCAATTCATTGCCTTGGGCATTGCATGTCTCACACCGTATAAAATCCACCTCTGATATCTATTTAACATCTCTCTGGGCCCTGGTTGATTAGGGTCCCATTCAGGATTCACGGATGGAAAATTCTGTTCCACTGTTCCCTGTAAACCCCCGTTAGCATGTGCCCCTTCTACCTGCTTCCTAGCAGCATTTAATACCATCCCTTTATCAGTATCATCAAGCAAAGCATCCAATATCACTTGTAAGTCACTCCAATCTGGTCGCAATGCGAAAAACAAATCAACATATGCCATTTCATCCCATTTACCTTCCCTCTTACAAAATAACATCAGTTGTAGGATGGTATTATATTGCAATGTTCCATTCTCTGGCCATTTTTCCCCATCTTCCAATTTATACATGGGCCACCAATTATTACAATATTCAATTAGCTGTTTCCGAGTCAAAGGATCACCCCCCAAATCTTTCCAATGCTTCAAAATACATCCCAAGGGTGTTCTTTGTGGGACCGGTTTCTTGCTCGGAAAAGTACCCATCCTCCAAAGACTAGTTGAGTGTGATTGTGCACTATCACCAGTCACTAGTCAGAGGGACCCCAACCCCTGGTGGAGCTCCCTCTCCGGGGCCTCTTACCCCTTCCTTTACCCGGGTCTCTAGCCCAACCCTGCGAAGCTTTCACCGCGACTTATGGGCAGGCGTTATTACTAGGTACCTCTCAGCCCAACTCTGCGTAGCTTTCGCCGCGCCTTACGAGCAGACCGCGGGGACTCTACCCCTTTCCTTTTTTTTAGAAAAGAATGCCTTTTTACCTGTTCCAGGGGACTTGCTTTGAATTCTTCGGTCCGGGGATCAGAGGTTCTCCCCGAGAATCCCTCGGTGCCGGCTGGAGGTCCTGTGATCCCACGGATCCGTCGAGATTCACAAGCAGGGTCCCATCTGGGTCGCCAAAACTGTCACCGAAATCGGGAAGGAACCTCGTAACACCAATGTAGTGTTAAAAGGCAGGCATTCTTTATTAGCAGCGCTGGGGACACGGGGGATCGCTCCACCACAGCGTGTCCAATTTGTTGCACCTTTCACCATAAATTTATACAACAAAATCATAAATATACATAGCATTACATCATTTACTAATACATATGCATGACTAGTCTTCGCTTCGTATTAAAATGAGCTCTCCTCCCATTTGCGCCTGCGCACTGTTGCTTGGTGGTGGTCGTCAGGGGTCTTGGAGATGAAGGCCAGTGACTCCTCTTCGTCACCGTTGGCTGACCCTTTTACTTTGCGCAGACTCAGTGGCCTTTTGGCTTCTATCCGACCTAGGTGATTTGCTTCAACTGGTTTCTTCTAAGCATCAGTTGCTTCTTACAATAGTATGCTAAATTATCTTCTAATATTTAACAAACCAACAGTCCCTCATGTTCCTAAATTTATTTGTACTGTACTGTACTATAGAAACATGAACAGAACACTCTACCTGAATTTATAATAACTATTTGTTTCAAACATTACTCCTAGCAACTAGTGATTTCTTTTGATCATTAGTTTGATTGGAATTTAACCCAATCATGGTTTGGGGCTTTACAGAGAAATTTAAAGTAGCATAGCAGCACTGCTTTGTAACTGTGTGGTAACATAGATAGCTATAAACTTCTAGTTTAGAGGATGTATTTATGGAACAAAACCTGTTACTTTACTATAATTTGTGCAAATCTACTTTTTAGAACAAAAAAAACCCTTCATTTTTTCCCTTTTTTTAACGTATTTAATTTAGAATAGCCAAATCATGTTTTTACAGTAGACTTGTTAGCAAAAACTTTAGTTGTGATGAAGGCTACAGTATAGTTTAAGGCTTCAGCAGTTATGCTGATGCTCCCTTTTGTTAGCACTGCTATAACTTCATACTTCATTTCCTCAACTGGTAGTTAACTTTGTTTTCAAAGAAAATGAAGAAATGCTCTCACTAAAATGTGAAAGAGTAAAAGGGACAGAACAGAGTGTGTTGGCATCAGGTGTCTGCTTTTACATGGTTCAGATGCTGTGCTTAAGAACCACTGTTCCACCATCAGTCTTTATCATGTACTGGCAACTTTCAAATGAATCCCTTGGCTCTCTTTGTTTAAACAGGTTTGTTTTTCATTAAGAGGCAAAGCAATTTTGCGAGGGTACGTGTTTTTCATATGAGATTTCATAATCCAAGTTTCTTTATATCAGTTTCATTGGGGACTCATTTCTAGTCCTTGTAACTTTATTAACCTTCCTGTTGGCATTACAAGCTTCTAACTTTTTCCTTCCTTTCCCCCATCTTTTTTACATGCTCTACCAGTCTGCTACTGATTGTCCATTGTCAGACACAGTATACTGGCTTAGATGTTCCTTCAGTCTGACCTAGGATAACTTTTTTTTGTCATGAAGTTGCAAGACTTGGAAACGAATCATGAATCCCATTTCCTTAAGAAGGTTAAGGAGTTTGGGTCTTGTATCTCTCTGCACACTGCTTAGTATGTTGTCAGCTTTCAATGGATTATAATGAACATTATTTCTTTGTCATTATATAGTGTAGCTCTCATACAGACTTATTCAGAAAATTGTCTTTTTCTCCAGGAAGGAGAATATTTACGTGCATATTTCATTCTAAGTATGTATTCAAGTTTCAGAAATGTTAGACATTTTCCTAGGTGTTCCTGCAAACTCCCAGATCAGTGAATCAACACAACACCAAAGCTACTTGGAAAGAAATGAAGCGTTGAGTTCTTGTGTGTTTTGATGTCAAGGATTATGCAAAAGAAATCCTTATTTATATTACAACGAAATAATATGATATTATCACAAAATACAGAGAACTATTGCCTTCTAATGGTAATAGTAACGTTAACTGCTTCATCAGAGTGGAAAATGCCAGATTCACAGTGTAAGTCTGAGTGAGAGGTTGAATGGAACTACTGTTACGTTAAAGTCACTAGGCTTCTCTGCTTCAAACATGACAAAATTTTACAGTCTGTGAGTGATGCTGTTTTTTTGGTTTATTTCCATTCAATAATATTGTAAAGGATTTAATCAATTTAAGAAGCTTCCATTAAATACATGCCTGTGTTACAGGAATAATTTAACAGACTCAAAATGACAGGGGAACAAAGTGACAAATGCATAGAACATTCATCAGTGTGGAAAAGTCACTCTAGAAGCATCATTGCAGATGCACTTATGCTTCATTATAAAATGTGCTACACATTGTTATCTCCCCCCTTCCAGTTCCCAAACAGATTGTTTAGAAGAAAAAGAAGCAGAGACTCTGCACTTCCATAAGACACTGGTGACACATCTTAATTTTGAAACAGTCTGAGATAATTTTGTTTCTGTCGGAAAAAAAAACCTTTAGAATTTATCTGCTCTTTTGAGATTAGTAGTAATAGAATATATCCCTTACATCAAAGTTTAACATACAAGCTTACATATCAAATGCTTTTGTTTGTTAGAAAAGTTCATTTTAATAGCTACGTATTTGATTTAAGATTATATGACAACATCGTATTATCTTTTGAGCTAATTTCCCTAAACAGCAAGAGTAAGAAAAGCATTAAATCTGTAATTAAATTGAAGCTTACCTTCTGTCCCCAAATGTAATCCGATCTTTGTCCCTGCTCTGCTGGGAGGCCCCAGTAGATACCATGGGACCCTGCTAAAACATGGAGACAGTCTGTAGGGAGTGGATAGCTGGTGGGATCCATATGTTAGAAGGAGGCAGAGGTTTTTGAAGTTTCCTAATGTTTTATATCCTTTGAGACATACAGATAAAACTCTTTTCCAAATCATGTTGTGTATTTAAACAAAAACACCTCCCTTTAGCCCTCTGTAAGCTGGCTTCATTCGCCAGTGAAGTTCCTTGGTAGCAAGGTTCCATGGTGTTTGCTGAGATGCCACAGTGGAGTGGAAGCCATCAACTCTGAACTTTGTGTTGGGGAAAGAAGGTAAGTTTAGAGTGATTTACAAAATGCACACCACTCTTGCCCATGGTTTTTAGTGGTATGTGTCTAAAAATTAGTTTGATTAATTGTAAAAGTTGTATAGGTACAGTTGTTGCAGTACATGTATATGGGGATTTTTTTTTAAGTTCCTCTATATATTATTATAATGCAAGTTCAGATTTTTGAGTTTGATAACTTTTAAAAAAAATTCTTAAAAATGCTGGAGCAAGATTTGTCTTTGGGTTTATTGATGCTTACAAAGCAGATCGCTCTAATGATTTTTAAGTTACTGCTACTCCGTTAATATTTGCTGTCAGTTCTAAGTTGAAGGTTCCTGCAACAACAGTGTAAAAGGTGTGCCTGCGTATCAGCTGTTTCTGTGCAAAGGCTGATGAGTGAGCCTGAACTGATAACGAATATTGGCTAAGACAGTGTTATTCTACACTAAACCACATCATTTGTGGATTCGTCTTGCTTTCTGCCATCTCTGCTACAGCTTTAGTTAATCCTAATAGAATAAAAAGTACAAAATACTTTTACAGCGTACAGTACCTGTGTAAGCCAACCACCGTATGCCTTTTCCAGTAGTTTATCTAACCTTATTTAGGTTCAACTTACTTGTATTGTCAGTCAAGTCTTTAGTCTGTAACATTCTGAAAATCATCTTTTTCATTAGTCTTTCCAGCTTACACCTGCGTTATGGCTCCAGACATCTAGCAGGTCTTCGGCCTGTTGTTTTACAAAAAGCTTTCAAAAAAAAAAAAAAATCAACATTTAAGTAGTTGCATGACTCGGCACAGTAGCTAAATAAACTTTTGCACAATCTTAACTGCAAATCCAATACGAGGGCAGTGTTGCTAACTAGTTCTGCAGAAGTGTTAGGCAATTTAAGCCAGGTTTCCTTAATTTTAGCTGAAAGCTAATTGATTTTTAATGGTTCTGCCTATTTCTTTCATACAGGATGAACACGGAGGTCAGGGATCAATTTTATGTCATAAAGTTACGTTTGGATCTTGAATGTTTACAAATTTGCATATTTTACAGTCTTTCACAGCTCTGTGTTAGATACATAAACCCAAAGGCACTTCCTTGGTAGTTCCAGTCCACTGGTACTGCAGACACCATCTGCAGCATAATCTGCTTCTTCACTTGATCAGACTCAATTTCTAAACAAATTAGCTTATTTGCATTTACTAGTAACTTCTAGAAGTTGTCTGACTGCATTGCTCACAGGATTAGAAATCTTCTCAAGTCCAAATTACTTTGTTCATGTACTAACATTGTCATTTAGCTTCAGTGATTTTTCTGTCATTGGTGTCCAAATCAAGGCACTACCTGGAGAGCAATCGTACAGGTCTCCATCTCTGTTTTGTTAAACTGAACAAACCAAGCATATTTCACCTTTTTTGATAGAAGAGTATTTTCATTCTCCTATCGTTTAAGTTGTCCTTTCATCATACTAGCCCTTCTCTGTACCTTTGCTGTCTAAATCAGCTTTCTTAAATATAAGTGACTGGAAGTGTAGGGACAGCATTAAACTCTTGCTGTTTCTGCTGGAAATACTACATCAAAACATCCTTTCGTCCTATTTATTTTGTCATGATTTCATCATACTATGGCGTATCAGGCATTACACAGGTAGTCTTTACTACCATTGTCAGCTGGAGTCCCTAATTTAAGGTACAAATGCTTTCTTAGTCTAGAATTTTAACACTGTATATACTATTGTATTTAATCTCATTTCTGTTACCTCAGCCTTTGAGGTCATCCAATCTCTTCTGTTTATTTTGAATGCTTTCAGGATTCTACGGCTCTCTTGCATACACTTAAAGACTTAATTTTTTTTAAATATTCTTCTAAATGTGTTGTACATTTTGGTTAAATAATACTAGTTATCCCACTCAAACTCTGTATTTTTTTTTTAGTACCATAACAGGAAGGGAAGGCTGACAACTGTTGATTTCACGTGGTTTCTTTATATTGGTGTATCAACCCAAAATACAACATTCTTTAATATAAATGTTGGCTTTTTTTTTTAAACAGGACTTTTTTTAGCATTAATTATAGAATATACTTCAGATGCTAATGTTGAATCAATCTATACTCTCAACTTTCTTGTTTTTTGTGATTGTGATAATTTTTTCTTTAATTATGGTCTTATTTTTAGTATTGAAGATACATGATCTGAAGTAAGACAAACTGAAGAAGACTTTTAGTAATCTCTCCAAAATTGTCACTTATAAGAACATTAAAAATAAGTATAACAACACTTGTTAATGAAAATACTATTTTTAATATAAACTTCCTTTCCTTTGCAGTACCCGTTCTGCCATTAACTGGAATACTGGTTAATCCGTATCTCTCATTAAGTGGTAAAAAATAAATACAAATGTGAGGTTTTTACACTCTAAACCCACCATTTCTTGTGTGGATGGTAACAGCTTTGCATGATTTCACAAGTACACAAATTAATAGATATTATACTAACTGCACAAAAGCTGAAGGGCAATTCACTATTAATTGCAGACCTTTTCCAGTTATTTACCTTTGTACAATAAATTTGAGATTATTTGGTGTATTTGCACATGAAAGCGTGATCATTGTAATAAGAAAAAGTGATAAAAGATGACAACAGCTTTACTGAAAGCAACTGCTTCCCAGCTAACTGAAGAAAAGAAGTAAAATTGAAAAAATTCTAGGTCAAGATTTTTTTTTTCCTTGTGTGAGGAAAATTATTTACATGAAATGTGAACTTCACAACTATGTGAGAAATCATCATTAAGATGACTGTGGAGAAGAAATGATTGGCTTACTTGCTGCCTGGTTAGAATCACAAAATATCTTTGATCTAGAAAAATAACTGCTCTGATTATTACTTAGAAATATCTGGCTAGCCTCGCATAGTTAAAAATACCATGTAAGAATTTTTTTGAGTTTTTGTGTGTGTGTGTATATATATATGTAATACAAAGTATTTTATAGTAATTTTACTGATGCTTTATACATCATCAGATCTTTGAATTATTCCACCAGTTGTTTCCATAAATTCGTTTAGATTCCAGAATGTTTCCCACGTTTGTTTTATTCAAAGCGTGATGTGACTTATACCTCTTTCTGAAAAGATGTTTTGAAGTTTTCCTTTATATTCTGTTTATTTGAAAGTAAGTTATTTTGTAGTGTGTGACTTCTGAATTCATATTTATTCCTTCCATGAAATTAATACAGGAACAAATGCTAGGAGTCTGAAAAGGTGTACTGTTTTTAATACCGTAACACCTTTTCCCTGTAACTGTTGTATGCCATGTGAACTTTTGAAGGCTATGAAATGATAATATTTTTCAACTCTTCTGTGATGTCTGGAGATATAGTACTAGTGTGAAACAAAATATATCCACATAACCACATTAGAGAGTTTTTAATCCTACTAAATTTTGTTTTTGTAGAGAAGGATTCTTCATTTTATCAGCAATAAAAAGTATAAATTTTACTTCATGTCTTAAGTTTTATTTTTGCAATAAGCGCACAATACTATTTCAATGCATTTCCTCCACTTTTTTCCTTTAAGCCAAGTTTGAATTATTTGTCATTTGTGTCAGGGCTGGAGACAGTGTTAGCATTGAGTGGTAAGGCTGCGGTGCAGTACAAAGAGCAGGACACGAGGTGGTGGTAGGACAGCACCTGTGCAGTGTTGGCCATTCCCACTTGCAGACATTTTGGAAGTGTTTAATTTTTTTTCGAGATGTCAGGACAAGAGAAAAATACTATACTGACGTACTGTGTATGTTTTCTACATGCTTTAAAAATAATGTTACTGTTAATACTGGATATTGAATTTTCCTTTCCCCCTCGCCACTCCTAGATATACTCTGAGTTACTTACGGTTTATAAAACCACCTTTGCTTTGTATTTATTTAAGCAAACTAAAGAACTTATAACTTGCAGAAGTCTAGGAGATCGTCAGTCAAAACTTAGCATGAGAAAAGTTTATTATTTTTGCTGGCAGAAACAGTTCAATGCATGGTTTAAATTAGCTTGCTTTCTTAAGCTCATGGAAGAAATTAAAATGAGAAAGGATACAAATCGGGGAACAATCTTATTAATTTGCACTAACATTTGACTGCTTGTCAATTAATAGTTTTATAAACTTGGAAGTAAATTGAGAGGAACAATCGCAAAATACGCAAAATTTGGTTTACAAGAGTAAGCAATTAATGGAAAGCCAGGCCCAAAATACCTGCTGGGGTTGTGGTTGAGAGATTCTCCTGAGCAGCAGAAGGCCTTCCAGGCTTGAATCTGGAAAAGAATAGAATGAATCATTAACTCATTCTGGGCAGTTTTATTAATCTTTTCTTTGGGGTTAAGAAGAAAGAAGGAGGTCACCCAATGAAAATATCTGGTAAACATACACATGCTTATAGGATAATTGAAGTTACTTTTTTCAGTGTTTAATATTTCACCTAAGGAATTTTAGCAAAGATTATTCTTCACTGATTTTAATACCTCTGTGATATATAGTAATTTGGGAAGGAATGCAGACTTTGGTAATTTTCAGTCTACCTATGGAGACTGGTAATAAATATTTTTAAAGAGGCAGCTCTAGTTCTGTGTGCATGTTAGGGTATATGCTGATTAACAAAATGAAGATTTTGTCTCAAATACTGTTCAAATAAGTTAGGTTTTCAAAAATAGTCAAGTTGGTTCTACAGCACTACAAAAATATATGATGATAGACTTGAAATTTCAGTATAAATAAACTTCCCTTTTAAAACTATATGTCAATTTTCTGCATTTATCCAGAGCCTGTGATGGCAAAGCTTTCTTACATGCAAAACTTACTGCAAGATCATGACTGCAGTGAAGTGTTATTTGTTGGTTAGATTAAAATACAAAACCAACCAACCAAACTACAAAAAACAAACAAACAAACAAAACCACAAACCCCGACAACAAAACCCTTAAAGCTATTCTAACCTAATGTAGAACTAATTTAGGTAAGTGTTAAAGTAATTTCTTTTGGCGGTAATGGCAGCTGACTTGAGCAGTTGTCCCCTCACTGCATGTTTGTGCCCTGCACTGCCTGCTTCCTATTCAAGACATTTTTGAAGGTGAATGGTGAAGTTGATTAGGGAAAACTCTTGTCTTCCCTCTGGGTTATTTCATCTTTTAATCTGTATCTCTTCCCATATCCTGTAAAACATGCATTGTGTTGAATAATACTTGTGCCAACATTGATGCGGGGGAAATAAAAGGTTTAAGGGTAGGGGTGACTGCATAAGCTCTTATAAGCAATGCTGCCACTAAATATCTAATCTCAGCCTCAGAAAGGGCTTTTCTGATGTTTATTTTATATGCACTGCATACAACAATTTGCATTGCTCTAAAAATGCATGTTCTGATGTATTTAAGCCACAAGAAAAAAGGGAAAATAACTACAGAAAAAAGGGAAAATAACTACAGAAAAACTTACTAAGCTTACAACCCTATTTTCAAAATGCAAGGAAAATTTGTAGATAGATTCCTATTCCTCCCCTCACCCCCCAAGTTTAACAAAATTTGTATGGGATGCTCCGGAGGGGACGAAAATCCCCACATAATACACCATCTAGAAAGCCATTTCATTCTGGTATAAATTAATAGTAATTTTAATCCAACATGCTAAATATTACTTAATTTTAAGATTTCACGGGTTTTTGTTTGTTTTGGTTTTTTTTTTTTTAAACAATGCCTAAAATTAGAAATCCTGGAGTGATTAATCCTGTATTTTTTAAACATAAGTACATGTGTCATTCCGTTGTCAAGTTGCTTATATTCCCACAGCTAAGATGGTTAAAAATGTGGTGAACGTGTCATTTAATCTAAACAGTGTTTTGGCATGGCTTGTCTTTTTATTTTAGTCTTTTGCTGCACTTCACTGTGGGTCTGACTGTGAATTTTTCAGTGCTGCTTTGACGTTTATGCACATGTATTTGTAAGAAGATTGTCTGTTATTTTGCAGGCCCACCTTCAACCCTCCCTCTAAGCACTCAAACCTCTAGTGGCAGCTCCACTCTTTCCAAGAAGAGACCACCTCCCCCACCCCCAGGACACAAAAGAACCCTCTCTGACCCACCAAGCCCACTACCTCATGGACCCCAGAATAAGGGCCCAATTCCTTGGGGTGAGTTTTGAAACGCAAAACAAAAGGGCAGGGGAAAACCTTTATGATGGATGATATATGATCTTTGGTTTCTTTTACCTGGTGCTTGCTTTCCGATGATTGCAGCTTGATGTAACGTCAGCTCAGATAAATCAACAGTTCTATCTTCTGTCACTCTAGCTTCCAGGCTTCTGTATCTGAGTCTCACTTGAGAAAATTGAAAATATTCCACGCTCCCCTGGGGCCCCATTCAATCTCCTCAGCTGCCTCCCTCCCTCTGCCCTAGCTGCCCAGGCTGCCCTCACCCCAGCCCCTCATCTGCTGCATCTGCTCTGCATCTGCTTCCTCACCCCTGCTCCTGTTCTGACCAGCTCATTGCTCTAGGTGGATCTTGATTTGGGGCAGATAGACCTCGATGAATACCCGCGGTTCTCCTCATTGCCAGAAGAGCCTGTTTCCTTGGGCTCTGTGCCAAATCTCTCCTATAAAGTGTTCGCACCTAGTTGGTGGGGATGTGTTGTCTTACTATGTTTTCGGGTTTTGTACACAAAGACCGATAGGTTTGCATCCTCCCTGCTGAAGTTACACAGAAACAGCACTTTTTTTTTTTAACAGGATACGTTTCTAACAGAAGCTTTTTAGAAACTATTTTCCAGACTACTCAAATTCTTCCTCTTTTCAATAAACATTGCTCTATCCAGACAACTTCTCCTGATAGCTCTAAGTCTCAGGCCCATGTAATTTTCTGTAATTTTAGTCTTGGTGGCAGGATTTCCATAAATCTGTAAACTTTTGAGTTGGAATCCAATGCTTACATAGGGGGGTCATCCATACACTACCTTAGGAGTATCCTCTCTCTGTGCTAATATAAACACAAAATTACTAGCCTAAAAAAAATTGCAAGCCTAAAAGCACCATTTTTTTTTCAGCAAATTGAGTTAAATGTGGTAAATCACAGACTACTTGTGTAGAATATGTGATTTAATCTAGGATTTAATCTGAAGAGAAGTACAGAGTCCAATGAAAAGCAAAGTCTTTTTCTTAAGGAATACAAATAATGGCAATCTTTTCAGTTCTCTACTTTTCAGATATCTGGGATATGGAAAAAAAATGTTTCCTATGTTCTGTACTATTTCAGAGGTAGTAAAGACATTTTGAAGAGCTTGGACTTTAAAAATTTTAAAAAACCCAAATATTTAAGTCCAAAACAGCACCTAAAATACTGTTTACTGGAATACTATATGATGTACCACTAGTAGAATGAAAAGTGTGGTAGGAACAGGTGCTAAGCTAGTACCAACTATTCTTTAAAAATCATAGACAACAGATGAAGGAAAAGGAAAATCTGGGAAAGGTGCAGGAGTGGAGTTGAAGATGAAGAACCTTGTAACAGTAGAATAGCTTTTCAAAGTAGGGCCAGAGAAGAACATTGCTTATTCTGTCTCTTTTCTGCTCTACAGTGCAGACTAAACTTCAGACTAAACTTGTTCCCTTTTTCTTAGCTGAGACCTGCACAAAAACTTATTTCAAAGTCATTTGCATTTTAAGCAAGTATTAAGTTTTGTGTTTATAAAAGAGGGAGTTTCTTGTATCTGCCTTTGTGGTTTTGGTTTAAGAATATTGTCAGATGTTCACTGCTTTCCCTTTCAGGAGTTTTTTTCTGTGTTGTTATATTTCTCGTTGCGTTGAATTTCAGCATTTGTTTTCTAATCTGTGCATTAATTGAAGTTTCAAGCAGAAAAATTCTTAGATTATGTTTAAGCAAATTAAGGTACTATTCAAAGATGTTCTAAAAATGTCATTCAGATTATTTTGGATTTCCGTAGCAACCATGAGATATTTTTCCTTGCTTTATCCATAGGATCTACATGTGAAGGGTTTGCTGTTTGTCTTACCTTTATTTTCCCTTTTTTTTCCCCACTTTTAAATATAAATATATTTTTAGCAAGGCTCAGCCTTTTCTGCCGTTTCATTTAGACTTCAATGCACTAAGAATGGTATCTAGGCAGATATGTCATCCTTTTGCATGGGAAGTATTTTGTGTTCTTGGATCATTAAATGCCACTTTACATCTATTTCAGCGACAAAATTTACTAATGGTTGTTGAAGTTGGTTCTAACATTGTTCAGACGTGCTGTAGTAGAAGAGGGAAGGAGAATGATAAAGGCACTAAAACAAAGTAGTTGGTATGATTGTACTGTGGCAATGGTGATGGTTAATGAAAGAGAAGCCTTCTGCTGAAGGAGTTCAGAAGCACTAGATTTGGATTTTGCTGCCTTTTGACAGAACTGAGTATATCCAGGAGCTTTTCTTTACCAACAGTTAACGTTCAGGTTATGGTAATATACTGACTTAGTTATTAAATCAGCAAAGGCTAGTCTTTATGTAGGATAAAATACCAATCCTTAGAAATTTGATGTTTTGTGAATAAAATCAAATTCATGGTGGTTTTAAAACAATGTGCCTCATAACACAAAATGTAAACACCTGCGATAAATTGATTTGATACTGCAGTATCTCCTTCTATTCAGAGAAAATTGAAACACTAGATTCAAAACAAATGCCCTACAGCAGTAACTCAGCAACATCATTCAATCTTTGCTTGCCAGCAGATGTGAGCTACCAGTGAGTTGTTTTAAAATCTGTTATATGACAGGTCAAGTTGGATTATTATGGTCCCTGCCACTTTCTCAGTTACAAAATTATTAATAAAGAATGATCTTTAAAATCTTTAGACATGTTATATAGAGGATGCTTGGAAGAATGTGTACTTTGCTTTAAGTTGCACCCTCTGCTGATTATATTTCAGTTATTCTAATGATCATTTTTTGTAAATTGTGCTTTTTCACCTCAGGTAATGATTTGGGCCCACCTTCAACTAAGGCTGCAAACAAGTTTGAGGGGATGTCTCAGCAGTCAAGGTAAAACCTGCGTATATGAAGGCAAAGATGAAAATTTATCTAAAGATAACTAATTTGTAAATTAGAAAAAAATTGCCTTTTGTATGAAGTAAAATCCTAGCTATGTTTCTGCATTAGTTTTCTGCATGCCTTACTACCATTCAAATACTTTGGCTTCATTGAGCCTCCCACGCTTTGCTCATAGTTGTCCATGCACAATTCATCCTTTGAGCGGGATGGACAGAACGTCTTGTACCAGAATCTATCTACGGCTCCTACAGAAGTGCTCTCTGAGCTGGGGAATGTTGCCTCAGACTGCAGTCCAGCAGGACAAAAGTTTTATTTTCACGTCTCCTGGCATTTCATTTTATCTGCTTCAGTGTGAGGTCTCATGCCTGTAGCTGCAGAAGTGTCACTGGGTACAGGCTGGCATCGAAGATAGCTCTACAGGAGAGAGGATTCATCTCAGTCTTCCAGCTTAACTGTTTTCCAGTCTGTCGAGCTTATGTGCTGACACACAGTCTGTAATAACACAAACTGCTTTTAGCTCGTAGTTCATCAGGTCAGTACATTACAAGTGTCTTTTTCAATAGCTGAAGTAGTAAGGATAGCCATACATTTCCTGTCACTTTATCCATGTTGTGATTCCAAGGTCCTGAGGTTCAAAGCATGGTAATTCTAATGAACATGTGCCTCAGGCAACACCTTGCATGACCACAAGTGTGCGTGATCAGGCCACGACTGGAGATGGATGTGTAACGTCAAACAGTAGTAGCAGCAGCAGGAGATGCGTAGGTGGAGTTTCTGGACACTCCTCAGTCTGTGAACTGCCTTGTCAGGACAGGCAGTGGACGTGTTGTTGGTAGCGCAGCTGACTTGCCACGTTTGCTAAATCCATCCAGGTGGCACTGGGTATTCAGGGAAAAAGCAGTGATGTTCTACAGCACAAAGAGCTGGTGCCGTACTTGATACTTGTAAGACAAGGGTAAAAGTGTGGTACTCGTGCTTGATGGCATTAGATAAAGGCCGAGGTAATTATTTCTTGAATCAAGATTGAGCTTGGCTGTTCTTTCCGTTTTGTGTCATTTGAAAAAAGCTAGGAAATTAAGATAGAAGTGCTTTATCATACTCATTTTGAAACGTTAGCTTCAGAGACAAATAATACTGGAATCAAGGCTGTTGATGCAGAAAACCCTCTGCTCTGTTGAACATATTCTGGCAACTTCCTCACTCGTTCTTATTTTTCCTTGTTTTTTGAGTAATTATTTTGAGGTGATGCTGATCTTTATTTGATTATTTATTGTTTGATTTTTATGCTTTAAATCAGTTGGCTTTCTTCTTTTCTTCCACAGTCCTTTTTTATAAAAGTGACTCGGGTGTGCTTTTGGTGGAAGAAATTTGGTGGGGTTTTTTGTTGTAATATGTAATATGTTTTGCGCTCACATGCCATGTTTGCAAATTTGAGCCATCCTGGTGTTAATTCTGAAAAAAACTATCTACAACAGAAAGCATAGATGGAAAGTTTTGGCAATATGCAACTATCTCAGGTTTTTATGCTGTAATTAAGTTACTCGCAACTGTCCTGCTTGTATTGTTGCTTACCACTACAAGTAGTTAACGCGGCTGTAACACAGGTTGACAGAGTAAAGTATTTGTTTTCCCACAATCATCAGTATTTCCTCAGAGTAGCAGAGACTTTGTCTCCTAATGTAGCTGGGGTTTGTGTGTGATACAATGTCATACTCATGCAGTAGGCTACAAGGCTTAGGCTCAGTCCTGGAAAACTTCAAACCACTGACATAAAAGACAGATTATGTTTTGAATGCTTCAGTATAATTATTTTAAAGACCAAATTTTCCTTACAGTTCAGGATCTGCCTACTAAGCTGGTCTTTCAGCTTCACCTATTTTCAGAGTACATTTTTGCACATACCATAGCTCATAGAATAAATCTGCCCTGTAGCATTAAAGCTGTGTGGGGTTTGTATGTCTCTTTCTCTGGAAAAAAAGCAGTTCATTCTGAACAGTGCTTTAAGTTTTAGGATTGATCCACAGACAAGATGGTTATACAAAAGAAGCAAAATAAATGTGTATTTTTTTTTTAAATTATGGATGTGCAGAGGGGAAAAATGGGAAAGAAAAAGTATATTTTGTAACAGTTGTAAGCACTAATAATTCACATCTGTTGATTTAGCACTGGGACTGCAAAGACTGCGCTTGGCCCTAGAGTTCTTCCCAAACTACCTCAGAAAGGTAAGAGTTCTTTTCATGGGTATTCTCATAATGATATCTTTTAAATGTGTGTGAAAGTAGATACTTGTTTTAAATAAATGGATCTTTTCAGCAAAAGTTTTATTTCTAAAATACCACAAACCATGAAACTTTAGCAAAACTGGAAGGATTTTGGAAGATTGGGAAGGTTTTTATTAAACTAAAAAAATAGTTAGACCTATGGAACATAAGGAGGAAAGAAAAAAAAAAATCATAAACTAATTGAAGCTGGGAGAGACTTCAGGAGATCAGCTGGTCCAATCCACCACTCAGAACAGGGCTAACTTTTTGATGTGAGAGGAGGTTGCTAAAGGCCATGTCTAGTCACACTTTGAGTATCTCCATGGATATAACCTCTCTGGGCTCCTGTTTCCTTGACCACGCTTCTTGGTAAACTCTTTTTCCTTCCTAATATCCGTAAGTCCAATTTCTTGATACCCTTGAAGTAAGTTGTGTCCATTGCTATGTTTTGGCGATCGGGGTTGTTGTCCTTATACTTTGAAAAGAATGAGGTACTGTTACATGCTCGCTTATAGATTGGTGACAAACTTGCTGAGACCATCATCCCAGTGAACACCTTACGGCCCTTTCTTTTTAGAAATGTTTTTTTCTGGTCTCTCTTTAAACTCATGTGGCAGGTTTTATATAGTTTTTGAGTTCTTGCAGCAGTTGACTGTAAAACAGAAAGTAGACCTACCTTGTAGCTCTGTCTGATACAGATTCTATCAAAAATACCTTATATCTGTAGGAGTGGGTGATCACTATAGAGCCTGAAGATCAGGAAATGATGCCTGTCCAAACTTCTGAAGCTAGATGACTGAAATTGAGAGTGCAAATCATTTTAGCAGAAAATGTAAATGTGAAATTTCAACTTTATTAAATTACAATTATTATGACATGGTATTATGTTTTGAAAGAGACACCAATGATGTGATAGGGTACCCCTGCAAAGGAAGTCAACACTTCCTTGATTTAAAATGATATAGGTAAAAATTTAAGGTGGGTTCAATCAAAGGGCTACTATCAGTTTTCTCATATCATTTACTTAAGCCTCAGATCAATGTGGATGATCAGTGCTTGTATCTTTGCTACTAGGTAAGTCTAGGAGACAAAGCCATTTACAAGTATCAACACAGACATTTTTTAAAATGAGGCATCTGATAGTAGCTATACAATTTCTTTCATGGAAATTATGCAAAGTTTTCCTTTTTTGATATAAATAACCATAAATATAACATGGAAGTGTTATTGCAGTAGGTGATATCCAAAGCGAGTGGTGTTGTGTTCATAGTAAAATGTCAGGCCACCTTTTTGGCTCGTATTACATGATACTAAAGCAATGCTGAATACAATAGGAAATTATTCCTTCTAGTCAAAATGCATTGTTTTCATCATGGGTCATAACTTTTTTTTCTTTTCTGTTCCCCTTCATCTGCTTTAGTATAGAGTTGTTTAGTTTAGAGGTTTGGGGGTTTTTTGTTGTTTTGGTTTTGTTTTTAAGGTAGATTTCAGTCAAATTTTTTTAGGGAACTTAGCAGTAGAATCAATGCATGACACTGAGAAAAAACTATTTGAAGAGCTATTTTTAATTTCCTTCCATAAAAACTGCAAAATACCCTGTTTTAAAACTTCTCATCTTTACTAAATTGTAAATATTTACAATTATTTATTTATTATTAGTTTTAGTTTGACTGTCTATAGTGCTGCTTATTCTATACATTGTATAGACATACATGCTCACTCGGGCTCTTCTTTAAGATTTTACAGGTATTAATCCTGAGACTTGGCGTTTTTTTTGTATGGAGTTCAACTGTATATAGGAACAATTGGCATTAAAGAGAATTTTCATTGCAGTCACATCAGTGGGTTGATAGGTTGTTTTGCAAAACACATCTTTTCTTATATTTTTTTTTATTAGGTCCAAAAAGCAATCACTTCATTTCACCTTAAGTACTTAATGTATAAATTGACACCTAGTAGCTGTTGGATTAAGCACTCCTGGCCTTCAGTAGGAGCAATGAAATGAGACCTCGGTGAAAGTGTGTTAAGTAAAGATGTATTACCTTGCATTTGTCATAGACTAGGAGGACATATGGACAGTTATCGGGGCTCAGCGAACATGTGGTCATTACACAATTACAGTTCTGATACGTGCCTAAGTTCTTTAATATTAAGATGAGATTGTGAAAAATCATTATTATGCTCTTTTGTTTTAGTGGCACTAAGAAAAATAGAAACCAGTCATCATCTTTCAATAGATAAATCCCATCAGCACACGGAAATCTTTCAGAAGCCCTCACTGTCCATCGATATACCACAGAAACCACAACCTGGAGACTTGCCCCCAAAGCCTCTGCCTCTGGAATTAACTCAGAAACCTCAAGTGGGAGATTTACCCCCAAAGCCTGGAGAACTACCCCCAAAGCCTCAGCTAGGAGACTTGCCACCAAAACCACAACTTGGAGACTTACCTCCAAAGCCGCAAATGAAGGACCTTCCTCCAAAACCTCAGCTAGGAGAGCTGTTGGCTAAAACTCAAGGTGGAGAAGCATCACCGAAGCCTCAGCCCTCAGAGGCAAATCAAAAATCTCACTCCTTAGATCTTTCTCCAAATGTACAATCTAGAGACACCGTCCAAAGGCAAGCATCGGAAGAGTCTAATGACATAACACATACCCTGCCAGAAACCCCTGTGCCACTTCCCAGGAAAATAAATATGGTAGGTATTATTCCAGCTAGTTGAGAGTATCCGTGGAAGGCTTTGAAGTTGCTGTAGGACTGTCTGTGCAAAAAGAAACCCCACCCTTGAGCTATGCACACAAAGCAACATAACATTATGGGGTAGGATGGGGAATGAGGTGCTCTTTTTGTGCTCCCAAGCAGCTTCAGCAAATGCTGGGGGTTTACAAGGCCTCTTGGATGCTGACGCAAGTACTAGCAACATAAAACGATAGCCTTGGGAGCATGACAGTGTATTTAGATTTATTAGGGAACTTGGGCATTTTTATCTGTGCCAGTCATAATGCTGAATTAATTGGTGGTTTCCTCTGCTGTCTTTGCTCACTGCTTTGTATGCCTTAGATTACTAGAATATTTATATATTTGATTTTTATAAGCTTTACGAAGGGATGTTAGCACCTGTTGTCATAAAATAAAATTTAAATAAAGACAAAGATAAAAAAAATTTAAAGTAAAGTCAACTGTGACAAGCTAGTAAATGTTCCTGTCGTGAGTATTTAATGTCAATGTATTTAAGTGGTTAACAAAGGCTCAGATATGTTACTGAAGTGGCAGAATTGATATTGCTGGGTGGTGTGTAGTAGCAGAGCTGGAACAGTAACTCAATTCCAAGTCTCCTTGTTGAACCTCCAATTCATCTTGCTGTTTCTATTGCTAACCAGTGCAATTTCCGTCCAACAGAGGATTCTTCATGCGTATGTATCTTCAAATCATTTTATGAAACACCAGAGCTCTCTTAAAATTTTTGTCATTAAGAATACACCAAAAAGGAGATGGTTTTGCTTGTTAAATTGGCTATGCAAAGCACTTATGTAAAAGGAAATAAGGCTTCCGTTCTTGTAGTGAAAGCAGAGGGTGAGTTTCTCCCTTCTTGTGCTTGTCTGAGGAAGAACACACTTTCTCTGGGGCCATCACTTTGCTTGGCTTCTGTCATGGACTTGTCTGTAAGCTCCTGTCTGTCCTGAGAACGGCAGGGTTGTTACTTGGGCTTCCTGAGTGTTCTGGAGATTAAATAAAATAGTACAGGGATCTGATCAAAAGGTGTCTGCAGCTGGATTTGTTTACTTACGTACTTTTAAATATAAGCAGGCAAATGATGCTGGATGTTCTCAGCTATTTGTCACTTTATTAAAGAAGGAAAGAAAGCAAATAGTGGATTAGTTATTTGTTTTGTTTTTTAAACTCTCACCTTACTTTATGCAGAAGAATTCTGAGGAAAAATTCAGTGTTCTCCAAATTCAGCCATTGTCACATGTGCAGTAAATTAAATAGTTCCACTGTTTTGCAGTGATCAAAATTATGATGTATCTGTGATAATTACTTTCCAGTTTTCTACACATCATTGCATGCACACGTGTATCTCTTGTTCACTGCAGTTCTTTTTTGCTCAAGTAATAATGTGCAAGAATTCCTCTTAAATGTATCTTGCCTCCATTTTCATCCTCTGGCTATATCCTCTCCGCACAAACTGGTGAATGCTACAGCACAGTGCAACCGTAAGACCCGTGACAGCAGCCGCTAGTGCTTGTGGGTACTTCACTCTTGGTTTTGACTATTTAGCCACTAAATAGATAAGCACAAGTTTTTTTATTGGAAGTTTTAAAAAATCAATTGTTCAGAATGATTAGGTAAAAAATACCAATGCTGTTAATATATAAGGACTTGAAAGGATATTTTTAGAGAAATGAAACTTGCTCTGAGCGCTTCTAAAATCACGCTGAGCACTTGAGTGTTCTTTTGTGTGTGTCTGTTTTCTGTAAAGGAGACAAAGTATTTCTTCTAAAAACAATGTTGAATGTAAATAAGAACATGGATTATTAATGACTACAGCAGCTGATTATTATTCAGTCTTAAGCATGAAACTCTCTTCTTAATAAGTACTAATATTGGCTACAAGGAGTTGGGTGTGGGGTGGGTGATACTTGTTCTATAGTCGCAATTACATGTCCTGGAATTGCTTCTATTTCTTTACACAGAAGTGCTCCAGACTGTGTTCTGGAAAATATATACTCTCTTCAGATCCATCCTTTTTTAAACCTTCCCAAGATTAAATACACCTCGGGCTTGAATTCTCTTTTTTACTGCTCTTCTAAGTGAACAGAATAGAACATTAAAATGCCATCTGTGGTACTAATCAGAAGGAACCAGGAGCAATTGCCATCATTTTTCATGTGTTCTTACAAGCTGAGTTGCATACAGTTCTCTAAGTTTAGAGTAATTTAACTTTCTTTAGTCTCTTTATTGAGTGAGACAATTTTTAGCTGACAGAAGTAGTTGCCTTCCCTTCATCACTGGGGGATTGATTGGAAGTGTTCTTAGTTTGTAAAGGTTCTCTGGAGTTGAAAGCTGGGACTGGCCCCAAATATTGAATTCCAATCCCTAGTGATAGTTGCGATTTTTGTTCAAATTATATGAATTTGTTTAAAAAAGAGAGGAAGTGTTCTTTGAAGTAACTTCTTGCTGCAGCAAACCCTTGCTGTAAAAAGACCTTTGATCTCATACCTTCACTTCAGGTATTTCTGTTCATTTGTCTTGAGTAGGGGTTTTTTTAGTCTTATGTTGTTAACTGCTTTGTCCCTTAGATCCCTCTATAATTGTTATTTTCCTGTACCTTGAGTTTTGTATGAGTGCTCTTTCCTGTGTGTCTGTTCTGCTGTTGATCTGCAGAGAATTTTTTTTGCCAAAACGTGGAGGTATTTCAAGTTAGTAGGTAATAGCAAGGAAAAGGCTCCCTAGGAATTTCCTCTGTGAAGTTACTTTTGGCTCAAATTCTTCTAAACCTGCTGACTTTTCCTTCGTAGCCCTTCTGCTTCTCATCTCCTTGTTCTCTTCTTGGTTTTTTGCATTCTTATCTGACTACTTCTGTTCAAAGAAGGAACTGTAGTTTTTGAAGAAGTGTGGGTATGAAAATACAGGAATATAAAGTAGCAGGAGTGTTTTGCTGTGAATATTTCTTCCTTACTCTATTTGGAAATAATTTAAAGCATTTTCCCTGCCGTGGGAAACATATGTTTGGGGAGGACTCCATGGCTCAGGCTTTTTCATATGAATTAGCAGTATGCAGCAAAGTGTGACCTAGAAAATACTTGGACCAGAATGGTAGAGCTGTGAGAATATCTATTGTGAATTATGATCACTAAGTAGTACTGCCATCTGAAATTAAGATTCTTTAAGTAAGAAATTGCTAACATACTGGATGAAAAATCATTCAAAAAATAACTTCCAGTCCTATAAGCAGATCTGAAATCAAAGGGTACTGTTATTTTTGCACTAGATCCAAAACCAAAACTGTAAGGAATACTGGGATTTCAATGCAGCATTTTCCTCAGCCCTTAACACTCTTGTAACATTCAGAGGAGATTGGATTTCATATTCTGTTCATGGTGGGTTTTTTAATGAAATATGTATTAAAGGAGAAAGAGGGTGTTTGTGGACTGGAACAATGTAAAGATCTTACTTAAACTTTCTTTACTTGAGGAAGCGTAGGTTACTTAAGCTGTGTACTACACATGAAAGTCTCTTGGGAGTTCTGAACCTTAAGAAAAAGAATACCTATACCTGTGTAGGTAATTTTTTTTTTTAATATCCTTGTTGAAGTAGAAGTTTTGATTTTATGTTCCTGATTGCAGGGAAAGCAATTTGGTAGTCTTCACCTTCTTGTAAAATAAAACTAAAAGGCAAAATTCATATCATTCATATGTTTTCGTTGTTCCTCATGTCCTTCATCTAAAACTTCATTCTATTTTTAGGGGAAAAACAAAGTTAGGCGAGTGAAGACCATTTATGACTGTCAGGCAGATAATGATGATGAGCTCACATTTGTTGAAGGAGAAGTAATTATTGTAACTGGTGAAGAGGACCAAGAGTGGTGGGTATGTATCTTTTCCTTTTATGGTTCCACATAACTTCTTTATGACTCTTAAAGGAAAACCTTTTTTCCAAATTTCAGGGGTTTGTTGTTGTTTTGGTTTGTGGGTGGTATTTTTTTAAATTTTGTTGAGTTTTGGGAGTTTTTTGTCTGAGCTAACATCCAGCCTTTAAACTCGTATTAGAGAAGACCCCCTTTCTCTGGTAGGATCTGTCTCTTCCTGGGAGTCTGCTAGAACCATCCTGACCAGGTTTGGCTTTATTGCTGGCTCATAACAACACATATTTACATATGTCACTCTTTGTAATGCACACTAGCCTTTCATTAAATGAAGAGGTGGTCATTTTTACTCCATTTAGCATGCTTACACTCTTCATCAAAAATGAGATATGTAATTATCTTCAGTTCACCAGAACTGTTAAGTTATACCTACAGGGGTTGCTGGAGGTCTGAAAAACTATTTGTAATAAGTGCTGTAAGCTGATGGTATTCCTCCTTAAATGAGAGGCAGTTAACATTTTCTTTCCCTTCTTCCCTCCCGTGCCCCCCTACTCTGGACTGCATATTGTTCTTTGGTTCTTGAGTACTAACATCAGGTTTTTCTCAACCCCACTGGAAGGTTCCAGCCCTCCCTTGACACTCTACTTCTTGCCTCTAAAGCCCTGCTACATCATACTTCCCTGCCTAAGAATTATTACTGGGGAAAATGAGACAGTTTTCATTTTGATTAAAACAAATTCTTATCGGAATGCTGCCTATGATTTCCTAATTTAAGTGCAGCGCAGCCTTTGCTGTTTTGGTTCTAGCTACACGGTTTCCTCTCGCTCATCATTTAAGTGTGGAAGATTTTCAACGGAAAAGATGGTATCAAAAGAGGAGTGCCCAGTGAAAAGCTGGTGTATTAACCACATCATCCAGTCCCTGATTATAGTTGCATTAGTTGCTGAATCTGCTTTGTGAAGTGGCTTTTTAAGATCCCTGGGTACATGCCTGACAAGCTCCATGAAGTGCTCCAGTCTGAGTGTTTCTGAGAAGGGAAATGAGGGCTGTTGACTCATATGCTTCAAAAATTTGGCTCTACAAGAGGAAATGGCCAGCCCTGCATGTTTCCCCTTCCCATTTTGTTAGCTTGTGGAAGAGGAAGGAGGTACACTATTATTCTGAAAGTGAGCAGCACTGTAGCAGGATGAGAAGAGGGTTATGTGGTCAGTCAAGACTGCTACGCCAGTGCTATCAGTTTGACAGTTGTTTATAATTATGCATTTTAAACATGTAAAGTTCATATAGAAGGTGCTATTATTTTTTTTTTAGAAGTTGCTTGGCTATTTCTTTATAAATTATTATGCAAAACATGTAAGAAGTTGTACATGAGGGATACTTAATGAAACAATACTGTGATTTATTATAACTAATAAATAAACACTAGTATGCACATAAATCATTAGGATTGATACTAATTCAATGAAAAAATAGCTGGGCCTTTATCACTTCAAGTAAGTGAAGCATGCAGATCATCATAAGTAACTTCACAACTGTAGCAGACATTTCCCTTAAGTGAGTTGTTTAGGATTTATTCAGTTAACTAAGATGAATGATTTTCAGAGATGTATATCTTGTTACTGAAGGTTAGTCTATCAGACAAAAGAAAATCAGGCTTCTGTTTTGGTGAGATTCTTGAAATTCGGTGGTGTATGGAGGTTTCCAAATAAAATTGTAGTTTTGTTCTCTTTAGATTTAGTTGGCTTAATTTGTCTTATTTATAATATGCTTGTTCGGTTTTATTCTGTTCCTTTACACAAATTCAAATGTTAACTAAGGTTTGCTTTAAACTGTCCAAGAACTTGCAAAGGCTCTGTAGGATCAGTGCAGTTCTGCTGCTTTTGAATGAAGTAAATGCAGTCTACGAACTCCATGTGTACACACACACACATATATATATGTACGTTTTTCTCCTGTGTTGCAGATTGGCCACATCGAAGGACAGCCAGAGAGGAAAGGGGTCTTTCCAGTGTCCTTTGTGCACATTCTGTCAGACTAGTAAAAACAAACAAACAAAAAATCCTAAACTTGAGCATTGCACATTCTTCATGCAAGACGGGCTTTTTAGCAAAAGCGAACGCTGCTGCCTCCCTGTAATCCTGTGCACAATTGTATATATAGCTGCTGTTACAAATTACGAATTCATTTAAGTTTCACCTCATGAGGTTGAATTATGTGTATTGTAAATATACTGTGTTATTCTGCCTTTGCCAGTATTATGGTAGCCTTGGAACCTGGCACGCCTTATTGGGTTCGTTGAAGCCATCCTCGGCATCTAGCACTTACATCTCTGTCTATGCTGTTCAAAATACATATGAACTGCCAGCTTTCCAACCATAGGTGGTCTCCGTCAACCATGTAACTGTACAGAAATGACTGTTTCTAATAACTCGGTATTCTCAATATACAATTAGCAGAAAGTTAGAATGAGTGAATGGTTTTGGACAATTTAAAAATCAGTCTGCAGTTTATAAGTGTATGCAGTTTACAGCTATGAAACCCACTTCGGTATTTATTTAATATAGTGCTCAGTTAGGTGTAATTATGAAGACAAATATTCACTGACTTTACAGATAACAGTAATGTTTTACGGTGTGCATACAGCATTTCATGTTTATATTACGTGGACCTATGCCAAACTGTGATTGCAGTTCCCCTGTGATAGTACCTCACTATAAAAAGTTACAAATTTATTTCATTCGAAAACTTATTTTAATGAAAATTAGTCATATTGTTCTTTAGTAGATAAATGTGAAATTTGCTGGTTTCTTTCACTGAATTCTTAGTAACCAAGGACTTCTAGAAAATGTTAACTGTTGACATTATGCATGCATTTAGACGCTTACTTGAAACCTGCCTTTGTACAAAAGTAGTACTATAGTCATATAGCTACATTTAAAGAAAAGAACATTTTAACTTAATTGCTATTCAGATTAATGTGAGCTTGCAACAGTATTTGTTTATAGCTAAATTGGCTCTTTGAAAAATGATTTTGTGGTGTTTTTTTTTCCCTCTGTCAACCTTGCTAAAAGTTAGTAACCTAAAATAAAATTTCTTAAGTGGTGATATAAGGATAAATTTTAAATTATTTTTAATTGCTCTAAAAAGTGGAAGTTAAGATGACCTCTCATGCATTTGATCAGGCTGTTAATGATAGAGCTCAGATCACAAGTATCAGGTTTGATAGTAGAGTTCACTAAACTGTAACTGTAATAGTCTTAATTCAAAGTACCAAGTAACAGACATACTGTTATAAAGCTAATTTCTAAGAAAATCTTTGGAAGGCTGCATTTGACCTGAGGTTTCTTGAAAGTTGGTGTAAAGCTGCATTGCCAGAAAACACTTAAATGTATTACTGAAAACTTTCATTTCCTATGTCACTTTCAACATCATTTTTTAACTTTGAAACATAATGCAGTTGTGTTTTTTCCCATAGTTTGTCTGTAGCAGGTTCCATGATTTTCATATGTAGTTTTGTATTACTTGCTTTAAATGTTATTTTGGCTTCAGTACCTAGTACTGCTATTTCAAAGCAGATTGTCGTGGCTGCATGGAAAGATTTTCATTTCATAAAAACACATCTCAGACTTTCTGAGGGCTTTAATTTTTAATTCAGTTTGACAAGACTGTAGTCAGTGAATATTTAATTCTGTTTGTGGTTAATATAGAAACAAATATCAGTCCTAAACTCACATGGAAAAAATGCAAAATATTTATCAACTGTTAATGGTTTTATCATTTATAACAAAAGTTTATTGAAAAAAAAAATTACGCAATGAGTGAGCGAGCCTGCTGGCATCTAATCTTCAGTATTACCAGCTCCAGTATTTCAGACTTTATTCTGTTTTCTATGGAAAGGAAGTCAGGATTAGCATTTATCTAGCATTCCATTTTATCCATTACTACAATGTTTTAAGTTGCATTAAAGAACAAAACCTATTCACTTTTGTGGTCAATTGTATTTTTAAGTGATCTTGAAATAAACTGATAAAAGCAAATCATATAAAGAAAACCTAGGCATGTAAAATTATGTAGAGTCAAATGTCTATTCTTTTCTACGCTCTTTAAAATAGTATACATATGCATTTTATAAAATTAAATGAGTTCCATCGGGAACAATAGTTCTGTTTATTCTGGCTTATTGTGGGTCATAAGAAACCTGAAAATGTATGATATTGATTGAGTTTAAGTACAGTATTATATTTGAACTCAATGAGCCACTGTCTGCAATTTTGTACATGACATAGTATTTGGAAAGTCTAAATCTTTATGGAAAATTAGCTGATAAGGGGTTGGGGGGAGGGGCAGGGGAAGGTGCCCCCAGAGGGGGAAGTATGCTCTGCAGATGATGTCTTATTTACTGTTGAACAACAGTTGCTATTTATTTTTTTATTACATAGTACATCAACGTGTACAGAAATCAGATCTGGTCATGCCACTAGTTAAAATCTTGACTTCTCATTGAATGTTAAGGTAAAACATCAGTACACATGTCTATTCACATGTATTTAATGTGACAGTTTTTGAGTACTGTATGTGTTAATTTCTACTTTTTTAATATTTAAAATTGCTTTTAAATAAATGTATTCAGTTGATCCCAGATATCTGAACAAGGCCCTTTTGTCAACTGGAATATCTTCTAGGGAGAAAGTCTGGATTCCAAAAGGTAGAACTAAAACACTTGAAATGTTTCCTCTTGAATATAAAGCACCCCTTATATAATGCAATTAAATGTGTATCTCTATAACAGCTGTTAAATATGGATGCAATTGCCTTTATCTGGAAAACTTTACTTACTAAAGTTAGCATCAAAACACTTACTTTGTCCATGAGTTTCGATTGCTTTCTTTCTGGCTTCAGTAGACTCTATGGAAAGCCAGCCTGGTGTGTCTTGTTTTCTACAGCTGGCCCTTCAGGTTGAAAATAACTGCTAGTTTTGGGCTTTTAAATTTACATAGGCTAAACATATGGGGCAAGGGGTGTGTGAAATATGGATGTGGGGCAGGGGAAGCAGTCCAGTTAAATATTCTGTTCTTGCTCAGTTTCTACCTTGTCACAATATTTCAGATAACAGCATTCAGAGATCTGTTGATTCCAATAGCCTCGGTTCTCTGTCCCACTTGTATTACTTGTTCTTCAGTGACATGTATTGATTTCCTTTTGCAAGTCAAAACTGAGGTGGATATCTCATGTACTGTTTGGAGTAGAAGAGACCAAGAAAAACGCGTGCCCAGAGAACTCCACTGTTGTTCAAAGTTTCAGTCTGCTTACCCTTTTCCTGGCAAACTTAAAGCTCATAGTTGAACAGAGACTGATTGCTAATCAAAACCAGTGAAAGTGGTACAAATCTTAAATACCAATCAGTGAAACTCAGAAATAGCTCCCCCTGCCCAACAAAAACCCAAACACTCCAACCCTATAAATATTTAATTGTTTTCAGATGCTTCCCCCCTCCCCAGACTCTATAGTTCTGTGTGACAGTTCACCTGAGCATCAACAAAAAAACTTTACTTTCCCCACACTCTACCCTGTTATAAATTTATAGTTCCATGCCATTCACACCCTAGACCAGTAACACTCCTATGCCAAGAAACCAGAATATGACAGAGGAGCAAACATCCCTAAGTAAATAAAGTTCAGCTTCAGGCCTTAAATTCTTACAACTTATCAACTTAGTCTTGAGTTTAAGGCTGTTGGGGGTGCTTTTATGAGACACTTTAGCTGTTCTAAAACACAGCTGGAAGCTTTTCAGATGGATACAGAATGCTTGCAGGACTGTAAGATGTTTTCATCTATATAGCTGCAAGCCAAAAATTTTCTTATCTAATACAAGCTATTTCAAGTTGTCTTAGTGATACTTTTAGGGCTGTACATAACATGATTTACAGCTCAGTCATCTGCTGAGAGAGTGCTCAAGTTTCTTCTTGAGATAAGCTAAGTGCTGTTTGTCAACTTGTACTTAAGCTTACACCCCCCCTTTACCCCCCACCACCCGCCCCGCGCTGTGGCGTGCACAAAACCTGCAAGTCTTGACTAGTTCTCGTCAGCTGCTGTTCAAGTAACACTAAAAACGATAGTGTGTCATGGTACAGGCTTTGCCTTGTTCCTCTGTAAATTACAGAACAGATCCTCCTGTCTGCAGTGAGGCGGATGTCTGCTCTAGTCTCTCTTTAAAAAAATAGCGGGGGCGGGGGACAAACCATTTGTGACAGCTGTCACATCTGCTAACCATGGCAGAGCAGAGGAGAAGCTGATGGGTCATTTGCTGTACTACCTGAAGAATGTTTTGAATGAGCTTTAAGCTTACCTGGAACTTTAAATGCAGTGTTAATGCTACTCTGCAGTTCCTACCACTTTGGCCTTGGTTCTTGTATGTTTGATCAGAAACGGCCCCTCCCCTTGTGCTTGTTGCTTTTTGCTGAAAGGCGGTGTGGGACTAGGTCCATTCTCCCGTGTGATTTTTTCCCCAAGGCTTGAAGATGTTTGTTGTGCTTCAGTTACCACCAGAAATTTAGAAATCTGATTTTTTCTCTCACAGTCATATTGTATAGATTAATTACCCCTGAACACTCAAACTAGACTGCTCCAGAATGGCTGTGTGAGAGGTGGTTTCATTGTATTTACCTTTGTTCAGTTCAAAGCAATAGCGTTAGGCTTGGTTTTTTGGTAACTAATTAATTTCCTCAGTCTCTTCCCCAGGGAATACTACATGAAGAAGTTACTACAGCTGCCTGTAAACTTACAAAGAGTAAGGAGTAGTGTGCAGTAGCTTAAGCCTGAAGCTGCTCTCAAACCTAGCACAGTAATGCTTTTCATCTCTCCCTGCTCCCACATCCCTGCTACGGCACTAAGTGTCAACATGCCTCTGAGCTGGAGTTTCTTAGTGTTTAAATAAAAATCAAAAACTTGCTTATCGGAAAGGATTGAAACATGCTCCTGAACTTCAGACTGAAGAAAGACAAGCCACCTCTTGAGCTGAACATGCACAGAAGAGGTCCGCAGCTGTTTGCTGGTTAAGCAGGGGTTTTGTGGTGGCTTTCTGTCGGAGCCTGCTGACTTCCTTAGTGACCTGGTGACACCAGTAGCCACACACTGCTTCAAAGATGGAAACAGACATTTTTTCAAATTAGTAAAGATAATACTGCCTGTAATCACTTGTCCATACTGCAAGCCATCCCGTCCATGGCTCTAGACCTATATATCCACATGTCCTCGTCTTCCCTTTATTCATTGTAGACTTTGAATTCAGAGCTGTAGCTCTACTTTCGTAACTCTAGGCAGGAAAGCAAGAGCCCCAGGTAGCTGAGCAGTGAGTGAGCTGCAGCCAGCCACATGCTCTCATTTCAGATGAGACTTTTCATTATGTGGAAACCCATCCAGGAGCTGGAAAAAAGCCTTGTGGAGCAACTCCAGGACCATTGCAGTAGTTCTGACCTCTGAGGATAGAAGCGTTGGGATGAAGGGCAGAAAATCCAGGATGTTCCTCAGTCTCTATTCTCCCTACAGGAACTGGGCCATCCTCTGCAGAAAGAAACAGGAGAACAAATGCTAAACCTGCCTCTATAGGGTGCACAGAGCTGCTGGCCTGCTTACAAGGGAAGTTCAGCAGCTTGCACATCTGGAGAGCAAGGAGCATTGAGCTTCATGTGAAGTGAACTTACACTGAGTGATGCTGGAGTCTTCTGCAGAGTGTAAGAACAAATCTGAATTCTACATGTGCTACAAGGTGGAGGTGAGAATAGAAGAGCAGAGGACGGGAGCAAAACAAACCACAACTTGGACCCCTTTGAAAGAGTATGAATGACTCCATCACTGATGTGCAGATCAATCGTAAGGAGGCAGCAGCTCTCCTGTAAGCACTGCCTATAGGTGGGCCATATACTCGCCTCAAAGCTCAAGGTAATGCAGAGATTCAAGCGAAACGAAGAAATGAAGGTTCCTTGTCCAGGAGAAGCAGCAAGATCTTAGCAAACGATAATGGGGGAGGGAGGGCAGCGGGGTGGTCAGGCCATCTGGTCAGCACTATTCAAGTACCTGCCATAGCAGCTGGGCCCTGTGAAGCAGCAGAAGGCGCCAGATGTGCAGGCAGGGTCTGTGCCCAAGATCCACTGAGCAAGAGCATTTGGCTGTAAGCAAGGAGGTGCTGCTGCCCTGCCAGAGCAGTCGCTGGCAGCAGCCCTAGGCAGGGCCCAGGTCCACCTTAGACGTGGTTCTGGCACCCCCGCTACCTCCTTAGTGCAGGTCTGGAACGGTCGCCTTGCTTAGGGATGGATTTTGCTCAGGATCATCCTTTAACTCAGCACCTTTGTTCCTGCCAGATCTGGCTGAGTGAGAGGCTGCCGGGTCCAGCTGAAAAGCTCCTTCTGTTCCCTCTTCCCTGCCAGGATGCAGAAAAAGTTTAGATGAAAAAGAAAATATTAAATTTGGCAGTGGAAAAACCCTCTCTACTTCAAAACCCTTGAGAGCAGGATTTTGTTCCTTGCACTTGCCCATGGCAGTGTTTTTCATCCAAAATGCAGTCCCTGGTAGTGTTTATTTAGACGGGGGTCATCGCCTCCCTCTCTGTATAGCAAGCGCCATAGCTTTAGCTGCTTGTCTGGTGGAATGTAAAAGGCGGCACCAGTGTCGTACCTCTGCATAGGGCTCCTGTTACCTACGTGACTTCTCAGCGCCTCGCTGCTGCCCACGTCTCCATCTGCTTTGGGCTAAAGACAGGACTTGTAGTCATTCTGGCCATCGCGGTGAGACCCATGCCATGCCATGGGGCCTCTGGGGCTGCAGAGCGAGCTGAAGCATTGCAGCCCCCCGCCAGCGACTGACAGTAAAGCCAGGCAGTGAAATGCCGTTTAGAGAAATTACCTTAAGACATGTTACCCCCATCTAATCCCTGTCCCTTCCTGAAAGGGATTGACGGTGCAGAACAACAGCATCTGTTGCTGGAGGGAGAGCTTCCTGGTGGGCAGACGGGGATGGGAATCCCATGTCCTGGGGGGACCCTCGCTTTTCCTGTGACCAAGATGCCATCAATCGTCACCAAGAGATGGAAGAGAAACTGAGCAAAGTGCCTTGGGGATGTCATAGCCGCTCCGGTGCCTGAGTGCAGCTCCAGAGATTGCAGGAGCTGTTTGGGTTTGAAGGAAAAATTCAGCTTTGATGAGTTTTTTTCCTTTAGTTTGGGAGGATCAGTCTTAAAGGCAACATCTCACTGCAGTGCTTCAGCTGCCAGGCCAGATAACCAGGCTCTGACTGTAGCAGGGACCAACACCTACGTTTAAAGTTGCCAAGAGCCGTGTCCCCAGGCCTGTCACCAGCCCTGCGCTTCCCCAGGTGTCAGCCTGCAGCCCCAGCCTCCTCTCCAGGCCCGGGCGGTGCTCCAGCAGGGCCTGCAGCCAGGAGGCTGGTGTAGGTGGTTGTTTCTGGTGCGCACGCACTTGAAGTTTGCAGGGTACTCCTGCATGTCGCTGGTACCATCCTATGTCTGCAGAGCCTCGCTCATGCTCTGCTTTGTCGCGTGCTTCGTGCATGCGTGCCCAGAGCAACCTCTCTGGCTGGTGCTGCCCTGGTGCGTAAGGAAGGGTCCCCTTACCGCCGGGACATCGCTGGCTCCTCGAGAAGGGTCCCTCCTCGCGGTGGGGGCAGAGGCGGCGGGCTCTGGCCCGCTCTCATTCCCACCCCCGACCAGCCGGGCCTCCCTCCGCGGCTGGGGAGAAACACGCGAAGGGCAGGGCCGCCCCACCCGAGTGCCGCCTGCCCCGCGGAGGGGCTGCCTGGGGTGAAGCCGCTGCTCCCCGCGGCGGGGGGGGAAGACACCGGGGATCGGGGCCGGGCGCGGCGAAGGTGCCGGGGCCGCCTCTCCCTCCCCCCGCGCCGCTTCCTTTTATAGCGATGCGGCACCGCGCCCGCCGCCCGCCGCCGGCAGCCAACCTGTGGCCGTGACGCCGCCGCCCGGCAACCCGGAAGGCCAGGCTGCGCCCCGCGGGCCGCCCCGCCGCCCAGGTAGGCTGCCCGCGCCCCCCGCCGCGGGCGGAGCGGAGCGGGGAGGGGCTCGGCGGGAGCGGGGCGGTGGCTGCCGGCGGGCGCCCCCCCTGCCTCGGCGGCTGAGGGGAGCGGGGGACCGCCTGAGGGGAACCGGGGGGACGTCGCCTGAGGGGAGCCGGGAGGAGCCTGGGGGAATGGTGGGGGGGCGGAGGGGAGCCGGGGAGGACCCGAGGGGGGGCCGGGGTAAGGCTCGCCCCCGCCCCGCTGCCGCCTCAGGGCGGGAAGGCGCAGCCCCGCGGGGCCGGCGGAGGGTGCTCGCCGCCGCCCGGGGCAGCCCAGCCCCTTCCCGGCCCCCTGCCCGCAGCGCTGGGCTCTCTGTCAGGCCGCGGGCAGAGCCGGCGTCGGCAGCGAGGGCAGCCGGGGGGAGCCCGGCGCCGAGCCTTGTGTCGGCCTGAAGGCCGGAGCCGCCGCCTCAGTTTCCCTCGGTGCAGGGGGCTGCGAGGCCGCCCGAGTCAGCAGGTGCTGAGGGGGCCTGGCTCGTGTCCGCGGGGGGCACGGAGGTGACGGGCTGGGGACCGGAGAGCCTCTGTGCCCTGGCACCAGGGTGGAGGTGGCAGATCCAGCGAGCGGTGTAGCAGCCCTCGCGTCAACCAACAACCGATCTCCAGTAACTGCCAGCTTGAAACCGAGCAGCAGTAAGCTGCGGTGGTCGGCTTCAGGAGGAAGCCACGGTTTGGTGCTGTGTCCTGTGCGTGATGGGTGCTGCTTATGGCTGCCCCGGGTTGGGAGCAGCGGCGACAATGTTAGCTGGCTGCTTCTTGCTCTGAGCTGGGTGCGTTGTGTTTGAGTATTCCCTGATGCTCGGACAGGTGCCAGGCTGGAGACTTCTCATTGTTCATGCAAATCTTGCACCTGCTACTGACTAAACATCTAAAAGTTCAGCCCAGCAGCCAGAAAAGCACTGGACTGGCTGGCGAGGAGGTGAGCACTTCTGCTTTGGGGGATTTGGTACTTCCTCGTCTGGGCAGGGACGGTGGTGTGGTTGTGATCATGACTGTGTGTGAAAACTACCCTTCTCTTAAGCAAGTTGTAGCGTTTCAAAAGGATTAGTGGTGAAATAGAGAGGAAATAGCACAGAGCCCTAAACTGGCTGTGTGGTTTAGAGCGGTGTTACCCATTTGCCATTTAAAAATGAACTCTTATCTCCAATAATCATTCTTTAATATACGTGACCCAGAAAGCCATGAAGGGTATACTGTTTGTTCGGTGTTTTGTTAGGTGTGTGATTAAAACAGTAGAGAGGCCCTTTTTTTCATTCAAACAAAGCAAACCCCACATCTGCGCCCCGAACCAAGAAGTGTTTTGAAGAGATGCGGGATTTTGTCAGAAATGCGTCGTCGTCTTTGTTTCAGTGCTTGGCTGAAACCAAGCCTGGTGGCAAGCTGCCGGCTGTTTAATGTTGAGGATGCCAGTACTGCCACTGCGGGGAGGAGGGAAACGTTCGAGGTGCCTGTATGAGCTCTGAGAGACCCTTCCGGGCGCACACAGGCACCCTGGGTCATTTTGGTGCTCGACCCTGCATGGAAGAGCTGCTCGGGGTCATCTTGGCTTCGTGAGAGGGACGGGGAGCCCGTGCCTGCCCGGGCAGCAGGGTGCTCCCAAGCTGCTGTCGCAGGTGGCAGTTCCTACCTGCCGCTCTGCTCTTGCTCGCTTTGAGCACCGGTCAGACCGAGAGGCCTCGCTAGTGCGTTTTCCGACAGTTGCCAGCGCTTGCTTTCCCAGGGCGCACCAGAGGTCGGTGGTGCGGTTTCCTCCATGGCTCAGCAGGAGAAGCACCCCCGGCACGATGCAGTTTCTGAGAGACAGGGCTCTGCCCGGAGACTAGGAAGCGCGCAGGATCCAGCAGGAACAGTCGTACCAACAAAACTTTTAAAAATGTTTCCAATAAAATCTAGAGCATCTGTTTCTGTGACTGAGATCGATGGTTCAGACTGCTCAGCAAGGAGCATGTGCGATGGATTTTCAATAATCTGCATGACACAGCTCAGGCTTGAGGAAAAAATAATTAGGCCTCATTCTGTGCCTCTAAATGTGAGTGTGCCCAGTAAGAGCAGTGGAAGAATCTGATGTGCTGAGGGTAGTTAAAAGCTTAATGCTGCCTGCAGAGTGTGGGAGGGCATGGCCACTCTTAGCTGCTATTTCTTTTTACTCAAAGGTATCAGAGGATAAATAGCGGCTCACGAGAATAAAGACTGATGTTTGACTGAAATACTTCCTGTGCTTGTTGGAGAAGAACAAGGCCAAGAGTATTTTGAAAGTAAAAGCCTATTTCCTGTGAAAAACTTTTGCTGAAGTGAAGGGCAAGATCGTTTTAGAGCTGGAGTCACAGCTGCGGTGATTCACGCCAGCCACGCTGGCACCTGGATGGGGCTGGCCGGGTTGGTCTGAGGCAGAGTGGAGGGCACCCAGCGCTGGCCTGTCTAAACCTGCAGACGGGCAACAGGCACAGCATCATGTGCTCCTCTTGCTTCACTGGGAACGGGAAGGGAGGCTGTGTCCTCTGCCTGCAAACAGCCTCGAGAACTTGATTAGAGACTACAGGTTGGTTCGTCTGCAGGTATAAACTGGCCTGCTCTGGTTGACTAAATATGTGCTCCAGAGGCTCAGCTGAGAGCCAGTGCGGGTCTCTTGGCCACCCAAGCAAAGTAGGTGCAGGAGTGTCATCCCATCATGGGTATCAGGGCTGTTTCTGTAAGCTGAAGGTCATTCCTGCAGCACTCTCCCAACCCTGATTTAGAAGGGCTAGTCTCGGAGGTTAGCTCAGTCCAAGCCTATCTTCCTAATCATCTGGTTTAGGTTTTCCTTTAGTGCTTACCATGGCTGTGAGCTTGCTTATCTGCTGAATCACTGCCCTCATGCAGACCCGCAGGGTTCCACCAGGACCTGAATCGGGTTCCACCGGGAGCTGAATCAGGCTCCCAGGCGCTGTCTTTCCCCTGCAGCAGCACAGCTCTGGGGGAGGAGGTAGCCGGGAGCGCTGGGTGCAGAGCGCAGCGCTGGCAGTCTGCTGGAATACGGTTGCTGGAGCAGGGATTTCAAACCTGCAGTCAGGCTGTATCTCACAGTGGGTAGAAAGCACTTTGCATGGTGTCTGCAGTTACTCAGCTGTTGGAAACCTTTGTTCTGCGCTGCTCTGTGTGGAGCTTGATATAGCTTGGATTTTCTTTTGGTGCCCGAGTTTTATTACTGTCCTTGCTGGGTATATTTTAAAACTCTTCCCCCCCCAGTTGTTTTTTTTTAGTTGGTTTTTGAATACTGCACACATGAATTTATTCCCTTCAGAGCTTTCTGCACCAGAGGTGCTCAAACTGAGTGTATGTGTGACCTGGTGGTAGTAAGTGGGATAAGTCTAATAGGTAGCTTTGGTTTCCATTCCCAGCAGTTTTTTACATGGTGCAAGCTGCTTTTCTATCGTCAAAAATGCAATTTTGTTATAAAATATTTGTTATAAAATGTTGGGTTTGATATCTGCTTTGCAGAAATGCTGCAAGATCTACTCCAGGGTATCTAGTGGACAAACTCTCTATTTCCCAAAGGGTTGCTAGTTAGAAAGGGAAAAATCTGAAATCTTCTGACTACAGCAGAAAACTAGGAATTTTATCTGAGTCTCGCTAAGGCAGTCTTTGTCTCAACCAGAATTAGGAAACCCCCCCCGCATTTGCCCTGTTCCCAATCTTGAGGTCAAACCTCCTGGCCACAACCCTCTCTATTTAAGAAAAAAATACAGACACTAGTTGTAATCTGTGCTATGAAAATCTAATCTGTGACCTAATTTGTTGTGATACCATGAAGAACCTGTCAGTAGCAATCACTGTAACCCGTGGCATGGACGCACTGCCTGCTTTCCAAGAGCACTCGCTCATCGTAGCCTCGGAGCGGTGTCACGCCAAGTGTGTACGTTTGGGCTCCTCCACTGCCAAATTTGGGGAATAATATACAGACAACTCTCAGATCACTTTTGTTATTCTTTTAAAATGAAAGTGGAACGGGCAGTCTTACTACGTGTGGAAGTGAACCTCTTCTGCAGGCGATCCCCGCCGAACAGGCTGGTTTGAAATGTGTGAGAAGGAAAATGAGATGCAATCAGCACTGGACAATTTTCTGTGCGTGTTGTGATAGCCGTTTACCTGTTAATTGCTCGTTCACCTTGTCTGTGGCAGCGACTTGGATGCAACCAACTCACTAGGTGAGTGGTTAGAGGAGTGACTTGTCTAAATAACTTGGCACCAGTGTGAGCTGAGGTTTCTTGGGCTAATTCTCAGAGGGCAAAATTGGCTGGCTTCTGGTACAGCCCCTTTGAGTCAAGTTTGTTGTCCTTTAAGGAAGAAAACCAGGATCTTCTGAGGTGTGTTACTGAAACCAGGACTGCCAATCTTGCTCTGCAAGGCTACAGAAGAAAGGAAGGTTTTACGGGTCAGGAATGCACAAATAATAGGCTGAAAAACTGTGAATCGTATTCCTAGGTCCCTGCACTGCTACATCTGACAGGGAGAAATCTTAACTGAGGAACTATGCTCTATCAGAAACGGACAGCAGAGCTGGGCTTCCGGCTTGATGGTTCTAGAAATAACAGTTCCCTTTTTTAAAAAAATATTGTCTTTAAAGTGCTTTACTTGAAAGTACTAAATTAAAATGTGCAGGGACATGCAGTCTATTAATAACTGCTAAGAGATCTGTGTCCGGGCTTAGTGAGACACCATCAGTCCGTGTGGACTTTGAGAGCCTCTGGGTCTCTAGCTGGGTTTTTGGGATCCAGTAAGAAGCATGTCCAAAATGAGGCCGTAATCCATGGTCTTACTCCTTCCCTGCTCACCCTCACAGGAGCTTCCTGGGCTGCCATTAGGGCATTAGCTCTTACACTTTGTATTTTGAGTCTCCTCTTTATTTTCAGTACTTGTACACTCTTGTTCCCTAGCGTAGGTTAGTCGTTAGTCGTATGTTTGCATAGAATACATGCATTTCCGTAGGATTTTGTAAACTCGGTGTCTTTTTACCCATGCTGGGCACTCAGTGCTCAAGTTTCAATGTGTTATTTGTTGCTTTTTGTTCACTCCAGGCCCTTCCCTCCACCCACTCACTTCCTCTCACAAGTGTTTCCTCACTTCACCACTTTTTCACACGCGTGCAGCGTTGCCGCCCGTTGCGGGCAGCTCAGCACTTCATCTGCCCTTCCCCTCGGCGGGAGATGGGTGTGCGAGAGCAGGAGTGGAGGCAGGGAGAAGGTGCTCGCACGCGTAGGGGGAAAGGTGCAGCGGCAGGGAGAGGGGGTGTGGGTGCAGGTGTATTTGGGGAAAGAGGAGGAAAGGCTTGTAAACAGCACGCATGTGTGGGTGGAGAGAGTGAAGGTAGAAGAGGGCGGATGGTTATACGTGCGCCTAGGGATGGGGCGCAGCGAGATGTCTGTGTGTACGCAGCTGGGAGACGGCAGGGCACATAGGGCTGGCACACGTGCAAGGTTTGAGGAAGGTGCATGCTCCAGGCCAGAATGCAGCCAGGCCAGAGGCCCCACTCCCTTCCTCAGCCCAGCACAGGCAGGCTGGTCTGCTTCCAAGACTTGTTCTTGGAGCTTAATAACATGTTTTAACGTGCAATTTTTTTCTATCTGCTTCTTGCTTCTAACAAAGGTTTCCCCCCTCCCCTTGGACAACACCAATTTCTCAACCATGCGGGGTGCATCTGGCAGCTCACAACCTGCTAAAAAGAGGAATAAAAAAAAAAAACCACCATGAAAATAGCATGTCTGTAGTTTTAAATTAGGCAAGGGCTAAAATTAGTAAGAACAAGCCTATCTGTGGCTGTGCAAACCAGCAGAGAATTAATATTCATCGGATGCTGAGCAAGGCAAGCAGAGGTTTGCAGCTTGCACTTCCTTCGCCTTGTCCCACTCCTGTCCTTGCAGCTTCTCTTCCCTGTAGGGCTCAGTCACTAGTCAGCAGAGAGCTGTACAGATGCTGCTAACCTTGTGCCAACACCAATGCTGCTTTCAATGTGAAATGTTATTTCAGTGTGAAATGTTAGCAATAGCCAGAGTGTTCTTACCGCACCCCTTTAATTTCTTTGCTCAGCTGCTATGCATGCAGCTGAGGTCACTCGTCAGAGCCCTGGATGTGGCCTGAGTCCCACTCTGGGGCCTGGGTCCACTCACCGTTTCCTCGGCGAGAAAGGTGCCCCCAAGACACTTGGTCTTGTTCCCTCTCCCCAGCTGTGGTTTACTTTCCTCCGCTGTAATTGTGTTGCTGTTAATGGGGCTGCAGTATAAACCAGTTGCTGAAATAATTGACATTACAAGAGTAACTCTGGGTTGGTTTGGTTCTTTGCAGCTCCATTTTTCATTGTACATCCTGGCATCATTTTCGTTTGCAATATGACCCATGCAAACAGGTTTATTTGCGCAAGTTAAAAGTGGGCAATAGACGGGTGGGAAAGGGTGGAAACTTGCGGGTGGAGGGGAAAATGATAGGAAAAAAGGGACCTTGAGTTGCTGGGGAAGGGAGTTGCAGGAGGGGTGTTGAGTTGTTTGGCGCTGCTGGTGGAGGTGACATACGGCTGCCGACCTTTGGGGGGGGAGTGATGTGTTCGAGGGAGGGGAGAAGGGCAAGAGTCTTCACCTCTTTCCCCCCTCCCCTGGGAACCGCTGGGCTAGGCCCTGCGCCCGCTGCCAGAGGTAAACTCCTGGGAGTGGATGTTCTTCCACCCCTAGCATATCCAGAGGAATTGGAGGTCACTTGGAAATCGAAATAAAACAATGCCTTAGCGCAGCTTTGTAAAGTTTACTCAAAGGGCTGGCGTTACTCCAGTGCGGTTAAACTGATGACCTCCCTCCCGTAACAGCGCAAGAGAGGGCTCTGGCTGTCAGCAGCCCGCGGTGACTGCAGAGCTTCACCTTAGGTGGCAGGGCTGGATTCCTGCCCTCTCACCTTGCTCCCACCAGAGCACGCAGGGTGCAAAAGCAGGGAGGGCTGGGCTGCGTCAGGCACGTCGCTGCCCAGCAGCCTCTGGCGGGGATCGTGCTGGAGGCTTGTGAAGTGCCTGGGCTGCTGCAGGCAAGGGGCAGCGCTGAGGGACCATCCCAAAATGGGAACAGCCATGTGGTTGTTCTCTGGAGGACTGCAGCAGCCCGCAGAGGACCTGGAGTTGGCTTGTTTCCCTGGGCCGCACCTCCTTTGCGCTGCCCCACGGAAGGACCACTGGAGCCTATAGTCTCCATAGGCATCATCCAGCAGCTTGCTCCTGACGTTGGACAGCTGCTGCCATCAGGGTAGAGTTACGTGATGGATGATTTGTGTTCCCCCCCAACTCAGTGTCTTGCCAGCGACACAGGGACAGGGAGTAGCGTGATGGGGAGTGTCTCTGCAGTCTGCAGACTCCAGGGACAATTTGGGTTTTCATGGTGGTGGGTCTGGACTAGTCAACAAAACTTAAAGGGAAAAAATAGGAGCCCCATTCCCAAGACTCTTCTGCCAGTCCCAGAACTGAGGAGGGCACATGCTCCTGCCTGCGAATCCTAACTCCCTCTGAAGGACTCGTCGTATGACCAAATACGATCTTCTGTGCATTAGTAGGTCTGTCTGGCATCCTGCTTACGTTGAGGCCTTAAGAAATATTTACTGTATGCGGCAGTGTTCTCGTGTTAGCGCACTCTGAGTATTGCAGATACCCACTGGCAATGGCCTACAGCAGTCTGTCAAATGAGAGCATTGGTAGGATTCCCTGTGAATGAAGAAGCCACTCACATCTCTATTTAAGGGTTGGGACCAAGTTTCTTTCCCAGGATTACCACTTTGAAAGGAGATTGTTTTAGGAATGGTTCCGAGTTGCAAAACTTGTACCAGGACTTCTTCTGTCCAGGACAGAATCACAGAATCATGTAGGTTTAAGATCATCGAGTCCAACCGTTAACCTAACATTGCCAAGTCCACCACTAAACCATGTCCCTAAGCGCCACATCTACACGTCTTTTAAATCCTGCAGGGATGGTGACTCAACCACTTCCCTGGACAGCCTGTTCTCTTTCGGTGAAGAGATTTTTCCTAATAGCCAACCTAAACCTCCCCTGGTGCAACTTGAGGCCATTTCCTCTCGTCCTATCGCTGGTTACTTGGGAGAAGAGACCAACACCCACCTCGCTACAACCTCCTTTCAGGTAGTTGTAGAGCGCAATGAGGTCTCCCCTCAGCCTCCTCTTCTCCAGGCTGAACAGTCCCAGTTCCCTCAGCCGCTCCTCATCAGACTTGTGCTCCAGGCCCTTCACCAGCTTCGTTGCCCTTCTTTGGACGCAGCTGATCGGACATTCTGGTTACTGGCATTACTATCGTTGCATTTATAAGCAAAAATTGCTTTAGGTCCACTTGCACCTCTTCTAGGTCTGCTGCTGCCCAGCTGTGTGCCTGGACGTAACATGAATCACAGTGCCTCTAAAATACGCTTATGCATTCGAGGTATGATTATGCCTAAGACATGGAGCTGCTGTTCATACCAAAAAAAGGGTCTTTTTAACTTGCTGAGGTTCTGTTTGGTCTGTCATGTTTTTCTTAAAAATAAACTACTTGATGTGAGAAGCAGCTGGTGGATGTACTCAGAACTCTTGTTCTGTGGGGGAATGCCACCCGGGTGGAGATCGCAAATCCTTGCATGTTTTTGCACAGGGCTCCCGTGAGATCACGTAGCTGGTACAGGACCAGTAAATTCTTCCCCCTCCAGACTCCTGCAGCACGTCAGTCAGTTTGAGGAAGCAAGAGAGGGGAGTGGTGACCCAGAAGGAAAATACTGTGCTCGAGTGAGCGTGTAGAAAAGAACTGATCCTGATAACCTTGTGTGCCTGCTGATCCCACTGGCAGGCTGGAGCGCTTATCCAGAGCCCTTGGAGAGGACCATCCGATACGAGGCCACCCAAAAGACTGGCTTATCGGCACGTTGCCCAGCACTGCGTGGGTTTGGAGCTGTTCCTGGGCAGTTGTTTTCATAGAGCTGAATACGGTCGTTTGCATATTGCACAGGGTTTGGGCTCTTCCTCTTAACTCTGTTGCGCACCATTGTACGTGTGTCTGCGAGGGAAGTCGCGTTCTCAGTCAGCGCCCAAATTTGTGTAACTTTGCCTGGGCAGTGGCTCCCAGAAATGCAGCCCCCTCTCCATCAGCCCTGCTGGGGAAGAGGAAGGGCAGAGGCTGCTCTGCAGGGGGGCCTCAGCGAGGAACTTCCCCTGCGTTTGTTCTCCTCCCCTGGTTCCTCATGCAGGAGATGATCCGAGTCCTCACGCTCCCCCTGTCATGGGACATTCACCAGCTGGGGTTTCTGCAACAGGGGATGCTCGTGTCCACTCCAGAGGAGCCATGGGCTTCCTGTGAAATCCCCCCGTGAAATAATAACACACACCCCATCCAAATTAGTACCCACGTGTCTGGCATGCCCCAGCCTCTCATCAGCTCTGCTGCTGGGGAGACTTTAGGGGGCAGACAGAAGGTGTCCTTGCTGCTGGGGGAAACCAGAGCCAGCCCCCACCGGCCCTGCCCGCCGGGGCAGCTCGGGGTGCGGATGCCCCTTTCACTCCCCTCACCACCTGCTGAAGTACAGGGGGAGAGGAGGAAGCTGAGCCTTGTTTCTGCCCCCAGTACCCTGCCTGCAGCTGTGCCAGTGCATCCCAAGCCTTGGTCCAAGCACAGGTGGTGGTAGTTAACACCCAGCGGAGACCCAGCAACTTGCCAAGCTGGTCCTTCTCCAAAGCTGTTCCAGGCCTGCCCTACCCTTGCAGGATGAAGCCCAAACCGACACCCAGCCTTCACTAGGTTTCGTTAAGGTTTGATCTACCAGGAACTCATTATCTGTAAGGCAGTTGTGGATGTGTCCTAAACATTTCTTTAGAGCGTCTTTCTCACAGTGCGCTGAATGATTTCTGAGCTGGAAGAGTGGCCAGAGCCTCTGGGAACCGGGCAAGCTACCCCCCCTTGGTGTGTTTTGTTTTGTTTCCTGCGCTGTTCTTTCGGGCTCCAGTCCTACCGTGCGTTTCACTGACATCAGTAAAACACTGACAACTCCCCCAGGCGGAGCTCAGCAGGGTCAGGGCTCTTCGGAGATGAAAGCATATCTGGTAGTGCAAAAGACATATTTTCAGAGGTCACTGAAACTCGGTCCCTTATCCCAAAGCCTCCATTTGCCCTAGACACTATTATTGCAAGTGCAGTAGGTGAATTTAGGTTCTATCCCCATGAGAGGGTGTACCAGTTAATACAGAGGACTTTAGAAATTGCCCTTCCTTTCTCTGATGTCACTTTAATCCCTTGAGCGTACAGAGATTAGAAGAAACTTGATGAACGTACTAAACATTCGTTGCACATTTCTTTTCCAGTATCCAGCTGACCTCAAATCCTGAATGAAATGAATTTGCATTTGTTTCTAAAAGTGTCTCATTTTGTGACTCAAAATGTCAACACATTTGAAAATGGTCCCACATGAGACGTTTGTATCTCTTGGAGTTTAAATTGCAGGATCAATTTCCCATTAATATTAAGGGTATTTAAAGGACAAATTCTCTGCCTACTGCAGTGAAAATTTACCCGGAGGTATGACATTTCACCTGCCACTGAGTGTAAGATCGTTGAATATAATGGACTGGAATAGCTAGATTCGCACATACTGGTAACAAAAGAGGGTGAGCAGCGTATCCCATTACAAAACCTTTCCTCTTTTTTTTTTTTTCCCCTCCTCCTTTTTCAGCCATCAAAACTTGCATCCTCTTTGCAATTTATATTACTGCACTATTCAGAAGCCCCTGCCTGAATTTGGGCACAGTTTAATCATGTACCATACGGGTCGATAAAGAGAGCCCTGAAGAGCTTCCACTCAAAAAGGCGTGAGGAAATGGGAGCACCAGGGTACATCCAAGGTCTTACAGCTGAGCCGCAGCCGCAAAGCCTGGCTCCAGCTTCACCGGTTCCTGCGCTGGACCGCAGAGCTATAAGCCCCATCACATGCTCTTCTGGTTGCAGCTATGCCGACTGACAGGGCTTTGCCACAGCTTGTCTCCGCTCCTCAGCGTGGCTCTGTCCCAAGTCAGAAGAAAGGAGGAGGACAGTTCACAAGCCTGGAGCCCCTCCTCCTCAAATAAAATACGGGGGCAACTGGAACGAGCTATCAGCAAACTAAAGCAGGCAGTATAGCTGCAAATAATTTGAACCCAGGGGCATGGGGAACCTGAGCCTGCGCTAAGGCATGTTTACCCGAGGAAGTGCCAACATAACCTAGGAGAACATACCATAAAATTGCACCATACTGTCCCTCCCTTGCACTGTCACGGAAACCAGATGCCAGGATGGAAAAGCACCAGGAGCTGAATAAAAAAGCTTCAAGTGTCAGAGAGCCCTGCTCAGCCCTACCTTCTGCTGCAGGCCATCTATGCTTCCCGGCATTCCCTGATCTCTTGCCAATTCCCATCAACAGCTGTGGTTTGTGGTTGAAATGCTCAGCATTTGTCTCCTCTTTCTCCTAGCAGACCTGCATCAAAGCTGGATGTGCAGCATGTAGCAGTTTGGGAGTCCCAGGACTCCCAGAACTGGCCTCCAAGCATGAAATCAAACCCTTCTTTACTCCTTTATCTTCCCCAAGGTCTAAGACACCGCAAGTATGGGTTTGTAAGTCTTCCGGGCCCTTCTGATGGAGTTTGTGAGGAAAGATTATAACAAAGTGCTTTGTAATACATTATTTTGTTTCTTTTAAAGAACAAGAAAGTGCCAGTAGTAAATCTAAAGCTGGATCGCCAGCCCAGAAGCAGCCCACTTACAGCATTTAGCAGATAATGTTCTTCACTCTACCATGTTTATTCCCAGTTTCTGTGTCTTTGTAGTACTGTTCAGACTGCCGTTCAGAGTAGGAGCAGCTCCAAGATGTAAGTAAGTGTCTGTTAGGAATCCCACTCCTTGTTTCAGGAGGCCCCAGAAGTTCATTAGATGTTTAATAGCTTCCAGTCACTGCTGTGCTGGATGGACCTGAACTGGTGACCCAGAGGGGAAAGGTTCTCCCGCACATTTACAAACCCTGAGGCATCTGTTCCCCAGACACAGATTTGTCTAATTCCCCTAAACCACTGATGACCTGCCCTGAAATGATACTCTCATTCCCTTAGGAAATCCCTTGGGTTGATATCAAGCAGATAGTTATTTTTGGGTTCTTTCCCAGAGAGAGTGCACTGTATTCCTCTGAACCACACCAAATAAATATATCATCGGACTGTAGTAAAGGTCCAAAAAGCTTTATTGAAGGGGAAACAGATTATTAATAATTAAGGGTAGTTCACTGTGTTGTTTTTGAGCCAAGTAAAGCTAATAGTGCAGAGATAAAAGTGTAGAATATCGAGACTGAATTGATTGCAACATTTAATGGCAACATAAAAGTCAATTAATGAATTGCAATGGTTAACTCTGCATTAAAGTGAAACATGCAGCTCCGAAGCAATGTATTAAGCATTTTTAAGGATTACAAAAAGCAAACAGACAAAAAAACCCCACCAAAACCAACCCAAACCCCCTTGTGGACTAGCAAATGCCTAAATTATTTTTTTCCTGGGAGAGAAGCTCATATCACCATATTTTTAATGTTTTTATCCTAAAGCTCTGGGTGCATGTGTGTATGTGTGTGCTTTTCCCATAGCACCTTTCAGAATTAAATAAAGCCTTTACAAGAAGTTGATCAGTGATTAATTCTAACAAAATTCTCTCAGGGCTGCCTGCAATTTCTCGTGGCAGGGAGGACAGTAGTGCAGAAAGAACAGGCTTCAACAGATGCCTTTGTAAGAAACGCTCTAAACAAGGAGAGTTCCAAACTGCTACATGTTTGAATCGTCCCATGTTGTTTATTATCTACCCAATTACAGTTTCCTAATTTAAAAGTCTATTTTCTATTTCTCTGCAATAACAGAAGAACATAACATTGAAAAGAGAAAACAGAATCATTGGGTGGAATAGCTGTACTTCTGGAGGATGAGGAAGGTTTTAAAATGTTCTGCATTGAACAAATTAAAGGTCTATTGCAGAATAAACCTGCAGCCAGTTCTTCTCACTGACAGTCGTTATATTGTCATTTCGTCCCTTTGCAGCCTTTCCAAAACCATCCATTTCTTCTGAAACCTTTGTCCAAGCCTCAGTCTGGCATGAGGTCTTCTGCACTGCAGTCTCCCACTCTCTGCCTTATTTCCTGGTAGCCATTCGGTCTTCCAGTGGGGACACGTGCCCCCGCTTTGCCATCTGGCCACATTCAGGTCCTCTGACTGCAGCCCCTCTGCGCTAAACCCACACTCATCTGCAAAACCTTTCACAAGCTCAAGGCCAGAGTCTGTCATGCGAACGGTAGTGCGTTACGCCTTAGGACAGAAGCGACCCCATTAAAACCATTTAGAAGCACGCATACTTAGGACTGTCTCGCTGCCCTGATGTTTCTCTCTGCTTTCACGTGGTTCCCCAGGCCCTTTCACATCCTTGCTTAAGCTGGTCTTCTTTGAGAAAACCACAGAAATGTTATATTCTCTACATCTGCCCCTACTATCCTTTTAAGGTAAAATTCAACAGATAAATAATTAGGATTAAAATAATAACGGGAACATAATGGGAGCATGAAGAAGCCAGTACCATTTGCCTTTTCTTGGAAGAGAAGAAGATATAATTGCAAAATAGAGAGTCCTGTGAACAGTGTAACTAATGAATCCTAATTTTCTCCTGATTTGGGTTCTGTGCACCCTGCATTTCCCACTGGAGCTTTCTCAGTGCGAAACCTCGGGGCTTCTCCCTGTTCCCAGCTCTCCTCTTCCCTGCCATGTGTCCAGTACCTCCGCTGCAGTTCCCCCCAGTCTCTGTCAGCTGGGCAGGAGATGACACGTGCGGGTTGACTGGGCAGTATATACATGCTGTTTAGTGTCCAGCATCATAAACCACATTTCCAGGGGAAAGCAGGCTGTATGTCTGCCCTGCGACAGGGCGTACTGCTGCCTGGCACAGGCCAAGGGCTCACCGGCAAGCTAGAGCCAGCTCTGAATGATCAGCCTCGCTGGGAAGCATCTAGTAGAGACGCTGTACTGCTCCGTCTTTTGTACTCAGGTTAGTTGGCTTAGGACTAGCTTGGTGACCGCTGTGGGACATTGTATTTTGCCATGTGGAGACACCTCACCACAGTGGTAGAAAACCAACTCATCTCGGTGTTTGTGTTTTCCTCTCATCTATGACTTAGACTGCGAGCTGCTTGGAGCAGGAGTTGCACCAGTGTTTCTGTAAAGCACCACAGAAATCTTTCCAACTTAGTTTTTTATGTATGAAGTTATTGAAGTTTAACGGTATCGCTGTAGGCACTTAGAAATTATCAGAAGGGGAGGTACCACTGGCAGGCTACCTAGTCTTCTCGCTTAACATCGTACAAGAAGTCCATGGCCAGAAACATGGTCTAAGCTTCTCTGAGTTACAGCCTAGTACCTCACAAGAGAAGACTATTTTGCTTCTTTCCACTTTTTAGCTTGTCCACTGCCTGAGACAGGAATCATTTAGAATAAGAAATATTATTATTATTAAGGAATATGACCATGTATTTAAAAAACCCCACTGGTTTGTGATGCATTCCTGTAGAGGCAGCGTGGTCACGGTGCGAAGCTGCTTGCTCTAGTCTGATCATTAACACAATACACACCTAAGCTCTGACTCCAGGAGCCCAGATGGCTCAAATGGGACTATATCCAGGTTGGTATAAACAGGCACAGAATGTTTCCCAGCTCATGCGTGGGGTTTATCAGCTGGACATAAAAAATATTATCTTTTCATCAATTGGGTAAGCTCAGAATAAGTTTAAGTAATTGCCATGTGCAATGTCAGCTTTAGTCCCTTTTCTTGCTAACTGAATATTAAACAGCTGCATCTGGTGCTAGATGTAGTCCTAGGTGCCATATTCATGCTCAGGAAAAAAGAAGAGAAAGATGTCTGGTGTGCAGTGTTTCGGTTGCTCAGCAAAGGAAGTGTTTAACTGCATGCCTAATTGCTTTGTTTTATGGCAGCCTTCACCTGCACCCAGTCTGTCATCACAGATCACAGTATGGGGAAAGGTCCTGGCTTTCCATTTGCTCTGCTAGCAAACTCTTTGCAGTTAGAGAGACTTTTGCTTATGTGAGCAGTAAGGACTCTGTTTCTGTCGTTACAGCTACCCAGGCTTCTTAAAATGATCATTCCCAAAGACTTTACTTTGGAAACCAAATATACCTACCATGCAGGTGATGGGTAACTGGGAATTTCTCATCCCACAGAAGAAGAGTGCTACCTATCCACTTCATATGAGATCACTGGATGGTCTACAAGAAAATGTGTACTGATGGGGAAAGGGTTTCTTTAAAGTTCTTTACATTCAGCAATTGGGTGCACTAAAATTATTTTAATGTCTGCTGCTCTTTGGAGCATATTGATGGAATTGCATGAGGTGACAGTATAATGGGATACAGCAGACGACTATCATAACAGTGTTATTTTAAAGGGGTAGATATAGTTGGTGAGCCAATAACGAACTCATAGTCTTTTTTCTCTTATTCAATAGCCTTGTACTCAACATCACTTAGATCACAAATGAATTTGGTTTGTAGTAGTTCAAGTGAATGTTGCAAAACCAGTCCAGGTTTTGATCAGCTAAATTGAATTCTGCTTTTCAGATGGGAATAAACAGCCAGGTCCTTTCAAACCAAACCCGTGGTGCAAGGACAGAACAGTGGCAACAGTGACGCAGCAGCCCCATGGGGTGCTGAGCACCCTCAGCTCCCAGTTGTGCCACCGGAGATTGAGGAACACACATCCTATGGGATGCAGCCCGAGGGCTCAGCTTGTCCTTGCTCGCGTCTCGCCCAGCGATGCCTAACACTGTTCTTTTGTGAAGTCCCTGTTTGTTCACTGGATTTTGAAATTGGCCCCTGAGACTGACACTTTCCAGAGCCCTTCCCTGAGGTGCTTTAATTAACTTACCTATTTCCCCACCAGAAGATTGCAACATCCCCTGTGATCTGAAGAGGAAACTAAGTACCGCTGTAGCAAAGGAAACAGCTGAGACAAAGTGAAATGGTCTCTTCACAATGTCCCTTGGCAACACCTAGGCGCAGCCCCAAAATCACTTACGAGCTAAATGCTATTCTGAGGGTTTCTAATAACAAATGAATTAAGCACTTTGGGGAAAAAGGAAAAAAAAAAAGCAATGAACAAAAAACCTCCAATGATTACATCACTACAAAGGATGTCATCAAAGTAAAATACCAGTCTCATGCTCCTGAGGTAGGCAGAATTCTCAATGAAATTGATGACTATTTGTTTCCATCAGGGCAGCACAATCGCGTTCGCTCAAAAAAAAAAAAAACAAACCAAAAAAAAATTGGGTTCTCTTCCAGAGAGTAATGAAACAGTCTAGCCTTCTTAAATATTGCCTTTCCTGTTCTCCGAAACATTGATTCTGTCCATTAACTGGAATACTATTACACTGGTGATTGATCTGAAACATTTTGGGGGGGGAAGAGGCTTGTGAGAAAGTTCCAGTTCAGATATATGACGCTTGCCCCTCTGCATCGCTTCCCGGTTCGCAGCCTCCCCTGACTTTGTGAAGCACTTACTTAAAGGCACTACGGCTACCCAGAGTGAATAAATCCAGTGACATTCAGCAGCTTTGCTGAAGAAAGGTGCCTTTCCTATGAGCAGAGGTGATGACCCAGCACCTGCTGAAGTGATCGTAGCTTTTCCGCTACGCTGAGCAAACCTCTGCTGAAGAACGGGTGTATCTTGGGCTTTTCCTCACCTGAGTGCCATAAATTCGGAAGCGCAGCCTGTGGCCATGACCTCCTGAACTTGGTAATGCTGGATTATCTCGATTGCTTAGCAGGCCTCTTCTCTCGCTGGCCAGCTCACCTGTTTGCTAATAGCATCAGTTTTACCACTGCGATTGCTCAAAGTACTTCTCAGTGCAATGGTGTCCATGCGGTGGTTGCTGAAGAAATGCTGTATTTCACAAACTTCAATAAGCGGCTTAAAGATCTTGGTGTCTAATACCGTGTTCTGCTCTATTCTGTAACAGGTCTACTACTATAATTCATCTTTCTATTCTACAGTAGAGATAAAATATGATTAAAATAGCTGCAGTTCCTCTTTCCACCTTCCCTTATGCTTACTGGTCTGCAGCCTTCTTTCTAATGCAGGCTTAACACCTGCCATTTTCTCTTTATTCCTCTTTTTGCTTTCCTGTCTCATACGGGTGAGCTGTACTGTTGAGGAAAGGCAGCAAAATGTAAAACCAAAAGAGCTTTATACTGTAAAATCACCATTATCTTTAATCATGGTCCAACACTGAAGTCACCTGCGTCATTTGACTTAAAGAAGTGTTCATGAATCGAGAGCGTCCTGCATCTATTAGCTGAGGCTCCCCGTCTGAACGTTTGCAGGGAGCAATTGCATCAACAGATGAGCGAACTCGAAAATAATCTCAGACTTTGTAGTGGCAGAAGAGGAGATGACTAATGTAATTAGTCACGTGAAGTGACTGGGGCACAGCACGAGGAGAGGACAGGCTTCCACCACGTCTGTCACAGTAAAAAGAATGAACTTCTGAAGCGCCTCCGTTTCCCCGCTTGCCACCTAAATACCAAAATGACCTTTGGGGGGGAAAAGGGCTTTCTGAGATTGCGAGTGCCTGTCTCCATGCAAATATAAAACATTGTAATCGTTTGGCATTACAGTATCTGGAAGCACTTCAAGCATCCTTGTAAGCATCCAATGATTTGACCTTGGCTTTTTGTTTTGTCTGCGCTTTTCAGAATTTATGTAGATCATTCCTATCTTGTTGGAACTGTTTATATTTCTGAAGAGCTACATTTATATCAGAGGATTTGTGCTATCCAAAATGAAAGCCCTAGAAGACTGTAGTGTGAATGTGACTGCTTCTGCAATCCCTCATCTACTAGCCGTGCACTTGAGAAGGTGAAGAAATCTGGCAGGGGGAGGGCAAAACCTAATGTTAGCTTTATCTGAACTGAAAGGTGCTATGAACCACAACAGTGAAACAAGGGATCTCTGCAAAGCTTTTCCGTTCTTGAAATTTTGCTGTAAGATATCTCCTCTCTTTAAAAATTTTTAAAAAAATAATCTTTGGGTATAGGATGCTCACTTTCTATTTTCATCCATGTAATGGAAAAATTAGTGGTGTCCCCCCGCAAGACAAACAAGGCTGTTGTCAGTGGACAGTGCGCCCTATTGTCCCTGCTGAGTACAAATGGGAGAGGATGAGGACGACTCCCTTTTCTCCTTTTGACTTTCTCCCCTGGGCTACCATTAAGCTTAAAAGTAGCCAAAGTATTCTAACTGTGCATGGCGCCTAAGGGCGGGTTTGCTTCTGTGGTTTTATTTACCTGTCTGGCAGTCTCTATATAAAATAAAGTCATCTTTTTTCACTGGTATATAGGCACATGTATACATACATATACATCCAATAGTACATTTGGAGCTTAATAATTTTTGCTCTATGAAAATGCTCTGACCTGTTTTCTTTCCTGAGTGTCAGCCATACCTGCGCAGCAATACTCCTAACAAAATAATCCATAGGCATTTAGCAGCATAAGAGCAGTTATGTTCTGTTACCACTCCTTTATTTTATGACACTAGCTGGCAAATATAATCTCTAATTTTGTTTTTTACATTTATCGCAGTAATAACCTGATAAAATAACTTTCTATTCAGAAGAAGCAATTAAGAAATTAAAAGTTAAGGCAGAACTAGTAGAAAATTGGTGGGTTTTTTAGTCATGCAACATTTTCCAGAGTGTTCAATAATTCTTCGTGCTTCAATTATTACATGGGATGTGGATGTCTTAGTACGCAGCTGCTGTTAAAGCATCGGTGATGCTTAGGGTCTGGGCATTCTTACTTGTACTTCTGAAAGATGAGAGATCCAAATCAAGGGTACCTTACAATTTTGGAGAGCCCTAAAGAGTAATTATTATTATAAACCTGCTTATGGTTTCAGTAGGAAATTTTCCTTGTCTCATCCCACCCTGCCAAGCCCCATGCAGTTTATAATGTTAGAAGCATCGAAAATCGTGCATCCCTGAGGCTGGTTGTATGGTTTCCTTAGCTCTGTGTAACAGGACAAAGTTCTGTCGTATGAGAGGTGAGAGCCCCCAGGTTTGTATTAAGCCCACACGGTAACGAGTCCAATGTAAACTCAGAGCATGATTCTGCTTCCCTTGAATTCAGTTCAGTGGGACCTGGATCGCTTCCTGCCTGGCACACAGACTTGCAAAGGTCTGCGGACTTCAGAGAAGAAGGAGATGTGGTAGTCACCTGCCATCATCTCAGAAAGGAGGGTGCATCGATCTACAGTTCAAGATTTGTATCTGCTAGTTGCAAAAAACCTTTTCCGTAGCAGAAGTGAAAAGTCACGTCAAGCACTTAGTTTAGCCTGCCCACTTACACAAATCGAGCACAAGCAGAACTGGGACTTCTCTTCTTCTGCCCATAAGCTGCTTCTGTGAAAATCTCATTTTGTGTCTTCTTGGACATATCCCCTATGTGCTCCAACCTACATCAACCTCCAGGAGCCTCCAAGGCTTGCCGGAGCACTCCCCTTTCCCTGCTGAGGTGAAGGCAGCAGGCAGGTACGTGGTCTACCAGCCCTGGTCTTGCTGAATGTTACCCAAGATCAAAACTAAAGTGCAGTGATGTCCTTTGAGTTCATCAAGCAGGTTTTGCAGCTGAACTATACTCACAAATGGTTTCTTTTATATCCCAGGATACTCTTTTATCTAGAATACTTTGAAGTTACTAGTGTAGTGAATCCATATATCTTGAATCCTACCAAGTTACAAGAGGAACTAAGTTTATCAGGTTAAGTCAACATATATCCAGGTAAGAAAATAAAAAGAAGATAAATATATTTTAATGTATAAATCTCTGAGGTCCTTTCCATTTTCATTCTTTCTCAAAGTGGGTTTGGGGGAACTTGGCACTCACTGGTATTCGGCAGTTATCATACTGGCATTCAGATTCTGAAGAGAAAGTAGCAGAAGTGGTTAGACTTTCAGGTGATTTGTTTGCCTCTTTCAGGTTGAACAATCACCTTTGCCAATGACAATGCTCTCCTGTTCCAGGCTGCGAGGAGTTTTGTCTTGGCCGTATCCGCACGCTGCTGCCCGCTGTCCCACGCGGCCTCTGCACCGCTCCTCGCGCAGCCTCACCAGACGCGCTGTGAGCTGCCCTCGGCTTCAGACGTAGCATTCAACGCGAAGGCCGGATGGGACTTCACGGCAAAATTTTGAAAATTATTGCCTAGATTCCAGGTTACTTTAAGAAAAAAACAAGCGGAACTTTCCCCCCCCCTTCCTCTGTGTGTATAAGTGTAATTTTACTAAAGAAGCAAGCCCCAAAACAGGGTATTTGTTTTATATATCCCTCTGCTTTGGCACCAGCAGTAGAAGTGGTTCAGGGTGTGCGATGTGCCGGTGTAGCGACACCGACACCTGAGAGTTACGGTACAGGCAAGGAAAAGGTGAAACCTTCATCAATAGGATGTGTACACGGAGAGGAAAGTACATAATTAAGTCTATGAAATGCCCTTTAAAAGTATTTTTGTGTTTCTTAGCACATTTTGCATATCTTTCACGTTTCAGGGGAGATGGAGAGGGGTCCGGCATCGCCCACGAGAGCAGCGGGACATTCTTCCTGCACGGGGCTCTGGCAGCGCAGAGCTCACGGAGGGATGTAACTTTCGACTTTTTTTTGCTTAGATCTTACAACGTGTCCACCTGGGAAGAACTGTATGCACGACTTTCAGCCAGCAACCCTGCTTTTCGCAAAGGAGGAGCCTTATTTTCTTTCCCATCACAGCTTTGCCAGCAGCAAACGTTCAAAACGCCTGGCTCAGGCCTTAAAAAATATCAAAATCACACAGCTGGCTTAAGCAACGATCCGCAATGTTAAGTTAGTGGCTTTAGTGGGTTGCTAGTGGCAGCTGGGGAGGCGGCGGGGGGCCTCAGCCCCGCACCCCGGGAGCTGCGGGAAGATGGCTGCCCCCTCCCAGCGCCGCCCCGGGCGCCAGGCTGCGCGGCGGCCCCTTTAAGGAGGTTGACCCGCTCGCCGTCTCGCCTGCCCGCCCGCCTCCCTTTCGCTCCCCCGCCCCTGCCTGAGACACTCGGAGTCGAAGCAGGTGCATGCGCAGTGCGCTGGCAGCCTGGCGCGCTTGCGCAGTCACCTGCTGGCCGCCCCCCCCCCTTCCCGCCGGTACATCCGGGTCACCGCACGCCCGCCCGCACGGCCGGTCCCCTGCGGTGCCTTGCAGCTCGCTCCCCCTCCCCCTCCTCCCCCCTCCCCCCAGCGCGGGCGGCTCCGGCGCTGTCGCCATCCGCCCTCCCCTGCGCGGGGCTCCGGCCGCGCCGCTGCTGTCGCTGCCTCCGGCCGAGCGGGGGGAGGCGGCGGCTCCGGCTCCCGCTCCCGTCCGCATCGCCGTCCGCGGGGCGGCTCGGTGAGTGTCAGCGGCGTGCAGGGCGGGGGGCCGGGCGGGGCGCCGCGCTTCATCCCCCGCGTTCTATCCCCCGCGTTCCCCTCAGCCCCGGCGGCGCGACCCCCGCCCCCTTCCCGCCGGGGCCCGGCCCGCCCCTGAGGGGACGGGGCTCCCCCCGCCCGCCGCCCCGCTCCCATCTGTTGCTCTCCCCCCTCCCCGGGCCAAACCCGCCTCCCCTCAGCCCGCCGCAACTTCTCCACCTCCCCGTCCTGCCGCCGCTTCGCCCCCGCTCTGCCCGGGGCGCCCGGCAGGGCCAGGAGGGGGCTGCCCGCCGGGGCCTCCCGCCTAGGGGCGGGGGGAGAAGCGGCGGCCGCTGCCTCCCTCGCCCGGGGAAACCACGCTAATTGCCAGGGACCTGCCCCGTGCCGAAGAACCCTCCGCTGGGTTTCCCCTGCGCTCCGGCGGGGCGGCTGCCCCTCACCGCGGCGGGTCGGAGGCAGGAGATCCGGTTCGCTCCCCGGTGCGAGCGCAGGCAACTCCCCTGGCCGCCGCCGCCCGACCGGCTTGTGGCGGTGGCTGTGGTCCGAGGAGCGCGTCCTCCCCGCCGGCCCCCAGCCTGCCTGTGCGGCGCAGCCCTGCGCTGCCAGCCCCGGCAGGACGCAGGTAGTGCTTCGGGATGTGGAGGAACAGAGTGACAGTGTGAGTGGTTAACCGGGGGGGGCACCTCTTGAAGGGCCATCCGCAGTCTTTCAGGCTGTAGCTGAAGCATGCAGTGAGTTAAGCAGAATACAGAAATCGTTGCGGATTTGTCCTAGTTAGGGTGTATCCTGCAGTTTTGTGTGCAGTAGGTGTGATGCTGGGACTGTGATTCCAGGTAGGGATTAAGGTGAATTCAGAAGCTGTAAGGGAGGGTGTTGTTTCTAACCTACTCATTAAATAGCTGATAAAATCAAATTTTAATTGGATTTTAATTCTCTCCTGTGCGATTTAAGAATAAGGACACGTGCAACTCAGTTCTGTTTTGTTACTTTTTAATTTAGTATCGTATCTTACGGGGTAATAAAATACAAGTTTCTTGATAGAAACATTTCAGATACCAAAGAAATCAAGAAACCGGGTGTTGTGAAGGTTCTTGAAGGGTTTTTCTTTTTTCTTTCTGTTTCATTGCATCAGCACCGTGGATCCAAATGTCAGTGACAGTATGACAGCTGTCTTTCTGCTGTGATAGTGGAGTCTTACTAGCATTTAAAATCTGTCATTCTGAATTTCTGATAACGTAGTATGGAAATACAAGTGTTGATTAGCATGTATGTTAATCCTCAAACCAGTAAAACATTTTCTAGGTTGATCTAATAATCTCTGTTCTTCGTTTCTGTTGTTAAAAACTGCAAAGTCTGTTTTGCTCAAACTTTCCCCCCCTGCCATTGGCACAGAGTTTTCTTTCTTGTGCTCTGATTGCTTGGACTTTAAATGTACCTTTAAATTAATAAGTGTTTTCTATAGTGGCAGATAGGGGTGTTGGACAGAAGACATCTAGCAATTAGCTTGAGGTTACTATTGTCAAGGTTGTAACGTGAATACGAACTTAGAAGGTTCCACCTGACAAATATCTTTGTTTAGCAAGGTGCGTTATTCTGCAAAACATCTTCAGTTCTGTGTGGCAAGTTTGACAGTAAAATCCTAAACCACGTGAATAGGATACTGCTGTTCCATGAAGTAGTAATGTCTTTTGTCTGGTGTTCGGAGAATATCTCATTATTGAAACGGAAGCTTTCAGCAGAAGAGTAGGTAGCTTTTTATCCAAGTCAAACTGTCAGATTTCTTACTGCATATATTAGCTGTCAGAGAGTAGTGGCCATAGAAAGGAGTGATCCCAAAATCTCTTTTAAAATATCCCTGTCAAGAAGTACCACAGTTGTATGAAAGTAAGGAATGAATTTGATCCTGTCTGTTGTACAAATTCCATTCGTTGTCAGGTGCTCTAGATTTTCTTCATTGTTTGCAGTTTAGCTGGGGCCACCTGAGGTGACGGATTATTGAAGAGACCGTCTTCTGCAATTCTCTGCCTCTTCATATGAAACCTTTCCTGCGGAACCTCCTTGATTTTAGAAACGTGACGTTAGCCAGTTCTGTTCTTGCATACATAACTGTCCTGTCCCCTTATCTGAGTTTTGCGAGAGTCTTAATGTTTGGATAAAGAGAAAAAGGAAACTGTTTTTTATTGTATCTTTCCGTAGTTATATATCTTAGCAGAATAATTAATTTTGAAATTAATTGAATGCAATAGCTAAGGGACAGTTATGTGGATGTGCTGATTTTGGTGGTGCTTAGTTGCTGGCTGGGGTTAAACCACGACAGTGGGGAACTTCATTCAAGGTGTCTGTCACCAGACTTTTAATGGTGCTTACTAGACACCTGGAATTAATACTGTAAAGAGACAGAAGGGTGGGGAATGCTTGTATTGCTAACTACTGAATTATTGAGTAATACAGTAACAGAAATTGGCTCTGTCATTTGGAAAAGCATATGTAGGGGCCACTCTGGATTTCTGTAGCTCCATAAGCATGGTAAACGTAAATGCAGGGTTTTTTCCCCTCAGTGTGTATCTAGGAGAATACAGATACACAAACAGCCTGCAGTACCCTTTTTTTTGTTTTTTGTTATTGCCGGCCAGCTCGGGGAATAGATGGGACTAATGCATACGCTGTAGTAGAGACAGGCAAAATAAAAGCTTACGTGCAAGAAGTCAGATTTGGTTTTTAAGCAGTCAGGTTTGTGTGTGCTTGGTTTTGGTTTTGTTTGTTTGTTTTTTAAGAAATAACGATGCTAGGGTAAATCAAGGGTATCACCTTTGCCTGTCCTTCCTAAAAGCTTGCTCTTTTATAATTACGCTGAGAGTTTTAGTCATTGATGTAGGTGGGCTTAAGTTGAGAAGAATGACTTCTGTCTCTTAAGGTAATGTTAACTACCCTGAAGTATATTATAAATCAATTTTATGAGACTTATTCATTGTAAAAATGTTTGAAAATACATCTTCAAAGCTGAAATGTTTTGAGTGTTGTCAAATTGCATCTTATGGATTATCAACTGTCAAGCAAATGTGCTACAGGCGAGGTGCGTAGCCCAAGTGAATATATGTGGTGAATCCACACAAGGTTTGAATGTTAGTGCTGACTCCTGTGCTTAGTACCAGGATGCAGAGAGTCATCCTGGTAGTCGTTTTGGTCCAACTGAATCCCTCCAAGTCTATCAACATGGCTTCAGAGGTGATGAGAGCGAGAGGACTGGGGATATGAAGGAAGCTGTGCTGGGACTGGAAAGAGTTAAGTGCTGGGGAACATGAAGCATTGACACTACTTACTAGCTGGGGCACTTGAAATACACGCATCAATTAGGCAGAGTAAGATTTATTTCATAGTATTTTCCAGATGTAAATGCTGGCCAGTTGTATGCACCTTTTGATACGTTTTCTACTCTCACGCATTTGCATGTATCAAGAGCACTTATGAGTAAATGGATGGTCCTCTTGCATACCTCATAAGTCTTCGTTTAATATTAATCTATGGATACGTAACCTTTACTTAGGAGTATTAATATTTTCTTCCTTGTGATTGTGGAAAATTTAACAACTCTAACTGCCCAACGTGGAGAAGTCTGCTTTTCTCTTCATGTATATGAAGGCAGGGGCTTATTTGATTGCCTTTAATTTCAGGATTTCCTATAAATTCACCTCAGTTTCCCCTCTTCTGTGATTCAGGAATGTTCTCTTGAGTGCCACAAGTTGGCTGCTGCAGCTGGCAAAATGTTTCAAACTATCTAAAATTTGCTGAGATTAATAGGCTCTCCTATATAGGCACTGTTTTACATTTGCAATTCCAGTGCTTACTGGAGGTATACGTATTGCAATTATATAAACAGCAGAGCTTAACAGAAACCAACCACAAACAATGAGCAGTTTTAGAATTGACCAGGTAAAGCTGAAAGTATTTTTAGTTACAGCACTTTCTCCTGTGTTCCCCATGTCCTGTGGTTTTAATTGCATTCTCCTTTTTAGAAATGGCATTTTGTCTTTTCTGTCGTATGAAAGCCTGGTGCACAGGGAATACCTTCACTATGGAAATGGCGAAACTAGTTACACACAAAGCATATTGAAAGGTGCAAGTAAAATGGTACATTCTTTTATCCTTCACTCACGAAAGATGGTTGTAAAACAGTCGTAGATGTGAAGTAAAGACTGACAATGTCCTGCTCAGTGTGTGTGTATGTGGCTTATGAACTCACATCTGTTGTTACAACCTTTGTCATCTGGTTATACCACCGTCTTAGTTTGCTGTTGCTACTGAATCAGGTTGTCTTGGTGAAATGTTTAGTAATTGATTTCTGGTTAACTCTGAAAATGTAAATACTGGCCATGAAATTGATTTGTAAAAGGACTTTTGTTACCAGACTTACTATTTTTGAGTGTTCTTTAACACTGCTTTTTCAGCACCTAGAAAAAGAATATTTATGTTTCTAGTACCTAGACAAGTATTGGCTAATTTGTGTATATCAGGAAAGACTGTTGTTTGCCTTATTTGCACTAACCTAAAGTTCTAGTATTGCATTTGGGGAATGATGTATGACTGACCAAACCCAGCATTTTTTTCTACTGCACGGAATCGTGGTACTGTAGGAAAAATTGGAGACTAAATATCTCTGAAACAAAGAGATTGTACTTAAGTACAATCTTCAAGTGTATAGAACTAGTTTCCTCTAATAATGTTTGTATGGGAGGATTTATTTTTATTCTTTTACTCCTGTTCAGTGGAAGTGCTCTATGGTTTGTTTACTAAGTGTTTGGCTGATTCTCTGGCTTATATCTACAGCACTTGGGATTCCCAGGTGGTCCCTATGCAAATAGTATAATTGGGTCTGGGACAGCTAAGCTTGTGAGATTGAGTGCTTTCAGTTTGGTGTGGCTGTAGCTACAAAAATAGCATGCCTTGCAAAACAGGCCTTCTGTCTGCCACCCACACCAAAACCTAAAGCTTGATCCTGTAGGCAGTTAATACGTTTGTCTGGAAGGCTGATTCCCATCAGCAAACACTTTACCTGAATCAGTGACCACCAGGCAAAAAGAAGTTTTATATTGGTAATCACTTTATATATAAAAAAGCGCAGCAGAACACTGTCCTAGATACATTTTTTAAAAGCGCTTTTTACTTCAGACTATGGGGGCTTAACCATTCCCCAGCAGCAGGAGGCTGTTCTGTGAACAAATTCTGTTTAACTGGCATAGTTCAAAAGACTCTTAAATTCAGCCGTGAGGCAATTCTGGTTCTCCTTCAATACTAGATGATTAAATTAAATGGAGTGTTAGCATGAGTAACTTTTTCTGGTGTACTGTACAAGGTAATAGATGAGTTCCTAGGAGCCCTAGTTGTAAATTAGCTGACTGGAAAGCCCTGTTTCTGTGACTAGTGGCTCTAGCAGTTGTGTAACTTCAAAAGTTAGATCTAATTTAGTATGCTTCCAGGCAGGTGTGGCACTGGATGGTGGCTGGTTCTCCTTTTTATTATAGCAGTCTTGAGGGTAACATCCTCACAGGGAAAGGGAATTCTTGTCTTTTTGTGTTGGACGACAAAGGTGTTTGTTTCAGCTTCTGATGCACAGATCAGTTTGACCTTTCTACTACAAAAAAATGAATTAGCTTTCTGAATTCTAGCTGCTAGTCTGGAAAAAAAGTGCTGTAAGAATTAATAAGAAATATATTCATAGCTCTTATTTTTTTTTAAAACAAAACCTTCCTGTTTGGTGTCCCTGAAAGTGAAGCTTCTCAGGCAAAGTGCATTCTGGGCATGCAAAGCCAGTTCATTTCTTTCTGTTGTATTTGCACCTTTTATGTGCTGAGACATATGGTTATTTGAAACTGTTCCTTCTTAATGTGGAAGTGAAATATGTAACCACTAGACTTCATGAGGCTTCATCTCAAAGATAAAATTGCTGACCTTTTATATAAATGAAGATCATACGGACAAGGCAGAGCGTTATGTAAGGATTGCTAATGGATAGTTGTTAATTGATTTAGAGTTTAGATTTCCTGCTTGTGTGTGGAAGTCTGATGTGGGGAGATGTGGATTTGTCAGCTGAACAGGCAATTGAATTGTAATGATCGTTTTGAAAATTTTTGCTCTGGGTACTTCTTATAGAAGATCACTTGCTGCTTGTTCCCATGTGCAACTGGCTAAAGTCATATTCTCCTGAACACTAAAGTAGTACTTCAAATGCTTTAACTGTTCTTACCTTTGCCTCCAGAGCTGAATTCATTTCTTAGCAGTAGTAACAGAATAACATGACCTAGTTGGTATCTCCTAGCTTGAACTTCAGAGGATGATCTTACAAGAGCTTTCAACTAGCCTAACAAAACCCAAGTTGTTTCTTATCTCTTCTGAAGTTTCTGGTTTTAGTAATGTTCAAACTTGTTATGGAGAAACTATCCGTTGTTCTGTAACTATGGCTTTTTAATAAATACGGGGTAGAATCGTGTCCCGGTAGGAAACTTAGTGTAGGTGGGACTGGCAGTGAAGTCTAGTAAATGGCAGTGTAAGAGACTGTTGATTAAGACCTAATACTTTGAGCAAATAATGTTATATAATATTGATGTTAATATTGTGTCAGGTTTTCAAAGGAATTTCAGTCAAACTAATTCAGTAGCTGCCAAAAGTGAGGCTTGGGAACAGATGTTGTAACTGTAGTCTTAAAATTTTTTGACAGCTCTTCAAATAACTCTAGTGTGTCTCAGCTTTACAGCAGAGTGTTTTTGCAGGGCTTATGCCTCTTGCTTTGCTTCTTTCACTGTCCCTAGTCCAGAATGGGCCTCAGTTTGACCCCATTACAGTCCCATGAAAACTCATGCTCTAATAAAAATGTATCCAGCCAGGCAGGATGGGAGAAGAAACAGGTTTGGATGGAGAGGACAGTGGAGGTGAGGAGTGATGGCAATTAACTAGGAGGAGGAGCAGCTTACTTTGAGCTGAAAACAGGTAAGAATATTAATTAGAATATGGGACTGAATTGTTCAAAAACTAGTGGAGAGGTTGGGTTGGGAGCTTGTTGGCTGTATGGAGAGTATCAGTCAGGTACCGAGGGAGTGTGTGGGAATGATGCTGCCTCTCACCCAGCATCTTGGGGACATCAAGGGAAATGCGGACTTGCTGGACAAAGAGCATAGGTAAAAGAGAGCTGATGAGGAGAAGGCTGGACAGGAGAAGTAAGGATAGAAGCTGGGATTTTGTAAAGAAGGCAGATAAGTCTGTTGGACAAGGAACTCTGGATGGTAAAAGTAGAGTCAGAAAAACTGTAAGGAAGGGACTACAGTGAAATAAAATATTCTGAGTTTTGTCCATTGCCATTAGTAGCCATCATGTCTTCACCACTTTAGCTTAATAGGTATCTCTAAGTGGTAGAAATTGGTGTCATGAGCAAATAGTTCTGATTCTGGTGATGTGCTATGTAACCACGAGGATGAATTTTCAGGCTCCTCTCCTAGTTAAGAGTTTATACTTGGTCTTTTCTGTTAGGCTGTGAAGCAGTGCTTAAAAGTAAAGAACCTGCAGAAAGAAAACAGCCTTGAATACATAATTGTATGCCATTTCTTCCATTAGGGCCCTTGCTTTATCCCCAGGATGAAGTGGCTGTTGCTAGTTTAGTGAACAAGTGCTCAATAGTTTGTCTTCATTGCTTAATACTGTACCATGTTCTTGCTAGATTGCTCCAGAGATGCAATTAATTTCCTCCTGGATAGTCTGGTACTGCTTTCTGTACAGTTATTTATTATCAGAATGGTGTAGTGAGATGAGGAAGTGGTTTGCTTCCTATGTTACACATGAGAAGCAAAGGCACAAAGAAGAGAAGTTCAGCTAGTTTTGCATGGTTAGAAATGACTGGAACCTGAGTCCTTTTAGACTAGTTTACATATTGCAGCCACATCCCCATCGAACTCGCTGCTTTTCTCTTGCTATAATTCCATTTTAATACTATATTCTAACTTCACAGTTGTTTCTTGTGTTCGTTTATAGTCTCATTGGACATGTAGCTACCATAACCGAATTGGAGAACATGGCAGCACTCGAGGTCATTCTGCTTATTGCAGCAGCAGAACATGGCCATTGCATTTTGTCAAAAAGGCAAAGTTTACTTCTAGTTTCTTCTTGTATAAATATGTTCCTTGTTCAGAGAAATAAGAAAGGATTAATTCTGGCATTGTATGACTCTCAAGAACTCATACTCTGGTATTAGTAACTCCCACAAACTTTTGGTATTGATGCAGATTGATGCATTCCTTAGCTGTACTGCATTCATACAGCTTTAGGGCCAAACTTGAAGGGCCAAACTGCCACGTGTTGTAAAAAGACACCTATTTTTAGTGTTGAAATGTTATGGAAAAGTCAAAGTGGTGGTGCAGCTTTATTAACAGAATTGTGGGCAATGAATTCCTTTCTCTCTCTTATGGTGAAGGAAGGAGGAATGAGCTGATTTTTATTTTTCAGTTGGGACTCTCTCAGTCGTCCACATTGCTCTGCTTAGCTGTTTCATTTGACAGATAGTTCTGTCCCACTCTAGCCACTGGAAGGAGGAACCATAAGCTCTTTCTGTTTTGTAGAGCCTTGTGGCTTCTCAAGTTTCTCTTTAGAAGAGAAACCATATCAACAGATGTAAGAAGTATGAAGCTGCTGTTTCTTCTGTCATTAGAAGGAAGGGTGAAAAGCCTTTGCTACCCTGTTGGTTTTTTTGAGTTCTGGTTGGTTTTTTTTTTTAATCCTCTTACTAGCTCATCACTCAAAGTTTTTATTGGGAGCTTCTTTTTTAAGAGAATACTAAGAATGAGGGTTATGCTGGTTAGAAAACTGTATAGTATTTAAAAAAAAAGAAAAAAATGTTTATTCCTGGGTAAAGAAAAGAGCAGCAGCCTCTGCTGATGGAGCTGTGGTTTTTTGCCTTTTCTTGCCAGGCCTACTGTGTTGGCTTATGTTCAGTTAATATTTGGCTGATTGGCTTTGCAGCTAGCAGGACTAGAAACACTTTTGCTGTAGATTAAATTTGGTGGAAACTTGCTTTCTCTTGAAAGCTTTGCATTCATTGGTAGCAAATCTCTTTTCGGGTCTTAAGATAGAGATTTTTTCACCTCTGTTAGGGAGGGAATGATCACAGGAGTGCTTTTGATCTGAAAAGTCAATCTGTACTCTGGGTTTCTTAGAAGCACAGCTGGCTTCTGATGTGATATTGGGTATGTGACAAACATTAGTGTCCAAACTTGAGGTACTTTCATGTGGAAAAGGACACATAAACAAAGATTTTAAACAGTGAGAGCCTCAGGTGCTGTTTTCTGGCCTTATGTAGGCTGCTTGTGTGTTTAGTTATGTGATCTGTCAGCTCTGCCCACCTTTACCTCTGTGGTGGATTTATGCAATTTAAGTATCTTCAGCTCAAGTAAGAGCTGTAGTGACACTTTATAAAAGAACATGAAGTGCAACATGCTGAAGCATAGCTACGTGTGGGTGAGTCAGGAGAGAGCTGGGAGTAGCAGCACTCGAAAAGGAAGTACAGTCATGATAAAACTTTGTTTAAAAAGGAAAAAAAAAAAGAAAAAAACCAACATCCTTATCTTATAGTTGCTCTCTGTGTGTATAGATTTTTATACGCGTATGTGTATATATCTATAAAAACATATGTGCACCCATATACTTGTGTGTGTGTCGACACACTGTTCAGTATAGTTAGCTATATTATATCTCAGTACAGTACTCAAGTAGGGCAGATTCCAAGCAAATTTGAGCTGATGTAGAACCCACATGTATTTTTAGGAAACTAATGTTTTAATTGCTGACCAAACTACTTAAGTGATTTTCAAGCCTCTATTTTGGTATACCAGTGATACAGGCTTTGCTTATGCTCTTGTTCCATCTGTTGAGGACAGATCCTCTCTGCAAGGGGACAAGCATGCATGCACTCACTCATCAGGGCACACTATGTGCTGCTGACAGTTGTCAGGAAATAAAAAAATACCAAGTACAATATATTCCAGTTTTCATAATGTGTTGGCTTTACAGCACTTCCAGAGTGATTCAATGCTGCTTAATTTTGTGTTATTGATGTATATGCAATAGCTTCAGAAAAAGAAAAAGAACTATATGCAATAGCTTCAGAACTAAAAATCACTTATTAACTTCAAGTAATTTTTGTTTAGCTTCCACAACTATATAGCTTTAACTTCCTCAGAGAACATGTCGTCTTTGGTCTTAGTATTTTTGCATGTTAAAAAAAAAATTTTGCATGTTAAAAAAAAAATTGAAAGCCAAATGCTTTCTTTAAAATGAAAAGCACAATTGTTGTGCTTAGAATTGGTCTATTTCCTGGTTCTGAAGCAGTGTTAGAAAAAGACAACTAAATGTATTTACTTTAGTCCTGGTAAAATGCTGTTCTCAGCAAAAGGCTTGGGTGTTTCATTTTTATCATGTGTTGTAAACGAGCACAGATTTGATTTAACAGTTCAAGATATTTCTTAGTAACATAATCATAAGAAAAATAAGCTATTTTATATTGGTATTTGAGTGATCTTTTTTCAAGGACAGCGTTCAGTCTTAATTTGAGCCAGTGTTACAACTCATCTTTGGAAGATCAGAGAAAGAGGAAAAAAAAAAAGGAAGACAGTGAGTGAAAGCCTTGTTAGATATGTCTGAATAGTCATCTTAGTATTTTATAAATACCCTAATTCTTTAAAGTACATTTTGACGCTCTTGTGTAATTTTTTGTTTGAGTTACTAAAGTTAAGGTATTTTTTTTTCTAATTTTAACTAAAGTTAAGGTATTTTTTCCCCTTGCCTTAGGAGGTCCCAGAGTACGGATTTCTACACTTCATCTGCTGCCCTTCACTGAAGGAGAGCACCTCATAAAAGTATTTTTTCTCTTATCAACCGGTTACTGTGTGTAACATCACCTCTTCCTTACTACTGTCAGCTGTGCTCTGCTCTGTAAATTGCCGAGACTGCTATTACAGGATAGGCTTGTAACGGAAATGCGAAGGCTGTGTCCTGCCTGTGAGCACTGTAATAGAAGTAACTGGAAGGTAGGGTTCATGCTCTTGTTTTATGACTGATCAGATAGTTTCACTACTGCTCTGTCCTTTCTAATCCTCTTTTATTTGGCATTTATGTAGAAAGCTGTTCTTGCTCGTACTTCAGGAAATACCTGACATAGATAACATTCTTTGTGTTTTCTTTTGCTTTGACCAACCACACTTTCCTCTGCTTTGTTCTCCCCTGAACACTCATAAAACCAAAATGTTTAGAGTAACTGCTACTGGTAGCATCTAATTCAGTAGTACAATAGCTCTGGTTGTTATCCTAGTGCTTCCTTCATTTAGCCTCATTAATACTTGTGATCGTCTCTACAAAGTTGAGGCTAGAACTGCCTGAAAGGAAATGGTTTGAATTTTGTCTTTGAACTTTCCTTTTCTTTTTCACCCCTCCTGACTGAGCAGGGTCAGGGATCCTGGAAGCATGCTCGTTAGGATCTGTTTTTCAGCTCTTAATGCAGGGCCAGAAGTCCAGACAGGTTTCGTTTGAACTGTGCTTTGGAATTGGGGACGGCTTGTTGAACAGGACATGGCTGCTTTTTTTTTTCCTTCTTCTTTTTCCTTCTCCTTTACACTGTGGTTCTCAGGGTTTCTCAGTACTTGTAACTGGGACAGACTGTGTTGCTGTAGTAGTCTGGTTTTCTGACAAATACTCCTTTTGGGTCTGAGTAAAGTTTACAGTGCAGATGAAAACCGTTATTCTTTGTGAAGAGCCATGAGCACTACTCTTATCCTTTCCAAAACAGTCCTTCCAGAAAAAAAGGATAAAATTCTCTCTTTTGCAGTGAAACTGATCTTCAAGGTCAATACTTCAAGCTTTTCTAGTATCATTTGCGCAGAAGTAAATTCAGCATCTCCTATTTTTTTTTCGTTGACTAGGATAAGTAGTGTTTATCGGAGGCTGCAGATAATACCTGTTGAAAGATGCAACTCATTTTTCAGTGTCTGTTATTGCCTAAGACTTTATAATGGTGTAAATGTTGTAGTTAATTCTGAAAATCTGGATGGGCTTTTGTAGTTTGTCTCGAACAAGTTTGAAAAAGGTGACCTGTTCTTGGACAGGTGGATGTTGTCTGTCCATCCTGTCCCTCCCCCCCATTTTGTAGGTTAATTATGAAAAGAAAACCTTTTGGGGAAGTTTGTCTTTAACACAGCAGCCATGTCCTCAGCCTGGAAACTTAGTGATTAGTTCCTCCTTTGCTGTAGCACCTGCTCCAAATAGTTGACTCAGTGTACCTTGCAAAATGGCACTGATTTAATCTTTAAATAGAAATAGTGTGGTCGTGGTTTTTAAATATGCTGCATTGTTGTTATAATAGCTAGCTAGACTTCAAAGAAATTATTTTGGAAACTATTTCTGAAAGCTACAGCCCCAGAACTGTCCCATGCTTAATGAGACTTGCACCTTTTACAGTTGACTTACATGTATTAGTTTTATCTAAACCTGAGTTTATAGAAAACCACAGTACATATCGAGATTGAGACAGTATATCGGGGTCTTTAGCCTATCCAGAGCAGAAAGGATGGAAATGTATTGTCTAATCTATTTGCCTGGTAACAGGGGATCAGTTCTGTCTGCTTATCATATTTTTAAGAAAATTATTACATTTGCATTTGTCTCATTGCCCAGCTTCTGACTCACTGGAAGGTGGGGATAATGATGGATAATCTAAAGCGTAATACCTATAAACATGCTATTTAAAATACATCAATACAAAAATATGTTTAAACACACAATATTAAATGCTATGTGATATGTCAGTAATTGTTTGTGTCAGAATCTGATAGATGGAGAATGCTGTTTAAAGTTGTACTGACAAAAGCAACTGTACCAGCAGATCTGGGATGTTATTTCATTGTCTTTGTTAACTGAGGTGCTCTAATCCCAATTGCTTAATTGTTCTGATCATACTAGTGTGTAATGTAGATGATTTGAAGAAGTCCATCCATTTCGGTGTGATGAAATGGACTGTAGTAGTACATTGCATAAATAGAAGTAGCTATCCGAAGCTTGAACTTACTTGTTTTAAGTTAATAGTTTTGCTTGCCCCAGCCTGTGTACTAGTTGGGCTGCACAAAACAGAGGAAACTCGTCCAGATTTCAAACAAGCAACTTGTGGGGTTATAGTAGTTTTAACCAGGGAACTTACCCACGTTAACCCAGTGGTGTTCATGTTGGTATAATAGAGGAAATAAGACAAGAACTGTTTTTTCTGCTGGCAGTCATGGCTTAAAATACAATAGGATAAAAGCTTTATTTTATTTGAAGTGCTAGTAAGACCAAAGGAAACAAATACAGATCTTAATTTTATACTGAACTTGCTCTTTAGAAAGGCATTGTCTTTAAAGGTAGTTGAACTTTCTGCTTTCTCTCGTATGTGAGGGTGTTGGGTTTTTTTTTAGTACAGTAATTTCAAGGAATTTGTTTGCACTAATTCACTCCTCATAAATGTTAAAGCCTTTCATTTATCTCCAAAATCTTTTGACGAAGTTGTCTGGCTGTGAAGAGCACCAGATTTTGCTTCTAACAGGAAAAAAGGTGTGCAGTTCTCTTGTCTGTGTCACTGCAGAAGATGAGCCAAAGAATTGAACTGTGGCCTATGTCAGTGCTGTATGTTCTCTTGAATGCGAGGCTTCTCCATTAAAGATTTTTTTTTTTCCTTCTGCTTCTAACATGGTTTGTTAGCTTTCTAAAAGGAGACCTAAGGATGTGACTCAACCTTGCAGAAGGAAGGAAACATGAAATGTAGGCTGTTCTCTTGTTCTGAACTTAAGAGCAAACCTTTGCAGAGAGCTCAGTATTGTTGCTAAATAAACGTAGAACCGCTGTACTGTGCATGGAAAATGGGGAAAACATAGCTCTGTGTGAGTGTTCTTGGCTTTTATGAAAAAGACATTGTGGTTAATGACATCTTGCATGCAATTAAAACAAAAAAGCAACCTACCCTCTAATTTAAATAATTTCAATCCAAAGGTGTGTGAAGTCCTGTTCTTCCTTCTCCTGCTTTCTTAGGATGTGGGAACAAAATGCGGTGTATCCTTGTTGGTATGAGATGGGAGTTTGAGGTGGTGGATTCAGGTTTGCTGACACTGGTGGGCAAACAAGTGAAGTGTGGACAGGAGGACGATAAAACTGTTAGTTCTCCATTTTTATAGATACTTGAATAATTTTGTCATTTATAGGTCTGAATATGATGATTCCTATCATGTGTTGATCCAAAATTAATTTGTGCTCAGTACAAATTTAGAAGCCAAAGTGGCGAGCATCAATATTAAACTACTTCTTTTACGGTAGACTTTTTTTTATCTAAAAATAGTGTGCTAGCTAAGGAATAGAAGGTGCAGCAGCCAAACATTTTTGTCTTTTATTCATTTATTACATGGTTAGTGCTGAATAGGCTTTCCATAGTCATAGGAATGATATCTTCTTCATGGTAATACTGTAAGGGTGTTTTTTTTTTCCCCAGACTGGGGTATGGACAGTGTACTGAAGTACAGTTTTATAATAAGTAAAAAAACAACAACAACAAACCCCAAAAACCAGCGCCCACCCCACAAAGCACAACTGGTGGTCCCTCTGAGTTGGGGAGAGGCTTGCACAACCATACAAACAGTTCTCCTGGTATTCACTGCAGCTGAGGAGTGTGGAAATTCCCAGTACTTTAGGGGTAGGAACAAAAGGTTGTGATGTGATTGAGACCTGTGATTGACTCCTGATCCAGGACTTCTGCACTATATGCTTACTCTTGATCTGTTGTGCTGCTTGATAAATCTACAATTTGAATCATAGGGTGAATGAAGAAGGGGAGACCTTCAGGAAAACAGAGATGGGAGGAGAACAGGTAGCAGAAGATGGACTTTGATAAAGGTGCAGCCTTGTTGGCTTGATACCAGATTAATGACCTGTTCAGATGCCACTCTCAAACAGTACAGTCATCTGGGGCACTAAACTTTAGCAAGGAATTAAAGAAAACCCATGAAGCTTCTGAAGAACGGCCTTGCTCTAACAAAGGCTGAAGAATTAAAACCAATCAAACAAAAACCCACCATACCATCATCGCCATCTTCCGCTTCTTTCCAGAGATTGAATATGTATGGATTTCAGAAAATGGTTGACCTAGTTTCTTGGCTAGTAAATTAATGTACATGCCTGCTTTCTGTAAAATCTGGTCATAGACCAAACTAATGTTTAAGGTGATTGAAAATCTTAGAATATAAGATAGGATACTAACCTAAACATCTTAGGCTTTGATTTTAAGAAAATTGAGAGGGGATGTGATAAAGGTGTATGAAATAAATGATGTAGCACAGGCTGACAGGGAATGAGTAACTTTTCTTCATGGCACCTGAAGTTGGCACCCAGTTATCAGGCAATAAGTGTAAAATAAATCAGGCTTTTTTTTTTTGCCTTACGCACTACCTAATTGGACTGTGGTACTTGCTGTCAGTATTGGTTGAAGAGGCTGAAGATGTGCATAGCTATCAAATGTGCAGACATAACTTCTAGTTCAGGCAGTCTCTGCACTACCTCTCAAGTGGTCCTGAGGATATTTCCCTAGATACCTGCTGTTGGACTAGGTGAGCATTTGGTGTGAATCATTTTGGCTGTTCATTCCTTGCCAAAAACCACCCATCTGCATTCAGTAAATCTGAGTGTAATGGGTAATAGTCTATGTTCAGTGTCAAGATCCTTTAACTTTTAAGGAGGAAGCTCAGGGCTTTTGTTTGACCTCGGATTTTAGCAAGTATAAAGGCAAAGAAAAGATATTCCAGGAAAAAAAGGCTTCTGTTACAAAGAGGACATTCAGCTTTAAGTAACGCTTGAGTTTGTAACTTCTGTAAAAATAGGAACACGTGTGTACTTATTCTTGTATCAGTGCTGCAAATCAATGTGTTTAAAGTTAGTGGTAGTGCTGGTTATGATATTGATTGTGAGATTTTTTGACACCAAAAAATAGAGGGTGAGGGAAGCTAGTCTCCTTATCTTGATAAAGGCCACTAGAGATGAAATCCTGTATCTCAAGAGCTGCTTCTGGAGTAGTCCTAAATCAGTATCTAATGTCCTTCCTGTGGTAGTCTTTGTTATTAAAGATGCTGAATGATTATTCATTTATCACTATTCTGTGTGGAAGGTGACTTTGTAAAGCTGCTGATGTGGGGCTCTTAATCACACCCCCCCCTGCCCCCATCACTTCTGTACTTGCATCAGTCTACTAGTTAGTGTCTCTTGCTCTGCAAGTCCAAATTTTGTGGAATCTCTTTTTTTGTTAGTCTTTTTTGGTACTGTGTATAGCAGGAGAAACAGGTTAACCTCCTGAATGGAAAAGAAACAAGTTCTCCCCCCTTCTGTTTGTGTGAAGCTGACAGTGCTAAAAGCAGGGGGGAGCAGGAGGAATGTACTTGCCGATTAACAGCTACTGTAGTTTTCAAACAGAGCACTGCACTTAACGTTATTCAGTGTTAGACAGTCTTGTTTAGTATGGAATTATACAATTCTGCATAAAGATAATGCTTTACTTACTGTGCGGTTACTTTTCTGTGCCAGTATTGTTTTTCTTTCCTTTATGAGAATACTATAAGAACTAGATTGTTGATACTGGTCTGCACGAAATGGAACTTGATGGTTTTTACTGCTTGAAAGTGGGATTTTTCTGCTAGCAGGTGTAGTTCAGATTGGGTTTTAGTTATAGTGATTCCTGTTTGTGTTAAAATATTGTGTAAACTGACTTTTTGGAGCTATTTTGGTGGCTTCACTTTTTCCTGAAGTTAATAGCCTATGTGTAGTTCAGCATGCTATATGAAAAAACAGGAGCAAAAAATGAAAGCTATTATAACACCCCCTCCGCCCAACTACACCACCATTTCCCACCCCCCACCCTCCCATCTCCATCTCATCCCTGCTGTGGGCTTAATTCCACCTTCCCATCCTAGTGCTGGCTGCGAGAGCCCTGCGCTTGCTGGGTGGGTTTGGAAAGGTGCTCTTCCGCTTTTCTCCCCGCTTTTCTAGCCTGCCAGGCTGGGGCCTGCCAGGCTGGGGCGGTGGCAGGTCCGTCCCCCCATCCCACCATGGCTCCTGGGGCCCCATCCCGATGGTTTTGAATTGATCAAGGCTCAGGACTGCATTGGAGGTCTCGGGGATGGTGTAGTCAGGGGTGAGCAGCTCCACGGGCAGTGAGAGCGAGCCGATGTTGCAGTGGGAGATAGCTCTGTCGGTGCCACCGAGATCCCCAGGCATCTGGACACTGCTGGGACAGTCCTGGCTGACCATGGAGCAATCCAGTAGCATCTCCCTGTGCAGTGGAAGGTCGCCTGCTGGGTCCCCGATGGCTTGGATGTGGGGGGCAGCGCAGTGGCTGAGGAGGACATCGCTGCCTGGGGGTGTGTTGCTGCCCAGGGCTGCCCCCACGGGGGTGGCCGTGTTGGAGAGGCTGATGTGTGCAAACTGCTTCTCCATGTCCTGGTACCCGGGAAAGCATGGCGGCAGCACTGGGGGGGCTGGGGCCACTGCTCTCCCCTGAAAGTTGAAGGGTGCGAAGTGTTGTGGTTGGCCCTGTGGGGTCTCAGGGGCTGCCCAGCCTGGGGGTGTCCTGCAGCCCCGGAAGCCCCACGGGGCAGCAGCCATCAGAGACACAGCGCCATGGCCGAGCATGGAGGTGGCCGGTGGAGGCAGGTTGGTGCTCATCCAGTGGATGCAGAAGATCCAGGGGTCGAAAAAACAGCTGCATGGAGCCATGTGCAGACCTGTGCGGGTGAGTGGGAGCCATGCTGGGCCAGGGGGACCCTCCAGGGGCACCTGCTGAGCCAGCCCCCATCGCCGACATCCCCCAATTGCCGACGTCCCCCAGCTCTGCACCAACCATGTGGGGAGTTTGTGGCTGGGGTACTCCCTGCGGGGTGAGCTGCTGTGCTGGTCGGAAAGGGTTTCAGATCGGGGAGGAGACTCGCTTATGGGAGGTGAAACGGGAGAGATGGCCCCAAGAATTTGGGAAATTCTCTGTAAATTGTATTTACTGGGCACGCATCACCCAGGCAAGGGCAGGGATGCTCGCGCAAGATTGCTGAACCCTTGTGCCAAAAATGCTGGGGGGACAGGGGTGCTGAAGGTGCCCAGGGGTCGGGGATGCTGAAGGTGCCGAAGTGCCAGAGCAGATGGGGATGCCATACCTGCTGGGGCTGCCTGGGGTTCCACCCCCATCAAGGGTGCCCAGGCTGCGGGGATGGGTTGCTCCTGCCTGGGCAGGCACAGGGTTCACTGAGCCTGAGAGAGAGATGGGAGTGATGACCAGCAGTCATCTCCGCTCTTGCCCCCAAGAGCATCCCTAGGCTGCAGGAGTCGGGGTTGGTCCTTACCTCGCAGGTAGAAGGTGTTGGGATGCACAAAAGGCTGAAGCAGTCGGGGCATCGGGGTGGCCCAGGGGCTGTGCAGTGGGAGGTGCACAGTGCTGGCAGTGCCACGGTCCGTTAATGTCTGTTGGTTGCTAAGGACTCTCTGGGGTTGCCAGCTCTGGCCTTCTGTTTGGGGGTCTCCCAGGAGGGAATGTAGGGGCTCCTCCTGTTCCACCCCACCCCCAACAGCCTCCCCAGCTCCTCATGGGGAAGGAAAGGGTTAAGGGGGGCTGGGGTGCCCCCTGCCCCTACAGGTGGCTATCCAGTGCTGTGGCTGCAAATGCCTTTGGCTGGAAGCCTTGAGTCAGTTCCCAGAGCTATGATACCGTTGGTGTTCATGACACTTGGTGGAATGAGTCCCATGGCTGAAGTGCCGGGATGGAGGGTTACAGGCTGTTCAGGAGGCATAGGCAGGGCAGAAGAGGTGGAGGTGTTGCACTATACATAAGAGAGAGGTTTGATTGTATAATGTTTACAGTTAGTGATAATGTGGTTGAGAGCCTCTAGGTGAGGATAAGGGGGATGGAAAACAAAGGAGATGTTGTAGTGGGTGTCTACTGCCGATCACCCAGCCAGGATGCTAGCACTGAGGAGTTATTCTATAGGCAATTAGGAGAAATCTCTGGATTGGTAGCCCTTGTCCTTATGGGAGACTTCAACTTCCCAGACGTCACAGCAGTATGATATTCGCAGTTGACAAGCAGGTCAGGAAAATACTTGAAGTTTGTGGAAGATAACTTCTTGTCACAAGTACTCAGTGAGCCGATGAGGAAAGATGCCCTCCTAGACTTGCTGTTTGTGAATGGAGGACTCCATGGTCCCCACAACATCCTTCTTTCTAAAGTGGAGAGAGATAGTTTTGATGGATGTACTAGTTGGTGGATAAGGAATTGGCTGGATAGTCGCATCCAGAGAGTAGTGTTCAATGGCTCAATGTCTGGGTGGAGATCAGTGACAAGTGGTGTCCCTTGGGGGTCTGTATTGGGACTACCGCCGTTTAATATCTTCAACGACAGTGGGATTGAGTGCACCCTCAGCAGGTTTGCAGATGACACCAAGCTGAGTGGTGCGGTTGACACGCCTGAGGGATGGGATGCCATTCAGAGGGACTTGGACAAGCTTGAGAAGTGGGTCCATGTGAACCTTATGAGGTTCAACAAGGCCAAGTGCAAGGTCCTGCACCTGGGTCAGGGCAACCCAGGCTGGGGGATGAAGGGATTGAGAGCAGCCCTGCCGAGAAGGACTTGGGGGTACTGGTGGACAAAAAGCTGCATGTGAGCCGGCAACGTGCGCTCGCAACCCAGAAGGCCAACCGTGTCCTGGGCTGCATCACAAGAAGCATGGCCAGCAGGTCAAGGGAGGTGATTCTGCCCCTCTGCTCTGCTCTGGTGAGACCCTACCTGGAGCTCTGCGTCCAGCTCTGGAGTCCTAAGCACAAGAAAGACATGGACCTGTTGGAGCGGGTCCAGAGGAGGGCCACGAAAATGATCAGGGGGATGGAACGCCTCTCCTATGAAGAAAGGCTAAGAGAGTTGGAGTTATGCAGCCTGGAGAAGAGAAGGCTTTGGGGAGACCTTATTGCAGCCTTTCAGTACTTAAGGGGGGCTTATAAGAAAAATGGGGACAAACTTTTTAGCAGGGCCTGTAGTGATAGGACGAGGGAGAATGGTTTTAAACTAAAAGAGGGAAGATTTAGACTATATATAAGGAAGCCATTTTTTTATGATGAGGATGGTGAGACACTGGCACAGGTTGCCCAGAGAGGTGGTAGATGCCCCATCCCTGGAAACCTTCAAGGTCAGGTTGGACGGGGCTCTGAGCACCCTGATCTAGTTGAAGATGTCCCTGCCCACAGCAGGGGGGTTGGACTGGATGACCTTTAAAGGACCCTTCCAACCCAAACCATTCTATGTTTCTATGATTCTCAGCAATGAGTGGTGTGTTGGGAAGACCTGTTTTCAGATGTTTCTCTGATCTGGTGATTTGTGTTGACTTTCCATTATGCATTCTTGGTCTGAATTGCATGTTTCCATCTTGTTCTGTTAAGGGTGAGTAGTTCATGAGAAACAGAAGAACAACTTAGAACACGTTAATTTTTGGACTTGTAAGTGCTTTAATCACTTAGGCAGCTTTTAGCCTCCTTTAGTATCAGTAAAGAAGGAGCACTTTCACGAATACATAGTTGAACCTGCTCAAACAGCAAAATTGAAATGAACTTAACTTTTTTTCTAGCTAAAAACTATGAACAGTTTGTTCTAATCTGAAGGTCATAAAAAGGCAGTCAATAACATCCTGTTGAGGAAAGCTAGAATTTAACTCACTCTCAGATACTAATTATGCTTGTTCTTCTTGTGACACTATGCTGCTAGTGAAAGTAGCCTGGGAAACTTAGGCATACGTAGTGCTGGCAGTTAGTGGAATATCTTAAAGATCCAAGATTTTGCTGATTTACATTTCATGTTAAACATAAGCTCTACCAAGAAGTTAAACGCCACGTTCTTTCAGGTTCAGATTTGTTTCAAACTCATGTTTCACTTCTGATTCTTTCACAAACCTGTTCCAAATGTGACTTGTCTCTGCGCTGTGGTTGTTATTTAAGACCTTGTTCTACTAACCTGTTGTCTCAAAGCAAACTTGAGATAAGTACTAGCCTCCCCAGATAGTTCTGATAAACTGTTTTGTTTAAAGATAATTGGGAGGCTTATCTTTGTAGTGGCTTCATATTCACGAAGAAACCCAAACCAAAACTCTAAACTGTATCTTAGTATAAAACTGACATAAATTGTGTATGTAACTGAAACAGTAATTTGGCAAAAGAGGTATTTGTTAATGACTTTTTTACAACTTAAAAAGCAGCAGGTTTTTGTGCATGTGTGTAAAGATGAGCAGGAAATGATTGCTGTTCCAGCTGACAGCGGATTATTGTGCTAGCTACTGTTAAAATGACTGGCAGAGTGCTATAAATGGTGTCCGGGAAAATGAAAAAGACTTTACATATTCCAGCAAATTCTTTTTGCTGTTATCTCTGCTGTACATGGACAAAGTCTTCTTTTTTTTCTTTTATATCAGTATTCATTAAGCACCATCTGATTAGATCTGATTTAGATGGCTACATTTAAAACTATCTCATGAGAGTAGACAGTATTTTTCTTCCCATGATATAACTGGAAGCTATGTTAAGTAGAAGGACTAGGCTCAGCTGTATGAAAGATTAAAAAAAAAAAAACCCAACACCAAAACTCACTGATAATAAATCTCTGGTCTATAAACTCAGAAGATAAGACAGTCTCACTGCATAAGCATAGTGTTCCTGGTGGCAGAACTGAGTTTTCTGGGGAACTTCCGAGTACTTAATCTCAGTGCTGTTGCAGTCTTTAAAGAATAAGGCAAATGGGAGAGGAATCTTTGTTTATTTTTAGGAGTTAGAGGAATTGTGTTGAATAAGCATGCAAAGAACAACTGAAATCTGTTTGAGTACATAACAGTAACGTGTTGACTGACTGTCATGCATTTTGACTTGAGGTCTGTGTATTCTTGGGATTGGAGTTACTCTGAAGCATGGTTATTTGTAAGAATGGTAAAGCCTTTAGAATAAAAGAATGTTGATGAAAAGTCGCAGTTTTGACTCCAACCTGCCAACAAGAAAGTTGAGATTAGTTTTAATGGTTAGATGGAGGAAAGCTGTAAGTGTATACAGATATTAAATCCTGCAAGTGCTTGACAGGCAGAACTCCTTTGTCATAACACAGAAGTTGATAAAAGTTTAACTCCAGTAAAAGACAGGCTGCTACCTAACCCGTAACTACAGCTGCTTTATTGGAACGAGTTACAATTCTCTTCTCATTTATAGCGTGGCTCTAACTGTGTTCCTGGCACGGCAGCCTTCCCCACCTCCCAATTTTTATAATGTTGGGTTTTTTAATCTCCTGCTCTTTCTCGCAGTTAACCTTTTTGTGTTCCACAGCAATAAAAGATGTGTCTTCCTGTCTCCCCCTGGGAGATAACGGGAACAGGTGATAAAGTGGTTAATATTATCTTCTACCACTACTTCTGTCTAGTAGCTCCTTCTAAGCTTAAATAAATTTGTAGCAGTTCTTGTCGATGTTTATAGTTCATCAAATTCATTTTCAATTTCAGGTTTCTAAGTCTGTGTATCCCAAAGCTTTTCTTCTGACAGCATCAGGCTTGTAAAGAAGTGGCAATAATTCTTACTAATCCAACTTCAATAAACTGTTGTCACTGACAAGTTACTCATGGGGGACCTGAAAGGATTATGTCTGTAACTGTCTTATGAAATTCCAGCATCCTTCCTGCTTTTATATGGTTTCTAAGAAAAACAAAAGCTAGTAATTCAGGCCAACTGATATTTCTTCTGTGGGGAGGGGAAACGGGCATTTTTGGGTCTGATAACAGAACAGATCTTTAAGCTAGGAACCACTTACTCTCTTGCAAAATACCTTTTATAGGATGTCCTCCCATCAAAGTTGTGAAGGCAAATGGTTTAAATAAAAGTTTGGAGATAAATATAATCCTGTGATCTTTGCCACAAGCAATCTCTACTGTCAATGTGAATTCAGAAGTAACATGGGATTGATTTGCCTTGATGCCTGCCTTTGAATTCTGTACATTAGTGCCAGTTTATTTAATTTTAGTTTTGTATGTACTTTAGGATATAATGGGAGACTCCCTTCACCTACAAGAAGGTATTTCATTCACCCTTTTTCTTTGCAGGTGCTTGTTCATATATGTACAACAAAATTGCTTTTACAGTTTGTATGCTATCTCAACATTGAAAGCATCTAGGAATGGCATTCCTTGATTCCTATCTCCTTTCTGCCATGGAAAGGAACAAACTGCCAAGACTTCTCTGCCAATAAAGAATACTTTTCTGCATTTCTTTGTGAGTGTAGCTATATAAAGACAGTGTAAATTAACGAATGTTTTAAAACTAGGAAGTACGTTATTCTAGACTGACGGAGCAGATACTAGGTCTTGCTTAACTTCCCCTTTTAGTCAAGTGGTAGGCTGAAAGCCTGCCTGCATGTAACCTTAATACAATACAGCTGTATAAATTAATGTTTTGAATAGTTCTGAGTTAAGAGATTTATAAGAACAAGGCTAGTAGCTGCAGATACTTCTTCATTCTCCCTAGCACCTCAGGTAAGCTCAAAGTTGACCTCATATTTGAATAATTTGCCCATGACGTGCTTCCATATGCAGAGGTTTCTCCCAGAATTGTATTATTTTGGCATGGTCTCTTTTCTTCAAATAATTGTAGGACAGTTATTTATGTCTTTCCTAACTAAGCCGAGCATCTGGAATTGCTTGCTCTCTGCCTTCAGAAATGGAAAAAAAAAAAAAATCTATGAATGCGGACAGGTTTTGGTTTCTCTAACTTACAATAGTGTCTATTTTAGTCTCTGAGTATCTATTTTGTAAATAGGGAAGAGTAGACTTGGTTAGAATTTTTGAAAGCAGAAACAAAGTCTTAAAGGTCAGTCACTTCAGAAGTGCTCATTTTTCCTTAAAATATCCAGTTAGGCATTTTTAAAGAGTAAACAGGCCAGAAATAAGTTTTTATTCTTCAGCACAGGGCTACAGGCTAAGGAAAAGGCTGAAAGCTACGAATTTGCATTCTGGGATTGGTGTTCATAGTAGTGACTTTGAACCGTGTTGCAACACTTCTGAGTGCTTTACTGATTTGAATATTTCTGATAACAATGCTTGCACATCAGAGAAGCCTCTTGGGGATGAATAAGCATGCAGCTTGTTGGCAGATGAAATTTGCTGTTGACAGATTCAAAATCATGAACAGTAACACAATATTATATTAAAACATTGTTAATTTTTAAGCTTTCAAAACATTTTATTGTTAAAAAAAACTTTTGGGGAGCTCTGATTTCTGATGAAATGCAGATTAAAACACTAAACTATTATGATATTCTCTCACAGAACATGTTTCTGACTGTCAATTTGTGAAAGGTACTGATATGGCTGAGTGAAATTTAGAGTAATTTCTGTGTAAAGAGAGAGTGGATTTTTTAGCGTTCTTTGCTTCACTCTTTTTTCCATTGGAAATATCTAAAATGGTGTAAGACGTGAAACGCATATCCCATATTTAAGCATTTTATTTACTTACTAGGACACACAACTGAACTTTGATACACATAGAATTGATAGCATGAAATATTAGTTCAATTTAAACCAGGAATTTTAGAGCTGCTCTTCTTTTGTGTGTGTGAGACAGCAGCTTTGTGGGAGCGCAGGATACTCTAGAGTACAGTGACTATATTGAAAACCTTTTCATCAACAGAAGCATTCAGAAGAGTAGAATAGATCAGGTATATCCATCATGGGCTGGTCTCTGTCTCTCTTTTCTTTTGTGTTTTTTTTTGTTTTGTGGGGGTTTTTTTTGGTTTTTTTTGTTTTTTTTTTTTGTCCCTGTCTGGACTTGACTACACTCCTTCTTTTCACCTCATGTGTCTTTTGAACTTCCATGTCATTCTGCATAAGTGTGACTTGAGTTTGGGTGCTGGGGAATGATCCCTTTTGTCATTCACCTGCTCTTACCAGTGACATCAGCATCTCAAAGGGAGTGAAGTAAGTATTCTGCCTTTGGCCTTGTGGAGTATGGGCTTATGACAAAAAGTGGAAAGAGCTGCAGTTGGGAGGAGTTTGAGAGTCACTGCCTTTAGGTAGTAGCTTTTATTGGCTAGTAGGAAAGTTATAACTCTGTTTTCTGAAATAAATCTGTTTCAGTGGCTTGGCACTACCCCAATGTACCTTTTTGGAACAGTGATCCTTGACATAAGTGAGTGTTGAAGCAGCTCTTTCCTATTATGGACAGAGTGCTCAATGGCAGAAACTAAATGTCTGTAAAATACTGTTTGATAATTCCATATGATAATCAAAACTTTGATAGTGCATGTACAGGGGTTTATGGTAATGAAGAAATTGCTTCCTCATAGTTTAATTTCCTATCGTGCATTGCTTTTGTAGTGCTGTGTGTGTGCGCAAAGGCAGTGAATGAGGCTCGAGAAACTGCCTTACAAATACGGGGTTTTTCACAACTAACATGAATTAGTTCTCGTCAATGTCCTCCATGTTTGGTGCTGTTTTCCAGTATTGGTAGGATGTGATACCATCTAGGGAAAGTTCTGTATGCCTAAAGTTCTGGGTTTTGAAGCCACTTCTTGTGGGAATGGTGCATTTTATTTGCCCTCTGCTATCTATTAGGAATGTGACACGGAACCCAGAGTTAGAGAGATACTGCTTTCTTAACTAGCGTTGTTTCCCTACCTAGTTTCTTGAGAAAACTCTTTTTCCACATCTCATGAACTGCTCAATAACTTCTCTGTTACTGTATATGTTCTCTGTTGTGTCATAAGCGTGCTGTTCATGATCTTGGAGAATACTCTGGCTGACCAACAAATCAAGAAGTTGATTGTACTTTTCCAGGGGTTGTTTATTCTTCAGACTCCTGGTGTATGAGATAGGATAGAATTTGTGGATCCTGTTAATGGTTTGAGTCTAGCTCTGCATCATCAAGACCATGAATTTATCTTTGAATCTAAGGCTTCCCCATGGGAGCAGTTTTTTCCATAAATTTTATTTAAGTACACCTAGTAGAATGCAAATTGTACTTTTACACTCATTTTCCATCTTAGAAAGTTCTACTACTGTAAGTTCAGTGTTGTTTTTTAACAAGTACGTTCTGACTACAGGACGTCTTATGACACTCCTCTGTAATAATCCAACAATAACCAGTGTTGCAGTTGGTTGACCTGCATGAAACTTGGTGTTTTTTCTTTTTTCCTCAAGCATGTTGTGTTTAATATGTGCATCTTTTCCTTTTCAAATTATGTTTATTTGTAATCTCAGTGAAAGGATGACTTGATCAGCAAGTTGAAACACCTGCATGGTGTTTTTTGATTCAAAATAGTCTTGGTAAAAGATTTTATGGGCAGAACTATAATCCACATATTGAAGTGAAGTTACTGTTTGTTATGTCCAGGATTAGACTGAATTGTCTCAAATGAGTAGTTAACTTCCTACTGTCTGTAAGGCGTAAGAAGCTTAAGTTTTCAGCAGTAAAACAATAACTTCCGTTATTTTTCAGGTTGACGCATGAGAGTTTAACATGAATATCTTTGCCAGGTAGGAATGCAGTATCTGATTTTTGGAGTCTGTACTGCTTCAGCAACTTCTGTTCGTAATGTGAAGTAGTGCAGATATTTCAGAGGTACTCTGCATGTGTGCTTCACCCAGTGAATCCTCGCTGACTGCTTTGAGGGTCACTAAACAGCCTCTTCTGTGCTTATCCTCTTCAAGATTCATCCAATGCTACCCTTACCAACTCTTGGTGTGGCAGAATTCAAAGACTGCATACCTGGCTAAAGTTGTGCTATGCTTAGTGTTGTGTGTTTTGCCTCATTACAGATAAGAAACTGAGGTACAGCAATGTTAATTACCTGAAAGCAAATAGGAAGTCTGTAGTTAAAAATGGGGATCAAATGATTGTTTCTCTAGTTACAGCAACATTAGACTGGGTTTCTGTATTTTAATAACTCCTAATAAAACATGTTTGTAAGATAGGAGCAAGGTTAGTAATTCCCTGTGAAACTGCTTTAGTTTCTCTGCAGTGATACATTGACTGAAAGTATACCCTGTGAAAACCTTTCATTCTTTCAGATCTGGTAGATCTCAGTCATTGTTGTGTGGGTTGGGCTTTTTTTATATATTTTTCGCTGCTATTTGTATTTTTAAGCAAATAACTGAATATCCACAAAAATATGGGAGATGGAGGCCGAGAAGGCCAACATCCATTTCTAGATTTGGGTGCTAAGCCATTGAGTAAGTTAATATTTGTCTTGTTATTAAATCAGATTAATTTTTATTGAAAGACAAAAAAGCTACTGCAAGCCTCTTGATCAGCCAAAGGGTTTTGCATTGCTCTTTATGAAATTGGCTTGCGTGTTTTAGTGTGCTTTCTGTGATGCTCATGACAGTACCATAAGGCACAAGTAATTTTCTAGTTTAGCCACAGTGACAAGCGTGTCTTTGTTAATGAGATTTATTGTTATGTAAGTCTTCTGACTTCCTCTGTCTTGTTTTTGTCATATTCCAATATTCAGAGATTACTGGCAAATGTCTGCTGTGGTGGAAAGTTCCTGCTATAGCAGGTTCTGCTATAAGAACACCCATAAATCATCCAGTTCTTTGGCAGTGTCTTTGCCACATGATATGTCCCTGATAAATTGCATAAGTTCATGAATGGCAATGCAAATAATTCCATAGTAGGTAATGTTTGTTCTAGCCCATGCTAGGCATGACGAGCCTCGACGTAAATCCTGTCTATCATGAAAGTTAACTAGCTTCACTTATTCTGAGACTCCTTACAACAGAGATGATACAGAAGATGTCTGTAGTTGCACTGAGTGAATCTGAGGCCAAGACGACTTTAATCAATCCTGTTACAGCAGATGATTTAACTTCTCTGTGTGCTCTTAATTGTGTGTGTGTGTGTAGCCTTTTCCTGTCAGCAGCCAGACACGTATGTGGTGTACAATTAATCTGTGCATCTGTACTAAATCCAACACGCCCTGTAGGCACTGAATCATAGTCCTTGTACAGCTCTGTAGGCACTGAATCATAGTCCTTGAACAGATGAGTACTACAGCACCACGTGATAGATCCAGTTTCTTCCTAGAAGGCATGCATCTATGGTGCATGTGCACGCACTTTCGTTTATACCTCTTGCCAAGCCGGAGCTTGTTTCTGGGCTTCTGTTACACAATTCATATAACTCTTTTCCGGATACAGTGTTTCTGAAGAGCTCAGGAGTCTCTGCCTTTCATTTGGTTGAACATAGACCTTGTATGTGGCACTGCCTATGCTCTGGTTGCACGGTGTGGTAAGGGCCCTGTGGGTTTCTCATGAAGAAGCAGCCTAAAGCACGCTCCACCTGTAGAGCAACTCTCTTGTCACATGGTTTGGAAGCACTTCGCAGATGGAGTCCCTGATCTAAATTTGGAGATTGCAGAAGCCAGGCACCTTAATTTCAAGTCTGGTTACGCTTATTAGTACCATTTATCCCTGTTACTCTATTACTCCTGAAATTCGCGGTCCTAGGACTTTGTCTCAATGCCCGCAGGTATGTGCAGTGTTTGTACTGATGATACTCTTGGTGCATGTGCTTGCATCTGCTTGCAAACTTAATGGTAAGTGGATGAAGGGAAGTTGCTATGTATGCATGTCTGTTGTTGGAGTTTTACTTATGTACAGCAACTTTGTGTCTACTGGAATTATGATGGGCATGACTCTAGAATGTGAATTTTATGTTATTATGTGAATTTTACGTAATACAGTGCCTTTGCTTCATGTGTGTATTTAACTTTAGTTTTGTGGCTGCATTTCTTCACGAAAAATGGTACTTCAGAATCTGTTAGTCTTCAAGTAAGTCTTTCTAGCCTTATAGTAGCAAAAAAGCTTTGTAGTGTGACAAGTCTCTAAAGTAGGGGTTTTTCCCTACTTGACTGCTGTTCCAGGGTAAAGTTTGATTTGAAAAGGATGAACTGACTCCCTTGTTGAAGTCTGTAGAACATGTATGTGGCTATTTGAATGTTGGTGTTTGTTATTTCACTTCAGCAGAAAAATATAAGACTTGTTCTTAAATGCTTCCTTTGTTACTCCAAATACAGGGCAATATAGAAAAATTGTTGCGCTCCTGTTTTGACTGAGGTTGTAACATGCACGTTAAATGTAGGAAAAATGCCTCTGGAGATGATGGGATCTGCAAGTACGCTTTGAACAAAGATCTTGTGCTCTTTCAATACAGACCTAAATGGGAGGATGTGGGAGTGTAAGAATGGCTTAAAGTTCATCAGATTTCCTGTGCAGGAGTAGGAGTCCAGTTGCCTTTAATGTCTCTCTAGTGAGAAGCAGATGTAAAAGCTGAAATAGTCTGCAGACAACCTTCTGAGGGTGAGACTTCAAGGTCTTAAACATAAGCTCTGCACTATCTCTTTTTTTTTTTAAGTAAATATTGGATCCTAAAAAGGTCATTCAGACTGTTTAAGCTAAGAGCTTAAACTATTTACACATCAGATGAAGAAAGTTAGGTACTGTAAACATGGCTAAGAGCTGGAAATAATGCCTGCCTCTCTGTGGACTAGGTAACAAGCTTGTCTAAATCCAGCTGATTAGGAAATAGGGAAAAAAAAGGATATATTGACCAACTGGCCGGATCCAGGGCTTCATAGCATCTCTCCTTCCCTCCCCTGCCACTTCAGAGTTTTTAAATGGCAGACTCTTTTGCATAATAGCCTACTGATGGTAGCATAAGGGGAACCTAACTCTAGTCTCTATTTGAGGAGTCTTGAATTCAATGTCTGCTTGTGAGTCAGGCTGGTGCCTTGTTCAGCTGAAGTTGGGACACTTTGCGAATAGGGATTTAAGGGGTGGGTCCAGGAAAGACTAAGCACAGCAGAACCCGGTGAGAAGGAATTTTTATGGGATGGGAAAGTCCTTGGGTTTAGTCATTGCTTACGGTAGGTCTTTGTTCAATGGAAACCTTAAACTGTTCTTGGAGTTGGGGAATATGCAAATTCTATCCTCTCGTTACAAGCCTTAACTAATTGAAGAGTTCATATAGATTGCTCGTAGCTTTAACCGTTAAAGTAGGCTCTTTGATGGCAGTCCTACTGGTCTGCTGGTTCTGGTCACACCCAGGCCTCCTTCTGTTGTGCCTCTGTAGAGAGTAGAAAAATTAGGACTGGTCACATGTTAACTCATTCCATGAGTTAATTCTTGTTTTCTAAAATGTAATTCAATCCCTTGGTCAGATGTTGTGTATCCAAGGAGCAAACATATATCAACTGAGATCTAGGGTCAAAAGATATGTGGTGTCTGTACTTCAGGATGAAGAAATCTTCCAAGATGTGTCTGTTTCTCTAGATGGCTAAAAGTTTACAAGTCAAAGTGTACATATCAATAACTTGCTCCTGACATCTGATTGCCAGAATTATCAGAGCTTTTGCAAGGATTGCGCATTTCTGACCAACTTTTTATAAGTGACATGATCTAAACTTAATTGTCTTCCTCCTTTGTATTGCATCAAGAACATCCTTGCACCAGTAGTAGGAAAAGATTACTCCTATTTCAGTCTGTGTGTAACTGTACGTACCTGCCCTTTCCCCCCTGCTGTGGAAATTTGTTCCATAACTAATCTGGAGGACATGTCATCTCTGAGTTGAGTCACTCTAAGGACTTGAGTCGCTCTCTAAGGAGTAGCTCTATTTTGAAGAGGAACTAAAGAAAATATTGGTTATGTCTTTTCAAGTCCTGCCTCGAATATATTCTGACTGCCCATAGTTAAACAGTCCATCTTATATTAGAGTGTTCAAATAACTGCTACCATTACAGTCCCACTTCAACATTTGCCTTTGAAACAGAGGAATATGCTCGTTGTATTGGTAAATGGAATAGGTATTTAGAAGTTTCAGTTTTCTGTTTTACACAAGAGCTATGTTCTTCCTGCTGCTGCATTTACGGTAAATGTAGGCAGAGGTTCCAGAGCTCCAAGAAGCTGGGTGAATGAGGACTTGAAGGTAAGAAATGGTCTGATAGTAGTCAGAACTTCTGAAGTGTGATCTCCTGGATCTGGAGCTCATTGTAATTAATTAATAATTTTTAAAAAGCTGATAAAGGTAGTCATCTTCTGAGATTCAGACCCTCTGTAATACTTAGAGTTGTTTTGAACACCTGTATTTTTAAGGGAAGTTATTAAACCACGCAACACTACTGAGCTCAAAATGTCAAGTATAGTGTTTGAAAGCTGAGATGTGGCACTGACAGGAGAAAAAGTGTTCACAGTTGGAAATACTTTCTATCACTTTGGAGTAATTAACAGAGGAAAAGCTGGTCAGTGTTGTGTTTGGTAAATTACTCTTTAATTAATGCATTGTGTTGGACTCGTAATACTTTAAACTTGTGCCAAATGTTTGCTGTGGGGACAAGGGAATGTTATGGGTGAGTCTTTTCCATTTCTGGCTTTGCAACTCTTAATTAACTGGATGATCTTCATTTACACACAAAATTAGCTTCTAGTACATGAGTATGTTTTGATGCTTTCCAACTCAAACCTGTGAGGAATATCATATTTAAGTCCTGTAACTGATGTTGTTCTGGGGAATGAAGAAAGTAGTGATTTGATGTTGAAAATGGTCAGGGTATCTCTTGAATGCTGTGGTGTTACATGGAAGCAGAGCTGGGCGATCTTCTGGAAGCAAATATTTTTAATTTTGTAATGTGTCATAGCATCGTCATTATTAACTGTATGATGTGCAGTTGAAGCTCAAACTATTGAGTTTTAGTGTTGTTATTTTGATCTTAAACGCTTGGTTTCATTGCTGTCCTGAAAATAAAGGAATGAGAACTTACTTTTTCAACTGTGTAGAAGTAAACTACTGGGGATTTTTTAATAGTTCTCTGACAACCAATTCCTCAAATCACAGGAGAATTTCCTCATTCAACTGAAAACTAAAGTTTTGGCAATATATATTGGTGAGGAAAAAAAATAGCCCGTATAATTTTTGTGAGGGATAAAATTCTCAAACAAGTTTTGTCTTCATGGACCTATCTTTGTGAATTCTAGGATTTATAGGTTTTCCTATTTTTGTAGGACACTGGATGTGTTGCTTTCTGCCTCTTTTTTCGTAGCTGCCTTACTGTGAAGAGTAGCCTGTCCGAAGCTCTGCAGGGATTATTTTGGCTGCTCAATTTGTGTGCTGTATTACACCTGGCAACAGAGTTCTTTATAAGCTACCATAAGCCTTCTGACACTTAGTTATCTTTGTGGATCTTTATGATTTTTTTTAAACTTGTTTTGTATACTCTGCTTCTCTGATGTGCCTTAACCTGTTCATGGGCTGTTGTCGCCAGCAGTCTGTTGCGATCTGTGTTGGGGAGGATACATCACCTTAAATCCCCATTGCTGTCTCTTCCATGCTTTCTATGTTTTGGGCTAAGCAAAGTCAAGCACAGATGAAAATGATGTGGGTAACGTGATTTTTAAATGTGGTTCGTATCTATACAACAGTGTTGGGTATACAGGCTAGGTGGAGTTATTCCTAAACGTACTTTAGACAAAGCTTTTGAGTTGAAATAACCTGCATATTAAGTTGTGAAATCTACATTTCTCTGGGCTTTTGAAGATGCTGTGTAAGTTACCAATCTCAGAGGAAATGAAGTGGCATCTCGGGCTACCCCAGATGGTCACCTCGGTAGTATCCTTGGGAGGTGAGTGTCCAACTGGAGCGAGGCAGGCAACTGGAGTGCGGGTTATTGGGTCGGCACTCGGTGGCTTGTGCAGAATCTAAGGAAGTGCTTTGACCTCAGTTTCCCTCTGCGTCTCTCAGCCCTCAGTCATCCCTGTTACCTGCTTTTGAAGACTTACAGCCAGCTCCGGCACAGGGCTTACCTGGGTTGTGAGAGGCAGTCTTGCTTTGATGATCGCAAAGGCTGGAAAATTATTTAAGATAATTTCAAGCCCCTACCTAGAAACTGCTATATCCGGCAATAACTAGCTGTTTCGCCGGTGTTTCAGCAAACTGTCTTACATGGAGCATGCTGAATCTCTCAGTAAAACCTATTAACCCCTGTGTTACTGGCTCTACCATTCTCTCCTGAAAACACAGCCATTAATAAATTTCTCAGAGGTGTTCTTCCTTGTAGCTCAAGTGAGTGCAAAACTTGGAGGCTTGGGAAGCAGTGGCTGTGATTCTGCCTGTTGAAACATGTACACCGGGAAAGAACACCATGCGGTTCACAGAAGACTCTTTGCATCTTTATAGTTAATAGTTTTCTTGAGCATGAATTTTGTGTGGAGAACAAGATTTAATCAGGCGCTGTACTTCAGAGTTTAATTCCGCCTTCCCATTAAATGACAAAACTAATGCAGTAGTTAAACTAACACTTAAATGAATAGGTGAAGTCTCCTTAATTTACCAGGAACAAGTAGGTTTATTGTCTCCTTCCTTCTTTTGAACTTACCATCCTACAAAGCTGTGCCAACACAGTGTGTGGAGGGCAAGCAAGGATATCTCCTGAGAATGAGCTTACTCTTTTGTTGTTCACCTGCTATTCTCATTAGCCTGTCAAAGAAACAGTGTTAATTTACTCCATAAAAGTCTATTGAAGTAAAGAAAACTAATTTTTGAACAAATATTGACTGAAAACTAAGATGGCAGCTACTTAGTTTTTCTCAGCTGTGTTATTTATACTGTAAGTTACAGTTTGGGGATCTGTTATTTAAAAGGCGGGGGGGGAGGAAAGGAGAAAAAACCTCTCTTGACAGGTTTTATCAACTGAACCAGATTAATCTAAATCATGTATAAGGAATTGTTTCCTTGAAAGCTGGGGAGATCATCCAAAGGGACCACATGTCTGCAGCTTTCTGTGCGTGCCCCCACTTCAGCACCCTGTCCTGTCGATGTACAGTGCTGCCCAGTTGCTCCTGGCCAGCACGCCTGTGCAGCAGCCTCTCTCCTCTGCAGTTCCTCCTGTCACACCAGACTTTATTCTTTGCCCAGCACTGGCAGATCACATAGTTCCTCTGCATGTGGGTGTTTCCATGATCCCTCCAGTCTGCTGTACCTACTGCTGTTCTGCCACACTGACTTTTCCCATCCAGAATTGCTATGCAGCTGTAGCTGCTGGCACTTGCTTCCCTTTCTCACCTGAAGTCCAGTCTGCAGGAATGGGTTGTCAGGGAGGAACTGCAGGACGGGAGGTGCTGAGCAGCAGGGAGAGGGAGCAACGCAGAGCAGTGTGGGACTGGAGGGGCAGAAGAGTCTCCATGCAGGCTTAGGTACTGCTTTTAGTAAAACAAAATCCGGCCTGCTACTTTAGGTAGTTATGACATTCAAAGTTTAAACATTCAAATTTGGCAACATAATGATACGTGAATTGGTCCAGTGCAAGTGTAACACAAGTTTTCTGTTTAATGAAATGATCAATCATTCTTGGAAAAAAAAAAAATCCATTCTCGGATACTGAATAGGAAGCTTTTCATACTGTAGTGTAGCAGGGTAGAAGGAAGTATTTTTGTTGAGTGTGTTGAAGGAAATTGCACATGCTGCAATTGCACAAATGGTCACTCAGCCAGCAGAACTTTCAAATCCTGTTACCAGGCGGTAGACAGTGACAGTGCTGCTCTGCTCAGCGACTTACCAAGCAGTGTGCGAGTATAAGAACTCATGGCTTCCATTCAGAACATTTTAGCTGAATTGTTAACTTCATACAGTTGCTTGGCAAAAGGACCATGAATGAAAGGGACTGAAATAGGGTAGTGGAACAATTGTTAAAACAAAGCCTATGCTTTAACAAAGTGAAAAAGGTGTCTTGGATGTTCTTTAGATTTCCCTTTCTGCAAGAGAGAGTAGTAGTGCTTCATACAACAACACTTGCAGGAAAAAAATCCCCAACATTGATTTACCAGGCATCTGCTTATCTTAGATGTTGCCTTGACACAAATTTACAAAAGTTATCGTTGACTAACATTATTCTCTTTTTGTTTTTACTTTTGAACTCTGTTGCAACTATTTGCTTCCATGTAGCTGCAAATAAGATCCCTTGATTTTATTTATCAAATTTTGCGTAGTAACTCAGAGTCCTTTTCATAAGGTTTTCTTTTGCAGAAAGGGGAGGAGGGAATGGGTGGTATCTTTTGATGATAGTTTTCGCTGTGACTAAAATCATCCCCCAGCCTCAATACTGCATCTCTCTTCTCCTTCCCTCTACCCTTCCCAAAATGGGACAAATCAGTAATGCTATGGCCTTTGTGATTAGAAATCTGACTGCAAAGCAGCATATTTTTTGTTAAATGCTTGTTAATCAGGATTATCAGATGTAAGGGAAGCTGCTGATAGCTGATTAAATACAAATTAATGCTGAATATTTACAAGTTAATGCTGAATATTTCATGCCTCTTCAGCTGGATCTGCGATGACATGACAGGGATTTTATATTTCTAAAACAAGTTTATTCTAAAAAGAGATGCATTGCAGAATGTGGTTGACTTTGCTGTACAAGCAGAAAGAGAATTGTAGTACAAAATGGGAAGATCACTCTTTAAAACAAACCTTGAGATGCGACATACTGACAGGGTAGATTCTGGTACCAGGAACAATACCTGAAGTAGTAGCAACAGTGGTTTTACTGGAGACAGGTTAATTGATGACACTCAAGTATTTAAATGAGCAGAAATCCCTGAAACAGAAACAGGCTACAAAACCCCAAATGGAAAAGGCTTATGAACCTTTCACCACAACAAAAAGGTGCCAGTTTTGGCTAGTTCATCATTCAGTAACTGTACTAAAAAAGGTAGACTGTTTGCTGTATAAACCTACTCCAAATGAAGTTAAAAGACCCTTAGAATGCTTGCAGTAGACCTCAGTACCGCATTTCCATAGGAAATGCTGTTCTGACTATACAAATGCTAATTTTCTAAATCAGAAACTTAGTTTTGAAGTAGGAAATCTAAGTGATCCTAGAGTAAGTTCAGAAAGGTAAAAACTGCCATTGGGCAAATTTTTCTTTAACTGATGAAAACTGTAGCAATGAAGCATTTTTTCCTGTGCGCAATATATATGACACTGTAAAGAAAACTTGAACCGAGACCTACTTTTTTCTGCTGCAACTATGTGTAACTTGGCCCAGTAATGCAGAGATGTAATGCTCTATTTTTTTGTGCTGTAACTATGTGTCACTTAACTCAGTAATGCTGAGATGCAATGCTCTATTTCTGATGCTTGTGATCATGGATAGCTAATTGCCTTACTGACTCACAGAAGAGTTTGTAAGGATGCCTCTCCTTATGTCACTTCCATAAAATCACAAGGGTTTTTGAAATCGGCATGTTTATTTGCATTCCTAAAGAATTATGTAGGTTCCTTGGCACTGCAGGATTAACTTTGATTTACCCCTGGCACTGGCTTATGTAATTGAAATACTGTGTATTGTTTATGTTTAATGGATTCTTCTATTTGTTCAGATTCTGAAGACGAGCTGCTGCATCGATAATCTGAGGAAGGGAGTTCTCTATTAAGACTGCAAGAAGATACTACCAACTGGTAAACACTTCTTTAGGTGTCTTTGCTTGTAGAATGTTTCTTTGTTTTCCATAATATTTTAGGTCAAGGAGTACAAAGTATTTTGATCTATTGAAAGCAAGAAGTAGTTCATGCAATTTTTTTTTTTTGTAATTAACTGTAGCTTACCAGACAAAAGGCTCAGTAGCAGTAGATAACATGTGGGTATTTAAATTGGACTACAAAGTGATTAAATTCCTGCTCTCGCGGTAGGAGAAAAAAAGGCTAGCCTTTTTTTTTGTAGTGGGATGTTAAACATTGTGTATTTGCCTTTTTCACTGAGACTAATAAAACGTGTCTGTACCTCTTACTATATAAAGACTATTTGAAGTGTGATAGTGCAAACACTGCAATTTCAAATCTGATGCTTCAGAGCATGGAAAGAGAGAAAAAAGGAAACTTTAACAAAATCTAGTTTAGAAGTTGAACGTGGCTAAGCAAGCGAATCTGAGTGTCCAGGTGCTTTGGAAGATGCCATTAATGTGCTTTTAATTATTCTATGGATGTCTGTTGAGGCATAATTTTCACTGAAAATAATATATGATAATAAAATTAAGGACGTATCGTAATTCACAGGCATTTAAAGTCATCTGTGGCTTGCCTCTAGGTTCAGAATGGTAAAAGGATCATCAGTGAAGAGTTATGACCACTTAGTAGCAGTTTACAAGTTAAGAAGTTGAGCTACACTATTCCAAGGCAGTCACAAGAAAACCTGAGAATTTAGGACATCTGAATATGTCTTGACATAGCTAAATCATATGCACATTGATAGTAGGTACCAGATTTACAGCTCACTTCTCAAATACTTCATGTTGTAAATGAAGTAGCAGTCTTCAGTATGGGGGAAGACATCCACAAAGTTGTAAACTAAATATGCATTCAGTTTTCCTCTGTGATTATACCTTACTATATACCTTCTATAAAGCCTGAATCCTACCCTTCTGTTTACTACTACCATTTGAGCTACAAGGCTAAATAAACTCGTGTCAGGAGAGGGTTCTTAGCCCGAAATGGGGTGATGCAGCTGGGTCCAAGGATGAATGTGCAAAGAAGCAGCATCCTAGCCAGTAAGGAAACATTAAGCTTTTAGGAGCCAGATATTTACAGATGGTTTATTAATCTTCACATGTCAGTTAATTTGCCTAAATTTTATAAGCAGTTGAGGATAACTTTATGAAGTTGTGTTGCTGTTGCTAATAGCCAGGGTTCACAGAGAATATTAAAATACTTTGTTCTGTTACTCTGCCATTCTGCCAAACCTAGATTAATGATAGGAGAGTTTTGAAGGCTTATAGTGGTCAATAATGTGCATCTGTCAGAAAATACATAGTGAAACCAATGTTTGACTTTATGTTTTTATGTATAAAAAAAGTTTTATATAAAATGACTTGTATAGTATAGCTCTTTGTGAGCAATAATTTCAAGAGCTTTGTTGCCTGGCTTTGTAAAATAGCAGCTACTGACACTAAAATGTGTGTGAGACTCCTTCCCAAATACCCAGTTTGAAAATGCATGTCCCTCAATTTACAGGAGAAAGAACTGCTGGCGTGTAGTATGTCACAATTGTATTACCAACACAAGTTTTGAACCACGTTGTAATTAAAATCTGATAGTAATTAAAAATTTAATTACTAAAAAGTTAATCCTTTGGATTATCCTGATCATGTATGATGTGAATAAATAATGTATGTCTGTCACTAAATTTGAGTGCATAGCTTGCCCTGTACAGAAAATTGAAAAACTCATTAGCCTGGCAGTGAGGGGTCCTCTGTCCATTTCCCTGCTTCGGCTTCCCTTCCCACCCCATCATCACCCCATCTCTCTCTGAGAGAGAAGTTTAACAAGGATGGCCATGCTGAGTGAAACTGGGTAATTCTAGAAAGCAGCTCTTCGTCTGCAACTGTGGTAAAGTATTTGTCTCAATTCATTGTTTCCTTTAGGACTAAGCAGTGCTTTTTAGCTCAGGAGTAGTGTTGCTCAAACTTGATTTCACTGTTTCCAGCATTAACTTTGGTCTGGGAAGACATCAGCCGAGAGCCTACTGAGCTCTACCACATTTAGACCTGACCCAGGTCTCAGCTCAGGCCCCCTACTCTGGGAATATGCTGAAAGGAGAATGCCACACCTGAACACCGCATCGCTTGGGGCAGAGCGTGTCTGGGTCTTGCGTGACTGGTGCTGAGATAGAAACATTAAGCCAGCTGGACCTTGGTGTGGTGCAGACTAGCCCAAGTGGTTGTGTAAGACATGTGTGCCTGTTTTATCCAGGTGCTATTTCTTTTGGTTATGATGTTTCAGCTTTCCATTATCACAGACACTGAAGGACATAAAACATTTTAGTGTTTGCCCTGTTTTTCTTGTATTAGCTTTTCTTTCTCATTACGTTAACTTACTTATACGGGATTATTTTTCCAGAGTATCAGTCATTCAGAAAGGATCTTGGTAATTATCTCCTGCTTTTGAGTATAATCTCTGATAATTATTCATTCTTATTTTATAGCTTTATCTCTCATATGCAGCTTGAACTTGTCAGCATCTTGAAGATTTAAAAATCTTTCCATGCAACTTAGAATTGTTCCCCTGTAATGATGATGAGAAGACGTTTTGAGCAAATTGATTAACATGTTGTGGAGTCCCTGTTCCAGCACTGCTGTTGCAGTGTTTGTGGATTAACAGGTTTTGCATTTTGTGCTAATTTTAATAAATATGAAAACACCTTCAGTATTATGTTTGCAAAGTGGAAGCAAATGCATACCTGTCATTTTCTTATTAATTTTGAGAACTCTTTGTTGTGGCTTGTATAGCTCTTACAACAGTAGCATTTATCTGGCTGACATATTTTTTTAAATGTTCTGCTTCCTTGTGGGGAGAATCTTTAAAATCTCTTCGGTAACGATTTCAGTCTTTTAGTGCAAATCTCTTAATATGTGCTAAACTTAAAAAGAGCAGGAAAGTTTGTTTCTAGTTGTTCCCATACCTGTGGGCCGACAAAAGTTTAGAAATGAAGGACCTCATTCAGAAGAGATACTGTACTGAGTAAGGCCATATTGCATGTGTTACGGACTTCTGTATGGCTTTGACTGACTGGGAAGTTTATATAAAGTCAAACGTGCTGCAAGAAATATAAAGCAAGATTCTGTTTTGTTTTGCTCCATGCTAAATGTTTCCTCTATTGAACGAGGAAATAGGTGTTAAAAAATGTGCAGCTTTTAATGTGTGCTTTCAGTTTGGGGAAACCTATGTGACCAACATAGACTGTGATGAAGTTACAAATGCTTCTGAGCAACTTGAAAGCTTTCACCAGATACCAACAGTAGGGTAATGTGGGAACCACTGGGGTAAAAGAATAATCCATCACAATGAGGCTATATACTGTAAATACGCAAAGAAAAATGTGAATGTCTTTCTGACAACTGAAACCACTTTTACTTCCCGTTTGTGCCACAAGTTAAAAACAATCTCCTTTGGTAGCATTGCACTAAATATATTGCTGTAGGTTTGCCTATAAATTCTATTTGCAATTCAGCAGAGCTTCTTGAATTGATTTGTCACCCGTGTGAATGCAGGTTTGTTGAAATGGTTCTTAGTATATGGAGGTTAAGTACTTTTTGTGGTTTTGACATTCACTATAAAATATTTTGGTAGAAATGCTGATCATTTTACTGATGTTCGACCAGCATGCGTTTATTTTGTATTAATGCTGGTATCTAAGGCAAGAAAGAGGAGTAACTGACAGTTTTTTAGGCCAAACTGAGCTGTCTCCTATTTATTTGCTGTATTTTTATCGTGGGGCTTGTTTAACGTGTCTGGTTGTGTCAGCATGGGAACAGACTGAGGGGCTAAAAGCGTTTGTGCACTCCTGTGTTTTTTAAAGTCTAATAGTACATATTAGCAATTAATGTAAATAATCTGCCTATGCTGACGCAGTGTAATGTGATACCTTTTCTTTCACAGTGGACATAAAATTACTTAAAACCTTCAGTGAAGATGGTAGTAATCTGCAACTGATCACTGATGTTGGTTTTTCTTACTGTAATCAAGCAAAATTCAGTGTAGAGCTCTTTCAAAATATCTTTACTTTACATGCAGTAGTCCTACTGCAACAGTTAGAGTAAGTTTAAAAAGTGAGTTTTGAATCTGGTTTAATGGCTCATTTAGTAAACTGTGTTCTGCTTGAGAATTCAGCAATGCCGATTTGTTTATGAAGGTGAAGCTGCTATTTTTTTCCACCTGTAAATAATTGCTCAGGACAACACAAACTGTTTAATTTTCTTTGTCCAATGAGCCTTCAAATCAAAGACATTAATTAAAGGGTTGTTTTGACTTTTTGAAAAGTCACTTTTAAACAGACCAGCGAAATATGTAAACTTCTCTCATCAGAAAGATATTTGACCTGAAAAGCTGTGCTTGTTGGGACAGGTGACTGGACTTTCGTATCATGTTTTACGTGGTCTGTTCTATTAGGTTAATGTCAGATGTTGCTTATTGCACTTCCTGACTTACAGAAGGACTCTTAAATGCTTGTTAAAGGAAATTTCTAGTTTTCGTGGGGTTTGTTTTTTGGTGGTTTTTTTTTTTTTTTAAAACTCTGTAGGGACTTGAACTATTAACATGTAGTCCTTCAGATCTGGTTAATATTCAGCTTACCGCTTGACCACATAACTGCAGTTTTATTATTTAGAGTCATAGAATATCTCAAGTTAGAAGGGACCCATGAGGAACCCATAAGGATCATAGAGTCCAACTCCCTGCTCCTCGCAGGACTACCTAAAACTAAACCATATGACTAAGAGCATCGTCCAGACACTCCCTGAACTCTTGACATGCTTGGTGTCCTGACCACTTCCCTGGGGAGCCTGTTCTAGTGACCGACCACCCTCTCAATGAAGAACCTTGTCCTAATGTCCAGTTTGAACTTCCCCTGATGCAGCTTGCCTCCTTTAAGCTCCTCGTGGAATTAATTTTGGAAATTATTAAGCAGAAATACTGTGCCACTATTGAGACTCAGTATCATTAAATTACGATGCAGGAATTAAGACCTTGTTGTATGGCTCCTGGGTGTTTTTTCCTGACTGTTGGACAAAGCTGTTGAATACACAGAATGGTCCGTAGGAGCTGGGCCCAGACATTCCCATATTATGTCTCTTGTGTTTGTTACCCTGTATTCTGTAATTTTTGTGCATGCTTCCATCTTAAATGTTACCCAATAAACATTTGAGGTCACAGGTTAAAATAACTTGGTTAGATTCTTCCTTTCTGGACAGCTAGTGATTGATGTGATTGTTTTGAGTATTCTTGTTTATCATTATTACTGGCATCTAATCACCCATGTTTTTCTTTGTATTAGAATAGGCTGAGACTTCTAGTACTGGAATATTACTATTTAGCTGATCTGAAATCTTCCCTTTTTTTAATTTTAGCTGAAACAGTTATCACAAATCTTTCCATGTAGGTGGAGCTCAGGGCACTTCTAGGCAAGCTGGAGGTGTTTTGAGGAGTCTCAGCACTATGTGACAGTTACTCTGGCCAGAGCAGGGCTCCTCTGGTCCTTTTTGGCAGAAATTACTGCTTGTCCCGAGGCTCTATCACGGAGTCATTCTGCCACAGTGTTGCCTCCTGGCTTGTGCATGAGTTACTACTACGAAGGAGCTGCCTCTACTGAGACTTGCTTAGTGGGGCAGTACTAGGGACCTTTGGGAGAAGGAGCTTTAAAGCAAACTGCTTAGGTATCCCCTCTGAACTGCTCAGCTCTCGAGTCCGTGAGAAGCATGTGGCAAAATTTTACTGCTGTTGGTTTCCGTAGGAAGAGCTTTTCAGGCTTTTTAAAAGCTAGTCTCTGTTCTTTGAAATCTGGAATAAACAGATCCATTGCCTCTGAGCAGCAGAGGTGTTGTGTGTGAAACTTCCGTAGCTCTAGCCTAATCAGCTTAGGTCTAGATTCATCTTAAAGTTTTACCTATCAAAGCATTAACTATGGCTTCAGCTCTCAATTTCACATGCTGGTGAGGAACCAGTTTATGGTTAGAACTCACTAAAACCAGTAAAAAGATGTTTTAGGTGGTAAGTTACTCTTTTCTCTGGTTTCCTTTCATGATAGAAGTTTCTTTCTGTTCATATGACTTAGTATAGTCCTGAGGAAAGTGGTTTACCCTGAGCGTAGAAATCTGGATTATAAGAAATAAGGACTCCTCTGTTTAAGTGTTACTGAATAGGGCTATGGGTCTTGGGGTTGCTCAGAGCTGATAATACACTACTAATAATGTTGAATGGGAAAGGCCTTTTGACCTTTTCTTGTCTTACTGTTTTTATTATGCAAGTGGATGAGTATTGCTGCAAACTTCCTGGGACGGAGTATGGTTTCGCTTCTGTTATGCTGATACTGAGTCAGAACTCTGTCTTAAATTTTGCCATATTCCGAAGAAATCATATAATTTGTATAACTGAGATAAAAAACCTGTTGAATCACTTGGTTGGTATTCAGGAACACTTTACAACTGGGTGTTAACAGCGTAACATCAAAGGAAGCATCAACTGCAGAAAAATAGCAATGGGAAGTAGTCATAGGGAAGTTAAATGTGCAATAGATCGCAAATGGCAATATCATTTAATATAAAGGCATCCAATATCTCTTCCTAGCTTAAGAATACTTATGTACTTTTTTTGAGGAGTGAAAACCTGAATGCGATATAGTTCTTCAAAATTCTGCTCGTGTAATATACCCAGTACTAAATCACTTCAGGATTTAGATTTATGAAAGTTCAAAAGAAATATAGGAGATAATATGCTACCAGAAATAGCAAGTTCAGTTGTTTGAATAATTGAGTGTTAGGGACAGGACTTTAATAATTCTTCCCCCCCCGCCACCCCCGTGAAGCAGGAAGTTGTGTAGCCTGGACTAAAATATCACAGTTCTACCCCCCACCCCACCGCCAAAAAAACAACTACCACAAACAAGAAAAACCACCCCAAATTAAACAACCCAAAGAAGTCCCATCTCTGTTTTCCTAAAAGTCCTCATTTGTCTTCGAGTTACCCAACATTTAATATTCTCACTTGCTCTGAGAAGTGAAAATGTTTATTTGGAAATATTTAAGTTAACTTTCTGATTTAATTAAAAAATCCCTTGTACTTGGTCTTCAGCTTGCGGCTTTTTTTTTCTATGTAAAGCTTTGACAAGATGCAAAAATGAGGATTATGATAGTTCATTTTACTGTTTCCACTAAGCCAAAGTAATGGTTTGTTGTGGAAAACATACCTGTAAGTTTGTTGAAATATATTTGATGAAATATATTTATATTTGATGAAATATAAATTTTCATGCTGAATATTAGTCTTACATATTTGTGAATATCCTCTTATGCCATACAAGCTTCGCAATTATCTGTGGTTTTCCTTTTTTTTTTAATTTGTTTGTTTGTTTTGATAAAAGGGCTGTATGTATATACCTTGTCTCCCTCTTGTTAATCTGTAGTGCAGCATCTAAACTTCCTTGAAATATTTTCTTCAAAGCAAACCTGGTGGCTCTTTGCTACATTCCTTTTGAAGCCAAATCTTCAGACTAAGCTTTAGAGAAATGGAAACACTGCTTTCTGGACCTCACTTGGAGTGAGTACGCTGAGTAATTAATTGCATTCCTAACTTAGCGTGTGGAACTGAGAGTGCCACTAGATGTTTGGATGCACGGAATGAAGAGCTGTATGCCCATATAGCTGTGTAGAATATGAGTTATATTGGCAATGCATTTTAATCTGTGAGTAAAGGACAGAAAGCATAATGTGTGCTTTTGGCAGGTGTCTAACACAGGTTGAGAACTGCCAAGAAAGCTTTCATGTCAGATCACCCTTTCTATCATTAAATTATAAACCTAAAACATGGGTTTGAGTGTAGCAAGTCATACGAGATACTATAAGACAGCATTGAGAAATTATATAGGATAGGGAAAGGCTTAATATAACACATAAGCTTTTAAGATACAATTTAGCTTCAGAAGGAGAAACAAAAATGAATGGAGAAGAAAGATTTGAGCTGAAGCTTTCTACAGCCAGAAGTCAAAAAGGTGGTTTTATAGCAGGCAACCAGTAGATTTGCTTTCTTATAACGAACTAAGGTGACTTTGCAATAGTGATAGACTACCTTTGCGTAGACTTAATCTAATGTTTGATTGCCATACAGATATAGCAGAATCTTCTTTTAGAATCACTGATGTTGACATTGGAGTTCACATCCATTTAGCAGTGAACCATGGGTTCATCTGCAGATGCCCTGAAACTTCCTTTGAAACATGATCTTAGCTATGATTTATTTTTTATAGCTTAGCCATCTGTTATTGTTACTAAAGCAAAAACCAAGTTTTATTGCATTTCTTAGTGTTGTTTTTTTATTACCCACAAGATGTGGGATGTATTTGACTTGCGGTTCTGTTTTGGACTGGACTTGTTTTTTATGTTTTAATGTGTGCTTCTAAGAGTAACCAGTTTTTGGAATGGTTTCCTCAAACTTAATTTCAAGTCTGTAACTGAAGCAAGAGAGCTGAAAAGTGTAAAAACTGCCAGAGCAGTGCCGTCTTTGAGCCAGGGCCTGTTCTGTTCAGCAATATGCAAAGGGCAGTTAAGATTCTTGGACAAAGAACATCTGTGCTGTAGTCCACCTCTGGCTCGCACTGGGCTCAAGGTGGTGATGCTTACCAAGGGAAATCCTAGTGCAAGCTTGAATTTCAAACAAGCAATTTAAACATTTGCTCTGTGAAAGCAGCAGAGTGGATTGTGTTTTGAAGATGACTACTAAAGCCTGGGTGCCTAATACCTCACGTGGAGTACATGAATCCTGTGCAAACTTTCTTTAATAAGAGTTGTAAGCTTTATGAAGTAATTCTTTCGGAAGTTTCCCAATGAGCTGAGGTACCAATCGAGTACACAGAAAGTAATTTAGATTCTTATTGCGAAGTGGTTGTCGATTCTTTCTTACTACTCAATGTTTTCAGTTCTTAATAGACAGAAAAACCTGAGTGTTGGAAAGCCTGCAAAATCACCATTCTTGTAGCAAATCTTGACTGACAGTTGCGGGCAAGTCTATGCTTGTGTGTAGAGGCTTCTTAATTAGTTCAGTCAGGATTGGGCAGAAGACGTTGGTTTCATACTGGAAGTTAATGGTTAGCTTTTCTTTTCCGAAATCTGTTTTCGTGTACTGCCGAGTTAAGCAGCATCAGTTCCAATATGAGGTGGATACCCAAAACATAGGGCGTATTTGGTGGTTAACCAGTTAGTAATTTTTTTCAAGTTTCGTTATTCACAATGATGCCAAGTTTACTTAGTGCATCTTTTATATTTGGGTACTATTTGACTTGTGTCAGCTACAAGCTTTTCCTCTGACAAACTGCACGATGCTTGGTTTTTTCTTCTGAAAATGAATAGCTGCAGTTTAGATGATTCACTGTTCCTCTAATGGCTGTAGATGTTTTTCTGCATTTGTTCTTCAACTGTTGTGACAATTCTTTGAATTCCTGTTGTAGTTGGCCTGAGATGTTAACATACGCTTTGACCTTTTTCTGCTGTGGTGAAGGTAGGCTGCAAGTCAAGGGAGGGGGGTGTATATGTAATAGAGATTCCTAGGATGGGATGCATTCATCTTTCTGCTGTTTCACTCCATAAAATGGTTTTTTTTTAAAAAAAAAAAAGCTAAACAAAATCTGTGAGCTGTTAACCCATTGAATGAAAGGTAATTTTCCTGCCCAGAGCTGCTTCTCTCTGTAATGTAACGTTAAATACTTGGCTGCCTCAGAATCACAAGCAATTGAAAAAATGCTTGGATCTGTATTATTCAATTTTCACTACCTATTAAATTATTAGTATACATGTCTCATCTTGTGCCTGTTCTTTCTATATTAATCTGCAGATCCAAACCTTGAGAATCAGTCAGAAGGAAGCTCAGATGTTTTGCAGATCCTCTGTACTAACTGGGAGAACCCAAGCATTCTGAACCTGACAATAGGCGATTGTTCATTTAGACACTCTTGTGTCTGAATTAAGGTGCATCTGGAAGAGCAAAAATTAATCGTGTAAAGAATCCGTCACACCATTAATTTCACATCTGGCCGTTTTTAATGGATGTTCACTCGTTGTTCCCCACTGACTGCTAGAGATCTGCAAGTCAATTTCTTAGCCATTTAGGCAGTTCTCTATTATATTGCATAGTGCTAACCTCTAAATTTAAAATATCGTGTGATGTGAAGTCACACTATGCAAAAATCAAATATCTATCAGCTTGCCAGTATACACCAAGTTGATAGCATCAAATGTGCTCAGTCTGATTGATCTGTTTTGCATGAAGGCATGCTCATTGGCACTAAAAGATAGGAATCCAGTTAATGGATTCCTGTGCTAACAACTCTTTGCCTGTTATTGATGGTAGTCCAACTGACCTATAGTTCAGCTTTCCTGGTTGCTTTCTTTTTGCCTAATGGCTCTACTAGGTCATTCACTCATTCATTTGAAGCCTTCAGGACAAGCTACCTGAGCATCAGCACACTTTTCTTGCAGGTGGTAAGTGCTTGTGATTCTAAGTGCAGTATTCTGTCTGGAAAGATGTAAGAGCTGAGCAATTCTAGTTTTTTTTCCTAATAAATTTATCAGTTGGAAATTTAGACATTTTTGTCAGTAATGAACTAATGCTGTTAGGAAACATCTTTTAAAAAGTCCCTACCTTTGCTACTATAGTTTTCTTCTCCGCCCCCCCCCCCCCCCCGTTACTTTCATATTTACTTCTATAGTTTGGCCATTCTAGTGAATTTGGACTTCTCCTTTTTGTTAATAGCTCAGTGAATTAAGTTGGACTCTCACCCAAAATCATCTTAACCAGAATTCTTGACTACTGCAAAAAAAAAGAAGTATTTTTAGGTATAAATTTTTGTGTTCTTAAGTGTTTTCTGCTATTTGATTTTTCTTTCACTTTTTTCTTATTTCAGGAAATTAGCTTTTTGAAGTAATGTTGGGTCTAGCTTTGATCTCAGTTTCTCTATTCGCAGTATCAGTTATGTTCATCCCTGACCTGCAGGGGACCAACGTTTTCCAGTCAGCGTTTGATTTTTGTTGCTTGTCTCAAAGCACGAATTGAGCAGCCTGCAGTCATGGGTGCAGGGGCGGGGGGGAGGAAAACATACTTAAAATATGCCTAGTGAGAGTGGGTGAGTTTTAGCAAAGTTGCAACAGCTCTTACGAAGATAGTGCTGTTAACCATCTTTTTGTCCTGTGAAGTAGTTGTTCTCCTGAAGTACTAGCTGTTGCTTCCTACTGAGAGAGCAAAGGGAAGCTGAAGCCAACTGGCAAAGGAAAAAGCAGATGCTACTCAAACTTAAGGAAATCCTAGTCAAGGGGGAAACCTCTTTGAGAGAGATGCATACACTGGAAAGAATGGAGAAATAAATTTCTACAGTTGTAACAGTGTCTGACAATTGTCTTTTTGCTTATGTCCAATTCTGTGGGCTGTGAAGTTGTTCTCTCTGGGGTCTCCACTCTGCTTCTTGCCTATTGTGCTGTACACCTTCAGAGCCTTCCCTTGCTAATGTTACACTATTATTTCCTGTGAAGCTTTATATTTATACTGTAGTATTCCATATCTTCTCCTTTTAACTGTACTATTAACATAATTATTTCACCAGCCTTAAGATGGTGGTTAATAATAGCAGACTGAGGCTGTCCAAGAACGTTAGTTTTCTTTGTTAAGCAAATGGTTTTCAGTGGTGACTTGAAAACGCCTTCTCTGGAGGTCAGCATGCAAGCCATGAACTTTTTCAAGAGCTAATTTGTGTGGTTGAATTAAGAATCTTGTGTTACTCTCTTTCTTTTTAAAGTTTGTGTCTACAAAGTGAAATGCAAGTGGAACAATTTGCCATTGGTATTTTATTGCAGCTTTGACTCTTTAGTAATTAAACTTATTACAGGTTATGTGTTCTTATGGATTATCTAACACCAGCAGCCTTTTTCCCTAGAAACACGTTTGTTGCCAAATAATTGTGTTCCCTACTTATTTATACGCCTAGAGATAAAACAGAGCTCTGTGTTCTATTTTTTAAACATACTTTTCAACGGTCATAGTGGCATATAGATCCAGAACTAAGTTTTTGAAGTAGATCCAGAAAAATAGTACAGTGTCTGGAACAGACGCTTGTTTGCTTTCACAAGGTCATGTAGCATTACATTTAAGACTTTAGGTGCAAAAGAATGAATTTTCATAATCTCTTTTTCTTTTAAAACAGACTGGAGGCCAAGGACAGAGTGCAGCACTGGCTGTAGGTAAGAATTGAAACTTAACCTGCTTGAAAACTCTCCTGATATAGAAGAAGCGAAAACTATAATATGTTAAAGGGCCTGGGACTGTGCTGAATATTAGCAATTTTCTCCTCAAGAACTCCTTTTCCCCCATTTGTTTCTACAACTTTTGAAATTTCTAGTGTTTGCTAGGAAATCCTGATCTGTAACCTAATTTATGCCTCTCTATGGTTAAAGATGCTAAACAAGGTTGCAAGTGTTTGGGTTTTTGCTTGCATGGTACTTCACCACACAGCCTGGTAATGATTTTAAAAACTCTTCACTGTAGCAATGTGAAGAAGTCCCATTGTTTCAATAAAGGCATTTTTAGTGTGCACAGAGTATAGTAGGTTGGCCACATTTAAGAACTTGCCCTAGAAGATTGTGCGTAAACTTCTTGGAAGGTGTGAATGAAGAGATAATGTTTTGGTGGTTTTTCTTTCTCAGTCTCTTTACTAAAGTTACTGTGTAACTTCAAATCCTTTCCAAACCAGATGCCTTATGGTAGAAACCAGTATTCTGAACTGGCTTGTAAGACTGAAGAGGTAGCATATGCTTATGTGAGGTTTTAGCTTTTAGTTTTATAACCTGCTACTTGTCATCAAGCTACTGCATAGAGTATGTGTGTTACACTTCATGTTTATTGTGCTGTGCCAGCATAGCTAACTATCTTCTGTCAGATTGGGAAGGTAATGCTACCAAATGTGAGGTAGGATTTATTCTTCTTCTGTTTCTGATTAATCATCAAAAAGCTTTTTGAATTCTGGGGAGCTGATTAAATTGATTTGTCATCAGTTTTGTTGACAATGCTAGAAAATATTTCTAAGTGCTGTGTCCAAAACTATTTGAATGCTCCATTCAGGAGTTAAGAATATATGGCATTATAAATGTGTCACTTATTTTAGTGCATGATTGATGTATTAAAATACTTGTTTCGCAGGATTGCTGGTTTTGATGAGTTACCACATTTTTGTAATTCTTAGGAGAGCTTGTGGCAATGCTGGGTCAGACCAACAGTCCTTCTAGCCTACCGTCTTGCCTCTCTGGGGTTACGGAATGAGTCTAGGAACTGGGCAAGCATACAGCAATATTCTCCAAATCTACAATAAACTAATGGAAAAACATCCAGTGCCAGCAGTAGTAGTACCTTTTTCATTGGTAGCCTTCACTTCGGATAAGTATATTAGCAAAGTTGCAATTTGAACCAATGCAAACTTTTATTTACTGCATCGTGTGCATTTGCAAAAAGATACATTGTAAGAGTCACTAAACTGAGTCAGACCATGGGTCCGTCTAGCCAAGTACAGTCTCCAAGAATCACCATCTTGCTTCCCTCTGCATGTGCACACTTGGTTTTGCTTATCCTTTCACACCCCCAGCTTATTTCTCTACTAGAACAGTGCTGCTTCTGCTCAGGAAGGTGAGAGTCATCCAGAAAAGCTAGCAAAACTCAAGGGATATTGCTGGGAATGGTATTGCCTGCAGAAGGAGGAAGGCTGTCCAGTGACCAGCTACAGCACATGGCAAGAAACTTCTGTTTTCTTTGAAGAAGCTGTGCATCAACAGTATTTTGGGTATTGAAGGGAAAATGTTTATAAACCAAGGTGGTGGTGTCCACTTCAGCAGCCCTAAAGTTCAGGTGTCTGACTGTTGATGCTTTCACCTTCTCCAGCTGTGCTGAGACAAAGTAGCTGCCAAATGCTTAACAGCACCTTAAACCAGTTGGTAATCACCAGTGTGAAGGGTTTGAAGGGACTGGCAGAAGCCCTACCCAAGCAACACTTTCAGTAGGAAAGCACCAGTAAGATAACAATGGTAAAGAACTGGAGACTATTGAAAACTTTGGTTAAGCTTCAAAGGATGGGGCAAACTGGATGTCGCTTTCTGAATAAGGTTAAAACTTGAAAAAAGCTTAATATCCAACAAAACCTGAACCTTTAAATGTGAGCAGATGCCTAGGGAAGAGCAGGAACAGGGAGATCATGTACTGGTGGTTCTTCCAGTATGCAAGTATTTTCAGGTCAAGTATTTTTCTGAGCCAGATGTGATTATTAAATGTATTCAGTATTCTTTAATGGCTTTCTGTTCTGTATGTGTACCTGGTTTTCCCCAAGAACTGCTGCAAGCTCCTTGTGAGATGAGGTGAGATGGACTTGTAGAGTTCACAGATGGACTGGTGCAGGAAATCGTAACTCTGCATGATATTCTGCATACTTGCTACTGATTTTAATGGATTGCAGGTAGTATAATATCACTGGAGAATAGTAAATGTTCCTCTATTTCCAATAGATGGAAGAAAATAATTGCCTTATAATATCTTACACTTATGGGACACCTTTAGTTTGATTTTAAGATTAAAAGAAAATTTGAGGTATGTTGGGAGAGATGGAAAATGAGATAAAAGATGATCAGATTTTCCACAGCTAGAGGAATCTAGACCAATGTGGTCTGTGTTTTGGTTTTTTTTTTTGTTGGTTGTTTTTTTTACACTTGCTTTCTAACAAGAAAAACTATCTGGACTCAGTAAAAGTAGTTGATACTATGCCTCATGAGGATATCTGAAGAAATAACTGGAGATAACAAAGATGGCTGTAGAACCTTGATCTTGCAAGAAATCTCTTGTGAAACTTTAAAGGAGCAGACAACCACGCAGAGACCAGTTTTATCCCCCTCCTCGCCCTGCCTAATGCCTGGCTGTTTTGTTGCTGTTTCTGAAAACAGATGGGATGGGAAGGAGTATCGTTCTGCTAGTCATCTTCTGTTGTACCATCAGTAACTTGTTGTGTTTCATTAGCCTTATATATTCTGCAAACATGCTTTGTCTGACTGGTGTCTCAGAAAAAGGAAACTCCACAGAATAATCAGAAAGCTATCCTGAAATAGGGAAATCTGCCCTTCCAGCTATGTGATTTGGAAGGCCATGGGACTTCCCTACCTCCTTGGTGGTTCAGAGCTGGTGTGACACTGAGCTGAATTCACAGATGGGCAGTCAGTGTCAGGTTCATACACACAAGGTTTGCGGTTTAGTACTGTGACATTCCAAAAAAATCCCTTGAGGTAGAATATGTCAATGAATATTTATATCCATGAACTCAATGACTAGATAATTTGTCATAATATTGTTAGTGTAGGATTTGCAAGCCAAGGCACTGAAGGGGTGCAACAGTTTGGAGCCAAACTAAAAGAAAACATTATCTGAGTATTAAAGAGCGATGCATGCGATTGTACTCCTTGTCCTAGTGCATTAGATGGCAGTGTTACCAAGGCTGTTTGTCAGACCCTCAGTGCAACTTCATCCAGCTTGGGTACTGAAATGTATGGGAGTCTGATTCTTACAGATGGGTTTTCAGCTATTCCGAAAGAAAACACATTTCCAAATAAAACTAGGCTTGAAGAGGAGTGCTTTTTCACAAGTGAAATACCAACTAAAAGGTGGCAGATCAATTGGACTAGACACTAAAATGAAGTTAGGGATCGAAAAGATTTTTTTTTCTAGAAGTTAGATAAAACCTGCAGGTTTTGGGGTTTTTTTGTTTTCTTTACACTAAGATGAAAAGCTGGCAGGAGGAGGACTTATCATACAAATTGTTGTTATTGTTGGGTTGTTTTGTCTTGTTTTTTTTTTTTGGAAATGAGAGCTTGACAGTTGTTAAATTACAGGCTGACATCGTTGAAATATGAAACTTTCTTAGTAATGTGGTAATATAGCACAGTTTTAATAGGCATACTATCTTTTGTAGAGTAAGAAGGTTCTCTGTAAATGAATAAAAAAGCAATCTGTAAATCTACCGCATCTCTTGTTAAATGCTTTTTTGCATCTTTTATGTACCTGATAAAAATAGAATGTTCTCAGCTTACTTTGAAGAAAGTCAGACTTCAAGATCAGCCACTGTTTCCGTGATAATGTCACAATATCATGGACTAAATGCAGTCTTTGGGCTGGAAGGAAATTGCTGGCTCTCAGAGTTGTAAGGCACTAAGACAGTACGAGCGCGTTTGTCACAAGCTTCCCTTTCTCTGGAAGATCAAATTGTAAGGTAGTGACCTCTGTTGGAGGAGTTACAGCACTGCAAAAGGCTTCTAGAATTTCAAACTTTGAAGGAGAAAACAAAGTGTAAATTGCATTCAAATGTAAATGTCCCTGAACTAAAAAAAGGTTTTTTTTCCTGATGTTTACAGTGTAATTGAATTAAAAAGAGCAGAATTAAGCTAGAAAGAATGTTGAGCTTGTATCATTTTGAAAGAGGAAAGCATATTTAATTATTTTTTTAGCCCCAGATTCACTCTTGGAAGAACTGTGCAGTTAATCATTGAAGGGTAAATCACAGCAGATTTTTGGAGCATAGTCTCTCCCGTTTTCAATACAAGTTCTGTTTTAAAAATAAGAGTAATCCTTCCAGACAAACTGGGTTTTATTCCAGACTTGTGTGGGCACACTTAGTTATTTTATTGTAGCTCCTGTCAAATAAGTTATTCAGTGTCAGCTGTGCCACTAAAATATTCCCGAATTAACAAGGCTTTAAGACTGCCTCTTCTAAAGGAACTGTGATTCTTCAGTGCTTTTCCCTTGATTTCCTCTTAAGTGGAAAAATGGACTGAATAAACACTGACCTGACCGTACTTTACAATTCTGGTTTTGAGGAATGTGAGCCTTTTTTCACTAGACTATTTTCCCTGGCAGGCCTCCATTTTCCTGATATGACAAGTTTTGAATTCGGTTTTGTTCAGAAAGGAGACTTTATTGATGATGTGTGATCTCAAAAAAAGTAACTTCAGTTTCAACTAAAACAGTTCATTGTATCAAAGTCAGTTTAGCCAAACTGACATCAGAGGCAGCTTTAAACAGCTTTTAAGTAGCCTGAATACTTACTTTCCTATACAAAAACATCTTCTGTCTGGCAGTATAAATTGTTTTTCCACTACTTAGGTAAGATATTGATGATTGAAGCCCCAGGAATTCAGTGGATATTTTTTTTTTTTTTTTTTTGCTTGCATATCTTTTATTCTTCTTCTTATGATTGATTTGCAATTAGTGGTTTGTGGAAGAATAACCGCTAGGTGTCAGGGGTGGAAAGCAGTGCACAGACCTTTGCATCGGTTTAGACTGTGAGGTGTGTTGTGAAAATGTATGTAAAAACTGGTGAAATCTTACGTTTGCTAGAACAAATTGTCCCGCAGTGAATGAAATTGCATGTTTTATGCAGAACTGATGACTGGTGTGGCACTTCATTTATGTGTTTGATTCAGCAGCTGGGATCAGTTCAGATACTGACATCTTCTAATAATGTTACTATAGCTATGATGAGTCCTAAAAATGAGACCAGCTTATCCAAACTCTAACTTGTTTTAAGCTGATAGTACCAAGCTTCTCCTTCCTAAATCTAAAAGCTGGTGATTTCCAGGTGTTGATCTCTTTTCCAGACTACGAGTGGTAACTACTATTTTTTACTATTACCTCAATAATTATTTCTTGTCTGGACAATGTATTTTATTATTTTGGGATTTTGTTTAATGGCAGATCTTTATTACTTTAAACACCACTAGTATCAGTAGTAGCAATTAGAATATGTCAGAGGGCATTGTTGTGGTTTAACCCCATCCGGCAACTCAGCACCACCCAGATGCTCGCTCACTCTCCCCCTGCAGTGGGATGAGGGAGAGAATCAGAACAGTAAAAGTGAGAAAACTCGTGGGTTGAGATAAAGACAGTTTAATAACTGAAATAAAATAATAATAACAAAATTGCAATGAAAAGGAAAATAACAGAGAGAGAAAAAAAACCCAAGAAAGACAAGTGATGCAAATGAAAACAATTGCTCACCACCAACCAGTTCCTGAGCAGCGGCACCCCCACCAATCTCTCCCCCAGCATGACGTCATATGGTATGGAATATCCCTTTGGTCAGTTGGGGTCAGCTGTCCCAGCCGTGTCCCCTCCCAACTCCTTGTGCACCCCCAGCCTCCTCGCTGGTGGGGTGGGATGAGAAGCAGAAAAGGCCTTGGCTCTGTGTAAGCACTGCTCAGCAGGAACAAAAACATCCCTGTGTTATCAACACTGTTTCCAGCACAAATCCAAAACATAGCCCCATACTTGCTACTATGAAGAAAATTAACTCTGTCCCAGCCAAAACTAGCACAGGCATCTACGCTTCTCTAGCACTATTCAGAAGAGAAAAAAATGTGCATTAGACTAGGAGGAACATGTTTGGATCCAAGGAAAATGTTAAGACTTTCTGAAAAGAGCGATTCCCGCAATGTTGTTTTCAAGTCTGTTTCCATCTCTGCAGCACTCTCTAGCTTTTAAGGTTGAGGGCAGCTTTATTCTCACTGCCTGTGAAGCTTAACTGCTTCATTGGGAGAGAAAATGACACTCCATCCTATAGGCTGCCCGCTCTGTGATACCATGTGTTGCTAAGGGCTGCCTTGGATTCCAGCTGATGTGGGCAGCCACCTACTCACTGTCTTTCCCCCCTCCCCGTTCATGGCTAGATACCATAGGCAGAAAATGTTCAGTAAGCCTTGAAACAATTGCCAGGCTGGTAGGATTATCGTTGTAGAAAAACAGTTTAGGGAGACATTCAGCTAGGTTTTTGTTTATGTGGTAACGCTGTAACTGTTATAACACTATAGTGTTATACTATAATGTAAGACTTTTAATGCTATAAGTGTTTTTTCACTTACTATTTTACCAAAATATCTCTGAATCAGAGGTTTATGCTGCGCATATGTGACCAATTGAAAATCTAAAACTCAATTCCTGGAAGAAAATGTTTGCTCTTTCATTATATGCGCTTTCATATAGCGTTGTGCTTAACTTCTTCTTCCAGACTCAAGAGCATGGGTATGAGGTTTTCGTGGAGTACGGTTTTCATACTCTGGGTCTTCCTGTTCAGTCTTAAGCTTTATTAAAAGTAGTCTTGGGAATAGTGTATGCTTTTCCAAAAGGTGAGCTGGTGAAGCAGGCATTCTTCAATGGTCACATACACATTTTTTTCATCTATTTATTTAACTGGGTTTTTTTAACTAGTTTGAAAGCATGCTATTCTTCCAATAGAACAAAGCAAAATTAAAAATGTCACTTACAAATGTCTTCATAGTATTTTACCTTTAACAAGAATAAGTTTTCCAGCTGCTCACCAGTTGCAAGTAAAATCCTTGTTAATGTACAGTTTTTCTTTCAGCTGCGAGAGGGGGAAGTTTCTTTAGTGCTCGGCTCAATTTAGTTGCATCATGTATTTCTATTAAATTTCCCCTGGGCTTAGCTTAGGGGAAAAAAAAATATTGAAATGTGTCAGGGATGTTTTCAGCATGAAGGGCATGCGTGCAAGGCTTGTTTTGAAAATATGCCTTCGCTTTCCGCTTGTCTGATCGTGACATTACACGCAACATCATACAACCCCATAAGGCTGTAATGGGCCAAATCATTGTAATCTAATGTGGCATTCCATATGTCTTCCTCTGCAAGTAGGTCAAGTTTAAACCATGTTTTTGGCTTGTGCTCTGATTTCCCATAACTTGCCCCACGTGGCTCTAGGATTGTGCTGGAGTATAGAGCATGCCAGGAAGGATTCTGGGCAGCAGAACTGGTCAGTTTTTGGAGAGAGACTTTTTCTGTCCAGGGTTTTTTCTGCTCTGATTTCATGATGTTGGATTCATGGCAAGAGAAAATTTCGGTGGTCTAAAGTGTGCTTTTACTCAATCTTACACTGTCAGTTTACCTATGAGTTACTTTTGGACACTACTCTATAAAATCTTAAAATCAATAAGACCCCTGAGAGAAGAACCAGTTTGCAAGTTTTGAAGTGTACTTTATTCTGAATGAAAATAAAAAATAAAATTGGACAGAGGTTGACAATCTGAAGGTGTGTAAGAACGAATAGGTAGTGACCTAAACTGTACTTAAGGCTGGGCATGTGAATATTTTGATGTTGGTCATTGCAGTATGCAAAATTCTTCTTGGTAAGGATTACAACTTCAGTGTGGATTTTTTCCCAGTTGCACTGGAACAATGGTGAGTCAAAAGGTATGTTACCACCCATAAAAGTCACCTCCACTCAATGTTCTGAATCAGCTCTTTGGCTCTGGGACAAAGCCCAACGGCAAGATACAAAACTCAGTTGGTAGTAGTACTTGCTATTGGCTTTGGTCTTTATGCAGGCTCAAATCTTTCTTGAATTGGGGCTGACTGATGTGGCAATGTGCTCAGGAAGGATGCAGTTAGTGCTGGGAGATGTCCTCGACTAGAAAATGACAGCTCAATGTCAGGGCAAGTTAACTGGAACCACATCTGACTTTCTAAAACAGTAATTCTACTTACTTCAGCTGAAGCTGTGGACTTTCAATGAAATTGAAAGTATGCTTGGTAAATCAGTACTGACTGGCATGCCACTATTGGTGGGTTAATTACCAAGGTAAGTCTTCATAGAACTATCAAAATCTTCCGTGCTGGTGATGCTTTTAAAGGACATCAAATAGCAGAAGAGAGGGACTTCTGTAATGCCTAGTTTTGTAGACTGTTGTTCTTCTACGTGCGGATTGTCATCATCTTTACTATTAGAGCCAGTAGTGGACTTTCTGTCATGTGTTTTGCGCCCAGCAGAAATGCAAATGACGAGCCATCTTGAACAAAACAAGAATCTCTAGTAAATCTGGATCTGCCAGGAGCCGGAGGCATCTCTGAGCTAGGTTGCTTTACTCTAGATTGATCCAGGTGTTCTGCTGACATAGCAGCCTCTCAGAAAGGTCAGTTTTCATTTTCCCCTCTATAGGGTACCACCTGAGTGCAACAGGTCAGCTCTTCTTGCTGCTTAGCTATACCTTTTGAAACAAAATAATGTACAGAAGCGTAGAGCCATCTAACCTGAGCCCTTGCATGTTGACCCACAGCTGCTTCCATGCATCTGGGAAGTTCCACACTCTTGTTTCTAGAAGGCCATTTCAGAGCTCGAGAAACTAGTTCTTACCCTTGCCAGAAGAGTAGATTCCTGTGTGTCGGATCTTGCATTCGTTACCTTGAATGCTCAGGAGAGAGAAAGTATCCTCCCAAGGAATGCTAGATCATTTATATTGTCTCAACTTTTGTCTAAATTGAGTTGTCAAGCTGTTTTTCTAGCTTCTTACAGTCTAACTTTTGGGATTACAACTTGAAGGAATGGTCATTTTCACAGTTCTTAAAACACAGCAAATCTTCTGGTATTAAGGAATACTTGAGATTCTTGAGTAACTGTTAGAATTCCTCTTTAATAAGTTTCAAAAATATTGTGTATGTCCAGCTTCTGCTAGATTTCCATTCACTCCATAAAAACTAAATATATGGTGAACGTTTTGCTGCTAAGAAAGCAAATGTGATCATGTATCTTGTATGCGAAACTGTGATGTGACTAAAGTTTATCAAGATTTTTTCAGTATGCTGAATGCACGACAGAAGAGGTCTGTTACGAACTTTATTATGAACAAGTGTTCATGCAGCTTCGTATTCATGTAAATTGAAACGTATTCCTATATCACATGTTGTCATCTTGTTGCTGTTGAAGTTGAATTAATCCATTCTCATCATCTTCAGTTTCTCTCCTTTTCTGAGAGGCTGTTCACTGAACTGTTACCATTAGGTCAGTTGCACCTTCTGCTTCAATTTGTTTCACATCTACTGTTCCACTGTAGTGCCAAACCTTTTATTGTGCTTCACTATTTGTTAAACTTTCTCTCAGAGAAGAAACCATATATTCTTACGGGCAAACTTTTCTGAGGGATGAAGGTCTGAATGAAGGTATTTGTATTGCAAAACTGAGTCCCTGGCCCCTTACTCATTTTAGGAAGTGGTAGGGATTCAATTAAACAATCTGTTCTGCAGTGGCTATATGCTTTCCTTTAAACTTATCTTCAAAATATTTCAACCCTATAAGCATGCCCCTACTCTGACCTTCAGAAGTAATGTTATCCAATATTTAAACCACACGCATGACCCTGTAAACTCTTAAGAGACTGGTTAATATCAAAACAAAGGCAAAACCTACATAGAGGCATTTACTTGAGATATTGAAAATACTTTGGTGGACGAGGGGATAGTGCAGCTGAAGAGCTGAAGCATGGCAGTAATTGTATATATACTTAAGAGTTCTCTTCAGGCGGTTAACACCATTCACTGCTGCGTATTTTCTACTTGCTTGTTAACGTTGGAATTAACATATGTAATACACTGTTTTGAGGCTGAGGTTTGGTCTTTAAATCTGAATCTACAGACTCAGTCAGCATTAGGCAGCTTGTACTTTTTGGCTTTTTATTGCCCCTATTGAACATACTTGTTTAAGAATACCTCTGTTTCGGCTTTTTCCAGATTATGAATGTCCTCGTTGTTGGGGAGTGGACTAAGTGGCTTTTTCAGCCGTGTTACAGAACATGCTTGTGAGATACGAAGAGTAGTTTCTCTGCTTTCTGATGTTCCTGTTTACACAGCATTGGTGCACGTGTAGCATTTGAAGAGTTTGCTAAGCTATGGGATAGAAAGCTCTGGAAGACCTGCCTCTTTGAAGAAAAACATTTTGATGGATTAATTTTTAAGATAAGTGTCTAAACTGGACACCCTAATTTAAAACTTCCTTAAATAATGGGTGTTTCTCATAGGCTTGGAAATCTGATCAGACTTTCCAGAAAACTAAGTTCAAATGCTTAGGAAGCAGGACTTGCATTTTCTGGCGTTTCAAGGAGGAAGTTGAATATGCAAAAAAGCAAGCATACACCTAGTGATGAGGTTCTATGTGCAGAATCCCATGTGATCAGTTGGATTACACTCGAAGTGGCTTTTCTAAAAATCTAGATTTTAAATTGTTTGGTCATTTTGTAGAAATTGTTGGAGCAAAGACTAATGTAATTAGTTGTTGGAGCAAAGACTGAGTAATTTTCAACAATCTGAGATTAATTCCCACTTTCTTCTCTGTCTTTTGTTGATTGTGTGATTTATTGCTGAATCTTGGGGATCCTGAAAAATTAATCACGTGCTGTTCTTAATTTGCTTTTCCCTCACATACCAGTTGCATTTTTCTTATGGAACTCAAATCTGGCAACACAGGTTCTGAAAACTTGTTTTGCCAGACAGTTTGTTTTGACTTCACATGACTTCCGTTTTCTTTATTTCTAATAAATTAATAATTCTTAACTGTCATGCTACCTCTCTCCAAGTAAACATCAGTCTTCTGTAAAAGTAAATATCAGGAAAAAAAAAAGGCATACACTGGTAGGTTGGTGTAGTTATGCTAATTTGAAACTTGATATTTAGATCTTATGCTTGAATCCAGATGTCAGACTGTTGATGGCTTATTCTTAAATAATTTGGAATCAGGTTTTTGGGTAGTGTCTTGTGTTTGTCTTGCAGCAGCACTCCAGTGAACTCCTGATATTTCAGGGCAATGGTTCTTAAGTATGTTTTCAGCCTCTGTAAAACATGGGAGGGTCCTTGAAAAGGTTGCCTTGTTATGAAATGCAGTTTTCATAGTCCTACTGAAGGTATTGATTTCTGAAACCTACAGTAACGTTTGAAACTGTTTTGTTAATTTATCTAACTGAGATTATGACTATTTAATTTTTCTTCCACTTTTCATTTCTTTTAGCTGGGATGTGACAGCAAACATAAGAAGAACTGTTGAAACTTGATTATCTCCTGTTTTTGGAAAAGTCTTAACGCATTTAACTCGTCACTTTATGTGACTTGACGGGAAAAACTGTTCACTGGCCACAGATGACTACTACTAAGAGGCTTTCCGAAATTTGTTTTGAATTACAGAGAGAGAGTAAAAATCAGGCTTATGGTGACACCAGTTTCATTTGAGGTTGTTGTCCTAAGCAATAATGGATTTGTTGGCTGTGGGTTGCTGCAGTTATGCAAAACAATTGCTCAGTTATCATAGGTAACATAGTTCTTTAAATGTATTAAACAAAGATGAAAAAGAGCCAGTGATTCAGATCTTTATTTTTGTCAAAGCTATAACTCTTAATTTTTTCAATAATCACTCCTCCCTGAGAAGAATGGGAGTGGAAATGCGCTGTACAGTGCACGTTTTCTACTTCCCACCAGAAGGTGATGAATCCAGCGTGCAAAACCTGATGGGAGCCCTGCTCCAGTGAGCTCCAGGCGTGTACTTAAAATAGAAAATGGTTATTGGAACTAAATTATTTTGCCATTTTTATTTTTAGGTTTGCTGGCATGGGTAATCTCATTAAGGTGCTAACCAGGGACATAGACCACAATGCAGCACATTTTTTCTTGGATTTTGAAAGTAAGTCTCTCGGCCCTTCACAGCTGGTGAATTTAAAATGGTAACAGTAGAGTTGCTTATACCTGCTGCAGTGAAGGCTAGGGGACTCAGTTGCAAATCTGCAATTTGAAAGAGAGTTGCATGTGTTTTTTCTGTTCCTTTTTTTTTTTCCTTTTTTCTCCTCCAGTAGTAGCCAAGCTACCATCATGCTACTGTGTAAATTTTCTTTCCTTGTGCTTAGTCATTTTGGGTCTCTGTGGTCAGTGATGTCCATCCATCTGCCTGCAAATCAAGTAATCATAAAACAAAAAATCTGTCAATATGCCTTAGCAATCTGTGCTGAGCAGTTGTTCACTGTAATCCTATCTTATACAAGAGTGAGTACTAAATCATTCCTGATACTGGTTTGGTCATTCATGGTGCAGTTAATGTGCATTTTTTTACATCCAAAAGTCCAAAGTGGAATTGTCTGAGCTTCACAAATGTTTTAGGCAACTTGTGTAAAAGATCTATGGCATACTTGCGTTAGCATTTTCTGCATACTGAAATGATGTATCTTGATGCAGTCTTCTATAATGGCTTTCTGACAAAATTATGAGGGCTGAGAAGATTAAAGCTCTTTCCTTCTGGTGTCCCATCAGGTAAAAATCTGTAGCATAGCTACCATGTCAGTGTTTGCAAATACAGTCCTTAGCCCTCAACGTGGTACTCCTGCTCAGCACACTGGTGCTAGGGTGTACTGGGACAGAATTAGTCACTGGCGATGCCTTCAATTGGAGTTCTGCCCCTTTCCCGAAGGGGCAGCTGTGAAGATGTTGGTGACGTAGTCACTTCTTACAGGAAAGCTGCATTGCATCTCTGGGATCACCAGCTGTACGTCCTCGAGGTGGGGGTCTCCCTCCACCCATCAGGGCGGCAGCCTGAAGGACGGGTTTGTGCCTGATGGAACCCTCTGGTCTTCTTTCCCCCACCGCTTCAATCAACTATGTTTGGGCTGTTCCTTCTTATAAAAGAAAATTTTCTTTTCTCTCATTCTTGTCTTGGCAGGTACCTTAACATGGGGAACCTTCTAAAAGTTTTGACATGCACAGACCTTGAGCAGGGGCCAAATTTTTTCCTTGATTTTGAAAGTGAGAAGATGATTTTATATATCTATTACTCTTTGCCTGCAGTAGACTGCACTTGTCATGTACTAAATGTATGTTTTCACTTGCCATCCTTCTAACAGCTTTGCATGCCTGAGCTATGGATAATTGTTCAGCAAACTTTTGCAGAAAGCAATAATCTGTTTTCAAATAACCTCAGTTTCTAAAATGTAAAATCTTTATTTCAGGGAGGGCTTTCAAATTATATTTTACTGTTGGAATCTGATATGGTTCTTGTTTTAAACCAAAATTCTGTTTGCTTTTAATCAAAACTTTAAAAAGAATTTGAATTATTTGAAGACTTACTGAAATTGCAAGGAGGTACATGCACCTTAAAGGAAGGACTGAATATGGAACCTGATTCTCTTTTCCTCCAGTGTGCCACTGCATACTGAATAATGCTGCATATACAGATTGGCTCACAACAGCTATTCATAGCTCTCCAACATCATCACGTTAAAGGTGTGCATGTGAACCTTACTTGGTTTGGCATTGAAATTTGACAGTTAACCTCATCCCTCCTTAAAAGGGGGGCTCAGAGAGTATTAGAGACGAAATTGCTTTTGAAAAGAAGAGACATATAGCTTGTCTGATCAATGCCAAGCCTTCTGGAAGGTTCACATATAGTTAGTATTTCTGCTTTTATTTTTCGTTGCATGATATAATGTAGTCTAAGAATGGCAGGTAAGTGTTGTTGGCTGCTGCTATGCATGTTTAACTACTTTCTTTTGGGATATGCTATTGCTTTACCCAGCTGCACAAGCATAAAATAAGAAAACCAATGTTCAAGTGCATTTTGACCATGTAATAAAATACAATGGAATAGCATAACAAAAAACTGATGAAGTATTGTTATATGGACAATTTGAGATTCATTATATCTTCTTTTCGTCCCCCAAATTATTTTTCAGTTGTGTTTGATGAAACAGTAGCAATTGGTTATATTAGTTCTAATGTGGAAGCGAATGCTTGGAGAAATACGTTTTTGCTTCAATGACGTTTCAAGTTAAAACTTCTCTAAACCCTTGTCCTGTACTGTTGATTTTATCAATTGTCTCTTCTGAATATATTGTTATTGGAAGATGATAGCCATAGAAATTACTCATAAAGGGAAGATAATCAAGGACTGTGTTAAAAAATCAGAAAGCAAAACTGTTGTTTAAAACCACTTCAGATCTCACATATCATCAGAATAGGTGCGACTTAGTGAAGTAGGGAGAACTGATGTGGGAGAATACTGGAGTTGTGAAGCTCCAGCTTAATCTGCAAATACTGACCATTTCATTGACTAAATTAAATTCAAGTTAGCTGGAAACAAGAGGCATAATTCTAAAATCAATTGCAATAAAAATTGCTTCTATTTTTTAAAAAATATTGATTCTTTAGCTATCAATTTTGTTTTAAGGTGCATGTTTTGAGCATGAACAAGATTTGGCATGAGAGTAAGCAGGTTGCTGACATGAAATGTTTACATACGCAGTCAAATTAAGTGACTTATATTATGGCTGAATTGTTAGACTGTTTTTTATTCATTTTGGACCCTGTCCTGCGTTTATTTCTGCTGCTATACTGTGTATCCATGCTTCTTTCTACTCTGTTTCAGATAGCTTGCCTTGACAGGATCTTGGCTTTGACACAGTCAAGATCTTTCTTCAAGACTTGGCACTTAATCTTGTGGTACTTAATGTTGTGTTTTTATGTAGAAGAGCAAGTAAGCTCTGTATTAAAAACAAATTTGCCAATTCTGTGTTACGCCTGGCCCAGTAATATACGGTTTGAAGTCTTTTGTTCTTAAATCCATATACATCTTTGGAGTGAGCAGGCTAGTTAAACAGTTCTTGCACAATACCATAAAGAGCTAAAAATCCAATGTCCATAAAGCTTTATAGGGATACAAACTCCAAATTTAGAAAGTTTTAGACTGGTTTCTAAGATTTTTTTTTTTTTTCCAGATATTTATCTTGGTGCTAGATTCCAGTGATTTGTGTGACTGACTATCAGAATACATGCAAAAAATGTTCCCATAAATGATATAATGGGCTGTTGGCTTTTCCTTGCCTTAACACTGGTTAAGCTTATGTTTTCTTTGGTCATTCACCTTACCTATTTGAAACAAATAGTTGTCTTTAAGTATTTTACTAAAGTCTCTGCAGTGCCACTTCAACATGAGCAGAGGAAAATGCACAGCTTTGTAAGGACAATATTATTAACATAAACCAGCCACCTACAACGTGGGAAACTTATAGCTCAACTTTTACATTGGTGTCATTACTGTCACAGTGCAAATCCTTTCCAAATTTACTGATTTGAATAGTAGCTAAAATACAGAGTACTTTTGGTTGCAGATGGTGATCTCAAGCTAGCACTGAAAGTATTCTGCATTACCTCCAAAGAACTTGGCTAGGTTTCAGAGGAGCCACAAAGATAGCATTCTCCATAGTAATGATGATAGAGATGAATAAATTATTTCATCTCCAGCAGCCTGGGATTTTTCTTTTCCTTGCTTGTGAGTTTTGTCCCAGCCAGTTTCAGATGACTTGGTGTGTTCTTCCCTGGGAAAAAATTTCAGTTTAAATAGTGTTTGCTGTGCAGTATAAACTTTTAACCCCAAATTTCTGTCCCTACTAGTTCTGTAGGCTAGCCAAATATTTTTTTAAATAGTCACTAAATGTGTGTGTTCCCCGCATGCAATATGTTGTCATACTTCCATAGCATTTAGTTCACATAACAGCGTTTGTATATTGTTTCAAGTCTACTCTTTCGTCTTTAATATGTTATTGTTTGAGCTTTCTGAACTCTAAGTGTATATCGCATCTAGTGTAGTAATGTTCTGATTAAATTTAAAATTAATTTAAAGATGAACTCCCCATTTACTTGTGGGACCGCAGTCTTCACTTTTCTTGTTATTGGATTAAAAATGGGAAAGTTGCCCTGAATAACCAGGGGTCGTCTCCCTTGGCAACAATATCAAACCTCAGAACATTTCGGTGAGCTGTGCTGTGCTTACTGTATTTGTTCTTTCTATGGAAAATGTTGCCGGGTGAAGACAAAGCCTTGTCATAAAGTTGTAGCAGGAACTTACATCCATGGAAGGGGAAAGGGGAAATCCCTGAAATCGTATGCCTCCTTCATCCTGCTGTTTGGATGCCTGGCATTGCTGGTTGCTTTTTCTTAGTTGTCAAGACTAACTCCAGAAGTAAACTCCCTTTCCTGCTCTCTGCCCTCCACGATTAGTGATTCTCAAGTGAAAGTCCTGTAGCTTGAGTTCGCAGGCACATACTGATATGTGGGAATGCTACCTCCGTCTATTAAAGATTACAGGAGTGCTTAAGAAGAGGAACCTTTCCCTCTTTCTCCATCTGTGATGGGCTTTCAGAACACAATGCTCTAACCTGCACTGAGAAGCAAATAAACCAATTGCTCTGAGCCAGCCAGCGCTAGGGCTTGAAGATTTTCTATATTGTGCCTTTTAAATCTATCCTAATACATCCTAAACGGATTGTGAAGTGAATGTAAAAGAATTTAGGTTTACTTTTTAAATTTGAGCTCTTTCCTAGGTGCAGAAGAATTACAGATGGGAGAGGAACTTAGCTGGGACAAATGCGGCTAACATCTTGCTTCTATTGGAGAGGACTAGGTGCACCAAAATGAAATACATAGCAAAAGAAATAATCCAGTGCCTACTGGATTTTACGACATATATATTTATAAGTTTGTTATAATCAAAACAACGAAGCAATAAACCCCCAAAAAATGCACTACCCCAACAAATTCAGTATAAACCGTTTTAGGTTTCCCGAACATTTTAGGGAAATGAAATACAGTAGTTGGCTGATTACATCCTAAGTGAAATACACGAACAGAGGTGTTGAAGGTGTTGACTTGCATAGCCAGCTGTTCAGTGAAGACCACTTAATTTGTATCTGGAAGATGATTTTCATTTCTAAACTTGGAAGGTCGAAGTACTACGTCTGTTCTGCCTGTTGGTGGGTTTCGAAATGAGGAGGAGGAGTTCTCCTGGGCCCTTCTGCTGTGCCCCTCCCCACCCCCCGTTGAAAAATGAACTCTCCTTATTAGAGAGGGTAAAGAAAAAATGGCATGAAAAATTAAATAGGCAAGAGATGTGCTCAATGCAAGACGATCCAAGTGGCAAGTCTTGATTGCATTATTTAACACCACAATCTGGAATGCTACAGAGCTTCACATTTTAGTCTGTATTTCACTATAGCATTTCATGTTTGTGCATGAACTGCTGCCAATCAACTGCTGCTTACCTGTCTGCTCTTTTCCCTCATTTTTTTGTCTTCATTTCTTACAGCAGTCTTCAGCAGCTTTCAAAATTATAAATGTGACCTTTCTGATGATCTGAAAAGCACTGGCCACTTTTACTCAATGCTTAATCAATGTGGTGCTCTTATACTTTTTTTTAAAAGGAGTGACCAGCTTTTTTTTTACCCGTGCTAATTCTTGATGGTTCTCAAAATATCACAGTTAAACTGTTGCAAGGTCTATATATAGGCATATTTGCTAATAATGCCCACTTTCTATGCATTAAACCATAAAAATAAGAAGTATTATGCAAAAATTACACCAAAATCCAGACAGGTAATGCATGTGAAACTTATTTTCTCCTCATACAAACTTTGTTTTCTAATGGTTCTTTCTAGTGTGTAACACTAGGATATTGTGATTTTTTTTTTTTTTTTCTTTTTAATGTAAATATGGTCCTAACTTCCGTCACAGTTAGTGGGAGTTATACATATGGATCATGGAAAAAGCACTTTTAAAAAGACATTTTCCAGACCGTTTAAACAGCACAAAATCTTGAGGATATATTGTCTGTAGATAGCTTTTGTTTGTCCCTATAAAAAAGAATCTGTTGTTAGTACCCTGACTTTTGGTATTGGAAATCCTGGATTAAAATATCCTGATATTTATTTCATAACATATTTTGCCCGTGTAAAGAGAGAAGTGTTTGGGGTTTTTTTGTAAGAGCTTCAGTAACAAACTAATTTTTTTTTTTTACATCAATCTAAAAGGAACTAATCTTATAGCTTAGCTTCCATCAGAATTTTAAAAGAAATATTGATCTTGTATCAGGTAAACCAGGTCCGAGATACTTGTACTAGGTTTTTTTAAAGGTTAAAGCCTTTTGTTGATACTTCTCAAAACATACTTCTTACTGAATGACATTTCTTTAAACATGTATGTGTAGCTTTTTTGAAATGATGATCAAATATACTTCTGGAAAACCTTTAGCTAAATACAGAAAAACTAGCAGACAGTACATATCCTTAATGAGAGGGAGGGGGAAAAAAAAAAGAGAACAAGTTTACACTAGATCTTTTTGTTCTCAACTCTGATTTTGCAATTAGAGCAATAAAGAATATGTTTTGAGAATTAAATATATTTAGAAGTAAAAAATACGGTTCCTTTCCCAACCAGTAAAAGGGGAGGCAGGGAAGACGGAAAATAATCTGATGCAGTGTTCCTAGGTAACAATAGACATGAACACCTCCTGTAATATCTGTAGTGAGTGTGTCTTTTGAGTGCTTACCTAAGTCTCTTCCATTGAGCTTGTACTGCACTCTAAGGTGAAACTCACGTTCACACAAAGATGACTTGTCAGGATTTCTTTTCCTAACCCAATTTTAAATAAGTCAGGAAGGATAGATTCCAGGTGCATTTTTGGGATGCTAAATTAAGCTAAAAGACTACTAAAATGAATACAATTACTCTTTTGGAGTTCTTCATACATTGTAGTACCTTGTCAGAGAATGAAAACTCTTTGATGAGTTGCTGCATGAAGGATTTGTTCCATAGGTGATGGTGTGCCTATTGAATTCCATATTATTGTTAAAAATATATGTGTGTATATATATTTAATATGTTCTGCTGTTTAGATGCCCAACCTACAGAATCTGAAAAGGAAATTTATAATCAGGTGAATGTAGTGTTAAAGGATGCAGAAGGAATACTGGAAGACTTGCAGTCATATAGAGGAGCTGGCCATGAAATACGAGAGGTGAGCTAGAGCATTACGATTGTGCACAACCTGTGGTTGTTCATTGTCTGATCTTAACCAAATACTGCTGGATTTTAACTTTGCTTGCAGGAGCTGTTTTGGCAGAGCATGTTGTCTATTAAAATTGCTGTCTTGAATTTCTGCTCTGGAATGTTCCTTTTTAACAGCGAAACAGATGTCACTTGTTTCAGTAATATTAATGCACATATGTAATAGCAAATGATGCTTCTCAAACTTTTTATGGAATTGTTGTTATTGTTTTTTCTTTATATTCCCACATAAGCTCTTCTTGAGTTAGTGGCAAATTTGGAAAGAGCATGGCGTGACTACAATGCAATATCGAGTAGTGTCGACATCTTTTTGTATGCTAGTTGGAGAAGTCTGATGTGTGGTAATCCTAACACAAAAGACATCTCATTTTCAATCCCTTTTAATTGGCTTTTATTTACTAAAGTAAATGTTTGGAACAGAAGCAAAGTTTCTTTACAGCGTGTAACTCCATTTTTCCTTTACCTTTAAGAAAGGGTTGCATGAATACTCTCTCAACCCCCATCCCTTCTTCCTTACATGCAGCAATGGGGTTACTTTGCTCCTGAACTGAGGAGTTACTGTAACTTACTCTTAAGAAATCCTTGTTACATAGGGGTCTCTGCTCACCCTAGATGAATTTGAGATACTCGGAGCTATTCAGCTTTAAAGTACCATGAGTTTTATTCAGTCTCTGTTGAATTCGTAAGGTAGGTTTAGGGAGGGTAACTGTGTCACACAAGTTAGGGAAGGAGATAGCTTATTTGTTCTTCAAGGAAGGAGCATGTTCAGGGAGAGGCTGTAGAACCTGGCAGGAATGTGTGTCTCAGCAATGAAGCCTGCAGCTCCCTGGAGAAGGAAGAGAGACGCTCCTGAGAGGAGGTAGACGTGGCAGGAAGGAAGCTTCCTAGGAACCAGGGAGGAGTGTGCTGAGACTCGCAGCCCAGGGTTGATTGAAACAGGTTTTGGAATCAAGGAATTGACTGTGAAGGTGCAGCAGAAGAGTAATGAGCATTTTTATTTCTGTTTTCTTAGTAATTTTCAGTTGCTAAGTAGTCTGGTTTCTATCTTAAAAACCTGGAGAGACTGAATTTAAGGCTTTATCTGTCTGGGAAGCTTACTGTAAAGACAAGGTCTGTGCATCTATACCTCAAAGCTCTGGTGTACACCATGTCTTGGTGGTGCTTTATGTTGTTGATGATGCTTAAATGTTCTTACTGTAATATTTAGCCTGAATTTCACAGCAAATTTGTTTGATTTTTTTTTTTCGCAAATTCAGAAATTGGTGATAGATACCAACATTAGGATGAGGCTTTGGTCACTGAACTTTTTTGCTTGGAGGTACCGCAAAAAAGTTGTTGATTTTAATTAACTAGATCTGGTTATGTAAATTTTCTTATTTGAGAAGCTTTACTTTTAACAATTTCTTTATACTCTCTCCAAGTTGTTTTCTTATTCAGGATACTTATTTTCAACACAAGTATTTAGAGCTTTTTGGAAGAGACATGGGTTAGTACAGGCTTGTCTCTCAACTGGAAACTTCTCAGTAGGTAGAATTTTTAATTACTAGCTCCTCAAACAGTTGCCCTTCATAGATTATTTTTTTTTTCTCCGCCCCCCCCCAGTAGCCTATCAGTTACTCTTAATCTAAGCATACTTTTTTCCTCCTTTTTTTTCTAATTTAAGGCAATACAGCATCCCAATGATGAGAAGCTGCAAGAGAAGGCATGGGGTGCAGTTGTTCCACTAGTAGGCAAACTAAAGAAATTCTATGAATTTTCTCAAAGACTAGGTAAGTGGAATGGTATTAACTTGCGGGTTTTTATCGTCATTAATTAGTACATTTGGCATATTCAGATGTGATCACATCTAGGTCAACCCCTTGTTAGTAGATAAAAGCTCATATTGCATAGATTCCTTCCATACATTGGATTGGATCTTACTTATATCTGCATGCTACCTTCTTGCATATGAAAGCAAACTTGCTTCAGTGGATACCTGAGAAGAGAGAGAGAATGGGAGCATACTTGTCATCCTCTTTCTCTACTCCTTTAGTAGAAAAGCACTAATGAACTGATTTTTTTGAAAGCTAGTAGACTAATTCATCGGGAATGAATTCTGTTAATGTTTCTGATACCCAGAGTAATTAAAAGTGACTGTATTATTCCCCTCCCAAACACCAGAAATAACTTGGTCTGTGGAAATGCCTGATCTGGGTTCATGCAGGTGCAATACTTACGATGGCACTTCATGCCTCTTACAAAACTAACTTGACTGATGTTGTGTCTAAGCTGATAAAACCCATTAGACTTGATTTATTTTTTCACAAACTATCTGTTGTTACCTCACTTCTACACAGAGTTATTAGCATAGCTCATAAAAAAATGAGCTCAAAAACTGGAAGCTTTTTGCAGGCGAGGTCTGCTTTGTTAAAGAGGTGAGGTATTTTTCTGAAGAAGATGAGCAGGAAGTTGGATTATAAATTTATTTTTAAAACAAATAAAACCATGACTTTTGCTGATAAGTATATACCTCTTGAATTCTGTTATCTTAAAGGCTGCAGTCTGCTAACACAGGTTATTGAAATATGTTTTACAACAGTGTTGCAGACAAAGCTTGAATAAAACTTTTCAAGAAGTTTTTTCATGGCTGTCAGTGCTGATTAAACCTAGTCTTTACAGCAGTTTGTAAGTAAATACGATAACAGTGGCACATAGAAGCAATTAATCAAGCCCCGTTATTATTAACCACCATGTATTTTGGCAGATGTATATTTTAAGTCTAGCATGCAGAATATCAGTCAATAGAGATACAAGAAGCAGGAGCAGTTGTATATTGTAAAATACTCTCCTCTCATTTAAGAGGCAGGATTGCGAGGTCTGTTGGGAGCCCTGACAAGCACTCCGTATTCACCAACGCAACACCTGGAGCGAGAGCAGGCTCTTGCTAAGCAGTTTGCAGAAATTCTTCACTTTACACTCCGATTTGATGAGCTCAAGGTAAGAACTTGTTGTAATTTTGTAAGCACAAAGGCTAGAGAAAAGAAAACAAGTCTATTTACTGAAGCAATCTGGGTTGTGCTCTGTTCTAGAATAGAGCATGCAGTAGATACTCAAATATCTACTATTTGCATCTACTATGCTCGGCTTGTTTGCATGACTCAGAGTTAGATTAAACTGGAAAGCAGATGAAATACCGTATTAGCTTTAGGCAGTTGTTATATTTCAGTTCATATTAATCATGTTTCTTCATCTGAATTTGGCATATCTCTTGGGATAATGCTGCTGCTGCTTTTAGTATGTGCACACCCCATAGTCCAGCTATTTTCTTGCTAATGTGCAAAGAACGAAGCTGAAATGATATTCATTTGCTGGTGTGATCCTTGGAGTCTAACTAGCAAAGCCATTTTTTTTCAACCTACTATTTCAAACCCCTATTTAGGAGACTACTCCTTTTCTTGTTCTTGTTAGATCTTGTTCTGAAAAAACTGAGAAATTAACCAGAAAGCTTTATGTTCTACATATCACTTCCCAACATGTCGCAGGGTTTACTTCAGAAGGGTGAATATTTTCTTATTCTCAGTATTATATTTTATGAAAACTTGTCCTTATATTTTTCTTGAGTTTGTCACAACTCTTTTGTTTCCATTCTATAGATGACAAATCCTGCTATACAGAATGACTTCAGCTACTATAGAAGAACTCTGAGCCGTATGAGGATTAACAATGTCCCAGTAGGTAACCCTTGGATGAGATGAAATGTAATCTTATACTACCACCTATCTTTTTCATGTACAGCATAACTACTTTTTTCCTTCTGTTTTATAGGCAGAGGGAGAAAATGAAGTAAATAATGAGTTGGCAAACAGAATGTCTTTATTTTATGCTGAAGCAACGCCAATGTTGAAAACCTTAAGTGATGCTACAACAAAGTTTGTGTCAGAGGTAAGAGTACAAATTTATGGCTTAGATAGTGTACTTAAAACCACTGCAGGGCCAGACATCATTTTGGAACACAAAACTCTCCTACTAGGCTTAATCTGGCATCTAGAAATCTGTTGTGGTTTAACCCTAGTCAGCAACTCAGCACCACCCAGCCGCTCACTCACTCTTCCCCGGTGGGATGGGGGAGAGAATCGGAAGGGTAAAAGTGAGAAAACTCGTGGGTTGAGATAAAGACAGTTTAATAGGCAAAGCAAAAGCTGCGCACACAAGCAAAGCAAACCAAGGAATTCCTTCACTACTTCCCATCGGCAGGCAGGTGTTCAGCCATCTCCAGGAAAGCAGGGCTCCATCACGCGTAACGGTTACTTGGGAAGGCAAACGCCATCACTCTGAACATCCCCCCATCCTTCTTCTTCCCCCAGCTTTATATACTGAGCATGACGTCATATGGTATGGAATATCCCTTTGGTGAGTTGGGGTCAGCTGTCCCAGCCGTGTCCCCTCCCAGCTCCTCGTGCACCCCCAGCCTGCTCGCTGGTGGGGTGGGGTGAGGGGCAGAAAAGGCCTTGGCTCTGTGTAAGCCCTGCTCAGCAGTAACGAAAACATCCCTGTGTTATCAACACTGTTTTCAGCACAAATCCAAAACACAGCCCCATACCAGCTACTGTGAAGAAAATTAACTCTACCCCAGCCAAAACCAGCACAAAATCAAACTTGTTTTTTGGAGCCTCAAGAAACATAAAGTATCTTTCTCCAGTGCTGTAGAGGTTGGAGTAAGTTCAGCTAGCCACCTTGTGGATGTGCCACAAAAAGTTAACGGATAGCATTGCAACATTGGTAGTGATGGCTTTCCTCAAGGAGGGAGGTGGGAGAGGTGAGTGTGTTGCATGCATTTTGGTGGTGGTTTAGAGCAGAAACTTCAGAAAATTGAAAGGGAAACAGCTTGATTCTCTGTGCTTGAAATAGGTAACAGAATTCAAATGCAGCTTCCTTTTCTCCTTCCCGAGACACTTTTTTTTCACTGTGTGAAGTCAAGTATACTTACATCATTGCAGAAGAGGGGAGGAACCTGAACTGGAAAAGTATTCCAAAATTTTGACACATCCCTATTTATCCTTAACTACCTAAATAAATATTAGTGGTAAAATCCAGTCACTACAAGTATTGTGCTTGTCTTCTGATAATGGTGATGATTTTTGTCTTACATGCAAAGAATGCACACTATTTGTGTTGATGTTTTTAATTCCTCCACGTTGCCATGCCAGCAGATCACTGGTTTGATTTAGGTTTTATAGTATAATATTTCACAATAATTGAATTGGAAACTGTTTATCTTCTGCAGAATAAAAATTTACCGATAGAGAATACTACAGATTGCTTAAGCACCATGGCTAGTGTGTGCAGGGTCATGCTGGAAACCCCGTGAGTATAAACAGTGCTTGTATTGTGTATGAATCATCTCTCTATTTAAGACATGACTTGGGATGCATAAGGTGAAAGAAATATAATTGGGTAGTTAGGAGCTACGGTTTTTTCTTTTTACCAACTCAGTTGTTTACCTTGACATGAAACTAACTTGTCTCGTTTTGCTAGCCATGCAAATCACGCAGTCTACTTTTCTGAACATATTAATATTTAAAAATAGAATGGCTATGAAAGCTAGACAACCTCTTGGCACTCTTTATAAATGGTTTTCTCATGTATAATTCAGGAAAATACACTATTTGAGCACGATTGCCTCGGGCCTCCTGAAAGAGGGGTTATGGGCGATGTGTTGGATGGTACCTCCTTGCAAGTTGGCTTGGCTGATGGCTGTAACAAAATCACAGCGCCCCTGTCTGGGGAATTGCGAGATGACTTCTAGTGGTGAAGGCAGTCTGTTCTCTCCTGTAAACTTCAGAGGCACTGGGAGTATGAACAAAAAGTCAAACTAAACTTGGGGGTTTTTATCTGTTTCTTCTGGGTTCTAAGTAGTTTCCCATTGGTAAAATTACTCAGGCATGAGTTTCTGTCCAAATACCGCAGTACATTTGTTTTGGAGCACATTAAGAGCTCCAAAAATTTATATTCTTACCCTTCTTAGGAATGGTCTGTCCCATTCAAGAAAATAGTTACGTGTTGTTCATTAAGCTTGCTTTTTTTTGCCCTTTTTTTTTTTTCCCCTGAGTCAGAAGTTTGGGTTGTGTGTATATTGGAGGGTGGTGGAGAAAAGGGTAGGAAGCATTGAAAGCAAAGTTAATATGTATTGGTTTAATCTTCGTCCCCTCCCCGCCCACCCCCACCCCCCCCCCCACAAAAAAAAAAAAATACACCTGAAATGATGTAGCAGAAGGGCACTATTTTAGGTTTGAAAATCTTTGTTAATCTCCACATAACTCTTTCTAAGCAGTGCTCTGACTCATAGGCAGGTTATTGAAAGGAAAAAGGAAAACTCTCAAAAGTTTGTGGGGTTGGTGGGTTTTGAGGTTTTTGTTTGGTTTGTTTTGTTTTCTCTGAGGATTTATAGTAGGATTTTTCTCTTTAATCTTATTTTGGGCGTTATTAGTATGTACTCTTATCCTGTGTTTGGTAGATAATAATCTGTGTTTTTAAATTACAGTGAATATAGAAGCAGGTTTACAAATGAGGAAACAGTATCATTCTGTCTGAGGGTAATGGTGGGTGTCATCATACTCTATGACCACGTGCATCCGGTGGGTGCTTTTGCCAAAACTTCAAAAATTGATGTAAGTTTATTGTTACTAAATAATCTTTTGAGTATTTAAATTGCGTGTAGGCTCCTTTTCTGTCCTCCAGGTTCTAGTAGCAGATGTACATTTTCGATTGATGCTAAATGGATAGTGGTAGTTGTTAGCAAACCATATACATAAATAGTGAGAAATACAAACTAGGCCTTCAGACACGTAAGTGGTCATGAAAAATCTGTTTTGATGAAATCCAGGTAGTGTCTTGAAATACTTGTAAACAGTGGTTGTGTTGAAAGATCCGAATCAGAATGACTGGAAATAACAACGGCATCAAGCTTGTTCCTCACTATCTGGTAAAAAGCTAGGTTCATCATCCACCAGTCTTCAAGTCTTCAACTTTCTGCTGTTGTTTGGTAGTAAGTCTATGGTATATATGCTATTACTGCATGCTGCTTTGTGATTGTTTCAAATGGACTATTATCCCATTGTATTAGCTACAGAGTTTGTCATTACGTCACTGGCTAAATGTAATAATTCTTAATGGATTTATGATAAACAAAGAATTTTGTTTACAGTTCTTTTTTTTAAGGTCGGTAAAGCAGAGCTTGACATCAAAGTTCTGTTGTCTAAAGATACGCAGATTTTTAAGTAGCTAAGCTGTTCTGTCATAGAAAAATGTAATACTGAAAGCTTAATTCCTTTCTAATGTCAAGAAAACTTTACATGGCTGCAATTTTTAAATACTTATTTTTTCTCTCTGACAAATTGAATATAAAACACTTCTGTAAACTTAGAAGATACTAGCATGAAAAAAACTGTATAATTTTTTTAACTCCTAGATGAAAGGATGCATCAAAGTTCTTAAAGACCAGCCTCCTAACAGTGTAGAAGGCCTTCTAAATGCTCTCAGGTACTCTTATTCTTTTATTTAAAATATTTTAATGTGAATTTTCGTAAATTGTCCAGGGCATTTCCTTCAGTAACGAAGTATTCAGTCAGTGTTGCAGGTAAAAGGTGACTGTAGTTATTGCAGGCTTCTTTTCCAATGTGTATTGAGACAGGGATGCATGAAGAAGCTACTGTGTTTTAAAAGCTCGGTCGTAAACTTGCAGTTGTTCATTCGAAGATAACTTTTTGCATACTTCAACCGCATGCAGGTTAAGAATGAGTGCGTAGAGGTAAGCGTGACAGAGTAGACGTTGTACCTGAAGTTAAAACTGATGACAAAGTATAATACATACTAAAAGCTAACTAGAAGTTAACTGTGATCACATCTACTGACTGAACTACCAAACAAGCAAATGAGCAGCTGCAGCGCGCACACTGTGACTTGTGCCAGCTGACTGAAGAAATGGCTGAATTAGTTTGCATTGGCCATATCCTCAGCTGTGTGTGGTTTGACCATGGGTTAATGATTTTATTTATTATTAGTAGAAAGTAAGAGTAGTTTCATGTGATTTTTATGTTTCACAGATAGCTTCAGACGTGTAAGGCAGATAGTTTTTGGTACGTAACTAAAAATTGTTCCTCTCTCACAAAGTATTTATAGGGAGGTACTTAAGGCAAGAGTCTCAATGTTTTTGCTGTAGAATAGACAAGGCATGAAGTTGTCACATTAATTGAAGAGGTAAAGAAAAATTAGTAATTATGTATAGAAACCTAAAAACTTCTAATTGGGTCATAAAGCTGTATCTGTAGTCAGTAACATGTTCTTTATGGGGGTGTCTAGCATCAGAGGAGTGGCAAAAAATGCCAACATGTGATAGGCAGATGAAGGCTTCATTCTTGTCCTCACTTGAAAAAGTATCATGTTACTTTGGTACCAGTTAACAATACCCAATTACTGGGTATTGTTATTCATGCACTCACTTTGAAATGTGGAAGCTTTAGTTTGTCTTGCCTGAAAGTGTGCAGTTGTACTTTGTTTTTCTTATCTGTAGTGAAACTGTTTTAATTTCATTTGCTCTCTTTTTTTTTTTTATGTTAAGATGTGGTAAGAAGTGAAAAAATGTGGTATTGTAAGTGGTTTCATTTGCGAAGTTTTTTCAGATTATTAGCCAAATAAAAAAAAAAAATCTGGGCTTAATTTGAGACTTCATGTGAGTATTTCCATGCCTAAATCATTTTGTTATTCATCTCTGATCCTCCTGTACGTGATCAGTAAAAACACAAGCTTCCAGAGGGAAAACGCTATATTAGCTTTTTTTTTTTGACTAATATATTGTGATTGCAGCTGCAAATGAACACCGATCTTTAGTGGTACCCCATTTTTCCCCATCATCGTTGGCACTGTTAAAGTACATGGAAAGTGTAGTTCAGGTTCTTACTCCATTGTGCATTATTTTGTGTTTAGTAGTGTAAATTCAGTCTGTGCTGTCATGCTGACCTTTCACCACACCAGCCCATTTCATGCATACGTGCTTCAGCAGTCCTGGTTTCATACGTTTGATTACTTGTTTGGGTAGAATATTTAAATCTCTTTTAATCACATCTGGAATTGTTAGGAAGAGATGCAGAGGTGAGCTGCTATGTGCGTGTGTGGCGAAAGCAGATTTAAGATAATGTCATGAGAAATTAAGTCCAAATCTAAGTCTTTGATTCTGGAGGAGTTAGAAGTTCTCGTGTTTTCTCAAGAGATAGTTAAGGTGTCTTAAAAGCAAATGGAAGATGGTATGGATTTTGGAGGGAGATCAGCTGTTTATAATTTGAAATTCATATAAGTATTGTAATCATGTTCAGCTTTTTCACACGGGCAGAATACCAAGTGCAATAACTTTGCAGGATTTTAGAAAACCTTAGGCCTCTTGTTTGTGGAAAGTCTAAATTACCAAAAAGTGCTGAAATCTATATTGATATTAATTTCCAAAACAAAGTCATTGTATATTCTTCAAGTGAACAATTAAAATATCCCTGCAGTTGTGGATAACAATGAAAGTGCTAATTTAACATGTTAAATTTAAATTACAGAATAAGTTGTTACTTGCTTTTAGATTACAGTTAGGGAAGGAATATCAGGAAAATAAATCATACAAAGAAGCCAGTATTGAGGATATCAGTACTTTCTTTTAAAATAAGAGATAACTAAGTTTTTTGTAGTGATTTAAAAATGTGCTAATGTCCTAGAGAATTTTGAAGGGGGAAGGGGCTGGAATAAACACGTGTGTCTACTCTTTAGTTTTAGCAGCACAGTTACTTAACTAAGCAGGAAATAAGGCTGAACAGCGATTAAATCCATTCTCACTGAGTGATCTTAGAAAGGTTTGGTCACTGGAAGCTTTGAAGAAAAGCTCTGAAGCTATGTTTTATTTGAAGATGTTTTCTATGGACAGAGACCTTGGAATTAGTCTTCTTGATAATTACCTATCACAAGTGGTAACATGAGTTTACTATGAAATGGCCTATGAGCATGAAAGCCAACATCCAGCTGAGGCTTAATTTTAACTCCCCTTGGTGCAAGGCTGTTGCGTTACAGTTCTGATTGATAATAACATTTTCTGATCAGAATGTCTTATTTGGGTACTTGGTAACCATGGAGTGGGTGATGATCAGTGGCTGCGGGTTTTACTCTGGTACAGTCAGGTTGAGCCATAAACAAAGAAATTGCATATTTGTTAAGCCAAAGTAAAATAGCATCTGTGCTCTTCTGAACTTGATTTTTATTTCTGTGTTTAGGTACACAACAAAGCATTTGAATGATGAGACTACCTCCAAGCAAATTAAATCCATGTTGCAATAACAATTACCTGGAATTCGCACCTGCTGTAGACAGACAGTATTCTGCAATGACTGAGATGCACAGATTTTTTTTTTTTTTTTTAGTGATTGCAACTACTATCTCATTCATTCTTGCTTTTTATTTTCTCTCTTCCTGTTTACCCTTTTTTTAATCACTTTCTTGTTCTTAAGTAAGCTCAGACTTCTTTTCTGTGCCAAATCAATGAAAATTATCAATTCTGGAAAGTATTTCTGCTTTTCAGAATAGCCATCCTAAGTGGCAGCTAATTATGCGTTGCATTTGGATTTCTCTGTACTGGGGAAAGATTTGTGACTTGAACTAAATATTTTTAAACTTGTGGTTTTTTTCTTTTTTTGAAAAACTAATATTTAATATTGCTTCTTCTGCATGGCAAGACTGCCTATTTCTGCTATTTAAAAATCCCTTGATGACTTCATTTTCTATTGCAGCTTATTTTCATGTGCAACCATGAGAAAACTAAAAGCAGATTTGTTTAAATTAACTGTGTTTGTACAAAATGGTACCCAACACAAAGGTTTTTTTAAATGAGTAAAAACTGTTTTGTTTAAAAGTTACGTTTGCATTTTGACTCATTTTTGTAAGGATGTATGTTGTATGTTTAACCTTTAATAACTAACGTTAAACTGTGGTGTGTGCGTAGCAAAATTACGTATGCATGTTCATGTCAAATGATTGGCTGTGGATAAGATAATAAAATCAGCTTTCATTTTTCTAAGTGTGGTTTGATTTACCAGTATTTTGAGTGAGATGTCTTCGTGCTCTTTGAATTTTTACAAAAAAAATAAATTTATAAATTTTATATAGTGAAAACTCTGCTGTTTCATTACCGGTAACCACCAGTCTAATACACTGATTTAAGCCTAGCGTGTTTCAGGGTTCCCGCTCTCCGCTCTGTGCTGCTTCTCTTCCCCAGAAATATTACGTGTACAGGGTTTGGGGGAAGAACTTTGTGCAGTCCATATAGATCCCAGTGGACGTTGCTGAAGAACCTGCATCTTGCCTACCCATGTTGACTTCTCAGGACAGTCATCAGAAGTGACGTCCCGGATTAGGCTGCCAGTTTGGCTCTTTCCGTACCAGTGGTGGGGGTATTAATTTCCCTTGCTCTATACTGGTGTATACTCTTGTGGATTGAGATATTTTGAACTGTGTGTAAAATCTGAATAATCTTAGCATACTAAATAATGTTTCCTGTTTGGCTAGCATTTTATCACAAGAAGTGCTAAGCTTTGATAGGTTGGTGAAGAAAATAAAACTTTTTTTGTGAGGGGAAGAATTGAAGGGGAAAACAAGAATTGAGAAGGACTAGAAAAACCATCTCTGGGAAATGGCATGTTTTGCATCGATGGGCAAACATTAGTGCACCTCATGTGCCTGGTGCTGTTGTGATTATGCCCAAAATGAGTTGTTGATGTTCTGGAAAGGAGATTTGAAACCTGCAGGCGAGTGTGAACACCCTCAGCTTTATTTGCTGGACAAATAATATTTTGTAACTTTATGTGGTACACTAGCTCCAAATATAACATACCATTGTGACCATGCTGGACGACTTGTGGACACCCCTTCTGCACCATCAGGAAAGATTCTCCTTTTTATTGTTTGTTTTGGGAAATAAGAGATCTGCAAAATCTTAAATCAGGACACTTGAGGAAGAGTTCAAAGGAGGTGCAAGTGTGTATTGCTGGTACCTGTACATCCTCCTCTGTTAGGCAGGGTAATACATTTTTTCTCTCCTGCCAAAGATGCTTTGCAGAGGTCCCTGCTACAGAGAAAACAAACCATGTGCTATGCTGGCTACAGGAATAAAATACTCTTGCTTTGACATGATACTGCTCTCTAGTCCTTTTGGCAGCATCACAGTTGAATCCAGCTGAGAAAAGACAAAACTTGATTTGTGTGGGGGTTTTGTTTTTGTTTGGGTTTTTTTTTTAAAGAAAAATAAAAATCTTTCCCAGAATTGTATGAATGTTACAAACTGTGTACAACCAACCATTCTGCATGTATCTGAAAGGGTAACTGTCCTCATGAGTTCATTACCTCTAGGAAAAAAAATAATTTCATCTCAGCCTTGCTACTGTGAATAGTTACTGAATAATAGTCACAGGAGGGGCAAATCATACCGCTGCCCAGTGTTATTTTTTAGAAATAAAGCTTTCTAGAGGAAACCTAATTTACAGAGAATAGATTTTAAGCACAATTTGGGTATTTGAGAGTTTTTCTTTCCCATCTCATTAGAAAACACTTGAAACAGTAAATCCAGCCTGGGTGCCATTACGGAAGAACCAGCCATATAGCAGATTTCTTCTTCTTTGCCTGCCTCAATGGCTACGGACTGCAACAACACAGAATTTCTGCAGTTGACTGTTTTGGACAGCTCTTCCCTTCTGCTGCCCTGCCAATATCTTTGCTTTTAAACATCCGTGTTCTTGTGGTCAGAGAATAATTGGAGCTTTCCTTTTTTTCCTCCGGCATTTGTGTTCTGCAGTTTCTCTGTGTACTCAGCTGGGAAAGGAGATGAGAGCTGGCTTGCCTTTGAGTTGGCTCTGCAAGCTTCCCTACTCCTGAGCTTTCCAGGAGAAGAAAACAGGCCTTCCAGCGCATCGGGCATCAGCTGTTTGCATTTTTGAACTGGAACTACCGCATGAACTGGAACAAGCTCTGGTGCTTGTTCCTTGCAAAAACACTCTTTAATCCTCTCCCTCTCTCTGTTTTAATTCTTCTGTTATCTGTGGTAGTGGACAGAAGAGTAGCTGGCAGGCTCAGCGCTCAGTATTGGCCACTAAACAGCTTTTATGTAAGTTTTGGGGGAAAACGGCTCACTTTGGGTGGCACCACCCTGGCGTATGTGATAGCCCAGGGTCTTGGGGTACTGGGCTGGGTGGCACTCGGTGGTTTAAATAAATGCTCTGCTCAAATCAGCCATCCTCCCTCTGCCGTGAGCTGTGTAACCCCCTGTAGCTGTTGTGGGTGGAAGGCCTCCTGGTGATGCTGTGTCTCTGAGTGTAAACGCTATTGCTGCTTTCTTACGGGCCTCAAATTCGGGCTCAGGTGGGTCTGGGGGAAGTGGGTCCGCAGTGGCTCGTGTGATGCACGTCACCATTCATAGGCAGTAAAGTGGCTGCGTAGCTTCACTCCTGATCACAGGGCTAAGTGTGTGCCACCCCACAAGCCCTGGAATTTTTTCTGCAGTTCTTTAGTACCAGGCTGCTTATATGATATTGATTTGTTTTTAAAATTTCACATAAAAAGTACACAAATTATGGAAATGTTTCTCCTGGAAAAGCATCCTTTCCTGTCTGTGTCTTCTGCTTATAAACTACATCAGGATTTCACTTTGCCAGGAATGCTGCTATTTCCTGGTAGTTTTATTATGGCTGGAGCAGATCTGGAGAGGGAGATCCTGAAATGGCTTGTCGGAGGTGGGCTTGAAGCGTTCCCAGGCAACCATCTCATTCTGGATGCACCATCCCCTGGCTGCTCTCTCCTGGCTCGCAAAGCCAATGCCAGTGTGTCTTCTGCAGCGGGGATGTGGTGACTTCAGGCTCTTGCTTCAGTAGAAGGACGCTCGTCCTCCTTTCCTCCAGGTTTTCTAAACTTCGTGTTGTCTTTCTGTCCCTGAAAAGACTTACACCTCTGAAATAAGTGTAAATAATGAACGAGGAGAAGTTTGTGCAGTTGCCGTGAGTTTATAGTTAGTTGTGGCATTTCAAAAGTGCGTCTGTGTGGGAACTCACTGCGGTGTTTACTGGGCGCCTGTTGTGTACAAACAAGTCCTGCTTGAGGCAGGAGATGTCCTTGAGGATGCCCTTCCTGGCTGTGGTGATGGGGTTACTTCTTTCTCAAAATTTTGAGAAACGCCTCTTTGTGAAGCAGCTTCTCTTATCAAAATAGCGAACTAGCTCTGAATTAGTTTCAGGCTGTTTGCTCTTGCTCTTTCTTTTGGTCTTTTTACTGGCTTAAGCAAAGTTTTCTTACTCCTTTTCCCACGCCCGGTGTCATGCCTGCTGGCTGATCAATAGTAGCAGCTCTCCATCTGGGGGCAGTGAAGCGAGAACTAAAGCTAAAACTAAAAACTAAAACTAAATCCCAGTATAAAGTTCATGCTATCAATTTGCATATGAATTTTGTAATGAATTGCTACCACACGGGGTATTTAAAAACTGGATGACTGCATCCAACTGGGTGCCCTGGATCCGGGGCAGCGCTTTGCTTCCCCCCGCTTCAGCGCTAATGATCCTTTCAGGTTGGTCTCGTCCTTCTGTTCTACTGCCGTGATGACAGAAGGGTGCCCGGACAAGCTTACCGCTTCTGTCGAAGTTACGACACAAGAAGGGCTGTACCCGGTGAGCAAACCTGACCTCTTGAATCTGAGCCATGTTCTGGTCCCTTTTTGTCGCAGCTGTCGTGGTGTGAGGCGGGTGTTTGTGGAGTTGTACGGGGCAGAGGTGAAGTCACGTAGGTACCGCGGGGATGTTGCAAGACTTGGGCAAGTGCTAGAATAAAGCTTTCCAAGCGCTGTCATTATTTCACCAGCAAATGCTCGAGTACATGGGAGGCTGGTAGCAAGTTACGTGGACTTGGTGTGTTACCAACGTGCTTCCTGAGGTTGCCCTTGTGTGCGAATCGTCTTGGAGCTGCCGGGGCCACGCTTACTTGCAGCCTTTCCGTGGCTGCCCTGCTCAGTCACGCCTGCGTGTTTCACAGCTACTGCTTCACCCAAGACCCTTCATTTTCCTTTTGAAGAGCATTCATCTAATGCATATGGAAACACATTGGTGCTGGCTGTTATCTTCCATGTGCTGCTGTGGTTCGGAGTGATTGAGGACAGGTCCTAGGACGGCTCCTGGGACCTCAGTTTGTGTGACAGGAGTTGGAGAAATTCAGTGTATTTGTCTTCTCCCCCGTAGCAGTCTGCTGGGAACTACAGCAGCCTGCTACCCCCTGCAGGCTCCTGCCCTGGGGACCTACGTTCTCTGCTCACGCTTATCCAGAAGCCAACACGTTGCTGCAGGAGTCAGAGATGTCCGATAAATGAGGCAAGGGGTTACAAGCACCTGGTGACCGTGATGGTGAAGTGGGACATGGGAGAGCTGTGCCCTCTCCTGGCCCCTGCTGTGGGGTTCCTTGTTAGTGAGTTCACTCGGCACCGGTGAGGCCGCACCTCGAATCCTGTGTTCAGTTTTGGGCCCCTCACTACAAGAAGGACATGGAGGTGTTGGAGCGTGTCCAGAGGAGGGCAACGAAGCTGGTGAAGGGCCTGGAGCACAAGTCTTATGAGGAGCGGCTGAGGGAACTGGGGTTGTTTAGTCTGGAGAAGAGGAGGCTGAGGGGAGACCTCATCGCGCTCTACAACTACCTGAAAGGAGGTTGTAGCGAGGTGGGTGTTGGTCTCTTCTGCCAAGTAACAAGCGATGGGACGAGAGGAAATGGCCTCAAGTTGCAGCAGGGGAGGTTTAGATTGGACATTAGGAGAAATTTCTTTACTGAAAGAGTGGTCAGGCCTTGGAACAGGCTGCCCAGGGAAGTGGTTGAGTCACCATCCCTGGAAGTATTTAAAAGACGTGTAGATGAGGCGCTTAGGGACATGGTGTAGTGGGCATGGTGGTGTTGGGTTGACGGTTGGACTCGATGATCTTAGAGGTCTTTTCCAACCTGTATGATTCTATGATTCTATGATGGCAAATCCCTTTTGATCCCAAGGTCTCCGGAGGTGTCTCTCTGCATGTTCTCCCCTTCCTTGCCATCCAGGGTGTATCGCTGATGTCCCCATCTGCAGAAGCATGGAGAGCTCCTGCTGCAGGTGACATCTATATGTCCTTTATGGCTTTGTTTCTTGCTAGTAACCATGTACACCATGAGCTGACTGAGGCAGAGAAGAGGTGTCCTCTATAGTCACAGGAGTCTAAGACAATCCCAAGTCAAAGCTGGCCTGGCAAGAGCATGTATCTGGCCTGACCTGTGGCCCATCTTTTCCTTGGATGCAGGCAAGGAAGAAACTGAGCTGCTTATTTTATCCTGGCTCCCCATTTTCCCGCATTGCGTGATTCCGCATGTGCCCATTGTGTCAAAGTGATGCTCGAACGTTGGCCAAACGATGGGCCGGTGTCCAGGCTTGGGAAAGAAGTATGTGCGCACATCCAGCCCATCCCATGCGGCTGGAAACACACCCATCATGTGAAGGGGCACATGAGACACGCGTCCGATTGCAGGGTGGAGGGAGATGTTGCAGTATAAAACTGATGTCCCCATCACCAGCTACGTGACCCCTGATCAGCATTGCTGTAATTAAAAGCAGCGTGGGAGTGCATTTGCTGAAAGACTTGAGCTTAAGTAATGTGGAAGCCTTAACTGTGCTATTTCCTAGCTTTTAAGCAATTGCCTTTATCATCGTTAGCATCCTTCCTGTGTTTTTAAGGCGATATACTCTATATTCAGCATTGAGCGTCTTTGAAATGGCTTGTAGTGCCTGAGAGTGAAATGCCACTGTGAGACCCGGGCTAGAGCTGCTTTCTGTGTTTACCAGCTGATGGACTGTGTTCTGGCTAGAAGAATGATGATTTAATGCCACGGGAAGGAAAGTTGGCTGATGTCATGAGGAGTTTCCTAACACATCTCTTACGCTAACATAAACATCTTGCAAGAGAAGTGGAAGAGGATGGCTCCTTGGAGACATTTAAGCTAGACTGAATAAAGGGCCAGAGGTGTCCGTTAGGAAATGTTGCTGCACCGAAAGAGGCCGGATTGACTGACAGGTCTTTTTCGTCAAACTGAAGTTTGCACTGGAAATTATGCTTGTGAAATGTTCCTGCGTAGGCAGTTTGAGGTGTCAAAATTCAGAAGCTGGGAGGCGTTGGACCAAACCATCGTCCGCAGAGCGTCAATAATAACTAAAAATATAACTTTGGCCGGAATTGCAGAAAACACTTTCTTTTGTCTTGCATAAACCAAAAAATGCTGCTGGGAAAGCTGCTGCATGCCAGGAAAGAGAAACCGGCTGTCCTGAAGATGGCAGTGATGCTCTTCTCAAACGAGCCACATTTACTGGCTGAATGCCACTGTTCTTTGAGAGCGACTGTCCCACCCACAAACTCTCCCTTCTATAAATTACTGCAATACTACTTTTCCCTTCAAAGACTCAGTGATCCATTGCTCTCTTTATTTCTCCCCTCATTTCGACACATTAACACAACTTGCTTCATGCTCTGGCTTTGCAAACGAGGAACAATTGGTACCGCGGCGTAATTGCGTGTCTGCTCTCAAGGAGGGAACTCGTTTAAAAAACGAACGGCCCCAGACCCCGCAGTTGTGCCTCTGCCGATCTGCAAGTCTCTAAAGAATTTTGAAATATGCTGTTAATCAAAAGCTAATTAAACGTTTTAATTAGTTTTTACAGGGTGGGTTTGGTTATGGAAGGTGCTGTCTAGGTCTTTGCGGCACGGGAAGCTCTTGCTCGGGAGGCAGAGCAGGTAGAGCAGAGCAGTAGGGTTTCAATCAGTCGCTTTGCTGAAGGACCTTCAGCCTCGAAGGCACCATCATCTTCAGCGTCTGTCCCCCTTCACCTCTGGCAGAGGTAGCTGTCTCTCATCAGCGAGGCTTTGGGGATGATGCTGTTTGCAGGGGCGGCATCGGCTGCTTTCATCCAGCCGAACGGCTGCTCTGTGCTCGGCAAACTCACGGCCCCTTCCCACGCTTTGGACTCATATTTACTCTTCGGGACCGAGCCCTGGGCTCTGCAGCCCCAAGCAGCTCCCCAGCGCAGAGATGGCTCATCCAAGGCTCGGATCTGGAAACCCTTAAACGACAGATCCGATGGGAGACCAAGCCCACCCCCTCTGCACCGGGGATAGATTTCTTCTGGAGTCTGGGGAAGCCAGAGATCAGACCATGGGAAATTTCTGTGGTCTGAACCTAGATGAGCATTTACAGCTATTGCTATGAGGAGTGCTCTGTGCACGTCTCCGTGTGTGCATGTTATATATCTTTTAAATAGCCTACTGTATCACTGCTGTAAATGCTATAAGTTTACAATAAAACCTCTGTTGCAGGTAAGGGAGGAGCTGATATTGTGCACTGCAGTGATTTCTTCAGTCTGCTGCATCTCCCCCCACCCCTGGGCTGGGACTTTCTTTCCCAAAACTTTTTCTTTTTTTTTTAAATAATGTCAATAACAACAGACGCAGCTTGAGACTATGTCCAATGCAGAGAAATTTCTGGAGTCTGATTAGCCCGAGGTTAGGAATATCCCACACTGGATTTCTCTTGTAAAGGAAGAGTTTGGCTCTGAATCCTCGCCGCATTTTCGGGTCTGAGCAAGCGGCCGAGGGCTGCGCCGAGCTGCCCGGGGAGCGGCTGCGAGGGGCTGTGTAAGGGGATCGGAATTTGGTCAGTCTGCACCGCTTCCTCTTCAGAAAGGCGTTGGAGATGGAGGAGGGCTGCCCGGAGCCGAGCACTGGGCTGGTTTTTGGGGATGTGCCGGAGGAGCGGCAGCGGGTAGCAGGCACGCTGAGCACCGCTTCAGGTGCAGCCTGATGCTCTGATAAAAGAAGTAACGGGTGAGCATCAAGGAGCGGGGCTCTGGAGCCCAAATCACATCCATGTGACCGAGTCGCTGATGAGATTTGGGGCACCCTTTTTAAGGTGATTTTTGTGCAAGGATAATGTGTATGCTGACAAGCACAGGGTGGGCTGTAAATGGGGAAAGCAGACAAACTTGCATTGCAGAAGTGTCTGGGGAGGCTAATCAAATTGCATCCTGAGGCAGAATCTTCCTTTTCTTCTTCAGGAGTGATTCAGCCACTCGGCAGTCCTGTCACCTCTTCTAACCAGCAGCCCATTGCCAAAAACGCCTGTTCCTCAGCAGGCAAACAGCATCGATGCTCCTCTGGTTTCAAACACGGGCTTTGGATTCAGGCCAGGAGAAAAGGCTGGTAACTCTTTAGTAGCATCATTGGAAGATCATCACCTACCAGGACTCAGACCAAACGCTGCTTCCCATCCTATCCGTGTCTGTTAGCGCTGCTGACCATTAGGTGCCATCTTGCTGGGGAAGAGCTTTGCAGGAAAATGCACAAAAACAATTTGAATTTTTCGTGCAGGGGTTCACACAATGAACAGCAATGGCAAAGGGGTTGCCCAGGATTGGTGTTGCTAAACTTGCCAAGTCCCGCGGGAATCAGCCTCCCGTGATTTTCTTTTGACGGCTGCATGCAACCACCACTGAAACGCGTTAGGCGGGATCAGTCCTAGTGCAGGCGCTGCAGTGATTGCAAATCGCTTCGCGTGGTCTGTACCAAAGACAGACCATTGCACCCAGCATGCCGGCTCGCGAGTGGATGTGCACAGCCCCAGCTGGATGACACCGCTGGTTTGGAGATAGTGGCACTCTGTGGTGGCATCGTCACTGTTAGCTGCATCCCCTCGTCTGTCGGTCGGTCATGGCACTGACTGGTCTGGCTTGGAGTGCTTGTGCTTTCCGTGCTTTGATCGACTCCGTGGGCTTGGCAGATCCCAAAGAAACCCGTTGGCCTCTGTTCTCCTCCGGTTCAGCCACGGCTCAGCAGGGCCCCAAGAGGAGCCGAAACAGGCACATTGACCGGGCATCTCTGCTGAGGCTCGCCTGCTGCCTGTCAGGGCTGGCTGACCTAGGTGGCCGGGGTATTTCTGCACCCCCTCCCTGCAGACCGAACAGACTCGCCCCTGGTGAGGCTGTGGCTGTAGGGTAAGTCCGGCACAGCCTGCAGCACGTAGGTGGCTCTCACCGGTTCTGCCGCGTGCCGCTGGACCGGCGCCGGCTGCCCCAGCACATCTGTTCTGGCTCCTGCCCCGTGCGCCGCTTTCCCGCGGCATTCCTCATCTTCCTTCTCCAGCGGATTGGTGGGCCCGAGCCCGTAACATCCAAAAAATCATGAGGTGTTGGGGACAGAAGTTTGGGGCTGGCCATTAAATTCCTTTGGTGGCCTGCTACAGCAATAGAAAACACATTTGGGCAGGAGGTGAAACGTTCTTGTGTTGAGGTTGTGGATCTGAGGACCACCATCAACCTTCCCGGCTGTAAGAAGAATCTTTTGGCCCTTCTTTGCATAAGACTTGCCAAAACCCAACCCCTTCCACAACAAACCATTCCACGCATTCCTGCCTCAGCAGACTGAAAGCAGAAGGGATGGTAACCTGGGTACGTATAGCTACGTATGTCGTGAGACATTTGTATTAAAGGACCCAGTCGAGGTTGGAGAGCGATTGCTTTGGCCATTACAAAATGGGTGGTGAAAAAAGTTTCCCAAAAAATTAGGAAAAACCAATGAATGGATCCAAAACTATATGGAGGAAAGAGAAGTAAAGCAAGCTGTATATAATAATCAAAGGTTCAGTGAATCGAATTGTTCATAGTATAAATCAATAAGTACCTATGGTCTTTACTTATTTTCTTTATACAGTTTATCTGTAAAGGTGTTTGAGCTCAGGTCTCCTGTGCTGGGAAGCTGTTCTCTCATTCTAGCTTTCTCACGCGCTAGAAAAGCACTTTAACAAACAGTTTGCAGCATCTAATTTTTGTGTGTATGCATACATATATAACATACATATTATAGAAATAAAACCCAGATGTTTGTAATGGACAAACTATTTCAGCTCCTGGAGGGGAAAAAAAAGGTAGCTATGGTAATGGTTGGCCTGCAACAAAACATCTGATTTTATACAATAATATATTTCTATAATTTGTGTAGAAAATCAAACGTTTGTAACAAGCAAAATATGAGTTATAATTGCTTTTCTAGGAATTTAGGAACTGCTAAGCTCGCTCAGACCTGTGAGCCTTCTAGCCCAGGATTTTGACAATGACCAGAACGGGGCAGACCGAGGGTGTTCCAAGAAACCCTGCAACAAGCAGTTAGGTTATCCCTTATCTCAGAAAAGTTTCCATTCCTCCCCTTCCCTCTGCAATTGAGAGGTTAGCTAATGCCTCAAATCATGAGAGTTTACATCTTTCCTGAGACTTCATTTCAAAAATAACTTTAAATCTTTACTGCTGTAACTCTGGTCATGCTCATTACTCATCGAAATGTCTAATCATGGATGGAGTCTGGCCAAGGTTTTGTTATCTTTCAGCTTCATCCCATTTTCCTGCTGCATGATGATCTAAGGATGAGTGAGAGCAGTCATTAGAATGGTAAGAGTTTGGGGAAATTACCGGAAATGTAAAGTTTTTCTATATATAGTTTCTCCGTTTCATGTATCGTACCGTAACAGGAGCAAAAAAGCACAACCGCAGCCTTTGACACCACATTTTGGGATCGTTTTTCACCCTGATAACTCTATGTCGATGGCAATCCCCAAGCGTGCTGCACAGACCGGGCCCCTCCTGCCAGGAGCTCCGACGTGCTGCTCGCTCAGAGCCGCCTCAGGCTGGGGCTCCAAGACCTCGCCGGACCAGCCCCTTCCCCACCGCCTTCCCTCTCCTTTCCATGCGCTACGGGCGGCTCTTGAGGGCAGAGCTGCAAGTGTTGCCCCGCAGGGAGCAGACAAGAGGACCGCTGGTGACTTGGGCACAGAGATATTCAGGCTGTGGGATTTTGGAGAGCCTGGGCACAGCAGAGCGGGGAGCTTGAGCTGTCTGAGGCAGGTAAGTCATGCCAGCACGGAGGCAGAGGTGGCCCTGGTGGGAGACTTAGCTACGTTTGGCGTAGGGGTGATGCAGTCAGACGTGGAGGTCAGCATCGTGGAGAGGCACAGCAGGCTGGACCCGGCCGGTGTGCTTGGGGATGTGGGATGTACCTACATGCATGCACCCAGCAGTTGCTTTTCTGGTAACTCAGTAGCCAAATGTCAGGCTAGTGCTGATACACGGTACCAAAAAAGCCCATGGCCGAGTGTTTTCCCTGTGAGCCATAGGCTGGGACCCTACGTAGCAGGTACCTGAGAGCAGCCTCATTAAAGGGTCAGGGTATGAAGTAGTGGTGGTTGATGTGCAAGAGAAAAACTGTAGCTGGCTACTCCTTAGAGCACAGAGCTTTTCTGGGACACCTTGGTCCCTCTGGGATTAGCCTTGTGGGGTCCGGACTGGTCTCTCTGCCAGGAATGCTGTTACTTGGATGAAGCAAGGCGGTGGGGAAATGAAGCAGCGTTCTGGTGGGATGATAACCTCATCACAGGCTCCCTGTTTGGAGGTAGTGATGGATGAGATCTTGCTGATAAACTATCTGTCGAGATATTATCAGGATGGATCTCAGCGTTAAAAGCTGGTTTGATGTAGTGGGGTTTGCTTTCCTTCTCACTCCTATCACAGTTATAAGACAGTGATGTTTAGCTGGGATAAATACTCCGCTGTATTCCACAGCCTGTCTTTTTTTCCCCTCATTTGTATTAATAGCAGGCATTATTATAAATGTATTATTGTGTTCAGGAGGGAATTGTGAAATTGGCAGTTGAGGAGCTCTCTTGCAAGAGGGAGACAGCTGCTTCTCAGGCTGAGTGAATATTTAATCTTGGATCCATCCTTTCCCATATCTCCCTCCATGGTCAAAGTTGCTGAATAGAAGGGAAAAAAAAATTAATCTGACTTTGAAAGTTCAGTGAATATTCAGTAAATAATCTATTCATTATGGAGGAGCCTTGCATTTGCTGGAAAAATTCGTAGGCGCTTTCCAGTGTTGATGGGTGGATCTTCAGAAAGCAAAGCATCTTTCTAAAAATCTACTAATAATATTGGCGTGTTTATTTGTAATTAAGTACAAATCAAGGTACCTCAGGACATTTCATTTAAAGATCGAGCCCTTATAGTGCTAGCAGCTGTAGAAAGAAATAAGAAATAGGAGAGTTGCTGCTCTAGTGGTCGGATCAACATGATTAGTGGTTACACACTGGGATGCAACATGGAATAGAAGAGACAAATGAACTGGAAGAACCCACTAGTCAAAAAATGAAGTTTTTTAAAAAAGACAATATCCTAATTCACCTAGCTGTTGTCTTCTAGGCATGACTTAGTGGTCCCCGGGTGAAATAGGCATTGTGGCATGATTTAAAGTAGGGCAACGTGGCCATGTAGCAAATTTTGATGGGAAGTTTGCCAAAAAGTGGGAAAAAGCTGCATGACTCAGAAAAGTTGAGTCTCGCAGCTCCCGGGGGTGAGGAACGATCTCCCAGATGCCTTGTGAGCTCCTGGGCTGCCTCCCCAAAGACCTTGAAGGTAAAGGCAGACACCTCAGGTCAGCGCTGGAGGGGATGCTCAGGAGTGAAGCTGAGACTATTGAGGGTGTTGTTCGTTATCCCGTCTTAACTATTGCTTAAAATCACACTTGTTCTTCAGGCTTCGGTTATTGCTCTAGCAGGCAATTTATCCGAATGAGCAAATAGCACCATGCTCTTTTCCTTCAGCTACAGCTGATTCAGATGCTATTAGTGTCTCCGACTACGTGAAATTGCTCTTTGTTGGATGCATTGCCTGGTGCTTTCCTGCACGCAAGCGTAGGGGCTGATGCGGTTGAAGTACGAGACTTTGGCCTCTGTCCCCACCGTTCCTGACAGAGAGGCTGAGGTAGCACATAAACCCGTCCTCATGCATTTAGATGTCTTCATCAGCAGAGAGCACCGTTTGGGAAAGAGACATTTAAAAATCTCTTTGTTGGGTTTATAGGTTCTTTAAAGCCACTTAGTCATTTGGTAGCAGTTTAAAATTAGTCCATACACGATGAGGCATCCACACGGTCTTTTCCCAAAGCTCCTTATTAGCATTGATTTTTCAGTCAGGAGAAGAGTCGAGTAGTGGAAGATTAAATTAATGATACTGCGGTCTGTATGATTTGCCTGGAAATGCCTGGTGTCTTGTGCAGGGACCTCAGCACGTGGTTTTCCAGGACACAAAATCTGAAGATTCAGCAACAAGAACACAAAAAGGCCGTTCCCAATTTTAGGGCATTATTTTGACTGGGATGAAAACCATTTTTTCCCTCTGTCTTTTGTTTCACTAATAGTTGATGGTTGACATGACATGACCCTCATTATTCAGAACTTCATTTATACAATCTCCTGGTGATTGTGGTCTTTGAATTCATGAGTGTAGTTAGAAATAATATATTGATTCTTTCAAAAAAATCCAGTAAGAATTATCATAGTTTTTTGTTGTTTTGTTTTTTTTTTTTTAAAGCCACGTGTGAGGGAGTGCTCTGCAAATTGGTGTGCTGTAAGGATGGGATGCATTCCCAGTCCTTGTGTCTCACTGAACATCAGACAAAAGGGCTGATGCAACATCTCTTGAAATTAATGGGACTTCGTCCCCTGGCGTCGGTGGGCAAGGAGCGGTGTGACAGGGGGAGGCAGGCTGGCCGAGGCAGGAGCACGCCCTGTGCTCCTCATGCTCTCGGAGAGGCAGAGATCCATGCGTTGGCACTCTGCAGTATACGCTGAAAGGAATTAGTCGTTAAAGAGATGAAGATAAAAGGGTCTAGAGGGTAAGGGGCTCCTCCAAGCACCTTTATTTCTGGCAAGTCTTTTTCTTTTGGGCTAGTCAGACCTACCTTGAACAATGCCGAAGCAGGAGTCCCATCTAAGCTCTCTTGGTAGCGAGTGAAAAGAGACAGGTGTGTCTCCAGCTTCATTCATCCTGTCCTAACATCGTTAGACAGACAAGATTAACGTCTTTCTGAAGGTCTCTCTCCCTCCCTGTGACTACAGGGAGAACCTAGGTGGCCATGCTCATTTCTTAGATAATTCAGGTCGTGTCAGATCAATCCTGTTTTTTATTGCTGCCTTTTTCTGAAGGACCACACTTGAACCGGCACAGGTATATAGCATGTACTCATGGCACGGACGCTTGAGTTGTGAGGTATCTGCAAGACCAAAGAGGTCACAAAACTCTGGTGCAAATATATCTGACATTTTCCATTTTCTTTTTTCTACTTTGGAAGCTGCAGGAACCGGATAGCCTGAAGTCCTGGTGTACAGTGATGTTAGGCGGTTGGATCATAGAGCTTTTTTGAGAAAAATCTGCAGACTAGCTTGTTTTGCACCAGTTTCTGACTGCTGAGAGGCGAGTGAAATCACCAGAACTGTACTCTTGTGCAAAGCTGTAATTACAAACTTTTTAAATGAGAAACAATGATGACAAAAAATTAATCATGAGCTTTGCCTGCCAATTGACCAGTCACCAGTGATCTCCACAGATAATATCAAATACCTGTTGGTACAACAAAAGCCCTTTTTTGGTTAGTTTGTTTTTCCTTGAAGCATTTCTGTTCCTCGCAGCCCATCACTGGTTGGTCCATGCCTTCCAGGCTGCAAACCACTGGTCTAGCAGATGTTTGGGGATTGGACTTATGCATCACCTGGGAGAAGGATCTCAGAGCTTATGGAAGATCTGAGGTCACTTCTTTGAAGGAGCAGGCCTGAAGGTGACCATGGAGGGACCGCAGTAAGGAGCCAACCCTGTTTATTAACTGTCAGTGGGGCGATGGTGTGCTGAGCCCCATGGGGGAGGTGGCCTCTCTGGAGAGAGGGGACAGTAGCTAAGGAGAATTATAAGGAAGGAGGGACTGGAAATAATGACTGCATCTCTCCTTTTACTTATTTATTCTTGCCTCCAGGCTCTCCCTTAGAGAGTGATGCATGTTTCCGAGCTCAAATTTTGCTTTGTGGGAAAAAACATGTCCCAAGTGTTGTTTCTTGGGATGCTAACGTGCCAGGCTGGGGTCCCTGAGGAAGATGTGACCCCCTGTCTCCGCAGCTTCATTAGCTCTCCTTCTGCCTCCCCCCAAAACCATGTGTTCAAGCACTGCAGGAACATCATGTCATCGATGCTGTAGCAGCCAGTTGCTTTATCCTATTTGATGCCATCATTTCATAAATCAGATCAGAAGACGACACTGGGTCACTCTGTCCTGACTGAAGTGATTAAGTAGATCTCTGCTATTAACTGCAGTTATCTTCTGAGAATGTCAGACTGCCTGCCAAGATCTTGCCATGAGTTAAATAAGCATCTGCCGGCTGAGGGTTCAAACTTCAGAGTGGAGGCGATTGTACGTAACTGCGAAATGAAAACCCACGGATCGAGCAGCCACCTCGGACCACCAGATCCTGCATCTTGCTGCCCCTTGGTGTCGTGGTTCTGCACAGAAAACTCACGTGCCCAACAGTTTTGTCCCAGCTGCATGGGTTTTGTTCAGCTGAGATATCGTGTAGCTGACAGATGTTCCTCGTGGGGGGAAAGAAGTTCTGAGGAAATCAAATATTATTTTTAAAAGACAGGATTTTTCTGCGTATTCACTGTATTAATTCAGTGGCTCCCCCAGACATCTGGCAAGTATTGTGGCTGTGTCTGAGAGATTTTGGAGAAGGAGCCTTGGCACTGACATTAAATGCAGTACAAGAAAACAGAGAGGAGAAGAAATTGCTGCTTTAAGGAGGGAGAACATTTGCGGCATTGCAAAATGGCACAGGGAGCTTTTACTGCAGGCTGAGATGGGATTAACATCCCTGCAGCAGTGTTTTGAACTACCTCCTGGTTGTCTGGAGGTCGTTCGGGACCTGCCGCCCCCCCGCCGCGGCAGTGCCGGCCGTTAGCATTCTTCATCCACAAATGGATGCTGGCTCACACGTCGGCTCTTTAATAGTTCCCTTTAGGATCTGAGGACGTAAAGCATTAGGAAACTTGCAGTGTTGTAATAAGAGGCACTGGGGATGCTTGGTAAGACAAAGTATTAGAGGTTTCCTTCTGCATAAGTAGTGTGTGTATGTATATATAGATGTGTGTGTATATTTATATATAAACACATGTAGTGTGTAGATAGAAAGTCAGGGCTCACCTCTCTTTCCTAGGTTAGGGAAAGACCACTGATGTTCCTAACAGATGAAAAGACAACTGATGATGAATTTTGTGTGTTGTTTTTTATTGGGTTCTTAGGATTGCTTTGCAGGCATGTGAGGAGGCTGAAAAAGTATAAATGAAGAGTCTCTACAACAGAAACGCCTTTTACATTGACAGTGGGAAGGCAGGACTCCCAGGTTTTATTTCTCTTGGACTTTTAAACGTTATCTTGCCTATTGCACTCAACCTCTCCGGACCTTCGTTAACTTTGTCGCTAACACGGGAATTCCCCTGGTGCTGCGAGGCTGCAGGAAGCAGACCAGACTGGTGGGACAGTAGGAGAAGGACGATTTGTGTTGTGTCTTTGGCTGGTGCCTGTTCCAGGACGTTTGCTATACTTAGCGTTAGCTTTGTTTCCAGTGGAAAGGACTCAAAATTGTGGGTATTTGGGAGAGTGTGCTCACTTGCAGGTGGTTAAAGAAATGGCGTAAGGTCATTGTCGCTGAATTCCTGAACGTGATTTAATGGCAAGGTCCAGCTAGGTTTGCTGGGTTCAACTTCTTGTTTATAAGGGTGTCTGCCTCAGCGAAGAAAGGGCACCTCTAGGAGCATCGCAGCAAGACTGTCTCAGCTTTAGAAGAAGGAGTGGGAGTGGGACCTGGGAAGGATGGGGATGGTAGCTCCTCCAGCCCGCGTTGTGCTAATGGGGGTCTCCTACAGGATTAACTCGTCTCTCCAGGCGAGCATTTCCCATTTATGAAGGTAACAGTTCCGAGCTGTGCAGGACATGTTTCTTTCCTGCTAATTCAGTGCTGTGCCGGGAGAATTGGCCCCTTGTGGGCTGGTGTCAGTGGCTACAGGCATTTCCCCTCTCAGCATGCTGCAGCCATATGGACGCAAGGACACACGCCGCTTTCACAGCCGGCGGTTTTGCTGCAGCTGACTTTTTTCCCTTTAAAATTTTGATTGCCTGAGATAATACTCAAGCTCAGAAGCAGTGTGGCAGTGATGATCCCTTGCTTGTTGGCCGTAAGAATTTATTTGCTTGTTTATCTCCCACCCTTGTAATACCTTAAGCACAAGGTCAGGACAAGAAAAGATTAAAAAGCCTATTTTATAGGCTCATGTAAATACCAGTGCCATTAACGGCATTATCCCAGCAAGATGTTAGACCTCAAATTCTTATCTAGAGTTTTAAAATAAATTCCCAAAATAGGACATAGTTCAAAATCAGTTAATTTTCAAATTCATTTTATTGAATTTTTGCATAACTTTGTCAACATTCACAGGGAGTGAAAACTGTTGTATCACATCCTCAGCTGCTGCAAACGGGCACGATGCCACTGAAGTCAAAGGGGGAACGATAATTTACATCAACTGAGGTTTTTGGCATTGTGAAGTGGTGAGGAAGGGACCGAAATGGTTTCTCCACATGCCCCATAGTGACTGACCTGCTGTGTCCAGCCTCTGCATGGCAGGTTTATCATTTTCTTTTGTTACTTGCCGGTTTCAGTCTAACCCCTTTTCCCCACTTCTTCCTGCCAAAGAAATACAAGAAATGAATCGGGTCTCCCTCGCTCTGGATGCATCTCAAAATCCCTTGGAAATAATGTTACTGCATTCTAGTAATAGTTGGCACGGATTTTTTCCATCCACGGCGTCTGGCTACTAATTATGAGCCTGCTTTTCAGGCAGTTGCAGAGGGCTGTCAGTGGGAGTCGAATACTGAGCCTCTTAAAGAATGTGATTCATCCCCATCACAATTTGGGGTAACAGATGTTGTTTTGTGAAATATTACAAAGAACCCCAAAGTTCACTGGGGGACGGGGGCACCCTTCTTGCATTAGGGGTTTTAACAAAGAAGTGCATATATATATATATGTATGTATTTAATTTTTTAATTTTTTTTTTCCTCTTTCACTGGTTTATCATATACATATCGTCTTCCCTAAAGTTCCTGGAAAAACTTATTTCTTGGCCATGGAATTACTTTTAACCATATATTTATTTCCTTAAAGAAAGACATCCACCTACCAATTATATTTTGCTGCTTCCTCCCCTCAATTTCTTTGCTTGCCACAAACAGACTCATTCCCAACCTCTAATATTAGCGATGTCCAAGGGTAAGTCTGAAGTTGGTGCAAATTTGCCAGATTTTCACTGATTTCTCTGAGGAGAAGGAATGGAGAACATTATGCATGAGCTGTGAGTGTCCTTTAGCCTCTTGTATGAGTAAAAGTACTTTATGTGGGCCCAGGCACGGCGGTGTTGGAGCACAGAGCGGGCTGGGACACGTAGGTACGGAGCGGGGTGCAATAGGGGCTCAGATGCCAGGACCTTGTGCTTTGCCTACAAGGCTGTATTGCACCTCACCTCAGTGACAAGTTCTCACCTCTTTCATACCAAAATATGTGCTGTTAAAGGGAAGAGCAAAGCAGCCTCATTTGCTTCTCACAAGCTGCCAGTGTCCCACATGTGGGATGTCCTGAGGTTGGGCAGATGATGGGGAGAGAAGATGCCCTCAGAGGAGGTCAGGTAGAGGGTGAGGCCAAGGGAAATGTGCTTTACTTCAGCCTCTCTCACCTGGTTGATCTGAGCCACCTCTGTTTCAACTGTTTGGGGGTTTGCGACACAGGGAAACGTGTGAGAGCCGGAAGCCCTCCAGGTCTCTTTGGTAAGGAAAAGCTGCAGTGCTTGCATCTCCAAGCTCAGGTTGACTTGGGGACCCACCAGAGTTACAGACATGCTCAGCTTGGCTTGCATGAAGTAATGAGATATTTTGCTGCATTCAAATCATGTGTACGCCATATGCTGTGGATGAAGAGAAGGCAAGTTGTACTGGGTTAACGTATAGCCTGTTCACGTGCTTTCTTCCCTCCTCCTGTCCTTCCCCCAAACCAAGAGTCTTTTTCACTCTCCTGCCCTTAACTTGAGCTCTGTAGGACACCAGCTAAGGGAACATACTCGCTTTGTATGGTGAATTAATGAGTTCAAACGGTCACCTTACACAGCAGAGATGTGTGGGAAAGAAAACCTGTGTCAATGTGAAACATGTGTGCGCCTGTCCAGAGGACGAGGCATCTGATTCATAAATCAGTGGCAGGGAGGTAAGAAGAGATGTGTGGGTTTGGTAACAACTGTCGGACTTAAATGGTGCATTTTACTCTTTTTCATCTTATGTCTCCCAAGATCATATTTTTGACTTATATGTTTTCTTTCTGCTGCTGACCAGAGTTTAAAGCATCCAGAAGGTCAGCGTGTTCCCATTTCGTGTCATCTTGTGATTCCCGGTGATGCTCTGTGCACACGAGCACTGTCAGGATCTGCAGGGTGCATGTTTGGGGGAATGAAGGAAGGCTGCAAAAGCTGTCCGAGAGCTGTGTCTTGCCTGCCCCTTTGGGCTGGTTGGTTACTTGGAGTGTGTTAATGCTGCAATGAGTAGGACATGAGGAAATTCAAAAACTACTTATCTATGCTAGAAGCATTTCCAGCAAAGACACGTGAATGTGTCTTAGGGGAGGACACAGAGAATACGTTGTCCTGCTTCTATCAATTGCCCCTTTAAAAAAGACTTGGACTGAACTCGCAGTAGCTCTAGGCGTCAGGCAGGGAATTGTCCCATCGCAGTGAAATCTGCAGCCCACCAAGAAGCTGCCTGTGTACCTAGATGCAGGCGGCTCTTGGGGATGGGGTTAACGTGGGTCTGAGATCCAAAAAACAGCTTTGTGACTGAGCCTGGATCTCCTCTTCCCTGTGTGATTTCACGTTAGTTATCGCAGCTGTAGCAGGTGTGGAGGTTGAGGAGAGCCCCAAACCTGGAGTGCTGGCCTTGCCCATGGAACCAGGCTAAGGCAGGAAGTGCTGCTGTAGGTCGGAGAGAAAATAGGTGGAAAGAAACCTGCCCATTTTGCCAAAAGACGGCAATTCCATCTGATATTTCAGAAATGCCTCTCTTTTTGTCCTTGCGCTATCTGCATTAGCAGTCTCCGAGTGTTGCCTTCTGGGCTGAGGGAGAGGAAGACTGTGCTGAAGCAAACTGCACCGTGTCTTCTCCCACACCGCAAAGATCAAACAGGTCCTGCCAAGACTCCGCAGTTCCTGTTTACGCCATACATGACGTTCCTAATCCCTTCAGCACTCATGGTAGTTCCTGCAGCTCTTCCTCAATAACTAACTCCAACTGGCACAGCTGAGACATCAGCAAGATGAATCCTTGGAGAGCAGCCAGCTCTTGCTTTTATTTTAGACTTGTGTTGCTGATGTCAAGACTTTGAACAAGGCCTCAGGCCCCCGTTACAGCGCGGGGCAGACGAATACAAAGAGGGGGTTCTTGTCTTGTGGGGACGACACGAGTCACAAGATCTCCAACGGGATGCCAGACTGCAAGCGTTTGTTGTGGTCCAAGCCACTGCTTATTTCCTCCAGTGACGCAAACTCGTGTCAGTCCTTTTCAGTGGTTGAGCGCGTGCGAAGGGAGATGCTAACCTCCCCGGCATTTCTCCACTTGTACGTGCGCACGTGTTTGCGCAAACCCAGAAATGACAGGCTTGATTCAAAGACGACTGGGTGGGGTTGTTTGGTCTGTGGGCTGCCGGAGGACTGAACCAGGCGCTGTCGGGCTGGAAATCTCTGGATAAAGATCTGGAAGGAGCGTGGGGTGTGTAGCACCTCACGTCGCTGAGACCAGCAGAGGCTGGATCTTAAACTTCTCAAGCTGCAAGCAAGAGCTTCTTGGCAAGAGCCAAACATTTGCCATAGACATCTGTAACAGATGTGGGACAGAAATAGCGTACTCTTAACTAGCCTATGATAATAATCATAGCCTTGGAGATAAATACCCTCCTGCCAGTGGTTTCCAATGCAATCGTTTACAATCTGGTCAAAGCAGAGATGAGGCTTCATGATTGCATGACATTGAATTTGCCTCCTGCTCTGCAAGGAGGAAAGAAAACCCTTCATACTGAATGGTACCTACAGCTTTAGACCTATCTGCTTGTTTGTTAAGAAGAAGGTATTTAATCCTCAATACCTCAGCAGCCTCTTTGCCATTTAATAACAACACTCCTCTCTGATCTCTGGTTTTGATGTGATTTGTTGTATGTTTTTGAGGGGTGAAGCCAGGGCAGGACTATGTGTGAGAGCAGCAGCGTAATGGTCATTGTTGTTGACTCACACCGCTTTACTGAATATTAATAGTTGAAAATGCACCTGCATTGCACGTGCAAAAGGATTTATTGTTTCCAGAATATTCTGTGGAACTCACTATTTTCCACGTCCCTTCCTGTCCCTGACATTGTACAGCTCCTTGAAAGCATCACCCTGTTCCTGTAAATAAAAGCAATTCCCACTGATTTGACTGATGCAGGAGTAAGAACCTGTACAGAAAACCTATCATCTGTTTTGGAATGAAAAAGTCCTTTTTCTCTGTGGAAATAAAATAATTAGTACATGTAAGTTCTTCTAAAGAAAATTGATTTATTTTATAATTTTTTTGCTATCTATCTTTCTATGTAATGGAAACTTGCCCAGTGCTTTTCTGGTTTATGATGAAGATTTCTAGATACTACAGCAGTAATGAGATTTCCTTGGTTTTATTCTGTTTTATACAGGCAAGTGCACACAAACTGAAGTTCTGACTTGACATCCTCAGGAAGACATGGAACAACTTCAAAAGCCTGTACCTAAGCTGAGATATTTGAAAATATTTGGCTGAGATATTTGGCCCTGCCACCTGCAGCTGTGGGGCTCCTGTGCAGAAGGACTCCACGATGCTGAAGTGGATGTGGCTGTGGCCCAAATAGCTTTTCCAATAGGAACCTTTGCTCTTGTATTTGGGAGAGAATGTTTCTGCAGAGCCAAAGCACCATGTGCTATGATTTGCCCTGATGTGAGTTGGAAAATGTGAGTAAAATTACTGTAAACACTTTCTTGCCTGATAGATTTCCCCACACACACACTTTAAAATACTGTCTTTTTATCTCTTTAAGTCTCAGATCCGATGCTTGAAATAAATGATTTTTTTTTCTGATTCCCAGAGGGTATAAAAAAATAGATTCTCCGCTATTATAAATTAATTAAATTACAGATCAGACTGGACTGTTACTACAGGTGCAGAAAGCTTTTCTCTGCTTTCCTAACTTTGCCAATCTTATTATCTGGCATGACAAATTTCCTACAACTGACCTACCAGCTTTCCAGCAGCTAAGTATATGGCCAGTCATTCTTCTTAGCGAAAATCAGCCAATCCTTTTTTAACATGGAATTAATGAAGTGATGAAAATTTACATCAGCAAAGGATTTATCACCGTATTTTACACACAGCCTTACTACTGAATTAAAGACATTGAATGGTTCCATAAATACCAAGCATAGTTGATAATCCAAGACTTGAAGTCTTAATTCTGTCACTTTACAGTTAAGCTGGTAGAGAATAAGCATAAAAGGGAGATATTTTTTCCCCTTCAGTGCAAAATGTGCTTATTTTTTTGCTCCAGTAAAGAGAAATGATTATTTGAGCAAAAGATATGATCATGTTAATTGGTGATCTATGAAATCCATTTTTTTTAGGCAGAAGGTTTTCATTGTATGCAATGAAAAGGTATTCTGGTATCCCTAAATCTTTCCTCTTTTATCTTTGCATCTGCTATACAAAGGAGTCAAATGTCAAATGCCAATATACATATGGCCAAATGGGCCAATGAGTCCTCTTCTTGTTTTTGTCACTGACCCTGAAGCCTTTACTTCACTTTAATGAGCGGGAGCTGGAGGTAATTCATATGGCCTGACACCTGGCTGATCATCTACAGCTTAAATGAGACCTTGAAGAACATGAGTGTCCAGAACAGAAGAATCTGTGTGGTTCTTGTGAACCTACTCAGGAAAACTTGACAGTCCCAGAAATAACATTCATAAAATATATACTCAAAAATTATTCATTTTTTCAACCAGATGGCTGGGTGTTGTAGGATGTTGCTATTGCACACTATTCCCAATTCTTTCCTAGTGTGTTTAAAAAAAAACACACCTGGGTTTGTGCTCTTACCATTGGATGTAGGCAGTGTCTGTGTAAAGTAATCGTTGGAAGAGAGTGAGAGCGCACAGGCCAGCAGTGAGATAAAGACTGGGTGCTACCTCTGCTCTAATTAAGCCAGATCAGGAGACAGCGAGTGCTTCTGCACTAATAAGCAAAGCCAAGTCCCAAATGTCATGACTAAACTCTTTCTTCTTGTCTTCTGCCAAGCAGAGAGGACATATCCAAACAGTCATGAGAAAATACTGTTCCCTGAACCGTGCCCAAATGTCGCCCACGAGGAAGATGGTTGGCACAGGTCAAACCATGTAAGGGAGCCCACCAGCGCTTCCATGGTGAGGGCAGTCACGGTTCAGTGCTCAAGCCTCTGCCCTGACCAGGGTTCATTTGCCAGTATGGTTGTAAGGTTGCTAACCACGAATACTGATTTTGGGCAGAAGGCAGGACTGTTGGGCATTGCAGTCATTCAGAATTGGTGTATATGTTCAAGGGCTTGCTTAAGAATATTACTTAGATTTTATGACATGTATTTCTGTGTCCCTGGAAGTCTTCATTGAGTGTCCAGATATGGACTATTTCTTGGTTCCAGAATGATGCTGATATGATGCCCAAACATACCAAAAAAGACCAAGTCTTTAATATTCAGAACAACTAAAGGATTTCAGCTTTTTCTTCTTGTTTTGGGTTAGTGGTTTAAAAGACAGAGGGACTGAGAACTGACGGCCTCTGATATGGTGTAAAATTAGCCCACTCACCTCTGCATCAGACTCTTCATCTCTGAAACACATACGAAAGCTGCTTCTACTTCAACAGGTAACTGGAAGGGATATGGGGGTGAAACTGCTTATTTCAGGCTCCTTCCCAAACCCCCATCCTGGCTCCTGAATTTGTACACTCATTCTTTGTTGGCAAGTCACTATTCATCATGATTTCATAGGAAAACAGGAGATGGGATAGCTTTTTCATGTGTTTTTTCTCTTCCCAACTACCGAAGAGCAATCAAAAGTAGGACCTACATATCTATTCAAAAGGGCTGCTCTTAACTTCCCTTGAAGAAGCACTCCCGACGCTGGGCTTTTGCTATGTGCATGTGCAAATCCCGCACTGTAAAGTGTAGAAATGATAGATTTGGGACAAGAACAAGTAGATTTCTAATAAAAGTGGGTGTTGACTGCCAGCTTCAGCCCAAAGCCACATCCTTTTGGTGCTCCTCTGTTCTCTTAGCACCTAGATCTGACCTTGATCTGAATTTAGCATAACTTCCCTGTGTTCTGGTTTCAGCTGGGATAGAGTTAATTTTCTTCGTAGTAGCTGGTATAGTGCTGTGGTTTGGATTTAGTATGAGAATAACGTTGATAATACACTGATGTTTTCATTATTGCTAAGTAGTGCTTACTGTAGCCAAGGACTTTTCAGCTTCCCATGCTCTGCCAGGTGCACAAGAAGCTGGGAGGGAGCATAGCCAGGACAGCTGACCCAACTGACCAAAGGGATATTCCATACCATATGACGTCATGCTCAGTATATAAAGCTGAGGGAAGAAGAAGGAAGGGGGGGGACGTTCGGAGTGATGGCATTTGTCTTCCCAAGTAACTGTTATGCATGATGGAGCCCTGCTTTCCTGGAGATGGCTGAACACCTGCCTGCCGATGGGAAGTAGTGAGTGAATTCCTTGTTTTGCTTTGCTTGTGTGCGCAGCTTTTGCTTTACCTATTAAACTGTCTTTGTCTCAACCCACGAGTTTTCTCACTTTTACTCTTCTGATTCTCTCCCCCATCCCACCGGGGGGAGTGAGCGAGCGGTTGCGTGAGGCTTAGTTGCCGGCTGGAGTTAAACCACGACACCCTGTCCTAAGAATTGCCTTTCTGGGCCCCTGGTGTCAGCACAAGAATTTCCGTAGCACAGTGATAGCTATATGCAATTTTGTAAAGCCAACAAGGTCATCCACCTTGTGTTGTTAATGACTGTTATACTCTTAAAAACAAAAAAGTGATGGAAAGTTCCATCACCTCTGCTGCTGGCCCCATGCAGACTGGCTGTTCAGTGTAAACAGGGCTTATATGAAGAGGATCTCAAGACTGCTTGTTGCTAGTAGTGGATTAAGGCCTTGGAAGGAGTCTTCATGGGCACGTTGTCAAGAGAAGCCTGCAGTGGATTTACTGAGCTCATTCGTGCTGTCACAAAACAGTAACGCTGAATGTTGATCTCTTGTGACTGGGACACAAGGAACAACGAAGAACCATTTTGGGGTGTTGCAAAGGAGAGGTGTGAGCATAGATTCGTCCCTTTGCAGGACATGAAGAGAGACCTGCATACTTGCATGACCTGCTGCTGCAGGGGAGTCCCTGCGTGTCCTAGGGAGGAGAGGCTGTGGCTGCCAGAGCAATGAGTTTGGAGTTTCAGGCTTTGGTGTGCTCTGAGTCTAGTAGGATTGCTGGGGGAGCAGGCTAGAGCGTTTTGCCTTGGCCTTGTGGCAAGCCTGGATTGTACCTCGAGATTGGTGGTGTGCTGGGTGTAGCTGCAGTTCTGTGTTCATGTTTTGCTGTTGGTTTTGTCTCTCTGAGCTTGAGGGGGGACACGCACAAGGTTTTCGATTCTGGATCTAACACTGGTATGCAGACACCTAACTGGTGAGGCGGTGTACCCAGCCATTTGACAGCAGTATTACCAGGCTTTCTCCTGAGAAGGTTCAAGGTTCAGACCCTTGGATTCAAGGACTCAGGGATTCACAGACCAAATCCCAGACCGCAGGTCATCCTCCACAGTGAAACAGCTACAGTTGTATGGACTCTCTTCTGAAGGCTGCCTTATTCTCTCTCAATGCTGGTGTTCCTTATTTTTAATTCTGCGCTGCCATGAAGTAACTCAGAACTAAGTATGCTATTTGTTTTCCTTTATCTTGAATACTCCAGCTTCCTCGGCCATGCTTCAGCCTTGTTTGGCTCATGCGGGTCTCCTCAGTCCACCTTGGTGGTGGTAATGCTTGGTGGTGTGGTGCGGTGGTTTGCGTTGGTGGTGGTCAGGCTCTGAGGCAGGTGTGGTGAGGGGGTCTGGAGTTAATTCACACAACCAGCACTTGGAGTACAGTGTGTCCTTCGAAACACACTCACTTTACAATGGCATCCACAGAAAACATCCACTTGCCCTCTCTTCATATCACTAAGAAACTAGAAACTCCTCCTTTGCAAAGGTGAGAAACTCCTGCTGGCACCTGAGAGACCAAAATGAACAAGATGGAGTTTGTTGGATCAGATGGGGACGAGTGCCTTCTTGATTGCCATCAAAAGAGCCTGGGAGGACCTGGCAAGAAATTCCCCTCCTCTCTTGTTTCTCAGTGGGGGAAAGACAGACAAGAGCAAGTGCCTGGATCCAGAGCCCAGCTTAGGGCCAACTCAGGACAAGGACTGAGCTCAGATCCAAATTGTTCTCACTCGGGTTTGGCTGCCAATGGTGGATATCTCCCAAGATCCGATGGTTGCATGAGACTTTTGCAATCTTGGCTGGAGATCTAGTGGAGATTGTTCAGCTTCATGCTGATGAAACAGGCCCTTCTCTGAAGTGAGAGTATAGAAAGCATTTTCGGGAAGTGTAGACACACGTTTGGAGGAGTAAGGCAAGAGAACATTTTAATTCAGGGACCAGCATGGAGTAGTAACAAGTGGTGCAAATAGTCCAAGAAAAAGCTTAGGCTGGAAATGAAAATGTTTGTTTCTATCAGAAAAAGCTGCTCTAGAAGAGATTCCTAGAGGAACAATGGGCTCATGGGCAGATTTTCCCGGGGGAGACTGTGGCTCTCCTGCTATTACTGCCTTCTGCAGTTTTTTAAGCAAAACCTTTGCAAAAGCAATATCCCAGTGGGGACAGCTGTGACAGCAGTGGATGGTTACCATGACCCAGCAGAGATGCAGTCATGTTGGGATAGAGTCTAGGCAATCAGGTAGGACCATGCAAATGTGAGGTATCCTCCAGCAAAGTCACCAGCAGTAACATAAAGAATGAGGTAGTGTTTTGTGAAGGGAGAGCATTGGCTGGCTGTGTCCATTTGCTCTGTGCTGGGGGAGAGGCCTGTGTACAAACCCAGATGTCCCCAAGTGCACTGCCGGGCTAAATTGCGTTGGTTTTTCTGTGTAGTCCAAGACCTACACACTTTGCTGAGTTTTGTCCCTCAGAGGTATCTTTTTTTTCTCATCCTGGCTTCATTTTCCTTTGGGTTATTGGCCTTTGCCTTAACTCAGTACTGCATGATGGTACATAGCTCTCACCTTATTTCTAGAAATGGGTCAGAAATAAACAAAAGCTGTTGACACTTCTGTTAACATGGTAAAGCTCTGATGACTGTGGGGATTTGGGACAATGAGATTGGGGCAGGTTGGGTTCATTTCATGCTGTAGGTATTGGTGACATGTAAACTCCTCCCTCTCTAACAAACACTCGCCTGTTTGGTTTTACATTTCTTCGGCATCACTTCAGGTTAGCTATGGTTGCGTGTACCTGGTGGATACAGTTTCCCCAGCTGTCTGCCTTGTTTAATCTGCTTGCTAAATGCATTTCCCTGGCATCTTTGCAGTTCTTTCATGACAAGTTCTCCAAAATTCTCACATGGTGCAATTGCTGAAAAGACTGTTCATGAGATTGGGATCTAAAGCCCCTTTGAGTGGGCACGGACTTTCATGTGAAGAGATTTCCTGGCTCTATGACTAACTGTGCTTTTTTTTCCTTTTTTTTGCCACGTTGGTGCAGTCCTATGATGTGATCAAGTGGTTGAAACATGCCAGTCTTGAGCTGTGTTCGAGTGCTGTAGGGTGTGCTGGGAATCTCAGGGCACAGAGATGTAGAGAGAGTTTCTTTTCACCCCTGATTTGTCTTGGTGCCCAAATTAAATAGGCAATGCTTATCCAGAAAAAGGGAAGGGAAGAGGAAAGGGGAAAAATGGGGAAAGGAAAGGAGAAAGGAAAGGGGAAAGGAGAGGTGGGGAGGAAAGGAAAGAGGAAAGGAAAAACGTTTTAAAAAGATGGGATGGTTTTCACTGGAAACAGAAATTTGTCGGACTTCTTATTTACTGTCTGAACATACCAGTAGCTTTGCTAATCTCACCCTGACACTTTTATAGTATATGCTATTAAAGTGCATGCATTTGATTTTAAAAGGAATATCACTTATTATGTAAAAATTAACCTTACATTAAGGTTAGTTTTCTAAGTTTGCCATTTATGGCTGTGCCTATCAAGAGAGATGGGAGCACATATCTCCCAGTACCTCGGCACCAGGCTCTTCTTTGCGTGGGTGCTGTTACTGCAGAGCTGAAGTCCAGTCTCCAGTTGAATCCCAGGGAGTCCTCTAAAGAGACTGCTACCCTTTTGTGTCCAGGTAGGGCGATATTTGCTGCCACCCTGGGGCACATGGAAACCTACTGAGAAAGTCCTTTCTGTAGGAGTTAATGTTTGTTGTTATTTTTATATTGGGGTGGTGCTGTGGCAAGATGCTGCTGGGTACCGAGGGAAAGGAGGATGATGTGGGAGTGCACCCGTTTGCAGCATTGAATAATTTGGAGTATTACACGGTGTGCCTGGTCTTGACCATGCAGGGTCTCGTGCAAGTTCCCACTGCCTCAGTTTCTCCTTGTTCCTCAAATAACAGCAATAATTCCGCTTATGAATGCATGGGATTAGAGGTGAGTATTTAACAGGATTAATTCACGGTCTTTGTGAGAGCTCCTTCCTTCTTCGCCCCACCCCAGAGCAGTTAAACCTTCTCTCTGCCAAAATATAATAAATTGCAGGTCTGGCCCTAACAATTCCGCGTCCGGGAAGCTAGGGATGTGGGCGATTTATCTCCCAATGATTAAACCTGCAGACAAAAAAGGGTGAATTGCCTGAACTAAATTACTGCCCATGCATTATTCAGCCGGCTGTGGGGAGCTCTGTGGGGGGGTACAGGCAGAGGTCAGCAATCGCCATGGCCCTTGGGTGGGTTCCCATGGGGTGTGCGCCTCTCGCCGGTCCCCATCCCCATCCCGTGCCCCCTGGGGAGTCGTGGGGCTGTAGATGGCAGCAAAGGCTGCGGGATGGGAAGGAGCAGTCGGGGCTGGTTTCATCAGCTCCCGGGGAGGCGGCGGAGCTTTGCAAGGCAGTGGGAAGAGGAAGGGTGTTCACCCCACTGTTGGGGCTGACAAGAAGACATTGGAGAGGATCTGTCCTCTAGACAGGAGGCAGGTGACAGGAGGGGAGAGGAGAGCACTCCGCATTTGTGTGTGTTTAACCCTATCTTTGACTGGAAATCTCAGTCCGGATTATCCAAATCCCAGCTGTGCTTTTGCTGCTGTCAGCCCCTGTGTTGGCCCATGTACAAGGCTGGTGCTGCACGGAGCGGCCAGGAGGTCTTTGCCTCCTCCCCAGGTGCACAGGACCTGTCCACTGCTCAGGACAGGAGGGGGCAGTGGAGGAGGTGCAGCAAATCATCTCTCCTGCTGCTCTGTTTTGATGGTTGCTAAACGATTTTTTTCCCCAGCTTCGATTATAGTGCCCAACAGGATATGCAGATGTTAAGCTTTTGGTTTTAGATGCAAGTTATGGGGTCTCCCCTGATCTGCATCTGCATTGCCTCAGCCTCTGTGGCTTTTTGACCCTTGTCTCCTCGGTCAGACAAAGAGTCAATGGGTGGGACATGGTGCTCTGGAGTGAACTCCCTGATATCTGCTCGTAGAAATGATGGGGATCCTAATTGAGCTGGGGCTAATGATCAGTGTGTCACATCTGGCACATGAGGCTGCACAAGACTTCACGGAGCATTGCTAATGCTCATCCTGGTTTAGGGGTGAGGTCCGCTGCCCTCCTGACCGACGGGGCAGCTTTGGTGCATTAACCCCATACCACCCTTTTCCCTGCAGGGTAACCAAGCTGGGAGCCATCTTATCCTTTAAACTCACAGGGTTGAGAGATGCAGGTACAGGGGAATACAGGCAGATAAATGCTTTGCAGTGAGCTCAGATGTTGGCCTTTCATCCTGACCCTGACCATGGTGTCCCTGGCACTGCTGCTGGAGAGCAGAGGGAATTTACCCACTCGGCTGCTCCTTTCCTAAGTCTTCCTTGAGCTCTCGGTTGCAATGCCCTAGAAAACTGATCAGGGGTCAGCATGTGTATTTGATAACATGAAAAACTGTGTTTTCCTCTTGGACAATCCAATGAAGGATCCATATTCAGTCTTCAGCAAAATCACCTCAAATCTTTTCCATTAGGCTCCTTCTAGCTTTGCGCGATGTAAGACTAGGGCAAGGGTGTGCACAACTGCTAAGGAGTGAGTGCTGCAGTGCTGTTCTCTGAAATAACGTTACTTGGCAGACTAAAAATCTGAGTGCAAGCCACTTTTATAATGTGCCAACTGGCTATTTTGAGTTTGAGAAATAGGCAATACCTCTAGGGTGCTAAAAGTTCAGGAATTCTCTTTATTTTGATTGCACATACATAATAGAGAAACCAGTGCCCTTTGCTCCAGCAAGACGTAAGCAAGTGTTGAAAAATAGCAGGGTCCTGGCTGATGTCTCTCCACAGTGAAATACATCTTCTACTTCCCAGTCTCAAAGTATGGGAAAGGGTTTTGGCCAGTGATCAGGATCAAGAAGAGTTTTTCATCCCAGAGCAGTGAGGAAAACTGCCTGGCTGTGCGTGAATGTGCAACGGCGGCGCTGTAGGAAGTAGGTTGGCGTCTCTTTGCCAGGGATGGGTGGCAATCCCAAATGGCTGATCCAGTGCAATGTGTAGCCTCATCCCCTGTGAGTCAGACCTGTCTCATATCCCGATGACTTCTTTCCCTTGGGCAGCCCTTATGTGGCATATCATGTCGCTGAGGTTCATGCCGTTACAAAATCCAGCCTAGCTGAAAATGGGCAAGAAGCACTTTGGGGTCTGTCATTACAGCTCTTCTGTAACAGCCTGGGGACTTGCATGACAGGGTCTGGTGTTGGTCTCACTTACATCAGTATCTGTCCAGACTTACTGGAATTGGTTGAGCTGAGGGTCATGTGAGGGCTGGTGAAACCGGATGGGAGCCATTGTAATGTGAGAACAAAAAGAAATGGTATTGCGCCCATCAGCTCTGGTCCATGAATAATAGAGATTCCTGGTTTGCAGGATGTGGGGCAATTGTTTAATTATCTCAGTGTTTGCTGGGATTATTTTTCCTTTTTGTCACTTCTTTTAAAGCAGCATTTTTAAAAACAAGGTTGCAGGAGATGGGGTGAGTCCATGGAGCCCTCATGCCCCCTCCTGGGGTATGGACCTCCAGCAACAGTGACCCCCAAGAGCCATTCCCGAGGAGATCACCCTTCCCATCTCCATGGCCCAAAGGCGTCGTGGGATTTGTGTGCTTCTACTCAAAGGGCCTTTGAAGGAGACAGCGAGCGCTAAGGGAAAGCTAACAAACGATCCCTCCTGCTCCTCCTTGCCCTCCCGGCAGCCTGGGGGCCACGTGCCTTTAATTAATCAGTCGGCTCACGCAGCGACGCTGACACAAATGGCACCTGCTGTTGTCCTCTCCCACGTAAGTGCCGGTGATAAATGGCATGGGGTGTGCTGGCCAGTGATTCCAGTTGGCCGAGCGGAGATGGATGCTTGTGTCCCTCTCTGTGACGGAGGAGTTAATCATAATGAAGAGTGAACACGTAGGGCAAGCAGCTCCAGCCCGGTTTTCCAAGGAGGGTGCTGTGGGCCAGCTCGCAGAGAGCCTTTGCTGGTGGTTTAAAAAGGCACAGAAGGGACCCTGTTCTCCCTTGTGTGCCAGCAGTTGGGTTTGACGCAGGTTGGTCACATTTCAGAGGGTATTTTAGGTACCTGTATATGGGGGGCTGGTAGCTGCTGCTCATCCTTAGCCCTTCCCAGGTGCAATGTCCTATGAGTTCCTCTCCCCCAGCAGAAATGTCCTGGCTGGTGCCATCAGGAGTGCGGCTCTGCTCCAGCCTGTGGGAGATGAAGACAGTGCTTCTGCCATCCCCGTGTCTGCCAGGCAGGGCTTCAAGATGGGTCTAGGTTCCCCAGAAGACATGGGCACTAAGTATATCTTCAGATCCTGCTTAGCCAGAGGGTTTTTCAAGGTCCTTTTGGTACATCCAGAGGGAGGAGTCTGGGTTTTCCAAGTAGCCTGAATCCGCCATTGCTCCCCTCCCCGCCAGCACTGTCTCACTGTGAAATCCCAAAGCCCCATCCACCATGCACATAGCTTCTAGGACAGGAGATCCTATGAACAGTAGTGTGACCCACCATAGACCATGTTATGAGGTGATGCAGCAAGGACTGCTTCCATGCCCGGATTATCAGAAAAAGGGACAATGCCATCAAAGTGCTACGTTCTCCTCCCCGTGTCTAGGCAAGGAGACATGCAGAAGGTCTGTGTCAAGCATCTGCGTGGCTCTCAGTGCAATTCTTCCCCCAGCACCTGAGCTCAACCACCACTCTCGGTGGCAGTGACTAGTAACAGTAAAAATGTTTTGAAAGGAGCCAGGACAGAGGGCACTTACGCATGTGCCCAACACCCCTTTTGCAGCAGTGTTCCACAGGTATCAAAGATAGATACTCATGAAATGGGGTATCTGGTGGTAGAAATGCCACGGGGGCTGGAGGAAGAGCATAGTGATGGGGCCAAGAGCAGGTCCAGTTTGTCAAGGTTGAGGTCAGTGGGATTTGTCCTGTCTGTGGTGTCAGGGACTGGATGGGGAATGCAAAGGCTGGAGCACAAAGCCTCGTGCTGTGGTGCTCGGACTGGCTGCACACAGGCTGCAAAATCTCTGGGGTCTCTCTCAGGCCTGGCCTACCAGATCGAAAGATCATGAACGGCTTCCACCAAGGGATTCATTGGAGCCTTCTCCAATGGCCAAGGAGAGAGAGCTTTTAGTGTCTACAGTGTTTTGTTGACTATGCTACGTGACTGAAAAATTGTATTGTTATTGACTTCTCCAGGATGATTTCAGCAACCCCTATTAAGGATCTCATTCTTGAAGTAATTCTGTAGTTATTAAGAGTAATCTTTATAAATGATGCTATGCTTCTGCATAATCTCATTCAATTAATCTTACTGTATCAGCTATGATTTTTTTTTCAATGGGGGAATTGGTGCAGAGTTCCTTGTTGTTTTACTAAAAGAAGACCCCAAAAAGCTTTCCAAGCACCAAGTTTTTTCAGTCTGAGCAGTGTGATTTAAGACTGAAAATACATGTTTCTGTCTGAAGTTTTTGACAGTGCAATTTGAATATGAAGAAGTGTTCGGTCTTTTCTCCTCTGACAGCTCATTGTACAGGTCTGTGTGTCAGTGCACCATATGGGGACATTACCCAGACTGGGGTCACCAGGACGACCTTTACTCATCGCTCTGCCACTGAGCTGGACAAGCGGGGAACCGGAGATGCCGTCTGCATGCCAAATGAGATCAGTGTTCCTGCTCTCCCCTCTTCTCTGCTTCAGGACCCATTGATCACTGTCAGTGAGTGTCTGCTGGGTCTCCCCTGAAATAAAACCTTTTTCTGTTGCTTATTGTCCGGATCCCATCAAGGGCTGAAAGCTCCTTTTGACTTCAGTGATATTTGGATCTTTTTCTTTGAAAAAGAGAAAATAAAATACATGATTAACTCTGCTCCAAATCCCCTGAAGCATTAGAAATAATATCAGTAAAAAAAGTGGAGTTGACTCAAGACCGACTGCTGCTGCTCTAGGCACACCGGACAGGTTTTGATTTGCAATGCAGTTGCCGTTAGAAAGCAGAGGACCACATGGTCTGCAGGCGGCGTGTTATTCCACATCCATGAACCAGCTTGGTTCTCCTGCCTTCTTCTCAGACTCCAGCTTCCGGCTGCTGATGAGACGCAAGATCTTGTGCTGGATTAAATGTTCCACATCTCCCCATCCATGTGAAACAGAGAAAGCCCTTTCCTCTTATTGCTCCAGGCTAGAAGTTGTTGAAACTTAAAGTGCTGGGTGTGGGCTGCCCAGCGTTTTAGTGTTAACCTTCTTTGTGCTGATGAGAGCTGAGGGATATTTTGAGATATGTGAGGAGGTACGCTCCAGGGCATTCCAGAGCTTTGTTACAATGACCCCCAAATCACTCAGGTTTCTGTTCTCTCTTGCAACACTGGACTGCTGGTCCTCCTGGAGTACCGCTCCTTGTTGATGCTGGTGTCCATGCGTGCAGAGATGACCCTGCCACCTCATAGGTGACTCCTGAGCAAGCTGACACAAGGGGTTAGAATTGGATGGATATCTCTCATTTCCAGCCTGCACCAACCCCTTCCAGGCAGCGGTCAAATTTTCCCTTGGAAAGTAGAAATGGAAAGTGGAATGAGATGGTGGGGCTTGTTCACTTTTCAGTGATCACACACGTTTTCATCCTAGGGTACATGGGTCCTGTGGAGCTACATTAGCAGCATTGCTTGTGTTTTCAGCAGAGAGACCTTGATGTGACTTGACTGTGGAAACTGAACTCCTCCTTCAACCACTGTGGTGTGTCTGGGGACAGGAATTAAATGACCACTGATGCAATTCTGTTGCACCAGTTTTGTAGGTAATCAACACTCTTCATAAGCTACACGGGGGAAAAGTTAAAGGCACATTTGATCCTTAAATAGCTGAGCTTTCTTAATTTTCTAGAGAGATCTCGAAACACTTAGGATTAACGTAGCACATGACTGTAACTAGATTTTCCAAGGGTATTCCCTGTATCTTTGGTTCCCACAAAGCACATTCTGGTCTTTTCCCTTTGGACCACTTCTAAAGCATGAGCCCACTGTAAAGACCTTTTGTAAATCAACCCTTATGCCCGCAGAAAGGTAATTTAGTACTATGGCACACTAACCATTTTGTTCAGGCACTGCCACCAGAGCCTACTTAATAAGCTGATGGAATATTCTCCCCAGGAGAAGGAAAAAGTTTGGAGAGTTGAAATAACTTGAGCTGATTCTTTCCTTGGTCAATACGGCCATGAGTCACAGTGAGAGGAGAGGCAGTGCCAGGAATTCCTTTCACCCAATGCTTCCTGACTGCTCAGGTGTCTCCTCTCCTGCAGGCTCCTTGTTGTTCCTTCCAGGGATGTGATGGATGCTTTGGAGATCAGAAAAAATCAAGAACTGTCACAGTGCTGCCTTTGCTATCACCTCCTGAGCTGTGCATGGCATGGGAGAGAAACGTGAGTGTAGAAACATTACTGGTTTCAATTGGGAACACTTACACTTGGAGGATTTCACCTACTTGTGTAAACCCTTGTGGCTATGCCAAGTCCCAAGCAACAAACTATCTGTGTTTGTCTTTAAGGAGTCTCAGTTTTTGCATTCCTCCAAGTTCTCTGTTTGAGACACTTAGGCTTGATTTCCCTGGAAGTGTTCAAGGTCAGGTTGGATGGGACTTCGAGGATTCTGATCTAGTGAAAGATGTCCCTGCCCATGGCAGGGGAGTTGGACTAGATGACCCTTAAATGTCCCTTCCAACCCAAACCTTTTTATGATTCTATGATTTTCAGTGGGTCTAAGCATCCACAGGTTCCGTTACTGCTTAGCCATGTACTTTTATCCAAATGCCCCTTTGCAACACGTTCTCCCCAGTTTCAAACTTTGGTAGAACTGTCATTTGGCTCTGCGTATACAAAACCTACTATAAATATACAGCCGCTCCCTTGCTTTCTCCCCAGTATTTTTACTTTATTATGTTTCCCAGACGCATACATTTTAAAATCCCTTGTCACGTTACTATCAGACACAGGGGGAAATACAGACTGCTGCGCTAAATCACATAGCGGCAATGAGCCCGAGCAATAGTCAGTGGTGCATGGATGTGCCAATTAAGAATGCATCCTACTTGCACAGTCTGGATGCTTTTCTCCTTCAGAGGGGTCTGATTGTTTGCTTGCAATTATTTGGTAAGTCTAATGAGGCTGAAAAGAGGTCAGATCACCTGTAAATGTCTTAGAAGTGTGGAAGCAGATGTGAATCTATGTCTGTAAAATTTAATGTTCCAAAGACTTCAAAGTAAAAGAAAACAATTTCCCTGGAGTCCTGACTCTGCAGACTGAATATAAAAATAGTTGTCTCCTACTCTGCATAACCTTCAGGACTCTGGAAAGAAACTGGCTGCCAGAATCAAAGACGTGTTGTGTTCAGTCTGTCACTTGTCAAACCCAACGCTGTCATTTCAGAATAAATACTAATATGCCGTTCATCATGCCCTGGCTGTAGACATCACTGCTGGAAAAAAACCACAGGGCTAATGATATTTAACTTTGGCCGCAGGTGGTTTCTACCAAAATTAGTGGCTAAGCTTCCATTGATTTTCCTAGAAGAAGGACCAGGACTCTTGCATGTGTTTATAAATCACAGTAAAATGTATTTTATGCAAGACTGAGGTTATAAAGGTTGTGCCTTCCTACTCTCTGCCCTGGGAAACCGTCCTATCCCAGAGAGATAAGGGGACAGATATGAACCTTAACCCTTCTTTGAATCAGGCCTTCTTTCACCTTGGGAAAGCTGTGATGACCTGAGCTGGAGAATAAGCATAAGTTAAGTTGAGTTTGCCCCTTTAAAGATTACAAAGCACTTGCCTTTTTAATGTTGCCTCTTGTTATTGCATTGTAAGTAATTATTTATAGCATCATTATTCCTTTGTGAGTTTGTTTTAGGTATGGAATAAATATGTAGGCTATTGACCCTCCAAAAAGCTCCTAGACAGACAAGTGAACAAGCAGACAATATTAGCAACTCTAGTTTACAAAGAGAGATCTAAGCACAAACTTAGCAAGACCTCAGGTTGACATATGTATAGCACGAAGCATGCATATAGTCTCTGGGGCTAATCACCAGTGCCAGATTCAGGAGGTGCCAGAGATATTTTTTTTCCCAAAGATTCCTGAAAAGATTTTGTACTAACTTCCCTTAAAATCAATAAACTCCAACTGTGGAGCACTTGAAGATCTGGCTGGGTAACAAATTCTTTTAAATGCCTTTGAATTTTGGCCTAAAGTGACTTTCCTAATGCCGTGTTGGGTATTTCTGGTGGGACTGGCACAGGAACCCAAATTCCTGCAGTCTCATTCCAGTACCTTACAACTTCCCATCCTCCCCTTACGTTACACAGATATGAAATAGGGACATTTGTACCCATTCAGTGTCATTCTTGAAGCTTTGTAGAACTACGTTGCACAATGTTTGCAAAGTGCCTGGAAGATTTCTAGTTGAAAAAGCATGATATTGGAACTAACACCTTTTTTCTTTCTTCCGCTTTCTTTTTTTTTTAAAGAGTTATAAATCTACTTGCCAAAGTTACATCCTTCTGTGGCTTGGTCGTTGGTCAGTTCCACATCAATGTGTTCATTATATAATATGCTGATGTGGAAATTGCCGGAAATTATTGCTTCCTATTACATAACTGTTGCTGCGTATCTGATGTGTTTTCTGATGCTCAGGGGAACAGAAAGAGCACTGGCTCTAATTGCTGTTACACTTTCTGCAGACCCTTGACTGTAGATCGTCATTAGCTTTTAACAGTTGCACAACATAATTTTCTTGGGATATCCCAGGTTTTTCTTGAAATAACTTTATGTTTCCAGGTTTCTTTACTGTCCCTATAAAATCAAAGCTGGTATTTGTGTTTTTGCATAGGTACACTAGAAGTTGTGGAGAGCTAGATTCCTGCGTTGTACAGGGATCTCAGGCAATGGGATCAAGCAGCTTAAATCAAGCGTACATAGGGCTCAAACATGCAATGGAGACATGGCAATTGAACTCACTGAAGTGTAGGAGCTGAGCTGCTGTAGCTCTCCACAACCCTCAGAGCACATGCTCTTGACCTGATGATGAGGTCAAGTCTCTTATCTTAAACTTTGATAAAGAACATTAAAGTTACATTGTATTTCCACATATCTGGAGATAAGCAATCATATGGACAGTCTCCACAATTCAGCTGATCACTGATAACTAATGAAGCCACTGTTTCTCAGCTGGGTGCACCAAGCCCTCGGTGATATTAGTACCAGATAGGGCTACTGGCTTCTGTGAAGTGGTATAACGTCAAGGTTGTCACAGTGGCAGCACATGTTCTCTCTTTTAATGTACTGCAGAATGATTATACAGCAGCATCAGACTAAAACTGTGCCAGTGGGAAGTATGATAGTTTCACATTTCAGCAAAACTAAATCAGAGTTGTGTGGATAGATTTGAGTCAATTTTGAAGTTGTCAACCTATGGTGTAAGTAATGAACCCAGCCAGAGTCTATGCAATAAACTCTTGTGGCACAGGTTATAGCACGTCATCCAGCAAACATTTCATCAATCAAATGTGCCATGCGACTGGTGCATATCACTTTGGGAAGCAATGATTTAAAGTTTTCAGAGGCAAATAATATGCTGCATCTGAACAAATATAACATGTAAATGTCCAGTAACAAGCAAGAAAAATAATTTTGCTGATTAGGAACTGTTAAGTGCTCTTGGGACATGTTGAATATTAATGAATCAGCCTAGTCAAAATTCAAGACCCTTTGTAGTAGGTGTTTTATAAACCATATAGATAAGACAAAGACTGTCTGGCCTAAATGAATGAATATGTATAAGACAAGACAGCAATGTTATCTTCTGCTGTGGGCTTGTGGCCTATTGCCTTGCCCGGCCCTGACTGACAACTGAAAAGACACAGCTGGGCTTCTACTGCCCATGTGTTTTGCAGTTCATCAAGTTTGTCCAGCAAATCGTACATATTTCATCTGAGACCTGCATGCATGCCTACATGCACAGTGCTTAGGGCTTTGAGATCCTTTAAGTGACTCTGCTGGATGGTATGGGTTGGTGGACAGGTGGACAGCAAGGGGAGCACAAGATCCAGGATGGGCCAGGACATCAGGTTTCAACACCCCCTTTACCACACTGTTATCAAATTTCCTATTGAGAATTATACACCTGAGATCAACGTTGGAAGGTGATTAGGCTACTATCTGACTGCTGTTGGAAACACCGTTGCAGGTATCAATAACACAAATGACTTTTTAGTGTCTAATATCAAATTCATGTAGACAGAAGAGTCACTTTTATTTCTGTCTCTTCTAGTGAGACATCATTTAAACTGAATCATATTGCAGAGTTTGGTCCATCTTTAAAATAAGAATCCACTTTCTGTAGGGCTGATAATATGTCTCACACAGTATGATCAGGGGATAAATCCAGGTTGGAAGGTACCTCAGGAAGTTTCTCCTACTCAAAGAAGGGTCAGCTATAAGATCAGAACATGTTGCTCAGAGCCTTATCCTGTTTGGTTTTCAAAACCTCCGAGGATGGAGAGAGCACAACCTCTCTGGGCAACCTGTTCCAATGCTTGGCTGTCCTCATCGCGATCTCTTATTGCCTTTTCAAAAGTGTATTTCAAGGGTGTAATTCTGCTTGCTTTCCTCAGACCAACCAGTCCAGTCATTGCACTGGCACTAGTCATCTGAAAAAGGTGGACAGATCCCTCAGATTTTAGGTAAGGGACAGAAGTGTTTGGAGTAACACAGCAATATTTGGTGAGCACCTAAGGAGCCCATAGTCAAAGGAAATCAGGGATCTTAAGAGCAGGAATTAAGAAGGAATTAAAAATCTGAGAACATGCTTAAGTGGGTTTTGTTAGAATTAAAGTGGCAGCTTTTCTTAATAATTTTTTACAATGTTCATAATTAAAAAAAAAAACAAACAGCGGATTTTTTAAGTGCCCTGGAACGTACTTTTGTTTGCTTGCCTTCCATTTTTACAGGCATTAGAGGTCTGAGTAAGAGAGTGAGTTGTAGTCAGGGAGGGTTAATGTGATTAATGTGCTAGGTCAGGTGATTACCGTTTCAGTAGTCATCTACTAGTGACTATGACCAAGGAGCTGGGATCACATCAGTGCCTTGCTAGTGATTTCTGCAATGTCTTTGGGCATGTTTTTTAATTTCTCTTCAGTTCCTCATGCAGAAAATTACGCTGCTTGCTTTCTCCCCGTATTTGTCATGTCTATTTAGAAAGGATTTTTGACAGGTAATACCTCTTACAGTGCTTGTGTGAGGAACCTAACACAAAGGACCTTGTTCTTGTAGACCTCCATTTCCTACTGTTGTACAAATAATAAATAGAACAAAGTGTCACGCTAGTGCTTAGCTCATGCTGAAAAGATTGTTTTAAAAATAAGATTTTTTGGTTGGATTTTTTCCTCCTTTCCCACCTGAACTCTGTGTGCTCCAGAGGCTCCCCCTGCTCCTATCTTTTTTTTTTCCCCTGAGTGTACCAGGAGGGCCATTGTACAGGAAAACTTCCAGTCGCTTTCTCTCTCACAAATCTTTCCTCTGCAGGTGCCTTAGTGAAAGTGAGGACAACTGCATGGCTGATCTGTTCGGATTTATAGACATGCTCCACTGGGTCACGGTTCCTCTCAGCTATTTTTCCTGGGCTTTTCCTGGCATATTCTTATTGCCTTTTATGTCAGAGCCAAGAAGCAGAATACTTTTGCTGACTTCTCAAAATGTTGCCAAAATCTCTGTGTAGGAGAAGGTCACAGGTGAGCTGAAAGAGATGACATTTAGCTGGGAAAGTGTCCACCAAGGCTGACCAGGACTTGAAGTCTTAATCCTCTGTGATATGATTTGTGAGCTGCTTTGTGGGGGACGAAAGGAGGAGGACTCCTCACTTCTTGCATTTCTTCCTGGAATATTACAGCATCATCTTCCAGACTGGCTCCCAATGTTGCAGTGAAAGTAAAAACAACAATCCAACAACAAAACCTGTTATCAAATAAGTTTGCATGAGGAGTGTTGAAGTAAGCTCGCTTCCCCAAACCCCCTGCGAGTGTAAGGAAGATCATCCTCTTAGGAGACTATAGTTAGAGAATCTTATCAAAGTATTGAAGGTTCTTCTTCATCATTTTTCCCAGAGTTCCCTGGATTTCCATCAGTGTATTGCTTGAGCAAGTCATTAATTTTGCGAAACAGGGTGAGAAGGTTATACATGTACCCCTGTATATACCTGTCTGTTGAAACCCTGAGGACCAGAGATGGTGCTGCTAATTATTCAGGTGGGGTTACCTATAGAAATCTTGCCTTGAATAATAATATTTTGTGTCTACTGCTTCTTGATTTAGATTTAGATTGTATTATTTGTTCTTGCAGTGATAATTAGTTAGATAAAGACTGGTTATTTACAGTTCTGATGGTATACAGCAGTTCATCTGTAAGTAATAGGACTCCATGTAGGAATTATCAAGTCTGATGGTTACAGTGCTCAAGACTTCATTTAGAACTACTTTAAATTTATGCCCATGTAAACCTTATGATGGTGATGGGATAGTTTATGGGGCAGCACCTGATACTTGATTGAATATTGAGTAATACCTTATCCAGGGGATGCACTACTTCCTTCAGTCAGGCGTGAATGATAGCTGCAATGTCACGTAAAGTCATGCCTTTACAGCTGCTTGGCATTGTACATAAGATCCTTATAATCTTGATCTTGTTTTTCCTCTATTCATAAAATTAAATCGAAAAGGGAGATGCTCTGCTTTGAGTTAACAAAAAAAAGAGTTTGCCTCTTGATCTTTCTCAGTATTTTCTACTGCCTGAAGGAGGGATGGAAGCATTATGATGAACAGTAGAACTTAAGAAAGCTATTTTCTTACGTGTTTGTAAGGAACTCATTGGAGGATATGAGTGGTACCATTTCTGTGGATTCTTGGTATCTAAAATAAATTACTGCCTATTGACCTTGCTGTCATTAAGAAGTCTTGCTCCCCTACTCAGCTACCTATATCCAGAAAATCTGTAGGAATGCAGCATCTCTGAGGTTGCTATTCCTTTGCCGCATTCAATTGATGAGGCCTGACATCTTGGTGAAGGACTGTCTGACAGAAAATCTGGTTATGCTAAGCCTTATTTATTAAAGGAGCCAGGTTAGAAAGAAATATAAACTTTGGGATCAGATTTTTAAACCAAGTAGCTTAGACCCTTTCAGCTGTAATGTCTGGTGTATGGGTGACATATCATTTTCTACATGGTGCTCCTGATTTAAACCAAGAGGAATATTAATGGGTTTAAAAGAAATCCAAGCCTTTCTAAAATGCTCTACCAACAAAAAGCTTGGAAGCAGGTATTGGATTAGTGACACTGAGGTACAGATTGGAAAAAGCCCTTGATAAGACTATGGTTTTTCTACTCTAACTTGTATGTTCCCTTCTGCTGAAGCCCCAGCAGCAGTGCTAGCATGAATGCAGGTGTTGTGCTCTGGTAAGAGCCATTCTAGCCTTTTGAGACCACGTTTGGCACCTCCTTCCCACTGAAATGTGATTACTCTGTGAGAAAAGTGCAGTCTAACTTATGTGAGCGATGTTACTACAGAGTTGAGTGTAGTTTTTCGAGCTAGATATTGATGAGTCTTGTGTATGTCAACAGATCAAGTGCTGAGTGATAGAGGAAAGAATTTTCAAGGGAAAATATGCTCATAAGCAGTATTTGTCAGGATATTATAACACTCACAGGTTCCTTAACAAAGCAACAAATGCCTTTTCTTTGGTTTTATGCTTGACCTTTGAATGGTAGAATTTTAGTTTCATATCGCATCAATACTTCTCTAACAACACAAATATAGTTATTGGCAGGACTGAGCTTTTGATCACTATCCAAACTGTTTAAGCATTTTGTTTACCTGAGTTACCAATTTGTTGAGAATGGAATGAGTCAAACATGCAAAGTTTTACTGCAATAAAATAAGAAATCAAGGCAATTGAGAGGCTCCTGTGGAATCTTTATGACTGTTCTTGTTCTTATGGTGGCTGTCCTTTAAGGCTTAACAGTATTTTGTATAGCCTATAAAGTGTGAAATTTAAGTAGTGAACACAAGGGGTGTTCTACTTAAACTGCAGGAGAATCACAACACAGGCAGGTCTGGAGTCAAAAGGAAAAATGAACTAGAAATACTCATAAATATATTAAACATGCATTGTGAGAGAGGTGGAGGTAGATGAGGCTTGTTTCACCTATTGATTCTATTTATAGAGACTTGTTCGTGTGTGTATATGTCAATATATCTACATTTCTGACATATACACACATACTTTAACAGAAAAGCATGCTGCACTGAGGGCTATGCTGGCATTTTTCAGAGATGGGCTACAGGATGAGGAGTCAGAAATGGGGCAGTGTTGAATGAAGTTAGTTATGACTTGGTGCAGAAATGTGGCTTACTGGAGGCCAGCAGGACCAGCTCAACTCCATATGCTTTGCTTTGGGTGAAGGTGGATCTTGCTGATTACCCCAAGGCTGCCCGATTTGTTGCTTCTAGGAAGCTCATTTCTCTGTTAGCCTCCATTGCAGTCCTAAATGTACTTTGCTTCTGTATAGGACTGTCTCAAGGACTGAACAAATGTTGTAAACACTGGGCTTCAAAAAAACCACCCTGTCATCAGTAGGTCTGAAAAATCCTTCAGCTTTGAGCTGTGTTGCTCACGGGGCTGAGTCTGTGTCTCTGTGTGAACTGAGAGTGTTTCATGTCCGGATTCCTGCCTACAATCATTTGTTTAGGACCTGACACAGAGATTTTGTCTTAAATCCTGCAGTTGCCACATTGATTTGGTGCAACAGTTTCAGATGTCTGATTTTTAAAATTTTTTTTCAGTACTCCATCGGGTTGGAATTTGATTGCATCATTTTAGCACTTTTCTTCTGGCAATTACACGGTATGATTTTGCAATTTGTTCAGTTTTGCCACTCTGTTGGAGACCGTCTAGGCTTTTTGTCTTCTACAAACAGGGAACTTATGTTTAAAAAAGACTTATGTTTAAACTTATGTTTAAACTTATGTTTAAATAAGTTTAAAAACTTATGTTTAAAAAACTTATGTTCAAATAAAGTAGATAATAACTACAGTATACAGCCCAACAAAATAAAATCATCTTTTGGTAAATCTGTGTTTCCCTCAACTTTGCCATAAGCAATCTCCCAGTTTTGCTTGGCTGTGAACAACGTGGATTTTATTAGTCCATATGTAAGTCCAGTGTAGTTGTGATCTGCCATATCATATTCGTAGATGCCAGCTGTTAAACGATATAACAAAATATGCTCGTTGTCACTTCTAACAGAAAGCACTCTGGAGCATTTCTCCATCTTTCTCACAGTATCAGTAAAACATTTTTTTATAGCTAGGGTAATGTTTCTCCAACCATGGAAGTAATTAATGAAAGTATACCATTAAACATAGTTTGTTTCCAGACTGCTGCAAGCCTGTGTGGGAACAGACCAAGGCAGCCTCTGACAGATACTGCGAATGGACATCTCATATCTTTATGACATTATTCATGAAGGTATAATTTTGGTTTGAATTGTGGTGGTTTTTTTGGTTTTTGGTTTTTGTTTTTTTTTTTTTTTTTTTCAAAAAGAGTATTATGAATGAGCTTACAAATACAAATTTTCCTTTAGAGGTTTCAACAAGGTACATGCTGAGAGCAGGATTTGTGTGACAAGTGTTTTGCATCACACCAAAATGTTTGACTTCCTGTATTACCATTAAAAAATCTGAAGAATCACGTGTCTTCAGCCAACCCATCATAATGGGTTTTGGGAAAGCGATGGGCAAATAATGGCATGGCACATGCAACCATACATAGATATTCATACTGACACATTCTTGAAGACACAGACAGTGGGACTGCACAGATGTTGTTTCCCAGGAACTAGTTATGGGGGAAAAAAGAACGCTGTCATGAGAAAGGACTGGCCATTGAGATTGGCAGAGGAGTATTTGGAGAGCACAGCCCCATAGAGACTCATGAGAGGAAACAGGGTAAACTAGATTTGGATGAAGTGGAAGCAGCATCCTTGTTCTGAACTCATTCCTGGTATGATGTATTTGGAATTTGAGATCTAGGCATGTGGGTGGAAATTGTTGCTTTTAGAAATATGTGGTGGGGATGCAAGAAGGTGTGAAGTTGGAAGGTGATTTTGAGAAGGAAAATCTTGCTGACTTGTGCCTTGTCTGTGATATTAAGCTCAGCTGTCATGAAACCATGTCTCTGCATTGCCCTCTTTGTGCCACTAGCCAGGAGTGTTTGGGGCACTTTTGTTCATGCTGGCCACGTGTTGTTGTGGTGCAGCTGAGAGACATGGGATCCAACGGGATCACCCCTGCCTCTCTGCTGGGTGGTTAGCTCTCCCTCCAGCCTGCCAACATACTCACGTGTGAAATTGCACCCTCATTCAGTGCTCGAGGGGTCAAACCGGAGGCTGTGCTTTGACTTGGATCATTTTGGACCTGTTTAGGCAGGAATTACCCGAGCAGGTTGGTTGGTAGATGAGAGGAGTAGTGACTTCAGGTGGAGAGAAAGGTGACAGTCAGCTGCTCGGTCTAGGCTGGGAGAGCAACCTTCTCCCAGGGCTGACCTGCAGCAGAACAGGGTGTGTTATTCCTATGTTCTGCTTGTTTCAACTCTGCTAGACAGCTCGCAAGCCTCAACCTTACCTGTCCATGCAGCCTTCGGATGCAAGCCTCCTCTTCGGCTCAGCCTCTCTGCCAGTGCAATCTCCCTTCTCCCTGCTCTCTTCTGCCTTTTCTTTATTCCTTATACCCTGTGGCTTTCTTTGCAGCTCATTAGACACAAAATATCAGCTTAACTTGACACTCTGGGAACAGCGATTTACATCTTTTTTTTCAGTTGATTTCTTCACTGCTTCTTCTGGATTTCCGATGAAGTGGAGGGTTACAGGCACTTTGGCCATCTGAATGGTTAGTAATGACCTCGGGCTGCAGAGTACCCAAAACAAACTCTCTGAATTATGAAGCTTAGGCGATAAGCAGAGCAAGGGTCACCCAGACGCAGGCATATTTTTCCCCTACTGCCTCAGGGTTAAGAGTGGGTAATTGGTATTTCCAGTTTGGCTTCTTTCTCATTTTGTGTCATCCCATCATGGCATGCCAGAATGCATTACATTAAATGGCATCAAATAGTTGGGGAGTGTGACACGATACATTATCAGACATGTCACCTCACACCCTGTCATAACACAGTGCACTCAAAGATCAGTGGGGACCAAAAATTCATTTGTCTGATTCCATTTTGTCAGTCAACCCAAAGGGAGAGAAGCATGTTAATTATTTGCACGGTGGTTTGCATCCAGTGCTAGTGGGAAGAGGACGGGGTATGATGGGAGAAGGACGCTTTCTATGCTTCAGAACAATTTTACACCTACTCTCTACGCATATAGGTGGCAGTGGGCAGGATGTGACAGTGAAGGATCAGTCTCTAAAACTTGATGCATGATGCAAAATTAATAGAAGGATGAAAAGATGCCTGAAGAAGTGCTGGTTCCCCAGCATCACCAGACACTGGAATTTGAAGTATCCTTTGTGCTCTGCAAAGGAGAGTCATTATACAAGCCAAAAATGCAAGGATTTCTAAAAAACTTCTTTGGAGACAACTGATCTTAATACATAGACTTTCATACGCTTCACAAAATTCACTTCAATGGATGTAAAGGCTCTGACAAATGAGCCTTCAATGGATCTAGCTGTGATATTTTAGGACATTTGTTCCTTGTTCTTAAGGTCCAAAGTCTGAGCAGAAGGCAACAAGTGTGTTGATCTCAGCTATTCATATATATAATCTAATATGTTAGCTAACATTCTCAGAAAAGGTTGGTTTGTCTCATGGCGTGTGATTCTGGATATGTAGAAAAGGTGAGAATACCTGATTTGGACAGCTGAAAAGAAAAAAAGCTCTATTGCCAACTGATTTGCTAAACTAAAAATCAGTCTGGGCTCTTCCTGACTTCTTGGTGTGCTTTTTGTGAGTAATTTTATTTCTGTGACCAGATGTTTGGACCCCAAACTGAGATTTTTATGAATAAATGGACAGAGGTTGTTTGAATGCATCAAACAGATGACTGTCACAGCAGCTTAGAAAGTGTTACTTTAAAAGCTACAAGTATCGCATGACTCATAGACACAGTGCATGACCAAAAGAAGCCGTCATGCATCTTAATCGGTGAATTTAAATTGAAATACAGAAATATGTGCTGCAACCAGTGTGAGCAATGCCTATCTATACGATAGTTTTTAAAGAGGAAGAAGCTGAATTATGGAGCACATTGCAGGAATTTGTGCCTTAGCCTTGCTGAAGAAGGTGTTGCTCGTAACTTGTACATATGAGCAAGCCATTGCTGTTTGTCTTGGATCTTGGCTGTGGGATGAGGCTGCTTTAGTGCATGGTTGAATTATATCCCCCATGTCCCTCTTGTTCTGTGATGTTTTAGCATCAGTTTTAAGGCACTCCTTGAAATGACTTGTACAGTCTGATGTAAGTAGTAAGTAATGTTAGCACTGGAGTAACACAAAGCTGTGTCCAACGCCAAGGTATTTGCTTCTGGTCCACATTTCCCCATGTTTTTCAGACTAGTATGTAGTTTGAATTGTGGATGAAGGTTCTTTGATGTAAACTGGGTTGTGCATCCCCAGTTAGCACAGATCTGCAGAGAAGAGTACACATCAAACATCTGCACCGGCAGCTCTGTTTCTTGTGGTAGGAAACTGCGTTCCCCTCCTTTGGCTGCAGATATCCTTGGCAATGTCCCAGGTTTGTGGAGTGGGATGATAGAGAGATCGTAGCTTCCCTCTGGGAAACAGGATGGAGAGGCGTTGCTGACTCCAACAGTGAATCTGTAGCAGGGAAAGGGATTTCACCTGCCTCCTTCAGGGTAATATCCTCAAAGCGTTTCAGCTTTATGACTTGGATCCATGGAGGCTGCACAGTGGAGAGATGGGTGAGATCAGAATGGGAGTGAAAAGTATATCCCCATCCTGTAAAACCTGTGTTAAAGTATACAGGAATGTCAAGTCCTTGCCCAGTAGATGACAGTTCCAGCTGAGTCCTTTATTTTGGAGATGAAATTGAAGCACTGGTAGACATATGCAAAACCACCAAAGACCAGGTCTGGTCACACAAACTTGTGAGCAGAGACATGTTTGGATGTAACTCATCACTGAAACCATGCTCTCATCCAAAAATGAGACAAAAACAGTACCCCAAAACATTCTTGGGATGAAGTAGTCCTGTTCCGGAGCTGCTAAAGCAAGCCATGAATGGTGGCAGATATACTGTATGGGGTATTCTCAGCTGTTTTCAGAAGAGAGCTTTCCAAGCTGGTGCCGCTTACTTTGGTCCAGATCTGACATATTATGAAAGGGAAGAAAGGAAATTAGTAGGTTTTATCAACCATGATATTAAGCCAGGAAGGAGAAAAGGAAAATTATTTGTATCTTCCCAAAGAAGATTCTCTGCAAAGAAATACTGACAGTGGGAATGAGTTCTAGGAAATGGGATATTTTATACAGAACATCATTACTTATGACTCTTGTGGTTCAGGCCACAGAACAACAGAGCTGCAATCTTTAGTGTAAACTCCTATAGGCATGGTAAAGGATAGAATGGGATGCAGTGTGGCATGGGAATTTCATAATGTGCAGACTTAGAAAGTGTCAGAGGGGAGGAAAGGATTAAATGTGAGTTGGAGGAAGAGAATAAAGAAGAAAATACACTTGGAGCTTTAAGGTGTGTGAGTTTTAGTAACACTCCTGATGTCGCTTGTGTTATTTCAACTTCTAGTGGGAGAATGTATCTTTGCAAAAGCAGGCAAAGAGCTGGGATTTTGATCAGGATTCATACTGCAGAATTTGTACAGCTGACAGATCCAGGAGCTGCAAAGAAATAAGTTCTGCAGAGAACATCAGGAAAGCAGAGATTTAGCCCACCTCATTTCAGTCATTCAAGTGAGGTGTCTTATTTAGGAGCCTAGTAACTTTAGATGCCTTCAATAACCAATGAAGACAGGGAAGGATAGAGATCCTGATGTTCTCACAGAGGATAAGGATTCTTCTTCATGCTCTTAGCTCATGTTTGCTCTGGTTTGAAGCCAAGTTAAGTCAATAAAGTGGATTTCAATAGGCTTACTGTCACAGCCATTGAAAACTGTCCTCTGAAGTCAGAAAGTAAGGATGTAATTCAGTCCATCTAACATGGCCATCTGCACATTTGGTCCCCATATGTCATCAAAGGAGCAAGACAGTCATCTCCCCAAGACACCTCTGTTGGGTCGGATGAGTTGCTCTAACATGAATCCTTCTCCTTTGACTAGGTAGAGTCCAGACAAATAGCTTAGACTGGATAAACAGCCAAAGACAGATGGCTTAGAGGCTGTATTAGAAGTTATGGTATGGTCATCTGTTCAGGGTTAGTCCATATCATGGGCAAAATATATGGTTTCTTAAGGAATCGAACTTGACAGATGACAGTTTTCTTTGCTGGCCTCGGTAGTGGGGTGGATGTGGAGAATGGAGTGAGAAAATATGTTGTGCTCATGGGGAACTAGCCAGACTCAGTTCAGGTGAATCTGTGGTCCACATGGCTGAAGGCAATTTAAAAATTTGGGGCGTTGATTTTCAAAGAGGCTTTCTCACAAGTGGCGGGGCTGGTTCCAGGAACAGTGCTGTGATGGTAGGGCGTGGAGAAGACAATGCCGTTCCCTACACTCGCCTCATTGTTGTTTTGATTATGCAACATTCCTCTCTGCCCACAACACTTGGGTCACTGTACCATCACCCGTGAACTGTTTTTCCCCTTGGCCGCATTTTATTGCTGTTATCCCTCAAGACAGTCAATATCTAATTGAATGTGGGTTTTGTTGTATGCTCAATGAATTCCATGTGTCCGTCTCTTAGAAGCAATTTGACAACAATGAAGACAAGAAAAATTGCAAAAATAATAAGGACTCCTTTTTAGGGAAAAGTAATTTAAATTATACAAGCCCAAATCCTGAATGATGCTGAGTTGTACAGTGCCTGACTTGGCTTGAACAGAAGGTGCCAGAGGTTCAGGCAGGGTTTGTTCCAGAAACATATGAAAATGTCCAGGAAAAGCTGCATCATCTATCGTCTAGTGTAGTGTTGATTCACTAAAATACAGATACAGGTTTAACCTCTCTGTCTCTTACTAACTTGAGAAGACCAGAAAGGTGTAAGTAAATGAATTTTATTTACCTCACATGAATTAATGTATAACAATAAAAAAACAAAGCACATAAGATACCCTGATCAAAAATGGAAATTAAATCACTCAAAACCATGTAACAGCTTGAGCTGACTGAGAAAAAGATATGGCATTTATACCAGGCACCTTTCACAAAATATCTGTTTTCCATAATCTGGGATGTTATATTGAGTCGTTGCGGGTCTTGTTTGATCACTGACCAACCTGTAATACTGAAGGATAAACACACACACACACACACACACAGAACAAAGAAACAAACAGACAAGGCAGGGGAAGCAATAACCTGAGAGCTGGTTGGGGACAGAATATATTTTGCTCTGAAGAAGAATCAGTTTCTTGTGTAAGGGATGAGAAACTACCAAATTTACTGTTTCTCTCCATTTCTTAATTAATCATGACCGAACACAAGCATTTCAAGCCTTTCTTCTCTGCCCGTTCTTTTTTTCTAATAGACATTTTTCCTAATGGCCTCTGGCTCATTAAGCACTCAACAGCCTAATACACTATGTTAACCCAGGGCTATCTGACCATGGACTTTGTGTAGATTTCCAGTTTATCATATTTTTCTCTCGTACCCGCTCTGCTCGGTGCTTGTGCTCCATGCACGAGCTGTGGTGATGGCCGATTCATTCACACTGTGTTGAAGGGCCGACTATAAAATTCTTCTTTCTTTCCCCCCTCCTCTTCTTGCAACCTAATGCCTCCTCCTGCTCTTTGATTCTGTCTGCATTCTTATGGGATTAAGGGTTTTCTGTTTCCTAGAAGGAATAAAATATGGCTATCTGAGCCAGAGAAGTAGGAAATCTCTCTGTAAACTCCTTAATGGGGGTTTTTATGGGATATATTTTCACCTCATTTAGCTTTTATTTCAGTATGGCTCTTTCATCAGTCTGAGCATTTGAAGGAAATGACAACTTTATGGGAAGGCAAGGAGGAATCGTTGGATTAAAAGAAGATATGAAAACAGAACTCAGAGAATGCAAAGGTTTAGAAAGAATATAGGCCTAATAGGTGGCTCACTGAACTCAAAATAAGTGTCCTTGTTGGATGGAGAGATTCTTGAGAGACTCTGCAGTGTGACCAAGAGGCTGTATGTGACAGTCCGTAAAAGTAGGCAGATTAGCTTTCTTCACAGGTTTTAAAATCAGTGAAGGGGCTTTGATCTCCTGTACTGCTTTTTTCTCAGCATCTGGTCATTCCCATATCAAGATGAATACTTCCTTCAGCCAGGTCATGTCATTACAGAAGATACCTGGCCTTTCAGACTTAATGAAAGTTACAAATTATGAAATCTTTCCTTGTTTCAGTGATTATCTGAACTCATTATCAAAAATGTATATTTTGTCTCACCTGAATCTAATTTCAAATTCTAGCCTTTTGTCTGCTAAACTGAGCAACTTTTTTATTATGAGAAATATTTTCCATTCCCCAAATACAGACTGTGATTTCATTGCCTCTCAACTTTTTCTTAAAGAAGTTAAAGAGGCTGAGCTTCTTAAGTCTTTTGTTTTAAGGCAGATTTTCCAGACATAAAATCATTTCTGTAACCTTTTTCTGATCCCTTTCCAGTGTTTCAGCTACCTCCTTGGACTGTACATGTTATTTGAGTAATGGTCTCACCAGCACTGTAAGCAGAGGTAATAATAACATTTCTCTTTGGCACAACATGCTCTTTGTATAACCAAGCCTTTTATCTTCAGTTTTACAGGATAGTATACAGGGGGTTTGGGGTGCCTACTTCTGAATATGCTCCAAGAGTGATTTTGTCTTAGTAGGAATAGTGCATTTCACTGCAGAGTGACGTTCAAAATAACGCAGTTTACCAAGCTGTGAGCACAATCGACCCGTTCCCATTATTGTTTACTGTTCTCCAAATGTTTGTGTCCTCTGAAAACTTCACCATCCTGGCTAAAGATGTTGAATAACATTGGACAAAAGGAGATCTCTGTAGGACCCACAGAAAATACCCCCCTTTTGATGATGATTCCCCATTAACAATTGCTTTTTAGGAGTATAACTCTGGAAGAGACCTCCTGGGTCATTGAGTCTAATCCCTAGCTATTTCAAGTAACCACATCATACAGTCACTATTAGAAATCTAGTTCAATTTTAATCCATTTAATATGTGCTGCATTGGTTTTTATGTAGTGCTGCTTTTGTAATCTGAATGCCATGTGATAGTAAGTCATTAAGTCATTATTTTATTTCTAGTAATGACAAAAACCAGCTGAAGTGATTTTTATATATTGCAACTTCAGTCTAGAAACAATGAACAAAAAAAAGAGCCTGAGGTTTTTCTTCTTTACTCATTTCAAATGAAATGTTTTTTAGAATTAAAATAACAAGTAAGATGAGACCAATAACGCACTGAGACGTGTTGCTGAAAAAATAACACATGGGATGTTTTTAGTAGGATGGTTCAAAGTTCCAAATGGATTTTTTCCTAAGGATGTTGATTCACAAGGATGGGAAGATAAAACCTAGATGGCAGAGATAATTGCCTTTCCCAATATTTCCTTCCTCCCCTCTCCCAGAAGTTGCTCCTTCCTTTGCAGGGAAGTTGAATTGCATGTGAAGTAACTTTCGGACTACAGCCTCTTGCATCTGCTCTGCTAAAGTCACCCAGGTTGTAGATGATGGTTTGGGAACTGCATCACATACGGTTTGACTGTACCTACTGCAGTGCAGCAGTCTCTAGAAAACGGGCAGGACGGGCAGTTGAGGGAGGTACCTCCTCTAACTGTCCATGTGTAACCTGCCAGTTGCCATGAATGAACAGCCCTAGGTCCAGGCTTGTGCTGGGCTGATGATGCTGGAAAAGGCCAGGCAGTCTCTGAAGCAGTGTCCTGCAGAAGTCACAGGGCTGACTATCAGATGGCCAATGTCACCTGTTGCTGGGTTCATTGACAGCTGATGGCACGTAGCACCTTACGGTACTGACATTGTGCTTCCTCCTGGTGTGCGAGCGTGTATCCCTCTGTATTACGTGCCCATCAGTGATCAAACAAGATGCCTTTGTGTGTTTTGGGAGGAATGAAGACAGTACTTAAGCCAGATGCCTGTGTGTTTTGAGGATTTTGCTGTATAACTTCCTTTCCATTTGGTAACTGGGAACTACATGGAGCTTATTTGTTTACAGAGATATACTTTAATCTCCAGCTGTCAAAGTGTGTTTAGGTAATATGTATATCTTTCTTAAATGTTGGAGGCTGAGCAGTTCTGAGCTCATCTTTAGAGATGGGGATGGGAGAAAGGTGGGAAAAAGCTTTTGAATGTTTTTATCACAGTACTGGTGTCAAATTTACCCCAATTTCCAAACTGACCACAACACTGATGCTAAGGTTTGAAAGATTTCCCACCGCAGGTTTAACCCCTGCCGGCAACTCAGCCCCACACAGCCTCTCACTCACCCCCCCCGGTGGGAGGGGGGAAAGAATCAGAAGAATAAAAGTGAGAAAACTCATAAGTTGAGATAAAGACAGTTTAATAGGCAAAGCAAAAGCTGCGCACACAAGCAAAGCAAAACAAGGAATTCATTCCCTACTTCGGATTGGCAGGCAGGTGTTCAGCCATCTCCAGGAAAGCAGGGCTCCATCACGCGTAACGGTTACTTGGGAAGACAAATGCCATCACTCCGAACGTCCCCCCTCCTTCTTCTTTCCCCAGCTTTATGTGCTGAGCATGACGTCATACGGTATGGAATATCCCTTTGGTCAGTTGGGATCAGCTGTCCCAGTCATGTCCCCTCCCAACTCCTTGTGCACCCCCAGCCTCCTCGCTGGTGGGGTGGGGTGAGGAGCAGAAAAGGCCTTGGCTCTGTGTAAGCCCTGCTCAGCAGTAACGAAACCATCCCTGTGTTATCAACACCGTTTTCAGCACAAATCCAAAACATAGCCCCATACCAGCTACTGTGAAGAAAATTAACTCTACCCCAGCCAAAACCAGCATAGGCATCTGAAGTAAATGTAGTTCTGGCCTATTTCCATGTTGCTATGAACCAATTTGGATGCTTTGGGCTGTATTTCCCTGTGAGATTATGAGTTTCTGTTGTTCTGAGCAAAATTCATAGGCACAAGGCCTTTGGCAATGTGCCAGCACATTGAATCTGAATTGAAACCCATCTTTGTGTGAACCCAACTGAACGACCTTTCCTGGGTCTCAGACATATACTCAACCTCATTTATTTGGTGAATTACACTTCTAAAAACCAGCCTACATTATGCAAGACTTCCCTGCCTTACTGTCATATCAGACATGCTTAAACGAAATGCTTTCATGTCAGTGACATAAGTCCAAACAAAGAACAAGGGTTTGGAAGCTGCAAAAGGAGAGTTATTTGCTCCTGCTCAGTAACCTCAGAAATATCAATCTTGCAGCTTCTATAAATGCATTTCATCGGGGACCTGTTCAGGTTGGGCTTCAGAGTGGAAAACACTTAGGTATGTGGCGAGCGGAGTTTGGTCACTCAGGTGAACCGTTCCCTGCACAGTTGATTGCTGGTGGGATGAAGGCACTGGTGTGATGGTGTGGGACTGAAGGCAGTGGAGCATAATTACAATCTCAGAGCATTTTCCCTTCTATTTGATAGGGCTGTTGCTGTTCCTGGGAGACAGTGAGTTTATCACAGCCTTCCCCACTCACCTGCAGTGAGTGTCTTAAGGCAGAATTCACAGAGGCTACTTAGGCGGAATTTAGGACCTGAAGGATCTTTGTGATTTGCAAAGACCGTGCTCAAGTGGTCAAAAAAAAATAATCTGGTTTCTAGATCTGTATATTCATCAGCTGTGTTTTAGTTGAATTCTGCTGGATGGCAGGACTCTCCCATTTTGGCAGAGTGTTCCAAAATGTGAATGTCCTAGGGAATTTAATTTTATTTTAGATAGTTCTACTTTTTCTGTCCAAGGGGTCATGTAGCCTTTCCTATTGACTGGTTAGGAAGCTGTCTAGCTCTGGCTTTTTTAAACACTCTGATGTGGCCAAATGCCCAATTTCTAGGCATCACTATATCCAAACCAAAGGCAGCTAAAGCACTTTATTGTCCATAGCCTCTCTTGTGCCTTAGTTCCCATCTCAGCACTGGGAATGGTAGCCCATCCTCCCTTCCAAGGATGGTGTGAGGATAAATACATTAAAAGAGGTGAAGTGCTCAATTATTATGGTAATAGGACTCCTATAAATACCTAAGATATATGTGTATATTTGGATTTTAGCAGAACCTAACTTACAACTGCAGCTTAAAAAAAACTACCATAAACCCCCATATAAATTCCATCTGTGAATATTTGATCAGATGCTATGTGGGTGGAAAAGTATGTTTCATTGCTATTGTGATTGCTTTCTTTCTTTAGCTTTTCATGAGTAATAAACGTGAAGAATGTCCCAACGCTTTTATGCTCTCCCAGTCAGTAATATTTTCTCTGAACCCCTATGCGAATGTTTAATTCATTAAATGGTATCATGCAACTTTACGGTGAAATCATAAATCTGTTCTGTTACATTGCTTATTGGAAAATCTTCAACCCCAAGCAAATCCCTAGCACCATAGCTTGCTTCCCTTGATTACATATGTCTTCTGTTGGCTGCTTCCCACTTTCTCTTAGGTTGCTTTCTCCCTCTGCTTCCAAATTCTCCATTCCACTTTCCAGTAGTGAATCTCACTGGTTTGAGAAGAGGACTTGTTTTCATGTGTATATAGCTGGCAAAAAGGAAGATACAATAATGTCCTGCATTTTACTTCATAGGGCTTTTGTGCTCAGTACTACTCAGATTTTCAGGATGAAGATCAATGCAGAGGCACCGGAAAGTTCACTGTGGGCATGAGACACCTGTGACAGTACCTGAGGTTAAAAAAAAAAGGAAGTGTCCTTTTTACTTTCTTGTTTTCTTAAGTTAGCCATTTCCAGTGTTAGCAAAACTGTGCAGGATGGTGTGCCACATGCAATCATAGAATCATAGAATCATAGAATCATTTAGGTTGGAAAAGACCTCTAAGATCAGCCAGTCCACCCATCAACCCAACACCACCATGCCCACTACACCATGTCTCTAAGTACCACATCTACATATCTTTTAAATACTTCCAGGGATGGTGACTCAACCACTTCCCTGGGCAGCCTGTTCCAAGGCCTGATCACTCTTTCAGTGAAGAAATTTCTCCTAATGTCCAATCTAAACCTCCCTTGGCGCAACTTGAGGCCATTTCCTCTCGTCCTATCGCTAGTTACTTGGCAGAAGAGACCAACACCCACCTCGCTACAACCTCCTTTCAGGTAGTTGTAGAGCGCGATGAGGTCTCCCCTCAGCCTCCTCTTCTCCAGACTAAACAGTCCCAGTTCCCTCAGCCGCTCCTCACAAGACTTGTGCTCCAGGCCCTTCACCAGCTTCGTTGCCCTTCTCTGGACACGCTCCAACACCTCCATGTCCTTCTTGTAGTGAGGGGCCCAAAACTGAACACAGCATTCGAGGTGCGGCCTCACCAGTGCCGAGTACAGGGGCACGATCACCTCCCTGCTCCTGCTGGCCACACTAGTTCTGATACAGGCCAGGATGCCGTTGGCCGCCTTGGCCAGCTGGGCACACTGCCGGCTCATGTTCAGCCGGCTGTCAACCAGCACCCCCAGGTCCTCTTCCTCTGGGCAGCTTTCCAGCCACTCTTCCCCAAGCCTGTAGCGTTGCCTGGGGTTGTTGTGGCCGAAGTGCAGGACCCGGCACTTGGCCTTGTTGAACCTCATACATTGGCCTCAGCCCATCGATCCAGCCTGTCCAGGTCCCTCTGCAGAGCCTTCCTACCCTCCAGCAGATCAACACTCCCACCAACTTGGTGTCGTCTGCAAACTTACTGAGGGAGCACTCGATCCCCTCATCCAGATCATTGATAAAGATAGTGAACTGGACCGGCCCCAGTACTGAGCCCTGGGGAACACCGCTCGTGACTGGTCGCCAACTGGGTTTAACTCCGTTGACCACAACTCTCTGGGCTCAGCCATCCAGCCATTTTTTTACCCAGCGAAGAGTGCACCTGTCTAAGCCGTGAGCTGCCATATCATACATTGCTGTCCTTCTCAGCATCAAGCTTTTCTTTTCAGTTGTTCATGGTCATGACTAATCCTATAGGGCCCTCAGGAAACATCTCTGGAGACCTGGAGGTAACACTACTCTGAAGTGCTCCTAGGAAAGCTGTTGGATAGCAATAACTCAGACTGCCTAAATCTCTGCAGAAAAGTCCAGCATGCAACCTGCACAGTTGATCTACCAGAGGAGCCCAAGTTTTGGCTGTGATTATAGACCAAATACTTGTCCAGATTGGTGATAAACAAGCTTCTTTTTCTAGACTGCTGTGGCCTTACTTTTTGCCAGAATCCCAATGAAACTGAGTCAAAACCAGCATGTCTGTTCCCCCAAGGGACAGATGAAGATGCTCCCTGCTTGTGGCTCTTTGCAGCTGGCGTATCTGTGAGACCATCAGCATGAGCAGCTGTGAGACAGACAGGGCAAGTCGCCCAATGCTCGGCTGTCCCAGACTCTCTTAAAAACTACCTTTGAATCCTCCTTCCTGAGCTGCGCTGTGCTTTCTGTGGTCACAGCTGAGGTTGTGGGACAGTAATTATTACTGAAGGCTTGTTGGTGGATCTTCGCCAAGTTCTTAGTGGTCAGATGTCTGCATCACAGAAACTGCCCAGGCAATTGAAGATAGTTGGCAGCTCCTTGGCAGTGTCAGCAGAAACACTCAAAAGAAAAGATTAATCCTTAACTCCAAAACTGGCTCAGGGACCCATAAGTTATAAGAAAATTGCCCTTCTCTTGCTATGTCTACTGCTCATCCTGTGGCTGCTACTGCCTTGGATCTCATCTGTCCCCATGCTCTGATTTCCAGAGCGGTCAGCAGTAAGGTTTCGATCCAACAAGATATGTTGCCACCATTATGACATCATTGGGCATAATGGTACAACTCATTTCTGTGCCTAAAAGCAGCTTTTCTAAGTGCCTAGGTACTACCAAGAGCCATAGGATACAATAGTGATTAGGCATCTAAATGCATAGAACCCACACATAAGCTCATTTATTAAATCCAATGAGCTCCTTTTCTTTAAGGCGTGCGTGTGCTTAAGTGTTGTGTGCTTTTTTTTTTTTTTTTTAACTCCTCTGTATTTTAAAGAATCATTATATTTGCATCGAGGAGTGCCCTCTGCACAAAGGGTGGGATTCCAGTATATTTTCAGGAAAGTGAACCAGGCAATTATCTTGCAGGACCAGTGCAGATGCCAGAATAAGGAGGTGTGGTAAAGGGGAATGCATGATTGATTTCTTTTCTATTCCAGAGCTGGATGAAATGCCTGACACAGCTGCTAGCTTACACTGCTTACAAGAACGAGGAATCAATCTCACCAGATGTTGTTCATTTCCTCTGTTGCTGTGTGGCCAGCTCTGTTGTACAGAGGATGCGGGGGGCGGAGGGGAGGGAGGGAAAAGAAAGGGGAGAAAATCTCAGTCTGAATTACACAAGAAGGGCCCAGTGTGGGAATTTAATGTAAGTGAGGAACACAAGAACGGGCCATGACTGGGGAAGTGGAAGCTGGAAAGACAGGGCCCACTCATTCGCAAGTCTGATTCATTCGCTGGGGAGCAGAGCAGACTCCCGTCCCCTGTGGGTCGATACATGACCGTCTTATGAGTTCTCCTGAAAGCTAATGTTTTCCATTAAAAGGATGCAGGAGGTACATGGGGAGGGTTTGGTAGCAAACAAGCCAATGATTCAAGGCCACATCTGCCAGCTGCGTTGTGCACTGTGTTGGATGAGTCTGTGGAGCACTTACTCACATGTGTGGAGTCTTGGAGCAACATTTAGGGGAGGGATCACAGTGACAGCGTGACGTGCTGCTACCATAAACAAACTACCTGAGTTCTTGCAGTCCTGCATGTGCCAGCACCATTTCAAACCACCTTCTTTCCCAAGGCTGGAACAAGCTCCTGTGCTGGGAGATGCAGCTGGGGAGACCAGTCATGACATGGGAGGCACCTGGTGCTGGGAAGCTACTGAGATGTTACGCCATCTCTTTAGCTTTTTTCACCAGAGCAGTGTCTTCTGTAGATCCCTTAAAGATTTCTTTGCCTGTTTAACTGGTTGACAAGGAAACAGGCAAAGAGGCAGAGGAAAGGACCTTCAAATGAGGAGGGCACTTTAAGCTAAGGGTAAATGCTTCAGGAAGAGAGATATGAAAAGAGAAAAGTTTGCAGATGGGCTGTGGAAGTACCACTAGCCAGGAGAGGGCATGGTGATATCTGCTTCCCATGGAGAAAAGGTATTTTAATAAGCCAGTTGAACTCTTACTTAGTGATTATCATTTGCTCTGGAATATCCACTTCAAAGTGAATTGATTTCTGTTGTGTATTTTTTGGCATCTTTTTTTGCACATTCTCCATTTCTTTGCAGTATGAACGAAGTAGGTTTTTGACTCTGTGGCTCTACCAGTCTTGAAGCGGAGAGCTCATGGAGCTGCTGCCATGGGAGATTAGATCAAGCCACTGCTCACAAAACAAGCTCTGGCTTGAGATATTTGGGGAAGGGCTAGTGCCATGCTTTGTGACCTTTCTGTCTAAAACACCTTAAAATAAGCCCTTCCCTCTCTGCCAAATAGCATTTAATCCTTTATTAGTAAAAAAACCCAAAGACCTAAAAACCAAACAAAAAAAAGGATTCCAGAACAGAAAAAAGCACAACGCTGTTTTGTTTTTGCCTGAAGTGTTTGGCCTACAATAGGGTAAAAACTGTGGGAGAAAATAACAAACAAGCTGTCACTGCTGAAGTCGCTCTGAAGAGACATGGTGACAGGACAGTGATGGACTGACACGTTTCTCTCTTGAGATACAACCACCACCACTGAGGAAGGGACAGCCAGCCTCTTGCTGTTGGGCCTTAGGACAGATATATTTGTTGAGGTGGCAGTAGGGATGGAAATGGGACCATAATGCTCCCAATAACACTGTTGTGTTGCATGATGTGTGGCCGCGTCTGGCCTGCAGTTATGGAGCAAGATGGAACTACTCTAAGATGTCTTCTCCTGAAGTAGTTACTTCTGCCAAGAGTGCGATACTGGGTTATACGGAGCACTCATTTCACCTTTGTGCCAGTTTCTGCAGTTTTGGTTAACAAAAGGAGTATAAATTAACTGGGGAACCGTTGGGTTGAAAGTAATGCAAAGACTCTGTTCTGCAGTTACAGGGATGCTACGCTCTGAGTCAATCTGTTGACATCAGTGCAGATAATCTAGATTTACACCAGTGTGGAATGTTGTCATTCAGGTGGATTAGCTGAAGTGATTCCTTAAGGGTGAATAAAATGCTCTCACAGGGCATGTTAGAAGCTCCGATGAAAGGATTTATTGTATGGTTCCTGGGAATGTGGATGAAACATCCTGATACTCCATAGTTACATTAATCAGATCCTCGCTATTGCTCAAGGCAACCTGGGAGTTATTCCTTGAAGTGCCATCAAACATTTTCCTGTTTTGTTGCAATTATACCCAACTGAATCCTACTTTGCCACGTTGCTTGAATAGACTGCTCTGAATATCACCTAGCGTATCGATTACTTGCTGTAGTTTGCAAACTTTTTTATGCAATCTGTGAGACATGCCAAGGGGACCTGATCCTTCAGTGCCAAAGCTGGCAACTTCTGGTAAGTCCTTCGCTTTATGCAAACCTCCCTTTACCATCGCAGAAAGGCAGACAATGCATGTGCAGTTTGAAGTTACAGTTAAAATTACATGGAAAGAAAATGACAGGAGCAGCTGTCATATTTTTAACAAAATTTGGTCACTGCGGATATGAAACCTGAGAACTTGCATAAGAGACCCACTCCACTGAGCGTTGGTTTAGTCCACAGAGCAGCTGCACAAAGGGGGGCATTTCACCGCTTTTCTGGAGCTCCTTGCCTGGGGAATTGTGGCTGCAGGTTCCCGAGGGCCCCCTGGTGTTTTGCGCAATCTATCTTTAGAGAACTGCAAGTTCATTTCTGAGAAGGGCACTGGCTTTGAGCAGGGACTACCTCTAAACTGACAAACCACTTCCTGCAATCGTTAACTGAATTAAGAGCTTGCTGTCCTCTTCACTCCCCTGAAAAGACCCCCCTCCCACCCCTTCACCACCACCACCCCTCTTGGCTTGGCATCACGAAATATTGGTAAAGACAAGAGGGCATGGAGGGTTAAAGTGATACAAACAAAGTGATACAAACAAAATCCTCCCTGCCTGCGTCTTCTACAAAGAACTCTGATATGAGTCCCTTTGGGTTTCTGCAGAAGCTAAAGCCATGACATTTCCGGAGTGTTTTCCAGGGCTGGGAAAGAAGGCGCCTCATATGTCCGTGTATTTGATGCTTCCTCTGTATTTCTACCAGCACAGCCCTCCTCCGATGCAAAAGGGTGTTGTAATTTTTGGCCAAATTCTGGGAAGTAATAGAGCACCTGCAACCCCTGGGATGTTATTCCCTGCTAAAAATATCCCAGATCTGGTCTGTATCAGCTTCCATTATAGGATATGGCAAAACCTTGCAGTTATCAGTGTTGACTTCAATGATATATGCCTGTAGCCATTGAGAAAAAGAACTGCAAAGCTACTCTGAATTCTTTCTGTCTGATTTTACACTTGGTGATGGTGGTGGTGGGTCTTTTTTTTTTGTTTTGTTCCCAGATTTGTGGTCTTCTAACATCTGCTTTACTCAGTCTTTGCATACATGTGTCTCCAAAACCTCTTTCTACTGAGTGAGATTTACAAGTGCTTACTTAGTATACATTGCTCTCTCCCTAGGTTCCTGGTCCTCCCTCTCTGAAGGTGTCCAGGCAGGCTTATTCACTGTGGGACTTACAGATCCAGAGTAGTATTTTGCAAACTGGTGGCAGAAATTGAAATGTTAGCTAAATAACATTTTTCAAGAACTTTTCTATTATGGGCAAGGCAATTTATCTGAAGAATGTTTTTCTTGCATTTTTAAGATTCCAGCATCATTGCAGCAGTTGATTGGTTCTATACACGTGAAACACACAGGTAGTTTAAGACTATAAACACACTTTAACACATGCTCTTCTACTTCATTTTTATTAGATAAGCTAATCTAATTAAAACATGACCATTGCTTCATAACTAAAATGGTCATAAAAGACATTCTTCCTGCAGACACATCTGTCTCAAGAAAGAATATAAAGGCTTTGACTGTTTTCACATAAAAATATAAAGAAAAGTTTGTTTTGCAAACAAATATTTTCTCTCAAAGCAACTGTTTTGCTTCTCCTTTGCCACAGACACGATGCCAACAAGAATTAAGGAAGGGCTAAATGGGGAACATATGCTATATGTTAGTATCCAAAGACTGGGAAATGCATGGAGGAGTGCATAGCATGAGTAGAAGCAGCCAAAATCAAGAATATACGCAAATCTAGAAGAAGCCATTTGAATTTCCCATTAAACTTCGAAGGCTACTTATAGGTGTTTGCTTTCTATACTGAGGACATTGTCAGAGCTGAAGTGCTATGTATAGAAGACCTTCCAAAGTTTGCTCACTTCTGTCCCAAAAAACAGCCAGAAAAGGAACTGGAAGCCTCTACTACTGCTGTCTGTGCAGGATGAGCAAGAACAAATGACCAGGGACAGTTTGTCGTCCCTCTCCAGCTGGAACGGGGACCCACAATGGTGCATTTTAATGTTTGCAGAACATGGACTGAAGAAGAGTATAATCACTATAGTATCAGATGTTTTGATTCAGTATTTCCTGAGTGTGCAGGGCACCTGAAGGCAAGATGAGCCTTTAAATTAGCTCAAAAGACAGAACGAGTGAAAAATTTTTCAGCAGAACAGTTTTTTCATTGGGAAGTGACATTTCTTTCAAATAAAAACTTTCCCTGGGAACACACCAGTTGGAACGAAACTCGTCATTGTCATAGCTGACAAAGCTGCAAACTCCAGAGGTTTATAAAAACTGAAACTGCATAGGAAATACATACAGGCACGTAGCTTGAATACAGTCTACAATATATACACCCCAGGAAGCTGGAGTGTATAGAGGCAGGCGTTTGCTCCCACCAAAAGCACTTGGAGTGTTTCCATCTTTCTTAATGGAAGCAAGATCAGGCTCTGAGTATGGAAATGCAAAGAGGCAGATAGTGTGAGCCCAAGGGAGTTGCTCATTTGTTTGGCCATTGCTGCACGTCTGTTGGATACTCGCTTTAGCTGCAATATTCCTTGCTCAGTAGGAAGCCATCGATGTCAAGGGTGCCATTTCTTACACCTGTGTAAATTGGGGTTCAATCAATAAATGCACTGGAGCCTTCACTGGCCCCTCGGTAAACCTGGAAGTGAGAATCGTATCTGTTTCCATTGCTGTAAGCAGGATGTAGAAAGCTTTTTGAGATAAGTAGATAAAATATGCTACGAACACATGCAGGATTGTGTCACTTCATGGTTTGCATAGTCCTGACTGTGGCTGGCTATTGAGCTGTTTCATCAGTTGCTGCCTTTCTCCCACGTAAACTCAGGTGAGATCAAACTGGCTCACAGCCAGTCATGCACCCTGGGGTATTTGAACCTTCTGTCCTCTGTCTCAGGAGAGCATCCTGCCACGCATGCCTGGAGGGCATTTGCAGCAAGACGGGGCACAAGTTGCATTTTGAATCTATCACTAGGAGTGGAAGGTTCACAGGTCCCTGGGAAGAGCAGGGAGTGAGTGAGACTGTGCAGCCCAGGGGCTGTGGCTCTGAGTAGGGAGCCCTGGGCCGGGCGGTGGGGAGCCCCTGGTCCATCAGCAGTGTCTGGGCTTGATGCAGTGGCTGCCTGCCACTGCAGGCGGAAAGGAGCATCGACATAGACGGAAAGGAGCATCGACAGAGACACTGAGAGAAATCAGGCCAAGAACATGTCTCTGTAAGGACTTTCTGAACCCTGCATCTCCAAATTACACATTCATCGTCCCTTTTTGCGTTTTAAATTCTAACTTGCAAATACTCCGTTTGATAATGGTGGTTTTCTAATGGTATAATTTTCACCTACGCACTTAGCTGTCTAATGGAAAGAGGTGTGTATTAAACTGCTTTTACAGTCTCTGACCTAGGACTGCAAACTTCTATCTCAAGAGGCAGACTAAATGCAGATATACTGGTTCCCAGGTCTGTGTACTAACGTATTTCTCACCCACCCACTGCCAGAGCCTGACACTTTGAACTTGATGTGGTGTAAAGGTCTTTGACTCCAATTCCTCAACAAAAAATGCATGCAGAAGAAGACCTACTAAGACATTCAGACCGCAAGGTCTGCTACCACAGCTCAGCTACCCACGATGGGCTTCTCTGGGCCACCGCAGCGAGCAGCAGTGTCTTTTGAGGAAGGACCGCAGATCTCATTTACCCTTTTCAAGAAGACAGACATAATTTCCAGCCATCTTGGCCAGCGTTTGTCCCCACTGCAGCAGAGGTTGTCATATATACCCCATCTTGCTTGTGCAATCAGCCACCCTTGGTGTCCTGCTTTTTTGGCTACTCCCCCACCCTCTTTCTCTCCCCATCTCTGCCCCCATTTCTTTTCTCTTAAGAAAGTTCAGCTTCTCAGTGTAAAGCAATAGAAATTAGGGCCTGAAGGGATTTCATGGGAGCTGTCTAGCCCATCCCCCTTGCCCACAGAAATTCAGCTATACCTAAATTTGTATATGAGGAAGAGGAGGAAGGGGCAGAGAGGCTGTCAGACTGCAAGCTACTTTTGGCTTGGCTCTGATTAGCACCAAGCACAGGTGCTAAGCACCTCTTCACTGTCAGATTTTCCATTCAGTGTGTGTCCTTAATACAGGCAGAAACTATTTTTGGTTACCACACAATCAGCATCTTTATCAAGGGGTTTTCTACAGTGCCCATCTGTATAGCAGCCAAGTACTTCCCAGACAGATTCGGTCTTCATGGCATGAATGAGAAAGCATTTCTCTGACAAATTATTTAAAAATAGTATGGGTAGATTTATTAACACCTTATAAAATCCTAAGCAGCTGCAGCTAAGTATAAAGTCAGGCAGCAAAACGATGGGGTAAAAGCTGGTTAATGTTTTACAAGAAGTTTTCTAGACATAAACGATCACTTCTTTTAAAAACTCATTTTTTAGAGAAATGATGCCTTTGAAAAGTTTTGTTTGCAATTCACTTATACATCCCAGATACACAACCCACAAAATAAACATCTTAAACTTGAGAGTATCACTTCATTTTACTTGATTCCAGTCAGTAATTATGGATATTAAATTTCTGTAAGTAACATCTAAGCTAAGTTTACATTGTCTGCAGAAAGGTTTGCACCATTTAAATCAATTTAGAAATCTGTTAAGTAAATCTGACGCAAGTTTAGTTATAGCAAATGTCTTAGCTAATAAATTTCTTGGGACTGGGTTGTATCTTTTCTGCATGAGTGGATGAAACTCAAGTGCTCTCAAGGCCTCAGTGAATAAATAATAAATGATGCGAAATAGCTTTTTGATACATAATAATATCATAACTTTAAAATGTGTTTTCCCAGGACTAGAAATAAGTGTGGTGTGTCCCTCTGGGAAGTTATTAAATACAAAGGAAAAAGAGCTATTTCTAGTGTTGGAAGCTGGTCAATGCATCTCTCACCACACCCTGGTTCCTGGCAATCATTTACACTCCTCTCTTAGGCCCTTTCAAAGGGGCTGTAAATTATTGCCAACTCAGTATGCTACACCCACCTTATCACAGGTGAAAATAAATTGCAAAGCAATGAAGATTCAGATCCGTGGTATATACACGCACAGAAAGGCTGCTGCTTTAGCTTATCAGATACCTCTATTTATCTTCACTCCATCGTAACTTTGTGTTTAATACTCTTAACCCTCTCTCAGCTGATATTTGATCCTATGTATCAGAGGTCTGTTTCTCCCTTGTTGTGTGTCCGTAAAGCTTCCTTGCTCAGATTAATCTCCATTCAGACTAAAAGTGTTTCTGCTCACTAAACTGATGTTTAGTGATCACTTGTGACTGCGCGGCTTGTCCTGGTGCTCTTGGGATTTTAGGTGATCCAAAGCCTGGCCAAAGCTGAAATCACTTACGTGATGTGGTCAAGTGGAGTATAGTCAGTGTTTCAGGTGAATAAAGTTTCTTAATCCAGTTTCAATCATGTATAAGTAATTTTAAAATATCCCTTAAAATGACTGTATTATAACTCTAGATAACCACTTAAAATGCCCAGTTTTTCACCTCTGTGATAAGTTGAAATGCAAGTTAGACTTAACCTTTGATTTTCCTTCCTGGCAGGAGCTGGAGAGACTGAGCACATTTTACCTGTTCCTCTCTTTCCCCTTCCATTTGCAGGGGAAATATCCTTCCTTCAGCAAACCTGCAGCCCCCCTGCAGCCGTTACCGTGTAAAGCTCAGAAGCCAGGAGCAGCTCCTCTGCTGCTGGCTGTATCTCAGCTCCTGGGACACTCCTAGGACAAAGGAGCAGCTACTGGCCATCGGCTCTGACAAATGAGACCTGTGACCTCAGGCACAGTAGTTCAGAAATGTTGCTTGTAATATTTGTTAAACCTTTGAAACAGTCCCTTTCACAAGTATTGAAAGAAGCCTATCGTGGTGGCAAATTTAAGTACTCCCAAATTAGGAGATAAAGAAGACAAGGTTGTCTAGGCAGCCCCAGCTTGACCTCTTCTTATGAACACCTATTCTTCTATTCATAAGAACCTATTCTTATGAATCTTTAATGATGTGATCGCAGTCCCCTGAACTTCCTGGGGCTCCCATGAACGGTGCTCATTTGACACTGGGCAGCTCAGCACGGTCGGTGTGAGACTCATCTTATCAGACCCATGCAAACCATCCTCCGAGTGCAGCATCGCTCATTTTCCAAGAGCTTTTCTATCATGGTAGCAGTCAAATGCTATGCTAACTCTAAAGAAAATATTTTCTCACTAATGCCAAAAGATGAAGTTAAGCTATTACTCTCATTTTTGGTGGCAGAGATCGATTCAATAGCCACTAATTACAGGCCATGGTTTTTCGGAGCCCTTGGTGTCTTGCGTGTGCTCAGGGTACGGCTCCCTGCACTTCCAGTTACAGCTGAGGCAGCAGCAGCTGCAAACCAGTTTTGTCCTGTGCACTGAATGAACATGGGAAAAGCAGGCTGCGTATGGCACTATGTATTTAAAAGCAGATCTATAAAGTCTGCAAAAAGACATTGGGTATGTGACCTTTATTTCAGCATGTATTTACTAACTTTGTAACCTAAATATTCCTTCTTATCTTTAAATGGCTACAGGGTGCATTTGTAGGTTATATTTTCAATACATTCAAAAGTTCAGAAACAGGGCGTGTAACATCATGTAGGAATCTGAACTTGGTATCAGCTGGACCAAACACTTTAAATTCACTGTGTAAAGCCCTGCCAAGTGTGTTAATAGGGTAATCCACAGCAGCAGCGGGTCCCCATCTTCCCTACTGCCTCGAAGGAAATGGAACATGTGGCCCGTAAGCTTCCCAGATGTTTGTGGAGAGCAGAGGAATGAGGAGATTTGAAAAAGGAGAGGCTTGGACCATGGAGGGGAAGTGGTTTTAGGACCGAATAAAGGAGAATTTGGGTCTGGAGTGTAGAACTCTGATGATTCTTTAATGCAACAAGAGATCAGCAAAAAGGCATTTTAGGAAAGAGCTTGGAAGGAAGGGCAAGGGATCTTTGTGTGCTGTTCAAGCCACTGACATCAGTGCTGACTCCCTCGACAGCTGCTTTCAACTCAAACATGCTGAGAGGGAGTGTGTCATATTTTATCTTAAGCTTCCTAAAGAGCCAATTACTCTAACAACTCATCCCCACTCAGAGGCAAAATAGAGATTTCTAATGAGGCATCACCAGGTCTCAACCAGTCTCCCAGCTGACCACCTTTGTCCTGTGGATGTATGAAGCATCTCATGAGTTTTAGCTCTTCTTTGCTCAGCCTTGTGCTTTCCTTTGCTTTATCCCTCGCTTCTGTTGATGTCAAAGGTTCAGACTCATTCTTTTTTTTCCCTTTTCCTTTCGTTACAGAAGCTGTAGGTCTGTCTTCCATTAGTAATCACCTTGTGGGAGGGAGGCTACTTCACAAGAGACTATTGTCCTCTGATGTAATATACTAGTCCGGTGTCCTGCAGCCTCATTAAACTCATGTTATTCACGATCACGGTAAATTTTCTAGTTCACTTTTTTGTGAAAATGCCCCAGCGTTTAGCATCAGCACCTAAAATAACCTGCCAGTCTGGGCTGAAGTGTTCTCTGCAGGTGGCAGCCCTCTTCAGAGGATACTGCTCTGAAGTGTAGCAGCATCAAATAAAGCTCCAGATCTGACTTTTCATCCCTCTTAAACACCCTTTTAACAGTATTTTTTTATAGCAGCAATAAAATGTAGCTGTCGTAGAGCTGAAATAATGCTATTTTTAAATCAAACTTTTTTGCAAAACAGAGTTATGGCAATTGTGGTCTGCGAGCCATTATTACTGCAGATGGTATGCTGTGGCTCACAAAGAAAGATTTTACATGTGCGATTGCATGCTTAGTGGTTGTATTCTCTAATAACGCTGTTTATGGATAAAAAGGATAATAATCTAGAATGAATAAGTAGTTTTTTCCCCCAGCATATACAAATTAATTGATATCAGTGTTGGATCATAGATTTAAATTTTCTGGAGTTATCATTCCAGGCTGCTTCTGTTTTACTATTTTGGTCTTTTAAAACTGCCTTTTCTTTACAGCATTACTCAGACTGTATTAGTTTGTGTTGTTTTCTTTATGGCATTTCTCTACACCCTGGATATTTTGAGTTTTCTTTTGTAATTTCCATATTTTAATCTAGTTCTCCCTTCTCTTTCTCTCTCTCTCCTTTTTGCTTTCTCTTTTCCTGTTTCCCTGAAGTCCTCTTCTGATCTGCATTCTCCCAGTGGCAGTCTGTTATGTTTCAGGTGCACCTTCTCCCAAAGTAATTGTAAACCTCATCTTTTAAAGATTTTGTTTAATCTCAATTTATATGCCATCATGATAGGGGTGTTTGTTTTCTTTTGGTTTTCACAGATATGCTTATGATTCACTAAGGAGACTGGCCGAATATTGTGCCCATCCCTGGACCCTTTCCTTCTCCTTTCCATTGGGAGCAACCCAGGGCATCAACGGATACAGGGGCTGTGGCGTTACCGAGGATGCAGCTGGACCCTGGGAGGTTGCAGCATGTGCTGAGACTGTGATGAGTTTGGTTAGGCCTCAGGAATGAATGGAGAAACCTCCCTAGAGAGCAGAGGGCACTGGGCAGTGTTTGCTGCCACGCAACAAGAGACCATGCTGGCTGGAAGCAAGGACCCCCTGGAAGAGCAGGGGCCATGGCCAGGAGATTGTTGTGTGTAAACATTGCTCCTTCCATCCTGGCTTACCAAGCTGAGTTTTCTTAATTTAAAAAATGAAGTTTTTACTCAAAGCAAAGATATCTTTTTTGGGCAGTACACTTCCTGGGAAGGGTCTGGGCAGTTCCACCTCTCCAGCCAGGTGACTGTCCCATCATACTTACCTGCCACCTCTTCAGGAGTGATTCGTCCCCTGTACGAGATGAGCATTGGTGATACTGGTTCTGTCTTCACACTCTGTATTGTAAATCAGGTATCACACTGTTCTGTGCACCCAATCTAAAATTAATCAGGTATCTGCGAGTGTGTAAGGTAAAAATCTGCTCCACTTACATGTCGCTTAAATCTTTCCCATAATGCATTACGCTTGCTTGTGTAAAGGTAATGTACTTTACACACACTTTGGTAAATTCTGTCTTTCCAGCAGGCTTTTGCAAAATTATTTTGCTTGTTACAAAATATAGTAGCTCTTCACAAAGGCGTAAACTTGGTTTGTGTTTTCTTCCACTTTTTGTACAGTTCTTCATGCTCCTTCTTCCAAACTTTCGTGCGCAGTTTTCCTGGTTTTTTCTGAGCTTTCGATTTTCTTCCAGTTGCTCCTTTGACTAACCCAATCCTCTGAATGAGACCTCGTTTCCTTCAGAGCTTTCAATCTCCAAATGTTGTTCTCCACTTATGGTCTAATTACCTTTTCCAAACTGAAGTCAGAATCTTTTCTGCAATCTTGTTTTGGGTTTTGGCTGTCCATTACAACTTTTGCCTCAGATTAAGGATTCCATAAACCCTCCAAGCAACAAAGTTGATTCAACAGTCGCAACTCTATTCTCAAAGCCTCAAAAGCCTCTTTTTCCCTCTTTTTGAGTTCTCATATGATATCTTGTCAGATGTCATACAAACTCTCTCAAAAGTTTCATTGTATCTAGAATGAAGTTTTTTTCAATGTCTTGATCATAATCTCAGCACTAGTTTGATCTTCACTTACACGCATATTATCAAAGGTTTGTGATTCTCTAATGGAAAGGCTGCTTTTAGTCACCTTTTTCAGTATCTTTGCTTGCCTTCATGAAGGGACGATCTTATAGCTTGATCTGATTGTTTGCTGTGGATTGATGGGGTCAGAGCTGTTTTGGCCTTCTCAGTTCCATGTTCTTTGCTCTTTTTTTCCCTTCAGTTTCTAGGTACACTCATTTGTAATTACCTCCACCTCTGGTGCCATGTAGCATTGCAAATTCTGCCATTTCGGCCTCAGAATTTTCTAAATAAAATGACAAAAAATCTGCTAGTACCAAAAGAAGGGTTTTCTTGTGTTGGGATTTTTTGTTGGTTTTTTTTTGTGTGTGTGTGTGTTTTTTTACTCAATATTTGCAAGGTGTTGGTTGGATTTTCACTGGTTTGTCTCTGCATATAAAAAAATAAGCCTAAATAGTATAAGTTTCGCAAAGATTGTGAACACCTGAAATAGTTTTTTGAGTGGGCAATAAAAAGCAACAAAGATGTGCTTCCAGCCCACCATAAAGGGCACCTCTCCCACAGAAAAAGGGCCTTGGGGCAAGGTTTGCTGGGCTTGTTGAAGTGTCAATAATGAGCACATTGACCTGCAATACTTCATCACCTTCCCAGCTTTTTACCTATGAACTCTTGATCCTATATCCCTGCCTTCGACTGTTACAAGCTCTGATTTTCTGTATCACAGTATCTGTACTGCAAGTCTGTAATCAAAGCTGTGCTGGGCTTTATGTGCCTAGTAGTTGAGTGTAGGAATAGGCACCGGGGTGCTTGGTGTCAAATCCTTGTCATGGCATCCCTTTGGGCCTGACCTTATTCCCCTGCCTTGTGCTGAGCTGAATTGGGGAAATAAGGGGATGCTGACCTAATCCCACCCCCGGCTGGTCTGGCTGGAGACCCTGGATACTGAGGGGCCAGGTATCTCTGCGAGGGCAAAACTGTCTGAAGGCCATTATAAATTTATTGTTCACTTATAGCATTTTAGTGTTTGTAGAGTTGTTTTGCTTCTTTATTTTGCTCTGTGCAAGCAGAAGGGGAAGAGGAGGAAATGATCTTAAGCAAATAGCTGTGCAGCAGGGTTAAGGGAGGACACGTCCTCAGTGTGAAAGGTTGTGAGAGTTCAGACTCATTTTGAGATGCATGCATAATGCATTTCTAATACCATAAATAGGTAGCAGGTCATGAGAAAAACTCAGATGTTTAGAGCTGGCTGGAAACAAAAGCTGTTGATCATATACGAGTAAAGTGAACAAGGGTCACTATTTGCATGCATGTCATGTTTTAATCCCAGCTGGCAACTAAGCACCACACAGCCGCTCGCTCACTCCCCCCCGGTGGGATGAGGGAGAGAATCATAGAATCATAGAATAGTTTGGGTTGGAAGGGACCTTTCAAGGTCATCCAGTCCACCCCCCGCCTGCCATGGGCAGGGACATCTTCAACTGGATCAGGGTGCTCAGAGCCCTGTCCAACCTGACCTTGAATGTTTCCAGGCATGGGGCATCTACCATTTCTCTGGGCAACCTGTGATAGTGTTTCACCACCCTCATTGTAAAAAATTGCTTCCTTATATCTAGTCTAAATCTACCCTCTTTTAGTTTAAAACCATTCCCCCTTGTCCTGTCGCAACTGGGCCTGCTAAAAAGTCTGTCACCATCTTTCTTATAAGCTTTCTTTAAATATTGAAAGGCTGCAATAAGGTCTCCCCCAAGACTTTTTTTCTCCAGGCTGAACAACCTCAACTCTCTCAGCCTTTCTTCATGGGAGAGGTGTTCCATCCCCTTGATCGTTTTCGTGGCCCTCCACTGGACCTGCTCCAACAGGTCCATGTCTTTCTTGTGCTGAGGGTAAGAGTAAAAGTGAGAAAGAACTTTTACTCTCGGAAGGGTAAAAGTGAGACAATTCTTGGGGTGAGATAAAGACAGGAAAAAACAAGGAATTCATTCCCTACTTCCCATCGGCAGGCAGGTGTTCAGCAATCTCCAGGAAAGCAGGGCTCCATCACACGTAATCATTACTTGGGAAGGCAAACGCCATCACTCTGAACATCCCCCCCTTCCTTCTTCTTCCCCCAACTTTATGGGGGAGCATGACATCATATGGTATGGAATATCCCTTTGGTCATTTGGGGTCAGCTGTCCCAGTCATGTCCCCTCCCAACTCCTTGTGCACCCCCAGCCTCCTCGCTGGTGGGGTAGGGTGAGGAGCAGAGAAGGTCTTGGCTCTGTGTAAGCGCTGCTCAGCAGTAACGAAACCATCCCTGTGTTATCAACACTGTTTCCAGCACAAATCCAAAACACAGCCCCATACTAGTTATTGTGAAAAAAATTAACTCTATCCCAGCCAAAACCAGCACAATGCGTTAGGATAAATCCAGAGCTGGTTCATTGTGGATCACTGGGCGTTTCTAAATTTGTACTAATAAGATGAAGAAGGCTGTGATTCAATGGCATTTCACTCACTGAAGTTAATGAGCTCTTCCTACCCCCACACTGACCACAGGATATCAGGAGATGAGGAGATGAAGCTAAGCCTAAGAAAGGTATGAAATGGAAATGAAATTGTCAAGTGTAACTAAAAGCCAGAACAGAAGCTCCTATTCAGAGTTAAGGTGACCTTAATTCACATCTATTTGACTAACTCTGAGTGCGCTAACCACTGGTTCTGCTATGGGTAAAGGCATCCAGGTTCAGCTGTTTCGTAAGGAATAACATGTTGAGGATATGCGGGGAACTCCAAGTTTCCTTTTTAAACAGCTGGAGTTGTACATTAATTACATCTATCCATAAACATACTTTCATCCTTCAATAAGAACAAAGAACAGCTGTACTGTTGTCATTAGTTGTAATCTGAGTATGCACACATCTCTAGAGACTACCCCCTCCCAGGCCTATGTGATCATCTCAGATCTGACTTTCTGAGACAGTTTGCTCTGTTTTTCATGTCCAAACTTTTCCAATTTGTTTTATATATATATATATCTCTTTACAGGACCAGCAGCAGCACAAGACTTTCTTGACACAGCTGAGTGGCCAGGCCATTCCTATTCCGGTCAGTGTTGAGTATTTGTAATTCAGTATCAGCAAGGGGCAGTGTAAAGAAAAGCAGTTTCTAGATGAAAATGGCACTTTTACTTCCCACTAGACGCTGACCACATGCAGTGAGCCCTGAAGTTGTGCAACTCATCCCCTTGTCCTCAGCACTTTGTTCTGTGCTGTGACAGTGGCTCAATGAAGCATGCTCTTGCCTTGGGCAGATGCCCTCTGAAATTTATCTTAAATTAATTACTGTCCTCTGTTTCTTACCTTTTACCTGCTTGTCTTAACCTTAACCTCTGCTTGCCATGACAGACCTCTCTAGCAGATGTCTCTCTGTAACCATAACCTTGACACAAGGGAGTTACTGCCTCGGTTGTCACAGAGGAGGTCACGGCTGGCTGGTATTGAGTGGGAACCAGGCTGCTCTTCCTCTCTAGTGATGGTCCAGGAGGCTGGAGGACACAGGTTTGGGAGTTATTAGCCAAGGTAATAACTCCCAAATGGATGAGGCGATCAAATGCACCCTCAGTAAGTTTGCAGATGACAACAAATTGGGTGGGAGTGTTGATCTGCTGGAGCGTGGGAAGGCTCTGCAGAGGGACCTGGACAGGCTGGATCGATGGGCCGAGGCCAACTGTATGAGGTTCAACAAGGCCAAGTGCCGGGTCCTGCACTTCGGCCACAACAACCCCAGACAACGCTACAGGCTTGGGGAAGAGTGGCTGGAAAGCTGCCCAGAGGAAAAGGACCTGGGGGTGCTGGTTGACAGCCGGCTGAACATGAGCCGGCAGTGTGCCCAGATGGCCAAGAAGGCCAATGGCATCCTGGCCTGTATCAGAACTAGTGTGGCCAGCAGGAGCAGGGAGGTGATCGTGCCCCTGTACTCGGCACTGGTGAGGCCGCACCTCGAATGCTGTGTTCAGTTTTGGGCCCCTCACTACAAGAAGGACATGGAGGTGTTGGAGCATGTCCAGAGAAGGGCAACGAAGCTGGTGAAGGGCCTGGAGCACAAGTCTTGTGAGGAGCGGCTGAGGGAACTGGGGTTGTTTAGCCTGGAGAAGAGGAGGCTGAGGGGAGACCTCATCGCGCTCTACAACTACCTGAAAGGAGGTTGTAGCGAGGTGGGTGTTGGTCTCTTCTCCCAAGTAATAAGTGATAGGACGAGAGGAAATGGCCCTAGGTTGCACCAGTGGAGGTTTAGATTGGCTATTAGGAAAAATTTCTTCACTGAAAGGGTTGTCAAACATTGGAACGGGCTGCCCAGGGAAGTGGTTGAGTCACTATCCCTGGAGGTATTTAAAAGACATGTAGATGTGGTACTTAGGGACATGGTTTAGTGGTGGACCTGGCAGTGTTAGGTTTACTGTTGGACTTGGTGATCTTAAAGGTCCTTTCCAACCTAAATGATTCTAAGGTTGTCACAGAGGAGGCCACGGCCGGCTGGTATTGAGTGGGAACCAGGCTGCTCTTCCTCTCCAGTGATGGTCCAGGAGACTGGAGGACATAAGTTTGAGCAGACACACTTCACTGGCATCTGTGTGGGGTGAAACTTGGAACTTCCATTCCCCAGGAATTGTTGAAGTTTGTTTTGATGTCAAATGTGATGACAAAATAGAAAAATAATTGCTCTATAAATATGTGACACTGAGCTGGAGAAGATAAGCTGATTACTCTTCATGGCTTAAAAAGCCAAACCAAAAAGTGACAATAGCTTTCAGCTTTTCTGTTGTATTGTGATACATGAGCGGTGGTAGTATAGTATATGATTTTGGAAAATTCTCTAGTGAAATTTCAAGATTTTTCCACAATGAAACTTTTTAAACTTTAACTTTTAATAAACTTTTTAATTTTTCCTGCAGGAAAATGAATGGAAATTTACATAGTTTTTCAAGCAAATTTGTTTGATTTTGATACTTTTCTTTACCTGAACTAAAGCTCCCAAACCCAGACTCTTTTGATGAAAATTTTCCAGTATATTCCAACCTTAGAAAAATGACACAGTGACATTTGCAAAATTTTAAGAAGATTTGGTACAGATAATACCACTACTGAAACAGAGTGCCCCAGTCCTTGCACAGTCAGGGAAATTTTTTAATGCTGTTGTTTGGAGTAGCGAGTAGTCAATGAGATGGTAGGATTTTAACCATACAGATTTTGGAAAAAATGTTGTGTGCTATTAAACCCTACCAGATTTATGTGTTTCGACTCATGCTACCACCAGGAGATATAAATCTAAGTTAACTCAAGTGAAGTAAGACTCTGGTCTCTAGGAAATAGTGTAATAGCTTCTGGAAGGGGGTGGGTGATTTAGCAGGAACATTCTTTCTGCACTGACTGGCATCAAAAGTATAAAGATGATGGAGTTCCCAGCTAACATACCAGAGATAATAAAGAGCCCTGACTATTTGTGTTTATAGAAGATCTCCTGGCATTTTGCAAAAAACCCTGACACTTCAAATCTCTGCATCCTGGCTAAGTTGCAACTTGTATTCTCCTCCTATAGACACTCTCAAGAGGAGAAGGATGCTCTGCTTCACATCTGCAACTTTATCTTTTACTTTATCTCAGTAGGAGCATGCACAGCAAGAGCAGTGTGAGCCGCAAAGATCTTCCATTTTGGTGATGGTGCTGTGAGGGCATGGCACATGTCCCAGAACGTAGGTACCATGGCTTTGTGTGTCGGGAGAAGTTGAATGCTATAAATTTTCATTAGCAAAAGCATTAGGGAGGTCAGATTATCTTCTCTGCCTTTGGTCTCCAGGCGCTAGGCAGGGTGCATAATGCATTGTAGCTGCTAGTGGCCATCCTGCCCAGATTATTAGTAAGTCTTAACACTTCTTGGCCCCCAAATCAAACATCTGATTGAATTTCAACCTGTTATATACTGTGTATGGGTTTTGATGCCTATTGCTGTCCATCTTGATTCTTTTCTAAGTTAAGATGAATTGCATTGAATGGAAGAGATGGTGATATTGCATGTGTGTGAGACATATGTGGGTACAATCCCAGTATTCACTGACTGTACAGACTCCTGCTGTCTTTTCCTAAACTCTACACTGCACTTCTTGAAGGCATCATGTAGTCTTTTAACTAGCAGATAGTGGTATGATTTACATCATTATGTATATGTGATTTGTTTGAACAATCAAGTTTAGATGGAACTGGTTATGAGTAAGCAAGTACCTATGCAAAAAGATGAGGGCCTTTGCATCTGGATTGTAAACCCATGTGAGAAGTGGAGGAGACTGAAGAACACTATTGGTTCCAGTCCATCCATCTGCTTTGAAGACCATTCAGGCACTACAGGATCTGTGGACAGAACAGGTATGTTCTTCAGGTACAAGAGTCACACACTGACTGTGGCCCTATGGGGGAGCTGAGCCTGGTGATAGGGAAACCAGGCTTTATTCTCTCCTATGACACAGGTTTCATTTTTGATCTTGGGCAACATTTGATCTTGGGCAACTTTGGATCTTGGGCACTAGAAATGCAAACACAAGTGGACCTCCTTTTGGAGGGGGAGGAGGGAAAGGGAAATACAGAATATTCAACTACCAAGATATGAACCAACAAGGAAATAAAATAATTTTATACAAGTGGTGTTTTCTTTAGTTTTACAAATTCACTATGAAATCATCAAAAGTTCATGACAATTTTTCAATCTCTTGTGTCTGTCTGATAAGTGATATTTATTTTGGGTGATTAATGGAGGTGAATAAAGATAAACCGCAAGAGCACAATGTGTTTTCTTGATTATGTCTTATAAAAGAATGCACTTGGACAAAACAATTTTCAGATATCCCCAATTGTAAAGATACCCATTGCAAAACCAGCTGAAATTGAAAGCATATTTGACTGAATCCATTTTAGTTTTTTATTCTCCAACTGCTTTTGAGTCGTCTTCTTTTTTCTGTTTCTTTTCAGTTCGCATTAACACAGTTTTTCTGCTTGGCTGGGTGAAAAATACCCGAATTTTGCCTCAGTATTCACTGCAATCCCTCCAGTGATCAGCAGGGGTTCCTCTTGGACTGTGACTAAAATGGCTCTTTGCTCTCCTCCCTTGCCATTGACCAGCCCATGGTGTTTCCACACTGGTTACCTGATGTGGATTCTATAATACTGGAGAAACACATTAGTGCAATTTCGTGTTCACAAATTCTTTATAATTTTTCACCTCACAAATCATCTGAAATGGGGAGTGGATGGATCACCATAGATGTGTCGTCAAAGGACACTTTCTGTATTCCGAAAGTCAGGCAATGAAAGAGCAGCAGCACCACCACGTTCAGGAGATTATAATCACTGATGAATGCGAACAGACCTTGATATAGTTTTGCTACACCTGCAATTAGTGCATGATGAATTTTGTATCTAGCTAATAGGAAAAAAAAAACAAACCCCACACAGATACCTTCTCCGATGAAGTATTACATCTTCACAAATGTGGAGCTGAATTTAAGCATATCTTGAATCTAATGCTGTTGTTTGTCTGCAATATGTTCAGTTTAACTTCCACTGAGTTCAAGGATATTTGGACTCAGTGCTCGGGCTTCACACTCTGCTGGGAGCTGAGGAGTTTGATCCAAATGACAGGGGGGATGTAGATGACTGTGGTGGCCAAGGTGGCTCATGTGATAGGGAGACCTGCATACCCAGGGTGACCAAATGACTCAGGTGTTTTCCTTCACATGCTGCAAAAAACAGGAACAGAAAGAAATAGCTCCATTCTACCAACAAGTTTGACTAACTGGTCACAAACCTATGTTACCATGGGGAAAATATGATGAAAATGTACAAGTGCAAGACCAATGCCAATGAACCCAGACAGTTGGTGAATCATGTAATTGACTCAGGTGGGGTTTAGGAGAGAGCCAGCTTTCAGAACAGAACTGAAGAAGATGGAAAAGGTAAGTCTTTTACTAGTTTATGTTGAATAATTTATTTCATTACTGAAAATCTGAGAGGATAAATTATTTACCAAGCTATTTTCCAGTAGACAAAAAACAAATCTAGTAATAAGAAACATTCCTGGAAGGCTATGATGATTTATCATGAAGAAAATAAGACACTGAGAGCAGTGGCTGTAAACTGAGTTGTGGATATGAGATACAATGGAAATTAATGAGATGCCTTTTCCATCTTGTTACAGAAATATGAAGAGTAGTGATGATTGCTGGCTCAATCTTTCCTAGTCTTTAGTAACATAACATTCTTGATTTTTTTGACGGGGAGGGGAGCAGATTTTTGGAAACCAGCATTCATGTGGTCTTGCTTTCTCACTCTGCCATTCTCTAGATTGTCATTGTTCACCAAGGCTCCATGAGAGAAGCTTTTAATGATCGGTTTCACGTGTTCTAACGTTAGGTGTTCACAGTGTAGGTGTCTGGATCTGAGCTGGCTGGCAGTACATCTCTGTGACCGTCTGTGGAGATGTGTCAACGCAGCCAATGGAGTTCAGGGTGAGATTTGACTCACCAGAGCCAGGGCCCTATTGTGCCCTAAAGAGCGTACATGCTATTGATCAGCTCTCCACTGACTTTGTAGAGATGTGCTCAGGTGTATATGCCTACATTATAAGCAACTACATTTAACACCACAACTCCTAGTACTTGCATTCCAAGTGCTACTTTGGGACCCTGGGCTCTTTGGAGGCTGCCCAATCTGCCAGAGTGGACCTGGATACCCTTCCCGGCTGAGTGATAGTGAAACCTTTGGATAAAATTCTGGCTTGCATGACAATTCTCTGTGATTTGCTTTTACTTTTGGTAAAGGTGTGATTTCATTCCATGTCACATGTTGCTCAGGCTGACAACTATGTGCCAGACATTACCTAGGGCAAAAATAGTGGAAACTTTCATGGCACTGTACCTAAAAATGGGATTTTGGTGCATAAAATACCCTTTGCAACCCAGACTTATGCATCTGCTATCAGCTCATCTAAATGAAAGTCGAATTTATTTCTGGCTTGCTTAGCCTGAATGTTGTATGGGCCAAAAGCGAAGATGTTTCTCTATGGGTCTGGGAGGTGAGTTTGAGGCTGGCTCCAGGCTTGTGCTGAAGTTCATTCCTCTTGATTTGCATGTGTGATAAAGCTCACCACGGACCCATCTCTAAATAAGTGTCTATGCATTGAAGTATCAAGACCTTGCTTTGCACAGCCTCAATTTTGTTGCGTGAGACCTGGGCTTTGCCAGGAAGAGCACAGCACCAGCTGTCTACCATGTGGAGAGAGAGTGGGAACCAGAAGCACAGCCAGAAGCAACACTACTTAGATCAGGCCTGGCTGACTGCTAGAGCCAGCCACATAACCTGATGTGGCTGGTTCTTTTTGTCACGGGCTGGGTAGGTCATTGCTATAACTGAATCATTTATCCTGTCCCGGCTCCTGTAACATCTCTCATGCCACAGATCTTCTGTGGACTTGACTTCAAAAGAGTTTGGAGGAGGTTCTGTCACTTGCAGAGTTCATCTACAGTTCTGCTCATGTTGGGACATGTAGACACTACAGCTATGCAGATAATATCTGGCTAATAAAAACAATCCCAAATGTTGTGGTTATTGCAATGAACACAAAAACATTGTATTCCCTATTTCTTCATACTTGCAGTATGCTAGTATGATAAATATGAATTACCAGGTAAGGATATGTTTTCAGTATGATTATTGAGGAATCACCATACTATTCTCCTGACAGGCAATAGGATCTGCATGACTAATTCCTTGAGAAATGAAAGGACAATGATGTTCTTCGTTAATTGTAGAGAGAAAGAAAACATTTGCATGGTGAATGCAGTGAATTTGTACGTGAATGTAATCGGCTTTGCTCAGTCTATTGCACTTAAATGCTTTCTGTGTCTAGTATGCAGAGCAAAAAAACCATTTCACAGCTCCTCATGAAGAGTGGCCAATCATTATTGCAACCCTTGGGACTGGCTGTGATAACATTAATCATGATGAATCGGTATGGCATCTATGGGACCATAATATGCAGCTCTATGAGAATACCATTGGGTTGTGTTTCAGAGTACTGCAGACTAGTTTATATTTTTCTCTTCACCCACAGAGAACTTCTGCGGTCACTAAAAATATCTTATTCACAACAACATCTCAGCTGACTATTTGCTACAGTGCAATGGTTGGATTTTTTCTTTTGTAAGGTCAGAACCATGAACTTACGTCTTCTGATATAAAATGACTTAACCATAAGCAAACACCAAACTATACGATCACTGAAGAAATTAGAATCCTGAAATAATTTAAAAAATCCTACAAGTGAAGCTGTTCACTCTAAAAAAAAAAATAGAAAGATCAAGGGGAAAACTTATCTCTTCCTATGTGATTGATCTTTTTCTCTTGTGATTGCCCTCTGACCTACAATAAATCATTTTAGAGTGTGTCAGGAAAATCTCCTGAATAGCTTTAGAGCTGAGGGGAGAAATGTTTTGTCTCTCAAAGTATTATCACACAAAACATCCAAACAATTGCAGCTTTTCTGTTATTTTTCCCACATCCAATGAGATGATGGAGGAAGGTTTTTTTCCCCATGTTGATGTGAGTTAATAGTGTCTAATGAATATTGCCATCTGAAATCCATATACAATTTTAATGCTGTAGGAAGTATATAAAAGGAGATTTGAATTTCTTTATGGATGAAGAACCTAACAGGAAAGAAACACACTGGAGAAATTATAGCCCTGCTTTATGGAGCTGGTGCTCATTTGAAAATAAGTGTACTTTCAAAATAATTCCCTAAAAAAAAAAAGTATATTGCTGAAACTGTTGCCACACTTGGTCTCAGGAGGCAGGAATGGGTATGAGGGCTGACTCTCCTTTGACCTGTTTTCAGGTAGTCTGACCAAAAATGGTCATTTTTGTGGTAAGTTGCTTGTAGTTCTTCCACACAGAAAACCAGAACTGTGTCTGCAAAACCACCTGAGCTACATCACAGCCTTGCTGTGAAAACTCCACTGTGAGGGGTGGCAATGCCTTCTGACACATGTTGGCCTCATAAAACCTAAATTTGGTGGTCTTTGATGGATGTATCCTGCACAAGGCACCCATTTGACAAGCAATTTGGAGGTGGCTGATGCCTCCTGTAATGACAAAAACCTGGAAAGGACCTTCTATAGGAAGCTGAATTAGTTCCCATTAAAATATTGTTGAAAGTTATCATTATTATGTTGTGTTATTAAACATATGTTAGGACATTTGGGATGGGATTCCTGTGGGTAAATACAGGCATCTAGAGCACAGATATCTACATCTGGGCTAGTGATGACACACTCTCGGTAGCCACTGGAGACCAGAGAAGAGTTTGATGCATCCTGAAAAAAACATCTAAAACTGTCATCCTAAGAACATCCTAAAAGTGCCTATTTCTTTTAATGGGCTTTTAATTTCTTCTTCTGGAGCTCTCAGAGATTAGCTCAGAGATAGATGTCAATATTTCAGATGTGTGATGTTAGGAGAGATGGATCCCTAGGGATCCCAAGCAATTTTATAGGCATTTTGAAAGCAGGACTCCCAGAGTAAATACACTAATAGATTCATTAGGTTTTGAATACTGATTTGCTATATTTTACTTATACAAATGCATGTGTTTTTTGTACGTTATGTATTACATGAATTTGTTAAATTGTTCTCCCATTTGAATTCAATTTCTTGCGGTTTTGCTATCCGCAACCCCCACCCCTCGCTTTGAAGAGGCCCCCCTCATCTTTACAGTAAAACAGCCCAGAAATGCCATTATGTAACTCCGATACCCTCCTAATCAGTTGAGCTCTGGCTGGGTGGGTAACCCCAGAGGCGGCGAGAATCTCCCGCACCTACGGCTTGTCCAGCTTCCCGTTCTCAGAACTACCAACCACAAGAAACTCCTGTGGTTACTAACAGAAGAAACAAGTTCCCTCCAATCTCCCAGTGCACCTTGTCAGTTGTGGTTTGTGAGAATTACACTGTGCTCTTATCCAAGGCAGTCAGGACCGGCGCAGGCTTTGAGCCCCTTCATGCTGCCAGTTCGGGGTCCTCAGCCTACGGCTTCGAACTTTCCGGCACGGCGGCTCCGTTCTGTGGGAAATTGTTCAAATTAGTCCCACAAAGAAAACCATCGCCTTGTGAAAACTACCTGTGCTCAATCACAACCACTCTGTGGGAATGAAACAAGGCTTCCCTTGAGATTTTTTTATTTATTTTTCATTTATGTCTCTGCTAACGTGTGAGATAGATAGTCTGTGGTGAAGATCTTGGTGCCTTCTTCCACCTAACGCTTTCTGAATAAAACTGAGCAGCCTCTGTTCATTTATATCATTGCTCTGACATTACCATTGCTGCAAGAATGATAAGCAGTGAACCATTTAATGGCAGTGAGGTGAGAACTGGACGATGTGAGATGACATGTTTCCTAATTAAACCACTAATAACAATAAAAGATGCCACCAGGTTCTTCTATTAAAACACATAGCTACAGCAGGAAAACCATTGTATTATACTTAGTCTTTCACTCTTTCCATTTCCTTGAGGCTTTTGTGTATATTTGTTTCTCAAGATGACCCAAAAGATCAGGCCTTGCAAAACACCCTCCTTTTTAAAAAGTTACCCTGTGATCTGTCAGTGCATCTCCCACATTGCTGCTTTGTCCTGTGACTGCTTGGCTGTGGTCCTGGTGGGATTACACCAGCCTCTCATGGGCATGTTTTCCCTGGTTGCTCCTGGCTATTCTGCAACAGCACCACTCAGCTCCATCAAGGAAATAACTGCAATTTTCTCTTCCCTAATGAGTTTCATAATGTAATCAGTGGCAGGCCATGACTGAGAATGAAACTAAAACTTGATGTAATGGTCAGGCAAGAAATTTAACTTGGAGCTTTGTTTTGACTGGGTCCCAAATGAGGAGAGGCATTGCTGACAGCTCTGCGTATACTCTGTGGATGCTGATGGCTCCAGTGGCAATAAAAATGTTCACAGTTTTTTGGTTTTGTCTTGTTTTCATTACCACTGTCATGTTGATTCTTTCTGTGAAGTTGGGTTGCCAGCTAATGATCTGGTTCCAGGGGCAGGAACGGCCTTTGGCTTCCTGCAGGGATTAATTAAAGAAAATACTATAAAATCATGCTGGGAGTTATTGTGTGGAGGCTCAGCCTCCACCAGGTGCTGGCTGAGAGCAGGTAGGCATCTGAAGATGTCACCAGGCACCTGGGGGTTCTCAGAAATACTCAGCTATTGAGTGTACGTGAGACGTTGAATATGAGTTATTTAGGTGTAAACCATCAGGGACAAACTGGTGAAGGGCCACCAAGCTTCTCCCACACAAGAGCACACCTCCACCTTATTTTTGTACTCTTCAGCATGATCCAGTTTAGGTTTGACCTAGCAGGGTGAGCAACAAATGGTCAAGTACTGACAAGCCGGACTCCTGCTCCCTTCCCTGCTTCTCAATCTGCCGGCAAGTTTAGCAGCAGCTGACCACTTCAACCAGGCTGGGGCAAAATACAGCTTGGACCTGCACGTCTTTTTTAGCTTTGGGACAGGCCAGTCCGGGACTCCCAAGGCAAATTTCTGTGGGAATCTGAAGACTTATAAAGTCCAGTTCCAGAGGGTTTTAATGTAAGAAGCTATTTGGCTTAGTCAAGATGTGTGTATGGGAGACATCTGAATGATGCCGAATCAGGAGGAGGCCACCCTAGCAATGAGTGGGCAAAGCAGTATGACTTCCTTCAACATGTCAGCCCAAGCACATGCCATGTTCCACTGTAAACGTTGCAGCTTCTCTAAGGTCCCTTGGTAAGCCTGGGCCTGGCAGTGAACCACAATGATTATTGTCTCTCTGCAAACATTGATTTCCCGGGCGGGTGGAAGAGGATGACTGTCTGGGAGCCCTTGCAGGTTGCAATCAGAAGAACAAAAGCCACTCATAGTTTTATTGTGCTCAGTTGTGGCTGCAGTTATTGTGCCGACCTTCCTCCCTGCAGAGCCTGGTCCAGACACTGTGGTTCCTTCCCCTAGGGCTGGTGGCTCAGGAGCTGGAGTGATGGGAGCCTTCTGGAAAGGTAGTTGGGGTTTCTCCTTGCTGTGGGCAAGGTGGCTGCTGCTTTCACACCACTGAGGGTGGTGGTGAACTTTCCTTATGGGCTTTTGCTGGCTCGTTGTGCTGATAAGCAGAATCCCACACTTCTGGAGTGCTTTGGAGGGGCAGGGCAGGCTGTAATACTTTAGGTGAAGTGCACGCAAGGCTTCACAGAGTCATTTATTACGACTGCTGTTCCACTGCCAAAATCTCTGCTATGGTCATTTGGCACCTGTCCGTGGAGTTGAGCACAACAGTGCCAATTGCCACCAACAGAGACTTGGCCCTCTCTGCTGGAAAATCCCAGCCTTCCAGGATATGCTTATCTTGCTAGAGCTATTTTATTTTGTCTGCAGGAAAGCTGGACAAGTGATTTGGCATTGCTGGGCTGGGCTGTTAAAAGCATTCATAAACGTGAGGAGTTTCGTTACTACAGGGGACCCAGCTCCACAGCCCGCCGAGGACAGCACTCTCACATCAGTGAAGGCAAGAAGTCAACAGTGCTGACCTTTCTGGTCATTGCACCCCAGAAAGAGGCCAATCTGCCCTGTTCCTTGTCCTAATGCCTTTTATTTTGGACATTTTTTGACACCTTGCATTTCCATACCCCATGGCTCACCTATTTGGGAGTATCTGTCACCCCCAGCGCTGTGCTGACCTGCTTTCACCCCCTTGGGGTGCTCTGATGCTGTGCCCCTGGAGATGTGGCTTCCCCTTCTAAGTGATGGCTCATTGCTCTGGTTACACCACAGTACCACAGTGCATGGGCCTGCACGTAGGGAAAAACCCTGTGAACCTGCTGGTGTGCATGAACTATTTCTGGCTGGGTCCCAGGCAGTCTCTTGGGTGGACTAAACTCAAAGCTTGTCCACAGGACAGTTTGGGAAGGTGGAATTCCCACAGACAGACACCCAACACAAGGCAGAAAAACCAAACAGTTCTTTCTAAAATCTGCGGATCATGACATGCTTTCTCCTGCTTCTGAACTGAATATTAGTGTTAGGCAGTGTTCAGGACCTTGCTATTTTAGGTCAGTGATCAGAGAAGTGCATTATGAGACTCACTTGGTGTTCTGTCCAGTTCAGAGGGAAGGAGGGAGGCTGTCTCCCACTGTGCAGAGCTCAGTGCTCTCAACCAGGCAAGGGTAATATTGATGAATGCAGTGTGCACTGAAGCTCCACGTCTTTTTTAGGATGGCAAAACTGCTCAATACTAAGTGTGTACGATGGGATACAGCACATGTTAGCAGTAACGGTAAGGGTAAGTCTGGCAGGGCTGCCGCCTCCACACAAACCTTCTCCTGTAAAGAGGGGAGCTGAATTGCTGAGATGAATGATTCAAAATAACTGCAATAGTTGTGGGTTGTTTTTTTGGTTGCTTTTTGTGATAATGTGATTGCTTCAAGGTACATGCTGCCTTCCCTCCCAGGTCTTCAGTCAAAACATGGCTTGTGGAAAGCCGTTCCCTTTCACACTTCGACTGCCTGGTATTTACATTCTCCGCTTACTGTTTGTTCTCACTTTCCTCTTGCCTCCGTAGAAGTGCCTGCTGAGAATTGTGCCATTTGTTAGGGACAGCCAGAAGATGTTGACTCCGTTGCCTTCCCCGCAGGAGTCTTCTAGGCAGTGATGTTCACCACAGCTGCATCCGATTCCCTGAATGCTGTGCAAGGTAAACATGCAATCAATTAGCTGTACTGCACAAGTGGTGTGATCACATTTGCTAGGATTCATTGATTTTAAAAGCAGAAAGAACTGTTATCATGTAGCCTGACCTTGCATTTTCAAGGTTTTGTTGCACAATTTATTAAAAACTCTTTCCCTCCGTTGTGGTCTGTAGGACTAGGCACTACTACATATAAGGCTGATGCCACAGTTTCCAGAGGCAAGCCCCAGGAGGAAACATGAAGTTGGAAACCAGGTGAATCAAGCTGGTGTTTAGCTGTTATAGCACTTAAATGCTGATTTCAGTAACTAGCTGGAATATTTGGACATCCTGTTTAGACACCTTAAAAACTGGACATTTTGCACTACAGTTTCCTGGCACTAAATCCTTTAGAAAAGCAGGCCAATGACTTCCTATGGATCCTCAATTTCAGACCTATATATGTTTTAGAAAGATTATGTGTACATTTTATCATTAAACATATTTTTGCAAAGATAGAAAAGAATTCTTTCACACACAGCACATTAACTAAAAGGGGACACTTAAATAGTAATCAGAAGTTTCTACACTTCTTAGAAGCAAGCGTTCCCCGCTCCCCCACTAACTTGTCTCTACGCAATTTACTAATTCTAATTAAGCATCCACTCTTGCAGTTTCTATACAGTCAAAACTCCTATTAGGTAGATTTGGTCCAAGGTAGAGGCCATGGGTCTTCATGAGACTATTTTTAACTTCTTTTGATTTCATAAGTCTTCAAATCAGGCAGCAGTTGCTCAGGAAACAGAGCAGGTTGGAGAGCTTGTTGTTTTGGGCAGTTTGCAGAATGAGCCATAGCTGGGAGTAGAGGATGGTCTCCACTGCACTGCGCATGGGGTGAGAACCATCAGTGCCCAAAGGGTGTGAGTGGATGTGATGTTCTGTCAGATCAGAGCTGCAGCATTTGCCTTCCACTTTGGTCTGGTGTAAAGGACCCTACATACCCTACAGCAGTGCAGACCACACTGCGTAGTCCAAATTAAGCTCAGGTTACTTTCAGCACCAGACTAAGGAGTGCAGTTGCTGTGGACTGCTCTTAAGTGACTATCCTTTCTGGCTGAGGACAAAACTTAAGGAGAAAAGTTTCTTGACTTTTCTTAACTGAGCTCCTACAGGTGTGTGGGCTGATCCCAGATTGTCTAAGCGATTGCTGGTCACCACACAGCACTTACTAACATAGATAAAAGTAACTAGTGCTGTGTAGTTGGGAACCTCGATAGCTCCAGAGGGTAGGAGTTCAAAAGTCTTCTAGAAAAGAAGCCTTGTAACTTACCCAAAGGCATTAGTGAAGCAAAGATTAGAAACCAATGAACTTTTTGTGCTGATTTCTGTAGATATGAGATCAGACCTTAAAGTGTTACCCTGAACAGGTAGAGCTCAACAAAAGAAAAAAAGCTGGGTGAAAAAACAGCACAGCCTGGTCAGAAATGCCCCTCTCGGACCTATGCAGTGGCCCATCCCTTCAATGCAACCACAGTAGCGCTTGGCTTTTCTTTCATTGCACAGGCAGCCTTGCTGCTGGTACCTATATATGGTTAGTTTTCTCTGTGTAGGTAAAGGGGTTGCTTCCCAACAACTGAAAGAAAGTCAGCCCGAGCTGCTAGGGCCACAGTAAAAAAAGTGCATGTGTGTGACTACAGCAGTTCAACCCCTAATCTGTTCCTCCTGTTAAAATACTGTTTATTGCTGCTGGTCAGTAAAGACTGACCAGTAAATGGAGATAACAGCTCCATCTGGGTGCCAGATTACTGAGAGGAGAGCTGCTTCCTCTGGATCTTCCTGACACATTTCCTAAATTGAAGCAAGGATCTCTCCTACCTTGAGACTGACTTCCAGACATCATTAGAGGGAGCTGTTGCCCCAACCTCCCTTTGCGCTCTTCTCCAGACCTGCTCCGAACTGCTGTGCAGTGAGCAAATTCAATTGATTCATGAGTTGGCACCTTTCTGTACAGCACTGTCAATCATGTCAACTCTTGAGGGTGCTTTGTAAATAAATATCTTCATTTTCATTTGTTTGGCTTTCTGTACGCAAGAGAAGAAAGATGTCTGAGCTAAACTGTGGCGGCACTGTGATCTTCTACTGCTAGCTGGGGGAGCCGGGGAAGCCTTTTAGCCCTTCTGTTAACCTACGTTAAAAAAGCAGGCGAGAGCTTTGACATAATTTTCTTCTATCATTTCACCAGCCCTTTGTTTGAACCATCATCAGTCTTTTCCCTCATCCTGACCCTGTTCTCATTTCCATCACAACTGGAGTAATTCAAACCAAGCTGGGGAAGCTACATGGGTGCGAACTCCCGTGAATGAGATCAGAGTTGGACTTTTTGTGAAAAATGACAAAGGCCCAGGACCAAAATCTTAGCAAAAAGTCGAGCATCTGACTCAGCATTTAACCTTTCCTTTTAACTTGTAACCATTTTTCTTGGAAACAAATGTCAGGATCGTGGCTCGGGGTACCCTGTCTCCGTGCATTCTGTGCTTGTTTTCCTAATTGGGGATGGGCATGTTGTTAGGTTTTGTTTTCAGACAAGAAATGTGTGGAGATTAGATACACAGTGTCACTGGTGTTATTCCAGGCTGATAACATCACATGGAGTATTTCATACTAAAAGGGGGTGTAGATTGAATTACTGCAGGCCCAGCATGGGTTGTGCACCGAGTGTGTAAGAGCGTATTTCAGCCACATGAAGCAATACGCGGGGTATTGTTTTAAATGTGCATGGGCTGAATTAAAAATGTCAGCTATCACATGAGGGTTGTTTTTTAACGGACAGGAACAATTGTGTAACCAGATCCCCATGCTTATTAAACCAAATTCAGATCGGTGGATAAAATTTCAATAGGAATGAATTTGCCTGTTTACATTTAGTATCTCGAAGCTGGGAGTTGGCTGACTTGCAGCAGAGGCACTGCGCCGTATACCTGTAAACCACCATTCTTAAAACTATGCAACTCATTTGAAGCAGATAAGGTTATCTCGGTATTTGCAGTTTTCCTTCTACTCTTCTGTTTTTCCTATGGAGAGCACTTGGCACTGTCCCTGCTCTAAGGTAATACTATTTCATTTTCCAAAGCAATTTGTCAGGTTTCTAAGTGTGACCATTCAGCATGTAAATTCAATGCATAATCCTCGTGTTGTCATCTTACTCATTTAAATGGACTGAATACAAGGCATATTTTTGTAATCTGTCTGTGCTCTCTTGGGACAGCTTTGTAAATGACATGTTACATTCCCAAGTCTCAGCCAGGCAAAGAGGTTCATTCAGTGCCAATAAAGAGCAGTTATTTCCTAATAAGTATATTAGCTGCTCAAAATGCTGTTGCGAAGATCTGAGAAAAAGCTCTGTCAGACAGAAAGCAAGCGGGAGCGAAGCCGGAGTGCCTCTGCTCGGAGCGTGTGTCCGTCAGGACGGCGTCCAGCACGCTGCTGGCAGATCTGGTGTATTTGCTGCAGTGGGGTGATCCAAGTGCCATGAGTTAAGCTGGTCTGTGGTCAAAGGGCACACCACCAAGCAGACGGTGCCCAGGAGTCAAGCGTTTCCAGGCTCGCTGTAAGCTAGCAGCAGCCACTGTTGCCGCTGAAAGAAGCAGCTCTGCCTTTTCCTGCCCTTCCTGTTGCCATCGCTAAAAGTAGGTTTTTCTCAGCTCTGCAGGCAACTGGGTCTTGGAAGTGACCTGGTTTAAAACTATCCAGGAAACAGCAACAAAAAGTCATTTTAACTGATCTGATTTGTTATACAGCCACAGATACTGGCCCCAAGGCATGATGGCACCGGAGCAGAAATAAGTTGTGGGGAGCAGTGAGGAAGACCAGGACTACTTCTTCGGGTTGCAGTGCTGGTTTATGGTGGCTTAAAGTGAGCATGAAGCTCCAGCTTAAGATACCTATGCAGCCAGAAGCTCCTGCCTGCCTCAGCTCTGCAGTGCTGGGCTATTGACTCCCTAAGTTAAAGGGCTGCAAATGGAGGTCTGCTTTGTCAGCCCCCCTGGCTATCACCCCTGCCCAGCTTTGTGCCTCCACGCTGTCTTGGCCAGTTTGGTTCAATCAGTGCCAGTATCTCCTCCAGTGAGTTCCCTTTGCTGCTTCTCCTTTTGCTGTCGAGGGCTGTGAAGTCACAGCCTTAAATTTCAAGCAAAGAAAAGAAAGTATTATTTTCACAGGGTGCAGAACTGAGCAGTGGAACTCATTGCCACGGGATGTTGTAGATGCCAAAAACATAAAGGTGTTTTTTTTTTAAAAAGGCTTAGATAACTCATGGAGGAGGACTATAGTGACAGCTATTAAATGCAATGATCTCAGGAAGGCTGTTATTAGCTAATTGATGTGCAAAGAATCATTCTGTGCATAATCTGCTCTACTCTGTCCCTTACGTCTTAACGTACCCCCCCAATCCCCTCCTTAATCTGGAAGGGGCTAAGGTTCACGACAGCAAACTGCGACGTTGGACTTTTGGTCTGATCCAGCACAGCTATTCCTATACTTCATAAACAATATTTTAATAATCTGTGAACTTAAGACATGAATCTGCATTGTCACACTTTGTGCACAAATTATCACCTGCAAATGCAGTAGCTTATCTGGCAAACTGTATGGTCATATATTCTCAAGGAAGAATAAGATCTGGGTGTTAGCTTACAAACACGAAGTTATCCAGTCCTGCACAGCACAGATAAGGCCAACCATGTCAGACTTCCGGCGCCTCTACTCCCGCTGGTGTTCTGCTGCGGACACCGAGCGCTTGGGAAGAAAGGAGGAATGTGAAACTTGCTCTCTTCGGTATATAGCTTTAATTATAATCAATTATTTATCCCACAAGCAAGTGTTTGTAACTGCAAGGAGTATTTGGAGACTGAATTTGCTTTTATTTGCACAGGGATAAATAGAGAAGGATCCCTTTGCACGGGGTGGCTGTGGGGCAGTGTGACAATGAGCAGGATCAGGTCTTTAGTATTTCATGGGTACCTTGGTGCCCTTCTCCCCAAGTCAGACACAGCCGTGCCACGGAGAGCTCCTCCTGTCTGTCCTCTATCTGTCGTGCTGGCAGTGCAGGTGAAGCTCTCAAATGGCGGTTAGGAGCATTGGGACCAATGTGGGTTTTGTTGCTAATGCTCTGTGAAACCTATCTCCTTAAGTAAGAGGAAAAGACAAAAAAACCCATCGTCCCTCCATCCCCCCAAATGCTTTGCTGTTGAGAAGGTCAGCATGGTTGATTGTGTTGCCTTCTTCATGGTCATCTCTGGACCATCTGAGAGCTTTTCAAACCCATGCCATTACCTACTGCTGGCCCAAAACATGCTTACAAACACTATCATCACCCTTAACGATTTTGGAGCTCTATCAGATGAGAGAGGGTTTCCCCCCTGCTGGGAAGCCCTTGGCGGTGTGTAAGGAAGGGCGAGCTTGGGGCTGGCTCCCGGGGTCCCTTCAGCTCCTGGGGCCATGGAGGAGACTTCTCAGGGTGTGCTTCAGATATCTGACCTCAGGTCCATCCTGCACACTGAGGGCCTGCGGGATTTATCAAGAAAGAGAGAGAGGGCCGTATCTTTCCACTGCGTGGTTTGGAGGACGCACACAGCACAGCATCGCCAAGCGAATCTGGTTTCCAATGCAGCACACAGTGCAGAACCTATGGGGCACGACAAACATTTTTAATAGCGAAATGCACAGAGGGCTCCCAGGTCTCCTGTCGCAACAGCCACCGACAGAGACGCGGGAATTTCAGCACTGAACTGAGCTGCAGCAGGGCATGCAGCGGGGTGGGGATCCTGTGCTCAAACACAGCAAAATAAGAAGTGGTTTCATTCAGAAAGGCAGTTTCTGCTTTTCTTGCGGAGTGGGAAGCTTGCGACAGGATCCAGCAAGGTGACGGAGGGAAGTAACCTTTACACGCAGTGGGAAACTGAATTCGTTGAAGAAATACATCCCCCGACCCTACCCATCTCCTAAACCAGTCTTCTGCCCTGTGAGAGATAATCTGTCAGATACCGACCACGCTCTCGTTTTTCTCAGTGGAAAGTAGGAAGCTCTAAGTGCCACGCAGACAAGTCCTGCTTCCTCCTGCTGGCCAGGACAGCGGGCGCTTACAGACTCGCTTGTGGGGGAAGAAACTGCTCTTTGTGGGGTTTGGCCTTCACGGCGGTGGCTATCGCTCTTGTCTGCAAGTCATGTGCCTTAATCCTCCAAAGTGGACTGCCCTGCAGTTTAACATTCCCCGAATTCCTGCCGCCTGCTGACACGCAGCCCATTCAGAGGCAGCTCCAGAGGCTGGCAGGCTGCGGGAAACGTTTGCACCAGTTAATGAGGGTGGCCGCTGCTCCTGCTCGTGTCCCTTGTGCCAGGCATGCCTTTCTATTCGGAGCTGCCGGGCCACCCGTGCTGGGGACGGGTATAGCTGGGGAGCGGTGGGAGAAAGCAGCTGGAGAGTCACCACCAGCACCCACGGGCTGGGTACCCACATGCTCTCAGCGCCCCGGCGCAATGCGAATCCCACCATCTGCTGGAGAGTGAAACTGAGGCAGGGGTCGGGAAGGGATTTTTTGGGAGGTTGGATCTCTGATCACAGGGGAACACGGAGGTGGAGCTGGGAAGGGAGGAGATATATAGAGAAGAGGACAGGCTATGGTGGCCCCCTGTGCCTCAGCCCCACTAGTGAGACCTAGCAAGGTGGGAAGGGTATTGCTTCTGTCTCTTGAGCGTGCTGTGGGCAAGGCCTCATAAAGCCTTAAAATTCAGGAGAAAGTGACATTTTTGCTATCCCAGGAGGGTGGAAAGCTTTCGTCCTTGTACTGACTCTGGGTGCTTGGCAAACCTTAACTTCACTGGTCCTGAGCAGGGCTGAAAAGGAAGCTATCCTTCTCTAATTTCCCTGTTTGTAAAGTGGAAACAAGAATAATAATTAGAAGAATTAATAATTCTGTCATATAAGGAGTGTTTTAATGTTGGCTATAAATAAAAAAGACCAAGGTGCCTGCAGCCTTTGGAAAGACCGGCCATCTGACCTTGCAAACACTTAAAGAAACTACAAGTCTCGAGAGTATCAATAAGATGGCTCTGCTGAGTAAGGATTGTGCTTGCAGGCAAGGGCTGGGGACCCAGGCGGTGGCAGGATGGGAAGGATCACAGTTATTTTTTCTCAGTCTGTTATGGTTTCTCATTTTCTAAGAATTTCTGTGACAGGTAGGAATTTGGAAGCTTTTGTGTGCTGATAACAATGGCCGTTAGGATTTGACAAGTGTGAAAGACAGACATATGTTGTCCCCAGAGATATGCAACACTAACCATCCATGCATCATCTGTGGACGAGTGTTTACATTTTACAACTTTCTGAATCAACTGTCACTTTTTCTCATTCTCTCTCTCTCGTTTTTTTTATGAATGAAGTCTGAAGCAAGCCAGACAGAAAGGAAGGCTGCAGTATGTTTTATAGCTTGTGTTTCCTTCTGGTGAGGATGTTACATTTGCTGAAGCGAATTTCTGAAAGAGATGTGGAAGGGTTTTCTGGTCAGGGTTAGGGGATATTTCATTCATGCAGGAAGTTGCAAAAGCTGAACAGAAAGTGTATATTCTAGAAGTTTCAATTTAAAAAAAAGTAGGCTGGAGGGTAAAATTGCAAAATACCAGCTGAAACTCAGAAGTCGAGTTCACTTCATAGCCCTAGTAAAGTTTAATGTTAATAGCAACAACAAAATTCCTTTAAATCCAAGACATAGGAATACATTTCCATCCAATCTTCTAGCGTAAATTTTTGAAAATGCTTATTTCTATGGTGTATTTCTGTGACAAATAATAGCTGCCTCTTACATAAGCTGTTCCAATGCAGAAACTTTGGACTGAACATGGGAATTCTTCAGAGCAGGGATGGATGGGATGGAAATAATATCACCTTAGGTGAATTTGGGTTTAGGAAGTTTCAACATGTTACTGCTAAGCAAATCACCAACCCGGCAAGAAACGGGAATGCTGCTCTGTTGTCCAGAGGGGATGCACGAGCTGATTTGAGCGGGGATTGTGGTTCAAATGCCTTTAATACTCCACATACCAGTGCATCAGGGAGTGGAAGCTGATGTGTTTCAGCTTTGTTCTGCTAAGCAGTTAGGTTTTCCCATTCATTTGTCCTAGACCCACGGCGCACAGCTTTTCTACAGACGTGTAGCCTCAGTGGGCCAGATGCCAGGGGGATGGGAAGGGAGTGTTGGCACAGGCAGTGAATTATACCTTACCGAACCACAGGGATTCATACTTTTATAGGTTTTAATGTCAGGAAGAGTTCATTGTGGCCATCTAGGCTGACCTTCTGTGTCACACGGGTGAAAGAAGCTTACCCCAAACTTTCTACACCAGACTCATAGTTTCTGTTTGAGTGTCTGTGTATTTTTAAAGAGACAAATTCAACCTTGATTTAAAAGACTTTCAATGAATTTGCCACATCTCTAGTTAAGGTTACGCATAGATATAACTCAAGCTGTGCAAGCCCTTTATGCAGACCAGTTTCAGCTAGTTTAATCCTCTCTTACATCACTATTCCAAATGGATAAATTCTCAGGTCTGAGCACATGATAGGGAATAACTGACTTACTGAAGATGCCCATCACATGAAACCTGCTAACTGACCATGTGCATGCCTTAAGCTTGACCCAATGAGAAGTTTATTAGTTTAAACTGTCTCTACAGTGGATTTCATTTTCATTAGGATCTAAGCTAGCACAATTTACTTTGCAGCTGCATTATGCTAAGGACACATGCACCGTCAGGCACCGACCATTACCGTGGCTCAGCTGACAATCAGTAGCTTGATTAACTGCCTGAATTCACTCATGCACCCCAGCCCAGAAGGAACCGGTGGAAAAGATCTAAATAGCTATATTGTTATCTCATTTAGTTGTCCCTGGACACGTTTTATAAGCTAGAGGAGGCCTTGGATGCACTTCAGAAGTCAGTTTACTGTGTTATTTGAAATTGAAGGGCAAATGGAGGCAAAATTTACATTTCTGCAATGAGAAATGGGACCTCTAACTTAAGCTTTTTTAGTTAGAGAAAGCAATCTGTGATCTTCAAAGATCACAAGCGTTCACAACAGCAGCTTAGCGTATCATCCAGCAAAAGAACTTCTCCTGTAGCTTAGCCGCCTCCTAAAATCACATGAGGGCTCTGCTGTGAGGCCTGTAGCTGCTTTGCCTGTGTGATCTCATGCGATCAGAGCCTGGAATGGCATGTAAAGTGACAGGTTGGCCCAGCAGATAGTTTCGTTAGTGCTGCACAGGTCATGACAGCAATGCCCACAGTAGCCTGTAAGCATATTGAGAACCGACTGCCAGGAGACATAGGGAAAGCAAAGACAAGCTCGCAAAATCAGCAGATTAAAACCTCAGACTAACGAGTAGGAGAGCGTTCTGTATGCAGAACCTGTATGCAGAACTGGTTTTCTCCTGTCTTTCCAATACACTGGTGTCCAAGTGCCTGACATGGACTCCAACAAGCATTCAAAATCGTGAAATGCTTGGAGGTCTCTGCCTTGTGTTCACCTTTGCCATCATTCCTAAACACTTGCAGGTAGTTTACAAAAGGGATATTTGTTCAACAGTTCAGTGTCTCTCAGCTGCCTTGCAGCCCGATTGAACCACCATCCCCAAGTCACAGACCCACAAGCCCCATTCAACATGGAGCCCATGATGTTTAATGACGTTGTGTGGAGCAGGGACTGCTCCTGGCTCTGTCTGTGCTCCACAGGATCCCAGAAATGGTGGGTGAAAGGGAGCTTTGGAGGTCATCTAATCCTTTCTGCCCCAGGAAGAAGGAATGGAAGGAACTCTGCCGCAAGTAGAGTGAAATGCAGAGCCTCTACATGGATGGGAGCATAGCTCAGGGCTTTCAAGAATGGAGCATCCCAATGCAGTCAAGGAACACCAGAATTGAAAAGGAAACAAAGGAAAGGGAGAAAAAACCCACAGTTTTCCCAGGGAAAAAAGAGACCCTCAGAGTACTTTTTGACATCTATCATGGAGGAAATATATTGGGGAAAGCATAGGGCTGGAGAGAAGTAATTAATTTTCTGCGTAATCTGGGTGTAAAAATAGATTTCCACTGACATGGAATGAATGTTTGGGGTTCAGCAGAAATTTGCAACCAACACCCAGTTGCATTGGAACATCTCTGCCTACATGCATAGTGGAACAGACTGGCCCAAAAAGTACAGTCTCTGGCAAGGTTTTTTCCTCTGCTGCATGTGAATGCTATTGATCTGCTGAGCTTAATTAAACTGTCTGGCTATTTCAGCTTGCACAATTTAGATAAGAAAATGACTATTCCTCCCAGACTCAGAAAGAAACCACTAGCCCTCTTCCTTATTTGGTGTAAGTCTGTCGTTGTCGTGCTGCCCAATTTGTAATACTGAACTGTCTGTACTCAAACTGAAAGCTGCTCTGCACCATAGATCAAAATTTCTGTCTTGCTTGCCCTCTAGATGGCAAACTCTCCTTAATTTTGGAATGGAAACAGCCGCGGCGGTTGCTGCTGGCTTTTGAAGTCGTTAATTTGCAGCACAACTTCAGTTTGTATTTTTCAATCAGCCAGACAGAAAAAAGAGCAAATACCAGCAATGGTAATGGAAGAGGAGGGGAAGGGGGGATCAGTGGTGACATATGCGAGTTTCATAGGGAGATTTCTCATGAGATGAAATGTGAAATAACAGGCATTGATTTATCATATACATTTGGGAAGCGCTGGCTGTCCCCCGCAGCTGAGTGCTGTGGATCTCCAGGAGTTACTCCTTCAGGAGTGCTACATGGTTCTGCTTAGGTGCTTTAGTTGTGATGGAAGCAAGAATAAAACCGAACTTTTATTTATTTATTTATTTATTCATTTATTTTGCCGGTGAGAGGAGCCTCAAGCAAGGAATCAGGGCTCCCAATTACTCTGTAGGCAGAAAGTTCTCCTGTTCTTCCCTTGGCAGCCCATTCCCTGGGTTTACCTAACGTCCTGTCTCTAATTCCATTCCTCCTTTTCAATTCCTGCCTCGTGCCAAATCCTTTCTTCCCTCTTTTTCAACCAGAACGCAGCCCTGGGACTCCTTCTTTAACCCCTCCAGCTATGCACCCCCACTCCCAAACCCCACCTCCCCTCTCTGCCCAATTCCCATCTCCCCTAAACATTCAGATCCAAAACATGGTCATCACTTGCACAGAGCACTGTGACAAAGTCACAGATGACCATCTCTCAGTTGCCTCTCAATATCTTACCCCCCAGAAGATGTAGATATTTTAAGTCCTACAAAATGAAGGAAGTTTGGTGGCCCAGGTCTTAACCATCCCTCCCCTTCCCAGAAGCACAGGGCCTCAGGGGAGTGTGTGGCTTTCCAGGGAAGGATTTATCTCTTAAAGTGGTTGTCTACAGTGCAGGCACCTATATCTGAGCTAGTCACCTGGGCTGCCTTTATAATCAGTGGAGAGCTGTCAGCAGAGTTCGGGGAATCTAGGGCACTTCCTAAAGTGGTCACCCACATTGGTTAGAAGTGTCGTACTCCCTAAACTGCCCACAAAGAGAACCTGGACACTCTGCTTAGACGAAACTCATATCACAGGCAGAGTTAGGGAAGAGGAATCTTATTCTTGTGCCAGCTGAGGTGACATTTTTATTTTATCTATTTCTTGGAATTCAGAATATTTCAAACTTCCTCTTTGTGCAGGAAACAGAAGAGTCTTTAACATGGCTAGTAGGACTTCCTTCTTACTTTCTCCATGAAAGCTTTTAGAAATCAATTCTCAGCCACTGTAGTGGAGGTAAATAACAAAATATGTAAGCTCAGCCCCTTGGAAAATAGGGAAAGTAATAAATGTAGTTTTTTCCAAATCAGAATTGGGTAAACACCATTTCTTATGTATACTCTTGATTATAAACCTAGGCAGGAATATGGGGTTTCGGAAAGGAACTAGTTCTTCTTTCATTTTTGGTGTGATGAGGGGGATGACAACATCCAGACAAGTATCTGCATTCACTATCCTTGTCTAGCACTGCAGTATTTTCCTTGGGCAAGTGAAACACCATTTGTCTTTTCTTGATCTTCAGTTCTCAGGATAGAGAAAGAACAAATGATTCCCAGTCCATATCGAGTCAACATGACAAATAGATCCCCTCCCTACAGAAGTATTTGCTTATTTCCTTTATGTCGATATGTTGGTACCAAAGGAAGGTGCTAGACATGTTCCTAGATGGGAACATGTTCTCAGGACAACAGAGATTTCAGAGCTGCAAATAGGCAGTGGCTTCTCTGTTCATTGCTCTTTTGCAAATGTCTCCATTTTCAAGCAGCTGAGCTAATGATCTGTTATTACAGAGCCTGATTTCTTATGCTTCATATAATCTAGTTGGAAAACAGTCATTTAATAAAAAAAAAAGAATCAAAATTAAAATTGTTTGTGCTAACAAGAGCTGTCTTCTCGGTATGCTCCATCTCCAAAATAACCACATTCAAATCTATGGAGATTTAAATACAGAGCTATGATGATAAGCAAAGGACCTGTGAATGTGATGGCCTGGAGGCCAAATGATATACTAGAGTGCTCCTGTTGAGGTGTTGCAAATGCAAAACGTAGGGTTAGCAGCTAATTTGCAGAATGCATGTAAAGTCACATCAGCTCATGGATCTGTGCTTTGGTTCTGTGAAGGTCTTGATCAACTGTATGTGATTTTTTAGTCGCAAATTGGGCTTAGTTATCATGTGAATAGTTATAGAAAGCTGGACTTGCATTTTAAATATTTGTTAGGACCCCGACAAGCAGGCTAACTCTGTACATAAAGCAAGAGATATTAATGAAGGAAATGTAGTGTGAAAGACACCAGAGTTAGATCTCAATTTATTACTTGTTCCAAGCAAAGAGATCCACACCAGAATTACACTAATTACATTATTATGAACACACTGCAGTAGAGTTCTTATTACTCATGGGAAACTATTATTTTTTATTAATTGATATGTACTTAACAGTTCCAGCCATGACTCAGTGCCTGTGTCCCAGGAATTATATGGGTGCAGAAGAAAAAGACAAAAGTGAGAGGGAGAGGGGCTAAGACTGGCTTTCCCAGAATTTATCTTTGTATATAGAGATGGCTGGTAATTTTCCTACTAGAAGATGCTATTTTTGCAGAACTAAACTTTGCATTAGGGAAAACATAAGTTTTGCATGAAAATGTTGAGTTTTCTTTTGGGAACTTGAAAATATGGTGCGTGCCTACTGATCTGGGAATCCAGTGACATGTTCAGTTGCTCTCACTGACACCTGCCAAAGAAGCAGCCTGTCTTACATCTGAACTAGAGACTCAGTGGTAGAAGAAGGGATGGACAGGATAGTCCCAGATAAATCAGCTTTCCTAGGTAATGTAATTGTCCGGTACCTCTGCATACGATGTGCTCTGGGAATGGGTGGATGGGGGTATTTAGCATTCAGATTTGGTGGTTTTTTTACTGTTGGTCCCATCTGGCACTAATATTTTTCTGAAACCCTGCTGCTTTCTGTGGAACAGAAATTTCACTGATGGCCAAGTGTACAGTATAAACTTTGCTCTTTACAGTGCCAGTTACTGCTGACTGATAGTGTTATGATAGTTCAAGCAAGCTAGCAGGTACGTGGCTTAACTATTCATCTCAATTGGTTCATCATATCCCTGGGAACATGGTTAAATCCAAATTGATTACTTTTATTGCTATCTCAGGATAAACTCTACACAAGTTAGTCTTTTGATGTTTTGTAAATGCATACCTCTTCATAGGCTGTTTATCTGACATGTCATATGGAATTAATGATGTTTATTCCCAGTTGACCAATTTGCATTAGTGCCACCTTTACCCAGTTGCAGGATATGCTTGAACTGACCCTCCACAATTAATCACATCCATCAATGCAGCCTGTGTGATCTTCACTTGGTCACATTAACCAGTTGGCAGCTATGAATTCCTTATAGGTGGATGTACTTGTAGAATTCCCTGTTAAGAAAAGCAGAAATTTAATCTCAGACTATATTTTTCTAGGTACACGTACTTTACGAATACTCTGGGCTTTCTAAACTAAAAAAGGAGAGACTTTTTCATGGACAGGGCACTCTCAACTTAGACTAATAAGCACTAATACTTGGACTCATCTACCCACTTTTATTTACTTAATTCAGATTAAGTAGATTTTACCACTGGACCTGTTATAATCAAGAAGAGAGATGGCCTTCTCCAAGGCATGCTTTAGCTGATTGAAAATCAAACCAAGTGTCTTTCCACTGACGCGTCTTCAGCTTATAGAGAATAATCATGGTCCAAAATGGGCAGGAATGGCCTAAGAAAGGGCAGAATGGAAATCTCAGGAAATCTCCATTGGCATGTTTCTATATGAAGTCCTAGGTGAAAGTTAAGCTTCTCCTGAAGGATGGGGGGAGTCAACTTTGCTGGCAGAGAAAGATCTTGCTTAGGACAGGTTTTGAGTTACCTATATTCCACTTCAATCATCAGCCTAAATATAGGGTCTGGGGACATTTTAGATGCCCTGCCTTGTCCCACCTGACCTTCAGCTGCTGGAGAAGGGCACAAGTTTCCTGTAGCTTATGTGTCACATTTAGCAGTGTGACCACATCTATCTATTTCAGATACACAAGGGCATCTCAAACAGCATCAGACACCTAGGTTTAAGTAACCCAATATAATAGTCCCTTATCAAAAGGTTAAAGAATTCATCAGACTGAAGGAGAGACCCTGGTATTCACAATCTTTTGGACAGGTAAATTCTTTGTGTCCATCCTCCACGTCTGCAGCATCCTTTGGAGGAAATACTCCTGCCATAATCTTGAGTGACTGACTGATGTCTGGGGCTCCTCATACAGTGGTCGGGAAAAGTGTCTGCTGACAGATTCAGTTCTAGGTGGGTTGAATTACCCAAGTCTCAAAGACTGATCAGAAAAAGAGAAATGTGTATTTTTAATCATAGTCTTATGGAGTGACTTTGTTTCAGTTGCATTATTTAAAATTAAAATGATCAAAACTTAAACTACATCCTCCCACTTATTTAAGAACAAGAAAAAGTATTCCTTTCTCCTGTTTTCCTTCTTTCTCTTACATTGCTCCTCCTTTTCGTAGTAAGATCCTTTTGCAAGGGAATGTCACATTCGCCAGGGTGTCATTGTTTTTAACGGTGCAGAAGACTGTAGGAATGACCCAAAATTCAGGGCCTTACTGACTGTTCCAGTTAACAGGAAAAAACAGGGTTGTGTCAGGCTTTTCTTTGTTATAGTCTTCTTATACCAAGGGGGGACAAGGTCATCGTTCCTTGGTGGGATCAGTAAGAGATGCTGAGGACGCTCACAACACTTCACTTTAGATACCTGCCTTTGCAGCCTCTGCCCAGCTGCCGGCCTGCAGGCACACCTGGATGGAGCCTAGACACATCTGTGCAGGCAATGGTTAGGTTTCCATTGGAGGAGTCAGATTTCCTAAAATAGATGCCTAAAATCAATGGCTTGAATAATGCCTGCCTCATACAGTATCTCCTCTGACAATTTCTCTTCTTTCTGCACCAGCACTTGCTCCCTTTTTGTCTGTAAGCTTCATCTCATAGTCTCCTCTGGACTGGTTCTGGTGCTTTTTTGCTACATTTTCTGTCAGCCTTTCTCACAGAACACATTTTTCAGTGTAAACCTCCTGTCCCACATATGCTTTCCATATGCCCATGATTGGAGTGGACTTATGCACTCAATGGGTGGTTGCAATTGTTTCTCTTTTCAGGGAGGCTTGGCCCAAATCATCACACACTACTTCTCTTGAGCACATGTCAATGTTTTCCCCAACAAACATGGCTGGGCAACAGTCACTTTTAAGTGATGTGGAAACAGCATGAACTAAATTCTCCTTTTGTCAGACATGGTTTTAGCCTTCCCGCCGTACCCTCCTTAACTGTGTTGAACTTAGTGGCAGAGTTTTCTGTGAGTAAGATCAGGTAACAGTTAGTGTATTTTATATTCATGCATCTCTGTGTATCATATCATTCTTTCCTCACCCCAACACACTCATTTTCTCGGGCACACATTTAAACCCCTTGGATACAGTTGAGCATTAAGCTAAACCCTGGAAACTCCCAGTGCAAAATTTAAAAAAAAAAAAACAGATTTGCTGTTTAGCTAGAAAAGCAGGGTTTTTTTTAACTCCCTTTATTACTAAATTTTTTATTTCATGATCACCCAAGGAATTTTCACTGGTGGGTGAAAATTCAGTCCAGAGTTATTTGGTCAACAGCTGCTTTACTAGCAGGCTCTGGTAGATTACCAAGGCTATGGGAATTGCTCTACAGTAGTGTTATCCATCAGTGTCTACATACCTGTTTACTGTTAAAGATGGAGTGAGCTTAGCAGAAGCGACAGCTTTTTGGATAGGAACTTGAGGGAAGGCCATGGGGATGCACCTACAGAAAGACATTGGGCCACCTTCCAGTGAAAAGAGAGCGTCAAAAAAAAGAGAAGCCGCCTCATCATGTGGAAAAGAGTCATGCAGAAAGGCAGAGAAAAGATGGATCTGAGAAGACTCCCAATGTATGTGAAAATGAAGGCATTAGTTAAGTGGATGGAGACTGCCAGTTCAAAAGTGTGATTTTTCTGTACAGGTTAGAGAGTGAATCTAAGAGCTACTTAAGTTCTGTGTGTGTGTGAAGAATAAACAGGTCCCCTGTTAAAGCAGGGTGGTGACATTACTGCCATGCCTACCTCACACCCAAATTCAGAAGCTCTGCAATGTTTAGATGCAGTGATGGTTATGCAACTTTTCATTCCAGAACTGGTGCATTTGATGGGCTAGACATGCCCGTGGCTTCCCAAAAAAGCTGGATTAATCTTGCTTTGGTTTAGATGTCCACAGTGTAGAAACACATATATACGAGCCAGTCACCCATGGCTTTCTTCACAGTTGATGGAGAGAAAGTAATTTTCAGAACATTATCCCTGTGATATATTTAAAAGTCTACCTCACTGTGAGATGAATTATGCCCCAGAAGAGCCTGTTTCTCTCCACTGATCATAAAGGAAATCTAGATGGTTAGCTCAGAGGTAACAACTACAAGGAACTCACCGGAGTGCTGCCTGACAGAATATGCAGAAAAAATTAATCCGATGGCTGCAAGTCGTGTGTATACTTTGCACAGCCACATTCTTCTGGCAATGGACCCCTTTCCATTTTGTTGTGATTAATGCCACATTTTCTGTAAGTAAATTTTGTCTGAACCATTGGCTGACCTTTGCAGCCCATCTTTGCACTTTAAATTGGATTCCCTTTGGTCTTACTGAAATTTTCATTGGAAAAGCAGAGTTTTGACTTGACCTGCAAATATGAACTCTTTTTTGCAAAGTCAAGCCCATTGCTGCAATAACCTTGCTCTGACCTTGTTACCAGTTACACCACAAATAATCTGCTAACTAATCCATTTCCTAAACTATTCATTTTCAGCAGTCTTTTTTTAGCAGCTTCCAGTAGTCCTCATGCTTCTTCCAAAGCATATCATCAGTTTCCAGTGCCTTTGGAGCTGCCACATCCCATAGTGGGGAAGATTTCAATCTGTCTAACTTCCCTGCAGTAATGCTTGCTTCCAGGTACAATTAGAAAAGCTTCTAGTTCTGTGCCTTGAAGGAAGGACTTTAATTTCTTGGATCTCACTGCCAGAGTTATAGAAGTTCACTGCTTCTATTATGTCTGACACCTGTAGTTGCTTTATTTTTGAGCCCCACCGGATCCTGCTGAAAGTGGGTAGAAATCCCCATGTGCCATTAAACATTAGACACATCGAACTGAAAGGATCATGTTGGTCATTCAGTCCAGGCGTTGGAATCAGAGGTACGGAAGGTCCATGGAGCATCCAGTTTGCCCCATTCCTGACACCCTACATCCATGACAACTTCCCAATGATCTCTCATTTATCAAAGCCCTCTAGGAAAAAAGTCTGACAGCCATCAGAACTAGCATGCCATAGAAAGTGAGCTAGAAAGGAGAAGAGCAAGGAAATAAGCAGGAGAGATCAAGAGCATCAATAAAGTTCTGTACAGAGAGTAGAAAAAGCAAGAGGTTGAGGCTATTTGGACCACAAGATGGGGAACCACAAGATGTGGAAAGTGCTGACAGCATCTGCTTCATGAAAGATCAGTAGATGAGTGAAGCACTCAAGGTACGAAATCACTTACTCAACAAGGAAAAGAAACCATGGTATGGAAAATTACTCATAATATAAGGGGAGGATTAATCTCACTGAACTGTAACTAAAAAGTCAGACATCAGGCTAGGCTACCTCCCTTGTACTCAGTGGAGAACAGGTCAGTATCATTAGCAGAGTTTAGGGTGCCATACTGCCTTTTCTAGGAGACATTGATACTTAGAATCATAGAATCATAGAATCCTTTAGGTTGGAAAAGACCTTTAAAATCAGCAAGTCCTACCGTTAACCTAACACTGCCAAGTCCACCACTAAACCATGTCCCTAAGCACCACATCTATGTCTTTTAAATATCTTCAGGGATGGTGACTCAACCACTTCCCTGGGCAGCCTGTTCCAATGCTTGACAACCCTTTCGGTGAAGAAATTTTTCCTAATATCCAATATAAACCTCCCTTGGCGCAACTTGAGGCCATCTCCTCTTGTCCTATCACTTGTTACTTGGGAGAAGAGACCGACACCCACCTCGCTACAACCTCCTTTCAGGTAGTTGTAGAGCGCGATGAGGTCTCCCCTCAGCCTCCTCTTCTCCAGACTAAACAGTCCCAGTTCCCTCAGCCGCTCCTCATAAGACTTGTGCTCCAGGCCCTTCTCCAGCTTCGTTGCCCTTCTCTGGACACACTTCAACACCTCCATGTCCTTCTTGTAGTGAGGGGCCCAAAACTGAACACAGGATTCGAGGTGCGGCCTCACCAGTGCCGAGTACAGGGGCACGATCACCTCCCTGCTCCTGCTGGCCACACTAGTTCTGAAACAGGCCAGGATGCCGTTGGCCTTCTTGGCCACCTGGGCACACTGCTGGCTCATGTTCAGCCGGCTGTCAACCAGCACCCCCAGGTCCTTTTCCTCTGGGCAGCTTTCCAGCCACTCTTCCCCAAGCCTGTAGCATTGCCCGGGGTTGTTGTGGCCGAAGTGCAGGACCCGGCACTTGGCCTTGTTGAACCTCATACAGTTGGCCTCAGCCCATCAATCCAGCCTGTCCAGGTCCCTCTGCAGAACCTACCTACCCTCAAGCAGGTCAACACTCCCGCCCAAATGGCCAAGTGTATTTCATCTGGCCTCATTCTTGCAGGACTTCATAATTCCGTGGTGCCTCAGGTGTTTATCATTAGAGAGCAAGCCAGGTACTGTCCTCACTGTATAATCAATTTATAAATGTTTGCTTCCTGCATTGTAAATGGCACCTTCATGTGTTCTTCGCCAAACACACTCACTTTAACTTTATTCAATTAGTAATGAAGAAGCATGAAATATTAAAGACTAAGAGCTTTGGTGACTTTATGCAGCAATGTTCGGCACTTCATCAGCAAGCAAACACTGGTTTCCTATGGACATAGTTACACACTGGTGGGGGCAGAACCAAAGTCAACAAACATTTTAATTACCCTAGGTACCATATCCGCAGGTATCACGTTACAGACCATGTACTTCAGAGAAAGCCGCAGCTTAGCTGCAAGGAGACCAGAGCCTTTGCATCAAGGAAGGTCAAAAGTCAAAGGAAATGCCAATAGAAGCAGTAGTCACAGTAAAGGAGCTTAATAAACCCCTCACCTTCTTGTTTACCCTTGATTTCTCATTTATTGTATAATAGAGGCAAACCTAAATGCATAACAACACAAGAAGCAGCTGGACTATGTTTGCTCAAGAAGCGACTCAGCTGACAACGTAGACAGGAACTCGGTTAATCAAACCACACTTTTTCTGCTCATCAGTGCCCTGAGGCCATGAATGCAGTAGCTGGAATTAAGTCCACACATTTGCACTGATGGATAGGATGTCTTTGACAACTCCATGACAGAAAGAAAAAATTGCCACTGATGTTAAGTGTGTAAATAAAGTCAATGAATGAGATTGATGCAATTGCATGTCTAGTGTGTATACATAGTTGCTTTAATTGGTTGTGGGTCCCAGATAATGCTGAATATTGCTGGACAACTGCATACCCACCAGGCTGTCTTCCCACATTCCCGTAGCCAGCTGGGCCTGACTCTTGCTCACAGCTATGCTGGTATAGTCTTTCTCTCTTAAGGGATTTAACTCAGATCTTAGATAAATGCAGTTACAATAAGGCACAGGTATGCTAAGGCAGGCCTTTAAGTAGATGTGGTCAGGGCACAATTATCTCATTGTGGCTGGAGCGTTGGGCAGCTGCCTTTGCAGGCTTTGTACCAAGGTCCAACTGCCCCCAAGCAGTCTTGACCCTCACCCCAACCTCTGTCCTGAACCTTGTCTGTGTGTTATCTACTCTAATTGGTGGCCTTCATCCTCTGCCGCCACTAACAATGTAAACATGCTGAAACTAACAGTCTATTTCTGTTCTGCTTACCATGCTGCAACTGGACCATCACAGGGGCTGCCAGGAGGTGTGTCTTAATTGCCAGCACTTTCAAGTGGTCCCATTGCAGTGGTGTAGATGTGTGGTGCAGATCTAAACCAATAAGCAACCCCGAGTGCATTTTCCTCTGGTTAGAAAAGGTTACTTTTTCACTGTCTCTCTGGTGATTCTTGCTTTCTTTGTTCTTTTCTAAGTGACCCCCGGGATGCTGCTGGGATGGAGCATGTATGACACATCCTTACAGAAACCCAGAGCTCAACTGCTGGGTGAAGGGTGGTACAGGGTCTCATTTAATGCTGTGCCATTGATTTCTTATGTGGCATTGGACAGGCCCCCTAGACATCCAGAAACCACTAGAAAGCTGGGTGTCTGTCTGTCTGTGGCTCAGACCCCTTGTGCACAGCCTAACCTTCACTCCTACTCATGCCTCCACGTTTAAGGGAGTGTTGAGACAGCTGACCTCCTGCCATGCTGGGCTGAGCGAAGAGCAAAGAAGTGACAACCACGATTAACATAGCTGCTCCAAGAAAGCAATCTGAACATAATGTCCTAGGGACTGCGAGGTGCTCAGATTTTAAAGGATGGACTGATTTTAAACATTCAGAATTTACCAAAAGCATCACAACATTTATCTGGGTTAAATGGTTAATTTTGATAGTAAAATTACCCATTTAGTTATGTGACCATTTCAAATAGCCTGTTATACAGTAAATCACACACCTGCTCTCAAGTCAGTAATAGTTACATTTTGTGCTTTTTTAATGTATCTCACTGGCATAAGCAGATTCATTCCAGTAATTAGATTTATCCTGGTACATGATCTGACTTTTCATTATTACCCAAAAGAAAGTTGATATTCAGACTGACTGCAGAATTAGATCCTTAGTCTTACAGCAGGAGATGGTGGTTGTTTATCAATATCCTATAGAAATTAAAGCTGTAGGTTATGTATTATCTGTTAAATGTAGTCAACCAACAATTAGTCGGTTTCAGAACTTGGGAGGTAGGTGTTTGCAGGTCATGCCTGCTATGGAAAAACATGAATGGGCAAAAAGACTCTTCTTCCACATTCACAAAAGGTTTAAAAAATTACTAAAGCTGCTGCCAGGTCACCTGTAACAAGTTCCAATTCCCAGAAGCATGTGGGAGAATTTTCAAAGTCAAAAATCAATGGCTATGAAATTACACATTAGTCTAGGGGAGTGTACTTTGCCTGTTTTCACAGCTAACATTCATCTTCCTATAGTAATAGTGGTGCAGACAATTTGCCACAGTAAAGTTGATCTATAAGTGTTTTAATTAAAGTTCTGACAGCAAATTGAAATCTTATTTTACTTACAGAGCAGACAGAATTTATCTCCCTCTCACCTGAGAACTCAGGCTTAGAGGAGGACCTTAGGACCGGCACAAGTCTGGGAGAACATTAGGAAAAGACACATGCTCATCAAGCTCTAAGTTAGTGCTGTTATGTCTTCTCTCCCATGATGCAGACGAGGGGCTATAAGAACTGGGTTGTTGTGGTTTGGACACTTCTTGGACATCAAGACGTATCAGCACCTTCACAGAGGTCTCTGGGCACTTCAGAGTGCTGGTTTGTAAGAGGTAGCAGGGATTTTTTAGCTGGCTAGCACATAGGCAAACACTGCCCTTTTTGAGGAGGCTTGGAGACTGCATGGAGAAAGGAAATGACAGGGAATAAAATGTCACATCTGCTCTGAGGAATCTCTGATATCTTCCCTCATGCCAGAATAAGGTGACAGCAGAAAGGAAGGAGAGAATTATCACAGGGTTTTGACAGGCCTCAAGCAAATGTTCAGAAATGATGAGGAAACTGAGGCAAGGGTTTAAACTGAAAGAGGGTAGATTTAGATTAGATATAAGGAAGAAATTCTTTACTGTGAGGGTGGTGAGGCACTGGAACAGGTTGCCCAGAGAAGTTGTGGATGCCCCATCCCTGGAAGTGTTCAAGGCCAGGCTGGATGGGGCTTTGAGCAACCTGGTCTAGTGGAAGGTGTCCCTGCCCATGGCAGGGGGGTTGGAACTAGATATCTTTAAGGTCCCTTCCAACCCAAACCATTCTATGATTCTATAAGAGTCTGTTGCAAATTTTATTGATCTCTGTGACTCTGGTGTGCTGTGTAAGACAAAGCACAAGGCTGAGCAGGCTTAAGACAAAGGCAAAGTAGGTAGTTGCCCAGGGTGGAAAAGTGGAAATGGCAAAATTATAGTTTTGAGACACAATGAGAGAGACCGCTCCGGTCTCGTAGCAGCACTGGTGTCTCTGTAAGAGGCGTGTGCTGGGTTGTTGTTGGTGGTGGGGCTCCCCAGACGCAGGCAATGCGGTGCGGCAGGACGAAGCGAAACCCCCAGCAGCACTACCAAGTGCTGATACTCAGCCCCCAGGGCTGCCACCCTCCTGGCAGCTTTGCCTCTTCCACCACTGAAGAAAAAGCTGTGCCTATCCAGGGTGGCATCCGCAGAGAAGGCAAGGTGTGGGAGACGTGGCTCCCGGCTATGTGCATCGCTCCTTCACCCCGTGGGGCAGCGTGGGCACCATCAGCGTGGGCACTGTGGGAGAGGAATGGGTTGGGGAGAGGTAGTGCAGAGCCATGATGGACTGCTGTAAGAACAGGGCACTGGTTTTTGTCCTCCTGAGTTATGTAGACGATGCTGGTGCTCAGAGGAGCTGCTTTGCTTCCCCTGCCAATATGGACTTTGCCTTCATTGATGAGAAATCCTTTACTCTGTGAGTTTAGAAATCCCTTTTACCGATTTATGCACGAGAAGTGTCTGTCCCTTTCCACTGACTGCAGAGGGGATCTGTAAGGGCATGGGAAGACACTGAAGAGTGTCTCAGAGGTCCTAAGAAAAAGCTAATATAAATCAAAATGTGTAACCAAAGCTTTGCAGCCATAAAGAGAAAAATGTTAGCTTCTAGGAGTTCACCAAGAAAATTAAGTTATCTAGAACATAATGTATAACGGTCTCATACCTCATCAACTAAACTTACACTGGGATCAGCTGAGATGACAACTCAATTTTCTGTGTTCCCAGTTTTCCCTGTGCAAAAGCCAGTACAAAGCATCAAAAAGCAGAAATCTCCACTGGAATGGATTCTAATATTTTGATTAAGCTTTGATTTGAGAAGTGACCTGAGAATTGGCAAACCATAAGGCCATACACCTTTGCCTTCAAAAATACCCTCTGCAGGTTATTTTTCTTAATTTTTTTTTTTCAGCTGGGACAGAAAAACCCTAGAAAACCACCAAAGCACATGCTTAATTTTCACAAAGTGTGAGACCATGGAAAAGATCCATGCCTCTTTCTTGTGGGTTAACCACTAAGTCTGGCAGCTCCTTTTGGGACTCACATAGCAGCTTGGTTTTGTAATTATTTATAGAACATTAATTTTCAGTCAGGAAAGAACTAATTGTTTACTATTAGCATAACACTCAATTTGAAATAATTAAGGAGAACTCTGTTTTGCACTAATCTTAATCTAAGTCTGAAATGTATCCCCAAAGTCCATTAAAAACAAAGCAAAACCCACTGTTAATTAGCAATTTACTCCGTTACAATAGCTGGGAGTTATAACAAGTTCAACCAAGGACTATACAACATTATAAAATAAATCTCCCGGTTTGTCACATTTGAGAGTTACTAATAAAGAGGGTAATTCAGCGTTATAAAAGTGCTTACTTTGTCTGGGGAGGCCTCACAGTATGTCAGTATTATATAATTCACATGATGGTGGATCAGAAGAGAGATATAAATTGTTTGGTTGGGGAAATTAACTGAGGATTGATTCTCTCTGTTTTAATTTAGCATCAGAATGCTAGAAAACTCCTAAAAGCAGATGGGCTATCGATCCAACAAGAGGATAATCAGTGTATCAAAACAGGGAGAGGATGAGAAATGGGAACTCTTGAGCCTCTTCAGCGATTACTGCCTTAGACAGAGAGGTCTTGTTCACAAGGAGTGGGAGGGGAGAGAGAGCTGGGGGAGGAGAGGCTGCTTTGGGACAAACACTTACCCGTGTAAGTGAAGCTGAAAAAATACATCTAGCTGGGGAGGAAATGTAAAATCGAAGAAGGAAGATCTTAAATTATAAAAGGATGGGGGAAAGAAAGACCTCACAATCACTCACGGAGGACACACAATCCATCAATGTCCGTCCTGTCCACAGGGCATTAATTGTCATGTTCATGAAAGGAACTTGAGAGTCCTGAGGGGATGGGCTCCCAAGAAAGCGAGTGTCTTCTGCTATGTGAGGTCCAAGCTCTGGCATGAACTTCCATGACTATTTATTTCTCTGTGAAGTTTCTGAAGGAATGGAAATAATTAATGAGCTGGTTGTGTCTCTCTGGCTCTGGGAGCAGAGCATTTCTGTGTCCATGTTAACCACACATAAATGATGCTGTCCGATGGGAGCCTGCGTTACGGCCAGAGTCAGGACGTTCTGACTCCTGGCATGGCAGACAGTTATGTGCAGTGTCCTAAAAGCAGCACGGGAGCATCATTGTTTGAGGGGGAAAACAGGGAGGAGAGGGATAAAATTCTCATGTTCAGCCAGCGGTACTTAACACAGATCCTGGAGAGAATCCAGGCGGACTTAAAGCAATATTTATGTTTCCTTGATCTTGGTTGCCTTCCTGACACAGCTTCTCTTTGGCAAAATTTGGATGACCCAGAAGGGGCTCTGTCTCGCGCATGCCCTTGCAAGCCCATAGTCCTAATACAGCATTGGAGAAATAGTTGGGTAAGGCTGCAGCCCTTTGCCAGGCGGTGCACCCTACTGTGGGGTGTCTGCACACAGAGCGGGGCTATGGGAGCGTGGTCTGTTGAATGACGCGCCAGAATGAGACCGGTCTATGAACCATAGACTTCCTCAGTGACTCTAAGCAAACCACTGTCTCTTTCTGCCTATTTACGTAAAAACAGGATGATAGTTGCTTTCCCCTGACTCCTCATGTGGCTGTTTTGACTACAAGTCTGTCTAGGAAGGTACGCTCTCTCATTGCCTAGAACACCTCACACAAGAAAGTTTGTTGTCATTTAGTTGTCTCTCAAGTGGGGAGTTAGTGCCATTTCACACATCACTGGGTATACTGCAGATCACGGTCTGCTGAAGGTCCCATGTCAGACCTGACAGCCCCCTGTGGACATCCTGGATGCCTTAGGGCACCTCACCATGCCGTGACTTATTCCCTGTTTGTGTGGATCCATCAACAGTCATTAGTTCACTTATTTGTGTTTCTAAACATTTCTGAGGCACAAGTCTGACAAAGCAATATCATCAGGAACTAACTGACATTTAACCCTTTCTTTTTGACGTTGAACTTATTCCAAGGTATTTACTGACTTGTTGATGCTTTTCCACAGCTTCCACTAGGTTCCAGTGACTCCCAAAGTTTTGCTCATCATGGACTTTCCTTTAATAGCAATGGATTCATATGGCTACTAACCCATGTCCTGGCATTGGTGTAAGATATTTCTCATCAGAAGACTCTTGGAATGGATGCGATGGCTCACACTCAGCACATTGATATTAGGAAGGTTGTAGAACATTTTCAGTTCTTTTGGATTCAGGAGCATCTCAATCCCTGTGAGACAGTAATTGTGCCATTGACATCAGCTCTCCTCTCCTCCCGTCAGACACCCAGAGGAGGAGCCATCATCATACACATGACCAAGGTCTCTGTTGACCACCAGCAAGTGCTCTCCTGACCACAAAATTCTGTGTTTGAGCTGGGCAGCCATAAACCAAGTACAATTTGTCCTGATTTTGGTATTCTGAATCAGTTGCTCTGATATTGCTGGTTCAGAAATGGCTATGTGAAGAACAAGTGGGCAGAGTTGGAGATACTCCCTGTAATTCTGAGGTTTGCCCCTATCTGGGCCTGTTCAGTTTGTGGTATCAGTCATGAGAGGAAAGCGATTTCATATCACAAGGACTCTGGAAAGAGCAAGCAAAATCCGCTGCTTTCCATGGGCTCAAGCTAAAAGCTTCTGCCTGAGAGACACTAAGTAGCTCTCTTCTATTTTGCTCTTTAAGTGGCAAGAGTGCAGTTGGTTGTGTTGAAACCAAAATACTGTGCTTATTGAAGTCTTGTGGACTTGAGTCTACAAGAGAGCCATAGGCAGAGGGGATGCTTAGGGATTCACAGAGGAGTCATCTTTTTTTTTCTGTAAAAATCTCATGATGTTATGGTGTTTTTAGAAATTTCAGATATTTTGTGACAAACTGAAATTGTATTTATACTTATTTTAAAAATGCCAGTTTCAGAGTTTTCAAGGAAAATTTGCGTATTAACAGAAGCTGAAGCACCTGAAAGCAGAAAAATCCCTACCCTAAACCCCCAACACTTAAAAAAAAATCTTTAGATTTTAACAGGATTTAGAATTGTAATAGCTTTGAAGTAGGTTGATAATGCCATGAGGTAGTAGACAGTATGTAAACCTCTTCTTTCTGCTGGTCACTGCTAGCTACCTCAGCAGCTTGCCAATATCAGCGTTGATTTCTTACATGACAGACTCTTCCCTTTCAACGCGTTGATAACCTGGGTGCTTACCTTCGCTCTGAAACCTCCACTAGCTGGCAGGGAGATGCTCTTCAGAGAAGGGCACTGAAATGTCTATGGTCCAAAGTGATTAATGGGGAAGGTAGATGTTACTACCCTCATTTTAAAGGTAGTGAAGCCAAAGGACACTGAAAAAGTAACCAGAGGCAGAGACAGAGTTCAAAACCATATTGCACGCGTTCTCCTGCTCACTGATGGTTGCATTTAAATGTCTCTGCCACAACTAGTTGTTATGAAGTTTAATTTTCAATTTTTTTAGTTGTCAATAAAAGATGTTTGAAGAAGTTGAAACTGCAATGATTAAAGAGCTTTTTCTGAGGCAAAAAAGGAGCTTGTGTTAATAATTATGTGTATTATAATGGTACCTTCACGCTCCATGCAAAAGCTGCCTTTGCCAGGGAAGAATTCAAGATCCTGCAGGGTGTTAATCCAAGCAGACTAGACAGACAAAGAAATTATTACCCCCTACTTGAGGTGCTGGAGCGTGTCCCGAGAAGGGCAACGAAGCTGATGAAGGGCCTGGAGCACAAGTCTTATGAGGAGCGGCTGAGGGAACAGGGACAGTTTAGGCTGGAGAAGAAGAGGCTGAGGGAGACCTCATCGCGCTCTACAACTACCTGAAAGGAGGTTGTAGCGAGGTGGGTGTCGGTCTCTTCTCCCAAGTAACAAGCAATAGGACAAGAGGAGATGGCCTCAAGTTGCGCCAAGGAAGGTTTAGGCTGGACATTAGGAGAAATTTCTTTACTGAAAGAGTGGTCAGGCCTTGGAACAGGCTGCCCAGGGAAGTGGTGGAGTCACCATCCCTGGAAGTATTTAAAAGACGTGTAGATGAGGCGCTTAGGGACATGGTGTAGTGGGTATGGTGGTGTTGGGTTGGACTCGATGATCTTAGAGGTCTTTTCCAACCTTAATGATTCTATGATTCTATGATTCTATACTTATCAATGGAGATTTGAGGGATTTAAAGCTGAGATCCAGAGACCTAGGTACGACCTTAAAGGAACTAAACCCAAATCATCTAAAACCCTGTTCAGTGCTGTTAGCTACTAACATTATCCCTTTTGCCTGAATAGTCTGAAAACAAAGAAAGACAGAAACAAAAATAACCACTGTACAACGGGTCAAAAACAGTGAAAGAGGCACTTATGGAAGCATGATGGTATTGCATCAAGCACTTTGGTTCATTCCTTAGAGAAAACCCCAGGGAACTGCTGTTGCCTCATTTATGAAACTGAAGAGTTGACTGTTAGGGGTGGGTATAAGAGATTCGAGCAGCACATTTAATAGTGAGGGGTAAAATATTTTCTTAGAGCAGCTGAAAGAGCTAGAAAAAGCAGACAGTATTTTAGGCAGTCAATCCCTTCCACTGGTCAGCATGTCATAATTAGATGATAATGGGATTGCTAAGTATTCTTTAATGGCTTTTAAAACATCACAAGTCATTCCCTCCCAGCTAAGCAGTTTGTTTCCAGCAATTATGTAGGCTTTGTTTTCAAACGGTAACAGAATCCCAGTGCAAGAGAATCCCTGGCACTGTGGCAAGGAGCACTTGTGGGTTTGCACAGGCTCATTGGTGTGAAGGTTGAAAGTCTTTGGCTTTGCACTCCTGGATCTCAAAAAAAAAAAAGGATTCTGCTTGTCTTGAGTTTATTTATGTGGACCAGTGCAGTATTGGCTCTACATGAGCTGGTTCCTGTGGTGGTATCATCAGTTTAGCATAATATCCACTGGAGCAAATCAGCCTGTCAAGGAAAGCACATCAGCACGGGAAAAGATGGTCTGAGCGTGACTGCACTGTTTCTGATTCAGCACTGACTTGACTGTCTCCTCCCAGCTCTGCACAGTGCCTGTGGGATGGACATCCCCTCTGAGGACCAGAGCTGTCTCAGGGCCCTGACAGCTGCCCCAGCAGGTCACATCCAACCCTCCTGAGAAGGAGCTTATTTCTCTTCTTGGGCTGGCTTTATCACTAGAGGGGCACAAGAGAGAGCTGGAGGTACAAAGCTCAGCTACATTATAGGCGAGTGGACCTTAAAAACTTCTACAGGATCAAGTTGCCTCTTCATCAAGTCATGTACACGGATACTTTTGGTCTTGGAGCCACCCTGGATCTTCCTACAGAGTACTGCATGTAGGGACAGATAAATGTATGGATAAGGTAACTACAGGTAACTTAGTGCACACTTTCCAAAGAAGAACGTTTTCCCTGGTGGATACTTGACTGTGAACATTGCCACCTTCTTGGCCCACCTAAATGACAGTATATGAACCTTCTGCCTGAAGGACAAGGTGAGCCCTGTGTTACACAATACCAGGAGGGAAGGTTTACGATGGTGAAATCTCTTGGTTCAAGGTCTTGGTGCAAAGTACCCTAGTTCTGAACTTCTGAAAGGTTCATTGGAGAATTATTCACATGAATAAAAGTTGTATGCATGCTCAAACACAGGAAGCTTCTTAAGTGTCTCATTGAGGAAGGAATAGCTAAATTCTTTTAAATAACAATTGGAAGTTTGATTGTTATTGCTGTTATTGCTGTTAACATGGTTTGTTGTTTTTTTTTTTTTAATAATTGGGGCACGTTACGTCCAATATGGAAGGAACTAGGACACATCTAAAAGAACATAAGAACTCCGACAGCAAAGATCCCGAGTTTTGTATGCATCTCAGGGAAGAAAATGAAAAATTTCCAGGTAAAAAGCTGACTGTGTATCTGTGGGATTCTTGCAAAAGTTGTTTTAGGGAGTAAGAGCCTCCTAAGACTTACCTCCTTTGCTGTCTGCTAGCTTGTTTATGCTATTGCCCTGCGAAAAGAGGCTGCTGGGCAACCAGAAAGAGAAAGGAGAAGAGAAGGTCAGGATCCTCCAGTGTTATAAATTACTTTTTCGGTAGATAAAACTACAGAGGATTATGGCAGCCAAAATGGTAACTCCTGGTGTCTGGTGGTTTTTGAACACACTACCCACTATACCTGAGTTAGTAAGTCATTTCCCAGTTCATTGTGTTCAGCTCTTCAGTATTCAGTGGCTTATGGAAATTTATGTGACATATTCACAAAGGAAATAAAAATACTTCAATTGGCTTAATGCATCTAACATATAGCAAATAATGCAAATCTAACATCAAGCAAACAGTTTATAGCAATTCTTTCAGTAAATAAAAGTATGAGTTTATTGGCCAATATTGAAATAAGAAACTGAGTTTGATTGATAAACCATTGTGCATCATTCAGTCTGGTTACTTTGAAGGTGTCCTGATAAGTGCCACTGTAAAACAGTGTAGAGCATTTGCGATGTGTTGTTCACATCACAGGCCAGTGTTTTAACTGACACTGTAGTCAACTATTTAATTATACCTGTAGCATCACCAAGTCTCAGGCTTTGAAAGAAAGCATCCTAATGAAAGTTGGATGGAAACCAGTCCACCTATAGAAAACTTTGGTTTCAAAATAACAGCATGCCTTGTTAAAAAGCCATTCTGGTCACTCTGTTTGTGCTTTTGAGCTAAAACAAGACTGCTTTAGTGCAAGTGAGCTATCAAGTCTTGCTCTATCCATGAGACAGGAGTTACCACTTCTGCCTAAGGCTTTTCAGCACCCACCTTCACCCAGCTGTGGACTGCATTACACTTCCAGAGGTGAGGAAAACCATGAGTGAGCAGCGTAGGGGTGGGGATGTATATTAATCCCAGTTTGGTTCAAAGTGATGACCTCCCCAGAAAAAAACAAAACCAAAAAACTGAATGCAGACGGTAAGATCAACTCATTTCAAGAACGAAACAAAAGCAGTGCAGTGTAGTTCATTTACATCCTTAGGGCTTTGGAAAAGCATATTGCTTTTAAAAGACAAACACACTAATGGAATTCCTGTTCCTTCATTCTCCTTTTCTGGGCAAGCCCAAAACTAAGAGTTTTTTTACCATCCTCTTAAGCAAGGAATGTCTTGTGGGAGACGCTTGTTAAAATCTTGGCAGTGTATCATTGCAAAGGACCTTTCCAAACAAAATCACAAACTTTATGATTGCTCCATGGTGTTTAATGTGTAACAAGGAGTTCTGCTGCTATTGTAAAAATACCAGCTGACTTTTAACAGGACCATTAATTGATACTGTATCTTATTAAAACTCTTGTTTAAATGGCAGTAAAATGTTAAACATTCTTGAATGTATTAATGAAGAAGGGCAATTAGACATGCTTGTTTTAGGAGTCTTGATAAATTAATAAATCTTGAGTTAATTACAGGGCTGGGCACTGAGATTTAGCTCTCAGAGGCTGCAATCAGTACATTTCTAAAAGGACTCTTATCACAGTTAAGTACATGTGTGCAATAATTGTTAACTGGCATAGTAAATCTGGCAGGAATGATTGTGATTTATTCTCTTCATTATCTATCATCAATTTTTTTCAAAGTTTAGATGAGATCAAGTTATCATTGCAATCTGAACATCTCCAGAGGTGTGGCCACCTATTTTTGTTCAGATCCTTCGGTACCATTCATTACCAGAGGTTTTTGATCAGAACTAGGTCACATGAAATAATAGGTGACACTGTACATAAACCAAAGCCATTTCCCACCTATCATTTTCATCTCACTCTATCTCTGAGGTGGAAAAGCAAAGAGATTAGACTCATGGCTGAATATAGACCTGAACTTTCTCATTGGAACTACTTGGTCTAGAACCGTATGAGTAAATACAGGAGGTGTTTGCTTAAATCTTGGTATATACATGGTGCCTTACTTTTCATTTGGCACTGTTTTTAGTAAGTACATGTATTTTTACACATAAGGACTTTGATACAATACACCCTTGCTAACATTCTGCAAATCTTTGTGCTGCAGTGTTTATGCCTGTCTGCCTGAACATCTGGTCTGCTGTAATTCGTGACAATGTTCTAGCTGATTTTTAAAGGTGCTTATTGATTTAATCTATACATTTATGGGTATCCTATATCCAGCAGTAATGCTTAGTAGCCTTTCTACTTTTACAACTGTTTCACTCTCTTTGAAATGTTGAGTTATTCTCTTGAACTCTGCCTGTACTGGCCAAGACCCAATGGGACAATTCTGCACAGTATAGGGTAACTAATATGTGGATTATTTACCTTTTTATTTATCTGTTCAATAACACCCCACTATCCCTCTGATCCCCATGAAATTCTCCAGAACTCATTGCTTTTCAGACTTTGGTATCTTAGGTGGAATTTAAATAAAACTTGATGGAAATGCAGAGGGGAGAGAATACTGGCTCCAGCTGTAGGACACAAGAAGCCTGGATTCCATACCACTATTCCCCAAACTCAAAAGCAAAAGAAGTAGTGTTTTGAAAAGATGTGTGTGGTTAGTAACACAACAGTGATTTCTGACATGATGCAAACTGGAAATGACCCCATGCTGACTACAGCTCAGAGTGTAAAATTCAATTTAAGAACACCATTCTGCCATGGTCGTGCAATTTAAATCATACATGTTGCACTGTCTTTTCATACTAAGGATCATTTTTTGACTGACCGAGCATGGATTTGAAGCTGAAGAACAGTACAAGGGGCAGAACATAAGCAGGAACTTTTCTTTTAAGACTGTGCGAAGAGGAACCAAAGACTTTTATTAACTTAATGTAACTCAAAACTCAGTGAAAGCAGAGAAGCTGTATTCCTTGGGAATAAGTATGGCAAAAATTGACCCACAAGCAATCACATGGAGATCACATTTTATTAATTCTGCTCTTTACTAGGCAACTGGCACATAAATACAAAAGCTTAAGTAAGTCTTTACTTCAACCATTTACTAGAAAGATAAGACTCTTAAATACACTCTTATAATAGAAACCCTTATGAAAGGCAATCAAAAGAAAGGTTGAAAATCTAGTTTCAATTTTTCATAACAACCTTTTCCATCAGTTCCTTTTAACCAGGTAGTTATTCGTGTTTGTATTCAATAAAGCCAGTGGATACATACTATATTTTGCTTTTGGTAAGCTATTGCTTTACCTGGGTATTTTTTTATTGATGCCTCAAAGCTGGAGATTCCCTTTGCTAGATTCCTGCAGTAACTGACAGTCAAGTCTGATAATAAATTATTGGTCTGTGTTAGCTATTACTAAAGAAGGGCTAATTGTTTTTGAAGCCAGCAGAGAGATTTCTGCTCTCTCTCTCACTCTTTGGACACAGTGACATTGCTTCAGTTTTACAACAGTTTCCCTGAACCCAGGGATCTGTCCCAAGAAGTTTACCTTTGAGAGGGGTGGATGAAGAATGATGATTATGACTCTAAATTCTAATTGTTATAGCCTAGCCTAGCAGAATGACAGCAGTGTGGATAGCAACAGGGTCATTTCTCTAATGAGAAAGCCAGTGCTATTTGTACTGTGTGGGTTTTTTATGATTAGAGAAGCAAATCTAAGCAATTTGTAAGGAAGTTAATTATGTCACAAATGTGCTCAGATTTGCTCATCTGCAAAGCTGTATGCCAAAAGATGTTTACCCAGGTCTTGCTTGGATTAATGGTGAGAGGCCAAGCGACCAGCGCAATGTTGGTGCAGGGCAGAGCTGTGGGAGGGAGCCCTGGGCTCTCCCTGAGTGGGCGGCTGCGAGCGGGCTGTGCAACACTGCCTCATGCAGAGATGTTAGAGTTCAGTTTAAGTAGGCGTCTTGTTTCTGTGAGCGATCACAGCCTCTGTTCCCCTGACTTTCTAAAAGGTGGGATCAGGAAACCCTTGCCTCATTTTGGGGCAGGATACCACCTACTCAGTGCTGTATTTGCTCTGTTTAAGGTGGGGACTCCTCCTCCCGCTTCATTTATGATCTTTGTGTCTTGCTGGCTGTCTGGTTGGGATGCTCGGCTGGTCTCTGCTGTCCTGGTGTGCTGCTTTTGGCTAGAATAGAGATAATTTTCTTCATAGTATAAGGCTATGTTTTGGATTTGTGCTGAAAACAGTGTTGATAATACAGAGGTGTTTTTGTTATTGCTGAGCACAGAGACAACCAGATCCCTTGGGTTGAACAAATGTGATTATCCTGCAGCTCGTCAGGCATCACCATGTTCTGTGTCCACTTGTTTCTATCTGCTAGTGTGGATACCTGATTAAACACTATTTGGGAGGAAAAGTCAGAGTAGTGGTGATGGAGGTTACTGTCCAACGCACTGTATTTAAAAGCCACAGTCCCCTGCTGGAAGCAGACCTGTGTGTAGTCTGGTGCTTCAACACCACCCAAAAACCAACAGGTTGAGCCTCTGCATGGGTTCATCCAGGTACCATGGAAGCTTCCTCACTCCTAACCAAAGAAGTCTGCACAATGCTAGCACACAGCTGGTGGGGCTTACTTGTAAGGCTATGATGCATCTTCATCCATATTTATCAGAGGGTCTGGTGATCTGCAGTTGAGGAGAACAGGAACACTAAGTATCAGAATTGTTCCGCTGAAGTGAAACCATCTGATGCCTCTCGCAGATCATAAGACATTAACAAGTCCTATGAGAAGTGGCTGAGGAAACTGGGGTTGTTTAGCCTGGAGAAAAGGTGGTTCAGGGGAAACCTTATTGCTCTCTGCAACTACCTGAAAGAAGGTTGTAGCGAGGTAGGTGTTGGTCTCTTCTCCCAGGTAACAAGTGATAGAACAAGAGGAAATGGCCTCAAGTTGCACCAGGGGAGGTTTAGATTGGAAATGACGAAAAATCTCTTCACCAAAATGGTTATCATGCATTGGAACAGGCTGCCCAGGGAAGTGGATGAATCACCATCCCTCGAGGTATTTAAAAGACGTGTAGATGTGGTGCTTAGGGACATGGTTTAGTGGTGGACTTGACAGTGCTAGGGTAACGGCTGGACTTGGTGATCTTAAAGGTCTTTTCCAACCTGAATGATTCTATGATTCTATGACCTTCTCCTTCCGATTAAAACGGGAAAATGCCAACACCTCTGTCCTGTGAACTCAGGTTGTCCTCAACAGCGCTAGGTTTGAGGTCCATCTCCAATGGCAGCATCAGCTCAGGGCTCTCCCACTCTGTCACCTGGCCTGATCTGAGTTGTTTTACCTTTGTTTTCTCCACCCACTTCTATTAAAAAGGGAATTATCACTTTCAACCCAAATGCTGAATAACAGTGTCTTTAGCTGAAAAGTGGAGGAAGAAGAAAAGCTGTCTTCTATACCCAATGCCAGAATTACCTACTTTCAGAGATGAAGTTTCTCTGACCAGCTCATCATACAACATTCCTCTTGGAATTAAATTAGCAATTCATTTTAAAACAGAAAGGATTGAGTGTTGATTTTCTTTAAAGCCTGTATTCCTTTATACAACACCATTTCCCTTGTCTAATGCTTCCTTCAGCTTAACCACCAAGGTAATGGCTCTCTGGGACAGTTTTCCAAAGCTATGACAATGTCTTTTCTAGCCATGTGCCTGATTTCCGTGTCAGATCTGACAACTCCCTGTTTCAGATGAACCATCCTGCTGATAACAGAGAAACAAAAGTGAAACATAACTAAATGCATGGCAAAAAAAGAGGTCACAAGGGTTCATGCTTTAGCACTTTTCTTAAACCTTTGCTTTTTCACCTCATTTGTATCTTTGTACTGGCTGTGGCCTCAGAACTTAATTCAGATCTCACTTAATTTCTGTCTTAGAAGGTAGCTTTTAAAGTGAGATGATTGCCTGAGCAATTTTCTGCCTGCTTGGGAAATATTCCCAGGCAAGTAGCCCCTTCTTCCAGCCAAAGTTAATGTAAAAATGGACCTGAAGTGGTGCTTTTTATTTTATACCCAAGGGAATAGGATACGATCAACAGAGACAGTGCTGTCCTGAGCAGTCCTCCAGACAGTGCTGGAGTGATGGTGCCAAAGTAAAGGTTAAAATTAAGAGCTTCAGAAACAAGATTAGTTCATTAAGGGGGCTTCATCCCTGAGGCACTGGGAAAGAAGTGGAAAAGGAGGGTGGTGATGGATGAACATGAGGAAGGGAACCACATAAGGTGGTTTCCACAAGAAAAGGACTTGCTGCTGCCTGCAGTGAGACCTTCATGACCACAGATCTATGATGGACTTATGCTACATGTGTATGGCATATGTTGCCCACATGCCACATCTGGGGTTTGGGATGAAATCTGTGCAAGCCCCCCTGATCCCAACATCCTCTCACCCTGATTACTAGCGCAAGGACACATAAGTGTGAGGGCCACACTAATTTGAGTGGTGGTGTTCCTTCAGCCGGTGTGTTAAAGACATTTGCTCTGTCGTGCTGCTCCATGATGCTGAACTCGAACGCTGGGAGAAGCAGAGCTGCCACACTGCTGGGCAGAGTTCCCTTGCCTGGCTCTGAAGGGCAGTGCCAAATAGCCATCACAGCTTACCCTCCTGCGTGTGACACATGGCATACACCGTGCCAGATGGAGCTGAAAGGAGATTTTCTTTATAAAGCCTCAGCAAATCTGCCCTCTAGGAACTGCGTGCATCCATTTTGGAGTCTGCAAGGGAGAATGCAAACCTCGCACTGTGGTCAGAGTTCCCTCAGGTTCTGCAGATGTGCCACATCTGGCTGTCAGGCTGACATATGGGGCACTCACATATGCGTGTGACTGGTTGCAAGTGTCTTCTGCAGGTATCTTCTTAAGTACTCCAGTGTAGCTGTGAACAGGGCTGAAAAGCTTTGTGCCACAATGAAGGGAAGTGAAGCAAACCTACCTACTGCATTTGCAGCCATGTAGCAGAGGCATTTCTTTCAGCTGGGAGAGCTCTCATGGGACTAGTATGAATTCATCCACTTTTAAAAATTGCACTGTCTTGTGCAGTTTTGGAAGTGTAAGTTTTGCTGGGCATGGAGTGCAGACTCCTAGGAAGATGAGGATAAGCCCTAATAGTTGCATCCTCTTAGGAAAACTGGGTGCCAACTAGGGAAGTTTTCCCCATTAAATGATGAAGCTGACAGCTATAGCATGCTGTGGTAGCCAGTAATGTACCTGTTGAAGGAAAGCCAAATTGAAATCTGGTAGAAGCTGCTGTCTCCCGTACATTAGGGGACCCGTACCCACTTACACAGGGTCACCCTGGTCCTGCCTGGAAACAACTGTAGAATTCCACCACGATCACATATAATTGCAACAAATGAATTCACTAATGTCCCTAAAACCACAATGGATGCTGGCAAAACAAACAGACAGATGTTTGATGTAACAAAAGTTAAGCTGCCTCTTGTCATCTCTCTGTCTGTGAAAGATTTTTTACTCCATATTCTGTGGGAGAGCCATCTGAAGTCTCCACTTAAAACCAGTCTGAAATGTAATCTCTACCTTAGATAGCCATCAGCAGGAAGGTCTCCAGACTAATTAACCAGGTTAAAAAAGGGAACATTCACCTTAAAATCAAATTCACCGTATACTTTTGGTCCTGCCAACAAGCTGGTTGATTTGAAACAGTAGCCAGGAGCAGAAGAATCTAGATTTATTTCAAGACATCTGGAGTTATTTGTCCTTTTCTTTGGGTTATGTTTCAGAATTCACAGCCACCAAAATTCAGGCTTATGCACATGGTCCATGTAAGCTGTTTACGAGGATCAATCCCATGCATAGCCACTATCCTTCCCTGCAGAAGTCCTCAAACATAAAGCAGTTATCAACAGCTTTATTTCTCATTTTAAACCACCTAACTATTGCCTACTATATCTTGGAGCTGGATTTCACCTCAGATCAGGGCACTGCCATTATTAGCTATATGGTAGCCAGGCAGCAAACAAAAAAAGATATTGATGATATTCTATGATGCAGGTGATAATAGTTACCTAGGTATTTAGATTAATACTAACTCATGGATACTTATGCACAAAAAACTCGATGCGATTAAAAGAAGAAAAATACGGTTCTTGAATTCAAGGATTTTCTTTTCCTTTGAAAAATGGCCAGCGAAGCATTCAGAAACAGAGTAGTTTAAAATTATGTGTCTGCCCTGGTGTGCTGAGAAGTGTGAAGCAATGACATCTGCAGGGCCATGTCCTCTTCCTTCCCTGGATGACCAAGCTGTAAAATGTAATGCTTCAATCTGTGGGGCAAAATTAACCCAAAGTTTAGAACAGATAAAGATGGGCACTGAGAGCTGCCTTTTTAATATTTCATTATTTCAAGCTGCATAGATCTAGGATTTTGATTCAAGGCTGGCTTCATTGCCATTGAAAAGCAGTCAGGCTTTGAGTGTAAGCATCTATTTACAAGATATTGTAATAATGTTATCAATATTCATACTGAGAATTTATAACTAGTTTCACAAGTTTCCAAACCTTTAAGAGTTATTTACCTTCTAAATTCTACTCTTAAAAACCTCTGCAAATTGCTACAGATCTTTTAAAAACCCCAGCCTCTTATTGGTGATTTTACATTGGCAGCAGTCAAATTCTCTGTGCTATAAGCCTTCTGGGCATTACAAGTTAATGGCTGAAACTGAGTAGCAGTAAAAGAATGATTAATGGAAAAATATCATGTCTCCCTATCGAAGCTGACTCAAGAGCTATGCTCATATAGTGGCAGTTACAATATTTCTCAGCTTTGCAATCTCCAGACAATGAAAAATGGCATCTTATATATTTCTAAGATAGATAGTTCCCTTAATATTGACTCTATTATATGAGAAAATTGTGCTTTAAATAAGGATAAATATTGACATATTTTATTATGGAAAATAAACACACATTTGAGTCAACATGCCACAACTAGCTTCTTTAGTGAATTATTGTTTAATCATTATTTAAATTTTGGGTTTATTTACTAGACAAAAAAAAGCACTTCAAAAGCAGGTAGTTTAAGAAGCCAAAGCAGCACAGAAGTAACAAGAACCCAAACATTTGAGAGGCACAGAAAGTTAAGTGACACAACCAGGAAAAATACTGCCAAGCGGTTTTAATGAGAAGGAATCATGACATGTTAATACCTCTCAAATCACGTGCCATCAGCTTCGGGTTTAAAACGCTTCACGCAGGCAGTTTCAGAACTGATGTTGAGTCTTGTCAAACTCAGGCAAGCTTTGAAGGGTTTTAGCATCATGTAGTTGTCTCAAAAGGAGTCTTGCCCTGGTGACTGCTCTGCCACGGCCTTGATGACCTCTGCAGTTCCACACCCTGCTGAAGAGAGAAAAGGAGTTTCTGGTGTGGGGTACAGTGCTGTCCATGGGTCCTGGATCCAAATGTAAGATTACAGAATAAGGGGCCTTCAAACTTGGGAGACATTGTATTATACTGATGGTATAAGTTAGACCCTAAGTTTGCTGATGACACTGGGATCTTTTCCATTGTATTATGGCTCTCTGGATTTTTCTTCTTTCCTAGAAAAAAAGAATGTTATATCTTTTTTTATTACTGTTTTATATTTTTATTTGTGCTAGCATTGGGATTGGGCTGGAAGTGTTTCCACCACACAAAACACTTCATGGTTTTGAAAAAAGCCCTTTTTTATATTGAAAAAGACCCTCAATTCCTTGGTGTTCTGTGTGCAAAAAGTGGGCAACAGGTTCTCTGCCCATGTCCTGTGGATTAAGGCACTATTCAGTGCTCTTGTGATTACTGTGCAGATGACAGATCTGAACTGGCTTTTAGTAGATTATTGGCTTGTTCTCAGACTATTTTCAGTCTTCTACTCTTTGAGCAGAAATAGGACCCTTGTCCTGATCTTTGCCAATAGATCTTTCCCTGGAACCAGCACCTCTCTATAAAAAGATTTTGTTTCCCAGACAGGTGCTGTCATTTGGACAGCATCCTTTCTCTCCTCAATCTATAAAAAAAAGTTTAATTAAAGACATTTCGAGCTCCTTGGAGAGCATGAGTGCTCATTCCTAGCTGGCAGCATCCTCGTTCTCAGCGGAGATGACCGTCAAAAGAAAGAAATGGCAGCTGCAGAGCAAAAGGTGAGCTTCCCTGTAAGGAGCGCCTAACTCTGAAAGGCTTTGCATATCAACGCACAGACCTGGAGCCTGGTTTTCTTTAACAGTGACAGGACCACAATATTTTGGTTTTAGGACATGTCAGGACCTACAGTGTTTCCTTAACAAATTGCAACAGAAACCTGGGCAGAGAAATGGACTCTGTGGTGAGGTTCAGGTGAATATCCAGATGGCAGTATCAAGTCTTGTAATTGCTACAGCCTCCAGTAAAATTAATTTGTACGCCATTGGCTTTCTAAAGGCCACATGTCTAAAATTACTTTTTTTTTTTCCCTTTGTGCCAAGATACATTTTTTCAAGAAAAAAGTATCGCTAAGCAAAGGGCACCTGTCTAAAATTACTAAGGCTCAAGTAAGAGATTTGCAGATCAACTTTGCTGCCCTTTTCCCCTTACGGTAAAACTATATGCTTTACCTACTGAGAACAAGAGAACATGCCCTTGCCTTGATTTGTGAACTTTAAAAAATGCTGAAAAAAATATCTGGGAGGAACTAGAACGCAAAACTGTCCTTCAGCCGTGAAGGCTTTATTTTTCCTGGTCTCTTAAAAAGAAAATGAGGATACCATAAACATATCTGGCTTTATTTATTCTTGTGGTCCTCTGTTTTTCCTCAAAATAATTATTGCAACGATTTGTTTACACCATTTATTGATTTACACTCTAGGCAAAACCAATATATTTCCAAAAGGAAAAAAAAAAAAAAGAATTCACACTTGAATTTGTTTATTTCAGTTGTATTTAGACCTAGTCAGAAAATAGAATTTACAACCTGCATGCAATTGTGGAATATCTGTATTTCATTTTGGTCTTCACTCAGTATAAAAAGACTAATTATCACTGGTAGCATAACATACTGCAAAATAATTTGATTTAGAAATACATAAACATTCTTTATTTTGACATTGAAGTTGAATAAAATTTTTTGCTGTGAAATAACCATCTGCCTACCTCCTCTCTCTGTGTCTTCTCGTGTGTGACTTTAAACTGAAAAAAGGTTAGCTGTATGACACATTTTTTCCACTGAAAATAATAATTTTATTAAAACAGCTTCCATCAAAATACATAATTGCCAAATGATGCGCATTAGGACCCTGATTACATCTTAAGGATAGTAAAAGTAAAAGTAATTTTTTTTCCAAGCTGATTTCCTACAACTGGTGTAAGAAAGCCAGGAGAAACTCTGCTCAGATGGGCATGACCCATCTTCGCTCACATCTCAGACCTTTATCATTTGTCAGTCTGTGATATGCCTCTGCAACCTCTGCGATGTCTCATGTGCTGGAACCGACTTAAATCACAGCTCACAGAGCGGTCACTGTATTTGCTGCAGCGTTAAACTGCCAAAGGACAAGAACAGCTACGCAAGGCCAGTGAAGGTATTTTGTGTTCTGGATTGCTGCAACATTGTTTTCAACCTATTAGGAGAGGATCATACAAACAAAAAAGGAGTTTGATTAGTTGGCATTATAAAACTGATGGCAAAATACCATTTCCTGCTACCGATAAAACCAGTCATAAAAGTAAGCAAATGTTTTGGGCTTTTGCAGTGGATCTGTCACAATTCAAGTGTGCCCAGCGGTAGTACTTACCTGGTGCATAAACTGCTAAAGAGCTGGTTGCTGAAATCCTCTGTAATGGAAGAGATCATCAAGTAATAATGGCTCCATTTTTACTACAGTTTATTTTGTGATAGTAAACATTATTATGACACTGCTCTGTTCCCATAATAATGCCTGCAAAAATTGCCGTACATTATTGTACATTACAAATCATTTTTCTAGTAAAAATATCTTTGCAACTGGAAATATCTGGAAAAAAAATGCAAGAAGGTACACACCTTAGTTGTTCTTAGCATATATTAACCATTGCCGCTCTATGCTGTGCATGAGAATTAAATGTACAAAACTGAGGACCGAGGGTCAGTGTTGTGTGAAGCATTGTTCCACAGTTTAGAGATTGTCCAGTCTGCTGACATCCTTCAAACCTGTGATAATAACTTTCAGCTACTGTAATCAGCTGAACTATGGCAATAGTTGCAACTCCATTGCAAGAGTTCTGCTCCAATTCAAATTGTTAAATTCTCCTGGGCTGGAGATAGCTGTGGATCAGTCTCTCTCTTGCTGTCTCTCTCTTGCTAAGACAAATTCTCTCACGGTGCAAAATAGTGCAGCTTTATGCACAAGAGTTCTTTCTCCAAACCAACCATTCCATGAAAGCAAACAGCTTGAAAATCCAGAAGCTGCTTTTCTTCCCCAAAATAAAACCAAGTTTTTCTGTTCACCCCAGTGTGTGCATTCACTCGAAGGAAGAATTTAGCTCCAGTTAAGTCAAAATCAGTCTCATTTTTTATAAGACCAAAAGGCTCCTGTGGGTCATTTTCTAGAAGGGTATGTACATGCTGCTCTTGTAAAGTGTGTGTGTGTCAGGTAACGGTGTATATACTTGTACCTGCTTGTTTTGGATACATAAGAGTCAAGCATATGTACTTGAGAAACTTCCAAATTTACACAAATACATAAAAGTGTTATTATGACAGTACTGTTACCTGGGTTTAAAACAAAACAAAACTGCTTTGCAGATTGTTTTCTTTTTCCTTCATGCTCCTTACAACTCTGTGCAAAGTAACCAAAGGAGCAAAACCAAGCTACGGCCACTGACATGAGAGGTGGCTCAAAGTGTGACAATCAGTGGAGCTGGGAAGCATTTCTCTCTCATGAAGTAATGTGTGCTGATAATCCTATATAGCCTTCAGCAGGAAGAACAGCTTTTTATAGGGCTCAATTTTCTGCTTTAAATGAGATTTGCTGAGTGTCTGGGTTACTGTGAACCATGGGAGACATTTTCAAAGGCACCTCCGGCGCCAAGGAGCTCAAACCTAAAGAGACTTGGTGGTTCCTGGATCCTTGAGCTGCTTCTGAAATGTTCTCATTTAAAAAAATTAAAAAATTATAGAAAAAACTAAAACCATGAGAAACAAATCCAAGCACTTATATGGGACAAGTGATGTGTAGTGTGGGGACAAGAGGTGCAGCAACAGGAAATAGGTCAGTGTTTTAGAACAGATTGGAAGAGTCACTATTATTATTTTTTTTTACAATGACCTTTTGAACGGGAGATTGCAGGTAATTAAATAATACTGTTAAAATAAGATATAAAGGTTCTCCCCATGTACAGTGGCAGTCCCTGCAATGCTGGCAGCAAAACTTTGAATCCCAGGGAGCCCTATCTCCCCTTACAATGCTCTGCAAATGATGCTGCGGGTCCATGAGCAGTTTGCATCGCATCTCCATGCACTTGGATTTCGCTCCATTTTCAGTGTGTTAGTTCAGCTTTACAGATTTGAGCATCGGTGCCTGGTGTGGTTATGACTGTGACCTGGCACACTCACCCGCTGGCTTTGGGCACTGAGTGCATTGCACCCAGAAGGAGTCAGTAGCTGATCCAGCAGTTGCCTGCTGTTTATAGGAACTGCTCGCGATCCCACAGTAAATTGCCAGAAAGCTGCTTTCATGACAGACCACATTCCTTTCCCCCTCATCGCTCCCCTCTCCACGCGGCGTAGCTGGATTTCCAATTATGGTTGAACAGCGATGTGTCTTTTATGCCCCTTTTATTTTTGTTTCTAACCTCAGAAGCCATTGCCAACCTGCTCTTCTCTTAACTAACCATATTCTTCCCTCATCAACATGAACAAGTGCGGCACCATTGAGCCCTGTGTAAATAGCCACAGTGACATCTGAAACAACAGCAATGTTAGTATTCACTTGATGGGGGTTTTTAACAACATGCTTGGAGATGTCGAGGGTTTGCTTTACATCTGCAGCAAATTCACTATGTGATCTGTTGATGGGTTGCAGATGGCATCATGAGCCACTGCTTGCAACAGAAGTAACAACCCTGGTCACATTTTACCACATTAAACAATTTACTTGGGTGGTAATTACATAGCAATTAACTTTGCTGCCTCACAAATGCTATGTGAGCAGTCTGTCTTTTCCAGTTTTTTCTTCTCCGTCAGCTTCAGTCTTTTATCTATGGCTGAGTACAAGTGCTCCTGCCAGAACAAGCTATTAGGAAATGAGGGCCAGCCATGATCTCTTTGGGAAATAATGTCTGCTCCTCTGGGCAGGACAGGGAGATGAGCTACCAGGGTAGTATTTTAGCCACCACTGGATTACTGTTACCACTTAGAGGATGAGCTCCATCTTGATCAAAACATTTGATATATAGTCAAAATCTATTGCCCAGGCTCCTTCTGTGGTCCCTGGATAGACTAGTACCGCAACAGGGGGATTCACTCCAGCTATCTAGCGGTGAGGTGAATTTCTTGAGCTGAACATAGAGGTGATGTGAATAAGATGCTACTTTTAGATAACTGTATGTTAGGTTAAAGGAGCTCTGTTCTGCATGGTTACAATCCTAAAGAGTCTAAAGAGTATATGGGGTGTGGAGAAAGTCTTTACAATGAGAAAGAGCTTGACCTACCCGTCTTAAAAAGATTTGCTTACAGGTGATAAGATGAAGTGGCTCTCTGGTATTATTAGTACCAACCACTGGGACACTCTGTCGTGTTCTGTGCTAGATTCCTGGACACTTGACATGAAGATTGATGTGTTGTAATACATACAAATGATGTGCTACATATTAATGGACTGAGTACTGTGTGGACATTTTTACATTGGATGGCCATTGTAATCTTTCTGGAGCAAAGTCTATGAAAAATTTCTTACATACATATTTTTTGTCTATAAGTTTTGCTGTGAATTTTTTTTGCACAGCTTGATGTCCTGGCAATAAAAATACATACAGAACCCTTTGGACACATAGGCTATACAATGTTGATCCAACCATAGGTTCTGGTCCTTAGGTTGTAAATCTTTAGGGCATATGACACATCTTTGTTGTGTTAACATATTTTCATCACTAAAATTATTAATAACCATCTTTAAAGAAGAAAGGTCATCATGGAGGAACACGTTGCATGAGGACAGAAGTGATCCAACTTCCATTCTGCTGGGGGTTTCCTTTGTGATTTTGTTTGACTTACTCAGGTTCAGCCCTTCCAATGCTTTTAAGATTCCTTTTGAAATCAGTAGGAGGTTGATTCATAGCTGAGTTTCAGGCTATATAGGCTGCATATAGAATTTCTACTGTAAGAGTGTAACAACGCCATCACTACTTGGTTGACATCTACACTCAATGATGAGCTAGTGTGGCTGTCTGTTATCCAGAGCTGTCAGACCTTTGCTCCCTAATCCATCAAGAAAGAATTAGTCTCAGCTCATAGTTTGGCACCTTCAGTAGGAGGTCTGAAGGTGATCTTTTTTTTCTGATTTTTTTTCCCATTCCTCTTCCTTTTCTACAGACACTGTAATTACATTAGATGTACATTAGAAATGTAGACATTTCTAATTGCAGATGCAGCTTTAGCATAACTAAAAGCCAACTACACAGGGCAGTCCCACTTGATAAGTTTCTTTCAAAGGCTTTGCTATTTTGAGCAATGTTACTAGACATTGTGGAATTGCCTATATTGTACAGAATGGACTGTAAATTGATAAATTTTACAGTATGGAGGAAAGGTGGCATCTGCAGAAGACAGGAGTTTAAAGTCCATTAAAAGTCAGCAGCGTTGTTGTTTTATAATCTCCTCATGTAGCTTTTACTATCCCTGCCCATCTGTTCTGAGAGAACTTCTCTATGTTCTGAACAAAACCCTGAATAAGATATTTTTCTAGTGCCATAAACTAAATATAATCTAAGCTCTGATTACAGAAGGGTTGTGGGTTTTTTACCTGTGTTTAGATAATTACTGTGCCAAAACTGCTGTAAAGCAAATGGTGTGCTGACTGCTTAGAAAACTAGACAACTTCAATTTTTCTCCCTTTCTAATATTTAGCAACTGTCATTTAGCTCTGTGGCATCTGGAAAAGAGCAGTCCAGCAAAAGCTGTTAACGTTATTTTGATGATATGTTTCCATCCCTGACTATCTTGCTTGTTATACCAGCTGCTGGCAGCACTAAAATGCAACTTCTAACAGTTTTTAGAGTTGCTATTATTTTTATTATTATTATTTTCCTAGTGAGACACACACAGCAAAAATTTTTGTAATAGACAAGTTAATCTGCAGCTGGAACTTACTTTGTGGCTTATTTCTTCCAAAATTACAAGAAGCTTCTCAGATTTATGCCAGACACCAGTCTGGAAAGAAGCTAATACTGCTGAGATTACTACTAAGCTACTTGAGCCATCACTACTGATAGAGATCAAAGTTTATACACAGGACTGGCCAGGAATTTTTTATGGAAATAACTGTGTTACAGAAAATCCAGTTCTGGCAAAAGGGCCCTTGACACATTTTAGTTACAGATTGGGCCAACTAAATAGAAAGTTCTCATTTGTTAAATTGAACTGAAATTTTTAATGTTGGATCATTTTGAGATTAATCCATGTTTGCCTAAGATTGTGGCAAGATTTAACAGATGTTATCTCATAAGTACTTTTTGCTACTTTCCTTTTCTTTACAGACCGGTATTTCCTCTCAGGATAGCATAGACATCCTAATGTACAATGGATTGAGTTTTGTGTTGTCTTAAAGTAGTCTGGACTTGTACTAGCTGAGTATCTAACCAGGCAACATCACTTAGGCGTTCTGCAGTGAAAACCAAGAAGTTGCCTCATCTCCTACATGCTTAAGTGGTCTTCGTTAATATAGTATAAGGTCACATCACTATTTTCCTTCTCAACATCCATGAGAGGCAGCAAAATGCTAGCATTTCTGTTTCACATATGAGAATTGAAGGCCAGTTCACAGACCTGCTCTCTGTACAGGAGTGTGAGCTGGAAGAGACAGCAAGCTATGCTGCGTGCTCAGCTAGCTGCTGAGCTGATTCTAACAACAGTAAGACGGAGCTTAGGCTTAAACCCTGTCTTTGCCAAATAGCTGCCAGAAGTAAGAGAAATGTAAACTGTTTTTTCACCTAGGCCAAGTTAGCTCTTCATGGACAAGAGAGCTTCAAATCCAACCTATGCTTGATTTGGAGCAGGGCTTGAGTGTCAAGTCTCCCTTCTCCACAGTGAGTGAAAAAAACAGTCCTTCTTCTGGAAGAGTTCCACTTTATCTAGAACCACTTTTCACCCTGGCAGCATCTGGACCCCACTAATTCAATGAAGGACCACAACTGTTAGGCTGCCTTTCTCTTACTCCCTGTGGCCTGCTGAATACTTGCTTACATTATACAAATTTGTAGAGCCTCATGAAGAGAAAATAATAGTCTCATGACTCAAGAACTCTCCTAGAGCTGAGTCATGATATCATGTTCCTGCTTTGGTCTGGAAGGGTGAGAAGCCATGCTTCTCCTGACGCAGAGATAGACTGTAATAACTGGGTCATGGAGGATAGAAGTGGTGCCAGCCCTGCTGTCCGACCGCTCACCACCTTGGGCCTCAGAGGTGTGGGGACAGAGAGTGGTATACAAATTGTGAATGCAGATGAGGTTTTGCAGATCACCAGGTCACTTTGCACATCACTAGGAAAAGAAATGTAGCTGCTGGAGGGACTTTCCTGCAAAAAAAAATTAGGTGCCTTCAGGGTAGGCAGAAACTGAGTGGTGGGTTTGAAATTTCTGTGATATTAAAATGTTGGACTTTTCATCTAATGGCCTGAAGTCAACCTGAAAAGTTTAACCAACCTGCTTTAGAAGCAGGTCAGTTTTTCATGTTGCCAGTTAACACCTTAAATGAAAAGGACTGTAACACTATACTTGTCTATGGCCTTTCTGGAAACACTCCAGAATGTGACTTTGTCCCATGACTGTACACTAAGAAACTTCCTCTTCTACTGTGGTCTAACCACCTTACGTGGCTGAGATTTGTAGACTGAGCTAAAACATAGGTGTGACTGTTCAGGTGTTAGTTTGGAGAGGTGGCACAGAGCCATCCATAGTGCAGACCAGCCTGAGCTGCTTCCTGCACTGACGATACCAATGCTACACCAAATGTGGGCACGGGGAGCAGAAAAGAGCATCTGAGAATTCGTCTCTCCTTCTCTTGATTCCTGACTGCTGAAGGTGGAAAATCTTTAACTCACCCTGACATAGCTTCAGAGGAGCTAAGAGAATTTGATGTCACCAAACCTGTAATGAAACTTCCATTTCTCATAGATCTTCTCCTCTATCTGAGAAATCCTAGCTTAGAAAACCTGCAAGGCTACTCTGAAGGGGAGTAGAAAAAGAGAGTGAAGACAATAATGGGAGCTACATGAGGGGACAGATGTGCAAGAAAAAGCTTCATTCTTTGGTTTTCATGCTGTAGTCACCCAGCTTAGCTGTTTGTCCCCTAAAATCATAAGATCATAAATCATAGGATAATTCAGGTTGGAAGGGACCTCAAGAGGCCATCTGGTCCCATCATATGTGTCTTATACCTCATTCAGACATCCTCCTGACCTAAGTGAGGCAATCTGTGAATTAACATCCTTGTTATTAGGTGTCACGTTGTAAGTGCATTTTAGTGATTTGCACCTCTCCAATCTGAGACATAATCCTGAGGATTTTCCTGCTTTGATGAAGCAAATACAGCCTCAGCATTCATAAAAAGTTAGACATTAAAAGAGTGTTGAGTAATCTTTTAATTCTAAACAATGTGGTCATGGGATTCTATGTGAGAACAGAGGGGAAGGGCAATAAGGATTCACATCCGTGTTATGCATGCTCCCTTTTGGATACATGGCCAGAGGAAGAAAGTTATGCGTGGATGACTGCTTAGTGGCTCCAATTCAGAAACATAAAAAACCCCCATGTGAACTGTAAACACACGACTAATTCTGTTGGCCTTAATCTGAATTTTCTTAGTGATGCCTCCTATTGTGTCTATATAATTTATACCTATATCTCTCAATAATCTGCATATATGTAAGAGGATACATCTCACAGATAAGGCACTGTGTAATTCTAACCGTTTGGTAGAAGCATTACATGTCTATGTATGTGCCCGTATGTTTTGTGAGCGCAGGTTGCTGTGTAAGTGTACAGCATTTACCAAATTCATTCCCTTGTCTGCTATACAACTGAGGGTACTTTAGAGATCTGGTAACTTTATATTCATGCCATTTAAAACTGAATAAAGCCCAGAAAAGTAATATAGACAATTATGCAGCACTGGAGGAAGAGGGACAGGCTGGCTGCGTTCCTTATATTCATTTAGAGTCTTCTGTTCCAGGCTTCAAAAATGTAAATACGAAGAGCTCTCAGAGGAGTCAATGAGAGTTGAACTGCATGCAGGGTCAAAATAAAGGTCTGTCTGGCTCAGCATCCCTCTCCTGGCCATCTTGTGCTCAGTGTAGGACAAGCAAGATATTCTTGGGACTGTACAAGAGGTTCAGGAGAAACTCCTTATAAGAAGGGAATCATTCACTGGCTCAGTCTTTTATGTGGTGCTTGCTGAAGGAATCAGTACAGGTCATTTTGGGGTAAGGCATGGAAGAAAATAAAGGGAGGTGCCCTGGAGTTCTCCTCTTGTTCCCCTTCATCTTCTTGCCCAGTTTTCAAGCAAGCTCCTTTGCTGAAAAAAGCAAAACCGAACACAAGAACAACAAAAGCAGCATCTCAGATAGGGCCTCTCCTCAAAGTATATCTGCTCAGCTACTTCATTTCTTCATCACATTCCTTCTCAAAACTCTCCTTGCCTGCTAGTTTCCAAGACCACAGTTTCTTTGTTCTCACATTTGTGAGTCTTGACTTGCTGTGTCCTCTGCCCCTTGGGATACAGGGCTGTTGTTTTATTCTGTTTTTAGAGTGCCTCTGATTAGGGGATGCCTAGACAAGGTATCCCCTAAGGGTCTTTCTTCTTTCCTTTTCTCTGCCTGACAACTCAGCTGCTCTGAGAGGCCGTAAAGTGAAAGTAGCCTCCTGGTCCTCCTGAAGCTTCCTAGACATGGTCCTTTCCAGCCTGAATTATTCCCTGATTTTGTGGATTTGTCAGGGTGATTTGTGATTCAGCGAGGAGAGAAAAGCAATTAGCTGTATCTTGCCCTGGTTTCTGCACCTTGGGAACAATCACTCCAGCTTGTGATGAAGCACAATCTCATCACGTCATGCCAGAGTCTACCATGTGGTTGCTTACATCTGCTCAAATTAACATAGGGTTGGGTTCAGTTGGCCAGACACTGACACCAGCTGTATTTAGTTCTCACAGCCTTGGCAGGTGCAGTAATTCGATGAGGTTAACCACCAGTTAAAGGGATGCAGAAACCACTTCTCATGTTTCAAGCTATTGTATTTTGTGTGGTAGGAAATGTCCCTTCTACCTATATGGTTATTGATCATATCATTAAAACGTAACAGTGGCTGGAAACTAGAGCTATGCGAAAGTATCAGCAGTTTTATTTCCCAGAGATATTGTCAAGAAATATCACCTCCTGTGACCTCTCCATCATGTTTGTATTCAGGTGAACCCAATATTTCTAAATTTAAAAAGAAAATGCATAACAACTGATATGCATTGAATTTTTTCCTTTTTCAGGCACAAATTTAGCAAGGATGAAGGAATGATCCAAACCACAGACTAATCAGAGTCAACTTGAAACCCAGCTCAGGTGTCTAACGCTTTTACAAATGTTGGCCAAAGCTTTGGATCAGGAATGAAGTAAAAAACCAACCCAAACAGCTCCATTCTGTCATATTAATAACAGGAGTGTGCAGGGAATCCTGAGCACAAACACTGCGTATTTCATCCCAATTGTCCTTATTGGATATTTCCTATTTTAAGAGTAGCCTTTGAATCTTATGCTTCATCATTCCTTTACAATTGATTCCAAAACATGTAAAATTCTCACTGGAGTACATCAGAGCCTGACTCAAAGACCACTGTATTGTTGGGAAAGCCTCTCTCGTTGGCTCAAAGCCTCTGGAGGTGGCATACTGAGATCACTGTATAAACTCACCATTTAGCTACATAATCATGGGTGTTTCACTGACAGCATGACCTCCCTCAGTGGCTTTCACCTCTTTTTTCCTACTCTTGCTAGGAGAGAGCTACCTTATTGCCTCTGGGTATAGCACTTTGCACAGTAGTGCCTTATAATGTTGTGCTACATATGTAGAGCATCCCTCATGGTGTGACCGACAGCCTTTTGGCTGGCTTCATAAGTTCTATGGCGTGCAGCTTTCCCAAGTTATCTTATGTCTGATTTATGTTTAATTGTCTTTTTTGTAGCAATTTGCCATGTTCAATTTCTGAAGTTATGGTTAAACAAATTAATAAATTTCTAAAGGCTACTAATTGCTAATTAACCCAGCATGGGAAGAGTCCTGGTAAAATGTGTGCTGTGTGTCCCCATATATGCCAGAGCTCTCACAGGGTTCACACAGTTTGCTCACTAAAACCAGTCCTATGAATCTTCATTAAGCCAGAAATTATAGGCACTATCACAGCTCTAATTCTGCTTTCCACATCCGTATCTGAGATGGTGCATAGCAAAGATACCACTTCATTTCCAAATAATTTACAAAGGGTGTATTTTTCCCCACTGAGAAGTTGCATTGTAACAGCAATCAGCAATTCAGAGCTTTCAATTAAACATTGTGCCATTTAAATGGCAGTAAAAGGGAAATGGTAGAGCAGAATGGGAAGGAATCTAAAAACAGGTGCAATTACACTCATTTTTATTTCAGACTCTTAAATTTTAATGTCTTTTACAGGCACATGAATAAATGAATTATGCAGGATTCACAACTATTGGGAATTAATTCATACTGTTCCAGAAAGCTCTAGTTCAGCAGAGGTAGCAAAGGGAATAATAGGTTCTATAGGCGCCAGCTGTTGGCCATAGGTCTTCCAGTGAGTCCAGGTACATGCCAGCAAGTTACAGCACCTGCTGTGTGGCTAAGGTTCAGGGGGAGTGATCCCACCATATCCTGACAAAAATCACTTCCTACCAATATCAGTGGGAGATAGCTGGCTTCTTACTTTGTCTCCATGGAGAACAGTGGTGGCATGTTTCCCCACCATTCTCAAGTACTATTGACAATACAAGTTGCTTTCTTTGGACAAGCAAAGTCACATACCTGTGACCTTGGTAACTGTCATTATTAGCTCAATCGCCTCTCATGAAGATCCAAACATTGATTTGCAGTTAGATTCACACTGCATAAGTGTATCTGTAACTTCGGACCATTTCATTTAGGCTCCTTGGGCGTTGCAAATTTCCTTCATTTCAAGGCCGTTTACACCTAATGGGATTTACGCTTGCTAACGGTAATTCTGGAGCTGAGGCTGCTGCTGTGGTCAATGGAAGTTTGAATGTTCCTCTAAGGATCTTACTTCGATGTCTGAAATTTGATGACATGAATACTCCTCCTTTACCTCTCTGAGGCAAAGGACACGTCTGAAATAACAGCTCCAAAAAGAAGCACTGATTTGATTAAAACAAGCACCTCATTTCTTTTCTAAAGGTCTAGTATCCATGAAAGCACTGGAATAAGGCTTGACCTGGGTTATTTTATTGTTTTAGGCAGGAATCCAACCCTTTACAAATTTTAGAGAACATCAGCTGCTGGTCTGAATCATACCAAGCCCTTTTTGCCATGTTTTTGAGTAGCTTGTGTTCTCACCAGTCAATAGAAGTGGAAGAAGCTGAGAAGCTCGCATGGGATTTTCCGCACCTTGCAAAACTAGGAGCTTATTATACCATTGCTCCCTACCAGTTTCTGCAAACAGCTGCAAATGCCCAGACTGCCTTTCTCCAACACTTCTTCTCTGAAGTGAGCCAGGGTTGTCAACAGAAAAACCTATTTTCCAAATGTGTTTGCAGCATATACACGCACATCATGTACTCAGGTATCTTTTCTCAGGTGTGAAATAGCAACATAAGGTCAGATGGCCACAACACTTGTTTGCAGTGTGAGTTTCGTACCAGACATGAGATGCTGCTAGGTACCTCTTGCTCAGCAGCCATCACTCTCCAATTCCATTCTACCCTCTACATGCATCTGAAGGTTGGCTCACAGTGAGTGTCTGGCACAGTGGACATAGCATATCCCATTAAATTTTGCCCTAGGTGCAAAAGTGTGAGAAGAGGGAACACAGACTCGCATATGTAAATGCAACTAATTCATTGTTGTGGTTTAACCCGGCGGGCAGCCAAACACCACACAGCCACTTGCTCACTCCCCTCCCGCAGTGGGATGGGGGAGAGAATCGGAAAAAAAAAAAAAGTAAAATCCATGGATTGAGATAAAGACAGTTTAATAGAGCAGAAAAGGAAGGGAAAATAATAATAATAATAATAATAATAATAATAATAATAATAATAATAATAGAATATACAAAATAAATGATGCACAATGCAATTGCTCACCACCCGCTGGCTGACGCCCAGCCAGTTCCCGAGCAGCGATTGCTGCTCCCCAGCCAACTCCCCCCAGCTTATACACTGAGCATGACGTCATATGGTATGGCATATCCCTTTGGTCAGTTGGGTCAGCTGTCCTGGCTATGCTCCCTCCCAGCTTCTTGTGCACCTGGCAGAGCATGGGAAGCTGAAAAGTCCTTGACCAGGGTAAGCACTACTTAGCAACAACTAAAACATCAGTGTGTTATCAACATTCTTCTCATACTAAATCCAAAACACAGCACTGTACCAGCTACTGGGAAGAAAATTAACTTTACCCCAACCGAAACCAGGACATTCATGCAGCTGATGGCTTCAGTATCTGGTCATCTTGATCTATGTTAAAAGGTTCACACAGGAACAAATAGGAACAGAAACAGGAACTTTGCTGTTCAGCTTTACCTACATCCATTAAGTTAGTAGCCTTTTGGTTTCATGATCTTGATTACGGGCTCTGGAAAATGCAGCAAAAAAACCTCCCCCTCCCTCTCTCTGCCCAAGTTTCTACAGTGGGTAAGGAGCTGCAGACCAGCTGTGTCACAGCACCGCATTTCTTTGTGTTACTGTATTTTTTAAAACCTTTATTATTACTCTTCAGGGCATTACACTGACATCACTGCCACTCCCATCACATCAGGGGAAACTGGCTAGATAAAAAGGCAATCCTGTCTGTCCTCTGTCTGCACTGAAGGCAACAGTTTTAGGGAGGAATTACAATATGAGGCTATTAAAATTATTAAGAGTATCAGGTTCTAACTTTGCTAACAGCAGTGTAACTTCACTCCCTTTTTCCATGGTGCTTTTTAATTTATTCTCATCTGAGAATATCCTTGATTCTGAGGCTAGGAACACACATGGAGTTCACACGATTTGCCTTTGAATTAAACTTGTTGCTGCATCTCAGATGAAGAACTGAGATAGCGTTAAGAGGAACAAAGAGTCCTCCCAGTACTTCCCTCCCTTCCATCCCTTGTAGTGAGATCAAAGATCCCTGAAGTGTAACAATAGTTTATAGAGGAGGGAAAAGCAAATCTTCATCCCCCTCCTACTGAGGTCTTTCCCTGATTTCAGGCTACTTTCTGCATGCAGTCGGTGTGATCTGTAGAGTAGGGTGCTCCCAGAAGAGTCCCAAACTCTTTGATCCCCAACTACTGTGGTTTGGCTTTTTTGACAGCCTTGTAGTCTGCGTTTGCATCCCCAGCCACAGCAGAATGTGCAACCTTTAACAGGAGGCTGGCTGATGCCTCAGGAGTTGTTCTCCCACTGATAAGCATTTGGTTAAGGTAAATATAAACAAGGAAGATTTCCTTGAGTGATAAAGGATTAGTGGCAGCCAGGGAAGCAGCTTCTTGTTGGTCATCCACTGAAAAGTATCTTCTGTTATTGCAATGGGATCTCCTGCAAGTAATTCTTCCCTTCTGCCAGCTGATCTGCAGCACCCTTCTGCTTTGTGTGCATTTGCAAAAGGGGTAAAAAACAAACCCTACTTTGCTCCAGAAGACAAGCTACTCATCCGTATCAGCTCACTGTCATTCTCATCTCGGAGTTAAGCTCCTTTAGCAAAGGTGTAACAAACTCTAGCTCAGACTTTCTCTTCCAGAGCCATTAGCTCCTCCCCGCCACCCATCTGCCCTGTCCAGGGACATCTCTGCCAGTTCCTACACAGCCAAGTGATACGTCCAACATACCCCAAGTAGCCTGTGGGAACCCATCACCCAACACCTCTGTCAGGGTAGGTCAAGAGGAGCCCACTGCTCTTTGCTCTGTCATCTGTGGGCAGGACTGGATTCCCTCTGCGTAGAGACCAGGCTGTGTCGTTAGCTTCTCTAGGAAAAAAAAGTGCTCTGAATAGAGACTGAAGACCTGCTTTGGTAAGAGAGATGAGGATACGCCCAGCTCCAGCAGCTGTTCATGTGTTTTCTGTCAAAACGTTCAAGTGTGAGACTCCAATATGTGTATTTTTATAATTTCCAAAGTACAGATTTTGTGAGTCAATACCTGTGAAAATCCTTCAGCTCAATTGTATTCTGGTGTTTTTCTCACAGGGAGAAAGGTGCTTTTTTCAATCCTAAGAGTTTCACAAACCTAGATTGTGCTGGAGCTAGTTAGGAAAGATTTCTTTTTATAGCTATGTCCTCACACAGCTGACCTGCTGTCAGAGCCATATTATTTCTTCTAGCACATCTGAGTTACAAAGATTTTATTTATGGAATTTTATCTCCCTTCCTGATAACAGTAATTTTAAAATGTCAAACTTTTGGAAGCACTCTAAAAAAAAAAAGAAAGAGATAAAGGTAACTCTGTGGCCTGTTTAAGAATAGCTCTTTCTAGAAGAACAAAGCATATGAAAATAAGAATGTATAGAAATCTGATTTAGATCAATATACTTGGTTGGCAGCTCATTGACCTGTGGTGGCACATAAGTCTCAACAAGACAATCCATGAAATGCCTGCAAAAATATAAAAATTAAACAAACACCCCATTCCCACAGTTGCAAACAAAATGGGAGAAATAAGAGCGCTTTCAGTGTTCAGCCTGATCCTTATTTGCTTTTAAATGACATGCCACTGGGGCAGCATTGCATAAAATTGTCCTAAGACTTCCTGTAAAAGGTGTTGTTTTTTGATTCAAAACAGTTGGAAAAACACATGTCTAAATGAAAGTGCACTCAGAGGACCAGCTGTCGAGATGACTGTGCCACTTGAAGTCTTGGAGAATATAGTGGAAAGCTGTCTCAGATCTGGCAAAGAAACAAACTCAGGACTGATCTTCAAATCAGGAGTCAGCGTGCCAACAGGAGTGCAAATATGAGGGTGCGCAAGAAATTGGATGTGAAGCTACAGCCATAACGGATAAGTAACAAAGACTTATAAATGTGACTATTTCTTGAAACAATCTGGGTTTGGTGCTTTTTTAATTTGGAAAATTTCACTGGGCAATGGCTGCCTTACTAAGGGCGGTACTAGAAAACAGAGCAATTCAAGGAAGAGCAATCAATGGCAAAAAGAATGTGATTTCATGACATAGATTAATTATGCGATTATTAAACTCCACTGATTTATATAGGAAGTCATGTAAACTATCACTTACCAAAAGCGTGCCATTGCCAGCCTCTAATGGACATAAGACGAAAATGTGTGACTGGAAGCTGTGTGCAAACAGAAAAGGAGAAAGAGAGAAGAAATCCTGCTTTTTATGGTTTTTGAAGGTAACAGGAGACATTGAGAAAACACCTGATAGTGAAATGCTATCAGGCTGTTGACTAGTCTCGAAGGAAAATCTCTGAAAATCACAGGAGTGAGAACACTTATGGAGACTTGGAAGAAACAGCTGAAGGATTAGGCCACCCACTGCTGGTTCCTTAGCTGTCTTTAAGCACTTATCTTCTGTTTCATTCAGTGAAAGTTGGCGTTTATCTTCTGGAACTAGCTGACATATAGAAAAGTACCCTAATGCCCTTCTGTTCACAGTCAGGATGTGCATTTTCACCCAAACTTTTTTTCGGGCGTCTTTTTCCATTCAAACTGTTCAACTGCAAGTACAAGATCCTCTTGGTCCCTGTTTGAAAAGCTCATGGAGGTCAGTTGCTGACATACACCGATCTATCACCCAAATTTCAAAACCCTGAGTGACGATATGCACATGCGTGGTGGGGAAGGGAGAGGGAGAAAGCATGCTACAGCCGTCCCTTTGAGCTTGCAGAAAAGCACTGCTAATAGGTAGGGGGAGAAATGGTGGCGGTGTCCAGACATGAAAGTAAGTCACCATATCGCTGGTTCAGCTGTGCTCTGCACACCGAGGAGCTGGGAGCACCAGCTCTGAGAGAAAGAGGCAGTGAGAGGTGGAGGCATACAGCTGATGTAGTCTGAAATAACCAGATGTGCAATTTTAAGGCATGAACAGGTGTGGACATCTCTGAATGCACTTTTGTCTGGGTAAGTGCCCTGCAGAGCCCGGAGATCAAAGTTAGGCTCTGGTGGTGGAAGAGAGGTTTGTCTTTTGAAGAACTGGGAGAAAGCTCATTTCATGAGCAGACAATAAGTGGATAAATGTTAGCTGGGAGGGTTCAGGGCTGAGAAAATCAGAACAATGAAAACTTTGCCAGGATTAAAAGCATCATCTTCTCTATGTTTCCTCATTACGTTCTTTCACTTGGCTGGCTCTGATCCAGTAGACGCTTGGATAGAGCTCATAGTTACATAAAGGAAAGCACCTGAAATATCTCTTTGTCATATGTGCACCCACACACGTATAGGTATATAACCTCTAGATTTAAAACTTGTCCTACTGGGAAGTGAAGAATTGCCATGGGACTTGCTTGTGAGGCATCACCCTTCCCTTCATCTCTATCCAATTGCTTTGTCTGTGACATGACTGAGGTTGCAAAGGGCTTCGCACATTTGTGTGCCTGCCACTAGAAACAAATATAAAATAAAAAAATCTGGTGGAAGGAAAACAATGGGCTTTATTTAACTCCCAGAGCCTCTTTGTTTTCCTTCTGGCCACATGCGTGGGCTCAGCTACTGTCCTGCTTTCCACCAACTCAGTTCTCTATAGGTCTCTTTTTGCTCGGATAATACTTACCGAGTTCACACAGATCTTTCTGCACATGCATTCACTAGTGATTTCTGCAGGAACGCAGACTTGCTTGATATGTAGCATATTAAACCTTCACATTTAATCCCACTATCGTTACTATTGTCGTGATAGCGTAGTGTGGCTGCAGTCTTAAGCACTGCACAAGGGTAAAACAGAGGGTAAAACAGTCCCTGCCTAGAAGAGCTTGAAGACAGACAGACATAAATCAGCAACCACCACCACCACCACAACAACAAAACAATCAGAAATAAAGAGGGCAGAGGCTTTTTTTCTCCTCCTTTGCCTTCTGCTAACCACCCCTCTCATCTCCGTCCAGCGGTGAAGACACGTGCTCCACCCTGCTTTGTCCATGCAGAATGTTGCCCCTGGCAGAAAGGGGCCTCATGCCACATCTGCGTTGCACAGTGAAGACAGAGGGAAAAGAACAAGCCGGCATGCCTCTGACTGACCTGTCTCATTGATGTGGGTAACAACAACCCGCATGGGCTCTAGCAGGCGGTAACTCTCAGATGCCTGTCCCCCCAGAAGCCCTGCCCGTGCACCCCATCAACGGACAGTGCACACAAATGAGGCTGCGCTGCTCCAGCTTTCAGCTCTGCTCAGTTACCAGTTATGTTATCACAGGCACAGTGGCATGCACCTAACTTTTGGAAAAGAGAAAGAGGAAAAATGGAAGAGGAATCCCCAACCTACTTTCTCCCAGTCTCGCTCATCCCCAACCCCATTCTCCCCTGAAGTAACTCCCAGCAGGGCAGAGTTGGGAGCTCCCAGCTCTCATCCCTCTGTCATGAGACCCATAGACTAGGGATGGACAAGCGCTGGCACATCTGACCAGGAGCTGTTCTCCTATGTATATGGGAGGGCCTGCAATCTGAAGACAAATTCCAGCTTTTAGATAGGAGGCAGTGACTCCTTTCACCTCCTCCTAGCAATGGATGTGAGTAATATGAAGACAGAGAGACAGGAATAATTTAGTCTGAATTTGAGGAAGTCAGTCCTTGGTTACATTGCATTGAGCATAGGTTTTGCAGTCCTTGCGTTGCCATTTTCCAACATGCCACAGAGTTTTGCACTGACAGTTTTTAAACTGCAACGAAGAAGCTGTTAGAGGTGAAGCTACATGTTTTGACAGCTGGATAGTTGACAGCCAATGCTTTAGACACCTAGGGAGGCCTTGGGAGTCAGTTTACAGCTCTAGGATAAGCACATTAAGTGAATGTATTGGCAAAGTACAAAGTTATTAAGAATGGTGGGATTTAAATTGTCATCAGAAAACCATCACCATCTTGGCTTGCACTCGACTCTTGTTTTGCAGGCTACCTGTGCAACGACATGCTGTTTCCCAGCACGTGGTGAATTCCACAGCGGTGGAGTCCCACAGTATCATGGGCAGCATGTAGCTGGCCTGCTTCACCTGTGCTCTTAGTAATTACAACTCTGGCCTGGATTTTATACTCTTCAGCAGGTTAAAATTGGAAGGGTCCCATTTTGCCTTCTGCCTTGGCTAGTCTTCTTCCCCATTCTTCTCTAACTAGCCTGCAACCCTGGTTTGCAAAGACTGCACGTAATAAACTAAGGTGATTTAAAGCAGTTGAAGATATTGTTACCAGTCCCGTTTCACTGGATTTGAAAATTCAGCACTAAATCTCCACCAACCTTGTTTTGCTGGGCTTTAACAAACCAGGCTTCCTACCTGAAATACATAACATTTGTTGCACAGATGTAAGAAATCCATCTGTGGTGACACATACACACACAACCCAAACTCACTTTCGGAGCAATCCATCATCTTAGTGATTTTTTCCTTTCCTTGTTTTCCCATGGAGATGATTAATTCAATTCAAAACTTACTCCTTCATCTTGAGAGCTAATGCAAGGCTTGTTTAGGAGTAGCTCTAACCAAGATATGTGAGGATATTTGTAGCTGAGCCAAGAGGCCCCGTTCCAGCTCCAGCCGACATGCAGCCCTAACAGCTGATCCAGACATCTACCAAACAGCTGGCAGGATGCGGCCCCAGCTGTTAGAAAAAATGACAGGGAATGGTGTCTGTTTAAGGAGGCAGAGGAGAGAGTTTAAATCCTATGACCTAGGGACTAGCAATACACAAAGGAAGAGGTTTTCAAACACGGTCTGTCATACGTATGCGTATGCGCATATGCACACAGGCTTAATTGCAATGGGCTATAATAAAGGAATTTGGGATGATAGTAGCCTCAGTACAGGTAGGTGTGTCAAGGCTCTATGTGTTGTTCGGCTCCCAATAAAAGGATCCCCTTGGGAACCTCCCTCCACGTGAGGGAGAGAAAAGCAGGGGGAAATGGCGGGGCCTGCGTGTGTGGCTGCTCTAGCTTTTAAGGGTGTGGAGTTGCATTTGTGAAATTGTTTCCTTGCATCCACACGTTGCAAAGTCACGCCAAGTGCTTTAGTAGATCCATCGTACATCAGGTAGCAAAAGATACTGAAGCCATCTGTCTTGCTCCTAAATAAGACCACTGTTTAGATCTCAGAGTTGCTTAAGGTCAGATTTGAAAAGAAATTCAGGAGCCTAGAAGTAATGTGCTGCAATGCTTGACATTTAGGAGCCAGGTCTCTGGAATGTGATCCAGAAATTGAGAGCGTCTTTGCTCCTTACATGAAGTCTGGTGTCTCCAACCTGCTGCCCAGACAGGGAGGACATGCAGCTACAGATGCTCACTGAGGAAACACTGAGGACAGTGGTGTGAGTAAAGTCCAATCCCTCCAGATGCCCCACTCCAGGTAACAGGGAGAAGTCAAGAAAAATATTGTACTAAGTTGATTTGGTACCTGAGCTGATTTTCTCCGAGTGAGGTCTGACTATACACTGCATTGGGCTGACATGGGATTGTACATAGGTCATATGTGGAGATACATCCATCCACAGCTTGCGGCCTCTGTACTTTCTCACATAAAATCTTGAGGATTAACTGCAGAGACGGAAAAGCCCTCTTAGCTGCTGAACCCCAGCCCCCTGCAGTATGGGATTATCCTCTTGGTAGATCCTGCTGTAGCTCAGTTAATAGGGGAAACAGAAAACCAAATGAAATGAGATATTTGGCTTCATGGAACTCAATTTGGAAGCTGCACTTTCATGAACATCTGGTAATGCTGCCTCCCACTCATAAATGTCAAATGCAGGACCCTCCATGTCCCTTTGGTTGGGATCTTCCCCTTCTGCTGCAACACTTTAACCAGGGAAGAATTTAGAGCATTTCCTTCTTCCCAGCAGGTTAGAAACTGCAGGCTTTTAAGGAAAAAACTGGTTTGTTTCCCACTACTTTATTTTTACTTTCTGGTCTGAAGGGACCATTTTATATCTTCTCATTCATTAAAAGTCCTCACACATTTTTCTGGTCTTTGTGTCAGAAACAGATTTATCTTTCCTTATTATATTCTTAAATTTCAATTGAGCCTGGAAGTTAATGTCTTTCTGTAAGTAACTGTAGGTCAGAGCTTTTGCTTCATTATATAGTAATTATTTATTTAATTGGAGCTTTTTGAAAGGTCTAAATCAGGAAGGCCAGCTGGAAGCCTGTGGGTTGGCTTTGGCCTGTGGACCAAATCCCCACAGAGGAGACAGGGACATCTATTTTGGCAGTGAATATGCTGCCATAATTGTGGCTTGCTCCAATGCCAAGCCTTGGTGGACACATGAGCCTAGCCACCACGATTGTTGTGTGGACATGGGAGAACAGAAGGACCCCTGAGTACGAGCTAAGTCTGGCAGTTAGCTCTGGACCCGGTCTCTAATTTGGCCTCCAAAAGAGAGTCACAAAACTAGGATTTAGGTCCTATGGTTGGCAAAGTCAGATGATCCAGGTTAACTCATTTGTCATCATAAATACGATGAAAATTTAACAACTGTTGGCACGTGGATCATACTGGAAACTAAGGATGGGCTCTAACACTTCGGCTACAATGCATTAAACGTAAGTGGTTATAGCTATAGCTAACCTCAGGGCAGCCTCTTCTGCCATGCTTTGTCCTGCTCACATGTGCAGAATATCCACAAGATTTCCACCTCAGCACAGAAGCAGCAGAAGACAGCATGTTGTTTGGATGCACAGACAGTTGGCCCCAGCCCCGAATTCACTGAAATCAATGTTAATCGCCTTCCATGGGCTTTGGTTTAAAACTGCTGAAGATAAATATTGTTCAGGGAACAAAAAATGCAGCCATTGAGTTCTCAAAGGTAAAAAACAATAAAATCATGTCAATGAAAATAACCACAGGTACAAGGGTTCCTAGCTTGATGTTAGTACAGTGATCCCTGACTGTGTAGGGTTGCAGTTCCCAAAGGTATTTTCCTTCCTTTCTCACCACAAGCAGCCATCCCGTAAGACCCTAATGAACTATCTTGTGAGGTCCCTAATGCAGTGGGTAGAAGTGAAACAAATCCACGTGACCAGACTATCCACAAGGGTTTAGCCGCACATTTAACATTTCCCCTTCTGTTACACAAGACTACCTGTGTGGTATCTCTGCTTGCTCCCTGGAGGTGTTATATTAATGGTGATACAAGCCTGCACTGGAAGTACATAACCTCCATTAATGAGCTCCTGTGTATGAAAAAGGGAAGATATTCTAAAGGATAAAACGTTAACTTTCTAACAAATTTATGCAGAGATATCCCAGGTGAAATGGCTGCAAATCAGCTTATCCAAGAATCAGCATCTTCTGCATTTTTAATTTATCACTTGTCTTAAAATAGTGTTCAATGGTCCTAACCCAGAAGGAGGAGTACTTAATTAGAGACTGCCCTTGACTTAAAAAGCTTATAGACTAAGTTCAGGTGGTACACAGTGTAAAAAAACTGCTAGAAAGGTCTAGTAAGATAACCTTGCTGTAACTCTATGACTTAAAAAATGAGGAACTGTTTCTGTGTTCATCATTTCTGTCTTCATGAGCAGAATCTTCAGAATCCCATTAGCCGGTGTTATTGCTTTTTCCCCCTTCCCATTTCCCAGTATTGGCTGTGGCTGTCTAAAATTTGACTTAGGATAAAGATATGTTCCTCCTGTACCTTTCTCCCAAACAATACATGCACCTGGCTGAACCTCCTTCCCAAGTGGGAGTATACTGCATATACTAAACAGAGTCAAAAATTAATGTTCTTACTGTTCTGTGAAAGCTGCCAAAGGGTTTTCTGGCTGATTCAGCTTCATTTCCTTATGGGGAGTGTCTGTAAGACACTATCCTGGCACACCATTAAGAAACTCTAGTGGCTAATCATTTTTCAACCAGCAGTCCTCCTGCTTAAGTGAAATTTCTTGTCTCTCATTGTCTGCTGCTACTTGCAAAAACATGACCAGAACACACAATTGAGTGTTACTAAATTTTAATGCAAAAGATTATATTTTTAGACAAGTAATTCAGCAGAGTTCACTAGCTAAATTCAAGGAACTCTGCTGAAATATTTTATTCAATATTTTAACAGTTCTTTTCTTGACCTTTCTGAAGCACACTTCAAGAAACTTCAGTGTTTCCCTGGCGAACAACCCACCCCAGACCTGCAGTAGAGGACATAGTCTAGCCCTGTCCATCACATTCACCTTAACAAGGCAGCTGTGTTCTGCCATAGAGCATTTCCAAAGTTGTTTCCATGAATTAATTTGTCCTCCAACAATTCCACGGCAATACCAAAAAAGAACTGTGGATATTTTAATGATGGCCAGTACAGCCAATGACATAACTACAAAAACTTTCATGTCAGCAAAGCACATACTGATTTCTCCAAAGCATTTTGGCCTAATAGAATCATAACTGTCTACCAGGAGAAGTAATTTTGTTGTTCTGGTGTAGTTTGTATGATTGGTTACCTACATCCCTCTGTTTTCAGTCTTCTAATTTAGAGTGTTACCTCTTTGAGATCTGGACCATTTATTCCCTAGCACAGCAGAGTCATGAACACGACCAGGATGCTTAGGCACGTATGTTTATTTAACTAAAAACAGCTGAAAAATTGTCCCATGTTCCGGGGACATCCTAAAAGAGAATAGGAGAATATTATTATTATTATTATCATGGCTGCCAGTGAAAAATCAGTCCTCTAAAAAGCACATTAAAAGACACCCTTTAAAACACAGTTAGAAGTTGCCTATCAGCCAATCACTCCTTCTAAATGTTTATGGCAGAAGTACTAATAGTGACTTATATACATAAAAGCTTATAAGCATATATTCATAGAAGTTTTCCTTATATCATTACTGTTCCATATGCACAAGGGACAAAATGGCTTTTTGTACACAGGCTTGTGTGAAGCAGCACTGAGATGTGATGATCTACACTTGATGTCCCTTTCTTGCCACCACACAAACAGCCCCTAAATGGTTTACCCTTATGCACAGCATGGTGCCTCTGTAATACTTTAGCCTTCAAGACTTAAGCATATCTTCCTCTTAAGTTAGTTAAAGCTGCATCGGTTTAAGATCACAATCTGCTAATGGAGAGCCATGAGGTATTATTAACCATAAAACATGGAACTGATCAGAACTGTCAATATTTTTATGGAACATGATTTTGGTAAAATCATAAGCAATTTTCTGCTATTGTTTGGAGAACACTTACACTATCTATATCATTCCTTTCCAAACTATAAGTAACCAGGGAATTATTTGGTCGGGCTGACTGAGGATGTGGGGAAGTGACAGTGTAAAATGCTAGGTTCTTCTTGAAAGGGAAAGGACATGGTCACATGGTCAGATTCGCAGGAGTGAGTGAAGTTCCTGGGTTACAGAAGTTCCACTGAATACAGAGAAACAATCAAATTATTAAACACTTGTTACTATTTTTTTTATTTAAGTTGGAGCTTACATTGGCCTATTGCAGCTAAGAGCTGTACATGTCCCTAACTGCTCACAAACAAAGAATAAGGTAGAAAACAACACGAATACAGACAGAATGAAATCCTGAGGCAGTGCAAGTTACAGTACTAGACACAGTTGGTGACTTTATGCCATTTCAGTAGCAGATTCTTAAAAAAATTACATATTCCTATGATTATTTCGACGCACAGTATGGTAGCAAGGTCCTGTCTCCCCCTTCTCCCCCAGTCTTACTTTGGAAGATCTATATATTTCTGCTTCTCATCCCAGCAGAAGACAGAGCATGAAGACCTGTAGAGAGATGCTCATTTAGAATACCATCAATTTTAGAATTTCCACAAAAGAATCAGCGTCGGCATGAGTTCTGTAGGAAGGTCCTACCTGGAGTGCTGAAACTCTTTCTGAGCTGATCTAGCCATGTAGTTTATATTTCATGTGTGAGAACACATTATCTGCAGCACGACAGCACCAGGTTGGAGAAGGGATGATAAAATGTACAGACAGCTCCTGTTGGCTAACTACTAAGTGATTATGACTCTTCAGCCCAGAAAACAGACAGTAATGATAAAAGTCTGTAAAATCATAAGCAATACAGGGAAAGTGAAAAAGTAGTGATTCTTCACTGTCTCTTGCAGAACAAGAGGATGTCATGTGAAAGTATCAGGAAGCAAGCCCAGAGACAACTCTTCACACATGTTGTTAAACTGTAGGACTGCTCCCCACAGGATGTGGGGGACCTGGGTTCAGGAAGGAACTGGACCAGTTCATGAAGGAAAAATCCATTGAGGGTTATTAAGTACAAAAATTCTAAATCTGGTTTAGAACATCACTGAATTACAAATTATTGGCAGCTGGGATAGTATTCTGGGAAAGTATCCCTGAATGCTTTCCCTAGCTCTTCCACGGGGATCTACAACAGGGCTAGACTGACCTTTGGTGTGAGATGGTGTACTTACATCACAGAATTAGTTTAGATTCAAAGGAAGAAGTGCCCAGCTTGTGCGACAACTGTAAAACTATACATTTCAGGATGTCTCTCTTGTGTTCTGCTTCAGAAAGCTAGCCAAGCCTGTAGGCACACATTTAGCTCCGTTGAAACTAATGCAAAACTTAAAGCTCAAATGTAAGCTCAAACGGAACTTAAACTCCAGTTTCAAAGACACAAGTGCAAGGGTCTGTGATGGAAAGTATCATTCTCAATGTAGACACTTGCAGGACTGTATTGTATTCAGCCACATGCAAATTAAAATACGACCAAGCATTGTTCTTTAAAGGGCCTTGCTTCAGCCCCGCATATTTGTTTTGAAACTTAGAAAGCTATTTAAAACAATGAACCTGGGAGATAATGTGGTTAATTGTTGGGTTATGTAAATGTCCCTGACAAAGCTTCTCAGGTGAAAAAGCACCAGTGGGTTTCTCTTCTTTAACTGAAAACTCAACCATGAAACCCAGTGCAATTCATCATCAAACAGATTTTTCACACCTGTTCGGAAAAGGTAAAAACCACCAAGGAACCATCTGGGTGTCAGAAGCAGCATCTGGAGTTGTAGGGACTGCTGATTCACCATCCAACTAGGAAGCAGAGGTGTTATTTTTTCCACAGGCTACTTAGCTATGTTCCACCACTCCTTTCTTGCGCAGTTGAGAGATTAGTCTATCTTTGCCCTCTATTATATTTACCAGGAAGAGGGCTGTGCAATGACCTGAGTGCAATATTGCTAACTGAAGATGGTGGTAAACAAGCAGGTTTTTATAGCTGGAATTTGAAGCAGAACATTTCCTTTCCCTTGAAGCCAGAGCTGCTTAGCTTTGGAGCAGGCGTGAACAAACGGATTCACCTTAGGAAAAAGAAGTGTGAATGAGTTTTTTTATTATTTTATTTATGTATTTATTTTATGCGTTCCAAACAATGGCAACTTGTATTTCATATGCTTTTTATCTCTCTTCAATTGAGATGTTGACATTTTTGATTAAATCTTTGATTAACCCAAACCTGAACCCATTTTCTCAAGCACAGAACAAGGAAACACTCTCTCTTTTTTTTTTTCATACCTTTTTGGATGGCTGATAATTTTCTGTGTCATTTCTGTAACATTTTTCAGCATGTGCAGTCTTGCAATATCACCTCAAGCTTTTAATTCTACTCAGAAAAATAGATTCAACTCAGTGCAAATTATGCCAGATAATGTCGCTTTTCACGCAGGATAAAAGAATACCAAGTGCAAACAACAAGAACTTAGATTGTTTATTTAACCCTATACAGTGCTCATTATAATGGAATCCTGCAGACAAAAACATCACTGTATTTTGAAGACATCAACAGAAGGCATCAGATTCACGAAAAAGTCAAGAGGACTCAGTCAGTACTCTCAATGCAGAGTTATTTGGAAATTGTCACTGTAGTTATCTAATAAACTATCTAATTTAAAGGCCACTAATTTAGGTGCCTAACCTCAGTGCGGGGAGGTTGCAGTTAGGAATCTACCTCTCCTAACTCTCTGTCTTGGGAATTCCAGATTTTAGGGGGGAGTTAAACAAGCATTAGAGGTTGTCCTTGAACCTTATGCAAACAGGGATACTTATGTTGGGATCTACAATGTAAGATATTCTGCTGTGAAATAATAACCAAAAAAGCATGTAATGTTGGAGTATTAATCCTCTTGCTATTGTTATAAGTCTACCAATCATTGTCATAGTGATGGGCTGTCTGATGAAGCCTTCAACTTGAAGTTGGGTGGTTTCTGGAAGACTGCTGTAAGTTATCACAGACAACAGAACTCAATATACCACAGAAATTGAGAGTGATATGTATAGGATTGTTATGATATAATGTATTCATTTGTATATTTTGTACTTGGCAGAATAGATGAATTAATAATGATCCTGTCTGACCTATTTGCAACAGCATCTCTATGGAATGATCTTCATGTAATTTCAGTCATTCAACTCTAAATTTTAGGCAGCCAACATTGTGAATTTTGCCCATTGCCTTTTTTTTTCCTTCTTCTAGGTATTTTTAGAGCAAGTTTTACTGTTTTTTTTTTAAAGTCTTTTGTTTGCATGCTGGAAAAAAAAAGCTCTGTTTGCATCTTTTCCCTGCAGAACCAGTCACGCTGTGTTGTAATAATAACCAAATCCCTCCCCACATCAATGTCACAATGTTTGTTTTAGCAATCTTAAGTTCAGCTGCCAGCTGTTCTGTTCTTTGGATTTTATTGCAGGAAGTATAAATTCCCCTTGGCTTGGCTGGAGGTGCTTTTAGAAGCCTTCGAGGGGGAAGGGTAACGGAGGAGGGACGGGAAAGGAGAGAACAGCATGTCTATTTTTGTTGGGGCGGGGTGACAATCAGTTAAGGACTATTAAGCTTGATGGCCTTGGTGTTATAGCATTGCATCTCTTTTTACCATTTCTTAATCACTACAGAGTAATAACATCTTTAAAATTTATTGGGACAATTAGAAGAAAGCATAGTTCCTTTGACCCCAGCTGTTTCAAAGACTTCTATGGTTTTCTTTTCTCTCTCCCTCTTTTTTTTTTTTAAAAAAGAAAGAATAATCACTGGACTGAACTTCTCAAGCAGTTTCTACCTTGAGATTTATGTCAAGTACCAAGTTGCTGATAACATGATAATTAAATTCAAAAAGAAAAGAAGAGGAATGTAATCATGAATACTAGCAACATAGCTACCTTCATGAATTCAAACTTGTGCTATGAACGAGCACCTCACTTGGGTAGAGAAAAAAAGTCCCTCCAGTTCTTTGCCTGAAATTTGACCCAAATACTTTTTGAAGAGGTTGGAAGAAAGGGAGGGGAATTTAGTTAACATTTCCCTTTGTTTACATTCCTAGTAGCACTTGAAGTCAAGTGATACTGAAACACGGTAACAGAGGCTGCTTCTTGTCTTTTATTAGACAGTTTGCTGTCCCATGTCCATTCTTCATTTTATTTCCTCCTTCCAGTTCAGCTTTTCTCCTTTTCAGTGCACCCTCTTCTATTTTGTTAGAAAGCTGTGAATTTTGTGGCTCTGAATTCCTCTCTCAATTTTCTTTTTTTTCCCGTGTCCTATGTAAAAATAATTTCCAGTGTTTGTTTCGGCTGTGTTCCCCACACTAAGAGACACTTCACTTCTCTGCTTTGGTATCGGTACAGAACCAACTGCATCTATTATCTGGTTTGTGATAATTTTTGCATTGACTCTTTATAGCTTCCATGTCAGGGAGAGGGAGAATTACACATTGAAAGAGGAGAGGTGAAACTCATAGTTGAGAACATTAAACATCTAAATGAGACAACTAAGTTATGAGTGTAGTCAACACTGCTTCACTAAATAGCTATCAGAAAGAGATAATTATCTCCAGAGGACTACTCAGCCAGCTAAAACTTAATCTAAATTGTCAACTACTATCTCTTTCCACCATCTATATAAAATGCCTACAGAAAAAGAAGAGACTGTATTTGAACTCAGATATCCCAAAGACAAAGACCTGGGCACATGCCAAATAGTTGTAGTAAAAATTGTGCCAAGATGCGGGTTTTTTTGTTCAAATAGAAACATAAAGCATCCTGGACAACCTTTATGACTTTTCAGAGCAGACAAGTGAACTTTGAGTTCCCACTTTCCACCTGAGTGTCCTAACTGGTGGGCTAGGACATCACTCCCTCTTTTAAGACCTGTTCCATTTTGAGCAGTAAATTTCAATTAGGCCAGAGTGAGACTGACTGCACAGCCTCACTAATCACCTAGCCCTTGGAGACCCCGTGAATTCATTCATTCACAGGGAGTCCCCTGTGAGTTCTTACATCAGATCAGAAGTGGTGTCCTAATGAAAGGCATCATTCCTTGAACCTAGTTAATGATGATGGAGTGATCTTGGTTCTCTTTACAGTATGTTATGAAAAGTATATCCTGAAGCAGTATGGAAGTAAATGTTGAAATATCAGCATTTTTTCAAATGCAATTTTTCTTTTCTAGCCAGCTTTGTTCTCATGTTTCTTTCTTAATCGCTAGACTAGCTTTCTTCCATTGCTGTCCCAGGAGTAGTATTATGTGGCTGTCATCCTTTTATGACCTTCATGACTGAAATCATGTCATACCGTATGTTTTGAGAAATATCATGTATTTTCATAATATAATACACATTGTGTAATCTTCTAGTTATGATCACATTGATCCCCAATTTATTAATCATCTCCAATGTAAATCTAAGCAGTAACATGAAGTGACACACGACATAACATTGAGGCCTAAGTAGCTCACAGTAAGAAACATGAAGGACCAGAGTTTTTCCTGTGGTCCTGTTGAGAGATCTAGTTCAGTACTGTGAGATCAGGATTCACATATAAACATTTCAACATCTATATATTCCCCCAGATGTCTATGCAGATTACAGGTACCTTGAAGTTGGGCAAGCATTGGTGTATCATAGCTTCTCCATTTTTTGTTTCTCCTTCATGTGCTCAGATATTGTACTACCTGGTAATCCACTCCAACCCGTAATTGCAGAAATTTTAGATTAGAGAGTTAATGTCATAATCTGGCAACAAAAGCTCCAACAATATTTTATTCCTTTTTTTTTTTCTTTTTGAAGACTGTAAACTCAGTTTCCTCTTCTGAAGCTAAAATGTAGACAGAATGTCACAAAAAATTACTGAAATGTTGCTCATTTAAAAAAAGAAACATTAAAAATTTTGAACTGCAACATTTGACAATTTTAAGTTGCTCTGATTTCAACTTCTTTTTCCTTCCTCTCAGAAGATTCATGCTTTTCTGGCATAAGTCAAGATCCTAATCACTTAATTAGATGTTACAGATTCAATAAGGCTGCATAAGCAGACACTATGGAGATGGCATATTGAGAGCTGGAAGATCAGTAGTATAAATAGGCATAGTTACAGTAATTATGCAGGAAGCACATATATGTGTCCATATGCATTTATTTATATATAGTGTGAACAGTATTTTATTGTTGTTACGCTTTATTGAGCCCATTGATTACATTTACATAATGTCATCAAATATCTCCACAGAGGCTCATCTGCATCAATATTGTTATAGCTCTAAATCACCAATGGCTTAGTCTTTACAGCCAGAGTAAATAGCTCCCTTTAAAATATACTATAGAGAAACAAAACCAAACAGTGAAATATCCCCAGATATTGCTGTCCTACAAATTCAGTAGTTTGGTTACCGCTAAGAGCTGAAGTCCATCTAGTTGTGCAAGCAAAAAATGTTAACGGGAAGGAGGGAAAAAAGTACCATTTATAAAGAGTCATGAAGTCCTGGAAGACCAATGGAGATCTCCGAATTTTCATTTAACAATAAAATAAAGAGCAAGAAACTCGAAGCAAAGCCAAGGCTTCCATGAGCATGGAAATGAACTAAAAAGGCTATGATAGCAAAAGAGCAGAGTGTACAAATGGCACTTGAGAAAATCATCAGTCTAAAGGTAGTAATATAAAACTCTTGAGCTTACTTAATTTACCAGTATGCATGCATGTACCTGTCTCAAGACCCTGAGACTGTTGTGGTTTAAACCAGCAGGCAGCTAAACACCACACAGCCGTTGGCTCATTCAGTGAGAATCAGAAAAAAAAGGTAAAATTCGTGGGTTGAGATAAAGACAGTTTAATAGGACAGAAAAGGAAGGGAAAATAATAATAATAATAATAATAATAATAATAATGATGATGATGATGATGATGATGATGATGATGATAAAAGAACATACAAAATAAGTGATGCACAATGCCATTGCTCACCACCTGCTGACCAATGCCCAGCCAGTTGCTGAGCAGCGATCCCCCTCCCGGCCAACTTCCCCCAGTTTATATACTGAGCATGACGTCATATGGTATGGAATATGCCTTTGGCCAGTTTGGGTCAGCTGTCCTGGCTGTGTCCCCTCCCAGCTTCTCGCTGGCAGAGCATGGGAAGCTGAAAAATCCTTGATTAGGGTAAGCACTACTTAGCAACAACTAAAACATCAGTGTGTTATCAATATTATTCTCACACTAAATCCAAAACACAGCACTGTACCAGCTACTAGGAAGAAAACTAACTCTATCCCAGCTGAAACCAGGACAGTATCCCCTTTCTGGACTTAAGGAGTTCATCTGGCTGACTCTACCTTTGCTGGTAAGAGCTGTTGTGAAGAAAGCTAGAAGAGAGGAGGTACAAGACCAGGCAGAGATGTAGCTGTGATGCACCTGCAATGTAGCACAGGCAAGAGCCAGTGGTAAAGCCTCAGCTTAAAAGCAGATCCCAAGGGAAAGGAGGGACAGGCTCTCACTTCTAGTTCTGGGGAGCTGTGCTCAGGGTCCTGACACTAAGGAGAAAACAGCATGAAGAATATAAAACCCTCTGTGTACTATCTGCCCTTGGTCCACATTCACAAATGTTGAACTAAGCTCGTATATGGTGCCTGGTGAGCTTTACATTAAAAATGGTAGGGCCATTCCCAGCTCTGAATCTCATCATTTTCAACATCTGAAGCTGGGAAGGGTGGCAAGTGGTACTGGTTTTAGTGAAGTGATCCAAAATGGCACTATATTGTTGCAAAGTTCATAATTTCCACTGAAAAAACAGGCTTAAAATATTGCAGCTTCTGTAAAATGAGTTCAATGGTGGGTACTTGTACATTTACAGAGGCCAGGGCCATTTTTGTGGCCATTTGCTGAAATGACATTCATGGTTCTGAGCTGTCTTTCCAGGGCAGTGGTGGGTTTCAAGCAATGCTGCCAGCGAGTATTCCCTTCCTGCATAACATCGCTGTAAAATGCACGTCAACATGAGGCATCTGTCTGCGGCATTTCGTACAGTGCTGGAAACTCCATTTTCTGCACCTTGAAAGTCACAAAACATGGAAAAAAATGATCAATTTAAACCTAAACACATAAGTTAATGTATAAGAGTGCGTGTGTGTGTGTGTGTGTGTATGGGTTCAGCTGTGTATGTTATATGCATTTTATGGGGTGTAGAGGACTAGCTGTTTAAAAATATATAGTCAAGTTTGCCTGACATTTCATACTATAAGTCTCCGATTTCAGTACTTTAGCTTCACCAAGGGTAAGCAATTTTATTTAAGTTTCTAGACAATTCTCTGTTTCAGGAGATTCTTTTCGTGAGTATATCTGAGAGGTATTTACTCATAAGTCCCAGCAAAAAGTGGTTCAGTTATTTTCATGAAAAAGATCAGAGGAAGAAAATGCAGTTTTGCCCCTATTGGACCATGTTTTATGGAAACCATGTTTTGAAATAAGTGTTTCAAATTTGGCAGTTTGTGAGCTTTGTTAGTGAGAGATCTCTTGCTGCTGCCATGTTGAAAATCCCAGCATAAGTAGCTAAGCTATAAATAAATGAAAAATCTTTGTTAACAGATGCTCTGAATTTTATTTTGGGCAGGTGACCTTCCAAAGCCTCTCTCCTCACTGAGCTCATGCTAAGCTGGCGCAGCGGGACCTGAGTACGCCTCTCCCCACAACTTCTGCTCCAGACGCCTTTGTCAGCGTGCATCAGCGCTGAGAGCAGCGACCCTCCCTCCCCCGGTCTGATACCCAAATCCGGGTGTGGTGAAGGAGGGCATCTTCCTCCAACTTCAGATGGAATGGAAGCCAGACCAACAGAGATGATGGCAGCACACTGATACAAGGAATGTCTCTGGATGTACCAATACAACTCAGGCAGTGCCTTCTAGTCTGAATATGGCTGATGAACAAATTTTACTTGGTTTTGCCGGGACTTCAGCTATTCCTCCCTATGTTTCTTACTGTTCTTCTTATTGACCATGAAGTACTGCAGTGTGCCATCACTGTTCCTGCTGTGAAGAAACCAGTACTGCTTTTTCCTGTTAGGTAAATGACCCATGGGACCTTGAGGTAAATGAGCTAATTAGTCTTGAATTTTATTCAAAGAGCCAATAGGACTCATTAAGAGGCTGTTAATCAAGCGTAAGACTGGCAGGAAAGAAGGCTGAAATGATGAATAGACCAATGTTGTGGTCCAGTTTCCCTTACTGTCCAGGTGAGGAGTCTGTTTTGAGTGCATCACAGCTATCTTCTGGCCTACAGCTTGGGCTTTCCTTTCATGGAAACCAGGTGAGAAGCTGAAGAAGAGGGTGCAGAAAGCTGATGTTTCTCTGCTGTGTCATCTGAGTTTGGAGTTGGGGCATGGACAAGGTGCATGCATGGACCACAGATGTGCTCCTGGGTTTGAATGAAACCAATACCCCTGGGAGAGATCTGAAATTGAAACTGGTTTTCAGAGATTGGGAGAGATGGTGTATAAAAAAATAGCTGGACAACAGGAGGCTAATAAATCATGATGACTATTGTCACTTTTTCTACCTGTAAAAGGAGAATAACAGCTTCTTCTCCAAACAGCTGTTTAGTGAAGTGATGTTTGCAGCATTGTTTCATTTAGTGTTTAGTTTAGGTGTTCAAAGGATCTCAATCCACAACTTGAGATACTCCTCCTAACAGGCATCACAAACATATAGTTTCCAGATATCTGGGAAGAAATCAGACAAAAGCCAGAGAAGCTATATTTGGAGCAGTGTTGGAAGGTGGTGTGCTAAACAAAGCACCATGTACAGATAGGACATATTCATGACCTATAAATAAATAAAAAGTGTGGATAAACAAATATATTTAAATATTTGAAAGGAGATTAAAATAGTGGTTAAAACCCACAAAACATCATGAACCAGAAATAAGGAGGAGACCAACAGTGTGTATGATAAAACAAAATGATGTCTATGAGAGTTCAAATAGCTGATGACTTTCAGTCAGGAAGGAAGGCAAAAGGATTTTGAATAAACAAGTTCAATTACTAACATGGTAATGGTACATTAATAGCACAGAAAAACAAATGACATATTGGAAATTGTTTTCTAAATTAAAGTTTGTTATACTATTGTTTACTTGCTTGTACGTAACACTGAAGGTGTCTGGTTATCAACAGGATATGGACACACGCTTACAATCCAGCATGTGTTTAAGTATTTTTCTTCATCCTTGAGACAGTGCAAACGTGAACACAAAACTATTCATCTTGCCATGGAGAACAAGTGGGGAGCACCATGCTGCTTACAAAGGTTGGGGTTCAAATGGGTCAAAGGGAAGACCAGTGATAATCACTTGATGGGAATAATTATTATTCAAAAGAAAAAAAGGAAGTGTAGTTCTTATTTTTCTGCCCTAAAACTGATGAAAAACAAGCATGCCAAAGAAAGACACATTTAGACATACTATGGAAGTATCAGAAGTAAAATTAAGTTCTAAATGTAGTGAGACATGAAATGCAAACCCCCTATCTGTAGAATAAGCCCATAGTATCTCATATTAAAAAGATTATGTGGGGATTAGTTCCAGTGTAACTGCCATATGAAAATATATGATGACAGGTGTTTTTAAATTACTGTAACAAGGTGGAACCTTCTCTCACAGCCAAAAATTTTGGCACAAAAGAAACTGGGTTTTAAGGATAAGAAGCTGCAGACAGCTGGAACAAAGAGAAATCTATTGACAACAAGTGGAAGTCTCTTGCATATATTTATCATAGACTTGAGTGTTTTCTATAAAGTCAGCCATGTATTGTTAAAAAAAAAGAAAAAAAAATGTTTATTTCTGCTAAAAAAATCCCCCCCTACTGTGTTGAAAGTTCTCCCAGCAGCACATTTCCTACCAGCTTTCCTGAGATTACTTAACATTTCCATGTTGTCTGGCAATGAGTCACAAACAAAAAAGGAAAGGAAAAGCCTCAGATGTGAGCTCTGCATCAAGTTTAAGAATTTTGATCTGGATGCAACAGCTTAAATCCAACTCTACAGATAAATAGCATCCAGTAAGTGGTAAAGATCAACACAAGACTTACTGTCTCACTGGGCTACTGTCCTTAAGGCATTTTCTAAGTCATTGGCCCGCAAAGGAGTGAGCTTGTGTGATGGCTTTCCCACATGGAAGAACAGGGTCCAACTCTAAGTGGCTCAGTCCAGAGTGAGCTCTGAAGCCCCCATTCTTAAACCTGTAATGAGGCACCATCTTTGAACCATCACTGTGCTTCTGGGAAAAAAGAAACAAACAACAAAACTGGTTAAAGTTATTTTTGTTGACACTTCCAATTAAACTGGTGACTTTAAGTTTTACAACATGAGTTAGAACCAAGCACTGCAGTGAATGAGGGAAGGGAATGGACAGTTAAGGTGGTGTATGCTCAAGGTTGCATCCTGATATGGAAGTGGAATAGTGAGAAATGGGAGCCAAAGATGAAGCCAAAATCACTCATACACTACCTATTACTGCATTAGTACATTACAGAAATTTCACCTTGATTCCACACTTGCCTGAAGTTTGAGACTGTAGGAAAAAAGGCTTTTTTCCCTCCCAGTTACACGGATTTAAAGTCTCCTTTAGTATATTTGAACTGAGGTTCACCTCAGCTTACTTTAGGTATCTAGAGCATGGGTGTTTGCATCTGAGCTAGTCCTGAGCTACTTGCTTGGGTCCTATTAGAGCTTATTAAGGTGTAATCAATATGAGCCAATGAAGGCTGGTTAGCATTCATTTGATCTCGTAATATCACCTATTTAAGCTGAGATAGCTTCATATGCTTCAGTGGCAAGTTCTCTACTGACTGTAAAGGGAACCAAGATGATTTTCTCAGCTGTGAATACCTACATTGTAGGCATCCCCACTTAGTCAGATGAATCCCACAATGATGTCACTTTTTCTTTCTTACTTTAAGGGTATGCAGACCTCTTGACTTACCTGTTGTGGTGCATGATATGCCACATGCCAGGTTACATGGTAATGAATGAGGCACTGGCTGTTCCGTGCATTATTGCTATGCATGGGTATTCACAGGGCCGTATCCTGAATAACCCCCAAATGCTCTAAGTTTCATGGATGAGAAGAGCCCGTGAGGCTGGGCGGGTCCCTGGAGATGTGCTTTCCGGCTCATCATCTCTGAACCCCCATTGGTGCTGGAAGACATAAGGTGGTTGCAGGGCATTTCCATAGCTGCTGCCTTCAGTATGCTGTGAATACAAAAGGTGCCACTATGGGCAGAAGGTGGCCAAACAGATGAACCTCTCTTTCACAGCATGAGGCTTAACATAGATCATGTTGGGTGATATAAGAGTCATATAAGAAAAGCTACACTCCAGCCTTATCTTATCCCTACCTCTAAAAGACCAGTCAGTCAGTTTGGAAGACAATAGCACTGAGTAAGGGTTGGTGCAATTCCTATAGCAAGAATTACGGAGAGGTTGTCTGTGATATAAAGAAACATGCCCACTTATACGGGCTACGCTAATTTGTCTTTTGAAACACCACGTTCTATATCACCACTAAAGGATTAACCTTAAAGAGGTACTGTCTGATCCTTGGGAATTCATAGAATCATAGAAACATAGAATAGTTTGGGTTGGAAGGGACCCTTTAAAGGTCATCTAGTCCGGCCCCCCTGCAATAAGCAGGGACATCTTCAACTCGATCAAGTTGCTCAGAGCCCCGTCCAACCTGACCTTGAAGGTTTCCAGGGATGGGGCATCTACCACCTCTCTGGGCAACCTGTGCCAGTGTCTCACCACCCTCATCATAAAAAAATTTCTTCCTTATATCTAGTCTGAATCTACCCTCTTTTAGTTTAAAACCATTACCCCTTGTCCTGTCGCTACAGGCCCTGCTAAAAAGCCTGTCCCCATCTTTCTTATAAGCCCCCTTTAAGTACTGAAAGGGATGCAATAAGGTCTGCTCGGAGCCTTCTCTTCTCCAGGCTGAATAACCCCAACTCTCTCAGCCTTTCTTCATAGGAGGTGTTCCATCCCCCTGATCATTTTTGTGGCCCTCCTCTGGACCCGCTCCAACAGGTCCATGTTTTTCTTGTGCTGAGGGCTCCAGAGCTGGACACAGTACTGCAGGTGGGGTCTCACCAGAGCTGAATAAAGGGGCAGAATCACCTCCCTCAACCTGCTGGCCACGCTTCTTGTGATGCAGCCCAGGACACGGTTGGCCTTCTGGGCTGCGAGTGCACGTTGCCGGCTCACGTCCAGCTTTTTGTCCACCAGTACCCCCAAGTCCTTCTCGGCAGGGCTGCTCTCAATCCCTTCATCCCCCAGCCTGTATTGATACTGGGGGTTGCCCCGACCCAGGTGCAACTTAGCCTTGTTGGCCTTGTTGAATTGCAATGTTCACTTTTCCCAGTCTGAGAGAGGAGTAGCCCACTTGTATGAAAGATTTCTTAAGTACAGACTCCAAATGTTGTTTCCAATCCAGAATATTTAGGTTCACATGGCTCTCAAAAAATCTGCAGAAAATTCTAGTTCAGAACCTCTTAGTAGGAGCTGAGTTTATGAATGTTCTCCAGACCTATATTCAACAGAGCTATCTCCTACTACCTTCATAGTACAATGACGCAGGAATAGAAGTCCTTTGTTATAGTAGGAAACACAGCAGGAAAAGGTCTCCCTGAGATTCCATGCTGCTGCACATGGCTGAAGCAGTAACAACAATCACACCGTGTAACACACTCCACACTTAAAACAATAGCTTAGAGAAAATTGTTTCAGCAGAGCTCGAGTAGAGCACAGATACAGGTGTCTCTTTGGGAGGTATTTACCAGAGCAGAGCCCTAAAGGTTGACAGAGCTTTGCTGAAGCCAGCAGAGCCATCTGATTTACACTGCTTGAGTGTCTGCCTCACTGGTTTTATTACACTTCCAACATTTGTGTTTATACATGTGGGTTCTTTTGATTTTTAACGTTTTTTGGCATCGCTAACCTCCTGCAGTTGAATAGTTAAATACCCTCCCCCCTATGCACTTAATAGTATAAGTGGCATTCGCAGGGTTTTTAAGAGCATGTGCCAAGCAAAAGCACTTTCAACACCACAAGAAAGTGAGTTCTTATGGTCTCTTGGCTGGAAATGTATGCGGGGGCCTTGCGTGGTGGCACTGCAGTCTGCAAATCCTGGCACAGTTTGGTTTTGCATGTGCCTAGGAATGCCTGCCCTTCCTCTGCATTCAATTTTCCTGTCTCCAGCTTTATTTAGTCAGATGTTTCTCTTGTGCATCCAGTAAAACTCAACCACAAAAATGAGTAGTTGCTGTTTATAAAATCAGCACATTGTTATGTAATCCAGATGACAGGAGAAGTGTGAAATGCTGTTAAATACTTGACTATAACCACAGTTCAGTTAGATCTAGACAGTTAAAGTGTAGTGGCGTCTAGGTTTCCTGAAGAGCTGACTCTTGAAGTGGGAGGCCCACTTTACTTTCAGGGTGTAGGAAACAGAACAGCTCTCACTGAAGTCTACACGCTTATTCTGACTTTTCACTGGTCTTAATGAAGAATTAAGTCTACCGGTATAATAAAAAATGTTAGATGCATTCATAACTACAGCCTCTTGGGATAGGTAGTTTGATCTTACAGAACAACACGAGTGAGAAATACATTGGGAAAACAGTAAAAAATACAGTTTTTGCAACCCATTAATCTGTAAATTGAGAAAGTAGCGTGGTAACATAAAAGGGATATCAAATATGAGAAGAAGAACAATAATATTGTCCTTAGCAAGTTTTCAAACACAACATTATTCTAGAACTTTCTCTTAAAATATTAAACTTCTGGGAAATTCCATAATACTTCCATTCACTGAGAGAATGATCACACTGATAATACAGCAGTTTTGTTAATAGAAATATGTTTGAATAAAATTCTTTCATCTCCTTACTCTAATGGGAACAAAATAACAACTTAGGTGTTCCAGCCATTGGGTTTCAGATCTGGCATTTTGACCAGGAATAGCAGTTACTAAATGTATATATGTTTTCTTGTTCATAATTGATTTTTTCTTCAGTGCTATTAGTGTGGACTGGAGGAAATTTTGTTCTTTCTTTACAGATGTGATTCCCTTACCTTATGGTGCCTTATAAACTAGCCACTATATTTGATTCTGCAGCCGAGTAAGATAGTCAAATCTGAAAATGAACCAGAATTGCTGAAGCGAGACATCTTCCTGCTCCTACTCTGGGACCTGCTCACAGACCCCAGCAAAATGCATGGGGAGGAGTTGGGAAAGGGCTGGGTAACAACCTTCATGTCATCTTGCATTGTTTCCTAAAACTGAACACCATACTACCTGGTGGAAGGTGCAACCTTCTATAACCCACTATTGATGACAACCTCATTAAACTTACACTTACCAACATTTACACTTATTGCAGTGTCTTCATATGAATAAAATGGGACAATTTCTATTAATTAACTCCACATCCAGATCTATTTTATTTTCTGACAATGTATTATTCAAAGCAAGAAGAGCTGGATTTAAAACACCTACATTTCTTCATAAAACAAAGAAATACCATTAGCTTGAGCCTCACACCTAGAAACACAGGGAAAAAGAAATACCTCCCCCAGGTTCTCTTCAGAATTGGTGTTTCTTTAGCCATAAGCACAGGAATTCTGCATAAAACAAGGAAATACTTTAAAAATAAGAAGAACCTTGGGATTTGGGAAAAGAAAACCATGGTACTCAGACATTATTTCATTTCCCTGTCCAAGGGTGTGGATTTCCTAGAAGCAAAACCCTACTTGCTTCTTTTTTGTCTCTGCCACATTCATCTCACGGTTTTGGAGGTGGCTTTCAGCATGGTCCAAGTATTCAGGGTCTGTTTCCAGTGTTGCCTGGATCACCATCAGAGACAGTTGCACTGACTTCAGTTTTACTGATACTGAATGAATTCTTACCTGGATTTACTCAGTTTTGTTGCAGTCATCTGTAACAAGAACCAGAAGCATCTTTGATGCTACCTCCTGCTGCCCAGATGTCTTTAGAAAATCCCATTACTAAACTCGCAGGGGTGATGTGTCAAAAGCGTATTTTTTCACAGAGTCGGTTCCTTGCTTCTCTTTTACTTTGCCCTGCTTAGTCCTGCTACTTCCCCAGCTCTGAATTTCTGTTAGTTCTGGCAGGTTCTCAGGTTATTGTGCAAGGTAAAAGAGAAGAAAATTTCAACTCTTTAGCTGCAGTTTCCACTGTCCCCATGTGGAGTGGCAAACAACTCATTCCAGTGAACAACTTCTGTCCATTGTTCCCCCCTCTCCCTTAGAGGTTAGTAATGAGCCCACCATTTTATGCATCACAAGAACATAGAGCTTAGGTACAGACAGATCCCTTTTGAAAGATACTATTCCCAAAATCATAAAGAAGGATTACAATTTCTATCTGTCCACAGAAGCCATTTTCTATGGAAGACCTAAATGCTAAAATCTATACTGCACAAGTGCTGGGCTTTTTTACTTAAAAAGTGAGCAAACGTTATTTGTTCAGATATAACAGCGAAGAAAGAGCAAGATAGCGGTGCTCATGATCGATTAGCTTGGAGTGCTGACAGCCATGGGTATGAGCCACACACTCTCTCTTGCTTTCTACAACTCTCATCCAGGGAAAATTGTTCCTTATATATATGGCAGTCTCTTCTTCCCTTCTGACACCTGAACCCAGTCCACTTCAAAGAAGATTGTCCCTGATACACCAAAATGTTTAGCAAAGTGGGGTGCTTCATATGACAGTAAGCAAGGACTGCGTGCTTCTGAAACCGGTTGGGATCTGTTTTAATAATCTACCAGCAGCTGCTGCAGATTGTATTCAATCTGTTTGCTCTCATTTCATGATTCTTCTTCCAATTGTGCTCACAAGAAACTCATCTTCTTCTCCCTCTCCCCCATGCTGATTGCTTCGGCGAGATGGAGCAGGAAGACAGGTCAAAGAGGTCTAGCCAAAGGCAATCGCCACATACAAGTGCGGGCAGGGCACCCTAAGCCCCGGTCTGGGCTGTGAGGTAAAGCTAATCCCCATGGGCCACCCACACATCAGTTTTCTTTGGGACAGATACCCGAATTCTCCTGTGGCTGCCCCACACCCTCTGGCCCTGCAGCAGACCCTCTGCCACACTCCTTTTTCCAGGAAGTGCTTTTAGAGACAGATAGGATCAAATGTTATCTCAAATCTAATTTTTGGATAAGTGCATTATCAGCCCATGCGTTGTGAACAGAGGTTACTTTCATTTGAATGTTAAAAAAAAAAAAAAAGAGCACAAATATTTTATAGAAGAATATTCTGGTGTACAATTCCTCCAGCAAATTATGACTTAGTACTTTGAGTAAATGAGTAGATCATATTTATGAAACAGACCTTTTAAAGGTAGGAAATTAAGGACCTGCATGAATTTGTGTCACAGGCTCCATTTTACGAGCTACATTTTATCATTCACAGTACAAAATGAAAATAGAGAGCTCTGTTTCATCAGTTACTCATATCCAGCTGCTATGAAAATAATATGTTTGATATAATTCATTTGACATTTGATGGGTTTAAGGTTCCTCTGACAAGATATAATCAACTCATTATGGAGAAACAGAAGCCTTCCTTGTTACAAATAAATTATTCCTAGTCATGATTGAATTACTGTGTATTCAATGAAACTGGGATGGCAGGGCTTCCAGTAGAAGTGGATATTTTATCATCAGGCCTGTGTGATAAAAGCCAACTCAAGTCACTTTATGTTTTTTTCTCTTCAGTGTTCTGATTAATGAGTGGCATTACTTTTCTAAACCAACAAATTAGGTATTTCCTCTACATTTTTTCACATTAAAGCTGTTAGATGAAAGTATAAAAAACCTGTCTTTCCTTTTTATGCACAAAGACTGGATCAACAGCTTGGACAGAGTGTTATTTTACTTTATTTTGTAAGTTTATTTTTAAAAATCTCACACAGTCTTTGTGAAGCAAGGCTAGCTTTATGGGTGGGGTGTGAATTGTCTGTTTTAAATCAAAACCTGTGATTAATTTAATTTTGGTGTTAACATCAAATCTGTTGCACGTTCTGTTCTGCATCATTACTTTGAGGGAACAGGACAAAGTTGTATCATTTTGCCGGCATCAAAGAATTAAAAATGCATCTCCACAGGGAGCTGAGGCAATGCAGCCATCCAGGACTACAGAGCAATGCCGAACATGCTCAGGACTGAGGGTACGGCACAGTATGCACAGTCCTGCGAGCTCAGCTTCCATGATTTCAAAGGAATTTGCACATGCAAAACCTTTTTACAGCTTTTACGGCCTGTAAAATAGATCAAAATAATGTTACATGGTGGAGACATAAAAACAGCAATAAAAATAAGTCTGGGATGACAAGTTTGGGGAGCAGACTAACACATGAGGTGGAACCCTGCAAATACCACCAAAAGACCAGGCTGCCTGCTTCAAAAGCTTCTAATTATAACAGTGCTTGTTAGACATTAGAAGGAAAAACACTTGGGCCATTTTGAAGCAAAGGTACATAAATTACCCAGCAGCTACTGATTGTTTCTCTAGATTTCCAGAAATATTACCTCTCATAGGAGCCACTTATTATTTCTGCATATCTAAAACATAAAAAAAGGTTTCACATATAGTTAAAAGGAAGAAGAGCAGACCTGAGGGCTATGCACCGTTTCCTTTGTTCTTCCTTGTTCATCTTTAGAAGGAAAGTGACTATTTCTTTGTTCTTTGCCATTATTGTAGGATAAAATGTATCATGTGTGTGTGGCTTCCTAGCTCATAAAAAAATATCCTATACTGTTCTTAGTTAATGTTACCACACAGGGTCACCCTAAGTCCAAACAGATCAAAGCAAACTAAAAATGAACTACCGACACCACTAATACTGAAGAAAACTAGAATGATGCAATACACATAAAGTTACTTTAAGTCTCACTAATTCCACATGTGCCAGTCCTGGCTCTGCTCTGTACATTATCTTATTGCCAGTTACAAGCAGTGCAATTCACCATGACATGGAGGGATTTAAAAATTAGCCTCCAGCTATTCCACTAAGTACCGTTCACTAAAGTGTGATGATCACTCACGGGAAAGTTTGCAAGATCTTGCAAACTGCCTGTTGAGACTGAATGGTAAAGTAATATACTCTCCTGAGTCCCTGCTGCTTTTCAAAGTGCAGCTCTGTAACACTTGGCAAAAGTCAGAATAATCTCATGTTGCCATACTTTTAATTTCTCTTAGGTGGCTTTGAAAACCCCAGCATCCAATGTCTCCATCATGCTGACAGGTTTTAGTCTGCAGTTTCTTCTTGAGGGCTGGCATTCTTTGTAATTTTTCAGCTCTATCACTCAAGATAACTTTGACATCTTTTATTCGGTCTTTGTTTCCTTCTGCACTTTTTCCCTTGTTTCCTGGAGCTGTGAGTCACATTTCTCACCTATTTACAAATGCATTTAAGTGCTTTTTTGCCATGGGTAAGCTGATGACACTTGGTTTTCAGAGAGGGATGTGGAATCAAATGATGGAAGAAACCTATATACATCATTAATAAACATATTACTTATAGCATTGTTTTCCCCATTTAGGCAAAATTAGATAACCTTCACTACGTGAAAATACATGACTGCAGTCTATGGAGAACATAGACGGATTTCTTCAGTTCATGCTTTTGTTTCTGCTGTCGTTTCTCACCAGACGTGCCAACTGTGTGTCTCTCTCACTGAGCTAATTAGATCTGATAACCAATTTCTGGAATTCAAGCTCCTCTGAAATACAAGATTTTTCACAATCTACGTGGCCTAGTTCAACAGAGCTCATTCTTGGCTATCACATAGCTGTATTGTTCACACACAGCTATATCTTTTATATATCTTGCTAGTAGACAGAGGATACCAACCATAATACAGGTGATCAAAGGTATTTAATTAAGACTAGGAAGTGGGAATCTGCATTTTTAGAGTGGTAGTTTCTGGCTTCTACACTAACTACCAAGTAGCCATAATTTAGTTATCAACCATAGCCTTTGTTAGTGAAATTAAAGAAGTTCCTGCACAGCTGGGAGAGGACTTGAGAGCAAGACCTCCATGGATACTCTCTTTCCTTTGGTGGAGGAATGGCCGGGCCGGTGGTGGGAGGGAGTCAGAGTTCATGGGGAAGGAAAAAGCCACAGTGTGGGGCATGGCAGCAAAACTCATGGGAGGGGTAGAATTTATCTGCTGGTGATGGTAAAAAAGTTTGTAGAAAAAACTTGGGGTAAAGCTAGAAGAATTAAAGACTGTCTTCCCACCATCTTCTCTCCACAGTGGTCTGCCATCACAAGAAAGGCAGGTGAATCGGTTGGAAAAGAAGAAGTAACCTTGGCAGTGAATGCTGGAAATACAGAAAAGTTAAAATACAAGAAGGTTAAACCAGCTACATTGCACGAGTCTGTCTCCAGCTGATCTGCAGTGAGAAGTGCTGCCTGGGGTAACTCCTTTTGTTACCGTGGGAATAGAAACAACAGATTTAGCAGCACAGTAACCAGTCAGATTGAGTTAATCTGTGTATATTTCACAAAAAGATATTTTCTCAGCTTCATGATCTGAGTTGTCATACACATTAATCTGTTTATTTGACAATATTAAAAAACAAAAAAAAATCACACACCTTAAAATTATTTTACAACAGGATTTGGATAATTATTTTGCAGAGGCTGAACCTGAAAAGTCTTTTTTTTTAAAAAGAAAAAAAAAGAATCAAAGCAAAGCAAGGCTGGTAGATTGGTATAGATTTTTAACTGCTTCTTGCTGAAATCTATTGCATAGACAAGCTGATGCCAATAGCAAAGCTATTTCCTCTGATCAGCAATAAAAAAATGATTAGGGATTGGCAAATGGATTCAATAAGATAATTTAAACAATCATTACTTTATAAATGGTGTTTTAACTGTCCTCAATAACTGTAGAATGTGATTAGCTTAGTGCCCTTCAATCAAGGCTTACTCTGCTTTCCCCACTTGAGACCTAGCAGATTTTTTCTCAAATCAGAAATTACTTTACCTAGAATTACAAAGCTTCACATTGCTATTTCCTGAATTAAGCTTCGGCTGTGGAAACAGGTTACAATTGAAATGGTAGATGTGTTTAAAGTTTTTTAAACTCCAGTTTGAGGAAAAACAAAATTAAAACAGCTCAAATTCATAGATTTGGATTGTATATAATGGAATTGCTATTGGCAACAGGCTGTCTATGCAATAGTTTTTAACAAGAGCAGTTAAAAAGACTGGGGACCTAAAAAAATAAATTTTGGGGTTGTTCATTTAAAACAAAATCCTTTTTATTATTTTATACAGAGAATATAAGTCAATTGTTGAATGCCTTTGTAATGATATTCTGGATGAAAAACCTGGATAATAAACCTGGATGACAAATTGGATTCTGGATGGCAAACTCACGAATTGGTTAAAAATTCAACTAGAATTTCATAGAAGAAAAGTCACCCAAGAGCTATGGAACACAAAGGTACAGTCTCCAATTTGGAAAATCTTTAAGCCACAGACTTCAGAAGAGAAGTTCCTAGGAGAAATATCACACTGGTTACGATTTGATACATAATTTGCTATTAGCTTAGCAAACTGCTTAGCTAAGAAGTTAAGCATTTGCTTCTGGGTCCTCTCTTTGGTGTAAACAAATACCATTGTTTTGATCTTCTGGCTGATATTAATCAATCACAAAGGACTAATCAATCATCTCCTCCAGCCTCCCATGTAACACTTCAGAATTTCACTGACTTATCTTCAGATACATCTTTGCATACAACGCTTTCATCAGCCAGCCTTGTTGTGCAGACCTCAGCGAGAAGAGTCCAAAACGTCTCTTAATAGTCTGTCCAAGTGGAGGATCTCGCTGGCTGATAAACATTTGTTACCTGCATTACACCTTGTCTGGCTTTAAGTCTCATGCCTTATGTAAGCATGTTCATGTCTTTTGTGAAGAGCAAAAAGGCTGTTTACAGCCTTTCTGAAGGAAGTGTGTTTTGCTATCCTGTTACTGTCAATTTTAAATGCTGCTTTTTTTGTTTGGTGGTGTTAAAATAAGTTTCTAGGTAGGGGCCATGGCATATGTTATGTTATAACATACAGCAAATGTTAAGCTCAGCTCTTCTGCTGGTGGTAGCGGCAAAGACTTCAGGACTTGAGGAAAACGTGAAGGGGCTAGTTTTGGAATCAAAAATCCTGCTGATTACCAAGAATGAATTTAGGAGTGAGAGTCAGCAGTTTTCTACATCTATCTCATAACTCTGCATGATTTGCCTGGTCCAAAGAAGGGCAGAACGGCATTCAGATGTCTGAGCTATACCATACATCTTATGCTACAGGCATTGCCATGGTTTGTTTGTGCCTCCTAATAGCACTGGAGCTGAAATCTTCTTTTGCATTGAAGAACAGTTTTTGTTGAAATGGACACTCTTTCCAAACCATTTCAATCTCAGTGAAAAGTCCTCGGAGAAAACCTGTAAATTAAACTCAAAACCAAAAATCTTTCGGGGTTTGTTTACATTTGGGAAAAGTCTTAAGGGTTTTTTTGACATTTTTAGTTTCAGCTTGGAACTTTTTTCATTCTGTTTTATGTTACTTAATTACAGCCTCTTATTGTAATGACAGATTATATTATTTTAACTTTATTTCAGAATCACTAGGGAATTGCTACTTATGTTTTAATATTTGTCCTCCTAGAACAAACTACCTCCTTTTTATTGAATTGTAGGAAACTCCACACACAGAACATAAATAAAAGGGACATGGGAACAAATTTTGTTTCCACTTTGAACAATCATCATTAAAGAGAAATTTCCTGTAGTGATGTTATAATAAATTAATATTAATAACTTTGAACTTGAATAAAATTCTAGATTTAAAATATTATGCAATTAAAACATTCTGATTGTCCATCACTAAAATATTTTGAAACTGGATGAAAACACGTCTCATTATGACAGAATTTCTTCAGAAAACTGGAAATTCCCATTTTTCACTAGTTTCATTTTGTAAGCTCTTACCCAGCATCAGTTATACATTTAAATCTCCCAGTTGACATGGATCTTATTTAAAACATAACTCTGAGGGATAAGCTTATGAGATACACATCTCATTTCCGAGATGGACCCAGAGGGACAGCAATTAAGCAATCATGTTCCAACCCAGTTCAATAATGGCAAATATAGGCTTGAAAATCAACCAAAACATTACTTGAACATATTTTAGTGTTGTTTATTATTAAATAAAGTTGTCGATTATATTTTGCTCCTGCCTCTCAGGCATTCCACGAAGCTCCAACACAATGTCCACAGCATCGCTTTTATTAACACCTTCCTCAGGCAGAAGACTGTAAATTTTTCTGCATCGTGGGAAGTATATTGTGAAGAACTTCAGTGCAAAAAATCCTTACCGGGATATTTCAAGTCAAGCCCTGTACTTATTTTTGTTGTTGTTTCTGTTAGGCGACAGTCTTACCAAGTCCTGTGAATGCCCTCAAGTCCCATGAGTAACTTGCCAAGGGAATTCATGTTGCTTCCATCAATAGCAATACCCCAAGACCATCCAGGATTGCAGTTAAAGCAGCCTGGAGACTTCTTTGGCTGATTGATGTTGGGTCATCTTGATCTGTAGGGACAGTTCCTGTGCTCAGATCGTTTTGCCTTCAGCCACATCCATTTTCTCCCTCTAATTCTGACCCCTTAGGCGTTCATCCCCTCACCAAGAACAGCCAGGGGAAATCCCAGGAGGACAAGTTCTGTTGGCTTTACATGTCCTTTGTGTGGCTGCCAGGGTGCGATGTGGAGCTGGGCATAGCGTGTACACTGTGGTATTCTGCTTGCAGGAGCAGGCACAGCTGCAAAGCTACTTTCCAACAAGTTGCTTTTGATATTTATTTTTTTCTAGTCTGGCTCCTGAAGAAGGACAGCATAGTTTTATGGACTGCACAGAATTTGTCCACTTGAAGAAAAAAAAAAAAAATTACTACCAAGGGAAATAGGCAGACAAAAGATCTCACTATCTTTGTCCTTGTGTTCCTTCCCACCAGCAGTGACAGTTCAGAGAGGCACAGAGAAATGCTTGTTCACTTAACTAGATGTGTCAGAGAAATACAATTTTTTTTAATTAGTTTTGCACAGGATTTTTTTTTTTTCTCTTGTGGAAAGAAAATAGAAAAAGATTGAAAAATATTTCACCATTTGGGAAAGGTCCTATCAAGACGACTTTACCAATAAAATCAGTGAATTTTCCATCCTAGCTAAAAGAATAGAATTTAACTCTTCCAAAGAATAATAACAATGCCAGTTCCATTTATAATTTTCAAGAAAGATGAGAAAACTGGCACCATTTAGCTCACTGGGATTTCTAACATAGAATTGTATCACTTTGTTTAATGAAACATGTAATAAGACAGATAAGTGCAAGTAAAAGAAAACCTGGACTTTTAAGGAGAATTGTTCCAGCATCGTTAGCGTTAACCATCTGCATTTCCTAAAGGCTTTTCTCACAAACTTTATTCCCTGTGTGCCTGATGTGACCAGCCAAAGAGCTGCTTATTGATCCAGAAGCCTCATTACAACTTGTACAATGTGAACTTACCGGTCATGCCATTAGTGTAATTATCTTATTTCATTAGTGATAATGCCATTTTGCATTACAGTATATTGGCTCACTTAAAAAGTAATAAAGATTTGCAATCAGGGGATGTTTTTGTTAACTTCAGAGCATGCCTCTGAACTTGTCCTTGGTCATGCTAAGCGCCAGGATCTGCCCCGTGCAGCAGTAGTGAAGTCCATGTGGTTCTGGGGGTGGCAGCCCTCACACACTGATGGTGTAATGCTATTTAAATAAGCGTAAGGCAGTGGTGGCCACACCTGGCTTCCTGGAGGTTGGGAGACACCACTGTATCCCTGGGGTTTGGGCCCTAAAATGAGTTTTCTTTGTCATTAATATACCACTAACTATAGGCTGGAGCCCACTGAGGAAGTAATTTTGCTCCCAACATCATGATTTCATATCAGGATCTGACCTTTCACAGTGCGATAGCTCCATTTCAAAGCAAACAAATGGCTGTTGAGCAGGATGCAAACACTGGTGGGTGAAAAGCCAAAAACATAATGTATGTATCTTCCACGGGGGTTTCCTCTTCTCCTTCTTCTACACACTGACTTTGAGTAGAGCAAAATGGAAATTCCTGTGGAAACTAGCAAAGCTGGTCACCTGCTTGGGTGCAGAAACGTTAACTGAGGCAATGTCTGAGGTGTTTCATTGCAGGGCAGTAGAACTGGTGGCTGGATCCTGAATATTTGTTAATCTTAGTAGGTAACCCCCATTCTCAGTCAAGCAGAGGCTGGCAAGTATTTTCTACTCCTCCTTGGCCTCCTCATTCATCCTCTCATCAGTGAGTTCAGCAAGCTCTGGGATGGCTTCATCTCTTGTACCTTTGCTCTCCAAGCTTTTAGTCAATGAGCAGAACATCCTCTTACAGCAGATGCTTTTGCAATGACAAGTCATCATCAGAGACCTGCAGCACTTGGGCTTCCAATCCCAGATCACAAAGCCCACTCAGGTTTGGCACTGGGATTGTTGAGTATGTGAACACATCTAATATGTTCTTATACATTTGATTCACCCTTATACATTTTAACACTGGACAAGCTGATCAGTGGTTTTCAGCCAAGCAAAAAGCTAAAGTATTTGGAGACTAAACTGGAAAACTGTTCAGAAGAAAAGCAGAAATCTAGGATGACAACTGAAAACATACGCTATCACTCTCTTAACCTTGCTGTCAGTTATGAAAACAGCTCATAGCCCTTCCCTGCCATAGATGAGAATCAATTTTTCTTAACTTTGCCTCAGAGAATAAGTCTTTCAGAGTGGAGAAAACCTAGGTCCTCTCTTGCAGTTACACACAAAAATAATTCACATTTTAAGCAGTCCCTGTGGTCTCTATTTTTATTTCTTCTAACTAGTTAGTATTAATGGAATCTGCTGTCTTAGCTCTTTTGATTTGTTCTTAACCTTTATGAATAAAATAACGTTTCAGATTACTTATTTCTGACCAGCCCTTGGAAATACACTGACACCAGTGTGTTGTTTTCTTTCACTGGGCTTTTATTCCTCAAGGATTGACATTAAAACCACAGTTAGTAGAGTGGGGTATCTCAGTTTGCTAGTTTGGTCAGTCCCAGGCGTTTGGCATGGCATGTAAGGGATACAAGAATTGCCATCTCCAGTGTTGGCACTGAATTCTGTCTTGTCCAGTGTCCAAGAGAGCTAAAACCAGGTCTTTTAGAACCAAATATAAGTAGATTCATCATATATAATTAGTAAATCATACATTGATACATTGAATAACATTTGAAAGATGCTTTTCATCCAAGTAGAGTAATGAATCATTTCTATAGCCACAGAAACATTGAATTCTTCTCTTTGCCCTCAATACTCTTGCCACTGTGATAGACAAGTACAAATCTTGTACATAAAAAAGAAATTGAGAGGCTCAGAAGTGGAAAAGAATTTATTAAAATTAATATGTAATAAATGCTTTTAACGCACTAACAACTTGAACAAGGATGACTTGGGACTTACCTCTTGTAATAGTATTCAAAAAGAATCTTTAGCCATTTCATGGCAACTTAAATTCTCAAAATCAATGGGCATCATTATCCTACTGTAACACCATAGATGCCAGTGATGAATCTCCCTTAGCAGTTGGTAGTACAGGCCTTTAACGTAAACAGATGCTGTTCTTTCCTGGCAGATGGATGCAGTAAACTCACATTCTAACTCCTTGACTCCAGGACATAAGTCAAGAAGCATGCAAAGTATTTGCAATGAAATATAAAATAAGAAACCTGAACATCCAAATTTTTTTGCTTATCCAAAATTGTCGCCTTATCATGTTCTTGTCATACAAAAAATTGCCTTCACTGTGAAAACACATGGGATAAACACCAGAAATCATTATGCTTTTGACACATATAGACAAACACACTCACAAAACAGTCTCAGTTCTGCACAGACAGTCGATCATTTCATTCTGTAAGTCTAGACAATATCAGAGCACTACCAAGCACACGCTCAGAAACAATCTCACATAGTCAAAGTGATGGATTAGCAGATTTCATCACTCTTTTCTAACGCTGTGATTTTATGAATTGTGCATTGTGGGTTTTGATTTGATGTTATGAAAGATGAACTTGATAAATGCCTTGTTTGTGTGTATTTATTTTTTCACTATAGTTCTAGCTGAAACATGGATGATGATTTCTTCAGAGCACATGTGAAGACAGCACTGTTGAGGGTAACTAACAGTATGATATATATGCAAAGAGTCTAATTTTGGGGGGGGAAACAGCTGCTCATTTCAACATCAATCTCAGGTATCAAGAGTGTGAATTACTACTTTCTAATCTCCTCAGTCATGCCCCTAGACTGTAAAACCAAAGGCTTTATTGTAGAATTACTCCTAGAGAACCATCTAATAATTATCTGATCTTTGAAATGGATACAAACTCACCATATCCTTGGGAGCAGCAGGTAAAGGTCACACACTGAAATTGCTTTCTAGTACACACAACCAGACATGCCGGTTATTGCTAGCTTAAAGATATTTATAATGACTACTCAAATCTTACTGAACCATCAAAACTGTGTAAAATATTATGATTAGAGTTCGGTCAGGAACTTATTGCAAGCAACCCTGATGAAATTAATGGCAGATATTACAAGAGGATGATACTATTCTGTAAGTACTTTCCTAAAAATTTTTACTGCATCTTTGCCTCTAGGATTCCACTGTATTCAAAGGAAAGAGTCAGGATCCCACAGAAAATTATTCAAAGCAAGAACCTTCCTTTGGCACTTTGAATATCCCTCTCAGGAACCCTTCCTTCTGGGGAAGATAGTGGTGTGTTGTGAATATTTCAGTAAGTTGTACTGTGGGCTGGGATCACCTACACCGACGTGCAGCTAGTGCTTTGTAAATCCACACCCTGGCTCTCTGCTGCTAACTTCTCTCCAGAGCTGGCATAAAGCTTCTCAGTGAAGGCAAAGCTGCATTTTGCTGTTGTAGGGCTCAGACCTGGCCAGAAGAGCCAGGCTTGCTTTTCCCATTGCCCCTATAAGAACATGGCATGGCTGAGAGGGCTGAGACTGAGAGGTGCCATCCCAAATTTCACGCATCATGTAGATACTACTGCTTCAGGCACTCTCACGTACGTACTCTCAGCCTGGTTTCTCTGCCTCCTGACATGCATGGTGGGGACGGGAGGATGATGATGCTCGACTTTGCCAGTCCTGTTTGTCAGAATGCTTTCCCTGGAAACCTGCGGAGTGGAGCTGTGCCCTTCTGTTTTACAGAAATCCATTCAAAGACAATGGAAGAAATATTCCAAGGGATTACTACCTCTATGGCTGAAATTACGTTGCCAGTGATGAGTGCCCCTTCCTTTACAGATTTTCTGTCGGTTGGGAAGAGGGTATTACTGGAAGAAAAGGATTCACCTGACTAAAGGCTCATGATGTTGGTTTTTGCTCATTAAGTCTTTCCTCTGAAATTTGATTAATAGAAACTATAGACATCCAATAAGAGAAAAAAAAAATAAAAGAAGAGACTATAAGAGATAAAACAATAACCCAAAGCACATGCAGGAAACGTGTCAGGAGACTTTGATGTCCTGCTGCAGGGAAGCACGCTCTGTTTGGATAGATAGTGCACTAGGGAAGGTAGGAAGTTTGCTTCCGAGTATCTCTGTCTTGTAGGAGAATTATCTAAAATCTGGGTAAATAGCGAAAGGAGGGGGCACAGTGGAAAGGGCAAAGTGGGGCAAGACAACTAAAACAAAGGGCCAGATGAGAAAGTAATCATTAGCTCACCCTTGAAGGAGATTTGTGGGAGTGTTCTGCCCCTGAACAGAAAGTACACTGTGTCTCCCTCTTTATTGTCCGAGGTTTCCAAAGGATTTCTGAGCAAACAACCACGGGTAGTTCGACATCCTAATTATAGCCTGCTCACCATCCATTTCTGAAGTGTTGCTGAGTTCCCTGGCACAACAGCTGTTTGAGCGTACTTCCCAGAAGTCTTGGGCTCCCTGCCACGGTAACGCACTTGATTTATGTCAAACTTTTACCAGGGGATCTAGGGGAGACTTGATTGTGCAGCTGATGATGGTTTTTTCCTTCAGACCCAGGAGAGAGAGCAGCCCTTGTCCTGTTCGTGCCCGTAGGTGTCCGAGAAAAGGTCCTGGAGTCAGCGGCTCCCTCGAGTGCTCTCTGGGGAGGCCAAATCTGCCTCCGTGTGGGATGAAGAGGTTTTTCTTCCTCTTGCTAGCTCACTTGACAAAGTGCTAGACTTGTTAAAAAGGACTTCTTTTTTATTAGGTTATTGGAGGGTTTAAAGCTGCTAAGCACAAACCACATTTTTTAAAAAAATATTTTTTATTTTTTAAAGAAAGAAGTAGAAACACAGCGCCAAAACACCTCACAGCTCCCCGTGGTGCAAGCCCCTGGCCTCAGTCCATGAAGTGAACGAGACTGAGTCCCTCACACTGGCAGCAGTAGGATTAAGAACAGTGAGTTTTGGCCCTATTTACAGTGCAGCCCCTATGTTTTCTGCGTGCCACAAAACCAACCTATTGAAAAGGTTTACAGCTGGGACGAAGCTGGCTAAGGCAGGCTTTCTCCTTTTTGCATATGGAGTTGCCCTTATGTTTCCAGTGCGTCAAGATTATTTGTTTCTAGGAGGCATGGAAACATGTTCGACAAATAGTGTAGGCAAATCACACGGCTTGAAACTTTCTTGGCTGAAAGCTCCAGAGCAGGACTGTAACCGATTATAGTTTCTTTTATTTCTGAGAAGGCTCAACAATCCTTAATCCAGCTTCATAAATAAGAGCTGATCGTTACTTGCCAGTAAATAAAATTGATTTTAAAGTTGTGACTATCACGCTCCTATTGTCCATACCTTATTTATGAACACAACCCGGGCTAAATGCTTTGCTGCAAAGGATGTGCATAGAATAATTATCTAAAATGTGAATGAACTGTGATTGCAAAGTGCCATCAACCTCAAGGCTAAGAGCTCTTCTGAGTTAAGCATCATTCAATTGTTTGCTTCTGCACTCCACAAGTGGAGGTGGAAGCTGCAGTGATGATGTAAGAATAGAAAAACAGATAAAACCTTTTGGTAGTGATTGTGTAGATAAGCTCAAAAGTAAGAGCTGGTCACGATAAGCAGTCAAAAGCCAAGAGTCAAGGAGGTTCAAACACGTTTTTCTTTCTCAGAAAGGGACACCAGTAATATCTGCAGCAGAAAGCAGAGGATATGAGGGTTGGTGGCCAGATTTTCAAAAGTCACAACTAACTTTGGATGTCTACCTCGGGAATATCTGACAACCTGATTTGGAGAAGGGAAATATTAAACGCCACCTGGAAAATCAAACCCAAGATAAGCCATCCAAACCTGGACAAGTATCCAGTGAAATTACAGTACAGCTGGCAGCAATTTGCCCCTAGCATACGGAACACTTCCCATATCTTTGTCTCCAATCCCACCCAAATACCCGCTCCAGGGTTTGGTATAAATATGGACTTTTCCACAAAACTGTCACTATGAGAGATTCAGTCTGATCAGAGAAAGTGCTACTACAGGGTAATTCATTTCAACATACTAGATTCTTATCCTTCGATAAGATCAATAAAACTTTCCCCATCTTCTTTGGCTTTACACAGAGAAAGGAAAAGCTGCAGTCAGAATAAACCTCAAGAATTAACTCGGCGTCTTTAATTAAAGCTAAATGTATGCACGTATTAGAGACACACATGGTTTGTACATCTCTGAACGGTACTAAAAATTAGCACTGGCACCTCCATCACCAGTAGAAGGTTATGCCCAACACTCTCCTGAGAAAATGGCTATTGAAAGGCAGACAAGACCAGCTGATCTCAGTAACCTGAACACGCACCCTGTGAACAAACCTAAGAAGTGAACAAGAGTAATGTTAAAAGACAGCATTTGAATGAAAATTAGAATGTACTTTTCTTGACTTTCTATAGCTGCACAGCTGCTGAACAGTAGAATGAATTTGAATCATGTAGGGATTATGCTACGTTGTTTTAAATGATGGTAAATTAAATTATTAACAGGGTATTACATTATCAGCATTGTGGATAGTGATAGCTTTTCAAATGCCCCTGAAGCACCAGGTGTAGGCTACTGCTGGAGGGAAAGAGACCTACAGTCATTGGTCTGTTTCAGTATGACATCTCCCTTCTTGAGTGCGTAACTTGAAACATTAATTTAGGATCATATGGCTAAATATCCTTAAAATAAAAATCAACAAAGGTCAAGTAATACAATCTGAAGGAGGATGAATGGAAAAAAAAAATCCTTTTCCTGTAGGAATTCCACCCAATTTTAATATAGGTCTTGGCTCATGTCTAAAAAAAATTGCTAAAGACGTGAAATACTTCAAAATGTTAGGGGAATCCATTGTTGGATGCATTTTAAGGATGTTAGTGGTTGACCTTTGGCATTTACAGAGAATTAATATTTTTCCTCTGACAGATCAATCTTTCTTCAGTGAACTTTTGATCCCAGGAAGATGTTGAAAATACTATTTTGGTGCCTTTCATCACTAACTGGTCCATACAAATGTTTATGAATGCCCTGTGGCCACCTAACCCAGAATTAACCTAGGTACAAGGCAATTGATGAAAGCACTGTCCCAAGTCTGACCACCATGTTACTCTAATCATATACCTTGCGTTTGTGGAATCACAGTAGCTACATCTTTGTAAGTGTTTTATCCACCTAAGCCAAACTTTCTGAATTGTCAGGTTACATCATGTTATTTTGTGAGGATATGGGATATATGATAAAGTTTTCTCTGCTTGAATCAAGGCTAGTAAAATTGTCCAAAGAACAAATGAGTGTAGGAATGTTTTTTCCCATGCTATATATTTTGGCATCAATTTTTTCTTGATTGGTGAAGATTAGTGCAGAAGAATGATCCCACAGTTGGTGGAGAGAGCCAAAACATACCTTTAGGAGAGATTTCCCAGCTCTTCTGAAGATTGTAACTATAAAGTTGCCTTTAACCATAGCTAAATTTCAGGAGAGATTAGTTACACTTGCAAAATGGCCACCCAGGTAAGGGCTAGATAAAAACTTTGGCACAAAAGGATTTCCTGTTAGGGTGGACCTGATTTCAGTGTGATGGCTTTTGCATGTCATTTAATACATGGGATTGTTAGGGTCAAGTGGAGAGAGTCAAAATGCTCTGTTCTCGATTCCAGTGAGCTTGACGACCTCTGTGAGCTGCTAGTACCCTCTGAAGTAGGAGCAGCCTTAGGGCTGGAGCTAAAGTCAAGGCCAGGAATAGTGAAGGGTTTGAACACTTCTAAAATTGATTTCTTGGTCTTCAAAAAGTTGAAAAAAAGCTTTTTGCTGATTTATTCAACCTGACGTGAAAGAGAGAAAAATATTTATATCGGAGATTCAGTCATCCAAAATTTGAGTCATGTGAGTAGCAATTTATTCATGTTAATTCAGTGAATGCACCAGCTTCAAAGAGATCACTCACATGACTCCAGGTTTGGAGGATCAGGTCTTATTTGTGTAATAGCTTGAAGAGTGAGAAAACAAAGAACTGTCTTTTCTAATATTCCTTTCCTGTATAATTTATTTACATTTTTTTATAAACATTGATTAGCACAGATGTTCCTAATAAAATTTTCACATCTGATCTGAATACATTTTTCTATTATTTTGCCCTTGAGAAGCTAGAAAAGAGGAAAAAAGATTCTCCACTCCCCAATATCTTTTAAAGAAAAAGAGAGGTTTTATCTATTGTATGAACAAAAAGAAAAGATATTTGTGGGTAGATCTTGTGCATGTTCTTTGGCTGAACCACCTTTTAGTCAGAAACAAAGACTTAACTCCAGAAATCAAATCTTAATCACCACATGTATAGCATTACTTTACCAACTTATTTTCATTATGTATGAGGTGGAATAAATATTAATACTAACCGTGGGCAAGAGACTTCAAAATAATTTCAAAAATAATGGTGTAAGCACACTGACAGTGAGCTCATTGTCTAGCCTCAAGTATCTTTTAAGAAGCCAGCTTAATCAGGAAATGCTGGCAGGCTTTTCCACAAAGAAACAGTCCAAGGACTACCAGTGCAGCACTACAAATTTCTCTCCTACACAGATACTGGCTCACTGTGACAGAATTCCCTCCATGACTGGGCTCTAGAGAACACATGGCAAAACGGCCAGTGGATCTAGCCTCACTTGTGTACTTACAGAGTTAAAAATTAATGAAAACATTTAAAAATAGCATATAAATAAATTACTTTTACTTCCTCAGCACTATTAACTCACTAATTTGCAGGATTTTTTTTCCTGTGCACTGTGTTAATCAGGACCAAGGAAAAAGACTCCAGGGAAATTATAGCTCTTGGGTTTCATTTCCAGAAGAGCAGAGGAGTACATTTTACATTGTAAGAGTCCATTTTCTGTGCCTGAAAACTTATCTGGAATCCGACTAGGCTCAGAACATTGAATTGCAACTTTGAGCATTTATTTCTGAGGGGCAAGCAGTAAAACAGATTATAATGACCACTACTTAGATCACTAGCCTGTTACTGGAAACATCTGCTTAATTGCTAAATATCTGATACACATGAAAACAGCTTTAATAGTGGAGACAGTGGAAACCCTGTTTCAGAACAAGCCATTATCCAGTTGTTTTGCTACTCACTTGGGTAGATGAACATCCAAGATAAGATGAGGTCTGAACCATGGTCTGTCATTCCGTATAAAGATTTTAGGATACTCTGGGAAAGTCTCAATGACTCTTCCAGTTTGGGCTTGCCTCAGAGTTCTTCAGAGAGGCATGTTTTGCATATTGGCTTAAAAGGAAATGCAGGGGCCTGTCTGAGGATGAAAATATTGAGTTCCTTAGGACAGGCAAACTAAAATGTCCTTGCACCTAAGGTTAAGCGATATGCACTGAGAATCAACGAGTAGCTCAGACTTGGTCCTCAAGACGTTCAGCTGGGCAACAGAGCACCTAAGCCCCATGTCCAGCCCTAATCAAGGGTTAATTATTCACACAAAGTGGAAGGGACAACATTAACAATAGTGAGCATCAGTTCCGAGCCAGCCTCCTCTTTCTACCCTCACATTACACTGATGTTTGAAATGGGAAAATGGAAATTAAAGTCTGTATCCACCCATTGTCTGTAACAAGCTGAAATCACTTCAAGGTGTAGAAGGAAATGAAGCAGGTTCTCCTACATCCAGGGAAAATGTTCTAACTGCTCAGCTAATAGACAATAAAAGGACAGCATCTTCATTGTACATATTTTATTGATCTGATCGAAGAAGGATAAAAAATATTTGGTGAATTCAGACTGAATACAGTTTGATCTTTTTTGCTCTGTTGCAGACCTGAAAGTTGCAGGGTACAATCCCTCATCTCCCGCTATACATATGCATACATACACTGAATAAAGCTTCCATTCAAACAAATATGAATCCTAAAAAATTTGACAGCCCAAGCTACAAAATGGACCAGATCAGATGATCCCAATGGTTTCTTCCGGATAAATTACTTCTCCCCTTTTGACTCATTTTTTGCATCCTGTGATGTAGACAAATGAGGCAGGTTTTATGTCTAAGTAGGTTTGAGATTACTGATGAAAACTTCTTTCAGAAAACAGAAAAGTCCTTAATACCGTGATCAGTTAAGTTCTGTACTGGACCCTTTACAGGATTGATGTAACAAACAACTTATGAACTAAGAGAAAAATACTCCTTTCCTTCTAGATATAGGATAAATTACAGTAAAATCTGACACAGATAATCTCTGGTCAACAGAGGCATCATTCTATTAATCAAAAAACACAGATATTCACAGAGCCATATTCTCAAAATCTTTACCTTGGGCTCTTCATTAGCAAAAAAGAGAGGCAAGCTTCCTGCACTGCCCTCTGGAAGTGTCAGTTTTGCAGTAATAGTGCTTGGACCTGGGACACTGATAGTTAGTTTACATGTGTGGATCATGTACCTAAAGCTAGATAGTGCCAATATCTTCAGGATGTCCAGGCATGACATAATATGCCATTTTAGGATCAATACGTCAGCAAAGTCAAGTCAGATAATAAAGTAGCAATTTTAATGGAATACTAGGCAGTACACCTTCATCTTCTACAAAACCTAATTATCAAACGAAAATTAACATATTTTTCAGATTTCAAAGAATTCATTTAGTTTAATGAGAATTGAGATGGTGTTTAAGCTTGCTGACTCTTTGGTCTGGCATTGTTCTTATATACTGGAGAAGAGTCTTGCCACCTACTCTGGATTTGCAGAGCAATGTCTTAATAGCAGGCTTAAATGAGTAGTTGTGAATCCCACTGTTGATCTCCATCTCACCAGGGTGGCATTGACTGTGTGGCCAGGACACAATGGTGGTGTAATGGCATTGAGATCTATACACAATACAGAGTAGTCATGAGCCTGCTGACGTTAGAAAAGAGAAAGATGACTTAACATTTACTTGAACAGGAGCTTCAATTCAATGTCTGTATTTTTTTATTTGAAACGTTATGCTATTTCACCAGCTCAGCTCTGAATCACATGCAGTAATGTGTGAAGCTGAAATTTAGCTTGTTTTAGTTTTACTGGGACACAACTTGCACAGCAAGAGTTTGAAGTTCTAACTCAAAAACTGATGATTAGAGGAGTGCAGTGAAGTATAACATTTTATAGACATCATTGTACTTAAATTGCTTCAGGAATACACCAGGCTTCCAAGTTTGCTAAATGGAGTGGAAAAAAGAACTTAATTATGCAACTGAGGGCAAAGGCAAATTTACTTCACCTAATTTTAAACAAAGAGGGAAGAAGTTATATTTAAAATTTGAAAAGGGCTCAAGATATAAACTCCAAACTTTAGTCTTAGGATATTTTTAAAATGTCTCTCTGTCTCTTAAGAAAGCACATCATTAAGCTTTCTGGTTGTCTTAATGTTAGAAGATAAGATTCACCCTTTGTTCACATTTGAATGCAATTTTTCTTGTTAATAGCCTATTTGGGAAATTTAGTGTCCTGCTTCCCAAGAAGAATGTGGAATCAAGAACAAAAGTCTCTGTACAAATAAATACTAGAAAAAACCTGAAAGGCATAGAATTTTATGAGCATTTCTCCAACTTATTATATTAAGAAGGTGAGGTCATGCCCAAAGAAACAACTGTTGTGTCTGTCTCTGCAACCCTATGCTGTTGCCGGAGGCTCTGGCCTAAAGGAGTAATGGAAAGGAAGACCTGTTAGGAAATAGGGATGGAGGAATTAACTCCTAACGTCTGAGAAATACATAGAGTATGCTGTTGAGTCAGAAGTTGAAGAATGAGACATGAGGATAGCATAGCACCAGCATACATATGCTGTTTGTTTATTGTGATGCTCTAAAAGGCACAAGACCTTTTGTTTCTCACAGGGACCCACTACATTCTAACAGAAAAAACTGAGCAAGATAAACACGCCAATTATTTAGAACTGTGTAGTCAGATAAGGAATAGGGAAACCTTTGCCCAGGCTCAAGATTTCCCCATTTTCCATGCAGACAGTTTCATTTCATTTTTTTTAAAGTTCTTACAACAAGACCTAAAGTCCAACTACAATAATGGAAACAAAATATTTAGCAATTATTTTAAACTTCACTTACTATATATGGGGGTAGATCAGTTTATCTTTATGATTGAGGGATGACCACAAAAATCACAAGTGGTGAAGTGCAGAGAAACCATCAGTGCCAATTACACAAGGCTATATCCCTTGAGTGAAAATAAATTGGTTATTCCAACCACCTCACATTGCATGTTTGATTTATATCGTTTCATCCTCTCTCTTTATATTTATTATAATCGTTTCAATATTTTCAATTACCAGTGCTGGCTACTGTCCTTGGGTTGGCACCTGAAATAATTTTGTATCTAACTGATAAAGCACTGACAGAAGAGATTTACAACATTAGTAATAATAAATATTTGTGCATAGTGTTATAACTGTTGCCCTCTGAAGAGCTCAAAGCACTTTATAAATGTTGATTAAGCTTCATAATTGGGCCTTTTGTGAGGTAGCAAAATTTATCTCACACACTATTGTACACTGAAAGATTAACAAACAGCATTTGATCCCAGCTGGTATAAGGATCTCAAGTAAAAGGAGGAAGCAGATGGACCCTGAGATCTAGCTGCTGTAAAAAGAACTGGTATGGATTTTTTTCCCCTTAAAATGTGGTTAGAGATGTTTAAGATCTTAGGTCATGACAAAACACAAATGACTTGTAAGATGATAGTGTGACTACAACCACTGTGGAGAAACTAGAAAGGAGAGGATACATATTTTTTATATAAAAATACAAAGGTATTGTTATACTATTCCCAGTAAAAGGCACTCATAACCTCCCAATTCTTTAGATCACCACACAATGAAAGAAGACAGTCATGAATCACAGGATTCAAGGAAGACCTCCTTCAGCCTCTACATCAACTACCAGGAAAGAAAGATGATTAGAAGTTGAAATACCATGTGGGTGTCTACCTTCTTCTCAAAGAAATCTAGGAAAGGCTAGGGCTGTTGCATCAAAATGCTTCACAAAACATAGACCACAGTGGAGATTTTTTGAAGCATTAGTAATTTTGGAGGTCTCAGTTTTGGGACAGTTCAGTTTCCTGCTTATCTCTGAAAAGATCCTTGAAAATATCCCAAATTGGAATTTAAGACTGCTATATGCTACAGTGTATGTGTCTGTAAATTTTTTCTGTCACTGGGAAGGCAATACAAATTTCATACCGGGAATAGTTCCCCACCAGTGCCAACAATCAGCTGCACCCAGAGCCGCTTGGGGAAACGCCTGCTGATCAAGGTCAAAATTGTTCAGCAGTTCAGGTGATGGAGATTCAATGCTGGAGAACATTCCCTGGCACTTATTAGTTTACCAGCACACATGAAACCCCTAATACCGAGGAAATGACGGCTCTCTTCTGAGTTACCTTGGTGGATACACTAAATTGTGTACTGTGCACGGACTTGTTATGATACACTGACACATTCTCTGCAAGGATAAATTACAGCACAGTTAGGCAGATTCAAAGTAAAAAGGGTCTTAGGAAAATACTTGGTAAAAAAAAAAAATTCTAAATACTATTTGAGCGTAAAGAGAATACTATTACAGATATTGACCAAATTTGGCTTCAAAAGAGTAAGATGAAGTTTTCTGACTAGCATTAGGTTTGGGTTTTCCTGCCAGCATCAACATCTTGTAAATTAGCGTCAAGAGAAACAAGAAAAAAATATTTTGAAAAACTGGAAAACATTCCATTAAATGAGTTACTTTTACAACTTCAGTCTCCAGGACATAGTCAAGAGAGAGACATCAGAGATGGAATTAAGCTGTTTAGGTGGCACTAAAGATTAACTTCTTCACTATGAGGGTGGCGAGGCACTGGAACAGGTTGCCCAGAGAAGTTGTGGATGCCCCATCCCTGGAAGTGTTCAAGGCCAGGTTGGATAGAGCTTTGAGAAACCTGGTCTAGTGGAAGGTGTCCCTGCCCATGGCAGGGGTGTTGGAACTAGATGATCTTTAAGGTCCCTTCCAACCCAAACCATTCTATGGTTCTATGATTAAACAAGCCCCATGGCAAAACAGTACTTGGATACAGCCTGTTTTCCATGTGACTTTGAATATGAAGTGTCCCAAAGAGAAGCACTGTGGCCAGTGCATTGTTTGAAGCATCTCTTGTCATCAGTGAGGTTGGACTGAGTCAGGGACTTCTCTTAGCAGGACATCCTTGGGTAGTAATTACAGCTGTGAAAATTTGCATCAGGCCTTAAAGCAGGGTTGGGAGAATAGCTTAACTGAGCAGCTGGTGGACTGATATATGTTCTTGTCTCCCTGATGTCAGTGGGACTTTTGCCATTGATCTCAGTGATGCCAGGAGTTGTCTCATCTTATTTTGTTTTCTAAGTTTTATCTACAGTTTCCATTAGGCTGGCTGCAGTTCAGGAAAATTATTGAACCAGTGGATGGTTTCTCATAGTTTCGCCTTCCTAATTCATCTCAGTAAGATTGTTCTTAATGAAAAACTATTGCAATCATTTTAGCACAGAGCAATACTTGTTACTAAGGCACTATTTGTAAGAGAGAGAAGTATTTAAACTAGGATTCAATCCTCTTCTTCCTGAACAAATCTTTACACCTTCTGTCCACCCTTTCTCTTAAGGTTTATTCCCCTCTCATAGCAGTCCCCAGTCTCACACTTCTAACTGACTGAGAATGCTGTTTTTCTTTAGGAAAGAAAAAAAAATATCAAGTTATCCTTAGAGCTGGGTCTCCTTATAAAGGGTTGGCTGAACTTTGCAAACTTTACCGAAGGGGGAACCCTTTCCCACAATCCATTTCAAGACCAACCCCTTTGATGTCACAGCTGGCTCAAGTAAACTCATTTCCTCCTTCCCTAATGTGTGTCTGATGCAATTTTGGCAAGCTGTCTCTCCCTGCTGTTACTGCTGCCTGTTTTGAAATGAGGCCAAGTGCAACGGTTAATGTGAATGTTTGGTTTGGCCTAATCATCTGTGCTTTGTTTCACTAGTACTCCGCATTATATATTTATATATCCAGATCTATCTATAGAGATCTATAGGCAATTTCTTCTCTCTGTCCCTCCTCCTTTGCAAATAATTCACACCACATGTTTTCAGTTTATTCCTTTGTGGTCTACTCCACCCAGTTCCTAAATCAGTAAATCATCTTCATGCTTCTTCCCACACTGAATGAAAGCAAGTTCTCAATTACAGAGACAGAATAGAGTTTTCAAGCCTTTGTGGTGGATGTTGATTAGTTTCCTGGTAAAACTTGAAGGTGCTTGAAAACAGTAGAGAAGGTTTCAGAATGGCAAGATTTGCCCAATATCACACATACTGCTTTAATACCAATGGCACTTTGAAAATGTGAGGGGCAAGTCAGGGGCAGCTTGTGAAGTAAATGATATGGCGCATCAAAATTGGGTGATGACTTGCTTTCCCTGACAGGAAGATGTTGATAGCAGGGGAATCTCACCCACAGCAAGAAATGGACTGAGCAGCCCCAGAATAGGAGATGTGAGCCTGCAGGGCAATGTGCATTGTGGGTCGTGTGGGATTCACACCCTTGTGGCCTCCTGCAAAACCTCTTTGACTCAACACATTTATTCAAATTTGATGCAGGGATTAAAATTTGACTCTAAACCTGCATTAGTAAATTAAACAATACCAGGGGGTGTTCCCGGGCCCTGGGGCTTCATTGCTTATATTGCTGTAGTGTTAGCATGGTCCTTGGCATCACTTTGGCCAAAGTCAACCCAGGCTCTTCCAAACAATGCTGCGTATTGTTTAGGGAACAGTGGGGCCAAAGGCCATTCACATTAAATAAGAATACAGCCCTCACTGTTTTAAAAGATAAGAGAGTTTAAGACTATAGCCCTATAATCTTTCATGTTGCTTGGCATCTGTGCCAGAGAAGGTGCTGGGCATGGTTAATTTCCGAACACAGACATAGCTTAAGAGGCATATCTGGCATTAAACACCTTCTTTACTGCCTAAATGCAGGAATGAATGCTTCCCTATGCCTGTAATTCAGAGACACATATCCTCTGTCTCTTCCTCTCCTTTGGAAGGAAATTCAGAGTATCTGAGGTAGTTTGCACTGAATCACCAAACCCATCCCGGAGGACCCTCCTCCTCTTCACTGACTATAGAGAAGGAGCAGGCTCCAGCTCTCAGCCAGTAACTTTGGGATCTAAAAGATGTGCTGCAATTGAAGTCTTTGGCAAATCAGTAATGGGACAGAAAATAGGGATGCTCCTGAATATGGATAAATAATATTATGATACACCAATGTGGCAGGTTGACCTTGGCCAGCTGCCAGACGCCCAGCCAGCTGCTCTCTCACTCCCCCTCCTCAACAGGACAGGGGAGAAAATAGGATGGAAAAGCTCGTGAGTCAAGATAAAGACAAGGGGATTCACTTACCAATTACCATCACAGGCAAAACAGACTCAACTTGGGGAAAAACAATTTAATTTATTGCCAATTAAAATGCATTTGGGTAGTGACAAACAAAGACAAAATTAAAACACCACCACCCCTTTTCCCCAGGCCCAGCTTCACCCCCCCACTCCCGACCCCTCTCCCCCCGAGGGGCGCAGGAGGTGGGGATGGGTGTTGCGGTCGGTCCCCCCCAGCCCCTCTCGGCCGCTCCTCCCTCCTCACCCGTCTCCCTGCTCCAGCGCGGGCCCTTCCCGGGCTGCAGCCCTTCAGGGACAACCTGCTCCCGCCGGGGCTCCCCACGGCCGCAGCTCCCGCAGGAAATATCCCCCTGCTGCGGCCTGGGGCCCTCCCCGGGCTGCAGGGCGGGTCTCTGCTCCCGCGGGCTCTCTCCAGGGCTGCCGGGGATCCCTGCCCCGGGCCTGCAGCCCCTCCCGCCCTCCTCCTCCTCCGGCCTCGGGCTCCCTCTGCTGCTGCTCCCTCCTGGGCTTCCTCCTCCTCTGCCTGTGCCGCCCGTGGCCCTTTCGGAAACCTGTTTTCCCCCCGGCGCCCCGGCTTGGCTGAGGGGCTCAGCTGTGCCCTGCGGTGGGGCCGCTGGCGCCGGCCGGGACCGGCTGTGTCCGGCTCGGGGCAGCCCCGGCCTCTCCCCGCAGAGGCCCCTGCAGCCCCCTGCCAGCGCCTGGGCACATAAGCTCAATACCACCAACCACTCAAGAAAAAGCCTGTTACGCAGGAAGGGGAGGAGAGGCTTTTGCACTCCTATACTACAACTTGTTCTTTTGTATCTGGAAATCGAGTGAGCTTTGACCACAAATCCAAGCAAATCTCAATGCCACACTCAACTGAACAGAAAAAGCAAGTGCCCACCATGATTTCAGGGAGATGGGAAGGACTTACAAGGTTCAGGTCACATACAGGAGTCTACCAATATTGCCAGTCTTTGATAGAAAGGTCATGAGTTAGAGACCTAAGATGATTACTTGGGTTTGAAACCTCCTAGTTTTCCTTTTTTAATGGGCACCTTTGAGGAAATAATGACCCCAGTAGCGCATTATAGGACGCATACAGACCACAGTCCCAAGCTCTTCTGAGTAACAGGAGAGAAAGGAGCAGGAAGGTGAGAAGCTGGGAGAGTTGACAGAAACAAAGTTAGAAGGTCCATGTGTTTACATGGTGCCAAGGGTTAGTTCTTAAACCAAAAAATCACAGACCACTGAATCCCAAAGAACTGTGATAAAGCAAGGCACTAGTGCTCTACTTCTGATTGACTTGCCAAATATATTTTCTATTCTCTTCAAAGTGAAGTTATTTACATTTGTATACACTCACCGTCTTCAGTCGGCATCAGGAAGGGATTAGTGTGGGAGGCAATGTGAACTCAAAGAGTGAGGTCCCCAGCTATGAATGAAGAATGAGCGCATAGGTGTCCACACAGCAGGAGGAACAAAAAGTCCCAAAGGAGAAATACAGTAATAGTCACTTTTAATTGGCTAATTGCATCCAACTGATTATTTTTGATGAGTCAGTCCTGCCTGTTTATCTCATTTACTTTTCATCAGGTATATAAGAATGTAAAGAGACACAGTGAATTGTTTGACTAGCCTCTACAAGAAAAACACTTTAATAAAAATCATGGCATTTAATTGGACAATATCAGTTTTGATAATTTAAAGTAGAAAAATTACTAAAGAGAATTGGCTTTTTCGTTTTAATAAGGTGACTGTTTCTTTCTGATTCATGTACAGAGTCTGCTTAATGTATTTTAAATAATTTCAATTTCATTCTGACATTAGAACACCAACTGCAATAAAAAGATAGCTATTTTGTTACATTGAATATTTGGATTTTACTAGATGAATAGTATCAAAGAAAAAAGGTTTCCTGAATTAGGTTCTTGGGAACTATTTGCAGCTGTATTTTAGATTTCAGCTTTAATTCAGGAAAAAAAAAAAGAATTTTGGAATTTCTTGCAGAATAGGCATTTCTGCTTTTGACAAGGCATACTGGGAAACTCTTTGGGACGGGAACTATTATTTACAGCAGATTTGCTTAGCACACAGTGACTGTAGTCATACTGATCACTAGGAATGATTGGAACAGATTTAGATCAAATAAGAATTTATGAATTGGGTAAATGTTCAGCAGATATCATACCTGATAATTTTAATTATCTGCTGTAGTTCTTATAACTCCTATAAGTCAGTAGCAGTGACTACATCATCTTTATTGCCTGTTAAGCATGAGGCATTTTAAAGAGACTTCCAGAAAGCAAAGCATATATGACTTTGTGATGACGTTACCTACTGTTGTGAGATGGGAATCAGACTTGGGTTTGTGACACAGAAGTCAGTGCACAAATGTGGTCTGCTTATGGCGTGAGGAAGAAAATTACAGTAATGTCATTCATGTGCTGAAACCAGTCTTATTTGTTGTTCATAGACACTAACTGATCACAGCCTGTGAAACAGAATTAAGGATGATATGTGTTGGAAAGAATTTGCAGTTTTCTAATGAATGATATCAAAGATACAAGAACAAGTTGTGCAAATACAAAAAAAAAAGGAATCTAGAGAGATTCAGACTTGGTTAAGCCATGTGTTCTTCAAAGAACTTGAGCCCCAGAACCAAACAGAGAAAAGTGGAAATGGCATCAAAGTTCCCGAGACCAAGTACAAACGTGATGGAAAAAAAATCAGAAAAAAATCAGAAGAGCAAAGACAAAAATTAGAATCAACTGTAAATGAATGCAGGGCAATATTCCATAATGCATTATTGTAAGAGGAGGGCATAATGTTGGTTTGATATTCGATAGGGAGGGAAAATGATTGGCAGATGGAGCTGAGAAGGCTTAAACTCTTTTTTCCAAAATTCTGATTATGACACTGGATGAACTGGCTAGGCAGACTTACATGAGTTGGGTACCTCCTACCCAGGCCTTAGGACATTCTTCCTAGGGTACTCAGGTGACTGGCCAAAGAGATTTCTGAGGAAATCTCAAGGAAGTGGAAAACAATTTCATATTGTTTTGTGAAGAATTAATAATATTTTAGACCTACCTACTTTCCTCTTACATTAGGAAAGAAACAAATTATTGTTGTTGCCCAGTGGGGATGGTACAAAAAGTAGCTGTCTTAAATCACAGTGAGGGCTGTTTATGTCTGGCAATAGGAAAAGGCTTTTAACAGTAAGGAAAGTTAAGTTCTGGAATAGATAGCTTAGGGAAATTTTGATGTCTTCACCACAAGGAAGTTTTAAAGAACATGGGAGACAAATATCAGGAGAAATTCAGACACAGTTAATCTGACATTTGGAATACACCTGGCTTCATAATTTAAAATCCTTTGTCAGCTTTACTCTACATCATATTACTTTGCGTACTGCTGGGGAACTGGCAGGGTACAAATCTGCTCTACCTTTTCTAAAATGTATATTCCTATGCACTTATATAGAGACAGTAGGGGGGTAATTTGCCAGGATATTGCTATTTCCACATATACACACACACACATATATATATGTGTTTCCATATATATGGAAATAGTAATATCATGACACAGTAATATTTTTACATGGAAGTGGCAGCTGCTTTTACCTACAAAAGGAATGTTTGGCGGGGCTTTCATGATGTACACATATGTACCAGGGACTTTTAATAAATTAGTTATGGAACTTAAACAACTTGGTTTTTTTTCAGCTATCAGACACATCTTTCCTAGTTTCATCATATTTCTTTATTTTATACCTAAAGAAAAGGTGATTATTTTTGAAAATAGTACACTATCAAAATTACTTTTACTTTTAACTTTCAATAAGATTTGAAAACTCTCAACCTCTGCAGTAGCTTAAACCCTATTGTGTACAGAAGCTAAACGCATGAAAATCTCCAGTAGCAGCAAGAAATTCACACACATGTTGAAGAGAAGATTTAAGAATTTTGCAGCTTTGTCACTGGTAGATAAATTGATTTGGAAAAAATAGAAATAATCTGAATTTTCACCACTTTAAATTGAAATCAGACTGGATCTGTCAGTAACAAGTTCTAGAGAATTTCAGACACTTCATTCACCAGATACGTCAAATCGTTTGGGCAGAACTGGCTTCACTTGATTCATGTCTGAGCACCACCTGGTATTACTGCAATGAAATAAGTGAATAGTGAAATTCTGAATGAAAATAAATGTTGATACTAACAGACAGTGGAGTAAAACTGTAAAGGAAGAACCAGAAATGTCACCGAGGTAACAAAAGTATGACCTAGACAGGTTGTAGCCACTGACTTTGGAAAATCCACCTCCAAATATGCCAATCCTTTACAGCCCCTACAGCTGTGCTATAGCAGTGTCCAGCTGTGAGCCAAGCTGAGCACTAGGACTTCAAAGCATGGTCCGGCCTGTAAACACCCACTTCTGTCTCTCCCACTTCAAGTGGGAGATCTGGGTCCTAGACCTGTCTTTGGAGCTGACCACCAGGAGGTCTTCTCAGCACAGAGCTTACAGCCTGCCTACGCTCTTCCCTCCATGAGAAATCCCGTAGACCCACCCACTGCTTAGCTTTCTGACCTCACTGCCGTGTTGAAGTACACTATATGGATGTTAACTGTGTTTTCCAAGCCGTAGCCCAGGTTCTGCCAATATCTGGATACATGTCTTGAGGGAACTGAACCTCTCTGTACCTATTCCTTTATCTTTTGCAAGTAACAATACAGAAAGAGCTTACCCACTTCACAGGATTGTTGTGAGACTGAAGTAATTGTTGCTTGTATGTGACTTTGAAGAGGTAAATGGTAAGCATTATTATTTGAGTATCACTCTTGAGCTACAAAAAAAGAACAAACCCTCCTGCAGTCAGGGTGCTCAAAAGAAGAGATAAATGCTGTGATGAAAGAGAGGCCTTGAGCACAGATGTGAAATCGCTCTTGAAACCTGTGTGATCTCCCCACCTGCACATCTCTCTCCACCTGCTCCGCAGCCCCTGCTGTCACCGAACAGAAAACATTTGGCTTTTCTGCCGGTGCAACAAAGTGAAACAGTGTGCACTAAATATCCTCAACCCCTCCTCTACATCTGTCCTTACCGTCTCTGATATATAGACTGTGTGAACCCCTCTGAGAACATTTTTCTTTCCTCCTGAATAGGTGTTGTAAGAAATGCTATGGAATACATCACGTCGCGGGAATCTGTGAGTGTTCTCGGTATGTGCAAAGGGGGCAGCAACATCAACATTTCGATTATCACTGTGAAAACAAAATGAATCTCTATTCATTTTCAGCAGGATTCAGACACAGTAGAAAGCAGATTTCCAGCAAACACTCTACATATTAAATGATCACTCATACCACAGGTGCTTTATTCAGAGTTATTGAGTTGTGAGTTCATTTTAATCCATCAGTAAGGACACATTAAGAAGGTAGTGACCAAAGAAACAGATACGTAGCCATAAACATGCACGGTTTCCCCGTTCCTGCTTGGGGTGAGATTGTCAAGGACAACAAATACATTGATATTTTGGCCAACTGTGATGCAAAGTGAAGAGGCAACAGCCTTTCTTTGGCCAAGTACTTCAGAAAGAGGATTATTTTCTGTCATAGGTACGGGGCAGTGTTTTGTACTAACAGCGTGGGAATACGTCACCAGAAGCAGGGAAACAGATCCATGGAAAAGCATTAATGCTGCCTGAGCTCCTCTACTGTTAAACCATGACCTCAGCCCTCTGCCTCTTATGAGGTTATAACTTGATTAGTCCTCCATCGCCACAGAGCCTTTTGAGGTAGACAAGACTTTAATTGCTGATACAAAACATTTGTGTTTTTTCATCTTGTATGAAAGAAAACTAGAACAAAACCACACAATTTTTTCTTCCTTTGCAAGTCATCATTTATAAGGGTTCATCTGATTGCAATGAAATAAAGAAATGTATCTTCACCTATTCTTTTAGGACATAACAGATTAAGTTTTTTTCTCATATTTATAACTGTAAGATTAACTCAGTAATCTGTTTTCTTATCTGGCTCCTGCCTCCCATGCCTACCTCTTCTTGTACATGGGAGAATTCAATAGCACTTAACTTCTCTAACTGAAATCAGCCTGCTGACTGAGTCCTCCATGGATACAGGAGCTGGACTGTAATAATCTGTTCTGCAGAGAATTAATCTCCTGGGAGTGAGGCAGACCTAATTACCAACCTCAGTGAAAAGTCTGGATTTGCTATCGCTGTTTGTGGGCCCAGCTGGAGGAAAAAGGCCCAGCATACCATTTAACTAATCTCTTCCTGAAATGTTTTAAACATGCCTAATATTGCATCTTGTGCAATTGGTTTTAGCAGCTCCAGTAACAGGGTAGAGGCTCTCTTTCAATCGCACTTAACATTAAAAGAATCTGGGCCTCCCATCTGGCTCAGGGCAACTGGTCTGAAAGTCTCTAGAACTTATGAGTCACCACAGGCTTACGAATGGCATTTAGACCATGTGTTTTACAATTACAAGTCAGCATTTCTGTGGGCGACAGCTATTTTGCTAGAAAGAAGAGAAGAGTGTCTGCCAATGGCAAACTGGGAGCATAAACTGTTTCCCTTGCATGAATGGTATATCAACATATCTTTTCAGCTTCCGTCAAGTGATGTATCCCACAGGATAAAAGATGGGGAAGCTGCAGCCAGCACATGGTTAGCTGGGTTATTTTCCATTAAGGACTTATTTCTTCCTGAATTTGCTTCCATATTTGTCCAGAATAGGCTGTTGAGCACTGTGAAGATTGATTGCTAATGTTAAAAAAGAGTACAGAATCTAGTGTAAAATGAGAAGTCAAATGCAAAAGCCAGTTTATGGCAGGCACTCCAGGAAATAAAACTAATAGCTCTTATACGAGCTACCCCACATTTTTTAGAAAGCATTGTCTTGACATAAAGAGCCCAGATTTGAACTTCAGAAGAAACTAATGTAAACCCAGTGTCTTTTAAAGGTGCAGTAATGGTAAATATGACATCAAATGTCTTGTACATTATAGTGTATAATTCTTCATGCAAATATGAAATCCATGCAGGATTTATTTACCCTATGTGGACTGGGAGAACCATATTGTTGAACACCTCATACGGTTTCAATATTTTTGGCCTGATCTCAGTTCAACAAATCGTAGAGACCTAATTTTGCAAAGTGGTATAGTGATTCAAATGCAGTAGATGCAGGTGGCAGTGGAGCAGCACATCTGACATTTCTCTTGTTCCTTACCTGCACTGACTTTAGGCTAGACTCTGGGAATTTTCTTGTAGGAGAGGAACGTGTTTCACCCCAAGCCTCTGGAGTAAAGATACAATATAAAATCAGTAGTTCTGTTGATCAGATGTTAATGAAATGGTGGAGTCTGGCTGATGTCAGGCGGTGCATGCAGTGGCAGTGAGAAACAATGACAGATGTCAGCTAAGCAGTATGCATCATGGATGTGTTCGTGTAAGTATAGATGAACCTTTTTTACTGCTAGGCACTGCTGTATTAATGAACTGACAGCAACCAAAGCCAGGGTTTTGGAATGACATGATAATTCAGACCACATTTTCTGCTGCCCTTTCCCCAGTTGTGAAATTGCCCTCTATTCTCCCTTTGAGGTCCAAGATCTCACAACCCCCCTGTTAGGAACAGGAACTCTGCGTGTGAATGGAAATCAGAGACTTGCGTCCTGCTGTGGCCATGCAGAGGCTTCAGCTGAAAGCAGGCATCAACAAGATGCCTAATAGGAGGCAGCTTGCAAAGCAAGGAAAAGGAAGTAGAAGGAAGAGAGTCTGAAGACCTCTTTAAGTAATTGGCTTAACTAATTATGGCTCCATTAGCCAGAGGCACTACTGAGCCTAAAAGCTAGAAACTCCTTAAGACCACTATATACAGCTACTAATGCTATTGGAGTTCCTTCTCCAGTTTTTGTTACAACGACCAGCTTGTGTGGGGATAGTAATATTAGTTCCCTTAGCGGGAACTCGCAAAACATCCACAGAACAGGGCACTGATCCACAAATCAGACTAGCGTGTTCATTATGTTGAGTTCAGAATCAGCAAGTTTCATAGTGATACAACAGGCTTAGTTATTAGTAGTTTTTCCCTCCCCAACAGACATGTCTGCAAAACCAGTCTTTTATTTTTCCCTTAGTGTGCAAATACTGCTTTTGCATCCATGTTTTATTTAGTTTGTTTTACTTGGCTGTATGCAAATCAGACCTCAGCTACCTCAAGTGCCAGATCTCATTTTACAGTCTGCTCTCCCATGTGCATTTATATGACTGCAGGTATCAGATGAAAGTCGTTGGTTTTAATATTTTACTTTATCAATAGAAAGATGACATCCCTTGTCACATGAGAAGGTCATAATTCATTCTGGATTGCTCTATTACTGTGTCAACACTCAGGTATCTGAAATAAGCTTCAAACTCCTTATTTATGAACTTGGAGAGACTGACTTCCAATTTTAGGCTGGGGTGAGGAGCCTCGAGTTATAAGGTTTTGTCCAAGGTGAGCCAAGGCATGAGTTCTTTGATCAGTCCAGGGGTCCCAATCCCTAAGACAGGACCTGTAGGGCTGAGTGAGATGTACTTCCCATTCAGAGCACCCTTGAAAGTCGTGACATGGCAGAAGAAGGTATCCCAGAGGGTAGCAGTTGGTATCTTACACACAGCTGATAGAGCTTGCTCAAGAGAAATATGAGGACTAAGAGACATAGGTCCATGGTAGGGCATTTTTTCAGATTAAAAGCGTACTTTGCAACAACAGTGGTTCAGATTTTACTCTGACTTATGATGGTCAGATTTTGCTGAGTTCACTGTAAGTGTTTCATTTTATTGAGGCCACACTGATACCCCAGTTTTCTCCTTTCTATGCTAGTTCACAAATGTACTATGAATTTACAGAGATGTAGAAACGCAGGCAGACAATCCTGTACATGTCCCAAGATTATTACAGTCTCTCCGGCCTCTTTCTCCTACACACAGAGACGCTTCTCTGGACACATCCCTGATTTCCATGAAGCAATTCAAATATCATTAGCAAAATGATCTAGTAAAGCAAAAATGGGTATTAACTTGCTTCATGTAAGAATATATTGTCCTAATAAACTGGTCTTAACCACGCTGTTAGACACAGTTGCAACACAAGTGATAGAAATGAACCAGTAAAATAATCATTTATTTTCTCTGGCTTCGGGGGAAATTGCTTGTATGCTTTGGAAATAAAACCCTCAGTGTACTGAAACATGAACGCTACCCAGTCAGAGGAGACCATGGGAGAACATGCTAAGCTTTTACTGAGGCTTCCCTTTGTTGAAGCCCTTCTAGAATTTAAGTAAAATAAAAGCACGTTGCAGTTTTCTGGCAAAAAATGAAATAATAAAAAGAGGAAATAACATGACTATGACTGAAACCAGGAGAGAGCTGACAGACTTGCTCTTTCGAAGGTAAGCACATTTGTGATGAAAGAAAAATTATGGTCTATGATTTTCAGCTAAGAAGCACCCAAATTATCAGGGTTGTTGATAAAAAAAATCTAATATCCAATAACTACCTGAAAAGACAATTAGAGCTCTTCTAGGGAAAAAAAAATACAGAGAATCCTTTACATCCTTTTACAAACATACGCATATTAAAGTTTGATTTTATCAGAGTGAGGTAAATATTAGCTGAGATAGAATCAAAAGTCTCTATTAGTGTCCCTGCTCAAGCATTAAAGACTAGTGCTACAGAAATTCATAAAATAATTATGAAGATGCAGAAATATTATAAGATTGAGGAGTACATGTGAATGTGGCATATTTCTATCGGAGTCATTTCAAGAACTGATTTTTAAGTAAAAAATCCTAAACCTAAAAAACATATAGAGAAACCCAAGAAGATATAGATGTGTATTTTTATGAAGAAACAACAATAATTGCTTTATGTTGACTCAGAAAGGATTATTTGATTCAAGCATGTTGGCCTGTGCTTTCTGTCCCTAGCAAAATATTCCCTTCTCAGAACAAAACAACAAAAAAAGAAGGAATATTACATTCAAAACCAATAAAACCAATATATTAAAACAAAGAAAAAGTTCTGAAATGAAAAATTAAAAGATGATTAAAATTGCTGAATAGAAATGAGCCATTATCTTGAAGGGCCTTCCTCTATCCCCTATTTCCACAGTTCATTTCTTCCCTTTTTTGTGGCAGAAACCACTCACCATTTCCTAATTGCTTCAGTGACCTCTGGAAACTGCATTTTTTGTCAATTTACTATTCAGTGAAAACATATCGCCGAACTGTAATTATAAAAGCATTTATTAATGTCAACTACTAACGCCACATATTTCATTGCTTCATTACATCATCTTAAACTGTAATGCCTTTGTAGCAGAGACCATTTCTCAGCATGGGGAGCTGAGCTCCCAAGGCCAAGATGGGATCCAGGACTCCCATCCTGGGGACCTTGTATAAGGTTGCACAAATGGGAGAAAGATTGTCACATCTCACTTCCCTGTGGGATTCCTCCCTCAGCCTTGAAAGGGGCTCTGGTTGTGATTAAACCTTCTCACTATTTACCTCTTTCTGGTGTAGGCAGGAGAAGAATTGGGATAAAAGATTTAAATTTACTCTTGGCCTTTTATAAGGACACATCAATCTTTGCTTAGTTACCTTTGGTTTTGCTCACTGACTTTCTCCGAGATGTGGCTGTGCATCCACCCTTCACTCCAAAGCAGACAAACAGTGGCTTGTTCCCACAACAGTAGAATATTTTTAGGTAGCATCTAGAAAACAGGCTTAGTGGCAGCTGAGAAAGAAAGGAGAGAGAGTCCTCTTCTTCCCTATTCCTTATCTCCGAGGGAGGGTGGGGCTGCGTTTTATATATTTTAAACTAGCTACAGCTGTGAAACTGGTGATAGAAATGCTTATCAAAGGGCCTTGGAAATGCTTGCAATTTGTGCAAGTCTCCCCAAGGAGAGGAGGGGGAGGACGGAATTCCATGGTAATCCATGTTATAGAAAATGCTCAAATGTGTGTAATGCTGATTATTACCACCTGCTCAGCCTCTTCTATGTTACAACCCTCTTGGGAGAGGCATACTTAAGGGTCTTGTCAAAAAATGTCAACTTTATTTTTTTCACCAGATGCAATAACTTTCCTTGAAGACCGCCTGCTTTGGATCCCACGTGAAAATACCATTAAGCCTTCAGAGAAGGGGTTTGGGGATGGCAATCGATTTGGGACTAGTTTACGGCTGTTGCAGAGCTTTGAAGGGCCCATTGCTCCCCCCTGCCCCTTATGAAAAGGCAAGGCTGGGGGAAATACTATCTGTGTCATTCCTTCTTTATTAAATAAAACACAAATAGGAAGCACTTGATTTGACTGTCTATGATTTCTTTTAATTAGAACCCTGAAGCCATGCTTTTCCCAGAGGCTAATGCTGTTAGATAATCTTGAACAATGTGTGCTTTACAAAACCGACAATTCAACCACTTTTCCACTACGGTTACGTGTCACAAATGAGTTGACAGCAGGCATTAGGAGGTGCCTCCCGTGAGTCAGGAACAAGGATGTTATACGTTTGTACATAAAGAAGTCAGGCAAGATTTTTTCTGGCCTCAGTAGCTTGGAAACAAAGAGAGTGTGTTACCAGGATTTCCGGCAGCTATAAAAAAGTCCTTTCACCTTTGTGCTTTAAAATGATGCTGTCGGTGATATTCACAGTGAAAACTGTTCCGCTGAAATCCTTATCGTTTTGCTTGGTAGTTCCTTTTGCCTTATGTAGTAGTTCAAGGCAAGAAAAGTCGGAGAAGTAGGTTATGCCTATTTAAAGGGTTTCAAGTGGTAGCCAAATGCCAAGGGATAGATCAGACAAGAGCATCTTTGGCGTTTGCGTGTCTGTCCCCAGCACACTGCATGCTATTGTTGATCCACGCTTCAGACTGGCCCTTTCCAAGGTTTTAGTTCTTTGGCTGGTTAATGTTTAATGTTACATGCATTTGAAATGAGGGTCAGGGTGCGGTCACTGTTGGTAACTAACTGGGTTTTCTTCAGACTTGTGGTGGGTTTGCAGTGGCAAGCTTTGAAAAGCCCTTTCCTTTAAGCCTGGAGGAGGCAACTACAAGCGGAAGACTTAGATCAACATACCTGGGGACCCCAGGCTCAGATCCTGACATTGATGCTGACTCTCCATGTGGCCTGAGGCAAATATCCCACTGTCCCGTGCACATAAAAATCTGGCGGTTTTTGCTTCTTTCCTTTTGTGTTTTGTCTTGCCAGTTATATCATGAGCTTCTCAGGTCTCAGATGGAGGCCTTGAAGTTAGTTGTAGCATCTTATACACTGTTGTAGTCAAATAGCAACTGGAAAGACAGGAACTCATAAGCTTTGAAGGAGTTAAGCAAATGCTTCCATCTGTAAGCAGCCAGGGGACTTTTTGGCTTTCTCTTCAGTCTTGAGGGCCAATGTGATTTCTCTAGACCATAAAAAAAGACTTGTTGAGAAAGTTATGATATATCTTTCTGACAGATAGAGAGGAGGAAAAGTAATTTCTGCATGAGTGAGAAATGTATATCTGAATGAGATTCAGATATATAAAAATGAGATTTTGCATATGAGAGATGAGATTTAGTGGTGGACTTGGCAGTGTTAGGTTTATGGTTGGACTCGATGATCTTAAGGGTCTTTTCCAACCTAAATGATTCTGTGATTCTAAAAGGTCCTGATTGAGCCATAATGGTGAGCTACCTGATACTGAGTCAGTATGCTGGTCTTTATGGTAGAAGACGGAAATAGAGTCTGTGACGGGCTACTGGTCACTGATCCAGTAACAATAAAAAGGTATTCTGTATCATTTTCTGCGAAGTATTGAGTGCCAGTGAAATCAGGTGAATTTGTGTGTTTAATAATTAAAAGGTTTAAAGCTTTCAATCAACTGGGTTGTAGTCAGAACTTGGCAGAGTCCTTCCACATGTCTACAGGAGAGCTTCATGTGAGAGAGAGCTACCCACAAACGCTTAGGAGAAACTTCAATGCATACATCTGTTAGTTACTGTGTCATCATCCTATACTCTTACTTCAAGGGTAATTGCCATTTGACAAGTATTTCCTTTTTTAACAGGCATCCTGTAACCCTGACTCTTCTGTATATGTTTTGTTAATAATTTTTTTTTCCATTTCAGCCTATTGTCTGCAGTGTTGCCAGTTCTTCTTAGAAAGGAAAGAAGGTAAGAAGGAAAATCACCCTTCCTTCATAAAACCTATGACTTTTATGCCACTAGGTAACTACCAGAAGGCTGATTTTCCTGGATACAATATACAGTCAGTGTCTGCTGCAAGTGGACGCTGGGTTGACTGTCAGCCCTCGGAGAAAGGAAGGATGCAGTGTGTTGTTCAGCTGTTTGAAAGAAGTGGGGGAACTTTAATTCAATCCCTCATAGGGCATTTCTGTGATCATCCCAAATAGCTTATGGCTAAATTGCTGTGGGAATTACTGGAATTCTCTGTGAGTCTGGTGCCAAACTGAGTGTATTTTCACCCCTCGACAATAGAAGGAAAGAGCTTTTCAACTAAGAATCCATCAGAAAAGGATTCTGTAGTTTGAGACAAATAAGAGAAAAACAGACATCACTTTGGGAGAAACCGGAGAGACATGTTCGGGCTATTGGTGCATAGCACAGCCCCAGATGATCAGGTCCAAGGCCATTTCACTCAGTGCTGGAGCTGGAGACCATTACACAGGAAAGTTAACTTGGCAAAAACACGATCCTGTGGATATGGCATGATAGGAAATAAACGTTCATAGTGTATGAACTCTTTGTTGGTGATCCAGGATACTTTCAGTGTTAGTCCATAGATACCGAAATGAAGACTTTCAATATCTATATAATTTCATTTTATTCACTGTAGAGGGATTGAGGAATGATCTTGTGGTTAAAGCACAGACCTGGGACAGAGGAAATCTGGGCTGAAGCCAGACCACTGTTGAAAACTTCAGAAAATAATTCCAAGTACTTACATCAGGCACCCAGAAACAGAGGTATCCCAAATTAACTGTCTCTTTTCTAACTGTTAATTTCTCTTTACGTCCATTTTCCCTATCCGATGTAAATGAGTTTAGTAATAAGGAGGATAATTTACTCCCTTTATAAGAAGTTGTTTATCTATGGAAAACAGATGATAACACTCTCAGCGTACTACTCCATAATAATACTAAGTGATTTGCTACTTATTTGTTATCCATTACGTCTGTAAGGTAGGCTGAGATGCAGAAGGAACACCCTAACCAAATGCATATTTTCACAATATAGAATTTTACAAAAATATTTTGAAGTATTTGGAATAAATGTTTTCTTTTCTTCAAATTTCAGATTTTTGAACATTTCTGCTGACACAAAAACCTTCTGTATTTGATGTTAGTTTTAACCTTATTAAGGTAACTTTGGCCTTGCTGTTGTAATGCCTTGGCTTCTGCCACATTACAAATGTTGAATGTTAAACAGAATTGATGGGGGGTATTCTTACTAATTGCCACTTGTGAAAAGATAATTATATTCTCTGTCTTGGATAATATGCTGTGGCATTTGGGACTAGCTGAGCGTGACCTGGCTGACCTTTCCTGTTGTCAGTTTTGGAGTGAGTGGTGTGGAAAAACAAAGGCTAGTTGAGACTAGGAAAAGTGATTGCAGGTCTTCGGCCTACCATAATTCATTTGGAGGAAATATGTTTAAAGTTAACTCAATCAATAAGAAATGATGGTATATGTTACTAGGAGTGACTGGGAAATGTTAGCATTGAAAGCAGTTCTATTTTATTTTGTGGTACGGTTCCAGTGTCTTTTTGAAGTCCAAATACATGAAATTTATATGCCAATGTTGAGCAAAATTTTTGTCAGCAAAATAGTACTGAGGGAAAAATTTGCTGCCAACCTGCACTGCGCGCTGGTAAACAAGGACTCAGAGCAAATGAAAACCTTTATTTTTTACTGGACAGTTACCTAGTGAAAAATGACTTCATTAAAGCTAAAATGTCCCATCAATGCTGTGGACTCTTTTCCTCAGGTCTAGGATGACTCTGCAAACACAGGTGGACTGATTCGAGTTTTAAGCCCTCATAGGTAACACTAGTCGCTCTAGTTCAAGTCCTCACTTGTTTTCTGGAACATCTGTGAGCCTGGTCTCCCCCATCACATGCAAGTACCTATTACCAAGTGTTCCTGGGGCTTCCCTTTCATTTGTTTCCTCCAAGAAATTCTGAAAAGCTTTGCTTTCCTTCTTTGTAGCAGTGAAAACACATTTGAAGCTTTGATATATTATATGAAACAGAAGTGCTATTTTCTGCTCCTCCATACTTTGAACATTCTTATTCTGTTTCCAAGGCATCCTGTCACTTCTGCAACCTTTATTGTGACACTTGAAGTCTAAAGGACTAAAGAACCTCAGTGCTCATGTATGAACTAAGGACAATTCAGTCCTCTATTTGTAAACTGGAGAAAGTGCCCCTTACCCTCTTCTCCTTTTTATTTGTCCTTTTGTTTGTTTGTTTGTTTTTACATTTTTGATACTTACTAGCATCAGGCCACCCACATAAGTGAGAGTCTGATCTCTTTTGACATTCAGCATGCTATTATTATAATACAAATAATTAACAAGATGCAGCAAACATTATCACAAAACTGCAGGGGAGCACAAACAAGAGCAAAAATAAAGATTAAATTACTAGATATTTGTTATAGATCTTCACACCATTTTTTCATGTACCATAGGAGGAAGGAAGGTAAAGAGAATTTTTCATTCATCCACTGGACTTTTGTTATAGACTTTGGCACTTTTCTTAGTGCCTTGCAGGTTTATGGTCCGTGTACTTTTGATTAATTTCTGCACTGTTCTACTTGTTGCTCTAATGTTTTGTTATTAGACTTCAGGCAAAGCTTCACTTCTTACACTTCAGCATATTAGCCCTGTTTAATTCCTTCTTTCCTTAAAGCTCTGCAGATTTACCACCACTGCTCTTCTTTACCTCTCCCTGCAGTCCTTACAATTAGCATGTGCTTGTTCTATATTTTTACTAAGTTACTGTAAAAATCCACAAAGCTCTGCAATGAAGGGAACTTAAAATTGTGCCTGTTGTAGGCAGAAAGAGCTAGTATTTTCTGAGAGACAATTTTTTGACAGGGTCCTGACATCTCCTCCTATATAATTAAGCAGTTCTAGATTTCATCCCTTCATAAACCATCAAATTCCTGAAAACCAAGCTAACCAAAGACATGAGTCAGCAATTTCTTCATTCACTCTGCTCTTATTGCTCTTTCTAGAGCAATGACTACTTCCAGCTGTGCATTGCTTGCCTCTGAGTTAAATGTGGGTGGCAGCATATACCATTGCTGACTGGTTTATGAGCCCAAGCCAATGCTGAAAGAAACCACTTCAAACAGTGCTACCACAACAACTAAGTGATATCAGATGGACATTGACTCAAATTTGGTCTATTTCGAAACAGTTCCCAAAAATGCAACCCTTTTCCAGATCTAAGTGTGGTGTTCTTTTGTACAGCTAAATTGGGTAATTAGGGGGGACACGTATCTTCATAGCTATATTCAACCAAAGGCTTTTCTTGCCTTTATTTTAACAGAACAAGAATATGTGAGAGCTCAAGGCTCTGATCCTCTGGTGCTGAATACGCTCTGTTCATTTGCATAACTGCATGAGAGGAGGGAATGATATCTGCCAGGATCCAGCTCTGAAGGTATGTGGACTATGGACAAGATCACTGTCTTGATCACTGGAGACTCTCAGTGAATACGAAACAATAATAACGAGTCAGGTCCTGTCATATAAGCCAGACAAAAAGTTCCCACTAATGGTAAAGGCTGAGTAAAATCTTGAACTGTCATCCAACCAGTTCTCCTCCTCTTCATTTTGGCTTAAGAAAACTCATATCCTAGGATGCACATCTAAAGTGACGTACAACTTCAGTAAGCAAAAATAGACATGCTTTGAAGCCTCCTTAGCGTCTTCCAAGTCCTCAGGCCGTTCCAAAGGGCGTTCTGGGAAAGGATTAGGTGCAAGAGTTGGACCACCTGTCTTGGCACCACAACAGCAACCTACTTGTCCCTGCCCGAATATATGAACAAGGCAGGAAGCAATTTGAGAGTCTGAATTCCAGTTTTGTAAAGGCATCTCTCTGCCTGCCTGAGCTCATCGTCGCTGTTCAAGGGAGAGACAGTTTTTTCACACAGCCCTTCTTCAAATGTTTCCTATCGACTGGTGCTAGGCACTTAGCTCTCTTCAGATGATGCAAACAGAACTTAGATGCCTCTTTCAGTCATGTGAATTATACTGCCCCAGCCAGCAGCCCCAAATATCGTGAAATCTAAACCCCCATATCTCGAAATCTAAACCACCCTTTTGTATCCCATCTCCCAGCTTTGGCCAACCTCCATATATTTGTGTATCAGGAAAAGACGCAGAGGCATTGAGAGCAGAACAAAGTAAGTGACACTGAATGGCCTTCACATACATTATTAATAGTAGAATGCATTGGAAATAAAATCATGAATAACTGAGTCAACAGGAATGAGATACAGAGGGAGAGAAAAAGTATTAGGAGGAAGAGCGAAGAGAAAAGCATAGATGGGAATGACTTGGGAGAAACAGCAAAGAAAGGAAAGGACACAGAAAGATGAGCAAACAGAATGAAAAAAAAAGCAAGAAATGAGAATCATAAAACGATATGCATAAAATAAGGCAAAGTCAGGCTAAGGAATAAATGTCACAACTGAGCCTAAGCTGAGCTCTTTTGAAAGTCTGGCCCCTGCTCTAGATGCTTGTAAATTTAGCTCTGAGCTCTCTCAATAGTTTGACCCCACTTGTCTGAAGTGAAACGCTCTCCTAGTACTATACAGTACTTCATAGAGATAGATGCAAAACCGTTTATTGGAATATTTATGACTGTTCACTTTGTCCAGGTTCACGCCCCTCTCCTTATTTCTCCATGAACTTTAGAACAATGGCACAATCACATTTTAGCTGCATCTGCACAAAATCCCAATGTTGTCTGAAGCAAACTGATCCGAAAATCTCATATGCCAATTTTAGCTCTTCCAGCAGGTATCTAACGCATTTCAAAGCGTGATTTTTTAGTATGCTTGAATCCTGCTCAGAATGTGATGAGTGCTTATATCTCTCTGTTCAAAATACCATGAGAATACAAGCAAAGAGGCAGCTGACCCACTGCTACGCTGTGATCCTCTGTGCCCACTAAATGTGCTGTTGTAATTTATAGCCCTCCTTGTTTGTACCTCCTCACAGTAATTTTAGCACTGCCATCTTGGAAAGTGATATACGTGAATCAACTACTAACTGAGGTTACTAGGATAGTGGCACCTGAGAAAATGCTTTATCTGAAGCAGGGAGGTGAGTGTCTTGAGACCTGACCAGAGACCAAATAAAAACATGAAAGAGAGAGAGCAAGGAAACAAAAAAAAAACTAAGTTGTAAATTGAAAGAAATAATGTGGTTTAATAGTCTGGATTATAGAATCATAGAATCATAGAATCATACAGGTTGGAAAAGACCTCTAAGATCATCGTGTCCAACCGTCAACCCAACACACCATGTCCACTAAACCATGTCCCTAAGCGCCTCATCTACACGTCTTTTAAATACTTCCAGGGATGGTGACTCCACCACTTCCCTGGGCAGCCTGTTCCAAGGCCTGACCACTGTTTCAGTAAACAAATTTCTTCTAATGTCCAATCTAAACCTCCCTTGACGCAACTTGAGGCCATTTCCTCTCGTCCTATCGCTAGTTACTTGGCAGAAGAGACCAACACCCACCTCGCTACAACCTCCTTTCAGGTAGTTGTAGAGCGCGATGAGGTCTCCCCTCAGCCTCCTCTTCTCCAGGCTAAACAACCCCAGTTCCCTCAGCGCTCCTCATAAGGACAGGTCTTTAGGCTTTCCCTGTGAATTTTCACAGTTAACCAATAATGACATAAATCAATTCCTCCTAAAAAACCTATGCTGACAGTTGTTTGGATCTGAGCGGTGATTGTTTTTGTTGCATGCCACCTTGTTGGGTCTTAATTCAAGAGTCCATTCTCTTTCAGCAGCACACTTCAGCGATGGCCTAACCTCAGGTATTCTGAAGTCCTAGTGATTGGTCTCAAAGATTTCACTACTTTTACCCTTTGCAAAAAGCAAAAGAGGGATTCCAGCCCAACTTGCTCATCCTTTTGGTCTCTATTTTAAAATGGAGGAATAGGGAACATCTGGACAAACATCTTGGCCTCTTTTTGTTATGATGGCTCAGGCCAAAGTTTGCATTTCAACAATGTCTTGTAGCATCCAGTCACAAGGCACAGAATGACTTTAGGTCCTTAGAACTGAAAGATTTTGGAAAATTCCATACAAATGAGGCCCAGACGTATAAGTCTTAGAAGCAATTATGGTGTTTCTTTCCATTTAGCTTTGAATTAACATTTGTTTGAAATAAAAAGGAGCTTTATTTTTCCCCCAACCCTGGGGTTTTTTCTGAGTTTTGAAGACATTTTCTTTTTTGTATTTAGGAGATCAGATTCTGGCTGTTTATGATTTTGAGAGAGGGCACTATTGCTTCTTTGATTTATTACCTTAACCCTATAGTAAACTTTTCCAAATTCAATCCAGATAAATATATGTGTATAATCTGAAAAAATTTCAATGTTAACAGAAATAGCCTCACTCTAAATCAGTAACAAAAAGGTCTCTGCAACATAGGTGTAAGGTTTTGTTATTATTTTTCTCTGTATGTGAATTAATTGGTCTCTGTGTTCAGAAGTCGGTGAATGGAATTTACCATGACTTCTATTCTTATTTCCTTTAAACAGCTACCTGAACTGACTACAAAACTCTCTTTAGAACTACTGCGGAATAGGTAGTAGCAAATAACGTCTTGTTGAAAGCAAGTTTCTGTTCTCAGCTTGTAAGGGTGGAGATATTTTTGCTTAGTTCCCAGGGGTGAAATTCTGCCCCACTGAAGTTTTGCCATTAATTTCAGTTGGGCCAGAATTTCGCCCCAGGTCTGCAAAACCAGCTTCCAGATGTACAGTAAAATACCTGAGTTTTGGCCAGCTTTCCTCCTTTCTTTGCCAGCAGCATGCATAGAACAAATACATACAGAAAAGAAATCTTATAGAAAGTCTCACAGACACACAATTTAAGCACAAAGGATTTAAAGAAATGTGAAGGGATTCTATGTATACAGGAAAGGAATGTTTTATAAAGTTGCTTGAAGGATAGAGCACCAAGCAGACTTCAGGACATCTAAGTCGTCTCCCAGCTCTGCCAGTAGTGTATTTGGCGACTTTGGTCAAATCATTGCAGTTTACTGAGATGTTCTTGCATAAAAAAGGGAGAATAGTTGATTTCCTCTAGAAAATACTTAAAGAACTACTGAGTAATACCATTATATAATTTGGCTTTTTTTTTCCTTCTCCCTAGTGAAAACATTCATAGTTCATTTTTGGCGTTTTGCAACATGCAATTTAAAGAGTTGTTTTTACCATGCATATAGTTAAGAAGTTATTTATTAGGTATCGTCACGATGTATAGCAGAGATCCAATTCTGTACAGTGGTTCATCCAAAGCGTCCTTGAGAGATTCATGCCACAAATGTTGGGTTCTCCTATAATAAAATAAAGATACTCTCTGTGGAAAGAAAGATGTAGGGCACATGCCCACTTCCCAGTATTCTGTGAAGAACCCGTAAAGCGAAGAGGACTCATACTCCACAGCTTTTATCTGATTTTGTGTTCACTAGAACTTTTTCAACAGTTTGAAATGCAAACTACAGTTTATGAGAAATATAAAAAAGAAACTTAAAAGCAATTGTTCTGCTTTTTTTTTATCTGCAGCAGAAGTAACTATTTACAGTAGTAGTATCTGGAATGTCAGTGGAAGATTTCCTACGATTCTGCATTGTGTAATTACTTTTCTCTGGGATTTGACTTTGTTCATTAGATGGATTTTTATTTTTTAAAATGGTGTGTCTTATTAACAGCAACCTATTTTATGTGAAGGAGATAAATATATGAATTGTGGCACTCAGAGAAGTGAATTAACAGAGCTTAAAGCCAAGAGGTACCATTAGAATATTTACCTAGAACTCTGGTATATTACAGGCCTTTAAATGTCACCTACTTACTCTTATATGAAAACTATAATTTCTGCTTATACTTCATCTTAAAGATGTATTCCAGAAAGGCAATCTATCCATGCTCTCAGTGGTTTGTTACACTGATAACAATCCTCCCTGTTAAATATTTGTCTGTTATTTCTTGTATTATGTGATGCCTTTCTCTCCTAGATCAAAGCTACTTTTTCGTACCCACTCTCTTTTTCCTGGGAAAGGGTTCATAACTGTAATCTCTCCCATTCTTCTTGTGATCAGATAAGCAGATTGAGATGTTTTAAGTCTCTCCATGGACAAAATTTTCATCATCTTCAAAATATTTTAAGCTTTCTTCTGAACAGTCTCCAGTTTTTCTACAACAATTAACAGACGTAGGGTGCCAGAAAAGTGTGCATCATCCTTCTGCAGAGGAAAGTAGAAGACTGTGCTGCACACAGGGCATGGTCACGTCTCTCTGCTGGCTCAGTACTCTTCACTTGCACACTAAAGATGGCATTAATCTATTTTGTCACAAAATATATGTTGTGCTTGCACCCAATGTCCCCTAGATCCTTTTCAGACTCCTGATGCTTTGGAGCTTAGCTAGAATGTTGAACAAAGGTAGCTCAAGTATCACATCCAAAGCTACAGTTTCATGGCTACATATTTATTTTTATCCACCACACTCTAGGTAGAATAATGACAATGGTTATAAGCGGTAGGTAGAATAGGTAGATTTCTACTCCAGGAAAATTGGGGAAAAAAAGGTATTTATTATCACAACGCCATTAGTCTACGAGATTTTCTACAGGTTACATTTTCCAGAGTACCTAGATCTCTCTGAAAGTTGTTAGGGTATTCTGGGACTGTTACAGAAGTTCAGAGGAATTATTTGTAGCATCTTCACCTCATCTCTGCCAAATTCTCCTGGAATGCTACCATTTTCCCGGTAGTTATTTGTGCTGTTTTAACCAGAAATGTATGGGGCATTCTTAGAACGTGAGGGGCTGAGTTACGAACTGGTGCTTGGGCCAACCCTTCAGTGGTCACTTGCCTCCTTTGCCTTCCTGCAACGTTTTCCCAGAAGAGTGCTCACTCAGGGGCCACCACAAGAGCTTTGCACCTGTACTCCACAAAAAGCATTTCCTTCAAAGAAAACATCAAAGCTCTGAGAAATAACCACGAGAAACATTTCTCTGAGCATCCTTCTAACTATTATCTTGACACAACTGCTGTGTTCTGGGTACTTAACCCCGGAGATTAAATCTTTATGCGCCAGTGCAAAAAGATCATATCCCTGTAATTTTTCATATATATAATTTCTCAGCTTCCATAGTTTAAACCTGTCATATTTATGACACAACTGTAATTTAGGTGAACACTTTAAAATGCCGTTCTCAAAGGACAATTCTCTTGAACTACTACAACAAATGCCTTTCCTTGCAAGTATATTGGGTGGTGGAACTGATCATTGCAGTCAGTTATATTTTTGAGCCAGTGACTTCTTAATATTCTCTAAGAGAAAAATCATTAGGGAGTCCGTACCAATAAATTACAGTACAGTGTAATTGAAGTAGGAACAAAAAGACTCCATACTTAACTGCATTTGCTGCAGAAGTGAGTTAGACAGGAGTAATTCACCTTGGATGCCTAGAAAAAAATGGGCTGGAGGATGTATATATAAAAATTGATTTAGCAGCTCCCTATCTGCTTTTGGTGATTCTGTACCTAGTCTTCAAACTGTCTCTGCTTGTCCAGTGATAAGCTAATCATTTCCATGTCTCCTATCAATCACTGAAGTATTTCCTGTATTGCCTACTGTTAAGATCCTTTCTGCACCCTGAGGATCTTTAAACAGGCCACATTTTTGGGGTCTTCAAATTGCAGCCAAGCCTGTGCTGTACTAATTGAAAGTGGCTGAGATGACTAATGCGGCTAAAGGCAGCTTACAAGAAGCCTGTGCTTAAATCTCACTAAATTCTGTGTGATTTAAGCGTTTACTTACGTGCAGTGCCAAACTGGGGCGTTTGTGTTCCTGTCAGCACAGAATTCTGTATTGAGCTGATTCTTCTCATCAGTCCTTAGGGACCGTGGCGGTCAGGAAACCACATAACTGAGCACCTTTAGGCACATTGAGAAACACAACCTCAAAAGTCAACTGCCGTTAGACACTGAAGCGATGTGGGTAGCTACCAGGCAGTAAAATGCACTTCTGGAAGAATGCTGTTGGTTTATAGAATGTTTCTGGTTACCCTCTTGTAAGATCTTTATAAAAACCTTGGAATTTCCAAGAATACAAGAGAATAAGGAACGCATAGACAGTTTTGGAGCGGCAAAGAGGGTACACCACATCACAAAAACCTCCACCACCACTGGCATTCTTGTTGTTGGCCTTGGATGGCAGCCCAAGGACTGAACAGGCAAACGAATCTGAACTCCTCCCTTTGACCCCCTCACCAGGTTTGGAGCCCACGTGGAGAGCAGAGTCAGGAAGCTCTCATTGACACTGTTGCGCAGGCTGCTTTTGTTTTCAGGGCAATAGCTCAGTCTCCAGGGTTGTTCAACTGGTGTCTGGATCCTCATACTTATGTAATTGAAGAGGGTCATCTTTCTGCACAAGCTTCTCTGTAGGGAAATTCCCTGAACTTCAGTTAAGTTCTTGTTCCTCTTCTGGTGCAGCTTTCCTCTCTATGCAGCCAGCTTAAGAGGCCTAAGCTCTGTGGACTCTCAGCTTAGACACCTAACTCACCAAAAGTCAAATCTTAACATAGAAGTGGATCTTCAAGGATTTGGATGGAAAGACACCTTAATTCCCATTTAGGCCACTAAAATCATTAAACTCTTCCTTATTGGCAGCTGATAATTTTGTTTGAGGATGTGCTGCCATATTTTCTGCTTAAAAGATCATGGAGTATGTGCAGAAACAGCATATATGGGCTTTACAAGGCAAGATTCAGGTTAGTATTTTCTGAGAGCAAAAATAAAGAGGAAACTAAACTCCAGCCACCAAATAGAAAAGCAGCGAACCACCATGTTAACTGTATGGCATGAAGAGTGGGTTGGCAATGGAGTGCCTGCCCGATACAATGCTAAGATCAGTACTAAAAAATAAATGATCTCTTTCTAACTTCCAACCATAAGCTTCAACTTTTCTACTAGAATGTGTAGTTAAAAGGAAGATTGAAAAATAAATTAAATGTCCACAAAAGAGTGGAGTGTGTATGTCTCATCTGTAGCAAACCTGACAAAAAAATGGCATCTAATCCTATAGATGGGCAGAATTCTTAGAAATATATTAGTGTAGTTCACAACAAAGGTTCTAAAGTTGACGGTCTCCATATGCTGTCGCCACATCTACAATGAGAGTTGATCAAAACAGGTGTATTGGGCTTGCCACTGGCCTAAAAAGCACTCTTTCATACAAGACAACCTCCAAGGAAAAGGGAAAGAGCTTCTCCAGTTGGAAGGGCTAATAAAGGGCTGTCCTTCAGAATGACTCTTTCAGTAGTATTCTCTATGAATTTTGTGTATATTATTATTCCAATATGGCTTGCGCTGCACACAGATTTTGAGTATTTCAAGTGTGGATCTGAGACTGGGACTGAGTTGTGTGACTAGTAATTAGGTTGTACTGGTATAAGGTTTGCTGGACCTAAGTTTTCTTTGCTGAAGAAGCAGATGAGACAGCAGGGTCTACATCATTAGATCATGGTGCAGCAGTACACCCATTAGAGCATTTGTCGTGTGGTGAAGCAAAGGCACCACATTTTCAGCTCTCATAGATATGAATCCCTATCAGTGCTGATCAGCTTTTCTAGGTGTGCATCATGTGCTTTGTTACCATATAAAGCCTGCATTCACAACTTGCTCGGTCAGCAGGAATGCCTGCCTTTGAAGTGGACAATTGGCTTACAGTTTTTTAGAAAGTGATATTTGGAATCGTCGCAGGATGCTTTTAAAAGAGATAGCTGTAGATCTAGTTTGCTAGCATAATCTCTGAGAATATTGCTGAGCTCAAAAGCAAATATGCATATGCAAAAAAAAAAAAAAACACCAAAAAACAACCTCTGGAAAAAATACTGCGAGTCAGCAAAAAAAGAATATCTTTGTAGTATGTAACTGACCCACACCACCGAGTTCAACTTTGATTTTTAGTGATAGTCTTAGAAGTGTGCAGTCTTATTTGTCTGCCTTCTGATTATATTAAGTACTAGCTTTCAAGACCTTTCTTTATTCTCTGCAGGACTGTTCAGAATGATTCTGCTGAGATTCAGGAGACTGGGCCTTTGTATTACTCTTCTGCAAAATCAATGAATGATGATTGTAGCAAGCCAATTAGGATAAGAGTTTTTTCAGGTAGCTACCAAAGTTAGACATTCAGTCTAAGCTAGCCACCCAGGCTTTATTCAGACTCAGTGGAGTAAGAAATGTAACTCCATAGAGTGATTCATTTCATCTATCTCAGATATTAAGATGGGATGAATCACAGTTTTGGAGATGTCCATCAGTTTTCCTTGGAGCGTTCCTCAGCTTGATACTTAGGTATTGTCCAGCCATAGGAGCATGGAGGTTTATGGGAGTTATTCCTAAACTCACTGGAGCTTTGTGCCTCTGTGACTGGATCGTTTCCATTACCTATTTAGTTTCTTCAGGCTGCCTCAAGTATGACAGATTTTCTCTGTCTTCTTCATCTGTAAATACCTCCCAGAAGACCTTGAACACCTAAATATTGCAAAAGTTGTGATGTGCTCAGACACCTAGCACTGTAACCTCAGCTGTGGTTATATAGCCATCACCATGTATCTATGGCAAAATAAAAAACAAAAGTAAAAAAACCCGTAGACCAGAAAAAAACCAGATTTAGGCTGGCTAATCAAAACTAGCTCATTCAAGCTAAAGTGCCATGGAAAGATGGAAAAAGTCTAAGGTGAAGAGTTAAAGTTTCTCTCCACTGGTGTTGAAACGCCAGTTACTAATTTGAAATAAATCCCTAATTCTTACATGTATGGATATTCTACTGATCTTTGGTTAGACAGAGAGAATACCTTACTTTATGCTGTTTCATCAGTACTTTAGGTGGAAAGCATGATAATTATACAAATTTTTCAGACAAAGAAAGTTGCAAATACAGATATGTATAAGAGAATAGAATGAGTGGCTACATATGAAAAAGTAAAAGGAAAAACCTGGTATGTGTGGGCATGAGACCATTGCATAGGGAAAAATCTGGATCCTCTAAATTTCAGTCAACAGGTTCCAAATTGTGAGATTTATTCTAGTTTTAGTGAACTTCTGTGGTGGGTTGACCCTGACCGGACGCCAGGTGCCCACCAAAGCTGCTCTGTCACTCCCCTCCTCAACTGGACAGGGGAGAGAAAATGTAATGAAAGGCTCGTGGGTTGAAGCAAGGAGAGGGAGAGCACTCAGCAATTACTGTCATGGGCAAAACAGACTCAACTTGGGGAAATTAGTTTAATTTATTACCAATCAAAATCGGAGTAGGATAATGAGAAATAAAAACTAAATCTTAAAACACCTTCCCTCCACCCCTCCCTTCTTCCCGGGCTTAACTTTACTGCCGAGTTCTCTACCTGCCCCCTGCCCAGCGGTGCAGGGGGACAGGGAATGGGGGCTGTGGTCAGTTCATCACACGTTGTCTCTGCCACCTCAGGGGGAGGACTCCTCACATGCTTCCCCTGCTCCAGCGTGGGGTCCCTCCCACGGGAGACAGTCCTCCACGAACTTCTCCAATGTGAGTCCTTCCCATGGACCAACAGTTCTTCATGAACTGTTCCAGTGTGGGTCTCTTCCACAGGGAAGGAAGAGGAACAGATGGCCCCAGCATGGGTCCCCCATGGGGTCACAAGTCCTGCCAGCAAACCTGCTCCAGCGTGGGCTCCTCTCTCCACGGGTCCACAGGTCCAGCCAGGAGCCTGCTCCAGCACGGGCTTCCCACGGGTTCACAGCCTCCTTTGGGTACATCTACCTGCTCCGGCATGGGGTCCTCCACGGGCTGCAGGTGGGTATCTGCTCCACCGCTCCATGGGCTGCAGGGGGACAGCCTGCCTCACCATGGTCTTCGCCAGGGGTGCAGGGGAATCTCTGCTCCGGCGCCTGGAGCACCTCCTCCCCTCCTTCTTCACTGACCTTGGTGTCTGCAGGCCTGTTTCTCTCACATATTCTCACTCCTCTCTTCTGACTGCTGCTGATGGTGCGCAGATTTTTTCCCCCGTCTTAAATACGTTATCGCAGAGGCGCTACCCCCGTCGCTGATGAGCTCAGCCTTGGCCAGCGGTGGGTCCATTTTAGAACTGGTGGGCATTGGCTCTGTCGGACATGGGGGAAGCTTCTAGCAGCTGTAGCTCCCCCTGCTACCAAAACCTTGCCACACAAACCCAATACAACTTCCTTTAACTTCCTTGATGAGAGGCTTAATGACAGACATTCAGTTCTTACAAGCATTGACGAATTTAACTCAAGATTTGGTTATTTTATTTGTTTTGAATGAGCTACATATTCTACTCTCTCTTTACAGCTGTAGGATGCGTTGGATTTTGCTTAGGCAGCTCAGGTGTAGCTGGAAGATGAATTTGGCCCAGAATGTTTTCCCACATTAACAATTCATTTGACATTTTAAATAAACCATACAAAGGCAACAGATTAATCAAGCCAGATATTGCAGATATGCCTGGAGCACAAAGGAAAACAACCCCACTGTGCTCAGAGCTGCATTGCCTGAACTATAAAGCAGGATTTCATTAAGTGTGTATGATTCAGACAAATTAGGAACTGAGTAGAAGGAGAAAAAAAATGAAAAACTGTAATCATTCCTGCACACTAAATTAAGATTAAAAACAATAGAACTCTTTGACACATTGCTGACCATGTGAATTTCTATGTCTAGATGCTCAGACTATTTTGTGTCCACCAGAATCTGCCAATGTTTTTTGCTGTTGATTTTTTCCCCCCTCTCTTCTATTGCATTGTCAAAGACTTCCTTAGCCCACAGATTTTAGGCACAAATTAAGTTCCCTTGTAAAGAAAACGTATTATGCAGTCACTAAATCACCAGATTTCCCATACGCCTGCATTTTAAAATGCACGCAGCTTTTTCAGATATGGCCAAAAATGACATCCTCCAAAGATGCTGTTATTTTATACAACACTAAGAACAAAACTAGTAATAATGTGTGTTTTCGATTCCTAATTTGAGAACTTTGTAGTAACATAACTATGTATTAATATTTTTTAATTTATTTTTCAAAATGCCATTAAATTTTACCATTATAGCAGTTAAGATGAAAGATGTTCTACTGAGTATGGGACTAATATAGTTCAGGTCCCTATTCTGTTACAAAAGATTTTTGACCTTGGGTAAGACATTTAGAAATCAGTAGGCTACATATGCCTAAGTTCCATTGAAAATCTGGAGCTTTTTATCCATCTGTGCTCTTGTTTCCTTTTTGTAAGATCAGGGTTAATAATATATCTCTACTTCCCAAATATCTTGAAAAAGTTAACAGTGAGCTATAAGAAATAATTACCTTTTCTTTTGGTTTGCAAGATAAACCAAAAAATTGGAATTTTTGCCTTTTGATTTTTTAAATGCTGCTTTTTCAGTGAAAACAATTAAACCCAGTCACAAATCATTTCAGTCAGAGATATCGCACACAAAGATATTATCTAGGGTCAGTAATGTGGGTCAGTCCATTATTTCAGATGAGAACTGTAGCAAGAGCAAAGTGGTTAGGTAAGATGTTGTTCCTTGCATTTGTCCTTTTTGGGTAACTACATCTTTGATTTCTTTCTTTTTATTTCTTCTTTTTTAAAAAAGGAGATTTATTTTTAAAGGACATTTATTTCTGGATAGTTTACAAATCTTTTTGGCCACCGAAGCTGTTTGAATCTAAAAGACCATTTTTGCTGTGAGTAGCATCCTTCTTTGGAAGAGGTTGTGGGTTTTTCTCCTTCTCTGAGAGCTGCAAGACTGCAGTTGCAAGTCTGCCAGTACAAACAGAAACCCTTGCTGCTTTTGCGGCCTTTTAGAGGAGATAGATTATCTAGATCTCAATTGCAATGCCACAGAGCTGCCATATGCCTTACCCTTTCAGATTCCACAGTATCCCATAGCTGCAGACGTATTCCACTTCCACCGAAGGCACACCTCCATAAATGCATATGCAACTGCAGTTGCTAGGTCCAAGAAGATTGCTATTGTAAAATAATTGAGGTTGAAGCCCCATGCTGTATTCTTTTCCTGAAGACTTTTAAGATACTTTAGATGAACTTAGCAAAAGTAATAGCAGATTACTCTTGCTAGAGTAATAAATTGCCCTTTCAGCAGAAATGCAGGGCTGAAATCAACCTTTGGGGTCTCTAAACCTGGTGTCCAAGCACCACAGGCAACAAAGCCAGCAGATTACTTAGAAGGATCTCAGAGCATTGGCTCCATGAACCCATTCAAAGCACCAGTTGCAAACACTTTTAACACAAATGTAAGAGACTTCCCAACTCTCTAAGGCAAATCAAACACCACAGAAATACAAAAATTCTGCCACTGTCTTGGCTCCTTGAAGTATAAACTTTTTTGGCTCATAGTAACTGTGATATCCTGGGGCTTCCTACCCATAGTAAGAGAAGATCCGGTGGCTTTTACAGAGCGTGTAATGTTGCAGGGTGGATGAAACCAAAAATCACTGCAATCTTTTGGAAAGGGTGTAAATTATGGTGGAATATTTGGTTATTTTATCACTACAGTAGGCCATGACTAGCAGCAGATCTTGATGATACATCATAAAAGTAAAGCTGTTAATTTTAACACGACAGTTTTTGTGCAAATGCTAATAAACATCACTGAAACTTGTGGTTATTATTATTGTGGTTTTATTAAAGAGATAAGACATAATGAAGTAATAACACTGAGTCATTCGGTTAAAACTTCTTCAGGCTCTAGTAAAAAAGCATACTGCAGAATAACACATTAGAAAAGACTCCTACTGCTTCTACTTTTCATCATCTCGCAGCCCTCTGGTGCAGTCTTGTTCTGAAGCAGTCGGCCACAGCAAGCGAAGGAGCTGCAGTCATCTGAGAAGAGGACACGCTAAGGGCAGATGGAGGTCAACTGTTATATTTTAGGAAGAGGTCTGAGCCACAGTGTTCAGATACTGATTCAATCTTCCCCAAATTACAGAGGTTTCCAGATCCGAAGTTTGGCTTCAGGCTCAACTCTTCTGATTTTGCATTTTTAAAAACACAGAGTTTGGTATTCACAGTGTGTGTTGATCTTGTGGGAATACTCGGAGGAGAGCGCGTGTGGGAATACTCGGAGCGAGAGAGCGTTTGCAGTGTGACTGGTCCATTTCCTCTCCTCCCACATCTACTTAGGAAACCTCCCTTCATGTTAACAGACTTAACATCCATTTCTGAGTGTGAAACTGGAGTAAGTCGAGGGGGCAAGGACATGTAGTTATAAACATCTCTGCTTTTTCTTTCACCTTCAAGAGAAAACAACAATACTATTTATCTGCGCTTCTTTATGAGGCTGTACTTCAGGACCTCATTGTTTTCGGAAATAATTGCTACTGCTGTATAAGCTAAAAAGGTCTGGTCACAGTCAGTAACCATTTATGACCCCAAACACTTACTTCTCCAAAGTGTGTGTGTTGAAGGGCATCATGGATGCAAATACCTTTTTCCTTTAATGCACTCGGAAAATGTTCGCAAGCCACTTTAAGAAAGATGGTTGATGATTAGAAAGTTTATGTCTTCCCCATCATTTTTTTAAACCTGAAGATCTCTAAACTACCTTGTTGATATTCATTAAAAACCCTTCATTATCTTTGACTGCCCCTTTCACCTTTCCATGTGACTTACCTCAGTCCGCTCTTTGATGAGTTTACTGAAATAAGCTATGTCTTGACTAACCCTGATGCAAACCATGTGGATTTGAAAAGAGGCAACTGAGACTAAAACAGGGCTTTACAAAGGACCATTCAACGATCTGACAGTTATGCTTGTTAATCTGAAGTTCTCAAATCTGGCTGCTGTTCTGAAAATCTGGAGTGTGTTGCTAGTGTTATTGCCTGGGCAGAGCCTTTACCACAAAGGGCTGTCTGGAGATGAACGACAGTTAATGAGCTGTTCTCTGACTTTATTTTCACCCTCTTTTAACAGCATTTGCTGTGTTTGACACTAATACTCTGCCTGGAGGCTTACCTGGTGCTCATAACTAGATGCACTTCTGTTTCACCACCACTTGCTAATGTTTGAGGAGCATGGGTTTCTCACGCTCCCTTGCTCTCAGCCTCTCACAAGCCACCAGCGTTTCTACATCTGCTGCTCCTCCACTCAAACCCCATCAAGCCCATTCCAGTGTGAGGGACTCCAATGTATTTTTTTTTCTGTTTATGCCAAACCTCTGATGCCTGTAGTCTAAAATGGGACATACCACAGTGTAATTAGAGCCCACTCTTCATTGCTAAGGTCCTACTGTACGAAAACAGCACAAAAGGCAAAGGTCAGTATTGTTGCCGTATGTTAGGATAATGTCACCACCAGCGACTGATGTCAGAGAGGCAACGTATAGATTCAAACAAATTTCTTTCACTGCTTATAAATCTTATGGCCACAGGTGCTGTGAGATGAATCTGTCAGACAAGCCACAGTGGTTTGCCTCCACAACTGCCCAGTGAAACTCATCTTGTTGTCCTCCAGAAACTGGGCTGAAACTCAGCACCAGACTGAAACCACCAAATATATTCTGGACTGGGAAAAATAACAGAATGACCACTTACTGTTTTAGTTTCCTGGAAACTGTTTGTTAATTAGAGGATTTAATAATAATTTGATACTTTAGTTGTACTGCTGCTAGTAAGCTATTATTTTTTTCTGTGTGGTGGTGGGGAAATCAAGGGAAGAGGTAGGGGTGGGTTAATAGAGAGCAGGCCTGATTTATGGAACCACTGAAAAAGACTTTCTCTTCTCACCAGGAATCTCAGGGGTCAAATCCTTATCCAGGGTGTGTGCAGGAGCCCAGGCTCTCTTCTTCCTTCACCTGGACCTCTGTAGCAAAACACAAGTCACCAACCCTATATTAAGGACTGTTTGCAGTATTTCCTCTTGCCACTGGCCTGATTTCTAAGAATATTTACAACTGACTACACTGTGGCTTGAACTCAACATGCTACCCTAGGTGAAGAATCACCTCTGTCACACTAACTGTCTTAGCTTTTTGAACCAGTTGAACACCTCTCCGACAGGAGAGGAATTTCTCATGAAAGATGAGAAAACAAGGCTAGGCTTCTCATGAGAGAATAACCATTTTCAGAGTAACTGCCTTTCTGATCCAGGGCAGGGATTTGAACTACAGGTTATGATTACTCACAGTCTCATTAGCACATTTTAACAAGGTTCAACCCTTCTTCCGAGAAGTTGCAATTTATACAAATCCTTGCAGTTTCCATTCCAAAGTAAAATCTATTTTCATCTTTCCTGCACCACAAAAACAGCAAAAAACACAAGTAGTTCCTGAGGCTGTGGCTTTCAGCAGAAACAAACAGCTGAGAAGTAGTAACTTTTAAAAAGATGCTAACATGACTTCACTTTCTTTAGTTTCCCAGGTGAATTTTCTTCCCCACTGGTTATCACATACTATAAAACAAAGACATTGTTTCCTTTTTATTTGGAGTTATTTCATTGCAGCCCTGAGACACTGAGACAGAGGTGAAGAAAAAAAGCACAACCCTTCTCATCTGACAATTAGGATATATATGAGAAGTGCAATCCTTAAATTTCAGTCTTTTCCCCAGTGAATAATTAATAATACAAAGTATCTACAAAGGGAAGTGAGCCAGTTTGCATGTAAAATTTCATAGTCTTGACTTTCCATTCCAATGCATGACTGATATTATTTTCTTTCCCCAAAAAGGGCTGGTTTTTTTTTTTTTCTTCTTCAGTGGGAGGATTCCTGTTTTTTTCGCCAGTACTAATGTATGCATTGCTCTGCTGGAATCCTCATTCTGCCTCTTCACATCATTTCCAGAGGATGCAAACTGAGCTGAATAAACTCAGTTGATATTATTGCTGAAACACAGTTTGAAACACTAGAAGCTAGAGATATTGGCAGGAAAATGTCAAGCATTACATTGTGGGGTTGTTTGGCTCTTACTTGTAAACCAGGATATCCAATAAAATATTAAAAAATATCTCTAAATATTTTAAAGACCAGTCATACTCTGAAAAGTGACTGTAAAATGGCTTTATATGCACTGTATTTATATTCTCTCATAAATTTGCCTATTCTGTCTTAAAGTGCAGCACATTATATAGACCCACTTTAGAAGCTACAAACTTCTCCAACTTCTACAGAGCCCACTTGCACATCTAAAAAGAGAGCCATGAGACAAGATTTTTCTCCTTGTCTGAGAGCTTGGCAGGAGAAAGGAGAGGGGTGATACAACCTCCTGGGTCTCGTCTCTGGCAGCCTGAGCATGCGAGGACAGCACGCGCCTTAGTGCAGCGGGGAGACACTCGAGGGAATCAGTATAACTAGCAGGGCACGGTGCCCAAGCTAATCAGCCTGAAGCCTGTCGTGCTTTTGGGGCTTGAAATCATGTCCCAGAAGAGCGCTGGACCATGTCCTGTGGAGGTACTAACCTGTGAGGAGCTTGGAAGGAGATTTCTGCACCTCACACCTGGTGAATATGGACCCACTGCTACATTAGCAAGGCACATTAGTGGAGAAAAGCAATGCTGTTGTGGTGCAGTCACAGTCACTGTGCACACACGTGGATCGTATGTGTACAAAGAAATGGATGTACATCATCTTTACATCCAGTCAATTATTTTCGCCATGTATGATCCATTCATTTTCATTTTAGCTTGTAGTAGCTCTCAGACAAGAATGTTCCTAAATTAAACATGGGCTTTGGGATTGCACTGCAGCAAACAGGGAACTGAATTTACAATTTAACATTTACATAATTAAGGGTACAGTATTTAAATGCATTTGTAATTGTACTTGCATATATAGGTGTACATAGGTGTATATAGGTGCATATGTAGAAACATATGCACATGTACTTTTTCCTTTAATTAATCTTTGTCTTGCCCATTTACATGTTAACATTTTCCAGCTGGGGCAATTATTTAAAATCTCCTATAAAAAAATGAAGCACTAGGTGGAAAGACAATGAGCTGAAGATCCTTCAGTCTTGTACAACATGAGAACACATCTATTTCAAAGTGAAAGGTCTGATCCTGCTTGAGCTTAGAACGTGCAGAAGCTGAGTATGAGGCATGAGTCTCCACAAAGCTATGCACCCATTTATTCTTTGTGGGACCAGACCCGAAATAGATTTGAAATCCTATTTCTACATACCCATATTTGAAAGCTTTGTTTGTACTTCCTTCCATTTTTAAACATAATTAAAAAGAAAGGCCACTCTTCAGAGAAATGCATACCAGTCTGCAAAATTCCCCCTTTCCCAGGGCAGTAGCCCAAAAAGAGACAATGTTTCTTCTCCCCAAAATAGGTTCTGGTTGCACTAAACCAAATCCAGCAAGAGAATTAATTGTCTGTGGTCACAGATGAATCAGGGCTCTCTTTTGGTAATTTGGCTCAAGCTAGGAAGACAAATTTACTAAATGGCATTTTAGTGCACACATTTTAAAAATAAAGGCTCTGCAAAATGCATAGCTGTAGGTGACATTAATTGCATAGGATGAAAGAGTCAAATAGCATATACGTATGAAAAATGTACGTGCAATCTATTTTGTGGGAGGTTGCAACTTTGCACTCACACACAGATATTTCAAGTGCTAAATCAACAGCTACATGCCTAAGAGGAAACAAACATTTTAAAGTTGGGGTTTAAAGTGATCAGCAAACGAAGATGGAAATAACAAACTGAGATGTGGGGATATAGCTCATGTTTTTGGAAATGTTACACAAACAGGATTCAGAGTTGGGAGTTAGCTTGCTGAAAGTAGAGGGAGAGTGTGAGCGCAACATTTTGGGGGGAGTTTATGTTTAGCATAAAGACAAATATGGCTGTGGGCTTAACTTCATGGCTTGACAACCAAAGCAAAGCTATAATGTTGAACAAAGGGGTCCCTCTTCTATGTGGGAGAAGAAAACCTGTTGACCAGCTGATAGTTGGAGTCATGCATTACGAGGAACTAAATGCTCATAGTTTGCAGATTCCTTCCCACAGGGAGCTAGGACGTCGAGCTCTCTCTCCATCTGTGCACCATGGCAAGCATGAAAATAGTTCCCTGAAGCTTCTGCCACTATGCTGAGCCTTCTCAGACTCTTTCCATCACCACTTGAAATAAGAGTATGCTTTTCCCTTGTTAAAGAAGATTAATCTGCCATGATGTCAATGACTGAGTGGACTTCATGTATTTGGTCTCAGTCACGGTATTTTTAGTCTAATTGGAGACAATGTTGCTGATTTAGACCATCTGCTGAAAGATGACATCCTTTTGAGGCACTCACAGACCATAAACAATAACTGCTCAACATGCATAGCAATGTTTTACACTTCTACCCACCATTTCCATTAGAGGATCTCAAAGCTCTCTACGTACCAGTGAGTTTAGCTTGCCAGAGCCTTCGATGAGTGGACAATACTCCTGCTTTACAGATGGCAAGATGAAAGCCTGAAGAAGCCAAGGAACCTGAATTCAAGATCACTCAGCAAATCTTTGGCAGGATGGGGAATAGGAACCAGGTCACCTTACATGTGGTTCTGCACTTTATTCACTCCCCTGGTGCTCTGACCTCACTGTACTCCATGAACCTCATCATAACTATATGGGATATGCAGATGTTAGTAATAATACACTACCTGTTTGAAGTAAAAACACACCGGCAGATGGAAATACAGTAGGTTAATAGCTGTTCCAAGAAGCAATCGTTTAAGGTACCAAGAAATTGCTTCTGTTAACCTTTTCCCATTGTGACACTTGACCAGTTTATATGCAGGTTACAAAGGTCACCCGTTATCACCATTTTATGAGACTTGGGTTGCCTCTGATCTTTCTCCACATTCTGCATTCAATAGCCTTTACCTGATCTGGAGAATGGTAATATTAACCAGCTACAATACATTTTTTCCTTTATGACCCAGGGTCCGCAGCCATAGAGAAAGTCTAATGCAGCTTTCTTTTCACTTAGATTTTTGCTCTTCTTAGAGTCTTATACCATTTTTATGGCAAAATCTTATTCCCCTACATCTTTGACCCAGCCTCAATTTCATATGTATTTTAGAGTCAGATATTACGTTACTAAATAGATTCTGGATGTTCCTTGCTTTTCAGTTATGCCTGTCTTGTTGATATACCCCTCCGCTGTCAAGCCTGTTGTACTCCTTGTGTCAGTGTCTAGATATTTACAGCTTCTACTTTATAACAAGCTTCGCATAGATCTGCGTGCTATCTAACACAGTTGTAAAATATTAGGGTGTGTCTGGCTTATCAAGTCCTTTTGAGGTTCACTGCTAACTTCCTTGCCTGATTTGTATGCCTTCAAGGACAAAAGTCATTCATGAAATCATTTTCCAAAGCGATATAACAAAGAACCCTTAGGGGAGAAAGGGTATGTTTTGATCTAAATTCATATCATACAGGAAGTTATACAGAGAAAAAGGAATGTGGTGATGATTTAATTATTCTCTTCAAAGAAAAAAGCATGTTATTAGCAAGAGGTTGTGACTCAGAGGTTTATACTTGGTTTAAGTTCTTATTAGCAGTTTTGAAACAAGGGAGACTGATTGATTCTTGTTCACTCATTAAACTCATTAATTTACAAAGATTCATTGCAGTGGTGTTAATTTGAGAGTTGCAGGAAGTTGCAGAAAGAAATTGAATATGGTGCAGATAAAGTTATTTCTTAAAGGCTGATCATCGATTCCCTGTAAGGCTCCCTTTGAACCGCGTTTTTGAGGCTTGTTTTCTGTAGTCTTAACATGTCTAACTAATGAAGGGGGATGGGCATGGGCGCTCACCTCCTGACCCAAAGCATTTTGTAAAATTGTCTCCAGAAGCAGTTACTTTAAGAAATAACATTTTGACATCTAGTAGTTTTATTGCTGTTATTTCTACCTTCTTGAGCTTTTCTACCATGAGAAAACAAACACGAGAGTTTGAATCATCAACTCTTCCAGCATTAACAGTGCAACCTAAGGACATTGTGAGATTATTTTTCTTAAAGTCAGGCCATACCCAGTACAATTTCTACCTTAGATATCATATCAGCAATAAAAGATGTGAATACAGGGTCTGTCATGCAGGAAGATATTGAGCTCCTCCACAAGGCTAAAGTGAACTCAAATGTGGACTACAGGAGATGAAAATAAAAACATTATTTCAGCTTCTGCCCTAAATCAAAACCAAACAGAATCAGCACGTGTGTATGACAACAAGTGTCAGGTTAAACCACCTTCCCTACTAACAACTGCCTGTAATTTATTACAGCCTTGCTTTACACTGTTTAGTACAAACTATCAGGATTTAAGGAACAGTCAGTGATTCTGAATATCCCAGTTGGGGTCTGTTTGCCAGAAAGCAAGTGCTCAGTGCTTTTTCTAAAAATGAAGCACCTTTTAAATATCTCAGTTTGGTTACAAAACAGCAAATATTCCCCATTCCCTACTAAGCTCTGTTTCAGAAAATATTGGCTGTGGTGTGACAGTTAAGCTGCCCATGATGAAAAGAATCTGTTCTCTGTTACACTCTTAATGGATTAGCATCTTGTTGGTCAAGGCAACACTTCTCCTCTCCAGTCCTTGATGCCGAAAGGTTAGGCAGGAGCACAAGAGGTCAACGCTGTTAGTTTTTATGGAGGCAGAAAATGGCATAAAATGAAAATAATTTCCTGTGAAAGCTGAGGACATTCCTTCATTAGATTTGTTTCCTGTGCTAGGTCATATGGCTTTTTTCCTTTCTTTCTTTCTTTCTTTTTTTTTTTTTTTTTAACATACATTTGCTGGTTTCCTGTGCCCCAAGGGCCTTAGTGATCTGCTTTTATGAGACCGGGCCCACCAATGCTGTTTTGTATGGTAAGAATGAATGAACTAAGTGAATCAAAAACATCAGAGGCGTGCTTGATAAGGGACAACAGGTGATATGCATTTGATAGAGGCTAAACTACTCAAGTTATAAAAAACTGACTTATTACGAAGCCACCTTCTAAATTGCCACTTCACCTCGGTACCTCACAACTACAGGCGACACATCCTCTTCCAAACAGCACCAGCTGGACTTCAAACAGCCCTGGTTAGTCACCTACCTCTTTTTTTCACTATTGAACATAAAATGTTGAGCAATAATAAGATCCAGAGATTTTTTTATATTTTTTTTCACCCTCATAAAAGCTGTTGTTGCCTGGCGGGAGGGAACAGCTGGTCACCTCTTCCCCTGGCTTTGGTGGAATGCAGAGCGAAATGGGGTCCTTCGTTCCCACCGCTGACGGACCTGAATCCCAGGCAAATTGTCAAGAGAGTTCCAGAGATACGCTCTGGACATGGCACGAGCTAGACCAGCACAAAGGAAGGAGATGATGTGACATATCAGATCATGCTGACTGGCTGATTTATCTGCAATATCACAGCTAAAAATTACTTTTTCATAGTTTTTTGTGGCTTTACGAAAAAACACAGCAAAGATGAGCAATTAAAAAACATCTGTAAACAGGGCGATGGAGTTTGAACTGACTGCTACCACTGAGAGACAAAATCTTGTGGTTATAATAAATAACCTGGTGAAACTGTCAGTTCTTCACTTAGTAGTCCTCAGAAAGGCAAATTGAATATCAAGGTGTATTAGGAAAGGCATAGGGAACAAAACAAAGCATCATGCTACTGTCAAATCCATGTACACCTGCATTTGGTTATCAACTTGGGATGCTTTCCTTCCTTCTCTCCCCCCACAGCTTCAAAAAGGACGTAGTAGAACTAGGAACGTTTTCAAGAATGACAAGGGTAATCAGAGGCATGAAATATATTCCATATGAGGAACAAATAAATAGAGCGGGACTGTTCAGCCTGGAAAAAGAAGATGAGTGGAAGGGTATCTGTGAAAGCATGAATGACATGGAGAAGGTGAGTAGGAAATTATTGTTCACTGTCTCTTTCTGTACAAGAACTAGTACATCAACCTACCAGGCAGTAGGTTCATAGACCAAAAGGTGATTTTTCTTCACCCACACGTGAAGAACTCCTTGCCCCCTGGACGTTGTGGATGCTGGAAGCTTTCATGGTTTCCAAAAGTGATTGGAAAAAATCATGAGATGAAAAAAAAATAGAGGAATTTTTATTAAACACAAAGACACCACTATCCATCTCAGCCACTGAGTTGGTCTAACCCGATTCAGCTGTTCGTGTATTCTCATACTGTGTTCTCAGGGGGGGATTATGAGATTTCTTGTAGCTCACCTCTAGGTATGGACTATTTTGATTCTGATTTGTTTCTAAGCTCAAAAACCTTTGCTCAGTTCAAATAGGAATTTTGTCTGAACATAGGTTTATTAAAGACTGAAAAAGAAAAGATATCCCAAGGAATTTATGTGGAATGAAATACCCTATCAACGCAAGTGACTGTGGGTAATTTCAAAACCCTGAGTAATTACACCAAGAAGCTGTGTATAAGACTTCACTCATTTCAGTGCATGAACACATACAGGACTGTTTCCTAAGAATTTTTAATTGATTGTGTCAGGCAGATCATACAAAAAAAAAAAGGACTTTGGGAAATGTTTACCTTATTTTTTTTTCTTGCTCAGTAGGCTAAAAATACACTGTCTGAAAGAGTGCCTCTGAGGCATTTAATTCCTTTTAACTTCAGACACCTCACCTGAACTCTTGAACAAAAGCTGCTGTAGAACTCAAATCATTATTTTGTGTCCTACTGTACGTTAAGTAAATTCACTTTTTGCTCAAGGAATGCAAGACCTGCACTCTTGTCATTGTTTTTGTTTAGTAGCTCTTTTTCTTTCTTCTGAGCACTTCAGTATTATACAGAAAATATTTTACAGCAGTGCCTAATGAACGATTGTCCTTCAATAATTATGGCGGACAGGCCATAAGAACATGGGGTGGTCAGAAGCAGAAGAGCCCTTATGTTGTCTGTAGCTGGCAAATACTAAGTGCCCCCACAAGAAATTTTAATATGACAGATTAGTTTATTATCCAAGGAAGAAGCCTCAAAAGACAATGCACTTTGTTTTTAATGGATGACCTGTTATCCCTGCTAGTCCAATTCACAACACTTCTTTTCAATGGTCAGCTGTTCACGTCATTTTTAGCAGCAATTTGTAATACCTTAATTTTCTAGAATTGTTGTCCTAAAGGCAGGTGATGCTGAAATAGAAATTATATCACAAGCTGAACAGTGAACCACAAAAGCAACGAGAGTTAAAACAAAGTGAAGATATATTAAACTACAATGAAGATGATACTGCTATAATGGCGTTAACTGCAACTTTCCAGAGAGTCTTAAGAGAGGGTCAAAAGAACTGAGTAAGCAAACTCATGGCTAAACTGAATATGATTAAAATTAGGTTATATTAGTATACATTCCAATATATATCAAGAAAAGAGTCAATTTGATGTGAAGCTGACACAAGGCTATAATCCCAGCAGTGGACCTTCAGGCACTTTCTTACCTGGAATATGCATCTAACCATAAACAACTGCAAGGTGACCCATTTTCTGGGTTTTTCCTAGAGAACAAATTAGGCTTTTGGCTTCCAAAATGTGGTGAATTAAATTTGTAGCTATATTACATATTATTGACACAAATAATCTAGATCTCAAGCAATCTGCACTTCTCTGAAGATAGAATTTCTTGAATGTAACCACTCATATACATCTGTGGATAATTTACATCATCAGGTAGTTCACCACAAAAATTCGTTAAAGAACTAATGGTAGTATGAGACAGTATTAACACATTTAAAATAATTGCTTGATGAATAAATAGTGCTATAATTTAATATAATTTTAGAAAATGACAGAGCAACCCAAAATTTCAACCATACTTATCAAAGTGGAGTCAATTCTCTTGCTTCAAAGCATATGCTGGATTTTGTCATTGAGAAGAGCATTGCCTTTGGCAGCTGTTTCATATTCACAGTTGGCATTTGAAGATAGAGCAAAGTTTCATCAGTTTAATTTTCTGAAGTGTTGGCATGATCTTCCCCTTTGAATTCAGCCTGCATGTGCTTGGGGAACTTCCTTTTTTCTTTTTCTTTTTTTTTTTTTTAATAGACCGATTTTCAATCACTGACAACCCAAGTTTTCTGCAAATTCTCCTAATTCTTCTTGCTGCAAACTTACTTTTATTGATTCTTCTCATTTTTTTTTTTGTCAAAAATGATTAAAAGCTGTAATTACTGGTTATCACATGGCTGTAGTAATTTTATCGGGCCTCTAGAAATGGCCAGCCTAATGCCAACTCAGAGAGATTTTCTGTCATCTTTTCCACTATCCAAGGTGAGACAGTTTCATGAATAAAAGCCAGCGCTATCAGTTTTCAATACAGTTTGTCACCATTTCATAACTCACCCCTTTTTTTTTTGGTTAACTGTCACAAAATACTTTTGGCAAAGTTTCAAGAGGCATCACTTCATGCTTTTCAAGAGCTTATTTTTCTATTAGAAGAACAACTTGAAACAAGCATAAAGTTAGTTTTCTGATGTGTGGTGCTAGAAATAATCATGCCTCTTGCATCTGCTTCATCAGCTGGTTTTCTTACAGGGTTGTCAAACACAGGGGAATTCAGCAGTGAGGTACAAACTGCTTTCTGCAAGATTTGAGTTCATTGTTAGGTCAGCGTTGTGGCTTAGCCCCAGCCGGCAACTCAGCACCACCCAGCCGCTCGCTCACTCCCCCCCTCGGTGGGATGGGGGAGAGAATCGGAAGGGTAAAAGTGAGAAACTCGTGGGTTGAGATAAAGACAGTTTAATAGGGAAAGCAAAAGCCTCACACACAAGCAAAGCAAAACAAGGAATTCATACCCTACTTCCCATCGGCAGGCAGGTGTTCAGCCATCTCCAGGAAAGCAGGGCTCCATCACACGTAACAGTTACTTGGGAAGACAAACGCCATCACTCCGAACGTCCCCCGCTTCTTCTTCTTCCCCCAGCTTTATATACTGAGCATGATGTCATATGGTATGGAATATCCCTTTTGGTCAGTTGGGGTCAGCTGTCCCAGCCGTGTCCCCTCCCAACTCCTTGTGCACCCCCAGCCTCCTCGCTGGTGGGGTGGGGTGAGAAGCAGAGAAGGCCTTGGCTCTGTGTAAGCGCTGCTCAGCAGTAACGAAACCATCCCTGTGTTATCAACACTGTTTCCAGCACAAATCCAAAACACAGCCCCATACGAGCTACCGTGAAGAAAATTAACTCTACCCCAGCCAAAACTAGCATAGTCAGTAATATATGAAGAAAATCTCACTTTTTCTAAGGAGACATCAGGCATCTCCTTGACTGAGGTTTTAAAAGTATTCTTGGATGACTTCAGTTTCATCAGCATATGTACTAATTTAGGCCATCTTTAAAGTTGTTGGTTTATTTTTTTTTAGGCTTTCATCTGAACAGTTGCTATTACAATTCATCTACTGTTCAGCTGAATTGTAGCAACACACCTTTTCAGATGTGTCTCAATAGTGCTTTTCTGGAAAAAATATTTCCCTGGGATGATGCATGCAAAGGAGATTTTTCTCTCTGGTCTCTGTGGTGAGCACACACTTTACCTGTGCTAAATTCATGTTTCCCCATTGCAAGGCATAGGCTACACCTTCCAGCTTGAATTCAGCTGGAGAAGTTTAGCATGGTGTTTCTGATGTCATTGAAACCACTGCATCCTGCTGTCAAACAGGTGGATGCTACTCATGAGCAACTTGTGTTTCTCTATAGTTGCTGCCTTCCCTGGCTAAGGGAATGTTGTGTAGCCGGCAGGAGGGGGACAGAGAAGTATTTTTCAGAAATAAGAGGCAGGAATACAGCGCAAGGAAGGGCTCAGGCCAGAGAGAGGTGATCCTGCCTTGTGTTAATCCGTCTTTTCCAGGACAGCTGCCGAGTCAGAGACTCCTTCGGTTCATCTTGGAGGCTCTCTGCTACAGGGAAGGAGAACAAATGTAACGGGGATGGTGGATCTCAGGGGTGGATAAGAAAGTTACATGGAGTAAGAAGTAAAAGGCAACTAATTGTTGTGCTTAACTTCCTTTTGTGCTACCCTCCTGCTCCAATGAAACACGATGATTGGCTTTTATTTTTATATGGTTACACATGTTGTAATCTTGAAAGTACCGTATGTGTGAAAAAGGTTGTCCCATTGTTTATTTTAGCCGCAGTGTTGCTATCTGTGTGTAGCACTGTGACCTCTCAATTCCTTTACTACGAGAAAGAGAGACGAATTGCTCTGTATTCACCTTCTCCACCAGTCAATTCTTTGTAGACCATCTTGCAGAAGGTTTCTGTGCTGTTATCGTGCCCGAACAAGATTTTCTCTCTGGACTGATGGTAGGTGAACTTTCTTCAGTCGATGGGCTACTGTGGGGAAACTGCAACATGTTCACACATATCCATGCACAAGGAATAGACCAAGCATGTCAAATCAATTATTCCTCAGCTACGACTCCTTTGGTACTCCTCAGAAGGTGGAGGCATTCTGGTAGCCATAGTGGGATTTAGATTTCTGCTCTTAAGCAATTTGTCCACTTCTCATGTGAGGCCCAGAAGAAGGAGGAAACATTTTGATGGAGGGTAAACAATAATTCCAGTGTCTACAATAAATGACTCCAGTCAGCAGTGCCAAGGTTTATTCCTGATCCTGTAATGAGAAGTGCTCAAAACTCTGGCAGTGGAAATTCCAAAATGTTATTTTTACCTCAGGCTTGTAAGGAAATGAAGCTTGTTTGATCATACCCTGTGTGCATGTGTGTGTCTACCTATCTGTCTGACCTTTCTTAATAACCTTTGAGGTCTTTGCCTAATTTCAAGAAAATGCGATGAAGAAGTAGAAATCCCAAGCAATGTTAAGTACCAAACAGTTTCAGAAAACTAAGCAGTTGCATAAAAAAGGATGTCCTTTTAGTGTCTCCATTGAGGGAAAGGCAAACATATTTTACTAGCTATCAGAAAGGGCTGTTGAAAGCCAGGCTATATTAGCTCTTTTCTACCTTGAAGGACTGCTTTTAATTCAGTTTTATTTTACCACTTGACTTTTGCCCATGAGCTTTTTTGCAGCCATTACATGTAAGACTGGTAACGCGCTGCAGACACCTAGCCAGAGCACCCCATGGGAAAAGAGCTCAGTCTGAGTAGCTCAGTACTACAGATCTCCCGTCTGTGGCAAATGGGAACTTACACCTTCTGGCCTATATTGCTTACAATGTTTTCAGTTCTCTTCTGATTCAGCATCCTAATACCTTGTCCAAGAAGATAAAACTGGGAAATGCCCATGGAAAGCCATGGCAGGGTTGTCGAATTCAAATATTCAAATGTCAGAAGTCAGGTTACAGGAAAATATGAGGTTTGTTTAAATATCTCAAGGCTTTGTTGCATTTTGCCTTCTTCCACTTGTGATTTGGCATAACACACTGAAAATGAAATATACATACACACAAACCAGATGATGTACATATACAGGAATACCAGTTGAAGGATTAAGCAGGTGGGATTTATCCACTATAATTTTTGTCCAAATGTCTGAATTTTCATCTAAAAACCCTGGAGGTTCCCATTGTAGCAGTTTTCCTTCAGCAGATCTGGAAGGAAGTTCATTGATGGTGTCAGAAGAATGCCACTCCACTGAGTAGTCTCCTCCATAAAGCCTCCGTTTAGCTTACTTCTGATAACTTTTGAATCAGTGCTACACTGACATTGATATCGAGGCCAAATAAACCATATTAATGTATTTGGATCCACTTATAACTATTACTGTTAAACAACAACTAAATCAGTAAAAAATCCTGAAACATAAATATAAACAAAAGTATCTTATTAACTAGAACTAAGTAAATCATTACAATACATTGATAAGAAAAGATTAGGGTACTTACTGTAAAAACATGGAAGAGATAGGAACAGTAATATAGGAACTCTTGTAAAAGGGCAGGTCTGAAGTATTTAGAGTGGCCAAAAGCACATACTACAGAGTAAACAACTACATTTATGACAGTAGTAGGTTTTCTTTGTACCTAAATTAATTGTCTCATGCTTTTTGAAACAGAAACAGTAGAAAAGTTTAATCATTTGATATTTTAGTTAGCTTTTCTTCCGCTACTATGATGTTTTGCAGGATTTTCAGAAATATTAGAAAAGCAATATTTAAGTAAAATTCTCCAGAGATCTTTGAAGCAGCCTAACTATTCCCACTGCAAGCCTAAAGAGCTGTAAATCTCCTTTGTTTCTGCCCAGGACTCTGAGAGCTGCTGGACAGGGATGTGTGTCTGAGCTTGGTACTTTAGATGCACTAGACTTCTCAAGGAATGAATGTCTTGAGTCTTCTGCTGTACATGAAATGAAGTTGCTTGGGAAGGGAAGTGGAGGGACAACACTTCATAGCAAGCCTCTGCATGGTGTAACACCAAGCCTAGTGCTCGGTGAAGGGGCTGCTTTCATGTTTACCCATAAGATAGTTGATCTGCGTGTCGGAGAAGTAGGTATTTACAGTTATACAGTCAGATGGACCAGTCTTTTAAACAGGTTGCTGTTTGTCCAGAAATCTCTGATAAATTTTATAAACTATCAGATTACACTGGGACAAAATTTCCTGGTGGAAATGAGCAACATACTTGAGAAGACGTGGTCATTGGACAGCTTTTAGCCATTGACCTCTGTGGGAAGGACAGAGCTGAATGCAAGCACTTCAGACATCCTCCCCATGAACTGCATTTCTCTCACACACTTTTTTTAGTTTTGTTTTGAACTTGTTTCCTCTCCCTGTCCCCAAGTATAAGGACAAAGGGTAAATCCTCCCAATCAACAACATGATTGCAGAATTGTCTGAAGGCCTCATTCACAAGTGACTCAAGTGGCAGAAATACAAAATATGTTTATTTCATCTCCTTGATGGACAGCAAGAGCCATCTCAAATGGGAAGAATGGAGAAGAAAAGAGTTGACAAACTCACTTTAGGACAATTTTTTGTCTATAATGAAAAAGTAATTAATCTGGAAATCTTACTGATTTTATTTCTTTTAAAATCAGTAGAAAAGCATACTGTCCTTTATTTTAAAAGGACATATTAAAGGTCTGCCTTTGAGAAAATATTTTCAGTTTATCAGAATAAAAGGTTTTTACTGACCTGAAATAAGTACATTTTTTTGCATATTGTTCTGCAGAAGAATTCTGTGAGATTCTGTTTTGTTTCTTTTTTCCCCTTGGTTGGAAAATCCATTTGCTGACCAGCTGTACAAAGTAATCACGAAACAACATTTCCTCTTTTCTGTCAAGCAAATTCTTACTTGTATTTTGAGCAATGATATAGTAATATTTGGTGTCTTATGGAGACAATGCATAAAATATTTACCATGCACTTAGTGGTACATCACTTCTTTCAACTCAGGACCAGTAGGCTCCTCAAACTTTAATTAATTTAGTTCAGAACCTATTGTGGATAACAGAGCAATTTGCAAAGTGGGCGTTAGCAGGCATAGGAGTAACCTGAGATGTAGGAGAAGGGTGTCCTGTTCCAACCTGATCTGCTGGGAAGGCTGGACAAGTCCTTTTGCTTCTCTCTGCACAGCCCCTGCCCCACATCTGAAAAACAAAAAATAATGCTGCTTCATTAGCAATGTAGTTTGAGATTGATGGATAAAAATGTTACCTAGGAGCTAGATAATAATAACAACAGTTTATTACTGAATCTTTTTAGGAAATGAGGGAAGTACGTGAGAGTGCCTGTGGTCACAAAGCAGGATAGAAGTTGGGATTAGAGTGTGAGATTTGTACTTCCTAAACCCTTGCTTCTCATTTTCTCTCATTTTTAAAGAATACTTTTAAAAATATTATAGCATATGTAAATACTTTCTCAGACCATTAAAATATTTTTTTTTTTATCAGGTCTCACAACCTTCCTGTATGATCTTCAAATTCAAAGACTGTGATTTCTTTGTATCTTTGTCTATGCCATGAGTTTTAATAATAATACATCCATCAAGAAATAAAATAATGAAATCTAGAGCATTCAGATAATGCAATGGTCTGGAGGGTAAATCTGGCAAATGAATCCAAACACTCCAGCACGGTAAACATCAGGGACCTCAGGGTCTAGCTGTAAGTGGAATCTGCGTGCACCGATGAGTGAAGCACAGGATGTACACGGAAGAACAGAAGGAGCTGTGAGTGATCTTATCCTCTAGCCTTTTCATGGGGCTTTGCCTCAGGTGACACTACTAGTCAGGAGGTATTGCCATCACCAGACAGAGCTGGCTTTTTTCCCTCTACAGTCAATAGATAAAAACAGAGATTCTTCTAGAAGGTGATTCTGAGCAGATGTCTGATTTAGGTGTCCTGAATTGGCTTCCAGGGATCCTGTTCTGTCTTTGTTGACCAGAGATACAGTCAGGGAAGACTAGCTGGAGGAATCAGCCGTCTCTGGTGCCAAAATTCAACAAGCTTCCTTTCTTTTCCCACTTTTCCTGCCTGTGTAACTCTCAGTTAATTCACAGTGCTGACACTATCCTTCCTGTTCAAGCCCATCCTGAGACACACTAAGCAGCTCCTTCGGAAGGTAACATAACGGAAATTGTAATTTTAGCATTCCCTGCATGGGCACTTACTGGGGATGCCCAAAGCAGTGTGACCTCTTTGCAAGAAAGCAACGGGTATCTTCATTCATATTGCAACCAGAATCTTTAAAAACCTTTATAGATTTTTAACATCATTATAATCTAAACTAGTCAGTTCAGCAGTTGGTTTTCCATCTAAAGGACACATTATTTTGTCAAAGTGAGTTTGAAAGGACTTGCATTTGATTTCAGTTCACATTCAACCTCCTGGGAAGGGTCCAAGACAACCACATGATATAGCTGGCAGTCATCTTCACACAGCACTCTTGAAGTGTTATCCTTCAAAGGCATGATCAAATCAGCCAGTAAAGGGAAACAGAAGAGAGATGGGTTTTCTTTCCACTGAAGCCAGGGACGATTCTAAACGCTGGGAACATCTCATCAGTGATCCTTGCTTTGACCCTAGCCTGTGGCTTTGATATGAATATCTCCATTATTCCTTCCTGCGGAGTGGGAATAAGAGATAAAATTTGCAAGCTGGGAAGAAGGTGGTGTGTGGTCTGCCTTTGAAAAAATAACTGAAAACAACTTTTCCTTTTGTCACAATGAAGATACACTAAAAGACAGAATGTGGCTATACGCCTTCTGTGCATACCTTAAATTATTTCTCCCTCCTTTAGTTTTCCCAAATTGAGCGTTGGCTTCATCACTTATCTTCTCAGCTTTCCAGAATTTGTGGTGTGTTTCATTTTGTTTAAAAAACTGGGGCAAACCCAGGGAAATGACTTCAGCTGTGTGGTGAGAATTGCTAGCTGCTAACTCTGAACCACAGAGTACTGCTGGGAAACTGCATACTTGCATCTGATAACCATTTTATGGGAATGTGTGCTGACCCACAGCTGTGGTTCTCCGCAAAATGCTGGGAGCATGAGTCCTTTTCTACCAAACATACTTTATGGTCTATTCTTAGCCTCTTCTTTGTAGCAGACTTGTTCTTTCCTCAACATTGAGATTAAGTGGAAGAAAAAAAATCAGTGACAATGTTTCTTGTGCTTGATTGTGTCTGTAAATGGTTTGTAAATGGAGGTAAGTCCATTAACTACAGGTCTGGTATATGTTGATGTAAGGATAAGGACTGAACTAATTGTATTTATTGGTTTCTTCTGTCACATCTGTAACTTCTGAAGAATGACTGTTAATTTCAGTTATGGCATTTATCAACTCAGGTTGTACAAAGATGCAAGGAAAGAAAAAGCTAACTTGTCCATACTAGAAATATCCCAGCAATATTAGGACAGATGTTCCTCAGCCTTGCTTTAATCCACTTTTGTGGATTAAAATAAGAATATTTATGTGTTGTTCATGAGACAGTAGACAACTAAGCTGTGGTGAACATAAAATCTTACGTTTGACTTTTCTGGGGCAAAAATTGCATATTGAGTTTTCTTACTGCCTTCTCCTCCTGTGTTTTATTGGAAAGATTTCAATGTTCACAGCTGAAAATGATCCGATACTTCAGTACTTTGAAATAGATTGAGTCACAAGTTTACTAAATCATGCCTAAATACATTGATGTGTCATATATGGCCCCATAAAATCCCATCAAGGTTATATTTCTGGGAGAAATCTTCGGCATGAACAGACCTTCCTATCACTTAGCAGGCGTGAAAGACCAAAGTAATGTGCCACAATTTGAACTTTTCTGCCACCTGTTTCAAAGAATAATGAAGGTCCCAAAAGTCCACTGAACATAGATAATCTACCTCAGGATAGAGGCTTCTTGTTTCCCAGCTGTGGGAACAGTTGTATCTCTTGTTTTCAGATTAGTTTAGATGAGATTAGTTGATTTAATGATGGCATGTTCCTCTGAGCAAAGATAATCAACATTAGAGAAGAGAGCAAACTGGGTATGCAAGTACAATCTCACCACACACGCAGAGTCACACACATGCACAAGCACACACACACACTTGCATTTATACAAGTGACTATATATTAATCTGGCAAAGCAAAACAATGTGCAGGAGAAGGTCATTAAATCCTACTTAAAGGATCTTTTCTTTCTTCCCCTTTTTATTGCCTCTAGCAGTTACTTGGCTGCCTTTAGAAGCAATTAATCTCTGGTCTGATAACATTTTGCACAGCAAACTGGAGAGCTCTGTTCAAACAGAGTGAAGACAGCTATAAACTTTCCCTCCTGAGGCCCCCATCTGACCTAGGAAGGCTCCATCCTGTTCTCTGCTTGAGAATGCACTGGGGTCTCATCAGATATTTTCACAGTCCTCTTATCTCATGGGATTGGAAGCTGGCCTGCAATGTCTCTGCTTTTCTCCGTTGCCCTATTTGTCATCTTTTAAATACCTTCAGAATATTTTCATGTATTCACCCCTTAAACAAAATCAGTATTGTGGAAATGCTGTGGTGATGAGTACTGGCAATACATGCTGAGTGCACATGCTGCTTCTCAGGGATGTTGGTTTGGAAAGAAAATGAAAGCCTCCGATGTGTGTCATAAGGCAGCCTCCTGAGATATGGACCTTTCTTCCTTGCTTTGCTCTTCTGGAAACATAAGTCCCACCAAACACCTCACTTAGGAAACTGAGGCACAGTGACTCTATCAGAAACCAGCACTTCCATTCCTTCAGGAAACTCTTTTATACTGGAAAAATAATTGCAGTGAAGACTAAAGATGCTCATGTACCAAGGTGATGGGAACACTCAAGAGAGAGAAAAGCAACAGGCAATCAGTGCAACTTTCTTGCAAACACTTTGCAATTCTACACAGTCTAACTGGGAGCATGAACCTGCTCTTCCCTCCATGTGCGGTACTAACATCCAAGTTACTTGCGTGCAAGCTGGAAAGCTGAGGAGCTGTGTCTGTCTGCACCGTTTACCGCCTGCTAACAGAATCACTGGAGAGAGCTTGGGCTGCTTTGCTCCAGTGGATGGAGTAGATGCAGCAGGGCTGAGCCTGGCTGCGACCTGCCTGCCCATCAGCAGTGGCAAAGGAAGCCGCTTCCCGCGGCTTCTTCCCCTAAGTCCTTCTCTCAGGGCACTTAAGGCAAGAAAAGTTTGCCAAGTTGAAGTCATTCATGTAAACATTTCAAATCGCTTGTCCGCTTTGGAGTCAGCAATTTCACTTGCATGACAGTCTAGTTCAGTGAACAAATGAAATGGTTTATTTATAAGCTTGCTTCTCACCAGGGAGCCAATTTACGTTTAAAATTAGCTAATTGTCCCTTTGATGGATTTCTACTTGAAGTAAATAGAGGTCATTAAGTTTCTCTGTTAGGCTGCATTCAGAAAATAGCTGTCTGACAAGAGGTTGACCTTACTGAGAAATCCCAGGTAAAGTCAACTATTTGGAAGAGCTATTTAGCTTTACACGTTAGTGAAGTGCCTAGGGAGGAAAGGGATGTCATTACCCTGACAGTATCCTCATACCTCATGTCTTTTGTGGCTGGAGGTACAAGTTAGAATAACTTAAGATATACCTATAAACAAATCACTTTTTGGGGTACAGCATGATTTTAATTTTCCTCCCTGGAAACACCAGTACTCCATTGATGAAAAATTTCTCGTCAGACCTCCCAAATGACCACTGACTTCTTTTGAAAAGAAGCAGCAGTGCTAATAAAACATTAGATATTCTCCCACAGTCAAACAGTTGGCTCAATTTGTACTTTCCAAGCTCTGCCAAACCCGTTAATATGACTCCCCTGTCTACTAAGATATTGTACACCTGCATTTCAAGCTTCAAAGGTACAAGGAAACTTCTGAAATACAACTTAACTTAGCCCAAGATATCAGAATATTCTAGTCTGCTGTTATCTATGATTTTACACTACAGCACATCCTCAGTGCTGGCATGTACAATGCAAGGGAGCACTCACTGTGGTATAATTTAAACAGCAATGCATCATGCTGTGGGGAAGTGCTGTGGGGATGGGAATTTGGCCCAGCATTATTCAAGATTTTTATTAATGATCTCAAAGAAGGAGCACACACCACATTTGTTAAATCTGAAGATACTACTAAATTAGGAGGTGCTGTGAGCACCAGGGAGGATGGGGAAGTAACAGAGAAGGACCTAGAGTTGTCAGATCTATGGGTTGGGAATACATAGTTGAAATCCATCCTTGACACGAGGCAAGTCAAAAAGGAAAAACCCCTCCAGCATCTGTACTTAGCAGAAGGAAAATGCTGGAGAGGTGGAGAATGAGAGGAGATGACAGTTGGTTAGATAAAAATGTGAAAATCTAATATAGATCAGTGAAATACGGAATCCCAGCACTGACAGTGACTCTCTGTGACCATAGCTGCATCATGTTTGTTTCAGAGACTAAGAAATGCTTCCTGCATCTCCTACATGACACTGATGAAACATTTATGAGAATGATCTTATGAAGCCAAACTAGTGGTCCATGTAGTTTAATATCCTGTCTTCAGAAGGGACTAGTCCTAGATAAATGAGGGTAAGGTGTAAGAAATTCTGGAGCCAACAGTCCTTGAAGGGTTGATGACATGGCATGCCCAGAAATGCCAGAAAGAGTCTTGAATAAACTCTTTCAGGGACTGGGAAGACATGAATTAGTCCTGGTGAGAAGTCAAGTTGGAGCACTCTTGTAAGAATCTGTAATTCTGCTAGGACCGGAGTCAGTGTCTCCGCGTGGCTCCACACCGGGGCATGGAGCCTGGAGTTCTACCATACCCTAAATGACCTGCCCAGAGGGAAAATTCCCTTCCCAACTCTACTAGTTAGAGGTTGCTCAGTGTCCCGAAGAGCAATGGCTTACATCCATTCCAAAATTCCTTAGGTAAAATGTTAGCCCTGTGGAAATTATTGGTAAACTCCCACTAAATTCAGTGGGAGCAGGTTTTCTTCCAATGGATATATATTATATGCCAAAGGCTGTGGAGGAATTGAAAAGTCTGTGTAGGCAGCCTACTTAGATTCTTGCTCTTATAAATCTGCTATCTCCTTTTGGCTACTCCAGTAACGACTTACTCTCCCCAAAGGTAATCTCTGGAAGATATCAGCTATCCATGAAGAATTAATTATACACTATTTAATCAGGAAACTAGCCATGGGAATCTTTCATAGAACTCCCTGAATATTTTGAAAGCTCAGTGCAAAAACAGCTTTGTGGAGAATAAAATTAAGGCATAGGAAATTAAAGTTTATTATTTGATCGCCTTTGTTTTAAAATACACAAACAGAATTGGCAAAGTTACCTCCTCCATTAAACTGAATAAAAATGCTGGGTAGCCATTTGTGGTTCTTTTCTCCCATCCTTTGATTTAACTACTGCCAGGAAATACAATAGCAAATGTACTCTTTCCTACACTGAGGAGAAAGGCACAGTGAGATGCATTAGATAAACAATTTCCTCTGAACTCTTAATTTTAGGATGCTGCATTTTGCCCGAAAGCATCATTTTCTACTACAGACCCCCCAGTAGCTGCAGGAGACTATGAAGCTGCAAACTAGGTTCAGTTCCCTTGCTAAGCTTTATTGCTGCAGAAGGTTGTCTCACTAGAAAGAGAGCAATCCTGGGACAGCCTTCTGACGCTGGCACTGACTAAAATTAACTTTCTACGCATTTAGCGCCAAACTGAACTAACATATCCAAAAGCCCTACTCTCCTCTTTTTTTTTTTTCTTCTTTATGTTTTTTAAAACCATGACTATGTTAGGAATTTGTAATAAGGCTGTAAAACTGACCAGAGCCGTAAGTGATAATGATCTACTGCTACATAGTTTTCTTCACAGCCTTGTTATTTCTGCTTTTCTGGTGCTCATGCATCATATATGTTGAGACTGTATGAAAACAATGCTGCTTATGAAGTGCATCCTCTATACAGATTTTATGCAGCACATTTAATCAATAACTATTATTTGATTTGCATCAGACAATGATTACCTGCGGCAACATTCCGGCTTCTAAATTGGCCAGCTGTGATTTCTTCCCTTACAGGAGGATGAACTGACTTCAGATCTAATTGTCTGGAGCTTAGATTGAACTGTTCTGATCAGCTACTAGAACCAACGCAAAGTGAAAGGCATCAACTTAGTCTCATCTTATTTTAGTTTCATACTGAATATTATAATTGATTTAAAAATTGATAAGAAACCTTTTCTTTTTTAACTTTGTTTTAATTGCAGACAATTTCTCTTTAGTACTATTATGTTGAAAACCAATAAATGCACAGAACATGTTTCTTCAAACAAAATTATTAAAAATTATTAACACAGACCATTATTACGAAGCAGCAGAGTTGAGACTTAGAAGTATTTCTAGGATTTAGTGCTACTTATGACATTTAAAATTTTTGCTAAGTGAGACATATAAACTAAAATATGTCTTGGTTTCCTCACGCATAAACCTCAGATAATTATAGTTCCTTTCATTATAGATGTGGTAGGAATTCACTTTTCTCAATATTTTAATGTGCTGCAGGTTATTAATTAATTCTGCATATAGATTGAAGTCTTGGACTCCTATTTTCTGTCCGATTTTTTTAATGTAGCCCTTTGCATTTCTCTCTAACAATAACAGGACTCTGCAGAGAATGAGACTGCACTCAGGTGTGTTCTGGTGAAGAGTTAGACCTTGATTAAACTCACTCTTCTGAATGAGGCAAGGTGGACTTGGAAGCTTGGAAGTCGTGGTGCTCTCTGGAGGGAGTCCAAATCGATGGACTGTAGAGTCCTGTGGAAAAGGACACTCTCACTCTCACTTGTTGAAATTGTTGCACCTTTCCACTGAATATTCAAAACCTCCCTGGATATTTGAAAAAACATCAAATATTCATCCAGGTGGCGCTCCTCTTGACATCCTATCTTTTCTGAATCTTTTTCCTTGTCACCAGCTTTCCTAGGTGATGAATAGGTGAGCACAGGCACCTGCTGCAATTCTCTGGACTGCATCCCTCGGCAGAACATCCCCAATCTAGTCCTTGGTGGGTCTAGCCCTTTGGACACGTCTCTTTTACAATAGATAGATCAAATGGCTACATTTAACTGTCATTGTGGTACATAACATGACACACTGTGCTTGTTGAAACTTTTTACTACAAGGCGTCAGATTATGATGTTTTTACTTCAAGCTTTTTTTTGGTGAAAATACTGTTGTTCCATTGACTTTTATCACAGTATATAAATTTCCAGCTGCTCAGGTTGATTAGCAGATTGAGCAGTTTGTGAATGTTGACATTCTGAAGAAGAAGTAAGAAAGGATTTATTGTGAGAAACATGCAGAATCTGGCTTTGTGGAAACAGTGAGAGATGAAACTTGCGGCAAAAGAGAAGCAGCAGACTAACTGCATAAGAGTGCTGGCAGGTAGCAAACAGAATAAATATCTATGAAGTGTGGGTCCACTTAGTAGCTAAGAATAGTTTATTTTCCTAAATATTTTATTGTTATTATGTCTTTAATTCTATAAACAAAACAAAAAATAGCCAGCTGTTTTATCGAAGCAGCAACAACAACAAAACATCAAGAAGGAATTAGGTATTTCTAATTTTCTCCTTATGGGAGTATAAGAGTCCAGCAGCTGCTGCAACTGGCAGTAAACTCACCATTTCAAAGCACTTATTGAGCAGTAACTGTTAAAAAAGCCAGGTTGCTACTAAATCACAGTTCTTCACTTGGTTCCCACACTATTGCAATGCCCTAAGCTATTCACAGCTGCCACGCATCTCCCCAGAGGTGGCTGCATTTCAGAGGTACGCAAAAGAACACCAAAATTACATCAACGGGCAGATTAATGCACTCTCTAATTCTACATGACAAGCAATAAACAAATGCAAACCATCATTTTATTCAATAGGTGACACAAGTCCTTCTTAGACAATAGAAGCTACTGTCCCAGCATATTACTAGGAAATACTGAATGGCTACAAATATTTGGCTACCTCTCCTGCTTCACTGCACTGTGTGTGGTCACTTAGACCTATTTTGATACAGTCTTGTAATGCTACAGAACCAGCGTGCTAACATTTTATACTAACTTCATTTTGATTTCCACAGAGGCAAATAGTTATGCGATATGCAATGCAATGTTGAATGAAGTTCAATCTCATTGGAAACCCCAAAATATCAAACATGAATGCAGGGCAGAATTCTAAGAGGTTTATTTTTACTGGGAAGGAATATTATATACAGTAGAAATATGTTAGGTTCAAAGGTACATAAGAAAAAGGTGAGAAGTGACTTTTATGAACATAGCTCAGTGAAGGATGCTTCTGATGTATACATACATTCTCAAAGCACAAAAAAAAGTCGATATGTAGAAATATAGACTAATAAATATGCAAAAAAGCCAATAGCACACGTTGCTGTAATAAAATCATTTTGCCCTAATTATTTATCAAATTCCTTTTCTGTGCCTGAAAGAGAAAACAGTACCCAGCACTTGACTTTCCAGCAGACACGATACAGTTCTTTTCCCATGAAGTAATGATATGCCAGTATTTGTGATAAATCAGAGACTCAGTGACACAAAAGGAAAAGAGTTCCTAAAGACACAGGTAAGATGCCAAATGCAGCTGAAGAGAAAATGAAAACCAAGTTTTTGTACATCTCACCAGAATTAAAATGGTTCCCTTAAATATCTCCATAATTACAAAGTGTCAATGTGCTAACACATCCCATAACTGCTCTAAAAATGAGTAAGAACTTATTTGTACAAGGTGTTTCATAGAGCTTCACACAGCCTTTAAAAATAATATCACAGGCACCACAGTATCATCCCTCTGTTTTTCTATACAGGTTTTATTACCTCCATATTAGATTATTAGAGCTCCAGTCTGCTGGGCAATTTTCCACAAAGAGATAGTGTTCATCCTCACAATTTACTTCTTCCTGAAACTTAAAAAACCCCTACATTAGCAACAAGTCCACAATTATTTGAAAAAAACACGCTCAGTCTAGTTTCTCTTAAATGAGAGGAGAGATGCAGGCTCTAAACTCCTGCTACAACCTCTAGGAGTGATTTATTTGAGCTGCTGCCATCGAGAACATATTCTTTTAATAGTGTGTATGAGCTGGGTGTTGAAATTGTTTATATAATCCCAGTTTGTTATTTTTAGAGTCTATTTTTTGCATCTGTGTGTCTGAAGTGAATATCTGTAAGGACCTGCCTCCCCTTGAACTGCGCTTAGCAACTTGAGCTGCAATGAAGCAACTTCTCTTGCTCTGTTTTGTCATTTTTGGTAGCCAATGAACAAGAGCAGTTTAATGTTGACCGCACACAGCCAAGGCCATGTATTCACAGAAAAGTTCTTTTATTCCAGACTCTTTTCCTTCCTTTGCAACATGGGATGAAGAAAAGGTGTCTACAAAGTTAATCTGAGTTGACAAGCTTCTTTCATATTTTATATGTGCCTTAAACTCATACTGGCACAAAGCAGCCGCTTTCTGCTTACAGTGCAAATGCAAGAATGTCTTTCCCTTGGTCACTGAGCAAGTGTATCATGACTGTCCCTGGCAAACAGTGGAACAACAGCAAAAAAACACAATCTGTACATAAACTTTCTCAGAGTTCAGACGTGTAAGAAAAAGGTGCAGAGGTTTTGAAGTGCTGGTCAGAGAAGACTCTGTGGAACAAAAATCCACCATCTAGTCACACATTTAGCGATCATGTTTATACAGTCGTCATTCCAGATGAGGCTTCCAACCATGAAAAAGATGTGTTCATTTTTTCTTAAATGATCAGGGTAGATCCTGAATGTGCCTTTAGAGGCTGTAGCCGGGACTGGCTAATGTCATGGATATAGTAAAGACACTGATAAGATTGGAAGAATAATGAAGGGGAGATGTGAATCATAGGGAGAGTAATTGGTGAATTTGAAGTGGCAGAAATATTATTAGCCAAAAATGTTCAGTCTTTTAAAACCAATGATCGGTCACTTGCAAGGTCCCGGTTAACCGTGGCTTTTAAGTAGTTTTATACTGTCTGTGTCATCAGTAATTCAATATGTTCACACAGCCATGATACTTTCATGTTTTTTCTGTATTTGATTGTCCCAGCCTGTTTTAACCACATGCTGGAAAATGTACAGGAAAACATGGCATTGCACCGTTATTTGTTATTCATATCACCGGACCACATTAAGACAGCTCAAATCAATTCACAGTTCCAGGTGCCGCAGTTATAAATAATTTGAAGGGAGAGCAGGTGGAAGGAATAAAAGCACGTGCAAGATAAATATGTGAGAATTCTATTTGGAAAGTTTTAAATAACCATTTCCTAAGAGAAAAAGTATTCCAATTTGGAAGGTTTGACAAGGTGTAGTTGTGAGCAATTTCATTTCTTATTATTCATTTTCCATAATCCCTCATTTGTTCAGGCACATGGCTTGTGTACATATTCTTACTGTATGTGCACACTTCCACAAATACACATGCAAATTTAAATCTTTAAGGAAATATAATATTAGGAGCTTTTTAAATCATAACAGTCTTTGGGTCTTGAATGTATGTCCTTTTGTGATTGCACTTTGTGATCTGACACTCTTCAGCCCAGCACCCTTGATATTTTTCACTGCCCTTTTGACAGCTCCAGCTTGCTGCTTACAACAAATTTGCTTATTTAAATTATCTGAATCACAATGAACCAGGCCAGCAAAATCTGTTTTAAACAGCTTCACCTAGCTGAACTCTTTTGCAGCTGAGTTAGGTTAGGGCGCATTCAGAGGAGCAAATTGGCTGGCAGACCTGCAAGAGCTGTAATCTCTTGCAGACGTGTGGATGAGCAGCAGGGAGCAGGCTGCAAGGTCTTCTGCTGGCCTGGAGTCTGGAGAGTGCACGGCTGTTCTCAGCCTAAGCCAAAACTTGCCTGTACTTAAGCCACCTTCACTAGCACCTTATCAGTAGGCAGAGACCCTGAATCTGAACCGAACAAAGGTTAGGTTAAAAAACCTTTTCCTGTATCCAAACCCCCTACAGTTCTCTGCACAGTCTAATCTATGCTTTCTGTCCTCAAATACTGCAAAACACACACATTTTGTGTTGTTCTTAACTTGCAGGTTTCTCAGCACACTCAATCTCCCCAGAACCCTCCTCAGACATACACATATTGAGCCCTTCAGGCAGCTCTTCAAAGATGACAGCCATTGCCCTTGCAGCGATCTCCAGCGAGGCAGGACATTCCTTCTCTCTCTCTCTCTCTCAATGGAGATGATGTCCATGTCTTGCTGTTCCCTGCTGCACAGGAAAGACACTGACGTAAGACCAAGCCCATAGTCTGGCTAAAGCTGAGCACAGGGGATGGCACAACCTCCCCAGTGGTGGCTGATGGAAATTCTCCTCCTCTGCTCAGGCGTAGAAAGTGAGGAACCTCATAAGCTTAAACTTTTGGGTTATGCTGCATTTCTAAAGACGTTGCTACGGCACTTACCACTACAGTTTCCAGGATTCATATACAGATTCAGATTCAGAGTCTGCCTACTGCTAAGGTGATGATAGTGAAGGTGGCTTAAGTATAGGCAAGTCTTGGCTTAGGCTGAGGAGATCTGCACGCTCACCGGACCCCAGAGCAGAAGCACTGCTCTAGACCACTGCAACAAAGCTTGCCAGAAGTTTCATGGTAGGCTCAGAGCAAAGCACGGTGACTCTCTGAATCTCTCACTGGCAGGAAAGAAGGAATTTCTCCAGCTTCAAAAGCATGAGCGTGTTGTAGTTGATCTAAGAAGGTTGCTGGTCGTTAGCTGCTGGGGAGATCTGGGTTTGTGCAGCAGAGGGCAGTAGCTGACACACAGATACGCGCACACGCAACGCACACGCAACTCGCACACCCCTTTGCAGTATTTTCAGAATGACTCCCTTCTCCCCATCAAACGTGGACTAACAAGTTTTGGATCTCTGCAGCTAAGTTAATCACTTTCAATCTGAACATGTGAGCTTATAAAAATAAGTTCCTTATACCGGACAGAGGATCGGGGCGATTTGCTGTGTTTTGCTTCCACTTAAGTAACCTGCACCCACATTTACAAATCACAGATGTGCTCTATAATTCATTGCTGGGTTTACGGCAACGAGGATACAGCTTTACAAAAGAAGCAGGGGTGTTTATTCTGAGTGCTCTCCATGCATGCCCTGATTGACTTTTAAACAACCAGCTCTAACAAGCCCAGGAGGTCAGAAAGCATTCTGTAGACCAGAAAATTGACCATGATGCTATTCACTAGTCAGTTCATTTGTCTTCACCTTTGGTGGCTTTTTCTCAGTTTGCCTTTCTGAGGCTACTAGTAACCACAACAACACACTACATGGAGGAGGGAGCCATTACTTTAGGTATGAGTCAGGTTCTCTTTGTACAGGAAGCTATAAATACAGTTTCTTTCGATGAAATGTATTTTGCAACAGAGACGGAGGTGTAGGAAAAAAACCTGCATGAAGTGTGGGCCATTTCACCAGTTCTGAGGTTTTGGAAATGTTTGTGGGAGCTTGCCTCACTAGAGCATTCTTGAAGAATATTCTCCTGTAAGTCAACCGAGGGTGCTCGTGTCTTTGCTGAGAATGATTCAGTTGTTTGAAATATATCTAAGCAAAATGGGCCTGAGCCTTAAAGTGAAAGTCAGGCTCACATATTGAGTTTCTTCAGGTTTGATGCTGGTTGCATTTGGTCTCTGTTCTGCTTGATAACAGAGGTTACAACCAGCTGGAAGTAAGCAAATGCATCTAACTTTTTCGTTAATCCGCAAATGATTTGGATCGAGTGTTTCAGCCTGTATCTGCCTGACATAAAACATTTTATTCAGTGCATTTAGAATTGCTACAGTGGGTTCTGGCACCATTACAAGAATAGTTCTCTATCTTGCCCAAACGGATGAAAGAAATCTCTAAAAGGTTAAAGGCAAACAGTCATCTGCTCATAGAGAAATGATTTCTAAACGTCTAGTGGTTAGTAACTGGCTTATATGTTTTCTTCAGATTGTTTCAGCAGCAACATTACTATCCAGCTCACTGTCTTATCCTTTCTCACTCTTATGGAATTGTTAGTATCCATGTTACTCCTTAGAAGTAAGATTTTTCAGGATACTTGCATTTAACAAAATAAATTAGTTTTAAAATGATGTAATTTTAAGAAGTGCTTCCAACATAATTCCTTACTAAAGATGGAGGAGATGAAAAAAAAAACCTTTAATTTCTATGGTACAAGAAACCCCCATGAAAAGTTAATTTTTAAAAATTTCTTTTTTAAGTCCCAAATCCTGGAATTTAAGTATACAAGAGTCTCAACATTCTACTCTGGTTGCAGGGAAAAGTTTTAAAATGTCAATCAAGTATATTCTTCACCTTACAAAACAGAAGACAAAATAGGTAATTATTTAGTATTATAAGCCATCATTTAGTAATATAGTCTCTGGATTTTAAGCCTTTCTCACAATTTTAGGGTCCTTGATTAAAAACTTCTGAGTACTGAGAGTTAACAATATTATTTCTGCAGTGGAGCCCTTCAGAATTTAATACTCTGGCAAGCAAAAGCTATATGGGAAAGAAGAAGTGGGTTGCTGCTGGCCCTGACTCAAATCATTTTCGTGGACACCCAGGCAGGATAACAATAAATGGTGCTTTCAGTGCAGCAGGAAGTGACAAGCAACAACAAAAACTGAATCAAGTTTTCTGTGGGAATTTCTCACTGCCTTCTCACACACAATTCCGTCAACTTTGCACTGAAAGTGATAAATAGCTAAAAGTTTGTATTAGTCATCAGAAGCATGGCTCAAACCATGCCTGCCTGGAACTAAGGGCAGGGGTCTCCTGACTGAACCTGTGACATCTCTTGGCCATGCCCATGACAGGTCCATTTCCCTCTGCCTTCCTGCCCTGACACTAACGAAAGAGGAGAACTCATGCCATACTAATTGCTGTTGCAAAGGGAAGAAAGGACCTGAAAGCTGGGTTGAGCATGCAAAACCTTATGACCTGCATGTTTCCAGCCACGTTCCTGGCTGTAATTCAGGGTCAGAACATCTCCCCTGTGTTTGCGAAGAGCTCTGCTCAGTATATCTGTTCAATAGAGCAAACCATAACACGTTTAGCCCTGTGCAAGCCTGACTCTATCAGACTACATGAACAATAGCTTGCCTTTGAGCAACAGCATGAAGCAAGCCTGGACACCCTCCCCAGCCACCAAGACAAACCAAGAGCTTGTGCCAAGAGAGCACCGAAGCACATGGTCAGGTTTCCACTATGAATGGTGGGGGATGTGAGGCTAAGGGGCAAGTCTGGTCTTGCACTGCATCGATAGTGTGTTGAGACTCATTGCAGCTCGCTTATCTCCTTCGCCTCAATACTTTATATTAGGAGGCTTTTGTAGAGTTCTAGAGCTTTTGAAGGCTGTCAGATATGTGCAAACCTGGCAGAGTGAGCAGTCCAGAAAAGGACAAAGCATTTATCCACAACCTTCTGCTTTTTCTGGCTGTATCAGTCATTACCGTTGAAACCTTTTCCTACTGAAACATCAGAACACCTTTGTGAAAAAATTGTCCTGCCGTTCATACACCTATACTTTCTGGGTTTTAACTACACATCAATACTTTCTGTTTTCTAACTACCACAAATTCCAAGAATTCATTCAGATTCCGTTTGCGCTTTTTTTTAACATGTTGATCATGCATCGATTGAGCAAGGTACACTGTGTTTACAGAACCTGGAGGGATCTCTATTGAACCTGGTATAACAGAGATTAGAGTTTAGCTTGGTACATAAAAACAGTAAGTCAAGGCCATAAAGATTTCTTAGTTAAGAACAAAATCGTATCCTTTAGCATGAGGAAATTTTACTCGTTGGAGTAAAATTTACTCCAACGAGTAAAATTTCCTTTATTTCTTGATTTCTCTTATATGTGCTGTCTACAATTTAAAAGACAAACAGAGTTGTTATAACAAGACATTGGTCATATTAGTTTGTCCTGTTTCCTATCAGCAGCTTGTATACGCTTTTTAAATCCAAATGACTAACAATTGGGAGAGTTCAACGTTAGACTCCTCAGAACTCTGTGATTTGTAGATTGATGTCATGGTTTAATCTGGCAGGCAGCCAAACACCACACAGCCGCTTGCTCACTCCCCCCCGCCCCTCAGTGGGACGGGGAGAGAATCAGAAGGGTAAGAGTGAGAAAAACTTGTGGGTTGAGACAAAGACAGTTTAATAGAGCAGAAAAATAATAATGATAGAATATATAAAATGAGTGATGCGCAATGCAATTGCTCACCACCCGCACTGACCTATAACCAAGTAGCAATCGCTACTTCCTGGAACACACCTCCCATTCATATACTGAGGATGGTGTCACATGGTATGGAATACCCCGTTGGCCAGCTGGGCCAGCTGTCCCAACTATGCTCCCTCCCAGCCTCTTCCAGAGCATGGAAGCTGAATGACCTTGACTAGCCCTGCTAGCCAGGGTACTTAGCAACAACTGAAAACATCAGTGTGTTATCAACATTCTTCTCATACTAAATCCAAAACACAGCACTAGGAAGAAATTTAACTCTATCCAAGCCAAAACCAGGACAATTGAGCATCAGCCTTGTGAAAAGCAATGCTGTTCATACCCAAAGGTGAACGTTCAAAAATGGAGACAGGCAAAATTCTTAATTACTTTCTAGTCAGACTCTTCAATTTGATAATTAACATTTATGCTTGTCGTGAGATCAGCTGAATCCCTGGGCTCCCTTTGGCAGAAATGGGAGTCCTAACTATTGTCTGAAAGACATCATTTGTTTGACAAACCCAGTTGCAACTCATGCCATAGTTCCCTGTTTGCGAATAAAAGGTCTGTTCCTTATAGCTCAAACATCAATTCTGATCTCGATTGGAATGGGTTCATAATTGTTGAACTCACTTCAGGAAAAACTGTGGAATTTATACTGGTTTTATGGTTTTATGCCCGTTGCAGGGGACAGATGATGCCTCTTCCAGCAAAACATTAAATTTGGTGCAGAGAGAACATTTTGAATAGATCTGAATGAGCAGAATGAGTTTATAGCACTTTTGAGCTTTCTTACGTAGCTACAGCATTTTTGACTTGGCAGTAGTGGAACCTAGTTATACCAGAGAAAGCCAGGAAAGCAAATCTTTAAGCAGTAACATCCCTTTATGCATTCTTTGATCATGGTTTTGCCTCACACTCACCCTCTGAGATGCTTGGCACTTGCGAATTATTTTAAATAACAGGAATCTTTTCAAATAATGATTTTGTGAAATCATAAGTATAAATCATAACTGGTATTGCAATAGCTCAGAGCAGTCACTGCTATGGACTCACTGCCAGCAAACTATGTCTGTGCTTCGAAAGGGCAATCTATGTGGAAGACAAAAGACAAAAAATAATAGGAGAAAATGCTGTTACTGTAATACTGACAAAAGAAAGAAGTTGCCAGGGTCTTATTTGGAGTGGTAGTGGAGTAAGGAACATAAATAAGATCTCCTGGCAGTGCTTTCTAACCCCTAAGCATCTTTTCTAGACCCTGACAACTTCAAGTACATTTAAGGACAAGAGGTCATGAAAATAGATAATTCACTTCAGATTTTCCTCCTTCACCAAAGTTCGTAAAAGTAGGTTAGGAGTTATTTCCCAGAGTGAATTTCATCTCTCTACCTTACACCTTGTCCTCCTGTTTTCCTTCTTTACTCCTAAAGGTTACTCTTAATACTAATTAAAGCAAAATATATCCTATGCCTCTTCTCTGTCCCATGTGGTAGGCGGAGAGACTTTAATTCATATGGCTCACCACTCTTCCCCTTCAGAGAAGTGGAACAGTATGGCTTGGTCCATCATGCAAACAGCCCTTGTCCTTTCCCATCCTGCCCTGTCCTGTCCCACATACTGGGCCCAGGCACTGTCTGGCAGATCGTTGGGTTGGTGGGCCCAGGTCAAAACTACCAGGAAAAGCGATCAGCTTCAATGGGTTCCCTGACTGCTAGTCAGGGAAATGCTGGTGCTCTGAGCCTGTTTAATGCAGAGGCAGAAGATTGCTGGCTCTCAGGCTTCTAAATAGAAAATTACATTTTCTATTTACTCAGATTTGATTCTTGTGCAATTTAAAGGGGAACTACAGCTAAATATCTCAGAAATGTTTATAGCTCCCATAAAGACAATAGCACACATCTCAATAAGAAAAGACAAAGCATGGGTTATAATACAAACTAATAAGAAATAGTCCATATATCACATGAAAACTAAGAGCAAAAAAGCCCCAAATCATGCCCTGTGAAACATATCACATCAAGAGTAGAACAAAAGTATTGATGGCATCAAAATGAGAAAAATAAATAGTAAGTTAAGTCATAGCCCAAAGGTTTTAATTTCATGCTTTGAAAGTCCCTTGTCTCTCCCTTTCCACTTTTTATTTCAGGTTCCAATGTCCAATCATAAATTAATGCTGTCGTCGTCGCTCGATAGCTACATGGGATGAATTAAAAATAGGAAGGAATGCCCATCCTCTGCAAAAGCTGAGGTACCAATTTAAAGTTCACGAACAAAAAGTTGTAAATTAGCCTAATGATGTAAATTCACCTGAGAATGTCTTTGGATAGTCACATAAAAAGTTCAGGAAAAAAAACAGGAGAGCATTCGTAGGATGTGTGCAATTTTACTCACTATGAAAACACCACCAGAACTGTCATTGCAAAATCAGAGCTGTGATCTGCTTTATACACTCTTCTGTCCATTAGAGTAGCCATCAACAGTCACTTCCAAATGACGTAAAATAGTATTGCCGTGAGCAAGTAGGGATCAGTGGCTTTGCATGAGTGGCAAGGAACAAAATGAAGTCAGCCAATGGGCTGTGTTTATCTCCACCTTCTCCCATCACTGTAGCTGGCACCTGGTATCCTCCAGACATCATCCAGAGTGTCATCACTGGAACGTGATCTGTGTGAATGTTCCTTCTTCACTTCTATAAGTTATTTGAAACTTGTGTGTTCATCTCACTTCCAAACCTGTCATGAAAACAGTGAGTGAACAGGGAAGAACATGAATCCATGGGTTGGTTAGTTTATACAGTGCACAGTGTTCATGTCTGTACTCTTTGGATCATCTAACATGAAGAAAAATGTCTGTAGAAATGCAATTTTTTTCTTACCTCCAGGATGCGATTGCAATCAGAATATTAGTAGTGTAGGAGAATTTTGGATGAGCTCCTCTCACCAGTGTGAAGTAATTACACACTTATACACTGCAAGATTCAGAAACCAGTCAGAGGTGTGATTTATTCAAGAAAATCATAAAATATTAGGCTGAGAATCCAAACATGTCAGCCTTCAAGCACTCTCTTCATAATCTTGGAGCATTCACTTTTTGCTATATGAAGGAACCTAAACTAAACAAAAATGATGTTTTTTGATAAAACCCAATCCCAGTAGCAACAGGATCTTCTTCCTTACGTTTGCTGACTGAACTGTCCAGTAACCAGCAGTGCAAAAGAGGTATTGAAATATAATGAAATGACCTATTAATATTACATTGCTATCATTAGAAACAGAGAAAGAGAGATCAAAACAATGAATCATTTGAAGATCCTGGGTTCAAAGACCCTCAGAGGCTTGATAAATGCAAAGCCTGATCCCAAATACAGCATATGCCCAAGACACTAATTTTGACCAAAATAATTAGGAAAGACTGAAAAAAATCATAGGTAAAGACTGGGTCAAGAAAAGAAATAGTTTTTCAGTTGTTTTTTTTTTTATCAGCTAATGACAAATCACATGTGTCTTTGCACGTGGCTTAAAATAACAGCTAGAGTGACAGTCATCAAGCTATCAATAAAGCTGGTATTGGGAGAAATGGATCATTCCTTGTCTGTATTGCTTTACTGAAGCAATACAGTAGGAATACTTTATCTGCTGCCAGAATTATTTCAAGCAGGAAACTATGATTACCCAAAAACTCTTTGACGTGAAAGTAGAGCACAAAATTCAATGAAGACTTCCTGGTTTTATCTGACAAATAATCATGAGGCCAATTAAACTCTACACATTTAAAAGAGAACATTGGACAGAGAGTATTGGAGGTTCTTCAGTCTATGACACAGAGTTAAAAATACACAGATAATTTCCCTAAAATATGTTATTTCCACTTAATATTTTTCTTCTACAAAGGTTTCACAGACCTTCAACCAGTTAATTTTCCATCAATTTTACAACAGCTAATTATAATATCAATTTTACAGATGGGAAACAGATATCCACAGTCTAAGGGATCTGCCAAAAGTCACAGAATGTTTGACCCACATCCTCATGAAGTTGGTAGTAGTCTTTGCGTTCATTTTATAGTACTTAAATCCAGGGGGGCGAGTCTAGAGCTCAGTTAATTGCAGGGTCCTAGTACAAGCGTGTAACTGTTGCCATTACAGGAAACCCAGGTCATTTGTTATGCCACTAGAGCATCCAACTGATCCTGTCATTAATCACTATGACATCACAGGACAGCTACCATATGGTGTAAAATAATCTCCTCCCTTGCTACAGAAATTAGATATCTTTAAAGACAAAATCATCTCTACACCACTTGGAAAGTACATTAGAGTTTTGCTTCCCCATAGAACTTTGTCCTAAAAATGCTAGTTAAGATGATTTGTGAAGGAAAATTGAGACCTTCACAGATCTTCTCCAAGAGAAAAGGGGATCAACCAATGCACCTCTTGCCATATGCATGTCTCCGTCCTAATCATCTCAACCTGATCATTAAAAATCCATCCCTTCTAATACACTGAGAAGAGAGCAGGTCAGAGACAATAATTATTATTCCCTCTCACACACACTTAGCCCTCAGTTAGCTTCTTTCCGTCAGATGGAAAGGCTTGTTAAAAGTCTTCAGTGGTGATTCCAATGATTCCTCAAGGATGGGGCTTTTGCAATGAACAGGATGATATCCTACCATAAGTTACTCAACTAGAGTTTTACTCCCAATGCAAGCATATTAGTTACACAGTTTTAGTTTTGATGTTATATTTCAGTCATCTCTAGCATGAACCAGTGGTCTGGCTGATGACACACTTTGGTTTCATCGCTCTTCAAGCAGCAAAGTTACTAGCAGCTTTCAGGACTTGACAAGTCTGCCCTCACTGAAAAAAATATTTTCCCTTTGCATACGAAAGTTTGCCAAATCTGCAACACCCAACTTCGGTGCTGAGCTTTTGCAGCAGAATCTAGGACAGCAAGCACATCTGTACAACATATCCAAAATACCCAACATATTCAAGGAGGAGCTGCAACCATCAGCCAGAGCAAAACATTAAGCATGGCCTGGTGCTTTATAGATTTAGATTTATTAAAGAGCAGGTTAAATACCAGAGGTTTGTTTCCATCTCTCATTAGTTCCTGTATCTCTTTTCTTCAACAGGCTGCTAATAACTCACCTACTTGTAGGCTTTAGGTACCCCTTCAAGCAGCCCCTGGAGAAGATTGCATTGCATTGTAGTTTGGGATTTTGGCACCCATATTTTTCTGAATTTAGCCTTTAGTTTGCATGTAAAAGAGTTTGAAAGTGGGATTAGAGAGAAGGACACCTGTTGTGAGCAGTCTCCATGCTCCTACAGGAATATTACCAATTTTCAGAAACCAAGTGAGTGTTATAAGCTTCCTTTGTGTGGACAGGTTCTGGATGGATTCCTGCTTGGAAAGATTTATAACTTAGACAGTGGGAAAGGAAGGATCTAATCACTGCCTATTTTACTAATGGGAAACTGAGGCACAGAGACACTAAATTCAACTAAACCATAAGATCATTCAAACCAAGGAAGAAATTGAGCCAAGAACAAAATCAAGTGTCTTAACTTCAGGACCATTCCTCTTTTCTCCTCAATTTTTTTGAAAGTCTTGATGACTACAGTGGGTTCATTTCTTTCCCCATCATCTTCCGTGGGAGATTTGAAGCATAACTGGAATTCTTAAAGCTCTATTTGATCAGACTCAATTTGGTCTAATCATGAGTGCAAAGGTTTCAATATTTTATTCTTATATCTCCACCACATTAAGTCAACTACATAAAATCTTAGAGCGAGTACTTCATTTTGAAAGAGAAAGCTGGTAGGAGAATTATAATGCAAACCATGTGACGTTCCTTCTCTGTTTACAAGGTTGCTGAAAACTCTATTTCCCAAGAAAAAGACAGTTCCTCATGGATAACCAAGTCCAGATTCTTACTCCATTTCATTTGGTTCAAACATATTGTTAACATTTTGCAGTATTTCGTATACATTTGGCATACATACATATTGCTCCAAGTAAAAAAAAAAAAAAACATTCTCCATATCTGTGGCTGTAATTGCATTTGACTTAAGGCGAACACTCATTAAGTGATAGCTCTTCTAAATCTGTATCAGCAGCACTGAAACACAGCTGAATAATGGTAACCTGTTAAGATGTTTAGATATTACTTACTGATGGGCATTACATCAGTATTTTAAGGTGACAGAAGTGCAACCAACTGTAAGTCAGACTAATAACTTTCCATCAAAGTATCAGGGTAGGCATGCTAAAGGACTGCCTGTTAAAGCAGATAAAATAAAATATCCTGGGATTTTTATGCTCTTGAAGTTAGTTTAAGAAACAGACAGGAGCTTCTGTTGCAGGGATGTGTTGCTCTCTCTTCTTCTATTTCAGACTATCCAAGACCAGTTCACACTGATCTAAAAAATGGACTTTAAAATGACAGCTTTCAGGAACAATTATGGTGTTGATTTAACATCTACAAAAATATGTAATACAGAGGTGAACCTATTGATTGGAGCAATGGGACACATTCGTGAATATTTACCTCCTCAGCACCTCTTCAGTGTGTCCAAGGGTTAACATAGGGTATGCTCAAAAAAAACAAGAGAGGTGTTATGACAGGAATCCAATGTATCCCCACAGAGCAGAATTGTGACCTGAAAAACTTTCCGACATGCAGTCATTAGGAAGCTGAGAGTTGTCAGGGCATTTGTCAAAAGCAAGTTTTGTCTGAGCATATTGAGAAAATTCATTTTGATTGGTTGTGTTCAGTGAATTTTCATCTTAACTTGATAAGATAAAACTCTCCCAGCTGTCAGGAACTTAGGTTCAGGGATAAGTGACTAAAAGCTTTGGGGGAAGGACAATCTTCTTGTTATGTATTTGTAATAAGCTTAAATGGTTTATGTTCCTGAGGTCAAAAGCACACACAGTAAGGTGGTTTCTCAAATTTAAAAACACTTCTTTTCATTTGCATAGATATGTAACTATAGCATACACAGCTATATAAGTATGCAATAGGCATATAAAGGTATATAACAGACCTTAAATAGTTAAATCAAATATTAACTTCGGATCAAAATTTTGATGTGATTCATTCTGCCATTTTCATGTCTGTATTTTTTAAAATTTACATGCACACATCAGCCATTTAGGTTTACCTAAAATATTAATTTTCTCATGTTAATCAACTGGTTTTCTTTTTCTGGTTGAAAAGTATGTAACCCAGGTAACTAATTGCTTTTCTTTTTTTATAAGCAGGCTACACTACTCATAAGCTTAAGTTATTTCAGTAAGTAAAATTCTGTATTACTCCAGCTGAGATAACATTCTTTGGGTTCAGTGCTGATGTAACATCTGGAAAATGAATTCATTCTACATTAGTAGTAACTTATAGTGCAGCTCTTCAAGTCCTAAGCATGTTGCTTATGGAGAAGAAATTCTCACTACTTATGCTTTTTTCAGATGTTTCCATCTTAAAATAATCAATGACATCATCTTCCCCTTTTTAGTGTAATTAAATCTCCATATCCTCCATATCCATATTCCTGACAAAGGATTTTAGATATGTCACCTCTCTTGTTTTCTTTGAGCATACCTTATGTTAACCCTTGGACACACTGAAGAGGTGCTGAGGAGGTAAATATTCACGAATGTGTCCCATTGCTCCAATCAATTAATAATTAATCAAATTAACTGATTAATTGCATAATCCAGAGACAGCATTAGTATATAGTGCTAAGAACAGGAATGTACGAATGGCCAGACTGGATCAGGCCGGAGGTCTTCCTATTGTGCCTCTAATAGCGATCACTAGCAGATAAGTAGAAGCAGCATGAAAATAAATTTCTAGTGGAAAAGAAAGCAAGCCTACAGAGATTCATCAGCAGTCATCCTCTAGACTGTTTGAACTTGCAGTTGCTTCTAGAAAGTGTATCAGACCTGAAACATACTCGCTATGTGTAAGTTTAGGGGTTAATGATTAATAGACATATTTGGGTAGGAAGGGGAATAAGGGGAATTTTAGAAGTACTGATAGCAGTTAATTACCTTTGAGTAAATTATCTTTAACCTCTGAAAATCTTCCCCCAGCCCATACGCCACAAAGTCAGTAAACAAGTCTTGATTTTCCACAGTGATGAACTCTCGTATGTGATGACCAACACCTTTGGAAACCAGGCCAGCTTTTTCTGTCAAAGATAGCTGACATTTACCTCATGTGAAAATTTAATGTATATTAAAGAATGCTTATCAGTATGTCTAAGGGTGCAAACTAAAAGGAAGATCTGCATGCTGTGCGTGGGACATTAATGCAAGTTAAGTAAATCTAGGTCTAAAACTGAGAGCCTGAAAAGCCCTGTTTAGCTGATGGGTCTAATCTCTGAGGGTGCCTTCTCTTGTAGCTGTACATTTCTACAGATGGCTGAAGTCCTGCTGCTGAATATACCCAGAAGGATGTTGGTGCACACAAAGATGGGTTCAAGCCAACTACATCGTGGCCAGTCAAATGCCTTGGTGGTATGCCACTTCCTATTTGGATTTCAGCTGTGCTTAAGTAGCAGCTAGGTACCTGGGCTGCTTCTGTACATATGTTGAAGCCTAAATTAATGGGACTTAGGAAGCAATGAGTTAGAGATGAAAGTGCCAAATTTCCTAAGTTACTAGTCACTGAAATTATATATAAAGCACAAGGGAGTCTGGATGTCAACACAGGATAAAGATACTGTAAAGATTCCTTCCTGAGAACTTTTATGATGTCTAATTTGTTAAAGGAAAAATAGAAATAGTGAGTCATTTGCAGTATTTTTTCCAGATAAGCATGAAATGCATCCAACAAATAGTAGCATAGCCAGGTGCTACATCCTATGTTATGTCAGTCAAGTCCACAGCCAGCTACTTGTGGGTGGGGGAAGTGCATCCAAAAACTCCACGCGAGAGGTTGCAGGGATATATAAAAGCTTGAGATACACTACTCTCTGTATTAAAAATAACTCTGTGATGCAGCATGATTCACCTCTTAGGTGTATGGCCAGATCATTTCCCCTAGTTCAGCGTCATTATCACAGCCAGCATCTGCCAAGCTCATTTCCAAGTGATCTGAACTCCAAATGTATAACTTGCTGTAAATCCGGTTAAAAGAAAACGTCTCTTTTTTTTATTGTTCTGCAAGACTCCAAGGTATAAATTTGCATTTGACACCCAGAAATAGCCTGCGTCCAAGCAGACTGGATAAGAATGCTTAATCTGAGAGGTCTCCCTCCACAGCATTCCCTGGTTTCGTCTAATAACTGTGAGGAACAGACACAGGGATTCCTGACAAAGGATTTTAGATATGTCAGCAAAAGTAAGGCTGGAACAAGTCAGATCTGCTGGAAAAAACCTTTCCTGGGCTTGCAGCTCTCCTATTTGGACCTCGTGATCCCTAGATAGCCCAGCTGATTCCACCAAATGCCAAGTATATTTGTCATTGTTCAAGTCTATTTCCAGAGGACACTACGCCAGGCATTAAAACACAGAATGCATATTTATCGTGTTACACACTGTTGGACGAAAGCCCACATCTGTTCCTCAAGCTGACTAGACAAAAATGGGGCAGATTGAAGGAAATAAAAATCACCAATACAGATCTTCCACACGTAAAACAAAAACCCAGAAAACTTCTGACCTTTAACTAGATCATTTATAGTTCCTCCTGCTTATGCCTCCGTTAGAGCACAAGTTCATAAGCAGCCCCACTGAGTGCTGGCTGTTTCTAAGAACTGAGAAACTTCTTCTCGGAAGAGAAGAAGGTTGATGCAATTTGGAGGCCAGAGATCAAAAGACATTTTCAAGGAAAGTGTTTTGTAATCGCCGTAGCTCCCCATGCTTAGCTCAAATTCTACTGCACACAGAGAAAACTGAGAGGATGAACATTTCTCAGCCAGATCATTTGCCGAGGAGGACACCTTTATCCGCTGATGACCACAGATGGGAGCTCTGGCAGGGATCATCGTCTCTTTTTCCTGACAATAGGAGGCTCTTAGGGCCTACTTTATATCCATCTCAAAATGCTTCATCAAGGGAAACATAATATCATTTCCCACCCGTGGTGGGGGAAACCAAAGCATGGGAAGTTATGTGCTTTCTTCATCCTTACATAAAAGTCCAGCCTCAGATCTGCTATTGTAACCTCTTTTACTTGTTCTAAGGCGATACAGCTGCTTTTAGCCTGAACAGAGCTTTGTGTCCCTTGTTCTCATGTAATACATGAGAACGTTCTCCATGCAGACTTCACTTTATTCTTGATTTGTGATCCTTTTTACACATCTCCAATTGTGTTTTGCCTTGCATTTTAAGACCGCCAGCTCTTTGGGAAGGAGACCATGTATTCCTCGGTACTGGCTACTACACAGGTCATATTTTGAAATGTCATAGCTGGATACGTGGATATACCAGAGCCCAGGCCAATAACCCCGCTTGCATGTGTAGTCAAGGCCATTTGGGTTTGCATTTTATGAATGATACTGAAGGCAATAGCAGAAAAAGAACCCTAACTCAAGTAAATATTTTAACGTAATTTTAATACTGTTGTTTTCCCAAAATTAACATTTTTCTCCACAAAAGTCCATCACTGAAAACTTTAGTAAAAGATATTTGTAAAAGCAATAAAGGTCACTGTGAGTTTAAAATATTGTCTTTTCAATAATAAAAAAAACCCCAATGCATTGTAAAAAAAAAGATACCATGACCTATATTTGTTGTTTATCCAAACTAGGTAAAATTCAGTAAAAAAAAAACCAACTGCTTCCTAGCATAATTTTTTTTTGTATTGAAATTACAAAGATTTAGAGGAAAGAATTAAAAAAAACCAACATCTTTCTGAACCCTTCAGAAGATGACAAGATAATCTTGTAATCAAAATGCATCTAAGAAACAACGGAGTGGAAAATGCCTTCATGGTACTGTCACTTCATCACATAAGTTTTCACTGCCTCGGTTTCCCCATGCAACGCTCACATTTTCCTCTGCTCTGCCAGAGCCATCATTCACCCACCTTCACCGGACACTGAAAAACTCCTCCCCGTAAGTGAAGGTCGGAGGTCTGGTCATCCTGGGCACATGCAGTGAAAATGGACAGTACTTTTCCTGATAGCCAATCACATAATAATGGAATTTTTCTGATAGTTTAAAAAGCTGATCATTAATATTTGTATTTTTTTAAGAAGTAGTAACAAAAAAATTATACCCATTTTCTAAGCAGGAAAACCAAGACAAAGGTGTTTAGTGCTCAGTTCCTGCTTCTTTCAGCACGAGATAGGTAGATAGAACATTAAATATCACAGAGGACTGGGCCTAAGCATCTTGTGCAAAGTCTCACAGGAAACCTGTGGTGAAGCCACCCCTGAACTCAGGTCTTTCAAGGCCCTATCGAGCAACCATCCCACCTGAAGAACTGAATACAAAGTCTATCCAGTCTTGGGATAGGCAGCCGAAACATGAAAAACTAAATTAAATGCTTGCAAAACACTTCAGACATTGAGAATTACTGCTTTTTTGGTTACATTTCTGAGGATTTCTTTCCGTCTCAGCCAATGACTAAACTGAATCACAACCATAGCAGCCTCTCTCTTCCTCACCTTACACATTCACACAGAAGAAAAAAGTTCAGCTCAGGAAATTCAAAACTTCTGACCTTTATTGTAATTCGGTTTTGTTACTGCAAGACTGTTCGGACCCAGCGTTGCCAAGGCTCTCTGGAGGTGGGTGACAAAATGGTGACCTCTTATTGTGGGTTCTAGACCAGTTATAGTTCCCAGGTTTCTCTGGTTTAGATCCACGATAGGCACCATACGTAGTCAGTCTGCCCTTCACAGATGAACAAGAAAAAAGTGACAATAATGCCAGGATTAAAAATAATGATTATACATGTGACATATTAAGACTTTTTAAAAACACAGTACTAGCTCAAGGAATAATGTTGAAGTGAAAAGCGTGGAGGAATCTGTGTGAAGCACATTATTGAAAGGCAATCAATATTCATTACAATTTAAAAAAAAAAAAGATGAAATATAGTGAATTAATGAGGTTTGGTTTTCTGAAGGTAACTGAGATAAGTGCATATTTCTACGCATGTTTCTATGCAAGGGACCACCCTTGTATTAGGACTGAGGACAGCCCATGACTGGAGCCAGAGCCGTCAAAGCAGAACCCCAGAAAACAGCAAAGTCTCTGGGTGAGGAGAGGGAGTGGGTACAGGCAGAGATAGCAAGTTATGAGTTGCTTGCATTTATGTTTTGATGTAACAAAAGGGGAATACCCAACTGAGTGTAGAAGTTGCTGATTTAGTAGAACGAGGAGACAACTTTGCTCATGAGTTATTCTGCTCAATATAATGACTAGCTTTACGAAGGGGGCCCCCAAAAGCCTACTGAATCCAAAAGAGAGAATCCAATTGATTTCATTGATCATGGATAAGAAATAAAACTGAATTTATATAAAACTCACACCTTCCAGTGATACACGTAAGGGGCCCTTGGGGGAAAGCAAAAGGGAAAATACCTGTCACAGCCACAACACTGCTGACTAGAGATGGTAAGAAAATGAATCATCAGTGTTGCCCCTGTGCTATCACTCTCTGGAAATTTTCAGTGAAAATGAAAAAAATAAAACAATGACAGCGTGCAGAAATCCAGAGAACAGTCAGTCTCTCACCTGCAGAAAGGGGTGAGGTAGTAGAAGGAGTGTGCAAGGCAGTTTCAAAGAAAATAAAACATACCAGTGTTTTCTCAGGAGAGCACACATTTTCAGCAAAGAATTAAATACTGAAATATTCTGATTGAGAGTGTTATTGTTTCTTGTGGAACCTGGAATGCTTCCCCTAATAAGTTAACCCTCCTGGCCAATGGTCTGTGCTCTAATGAACCATGATCTTCTTGTTAGAGTGGAAAGGATGCAATGGAGACAGTCTTTGTGACTAAGTATGCAAGAAGGTCCAGCATGGGACACATAATATACCTAAGGAGCACATATAAAAGAACAAGGAGGTGAAGAAACGTGAAGAACGTTGGCCAGCTAAACCAAAAGAATTGTTTCAGTCTTTTGTCTGACTGGAATATTTTGGTGTCAGTGATCTGATTGTTTTTATAATTAAAGAAGTCCAGCATTTCCAACAAAAATATACTGTAAGAGGAAAAAACATTTTTTGCCAAAAAAGAAATTTCTTCATTTAAAAACTGCTTCAGCATTTTTTCTAGTGTGAGAATGTCAATCATCTAGCCTACTGCTGATTTACTTTTCTTTTTAATTTGACAGGTTAAGATCAAAATCCTTCATTCTTCCCCAGTTAGGGGTTCCATTTTTTACTTCTGCATTTTAAGGTGGTATATGCTGCCAGCTGGATTTTGGGGCTCTGTAATTGTGTCTCCAGATATTACAAACATGCTGCAGCAAGTACAGCTTAAGGAACATGAAACGTTCCTTGTCCCAGTTGCATACGAGGCAGTGGTGCTCCCACCATTGCTGAGAAGGGTTAAGAAACCTGATAGCAGGGGTAGAGAAGCAGGGACGACATCAAGGGCTTGGATGTAGTTATACATGACTATTTGTAAAGGAAGATTAAAATCAGTGGACGGATAATATCTCTGTGTTTACATCTTGCTGAAAAAGCAGCCTTTTCCTCTCCCTTTACGTCACTTGCAGTGTCACAACTGCGAACATAACCACATGAAAAGAATGAAAACTTCAGGCTTTGAAGGTCTACACCCCACTTTCCCCAGTATCACATAGGAAAGTATGTGGGCCGTCGGCCGAGCGAAGCCGTCACACGAGTAACATTCTGCCCGGAGGTATCGCCTGCTGGAGAGGACAGTGGTGTTGTGCTGCTTGTACGTCATGGCAGAATCAGACCCATGGCCCTGCTGGAAGGACTGCACGGTCCCTCCTTTCTCTCTGCACACATCTTCAGACACTGTTTCTCAGGTGCACCCATGACCTAGATTGTAAAAGAGTGCTGGTATTAGTAACCCATCATCTCCACTGGTCAATAGCCAGCAAAAATGTAGTCTGGTTGTTTCCTTTAAGGTATGCGAGGTGGCCTTAAAGATCGTTTTATGTTAGCATTCAAAGGCTTTGTATAGTCCAGCTTGGAGGGATACAGTTAACACACACTTTCAATTAGCTCTCAGAATTGGTGACCTAAAGGAAGAGAGTTGTGGAATGACTACTTTTGGGAATGGCTCTTCAGGAGTTCATAGCAGTGCAGATGCTGAAGCACTGACACACCAGTCACTCGTTAAGCACAGCAATGTACAGCATCACGTTTCACGTCAGACAAGTGCACTGAGAAAAGAGAGACCCACCAGTTCATACAGACCATGAGCTCCAATGGAAGCTGAACGACTTCTTGATTCAAAAAAGATTAATAGCCTAGGTCCCTTTAACTAAATGTTTCATTGGTCAGGAAAAAATCCAAAAGTCTCTGTGTATAGCTAGTCCCAAACTACCAAAACTTCCTGTTAATCTTCTCACTGTCTTCTGCTAGTTACTTATCACCGTCTTAGATCTCAGAATGAGCCAGACTCTGAAGTTTGTAGAAGAGTGATTACTTCGTGTGTGCTAATACACTGGTAAGCATCATGGGACCATAATTCTTAACATAAGTCTAGGTGTAATATAATTCTCAGGTTAGGATGAATGCACCCTTTGCAGCTTATTTCTCTGGGCTTAATAATGGTCCAATATTAAGCAGCTTTTCCCTTCGGAGCAGACTTATTCCTCAAAATATCACACTGATGGTTTTCCTTTCCTTTCCTAGTCCTCCTTTTAATTTTCACTTTCCATCTACAAGAAGTCATGGAAATCTCATGAGGAAATTGAGATACTCTGAGCATTGTCTCCAGCCAGCTAAAGATGTGCAGTACTCCTGCAATGTTCAATTGTATTGGATTTTTACCAATGGTTTCCATAAATCTTAAATTCAAATGAACTTTCAAGACACATCTGAATAGCTAGATGCTTATCTGACCTGTATCTAACCTCCCAACCTTTTGTGGCTGACACTATCACTTAATATCAATATGTGTATGCACACTATAGATAGATGCATGCAAACTGCTAGAACATAATTTGCTTTTGCTTTTTTTCCCCTTGAGCTCCTTTTACTCTTCATGGAGAAGTCTTTTGCTCTGCATCATCAATTTCTGGGGCTACCTGCTCTACAGGGATGACAGGTTGAGGAGTACAATCTGTCTGGTTATATGCCAGGAAGAAAAAAAATCTAATTTTAGTAAACAAGTGTTGATGCAAAAGGTCACCAAAGTCTGTCAGCTCTTACGTGGGAATTGGAAATAAAGCACTGAAAAGTGGGGATATTGCCAAGAACATGACTCTAATGGCTTAACATACTGTCAGTGACCTGTGGGAGGGGCGAAGGCAAGAGAACAGGATCCTTGAAGGACAGGATAGATCCTGCCCTTGCTGATCTGGAGGAAAAGATAACAAAGATATACAATATACACGGGTGCTTTGCAGGAGAGGTAGTAAAAAGCAAAAGCAAAAGATCAGTTTCAGTGATCTCAATTAATAAATGCCGCTGGACAGACTGTAATTAAAAAGCAAGTGTTTTCTTTCAAAATTGTCTTTTTTTTTTTCTTTCAAAAGTAAATTTTCTTATAAAGACGTAGTAATCTGAAAAAGTTCTCCATCCTAAAAATTTTCTGTGTTTTTTTGTTTGTCCTTGTCCTGGTTTCGGCTGGGATAGGGTTAAATTTCTTCCTAGTGCTGTGTTTTTGGATTTAGTACGAGAAGAATTTTGATAACACACCGATGTTTTCAGTTGTTGCTAAGTGCTCTCCTAGTCCAAGGACAGCTCCCGTGCCTACTGACTGAGCTAGGTACACAAGATGGGAGGGAACATAATCAGGACAGCCAGCCCAGCTGGCCAATGGGGTATTCCATACCATGTGACGTCATGCTCAGTATATAAATGGTAGGCGTGATCCAGGAAGTACCGATCGCTACTTGGTTATCGGTCAGCGCGGGTGGTGAGCAATTGCATTGTGCATCACTCATTTTGTATATTCTATCATTATTTATTATCATTATTTTCCCTTTTCTGTTCTATTAAACTGTCTTTATCTCAACCCACGAGTTTTTCTCACTCTTACCCTTCCGATTCTCTCCCCGTCCCGCTGGGGGGGCGGGGGGAGTGAGCGAGCGACTGCGTGGTATTTTGGCTGCCTGCCAGGTTAAACCACGACAGTCCTTTTTGGCGCCCAACGTGGGGCTCAAAGGGTTGAGATAACGATAGATCTGATCAAAGTGTGTTAAGGCAAAATTGTTATAAGCATCCATTATATTGATTGGTCACAATGTTGAGGTATTGGCTGTCAAAGTTGTGGGGCTGGCTCTCAATGTTGGGTCATGTAATACCTTGCTTGCAGTATGTGTTCCCTTTTGTGCTGTTTATCATCAGTCGGAACTGGGCCAAGATTATCATTTTGTTGCTGTTTTATGAGGTGATAAAATCATTGGTCGTAAGTCTAATCTGGTATCTGTACTCGGCACTGCCGTCATTTCTGTACCTCGGGAACCACCTCTTAGAAATTATTGGTAATTGCACTTGTTCCTCCTCGGAGAATGAATTTAAGGGGGAGACGGGATGGGACACTCTCTCCCACTTGTTCATCTTCCCTTCCATATCGTCAGAAACTCCTTTTTCTTCTATCCTCTTCACAAAGATGTCCACAATATTCCCTGAGAATTTTGAATACCCTTGGGATGTTCAAACAAGCATGTTCATATTGCTATGTCTCCTGAATCTGGTTCAGGCCTTGTTTAGGGTTAAACAACTATTCAGGAATACTGTCCAGAGATCAACCCTCAGGAACAAGAAAAGAGGGAGGGCAAGCAGTGGTGCCTCATCGGGGCAGGCAGAGCGGCGAGTCTCGGGGGTGGCTACAGACACAGTTGTTACTCAAAACCCCACGACAGGCACTGCGGCTACTCCAACCCCCATGACAACCCCTGTGGCTACTCAAACCCCGGCAACAGTCACCGTAGCTTCTCCAACCCCTGCAACAGGCACTGCAGCCACTCAAACTCCGGCAACAGGCACTACAGTTACTCCAGCCCCCGCGACAGGCACTGCAGCTACCCAAACCCCAGCAACAGGCACTACAGCTGAACCAGAGGACCAACCCTTGCTGGTATCCGTTGCCCCTGTACAGAAGAGGAAATCTTGGAAGCGGAGATCAGGTCGTTTAGAAAGGGATGATGAAAGACCAGGGCCATCACGAGGAGAGGAGGAGGAAGAGGAAGAACTCATAAACGAGACGGAAACCACCCGATCCCTATCCCTGAGTGAGCTGCGAGATATGCGGAAAGATTTCAGCCGTCATCCAGGCGAGCATATTGTTACCTGGCTGCTCCGATGCTGGGATAATGGGGCCAGTAGCCTGGAATTGGAGGGGAAGGAAGCCAAACAGCTGGGATCCCTTGCTAGGGAAGGAGGCATTGACAAAGCGATTGGAAAAGGGACACAGGTCCTCAGCCTCTGGAGGCGACTGCTGTCAGGTGTGAAGGAAAGGTATCCCTTCAAGGAAGATGTTATATATCGCCTAGGCAAATGGACCACTATGGAGAGAGGTATCCAGTACCTGAGAGAACTAGGCGTGCTGGAGGTGGTTTATAGTGACCTGGACAACAACCAAACGCCCAAAGATCCAGATGATGTTCAGTGCACCCGACCCATGTGGCGGAAGTTGGTACGGAGTGCACCAGCATCGTATGCCAGTTCGTTGGCAGTACTGTGTTGGAAAGAGGAAGAAGCACCAACGGTGGATGAGGTGGTTAGCAGACTTCGGGATTTTGAAGAAACTGTCTCCTCCTCCCTTGTCTCGGCTGTGGAGAAACTGTCCCGAAAGGTCCAGCAACTCGAAGAGGGTATGTCCTATTCCCCACCTGTACGGACCAGTATCTCAGCCATTAGGAGTCAGCGTTTTTCTCCTCAAGAGAGAGGATATAGAAAGTACACACCACGGGGCACCCTGTGGTTTTACCTGCGTGACCACGGAGAGGACATGAGGCAGTGGGATGGAAAACCTACCTTGACCCTAGAGGCACGGGTACGTGAGTTGCAAGGAAAAACAGTCACACAAGGGGGTTCTCCCAGGAAAAATGCTGCTCCAGTTTTTAGGAAAAATCTGTCTCACGACGGTCCAGTTTCCAGTGAACAGTTCCCCAGACAGAGTAGAAGGGCTGATCTTACTTTGGACTGTAATGAAGGAATTCTTGACTCATGTTTGCAAGAAGTGAGAAGCAGATACTATGACCAGAACTAGAGGGGCCCTGCCTCCGGCCAGGTGGAGGAAAGGGACAACCGGGTTTACTGGACTGTGTGGATTCGATGGCCTGGCACATCAGAGCCACAGGAGTATAAGGCTCTCGTAGACACTGGTGCACAGTGCACCCTGATGCCATCAAGCTATAAAGGGGCAGAACCCATTTGTATTTCTGGAGTGACAGGGGGATCCCAAGAGTTAACTGTATTGGAGGCCGAAGTGAGCCTGACCGGGAACGAGTGGCAGAAGCACCCCATTGTGACTGGCCCAGAGGCTCCGTGCATCCTTGGCATAGACTACCTCAGGAGAGGGTATTTCAAGGACCCAAAAGGGTACCGGTGGGCTTTTGGTATAGCTGCCTTGGAGACAGAGGAAATTAAACAGCTGTCCACCTTGCCCGGTCTCTCAGAGGACCCTTCTGTTGTGGGGTTGTTGAGGGTTGAAGAACAACAGGTACCAATCGCTACCACAACAGTGCACCGGCGGCAATACCGCACCAACCGAGACTCCCTGATCCCCATCCATGAGCTGATTCGTCGACTGGAGAGCCAAGGAGTGATCAGCAAGACTCGCTCACCCTTCAACAGTCCCATATGGCCAGTGCGAAAGTCTAATGGAGAGTGGAGACTAACAGTAGACTATCGTGGCCTGAACGAAGTGACGCCACCACTGAGTGCTGCCGTGCCGGACATGCTAGAACTTCAATACGAACTGGAGTCAAAGGCAGCCAAGTGGTACGCCACCATTGACATCGCTAATGCGTTCTTCTCCATCCCTTTGGCGGCAGAGTGCAGGCCACAGTTTGCTTTCACTTGGAGGGGCGTCCAGTACACCTGGAACCGACTGCCCCAGGGGTGGAAACACAGCCCTACCATTTGCCATGGACTAATCCACACCACACTGGAACAGGGTGAGGCTCCAGAACACCTGCAGTACATTGATGACATCATCGTATGGGGCAACACAGCAGAGGAAGTTTTTGAGAAAGGGGAGAGAATAATTCAAATCCTTCTGAAGGCCGGTTTTGCCATAAAACAAAGTAAGGTCAAGGGACCTGCACAGGAGATCCAGTTTTTAGGAATAAAATGGCAAGATGGACGTCGTCAGATCCCAATAGATGTGATCAACAAAATAACAGCCATGTCCCCACCGACTAGCAAAAGGGAAACACAAGCTTTCTTAGGCGTTGTGGGCTTTTGGAGAATGCATATTCCAGATTACAGCCTGATTGTAAGCCCTCTCTATCAAGTGACTCGGAAGAAGAACGATTTCAAATGGGGCCCTGAGCAACAACAAGCCTTTGAACAAATTAAACGGGAGATAGTTCATGCAGTAGCCCTTGGGCCAGTCCGGGCAGGACAAGATGTGAAGAATGTGCTCTACACCGCAGCCGGGGAGAATGGCCCTACCTGGAGCCTCTGGCAGAAAGCACCAGGGGAGACTCGAGGTCGACCTTTAGGGTTCTGGAGTCGGGGATATAGAGGATCCGAGGCCCGCTACACTCCAACTGAGAAGGAGATATTGGCAGCATATGAAGGGATTCGAGCTGCTTCGGAAGTGGTTGGTACTGAAGCACAGCTCCTCCTGGCACCCCGACTGCCGGTGCTGGGCTGGATGTTCAAAGGGAGCATCCCCTCTACACATCATGCAACCGATGCTACGTGGAGTAAGTGGGTCGCACTGATCACACAACGGGCCCGAATAGGAAACCCCAGTCGCCCAGGAATCTTGGAGGTGATCACGAACTGGCCAGAAGGCAAAGATTTTGGAATATCCCCAGAGGAGGAGGTGACACGTGCTGAAGAAGCCCCACTGTATAATAAACTACCAGAAAGCGAGAAGCAATATGCCCTGTTCACTGACGGGTCCTGTCGCCTTGTGGGAAAGCATCGGAGGTGGAAAGCTGCTGTATGGAGTCCTATACGCCAAGTTGCAGAAACTGCTGAAGGAGAAGGTGAATCGAGCCAGTTTGCAGAGGTAAAAGCCATCCAGCTGGCCTTGGACATTGCTGAACGAGAAAAATGGCCAATACTTTATCTCTATACTGACTCATGGATGGTGGCAAATGCCCTGTGGGGGTGGTTGCAACAATGGAAGCAGAACAACTGGCAGCGCAGAGGTAAACCCATCTGGGCTGCCGCGTTGTGGCAAGATATTGCTGCCCGAGTAGAGAACCTGACTGTAAAAGTACGTCATGTAGATGCTCACGTGCCCAAGAGTCGGGCCACTGAGGAACATCAAAATAACCAGCAGGTAGACCAGGCTGCTAAGATTGAAGTGGCCCAGGTGGATCTGGACTGGCAACATAAGGGTGAATTATTTATAGCTCGGTGGGCCCATGATGCCTCAGGCCATCAAGGAAGAGATGCAACATACAGATGGGCTCGTGATCGAGGGGTGGACTTAACCATGGACGCTATTGCACAGGTTATCCATGAATGTGAAACGTGCGCCGCAATCAAACAGGCCAAGAGAGTAAAGCCTCTTTGGTATGGGGGACGATGGTTGAAATACAAATATGGGGAGGCCTGGCAGATTGATTATATCACACTCCCACAAACCCGCCACGGCAAGCGCTATGTGCTCACCATGGTGGAAGCAACCACCGGCTGGCTGGAGACATACCCTGTGCCCCATGCCACTGCCCGGAACACCATCCTGGGCCTAGAAAAGCAAGTCCTGTGGCGACATGGCACCCCAGAAAGAATTGAGTCAGACAACGGGACTCATTTCCGAAACACCCTCATAGACACCTGGGCCAAAGAGCACGGCATTGAATGGGTCTATCACATCCCCTACCATGCACCAGCCTCCGGGAAAATCGAACGATACAATGGGCTGCTAAAGACAACACTGAGGGCAATGGGTGGTGGGACATTCAAACATTGGGACACACATTTAGCAAAAGCCACCTGGTTAGTCAACACTAGGGGGTCTGCCAATCGAGCTGGCCCTGCCCAATCAAGACTCTTACGTACTGTAGATGGAGATAAAGTCCCTGTCGTGCATATGAGAAATATGCTGGGGAAGACAGTCTGGGTTACTCCTGCCTCTGGCAAGGGAAAACCCATCCGTGGGATTGCTTTTGCTCAAGGACCTGGGTACACTTGGTGGGTGATGCGAAAGGATGGGCAAGTCCGGTGTGTACCTCAAGGGGATTTGATTTTGGGTGAAAATAGCCAATGAACTGAATTGTATGATGTCAATTGTTATATGATATTGTATATCATTATTTCTATGGTTGCTATCAATGGTATAGCAGTGAAAATCACCCCGATTAATGAAGAATGAGCTGACTCCGATGAAACCGAGCAAAGTGCAACGATGATAGAACTGGACGAGCGCAGCAGTACCGAAATGAGAACTGGCTTCAGGATGCAACAGCCCAACACCACACACCATCTCTCTGGCCCTGAAAGACTGTTATGACAGATGGACCCCAAAGTTGTGGACGAAAAGAACTCAATGGACATTTGTATATATTTATGTATATATATGTATGTATATGTATTATATGTATATATATGTATGTATATGTATTATATATGTATATATATATAAAAGATAGTGGTGATTAATTGAAAGGTATCGAAAAATGTGAGACCTAAGCATAACGTAAATGGTATGGAATAAGGGGTGGATATTGTCCTGGTTTCGGCTGGGATAGGGTTAAATTTCTTCCTAGTGCTGTGTTTTGGATTTAGTACGAGAAGAATTTTGATAACACACCGATGTTTTCAGTTGTTGCTAAGTGCTCTCCTAGTCCAAGGACAGCTCCCGTGCCTACTGACTGAGCTAGGTACACAAGATGGGAGGGAACATAATCAGGACAGCCAGCCCAGCTGGCCAATGGGGTATTCCATACCATGTGACGTCATGCTCAGTATATAAATGGTAGGCGTGATCCAGGAAGTACCGATCGCTACTTGGTTATCGGTCAGCGCGGGTGGTGAGCAATTGCATTGTGCATCACTCATTTTGTATATTCTATCATTATTTATTATCATTATTTTCCCTTTTCTGTTCTATTAAACTGTCTTTATCTCAACCCACGAGTTTTTCTCACTCTTACCCTTCCGATTCTCTCCCCGTCCCGCTGGGGGGGCGGGGGGAGTGAGCGAGCGACTGCGTGGTATTTTGGCTGCCTGCCAGGTTAAACCACGACAGTCCTTCTGCTCCCACATGCCTGGGCCAGGAAGGCAGGTAGTTGGAGAACTTTTTCAATATCCACAGTGAGAAACCCTTTGTTTGTTTAAGAGGTTGGCTAGGGGAATGAAAAATGGAACAGTTTCAAATCCTGCAGCATGGAAACAACTCCAAACTTCTTTTTTCAAAAATGCTCCTTAAAAAAACCCGTTGGTTTTTATAGCATTTTTCTTCTCAAAGACAGACTTTAATGAATTTGACCTCCCCCACTCCCAGTGGGAGGCAAGCAAGACAAATGTCACTTAAGTATGTTCTTTTCTTAAATAAGAGATCATCTAAGATCATACGCACAGAGCTCAGCTATTCTGGCTAAGTCTATACCAGTAAATTAATGTGCCCAGCACTGGTCTAACCATGTAATTGTATAGATAGTCACGTTCCTGTGCCTGGGAACATTTCCTGGCACTGGTTTATTTAGAAAGGCTCTGGGTCCCTCCTTGAATGAAAGCACTAGCCACTGCCCTGCCCACAGCCCCCCCCACTCTCCAGGTGAGGTGCAGACCTCTGTATTTCAGATATACATCTGCTGATAACAGGCTTGATGTTTTTTACTTACTTCTGGGGGACCCCTTAGAAATGATCTAGGGATTGCTGTTTGAAAAGCACCCTGTGACCCATCCCTGCCTGGAGCCCTGCTCTCAGTGTGCCCGGATTATTTCTCTCCCAAATTCCTGCAGAGATCCAGTTGATGTCATCCTCTGAGCTGCTGTGAAGGGTGAGATACAGTTTATATGTAGTCTATCCTGAGACTTAGACCATTGGGGATTTTATATAGCTAAGCAAAATGGCTTAAATTTGTCCAAAATAGAGGGTGAGGAAACTCAAAGGGAGTGAGGGTGAGGGAACAAGCAGGAAGAGGGGAAAATCCTAAACATGTTTAGGATTAAATGTGTTAGGATAAGAAATATCAGGTGAAATTTATTTTAGATAATAGACCTGACAGCAACCAGGATCTAGTGCCCTACGTCCACTGGAGTCAGAGACACCACCTGAGACTTTAATGTTTGACATAATTTGTTTCCTGATTTCTTCCCTTATCGCAGTCATTAAATTTCTTACCATACCCTAGGAGGGGCCAGTACAAGCACTGTTTTAATAGAAAGCTATTTGATGGCTTCCTCCCTTCTCTCTTTTTTTTGCACACACTCACATTTGCTATATATAAAACCAGCTTGGCTAAACTGATAGAGCCAAGGTCATAATTTCTCAGAGAAATGGCAGACTAATGGAAAAAAGGTTATAAATATAATAAAACATGAGTCCCGTGACATTTACCAAGGACAATAGTTTCATAATAAACTATTGGGCACTTTGAAGCCTTCAATTAGGCCCCCAAAAGACATCCTGCATCATCAGTGAGGGGGGGGCGGGAGCAGGAGAGGGAGGGGAAACCAAGCAAACTTTGAAACAGCCGGGGAAAAATATGCCTATGGTTTCCAAAGTGGCCTGAGCTACTAATGCTCTCTGACGAGTTGAAGGATTAAAAGTTCAAAAGGGCAGGTCACATGGGGGCACTGAGGTCTTGCAGTGCTGTGACCTAGGAAATACTGACTGGTCAGAGAGTGAACCCATCCACAGCATGTTACCAATTAGTGTTTAATGACCAAATGTGGAATGCATTAGCACTTCTGAGAACTGAATATGTTTTCAAAGGGTCCAAGATGTTCTTTACAAACATTCCTGTGTGGTTTGATTCACACTGTGTTTGGGGAAATCTTCAAGCTTTGTCCAGACTGCAAAGCAGATATGTTGCAAATTCCAGTGGATGTAAGAATGGAACAAACATGGTTTAAATTTCTAAAGAGACAAAAAGTTTGAGCTCAAGGACCCAGGTAGGGCCTCTAGGAGTTAAAAAGGAGATTCTCTTGTCATTATTCAGTCACTAACATGCTTGGTACTTAATTCAAGACTAACCAGTATGGGATTCAATGGAGCTCTCTCGGTTTATACCAGCTGAGAATGTAGTCCATGCTCTGAAGACCTTGCTATTATAGAGGCCTAATCTTGCAAACACTTCTTACCATACACATTGCTTTTACATCACATCACAGTTGCAAATTGCACACATCAATAGATTTTAGGGACCCTACAGGGGAAGAAAGGAAAGCAAATTCACTAGACCCCGAAGCCCTGGTTGTGCCTTCCCAAAGGCCAAGGAAAAGGACAAAGAAGTTGGGCCAGAGTCAGTGTGCTTCACTTATCCTTAATCCTCCGCTTTTCCCCCCACTCCGACCTGACCTCAGTTGCTTTTCCCCCTCTCTTTGGTCCTTTTCAACTCCATACCACTTTCTTCTCACAACACTTTTTCCTGGGCCTTTCTTTTTAAGCCTTCTGCCTCATTTTCAAAATTTTATCTTGCTTCCCTCTTCATCTTCTATCTTCTGAGAAACCTGTGTTCCTACTTACTTCCCAGATTACCATGCATAAGACTGACTCATCTCTAGATTGTATATCAGGCTAAATTTTGTATCCACTGTGTTTTAAACTATTCTTTCAACTGGCATTCAGCCTGGATGCATATTTCTGGTGAGCTATATTACAGAGATAGATCAGAAAGTCCGGTCCTAACTAGTGAAGGGCAAAAGACAAGGGATGAAGCCTCTTGCTTCTTGGTCCATCTTGTTCCATCTTATTTATGTTACCTGAAAGTGGTATAAGGCATTTCCCAACACCTCTATCTGCCAGAGGGAAGATTCTCTTAGTGTATACGCTACAGAAAATAAATAAGAGACTGCCTTCATTAGGACACCTTCGAAAATCTCAGTAAGGGGCAGGATGGGGGAGTGATGGGCCCATTTTGGTAGTATACTGCAAGGATGCTTGCCTGGACTGTTCTTAGAAAGGCCAGCTAATTTGTAACTGCCCCCAGGAGGTCCCAGGAAGAAGGAGCACAACAATGGCTTAAAGCCACGATGGCATCTCTCTGTCTTCCTGATGAATTCAGAAAAAACACACTGAAATGTCTCACATCTGTGGAAACAGACAAACAGTGATGGTGTGCTCAGTCCTCCTCCATTTAAATACCAGGTACAACAGGTTAGCTTAAACCACATGTGCACATCCACCTCCAGTTCTCAAAAGAAGTAGAGGGAAAACAGTGGAAGGTGAAAACTTGGGTGGGAAGATAATGATATTCATAGAATCACAGAATCATAGAATTTGATGATATTACAGTAGAAGTTGTGGGGAGGTACAGCTTTGTGTTTATATAGGAGAGTACAAACCATCCACAGACTAGGCTTTGCATCCCTAGTCTAAGCCTTTCTATCACAGGACTGTCACAGAATCCATACACTTGATGTTTAAATAGTCCTTGTGTCTTGTTGGATAAAACCCATCCCTGCAGGGACTATGAGGTTTTGTATATTTCTATGGCAGGATGCCTTAAAAAAAAAAAATTAAAAATAAAAATATCTCTTCACGGTTTGTTATTTAAGGATCTTAAGGAATGGTAAAACCCATCCTTTGGATTTATTGGAGGTCTTAGTTGATAGAACATAGTCAGACACATGGATTGGGATTTTTCTTGCTGTAGAGAACAAGAACATTGAATTTTTAAGAGACTTGTTTTTCTAACTATATAATAGGTGCTAGGCACTAGAACAATTTCAAAGTTAGCCAGCATGAACGAAAATGACTTTTCTTCTGAATTTATCACTGTCTTGGTAGCTGCAACATAAAACAACCATAGGTTCTCCACTCATCCATAGATTCCTCCAACCATCATCTCTTTCCAATTAGGTTATTTCCAATTACATGGATACTTCCCAGAAACACCTCTGAGGCACAGTGATGGGGTGCTACCCTTTTGGATGTGCAGTTTAAAAACATACCTTTAAATGTCTACCTCTACTCAGTTTTTGAAGGTTGTATGCTGTTAAGGCAACAGCTGTTTGTAAAGGAACAGAAAGCGGCAGACAGATCAAAAGCTTGGCCTGTATGAATATACCCTATTAATAGGTCCAGCCTATTTCCTTTGTTGGAAAAAAGTGTCTTGCTAGCAGTGGTATGAATTGTGAATTATATATGCTTTCATATAATAGGCGTAGATAGCTATGTGTTTCTTGTAATACCTACAGAACCTCCTGACCCAGAAGGCAGGCCCAGCTCACTTTCAGAGATGCACATTACACAGACTGTTGAGGGCATAAAGTAGATGTGGGAGTAAAAGACTGCCTATGGGTGGGAGCATTATTGGCGCACTCTGTTCCTCCATTGTAATCTTCAGCTTTTAGTTCCTGTTGCACTGGAAAGGATGGAATGCCAAGACTGGCTCTTGTAGGACAGATCAGAACTCAGCCACCCAGGATGTATTTTGAAAAGTTACTTTTCCATATTCCTTTCTAATTGCATTGGACTATTTCTAGTCTATAGGGTATTGACATGTGTTGCATACACACACACCGCCAGTACTGTGAAAACTTCTATTTATTCTGACACGTTCCAAGTATCTGGATTCACAGGCAGATCTCTCTGCTCGTTCCAAGAGGAGTTTATCTGGCTGAGCCGCCCAGCACCTGCTCGGGGTGAGCTCTCTGCTCAGTCCGAGGATGTGCATCAGAGTTACATTTCAACGGGAGGGTAGATTAAGGATCACTGACTCAGCTGACTTGATCATGTGCAGCTGACCCTTTCATTCAGGGGCTGTTCAAAGTAGCAGCTGGTGAGTGCCAGAGTGATGTTAATGACTGTGCACTCAGGCAGCAGCTCGTTAGGAAATGCACGAAATGTCTGCTCAGACTTCTTTAACTGCACAGTTCCCTGAGCTGCTGGAGACCAGAGCTTGTAAGACACTGCTGTTAACTTCCACGGGTTGTGGGGACTTACAAATAGAGCATCAGACATTTCAGGCATCATAGGATGGCACTCGAAAATCAAGCAAAGTTACGCTAGTGATAGCTGTAACTCCAGAAACAGGTTAATGGCACATTGAGACAGGATGGATGAAAAGCTTAAGAATTACTGTGGACTTTAGGAAGCAGCGATTTGATTCTTTGTTACACCATATTTTCTGTGAGACCCTGAGCAAACCTCATAAAGTTGATTTAAGCTGATGGTCAGGGCAGATCTCAAAAGACATCCTTACTCAGTTTGGCTCTGCCTGCCTCTGCAATGACTGCTGTGAACTTGTTACCTTGATGCTGGTCTTCTCGTTTATTAACAGGAATAAAAATTTTAGGAATCCATCAGATCTTCCCCTTTACCTTCATCTAGGGGCAACGTGATAAGAAGTGAGGGACCAAAAAGGGAGGCCAAGAACAGTATGTTGGTTTTGAGCACTTACGCATGTATCATGAAAGCAAAGTCTTCACATTAGCAGAAAGGGTAGAACAGGCAGTCTTGACCATGTACTCTTATTTTCACCAGTTTCTGGTCACAGGCCAGGCCCTCTCCAGTCCCCCAGGTAATGCTGAGAAGTTTTATAGTGGATGGCAGTGGTACACTATTACAGTACCTGATGATTTCAAGATAGTAAGTGGCAGAGGCTGCAGAGAGTTCCCCATCCACCTATACAAGACTGGATTTGGCAGGTTATCATTTAGTAAGAGAAGGCTAGCAGTCTCCTTCAATCTGCTCTTCTCCAGCATGTGGTATATCTGCTCTTTTCATAGGAATAAAATGCTCTTTATAAAGGATTCTCTGATCTACCAGAGAAGATGTAACTGGAGTTCATGGCTGAAAATCAAAGACAGGATACTTTAGAAAGGAAACAAAATGACAGGATGAAATAGCCGTTGGGTAAGGATCCCAAGGGAAAAACCCTTCATGTCTCCAAATCAAGACAAAGGTCCAAACTGACTTTGCCTTTCTGTAGTGATTTATCTGAGATGGCCAAATTTGGAGCCTGTCATGCTAGGTCTCTCCTGAGAGCAATTCAGATTCTCCCTTTGGAGGATCACCCTTTGGAGGAAGTTCAGTCTTTTCCATTGACTGCGGAGCAAACTCACAGGGACTGTGCTCCTAACTTAGACACCAGTTAGAACTGGGTTTGACTGCTTTTCTCGGCGAATTTTGCCACTTATGAATTGCTGGGATAATTACAAGAATAAATGGATGAAAAGTAACATCCTGTGTCAGAAAGGAAGGCAGTCTGGGTGATCCAATAACCTTTTCCAACTTTAGATTACATAAATTAAGAATCTTTTACAGTATTCATGCAGCACTATGTAGTTCAGGTTCCTCTGTACAGGAGGACTGCAGACAGCCCCTCATCACCTTTCCTCTCCATTTTACTGGTGTGACAGACACACTCCTCTATCACTAGCTGGTGTGACAGACACATGGCTGCAGTTGCCTCTTCTTTGTCTTCCTCCATTCAGACTACGGCTGCCTCCAACCCTGACACTGCAAGTGGAAGTCCTGATGTGGTGATTGCAGGGGAAAGTTCATGTCAGCCCAGGCAAGCAGCCAAACACTGAGCTCATGTTAACACTCTTCCACCCAGGCGTAAGAAGAGCACACTACAAACACAGAGATTGATATCAGCATTTGGTGGGAACAGATCCAAGAGCTGGATGTCAGTGGGTTTTGTGATGCAAAAGAAAAAAAGAGATTAGAAAAAAAAAAGATCATACAATCACACATAGTGTTCTGGCTCCAGGTTGCTAAACTGGAGAGGGTTCAGAGAAGAGGCACCAAAGCGATTAAAGGATTAAAAACATACTTTACAGAAAGACTCAGGAACTCAATTTGTCTAGTTTAATCAAAGAAAACGTTGAGGGATGACTTGATTACAGCCCGTTAGTACCTACTTGGGGAATGAAACTTCAATAATTGCTCTTTTGTCCAGCACAAAAAGATTTAATAAGATCTGATGGCTGAAAGCAAGGCCAAAAAAAACCCCATTCTAAAAATGTTAAGTATTGTAAACAGTTCCCTGAACAGGTAAATTGTAAAACAAGGTTAGACTTTTTTTTTCTCCATAAGATATTACATTACCTGTGTTGATATGGCCTATCTGATTCTCCACTCCCCCCAAAGTGCCTTAATTTGACTAAAGATATTGATTTTACCAAATATGGGTATCTACATTGGAGACATCTAATCTGATCTCATTGTTTTGCTTCCTATACGGTCAGAAGAGTAAAGTAGGCATTTTTAAGTGTATAGTTCACCTTCTGTTCAAGCTAATTTCCAACTGTTTGGCTAGGTGTCCTTAGCAGTAAGCCACATGGCGTGAAGGCAAGTTTAGTGGACTTAAGAACAGGAGAAAGCATTCAACACTTGCATGTAGAGCATGGAGATGAATGCTTTAACCCAGACAAGCATTAGTTCAGGGGACCTTGTAGTGTGTATTAGAGAGATGATTCAACCAGCTAGTGTATTGTAAGGTTTTCTTCATCTGTTGTAGGCCACAAGACTGAAACCCTGCAGACATACTCCACAATTCTTTAGGGAAAGCTGAATTGCAGGGAGAAGTTGGAGACAGCAGTTCTTAACCTTTTCCATGGTGGCCAATCTTACCCCACACTCCTCCTCCTGTTTAGCAGTGTGATACTGACAGTGTAGTCTCATGGTTCAAGAAATCAACTGCAGAAAATTATTTCAGAAGTGTTCTTTGAGGCCCCAACTGAGAACTGGACCCTGCCCTACCAGAGGTAGTGCAAGCAAACATTGAGAAGCACATTCTGCTCTGTTTTATAGATAGTGTTATAAATATAATGTTGATATGTATAGTCAAAAAAAGACAATGGAAGAGAGAATATGCATTTATAGGATCACATGATACATCCATTTGGAAGGTAACTCATGAGGTCTCTAACCCAACCTCCTGCTCAAGACAGCATTAGCTATGACATCAGACCAGGTTGCTCAGGGTGCTCAGAGCTTTATTCAGTGTGTTCTGGAAAATCTTCAAGGATGTAGAGCATACAACCTCCCTGGGCAACCTGCTCTGTGACTTGACTGTTGCAATGTAAGTGTTTCTCCTTATTTCCAGCCTGGATCTCTGTTGTTTCAACTTGTGCCTGTTGTCTCTCATCTTCCCATTTTGCAGCGCTAGAAAGAGCCTGGTTCCATCTTCTTAATATCCTCCTTGCATGTACTGGCAGGCCGCTATCAGGTCCCCCTAAAGCTGCCTCTTCCCTAGGCTGAACAAGCCCAGGTCCATCAGCCTTTTCTTGCTGGGTAGGTTGGTGGTCTTCAGTGTTGGTGGTCTCTGCTGAAATTGCTCCAATTTGCCAATGCCCTTCTTATTCTGTGGGGCCCAAAACAAGACACAGTATCTAAATGTGGTCTAATGAATGCTGACTAGAAGGAGGCAATCACTTCCCTTGACCTACTAGCTGTGCTCCTGTTCCTACAGCCCAGAATACTGTCAGCCGCCTTTGCTGCCAGGACACATGTGAGCTCATGTCCAGCTTACTATCTGCCTTTTCTACAGAGCTAGTCCCCAGTCAGTCAGTCCCAGCCTGTGCTGTTGCAAAGAACACTTCCTTCCAAGAGGCAGGATTTTTGCATTTGTCCTTGTTGAATTTCATAAAGTTCCTGTTAACCCATTCCTCCACCCTGCCAAGGTCCTTGTGGATGGCAGCCAAGCCCTTGAGTGCATCTACTGTTCCCTTAAGTTTGGTGTCATCTGTAAACTTGTCAGGTATGCACTTGTCACCTCCTCCAGGTCATTGATAAAGATATTAAACAGGACAGGTCTTCTGGCAGTCCACTTGTTACTGACCTCCAGGTAGGGCAGGACCCATCAGACATTACACTTTGAGCCTGATCATGCAACCGCTTGTCTTTGTCTATCCATACAGACTGTAACATCCTAACTTGGATAGAAAAATATTGTGGGAGATGGCATCTAAAACCTTGCTAGGAGGTAAATGACATTCACTGGTCTTCCCTTATCTGCAAATCAAGTCATGTTTTCATAGAAGGCAATCGGTTTGGTCAACCATGATTTATTCTTGGAAAATCTATCTTGACTGTTTCCAATCACCTTCTCCTTTACGTGGCCAAAAATATGTTTCCAGAGGACTTGTTCCACTATTTTTCCAGGGACCAAAGTGAGGCTGACTTGCCTGTTGTTCCCCAGGTTGACCTTTTGGCCTCATTTTGAAACAGATGCAGCATTTGCCTTTCTCCAGTTATCAGGGTTCTCCCCAAGTTCCATGACCTTTCAAAGATGGTAGGGAATGGCTGTGCAAAGACAACAGCCATTTATCTCAGCACTATGGATGCTGCCCATCCAATCCTGTGGACTGGGATGGGTCAAGTTCTCGGAAGTAATCCCTGATTTGACCCTCCTCCACTGCCGGTAGATATTTTTCTCCTTGAACCTTCTCACTAAGCAAAGGCCTGGGAAATCTTGTTTGTGAAGACGGAGACAAATAAGATACCAAATACCTCAGCTTGACCTGTGTCATGCATCCCATCCATCTCCTAAATCACCCATTTCAATTCAGGAAAGGGTCCTTAATTCCCTTGTTCAGACTTATCGATGTATATTCAGTCAGTCATTGCCTATCACAGTGACCATTATTGCTTCATTTTGTTTTCTTGTACTCTCCCATCTCTCTGCATTTGCTCTTCATACATTAAATTCTGTGAAGTAGAAACTGTATTTTTAGCAACCTCTGCCTTGGCACAATAGCATCCTGCAATGCGATGCACAGTAAATACAGGGCTGAAAGTCAGACTGGCTCGCATGGAGTCTAGCACAGCAACTTCCCCCCTTCATCACTTTCTCTAGCACTGTTTATCATCCAGGAAACACATCAGGGAAACAGCACAGGTCTGAAATGCTCAATCCATAAAGTTGGATCATTCAGCTCCTAAAGCCACTGGTGCTGAAAGAGATCTTTCCAAGACAGCAGGACCCATAATTTCCTTCTTAGGCAGCCATCAGAGGAGATATTCAAATGATATTTACACTTCATTGCACTCCTCGTTCCATCTGGTCAGGCAAAGTCCAGAGAAATTCAAATACATTAGTTGGGTGGCTGTCTCAAGTCAACTTCTTTATGTTGCCCATGCAGCACTAGCTCTCCTGGAAGAGAGGCTGGGTTAACAACCTATCAGACCCTCTCTCACCCAACCCCATCAGGACTACACCAGAATAATTTTGCTAGATAAAGCCTCATAGAGGAGGCCTTCAGTGTCAGGTTGAAATCCTGTCTGGTGCTGAACTGAGAAAATAAATGCAGTGATTGCCTCGCTGGTGACATTCAGAATATGTCCATGGGGTGTGCTATGGGCTGATGTCTGCTTGCTCTCTGAAGCAACCAGAAGTTGCATACCAGTGTTGGCACAGTAATGATTCTAAGCTAACAAGCCATGCTGAAGCTCAGGCTATGTTTGCTCCGACATAACATTCAGATAGCAGGATCACACAGCTTTTGGGTTATGGCTGACTGATATCCTGCCATTTAGGAAAGAGCTCATACCTGTGCAGATGCACCTGTCCACTCCCCACTAAGCGCAAGGCTCTCCTGTCACCCAGTTACCTACCATAGCTACAAACTGCAAACATGATTTTTCCTGAATAAGGGTGTTCTATTTGTGACATTTTTCACTTTTATTTACTCGAAGGGTTAGAAATTGGAAAGAAACAACCAGCAAAAAACCTCCAGTCTTTTCATACTTTTCTACCACAGTCTCTGTGTCAAGCAGTATCAGGACACTGCACGTATGGAGACACCAGACCATATGGATAAGGAAAAAGAGAGAGCTTTGCAGATTCAAAATGTCTGATTCAATATCCTGTCTCAGTTCCTCATGGGAGCAAGGAAATACCATGCATTCCAGTTCAGAATTGTTATTGTATACAGAGATGTGATGGTGTGCTTCTGAAATGTCAAAAAAAACCCAAAAACAACACGGGGCAGGAATTTTTTGAAGACGGGATTCCTATTGTGGGAAAAAAGAAATAGGGAAAGGGGAATTAACATATTCTACCTCCACCTTTAAAGCTGTGTACTCACAGCTTTCAGATTAGTGTCTGTAACGAACAAAGGAGAGACAAGTACCTTTGACTTCATTTATTTCTGCTGAAGAAACTCAGAACCTTTCAAGATTGGACAGAAAGCCTCCTAGCTTTTCAAAGTACTCAAAAGATTTTAGTTGGTTGATCTGTGTTGTTTTAAACACACTGTTCAATACTTGAAGGAAGAGTTTCTTTTTGGCTAACTCCACCAAATGCAAAAGGAAATGAACATTATTTTATGTAGGTAAAGGAGAGAAGGTATTCTAGAAGCCATCTGCACTTTCTTCCACTGTCCTTCCTTCATCCACATGAAAGAATGAGGAAACTAAGAATGAATTACCCGTTCACTTCTTGACCCCTAAGAAGACTTAACTGAGACTTTAAATTGACTGCTTTCTTCAGACATGAAATAGCAATAATAATGTGATGTGACATCATTAAATCACTTCCAAAAAGTCCAACACTGGCTCAAAAGTGATCTTGGAATCACTTAATAGCTTTGGCAATTCTAATTTTTTCCCCATTCAGGAGAAGGTGCTAGTCCTCAAGGACAGTTACTTGTAGACCAAGCAACAAATCTCAGCCATTTTGGCTGCTTGCCTAGTCAAAAGTGTGGTATGAGTTTGTTCCAAATACACACATCACCTCCAGGCAGAAACCAAACATGGAGAATTGCCAGAAAGACTAATGCATGAGGAAGTTATTAACATGTGAGAACAGGAAGTTATAAATGAAAGCTATATTGCAACCTTTATTTTGGAGGGTGTTACCAGGCTCCTCCCAGCCTGGTAAATATTTGTGTAGCTATCTAGGAACCTGATCCTTCTTCCATAGGAATCAAGACAGTGCTTACTATTGCCTTCACTGGTACAAGAGTCAGGCCATCAAGTATGTTAAATAAGCCTTGCAGTTTTTCCTTTCTCAAGGAAATGAATTTTGAAAAACAAGTACAGTTGAGTTTACAGAGACTGTCTTTCTGAAGTCCTTATGGCAAGAAACTCTGTGGTTTTCTAAGGAAACAGAACTTCTTGTCATTTGGAAAGAGGTTTTGAAAAGCACACATTAGAACCTGAAATGAACTGATGCTGAAATTTTCATTTTTCTACTTTATATCCATCCAATTCTGTCCCCACAACAAGGCGTGATGCGGGAGCATATGTTCAAGTCCTACCTATTAATAGACACACAAGACCTCAAGAAGACATGTCACATAGTTTGAAATGCAATTCTCCAGCCAATGTATTTTAAAATCAGAGGAAAAAAAAAAAGAAGGATAAATGGAGATAAAGATCATTTCCCACTTATGAAGACCTCGTATGAATCCGGCCAAGGGCATCCAGCCCAGACATTCCAAGAGACTGCTGCTGTAAAACAAAATTACTCTTTTTAAAGCATTTACTTGAAATACCAAATCTAAATGTTCTTAAGATGAAAGAGCCTCTTTAGTTAATTTTAGACAAGGCTCTCCTATTTTGGTTGTGGACTGGAAGCAGAGAAAAGTAAAATGTTTACTCTGAACAACGGTGCTGGGCACTGAGCCCAAATACAGCTATCTCCCATAATTCTCTTACCATATAAGATATGGTTTCTTCTAGAAGTATTTACATCAGTCTGAACTAGTGCAAAATGACCATGCAGCTCATTATCAAATATCAGATCAGTACAATCTGGTGCACTTCTATACACTGTGGTCTTGCCACTTTATCCAGCCACTACCCAGAAGAGTCAGTAGCAAGTTGTATGAGTGTACAATGAAGAAAGCAAAATGAGACTGGACCTGAGATGTGGGTGAGGCCTTCAGCTTTCAAGATTGTGAAAGCAAGGGAAAGGCACTAGACCTGATAAACTGAACTTGTGGCTCAGAGGATGTGTGAAATGAATAGGGGCATGTGAACACATGTGAAAGAGGCCTGCCTCCAGCAATTGCCCATAGATGATCATAGAATAGTTTGGGTTGGAAAAGACCTTTGGAGATCATCTAGTCCAACCCCTGTGCCATGGGCAGGGACATCTTCAACTAGATCAGATTGCTCAGAGCCCCGTCCAACCTGACCTTGAAGGTTTCCAGGGATGGGGCAACTACCACTTCTCTGGGCAACCTGCCAGCGTTTCAACACCCTCATTGTAAAAAATTGCTTCCTTATATCTAGTCTAAATCTACCCTCTTTTAGTTTAAAACCATTCCCCCTTGTCCTATCACAACAGGCCCTGCAAAAAAGTTTGCCGTGAGCTTTCTTATAAGCCCCCTTTAAGTACTGAAAAGCTGCAATAAGGTCTCCCAAAGCCTTCTCTTCTCCAGGCTGAACAACTCCAACTCTCTCAGCCTTTCTTCATAGGAGAGGTGTTCCATCCCCCTGATCATTTTCATGGCCCTCCTCTGGACCCGCTCCAACAGGTCTGTGTCTTTCTTGCGCTGAGGGCTCCAGAGCTGGACGCAGTACTGCAGGTGGGGTCTCACCAGAGGGATGATGATTGTGAAAGATCAATTTTGGAATGAATGAAATCCTGTCAGGATGGGAGATGAATAAGAAATACTGAGAAGGAAATTATTCATTCTACAGATGATCAAATTCTGCCAATAACAGGTCTTGTTTGTGTCTTTTAGCCGGTTTTCTTTCTGTGAAACAGATAAAATAATACCTTCTCTAAAACAGGCTTGTTTGAATGACTCACTAGATGCTGCTTGTAAAAGGCATTGAACATGAACACCACTGTAACAATGTAAGTCATATTAGAACAATAAGCTACAGGCCTTCTACGATGGAGTGACTGCATCAGTGGACAAGGGAAGAGCTGCTGATGTCATTTACCTGGACTTCTGTAAGGCCTTTGATACAGTCCCCCACAACATTCTTGCCTCTAAATTGGAGAGATAAGGATTTGATGGATGGACTGTTAAAAGGATAAGGAATTGGCTGGATGGCCGCACCCAAACAGTTACAGTCAACGGGCTCAATGTCCAAGTGGAAACCAGTAATGAGTGGTGTACTGGGACAAATACTATTTATGATCTTCATTAGTTACATAGATAGTGGGATCGAGTGCATGCTCAGCAAGTTTGCGGATGACATCAAGCTGAGTGATGCAGTTGATTTGATTGAGAGAAGGAATGCCTTCCAGGGGCACCTTGTGGGCTTGAGGAGTGGGACCATGTGAACCTCATGAAGTTCAACAAGGCCAAGTGCAAGGTCCTGCACCTGGGTCAGGACAATCCCCAATATCAGTACAAACTGGGGGATGAACTGATTGAAAGCAGCCCTGCGGAGAAGGACTTGGGGGTACTGGTGGATAAAAAGCTGGACATGAGCCAGCAACGTGCACTTGCAGCCCAGAAAGCCAATCGTATCCTGGGCTGCATCAAAAGAAGCATCACCAAGAGGTCAAGCGAGGTGGTTCTCCCCACGTCCGCTGCTCTCGTGAGACCCCACCTGGAGTAGTAAGGCTTCAGGGAGAACTTATTGCAGCCTTTCAGTACTTAAAGAGGGCTTATAAGAAAGATGGAGAGACTTTTTACCAGGGCCTGTAATGACAGGACAAGGGGCAATGGTTTTAAACTGAAAGGGTAGATTTAGATTGGAGACAAGGAAGAAATTTTTTACGATTAGGGTGGTGAGAAACTGGACCGAGTTGCCCAGGGAAGCTGTGGATGCCCCGTCATTGGCAGCGTTCAAGGTCAGGTTGGATGGGGCTTTGAGCAACCTGATCTAATGAAAGATGTCCCTACCAATGGCAAGAGGGTTGGACTAGATGATCTTTAAAGGTCCCTTCTGACCCAAACCATTCTATGAGATATGTATGTTGGCTCCCTCACAATAAAAAAAAAAAAAATTTCAAAGAAGGAAAGCAAATTCAAAATGCTGGTCGTTGTATGGCAGTAGCCAAACAACTCTGCCAAACAACATGTTAATTTTAAGTAGCATCATAGCTGGTGGGGGAAATGTTTGTTTCTGTTTTTACTGTTCCTTTGCTTTCATTTCACCCAAGTATTTTTTTATACTTTTCAAAACTATTTACTTATTTGAGCCATTACAAAAGCAAAAAAGAAAAGTCAAATGGCAATAGTAAAACATTTAACAAAGCAAATTAAAATTGTAAAGGAGAAATAAAAATCTTGATTGACATGAAAAATTGTCATTTTGTTTCCAAATTGCCTGCAAAAAACCTCAACCACAAATACAAATTTTCCATGTAAACACCTCTGCTATTTTTATTGCCATTTTGGCTTGAAGGGGCACTTGAATGTTAGGATAGGCCTGGGACTTCATAATTTTAAATATATAAATGTGTCCATTAAAAATGAAGCAAAAGTGTTCAATTAAGGAAACAGCACCTGAGTCCAAAAGAGTACTTCAATTGCCAATGCACTTTGTTGTCATTTTAAACTGTATGTCCATGAAGCCCATCAGACAAATCTATGATCACTTATCAAAGTAAGCAAAGTTTCCTAGCAGCTGGAGGATCAAAGAATAATAGACCTTTAGTGTGCAGACTACATCAGTGCAGTTCTTCAAAGGCAAATAGACTTCTCTGTCCATGACTGCAGAGCACTTTGAGATCCTTCGGGATCAGAGATGCTGCATTTCAAAGCACACCAAGAAGTGTGAAAGTCAAAGTTACAGAACAGTGCTCTGTCATCTGGGAAGAGGATTTTAAAATTAACTAGGGCCAGATTCTTCATCATCTGCGTGAACTCACAGAAACCTTTGCTTTGATATTTCCAGAAAAGGCCATTTGTGAATCCTGAAGAAAACAGCATCTGACCTTAGTAAGGATCTTAGTGCATCTCAGTGGAAGGACCATATCTTCTCCTATTTTCCTGGTGCAGATTACAACAATAGGCATCCCACTCTGCCCAACACAGAGAAGCTGTCTCTTCTTATTGGGGACTTATATTTGGTATAATGAGAGAGAGATGTTATTTTGAATGCTGCACAAATATTCTGTCCCCAGTACTGAAGCAAGACATAAAGAGAGGGAATTCCTAAGGCAACTAAAATACTTTCCTCTTCAGCACTTTTGGAATGGGGGAAAATGCCATCAAGTTACATCCTTGGGAGAGCAACAGAACTCCTCTGAGGAGAAGGAAGGAAGTGAGAGGGGGGCTTTAAACTGGAGATCTAGCAGAAATTTGGCTAGATGAGCAGGTAAAAGCTGGAGACCACCTGACTATCTTTCCAAAACTTCACACTCCCAAAGAACTCTACTCACTACAGGGATGTGAAAGCCTTCAGGATTATGTCTTTTAACAAGATGACGTACTAAACCGCTTACAGAGCTTTCTACAATCTTTCCCCTACCACTGTCCTCACTGAAAGATCTCAGAAGTAAATAAGGAAACATGAAAAAATATTAGTAGCTCTACTGGTCCTTTACAATTCTTTTTTTTTTTGTAACCCATTAGATCTCCCAATATTTGAGAAAGAAGTAAAATGTCCTTGTCTTGGTCTGTAGGTGAGGCGCAAGAAGGTGGAGTAGCTTGCTAACATTACAGTGTATCTACAGTACTGCTTTACTGCTTGCGCTTAGGCTGACATTCCTCGGTTATCCTGACATTCCTCAGTTATCCTGACTTCCTTAGGCACCACACTCCAGTGGCAAGCCCCATTCCCCTAAGCGGCAGGCCTGCACTCCATTCACTAAGCTACTGGTTCCTTTTTGCAAACTGTTCCTGATTCAACATGTAGTGGTGTTTTTAGATGAAGGTTTTGACTACTTATTCGTGAAGCACTGAAGTATATAAGGAGTTTTTGTACAAGAAAGGATTCCCGAGTATTAAAACCCAGTCTTTTTTCCTATTTGTTTAGCTGTCATGAGTTGATGATCCCTTTAGACCCTTCCCTACATACAACTGGAGCCCTCCATTGTAGCAGTCCTTTTTATGCCCAGATGTGATAAACCGCGCTTCCTTGCATATGCAACACGTTAATAAACTCTGTCCATGGAGGACAAACAAGGAAATGGTGAGTGAATGGGTGGATGAGTCTGTGGAGTCTAGAGACAGAAATGGAAGACAGTGAAGAAAAAGTAGTTGTTCTTCTTTCATTTAGTTCTCAACATTTTTAACCTGTGCACAGTTTAATCCCTTAAACTATCATGTCTCACATAGTGCACAGTTCCCTGTTTTCTTGGCTCTTGAAAACCTGTTTGCTGTTTGAGACATGTAGTTCTAGTATAGCCTAAAGAGCAGATCAGTTTGCAACTTCCTCCAGGATTTACAATGCTTTAGAAATTGTTTCTGGTCTAAAACTGAGGGCAGGGCATTTGAGATAAAGTTTCACAAAAGTTGTAAAACAAAGACACTCTTGTATCATCTCAGCTCTCCCCTCTCCCTTCATTTCCCCGAATGAAATAATATATGAGATAATCTGAAAGATTTTCTTTCTCAGTGAGAAACTGGCTGTTCTCACCTCCAGCTGATCAGATTGTGGCTGAGAATATCGCTGTTTGAAATTTCTACCTCTTCCAGGAGGGGACTTCCTGCACTGTGAGGTGAATCAAAATTAATAACACCAGGCATTTGCGTGAAACACACTATTTCGTGCCACCGTGCTGGAACATAGACGTGCATATATCCAGCAAGGGCAAGAATGTGTGGTAGAATTGCAGAAATTAGCTCGAAATTTGGTTCACTCCCTCTTGAATCTTATTTGCCAGGAATACGTAACCACTGAAGTATTGTAAGTAAAAATAGTCACAGAAAATAATCTGTTATGTCTTAAATAACAGCAATAGGGAAGCTAGAGTCTTCATGTGCTTGAACATTTTTCTGAAAGGCAAGTATGAAGTTCACTGAACTGAGGTGATAATGAGGAAAAAATACTTCTGAGAGCTTTTAGAAAGCTGGACATCAAAGTCCCACTTTTAGTGTTTGAGAATATGTGAGCTGTGTTGCTATGTCAAATTTCTACGTTCTCAGGGGAGAGTTTCTGCACTGTGAATGAACACCAATAACCTTAAGGCCAACTTCCGTGAAGTTAGCCCAGGGTTTTTTTGATGCAAGAACATGAAACAAACCTCCAGAGAAGGGGAAACATGCAAGAGCTCCGCTGCAACCAGTGTGACTAAACACAAGTAGGATCTGCCCCACTGGTATACTCCATGGGGAAAGTTATTTATAGCATGTTTATTCTATAATAATTGATGATATTACATAGCTCATCAATCTAGTAACAATTACCTGCAATAGGTTGACATATCCCATGTAAGGCATGGGATTTTAGTATCTATTTTCCTGTCAGATAAGGGAACAATGTATGTACAATAACAGTATATGTTTCTGTCATCTTAACCAAAATGCATTTAACTCATCTCAGTTTAAAAACAAAAAAAGACAGAAGAGTCAATACAATTCTGCTGAGGTCTACCTTAGTGCTTGTTTTTACCAAAAAACACCCCAGAATATGCTTTTGTAAGACATGCCTTGTTTCAGAAGTGGCTTTTCACGTCTCACACTGAGTTAGTTTGTGAAGAAAATTTGATGCTGCTCTCATGCCTCCGGGAAATTCCTGGTTTCCATGTAGAATGGTACACAGGTATGTGCACAAGTCCTGTGAGGAGCAGCTGAGGGAACTGGGGTGGTTTAGTCTGGAGAAGAGGATGCTGAGGGAGACCTTATCTCTCTCTTCAACTACCTGAAAGGAGGTTGTAGTGAGGTGGGTGTTGGTCCCTTCTCCCAAGTAACCAGCGATAGAACGAGAGGAAATGGCCTCAAGTTGCACCAGGGGAGGTTTAGACTGGACATTAGGAAAAATTTCTTCACCGAAAGGGTTGTCAAGCCTTGGAACAGGTTGCCCAGGGAAGTGGTTGAGTCACCATCCCTGGAGGTATTTAAAAGATGTGTAGATGTGGTGCGTAGGGACATGGTTTAGTGGTGGACTTGGTAGTGTTAGGTTTATGGTTGGACTCAATGATCTTAAAGGTCCTTTCCAACCTGAATGATTCTATGATTCTATAATTCCATGCAGCACCAAAACGAATATCCCATATTGCAGCCTTGTCCCTTTCTTATATGGAGTCTGACTGTGCCTGGGGCTTCTCCAATATAAAAGCAACACTGCTTTTTCTTCCACCCCAAAAGTACTAACGATGGAAAGCAAGATGTAAAAAGAGGGGAAGAAGAAAGGGAGTGGACAAATGATCATTTTTCCTGGATGAACAGGCTTGAATAGGGAAAGGCTTGAGAAAATGAATGCAAAAGATTCAAAAGCCTGAGAGTAAATAAAGAAATTTCCAGTTGTTAAAGCTCTCACAAGACAGAGTACATTCAGGACTCTTGGGGCTTGTCCTATGACTTTGAATTGCTTGGAGGTGGTTATACTAAATTACTAAAGCTCTGATTGCATAAATTTCTGTGGGGAGAGGTAACGATGGCTGTTTGTTCTGTACAAAGTCCTAATGGCAGAGCTTAAATTTCAGGATAAGGACAGAGGTCTATTTAAAAAAAAAAAAAGAAAAAAACAAACAACAAAAAAACCCACACAACATTTCTGATATAAAATGAATTGCACAAAAACCTGTTTCATGAAAGAAGATGCTGTAGGTCAGTAAATAAACATTAGCCAGTGCTTGTTTCATGATGTATTTTTGACAGAAACACTGTCAAAACATGAGAGAAAACCAAACTACACCTGTATAACTACCACACAGATCCTGCAAAGAAGAGGGAAAGCAAAGGCTTCATTTATGGAGTCTCCCACCCACCATCCAACTTTTTTTTAAAGTGTGGTTCTCCCTGTGGAGGAGGAGAAAGGTTTTGTCCCATCACAAATTCATCAGTCTCTTGGCAATTCTGTCAATGGTGGTAGCCAAAGGGCTCAGGCAGAGACAGCGCTTCTGACATTTCATCCCTCTGTCATCCCTCCACTGTCCTCCTTCCCACTGTCTCTTTAGACCTCCGTAATAGCTTGACTACAGAAATTTCTGCCTCAGGCTTCCCTGCCTACTACTTTCTTTCCACGCTGCCTTGAGTTGGATCACTTTGCAGAGGAAATAGCATGACTTTCATGCTGATATCCAAAAAATGAGGCAGCAGAAAACAGCCATCCTTTCAGGCCTTTCTCATCCCTAGGGCTCTCAGAGAAAGACAAGGGATAATGCCACAGATGGGTGTTTTCTCCCTTCCCTATTTTTTGGCTAGCATCCAGGAGTACAGAATTTCCACAAGAAAGTGGCCAAATCCAATGACATTATATTCTGATTTTAACTCATTTTAACTGTACTTGTTGGAAGTTTTGGGCTTCATGTGCTCAGTATTGACTTCAGTTGTGTCGTGGTGGCAAGCACTAAATAGTCTTACAGGAGTACTTCAGCACAAGATTTGAGGGAGGTGACATAGGTCTGGTTATAAATGTGGACTTTTCACATTTTCAGCTTTCATCCCTTTGATATTTGATTCATTCCTTTGACTCTTGTGCAAACCACTGTGGTGCTGAGATCAGTACCCAAATTTTTAAATGCAAGGTATCTAATATAAAGGCATGTACATCCACCTGTACATAATTGCCAAATTGGCTGGAGCTGAGATCCAGCTGAAGTCTGTTAAAGCTGGGAAAAGCTCCCATTCACCTCATCAGATGCTTGTTACACAGACTGACACCTCCACATAAACTTCTGGACTCGTTGTAATGAAAGTCCCCTTGGTAGTGGCAACCACTGTTTTAGAAGATTGCTGTTCAGCTATTAATGTGTTGCAAACAAATTTTTCCTACTAATTTCTAAAAGCCTAGTTAGGATCTATGATTAGTGCCCATAGTCATATAATACAGAGACTATACTGTTTTACGTAATCACTTATGACTGTAAACAACTATCATTGTCTTGTCCAAGATCACAAAAATGATTCTTCAGCATAATTTAAAACAGAATCCAGTCGTATAAGGTCCTAATTCACGGATCTGAATCTCTAACACTTTCTCCCCAGCCAAAGTTAGCCACTTATCTAGAAATTAATAAATTCTGTTTGCCTAAATATAAACTATAGGTAGAATATATATATACATATAGTAATTCCACAAATATATATACGTACGTATATATATACATACATACATAAATACACACAGACATGTATTTATGGAGTCTCCAAAACAAACCTCAAAGGATCTATGAAGAAAATACTCTATGCTTTATCAACCCTGTTCATAATCTCTTGTCTCAAGAATGGCCATATTTGTCTCCTTGGTAAGAATCAAAGTCATTTTAAGAGAGAGTAAATTTCCTAACAGCATCAGGCACTGAGTGATCACATCTGCCTAAGTTCTATTAAGCTTCAAATAGAAGAAAATTTGATAGTGCTTCTAGTGTACATGAACAGGAATGCTTGAACCAGGGCCAAAGCAATGAAATAGGCACATTTTAAATTGCATTGCCCACTTGTAATACTTATTCCACAGAACTATGCAAAAGAGTTCCCAAGTTTCTAAGATGTCAGCTGAAGATCTGCAAGAAGCCATTGGTGTAAGGGAAGTGGTGTCAGAAGACAGCAAAGCTGGCACCAAATCAAGAGTTTCCAGCAAAGAAAAGGACCCCTGCAGTGTTTTTTTTAAGATATTTGCATTTCTTAGAAAATTAATTTTCTGATATCACATCAGAGTAGAAAACTCCTGTTTCACTTTACCTAAGAAATTAATTATGGCAGCTAAAGCATTTCTTGATCATGGAATTAATGTCATAACAACAAATGTCTGCATACATAGAGGTGTATCTTCAGGTCAGCGCTCCATCTAGTATTTCCCAGTCCTCGGGCCTTGGGAGTAAGGGAAACCACAGAAGCTTTAAAAAAAAAGGGGCAGAGAAGGTGGAAGAAGCAGCTTCCTGAAATTCACCTCTACAATGAAGACACCAAGGAGTGCTACTGTAAACCAAGCCAACAGTTTCCTGGTGAAGAAAGGAAAAAAAAAAGGTAATATAAATTAAGCTAAGAGGTAAGAGAGACAGAGTAGAATGAAACTGAAGCATGATTTAAAATCTAGCACTGAACAAATTAGCTCGTTATAGCAATGTCTGACATGGATTTGACTGTGTCATGTACCAGTTCTGAACATCTTGTAATCAAAAATATAGAGGGATATTTCTGAAGGAAAGAGTAGGAGTTCGACCCCAGATGGTTTTCTTTTTCCCTGGGAACTAGGCCTTTCAAATTTTCTCCTACTGACTGATAAAAAAAAAAACCTCAGAGGAGGTCAGTGTTGAGCGGCATGAAACTGATACCTAAGAAGAAAAATATAATTGGTTTTAAACAGTCATCACTTCTTGATGAATAAGAAGGGAAACATTCAAGGGATAAAAACAAAAGGCAGCAAGAGAAAAATACAGTGATACCTTAACCTGCGAGGAGAATTATTGGAATGAAATGTAAAAAAGGAACAAAAATCCAATACTGAGATAAATTAATTCTTCTATGAATAAAATTGAATGTAGAGGTAACCATAACTCTCCCTGCTCCCACTTAGCATTTCAGGAATGTAAGGGGAGTACAAATCCTACTTAGGAAGCCCGTTAAGAAAACTCAGCATGTTGCAAGGCTGAATGCTGGGTATCTTACTAGTTAGGAAGAGCTTTTTGTTGCACTTAGGGACTCAAATTAAGGTGGATTCTTACACTGTTCTGCATCTCAGATAATGCAGTTGACCCTAATTTAGAAGCAATAAGACAGATCAATACCTTCTGCCTAATTTTAGTATGACCATTCTTTAAAAGATCTTGAATTAGCTTGTATTCTGTTTTCCAAATATGTAGTAAGTTAATTTACATTTGAATCAACTTTTGTATATTACTAAGGGCCAGAGCAAAACCACCACATTTTGTCTTCTGGAATTAACAATTGCTTGAGGTGTTGAGAAAATGTTTTTATAAACTTTATTTTGATAGAGTATTTTAATAGTTTACTGTACGAGTCATCATGAAGGCTATTTCATTAGATAGAATTATTTCTGTGATGTCCTTCAACCTCAGGCGCCTAATAACTTTGCAGCTGTGGAACTTGATAGCAAACCATTTACCATTTCACTATGACTTGGGTTTCATATCCAGATTTATTCCACTCTATGGGCCTTCTTTCTGTAAGAAAATGTGTTCTAGCACTTTTTGTAATCCTGCAAGTTCCAATTCACCCTTCCTATATATTGCATACCCAGTACAAGAGTTGTCATTCAATCATATTTCAGTACCACTTATTGTCAGTCAATGCCTCTGTCGCTCAAATCCTGAGTGGACATTCTTAAATAAACTTCTAACTTTTGTATATAGGACCTTATAGAATCAAAATCTCATTTCCATCAAAGTTCTAGTATTTTACTGAGAGTAATATTCTTTCGCTTTAAGAGTGTCTTATTTAATGCTTTTGTCCAACATCTTTCTCCACTTTGGGATATTTGCTCCAATTTATCATCTTCCTCCATCTTTTACTTTCTTTGCACCCTACCATTCCTCACAGCAAGTAAACTAGAAGTTTCTAAGCAAACTTCTTAGTTGGTAAATGAAGAATAACATCTTTATTTTTAGATCATAGCACTCCTTTAGGAAGGTAAATAATGAATGCTAATTGCTCTGAAAAAACTGAACAATCCAGCTCTTGACATCTGTCATTAAGGAAGAGATAAAGAGACTTTTGCTATATACACTGGTACCTTAGAAAAATTAAATAAAAACATTCAAATAATGACTACAGATATCCAGATACATATATATTAAAGAAACAGCAAATTTTATGAATTATCTATTTTTAAGCAGAGACTAGAATGCTTTGCTTAAATGAGTTGGTACACTTCTTTAGGACATGATAAAACTTCAAGGATTCATTTCACTAGAAATTGAAAATGTTCTTCAGGTTGTCTGTTTGTTACATTAATTTATAGAAAATGGCAACAAAAAGTTTCAAAACCTATGAAATCCATCATATGGTTTTTAGATACTAATATCTCTGCAGCCCATTGAGAGTCAAGATATGCAAGATAATCATCACTTAAAAACTTTACTTATTCCACACACTGAGAAAGGAATATTTTGTATGTTCTGAAGAGCAGTGTCTAAAACCCACTTCAAACGAAAGAAGTGAATTATTGTAGTGCAAAAGCTTGAGGCTAAGAATTTATTGCACCACTTGCCCGCCATAACCCTATAATCCTCCACTTGACTTGTGTGAAGTGGTGGAATGAGATCTCACACCCACTGCTCTCTACAACATATCTATACAGCTGTCCCATAACTCCAGCCACATGTCCCTGGAGAAAAGTGCTCTGGACCACACTTCCTTCATTCCCTTGTTCACTATGCTGTCACACACAAGTTTGACAGAACACATTCCCAGGCCCAATCATATATGATTAATTCATTTTTCACTCTTTCAATTTCCACTTGTATATAAATCCTTTTGGTGTGCTTCCAATATAGTCCTTGATTTGTGAGACATTTTGTAGTATTCTGGGACAATATTACATTTTCAATGCTTCATCATAAGCGTTCTGACTAATCATACCTGTCTCTATCACTGAGCACATGGCTGTTCTGATTGTCTACTACATGGTTATCCAGGTAATCACTGCAGGCATTTAGGAAGATGACCAACATGAAAAGTCCTCCGGAGACCTAAGTTAGAAAAACATCTTTTTCTCTCCATTTCCAATTGTCAAGTTTCTTAAGACAGTTAAAAATACTGCACAGAACTTCTTAATCATCCTCTTCTATGCAAGAAGTTGCCACAGCTATTATTCATACATTGCATACTGTATTTTTAAAACCCCTGACTGGTTGCATCTCTTGTACACAATGTGTTACAGCATACTCACCAGTGAAAATGGTTGCAAGTTTCTTGCCATGATTTTTATTAGCTATAAATGCTAGTATTAATAGTGTGGAGAAGTAGATTGGTGCTATGTTGAAGGGCTAGAGTTGTCAGTGCTGGACTGTTTTTAAGATGAGTTGCTCCTCAGAAGACCTGCCATTTGATGCTTAGACGAGACTGAAGCCCGACCTGAAAGGCTGTTTTGTCAGAAGGAATCACTTGTGTTGGTATTTTGTTGTTTTTGACATGCAGCTTAATTAGGTCTTTAATTCCTAAACCACAAACTCTTCTTAAATTGGGGGGGGTGGAGGGGTGGGGTGGGGGGAATAAAACAAAAACGAAGGCTTTTTGCCACCTGGGAGAAATTAAAATAAATGTCCTGCTCCACTAATCTTATTTCAAGTCACAATAATAAATATGCTCTGTATTCAACAGCTTTGTTAGCCTGCAGCTAAGTGGAGTCTTCTGTGAAAATGAACGTATTCCAGCACTGATACTTGACAGTAACAAATTAGCAAGTACTAGTAAAATCACCAATGCCTGTGATGCATCCCAACTGGTACTATCGAAATGTAGACATTTCTGCATCTGCTTAGTGGGACATTATATACATCCTGGGTATTTTGCTGCTGGTTATCAAGGTATTAAAGGAATTTAAAAATTACTGTAGGCAGGCCATGAGTTTGGAGATCAGATTTAAAATGGTAGACAGGAAAAAGGAAGGAGATACTGAGTTGTGCTAGTACATGCTCAGTACCTAAGGGGCACTGCTCCAGCGCTTTCTCTGGAAGAGAGGAGAACAGAACAGCCCTACTAGTTTGGGCTTCCCCCTGCTGCTGCCCCCAAATAATCCATCCAGGGCAGGGTCCTGTCTCCTACACTGACCAGTATTTGCCATTCAAAATAACACATTTCAGGAGCTTTCTGCCAGTTTTGAGCTTTATCATCAGGACAAGGAGTTGTAGCAGGACAGGGGTTCCCAGCAGCTGTGGAGCCAGCTTGTTCCCTGTATCTTCATATCCCCATGAAGATAAACTGCAAGTTTCTTGGATGACCTAGGGTGCGGTGGGTGCTATTGATACACATTATTCACCAGTTTTGCATTTTAAGTCTACAGTATCACCCCTACCTACTTGTGCTCCCTCTCTTCCCTCACTAGCTGTCTCGCTGGACTCGCTGAAGTTTCTGCTTTGTACCCCTAATCCCAATACAAGGGCCTTTCTGGTTCAGGGTGCTCCTATGACCTTTTTTTTCCTGAAGAAATCAATAGGGACAGACATTTACAGACAAATATATGAACACTGCATAGTGTGATTAAGTTGGTTTACGTTTTCACAGGCTAAACAGCTATGAGCAATTACCACTGTATGGTTGGTTAAAGCTAACATGATATACTTGAAAACACTGAAATGCAACTATCTGGTCGTCAAAATGTAAATCTGCTATGAAAATGCAGACACTCTTTGCCAGTCTGGGAGCTTGACTGCTTTATAACTTAGGTGTCAGCAACCCATTAATACTTCTACCTCCCACCTCATGCTCATTAATTCCTTTTATGTAACAATTCATGACCCTCACCATTTCCTCACAGTTTAATGACTTCAGAGAAAACCTTTCATCCCATTGTTAACCCCCTTCTTTAGCTATTGCCTTTTGCAGAGAAAACACGGTCTGCTAGAGCAGCAGTGCTCGTGTCTCCCTCACGCTCTGAGGGAGGATTCCCTCAGACATAATTGTAGCTGTCTACTTTCCCCCTGTGGACAAATCAGTCCCAAACCAGCCGAAGTACAAAGATGCACAGTTGGGCATCCAATTGTGCTCTGAAGTCATTAGCAAGACAAAACACTCTGTGGAATTTAGGCTTTCAGAATCTCCTCCGCAAGGAGGATTTCTAAGAAAAACCTGGCCGTTCCAACTGGGAAAGGAATTCCTTCTGCTAAATAGAAGATAAGGAAAGATTAGTTTAGTGACAACAAACTTCGAGTTAATGGTCTTCAAGTGGGAAGGTGCTCCTTCAGTGACTTCTCCTTCAGAGGACTGAATCAAATCATATATATATATCTATATATAAAAAAAATCCCTTTTCAAATATTGGCAGTTCATATTAATTAATGTTCTCTTTAACTGGGAACATCTTTTTAACAGGAGATACCTGTTGCCCACAATATTTTGAATTACCAAGACTATTACCAGCACTATTAATAATTTTATGTCAACGCTGCAAACCCAGAGCAGAATAATGAAGTTCCTACACCTGCTGTATCATAGAGGACACTGAATGCTCTGTGTGGCTTGGCAAAAATCTGGTCTTTTCTCTTAGTTTCCAATTTACAGGGAAACCTAAGCTTATGGAAAGTCAAAGTTCCTGTCACATGGCTGGAAGCAACATCCACTGATCAAACAACTCCTCTTGAAGAAAAGAAAAGAAGCCAATTCTATTTGTACACCAAACAACTAGGCAGTTAAAGTTGTCATCTGGTTTGTAAATAAGTAAACTTATTCAAAATCAAAATTTGCCCTTGGATCTCTTTTGCCTTCACTGCATAATTCCATCACTAAATGACTGTTATCAATGGGAAGCAATATCAATACACGTGAATCTTGTTTGTTATCAGCGCTCATGAATCATTTCATCATTCATGATGGAAATAACTCAAAAAAAAGCATAAGTTTTCAAAGTTGTTAAAGGAAAATGTTGACATAAAGAAGAGGAAAAAACATATGCAAAGTTGCTTTTCCCTTGGGTTGGGGAGGAGGAAGGAGGGGTTAAATCACAAAAAATCCATGTCTAGCACCTTAAACAATAAAAAATACCCAAATGTTTAATGAAATCATGTTGTGAAAAGGATGAAAGTGTAAATATACTTAAGGTTACATTTGCAACACAAATTGCACTGCAGTTGATGGGGAAGTCATTATTTTGCCCACTTTGAGTGAATTTTTTTCTTAATAAGAGTCACAGTGAGAGTGTTGAGCATGTTTTAAAATGTGAGCCTTATATAAGATCTTAATTGAGAAGCACACATTTTGCAGAGGAAACAAACAAACAAACAAAACCAAACAAAAAAAACCTACCACCCTCTTACTCCAGATTACAAGAATTTGAATAAAGAAGAAATGGAAGCTGAGGTAATTTGAAGTCTGACTCAGCCTGACTTGTCAGAGGTCCCTCACAAAGGCAGTCTGTGCTGGATCAGGGTTTAACCTCTGTAATCTACATTTTCTGGGGATAATGTTGTCCTTACAACTACATTCTTTTTTTCCCCAAGATTAAATCCTGAAATGTTCCTAGATTTTGGGGAATACTTAATATAATATTCTTAGCATTGGTTTAAATTATTTCATATTCTGTAGATTAGGCTTTTTCTTTTAAGTAATTCATTCTGGGTTTATTGGATTGAACAGGTCACAGCTTTACCTAGATTGGCTGCATTACATTGACTCACATTTAAAAATTGGAAGCATACTACTGTTACTTCATTCAGTGGCAAAAATGGTGGTAAAGATTAATATTGTTATTACTATTACTATTATTACTATTAATAGTACCTTGAGATATCACGTAACAGAGATAAGAAATGTTAAATTAAAAACCAGGTCCTTTTGTAAGTTAAAAATGTGCATCTGTTTGGCCAAACTCTAAATTAGTTTCATCCTTTCGGTTCATTTGGGATAGTTGATTTTAACTACTGTTTGAAAACAAAATTGTTTCTGTTTCCTATAAAAGTGGTGTTTATTTTGGCATGGCTCGCACACAGAGGTACCCAATGGGGGTCCCACCCCAGGTAGGGGAGACACTCCTATAGGGCTCCACCCTCATTGCAGCATATTTCAGCTTTCCTTGAAGCAAATGAACCATCACAGTTTTTATTTCAGCTTTTTTTTTTTTTTTTTTTGTAGCTTAAATTATTACCAGTTTAATTTTCTTTTTTCTGGTCACTTTCCAACATCAGAGTGTTATCCACAGTGGATCAGCAACTGCTTCATGGGCAACAAAAAACATCTTTGCAATAGGATGCAAGGCTCCAGAAGGCCCTTGAAGATAACCACGGGTCCTTGAGTTGGTCTAAGTAAGACAGTGCTGCTTATGATTCAGAACTCTTAGAGCTCTTAAGTCCTTGCACTGCAAATACATTCATACAATTGTAGATGAGCGTGAATAAGATAGACTTAAAATAATTTAGATTCTGCCTACCAGCATAGTTTAGGTAGCTTCCCCTGGTTTACAGTTGGGCAGTTAAGCTGATTTGGGTTACGCATTGGTGCATGTTTCTTCATATGGAGAAGGTCTGGCATGCTGTTAAGTTCCTGAGGTGCCTGATATACTTAATGTTGATCCTTCATTACGTTAATACGAATGTGTGTGCCAAAAAAAAAAAAAAAAAAAAAGAAAGCATAAAAGGACAATTAAAAACTGAGCAGAGGGATGCATCTGAACTCTTTTCAGTGCAAGGCTGGTATCTGGCAGCCCTGTGTTTTAAGAAGCAGAAAAGTTTTCAGTTTGTGATTACGTACATATGGTGGCAGGGGAGGCCCTTGGGGTTGTTGCAGAGACCTCACAGGAAGCTCAGAGCTTCAGTCCAGGGCATGGGGGAGGAGGAGGGATGCATGGAACTCAAGGCTCAGAGAGATAGGAAACAATCATCATTCAGCTGGCAAAAGGCTAAAGATGTCCCGCAGCAACATTCCTGGGATACCCCAGAGCAAGACTTACCAGTGGAAAGAGGACAAGGAAAAAGGAAATGCATTGTTTCACCCAGGCTGAATTTCACATCCTATTACATTAGAGTAACAGACTACGCAGTGCATTTTTTTCAATGAATAATCTAGTTACTGAAAAACAGAGTTTGGAAGCAACGAAAACTAGTAGTAAATTCAGCTCAAATTTGATGTTTAATTTTGGGTGACGTGACATGCTCATTGTGTAGTTAACTTGTATAGTCTGGGTAAAGAAATAAGCATACAGGCTAAGGATGTGATTTATAGCCTTTCATTTCTAAACAGTTTTTGGAGCTGACCTGCTGCTTTGCAAAGAAAATGAAGAGTTAATAATTGGACTCAATAATTTAGACAAAAATATAGAAAGTATCAAAATATTATTTGAACATTGAACTAAATCTCTTGAAATTAATATTTTCACCCCAAATGACCAAAATTTGGTGTAAAAACAAATGAACAAAGTTTTGAGAAATTAATATTTTTATTTTTTACAACGAAAAATATTCGCCAGGATCTAAAGTAATTGTTAGTGCAGCTGGAGAATTGAAGAATCTTTTATTCACCCAGCTCATCTGTATATATATCAGCCTGTAAACAGAAAAAAGAAATGGATTGATAATTTCAATAAGATATTATCTCTAAATAATGCACAAGTGAAGACAAGCCTAGCGATGGTGTATATGTCTTGTGGTAGAGACTGAAAAATCTTAGACGTATATGCTTCATGTGGAATACGAAGAGAGCCAAACCAGCTGGGACAGCCAGCATTTTTTTCAACAGTGTACATTTTTTTAAGCATCATTCAATTTTTTAAACAGATATTTGTGTCTCTCAGTGTTCCTAGAGACTGTTTAAACAAAGATTGCATGTAACATTATTATCCATTGTTCAACTATAACAATCTTGAGGCTTGAAGGGTAAAATAATTCATCTCCATCTGAGGAAATCTAATGACAGCAGCTCTGCAACAGTAACGGTTAGAATGAGATTACTGCCCACTTACAGATCCTTTCTTTTTTCCTGCCTCAACTGTTGCAAAGATGAGGACTTCTAGTATTCTCCATTTAATCGTCAGTGGCAGATACTGCAGTCAGGAGAAGACTATGTCAGCAATTTGAATAGAGCAATGACCTGCTAAGACTGTTGTTCCATTTCTGACAAAAATTTATACCAGGTACTGTAACAACATAAGAAGTAGAATAGGTACAAGAATCTGTAACTTCCCACCGTCGACAAAAACAAAGTCCATTCACCCTTCAGGAATGTCTTTTAAAAAGCATTCGTTGGACCGGAATGTTTTTATTTCTCAGTGCTCCACTTTATGTTTGTCACCCCTTAGCAATAAAGATACCCAATACTATTTGAAGCTTTTGAAAATGAGGCCTTCAGTAGACATTTGAGGCTTCTACAGTGGACTAAGGTTTATCATACAAAACTAGAAGATTTAATTTACTACGCTGTAACATCAATGAACTTAACAAAAAATTATCGAATAGTGTTCCAAGAGGCTAAGACTCATTAGGTTTCATGTATCTGCAGGTCACCATTTGCAACGCCATAGGTAAAGCTTGGATAATAATTGTCACAAAACTATGTTATATTCTCAGTCATGGAAAAACATGTGAAAATACTTATCTTTCAGTCCAGTGATGTCAGCCCTATACTACCAGGATGTGAACTCAGTCCCATCAGCCCAATTCTATCCACATGATCACTAACATGTTTCGGCAGAAAATCTTCAGGACATTCTGATGCAACAGGCCACTTTATTCAGAAGTTGGGTTAACTCATGGGGAAGGCGTGCTCTGACTGTGGCTTCTGTACCGAATACTAAAACATTTCTCATTTTTTCTCTTCCATCTATTGTGTAATGCCATCATCCCATTTTTATCCTGTATTTTATCCTACCACCTTATTGACCTAGAGACATTTCCTCCACTGCAATTAACTTTAATATTGGGAACTACTACAGTCTTGCTCTCTTATTTTCAGCATAGGAGAAGCAGGTCTCCAGCTTTGATTTAGAACATTCAATGCTATTTTTCCAAAGTATATGTACTTATTACTCCCTAAGGATGTAAGTGCTTATATCCAAGTACTGGGATGATGCAACAAGGAAAAAGTTCTTTATGAGCCAGAGAAGTTTTGAATCTTTTAAAAGGAGTTTACTTCTCTGGAAAATGAAATGCTAGTGAAGAATAATTGTGACTATTTAAACTTAAAACTCCCAGCATTCCCCATCACCTGAGCTCAAGGGTCATGCTCTCTGAAGTTTGTCAGTCCTCCCAGAAATTCCCACTGTTCATTGGAATTTATTCAGAGTGCCTGTTAACTGTTAATGTGGTAAATATCTCAGAAAGTACAGGTGAGGACACACAGCGAATATAGATGTCATAAGACTGCTGTTAAGCAGCCCTTCCATCTACTTCATCTTTCACTTAAAGAATAGAAATTTATTAATGATAAACTGAGTTACAAATTTGCCATCCAGGACACCTATCCCAGATCCATATGTGCATTATGGCAGGCCTCACTAAGCAGCATTGTTCTTTCAAGTCCTAGTGTGTGAACAAATGTTCAGCTTTGGGGAGATACCCTAAATTGTAAAGTTTCGTTAAATGTGCCTCAGAACAAAGCCTCTCATCCTTAGAAAGGAAACCGTGTGATTAGTGGAAAAGCATGTTTTCTGCCTTGAGTTTCAATCTGAATCATCTCTATAGGTAGGGTTAATTCCCTGGAACTTGCCAGAAATACCAATCCAAGATACCATATTTCTCTGGTGCTGCATTTGATGGCCTCTATCTTGGAGTATCTATACATCAGTTGAGTGAGTTACATTTGCAACTTATGCAGACCCTAGACTGCTTTTCCCTTTTAACTCTAGAGTTGACATAAAAGGTATCAGACAACTCTTAGGGCTTGGCAGGAGGCAACAGCGGTGAGAGAAGAAAGACAAAGTGATGTCCTCCTACATGGATTCACTCATTTATCAATATTTCATTATGTTGGGATGTATTCTCCATGTCAACTGCTCTTACAGCTGGCAGTGCAATGCCTTTTTTGTCAGAACACTTCATGAACTGTACAAAGGAATGGTAATAACAAATTGCAGAGGATACAAATTTAGTACATTTTCTGTGAATTTCATTTACATAAGAAAGGGCTGAGGGATACTCACAGTAGCTTGACTTGTTTGACTTGAGTATTGCAAGCATATAATTGCTCTTTGTGCATTTCCGTCCTAAACAGGTCAATACCTTTATACTAGGAAATATCCTACCATTTTAAAATCTTGGAGTTGGGTTCTGTTAGGGCTTGGGGTTTTGTTTTTGTTGTTGTTGTTTAAGAAAACAGCATTAAACAACTATGAGGAAGCATTTTATTTGTCAGGAAGAGCTGCTAAGCACAAAAAGCTCAAAATTGATTTCAGAATGTAGAAAGTAGAAAGTGAAATTAAGACTTTTCATCTCCAACCCTGGCAACTTAGCTTAACAACTGCAGAAAAAGCTAATTCCAGAAGATAAAATGTAAGCATAGCATTCAGGGGATCTGCTTTTGCCCAGGCTTTTGTGTGTGATGTTAGGAAATGCACAAATGGGCTGACTTTCAGAGATATTCATCAACACTTTTACTTCTTTTGAAATTCTGAGTACTAACCTGGAAAGTTAGCTTTGTGCATGCGTTATTTCAGCATTTTTCCACTGGCTGACAACAATACTTACCTGCCTTTTAAGGATATTAATCAGACTTGGTGTGATTTGATTTAACCCATCTTCCTTTGCCAGTAAGACAGCTAGAAGCTGGCATGTAACAAACTTCTATTTCCCCCTTTATATCCCACTTTATAAATAAATAAATAAATCCTTACTTTACAGAGGATAGAAAGTAACTTTTAAATGCATAGTTTAGATATTCAGCTAGACATTGATTTTTTAAAGTGAGGGTTGTGAAGGAAAGAGATCAACAACAGGCAAGAGAACAGCCTCAGAAAAGATCAACTCTGTACCAAGAATATCTGCTTTGTTAGTGGCATTCGAAAAACACACATATGGAAGTGAGGGAAATATTTCCAGAAGAACAACAGATAATATTCCCCTTTAACGTTTTAGAAATACTTTGGCATTTCTTCATTATGCAGTTACACTGGATTGCTAAGTTACTTCACCACTCCAATATAAATGACAGCAAGATATCCGCTTTTTACATGAACAGACCTGTTTTCAAACTAGTCCACACTGTGGTAGAATACAAACAATATACAAGTTAATTATGTTCACAAAGTTCTGGCTATTTTACAGTGTATCAAGACAGTTTGATCTAAAGTTAATTACTCTCGAATTTAACTTCCCAGCTCTGATTTGTGTATTGATTTATAAATAAATCTATAGAAGATGGAGAGATTTAAGGCTTTGCTATGTTTGGCCTTCAAAGTTGGTCATTTTTACCACTGATTTATGTGACATCTTACTTATCAGTAATGTCCTTCCAACTATTCAGCTAATAAAATTACAATTATTTATCATGGACTATCTTATATGCATTAAATATTGCAAACTTGCAGTAAAGGAAAGTTATACCAATTGGTTAATCAAAACACCAACATGCTGAAAACAAGAACTTAAAAACTGGGCTCTGGAATGCACAATGAAGTCTTAAACCTGATTTTAAAACTGTAAATCTTTGCAGGATTATGGTTTCAGGCACCTGAATAAATCACCTGTTTATTCTACATGCTAAGCACCTATCAGCTTCCAATGACATGAAGGAAATTTGTTGGAGGCTAAACATTATTTTTAAATCAAGAATCTTATTCATTCATTCAAAATAAAGGTTAGGGAATGAGCTGAAAGGATCCATTATTTCTTTCAGTAGTAACACGTGCTATAAAAATAGTTATTAACTTCAAGCTTTGTATATTTTATTAAACAATAAAATCCTTTAGGCTTGGTTGATCTATTAGCATCCAATTAATTCAAATTAAGCAAGAATAAAAGCTTTTATTAAAAAAAAAAAAAAATCAGTTAAAAATTCTCCTGTCTCTCACCACCCACACTTCACAGATTTTTACACAAATATAGGCTAAGCGCATCACATGAAGGAATGGAAATGGAGCGCTGCATTTTCCTTACTCAAACTGTATGGCATGGTGAATGTGAGACCATATTGTATTCTGAAAAAAATATTAGAAATATAAGCAAAGCCAACAATATTCACCTTTATGAAGAAAAAATAAGAAAGAAAACCATAGACTAACCAGCACAGCTGTAGCAATCTGTCTTTCCTAAACTTAAAAGAGCAACTACCTTAAAAAAATCCTGGAAAGGAATTTCAGCCTTTCAGTGGAAGGCTGAAGTAGGGAGTTAAGCAGTGAAGGAATTAAGCAGTGGGGGAGTATCTGTAGTTATTTTAGTCCAAAAGCTTACATGCTTGTTAGTTTTATTAGAAAACTCCTCTCCTCTCCGCCCCCTTAAATTTCATCCCCTTTTGTAAAAGGGACCACAAACTGCCTGGGACACAGCACACAGTTTTTAAGAAACTGATCCTGCAAATGCATGATTGTATGTTTAGTGCTACTAGATTTAGTCAAAGGACACCAGTACTAACTTGGTTATCAAACAAAAATGGAAGTAAATGTGAGCTGACCCTGCTTGAGAAGGGGACGTGTAGTAGATGATCTCAAGAGATCTCTTCCCACCCCAGCAACTCTGTGATTCTGTAATTACAGTAATCCTCGTGCCCTCTGGTAACGGGAACCACTTACATACTACGCACACCACATGGAGCAGGACACTCCTCTATAAGAAGCTTGGGCAGGCAAGTATGGTCTTACCCCATATCAGATGGCTGAGCTTCTTCCTGTCCATCTTTGGTAGGATCCACAGAGTCTTTCACAAAACTTTGTAAAACCTGTGTGGCGGGCGGGAGAAAGGTTTGCTCTGCTTAGCTATAGGTAACCAAAGCAAGTGCTTAGCAGTGCCCTCTGGAAGCATCTCCCTCTTTCTATTTGGTTATATGAGGACAACGGTTTTGACTTTAGGTACTCTGAGACACAATCAAGTTAATGGCCTGATTCAGAGCCTGAAATAGCCTGGTAAATATGCCCCAAATGAGCAATGGGCAGCCTTTCCTCACCCAGCTGCACAGGCAATTTTGTTTGTACAAGTTCATTAGCTCCTAATAAAGAACCTCACCTACCACTGTAAAGCACCTCTTCTTGCACAACTCAGCCTACCTAAAGCAAAACTTGTGACTCTCTAATGAGAAAGAAACTTTCTCCCAGAGCACCCTGCAGATCAAGAGCTCTGAAGGCACAGAGTGAATATGACAAAATTACAGATCAGCTAATTAATTAGGGAGGATCCTGGTAATTGTCCTGACCTGGAAGCTGTTATCCCCCACATCTCTTTAGAAATTAAGTCCTGCAGTCTTGGGTCTTTAAGCAGGTGCTGTGATAGCAATAGTACAGGTAAAAGGCAGTAAGGATTGTCTAGTTACCAGCAGACTGGGATAAGCATCAGGAGATAGTATTGTCTCAGGAATATGTTTTGTTTGTTTGTGACTATGAGAAGTATATATATTTTACCTTCTTGTCTACCTTTGAAGTGGAGAAGACAATAATATCTAAGTGTTACTGGGAGAGGGAGAAAGCCCTGACTGTAAAGATCAGATAATGTAACAAAGCTGGACGTCTCAGAAATTAAGAACAGAGACAGAACACTGTGATCCCTGTCAAATTCAAATATTTGATTTTCCAAAGCCAATGAATTACCTCCAAGGAGAGTCTTACAAGAAATTTGGAGAGTCAATCAAAGATAGAGAAAAATCAAACAAAATTGAAAGCAAAAAGTGACATTGTAAGTTTTGCTTAAGAAGGAGGAGCAAAGGTCCAAGGTTTCTTCATTAACCTGGATAACCGTACTAGAAGCAGAGCATTCAATAATATGTCATGAGAGGACGGTAATTCATGCTGGACCAGTTACTCCTTCCCTAGGTATTTATGCTCCTACTTAGGTGGACATGCTTAAACATGACATGGATTGTTCTGATTTCATACTATCTTTCCAAGAAAGCAGATTCCTAACCATTGGTTTCTGGGTAGGCATCATAATTGGTCATGTTTTTTTCAGGGGCATCAGTTACATATATGGAGCTGGACTTGTTGGGCATGTAAACACTTTTGAAAAAAAATAGATCATTTACTGAGTGCTAATACAAATTTAGGAAGCTGGCCTCTCTCTGTTATTTTTAGCCTTCTGACACTAGGCTTGATAAAGGCAGTGCTAGCACTGGGATAGCACTGGCCTGTTGGCTTTAGCAGAGACAAGATCTCAGGCCTGGAGCAGAAATACTTTGGTGATTCGAGAATAGTTGGAAGTGAAATTTTTGAGCAGTATCCGAAGAATACAGAAGAAAAAGCAAAAGAGGTTGGATAGCAAGGATTAGATAAATTTAGAGAAAAGAGAGTTTCTGTGTGCATACAGTGCATCTCGGAAAGTAAGACATGAGTTTTGAATAAGTATACCAATTATAGCTGGGCAAAATGTGTTGGTTTCAGACATGGAAAGTTCAGTGAGCTTTTCCGTTGGTTCCAGCTGTGATTCTTAGTGTCAGCAGCAATGTGACACAGTGAAGCTTCAGCCACTATTAGAAGCTGTGCAATGTCAAACAACGATTTGTAAAAGTGCTTGTACTTAAGTGCTTGAAGACACTGGGACCATGTGCATTTTGTGAAGACAGGGACAGCAAAAGAGGAGCAAAGTCTGGGAAAGGGAGAAAAGAGGAGAGACACAGAAGATGCACATTTAGAGAGCTCTGTTCTTGGGAAGATTTCCAAACACACTCACTTTATAGATAAACATATACCCATCTCCTTTTAATTCTAAATTACCTGCTCAGTTTCTACTGAAGAAAAACAGAAAAGGAAGGCGTATTAGGGGCAGTGTCAGTAGGATGTCTGAAGTGAAAAGGTGAGGTAAGAAAAGGAAGAAGTTTTAGGGTGGAGTGAGAAGGGGATGTGTGGAAGGAGTGAAAGATCATCTCTAGGTCTAGTTGATAAGGTAGAAAGGATATGTGGGGAAAGGAAGGTGAGGAAAATGGCAGAAGTTTTTTTCCAGAGGCTGTGTGGAAAGTGAAGGGATGTCCTGGTTAGAAATGAAAGACGTCTGGGAAATTTTTCCAGGTGCCAAAAGACAGGAAAAAAAAGGTTGGTAATTGTTGTGATAAGAATTTTCCCACTTCTGAATCATGTCACAAGTGACCATGAAGTTTGGGAGAAGGCGTGAGCGAAAACATGTATAGGAAAATAGCTCACACTTTGAAACCCCAGATACCATATCAGCTCATTGCAGTAACATCCTGATTTCCAATGATGAGAATCACTTTGAGAACTCCTCTCTGAGTCCTCAGAACCATTAAGAAGTAGCAGATTACTTCCTTCTGTAATTACTTCTAATCATATTTGCTCTGTGGTTATCTGTTGTTAATAGAGCTCTTTGATCTGCCTAACTGCCTCCCATGCAATTAAACAGTGGTGGAAAACACATGGATAATACTTTGCTAACGATGCACTATTTGCATAGAGGAAAATGTAAGAGCAAATAGTAACTCTCTATGAGGTTTTGACTCAAAATGTTGTGGTCATATTTTATTATGTTTATTTTGTTGTTAACTGAACATCAGGCATAATTGCTTGTTACATTGTTAATCGCTTTGCTTTCAGCCAAAAGGTTCCATTATACCCTGCTGAGTATTATAGAGTGTTTCTTTGTTCTGAACTGTGTCAGCTTGCAGGGGATTTATGGGTCGACCCCTGCTGCATGGCTTAAAAGTTGGGGTTTTGCAGAACTGAGACCTCCAAGAATTGCACCCCTTGCCACAAAAAATAGCCCCCAGGAATCTCTGTCCTATTGATCTTTAATGTCTTTTTGTGAGCCATATAGTCCAATCCTATCCCCTGTGCCTGGCAATGTTGGGTGGTCATCTTCCCAGGATTTTTTGGAAGTAGCAAGTGACTAATTCCCTATTTCTTTTTCAGAAGCTGCTATCTTGACCTCTGATCAGGAATTAAGCTACCCAAGTACTGTACAATTTCATGTCCAAACCACCTTGTCAAGACATATTCACTCTCTAACTGAAATCTGTAAATGAACTTCAGACAAGTTGCAAGTGGATGAAAGAAGCTGAATGTCACAAGAACTTAAAAATGTGCTCATGGGTCAGACCATGTGCTAAGGAGTCAGACCAACGGTCCATCCAGACTAGTATTCTGCTTCCAAGTTCTACACAAATAGAGATGGTTGTGCACACTTGCAAGAAGGGCATGAAAAAGCTGGTTACTGGTGTCATAAAAAAGGGTGAGAAGAAGCCAAAGGAGAATAAGAAGGTGTCTTATGCTATTCATGTCTACATGGCTTATGTAGGTCCACCTGAGTATAATAATTTCTTCCAAAGCTCTGAGAATTATGAAGGGATTCATAAGTGACTCTGGAGGACCTTGGAAATGAGGTGCTGCACTTGGTGCAAACCAACCAATGCTTGAATATCATCTCCCAGGCTAGCCAGAACATTGTTCAACCTGCTGTTATCTGGACAACTAGCAGAGCAAATGAGGGCTCAAAGATATAGTTACTCAATACATCAGCTCTATATGAAGCTTCCTATAAAACTGTATGTGAGAAATTAACAATGGCAGTGAAAAGGTTATTTAGAGCGAGTACATGGGTCCAGCCACTACCTGCTACCCCAGCATCCACAGTCAGTGGATTAAGGGTTAGAGTGTACATCCCGGTTGATTCCTTTTAGTACCTGCTTTGGATGTTGTCTATGAATTTGTTAACTCTCTTTTAGAATGTGCTGCCTCCAAAACCTCACATAGCAACCAATTCCAGAAGTTGCTGCCCAGCCTTTAAACATATTTTAGGAAGCATTTCTTTACCGAGAGGGTGGTCAAGCACTGGAACAGGCTTCCTAGAGAGGTGGCCAATGCCCCAAGCCTGCCAGTGTTTAAGCGGCATTTGGACAATGGCCTTAATAACATGCTTTAACTTTTGGTCAGCCCTGAAGTGGTCAGGCAGTTGGACTAGATGATCATTGTAGGTCCCTTCCAACTGAAATATTCTATTCTTTTCTGTTCTATTGTATATAGTTAATTTTTAAGCAATCTACAACTGGTGTCAACGAATGACCTCGAGTTCTAATACTTTAGGATTTAGTGAACAACAGCTCTTATTCATCCTATTCATCACCTTCAGGATTTCATAAACTTCAATTAAATCCCTCATCAGGCTTCTTCTCTCCAAACTGAGTAGTACCAGCATTTTTAGTCTCTCTTTGTTGCTACTTTGAGAAAGATTTAACTCAAAAGCAGACACACCAGCCCCTTCTGGTGACCTTATAGTTTTATTCAAGACTATGGGATTCTAAGAATGAAACTCCAGTGTGCTACGTGATATTAGAATCATAGAATCATAGAATCATACAGGTTGGAAAAGACCTCTAAGATCATCATGTCCAACCGTCAACCCAGCACCACCATGCCCACTACACCATGTCCCTAAGCACCTCATCTACACGTCTTTTAAATACCTCCAGGGATGGTGACTCCACCACTTCCCTGGGCAGCCTGTTCCAAGGCCTGACCACTCTTTCAGTAAAGAAGTTTCTCCTAATGTTCAATCTAAACCTCCCTTGGTGCAACTTGAGGCCATTTCCTCTTGTCCTATCGCTGGTTACTTGGGAGAAGAGACCAACACCCACCTCACTACAACCTCCTTTCAGGTAGTTGTAGAGCACGATGAGGTCTCCCCTCAGCCTCCTCTTCTCCAGGCTAAACAACCCCAGTTCCCTCAGCGGCTCCTCATAAGGCTTGTGCTCCAGGCCCTTCACCAGCTTCGTTGCCCTCCTCTGGACATGCTCCAGCACCTCCATGTCCTTCTTGTAGTGAGGGGCCCAAAACTGAACACAGGATTCGAGGTGCGACCTCACCAGTGCCGAGTACAGGGGCACGATCACCTCCCTGCTCCTGCTGGCCACACTAGTTCTGATACAGGCCAGGATGCCGTTGGCTTTCTTGGCCACCTGAGCACACTGCCGGCTCATGTTCAGCCGGCTGTCAATCAGCACCCCCAGGTCCTTTTCCTCTGGGCAGCTTTCCAGCCACTCTTCCCCAAGCCTGTAGCGTTGCCTGGGGTTGTTGTGGCCGAAGTGTAGGACCCGGCACTTGGCCTTGTTGAATCTCATACAGTTGGCCTCGGCCCAACAATTCATGTATGATAACTGAAAGAAATAGCCAGCTAATAATGGGGAACACTGGGGATCAATGGGGAAATCCTTTGAACTATGCACATGCTATAGGAGAGGCTGAAAATATCAGTTTTATTTATGTTGTAGAAGATACAGAACACTTCAGTGTTTTAGGAAGATGTCAGGAGTGTTGTGTGTGCAGGAGTTCTTGTGTTAGGAGACTAACATGCCATGCAGAAGAATCTTGTAGAAATCTGAGTCTGGTATGGATGAGAAGATCCCAGTTTCCTTTATTTTTCAAAAGGGATTCCTTTTCCTTGACTAATTTATAGCCATTCTGATGAAGATCTAGAAGGAGTCAATATCTAACAGTCCAGACAAAAGCAAGTCATGAAGAGAGCAGTTTCCTTGTGCTCCACTTCACCATATTTCCTTTATATCACAGCTAGGATGTGGAGGGAAGGGACAAGAGGGGTCATGGTCTGCAGTTGAATCTCATCCTAAAATACAGCTCTTATTTAACAGGTGGTTGCTCCAGATCCGAGAGCTGTGTTTTGCAACACAAACATTGCCAACAGAATCTCTTAAATATGTTGGTTTTCAGAAAAAGAAAAAGAATAGGAATAAAAATGTGAAAGCAAGAAATTAAACCGATGTTTTACCATCAGGCTCTGAAAGAAGCAGAAAGGTGTTGCAAACCAGGTACAATACCAATAGAGCTAAATGCAAAGACAAATCAATAAACTGCATTGTCATGCAGCTACCAGATGATGTCCGGTGTAGTCCTAAAGGATGATCTGGATGAAGCTGGGAAAATAAGAACATGGCAAAGCCACATCATGTAGCAGTCAATCCAAAAGACAGGAGATAGATGGGCTATTCTGGATATAAGGCCATGCACTGGATGACAGACTCCATTCTTTCTCCACTTCCTGCCTTGGTTTCTGTCTTGTTGAACTTTAGCATCCTAACTCAGTTCCATAAGCTGAGAACTTAGTCCATCCTACACTCCCTATATAGATTCAAATCATAATTGGACTGAATGACTCTGAAGGTATGTACGTCTCCCTGTTGAATACAGAGGGAACCCACGGTTAATACCATTCTGAATTTAATGTTTCTGATACATGTTTCAAGTAGCTTTCCTGAATCTGGTTTCTCAGACTTTTGCTCAACTGAATGTTTTTTCTGTTAGTAAAACATGTAATTACCGGAAAGAAATAAAAAACCTCCAAAACCTAGCTTTGATTTTATGGGTAATTCAAAAGCTACCTTTATAACAAAACCAAACAAAAAGAAAAGAGTAATTATTTAATTCCTCAGTCAAGGCATGCTTTGTAGCAACTTTCTGAGCAACGCAAAACAGTATAGCCTGAGCAAGGCAAAGCAGTATAATTTAATTTTCAAATGGGGAATAAGTCTAATTGTCTACCAATCACCATGTTTTTCTGCAGGAGAGAGGCAAGAAAGATTTTTCTGTGCAAGCTAAGGGCAAGCAGACACCAGCAAGAAAACACAGGAAAATTGTTTGTAACTTGAACAAGAATGAAGAGAGAAGCCTTTTGTCTGAAATGAATGGAATGAGATAGCCCAGAAACACAAACTACTGAGTTTTACAGTGGAGTCTTAGGAGCTGATTTTTTATTATTGTATGCACTATAGGTGAGCCTTTGGATAAATTAACCAGGCCCTTCCCTGAAGTAGTCAAAATAAATAATTTCCTTGCCTGGATTAGACTGAGGAGCAGTGGGGAAGAGTGATATTCCATTAATTTTTAAGTAATGTTTCTAAAAACCTGTTTTCATTCTACTTTTACTCCTCTCTTTCCTCCATCTTTTAAATGATGCTCTACCCTTCAGTTGTAAGCATTCTGATCAAGGAAGTTTGATTGCTTATATGTGGTAGATGGGCCTCACACCCTATCAGAATATAGAAGAAGGCACAAAAGGAAGGAGTCAAGTCATTTACTGGGACACTGTGACTCTCATGGCTTTGTGGTCATTTCATCAGTGTTAAAACTGCAGCCTGTTGTCTAGCCTAGACCAGATTCTGCCAGTGTTACTTACATCGATATCTAATTTCAAAAGGGAGCTCTAATCCAATAGTGTAGTTCTTAAGGGGAAGATTATGGAGCATTTTGTTTTGAGGGCACTCACGAACCATGTCCGGGACAACCAGGGGATCAGGCCCGGCTAGCACAGGTTCATGGAAGGCAGGTCCTGCTTGACCAACCTGATCTCCTTCTATGACCAGGTGACCTGCCTGGTGGATGAGGGAAAGGCAGTGGATGTGGTCTACCTGGACTTCCGTAAAGCCTTTGACACTGTCTCCCACAGCATTCTCCTAGAGAAGCTGGCGGCTCACGGCTTAGACAGGTGCACTCTTCGCTGGGTAAAAAACTGGCTGGACGGCCGAGCCTAGAGAATTGTGGTGAACGGAGTTAAATCCAGTTGGCGGCCGGTCACGAGCGGTGTTCCCCAGGGCTCAGTACTGGGGCCGGTCCTGTTCAATGTCTTTATCAATGATCTGGATGAGGGGATCGAGTGCTCCCTCAGTAAGTTTGCAGACGACACCAAGTTGGGCGGGAGTGTTGATCCGCTGGAGGATAGGAAGGCTCTGCAGAGGGACCTGGACAGGCTGGATCGATGGGCTGAGGCCAACTGTATGAGGTTCAACAAGGCCAAGTGCCGGGTCCTGCACTTCAGCCACAACAGCCCCATGCAACGCTACAGGCTTGGGGAAGAGTGGCTGGAAAGCTGCCCGGAGGAAAAGGACCTGGGGGTGCTGGTCGACAGCCGGCTGAACATAAGCCGGCAGTGTGCCCGGGTGGCCAAGAAAGCCAATGGCATCCTGGCCTGTATCAGAACTAGTGTGGCCAGCAGGAGCAGGGAGGTGATCGTGCCCCTGTACTCGGCACTGGTGAGGTCGCACCTCGAATCCTGTGTTCAGTTTTGGGCCCCTCACTACAAGAAGGACATGGAGGTGCTGGAGCGTGTCCAGAGAAGGGCAACGAAGCTGGTGAAGGGCCTGGAGCACAAGTCTGATGAGGAGCCGCTGAGGGAACTGGGACTGTTTAGCCTGGAGAAGAGGAGGCTGAGGGGAGACCTCGTCGTGCTCTACAACTACCTGAAAGGAGGTTGTAGCGAGGTGGGTGTTGGTCTCTTCTGCCAAGTAACTAGCGATAGGACGAGAGGAAATGGCCTCAAGTTGCACCAAGGGAGGTTTAGACTGGACATTAGGAAAAATTTCTTTACTGAAAGAGTGGTCAGACCTTGGAACAGGCTGCCCAGGGAAGTGGTTGAGTCACCATCCCTGGAAGTATTTAAAAGACGTGTAGATGAGGTGCTTAGGGACATGGTTTAGTGGGCATGGTGGTGTTGGGTTGATGGTTGGACTCGATGATCTTAGAGGTCTTTTCCAACCTTAATGATTCTATGATTCTATGATTAAGTGCAAGGTATGACATTGTATGGACCGAGCTGAACTTAACTGAAGTTATTCATCGTCTCTGTGCCACTATGGTGGGTTCTACTGTATCAGCTATCTGACCGTCTGTTACTTTCATAGTAGAGAGTTTCAGGGTTTCCATATGGCATTACACTGTTTTTCAGCAGTTGTTCTTCAACACAAGGCTGAACTGAATTATTGCAATCAATAGGTTAGCTGAATAGGACCTCTTCAGTTTGCAAAGCAATCGGGTCACTGAATTTTCTATTAATGTATTTCTTCCAAATGCCATACCATGAAATACAATAAGTGGGATTCCAACTGATTTGATATTTTTGCTAAAATACGACTTACTCTCCAAGCTGCTTTGCAGATCACCATACAGGTGCTGTTCTGATTGACCTGAATCACTGAAGTGAGTGTGTAGGACAAGGTCTCCGAGACCAAAATCTAAAGACAACTGAAAGCAGGCAGTGCAAAGAGCTTGCATTTATGCTTATGAGTCTAGTAATCATGATGAGTTCTGTGTTCTATAGACTCTTTCAGCTCCAGGCTGCAGTAAACATTAAAGTGGGTATTTTCCTCACCTTGGCCTGTTCTTCAGTGGATAACATAGCATAATTAATTTTAGTATAATTAATTTTGGCAGTAAGAGGGTTCAAAATGAATTTAAGCCTTCAGTTAATCCTAATAGGTGCTGCTGAATCCATTTATCACCATCCTTTGTGACTGGCAGCCAGCACAAAACCCAGTAGTAAATGCAAAACTGGCTGCATGCCCACAGAGTTGGCAGGCTCTGAGACACTGAATGAATGAATGAGAACATGAAGTAAGCAAGAGAACTTTGATTTTATATGCAAGAGCCCACTGGAGCTCCAACAAAACTCTGTTCTGTTCAAATGTCCCTGCTAACGCAACACAATAAGCTGACAAGAGACAGCAAATCCACTTGACTAAAAATAAAACTGAAATCCAACACGATATGCTTGCCACTGCAAGATGAGCATTTTTCCAGCCTAAGCAATACTCTGCAATTATCCCAGGGACTGGATGGAGACAGAGGGCAGGAAACCTGGGATGGCTGGATTATTCATTGCAGTCTGTTCTGCTGTTTGCATCGTATTTAGTTTACATTGGCCCCCATTGCACTTCTTACTTGATAACTGCATAAAGGATTCATTTGAATGGAGGTTGCCATTTACATGGAAGAAGATCAGCAACAGCTATGCCTTGCCTGGATTCACAGGTAGCATGCTGAGGAAAGTAATCCTACTTTTTTTTTTTCCTTTTCAGAAAATAAGTATTTGTATTTTTCATAATTGCACTGAGGAGTGTCAAACAGAAATAAAATTCTATAGCCAGACACTGCACATAAAAACATTAAAAGAGAGGTATAAGGTATTGCTTTTCTTATGCTATACATGGTGGATAGAGAATGCAGATGATTTGCTCAAGATCACATCCAAGAAATATGTAGCAGAACCTAGAAGTGGACCCACATACATTAGATAGAAATGAACCATGATTAGTAGTTGTAGTTGATAACCAGTAAATCTAGGTCTATAGCTTCAGACTTCAAAGATATTTACATGCTGTATTAAATATCTCGGCATCAACCACAAAAGTAATTGCTGCCTAATTTCAGCCTTCAGATGATCCTGTTTAGACCTTGTAATATACAAGAAAATTCTGAGGTAGGGTTTGAGGGAGCTGATGCTCATTTAAATGACTTTACCTATTACCAGCAATGAGTAATCGCCCTGGAAAATTCAAGTTGTTCTACTCATACAAGCTCAGTCACAAAGAAAACATTCCTGAGAACTTCCTGACGGTCAAAATAATCAGTATTTCCATTGTCCTACTAATAGGAGGAAGGAGGACATAAAACCAATAGAACTAAAGGACTGACTGAAAACTTCTCTTACTTGACAATGGTGTTGGGATTCAGGAAACATGACATAAGTAAACAAGAAGTGCTGGTTTCTGAGGTATATTCTCTGTGTTGACACTCAGCTTTTAAACCTAGAACTGATAAGATTTGTTTTTCATTAATAGTGTTAATGATGCATAATCCATCTCCCTGTCTCAAGAAGAATGAAGCATCTCACTCGGATTTTACTTTCTGCTCCACTTCACTTCCTGGCACTATAACATGCTGAACCTTTTAAAAATAGCCAGATAATTAAAACACATTAACATTTACTGATGCACCATCTGGATTTGACCTACTTCTGGATTAAAACTTTGATGGCAGCGGGGATGGTGTCCAGGACATGCTCTTGGCAGCAAACTGTAACCTGCATTATAGAGGAGGACTGCTAATCTGAGATCCTAACAGGAGACAACTCATTGGGTTGCTGAGTCAGTTCTCAGCATTTGGAAATGACAGGATCATCAAAACTGCTTCAAACTGAGTACCACATAAGAGATGGTATTATCATTTGAAGTAAAATAGTGTTCTCAGACTATGCGAAATATTCAATCCTGCATATGACAACACTCCCTATACTAGTGGGTAATTTCCCTTGTGACTTCCTACTGACTCCAGTGTGGTGACTCTCCAACCTTGTAAATAATGAAACAATTTCTGCATCCCAATAAAGCCTTTCTTATAAAATATAACACAGGCAAATCCCTAAAAAAATGTTTCAGTGATAATAAATACTTGGTTTCAGCTTCTTAGCCTTCCTGACATCTTGAAAGCCATTTAGCATGCTGGTTTTGTCCATGTCTCTGTGCCCTGGAGAGCTTAACAATTAAGCCAGAAGGCTTTATTAGGATTTCCTAGGATGGCCCAGCAGTATATTTGAGGTGACAGAGTTTCAGATCAATTCCACTCCTCTGAAGCACATAAGCAACACATACTTCTGATCACAGAGGGGTGACTAAACCAGAAGTCTGTGTGCTTCCTTCTCTCATTTTGTCACAAAATTGCTATGGGTACAGGTAGGTCACAGAAAAAGGCAAACAAAATATAGTGATGAAAATTCTAGTTGCTGTTTCTTTTACTCCATCGTGGTAGAGCTATCACTTTAGGACTAAATGGAGCTGCTCTCCATCATACAGGAAAACAACACACTTATCTGGAAGACACGAAGTTATCTGCTATTTTTTATACCCTGACATTGAACTAAGAGTTCAAATGATAACCTACTGATCAGTATTTTACAGAATTCATGTGTAAGATATGGAGCTTGACTATCAGGGCACAAGCCAAGGGCTACAGAAATCGGCAGGACTCTCTTATTGAGCACAGCAGGTTTTGGACTAGACACTGAAGCTGAGTGATCCAGAAAGAACCCAGTTCTGCTTTAGGCACTAACATTAATGTCTTCTTTCCAAAATAAGGACCAACACATTGTGTTTGGGTGTTGGCACTTCCCACCTTGCTTCCCAGCATCACACACTGCATGGGGCACCCACAGCTCCTGGGATCAATCTCTCTTTGAGCAAAGGTTGGAGAACTCAATGAGACTGCTCTAGAACCCTCAAGGTGTTTTGGTAACTTTCCATCCATTAGCTAAAAGACAGGGGGGAAACTGTTGCAATTTTTTTACTTTACTGAAAGTTTTACTTTACTGAATTTCTTTTTTGACCACTACCGTAAACAGGAAAAAACCCCAGACATGCTCAGCCAGCCTCAGATGCCTTTTGCATACAGAAATCCTGACATTTTAAAAGTCTGGGATCTGGAAAGGAGTCATGAACATACCAGAGGCTGGAGTCAGAAGGTTTTTCATTAGTGTGGCTAATCCCTGACTTTTGACCACAAATGATATAAAATGACGGGAGTCTTTCTGTGGAAGGACTCTGTTCTTTCCTCACCCTGGCAGGCAAGGAAAGCTCAAGACGTCTGGTTGAGGGATACGTCTGTGTGGTGAGTGCCACAGCAGATGTAGGGCGAAACCTCTGTCAAGCTCATCACTTCAAGGAGCAGCTAGTCATATACAAGCCACAGTCAATTTACTTCTCATTGGGAGTAGTTGATCAAATTAAAGGGGAGAAATGTGCAGGATTGAGGCTAAAACACTCAGAGACACCCTCACCGTGCCAGGTGCTTGGCTGGCTGTGCCATGGGTTCCTTGGGGAGTCGGGGTCCTCAAGGAGGCCGCATCCTACAGCAGCTCCTCAGGGTGTGCAGTGTGACAAACCCCACGAAAGCCCCAGGCCTCCACCCCTTCAAAGTGTCTGCGCCACCAGGCCAGTTCCTTCTGGAAGCTTCCAGGCACCAGGTTGGCTCTTGTGGAAGCTTTAAATCCAGTTGGCGGCCGGTCACGAGCGGTGTTCCCCAGGGCTCAGTACTGGGGCCGGTCCTGTTCAATATCTTTATCAACGATCTGGATGAGGGGATCGAGTGCTCCCTCAGTAAGTTTGCAGACGACACCAAGCTGGACGGGAGTGTTGATCTACTTGAGGGTAGGAAGGCTCTGCAGAGGGACCTGGACAGGCTGGATCGATGGGCTGAGGCCAATTGTATGAGATTCAACAAGGCCAAGTGCCGGGTCCTGCACTTCGGCCACAACAACCCCAGGCAACGCTACAGGCTTGGGGAAGAGTGGCTGGAAAGCTGCCCGGAGGAAAAGGACCTGGGGGTGCTGGTTGACAGCTGGCTGAACATGAGCCGGCAGTGTGCTCAGGTGGCCAAGAAGGCCAATGGCATCCTGGCCTGTATCAGAACCAGTGTGGCCAGCAGGAGCAGGGAGGTAATCGTGCCCCTGTACTCAGCACTGGTGAGGCCGCACCTCGAATCCTGTGTTCAGTTTTGGGCCCCTCACTACAAGAAGGACATGGAGGTGCTGGAGCATGTCCAGAGAAGGGCAACACAGCTGGTGAAGGGTCTGGAGCACAAGCCTTATGAGGAGCCGCTGAGGGAACTGGGACTGTTTAGCCTGGAGAAGAGGAGGCTGAGGGGAGACCTCATCGCGCTCTACAACTACCTGAAAGGAGGTTGTAGCGAGGTGGGTGTTGGTCTCTTCTCCCAAATAACAAGTGATAGGACGAGAGGAAATGGCCTCAAGTTGCGCCAAGGGAGGTTTAGATTGGATATTAGGAAAAATTTCTTTACTGAAAGAGTGGTCAGGCCTTGGAACAGGCTGCCCAGGGAAGTGGTTGAGTCCCCATCCCTGGAAGTATTTAAAAGACATGTAGATGTGGCGCTTAAGGACATGATTTAGTGGGCATGGTGGTGTTGGGTTGATGGTTGGACTCGATGATCTTAGAGGTCTTTTCCAACCTTAATGATTCTATGATTCTATGAAAGTTTGTGTAGCAAAACAATGTGGTGAAGTGATGTAGGTCCCTCGTGCACCAGCCTTCTACGTACTAAGTTTTAAAAGGCTTAAGGACCAAAGATTTCATTTTGTTTGTTTGCTTTATTCCGGTTTTTTTTGTTACAACCATTGCTGATGTAGATGCAAGAGATGAACTCTCAAGTTATTTATATTCTGATCTGTGAGGCTATCTTTCTGCCAAGAGTCTTTCAAGTATGTGCTAGCTACTCCATTTATTTTGTCCAGATTTAGCTATTGATTTTGCTCTCTCAGCCCAGCATAGTTCTGCGTGACACTGAGAGACACATGCATGCACACTTTTCCAAATTTATCCCTTAGAAACCTAAACCTAAGGGAAGAGAAGCAGCTAGACCACTGACTACCTCAAGAATTTTATGATACTTCTTGCTGAGGGTGTAAAGCATTGGTGACCAACCTCACTTTCCAACCTGCTGCAGCAACATCAATCTCTGCTTGCCTCATCTGTAGCTACCACCACTCATTGCACTACCTCCTTCAGTGTGTAAAGGCCACAGAACCAGAAACTGCAGTAGGGACATTCTGGAGTGAGAAATTAAAGTTTATGAGAAGATGCTTAGGTCTGTAAGAAGAGCTGACATGAGATGATCATTATTTTCCTTGATCACATTTGTTGCTTCAGAGAAATGTCATGTTTCAGGGGTATACTAACTACCCAGGAGGGACTGGAAAGGAACCTTGTTCTTTCACTCCTTGCTGCATAGTGGTATTCATATTGCATTTGCATTCAAATACTTCCTGAGAGTCTGATTAGTATGTCTTTGTCACAGCAGCTCAGTGTTAAAAGACTGAGTTGAAATGAATTGTCTCCCGAAACAGAGAAATCACTGAGTGTTGGCCACTGGTTTTATGGCCTTCCTCTGCAACATGGCTTGCTTTCAAGGGTCATTTGGTAGAGATGGAGCCAGTCCTGCATTGCCTACAGTCTATTTCTCTGCCCTCTATGAATCTAGAATCTTCAGTGTCTGCTGAGCACAGACAGTCCACTGGAAAAGTCTCACACCGCTTATGAATCTGCTACTGCCTGTCCTTGAGTTTTATAGTCCACTGGAACTAGATATGATGCTGACATTCAGATCTGATTTTCCCTGCAGTTTATGAGCAGTTGGATCCACGGTTTTTGGATCACACATATCTCTAGTGTCAACACAACAAAATGGATGTGATAAAATGAAATGAAAAACCAGCAGTGCTCTGTCAAGACCAGTCTGGTTACTGCATAATAGAAATTAGTTCTTGACAAAGACTTTTGCTTCTGTAATGCCCAGAGGACCTTGTGGCTAAGATAAAGCCTAATTTGTTTAATGACTTTCATGCCCAGAAAGAATAAAGACATGCTCTATCCACACATCAGCAGCTGGACGTCTGGAAACCTTCGCTTAGAAAGAAAAATTAAAATGGATAACCATCTTTTTGTCACAAGATTTTCCCCCTTCCTCCCTTTTCTCGGGGCGGTCGGCAGCACTTTGCAGTTAGTAAATCTGTTTGGCAGGTAATCTGCCACCCATAGACCAGATGCTGCTTTGGCAAGGTTAGCTCTCGTGTTGCCATGGCAAAGCTCAGGCAGGCAAATGACACGGATGCCATGGCATGTTGCCAAGGTAATCTGATGGCACAGGCCTTTGTTAATTGAAAGAGGGAAGAGGGCTGGTGCAGCCTGCTTTTCCCTGCCAATAAAGGCTGAACTTTGAGCAGGGTGCAGGACTAATTAACTGCCTCCACCAGCTGTTGGCTGTAGCATGCCAAATCTGACAAGTGGCCAGGGCTATGCATCCTTAACCCTTGCTGTCTTTTGGAGGAGAGGCAGCAGTTAGTGAAGCCGTTGGAACACTTGTAAAATTTTCTTTTCTTTGAAATACATCTAGTGAAAAAAAAAACCCAAAACCAAATGCTTGGAGGATAGTGGTTATGTTCCTCCTGAAGACCTGTGAAATTTTTTTTGGTTGGCTAATGACTCCTCCTGTGAACTGTGGGGACACAACAGCAGTTGGGTCATGTATATACTCTCCAGGTGCCTTGCAGAATAAAAAGATGATGTGCACTAAAAATTTCAACAGTGACTAGTGATATGTTAAAGGAATCTGATTTGGCGGGGAGAGAGGGGGAACATCTCCAATTCTGGACATGTTTACCTATGGACATCTCTAGCTCCGACTGTGCTAGGAAAAGCAGAGCAGTTTGGGTTGGAGGGACTTTGAAAGGAAGCCTTTCTGAAAGTGACTGGGAATAACTAATAGGTCCAGGGGTTTTATCAGAGGTTTCATTTCATGTCTTCATCTCCTGCTCCATGGCATGGCCAGGACTTTGGATAAGCAAAGACATGTCGTGTAGGCATGATCAATAAAACTCAGAGACTCCATAGATTTCAGCTCCATCCTTCTCAGCCGGTTTTGAATTTACATATTCCACTTATGGTGCCCAACCCAATCACCTGGAAACAAAAGAGAGCATGTGAGCAAGGAAAAGCGTATTTGCAGCAGCTTTTCTCCTCTGCAAATTACCTCATTCTGCTCCACAGTCTACAGGGTCACTGGCAACATCAGAGACAAGTCAATACTGCAGCAATGCCCTCACTAGTCCCGCCATGGCCAGGAGTAGAGATATTAATGCCAAATATAGGACAATGCCAGCAAAGAAACACAACTCAAATCTTTTTTGCTCCCAGGAACTGTTTTTACACTCCTTGTCAGTCCGACCAAGAGTTCTTCCTGTATAAGTATCATCTTTTATTTTAAACTCTTAATTGCACACTTACACAATGAGTTGTTTACCTGATTTTAAGTGATTTGGAGGCAAAGCACAAAAATGTTCATGTAGTCACTGCCTATTTCTTAGGCCACTTAAAATGTAGCTGCTTGGGAGCCCAGCTACAAACCCAGAGACTCATAAACACGCTCAGGGCACTCATACATGAACATTTGCGAACTGAGCTCAAAAGGGTTAAATCAAACTCTTTGTATTGCGGGTGAAACTCACAACTCTGGCCTATGTAATAAAGATAAGACCAAAACTCCTTGCTATAATGCTGATGATAAAGCCAGTTTCTATGATGGCTCTACTGCTACCTGCTGTTTATGGTTGCTATGTTGTCATTTCACCGGCTACTGCCAGACATCACTACTGTTGCTTGCCACCCTGTTTCATCTTGCCATCACTCATCCCAACAGGTCCTGCAACATTCCAGTCCTTTTACAAACAGTTAGTGGCATACAGGATCCTACACCCTGCTCACAGAAGGCCCTCCTCTTGGGCAGACCCTTCCAGTACCCTTTGGTTTTTGCTGTCTGTAGTCTCTAGCCAATGCAGGTTGCAATAACTGTCCATTTCCAGCATCCTGGATATAATTCTTTTCATTATTCTTTTTCTGGTGAATTAATTTCATTTATTCCACTAATGGAAGAAAAGTCACCCAGACTGTTCCTTAAGCGACAGGCAAATGATGCCTGGCCCATCCAGTTCATTCCTTTTGCTAAGCGAAGGGAAGGGGCCTTTGTCTCTGGACATCTGACTTGCCTGTCTTACTGCTCAGCAACAACTATCAACGAGTTCCCCTCTAATTGAAGGTTTCAGCCATGGGTCTTACAGCTGTAATGGATAAAATCTCTAAACTAACAGCATCTTTAGTCGGGGGTTAGTTTTGCCAATATGTGTCTACACGGAGAGAGGGAAAAAAAGAAAAAGAGTAACAGCCATAGTATTCTGTTGTTTGAAATAAGTCTGTTGCTTAAAAGGCTCTGGGCAGTGTAATTTTTACTTTTATAGGCATGGCCTGGATGTGTTTGACTTTTCAAATCCTCTCTTCAGAGATCCAAAGGGGTCTGTTTATAAAATCTGCATCTTAGACTCCTTCCTATACAAAGTTTAGAGAGCAGTTTCTACTGCTATGTATAAATTTATCCCTGATGCTTTATCCTTGGAAGAATCTCCTTCTAATTCAAACACTTCCTTTCACAGACAAAAAGGGTGTCTTAGACTGTTTCCTATACACACACCCACACACACATACTTACAGATATATATATATGTATATATGGAGAGAGAGATATGCTCTGGCTGCTGTGGGAGCCTTTGTACAAAGTCTGAAACATTAACTGTACAAGCAGCAGAGGAAAATCAGTGCTTCTTTTGATCAGTTCATTTCTCCTGCCAAGTAACCGCCTCTGTCCTTTCATACCTCAGGCTGCCTGCAACAGTTGTCAAGTCTCACAGAAGGAAACCAAGATGACTCCTACCTCCTGTTCCCACCAGAAGTAGGCCTGTAATTCATGCATTTGCACTGCAGCACCACAACCTCTCTTGTACTTGTTAGCTGGTTAGACAGTTGGAGGTAATAAGGGGAAAGAAATAGGTCAAGCACTGAGCGGAGGTTGGGAAGTATGTCATATAACGGTACCCTATTTTGTTCAAAAGCCTCCTCTTCAGTGGTGGAGCCTTGTGTATGGCATCTCCTCTAGCTGACCTGAAACATGCCAAACACGTGCCTCGGTGTGTGTTTTTCCCATACCCATTCTGTACCCATACTTACTGGGTTTGGGTGATGCCAAGAGCCCACTGACAATAACTACCTGCAAAGAAAGTACTGGAATTTTTTGTGCCTATTTAAGATTTTGACATGTTATAATAAGACTCAGAATTATAACACAAATTTTTTACCAGCTTTGTGTGTGAGCAAATGAGAGCTCAGAGAATTTCCACTAGCATTGTGATATTAGAATAACCACCTTCCCCTAGTGCATCCAAAGCTTCATCCACGTCTTGCATGTTCCTGCTTGTAGCATCCTGCAAGGGCTCCCTTTCCCACCAGCATATTTACATGGGGAAAGCATCCTGTGCTTGCAAGGGTTATAAGGCTATAACCTATGCTTACCCGAATTTGGCCCCCAGATGCAATCACTGTTGCTAAGAAGGTCATGCATGCGCTGCAGATATTAGGAGCCTGTCAGAGGCCTGCACGGTGTTTTTGAGCAGTTAATTAAAATCATGTATTTAGACACATTAGCACTTCCTTCTCTATGTGAGTGTGAGTGTGATATCTGCAGGAAGGGAAGTGTTAATCTGTTAGCAGCAATTGCATCATGTATATAGATCTTATCACAGTGTCTTCACTTTTCCTTTCAGTCTTTTACTGAAAGCTTTCAAACCTCCAAGCCTGAATCACAGCATATATTTTATTCACAGAAAACAAGGTCTTATTAAGTGAGTCTGCCATCTCTGGTCCATATAACACTTTGTGTATGTGCAAAACTAAAAGCAGATAAACCACAGTAACAGAAATGCAAAAATTTTGTCATAGTCATAATACTGTAACATTTCTTCATTTTCCTGGAAATTAATATTAATTTGAAGAAATCAAAGAAGATAGAAAGTCCAATTGTTTTTTTTTTTTAAAACCCTTTTATTTCAGTGGTGGATATCACTGATGAGATTCGTCAGTATCTCAATAGCTCTGTTCTGGATTTAACTCTCCATGGGTATCAGCAGAAGAACTGGAGGGGGTAAAAAAAATGTTGCTGGTGACACATAGGAATCAGAAGTTAATGACAGAGAAATGTCATTCAAGAGCAGCTGTCTGTGATAACATTTCCTTGGATTTCAGATCTGAACATGAGTCCTTTGAAATGTAATTGAACACAGGAGATTCCATTGAAAGTTGTTGTGATGACAAATCATTAATCAGTTTTGCTCTGAATCAGATATGTTGGTCATAATACAGAAATCAGAGGAGCATTTCCTGTTTTTGACCTCCAGTATCAACATTTTGTATGGCTCTGGGCTTCAGAGTTGTGTTAAAACTCATTGTTACAGAAAGGGACCATTTATAGAAGTTCCTTTAAAATGGACATTTTTGTAAACACAAGTTTAATCAAACAGAATAAGTAAAATAGATTCATTGAATGAAAAAGGGTTCTGATAACCACTACATTTTATCAACAAATACTTAGATACTATTTGACATTTTGTGTTTCATTTTTGAGCTACTCTCTGTTTTTTCTTTATTTTGAAATTTAATATTGGTTATAGATGAAAGCAGAAAACTGTTATTCTCTGGAAACCTAAGTATAACTGACCTGATATTGTACAACAGTCACGTAACACAAAGTGAAAACATTCTTGGAATTGATCCGTAAGAAGTAGTGCTTGTTCTCCAGCTGAACATGTTTTTGGCTTTTACTGTTGTGGTTTCATTGCTTTACAAACTAATTGGTTTCAAACCTGCTTAGAACAGGAAAACCTAACATACTCAGGGGTTAGCTGTTTCCTCCACTCAGTATGGTTGAAACACAAATTTACAGAAGCTGCATGGCTGAAAAAAAGCTAGGTAATTAACATAAAAAGCCATTTAACATTTATCAATGCTTAAGATTTTTTGCTAGCTGCGATACAGGGAATGAGAGGAAAATAATGTCATAGTAGAATGTAAAGTATAACTCAATAGAACAGAATATATGTTCAGGATTATCCAATTCATCTACATATTTATGTCCGTGACATTGTTCAGTGAAAATCAAATCAGAATACACTTGCTGAACGTTGCTATAGGTGGCTGGAAAGTTAAGGGAAAAAATTGGCTGAACTTTGTAGGCTGAAAACATGTCAGAAATTCCGTCCCCTTCTACGATCAGCTTCGGTGCTGGGTGATGCTGACAATGGAACTCGTGCTGGGAACAAATGTCTCTTTAATTCCCACCCCAAATCTCAACACTCCACTGTCATTCATAAAAGAAAACTCAAACAAATTATTTCTTACAAATAAAAATTCCCTTCCTCCTCCTCACAAGTCTCTCTAATTTTAGAATGAAGAAAACGTCTTTTGTGAGAAAGTTGTTTGGATGATGAGAGGAGAAGCTTCGAGAACTCACTGTGGAAAAAAATATCTTTTAAGGAAAAATATTACGTTTGAAAAAGGGTGAGAGGAGGGAAATGGATGCTCCAAAGTTTCTGATAATTTCCTGTAAGTCTTCAACAGGAAACTACACATGAAATTTTACCATCATCAAATGGCATATTATTCTACTTCAGTACATAACTCACAAAAGCATAACCAAATATACCACTGCACAGCACGTCATGAGGATAAGCTGTTTTTGTGGGGTTATAAATAAGTCTAGGCTGAGAAGAGCTTACAAGAATCTGGAAGAGCATTTTTTACCACAGCTACTGACATCTGTCTGTTGGGGGACTAGGAGCACCCAGCAAGGACCAAATATGAGTCTATTTCTGTGAGGCATTAAATTATTGGTAAAAAGACTTCAGAATATTTTTACAATGGAGTCCTTATTTGGACTTTAGGCTGGAGGAGAAGCACAGGCTTGGTTGGCGGAGTGAGTAATTCTAATACTTCATCAGTTTGGGTCATTTATAGTACTTGTATTTCACTTTCACTCTCCAGTCAATAGCAAAGAACATATCCACTGCTTAAAGCAAGATGGTCTTCTGGGACAAGCAGCCTTAGCACAGACCTGCCATTCTACCAGGGCATGATCTTTGCTTATTTTAAATCTGGGAGATGAAAAATCAACTTTCTGTGAGACTGGGTTAGTCAGTAGTCCCTGTCCATGGAAACAAAAAATAGCTGCAGTCAAGGAAAATTTTAAAAAGCAGTTGTGTTGAAATAGGTAATGGTTTATCTTCTCCTGAGATTAGGGCTTCAGTTTCCCTCTCTGGCCATCAGCACTTAGATAAACAAAACATCATACTGCTTCTGAAAGCAACAAAGGACTGAGCATAAATCCCTCTCAATTTCCTCCCTGCTCCCTCCCTGCAAAAAATAATTAACAAAAAACCCTGCCTCACAGGTTTCTCACAGAGACACTGAGCAGACAAAAAGAAAGGAGTTTCTACTCTTTGGTTGCCAAGCTTTTCAGGCTTGGTTTCAGAGAGGACGGTCATTTTGTACATGATCTCTTTCATTCCCTCTTCTTCCTCCTCTCTTCACTCCCAGCACTCCTATCCCAGTTGTAACACTTACAACTACCCTCAGAGAGGGTACAGTGTACCCTGTATTTCACTTTCTCTGCTGACCATCACAGTATTCCCTGCTCCTTTTATGCCTCCTTCCACACGAGAAGGACTTATCACTAAATAGCTTTTCTGTTCATCATTCCTTATCACATTGGAAGCAATTCCAGAAGGTTTTGGTTGCTGCATAGGCAGTATTTGACTAGATAAATATGGGTGCGCAGTATAAAGGTGTCCTGACATAATCTAATTCTGCCCTCCTCAGCTCCCAGCAATTAAGCAAGATTTGGTTGATTCCTACAACTTTGTTTTCACACCGTAAAATTCCTTGGACTTTTTGCTATGTTACATTGAGGATCCTGCATAACTGAGGATTGTGTCAGCACTGTGTATGGCAATAATTTCACTCTTTGGTCAGTCAAATTGATTAGATGAATGACCCTGAAGCTGTGTAAAAGCATAAATGTGCATAGGACTAGAAGGAGGATGTCTCCACTTGGTGCATATACAGCCTACACCTGTGCAGATCTTTCTTTCTCTGGCTTTTATAACATACCCATTATGCTGGGGAGCATGCTCAAAATCATCATAAGAAGTCATGTAGGATGGTTTGGTTTTTTTTTCAAGAAATACCTGTTTTCTTCAGGATTTCCCTACAGAAGTTGATCCCTGGGCATTTTTACCCTCATTGTTCTAAACGGATCTTCCAGAGTTCTTGGCTGTAAAGGTGCACTGTGGAGATTTGCATTGCAAATGTGGCATTGTAGGAACTGTGTATGCTGATCCCGGTGCGGGCAAGTTGTGTGTAATGAATGAGGGAGGCAGGGTGAGGCTGTTGAAACAAAAATTATTTCAAGCCCCCTAAAATCAATTTATATCTTATGAGATTTGGATGACCACGTGGGTGAAAGATCAGAGACAAAAGCAGATTCTTGCTCTAGCAGGTCCAGAAATGCATAAATCTCACCCTGACACACTCGGGAACTACCACCACTCATGTAATAGACAGATATCTCAAAAACTCATTAGACTGCTGTCATGGTTTAACCCCAGCCAGCAACTAAACCTCACACAGCCACTCGCTCACTCCACCCCGGTGGGATGCGGGAGAGAATCAGAAGGGTAAAAGTGAGAAAACTCGTGGGTTGAGACAAAGACAGTTTAATAGGGAAAGCAAAAGCCGCGCACGCAAGCAAAGCAAAACAAGGAATTCATTTCCTACTTCCCATCGGCAGGCAGGTGTTCAGCCATCGCCAGGAAAGCAGGGCTCCATCACGCGTAGTGGTTACTTGGGAAGACAAACGCCATCACTCTGAACATCCCCCCCCTTCCTTCTTCTTCCCCCAGTTTATATGCTGAGCATGACATCATATGGTATGGAATATCCCATTGGCCAGTGTGGGTCAGCTGTCCTGGCTATGCTCCCTCCCAGCTTCTTGTGCACCTGGCAGAGCCTGGGAAGCTGAAACGTCCTTGACTAATAAACATGATTAGCAACAACTAAACCATCAGTGTGTTATCAACATTATTCTCATACTAAATCCAAAACATAGCACTATACCAACTACTAAGAAGAAAAGTAACTCTATGCCAGGACAACTGCAAACCTTGTAGAGACAGAAAAACTTAAACAATATCCCTGACAGGCTTTTGGTGACTACATGAGAGTTTTGGTATATGTCTTTTGTTGGAAGTATTGATCATTTTGATATTTTTCATTAGTTAATGAGTGATTTCAGAATAGTACATCCCCTACATCTCAGAATAAGCTCTGCCTACAATGTGTATATTTGATGCAATTTGCTTGTGAAGTCACGTGTCTAAAGCAGAAAACAAGTTTCTATTTCTTTTCAGGTCACTTTCTACAGAAAGGAAGCCAAACCACTGACTTCATGAGAAAAGAAAGGAAAAACAGTATCAACTGAGACAAATTTGACTTTTTCAGCTCCTGAAAACATAATTAATCTTGTACCAGTATTCTTACATGGCAGTGCGACTGACAGTTACTTTTCAAAAGAACAATTATTAATCTTCCAGGTAACTCAAAAATCAGTGACTCAAATTAGGTTTCTAGATCTGTACGAGTAAGAATGGAAATAATTGGTGATCTTTTGAAAATAACGGTCTGTACAATGATCCACCTTTAGAGTCCTGTTTTGTAGGACTTTTCTCTAGTTTTCAGGAACACCTGAAACTTTTCTGAATTATCTTATCACCTTAGAACATGTGATTGAGATCCCAGAAAATCTTCAGCCTGAAAAGCAAACAACTCTTCCCTCCTCACTGCTGGCTACAAAGTCCTCTCGTTTCCCAGCCTGTGACTTGTCTGAGACAGAGATGTCCTCACCACCCTATTTCCCCATGACAGAACAGAGAAGTTACTCATCTGCTCTTCGGGTGGAAGAAAAGGTTAGAAAAACACACAGGGCTATTGACTCACCCACAAAGGGGCAGAGCTGTGTGTGTATGTACAGTGAAATACCACTGCACACTTCTACCTGTATGTGGAAACAAAAGATTTGCTTGTGGTGAGTAACTGGTGCTGGGGGCTGTCTTGTTTGTGTGACAGCTGATCATACCCAGAAAACGGGAGAATTCCTTTAATTTTTCTCATGCAGGTGCATCATCTGAGAAAGGAAAGGCTCTTCTGCCTCCACCATAATTTGGACTGTACCTGGTTCTTTCCACTCTTCTTCCCACAAATTCAAAAGTTCAGAAGGTGGTGGATGTATTTAGAAATGAAAGGCTTGATACCATTGGGAATTTCTGAACTCACCACTGTGATAGTAAATAAGTTGACAAAGCAAAAGGTTTAATGTAGCAGAAATACCATTAATGGAGGACATGTTTTTAAACAAAAATGCAAAGTTATCACTGGACATATTTCTCTCATCTCAAAGCTTGGATTGAAAGTGCTCTAGATTGATGTGAGTTCACATATAAGACTTGCAGCTTGCAACCCCAGAGGTCTCCTGAAGAGTTTGTCAACTAGACTGTGGTGGGCATCTTCTCAGGAGGCTTAAATTTATTACAGAGGCTTGCACCTCCCCTTGAAGATATTAAGGGAGTTACAAAATGAAAACAGTTTGAAAAGCACTGATTTAGACTGTTATGAAAAAGCCCAACAGAGGCTCAGACACCCTGGCTATGTTCTATTATCCTCAAGAAAACCCTTCCTGTCAGGAGGACTGAACTGGAGCCAATAAATGACCATTCACAGCCAATGAGGGAAAAAAAAAAAAACAAAACAGAAGAAAAGTGCTGTTGGTTAGTTGGCAGACTTAAAGCAGCTTTACTGGGGTAAGTTTTATCCTTGCGTGAGTGTTGCTTTAGCCAAGGAGCAGCTCCCAATCCTTGTTACACAACTCAGTGAGGCATAATTCCCTTAATACAAAGCCAGGAAAAACAAAACACATCAATGAATCAGAAAAGTATCTGACTGAGAACAGTGATCTCTGCAATCTGGAATTTATACTAAAAGTCCAATTGTAACTAATGTTTACAAGATGCAGGTTAGTAAAACAGCACACACAAACCCTCCGCTTTCATTTCGTATCCCTTGCAGTCCTAACTTGCTAGATGAGAGAGGAAATGTTTGCATTAATTAGCGCATAGACTTGAGGGCCAGTAGTCCTGGGTTATTTTCCAAGCTCTGGCACTGATTTGCTGTCGTCCAATCCTTGCTTATATTAAAACCATGTTTACTGAACTGGTTCAAGAGTGCTTAAGGCTACAGTGCTTTAAGCACACTTTAGCTGGATGGAGTGAGACATTACTAGAGTAGTGCTCTCTGCCTACTACCAATAACGCTCTTTTGCCGAAAATCATAGTAGCAGTAACCTTTAAAACCAAAACTTTTGTAATTGACTCACCAAAAGGTACGCACATTTGAACAAGAGCTTCTGGGTGTGAGTCTTATCCTGTGTGACCCACCGCTCTACCCTGTTTTCTCGTGTACTGAGTCTCAAATTCAACACTTCAAAAGTGCTTTTTCTCACTTCAGTTTTTTTGAATTGAATCCAGAAGAAGATGAGTTGATCAATGCAGAGGGCTTTTAAAAGTCAAAGCAGTCATTGTGTCTGTAAGAAAAAAAAAAGTCTCCTTCTTTTTGATCTGAAAAGGTTTACTTCCATAAAAACATCCAGCCAGCAATTACAGGGATGTTATGAACAAGATTTTTGAAAAACTATTGTCGCTTACTTCACCTTCATCCATACCATGAAAAATACAGGATATATTCTTTATTAATGTACCATGGTAATAGTTTGAATTTTCATCTTCTGAGAATTTTGTCCCATTGGACAAAAGTGACAATTTAAAAAATAAATTCAAAAGTAATTTAGGTAACATATTTATCTATATTGACAAGACTAAATGATACCAGACACTCAGAAGGCTCAAACTGGTATTTTTTTTGGAAATTATTTTGCAATTAAAATTAATTAGATGCCTATGACTGGAACCCTCAGTTAGGTTAGAGAGCTAATATAAAACTATAAGGGACTAACTAAGAAGACAGGAACTAGTAGTTTATCTAATATATTTGGTTAGTGACCTTGTTGCAAAAATTTGGACTGTATTAATGAAATTTGCTAGTGGCACAAATCTGGAATTGCATCAACCATGTAGTGAAAGATGAGAATATCAGAAGTTCATTTGGACACCAGATATTAATAACAACAATTTTTGCTAAGAGCTGTGTGCCCTTCAGTTGGATATGATACAGAAAGAGAGATCTGAATGCATCAATCAGTTTCAGAGGACTCTGAGTCAACACTGGGATTTGGCCAAGTAAAACGTAATCCAAAATTGTATTAGGTGAGAATACTGCAAGTATAGTGCATATAGTTAATGTATTCAGTCACCATTACCTCTGCTCATTCAAGTTGGAAAGAGGTAAAGGATGCTACTGAGATAGGGAGAACTACCTTATTCCTCCCCAGATTTCCCGGCTAGACCTACATGCAGTGAAAAAATATGTATGCGCTGAATTTAATGTTTTGCAGCTCTTCAGACTTGCTGCACATATGCACAGCACATGTTTAATACCTTAGCAGTAAGTCTGACACCTCCAGGGATACAATGTCCAGGGGTAACACTTCTGGGAAGTGTTGGACCAAGTAGATATACTATTGAGCTCAGCACGTCCTGCAGAAAGACTTAAGATTTTTGGACCCTGCCTGATTAGAGTTAATACACAGTGGGTTTAAGTGAGACAGAAATCCTGGGCACATGTATAAATCCACAGATTTCTTACAGAAATATAGGACATGCTCATGGAAACCAATAATGAGGGGAAGAGAGAGTTTCACTTGTAAGAGGAGCCTGAAAGCATTGGCTTGCTTAGTATGTCAAAATTAATGCTGAGAAGGGATGCCATTACTGCCTCTTAATGCATCAGGGTATATTTCATGGAAAGAATTGATTATTAAAGCTATAGAAACATGTCAGCACAAGGCTGAATGAGTGAAAACTGACCATGCATGACTCAAGGCTGGAAACTGGTTGCAAGTTTCTAATTACCAGATGAGGGAGTTTTCTGGAAAAATGGGAATAGAAGGACTAAAAAAAAGACTTATTGTTTTTACATGGCACTTGATCTATTTGGGAGGAAGACTGCATGCCAAAGGATGTCTGTGACAGCCAGATCAATACAATCAAGATCCTGAAGTCACACAGAGTGAAAGGTAAGCAGGGATTTGGGTGCGGTGGGGCTCATATCCAGACCATGAAGAAGCAGTATCACACACATCAGTCTAGGCACAGCTTCAAGGGTTTCAGCCACTTCCACAGTGGAATTCTTTTCTTCTTTTACTCAGAACCATAACATCTCTTCGAAGAGATATGTCAGCTCAAATCAGCAACAGGCTGAGTTTCTTAAAGCTGAGCTCAAGTGGTCAGTCTGTAGAGGTTTGAATGATTTGCGTTAAGAATCTGACAGTGCAATACCAGTTCACTTTCTTTTTTTTTTTTTTTTCAAATCCTTTTTAACGAGCTTTGCAGGCAAAGAAATTTAAAAACAGGATTGTATGATTTCCACCTTTTCATGTAGCAGTCTGGTAGATACCAGCAATTTAGCAAAAAAAAATGAAGGCAGAGCTAACACAGAGATAGAACAGGAAAAAACAAACATTCATGATGCTTTGCCTGCTGTAAAGAAATGTAAAATGTGATTTCAGACATGTGATCTATCCATTAAACTTTTCCTAAACTTCTGCTTATAGACAGTATTACTTTTTATTTCACTGAGATCTGTATTTCTGTAACCAAGCTCAGGGGCTGTGCAGTTTAGAAATACTTCGTCTCAAAGTACAAAGGCAAAAACTCTCCTCCATCACTCCTCTGCTGATTTTTTCCAGAGGATTTTTTCCTGTATTTTAGAAAAAATTACCTAGCAATGTATACATTGGTATGGGAGTGTGCAGTTACGCAGAAAATGGATTTTAAAGGAGGTTGACAATCCAACAGAAAAATGTATTTTCCTATTGAATGGTGTTCAGTCCAAACCAGAATATTTCCCCTGGCTTAATCCTGACAACACCATCTCCTGTTACTTTGGATTTACTCCTGTTCCTAGTTTTACAAGACACAGAGTGCAAATCCCTATTGACAAATAATTACTGAAATACCCATCCATAGTGTTACAACCCACGATTATATCATCCTTTGATGGAGGACTCTGCTCTTTAGCCCCTTTTTGACCCCTTCCCCACATGCTAAAAATAAAAAAATGGGGTCAGTGTTATGAAAAGTAACAAGCTAGCTCTTCACCTTTTGCTTCATAGCCAGATCTGAGAACAGATGGAAATGTCTAGGACTTCAGAACTATTATCTGCATTTCATTTGCCACTTCATTCCACAAAAATCCTCCTTGTTCTCTTCAGCACTTCTTAAAAATTGTCACTGAAATACTTAAACCTCTAAAAAGAAATAGATTGTATATAGCCTGAAGGTAAAGTAAACACACAAACTGAGGTCTTGGAAGGCTGTGGAAGAGGAGTATCTAAATGACCTCCTCCTCATTGAAGTCTGGGAACTAGCTGATGGATCAGCAGCAAGCCTGATGGAAGTCATGCCAGGGTATAAAAAAAGAGAGACACAAGTGTTAAAACAAGTGGCACCTCCCACTTACCGATGTCTAACGCAGAGGGGTTGCACTGTCCTCCCCAAAGCTCAGACGTGTCTCACCTATTTTGCTAATGTCAGGGTACATCTCCAAGCATGTGGGCTTTCTGGTAGCTGGGAAAGAGGCTATGGATTGCTGTTTTAAGAAACCGAGGAGGTGGAATAACAAAAGATTTATCCCTAATGAAATGAACATGGAGGTAACGAACACATCATGGAGCAGGAGCTTGTGTTTTCTCTGAAGAACTGGCGCCTGACTTCCATTCACCTCCTCTCAGCATGGAAGACTAAGATTTATATTATAGTTTGGAATGATGTGGTGAAGTTGATTTCAAACCTACACTCATTCACTAGTGCTGAGGATTCAAGGCACTCCTGTGTACTAATGCCATGGGTTAACTACTTAATACAGCAATACAAAATTCCTAACTTCAACCTTGAAGGAAACATGCCTGTTCCAAACACTACTTACGCACATATTTAAATGCCCTAAATATGAGCACATGACAGTGTTTTTATGAATCAAAGCCATAACTCACTCGATTTCTGAGCCCAGAAATTTTGCTTATTTGCATTAGCTACTTAATATTTCTATAATAAGATATAACTATCTTTTTTTAAAAAGTGTTGATATTGCTATAACTGCTCCATAATTACTTGGTCGTATTTCCATAGTACCTATTTTGTTCTTAATATACATGAGGTCCAGAAGCAATATTTTCTGATCTTATACTCTGTGAAAGTTAGAGGTGGAAAGCTTTTCAGACTAGATAGTTCATCAACGTACAACTGTAATGTATTCCTTATTAATATTGAAAATTTTAACTAGAACTAATGATGGATAAATTAGTTAATAAATAGCTAGTGAAACAAAATCTGTCCTGTCTTATAATGCCATATGTATTCCTTGTCTGTCTCAATAGCCGGGCCACAAAAGTTTTTGCTGATAATAAAATTTAAAAAGAAGCACTGATTTTCTGGACTACTGTAAAACTGATCTGCAGACCACTAAGCCAGTGGAAAGATTCCAGCTGACTTATACATGCTGTGGATGAGTCCCTTTCTCCTTTCTATTACCAGTTGTAGACTTCACCGACAAATACCACTTTTCTCCTTTAAAGCTCTCCTCCTGAGCGCAATTTTGTGAGAAAACATCAAATGTATAAAAGAATAATTTTAAAGTTAGTTTGATCTTAACTATGTGCAGTGCTTTAGAATAAATATTTAAAGCCATGCAAGAGATGTCACATGAATTTACCAAACACAGATTGAGCCAGATTAGCTCCATATCTTTTAATGAGAAATGAATTTTAGACGAAGAAACTTTGGTAGATTAAATCTATTTGGCTTTCAACATTATATGTTGTCACATGGGAATCTGCAGATTAAACTGGAAAAGATGTAAATTAATAAATGAATCATAAATCCAGTAAGGAGCTGGTTAAAGAGGATAAACCCATGGATTGTGCTAAATGGGAAGGGAGTTCCTCTAGAAATAGTTTAAAAATGCATCTTACTTAATATTTTTCTTAGAAACTGTGGCCAAAATATAATAATAAGAGACTAATAAAATTTGCTACTCAACATCATCAACACAGAGGAGAATGGGAACATTTCAGAAGCGGAATTAAAAAAACAGGGAGACCATAAGAAACACAATGAACTGTTTGAGTACAACATGGAAAATCAGTTGGAAATGACAGAGACAAAACTAATCTGGCCTTGAACAGTTGCAGGTTAATAACAATAAGGTTTCCACTATTCACAGTAGTGAAGTTCTTGAACAGATTTCCAAAATAAGTACGAAGAAATCGAAGCAGATTGAGAATGAAGTTTGTTCAATTTATGAAAGGGATTATACGAGTTCTTACTGCCTGCAGTAACAAGAAACTGGAACAGTGTTGTAGAACCTCATAAAGTTTGTTATTTCTAGCTTTTTTCTCCTTTTATTTTGCAAAATATTATGCGTATTTTTTCTTTGTCGTCTCCAACAACTCAGTACTTTTGTAAAAACATGAGGAACTCTTGCAAGACAGTGAAAGGTGTAGAAAAGAACTGCAGAAAATCACTATTAAAACACACAGAATAATTTTCCTCATTTTCTAGGCTTGCCTGTTTTGAAACACTGGAGTGGTACTCTGGGGCTGTTTCCATTGCAACACATGAGGTGATTACATTTGAATTTATTTCTTGGAGAAGACCCAGCAAAGGCACTCCAATGGAAAGTCCTGCAATCACGATACCACTGAGACTTTATTAACAAGCACCATTACATCACTGCTCGCTTAAAGAAGGACAGTTCATCCTTTTTTTTGTAGGCAGCTGTGGGGGTGAGGAGACTGAAGACATAGAAACAAACCTGTTTTGTTGACTGACTGGTTTTCAGAACCCATACACATGTGGGAGGAGAGAGTGGGCAATATCACTCTGTCTTAAAGCACCAGATATTTTAACACCTGTAGATAAGTAGTTCAAACTGTGGGAGCCACTCAGGGGAAGGGTTTGCACTGAAAAAAATAAGAAACAAGAAGAAAACAAGCAAAGTGAGTGTGTAAGTTGTTCTGTTTGTTACCTTCTAGCAGAAAAGTAACTCAAACCACACATTTTGGATCTATAATTAGAAAAAAGAGCAAAAAACAACCTCAAAACTTCCTTCTCTAATTTTCGGATTCATAGATTTCCTTTCTTTCCCTCACTCCTATTTTAATATTTTAGTGTATTTAAAAGGTTGATTTTTTTTTTTTTCAAGAAAAATATCACAATCTTCTTGCCTATATCTAGACCTGCTGTAATTATTTAGGTTTGCTAGGACGGCAGCATACTGTGCTCTCACAGAGTCTTTGAGAGTAAACCTGTATCTGAAGAGATTATAATTGGCACATGACTGTCTGCCTGAGTATTCAGAGAATGATATAACATAAATGGGAACCACCTCCCTGTTTTTCAGTGAGCATTAACAGTGAAGTCTAGTGATCTCAGTGCAAACAATAACATGGTTAACTATTCCACTCATGACCAGAGTGTGTAAAGAAAAAGTACAAACATCTATAATGATTAGCACTATTTGCTGTGACTGGTTACTGAGCTCTCCCAAGGAAGAAGCAAGCCTAGTTGGACATCTGAGGCCATCCAGTGAAACGACGGGGCTTTCCTGAGCTGACACGGGAGGATCAACCTGGAAAGATCCAGAAGGAACTATTTCATCATACATCGAGCATCTGCCCAAACTGTGGTGTATGACACCTTCTTTCACTTGCTCAGGGGGAGGCAGGCTGGTTTGCTGGAAGTTTGCCTACAAACCACAGGTATTATGCCTGAAAAAATACCATGCCAGTTTTAACTCTCCAAGCGTTATAGAATCATAGAATCATAGAATGGTTTGGGTTGGAAGGGACCTTTAAAGGTCATCTAGTCCAACCCCCCCTACAATGAGCAGGGACAAGAGAAAGAAACAGCACACAGTTTGAATTCAGCTGAAGAAATCAAGTATAATGTCACGTTTGGATTGACTGATTTCTTGCAGACATTTTGGTAGATCCAAATTTTCAAGCGCAGATGTATAAAGGTCTGACATTTAAATGTTATCATGAGCAGAGTAGACTGTCTCTGACCACACAGGTGGCTGTATGACAGTCACAAGGATGAGTAGGGTATTAAGATGCAGGACACCATCTCTGCTGAAGGAAGAAGAGAAAAGATTCAAGTAGGCCATAAACAGGACCTGAAAGGTGGGAAGATAGTAAAAATATATACCATAAAAAAGAAAATCCTCCCATCTGTATGTTTACATCCAGCCTCCTGCAGCTGACATGAGGCCTTTCTTGAGGCCTTTCAACACTAAATAATAAAAAATCTCATCAACAATAAGTGATTTCAAGAGCAGAAAAGATTCCGAGAAGTGTGACAAAGTGTTAGGACTTTTGGAAAAAGAGAATAACTTTATCAGCCATATTTTAAGCCTGCACAGAGACTTTTAAACATTGAGATGTGGTGTTGTATTTAAATATTCTCAGCACATCTTTCAGTCTTCATGTCTGGATTAGGTTCTTTCTTTGGCCATATTTCTAAGTGCAATTTGAGGACAACATTTCTAAGAATGATTATTTACCTCATATTAAGAAATAAAGTGGAATCAAAGTGTTTTATAGTTTTAGAGTATGGACTGGGCTGAGAGCTGATTTTGGCTTTGTCTGGAGTTTTGGATTCGGCTTGGAAGTCCAGTATTGCCAGGTGTTGTATGTCTGGAAATATTTCAAGAAAAACATCTGGAATTTCATCTTCAAGGGAAACAAAGCACTGGAAGCTGCACTGAGTTGTCCAAAATCACATAGCCTCTCAGGCTAAAACCAGGAAGAGAACCCAGCCCTCCTAAGCATATTGGGCTTACTGAAATTTGCCTGTCATTAACATGCATTTTGCATTCATCCTTACCGATCAGTCAGTCACCCAGTCAGCCAAATGTCTTCCTGGAAAAAAACAATGACTGAAGACAGAAGAAATGCAGAAATTGGCTCAAAACCATTTCAGCCAATAAACAGATATTAGTAACTTTTGGTTTAAAATGTATCAGTAGCTCAAGATCTGATTTATTGCTTAAAGATCAAGATATTGCTGTCTTTCTAAGCATAAACACTAGTCATTTTTCCCCGATTACATTTATTTGGCTTCTTATTTAGACTGCTACATCCGTAAGGTATCATGCATAGTAAATCCCTTTTGCTGTGGCCCTTCTGTGATCTCTGTACAGCTGCCTCTGTGCTGCAAGAGAGTTCTTTGGGCAGGAACCAGTCTGATATACTGTGGATGCTCTTGCAAGAAATAAATAGAGCAGGCTTGTACAATAATCTTTAAAGAGTTTCCTGTATCCATAGAGGCTGTATTTTTAAAGCTGTCTAAAGAGACTGTATAGCCAGCTCAGATTGCAATTACTGGAATTTCTGCCTTTAGAATTTGATGCTTTTGAACATTTCAGGTGGATTATTTCATCTTCCAATATAAACGGTCTTTTGTGTGACAATGTTTGTCTTATCTCACTCCTGTTGTGTTATGAGCAGGTTTTCTAGTTCTCATAATATTGTTTAAACAGCTTTGCAAGCAACTTCCACGAGTCATCTCTGTACTGTTTTTTAATATCCTAGATTAAAAAGGCTGTGGAAGATGCTGTATGGTAGGTGATACAAATGTAAGGGTTACTGTTCCACTCATGCCTTATTTTATGGAATTTGTGTTTCAAATATACTTGGCAGGACTAGGATGCAGATCAGAGATTCAGAAACATGGGCTTTTATGCCAAATCTTAAAGTTTGTGTATTTGCAGGAAACTGGCAAAAAAGCATATTTTTTGATCAATAAATAACAAATCACAAGGTATTTTTTTCTATTTGCAGTGAAATAACTAGCCTTATTCTGTCCTGCAGGGAGACCCAGACTATCAAATTTACTGCACTCTTTTTTTTAAACTTTTGTCCTTAATAGCAATTGCTCCAGTTCCATTTAGGGAAATTTGACCTATAAAAGTTGTCTCAGAATTTAAATATTTACTGTAGAATTTAGAGTTACTGGAAGGGTCTGAATATTTGATTCCCATTGACACTGAAGAACATCTCGGAGTTAGTGAACAACAGAACTCCCTGAGCTTTTTTAACAGGAATATGTCTATATTAAATTGCATTGGAAATTTAGGAAAAAATCACATTTTTATTAGTAACTACAAAAAGCTACAAAAGCTACATAGCCCCAAAACACAAGTGGTTTTAGTTTGGGGTTTTTTTTTTTTTTGTTCTTCTTAATGGAAATCTGTTATACAGAACAACTTACCTAAAACTATAATGTCCTTGAAAGTTAAGAAATTCTCACTTTGTGAGCTTAAGTACCTTTGGAAATCTCACCTTTAACCCTACCTTAGCAGATGGTAAGGGAATAAAGATCTACTATGTATATGCAATTTTTTTCTAATGTTTAATAAGAAATGGACAAGTGCATTGTTGTAATGTGATTATATTTAGTATAGATGGGACCTACATTTTAGGTTTGCTTTAGGAACTGACTATCATAAGTTTTGGAAAAAATGTTTTTTTTAAAGTCTCTAGTAGTTCGGATTTGTAACAACTACTGTCTGTGCCACTGTGTTTTAATTTTGAGTGCCACCGAGAGAGAAATTCTGGGTCAACAACAGGCTTTCAAAACTAAATAAGGCAAGATATCACCTCTGGTAAAGAACACCACCCTGCTCAGATCCCACAGCTGAACAGGTCACATGTGCACTGCCTACTGCATTTTAGTCAAAGACCTACTTTTTAAAATGTATTAGCTGGTCTACTTCAAGTGAATAACTTAGTGACTGCTCCCATTGAGCGGCTGCTCAGTAACGCAGAGAGGACAGGAGCCTCTGGCCGGAGACAGTGACAGGCAGCCGAGGCAGAGAGGAGGAGAGCAAGCTCTCCAGCCAGTACTGGACACGCACTAACAGATAAAGCTCTTAGTAATTTACTGGCAAGTTAGCCGGGGAGAGAAGCAAGACATATTCTGCTTATGCTAGAAAATAGGTGATTGTCAGTGCTTTTCTGCACCCAGGCATTTCTCAGGTGTGAATTCAGTCTGAAACATGGAGTTCAGTCCTAGCTCCAAACAAGACCTTTAAGAACTAGTTTATTCATTTTCTTTTCTTCCCCAAATCATATAAACACTTGTGCTTGAAAATCAGAGCCCTTCTTTTTCCTTGTGCTCTCTCCTTCCAGTATCACATCGGTGACCTGATTTTCAGAGGAACAGCTCTCAAAGTCCACAGGAGGTACTCAGCATGTCTGAAAATCAAGCCATAAATAGATGTGAATCTCTCTTTCTTTTTTCCTCAAGGAACTGAACTGCCAAGTCTCAGCAAACAGCCAAAGAAACCCAGCTTGTTCACAAATGCTAATTTAAAGCTGCGTGTGTGTTTGCATAGGCTGGATTGGACTGAATAAGTCTGAGTCACAATAAAAGGGAAATTTATTTTTCTAAATGGAATCTTTAAATTCTTGGGGCTTTGGGAGGAAAAAAAGGCTGCCGTTTGAGAGATCTGCGTCTGTGGGATCTGTGAGCAAGCCTGGAGCGGAAGTAAAGAGGAAATCCCCCACACCACTTAATGAAATGCTGTTGTGGGATAATCACTGCCAAAGGAACTCATCAGTTCAGACTTCAAGCTTGTCTGTTACAGAGTCTGAACTGAGCAAGAGAAACACGCATTTCCTGTGGTGGGGGTCTTTTTTCCCATATTAAGATCAGGGTAGTTATCCTCCTGTAGGAAATAGTATCATTTATATGGGGAAGAGCAGTGGGGAGATCTGGATTTTATTATGTCTCCTTTCTCATTTAGGAAATGGATTGACTTTTTATTTGTTTTGAAGATCTTGAGAACAAGGAACCTTTTCCTAGCACAAAAGAAATTAATAGACATACCGTCATGTTCTTCTCATGTCTCTTGTTAAATCTTTGTTTTCTCAGATCAAAACAGTGTTAGGTGCAAAGCAGCTATGGAAAAAATTGTAACGGATGGGAGAAAATTCCTGTCTTAAATCCCCACCAAATGCATAGGAAGAAGAAAGTGAAGTCATTTTACACAGGGTAAAGGAACTTTAGGATTCTTCCAAAGAGAAGGCATTGCTAAGCTAAAACCAAGACACTGGTGTTTCTCCAAGATGTCCCAACTCCAGCAATCTAGATCCCAAAACTTATTTACCTTAAATGACATCATATGTTCCAGATCAAGCTAGTTGTACTTTACTTTCATTTAGTAAATGATTTGTAAATTGTCCCAGATATTACATGGTTAATTTTAACAATTCCTCTCCTGGATATAAATCAGTATAACTCCATTGACCACAACAGGCTAAGGTAAAATAAAGGGATAAATTCCCCAATGCAAGAAGAAGGAGTAGAAAACCCAAGGGGATTAATGGAATCTAGACCAAGAGTCCCCTAGGGAGGAAGCTTCTGGGCCTCTGTGCTGACAGTGAAAGTATAGTGAAAGTATGTCCAGGCATTGCAGATAGCTGGACCACTAAATGTCTTTGCTTGCCTCTGCTTCAGAGATGCTGACAACAAAGTCCGTTTCTTTTTCAAGGAAAGTAGATTCAACTTTTGTTCCTGCACCCCATATTTTAGCTTAGCTATGGAGAAGATAAGGAAGGGTTAGATTGGGGAAATATAAGTTTGTTAACCAAGATGTAAGATCTGGTCAGGTAAAAGTGATTCTACATGATGATTCATCCTAGTGAACTTTTTAAAGTACACCCCTTTTGCCTTATTTGAAAAATACAATGGGGAAATTATGGGTTCTTGCATAGAAGAGGAAATTAAGATTCTGAAGGGGAAATGAAGATTCTGAACCCACAGACCACATGGAGATGTTACTGCTCTTACAAAGTCAAATAAAACAAAACAACATATCTTATTTAATCGCCTGTTCAGCTGCTTCTTGTAGCCAAGAGCACTCTGAGTGACAGTGACAAAGGAAACCTAATTACAAGGGATGAAGATGTTATGTTTCAAGTATAAGTCATTTCTGACGAAGAGCAAGTCACAGACTTATCTGACAATGTCTGTATTTCTGTAAAGAGCAAAGAAGATACATGCTACTTAATTATTTGGATTCTTCATATGACTAAAAAAAATGATATTATTGTTACATTTTTATTGCCACGGCACTTAGGGACACAAGCTGTGAACCAAGATCTTAATGCACTGTATGCTGTGGAATCAGAACAAAACAGTTTCTGTCATCATTCATTGAAGATTGTCCTTGAAATTATAGTCATAAAGATGTTTCAATTTTTTAATTACTAAAGTGAAGGGATTTTCTATTGATTCCCTTAGAAAACTTTCACAATCTAATAAAGCATGCCAGTGAGTGCCTTCTTATCCATTTTCTTTTTTAAAGACTTTTTAAAGTTAATAGTAAGAGGTGGTCCAAGGAAAACATTGGACCGATATTTGTTGAAGATAGTCACCTGGCAAATAGAGATGAAAAAAAAGTGGAGGCATTCAATGCTTTTTTCACCTCAGTCGTTAATAATACAGGTAGACCTTGGGCTGTCTGGTCCTCTGAGTTAGAGGACCACGAGTGCGGGAACAGTGACATTCCATTTGTGGACACTGAAATTGTAAGGGACCAGTTGTATCAGCTGAATGTTCACAAGTCCATGGGACCTGATGGGATTCGTCCCAGAGTACTGAAGGAGCTAGTGGATGTTATGGCAGGACCCCTCTTGATCATCTACCAAAGGTTTTAGGAGTCTGGGAAGATATCCCTGGAAGACCCTCACTGACTGGAAGCTGGCCAACATTATTCCAGTTTACAAGAGGGGCATGAGGGAAGACCCAGGAAACTACAGACCTGTTAGTCTAACCTCAGTACCTAGAAAAATTATAGAGAAGATTATACTGGGTACTATTGAAAGACATTTAAAGAACAATGCAATCATCAGGCACAGTCAACATGAGTTCACAAAGGGAAAGTCCTGTTTAACTAATTTAATATCTTTCTACGATAAGGTTACCCGCCTGGTGGATGAAGGGAAGGTGGTGGATTTAGTTTTTCTGGATTTTAGTAAGGCTTTCAATACTGTCCCTCACAGCATCCTTCTGGAGAAGTTGTCCAAATGTGAGACGAGCAGGTACATGCTGTGCTCAGTGAAGAACTGGCTGAAGGGCAGATCTCAAAGGGTAGTAGTGAATGGGGCTACATCTGGCTGGTGAGCGGTCACCAGCAGTGTTCCTCAGGGCTCAATTCTAGGGCCAGTTCTGTTCAATATTTTTATCAATGATCCAGATGCAGGAGTTGAATGCACCATTAGCACGTTTGCTGATGATAGTAAACTGTGAGGTATCGCTCCTTGCAGAGGGATCTAGATAGATTGGAGCATTATGCAATGATTAATGGGATGAAATTTAACAAGACCAAATGCCAGATTCTGCCCCTGGGGTGCAGTAACACCAGACACAAATATAAATTGGGAGAGCAGCCCTGCAGAAAGGGATCTGGGGGTGCTGGTCAACAGCCTCAATATGGGTCAGCAGGGTGCCCTGGCAGTCAAGAGGGCAAACCGCAGTCTGGGGTGCATCAAACACAGCATCACCAGCTGGTCACAAGAGGTGATTGTCCCGCTGTATTCAGTGTTGGTGTGGCCTCACCTTGAGTACTGTGTGCAGTTCTGGGCTCCACAATTTAAGAAGGATATGAAGGTCCTTGAATGCGTCCAGAGGAGGGCAACAAAGCTGGTGGTAGGGCTGAAGGCATGTCCTATGAAACGTGCCTATGGACTTTGGGCTTGTCTAGCTTGCAGAAAAAGAGGCTGAGGGGTAACTTTGCTCTCTACAGCTTCCTGAGGAAGGGAAGTGCAGAGGGAGGTGCTGAGCTCTTCTCCCTGGTATCCAGTGATAGGGCATGTGGGAACGGTTCAAAGCTGCATCAGGGAAGGTTTAGACTGGACATTAGGAAGCATTTCTTTACCGAGAGGGTAGTCAAACACTGGAACAGGTTTCCTAGAGAGGTGGCTGATGCCTCAATCATGTCAGTGTTTGAGGCACTTGGACAATGGCCTTTAACTTTTGGTCATCCCTGAAGTGGTCAGGCAGTTAGACCAGATGATCGTTGTAGGTCCTTCCAACTGAAATATTCTTTTTTATTCTATTCTATTCTCTCACTTCTATTCTTCAGCCTCATTTTGCCTTTGAACTCTTCCATCCTGTAATTCTCTCTCACTGTTGCAAGGAGTTAATCCTTGCTCCATAGGACCAGGAATTTTAGTCAACAGTCTGGGATACAAGTATTCCTCTCCCTCCCAGAGTTTCTGTCTTTTATCAAAAGGGTGTTGGACATACAAACTTTCACGAACCAGAATACCATGCTTGCCTCTTCTCAGCTGAACCTAACCACTATTTCCCCCCCTCTCCCAAATTCTCATTTGCTTCTACTCCTGTCCTTGCATTTCTGAGTAAGCAATCTCAACAAGAGATTCTATGATTCTATGTGGAAGGTAGTTCTGTTTCCTCTGATTCTCCCAAACAGCCTGGTGGTGAAGGCTAGCCCAGGGTGCTGAAGTTATACATCCAAATACTTGCATTCAAAAGATGACCTAGAGCTAAGGTCTCCTATTTCTAGCAGCAATGCTAGCAGTTGTTAAGCTACCATGAAAGAAATGGGCACTGGTGTCACATCCCCTTTTACGTAGTTGCCATGGAGGGTACTTAACCTCAGAAATGGCTGCAGGTACCGAGTGGTGAGTCCTGAGTCACGCCCCTGCACTCCTGAAAGGGACAGCAATGGGGACATGCTCCTCGCCATTTACTGTTGGTAACTCTGAGCAGCTCCCCATCTACACTTCTAGGTGTTCAGCCCCATCTTCCAGTGGCAATTGTCTCTCTCCATTGACTGTCTAAAGAACATAAGCATCTGGTTGAGGTGCTCTGGATGATTGTGCTGGGATTAGCTATTTATGTTTTAGGTGCTGTGGTTCTTGACTTCAAAATGAGAAGTGGAGGTGTTGTTCTAAGTCCTTTTGCAAAGTGTTTCAGCACAGAGTGTGCTTCATACAGTACAGGGGTGCATTTACACACCTTTCTATACAGCTGTACTATCTATCGTGAAATACGGACAGGATGACATTTAATTCCAAAATCCCTCTTTCAGTTAGATAGTTAGATAGGAACTTAGTTAAACTTTTTTTTTATCCCTGCCTATATTCTGTCAGGAAAGGAAAAGGATGATTAGATGAAAAATGTCTCCAATGTGTTTCATATATAACCTGAAGAACAAAGGAAAAAAACATAGGCAATAATACTGATAACAGGGAAAAAATCCTGTATACAGAGGGCATGTGCAATAAAAATGAAGGCCCATATTCACTATTAAAGGACTCCATGCTAGTCTATTTCATAGTCTAATCCCTTTCTCTTGGAATCTGTAGTACGAGGAACCCTATTATTCTTCCAAACTAAAAATACACCCGTGAATAAGTTTAGCATACTAAAAACAATTATTAAATAACCTGTAAACAAATCCAGTTCATACGATAAATGTTATGACAATGTGCTTTTTAAAAAACCTCATTAAGCAGTTATTGGACTTGGTGAGTCAATCGTTTCCTTGCTCACAAATACCCACACAGTACTGTGCATTGTGTATGAAATATATTTCTCTTCCAGCAACCAAACATAAACTACTGTATCATTTAGTTCATGATAAATTTTATCAGTGTTACAACTGAGTGAATATTTGGGGTTTTGTTTCATTTTTGTTTTGAAAATTTCTGAAAATTTTATTTTGAATCACCATGAAAAAAAAATGTTTGTAATGAATAACTTTATAAAGCAAATTCTTTCAGTTCATGCTAAATTAATTCAATGCAGAACATCTTGTTTCACCTCAGTTTGAAACTGCTTGCTGTTACTAAATTTATTATTATCAAACTTTGGTTTAAATCAAGTAAGCAAAACACTGCAATTCTGAAAATCAAATAGGTTATTTTCAATTCACAGATTTTATTTTGGAGTTTTGAGCCAAAACAGTTCACTAAAAGCTATGCACATTTCTCCAGTGTTTTAACAATCCAATCCTCCATTTTTAATGGCAAAATTTTACCCACTTTTTTTTTAACCAAGATTTATTTAAGCCGCAATGCAGTACTCCCTCACTATGACTTGAGGCAGAATGAAGGGAAGATGATGTTAAAGAGAAAAATACAGACACATATATGTACTTGATTGACTGTTTCGGATTGCCAATTATGTTATTACTCAACATCATGTCATTATTCCACATCATATATCAGAGATGTTAAAGACCACACTGAGTCTATTCTGGCATTCATAAAGCTGATATGTTGTGAAGAGACAGTATGGTATACAGTTATACATCAATATCTTTCAGGCACTATTGCTACGAAAAATGTTCAATATTTGTCAAAACTGTAAAATATTCACCTGAAGTTCATTGAAGGTCAAACACAAAACTCAACTTCTATTCTCTAAACAAGCATAACTATTCAAGCCACACTAAAATTATAACCAGTTCGGCATCGTACAGACAAACTGTTTTTAAAAAATCAGTCAACATCTCTGATCAATTTGTGAACTCAGAATTGTTTCATGAGCCTTTGTTTGGTCAGTATGTGACAGCAAAAAGGGGGAACATTTAAAAAGGAATGAAACTTCTGATCTATCTAAGAAACTACCATACAAAATAAATCTAAAATTAAAAGATTTTCTATAATTTTGGCTCTCAAAGAGACTATTATCCCACTGATTCAAAGGTGAGTTGTAAATTAAAGAAATTATATTTTCCACCTCTGGTTTAAGCTTCCAAACTTCTCTTTTTCTCATTTAGTTGGAATTAAGCCATTAGCAGGTCTTAGGCTATACATCTACAATGTTGACCATCATGATGACTCTGAGGATCTGTATATGCTGGTAATCTGTATTCAAGGGCTGCTGCACGTCCCTTTTGGATAAGAGTAAACAACTGAAGATTGAAAAGTGAGCACTGTTCCCTCCGAAACAAAGGGGAGAAAACTGCAGTCTATACCATCTAGTCCAATCTTCCTGTGGATGGATGAGTGGACCTGAACACTCAAGCCACAAAGCACAATTTTTCAATTATGAGTTATTTTAAATGTGGCTTACTTAGGAATCATATGGAGCTTTAGCAATTCAGAAGATCAATTGCGTTGGTAAGTCAGGGAAGAAATAATGAGAACGCCTCTCATTTTTAAGGGACATTGATAGGCCTTTGTCATTATATCCTGTCTTCCTGCAGAAAGAACAGATGCAGATATGATGCTACAGAAGCAATTTGTGTTGTGATGAAAGAGAGTGATGGCAAAGACCAGTCTGAGAAAGGACATAGAGAAACTATTTAGACAAAGAATGCAATTCCAACCAGGAATTTCTTGTACAGAGAAATCTTGGGTCCAAAAAAGCCTTTGTAGAGTCACTGTAAATCACTGTAACAAACTCAGAAGAAAAATAGTGCACACTTTTGATTAGCACAGGTGTTGAGCTAATGGAGCATCTTAACAAGGAAGCAATGATTTCTTCTTAACTCGAAGTTTTCAAATAAAAATGTGTTTCCTTTCTGAAAGACTTGCTTTTATCAAGAAAGCTGTAAAGGAAATGAAATAGTACAAGGAAATCCGATTACTATATCAATCATCTCCAGATAGATTCATAAGAAGTCAGTGGCCAGATTTTCAGTAATGTTACATGGAGAAAAATTTTACCCTGTTCGTGTTATTAGGTTTAAAACCAGATATCAGTTAAACATTCAACACAAAGAACAGACAAAAAGAGTTTCTACAGGCATGAACCTCTCTAATTCACACCTTTTATAGGCTTTCTCCCCAAAGACAGAATACTCTTTGATCTCACTTGAGGCCTTGTAGGAATCTTGTTCTGTGGACAATTTCTTTGCTAGAGTGAATGCATGAGAGTCCCACTGTGGATCTAGTGTACTGTGTGGGAAGCCAAGAACACAAGTACAGCTTGAAAAATCCTAAACGGGATTTTCATGGGCTTATCATTATCACACACGCATAGCAGATGTACAGTTTGCTCTGATATCTGGGTTGCAATAGCACCATGCAAACTTTTCCTGTGTAAGTAGCACTAAATATCACAGAAAAAGGCATAAAAATCGATCAAATCTTGGTGCTTTAAGGTACCAAGTAAGTTTTGGTTTCACTTGCATTTTAAAAAAGTTTTTCAGTTCTCTTGACACCAAAGCTCAAAGCAAGAGACCAGTGTACTAATCTGCTGGGATCCATGTGGTTTTCATTTGTAAATGTCACCAGCCATTTCTTTAAAAATCCTGCAAACTGCTACAAGACACGGGGATCAACACTGAGTGGGATCTTTCAGTGCTGAGGTAGCATGTAGGTAGGCAATGCTTATACATATAAACATTCAGAATAAGGGGTGCTAGAATCCTTGAACCAACAGGGGTTTGCAGTGACTTGATTATTATTTAATTGCATTGTTGAAATGAATAACTTGAAGTTAAAAAAAAATTACAAGTCTTCATTTACTCTTTCTGGGGGAGAGGATACATTAAGATTTACGCATATATCAATACTGGGTAAAAAAACTGTCTTTCTTATTAATCTGCACAGATGTTCTTAATTCTTGCAATTCTAATCTTCCAATACTAATCCCTTGTAGCCACCAAACATCCTGCAAAGGAGGGGCCCTGAACCCCTGTGAATTCCATTCTTTCCTCTAATCCAATCAATCATTTCTGTGTCCAGCGTTACATGGTAGGAACTGAAAATACATTATTTATATTGCTCAAAATTGCCCCCAATCCTTTCTTTATAACCTTCCTTTCCATAGCGATGGTTCTGGGTGCTGTGCAGCTCACATCAGAAAATTGCGTAATTACTTCCTCGACCTAGAACCTGGGAGGCTGCAGAGACAAAGTACATTTGCCCTGTACTCACTTTCTTCAATAGTTATCCCTGCATGGACACTGCTAGCAGGAGGCCCCTGGGCTAGACGGACCCTTGGTATGACCTAGAGCAGACATATTTCTGTTTCTTAGTAAACCCAAGAGCTGAACTACGTGCAATCCTGCAGAGGGCTGTGAACCAAATAATTTCACATTTGAGGGAGAGTGGTGTGAGTTGCAAGATTTTGAGTATACCAGGGTCATTCTTTGCAAAGGTATGTGACCAGAATAAGTCACACAGACGGAGAGAATGCAAAACACAGTGATTTAGAAACTCTTGTGGTTATGAAAGACCACCATTGTATTTGTGCATGACCTACAAGCTGCAGAGGCCATGTGTGAAAGAGAACATGCAAGACATTACTTTAAAGAGCAGCACATACAGGTTTGGCAGCGCCTGCCAGAATGCTAGAATATGTGACCTCTTGCTGATAATTCGTAGTACAATTTTTCAAAGAAAGCAGGAAGCGGAGGCTTACTGCAGAAAAAAAAAAAGAAAGAAAAAGGAAAGAAAAAGTTGACTCTTACTTGAAAGCACTCTCTATATATAGCGTTGCAGAAAATCTTAACTGAACTGCTTACTTTAATCATATTTGTTGTTAATTTAATTATTATGCTGGGTCTCTTGAAAGAAAGAGAAGCATGGAAATAAATACAGGGCTGGAAGACAAAATATTTGTGCTCTCATTCCAACTCTTAATGTAAGACTAGTTGTACGATGATGCTGAGGAAGTCATTTAAGAACCTCTATTTCTTTGTCTGTAAACTGGGGATAAAAATATTTTCCTCTTCTACTCACAGTGGTGCTTTGAGGCTTCAGGATACTCTTAGAAAAACCGTACTGGTACTAGTGGGATTCCATGGGAAGAAATTGTTCAAGGGTGGAGCAGAAACATTAAGAAGATTAAATGTGTGATTGGTCACACATCTGTGATGGAAGCCAGGAACCATGGTCCTGAACTTCAGTACTAGTGAGAACAAGGACAAGCTGCTAAAAAGTAACAGCAAAATAGGTGGAAACTGCAACACACCCCTCCCCCCCCAGATGAACTGGTCTTGCACTGTCCCACCTGGGAACATAAAGGACTAAAAGACAGTTGTGGTGTCATCACAATCAAACTCTAGTTAACAGTGACATGACATCCTATTGTTGTTTCTTCCATGAGACATATTGGAGAGAGCTACCATACATCTATGTAGACGTTGAGCTCTGAATTAAGCCGATCTCACTCTGTTGACTTGGACAGAACTGTACTTATTTATACCAGAATATTTGGCTCTCATTATAGCCTTCTTTTCTTTTTTCACTTTAGTACTGCCAGTAAAAATCAAAACCAAACAAAACTCTGCTAAAATGGGTTACAAGTCTTTGTGCAGAGCCATGAATTTGGCCCTTGGCAGTATGTTCCCATTGTGTCCGATTCCACCACAGCATTCTGCTCCCTTCTGCACCCAGTCTACAGCCTTCACTGACACTGGGACATCTTTCCTGTAGGACATAACAATTAGCTGTTTTAAGGACTCCTTATCCTACGGTTTACTATGTTACTGAGACACTCTAATGGGTATTTGAAGATCAGAGATATATCAGAGCATACTTTGAAGTTGTTAAATTCTGTTCATTTTGGTTTAGCACCTAAAACAAGGATGAACTGATCTGCAAGGCTAGACCTGGCAGACAGCTTGCTTTCCCAACTATTGTTGGGAGCTGTGGGAATGGAGCATTGCTGCAGGCACACACATACAGGTTGCTGGTACAATGGTCCTATGGCTACTTGCAGATATTTTGGAACGCCTCACTGAGACTTCTGCAAACATCTTGCTCAGCCTTTACTAGCTGTACTGTTGCTGGACATCAGGAGTTGATGCAGGTGTTAGTTTAAAGTGTTATGCTAAGAACAGCAGTCTGTGGTATACAAGAGGAGCACAAAGGGCGGAGCCCTAGTTTCACCTGTGGATGGTAATAAATCATAGCAGAGATTAGGACTGCCTTTTTCACTCCTTTCCACTGCACCATACTGACCACTAGAGTTTGCTGTATTAACGTTCCAGTGAAAAAATCCAAAAGCTCCAAACCAACCCTACAAAACAATTTCCAAAGAAAGCATGAATTCCCTTACCACAAACTGTACAAACGACAATACCCTTCTCCAGCTGTTGAGATGGACTCAACTTGAAATGTAGAAGAGGCTGCAGGAAGTGTATGATTAAGTAATTGGCACTATTTTCTCACCATTGGTACATTGCCAATATTCCAGCAATGTGCTAAGGGGCACTGTGCTATTTTCAGATTAAGTGAAAAATCAAGGTCCTGACTGCTGATCATTTTAGCTAATTAAAGATCCCTTGGCATTTATTTGCAGAAGAAGGAATATTAGCTTTGATGAGCTGGCAAACCTCCAGCTAAGAGAAGCAAATGCTGCAGACCAGGTTCTCCCTGAAGTTCTGAAAGGTGAGTGTCCCTTTTCTTCTTTCACTCTCAACAGAGTAACACTGAAGTATATTGTAAAAAGGAGTCACTTTTCACCTGGAAGGTGGTAAAAAATGCATCCACATCTCCCTCTGTGTAGTTTGTAAAGCACTATGGGATGCACTAGAATGGAAAATGAAATATGATGGCAACCACTCATTTAGGTTTTTGGATCCAAAGTGGGCACGGATTTTGGCAACTGGACTGATTTCTGGATGAATCTCCAATGTAGTTTCAATGTTCTCACATTTAAGACTTCTCAGTGAGATTCATCTATTCCTTCTGACAGAGGTACTAAAAAATTTGTTCTCATCTCCACTCACACCCTCGGTTCAGCTGGACCCATTCCCAGTCATGGCATTAGCAGAGGGAACATTGACAGAAGAGACACTCTCTTCTATCTAATTTTCTGTGACCACCACAGTCCCAGGGAGCAAGACACAAGGAAGACCAGTTCTAAAGAAGTCTTGCTCCAGCTCTGCAGCTCTGGTAATGAGTGTCCTCATTCACTGTTGGGATGGGGCACGTTCTGTCAAGGCAGGGAACTGATCCCCCTGATCTTTAACAATGTCTCAGCTTGTGGAAAGCGATTCTTTTCAGACACACATGATTTGGCTACATTTTTACAAAGACAGCAAAAGACTCTACATACCAAGCCCATCCTTTGCCAAATTTCAATTCCCTGCTTCAAAGCCTGTAAGGGCCAAAGCCTCTCATCAAAATGGCTTCCCAGTAAAATACTTCTAGGGCGAAGAAAAAAGTATTACCCCCATCCTCATACCCCACAAAGCTTCTCTGTGTCACAGTTTCAAAGAATCCAAAAGGAAAGAAAAACAAACAAACAAACAAAAACCCAAAACACAAAGAAACTGGAGCAGACTCAACAATCTCAGTCCAAGTAACTGCACTTTAGCAAAGTGATAAGCAAGTGAAAAGGGGGCCATATAAGCACAACAAGACAACTTAGCTTCTACTAGTTACTTGTAATAGTAATGATATTTACCAGAATGATGATACAGGAAAAAAAACGGACCCTGAGATAGCAGTCACATACAATCATCCTGTTCCCTGTTTCGACATCGCTTCCATCTGTTTTTATTACTCACTATTTGTGTCCTCACTGAGGTCATAACCCAGTTCACTCATGGTGAGGTAAACAAAGTTTAATGGGACTACTTGCAATGAGTAGGTTACAAGATGGCATTTACTGGATCACAGCCAGTTGTAAAATTTCAAATACTCATATGTTCAGTTTCCAAGCCTGAGATCTCAGGTCAAAGGTCTCCTGCATACTCTTGATTTTCATAGAAAATCAGCTTTGTAAGTGCCTAATTATTTTTGGAAAAAAGCCCAAGTCATCTAGCAATAGCATTTTGAAATTGTGACTTTCCGTCTAGTTATCTGTACAGAACCATGCGCTTAGAGCATTCATAAACAATAAAATCACAGTCATTGTTTTTCCCGAACTAAGCCCCAACCAAACAGATGCAGTTATAAAGAAATTAGTAGAACTAGAAACAAACACTTTAGGAATTGCCAAATAAGCTAAAAATAAGAGCACATGACATGCTGCAGAAGTAAAATATTCTGCCTCAAAACTTGAACAATAGTGATCAGAGGCAGCCTGAGAATTTGAGAGCAAGCCAGAAAAACAACAGTTTTTCAGGGCTCACAGTTCAACATACCCAACTGCTCTCTGCTATGGTCCTTTTGAAATCCACAGGGCTGGCTAAAGAGCCACAGGGAGGATTAACTAAGTGGTATATTGGGAAAAGTGAGGGAACGAGCCGACGCATTTCTCAAAGCAGTTTGGGTGACTGGGAGGATGCGGGGGGATGCACTATTATTTCTCCTGGTGCTCCTGAGGCAGCAGAGGAACCCAGCTGCTCAGTTCCTTTCATCAGTTGTGATGAGTTTGCATCACTCTATGACTTTGCTTGTGCTTTGCCCAGACACTTAGAATTGTTCTGAGTTTATAGCCCCTTGCCTTCCCATCCCCACATGCAAATATAGTTTCTATAACGCCAGATATTCTATCTGTTCTGAATTATAAAAGTGCAAAGTAAAGTCAATTAACCTTTTAATATCAGCCTTTTCTTCACCCAGTAAGCAAATATTACATGTGCCTTTTAAAGTCAAGCAAGCAAAAATGATGTCTTTCTGTCCAAATTTTGAACAAACATCCCTGAACACTTCCTAAGCTCTAAAGCACTTGACATTTTATGCACAACTTTAAGCAAAAGACCAAATCAGACAATGCTCTGCTTTAAAGCCGAGGCCACAGCCTCCTCCAGCTCACAACTGCTGCTGTTCCTAATAACGAAACACTCAGAGTGGTTGCAGATGCCTTTCTTTGGTCAACCATTCTACATAAGTGATATACTCTTTTGGGGCCAGTGATCTTTCTGTTCTTCTCCAGCTCTTGACTTTCAAGCCAGGAGCAGCACTTTAGTAATTCCCTCATACAAGTTCTTGGACCAATGAGCAATTTGTGTCTATTGGTGTCTATTGGTGTCGAAGTATAACCCTTTAAAGGAGAGTTTCATTTCACTTCAAGATGACACGTACCTCTTCTTTTTAATAAGCCTGTCTGAGCAGTACTGTGATGATTCTGAAATTGCTTCTTCTGCACGCCTTTTAGTGCTGTTGCAAGTTTCGCCTAATATGAAACCCTTCAAGAGAAGTGACTTTTCAGGCTACTCATACAGTTGCCATGGCTTTATTGTAACAAACAGGGAGGCCAGAGGTATGTACAGGTGCTGTTGATCACGGTGCCAAATTATGTAGCCAGATGGGACTGAAGGTCTTAATGTACAAGTTTAGAGTGAAAAGCCTAAATTAGAAATTCTTTTCAGCTGTTTTCCTGTGTTTATTTGAAATAAATGACACACAGACCTCAACTACAACTTCAGATAAAGAAGGTTTGCTTTCCAGACACAGCGCACAGATCTTAGATAAATGACCATAAAGACGGTGATAAATTTCTAAGAAGAAAAATACGGTATTTATGGACACAATTTCTTGTGTGATCCCCTGAAAGCACAGCAGCTTCTCTCCTACTCAGCACTGTAACACCATTTTCCTGGTGTTCATTACACGAACAGCCCTTAACGACTAAGATAAAGACTGGTGAATGACTGGGTTAGATGACAACTTTTTAGAGGCACAGAGCAGGAGTTAGATGGCCAGCGATCCATACTACGTTTATACTAAAGCTGTCTTACATGGATCCAGAGAGCCATTCTATTGCATACTCTGAGCACAGGACTTGTGCAGCTGCTGTAAGCCTCACATCACCTGGGCTTGGGCTATACCTCGTGTTTGCAGCATGGAGTCACAGCCTGTCTCTCGAGACCTCCTGGGCTGGAGGAGGACCAGGGTGCTGCATTGGTGCTGTGATGGCTTCATGTTTGCCAGTAGGTAGGAGGCAATGCAATCACAACTAAGCTATGCGTCTCCTTCACTGAACCATGATCTAAAGCACTAGGTGTTTTCCCTGGCATGTGACCGTTATGATGCTTTATTGTGGGCAAGTGATAAAGAAAATTGAGGAGTGTGGATCTCACAGCCTTAAATGTGCCATAAATTGACCTAAGTATAAAGGACAGTGGGAGGATTACACCAACCTACAAAAATGAGCATTATCTTTTCCTATCTATCATCACACAATGAATCTTCCACTGTTATGCCTCTCACATAAGTTGTAGCCATGTGCCTACAGACTGCACAACTTATCTATGACTATATTACACTCACCTACACATTAAACACCTCCTACAGGAGTACCAAATATTACATTGGGAGAATGAGATAGGACAGTATCTGTGGATGAATTCATCAGTCTTTGCTAATTTTCTGGCTTTTATAAAACAAATCACAGTTTTTTTTTTCAAATATTTTTTTGTAAATGCTGGTGATTGCTTCCATTCTGGAACATTAGAAGACAAAGATCAGAGCAAACTCAGAAACAGTATTCCTAGTCCTGCCCTGGTAGATTAAGGAGATATATGTGTACTATCCTATATGTAAATGTGCATGCATGCATGTATATGTATGTACAAGCAAGTGCTTAAAAATCCTATTCTGGCAGATGACAGAGAGACACATAAAATAACTTCCACTTCTTTGTGAGAGTCTTGACAAATACTCTTCACTGAGTAGCCTCGGGTTTGGAGAGATATAATTCTCAATTTGTTCTGGAAAATACCATTTTCATTTTTACAAGCTTCTTGGTGGCTGTGGACCAGCAGATATATTGTCTAGACTGGTAAATTCCATGGTTGGGTGCAGTTGGTATAGAGCTGCTTTCATTCTTAAGGTTCCCAAGCACATCATAAACTTCACAGGACTCACACCCAGCCCATCGCTGAAATATAGTCACTGCTGCAGTGGAATTCAGCAGCTGCTTAATGGTTCATAGCTCGCTCTTGTTCCCAATTAGGCCAGTAGCAATCTTTCTGCTGCTTCCAATGAGAAGGTTCTTGTGTGCTAAGCCAGGCATGTGCTTAAGTACCTTGTTAAATCACAGTCTAAAGGCTTGAACTTTCTCATATAACATTTGTACTGACTTCACTGGATGCAGATTTGAGCCTTCAGGGAGGAAATAAGTAGGAAGCTCCATTGAAAACACAGGGTGAATTTTAGGTAGATGGAAAATAGGGAGAAAGTGGAGTACACACAGGTAGTAAAGCAGATGATCCAGATGTTCTCTGCTCTAGCTGGGCTTGTCAGACACCAGAAAGGGTCCAGTTTTATTCTTAGAGCAATTGCCAATCCCATAGAGGGGAATGCTTAGAGTAGAAAGGTAGGTAAAGAATAACTGTTAAACCCAAGCTGATGAGAGTACCTTGAAAACTCCCTCTAAACTAAGGTAAACTGAACAGTACATATTTCAAACTAAATGAGTTCCTTGGGGCAGGCTTGAAATTTTTTCTCTCTTTGGTGAAACAGGCAAGAAATTGCAGAAAGTAACATTTAATCTAGTATATTAACTTTATTCCTTATGTCCACATCCATGCCAGTAAGAAACATTTGCTAATAGCCTAATTTTGAAGGTCTAATGTAACAGTAACTCCCAGTGGCTTCAGTACCAGGCATGAGCACACAGGGAATAAGTCTCAGTTACCTTTCTGATCAGGTCTTAGCTGTGTTTTCACCTACACAATCTTTCCCTGTTTTTTCAGCTGCACACCTCACTTCCTTCTTGCTTGCTTGCTGACAGAGAGGAGAAACAATTGCAAAGTAGCCATTTATTTCAGCGTAATGGAGGCCTTTGATAACTAACTGAAGAAACCTGCCACAGGAAAACCCACAACTATTTCTAATTTCCTGCACTCTCTTCCCCCCCTCCCCCATGCCTTTTTCAATTCTTTTTTTTTTATTTTTAATGAATGAACTGAGAAGACAGACTGCAGAAGCTCCACCAATATAGGACTCAGTTCAATGCACATGAGATGAGTTTGAAAATATTTTTTTTTCTTCCTTTATGAAGCCAGGAATTTTTGTAATCCCTTTCACACATACAGTAACAGTACAAGTTCCTGTCAACTGTGCATGAACAGCTGCTTTTCAAAACAGTTTAATTACTCATCTTTCTCAAAACCTTTTTCCACTGTGAATATCTTAAACCAATAATCACATGATTAATTGATACGAAATTAAGATGTTACACTATAAATTAGTGATTCATACAAACTAATGGGAAATTTACTTATGCTCCTCACCATCAGAATATGCCTCAAATTATAAACTATCTAGTTAGAGATTGGCATTCATTATTGTTTGCGCAGCATCTAGAAGAGGGCTGAAACTGGTTGCAACCTTTTATATGCAGCTAAAAATATCAAAGTTTAATCAGAATAGATTGGAAACACTTGTAGATGTTTAATTTATGACCACAACACTGTGAAGTTATAAATGTGAAAGTGAAACAAACTTTTGTTAGGAAATTCACGGTCCTTTAAATGAGAGAAACTGCTTGAGAAATATGTTGAAGGGTTTAAGACACAAAATTTTTTTAGTCTGGGTAATTTCTAAAGGACAATTTGAGAAATTATAAACTCTTGATGCTGGAAAAGCTGGTAACTTTTTCTGCAATATGACGTCTTTTATTAAACTTGCCCTTCAGAGAAGGACTCGGTTGAAGACGAAAATACCTAGTATTGAGATGTCTGCATGCCAGCTAGATATCAAATGTATTACAGCTTCTGGAGGTTTAGGATTCAATACAATTACTTCATATAGTTTCCTAGTATAATTCTAGACCATAAAGTATCAAGTCCAACCTCCAGCTACCACTTCAGAAGAGCTCGGCATTGTGTGTCATGTCAAGAAAGACCTGTTCAAGCAGGTCCAGGGGAGGGCCACGAAGACGATCAGGGCACTGGAGCACCTCCCCTATGAGGACAGGCTGAGAAAGTTGGGGTTGTTTAGCCTAGAGAAGAGAAGACTCCGGGGAAACCTTATAATAGCCTTCTAATACTTAAAGGGAGCCTACAGGAAAGATGGGGAGGGACTCTTTATCAGGGAGTCTAGTAATAGGATGAAGGGTAACGGTTTTAAATTGAAAGAGGGTAGAGTGTAGATTTAGACTAGATATTAGGAAGAAATTCTTTACTGTGAGAGTGGTGAGGCAGTGGAACAGGTTGCCCAGAGAAGTTGTGGATGCTCCCTCTCTGGAAGTGTTCAAGGCCAGGTTGGATGGGGTTTTGAATAACCTGATCTAGTGGAAGATGTCCCTACCCATGGGGGGTTGGAACTAAATGATCTTTAAAGTCCTTTCCAACCCAAATCCTTCTATGATTCTGTGATTCCAGTCTCATGGAGGTGTCTGGGATTCTGTATAACATCCTAAATGACATGAGATGCATATGTGTGGGCAATGGGGTTGAGCTCCTAGTCAACACAACAAAGTGAACTGAATTGGACTATGGAGTCCTGTGACTGTACTGATACCACAGACTATAATGAGATCTGCAGATACCTACATATAGACATCTACATTTATGCGTGTTTATCTGGAACTGAATCTCAACCCTAGTTTTTGTGGTTAACAAAGTTCCAGAATAGTCTAAGTCTTGTCATTCCTGGTATCCATGCTCCTTCCAGTGGATCTGTTTCAGTTAAACAAAGTAATGACTGCCATGGCCTTTGCTTTAAGCAAGGTTCCTTGGAATATGGGCATCAAGGGGTCTGTATTTTCAGTCACAGGCACTATACTTAACTGCACTGCAAAGCCTTCCTACATAATGTTTCCAAAGTGCTGCTTTTACACTTTTCCCTGTGAAAGGGGATATCTCTGGGGAACGGCAAAGATTGCAATTATGAGGAGGACATGTTGAGTCAGATCAGATCAGTCACAAAAGAGCTTCCAACTGTTTGGTACAAACTCCCTGAACATCACTGATACTTGTGAATATTTTAGAATTGCATGCAAAGAATAAGTTAAGCAAATGCTTTTAAAATTTAAAGAAGACAAGAGGCACCTCTAGGATATGTTCTCTTTTTCTTGTATGTATCAGTCCATTCCAGGCATTGATTATTTTGAAACATCATTTGCCATCACAAATCAGATGGCAGATTTCTAGCAGCACTCCATTATTGTGGACATCTTCATTTTTTCTTTCTCGCTCTTTCCCTGCCCAGATACATTGCATGGTCAGGAGGAACAGGAACAAAAAATTAAGAAATGTGTTGACAAATTTGAGAGGAAATTTTCCCTGTGCATTGCCAGTAGAATTTTTGAAGTCATCTGCAACTTGGAAGAGAAGGAGAAAACATCACACCTAAAGAACAAGTCTCTCCCATGATTTCATGCAAACACTGGTCTTTGATTTTTGGCTTTCTACGAACTTCTGAATCCTAAATTTTCACATGTATCTTAAAATTGAGAAAGGTAATCTAAAAAGATAGGATGGTATGTATAGATATTTTACTGTGACTAAAAAGTGTGGATTCACTACTCTCTTCTGAAATAAACATCTCACTCACACAGACAAAGTCATTCACCATGAGATTTTTGAGGTGCCTGAATAAAGTAGGAGACTAATGGTCTGCCTAGCCAACAGGCCATTGATCCTAAATTTGTTAGATACTTCCCAGGTTACTTATCCTAAGGTAAAAGTAGGCATTACCTTCAGAGTTACTACCTTAACTAGTTTCCTTTATATTCACACCTTCTTTCTTTCTTACTTACAACAATTTATGTTTTTCAGCTATTTCAGCATTTCAGTTCTTTGCCTGTGAAGGTGTGGAAAGACCAGAGGAGGGCAGGCAGAGTCTGGGATGGAAAAAAGCAGCAGCTAGAAAGAGATGCTTAAAATATGTCAGAGAAATCAATAATCCGAATGAAAAAAAGAGGGAGAGAGCTTTTGTAGTGAGTCAGGGAATTCACCTTTGCTTTTCACACAGAAAGATCCCTGAAGCTGAATGTTGCCTCTTCCTACGGTTGTAACCAATTAACAAACATGAGGCAAGGTGACAGGCAAGTTCTTCACTTCTCCATTTCACTTAATCTTCCTCCTCCTTAGATTCTTCTTCTAGGTGAAATATCTAAAAGTTGCCTCTGTGGATTGATTTGTCATCTCAAGGATACAAAGTTTATGGTTATTTATTACACTGCTGTGGCAGGCATTTCAAAGAATGAATCCAGCACAGATAACCCTTCTTTCTCATTTTATATATGAGAAGACAAGTAGCAGACAAAGAGCTTCCTGGGGGAAAGTGAGATGGGAAGTATCTTAATAAAACTATGCCTATAAGTGTTTCTGGTCTTTGCATAACTCTTCAGAAGAAAGTGAGAAGAAATCCTTCCCTCTTTGCTGGCATATTTTGAACAAAAAACAGGACATTCAGGGAGAATGCCTTTCTCCTGAGGAACAAAAAGACATTTCTCATGGTGTGTTTCAGAGGCCACATGGTGGCAGGGGAGGTGGGACAATGTCTATTCATCAGCCTATGGACTTAGATCTTGCTTAATTGAGGTTTGAGGAAAGCGGTCACAGATCTCAGGTGCTCTGGAGAAAGAAAGATGGGTCATTGACTGCAGGAAACTCGGGGGTTGAATCACCAAGAATCTCTCAAAAGGTAGTGCCACACTCTGCTTTCTGTCTAAGGGTGCCATAATCCTTCAAACCATGACTAACCTCAGAGGTCCCAGCTAGGGATCATGCCTTTCTTGTGGTAGACACTCCCCTACTATTCAATATTGGGAGAAAATAAAAGTCAGGTTGGACATGGCTCTGAGCAACCTGATCTAGTTGAAGATGTCCCTGCCCATGGCACAGGGGTTGGACTAGATGACCTCCAAAGGTCCCTTCCAACCCAAACTATTCTATGATTCTATGAAAATCTGAAAGTAATGATGGAAAAAAAGTGTGACTCCTGGGATATCAAAGCTGGTATCAGCAAGGGAGCAGTTATTTAATCTTTTGATACATGGTATCCAAAACAAGAATAAGCTACCGAGGGAGCTTGAAAAGAAGACAAGCAGTAGCATTTCTTGTTTAGTGAAAGAAAAAATGCTTATGATTCTTTACTGTTGACAGGAATTAACATGAAAAATTAGTTTCCAGAGTCTGCAAACTGGTAAAAAGAAATTCATAGACTAGAATGAGTAGGAATACTCATATATATACTATGTTTTGGTTGGTCCACATGAATGTTAAGTGAACAAAAGAACAAACTCATCCCTATAAGACCTGTCCACCCTCAAAAAAAAGGATTTTACTCACAAAGCCACACTTTTTGCTCACAAATGCACATGTCTTCTTTACATCACTTTTATCTGGCTGAAGACTCAGTCAAAGTCTACAAGCAAGTTTAGACAATTTTGTAGAGCTCTGCTACTTTTAGTAGGTGAGTCAGGAACGTCTTGTGATAAAAAACACAAAATGTTTTGAAGAGAGGACTCAGAGAATGAGTGTTCACCTAGGATCCTGCATAGCCAGAGATCAAGTTTACTGTTGTCTCATCTGCTCAGTATTTATCTTAAACCAGGATGAAATATATCTGAGCTGCTAACAGTTGATAGGAGCACTGAGAAGACAACAAAACATTCATGTATATGTAAGTTTTATCCCTACCAGAAGAAGGAAAATAATTACAGCCACTGAGTGAGTCTCATCTCCATTAGGTGTAGCCGTCTGAAACTTGGGTGCCTGGTGTACATAAATTATCTAGACCCTCCGCTGTAATTAACAGGGAAAAATAGGCAGCTGCACAGGGAGGCTAACTGTTCTGCCATACAAACCTGTCCTCTGTGGGGGCGAGTCACCGTCTCCACAGATGGGGAACTGGGTTGGCCTACATGCATTACTTTTAACCCAACTAATGTAGGTGAAGGAAATCCCAGTTGTGTTTCTTAATTAACAGGAGGTTAATTAATTAATTAATGAACTACACTTGAATGTTATTAGTCATCATCTTCCAGATAAAGCTGGAAAATACTGCCCATATACTGCCCAGTTTCTAGACCACCTGGCACATACAAAAGATCAAACATAATCTTTAAATTTGGATCTCCCGCTTTCCCATTAGGCCACCTGAATTACATCCTTTTAAAAGAAACTATAAGCACTCAGATAGAAGCAGTTGAGTTTATTCCTGCAGAAATGAGAGATTAGTGGCATCAGACTAATAACTATGCACAAACCCAATTGTCTGAAAGATACCATGGCAGAAAACTGTGACAGGAGCTGGGTTATACAGTCATAAAAACTCGAGATATTTGTCAAGGGAATGTATAAAGCCAGAGTTGTTCCTATTTCTGTTCAATTTAATTTCTTAAGTATGCCTGTTTTTCCTGCTAACATATGATTCTGTCTCATTAAAAAAGTATGGAAAGAAGCATTTTATTTTCTCTCTTTATATATATGCATATTAATATACCAAAACTCTAATACATGTGAGTCTTGTTTTCTGTAGCTAGGTGTTGAATTTTCACATGTATTGTTAATGCAGGTAGCAACACCACCTACATTTGAAATTTCCCAACACTCCTAATAAATTTTGATTTTCAGTGGCTTAAAATTCTATCAAACTGTAACCACTTAGGCTAAAATTTTCCAGACTTGGTATCTGCCTTGGGCTGAATTTTTAAAGAGACCATCATTCAAAATACTTCATCCGTTTCTCAGAAAGACATTCCAGTAAAACTGCCCATCTCAGAAAAATAAAAATAAAACCTTACAACTGTTTGTTGGAATAACACTGAGTATATTAGCTTTTGTGGTAAAGACTCAAAATTTAACAGGTGCAAAGTGAAATCTGGACTAAGGATGTGTCACATGCCATTTCTGTCTCTTAGTTGTAGCTTTTCAAAAAGCCCCTGAGTTTGTCCATACTCAGACAAGAGCTGAGGCAGTTGGCAGCTGCATGCTTAAAAATTCCTTCCACGCTGGTTGTGTTTTCCTGCCTGCTGCCAGCTCTAGAGGCCAGGAAGTCTCTCTTTCTCTCTCTTTTTGTGTGAACTCAGTGTTTTCCCTACTGATTGCTAAGCCCAAGCTCTGTAAAGGAGGATACAGTCCAATTTGAACTGGACAAAATTTTTCAGCTCAGCAGGAGTTTAGGAGTTAGATGTGGCATCATATACCAGGACAGATCCCACTTAGAGAAAATGGGTCAGATGTATCTGAAGCTCCACAGCTCCTAAACCTCACAATTACCAGCAAGCATTTTGTACATCTCCACTGGGAAATTGTGCATTTCAGTGCCTGTTAGTGCTGCTCAGCAGAAAGGATGAGAACCTCATCCAGCAGTTACAAAATTATCCCAAGAGGCAAGAGGTCTGTGCAGTGGATCTAAAGGTTGCCATGCCTGTGACAATGCATGTGCATGTAACTCAGTTGCTACCTGATGGAATTTGTGTTTGTTCCCCCCCCCCCCTTCCAATTTTCTTTATTAAAAACCTAGGAAACGACTCTCTCTCTCCTTCATGCACAGACACCCTTTTGAAAGAACCCTGACATTGCAAAGACAAGCATTCAAAACTTAGAAAACACCAAGTGAGAAAAGCAATGCAGTCACGGGCATATCCTAAACCAAGGCTTTTAATGTCCACTTTTAACTGTCTTGCTTCAAAATGAAGCAATATAACTCCCCATGCTCCAAGGCATGTGCACACACGCAATGGACAAGGTTAGACTCTTAAGTAAGTCTGAGTTTTGTTTATTTTGGATGGTTTCAGGCTCTTCCTTCTCCATGTCCTGCTTAACACGAAGTTTTGTCAAAATGTTTTTCTTCAAACCATGATTTTTCTTATAGACATGCTTACAGGGAAAATCCTGCCTTCTTGCAAAGCAAGTCCAAATTGTGGACATATTTACAATGGAGAATAAGCACATTTTGCCATTGTTTGGCTAGAAACATCCGACAAGATGTCACATAGTGCATGGCAGAGGAGAGTTTTTGTTGCTATATGGTACCCATTTCCCCTAGCATCAGCACTGCTGATCTTTATCTATCTTATCTTGATGGTCCTTTACCCCATAACTCAGCCAAGAAGTTCCACACCAGTTAATGTGGAATGTGCTTTAGTCATTATCATGGCCTTAATGAAGTTTCCTCTAGCTATTGTGTCATACTGTACTGGACCCTCTACTAATGGCACAAAACAGTGCTTCAGCAACAGGGATAAAGCAATTTCCCTTCTTCAAAGCCTTGGAATGGATCATCAAAGGCTGTGATTCTGACAGATATACTCCATTTAGACTATGACACAAATCACTGCGATGAACCAGTTCAAAGAAGTAGGTGTGGAGTTTGGATCATGTCCTACCTTGCAAATAATCCTTGGGAGTTAGCTCTGTGCTGAGAATTGTCCCAGGGAAGAAGAGGGGCCCATGAAAGAGGCAACCTTTGCAAAGGAGAGGAAAAAAATGTGGTTTAAATGGAAGCAGGGTTGGTCGGTGCAGACTTGAAGACTTGGAAATATTTTATTTTCATGAAAACAATATTTGGGCACAGCACATTATACACTATAGTCCAATAAAAGGCATCACATCCTTCATCTAAGTTATTTATTTCCTTAGCATTTAGAGAGTACACACAGCAATACAAAAATATGTTATTTACATATATAAAAAAGCAGCATAATCCTTTCAACATGTTGATTCCTGCAAGAGCCAAGTGATCTGGTCCAAGTCTACACAATGAACTGCCCATAACATCTGTCTCCATCCAAGAGAACACACTAAGACTTTGGGGTACTTCAAGCTGAACAACGTTAAGATATTGGGTATCAATATGCAGGTTATCTCTTGGACATGCTTTTCATTTGATGTCTAATGGGAGCACTCTGGCAGGCAATTCACAAATAAGGAAATTCAAGGACTGTTTCTTCTGTATGAAATCTCCTCATATAATTTTCCAAATGGAATATGACAGTACTGTAGGCAAGAGACTACCGTAACTTGTTTGCATATGTTCCCCTGGAGACTGATGCCACAGTTAGTAGCTCAAGCTTTCATGAAGAAACAGGCTACAAAAAACCAAAAGGTCTATCTATTATAAGCAAAACCACACTTAATTCCCAAGGTCCACAACAGAATGGCCAAAGCAAGGCACAGTTCCAAGGCAAACAAAGAGTTATATGGGCATTTATTTTTCTGGTTCAAAACTCTAATTAACTCCTCCAACTCTAGCAGTTTTCTATCACAATACCACCTTCTCTTGGCAACTCTTCCAAATAAATTATATTGTTCTGTTGTTGTATCAGCATCTCTTCCACCGATGCCTGTACACATTGCTTTTTGTTACAGCTTTTGAAACAATACTGCAAAATTTCTATCATCACCTTTATCTTTTTCTCGTCACTTTTAATTCTTTGTTTATTGCATCTAATAGAGCTATAGAGATCAATCCTAGATAGGGTCAGAAATACTTTTGATGTGCTTTTAACAAAGAAAACTCTCCACTACTACTTCATAACAGCATGATTTTAGCCACAGCCTGAAGCCTCAGTAGAACCAAAATGACTTCAGTTCATGTGTTAGCATTTTGCTTTATGTTATACGCAGAGTGAACGCCTCAGCATTTAAATAGCACATATCCTTTCTGGTCTTAAAGGATAACGGTTTAATTTCATCTGCATTTTTTCCTTTTCCAATTGATCCTGAGATTATTAATCATCAATTGACAGGAAAATTGTTCGTCTTGAAAAAGAATGAAATAGACCTCTTTGTCATCTGAAGCTGATTAGAAGTTAAGGAACAAACTATGTATTTAGGTTACCCGAAACTTTACAGTTGCAACTAATCTGCAGCAGCGGTCACCTGGAACCTAGATCCACCCTCTTGCCCCTTACTGATGATAGTTTAATGAGTGGGACACACAATAAGGGAACCATGAGTGTACCCACCAGTGACAGACTCATGTATTATTAGAGACTTTCTTACTGGCTTGCCTTTTTTTTTTTTTTTAATTGGATGTTTATTCTAAACAATTTTCCTCTAACCCATTTCACAGGGGGAAAAAAAAAAAGGATAACACCTTTTCATTGGCTAAGCATAGCTGGGATGCTAGCACTTCATTTGCCACCATGCTATACACACATCCCAGCAGAAGTAGAAACACAACTCACTTGAAATAGGACTATGGGATGTTCTGAACTGACTTTTTCACTGTGAGGGGAACATCTTTCTCTGTCTCACCCAATTCTCTCATTCTCACCCTTTTCGTCTCAAGAGAACTGAAGGCACAAACAAATTACATTAAAAGCAAGGAAAGCATTAGATACATATAGATATATAGAGAGATGACAGTCCAGTGAAGTTCCCGCTGACTGGAAAAGGGGAAACATAACATAATCCCCATTTTTAAAAAGGGGAAAAAGGAAGACCCGGGGAACTACAGGCCAGCCAGTCTTACCTCTGTGCCTGGGAAGATCATGGAACAGATCCTCCTGGAAGCTATGCTAAGGCACATGGAGGACAGGGAGGTGATTTGAGACAGCCAGGATGGCTTCACCACGGGCAAGTCCTGCCTGACCAACCTAGTGGCCTTCTGTGGTGGAGTGACTACATCAGTGGACATGGGAAGGGCTACAGATGTCATCTATCTGGACTTCTGTAAGGCCTTTGACACAGTTCCCCAAAATATCCGTCTCTCTAAACTGGAGAGATATGGGTTTGGTGGGTGGACTGTCCAGTGGGTAAGGAATTGGCTGGATGGTCGCATCCAGAGAGTAGTGGTCAATGGCTCAATGTCCAGATGGAGGTCAGTGACGAGTGGCGTCCCACAGGGGTCCGTATTGGGACCAGTACTGTTCAATATCTTCATCAATGGGATCGAGCGCACCCTCAGCAAGTTTGCAGATGACACCAAGCTGAGTGGTGCAGTTGACATGCCTGAGGGATGAGATGCCATCCAGAGGCACCTGGACAAGCTCGAGAAGTGGGCCCGTGTGAACCTCATGAGGTTCAACAAGGCCAAGTGCAGGGTCCTACACCTGGGTCGGGGCAACAGCCGGTATCAACACAGGCTGGGGCATAAAGGGATTGAGAGCAGCCCTGCCGAGAAGGACTTGGGGGTACTGGTGGACAATAAGCTGGACATGAGCCGCCAATGTGCCCTCGCAGCCCAGAAGGCCAACCGTGTCCTGGGCTGCATCAAAAAAAGCGTGGCCAGCAGGTCAAGGGAGGTGATTCTGCCCCTCTGCTCTGCTCTGGTGAGACCCCACCTGCAGTACTGAGTCCAGCTCTGGAGCCCTCAGCACAAGAAAGTCATGGACCCGTTGGAGCGGGTTCAGAGGAGGGCCACAAAAATGATCACGGGGATGGAACGCCTCTCCTATGAAGAAAGGCTGAGAGAGTTGGGGTTGTTTAACATGGAGAAGAGAAGGCTCCGGGGAGACCTTATTGCAGCCTTTCAGTACTTAAAGAGGGCTTATAAGAAAGATGGGGACAGACTTTTTAGCAGGGCCTGTAATGACAGGATAAGGGGGAATGGTTTTAAATTAAAGGGGGGTAGATTTAGACTAGATATAAGGAAGCAATTCTTTACAATGAGGGTGGTGTAACACTGGCACAGATTGCCCAGAGAGGTGGTAGACGCCCCATGCCTGGAAACCTTCAAGGTCGGACGGAGCTCTGAGCAACCTGATCTAGTTGAAGATGTCCCTGCCCATAGCATAGGGATTGGACTAGATGACCTCCAAAGGTCCCTTCCAACCCAAACTATTCTATGATTCTATTCTATGCTTCTATACTTACAAAATAAAGGAATTGCCTTGGCTCTGGTTCTTATACAGATAGCAGTTCTGAACCTGCAAACTTTTCAATGACTTCCTGACACTAATTGTAGTGAAAGCCCAGGGACTGCTGAGAGGTGTGTCCTTTGGGATGCACACAGAAAAACTAGGGATTTTTAAAGGCTTTTATGAAATGAGTAATAAAAATCGTGAACAGCTCACTGATATAGAGGAACTTTTATTTAGCCTTTCATAATAAGCTGTGGCACTAAACATCCTGAGAAAACATTTCCAACATGATCTTTTTTTTGCATTTAATTGCCTGGTCTGCAGCCTGTATATAGGGATAAGTGATTTTTTTTTTTCTGTCACATGGACATCCTCCTGCACCACTGTCATGGTGCCGATATCCCTTTGCTACCACCACCAACATTATTAGTAATCATGACTTTTTTTTTTGTTATCATTGTATGTGGTCCTAACCACCTAACGGAACAGAAATTTAGGAGGGCTTCATCTGCTTAAACAGGTGTGTCTGCAATTTAGGTATCTACATCTGGCCAAACATGCTTTGGTCTGTGCCCTTGCCATGTTTGGATTCCTAGTACAGATGTATCCATTGTGAATCTTGCAAAATCTTTCTGTTGTGATAAAGGTATAAATTCAGTTATTGCTTTCAGTAAAGTTCCTAAAATTCAAATTCAAATGCTATGTAACAGTAGCAAACAGCATACAAAGAAGGAAAAATGGGACTAGTAGGAAAAAAACATGTTACAGGATACTGCCTGGAATATATTCTGCCCTCCAAACACCCACATTATTTCCCATTAACAGTAATGGAAATTTTGCATGCACAGCAAGGTAGAATATATAGCCAAGCCTTTGAATGTTTTGATATATATTTATGAATGTAGCTATACATTTATTCCTTCAACCAATTTAAAAACCTGTGATTCAGAGTTTAAATTTATTCATTAATACCTGCAAATAGAGAAAAACAGCGTGGAGCCAACATTAATTTAAAGAAAAACAATCTGATTATATGGTGAAATATGTCAGGCATAAGGAAGAAAATGAAGGTTAATTTTTTTCTCTCTTGAGTTGAGATTAGAGACATTGTCAGAATGGTTATCCCATTGAGATCAATTGTTTAGAAAAAAATATAGAGATTAAAAATTTATGGTACAATTATAGACCAGATCATTAGTGTCAGAAAGGGTACATATTATTTTGCATAAGCAATAATAGAAATAAATATCTTAGAATATGGAATTTTAGAACAATATGTCTGCAGCTGTGAAGAGTTTTGATTGAGACACATTGAATAAACAAAATATAAACAAAAGTATAGCGATATCTTTTCCTTTATGTGATTGGATTCATTTGGACTAAGTTTCCTAATTGATTTGATATCACATTGTGAATTACTGTAAAATTAGGAAGTTTAAGAATTAAAATACTTTAGATTCATAAAACTATTGAAGACTAACGGCAGGCTGTAGATCATACACCCACCCACCTTATCTTAAAATCGTGGATAAAAATTGCTACATTCCAATATATTTTGTAGTAACTATTATTTTACTTTATTTTTATTTATTTTGTGTATTAAAGACTTGCACCTAAATGCCCCCCAAAAGTCAATTGCTATATTTTAGCTAGTTCCCACTAAAACTATGGGTAGTCTCTTTTGCGGAAAACAGGTATCATTGCATAATCCTGACTAACTCATCCCATAGAAGAAAGTAGCGTGTCCTAGCTTTCTTCATATTAATCTTTGATATAAGAGGAAAAACGTCTCCTAGCTAAACAGATGAAAAAGTAAGGGCTAACTTAAATTCAAGGTCATTTCCAAAGGTACCAATTTAGAAATAAATAACAATAAAACAAAAATTGCAGACAGATATCCAATACAAATCAGAAAGATTCAATGTTCAGATGTTATGGACTGGTTTCAAATCTTACGTTTATAACTCTGCATTTACAATTTCTTTGGATTTGAGGAATTACTATATATGTTGTCTTTAGTCACTATTTTAAAATACAAATGTTAAGCCTTCACTTTTACAAAAAGTTGATTTTTTTAAGTGAAAAAGAAGGATTCCTTTCTTGGTACTAATAACTAATCCAGCCTCTAAAACACCTTGCTAGATAAAAAGGCAAGTATTAAGAAGAGAATGCTTTGCTTTTCAATCAGAGTTTCTAGAAGGTTAAATTTCATCAACCTGGTTCTTTTATTACAGAGTTAACGACATATCCTCATGTTACAGGCATGCCATAATGCTGAAACACTCTGAAACTGATCAACTCCCCTATCATCAAAGAACTCAAATGTTTCTTTTTATGTCAGGAAATGATATAATCTCTCTTAGAGCTCTCTCATGACAAACTGACCCAATTCAAATGTAATAATAATGTTCTTGAACTTTGGATGGTTTCTGTTGATAACAAATTTCCATATTTGATCGCTCTGGTGCTATTTATGCTAGACTCACCAGCCCTGCCTAGTTCAGAGTCCTCCAAATCGCCAACAAATCAAAAATTGCCAGAGCATGACATTTGAACCTGTTGCAAAATATTAACCCCATCTTCCCCTAACATGTATGGATAAGATCATGATTAGATCACAAGACCGAGTATGTTTAGTATAAAGATCAGCCTGATTTGACAAGTTTTGGCTTAAAATTTTCTTTCAGGTCCTGGTTTCTTTGAATTCAATGCAAGTTTTATGCATATGTCCACTGTGACTTTTCTTCTATTCAGTTCACATCTGGTTTTTCCCTTCTCATTCTAGTTTGCGTGTGAACAAGAAAATTGGGCTGCATCACTTTGTTTCATCTGGTTTCATAATGCAAGAAAAAATTTCACAGAATTTAATGCAAACCTCCAGTCAGACTGATTAATCTGAAAATGAAACCCAAGTTCATGCAAAAGGCAATGTGGAACAGAAAGCTGAACCTGCAAAGACAATTCAGTTTTTCATAGGAAGCTGAAGAAACTTTTTAAAAAAATAAATATTTTGGCTAATACAAGATTGAAAAATTTAAGTTTTTTGTCCAGACAAAACATCCCCATCCCGAAATAATTTTAGGTTAAGAGAAACATATTTTTCAACCTGAAATATATAGCCCATGAGGGTTTTATTAGTAAAATGAGGTCGATTTTGTAATTAAATATGTCAAAATAACAATCGGTTTTGTCTTAAAAGTGAGAAACCTTTTGATTTATTTAGTATTTTTTTTCAGCTGAAAGTGATGAATTCAGAAACAATTTGTGAATTTTGTAGCTGATCGGTATTCCTCTGTGAATAAATAAATGACTGCAAAATTTCACTTTGGTACATGAACGACTTTGAAACATGAACAACAGTAAATTAACCAGCTTCAAAAACAAACTTAAAAACTGCTATGCAATTATTTCTATAATTATATATCTCACCTTCACTTCATGATGCAGAAGGGAGTCAGATGTAATGTTACAGAATAACTAAAATCCAGTCATCCAGTCGATTCTGTTTCGACTGGAGAAAGGAGTTTCTCATCAGCAGAGTGTCAAAACACAGATTTTTGGTTTCATTGACCTATAGCAAAAATGATGGTTCCACTGTTACTTGATTTCTGTGAAGTGTAACTGACTGCAAAAATCTAAGCGCTAAAAGATAACGTTTAACAGCAGTGCTCTCTTACTGTGGCCACCATGTATAACAACCACTGCAGAATACTCCACTGCTACAATTGATTAAATACACACTGCACACTTAACTCTGCTTAGGGCAAAATCAACCAGAAAAATATAGGTCTTTTCCTCTACTGGTGATCAGAATCAGCTGAGAAAGTTCAGTCTGCCTCCAGGTCTCGATGTGTAGAATAGACTAGTATGGACTGTAAGTATAAACAACCAGGGTACATACCAGTAGAAAGTTATCACTGGGAAAGCTGATTTAGGGCTCTTTCCAGACCTGCTTTGAGACCTAATATTCCCAAGATTAATTGTGTCATTTTCTAAGTACCAAGTACTACGTTGGCTGTTTCTACCCAAAGTAAACCCAAATCAGAAGACATGTGAAAAGATGCCAGTCAAAATCTTACTAAAATAAAACACTATCTTTTGTGCACAGGTCTCCCCTCCTTGTGCCTTTCTAAGGAAGAGCATGGAACTACACACACCAGAAGAGAAGGATACTAGGCTAGGTAGCATAAAGTATAGGACATACGGTCTTTACTCAAAAAGCAAAGAGCATGTAGAGATTTTAAATTGAAAAGGCAATGGTGATTCATCATAAATTTCTCAATATATTTGCCCTGAAGGAAGAGATCCAATGCAAATGGAAAATTAATTGAAAACCACTACGTTTTCTTCAGCAGGGCCCTGACAACTGTTCATTTCATACGAGCTAGTAGACTGTTTCCTTTCTGGGAGGTCCTGAGGAATCTTATTTATGGTAAGACAATAACTTCAGTGGGCAAGACTGAAGATTTCTTCTCCTTCAGACACACAGATGCCTCCCTGAAGATAACTAATTTGACGAAAACCTTATGGCTTTCATCTGAACATTAATAAGAAAGAACAAAAAGTGAAGAATACTGTTGGTTTTGACCTAAATTCAAGCCAGGTCCCTGCCTGTTTAACACCTGAAACAATACTGTCTGAGTGGACTTAGTACATTCAGTGACAGTAAGAATAATTTTCTTTTCCTCTTAAAGCATTAAATTCTTTGCACTCCCTCCTTTTCTCATTGTTTTTTTGACATTCACACTAATGTAATTACTTCAACAGCTGACATGCTCGGGTAGTAAAGATTTGCGTAGGTACCGTGTATAATTAGAAGAGGAATGAGTTTGACCTTGCTGATATAAAGAAAAAGCCAGGAGAGCTATGGGTGGATACATATAAGAAACTAGATATTCAGGTTGAATATAATTCTTTAGTAGAGTAGTAAAAAAGTAGTTAAAAATGGAGGTATGTGTTGCTGAATGACATGGCACAGGTCAAGATCAGCCTTTTTTCAGGCTGAAAAAAACTGACATCAAAATGCCAAGTCAAATTATTCAGTGGAATCATTTCTGCATCGTGGCTGGCTGTGACAACCGAGCAATTAAAAATGTAAATAAAAAGTGAACTTGCTCCTTGGCAGGTCTTAAGGGCTAAAAACACCCATTCACCAAGCTTACAAGAGATAAATTACAGCTAATAGGCAAGTTTTAAAATAATTTATAAAGAATTAATCAGTGAAGCAAGCTACTTTTGTCCTAGAAATCAACACTTCTACTGATTCAACGAATTTTCATGCAAAGCGAGTCTTCTCAATGACTTGCTACCATGCTTCATTTGTTCCATTGCAAACTGTGAGGTCCTGGTTTGTATTCCCCAAAGTATGCAAGCAGAAGTGCAAACATGTTACTGCACACGCCAAATGGGCAGTTACAAATGCAATCACTTGTTGGCACAAAATTTGTTACACTGAGCACAAAACAAATCACAGTTCCTGTGTAATTACTTTGGAGCACTCCTAAGCACACATTTGGCATGCAGAAATTAGTTTTAAAAAACTGCTTTGAATATCTTTGCCCCATAGATTCATAAAATCTACTATTAAGGTACATGATACCTGTTCCCCATCAGTTGCCTGAATGGTTGCATAGAAAAGCTTTGGTTATATTAAGAAATTCATACAGTTCCTTGACAAATCTCCTCTGCTAGACCAGGAACAATATATCAAAAAAGTATGGAAGAGTAAAGATATTAATGATTTTGAGTTAGAAATAAATCATTTAGTAAATAACCTGCAATAAACACGCAAATACAGACAGGATGAAATCTTGTTCTCCAACATAGAGGCTAGACTATAATATACCACACAATATCAAACAGTTTAGTTTCCAAGAAATTCATATGAATGTTTTCTTGATTTGAAGGTGCAGCAGTTCACAATCCCTGAGTTCCACTTGAAGAGATTCAATTTAACAGAAGTTTCCAACTGAAACTCGGTCAAAACTGACACAGTTCATCTGTGGTCTCTCTTCAGGCTACTGTTATGAAATGACCAACTGCACTCAAAAAAGTATGCAAAACTGAATAAATATTTCCAGGAACTATATATAAGTGTCTCAATTCTCTGTTACTCAAGCAAAGTGCTAATAGGGTCTTAAAATCTGTGGCAAATTATTATCACTGTTACAATGACAAGTGCGTTCAAACCTAAAAAAAAAAAGAAAGTAAATACACATCAAATAGGAAACTATTTATAAAGGCAGGAAGGAAGTAGACAATTTTAGAGAGTCGATCAATATCTTAGGCAGAATGTTTTTTACTGGAAAAGAGAGGGAGAAATGGAAAGCAATCTATCAGGGCTTCCTTATATTGCAATTTTTACTTGGACAGGACCATGAGCTGCATATTTAGGATTACATATGCAGCAAGCTACATTCAGAGCTGTTCCCCTGCTTCCCCCAAAAAGATGTTGAAACACATATTGTCATCCATGACCTAGGAGAGCAGCGGTCTGAAAAATAGAGCAATAAATCAGACATGAAGAAGCAAATAATCTCATCCTGACTTTTCTATGTCAGTATGAGTCAACCGAAAACACAAGTCTCATAGTAATTCTGAAGGTTGTGGGGCCTCATAGAAAATCTTAATAGAAAAACCTTTGTCCCCAGGCAAGCCTATTTGCAGACCTTACAATCATATGGTCCCGCAGAGAGGCGAATAATGTCATGAAAGCCCATATCCTTCTGTTTCTGCTGCCACAAGATCATAAAAAAAATTGTCTTTATGAAGGGCAAAAAGAGTCTATGTAAAAATGAACATGTTGGTAATGTTGGTAAAGCTGTGTATGCAATTAAATCATACCAGCCACTTAAACACCATTTTTACCATAGCCACAGGAACATGTGAATTTGAGAAAAACCAGGAGCAGGACACCATGTGCTCCTGTATAGGGGCCCTTCCTTGCTGTCTTCTTTTCCTGCTGGTTCGGGAAATTAGAAACAGCTTCAGTCTGACCCTGCTATGTTTGTGTTGAGGGAGATGAAGCTTTCACCTGAATTTGCTCTGATTCTTCTGCCTCGTGCATGGAGAAAGCTCAACACCTTCTCTTCATCAGTCTCTTAAACTGCCACAGTTTTTAGTGCTGGATTTTTGTATGAGGCAAGGGTTTTTTTCCTAATAATCCCCTTAAGCCACAACCCCAGGAGCCTATTCATTGCCAGCACCATGCAGGCAGAAGAATGGAAGAAAGAGGCCTCAGTTTTAACTGAGTGCTGGCCCATGTAACCAAATGGGGAGGGAAGTCAGCTATGTGACCCCATGCAGGCTCCTATCGTTGGCTCTAACCCTTTGCAGGTTGCCCGGATCCTTCTTCCGTACAGCAGACTAGCTAATAGTATGGGTGAAACCTAATCCAGTTATGTTCATGGTCTCAAATAACTCAGGTCCCAGTCATGTGTCATGGTCCTCTGCCTATCCCTGCCTGTTTCGTAAATGTCATAACTGTTTCTTATTCTTGGAATTTCTTTTGCAGTGAAGCAACGAGTTGCCTCCAGAACAAAGCCTGGGTGTGCCTGTGGGTCTCAACAGTTCACAGGAGGGACTCTGCCTGGATGACACTGAACAAGTTTGGCTCCTTCTTCCCCGTGCTGTCCTCCAAATTGTCCCAGAAAGCTTTGCACGTTCATTCCTGCTCTTATGTAGCACCCCAGGGCATACAATGTATACCCTCTGTAGCATGCCATAAAAACAGCACCCTAGTGGACTCCAGGCGCCAGTTGAAATGTTCCTCACAATTTGAATGGAAAAACATTGCAAAAGATAAAAAAGTGAGAATATAACAACAAAAGAAAACCCCTACTGGCCATAATAACCTAGTTCAGCATTTTGTCTCTTCCAGGGGCAGTAGGAGATGCTGTACAAGGAGCACACCTGGACCCTGTGACCCACTCACCTCATGCTTCCTCAGCTTCTACAGCCACCCAGTCAGAGGTATGAGAGGGTACATTCTCGCTGGTTTGTGTCTGTTAATTGACCTGCTCTCCATGAATTTGCCTAACCTCTTTCTAAAGTTGCCAGTGCTGTCTATCTCCATAAATGTCTGTCCAGAAGGTCACTACACTCTATGAAAAAAAGCACTTCCTTTTATCTGTTTTAAATCAATCATGTACTTACTTTAATGAATGACTCCATAGTTCCAGTATTGTGGAGGGTGATGAGAAAAGATTCTACATTTACCTTATCCACCCCTTCACGATTTCATAAAACTCCATCATACCCCTCTCCATAGCTTTCTCCCTTCAAACGGAAGCACCCAGCCCTTCTGTCTCACTTTGTAAGGCAGCTGCTCCATCCATTGGTTATTTCAGTTGCCAACACAACCTCTCTATAACACTTATCCTGCTGATCAGGACTCAGTGCTGCAGCAGATGCACTTAGCAGTGTTGCATCTAACTACGAATTCTACAGCTTTCCATTATTTCATGAAAAGCTCGTGTTTTGGCACTAATGCAATCTATATGATGAAACATGGCACCTGAGCAGGGGTGGTCAGTGTCAGAGAACATGAGAAAATCTGTCTGGTTAACATGAATATGCAGAAATACTAAGCAAATGCCTAGGCTGAAATGTATTTGAATACCTCTGAATTCCTTGAGAGACAACCAAAAGCAGCTCATCAAACTCTGATCTCACATTACTTTCACTGTTGTGAAACTGTGTTGACTTTGCTGGCTTTATCTTCAAATGTATGCTGGTGTAAATGAGAGAGGATTCTGGACCAGGGCTTTTTGCTCCCTGTGGCTTGGCAAAATTACTAGAGAGCTGCTGGAAATGGAACACTACCCAGTTTGTATCTCTCCCTTTGTCAGGTTCTGCAAGGGAAAGAAAAACTTTGAGATTTACAGGAGATATTACAAAAGCAGTAGACCTCAAGAAAACACATATTTTTTCCCTGTACGTTTCTCCTGCATCACCTACCAACAGAAAGGATTAGATACACTACTGTGGTGGAGATTTGCAAGATAGCTTCCTGGAAAACCCCAGGTAAACTACTAAGATATAAGCAACAGGATCATGCCAACATTGCATGTAGTTAAAATCATCTGACCTTAGGGGTTGAGACCTCATTGAAAGCCTAGACTTTTCAGGGTGACAGAGGCATACCCAGGGAGTGCGATGAGCTGTGATGGGCCTAAGCAGAGGAGGTAAATTTAAGAAAGAATGGGGCATGGCTTTGAGAGAAAAAGGAAGCTTTGGTTTTCAGTCTGCTGGAAGCCTTTGGGTGGGATTGGATCTAATCACCCTCTAAATCTGACTACACCACTTCTTCCTAACACTGTTTTGTTCTTTAATCTGGAGTAATAATTAGAAAAACACATATACACATACCTATGTTTGAAAATGTAGTAAAATATATGAATGACACATGTATGCATTTATAAGACTATCAAAAAAGGACAAAAGAAAACCTTACTCTTTCTTCAACTCCTAGAGAGAAGATCCAGGACTTTTACTTCAAGTGCTACTCAACCACAACGGAGATTGGCCTTCAGAGGAGTCTTTCTGACTTTGTAACTCGTCTTGACCCATCATAACAACCCTTATCATCGTCACCACCAGAACAAGAAGTTATGTCATTATCCATAACCATAGCAACAGCAGCAGGAGTAAGCAATTGAATTTTCTGAATGAAATTTATCCATCATCAGTTAGCACTAAACACTAAAATGTTGCCATAAAGAAAAACTTGGGAAAGGAGGACAGATTTAGACTTTTTATAGCTGCCATGGCTTTGTGAGAGGTGTCTCTTTGCCTTCCAAAAACACAATAGTGCAGATAGAAACAAGATATAAATCTGGTTAACTTTTTACTACCTCAGTCACCTAAGCAGTAGGTAAAAATAAGGTTGTTAGCTATTTCACAGCTAAAAAGCATCAGGAGTGCTGAGTTTTTAAAGTTTTTACGGTTTCATTTCAGAACTAGATTTTACATGATTTTTCCATCTTTCTACTATTTCACTGTCTCTAAAACATAGTTCTACCAACAATTAAAAGAATGGTTTTGTTATATCACAGTGAAACTCTCCTACTGTCTGGTTGGAAGAATAGATACATTCAACTGAAACATTGCTAAAAATAGGAAATCAAATAGTAATGATCAGCTGGTCACTAGCTCAATTTTTTTATTTTTCAGGCAGTGTTTTAAGTAGCCACAGTAACACAAACTAAAATGCATATACAGTCAACATCTTTTCACAGAAGGCCTAAAATATTCACTAAACTTTAAAATTAATTTGTCCAGCAGTCTATCATCTTCCTCCAGGAATGATTTATAGAAGGCTTCTCTAATTAGGCAAAAAGGATATCATCAAATCACTTCGGAAAAATGTTGTAGAGAAAGGAGGTAACAGAAGATTAACCATTTCAATTAACCATTAACCAAGATCATAATTTATTAGTCACATATGGCTCTTGTATCACACTGATAGGGTCTTCCTAGAGACACAAAAGGTATTCCTCTTCACACTACACTTGCATCAGTAGAGCTACCTGAGTAGTCTTTTACAATCTCACGCTTTTAAATACATTCATTTCTTCCCACAGATATAGACGCGCAACTCTTGTTGAATGCAGTTCTTGTATTTTATCATTATGATTTCTCAGAGCCTTTTTGAGTATCCATTCCTGCTGTAAAAGCCACTGCACTGGTACAGTCCATCAGTCAACCAGACATTGTGTGTCTGACAGAGAAGAGGGCTGGGGAGGAATGTCTGAACCGGGAAAGTACATAGCAAGAATGCTCCCACAGTGGGTGCTTAATAATAACAACTATAGGCATGTTCTCATTTGTCCTCAAGATCTTTCCTCCAGATCTGGCCTGGTGTGGATGATGCACTCAAGTCAGAGACATAATTTTGTCCCTGCTTTATGTACTATTAAATATATATGTAATTAGTGCAGTTAAGAACATTTGCAGCATAAAGTATATAACTTATTCATTTTGGAAATTTTTCTGACATTGTCATATTGTATGTCCACCACCCACTTCACAGTGGAACAGAACCATCTTTTCCCAAAATGTCATTTTGTGGTTCTCAAAAGGAGGGGATTTTGACTTCCACCAGCCTGGTTTGCATTTACATCCTGTGTGGCCATATTTCAAATTGAAAACATATGACACAGCTATTCCATGGCCGAGAATACTTCATCCTCTGTCTACATTATGTCCCATTCCTCAAAGTTCAAATATAAACTCACAACTAATCTGCCAACCTTTCCACTATAACAGAGGCAGTGTTTTATCTACGCAGCTCTTCCTGTTCCAACTAGTAAAGTATTGTTACTTATTTACATTAATACAAACGTCAGTGCTGAGGTTAAAGTTACTCATAGGCATTCACAAATGAGTAGGATTTTATGTAACTAAAACCTGAAGTCAGTCTCAAGAAACAGATATCCATCTGAGTCTGGATAAAGTGCTGGCAATCCCCCAAAGTAACTAGGTAAAACCCATGACAGCAAAAGAATACAGAAAGTGAAGGGAGAAGGTAGCGTAGTATATGACACTAACCAGCAGATGGTTGACATAGTGTCTTCCTCTGGTTCTCTTCAAACCATGGAAGATTACACTAAAAACCTAGCTGTCCTTTTAACAAAAGGCTCATCACACTGAGCAGGATGTTCTCTGGCTTCCTATTGCCTCTGCTACTGCTGCACTTTGAAAAAAGGAGCTGTCCAGCAAGAACATGAAATCGTAACAAAAATAATCACATAAACATCAAAAGGAACCAGGGAAATCTTTAAGTTACCTGCAGACACTATCAAGAGAAGACAAGCGAACATAAGATTATTGCTTTTCCAGGAAAGGTATCCGTATCGTGAACCTACCTGCTAAAGATGAACTGAAGCTATTCTCCGTCTCCCACTCAGAAAACACATACGATTCATTTTTTTTCACGTTGACAACAGATATACCAGAGAATTTTAAGTCATGACCAATGTTGTCTGTTGTCTGAGCAACAAAGAAAGGAGCTGCAAGATTAGTGACTCACTATGGTACATCTGTGGACACAGAACAGCAATTATGTTACTCATGGTGTTCTAATTGCTTGTTCATTGTCTTAAAAAAGAAACAGACGATCAAGAGCCCCAGTATATGTGTATATTAAGGGATTGATCAACATCCCATTAAAGTCAAGGGGGAGGGGATACATCTCATTACAGTGTGGACTTCTGTATCTAAACTTCTGGCCATGAGCTCTCTTCATAGTCCATAGAGGGAAGGTCAATAAACTCAAAAGACTTTAAGGTTTAATCCCTCTCATTCTAAAACAGACAGCAGCTTTTGGTCAGATCAATCACACTCTAAACTCTATTGACTGTATTGGAGTTGAGTATAATAGGATAACTAGCTCAGACACAAACTTATAGTGTGGATATCAAAAGCTAGATAAGGTAATTTCCACCGGGGGATTTTATGTCATCTACAATGTGCACTGCCAGAAGCTTTGTTTGGGAAAAAGATGGCCAGAAAGATGAAGGAATGAGTCAAAGCAAAAGAAATATTGAGATAAGAAGCATATATCTTAATTGTTATCTACTATTGAATATATTATTTTATTTGGATTGTCTTCTATTTTATCAGCCTGTCTTTGACAGAACTTTATGGTTAAGGACTGTATTCTAAGAGGTAAATCTGATGTCAGGGGAACATCTCTAAAATACCGGATGAAAGGCACAGCGATCAAAGTCAGAGACAGAGACCAGTCTACAAGACCCTAAAGGCTTCCAGAGCATGTTAACCCAGCTAAAACAGTATGGGCAGGACTGAAAATGAACATCAGTATAACCTCCTGTTGCTGAATATTTTTTTTCAGCATTGACACTACAGTCATTCCCTTCTTTTCATTTGATTAATCACAAAGGACAATATTTTCATGCCTGGAACCAGGCCTTATTTTTACTGTATGTTTTTATGATATTTACACGGCAGTTGGAATTATAGAAGATTGTCATTAGAGCTCCATTCCAGCATTCCATCAGATAAAAAACCAAATTATCTGGGTTGATTAAGTTCACCTTGACAAAGGGGTCAATGTCTGTGGCATCATCTGCTGACAAATTCATATCCACAGACTTCAAGGAGAATATTTGTTAGTAATTAACTTCAACTTGCTTCTAGGATAGGAATTTAAGGGCTTTACTTTGGCTTTGTTTTTCAGATTAGACATCTAAATTTCACTGGCTCCTGAAAGAGGCGAGCATGCAGAAGGCACAATGTTACTGCAGTGTTTTCCTTGGAATATGAACCATGATTTTGTGACAGTTAAACAACCGGCTGTATGGATTTCTCAAACCACTCGCACAATCAATCTAAAATAATACTCAGCCACTCTTACCGAAAAAAAGATAAACAGTCATGGAACTCAAAACTTATATCCATCATGTACCTGATATAGGTTAGATAATTCCCCTAACATTGTTACATTCATTTAAGCAAACAGTAACAGAATTTACTCATAGTCTACCAGATCTTAATATGGCAAAAAAATGAGTTATGTGTTCCACTTTCAGTGGAGAGGCAGAAAGAAAATTCACATGCATATGCACACATACACATATACACTCACTCTTACATACGTTTTTTTTCCCCATAAAACATTTTGTTTAGACTGAGAGTGAGCAGCTGAACCATAGTTAGGGATTTCCAAGTTCCTTTGAAGGGTTACAATATTTTCTGATTTTCTGTACTAGAGGGAAGATTCATCCTTGAGAATGAGAGGAAACCAGGAAACAGTTTTGGGGATGGATTAGTCTTAAATTCCACGCTGCTAAAAAAGGCATCGGTTATAAAATTGCATAAGCCCGTATGCGTTCTGAGAGCAAGAACCCTGACTTCCTTTCCATGCTGATTTCTCAGCCCACAAGCAGTTTCCTTAGCAAAACCAATATATCACAGAACTCTGTAGTAAGTGTCTATTTACCAGACCGTGGGATAACTTTACAGTTGGAGCCCTCACGGTGCTGTATATTGGCAGCTGATGGCTCTCGCCATCTTGTAGGAGGCATTCAGCACCTTCCCAGACTGGATTATTAACAGTTTAATTTCTATGTGGGAATCTACCAATCATTTGCAACCATCAGGAAGAGTGAATATATTTATATATTGTTTATTTAAGCTGGCATCTGGAGCCTAGCCAGATCTTAAGTCATTCTTATACCTGTTTTCATTGCCGGCCTGAAAGAGATTCAAGAAGCTCAAGTGAAATGACTGAAATTAGAGGAAGTCATTGGATCAGACAGGATTAAAAAGGCCTAGGACCCACTTGATTTCCATTATTGCCTAGTACCTTGACCCACACAGTGTGCCTAGAGGATGGTTTCAAAGCTTTGTAAAAATCTGGCTTCTGTATCACTCCTGGATTGTTTCCAGCAGCAAATATTAGCAGCTCACCATGATCTTTCCTCTTGGCAATATTCAGACTGTCTGCTCACAGCCTCACTGACATAAATCCAAGGCAATGTCACTTAAACTCAGAGGGGGAAATTCAGTTCTGTTTCTTCAACTCTATTGACTTCAGGGGACTTGTATCTGTAAGTCAGGGCATTGACCAGGCACTCCTCACTCTTTTCAGATTTACACTATCAGGATCATTGAATTCAAGTTTGGGCCATAGTCATGTCATCACTTGAAAACCATCCTAGCCAGAGAAATCAGATCAGGTTGTTGGTATTTCTTCAGATAATTGTCCTTTCTTGATAAATCTTTTCTTCATACCAGTGACATATATTTCCTTCTAATGTGTGGACTGCTGATGGTATTAAATCAGAAGTCAATATAAAGAAAATTTTTGGGTAAAATATAGAAGATTGAAAAATATAAAATGGTCAGGATAAAAACTAAAAGGAGAGAGTTTAATATAGTTGACATCTAAGTACATAAGCAAGTACCTTGTTCAGTCATGTCCCCTGCGTGGTAAACAGTGGCCATAATGATTCCGATATGTATAGAAAGCACACAAAGGAGCGTTAGGCAAGGGAACCTGCAGACAGCATATCTGAAGGGAAAAGCAATGTAGAAGTAATAGTGTCTCTAAATTCAGTGCCAAATTTCCCACAGACTTCAGGGCAAGCAAGTCCCATCCTTGATGATCACAGATTGTCCAGAACTTAATTTTTCGCAATGTGCTCCAACATGGTAATGACAACAACTAAAGGCTTTTAATGTTCTTCTTTAAGGTTGCATAAGCAAATAATAACTTGCTGGAGTTGGAGAAGTAACCTTAGTTTTACCATTTTCAAGTAATCTTTTTCTGTCAAGCAGAGAAAACGTCAAAAATCAGTTTCTGTATTAAAAGTGGGTGAATATGTACACCAAACAAGGAAATCCACAGTATTATTCCCTTTGCTTTGCTGTGAGTGAGCCTCAGGAAGCCACCCACTCTGCTGTAAAGGTTTTTGTGAGAACCACATGGCTCATCACATCACATCAGAGGGAAAACCCATCTTTGTGTGATGGGTTTTGCTGCTGTAGTTCATCTGCCTGCATGTTTGATCTGTTACTCTGTTTAATTTTCTTGTCATGGTCTTGCCAGGAATGTACTCACACTGTTCAGAAATTGGTCTCTCCTAGCCTTTTAGAAACATGTGACTCATTTCCTTTCCACGGTGACATCTCTTATCAAAAGTGTAAGCAGAAATAAAGCAGTTATCTTGGATCATCAGTGATTTGCATATCTCTGTTAATCATTTAACCCTGAAAATCTATGTCAAAATATTCAAAATATTCACCAACTTCAGTGGGATTTGTTGCCCTTTCAACGTCTTTGAAAATCAGGCCAATTTGGGGAACTGGACTGGTGACAGAAGAGCCCAAGTTTGGGTTCCAATTCTTAAAGTTCTGGCCTTTGTTAATTTTATCAGGAAAAAAAATCAGGAAAAAACAATAACAGTGCATTTTGCCCAAGAATTATCTGTAGCCATACCAGTTAGGTAATGAGAGATATTGTCAACAGACCACTAAGCTGACCTAGTATAATTTCAGCTTAACTGATTGGCATTTAACAGCTTTGATGATCACTTGCTGAAAGCTTGCCATGTTATCTGTGTGCCATGCTGTCCTGTACACAAGGTGCACGTGTATTTCTCAGGCTCACCTTCAAAGAGGAAAAAAAAGAAACTACAAATTCTCTGTGAGAGGCTCGGCGCAATAAATGTGATCTGTGATGCTCTGGTCCCAAGCAATGGCTACAGGCCTACATCCCTGCTGTGGACAAGGAGACACAAGGAGACTCTGGACAAGTCCTTTGTACTAGAGACAACAAAATAACATGATGCAGCATCAGTGCTGCTGTTAATATCCTGATCAAGAAGCCTTCATGAAGTCCTTTCCTAGCCAACATTTCTACTATGTTTATGATCATAATATTTCTGTTCTCCCTTCCAAGCATAAGGGAATTCCAGAGAGAAATAAAGTAATGCGGAAACTCCTCCGGCTAATTTTTCCTATGCACATGAGAGTGGAACGAGTATGATATCATTTGGGCTGGAAGCTGAGCCAAGAAAAGTGTATTTACACCCAGGGATCCTCCACACCTCATATTCCCATCGTGGAAGACTTTGATCAGAGTACTCTGCATCTGTGTCCACGTTGCTCTCCACATGCAAAGGCAGCTCAGCTTACCTCTCGCTGTGCTCCTGGTAGCTGACACGTGATCCAGAGGGACAGAGAGGATGGGGTAAAGCTGACCAGCACTGTCCTGCCCTGGCTTTGTTTTATTCACAGCTAACGCATGATGCAGCTTTGTGGGGCTCTTCTTGTTCTCCCCATCTTTTCCCCTGGGGTCCTTTGGTCATGCCGATCATTTAAAGTGAGGATAAAGGCAGCTACAGAAAGGCACGGTAAGGGAGGGGTAGTGTGCCCTCCAGCTACTTTGCCCAGCCGTAGACAATTTTCCCCACACAGTTTTGCTCCTCTAGGCATGGTGGAATACACTTTGATTTTCTATCCTTTCTGAACTCATTATCATTTGAAGTCAGTGACATTGGTACAAATTAACACCTGGTCTCTGTTTCTAATGAAGAGAAAACATACCAGGTGGACATTTAGAAAAATCAATTCCCATGATAAAGCCAAGGATATTAAAAAGAGAGAGAGAGAAAGGAACACACAAAGATTACAGAGCGCAGCTCTCCCACAGAAGCAGACAGAGTGGCAGCCAGCCATTGTTCCGAAAGGCAGCATCAGCACCAAGAATCAGATGACTAAGCTCCTGAAAATGAATGAAATATTTTTACTATGCTGAAAAAATTCTGGCACTGCAGGGGGACTCAGGATAAAGGAAGTAATTTGAAGGGCCTTTCTGAAGGACACCATCAGATACCCTTCTGCTACAAGAAATTCCAGTACCCTGAAGAGAAGTGATGGTTCTGGGTTTTAGCAGGGGTAAAAGGATACAGCCTTAAATTAGTGTGGACTTGATGAGAACACACGTGAATAGCATTCTCTGCTAAATGCCATCAGTTTTGTTGTGAGAGACATGAGGCAGTGCTGGTCAGGGTTCAAGCTGGCTCTGAAGGCAGGAGAGCCTGCGTATCCCTGAGTCTTGCGAGCAAACAAATAGCTGCAGCATCCTGAAGTGTTACTCCCTGCCCAGCTGCTCATCGTCACCCCCCTGCTGAAAGGTGGGGAGCCTGTGCAGAGCTGGAAGGGAACATTGTGCCTGCAGCTCAGCTGCTGTCATTCCCAGTCTGGTAGCTCAGCACAAACCCACTTCATCACAGAGCTGGGGAGTGGTAAAATCTCAAAGGACCCTAGGACTCATCTCCTCGCTTGACTGGAGCTTCTTGCTATCACAGCTGCCTTCTGATATCCCATCGAGAGGCAGTAATGTGGGTATCTGCATTGCACTGATGTTACAGTACCCAGTAGATCACATTGGCGGCAGTGCTACCCTATGCTAGGCAAAAAGAAGAGAGTGACCAAGTGAAGAAAGTTGAGAGGTGGCATTCGTAAGTCAATGTCATTCCAGACTGGAATGACTATACTGGAATTACGGGAAGATACTTCAGCTCACCCTTACCAAAATGAAAGATAGAAATATAAGGAAATTAAAAGGTTTGGATGCCCATATATAAAGTCAAACATATACATATATTTATGTATATGTTGAAAAATTAAGGTTGTGTATACTCTATAGTAAGAAAATGCTAGCAAAGGAAAAGGTTTTCCAATGTGAACTGAGCTTTTAAATGGTCTTTTTTCTTCTGGAAAATAGCTTCTGAGCTAGAACCCCTCATTAAAATACACAAAATTTCCCCCTTGGTCTTATATATTTCAACTTGCGGGCTAAAAAGTTTGCAATGCTACTGCAACTGTTTGCTTCTTTAAAAACCTGCTGAGCCGCAACCTCTGAGAAGGACAGCTATAGGAAATCTTTTTTAAAACAAACCTTCCTTTCAATACAGCCAAGCATGTGGCCAGGTTAGATATCAATTTGGGGTTCTGGAGGCAACAGCACAATTAGGACTTAGTCACCCATATAATTCCACCACACAGAGGCCTAATTTTCTCCAAAAATCAAACTTAGTGAGGACTGAGACTCCAATCCAAGGTTTGCTCTTGCACCTGCAAACCAGGTTATCTGCTTTACTGATTTAGTGAAGTAATTTTAAATGGTGTAAACAAAGTTGGGATCAGGCCTAGAGGTCAAAATTTGTGCTCGTTTCCTAGCAATCTGAAAACTGGGTAAGTCCAAACAGTATTAGATTTCTTGCACTAAATATCAAACCCAAAGTCCAAGGCTTCAGTGGGGACACGGCATCTACAAAGCCTTCATTAACTGTGCTGTGAAGCTTTGAAGCTCCGCTGTGCAACTATTAGCTGATCTTATTTAACAAACAGTGCTGTAGACCTATGTGTTGTTTGTGACTGAGCAGGTGATGATTTTCTCTTCACTGCCACCAGTCAAGGACTTTCACTACCAGGACCCAGGCTCCAACTCTGGGGTCAGAGGTCCAGGCTGTAGCAGGGGAAAAGGGAAATGTTATCTCCATTGATTTCTAGCTCAAAGAAAGCTTTTTGCTTTCACACTTCGAAAAACACAGACTCTCAGATCATCTCACAGCCAGGTTAATAGTGGGGTTTGTTTTATTTCATGGTTAATGTGATTGTTATGTTTAGTGCTTGTAGGAATAGAAACTGCTGGGATGGCAATTCCCTCTCTGTGTTCTCTAAATTCCTTTCCAAATCTATAGCCCGCTAATACTGACAAGATTGTTTTCTCTGACTCACAGACTTAAAAACAAACTCATAGGTCCAGTTTTTCCTTACAGATGAAAGCAATTGTATACATGAGGCTACTGTATAGTGCCAAAGGGTAGTAAGTTATTTTGCTTACTTTCAAATAATATGTCGTATTTTAGAGACCAGCTCTAACGCACCGAATAGCACATGTGCGTCCTGGTTTGGGTTGTGAAACCCCATCTTCTCCTGATGGTCATTTGATGAGCAGATGGTAAGAAGTATCTATTTGTGCAAAGACAAGGTCAGGCCCCAGGATGTACTAAGCATGACACCAGTACTGCAAGTACAATAAGGCTCGAGTATACCTGTCAATGACTTCACAGGAAGGGGAACAGGAAGACAAACAGGATACAAGCTAGGAGATGTTAAGGGATTATTGCTCTGATTATAAGCACTATATTACTTAAAGCAAGAGAGACTCACAGTAAATGCCAGTAAACAGAGGGAGAGGATGGATGCTACAAGAAAGAGATGACAAAATTGATTCTATGTCATTTTAGGCATCTCTGAATTTTGTGGATTTCATTGTAAGCTTGATGTCCAAAGGAAATTAATAAATGCTACAGACCTCACTAAAGATCGTTCACATTTATCGGTGGAGGTTTGCTCTTTCATTCCTTGGAGATTGACCAACATGATCAGTCACACTGTCCCTGTGGAGTCCAGGGAAGGCAGGATCCACCAGTTGCGGACTTATTCCCAAAGGATTCCTGAAATCTCAGGAGTCATCCAGCCCCAGTGAAATCCAAATATGGCATATGATCCAGCCTAAGAGAGTCCTAAAAGGAACACAAATAATGGCTAGGATATGTAATCACATTGAGAAACTCTTTGGAAAGAGACACGTTTTCTGATTGCTGTGTAAATGGTCCCAAGACTTGCATAAAAGCACTAGCTAACGTGACTACACAAACCTTTTACTAGCAAAGGCAAATAAGATAAGGATTTTCTATTCTGTTACCATTCAGCCTTTGAAGCAGTGGCAGTCTTGACAAATCAAGTTTTGCTCAACCTCCTGTTACAGATGTAATAAATATGCCTAGAATGAAAATACATAAAATTGCAATTGTTTTAACTGTAGGGGAAAAAACAGTGTTGAGAGAGAAAAAGACCATCACATATAACTCAAAATGTTTTGTATTTTTCAGTGTCTGCGGTCTGGCAGCTACTTTCAGCGATCACAATTATTGCAAGGAAACAACCAGTCTGTCTCAGAAAGGTAAAAGAGTATAAGAAGTAAAAGGCTAACATTTTAAAGTGAAGCTAGGCCTTTGGCATTCACATCAGTGAATTACCAAGTAATACACGCCTCTGAAACCATGCCAGCCTGCACTGTGGCTGCTTATCTAGCTGAAATAGAGCACTGTTACTGTGCTTTTTCTAACGGGAAAAATACTTTTTCATACCTAGAAGGCACCTCATAAAATGATCAGGCAGCAAATTTAACAAGCCAAAGGAAATTTTTTTTTTGCACAGCACATAAGGCAGTTGTGGATGTGGAGCGCAATGCTCTGAATGGGTTGAAAAGGGGTTTGGCAGATGCATGAAGGAGAGGCCCACTGCTGGTCATCAAACGTGATTATTGGGAGAAAACTCCCAGCTGCTGACTGCCAGAAGGCGGGATGCCAGGGAAGGGTCACCTTGCATAGAAACGATGTTCCTTACATCCTTTCCTATAATGCCCTCCACCAGCCAATGTGAAAGTCATGACACTGGACTAGGTGAAGTCCGTCTCATGCTTCAGCAGTTGTGCTGCTGCCTTGTCTGCTGCTCCTTGTCTCACAGCTCGTGAAGACAATTTTGAAATGCCATGTCTCAGTTCGGGGCCTGCCTCTTCCTCTGCTCCAGCGCTGATGTAGGCACAAGAGAGATCCATTTCTCTGGTCCTCAGTCACTACCTAATCCACACGGTTAAGTGTGTCAGTTCATTGTAGCTGTTAACTTCACAGTTTTCCTATAGGATGGACTTAGCTGCAACTTCTCAGGATAACAGATTTCCTCCTTACTACAGAGAAGCAAAGGGAAAATACATGGAAAAAGGGGAAAGGGAAGAGAGTAAAACGCAAGAAGCAAAGGACTGAAAGAGACAAAGATGGGCAGAGTTATGTATGAAGCAGGCTGGTATTTGTCTCCTCCTCAAACATATATTTTAAAAGTCAGTGCTTTGATGAACTTGCCTGATTGACAGTGGTGAAGGAGGTTGTTCTGGTCAATCCTGTGAATAGACCACAGGACTGTGATATTATTTATAGTGGAAGATGGGGCTGTAGATGGAAGACAAAAACTTGCTTCATCTTAAAATATGGCCACTGCCCCCAGGGTATTTGCAGTCCCGACGTGCAGCAGTTGTCCTACCCGCCCCCCGGTCTGGATAGCCATGCCAGGGCTGACAGCACTGTGCCGCCAGCACGCTGCTCCCATGCGGACCATCAGGATTTCTTGTGATGCAGTGTTGCTGCTCAAACTCTGAGATAAATGTATATGTCCTCCCAGGCACACCAGGAGATGTGGGACGCCCAGAGCTTAACTGGTGTAGCTGGTGTCCTCACAGCAAAGAAAACAGTTTGCCAGACTGAGTGAGAGCTAAATCCCGCCTCTGAGTCGCACACCTTGCTATGCATGGCTGAGGTGATTTTGGGGGATGGGTGAGAGGAAGGGGTGAAACCTCAAGTATAAGAGTCCAGATTAACTCTGGAATGAGTATATTCCCTAATGGAATAGTCTGATCCCTGATTTTCTCTAGGCCGCAAACTCCTGAGGTCAGGACAAGCCTCAACCTGATACTAGTATTGCTGTGCTGCTACTGAAAATTGATGCATCACCCACAGGGCTAAGGCTATTTTCTCTTATGATCTAAGACAACCTACACTTTTGTTGGAGTTCCTGAGAAAACAACTTACTACCGTCAAATCTCAAACTTTGACAAGCGTGCATCAGTCCCTACCCCACCCCAAGTGAAATATTTTATGGTTTCGTTTCTGTTGGGATTTTTGTATTTTGCTTAGTAAAGACTGCATATAACATAGTACCACACTTTAATACAGGACACAAATCCACACAAGCTGGCATTCAGCATATGCCTGGCAGTAAAGTAGATGAGAGGTATTTTTGCCAGAGACATGGGGTCAATGAAATGAAATGATTCAACTCCCAGTTTAGATTATTTGTGACTGAACTTGATTCTAGCATGGAGGAAAACAAAACATTATTTCAATAAATGTGGTAAAATCAGTGAAGGGCTGGAACTTGCAGTTTCTAGTTAACATTTCAGCAGACCCATCTCCTAGGCTACATGGGAATGACAAAAGAGTTTCACCCTTGCATTTTGCTGCCTCAAAAAATTAAAGGTTGGATTTCAGCTCCATGGTGAAACTACCTGCAGTAGAGGACCAATCCATGTTACTTCACATCTGTGACATCCTCCCACAGGATCCATCTTAAGTCACCAACTCTTATAAAGAGTCACAACCTGGTGTTTTGTCCAGGTCTTCTCTAAGTCGAAAAACCTACCTCTTTTTTCTTATTCATCTTTAAAAAAAAAAGAAAAATCCACTGCCACTTCCATGTTTACACATTTACAGTTTCAGAACAAACCATGTTTGTTTATGAATCAGAAGCTAATAAATATCCTGCTTTTTATGTACTCGTAAGCTTCCCTGGGCCCTCTGCACTGCAAAGCTCACAGTGTGCTGGTTTTGGGTTGAACTGGGAAGGCAATTAAGCAAGTTGGTATCTTCTCTCAAAAAGCAACTGCAGCAGAGAGGACAAATAAATAATTGAAGCCTTATTTTTGCTACTAAATACAGAGGAAATTTTTGGTATTTTGTATCCCTTTAATGGAGCTAAGACAGTCAGAGAGGATGCAAATTGGGGCTTTTAGTTCAAGCTGCGCAGGGTCCAAGTTATACCATAGTACCTGCGTCTTTCCCCAGCTCCTTGACCCCAGGTCAAGTGTGGATGGCTGATAAAACTGTTGCTTGATACCTCAGTCTTGAACTCAGACAAAAATGATGCTGTTGTGCAGCAAAAGTTCTTAGTAGAAGGCAAGGACTGCCTCAGCACCAGAGACTTCATGGCTCTTCTTCATGCTTCCAGGTATGAAATCCCTTCAGCTGGGTCCAAAAGGAATGGGAAGAAGGAAGATAAGAAGAGAGGCTAGAGAAATTGCCTTTATCTTCCTTCTTGTTCTTCAGGGGAACACCTCATCTTTGGTTTTCCTACCAGCCGTTATTTTTCTGAAAGAATAGAGAGAAAGTTAGTAAAACCTTCTTTTTCCCTCACCGTGAACCTACTGCAGTTTTCCTTTCTCCCTCATGACCAAAGAACATGGAAATATTAATCCTGAAAGTAATGTGACATATTTTCCACTCTTTCTCCTACACACATTTCCATTCTATTGTTCACTCCTTGGGGACTTCTGATCCATTCTAGTATCTGAATTATCTTGAATCTGTGATATACAAGCTTGAAAATTGTGATGCCATGCTGGATTTGACAAATATTTGTGTCACTGACTTGATTACCTGCCCTACATGTTTAATTTGTGCTTTTGTGAAGTGGTAAGAGTGATTCAGGCAATTTGACTCATGTCTCATCTGCACTAGCTTTGGGTCATCATCTCCCATATGTTTCCCTCATCCTGGTGGTCTAAAATCCTCTGTGCTACTGGACAGCTGTCAGCAAGGAAGAATGTGCCGAGAAATAATGTGCATGAATGGAACCACAATCTGTTGCTCATACACCTCAGCCTTCCTTATTTAGTGTTTCTCTTTTTTTTGAGCCACTTATTCAATTTTTCCTACATTTCCAATTCCCATTGCTGAGTGGGCTTAGGTCTTTCTGCTTCCCTCCCCTGAATAATCTGCCATTCTTATTTCCCTCATATTCTTTACTTGCTAATTCTTTCTGCAGGGGTCCTTGTGCAGAAGGCTGATACTCTTTCAGATTAATTACGACACATGCATACATACATACTCACAGCATAGGTACATACTCACATGCCGCCTCTGATCCATGGCCAAAACACCTCTTAATACTTCTCCACAGTCCATCCTCTGCATTATCTCAATTAATCTCTGCCCCTGCAAATTTTTCTCCATAGTTACCATTCTATTTCTTTCTCCTCCTCCCCGATATTTTCTGGAGGTAACTGTGTGGCAGAAATGAGGTGCTCTCTTTTTCACCTTACATATTTCTCAGTAAGATAAGTAGAAGTCTTCCCTGCCTGAACAACTCCCATTCTCGTAGGAAGATAAGCCACTGTGTGCTCTGCCTCATGAGAACTTCAGACCAAGCTCATCCTGGGATGCATTTGATGCAAGAGAGCTGGGAAGAAAAAATCGGGGCTTTGCTTATAGAATCCAAGGCTCCAGATGAGGCTTTGGCAGCTGCTATAACCTACTTGCCATAAGGAAGTTATTCCTGCTGGGGACTGGAAGCAGATTAGATAGGCAGCAAATTTGTTGTTGGTGTCAGGGTGATCTCTGCTAACTTTCTATCATTTCAGAGCTCTCCTCCAGTGAGGAGATTCTCCATGTGGGTGTTGCAGTCTGTTGACAGCTTTGCTTCCTAAAGGAGCAGATCCAGGTGAGAATCTCCCTTTATAATTATTCTATCCTTGTTCATTTTCCCAAATCTGAAATAATTAGGCTAGGCTAATAAAAATGCTTTATGCTATACACAAGGAAATACCATGTTCCACCTCTCCTTCCCTGAAGGTATTTCCCCCCTTCCCCACTCCTCTCCTGCTCTCCCTTCCTTTTCTTTGCATCTAGTCCTGAGACGTAGGAACCCACTCCTTATTGTGCAGCATCATGATTTTCTACCAAAATCCTTGTTTCTGTTTTAGTTGATGCTACTATGCTGTGGTAAGCTTTTCTTCAGCTGCAGCTTGTGAGCTATGAATCCTTTTTTGCCAAGTGCAGAGTTCATACTTTCCCTTGATTTACTGGCAGTAAAATATTGTCTGATCAGATGTCTTAGCACGGTGCTATTCTCATCTAAGGATGACATTTTTACCTTTCAAAGAAAAACAGAGCTTCACTTGAAGATGAAAAGGCAGCGAGCTGAAGAATGTAAACAGAGTTTAGATTCTCTTATCACAGTTAAAGAAGAAAAAAAAATACCCCAAACTATTTTAAACAGAGGCCCTATATAAGGAAGTCTGCAAAACCACTTCCCATTTCATAGGACAGGATATGCCAAAGAAATGATACAGCTTGGCACAAATAACACAGATAATTTCAACTTTATTTAAATACTACAAGGTCGTTTAAAGACATCTCAGGACATAAATCCCATTTTGATTACATTCTTCAGCTTTGCTTTAATGTCCATCTTTTTTCTGGGTAGAAAGGGAAACTAGGAGGATAGTCAAAACTTGTGGTTTGTAAAAATTATGAGCATCCTGTAAGCAGGTCTGGAAATTAAAACCTTACATTTCTTCCCCATGCAAGCCTAGAGAAGGAAGCCAGCATGTAATCTTCTCCCCATTGCTTTACTGGAACTCTTTTATCGCTTATGGCTGACCTGGAAGATGAGAGGTAATTTAAACTCTAATTGTCCCAATAAGAGCCAAGCAAAGAAAACAAAACTATATTAAAACAAACAGTCTGCAGCCACTGAATCTATCCTCTGTCAGACTTATCACCCTGAGGACACTGATGGATGGGTCAGAATTCAAATGTTGTAGACTGGGATCACTGATGAGAATTGCCCTTGCTGGCTGCTAAGCAGATGGGCACCCTCAAACCTACACAGCCGTGCACATATTCTCAACTGATGGAAATCAGCACTTCTCTGCAGGAGTCAGTAAAGAGATATCAATATTCAGCAGCTGGGAATCCGGCCTATACAATTTTCAATTTGGGTTAAGCTCAGGATTCACAAGTGTTGAATTCAAGAACAAGGCATGAGAGGTCCCTCAGGACTTTGCCATGTGTAAGTGCCAGTAAAAACCACACAAGTGTCAAGTAAGTCCGCACCAATGCATACCCTCATGTCTTGCATACATGCAAGGTTCACAAGAGAAAAGAAAACTTGAGAGAGCTGTAAGAATTTAATTAGGAGTGCAATCCTTTATGCATCTTGTTCTTAAACCAGTTACGTTAGACAGATGAGTAATGATATTAAAGGCCAGTAGCTTGTGTCCCACAGGGAGAAAAGTGGGAATTTTGTACTGTTGAGGAAAAAAAACCCATCTGTTTTCCATTAGGGAATGGTTCTGCAATGTGCCACAAAGAACTGTGTATGGTTTAGTTCATACTGGCTTTAATTCTGCTCCTACAATGAAAACTCTCTAAAAATCATTGAGTTAAGAGAGTAAGGGGGAAGGAGTGACAAAAAACTCAAAGGAAAAATAATGTATATATAAATGACAGGCCCAGTCTAAATCCTATGCTCCTGGTCCACACAGTGGGAAGAATAATTCAAGTGAGGGAAAATCCCAATTATGTCTACAGCATACGTGATATACTTTGTTTAAATAAACCACCCTGCCTCTTCATTTTTCTTCAGTGCCAAAACACAAACTAAATGTAAAGCAAAGAACCACTCTTCCATGTCCTAGAAGACAATAGTAGATGTCTCACTAAGCTCAGCATGAAGCTCTGACCCTGAAAGTCAGAGTGGGCAGCATCTATCCACAGGGTCCACATGCAGAATGCTGATCAATTAAGTCAATCCTGGAAGTAAGAGTTGGACGTTTTAAAGTGTTATCCCTTGTTGACGTACAGACGATACAGATGCAATAAATGTCCCAAATATTCCAAAATCTTTCAACATAGTCCACAGAAATATTTGTAAGGCTCAGACACAGTGGGAGACCTTCGCTTGTGCATTCCTGCTCTATGGTCTCATTGGACTTTAAAATGATCCAATGATTTCAGCATATGCAGTGAGGGTGTTTCTCCTAGGTGTGCAATGCAATGACTGCAGGGCACCCCATACACACCATCGCTCAAGCAGTGCAGATTCATGTGACATTTTCAAAGGTATCTGAGACATGAGTTGGAGTTGAGAAACTAGATCCTCTAGGTAAATTTTGATCATCTGTCTCCAGGTGTGGGATTATTCCAGCCTGTGTCCAAGGGCACAAAGGAGGAAAGGCTCCTTGAAAAATATCTTCTCCAACCTTGTGTGAGGCTGGGCACAATCCATTTCTAAATTATCTAAGGAAAGCAGTTCTGATCTGAGGAGAGAAAAGGACATTTGCCAGAGAAATGTTTTCAGGACGTAGTTGTACAATAGCAACTAGAAAGGTCATCGTAGGGCATCGACTAGTGTTTGTTCCTGTGCCTTTCACTGAGCAAGCTTAAAATAAGGTTGGTGTCATATAAGTAATAACTTAGCCAATTAAAAAAAGAAAACTAAGAAAAGCCTTGTTCACTGCCACCTTATAATATGAGGGAACTAATGCAGAGATCTTATTGCAGTTTGGTGATAGCATCTTTGCTCCTTATGAAGCCAGCCAGTTAGTAGAAACAACTGCCAAAAATAAGTCCTGTCTCTCCTAGGCAAGGACACAACAACCCTAACTGGGACAATGGAGGCAGGCTGGAGAGTCTGAAAAGTGAAAGGAAGAGAGCAATAATCAAAACAAGTTTGTTTTGTTCTCACCACTGGGTGTGTCCTCGTTTTGAGTGGGGAAGTAACTGAGTTTAACATCCCAATCAGCTGAAAAACCTCAACTTTACCGTAATTGAAGTTCACTTTTTCACATCCTTTTGCTTTTCCCTTACACCTTGTTGCATTTTCATAATTGACCAGCAGTCTCACTTCAATGCTGGTCAGACTGGTTAATTTGATGACCTTGTGAAACAACTGCTGTAAGAAAGTTGTTTCTGTATATGTGCCCGCACATGTTCTCTTCCCATTACTCCTCAAACACCAAATGCAGACAAACATAAAGCAGAAGCTCTCTCTGGGAATTTTGAGAGACAAAAGAGCCTTGTAAAACAAGCCAGGAAGGTGTATTATTACAGAGGATAAGAAAATAAATGGCCACAGAGTCCTCCGTCCTCTTTCCCAGAGCTTTTTTATCCAGCCCAAGCACCACTGCACAGGGAGCACCAGCACTCCCACAGCTGCTATGCTGACCTTTCTTCAAATACCTCTCACCTCATAGACGGCCACTGTTTTGCCTTGAATCTGCCACAGGAGAAGTTCAGGTCAAGATACACAAGTCTTGATGGAGCCCATGATGGTAATGATTCACCAGAGACTGTCTGGCATGAAAGAAAGGCTGAAGTACGATGTCTTTTATCCAGTTATTTCTTCCCAAGGATTTTTGGAAACTGAGTACCAGCAGGTTAAAGAAAGAGAGAAAACATCATCGTGTAGTGCTGGTGTGAAGCTTTGCTCCATCAATCTCAACCTGAGAACTGGGGGGACACTGGAGGAAGAAGGTGTTACTTGCTTGCTAATGTAAAGAAATGGTGAGAAATTACCCACGTGGAACTGACAGAGTCTACCCTTGGCAAATGATTTTGGTGTGTGGGATCGTGTAGAACCTGGTCCTTCAATCTGCCAAAAATTCAAATTAAATTAAACTGTCCAAGGGAGACTTGCGGGGACTGTTTGCATGTGGGACCCTTGGAGGGTATTATGACCAGTCAAAAAAATCATTGTTTTCTTTGGGACAAGGGCATGTGTAGGGAAACTGTATCCAGCAGTTGTAGTTTTCATCTTCTACAGTGTCTCCTCAGCTTTCCACTATTGACAGCTGCCACAAGTAAGGTGGCACATTATGAAGTTGTGCATAGAGCTACGAGGCCTTTATTTCCCTCTACTTTCCCTGAATGCAAAAATGAGTCAATGTACCAAGATGTGATATCTTGTACGGTCCATTGCTGAACATTGGGAAGTGCTACTCCGGAAAACAGGACCACATCATGCAACAGCTGTACGTGCAACACCAAGGGCAGTACCAAACCCAGAAACCCTACAGATTTGAAGCACTTGATGCATAGTCACCTGGGGCTTTGCTTTTTTAGGCAACCCCTGAGATACTGCAAGTTCCATTGGGGTGGAAGAAATGATAGCAGTAATAGGTTAATCAGAGCTAGCTGGTTAAAAATAAAACCACGTAGTTTGCGCAGGTGCTCTGTCTTAAAACAGGATGTGGGGTAAGCTGTGAACATCATCAGAAATGGCTCTTTCTTTGGGTGGCACCAAGAATATAGACTCTTTAGCAACTTGTCTATTTAACCTGTGTGGTTTCCTGAACACTCTGCTTTTCTGTGACTTCTCAGAATAGTGTGCAGGTCATAGGATAGTTCTGTTGATGAACACAGGATCGTCCCCTGTTTAAACTGCACAGATAATGATCAGGGGCTAAAAGGCACTTACCAAAGCAGAGTTCTCTGCTCGCCACTTCCAGAACTCAGTAGCTTATTTTTCTTGGCAGTGGTGCTGATCTGCAGGTTGGATATACTTCTAAATCCAGTCAACTTTTCTCTCTCAGTTAGGGTTTCATAACTTTAGTTTCCTATTTTTTCACTATGAATTGAGGATCAAACATAATTCCGACCCACCCCCCCACCCCCAACTGAGGCACTGCAAGATCTCTAACAAGAGTGTGGTAATAATCTAAAAGAAAATCCATGATGATCTTTGCATTCATAGGATCATTCACTGTGACCAGGAAGGAGCAGCCTCTGAATGACAGAAGTTTATTATTTTGTTTTACTAGTGTATTTGGTTTAAAATTATTTAACATTTGTGCAGCAATCACTGCCATAAAAATGCAAGCCACTGAGATTTTGATGTTCTACAGCAGGGAATGAAGCCAAACATATCAGCCCTGAGCTGTCTACTTTTCTGTCCTTAAATTGAGCAAGAAGTCCCTTCTAAAGCATCTGAACCATCGTGTCTCTGACCTGGAAGGAATACTTAATATTAATAACAACCTTTGTATATCTTTTACTGAGAACGGGTAGCCAAGTGTGTACCAGGGCTGTGAAAGTTCATCCTTTGTTCCTTCACGCCCCCCCCCCCCCGCCCCCGCTTTATATTTTCTCCAGAAGATGTAATGAACATAACCAATACCTCAAATACTTATCAGAATGAATAGTGTGATCTTTTCCCCATTCATGGTGGCCAGACATCTCCATTTCAGCACCTGTACAGATATATTATGCTATCCCTGTGCTGCAGGCTGCCTGTGGAGTGAGTTTCACCACTCCCATTTAAGCTCATATAAAATACTCACACTGCAAATTCAGACTTTAAGGAGATAGCTGCTAAAGATTGTATTGCTGTTTCTTATCTCTCCCACATTTTACTCTAATCCCTATTGTGAATACAACATCTAGGTGTATTTTTGGTGGCTGGGAATCTCTGGGGTTCTCAGGGCTCAATAATTTCGTAGTTTTGAAGAACTGGATAACAACGTGGGTTGCAAGATAAGCAATTTTCTGCCCACGCATGGAAAGGGTGTGGCACTCAGCACCTTCTCAGCTATCTATGCAGAAAAAATACATCTCACTTTTGATCATCACAGTGCTGTAATACTACTCACATGCAAAAACAGGAGTTTCTAAACTCCTTGGTAAACAACACGGTGTTTGTAACCACCAAGTAGATCCAAGAGAATTGTTTCTTTTGTTGTTTGCCCTCAAGGTAAACAATACTGCTAATAGAAACGCTGTGAAAATTCAATACATTGACAGAACAATTTTCACTGTGAAGTACTTTGCGACCTAGAAATTTGGCTGTGGAGAGTTTGATATGTCATTACCCAGGTTTCTGCCAGGAGTGTGGGACACTGCTGGTCTGAAGGGAAACGTTTCCATCAGCGACTAATAAGGAGACTTCAGAGCAGCAAATTCCACACATTGCCCAGCAACTTGCCCAGACAGCAGAAATGCCAGAATTTTGTTGCAAACGGTGTTGAGGTACTTTTAATGATCATAGCTGTGAAGGCCTTGGGCTTCTGTTTCACAGAAGGCATGACACCTTCAAAACAGCCCCCCTCCATGTCCAGATGAGGCCCTGGGTCTAAGGAAGGATGAGATGTATTTTATCACTGACATTGCTTCCAGAGACACTTACACACCCTCCACTCCCTGTTGTCACCCAGAAGTGACCTCCATCTTCTGAGTTCAAACGTAGTGCAGTGTCTCGAAGCAGTGCACTGATTCAGGGAAGGGAGTGTATGAAGGTTTCTTAAGGTTTGCATGAGGAACTGTTAAAGACTGACTCACAACTCACAGAAATCAATGGAGATCTCAGTGGGACTGGACTGAGCCATAATCAAGGAGAGACCCTTCGTATTGTAGACTTTTATTGATTCTTATTGGTTAGCACTCATTTATTTTTAAATGGCAACAGCTCTCAACACTTGACTATTTACACAGCTCTAGTATCAACAAATATTTTCCCTAAAGTGTTGCAGTAATTAACATATAAATAAACCATGTCTTTTCAAAGCTGGTGACATATGTTAGCAAGTGTTTGCCAACACAAAGCTTAGCGCAGCAAATACAGGGAGATTCCATTTCTTCATCTTTTCAGGCAGACTGTTGCTAAGACAGGTCATTAACAAGTTGCAGAACCTCCAGTTGTGATCCATATGGCACAAACTAACAGCTATCAACCACATCCATCCCACCAGCCTAACCAGTGCGTTTGCAAGGATTTTCGGGAATGCATGTTACAAGGTACAAGAAAGTGATACAGAGATGCACCCACAGCTCATGTAATTTCAATCAAGCAGACTCAGCTCTTGGTATTGATTCTCCCCTTTTCTCCAGTTTTACTTCAGGGGATTTAGTCCTCAATTTTAGCATTGTAACTGTGAAAATCTACATCTGTATCATGCTGGATTAATGCAGATCATGTCACTGAGTTGAGAGCTAGAGATGTCCTATATGTAGGACTCTAAATCATTCCTATAAAGAACTGCTCCAATATATAAAATATTACAGACTTCAGTCCTTTACATGTGAAAATATTTAATGAGATAAGCTAATAAAATAGAGTAATAACTTACACTAGATGGACAGATTTCTGCTGTCCCTCTATGATAACAGACAGGGAAAAGAGTGCTTGATTTGCAGATCTTCCAATGGAGGTGTGGACAACCCTATGGTGGATTTAAATAATTAATTAGTTATTGGTAAATGCTTAGAAATATTCCTCATATCCTAGAAGTACAATGCACAACAGCCTGAAAAGCTCTGGAATAGCAGTTGCAAGGACACTTCTCGAAATAAGTCCTTGCATTTTTGCTCTGTTGGCCTGACAGAAACCCAACACAGATCAATGGAAAGGAGTCAGAAGATTACAAGAGAGCAGAGAGAGTGTTGGGCAACATGACCGCAGGACCACTGCACAAGAAACCCTTGCTCTCAATATGTTTTTCCCAGCATCCCTCCCAAGCTGAGTACTCTGCATCCACCGGTGGCCGTCCCTGCCTACCCCAATATCACAAACTTCCAACTTTTTTTTTTTTATTAAAAGAAGAACCAGCCTTAATTCAAATATGAGCTATAGCTAATCTATTCACCTCATTCTAAACAGAATTACGACCACACTACCTGGTGTGGTCTCCATCTAGATTAACTTTAAACCAGCCAGGTCTGATATCAGTGCACAGGAAAGCTGAGCTGGGTCCTCTTGTACCGACCATATGCAGTCTCAGGCATCTAAAATCCTGAAGATCTCACATGGGAATGAGAATTTCTGGTCCAGTTTCCTCACAGCTTTTCACCTTCTGTGCCTGCTTCAGTCAGTGCTGTGTCTTGACAGAACCCACCACCCTGATCTGTGGTGGCCGCTTGCAAAAATAACAGTTGAATGTACCAGATTATCAGACCTTGAAATAAGAATAAGGAACCAAAAGTAAATTGTCAATAGAAATACGGTGCTGATACCATAAAACCCTGCCTGATCACTTCTTTGCCTGAGACATCAGGCAACATGGAAACATATGTTTTTGTCAGTATAACACTTAAGACACCCACAGATGCTACCATCTTGTTCTGGGTGGGTGCTCTGTGGCAAGTTTAGGCTGTGTCTGGATTCAGGAACTGAGTGTTAATGGGACCCCTGATGAGGCAGAGCTGCTCAGACATATTGAGATCCTGGTGTTTAGCCCAAAACATGAACTTTGATTTCAGAACCACTTGTTTAAAAACAAAAGTCCAGAAACAATAATAGAAAGCATCTTTTATGCTTTAGCAGTTAAAAGCCCTTTAAGGAAAGGGAGAGAATTCAGCCCTGTTTATGAATTGTGTCTAATGTCTCTTCATACAGAGCATTTGAGTTGTTTTGGCAACATAGACCAGAATCCACCAGTTTTGCCCGACAAGAAATGCACTCATCTCCTGGTTGCAGGGTCAGCCTCTCTCATTCCCACTTTGCCTCTGGCCCTTTGAATCTTTCCTTTTTTTTTCTGCACACTGATACTGCTGCAAGGTTGGTGAGTAGGAATATCCTGGTGCTTAGGACCTGACTCCCAAAATGTCAGGCTGAAGAGAGCTGAATCCAGATCTCCTTGCATCTGAGCACTGAACAACGTAAAAGGCAGCTATGCCCCCCCAACACATAGCAGCTGCTTTTTAAAAGGGGAAAGTGAATCATTTCCTTGGTACTCAGCCTGATAACTTTGGAGTACATGTTTAGGAAACAGCTTTGGACTGTGAATCACAAAATATCGGAGATGGAAAGTCTGAGCTGCAGAGGTAACATTTCAGACTGTGTCTCAAGCATGTCCTATAGAAACAGCTCCTTTAGGTGCTCCTCTGCCCTGTGCTGTGATTTCTGCCTTTACATACACAGATCCCTCAAACTGCTGCACACAGAATGCAGACTGGGACCTCCTGGTCGTTTTAAAAGTGAAACCTTCGGGTCAGTACCAGGCACTGCAGAGGATACACATCAGTTTAGGATTCAGAAAAATAGACTCAGCGGAGCATTGTGGCACAGCCAACTGCAAGAAGAAATAAGTGTTACTGGCTGACAGACTTGTCATGCAGCCAGGTATAATAAGGTTCTAGCTTCATGTGGAAGTAATGTTTTGTGAATGTTTATTTACTTTCCATTATTCTCAATTTTGATATTCTAGGGCATATTTTGGATGACAAAATGCTTTAGAGAACAGTCTTCCCTGAATAATAAAATGGATTCAATTGACAGAACAAATAAACTTGAATACTGAGAGCGAAATAAAACATAAATAGGCAAGACAGAAGAGTGGTGGGAGGCAGAACAGAGAGACAAGGGAGGGAAATTGCATGCCAAGGTCACAGAGCAAGACAGTAGCTAAGCCAGAAATAGAATTCAATGCAGTAAGAGCAAAGGACTGGCTTGCTTAGGTATTATTTTAAGGTTTAACAAGTTACATCCTGTTTATTAAGCTTAAACAGATATTTTTCTTATTTGTTCAGCTGACTATAATAGCAATTGTAAATATGACTCAGGTTTCTCTTCAGATCCTAAATGTTTCTCTGTCCCAGCTTATTCTAAATTATCCAGCGGGAGCAACGCTTTTACAATCAGTAAGCAGCTGGCAAGAGGTCCCATTCTGCTGCCTCTGAGCCAGCAAAGATCCCCTAGTCGCATGTACAGTTCCACGGGCTTCAGTGCATGCACCGTACAGCTTGCTGTGGGAAGACGGGGCCATTGCATCTTCCCAAACTAAGTGGGCAAAACTTGTGAGACTTTGGGCTGGGAGCTGGAGCTGCTCCAGTCTGTGTTGATCCAACTCCCTTGGAAAGCCCCGGCATGAGTCAGGGCTCCCGGAGCACTCTGAAGGGCCCTGGTCTGGGATGCTGCAAGCCCACCTGCCCCAAGGCAGCAATGCTGGAGCCTGATGAGAAAGCAAAAGACAAAATAGCAATTAGCTCAAATATAGTTTATTTCAAACCTCTTGTTTTCAAATGGTCTGAGTAATACTGTGATCCATCAGCCAGGTATCTCTTTCACTTGAGCGGGGAACCAGAGAAAGAGGAGGAAACAGCATCTGAGGATACTTCTGATGAAGAGGAAGATGGAGCTCCTAAAGCCTGTTTCTTCAAAGAACAGGATTAAATCTGCCTTTGAGAAAGTTGTGTCTTACCCTTTTAAAAAAACATCTCTATCTGAAAAAATAAACAGACAAAATCTGGTCTTCACTGAAGCTTTTAAAATTATTTCTTAGGTATTACAGATGGAGTGAGACCAGGATCTATCCAGTTAATTTCTTTCATTATAAAATATGGAGATATGTGACTCAATTTACTCACCAGTGGAAATTCTGATTCTTCTTGTAGTAGCTGGGTTGGATTCATGCTTTGCCTGATACTACCTGCTGGCTTCACAGGTTCAGTTTTGCCTGCATTGCTTTGGGTGTTGCCTCACTTTTTAGTAGCTTCAACTGAAACAGTAAATCCAAATAGCCATAAATCATGGGGATATCTGGATTTAGATCTGAACTTGATGTCACAGAGGTATCTGTTGAAGATGGGCATGCAGCCTAGGTTTCCTTCATCCAAAAAATCCTTGCAGTTTTGTGAGTATTGTGACACCAAGGTCTCAAAGAACAATTTTTTATGTTGTTTCAGTGGAACATAGAGGTTTTTCAGTATATGTGAAAAATATCATCTTGCTTCCATTTAATTGCTGAACCATGAATTTTGTGGGTCTAATTTCACATACTCCCACATTAGAAAAATCTACCGTATAATCTCTCTTCATCTCAGCTTCTCCATCAATCAACTGGGAATAATAGCAGCTGATTTAGGAGTTCTATGGACTTTAATTAATGTCTGTATAGCATGTTGAGATCCCTGAAGAATAAGATGCTTTAGAACATCAAAGAATAAACAATGACATTCTTTGTCTTATGTCCTGGAGTCAAGATACTTTAAGCTTCAGACCTGTAAAAGATACAGAGGGAATCCCTTTGCAGCACTACATAAAATCAAAACGTGCCTCTGCCAACAAAGCAATATAAAAGAAATTCACAAGCACGTATTTCCTATGTTCTCAGTCTGAGAAAAGATTTCTGCATGTTTTCCCACTCCCTGTCCTATCTCTAATCCTACTGTTGCTGAAATGTTTAGCTCTGGACTACAAAAGAGTGATCCTCATTAGCTCCCTAACAACAAGGAGTGGTGTCTGAGGTTCTCACACTAACATCACCAGCACAGGCAATACCCATCTGAGAAATCTCAGCTGTTCTCTGGGTGACCCAAAGCCTACCTGTAGTCCTTATATATACGGAGTATATCCTTGTAGCAGAGCCAGTGCAACCACCTTTGGAGCTGAGAGGTCACACTGCAGTGTCCTCCCAAATTACAGAAGCAGGCAGAAAGCCCAAGTGAGACCCCCTATTAATTCTACAATTAAAGTAAACCTATAGATGAGGTATCATACATGCAGCTGATCCCACTGCTAGAGACACTGAGCCTGTGCAGCTCAGAAATGGTGGGTATGCTCTGTCCAGAAAACCTAGAGGGGGAAATGAATCTGCAGCCCAATTTTGGGGTGGGGGGCAGCTTCCTGGGGGGCTATCTGCTGTTGGTAGCTGAGATAATGGTCCATTAAGTAGTGAGAATGTTTGTTTTCCTTGTGAAAATGCATAGTGGAAATTGACTTATGATTCTATGGGACATGGTTTAGTGGGCATGGTGATGTGGGGTTGACGGTTGGACTCGATGATCTTAGAGGTCTTTTCCAACCTTAATGAGTCTATGATTCTATGATTCTATGACTTAATGGCCTGAAAGAATCCAATTTTTTTTTTTTTTCCCTACATATTTTAGGGACAATTTCAAGTGATCTTTTAAGTTGAGTTAAGTTAAGTTCATTCACGGGCCAAGACTCAGAACCTCAACATTTTTCCTTGCATCTCCATCATTTGTGAAGACCATATCATGACAAGTATTTTTCCTTATTCATAAACAAAGCTATCTTTCCCAAATCCTGTGAATATTGACTAAGATGCCGTATAATTTTCAAGGCTTCTAGAACTTAATTCAGTCCTTTTTACAACTTCCCAAATGCTTGAGAGGAATCACATGTTTTATGATCACTAAGAGTGTCATTACCCTTTGAGGTCTATAGCTGAGACAGCAAGTTTCTGATTTTTTTTTTTTTTTTTTTTTTTAACAGGCTTAGGCTTTCCAGTGATACCTCTCTCTAGTTTAGTTTTCTCATTTTTCTGCCTCCTGTGTTCAGTGGCTGCAGAGGCAGGGAAAGGCAGCCACAAAGCCAAAAAGGACACTGAAGGTCACACAGGATTAACACAGAGCATTTTTGAATCTGCATTCTGGACTCTGGGCTGGTGCAAATCAGCAAAACTTGATTAGCCAAGGATATGCAGTTAGAGTTTGCAAGGCAGCAAAAGTCTCCAAACAGTGTACAAAAATACACCTGGCAGCTGCATGAAGGTATTCTTCAAGGGAATAAGTCTTGCCTGTCTGGGGATGGAATTTCTGAAGAGGGAGGGAAATGCTTGTGGGAGAGAGGACACATTGCACTGGGAGGTTCAGTCACTCACAGCAGATAAAGAAAGGCAGAATAGTATACAGCAAGGTTGAGTTTTCCAATATTTCACCCAAAGGAGGGATTATAAGACTGTACCTTTCCCTTCCCTCCATCTTTTCTCTATACCATTGGCTCTTTCCATTCCCAAACCGTAAAGTGAGTTGTCACTTTTCCCCTGCCTAGGTTGCTGCAGTGAGGCAGGGCTGTACCTCTTCCCCCCGCAACTCTCTCTCTTACGGTCCCCATCAGATGTTCCTTGATTTCAGTGGAGCATATGAAAACATTAGAAAGACAGGACAGCTTCTCTCATTTTCCTGTCTATAACAATCTGGAAAGTGCTGATTTCTAACACTGGGATTGCAACTAGTGTTAACTGCGTTCTGGTTGTGCCTCCATGTGCAAAAACCAGTCTCCTGGTGACCATAGAAAAGGTCAAGGACAGAGCTTGACCTTGAGGTGGAGAGGGAGGTCGCTGGAGCCTGAAGGGGCCTGAGAAGGGTTTGTGATTAAAACACTAGTCAGGTGTCATGACTGAGGGGAAGAAGGAAGGAGCAACACTCTTAGCCAGGCCATCACACACAAGTGACAACAAAAAAAAAAGTCTAGATTACTCTGTGGCTCTTCCTAACCTTAGTCCATATAGTTCTCTAAAACCTCTGAATGCTTCCATTAAGTAATAGAAGGAGCACTCGAAGATATGTCCATTGCAGGTAATTCTCTGTGCTGTTGTTTTCTGTAGAAAAGATTGTCTCATATTTGAGATATTTTTTGGAATGTGAAGCTGAGGGAGTGTCTCATATCGAAGCTTCACTGGAAGAACTTTTAGGACAAATGAATAAAATAGAAGGAACCAGACTCCAAGTCTGGACAGCATTCATTCATTCGGGAGGTCTCAGGAATTCAGATATGAAACTGCTGAGCTGTTAGCTGTTTTCCTTTGCATAAATAAGCTTTGGTGTCAAAGTTATGAAAGATGGGAAATGTCACAGTCACCTTTAAAAAGTGTTCAGGGATAAATTTGCCATGATTCACAGGCAAATCAGTAGAAACTACGAGAGGAGCTGAGTTAATAGATATAGGTAGGACAGAGCCGTCAGGCATCAGGAAAAGGATGCTCCAGTTAAAATAATGAAGTTTGAATTTAGAAAAGCTTTTCATGAGGCCCTTCATTACAGTCTTAAAAAAAGTAAATTGTCACAGGACAAGGGAACAAATCATCCTCACAATTTGAAATTACTTAAGAGATGAAAGGGAAAAGTTAGTAATAAATGTTAAATTTATACAACTGAAGGAAATTCACAGTGAAAATCCATAGAGATCTATGCTCTTAAAACATATAAAAGGCAGTAGAAAAAGAGGGTGAAGAGCTGTGTGGCAAAGCCTGCAAATGATACAAACTTATCCAGCTTAATGAAATCTACAAGTAACTGGGAAGTTATAGGAAGATCTCATAAGACTGAATGGGAAATAAAATGGCAGTTCCAATACACGTGCCAAACAGTATGGATAGAAATTATATCTGCATGGTGCTGGATTCCGCCTTAGCTTTTCTCAGTCATGGTAAAGATCTAGGAACTGCTGAGTGCAGTTCCCAGTAAAGCATCCCTCCAGTGCTCAAAGCACATCAAAATTCAAGCAGAGAGCTACCAAAAGGATAAAGGCAAAACATAAAACATCTATATGCTCTATATAAATTCACAAGATATAAAGTGATGAAAAGCCTTTGATCCTAGCGTCTAGTTCTGATGACCCCATTCTTTTCTTATTTACAGTCATTGTGAGTCAATGGGTTATTAAGGTAAATGGACTTTTGTTTTGACCCTGAGGGGTGGCTCTTGTGTTAAGCAACATGACTAACAGCTGTTACACATTTGTTCAAAGCCTATATCCCAAGAAAAATTACAGTTAAGAATAAGACAACAATTGGATATTGACAGGCAGGCATGATGACATAAGTTTTGCAGAATGAGTAATTTTTGAGTATCCCAAGTAACCCGGTGTTCAAAGGGTAGGTTTTTCACTGCTATTGTAAATTAGACCCCCTATCAGGTCCCTCAGGCTGGACAAGCACAGACACTGATTATTTCTGAGCACTTCAGTCACTAGATACATTATTACTGACAATATAATCTTTTAAATTGTTTTCCTGACCCCTTAATTTTAGGATACTCTGTTTTCTTGCCTATTGCTGAAAGACATTTCTAATCAATATCCAGGTTCGTTGAATTTTTTTCCTCTCCTATGCTGATTTACTGGCAGCATTTCGAAAAAGCAGCTCTCGTCCTCCAATGATTTACAAGTATACTGGCCATCCTTACCCCGACCATTTCAAAAGCGGCTCACTGGCATTCCTAAAAAAGTAAGTAATTTAGTCTCCATTTTTATAATAAGCCAAGGATGGCCCCAGGCTCAGGGTGAACAGGTTCTTGAAGGGGTGCTGGAGCCCAAGCCTGCCTGGGCACACAGGCAGAACAATGCAGTGCTGGACCACAGGCTGTCTGGGTGGGGAAATCAGGAGCAGTGAGGAGCACGGTATGGTTACGTGGATTTTGGAGGTCTCCCGTCTTCACTGTGGCGTGGACATATAACGCCATACAGACTGAGCTCTGCCCTTCCTTAGACCTCTTCCCCCTCTCCCACAAAAAGGCACCTGGATGTGATGGAATAATCAGAGTCTTCATGGCTGAGGGCTGTGAGAGACGCGATGAAGCCATGCACAACACAGAGTGGAGCCCACATCTCCAGGGCAGAGGTGACACGAAGGACAACCGACAGCAGGGGCAGTGCATACGCAGGGCAACAGACGCACGTCAGAGGCAGGGGATGCTCACAGGCACAGACCTGCTCACCTTATCATGGCTGCTGAAGTCTCAGGGCTGCTCTGATCACCTTTGGCCAGGACAAGCATAAACTCCCCAGAGGAGTCTGCAGGTCGCTTCCGTCAGGTGAGCAGGTCTTCGTGTGGGTGGAAGGCGAGCTGAGCCTCTGGGAATCTCCCTTCCTGTTTGTCTCCAAGGGAAACATGGCCATTCAATGCCTGTTTCATGGGAGGCAAATTAAACCCTTAAAGACCTGCCCTCACTTTTTGAAGAATAAAACACTGCTGGTGTTATGGTGAGACGGCTTAGCTTCTGTTTTTACACAGACTGCGAACAGCAATTCCGCTGTGCAGAGCACTCAGCTCATCGCATCTTCCACCAAACACCTTTCCCCTGGGGCTCATCGGCATGGCGTCAGCTCCATGCCTCCCTGACTGATGCTTGAGACTCCCTGCCACTGTCTGGAGTGCTTTAGCTGAAAGGCCAGTTCCTCCTGGTTATAGCGATCGTGTCAGCCCCAGACCCTCACCTCTGAGCTGAAATTATCTTATAAAAACGCCACTGCAGCAGCTACGCACAGACAGCTCTGCCCCTCCCTTGTCAGTCATAGCTATCTGCAGGCTGCCTCTGCATTTTTCATCTCCCTTGCAAGTTGGGGGAAAAGAAATAATACATAGCTCAGCTGTTTCTGTCTGTAGGCATTTAAGCTGGTAAGGCTCAGCTGTATAAATCTTCCCAGCTGTGAGAACCTCAGTGCTTTTATTCCCATGATAAAGCCTTTGGCTCTAAATGTGTTTCAGGGATATTCAAAGTGGAAATCTTTCTCTCCATCTGGGGAATTGCTCGGTGTCGACTGACAAGGAAATGGGAGGTCAGTAGCATTAAAAAAGAAAAAAAAAAAAGAACCCTGGGTAATAGAATTAACTTTATACTAAACCTCGATGTGTGTTTTAGGAAGAGAGGAGTGGAGAGGAGGCATGGGGGATGGGAGGTTTGACTTGCGCAGAGCCTTTCTTTGGAAAACTAATGCAGCCGTCCCCAAGGCGCTGCGCTGCTGAGATCTGGCATTTTCCTGCTCCAATGGAAAAGGAAGACCGATACTTTCCCTTATAGTAACCTTTGCTGATTAATCAGTGTAGTGACATTGAAGTCAGTTCCAGTGGGAAATAATTGCTGTCGCTCTCAGACACAATATGGAAATAAGATGCCATGGTGACAGCAACTGTTTTGAAGGGCTGGCAAGGAAATCCAGATCAACGATCAATGTCTGGCAGGCAAAGTGTTCGCTTAAAGTCAAGGAGAGAAGTGTTTAGGCATAGAAGTTTTTCCGAAAACTGACAGAATTTGGACAACACATGGATAACGTTTAATAAAAATCTGGATACAAGGAAATTTCCATACTGTAGGTTGGCTTAACACCCAGGGCTCAGGTAAGGCAGCATCCTTGTTATGGTGCTAGGATTTAACTTCCATTCCGGGTTCTGCCGAGGATTTCCTGTTGGTGACCTTGGACAGATCCCAGTTGCTTTTTCTGCCTCAATTTCTCACCTGTAAGAAGAGCAATGAGCCCTTTCCTACCTCTAAGGGTGTTGTAATGATATCACAATGCCCAGTGCTCGGACATTAAGGTAATGAGCTGAGATGGGCTTGAGATGTTTTTGTTGTTCAGACTCAGTTCATTAAAGAAAGATGTCCCATTGGTATACAACTTTCAATTTTTTTAATGAGTCCCAAATGAGCTCTATTTGTGGAGTCTATATATACCAGTTTATACCTGAAAGCAATTCTGGTCCATCCAACTAAGTTTTATTCTTGGGTCCCTGGAAACAGAGTCAGATTTTGTATTTCTTCACCACCCCAGTAAGATCACCAGTTTGACAGATTGAATACCCTGGTGCAATCCAGGTCCTCAGCAGACAGGGCTTAAACTGTATGTGAAAGCTAAAGGGAGTCCCTGTTTCAGAGACAAAAAGTTCACAATGATAATAGTCTACTGAAAAATTTGATCTTAAACATGTAACTGAGAGTTTCCCAAGCTTATAATACTCTGAAGGGCTGGCTTTTTAAATAATAATAAAAAAAATCTTTCATCTTGCCTTAAAGAGTGATATATTGTCAGCATTAACAATACCTTAATGATATTTCTCATCTGGGAATAAATACATGGATTTGAATAATACACAGAGCTATCAACAAACAGAAGCAAATACAGCACCTACCATTTCCCCCGACACCCATATTTCTAGGAGGTAAATGAAAGCAAACCAAAGCAAATCACTGTGATCATGAAAACATATGGCACCAAAAGCAAGGAGCTGTACCACATGGTTTACATGGGAAACAGATTCTGATTTCCATCAGCGTAATGAGAATTTGTTCCCGTGCTGTTCTGATAATGCAGGCCTCAGCCAGAAAGATAAATATGCTGGTATCTGGGATAAATTCAATTATCTTACATTTCCACTGAACTTATATCATTTAGGAATGCGACTTCTTGCCTGACCATTAGCAGGACTTGGATGGCCCATTGCTGCCTGCAGTAAATGACTGTAGATAAGCAAGATCTCTCAGGAACCAGCTGAAAGAAGGCAAACCAAGGGCAACCTGTTAGAACCAACCAACGGTGTAGTCAGATGGGTTGTGGCCAATAAAAGCCTGCATTAGGATCCCTAGTACTGACAAGCCCTCAGCTGCACAGGTACAAAGAGGGACGAACTGGGAAGAGGGATTAATTTGTCTGGGTAAGAAATGGTAACTGATACCTTGAGTCAGAGTCTATGCTTCACCACTGACGTCTCATTTCTAAGACACTTAGAAAGAAAGATATAAGTCTCATGAACTGGTGGGATGTCCTCTTACAATGTTGCTTTCATGTCACATGTAGTGCATGGATCATAAGACTTGGTGCAAAGTCCAGCCAGGAAAATCAGCTGGGAACCCCGAAGAGGGAATTTTACTCACCACAGGGAAGGCCTGAGAGTCCCGTATAGACAAGGCTATTTCCCTTCCTCCAAAGAAAAATTTTTAAAAATGCTATAATTTGGCAGTAGGACTTGAAAAGCTGTTGGCTCTAATCCACAAGTTACCTCTGCAAGGGACAAATCACTCCACTTCTCAGTGTTACCTACCCAGCCCCTTGCCTGCCTTACTCTTTAGGACTCAATGGCCCAAATCCTCAAAGTTATTAGTGCAGATCCCACCCATTGATGTGATTCCTGGAAATTGATTTAAGTGGGAAATGGCAGTTAAATTCTTCTGGTGATGGAAGCCAAGCACTTTGAGACAAAATATGGTGGTGTGAAGAGTATCTACCACAATGAAGCTTTGCTGAGGGTTAATGTAATAGTGAAGAATAATCTTTTTACTGTATTTGTAATGGATGGTGTGTTTCGCTCAAAAATTCCAGTAGCCCTTCCTATGTCCACCTCCTCTTTTTCTCACCTGTTATGTCAGATGGATGATGACCATCCATCACTATAAATCATGTGCCAGCGCATGTTTTTGCCAGCTCTGAGAAGGCTGTGCATTAAAACTGGCAGAAAGTAAATTAATGACCTACCAAGCACAAATCACAACTGCAACATTTCAGAAGTGTTATAGAAAAAACTAATTAAACTGACTGCCACGCACCCAGGACAAGAAACTGGGAAATGTGCCAAAACTGTTCCCAAAATAGCTCCTTTTGAAAATGCAACGTTTTTTTCTTTTTTTTTTTTTTTTGCCTTTTTTTTTTTTCTTGGTTAGTAGTCAACTTCACCCTTATAACCATTCTAATTGTTATTACTGTCCAACATTACATATGGGGACACTTCCCTTACTTCCCTCCCCTTCGCAGCTACCCTGACACTCATTCCAGCATAGAGCATCCAGGCAGCACCTTTCCTCCAAGTACCACAACAAATCCTGCAATTTAGGGTTACTGTCTTGTGCACAGAACCGTTAATCCCCATTGAAATCCAGCACATCTGACAGAAGAGCAGAATACATCTGATCCTATTAAAGAGCCACTCCTTTACCAGCACTCAGGCTGGCTGGACCTCAACTTTGTCACAGTATGGCCATCCTTATGGTCTTGTTAGAGAAGTAGGCAGCAAGACGGAGTGTTGTCAGAAACAGACAAAGAAAAAGAAGGTGAAAGAGTAAATATAAGTCCAGTGAAAACTGGCTGGAAAAAGATGACACACAAAAGCGATTGCCAAGAGGAAGGACTCTCCTCTAGCTCAGGTGCCAGTGTTAGAAGATCTATGTGCAGCATCTGTCCCTGTCCCACATTTCCTGTATGGGACACTGGAAGACTCGCACTTTCTGTATGTCAATCCACCACTTAGAAAATTAAGTTTTTCTTTTTAGTTAGGCCTACAGCTCTTCAGGACAGGAAATTTCTCTTGTTATCCATATGTGCAATATCAATCTCTATAGGTTCTTTAGGAATATAAATTGTGCAATGCCCCTTTGTGGCTACACTATTTCTTCTCTAGAACTCAAGCACCATGAAAGAAATGTCTTTGGTGTACACTAAATAAACAGATGCATAAACCCCTCTAAATATGCCATAAGTGCTTTTGGTTAATTACAATCCACAGCTGGAGCGTTGTTATGCAGGGAATGGGAAATTCAGGAGTTATTCCTGTACCCCAGCTGTCAGAGTGTACCTCATTTCCAGGCTCATGTAGTTAGGAATTCCTTCTCTAAAAGCACTGTAGCCCTCAAATGTGTTTATTTGCTAGTCTCTGAGATTAATAGGAGCTAGTAATAAGCTGCATCCCTTTATCTTCAACAACCTCGTGTTGATTTATCCAAAAGAAACCCTACAGAGAGGGAGAGTTATAAAATGGATGTTACACCCTAATCAAGATTCCTATTTGCAGAAGACAAATCTTGAGGAATAGAGCTGTCTAAACAATCTGGGAGCTGGATCCATCATTTTGGCTTGACTTTGGGAAGATAGAAGCCACCTTAAAACCAAACAAGTGAAAGAAAGCTAGAGTGGGTATTCACTGTTTTGTACATTTTCAAACGCAATACCTAGTCCTCAAGCCTTAGATTTAAAAGGAATAAAGTACCTTTGTTTTTACCATTAAGTTTGGCTAGTGATAACATGTATTTCAGGAGGGCTGACACCCCATACTTCTGTTCCCAAGGGACTGACGATCCTGGCACAGGAGAGCATCTTCATTCACGTAAATACATAATTCTCACGATTGCACAGTGCAGAGTCCCCCATGCAGGGTGAGAAGTTCCCCGAGTATCAGCAAGCATTTCTCTGCTAAGCTGAAAGGGCCAACTTGGAAGTGAGCAGCAGAGAGATATTGATTACGGAGACAAATTTTCCAACGACAATTTTTAACCACTTTTACCAGGAGTCTGTGACACCACCTACTTCATCCTTCTGTTTTTTCATAGTCAGTACTCGGTAAAGCAGTACCTGGGTTCCCTAATCCCTCCTTGTAGGCAGCTGCTGTGTAACTCATGCTAGCAGATTTGGGGATCCTTTTGCTTGGTGAAAGTTTCTTTATTTACCACCCATAAGAGATTCAGCTGTTTTTTTCCTTGTTGAATAATCTGTATTAACCCTTTCATTTTTTATGGAAAAATCCCAATTTCAATCTCAAACTCCGCCCACATAAGGATGCATGTCCAGCCTGACAATTTAGGTTAAATCCTGATGTCGTTGTTCAGTTCTCAGATAAAATTTTCAGACACAACTAAGTGACTTAGGACCCCACTTCTCAGCCATAATTTAAACATTTAGGAATTCCACTCAGTCAGTCTCAGACAGCCATGAGCCTAAATGACCATTGGAAAATTATTTGATTTAGGTCTCAGGATCACTTAGGCACTTTTGAAGATGCTTTCCTTATTTTTTTAATAGAATGAGGTCCTGAGAATAGGCTGAGGGAGGACTGAAGAGGACTCAGTCCATATATCTGTGGTCTATGTTAAGTGTTGTACTTTTGGGTCTTTTTCTCCAAAAAAGATTAAATGTGTTAGATGAAGATACACTCACCAACCTCAGAAAAGTTTGTTTATGGGTGAAGAGCAGCAGCAGTTGTGAGGATAAAATTCCTAATTCTTTATGCAATAGAGCCAGGGCACAGTGAACCAAATGCCATTCTCCAGGCTTTAAACATATATGCACTTAAATCAGCCTTCTGGGATATAGGAGTGTCTGTGCTGGAAGTTCACCTGAAGTTTAAAGCACTAAAATAGCATTTCAGACATAGTAGAAGTCATCTGATTTGTGACCATAAGATTAACTATTGCTCACCCAAGTTTCCAGCAGCACAGTATCCTCCTCTCTTTGGCAGAGAGGGGAGTGCTGTCAGGGCTGAGGAGTGCTCAAAACTGCGTGGTCAAGCCAGCAGTGAATTTGAGCTCTGTCCTTTTGCATCCAAAGCTCTAATTTTCAGCATTAAGGAACACCTGCATCAGCGGTTGGGATCAGTAGGAGGGAGAGATGAAAATGTACACGTAGTACACATCAATGGCCTGCATCTTTAGGGAGCTGGCATATACTTGCACAGATCTTGCCACCTAAGCTGACCCCTGTTTCCTGATCATGTCCTCCTCATATGTGTTGTCTGGGATGGCGATGGGGAAAACCTCCCCGAAGTAGACACCACCAGCTGGGCTGTTGCTGACAGTGAGCTGCTAATAGCTTATGCCTAGGAGATGGTAATTATGACGGCATGCCTGATTGATTGTTTTAATTTTTGCTCTATTTGACCCAAAATCCAGAGAGTTGCAAAGTGGTTTATAGGTCGGGTCCGTTCCTCCCGTTGTTGTATGTTGCTTGGTGCATGTAGTTACTTTCTAACTGATCAGTCCTGTCAACAAGCATTTAGCAAGTATTTACCCTCTCATTTCTTTGAATGTGTAAAGTGAATCATAGATATTAAGTGACTGATCTCAGGTACTTACAGCTATGTCGCATTAGTCTTAGACTGTGGCTAAAACACCAAATTCTGAATGTAGGACACAGGATTCAACCTCATGGCTCCAACTGTCATGTCTAACACAAATATGCACCGCGAGGGTGCATAGAATTAAAGTCTAGTCCGCGAGGACTAGAATTAAAACAAATTCTAGTCCTAATACTGTGAAATCTGATTAGTGTAGAAAGGGTAACCCTGAGCTGATATTTGATAGTGGCGATGATCACATTTAATCCCATTAGTCATTTCTGATTTGCTTAGCATATGCATCATGCTGGACAAAAAATATTCAAAGAGACGCAATCAATATGTTTCTTTTAACACTGGGTGTGCCCTTGGTTCTTTCGGTTCACAATGACCTAAAATGCTAACATCCAGATTTGATCCAAGTTTTTATTCTGCTTTACAGAGATAAACAGAATGGTGAACTCCTGATTCCAGCACTAAGGGAAGCAGGAGTTACAGTCATCCTGCCGGTATAATAAATATTATTTTGTGTATCACAGTGTATCCAGTGGCACCAGTGGCTCATTGATCCTCTGTACCTAAAAGGTTGCAGCAGGGTTGTTTGCCAGCATCAGTTAAGCAGAACAATAGTTGCAATTGGGAAAATATTGAACACTTTCCATGCTGATGTTACAGCTGCCTTGTCACAGCTCTTTTTCAGTCGGGTTACTGTGCTCTGACCTGTCATGAAACACCTGTTCTTCAAGCAGTTTCTTTGCATGTTTTCTCTTTTAGACTCTTTTTCTCTCTCTTTCCTCGCAGTGAAAACATAGCTCTGACAGTGACTTTGGAAAGCCTCGCAGCTATTTTTCTTATTCTGAAGTAAAGCCACCCCACCAGCTCACAAAGGAACCCACTTAGCTTTTCTTTATGACACTGCCATTGTGTGGGTCCATAAAACACCCTGCTTCTCAAAGTTTGCACAGCCAGCAGCTGTTGTGTTATTTTATTTGGCTCTTTGTGATTTTGGTTTTGGGTAAAACTGGAATTTTCCTCTTGGACAATGCTGCAGGGGGAGAAAGGGAGCAAAATTTAAGAAAGAGAAAAGCCTGATGGTCAATAAATAACGAAAAACATTGATGCTACCAGTGATGCAGCCGAAAAGACGTCATGAATCAATGAGTCAGCTGGACAAAGGCATGTTGAGAGCTAGGAGTCAGGGAAACACGTAGACATTTGGCAAATCTAATGAGCTCTAATAGCAGATATATTTAGCGGTGCTGCGTGACGTGAAGGGTGAATCTCATAGTCAGGTTAACCCTTTGACAATGGCAGGCACATTGCCAGTCATCTTCCTTATCACTGACTGAGACACTAAGTAGGAAAAGTCCCGTCTTCTCATGGGGAGGGACTGATGCAAATAGGTGGCTAAACAGTGACTTTTCTATTCCTCCCTTGTATTTGTGAGAGTGACATCCACATGAAAAACTGTAGTAAACTACTCAGTACAAGACTATGCAAGCAGGCTTGGAAAGAAAAGTATTTGTTCTAAGAATGACTGTTTTTACGCCTCTCAGCAGAGCAGATGGGAGGGGCTCCTTTTCCACTATCATACAGAAAGCCCAAACCCAGGCCTGACAGTGCAGGTTTCATGGAAGCAGGCCAGGATCAGTAACTATCAGTGCCACTCAAAGGTGTAGAAGGGCAGACCAGAATTGTCAAAATTAGGATCTATCATCTCTACAAATGGCCAAGACAGTGCACTCCCAAGCGTACCTGGGAGGGTCTTGCATCAGAGACAGAAAAGTGAACTATACTGAGCCAGGAGTCAGGAGGTTGAGACTAAATCTACTCATAACACAACAGAGAAGTGGAAGATCAGATTCAAATATTTCATCTACTTTAAGAGGCTTAACTGTGCATCTTCCACAACGAGGAAACATGCTCATCTCAGGTTAGCGGTCGGTAGGACGGGCTTCTACTCACTGACGGTATTTTTCAGGTTGGTACCTGGTAACTAGCAGTGGATGGGTTAGAACAAGGATTTTTTTCAGAATTTAATTTCAGGGAATATCTTTGTTTTCCATTCAGTTTCAGAAAGACTTAAGAAAATTAAATAACAGAACTTCCCTCTCTGCTTCTATGTGAAAACCTTGTTCTAGTTCACCTCTAAGTGATATGGCCAGTATGCTTGAAAGGTCCACAGAGGGTCACTGAGGAAATATCTAACTAAATGCCAGCCCCGGACGCTCTGAGGGAGGTTACCCTCTTTTAGAGAGGTTAACGCAATGCCATTTTAACACAGGAAAGATGTTAACTTTGATATTGATACTTCTGCTAACTGCTCAATTTTTTTCACCCCAGGATAGGAAAAGGCTGTGACAGGCACTACAGAGAGGAGAAAATAGAAAGTTTAGGAAACATAAAACTGAATGACAGCAAAAGCGAGCTGTTTCACCAGTATTAATTGAAAGGATATTTCCAGTCACCTTTGTTTTTGTTGTGTGAGAGCAAAAATAGTTTTCCAACATTGGATTAGGGTTTGGGATTAAGTCCAGCCCTTATCATGATCTTGTTATAGTCTTGACCAGTCAGTCATTGTGCCGTTCAGGTCTTCATCAGAAAAATGGGGCTCACAGTGCTTTCTCATTGATTGCGTAGTTTCCCACAAGGTAGAAACCGAATGTGGTCCCCTCTCTCCCCAGAAAGGGTAGATGAGCCCGGAGCTGAAAACACAAACTGTTGTCATCATGTTGTCTTTACTTGTATGAGTGGTTTGTTAGCACAGGATGATCAAGATCTTAGTGCTGGTCTCTAGATATTACTCCAAGAAACTCTGACAGTAACAATAATATTGTATTTGAAATATACATTAGTTTTTGATAACTGCATCTAACCATCCTACAGGGATCAGAAAAAACAACACACATGTAGGTTGGTAACCAGTCCACCTAAAATTTCAAACATTTTCAGTGCATTACTTGTGAGCAATCTGCAGATTGAGAATGATGTAATTCATTAGAAAATGCATTTGCGACAAATTTACACAACAAAAAGCACTGACATCTCCTGAAGGAATCATTGCGAAAGATTTATCCAGTTTAAGTCAAAATAGAGCATGAAAGGTTCTTCGTCCCACAGCTTGTAGAGCAATTTATAGCTGATAAAAATGGTAGCATTCAGGCAGTCAATCTCTATCAAAACCAAACAAATTTATTACAGTGTCTCAGAGCTTAATACTTCCTTTTCACAGAGCAAAACCACAAAATATGTGTAAGTTATGTTAGTGGCATGTGTCAATGGCCAAAAAAGAGAGGTTTTCAGATGGAAGGAATACCACACAACATACCTTCTGTGCATTTAGTGAACATCAAAAATAAGCAGATTCTAACTGCAATGTTTCTTGTTGCAGTTCTGGAAAGACAGTATATCCTGAAACATCAGCACACAAAAAGATGGAGGAAGGAGTACAGGAGTATCCAACCAGTCTCTTTTCATCCCTGTTTTATAATCCAAACAGTAAAGTTAAGCAGATTTGTGAAGGGAAACAGAAACCTTACTGTTAGCATTTGGAAGTGCCATGCTTTGGAAAGAAATCAAAATAGAAGTCACAGTTGAGTTATCTGTCCCTAACCCTTGCCCTGATGATCTATCTATTTTAATAAAAATCTGCAAACTCAAAAGTGCAAGTCTTAAAGGCTTGTATGTCTCCAGCAGATGGTGTTTTATTTATGCATCACCATTGGGCCACATTTGCTAAGGCTGGCATCTATTTATTCCTCTGCCCCAAAATATTATTATTATAATTTGTATATTTAAGTGCCAGATTTTCTGATTTGGCTGAACTGCTCTCATCACTAGAACAGGCAAAACTGGCTTTAAGCCACTTATATCTTCCCCTGGAGTCTGGAGGCAGCCAGATGTCAGTCCAGTACCTTGCATGAATTAGAGCAGCCTCCAGAATGCTCTGCCCGGTTACCAACACACATACAGGGCTGCTCTAGCGCCCAAGAGCAGCCAAGACAGCAGAGTGCCCCAATGATGTTTCTTTTGCCCCTGATATTTCCTTTCCATTAGGGAAATACAAAGCACAATGCAGTTCTTGAAAAGTCTCTGCTTTATGAGATGAAGAGATTTAATTTATAGTGGGAATCTTAAGAGGCAAGAGGTACTAGTTTCGTGGCATTGTAGGACTGGGACAAAGAGACTGTAGCATGGCTGGGCTTTTATTACCAAGCATCAGATTTGCCTTTCTCCTTGGTACCGAAGAATACAGAGGGGAAGAGTTCTGCTTTCTAAAATATATGGGATACTTTCTATGACTTCAATGAGATATTATTTCACCTAATGTACCTTACAGCTCAGTAATTTAGAGCACCGTCTATGGCTACCTGTTCCAGGGACCTAAATTACACTAATAAAGTGCAGATGTAAAATTGTTTTCATAATTTTACAGGTTTAAAAATTAGATTTTGGGTTAAAGCCAGTCTGAAAAATTTAATGTAATACGTGTATATGCATGCAGATAGAGGATGTAAATTCTGACTGGTTTTCAAGGGAGCGTCAGTAAAACATTGCCAAAGGGAGAGAACTATGTCTGTGATATAATCCATCTCAGACATTATTTCATGATCAAGGTAATTTTTCTGTCCCTATGGCAGTATTTTACACAAATAATGCTAAAGAAAACTGTCCCTATTTGTTTCATTACACTTCTCAGTGTAAATCTTCATTTGAAGTGCCTTCTGAAACAGAAAGCGAGTGCTGAATTGAAGGGGTTGCTGCAAGCACGGTGTGGGAGATCTGCTGCCTGGGTCACCAGGAAATAGCAATTACGTCTGCTGTATAATCACCTCCCATGTAAAGAAAATCAAGAAGAGGAGGAAATAGGTATGTGTATGTCTGTGCACAGTGGTATGTGTCTTTAGCATAGAAAGTGTATTTTCCTTCTATGTTCATATCTTTCTGTTTCATATCTTCACATAACAGGTGGCTAATATTTTGTACATCTCTTCTTTATTCCGAGCCCCATTCCTTTGGTCTGTATTTCTTGTTGGGATCCTTCTTTTGCTACATAGTCCTGAGCATTTTACGTAATAAATGAGACACAATTTTTGGCATGGAAAGAAATGGGATATAAAGACTTCTTTAATTATTGGATCAATATGCATAATAAGGTTGAATTAAGATCACCAAGACAACCTTAAATCTGAGTTTTTAATACTTGCCTTGAAATTACATCTATATTCTTTTCACATATTTCCTAAGAATATAATTTTCCAACTTTTTAAATCATCAAATGAGGAAAAAGGATAGGCTTTCTGTTGCACAGAGCAATGCTGACACCCACACAAATCATTGGGGGTTGGAAACTTGAGATCTACCTCTGCCACTAGGCTTAGAGGAGAAACTGATAGTAGTAGCAGGTTGTCATCCTCTCTGTGAACAGCTCTGAAGGAGAACCGGACATTTTTCCAGAAGGTTTCACAGAGATTTGCTGAGAGCAGTCACAGGAAATCTGGGTTCCGCTTTGGGATCTGGCAGGGAACTTAATCCAGCAAGTGCACTTTTCTGAAGGGGAAACCTTTCTGTATTTTTCTCTCAGACCTTTTCTCATGCCTGTTTAGTCTCAGTTCTTCATGCTGTTAGACTCACTCACCTCTCCTCAGTGGAGGAACGAAGTTCCAAAATTTTCACCGGCAGCATCTTGTCAAGTCAGCCTGGGGGACAGCATCGTCAGTAAAAGCAAAATTCTCAGAGGATTTACAAGGAAAAAAATCTAAGATCCCCCTGCCGAAGACACATAAACAAATTCACTGAAGGACAAATGTAGGCTGCTTTTGTGGGCACAGTCAAAGACTGTCCATGAAACAAGGTCTAAGTGCTTCTAAAATTCAAAACCCTACTCCAAACCACGAAGCATTGGAAGTTTTGAGAAACAACTTTTCCAGATTTTTTATTTATTTTGGGTTTTTTTGTTTTGTTTTTTAACTTGGACAAAACCAAACCAAACCACCTCTCTATGGTGTTCTCTTTTTTCCTAACTTCATTCATGAAACTAGCTGCTAGCTGACCCAGGCTGCTTAGGGAAAAACTATATTTGAAGCAGGCACGTAACAGGGAATATTAAACTCCAAATTGTTAAAGATTAGAAAAATTACTGGGAGCTGAAAACCAAGCCTTTCTAATGGGAAGCATCAATCTGATATTACCAGCCGGCTTATAACAGCATACTCCACATACAGTGGTTGAGGGAGTTAAAGAAATGTTTGGGAGTTAAGTCTTCAGTACAGAACTGGACACTTAGTAACCTATTGCCTTTCTTAAAAATCACACATATTGTATGTAATATGAAAAAAAATACAAATATTAAGAATTTAAGTGAGGTAATGGTTTATCAAATGTTATTTTTGTTCAAGATACTTTAGTCAGAAGCTTGAGATAAATTCATAACAGAATATAATAAGGATCTTTCACCCTTTACAGATGTAGTTTATCAATTCATGGGTTCTTTGGTTTTTTTGTTTCTTGGGTTTTTTTTGAAAGAAGATTCATCTGGATTTATTTTTTTATTTTTGCCAGCTAGGATTTATTAGAGCTTTTCTTTTTGGCATTGTAATTAGATGTTACGAAATTTTAAGCTTTATATTTTTGTTAACGGGTAGTCATTTTCTATTTGTATCAGTGTATTTAGAGCCCCTCTCTGCAATCAGCTTCTCAGGCTTCTTTCCCTCTTTTTGTGGGTATCTCAGACCAGAAAAGAAAGAGATGTTAATTAGACACGTGAGTTTTCTAATTGAGGAACAGATGGCAGGATGCTCTAGTATTTTAGTGGTGACTGAGGCAGGTTTTAGGGTAATCATTTCATTTAAGTGCCTGGAAATTGTATAAACACAGCTCAGTTGCTTCTGTTACTTAGCCTGGCTGTCTCAGGACATAGTCACACATCCTCTTTCAGCTCCAGCTGTTCCAGCTGAGAAGTTTACTCCCCACAGCTGTTCATCACTGCATCCAAACTGGAAATTACTACCCCATCTGATCTATAGGTGGAGATGCTCACATGAGCAGTCCCCAGCTTGCTCTAACCAGGTTAACTAACCTGGTGCAAGTGCTGGGCCTGTTTGTCTACATTGCCAGGGAGCAACTGAGCCTGTGGATGGGGAGGGAAGAACACTCACGGCTCGGGGTGAGAAGAGCAGATGAGGAGGAACAGATAAAGTGACCTCTTTGGGAAGCACATCTGGAGTCAGGATGAAAGGCATGCCCAGCCTTAGGGAATGACAGCCCATGGCCACTGCAGTGTGAATGCAGAATATCCACATGCTTCTGTTTCATTCCTATCTTGGAAAACATCCAAAATCTACCAGCTAGTCCCAAAGTTCTTGCTTTGAATGAGTTTGGAGCTGTCTATACCGCTGGCAAGTTAATCACATCTCCAGAGCACTGCAGGTCAAGATCTTGAGAATATTTTCCTCTTTGAAGCAGTCTTTTATTGCCAGTACTATGAGTGGAGAAATAATGAAAAGGTGACACTGGCAAAGATGACTCATTCTTACTAGATGATTTGACCAGCTCCACCAAGAAAAGACAGGGAGAGAGAATTTTCAGGAAGAAAAATATCTCACACTAGGATGTGAGTCTCCTCTCCTTCTCTCCTCACTTTGCCCCTACCAAATTTCTGCACAGCATTTGAATTCCACCCCTGTTAATTTTAGAAATATTGAAAATCTTCCGCCACAGAGACTTGTCATTATTTCTCAAGTGTGGGAGGGTCCATGTATTGTAAGTGACAACAGAGCCCAGAAGCCATTGCTATGCCCTCGGTGATCAGTGAAATAGTCAGGGATCACAGAGTAGAGAAAAAAAGTAATAGAAAAAAATTCCTATAACAGATTTCAAGTTTGCAGAGTGAATTGTCAAAAAATATACCCCTCCCAGCTGCAGTTACTTAGTTGGTATAGACAGACGTGTATAGCATAGTATTGCTATCTTTTCATCTTGTCCCCTGTCATCCCTTTGCTTTCTCCTCCCCTGAAGCAGAGGGACGGATTTGATGATTCCTAATTTCTATGATTCTATCATAGTATCTTGCAACTTTCTAGCTAAAGTGCTTATCGGTGTGAAATGAAAGATTTAGAAGAAGAAATGTGCTGCACAGGAAATGGAAGTACCAGGATGAGATCTAACCTGGCTAAGCTGAAAGTATATTGCATAGAAATGTATTCCTCAGCTTATCAAAGCACCAAATAAAGGATAAAAGATGTGAAGGTACCCAGTAGCAGTACTACTATCCATGGTGGCGGTTCTGTGCACAGAATTACCTTTGCCATTGTTAGATTTGGAAAGCTCGTGGAGAAGTCTATCACTTGTGGTTCTCAGAGCACATTATTTGACTTTCCTTATCTCCTAGGATCTGTTAGGGTGATCTGAGGTATGTGTGTGGGGAAAGCTGTGAATTTTTCTGCTTCTTGCAAACAGTCAAACAAGGTAATGTTGTTCTTGCTTCCTCGAGTGGGCAGGAAAAGGTCTTGTCCTTACACATTTTCACAAGCTCTTTAGTAGTAAGAGAATCAAAAGCAAATTTGTTCGTACTGGCTATTGCACAATATTTTCCTACTCTTTTATGATGCTCTGAAAACAATGTCAGTAGAAGGCACACAAGTTAATACGAATCATATGCCCTTCAAGCTTATCAATGTGTACTTGGATCTGTATCATTAAGGCTTCACAGACTTTGTAGTTTTCATGATAGTGAATAATGTGTATTTGAATTAGGGACTGATATATGTGTTGTTCACATAACTTTTGACACAGCTGGATCCGTATAACATTATACCTGCTGCAGTGATAAAAGTGTCAATAAATGAATGTGCTCTTCTGAAACTGCCCAAACAACAGCGAATTGTTTATGGCTTTTAATATATTTTTGACTGTGTTAGACCCATGTATCACTCCCCTCCCCAAAAATTCTCATGCACATTTTTGCAGATTTGTTTCCCAAGAGAATTTATTCAGTTTCTGTGGAACAAACTGGCTGCGAAGGCTAAATCTGGTCACAACCCAGAGGACCCTATTCCAGCCCAAGCCTACTTAGGAAGGGAACAGCAATTTGTTTTCAATGACTTCACTCACCCTTACTGCAATGTTTCCAGTAAATGCAGGCGTTGTTCTTCTCGTGTGAGCTCAGCATGTCATTCCTAATGTGGTCCTGAGTGAAATTTTACATTAGTTATTGAAATAAGTACTTTTCTTTAAGTGTTCTTTATCTCTCATGTGATTATGCTGAATCATTGTAAAATGAAAAAAATCTGATGAGCTATCCGTATAAATACTGAACGACATTAGATCATCACAACTGGTGCTGTTAAAGCAAATGTAAATACCTAATTATTAGCCAGCAGATCCAAAACGCTGCCAAATAGTTTTTGGTCACTGTGTTTACACAGTGACAGATTCTCATGTTAGTCATATCCTTCTGAACAAATGTTTTGGATGGACTCTTAAATCAGTGTCCACAAGGAAATAGAAGGAGGCAGCCAAACTCTGTTGAACGTCTGCCATTGACAAAGGTTAAGCATTTACAGTCACTCTCCGCCTAAGTATTCTAAGGAAACATTAAGGAGTGAAAAACAGAAGGCAAGGATGTTCTGTACTCTCGGCAGCAGTGCAGCAAGGGTGACAGAAGCAGCTCCAAAATAGCCGGTTACTGGGCCAGATCCTGTTCCCATTAACGTCAATGGTAAAACTCCCTTTTGGTCTAAAGGGACTAGGATGGGGCAACAGGTCCTTCACTGACTAAGGAAAAAATAGCGAGGTCTTGACTCTTCTCCTTTTGCTTCCACTTCTTGTTCATGCAGATTCCCTTTGGGACTGAGTAAAACTGAGTCAAGATGTAAGCATATGTCTTAACCGGCCTGTTAGGAAGGCTCATACATGTTGCATCCACTTAATTTCCCTGAAAAACTATACCCATTTCCCCCATTTTTATTTCAGCCATTCATAATATTTAAGTCTATTCTGTCCCAATTAGTTTCACTCACAAAATCAGCTGGATTACAGCGATGGAGAAATTTGGTTTGAGTGCAAACAATATCAGAGCCAGGATAAAATTTAAACCTAGGGGAATTTTGCTATTGCAGGCCTCTCATCACCCAACCATAAGGCCATATATTTTGGGATGACTTTATGGTCACTGCCCTAACCTTTAAACATTACCCTCACATAAACCCTATACAAGGGTTAAAGCAGATGGATGTACATAATGCACTGACCCAGTGGCTAGGGCCTGGCACCTCTATAGCATGTCAAACATACCTGCAGGTACCCCAAGAAATGGACAGCCATGGACAACTGCTTGCAGGCACACAGGAGACAGGTGATATGTCCCCCCTCACCCCAGCCAAACGCCAGTTATTCTGCATTTTTATCTCCTTCTCACCCTGCAGGTAAGTAGAAAAGACAGAAGGACACAAACCAGGTACTTCACCATTCCTTGTCTTTCAGCATTGAAGATCCAAGGGCAACATATTTTTTTTGTTTTTCACGTTAAAATAAACCTGAAAGGAAACAATACTTCTGTAGATATTAAAAACATAAACGCAGACTAAGGGAGACATATATACCTAAAATTGAGACCCACACCTGCCTTCATCCTTTAGAGTTCCACTTTTGTTATCCCTTCATAAACAAGGGATGAAGACTTGTGCATAACCTGAAAATATAAATCTTACTCCTAAAGTCAGACAGTGTCTGCAGAATGAAAAATTGCTTTCACAAACCTCTGCTTTGCAGTCCTTAAAGAAAGTGTCACTGAGAATATAAGGCTGTTGAGCAGATCCAAAGATGATTTTACATTACTTTAGCCTTTTTGGGTTTGTAAAGATCATTTGGTTTCTATAAATTAGGATATGTTCCCGCTCACAGTGTAGTCAATGGCAAGACCTGTGAACATCAATGGAAGACAGACTGGACTTTTACTCTGTGTGCAGGAAAGTACATAGCAGCAGGCAGCATACCTGGGATGCACCTGCTGTACCGTGGAAGAAGCAAAGGCAGGAACCACCCAGGAGGCTACACTGAGAGGATGAACTGGCATCATGGGACCAGGCATCTCCTGCTCCCTCATTTCATTCTGGTCTATCAACGGTGGTACCTTTTTTAGGAAAGAGATGATGGGACGAAGTGAGTTAACAAACATTTCCTGTCCAGGCCACATATTGACCAGACATCAATTAATTCTCATTCCATGAATGTCCATATAAAAAAACTGGCTGATGGCAAACTGTGCAGGGCCCTCTGAGCCAGAAGATTCTTGCCATCAGCCAGACCTGCCAAAATCAACCTCTTGCACCCTGAGCTTGGAGTCCACCTTTCCCCATTTTTGCTGTGATTCTCCTCTAGTGAGAAACAGCTACAAGCAATTCTTCTGCTCCTCAGAGCATAAAAACTCATCCAAGAGAGACCAGAAATCTTTGCCTGTCCCTGGTCTTTAGCCTTTACACAGAACTTTTCAGGTTTGCAGTGGCATACAAAGCAATTCCCCTGGAGGCAGAAACAAAGCCAGGAGGAATCTGGGCTCCAATCTTCTCTCTTACATCAGGAAACCTTCCCTCACCAAGACTGACACCTGGCACCCAAGGCTTTTGCTCGTACACTGGTATAACTGGCCAGGTTATTCCTCTGCTTTACCACATTTCTAAGTCCACTTGAACCAGTAACAACATTCGTGAGCACTGATGGGAGGCAAATTCAGCACACTTTGTCCAAAGTGTTATCCACAGTAAAGGAGGTTTTAACCTCCTTTAGATCAACAGAGACCTATTTGCAGGCTCTGTTGCTGGTCTCATTCTGACATGAGGGTCCACACCTGTTGTTGAGACAGCCACTAAAATTTTTCTTACACAGTTAAGGACCACTAACAACGCATAGCTAGAATAGATGGGGCTAGTTTTCACTGTATACAGTTGAGTTGCAGGAATTTGTATCTCAGCCATACAAATTATTCTGAAAATGAAATTCAGGATAATCTTCTCCTGGCACTGAATCTGAGGTGGATTAAATATATATTTTTAAAAACAATATATTCAGCAAGTTGTTGGTTTAAAAAATTTTAGAACAAAGGAACAAAGAACTGGAAGTCTTCCAGAGGAAGAGATAATTTGATGATTCTCTATATAAATCTAACATTTCTTCATCTTTTATAAATGGAATTTTGCAGGTCATTAGTCCCTTAATGTAGTATAGCTATCGGTTGTAGGGATTTTGTGCGTGTGTGTGTGCGCACATCTCTGTGCGTGCAAAAAAAAAGCATTAAAATGGTTGAGATATAGAGAAAATTGACTGCTGCATAGTCACCACTTTTCATAAAGATTTTTACTACACCCTTGGTATTATGGATCTATAATATGCAAATGTGTAACATCATTAATATGCATTTGCTGCATACACCCTCCTTAACAGAGTATGTTATGGGAATACAAATTAAAAACAATACACTCGACTCAGCTAAATTTTAATGGTCCATTGTATGAGTGATCCCTGATTGGGAGGTACCTAAGCCTTTTGTCTTCAATACTTCCCTTCCTTCCCCACATCCATTCTCTTTATTTGTTCTCATTTTCATGGACACCTCCATGGCTGAATTATTTAAATCTCAGCATAAAAATTAAAGTAATATGCAGGTTCCTCCTTGTTACCTTCAATGGAGGTAGCTGGCACAAGACGAGAAATCAGAGATCTAGAAATAAGTTCAGCCAAGAGTCCCCACAGTGGAATAAGCTGTGCAGCCCAATCTGCTGGGTAAGTGTGTCCTGACATTACTTTGGTTTGTATTTGCTTCTGATGGGAGCTTAGGCATTACCTAACCGAGGTGAGTCATCTGAGCACATCCCCTGGCACAATTCTCTCCTCGTCTTCCCTTCCTGGCTGCTTGTCCGGGCAAAAGACCCTCCTGATACCTTCCCTTCATCCAACAAAACCTCAGTGCAGCAGCTCTGCAGAGACAAGGTCACTTCATCTGGCAAACCAGACCAAGTGCTGTCTCTGGGAACCTAAAGATACTGACTCACATATACCAGCGGCTTAAACTTTGACAGTGGATGCAATTACTGGTCCCAAGTTTTCCCTTCTGATTCTCTACCAGAGTTGGCACTTGTGCAACAGGGACAGACCTAACCATGAAGCCTTTTTAAATCACCACAAATTACAGCCCAGCATTTTAAAGTCAATTGGTGTTGATTTAGGCTTGTCTTAAGCTGAGCCTTAAAGTGAAGCCTTTCAGGAGACAGTTCACAAGCAACTTGGACAGGGACACTGCTGACATTAGGGAAAGCAAATGCCACCCGAAATGAAACTACCCATCCTCATTAGTCAGTGCATGCAGTCAAACCTAATAATGAGCTTGCTGTTCTCATCAGTGCTCTTTGCCTGCAGGCTGTAAACTTTGTAGATCAGATGCACCTCCAACCACACTGTGGGGACAGTGTCATCTGACAGCGGGTGTGACAAGGATTGGTAGGGAAGGTAATTCTTTCCACTGCCCCAGTTAAATTTAACGAAGAATTAGGTTAAAGTCCTTAGTGGTCACTAAGTGTTTAACATACTGCCAGTTTATCCTCAAATATTTAAGGCAAACCTTATATAAATTGAAAAATTAAAAACACACATGCAGGTCTATAGTTTCCTTAGAATTAATTATTCAGTGATGGACGCCAATGTTATTTTCTTTTACTTGGCAATAATTGTCCCAGAGCTTAATCCTTTCAAAATGCAATGGGGAGAAAAATAACACAGCAAGATGCACTCTGCTGTGCTAATTGGGCTTCCCAATATGGTGTGAGGACATTTGTCGCTCAGCCTGCTTATTCAGTGCTGCATACTCAAGCTGTTTCAGCAGGTCTAGCTACTCTTATGGGAAATTAAGCCACAATCAGATTCTGCAGTCATCCAGGTCTAGACTGTGATATTGATCACAGAACAGACAAACTGAAGGAACAAGGTTGAAATGGCCTTTTTGTATATAAGCACGGTTACTTGACAGAAAATGACCTTTTGCGGATGCAAATCTGCAATGTGAGGCATAATGTGGTTTATCCTGAAAGCTGTGGAAGAGCTGGGAAGCCATCGCATAGGAAAGATTCTGGTTTTTTAATTACATCTTTCTCATGTCACCTTTTCCCAGACAGCCTTGACCACGAATATGAGTTACACTGAACTTTGGAGTAATGATCAGGATCTCTTCCGGATTTACAATCATTAATTACAATGTCTTTCATGGAAATTTGATCACAGATGTGAATGAAAGAAAGAACATGCTGCCTTGCTGTAGAGATTGCAGAATCTTAGATGCAGTTGCTTCATTCCCAAATCCTTTGAGAAATCTCAGCTCCTGCCTACAACAGGCAGGCAGGAATCTCAAAGTTGAAAAACCCAGGAGACCAGTTCCCTTCATGTACCAGATTTTCAGCTGAAGCCCTTGTCAGTTTTGGTTCCTTATCAATACTTGATAACTACTGAACATAGGTTGCTGAGGTTCTTCATGCTTTGAACTAATTTTATCACAACTATAACTGGGATGTTGACCTGTGAAGTAGGAATGGGATGACATAATGGGAACAAACATTTTCTTCTCCCAGTTTCAACTAGCTGATGATTAGATGTGAAATGTAATATTGATAATGTTCTAAGTGTCCCAGTCCAGAGGTGAGTGGAAGAGGATATGTAATGTCAACCGATCTCCATTTGTATAAAAGAAGTGCTGGCTAGGATGGGTAAAAGGCTATATATAAAAATAAAGATCTTGAACATAGAGGTATAAAAGAGAGATTTAAATTCCAGAGGGCAAGCGATGACAGAGATAGAGATGACAGTTGTGAACTAGGATACTATCAGCTCACAACCGTAAGTTCCTAACAAAAAATATAAAAGCAGTTAACAAGTATTTTATTCTTAACTAATATTTAGAGTGTGCATTATACAGGCAACTCAAAGCAAACAGATACATCCAGTGAATTGACACAGTCAGTAAACCGAGGCTGTAAAAAGGATATGGTGAGCAGTGCTATAAATGAAAAGGAAAGGACTCTTACTGAGGATAGTCATAGCTGTGGCTTTTAAGAAACCTCAGGAAACATAACTGTCCAAATAACATGTGATTTTATCTTACAAACTCGCCTGAGATCACAACATCCTTCACATAGTGTTTTCATTTGTGAAAAGGATGACCAAAATTCACATACCTGCTGAAATAAAACAACAACATATAAAATAAGCACCCTTTGAAACTATGATTTCATTTCTTATTTCTGATAAACACTGGAGAGTTAACAAAATTATTGATTCATTTGAAAGAGATTCAAGAGAAATAGTTGATCCATTACTTCCTTCTCTGTGAAGAAACATCTGTGAGGAAAACCTTTGGTTGACTCTTGAACAAAGACTGGAAACTTCTCAGAAGTGTTTTTCCTTTTCAGATCCCCACAGTGCCTGTCAGTAACAGATCACCCTGTTGTCTTCATCACTGGAACTGCTAAAGGAGAGTCCCAGGATGCCAGAAACCTTCTTCACAGAAACCTCACTTTGGTGGGCTACACCAAGGGTTGCTGACAGCAGCCTCTAGCGTTTGGGTGACTTTCTAGCTTACAACAAAAAGACTTTGTGCCATAGCCCTTCCTAGGACCTTACTGGTGCCAAAGATCTTTCCCCCAAAACCAGCAGTTAATGAGTGCTATGCCAGTGCCTGTTAGAGAGGAGAAATGGCTTGCACGTCTGACCACCACCAGCATCCACCCTGTGCCTGAGCAAAAGTTTAAAAGTTCATACGAACATCATCTCACTTCTCAGATTAAAAAAAGCAAAATGAGCAATATCGAATAGAAAACCTAAAAGACCAAGAAATTCACTGCAATAACTGCCAGAATGCCAGTGCAACCTCTGCATCTTACAGCAAAATAGACTTAGCAGGGAGATATTTCCCTTAGATAGCTAAAAAAACCAAGTCTGAGCTGAAGGAGAGCGGCTCACAGCAAACAATTGAAAATCCCCCATGCTCCAGTCTAGAGGCAATTCACCTTATTGCTGCAAAATAAAATAAACTCAAACCAGCAGTTGGTAAGATAGTCCTGATTAATCATTCAGTCTGCCACCCATAAGAGAAAGATGGCAGGTCGCAGTGCCCCTGGCAAAGGCAAAAATAACTTCTTCAGTGAAATTTTTGTGTCTCCATGTAGCCTTTCTGTTCAAAAGATGATGAAAGATCATGTGAAAAACCAAGCACAGGGAGGCTCAGTCTGGTCCAGATGAATTGGCTTTGAAGCACTGGTCTCTGAACCACTTGCTACAATTAGCACGTCCCTTTCCTCATTAATATTGGACCCAGTTGGTTCAGACCCTGTGTGGATGGTTCATCTGGCGCCCTGATGAGATCAATGGAGGAACATAAATACAACAGAAGCCACTGCCATCAAAATAAGCTGTTTCTTCAGCATAAGAAAATAACTAATTTACATCAAAAAATGTGATATTTCAGTTTCTCCTTCTATGACCATTAGTATCAGCTGGGGAATTTCTCAACATTCAGAAAAAAAGCCAGGAGGTATGGCACAGTGCTAGTGAGGATCAAAAAAAGGACAAGAGGAAAACTAGTTCAAGCTCAAACCCAGATTGGTTTTTTTCAGCTGGGGTGTTCTTGATTTCATTTCTGTTAAGATGCAAATATATTGAGCCAAAAAAGTATACAGACACAAAACTTTGGAAATTATAGACTCAGTATATATAGATACTGTTTTCCATCCAAGGATCTGTAGATGCTTTAGAAAAATTAATTTGACCCCAATGCATCTGAGAGTGTCATCCTACTCATCTGACAAACAGAGAAAAAGAGGAAAGAGAATGATATCATTTGCTACTGTCAGAAAACAAGTCTGTATCGAAGCCTGGGCCAAAACCCAGAAATCTTGACCTCTACTTGTGAGGGATATTACACTCCACTCCATTGACTCTGGAGGTTGTAAACAGTTTCTTTTCATATTCTAAGCCATACCCACACATATCTATAAAAAACATGTTAAATCAGTTATTGGCTTCTTCAGGAAGCCAATGTTTTGACTGCTCTAAACAATTGCTCATTAAAAGGCTTAAAATAGATTTGTTTTATCAACTTCTTTCTTTTTGAAAGAGAAACAAAGAAGAGAACGTCTCTTTTCATTAATTTGACAGCCACTGCAACCCTCATGTCTTCAAAACAGCCAAGTTTTCCATTTCGGTAAATTAGTGAAGTGGCACCTGAGCATGTTCACTCATTTTTCACACAGAACTGTTAAGTAGTGACTGTACTGATGAGTTTATAATACCTGCACTTCCTGTGGATGATGAAGTCTCTCCTTGATAAGCATCCCTGCAGAGAGCTTCTCTGGCAGCAGCTGGGGCCCAGGGAGTGCAGCACCCTGCCGAAATCGTGAGAAAGCAAGGACTTCCAAAGCTGTTTAAAACATTTATTATGGGAAGAAAATTGTTATGCCAAGTGAAATCTTACTTGTTGAAAAAGTCCAAATCCTAAGAAGTCTGTGTTCAGCCAACTTGACAGGCTGTGAGGGCATTTGTCCTGGGGCAAATGGTCACACTGTCAGCCCAAGGGAGCCCTCCCGAAGTTTATCTAGAATACCACAGCAGATGAATCACTCTTCTGGTAAAAGCATCCCTATGTGTACTATTAAGAAAGAAAATGGGACTCGGAGTGAATTTAGCAGATCTTTAACCGGAGTTGAGTAATGTGGCCAAGCCCCAAACTTCAGCAACACATGCTACTCTGCCCTCCCACTGCTCGTAAACAACATCTTTCCGTGCTGCTTTCCAGCCAGTTCACTTCCCTTTCTAATCCCAGGAAGTCACTGCCCACCCTTAAACGCTGAAAGATACATTTTAATCAAGCAGAGAACTGAACAGTAGCATAATTTTACTTAAAGCACACACCAAGCCACACTTCAGAGCTATTTGGGGAAGAAACTAACCGCAGCTTGGCAGCCCCCCCTTGCAGAGTTCAGGCTGGGTGGTCATTTGAGCCAGGGATAACACAGTCAATTCAGACAGATGGTCACTAAGTCAGCCCAGCACGTTTGGGGAATTCTGTTCTGCCAATATCCAGGATATCAAAAAAGAGATGCACACCTTCAACTCCCTGCAGCTCTGAGTAGCCTAGACCTGCAGGAAGAAAATTATTTTTTTTTCCTCTTCAGTAGCTCATCTGGGGAAAAAAAAAAACATCGGGAAAAATGCAGTTCAGGCTGAACAGACATTTTTCCTGCCAGAATGTGTGTGTGTATGTGTGTGTGTGTGTTGAGACTGTCAAAGCAAAATATTTTGACATTTAAAAATTCTCCCCAAATTCTTTTGTCCCAATATCATTTGGTGAAATTAATGTATATTCACAAGAAGCCTAAGAACTCCATTTTTCTGTGACTTTGCCATTCTTCATTACCCCCTCTACTTGCTCTACTCCTTAGTCCATATTTTTTCAGATTCCCCACATATTCTCTAGGATCTGTGTGCCATGGTTCTTGGTATGTTAATTGCTGTTTGATTAGGAGAAGCTGGGACACACCATTCCTACACCCCTCAACAGCCATTTCAGAAGATGGAGAAGAGGGAAATTGGGCTTTGATCCCTTTAAGGCACAGTGAGACACCCAGGATATTTGGTGAAGAGGGCAATGATCACCACAGGCCTTCTGAAGACCTCTAATTCAAAGAAAGGTGGGTTCCCATGCTCGCAGAAGGCAAGGAGTAGAAAAGGGGCAAGAAGAAACAACTCTGCATTAAAGGGGGAACATCAAAAGCTGAAAAATGCTTTAGCCAATGGTGAGGGCTAAAGTTTACCATTAATATTATATCTAGCTTTAATGCTGTGCTCCCAAGTAGATTGAGAATTACAAACAAACCTTTCTCCTTTTCAGTCAGGAGAACACGAAGACATCAGAAAACACATTTCATTTCATCTTATTTCCTTCCTCTTCCTCTTTCTCTTCCTCTTGTGTAAGTGACTGGTATGTTATCCTCTACTGCATTAGTGTCTTCCAGATGATGTCCATCCACAAAGCAGGGGAGGGAAAAGAAACATCTAAAAGATTCAGATGTGCATTATAGCCACTGTCCAACAAAGACACAGAGAGATGGGACAAAGTCCCCATCATACTTTGTCCTTTCATGCATGTCATCTCAAGGTCAGTAACTCCCACTACTTGCTAGCTACAGCCACTGAAATTAAAATTAGGTCCCTTTAAATATCACAGAGGGAGGTCCAAACCTCTTTAACCATAAAGTTAACATCTGCCTCAAAAATGGAAAGCCAGAGAAAAAAGCCCAGACAAAACCAGTTGCCTAAAGCACATAAAAAATTGGGCTACTCATTAAATACAAAGGACATTCATGTAACAGAAAAGCCTGTAACAGAAATTTTAAAAGCCCTGAAAATACAGTAATTTTGATATCTACATTCTCTGTATCTTATATTTTTACAGATCTGTAAAAAAATAGTTATCTGTAACATATCTAGAAATGTCACAGTTTTACCAGAGTCGCTTGGAAAGTTAGGAAAGAGAGGTCACGCTTCCCATCAGATTAATATACTAATGTGCCCAGCAGTACGTTATGTTAATTTTGACAGTAATTTTTGATATTTGTAATGCAATACATTACTCAATAGGATTTCTAAGTCTTCCTGGAGCTTATTAGTCTGCCTTTATAAACCAAATGTCAGCTTTATCAAAGTCAGACATTAATTATTAGTGATGGGCGAACCTCAAAAGGTTCAGAGGTTTGGTCTGGTTTGACTAGACAAGCATAAGACCAGCTGCTTTTGCAGACCATTTCGATGGCAGATTTGGACTCCTGATTCTGCAAATGTTACACACTTAGTGAAATGTAAGCATCCAGACGGAGCCTGCTGCGTTGGAGGAGACTACTGAAGTGCGTTCAGCCCAGCAAACGTGGGGCTGCCTGACCCATCAGTGTCAGACTGTAACATCCCAAGCTTCCTGCATCGCTGAATGCTGCAGTGGATGTAAGAGAGTAGTGCACTGTAATAAAACGTCTACAGGGAGCTGGGAAGATAACTGTGAAAATGAGAGAGGAGAGGAGAGGAGAGGAGAGGAGAGGAGAGGAGAGGAGAGGAGAGGAGAGGAGAGGAGAGGAGAGGAGAGGAGAGGAGAGGAGAGGAGAGGAGAGGAGAGGAGAGGAGAGGAGAGGAGAGGAGAGAAGAGGAGAGGAGAGGAGAGGAGAGGAGAGGAGAGGAGAGGAGAGGAGGAGAGGGAAGGGAAGGGAAGGAGATTATGATATGCTGGGGTATTACACTAATGAGGAGACAGAGGAGTCATACAAAAATCCCAGGACAGACCTGTATAGATTTGTATAAACTAAATGACACATTAGGAGCCATAAACCCATGAGCCTGAACCCTAATCAATATATTTGCAAGTGCTGTGCTTGCGCTGAGAAGCCCAGCCTCTTAACAGGGTTTATTGGCTCAACCAGAGTGACTTATTGCTTGAGCAGAGCATGCCAACATGGCTATATGGCTTTTGGGTTGAAGCTTGTAATAAAGAATACTGGGTGTGCCGGCATACGTCAGTGAAGACAGGCCTGGGGGGATATCTGTGAGGGGTTGAGGTTTTGGCCTGGAAGTACGATTACTTACAAGAAAATGGGAAAGTTCAATTTGTTTCTGTACTTCTGTGGGTAAGGGGAGTTTTACTACATGGCAGAGATTTACAGGGAAAACCTGTGAACACGTCAAATAAGCAACAATAGGATTTCACCAGCTAATGCTCTTCCATGTCCAGCAACAATAGTCCTTCTTCAGAGCAGAGTTACAGTGCTAGTTCTTTTTCCTTTTTTTTTTAACCTGAAGTTATTGTTCTACTTAAATGTCTCCAGTACTACTTGTGGGAGCCATAGCTGATGACGGCAAACATGCCAGTTCAGATTTCTTCTTCACTGCTTATGTGTGGTCCATCCCTTTCCCCTCTCACCTGATGAATTTTTAAGCACTGTACGCAGAGCTCGTAGAAGAGAAAGTTCCCCACATACAGCCGCCTCTTTGTTGATATTGAGGTAATCTTCTGTAGGAGGGGTAATTTCAAACTCACAGCCGAAAACTGCTGAATCCTCATCCCTCTGTTATTCTTTTTCAGTGCTGCCATTGCACCCAGAGGGGAATGCGGGCACTCACTACTGCATGTCAGCTGTGGTTTGGGAAAGAAGGATCGAGTCCACTTCCATTTTGAAAAGAAACAGGCACATTCCTCCAGGGGATGGTTTCAGGCTATGAATCCTACATGAAAGGAGGTGCCCATGTCACTACCATTTCCTATGGCGAGGCCCTTTCTCAATGCAGCAACTTTTGAGAAAATTCCTGAGGTTCTTCTAAATTTCCTCATCCATTGCATGGGGAACTTTAAGTCAAGAACACTCAGTTTTTTTCTCATAGTGAAAACCAACCACTGGAAAACTGGCAACTGTGACATGGAGTGTGAAACTCCGTAATAGATCTGGGCCTAAGTAATCTTTTCGGACTTAGTTGGTAAATTGGTTGCAAAGCAGAAATCTGAACCTAGTTCTCCCAAATCCCAGGCTAACACTATTGCTGCTGCACCAACTGCAGGAGCAGGCAAAGATCGGCAGCAGATCTTACCACATCTGCTTATTGTATAGTGCCCACATCTTCCCCATAAGTGTGTGAAGATGGCCAGTGGTGGAGGAAACATGGGTTTAGATGAACCTTAAGTTCACATCAGCCCAACTACACCTGTGTCCTCAAGTAAGCACAGGGGCAGATGTTTTACGCAACTGTGTCAAAAGCCAAGTCAGATGCTAGTGTCATTATCCTAGTAACAGCAGCAGAAAACACAAGGGTGTAGGACATTATAACCATAATGAAAGCAGCAGTCAATGGTGGAGCAGATGTGATTGTAATCATATCAGAAACAGAGACAGCCAGTGCTGAGGCAGACGGGGCTCTAATTGAAGCAAAGGCGGCTAGCTACAAGATGGAAGACGCTGCTGCAAAGCTGGCGAGGCAGATGCTCCTGTGACTGGAGCAGATCTGCAGCAGGACCTGTAGCAGCAGCAGATGCTGCAGGTATCTCAGAACAACTGGGCATACGCGCAGCAGTTGGGTAGCTGGTGTTTAAGATGCAGCTGTAGGTGCTTTTTGCTTTTGAATTCCTAGCAGTGACCACTTACTGAATGGGGCAAGTGTTTTTACCTTTACACTATAATTTCCTCAAATCATTTATTGCAAAATAATTTCATTCATTCACCAAATGATTTCACTCTAAGTGAACACTAAAGCAGTGGAGCAGGTTGCCAGGAGAGGTTGTGTGGTCTCTGTGCCTCAAGGTTTTCAAGATCCAACTGAATAAAGCCCTGAGCAACCTGGACTGATATCATAGCTGTTCCTGCTCAAAGCAAGAGATTGGATTAGAGACTTCCTGAGGTCCTTTACAACTGAATTTTTCTTTCCTTTTGTGATTTTAAATCCCAGGTATGTTTTGCCTTTCTTACTGCAAACAAAGTTTGGAGATGAGGTGTGGTTTCAAGGCAGTCAGTTAAGTTTGCAGATTTAAGGAGCAACTGTACTGGGTGGAGAGTTCACAGTCAGTGTGCGAGGGATTGGAGGAGAAAGGCTTTGGGGTGAGAGAATAACCATACAAAGAGATGATGAGTGCACTGGAAAGTGAGGTGTGAGGGACATAGAGCTCCTGGAGATGATGAAGCCAAACCAGACCTCGGTGAGGTCCTCGCTGCAGGAAGGAAGGTAGAGCAATGTCATGACACTAAGATGAGACCATGATTGCATTTCTCAATGATGGCCAACCACTACCCCATTTCACAAAAGCCTTGTAAAGGCCATTCAATGAGAGAGGAAAAAAGCAATAAAAGAGTTTCTGTGAAAAATCCTACCTCTACTTATACTGTTTTGTAACTGAGAACTATCTTATATCCCAGCATCTCTGTGAATGTATACTCCTCTCAGCTGGAGGAGAAGGTTACTGTGACACTCGCTCAAACCATCTCCATAGATTGCTCCAAGGATTTCACCCACTGAACATCTCCGTCCCCAGCCTGGATCCTCGCTCAGCCTTGTGACAGTCCTCTGTTGTGTCCAGACGGAGACAATTTCATCAGATAAGTAGTAGGAATTATGCAAGCCTTTCCCAAACATAACACCACATTCTGATAGTTAGGGACATGTCAACCAAAAAAAGACAGTATTCAAAGCATTTTATCATAAGGTAGTTTGTGTTGTTCAACATCCTTGCTCAGAAGCCATGCATTCATATGAGCATCTGGGATTGCCCCCCCAAAATTGAATTTTTTTGTAGAAGACAAGCTTGAACACTGAAATCCAAAGATTTATGAAACTGGAAGGTAAACAGAAAAATAATGCTCTCCATGAGCCTTGAGATCTTGGTGAAGGAAGAGTGAATACTATAATCATGGCCAGTTATAAAGACATGCTTGCGCGTGAAAGGCTTGCTCATTTAGGAAGGAGAGTCACAGGTCTGTTTGAAAAAAGATGATGTTTTCATTCACTATCCATTAGAACTATTTGAACATTTCTTAAAATTATTTGTAAGTTGTTATAGACAAACATTTCCAAACTGTGTGTGCAGATGATGAAGACTGGATCTTAGCCCCCGAGAAATATCTTGAGTCATTTTAGTTATACCATAATAATTGATATGACAAGCTCCAAATTTCTTCTTTTCCCTCTTTTTTTCCTTCATTTCTGACTGTAATTTCTATTCAAATGAAATCTTAAATATTCTGCCCTGACCTTTGCTGGAAGGAATTTAATTACCTGCAGAGTTTACATAAATTATACAGCCTGTTTGTCTAAGATTAATCCTACACAGAGATCAATAGAGCCATGGAACATCAGGATAAAATGGCTCCTTGCAAATGCCACCAAAGGTCACAAAAATCTTTCTGGAAAGAGGGGGCGAGAGACATGGTGTGACACATTCCTGTCGTCAGTCCAGTGTATGTCACTGCCGCTGCCTCTGCAGCCACTCAGGGATGATTTATCAGCTGTTAGAGGACATTTGGTACAAACGCACTGTAAGAACCAGCTGAGTAAAATTAATTGAATACGGTGATGACTACAATTCATCATTCTCAAAAAAATGGCTCAAAAACTGTGAGAAGGGTGATACATTGACCATAGCACAGATAAACTGCTTTTCGTATCAGTCTTTGGGAACAACCTCGTGCTGCCACAAATGCCATGCCAGTTTGCACACGGAAAAGACAGCTCTTACTCTTTGTTTATGAGATGGAGAGGACACGCAGAGTGTGCCTAGCCAGGAGACTCATTACAAACGACATGCTTGTAGCTGGGTAAAGCTGCTTTCTGTGTGCCCTAGGTACGTGTTTACCAGCAAATTTTGAGTTCATTCTTATATTAGCTTGACAACATTAATGCAGTGAAAGTGCAACACCGTCAACTCTTCCAGGCTCATTAAGGCTAAATAGAGTGCCAAGAAATGTTTTTCCTATGTTAAAAAGAAACTGGGTTGGGAGAATGGAAAAGAGAGAAACAGCCAGTATCCTATCTGTTAGAGCAGTGATGTGCAAAACCTCCAAAGACTTTACTACACCTGATTCAAACCATAAACTCCAATCTCAGTTTTCCACTGAGAAAACGTCTGATTTTGTTGATGAACGGCCATATTCAGACCCTCACCAGAGCTAAGCACCAGGTGCAAAACTTTTTGCTAATATTGCTGATGTGAGGGCAGATTTTCACAAGTGTTCACCATCCAACAGCTCCCACTGTGACAGGTTTTGAAAGAGACCAATACTCAATGTACACAGTTCTTATGACTTCTAGCCAATTAACTCTGTGCCAAAATCGGAACTGAGCTTTTATGAAAATCAGATCCTCACTGTGGTGATTAGCATTTTTTTTTTTTTTAAATCTGCCTCAGTGGGCAGAACAATTTTAACTTGACTTTGAGAGCCATAGGTTGCATTTCCTGCCTCTGAAAGAAGGAAAAACTGACAAAGTGGTACCCTAGTTTGTAGAAATGTGATGGAGGTCTCTGGTGAGAAACATATTTTGGGTCATGGTGTGAATGTCTTTCTGAGCTCTACTTGGGATAAACTTCTATTGGGAAGTGGGACTTACCAGTTTTTTCTCCAGGGTATAAATTGTTGGGCCTGTAATAAACGCAGATTATAAACCCACTGGGAAAGTTCATTTTATTGCATTTCTGCATGACATAGCACAACAGTACTTGACCAAGGACTTCTGTTATACAAAGCAGTACAGCATGCAATTTCATACATAGGAAGATGACTTGAAGCTATACAATCTGGAGCTTCATTCAGAGTATGGTTGGATTCAGGCCCTTGGTTTGATCCACTGTGGAGGGGAAGCTCAGAAGCTGAATTTGAAGTGGGATAAAACTTGGATGTTTAAAACAGCCCCAAAAGCCCAGCAGTGTTTTGATGTGGAATTATGCTCTGAACAGCATTAGCAATATTAACAATCTTTAATTACTGCGCAAGCCTCTTTCGGCAAGCCTGGAGTCAGAACACCATGCTGAGGGAGCATTCAAACAGAAATGATACACTCAGGGTAATAAAACACCCATTGTTTCTATGTCCTATAATAAAGCCAGGAAACCACAGATGAGATCAGGACCATATTTTGCAGGGCACTGCACATACAAGCAGGATGAGACAGATCTTCCTCAGCTCACAGACCAAGGGAGAGGGAGGGAGAAGAGTGAGGCTGAGAGGAAAAGAGACTTCTCTACATTGCCCACTTTGGTGAGAGCTGCAGGAGCTGAGCCCAACTCTGCCTTCTCACTCACAGCCCCTCAGAGGGCAGTGCAAACTGCAGCTCAGGTGGACATTTTAGGTTCCTGTTATAACATAAGACCTTCAAGGGGAACCTTCTTTTCTGACCTGGAGCCTAGGGGTGTCAGAAGAGGTCTGCTCACTTGCATGAGCTGATACCCACTCTTGGTGTGTGGGTGTGCATTGTACCAACCCGTATGGGGCCGCACCTGGTGCCTGGGACAGGGACAACTGGAAATTGTCTAATAAGTAAGTGTCTGTCAAGCAACCGGGGAACACTGATTGCTGGTGTAAAAATGCAGTTCAAATAATTAACTAATGAGAGCATTCTTGAGTTTTTCATCCATTTCCCACTTGGTATTATGTTGACAGTGTGGGTTAAGCTGAATGTGAAAACATTCACACACATTCTGTGCTACTGCCAAACTCTTACTGGCATCACCAACCCTGAGGCAGGCTGCTAACACCTGGGCTTCACAAGAGACCTGTGCGGATGCCTACCTTGTTTTGTTATCGTCTACTGAGAAGCGGCAATTGTATTAATATAAGCCCATTTGGGCACAGCCCGAGGCACAGGCTCCCAGCAGCCTGGAGATGAAGTGCCCTTCAGCATGTGTTAGAGCAGCCCACTCGCTGGCCAGGGCACACCAGGCACGTCTGTGCCTTCAGTCTCATCTCTGAAGGCCACGTGGCCACCTTTGAAGTGCTCCTTTCCACTGAATCTTGAGAGAGTCTTTGGCTGGTTTTGTAGTCTTAGGGGATGGGGGTATGGGACAAGACATCTCATCTTTGCTGTAAAAGCAGAGCATAATAGCTGTGGAGTTAGGCATTGTCAAATTTATTCTTCTATTTAATCTGTTCCAGTAACCCAGCTCTGAGTTTCTGCATGTCTTTTTTTTTTTTTCCTACCTAAGACAAACTGTAACAGACAACACTGGGGAGCAAAATGTCTTATCTATAGATTGTAGTGGTAGTGGCAAAGGAGTTTAATTCAAGAGGACATATCTATATCCCTTTTATTCCCTTAGGGACTATGTTATGCACTTGCTAATGTGAAAGACCCAGAAATGGTCCATAGAACCATGTTAAACGTTGTTTCCAGTACAATTTTTAAAGTTTGATTATGCTGTTACATGATGATCTATAAGAGAGAGGTAAGAGGGGGATATTGGTTCATTTCTCTTATGGATCAGGACACCACCACCAGAGATCATAAAGCAGTTTATAGATTGTGAGATTCGTGCTCCAGAGGAAGGAACACACTTGAAAAGAAAATTAAAATAATGATGCAAACTGAGTTACAGCAATTTTTTATCTGTGCATGTTACATGAGTGCAAATCTGTGCAAAAAAAAAACCAGCACAGCTTGGCCCCTTTAGGCATTTCTAAATATTCTTGATGAATATATAATAATTAAAAATCCAAAATCCTTGAAAAAGTATTAAAAACATTATCATTCTTGGCATGATAAAAATTAAAACCAGTAGTTATTGAACATAAAGCATATTTTACCATATCTAACCTAAGCTATGACTACAAATTCTCATCATTCCTTCACCAATAATTTTAAATATTAGCCCAAGGCAAAACCTTTTCGGCATTCTCCTTCTATTACCCATCTCAGGATATGTGCGTTTTAGGACCTAGGTCCTTTTATGTGCCTTTCCTTGAGGTAAAATTCTTAGCTATGAAGGGGCTGTGGCACTTCACCCCTTCTTTCCAATGTCCTTCATGCAATCCCAACTGGTAACCAAGCGCAGCAAATGTTTATGCACAGAGCTGAAACAAATCAGCACTGATGCCACCACTGAGAACTGAGTGACCTTTGGCAGAGGAGTCCTGCTTCCAAGGTCCAGCAGGCAATGAGGATTAATTTTATGGTCTGGACAGAGTCCTGAATTCCAAGCATAGAAATTGGATGTTTGTAATAAGCTATTTACAGTTGCAGTTCTATTATTTTTATTGGTCCTCAAGGACTCACAAACAATGCTGCACATTTTGGTCACCATCTCCTAACTCATTGTGTATTCACTGTCTCCATAAATAGATGTTGCTTTTTGGACAGCATCCTCCATATCTCTCTTTCAAAGCAAGGAGCCATTGGGCTGGGAATTGCAAAGGCTGAGAGTAAAAGAAAAGACACAGTTTTCTCAGCTCCCACATGGAATGGCTATAACTGTGTCACCAGAGGAAAACGAAAAGTTGGGAACTACAGGAACAACCACAGCGTTTTTAGTGACACTTACATATTTGCAGAATGTCCAAAAGAGCAAAGTCCTATCAGAACTCAGAGGACAAAACATCCTGATGAAATCTGTTCATGCTTTGCAATCAAAGCCTTTCCTTACTGCCCTCTGGTACCTGAATACCACAGATATGCCATTCAGCACATTTTATCTTAGCATGCAGTTTTCATCCAATGTACAAGGCCCAGGCAAATCATTATGGGCAACACATTCTAGATACGTAAGGTATGTTGGTGTATGAGGTATGAGTCATTTTTCCTGCATGCCCAGCCTAAGGGCTGCCGAGTAAAGGCCTGCAGAGGCACAAGCTATTCAGGAGTCATGGCTGCAGTTGACATTATAAACCTTAACTCTGCCAGGCACCATTTTCCTGTCATTCAGTTTTTCTACCTCCATGAACCCGTAGAATATTGCAAATGCTCAGTACAGGCAGTACAGATTTATCAAGCATGAAGCTGGGAAGCTTCATATACCAGGAATGCCTTGGCTCCACTGCATTTCAAGCAGCAAATATGGTCCATATTCTGCTCTTTGAAACACTTTTCATGAACCAGCCTCACAAAATGACTGATAGATATGTCTTATTGTAATAACTTTAACTAAAGGTTAAACAGACAAGGACTACAGCAAGCACCTGCAGAGAAATCACAGATTAAATTATAAAGTGAATTCAAAAGATCATTTTTTTCACACTTTCCAATGAAATGACTGGGGACACTAAGCAAGAACTGGGAGGGGGGGAGAGGTTATTATATACTCCAGTCCAAACTTCTGTCATCATTATACTGATAGTATCAGTATAATATCTTCTCCAAAAATTACAGGAGTGAAAGGAAAGAAACCTGATGGAACAAGGCAAGACCCTCAGTCAGTAGTGTTTGAGGGGAGTAGACATATAATCCCATAGTCAATTATTAACCAAGGTCAATATTTATGGCACAGGGAACCATTTTAAGTGTACATTATTTATGTAGAGACTTGCAATGAGCACTTCATGCTCGAATAGAGAATGTATATACTGGGATAATTTTAATAAGAAAGCTGCCTGTCATAGGAAACAGGATATATCTCCTCAGAAATGGTCTATATGTCTGTCTGTCTCTCACTCTTGCTCCAATTGAATCAATTGATATTTTCCACCATTACAATTCATGGTCAGAAATATCCTTCAGCTGGAAGTTGGCAAGAATGGAACGAGATGTTTTAGACTTTGGTTTTGAAGCTCCTATTTATGCAAACTGAATCCAGACTGTGGATTTTTCTTGGAAAATGGTAATGTAACCTAAATTATGTGAGGAACTCCAGCTATCCATTCCACATATCCAAATAGAGGCCACTGCTGGGAGCATTTTCATTCCTTGACTTGATTCCTTGGAATCACACTTCCATTTGCCTTGTGTATCCTTCCTCCTTCCAGAGTACGTATCAAGGATAAGGATGTGATAAAGACTCTTGAACTAGGAAATGACAGCTTTGCTGTGACAACTGCTGAAGAAACAAGTGGCTGGGTTATATGAGCCTTTGCATTTGGGATTTGGCTTGTATTCCACACATTCGTACAACATCAGTCATTCACTGAGAGCCCGCTCTTTATGCCGTTGCTCTCACACAGACAGAAGAGTATCACAGTATGCTGAGTCAGGTTTTAAAGGAATTTAGGGACTTAAAGATGCTGAATGTTTTCTAACAGGATTTCCAAATATGCCTAAGCACACAACTTCTGAAAGGCACCTCTGAAAACCCTATAAAGCAGCTATGTGCACCTTAAAGTGCTTGAAAATCTTATAACTGAAAGCAAGTAAATTTCTTGCACTTTGCCTGCGATTTTCAACAGGGGCTGGAGAGCTCTAAGTGTTCTGGACTCTTCGGTTATTGTGTTCCTTTGAAAATCCCAGCCTAAGAGCTTATCCAGTGCCAACAACATCAAAGAGAGGAAGCTCAGCAAAGTGATTTAGAAGTTGGTACTAACAAGCACTCTAAATCAATCCAAAACATGTCTCATACTGGGTGACGTCTGCTATTGATCAAAGGGACAGGACAAGTCAAGTCAAGGAAACATGATTGGGAAAATAATAAAACACCAATGAATGTTTCAAGGTTTTTCTTAGCTTGAATGGCTGCACTAAAGTACACCACTGGCCGAGAGGTGGTCACCTGTGGGATGCTCCCGAGACAAAGAGGAGACAATGTACATTAGAGGAACAGTAAAAATTCATTTCCCTCCTCACGACCCTCTGTTCAATCTACAGTTTATTTGTGTTCTTCTTAACATTAAGACTATACCCAGCTAATTCCTTTCTGACAGATGATACATTGCTTAAATAGCACAGTAGATGGGTACTTTTTAAGGACCTGGTAAAGCAGTTGGTCTCGCTGTGAAAAAGCTATGGGAGATACTGTCAGCTCATAGACCTGTTGATGGAATTAGATAGGATTATAGCCTGAAAAAGGTAGAGAAGTTGGGGGACCTGCTTCCTGGGTAGTGCTCTTCTCAAAAAAAACCATCTACAGGGACATTCTTCTTACCCAGAGGAAGCTTTTCCCCTAGGGTGACTGAAGGCACCTCTCTGTCCCAAAGGAAGATAGACTATTGTTGTTGCTTGCTGGGTAGAGTTGTGTTGTTTCTTCTATTTCTTTTGGAATTAAAAATCTGTTTGTGAAACATCTTACTGGCACGATTTCTGAAGGCCACCCACACATCCCTGTAGCTTAAATCTCTGTTACTTAACATAGAGGTAACATGTCTCCCCAGGGAAGAGGAGGAAGGGATTGTGTTGCAAAGTTACAAACATCTGTAGGGAAGGAAGCACATGAAGCATGTATGTTTTACAGAAGGAGCTCAGGAGAGGGGGAGAGAAAAGCTCTTTGTTGCCTGGAAGGAAGGACGTTCATGCTCCTGGGGCAGATGAGGAAGGGGATGTGAGGTCATGACTGAGAAAGATGAGGTGAACTAGGGCTGAACGTCACCTGGTATGAACTGGCAAAGGAAGGGAGGGGGCCCTGTGATGGTATGGCTGTTTCCTCACAAAGTGACCTGACTGCAGACTGTCCTGGAGATACCACCCCTTGTGAATGGGCTTTGGACTGAACAACATTACCGTGTATCAAAAACTGCACAGAGAGACACTGCGAGTTAGGACAAACCAGCGGCCCCCCTGCCTCGCTTCACTGTCTTCTCCTTGGAAGGGGCTTGTAGTAGAACAGATCAATTTGCACTCTTGCCTTTTTATTTTTTGTGACATAAAGTAGTTGATGAATTAAGAAATAGCAACCTTAAAGCTGATGCAAGCTACTCCATTGCAGCTGTAAGAAAAACTACACTGGCCCAGCTGGGCTGCTGCAGAATAACTCAAGACAGCTGGAGACATGCTTAAAGAAACATAGTCCTCCACAGCTGGGACTCCTAATGAAAAAATATCGCATGACGATCTCAGAGAATTGCTACTACAGAAGAGAGAAGCCCTGGAGACAAGGGAAAGACAGTCTTTGGGAGGTGCAAAATTCTCACAGTTAGCCAGAGAAAGTAGTTGTGTGTGCAGGAGAGCTAGTGCAGCCTGGCTTCCTATGGATTTGTGCCTGTGGTGAGATCTGTGGTTGTCTGATCTGAAACAGATGCCAAGCGAAGCTTTTATCAAAGCCAGGGAATTAAAAATCTATCTCTCCCGGAAGGATTCTTTTCCAAGTCTTTTCCCCAGTGAAGGGATTAGTCGTCTTCGTCTCTCCCCTACCTGCCTGCCTGAGACTTGCAGGAATTTGCTACTGCTTTGTGTGACTGACATGAAAAGAGCCAGTGGGTTAAAAATGCATCAGATGGAAGAAGAATACACACACAGACAGAGCGTGATCCACTTTTTTAGGGAAACAGGCTGAAAATATAGCTGATGGGGAATGTGCCAACTATGCAACATATAACCTCTTTATCCCCTGAAGCGTCTTCCTGGTCTGGAAGTTTTTTTGTTATATAAGGAGTGGGAGAGGAGTGCCAGAGCTGTGCAGTAAGGGCACTGCGGGCTTAAAGCTGGCAAAAACGAACCTGTTATTTTCAGCTACTCTAAAGAGCTCTGGATAAGAGCGATCCTGCAAGCTGCCTGCCTGACCTATGTAACAGGAGTTTCACTGGCTTGCATCAGCCAGCCACTGGATCTTCTTATACTAACCAGGCCAGCATTATTGTATTACATTTAATAGAGCTCCTTATGTCATTCCAGCCTTGCTTCTGTTTTCTGATCCATGTGATTTCCCTCCCTCCCATCACCTCTCCCTCATCTCAGCTGGAGTATGCATACGTTCTCCTCTTCCCCCTGTACCAGACACCACTGCAGTGCAGTGCTTATGATTACAAATCATCTCATTAAAGCCAGACAGCCACTCAGCTGGATGCAAATTACTGACCTCCTCAATTTATGAATGTCAGACTTTTCAGGGTGGGAAGGGAGGGAGGAGCAGGGTGGAAAGCGTTCCATTAAATGGTATCCATCAACCCTATCACATTTATAAGCTAATAAAAAGCTAAAATGAAGTTCATTGGGACTAGCTGGATCTAGTAGTACCAATTGGTTCTAAGAAATATTAATAGAAACAAGACATGTCTCTGCATTAGAGTCTGTTAGGTGAAAGGATGATACTGTTATTGATAAGTTACTGCCCTGTCCATTCTTCTGAGTGGCATCTTCAATTTCCCTTCTGGCAGTATTAATCCTCCTATGTACGCGACAAGACAAGGCTAAAACACAGGAGATCCTATTACTGAAGAGTAAAGACCCAGATTTTACAGGGGATCAAAAAGATAGCCTCGACTTGCAGCTGATACCTACTATTTTGACCCTTTTCCATCATCTATGAACTTTGCTGTCTTCCTGTGTTTCAAACACGTAGCTTTGGCTTGAACTGGGAGAGGGAGATGTGTCAGGAAAGGTCCTGAACCTGAACCCTGAGTCCTGGGGAAAAAATCCGCAAGCTGTGTTGAAGAGTTCAGACCGCAAAAACACTGCTTAGCAGCACGGCAGAAGAGCTTGTCTCAGACAGTCTGGGTGATGAAGGTTTTCCCGTTGTGGTGGCTGCTCAGATCAGCCGGTTCTTAGGCTTATTTTGAATTAGGAATAAATGCATGCTAAAAAATCTGCTGCTTGCTGGGATATCTAGGCAACCTTGGCATTCATACATCAAGCCGATTAACACAGCAGATCCAGACAGACAGGAAACCAACAGAAAAGCCAAACAACAAACAGGCCTGCACTAATCTCAAAGATCTGCAGATGGTCCTTTCAGGTTTCATGAGCACTATACCATTAGAGGGAAGGAAAGTGTACCAAATGACGTCTGTCCTATGGCTGAGCAGACCATTTCCATCCATGTTAATATCAATTAAGCACTTCTCACCAACACTGAGAAACATTCTCATCTAGCCTGGGCCAACCAGCTGGGCTGCTGGGGGTGTCTGCGATTACTGGGAAGTACAGCCTGTAGAAGAGAATGAAAACAACTAATGGAGGAGATCTCCTTGAGATGCTGCGAGCAAAAGTTTCACAAAGACAGAAAGATCCATCATAAAATTTTTGTTCTTCTATGTGTCTCTCCTCCCAAGATAAGGGCCAGTCAGAAGCTTTTAGAAACAGAATAAATGCACTGGAACATATGCCTTGGCAGAGTAAGGCAGATACAATGATAAATTAGCTGGCGGGTGGAAGACTACCTACTGTGCGGAGAACAGGTTGTCAAACAGATTCATTTATGGCTGTGAGAGTGATCAGTTGGATTCTGAGCAGTTAGTGGAAATAATTGTATCACATATAAACAGCATGCTACTTACAAAGGACAGATATGCTGTTGACTAGATAGCAGAAGCACAACTTGTCATTCAGCAAACATATACACAATAAATTTAAAGCTTAAAATCAAATCCTTTAGATTTTCCCAAAAGAGTTCAGTTCAGAGCAGAGCTCACACATTAAGCAATGTCAGTCAAAAAGGTTACAGTAGCAATGAAAGGCTGGCGAGCAGTTTATAGTGATACATTTATATTTTTGTCTCACCCAGAGGGGACAAGGGCCAAATGAGTCTTCAAAAAAGAGTAGTTATTGCGTACACGGACATCTATTCGCCAAGTGTCATGCTGCATAACTGCTTACAGCCAGAAAACATCCATTACTACAGTGAACAGATGTAAGCAAGAATAACAGGAAAGGAGTGCTACTTGAGAGAAGTTTTGCAGTGATATTCAGAATGATTCAAAATACAGTAATAGAGGCAGGGAATCTCTCCAGGCAACAGTAAACCAACTGTATTTTCACAAAATATAAATATTAGTCCCACTTTTTACTAGAGCTGCTGGCGTTTTAAACCATCTTTCAGGAGCAGTTTGATGGAGTTGGTATCCCTGCAAAGACGAACACAGGCTTATCAGGAAATAAACACCCCTTGAGATGGGTGACGGGTAGACAGCAGTTAACATGGCAATCTCACTGTCTTACCACTGCACAGATTTTGGCCTGGCTTGGTGTGCTGGCCTCAAGGCAAACAGCTGGCTGCAACATTTTTTCTCTCAGAAGTCAACTGGAGTTGGAATACTTTAGTGAAATACTTCTTTTCTACTGATCAGTGTCTTCACCTGCTTCAAAGAGATGAACTACAGCAGAAAATAAATGGATAGAGCAAGCAAGTCTACAACAGACACAGGGGCTCATGATCTTCACTTGTGCTCCACAGCAGAAATCTGCCCAGGGGCAGCAGACTTTCAAAGTGCCATGGGCAGGGCTCTGTGCAAAATGTCCATGTGCTGATGTCCCAGTTTGAGAAGAAGCAGCAAATGGATAGGGAAGCATAGTGCTGGTGGATCATAAATATTCTGGTGCTTGGTACTGATGGAACACCTGACTTTGAGTTTTTGGAGAAAAGATAGGATCTATTTGTCTAGGCTAAGCACAGGAATCCCTCAACTCATTTTGGTCCTCAAAAGCTTTTAACTAAGAAAAAAATGTTATGAAGTACTTGGAGAATTAGACATGTCCAACAAAACTTCTGTGAAGAACTGTCAGCTTGACTCAGCTTCTGGAAGATCTTGAAGAGTTGCTCTCCTCTTCAGACTTAGCAAGCTAATTTCTAGAACAGAAAATTAAGGTAAAAAGGTAATACCAATAGAGCCAGTAGTTTAGCAAGTGTTCATTGTCTCGTTTTTTGCTCTCCAAGGACAGCCAAAAGCAGTCAGATTCTACCTAAGCTACTATCTGGCCCCATCAGCAGAGTATGTGTACCAGTGAGTGTGTCAAGGAAAATCTATTAAACTGACAGTGACAAATACCCAAGCCTCCCTCTTCCAAGGAGACTATAGTCAGCCTTGCTTCTGCATGCTTTTTGTCCCAGGAATTCTTGAATCTTCTCTACAGCTGCACAGCGTCATCAAGAGCTCTGAAGGGTAACCCAAATCCAGCTTGGTAATTAGTGATAATTAACAGCATTTCGCCAGTCAGAGGAGGGACTTGAACCTGGACCACTTACATCCTGGGTGAGTCCTTCAGCCACTGACTACTGTGCAAAGTGTGGTGGGGAAAGAACTTTGTGAAGTGACAATGAGAACTCGGTCACCATTTCAGAGGAAACAAGTAAGACTTGGGTTCTCAAAAAAAAAAAACAAACAGTTGTAAACATGTACCTTTGGGGGTAGTGTCCCAGCGCTGGATCTGGGGTGAGGATTCTGGAGACATGCATCTTGCCCCTGCCCACCCAGGCCCTGCATTTCTCTCACGGTTATCTCTCAGCTACATACTGCAGCTCCCTGCTTAGCATACAACCTGCTTTGAATCCCACGCTAAGCACATAATCTCCCTGTAAGCTGCGTGGTGAGCCGCAGTATTTATTTAATGGTACTACACTGGGCAGACAAGATTGTTACTGGACCTAGTCCTTACCAGGCTACTACAAGTAGTCTCTGATGAAAAAGCAAATTGAGCCGTGTCCTACACAGAGCAAGAACTTGAACCACTGGACTATATATACATACATGCGTATGCATGCGTTATTTTTATATGAGACAAAAAGAAGTTAGAAAATCTGTATTTCCATTTCAGGGTTGAGGGCTCACAGGTTACTTTCTCTCTTATTTATAATCTTTCTCTTTTAACTCTTCTTCAACAAATTCTGCTAGGCATGAGGGTGCATTCCCCCAAAAATGCTGCCCTATCAGAAGATATGCTCCCTGATTTAATAACTTTGCAGAAGGAGAAAACTTTCATAAAATCACATAGTGTTCACTTTGGGCCAAATTTTTCAGTGCTTTGTCAGTCATTTGTTATTCATTACCAAGGCAGTTCTCCCGCTGAAGCCAGTGAACTAGAAAAGAACATGGTCTCCATGAGCATCTAGACTATATTTAGCCAGAAACAGTCAAAATAAAGAAGGGAAAAACTATACTTTTTTCAAACACTTGGAATAAACATACCCCTGAAAAAGCTGAGATAGATGCACTTATGTGGAGACTGATCCACCAGGCTTACCCAGACTGTATTGATCACCAGCATTTTGAGCCAGCAGAGGAGAAAGGCATTGATCTGCTGAAGAGTGGCTGGAGCCACTGTATCACACTGAGTATCTGCACAAGCGCAGTCTAATTTGAGTCGGAGCCCAGCTCCGGGTTGCTTCCAAGTGCGTTTCATCCAAGAAGAGCTTGTACAAATATTCACCTGGTAGGGTAGTCTATTTTTGTCTATGCCTTTGCTTAGCTGTACAGAATGTGCTTGGCTGATGCAAAATCTGCTGAAAACTCTGCCCAGGGTAAAGGAAGTAATGTTCCTGCAGCAGACTTTTCCCTTTCTCCCTTTGTTTTCTGTACCCCCTCCTCTTTTTATTTGGGTTGTGCTCATCCTCCTTCTTTCTCCTCAATGAGTTAATATTTCTCTGAATTTATCTGGTATCAGATTCTGACCCTCTCTCCTTCATATCATCAGCTGGCTTTGTCCATGATGCCAAGTGACGCAGTGGATGACGGCAGAGCACTTACTGACAGTTGCATCAGAAAAGGCTCGTGACACCTCCTGCTCAGTAATGAAAAAGAAGAGTGAGCTCACACCGAAGGTGACTCAGCAACGCTTCTTTGCTGCTTGTTACAAAAGAGACAGCATGCTTTTATCAGTCCAAGGGCATAGTCCCTTACAGCCTTTTACTATAAGAGGATTTAAAGAATCTTTACATGAGCCAAATGGCAGAAGCAACAACAGGTTATGTAGACTCAGAGTATTTCTGTCTGCACATGTTTTTATTACCCTATGCTTGATGAGTCTTGCAGTTTCTCTTCCAGACAAGGTAGAATCTGAAAGAGCCTGAAATAGCTGATTCATTATTCATCTTCCCAGTTAAGCAATATCCAGAGCAGGTAGTAAGGAGACTACCAAAGACCAGCTACACTTTCCAACTCCAAATAGCACATTGTTACCCAGTTGCTTGAGGTTTACAGACAACACAGGCAGTGGTTAATTTCCTTTACATTTTTGCTGATCTTGATACAACAAAACAAAGAAATCATCTCCGGGATTGCTCCATATACATCATATATACTTCTGCACTTCACATAGTTTGCATGAATGAAAATGATAGGAGTTGACATTGTCCTTTATCCCGTCTAGACCCTTACATAATATATATTCAGCCCTGAAGAGAAAAACTTGGGGATATTAGTGGATGAAATATTGGACATGAGCTGGCAATGTGCACTTACAGCCCAGAAAGCCAATCGAATCCTGGGCTTTATAAAAAGCAGCATGGCCAGCAGCTCGAGGGAGGTGATTCTGCCCTTCTCCACTCTGGTGAGACCCCACCAGCAGTACTGCATCCAGCTCTGAGGTCCCCAGTACAAGACACACATGGACCTGCTAGAGGGGGTCCAGAGGAGGGCCATGAAAACGATCAGAGGGCTGGAATACCTCTCCTATGAAGAAAGGCTGAGAGAGTTCTCTCAGCTTGGAGAAGAGAAGGCGCCAGAAAGACCTTATTGTGGCCTTTCAATATTTAAAGGGGCTTATAAGAAAGATGGAAAGAGACTTTTTACCAGGGATTGTAATGACAGGACAAGGCACAATGGTTTTAAACCAAGAGGATAGATTTAGGTTGTATATAAGGAAGACATTTTTTATGGTGAGGGTGGTGAGGCACTAGAACAGGTTGCACAGAGAAGTTGTGGATGCCCCATCCCTGGAAGTGTTCAAGTCAGGTTGGATGGGGCTTTGAGCAACCTGATCTAGTGGAAGATGTCCCTGCCCTTGGCAAGGAGATCTTTAAAGATCCCTTCCAACACAAACCATTCTATGATTCAATGATTCTATGATTATGTTATCCTTTATATTAATTCTTTATCTGAGCTCACTGGGGACTGTTGTCCAGACTAAAGCATCTATTCTGATCACAGTGCTTGTTACCATCACTCCCAGCTCTCAGGTATTTCCTTTTCCAGTGTTGTAGAGGAACCTCTCACAGAATGGGGAAGACCATGGCATGTTGCTTAATCGCATGATAGTTGAAGTTGCCATCTTAACTGGGTGTGCTGCTCTCTCTATCCCAACACTGCTGCTTGTCCTTCATAATGAGCCCTCCTACTACATGAGTGTTGGGTCTCAGCAATCTGGCACAGAGAGCAGGACAGAGACTTAAGCATCTGTCTGAGATCTGGATGTACATGCAAAAAAGCAGGAGGCAGAGGTCAATTTTTTTGAGCTCTTGATGTATAGTGACATGAACAGAACTGGCCAATGGACCTGCAAATTGATGAATCAAACGCTACCCTGTTATGGAGAAAAATATGGGAAGACACATTTGCCTCATACACTGTCTCCAAATCCTGTCTACTTTCGTACGGATGAGATAGCACTAATTCTGCCACAACTTAGTCTTCACGCATAAGAGATGAAGGTAACCCTCCTACCTTATTCTTTATTATGACTCGCTCCTTTGTGCTTAATTGTCCAAATTAGTGAAACAAGGATGAATTAGAACTAATTCAAGTCTCAACTTCTGCAGCTGTAACCTAGTGCTATAGGTTAATAATAGCTGATCTCTCAGAAAAGCCCAGCTTCTAGGGTGCCCACACCCTTACATATTAACCAGACAAAACTGGAATGACAAGTCAAGACAAAAAGTTTCCCAACCTCCTCATGTCTCCATGACTAATGTTACTGCTGTCGTGGAAAGATCAGGGGGAAAGTGAGTAAAAAATATAAATGATATTTATGTCTTTCAGCCATGTTTTGTTTGTTTTCTCTTTATCATGCATTGTATTAATGAGGAGGTTAATCGTTATTTAATATCCTCCTCCAAAAAAGGCACTCAACCAAGGCACATGAGGGCTTGAAATAATTAGGACGATATAATTGGGTACATTATAGAGGGCATGAAATTAACTGTAGTTAAATTAACTCTTCTTTCTCAAATGAGCATAAAGGAGAAATCGCCGAGAACACATCTTTCTCATACTAATTGGAAGCAGAGGAATGCAGTATTTTATCTGCCTGAGTTTTAAGTCTGAACCACACTTGTGCTTGTACATTTTTCCATTGTACACCACCTATAATTGTGGACAGCCCTTGTTTAAATCTGCTGGAGTCTATCCTGCCTTTAGGCAGCACTGAAAGTAGAGCTTGCTGCTTGGTGCTATAATCCCATTTAGGTCGACAGCCGGATAGGAGACTTCCAAGAACATTTACATATATCATTGATTCGTTAGACCAGGACTGAATCAATGTTCCTGTTTCATGAGAGGGACCTTTTTTCACGGCAGAAACACTGATCTTTGATCTTCTGTTCATTCACTGCCTTGTCCCCATGGTCCTGCCCAGCCATCCTGGGATGTGTCTGACCCCAGTTCCCCTCAATGGACCTGATCCTGACCCCCACATGCAGGCTGATGTTCTGGTGTGACCTCAGCCTACCTCCAATCCCATGGAGATGCCCGATGCCTGGGGCTGTGTCTGGCTGCCTGCCCTGCTCCCTGGCGAGGGGCAGTGGCGTGGGCCCTGGCTGTGAGTCCCCTGTGCTGCCAGTCCCCAGCAGGAGACACCACGGCCCTCAAGGAGCCCCCAGCCATTCCTGCACCTTGACAGCTTCCTTCCTCTGAAGCAGAAGTCTTCATTGCATGGTAAATACAAACATGCTTACAACAGTTCCATTCCTTCCAGAAGCCACAGTTTAATATCCCATTGTTATGAGGCTCTTTTCCATCCAAAAAAATGGAGATGCAGCTGATGCAAAAATTACAAATTTAGGTTGAATTGTTTTCAGCCACAAAAGAAAATGGAAAAACACTGAAAATAGTCAAAAGCTTCTGTCAAATTTTCAGAGTGAGATGTTTTAATTTTTTATTTCAAAGAGACATTTCTTATTAAAGAAATTCTTATTTATCTATGAAACAAAATTTTTGTTTTTTTTTTAAATTTTTAAAACTCTTCCTTTCAAACTTTGACTAATGGATGGCTATTCTCCCTAAAAGTAACAGAGCTACTTCTCAGAGATGTCTGTGCCCAGATGCTTGTGGAGTTGTATCTCTACAATGTCTTTTCTGGACAGGAAAGCAGAGCTACGCTGAGCCCACAACAGTCCCTCAGGGGCCTGAATGACCTCTAGGAGCTAGGGAAAGCCCTGGTTGTGGAGCTAATATTCACAGAGAAGACGACAACTTCAACTGGTATTTTATACTTTTCTACCCTGTGAAATTTCAAACCATTGAAACATTATTTTTATTATTATGAAGGGATACAGCTGGGCTAAACACAGGGTAACATCACGATTGACAATTTAAAATTTAAAAGTGAAGGCTAATTTGCTATACAGATAGGGAACTGAAAGCAGCTGTTTTGTGTGAAAACATTTATTGGCTCATTTGGAATTAGTCTTGTTGGGAACAACATGCTGTGATTGTCCAGGAAGGCTCAAAACATAATCCAGAGCAAACTGATGAAATTCAGCCATCCTGGACTCATCCCTAACCCAAGAGGAATTTAACACTAAGAGGTACAATGGTGGAGTTTGTAAACAGACAGGACTGTCTTCAGTGAGGGAGCAGTCAACGCAGTGGAGGCACAGAATGTTCCACCCTGATGTGATGCCAATTTTTACCTTGTTAAGTAGGCAGTATTGTTGGTGGATACAACACAGGGACAGGAATCAGGGAACCTAGTTTCATACTTTGGGTCTACCATAGACCTGCTTCACCATCCCAGGTAATTGTTTTATTCATACACATAGCTCAGAAGAGGAGGGTAAAGATGGTGTTGGCTCTTTACACCCTCTCTACTAGCCTCCTACCTCTTGGGTAGCATCAGCATCCCACAAGATGTAGGGATGTGCAGACTTTCTCCCTCTTGCTTCCTCATTTAAATTGGAGTTTTCTTCTCATTCTCTGAACCTTTGTTCCTTCTACTCCTTCTTATTGAAGGTATATGTTCCTGGAGATGTTAGTAAGTCATGGTACTGCAGAGGTGCCTAAAAGCTGTATTCAAGGCCCTTTCTCCTCAGTGTCACTACTAAAAATGGTCTAAAGTCAACCAACAACAAAGGTAAGCAGAAGAATTTAGATGAAATTAAATAAATCTGGACCATTGCCCTTATGTTCAAATAACATAAAGTCTAGGTCACAAGAGAAGGGCACACACAAAAGGTGGAAGTAACAGCAGTAAAACACATATATATCCAAAGGTGAGACTTCAGCAAGTCATTCTGTCTTGTAGGTCATTCAAATGTTTTTTCTGTGATTTGTTTCCAGTGAATAACATAGGATATAATAACAGATCTTCAGCTGGTGTAAACTGGTGTCAGCCTCCTCGAGACAATGGAGCACCACTGGCTTTTATCAACTCAAAACCTGTGGCTAATTTTGAAAGGGGCTACAACTGTGTGCATCTACAGCTCAAAGAGGTTTTCTATCAGGCTGGCTGAAATCCGTCTCCCATGCTCAGGCTTTGGGATGTGGAAAAACAGGCTGACGTTTTAAAGTGCTAGGCCAACCTGGAAAATGAGGCAAATGAGAAGAAGAATCAATGGGAAGCATTAGGAAAAAAGATCAGGGGCAAGAAGTAAAGGTGGAGCATGGCAATAGTTAAAGTTAACCCGAGAGGAAGAGAAACGCAGGGGAAATCCTGAAAGGGGAAGAAATGGAGGGACGGAATTAGAAACTTGGGCATCCTCAAAACCAGCTGTGCTGGATGAGGACGAAGGAAGAAAGGAGGGGAACATGTGCAATTTGTTAGTTTCCGTTTGCTTTTCGAAATGGTAATTATGCAAAGGTGTTTTAGTATCCAGTACTGCAGTGTGAAGGGATGACAACGGATAATGTCCACTCTTCTTCCCTGGTTTTTAAGAAGCGACAGTGTACATTACCTCATACAGTTGACATGAAAAGTGTTTCCTTTGTGGTTTTTGTGCTTTTTTTTTAAAAGGTAGGCTGAAAGGTAAAGGGGAGTGTATTACTATAACTCAGCCTTAGATGCTGAGACAGATGATATCAAGTACACCTCTCCCCACCCCTGTTAGCTAGCTGCAGTATGAATGCTATAAATATTTTAGGTATCCTCCCCTCAGGAATGAAGCTCTCATTCCTTCACATCTTGAAGATGCTCCTTGTTTGCTTTTTCTAAGCCAAAGACATCAACATGCATGAAAGTGCCTGGCAGTGGTGGATCTAAGACATACATGGCAACGTTACAGTTTGCAGTCAAAAGGGGACACTGAAACCAGATTAAAAATTCAGTCCCTCCCGAGAAACAGGACTGAGGATATCTTAGGAAGCTGAAAATAACATACAACATCACATACACATATATATATGTATATACACACGAATCTGTTTTACAATGTCTGAAGACAAAACCACTTGAAAGCTTTTAACCTCTCCCAGAAGACTATACAATGTTTGATTTGAGGATCCATAGGATTATCTAAATATAATCAACTCTTCTAAAAGTCAGAGATGTACAATATACAATCAGAAAGCTGCAGTGTATCTCCAACGATGAGATCGATGCAATGCTGACTCTCATTTTTGCAGAACACTGGCCTGGCTGTGAGGATTCCCTTTGCATTCACTGGATTTAGGCAAGAGCCTCTGAAAATCAAAAGATATTTGAGTCTAGAGACAAAAATGTTTTTCTTTTTCATGTACTTGTACTTGAACTTTTTCTTAGAATAATTTTTATCACACTCACAGATGGTATGAATGATTTCCTCTTTATCCTGCACCATGACCACTTAGAGTGAATCTAAATGGAAGACAAAATAATGAATTGTAATGTGAGGAGTTAAGTAATCCCAGTAAATGCTCCCTGCTTTAGCATGTTTAGTTTGCCTGTAGGAAAGCTACCCACCACTCCTAGTAGATCCAAATTCTTCAGCAGAAGTCACTGCTAAACTGTCCACTGCCACCTTGTTTTCATATTTAAATCTCAGAGTATATTACAAAGAGAATAAGCCTTGTTGTTGCCATTTTCCAGGAAGAGAACACAAAGCATAGGGCTATGAAATGACAAATGTAAAGTTATGAGGAGAAGAAGGAACCACCGAAAAAGAGGGCTTTGAATCTCAGTTCAGCATCAGTAGAGGAATATTTAGTCTTGTGAAAAGAGGCTACATCCAGGCAACGTGTTACAATATGCTATGTATGCTACAATATGCTAATTGACTATAATTCCTCATATTCCAACACCAGACCTGAGAATGACATGCTTTACAGGAATAATGTCACAGTTGACAAACAAAACTATTATCTGTCACAAATAATTTAGTTGTTAGAAGCTGCGCAGAGCCCTACTGCTCATGGGCTAGAGGAGCTTCATGGCTTTGCAGTGAAGATGGGGAAAAAGCACTGGCAGATTGGCACCCTCAGCTCACCCACACTGAGCAGGTGGCACATTGATGCCTGATTGAAAGGCCAAACCCTCCTTTTTTCTCCCAAGGAAGATCGTTAAAATATTCAGCTGGAGTTGAAAGTTGTATTAATTTTGTTTATTGAAACAATAGCATCAATTTTCCTGCTCTTGAAAGTTTATAGAGGTGATGTAGAGGCAACAGTTACATGCCCATAAGCAGTTTCTTGCCCTTTCAAACACCAAACATACATACTTTAACATACCTCATGTCTACATGTAAAGGTATCTGAGTTTTCTGTTGAGTCCATGGGCTGAACTCTGGCCCTCTGGAAAAACAGGACCAGTTCTCGAGATAAGAAACCACATGATGCACATGATCCAGTACCTAGGGGCTAAGCTAGCAAGCACTACCAAAACACAAATTAATACATGATAATCATAATATAATCCTAGGGAAAACTCCTGTTAATTTCTATTTATCCCATTAAATTCACTATTAATTAACTGGATAAGGCTTTATGGGACATATATGTCTTAATCATCTTTCATGACAACTGAAAGGAGTCAATGAGCTTTTCAAACCTCAACCACAGACATTAAGAGAAGACATGCCAAACTCAAAGTCCAAACAGAAGATCCAAGAATGAAAGAACCTCAAACACTTTTACTTATATTTTGATTATTGTTTGAGATTCCCAAACTTCATGACATTGCAAAAGAAATTCATGTTTTCATAGAACAAAAAGGATCCATGGACAGCTTTCCATGGAGGCTGGCAGACTGATGTGTAACACATACATTTACATTTCATGGCAGTTGAAAGCACATTCATCTAAGTCATTTCTGTTATATTCTCTGACAGCTTTTGAAAATTGCCAGGCTAGGTTTTTGCGTTTGATCTTTTGACTGTATTGCAGGTTGTATAAACAGGAAGCAATGAATAGTTTCAGCATCAATTACGATAATTCTAAACAAACACGCTGTCACAGCACTGTGGTGGACATGTTCATGGACATGGGTTAAGACCACAGTGCAAATCCACTTCCAGTGGAAATGGCAGTCCTGGTGTTCCTCCATTCAACTGCAACTCTGGCTATACTAGTAACCCAAACTACTAGTAACATCCATACTGTGGACTTAAATACTACACAGTGTGGTCCATATAAATTAATAGTTATTACATTATCTGGGATGGTGGGAAGAGGAGTTTAGCCATGTGGACGCTGTGCAGCTTGCCCTTAGGGCCAGAGAACAAGTCTTAACCTGCTTTATTTAACAGTAGCTTTTGTTCTGCTACTAATCACCACAGGACGCACCACGTAAAACAGATGGACAGAAGCCAAACCATCCTGAGTTTCAGGAGTTCTCTGGCCCTTCTTAGACCCTTCTTGGGTTTATCAGTGTGTATTCAATAATGAACAGGAAAGGGACATCAGGTTGGGATGGAAATTGGTGGTCATTAGGACAATGATGTAAGGAGCCGGATTTATTAAGAAGAGATGCATTTTTAAACTCCCTTGAAGAAGAAAGTTGCATAGGCACTCTGGTGATTGATCTCCCAAATAAAAATGGATAAATTGCATATCAAAAGACTAGGGGAGGCAGCCTCCATTACATTTCTGTGCAGAGGCTGCAAACACTTCTCTAATCATTAATTCCCTCCATTGTTTCAGACCAGAAATATGTTCAATATTTCAACTTTGAAGCTGGTGGGAAGTTTCCCACTGCATTCAATGAGCTTTTGATTAGACTATTCTTTTAGGTCTTCAGGTCCTGTACATTTACTATGACTGCAAGTACGTAACATTGGTTTCTCAACATTTCTCTGGAGGAGAAACTTTCTTTTCCTGGCATTAATTCTAAATGTCAGTCTGAGGGCTCCACATGCCCACCCCACTAGGGCTTTACAAATTAGTTGAACATGATTATATCAATAATTTCCATGGTGTAGTTCTCAACTGCGTTCTGCAGGGAGACTTCATAAGTGATCGCCTTCCAAGAAAACCAAGAGGCCTTCCAATCTAAACAGATGACTGGAAGAGAGCTCCACTTATGCTACCTGGGTACTTCCCGAAAGGATTTGGGTGGACAGGAAGAGACAGAGTGCATTTTCACCTAGCCGTAAATCCTGTGCAGACAGGATTCTTCTTTCGTACCCCTTGCAATGGGCGGGCTGGAAAGACACAAAGGACTGTCTTGTGAGCAAGAGACTGCAGCGATGCTCAGACCATCCAGGTTTGCACTCACACTTCCTCTGTGATTAGGGGCAGTGCACTGAGGGTGTATACATCTCATTGTACACAGTGTTGTACAGTTAGACCCAGAAGATGAGTAATGCCATTTCATGCAATGCTTTTCTCCAGTGAGGCAAAGGTGATGCTTCAGCCTCATCTCTGAATGGAAACTCAAAAGCAGGGAGTTTTTTCTAAGTAGTTTCTATTGTCTGTTTTCTTCTCCTCTCAATCTGCTGAGCTACAAGTGTGGAACACGCTGTGCAACCAGGTCACAGTGAAAAGAGCATGAAAACATTGTCCAGAAGGAAATATTTGATTTTCATTTCCTTACTACAAATAACTTTATAGCTATAGATTCATGGTGCTTAATTTAATGATAAAAAATGATGTGGTTTGTAATCTGTGGAAATGTGTGCACAGTGTGTTACCCAAGAGACACAGGAAAGGTATGCCCACACTCTGAGCCAACCTGGTTATGGCAGCATTGGACCCTACTTAATGCACTGCACCTTTCAGGAGAACAAACTAGCTCAGGTGCAGCATTGAGATAATTGTGTGCATCCAGCTTCTGGTTGCTCTACTCAGAGCACTGGCAAAACAAGTCTGCCTTTGCCCACAATCTACCATGTATGCCTGCCCACAACAGTGCCACGTGTTGAGTAGAGCAAATGCTGGGACCATGGTAAGGGACATTCTTCATCATGAGGGATATGCAAGAGACTGTTTAATAGTCTAGATGCAATTTTTTCTAGTAATGACACACCTTTCAGGAAAAAAATATGGGGAAAAAAATCCTTTTTCTTTTTTTCCTGTGCTGTTCCTTACACCATAAAGCATGTCACTAACTGAAAATAGAAATTAAAAAAGGTGATGAAATTTCTAATGTCTTTAACCTAGTTTTGGGAACAGTCGGGATTTCAAGAGCAGTTGCTCTGAAGACTGCCCTTACAGAACTGTTTAAGACTTCTTATATGAGTGTGTGTGCGTGCACGCGTAAGCACCTTTCTGAGTAACTGTTTGTTTAGCAGGATGTAGAATACAGATATGTTGGGAGTTATTTTGGCAAGTAGAAATTGTGCACTAAGTGTCCCAAAGGGGAAAGAGGGGAATAGAAAGTTAACAGTCTATTGCAGCCTCACATATTCCTTCCAAAAGCAATGTGCATCATTTGGAAAGGGTTTGTATGCATCTGTGGTCAAATCTGAATTTGTTGCAGCCTGAAACCCATGTAGACTTCAGAGCTCATCTGCTCAGTCCAATTTCCCATCAGTAACTCTTTCTTAAGAGTTTTATGGTAATTTCATAGTAAAAGTCTATATTACAGAACTTTAAAAGTGCTCCAGTACAAACACAGCTTTCATTCAAATTTGATGCTTCTGTTTATTTTTTGGCTGCTTGAAAACAGCATCAAAATATAGAACTGTTAGAAACTGGAGATGGTATGAATGACCTAGATATAAAATGATAGACTAACTAGACCAGTCAGGGATGAGAGAGGTCACTTCCCTTTAAAGCACTGGACTAAATACCAGGTAATCTGTGTTTGTTTTTCCTGGGTCCCTGTGAAAACTTAAGCAAAAGCCACTTGAGCCTAGAACTTACCAACACAAACATCCCTGCATGCATACTTAGATGATTACTATCTTTGAATTCAATAGATGGTCATGGGAATTAATAGTTTGCTGGATCAGCATCTTCACTACTATGGTTTACATCTTACTCATGTTTCACTAACACTGTAGAAACACAGACACCAGCCATCTGAGGTGCCACAGTGCCCTACAAATACAAAACAAAAATGTGTTCTCATTCCCAAAGACATTACAGTCCATTCTTAAATTGCTGATTTGCCAGTTTCTGCCATTTAAAATAATATGCAAAATTTTCCTGACTTTTCTACCTAATTATATGCTATCTATGTTTTGTTCTGTGTGAGGAATAGAAACCCACACTGTTTACCTTGTGCAGCTTCTTCATGAACACATGATCTTGGCTTTTGTAGGCAGTATCACAGCAGTTCCCAAGGGAATGTTTGTATACATAATAATATTTATCTATAATCCCCATGGCAATTTTTATCAGATCAATGCTGAGCATTTCCATAAGATCTCTAGCATAACATGATCTATATCATTACATAGTTCTACGTAAGGAAGACTTTTTCTTCTTTAGATTAAACGAAACAGCATTTTTGCCTTCCGAACTATGTAATCTTGTTACAATGAGAAGAGATTTAAGCATCAAAATCCCATTAGTGTTACTAAGAGGAACACAAATAAATGCTCATCTGTCAATCATTACTATAATTGTTATTATTATTCAGGCTGATTTATAGAGGGCTATTGCTTTTGTGTAGGATCTTAATTATCAATCAGCTGTGCCAGACAAATAAGAGGACTCCAGCCTTGATGAGTTTAGAGGTTAGTGGACAAATTCTCCTACCACGGACATGAAAAGATATGATACAAGGATGTATTTGGAGAAGTGGTTGGTACGGTATTTTAACCATGGACCAAATCCCACAGTTCTGTTTATTATTTGTAATGATCTTAACACTGCCAGCCCTACACAGAGATTTGGGGTCCCAGAGACAAACAGTGTAAAAGCACTTAGCAATAGACAGTTGAGACACTAAAAGTTTCAACAGAAATATACAGATCACAACAAAAAGCATTATTTATCCGTTTTAGCAGATGGGGACCAACTCAGAGTCACACAGGGTCTCTGAGGTAGGACGAGTAATTCAGCCCACTTCAGTCATTACCTTAACTACTTCTCAATCAGGTAAAATTCCGATTTCTGTAAAAAGGAGATTAGCAGGGTTTGGTCCAGTACATTAAAATGTCCTGAAGACAGAATGATGGCAAATCAAAAATCAGATAGAATCCTCAGAGATGAGGATATGTGCCTATGAAGAACAGAAGTGAATGCATGGTGCTTTCCCTAATTACCAGTGTCATTGCAATCACTGCAATGAACTTGACACAAAATAAAGTTGTGTAAGTATGCAGGATAAAGAAAACTCTATTATGATGTATGACCAGAAAAAATAGATTAAATGGCATCCAGACCCAATCCTGGTATTGATTTTCTAGTAGTTCCATTAACATGATACTTCACATAAACACTCTATCATTCTGAACATTTTGGGAGTGTAAATAATTACACCGCTGTAATCCTAGTTGACAAATCTCACATCTCTCCTATATGGCCATGAGTCAGTACGTATCAATCAAAGCTGATGTGTATTTTGACATGGGAGGCTCTTAGACATAACACATCTTCCTTGTGTTTACCGCCACCACATTCTGAAACATGATAATAGCCATTTGAATCAATCCTGAGGTGCAGGCGTAGGGCATGAATCATAGCATTCCTTCATGCTGCCACACAGATTCTGAAATACATCAACAGTCCACGTCTGCACATGGGCAGAGTTGTTTTGAAGAAGGAAATAATTGATTGCCTTGTTCTATCATGGGTGTAAGAGAGCTTGTAAATTTTTTTACGCTCTAGCTTTCTTTTACTTCATGGCACAACAAAATTGACACAATCTGCATTTGAGAGTTATAAAGGCCTGGAGAATATGAACATGAAGAGGAAAAGGAAAACCAAAGTTCAGGACAAGGAATCAGGAAAAACATGATCTCTTCCTAACTCTACCAGTGACTTCGTGTCTGACTGCAGAGAAAACTTGGTCTGATAAAATGGGAACTGAAGTCGTCTGCTTCACCTGTATATCAGAGATTTTCAGGTGAAGACTATGCGCCCAGCACCACTGAATGCAGTTGGTAGTATGAAAATCTATAGGAAGGTCTTTTTGTCTACTAAATAGGTGGCAAGAGTAATCTGTACAAAAATGTTCTTCCACAGCAGTAAAATTGTTTGCTTTAAACCAATTAAATTACATGGGATTGTTCCAAGTGGGATACCTCTAGAGTCTATAAAATCTTCCCAGATGTGCAGTGGTAAATAAAAGATAGATAAACTCATAGGTAATTTTTGAATGAATAAGCACCAAAAAACCTGGAGACAAAGGCCTGGATTTAAAGGCAGACTTACACCCTGCCAAGAGCTAAGACATCAACCCCAGTAGATAGGACTGTCCCATAACAGGTTGCCCAGAGAAGTTGTGCATGCCCCCTCCCTGGAAGTGTTCAAGCCCAGGTTGGATGGGGCTTTGAGCAACCTGGTCCAGTGGAAAGTGTCCCTGCTCATGGCAGGGGGGTTGGAACTAGATGATCTTTAAGGTCCCTCCCAACCCAATTCATTCTATGATTCTGTGATTCTATGATAATGTAAAGGAGGTACGGTTTTAACCATTCCTAGGCATCAGACCTTTTGGGTCAAATGATAGAGATTTGAAGCTGCCTTCCGTGTTTAGACATTTACTGAGATGATTACTTCCTCACTATCTTAGCAGTTGAATCTGCTCAGCTTTATGTAAAATACATGACTCTCTCTCTTCCAAAGCTGAATGAGAAATGTCCATTTATCCTGGTGATTAGGACAGAGGCAGGAAACTTCAGATTAGTTGAATCGAGCAGAGGAGGGATTTAAAACCGAGCCTACATCTCAGACAGGCAGCCCTACAACTGGGCACTGGAATATGATGGGCCACAATTCCAACTCCATTTAGCAAATTAATGAGCTTGGGATAAAATGCAGGGAAAATCAGGGATCAGGACTCAGGGCTCCTTCATCAATGCGTTGCCCTTCTGTAGCCTCATCCTTTTTTGCAGAGCTCTAACAGGAGGGATACAAAATGGCCCTATTCCAGTACTCCCCTGGCAAGTCGATACAACCAATTTGAACCCTGGCAAGGTGATCACATTCGCACCATCTGCCACAACCTGGATGGACTTCCCAAGAGGAAAATACGCAAAGGACAGAAGACAACAGCATCCCTTCCCCTCCATCCCACTGTGTTTCTCAGCAAAGGGGCACACAGCTGCTGGGCTTCACGCTGCGGCGGCAGGTGGGTGACGGCTGTTGTTGGAGCCCTCCGATGGGTTCCTCACCTCCAGGGATTGGGAGGGAGTCTGAGTTTCACTCTGCACATCTCTGAATTGGCAGCTGAGTGCAGGAAGAAACCAGGCACTCGCAGCTGGGGAACTAAGAGAAAAAAATGGAAGCGGTGATTGATTTTAGGTGCTTCAGAGGTTAGCTCATACTGGAGAGGAGGCTGTCAGAATTGTTCTCCTGGATTTAAGCGTTTAATCCTGCAATGTGAATCTCAGTCTGTATCCTCTTTTTTTTTTTTTTTTCTATTTTAACTATAGAAACTCACAAAATTACTAGATACAAGTAAAGTAACACTACATCAGATTTTTATTTTTAGTTGTCAGAAAATCTTTACCTGAAATACAGTTGAATCCACTTAAATCAATACATGTTAAGGGAATACACTTATTAAAAGACAAAAGGTAAATTACAAGTATAACTCAACTTTATAAAAGGAATAAAATCACTAGAAGAATTTTAGTTTAAGTCAATAATCATGATGATGATTATAGCCATATCAAACTCTTCTGAGCTAATAATTCTTAATGGCAAAAAAAAAAAAGTTAAAATATACTTTCTGTGAACAAAGGTTAAGCACTCAGCCAATTTTAAATGTGTTCTTGATGGCTGGAAATCAATGTATACCTTCGGGCTGATATTGTGTATAAACATACATAAAAGCAATGACTAACACAATATTATAACTTGAAAGTGCCCAGTAGGTGTGTCTTATCTACAATGTTATCCTACTGCAAAATCACAGGCACAATTTGTTGACTAGGCATCGACGGTCGAGCAGCAGAATTGCTCAACAGGGAGGTGTTAAACAAGGTTCAAACCCTGAAGGCTTTAAACAAAAAAAATTGCCACTGAAGTTAGAATGAAAAGATGCTGTGGAGTGGTTCTCCATGTCTCCAACCTCTGTGTACACACATGAAACAGAACCTACTCCACTGGCTCCAAATAATGTTTGGCTCAATGACATTTTTCCTTCCCTGCTTTCAGAGCTTTTTATAGTATTGCTCTCCTTTTCAGCTGTACACCCAGTCAGCTTCCTGAGTGGGAAAAGCTCTGAAGGACAAGAAAGGTAAATTTTCCCTTAGGAACTACTCAAGGCAGGAGAACTGGATAGACAACAGATCATAGGGCTTCTCTGCTTCTCAGATGCAGTCTGGACCTGCAGTTCTCTCTGACATGAATGAGAGCTTAGAGGACTTGTCCTAAGTTACTCCAACTATATAGTCCCAATGAGAACCATCACAGGGAGGTAGAAAATCAGACACTTTCTTCTTTTCTCTCCTACTACCTACTATTCCTACAGTGAATAGAAATGAGAATTTCCCTCCTTGTCTTCAGAGTGATTAAAAATAATCTGGTTTAGTTGCTACAGTCCCATTCATTAAGAGTTGATGCTGCAGGAGCCCACAGATGGCTAGTGGGCCTGCTAAGGTGAAGTATGTTGTACTGGTGGGACAAATGGTTTCAGAACTGGGGTACGGAGTGGTAGGGAAGAAAGAAATAAGATGTCGGATACTATGAAGGACTTTTGTGTGGGGAAAATGGAGGCTTGAGAGCAGTTGTGTTGTTTCTGAAGTGGAGGAAATGCTACTGGCATTTTAACAGCTCTCTCACTTGACTAACTCATGAGCATGGGTCATTTCTTACATCAGTGAATAAATCAGGCTCTAAAGCTCATGATGCCTCTGGGAAAAGAATTATCACAGGAACTCCTGCTACTACTCCTGATGCCACATCTAACAAGTTTTTGAAATGGTGATGGCCCTTTCACACAGAAAATGGATTTAAATGTTACTCTTATTGTTTTCATGTCCTTTAAAAACATCCCTTACAAATCGCCAAAAAAAATTAATCACAAAAATTTTTCCCAAAATGCCTCTTCTGGCCTTGATTTTCTATCACTAAATCCAATTTTATAGGCAACAAGATGTTATTCAACTAAACACTTTGGCAATCAAATAAGTCAAGTTCTACATTAGTAGCACTGAGAGCAATTATATCAGTTTATTGTATATCTGCAGTTGCTGGTATGTGCTTTGATAAATGTGCAATGAACATATCCTACAAGACTACTGCTTAAATGAGTTAAGAAGCTCCAACCACTGAAAAAAATCACAGTAGTGAAATGTACCTATCACTAGACCATATAAAGAAGCCTGCATAACAGCAGAAAGACAGGAAGTAAAGAAGTAAATACCCGTTATACCAGTATGTGCTATTCAGGTAGGTCTATGAGAGATGGAAAGTGTACAAGACATTGAGATTGACACCGATACTCCTACTAAGACACAGTTGGACAAAAATTCTTCTCTCAAAGAGTGATGCCTTGTGTGGCTTTCAATGGGATAAGCTCGCAACAGCGTCTGACAAACTCACCAGGTGCCAAATTCAGAACTGGTGCGAAAGTGGAGAAAATTACATTCCCTTCTTCTGACCTGAACCTTTGTATCACCAGTCAATCTCCCATCAGCCTGCTAACACCTACTCCATCAGTGCACAAGGAAGCCTAAATGGATGCAATTTAAATATCAAGGCTTCAAAAAGGGGTGTAGGCAGAAGCAGGCTGGAAACATCTCTGTCATCTGTGGTCTCATGGATTATCTGCTGTCTTCTCAAGATAGAAGTTATATTTATTTTGCACTTCCTTGTGCAGTGATAGAGTAGGGGTGAGGGAATTTTAAGAGTTAGACCATTAGGAAGTCAGAAGACAGATGAAATACATCAAACTTACACGTAGCTCTGTTTCTTCGCTAGGAGAGGATCTAACTTTCCATGCTTTCAGCACCGAGAACTTGGAAAGCATACAGCTAACTAGGCACTGGGGATAGCAGAGGTATTTTGATTTGTTTATAAAAACCGTCAAGCACCGCCCACACTCTGTCCTCAAGTGACCCAGTTATATTCTGCTGCGTGGAGATGAAGTATTGAGATATCTTCCAGCACACAAAGTGCAAAATGTGTTTTGTGCTCCAGCAGGATAAATGAACAACCAGTACAGAATAACAATAATAAACACACTGTCCATAATAAGTTCTTTTCTCCTGAACAGGATTAAGCCTTGTTTAATGTTCTAAAATATTTGCACAATGGGTTTTGGGTTTCAACCTTTTTTTTAATTTTTTTTAGGCTTATTCTGGCTAAGGTGCAAAGCAGAAGAGCCAAAAAAACTATACAACATACAAATACAAAAGGGTAACAATGGGCTAAATATATATCAGAACATGAAATAGGCAGATGGGCTGTTCTTTAGGCATTTCTGGCAATGGTGGGAAATGGAAATGCCAGCAGGTTTTTGTGACAGTGGACTTTGACTCCCAGCTGGGCAGGCTCAAACGTCCAGGTCAAGAGGGGCAGCATGGACCATGCATTGCACTACAACTCAGGAAACATGGGCTTCGCTCTTAGCTGGGACGTCAACTTGCCATGTGACCTTGAACTGGACACTTTCAGGCAGGACTTTCACTACTTCACTGCAGCCATTTAAAAAAGTAATTGTCTTTTCCGAGCCATTTAAAAGTTCATTGTCTAGTCAAAGTTAAGTATAGAGACTTCATTTGTCATCAGCCGAGAATGCTGAACACCCTCTGGTCTTCCCTACACAGGATAGGTGTGTAAGATAGATGGGGTCCACTGGCTGCTGTCCTATCACTCTCCAGTGATTATAGTTCCTAAACAGCTTAAGTTTAGTGAAAGAAATCTCATTTTCTGTCCGTTTCCCCTTCCTTCCGTCTTCTGCCTACAGACTGTTGATGTTTGTGCCAAAGATATTCCTGCTCAATGTATTTCCAGCATAACCTCACACAAGGCTGGGTGCCTATTGGAATGCAAATATTTAAAGCATCAGATCTATTTTATTGTTTCGACAAAATGTAGTGGAAATTCTAATTCCTCTGCTGTTTTTCCCATCTTCTATCTGCACTGTTTTTTTTCATTCTTCCATAAAAGCAACATCTTCTCTCTACTGCAAGCAACACAAGAGTTAAATGAGCCTCCCAAGAACCAAAAGATATATGGTGGAAAGCAAAAAAATGCAGGAGCTGGAAACAGCGTTCAGGCCTGTGTGACAATTGTTTCCATTCTACAGTCACAACAGAAGCAAGGTGAGACCAGGTGATAACAGAGTTAAGAGAGCTGCCTGAAACAGCGAACAAGGAAAAACATATGTAGGCATCAAATTCCATGTAAGAAAAGTCTATTGCATTTGTTGGCCAAAAGTCAATTGGGAACATTTTGTTGGAGCTTGCCAAAATGCTGAGCAAATGCTGTACCAGAAAAGTAAACAGTTTACACAGCACTGGCAGTCCAGAACTGAAGAAAAGGAGCTTAGTAAGTACGGAGTAAAGCAGGTCACAGAGCAGTGATTAATGGGTGCAGGAATTTCAAATACAATCATACACCTGCACAACATGGCCTGAAAAGATGGATTGCCAAATGGCCTGTGAGAAATTAGAGCAGGGGGAAATATGTTTCAATGTGACACATTCATTCCAATAGAGGAGAAAGTGATTTCTGAATTTCACCTATTGCAGAGGGTGGGGGAGGGGGGCTGTTCTTTGGGGGAAAAATGAGCTATCAGCAATTTAATAACACTCTCATTTGTCCCTGTGATACTGGCTTGGGTCTTACTTCTATTCTCTTCCAATGGTATCTTTTTCCCAACTCCCTAGTTTGTTTGTGAATGATGAAAAATCGCTAACTTAAAATCTTGGTAACAAGAATTTAATAAGAATGGGTGAAGCTTAAGTTGCAAATGGAGGAGTGATGGATTTTTCTTCTGGTTAGGCTGGAAAATTCATTTTTAAAGGTACTAGATGCATAGGTTGCATATAGCCCTATGAATAGCTTTGCCCTTACTCAAATTCTAAGGCAACTTAGGCTAATAAGCCTTAGTGTTAATTAGAACTCTAGACATGACATTTCAGATGGGCTTGTTACCAAATTTAACAGCTTATTCCATGAAAAATGGCATTAGTGAAGAGAATTTAAATAGCAACTCCACATGCTAGTCTTGTTTCTCCAAGAGAACTAAGAGAATTAAATAGTCCACAGAGCTTTGAGAAAATGTGTTATTACCTGTATTTTCTTGGTCATATAGAAGGACTCTCAGTCTATGCTCTTGGACGACAGTACACCCCATGTTCATCCCATTTAAAGGCAATTGGACTAAAGCCACAGCACATCAAGCCTGAATCCTGGTGTCAAGCAATGTCCTGATTTAGAATCTCAGCCTTTTTTTTCTAAAGAAAACCTCTCAATCATTTTATTTGTAGTCATTATACTCACAAAGAAAATTAATGAAGCCGTAATTGAAAAGATGATGCCTGCCAAAATCAGGAGGCATCTAAAATTATACTCCTGGGAGGTGTGAACATCTGCTTTTAATTCTGCAACCTGCTGATCTTGTGAGCAACAATAATACCAAAGCACTTTGTGTTTCTGTGTGTGTGCACATAGAAGGTAAGGGGAAGGTAAAGGCTGAAATCTCTTATCACTAAAGAAGTCCCTTGCCTGTCTGCAAACAAAGTAAAATGGGAAAAAAGTCTCAGCGGTTAAGGGAAGAGGACTAGTACCACTTAAACACAAGGCAAAGTAGAGTGCAGAAAAAATACTTGAGCTTGAATAAGAAGGAACCAGCTGTGGACTTGCCTGGGGCCCTGGGTTGCCTTAGTGTGATTCTGTGCATGCAAACTATTTTGCCTATACTTGAAGGGATTTAAGTGATTTGTAAGCCTCTGTGAGCTCCCTCCATGTGCCTAGATGTCTTCTTCTGAGAACACAGAAAAATCCCAGGAGATTTTTTTCTCATTCAGAAATGTCATACAGATTGTCTCAAAGTTGAGAAGTTGGCAAGTGTATGGACCACAGTTTCCCAACAAGACCACCATGTAACTGGGTGAGAACAGACAGTGGTAGCTTTCCCTGTTCGTCTACAAGCCAGCAGGAAGGGGATATGAGCCCATCCTTCTTCTTGGTCTAAGTGCCATTGTAGGCAGGGCCTTGCTGGTGCTTTCTTGGCTGCTGTTTCACCTTGTCACATACCTGCTCATGACAGCTTTGGAGACTCCTGATCTTTTTCTGTCTCTAGTCAGGAGTAGCTTGACTCATGTTAGAGACAACGCCACCCATGTTCCTTCCTTACCAATAAGCTCAGGTCACTACATTGTAAGAAGTGATCAGTTTGCAGCTTTCCTTTCCGCACTAGGGAACCAGAGTTGCTCCAGTGAGATCTCTGAAGTTTGTAGGACCAAAAGGCCAAAGAACTTTGGGTGCTCTGTGTTTAGGGAGAACAGCCGTGGCATACAAGAAGGGTAAGAGGAACAGAGAAATGGAGCTGAAGGAGCTCAACAACTTGGAAGAATTACTTTCCCTACACATTTAAATTGTTAAATGTGGGCTTCCAAGACTGAAAATTTTGCTCTGTGCAAGTAGGAGAATTTAATGTTCCATTTTGCCATTTGTGCAGACAGACTGAGTCACATGCAATATTTGCTACAGGGTTTGTTTGGCCTTTTTTTTTTTTTTTCTTTTTTAACAATCCATTTTACAGGGCTATTTCAGGAGATGCCTGTGAGCACACCAGAGAGGTGCTATATCAAAACAAAGTACACCTGATTAATTATCTAACAAGGGAGATGTTTGCACAGCCAGTACCACTCATTTTTCATGTGACAATGCAGGCTTTAAGTATTAGCAACCACCAATCCGACACTGCCAGAAGGATGCAGGTGCCCTCCACACGATCTTTTCTTTCTGTCTCATACACGTCAGTATGCTGTCAGGGATGTCCCAAGTTCCACTCCTAATCTTTCCTTTGTACCTGCCCCAGTGACTTGTGAGCCATTTCAAATAAGGATATGGATTTTATCAATGGCATTAAATTGTGGTTCGAGAAGATTTAGTAGAAGCATTTAAAAACATTGCTAAATTATTACATTAGGGAACAAATTCCCTTTTCTCTCATGCTCATCAGATTCATTCCCCACTAATGAATGCAGAGAAGAATGAATCTCCAAAGAATATAGATTTGAGTTTTAAAGGAGGTTTAACGTTTGGATTTGGCTATAACTTCAATTTCCTTTCATGAATATTTTATTTAAATCCTGTATTAATCACAGAGTCACAAAGATAGCCTGCCTCCTGCTTCTGCTTGCTCTCATTGTCTGTCACAGAAGTACTTTCTCTCAACCTTAAATATATCTAATTAAAAATTTCCCTGAAGTCAACTGATACCTGTGTGATTAATGGGCTGGCTAATAAATAAAATGCACCATGCTGCTTTAAGATCATTGTACCTTAAAAGCACAGAAAGGGTACCAGTGGCCTCATCTTTTTGAAAGACGTTTATTACAGCAACAATGCAGAGGTCCTAAGGGTCCTGAAGTGCTCCACATCATTAATAACGAGAAAAACCATCCACTGAGAAACCTGCTTCAGACATGTTCATTATTCTAAGCAAGGAAGCTATGCAAACAGGAGAAAAAATCCAGGAGAATGAAGAGAAGCACAAGGATTGTTTCTCTGATGGATAAACATCCATCTCCTCCTTGGCGTAAGCAAGTGTGAACAACAGTGAAGGACTGGATGTTGCTGGGACGAAGCCTTTCACTCCTAGATTTCAGGTTCAAATGCAAGCCAGGTTACTGAACACAGTTCCCATCTGATGGCTCTTGTTTGGGCTCTGGGTTAAGCAGTCTCGGAGGAGGTTTGAGACAGCCTGAGGCTCATATTCAAAACTAGGGCAGCTTCTGTAGACAGGGCCATGAGGACTCAATTACAGCCTCATCTGTGCTTAGGGAAAATCTCTTTCAGTGAAAGGAGCTCAGACCAGGTAACTGCACTGATGTCAGCTTAGTCTGACAATCAAAGTGGTGCACAGATGTTTCCCTGCACAGAGGTAGTATCCACCTTATGGTAATAAATACTGCAGCACTGACGGCTCATCTTGGGTTAGTCCATAATATGGCAATAAGATCTACTCTGGAGCAGATCAGAGAGAAGAGATGTAACCCTTAGCAATCCCTCTGCCACTCTGTGATGTGATAAGCCCGGTGTAAGGTAACTCTCAGGCATGCTGGCCCAACCACCGTGCAGGGCAGGCAGAGATGGCAGAACCAGACTGATGTCTCCTGTCTAGACTTTTCCATACAATTCAGTAAGAGAGAAGCAGCTCTGTGAAGCCAGAAGAAAACACATGCTTGTGCTCTGAAAGAAAGTACAACTCAGTGCTGAACTAAGGTTTGGCATAGCTGACTTGTGCTACACCGGTAAAAAAGGTTGACAGTTTGTAAGAAATAATGGGCATCAACCCTTGCATCTCACCAGCCTCCAAGACGAGCAGTCAGGCTTTGTTTCTATCACGTTCAAGAGTATCTTCCCTGTGCAATCTGATATAAATCTGCCTCCATAACCCAGATGCTTAGCACTCTGAACCCAATGCTGAAATGATATTTATTTATGCATACTTTGCCTTTCTTCTCCCCCATTTGTGTCACTGTAAGCACTGGTTAATAAGTATGTTCCTCACTCCTTGTTTAGCCCAGGCCTCTCACAAGAGTTGCTTAACTAATATACGCCATAAAAACACACCTGTGTTACAGATCCATAGGAAAACCACCAAAATCCTCTACTGCTTTCTCACCAGGGCTATATTCATCTTTTTCCCTGCACCCGTGGTCAGGCAGTGAGTTAGGCAAGGAACAGTCTCAATCTCATGCAGTGCTCTCTGGTTTGGCACTGATTAGTCAACAAAAAGAAGGGAATCTGGAGCTGACTCTTCAAATGGGAATCTCTCCGTCTGCCATGGTATCAACTGATCACGACAATAACCAGTCAAGTAGCTTATTGAAAAAATTCAGCATCCCAGAACCCAAACCCGCAAAAGCAGTTTCCATCACCATTGCCATTTTTTACCACAAAACCCTTAGGGACAGCTGCAATTAATAGACAACCGCCATCAGTAGCTCTTGTCGTAACCTGCAGCGAGAGGTCAGGTAATATCACTGCTCATTCCTCTTTTGCTCTAGCCATCAAAGCGAAGGTCACTTCCTTCAAAAGGGCAAAATGAGGGTCAGCAATCCATACACATTTAGATGATGTACCAGCTTACTATCAGTACTAAAACCAGACATTTTCCCGCCCGTGCCCATGAAAAGGACCCCATGAGCACTCTGCATCCAAGTACAGTTCATTCTCTTATCCTTGGTTTCCTCTGCCCTCCTGAAGCATTTTTCTTTTCGAAACTTGTTACGTGTCTTAGTGAGTTCAAAGTGAGTGACCAAATTCATCCATAGCTACTTAAAACAGAATTCACAGTGGGCTGGATTAAGTCCTACCCAACAAACAACATTAACCTAGATTCAGCCATGCTTACCCAAGGCCTGAGATATCTCTTTCAAGGTTCCTTTGATATAAACATCTACATCTGAGACAGCTGTCTAGGTGTGTGTTGTAGCCAATAGAGACCTAATCAGTAGAGCCAATGGTATTTGGGAGAAATACTTCACACTGAACGGAAACGTCCACTTTTGGCTAAAATGAATGCAGTACCACACTGTCTGACTCTGACTCTCCTCTGCTACAAAGGGAGACTGAGGTGAGCTGCTTAATTGTAGATGCCTGTATTCTCAAAACACATATTCACTTAGATGAATCCCACCCCAGAGTATCCATTAATTTACTTAGCTGTTCCACTGAAATGACTAGCAATAATCACAGTCAAGCTCATAGCACATAGATCACCGAGTTATTTAAAATCTAACATGTTTACTCCATCCAAAGCTGATCAAAAGTGTAATAAAAATAACTCCCACCTGTTTGCACTTGTGTAGGAGGCCTCCAGTGGCATATAAACTGCATGCATTTTTACTGACCTCATCTTGGTTACGTCATCAGGACTTCCAATGTCAGCCACATTTCACCAGCCTGACACACATAATTGCATGAGACACATCTGTAAATAGAAGTCATTTACACTGCATAAACATATGCTTCAGTTGAAGCCCATTTGATATCCATATAGCAGATTTATGTCCTCTCGGTGGTTCATGTGAAGCTAATAATATAATGATATAATATACCTGCAGTGTTGGGGTGGCTGTATTTAAGTGAGGCAGAGTTTTTCCTCGGCCCCTCAGATGGTTAAGGTGATGTCAGCTTCGCAAGAGGGAAAAGAGGGAATATTATGTATGTGTGGCTATCACTAGAACCTGTGACATCTGTGGAGCATTTGGAGTTGTCAGTGGTGAAAACATGTTAAAAATGGTGGAGTGAAAAAGCAGTAAGAGACTCACTAAGTTTCCAGAGATGATCTTAACAAGTCATAGGACATTTGAAGCTCTTTTGTTCATGGAGAATTCATTAGCTCTTCTTTTCAGGAAATATCCTTTTTTTTAATTCTACCCTGATGTAGAAAACTGTTCCCGTGACACTTGACTGCAATTCTAGCCCACAACTTAGAGGTGACTCCATATTGCAACTTTCCATTCAAATTCAATCCTCAATCTCAAATTATTCATCATTCAGAATAAGAGGATTGGCTGTGATATTTCATTTCAGATTCAGCTCAGATGATTACACATTAGTCCACCAAACAGAGAGAAAAAATGTGTCTTATAACATCTGCTAAGACCAAAAAAATCAGTAACCAGCTGTACAATACTAAGAATGCCAAGACAGTAGAGGGGACTTGGTCAAAAAACTTTGTCAAAAAGTTGTGAAAGGAGTCATAGGAAGTTTGAACCTCCCCTTAGCATTTTTTTCATTGCAAGGGTAGAAAATTATCTGGAGCAGCGACAGAGCACATTTCAGAAATGCTTTAAACCATCCTCACAAAAATAGTTTATTACATATCCGCTTGTTTCCATCTACATGCTCTCTAGCAACATAAACTGGCCAGCTATTGAAGAGGGTTGCATAAAAAAAGAATATAGTGGCCAGGGTAAAATCATGTAGCTTAGATGATTCTGTCCTTTTACTGATGCACTTAAAGTTGCTTTAGAACTTACAAGTTCTAAGAATATTTAAAAACATATAAAAAAAGATTCAGGCAGCAACTTCAAGGATCAGGTTGTATGTAAATAATGACTCTTAGAGGAATGTATACCTGTGGCATTACTTCAAATTTAAGCTTCACCTTTGCCAAAAGAATTTAGTTCCTCAACAACTGAAATACTGCAGGAAATCACATTAAATTTTGGCATTTAGTTTCCAGAAGAGGAAAAAGTTTTTAATATAAACAAGTTTCATGATACTTGAAAACAATGTTTGTTTTTTTAATGTCATAATTGACAATATATATTTTTAATAAGCTGAAACCTAAAGAAATCCATTTGGATTTTTTCAATCCATTTCAATCCATTTGGAATTTGTTTAGGAGTTACCTATGCAGACAATGTTGATTTTATTTTTTTCTCCAAATCAGAAGGTAACCAGAACTCATAACCTGGAAATCATCTCAGGGATATCTCTGCTGTTTTCTCATGTCAATTCCCAACACTAGAGTATCAGAATCTGTTCCACTCTGCAGCATGTAACAGCATACACTTTCACCTTGAGAGTTGTGCAAGACAACTGCCACTACCTAGCCAGTGTTAAACTTTCAAAATCATTTACAAGGTGAAAATCATCAGAGTCATCACTGACACATCTATACAATAAAGGAAGCTTCAGCGCTGGATGGTTTCAGAATGTACATGAAAATACATAATTTAGTCCACCCAGATGATAGAATAAGAATAGGTACATGACAAGAGTAAAATTTACAAGTTTAAAATTTATTCTGAGAATCATCGTTGCCAAATTACACTCTTTATGTTGCTGCTCCACTGCTTATAGAAATTATGAGGAAAAAATGCATTCTTGATAGCACATGCTGTCAAGAGAAGTGATCATTTCATTTTCTGACACACAATGGCTGCACAAAATACCTCAGATTGTATTTAATGAATGAATGACATCATAACGACTCATCAGAATGACTGTCCTCTATCCTTCCAGTTGCAGGGAATGATGAGGGAAGAGACAGGAAGAGCCAGCAGATTAATACCTGGCTCTGAGCCTGGTGTCACTGGCAGGATTTTGGGTTTTTTGATCATGGCTCAGTCTACAAGACACCAGGCCTGCTGGCGATAGACAGGGTACACCTGTCTCAAAGGGGGAAAAGGATCTTTGCACAGGAGTTAGCAGGGCTCATTGAAAGAGCTTTTGAACTAGATTTGAAGGGGGAAAGAGATAAAACCAGGCTCGCTAGAGATAAGCCTGGAGGTGGCACGCCAGTGTTTGAGGGACGATGTGCTAACAAGGTCCTTTGGTCTGCCATCTCAGTGGAGGTAGGGGATGGAGATCCATGTGGCAGCAAAGAACGCAAGGGTTATGGATGTGTTAGAAACCATGGAAGCACCTGAGAATAGTCACGTAGGAATTAGGGTTTCTCCTCCCAGAAAGGTGGCGGGATCAATAGCCCAACTGAAGTGCATCTACACCAATGCATGCAGCATGGGACAACAAACAGGAGGAGCTGGAAGCCATTGTGCAGCAGGAAAACTGATATAGTTTTCCATCACAGAAAAATGGTGGGATGAGTCACACAACTGGAGTGCTGCAATGGATGGTTATAAAGTCTTCAGAAGGGACAGGCAAGGAAGGAGAAGCAGTGGCATAGCCCTGTATGTTAGGGAGTGTTTTGACTGTCTAGAGCTTAATGATGATGATGATAGGGTTGAGAATTTATGGGTAAGAATCAGGAGGAAGGCCAACAAGGCAGATATCATGCTGGGATATGACCACCCAACCAAGATGAACAGGCAGACGAAATGTTCTATAAGCAGCTGGGAGAAGTCTCACAATCACTAGCCCTTGTTCTCGTGGGGGACTTCAACTTACCAGATGTCTGCTGGAAATACAATACAGCAGAGAGGAAACAGCCTAGGAGGATCCTGAAGTGTATGGAAGATAACTTCCTGACACAGCTGGTGAGGGAGCCAACTAGGGAAGGTGCCCAGCTGGACCTGTTGTTTGTGAACAGAGGAGGACTTGAGGGTGGTGTGACGGTTGGAGGCCATCTTGGGCATAGTGATCACAAAACGATAGAGTTTTCGATTCTTGGAGAAGGACAGGAGTCAACAGAACTGCCACCTTGGACTTCCGGAGGGCAGACTTTGGCCTGTTTAGGAGCCTGGTTGACAGAGACCCTTGGGAGGCAAGCCTGAAGGACAAATGAGTCCAGGAAGGTGGGACATTCTTCAAGAAGGAAATCGTAAAGGTGCAGGAGCAGGCCATTCCCATGTGCCGAAAGATGAGCTGGCGGGGAAGAAGACTGGCGTGGCTGGAACTCAGGAGGGCTAAGGAGAATCTCCATCTTTTATTGGATGCAGGGGGAAACATATCGACAAAGGATGGGGAAAAGGCTGAGGTACTTAATGCCTTCTTTGCCTCAGTCTTTAATAGTAAGACCAGTTGTTCTCCAGGTTCCCAGCCCCCTGAGCTGGAAGACAGGGACAGGGAACAGAATGAAGCCCCCATAATCCGAGGGGAAGTGGTTAGCGACCTGCTACACCACTTAGACACACACAAGTCTATGGGGCCAGATGGGATCCACCCACGGGTACTGAGGGAGCTGGCGGAAGTGCTCACCAAGCCACTTTCCATCCTTTATCAGCAGTCCTGGCTAACCGGGACATCACAGTTGACAGGAAGTTAGCAAATGTGACGCCCATCTACAACAAGGGCCGGAAGGAGGATCCGAGGAACTACAGGCCGGTCAGTCTGACCTCGATGCCAGGGAAGGTTATGAAGCAGGTCATCTTGAGTGCCATCACACGGCACGTACAGGACAACCAGGTGATCAGGCCCAGTCAGCATGGGTTTATGAAAGGCAGGTCCTGCTTGACTAACCTGATCTCCTTCTATGACAAGGTGATCTGCTCAGTTCATAAGGGAAAGGCTGTGGATGTTGTTTACCTGGACTTTAGTAAAGCCTTTGACACCATTTCCCACAGCATTCTCCTAGAGAAACTGGCTGCTCATGGCTTGGATGGGCATATTCTTCACTGGGTAAAAAACTGGCTGAACGGCCGGGCCTGAAGAGTTGTAGTGAATGGAGTTAAATCCAGTTGGCAGCCGGTCACGAGTGGTGTTCCCCAGGGCTCAGTATTGGGGCCAGGCCTCTTTAATATCTTTATCAATGATCTGGATGAGGGGATTGAGTGCTCCCTCAGTAAGTTTGCAGATGACACCAAGTTGGTGGGAGTGTTGATATGCTGGAGGGTAGGAAGGCTCTGCAGAGGGACCTGGACAGGCTGGATCGATGGGCCGAGGCCAACTGTATGAGGTTCAGCAAGGCCAAGTGCTGGGTCCTGCACTTCAGCCACAACAACCCCATGCAACGCTACAGGCTTGGGGAAGAGTGGCTGGAAAACAGCCCAGAGGAAAAGGACCTGGGGGTGCTGATTGACAGCCGGCTGAACATGAGCCGGCAGTGTGCTCAGGTGGCCAAGAAGGCCAACAGCATCCTGGCCTGTACCAGAAATAGTGTGGCAGGAATAGGGAGGTGATTGTGCCCCTCTACTCGGCACTGGTGAGGCCGCACCTCGAATCCTGTGTTCAGTTTTGGGCCCTCACTCCAAGAAGGACATGGAGGTGCTGGAGCATGTCCAGAGAAGGGCAACGAAGCTGGTGAAGGGTCTGGAGCACAAGTCTTATGAGGAGCGGCTGAGGGAACTGGGACTGTTTAGTTTGGAGAAGAGGAGGCTGAGGGGAGACCTCATCGCGCTCTACAACTACCTGAAAGGAGGTTGTAGCGAGGTGGGTGTTGGTCTCTTCTCCCAAGTAACAAATGATACGACAAGAGGAAATGGCCTCAAGTTGCGCCAGGAGAGGTTTAGATTGGACATTAAGAAAAACTTCTTTACCAAAAGGGTTATCAAGCCTTGGAACAGGCTGCCCAGGGAAGTGGTTGAGTCACCACTTTACCTTTTATGAGGTTTTTAAAAGATGCAGACATGGTGCTTAGCGACATGGGTTAGTGGTGGACTTGGCAGTGCTAGGTTTACGGTTGGACTTGATGATCTTAAAGGTCTTTTCCAACCTAAACGATGCTATGATTCTATGATTCTAAAAACTTGAATCAGACACTGCCAGGAGCACAGCAGTGTTTTTTCTATGATCCCTCAGTAGCAGCTGCTAAATAGAAAACATTTGTATTGGAGTCACATTGTGTTTTGTGTAATACTCAAGACATCTTCTGGAGCAAGGCAGTGAAAAACTACTCATACATGTCATGTCTGGCTCACTCTTCCGCAAAGTATTTTAGCTCTAATCCACAGACTAATTTCCTGCAGTTTCTGAAACAGAAATCTCCTAATCCTGGCCTCTGAGACAGTACTGCATTCAGATGATAAAAGCCTGGAATCATCTTCATTTTCCTCTGTTTACAAGTGTCAATCCCTTTGTGCATTTTTCAAGAGGATGGTTGTAGAGCATGGCAGGAATTAGTTTTCCTCTCTGCTGAAATGTTTGTGATTTCAATTCCTTCTTTTTGTCTCTCTCCATACTTTTACTTCAGATGAACTGAAGACCTTTTAAGAGTACTATACAAAAATCCAGACGAACCATCCCCAGACAATACTATGAGCAGAAACAAGAATTTTAACATCATTTTTGCTTATTATAAAACACTTCTGGATGAGTTTTGGTCAATCTTGTCTGTTGAAGGTGTAAGAATTAACTCGAGTAATAGTTGTAATAATACAATTGTAATACTTAATTCAGTTTTCTGACTTTGCATTGACTCATTCCCTTCCTCTCACAGATCAGCGGAGGCAGGATTCTCCAGCACAGGGATGATAACAAACAGTTGGCACAGAGGAGAAAAGGAAATAAGATGTCTCTGTAGTGAATTGCCTCTGTAATCCAGGGGCTCTAGTACAACCATGAATAAGGAAAACCTAGGTTCAAATCCTCGATCTAATATATTGTTTCTTTACACAAAGGGAAACAATTGTAAGTGGAAAGGCAGAAAGACCCAATTCAGAGTAGCTAGGATTTGAAATCTCGGTCCCAATCACCTACACCCCTGAAGAATATCTACTGAGCTAATGATTTTTCTGGGGAAGATCACCCTTCAGCCTGTCTCCCACTTGCCTTTCTTTAGCTACTGAAATATTATCCTGAACCTGACACACTTTCTTTGATAAATCTTTTTTTTTTTTTTAAATGTTTACCCTAATAAATGGATATTAAGAACATGACATTTCCTAGTGGAAATCTAATTTGTCAGATAATTTCCAGCAAATTCTAGTTAGCTGCAAATGTGTCACATCTAGCTGGATTCAGCAGCTGCCATTCATGATATAATGCCAACAGCACTCACTCAAAAAAGCAAATGAGTACAGGATTGCAGGTCTGACTGACCATTTTCTCTGGCCGACATCATAAGCCCACTTTCTCACTGCACCGGTACTCAGGCGTGACACATGTAGCCAGAGTTAGCTGCTAACAACTCCTGCTACTTTTTATGTCCATGTGCAATTGTGTACATTTTAGTGCAAGGGAGGAGCCTCACACAGAAAGACTTCAGAAGAAGGACACTGCAGATAATTCCTAACTCTTCTCCCAGACAATGCTTAGATGAATGCAGAGTGGATGACCAAGTGATCTACATTTATTGCTCTTTCCAGCTGGAGTTATTTGAAGGATTGCAATCAGATATCTGTATCTGGAAATTCTTTACATTCCTGTAGACAGCGTGGCAGTGTTAGCCCCTCCCTGAACAACAAAGAGAATATGATGCTGTTTCTGGTCTCTGGAGTACGTGTAGGCTCCACATGGTCCCCTGAATGTCCACACTGAGGTGCTGGGTGGAGTGTACCACAGCTCCTTTCTGACCGCAAATCCACATTCCTTCACCTGGTATCTAGAGCACAAATTTAGGGGAAATCCACACATATATTGCTGTACACTTGGTTCTTGTTCTAATTTGGCATCAGGCCCCACAATATATATAAAATATATAAAATATTAAAATATTACTATTTCTCCTGTCACTGCCAGTACTTTTGCTATTTGCCAGTACAACCACCTGTGCTCTTCAACCTGTTTAACAGCAGCCGGTTAGGAAGCTGACAACAAAGGAGATGCTGAGATATTACAGTAGAATGGCAAAGCAGAGAAATATCGATGCGCTCTGTCGAAGATAGAGACATGGTGATGTAGGAAGGGAAAGGTACTCCCAGCCCCTAGGGAAGCCTGGACTACAGGGCAGAGGAGCAAGGGCATCTTTAGAGGAATCAGCTAATACTAGAATACTCTTGCATTGTGTTGCATTTTGTAAAAAAGAAAAAAAAAAAGAAAAGAAAAGAGAATGAAATTTTTTTCTTCCCCGGAAGGGTTTATAATTTACAGAGACAAACAGATGTTATCCCAGTTTACGGATAAGGAAACTTGAGTTATAATTACCATGAAATGACTTAATTCACTATCTTTAGCAAAGGAAGGAGGGAAAACAGAAAACTAAAAGCAATGTATTTCAAGAGGGCAGACCTCAATAAACACTGTAAATTGGTGGGTGAGATCTCCTCGGAAACAAGTTGAAGTGACAAAAGAGTTCAGAAGAGTTGGCAATTCTTTAAAGAAATGACAGTGAGGGTACAATCAGAAGCCATGCCAACATGAAGGAAGGATAGGAAGTGTAATCAGAAAACAATTTGGCTAAACCATGAGCTCTTCAATGACCTGGAGCTAAATAAAATGTACAGGAAGTGAAAACTACATTGAAATACTAAAGACAAGTACGAATGAATAGCATAAATATGTGGGGAAAAATTCAGAAAGGCGAAGGTACAAAAAGAGAGGAAATTAGCAAAGGAAGCAAAAAAGCTTTCTGTAAGCACATTTGCAGTAAAAAGAACTCCAAGGAAAAACAGTGGTCCACTGCTAAACGGAGACAAGAAGTTCCTGCCAGATGAGTCCCAGAAAAGTGAAATGTTTAGTGCCTTTTCTGTTTCAGCCTTCACTGGAAAGGTCAACTATGACTAGATGGTTGATACAACCAAGGGGCAATAACTCAGGTTACAACAGGGGAAGATCAGATTAGAGAATACTTAGATAAGGTAGATGTTTCCAGTTCAGTGGGGCATTGGGACATTTGTCCCAAGATACTTAAAGAACAGGCAGAAACAATCTCAGAGGCATTAGTAAATCTCTTAGAGAACTCATGTAAGATGAGTAGGGTCAGAAGACTGAAGAAGAGCCAGCAGACCACCTATCTGTATGAAGGAGTAAAGGACAAGCCAGGGAATTATCCGTCCGCCAGTCTAATTTGATTCCTGGAAAAATACTGGAATAAATAATCTAACTACTTGTAAGCACCAAGGCGGTAACAAGGAGAGGAGTAGCAGCCAGCATGGGTTTGTCAAGAACAAATCATGTCAAACCAATCTAATTCCACTCTACAACAGGGTAACAAGCCTTGTGGGTAGAGGAAGAAAAGAAAATGTCGTACATCTTGACTTTAGTGAGGCATCTCACATAATATTCTCATAAGTAAGCTAAGAAAACATTGTCAAGATTAAACTATAGAGAAAAATCATGCAAAGCTGGCTGGAAAGCTGCATTTTAAGAGTAATTTATCAATGATTTGGTGTCAAAATGGTAGGATTGTATCAGGTGGGAATCACAGAGGTCTGTCCTAGGTCTGGTAAAGTTCGATACTTTCATGAATGATGAGGAAGAAGGGATAAGAGTGTGTTTGTTGTACTTACAGATAAAATCAAGCTCAGGCAGGCAGTCTGTAAACTGAAGGATAAACACTGAAGGATAGAAGAGGAATCAGAAAAGTTGTGACAAATTAAAGAGGTGACCTGGAAAAATGAGGCCCAATTCGATAAGAACAAGTGGAATATATTCACGTAGGTGAGAATAACAATTTGTTCAAATACAGGACAAAGAACTGCTGGAGAGACAAAGAAAGAGAGTTGGGAATTATGGTGAATCACAAACTGAACATGAGTCAACAATATTACGTTGTTATTAAAAAGACAAATATGATACTAGTGCATACACACAAAAACGTCACCTGTAAGACATGTGAAACAAACCTCCTGCTCTGCTCAGCCCTGCAATACTGCGTCCAGCTTCAGGAAGGACTGACTGTGCAGCAAGAATGCAATCTGGAGAAAAATGTGTCCCAGGAGGAAAGAACTGGGATTGTCTTGGACTAGGGGAAGTCTGAGAGGAGACATGAAAACAGTCTTGAAGTACTTGAGAAACAAAAGGAATAAACTCTTCTTATAAGCTGAGGCTAGGATAAAATATACGGATTTTAATTGTAGCAAGAAATCCAACATTAAAAAATTAATTTGACAAACATCTGTCAGAAGTAGTTTAGGTAGAGGTGATCCTAACACCAAGTAGATAGATAGCCTAAAAGTTTTCAAAATGTTCCTTTTACCCATCTTTTCTTTCTGTGACACACTGGATTTCAGGGACACAGGTCATGGATGATTAACCAAAGTTCACATGGGGCATCTAAAATCAAGAAGAAAATTGAAGCCTGACCTTAACAACACCAGTTCAAGTGTCTTTACCTCAGAATATCTTTCCTCTCACTTCCTTTCTCTCAATAAATAGATTACACATGTAAAGTCTTTATGCAACATACGACACATTAAAACTTTTTTATGTAGTAAAGGAAATAGCATTCAGGTTGATTTTTTTCATTTCTATTTTTGCTGTCTCTCTTATCACAATACAAGTGAAAAGGAGGTGATGCCAAAGCAGAGTGTTCTGGTGGAAAATACATTACAAATAAATTACAAATACACCATTAGACTTCTGCATAATTGGATACTGGTTGATTAAAGGTCACCAACAAAAAGCCTTTTGACACAGCCCCGAAAAAAGCTCAGCTCCCTCATGTAGCATGTGTCAGTACAGAACAGAGGAATGACACATCCAGTTTATTATGCCACATTTACAATTTAGGATGGATTATTAGTGACAATATTTCTTTTATAGAAATAGCAGATGCCATTTTTTTTTATTAGAAATGCTGTGAATAGTAATTAATAGCCTCCTTTGCGCTGTTAATAATACATTCCTACCCAGTAAATATTGGCTAAATAATTAAGTGAAGGATTTTTTTTTCTTTCTAATCCCCTATGTGATTTGCTTAATTTGATAGATTTTAATTGGAAAACTGAAGACTTTAAAAAACAAACAGTTAATTGTGTTCTTTTGCACTGCCTGTGTGTATCATCAGCTCCATCAGAAGCAGTACACTGTTCTAGAGGGACAGCCAAACTAGAATTGAGGCACTAAAGGTACCAAACTCTTTCTTTGAAAAATGGACTTTTAAAGAACATGTAAGCGCTCTCTTCTTTCTGAAATTAATTAGGGTCTAAAATACTCTCAAATCCCAACTGATTCCTTGCACATATTTTTGGCACATATATTCTCTGAAAGTTGTGGGAATGGAACATCTAACTGTTTAGATGCCTTTGACAGTTCCACTATGTATTTCAATAACTTGGTAAAGCTCTTCTGATTTAATAATTGCTGATTACGCCTCAAGTGGATAAAGGATATCAGACACAGAATGCCATATATATACCTAATGTTTCCGTTTACAGGTTTCCTGAACGGTTTAGTACTCTCCTATACTTTTAATCTAAAGTAGTTCAGTTTTAATCTGAAATAGTAGTTATCAGTAGCACCCATAAATCATTTTCTACAAAGAGTGGTGGCAGGGAAAAGTGTTTTCAGTCCTCTGCAGGTCTGTCAAAATGTTTGTAGAAGTAATTTGCACTTGCAGTAACTGAACTTATGAAAGTTTTGCAATTCACTTCAAATAAAATCTCTGTAAGTGAAAGGCTAACTCCTGCCTTCATGGGTTTTTTTCTTGTGCAGGGTGATTACAGGCAGTAGGTTTGTTTTATGTAAAAGACAATAAAACTAGACCTAGTTAGTTATTATGAACTCCGTGGTTTTAATGATTACCTGAGATTTGAACACTTCATTCCCATTAAAGGTAAGAGAAACTGGGTGTTTAAAACGCCTTGATGACTTCGAAATTTCCAGCCAGCTCGTCTGAATTCTGCTGAGGGACTGACTCTGTATATGTTCACGCAAATCCTATTAAAGTCGGTGGAAGTCGCAAGTATGTCTCTGGGGCAGAGTGGGACCCCCTGCTATCTAGTCAGTGCAAATTAACAGCTGGGAGTGGAAGGAATGTAAAAAAGCAAAATCTCTTCACAGGGCCACATTGATATGCAAGGGATTTGCTTGTCAGGGTGAGATGTGTGATATGAAGTGAATGTTTATTGCACGCTGCAGGGAGCTTCCAATAGTAGCCAAAAGGAGATATCTATAGTAGATCTGGATCGGAAGCCATCTAAAAGCCAAGGCAGAGTGAAAGGCCTTTTGATATAGAATGCCTTTGTGATGCTACTTATTCCTCATTAGAGGAAAAAAATTGCCAGCATTTGCAAATTGAGGAAGAGGAAATTGGGAATCCTGACATTTTACCAGCACTTGTAACTTGACTATTTTGAAGCGTGCTTATCTATAGCTATGGGTGGATGCACAAAACTCAGTAAATTCCAGCAATGTTCCCACAGGAACTCAGGGAGAGAGGAGAAAATTTTCAGAAGTGATGTGATCTTTAGTCTCATAAGTCGGGTAAACTGTCGTGGTCCCTGGTCACAAACACAAGCTTGGCTGGTACAGGCACTCACCTCCCCTTACTGGGGGACTAAAACTCTTTTGCTCACCTGATCCCTGGAAGAAAATATTAAGGATTTTTAATCTGCATTTGGGGTGGCCTACTAGAGCTTTTCTCCAGGAGAAGCATGGAGAAGGACATCATTTCCTCTTCCAACAAGAACCAGAGGCAACTAACCAGCCCCCGATTTCTTCCACTCTGCTGCTGAGCTCCGTTCATGCGTGTGGTACAAAAGTAAAGACTGCTGCTGCTTGCTGCTGCTAATGCTACGTAACCCCCCCTTTGGGGGGGACCAAGCCAACGGTGCCAGATCCTTGCTCACGGGTGGAGAAGACACTGAGTGTTGTTTACCTAAGGATTCATTTCTCTGCCACGGTGTCTTTCTTCAGATCAAGCAGCTATCCAGATAACTGTACTGAAATCAGCTATAGTACTTGCAATTCAAATGCTTTGGTTAGTTAAGTTAGTTACATATGTTGGTAAGTTACACATCTTACTGCACAAATCATATCTGCAATACTAATACAAATGATAATTTAAATGATCCCCTACAGATCAAGAGTTACTTTCCAAAAGAAATTTGCAAATTACTTTTTCTAATGGCCGCATCAGAGAATTTTGCACTCTATTCATGGACCATTTGTGAACAGAAAATGAGGAACTTCATCAAACAAATCACTCATTTTGAGTTATTTGCCATGCTCTCACTAGGAGCAGTGCTAAACTCAAAAGCAACACCCACATCCCAGTACACTTAGCCAGTTGGCCCAAATAGACAGCACAAATCAAAGCCAGCATGAAAAGTGCAAACAAACACAACGGGGAGAAAATAAACTGTCACAGGCAGACAGAGTTGATGGACACAGAATCTGAGGATTTCTGTAGAGTTAGGCCATAGGACAAGGTTGGCTGTCAAGCCCACGGAGAACCTGCTGTCCTGCAGGACCTCAAGCTCCGACTGACGAGTGGGAACGGCTTCACGCCATCCGGCTGCCGAGGTGACACGGCCAGCTGTCCTCCCAGACAGCTGGGACATCACAGCTGCTCATCAATCAGCGTCCAAACCACCATGGTTTCTAACGTGGCATTTTGAAGTGAGCCGTTCTTTGCCTCAAGACCCCCACTACGAGCTGCAGCGGATCAGCCAGAGGGAGATGGTGTTGCTGAGAGCGGTGGCCTCATCAGTCATCCTGGTTTACCCGGGCCATTCACGAATCACAGCGCTCTGATGCAGAAAAACTTCAGTGCATCTGGGTCTAATGCCTTGAAGAGTGAGATGTGCATCATCCCATATACCGCACAGTATCAACTGGAGGCAGAACTTGATTACACATCAGTTAGAAAACTCAGTTAGAAAGCTTTGCTTTGTCTGCAAAGCACTTCAAACGTGAACGCACAAGCAGATAGGAAGTATTGCATATATGCAGCCCAGAATCACATAAACTTTGCTGCTGTCAGTGCAAACAGTCCTGCATTTGGGGATATCACTAGGATTAGCACATACCTATCCCTACCTTTGCTTTTCCTCCCTGCTGAAGCACAGTCCAGGGTCCCTTTGAGAAGAGAGACAAATATATTCTGTAAGTACCAGCAAACTGCTACGCTAGTGCATAGGATATTTTAAAGCCTGAAATATTGCATATGCTTGTATCCAGTGGTTCAAAATGGGAGTTAGAAGTGCTGCTATAAATATTTGAAAATAATAGAGCAGGAAGAAAAAGCCAATCCAGATGATTACGAATGCACAGGGACTACCACCTCACTGCTTTGAAATTATGTTAGGTATTCCTATATACGCAAACCCAGTTTGACTACTGTTCATATAGATGTGTACTCTACTTCTCCTAGACTGGATCCACATGAAGTCCATTTGGATGTCTCCGGGTAGACGCGCTCAGCAGTCACACCAGTCTGCCAAACTAGTCCTGCTGAGACCTGTCTGGCCAAATGCATGAAAGGTATGTGCAGATAGAACAACTCTGGGTCTATCTTCAAACATGTTTGTTAAGGGTGTCTTGTGCCTACCAGCCCTGTAGTCTCTGGGGTCCTTCTGAGTGCTGCTGGTTGAAGTCTACATCTTCAAGTGCAATTACCTGTTAGTGCTAATGGGAATTAAAGGGGATGATAGCCACCTAAATGCCACTAAGGATGAGGACATACAGGCTGTGGTCTGCTGTCTCCTCCTGTAAGGAAATACAGAGGATTTGTCTCTTCTTAATGCTCTGTCTTTCTCTTCTTTCAGACTGAAAATTCAGATTTTTCCAGCAAATGCTGGCACAGGGGTTATACCAGTACGTATTACCAACTCAGATTTAATCCTAATTATTTTTTTCCCACTGAACATCTGCATTTGAGCTTCCTTCCTCCAGTCATGCTAGCTAATGTGTTTCCACAGTCTGTCTCAGTTTAGGTTTGTGTTTGCAAAGGTGGGGAGGGGTGTTAGAAACCTTTGGCATCAGCAGGACACTTCTTCCCTGATCTCAATAGCAGCTCTGACTTGGAAAGCAGGACCTGTTAGCCAGAAGACCTTGGCCCCCAGCACCAGTTCTCTTTTCTACCTTCCTCTGGCACTAAGTTCAAAGCAAAACTTAGCAAGAAATTGCAGCTATGTCCCTCGAGCCCTATGACTAGACACCGGCACACCAACCTTCCACATGAAGAAACACAGCACAAAAAAGACTTTCCAGGAGGCTTCTCCCAAATGCTGGAAAGCACTGATGCACTCGGGCTCCAGGGAGAGGTAAAAAGTTGATTGCCACCCACTCAATAACCATTTCCTTCTGGCTGATGGATGGAGTGTCGTCAAAGACCGGTCTGGTGACAGGCGCCTGTTAGCTATCGGAGCCAAAGAACGAGAATGGGTCTGTGATAGATGCTCATCGAGAGGGAAGCAGTAAAGAGCACGACAGCAGTAAAAGGGGTGAAATAGGTTTCCTGCTGAATGGAGGAGCAGGCAGTAGGATAAACGAAGGGACGTTGATTGAATTGGAACATTTCTTTAAACGCAGAGCCCCGACTGCAGCACTCATCGCGCCGTGCAAAGTTTCTTCCAGTGCATGCTTGGTGACATCTTGACACACTGATTTTAGTATTGCTCACTCTGTAATCCCCAGGGGAAGATGTCTGAGCTCCGAACAGTGCTTTTGAGTCATACCTTCCAACTGAACCCATTTTCCAGTTCCCTCCCTGCCGAGGTCACTGAGTTTCTTATCTCACAAGCAAAAGCTTTACAGGAAAGGTGGTGAGTGGAAAGAGGAATGAAGACTTGTGCTGCTCCTTCGGGGTAGCAGCTGCTACAGCTCAGGCAGTGCAGTTTGTGGGCAGCATTAGCTGACATTACGCTGAAGCTCTCCTGTGTAGGCAGAGCAAGAGGATGGCAGGGAGCAAGGCTTTCCTCAGAGACACAGTCTGCCCTTGTCTTGCTTTGGAGATTGAGACAATCTTCGCACGGGGCTGTAAGCTAAAGCCAAGTTGTTCTTATATCTACAGGAGAGGCTGGGGCAGCCCTGATGGGATGGAGTAATTGGTGGCAGGGGAAGGGGCTGTGGATGAGATGTGCCTGTCCCCGCGCTGTGCACCTCTGGCTGGTGTCTGGGCTGGGGGGGGCAGCGAGGAAACCTCAGCTCTTGCTCTGGGTGCAGGAGCTGCCTCCCCTCCCACCACTGCCGGATTAGGAGATGGGAGAGCTCCCAAAGCAAGAATATTCAGGTGTGAATAAGAAAGCCTTTCCTTCCCCTGCCTCAGCTAAGCTGTTGTGTTATAGCAGCGCTTTAAATATCCTCCCCAGCCCAGTCTGTGAGATGCTATTACACAAACCTACATGTTCTCAAACACATGGTCTCTACCTCCGCGTCTCTCATGGTGGTACTGCTTTACTGTCTGAGCCAGCCGGGCTGCAGGAACGGTGCTCACGCACACATACCTGCATGCACATGGGCACAGGGTGACTGAAGAAGTTAATAAGCTTCAAAGCATGCAACACGATAATCAGAAGTTCACATCAGGACAAGGAGAGAACAGCAGGGCTTTGCAATGGACAAATAAATGACATTTGAGTCCTATGTTCCCTGTGCATTCATACACAGACCACACCCTGTTACCAACACCTCGTTGCAGGCACATCCCGCTGGAAGAGCAGTCAGTGAGATGGTACCTGGACCCCCCATCATCAATTCCAACCAACTTCCATCTCCTCCCCAGAGCAGTGGGTGCTATTTTATGGCTTGTCTCTTTTTACATTACCCCCTCCTCAAAGTGTGAACAGCTAGGGTTTGGGATTCAGTGCCCACCCACAGCACATTCTCAGGAAGAGGAATCTTATCACCGAGCCTGAACACAGTCCCTTGGAAACATTGGGGCAATGGTTTGCTTTCTACACATATTTCATGAAGCCATCAGACAGCAGAAACAACCAGGGAAGATGAAACCACCTCAATTTCAGTTCAATAAGACCCCATCACAAGGAGCCTTATGGAATAAGGAGGACTACTACTCTGGGAGCATGCAGAAGACATCACAAAAGATCGTGAAACAATTGAATAAAATAAACAATCCTTCCATCTGTAAATGTTTGGAAAAATTACATCCAAACTAAGGCTTTAAGGCGTAAATTTCCGCCACGCAAAACCAGAATAAAATATATCCACTGATTCAGCACCATCACACACCTATCTAGGGGTACCATGAAGGTACTGGCTAATGTACATGTAAAACACAATAAATCTATGTCTTATTGGACTCATAATTCGAATTTTTCACAAGAACTGCTTAAATATTTTTGTACATCTGTTAAACTGCTTTGCAAGTAACATGAGACTACATTATGTTTAATAATATAAGGAAAACTTTGAAGCTTCATCTTCCAGATTTTTACTCAAGGAAGTATTAGTCATTAAACCTGGACATTTTTTTCCTCTTCCAGATCAGTGGCTAAAATAATTCCCATTTCAACCAATCCAAAAGGAAAAAAAAACTAAACTTCTCTGACAAAAATTACTTTGCACGAATCAGAAAAACTTTATTTAAACTGGAATATTTTTTTGGCATTATCTTCCCCCTTTCAGTGTTCTTTTCAGGGTTAATTTCTAAACCTAAAGGCCACATTCAACTGAAAAGCCAAAACGTTTGTAATAGATAACTACTAAAATAAAATGTCGTAATATTTAAAGGAAATTCTTTGTTGCTTTTTCTCAATTAAATTATTCTATCAATTTAACTCAAGTTGTTAAACAGTTCTATTCTGACCATTTTTTTTAGCAGATCTTCTGTTTCCAAAAAAGAATATTATTCATTGCTCATTTTTTATATTTACCAAATGGCCATCTCTTATAACTGGAAAACTTAGCAGAATAAGGGAGTAAAAGAATGGGTCCAAACACAGCACACTAAATAACTGGATGTCTTGTATAACTCTGCAGTGATTCAGGATGTTATCAAAAGGGATTTCTGAGCATTGGTTTACACCAACTACCTCCACTGCCTGTGCAGAATCCTTACAGTGAAGAATATATATAAAAATAGATTTTAATTATATATACCTATATAGTGACAGATGCATTTTTAAATGAGCTTCTGAATAATTGCTTTATTACCTTTAAAATTTATATGAAGGAAAAGTGTATTTCAATTACCAATGTAATATGTACTCCCACAGGCATATATATCTCTCTAAACCATGCACTTCGTGGGTCGTAGTGTATGTTTTACTGCATGTCTTAAATGTACCGAAATTGCTGTAAGGAGATCGCTTTGAAGATTTTTTTTTTTAATTATTATTGATATCCTTGGAAAATTCAGAAAATGTTGAGATATGAAGGGTACGTCAGAGAATTCCATTATAACTGCATAGCTTTTTTTTGGTGCTACATAAAAGGCTGTCTTCAAAAGGTTGCAACATGTTGTGCTGTTTAGCTGAATTGAGAGCATATTTTCCTGTCCTTCAAACATCGTCAGCCAGACCTGGGAGTGGAGGACTCCAAAAGACATACACGTTCAGCGAGGCAATTAGGGACCAGTGGGTTGTAACAGGTGTACAACTACCAACCCAATCATGGGTGTCCTGAGCCAGCCTGGACACAGCAAACCAAGATAGCAAGCCAAACAGCCCGACGACTGTCTTGTTTGCTGTTGAATATAGGTAACTGAGGCAAGGAGAAAGGGAAAAAAAAAAGAGAGAAAAGAAATTAAAATGTTAAAAATTTTTATTTCCGAAGTTACACTATGGGTTCTTCTTTATGCATAAAACCCATGAAAATTCCAGGAAAAAGGCTGTCAGCCCCAAAACCATGGCAGCTCTGCTGACAGCCCAACTCCCTCCCCAGCCATCTTCCGCTGTGCTGACAGTAAGAAGGACAGCCTCCCTAGGACACCAGGAAAATATGTTCTTTCTCCAGGGAAACCTCAAGCCCAGGGGCCAGATTGTTAGCTGGTATAAATTGCTATATCGACTTCCCTGGAGCCCAGGTGATTTATTTCAGGGTCCTGCTCTTCCCTGGGTGTTCAGAGACCACAGCAACACCGCACGATATATGCACCCATCATCCTGCTTGCCCTCCGTCACAAAAGCCCCATAAAAACTGGGTTTTTCAAATACCACCATCCTGGGCCAGTCACGGGCAGGAGATAAGGCGCTCCTTTCCCCCAGGGTCATGGCCTTCAAATCCTGCCTCTCGCTTCTAAAAAGTCATAAAACGAAGACATTCACTGAAGTAATCCCAGGCCCTGCCTGGGGAGGAAGAGGCAGAGCCCTCTTGGTGGGGCTGCCTGCCTCTGGGATGCATCCACCCCCGAAATCAGCTCTTGGAAATGGCATGGGCATCTTAACAATCTGTGTTTAAAGGAGCTTGTCAGATGAAGGCAATGGTAACATATTGTGCACAGCCCTGTGAAAACTCACTGAGAGCGATTCTGGTCATCCCTTTTCAAGAAAGCTGAATTCACAGGCAAATAGGTGCAGAGGAAGGCTACTGACCTGACCAGGGACATGGAAAGCTGCTTTGACAAGAGGATATGAGATGTACGAGTTTTGTTTAGCTTCACAGGACAAAAGCTGACACAGAATATGGTTGCTGTATCTAAATATCCCATACTGATAAATGCCATGGAAGAACTATTTAAGCTACAGGATGATTGTTGGCACAACAACGGGAGCAAGCTGCCTGTGAAGACACTTAATGGAGAATAGGGAATTTCTAACTGTCAGAGGAAGAATTTTTTTAAAACATAAGAAAAGCTGTGAGATTTTATCATGAGATCCAGACAAGTAAGTCACGGAAATTCACGATATTACTTGAGCAGAGGGACTGGACTCAGAGAACCTTCCCATCCCTTCCACTCCTATTTCATATAAAAGCCAAAGGGAATTTTGCCATGGATTTAATTGGACTTGCCCTGAAATGTCAACTGTACCAGCATGTGCATGTGGCCTAACCAATTTTGGGTCTTCAAATGATTCACCACAATTTTTCAGACCAGATATGGACTTTAAACTAACTGAATATGTAAATTGTATCTTCAGCAGCAGGACTCCAGACCTGGGTGCACAGATCTCAGTGCATAGAATAAACTGCAGTGGCCACAGATACAGTTTATTAATCAATTATCTCTGTTTATTGGAGACCAGGATCTTCCTGCAGCTGCTAAACCCAATGACATGCAATGACAATTATGTAAACTTTCATGGAACTCCAGAAAAGCTATCAGCGGTTTCCTGGCTGTAATTTTTGAGCTGATCTAATCTGACATATGGTGATTTTTTGAGTCATTTGATAGTGTAGAGAGCTAAGTAAACCCCTCTCCAAACAGCCGTAAAAAGTGGCCCTGTAGTTTTTGTTACTTTTGGAAACCCAGAAACACGTTGCTGCAAATAGTCAAACCTGAACACAGGAAGGATTAGATCTTACAGCAGATCTTGACCTTGGGTGCATCAAACTTTTTTGAAACAAAAATATGTTTTCAGACAAATAACTTGTTTTTATAAAAGGAGTCGGCCTTCTGCAAAAGAGCATGACTTTTCATCAGAAAGTGCAAAATCTAATAGACAAAAAAGTTTTCATCCTAACATAGTGTTTTTGTCAACAGTACACTTGCTAAAAAAGTTCAGTTTTCAGGCATTGAAAATTAAAACATTTGTAAGGGCAGTTGAATTTTCAATGAAAAATTACACTAGTGACCCTTCTGCAAATGGCGGAAATTTATTCTGCCAATAAATTTCATCCAGACATTTTCCAGGGCCATATTTTTAAGTCTGTCTTAACTGGACTTCTGTTTCTTACTTTAGCTTAGGTCATTTGATCCTCTGAGAACTGATTGATCCTGTAAATCAACTATCTATACTTCTAAAGAACCTAAACTTCAAACTTCAGAACAGAATTGCATATCCAGGCCTGTCTCTTAAATATCTGGGAAACACAAACCAATAGAAAACCCATCTCAGAACATCAGTTTTACAACTGATACCTACACAGAAAAATAGAGATTAGCCTAAAAAATTTGTATTAGCTTATGCTGAACTGCATAACTTGCTTACCAGTAATGTCACATCTATGTTTAATGGAAAGAAAACGTTTGCAGAAAACTGAAGTACACAAAAATGGTGTCTCACGATCATGCAGCAGCTCCTGGACAGAACAGAACTCATCCTGCTTCACCTCCATCAGCATCTTAATAATAAAGACTGCATGTAGATGAGATTCCTTGTTTCCACAGAGGCAATCTTGCTTAAATTTGCTGTAATTGACTTAAGAGCCAGGGACCCCACTCAGAGGTATAAGGGAAGGTGCTGGGGATGTGAAGGGATTTGGTTCCACCAGCAGCTGCAGCTGCTGCCTATGCCCTATAGCAGTTGGCATGTGGGGAAAAAGGAGGTGAAGAAAAGGGCCTAACCGAAGAGTAGAAAAAAGTGGATACCAGTGTGAAGCTGATTTCGTGTCTGCAGCTGAAGCAGAAGCAGAGAATATCAAATGTCAGAAGGAAGTTTATCCTCGCAAGCTTTCCAGCCCCATTTTGCACAACAAAGAGATCTGGCTAGTTCAGATAAGGAGTGGATGAACATCCCAAGTTTCAGTTGCTTATTTATCTGAGCCACTTCACTCTTCACTAAACATCTCTATTCTTAGAATGATGCAAGTCCCTTGATTAAAACAACGTGGCACATTACCGGAATACCTCAGTTCCACTGTGCGCTGCCTGTCCCACCCCCAGAGAGCCATCAGAAAACCTGATTCTCTCCTCTCAAGGTAGCAAAATTCCCACCAACCTCAGTGGCATCAATACTAGGCCTTGGTAAATATTTTCGATCCATACACAGGTGGTCTTATCCAGTCGTTCTCAACAAGGGAGGATATTCCCACACACACCTTTCTTAAATAAAGTTTTTCTTTGGCTTTGTTTGTACAGCAATGCAAACACCTTGCATGGAAGGGATCTTTTATTCCAGCTGCTGGAATGACAACTGCTTACAATAATTGAGAAGACCGTATATCGATGGGTCCCTGTGAAGAAGAGAAAGGACAACCTTGTCATGGCATAGACCTGCCTTTCCCTTTGAAACCTTGCATGCTTCAGTCAAATTCTTGTCTCTCTCCACCTGTCTGTTCAACCTTTTTCGATATGCTGACTTAGAAGACTCTTGACCAAAGAGCAAATCCCTGTATAGCAAATGTGAGTCTGTAAAAAGTAAGCTCACTTTTCTTAGCTATCTTCTATCAAGTTATTGGAAGTGCTCTCTACGCTTTCTTTGATGATCCACATATGGAAAATCTTTCCTGCTCACCAGCCTTGCAGAGACCTCCCAAAAAACAACCCTGACTTATTGAAATGTCACTTATCCATCACAAAGATGGAGCTGCTTTCGGGAGAGCTGAGCTGCAAATCACTTGCTCAAGTCTCAGTACATAAAATTGCTGTTCTGTACCTGGCTAAAAATATAGAGAGGGCACGAGTTCAACTGCACATCCAGACGTGGTTACTTTTTCTCTACTAAACTCAAAATTATTATCCTTAGGTGAAAAACTCTTCTCAGATTTACCCCATCATCTGTCACCCTGAGGGTAGTGGACCCTCACTGTCTCACCTTCTCCTCTCATCTGACATCTACCTCCTACCAGGTCCCACCAACACTGTTAAAAATCTCTCCTTTACATTCATGTGTAAGTGACTTAGTTCATAGTTCCTTCCAATATTTTCACATCTTTGGATGTTTCACCTCCTTTTAATATCTATTTCCATTTCTTTCACTTGGCAGTTAGACTTCAACCAATTTAGCTTGAATAATCACTTAGTCTGATTTACTCCGTATGTAAATTAATCTGTCATATTATTTGTTTGAAGAAATTTTAGCTATTGTTTGTGTGCAAGATGTTATTAAGTTTCATCCTATGGCATCAGCACAGTTAAAATTATCACCTAGTTCGGCTCCCTCACAATTCAGATTCATTTTCTAATGAGCTAAAAATTAACAAGGTAGATATGGGTCATTAGAAATATGTATTCATGTTTACCAAAACCAAATTGCACAGCTGCAATAGAACACATCATTTTATGCATTGTGGTAGAAAATGACATGACTCCAGGAATTTCAGATGTTAACCAGCATTTTTCTAAGACTGATAATTATCACAATGCACAACATACAGAATTCCCCTAGACATTGTCTGCAGATAGTCTGCCACTGCAGATCTCTGCATAACCTTAAGACCTGACCTGAATATGGTTCCCTGTTTTCTTTATACTCACCTATGAGAACCTAGCATTTCAGCAGTTTGCAACTAATCAATTAATAGGTCACTCATAGACTGTGATGTAGTCAAATATTAACATGAGAAGAGAGCAATTGACCTCCTCCTGTCACTGCAAAACCTTTCCAGTGGTGATTTCAGTGGGTGAAAAAATATTAACCAGCTCTGCTGGGATCTCCATGAACGAACATCCCACTCTCAAACTGTAAAACTTCACTTGCCCTCTGGAATACAGCATCATCAGCCTGTCACATATTAGGGATTTCCCCTTCACGCTGTTGACATACCTCAGACTCAGACAGATCCCAGTAATTAACCAGCTTGTTGAGGAAGGAGAAAGAGCTTACGGTCTATCTATGGAATTATTTCTACACCAGTGAGGACAATCCTTTTCTTGAACCTATGCTCATCCTAAGCTTGCTTGCTTATTACTTTGCACAGAGAGGCAGGACTGTGAATCTAGTGTGTACTCCTGACCCTTTCTCTCAGAGGATGGACTTTGTGAAGAGTTGCTCAGGTTTTATTCCCTCAAGCCAGCAGATGGATTGTTTTAAGCTCCAACCTTGTCAGTTTTCAGGAAGGTAAACTGCTCTGAATCTGGATCTTGCCCAGAAAAAAATTAGAAGCTGTAGGTCATGGTTTGTGCTGCAAAACTGGTGCCAGTGATTTCGTGGCAGATAATCACACGAAGTGATGAGTCAGATCTAAACAAATGTGGCTAGATCGTGTCAGAAGGGTACAGAGCCACCAGAAATGCTGTCTTTTACATTAATCATAAAAGCAAAGTTCAATCCTTGCCTCTGCAGGTACATTAAAGCTAGTCCCTCTGTGTGCTCTTTGTGGACTACTAACTCTGATGCCCTTCATAAATCCCAGCCTGGTGAAAGATGCCGGATTCCCCAGTAGACATTGGCAGGATAAAGGTATTTTTTGTTTCCTAGGAACCTGCGGTTGAGCCATTCTCTGCTTTTTGTGGGTCTTGTCTTCAGCAAAGAAAGAGAGATTTATTTTTTTTTACAAAGTAAAATTTCTCCTCAAAAATTTCTGGGGTTTGTCATCTCTCTTTGTCACTTCTTTCTTGTGGAAAAACTTAGCATACCACTGGCTGGAAAAAAAACAACTTTCTTGTTCATGAAAGCTCCATATCTAAAAGTCTATGAATCATTTCAATGAAAAAAGTACCTTCCAAAGCTCTCACTAGGGAAAAAAAAAAAAGGAAAAAAAAAAATTCAACAGGTTGTGGCTGTGGAGGGACTTAGTGCTCTTAAACAAAAGCCACCTTTCACCTCACAGACCTGCCTGAACCAGTTCAAATTTCTTCCTCAGTTCACCATTTCCATTGCAAGTGCAGCTCTGGGAGGTCAGACTTGGTGTTTCAAATCCTTTTGAGCAGATATAAATACCTTTTTTATGCTGATACAGGCAAGATGGGCTTCAAAATGCCCATCAGAGCTTGCTGACCCTCCTGCAGTCTTCTTGTTCTTTGTGGAACTATTTCTTTTTGTGGAAGTGGTGGAAATCTGGGGGCAACAAAAGGTGGAAAGCATGCTGCGATACTGCTGGGCAAGAATGGTGTGTCTGCGCTTCTTCTGGAGGCTCCATCTTTACAACCAGATTTGTGAACACCGAGAGGATGGTTTGGCTCTGTCATTTTTGCCATGAGAGTTAATAAATCTATATCCACAACATCATACTTCCACAGAGAACCCAAACCCAGTGATCTTCCCAAAGCCATCTAGCTTCCAGAGCCACGTACAAAGTCAGGCCTGTAATTATGTCTGTGAGAGACAGACCAGGTAATGAATGATAGAAATGAGTCAGAAGGGGGAAAGGACACAGTAACACCCTCTCAGCTCAGCATTCAGGCAGTGAATGTGGCCATCAACAGGCAAGAGCAAAGATGGCGAACCAAGTAGTGCAGCTCCTTTCCCTATTCCTCACTCAACGGTATCAGTGGGAAGGAAAATGGGGCGCAAGGGCCAGAAGGGAGTTACAAACAGCTTCTTCGGACTGGATTTTTAGCCTTGTCCAGGAGAGCATGATTGCAGAGGAAGAAGAGCCGTCAGTCTGTGTAACCTCTCTGACGGCTGTGGAAGGTGGCAGGAAGAAGCAAGACTTGGTGATTACTAATTTCTTCACGTTGGAGGCAAGGAAGACAGAGTGCAGCTCAGGTAATGATAGTAGAAGCTACTTTAGGAAGTCATGATGCCAGATCCCAAACTAGGAATTAAACAGGTATGTTAGGACAAAGAGAACATGCCATGATTTAATAGATGGTAAGGAAAAAGACCCTGGGCTTTTCTGTGGAGACATGTCTGTGGAGATAACCTCCAGCCATCCTGAATGGTGATAAACCACATGCAATAATGATCTCTGCACTTCATTAATGACTGAGCAGAGTTTGCAAAAGATGCTTCACTTGGGTCCTCAGGACAGGTCTCTACTCATGGTGGAAATGAAAAACTAGTCGCCCTCTCACACTAATCAGCTGGGTGGCAGCTGGCCTTTGGGAAAACAATGAAAACCTCTCACACTAGCGACAAATTCACTTTCTTAAAGTGACTACCCAGCTGTAAAATGGGAAGGTTGGAAAAAAAAAAAAGACAAAGAAAAAGACAAGGAAAAAACCCTTTCAGGATTATTCACTTTTCTAAATTACACCCTTCTTATTCCCATAATGCCAGTCCAACAATTGTCCAATTCTCCTCTTTGTAAATTAAACCCCATGAAGAAAACGCTTTTCCCTTTTCATCATAAAAATGTAGGTACGTAAAAGTACTGACCCTATGAATCAGGGGTCAATTATTATTTCTAAATGTGTGCTTACAGACAGGCAAGTAGACACTGGATAGACCCCAAAAGGCTGTGGACTGTGTTCTGGCTGCCTATTACAGTCATTAAGTAGGTGATTCATTGCCTAGTATTTAGGGCTGCCAGACTGTGCCTCTCTATGCAATAAAGAGGGAGAAGGAGTTACAACATCAAAGTCAGGCACTCACAGTCGGCCATCTGCCTAACACTTTGACTTATGTCTCTTTATTGTACATGGATCAGAGTCTACGATGGTGTACTCTGATCACCTACCAAACATCAGCACCATTCTAGGTACCCACGTTCATACCAGGGGCACTGCTCGGTAATAAAACCAACCCTATCTAAGCTGGGATATGAACAAAGCACAGAAGGTCACTGCAAACAATATATGAAGGAAGGCTGGCAATGCTTTAGAGAAGAATGGCAAAGAAATCACATTTGATGCTGTGTTCACCCTCTGTGGTTTCATGGAGTGGGCAGTGGGCTGCAAGTCTACAGCAATGCATGACACTCCCCACTCCCCCAGCATCTCTATGGGCTGATCTCAAGATGCTTTGCTGAAGTGAGCGAATGGTATTGATCCCCATTTTCCCAAGGAAACGGAAACGTCGTAACATCACCGAGGTTGCACAATAAGAGTCAAACACAAGTGGTTGCTCCCCAGAGTCCCACTTAACGCGGGGAGGAAGAACTGTAAATTGGCCTGCTACCAACCTCCAAAGCAGCATTTGAAGCCAGGACTGCATTGTTAATCCCGTGCTTAATCCACCCCAGTGCAATATAGTCGCAGGCAATTAGCATGTCTTTGTTGCATGAACTCTCCTGCAATGTATGCAGGGCTGTCAAAACCACAGGTCTGCTGTGATCTTCTCAGTTCAGACGAAGCATTAACCCTGGAACGGAGGGAGCAGGTGGAGGTGTTTTGGCAAAGCTGCTCTTCCCTCAAGAGTCGGAGTGCATGGCTTCCTGAACAAGCCCAGCCCTGTTTGCTCACTTAATTGTACAGCTACAGGTTTGTTTCCAGCTCTCGCTCTTGTCACCGGGCTGCGTAAGACCTGCCAGGCTTCACATGCCAGGCGTGAGACCTGCACGCTTGACTCCTGTCTCTGTCTCTAGTACGTCAGGCAGTGACGGAGCGATGCCGCAGGTGACGCCAGCAGAGAGTGAATCACTGCGGTGCAAAAAAGCTGCCGTGCATCAGGTGCCATGTAAGTGGCACAGCTGGGCCACCAGGCAAATAGTGGCAACATACTGCGTGGCTCGGGATCATTCCTGCACGGCTGATTCACATTTCCTATTGCTAAGAACCAGACCAGGCCATGCACTGACAAGCAGGGAGGGATGGTGGCTACCAGGAGCAGTTACAGAAAACAGGGTTGGGCGCTAGGGGCAAGGGGGTTCTGGTGGTTTGGCTCATCCTTGCACAGCAGAGCCACTGCATAGGACATCTCCCTATCACACTTCTGCCAGTGTGAAAGAAGGAGCTCCATACAATGTCTGGGCAACTCTTTGACAGCTACCTGTGAAGCCCTTTAAAAGGACCGGTGTCTTCTAAGTGAGCTGATCAGCTTAATATACTGAATATTCACATATCTGAATACCCCATTCAGCTGAGTAGCTAGTCTGGGACTTGCTTCGGAGGACAATATTTAGGAAATATTGTTGCAATAGTAATGTATTTATTCCTATTTGCTGATTTGGCAATTTTGAGCCTCACCTGTTTTAGATTGCTCATTTCTATTGCGAAAACATAGACACGCTCACGTAATTCATCGTGCTCACATAAGTCTGTGTTCTGCTGCTGTGTTTATTTGAGATTCACTTGAGAGGGAGATAAAATCACTCTGGCTGAGAGGCTTTATCTTGCCTATCTGTTCCTCAAATGGGTCTATTTGACTTGGAAAGGAAGAGGATAATTTGATTCCTAACAGAAAATGTCCTCCTTTGATCCGATGTTTCTGCAGAGTTGCCCATTCCCCAATAGATCTTTCTGTGTGATGTTTTCCTTTTGTTTTCCCTCATCTCTGTCTTATTTTACAATAACACATTTGAGATAACCCACTCTTCTCCCAGGGAAACATCATATCTAGCCCATTCACAGACAGGCATAACGGTAAAACTCACAGCACTGCCTCCTGTACCATCCTGCGTCTTTAGATGATAAACACTATCTGGCTGGTCTTGCATTTAAGCCAGCAGATGCTAGTATTACTACATTTCAAAGGACCTCAATCAATCCATTTCCTTCATTGTCCCACTCTCGCAAAAACCTAGACAGAGAAGCCCGAGGCTTTGTAGTTTTTGAAGTGCTCTAATCTGGACAGATCTTACCATTGCTGTCATAATTGATTAAGCAGTTGCCAGCATCCTCTGCATCTCCTGAGAGCTGTCATGGTTCACATTCATCGGGGCATGCTCCAAAGTTCACACACTTCCACAAGGCACAGCTCAGCGAGAGTCGGGCATCATTAGAATAACAATACTTTGCACTTGCATCTCGCCTTTCATCACAGGCTCCCAAGGCACTTTGCAAATACTCAGAGTCCATTTCTGCTACCCATTGTCACACTCTCTTATACTGTACAGCAATCCTCTCCCCTTCCAAAAATGTTCCATGGAGCTATTTGCAGAGCGAGATACACCAAGGACAAGTAAACACTTATCAAAAGAGTGTCACGATGCTTTTGAGAGATAAGTGTTATTCATGTTTTACAAATGGAAAAACTTAATGGCTGTGTTTGCACTGGTCTGCTAAGGGTGGCTGAAGGCTGCCCTTGAGACCAGACTTGCCTGTGTCCCACAGCGAGTGCCTGCAAGCATTGCTTCAGGCAGGACCAAAGTATCCCCATGCAGGATTTTGTGAGCCCAAAATATAGGCTTTGTCATACAGGCTGCTTGCAGACAGAGTGTGAAGGAGCCATGCGCATGGGAGGTGGATATATTGGGGAACATACTGCATTTACAGGTGATTTGGAGCATCTTTTTTCAGTCCTCCACGTGATTTACCAAAGAGGATGCAGATGACTCAATGTGGGAGCCAACACAGAGCACAGCGTTCCTAAATTCCTGCTCAATGTCTAGTCACTACAACTTCCCATCTTTCACTAACCCATACATTCATTAGCTGTTTATTTATTGGCTGCAAAAAAGTATGTATGAAATGTATTTTTACAAAAAAATAAAATTGGAATTTTCCATGATCCAAACAAATAGAGGGATACTCATCCAATCTGTGAGCACAGACGCAGATGCTGTGGAAACATGCTTTTTATGGGTGTATTTAATGCATGTGCAAAGCTGGGAGAGAAAAAATCAGGCACATGTTCATGAGGGTGTTCATTCTGTAGGAAAGGAGGCTGGCTGTGTGCATGTGCGAGGTAATTTTAAAATGAGGAAGTGTATGTAGAAGGGGATATTCCCCTCCACAAACAACTGGGGGGGGCTGTCTTCTCTTCAGGCTGGAGGTCTATGAGCAAGTAGGCAAGCAAGAACAAGGGAAGAGGCAACAGATGGAGAGAAGGAGGCAGGAACAGGCCCCAGTTCGGCTGAGGGACTCGGTGTCTTTACTGGCTGCAGAAAAGCACAAAGGGAAGATTCAGCACAGGTCAACATTGAGCAGAGCCCTGTCCCGGAAGGCTGAGACATTGCAATTTACCTTATATCTACTCATTTCTTGGATGCTTCTTAAGATGATGACTTTGCACCTCTACTTATCTGCTCTCTCCTTTTCTTCTGTCCAGACTTAAACAGAGAGAAGACAGCAGGTTACTAAAATAAAATAAAACAGCTTACTAAAGAAAGGGCAAACTGACTTGGAAAACCAGGAGCCATCTCTACTCCTACCAGCTGGAGTTTCTCCCACTTCTACAGCCATTAAAGTTATGAAATGTTTGGATGTTTTACTAATTCCATTAAGAACCAGAAAGGCTGTTCCCACCATGACCAGAAAATGAAACAGCAGCAATCACACGGGAAAAAGCTCAACTTTCCAGACTCAGCAGTTTTATTAGCGCAAATACCCTCCAGATAGACAGCCACACATTTGACTGCTTCCTTACACTGAACCTAACTCAGCCTGCAGAGGCTAACCCGCTGTTACTAACTTTCTTCTCCAGCTTGTTTCACCAGAGAAGGAATGGCCCACCGATGAGGACTCTGAGCTAGGCTTCAGACATGTATTTTTTTTCTCTCGCATTTGTGGACTGCCTGAGCGGTTTTGGGCAAGTCAATAATTGTGTCTGTGTCCCAGTTCTCCAGCTGTGAAATGGAAATAATAGCACTTCCATGCAGCAAAACGGCATTAAGAAGGTTAATTTTGAGGCACCTGGTATATGATGCCAATAAAAATCTTGGAACCACCATTTCCCAGGCTCCATCTCCAGCCTGGGTCTAGTTCTTCCCTAGGACTTCTCTAGAGAAGAGAAGTCTTTAGCAAATGCTAATGTGACAAGCATGGGGCTTTTCTTGTGGTGTTGTGTATGCTTTTTCCTCACTCAGCTCCTGGAGTCATGTGATTCTGGATAATGCTCTTCATTAAAATAAAGCCTAAATTTCATAGTCAGGAGATTGCAGTGTAGGGGGTGGCAAAGGAAAGAAATTAATGCCTAAAAGCATGAATACAAAAGGGGAGCAACTGAAACAGCCCAATATTAGTTATTTTAAAGTATCAAGATTTGTAAGCTGATAGAGGTTTTATTAAGGATAAAAAAATGATTTGTAAGTGCAGAGCTGACAATACTGAGTTTCGTTCTTCCTGGTTTTTCCCCTTCAGGTGCTATTGCAGTACAGATCAGATCAGCACAATTCACTCCAATTCACCAGTACAGGCACCTAAATTACAACCCCAGCACCGCCTAAGTCTTTGAGAAAGTGAAACAGTGCTCAGAGCTGAGTTTTGAAGCCAGCTCACACTATGGCAATCTTGCTCGCTAGGCAGCAATGTGACGAGTGTATTAGCATTTAGTAAAGGTATATAAAGCCATGGTCCCTGCCTCAAGGAGCTTACAACATTGCAATACAGACAGAGGGACTAGAACAGGAAGCCACATAAAAAGAAAAAGAATTAAGCAGACATGTTGGTTACGTATTCCTGCAACCACATCAAGCTTGGTCAAAGGGAGGAAACTATTGTGTCCATGAATGCAATTCCCACTCATGAATCCAGGCCCTGGCAGTCGCGCGGGTCGGCGCGGGTCGGTGCAGATCGGCGCGGCTTCCCAGCGCCCTTTCCCAGGGCCAGCCCACCCTCCTGCACCGGGCTGTGCGGTATGCAACAGATAGGCATGCATAAGTTAGCTGTAAGCCACACATGTAATTAAATTACTGGCTGGTTCAGCTAGTGAAAGCAGGCACAAGCTACGTACAATCTGCTAACATTTTCAAACCCTGTCATTAAAAATTCCTCGCTCTCCAGCCTGTGCCAAACGCAGTGAGTAAAGTCTGCGGGTCCCAGGGCCCTGGTGCTCCCATCACAAGCCGCTTTCTTCCTACAGCAGCCATATTCCTGGCACAGCTGCACAGATCCCAGCCTGTCCCAGACCCCTGTACCCCAGAAGTGCCAAGACCCTCCTGCTAACTCTTCTACCCCAGGCTGCGGTGAATTGTGTGTGGTCTCAGCCCGAAAGGAGGGACAGCTGTGTCTGGCCTGGGTCTCGTCAAAGAGGGGCTGCCTGTTCTTCCTAGGAAGCTGGAAAATTCCCAGGCAATCACACAAAGGAAAGAAAATCTTCTCAAGAGCCGAGGAAGAGAGTCAGACACACAGGACCATGGAGGGACTTGCTCAAGGTCACACTGCAAGTCACTGCTGGAGCTGGGCTGAGACATGAGGACCCCCGGTCCCTAGGCTGTACTATGCTCTCTTCCCTTAAACAAACTCGGACCAAAGCAAATCAGGATAAGAAAATGATCAGACTAAGGAAACTTTCTCTAATATTAGGGATGCCAGAACCTCCAGAAGATGATGCTGGTACCAAGAACCCGTTCCTAAAGCTGTACAGAAAGAGATTTGTCCTTGACTGCTCTGTGGAGCTTAACTATAACTAAGATCACTCCAGTTTCTTTGGGTATCCTGAGTCCAAAATAGCAAGTTTCACAGTTTAAGCCACATTGTGGAGGCACAAGGGGCAATATAACCTGATCTTTTTTAGCAGAAGCGGTCAGTATCTCTCAGATATTTAGCATTCCTCTGCAGAAACCCATCAGGCTGCTGCACGGAGTGCTGCACATCCTGCTCTCCCTCTGTATAGTTTATTGCTTTCTTAAAGAGAAAAAGTAAATGGGCCAGATCTGCAGCTGACGTAAATCAGCATTTCCCTCCTGAAGTCAATGAAGCTACACCAGCGGGCACTAGCTAAAGATCTGGCCCAGTGAGTTTAGTGCCATGAGGTTATGAATCACTGTTATTATGTGGCGCTGCATGTAATTGCCTGATCCCTTCTCCCCATCTCCCCAAGGGGTCCAGAGCAGCCCTCCTCGTAATGCTGCCAGCAGCAGGGGGAGATGAGAGTGTAATGTTCAATTATCTTTTGCATGTTTTTCCAATAGTAAATCACAGCAGGGGATGTGACCCCCTGCTAATTGGAAGTCATGTCCTGTGGGGTTCTCCTCTTCCCTTTTGCTCCAATGTATATATTTGTATTAAATATTGGTAAATGGCACAAATGCAGAGAGGTGGTAGATTCTGTGCAGTTGCAGCCTAATGAAGATTTCTCTCACGGATCTGTTTTTCTCTAGTTTCAAAAATGTTCAATCATGTTTATGCTAGGTTTTAGCATGAGAGGCTAAAGCTGATGGAGATTCTTTCAGCCAAACCTGACTTAGATCAACTGAGCTGTTCCTGTGTTAGAGGAGGATAATGTTTCTTTCACTACCATCTACCACAAGGTCTGAAATCCCTCCATGACCTCTTTGTGTTTCAGAAAGGACGAAACCTCAAGATGGTAATGCAGTAGAGAGGAAGCATTTCTGTGTACCTCATCAGCAAGCCAGTTCAGGTTTTCAAAGGGACTTAATCCGGGTGAAATTCAACCCCGTGTCAATGAAGCACTTACCTACATTCCTCCCAAAGCTCAGCAATAAGGCATAGGCACCGAGGGGTGAGATTGTCAGGCAGAGATTTCCCAGGGGGGGTACGCAGGCTGTGACACCCCGCTGGCACTGGGGTGATGGGTGTGTTCTCTCATGTATTACCCAGGCCCGACAGCACACCTCCTTCTGTTTTGGACCAGGGTCACCAGACCTTCTGGTGGTGTGTACCGTCCCAGTGTGGAGCTGCTGCTTCAGGCACTGTGCAGAGAGGCCACTGCTCTCCCCATGCTCCCTTCACCCCTTAGGTCTGTGCCTCAGGCTTTTACAGCCTTGTAAGCCCATGGGACACAAGTACCTGGTCAACCTGTTCTACACGATGTCCCCAGCAGTGGGGTGGCTGCTCTGGAAAGAGCACTGGACCGTAACCAAGCATGACCTCCCAGCAACGTTACCACCAACCTCTTCCTCCACCCAGTGCCAACATATCAAATATGCTCTCATCCCATAAACCAACCCAGCCCTGTCTCACATGGGGAAGGATGATACTTGAGAAGCCTGTTACATCACGATGCTGTGAGACACAATTACACACCTTTGAAATGTACCCAGCACCTATTGCATCATGAGAGATGTACCAAGAATATGATTAGAGAAGGATAAAAGGTGTTTCTTTAATAACGCATTAGCCAACGTGTTTAATGAATGTATTTTAAATGCCAACTGCAGACAGAACAAGGTGTATTTCGACACACATTAGCTGATCAAGGGAAACCTCAGGAGGAAGTCTAAAGGGAACGCATGAACTTGGCAAACTGGAGAATCCAGCCCACAGAGAATTTAATGGGAATTAGGGCCCTAATTCAGCAAGGTATTTAAAGACAGATTTTTAAAGGTACTTAGTGAGTTAAACATTTAAATATCTTTAAAAATCTCATCCACCAACATGTAATGATCTCTAAGTCTGTGTTCGGATCCATCCCTGTTCATTTCAGCAAAGTAAGCAGTACTAAAATGCTCTGCTGAATCAGGACCTAAATCAAATTTAACAGGCTAATCCAGAAATTATCTAAATCCTATACAAGCTACTAAAGGAAGATTCCTCCTCCCATTTTCAGGTTTTGGAACCCTTTTGTGAAATCACTTCTCAATATTTTATTAAATTCTGTGGGTTGGTTACAAAAAAAAAATCCATAGCTAAGTAATCATTTTGTGTCAAATTCTGTCAGACCTTCTGAGAAGAGCAGTGAATTTTAAACAGCAGAATCGATAATCAACCACTATACAATAATTTGGAGATTTGCAACACACAAGTAGCCACACGACACATGGAAATGATGTTTTATAAACAACTCTTCTCCTCTTTTATGTTGGATTAGGAATACGAGTCACAGTTGCCTCTGAACACTAACTCACTGGGAATCTTAGAGGAGGAGGAAGTGAGAGGAAGCTCAGATACCACGGGGATGGGCACTGTGTAAGAGCACAAATCAAATCTAGTAAGTCCTATCCTCAGCGAGTGAAAGTGGCAGAGAATTAGGGCAAGTCAGAGGTTTAAGCATCTGACTCAACTGGATGGGCAGAGAGTGAAGAAGTCCCTGTATCAGGATTCCCCCACTCCAACTGGCTGCTCATAAAAAAAGTTTGCAAACACATTTTAAGAGGGAGCAGGAGGGATTGATAAGGTGAACTCTCTAGTTGACACTCTGTAGTTCTTTCACCCCTGCAGTGAAAGCAAAAGCAATCTTGGCCAGATCTTGAGAGAGTGAGAAGATCAGATACTGGTGATACTACTTTAAAGTGTCTCCAGAAGAAGTGGCTGACACCACATGCTGCAGTGAAAACCTGATAAGCATCAAGTACTCGACAAAGCTTTCAATATAAGAGCTTGAAGTGTAATGTGCTTCTTTTCACCCCAAGGAGTCTCTGCCCACATCTCCAGAGCATGAAGTACCCTGGCTGCCGGTGGTGCTGCACAAGCACCATGGCTTTGCCAGGTCCTGGATCCACTCTTGGGGGAAAGCGTCCACGTATAGACAGCTGCTGCAGCAAGAAGGTGTGGTGGCATCCCGTCCCCTGTCACCTCACTAGCCTCAGGGAGCAGCAAGCTCCACCGCTGCCCTGCTTCCCCCCCTTGCAGCCCCCACCCTGTCACGGGCAAGTGTTACCCTCAAAAAAAGTTGAGAGCATTTTTTCAATAAGGGCAATATAGGAAATGTTTTGGTCTGTATTGCAAAAATAACCGCTTTACAAAAAAAAGCTCCATCATGCTGGGCAATAGCCCCAAAGGTGCTACTCTCAGAATGCACAAGTGTAAGAAATTGGACCACACGTGTCTTTTACCCACATTGCTATGAAGGGGAAGGCTTGGGGGTGGTGGGGTTTTTGGTGAATATAGTACTGCTTTCGAAAAGGCATTTTAAACTACATTATTTCCTAGGGCAAATTATCACATGTTTTGGGCCCAACCTGGGGTACAAAGATCATCAAGTACAGCTATTTGATTAGATGTGTGAAAACATCATGCTCCTGAACAAAATTGTGCTGCTGAAACCAACCTGTACTGGTGTGAATTATGCTGACAAAACCCACTCAGCTAGCAGAAGGGTTGTTGGTGTGATTCCGCTGCTGCTGGTTTCACAGTGAAAGAGAGTGGCTGATACTGGTGGTATAACTGATATTACAAAACATTTTAGGCTGAGCTGGGATCCTTGGCTCACTAAACAGCTGCAACACCATAAGATATAGTTGAAATGTCATTGCCTTTACACAAAATGTTCCTGGCCAGCAGCTCTGCTGGCAGAGTGCTTTCTGTGCTCACACATACTGCCTAATTCCCTTCAGGAAAAATCACCTGCAGTCGCTCCTGCAGTGGGCTGGAGTGTGGAGCAGGGGAAATTGGACGTGGGATGCTCTGCTGCAGGATCGGTAACATCCTGATGGGCAGGGCAACCTCCTCAGCCCACTCAGCTGCATCTGGAAGAAGGCAATTATTTCCAACTTCTTTGAGAACATAGCTCAGACCACAAAAGCTTCACTTTTGCTGTCTAACCTTTCTCACCAGCCAAGCAAAATCAGGCAGGCATCACCTGAGTTTTTCATCATATTTCTCACCATATTCCCAGCCACCATGACAAAGGTCTGGGGTGTGTTTGTGGCCTCATCCTACATTTATACGGGGAGTTCTACGTATGTAAATACACGAGCATAATTTTTAATGTAAATTATACTGTGCAGGCAGTGAAGTGTGAGGTTTGTGTCCACACTCTTTCCCCCTCTCAACAGACTGCTTGTGGCTTATCTCCACTGTCCTGCGTGGTGGCAAGAAATCCAAGGTAGCCAAGACTGCCAGTGACCTCTCTGCCCTATCCACACACGCTGTGTGCGGCATGATGTGAACTGCCTACAGACAGTCCTTCTTCATCTGGAGCTGATTGCCCTTGCTCAAGAACTGCAGGTGACCATCCCTCAGCTCCACCGCTGCAGCAGAACATGTTGGTTCTCCCTCCTCCAGTTCAGGACCACCAGCAGCTCTGTTTCAAACCAAGTACTTGGACTGTTTTGAGTAACCTGGTACAAACTAGACAGCATCTTTCCTGTAGACCCCTCCACCAGCAGTCCTTGTTGAAGGCTGTCTTTGGCAGAGGGTCAATGACAAACAGGCAGAGAGCATTCATGAGTTAAACCAGAGAGTTGCAGCCAGCAACTGCTGTAGCTGGAAGGATGCTGGCAGCTCACCTCTGTGCTTAGTGACAACATGGAAACTCTGTGGAAACTCATTAAAGCAGTGGCTTGCCCTGGTCTTCACTTCAGTGATCAGCATCAGAGGTCTCCCCCGGTACTGCTCACTGGGACTGTTTCCAGAATGGTATGAGTAAAATAGCAGTAAGAGCAGAAATGTTAGTAGCTTAGCGGGTCAGAGGCCAGTGGTACAGTTACAATAGGCTAGAACCTAATCAAAATCCGGGAAAATCTCACGGTTTAGGGGAAACGATTACAATGTTCCATTTCAGAAGAGAAGTAGAAACCTAAAAAATTTCCTTGGGGCACAGAAATGGGGAAAAAAATAAGGAAACACTGAAATAAGCAAATGTTTGAATATCCCCCACTATCTATAGTGGCTTCTAGAGTTTCTTCACATGGAAATTCTACGATCTTTGAAAGCCTGATCAAATCCAGACTTTCAGAGTTGGAGAACAGCAGCTGCTGACTTTTGAGCCTGGAAGTGGAGCCTGGAAGTGTCAGTGTCCCAGCATAAGCTGAGATGGTCAGATTGTCCAAACTCCCAAGAGCACAGTAGTGGGATGAGCAGTGGCTCCATGACCTGATGGCACACCAGCTCCATTTCACTGCATCTGTGGTGGCATGGTGTCAAAGAGTCTACAAGCTCTAGAAACCACAGCCCTTTGGACTGTCTGCATGAGATATGTGCTCTAGGGTTGTATTTTCTGGAAGCTTGCACTCCCTGCTATCATTCAGCAAGCAGAGAAGAGACTACACACAGGTTTTGACAGAAGTCTCCTTGGTCAAAGCCTCTGAAGTGAATATCTAATTGCAGCTGACCATTTTTCCTGTGTTTCTTCCTGAGGAGCCTGTGAAGACCTGGAGGAAGCAAGGAGTCCCACATTGTAAGCTTCTACGCACTTGATGAGTCCAAAGGAAAACCCAGACTCAAGTGCTGGGAATATCAGGGTCAAATCCTGCCTCCACTATTGACTTCCCCTGTGGCCTTGGGCAGATAATATCACTGCCTTGCCTAAGTTTCTACAAAACATGAGGATGTCTGAGTTATCATTTTTAAAACACTTGGGTGACATAAAGTACCATGTAAAGAGCTACTCCCATGAGTTAAGCTTTGCAGTGCTGGGCTTATGGGTAATTGATTGCTACTAACTTTATTTTTTAAGTGGGTTTCACGTGTATATTTTCCCACAAAAATGTTTCTTTCGGTGTGTAACTCAAAACTGTCAGGTTTGATTTCATGTGTTGTGCAGAAAGCAAGAGTAGGTTGTATGTGCCCTACAAATCTTACAAGAAATCTTTACAACTGCCCGTTGACCCAGTGTATGAAATTGCATATACTAGAGTGGGCATTTCTTATGGTTTTCTGTTGAGAAAGTGAGAGGAAAATACCTTTTGTTCTCTGTTGAGGGTTTAATTTATGTGCAAATGTCCTTTGGGTTTCCTGTGAACGGGAAACCAAACATGGTGAGGGGAAAAAAGAGAAAAAAAAAAAAAACCAAGCCAAAAAACCCCCCTGGCACATAAAAAACCATGAACTTTGATTTTTATCAAAGCATCTCACATTTCTGATGCTTTTCAGCAGCACATATTTGATGACATATAACTCAGCAAATGGGAATGAAGAGGCAAATTAAATAAAGCAAGCAGTTCACAAAAATGTATTGCAACTGGAACAGGCCTGCAGGAAGGATTAAGAAACAGAGTCACAAGTATGGGCCTAAAGGTTTGTAAGTAACTACTAATTTCAGTTCATTAAGAGGAGATGCCTGAAAAGGCCTTCACTTCCAGAAAGCAGTAAATTGTCAAGGATTTCTGGAAGATGAGCCACTTTCAAAAGTAGACATGCAGGAGAGCAAAAGGTAAATTAAAGCCCATGAGAATTAGTTACGTAAATAATTTTGAGGACCTAAGTCTTGTTTGCTCCAGGTCTTGGTGTCCCAATACTTTTGGGACAAAACTTAGACCTGCTTCCCACAGAAAAATCTTCTGGAATTACAGCCAGGGGTTTCTGAATACATCATGACACTCCTGCCACTGGAACAGATATCTGGGAGTAGACGGATGTCCTCTTCAATACTGAGATCATTTAAAAAACAATCCAAGCTGTGCAGCAGTGATTAAAAATTCCTAGTTAATGAATCTCAGCAGATATTTGCTTTCTTTTCAGCCTCTTGAGTTAATGATTTCTTTGCCAGATGACAGCTTTAACAGCTATGAAATGCATTTTTTTCTATAAAGTTCTCATGCAGTCTGAGCATGCATTGCACTTGCTTTCAAAATGAATAAAGAAAATAGGAAATAAGTCTTTTCAAACCTTATATGTTTAAAATCCCTAGCAACCCTAGGACACTTGTTTCTTACCAATCCTCGTCTTGGTTAAAGGCCACCTAATAGCTATACCTTTGTATGCATTAGAGCTGCACATGCGAAGCATACATTTACTACACTAACTTTGACTAAAGGTAGTGGAAAGGCTGGCCATGGCCCCAGATGGGGTCCTCCTCTCTGTGAGCAACAGCCTTGGAGTCAGTCAGTGGAAGGAGTAATTCGTGTGTAGGTTTCAAGATTTTAGATCTCATTTCTTCCTCTAGCATCCCCTCCTTGTCACTGTGGTTGTAAACGGGGCAGGTTTTCTTGCAGCTTCTACCACGGATGTGTATGAGGAACAGAACATGCTTGGTTCCCTTAATTTAGTATTTCACCTCATTTCTAGTATTTTGGTCCTTTTTGGCATCCTGTGTCTCTTGTATCCTGTGGCAGGTACAATGAAGCAGCAAGTTTGGGAGAAAGGGACGATAAAAAAGTTAAATACACAGAGACTTAACACCACATCACACTTACCCCGACGTCACACAGGCAGACACCAAAGGAAGATGTCCAGGTCTAGCCTGTTCCCACCCCCAGCCACCCCTTGCATCAGATCTAACAATCACCTTGAAGAATCTGGTCTGTTTGCTAAACCAGCAGAAAACAAATCTTTTTTTTCTTGTGTGTGGTTAGTTTCCATGTCAACTCACCGCACATTCGCATGTTCTGTAGACGCCATGTGAGGGAGGGGCAGGAATATGTGAGTGGGGGCAGAGAGGGGAAAGTAGGTTACATCGGATTAAATTGAACATCAAAATGCACCCCAAATCCCCAGTGGCACATCTAAATCTACCAACACAGTCAACAGAAGTCTGAATGGGATGCTGAATTACGTGAGGATCCATGAAGGCTTTTCGTCATATAAAGAGAAACTTGAAGGTTTGAGGGGTTTTTTAGCTAAAAGTTTCAGACTTTGTATCAGACATCAGGGAATTAAGGTCGTAAGCACAACGGTGAAAATAATGTTTAATGGTTTATTTTAATATAACAAAGATCATTTAATTCCAAGAATAATAGTAATCAACCTGCAGTATATTAATATTTAAAGACTGAAACGGTGTTAAAATGGAGAGTAAGGTTGTTTTATCATCAATTGTCCTTGTGAGTTATCCCTATCGTTAAGATTTGTTTTTCATTAAACTTGTAAAGTTAATGTTTGACAACTCTATGATACTGTAATAAAGTAAGTACTATTTTTACCAGCTACATGGAATGTACCAAATGTTACATAGGGTACCTAGCCTATAGGTGTAGTTCGTGCAGCACATATAATTTGGGTGATTTAGGGATTTAAAGAAAATTAATATTTGTGTTTCTGTTAGAGGAAAAGGTTAAAAAAATCTCTAAAACCTGTTATTAGAGATCTTGCTTTTCATTTTATGATAACAAGATGTTAAATTCTCCATGTATGAAGGTTGCAATGAAGAGTAATGAAGGGTGTTTATCTTGTAACTTTTTGTTTGTGCTAGGTAAGCAAACAATACTTCTCCAATCATCTGAAGACCTTTCATACAATTGCACAAAGCTGAACCTTACTAAAAAACGTGCATTTAAATGGCCTAGATTTGTCTCCATCTTTATTAACAATATGCAATATAAGGTAGAACTTGGAAAGTATTTTAGTAATATATACAACATTACTGATAACTTTGCTGGAATATAAGGTCCAGTTATCATATGCATTTTCAAAAACGTCAGTTCAGAAAATAGCTAAGAGGATAATGTGCTTTATCAGCTAAATCTGTCAGAAACATGGTTGTAGCACACACGGAGAGTTTGAATTAATTTTAGCAATTAGTTCAGGTATCGATGTTGAAGCTTATGCTGAAACATGCTAATTCCTGCCTGTGCCTATGCTAGCCCTATTAAAGACAGCTTGAGTGTCTCTGCAAATACCCACAGCTGCACTCTAGACTAAGCCAGAATGACTTTTGAAGCTAAGGTCAGGAAGAGATCCAGAAACATGACCTCAGCTCAACAGTAAACTCTGCAAATGTTGAATTTAATGGGATGGTAGCAAAAGCATAAAATTAAAGATGTGCTTTGCAGAACCACAGCCCATAAGATGAACTAGCACTATCAAATGCTCTGCAGACAACCAGAAGTCCATCAATATTTTGGGAACTGACCCCCTGAGGATCTGCCTGCATTCACAGCTCCATGGCCAAAGAACGTTCAGTTACACAGTGAATTTCTTGAGTTTTGCATCTGCCAGAAGGGAATCATATTGCCCGAAATGTTCGTGTTGCAAAACTACTTGCCCTTTCCCAGACATTCACACTGATGTGAGACATAAGCTCACCATGCTTATGCCATTAGTCAGATGGGACCTTGATGTCTGAACCAAGTGTTCCCTTACAGAAAACTGGGCCACTCTTGCTGAATCTGATAGATAAAATATTTATGAAAGGTGTGAGGAGCTCATTTGTTAAGATATGACTGGTGTTAGCAGAGTGTCTCTGACTGACATGAGTAATTAATTAAAAATACACTGAACTGCCTCACACAGACAGAATACAGATTTGAAGGGGGGAGGTCCAGGCTAAACCCATGTTTCTCCTACCAGCAGATGGTACTGGAATCCTGTTGCTGGAAGACCACATTCCCTCCCCACTAATTCTCACTTTTGTGGCTCTGCTCTGAAAAACACAGAATTGCCACGGTATGAAAAAAAAGAAGCATTTGTCCTTTGACAATAGACTCATTACAAAGTGCTGGTTCAGCAGAGCAGGAGAAGAACTAGAGGACCTGACTACTGCTACACAGTACTCCCTCCTGGTTTTCCAGTAAAAGTTTGACATTAAAAACCAGTTCCTACATAGAGCAGTGTTTCATTTAGCAGAATTACACATGTGCAAAAGATAAAATATTTATCAAAACTTCTACAAGTTAAGCAATTCCAGTAAGGATTAAAAGCTTTCTGTAAGCTGTCTATTTGCTGGAAAATAAGTCCCTTGTGTTTAGAACAAGGGTGAGGTCCGTGGCTATTCTTCATGACACAGTTGCATCTGCAGACCTTAAGAGTGTCATAGCCTTTATTCAATAAGTGTACCAAAGGAATGGTAGAATGAAGAGATTTGGCTGGGGGAAATGAGAATTCGGCAGCAGTGTTGACATGTAGGTGAAGGCTACACAAGAGACCTGCTGCCCCGTGCTAACTAGTAGCGCAATTCTTTGTTACCAGCCCCATGTTCTACATCAGCATGAACACCCTTCCCCTGCCCCAACCTTCCCTTTTGACAAAGCTTATTTCTCTGGGGTGAATAAAAGCACACTTTGAAACCTGCCAACTGCACCTCCAGTGGGAGAAGCTACTCCTACATTATAGGGATTTTTTGGTGTGAATCTCAATAAGTGTTTATAATCTTGACTGCGTATAGGCATAAATCCCACCAAGTTCTGAGGATTTGGTCCTATGGGCTTTAGCTTATCGACATGTAAAATAGAAATTAGAGTCTTTTCCTTCCTCACTTGAGCACTATGATTTGTCCTTTAGTGTGGTATTATTAATTATGTAGCACCAAGAACTCACTGGAAAATTTTCAGGCAACATCTATTCCAATAAATTAAATGATGCCAGGGTCATTCCCAGGCAAGGGAGGTTGATCATCACTACTGTAGCACGGTTTGGGTCTGTGCCAGGTCGCATTCTCTGCAAAAAATCCCCAGGCACAATTTAGAAGCTTGCATGGGCCAAAGACCATTCCCAACAGGCAGTTTGGATGCAACCAACCCATCTGGTATGATAAAACAGATTAGTCGTAGGAGATGGGTCACCTGGGCCCAGTGCCAGAGAATGGCCCTGGGTACAATTACTTGCCTGGACATATATTCAAGCCGTGAGTGAGGGAAGAACAAGGCAGTTTGTTAGTGGTTTTAAAACCGTATTTATCATTGTCATAGTCAGACACATAAATAAATGCACAGGACATTGCTATCATTAAGTATCCTGATGCCAAGTCTCTGTGGCGATGTCTGTACTAAGTAAAAAAGGCCAGAGCCTGTCCCTGGATGGGACAGCGGGTGCCCAGGCAGCCCCTGCGCTCCTCGGTCAGGCTGCCAGCTGCTGAGCCATCAGCCCAGGCTGCCCCCAAAGCATGCCAGAAAACTGTCCAGGAGAGCTATCCATGGACGATGGTGTGACTGAGCTTTACCCCATGCCCTGACCCTTCATGTTGGCAGCTTCTACACAGCTCTGTACTCTGGAGCCCTCTGCAAATATAGACAGTACAGCAGGATGAACACTTTTACTGAATACCTGCAGTATACTTTCTTCCCTATTTTCTTTACCCTCAAGCCATGGCATCAGTTCAGCGACCTGCCGTGAGGTCCTTGCATCTCCACCTCATCACGAAACCCTTCAGCCAGTGAATGATGCAGGTGGAAACAGTCCGGGCCTCCAAAAGGAAAATCCCTTTTGTGGGAAGCAAGAGGCAGAGGTCCCCAGCCATGGACTCGTTTTGTGTTGATTCAGCACTACAAAAACTATTTCTGTCCTTGTTCAAGAGATGCAGAAATTTTTTTAACATCTTTAGGTGCAGAGCTGGAAAGTAGGTCAGGTAGAATAAGTGTGACAAGACAGGCCACTCGCGGGGAGGTGGAAAGTTCAGCTATTATAAGTACAGTTGTGACAAGTTTAGATTTGGCATTCGCTGATCAGGATCTCTCAATCGTCTAATAACTTCAACCTTCTCCCGAAAGGACAGTGTGCCTGTGTTTGTCCTTAAAACGTTTTGTGAAATTAACGGTAGAAAGTAAAGGATTTATTTTAGGGGCTGAATATTCCATTAAATAAGCAATTCCAAGGTACTTAGGACAGCATAATATCGTCGTTTCAGAAATTACACTTAACATTACATAGTCAGTTTTAGGGCACTTCATTTTTAACTACAGTGTGTTAATGAGAAAGATCTGATTAACAATAAAGCTAACAACTGTGTGTGACATGGTCCATGCCTATTAAGATGTATTAATGTAATGTAATGAAACAATTTCAAATCATAACATTATTTATTACGTACGAATGACCTAAATTTAATTTTGTACAGAAATGAGCAATACTGCTGTTATTTGTTATTTTACTTATAAAATAGCTCCCAGCTTTCAGAGAGATCTCAATAAAAAAATAATTATAATAAAACCATAATTTTATAAGTGGTTCTTTAATATTCATACCAGTAAAGCTGGAAATCTTGTAAAATCTATTATATAAGAATATCTACAAAAGCTAATTAGAACTCCAAATTCCAACCAAAGCAGTTACGAGCCTGACCAGTTACAAGTTAATGGATGCTAACGTAGAGTTCGTATATTTCTGCAGTCTTCATATCAGACCCCGTCACAGGCACAGTCTTCATATCAGACACAGGCACAGAGCCACACTCATCCAGCTCAGCTATTGCTCATCTCATCGATCAACTCCAACAAGGCAGACCCAGTCTGATGGTTGTGTTGCATTACAGAATTTTGTAGCACCATTGTCATCAAGACTAAAAATAGGAGGGAGGTTGATTCAGCAGGACGCTAACACAGGAATTTGGAGATCTCAGTTCTAGCTCCTCCTGTATCACTGGCTCTGCATCATGGAGCATCTATATTTAAAGACCCCAGAAAGATTATTGTTCCCCTTCCCACTGGGGTGTGTGAGGAGGAACAAGTGATGCTCTACGGTGCTCAGGTATCCCAATGATGAAGGTCACGCAAGCAGTCCCCGTGATTTAGCACTTTCTGTTGCCACCATCACAAGTCCCCGTACAACACTCATACACTTAAGATTTACCCCAATGCTAACTAGGTGTTCATCTACAAGCTTTGGGTGGCCTCAAAGTAAACTGAGAATTCATCTGAAATACAGCAATTTGCATACTTTACATACTAAAAGTCTACCAATTTCTGGCAACATTTTTTTTTCTCTTTCCCAGAAATGCCAAAAGACTGATGTGTTTAAAGAAGAGCCACACCATGTGCTCAGAGATTTTCTTCCTAAATGTGTGGACTCCCTGCTAGTGTCCCTATACCATAGAAAACCCTCTCCAACATCCTACCGCTCCAGCTTACACATCACCACTTGCTTCCCTGAAGCACAAAGGCATCATAGGACTGGCAGCGCTTTATTTTGGTCATGCCCAAGCCAGACTAAGCTTCAGAGATCAAAACAAACTTTCAATCTCACTTACACGTCTACAGGCAGCTTGCTGTGGTGCTCAGAGCTATGAAACTCTCTTGAGAATAGACTTTTGGTACAAATTTCCCCACATGTGCACTGCTTGCACAGGACACACAGAATTATGATCAATTGTGCGGTTAATAAAATTACCAAGGGTTTTTAGAATTATTTGGGCATTGCTTTGCAGGTTTTTGAACCTAGGGAAGTCATTGACAGCTGCGTAAAGTGGGCGTAAAATACTTTTCAAATTAGAAAGGCTACATTTTACACTTTGCAATCACTCTGACGTTGTTAACTGCTGCACTTCGTATTCTTCATATTTTATAGTGTGCATTAATAATAATAACCAGATATTCCTTTCACGAGGAAAATATGACACATCTCTCCTACGGCCATGAAAACTTTTGTGAGATACTGTAACTTTTGGAGTTTCCTAACTTTTCAATGCTTCATCTCACATGCGTCAGACTGTGCAAATGCTGGGGGATTTTAAGGCTGACAGGAGGTGAGGGGTTTTGGTTTTGTTTTGGCCTCTGCTTTTGAGGTGGGGATTTGTTAATTCTTGTTTTGCGTATAATTTCATAAGTATTTTTATGCACAAAATAAGGAAACAAGAAAATCTGGTTCAGTGTCTAAATTTTATCTATATTCACACTTTTCAAAATCTTTATTCAGTACAAATTCTGTGGGTAAGTTTCTCCCTCTGGGTCTCAGCTCTCGCCTGGCATTCCTCGTACATGGAGAGTTTTACCTTCCTTTAAAACTATTTGTATCTCACAGCCTATAATCTTATTTGACTTTCCCAGAGTTTGGTTCCTCTTTGAAATGATCAGCATACCCATAAGTCATGCACACAAGTCACCGCACACATATTACGGGTTCAGTGGGGCTCTCCTATGAAATACTGGTAAAGCTCGTATGATATAAATGTGCACCGTGGGGCACCCAGGAAATTCATTGGGGCATCACATGCACAGGCCCGTATTTATCTATTTAAGCATGTGTTTAAGCACCATGTAATATCTGGTCCTTTCCCAGCAAAATAGAAATGCTTACTCTTTCTGTGCACTGTCACTTAATTGCCGTTCAGTCACCCACCATTTCTTCGGGAGGCAATGTTCAAGTGGGCCACGCTTGTACAAGAGCAAAACCAAAGCTAAGCCAGGCCAAAGCGAAGGTCCATAAAAAGACCTCAGAGATGTCAAGGCTCTTTGGGGCTACTTCCTGGCTCACACGATTTGCTATCTTAACGGTTGGAATGATTTTAAAAAAAGCCTGCCATTCTTCGCCACTTCCACAGCATGAGGCGAACAACAGTACAGAGACACCTGAACCAGTAAAGACACCATGCAGCGTTTACCTATTTGTAGATAAAATCAGTTCCCAAGACATATTAGGCTTGATATAGAAGACATTTGCAACCAGATCCAGAGGCATTAAGGCATTTATGTTTAATCCATTCCTGGGCTGCTGAGGCCACCACAGAGTTGTACCACACCAAGTGGATATGCTGGCTTGATCTTTACACATTCCCTTCTCACCCCAAGGGCAAATACATCCAGAGACATATGACCATGGCTTACCAAAGTAAGTTTACTACTGGTGGGATGTGAACTATTTTGATGTGCACTGCAGCCTGGCCAAGAATGAGGAGATGCCACAGGCAATGTCACCTGCACCTGGCAGCAGAAGTTTGGAAACTTCTGGCTTACAAATACTGGCATTAAGCTCATCTGCTGGTCAAGATCATTTCCCATCCCAGGAAATTTGATGCCCAGAGAGGGATGTCCTCGATAGCTGAGTGCTCACAAACAGAAGAGAGCTTTTCTGAAGGATCTCTCAATAGGGTCTTCTCTTGGGCAGTTGTTTGCATCTCTTCTTTCAAGAAAGGGTGTGGGTTATTTTTTTTTTGTTTGGGCCACTGACAGCATGTGATTTCATTAGACATGTGAGTAAAATTGTGAGTTTTGTGTCTTCCTCCTGTGAACTCCCCTCCCACTTACCCCATTGCTTCCGAGAAAGAAAAGCTGCTCGAGATTTTCCTTTCTGTCTAACTGAAAATGAGAGAAAAGCTAAGACTTTCTGAGCACAGCTGTACTTTCCCAATCAATAAAAGCTGATCGGGAGCCCGAAATGCTCTGCACACAGCTACAGCCCTGCATTTCCTGTCACTGCCTGAGGTGAAACCTTCCATTGCCTGCTGCGATGATTCATTTCCAAAACTTCAGTTAAGTTATCACAACGGCAGGTGACCTCTGATTTTCACCCGTGTCTTTTCCCCACCCTTGCTTTCTTTTATTCTTTTTCAATTAAAATGTGACTCACTGTGATGGAATTTTGTCAGAGTCCATCAACCCCAATCCTCCTCCTCCCCAAACCCTGCTCCTAATACATCTGTCACAAATGTTTATTTTAAGCCTTGGTACTTGGTGCTGTCATTTCGTTGGATATGTCTGCAGCTTCCAGAAACTGGATTCAGAAGGGCTCTGTTGTACCAGGTGCTGTACAAACATAACGAGATCTTCCCACAGGAGCTATGTTTTAAAAAGGTCTTTAAGTCCTTTAATGATACTCTCTCTCTCTCTCTCTCTTTTTCCTTCTGTTTCTCTTGCTGATGCTCTCATGAAAGAAGTAGCCTGGCTGCAAACTTGCCTTTTGCTACCATCGCAGCAAACGGGATTGTCTGATTGGAGACAGCAGAACTACTCCTGATTTACTCTCTGAGTAACTGACAGCAGGATGTCCTCCCCTCTTTCACGCTTTAAAAACCAGTCATGATAAAATACTGGGATAGGTGCAATAGAAAAATCCTTTGAGGTTAGAGAACCAATGGACCTTCCTCCTTTTTTTGATACTACTTGCTTTCAGAGATTTTAATTACTAATTAGCTATGCTGTGCATTTGTTTTGTTATATTCATCCTTGCTTTCTGCTGGGATTTCAGCATCTGTTGGGGAGCAAACCTTGGAAGAAAGCCAAAAAGCTGTAGTAAGAGGTGTTCGTGATGCTCTTTTCAAGTCAGAACTGGGCCACTGACACCGTTTGATGGTAGTTACCCCACTGTGATACTGCCTTGGACCGCATCCTGGGAATGTGACACCGCATGTGCTCATCAGAGCTCGGAAGTCCTAACAACGAACTGCAGCACCTTAAGTAAAATTCAACAGGCTGAGTGAAAAGGAAATTTTTTTAAAATCACTTGTTTATAAATTGCCTTATCTGATTAAGAGACTAGCGAGGAACCCTTGAGCACCCTTGGTGAACTCATTCTAGTAAGCAAAAGCCTCCCACTTTCCCTATCAAAAATGATCTTCACTTCAAGAGATAATAGGCAACAGCCTGGCCTACAGGCAGCCACGTACTGGTGGTGGAGCTAATTGATGCAAATGGCTCCAGGGTGTTTTGCAGAGAATCTCCTGAGGACCTTCACTGTCCTCATCATCCACACTGCAGTGCAGCTTTGTTAAAGAAATAGGTTACCTTCACAAGACTTTCCCTAAGAAGGAGAGTCTAAACAAGGATGAGAAGTCAACACCAAACTCTGGTACTCAATATTTGAAAGCTGAAGGTAGGTGGTATTATTGTTAGTCTCTTAAACATTTCAGTCAAGCTCTAATAATAGGTTTTCCCACATAAAAGGGTAAATGATCCTGTGTGTCAGAGGTTATGTCTTCACTTCAGAAGTAACTCAGGTGAAGCTGTTGTCTCTTTCTCCTTCAGGTTCATAGAGAAAACCCAAATCCGGGGGTGTGTTTTCCATTCAGAGCGGGATCACCAATTGAAGCTCAGGATCTGTTTTCACAAGAGCTGGCACCCTCAGTGCTGAGGACGCAGTCGCAGCGTTTGAACGCTGAGTTGCCCAGTGTTTTCCCACACCTCTCAGTGCCCAGAAAATCACTCCAATTTACACACACTCACATGGGCGGGGGTATGTCTACACCATCATCTCACTCCCCACCTTACCCCTGGTTTTGATTCATTGATCCTCCATATTGCATAAATATTAATTCACCCCCATACTATTTTTTGAATGTACTACGTAGCTCCTTTGAAAGAAAAATCAAAAAGTGTTTTTTCTTAGATATTCTACTCTGGGAATAACTCCCAGCAGGCAGTACGGACAAGAATGCACCAGGCTTGTTTTCTTCTGCTCTGCAGTCCTCCAGCATCTTCCCTGCAGGCTTTGCAACCTCAAGGACTCCAGTCTTGTCATGTCATACATACAAGACCAAAATATAGAATCTCAGCTTAATTCCATGAAAATATCAAGCAGCAGGACTGCAGCACAGCTCACACTTTGAACTGAAAAGAATGGACCCAAAATGACAGCTCTGTCTTAGGGGAAGAGGACCTGCAGGAGACATAGGGCCAAGTGTGGTAAGGAGAGGACTGAGATACCCTGCTGTCAAGGAGGCCAGCCTGTCTAGTGCAGATGCAACCACTAGTGGATGCATTCATCAGGGTAGATGTAGCCAGAGCAACACCATTTAATGCAGTAAAAAGAATTATGGGATATTACTTCGATGGGTTCAGAGATGCACACAGGTGCATGCAATCCCTTTGTGGAAATAATGAGTATGGAATATGGCCACAGTTTGCTAACTTGCGTTTAGACCCACATGGAATTCAACCACATTTTTGAAACAAAGATCTTCCTGCATGATTGATGCCTTCCTGCATGATTGAGGCCTTGGAACAGGCTGCCCAGGGAAGTGGTGGAGTCACCATCCCTGGAGGTATTTAAAAGACGTGTAGATGAGGCCCTTAGGGACATGGTGTAGAGGGCATGGTGGTGTTGGGTTGACGGTTGGACACGATGATCTTAGAGGTCTTTTCCAACCTGTATGATTCTATGATTCTATGATAGTGGTCCTTTTAAAAGATTCAGTGGCCCCCACATTGGAACTTTGTCATGAGTAAAAATATGACAGATTCCTTAGATGGTGATTTTGCTGAGGGGAAAGGCCATTAGTACCCCCTCATGAATCAGGGTTTTTGTGACACTGTTCTTCAGCTGTGAAATTTTTTTCTGGTGCGTTATATAGACCATCAACTTCGCAGACAGCAGAAGCCAGGGAGGTCTATTACACGGATAACTGACCCTAGTCTTGTTTTGAATGTGGATTTCCTTCCGTGATGCTCTTATATTCAAGAAGGAGTATATGCATTGTGGCTCAATTAACATTGCAAGATTAACCTTAATTGGAGACCTCCTACCTGCAGTGAAAACACAAACAGTAACAGTTGTCAGTGTCAGACAGCATGCCATAACCAGCTTCCATATCCAGGAGCTCCCCAGCTGGTGCTGGGAACCCGATTCAAGAAGAACCATAAGAGCCAAATCTGGGGAAAATATGGTTAGTTGGTTGTGGGTCATGACAGAGGGTAAACACTCTGCTGCAAGCTAAGATGAGGAGACTGTAGTCACTGTGCTAGCTTAAAAGTAAGGAGTAGTCTTGTGTATGTCTACAGAGGTGGGAAGGAGTGGAAGATTGTCTCCATGTTCACCCCAACTGAGGATTGTGTAGGCAAAAGGTGTGCACCTTCAGTGCAAGACAATTACAGTGGCTGCACTGTTTCTGAGGACTTTCTACAGTTCGGATTTTATCTGTGGACACACTGGAGGGGTAAGATAGGAAAGTCTCTCAAGATTAGAGAAAAAAAACTCACTGTACTTACATTTGCTTTATCTAAAACCTTTAGATCTGCACATTTGGCTTGGATGTCTCAGAGGACAAATATTTGCATGAGATTTCTTCTAATTTTTACTTCCAGAAAAGCCAGAAATAATATAAAAATATCAAGAATGACCTCTTTAGTTCCGCTTTGGGTTCCTTGTAAAAGGAGGAAGTACAAATCTCCCAGTATGCTCAGTTTAACATCAGCTTTTCTGGGTCTTTTTGTCAAAGCAGTTTCTCCAACTTTAACTGTGAAGAAGCTACAAAGCCTGGAATGGAACAGCAAAGATGGCAGAAGTGTTGGGTGGAAGAGGAGTAATTCAACTCTCCTACCATCATGCAGAGGGAGCATGATATTCGTGGAAGACTTGAGACTTTCTTCTACTCTGGAGTCACTACATCGCCCTGATGCACAGACCTATTTGCTGCATGGTATGTATTTCTGGAGACAGAAGAGACAGATGAAAAATCTCTTCCTAAGCCTGCCCAGAGCTTTGTTCAATAGCAAAATGTTGACAGTTTTTAGATCTATGCAATTGTCTTGTTTAAGTAAAAGTTCTCCCAGACCATTTCAAGTGATTTGGAACAAAATATCGCTGTATTTGGCAGCTCTATACCTCCACTGTGCCTGACCCACCGGCTTGGTCCCTGACTGAGCACACACAAAAGAGGAGCCAGGCAGCTTCATTTAGGACAAAGAAACATTTGCAGCTGTTTTCCTCAGTAGTGTGGCTCTGCTTTCTGATGTCAGTGGCATCTTTTTTTTTTTCTTTCTTTTCACCAGAAAAGAAACCTGTGTCGGGAACGGCATTACCAGAATGTGACTTTTTAGTGTCAGAGGTATTGTAACACGGGTAGCTGGAAGTCTGCACTGCAAATAGGACGGGAGATAAGGAACTTCTTCACATCTGGGGTGGCCTGCATATCTCCTTCACACTGGCAAAGCAAGCAAACAGCTTTGCTAAATGACAGCTGTTGGATTCAGCGAACAGTCGGCTCTGTCCCTTTTCACATACTGTAAATATCCATATCAGAAAGCGCACAGCTAACCCATATTGAAACCTTGGCAGATAAAAATTAAAGGACAGATACTGAAGTCTGACGTCTTCATCCAAAACTGACTGAAGTCAATCTCCTAAATGATTTGGCATTTATAGCTATCCCTAAATTACCCTTTCATTCTTGGGATCTGTAGCAGAGGCAGAAATCTCTCCAAGGCAGGTTTGAGAAGCATTAGTACGACACTATATAAAGTTGGTGTTGCCTTTCTCAGACTATGCCCGCAGAATCCGTTAGACCAGCTGGAACCTACACATCTGTTGTCAGCCCTAAAAATCTAGGCTTACTATAAAATAAATAAATAAAAATAAAAGCCTCCTTAGTTAAACTGCCCCTTTCAAATTCACACTGGTGACAGAAACGTTATTACCAATCACGCACTAAGTGTGCTGATGTGAGCACTGCAGATTGTTTCTAACATGAGTTACTGCCCATTTTCAATGGCTTGTGCAATCAGTGGGTTTTCTAATTGCTTTGGGGATTAATAACACAATAGGAGGCCATTTCACATTGGTTGACAATTATTTTATCCAACTGTATAAAGAACAGGTGATAAATTAATAAATTATAATCAGTCAGTTATTAAAGCTTAATGGCAGATGGCTGTAACAAGAATAAAGAGAGCCTGAGCTTCACAAAATGGTATTTTGATAGTATTTTTCAATGCATTTTTAATGAGAGGCATATAAAATGCATAAAACTTATAAATCATTTATAGAAGAACAAACTACGGAGTTGAATGGTCCAGTTATAATGCTATCATTATATTATTAATATCACAAGATCACACAGCAGCCTGCAAATCTGACTGGCAGCTTATTGTGTCAGATGCTGTACAAACAGAGAGTGCTGCCCCGGCGCCAAGGAGCTGGACGGCCACGGCTGCGTGCTGGGGGGTTGCACGCTTGGAAGATGACCTGCCAATGTCATGGGAAGATCCCAGGGCTAAAGCTCACTCATCCACAGAAGCTCTGCACTGAAGCCCTTAGTGACTGTTGACCACAGCCTAGGACTCTGGGATTTTAACCCAGATGTGCATATATATTTCTTATGCATTTTCGTGTGCGAAGACTGCTGTGAGATCAGCAAACATCCCACTTCAGGAGGGGGAATGGATGTGCAACACCTTGTTTTTTGTTTGTAGACATATGTTTTTTCACAGCACAAATGTATGTGCATGTATGTATTCCCTGAACACCTCTTTTTGCTATAATAGTCTGAAAATATGGTCAATCAAATCAGTCTAGGAAGTCTACTGTTTTCCTGCCTCTTTTTGCTTCTTCTGAGGCACTGAGTAACCTATGTATGCATTTTATAATTTCTGTATATTTGGGTGAAATTCTGGCCTTTCTTAGGTCACTAGTAAAACTCTTTTTTGACTATAGTTCAGCCAGAATTTCAAAGTTTGTCTTTATTTTCCAGCTTATAGGCCAACAGAGTACTATTTCTTCCCTTGTACTCATATAGCACCCAGCCAAATAACACCTTGGAGTCCTAGTCCAATATATATGCTAAGAACAGATAATAGTCTCTGAAGCCTTTTGCTGATTAATGACTGGCTCAGATTGACCTCGGTCAATTATAAGTTTGGGGTTTCCCCATGGGTAACTTGGTGCTAGAAGGACACTGCTTAGGGGACATTGATATACATCTGTCATTGCACACAAAAATCCAAGCTCTTCCACCTCAAAACTCACCTCACACAAAATTTGCCCTAATTCCTCCCTGCTGAAGGTTAGCCAGTGATTCAGGCAAAATGAATTTAATATTCTGCTTCCCCAAAGCCAGATGCGTTCCTCACAAAACAGTCGTCGTGGGTAACATCCTCACTGGCCGTATTAAGCCAGAGATCAAGAAGTGAATAACCTCTGGAAACTAAATTATGCTTCTTATCCCGGAGGTAAATGCTTTGGCACTGTAAGACTTTAAAAATGTGGTTGACAGCCAAGTAGTCATCCCCGAACGTGGTCTATCACGGCGACTGGCGCTGTCTCTTGGCTTCCCCCCACTTCTCTTCCCACTCTCACTAACATTGCTGGCTGCTTGCTCCTACCTTCATCCCACATCAGAGGCTCTGTAGGAGGCGGCTCTCATCGTTTTCGGTGCTTGTACAGCCCTTAGAGTCATGGGGAGAGGCTTGTCCTTGAAAAAGAGCCCTTCCCACAGCACAAATCAGAAAACAAGAACAAATACTCAAGAAATCGCTTGGAAGTGTCTCCCTTACACTGCGTTTGCTGTAAGCAACTTCGGCTGAACACGGGAACACCAGTCTGGCACCTTTTGCAAGCAATGACACTGTTTTTTCCTCAAGCATGGGAAAAAAAGAGTGGTTCTTCTACACCCACCCTGGAAGAAGGTTTTGGGGAGTAGCAGAGCAGAGATAGACAAGAGTGGCCTTTGAGGGGCAGAGGCAGCCCCCAGGGATGGCCTGGACCCTGGTTGGGAGCAGACTCTGTGTGGGTGAGGGGAAGGGGTGATGCTCAAGGTGCATTTGACCCAGCCCTTGTCCGTGAGCGATCTCCCTCCAGCACGGCTATGCTTCTTCTCGTGGCTGCTGTCTGCTGTTTCACAGGCAGCTTTTCACTGCAGTTCCCTCTCCCTGCCCCTCGACCTCTAAGCGTCCATCCTCTTTCATCTAAGTGAAGAGTGAAGAGACCAGTCTCATGTCAAATTGCAAAGGAGCATAGTTAACAGAGACATATAGGTGAAACTCTTTCAAAGCTCTTAAAATTTCATAGATATTAAAAGAAACACAAGGATTTCCCCATTTCCTTCCCCTCTAACACCTGCTTTCCTTATTCTAATAAAGGTCCCTTGGCTCAGCAGGGAAGAAAACCTCCCCTGAGTCACAAGACTGTTTCTCAACCCCCTCATACGAGCTCTCAGGGTCCAGCTGTCTCTTGCAACCACAAGAAATACCTGGCTTTTCCAAACAATCAACATGGAAGGACTGGTTATATAGAAAATCAAGGGGACTGATCTTCTGCAAGCTTTGAAGAGCAGAGTTGGGTCAAAAACATGCAGTTTCCCCAGCTCTGAAGGAATCTTCAGGTGGTCGAGAGCTTATGAGGACAACACCCTTCTTCCCAGCAGACAAGGCATGCAACAGGGTTCCCAGGGATTGCAAGTGGACAGCACTGCACTCAGCTTGTCCTGCAGCCCTTGGGATGGGCAGGCAGCCATCTGAGCGGCCAAACTGGCCCCATGCCATCCCCAGGGCGAGAGGAGCTTGAATGACTTTTTTGCCTCCGTATCCCCACCAACCCCAGTCCCACACCCCAGCCTGACTCTCCCTCCATGGTGAGCTCTTGCTCTCCTTCGGCTGCAAGCTCCGCTCCTGCTGCACTCAGCAGGTTCACGTGAAACTCTACTTTTCCCCAGTCAAAATGTGCATGATTTTCCTGTTGAGTCATTTCTCCCTCCCAAAGATAACTTGAAGCATTTTAGACTCTGTTTCTGCAAAGATCTGGAGGAACTGCATCTCCCACAATTCCCACATTAAAGCTGTCAATATACAGAGAAACCCTCCATCCACTCCACCTTTTCCCTCTCCTGGTTCTAGGGTCTTTGGCTTATTATCATGATATTACATTTATCTGACCTTTATTGGATATGCCATCTGCCATGCTAGAAACTTTAAAAAGCATTTAACTCTGTCTGTGTCTAATTGCAATTTTCCTCATTGCCCTCCAAATTTAGCGCAATATCATCTGGAAACGCTGCAGCTTTTGATTCAGCTGAATCACAAAGGCCAATTATATCAATAATAATAATTTAATTTTTTTAAAAAAGGAAAAGATTAAAGACAAGAATGCATCCAGGATTTCAAGAACTAAAAAATAGTTCCACTCCCTGCAGGTTTAAATACCAGTTAATTTTGTATTATATTTTTACCCACTCCATAATGTAGGTATCAACCCCAGACTTTCCTAACTGTGTTTTATTCTCCCCCAGCCTACTGAGGTACACAATGCTCACAGTGAGTTGCCTTTTTTTTTGGTCTCCCTCAGCAGCAATATCCTCAAAGAATTCCAGCCAGTTAATGAGGCATGTCCTTCCCTTCCTGAAACCATATTAGATATCCTTAATTAGGCCATGCTTTTCTAACTGTTCCTCCCTTAGTATCTCAAAAGAGGAGCTGAAGACTTTCAACCGCACAGATCTGCAGCTTCCCGGTGCATCCCCAGGCCCTTTATAAAAATAGAAAAAGAGATCACATTACCTCCCCCTCAACCCTAAGATATCTCTCCCCTGAAGGAAGCAAACTTGTAAAAATAGCAACTACAGCTTCTCCAGTTTCCCAACCAGAGCAAAAGCAGCCCAAATAGATGTGTATTTTTCTTTCCTCAGCAAGGATGAACCTCAGAAATGTTGGAAATGTGTTTCAGATGAGCATGAGAAAGCAAGAGAGCACATTCCCCTGCTCATCCTGAGCTCATGTTTCTGTTGTTTATTCTGTTCACCTGAAACTTTACAAGATCATTTTATGGTTTTCTAAGATAGAAGTTTCTTCTGTTTTTCTTGGTTAGGGTTCTCAGTGCTAACCAGAACCGAAACGTACTTCTTCAGATCATGCAAAACTTTGGCCTTGTACTGGAAATACCAGAAGGTTCTGGAATTTCTCCTTTTCATTTTTCTAAGGATAGGCCCATCACAGACACTTGAAATTCTCTTGATTTGGAGAAGCTGAGTTTAGAATTGAGGTTTGCAAACCATAGCCTAACTGATAAATTCTACCAAAACAAAACAATTACAGTTTACTCTCCCAGTCTTCTCCTGGAATAAGCCCAAATCTGGCCCTTCTCTGCCTGCGGTTACAGTACTGCCCACTCCTTCCCCATCACTTTTGAAAAAACTCTGATTTTCATGTCTAACCAATAGGGAAAACAATTTCCTATAAAGATCACTTTCTTGCCTTGCCCCACTACTACACATTTCAGTGATGAGGGGGCACCTTTTTCAACACACACAGTTATCTCCTCTTATTTTCTTGATGCAAGTATATATTTTTCTCACTTGGTGGGACTAAAGATGAATGTAACATTAATTCCATACACGCCAGCCCAAAAGGGAGAAAAGACTGAAGTCCAACATCAGGCAACTGTGGTAGATGTGTGCGGGACCCAAATGGAGCCCAAGTCTTTCACAGTTGTCAGACACGGACCGAGCTCAACCTCCCCTAAGGTGTGGGAGCTACTTCATCTGACTGCAAAACTTGACAGGCTCCACAGCAGTTGCAGAAATGAACATCTGGTGCCCAGAGAAGGCCACACAGATCCATGGGACTGGGGATTAGAAGGTGTGAAAGTCAGTGCTAGCGGCTCAAACAAGATGCTGCAGATGGGGAAAGCTGAGTTCAACACTGAAACAGTGATACTCAGAGGAGAGGTGGAAGCAGGACAGCTGCTTCAGGGGCAGGGCAGGGTTTCTGCCAAAATTAGCTTCCTGTTTATGATGACTAACATTGCTTTATGCAAATTACACCAATAGGACTGAAAGAGTAATTTCTGTGACCAATATCTGTACCATAAAAATTACTGCCCCAGGGGGCTCCATATCTTGCTGCCGTTCATAGATGGGTGACAATACTGATCTGGGGAAAATCTTGGATGTGTCTCAGCTCAGGGATCATTTGATCTCAGGGACAGAAGCTACTTCCAGTACTCTGAAAAATGTAAGAATGTATCTACTCTTCAAAAAAACCTTGCAAATACCCTTGATCTTATTTAGCACTGGTGATTGTCCTGCTTCAAGTGGGAGGTGAGATGGGAAATATCCAGAGGTTGCAGCCTTTTAGCATTTTTATGGATCTCTGAAGTACAAGTAAATATCTCAAATCCCATAGAATTACTGGGTGATCCTAAAACATTAAAAAAATTAGTTAGCAATAGATTGTATAATGATCGTCCACTGAAAAAGACATTATTTGTGACCTTTGAGAAATAACTTGTGTGTCTGAATCCACTGAAAATATACCACAATTAAAGGCAATCAAAATCATATGTGACTATTTCTATGTGGGAGACATATACATTTACCCCTATTTCTTACAAGCAGTGCCATCAAAAATATCCTTCAGTTATGTTTGCACATCAAGAATTATGTGTGCCCGCCCCTTGTCATTTCTTTAGATCAGCGTGAGAGAAATTTAAAAACTTTCTGTAAACAAAACACCTCTCATCTCCAACACGCTTGCTTCTTTGCTGCTTCTTTTATTGAGGACGATGTTTGGCTTATCTTCTTATCTCTGTGGCTAATAACAATTTGTGCTTTTCTTTAGGGAAATGCAGACAAGGCATCGTGATGTAAAAACACAGCACAGTGGAAGCATTTCAGTTTTACCTCAAGGTAAATTCATAAAGGTCAATGTCAAATGTGGGTATGAACCTGACCCTGGGTAAGTCATTCTCGTATTTAAGGTGAAGTGCCTTTTATGTGCATACATCCTGCATGCCTGAACGGTGCAGGGTACCCATCTCCGCGGGATTGCCCGCTCTCCAGCTTGTTATTCAACCCGATGAAATGCAACCCTTTGCAGAGGAATTTCCCTGGGTTTGCATGTCAGAGAAAGCCCCCTTGCCAATATCTGGAGGTTTCAAGTAGGTGTGCATAGTCGGGGCTGATACTTGGCCCCCGCAGCCGTATCCCCACATTCCTTGCTAGGGTTTCGCCACCGTTTCTGGATGGACGGGTGCACGCAGATAGACTTCTCTTCACTGCTTGGGTTTGGCTGTGGTTTGGGGGGAGCTTTTTTGCTCACATTTCCTGCGTTACGCTTTAACTCTTGTCATTGTTCATTCTCCTTTCATTGCCGTGGAAGGACATTTCTTTCACTTCAGCATTTGGTCACATCAGAAGCAGATAACGCTGTGGGAGGCGGCGGGAGGCGTGAGTCATCCTCGGAGGTCACCCCGCTTTGCAGAGAGGGGGCATTATTGTCTCACCTTCCTCCTTGAATTCAGCATCCCCGCTGCGCCGAGTAGGGCTGCCTGTCAGACCTGCCTGCCCTCCCTCTCGCCTCTCTGCCATCGCTGCTTCTGCTCCTTGCTTTCCCCCTCCTGAGGAGACCATCAGAGGTCAAAGGGACCTTCAAAACCAAATTCAAAGCAGGGCTCACTTTGGTGCACCACTGGTGGGTTAGCTGGCCACCCAGTGCTTGCTACAGGCATGAAGCCTGATGGCCCTGTCCATTCACACGTTAAGTCTAAGTATCTGGATCTCCCTCATCATCTCAGTACCTGTGGATTTAACATCACAAGACTTCACAACATTAAGGAAAGATTATTCCCCCTTTTTCACAGATGAAAACTGAGAGTTATAGTTCAAACATCTTTAAAATGTTGGGTTTACTATATCCTACAGACTTTTTCTGTACCACTGTCAAATGGGAAACCCCAAAGAGGCACACTGAATCGACACTGTCTGAATATGGCGCTGGTCTAGTTTGCCAAATTATAAATTAGTTCATAGAAGAGCATTAATACGAGTCAAGTCTTCACACCACTTCCTTCCCATCCCACTCTTCCTCTTCACCTCAACTGTTAAAAATGTTGCAATAGCAGAAGTAGTAAAAATTAACCAACTTAGAGGAGTCACTGTGGCACATAACAGGCACTCTGTGCTGGAGCCCTGAAAAGCCCATAAGCCACTCATTAAGTGGGAGAGAAGCTATTTCAGTGATAAGCATTTATGAAAAACCCGTTCTCAGAATCAAGTTGGAAAAAGCATTATGCTTCCCTTTCTACTGTGCTCTGGAAATACAAATGTCTCCTTTGATATGTCACAGGCATTTCCTTGGAAAAAATTATGTGGGAGTGAGGAATTCCCAGGAATATTTCACTTCAGACCAAAAATGTACAGGAATAAATAATCTTTTAAAGGCAATTTACATCATGAAATACACTTGACTTTCTAGATCACAAAGCCATCTGGATATTGGATCAAATCTGTCCCTATTCCCTGAGTATACTGTTGATTCAGAAACTCAAACAAGTACCCTTAAAAAGTGTTTGTTTAAAAGAAAAAACATAAATCCTTTACAGGAAATGTTATTAATATTATAATTAAAAGCTAATGCAGAATATTAAAAGCAAGATGCATTCTTCTAAGAAATTACCCAATAATTCCATGGGAATTCAATTACCAAGAGTTGGAATTGAGGTTGAGGGTGAGGTGAAGGTTTCTCTTTCTCATTGCTGTCAAGCCTTTTATATTGTGAAGACATCAGTTTGAGATGTCTAAACATGTAAAGACATCACGAGAGTTTAGACTGTCATATGCAGCCACGGTATAGCACTACTGTAAGGACCTAAGGATGTAGGATGCTTGTGCAACAGTCTGACTACAGAGACAAGTCTATACAATTTAAGTCACGCTAGGGCTTACTGTGTCACTGCTGTTGCACAATTGGCCCCTATACCTGTAGAAGATACCCTTCCAGGGGAGAAACCACACAAAATAAAACAGAAACTACACCAAAGCAGAGAGCCTGCCCCCAAAAAAGCAATGCTTGTGCCTGCAAAGACAGTGGCTGAAGCTTGAAGCATGGCTGAGGATTGCTCTTCCTCACAGCAGAGCCCTTTTGCTCCTGCTGGGGCTCGGCTCCGGCTGGGGTCACATTTACTTTTGCAGCCTGAGCCTCACTATTTTCGGACTGTGGTTGTCGAGACTCAGAAAACAAGAGCCACCGAAGCAAATGACAAGTGCCTCCCCTACAAATTTGCAGCATCGTGCTTTATACAGATTCCCTAGCTTCAGAGCCACTATCAAGCCATTTCTTCAACAGATGGAATCACAAAGGTGAAAAATCAGAGTAAGAGAATGGTAAACCCAGACCCTGTAGCTTTACTTTTTCCTATAAAATTATTTGGCTAATATAAGAAATGGGCCAAATTTCCCTTTCTGTGGAGAAGGTTGAAATTCCTGGGAATCCACATGCAGAAATAACACCAGAAGATAATTCTGTAGATTAATTAAAACTAAACCTTCTGAAACTTTCCTGTTTTCTTTTTAACTGTAGAACTTTCCATACAGATGACATGCAGCCGCAGTATAGCTAATCTTATGATGTTATTTTAATTATAAAAGCAAAACATTAACAGTTACCCTCTGTCTCCCTTGGTATGAAATCCAAAGAGCAAAAGAAACAAGCCATTGAAGTAACCGTTTTTCCTGTTTTGTGTTTGAAACGTCCTCCAGTTACACAGACAATGGCCGAAGGAATTGCTTCTCATTTACACTTTTTCTTTCTGCAAACCGTAAACTGCCCTTTAATCGATTCAAAAGGTGGGTAGGGATTAGCAAAATCAAAGTCACATAGGAAAGGGAGATTTTTTTTAAGACTTCCAGTGGCAAATACATACAAAGGGGTAATGCAAACACGGTTAAACTCTTTTGATGCAAAGGAAGCAAATGCTCATATTGTGACTTGCAACAGAACGAGTCAAGAAATTAAGACAATCAAGCTATGTCATGTTTTAGCTCACAGTCACTGTAAAGTCTGGGGTTATAAACTCTTTCCTTTCAGACAGGCAAACAGTGAGAGCTCTGTTCTGTTTTCAAGGGTTGGATGCTATCACTTAGACAAGATCCTAACTCCCAGTGGGTGATAAAAGCTTATCACCCCCATGAACAACACAGGCCAGTAACTGGTGGGCGCCTCTATCTCGCAGCTCCAGCTGCTGACTTCCTCTGCCTTGAAGTAAGGGAAACATAAATAAAACAATCACCGTATGGATATTGCACTATGTAAATGGCAGTGGTTGTAAGAAATGCAGTTTCATACGGTATTGGCAAAGGACTGAATTAATCACCAGCAGTTCGAGGCTGGTTGAGCCGAGAGAAACGTTCCTCCAGCAGCAAGGGACAGCTGAGCATTATCTTCAGGACGCAGTCTTCCTGGCTAGCTGACACAGGGAGAGTGTTGGAAATTAATAGTCAGTGGCTGAGGACAGATGACTCAAACAAACTGCCTGAAACGAGCATGACTTGGTACCAGCGGAAGAACGTGCTGCATCTTGCTTCTAGCTGCACTTCCATGTAGCATCAGCTTCCAGTATGCTCATGCAGCAAAGGGTGGTTTAGGACAAAGAGCTTCAGGAAACATCATCCTGGGCCTGATTCTCTCTCCTAGTTAAAATCAGCAATAACAGCACCGAAAGATGAAAGACAATGATGCACTGTGACTCCTGGACTGCAGCAGGAAGGACTTTTATATTGTGCTTTAGCATGAAAAAAGGCCTTCCTAAGCCTTCCTCCATCTCAGACTGTGTTGCGCTGGGGTTGATTTACTGCTCATGTCCATTTCCAGCCAAAGTCTGTTATTCAGTTAAACCAATGCAAATCAGGAGCAGCCCCAGATGAAGCTAATGAGGTTTCTCGAGACTTGTAGGGGTGTACGAGCCAACAGATTTCAGTCCTCTGTGGTCAGTGTTTATTACTGTAAGCAGGGAGTTGCTCAGCTCTGGACAGAGAGCCAGGACCAGGCTGATTTACAAGTTAGTCACCAAAGTACACCATGCGCAATCCCCCCGAAGGACAGCCAAGGACAGAAGTTTAGACCTCGTACAATTTTTAATGGTTTCAGCATCAGACTTGAATCACCGCTGACCACCTAGAAGCAGTTCAGGATTTAGGAATTTAACATGGGACTGAAGCTGAACTTCGGTGCCAAAATCCAAGCTGAGAGCAGCAGCCCCGCACCCTCCTTTCTTTAAGTTTCTTCGAAAGGTCTGTGGGCACACACGCGTTTGCTTTTCTGCACACGCCCAGCCCTGTCCCAGGCTTGACTCGTGTACCGCAGGGTCAGGGCTGTCCCCAGCCTGGGGCTCTGGTCAATGGGACGTGTTCAAAGGGTTCCCAACATATCCTGAGAGTTAAATGGCTCAAAAATTTTAAATCCTATTCCAGAACCAAAAACCAGGGAATTGCAGAGCCCTACATCTTATATCAGACCTAGCCCCTCATCTCTGTGCCAGGCTCTCAGCACAGGTGTGATTTTCAGCCTTAAACAACTTGAGAGACTTCATTTAAATAAGCCGCCAGACTGAGTTCCCTTTAATCTCTCAGATAGGGGATTTTTTTGTGTGTATGTTCTGTGGTTGTAAGAATGAAAAATGAGTGGCCAGACCAGTAGTTTGCAGTTATATTGGCTGTTTCCTTTTCCAAAGATAATTTTTTTTTTTTTACTCAATGAGTTGGTTTTCTTAATGACTTGCAGTAAGGTCCTTTTTTTTTTGTTGTTGGGGTTTTTTTTTTAAACTTTCATTGTTAATAATAACTCCGAAGTAGTCTTAAAGCAGTGTACACACAGTTTTACAGAAGTGTGAATGCTCTGCATGCAAACAGATCACAGCCCCTAGGAGAGACACGCAAGTCTTAAAACTAACAGAGCAAAATGAGTAAACCCACTCACACAAACCACCGCATAGTCTGAGAGATGATTTCTCATTACCCTTTTATTATAGTTAAGCAGAAGAACCTTACGCAAAACAATAGACTCATAAAAGCTCCTACCAGCTAGGGTCTCTGAGAAAGCCATCCCCATCGTTCAGTGCAGGAAGTTAATTCCACAGCCAAGGGAAATTATCTTCTGATAAAGTTAGGAAGTACACAGCAATAGCAGCAACCATTCAGGGTTTTTAGAAACAAATAAATTACTGGGGTCCTTCCCATGTGTTGTGAACCAATGCTACTGAAAATAGTCATTTTGCCCATTATAAGTGATTTATGAACATTTGCTTTCCTTTCTTCTCCAGCAAAGTCAGATACTAACAAACTTGAGATCAGAGGCAGAAGCAGGGCCTCAGCTATGAATAGGATCCTAATGCCTATTGTTCTTTGTAGCAGATATATTGTCCTGAAGACTGGGGATAGGAGGAAAAAAAATCCTGTGATCCTCAGGATACTCCTAGCACCAGTAAAACAATGATTCCTTTAATAAATCTATAGAAGATATGGAGCTTCACCCATCCAGGTCCTTACAGGGTGCTTCAACACAGGGCATAGAGACGTGCCTCTGAGATCAGTTTATTGAATTGTACCTGTCCAGGGATGCTCAGGATGGGACTTCTATAAATGAAAAGATGATCTCAGATAAACATTTCACACCTGAAAGTATTTTCTGATTGTCGGGACTGATCGTTCTGGTGTTCACAGTTCGTATTGTCAACATCCCCTTTTTGTTAACAGAAAACAGAAACAACTTTGGGAGAGGAGATTGTTGAATCTTTCTGATCAACAAAGTTTGACTGGGTCTGCATGTTTGCAGCTGGCTAGAGATATGGGGTCACCTGATTGTGCAAACAGATCACTTTTCTCAGCGTTATTACATCCTCCTCTGTCCCCTCACCTCTAGTTTCAACTCGATCAGACCAATATTTATTTGCCTTGCCTCCAGTCCTTACACAGGTCATTACCTTGGAACATCACCCTATCCTTTAGATTAAAAGTTGCAAGATGCATAGAGTTGCATCATTTTCTGCAGTATCCATAGGCCCTTTGAGGTGATGCCTATCCAGGGACTTAACAATTTAACATTTGTCCAAGACACCCACAAGAAGAACCACCTTCTTCCTCCACAGGCCTTTTTTCTCTTGCCAGTGTTTGCACTTTCTCTTCCATGAGTAAGAACACGGTTCCTGGATTACTCACAAGGTATGTCTCAGCTGCAGTCATCATTCATCGCACAGATAGAGAGCATGGAATTAATTTCAGGATTCAGACTGGCCTGAGCAGAATAAATACCCATGCAATTAGTCTGCGCAAAGATCCTTGTGGCAATACCTGCATCACTTAGAGTGCGTGTACTAGCCTTCTCAAGGTAACTTAGAGATGACAACATGGTAGAGCAGAGAAACACGGAGTTTCCTGAAGCGCATATACTAAATTTTGTCTTACTAGAGAGTTCCATGGGGTTTGGTGCTCTTGGGTTAGACACAATAAGCTCAGCAGATTTTTAGTCCTAATCTTTGCAGCACATGGAAGAGCACCATGGCCACACAAAGCATGGAGTTCACCACCATGACTGCTGGAAGGACCCGTAATTCCCTACCTTGCTATTTAGCATTATTTCAAGTTTTGAATGCTTCTGTGTGCATTTCAACAGTAAGGAGAATTTCCAGAAAACTTCATAAGCTGTCTGTCTTCATTATTGCCACAAGCTGCTGAGCATACAAAACTCTGTAGTTACTGTTTCAGAATCTGATAAGGGATCTCTTACTTTCATCCATTGGCAGGAGGATGAATTTAAAAAAAAACAGTGAATTTCTTCCCATATATAGGTCTCAAGGCTGACTGAGTATTTTCAGTTCTCTATATGATTAGGCCTCAAGTATGAAACCTTGAGTGGCAAACAGCAGATGATTAGGGAACGATTATTCATTCTTTCCCCTAAAACCAGAACTAGAAGGCAAGCAATGAATTATCAGGTAGAGGATTTAAACCAAAAGGAAGTACCTTTTCATGTGATGCACACCTAAACAAATGGAATCCATTGCTACAGGATGTTGAGGTGCCAGGAGTTTAGACGAATTAAAAAGGCAATTAGACAAATGTATTGAATGAAAATCCATTAGCAACTATGAAAAATAAATATACACCTCCTTTACCAGAAGTTGCTGGAAGGAGATGCTGAGGGAAGTGAAACTGGAGGCTTGACTCGTTTTTATACCTTGTCTTTAAACATTCACAGCAAATCAATGTCAGAGACAGAAATCCTGGGATAGCTGGATCTTAACTCTAGAGCTGCTCTTATATTTCTGTGTTTAAAAGGCATTACCTTTCCTCAACCACTGTCAATACCCATTTCTTGTTGGGGCAATTCTGCTAGTACCTGTCTTTAAAACAAGGAATGATGTATTGACGAGGTAATTGTTTCCATTTTTTTCTTATGTGCTGTAACCACAGTTGTTAGCAACCTCCTCTTTGCCAGAAGTGGCTGACATTTTTATTTAGATATTAATAGACCTTTTACACCGCTGTTGGGCTTATTCTCTATCATTTCTTATTTTTATATTTTCACCTAACATAAATTGAAATTTTGAATGAAAATATATGGTCATGCCTTCTGTGTCATGCCAATATCTATGGAATAGAGCTAATTATACACAATATTTCTGAAGTCACTGGGTTTCATACTTCCATTGACATAACAAGATAGTTTCAGGGAAATTAAAATGATCAGCTTCATCAAAATTCCAAGGGATAGAGAGAGTTTGGGTTTCCTTTTTGGTGTAGCATACCTTACAAAAAGGATTTCTGAAAGGCATTCCTGTAATATACCTCTGCCTGTGTCCTTCTGCTGTTAAAATGCTCTTTTCCAGTACTTGAAGAATACCAGGGTACCCACTCTTGCAGTTTCTCCTAATTGGTCTCATGTGAACACCTCATGAAACCCCTTTGTGTAAAAGATCGACAGGCAATTCCTTCAAGGCAGCCTTGTGTGGTTTAGCATTTCTTGTTGCTTTGGGCCATCGCCGGAGGAGTGAAAGCTGTCCATGACATGAAGCCTCTACACTTGAAATCTTTCCTCAGAGGAGGTTGTCTTTTCCCTTTATTTTCCGAATCTGTTTCAGCAGTACCTGGGAGGGACGGGAAGATGCACTGGCAGAGAGAAATATGTGATAATTGCGGCCATAAACTCCCACCTTCCAGCCCCTGGTAAATATAAAGTTGCAGATTCCTTTTAGTATGTCCCCAGAAACACTGCTGTTCATTTAGGGAACCCTCCTGCAAAAATCTCCTTCTGAGCTTTTTTTTTGTTCAAAAAGCAATAATAATTTGAAAGTGAGCATCAAATTCACAGGTCTACCTAGTAAAAGCACATACAGTTAAAGATTAGATCAAGAGAGGGATTAACTGCATACATACAGAGCACAGCTGCTAATTGGCTGCCAATAAAGGTAAATTTTTCTTAAAGGAGGAAATATTAAGAAGAAAAGATCCACACAACATTTTAGACTGAGGGCTTCAGCCTGCAGCTACATCCTTTTTCCAGGCAGTGTAATCTTCCTGTGGGATATTCTCTCGAGAGCTGGGTACGAGTCAGCAGTGCCCAAAGTCACTGGGAGTGGCCCATAAATGCTGATTTAACTCTGGAGCTGGCTGTTCTGCACAGGTGCAAATTTTGCCCTTGGCAAATATAAGCAGCGTAGGTGACACAGAAGCGATGACTTCCGCGACCTCTCTCAGATGATTTGCATCTGAAAAGAGATGTTTTTGGAAATAGAACACTTTTGTCTCAATGTCTCCAAAATAAAATGATTTGACTCTTTGATTCAAATTGACTTTTAATTCTGAAACTTACTTCAATGCTCAGCTATTAAAGTCCTGAGCTTTTTTAAAGGTTAGACTCCAGAAGGATTTTTTCTTTTGATTTTGACCCAACTCTGACTTAAGAGCAAATTGCCAGAAGGGAATCAATCAAACTGAGTTATTAACAGTTGCGTCAAAGTGAAACAAGGGTGAGCTTATCACAGAAGGTGTTGCCCACAAAATTTCCAGAGCTTTGCTCAAAACGTGGGCTCATTTTTGCGCATTTTGGAGCTATTCTTTAAATGTGTGGACAGCAATACTCACATATAAAGAATTAGCAGCTGAGGTTACAAAGAGAGCTGTGTGCCCGCAGAGTTCTGTCCCAGGGACCTCACTCTAGTACTGGGCCTTTGATATCCATGGAAATGTGGATTCCCAGGAATTGTAAGTAACCCTGTGGGCAAATTTATCTTATAACACTTGGGAAAAATAAAAGGCATCCAGCATGAGGTCATCAGTTCCTACTGGGGGAACAATTGACAAGATGTGGTTTAAAGAGCAGAATTTGCTTGAAATCCCTCTACATCTGGAGCTTACTTCTCATGTTACAGGAGTCCCAAATGTTCAAAACAGTGAACCATTAGTGACTGAAGGAGCAGCAAAACATCTGTATAATGCATGAAATGTCTGGAAGTGTCTGACTCTCTGGGAATCAGCTGAAGCTTTCAATTGATGCTTTAATGGTGGTAATTGAAGTTTGCAGCACTGGCACATCCTAGCTCAGTAATTAGATGGATTACAATCTTTCTTGTTTGGCAGCATTCTTTAAACAAGCTTCAGCTTTTCATACAGTCAACACTCTAGCAGAGATAAATGTCACATCGGTTCGGAGTGAAAAGTAATTTAAGGAAAGACTCAAATTTATCTTCACTGAGTACCAAACAGGAGATATTTCAAAGACAGGACAATGGCCCTTTCTATCTTAAAAGAATGGCCCATTTCTCACATATAAAGGCTAGCTTGTGAGAGGAAATCTATGGGTGTGCCTTCCCTGAAATCACTGAAGCTAAACCTGCTTATAAAATTTCAGGATCCAGTCTAGGTATTAATGAACGGGTGAAATTCTGGTAAGTAGAAGTGTGTAGGAAAAGGAGAAAAGGGAGAATTCCAAGGGAGAAAAATATACTGCCTATCACTTAGCAAGACAGGATTTGTCACTGTGATTGGTAACTGTATGGCCAATGAAAAAAAAAAAATGAAGCCATGAAAAATAGCTCTTTTTTTCATAATGCTGGGATTATTTGAAGTGAAATTAAATAAAGGCAGTAGAGATCAGGAACCAGCCTCCATCCATAGGGGAATGGGAGAGATGCTCTTCAGTCACTTACATCCAAACCTTGCTTTTGTAAATAATTTTCACTCTCAGCCTTAAAATGGCAGCATCTGGCTTGAGCTTGTTTTAAAGCTACTGAAAAATGTGCTACATTTACCTATCTTATTTTACCGGTGCCCTTTGCAATTTCAGAAGCAATGTTTTGAAACCGGCTCTGTTTCCTAGTGCTCATGTCTAGATTTTCTCCTACCTGGATGTTTTATTTGAATGATATGAAAACTTCTAAACATCAATGGAAGTGTTTATCTAAAGAACTGAGCAGCCTGAGGATTTCACTGAACAAATTCTCGTCCCTATGTCCTGGAACCAGATCGCATGGTTGTATCACCACTGTGATGGAAGCAGTCCTTCAAAGCAGAGCAGACAGGTACGGTTGATCTTCTTATGGTCACACTATTGCCTCAGTTTCCCCTACAGCATCTCCCATCCATTCACCTCCTTCCTTCCTCATTCAGCAGATGGACAATGTTGATGGTCTTGCTATCCCATCAGAGGAAAAATATTTCCTGTCTGGGACAAATCAGGCTGGCATAATTCCAATGGCCAAAAGAGGATTGAGAAAGGAACTCTGTGTCCTCTCCCAGTTTTTATCCATGGCCTTCCAATCATGTGCACTTCATCTGGAGGAAATTTAGTAGCTGCCACCATCATTATTCCCCTATTACAGATTTTGCATCGTGCTTGGTTCCCCCACGACTGAACAGAGTTTTGCAGTACAACATCCCCACACACTTTTGCCTTAGTACCTCGAAACAAGAAAAGCCTGTGACCTCCCTGTGTGAGCTGGTGGGTCTCATTTCAGTGAAATTTATGAAGCACGTACATAGATATTGAAGTCTGAATCACTGAAGCCTTGACCTAGTATCCATTGCCATCAGCGAAGGACCCTGCCGCAGTAACAGCCAGGATCTCTCTCAGTGTTCAGCAAAGATTCCCAAGAAAAAAACAAACATCCCACAGGATGTGCTTCATTTTCTCTGTAATCTGCAAGGTGCTCAGGTTCTTAAGTGATCAGAATAAATAAACAGAAAAAGAATGAAAAAGCCAGAGACATAGACAGATGAGTGATAGAGACTCTCTCTCACTGCAGCAAATCACTCAGAAAGTCTGGATTACATTTCCAACTTTGCCACAAGCTGCTGTCTGATCTTGGGAAAGTCCCTTGAAGGCCATTTCCATTCTTAAAACCGTCTACCTGAAAATGACACCACCTTACTCAGCAGATCTACTTTCTTGAGTAGTCATAATCGTAGTGCCTTCATTTCATGAAAAAAATAATAATAATTTTTAAAAAGGGCTGTTGTTTTTTCTTTTTCAAAGAGCTGAGCTCAGCTGTAGGCTGCCTTCCGCTTGCTCAACAGAAAAAAATAGTTGTATCCCTGCAACCTCAACATCACAGGCTGTTCAAGCAAGGTCCCTGAGGACTTACTGGCTTGCACAATGTCTGGTGCAAAATATGCTTGTATTTCCAAGAACGAATGAGTGTAAACTCATTTTGATGAAAGACTGCAGCACCTCTAAACATCAGGGCAGTGGTTTACCAGAAAAAGCTTCAAGTAAGAACATTTGGGCATAAAACATATTAACTACTTTTAAGATTGAGTTTAATCAGTTCATAAAAGGGATTATATAATGTGATTGCCTGCACTCAGGAGACCCCTTTCAGGCCTGCACTCCTTAACTGCAGAATATATCTTAAGGCTAAGAGATCAATCGATGGTAAGGACCCTTCAGAGATTTGACCATGTATGGGAAGTATAGTTTAAATTAAAGTGCTTTAGCTGTACATCCTTTCCTGTCCTACAACGCATTCAGTAATGTAGCATTTAGGAGAGTTATGATAAATTGGTAGTGTAATGATAGGACAGGGATATCCTGGGTGAAAGAAAACCCTGGATAATGGTGCTGGCAGGACTGGTTTGAGTGCCACAATCCTTCCACATTTTGGAGGTCTCCAATGCAATATGGTGCAGAAGAACACCTTCAGTGGAGGTACAACATGAAGCACTGAGCCAAAACAAGCTGCTCTCTGAGAAGCAAGCACTGGGCATGATGAACAAAGCCACCCATGATGGCCTTGCAGGACCACCCCCACGTTCAGCAAGGGGCGTATAAAGCCTCTGATTGACACACGATAGTTTCCATATACCTCTGCCACTTAGGAACTAGTGCTGAAGAGGGACCTCAAGAGCTAATTTAAAGCAATGAGGCTTATCAATTTCTACTCGTGGCACGTAAGTTGTAAGTATAGCTACACTATTTTGAGACCAGCCCTGGCTCTGAGAGCAGCGTAGACACATGCAGCTGGCACTGCGCCTGCACTAATAAATGATGACTTGGGTGGTTCAGGTCTGGATCTCTCATCACCTACTGCATGGTTTATGGGCAAAATCCACCCATGGATAATGGTGAATTGCCTGTACTGCTAAATAACTTCCGCTCCCACATGCACTGTATCAAACCAATGGCCACACATACATACAGAAACTGAAATCTCCACGTGGAGGCGAGATAGAATTGCAGCGGCTGCAGAAATCACCGCTGTCCGATGTAGAAGAACTGCCAACAGCTGCCATTCACCCATCCATAGTCATCTGTTGCTAAGCTTTACAAAGAGGAACTCAATGCCCTTATTGACAGCTCAACTGTACAGTTCACAAGCACACTTTCCCCTTTTTCCAGGCTGGACCTTTGAGCAACATAATTTGTGAAAGACCATTTCAAAGTTCCTTCTCAAAACACAGGATCTCATCACCCAGGAACATGGTTGGGGATTGTTCAAGATGACAGTGAATACCTGCAGGATACACCAGGTACCAGGTGTAAAGAGTTGTAACAACTCCTGCATCTAGTGTGGAGCATAGACTGGATGCTGAATGGTTACCATTGCTCCTTGATTCAGGGGATTTGGCATAAGTGAGATATAGAGGCTGATAACCTTGTTTTACTAAAGTTTTCTATGGAAGAATATTATAAAGCATATTCTCCAAAGCACTCAGCTTCCTGTGCCTCACTCAGGTGACGTAAAAGCTGTACAGACTGGGCGTACCCTGGGGGTCAGACCTGCAGCCTTTGGAGGTCTGCAAACGGCATGGAATCGATATGGCAGGATTGCACCAAGAACAGATGATGCTCCCTGTGGGGCCATTGCCAATTGGCTTTTCTTATCTGCTGAAGGGCGGCTGGAGACAGACTGCTGGAACCCCAGCACAGCATTATACTTTCTTTATATTAAACAGAAATGTGCTGCAGCAGTTTCTTTCTTCTTTGGACCCTGCCTCATGCCATCATATAAATAACAGGCTTGCTACTTGCATATACATGCATATCTTTTATAGATATAAATTTTGAATGCGGCTATGGCATTTCTTTGTAAATAAACTAATATCCATGGACCTCATTCATGCACAGGTATGTGTCTGATCAAAGTAGGACAAGAAACATAGAATGATAATTTTAGCTCTAGTTCAAAGAAGTACAAGGAAAGAAAAAAAAATTGTGGAGTATTTTCAACCTGATGCAATTTTATTCATTGCTATCTCTGGAATTCAAGTGGCAAGGTCACTCACACAGCAGAGAAACTAATCACTATGGGCAGAATTCATTTTATCTGAGATTAGCCATCTAACAGGCAAACATGTAATCCAAGGCAGTTTTCTAGGCTCCGTACTCAATGGGGAGAGAAGGCAACACCCAGTATGGGCAGGATCAGTGACCCTCTGAAGACAACTCTTTCTGCTGACTACAGAGGGAGTTTGAATTACTAGTTTACTTAAAATGCTTGGCTTTTATGCAGTTGAGTTTATAAGGGCAAAACTTCCTCCAAATATTTAGTACCTGCAATATTCAGGAGTTATGTGTAGCATGCCATTTTGCTTGGGTTCCCCTCTCATTTCAGATAATGTTTTCTGCCAAGGTTAGAATATACCATATCATAAAGGAATAAAGAACATCACCTTTGTGGTTCTCTGAATAACACACATAGGTTTGGTGCCTTTTCCCTTCATCTGTAAGAAAATTATGGGTCTTTAATGCATTCAAGAGGGGGAACCAGTCCTGAATTTCAACAGGACGTTCATCGATACCTGGCACTGCAATGGCTGAGAAATGTCTATTGTTTGGTATAAGCCCTGCTTAACAGACTAGGGATAAGAACCATAAAGCAAGCAGACACTCTTGGATTTTTGTATCCTCAGAAGTGTGATTGAAAAGCAGTGACTGGTTGACTGCACTATTGTTCAAAGATTAAGGCAAAGAGAACAAAGAAGCAGCAAGGTCATCCAGTCCATCAGAGAAGACACACTTTCCACAGTGTGTTTGTGAATGTTTTGTCCAATCTCATTTTAAAAGTCTCATGCTGTGGGGAGCTCTTTTGGGAGGTGTCCGGAAAAGTTCCTTGGTATTTGTCCTGTTATTCTTTGCATGGTATGATTATGTTGCTACATTCACCTCTTAGATAATTCCAATAATCTGTCCTTCAAATGTGGGCTTTTCATATACTTATACACAAGCTTCACTTCATCATGTTATAAATAATATTTCAAACCTTTGCTGCTTAGAAGACTGCAAAGGCAAAGAAGTCTTGATACAAAGCTCAAGATGTGAATTCAAGCTCACATGAATACGATAGATACTTTTCCAGAACAGAAATTCATGTATCAAAGGCTTCTTCCCATCCATGAAGCTACACACAAACATTAGCTGGAGGAGTAAAAGGCAGTTTCTCAGGTGCCTCCAGCTACAGAAACCTCCTATGGTTTATCTGACCATGCACTCAGGCTGTTTTTTTCTTAATTTGGCTTCACACTTTCTTGAAGTCCTTTCTGTTTGCCAGTATTGTTTTGACACAACAAGCATCCAGCACTGAATATTTTGTCATAGATATGGTTATGGAAAACAGAAGCCCCCGTTCCCATGAGCATCACTAATGTTTCTGTAGCACCTAGAGGCTTTGATGCCATTGTGCAATGTGTTGTAAATGAAAAACATGGTCCCTGTCTCATAATTAAATGATTCATTTGTACAAGGGAACCTAAGACAGTGTATCATGCTCATTTTTCATTAACCCATTGATGACTCCCTCAATCTGGCTGCATTTTCTCATCAGGCATCAATTATCTTAGAATCATAGAATCATAGAATCATAGAATCATACAGGTTGGAAAAGACCTCTAAGATCATCGTGTCCAACCGTCAACCCAACACCACCATGCCCACTACACCATGTCCCTAAGGGCCTCATCTACACGTCTTTTAAATACCTCCAGGGATGGTGACTCCACCACTTCCCTTGGCAGCCTGTTCCAAGGCCTGACCACTCTTTCAGTAAAGAAATTTTTCCTAATATTCAATCTAAACCTCCCTTGGCACAACTTGAGGCCATTTCCTCTTGTCCTATCACTTGTTACTTGGGAGAAGAGACCAACACCCACCTCGCTACACCCTCCTTTCAGGTAGTTGTAGAGTGCGATGAGGTCTCCCCTCAGCCTCCTCTTCTCCAGGCTAAACAACCCCAGTTCCCTCAGCCGCTCCTCATAAGACTTGTGCTCCAGGCCCTTCACCAGCTTCGTTGCCCTCCTCTGGACGCGCTCCAGCACCTCCATGTCCTTCTTGTAGTGAGGGGCCCAAAACTGAACACAGTATTCGAGGTGCGGCCTCACCAGTGCCGAGTACAGGGGCACGATCACCTCCCTATTCCTGCTGGCCACACTAGTTCTGATACAGGCCAGGATGCCGTTGGCCTTCTTGGCCACCTGAGCACACTGCCGGCTCATGTTCAGCCGGCTGTCAACCAGTACCCCCAGGTCCTTTTCCTCTGGGCAGCTTTCCAGCCACTCTTCCCCAAGCCTGTAGCGTTGCCTGGGGTTGTTGTGGCCGAAGTGCAGGACCCGGCACTTGGCTTTGTTGAATCTCATACAGTTGGCCTCGGCCCATCGATCCAGCCTGTCCAGGTCCCTCTGCAGAGCCTTCCTACCCTCCAGCAGATCAACACTCCCGCCCAACTTGGTGTCGTCTGCAAACTTACTGAGGGAGCACTCGATCCCCTCGTCCAGATCATTGATGAAGATATTGAACAAGACCGGCCCCAAAACTGAGCCCTGGGGAACACCGCTCGTGACCGGCCGCCAACTGGATTTAACTCCGTTCACCACAACTCTCTGGGCTCGGCCGTCCAGCCAGTTTTTTACCCAGCGAAGAGTGGACCTGTCTAGGCCGTGAGCCGCCAGCTTCTCTAGGAGAATGCTGTGGGAGACAGTGTCAAAGGCCTTACTGAAGTCCAAGTAGACCACATCCACTGCCTTTCCCTCATCCACTAGGCGGGTCACCTGGTCATAGAAGGAGATCAGGTTGGTCAAGCAGGACCTGCCTTCCATGAACCCGTGCTGGCTGGGCCTGATCCCCTGATATCTTGATATCTTGATATTTTCAATGGAAAAACACCCAAGATTTGATTCATTTTTCAATACTAATTTAAAGGAAACAGGGAATCATAACACTTGCTGTCTCAAAACAAACAAAATGTTCCTTGAGTCGTGAAAGTTTTTGTTAAAACTACACCCTCCATGAAAATCAGAGGCAATATTTCAGGTGGAGAGAAAAAGCTGTTTTTCACTAATAAAATAAAATTAGCTTTAAGTGGAAACAAGGGAAAGCAAGCCTGAGGAAGACAGACTGAGAGGGCTTCTAAGTATCAAAATACAATCAAAAACAAATAGAAATGTAAGTGGAGAAATCAAACCATAACTTTTTAAATGTAGGGCTTGTGCTGTTGTGAATGTATTTAATACAATTCTTACCACCATAAAAGTTCTAACTTACAAAAAAGTTGCCACTGGTAGAGAAAATAATCATAGGAGGAACTATATGGTAGGTTTAGAAATTCACACACCCACATGTTCTTCCTCTGTCCCTCCACCCCAATTGTGTCTGTCGTTTTTCTCATAGGACTTACTTTATTTTGCTTTCTTGATCTGTATCTGGTCATGATCTTGGTGGGGTAAAATTCATATTTTGGCTTCATGCCCCCTGTTGTGAGCGGATGTGTCCCGCTCAGAAGCTCACTAGGATGAAGTTGATCAGTGCTTAACTCATCCTAAATTCATTGACTCTTCTAATGCGTAGATTTTTTATCCCACAAAACACCATATCTTTCTTTCCACTTCCACCACAGGACCTTTCTCTGCTCTTCCGTATTTTCATATCTCTGAACAGGCTTTTATGCAGTCAAAGCAGCTATGTCTTCCTTGTATACTGCTTTTATTGACAACTGAGTCTGGTGCCACTCTTCCTGTGATATGGAGGGAGATAAGGTTCTTGATGCCAATCAGTTACTCTACATAAGGAGATACAACATTTCTCTGACAAATATTTGACTAACCTTTCTCCCAGCCATATATATCTCAGTGAACCACTATAAAATCCTGTGGCCTACCATATCCGTGCAACTTTTCAGGCAGAGGACTTACCAGAAATTTTAAGGAGGGGGGAAGAAAGAAAAGAAAACCAAATTACAAGCTAAGATTTCAGCTGGTATGAATTAACAAAGCTTCACTGAAATCAAAAGCTATATCATTTTTCTTTGGTTAAGAATTAGGTCACAGAAGTTTATATTCTCAGAATCTCTCCTGGTATAAATTTTAGTATTAAGAATTGTTTCAATCAGGCAAAAATTTGGCATCAAATTCAGCCACTTAATGGATTCAGTATAGAAAAAGTTATATGTAAAAGGCCAGATGAAGTCAATGCACACTGATGTTTCCAGTGGATTTAGTGCAACTCGCATCTTTGGGGAAGACCTGAGTTTTAAATAGACCGGATCTTTACTGACTTCATATGAATATCTTAACCTCAGCTTGATTGGCAATCTTTTGTAAAGCGATCACTCTGGGAGGATGAAAGCAAAGGAAAAATTTCTTCAGAAACCAAAAGAGGTGGGCAGGAAACCAACTGGTGGGAAAGTCTGAAAAGATAAATTAAATGGCTGTTGGTTCATTTGGGACCACTGAGCACCCATAGCAACCAGTGTCTAGAGTGACGTACCAATTGGGCATAGTGCTACGCAGTATAAACCCAATTAAAACTCTGACCAGGATGAAGATCTTTGGCACATTCCCAGACTATTAATGTTGGGATAGGAAGCAAAACTTGAGATTTAGGCAGTTAGGTACCCAGGTCTGCAACATGTGTGCAGTGCTTGCTACCAGGGGCTGGCCAGAAAGTACCAAACATGTATGGGTGTGCCTCAGAATCCAGCTGCCCTCATCGCACTTTGGCTGTGACATGTTCCGACGCCTGGGGCGTGGTGACAGTGCAGATCCAAAATGAGAGGCACTATCGAAAATTGCAGAGAAGGAACTGACTAAGAGGGACATGACGATGGCCTGTGCACAAAGGGGAACTGTTGGGCTGTGGAGAGTATTTTTGGAGTTCCTCAAGGATTGGTCTCAGGACTGATGTGACAATAATTTCATTAATAGCATTACCACAAAAAAAATCCTGTTGTAAATGGAATTTGCTGATGAGAAGTTTAAAATATCCAGCATTATCAACGCAGAGAAGGATGAGTAAATCATACAGAAAGCACCAGATAATGTCAGTGGTGGGAGTAAGAGAAAAAGAATGACTTTGAACAGCGAGAACAAGTTTGGCACTTCCCTTACAAGTCAATGAGAAAAGGATATGTGGATCGATGGTGCGAGTATATTAATGCAAAGCTGCAATAATATGGATCCTGCTAAGTTTCTTGCTCACCAGTCCAAAGGAATAGATGATCTGATCAGATAAGTTGGCCTCAGCACCTTAGTTAAGGGCTGACCTGACTTGCAAAGTCACCAATATGAAAAAGAATTGGGGATAGCGGTGCCCTATGTGTATCCGAAAATTTCTGAACCAACTTTCTCCATTTTATATGGAGAAGTGCTCTCAGTGACATAAAGCATAAATCATTACCATGTAGAGATTGCAATGCAACTAAAGAAGGACTGGAGCTCATCCCTCTTGTGCCGATGACTTTTTGGCCTTAATCGCTTTGTGTAATATTTCCTTCCTTTTTCAGTATCGCCTCAGTGAAAAGCAGGCAATAGGCACAGGGCAGGGTCTGGCTGCTGGGCACTTAGGAGGGACCCGGGGGACACTGCAGCCGGTGGCCTCCACTGCTCGGACAGTCTGGGACAGGCTGGCAGGTACAGGAGAAGGAACAAGACACCTGGGATAGACAGACGAGCCTCCCTGACCTACGCTGTCTGATGGCCCCAGCAAGGTAATGCAGCACAGCTGGTGAGTCAGAAAGGAGAAAACGATGCTCCAGAGGCGGGGATGCGAATCAGACTTTCTGCCTGTGAGGGTGGCTCCGAAAGCCATTGCTAGGGCTGCCAAAAGGCTGAATCCCAGAAACATCACCCAGGTGTCCATTGCCAATCATCCCTGCTGTCTGAGCTGTCATACCCATTGGCAGTCTCACAGGGATCAAAAATCAAAAATTTGGCTGAGAAGCAGGCAAATCCCTGGGCACCCACTTGACCGACTTATCCTGCGAGCCTGACACACACGTGCTGCAGAGATGGGCATCTTGGAAATGCTTGCTGATACCTCCCAACACACTCGTTTGGGATGCAAGAGACACACACTCAGACGAATGCACTATCTGGGAGAAACACAGCTCTGCCAGGTGTACAGGAGCCTCCATCCTGGGACAGAGACATAAAGCCACACCTGCAGTCTCCCATCAGGCAGAATAAATTGCAGTTCTGGATCATAACCCTTGGGCATTAGTACAAGCTAGCAAATCCAACCCTGGAGTGTTTCCCCTTAAGGTTATAAAACACAGAGGGGTTGTTTTTTATTCCACAGACTGGTTTTTGGCACCAGCATTTGGTGTTTTCTTTAAGCAAATAATTTAAAATGTGATTTTTGGGGGTGATTCATACCAGGCTTTTCAGAGATTTTGTGCCAATACGTCTTAAGTAAGAAATTGTAGGCACCAAGGTCTACATGCTGAATTTTGCAGAAGCAAAGGGGGGAAAAAAAAAAAACAAGACTATCATTTAAACTCCAGGGACATTAATCCAAGGTCCATAGATTTCCCACTCTCCACTGTTTCTTGCAAACAAGACAAATACGCCTGAGCAGTTAACATCTCACTACTTGAATAAGTGAAATTGCCCCTTATAAGCCTAAAGCTTCCACTACAAGAGAGTGAAAAAAAGAACATTTAAAACTACTGCCGGACACAAATGCTAAGACTTATTTGGCTCAGGATTTTCAGTCAATCCATTAAACCAACAGAGACACACTTGTAAGTTCCTATTTAGCCATACACCCCCAATCTTAAGATATTCAAACATAAAAGTTTGGTTCACGCCATTCCCAGTAAAGATGTTATCAAAATTAAAAATGTCTTACATTGCTGGTAAGTTTATTACTCAGAGAGTCTACTTGTCTGGTTTCTTGTCAGCCTACAGAGGTTTTTTGTTGTTTTTTTTTGACAGCACAGTAACATTTTCTTTCTTCAATGCTTCATTAGCTCGTCTTACTCATGCAATTTTCCCCATTTTATTTCACGTAAATCAAATTACTCATCAGCTCTGTAATGCCATCAGTGTACAAAGAGCTTTCTATAAAAAATTCGCATAGTAGAAAATCCAAAACTGATGCTTATGCAGGTAGTATAATTTGTTGGAGAACTATTCATAAGAGGTATATATAATGTTAAATGCTCTTATGAGGACAGAAGGACTTGGGAGGAATTTTAACAGGATTAAATTCTCTAGCACGTGGCTGAGGAAGGTGGTCAGGAAATATTTTCCAAATCAGGGGATTTTTGCCTTACTATGTCTTTTTTCTTCTTTCTTTCTTTCTTTCTTTTGGCAGGTGTGGCTAATGGTACTCACGCTTCAGTGCCTTAGTTCATCTGTTAAGTATTCCCCTCTTGAAAGGATGTGCCATAAGCAGAATATTCTGTTTATTCACCAGAATAGGCAGGTGAACTGCAAGCAGTTTACAACTTTGCATGCGAGTATTTTCTCAACCCCTGCAAGATTAAAAATGACAGCAAAAGCAAGCAGCAGGGTCACCGGTGCAGACTTGAATTTGACTGTGCGAGAGAGGTTTCGGTGAGAGGTTTGCACTCACTCACAGCCATGGACAATGAATGTGCACAGGTCAGCTGAAAAGGGGGGTGAAAGCCTAGAAGCAGGGTGCTAGGACAGGACTTGGGGTGCCCTGTCAGAGCTCCCTCTCATGGCCTGGGTATCTCCTCACTTCTCCCTGCCGAGGACAAGCTCCTCCTTGCACGTGTAGGGTGCAGGGCAGAGAGGTGGAAAGCAGAGGGAGGGGGTTGTGATGATCCGTGCATTAAACGCCCTTGTAAATCACAGTTACAGGGTCTGAAAAAAGCAGCTCAGCTAGAAAAAACACTTTTTCAGTTATTAATCCTGTTATACATCAGGTGACTGATATTCATATGCATAGATATATGTGCATATGCACACAATTCATTATTTTTAAATGTCGCATTTTACCACTGCTTTTTATCCTAACATTAAGGTACAGTCAAATACTAAACACAAACCACCGCAATAGACAACATTAAAGCAGTAAGAAAGCAAATGGCTGAATGCTGAGCGAGCAGACAAGAGAAAACAGTGTAAATCGTACCTAGCAAACCCTCAGGGGTCTTTCCCAAGCATGATCAATAACAGGTTAATCTTCTGAGCAGAAGGAATTTCTTCTAGGACAGAGAGGCGGCATCAGCTGAGATTTGTCTCTCATAGACACGGTATATAGAAGGTTTCCAAATGTTACTATATAACCAGCAAAACTGGTGACTTGTAGGATTGTCTTACATATACTGAAAGTGATGAGAGAGAGGTCTTACAATGTGCAGGCTAACCCAGGGGGCAAGCATTGAAGTGGTATCTGTATGATGAGACACAAGAAGGAACATCTGTGAGAAATTAAGAAAAAAAAAAAAAAGGATAGACAAAATGGCTGATCAAAATCTCAGGGAGAAACTTGGTCCCAATTTCATTAAAAAGCAGCTTTCACCTGCAACTAATACCCTTGCTTGCAAAAGCCTTCTGGTTTTAACAGTGAGAGAAAGCTGGACTTTGAAAAGATCACTGCTCCCGGCAGGGAGAGCACTAATTAGCCAGCGGGGACCCTGGGGAGTGCATCTGTGTATGGTTGTGAAGCTCAACATTTCTTGCTAAATTTTCTGTCAGTCTGAAGTGAGGTAGGGTGCGTAGCCAGAAGCAGTCTTTTCTCACAGTATCGCTGCTTGCAGCCCTGTCTGAAGCTGGGAAGTATAGCGGTTAGTGAGAGTTAAAAAATTATCTTCCAGCTTTTCACCACGGAGTTCAGTTTTCCCTCTCATTCTGGATTGCATTTCCAACAATTTAGCCAGTAATGAAACCAGCTGTGGGTAGCATACTAGCTGGGGCTAGTGAGCCTTCAGCACAGTTCATTCCCCACCCTCCGCTCCCAAGGACTTCACTGAGCCAATTCAAGGAAAAAAAATGATGGGGAGATTTCAACATCTTCTACCCCGATTCTTGCCTATGATTTGTCCTTGAAATGCACACACTAGCCTAACAGTGGTCCAGAGCCAAGCACCTGACACATCTCTAATTAGCATTGTTCTTGCAGTTTTACTTTGGATTTTTCCCCTGTGAAATCCTTCTTTTTGAGTCAGAACACTCATTGCATCTTAAAGCTGTTTCTGCTGCATTTGTTCAAGATTATTTGTTTCTACCTGATCACATCCAAACACCCTTGTAGCGGATGGTAGTAGCTATTCTTTCAGTCCAGAGGAAATCTTCAGATAACCAGGAATTTACTGCAAAATGCTGCCTTTCATTCCTCTTACTCATTCTTTTACATGATTGCAGCTGACTGGGGTGGAAATTTGCAGAAGGTAAATGCTGAGCAAAGCTGTCTCCTTGCACTAACCTCATTTTCACGAGAGAAATCTTTCTGAACTTTCAGCAGACCTACTTTATGATTTGATGTTGCCTTTTCAGCTCTTCTCACCCAAACAGGTCAAAACCTCCTCTGTGAGAACCTGATCCTGCATTGATACCGGCTCCTGGGAATTGTAGCCACTCCAGAAGCCCCATTTTTAGTGGGAATGGGACATAACGGAGCTGTTGTTTCCAACAGCTCGGTGAAATACAAGTACCTTACAAGCAGGAGGCATGGATTACCCCTGTGAACAAGGTTTTTTGGAGCTCTGAGATCTCCAGGGTCTTCACACACAGGGAGCCCTGGAGAAAGTGCTACAGGACAGATAGGTTCAGGTAGTCTTGCTAGCTCGGTGTCAGCATCACCACCAGGCTGGGAAGAGAGTGGGGACACAGGAAGGGATGAAGACATGGCCAATTTGCTCAAGAGACGCTTGGCTGTAAAAAGGTCAGGAGCTGCCCACGCTGATACACTGCTGCCAGGCCCTGCTCCACTCCTGGCACAGAGGAAAAAAGTCCATTTATACCTAACCGCCCCCAATTAAAGAAGTTTTTTTTTCCCCAGATCACATGTATCTGTCCACAAGTAGGGGGGATGGAGAACATGGGAGCTCTTGTTGAGCAATGGAGTTCGTATTCGGGCTGAGAGAGCATCATTTGGGCCTTGCTGGTGAGTGATGCTCAAAATCTCTGTTAGAGGTGGGAGAGCAGGAACTTGCAGAGCAGGCTGCCTTCCTGCATCACATACACCGGTGGTTGGTCTGTAACCCTGGGGAAGTTGGGGTCCAACAGGGACGGCAGGTTTCTATGGAGTCGACAGAAGAAACCGAAGGAAAACAAGCCCATTTCCTCTAGGATTTAATTTCCTACATGGGGATCCTCACCTCTTGGCAAAATAAGAGGAATCATCATGTGGAAATGGTGACGTCTCTGCAGAGACACACTGTAGCATGAGATGTCAGGCAGGGAATTTTTTGTGTTTTCTGTGCATGCTCCACTGAGGAGACACAATATTTTCACAGTATCTTACAGAGTCTCAATTAGAGTTTCACTCTTGCCTTCCACTTGTGATGTCTTTCCACCCCCCTTGACATCACCTCCAGCTGTGTCTGCTGCACTTCCCTTGCCACGGCGCTCTGCACCGGTTGCACAGATAACAGCCGAACAAAGGCAGCCAGAGGGCCAAAGGCAGCATCTCTTTCTGAATACAAATTACACGGCTGAAGTCACAGGGTGAAGTTTACACGGGCAATCCTCCTGCGTCAGGAAAAGCAGGCACTTGCACTGGCCTCAGGAAGCTCGGGAGGCTGTGTGAGGACTCTGACGCTTGTCCTAAGATAGCGTTAATTTGGTTTTGTGCAAGAGTGGCTAATGAAGCTCTTGGAAAATAGGTAGTGCAGGGTTATTGCACAAGGGCCCACAGTCCCTTCTTGTCAGAGGAGAGCCGTCTGCTTCCTTCTGCCTCGCCATGTTCTTCTGGGTTCATAGCTATGAACAGGGATAAGACCCGAGAACATCACAGGCCAAATTCTCGGCTGTGCTTTTGCAACTGCTGCAGGGCAACCTTTGTTGAGATTTCCCAGTGGCAGGAGGACATCCAGTATTGCACCATTCCAAATAATCCCTAGCTCCAGGAATTCGCTGGGAATGTGCTCTGAACAAGCCCATACCCTGCTGCTGCAACAGCTCCATGAGGGTCACTGAACTGAGGTTGCTCTGATTTGTTGCAGTGAGTCAAATTATCCATCTGGTGCAGGGATCTGGAAAACACGGGTATGTGAGCTTCACTAAGCTATTCAGTCTTCACAAACATTGGTCAAAGTGAGGTATCTGAATCCTGAAGTCCTATAGGTATTTTAAAGCATATTTCAAACTCCCTTTGAACTCACTACAGGAGTAAGTTTTGAAGAGGAAGATGCTGAGATTTGCTCCCCTTTTAGTTGGAGGTCTGCAGATTGTGACCGTGGAGAGCAGGAAAGCTCCCCTCTGCCTCAAAGAGCTGGGAAACCAGAGGTGCTCTTCCTCCCAAGCTCTCTTACCTCCCTGCCCTGCCATCAAAATTCTCAGTGCTGCACCTTCAGCAGAGATATGCCCTCAGGTTTGCCCTCACTGGCAACTGCTTCATACTTACCCTCCCAAGAGGGTTCTCCAGCAAAGATCGGGCTCCCCGTAATAACTCCATGGGACATATTAGTGAGGTTCAGAAGAGAGGACACACTCCTTTCTCTGCTCAGCCCCGGTGGCCTCTGGAGCAGCCTAGGCAGAAACTGCTCCCCCAAGGCAAAGGAGACACAACTCCCCCAGCCCACAGAGAGGAAAAGTATTGGATTCCCATAATACCCCAAATATATGTCAGATACAAGCTATTTCATGCCTCCTATATCTTCTTATGTAAAGTATATATGAATATGAAGTAATAACAGAATAGTAATTTCATTATTCCACAAGATGATGTAGCCTTCAAAGCACTGGCAAGAGGTGTAAGAATTTCTCCATGCAAATCCAGTGCAGCTGTAAACAAAATTAAATGCACCTGGAACTGGAAACATCACAGGCAGGTACAAGACTACGTCTCTGGCTGTTTGCTTCGGCAGGCGGTACAATCAGAAAGGCTGTAATGCATGATTTAGATGCTCTGTAATATAAGCACTAAAGGAGAGCTTTGACACCAGAGTTACAGGTCATTTTCCCCTGACAGTCTCCTGTGCCCGTGGTGTGAATCTACAGCCATTCTAAAACTGGTGATCTTTGGCCTTCGTGAAGACTTGATGATTAAGTTGTCATGTGTGACACAGAACTTAAAAATACATAAGAAGTATTAGATCAGCCTGCACATTCCCTTTCTACAGCAGGAGTCTTCCCTACCATGCATCGTATAGCAGTCTTCTCAGCTGATTTTTAAAGGACAAATAAAACATGGATGTATCGATTTGTAGGTGGCTCTGGCATTTTCACTGCCTTTGTCACCTTCATGCCACGTCCAATCCTCCCCTCACTTACCCCTACTTAATATGTAGATACCCCCATTTAATACTTCCACCTTTAGCATGGGCCCCTCTGTTTGATAACTTAAAAAACTGACGAAGTTGTTGTGGACAGAAATAACTTCAGCATCCACATAGTCCACAACTTTGATATGAATTTTAATTATTCACGTAATTCAGTTTCCTTGACTCAGGTAACACGTTTTTGGCATCACGAGTCTCAGAACAGCATGATGCTCGCTGGGCTCAGGCTCACCTTCGCCAGGCAGAGACGGCCTGTCAAGTCTATAACCTCTGCCGAAGTGGCCGCCGAGTCACAAGGTCATTAGTAAGAGTTTGCCAGCACGCCACACAGTGAGTCATATTTAATAGCCCATCTGCTGTCACACTTCATAAAATATTTTCCTATTATTTCTCCTTCCTGTTTTATTCCTAAGGAGCAAAGCAATCCTCAGCGGATCTGTAACTGCCAGAACCCATTTTTGCAAATAAAAGAGCAGAAACATAGTTGATGCCTTTCCCACTACCCCCAAATGTCTGATACCTCTTATCATTCTTGCTGACATTTTAACAATGCTGGCTGCTGTTAGGGATCAGCATTAGGATTCCTAGTCACAAGCCGGGGCCTTATTTCACCAGGCACTGTAAAGACATAGCACAAAAGCTGCACCCCAAATGGCTGCAGACGAAATACATTCACAGGGCAATTCCCTTCTCACTCGGCACAGATTCCCCTTTGGGACCAGCCTCCCAATTCTTGCTGCTGACTTTAACTGGCCTTTATGGGGACCTGCTCTTTCTGAATACCTAATTCCTCATTCTCTTCCTTTATTTGCATACTCTAAGTTAAAGTAATGACATTTCAATAGGTGGGTTATTTTACGGCTGTCTCTGTCTCTACCTTCTTTTTTTTAATGAAATAAACTGTCCTGCATTTCTAAAGCTATATAGGCAGCAACAACCTTTAAAGAAATTCTGTCTTCATCCTGCCATTTTATGCTATGTTAGTCCCATTAGTCATCTTGAAATTTAGTAGCTCCATTTTGTTGTCTGTTTGGTTTTTTTTCCTAGAGGATCTGAAGGGGGCAGGCAGAAGAGGTTATTGTGAATGGACTGATCACTTTCTGAACTCATTAAAGATGCCAGCAATTATTAACAATTAATGGCAATAGGGGTACATTCCCCTCCTCCCCAAGAAGCCAAGAATGCTCTTTAACAGCTGTACAGCAATCCTTTGAAAGCAGACAATGAATCTGCTGCTTGGGGGTAACAGTAAATGATCTGGATTGATGCTTTCCATTCCTCTTCCACTGCAGTTTGCATTTAACGAGAACTTTAAAGAGAAAGGATTTGCTTTCTAGTCAGTTAATATTATGCTTACTTCACCTCTGCAAATGCCTCGAAGTCTAAGCAGCAGATGTCACACAGAACATCCTCTCTGGAAACCTTTTTGCTCACTTCAGTTCCATGATGAAGCTGCATTGCAAATGCCAACAACTTTCCGCTGAAGAAGTCTTCGGAGACTGAAACTTCACAGCATCTCCTCGCAGCAAACAAGACACTATTCCCCTGCCATGGAGGAGAAAGGCGAAGCAGAAAGAGATGACTTGCAGGAGACTGCAGGAACCTCAAAGCCAGATGATGGGAAGAAAACGAGGGCGACCAGATTCCTGGCACGGGTGGCTCGGATATCCTCCCGATGGTCAGGCAACACCGATCCTGATGGCAATGGTCACGTACTCCACACCTCCTCCTTCCACTCTGGACCAAATCAGTTCCTCACGGCACACTGCTGGAAGAGACACATTCAATTTGTACTCACCGGTGGGTGATACAGCCACAGCAAAGGAGGAATCTCAAGTGCAGGATGAAGCAATCTCACTTTGAACGCATGAGACTCAGAAGGGCTGCTTATACTTTCATTGCAATGAATATTGCTTGTTTCGATCTTATACAACTTAGTTGTTTACCCACAGGCAAAGAGCTGAAGTTTTCTGGTCACAAAAATAAGAGTAAAACAACTGAGAGAAGAAAACAAAAGGAAAAATTAGTTAGTGATCAGTGTATTTTTACAGGAAGTCAGAGTTTTGTGTGAGGATTAGTTGTCTTTATGTCAGATGGAGAATTTAGATTGCAGGTTAATAACACAAGTGAAATTTAACAAATTTTTAATTTAATACAGATAGAGGCCATTCATCCTTCCAGTTCCAGTTCCAGTAACAGAGGATGCGCTTATGCAAAAATGTAAGGATATGGACCAGAAAGCAGTAGCCTATAATTGGAGCAATCAGGGCTTGCTGTATAAGCCAGTTCTACTGTCCTTCGCATCTTGTACTGCATTTTACATCTTTTTAAAATTAACACATAAATTAGAGTTGTCTTTCCTTATTCCTGTGCAAAACAAATGCAAAACCAGGACCTTACAGCCATACAGAGGAGGGGAAAAAAAGGAAAAAGAAAAAAAAAAAACAGAACCAAACCCAAAATAACTATTTAAAGACAAAATAGTATTTGGTGGATTTGAGACAAAATAATATTTCGTGGATTTGTTTGGCAGGAAAAGTTATGGTTTCACCTGTAAATAAAGAAGAACAGGCTGATTTGCTTTAACTGAAAATAAGACGACTTGTTCTTTCAATATTTCCAGCTAAAATACAGATTCATTTCTGGTGACTGATGAAAAATGGGGCACTTTTTTTTTTCTATTTATTTTATTTTTAGGAGGTAGACTAGTGCAAGTGCCTGTATGTGTCCATCAAAAGATGCACTGCCAATCCTAACAGCAATTTTACCCTATTGCATAAACTGGCAAAGAGGAAGGAAATGCTCATCTAGAGAAATAACAGCAATAAAAGATGGAGATTCTGGCTTGGGTTCACAACATGGAGAAATAAATACAGCTTGCTCTAAAAAGATGGGGTGAAGGCAGTTGTGACTCTCCATACCAAGGCAAATTACGCTTGGAATTCGGACTGATGCTCAGTTTCGCAGGAGCAGGAGACCCATGCTGTTCTAAGGGACAAACAAGAGGGAGAAGCACTCAGCAATGTGTGGTGTCCATGCTCAGGACTGAGGGGAGCAGATGAGGGAAAGGTCTCAGGTTACTACTTTATCCTGGTCCTGAAGTCCAGGAGAAGGTTGAAATTAGCAGTAAACCCGCCCAATCCCCACATTGAGACAACTTATACGAAGCAGAGGATATGAGCCCTGTGGCAGCTCTGTGGGAAATGGTTTTCCCAAACCACTTCCACTTTTGAGATTTCTCCTGTTTCACATGAGGACAAATCTGTGACCTCTAGAAGATTTTCACAGACCTCTAAGAGCCACCCATCTCAGAAGGGTCAATAATCTGGTGGGCAGGGCCTCCGTGCTGGACAAAGATGACCAAAGTTCAAGTCCCTTGTTGATCTCAATCAGGGGCTGGATCTCAAGTTTTCTATGTGCCAAGCAAGTCCCATAAATACCAATCTGTCTTGTCCTGGGCAAGGCAAAATTAGTTAGTTAAAGAATATGACCTTAAATCTAGACTTTCTGTGAAAAGCACAGAAGATTGAAACCTTGGGGAGCTAGTAGGAAAATTAGTGCAGCTAGGAGGGATTTTATTCTGAGTCGTCTTTCTTTTAGGGATTGGTGAAACAAATTGCATTTGTACAGCCCACATGAGCTTCAGGGGGAAGAAACAGTTATGTGGGAACAAAAAAAGCATCAAATTGACTGGGAGAAAAGAAAGACAACTACTTCTGTATTAGGCAGCCCTAGGAAAATGGAAAGAAAGGAAAAGAGTATGAGTTATCGACTGCAGAGAGTAAAGGGAAATAGCATGAAAAGAAACCAAAAAGAGAAAGAATATGAAGCTTTAAAATTAATGGAAAAAGTAGTATTATAAACAAGGTCTCCACATGTAAATGGGCAGAGGTGGTGACTTAGGGGAAGTTCAGAGGGTTTCATCTGTAAACAAATGTAAGAGATTTCAGAAAGCAAATAAGGAACTAATAGTAGCAGCAGGAGATACACAGAGAGGAGTGTTTCAACATCACGGGCATAACCAAATCAGAGCGAGGAAGTGAAAGTCCGAGAGGATGGGCGCTAGGGAGGGGAGCAATGTAGCTGCTAGTGACACATAAGTTTTGAGATTTTAGCCTGGCAAAATTGAGATATCGGGTCTTGCAGAAACTTTTGAGTTCATCTGTATGTCAGACCTGTACCGCAGTAAGCATCACCTTCATTGTTACCAAAAACCTGCCCCCAGGCTCCCAGAGACTGTCTCCACATGATCTGCCTGGGAAAATTACTATCAACTTACAGGAACAAGTTGCCACTGAAAACAAAGTTGGAAGTAGTCTTATGAGGTCTCCTACTTCATTGTCCTGCTCAAGACAAAATTATCTGTGCCTTGTTCATTCCTGACATGTTTATCTGGTCCATAAAAGTTTCCTTACATATTTGCATCCAAATTAAATCATTGCCGTAGTGAGACTGCATCAATTTTTAATAAATAAATCTGTTCAAAACCTACATCTAGCTCTGCCCAGAAAGCTGTCATCTCTACTGAGTGACAAGCCAAGTCCCCCACTGGGCTGCAGGAGGCTGACCCTATTTCTTTGTGGGTGGGAATGAAGCTGTACATACTGAAGGGTGTTGTGTTAAGTACAGTTTTGTTCCTTGCAGCATGTATTTAATTCACTCGCACACGCACACAGAGTCAGCATGCAAAGAACAATCTGAAAGTGTCCATGCTGTAAAAAAAAAAAGTTTTTTCCAAAAAAAAAAGTGAAAATTAGCTTAAAAGTGCTCCAATTTAATCTGAACATGAGAGTGGGTGGTGTCACATTGCTCAGTGCTGGAGAACAACCAGCAGCTACACACCACAGCCTTGGGCATCGTGCAGCTTCTACTCCAGCCTCCAGCAGATGCACTGTTCACATCTCACCTGCTTTGTCCCACTGGCACCTTTAAGCCTCTCCAAATCCTCTGCTACACACTTGTGGGGACTCTGGGACAAATTTCCGTAGGATGCCACAGCTGAAAAGGGACGCGGATAGTGTCAGTGTGGAGTCAGGCAAGGCTCTGTGGCATGAGTCAGCCCTAGCTGGTGTGGCTACCCCGACTCACCGCGCTGTTACCAATACTATCCCACACCAGCAGCTATTCAACTGACCCAGCGCTAGGTCTTGTGCAATCAGCCGCAGCACAAAAAGTTCACGCTGAGCAACACCACACTGCTGGTTGCCAAATGTTTATTGTACAAGCCTGGGCTAACCATAACAGGAACCCAGCTTGGCCAAAGCCAAAAGAAAAAGTTGCTTAGCTTGGGATGGAAGCCAAGGCAATTATTTTGTAAACAAGCTTGGTGATCTTCCTAAAAATGGAGGTCAGATCCTCATTTGGTGTAAATGGGTATGGCTTAAACTGAGCTCAAAGAGCAGGTCAGGAGAAGCAGCCAAGCACTAAAAGTCACTTTATAATGGCTGTCCTGGCTGTTTAGAGCTGTTCAGAAGACCAAGCACAACCTCCCCAGCCTCTTCACCTCTACTGACTGCAGGACCAGTCCTGTACCAGGACACCTGCATTGCCATTCCTGACACTGTAACAATAAGCTGTCAATGGCAGTATATTAGCAGCTGAAGAGCAAAATGCCTTAAAAAGGCTCAAGAGTTCTGCCGTGGGAGGAATGCCCCAAAAGATGATCAATAGCTCTCTGTGTAGTTTGTTGCTTTATCCACAGCAGTAGAAAATCGGTGTAGGAAGGTCATCTACATCAGATGAGATGACCCCTCTCAAGCTGCTCCTGAAGGCCACCAGGGATGTGGCAGAAGCTGGAAAGAACCTCGGCTGCCTGGTGGGATGACAGGCAGGGGAAAGAGGCAGTGGAAGAAGAGCCAAGCTGTTGTTCTGATGTGACTCATTCATTTTCCACTTGAGTTTGTGACTGTTCTTACAGAAAAAAAAGAGCAAGACTGCTGTGGGGCCTTATTTTAAATTTTTCTGACACAAACAGAGCTTTTCTTCATCTTTTCTGTTTCTTCACCTGGCATTTCATGTCTTAGTATGCGAGAGCTGATATTTCGTTCCTGTTTCTACCCCATCTGATAGCTACAGATGATGTAGTAACATTTGTTCACACTTATGCAAAACATAATGACCCAAAACACAATGATTTTTATTCCTATTATGCCACAAATCTGGAATTTGGACTAAACCACACTCTGGATGGAAGACATTATCTCAAAGACTTGCCTTTCTAACTCACATTTAGGGAATTTGAGTGCATTTACTAGCATTCAACTAGTTTCTTTTAAGCCCTCTATGGTTTGGGTTGTTTTTTTTTTTTTGCTTTAATAATATCAATGTCATAGGAAGTTATGCATTATGTTAAAAAAATAAACAAACACTCTAGTAATCTGCTTTAACTGTGGTCTTTTACATCTCTTTAGGCTTTTATTTAGTTATCAGGAGAAATGTTATACTGGAGCCCATTTTTTATTTTCTCTGTACAACCCAATATTTTATATACCTTTATTGCATCCATTCATCTTCATCTGCTTTTTAAGCCAAGCAACACTGCTCTGCTGACTCTCTCCTCTCCTACAGGTCTTGCCTGACTTTCAGACCTTCCCATTCCCCTTTATGGAGCCGTTCTGTTTCTGCAGTACTTGAGAGAGTTCCTGGCAAACGCCTGTTACTTTTATTAAATTGTCACCCTTTCCTAACTAAAGATTTATATAGCTTTTTACCCCATCCATACAACACAGCCCTTTATTCGTGTTTTTCTCAGACACATGGAGAAAGTCTGTGTTTATTTCTGTAAATGGGGATCTGATCCTCTATCAAAAGGAAAAATAGCAAAGCATCACCCCCCTACACACACACACACAAAACCAATGGATTAATTTCAGCAAGAGCAGAGGGAAAACCTGGCAGATGGAGTTTTCCTCCCTCTGAGGCATTTTGGCTAATTTACATCCTCGTTTCAGAGCTAAAGGCTCCCACTGAAAGGCGGCCATGTGTTCCTTTTAAACAGGTACATTTGATTAAAGGCTGGACTTCTGGGGCATGATCCTGCTGGCTCTGTACAATCAGCCCTACCAAGGATAATGAGATTACTCGCAGGAGTAAAGCACAGCTGAACCAAATGCTGGAGTCTCACCAATTAGTAGGAGAATTTTCTCCTCTTTTCCCCTCCGCCCCTTTCTTTATTGCTCTTAAAATGCCAGGGGACCTTCAGAGTTATAGCAATTATTGTTATGGAGAACAGGGCATAAAACGAACTGTTATTGCCTTTAAAAGAGCTGGAATCTCTTTACCTTTCAAGAGTAGGGCATAAAAATCTGTATGCAAATGAATAAATATAAATGCAAATATAATCTACACCAGGAAAAGCTGGTTTTCCCTGAGCTAAGGAAGCATAACAATAATCAGGCTCCCAACTGTAAATGGTGCTCACTGTTTTGTAAGGGCTGTGGAAAAATGAGGTGAGGGTTTAATCCACTTTCTCCTCTGGTTGGAGGAAACAGGTGTGGCTCCATTTGTAGGTAGCTTATTATTTTTCATGAATATATTACAGGCACTCTTTACATATTTCGTGTGGTAGCAAATTTTGCTGTTCCCGCTCAGGAATACTTGCTGGCTACAAAACAACATGGGCTAAGAGTTTTAACTGCGCTGCTTTGCTCAACTTTGATGGTTTATGTGGATTTGAAGAGGCAGTAAAACATCCTTTAGCAAACAAAGGCTTCCAAGTGGATGGAAGATGAGTGCATCCTTTGTTTGCCAATGGACAAACAAGAGGGGAATTAAAAGGCAGAGGTTCTTGTCAAAGGCCCCACCTTGCAAGAGATATCCCATGTGGGAAGCTTCCAGGAGACGCCTGTCCCCAGCCCACGTGGAGCAACTGGGGTTGATAGGGCTGAGACCTTGTTAGCAGTGGAGCTCCCTGAAGAAACATCTGCATCAACTCACAATTCAGCACTGAGACAAATGCTAAATGAACACTGAAAGCATCGAGTATGTAGCTGGGCTGAGGCACACAGGGAAAATCACAGGCACTTGAGTGAGTGCTGGACCAACAAAAGCCATGTTAGTCCAGCACAACTGGAGAAAAACTGTTGGTGTGAGCACTACGTTTTCGCGTGCTCTTGGTTCCTGTGGCCCAGAGTGACTGTGCTGAAACAAAACCACTGAATACCTCTAATCACTGTGACTTCAACACTAGGAGAAAAAGAAATTAAGTACAGTGTACTCTGGTCTGGGTCAGAAGGGGAGCACATGGAGCAGTTTGGGGGAAACTTGATGATCCCAAGGAAAAAAGAAAGAAAGGGGAGGGAAGCAGTAAGTGACCCCCAAGTATGTGTTGTGTCCCAAAGTTCAGCTTCATACCTGTGGCGACTTGATGGGAGTGAAGTCAACTTAATGAACAAGAAAGTGAAGACAGCAAGAGATGTGAAAAATAAAGACAGTAGGTCATGGGGAAGGAAAGGAACCAAAATGACTCAGAGGACACCAAACTTCTTAAAATGCTAAATGAAAAGACCAGTAAAATTCAGTTGCAGACAACAGTCTGGGAGAAACTAAGAGTTCAGCAAAGGAGACAGGTTTAAATCCTCCCAGGATGTGACACAATTTATTGGCAGAACAGAGAAGACATTAAAAAGTCCCTGGTGAAACTAAAATTAAAGGGGATTATTTTGCTGCAACGTTCACAAAAGGACAACAGGAAAACAAACGTACATTTCCCATGAGGTGCAAAGGTCAGAAAAGAGACAGGAACAGATGAACAAGAAATCGAAACTGCTAGAGATTTGATTGTAGCAATGGAATTGTTGCCAGCATTGAGAAAAATGGCAAACTTCTAAGGAAAATTTGGCAATAAACTAATGATTCAGGAGAGAGAGCAATGAAAGTAGGACACAGTGATGACCTTGACTTCAGTATTAGGGGGGAAGAAATGCAAGGCACAAGGTATTTTAATCTGGCACAGAATAATGTACCATCAGGCCAATACTTAATATGAGAAGAAAAGAAAACATTAAACAAAATTAAGAGTCAAGAAGAAAACCCAGAAAGTTTCTTCAAATTTAATGGAAACTTTAGCAGAGCCTTATTATCATAAAATCACAGAATAGTTTCGGTTGGAAGGGACACTTAAAGATCATCTAGTCCAACCCCCCTGCCCTGGAGAGGGATGTCTTTCACTAGATCAGGTTGCTCAGAGCCCCATCCAACCTGACCTTGAACACTTCCAGGGATGAGGCACCCACAGCTTCTCTGGCCAACATGTTCCAGTGTCTCAGCACCCTCATCGTAAAAAATTTCTTTCTTATGTCCAATCTAAATCTACCCTCTTTCAGTTTAAAATGGTTGCTCCTTGTCCTGTCACTACAGGCCCTGGTAAAAAGTCTTTTTCCGTCTTTCTTATAAGAAAGATGGGGAGGGAAGATGGGTGCTGAATGAAGGCAAATGCTTATGATGCCAACTGGCTCTACCGCATCCCAGCTGGAAGGGTGGCAGGGAACCAGCAGGGTGACCAGCAGAAAAAAACACGGTATCAGGGAGAAGGGTGCCCAGGAGAACCACGGATGGATGGGAGGGATACCAGTGGCCTGAAAAGAGCATCTGTAAAGAAAGCTTGGAGAGAATGCATAAGGGAGAAATGTCTTGGGAACTGAAATGTCTCAGTATGGCTCTCTGCACATGTTGATAAGCCTCTTGTGTCTGAAGCAGGTGGAGAACGGTATATGTCCACAGCAAGGGAACCAGCTGGGACACCACAGGCAGGGTGCATTGGCAAGGGGAACCATTTCAGGGCACACAGGAAACCCTTACAACGACACACACAGCACGCAAACAGCTCTCGTACGGAATTGGACATAACCAGCCTGGAGGAAACAATTGATAAACTGGGGCAAGCGAGACCAAGAAGATTGTTATTGAGTACAACATATAAAAACAGGACCTAATGTTGTGAGCCATTCTGCTGGGCCGGCCCCTGAACTCACTCAAAACATTACTGATTTCAGTGATGCTCCATATCTCTGCTTGCATCAGTCTGAAATAAGCAGGATGAGCTGGAAGGTGCTTACACAGTTCAGTACCTCACTTTTCCCTGAAGCGGGCCAAGATCCAAAACAAGAAGAGCAACCTCTCCATGGGCTCTCATTTGATAGCCTGGCCTGGATAGAGATGAATGGTTGGGGATGGGGGAAATCATAGTGAAAGCCCCAAAACGATCAGCAGAATTTTCAACAGTAGTTGGAGAAATTACTCACTGGTGATTCACAAATTCTATGGTCAGAAGGGGCCGGTGATTATCCCCTCTGACTTCCTGCAAAACAGGCAACTAAAGCCTCGCTTTGCATCAGGCTCTTCATCGCTGGCTCGTCTGGAGTATGTCATTTAGGCTGAGTTCAAAGGCTCCAGAGACAGAAATAATCCACCTGCATGTAGGTGTCTGTAATGTCACCTGGTGGTCCTTTTAAAATCAGTGTGGATATGGTTAACATAGCCAACAGAGCTTTGGAGCTTCATTCACCCCATCCTAAGTTAGGTGCCTGCCTTTGGTTGGGTCAATCACACCCAAAACTTCATTAACTCTGCTGACTGCATCCTCACCAAAAGGAAACAAGACACAGAGTTCTGAGAAGTAGAAATAGAGGCATTGTAGGCACCCAAAGCTGGCTAAGATAAATCCCAGCCCAAGGACCCACAGGTCCAAAGCACCCTTAAATTTGTTATGATTGTTAATCTCATTTATTCTGAGCGTGTAGATAAATCACACTAGAAATGAGGTATAATTTTTCTGTCTTCAACTTCCAGCAACTGACTTTGCAATGTCATTGCCTACTTAACCAAAGAGCTGTTCACAATGAAATTACTCTGCTGTTGTACTCTCCTTTTCTCTGGATCAACAGAGCTCATTATGGACTAGTTCTGTTATCACTGAAGACTAGATGACAATGCCAGATCAGATCAAATAGTTCCATTAACCAGGAAAGAAGGGTCTAAAAGAATCTGTGAACCAAATGCTCTATAAAAGAGGTTGGGTTTGCCACTTCTTTACCTTTTTATCCCTCTCAAAAGAAAAAAATATGAACAAAACTGCCCTGCCAAACCCCCCAAAACTCTTCTACTTCGAAAGCAATTATGAAAATAGATAAATGTGGATATTGAAAGATAAAGCAGCAGTTCCTGTCATGGGGAAGAAATGTGTAAGGAGCGAAGAACATGGTAAAGGAATTTCCCTTACTTGTTTACCCTGGTGGACTTCCTCTTGGATAGTATAACAAGTGTCATGCTCATAGTGCGGTGGAGGCTTTGCCTCCAAAAATACAGCAGCCAAAGGGAACAGCCATCAGGTGCTATTTTTTTCTCAACTTTAGAACACTTTTCTTCCTAAAGGCCACAGATGAGTTTTAAATGCACCAAACGCATTGCATCTGAATCACAGAAGAAATTGTGAAACCTACCTGTAAAAGCTGACATTCCGTTACCACGCAAACCCACTACACATTCGAGAAGAAAACTGCCACTCTGAAAGTTGTATTCATGCATAACTTATCTGGAAATATGCAGCTTTCTTTTTTATTCATGCGTAACCTTCCTTTTTCACTAAAACTATTTTTATTCCAAAAATATTTTTTTTTCTTTTTTTTTGTTTCACAAGCAGAACCCCAAGCCAGAGGGGAAAAAAAAAAAAACATATGCTGCCAGAAAAGTGATACATCATGTTTCACACTGGTGAAGGATAAAACGAGCAGCTCAGAAAACACAAGGTTAGCCTTGGTGCATCTGCGCAGTTTGCTTAATAAAAACTGATGTCTGTTTTGCAGTTTCTCTTCCCCCATTCCAGCTAGCTGGAGCACACCAGCATTTCTCAGGGCAGGATCCTGTCGTTAATGATAACCACTGAAATGAGGCGCTGGCAAAGACTTCAAGAGGCCATCCAGCTCAGTCCCTGGGAGGATCAGGAATACCTAAACCATCTCTGACGAATTCTGATAGCAGATGCCTCAGAGGTGCTTTGATGATGTCCTGAAGGCTGTGGTAGAGCTGTGCCGTGACAGCCCTACTGAGACAGCAGAGATGGGTCGCACACACCTTTGGAAGATGCACTTCACGCCAGCCCTGAGGGCTCTGGGAACTGCGCATTATCCTTCACACCCTTACCTCCACCAGCTGATCCGCTCCGGGAGCTCAAAGGGGAAGGGAACATCTCCCCAGAGGGGTTTCCCAGCATTTACAAAGCCTTCCACGGGTAGAGAGGAAACCCAAGCAGCTCCACTGAGCTGATGCTTGCAGCCCCGGAGCTGGAGGGTAGTTAGGAGGGAGGGAAGGGTATATGCCTGAGGGACCACTGGCTGATGGGTATTTCTTTTGAGCTCTTTTGAGCTGTTTCCGCAGCATTTGCTGTGACTCCTTTACTGCTTCAGGCCCTGGGGAGAAACTTGGTCATTATAAAATCAAAGCAAGAATCCAGCACTTCCAAAACTGTGCCCTGGAGGCCTGAAATGTCCCTGACGCCTCCTTTCCCTTCTCCCTGGCAAATCCCTTCTACATAAAACACGTCTCTTCAGGCATGCCCAGGATGTCCATGTGACAATCCCAGGCAGGAACAGGTTAACACTGTCCCTGTCTCTTTATCACGACTGGGATCTGTACCAATGGGATATTGGGCACTTAATGCATTAAACAAACCTTTCATATCCAAGTTACAGTAGTAGCCATCCTGGATTTTAATACTCCATGCAGGCAGACATCTGATGTACTGTGGAAAAAAACGAATAAATAGAAAACATTAACACAGAGGTAAAGACTGGAAATTGAAAGTCATCAGGAAAAAAAAAAAGAACCACAACAAATCAGAAACAAAATCCTTAAGTTAATAATAATATTCGAGGATGGCCTAATTCCATGACATTTTCATATCAAAATTGCTCCCGTAAGAAAAAAAACATATTGATGCTTTTGCACTTCTGAATTCCACCAGCTACATTTAGAAAAACCAAACCAAACAAACCCAAAAGGCTCCCCCCCCAAAAAAAAAACCCAAAACCATAACAAAAACAAACTTAAGGGCTAAAATCTGGACAAAAATAATTTCTAATTAATGACTATTGACAATTTGGATGGATTTATATATGACCACAATGATCTATGTTTTCCAGTCTTTTCTTTCTTCTTTTTTCTGAATTAATCATCAGTGCAGAGAGATGAGCTCTCTTCTTCTTTGCACATATCACTTCTGTGTTCCCTTCACTTGGAAGAGCAATCTATTCGACTTCCTCTGAAAGCTGCTCTCACCCGCTCTTCTTCCCAGTTCTTTCTCAGAACCAAACTGGTTTCTTGAACAGCAAGATTAGGACAGCATTTTTGCAGCAGGCTTCCACTAAAAGATACCATCTATAAGTAATTCCTGGCCTACTTTCATTTCAATGATTCAAGCACCTCTACTCAATCTCGAGCATTCTCTGAGTTATTCTTCTTCTCTCTCTGAAAAATACTCTTACCCATTTACAATTCCTCCTTGTCCCAACAAATTACTTTAATTGTTGCCATCATCTCCTTTTAGTTCACTCTAAAGCTCACCAGTAGATGCGATATTGCACATACGCAAGTATGGAGGCTGGTCTGGAAAGCAGACAGGCATCTAATTTGCACGTGAGCAGGTAGAATTACCTTTCTGCTTAGTGATATCTCAAACTTCCTAAGCAACACAGGGCCTTCCTCTGATTATAAGCCAACGTTATTTTAATTCAGTTATTTGTATTCAGCTATAGCCTTTGTTCTGGGAACACAGCCAACTAAAGTACTGAATACTTAGTGAGTATAATTAGAGAGGTAAGCAGCTCCAAAAGGAAAGAAATCAACACACACACACACACAGAGTCATTATACAGGATGTATGAGGAGAAAGTTGCGGAGTGGAGGGCAAAGACTTGGACACACATAACAAAACCCCCACACCCTAAGCAATCCGTCTCTACAAAACTGACATCTCTGTCAAATGAACTCCATTCCCCTGATAATTTGGAGAAATGTTTGTTTGTGGAGTGGGTGGGTTGGACTCATGACCTGTTTGCTGAAGCAACAAAAGCTCTTGAAAAAGAGCCTTCCTAAGATCTGACAGGCTTTGGCCTTCAGCAAACAACATGTTCAAAATAAGCAAATAATGAGCAGCCTTCATCGATGAACTGCCAGCACATAATACCTTCAGATCTCACAGAGCAGTTCTTGCTTGGCTGTCTTTCAGGTCTTTTCTCATGGCTCCAAATCATCACATGGCTTTTCTGCTCTCCAGCTTTCCTTTCAGCGTTTGAGTCATTGCTATGTTTAACATTGAGTACAGTTTCATAAAGAAACCAGCTTGTCTCTGGCCAGATTGTTCCAGGTATTTACATGCTACCTGGATCATGAGAAAATCAATAGGAATCAAGTACCTCAATATCTTTGAGGATACGGACCACTGTTCCTCCTGAAATGCCCATCCATCTCCTGTCCCTCCAGTAGAGTAAAAGCACTACTTTTCTACTAGCAATATGACACAGCCTTCCTGTTCACGCACAAAGATCTCCTCTGAGGAGCAGAGATTTTGCATTTAACTGGAACAGGCTGCAGTGACTAAAAATGGGAAAACATGGTCAAATTTACAAAGTGGCTGCAACCACCCAATTGCTCCTGAGTGGTTGACGTAAATGGGCTTACTCAGATCGGTCTTTTGGAGCAGCTGTTGGGCTCTGCCCGAGCACATCAGTCCTGTTCCTAAAACATGAGACTGTCATCCACAGAGCTACCTACCATTTAAGAAGAAGAAATTCAGATAAAGTCTGATACAAAACCCATTGGAGGCTCTGCAAAGATTTCCACTAACTTAAACTTCTCGTTAGCTCCTAACTAATCTCTTTGTTGCCCATTTTAGTAGGAAAGTCAAGCAGGACCAAGCAGGATGCATTAAAAAAAAAACACCTCTCCCTCCAAAAGTCAGGGCTGAAACCTGCTGGGTAAGGATTACAATATGAAGTTATTCACATTACTGTTTCCCACTGTTTAGCACAAAAGTGACCCAAGAGCATAGTCTCCAGGCCCTATCAGTGCAAGACACATACCCATGAACTTCTGCAACCTGCTCGAGTCTGACCTTGTTTCCAGAGCTGGGAGAAGCCATTTCACGGTGCATGCAGTAACCCTCCCCCTCTCGCAGCCGCGAAATATGTACATTTCTGGAGAGGAAATTCTGGAACCAGCCCTCGTTCTCATTTGAGATCTCACATCTGACTTTACAACCAGGAGGCTTCAGCATCCTAGAAAGTAAAGTGTATGGGGGGGCGTAATCTGAGGTCAGGCTAAAGCCACTAATTTTTGCCAGCCCAAGTTTGCCGGATTTGGACTGATATAGCTGTGCTAACTCCAGTAGGATGAAAGATGCTCCATTAAAACAGTGTTCTTGTTAGCAGAATTTATTTTGCTAATGATCAGAGGATGGAAAGGAGAGGGCTAAATCACCAGCCAAAGCAGAGCTTCACCAGGATAAACCGTGTTCCCAGTAGGAGAGCTCTGTGACAAGTCCTCTACCTGGCGTTACCTTCCAGCACAGATCTGGTCTGAGCGTTTCAGAGGAATCCAGGTGTTGGCTTTGCCTGGGCTAAGGGTTTGTTTTCCCCGCCTTAGACCTCACTCCCTAGAATTCTCCCTGCTCTTAAACCACTGCCTGTGTCATGGCATCCCAGTTGCTTTTTTCATTTCATTCCATTTCCTTTGTTCGCTCACTCCATCCATAGATGGTTTTGCACAAACTGAAATACCCCCACCCCAAGGGCCAAGCCACTCCCCAAAAATCATGCACTCTCAATATTCCTGCCTTCACACCAGGCTTCCTTTCAAATCCAGTGTGTTGAAAGGGGGATGTGTTTCACCCCCCTGAGTCGCTTGGTGGGCACTTGACAGCAAGCCAAGGTCAACCCACTGAGGGTACGTGATGTGCGACCAGCACGCTCAGGATAGAGATCCCCATGCAAGCACATAATCAATACATCTATAGCATTTTAGGCCCCATAAAGACCATTTTTACCCTCAGCCTTTCCATTTTTTTTATCTGGACCAGGGCCTGGTCTCAAAGTCAGTACATGACTGTCGTCCCATTGCACCAAACCATTCAAAGTAAAATTAACCAAATACCCAGCAATAAGAGGGAGTTTGCACTCACTGCTGACTTGGATCAGTTATTTTCAATTGCATACAGTGTTTACGTCTGTAATACAAGAAACTAGAAAAGGCAGTTTTGTTATGTCAGTCTTCTGTCTAATATTTTAATCACTTAACCGTCCCTCTGCCCTTTGGTTGGAAGGGGAATTCTTCTCTTCCTGGCCTGGTATTTCTGCACATTTCTACTTTCTGCTTGATTTTTATTCCAGAGAGGGCTGGTTTTCAGCTGTGGACAAAATGATCTTTCAATATCTGTCTACAAAGATATTTGAGATCTTCTGGCTGAAAGTGACAGTGCGTATCTGCCATCACTGCCAATACTCTGATTTAAGTCAGGATTTAACTTTATTTCCAAGATTAAAAGAGAAAAAAAAAGAGGAAAAGAATCACAACAGTACTTACACTGCACCCAGAAATCATGCCTAGATTATACAGAACAGTACGTCTGAATTCACTGTACCTTTGTCACACTGTGGCATCCCCACTATTCATCGCCATTCTGCGTGATCCATCATGTCTTCCTGGTTAACTGTAATTTTCCATGGTATTTTTCTACTTATGAAAATGCTTTTTCTTGAGCTGAAGTCAGGTTATCGTCTCTTTCAGTAAATCAGTTTTGACCAAAGAGCACAGTTTGTGTTGATCTCCTTATGCGGACGACATCTCCCTGCTGTAAAGCAAGTCACGAAGCTGCAGCTCCCATAACTTGCTCGCAGTTTTGGCCTTCTCTGTGTTGCCTACAACGTAGGTTTTTCACACAGGGATTAATTAAGGCACATTAGTCACCTCCTGAAAGCTAACAACAGGGCAATACAGAGCTAACACAATAGGGCTTCTCAACTGCATGGCAGAGCTGTACTTAAAACTGTGACTGGCCTGAACCTTGCTTCCTATGGGACCTTGTGGGTTCTCGCTGCACATTTCATTTCTGCTTCAGAAAAACTCCTTTTCTGAGCAATGAAGATACAGCCTTAACTTTTAATTTTTTTTCCAGTAAGTGGGTGTGAAGGTGGAAAAACATGAGTGTACAGTGCAGGCACTGTAGTATTCTACAGCGTTAGTTTTATATGTGATATGAGGTGATGCTCAGGTGCTAATCCAATCACAGATGATGCAGCAGCCCCGCTGGTGGGCAGAAGGGTCTGAGCCATTATGATTGCTCTGTCTCAAACCTGGCCCTGGTTTTGCCCTTTGTTAACAACTGACAGTGAAAATCCATAAAGCTGGAGTATAATAATTTCTACTACACTTCTGGAGACACAACCTTAACAGATAAAAAGTTCATCAACAGCACTCCTTGCTGGGAGGCATGACCAGAGAGAAACTAGTAGCTGCTGGCTACCACTGAAATCTAGATTTCATCAGGATTTAGGGCGCTGATGCTTAATTTGAGACTGAGCTCTCCATACTATTAGAGTTTGTGTGTGTGTAAGTAGACAGATATGAAACAGCTTCATAAGACAGCTTGGGACATCTGACTGTGGTGGTTTGTTAAATGCCACTAAAATTTTCTGAAATGCTCGATGTAGGGTAAACTCATTGACTGTCAGAGCCTTCAGCACACGTTGTCTCCTGTCCAGAAGAAGTTACACAACACAAAGGAGGAGTCATTTCTTTATGACAGGGCTCTTCCTGAATGGTAGACAAGAAAAGCAAGTCCATGAATAGGAAAAGACACCCTAGACAGACAGTCCAAAAGAAGGAAGGGCTGAAAAGTAGAAAAGTCCCCAAGCAGAAAAACACAGACTTGAACTTGTGAAGGAAGAGTACTCAGCACCGAAGGAAGCTTGGGAGGTAGAGAGGAAACAGATGACTCAGTTGCTTAGCAGAAGACAGTTCGTGAGACCAGGCAGGAAAGAAAAAATTCTGCTTGGTAAAGAGAGAGGCTTTGTGATTTGAATCAGACTCCATATGTAGGAAAAGAGGATATTTGCCTTAGAGGGCTGTATGTCCTAAACTTCAAGGAAAAAATGGAAATAAATATATACAGAGCATTGGAAAATGGGAAGAGTTCATGTTAATTTCTGCATGGTCTGTGGAAAATAAAATCCACAGCTTGATGCAAAGCCACTATATTATCTGAAGACCCTTTAAAGGGCCAACTTCATTATCTGTTGCTATCTTAGGGTGCTCCTTCAAATGCTGACTATTGGGTGAGGACTGAAAGACAGAAGAACCGAGGTTTGCATGTAGAAAAGACGTGAAATGGCATAGGAAAGAGAAAAACCCAATAATAAATAAAACCAAACCCAGTAATTTAAACGAGAAAAAGACCTGGCTTTAGCTCCTTGAAATATATGTTTCCAACTTCAACCTCCAGCTTCCTCTAAACAGAGTATTCTGTGGATTTTCTGAAAGTGCCTGTTTGTCTTAGAAAGAGCCCTTGGAACCTGAGCAAAGACTTGCCGTGTCAAATGTGTAACACTCACTAGCTTATAAATATGCAAAACTAATATAACACAGGCACAGTGCTCTGTTGCTGTCTGAAAACTTAGCCATACTCAAGGGTGATTCAATCTGCATTCATTGCTTCTGCGGGAACAATCCATTTGTCGGATATTTTCCATGTTCACGATAACCTCTGAGAAACAGAAAATGAATTGCCATCGAACAGAGATGACTTCTCAGAAGGTTTGCCAGTTTAGCTATAATCATATAAGCAAAGCAGAATCATTGACCCTCCAAGAATCAATACAGCTATACTAGTGCAAAATTATTTATAACAGTTCTGTTTAGGCCATGTCTACAATACAGATTTTGGAAAGCATCAGTCATGGGTGTGCTGGGCTGCGATGTGTGACAGACAACAGAGCTGGCAAGAGTACCCAGCCGAAACTGACTTCCAAACAGCCGTGCTTTAACCCACGCAGAATACTCAACTAAGCTACACAGGCTAAAGAGGAGTTTTGCCCATATAACCCGTACCCCTTTTTCTACGCCAGAAATATGCTCCTTGGAAAGACCTCATCTTTTTCTGGTGTAAAACACTTTTTGAATAGTATAGGTCTCATTTGTGCTGATGTAAAAAGCCTTATCATACAAGATTGTGGAGACACATCCTTTTTGACTCCCCACGTGCAGGGCAATGACTTGTGTCTTCAGCTCCCTCCCTCCACCCTCTCAGGTCAGCTAGAGATGAGCTTAGCAGGCAGGTCTGCAGGCTCAATACCTTCAAACAGGGGTGAATGCCAAGCAGGGCATACCCCAAAACATCTGCTGATATTCTGCTGGCACTTCTGCATTTGCATAAAGTAGGGTCCACCAGGATAGAGGAAACAGCCTCAGCTCTGTGTCTAGATTAACCCAGCTGATTTTAGAAGAAGTAATTTTGTCTGAGAGGTCAGTAAATACCAGCAGGAAACCATGACAAATACCTCAGAAAAGTAACCTCTTCTACAGACACAACTGATCTGGAAGAATATCTGTCCAGTCCTCACTGGGTTTTCCTCTGTCTTTCCATGTCCAATACGTTGTCATTGCTGGTGTTTTCTTTTAGCCTTCTTTCCCAAGAATATGAGGCCTATGTAATCACACTGTGTACGATTGGGCGTACCTGTATGCTGGCCTCCCCTTCCCAGCAATAACTTTAAAACCCATTATCAGTTTAAAAATTAATAAATGGATTGATAAAGAGATGGAAGACACAAAGACACAAAAGTTATGCAAATAGGAAAATGAGGAAGAAGAACAAAAATCACATAAAGAAAAAACCTATATTGTGTCTTGTTTTGGGACTACCACCCCGTTATAAGAGGTAGATAAACTGGAAGGCATCCAAGTGAAGAGCACTAAGATGGTGAGGGCTCATAATGTACAAGGAGAGGCTGGGACAGCTGGCTTTGTTCAACCTGGAGAGGAGAAAACTAAGGGCAGGGGGATTAAGTTGTTGTTTTTCTACTGCCTGATGGAAGGAAAATCAGGAAAATGGAGCCAGGCCCTTCTGAGAGATGCACAGTGAAAGGACAAGATGAAACAATTGCAACTTGGAATGGGGGCTATTCCAGCTGGACAAAAGAAACTAGTTTCACCTTCAGAGAAGTTCAGTGCTGGAACAAGAGTCCTGAGAGGGTGGGGTCTGTCTGACCTTGGAGATTTCCAAACTTGGCTGAATGAGATGCTGAGAAACCTGATCTAACTCCAGAGTTAGCCCTGCTCTGCCCATGATGTTGGATTAGACACCTCAGGGAGACCCTTCCCACCAAAATCATCCAGCTTTCATTAGACACCAGAGAGACCACACAAAAATTCAACCTCAAGATACAAATCTATAGGAAATGAAACTTCCTTGCTTTGCTGCTCGGGGAACTATCTGAGATTTTCCATAGTAGTTTTCTCTTGGTTTGCCTTTATTAAGAGGAAGTTGTATTAAAGCAGTAGTGTGGAAAATAAAGAATGGAAATATGTGTTCATCTTTCCCTTCAATAGGCTGAAAAAAGCAAATGCATCTTTTATCATAGTGAAAATCTGCTACTTAAAAGATGAAAGGAATTTTGCGGTACAGCTTTGAATCCTGGAGACAATAGGTAAGCCTACAGAAAATTAGGTGTGTGCCTTCATTTCCAGTGCAGGAAAGGAAACATCATAACAGCAAGGTACCAGATATTGCTAGTGATCTATGCCCAGAATGGTTTCTCTCTCTGTGTCTCATAAGATGGGCCCATTGCCTCAGTTTCCTCTCTGAAATCACAGCCTTCAACTTTGGGTGATCTAAAATGTGATGCCATATCTGGCTCTAGACAAACTGTATGATATTGCTTTTGCCCCAGGAAAACCCATTGTTGAACTGAAACACTAAGCAAAACCCTTGACTTTACTTTTCCCCAGCTAGACAGACATTTACGTACAGTAGGATGTCTGGCCCTGACCCATGAGGGCAGAGAATGGAAGTGGGGCAACTCCACAGCCCCTTCTTGGCACTTCTAGATGAAAACAATTGCTCTCAGCACCTCATGGGCTCTCATGGATTATTCAAAATCTCATCAGTCTAGAAAGAACAGGGTCTCCACTCTAGAAGGCTTTCAAAAGCTAACTGGATAAAGCCCTGAGCAGCCCAATCTGACCTCAGAGCTCCCTCTGCTTTGAGCAAGATTCTGGACCAGAGACCTCCTGAGGTCCCTTCCAACTTGATTTATCTTGTGATCATACAGATATTTACTCAAGAGCTTTAACACTCAACTGACACCAATCTAGTTGTCTTGCATATCTCCATTCCCCTGCATTCACCAGCCCTGCATTCACCAGCCTTGGAAGAAAAGATAAATAAAAAAATTCAGCCAAATGTGTTTTTTGTGGTTTTTTTTAACCAGCAAAAAAACATACATTGGGGTTGGCAACTCCTTTCTTACAAGTTTCTATGTAACCCACTGAATTGCTTTAGTTTAAAAAATGACCCCCCATTCTGGAACCATTTCATTTGGGTTTTTTATTCAGAAAACACATCATCTTTAGGCAGAATTTTTAACAGCCTTTAATTATTTTTAATTGAGAATGATTCAAAATTGCTTTGTTTCATTTGTTTAGACCTAAAAAAGATGTTTTTAGCCCTCTACTAAAGTTTGTTTATATTGAGATGAGGATTGCAGTCTTGACTTTTTAAGGTGTGCATTGGGGCTGTTAACTCACCGAAAGTATAAATTAACATAATTTTTGTCAATTTGAAACAAATGTTGGTCGCAGACTTTGAAAAAGCAGTCGAACCAAGAAGTGGTTCCTCCTGTGCCCTGAGCAGCTTGTGCTTTCCCTATGTCTCTTGACCATCTCCAGCTGGTCATGGATCCTTCTCTCCACCTTGGCCATTTCACCAGTGCAAGGCTCCTAGGACTGTACATCTTCCCAGCTTTCTGACAAAGCTCCCTTAGGTAATTTATCTGGAGCAACCAAACAGCGCCTGCTATGGCTCCAGCTTTGCTCTCCCAGAAAACCTCCTCACCAGCCTCTTCGTAGGGAAAGGGAGGCTGCTGTTATTGCACATCATATCCCAGCTCCTGCCTGGAGCTAACGGCAGGACCGGATCACGCTGGGCCTATTACTCCTCTGAAAGGGACCAAACCCTGAAATCCTGGCGTAATCCCAGGGGGATGGCTAATTAGGGATGGTTACACAACACACTGCAAAAATGCCAGCAGACCTCTAGGACATTGTCTGCGCTAGCAGCACTTCCATTACCTCCCCAGAGATAGTAGCATTCATCAGTCTGGAAGAGGGAGAGGCCAAGTGTCCCTGAGACAAGAAGACCAAAGAATGTCTGTGTTGTTAGCTAAGACTGGAACTTGTTCAAAGAAAGTCCCTCATGTCAATTTTCATGCATTGAGCGAGATATTTGCATTAGGTGAGAGACTGACCATAGCTATGCAGCTTGCAAGGGACAACAACTCCTAGGCAAGACAACTGACTCCTTAAAATTTTGCTGAAAAAGCCACACGTTGAAACCCAGTCAGCTGGTGTGCCTTCCCACCTAGAAAATAAACGTGAGCAATCTTATATAATTATAATAATTAGCATTTGTAGTATGATGATGCTTTGATGCAACCCATTTTATGTGGCTTTTTATCATTGTTCTTTAATTAAAAAGATCTCCAGCTATTGAGATCAGCACGAGTGCGTCACACCCAAACGAGTGAGAAAGCAACTTTACCCCAGATCCTAAAAATAAGGGTTATTCAGAATTTGGATACCCCTGAAGCTGGCAGTGCTTGTAACTGGGGTTTTGGTTTGCACTCCTGTCTCTGGGTACTAGCCTATGCTTGGCAGATAAGGAAAAGGAGCAGAGCCAGTAAGTTTCCTAAAGCCACAGCTGGAGCTGGGATCTGCCGTGCTGGGTTTCAGTGCTCTGCCAGATCCAACAGACTGTGCACCTTTCCTACTGTAAAAGTTGCAGATGTGAAAAACAGACTATGAAACAAGCCAGAAATTTTTTTTTCCCTTGATCTGTTTTAAAAAGAGAATCCATTAAAGGAATCGCTATGTGGTGTATTCCGAAAAGTATAGATTTTACAGCAGCTTGTGAAGTACAGTCATGGGACTGAAGCATGCAACAAGTGTTTGAAGGTGCTTAACATTCATTCCATCTTTGTTCTGATTTAATTAGTAAACATCTTCAAAGGGAACTGGCTGACTGCTCAGGCAGAGGGCACAAGCAGTCCGGCACCGCAACAAGCAAATAAATGTTTAAAGGAAGATATTTGGAACATACAAGAGCCTGGGGTTTGTCCATGTAGAAATGAGAACCAAAACCTTTCTGTGACTCACAACCCTAGTTAAAGACGAGGCAAATCTGTGCCTTATTCTGAAAGAAGCCTGTTATGGAAATAGGGCATTCATTCACAAAGAACTGTGTCTATATGCAGATTTGCACCGAAATGCACTTGGGATTTGCAACTGCATTAGCTACATCAATACTGTTTTCCATGTAAACAGTTTTTTTGTCACTGGTTATCATAACAATCTAAGAAATATTGACCTATTGGAAAATAGTGCCCCCAGGCTCGTGGTAAGCAGAGAGCTGTTTCCAGGCTTCTGCAGAATATTTTTGTGCACATCTCGGCATTAGGCTGGCTGCAGAAAGGGCTGGAGAAAGCCATGATTGTGTAAACCACGAAACAAAAGAGTTTCTAAATGGACAGAGATATCTGCTTACAGGAGGACAGAGTCAGGCTTTGATCTTTAACGTTAAATAGCAGTCTGCTGTCCTTCTCAGTGCCTAAATGTCCTGAGAAGTCTGGTTTGCAGGCTTGGTGACCAGGTCCCAGATGCTTGTGGAGATCGGTGGAAGTCAGGCACATTAGCATCCCTGTGGATCCTGTTGGTGGCCTTTCCTGGCAGGACCGCGTGGTAATCTGCTCCGAGCTGGCATGGGACACTGGCGAAGAAGCTGCTGTGGGGCTGGGATGGAGAAAGGAATCTGGGCTGTGAAACAGAGGGGCAGAAAGGCCAGCATCTACTCCCTTGCACCGCTCTGCCAGGGCCGGGGAGGGACCGGGCGACTGTTTCTTAAACCATCCCAGAAACCTTCAGCGGAGGCCTTTTCATCACCGCTCCAAAAGAGATCAAAGGGCACTGCCCAAAGAATCATTGCCAAAATGAGGAAAAACCCTTTCCCCCAAATGCCATAGTTTGACAAAACATATGAAGACAAAATACCGTAGTGGAAAGAAAAAGGAGGGCTGTTATTACATCGTCTGACTGTCATGGTAAATTCAGCTTTGGATGACCACAAACTTTCCCTGGGCTTTTAAAACCTTTCAGTGCAATCTGGATTCACTCTGCAATTCATATTCTATAATCCTTCCTCTTTGCCACCTGTCAATCACCTCCGATTTGCATGCGAGTTCTTTTTGGCAAAGACACTTTTACTATATAGAAAAGTGCAGACCTGCCACAACAGAGTTAGTGCCCAGCTGGAATGCCCATATACCCTTGAAATACACTTTTAAAAATCAATGGGTTTGTAAATCCTGTAAAAAGAATATTTAAGCAACCACAAGATGTTCTAGGACTCTCAGATACTGATGACTCAAGAATTATCATTGCTGATGAAGAGCATTTTAGAAGACAAAATAATGGAGTAATAAAAATCCAAAGATTCTTTACTTTAAAATTGTTATCATGTAACCTTATTTTATAATCATATTAACATAGAGCACATAACCTGTATGGAATTTGAGAGCAGGGCTTACATCTGTAATTAAATAACATGAGCGAAAGCTTGTCAGGAATTTTTGTGTCTTAAAAAGAAAAGACACAAATAGTTGTAGGGGATTTTTCAATACCTCCTCCCCTGAGATAGACCCATAGCAAAATAAAAATTTTCAAATATTAAAAATGTGAAAAAACATGGGGATTTTTTTTTTTTGGTAGGCTTTCTTCTTTTAACGGAACTTTCCCATGATTAAAGGAAAAACAGAACTGTTGCAAATGTTTCCATAGGAAGTACTTATCATTTCCCAAACAGCTCTCATCTTCTTTCTTCTTCATACTTCAGATTGAAGCTGACTAAACTCTGAGTCCTAAAATGGTACTTAAGTACCGTGAAAAAAAGGGAATAATAAAATAGTGCTTGGTAGACTATACATAACACTATGTGACTTACCAGCTAATACCTGTCCTGTTTTTATTTCTCTGCTGCGGTTAAGCAGATGACCTCAGGACAGAGGGAATTCACTAAAACAAACCTTTCCTCTCTAAGAGTTAAAAACACACTTCTTGAACATACAAACCAGAAATGAATTCAACCTTTCCAGCCTTCTCTTTGCTATAAAAGGACTCCTCTCTCGGCAGCCACCAGAGTCCATTAGCTGGGAAAGCAGGCAGGTGTAAAAGAAGTTCATGTTTAACCTCACTGGGTTTGAAAGCCAGCACTGAAGTTTATCAGCTCACAAGCCCGTGAAGGGAGGAGGAAAGGCAGAGAATGGGATTTAGTCAAAGACTTACTCAGAGTTAACACAGGCCACTGGCGCTAATAAACAAACATTGCCAGACATCAAAAGGAAGTAAGTAAATCTGGGAAGGTTTAGTCCAAACAATGGAAGGGCAAGCTAAGCCTGTTGCAGGGTGGGCAGCGGGGCGGGTGACTTTGAGATGTTAACCCTTGCCTGGACCACAGCAGCATCATAAAGGGAGGGCTGGACCCCAAATTTGTTCTAGGGAAGGAAGAAATGGTTCCCCCCAAAATCGGAAAAAAAACCTACAGTCCGAACCTCAAATTTCTTTGGTTCTCCATCTTAAATTAATCGGCTCATGTAAGCTCAGGAGTCAGCCCGGTGCAGCCAAGAAGTTACTCAACCAGTGATTTGCCAAAAGATTTGCAAAGATTGATGAACCAAACCTGATTTCCAGGGTTGAAACCTGGCAAGTTGCACACAGCGCCTGGACAAGCTGTGGGTGATGGCCTCACAGCAGAAGCTGAGGCTGCTCAGCACACCAGAGCATGGAGGTTTTCTGTAATTGGGAGACAATCTCCACTGCCACCATGCAGTGTGACTGCAGCACATGGAGCTTGGGGATGGACAAGCTGTGAAGATGTAGCAGCACTGCCTCTTGCAAGCATGTCCCCGAGGTCTCCAACGGCTTTTTGAGGAGCACACAGACTAGCGCAAGTTCCAAGTCTTCCTCGTTTAAAGGGCATCCCTTTACCCTAGGTGGTAGCGTCTGTACCCTAGGTGGGGTTGATTCAGCACAACCAAATCGCACACCTACACACACAATTCAGTGGAGGGGCAAAAGCATCATTCAATCATCTAAGGCTTCCTGATCTGTGTAAGTCCCTTTTTGTCTTTTTTTCGTCTTTCAGTTTCTATTCGCTATCAGTTTTGCTCTGACCATAGCATAGCGCCTTGTGAGCACAGCTCCGATGGCGGCTCCATGAGGACATACGTACACCCGCCCTCAGGAAAGACTCTTCCTGAAGGGAAAGGCTTTGAGGAAGCAGCCAGGAGCTGGAAGAAAGGAAATCTCCTCTCTTTAGGTGACAGCGCTCAAAGAGCTGGGAGTCTCAGAACTATGGCTGGTCTGTAACCCATCCATGGTCAGCAGGTTCTCCTGAACCAGCGGAGTTCAAGATTGGCTCCACCAAGCTCGGCCAAGAATCCCCTTCCAGGCCTGAGGAGCAGGAGCTGCCGCTTTGCATGGGATGCCCTGAGACTGCCTGTCTTTCTGCAGAGCCAAACCTCCTCCTGAGCACTTGGCAAAGCTGGGAGATGCTGCGTCTCACCAAGGCACAACCTCACTTTTTTTGGAGGCATCGTCTCCTGCTGAGGGGGATCAGGAGGCACTGGGGTGAGTAGAGCATTGCTTGCAGTGGTCAGAGCCCACCTCCCTGGGCTCTGGGTGCAGAAGCCTCATCAGAGGCAGATCTCTCATGGGCTCCTGCTGTGCATCTCCCCAAAGGCTTTTTGTGTCACCTTGCTCCTGAACGAAAGAGCCACATGGTGACACCACCATTGTAAGAAATGGAAACTTGCCCCTCAGCTCTGTACTTCAAGTGGGCAGATAAAGAGCTGAACTGGAGGCATTACACGGCTTGTCTCCCTTTGCCCAGGAAGAGTAAAGGAGAGGGAAAATCCAGAGCTACCTTCTAGCAGCTGGATGCCTTCCTCCCGAAGGGTGTTCCTCCGGCTGGAAGCACAGGCACTGCCTCCCGCTGCCTGCAACTTATCCCTCAGGAAAGGGCAAGTGTGCGAAAGGGAGAACAGAGCAGAGAGCTTGAAGGATCCAGAGAGCACAAACAGAGGCCCCAAGCAGGACAAACAGCCAGACGAAATCAGGTAGGTTTTGCTGATCACTGTGGCATTGTATCTGCAGGGCTTAGGGCTCCTCTCCTGTAGCTCCCTCTGCCCTTTCGCCCGAGCAGCGAGGACAGCCGAGCCAGCAGTGTCTTCCCCCCAAAGGCAGGTGATACATTAAAAAAACCACCAACAAAAAAAAGCCCCATAGAAACCAGAGGTTCAAATAACATCATGCATAATACATTGCAAACTCCCACCTCTAAGCGAGGGAGAGATGGCTGAAAAGGAGTGTAAACTGAGCCAAAAACAAAGCAAGGCTTTTTCCAAAAGGCAAGGGCTGGCAAATCTGTAAGAGCCTGCAATCTGCCGTAGCGCAGGTTGTTTGAAGGCCGGGATAAAGAACAGCAAGCCAAAAAGGCCCCAGCGCCTGAGGATTATTAACCTTTTTTTCTTTCTTTTTTTTTTTTTTTGTTATTCCTGCTTAGTCAAGGCTCAGTTTGGCACCTCACGAACTCCCATCTGCCGCCGGGAGTGCAGACACGGACACCCAACACAAAGCAAGCAGCGAGCGCTGAGCCACAGCTCCGGGTGGTTCCAGCCCCGCTCCCTTCCCGCACTCCCCACCTCCCGACTCCCTCTCCATCAACCGGGATGCCTTGTCGGGTGCTGTGTCACCTCAGATCTCTTCAGATCACGGCGTGCCGCCTTCCTTTGTCACGCAAGGTAATGCAGTGACAGGATGATGTGCAACGGGTCCATGTTTCTTTTATTAGGATCGTGTACCTGCTGTCACTTCGGATAAGGACTGTCTATTTCAAGTGGTTTCCTGTGAAGTCAACGGGGCCGAGTTTCTCCGAGAGGTCATGAGAATTATTTGGAACCTCCAAGTGTGTCTATTCAGACCTATATCCTTTATCATAGCACGGCCAGCTTCGTTATTTCAAGATCATGTCAGGTACATAAGTATCTAAAACAGCCACAAGAAGCCCAAAGAACATAAGCACATATTTAACTTTGAGCTACAGGATTCCTCTAGACTTCAGTTTTATTACCCCTGTGCTTAAAGCTAGGCACATGTCTTTTGTGGATCCTAACAGCATCAATAATTTACGTTGTGGAAGCAGCTAGAGGCCCCATTTAAGTTGAGATTGTTGTGCAAACAAAATAATTGACAGTCCCTGCCCTAAAAATCTTTCAGACTGGAAAGTGAATCTGCAATTCCCTTTGTAGCTTGCTCTTCCCTGATTTATTTTTCCCTCATATTTAATCCAACTTAAACACTTCCATGCAGCAACATCAGCATGTTATTTTTAAATTCAGCTCTAACTAATGAGAAGAATTGTCCCTCGTCTTTATTGTTAGAAAAGGGCAGAGGCAGCTGGGCTCAAATGCTGAAAGATTTACTGCAGAGCAACCGGTTCTGCTGAGGCAACTAACTGAGATACGAGCCATGAATCAAGATGCTTCTGAAATACTTCTGTGAGCTTTCAGCACTAGCACAGGCTTCTTGTCAGATCAGCTGTTTGCCAGTCAAGACAATAAAAATGCACCCTCCAGATTAACTCTTCCCCAAGAGTTTGGGCTTAAACCACCCAGGATGCTTTTCTGACTGTATTTGGCTATGTGGGAATTGGTATTAGTCCTCCTGCAAAAAGTAAAATAACAAACAGAACCAAGCAGCTGGGTCTCTGTTTTCTGATTGATATGGTCTCGTGTATTTGATGTATTTTTGCAGTTCTAACCCCATACAGAGCGGGGTCCTGGAGACAGAGCATCTCTGACGATCAGGTGCCTTGCTGCAGAGTCTGAGTATTTCTATGTGTAATTGTCATGAGCTGGCCTTGCTCACTTCTCTTCCCATCGGCCCAGCACCCCTCCTCTGCAAAAATACTGATTCTCATTTTCCACAACTGCTGTGGTCTCCTCTCCAGACTGCCACTTATCCTCTTCTATAACACAAAGCTCCAAACTGAACCCCGTGGTCCAGCCACTGCTGAGGAAAGCAGAAAATTGAGTGTCTGGGTACTTTTTATTTGGTTTTTGAAACACACCCCACACTGCCTGCAGCCCAGTAGAGCAGCTTCCTTTAGCACCATGTTGCCCCACTGACTCATAGTCAATTTGTCATCCTCTAAAATCCCCCAATCCTATTCCATGATAGGAAAATACTGCTTAGAAAACAGCAAATTTCCTCTTTTTTAGGAGATTGACAGAACTATTTAAAGGTTTTTACTGTAGTCGTTGTTTTTATAACATCCTCAGTGTGCACAGAGTTGACCACATCCAATATTCTTCTTAACACTTCTGTAGCTGCAATATAATAAGAGCTAAGAGAGTGAGCCAAGGTAAAACAATAAACAAACAAACATTTTTATTAGATTTCAGGTTTTCTATGGAAAAGGACAGGAGCATCCACAGCTTTGTTGCAGATTCCCCATCACTCCCCTGAGTTAGATCCAGTGCACTCCAGGCAGACACAAATGCCATCCCCAAAAGCTAACATCCCACACAGCACAAGGAGACGAAATGAAGTCCTTGTTCTTACCATATGTAAGCATTTCAGTAGCATCTGGAGGCTCCAGTCAAGACCTTCGATAGCTATTCACAGCTCACATGTAACCCCTCTGCCAAGCCTTGAAGGGGTCAGGTTTAGTCTCCAAAGACCCCTGTTGAAGAGCAGCAGTAAAATCAGCACCAGTCCCAGCCCAGACGCCTAGGAGGACAGCTGAGATTTTCTCTGGCACAAGCAATGTTCATTCTAGCAAGTACTGAATTAAACACATGAAATCCTTTCTTTAGGGAAAGGAGGGAAACAACACACAGCCACAGTCCCTATCACAGCACCTGCTACCCCTCAAACCTGCCATCCACCCCATATAGTTGCCCGTATTGAAATTTTTTCAGCCAAAGCCGAAGCTGAGTTTGCAGCCTTCCTAGCGTTCCCTCTTCCAGCGGAGGCTCCTGAGTGCCCAGGGCTCTTGAGAAGCCCCATCTGCTCCTCGCATCAGAACCACCCTTCGTGCATGACCCATCTGGTCATGATGGTCCTGTTTCCAGATCAGGTGCTCCCTCAGCAGCTGAACCCATCCACCTGGAGTGACTGGTCACTTTTGCCAGCCACCCTTGGCCAGGAGCTCTCACAAGCTGTCCTCTTCGGTAGTTGCCCGATGCTTTGCTCCAAAGTCGGGGCACAATGGCACATGCAATCCATACACAAACCCTGACACGAGGAGGCACCATGGAGCTTGCTCCTCGGTCCATCCAGGTTCCCCCTATGCTTCCCTGTTCCCCCTTGAAGCCATCAAGGACCCTCTGCCCTTGTGCTCTTCCATCCCTTTGGGACTTCTCAAAATCAGTTGCTCTTTTAATTTAGACCTCTGGACAGTAGGCCAGAAACAAGGAAAACTTCTATTTCCATAAAAGACACCTCCTCAGTGATAAGGGTATTAATAAAAAAAAAAATATCATTAATTGCTAGTTCTGGGGTAAGATTTGAAGCCCATTTCCTTAGTTCCCACAGATATTTGCCAGTACTGATTCAGACTCTTGGCCCATTTCGCCATGTAGGCATATATTAAATGGTGAAAGCTGACTAGTCTTTCATTATAGCAAGGGGTGTAAGTTGGTCCAGTGCAATTTGTCCATGGGGCAGAGGAAGTAAGCTGCATAAAAAAGATTGGTTTGTCTTCTATGTTTTTCTGTTGAATTGCATTTAACAGAAAATATTAGAAATCATACTGTATCCTGGAGAAAATCCTTCCCTTGTTATCTCTTTCTTTGGGATGAGCAACCCTCAGACAGATCCGTTTCAAGCAGAGCACTCAAGTGCTGATATTTGATTTCTGCCTTCCTGAGATCAGCTTTCTAAGAATAAGTTGAACGTGTGCCTTCTGATTTCTGAAAGGGGTGCAAGCGAGGGAGATGATCCAAAGCCAGCCGACAGCATTAGAAAGGCTCCCCTCAAACGGGATGGGTTTTCGTCTGACCCAAAGCCACTTGCTCTGAAGAAAAAGAAGAGGAGCAGAATTTGAGTATTCCCGAAGTGTCAGAGACATAAGCAAGGCTGCATGTAATGGAAATAAGGAAAGGCTGTCTGATAAAGATAGGGCAGCAGTTTCCTTACAAGGTTTTCTTTGTTCCTATGACAAGCCAGTTTCTGACAGATTAGTCAAGTATCCATTTTCCTTCCAGGAGAAGCTGTGGTGAGCATCAGTAAAGGCTGAATATTCCACACCGCAGAACAACTCTGCTGTTGAGGTAACAGCCTTCAGCAAGGAGACCAGCCAGCTGGTCTGAACAAGAGGCAGGCACACGGGCAGCGCGCTGCCAGACACGCAGCTGTATTTGCAGTACACAGTTACCTGCAGTACCAAACAAGAGGTACAATGAAATTTCTCTCACCCAAATGCTGATCAAAGGGCACTGAGATATTCCAGGCCAAGGTAATGATAATCCAGCAACATATTCCACTGTTGGTACAGAAGCAATAACCCCAACACAATCCAAAGGTGACATTACTGCTGGTGCTCTTCAGGCCAACCTGCACAGACCCTTAAAAAATCCCATAGCTCTTTTACAAGAGCAAACAAAGTTCTGATAACATTCCATTTTTTTATAATTACGTGCTGCCTACCTACAACTTCCCCATTGCTATCCCCTGCAAAAAACAAGACAGAACTCATCCTTGGTGGTGGTTGCATTTGTGTGGAAGGAAAGCATGAATCAATTACTGTTTATAAAATGCTTTTGACTCCTAAAAGACGGTAAGTCCCTCTATAAACATACCACACTACCATAAGCTTTCCATTGGGCTCCAATGATTGATGAACTTTCAGACCAGAAATGCCATTTTGATCACCAAGTCAACCCTGGGCACAATAGAGGCCAGGAAATTTCCTGCAGCAGGTCTCATAATCAGATTAAAACATGTGGTTACAGCTTAGAATCACAGAATCATAGAATCATTAAGGTTGGAAAAGACCTTTAAGATCATCAAGTCCAACCGTTCACCTAGCACCACTAAACCATGTCCCTAAGCACCACATCTACACACCTTTTAAATACTTCCAGGGATGGTGACTCAACCACTTCCCTGGGCAGCCTGTTCCAGTGCTTGACAACGCTTTCGGTGAAGAATTTTTTCCTAATGTCCAATCTAAATCTTCCCTGGTGCAACTTGAGGCCATTTCTTCTCGTCTTATCATTTGTTACTTGGGAAAAGAGACCGACATCCACCTCACTACAACCTCCTTTCAGGTAGTTGTAGAGAGCCATAAGGTCTCCCCTCAGCCTCCTCTTCTCCAAACAGTCCCAGTTCCCTCAGCCGCTCCTCATAAGACTTGTGCTCCAGGCCCTTCACCAGCTTCGTTGCCCTCCTCTGGACACGCTCCAGCACCTCCATGTCCTTCTTGTAGTGAGGGGCCCAAAACTGAACACAGGATTCGAGGTGCGGCCTCACCAGTGCCGAGTACAGGGACACGATCACCTCCCTGCTCCTGCTGGCCACACTAGTTCTGATACAGGCCAGGATGCCGTTGGCCTTCTTGGCCACCTGGGCACACTGCCGGCTCATGTTCAGCCGGCTGTCCACCAGCACCCCCAGGTCCTTTTCCTCTGGGCAGCTTTCCAGCCACTCTTCCCCAAGCCTGTAGCATTGCATGGGGTTGTTGTGGCCAAAGTGCAGGACCCGGCACTTGGCCTTGTTGAACCTCATACAGTTGGCCTCGGCCCATCGATCCAGCCTGTCCAGGTCCCTCTGCAGAGCCTTCCTACCCTCCAGCAGATCAACACTCCTGCCCAGCTTGGTGTCGTCTGCAAACTGACTGAGGGAGCACTCGATCCCCTCGTCCAGATCGTTGATAAAGATATTGAACAGGACTGGCCCCAGTACTGAGCCCTGGGGAACACCGCTCGTGACCGGTCGCCAACTGGATTTAACTTAACTTGCTTGTGGCAACAGAGGTAGCAAACAAACACAAGTGTTTCTGGTTCTCCCAGAGAAAGAATAGGTGATACCTGAAAGAGTTTCAGCATCAACCTCTCAGTGATTTTAATCCTGAAAAACATTTCAAGAGCTTTACAGTAAGTTTTCATTTAGGGAACACAGGTCTCTACTGCGTGTTGTAACCGTTTCTGTTTAGGGTAGGAGGTTTTTATCCTTCTTCTTCTTCCCTGCCCCAAGAACCACAAAATGTCTTTTCCTGGAATGTCTCAATTGCGTATAACTATAAATTAAAGATGAGCTATCCCTATACTGAAGCCCCTGTTCAAGACCCACATCAAAATATGTCTGTGTCCCACATTTACAAAATGCATATTTGCTTCATGCTAAGAAAAACTGACATTTGCGAGCAGCTGTGTGCTTTGTGTTTCACTGAAAAAACAAGTTTTAGCTGTGGTTTGTGAAGGGTGGGCTTCTCTCACCGGAGGCGCATACTTTCCCAGGAAAGAGAGGACTGGTCTCATTAAGATGCAGTTGAGAACGAGTTGCCCTGCTAAGAGGAATGTTTTGCAAGTTCAGTATCTAAATAACGAAGAAAAACACAGAACACTCAAAATAATAAGACCTGTCATTCATGCACAAGTTTAACCTGGAAAGCTGAAGCAAGGCAGGTAGGAAAAAATGAAAAGCATTTCAAAGTGCTAGGCAAAACTCTAAATGTGTCTTCCCACAGTGGCATCTGCCCACCCCTCGCCATAATGGTAAGGGTGTCTCGATTATATCAATATTTTCCACAAGTCCTCCATGCCTACATACCAAAAGTAATAGGAAAAAGTATAGGAAGAAAAATTAATGCAAATAAACATCCTGGGAATGAAATTCAGATCTCTTAAAATCAATGGCAGTTTTGCTGCTGGTTTCAGTAGAGCCGGATTTAATGTACAGCTAACAAAGCAAGTCACTGATGTCCACATCAGACCGCTTCCAGATTCCATGCATGGAAGTTCCTCTTGGCAAAGGGGAAAAAGGCAAAAGCTTTCACCTACCTTTCTAAAGTCCTAATTCAACCTGGTACTTAAAGCCCTTGAGAGAGAGATTATTCACAGTTTTACACTAAGTAAGCACTTATCTTGTCCAACTGTGGCCTAAGATTACATCTTCAGGGAAAATACACGAGTGAAAAGGAAGGGACGTGTCCTCACTAGGAGAATGACAAGTCTGAGTTGTCCCTAACCCTTGCTCTCAAACGTACGTTTCTTTCTGGTATTTGAGTGTCTGAAGAAAACGTTTTTCATTTTTCCCCAGTTTGGGGAAAAGTGGCATTCCTGGATCCTAGATAACAGGGGGACTCAAGGAGGAAATGTCTCCAGGCTCTCTGCTGAGTGTCACATTTGTCTTAATCATGACACCCTCAAAGCTTGGCAGCAGTCCTCATGCTTTGGGAGTGCCAAAGATCTGGAAAATCCTCTGAAACCAGAGGTTAGCCAGGTATGACCAGAGGCCAGGGTGAGGTTCAGAGCGGCCTCTTCTAGTCTTGCCAACTCTTCCCACTCTGGAGCAGCCATCACCTACTCAGTTAGTCTCTGAGGACACCTGACCTCCCTCTCCATGGCAGCCTTGAAACCTGTCCTCTCCATTATTCCTTTCCTCCAAAAGGAAAAAAAAAACCATAAAAACACTCTTTTGGTTGAAAGCACCTCGCTGCATAAGACAGCACATATTCCACCTTTTGAGCTGAGGTGGTGTAGAAAAGGTCAAGCAACACCAACAAATGAGCAAGCTGTTCTTTTTCAGTGTTTCCAGTTTTAGAAAGTCCCAGTCAGTTCTCTGGGTAGAGTACATTTTTAAAGAAAATGGGCCAGAAAGTCCTCTACAGATGAGTCACACTGACTGAATATCAGAGCGGAACAACGGAGCTGTTGTCCTATCAGGGCTGAGCCAAAAATAGTTGTTTTCATAAGCCTTTTACCTGATTCTCATTCTCATCTCCGCTGAAGTCCAGTGGGGATGGGAGAACCAGTTTTACTTCAATTCTAAACTCTTTCAAGATGTGTAGCAGAAGTGTATTACCAAAAAGGATGTAGCAAATAAGATTGTTGGCAAATGACTAAAATATTGGCAGAAGAGGTGTCCTTAGAAGGTGGTAAGCAGGACATGGCATCATTCTGGGTTTCTGTCTACCTAATAAAACTTTTTGATGTGCATCATAAGTATTCCTCTTTCCATGTAAGTACCCCAACACCTGTTTATTAGCATATAAGACCCTGGGAACTACAGGCCAGTCAGTCTCACCTTTGTGGCTGGCAGATCCTCCTGGAAACTATGCTAAAGCACATGGAAAATAAGGTCATTGGTGACAGCCAACATGGTTTCACTACGGGCAAATTGTGCATGACAAACTGATGTCATCTCTTTGGACATTTATTTTGGAGAAGGGCAACGAAGCTGGTGAAGGGCCTGGAGCACAAGTCTTATGAAGAGCGGGTGAGGGAACTTGGGTTGTTTAGTCTGGAGAAGAGGAGGCTGAGGGGAGACCTCATCACGCTCTACAACTACCTGAAAGGAGGTTGTAGCGAGGTGGGTGTTGGTCTCTCCTCCCAAGTAACAAGCGATAGGACAAGAGGAAATGGCCTCAAGTTGTGCCAAGGGAGGTTTAGATTGGACATTAGGAGAAATTTCTTTACTGAAAGAGTGGTCAGGCCTTGGAACAGGCTGTCCAGGTAAGTGGTTGAGCCACCATCCCTGGAAGTATTTAAAAGACGTGTAGATGAGGTGCTTAGGGACATGGTTTAGTGGGCATGGTGGTGTTGAGTTGATGGTTGGACTCGATGATCGTAGAGGTCTTTTCCAATCTTAATGATTCTATGATTCTATGATTCTATGATTCTATGACTTGTGCAAAACATTTGACACTGTCCTGCACAACATCTTTGTCTCTAAATTGGAGGGACATGAATTTGAATGATGGACCACTCGGTGGATAAGGAATTGGCTGGATGGTCGCACTCAAAGAGTTGCGGTCAACAGCTCGATGTCCAAGTGGACACCAGTGATGAGTGGCATCCCTCAGCGGTCGGTATTGGGACCGGCGCTGTTTAACATCTTTGTTGGCGACATGGACAGTGGGATTGAGTGCACCCTCAGCAAGTTTGCTGATGACACCAAGCTGTGTGGTGTGATTGACACACTGGAGAAAAGGGATGCCATCCAGAGGGACCTTGACAGGCTTGAGAGGTGGACGGCCCGTGCGAACCTCATGAAGTTCAACAAGGCAAAGTGCAAGGTCCTGCACATGGGTCAGGGCAATCCCAAGCACAAATACAGGCTGGGCAGAGAATGGATTGAGAGCAGCCCTGAGGAGGACTTGGGGGTGTTGGTTGATGAGAAGCTCAATGTGACCTGGCGATGTGCGCTTGCAGCCCAGAAAGCCAACCGTATCCTCCATCAAAAGAAGCATGGCCAGCAGGTTGAGAGAGGTGATCCTCCCCTTCTACTCCGCTCTGGTGAGACTCCTCCTGGAGTACTGCGTTCAGCTCTGGGGTCCCCAACATAAGAAGGACGTGGACCTGTTGGAACAAGTCCAGAGGGCCACGAAGATGATCAGAGGGCTGGAGCACCTCTCCTATGAAGACAGGCTGAGAGAGTTGGGGTTGTTCAACCCGGAGAAGAGAAGGCTCTGGGGAGACCTTATAGCAGCCTTCCAGTACCTGAAGGGGGCCTACAAGAAAGCTGGAGAGGGACTTTCTACAAGGGCATGTAGTGATAGGACAAGGGGTAATGGCTTTAAACTGAAAGAGGGTAGATTTAGATTAGATATAAGGAAGAAATTCTTCATTATGAGAGTGGTGAGGCACTGGAACAGGTTGCCCAGAGAAGTTGTGGGTGCCCCATCTCTGGAAGTGTTCAAGGTCAGGTTGGATGAGGCTTTGAGCAACCTGGTCTAGTGGAAGATGTCCCTGCCCGGCAGGGGGGTTGGAACTAGATGATCTTTAAGGTCCCTTCCAACCCAAACCATTCTATGAGTCTATATATGAAAAGCAGGCCCACTCTGGGTATTGTTACTGACCCCAGCAGTCATGTCGCTCCTGAAATAAAAATCCATAATGACTGTAGAATTGCCCTCAGCTGTCTTTTCATTTCCAGTATTTCATGCTTACACATGCCTTTCATAAAGAGCAAAACCCACCATCTTGGAGGAACCTATGAGCATGCTACAACTAATGTACACAGGACAAAAAAACAAAGTTGTTTCCTTGCAGCCAAGATATGTAACATCCCATCTTTTTATCGCTCTCACCTACACGCTGTGAGAAAAAACTGTGTCATGCCATGGCAGGGGTGTTTGGCCTAAATTCAAAATGGGCCATGGTTTTAGATGCCTGAATTAAGACACCATAAAAGGAGTAAATTTTCAGAAGTATTAAACGTCTGTCCATAAAGAGAGAAAGAAGAAAAAAAAGACTTTTTCAATTTGAACACAAAAAAAATCATTAAAGCCTACATTAAGTCTATGACATGAAAAGCCCTTCAATAAGCCACACAACACTGAAAGATGGCAGATAAATAGTACAGTTTTATAGATCAACTGGCTGGCACAGAGAAATCAAATTATTTGTTCAGAACTGCTGTGGAGATGAGGGCAGAGCCCAGAAGTTAGATATTTCAAGTGGTTACCGCATATCCCTCCCCTGGAAGCTGGCAGCTAATCCCGTATGCATTTTTTAAAAATCATTATGGAAGTTGTCACGTTCTGTGACATGTTGATCAAGGTTCCCCACCAAGCAAAGGGCTTCACTTAACCTCAGACCTGCTTTTGAGTTGTGCACACATCCAAGCACAAACATACAAGCACAAGTCAACAGACCCGCAGTGTCATGGAGCCAAACGATACTCTTTCAAAGCATCAGGCTGGGAGAGGGGGCCAGAAGCCTTTGGCAGCGCTCAGACCTCCCAGCCTGAGAAGAGAGGTTCTCAGGTTGCTCTGTGGCTGCACATATTTTGTCAACTGATTTCAGACCTTGGGAACATGACAAGAGCTTTATAACCTCCTCCATCTACCGATCCCCTTCACCTGCCTTGGTGAGCATAGCCAAAGGATGGGATGTGAGAGGGGAAGGAGAGGGGGCATTTTTTCCCCATCCCCTCAATTCATCCCAAAGTGTTTGTTTTCAGCACTTTAGGGCTACTAATTTATTCACATGGTTCTTCACTTCGGCATAAACATGTTGTAAACCCTTGTGCAGCTCCACTAGCCAGAGCAGCTCAGCTATAGCAAGATGCCTGAGTCAAGCCTCATGATCCTTCCTTCAGGGCTAGTTTTGTTAAAAAGCAGAAGATAAAAAAGACTGGATGGATATAGAACCATGTATAAAGAACATTCAGGACTGAGAAAGGACCATCCTACACCCTAAGCCCTCTGAGATACCAGACAAATCCCTGCTGCCTTTAGATTTTGTCACATGCTTATCTCTTGACCATGTGCCCTATGCTCATGGGACTCCATTTTGACAGGTCATGCAGATACACCAACGTATACGAACAGGACCCAGGCCCACCTTCTACTTTTCAAGTCCGACACATTTCTAGCCATAGTGCCTTAGCCAAAGACATGCTAACTCCTCTGAAGGTAACCTATTATGGGTCAGTGTAGACAAGCAGAGCGCTGTTGATCTCTTGGCTGACCAACCAGGCTACTTTCTATGACAAGACAACTATGTAGGTTGAAAGAAGTCATAATTCCCATTTATCTGACACTTGTGAGATTGCATCTGGAGCATTGTGTCCAGTTTTAGGTTCCCCAGTACAAGCAACGTATTGACGTAATGGACCAAAATACATTTCATCTATAATTCAGCTGTGCTGGATTCCAGGACTAATGGTTTATACAGGATGAGCTTTGCAGCATTGATTCAGATCACAATACAGGTTTTTCCCCAGGAACATCATTCCGTAGAGGCAAGAGTATTTATTTATTCGTATCAATTTCAGCTAGGATTTTAAGGGCAGAAAAAGAGTCATTTTTTCAACAGGAACTACAAGTATGACCAGTTTGACTACAGTGGATGCCTTTTACTATGAGTTTATGCCTAATAAAAAAGTAGACACTGGTACAGATATGTACAGACAAAGCCTAAACATTATGATGTGACAAGTAAGACCCTGTACATCAGATTGCCTACCATTTCTATTTGGTATTTCCATGTTTCTGAGCCATCTTTCCTTCTGTTTCTTCTCCCTCTTCTCACAAACAGGGAGATACAGCATGCTTTTTAACTGTATCAGCAGCAATCTATGAATCTCCTATAGTTTCTCTGTAGACCAGAACAAAACTCCTGCCCAGTCATTTCACATTTCTTTCACATTATTTTACGTCTGCTATCTGAAGATGAAGGGTTTCTTCCCTTCCTTGCCATATGGGAGCAATAATAGATATTCAGCAAGTGCAGGGTTTTCAAGAGAGACAGTATCTGAAAGCAGTACCTGAAAGTTCAACAGAAATATGTATTTTAAAATTGCATCCAGAACTGCAAAATTCACGTATGTTGTACCTCACCACTGAGGCTCCTCTATCCCTAAGCCTTCATCTTGTCCATACAGGTAAATAAGACAAGCCAGGGACTGTTCCTTGGCACTGGAGCCAACTGCCCAGCAGCTCGTATCCAGACAGCTGAGCCCTTTCACTCCCCAGAACAAGGTGCCTGCAGCCAAATTACTACTGGGAATGGCCCCTGGCCAGTGCGAGTCTCCAGACGGTGCCCAGGCGTTGTCTGGAGAAGCGCTAGCTGGTGTGGGCTGGAGCTGTGCAGTATGGACAGTATGGACAGGTATACACCAGCACTCAGGGCTATGCCTTGTCCCTGTTTCACCTGTTGGGATAAACCTGGCCGCAACCTCCTACAGCCCTTGTATTTGCGGGCTTTTCCTCTCTCTCTTGGTCATCACAGAAGAATGGCCTCTGTTCAGCCAGAGCTCAGCTGCAGTTCAAGAATCATGTCAGCAAGGGCTGGAAAATAGCGGGACAGTACATACAGTCTTAGAGTTTATTGTTACTATTTATCAGAACTGACTGTTCAAGGTGTCTTTTAAAGGCTTTTAAGGGCTAAGACGACTGTTGTTTTTCAGGTAGTCACATGGGGAGGAATTGGGGGTAAAACCCGAAGTATCTGTCCTGTTCTGGAGATACAATATTAGACAAGAGGTGACAGATCAAATACCGCATGTCTGTCACTTACAGCCTGGTCTCTAAAGCTCCAAAAGACACAGCTCTTATTTTAAGGTCATGTTTCCACACCCTTCTACAGTATCTTTGCACAACTTGATGGAGACACATCCCTGAGGGGCCACCTTGTACACGCTGGCCCTGCCTGCCATTTATCATTGCGCTGAAAGTGCTCATGAATTACTCTCCACATATACTAGTTTATTTAGAGATAATTCGAGTTGCCACATGTGTGAACAGGGCCTTTCATTGAAAACCTGTAAGCAGCCAGAGGGAGGAGGGCTCGTGGGGAGCTGTGATAAAGTGTTTCAAGCAAACGACACCCCGAACGGTTCCACCTCTGCAACGGCAGCAGGCAGCCCGCAGCACGAGGGAAACACCAGCGCAAACAGCTGTCACTTTTTGCTTGGCCAAAAACAGGAGTTCTGCATATTTATTTAAACTCAGCTGACTATTAAAGTATACACATGTAATACTGACCACGGGTGCGGCAATGAGACGTTTCAGTGGTATCTTGTTTTCTATTGACCCTTTCCAGTCAGACCAGAAATGGGTAATTCTAGTGAAAAAAAAAAGAAAAAAAAAAACAGAAAAAGGGAGGAAAAAAGCACACTTTCCTTCTTACCATCTTGAAATAACTTGGGGTTTGTATCAACAGAGCCTGGGTGGATGCCAGGTTTCCACCCTCCTAGACGGAAGGCTTGATGATATGCTTCATTAGTAAAGATATAAGAAGCCTAACGCAGCACATAGCTACCTGCTCTGTGAATATTAATAACAGTGTTAAGCAATGTCATGTCAATCGCATTACAATTACAATTGTAATTACAATTACACTTTAAAATTTGAATCCGTAGGTGTGGAAGAAGGACACCCATGTGCAGCTGTGCATTGGCAAATCACCACCTAGGAGGATAGTACCGCTCAGAGGCCTCGCATGAACCTCCCTGGTCTTTCTATAATTTCCCATTCAGCCCCTGCTAGTCTCCTCTTGCTCTTCTCAGAAGCCAGATTATGAGCCACCAACAGCTGATATATGAAGGATGTGGTCACTTGTTGAGCTGGAGCAGAAAAACCCATCCTTTGGCAGTGGAGAGCACAGGCTAGTCTTAGTCAACGTGGTGGTTATTAAAATGTAAAAATAGCAGGTTCCAATGCAACTACTACGGTATCATTGGATAACTCCTGGTATTTCAAAGCTAGAAGGTCTGGGCTAAAGATGTATAGCTTGTTTTGCAACGTGAAAGAAACATACAGGTCTGAGAGTGTATGTTGCTGTACAGCCTGTGTTGACCAAACTAACTGCGTTGACTAAACACATATTGATACCTATAATCGTCGATATCAACATCAGTCCAAAACTAGGCCACTTACTACACTGGTCTGTGCAAACTTTACACAGACATTTCACTAATAATTGACCTCTAAAAGAACTCTTGCTACCTCTCCGGTGGTGACAACCCCATCATGGTACCAGACACCAGCAATGAATATCGCAATAGTCCCATGAAACCAAGCTCACTCCTTGGGGAGACCTGGCTTCGAGGCACTGCAGAGGGGCCAAAATCTTGACTGCTGAATGCATGCTGGTCCCAAAGACTGGTCCCTGCTAAATAAAACTTGCAAGAATAATAGCTCATGCTACACAGAACTGGACTTACTTCACCTAGATCTGCAGACAGGATTATTCCACCATCAACATGAGCATCTCTGGATTTCAGCATGACTAGATGTCACCATGAGCCATTGTCATTTCCAGCCCAGAATTTGTCCTGTTTAACTAATTTGGACTGGTATCAATACACACAAGGACCTTCTATTCTTTGCATACTGTCATCCACAGTGCTTTAAGCAATTTGTCTGGTATCAACCACATTATTCCCCCATGCAGGGGAGCTGAAAAACAAAGAGTAAACATCTTTGTGTGGAGAGAGGTCTTCCAGCTTGAAGACTGGTGAAAAACTACGTCCACCTACAAAAAGGGCAAAAAAGAAAGATCCAAGAAACCACAGACCAGTCAACCTTGTTTCAGTCCCTGGGAAGACTATGGAACAGGTCCTTACCAAAGGTATTTCCAGACACAGAAATGACAAGAAGCTGACTGTGAAAAGTCAACATGGATATACTGAAGGGTCAATCATGCTTGACCAAACAACTTGTTCAGTGGATGAGGGGAAAGCTGTGGATATCATCTACCTTGATTTAAGCAAGGTGTTTGACACAGACTCCCTCAAAATCCATTTTGACAAGCTGTTAAGATATGGACTGAACAGATGAAACACAAAATAGTTGAAAAACTGACTAAACTGTTGAGCTCAGAGGGTGGTCATAAATAAAGTTCCTCTGGAGTCAATGCAATTCAGTTTTATAAATGATCTAGAAGGCAGGATTGAATGCACCCTCACCAAATTTGAGGATGAGCCTCAGCTGGGAGAGGAGGTAGATGGACTGGAAGGAAAAGCCACCACATAGAGAGATCTCAACAGGCTGTTGAGATTTGGCCAACAAGAATGAGGTTTAACATGAGGTTCAGCAGAGATAAACGTCAAGTCCTGAACCTGGGACGGAATAATCCCAAGCAGTAGCACCAGCTGGGCACTGGCTGGCTGGACAGTTGCTCTGCTGAAAAGGCACAGGGTGGCTTGGCAGACAGCAAACTGAACGTGAGCCAGCCATGTATCCTGGCAGCAATGATGGCCAGCAGCATCCTGGACTGAATTAGTAAGACAATTGCTGGTAGATGAAGGGATGTGATTTTCCTACTCTGCTCGGCACCTCTTAGGCCACACCTGGAACACACTGTCCAGCTTTTCTCCCCCCAGTTCAAGAGAGATGTTGAAAGCCTGGAGATGGTCCAGAGGGGATGAGCAAGATTAGGGGCCTGGAGAACTTCACAACTGAATGAATTATGCTTTCTCAGCCTTGAGAAGGGAAGGCTTAGGGTAGGGAAATCAAATCACTGACATCCACTACCTAAAAGGTAATTGTGGAGAAGACGCATCTGTTCCTGAGGATGCACTGTGACAGGAGAAAAAGCAACAGGCGCAAGCAGCTTCAAGGGAAGTTCCACTTGGATTTTAAAAAAATTCTTTGCTGTGAGAGCAACTAAAAAGTAGGATCAGTTGCCTGAAGACACTGGAATCTTCCTCATCAGAACTTAATATTAAAGGCTTGGCTTGACTGTGCCTTCAATAACCTAACCTAAGGCCCTGCTTTCAACAGAGAGTTGGACCAGATGGTCTTGGGAGGTCCCTTCAAACTAGATTTGTGTATGTTTCTGTGATTCCTTTCTATTTCTTCTTAATATATACTTTGCTATGTATTTATGTTGGGGGAAAAATTGTCCTGAGCTTTTGAATTTGGAGCAGAAAGCAGTAAGGATGCAACATTTTTTTTCCACGAGTGTCCAAGATACAAAGAGTTAAAGAACTCTCACTAGCTCAGACAGCAGCTCCAGCTTCCACATACCCAGACTTTTAATGGCCTGGGTTGCACCCTAACCTGGACACCTGGCAGACATCCTCCATGCCAGGTTTCTGCCCAGTCTAACCCTGCCCGCAGGGGCAGTGAGTCTCGCGCTTCTCGCTGGCCATGCTTCCCCTGACTGCTGACTCGTTTCGTGCTCCACATCGTGTGCCAGCCCAAAGCACAAGCCCTGCCCTTCCGCCGCCTGGACATGAGCTGGCATGCACGGCCTCGCCTCCGAATGGGTGCAGCAACCTCCCATGAAGGCAAGGAAAAAAAGGCGACTGTTACTGGTAAAGGCAAAACTGGCTGCAGCCAAAGGTCTCAGCCCACCAGAAGCCCCCATCATGGCTTGAGCTACAAGCCCAAGAGACAAACAGAACCTTACAGATAAACTATCTGAGGGCCAGTAGCCGAACGGTTAACCACGGTAGCAATAACAAGGCAAACCGATCGAGCTGTGTGATCTTTGGCTGGGCACCTTTAAACTCGCCATCCCACCCACCGTTTCCCTGCTAGGATCCATACCGAGATGGACACGATAAGGAGGGTGGGTTTAACATTCACGCCAATGCCTTCCTGTCCTGCACAGGGGGGCAGGAGGAAAGGAGAGCTGGCTTCGGCAGGAGGCAACTGGCAAGCGAGGCAGCGAGCGGGATGGCAGCGAGCCGGGGCAGCACCAGTGGCATGTGCCCGGGGAGGCGTCGGGGCCACCAAGCGCTGTGGCACACCTTTGGAATAGCTTCCACCAGTGCCAAACTGTCTCCATCGCAGAAGCTGCACCTGAAATACCTCTCCAAAATTGCTTCAGATAGAAACACCTCTCCAAAATCGCTTCAGATAAGCAGTGATTCCTACCCTGTGGAGCTGGAGACATGTCTAATCCCAAGCTCCTCCCTTCCCTGGCCCCAGCTCCTAGCTTGCCGTTAAGTGAGAGCGATACAGACACCTCCGTAGCTATGAAGCACAACGAGATGTCTGAGACAATGGGAACCCGCTCAGTGAGGTACTTGGGGTGATGCCCAGCTGTGTTTTGCTTGGCCCCATCCGCAGGCTCCCAGGAGACCCTACGTCACTGCTCCCTGTCCCAGCAACATGCCGGGGCAGCCGCACAAGCCGGGAAGGAAAGCGGGAGCATTAGTAGCGGGGCAGACAGCAGCCAAGCAGCCGCCGTGGAGCCACTGGGAAATTAGAAAGTAGGCAGAGTAGGCACCTATTTTTGTGAAAACGATCTGCAATTAAATTGATATTAACTATTTCAGGCCATGCACAGGAAGACAATGTAGGCTTGAAAACAGACATGGAGCACAACTTCACAAAGGCAGGAAACTGATGTATGCTCGTATTTATACCAGTTTCCCATATAACACGGTCCAGATCACCGTCTGTCCGTCTTCCCTCTGCGGAATACACTGGCAACCAAACATGCTAGAGAACTGAAAGATGATGAGATTTCGACCCATTGTGTGAAAACAGCTGAGCAGAGGAGAGAAACCCTAAAGCTGCCAGCCCAGCTTGGGGATGAGTTCATGCACTATCAGAGAGGCTTTGGATAGGGACCAGCTGTGGTCCCGGGGCTGTGAGTGCAGGGAAGGCACAGATCCTGTCTGGAGATATGAAATGGTGGTGTGCAGGTGTAGCAGGTGACCGACTCGAGTGGGAGACGGGACATGGGCCTCCCATGTTAAAGAGGAACTGCTCAGTGCTGGTCTCTGCAAGCTCTCGTGCTTGGTAAAACATGGGAAAAGCAGGCACATCCAAAGAAACAGTGAAGTTTGGTAAAAATAGCATTGCAATTTCCTCCTTACACCAATCTACACCCCCAGTGGGATTCACTGGGCACCATTTTTCATCCACTGGTTTCTCAGCTCCTGAAGGCTTCCAATATTTCAAAAGCTTTCCCATGTTTCATAAAATCAGGAGTCTTCAGCACAAACACAAGCAAAGAGAAATGTGGGATGGCCAGGATGCCCAGTGCTCACCCAGTGCTCACCCAGTGCTCACCCAGTGCTCCACTCCTCTCCCTGAAAGCACAGAGGTGGCCACGAGCAGTAGGGAAGACCGTGGGCTGCCTGAGGAAGGGGCAGCCCCAGCCCCTGCCTCCTCTCTTCCCTAAACAAAAGCGGCTGTAACTGCTGAACCGCCTGGGTTTGCAGTAGGAGCATTTTGAGATAAATTGCCATGGATCTCACTAAAACACTTAGTGAGCGGATAGTGATTTGGGAATGGCTTCACGCCCTTGGGTGTGGGCATCTGCAGTTCAGCTCCTTGGTACACCCAGGCATTTTAGGGTCTTCACCTTAAATTTTCCAGAGCTCTTTTGATTGCCCATTCACCACCTGCTAACTGGTTACTCTGGAATCAGGAGACTTTGATTTTTTATTAGAAATCCCATCCTGATATACACAACTTTGCACAAAAGAGGACGCCACCCCAGAAGGACCAAGTGTGGATGACAGGTGTGACAGTGAGGATGACAAACACTGCAGTCCTGGTTATAAAGAAAATGTGGTGGGCAACGCAGTCATGTTCGTGGACTCAAGGTTCAAGGCTCAACCATAATGTCCAAAGCATGACGGAGATGCAAAATAATAAAGACAAACAGTGTGGTGATGTGGGAATGATAAGAAGTTGCGGGGATTATTCCTCTTATCCAAGCAAATCTTCCCGTGTCTTGTCTTAGGAAACTATTTCAAAAATCTCACATATGATAAAAGGGGGATATCCTAACTGAGGGTTAAAAATGGGAAATCCTACGGCCCAAAGAAGGAACATCCATCACAAGGAGGTATGCAGGAGATGGCACCTCCACAGGAGAGAAACATCAACAGTTTCACAAGAGCTGCAGACTACTCAGAAAGTGCTACATTTTAAAGCCTTTCTTGAACCTGGGATGCTTTCTTCTTAACTTAGCAGACCCTGAGGTCCTTATCAGTACTGGATGTTTAGATGACTTGGCAATCTTCCCGAACATTTTCTTTAAAATGAATAAACCTGACAAGCACAATGCACGTTACAAACTGCCTTGACTTCCAGGAATAAGGGGATGGTTCAAAGAATGCAACCCTGGAGTCCCCGATGGAAAAAGAGCGTACCTTACAGCAGAGCCTTCCCATCCCCACCCGCATTTTTTCATTCAGTTTTCTACCCCCTGCACTTTCGCTACAAGGCAGTCGGGACGTCTCTGTGCAGCAAGACTCATTCCAACTGGCAGCTCTGGATCAAAGAGCACTGGAAACATTAATCAGTGTGCCTAATCATTTCCAATCGCAAGAAACTTTTCTCTGTGACCTGGCATATAAACACGGAGTCATTTCATTCACTGGTTGACAGACCAGAAACCAAACAACCCTTATCGTACCTAATTCATCTTACTCCTCTGGGTTATAGATGGATCAGCCTGCAATCCTCCAGCAGCAGTGGCAAACTTTAGGCGATTTACTTAATCAAACTGATTAGCAACCTGTCTGTAGCACCTTTTATCTGTTGGTGCCAAAGTAGTTTACAGGCATTAAGTGCACCTAATTTTGTGATAGCAAAGCAAGATGTGGTTACTATTTTCAAAAGCACCTCCAGTAATGAGGGAGAGCTCGTTTTAAGGGGGTGGGGAGGTTCAAGGCAGCAAGTTTTGCTGATGCATGAAAACCGCTTTGAAAATTAAATGAGTGCATGGTGAAGTCAGGGAGGGAGCCCAGGAATTTTGATTGCCAGCTATCTGTCCTGCCCGTACTGCCATATGGTTTGTAGCAAAAAGGAAAAGAATAATCAAACCAGACATCTGTGCCCAGAGCCTTATCTATTTGGGCACCATCCTCCGGACAGCCGCACTCTGAGCACAGACAAAGGGTGATGAGATCTCCTCTCCCCTCGGCGGGTCTGCGGGGGGACGTGGTGCCTCCTGCTCTGGTTCAGGTTAATATGTGTGTGATCACCACCTGTTTGGGAGTTTGCTCCCACGGTAACATTGATTTCTCGCTTAATGCCAAGAGCAGAACAACAGCCCTGTCACTGTCGCAAGGCAACCTGACAAAAAGCTAAGGTTGCTTTAGCTCTCCTCGGTTTTCATTCGAGTGCCCCCGACTTGGGGAAAAAAAGGAAAGAATTATGCCAAAGATCAGCCTGTTCCAGGGCAGCTTGTTCCCTCTCTGAAGGAGAGAGAAGCGAGGGGTGGCACAGAAACCTGCTGCTACACCTGACAGGCTCTCACGGATAGAGCTGGCGATGGAGCCCTGCGGGAGCAGTTTGCAAACTTGCACGACCTGCCTTGAACCTTGCCCAAAACTGCCCCATTCTTTTCTCTGGTGCATGGTGCCAGAGGCAATCCTTTTCCACTCTCTCCTGGACACCGAGCAATATTTCTTTTCCTTGAGAGTAGGTGCCTTCGGGGAGAGGTGCGGAGAGGTGAAGAAGGGCTGGAATTGATGCACGAGTGCACCGAGACTTCCCTCCTACATCGAAGCAACCCCATCTGCTGCGGTGGAAAGTTAAATGAAGGATTTCCTGGTGGAAAGACTGCCAACCCGAAGCTTGGGAGAGCTGGATTTCAACACCTGCTCAGCCACAGGCTTGCTGCCTGGCCTTGCCCAAGTCACTCAAAAGCCACATGTATAATGGTACTGACATATCTGGCTCCTGGAAGGAAGTCCACGACACCGCGCTGGTCGGCTGCAGAGGATTAGGCATAGGTTTGGCACGAGGCAACACATCCAATGACGGCTGCCAATCGGGACAAGAGGAGGTGCCAAAAGACAGGAGCAAATCTCCCCCAGGTCTCCGCCGTTTGAACTGCACAGCTCCGCAGGAGCCTGCTGTTGGTGTGGGCAGCAAGGGGCTGGTTCACCCTCCGCTGATCCAGCACCTGCAGTGGCTTAGCACATTATCACTCCTTGCTCCCATCTCCCTGCCCCAGGTTTCCACAACCGTTCACAGACCCCAGACTGCGCTTTATCCCTTTGATTCCCAGTCCCAATCTGCTGCAGAGGCTAATAAACCCGACTGGACAGGCAAGGGACAGGCAGGGCAGCTGGAAGCAGTAATACTTCCACCAGCTTCAGGGAGCCATGCCAGGGCTGGTCCCTGGGTACCTCTTCTTCTCTCTCTGCAGATGGCTGGGGACAGGGATTTTGTACCTCTCCTTGTGACCTGGTGGTCAGGCACCGGGAAGAGGGAGCCGAGACTTTGGATATGGAGTTGTGCACAAACTCTAGGTAGCTCTAAAAAAGCAAAGCAGAGCCGTATCTCCCTCCAGTTAAAAGTAGAGGTGCTGTTTCCTTTGCTGACCTGGCTGAGACAGCATTACGTTTTGGTAGCATCTCAGTACCCCAGGGCTACAGGGTCCCAAGCCGGCAGGAGAGAGCCAGTCTGCCGGTGTCACTGCCATGCTCGCCCCAGGCTGGGCACTCCCCGCATCGCTCCAGGCACCAGGGCAATGGTACCAGCATCCTACATCCCTCTTGGGTTTGCTGCCCAAGGTCTTTTCTGTAGCTGGCCTGTTTCCTACCACCAAAATGGGAATAAGGACAGAAGACTACGAAGTGTCTTGATCTCACAGTGAGAAAAGTGCAGACAGGCAAAGGCTGGAATATTCGCACATATCAACCATTCTAAAAACCCCTCCTTTTTCATAGGTAACAAGCCTTTGTTGCAGCCTTCCTAGGCACTGGCTGAGGATGCCTGTGAGGAAGGTCTCAGGAGCTGCAACACCAAGTTCACCCTTCCCTGCACCTGACAAGCGTCATAAAATATCAAGGAAGGAAAAGTGCTGCTGCTTCTGCTGTAACACCAAAACTGGGAATGCCAAAGTCCTCAGAAAGTGAACTCTTGATAATGATGAAGAAAGGCCACTAAGCCCACCTGACCAAAGACAAACCAAACATGAACCATGCAGCCTGTGTGTGCTGGGAACGGGCTTCGACAGAGCTCATCACAGCAGGGCTGTTTCATCTGGGTTTTCAGAAAAAGACTTGCAATGCTAAGTGTATCATGAGCGCTCATGAAACAATCACGTTGTAGATAAACAAAAGCAACGATACTGCGGCTGCAAAATCAAGTGCTCAGGAAAGTCTCTGTTCCCTGGTGTGGAAACGGCACTTGGGACAGTTAAGGTTTCCCAAGCACTAAGCAATTGAAAACAAGGTTTTATAACAGAATGCATTGAGCAACCACCTACCAGCTGCCTCCAACACACACTGAGGGTCAGCTTCTCGGCTGGTGCAAGTCAACCCGAATCCATCAAGGTCAATGGAGATACACTGATTTCCTTAGGTAAATAAAACGTGGTTCTCCTGCTGCTTCTTCAAGAAGACAGTAACTGTGGGACCGACTTTTCCAAACCCAGCTGAAGCTGCTGGCGTGCCTTCCCTGCAAGCAGAAAGGCAGAGCTGCTGTGGAGAAGAGTGCCTCAGCAAAATCTTAGATGAGTCACAGCCAAAGGTCCATCTTACCACAGGCCAAGCGAGCTGTTGGTGAGCTTGCTTGGCCCTGGGACTATTGCAACCGGGCTCCCATGCTGCTAACCGGAGCTGATGTACCCTTCCTCTGAGCAAGGCTTTTGAGTTCAGCCTTGGCACTAATGGCAGGCTCCAGAGCTCAGGAACTAGAGCAAGCACCCGTCTGTCCATCCACACTTTCCTGCATTGATGGGTCCTACATAAAAACAAAGTCCTTGATGCAACCGTGGTGACTGTGAGATGCACACGGCTGTCATCTGCAAGGGAGAGAAGGAAAATGGGGAGAGGAGAGCTGGTGGCTCCTTTTCCTCATCCCCTTCCACTCGCTGGAAATTTGCTACTGGTGACACAAACCAATGGTAAGATACACTAAACACTCAGGACTGGGCATACCGTCAGAGCAGGATTGCTGCGGGTCTCTCCTGTCCTGACCTGCTGCATTTTTGAAGTTCACATGATCACACCTCCCAGTGTCTCTTCATTTGCTAATGAGATTTGAAAGTGGGTCAAAATGAAAGGCTTGCCATTTTGCTGGAATTTAAATAAAACAGAAAAAATTGGAGATAACCAAAACCCAAAGCTTGCCTTCTCCTCACCCTCGCTTTCCTTTTGCCATCAACTTGTTTATCAGAAACCATTTACTGATATGGAAATCTTCATATGTGAGTAAACATTCTGATTAAAAAACAAAACAAAACAAAACAAAAACCCAACACTGAAGCAAGAAAAGGAGGAAAATCCCAGCTTTTTCAGTCCCATTAGATAATTTGATTCATTCAAAACTGAGAATTGAATTCAGGGATTAAAAAAGTTTATCCCACAAAACCCACCATTCTCATGTTTTCTATAAAAACTCACGCTTCTCAGTTGGCTCAAAAACACGCCATGGAAGTCAGGTTTATAATCACATCGTCACCCATCAGTTAAAAACCAAACACAAAGCCTTCAGCCATCCACCAGTGAATGAATGACAAAAGGTGACAGAGGTGTGTCCTTCAGTTACTCCGTCAGCCAAAAGAAAAAAAAGAAAAAAAGAAAAAATATCAGAAAATCAAGGCGTGTTGTGACAGGGAGGAGGTGGTTTGTTCTCGCTTTGCTGGGGTGTTGTCCGAAGGCCCTGGAGCATTGCTCCGCTGCGGGAGTCCGGCCAGGCCTCGGTGTGCCGGCGAGTGCCAGCACCTCGCACCCTCCTGGGGTCTGGCGAGGGCTAACGGCATCCCAGCCGCGGCTCGCAGGATGGGTACGCGCGGGAGGGTGAAAGCTTGGCGCTCATTTGGCAATTCCAAGGCAATTCCGAGGAGGACGTGGAAATCATCTTCCCAGCAACATCTCCTGGAAGGGGATATTGATTACGGTTTGCTGCAAATAGTCCACTGCAATCATTTTCTCAAAGCTCAGAGATTTTAGATTTGATTTTTACCCACTGTTGCCTTGTCCACTTAGATGCCCCAATCTGAAGCCATTGCAAAGTAGGCACATCTCCTTTAGGGAGCTTAGGGATGGGTTCATCACGAGCCTCCGCTGCAGGCAGTCCTGCCTGCAACCGGGGACATTTGGCGAAACGGTCATGCTGCTACTTGCTGGCGACAAGAGCCCTCCCTCCGTCACTGCAAAGCAGGCTACAGCCTGGGATGGGAGCAGCCCCTCGATTCCAGGCCAGCTACGGTGCTGGAGCTCAGCCCCGAGGACACACGCTCACAGCAGCTTCCCGAACGTGGCTTGGCTGGAGGGACCGGGATGCGGCAGGCGGGGGTGCAGGGAGGGAACTGGGAAATCATTTGACCAGGTGGAAAACAAATCTCTCCAACACGTCCCTCCTTTCTGAGCAGCTCAAAACAAGAAATGCTGCAGAAGGTGGGTTTGCATTTAATAATGATCAAAATACCCCAACTCATTCTTAATAAAGTCTTACCACTTGTTGCCTTCCCCTGTGCTCCCTTGTCTCTTTTTGGATCGCTGTCCTTTCATTCCTCCAAAGGCAGACGGAGCACCCGGTGCCGCACCGCCGGGGCCCAGCAAGTGGGTCAGGCTCGGTACGGGACCTCCAGGGACCACTCAGCTTGTGAGAGCTGATTAAAGTTTCCATATTATTTTCATCTCAGATGATGTCAGACGGATCTTCATTAGGTGCTTTGTTCTAGTAGCTCCTTCCCACTCATGCAGGTGGTGAGAGGGGGGTTCATCTCCTCCAGCTTCAGACATCCAAAGTGCAGGAGTCCAAGTCTCAACCACTGTCTGGCCTCCCTCCATAGTCGTTGGAGGACAACAGCCATTACCAGAGGGCAACCCACCTATTTTAGATGCCTGCCTTAAGATGAGATGGCTCCAAAGCCTTTTGACCTGGTAGTTTAAACTATGCCCAGCGTTGCAGGAGAACTGCCCTACCCCAGGGATAGATGCAGGGAAGTGCTGGGGAGCATCAGAGCTCTGGGCATAAAGGCAGAAAGAGCTAAATGATCCATCCTGCCTTCAGTACACGGCAGATCACTCCCTTTCACCCAAGACCTCTACATAATAAGCCCAATATTTTAGAGCAAAGCTGCAACACACTCAAATGACCCTAGAGAGACGTTGGGATTTCCTCCAAAATCTGGAAAAAAGCATAAAACTTCCAAGGGTTCCTTCTGCATCCCAAACCTGCTGGTCAAAGCTTTCTTCTATTAGACGTGGCAACCAAGTCACCTCCTTGCCAGCCTTTATCCCAATTAGTCACATAAACTCATCTCCCTAAGCATCACATCAGGGAGTTCTGGTTTGGCAATCCCAAGCCATTTGTGGCTCTCCTTTGAATTCTTCCTGGCATTTCCCAATCCTTCTTCAAGCGCAGACACCAGCCAGCATGTCCCCCTTTAAAGGGACAAAGTCACCTCCCTGCTTCTACTTGCTCTCCAGAGTTGCAGAGATCCTTTCTGTCCCACCGCTCCATCGAGATCTCGCTTTCACACGATTACACACGACGGCCCCTCACGCTCCCTCCCCGACGCTCTGCTCCCCAGCAGTCTCATGCAGGCTTTAGAGAGAACTTGAATTCTTTGTTCCCAACTACACCGCAATCATTTAACTGCCATAAATGAGGGGTTTTTGCATTAGTGCTTTTTAATCAGATGCTACCCTCCAAGGGCCGATTATGTCTTTACTACCAAACAGTGCGAGGGAATATTCCCAGACACCGGTACTCAAATCATCTCTGCTGCTGCACTGCTCCTTCACATGCCCTCGGCTCATGACAGCTAGCACCTTCCTGAACGAAGACTAGACTCCAACAGAGACCATTCCCAATAACCAGCTGGTTGCAGTCCCCCGACATGAAAAGCTGGAGAGTTTATGCTCTACAGATACGGGTTGTCCCGTGCCGTTTGGCAAAGTGACGGAAAGCAGCCTTGGGTGCGTCAGAGCGGCTCATCACACACCCCAGGGCCTCGCTACAAAACAGACATCAGCCTATCGCTCTAGACCGGTCTGAAAACCCGGACTGAAGTCCCTGTTCAGGTCTGGACAGAAGTCTTGCTGTAGGACAGGACGGGTGTTGGAGCTCTTTCTTACAAAGGGAAGTGGGTCCAAGCTGCCGCAGAGCCAGGCCAAACCTGGGGCATACAACCAGGGATGTCCACTGCACTGCGAAAATCCCCGAGTGCCGGGTGCCACCGTCTTACAAGTCACATCTGGCAGGGAAGAAAAGGCTGCAGGGAGCAAGTGCTCTGCTCGTGCCCGCATTTTCATCCCAGTTGCATACTGGGAAAGAAACCAACGTTATTTCACATTATTTTTATTTTCATTATGTTTCTGCCACATGACTTTCCTCTTCGTTTCTCCAATCACTGCATTGCTCTGGGCTTTCCCAAAGGCCCCTGTTTGCACAAGGTGCTGTGTAGGACTGGAGATCAGGGACTCTTACACACCCAGGGAACTAAGGTGTCTCCTTCTTGCTGGTTCCTGCAGCCCCAGGTCGGTGGCTTGCAGATGGTGTAACTGGACACTAACAAAAGCACATATGCTGCCTTATGAGCTTTCCTCCTGTCTTTGCCTTGTTGCAGGATCCCACGGTGCACAATTCCCATGGGGAACAGAGAAGACACACTTGTTGGGTATGCTGCAGCGATGAGCCGGTCCTCAGATGGTTGTTAAATCAGGGCTGGCATTAGGCGTCATCCATTCCTGTGGTCATGGGTGGCTTTTGCCACCCATATTGAAATTTAAATTACAAGCCCAATTTCATCCTCCTCCTAGGACAATTCGAAAGCAACACAGCATGATGAAAGCACAAGAGAACAGATGGGTTTTGTTGTCTGCATCCTACCAAGGCAAACTTTTCATGGAAACTCAAAAAACCCCCGACTATGTGATTCATAAATTCTAAAAGCTGAGAGAAACCAGCTAAATGATTTTGTCTGACCTTCTGCCTAATAAAGACCACAGAATTTCATCCAGTGATTTCTGCCTGAAGCCCAGTAATTTGTGGTTCAAACAGAGCATCTCGACCAGCCTACTGTCCAGCTTTGATGTGAGGACGTCAAATGAGGCGCTAACCACTTCCCATGCTGTCAAAAACTGGCTCTTCTACAGGTTGTCAGCACTCTTCACCACCGCATAACTTGTCATAGCCTTCCCAAGGACATGAAAATTTTTATGTGTTTTTGCCCTCTCTATCAAAACTCTCAAACCATCAAAAAAAGGGAAAACGGAGATTCTGAAGCACAAAACGTCAAAGCAAGGACACACCAAGAGAAGGAAAACAGAGCATCTCAACACAACCTTCTGCTGCGGTCAAATGGATGAAATCTACATTAAAATCCAACTCAAGGTCCATGCGTTTTCCCACTCTAGACAACACAGTGGAAAAGTTATTTTGGTTCAAAACAAAAGTTTTCCAAACTTACACCTATCTGTGTGACTTGTAAGGAAAACACATTTATTTGGTTACAAAAGTAGTTTTTTCTGCCACTTGTAAAGCTTGCTACAGTTCCACAGCGATAAATATTTCCACAGCACAGACCTTGAGTGGCCACAGCAAAATCCACTTCAAAACCATCCCCTGCAAGATGCGCCCAGTAAAAACATCGCTCGCTGCTGCTGACACCTTCTGACTTTTTGTTTCCTAATTTTTGTGGTTGGAAGCACTGATGGGGTAAAGAAAACTTTTTTTTTCTTTTTTTTTTTAAGGAAACAAACCCAAAACGGCAAGCGGCCCAAAAAGCTACAAGACCAGACTCCTCTCAGGTGAAAAATATTTGCATCGAGCAGCAAATTAACAGGAGCTCTTCCTTCCTTGTATCTTGCAAGTGCAGCACTCGATGACAACCCTGGTGATTAAAGCTCCTCCACCCACAGACCTACAACAGCCCAGGCGACAGCCTTGAGATTTCTCCGTAACATCAGCCTGTATCGAAGGGTGGGATGGGGCTTCAGGCACCACATCCTAAATCCACTGCCGTTCCTGCTCATCACTAAATAACCATATTCACGTTTAATAAACCAAGCCAGAAGTTCATTCCAACAGTGTCCCTTTTATTGCCACTTTCAAAGAGACGCTTTCTCACTCTCTGCATCTCACCCTCCACCTGTGCTCATGCGATGGCCAAACCCAGGCTGAAAACCAAATTCTCAGGGGGGGTATCTATGGCCCCGTGGCTCAGTCTTTGTCGGGATGAGCCTGGCTCAGTTTTCCGCTCCCCCTGCGGAGGGATTAGTCTCATCTGCAGAGCAGATAAAGGTGCAGCTCCAGCTTGTAGAAGCGCGGATAAAGGTGCTGAGTGTTTGTGCAGGTTGTCTCAGGGGGGGTTGAGGTCCGCACTTAATTACATGCTCTTATAGCCATACTCCTTGCGGCACCCGAGCTAGCGAGGTGATGGCAGTAACACCTCCAGCTGTGGCTTTCTCAGCCATCCGTGAGCTCCTGCTACCTACATGGCACACAGGACTACGGCCACAGGAGCAGCACACGTGTCTAGAAGAACAGGACATGTAGGCTTATGAATTAAACACCCATCTAACAGGCCAGGTCTACACAAACCATCTAGTGCTTTACCGCATGTGAAACTTCAGACCGTTTTAAAGCATAGTTAAGTTGCTCTTTAAGGTTGAAGGCACCATCATTTTGCACGTGGAACCTCTTAAGTCAATTAAAATCCCGTTTGTGTCAAAGTGTACAGGTGCAAACCAACCTGGCGCAGCCTGCTTGAAACCAAAGTAAGTGCACTTGAAGCAGAAGTAGCTGTATCCCATTTCTGTACCCACAGATCTGCAGAAATTAATGCTGCTGGCACAACATAAAGATGCTGTATGTCCACGTAACTGCACTGACACTAAAGGGATTCATACTTAACAGTGGTTCAGCTGAAAAGGCATAGCTTCTGAAAAAAGCCTAAAGCGCTGTTTTTGAGGTTCTGGGTAACCAACAGCTGAAGCTCTGCTTTTAAATCATCCATCCTGAAGCAGTCATAGTGGGCAAAAGTAGCGATCCCAACAGCGCAGCAGCGTAGACGATGGGGTGAAATCCCACAGCCAGTTTAAGTATAAGCCTCGCAGTTCCCATTACTGCTACTGTAATGATTTTGCAACTCTCATTTATTTTGCACCATTTCAGCTGCTAGTTTGTGGCAAATATTTTGGGGAAAGAAAAAAAAAAAAAAAAGAACCCGAAACCCCAGAGACTGCCCATCCTTGACAGGAACAGTCCTGGCATGCCTGGAATGTGTAAAACCACAAAAGAGCCATTTCTGTTCATATTATTCCTTACGAAATCCCCTTTTAAAGAAGATTCAGCATTGGAGGCTTCAGCCACTCAACAGAGCCACTTCAGGATTGCCTTTCACTTTGAAATGCAACTTATCAGTCAAAGCCCAGGGGGTTTGGGTATCTGACTGCTGTGCCCTTTACTTTGAACTCCGGGACCGTTACGCGCACAGCTGCGAACTGGTCAAGCCATTTTCCTCTCCTCCTTCATCCCAAGGTTCGGGGTAGATAAAAGCCACACCAGGCTCGCTGCCCTACCAACGCCAATTTGACTGTTAATTTTACATTTAAGAAAAACAAATAATAAAACCCAACACCACACACAGCGATTATCACCATTACCCACACAAAGGCCAGAGCAACCACAGCGTGATTCAACAAGACCCGGGCTGCAGCGGGTATCTCTGGACACACACGGGAATATTCTCTGCAGTTTTGCAGCTCTTTCTTGCTCTAACATGTCCTTTTCTTGCATTGCTTCTATGAGTCTTTTTTTCACCCCCACAACCTGTAGCACGGGTGAGCCGCTGCTGCCGGCAGCAGGGTGGGAGCCCGGCTCTGATCAGCCCCTTGTGATACCTACAGGGTCCAGGCTGGGCAGATGGGAGTTTGCTTTGCCGGAGCGAGGAGGTGACCAAGTCATGCCACTGCATTAGCGCAGTGTTGAGCACGGCATCTCTTGAGGTGCCTCAGAAGAGTCAAATCCTGCTCCTGTTTAAGCTACTAGACAAACTCTTGCTGGTTTCTTCTTGTTTCCCACCTCTCCTCTTTCCTTTCCTGAGCTTCCTGAAGGCTTCTGGGCTCACCTTCCCAGGTAAACCATCACTACAGGCACATGGCAATCAGCAGTATGAGGCTCATGTCTGTCTTGAACACCAGGAAGCACCAGAGCAATGCAGGGCAAAGCTGAAACACAGGGACTGTTAACCCCAATTCCCAGCACTTACTGCCTCTTATTCATGTAGACTGACGTGGAGCCCTGCAAAATGCAAGCAGCACTGTAGTTCAGAAGCAAGATGTCTGGCAGAACAAACATTAAAGACACTAAGAAAGAGCAGTCAAAGAAGTATCTTGTACAGAACTGAAAAAAAGAAAAGATAAAAGATGATAAGCAGGAATTCCCCGGTGGTCTGAGTTTATCGGTGTGATTGCTTTCAGGACTTTTTTTTTGTTGTACCACCTTGATTTGCATACAAAGAATCTCTAACAGGAAATATCAGCTGTCCTGGAAAAAACCACAAGAAGGATAAGGATTTTTGCTGTCAAAGGTAGAATGGCTTTCGGCACCGTATGACATGCCAGAAAGCCTCTCCTTGCTAAAGCAGCTTGCAGCGGCACATCGCAGTTCCTCCTCACTCCCAGCTCTGCGTCCCATCCCGGGGGCAGCAGCGCACAATGCAGCCCCTCAGGAGAGCTTCCATAGTTAGAAAACCTGAAAATGAAAGAAAAACAAGCAGGTGAGTTGATTTGCATTCCAGATTCACAATTAACACAGCACAGAATTAGCTGGTAGGAAGTGGAAGAGTAAAAAGGAAAACCGCCAACTTGAAAATGCAAATCTTCACCCTACTACAATTGCAAGCCACAGCCAGGATTCCTACGGGCTGGGAAGGCGCTAGTAAGAACACATTTTTCACTACTTTTTCAATGTGGTCACTTCACGAACTCAACGGTGGCTTGTGATATGTGGTTTCATTCCTATCCCATATATAGTCAGTCTCATTTCCTGAAAAGAACATGAACGGAAGAGCAGAAAACTTTTAAAACGATTGTACGGGTCTTTCTATCTTTTCTTTCTCCTTTTTGTCTTTTATTTCTACCACACTGCACTAAAAAAACCAGCATTTTTTAAATTAGTACAGCATAAAAAAATGGATCTTTTCCCAAGGCTCTTGAATCTTAAAGAATATAGGTAGCTGGTTTGAAACTCACTAACTGTTGGCAGCACAGAATGAATCTGCAGCATTTTGTTTCAATATGGTATACGTCCACATATACATACAATTCCTCTACACATGGCTACCAGGAATCATGCTTCATCCCGAGCAGCAGGCACAGCAAGCGAGATTTGTTCAACAACTCTTTGCACTGGTATTGCAGGACCTCAGCTCTCCGTGGCCAGCAACAGTCGCAGCCCCACGGGAAGCACAGCGGCGAGCAAAAACTTGCTTTACAGATGAGTAAGTAAGTGAGACGGTGATAATTATAACACTACACCTCTTTGCGTTTTTCTGCAGAACTCAGTTCATTGCCTTATCTGTCCAGGCTCGGTCCCTCTCCCTGCGGGAGCCCACATCATTAGCAATGAGAAGAGGTCTTTGTCACCCCAGGGCTCCTCCATGCTCCTCTTCCCTCCTGGCCACTAAGAAACACTCAGGCTTTCCAAGGACAGTGACGGGTCCTATTTAAGAGATCAGGTAGGCACAGCCCAGCATCCCAGCTGAGCAGCTCTGCCACCGCTCTGCTGTTGGGCTGGCAGTTGTTGGGACCGAGGGCCAACTGGGACCTTAGGAAAGAAACTGCAGCAAAGACCAACAGCATCCTGGGCTGCAGGAGCAGGAGCACAGGCAAGAGATCTCAGCACCGTTAGACCACATCTAGATACTGCATCTAGTTTTGGGCACCCCTGTACAAGAAACACATTGACAAACTAGTGCAGGTGAAGTGGAGGAGCACCAAGATGGCTAGGGACTGGAGGACTTGTCTGGAGAGAAGAGGCTGAGGGAGCTGGGCTTGTTCAGCCGGGGGAAGAGATGGATTTGAGGGATCCAGCAGCAGCCCCCAGCACCTGCAGGGAAGTTACTGAGAATACAGAACCAGGTTCTCCATAGTGGTGTCTAGCAAAAGAATGAGAGACAACACGCATTATTTGAAACAAGAGTGGTTCAGACTGGATGTTAGGAAAAACTTTTCCATGTGATGACAGTCAAGCCATGGAGCTGGCTGTGCACTCTCACCCTTAGAAGTCTTCAAGACTTGACTCAATAAAGTCATGAGCAACTTGGTCTGATCTCACAGCTGATCCACCTGGGGTCTCTTTTTGCCTGAATTATCCTTCAGTCCTACAAATCATCCTCTAACTGCCACCAGTGCAGAGGCTTCGGAGGAAAGGGTGGGAATTGCTCAGTGCTTGGGTACTGTGATATCACCGAAGTGGAAGAGTTGAGAGAAACAACCACAACGCAGGACTGTGAAGGCCCAGAAGGTCCCCCTAAGCACTGTTACTTATGTTCTCTTTGGGACATGACAAATCCCACTTCTACATCCAGTCCTACAGTGACCTAGACACAAACTATCCATCTCAGTTTGGGCATCAGTGGCTGACGAATCCCCGTCCGTGTCCCATCCACAGCACCCACAAGAGCCGCGTCGGAGGGCAGTCACACCTCCTCCCTCCCCCATACACACACATATTTACAGAAGAAGCAGGATTTCCTAAGCCCAGTGAGTGGCACCGACTATAAAAGGGCTCTCTGTACTGCCCAAGGCTACAGCCTCTATTCCACAGGATGGAGACGCCTCAAGAAGCCTTCCCTCTGCCCCCCAAGCGGCAACGCGCTGGTGCGGGATGAGCAAGCCACACCGCCAGCACGGCCTTCCCCCCGCCTCCATCCCTTGTGTCGTAAAGGGTGTTGGAGCAACGTCTCGCTTCCAGTCAAAATAACTTACGTGGCTAAAGAGACAGGAAATGTCACAACCGAGAAGATGAAAGGGGACCTTACAGACAGAGCTCCTGAGCTCCGGCTTCTCAGAAGAATCCGTACAAACCATGAGGCAACTGTCACATGCGCTGGGTGGGCAGGAGAGGAGGAGGTGGAAGAGGAGAGGTTCATCTCCTTGCCCCAGGTCACCCAGGAGGTCAGCGGCAGAGCCATGAACCAACCTCCTCGCCTCTATTCCAGAGTCTCGATGCTCCCTGTCCTCTTCATGCCTCCGCTTGACAGCCAAGCCTAGGGTAAAGGGTGCTAGGGGGTAAAGCTGTCCTCCTGACACTGCACATAACCACATTTCTTTTTGGAGACCAAAGCCTAAGGGATGCCAGCTCTGCACCAGAAGTCCGTTCTGACCAAATAACATCTTTTAAAAAGGCAAACCTGCGTTCGCATTAAGAATCTGGTCCAGCTTTGAAGATAGGCTCACCAACGTGTTTTGAGATGTGGTCTGTTCTCACAGGGCCTCAGAGGGCTCTAAGGGTTTATCCACATGAGGGTTTTTTTTGTACTCGGAAGTGAGACCAGTAAGCATTTTTACACCTCCCTATTCATAGGGTTTTATTTTCAGTACAGAAAAGGGTATCAGATCACTCAGTTTCAACTTCTGCCGAAACTCCTGTGTGACCCAGGATGGCTAATTTCAAGCAGTTTCTAAGCCCCCATAGTGACTTGCGCCGGCCTAAATTTCTGTAACTGCACCCATACCGAGGTCTGCATAAATCAGCAAGAGAAACCGCAGCTTCAGTCAAAATTAGTACCTTGGTACAGAAATAAAGATTAAAAACCCCACCTCCTCCTCCTCGTTGATAGGTGAGGTCTTGAAGCCAGATATGCCTTCAGAAACAGCCTCCCCCTCCTCTTCCCACCCTCCCATTCCTCCATCCTTTGAGCAAGGTCTCAGGGCAATACTTTGCAGCCTTGTTTGCCGGAGGAGAAGGATGCTTTCTGTCTGGGAAGCCGGGAAGACTGTGTCGGAGCAGAGCAGACCTTGGGCATGCAATTACCCAGGCAGCAGCAACAATATGTTAATTCACTGGATCCCTCTGAAACGAAGCACAGTGCAAGTCCCTGGAAAAAGTGAAAAGGAGCCTGTTAAGGAAACTGTGTGAAGGCCTTGTGCGCAGCAGCCCCTTGGAGTCCAGACAAGGACGGACTTTGCACAGCCATCATTTTTAGAGCCGAACTGGCAGCCAGCACGCCTCCTCTTCCCGCCGCGGTGCGTCCAACAGGAGCAAGGGGAACCACCCTCCGTGTTGACAGGTCACTCCTGTCCATGGGACAACATCCTTACTTTAAAGAGCTGCAGACGCATGGAATAGCCCCTGTAAAGGATGCCTCATCTGTGGGGAGTTCACCCTGGACAGATCATGATCATAAGGCCAAGATGCCACACTCTCTCTCTGTGTCCGCATCTTCAGGAGCGCAGTCTCCTCCTTGGTGTCCTCAGATGCCAAGTTCATGACCCGAGCTATGCCCCTCTGTTCAGGTGCCCAGAGCCCCTTAGATAACTCCTGTCCTCCAACAGCAAACAACAAAGCCAACAAAGCAAAGAGAGAAGAAAATTGAAATGGTCTTTTCGTGAGTTTACCGTGAGAAGTCAGCGCCCTCAGAAGGTCCTCACTGACCAACTACCTCCTGGTGCATCACCCTTCTGACTACTACTGACTAATTCCTCTAACACCCAACTAGAAAGTACAGCCTCGCGTCGGCATCATGATGGAAGTAGTCTTCCACTCCTAGACCAGAGGGGTGCCTTGCTGCAGGCAGGAAAACCTGCCTTCGCTCCTCGGGGAGAAGGAGCAGAGGAAGGGTCAAGATGTCCACTACCTCCATATGTTGGACAGGCTGCCCACTCACATGCTTTTAGTGCAGCTTTCAGATGACTACAAACCTCCTTGAGGAGCAAGCAATGATTTCCATCAAAGGCAAGCATGGCTTTTAATCTGTGTAGCCTCTTGTAGAGAGCTTTCTGTTGTAACCCATACAGAGACTAAACTCCGCCAAGTGGAAGAGTTGCACACCGAAGCCTTTCTGCATAACGCTGTTGAGCACTGGACTGATATATTGAGGTCAGAGGCTCATCTGTGCTGACGCACTTCTTCAGGGACAAAGGCATGGCTTTCATGCATACATACAACTGTTACCCTGAGGAGCAGGGGGCAACCAGTTTAACCACAAGAAGTTTAAATTCAGCCCTTAGTTTGCACCAAAACTCCTGGGTTCCTGCTGAAACAGGATCAACAGCAGCAAACATCTAGAGAAAGTGTCTACCAGCTTCTGCCATGCGCTGGCTTTTTTGGAGAGATTGTTTTTTGAGTGCAAGACTAAGAGAAATCACACTGTTGGCTCTTGATTGAAAATGCATCTGTTTTGCATGGACTGACTTTTGCTCTCCAAGGAGAAGATGGGGAAAGCAAAGCACAACACTGAGCTGCAAAGACACCAGGGCCTAGCCACAAGCTCTGGCCTTCACAGAGCTCCTGGTGGCTGTCCCTAAATCAGAGCACTTCATCGCCAGATGACGTGTCTCAGATGAGCTGAGTTTCCTAAAAAGCACTGACAACACACGGTTAAAAGCTCGGTTCAGACAAGCAGCGAAACAAGTCCGCTTCTGGTTTTTGAGCTGAATATTCAACGCTTTCCATGTTTGCTCACTCACAGGTTATCTGGGCTGCACAATCAGCAAAACTCCCACAAAAACACTCGCTGGGGCTCTGCTACCAGGCGGCCTGTAATGGAGCTGTTCTAGAGAAAAACAGAAGTGTTATCACGCACGCGGCTGTCCCAATACAATTAGTCATACCTGATGGAGAGATATGCGTCCTCGCAGGGCTCTTACCACCTTGTCAACAGATGAAGTCAAAATGAAAACATCCTAACTATCAACAACCAACTTGAAAGCTGAACCATGAATCCTGAAAGCAGCCTCAACGCTACAAAGAGACGTCTTCTCCGCAGAAGCAGACAGCTGGGTTCCTTCCATCTGTCCTCTGTTTCTTCTTCCCGTATAATTTCCTGACATTGTTCAGTGAAATAACATTTCTCCTTTCATCTCCCCACTCAAGCGACCCTCCTCTGCCCCGGCTGAGGGGTGCTGTGGGGTCAGGAGAAGAAGCCATGCTCGAGGCAGAAAGAGGAAAAGGCCAGAGCTTCAGTGGTGGAAAACAATGTCCCGGTCGTCTCCTCTGCGTGACCTCAGACAAGTTCCCCAATGCTGCTTTGCCTCATTTCCCCACTGAAATAGCAAGTTCCCCACCACATTGGGTGACTACCGCTAGGACCTGTGCGGTAGGCCTGGTGTTACCAACTTGGGGTTAACACTGATAATAATCAGGGGAGACTGACGGTCTAAGCCTCCCTCCCATGTCAGCACCTCGTTCAGTCACATGGCGATCTTCAACACAACCTAGACCGTGGTTTCATGCAGCACTTCCATACTTGTGTACTTCGCAAACGTCTCTGTTGGTGTCTTCTAGCTCCAAAGGTCTCGGCAAACATTCCCTACCACAAGAGCACCACTGCCAGGCTGGTAGCTCAGGAAATCCACCTCTCTCTTCACCACTTGACAGACACAATTCCACAGGACATTTTTTTGCATTGACGCTAATGAGCGATGGAGAGGACTGCCAAATGAATGGGAGGAGTTCGGCTTGTGGCTGGTACTGGAGGCAGAACATCAGGACGCAAGTCAGTTGTTGAACTTCCCCAGCTGGGAGGTTACCTGGCCAGGAGGCACCGCATTGACCTCACAGGGATCCTGGGGTTGCTGTCTGCAACAAGGGAGGACCCTGCCGCTCGGCAGGATCTACGCACGCGTGCATGATGGTGGGGCTGGGAGCAGACACCCAGCGGTTCCTCTTGATAACCGTTATGAAATTCATTTGAAAACGATTTTCTTTTTCAGAAGCCTCCTCCCCGGTGCTGACAACTCTTTCGAGATGCAATCTGCACTGCCGGAGCTTGCCCTTGCAGCAAGGCGCAAGGGGAAGCATGCCCTGCTCCGAGGAGCAGCTGGCAAGGCTAGGAGCTGCCGAGCAGCTCCACATCCATGGCAGAGCTCATAACCAAAGCCAAATCCTCCAGATTTGGGTAATTCCCAGGGAAGTCTCAGCCAAAACCACACATCTGTGCTCAGGCCAAAGAGCAGAGACACATCGAGAGCAAAGAGCAATTGCTGTAGGTTGCCATGGCGGTGTGCATGGATGATTTTATCACCCTTATCAGCTGCAACAGCATTTAGGCCTATTATCAGAGAATACCGGAGTATTTTTTTAAGGGTGCAATAGGTGGGAGACGCAGAAAATCAGTGTCAGCCAGAAACCAGCACACAAAGCAGGAGCCCTTGCTTCGAGTGAGCTGCCTCCCGTGGGCACACAGACATTTACCCAGCCCCGGGCTCGTGTTGGAGTCCGTGGGTGAGGCAGGGCTCCCCGGCAGCCCCCCAGCCCAGGAGGAGAGCTCTCCCCTCACGGAGGGACGCGCAGCCCTCCAGGGAGCGCGGCGATGGCGAGCGGAGGGCGTTCGCCTGTGCTCCCCGCAGAGCCGATGGAAGTAGGTCAATCCTTCTGCTTTGCTGAACCTTTTGGCAGGTCGGTGCTGCGCTGCCGTCGCCGCTCGCAGCTCATCGTTCGTGTCGCGCGGCAGCCACATCGTTCAGAAGTTAACGAATTCAATATATCTAATTAAATCAACCTTGGCATCCGTTCAAAACCCATCTCGCTGCTTTCTTTTTTTTTTATTATTTTTTCCTTTTTATTCCCTGCTGTTGGTGGTGAAGAGACACACGAGAGGAGAGATGCGAGAGAGGGTTGCTAAGGGGCGAGCCCGTTTTCATCTCTTGGCTTTTTCCTCGCTGCTCTCCCGTCATCGCAGAGATGCTTTGTTTTCCTCAAGGGAATGTGACAAACCCATGTGGCATCATTCCTTTTGCCCCTTTCCTCCTCCCCTCCCCCCAGACGAATGACCTTTTCCATCTTCTCGCAGGCTTTGCAAACAGAGTCCAACACACGCCGGTGATCTTTCGGCTCTGCTGCCGACACTCGCCGCACTGAACACGGGCTTGGCATGCGAGCCACGCTGGCGTGGCTGGCAAAGGGAAGGCACGTCGAAGCATGGCCTGCAGCACCTGGGCTGGGCTGGACACGCTGCAAGACTGAGCAAAGCCAGAAGGCAGCGGAGAGGCCACCAGAGATGCCTCACCCCAGCCAGGGTCTCCTCCGGCCGCTCTCCTGTGCAGCTCTCGAGCTCCTCCGTACGCCAGCGCTGCTTGATGGTCGCGGTCACGAACATGGGCTCACGCTAGGGAAGTCATCCAAGATGTGCTAGCAGATGGCCATGGTGCTCTTGCTGCAAACCACCGTTTGGACGACATCCTCAGTGCCACGGGGATGCAGCCAGTGAGCTGCCCATGCCTGCTCTCTTCTGCAGCCTGATGTGGACACCAGGACCGCCCTGTCCAACCTCTCCCGCCTCTTCACTGTGGCAGATCCTGCCTCTTCCACCAGCTCTTGCCCTTCTGCCGCGTCCTCCCTGGCTTGAGACCACTGCCTGAAAGGCAGGACGGTGGCACAGCCTGCCGCCTTTCTGTGCCATGGCTCGCAGATCCCAGCAAAACTGCCATTCCTGGCTGTGGGAGTTTAATTAAAGGCACTTGGATCATACCAGAAGAACACACCTCTGCTCCTTGGAGCAAATCTGTTGTCTTTTCCATATCCTTCAGGTCTTCTATACCCTTCCTGGGCTGGGAAACCAGAACTAGGGAATATTCCAGGTGCCACCAGACCAAGGCTATGTAGTTTTCTCCAACCAAGTGTTGTTTCCTTCTTAGCTTGATATGAAAGACCTCTCTGGCAAAGACAGAAGAGTGTTATACCTGGATGACGGCACTTTGCACAGCAAATTCATCTGCAGTCTGTTCCCTGCTATCAACTCAAAGCCAGCCTTGGCCTCCCTGCTCAAAAAGCAGTTTTTTACCTTCCCATATCTGTGCTATTTCCTCTCCTTTAACCCACCCTCCCTTGAAATAATTCCTAAAATACTCAAAACAATCCTGGGCAGCTCTTCCTAAAATGATGCCGTGCTGTGGTGTTGCTTTGCTCGCCAGCAGAAGTGGGTGCATTTGAAGAGCTCCGGCTCCCAGCGTCGCAGCTGCAGCGGTTAGGTGCTGCTCTCCTGGCAGGGAAGGGCGTTCCATGCAAAACCTCTTGCTCATCCCTTTCTCAGCACTATGAAAGTAGTCTAAAAAGCACTTTGAACTCCTCTGGGATGAAAGGAGAGTGTAAAATACCCCTCTCCCCCATGGCAGCAGATGTTTCAAGACTCTCTTCATGAGCACAGAAAGTCATTCCTCTATAAGCAAGCTCCCCCTCCTTACACAGCAATGATGACCCCCTCACTACAAGAAGGACATGGAGGTGCTGGAGCGTGTCCAGAGAAGGGCAACGAAGCTGGTGAAGGGCCTGGAGCACAAGTCTTATGAGGAGCGGCTGAGGGAACTGGGACTGTTTAGCCTGGAGAAGAGGAGGCTGAGGGGAGACCTCATCGTGCTCTACAACTACCTGAAAGGAGGTTGTAGCGAGGTGGGTGTTGGTCTCTTCTCCCAAGTAACTAGCGATAGAACGAGAGGAAATGGCCTTAAGTTGCGCCAAGGGAGGTTTAGACTGGACGTTAGGAAAAATTTCTTTACTGAAAGAGTGGTCAGGCCTTGGAACAGGCTGTCCAGGGAAGTGGTTGAGTCACCATCCCTGGAAGTATTTAAAAGACGTGTAGATGAGGCGCTTAGGGACATGGTTTAGTGGGCATGGTGGTGTTGGGTTGACGGTCGGACTCGATGATCTTAGAGGTCTTTTCCAACCTTAATGATTCTACGATTCTATGATTCTATGATGCTCTGCCAGGCTCGGGGCCAACTCTCCCCTCTGCCCCCTTCCTCGCCTTTCTGCCTGTAGGCCATGCATGCCCCGGGCTGCACACCGGTAGAGAAATACTCCTGGATCAGAGGAAAGAAATGGGAGCACAGGATACCAATTCAGGGCAGTTACCTTGGCTACTGTGAATCAGCACGCCTTCCCCGACACCACCACTGTCAGAGCCCCTCCCATGCGCTGACCTGCTCTGCGAAAAATGCATTTACGTTTTTATTTACATTTCCTTAATAGTGATCAGATACGAGCAGGGCATTTACGTGCCCTCCATACTACAAAAGCCTGTCCCAACCGTGCTGGTGGCACTGGGTGCTGCATGAATGCAGAGGAAGAGGCAGCCTTGAAGGAGATGCTGGTGACCTCAAGAGCTGAGGGAGGCCAAAAAGACCAAATGCCACATGGCACTGAGTTTCAAGCAGTGGTCCCTCACACTGCCAATTTAAGTGGCACAGCAAAGGGTAGTGAGAGAATCTGGTGGGTTTAGCACTGGGGTTGATGGCAGCTGCTGTGACTTTCAAACTCAGAAAGAAATAGGAGGTGGTTTGTTGAGGGGTACAAAAGTTCACACAAGCGGTGTCACAAGAGGTGGATGTCTTTCCTGCACCCCCTCAGGCAAGCCAGATCTAGAGGGAGACTGCAATTACGGAGGTGGGCTTGCAGATTTTGGCTTGCCTGCTTCTCCTCACCCTGCCAAAGGGCTGCAGTAACCATCTTTTGGTGCGTGCGGCAGCTCCTTGTGAGATGACCCAGCAGGGGATGTGCCCAGGGTCCTCCTTGCTGGGCCACGTACCTGTGGTGGGACCACAGCAGAGACCCCAATTTCCTACTGCGAGCCCCTGGCACACTGGGTCAAGCGCTGCCTTCGTCAAGCCATGTAGCTGCAACTGTGACAGGGTGCACAAAGGGGGGAAGGAGCTTCGGCTCCTGTTGCAAAAATGGAGAAGGAGCTGATTCCAGGTGCTCTGCACCCAGACAACAACCTTCTCTCTGTTCTCCTCCTTCCCTCTACTTGCCATCACCTCTGGCAGCAAGGGGCTTGTTCAGCTGCTCTTTTGCTGAGACATCAGATGGGTCACACTAAGCACAGAGCAAACATCATGGCCGATGGGGTTCTGGCCTCTTTGCAGTGGGTTTTGCAATTGGTTTTCTCCAGAGGACGAGGTGGTATAGGAAAACCCCATCTCTGCGTTGCACATCATTGCTCCATTAGCTATCAGAAAGGATATAGTTTACAATTATGTGATCTGGACTGCTGAAACACATCAGGTTCAATCCTCAACAGCATGGACCTAGGAGCTGTTGGAGCACACCCAGGAGAGCAGCAATTTGCACTTGAAGGGTGAGAAAGAAACCAGAAGCTGCCTCTCGCACTAATGAACATGCATTGCATGTTAGGGAGTACACGTGAAATAGTGTCCTCAGAGGAACGCTCTGAGGGTTCACACACACGAGCCATCAGCTCAGCATCTCCTTTGCACTCAGCTGTTTCCTCCTTGCACAAACCTCTGGTGCAAGCAAGCCGAAATAGATAAACTAATTCTCATGCATTTGCTCTTTTATGACATCTAGGTACACAAGGGGTCAAACAGTAGGACGGATGAACAGCCCGCATGCCCTCGGAGCAATAGCACCAGCTAGGGAGCTTCACCATCCCTTCCGCAGCAATTTCTCTCCCTTGCGTTTTTCTCTTGCCCAGTCCTAGATGGTGGGTCTAAAGCAATTTATTGGCAGAGATGGGAGGAAAATCCAAAGGACCAGCACCCGCAGTGTTCCCAAATCCTGTACACTCTTTCAGCTCTTCTAGATACCACAAAGCAACAAACACCAGCCTGCCCTGGGGCTGGCCTGGGTCTCGCCATGGCTGCTTCCAACCCCAACTCAGCCATGACGACCCCACAAGGGCTCCCTACCCTTCCCCTCTTCCTAAAACAGGCTCCTCATCGTCTCCCCGAGCCCAGCCTAGCACGCTCACCAACGTCTACAAAGTACTCAGATAACTAAGCAGCACAGGACAGCCGCCAGTGATTCAGCCAGCCCGAGGTCGATGGCTGGGACGTTTCACACCGCCGCTGTCGACGCCACCAACGTCTCCATCGCCGGTGGGAGCCCTGCGGGGCCGCGACAGGAAATCGGGTCTTAATCACCGTCTCACTTTTCATTCCCCACTTCAGTTCTGCTATTTTAGCAGCTGCTGCGAGCTGGCTCCACACTTTCAGACTAGCAACCGTTAGGGCACAGGGTTTAGCTTGGGTGTTTTCAGGCTGCAACTCCAAATGCAAAGAAAAATGTGAAGCTGGGGGAGGCTGGAGGGGAGAAATCAGGCGGTGATCAAGGCTTTAAGACACAACCGAGCAAGCACCAGCCTCCTGCCCAGGTTGACATTGCCTGCACTGCCTGGGACAGGCAACCAGGCTGGCGAGTCCATACGGGCAGGACACTGGCACTGCGCGGACCTACTGACTGAGGTCGCTGCCCACTTGGGACAGTTGTGCAACATGGACTGATGCAGATGTGTCTCCAGGTGCTTCCCCTTCTCCTTGTTCATGATACATCTATAGATCTGTTGCAATACCAGGGTTGGGCTTTATCAGCTTCTGCGGCAGCCAGGAGAATTCCCCTTGCAGAGGGGAAGTCTGCTGCCACCGTAACCCATGCAGATGGCAGAGCCAGCCTCCATACACCTGCACCAGAGACCATCTAAAAGGGAGAGAGGGTGCTGAGACCCGGAAAGGGACGTGGCCAGAGCTCACTGGCACAACCATGCCCACGTACCGGCACAGGACCGCTCGCCAAGTGCCCGTCAGCTCATGCTCCCCATGCTCACACAACCCACGGACCTCATGAGGCAGCAGCCAGCCCAGGAAAACAAGAGGTTGGATTTTGCGCCCAACTTCAGTTACTTTGTCCTTTTGCAGCCCTTCAACCTAGGCATGACAGGAGGTAAAGAGAAAGCAACCCCAAATCTCTCCAGTCCTGAGAGAGTCGGTCTTCCTGGCATGAAGCGGGCTCAACGGCGCGATTTTGGGAAGGCAAAACCAGCCTCTGCCCAGCTCCCACCGCCGCTGCCACTAGCATCCTCACCCACATAAACACCACGCCACGTCCTGGGACAGGCTGCTGTGTGCGGGGGATAGAGATAACACCAGCAAAAACGGGAGGAAGGAGCTGGTTTTTATAGCAGGATGGGGGTTCTGGCTGAGTCAAGCGCAGGATGAAATCTTCCCCCACCTCTTCCATGACCATGACCCTAAGGCGATGCTTTTGCTGCAGCAGAAAGACTTCATTTGCTTACTTTTCACCCTTCCAACCCCCCCTGGTCCCAGCGGCCGCCTCCCCCTGTGCCATCAGCCCTTCCAGCGTGAAGAAATCGATACGGGCGAGCAGAGCCCAAGCAAAGGAGGCCTTTCCCTCTCATTTCAAGCTGGCAGTGTTAAGTGGCATCCTGTGGGATCCCCCCAGTCTTGCTGTGCCACAATTGTTATATACACAGAATTACTAGCAGAATAAAATGACAGCATTGGCCCAGCGCGTGAAGGGCTCTGGCTTCGCAGGAAGGGATGACCAAAGTGGCGGAGCTTATGGGGCTGCCAACACAAAAGTGAGTCCTGCAGCCAGCATCACTACTTTCCCTCTCCCTCCTCCCTCTGACGGGAAACCGCCCCATGGCAAAGTGAAAATCATACAATCACAGAATGGTCTAGGTTGGAAGGGACCTTCAAAGATCATCTAGTCCAACCCCACTGCCACAGGCAGGGACATCTTTCACTAGATCAAGTTGCTCAGTGTCCTGTCCAGCCTGACCATGAACACTGCCAATGATGGAGCATCCACAACTTCTCTGGGCAACCTGGTCCAGTGTCTCACCACCCTCATCACTTCTTCCTTATGTCCAACCTAAACCTACTCTCTTTCAGTTTAAAACCGTTCCCCCTTGTCCTGTCACTACAGGCCTTGGTAAAAAGTTTCTCTCCGGCTTCTCTCTTGGAGCTTTCTCTTTTACAGGTTGAACAACCCCAACTCTCAGTCTTTCTTCATAGGATTACACCCCAGGAGGAAGCAGCAACCTCTACAAACCTCGACTGGGCAAACAAAGCCACTGAACGTCCCTCTCCAACACAGTTCCCACAATCCTAGAAGTCGACAAAACTCTTCCCTGTTCATTGTCACTACCAAGACAGAGGCATGGCAAAGACTTACGCTTCCCTCCCATTAACACGTGGACGTTTCCATCAGAGCCCGACACCACGGTATTGCATTTGGCAAACCCAGCTCCTCCAGGATGCAATGGGAATTTCGCCACCAACTCACCAGGGACCTTGAGTTCATCCTGCTGACTGAGCAACCATCTGGGGAACGGTGGCTGACCTCCCAGAAGCCCCATGTCAAAGGGGGAAACGGAAGCAAAGGAGCTTGTGACCTTGCCCTTGGTGAAAACACACTGAATCGATGAGCCAAAAGGAAACCTCACACCCTCTCAACGTGCTCCTTCATCGTGATGAGTGTCCTGAAGTTCACAAGGCCCCTTCCAGTGATTGATGGTAGGTAACAAGCATTTCCATGCCACGTTGATAGCAGCGCAGCAACACCCTGGAGAAGACATTAGGAGAGGGAGCAGAAGTGACAACGAGGTTCTCACGGCCGGCCTAGGGCCTAGAGGATGACGTGTGCTGGGGTGAGAGGTCAGGGCAGACTTTGAGCCTGTCATTTTCCTTTGATCAAAGTGTCAATGCCTCTGTTGGCTTCCCATCAGTTGCAAGGTTTTTCCCTAAAGCCATAATACAAAGCTGACGCTCTTTAAAATACACTGCAAATGTCTGCTTCTTAGATGGCCACGGATTAGCCTATTCATGATAGACCACAACGGTTTCATCAAAGCATCTTGTGACACTTGCCCAGCACAATTTGCCCAGACATGGTGAAAAACCTGGGGATCTCTTCTGCGTGACTTAGATGTCAGCATCAAAATGGCAAGGCTTAAAATCATGGAACCCTTGAGCCAAGACCCAAAGCAACCTTTGCCACAAAACTAATTAAAGCTTTGGGAAAGAGGATAGTATTTACCTCCTGCCTTCCCCACACTGCCTTAAGGAACATTCCTCCTTAAAAACCCCCACATGGTCCTCATGCCATGCCCTCAAGTCCCACCCTTGCTTCCCCACCACCTCCACATATCACAGCTGGAGTGGGTGTGGAGCCTGTGGGTGACACAGCCACTGCAAATTGCCGATGACCTATAGGAGTTTTCCTTTCTCCAAGCTGGCCTTGATCTGACCACCTTCTTCGTCAGAAATGGATGGAAGTGAAGTCTTGCTGCAAGAGGGGCTCACAAAACTTACTTTAAAAATCTCCCCCAAACAGCCCACCATAGCCTGGGCCACGAGCATTGCTATAGCAGGTGTAGGATTCATCTCACCTACCCTATAGACATCTAAAGTATATGTATCTAGTCTAAGCTAGCTGGCTAGGGGCATGCGACATCTGATCAAAGAAAGGTGTTTGCAGCGTTGGCATCTGCATCTGAACCAGTCAGCATATGCTGCTTTTGCAGTTGGTGAAGAGTCTGCCACAGTCAGGGAAGCTGAAGGTGCAATTCATCTCATTCATCACATCCATCACACCTTACACCCCATGGACAACGTTGACTAGGTCTCCACTGACTACAGCAGAAACTGAACTACAGCCAACCTACACGGCGGGTGCCATGTGATGACTCCCACCTCGCCAACTAGTCGAACGGAAAGAAGCAGCAACTTCTAGAGAGCAAAACCGCTCTCAAAGCCTAACTTCACACCTGAGATGTCGCTGCCCCCACGCCGGTGTGCTGCCAGCAGTTAATCCCCCATCCCTCTAGCAAGGGAAGGAAGAACAGATATGCCACATTTTGGCTTCCCCTCCTCACGCTCCAGCTCTCCCCAGTAAGCGAAGATGGTTTTGTGCTTATACGAAACAATGGATATGGTGCAAATGCTCCCGTAGCCCATCCCATAGCCCTGCCTCCGCGCATAGCAGCTTTTGGCAACAGGGTAGGTGGGAACCAGAGCAGCAACATTTCAAACGGCTCCATCGGGATTCATTTCACCTGAGGGTGGTTATCAGAGCGTGCAGATTTGAGTGATGCATTCAGCATAGCTGTATTAACACATCTCAGTAAAGCACCCTGAGACTCCAAGACAGAAAACGCCGCATGGGCAGCTAATTTGCTCCTAATAGCACATTTACCTCTGGCAGAAGTTAGAGACTGCAAGTGCTTCATGAGGCATTTGCAGGAACATTTGCAGGCATTACTGAGTAACTTAGGAACTTAATTATCTCTTTTAAAATGACCTGTGCGATTTAAAAATCTATTTGGATTTTAGGTGCCCTGGGATCTGTAATCCCCGATCTAGTAGCACACCTGGCACAACCTCAAAGTTACCATGCAGGCTGTTCATGTTGCTCTAAATTGTTCTATCTACCCACCAAATCCACAAACATGCCCCAAAATCCACTTTCCCAAACAGAGAGAAGCAAAACCTCAGCAACCACCTCCTTATCCTTATACGCTACCTGCTCGAGCTTCCCAAACGAGAGCCAGAGTATACATCCCCTACTGGGCTCAGCAAACTTTCAGCACGAACACAAGCCTGAGCATCTTTAGATGTAAAATATATATAATTAGGGAAGTTATTACGCTTCTCGGAAACTTTTTGCAATATTATTTACAAGGCTCAGCAGCAGTTTTTAGAGCCCACTGGCAGTTCACAGCTTGAACCAAAAGACACACCACGCGTGAACTCTCTTACTAATAATGGCCCGCGGGGCTGGAAAGCCCCCGTGCATCTCTCAGCCCCGCACCGCAGCGAGATGACATGCCTGGGTGCTCGATTTGAATATGTATGGCTGAAGCTGCCCACGGGGAAGCACCAGATCCTGCCTCTGAGCTGCAATCCTGACCCCAGAGATGCAAGGTGAGCGGGGCAAGGGCTGGTGTTTTCATTTCTCTACCCCAAAAGTACTTCCACCAAGCGATGGTTAAAAGCATTCATTGGGCTTTTGGGGTTTTTTTAGGCATGTCACTGTAGGAGGACATGCCCTAAGTGGAAGAATGCGCTGGTAAAATTCCCGATGTCCCTACCTTCGCGTTCACTGGCTGATGCTACACCATCCGCGAGAGCCAAACCCTCATCCATTCTCCAAAGACAATGCCAGATTATCCCTCTGAGATCAGTTCATGGCACGCGAATATCTGATACAGAGTCTAAAGGGAGAAGGCCTTAAAGGCATTTTCTGCTTTACCGGCCACGGATCTAATTGAGCCTACGTTATAAGCCGTCACACAGGGGCTTCTGCTATAACAGTTGTTCCTGGAGCCAGCTGAAATGTAATTTATTTTCATAGTACAAGCAGGATACAGCTCTCTACTCCAGAGTGGCACAACAGCCTGAAAACAGAAGCTCCCATATAGACCTCAGCACAAAACACCTTGCAAAGTGGATGCCTCGTCAGTTCTTGCAATGAGGATAGCAAAGCATCAAAATCATTGAATCAAAGAACAGTCTGGGTTAGAAGGGACCTTTAAAGATCATCTAGTCCAACCCCACTGCCATGGACAGGGACATTTTCAGTAGATCAAGTTGCTCCAAGTCCTGTCCAGCCTGACCTTGAACACTTCCAGGGAGGGAAGGGGGCATCCACAACTTCTCTGGGCAACCTGGTTCAGTGTCTCACCACCCTCATAGCACATGCAGAGACACAAACCACGCCACCGGGACACAAGCACAGATCCTCAAGCCAGATTTCTCTTCTGTATTAACGCACTGGGGCTCTGGTTCACGTGCGCTGAGAAACCGAGAGCAGCACCTAGCATACTGCCACTGCCCCAGAGGAAGCCCCTGCCCCACGTTGGCACTGGTGAAAGGGACGTGCTCCTTGTGCTGCAGCTATTTGGGGTCACGGTCCAGCATCTTAATGGAAACCAAACGCCCTCAGCAATTTAAGCCATGGTGTGAACTGCAGGAGATGATGTCCAAGTGCATGGTCCAGGCAGGGTACGAGCCATCCCCAGTGACACCACTGGCACGACCCTTACTGCAGTGCTCCCCATCAAAATGTCTCCTTTTGACTCTCATTTTCCCTTGTTCCTGCGTGACCCCTCCAAGCTGTCTACCCACCTTCAGCTAACGCCACCGCAGCCCCCTGCCAACCTGCTCGGATTAACACCTCCCCAGCAGCTCCTGCCATCCCAAACACACCCCCTTCACAGCTCAGCTCCTTCTGCACCTTCCCCAAGGGCAGGTTTCTCTCCCTTGCTCATCGCCTCTTAAATGTCACCACCTATGGCTCGTACAGCCCTAACGCCAGTGGTTTTGGAAGCAGAGGGAGGTTCAGGCACACGCTCCCAGGTAGCCTGCAAATTTGGTCCCAAACACAGCTATTCCAGGTGGTTTCATGGGCTGGCTGGGTTCAACTCTCACTGCCATGCAGTCAATGGGGTTTTTTTACTTTACTGCAGCCAATATTTTGCCCTTAATGACTCAAAATTAACATGCTGCAACAGTAGTTGCCTTACCTGTTTCTGCACCTTCTGGGTTGTCCTGCTGGAGAAGGGAGGTAATGGCTCTGGAAAGAAAACAAAAACAAAACCCACAAAGAATCGAGGAAAGCCACTAACGGCATCTATTAAAAAGATAAAACCTGCATGTTGTCCTGGAGAATAGCTACAAGCTGCAGCCTTTCAACACTAGCTTTCATTTTAAGGTGACATCTTGAAGTGTGACTTGAAATGACATGAGCTGCCCCATACTCTGTATCCCATCGAGGGAGGCAAAACCTCTTCTGTGAACCCTTTAGATGGGCAAACCAAGGGGAAAAAGGTGCCAGAGACGCAAAACACATTTGTGGAAAAGCATGGATGGTGGAATTAAAGTGCCTGGCTCTTGGCATCGTGCTACAGCTGTTATAAAACAACGTATTCATCTCAGCTGCACAGCTATCAATACTCTAGCATGAGTCACCCGTAATACTTATCTAATGGTGAGTAAGCTGCTCCTGCCGGTCATACTTTCCAGATAAATCTGTAAAGAAAACAAGAGGGGAAAAAACCCTATCAGAACGTTACCAAAGAAGTAAAAAGAAGGGGACGGTACCTGGGCAGCAAGACAGCACCCAAAGTGGCAGAGGGAAAGTTGGCTTGGGGTCATCGGATGAAACGCGCACACCAGGAGGAGCAAGACAACTATAAGGGTCCATATGGGCTATGAGTGATTACCACTAAACCAGCCACAACGTGACCCTTCCCGCTGGCAGATGCCGCAGCAAACACCTATGGCAGCAGTGGTATACTACGCAGCTTTTGGGGTTGGGACTCAAATTTACAGAAAATATGGCAGGTTAGGGGGTCTGTGCTCAGCACTTTCTTGCAGCAAGCAGTGCTTGGCAGGGAGTGTGGGTCCAAGTAAGGATCCAGTGTCCGGGAAAGAGCTGCCTGGGGTCAGTGTCTATAAAATCCCAAACAGCAGGGAAACTCCAACCCGCCCACGCGCAGGGTGCGAAGTGATCCTGAACATGGGGGATGTTTCGTTACCTAACCCTGTTTTTACTAAAGCTCAGCAACTAGATTGCAAATTATTTCATGGTGTAATTCATGAAAGAAAAAGATAAAGCCGGCTTGTTTCAAATCTGTTTGATGAACGCAACCCTGAATGGCCGTGCTTGCTCTTTCGCACCCAGCCGCACGTGACCTTTGCATTCGCTGCCTGCCTGCGCCTCGGCGGGCTCTGGTGAGCCACAAGAACTGAGGCCAAGCCATAGAGGACTTTTTCACCTGAGAAATCTCTGCTGGGGAGGCGGGGGAAATACCCCAAGGGTCTCCCAAGGGGGCTGAGTCATCACACGGGTGTCTCACGGAGATTTCGGAGGGGTAGGTGAGGAGCGGGGGTGGAGAGGGGAGAAAACTCCAAACACCTCCCCAACTTCACACGGCAGAAAGGAAGAGAAAACCCCAGGTATGAATCACCCTGCCCTGACATCTCAGAGACTCCAAAGCGTTTCACACAGGTTGCCACAAAGGTTCCCACCAGCAGAGAGGAGCCCGTTCGCTGTCCTTGCAGCCCAGCTGCGAGGCTTTGTGGGGCAAGGAGCTTCAAGGGTGGGCACAATGCTTCTGTAGGCTTGCCCATAAGCAGGCAGCAGGCATGAGGGCATAGCCGTGAGGACCAATCCAGCCCTTAACACCAAACCCTGAGACCTCCACACCCAAGTGTGAAGTCCAAGATGTCCACCTCCATCTCCTCCTACCTGCTGGGAATGGAAAACAAAAAAGCTCTGTCACGGCTAGGACAGCATTTCGTAGAATCACAGAATGGTTTGGGCTGGAAGGGATCTTCAAAGATCATCTCGTTCAAACCCACTGCCATGGGCAGGGACATCTTCCACTAGATCAGGTTGCTCAGAGCCCAATCCAACCTGACCTTGAACATTTCCAATGACGGGGCATCCACAATTTTTCTGGGCAACCTGGTCCATTGTCTCACCACCCTCATCATAAAAAATCTCTTCCTCAGGTCCAAACGAAACCTACCCTTTTCCAGTTTAAAACCATTGCCCCTTGTCCTGTCACTACAGGCCTTGGTAAAAAGTTTCTCTCCATCTTTCTTATAAGCACCCTTTATATATTGAAAGGCTGCAATAAGGTCATCCCGGAGCCTTCTCTCCTCCAGGCTGAGCAACCCCAACTCTCTCAGCCTGTCCTCATAGGAGAGGTGTTCCAGCCCTCTCATCATTTTCGTAGTCCTCCTCTGGACCTGCTCCAACAGGTCCATGTCCTTCTTGTACTGGGGACTCCACTGCTGGGGCAGTTTCACACTGCACCCTCAGCATTGCTCAGGGTACCTCCATCTTCCCTACCCGCCCTGGGGACAGGGGCTCTTGTAAGGCAAGTGCAAGAATTGATCCCATCAAGAACAAGCTTGACTGTGTTTTTTTTCTTCTGGGTTAAATTTTGTTCAAGTCAGTGTTTCAACCCAGATTGCTGCAGAGCCACGTGAACCCTAGCACCAGCATGAGGGATGGGCTGGAAAACAGTTTGGGAGAGGAAAGTCAGTGGGACCAGCCTCTTTGGCATCAGCATACTCATGCCGGATGAAAAGGGCCATGTAACCATGGCCATCGACAGCTGCTCTCGGCACTTAGCCATCAACCTCGGAATAAAGCAGATTCCTTCATTTGAGCACGGGCTCTGTATGGGGACAGCCATTTAAAAATAAAACCAGGCCAACGTATTCTCTCCTGAATCCTCAAACTCATTTTCATTATATACGTTTTCTTCTCTTTTTTTTTTTTTACATAGGATTGAGAAGGGCCTCCCTGGAGCACAAACTCCATCTGCATCTACCTCAGGCAAACACATAATCCTGCCCAGAAACTAACCAAACACCCCGCTCCCACCACTCTTATTAAAAAGCTTCTCCAAAATCTCTCTTCTGACAGAATTAGAAACTTTCTTCTCATTTCCAGCCAAAGCACAGTCATACCAGGTGAGATCCATTTGCTCCTGAACCAACAGTGTCCTTGCTTCAACAGGTCATCACCTCCCTGATACACCTGGACTGGGCTGAGCACGCCGTGCCGCTCCAGGCTTTCACCTCCCAGCCCTTCCCGTCCACCTCTTCCCATTTGAATTTATCTGGAGGACACAAGAACTGGACCCAGTCAACAGCCTGTCTCGGGAGGGTGACCTGTCCTCTAGGAAACCTCCCCTGCTTTTCTAGGTGCACATCTGCTGATCTGAGACCTTTCTAGTAGAGTCTTTAATTCTGGTGTTTGGGCTTGATGGGTTTTTTTTTTCACTTTTTTGAGCTGTACGATCAAAATTGCATATGCCTTTTAAATGTCTAAATATACATTCCACAGGAAATCAGTATACAGGGAAGAGGGAGAAAAACCACCACATCTTACTGTCGGGATGCAAATAAAGCGCTGGGTAGGAATTGAACCGGCCACAGCTGTAGTTTAGCCCTAGCAGTGCTTTTGCAGCACATGTGATACAAAATTAGACACAGATTAGGAGATTCCTGCAAAAGAAAAATCCATTTTGCCAGCTATAAATAATTTTTGGTGAAAAAAAGGAAGAGAGGTCTTCACACCCAAATCAGTTAAAAACTTGGTCTAACACAGCATTTAGCCTAGCCAGTTTTGCAGGGGAAAAAAAAAAGAAATCAATAATTATCTGTGTAGCAACCTATCACAGCTCTACACATTTCTATCGGTAAATAAACGTAGTCGTATTACAAGGATTGCCCATCTGTATTACGATACAAAGGCAAACAAATGCGCACCGCCAGCTTCGGACCGAGGCTCTGGAATTTACAGAAGCAAGGAAAAATCAACAGGGGCTTTGCTTGAATAAAGACTGCTGGTTTAAGCATATGGCTGGCGCTGATGTTCAGTGAACCAGCTTGGCTTGCATGCGTGTGTGCACAGTTAAAGATAACTATCTCAATATATTTATATCAAAGAGGGAGAGAAAAAAAAATCTTGCATGCAAAACATGGTGACGTTTGCACAGATCTTGCAGATCTGGAGGCAACTGAGCGGTGCTCTCACAAGAGGTCACAGCTCTGGAGTTGATAACCTCTCTGACGTGGGCATTTTCTGAAAGGTGAGCTCACTTGGCTGCCCCTACAACTTCTGCTCTACACACCGTTGGTGCAAAAGTCACATAGCGAGCACGCAGTGAGGTGACACAGCACTGCAGTCATCCAGGTCCTCGTTTTCTACAAGCTGGAGAACATTTTTGGGTCCCTTATTTTAGGCTTGGAAGTTTGGAGACTCGATTCTTAAGAAAAATGTGTGAAAATAGTCTGTCCTCTTAACCACTGATGTGACCATTTATTTAGATAGCACCTTTACGTCGGCATTGGTGAAGCATTAGTGGTTTTTATGGAGCAAAATCACAGGCACTGGTGGCACATAAGAGAACTGCAGCTCAGCGTCACCTCCTCTACCGTCAATCTACTTCTGGATTTGCACCTGAAGCTGGTCACCCAGCTTCATCCAGCTGCTCCAAGCGCACCTCCCAATCCCTACAGTAGCTACTAATTCTCGTTGTACACCCGGGTGTAAATATAGCTGTCATCTAAGATGTCTGCAGCCATTAATTACATTTCCGGCTCTAGGTAATGAGAGATGCTCTCTCTTCGAAAGCAGCAGCCTTGACTCAGCATACGGTGCAGAGGAGAGACCGTGCTTCTTCACTTTCTTCAAAGGTCAGCAAGGTAACGCCCCGGAAACCCCAAGTAGTAACACCCTGTCCTTAACCAAGGTACAGGAGCTGTATTTAGGCAGCTGCCTGATCACAAAGGCTACAAGGACACGTGTCTGCTCAACAACAACCAACTCCAAATACGGATGCCTTTTATTAGCCGCCCTGGTATTTACCTTTGCTCGGAAGAGCGCACTGCACCGCTGGTGGGACCTGCAGCGTATGGAAGAGCGGTTATTAGTGAAGCTAATTACAAACAATGTGGCTACTTAAGAGGGCTAAAAATAGCATTGGTGTATTAATAGATGGAGCACAAAACTGGGACACAGAAGATGAGGATTCTCATCTTGAGCACGGCAACATCCTACACGTTCTCGGATAAATCTCTTCATCTGTGTGTTTCGTTTTCACAGTTTACAAAAGCAGGCAGAAAAATCACTTCTCAGAAAGGCTGTGAGGCTGAATTCCTCAACGTCCGAAAGCACCGAGAGGTCCTCTCCTGTATCTCCACGCAAGTGTAAAACATTTCTGTGTCGGCTGGACTGGCTCCCTGACAATAATTTCACGCCGTTTATGCGGCAACTCAGGTGACAGTTCCCAGAAAGCTGTAACATTTACCTTAAATAGCTGAGTTCACTCATCGGTGATCAAAGGAACGCAGGCTTTGGAGCCCGTTTCCAGTTGACCCGGAGCTGCTGGAGCAGAGCAGCAAGCGAAGCCCTCGGCACACCAGCTTGTGCCCAGCACCCATCTGCAGGCAGGAGGACCATGGTGAAGGGGGAAATGTCTGACTCATTTATTCCATGCAAACTTTAGCCAATTTAAAAATCTTACGATTTGCATCTAGCTAATGACCAGAGACACAAAGACTTGTAACAACATTATAAAACCCTCTGCCTCCCCACCAGACGAGCACAGTCTCAGCCCAGTGCCTGAGAGCAGACATGAGAAATTAAGCCCTCCCTTCCCCCAATCTGCAACCTCTCAGTCAAACCAATTACAAAAGCAAACAAGCCCCTGACTACCCTCCCAGGCTGGACAAATGCCATCGCTGTGGTGGAGGACATCTCCTGAACACTAGCCTGGCAGCAGGAGAAGGACATGAGGACACACCAGCCACCAGTAGAAGGGAAAGGACATGAGGACCCACAGCTCCTCTCCCAGATCCCTGACGTCCCAGAGAAGCTCCAGTGCCCAAACCCCGACCAGCCTTGCAGGGGTACCAAGGCACCCTTGCACCGCTCCGGCTACCATCTCCCCGGCTTCCAGGCTAGTTTTGAAACTTCACAGCGCTGATGGCTACATGGAGGGTAGCCAGATGTGTGCAATCTCTGGACCATCCATGCAAGCTGCAGTTGGGGCAATCCTGGCATTGCCCCAGGATGCCGAATAACCCCTCTACATCCATCCCTCTGATACAGTTGTTTGTACAGAAGAATTTAAAAAATTGTCTTTAATGACAATGCAACTGCTTTGCTATAGGAGACCTGCCTCCTAATAACTATAATGCAACATATCTTAACGAGTAAGAAAAGGGAGTGGAAAATTAATGTGCTCCAGCATTTGCAGATGGCTTCATTTATTTATTTAAAAAAGAGAGAGCCTGAGTCTGAAAATAAGACGATGCGATCCCATGGTAAATGACAGTAGTTATCCTACCTTTGCACGGATGTAGAAGAGGTAAGACTCTGCCCTTGAGTGTTTTGTTACCTTCTGCTCAAGAGTTCAAGATGGTAAAAAAAAAAACCCAGCAAAAAAACATAAAAGCCATGAAAGCCACAAACCATACCGGTTTCAATACAAACAAACAGGGATGTTTTCTTTAGCCATTTCTACCGTGGCAGGACTGAGATAAGCGGACCTTTCATATGAGTATTGTGAAAATAGCTGCAGGAAGATAACAAAAATTGAAATATATGTAACTGTCAGCTACCGTCATCTCAGGCTGCAACTGTTCCCACGCTTAATCTCTAAGATGAGCAAACAAAAACACCTAGCAGAGCTTCAAAAGGCCAGCAACCATCTGCTGCAAAACTGGCTTCCTAACCAGGAAGGGTGGTGGGACCCCCGACACAGAAGCTGAGTCCCACAGACACAGCGCTGAGCAGGAAGAGGAAGGATGGAGGGGGGGAGGAAGAGACATGGGAAAGAGGAGCAGTCTCCTTCCTCCTCCATGTTTCCCTTCCTCTCCGCTCTAATGGTACCAAATTAGTCAAGGCTTCTGCCGCCCGCAGTTCTCCAGTGGACATAAAGTCCTTTACCACCCGCAGGAGCAGGTGCTCAGAGAAACCCAAAGTTGCTTCAAGAGCCAAGGGTGGCCCAAGGTAGCCCAAGTTCCTCACTGAGCTCCAGAAGTCCCAGGAGAAGACCTAGCTCAAGGCTGAGCGGCTGGGACATCCTTGGTTGGCAGTGCTTCAAGCCCCAGCTTTAGCGTGCAGTAATCCTCCTTGAGTTTGGGCGAGGTGTTTGATCTCCCGTAGGACCCTGCAGCGGAAAGGGGGATGACCCCTCTCTTCTGTACTTTGCTCATCACAGTAATTCAGCTGTAGGACAGCTGCAGCCCAGGACCTTGGCAGATGCATGGGGACTGCGCAGCACAGCAGGTCTTTGCTGTTGATGGGGACTCAGGGGCGGTTCTGTGCAAACGACCAACGGCAATGCGAAAAGAAAGCGGCACCAGCTGACGACCCTGGGAAGAAAGAAGGGACACGCCTGGTGCACGCTCCTTTCTTCTTTTTCAAGCAGATGGAACGCTTTCAAACCTATGAGATGGAGGTGCTCTCCAAAGCTGATATCCACTGCACCTCTGATGGACCAAAGGATTTTTATCTACTTAAAGGTAGAACAAGACACTTCAAAGTGAAAAAAATACATAAACTGTCAAAAAAAGCGATTTTTTTTTCTTTTTTTAAATAATCACCTAACTCATAAGCAAAGTGAAATCAAATTAAGAAAAGGGAAATTTTAGCAAGACCTTGGGAAGTATTTAACAACTTCATGCATCTTCCTGTCGGGAAAGCTTCCCATGGGAAGGTCAGCGGCGGGGGAGCACAGTCACCACCGGCTTCCCAGCCCAGGGCTGCGCTGCCTATCCCGGCGCTGGCAGCATCGTGAGCGGCGGATGCGGCGGGTCCTTCCCAGCTCATCCGCTGCAGGACAGAGTTCGGCTGACTTCATCGGAAGCGAATCGCCCCCCTTTCCCTCCTCCCCCTCCGGCCCCCCATTCATGTCGGGAGGGAGACTGGCAAACCCTGGGGAGATTACAAGGCAGGGGAAGCGGGAGGTTAAAACTCTCTGAGGCCCCTTTCAGTCTAAAAGACAAAGTAATCGTGAAGCTAAAACAGATGCTTTGCTGAAAATAAAAAGTGGTTTACACGAGTCTCAAAGAGAAGCCAGAAAACGAAAATACTGTTGAGTCCCAGGAAACCATGAGCATCCTGCTCTTATAAATAACTCTAATACTTGAGTCTACAATAATATTATTGCAATATTTTGAAATGGTGCTGAAAGGTTATGCGTGTTGTTTGAAGGATAAATTTCAGACGCCACAAAAAGGAGACAGTGCTGCTGCGTCTGATGAAATGAAAGCCCTGAGTTTAAAAATATATATCTTTACAATTTACTTCCATGAGTGACACCAGGAAGACTGACAAGACCAGCCACCCAGGCACAGGGATGAGCAATCACCCATTTAAATGAGCTCTCAACAACCAGAGCAACAGCTGCCAAGAGAAAGCCCATGGAGAGATAAGCCAGCAAATGCCACTTTTCAATGTAATTATGCTCAACTCCCGTCCCATTTGGTGGGCCGACCTCTTTCCCCGGAGAGGAGCGATATTCCGAGAGAATATTTCTGCAGGTTCATGGACATTTGCCCATGGTCTTTTATGGTGCTTTGACCCAGCTCACCTGTGCAGGTAAAGGGATGCTCAGGCTCTGGGCTCATCCACTCCTCCACCTTTCTGCTGAACCTGCCACCTCCGAGTCGCAGCAGCTGCCGGCGGTTTCTTGGCATGAGCAAGTCTCTGCTGCTGAACGGACTGAAACTGCCATGTTTCTTCCCGCTCAGTTAATGCAAATGGATCAACTGCAATAAGGGATCACAACTTGCGGGATTTGAAGAATCACAGAGTCACAGAACGGTTTGGGTTGGAAGGGATCTTCAAAGATCACGTAGTCCAAACCCCCCTGCTGTGGGCAGGGACATCTTCCACTAGATCAGGTTGCTCAGAGCCCAGTCCAACCTAACCTTGAACAATTCCAACGATGGCACATCCACAACTCCTCTGGGCAACCTGGTCCAGTGTTTCACCACCCTCATTGTAAAAAGTTTCTTCCTTATGTCCAATCTAAACCTACCCCCTTTCAGTTTAAAACCATTGCCCCTTGTCCTGTCACTACAGGCCCTGGTAAAAAGTCTCTCTCTGTCTTTCTTATAAGCCTCCTTTGTATATTGAAAGGCCGCAATTAGGTGTCCCCAAAGCCTTCTCTCCTCCAGGCTGAGCAACCCCAACTCTCTCAGCCTCATAGGAGGTGTTCCATCGGGACACCGGGTAGATAAAGGCAGCCCTCCTGGAGGTGAGCCCACTCCTGGAGTTTGGGCTCTATTTATTTTATCTATCTGATGAACACCTCTGGCTGCTGCGCTTGCGAACCCACCCTTCTGAATGGCAAAAGGACTCTGCATCGTCTTCCCCCCATCTCTGGAGCTCCAGGTGAGGAGCAAGTCTGCCAAGCAAGGGAGCAGCACAATTAGCAAGATTTGGCTCTGCTTTGTGCTGCTTTCCAGAAAACTTGAAGCACCCGTGCAACTCTCCTGGGACCTGGCAGTTAAACTCTGCTGCAGCTGCACCGCAGGTCTTCATGCTAGCCCATGCCCCACTGCCTCCAGATGGGTCTTACATTCACTGCCTACTAATATACCCTGAATTCAAAGATGGAGAAAAAGCTTCCTACCGACTGCCACCTCAAGCCATCTCTCACCCCGCTGCCAGCAGATTTCCCTTCTGCATCGACAGGTGATTTTTCATCCCCAAGTTCAAGCCAGACCAGTACAGAAGTGACAGCCCCCCTTGATTAGTTCTTACGCGGCCAAAATACCTGCAGCTCAATTACAGCGGCAAACTCCTACTGCCCCGCAAAAAGAGTTGCCAATTTTTCACATGTAGAACATAGTGGCAAACAGTGGAGAAATGGGAAAAACAGAAGGAAAAAAAAAGGCAGGAGGGATGAAAAAAAGGAGAAGGAGGAAAATAAGGGGGGGAAAAAGGAGACATGGAGAAAAGGATGGAAAGAACAAAACGACCAGGCGGGGTGACTTTACTAAGGCTCAGGCACCCATCCAGCACTCGTTCACCTGGCACACTGCCCATGAAGAACAGGCCCTGCATTAAGTAGCAGGTGCCCTGCATGCTGCCAGGCCCCGGGCTTTAGCCTTCCTCCTGCACAGACGGCCCCACGATCACGTTTCGATCCTTATAAATTATTTACATCAGATATGAGGAAGCGGAGACATTAGCGATGAAAAAGATGCGCCTGCCCATCCCCTGGGGAAGAGAGCTGGATCCTTCTCTGCGTCACACGAGCGAAGCAATGATGCTCTGTCTCTCCTTGGGAAGGTGTTTTGTTGCTCAATGCCTTCACCAGGCCGAATTTCTTCATGATAACTTTGCATAAATTGCATTTGTTTTGACGTTTTGACCTCTAATCCCTTCCTCCTGGCATTACCACCTGCCTGTACCCCATGCAGTCCTCTGGAGTCTCACAGCATCACTGGGACACTTCCCTCTTTAAAATTTTCAAGAGAAATTAATCATTCTGCAAACCCCAGTGAAAGGTACCTTAAAGAATAATCAAGAGATCAAGTATTTAAAAAAAACAACATAAAATCAGCACTTCACTCTTCCTGCCTTCGCCTCCCAGAGCGGGAGGGCAATCGCTAGCCAGGGATGCGGTCAGCAGAAAAACATTTCCTGAGCTACGGACCAACTGCTTTGTGAAGTTACTCCTGCGGCACCAAAGGAAACGAGTGACTCCAGGGCAGCTTCATTCTGCATCCCGCGATGCTCAGCCGTGGAGCACTCAACTGGAGTTGGTGGGACAGGGCAGCACCCACCCTCCAGAACACCTGGAGAAGTTCAGAAAGCACAAAACAACCCCGTCCCCAACCCTAGCATCACATTTTAAGTGCTAACTCCCTCCTGACAACTGAGATAGAGTACATAAAGGAGCGTGTCATGCTTTGAACTCCACGGTAATTCACCTCCTTGCCAGGATTTGCACATACTTTCTGTTGGCTCCAAGAGTTATCAATGCTTCCTTCACTCACACAGAGCTTTGTGCAGATGAAAGACTCCTGCCATGAGTCGTCAAGATTTACTGTAATTTTGGTTCAGATCAGGAAAGCACTTGTGCGTGTGCTTAAATCACCGCCAAAGTCAAGGGCACCTGGTTGCACGCTCCCATACTCCTAAGCAGTCAAGATGAAACCCTTTTTTTTTTCCCCTTTGGGATAAAAAGGCATGGAGAATCTTAATTAAAGCTAGATGGCAATTACCTAAATGAGCTGTTTGTCACTGTAACAAATCAGGTGACCAAGCACAATTTGGACGTGAGCACAGAAACTGGATGGGGAAAAGCCAGCACTGAGAGTTTGCTCGAGCAAGCACAGGACACAGCCTTTGTCCACGCACCTTTGAAAACGGGCTCTGTGTTTTCAAGACACCAAAGCTATAGAGGAGAGGTTCCCCGTTAATTTTTACTGAAGATTCCCCTTCTAACAGACGTTTTCTGACCTGCTGAAAACAAGAGGGACTGAGCTCGTCCGCTTCTTCCCCATGCTGTAATGCATTTCTGCTGCCTTGTCCTGCTTCACACACGAGCCTTATGCTGGTACTGGGAAGCCCTGAGCACGGCGCAGATGGTTTGGAGGCTCTTCTAGACTCAATGACTCCTAGCTGTGCTGAACAGATTTGGGGATTCAAGTATTTGGGAATATTTGGTAGTTCAGCCCTTCCAGTCCCCATTCCCACACTACCAGAGACACACGTGGGACAGCTACCAGCCACAGTCAACCACAGCCCCAACAGGTTGCTCCACAGGTCTCTGCTGCAACATCACCCGAAGCTGCGCCAGAGCAGGACCAAAACTGGACACTGACAATGTCCCAGCCACGCGCTGGAATCGCTTCAACCTTCCCCCATGAGCGTGCTAGAAACCCAGAAAATGGTTTCTAGCAAGAGCACTGCAGGTTCCAGGTTGACTGTGCCCTGGTGGCTTCTAGAGAAAAACTACCTCAGCTGACAAATAAAATGACAGGTTTGGGGTTTTTTTTCCAACTGCAAACTCAGTCTGGAACTGAAAGCAAAGACGTGAGCTCTCCATGTCACTTCAAGCACGGCTACCTGGCACGTAATCTTACATGTTTGAGATGCTCATGCGATGGGTATGCCGGGTGCATGCCATGGGTATGTGGGGTACATGCCATGATGCCATGGGTGTGTGAGCTGCATGCCGTGGGTATATGGGGTGCACACCGTGGGCATGCAGGATGCATGCTATGGGTACGCAGGGTGCACACCATGAGTATATGGGGTGCACACCATGGCTATGCAGTGGTGCACAATATGGGTATGCGGGGTGCACGCTGTGAGTATGCAGGTTGCACACTGTGGGGTATGTGGGGTGCACACTATGGGTATGTGGGGTTGCACAGCATGGGTATGTGGGGTGCCTGCCATGGGTATGCAGGATGCATGCCACAGGTATCTGGGGTGCATGCCATGGGTACGCTGCCTGAGTCCAACTCAGCCAAGGTTATCTGCAATGATTCAGAAGCCACAGAGAGATTTGACACCTGAGATGAAGGACTGACAGAGCACACGGTCAGCAGTTAGAGGGAAACCCCTCTCCTCTTTCTTTTAACAAACCCAACTTGATCCCGCAGTACGATGAAGAGCAGGCGCCCGGCAGGACAATCCCAGGCTGACTCAGCTGGGAGCAACCTGGCTATGCCGGCCAGTTGCCCCAGCTGGCCACCAGCCCTGAGCACGGCACTTCCCCGCGACCGTCCCCAATTCCCCCCTGAGGCAATCACCCATTTCCACAGGATGGGACAGCACTGCACCCAAAGGCAAACCGACAATAAAGAGACACCTGAGCAGGAGCCAGGTAACGGGGAAAAACCACGACGCGATGTCGTGCGGATCCAGCCGGGGAGCGAAGCCCAAGGGCCGGCTGGTCATCCACCGCCCCGCAGACCATCCCAGCGTGACCTCAGCGCACCAGCGTTTGGGCAGCGGTTGCTCAACCGGTGGCGCAGGGCCAGGGGCCGACAGGCTGGCCCGAGGTCACTGCGGCAAGGCCAGGGTGACTCTGCGCAATTCGGGGAGGAAAATGGTGAAGTGAGAAAGTCTGAAGGGAGGGGGACCCAGCTCGCACGTGACAGCACCCGGAGGTGCCTGGGACGCCTGTCTGAGCTGTGATGAATGCTGGGCTGCACTACAGAAAGCAGGAGGAAGGACACAGAAAAAACTCAAAATCAGGCTGCAGACGCTGTTTCAGGAGAAGAAGCAAGGCTGCACGTCCCCAGGGATGGTGCCACCCACAAGGAGGGCAGCACTGTCCCGCCCTCTGACCCCCACCACCCTGACGGGGCTCCCCGGGCATGATGCAGCCATCAGCCCCAGCCCAGCATTTCTCGCAGGCTGACGAAGAGGACGGCTGCTGCAAATGGCAGAAGAGCCTCCCCGAGGAGTCGCCCATGGTGCGGTCTTGGCCCGCCGCCGCCACACCACGGAGAGCTGTTATCTCCAGGCATCTCACGGGGCGCTGCAGAAAGCAGCGGTTTGGCTCTTCAAACAAAGCAGTCCTCTCGGTGTCGGGCAGGATTGCTCCGAGACCTGCCCCTTGCTCCTGAGAGCACACCAGGGCTGAGCTGGAGAAGGTGCTCGTGGCGGGACCTTCAGCCGCAATGTCCTCACCATACCCAGTGTAGTTATCAACTTGATACTGACCTAAAGTGTGTCTTTTGCTGGACTCTTGGGACTTGCCCTCCTGCTGTGCATTAAGTGGCCGCCACAGGCCAGCTTGAAGATATTTGTAATTAAGGGTGAGTGAAGTAACTTGCTATAGTCACAGAAAATCTGAAGAACTCGTGCGTGACTGTTTATCAGAAGAAACCCATGGTGCACATGCAGACACTCTCTCCTGATCCCTGCATGTGGAAGAGGACATTTTACCAGATTTATTCTGAGCTGAGACGATGACCCTGCACTATCCTTAGTACAACATTGTAAGAGAGTATTTACCTGGCAAAGCCACCCTCCTGCGAGGAGAAAACCAAGATGCTAATTCAGAGCTGCCTTTTCCAGGAACCTCTTATGGAGAGTTTGACCACGCGTGGGTGGCTGGGTGGGTGGCTGGTCTTGCTTTCTGCCCAGGAGGGCTCCTAGGGACAAACCTGCCTTCGTGGACAGAGCCAGCTAGAGGAAAGGACAATCCATCAGCAGGTCCCTCCGCTCTCCATCAAGAGCTTTGCCCAGACACGTTGCAGAAGCTGAACGCCCCAGGCTGTCGGTTCTGCACCGCAGAGGCGAAGAGAAGGCAAAGGGAAGATGCTGTATGGGAAGAAGCTATAATGAAGAGCAGTGGTTTCTCCCTGGCTCTCTCTTACCTGCTAAACACCCAGAGAACACCTTGAATCATCAGCAACTACCAGATAAACTCCAAAGCATGCAAGAGAGAAAGGGAAAGAGAGGGGGGAAAATAACCCATCCATTAAAGAGGCAGGAGGATGCAGAGACGAAGCTTTATGCAAGCTGTGAGTGAGTCTGGAGAAAAGCTAGGGCTGCTGGTAGAAGGGGATGGTTACTCACACCGCCTAATTTTAAGTAAAGTCTTCACACACAGTCGGAGAAAGGGTCCCTGGCTCCTACTGGCTGCGAAGTTATCAGCCGTGCATACAAGGACCTTCCAAGCCAAGATGTGTTTGCACAGCTGTGGGCCCCTCAGTTTTAGTTAAACCAACAGCCTCGCTTCCCTTCCTCAATCCCACGTCCTCCCGGGCACACGGACAATCCTCAGAGCCTTGGTCTGCAACAAAACCTTGACGTAAGCGCCTCTGACCTACAGACACAAATCCATTTATCGCCGGGCCAGGAGGCTGGACAAAGAGGAGCGGTGTCTCAGAGCTGGGTGCCAGGGCCACTCTCTGATTCAGCAAAGCCCTTGATAAGAAATGTCATCCTCCATTGAGTAATTTTAGCCCGCGAGATAAGAATCTCTATCAGGCTCAAACATATGGCTGGCTGCAGAGCATGCAGCAAAACGAGACGGGTGATTTATTTGCTTGTGCTAAGAGCACTCTCAGACTCAGAAAAGCTGATGCAACGAAATAATAAGTGCCAAATTACACTCCATTCTTCTTTGGAAGAGGCTCCTGCGAGGTACAAGGGTTTGTATCTCTCTCCTCTGAGCATCAAGCCACCGAGGAGACAACAGTACTACATGACTAATGAAGACGGGGCTGCGCAGGATTTTCTAAGTTCTGTTCCTCTCGTTAAATCCTACTTGTAACACAGGAACGTACACCCACGGATATGACCGGTGCTCTGTATGAAGTGCCAGTAGATGCCATCCAGGGGAGGAAGCGGAGGGGTTAAGCGACAGAATCACAGAGGACCGAGGGCTGAACCCCAGTCTCCTGAGATAAGCCCTAGTGTTAGAGCACGGTTTACAATTAATGGCCTGCAGCACCATCGGTGCACTCGGTGCTGCAACGCTCTCCTGCCAAGTCCAACTTAGCACCTCTGATTTAGGTGACCTGACCTAATCCATATAAACATGACATTGGGCCAGACATTGCATGGCTTGGGCTGCTTAGAGAGTAATGAACTCCCTAACCTGAGCTGCGGCAGGAGCATCTGATCCATGGGAACAACTCAAAGACACTCCCAAAAAGCACTTAGCATGTTTAACCACTGGTTGCTGGCAGGATCTGCTGGGGAAGGCTCACCCCTAGAAAGCTTGCTTTCTTATAGTCTTCCCTCTTTGAGTTATCATCAAGGGAGATACCAAACTAGATGGTCTCGCTCTGTACAGCCGCTTCTACTCCCTCTCATCTTCATCAGCACGGCTGCCGTTCAACATGTATCACATACTTCCCCACCATCATCTTTAAATGGGGCAATTTCACTTTCAAACTGAAGATTAACATCCCAAGGTCCACTCTGAAACAGAAACTCATGCTTAACCTGTAAATACTTCAATTTGGTGCTTCCAAGGAACTGGGCCAGACCCACACTTTGAAAGTGTCCTTCCTCTCTCTGACTCAAACCCGCTGTAGAAACGTAGTAGCTACACACTTGGTCATAGATAGTCTCTTCATTGATGTGAAATCAATGTTGCTTCCTGGCCAACGGTATCTTCCCATCACCAGATCTACCATGTCTTTGGCATTCTCACTGGAAATATCAGCAGTTAAACCAACGACTGAATGACTCACAGAGATTAAAAACTTCTCACTAATACTAAGAGATGGTCCTTCCAGCTCAGTGCTGACACACAGGGGTGAGGGGGAGCGGGAAAACCTCTGATCTGCAAAAAATGAGGGGATTTTCATCTCAAGGGAGTTCAATCCAGCATCTTTCACCATTGCCAAATTTATTATGGAATGTTAACATGATGATACAGGCCTACACGCACACGCTGGCATGACCTTCATGGCAACATCACACACAGCAATCTCAGAGGAAGAGTCTGATGAAGCCTTTCCACCCTTACTGCCACACAGCCTTCACACGAACCAGCCGGACCACACAAAGTGCAGCAGAGGAAAGCCACGTGTCCCTTATGCCCGTTGAGCTCTATCTCTAGAACAGACCAAGCCCAAGACACCCTCTGCCGTCCCAGTTAGCCTTCCCCTCCAAGGAACGCTTCCAGCGCTCCTGAGCCCAGGGCACAAGAAGTGAGGAGCCACGCATGTTTATGAGGAAAAACATTTGCAGCAGGAGGGAAGGTAAAAAATAAATCAAGCTTCAACTTTCTTTTCTGCAAACAACGTTTTTCAATTCTCCGAAGGTGGTAAATTGAAACCAAGTAATTTTGCTCTATTTTTTCCAGCTCCTGCCTTTCCCCTCTTGTGGCTTTGGATGAGGCAACATGATAAGCCCATTTATTTCAGCTCTCTTTACATCCCATCAGTTTGGAAAATACATTGCTGCTGTGCTCTGGAGCTGGAGCCGCAAACAGTGCAGATGAGTGCGAGGGACCTGTCATCCTCACTCCCAAAAATAAAGCAGCGAGTTCCTCTGGTATAAAGTAAAGGCACAAAGCTTCCTGCAGAAGCAATATATTTAATGTGCATGTATGAGCACAGATGCGTGACAAATTAACTTTTAGGTATGTGGACAAGTAAGACTGTAGAGATTTGCTGATCATTTTTACATGAAGCCTGCTCAAGTGTCTGCTGGCCTCTACGATGGGCTCTGCAGGGTGACACAGGCCACGGGAAGTGGGCAAGGGAACAGGAGGGAGGTTGGGGGCAGTAGGAGAAACTACTCAATCAAAAATCAATGCCTGGACTCATCCCACTTCTTGTCTGATGGATATTCGAGTGAGGTGGGAAGGAGGGAAAATGTTTGGTTGGTTTGATGGTTTTTTTACCTTGTTATGAAGCTTCAGTCCCACTCTGGAGGTCAGGAAGCTGGCTTGTAGCATCACCTCTCCTCCTTCCTCCTCTTCCCTTGTGCACCCTCCTCCCAGGCAAAATCCGTCTCTAAAACGAGAGCTATAGTCCAGGCTTTTCTCCTTTTGAGCGCTCCCAACAGCAACACAGCGTTGACTTTAGTTGCTTGTGCGAAGCAGTCAACTCCCTTCTTTCTCCTTGTGTGATACTGGAGATATAAACTTAATCCCACCCATCCACAAAGTCTGGGAAGGGTAGCCTGGAGAGTTCAGAAAGTCTTTTGAAATACTGTAATCCAAGCCAAATCGCAGCTCATCAAGCTTCATCATCCAAACAGTGGATGCACCTATAAAGAAAATACAATTTTAATATCTGGATCGGGACAGATATTGACAAACTTTCAGGTTTTATACATGATTTCTGTTAGTTAAAAGAGATTAAATGTTTACCCTCGTGGAAGACTAATGTCTGGTTCACCCTTCAAAGGATACCCTGACCTTGCATTACTGATTCTTGCCTGCAAATTCAGCCAGCAGAAGGTACTACTCAAACAGACATGAACACGGGATGTCAAAGAAAGCTGAAAAAAACCAATTCTGTCATCCTTGGAGGGTTTCAAGATCTTGATTCTTTTTTTCCCATTCTAAATGAGTGCAAAAAAAAAAAAGATAAAAATCTTGAAATTTTGAAGGTCGCTAAATTCAAACTCATTTTGATTTGAAACACTTTGAAAATTTTCCTTTCAGCGTCATAAACTTTTACACTTTTCATTGTAACGTGCATTAGAAACAAAAAGCCATTTCAAATACAAACCGAAATATGAACACAGTCAGAAAGTTTAGACGTACTGTCAGTAGCCAACCCTCTCCAAAATTTTGCTATACTTTTCCCAAAAAGGAGGATTTATTGAAGCCGACTCTCTCCTGAAGGTGCATTCAGCTTCAATGTGGTGGCACATTAGTGAAAAATTCCCAGTCAGCTCAAATGCCGACAAAGGAAACATCGAGCTTCTTTAATCAAATTAAATGGATTTTAATATACCATGCAATACAGTTAGTTTTACATGTAAATTCTATCCTAAAACAATTTCAGTGCTCAACTAGAGATTCATATAGACTAGCAAAATGACTACATTGCGTGTTGATTAATACTAATGCAGACATTGCTCCACTGGATATAAAATACTGGTCCAGTGAGGAGGTAGGAAAAACTCCAAAAATCAAATCTAGACTAAATTCTAAGTTTTGTGAAAAATAGCAGTTACTTGTGTACAGACAGAAACGGAAACACAGTATCTAAGTACTTAATCAAAAACTAAAGATTTTCAGAATGTCCAGGAGCTCCTCCCGTGAACACTGGTCAGATACAAGCAGTCCAACGTAACGGTCCTCAGAAAGAAATAACAAGCCTTCATCTGCTTTCAGAGGACATTTGAAAGAGATGGAGAATCAAGACAATGGAGAGCTCTACAAGGCTTCTTTGGATGGCAAGAGCTGCAGAAGAAGGAACCGGCAGCCCCACCTCATTAGGAATGATCTGCAAACAAACTCCAACCCAGCAACCAAGAAGGACTGCCAGAGACACAGAAACTAGTTCAGGTTTAGGAAGTAGCTGGGAATAACTTGTAATTTAGCCTCGTAAAAGAAGAGATCTCTTATCAATGGACATTTGGTCTTACCCAGATTTAGTGTTCTTAGTTATGGAGACCCACAGTGAAATGACAGGCTGGCAGGAGAAGCAGGGGGGCTGGTCTATACTGCTGAAGAAATCCCCCCTTTGGGCGCAGAATGTGGCACAGGGGGTACAAAGCCACTGAAGCTCAAACACATTTTTGCTGGGGAAGCTGAGAGGGGTGGATCAGGGAAGCTGAGGGAGATGGGTCACCTCATTGCCCAAGGAACAAGGTCGTAACTGGTGTGGTGGAACCGAATGGCTCTGGCACTCCCTGGGAGCACGGGAAGGACGGCTACGAAGACAGGAATTAGAAACAGGCCTGAGCCCTGTGGCAATACCATCCACAACTCCAGAGATGTGTCTCTCCAGCCACCTCTTGCTGTTTTCCGTATTACGTGTCAAGCCATGCTGTCCCTCTTGTTCCAAGACCTGCTGCGCTGTTTTGGGGGCCTGGCTCTCTAAAGGCCCCCTCACACCCCTCAGGCTCCTCTTGGGTTGTACAACGCCGTTCATCGCGTCCGTCTCCATCCCGTGAATCACTGGGCCAGGCCTGCTCCCTGCCATGTAACCAAACGCACCTGATGGCCCATCCTTGGCCAGGTCACGATGCTGTGTCACGCATTAGAGAGGAAGAAACATGAACAGGATGAGAACTACGCCTCTGGGCCATCCATCTCACACGCACCTACCACATCAATGTCTCCTCCCCAGTGAAGTGCTTTGCCACACCCCAACCACACGCTTCCACCTTCTTCTCCCATTTTAACCTGCACAACCTCCAACGTCACCTCACCACCCCTGGAAAGAGGTGACACACCAGCCCTAATTTTCTGTGATGAGATTCTTTTCTTATTCAAAGACCTTGTGGCTGCTGAGCACCTTTCAAGACCAGGTGTCCACGTCAGTGCTTTCCAACGAGCACCACAAACTGGTCTGCTCTGAAGAGATGCTCTCTATGACGTTGAAAATTAGCCACCAGCAGAAGTCATGGAAGAGGGAGGAAGAGCAGTGTGGTGTGAGGAGCTCCAGCGCACACGGGGGCCGGGCACCTATCGGAAGGGCTGTGACCGTAAATCAAGGGTTTGCAATGTGTGGCCTAGAAGGAGACTGCATGGCTCAGGGCATCTGGAATTACGGAGCGTTATCCTCGGGCTGCCAGCGATATTCCCCTGGGCAGGGCACGACGCTGACACAGTGACATTAAAAGCACAGCTTCCAGTAGCATCCCAGCCGCCCGATGCCCTGGCACGAGGCAGCCGAGCTGTCCCAAAGCTGACCCTCCCCGGGAGGAACACCGCATGCTGACAATCCTGGCACCGGGATTAGCAAGGCAGTGTTGAAGTGCTAAACACAGATACAACCAGGGAGCGAAACAGCTTCCCACGAATGAGGGGACAGGCAGGAACATCTTTTCACACATCGGGCGCTGCACAAGCGGAGCTTGCCCTGTTCTCGGCTGAAGTCAATGTTCAGACGGACAAAAGTCTTGCCCACACGGCTGAGCTGCGACAGCACAGGTACAGAGTGACCTGTGACCTGGCACAGGCAAACCTGGGGCACAATACTTACAACAATCACATGCAAGACTGACTACCTCCAAACATCCTACCCAAATGGTAAAAGCAAGAATAATTTGGGTTATGGTCTGGATTGCCTTCCTCTCCCACGCTTCCTCGGCAGCTGGTTGTCCCTGCTTCTGCTGCTGTCTAAATTTCCCCCTCCTCCATTCCTGCATCACTAATAAATTAGCATCACACATAGCAGCAGGCAGTAAAATGCACGAGCAGGGCTGCTGAAGGCACCGACTTCAACAGTGGCTTAAGCAGATGTGCTAAGGAAACATCTGGATGTTATTACCAAAAGGCTTTCTACGTTCCCCATCAGAGCAACACCTCCGTTTCCTCTGAGTCATTATACGTAAGAAACAACATAAAACTGATAATAAAAGCACCCCAATTGGAAATACAGTCAGCCCTCTGTGTCTAATGTCTAGAAATAGGCTAGCACTGACCCAAAACCACGATGGGGCCAACCCAGGACTCTCAAGCAAGGAGCTTGGTGCCACACTCTGTAGCCAGCAGCGACAGGTTTGGCTGACACAGGGCTTGCAGGTTAACCATCTCCACGGTTAATCTCCATGGGAGAAAGCGATCCATCAAGAGCTGAAGAGGTCAAAAAAAATTGCAGGACTCTGGAGTCCAGTGGCACGCAGTCTGCTCTGTCCCACCATGCACTGGAGATACATCTCAGTGTTATTTCCCTCTTGTGAACCACTTTCCTTCCCCCAGCTCTGTAAAATACGCTCCTAGCAGCTCTCAGCTATATAAAGATTTTTCACATGTGGCTGGTACAGTGAGAAAGGTTGGACTAAAGGTCCTTTCAGAACATAAACCAACAAAAAAAATACATCAAAAAGACTAATGAGACGCTTGGCGTATTAAAGAAATGGCTACATGGAAACTTTTCAAACATACGAGACCTACAGGACTGGCTGAGGTAAGAGGCATAATTAGCCCAATGTGAGCTCGCAAGGCAGGTCCACAACGCTTGGATGCACAAATGAGGGATGTCACGTACCAGCAGAGAGGCCCTGTTATCTTTGGGCCTTGGGCTGGCACAGTCGATGGGAGCGCGAGGTTTAATACTTGTACCCACACTTCAAGAATAATGCTGGAAAAACTGGAGAGAGTTCAGAGGACAGCCACAAGAACAAAACCAGGCTTGTACCAAGGAGCTCAAGGAAGTCAATCAAAGAGAAAGTTAAAAGGTACCTCACAGCCTGTAAGTACCTGTCAGGAAGAGTGCTCTTCAGTCTACCAGACAAAGGCATAAGAAGACCAAAGGTTGAAAGTTGAAGCTCAACAGAAAACAAACCAGAAATAAAGATACCGTTTTTCAATGCTGCAGGTAATTAACAGAGGGAGAAGTCCTCCAACTGGCATGGCCAACGATCCAGCACTGGCAATTTTTAAAATAAGATGAGATTCCACCTTGCCTCTCTTGCTCCCCCAAAAATGCATGTCTGGGTCCATCCACAATTGCTGAACCCAGAGTGGAAACTAATTCAAGGAATCTCTGTGGTACAGCAGGTCGGACTAAACAAGCACCATGACCTTAAAACCTAGAAATCTATGAGGTACAAAGAACAAGAGGCCCAACTATCGATGCTTGGGCCCTTCTAGCCCCAGAGGTGCCTGCCCCATCCACAGGGCCTCTGCACCCCATCACTACCAAGACGGGGATTTTGCCAAAAAGCATCAAAAGCGCCAGATCTCCCCCATGAGCAGCAAAGCGAAATGATGTTAAACCAAGAAACCCACACAGATTTTTTTTTTCCAGCTAAGGAACTGGGAAAAATCACAACGAGACAAAAGCAAGTCAAAAAATTACACTGACAGGGCAGAAACAAAGCACGATATAAGAAATACGTTTTTTACAGTGAGAACAATCATTCACTGGAACCACCTCCCGTTCATGGTGGAGTCCCCATCACTGGAGGTTTTCAAGATGCAACTGGACAGGGTGCTAGATAATCTCATCTAGGCTCCCTTTTCCATGAAAGATTGGACCAGATGATCTTTCAAGATCCCTTCCAACCTGGGCTGGTCTGTGACTCTATGAAAGGCACACAAAAGTTTCCTGTTTTTTTTTTTTAAACTCCGACAGAAGGGGATTTAGATTCTCTTTCACAGTCAGAAAGATTTCTTCTCAGGTGGTTCCCCAGCACACGTATTCCCTTCCCCTCCCCAGGAGCTGAGGAGATGGGACAATCGTGGCTCTCTAGCGCTAGCCATTGTTTGGAGGGATGTCCCTTCAGAGTTGGCCGCAGACATTTGGCGACCAGATTTACCAGTGGATGTGGAATTGGAAATAAAATTGAGATAGGATTCACTTTCCCCAGATGCTTATGCCAGAAATCCCCATCACGGAGCATGGTTCTCCCACCCCGGGCAGTGAGAAGAAGCCAGGGACGCCTCTGCAGGTGTCACACTGCAGCGGGCAAGAGGACAGTCATTTATCAGAGCAGGGTGACTTTCTGGAGACCAGCTGTGTTTTGACACCATTCGTTAATTCCTGCTTTTGAGATTTCACTGGTTATTGGTAGTTTTTCCAGACAAGTTACCTGAGGGATGCTGGGCTTCTCCGCTTTGGATGCAGCTAATGTGTTTTCCCAGACACGGTTGTGATTTAGCCCGGAGCTGCGACGCCTGCAGACTGGCACTGCAACCTAACGTACCACACGCTGGACCAGGAGCCTTTTTCTCTCCTTCCCTGTGGTCCGGCTTATGGCAGCAGCAATTCCATTAGCCTGTGCCTCAGTGCCTCATCTGCTAATGGTTTGCCCTCTCATGCAGAGGCCACCAGGCTAAATATCAAACCATGCCTCTGGGCTAGAGACGATGTTCAGGAGGATCACATAGAAGAGCACGGGCAATACAAAAGACTGCCCGTTGCTCAAAAACCAGTCAGCAGAACCACATCTTCTCAGCAAATCTGTGGCTCCCTAAAACTCAGAGATGGCAAGGGGATAGTCTGGGGATCCCAAATTGGCCTCTCTGATGGCCCTAAATCAGGGGTCAGCAGAGCAAGACGGAGGAGCAGTGCCAGCAATGACTGAGGTATGAATCAGAGCTGGGTGCATTTGTAAAAGCAGCTGTTAAAGAAAACCCATTAATTTCTGCTGATCCATGTTCCGCCAAGCTAGTTTTACATTACATTAAAACAGGTGTTTTGAAGTCACTCAGCTCAAATGCTGTGAAGCCCACCGGATTACAGAACTGTTTCTCTGGCATCTGGCATTAGAAAGGCTCTAAATATTTTAATAAGCAGATTTACTTCTGACCATGCTTGGTCTTAATGGCTTAGGAAGAGGGTGGGGAAGAAAAGGTGGAAGTGGGAGGGCTAATTAATGGAGACCTGCCAAAACTGTCTCCAGCAGCAGCAATAATGACACATCATCATCATCATCATCATCATCAAAAGGCAAACCACCATAATCCCCGTCAATGTTATGATAAGGCTGGTGGGAGGCCAGTTTGGAACCTGAACGATGCAGACGATCGCATTGACCCGATCCCCCCACGACTGTTTTGGAGGAGGAAAAGAACCTACTCTCCCCCGAAGAGAGGACACAGCTCTACTTAAAAAGTTGTTAGCACAACACATAGCGCAGAGCTTCACCAGCCCTGCTGGTGGAGAGGGCTGTGTTGTCTTGGGTTTCCTTCCTTCTTTTAACTTGAACCTCATCAAATAACACCATGCTACTTCATCCAGACCCACGCTGTCTCTCAAGACACCCAGTCTCTCGAGATTTGGTGCACTTCTCAAAAGCTGTAGCTTCTGGAGTCATGTGAAAATATAAATATCAAAATTTTGCCTTTCATTCTAAACAGGGGAGAGACTATCTAAATTTTATAGATTGGGAAGTGTTTATAAATCACAAAAACTATTTAAAAGTCACAGATATGTAAAAATATCTTAAATATCTAGCTTTATGTACACATGCCTATGCATATTATGCACACACACACACTTTTTAGATCTGTTGTCTTTTTATACCTTGCTGATGATTGTGCTTTGCTTCTATTGTCACACCTTAATTTTTCTGTTCATACAGGCTGAATGAGCATAAGAAGGTCCATGCTCACGGACTAAAGGCACTTAAACTAAAGGAACGAAGCCCCCAACTCTGATGCACTGAAACACCCACTGATGTCATTTAGGCTTCCAGGTTCCCTTTGTGCTTCTCAACTCCAAGATTTTCACATCTGCTGGGTTCCCCTAAGCCTCAAAAGCTTGTCCCAGGACGTGGTCCCTTACTAGGTCCTCTCTTAGAGAGCTGAAAAGCCCTAAGGATGTAAATGCCCTGGTCCAGCCCTTCCTGCAAACAGAAAGCAAATCTCAGCTCCTGGCTGGTTTGTGTGAAGTTTTCATCATCATGGTGTTGGTTCATGGTCGTGCATTTGCAATACCTTCCCTCACCCCTGTCTCTTCTTCCTTCAGACCTCAAAATGTGTGGCCCCACTGTGACAGCGATAGGATTAAGAGACTGAGCTAACCGGTGGCACAAAAATCAAGGAGCTGCTATTGCTCCCTAAGAAACCTGGAGGCTGCAGTCAAAATCCAGCCTCCTAAAGCCCAGGACCTGCACGTGGTGGCTGGAAAATATGGGGGGAGCTAGGGATGGGGATGAACTTTTGGGGCTGCAAAGCATGGGAATCACTTCCTAAAACTTCAAGGACCATTGGGTCACCCAGCCTGAATCTTGCGTAAGGGAGGTCACAAGTTTCACCCATTTACCTTTGATTTGAGCTGTACTGCCAGTGTTTGCCTAAGCCCCACCTTCCAGGGAGGCAGGCAGGCTCCGTGCAAAGATCTCAAGATATGGAGATGGTAACTCACCCTTTTGATGGCTGGCTCGAATACTTAAAAGCCTTTGGTATTTAAAAAAGGCACTTTAACTCTGATTTATCTGCATTGCATTTGCGGCCAGGGGTGCCTGTGATATAGCTGCTGGCTGTGGGAGGTGCTTTGCCTGGTGATTTCCTCAGCTGTTCACAAAATCCATCTCCAGGAGAAACCCTGGGGCCCCTCAGCTCTCTTCCCCTGCAGACAGCCTGTCTTCTGCCCCCACCCTTTTTTTTTTATTATTTCTAATCGACAAAGGAGAAGAGGAGCTTTCAAAGGATTTAGCACAAGTGCCTGGCAGGGAATCGCTGCTGCGGGTGGCTGGGGATGACACCTCCGTAAGAAGGAGAGGGGAGGAATGGAAAGGAAGGGCAGAGCAAACACTTTCATCCCCATTGTTTCCATTCCAAGGCAAATCCACGCGTTTCTCCACACCCACTTTTTTCCCCTGTTTCCAAACGCCTCCTGCTCTCTACCAGCTCTTCCATAGACTCACACACATAAGGATGCCCTTCCCCAAACATCCTCCTCGGATGCCTCGTGACCACGAACTCCTGTGACCCCGTGCCATTCTCCCACAGCCTCTCATTAATAATAATTATTACCCAAGTTATTAAACCTTCTCCTCGGTGCTCACATCTCAAAGGGCAATTCTAACCTGGCTGGCAAAGCAGCGCTCACCAGCGAGCAGGGAAACCTGGGCTAAAGAAGATGCTCACGGTCACACCAAATACTTCCGATAGAAACAGGGATCTCATTCCAATATCCAGAGCCGCATCTGCACAGCGAGCTCCTCCTGCCAAGCCCGGCTCCCGTCTGCAGCATCTTCATCCCACCTGCAAGGGCACAAGTTTTGAGAGCCTTATACCGACGCTTCAGCACTTCCACAGAAAACTGGTATTCAAAAGGTTTATTTTAAAAATGTGTTTGTTTATCTTGAAGCACAGATTAATTTCCAATTTATGTCAGCAAAATAAAAACAAAAACACAAAACAAACAAAGCAAAAAGAGCCTGCCTGACTTGGAAGCCTAAAAATAGACCCGCGTATCGCAAATAGTGAACTGTCAGGTAAAGGCTGCGGATTGAAGGTTCAGATGAATAATGTGTTTGTTTTTCCTGCTTCAATACTTTCCTGCTGTTATCACTGTACAAATAAGTCAGCGCACGCTAATTACTCTGATGGCAATTTCCTGGGAGCTGGTACTTAAGTATCAGGCCAAATTTATTCCCAAGCATCACAGACTAGTCACCCCCACGCGCTCCCAAACAAATAAACAGCCCAGCTGCCAAATCACCCCGTCCTTTCCTTCCTGGCCGCAGAGCCAGCGCTGCCGGCCTGGTCCCGCTCCTGACTCCAGCACCGGCTGCAGGATCTGCCCTGAGTGACACGTCGCTCCCAACGAGCCCGACGAAAGCCAAGATGCTAACGTAGAAGACGGGTCCGGCAGTGCCTGAACCTGGACTTATCTCCTTCAAGGTGTTCAATGTATGTACAAATTGTGGATCCCAAACAGCACTCGTGCAGTAAAAGGGGCTTAATCTTGGGAGCCGAGAATGCAAGTGCCTTTTCTGCAAGGCACACGCATTAAGAGAGAAAGGAAAACGTCTGTGAAGTGTTTTTATAAGGCACCCAACAAACCAGTCTCAAGCCCCTTTTAGCCCAAAACCATCCCACAAGGCTCACAGAGTTTATATTCATGGGTGAACTACATCAAAGAACTGCCTAAACAATGCCTGTGGTTTCTGCTGTTGTTTTTTTTTTTCTCCCGCTTGGTATTTATACAGCCACAGATTTGCACTGTAATTTGGTCAAACACATTAGAGCAAAGATCAAGGGAGGAGAGAGGAGAGGAAAAAAGCGCTGTTACCTGTGCTACATCCCAAATGGCACTGAATTTCTGTATAAACCTTTGGTGCAACCCCAACCCAGATGCGGGCTGTTTGCTGAACAGGCAATACAAACCCAGCATCCTCCTCTGTGGGTTTTTTCAGCCTTTCAGAGTCTTTTTTGGGGGGATGGTTGGCTTGCTCTGGATTTTTTGTATTATCATTCCTTTCTGCTTTCACTGCACGGCAAAGGGTTAAGCGAACTTTCAGATCCTTCCTGGATGCAACTCCATGCATAACAAGAAAGCTTCCAGCCCCGTGAAAACAACTTGAAAGAAGGGCAGTGACCCAGCCACAGCCTTAAGTTTCAGGTCACAACACCCCTGCTCAAAACCATCCATCCTCCTCTGGCCAGAGTCACCTGCCATTAGAGCGATTCATCTCCAGGATTTACAGGAAAACACCTTTTTGGGACCTAGCTGTTGTTAGCATCCTCTCTTGAACCTGGGATGAGAGCTGTGCGTTAGCAAGGGACACAGCAGGTACACACTGATGCAGCATCCCCTTGCATCCAGTAACAAGCACTAAAAACACATGGGCCATTTAGAAAAATGAAAAAACAAACCCCAAACTGCAATAGTGACCTTTGGTTTCATTTACTCTCAACTTCTGCAAGGGAAACTTTGCAAGGAAATGGGTGTTTATAACCCCTGTCAACCTGGACACATGCATACCACATTGCACAGCAGAATCAAAGCCATTTGGCTAGCGCAGGAGCATCACGCTGCTCCATTAAAAGCCCTGGATCAAAGAAAAGAGGTTTGGTGTTACTGCGCGCTGTGCCGGGGGAAATGGTGCATCTCAGAAATGCCATGCACTGGAAGAAGGCTGCAGAGGGGAAGGATGTGGCCCCTCTCCCCTTTTCCAAAAGGGGCTCCCTCGGACCGGTTAAAAATAATCACCTGCTGGACCACAGTATTGGGGATCATCGAATCGTAGAATGGTTTGGGTTGGAAGGGACCTTTAAAGGTCATCTAGTCCAACCCCCCTGCAATGAGCAGGGATGTCAGTGGCTCCACCTCTGCACTGCAGCGAGGATGCTGGCAAGCAACCCACTGCTGAGAAAACAGCCAGCAAAAGGTTCAAAACTCAGCTCCACTCAGGTCATACAGAAACACGGCTGCTGGGAGAGGGATCTTGGCTCCTCTGGGACCAAAAGGACAAAAAAGGCCAGTGTGGGCATTCAGCCTCGAGCCTGGCACTCGGCGCATCTCCTCCCAACCTCACACCTACCAGGGGTGGTCTTGCTCTGGACCGATGCTGATGGAGAGTATCAGGATGGGATGCAAATACAGAAAAAGGTGAGGATGCGAAAAGAAATGTCGAATACTCTCCCAACCTCCATCACTTTGTGCTGTTAACTCTAAAAGCAAGAGTGCAAAGGAACACACTGCATGTGCAGGTACTTGGGTGCAGAGACTTTCCCATTTATCGTCATCAACCGAACTGCCCTAGGGAGTGGAGCAGAGTTGAGAGGCAGAAAGCCCGAGGAGGTTCCCGGTTCAGCTGCAACTCCCGAGGTTTCGATGTGATTATGCCTGTGACTCTCCCCCACAAGCTTTTTGGCACTGGGACCAACCCATGATATTGTTTCCATTCGTTCCTCCCTCTCAGCCGTGCCAGCACATGCCGGTTTGCCATGCAAGACCGCGAACTGGATTGGAGAACCAAATCTACAGAATAACAACCCGGGGGAGAGAAAAAATGGAGAGTCACGTCAGCTGGATGGGTTCCCCGTTGCGAGTGGGTTCAGCGACATCTTTCGCTGTTGGCAGCCTGAAATGGTTTTGGGTGCAGCAGTGCAGAAGGATGCCCGGATTTCACGATAACGCTGCTCGGCTGCCGAAGGGATGAGCCAGCGAACGTGGCCACAGGCTTTTATTTTTAGTGACTAGCTGTATTTATGTGCGCTATCAAAAAACTGGACTGAATTCAGCTAAGTGATCCCATTTTTCAGCTGACTGGCTTACTGGACGATCCCACAGCACCGGAGGAACCAGCTAGAAATACCGGCTGCAAACCCAAGGCAAGTTATTTCTGACTAGGTGCTAAAGAGTGAAACCCACGGCTGAAGCTCGGTATATACCGGGGACAACGCAGGCACAAACCATCAAAGGACACAAAGACTTCACCAGTTTCCCTGACCAACAAGCAGCGGAGGAGTAACGTGATGCTGATCCCTTCAAGTGCAGTTACCTTCTACGGCCTTGTATACACTTACGTGGGTCAGATATGTGTATTTATTTTATCATTTGCTGAAAGTATTCATGGCTATGTCCCAAAAAATGCAAAGATGTCCTTCAGTGCCCAGAAAGGCACATCCTGTGGGAAGATGCAAAAAAACCCCGTGCTTTGTCTCTGCAGCCGGCTTTGAGACTGATGCATCCCGCTAGCGGAAAGCGGGCACAGGCTCGATCTGCATTAATTAGCGACGGCCTTTAAAAAGGCCCTGAGCCACCCATTTTGGGAGGAATTTGTAACTGAGCGAGTGCTTAGACCTCCCCTCTACGCACACAACCATCCTTTGCTGCCCACACCACCGCGTGCTGGGTCAGCCTCTGTCCTCCACTCCCAGCTCCCGCCGCTCCGTGCCGAGGCCGGTGGGAGGTCCTGCACCCCACTTGCCCCTCCAGGTTAGCCGGGCTGGGGGTTGCCCTCATAGAATCATAGAATGGTTTGGGCTGGAAGGGACCTTTAGAGGTCATCTAGTCCAACCCTCCTGCCATGAGCAGGGACATCTTCATTGGGTTGCTCAGCAGGGACATCTTTATTGGGAGCTCAGACAGCTCTGAGCCATCCAACCTGACCTTGAATGTTTCCAGGGATGGGGCATCTACAACCTCTCTGGGCAACCTGTTCCTCCTCTTCCTCAAGGGAGACAAACGAGCAATGCACACACCCTAAAAGCACCTGAGCTGCCCTCTGATGGACCCAAAGCATGAGTGATGATGATGCAGGTCAGTGGAAAGATGTGGGGACAGGAGCGTGGCATTTAACCCAGTAACCCCAGTAATGCTGGGCACTGCCAAGCTGGAACCATTCCCGGGGAGCTTCCGAAACCTGGCTCTCTCCACTTGGTTTGGAGAGGGCAGAACAACTCACTCCTTGGCTCTGGCATTCATCGCCACCCCTCTTTTTCTAGCTAAGTACCCAGTTTGGGTTTTTGAGCTACCCTGGGGCCACAAGCTCTGGGAGGGACCTGCAGGACAGCAGTACCACAACGGGGGGACGTGACTTCTGCCCTGGAGATGTCTTTCACCACCACGGAGCCTGTGGGGAAATTGGGACAAGGGTTGAGACCCCCGCCCCAAACCACAGAGCGGCTCCGATGGGGCACCCACCCAGGGGTCCAGCAGGACAGCCCAGCGCGCGCAGGAAGGGCTTGGCCATCCAGGGCATCGCCGCCGCGCCGGCGTTAATCACCGCTCCGCGCCGCCCAGGGCTGTCAGGCGGGGTGAGCGCCGGTGAGAACAAGCCCTGGGGAAGAAACCCAGCTCTGAGTCCTGGCTTCGCAGCCCGGCTGCTACGCGGCGAAACAAAACGAGAGGCGCAGCTCACCCTCTCCGAAGCATACGCCCTTCCTAATGAGAGTTGACCCAGGAGCTATGCGGGAGTCGCGCCCATTCCCAGGTAGGCTTCAACGCCATCGAGAGCCAGCGCCGGAGCCAGGCAGCCTCCAAGAAAAGAGACACGAGTTGGAAATTTTGCTTTGATGCCGGCCCGCCAGCCAGCCTCGGCACCGGGGAGGAGGAGGAAGGACTGCCGGCACTCGCCCCGCTCCCCTGCGTGTGCGTACACGTGGGGCTGAGCTCAGCCAGAGATCCCAGGAGAGGGATGCAACAACTGCTGAGCAAGTGCGGAGTCATCAGCTGAGCCCTGCCCGATCAGGCAATGGGTGGCTGGCACGGCCCGAGCCCCCAGACGGCAGCCCAGTACCCGCCGCCGGACAAGAAAGACCGCGCAGGAGCTGGCGCGGCAAGGATGCTATGAAAGGATCACGTCGTACCACCGCGCATCGCCCTAAGACGTCGGTAGGAAAAACTCCATTATCTGCAGCTAAATCTGGGCAGAGCACAGTGCCAGGACCTCTCCTCACCCCAGAGAGGTTACGATCTAGGAGAACGAACATTTTTTATCAGTCTTGCCGCTGTTGTTAGCACAGTAATGATGTCAAGCATCGCCCAGCAGCAACAGCAAGGTTCAGGGCCTTGCATTAACCACAGTTGATCTAGCTCTAGAAAGCTGATAGTAGCAATGGGATCAGCATAAATACAAAGGTGATACGATGAAAAAGATTCCCCAATTAAATTCCTGACACTTGCATCTCTTCCCTTCCCTCACCCCCTCCTGTATCTCTTTTAATTCGCTTCCACAGATCTCAAAGCCCTTAAAAGACTACTTAAGCACTGTTAGCATCGTCATCCCGATGGAGAAACTGCAATTCAGAGAGGTTGAGCAACCCGTCCAACGTTGCCCAACAACCCGCTGGGAGAGGAGAAGGCAGGACTGGTTTAGCACAAGTCTATCCATCCCACCACGCTGCCTTGCTGCAGGGTACGAGTTACCGGCAGGCGAGCCGGGGCGGTGACGTGGCACCGCCGTATTTCCCAGGGTGGGGCGTGCCCCACCGCCACACAGGGTGGAAAGCAGTGGTCACTGTCCTTGCTAAGAGGATAGTCCGAAATACATGACTTGTTTCTTTTCTTTTTTTTTTTTTCCGCATCAGAAATGAGCTGTTTTTAAAGCTTAGGAATGCTGACTTTCTAGAGAGAGCAAGGGCTGTCAGAGGAGGTGGCAGGCGTGCCTCAGTTTCCCCATCCATGAAATAAGATCGATGCCTGCAGGTGTTTGCAAGCAAAAAAACACCAAAAAGCGCTGAGGATTTCTGTTCTGTTACCACTGTCCAGTCCCAAATCCTCTGTGTCCAAGGTCCAGGTTAAACAACTATGCGCCAGGGTGACCGGGAGAAGGCATTTCAGAGAAGCAAGAGAGACATGGTGTGGAGTGGACCTCACTGTACAGAGTTCCTATCAAAGCAATCAGGACCTCAGAGTTGCCCAAAGGTTGCAGAGCTGGATCCTTCCAGCAGCAGCAGACACAAAGCCAGCTGTGATGGTGCTCGACTGTTTGAGCCACTGGTACAGGTGACCATGGAGAATACTCCATGGTCAGCAGGTCCACCCTGACTGGAGGACCACCAAGATATAAGATGAAGCAAAGTATTTCTACTTGCCATATGTATTCTCCAGTGTGTTGTCAAGCAACTGCTGCTTCTCAGTCCAGGGCAGTGAATGTGCCAGGTGGAGAGAGCAGCCCCAAGTGTCTCTCACCTTTCTATAGACTTATTCGCTCTTCTTTAATTCCCCCACTTGCTCTAGTGGCTCCATTTTGTCCATTCCATGCCCTCATCTTCCTCATATTAGTTCATTTGGCCTTCTCGTAACCTCTTAAATTACCATACAAATGAACAATTAAAGGACCTTTAGAGGTCCTTCCAACCCAGACTATTCTATGATTCTATGATTACCATCATAGTGACTAAGGATGACGTGTCCAAAGGTCACCACCTCCAGAGAAGTCCACCAACTTGACCAAGAGGAAACTGGACAGGAGCTATCTACCAGCGATACCCATGACCAAAAATGAGCCTGATATACAGAGCATGGAGGACCACCTCTGCCCCAGCTCTTGCTGTTCAGCTATGGACCATGGGCACGAAGCAGCTTAGTGGCTTGGCTAATCCTGAAGTTGGGTACGGAAGCACTGCACCTGAGCATCCCAAACCCGGGATTGCTCTGCTAACCTCTTTACTGCTCAACTCACCATCACCCAGTCCTTCTAGGGAAAGAGGGTTTAACTAAAATTTCACAGTACAAGAAGCGCAATTGATATACTCTGTCCAAATGCATCCCAGCTGCTGAAGCATGACTAATTTTATCTAGTCTTTTAGGCACAGACTGACTGCTCTTCGGCGCTGTGCTGCACAAGAAACATGGGGGTCCCCCCTAACAGCTGGTCCCCGGCTAACTGACTGGACTAGGCTGCTTCCATCCTCATTACAGACCCTTAAAAACAGTGTTCTTTAAACACAGACCTTAACACTACCTTCAATAAAAACCTCTACTGTGTCTCTGTGGCTCAAATTCAACTGTAGCAGCTTCTTCTACGAGGTCGACAGTGCTGTTGCACCCACACCGCTCACTTCTGCCGGCAAACTCTCCAGCCGCCCAGCTTGTGCATCCACAGCCAACACGTAACGTTCGTCTTCGCATTACGGATCCAGCGTTACCGGTTTCCCCAACTTCCCAGGCCCTTTATGTGAAACTCCAGCAGCAGAGCCGAGAGCAGCGACGGCAGCAGCTGCCGCAAGCAGCCGGGTCGTGCACAGCACCGCATTCCTCCCCTGGGAACGGACAGCGTGAATAAACCTAAAAGCCGATTTTATTGCATCTTTCAAATTCTTAACAAGCCAACAAAAATTACTGCTGCCGCCTTTTTTTTTTTATTTCCCATTTTTAAAGCAACAAGGCTTTTAAAATCAATAGTTAATTTTTAAATGCCAGGATATTGTTAGATGCATCTGGGGATGGTTAATCAGAGGCACTAAAGAAATAATAAAAATAGTAAAAAAGGCAAAGTAAATTCCTCAGCAGGACACACAAGAGTTAGAGAGGGACTGTCCTCCTCCTCCCTGCCCAGACTCAAGTGCAGAAGAGCATCCACCCGCCCCGCTGCCCGTGCCGGCAGTGGGGCAGCGCTGTATGGGCAGGGTGGCCCAGGGCTCGCAGGACAGGCTCTTTGGGAAGGAGCCATTCAAACCTCAGCTGAGGCCACCTGCAGGGCCGAGGGCTTGCTGGGGAGGAGGCGCCGGCAGGTTTTCCCTCCCTGGCAGAGATAATACCAGGAGCAGCACACAAGCCTTTTTGGAAGGAGGCAGCTGCCCACGGCAGAGGAGCCTGGGAAGGGGTGGGATGCGGGGTGGGATGCAGAGCGCATCCCACGGGGAAGGACAGCCTTGCTCCAAAGCATCAACCTAAGCTCTTCCCCGGCTCCATCCTCCTTCCCAGCGCTGTGCCACACACATCTGCGCGGGGAGGGACGGCGTGGCGGAGTGCCAGCTCAACAACTCAAGAGGTGCAATTATCATTAAAGCCAAGCAGGCTGGAGCAGGGGAGAGGAGATGCCTCCCCACCAAATGAATAGGTTTAACGCTGCTCACATTCCTGCATTCCTCTGCCACAGTGTAGTGAATAAACCCTCACAAACTGCTAAGAACGAGGCGGTTTTGGTTAAGCCGTGCGAGCGTGCGGGTGTGTGTTTTGTAACCTTACACCTTTGCAGACAGAGCCCTGCTATGTTTGTAATCTAGGAGCTGAGGTTTTCCAGAGCCAGCTTGTGTAGCCAGGCAGAGACGTCAGCACATGCCTGTTTTATGGGAATAGCATCCCCACCACGAGTGTGCGGACATGGGACAGAAAGTGGACAGAGCCAAGCAGACACCTCGCTGGGCAGGGGTGCAGCACGGATCCCTGACCAAAGCACACACACAAAGTCACTTCTGATGATGTTACATCCAAAGCTTCTCACTATCTGCAGAGGATCTGGAAGTAATAATATTATTTATTCACCTTCTTACTGAAAAAATTAGTGGCTCCTTAGCCAAAGGTCAGAATCCAAAGGTCCTTCTGCTTGCCCTTGGCTCCTCAAACCTGCCTCTGACTGTACCACCTCTCGTCTCTTCAGAAACTCCAAAACCTCTCCCTTCCTACCTCTTCATCATCTGCCAGTTCAACTTCAGGCTTCCCTCCCCATGGGCCCTGCAGCTCCGGCCATGGTCCTTCTCCACCTCCCCTTCACCTCCACCAGAACACACACCTAGCCCTCCTCCTCACAGAATCTCCTCTCTACTCCAGACTGGTCTCTTCATGTTCAAAATTAAGTCTCAGGACATCTTTTGGATGCTCTTTTGTCCAGCATCCAAATCTGCTGTTGCCACCAAAGCTCTTATTTTCCCACATCACAGCCAATACAACTACCCCTCCCTGAGAAACGCAACTTCTCCTGCCCAAAAGGTATGCCACCGCATAGGTCATGTTTTCTATCCCACTTCACCTTCTCAAGGCTTGCCCTTTTCCCTATGTCATCACACAAGAGCTCCCTAACTTTCAAGGCATAACCCATGCCCTACAGTACCCACTATCTGCTCTTGACTCTTACAGTGTTGACTTCTACTTAGGAAGCTGGTCTCCTGGGCCAGTCAGTAGAAAGCGTCTTTGATACTGAATGATATTTTCTCCCTTCCTTTCTTGTCTGGTAGGAATTCCTCTCTAATGTCTGCCAAACCACCTCATCGACTTAATCAAAACTCTCCTTTGCTTTGACATTTACAAGAAAACTCAATAACTGTGAGGCTGCTGGTGTCCTGAGACACATCTGTCAAGATGATCAATAGTGCCGTAGCATTTTCATTTTACTCCCCCATCTGCATGTACCCAACCACAACCTTCCATCATTGATCCAGACCATAAGCTCCTTGGGGGATGGACAGCCTTTGATTCAACATTTGTACAAAGAACGATAGGCGCTGGGGGCACAGTTAGTGCTCCTAGTGTCACAGTGGTGTAAATAACACGTTTAAACACCCATCAAGGTTGAGATATCTGTTTGTACTAGGTATGATCCTCAGATTTAAAGCACAGAACATTGCCATGAAGTTACCCTAGGGCATTTCACAGTGCGCCAAGATCCAGGTGCCCTGTTGCTGCATCTAGTTACAACAACATCCTATTTGTTCCCAAACAAACCACAGCACAAAGCGTTCCCACCGGTTACTACTACTGTCTCTTGACACACCACTCTTGGTAGCATGGAAGGCATTCCATGATGATTTTTTGTATGTGTGGAAGAACACGGCACTGCCTTTGCTTGCAAGCACAAGCTCCACACTGAACTACTCGACCATGACTGCTCATCCATGACTGCACTTCAGCGACATTCTCATTCTCTCTACCAGACTGGAAATCACAGCATCATAGAATCACAGAATAGGCTGGTTTGGAAGGGACCTTTAAAGGTCATCTAGTCCAACTCTACTGCAATGAGCAGGGACATCTTCAACTAGATCAGGTTGCTCAAAGCCCTGTCCAACCTGTCCTTGAATGTTTCCAGGGATGGGGCATCTACCACTTCTCTGGGCAACCTGGTCCAGTGTTTCACCACCCTCATTGTAAAAAACTGCTTCCTTATATCTCGTCTAGAACTACCCTCTTTTAGTTTAAAACCATTCCCCCTTGTCCTGACCCAACAGGCCTTGCTAAAAAGCCTGCCCCCATCTTTCTGATAAGCCCCCTTTAAGTACTGAAAGGCCACAATAAGGTCTCCCCGGAGCCTTCTCCAGGCTGTACAACCCCAACTGTCTCAGCCTTTCCTCATCAGTGTCACTGTGCTCCCAGGGACCAGATCTCTGAATCTCAGCCATCCCTCCACTTTTGGCATCCAAAGGTGACCACTACCAAGCAGCCCCTGCTGTCGTTCAGCCCCAGGCATGGGGGCAACCCTGAGCAAGACCTCAGAGCGCTCCGGTCCAAACTCTGCCCACAGCTCCGGCCCCTACGTGTGCCTTGGCATCTCTGCTGTCAAATCAAGGACATACCCAACCAGCTGGGACCACAACCTGCGAGTATCACAGCTCCCACCCCGGGCAGCTCTGACACAGTCACAGCTTTGCACGGCTCTCTGGATGCTACTGGCAGATTGAAAGACATTGGGGGGAAAAAAAAAAAAAAACAAGCCCACGTGGAGGTGACTTTCCCTCCACTGACCAGAAGAGGCTTGCAAGGCAAGTTCTTCCACCAGGCTCCGGGGCTGGCCACGCAGCCCGGCACCGCCGGCTCGCTGACTGATGAAAATCCAACAGTCACATGAGACCTGTGCACTGCAGCACAAAAAGGAGATGCACACACAGCAGGGTTGGGTTTTTTCCCCCCTTTCTCACTCATCCTTTATTTGAACCTGGCCTGAACTGACGCTGTAATGAGAGAAGCCAGGCATAAACCACAGGCCTTACAGACCTTAGACATGACCTGAGAGCTCTCCCATCTCTTTTAGTGCGGCTCGCTGGGGCTGAGCCACATCTCTGCAGATTTGGGGTCGATTTGCCCCATGCGGAGGGACCCCCACGGCATCTCTGCTGCAGGAGGCTCTGCCTTCCCCGGTGGGAAGCATTTCCCACGGCCCACACCAGACATTTTGCACATATGCACTTGAAAATGTTTCTGGGGCAAGAGCTTGCGCCTATCGCCTTGCAGTTACCTGTCCTGTAGGTCAGCTACCAGCATTATTGATCAGCGTTTCGCCAAGGAGTGCAAGGCTGAAAACACTGTTCTCTGAGAAACAGCAAGATTCTGCTTGGTTGAACACAAACAACTCCCTTTGTTTTTATTAATGTAACAATTTCACGTTACAGTCATTTTCGGGCTCACTTTGATTATTTTGTACATCCAGTGCTTCACAGTTCACAGGTACAGCCAAAGGCGAGAAGGTCCCTCTAAGGCTCCGATGAGCAGGGATTTCACATGATCCAAGTGGGATGTGTCTACCTAGACATGTGCAGACAGACCCAGGCTTGCTCCGCTTGTGCCCAAAGCCAACTGGGACTCAATCCAGCTTAAGACAAAAGCCACGGAGCCACATTAGTACAGCACTCTGCCCAAGCTCATACGCCCAAAGTATGGGGGTGCCTTGGGCAAATGCCAACCAGACCTTTGATTTTGTCCTCCACAACAGTTACATGAGAATGGAAGGGTTATAAATCATCAACGACCCAGAAAATTCCTAATAACCATAACCAGTAACTATCAGAAAGAACAGATTTATGTGAACAAGTGTACTACTCTGCCCTGTTCAAATGGTGGCTTTCAAGCCATTTGGTCCTTGGGGAACCATGTGCCATATTGTACGGGTATGTGGAAAATAACACAAGAAATGCAACTCTACTGTCAGAAGACTTATATTTCCTTGAAAGGATCTCATATCTCCATCAAAAAAAATAATTTAGGAACCCACAAGGTGAGAAAGGTTTGGAGAACCAGTTAGAAGGTGCATAATGAAGGGAAATCCACCCTTGGATGGAAACAGCTGCTAAAAACCCAACCCAACCAAACAAAACCCCCACAACAGCCATGACCTCATGGCTATGGTTTGTGAGGAACAGTTTATTTAACAAAAAGGAAATTGTTCACAGGGAAGAAAGTGAGTTGAAATTTAGCCAATACAAAGATAAATGTGAATATACAAAGAAAGGCTTTAAGATCCTGAGTGATCATCAAAAGACACCTCCAGTAACGTGTGTCCTATAAAGGTGGGAAAACAGCCATTTGCTGCATCGCCAATGTCCTTGTGTACAGATGGCACCTGGAAGTGCCCGATGAACCATCCAAGCAGCCACCAGGCTCAATCACGTTTAGCTTGAACGCCTCAGTAAACACATGAGAAGAAATATTTCTAGACATACGTGGGTGACAAGACAACGATATACTGAAATAAAAGGAGCTGATAGTGTACTAGACTTTTCCCTTCTGTTGAAATAAAATTATACCCTATGCTGTGTTTATCTACTGAGGGCTTGGATTAGTTTCAAGATAGTTTAGAGGAAAAAATCAATGACCTTCTACACCTCAGCGTTTTTAGGGCTCTTGAAGCAGTTGACGTTTTTGGAGAGGAAAAAAAAAAAAACCGCAAACCTTTTTCATCTTATAAATCATGTGGATGCAACCTCAGAGGGTGAGGTGGACTGGGCTTAAACTCACCGTTCAGCTCCACGATGTGGTACGAGTCTAACACCTCATCGCTGCCAAAAACCAGGTCCCCTTTCCCCACTTCCCCAGAGCCATGGCTGGCTCTGGTGTTCACCAAACCTCCCCAGAAGCTGATGCGTCTCACCGAACAGCAGAAAGCTCACCCAGCATGGACACAAGCTCACTTTCTAACAGCACAGCGAGCTGTGGATGGATCAGTGCCGGAACCAGCAAAAGGGGTGAGGAGGGCTGGAGAAGTCAGCAGTACCGTCCCCTTTGGTGGCAGGAATGGTGACAGCGCAGCACCTCCCAGAACAGCCCATCACAGGGCCAACGAGCAGCACAAGGGAGAGGTGGACGAAGGGGAGGAGGAAGGGAAGACAATTAATATACAAAAGGCTCATTTTGGTTTTGGGAAACGGCCTATAATTAAAACCCCAAATCAGATGCAAATTTGGCAGCTGAAGAGAACGGTGCTGGGTTCTGTTTTGGTTTTGCTTGGGGTTTCTCAGCCTGATTGGCAGGACACTTGCAAGTAGCTTATGCTAAGGGAGATATCTCCGATTTTCCTTAAGAATTCCAAGCTGCTTCAAACAAACAGCAAAAACTATTCTCAGGTATCACCCATCCCCAGATTCCCTGACCAGACAAACACATTTTATTTTATCTCTGAAAAAATATTTTGCCACTCCCTACCTCTGCGTGAAGAAACCAACTAAGAAAAAGGAGAAGACAACTGCTTAGTCCAGGAGAAGAGAAACAGAATATGCACATGATGCTTTGAAAATTGCATAAAACACTCAAGTGGGCAAGAAAAGCAAGTGAGCTGGCAGGAAAGTTGCTCTCGCCCCTGGTGCCCTTCATGTCACAGTACTGGGTACGGGAGCGCGAAGCTCTGATCGCTCCTACAGATGCTGCAGCTGGTAACTCCCGCCTTGCAACCTGTGCGTGCCCCGCGCCGGGCTTTCTCTTCTCTTCATTAAACTACACTGAAACGCCCTTTCTGAAGTGGTTTGCCAGAAAGGGCTCCGACAGATTTGAGGTGTGGCTCCGCTGCCGCTCCGTTGATCCGAATTAGGGATGGTGCCCTTTGGGCCACGCTTTGCCTCCCGGCACCAGTGCTACTGCCCGTCAGCAGCACGGCCACGACCCAGCTCCGCGAGCAATCTTCTCCGATAGATTATCTTTTTTTTTTTTTTTTATAAATATATATAATTTCATTAAGGTTGCTTTTACTTGAACTAAATTCATCACAACTTGTCTATCAGCAGTAACATGCACAAAAAACCCACTCTGTACAACCAGGCTTTATTCCAGGTCAGCTGTCGCCTGTAACGCTGGCACGATGGTGCCGTGCATCCCACCCCTAGTCGAGCTGGACCACGTGTCCCTTGCGTGGCCAGGCTCAAAGGGACAATGCGGTGGCTGCAGCTGTAGGGCACAGACAGTACCAGCGACGGCAGGGGCAGACCATGCTCCGTGTGGGGCGTGGGGATGCAAGGACCAAGTTAGAAGTGATGAGTTTGGTGGAAAGACTTCACCGGGCATCGGAAATGCCCCTGAATGAGCACCCAGAAATTTGCAGCCCCGGGCGAGGGAGTAGGGATGTTTCAGCAGGGCTGAGTCAGGGCAGGGGCTGGCACGCAGCTCTGTGCCGCGGCAGCGCAGGCGAGGAGCCAAAGTTAAGGGGAAGGACAGAGGGGCTGGAGGCAAACGGCAGGTGCCCAAAGGAGGAGAGCGGCAGAGGCTGCGCCAGCTCCTCCTGCCCACAGGATGCCGGTGGCCCTGGGTGGCAGAGGGAGGACAAGTCACCGGTGGGAGAACACCAGCACCGCGCGGGAAGCAAAGCTGGATACACCAACCTGCAGCACACAGGACCTCGTGGCCCAGCACGCCCCACGCACAGCTCCTGCTCCCTGAAGATCTTTGTCCCACGGACCACGTGAATTCAGACATTGCAGACTCTGGAAGATTTCTGGTGGAAAAGATCGCCGGATCTCTCATTCTTTTAGGCAAATTTTGGTGGTCCTCTATATTTTGGCTTCGCTCCAAGATACCACGAGTATGCAGAGCATGCTTCAAACAGAGAAGGAAGCATTGCAGAACAAGAGACTTGCAGAAAAACAAGCAGTAAAAAACAAAGCAATTAAGTTTCCAAACCATCAGAAAATAGAGCGAGGATGGCAGAATCCTACAAAAGGTTTAAGAGCGGCAAGAATTAAAACACAGGGATAAATGGGAAGGGTATGAAGGAGCCTCACTGCAGCGTGAGGATGTTACAGAGACAGGGGAAAACAGATGAAGCGAGTACCACGGGGGCAAATCAGGCAGCATGCAGCCACGATTCATTGGATTAAACATCTGAGGTGGGATGAAAATACCTCAGTGAATGACACAGTAAAATCCACTCAGTCACTTTAAAAAAAAAAAAAACTGTGTAATTCATGTATAATAATGTCATCTGTTGCTGACACAAGACCTGAGGCCGCAGTTCAGCAGGATGCTGGCAGGGGCTCTGCAGCCCCCGCTGCCACTGCAGGACCTCTGCGAGGTGGCACGATGTGCTGATGCTCGGCCTGTCCAGGTCTGCTCAAAAACGGTGCCGGGTAAAGTCACGTCAGGCATCATCCATGTGCCCCGCTAATTTTGCACCCGATCCAGTATCATCTGTCCTCCTGCGGCTGGCGTGAAGCCAGCCCAAACAGAGCAAACCAAGTTCAGCTCGATCCCACAGAGAGGCAACTGAATGCCCAGGGCTGATCTGGATCAAAGCCACGCTGCTGGCTCACCCCGCGGTGCCAGCAACGGGTTGTAACCGTGGTGAAACCAGCGCCTGAGAAGGGCACAGGAGCAGAAAACAGCACAGCACCCAGTTTTGCTGCCCGAGAGCAGGTTCACACGGAGGAGGAACGCAACAAGACGGTAGCTGCTGCTGTTGGTTTACAACCCGGAACACTGGGGAACAGCGGGTGTAAAAGAAATTAGGTTACAGTTTTGTCACGTTTTATTGTTTTCTGCATAAACCAAGTTTGAGTATTAAGAAAGACAGAAAAAAAAAGAAAAAAAAAACAGCAAAAATGTTAAATGATAAATGTGTTTCAAAGAAACAGTGCTCCCAAAATAAGCCACAAGAAGTCTCGCTGCTAACTCAACTTTGCGGAGAAATATATTCAGCAACCAAAAAATAAAAGAAATGCTGTATTCCCCACACCTCTTTCACTCTTTGCTTTTCAACAAGATGCTGACTCCAAAGACCAGCTGGAGCCATTTGGATGCTAATAGTATGAAGCATCTGCAACCTAAGAAATAAACCATTTTGTGAACCAACACGCCCACCTAATGCACTCCCTCCTTTTGCTCTTTCAGCAAATGGCTTTACACCCACCTTTCCCAAGCATAACTCTTCCATCTCAGTGTTCTTCTCTGGACGTGAACCCATCCAAACTCCCCCTCTCCCCAGCTCCCTTTCCCGTAGGCACTGCAAACCGCCGGAGGCTCATCTCCAGGCGGGAGCAGCTGCAAGATCTCAAAACACTTCGACGTTTGATTTTTTTTTGGTTTTTTTTTAAAATACAATTTTCTTCGGAAATTATTTCAGTGGGGTCACAGTTGGCCTGTTTACTGCTTCACCCACCCGAAAAAGCACCGCTCCTCTGTGAACCCAATAATGCATGTGGGGCATCTCTGGAGACCCTCTCACCGACATGGCCCCGAGCATTTCACACAGCAGCATGCGAAGAGCCACCAAGCCCCCACGTGTAAGAGAGGAGATGCTGGAGGTGACTCACCCCAGCCACTGTTGGGGTGACATCTCGGCCAGGGAGCCTCCGCTGGCAGCACTGGCAGTCCCTGCGTACCACCCACTCAATACTTGTTGACCTTGCCTACAGCGGCAGCCTTCAAGCTGTGACTCCCTGCAGCTTCCACGGAGCAGGAATGCTTTCCAAACACAACAATTTGGAAAAGCTTCGGACCTAATCTCAACCAACCTTCATGTGCAAATTCCATGTCCAAAAGAGGTGCCACTTGGACGAGGTGATGCTCGCGCTTTGAAGGACTCTGCTGGCATCTCCATGCAGGGTGGGCAGCACACCCAGTGAAGAAGGGTTGGGCTGAGAGGGGGTATCTGTCACTATCGGTATCCCTCGGGGTATCACCGAGGGAAGGCAGCGTGGTAGCACAAGGCCAACGTGTTGCACAGAAGCCCGGAGCGTGTCAGCTGCAGGGCTGGGAAACGGAAAGCAATCTGGGAGGGGAAGAGAGGAGAGATCGCACAGGGAGGAAAAGTGCAGCGAGTGGTAAATTTGGACGTATTCCCAGTTTCCAAAGGAGGGGGCTCAGCCAGACAAAACACACGTTTCCCCTGCAGAGCTTCCCCAAAGCCCCCAGCCACTGCTGCTGATCCTCCCTGCTTCGATGCTCGCCGCTGCGGCATCCGCAACAGGCAGTGATGCTGCGGGCTCATGTGCATGCCCGAAAGTGCCTGCAACCATCACCAACCAGTCTGCTGGACATCCAACTGCAAAAGTAGCATGCCCGCAAAGTCACACATGTGCAAAAAAAATAGCTGAAATCGGGATTCCTGCTCCTTCAATCAGCTTTTAACTGCTAAGGTGAAACAGGATAGATGCTCAACAGGAGTTGCGCTTGAAAACGTCAGAGGTGCAATGGGCATTTTTGTAGAAATCTTCCTTTTTTCAACAAATGTATCTTTGAAATCAAAAGCAGCCTGCGGTAAGACACGGGAAAACCTGAGATAACAGCAATGATCCAACCGGCACGCACCGCTCGACACAGCAAAGGCAAAAGCATTTAAACTCAATAAAGTTAACAGCATACCTTGGAAGTTTTTAAGTGAACAAAAAGCTAAAGAAACATAAATCAAAAAGACTCAAAATTATCAGCAGAGATGGACAGAAAACAGAAAGAGAAATGGAAAGAGGGGAGAGTAAATCTTCACTGATCGCACCGGCTGTTTGCAGGGGGCTATGGGGAATATTTCAGCACCTTCCTTCAAACGACAACACTATTTATTTTATGAATGTGACTGAGCAAACTGGCACAGCCCTGCCATTGCTAAACCTTTTTATAAACCCCTGTTTTACCATACTAAATACCGGCAGTTTATGGGCAAACTGTCTGGCGGGCTCCTGCCCAGGGAGCAGCAGGCTTGGCGCTTCGTCCAGGGAGCTCCGGCAAATGCTCCGGCCGTGGGTCTCTACCCTGACTCCAGGCTGCTGGAAAGACATCAACCCTTATAAGAGGGGTGTTGTAAAAAAACCAGAGCTCGGAGTGTTGTAAAAAAAGCTGAGCTCATCCGGGGAAGGCGAAGTCCGTTTCGGTCTGGGAAGGCTCCCACCACATTTTTTTAAATCACAGTCGTGCACAGGGAGGCACCCGGGCACAGTGCTGGAGCATCGGCTCCTGCGTGTATCCTCCGTGGTTGAGCATCGTGGGGATGAGCAACAGCCCCGGCATCTGTTACACAACACCAGGCTGTTTATGTTTTTAACTAAAATGCTGAAAACACAGGGAGGTGGAAAACATCCACTGCAAGCTAGCGTATTAACCAGCCAGAAAGGATGCATATGGTGGCTGCCCCCTCCACACCATATAGTACCCCAATATCCTGCCAAATCCACATGGTTTGGATTAGCAATGCATCCTCTGGAGAAACAGCCCCGGTTTGGGATGCAGGCAGGGCATGGTGCTCCCCTGGAGCACGGCAGAGAAGGGGAAGTGCACCCCAGCTGCCAGCCCTCATCTGTCGTCAGATGGGCATGGATTTGGGGAAAGCACAGTCCATCTCCCGGACCTCAAATGCTGGATAATGCAGGTTTGATGGGATATCCTGGGAAGTCCTTCACCGGAGCACCCAAGCCATTCTGTGCCAGCTGAGTCGCTTCATCTACCCACTGTGCAGCGCTGGCCATGTGTGTTTGAACAGCATCCAAGCTGGGATGGATGAGCCCTCTCTAGGCTCTACCACGCTCAGAAAACAGCTCTGGTCTGACAAAACTCATCAGCCAAAAAATTGGTCCAGGACTCTACTTTTTGCCCACAGGCTTCTCTCCTCCTCTCTCGGACTGAAGCAAAAAGGCATGGGGGGATGCTGGGGATGCTCAGCAGCCCAGGTCTTGCAGATGGGCACAGCGAGAGATGAGATGAGGAGGATGAGCATTTCTTTGGTCCATCTGAACCCAGAGAGCATCTCCTGCACTGCTGCACTCCTGCTACTCCTCTCAACAACTTTATTCACCAACTGCAAGTAAAGCTCCAGCTCCAGCACAGATTCAGAGGCCTGTGAGATATTTCCAGATTTTTTTTTTTTTTTTTTTCCTTTCTGGCTGCATATTTCTGGCTAAGTCAACAGATCCAGTCATTGCTGTTACACATTGTCCTCAGTCAGAGAGCTATTTTTGCTCATGGTAAAAGAAACTGCAGTTCTTTCTGATTAACTCCACAGAAATGTCCATTGCTCACACAGGAGTCTGTAAAGCTGGCTTGAACTAATCATCAAATTAGTTTAAAACAATTACGTTTTGAGGATGAGCATCCTCTGGCATCCAAAATATCATTCTGAGGTTTTTATTCACTTTTAATGTTATTTTTTGTTTTACTGTCGCCATCAGGTTAATCACAGACAGAACAGAAACATCATCAAAACCAGTCAGCCCATCGTGGTATAACCCAAAATAACAAAATTAGTTTCCGTAACCGGCTTCTCTGCAGAAGCAACGTATCCTATTCCAGTCTTGGCTCTGTACGTGCCTCGTGATTCAGTTTTGAGGGGAAGAAGTCCACAAAGAAGCTGCATGGGTTAGTGCAAACCCCAAAACTGCATCATGCAAAAGGCAATAAAGAGCTGACCCCAAAGATGATGTGGCAAGCGAGGCGCTTTGGCTTGCAGCAAGCTTGCCCAGCTGGCCAGGCATGGCCTCTCACTGGTGGTCCAGTACAGGATAACTCATCCTGACGACAGGAGGAATGGGTTTCAGCAAGTAAGCACACACTACCTGACAGACAGACACAAAAAGACCCTAAGCAGGACTTACAGCATAAAGAAGCAGCCAAGGCTGTCAAGCCGAAGTGTTGCGCAGTGCCTCTTTGCGCTCCGTTCCCCCAAATTTGACAACATAAGGAAATGAGGCTGCAGGCACTTCCACCACCAGCTGGACTTCCACAGGAGCACAATGCCCGTGCCGACAGTTTGAAGTTGACCCAGGGTCAGTGCAGCTCCCCGATGGGGAAACAGCCCTGCGGGGCTCCACATGCAGCACGGTGACTCTCTTCTCTTCTCCTTTCCCTTTTGTCGAAGCATCGCTTGAAGCAAAAGCCTGAAAACGCATTAACCAGGGAAGAAAAGCAACCACGTTATGAAGTGAGCACACAAAGCACACCGTGACATTTACAAGTGAGGTTGGTCTTACTCATTTGTATTTCAAAGGCCAGGTTGACACAAGACATTTTTCTTATTCTAACTTCATCTGTGAAGGGAATAATACGTATTTTTGAGTGTTGTTGCCATAGCGTCAGCCAGAGCCTTCCTGCAGAGGCAGCCAGAACGACATTCAACCTGCCTCGCTTGGAGAACCGAAGGTCGAACCTGAGAAAATCCCCCTTCGGCTGATATGACCCACACTGATTTCGGGAGGCTTGCTCATGCCAATACATTCACCGACCCATCCTAAACTCCCTATGGTTTGAGCGAATATTAAGCTAATCGTGTTGAATGTTTTCCCTCCTTCAGTAATTTCACACTGGCAAAACCTTTCCATCTTCAGAGCTCCCACCAACTGAAGGTGACATTTAGTGACAAAACTCAGGCTCAATGTTTTAAGACCTTTGTGGCCTCTATCAAACTGTAAGGTCTCCTCTTTTGCAGAAAAATGGTATTTTTGATCCAACGACCAGTAACAACCCCAGCAGAGGGGATGGAGGACCACCAGTGCTGATCAGTCACGACTCTGGTAGTGGCAAGCTGCGGTGCTCTTTAGACCAAGAGCTGCCTCTTCCTTCAGCCCAGCATGTAAAACTGAGCTGAAATCCAGTTTACAGCCTGCCCTGTCATATCAGACCCATCAAGACCCTGGTTGGAAGTGGCCATACCCTGCTCTGGTCTAACGCCTGCCTCAGCTGATGACCTCAAAACTGGCAGTCGAGGTACATGGTGCATTTAGCTCGAACAACTTCAGCCTCGTATCCTCCTCCTAGCAAAAACCCAACTGTCTCAAAGGAACAACCCATCCTCTCCACTCCACACCACACACATTTTTATGTGCCTGTTTTCAGGTCATCAATCTAGAAACTCCAGAGCTTCTTGGAAACCTTTACTTGCCTACAACAAAGCCCATCACAATTCAGCTGGACTGTGATTCACATTAGGCAAATATGTAAAATGACACAGTCACAACAGGACAGTCTCCATCTCCATGGTAGATACCATCATGACCATGCGGAGGTCTTAAAGAGATGCCACCATAACAAAGGCCATAAGTGTCCATTCAAGGAGAAAGTCCTCTTCCAAGCAGGACCAAAAGATGGGTGCATTAAGTGGGCATTTTGCTCCACAAGCTCCTTCAGGTTGGAGCTGACCATGAGGCTCCACTTTTACTCCATGACTCAAACTGTGGTTAACTCCAGCTCCTCTTCTGCCCCAAAAGCATGTTGGCACCATTGGAGTCCTTCTACCCTGTTACTAAGTTCATGCACATGACCCTAGCAGGCACACTAGGAAAGCAAAGTAGCAAAGTAAGGTGCCTAAGAAACGACAGGGGAACCAGCTTGCCCCTATTAATGATCTCCATATCCAAATCAAGATTTTCTTGTTGAGTCTTCCATCCAGTGTAGAGTTCCTCCCCGTGATCTTTTTCTCCACCCACACCACCACACACTCCACCTCTGCCCCAGCTGCTGCCTCCAGCTTTCATCCACACCCGAGAGAATGCAAGCACCCCGGTCTCGTTCCAGCATGTTTCCCCTCCTCTTTCAGGACAGTTTTATCCCCATTTTTAAAGCCATTTTCCCCATATATGCTTTGACCACATTTGTGGACCCATGCCTGTTTGCACACACGCAGTCGACGAGCATCTGTAACTCAGAGATTTGGGGGCTTCCACCTAGCAGCTACAAAGCCCACGCACCCCTCACCTACAGGCAACTGAAATGGTGCTGGATGGTTCATGTCTTCTCTTGCCCAGGTGGAGCAATGGTCTAATTTGGGGATGAAGGGAAGCGAACTGGGACAGGTCACAGAGAGGTCTGGCAATGGACTGGTTGGACCCGACACATCTGACCTGAGATCCCACCACAAAAGTGAGACTGATTTCCTCGTGACAGCGCAGGCAAGACAGGCTGTATATAAACCACACACAGTAATGCGTACACACACAGAGCTATATATAAGATATATATAAAGTATACACCAAAATAACACCAAGGACTATGGATGCCAAAGCAGGGATAAAATTAGCTTACTAAAGAAGTGGCAAAATCTTATAAGATCATGGAAAAAAAGCCTATTTTGAACAGTAATGATCGCATTTCAAAAATAGTGGATATTCTTGGCTTGGAGCCCTACATACCACAAGAGACGACGATCAAGTCAGATCTCATGAGAGTAAAATCAGCCAGAAAGTCCATGGGAGATATCCCAGGAAAAACAAGGATTGCATGCATTAGGGCGCTGCAGCAAATTATTTCCTAATCATCCGTGCATCACGGAGTGCACCAGCGTGCTCTCTAACCCAGCATGCTGCTGAAATGCGATTTTCTTAAAATCACGCAGCCCTGACATGGCAAAAATCAGCAGAACCTCAGAAATAACTTTTAAAAATCCATTCCTTGAAGGCTAGTCCAACATTAACTAGACAAAAAGTAACGTTGGCAAGGAATGCCAGGATGCCATCCTTGAGACTTAACCTAGATAAGGCAAAAATGTCGATAATGTCAAATGCATATAAATCACACTAGAGTAATACTGTAGTTAGCTCAATGACTTCATAAAAATCAAGTTATGGTGCAAAACAAGGCTGAAAATGAATAAAAATGGGTTGGAGGGTTTTTATCACAATTGGATAATGTGCCCAAGGGCATCGAAGGGGGCACGTGAGCATCCCAGGGCTGGGAAGCATTTAACAACTCCTCTAGAAAGATAAGACTAATAAATACAAGGTCGTACTTACCTGTAATAAAGCATACTACAAATATTAAACAGTAATTAATCAAATTCAAACAAAGACAATACTTATACTGAGCAATAATGGATGTAAAACATAATCAGAATCACTGCCCCCAAAACCTGTTAACACCATGGGCAAGCACGGCGCATCTGAAGAGGCACGCTCTGCTCCATACTTTATGGACATCAGGACTTTTATCACAAAACCTTGGGTAAAATCCCTCCCCAGTGCTTTCCGAAAAGAAATCTGCGCCCGAGACACGAACACGGCTCTGAGCATCGTTTGCCCAGCTCAGCTTACAGCAAAAAGTTTTCCTAACTTTCCCATCCTTTTCACCGCCGTTTTGGTTGTGGGCATGAGGGATGAGTTACAGGCGCGGGGTAACTCAATCCCTCCCTTCCCCGGAGGAGCTCTACTGGCAGCTTGAAGTGAGGTGCTGACCTTGGTTATCTTACCCTCTTTTTTTTCTCCTGCAAGCGACCACAATAGAAACCTCAAGCAAAATTGTCCTAATCTCTCCTGGAGATTTTGATTTCAGTCCGACGTGGGTGCTATTTGAAGCTTCATGAAAGGAATATCTTAAATAAAAAGGTTTGTGGTGGCGTGAGGCAGTAAAATGGCTTTCAAAGCCTTAACACATCAGTTCATCAGGAGAAACCCAAGCGTGTTCGTTAACCCCTGGCATGCTGGCAGTTTCAAAGATGCTGCCCACGGCCAAGATCAGCCTGTTATCCCAAACGCAGTCACCCATCTGCTGCTGTAACCATGCAGCAGCTCCAAATTTTATATTTATCCTCTGTTTCAGGGAAACAAGGACTTAATATTAAACTCATTTTACATACAAGCAACAGAGACATCAAGAAATTAAAAGGTGGGACTGCTCTCTCCCTAAGCTTAGCTGTCTAGAAGTTAGGCACCTAATGTAAGCCAACTGCCTGGAAACTCTCCATGGTCCACGGAGGAACAGGCTACTCCAAAGCATCATTTGTTCCCCTTCTTCCCACTGAATCTAAGTGGAGCTTACATTGGAAATCAGGTTTTTTTTGACTACTCACCTAACCTCACCTGACTCCTACCCACAGCCGTTCAGGAGCAGTGAAGTTCACCAAACACCAGCTCCAACTGGCACAGTCATGCCCGTACAGCATCTCCAAGCAGGCCAGCATGTCGGCTGCCAAGTCACACCTTTGGACACTTTGGTCCGGCTGCGTGACCTGTCCGAGGTCACTCGGGAAGTATGTGGCAATACCAGGACCAGGGTGCCCCACGCTCAGGCCTGGGCTCTTCCCCCTTTTGGAAAACGAAACTGCTTTGAAAGCCTTCATTTGTGCTCTCAGAAAACACAGAAAAATGAATCCAAAGAAGCATAAAGATTTTTTTTTTTAGGACAACTGTTATAGAAATATGAAAATTCAATTCAGCAAGACAATCCATTTTCCTCCATTGCCAAGACATCTCTTCCCAGATACCCTAAGTGGTACGTGACTTCCCAGCGGTCGGACATGAGGAATGCCCATTCTGCCCCGTTCCCACCTGGTTCTGCTCAACTGTCCGGCAGCCCTGCCCGCACCAGCAGCATCCCCACGGGCAAGAGCACAGGGAACGGGTTGCAGCTTCTGCTGTTTATCCAAAATACCAACACATTTGGGAGTAACATGAAATAGCCAGAACCATCCACTTTATGCTCTTTGGGACTATGCCCAGATAGGAAATCTTCCCAGGAAAAGACAATTTGTAAAGCATTATCTATACAGTAAGGCCTAATGAGTTAATCCCCATCACAACGTATATCTGATGCCTTCCCACAGAAGGATGCAACCCAGTAAGGAGGTATTCCTGGCATGTCACTACGCACGGCCAATTTCCAGGAACATCAGCTCTCCCTGTCGTGACCACAAGGAACAACAAGATGGAAAACCACCACCCATCTCATTCCAAGACCGCAGCTCCCAGCACACCTGCTTGGAACAATAAACCCCCTCTCACAAAGGTGACCCTTTCCTCCACCTACTGCTGTTAAAGACCTCTCAGGCCCTGTTGTTTTGAGAATCCAGTTGACAAATTCAGGCAAACACACTTGAACAAAAGAAAAAAAATCCAAGTCCAGCACAGGCAGCCGTTCGGCAGTTTGGTTCATGTGTTTCACCGCCCAGTTTTTAATCCCCCCCTCCATAAGGTGCATTTGGCACCATGCACCCGCCAGCCCCATCAACGTGGACCCCTCAAGCCTCTTGGCTCCAGCCAGCATGCCACCTTTCCAAGCCAACAGTGATCTGCCTGCAGGTTGCAATAGAGCAGGCAGTTATGACTCAGGGTTATCGTTAAGAAACATTATCCCCAGAGCACTCGGAGGTTAGCAGAATACGTCCCAGGTTTAATAATTAATCTTTCTTGTCCCCCTTTACTCCATATTGGTTTTCAATACTGTCGTGGTTTAACCTGGCAGCAGCCAAATACCACGCAGCCGCTCACTCACTCCCCCGACTCCCAGCGGGACGGGGAGAGAATCGGAAGGGTAAGAGTGAGAAAAACTCGTGGGTTGAGATAAAGACAGTTTAATAGAACAGAAAAGGGAGAATAATGATAATAAATAATGATAGAATATACAAAATGAGTGATGCACAATGCAATTGCTCACCACCCGCGCTGACCGATAACCAAGTAGCGATCAGTACTTCCTGGATCACGCCTACCGTTCATATACTGAGCATGACGTCACATGGTATGGAATACCCCATTGGCCAGCTGGGCTGGCTGTCCTGATTATGTTCCCTCCCATCTTGTGTACCTAGCTCAGTCAGTAGGCACGGGAGCTGTCCTTGGACTAGGAGGGCACTTAGCAACAACTGAAAACATCAGTGTGTTATCAACATTCTCCTCATACTAAATCCAAAACACAGCACTAGGAAGAAATTTAACCCTATCCCAGCCGAAACTAGGACAAATACGCAGCTTCATAATTCAGAAAATGAACATGGTTTTCTGCAAATGGGTCAAATTTCCTATGGAAAAACATCCCCACAAGGACAACATCTCCCGAAGGAGACGTCTCTGCAGGACACGCTGCAGATGCATTTGCTGTCCACCCGTGCCGTAACTTGTTGCCCCCAAGTGGCCCAGAGAAGACCTCTCCCTGCCTCCTCCCAACCCTTCAACATCCACCCCATCACAGCCAAGACAGCAGACTATACAACAAAGGGCAACTTCCACAAGTTGTGGCCTGGGAGGATCGTGTAGGACACTGGGGAAAGCTTTCCTACAAGCAAGGTGGTACAGTGTTGAAAGGGGTCACCTGGAGAGGTGCTGCTGCTGGAGACTCCGGCAGTCCCTCCTGGCCAGTATTTCGGGGGCTCTCCCTTGGGTCCTGCTGTGCTGTAGGAGATGCTGATAGCCTGGCTGCTCCCCCAGGACTTCCCAGCCTTCCCCCCCCAGCTTCGCTCCGCCAGGTCCCCACTATGGACCACGTCTGGATGATCTTCCTCAACTCCCCTTGTTATGTCCCCGAGCTTCCCAGGAAACGCAGTGCACGGCCTGGGGAGACACCAAGGTCAGGGCAGCTCTGTGCATGGTGAGGAAGGCAAAGGCATGGGGGGGTTGAGAAGACACTAAAGAAGAACAGACAGATGATACAAACCACCTCTGAGAGCAGCTTTTTAGATGCGTGTGATTTAACCATCCATAGACACCGTTAACTTTAATAGGAAGCAGCAGAACTGAACAACCCATTGATGCAAAACCTAAAAAAAAAAAGACCAGAAAACACCTGGTTCAACTAAATATTTGCAGTTTGCTACTGGACACCCCCCACAAACACACGAGACCCACACGGCCATACACGCAATGTGATTCACAAAGGAGACTGCAGGAGCCCGTAGCGATGCCGTGCTCTCTAGGCATGGACATGTGCAACCACTGAACGTGGCAAGATAGCGGCTGGCCCAGACGATGCTGGGAGCCGCTGATGAGGAGCAGCTGAATCCTGAAGAGGAAAATGCAAGGAGCTGGGAGAAGACCAGCCTGAACAACGTCACCATTTATTTTTTCCAGATTTATAGCAACGACTCTTGAGAGGATGTAATGCCTCGAAACCTTTGATCAAAGGTCTGGGTGCCCACAGGGGCGAGGAGGGAGCCTGCAGAGAGCGTGGGGCTCCCAGCCTGCTGCTCCCTCCCCACCTCCCCATCCAGGCAGCCACGCACACGCTCATCACCCCACGTGCTTACTTTAAAGTAAAAATGCCTGAAACAGGAGACAGCTCAAACGGATTTTATCATTGTATCCTGCACATATCAAGTGAAATCAGAAAGGGGGAGGAGCAGCCCACAAAATAAATAAGCATTTAACCTTGTGATGAAAGAGTCAGAGTCTTGGCTTTGGGGGTGCTGAGGAAGCGCTCATTAACACTGGGAAAATTAGTGAAACTATCAGTGAAGTGAAGCGGGACACGTTGCGCCGCAGGAGAGCACAGGCAGGAGATGAGGGGGGACCGGCCATCTGCAGCCACGGCTGAGCTGACGATGCCTGACGGGACACGTGTGCCAGTCCATATCACAGCAAAAAAAATTAACTTCATTAAAAGCCCCTGTTGGGTGTAAGCCCAGGTTGGGTGTAAAATGTGTCTGCAGCAGAAGCGGGGCAGCACGGGAAGAGCAACAGCTCAGCACCGCTCCCCACCACACTCAGCATCGTCACGCTGGCTGAGAAGGGTCCTAAATCCACAACGGTTTCGAGCTAAGGGATGCCACCGCTTAACCAGTTACCCCTTGAGCTGTGGCAACTGCTTAGATTCACGCACTGCTACTGCATCAAACATAAGGCAAAGCACAGCCTGAAAGCTCTTCCAGGTAGGTTTGAACTAACCGGTCTAATGTCATACTTGCAACAGTACAATGGGCAGCAGCTCAGCAAGCTCTGCTAACCCAGCGCTCCTCAGATTGCATCGATCAAAGAAGGTTTTAAGCTGCTACGCACAATCCTAACCCCAGGATCAGTGTTGATTTAGCTGAACTACTGCAAAACCTGGAGGAAGCTTCGTTGCAGGGACCTCACAAGTGCTAACCAACTGCTGGTAGCAATTAATTGCTGCCGAAAACGCTGCCTGTGCCTGAGCGCCCCGCTCGCCCCGGGACCCAGCTCCCCGCCGGGGCAGCATCGGGGCAGCCCACCCTTTCGTGTTTCCTATCTCCCAGCCTGGCCTCTGGGCTTTGCCCTGGTTTTGCCTCTTTGCAAGATCCTTCGGCTTGACAGAGTCATCTTGTCATGTTGGACTCAACTGCCTTTTCTCAGAGCTGATCAATTTGCATCATGCAAATTACCCAGGGTGGAGGTAAACTTCGTTAGTGGCAGAAAGGGGCATTCAGATGGTTCCTTTTATGTTTCACAGGTCATTTGCATCCTTATTCTCTGCCTTTAGGGCAACTCCCTGTTGACTGAACACCTGCTTTTAGCTGCCGGGAAGCAGCTAAAAAACCTCCTTCTCCACCCACCCCAATTCACACCCTATTTAGCCGGTGTCACTGAGACTTGCAAAACCCTCCCCACTTCAGGCAGGTTGCTCATTTTATCTTGGTCAAGATGGAGATGAGCACACTCTCCTGCTTAATGTGTCCCAGAATCCCAAAGCATCCCAGTAAACCAAGGAAAAACCCAAGGAAAGCAGAGAGCCTCGCACTAAGTCACAGGCTCGGTGGCTCCACATCTCTAAGCCCCGAACTGATGTCCGAGGCGTCAGCCTGGCACAAAGATCCTTCCAAAGAAGGAGGGGTGGAGAAGGGAAGCCAGCTGGAATGAACTTTATGACGGAAAAGCCAGCCAGACGGCCAGCAGCCAAGTAAAAATGAGGCTCTTCGCTGGGAACCACTGGTACTGCAGAAACATCACCCCTGCTTAGACACAGCACTAGGATCCTCTGTTATATTGCTTGTCCTTAACATAATCATCATCACAACTCCAAAGACTCAGTTTATCCCTATTCTCTGGATGGAGAATCGAGGCACAACCTGAGAGCAAAGAGACCAGCAGAAGCAAGCATCGAACCCAAGGGCACCATGAGTCCCTGCAACATCTTCTGGTCCGCAAGGTAGACAGATGGAAGGCAGAAGACATATGTGTCCCTCACTTGGACATGGCCAGGGCTCAGGCAAAGGGCAGTGACCACGCAATTTCACTGTGACAGCGTTTCCCTCACTATAAAAAGGAGCGTTTCCTCTCTCCAATGACTAGTAACACAGAAAAGCTAACAGTAAACTGCAGAAGAAACTCTTTGTATAAGAAACACGCACACTCTCTCTCTCTCTCTTTGTCCACTTAAAATGAAACAAGAGTGACGTACTGCAGCAAATTATATTTGTTCCTTGATTTAAGGTGACAATCTTGAGGATGCACCATCAACATCAATCCCTCTTTCTTAACACAGGGCAATGGGCTGCACCTCTGAGAGCATATTGAGGGCATCAGCAAAAACAGAAGCGTACCCAAAATCTTCCAGAGTTGCAGCTGCTTAGGTACAACAGCTTGTACACCTAAGTTTTAACCTTTTCTACTCGACATCTATCCACACTGCAATACGGACTAGCAAGCACATGCTGAGCACTCCGCAAGCACACACAGAAAACAACGTTCCTGTGCCCCCCAAAAAAAGCTTACGGTGAGGAGGTGAAGCAAAGGAGGCAGCCCAGCAAAGGCAGACGGATATCTGGAGGGAATTTCCCCTGCACAGGAGATGCAGCAAAGTGCACAGAAGCTCTCGAGGGAGATGCTAATCAACAGAGCCCTGACACACAGGTCTCAGCTCTTCACGTTACCGCACCTGCCGGCTGCTGCACCGCAGGAGTTACTGGGATGTGGATGCTCCCGCTACAGGTGTCGGTCTCCCATAGGCACAGGGTACGCATTGCTCCAAACCCTCCCACAGCCGAAAAGCCACAAGCCGCGTTACTTGCAAAGCCAGAGCCAGAGTGGCTCCTGGGCTGGTTCCCAGGAGGTTCGCAGGCAGCCCCAGCAGCCTCCCCGGGCTCTCCATGCAGCGGCTCCTGGGGCTGGAGTCATCCCCTGGGGCTGGAGTCATCTTGCTGGTCCCCACTGGGACTGCTACAGCCAGTGTGAGATGACCCAACCCAGCTGGACTGCAACTGCCTCAGCAATGATACCCTATCCTTCAGGAACGTAGTTGTGCTGCCAGTCAGGGTGTATAAACGCTGAGAGCAGGCTCAGACAAGTAGCTCACAGATTTAGGCTGTGTCCAAACCTTGAAGAAAATTTAAGGGCAGCTTAGGAGAGGCCCAAGCTTTCATCCAGTGGGTTTGGACATCCCAAGCCACCGGTAAGCACCCTGAACGCCAGTCCTCCTACGCAGGGTGCAAACATTACGCACGCGTTGCAGACCCTACATCCAAACAAGCTGTCCCGGCTGCGCTGACAATGCAGAGAAGCAGGTATTGTAGGGAATGATTCATCCCACACAGATGCCTACAGCAGGTCAGGGTCAGGTGCTTCCTAAAAATATCCATTTCCCTCCAGCGACTGTAAAAGGAGGCTGGGGACGGGTTCAATTGCAGGTAATTGCAGCAGAGGTCTCTAAATCTAGAGGAGCAGAGTCCCCTGCTGTGAACCCCAAATGCAGCCAGAAACACGGTCTGCGTGATGCACAGACCTCAGCATACTTGAGATGATAGTCTCCAGCCCTTCTGAGACCCCTGAGCACATCAGCAGTCTAAAATCATCCCATCAGCCCTGAACAGGCAAAATACAGGGAAACCCTAACAAAAACGAAGCCCGGAGGTTCAACAGAAGAGGTCTCACCCAAGGGGTCCAGGGAAGCGCAGGAGGGCTTGTACCTCTGGGCTTACGAGTGCTGAAAGCTGTCACCACTCACCTCATTTCCCAGGAAACCCTGGCAGGATTTGACCTCCCTTCCACATGCTCCTCCTGTCTCCTTTTCGCAGTCAACCGAGACCTATACAACATCACAACAAAAGAAATGTCAGCAAGCCCAACCTTGTCCCCTCCCTCCAACCGAAAAGCTTCATTTCCTCAGTCCTTCAAAATAAGGCAGCACTGGAAAGCAATTATATATAAATTGCGGCTTATATAGCTACTTAAATATTTTATATATATAAAAAATATATATTATCTATTTAAATCGATATATAAATTGGGGAAGGAAAGGAGCCCCCTGCGAGCGGCCGAGGCGGCAGCACTCTCCTCTGTGGCAGCGATCGGACCAGCATCAGGGATGGAGCCCTACAGCCTGTCCCACGAACACCCAAGATGACCCAGCAACAGGGCACCAAAGCGAGCATGACGAGGTCCTCCTGTGACGTTCACTGTCAGCTCTAAAGCAATCCCTCAAACGCTCCTAAACAGCAATGGGAGGAAACACAGCCAGGAGCGGCAGGGAGCTCGGGATGGTGAAGAGATGCCCTTCTTGTGGTGCTCTCCCAGGGCTGGCCAAGAGCTGCGAGGACAAGGGGTGGAGGCAGCAGACCCCTGCTCCATGACCCAGAGCATCCCAGCAGCATCACCCAGAGGATGTGGGCTTTTCCTAGCAGTGACGCCCCAGCCTTGCTGACACCCCACCGTACAGCCCGAGGGTGGCACAGGACAGCCAGAGGGACATCAGGCTGTTGCTCAGGTGCCCAGCGCCGTGCTGAGCAGTGGTCCCAGGGGTCTGTTTTCTCCCACCATCTACATCCCCATCCTCTCTTTCCTCTCAGGCCACGGGATCCCTTGTTGGGGCAGTCATATATCACACAGTCATATATCACACAGCCGCTCTGGCTGCGTGAGCTTGAGGCAGAGCAGGGTAAGGGGACCTTTATTACCATCAGAATAGCCTCACCACTCAGCCTACTTAACCCAGCCACATTTGCACTGCTAAATTTGGGAGAGTATGAGAAGCATTCCCGCAGAACTGGAGGTGGGGGAGGGACAGGCAGGCTTTTGGCCTCCTTTAACTGCCTGCCAAGCGCTCTGTAATTCAAAGTCCACGTCAGGGATGCCACCCCAAGCTGCACAGCAATGGCCCAGACCCAGCAAACCTGGAGATCCAGTGCCTTAACCCCTTCGAGTCAGCATCTGAGCTTGGCTATTTTAAGAAAATGATTGAGTCGGGCTTTCTGAAACAGAGAAACAGCTCCCACTGTAATAACAGGTTTCCTGGAGGCATGTGGGGGGGGAATTCGGGACACCCCCGTGCAGGAAAGGAGGCCCTCAACATTAGATAGCCAAGTTTGAAGACCCTGCCCTGAAGGGATGCAGTGCTCAGCTTCTTAACAGCTAGCAGCAATCCTGACATTCAAACCGATTTAAGAAGTTGTGAATGACTAATTTCGGGTTTTCGGATTCGCTACTCAGGAAAGACAGCATCAGCACCAGCAGCAAGAGGGGGCCACCATCCCTGGCAGCACGTGGAAACATTGCCCTGACCTGCAGCACAGGCACCTAAAAACAACTGATCCCCAAGCCTTGCTTCTGAGACCGTAGAAGGAAATTAAACCTCTATTTCACTGGCGGGAACAGGAAGGAAATGCAGGTTACGGTAATCTTTCTGGGCCCATTTTCCATAAACACCATCAGCACCTGCCCCCTCCTGAGGATGCCCAGAGAAATCTGCCCTTGGAAACCCAACCCATGAAACGTCGGTGGGGGGGGGTGGGGGTGTTCCTGCCCACATCCAACAAATAAAAACGTTAATTAATCCCAGAGGGTGCTAAGTCCAATTGTGTACAAGGTGAGCCTGAAATCTTCCCCAGCGCCCACACTGAGACGTTCGAGGGAGCTTTTGAGGAATCCAGGCGTGAGCCCGGGCAACTGGCCGTGGAGCTACGGCTGCTCTCCTGGGACCTTTCCCAAGTGATTCACATGCACACCAAAAAAAAAACCTAGGCTTGTTTGCTGTAAAACTGGGCATCAAACGCTCTGACATCAAGAAGGATGATTAAAGACAGTTGAGTTACGAGGAAAGATTAAAAGAACTAAATATGCCCAACTTGGCTAAGCAATGAGTAAGAGAGACGTGATAAAAGACTCCAGGCATCTGAATGAAGGGAGTGGCATGGCATTAAAGGACTGAATAAAATATCTTTCTGAGAAATGGATCCATCAACGATCTCCCAAGAGATAAGGTATAAGCCTCATTTTTTAGGCATTTATAAAACCGGTTGCTAGAACTGAGGTTTTTGAGGAGAAATCCACATTGCCCCGAAGGGAGCACGCATCAAACCTTTTCATCTCTGGCACGGGGTGCTGCGAACAAAGCACGCGATGCCACAAGGGAGCACAGGGAACTTGGGAAGTGGCAAGTATTTCATTCTGCCTCATCCAAGAAACAGAGATACACTTTTTCACTATAAAATTTAAGAAAAAAACACAATTCATTTCCACCCTTTCTTTTTAATTCAGCAGCTCTAATCCATAATGTTGAGCTTAAAAAAAAAAAAAAAAAAAAGGGAAAGTAACCACCAACCCATTCAAAATGAACAGGTCTGGGGGTCTTACAAGTACTTGAATTTTTCCCCCAGTAATTAAAGATACGTGGGGTACCGCAGAGGCAAGAGCCCGGCTTGACCTGGGCAGTGGTGCTCCCAGGGACTGCGAGCCCGGCAGCTCTCCGGACCCAGCCAGACCCAGCACACACATGGGCAAGATAACAAAATCCTGGAAAGCATTTCAATACCTGGGTCTGCTGAGACTGCACCCCTTGGAGAAAGTACCCTCTGAAACCCAGGGACCTGATAGGCTTTATAAAGATTGGAAGTAAGCCCTAGGCCCTGAGAAAACTGCCCGGGACTGAGAGCTAAACCTGTTACACTGGCTTTACCCCAAAAATCCATGTATAATGCATGCAACGTACATACCTATCTAAATACTGAATCTGTGAAGCCAAAGCAGTGGATTTTGTGTAATTTCACATGATGTCCAGCCATACGAGGGTCTCCTGAACATCTCCCCCCAACGCGGACAGAGGGATGTACCCAAGGGAAGGACCTTGACCTGGTCAACAGTATTCACTGAATACAGACATGTGCAGGGTGAGGTTTCCAGGAACACCAGCTTATCAATTAATTTGATGTGCCTGGGGGTTGCAATTGACCCCCAAATGTTCTTTCAGGTGCTTCTGCCCCGATATTCTTGATGTAACTCAACCACTGGGTATGATTTACAAAGCTCAGCAGCATCCCAGATTTGAGTCCCTGAGAGACTCCTTCATCCTCAACAGGGAAAAGCCAAAAGATATTTGCTGATGGAGCAATTTTAAATCCCAGTTAAATTCACATAATGGCCATAAATCATCAAGAAGGTGGTCCAGTCCCAGCTCCCCCTGCCTCCCCTGACCTGGTGAGTCAATGCAGGGCAATTGGGTCTAAGAGAAAACTAGCTAGGAAAAAAAAAAAGGTGAATAATTTTCTTCTACTTAATTCCCTAAACCAGTTCAGTGGGGTTCAGGCAAGAAATCTTTCCCCTTTTGGCATGAGTGAGATCAGCTGAACTGCAACATGTGACCGCAATCCAAGGCAACCTTTGTTTGCAAGACCAAGAGTGGATCTTTTTGATTTATTTTTTTTTTTCCCCCTTTCCCACAGCAAGCTCTTAAGTCTGTAACTGCCTTTCTCCATGGGAACAGGAGATCCACCATTTACTGGCCGGTGAGTTTTATTCCAGAGTTGAAACGGGATGTTCACAGAGGATTTTATTGTAGTTTTTTTTAATAAGTAGAGCATTTTAGTATGCAGTGAATCTTCTTGCTTTATGCTTGCGTGTCTCTTTGGGAGGCTGAAGTCCAACACCAGGCTGCCAGATTCTTTTTATATATTGAAGAAACATGATTCCACACAATCTGAAAGGCAGGCCAGCATAAAAAGACCCGTTCAAAGTGGAGGAAGCTCTGCACTTACAGTTTGGGATGAAAAGGGGAAAATTAAAACATCTAAGAGAGATTATTATACCTTCTATCAAACCTTCCTCTTCCCATACAGAATCAGCTGCCTCCATCACTGCAGCAACACTGATGCTCGAGATAACCAGGCTCAGGGTATCACTGTCACAGGCTCGCAGGTTGGATTCAGACAACTCCTTCCTTTCCTTTTGAAGTTAATTTTGGGTATCCCCGCTCAGGCCACGACTGCATTTTCACTCTGCTCTCATCACGCATTCAGACAGACAGACAGACAGCCCTAGCAGCCCTCGCAGCCAGCGTGGCAGAAGGGCAAAGCCCCTCTCCGGCCCACAACTCATCCTTACACGGATGGCTTTAGGGAGCGGAAGAAGGAAATGTAAAATTTTGACTCGTGCAATTCCCATTACAGGGAAATGGGGAAATTTCCCCATTCACCTAGTTAACCTGCCTCCCAAAACACAGCGAAGTTTCTACTATTCAGAACAGTGGGTTGGGATAACCCATGCATAAGAAAAAAAGGAGAGAGGCTTGAAAGAGCAGCAGGTCCTGATGCAGCGGTGCATCTCCTGCATCACTCGCCCAAACGTGCAGTGCTGCAGCGAGGAGTGATGGAGAAAGGTGAGCCCAGGTGCGGCCCATGCACCCCCACCATGGTGAGGGAGGGCGAGGGGGAAGGTGTAACCCAAAAAAACCAAAAAGCTGGATCCCTGTGGCACAGACGGTGCGCATGCCCTGGTACCCAGTGGGACCGCAGCTCGCTCCTGTGCTACAGAGCCCTGGTATCCCTGCGGAGCCGGCACGGAAACCACTCCATGTCCGGGACAGTCCCTCTGAAAGCCAGGGGAGAGCTGACTGTACCATTAACGACCTACAAAGAAAGCCACTTGCTGTTACTCTTTTTTTACTTGCGAAGAGCAGCAGAACCCGATCCTCGGTGCAGAGCTCTGCAGGGTGCAGACGCTTCCCCGCTCACACGCCTGCCCAGCCTTCCCCGGCGCAACGACCGCTGCCCCAGCCGCGACAGCGATTCCTGTATTCCTCCCTTGCTAAAATAATGTAGCGGGGCGCCTTTTGGTGCTTAAGAGAGGCGGTTGCCAGCACAATCTCGGAGAACATCTTGCTTTCCAACAGACTGAGCCTCGGGATATCTTCGGAGCTGCCTGGGAAACACACGCTAATGTATTCTGCACGTGGGCAGCGGGGCGACAGGCTCCGACCCCGGCTGGATCGGCAGGCGGGCAGGGAAGCATCTTCTGAGAGACGTCAGAAAGAATAAAAAGCAGGAACTGGCAAGGACAGCCCGTTCAGCACCGAGGCACAGAAGACAACCAGCTCCAGAGCCACCTCTCCGGGCTCCCGCAGGATGAGCCCCAGGAGGGAGGTGTGTGCTGGGAAGCGGCCAGTTCCCCACGTCCTTCCCGAGAAATGCATTTCTCACCCTGACACACACATTTTGGTACCCAAGTCAATCCCCGCTCCCACTCAGCAGAGCCTTTGCCAGCAGCCGTTTTCCCTGGGTATTTTCCAAATGCTTATCCAGAGCTTCCCATCCTCCCTCTCTCCCACGACAATAACTGCTATTTTATTTTTGCTCAAGGTCTGAAAAGGTGCAAGAGAGAAATGAGTGGTTTTCGAGTTTCAGGAAGATGGGCACCTCTGCCTGTTCGGGCAGCTGCTCCTTTGCTGGGGGAGAGGGGATGCACTTGCCCTGTGCACAAAGCTCTTGGAGGGGGAATGGAGCGGGACGTAAGCGCCTGGACCGCTGCTGGCAGCCTGGAAAGAGTTACCGCCGGGCTCGGAGGATTTCTGCCTTCCCAACAAGGCGGCCGGGGTGAAGAATGCAAGTGACGCAGCAGCATCCTGCCGGGAGAGAGGGGAAAAAAGTAAAAAAAAACTCAAAAAATAAAAAAAACTAAAGCTCTTTGGATGAGGTTCAGGATGACTACACTTTTACTGTAAGTGTTTAGTAACTCGGAGTCACATAACTCTTCTCTGCCCACTTGGGGCCACAACACACAGATTACAAGCTACAAGAAACGCTTCACACACACACACACGGCCGAATCCCCCATCCGAGGGAGGACAAAAAAACCTTTAACAAATTAAGCTGCGTTTCCCATTTAAGCAGAGCCTGATCGCTATTTATTTAACAATTTTAAAGTGTTATTTTAGCCTTCCTGGTTTGTGTGTGTTGAGAGGCTGTTCCTGGGACAGGAGCCAAAGTCGATTAGAGCAACCCGGCAGCCGGGGAGGGAGGGAAGAGCGGGGTGGAAGAGCGGAGGAAGGCGCCGGGGCAAGGTTTCACCGCGGGGACGGTCACCGGCAGCCCCCAGCCGCGGAGCTGGAGGGAGGAGAGCGGAAAATTGGGGACAGCAAGGGGGAGAAGGAGCCGGGGTGGAGAGCACTGCCCGGTCCATCGCCATTCGGTGGTTGTCGGCAGAGGCTCCTCACTTTCGGCACACTGATGCTTTGCCCCGAGCAAGCGTGCCGGGAGATGAGCAGATGAAAGCAAAGCCGCGGCAGACCTGCACGCACAAGCATCCACCCCGGGAGGATGAGAGAGAGCTCTCCGCAGTGGGGATGCCCCACGCGGGTACCACCCCGGCGAGGCGCTGAACCCGCCTGAGAGATGCTTTCACAGGAGAACCGAGCAGAGGATGGATGATCCACTGGGGTACAAATGCTGTTTGGTATCCACCTGCTCAGCACACCCTGCAGCACCAACAGCCCCGGGACAAACGCATCGAGGGAAGAACAACAACATTAAACATCTCCCTGTGGGTATCAGATAAGTCCCACTCTGGGGTCCTGCATCCTACTCCTCCTGCCATCACTATGCTTCTAGGTCATTCTCCAGGAACGATCTTTGGAGCTGGCAGGCAGAGGCAAGACGGATGCTGGTGAAGCAAGATGGATGCTGCCCCCAGATGAGCAGCTTTCCTGCCTGGATCAGGGGAAACCGACCTGGTACCCGCTGATGGGGGCTGTGAAACACGTAGCTTGGACCACCGCCAGTCCCTTCCACCTCCACACTCCCAAAGTGAACCTTTTATCAGTTAACACGAGACCCCCTCTTTCACCTGTATCGAAGCACAAAATGCTGCTTTAATCACCAGTTTCCCCCAAAGAGCTCGAGGGCTCCTCAGCTGTGCTGGCTCCAAGCACGGGTGCTTCCTCAGGCTCACGTGCCCCACCACCACCGCTGCCATCGGCCCGGGGCTGGTCGGCGGCGAAACCGTAACGGTTATTCTCCATCCGTAGCACAGACGGAGGGTGATGTGAGAGGGAAACCTGGCTCATGCCCAGCTCCTCTCCTCCGACACACCTCTCTGCCCACCAGACGTGGGTGGGTAGAAGGACAGATGCAGACGCGGGGTCTCCCCTGGACCAAGCATGAGCAGACTCCTCCACATGGCTTTTCAAGCCCAAGCAGACAGAGGAAGAGTGCACGTGCCAGCAGGAGCCATGCTAAAACATGCTGATAGTAATGATTTAGGGGTGCAAATCTACAGAAGGAGAGAGCCAAAACACAGGGACCACCAGAGAGGAGCTAAAATGCACCAACAGGTTAGAGGAGCCAGCGACAACCCCGACACTTCCAAGAGCTGGGCAAAAGGGCTGCGTGTGGCCAGAGATTTCAGTAGACACAGCCACCACGACCACCCCACGGACTCACTAATACAAGCACGGTGGTGTGCTCGGGCATCACGACCCCGTCCTCCAGAGACGTTCCCAAGCGAGGTTCCCACGTGAGCACCAGGAGCAGGACTGGCAGCCGCGACAGTGCGTTAGGCAGAGCAAGGTTCAGCGCAGACCCGAAGCCGGGGCTGCCCCGAGGGGCCCCGGCCGGCGGCATGCAGGCAGGGCTGTTTGCCGGAGGACTCGGTCGCTGCAGCTCTGCAGGAGGAGTTTCTCCTTCCCGTGCTGGCCGGGCAGAGGCAGTGACCCAGCCCAACCCAGAAGCCTCACAGCTCCTGCTAGTCCCATTTTATTTTAGTTTTTTTAATATGACACACGTGTTATTGCACAGAGAAACACCCGGAAAATGCAGGGCAAGGGTGATGCTAGCAAACAGCACGTCTGTGCACGACAAGAGTGACCAGCGGGATACAGGCTCCCCGCAGCGGCTCTGCAGGCAGTGAGCCTGCCCCGCGTCTCAAGGCCAGTGCGCTCCCCTCCACCCCCCCATCACCACCTCGGAGCCGGGCTCAGCACCCTCCGGGTGCTTACTCTCCTTCGCTCTTGTTTTTGGGAAGTAACAGAGCACTGAGGAAGGTAACAGATGGGAAAAGGAGCAGAAAGCAATCCTAGACCAAAATCCACCGTGCGGCTGGGGGGGCAAGCGGCTGAAGGAAGCGAACCGAGGAAGAGACACAGCAATCCCAGAGACATAATTCTGTTGCTCCAGAAGTGCAAACTTGGAAGGAGCCATGGGGGAAATAAAGCTCACCCCCAGTGCTTGAGGCTCACCCTGCCCCTTTTGAGCATTCGAGAAAATAAAGACCTTCAGCATGGCCCAAACCACCCACCGCATTTTGCAGAAGATTGGTTTTCCGCGTGCCCAAAGACACGTCCCCGAGATGCCACTATAACTTGACTAACCGTCTTGAAGAGCTCTGAAGCTCCGCTATCAGCAGTCCTGCCACACCAGCCTGCCACAAGCCTGCCATCCAGCAGACCTCATTTGGTGGTCACTCCTTTTGATACTACCTGGTGCGTAGGAACTGCCTGGGGGTTTGACTTCTTCCCGGTGTAAGCCCCAGTCTGGTAGCCTCGAAAAGGCAAGGAACGGCAAATGGCTTGTTCGCTGCTTCACTTTCTCTGTACCCTTTTTAAGACAAATTACCACGCTTCCTTTATTTTTTAAGCAACCTAGATCAACACAAGTCAGATTCAGTGCCAGCATGTCACACATCACAAGCGAGCACAGCAAGCATTTGTATTTTTTTTTTCAGGGGAATTTTAGCATCAACTAAGCTAGAACTGAAGCCTAGATCTTCCTAGCAAGGCTCACATCTACATCCTCCAAGACAGCAGGCACAGACGCTGTGCTCTGCGCTGTGCAGGGATGCAGCCAGGCAAGGGAACCTTGCAAACCTCAGGGGAAAGCTCTGCAGCCTACAAAAAAAGACCAGGCGTACCCAGTAGGTCTGCCTATCTATGATCTTCCTCTTTGAGGCACTTTTATATCCTCCTGTGATTTTAAAACCCAGCACACACTCTTTCAGCTTTGATGCTATGCGTTCTATCAACCAACCAATACCAGAATATCCTTTCTTCTTGCAGTAAAATCCCTCTTTTCCCTGGGGGGTACAGCTGGTAGGGCAGAACAGACCAGGCATTTAGCATTTAATCATAAGCATAAGTATCAGCTTGAATCATCTAGGCTTGCATGGCTCCAGAGCATTCCCACCGGCTGCAAACACCAGCCGAGTAACATCACCGTCAGACGGCAGTTGCAGGGGTATTTGGTTTAGCATCCGAGGGGAGGAAATCATCAGCTTGCATCACAGCACAGAGTGACCAATTTGTGGTCAACCAAACTACTCCCAAGAGCCGAAAAACCAAGTGTAATGCGGTAATGTCAGAAATTTGGATTCAGAACAGCAGGAGGTGTTGGGACACTCAGCCTCAGCAGGACTGACGGGGGCAGAAGCCATGCCAAAATCTGGATGCAAAGGCTGCAGGAACGCTGGGCCAGAAAGGACTTCAAACAGCCACCCAGCCCCGAACCCTCTCTTGGCTTGTCTTCATGCCGCTCTCCAAGGCAACACCAGCGCAGCTCTGCCAAGAAGGAAGCAGGACTCGGTGCAGTTCCCAGCGACGAGCACCGCTCGCCCCACCATCCGGGAAGGGCTGCTGGGCTGCTAACAAAGCAGTTTCTAACGCTTTTTGGGCCAACTCCAGCATCACTCATTCTCCTTCACCGCCACCACCAGGAGCTGGAACCTACACTTTGAGAAACGCCAGCCCACCCCGCTGCTACCAGGCACGATGGAGACGATGCACTGGAAGACAGTGTCCAGAGAAGCACCTCCCTGTACGCAATTTTCTTCTAGTCCTGTCCTCAGATATGGAGAGATACTGGGTGCCGCACTGCACTCCTCATACCACCTTCCTGGATGTCTCAGATCTGCTGCATTCCCTTCAAGTCTCAACTCCACCAGGTGCTCAACCACCTCTCCTCTCCCTGCCCTCCTTCCTTCCCCCTGCGTGCCATCTGTTGTGCAGGCAAAACCGCGTACCCACACTTTGATTTTGGAGACACTTTTCAGCTTTTCCTATACTAACAAAAGTTCCTTGTCCCAGTTCACAGTGTGGACAGACAGGTTGTGGCTACACAACTGACCACATGCCGAGCCAACACCAGGAGAGCAGAGATACCTGGCTCCAAATTTACTGCTGAAGACAGCATCCCATCCAACCATGGCCTGACACCTGTGGGTTGTTTTTTTTTTCCCCCCTAGGTTTAACATATGCAAATCTTCCAGCTATTCCTCAGAAGTGAAGTTTCCAAACAGAAGCTTCATCTTCCCAAGCCGCCTGCTTTCATATTAAAAATAGAGGGGCTGAGCCTGGATGCTGTATTTCAAGTGAGGTTTTATATGACAACCGAGATTGAATTATTACCTTTGCGATTTTTCTGTGGGCTATTCAAGACCTGCCTTTCTTGTAACAGCATCCAACTGTCGATTCACAACCAGCTTGTGATTCACTGCAGCTCCCGGACCCCTTTCTGCAGTTAACCTATTACTGCTATTTTGGATACATGCATCTGATTTCCATGAGCACTGTTTTGCACTTGTCTTTATTGAATTTATTTTTCTTGTCATCAAACCACCCCTGCAGCTCATTAAGACAACTGTAAGAGAAGATGCTATCACCTAAAGTACCTACAATGTCTCTGGTTGCATTTCATCTTTTGCATCCTCTGCAGTCTACCATCTAATCTGCTACAGACCCTCAAAATGCCTTCCTGATTCAACAGCAGACCATTTCTCTTAGCTTCTTAAGTACCCATTTATGATGATTTCATCTTCAGCACATTTCCCGAGTTTGTTCATCAAGCTGTCGGGATTTCCTCAAGAACTGCTCAACAGCTTTCAACACTTTTTTTGGTAAAGTCACTAAAATACCAGACTTGGTATGAGTTTGCCTAGTAGTTCTCCAAGCTCTCCATCCCTCAGGAGAACTTGCTATACCAGAAGGTATCACAGCTACGAGATGGCAATTCAGACGATACGAGTTCTGCAGTTATTTGAAATTTTCTTTAAAGTCAGATCAAGCAGATCATCCACTCCGCATTCAGGATCAGCATCACCGTTTTTCTTCAAGTCTCACCTACCAGCTGTCTCTCCATTGCTATTTCCCTTGGCTGAGCTAGGACTTCAGGGCTGCAGGAGCTTACAAGGAAAAGCTCACACCCAAAGGGTTAAGACTTGTTTTTTCATGATCTTTAAATCATAAATATGATTTCCACTTGAAAAGGGAACACTTCATCTAACAGACGCAGTGGCTCTGAAAGGTAATGCAGGGCTTTGAAGGAAATTTAAAAAAAAGGAAGCAAGGGGAGAAAGCAAAACAACACTTCCAGAAAGTTTTCCGAAGGAAATGAGTAACCGCTTGTTATTAAATGATAAATCACAGTCCTTGGGAAGTGGCATTGTCTGTGGTTTATTTTTAATGAGAAAACACCCCTGTCACTGGCACAAGGGCTGAACATGCTGACGGGATGGGTCTGTGGAGCCATCATCTCATTCCTGCCATTCCCATCACTTATCAGCAACCAAAATGGCACAAAAAGAAAGTGCATAGAGAAAGTGCTTAAAGAAAAAAAAAATGCACCCAGGACAACAAACAAGGGCTACTGTTTCCATGGAGGGAGGACAGGAGGAAACACCAGAGACCAAGCGGAGGAACCAGATCCCAAGCATAGTCTTAGGCTTTGCTTTTGTTTTCCACATGTGAGGGATGCACACGAAGCCACCAGGAAGCAAATATGTGCTGACCCCAATGTCCCCACAGGGGTCTAGGTGACCTCCCACGTGCACTAGCATCCTCTGCGTCCCCACGATGGGGACGCGTTGGGCACGCAGCCACGGTAAACCCCTCGGCCTCTTTTCCCCGCGGTCTGCCACCGAGACAGGGCTTTCTGGGGAAGCACCTGACGCTGCAGCTCCGCTGATGCTGAGCACTTCAAAGGTGTAATTAGCCTCATTTTATGCCGATAAATGAGTCCCAGATTCCTGTGGCAAAGTGACTCGCCGACTGGGAACAGGCACACGGTGTCAAGGCAAGGGAAGCAGAGCTAGCTGGAGGCTCAGCTACAGGCGCAGCCTCAAACCCAGTCGGAGGGACCACAAGCTCTCAGACACCCCGCCGTCACACAGCAAGCCGCCTTGCACACCAGCAAGGAGACTGTTTTTGGCACCTTGCGCCAAGCCCAACCGGCTCCCAAGCCCCAACACCAAGCATTGCCGAACCCAAGCCACAGGGTTCAGCTGCAGACCCACGTCCCCCACGCGCTCAAGCCAATTCTGATCCAAAACCACACACACAGCCCCGAACTTTCCAAGCTGCACCAGGAACGAGCAGGACCCTATGACCGACTCGCTGAAATACAACGCGCTATGTCTAATTTTACTGTGAGGGTGACCGAGCACTGGCACAGGGAGGTTGTGGAGTCTCCATCTGTGGAGATATTCCAAAGCCACCTGGATGCGGTCCTGGGCAACTGGCTGTAGGTAGCGCTGCTTGGGCTGGGAGGTTGGACCAGATGACCTCCAGAGCTTCCAGCTTCAACCATCCTGTGATTCTGTAATTGCAAAAATGTACTGCATCGCAATCCTGCACGTTAAATTAGCCTTCACTGACCTGGTGCAAAAAAGACTGTAATTATTCAACTTCTCAACTATTTCTGCCATTCTTTCCATAGATGAGGTTTAAGCCTTTTTTTTCCTCCCTTCCTCTTAACAGGAACGCAACCCCACAGTTTGCAGGAGATTATATAACACACACACATCACTCTTCCAAAACAGCGTCTGAAAGCGTTTGTTTGATGATTTTTTTTTTCCTCCCCCCCCATAAACCACCACCCTGCTGGTCTCATTCATTGTGCGGCATTTTGCAATGAAGCGTAAAAACGGTATTAATCATAGCTCTGAAAAAACACAAACTTCTTCTCTGAGGTTTGAAGTAACCATTTGGAAGGAAAACTTCCAGGAGCCAGAGGGACTGACAAGGCTGGAGACTAAAGTCCTTCTTTTCAAAGGCCAAGTGTATCCCAATATATCCCTTGGACAGCTGCCCCGAGCCAAAGCTATAATACTTTATTCTTCAGTTCAAGTAGCAAGAAGGAGATTTGGTACAAAATCAGGACAAACACACAAAGTGAATGGGGAGGCTTAGCGGGCAAATGTGTCGTAAATCTAACCGGAGGCTTGAGCTCTAACTACAGCTTTGGTGAGGATCGATGTCTGAAGGCTCAGCTGTCTCTCACCTCCAGGATGCTGCAGGGATTGGGGCCAAAATGACCAGGTAATGGCACCCATCCCTCACAGGCAGCACCCGAGCATCCCGGACCGAGCGCTGGCACTCACCCGCGGCAGAGTGCTGCTTCAGCAACAGTCAGAAACACAGGGATCTGCAAAGGCTATGCCAAAAAGTAAAAATCATTATCATCTTTATGTTTTCTGGCCAAACACCATTGGAGAAAATTACCTTCTACATAAATCAAGCTCTTTGTCCGCCTCCGCAGATTTAGTGCTTCTCGTGCACACAAGGAGGGGCTTCTGTCAAAGACGGAGTTGGGAAAAACCGTGAGGCTCTTTTCCACGTTAGATGCTTTAGCAGAGATTTGCCAAAGGCTTTGGAATCCCTCCGCTTCAGAGGTAAAACATTAATAATTTAAACCCTTCCTTTTAAATTACGAAGGGCACTAAAAGAAACTATTGAAAGAGAAAAACCATCAAGCCCGCCACCGCATCCAACTCAAACACCGACATTTTCTCTCAAACCCCAAAAGTGGTTTCAACGAGCTGGCAAACGAGGATTTTACCTTTTTCTTACCCATCCTTCCCTGACATTTTCTCCTTTGCCATTAATCTTCCAGGCAGAGCAGCTGACCACAGGGACAGGGCACGTCAAGCATCCCGGCGCAGAAAGCCACAGGATGCTGCAACCAGGGGCAGGGGGTGGTGCAAGCAGTTGCAAAGCACCTCACAGGGCATGCCAAATATTTTGGGTTTGTTGTTATATTAGTAGGATAGGATAGGATAGGATAGGATAGGATAGTTCAGTGGGAAGGGACCTACAACCATCATCTAGTCCAACTGCAAGTACTTTGTATTAGAAGAGCAAGTGGAGAGAGAAAGAAAATAATCGATAATTGATCTTTTTTTTTAATCAATAGTCCCAGACTCTTGTGTGCAGTGAAGTTCCCTGCTTATTCAAAGCACGTGTGCCTCTGCCCATCTCAGCTACTAATACCATTTCTTATCAGCGTGTTGCCTTCTTTCCCATTCTTGCAAGAGCTCTGCAAGGTAAAAAAAGGATATTGTCTTCATATTTAAGAGGCAAAAAAGGCTGATAGGGATAGGTCTAGCTTGCTATCGAGGCTTTTGCAAGAGCAGGAACAATGTGGCCACCCAAGATTTAGCGTTGTCTACACAAGCCCCACTGGGGACCCCAGCTCCTTCATCAGCAGCCAGCCCAGGCGCCAGCTGCTCTCCTGGTATCGAGGTGGCCGGATAAAAGCACGCGCTCAGAGACATCCCCCTCTTCCACACAGATGTACGTACTTCAGATGACCGGTCCAAATTTGCAAAGAAAGATGTGTAAGGCCAAGGAACATCATCCATTTACTCCATACCATGGCTCCCCTTGGGCACCCAGCTCAACCAGCCAAGCTGAAGAAGTCCTTTGCGTTGATTTGAATCCCCAATGCAGCCGTGTAAACACTGGAAGAGTGCAACCTCACGTCTCTGCAAAGGATGCTTGAATACACCCTTTTCTTCAGGAAAAAAGAAAGAGGAGGAACAGCTATTCAAAACCTACCAACCAATCGGGTGAGCTAGTGCCATCCTCTGATAGGTTTTTTAGACAGTCACGAACTTTAAATTTATTTTGTCTCCTGCTCCCAGCAGCTTCTGAACAGTGTGCGCTAAATATTTATAGAAGAGTCACTGTTTGTTTAAGTTCAATCCATACTCGCTGAGGTCCAATACGCCCAGATCCCGAAATGACAGCTGATTACAAAAGAGCCTGAAAACATGGCAGAGAGGACTCTGATGCTTACCAGACCTTTCATCTGGACACTTTCTCCAGTGGTTGTTTCGGGGCACCTTTCCCAGCTTCTTTCAAAAGAAGAGCAACTGCGGCTCCTGCCAGCCACAAGCCACGTTTCATCAGATGCTTTGGCACAGCCCTGCTCGGTGCCACGGAGCCCCAGGTTCTGGGGAGCCCCTGACGCGCTCCGGAGCCCGCTCCTCTCCGACTCGCAGTGAGGCGGCTGGATTGCTTCTGGAAATGCAACCAAAGCACCAAGGCAGGGTGCAAACAGCCCTGAGCCCATGCAGCCAACCTGCCGCAGGCAGGGCACAGCACGGCATCACTCCGGCTCAGCAAGAGTGACCTCTCCCTTCTGCCTCTCCTGGATTCAGCAACAGCTTTTCCAATTTACCGTAGTGTCCACTCCAATGGCACAACAAAGTCCTCCCACACCTTACAGAATAACAGGATACCCAAACTTTTTGGCTAACTGGACAACCTGTCAGAAGTCGAAAAGACACCTGTATGTGCCAACACGCTTCTGCTATAAGCCAGCTAAGTCCAACAAGTCACGCGGCAGAGGATGACAGCACCTTCTTGCATGTGCAAGCATTACACAGCTTTACGGGTGAGCCAATAAAAAAATTAGACTGTGCTTCAGACGCGGTGATTTCCATTTATTCATCCCATAGTGTCACGTGGGGGCCCAGTTAAACACTCCTGAGAGTCTTCCATTTGGGGTATAACGGGGGACTCGCCACCACGAAGGTGCATACGAGAGGCGAGGCTATCAAGCGGGCATAGTGCCATGCTGGCATACCCCGATGGAGCATCTCATCCTGCAGATGTTCAGTGTTCAGCTTTGCAAGCTCCCAAGGAACAGCAGAGGCAGGGAGACACCACCCAAGCAAACACACTTCTCAGCATCTTCTGAGGACCACCCAAGGCTGGAAATTCCCTTTGTTTTTATGTTTTCACATAGAAGTTGCCATGTGAGGAACTGAGCAGAAGGTGCTTAATCACCTCAGACGGGTGCGAGGTTGGGACACCTTTGCCTGAATCCAGCTATTTCAAACCCAGCACCTGATTTGAATGGCCCCTTGGATGAGCACACGTTGCTGAAGAACTCAAAACCACCAACAACAGCTATTGCTGTGCTCATCCCATCAAAATAAGCTCTTTCTCGGTGCTGCAGCAAGGTGGGACTCAGCAACATTGCTCTGTCCTGGGGTTCTCTGGGGAATGTCAGGACCCACTCTCTCCCTGCACAGGGTGTTTCAAGGCATTTCTGCCCAATAAAACAGAAAATGTGTGTCGAGCAAAAGGATGACAGTTGTCATCAGGTGGATCTCAAGGTCAGGTTTGCACGCTGCCATCGTTAGGAGTCTCGATATCTAGCGTGAAGGCCCTTGTGTGGATGAAGAACCCAATCGTGCAAATGGCCGTGCCAGTGCCATGCGTGCGTGCGCTACCCGTCCTCTTCCTCACGCGTGTTTTCTATCCGGGCGTGCCTACGCACACGCACACCCGAAAGCACCCGATGAAGTTTTATGGATGTGCTCATATGTACATGCACATGAATATGCATGAGTACACAGGCCCACCACAAGCAAGCCATGCTGACAGACAAGATTAAAGAGAAGACTACAACATGGAGGAGGCTGGAAATAATGACAAGCACTTTCATCAGCAAAACCCCAATTACCCAGCCTGCACACAGCCTCTCATCTCTACGGAGCAATCAAAGCTACTTATTACAGAGATGCCTTTACCATAATCGGACTTTTAGAGAAAGGAGAGGAGCTGCCCTGGCTTTCCCATGTTTTATTTCTCCAGGTCTTGGGCGAGAGACCTGTTGTGGGAAGCGCACGCCTCGTCACACACATCACCACGGCTGGTGGGTCCACTGGAGCCAGCCACAACCGGGAGGTTGAAGGCACAAGCCTACGACCGAGGAGACTTTGAAACCACAGCTGGTCTCCTCCAGCATCATCCACACCATTAACACCATGGGGTCGGCATTACCCATGCTTCATGGAAGACAGACATAGATGCTTCATGGAAGAAAGCAAAATTTTACTGGGGCACGGAAGAGAGACACTTCTCTATTTTAATTCACCTGGTCCTAAAAAAGAAAAAAAAAAGAAGAAAAAAGAAGAAGAAATACAGCCCCCCTCTTTCCCCTTTTACATAAATATTGGATCTGAGCGCTTTATGTTCTTAAGAAGTTAAAAATAGGAAATAATATGAAGTCTATGTGCTGCATCTTTTATCAAAGCCTTTTATGAACATCAAAACAAGCTCCTCTGTGCTCTTTTATACTATCCTGCCATCACTCACAATTCATAAAAGAGGACTACAGAGATACAAAGGGTAAAGCACTTCCCAGCACTGTCACAGGGAGCCAGGGACAAAAACCAGCTTTTCCTCAAAGCTCTGAAATCTAAGAGCAATTTTATGATATGTCACTTTTAGCACAAGAGATGAATAATAGATGTTCAAAATATAATAATACTTTCACAAGTAAACAATGCTTTGCAGTGTCAAAGCTTTTCAGCAGCACTGTCAAGCCTTCGCAGAAGGATCAACGGTGCAATCACCGTAACCCCACCGGGAAGCAAACGCTGCGAGAATAAACACGCATTTAACCGAAAGGCAGGGTCTCTCTGACCAAACTGCATCTGTGTTCTCTAGAGACACACATCCAGATCCCCTCTACAAAAAAGGGGAGGTTTGGAGATTAACAAGATGAACCAGAAATTCTTTACACATAAACTTGACTTTGACCCTGCCACCTCTCAGAGACCTGCGATAAATCCAAACCTCCTCCCCATCTGTACGATGAGTGGGCTTACACTCACCTATATTCAAGAGATATGAGCATTAATTAACTTCAACATCAAAAAAACACATTTGAAAGACGCTAGCTGCTAGAATTTTCATGACTCTTTCCCAGTCTGTTTATATCCCTGGATATGGAGCAAATCCCCCATGCAAACCTGAGAGCACCATTTAGCTGTTCAGCATCTTTTCCACAGAAGGCAAATTCCATAACTTGCGGTCACCATTATTTTTTTCCTGCCTTGCACAGTAAGAGTTAGGAATTCCAAGGGAGGAAGTGATAAACCCATGATAAAAAAAATTCCAGTGAACTTTCAGCATTGTCCTAAGCAAAAAAGAATTTCCTCCTTAGTCATCCACAGGCCGGGGTAAGCCAGCTCCCCCATGAATTACAGAAGAGCAGGGAAAAACGCTTATCTGGAAGATTATTTCTCTTCCTAGTACCTCGGTATATAATTTTTAAGCAGGGCAAAGGTCAAACGAAAACCACCTGATGCTGATGTAAACACAGCCCTGGATAAAACTGCACAGGGACCCCAGCAGAAAGAGATGCTCCTTGCGGAAAGCTTAACGAAAACCGAGCGATGGTGCTGGCAGGGAGGGTGATGGCACTTCAGCACCCATCTGCCACAAGGATGCTGTCAGCCGGCGAGACGGCACACCCGCGCTGCGGAGCCCAAAGGCAGCGACAGTCCCCGTGGCCCACGTGGGGGTCCCAGCATCGCTCAGTGCCCCAGTGAATGCCGCCAGCCAGGAAAACTGGGCTGCCAAGCCCGGGCTGGAGTTGGACCTCTCGCCTGGACAGTGAGCAGGGGTCCACCTTCCAGAGGCACCAGGGCTGGGATGCATCTGTGCCTCATCCCCCAACTTATCTACAATATACAAAAATATATAGGTTTTTTATTGCACAGCAGCAGAGCACACGCCCAGGTCCCCCTTTTTGCTGCTGGAGCCTTGGGTCTCTAATTCGACCTCCTGGTTTTGACACTGCAAAGGTAAAAAGGAGGCGGCGCAATGATGGTTTCCTGCAAAAGCAGAGCCGGTGAAACCACAGGATCCCCAAAATATTGCCAGGGAAAAACCAGGAGGATGGGTGCGAGATTTGCTTCCAGCTCAGGAAACACCCTCAGAATAAAAAATTGCTCAATCCAGTATTTTGTGTTTCTGAACTGGGCTCCACGCCGCAGGACCAGAAGACTGGGCAGATGCCCTCCCTTGGTGGCAGGCTGGCCCCGTGGCAGCCATTCCTGGCTGGTGGTTTTTGCCTGCTGTCCGAAATCAGCAACCAGACCAGCTTGGAGATGATTAAAACTTAATTACAAACTCTTCAAATCATGTCCCATTCACGGCTTTGGGACAGTGCAAATCCTGCCACCTTCACCGAACAGCCCCTCCACGGGCCTCTCTCAGCCTTGGGATGCCAGCCAGCTTCACAGGCTTTACATTTTCGTGGCATGAGACAAATATCACTACAAGTTCCTCAATATTAATCCACATAGCGCTGCTCAGCAGACGGGAGCCCAAGAGAACAGCCTGTCGACACCTTCGGCTCTGCGGAGCCCCTCAAAGCAACGCAAAGGATCCGGGAGCCGCGCAGATACTCTCGCTTTGCTGGTCTTCTGATAGTTCACTGCTTCTGTGCAACCTGAAGCAGCACAGTAAGCCAGCAGATAGTGAAGTATTTACTGCGCATAGTAAGTCAGCACCTGCAGATGCAGGCGCTCATGGAAAAAGCAAAGATCGCACATTAAGAAAGATCTTTATTCTGAAAGTAATGACTATGATGCTTTCGTCAATATAAAGTGCTGAGCAACATCTCGAAGTGATAAATAGAGGACCATCCGACACGTACTAGCAGGATTGGTTTAGACCTTTAAAAATATATAAATATTTATTTATTTATAGAAATAAATAGAAATATGGCCTTGTGTCTCCCCAATTAGACGCCCTGCAAAGAGGGCACAAAGTTTGGGCAGGAACGGCACACGCGCAGATGCTGTCAGCAAGTGCCCCAAGAGAGGGGAAGAGCTAAGGAGTGAAAACACACGCTGCAGAAAACGGGGAAGGTTCAGTGTAACCCGAGGACTGAAATACACAATTAATTTGCTTTGCTCGAGCTGGCTCTCACCGCTACCCGGCGAGCGAAAGCCAAGGTACTCCAAACCGCAGTCCTGGGGTCAAGAGCAGCAGGATGAGCGCAGGTCCATCAGCATCCCTCGCCCCGAGCATGCTCTCCTCCAAACCTCCCAGGCAGGACAGGGAAAGAAGGATCGAAGCAAAATTTCAGCATCAGCAGCTCCAGCACTTTTCCTGAGCAGAGGAAGAAGCGAATCCAAAGATTCAGCTGTAAATATTTTGAAAGTGGCAAATGGACATTGGGCAGCCAAGATAAGAAACTTTAAAAGCACTTACTTGCATTTGCTACCCCCAATGCTTGCAAATCCAGCCTGCTGAAGTGGTAAGGTAGGTTGCCCACAAATTGAAAGCTGAAACTAGTTTCAGCCCCAATTCCAGAGAATTGGGAGTAATTTTAGAAGCAGGAAACCATAAGCAAGAGACAGCATCTGTAGATTAAATCCCCTTCCTTTGCCAGGCTTTGACACATTTGACTCACAAAACTATAAAGAAAGTAAGACTCACTAAAAAAAGCATCACTGTCAAATTTATTTTATAGCTTTGAGGTTATTTTTTTTCCCTTAAACCAATAAATACTTGCAATTCCTTTATTTGCTGCCAGCTAGGGAGAGATTTGAAAACTTCTGCAAACCTGCAATTTTAGTGCTTGTCTGTGCTGGGCACTAAAAAATTCCTCTCGGGTGAGAGTGAGAGGGGTTAGTCATGACAAGAACATCCCTGCAATGTGCCAGGGCTGCTTTTCACTGTCATCCAACCATCGTTAATACCGACTTAGCCCATCCGTGATTTTTATAATCAGTTACGTGCTTTTGAAACACACACCCAAATACATTACCCTCACAAGCAGCCAAACTGAAGTTTTTTGTGGGTTTGGTTTTTTTTAATTAATAACATGCATCTGTCCATAGACCTACCTAAAGGACATTTTGACCCAACACTCTGCACCTTGACTGAAAAGCTTTGCTACTTCACCGGCAAGCATTTTAAATGCTGATGGAGTTCGTCATTTAACTAACACCCAAGGATGCACCTGGCAGCCCCCAGCCTGGACGCTCGCGCTGCCCGAGGGGAAAGCCCCTAAACTACACTCCCTTTGAAGCTGCCCCACGCCTGTGCAGGACGAGACCAGCTCTGAACAAAACCCCAGATGATTTTTCTTCCCCGTAAAAGACAGCTGTAAATTTGCAACCGAAACATCGTTCTTCACCAAGCTCCGTCAGGCCACCCCAGGCAGCGGCAGGCTCTCGGGTGCCTCCCTTTGCGAGGGGCAACGCAGAAGACCAGAGTCGGGGTACATCTACCACGGCTTTTCTCCTTGCTCGGTGTCAGCGCAGACCCATGCAACGCGGAGGGCAAGCACTGTCGGGGCTGCTCTAGGTCACCCAGGTAATGGGTGGGCTTTGTTCGGTCTCCAAACAGGCATCTCCAGAAGCATCACTGTGACTGCACCGCTGGAGCAGAGCAACTGATACCCCATTTTCTGGGGTGACCTTGAGCACTGCTTGTACTCCAGAACTGTAGCCAACGCCTCTTCTCATACTCAAGATCCATGAAGAAATCTGTGTACAAGCAGTGATTACACCTCTTCTGGCTCTCTAAACAAGAGGAAACCCAAGGAACTCCCTCGCATCAAATTATAGAGATGCTCTTCCTAAAAGGTTGAGCAAAAAGGGCCAGGAGGAGACCAATAAACACATTTTGCACATATGCTCCAAGTCTTATAGAGGTGTTCAGGGCTCTAATTACGTTTTTCTTTGCCTGCAAGGAGGAAAGCCCAAGCTCCTAGTTACATACAAAAGATAAAGCTCATTCCACCACAACGCACTGCTGACAAAGGACCTTTTCACATCTTACAGGACCAAGCGGAGATCTGGTTTGCAACGTCTTTATCAAAACAGCTGGCCACAAAAAAAAAAGGGACTTTAGATATCAACGGTGTTTGCTTTAATTGTAGGTAAAAAGCTCACACTGCCAGTGATCCTTCCTTCTTAGGTGCCTTAGAAGTTGTTAGGAGCTAGTTAATAAAACACTAGGAATTTCGGTGATGGGAAAGCTGTGTTCTATATTCCTGAGAGGGAAAAATGGGCTGAACAACTTTCCTGATCAACCCACACAGTGGGGCTTGCCCACCCATGAAAGTTAATTCAGGTTAAGGAAGGAAAACTCTTATCTCTGAATAAAGGGCTGAGGCACAAGCCAAAGACACAGCCAAATCCTGGATTTTCAGTCGTTTCTTAATTTGGTTCACAGGACCAGGAGGCTCTGAGCAAAGCCCTTGCCGGGGCTGCCCTATGGTGGTACCCACCGCTCTGCTCACCCGGGGCCAGATCCTGCACAGACCAGCCATGCCTTCCCTCTGGCTCCACCAGCAGAAGACCCAGCGGGGATGGCAGGACAGTGGGATCCTGGGATGCCCAAATTATCAGAAAGCCCAGCCAGGGGCATCTCCCTGGGTGATCCCAGCTCCGCTGCCCAACACGCAGCGATGTACCAAACCTGAGCTGCAAACCAGCATTTTGCAGCAGATCTAAATGAGAGTGGAGTTTGGCTTGGTGAGCCCAGGTGAATCTCAGCAGCATTTATTTGAGTTCAGTAAATTGTTTCTGTGTGCTGAAGGACAAAAAACTAGGGGAGAAGAGAAAACCTAAATACCACTATACGTAATGTTATCACCTTTCACATGTGGACCCAAGCAAACGAACAAAATTATTTGGTGACTTCAGCAGAAGTACAGATGGAGTCACTGGAGGAGTCAGCTGCAGAATATAGATTTCCTAACTGCCTTTCTTCTCTCTCTCTTGGCCATCAGAAAAAGCCTTCAGACGTCCAGAAGAAGCATCATGCAGAAGAAATACAATCATTTTTCAGTGCGTTTTCTAGGTCATTTGAGCCGGACGGCAACATGCCAAGTGAGCAAAGCAGGAGCACGGTTCAGCAGGGGGAAGTCAAACGCTGAACCTCCCGGTCCCAGAGGATGCCTCTGCAGCAGAGCACAAAGCTCATGCAAGCGACGTCAGGGGTCTCCATCCTCCCTGAGGGGTGGGATCTTGCAGATGCTGCTGGGCTGAGGCTCCAGGCAGAACTTCTGGAGAAGGTCCTGTCTTGGCACATAACCATGTTGCACGGGAGTTGACCCCCGACCATCCCCACCAACCTGGTATGGTGCTGCTTTTCACCTACGGTGTCCAAATCCCCATGGTTAATTCCAGCCTCCCTTACAGGCACAGCAAGCGCTTGACTTTCCTGCTAGTTAAAGCAAAGAACCTTTTTATCCTCAATCTTTGTCTACCATCTCCATTTGGCCTACAGGTCGCAGTCAAATTCAAGAGCGATGCGACCGATTTTGTTTCCCCCCGCAAACACTCTACCTCCCCATTTCCTTCCTTTAATCTGATGCGAAATCGCGCTTACAAAGCAAGAAGATCAAACTTTTAATGCCTCACAAATGCTGATGGGAATGCAAAATAAATGTATAGCAAAGCATTTTCAGCCCTTTCCCTTCAGCACCTCCTCTTTGTAAGTAAAAATAAATAAGTCAAGCTAGACTGAAAGAGCTAACTTTTTCTCTACCCTGTAGAAGGAGCGATCAGTTCGCCAGCACACATCAGCAGATTCAACCCAAACCAGCGCAACTGCCAAAAAGGATGATTTTCACAGCAAATTAATGCCCACAGAGACCAACACAATGATCCGGTTCTGGTATTAGAGAAAATGGAAAAAAAGGTTGTCACCTTCACAAAAACATCTAACTCATTGTAAATTACTATAAAAATGAAAATTTGGTTGTTATCACTACAGCTATTGACTTATCCATGTCAGGAATAGTTTTAATTTTAAAATTTAAAGCCATCTCTTTTTTTATGGAATAAATCATCCTCAAAATGATGTTCTTCAGCAGAAATACTGTTAAATTAAGAAGAGGACAAATGGATCAAACACTCGTGTCATCTCCTTTGAAACCAGACGACGAAGCCCGATAAGCTGATCCACAGGTGGCTGGTGCTGGCTGTGGGTTACAAACACAGCGGGCAGCTGCCCAAGACTAAGGAGCGATCCAGGAGGAGGAGTCAGGAACAGCAGATATGAGCACCTCCATCCCCCTCCTCAGATGCGACACTCAGGTTGGGCATCAAAACCTTCAGGAGAAGCTGACCCCACTGCTCCACAAACCTACACTCCAACTGGGTCTGTGTCCTAACGAGAAAAAGTCACCTTCAGAGCATGGCACCAAGGACTTTGGAAGGTTCTACCTTTAGCAGAAGCTAGTAAGGAAACAAAATGATTGAACTCCTAAAGATCAGGAAAGCAAACTGGCTAGTGAATGAGAAAACCACCTACATACCTGCTGGACATGAGCGCTGCTGCACTGGAAAAGCTCTGGGAGAAGAAAAAATATCCTTCTGCTGGGTAAAGCAATTGCTCCATCTTGAGAAAACGCAAGGGGAGGTATTCCAGTAAGTGACTGGTTTGCTATAATCCTCAGGACAGAGAGGCTTCCTTCCCAAACGACATGAGGTGACCCAGGAAAAAACAGGGTAAAAAGACAGTAGGAACTTCCAGATGCATTTATCCGCAGCCAATGTTCTCCAGAGCGTTTTGGGGGTCCATACATCCCATGACCCTAAAAATCCTTGGGAGCTACCGAAAGGAGCGGGCTGCCGGGCTTCTCCAAATGTTACTCCGGACCGGTGGGAAGTGTGGAGCTGGGACCTTTGGAGAGAGGAAAGGGACAGGCCGTTACATGACAGGTCTTACCACATTGGACGAGGCTTATTCCCATGAAAACTCATATCTTTTGATTTATTTTTGCACAGTAGGAAGTTTTTAGGGTTTTTTTTCCTTTTTTCTTTCTTTTTTTTTTTCAATTTGCATTATTTAAATGAATGTCACACTGAGCATAGGCACACCATGGGGCCACCACCTCCAGATGCCTCACAGGTTCCAGGTGATGTGAGAGCAGGAGGACAACAAGCCAGCAATAGAAAAAAAGTTCTCACCTAACCAACAGATCCTTCCAAAACCCTCTTTTTTTTTTGTCAGAGGAAAGGAGACAGTTTTCCTCCCCTCTCCTTTTTCTCCACCCCTTCTAAAACTAATGAGGTGTTTTCTCCACCAGGGAAGAGAAGGATGGAAAAGGCTGTAAGGCAGCAGGTCAGCAGGACCACCTGCCTTCCTGATTTCAGAGGAAAACGTCCATCCACCGTCAGGAGCATCACACCGTCAGTCCACGCCGAGGTCTGGCCCAATCCATCAGCGGGATCCTACCCCGACCTCTCAGAAACACGCGGCTCTGGAGTACAACCACCCTCTTTGACCTCCTACCAGGCAGAGCCACGCTTCCCACCTCGACGTTCAAAGAAAATAAACATATCCCAGCAAAGTGGCTCAAAATACCCAGGGAATTAGTCATAAAGATTCTAGTATTTGATGTATATAAAGCCATCATAATCTGGGGGTTTTTTGGTTGTGGTTTGTTGTTTTTTTTTTTTAATCTGATCTTACTAATTGTGCTGGGAATAGAGTTGCTGGGATTTTTGTTTGTTACTTTAAGATATGAAAACTGTCGCACAAACACAGGTGATTGCCGGGCCCGGAAATAATGCCTAGCAAGCACTGAAAGGAAACTCAAATAACTCTTTGCCCAACATTGCTTTCTAGTTCGTGTGTAATAAAAAAGAGCAGAGAGCAGCTCAGAGCCAAGAAGGGTTTTTTTCACTTTGTTTTAGCTGCAGCAGCACAGGAAGGTGATACCATTGTGTAATGTAACCGAGCAAAGGAGCAATGAAAGTGCAAGCAAATAGATCAAATAGCACAGAGTTAAATAAAAGGTGGGGTAATCATTTGTTTCGCTAATTGTGTCAATAAAGTCCTATCTATCCTCAAACAGCGGAAACGTCATCAGATATAAAAAAAAAAAAAATCAAGTGATTAATTAAATGTACAAAAACCCCATCTTTTTTTCCCCAGATGCTCTCTTTAAAGGGTTGATTAGGAGAATCACATGTTCATTTTAAATGAAATTCCATTGACTTTGATCATGTTTAAATCACCCCGAGTACGAAACCTGCTTTGAATCAAAACTTCTTCCTCCCTAGGGAAAACAACAAAAATTGCCTTCTCTGCAGTGAAGATGCAGCCTTACCGCAACCCAAGCTAACCTGGGTGGCGATGCCACCAACGGGACGGCACAACACCGTAATCCATGAAAATCGGGCGTCTTTGCAATGTGTTTGGGTTGTTAACGACAAAACCCAGCACGCAAGTCAGTACAGGGCAACCGGCAGCCTGCAGACAGGCTCGCAGGTGGAGCTGCAGTTGAAGTCTGCTAATCCATGGCAAAAGAAATCTGAATTGCCGTGCCCTTGCTTGTAGTTTTTTTTCCAGTGATGGGGAGAGTCAGGAAATGAAAAATTTCCTAACCTCCCCCCTGTTAAACGAATCGAAGCTGGAGAAGGTCTGACCCAAACCCCTGAGCTGATGAAAACATTTTGGAAAAGGACTCCAATCCCCCAAAATAAACCCCATCCCACCAATTACACAGGGAACCTCAGCCACTTTGATGACTATACGACACTCAAAATGCCTGTAAAATCTATTTCTCTACTGCAAGAACACCTGCCTAAAATCCTTGAGCTAACAGTTTTTTCTATAAACCAATTACCTGTAAAATACAAGCATGCAAACAGAAATAAATCTCTGTCACCAGAGAAATGAGACTTGTCCCGTAGACCCAGCCCCTCGTCGTGCTGTGCCCGGAGCAGCAGCAGGACTTTTTGTCCTGGCTCCACCATGGATGTGTCAATATGTACTTTGCTCACTTCTCCTGGGAGACGAGCCCAACGGTCCTCACTGTACAATGAGCAAACCCATCATTTTCTTGTTATCTTCCTTTTATTTCTCCTCGCACTTGCATACACCACACCACTCACATCACTCCCATCATCTGCCTTCAAGCCCAGCTGAATGGCAGCAGGACCCAAGGGCTATGGAAGAGTTCAGTGACCAGCATCTTGCACGCGTCGTATTTTTACATAAACATACGGGCTTTTCTAGTCAGGTTATAAGGGTTGGGACAACCGATAAACCAATGACAGATGATTAATGTCCATTTTAAGCATCTTCCTTCATGGTATGGAGGATCTTCAGCACCTTCCACCCCTGGATGTAAGGAGAAGATACTGTCTCAGCGCTTCCCAGTTTGGGATGCAGATGAAGTTCAAACTCTTGTGCCCAGGAGAGATGCCTGAAAAGTCAACTTTCCAGTTCCTTGGACTCTACCCTTAAAATTCACCAGGCTGTTAAGGCTAAGCACTCTGTCTGCTATGAAGATCCCACCTCCATCTCCAGCTCACTGCACTCCAGGCTCTCAGCAGCCTTCTGCTTCCCCCTCAAATCCGAGGGTCTTCCTCGCAGACTGCCTATGAATGTTGCCTAACACCAACAGTTTAGGTCTTGCCCTACGTAACTTACTGAAGATCATGCAGTAGGTTGGCAGCAAAGCCCTGAAGAACATCCAGATTTTGCAAGTCATGGGCCAGCACTTGAAAAACACATTTATCCTCCCCATTCCTTGAAAAACACATTCATCCTCCCCATCTCTTGACGAGGAATAACTCCGTTACTCGTACACAACAAGGGTTCAATCACCTACACGAAGAAACATGATGTGCTGAACACATGTCCAGCTCCGAGCAAATAAGGCACCAGCCTCAACACGGAGAGCAGCACTCTGAGCCCACGGCTCCTCTCCAAGGGCAGCAAGAACCAGTCAACGTGAGCTGAAGGAAACCAGCAGCAAGCAAAGCATGCCCTGCTACAGCGAGCCCGAGTGATTAATAGCCACATGAAAAAAGTTAGAGACTCGTTACTAAATAGTTAAGAAATATAGTGGGAAAGAGAAAGGAATAAGGAGTCCCACCTGTTAATTTTTGGCAGAGTCCCAAGTGCAATGGCTCGTTTTAAAAAATAAAGGGTGTTTTCTGTGCCTGTGTTTTTTGTTTTAAGGAAAGGGCTGTTTTTCCACTTCAGCATGTTCATTACAACCCAGCCATGTGAATTAAGTTCAGTAAGGGACCTGTTAAACCTCATGATCCGCTGTAGTAAGCTCCAGCAATGACTTTATTATGGGCAAGAATGCAACCGGGGGCATTTGCCTCTGCTGCTCCACCCAGCAGGCACCACAGGCAGCATGTGCTCAGTTCACCGACACCAAAATCCCCTCCTAAACATAAGGTGAACATCCCAAAATGGTTTTGTTACATCCCCATGCAGAAGAACATTTCCAGGTGCAGAGACTGCTTATCAGAGTCAATGCTACTTAGCAGAGGAAGAAAAAAAAATACGAAAAAACACCAACTTTTCTATTTTTCTATAAATTCTCCAGCTCGTTTTAAGTGAACGATTGCAGGTGTACTTGCTGAAAGGCAGCAGTTCACTACAGTGGGTATCCCAGCTACCACAGGGGAATGGTTTTCTCCTGGTTTAGTGAGCCAAAGCAGGTTCAGTACCAGCATCGGTGGAAAGAAGAGGGCAGGATCAAGCCCAGTCTGTCCCCTGAAAGAATATCCAGCTGGTGAATCAGTTCAAGCTGCCTCGGAAACCTCTCCTTGGCTGTAACCTCCCTGTTCTTCAGTATGTAATTTTAAAAGAGCTATAGACTGAACCTGGCACAACAGTCAGAGTGGCAAAATCAGGGGTTTTCACGTCAACAGGACTTGTGTTTTGTATCAGAGAGGAAACATGAACTTGTTTACTTTATGGAGTCATGGGAGGACACCAGTAACAGTCTCTTCTACCATGTGCCTACAATATTTACTTCCTCATAACAGAGAAATAAACAAACCCCTAAGAACTATTTTTTCCCTCCCCCCCAAAAATGTAAAGGCTGCTGCTCCTTTTCCTCCTCACTCAGCAACACCAAGTTCTTGGAGTAACCCGACTGCTTTTGAGGGCTTCACAAGCTTGGCCAACAGCCACATGCCAGGCAGTCTCTAGAGCCAGGGCTTTTGCTCCTAGATCAGAAAAAGCAGCTATGGCTGGGACATTATTAATGAGAGGAGGGCACTTCACAGATGCTCCACCAGCCTGTGACCAGGTGAAGACACACGCACACCCAGTTAGCAGTGCAAATCAGGAGGAGACCATTACAGTTTGGTAAACTTGCATCAGTCTGAGACACCCTCTGTAATACAACCCACTGTTTGTATTACGAGTATTTTAGGAAAACAAGGTGGAGACAAGAACCGTTTATCATGTCCCACCCTACCATTTTTCATCCTAAAAGTCAATTCCTTCCTGCGAACTCCAACCAAAAGATGTTTGAAGGAGAAAGACAAGCACAGGGAGGACCAATGTCACCACCCCAACATGGTACCCACCAATCCCACATGGTACCCGGCCAGGCTGCAAGAGCAATTGGAGATCCTTCAGCTCTCTCTTCAGCAGGTAAGAAATTTCACACTTATTGAAGGCTCTCCTGCCCCTCTGCACCGGCTGGGAAGGAGGTACAGAAGGGTCAGCACCCTTCCAGAAGCAGAGCCACACCAGTCCAAGCTACACCTATCTAATCTTCTCTGCTTCACATGGGCCTTGAGAGATGCAGCAGGGCACATAACCGGTTGCGGGTGGAGCGGTGCTGCGGGATGGAGGCAGTGGACAAGGCCATGCGAGGGTGCTTTGCACAACTCATCCCATCCCATTTCATTTTAGGAGGAGTCAGCACAAGCTTTTTGCAACACCCCTCTGAAAACCCACCAGAGAGAGCAGTGCCTGCCACAGGCAGAGCGGGGACAATGATGCAATGCTTTGTGGTACTTAGTCCTTATCCTCCAGGACTTCAGCGTGTACAGCCTCACGCTTCATCTCTACCTTTTCTTCTGCTTTTCCAATTCATTTTGGTCTTACATGCACACAGGGAAAACCACATCTTAGGACCAACCATGCTTGAGGGCTGGGTCTGTATCTCGACCCAGCTCCAACTAGTTACCAACACGGTTTATGACTTTTAGTCTACAACATTAGTTACTAGTTTACAATAAAAGGAAAAAAAATATCACTAAGCCAGCTACAAAAATAATCCTCCTGCTCGTTACATTTTTGGTTCTTTATCTTAGACCTATTCTTTAAGCCTTCAGGATCTAGACTGACACCATGAAGGCTAAAATGCTGGAAATTCTCACAAGACTACACCACTCCAGGAGCAAAGCAGTCGTGCTAAAATTATAAAAGTGGCTAACAGAGTGTTTAATTAGATGTTATTAAAAAAAAACAGAAGACACCAGCCCCTTCACTTTTCAAAGATAAAATCAACCAACTCAAAGCATCTCCTTCGCAGTTGACGTTTGCTTTCATCAACCCCCAACCACCACAGCCTCCTGAAATCCCTCTATTAAACTGGACTTGCAATTCTCCCTGTTAAATCATCCACATTGCCACTGCTTCAACTCCAGGAAGGTAGAGATGTGCCAGCCACTGGAGTTGGGATGGTGGAGTTGGTCCTCTGAAGGCAGCGGTGGGACAAAGACTCAGCAGAAAACCCAGTGCTGGCAAAGTTTGATCACTGCGGCATTGGACCAACACAGCTCCAGCCCCACAAACACCAAACTGATTTGCTGGTCCAACAAGGCCAAAAGCAGACATTTCTGAGCCCACTGCTCTTCTCCGTGCTCATCTGGACCAGCTCAACTCATCAACCCAAAGGAAACCAACACACTGCTCTTCCTGGGAGTGTTTTTTGCGGGTAAAGCAAACCAGCCCAAAGCTAGTTGAGAAGCAGCGAGAGGGTAAGGGCCAAGAAGGAAAAAGCCATTTTTTAATGAGCGTAAATCACCCCTTGCACAGCTGACGTGTTTCAAGCTTAGTATTTGGCTCCTTTTAAAGCTGAATTCTCGGTGCTGCCTCCTCCTCCGAGAACCGGACGGGAGCCCAGTGGTAATGACTTTCCCTGTACACTGTCACACTTGGCTTGAGGTCCGAGCATCCCTGCGGAGCCCAGGAGAAGCCCCACGTGCTCCAGGGCTGGCACACGGCTCCGCAAAGGCAATCGAGGTGAAGATTTCAAAACATCTCTGGGAATAGCAGCACAGAGACATGTTGGCAGATTAGGCTCGGTCTTCCTGTTACTTTTTTTAAAGCTCCCACTTATTAAGGGCACATGTTCAATATTCTGTAAACAATAACAGAAAGTGTTTGCCATTAAACCGAAGCCCACGGAATAATTTGACTCATTTCAGCTGACAAATTCAAATAAATGCCTGCCCTGCTGTTACAGGCAGCTTTAATGTGCAGCTCAGTGAAGTCAATGGGCATAAGCTCAAGACCTTCTTGAGGTGAAAGAAGATACTATTATTAGGAAAGATTTCATAACAGCGTAGGATTAGGCTTCATCCAAACATAGATGTTGCATTGGTTAAACTAAACCCAGCATGGAAAAGTTTTATTTATTGCATCATACAGTTACATTATGAAGTTACAGTCCAGGACTCATTTTTCTGCTGATATCCAAGAGCAAATGCCTTTTCTGCTGATGGAAAGATTCCCATCAAGGACTGGGCTCCATCTCTACCTGCCCCGTCCCATGCGTTTGTGAAAGGATGTTTTGCTCACTGTCTCGTACCTGCAGAGAACTCCCTACCGCGCACCACAGTTTTAATCCTCCTCACCAAAACCAAGTCAGTCCTACCAAGTTCCCATCACTCTGCTTTCACCTACATCGCCTCCATCCTTTCTGAAGATTATTACAGCCACATCAAGAGGAAAAAAACAGAAACACAAAAAACAAGACCCCTGAAAACACGTCTGGCTGCCGTATAACCCGCTCTGTGTTTGCAAAATAAATACACATCCTAACAGTGGCAGGGAGCTGCAGGGAACCAGCTGTTTGCTCCTCACCCCCGGAGCTGCCTCCCACCCCCCGCACCACACACAACCAGGGCAGCAGCCAGGCTCCAGCTCAGCTGGGTGGATGGACGACCTCCCCGGGTTGGCATCCCCATCATTCTGATGCCTGAATGTGCATACAAAACCAACTAACCTTCCCGCAACCCAAAGAGATTTTTAAATTTTTATTCCAAGACTGACGATGTATTGCACCTCTTCTCACTCCTTTATTGCTACTAATATTTTTATTTTAGTCATGTCCAGGTTCTTAAATGCTTAATTTCTGAAGGTTTTCTGAAGAGCTTGCACGCTGCGAGAAAAGTAAGAGAAAAATAAGGAAAAACGGGATTATTTTATCTCTACATTAGCATCTAAAAGGCATCAAAGGATTCCTAGCCACATACAGCTTGCTATATGCGAATGCAATTAAATACTGTATTTACATACAAGGCCTGCTCCATGAGCCTCAGCAGAACTTAGTCATAGAATCATGGAATCATAGAATACTTTGGGTTGGAAGGGACCTTTAAAGGTCATCTAGTCCAACCTCCCTACCGTGAGCAAGGACATCTTCAACTAGGTCAGGTTGCTCCGTCCAACCTGACCTGGAATGTTTCCAGTCCAAAAGGTCCCTTTTCTTTTGCAGGGATGACGCTGCCCTGGAAGGTGCAGGGTTCACCCTGCCCACACGGTCAGGCATCTGCCCGCTTTGCTCTTTGCCACAGTCCCGTTACTGGGAGCACTCTCTCTGTCGCCGTGCCACGACAGCGATGCAGATGAGTGCTCTTTGATTTGCTTCGGGGAGGGGGGGGGGGGGGGACAAAAAAACAAAAAAAAGAAAAGGTAGGGTCAGATGAAGCTGTTTAAACATCAATTTGAGCTCACTGGATGGGGAGGGAGAACGCCTGGAGCCTGTACAACAGCTCCTGCAGCACGGACCATCCACACTTCCGCGGCTCCCCTGCCCCAGGCTCAGCTAAACCTCCACACGGGCTTCTCGGCGGGAGAAGGGCCACCAGCATGTCTACCAAACCCACACGTACAGTCAGGGATGTCTCTTACCTACTGTGCAAATACATTAACACCAGCAGCAGATCCATCTGTCACCGCTGGCCTGAAGCACCCGAGTTGTGCCCAACGCAAAGCTGCTGCCTGTGCTCTGAGCTTCGCTCCTCCTTCCCCAGAGCTGCTTAAGAAGATCAGCCTTTCTTAAGCATCTGAGTTACCCTTGTCAGGAGCAAACAGTCCCACTTCAGCCTCTCCATTAATTTCAATGGAGTCAGGATTTCTCTCTCATGGCCACAATCTGCTCCAGGACAGGGTAGGGGAACAGCAGATCTCTTTTCACGTAGATGCCCATCATTTATCACAAAGAATGGAGGGAGATTATTGCAGGTGAGACTATCCTTCCCTAAGTGAAGCAATGTTAGCCCCAACCCGTAAGTCCTCAAGGCTATTTGGCTGAAATATCAGAAATAACTTCCCTCTGAAGACTGCTCATCAAGACACCCTTTTTGCCAATCTCCTTGCTAGGCTGAACTCATTTCTCTTGGGGATGATGCTGGTGCAGAAGTCAGTGGCCTTTCCAGACCACTTTCCCCATCTCCTTAAGACAGCAAATGCCAAGCTGATACACAGGGTACATAATCAGACTGCGGGATGTATTTGGTGAAGGAAGCTCCCAAAGTTAAAGAAAAAGAAAAGAAGGAAGGAGGGGACACTTAAACACATCAAGAATATCATAGTAAGTGGCATACTAACAACTGAACTTTGTGATTCAGGGCTAACAAACAACAACAAAAAAAAAATAAAAAAAAAAGAATTTATTATAGGAGATTAAACTTAATCATTTTTTTCCTCCAGAAGATGACACCTCCCGTCCTCCTTTGACCCATCCGACGCTGCTCATGTGGGAGTCGGGCTATCGGATTAGAGGCGTTTGTGGCCGATGCAACCTCACAAACCCAGCGCCGGGGCACACGCAGCCGCCGGCGCGTGCTCCGGCAGCCGACACGGCACACGCGGTCCCAACGCTGCCCCGTGATCCCGGAGCCGCCGGGAGGGGGGTGGCAGCTGCGGCATGATGCAGCAAGGCTATAAAAAGTCGAGGACGCAGCCGGGAAAGCGGCGGCCGAGCTGCGCCGGCAGCGTGCCGGCGTCACCTTTCACCTACATCTGCCAAGCCGCTTTCCTGATAAAAGATTATCCTGGAAAAACAAGCCCCGTCACGGCTGCTTGCTTCAACAGGTCCCGGGATCAGAGTTATGTCCTCGTAGGACACGGCAAGCTAAGGGTGAGGAGGGGGGCACCCCGTGCCCAAAGCCGTCCCCCAGGTCAGGGGGATGACAACAGGCTGTTGCAGGAAAAGGGACCCCATTCCCAAGCCCGTTCCCGTCCCCGGCGGCTCCCGCAGGGCTCAGCTCCCCTCCGTCCCTCCACAGAGGCTGCCCCCGCGCTGCGGTATAAGCAAAGGCACCCGCAGCTTCAAGCAAAAGACTGATGCCCCCTTCCCAAAAAGGGCCACCGGGGAATAGCAAAACAAGAACGTCACTGGAGATGCACATGGAAAAGCTGGATGGCTTTTCCAGCTCCATCCCCCTGGCTCTCTGGCCCAGCAGCAAAACACAACGGACTCGGGACCTGAGAGCCATCAATAGAGACCTGGGAGATCCAACTTAGGAGACTCAGAGAGGAAAAACATACCAGAAGTGCATCAGCCCCACAGAAATGTGCCAGAAAGTACCATCAAGAGGGTGTTTAGATCTTCATCTGATGTTGGTTCCACCAAAATACTCTCGCTGCCTCCCATGCTGGACCAGGTTGTTCATGCCTGGTCATAACTCGGCTTCGCTCTCCTCCGCGTCCTCCCCAGTGCCCAGCTGGCTCTGGTGCCCGGCTGGTGCCCGGCTCCTCTGGCTCCCGCGCGCAGCACCGCACGGGTGATTCCAGCCCAGCAGACAAGTCCGTCTCTTTCCAGCTCAGCTGATGTGCTCACAGGATGGACTTCTGAGCTACCAGAAGTGCTGAAGGCAGCCAGTGAGACATCAGAAAACTCAAGAAGAAGTTACATTAGCTGTTAGTTGCTATGTTTTTGGTCTCCCTATCTGGGTTCGCATTGATGGCAATTTTTTATTTATTTATTTATTTTTGTATCTATCTTTTTAAAGTCCTTCTATACCTCTTGCAAGTCATCCACATGCTGTCAACTATATACACATCACCATACCCAAAACCAAAAAATTACCAGAGTCTTGATTATACAGAAAGCAAGAAAACAAGTTTTTTTTCCTGATGAGTAAACTGATATATCAAAGGAAAAGAGCCTCACACAATACAGCAACAGGGCTGCGAACATAAGACTGGCAGAAGAGTCAGGACTCCTTAGGAACATACTTTCAGGAAGACAGTGGAAAGATCCTGGTGGATACTACCATTTTTTCCTACCTCAAAAGCAGCATGGATTAACAAAGCCAATAAAAATGACCTGGAAACCTATACTGGAGTGCCTTGGCCTTGATTTTGATCTTGAAATAACCTGGCCCAAGTTCAAGAATAATTTTTAATGTTTATTTTTAGACTGCATTACCTTCAAACCTCCAGACCTCTCCTTTAAATAGTCTGACACATTAGATACCTTTTCCATTTTTTTCCATGAGGCTGAAAACACGATCTGTGAAGTCACATTTATCAAGATTTGTCCATCGTTGCTATCTCGGTAAGTACTTTTCCAAGGAAAGCGGTGTTCGTTTCACAGCAGATGCAGGCTTTCCCACCACCTACCACCAGGAAATGCATCATGTCGATATCCAGACATGCCAAAGCCAGCCTGCTCTTTCCACAGCTACACCAAAGTTCTGGCCTTGAGTTGACAAAGCCCAGTTTAGGTGGTGACTGTTATTCTCACTGACACGAGCCACATCTGTGTAAGAACTAACTATCTCAGGGCAATATTTTCTCACAGCTGCCAACCTTGGTCCACCTGGCTACTCAAGTTGGATGCAAAGGGCTTGCTGCAAGCAAGACGTAAGCATGTGCAGCAACTCTGAGCACGTTTTTACTTTATTTGAGGAGGCCTGTGCACTCCCAGCCAGGTTTGGGAACGTGCACAGCTGGCACAGGGTTCCCTGTGCAGTTCGTGTATCTGCACCAACACTAGTCAGGACCCCAAAACAAGCGAAATTGCTGGTTTTCCTTGAATCGAAATGGTCGCGTTGGCAGAGGTCTGCATGAATGCATGCAAGCCAATATAAGGACATCCTATCTTCCTGTCTTCTCATGAGCGTTCATGACAGCGTAAAGCCATTGAAGACGGCATTGGGACTGGGAAGGATGGTGGGAGTCCATTCTCCGACCCTAATGCAGCGTAACAGAGCAGTGTAAATAGTCCACTTGTCGGACACCGGGGGATGAGAGCCCTTGTGATCCTCAACTGCCTTAACATCACCACTTCCTTCCTGCCACCCTCCTCCTGTGCCTGCCCCCCCAGAGAGGGACCTCTGTGAAATTGTCTTCTAAATCCAAACCCTCAAGCATCCCCATGGACGTGCACAACCCGGAAGCCTGCAGTAGTTTATTGTATATTATTTTAAATGGTTCAGTTGCATTAATGAGGTCCTATTCATCAGGGTGCCCTGAAGCGTATTAGGCCATAATACCTAAAGATCACAGCCCTGCATATCTAAAGGGACCAGGAATAACTCTGAAGAATGTGAACCCTCCAGAGACCATGTGATGAGCCTTCCAGTGAAAGGGATGGCTTTTAAACATAGTGACACAGGAATCACCAGACGGGATGAAAACCAACCACCACTCTTGCTCAGTATCCGGTCTCCAGCCTCAGACATTTTGGAGAGCAGACCCAGGCAGCTGGCAGGCGTGAGAGGACGCTCCTGGCCGGCACCCACCACCGGCATGCACAAACGGCTTGCTGCATTCTCCAGCTTAATTAAATCAACAGTTTAAACTAATTTCTCAGCTGCGACTGGTAGCAGCTGAGGAGTTGACACAGTTCCCCTTCTGCCACCCATGGCAAGCGCGGCAGGCTCCAGGAAGCAGAGCAGACAGCTGACAGAGATGACAACATCTACCACGGCGGTTGCATCGCTGGGAGACCACCTGCCACAATCCCTAGAGGTCCAGTTAACCACACGATCACTGCTTAAACCAACTGTGTATTTCCATGTAGATATATATATTTTACCTCAGATAGCTTTCTTCTTGTGTTTTTGCCCCATCAGACCTATTCTGAATCTCACCAGGGTATAACTTCATGTCTGACAGCAGAGGAGGGTGCTGACTCCCTAGCCCAGGTGAGTCGAAGTGAGACAGCTCAGGCATTTGCTACCCACCGCTCTCCACTTCACCCCTTCTCCTAGAAGGGATCACAGAGCACCAACAGCAACCCATTTCAGGTGACTTTAATGTGCTGGGTTACAAGGTACGACAATGCCTGAGCTGTTTCACATGGTGGTCTCCATTCCCACGTGTCCCCAAACAAACGCCAGGAGAAGGGCAATACGGGTGGCTGGGTCTACAAGTGCTTCAGCCACCCCAGGTGAACCTCCTGCAAGTCAAAACCTTGCCTATTACGTCACTGTGGTTACGTAGCATCCTGACCTCAACTCCACTGCGGACTCTTCGATTTGGTAGCTCAGGTACTGGCTCTACAGAGATGAGTTCCCATGATCATCTTGTACCTATAGCTCTTCATAAAGGCAGAGCCACCCAGTGCGCTGGGCAGCGGCACGCGCGAGTAGGTTCTGCGCTTTAGTAAATGTTCAGGGAGTCATCGAGGCAAAGCACCAGGTCTTGAGAATGGTCCCTCCCGCTGCCAACTGAGAAAGAATAAAAGCTGGATGAGGAAATGAGGGGAAAAATAGAACAAACACCCACACCATCACTTCGTGGTTCATTTATTGTTTCAAACAGCTGCAGCAGAAATTCTGCTTCTGTTTTTGCTGGCTTTTCTCTTTTTTTCCCCTTCCCTTCCACACAAATGAAATGAAGCATGGAAAGCAAGGGCCCTATCAGCACCTGTTCTGCACCGACTGTTCACTCCTAAGGGCCAGCCAGGGAGATGGACCTCAAATTACAACCACCACAAGTACAACTGGATAGATAAACCTCTTTGAGAGATAAAGCCCTTATTTAAAGCAGACTACACCTCTACTTCAAACTGCACCGCTGCAAAAAGCATCTTTGTCCATCTGCAGCAGGGGCTTGTCCTGACTTCATTGCATGAGTAGCTGGAGTTGCAATAAACCCACAGCGCAGGGGAGGACCTGTTGAAAGCCTGGTGAACCATGGCATTGTTTAAAAGCTTTGGTGTTTCACTTCAGCTCCTGTGACCCCCATTTAAAGATGCAAATAGTTTAAACAAAGAACTGAAGCACCCGAAGTCTGCAGAAAATTGGAAGGAGAAGTTTCATCTTAGCAGCAGAAAGTCTATTATGAACAGAACCATCACAGAATTACACCTGTATCTTCTTAGTCATTACTGCCACAACTATAACCAAAAACAACTATGCCATCATTATTACATGTACTTTTTATACTCCATATTGCCAAACAATCCTGGTACAGAAGACTCAATCATGAAAAATAAAGAGATTTCATTGATGCTCCTTCTAAGTACTGCACACTTTTCTGCAAAGATGCCAAGCTTGGGGCTTGGTGCCAGAGTTGGGCAAAGGTTGGTTTTAGTTAAGGCTGGTCCCACTAGAAATTTCACCGCTCTCTGCAGGTGGGCTGGGATCAAATCCCCCATTTCTCCAAGCACAAGGCATCAGAAGTAAGATGACCAACCCCACACCCCTACTGCTGGGCGCCCCGGCCGGTGCTGAAGGCCGGGAGCAGAGAGCCAGGAACGCCAGCGCAGCAGGGCTTCCAGGGGAACACCACTCTGGCAAATGCCGGAGAGCAAAGTATTTCTGGTAGATCTAAAGAAGATGCAAGGCTACACCAGTAACTGCCTCCAAGATGCTGTGACCCATCTGGGAGCTTACGTTCAGGAAGGATGCATTCGAACAGAGCCCGTCAGAGGAGCGAGCTGCCAGGAGCAGGCGGGGAATGACGAGCCCCTCTTGGACGAGAGGTCAGAGCGAGCTGCCTGCGTTGGACCTGCACAGCTCAGAGGGGATGAGACTGTCTGCATCACTGCTTAAATCAGCGTGATTTAAGCTAAAGGACAACACTGGCACAAGAACAGATGAGAATCAGTTGGCTGTGAACGACTTCAGGCTGGAGCAAGAAGGTCCCTATCCATGCCCAGCTTTGGATGCCTTCCAGCAGTAGTGGGGCAGGCAGCCCAATCAGTCTTAAGATGCAGCTTGATAAGTTTATTAATGAGATTATACCCTTGGCTGCTCGTGAGGGTAAGGAAGAGACCTTCATGATCAAGCAGCGTTAGGCACTCTTGCGTTCCTTCTCTCATTAGCAGCATTTCTTAATTGGCTGCTGCTTATCCTCTATGACCTAGATGCCACAACTCTTACAACCATGCCCTTTGATGGGAATTCGTTCTGGACACGTAACAGGGCACTCTGGAAACCCAGAGATTTAAAAAGCTACTGCAGAGAAAAGTAGTATTATTCACCCCATTTTACAGGTGCAGCAATGAGGACAGGAGGAATCTGCTTCCACTCCACAGGGAACCACTTCTCAGCACTGGGTTACGTATGGCCAACATGAATTACACATCAACCCTAAACCAGTACAACTACCAGCAAGGACAAAACCACACCATGACAGAGTGTGCCATATATCGTAGGGATTACCCCACTCCTCCAAGGACAAGAACTCCCAAAGCTTTCAAGTGAGCTTGCTCTACCTGATTTTTGTTACCTTTCGCCAGCACTTAAATGACAAGCAAGGCTCCACCACCCCTCTTTATCACTGAATGCTTTTCACGTGCATGCTACGACAAATCCCATATAATCTTCTCTATCTGACTATGTTTTAAGAGAGAGGTTGTCCCTACCACCTCCCAGTGTGTCTCCATCCCACTGCCCAGCAGCCCCCCTGCTACAGCAGACACTCTGGTTTCTTATCCCCCAAATACCTCCATCACTTTTTTGGGATGTCTTTGGAGATTACTGCCCAGTGTTCTTCTAAGCCATTTGTTTTCAAAGGCACTCAGATACTTTGCCTGTACCTTTGATAGGTTTCCAGCTTTCAGATCCATAAGTTTAGATAAAAATTACTTTCAAGTCCGAGATTCATAGTTTAGCTTTTCAGCTGCAGATTTTCAATGACCAAATCTCAGTTAAGCCAGTAAATGCGGCTGCTGCCTTGCCAACGCGTGACACCATTTCCTTCTGGACATCCCCCGTGGCTCCCATACAACTACCAGGATACGTGAATGGATTCATTTCTTGTATTCCACTGCCTTCTAACGTAAGGCTTAATTCGGGAGCTGCGAGGGTTTTCCTGAGAGCAGTGGGTTTGTACCAGCCAGGACACCCCCACCTCCCTACGAGGTGGGAGGTCTCTACTTGCACGTCTGCCGAGCGGTCCCATGGGCTCCAGGGCGTGCAGTGAACTTGGGACCCTGGGTTTGCCTTCAAACTCTCAGACAAGCGAACGGGAAAGCCCGGCTGTATACAGGCATGGCTGCAGCACGAGCTTCACCTAGGCTGGAATATATCTTATATCATGGAGGACACAGGGAAAAACCTGAGCACAGGTTCTCCAGCCTCCATAAAAGCATGGGGGCCACTAGCTGGGGACAAATCCGAAGTCACCCCAGCACAATAAACCACTGGGTACATCCCCAAAAATGCTCCAGACGTAGCTGCTCAGGAATAACCAGGAGTTTTACTTTTAATCCAGATTAAGGTAGCACCCGAGTTTACTCTGGAATACAACAAGCCTTGTTGTGCAAGGTCTTGCTGTGCACAGCTGGGTTGTCCCAGGCACTGACAGCCGGGTGCCAGTCTCTTGGAGGAGCTCCACCTTCAGCAAAACCTCATCTAGCACAAAACCTCCCCACCCTCCAAGGCAAGAAACTACAGCCACCGACAGCCTCAAGCTGCCGAGGATTACTTAACGTTTGGACAACCATTTGCAAGCGAGGAGCCCTGTGAAAGCACGGGGAATTATGCAAACATAAAGCAAAGAGGAAACGTCGGTATCTCATACAAGTTTGTCCTCATTCTATCAAAGCCTCGCAGCGGTAACGCGTTCCCCCCCCCAGGGATCCTGTCACCCGCTTTAATGCACTTCTCTTTAGCCTCTTCTACATGCCAGGAGTGCATGAATTTAATTAGTATCTCCATTTTACTTAGATTTAGCACAAGGGGAGGGGATGTTTGCAAAGGGAATCCACTTCTCATTTCAGACCCTGGACCGGGATCAGCTGGATGGGTATTTATTTAAAACATTACCACCCTCCCTGCCTGCTCCTACGCCAAGGGTTGCTAGCATCACGGCATCACAGGTCCCATCGCTTCGCCAGGCAAGGCTGGCCTAAGCAGACTGAAGGCTGCAATCAGGCAGGTTGGGGGAGTGATCCTATGTTAAGGTGCTGGATTTGACTGGGAAAAGGTCTGTCTGCATTCCAGGTCAGCAAAGCAGAGTAAGAGCACTTAATCCATTGCTGTAAGTAATGTGGCTAAAAAAAAAATAAAAGAATTAAATGTCAAATCACTAAAGATTCTTCGTACAAGCAAATGCTTTAGTATTTAAAAAATACAAATTTCACTGTACTATCCAAAGACTTCCCTTCCCCCTTAAATCTCACACACTCAGGGGAAGAAAAAAAAAAATCCATATCCAGAGACTTGCAAATTCCCCATCCTCGCACCAAAGGCATATTAGCTCCTTTCCGCAGGCAAGAAACCAAGGCATCTCACATTTGCCTCGGCTTGATCCGTACTTAAGATGTGCCAGGAGCCAAGTAAAATGATGAAAAGAAAATTAAGAGAAAATTCAGAATATACCCACAGCCCCAACCAGTGTAGTTATGCTGACGAAATGCAATCGATTTAGAAATAGCTCTATAGAGGCAGAGGGGAAGGAAAATCAGAAAAAGCAGGGGTTTTTTTTTGCTGAAGAAGCTTATTTCTTTCTGGGAGCCAGTTTCGGCTGCCCCAGCAGAAGAGCTGTACGCAGCGGTGGGGGAGCAGGTAACCTCACCTGCTATAGGTGACATCTGCATCACCCAGACATGCATTGCCCCCCCAAAACACCGCCACCTCCTTTCCTACAGGGAGGCAGCAAATGCAATCAGGGAACTGAAAAATAACCTTATACCAGGGGAAAAAAAAAAACAACAACAAAACAACCTATAAACTCCATGCTGCGTATCGTCATTCCATCGGAGCAGTTTTAGGTGTAGGAAACCCAAGGGGCAGTGAAATTCAGATCCAGCACCAGGAACTCTGAGCTGCCACTCCTGGACTGGGGTGTTACCAGCTTTTCTCTGGGGAGGAATATTTATCCTCTCACCAATACCTGTAATAATGAAAAATTAATTAAGGACGCTGTAAGGCAAAAAGAACAGTCTCATATCCCAACGAAGCACTTTGCTCACTGAAATTTAAATCACCTCTTTTCTGTGCGTGTGTGCAAGCACAGGTGTGCAGCTGTGCGTTGAGTTTTCAATTCTGTACATTTCAAGCAAAGGAAATACTCAAAAATATTTTTAAATGCATACAGAGTCTAAAACAGCAGCTCATATTGGTAATCTAACATAATTAACGTCACTTAGTTACTTCATCCAGGAAATTAATCTCATCAGCTAGAACAACAAGACAGCCAAAACTTGGCTCCCAAGGCAGAAGCTGCCCTTTCCGGGTGGACCAGCTCTGCCACCCACAACTTCACCTCCTGCCACCACCACGCTCTCTCGGCCACATCTTTTGGGGACACCCGCTGCCTCTTAACGCTGCTGCCTCTGCAAACGGCACCGGTGCCAGGGACGCGGTTCAATACTCCATCCCTGGCCCTACGGCGGTGCAAGCAAAGGGCTTGGGGCAAGTATATTTTGTTAAATGAGTATTGATTTTATACACGTCTTTTGGGGAGGGAGATCTAATCAAAATGATTTTAACAGAGCAGGAATCATGGCACCGTCTGAACCTGAAAGCACAATGAGAGCTGGTGGACAGAATAAAATGCCAAAAATCAGATGCTCTGTAAAAATACATAGATTTCAAGTTCCTCGGGGTTTTAGGCTCAGGTAGGTGTAGGAACATCTCTGGGGAGACGACAGCTAGCTCACTTCAGTGTATTTATATCACCGAGCTGTGGGTGCTGGGTGGCCGTCACCATATTAAACCCCCTTCGTAAATCATTTTGAGATGCTCAAAGAGCAGGTGCTGGTTGCAAACCGGGGTATTTCCAGGATGTCCCCCCCCGCTGCCCAGCAGTGGCAGAGCCGCAGGGGCACAAACAGCTGCCGGCGCGTGGTCCTCCTCCGGCACGTCCCCTCCGACGGGAAAGCGCCGGCACCCACCCTGCAGCCACTGGCATTTGGGGGGGTTTGAGGAGAGGGAGCGGTGCCCGGCTGGCCGGCGGCGGGTTTGCAGGGCTTGGGCTCGGCTGGGAAGCGGAGGGGACACCACGCTCGGGTGAGCCATGGAGACGAGGAGCGGGGAGACAGGGCTGCATTCTTCATGGATGAAACAGCAGGGAAAGGGCTCTCGCTGCTTCTCTGCGCATTAGTCAGCACGCAGGAACACACAAAAAAAACCCAAAGCAAATCCGCTCTGTAGTATTAGGGATTATGACTCAGAGCTATTTTTTTAACTCCCACCCCGTGATTCATCCGGTGCAGCCTCACGGCTCAGATTCAGAGCAGCCTCACCATTTTGTGCTCCCTCTGCCCAAAATCCCACTAAATAATTGCTCTTTGCAGTCAGCGGTGAAGAATTCAGGGTTTTTTCTCCCTCCTTCCCTGCCGAAGCCGGGGCCGGAGGGGGCGAGCGCTGCACGCCGGGACCACGCGCCCGCATGGATGCTCAGCGCTGGCAAAGCCGGCACGGCCCCGTGGGAGCCGCGTGACCGGCTGTGAGCGCAGGCGCAGCCCAAAAAGGGAGATAAACGGGATGTCGTTATCCACGGCGCAAGGCACGGCTGGCTGCAAAGTGCTTCCCGGGAGGCGTGGAGGAAAACAGCGGGAAGGGGGTACGACTTCAGAGAGGCGGCAGTCGCTTGCCGGCGACAAGAGGCATCCCACGCCGCCGCGGTGCCTATATGGAAAGGACCTGGTTTAGCCCCCGGGATGGGTTAGAGTTTGCGTGGAAGGAACCCAGGAGCAGGATGGTGGGGCTGCATAGGCTTTCTAGCTAGGGAGACCATCCTCTGCCTCCTCTGCACCTTCAGCATCGCTGGTGATGAAGGATACCTTGCCGCAGGGAATGAGACCTCCAGAAGCATCCCACACAGCCTACCACCCCACCGGTGATTTTTAGAGGAAAAGGAGCTGTAGCTGCAGGAGAGGCTACTGTAGAATAAGGGGAAAAACATTATTTTGCAGAGGATATGGCCTGGGCAGCCCCATCCCGCAGCCGGGACCCTGAGCACAAAGTGATCCAGACCAGGCTGAACCAAACAAAAAGTCTCGTGGCCCCTTTGCTTTGGGATAATAATAGCAGCAGATAAATTCCACATTTCAAACAAGGGTAAGACATTAAACAGAGCCTCTGTAGAGAGATTAGGTGGAATAAAAAAAAACAATAAATCCTTATGTTCTTGGACTTGAACCGATTGGCAGGGAAAGCCAGGGAGCGGGGCCTCCTTTCCCCCGACAGCACCGCGGTGCCTGCACAGCCAAGTGCCTTGGAGTTCAACAGCTTGCCCAAAGGATCAGTGCTGAAAAACACGGAGTACAGAAATAACTGAGAGATCTTCCTCCGTGTCCACTCCCAAAATCACTACGTTCCCAGGCTGCCACGCATCTGTGAGGTCCCTGCTCGTGCTGCTCCACTCTTCCCAGAAAGACCACGCAAGGGCACTCAAGCAAGCTTGAGATGCCAGGTGAGAGGCACCTCACCTTCTCCAGCACGAGAGGCTGGGCAAGCAGGGCATCAATAAAACAGGGTGAAGAAGTAGCAAAGAAATTGTTTTCCCGTATAGGGCTGTACGGGGAGAAGTTACAAAAGCATTAATCCTTTTCCAGGCTCCTACAGGAGGGATTTTTGAGTTTGAAAGCCAGATACAAACATTAGTAAAGGCAGGAAGAAGAATGAAGGGGGGAATCTCTCATCTAGATTAATTTTTTTTACTTAAGGCTATTTCTGTTCCGCATGCTCTAGAGGAAACCACCGACTCAAAGTGCAGTTTTCATCCTTCCCACATATCCCTTTGAAGCTGAGGTTCGTATCTCCCAACCTAGCATGGAGGCACCTCACCCTCCTCCTGCCCCCCTCACCTCCCAGGGCCAGACTCTGCACAAGGCAGATATACAGTTTCAGCCAAAATAATGAATATCAACAATTAAGGTTCCATCTAAATACCCTCCTCTTTAAAAAATAGCTTTTAGACTAATGATTCAAGACAACTAACTTCAAAGGCTGAATTTGCTATATGGAGGTCAACCCAAGCTCCACCGATGGATGTTGATGCCCTGCAGGGCAGCAGGTAAGCAGACAGACACATTTTGATGTTTAAAACCGCACCCTGAAAACAGTATTTCTGCTGCGTGGAAAAAAAAATCTGCTTTAATGACTTAAGGATCCAGTAAAACTAACTGGTGCAGAGGGACTCACCTTCTGCACAGGGAAGTCTACCCTGTCACAACCAAATTATCAATTAACATTGCCTCATTTTGCAATAAAACCCAGCTGCAATATTGCATCATATCGTGGGGAGACAAGCACTAATGCCAGGGTTGTTCATGCTTCCAGTTATCCTTGACAGTAAAATAAAGAACATTAATCCAAATAATATGTGCTAGAAAGAGCTCTCAAATGTACTTAAGAGTTTCTAAACCTTATTTCCTTACCCGGATTACCACATCCCTTATATGAGTGCTGGTGACACTGCAAGTTAAGTTACCTGTGTAGAAGAAAAGACACCTCACCCTTACACTCATGGGGGAAGGCAGCAGGAGGCATCGACAGAAGGACAAACACTGACTCCAAAAGGACAAGCAAGAGCTGGGAGAAGAGAGGCAGCAAATAACGAAAGGAGGAGAGAAGGTATTTATGAGTGTGAATCACACATTTCCCCAGACAGCTTTCCCTTAATGATGAATATCATAATTCCCCTAAATAATGCAAGGAAAATTTGTTTAATCATTTAAAGGCATCATCAATAATAAATACGTCAGCTCCAGATGCTAACCTCACTGTTCCTCCCTGCTCAGGGACTGTTTTAAGGAAAAGACTAAGATCGCTGTCACTTTTTAATTTTGCAAAGATGCTTCAGTATCAGAGTCGGGAGAACGAAGGAAGCACCCGAGACTGAGGAATGAAAATCTGAGCGTGCACAGACCCTGCGCGGTGTAAAAGCTCTTTACACCACAGCTGCCATTCCTGTGCGATAAAGCAGCAATGGAAGTGCAGTTCTTGTTTACTCAGGCAAAGCACGTACAAGCAGAGGTACGCACCGGGATAGCTAGAGCCAGTTAAGGGGAGAGCCCTTCCCACCTGCCAGGAGAAGGTCCCCCACCAAGGACCCACAAGGATAAGGAAGGGGCTGCACCGGCGGCAGCGCATCCATCACCTGCAGCACAGCAGGCGCAAGGGCGATGCCACGTCTGAGGGGTACCCAGCTGCTACGCCAGCGCCAAAACCAGCATCTGGACGAGAAGGAGAAGGAGAAAGTGATGCATGCTGCCTTTCAACACTGGATTTCTCAGGAATGAAGAGCAAAGGGAGATTTAAGAGCTTTGAGCTTTATTGCTGCAATGCTGCATGCAAAACCCACCATGCAACCAGGAGCATCCTCTACAGCACCGGAAAATCGGGCCAGGTTTCCCAGCGCATCTTGACCTGGGCACCGACTCTTCTGAGCCACCCGCCACCTCACTGGCACACGACTCACACCCTCCCCGAGGTGTGGACTGTCTCAACATGATGCTCTGTCGTGACGAAATCATAATCCCAAGGGCCGCTGCTGCCACGGCAATCCCAGGCACTGAAAACAAAAGCAATGGATAAGCTGTGCGGGACCGGCGGGAAGAGCTACGGGCCCGTTTGGGGATGTCCTACTCGCAGTACAGAAGAAGGGAAAGGAAAAAGAGGTCAAAACGCAAAATCATGGGGACACCATGTTTCCAAAATGCTGGCACATTTTTCAGAAAAGCCTTTTCACTGCAAATACAGGAGGGATACAGGAATAAATCTGCATAAAATTGGCATAGTTTTGACTTCTAAAGTCATATTCTGGCATCCCCAAAATAAAAGTGGGGTGACCACCAGCAGAGAAGATGGAAACCCAACTGCACAGAGCAATCACAGGCATGCAGCATCTCACAGTGAGGAAACCCAGCCTGCTGCCTCTGCCAAATTTCTATCAGGGGCTGGGGTGGGACAAAAGGTTTGGGCCACCAAACCATGATTTGTATTGTTTCAACTTTTCTCTTTTCCCTTGGAGTCACTCTTCCGATTCAGAATCTGTACTATTTTAAGCAACTCTGCTGAAAAAAACAGGATTTAATGCCTGTTTGGGCTGACCATAAAAATCTTTTCCACTGGAACAAAGATTTAAACCTGTGACTCAAAATGAGTTTACAATGCGGGGCTGATTATCAAGAGGACCAGAATATCCTCTTATTAGAAAAATGTTCACCGGGCTTTCCTGAACTTTACACGGTGGTATTAACTTGGTGGCTTGTTTAGTTGCATGCAGGCGATACCTTTCGTCTTTGACACAGGGAAAAAAATATATGTATTTTATGATACAGAAAAAGAGCAGGTATGTGTGTGTGAATGTGTGGTATGTGTATCCATACATGCACATACATGCATGAACACACACAACCTTCTGATTATTGTCAACAAAAGAGATATAGGAAAGAAAAACACGAAATCACAAAAAACAAAGGTTGGAAAGGATCAAAGGATGCACTCCACCTGCTTGCCTCAAGTAAAAGAAGCCTAATTAAGGCACTTTTTTAAAATTATTATTGTTTGTCTATTACAGTGGCAAGCACCATGGGGGAAAATCAAGGCCCTATTTGTACAAGTCCTATGCAAATACTTAAGGCAGTCTGGAAGAGATCTACAGTTTACTAGGCTTCAGTTAAACTGATGTAAATCCCCAAGAGTACCGTATATTCATTTTAGCTTAAACCTATTTGTTTTAAAGACTTATTTCTATTGGTACAGTATTTATATGCAGATAAATTATTATAAAAAAGGGGAGGGAAGGTAGGCTGGCAGCAGCCACAGCAGGCAGGACCACAGCCCGGGTCTGGGGATGCCCATCCCTGCACTATCCTTAGGAAGCACTTCCCAAGCTCTGCTCGGTTTTTGGGCTGGATCAGTTCTAACAGCCCCCCATCCCGGGCCTGCCTATGCACGTCCCCAGGGCGAGCTCTGCCCCGAAGCCTCGCACCAGCGACGGCCGATGGCACCCATGTGCACGGTGCCACCTCGCAGCCCGCCCTGCGCGGGTGGCTCTGGCACAGCTCCTGCCCGCCGCTGGGGAGAAACCCTGCCCGTGCTGATGAAGCACGGCGGGGAAAGCAGGCGTAAAATGCTCTGCTCGCTGTTATGCAGTGGGGCACTTTAGGTTTTAAGGCAACGAGTCACTAGCTACGAGCTTGGCTTTATAGATGTCCGAGCAGCATCGTGTAACAGAGACGTCTCTCTCAATCCCACTGACCCGGATCTGAACCGGCACCCGTGAAGGAGAAGTTTTGGAAGGTTTCCTAGCCTATTTTTTAGGCCCTAGAGCCAGCAGCTAAGTCAAAGTTTGGTCTCCTGGCAAGCAGAGAGAACATATCCAACAACTGCATCCAAATTTAAAAAAAAAAAAAATTACCCTGGGGAGCAGAGCACAGTGTAAAACTCTTATTTACGAGTTTTCTGGCTGCTCTTTCATCAGCAGAATTTACTGGAAAAACTCAAAAGCAATCAGCATTTTACAAGCATGTTCCGCTCCGTGCGGTTCCTGCACCCAATTTTACACGGAGAACGTCAACAGGGTGACATGAGCCAATTGCCACCCCAGGCAGCTGCAGCGTGCGCTCCTCTCGCCATGTCAAAAACCCACCTCTCAATTTATACACTGTGCAATAATTATTTTGCTAATCACAGGGTGCTCTGCGCTTCTCAACCCGAATTATTATTATTAGAGCTGGCTCAGCTGCAAACGCGCCTGCTTTCCAAACACACGGTGCTCGGCTGAAGAAGAGGGGTGGGGGGTTTAATCCTTCACTGGTGGCAGCGTAAGGCAGTGAATGGCATTCTGGCATGTAATTTCTTTCAATGAGAAAAATAACATCTTTCAGGAGGTTTTCCATTTTAAGTTAGCACAGAATCACCACAAAAAGGAAGAAAAAAAAAAAATACTGGGTAAGGCAACATAACACATACTATGGTCTTCTTTCAATTCACCAGCTATATTTATCTCTCAACTGCAGCATAGAAACATATTTCACTTAGAAAAACTTTTTAGCTGCTTAAAAGAGACACTCAAGTACCAAAGGCCACACACTTAGATACTGGGGGGGGGGGGGAGGGAGGAGTGAAAGAAAAAAGATTTATTTGTTTAGATGCTGTAAGCTAGCTGAAATTTGCCACCTACAACTCATCACCAAGCCCTCCAGCGGGCAGGCATGACTTGGGCACAAGCCAACCTGAGCTTGAAATGTTCTGGTAGAAAACTGCTCATATGATCTGGCTACTTTTTAGCCATCTATTTCACTTTCACCCACTTTTTTTTTTTTCTGAAACATCTGCCTTTGACCAGGGCCAGAGACAGGGTGCTGGCTAAGAAAAACACGTGCATCTGCCCCAGTATAGCAAGTCTACCGTACTTGAGCCCAAAAATGTAGGACCAGCAGCATCGCAAGCCTCACCGTCGAACCTGGGACAATCTGCACGGTGACAGCGCTGCATTAAGTAGACCTGGCTTTTAAAAACACTTTTTCCCAGCTGTCGCCAGGCTACTTCAGCCATGACCTGCTCCTTACCCTTTCCAAGGCAAGGTCCTCTGCATCCCCCAAGTCAACCAGTGTCACTCAGTGTCCCATCCCAAAGCTGCAGCTACTACACAGGTGGACTGACAGCACCAAACTTGTGAGTAGATAAATAGCCCACTCCCGAGCCAAACTAAACCAGGGCAAAAAAAATCCCATTTGGGCATGCAAGGGAAACAGGATCGGGCCCGCGTGTCTTGAAAATAGCAAAGCACCCTAACAATTGGCACTAAACGATCCTTGGGTGCAAGGGTCATCAGCGAGATCAGGTTATGAACACGGCCTGAAATAGCCCCTCGTCCAAGGGGGCGGGGGTGGATGGCACGGGACACTTGCACCGCTTGTGAAAGGGGTCTGCATTTCAGAGGGGAAAAAACAGAAGAAAAAAAAAAATGAAGAGTCATCCTGAACGAAACACGACACTGAGTGTTCACATTTCACATAAGAAGCCTCACGTATCATCACCAGCGACACGAAGGGGACAGTCTGGAGTTTGATTTCTGTTTATTCACCTTGATGATATCCCTTAAAATTTTCTGCTTGGGTTACATCTTTTCCAAGGGGGACAAAAAAAGAAAAAAATATCCTTCCATCCCTCCGAAGGAAAGCCCCCTCCACAGATCCGCTTGCCTGAACCACGCTCGGCAGAGCTCACCCGACCTGACCTCTGTGGAACGCGGGCTGGGCACCTTCAGGAATTGCCACCCATCAAAGAAACCAACGCCGCAAACCAGGGCTGGGAACGTCAGCTTTCCAGCATGGGAAACACAGTGCTGAGTCCTGGGATTTTTTTGGGGAAAAAAAACCCAGCTGTGCAAGCAAAGTCACCCAACCAACTCACTTGCTGCAAGGCTGATGTGGCCAAGAATAAAATGTCTGCTGTCAAGTGATATTGAGCGTGTTCTTCAGATCACCAACATCAAAGCGTTTCCCGATTTCGGATCCCCCCCGTTTCTACGATCAGAAGCAGCCAAAACACTCTGTTTTATCATCTACAAGTCAACCCCTAAAAGATGCTGCACTTCGCAGGGCTCACTGCTTGCACAGAAGTGGGAAGCGCTGTGCAGAACGTGCCCCCAACTCCTCTGAAAATCCCCCCTGCTCCCAGCGCTGCCCCGGGCAGCGTTTCCTTACGGGGATGGGGATTGCTCAAATCGAGCCATCACCGACGCAAGCACAAACCCGCCTGCTCAACCGCTCACGCACCCGAAAGCCCTCTGCCATCAGGGCATGGCAGCCCTCGCAGGACCACCGCAAACTGGGGCCACATCCCTCCGGAGGGCAGAAAAAGGGTGGCAACCAGGTGGAAAAGCCCTGGGCTTGCAGCAAGCCAGAAGGCTACTAAAATTAGCAGCAGAAAGGTAAGAGAGGTAACAGCAGGAATGCAGAGCCTGGGCTTGGCGTGCAGACTGCAGCCGCCAAGGAAGGAGCATCACCGAGCCCGGGGTGCTGGGGGAGAAGCACTACGGCCATTAACCCCCATTTTATTCTTAACCATCAGACCTCAGAAACATCTACTCGGCCACACCACCTGCAATCCCGAGCAGGCAAGGGAAGCCAAAACTGCCAGGCTGAGACTCATTTAGAGAGAAGGGAAATGAGAGCAGCTCCAACGCCCTTATTCCTTTTTTTTTCAAGAAATAAGGGGCACAGCTGCGGCCGCTCCTCGGGCCACGAACTCTCAGGGTGTGCAGGGACTCTAACAGGGTGCTTGGCCGACCTGCCTGGGCGAGAGAAAGGAGGAGCCACGCAGAAGAGAAATCATAAACCAACTTGGAGAAACATGTGGACGAGATGGTAAAGAAAGAAAAGCCAGAATAGGAAAGAAAGGGGAAAGAAGGTAAAGGAAAAAGAGAAATATGCCTATGAAAAACACCACAGGCATAAAACTCAAACATGAAGTGGAACAAAAAAAGAGAAGCGGAGAGAAACTAGGAGGAGGAAGCAAAGTTAGAGCTAAACAAGCAATGATGCTTTCACACATATGTTTGCATATATATAAAAATACATATAAAAGTTACTTGGATATAGAAATATACATACACGCACAAGGAGAAAGACTGTGCCGTGCTTTATCTACACTGCCCTGAACAAAAGCAAAGACTTCACCACCGGCCACTGGCTCTGACAGATCAGCCAGACAGTTTTCACCTGCACGGCGATGCTCTCCGTACACTTCTTGTTCCGAGCTGGCTCCCACGTTTACTGCTGTTGAGAGCTAAAACAACACAGAAGCCACGTAAGAAAATTGACGTTACAGCAGCACATTTATGGCCATCATGCCTCCATCATGCGCACAGATAGCCATAGATCCCCAGGAGGAATACCAGTGCTATTAGTTATTGGCATTACATATAGCACCACCAAGAGCTTGAGATACCAAATGTGTCTGTGCTGGATGTTATTTAAAAATAAGAATAGAAAGGCCAGTCTCTGTCCCAGAGACCAAATGACCTAGGGTAAAACCAAGATATAAATAGAAAGTACAAGCAAATACGGCAGGCTGACCAGAGTGGAGGAAAAGACGTGCCAAAGGAGATACCATCATCTCACCATACATGGCAATCTTGGATGGGGACATCCAACAATCTTGCTTTAGACAGGAAGCCGGGAAGAGGTCAACCACAACAGAGCACCAGCAAAGACCCACCCATTCCCCGTTCTCCAAAATCCCACTTAAACCACTAATGGAGATGGTGTAAAGATCCCCCATTACTGAAACAACCAGTAGTAAGTAGTAACCCACATCAGAACCACCACATCCATCAAACCACACAGAGAACAACCCCTAACTAACGTGGCCACAATGTCCATCACGATCTTGACTTCACGATTCCTCTTCTGACTGCTGGTTTGCTTAAATATCATGTTTTCGGACACACAAAACAGATGGGGATCAAGAGTCATACATGAATTAACTTGGAATCTATGAGCCCGTTCACAAGGTGATAAAGGAGGCAACTTTTTAAAAAAGATAATAAAAGATAGAATAAAAAAAGATTAAAAAAGATAATAATTTAACATTTAACACATCTGCTAGATAAAACAGCTTGCTTTGACCTGTTAATATGACAGGGTGTTACAAACCAGTCTTGTGTCTGCAGAAGATTCCTGGTAATTAACCCTAGTTTGAAAGGGGTGAAGAGTAGAAAAGCAGGGCAGAGGTAAGGATGTCTGGGAACGTACCTCAATCTTGCTATTTCCTAACTTTTTTTATACTCTGAAAAGGCTCAAATCACTGCAGGTAACTGGAATTACAGTCAAATGTATTTTCCTCAATGCTCGGTCTAAACACTGCAGTCATCACCAGATTATCTTTCAGGTACTGTATTAAGTGATGAACATCTGATACATGTTGTTTCTCCTCTTTCCTCCAACCCAACAGTGGAGGGTTTTGTTTTGCTTGTGTGTTCCTTAACTGTCTTTAAACATTATACAAAACGTTGCTATATATTTAGAAAAAGGACCTTCAGCTGAACATACTTTGCACTTGGAGCAGAATATGATGAGGTTTGTGGTGGTCCTTACCTCCTGGGGTTGCCCAGGCCATGTGAAACTGGACCCTTAGAGAGCAGAGCTTCATTTCTTTGCAGAAAGCTCCTAAGGTCTTTGGCACAAAGCATTAAGCAGTCTTTCTGCTACTTGAGGCAAGCACCCTAATAAAACACCTCAAAACTTTATCTGTATTTCCAGAATTACAGAAAGACATCACAAGCTGCCCATGCAGCGGCGGAGATGGGCTGCAGCTTTCTGGACTGGTTGGAGCTTCCTTCACTTGCAGGCTCCCTACACAGGTATGTCATTGCTGTTGTCAAGCCAAGATGCAATGAATGTCAAGGCCAAGACCAGGACTCTTCCCAGGAACATGGGGCTGCACCTCCTCCTCAGCCAGAGATGACAGAAACACCAGAAGAAGAGCTAGAGAAGACCTCTAGAAGAGCGCTCCTAATCCACCAACTCAGATGACCAGCTGTGGACAAGTACCATTAGCCAACAGAACCAGCGTGGCAGCGGCAGACTCTTCAATCCCTTCCTCATGCTCTTGGCTGGACGGCAGAGCCCAGAGAGTTGTGGTTGAACGAAGTTAAATCGAGTTGGCGGCCGGTCACAAGCGGTGTTCCCCAGGGCTCAGTTTTGGGGCCAGTCTTGTTCAATATCTTTATCAACGATCTGGACGAGGGGATCGAGTGCTCCCTCAGTAAGTTTGCAGACGACACCAAGCTGGGCAGAAGTGTTGATCTGCTCGAGAGTAGGAAGGCTCTGCAGAGGGACCTGGACAGGTTGGACCGATGGGCCGAGGCCAATTGTATGAGGTTCAACAAGGCCAAGTGCCGGGTCCTGCACTTCGGCCACAACAACCCCAGGCAACGCTACAGGCTTGAGGAAGAGTGGCTGGAAAGCTGCCCAGAGGAAAAGGACCTGGGGGTGCTGGTCGACAGCCGGCTGAACATGAGCCGGCAGTGTGCTCAGGTGGCCAAGAAGGCCAACGGCATCCTGGCCTGTATCAGAACTAGTGTGGCCAGCAGGAGTAGGGAGGTGATCGTGCCCCTGTACTTGGCACTGGTGAGGCCGCACCTCGAATCCTGTGTTCAGTTTTGGGCCCCTCACTACAAGAAGGACATTGAGGTGCTGGAGCGTGTCCAGAGAAGGGCAACGAAGCTGGTGAAGGGCCTGGAGCACAAGTCTTATGAGGAGTGGCTGAGGGAACTGGGACTGTTTAGTCTGGAGAAGAGGAGGCTGAGGGGAGACCTCATCGCGCTCTACAACTACCTGAAAGGAGGTTGTAGCGAGGTGGGGGTTGGTCTCTCCTCCCAAGTAACAAGTGAAAGGATGAGAGGAAATGGCCTCAAGTTGCGCCAAGGGAGGTTTAGGCTGGACATTAGGAAAAATTTCTTTATTGAAAGAGTGGTCAAGCCTTGGAACAGGCTGCCCAGGGAAGTAGTTGAGTCACCATCCCTGGAAGTATTTAAAAGACGTGTAGATGAGGCGCTTAGGGACATGGTTTAGTGGGCCTGATGGTGTTGGGTTGACGGTTGGACTCGATGATCTTAGAGGTCTTTTCCAACCTTAATGATTCTATGATTCTATGATTCTTCTGCATTGCTGGTGCTCAGAGAGCTGTTCCTCACCAATGAGTCAACATCATCCAAGAACTCGGCTCCCTGGCAGCAGCTGGGTGCAAAAAGGTTAAACAGAGCTATGGGTCATCTTCATGCCGTGGTCACTTGAGCCTGGGTTGCCCAGCCAGGTCACCTACTGCAAGGCAGTGTGGGGTTCCAAGTGTGAAGACTGGTGGGAGGAGGCAATCTCATCGCTTCTCCTGTGGTACCAGCCACCCCAAAGGGCTAAGACATGACTTCAAGCTCCTTCTTCTGGAGCCACCGTGGTCTGCTGCCGTGGAGGGAGGTCAGGAGCCTCTCTGGGCAGACCCACTCTGCCAGCCAAGCTTCCAGTGAAATTGCAGCTGCATGAGCTCAGACTTAATGCTTGCCAACTTCTAATGGGCATTGAAATCCCTTAATATCTTCAAATGAAGTATTAATGTTACAAGCAGTATTTCATGGGTCTACAAGCTTTGCCACACCTCAGGGAGGCCCTAAATAGATTTAGCCCAGACTTCAAGACTTTCAAGAGAGCATGACTCCCAGGATCCCACAAGCCAGCCCCATCCCTGATGGGATCTAGTACCTTCATGAGTTTTAGCTGTCTTTTTGCTGCCACAGTGGAGACAATAGCATTTTTACCTGCTCAGCATCCAGATTTTCTGGAAAACAAGATACAAGTGTTTGTCACTCTGAATATTAGCACTCCTAATATTATTAGAGGGAGGCGAAATGCATTAGCAAGACCAACTGCAAGCTCTCCCAGTCATGGTGGATCAGCACAAATGACTGCAGGTTGTTTAATCCCTCCCACACATTCCCCTCCCATACTGCCTTGCTCCATGGGACAGTGTTAGCAGTTAATTAACAGAGGGATGTTCAGAATTGAAATCCTATTTATTGTAATTTGTCTCACAAAAGTTAAATACTCACTAAAGTAAAGAAGAATACTCACTAAAAGTTACTAAAAACATCCTGCAAAATAAGGTTTTTGCTAAAAGTCTCTCAGGTCCTCAAGATTTGTAAGGAAGACAGCGACACTGGCTACCAACAGTGGTGTACAGGTTATACTGCCAGGCAATATAATGTTATGCCTTATGCTAAAGGACAACATCTTGAGCTCTGAACAGGCTAAAACCTGTCTCAAAGACAGCTATACCCAAGTTACCACCTAGTAACCTGTAAATTGCACTTGATACACTTACCTTTAAAATTCAAATTACAAAATTACTGCAAACTTCCCTTCCCATTTCCTCCTCCATATGAAGAATGGCCATCAATGGTGCTATGGAAGATGAAAAGTCAGTACTCACGTTTACCTGTCACACTAAGCTAGGAGCTAAGGAAGATCTTCCAGACCTTCAACACTTGCACTTGCAACATATAGCTACCTGGTGAGAAGTTTTCAAAAGCTTTTTTCCTGCCTAGTTGTGTTGGGTGCAGCCACCAGACCTCCCCCTCAAAGACAGCAGCCTACAGAAGTCACCGTTGCCATTTCCAACCATGTCAAGCAGAAATACAGACGCTCAACCATTTCTGTGAAGCTCTGAGGGTCCACCTGACATCAGGGCTCTACTGTCCTACGCTGTGAACAACCGTGCGAAAGGCAGCGTCTGCCCCGACATGTTCGCAGATCAAAGAGGCAAGCAGAAGAGTGGAAGGGGAGGGAGAAGAAATGGCTTGCCAAGGGCAGAGCCCACAAATCGTACCCACGGCCGAGCACTGGAAACCCCATCATCTCTCCAAGCCACTTGTAACAAGCAGGACTTGGTGGGTCTTAATACTAACTACGCAAGATAAGGAAAACATTTCAAGAGAACTTCTCACTGCTTCAGCGTGTTGGACCGCAAAGAGCAGCATCTTCCTTCCCCTCTGAACCTACTCGTCTTAATCGCATTTATTTACTCATCTTGTGCATTCATGAAAGCCGGGTCTCCTTCCATCCTGTTCCACAAACGGAGACTTGAAGCTCAGCTTTTCAATTTTTCCTCAGTTACCACAGAAACAGAGAAGTGCTGGTGGGAAGAACCCTCTGGGGTCTCCAGTCCAACCTCCCAGTTCATAAACAAGGCTGATTATTTTCCTCTGCAACATCAAACACATGTACTTTTTTGTTAGTATTTTTATATAATCTAATAGCAGCCTTTTTGACATTGAAGAAAAATGTAAAGCTTTGCTCCCCCCACTCAAAAGCAAACTGAGAAGCACCAGAGCCAGATGTGAGATACCTGTAAGTCAAATGAGCCAGCAATTCACATAGCAAACGTGATCGTCTAAAACCCCTGAGCAGCATCTCAATTGCCTGTGCCGCAGCACAGAGCTCTTGGCCTTTGCTCCCCGCGTGATCATTTCTGGGAAAGCACATTTCAGACTTTCCTACTCTTATGAAGGAGGAAAAAAAATAAACAACCCATTATTATTTACATAGGGCTGGAAACATAACTAATTATTTCCAGAAGGATGTATGGCAGCTTTTTGCTCTGTGTGCTAAATTACAGGTCATTGCACTGATAGGTGTGACTACCTATTTACGACATCAGCTGAAGCATAAAGGGGTTTCGGTACATCACGTCTAGAGACTGCTATAGCATGACTACAATAATGTATAATAAACTTTATGTCTGCAACACAGCTAATATAAAAATAATAATGATAGTGATAATGATGATGAGGAGAATAATAATAAGAATGAGAATAATAATAATGTTACCAAACTTTAATATTAGCAAAGAGAGACCCACGCTAGACCTTCTTCCATGCAGAGCAGATGTAATGTAAAGCGTTTGAGCACAGCCTGGGCTTTGGCCGTTGCTTCACATCCCACATGCCCAGGCATGAGCCCACGGCTGCCGTTTCCACCACGTAAACCAGCACACACAACATCACGAGTAAGTCAGTGATGCACCACCGCCGGGGACAGCGATACCCCATCCGACACCAAGCTGCAAGGACACAGCACCTGGCTGAACGCTGGCCAGGAAAAGTCACCTTTCCTAAAGCTACACAGGCAGTAACGCTCCAGCCTCTTGCACCACTCGTCCCTTGCACAGCCTGCAAGCCCCTTCCACCCGTGCATTCAGGGCTCACTCCCTACCTGGGCAGGGAACTGCGCAAGGCAATGCAATGCATTTTATTTTGGCTCAGCCTACATTTTCAAGAAGAGATGGTTGCAATATGATCAAATCTAGGCCTCAAAATACAAAGTGTCAATCAAGAGTTGCAGGTTGTTGCCTTTTTTTTTTTTTTTAAAATACTCCTAAGTTGGATTTTTCTTCTCCTTTCTAAGTTACTGGCAATAGGTCCCCAGCCCCAGCTTTTTTTTTTTTTTAAGAGCAATCTCTTAAATCCAGTTGTTGGGACTTCAGGAAAGGCACAAAATATCCTGAGACCAAAGGCCAGCAGTATGTAAGCGGGCTGGCCCATACCTGCTTCTGGAGGACGTTGAACCTGCAGGGTTTGCTACCTTGCAAAACTCCCCTGATGCAGAAGAGCTTACAGCAGTACTAACACGATGGCTTCTACCAAGTGCAAGGAAACGGGATACTGCATCCACACGAAACACATTACCGGCGTGACATACCCCTTACCCAGCTCAGCTCCACCGGTAAAGCCAAACTGCAGACCAGGCATCCCACCAGCAGTTATCCAGGGAAGCCAGGCAGCACAGAAAGGGCGTTCAGAGAAAGTCAGGGAGAAGTGGACTGGACCGCACCGGCTGGATGGAGGGAAGGTGATGGTGGGTGGTTAGGAGGACTGGACCAGAGTTTCCCACCTTAAAATCCCTGCACTGGCCTGCTGGCGTTCTCAGCACAACCCGGATTGTGCCAAGGGCCTCCACAAGTTGCTTAATAAACTACGTGACAAGACGTCACGTCTTGCTTCTCCCACCCACCTCTGGTCTCCACCTGCCCCTAAGGAAGCAGCCTACAGCTCTGGGCACTGCTGTAGGGACCTCCTCACCCCAAAACAGGAAGAGGCTTCTGGGGCTTCCTTTAGGCTTCTCTGCCATTCATGCCTACCCCCAGGAGGGGAGCTGGGTCCCGTGCCTGGACAAGCCCTCAGCTTGTAGGTGAGACCCTGGGGATGTCTCCCCTCGGGAAGCTCTCAAAATCCTGCAGCTCTTGGCCATGCGCACGTTTGGGCACTGGGTATTCCTGACCGAGGCACGCAAAAGAGGTGACAAAATGCCGTCTTCCAAGCATCTCACGGCAATGACACTCTCCCGTGCAATGATACTCTCCCCTGCAAACGCACAGTCCTCCCAGGGCTTTGGGCTCCTATTTCTCACCAGGGTGCTCCGCATGCCCCATTGCAGCTCAGTCCACTCTCAGCAGCCCAGGTCAGCTCCCAACGCCCGCACAACCCAACCTCATAGTGGGGGAGCACAGTCAAACCTCCCCTCTCCCGTCAAGGGACTTTCTAATGAGCTGATTTGCAAGAACCTACCCAATAATTTTTATACAAAACAACTTCTATTGTTTTTTCCAACTCAGGCTTTAAGGCAGAAATGACTGAGAATCTACCCCTTCTCTTGGCAATTTGTTCCATGGCTAATCACCCTTGCCATTAAAGACCTGTGCCATAATTTCTAATTTGAATTATCTACCAGGCACTGGTTCTAGCTCTGCCTGTCACTGCTGCATTCGAGAGCCCTTTACTGCCTGACCTACTATACCAGCAGCAATTCACAGATCATTTTTCCTTCCAGGTGATGGGGGATGCACCGTAGTATCTGCCGACAAATACAAGATAACAACAGCAGTGAAGATGTGACAGCACAGGCATCAGAGTGGGTGGGACAAACCTGCCTGGAAACCCTGGGTGATACTCAACCAGCCCCTGATTTGCAGGATACAGCTCCACATCGATATTCACATCCATACCTTGAATTCACATAAAGAATGATACCACCCAGGGATACATTAGAAGACATTTAGATCATACAGATCTGGATGCTTGCAGACCATCCAGACTGCTCCGTATGCCCGGCCGGTCCCCGTGTTTGCATCACCCTGCAGACTGCTGTCTTCAGCTGAGCGGAGCCGATGCACCAGGTAACCGACTCGCTGCTTCTCATCTGTCACCCTTGGAGCAACGGGGGAAAAAAGCACCACTAGCAAGCCCCGTCCACAACAGCCTCTGGCACTTGCCAGAGAGAAAACTGAGTAAAGACTCAGGAACGCTGCTTTATCACAACACTGATAACTCCAAAAAATGCTGTCCTCCATGGAACTGTACCAACAGAACAAGGCAAGCAAACGGCAGGCACTGCATCTCCAGGTATAAACAAACCATGTGCAGACGTACAGCAGTATTGCTTGCCAGGGCACTAAGCACTTTTTGCTACGTAAGAAGACAGACCGGCTCAGGAACAGATGCAGCTGTGACAAGGGAAAATGTGTCCTATACACAGTGCTAATGGGTCCAAGAGACAGATTATGTCTTTATTCCCTCCTCACTCTTCATAAATCTTGCCAGGAACTATGCAGGTGTTCAATATTAAAGCTACCAGTCAGCGAGGAGACAGAAAATAACACACGGTGCTTCAAGATAAGATCTGTATCACCTTGCTGCAAACAGGCAAAAGCTTCCTGACCAGGTTTGCATTTTCCTCTCTTCTAGTTCAGTTTGCAGCTCTGCACCCTACTTGGCTCACAAAGCAGGACCCCAGACCATGCCCCCATCCCCCTGACCAGCAGCGAGGGGTCGGGGCAACATGCCCACCACCTTGGCCTCTCCAGCAGTAATGCACTGAGAAGATCAGCGTCGGAGGCTCCACTGAGGTCTGACTGACCCACTTGCATTAACTGATGGATATACAGCTGCAGTGCCCTGCACCACGGGTACCTGATACCAGCCTTTGCTAAATTCATGTACCGGGAGCAAAAGATGAACCCGCAGCATTCCTGCAAGCAGCAGAAACACCTCCCAGGTCACAAAAACCAGCATTTCCCCTTCCCATGGCCTGCCAGTGCTATTGTCTGCATATACCAATGGGGAAAAAAAAAAAACATATTTTTTTTTTATTAAGATGTCATACTTGTAAGCCATATCTTGCAATTCCTAATAGAGCTGCACCAGCATAATTGCAGAAAAAGCCTGAAGAAAGAGGCCTGTAGAAAAATAGCGATACTGTAATAACCCACCGAACATCTTCAGCTGAAAGGTGACAAACGAACACAAGATGCACCAATATCTTAAAAGTATACAGATTACAACTTTTTTTCCCCAGCCTTGCTCCACAACTATGGGTTGCTTCCCCTGCTAGTAATTCCTTGTAAAAAAGTTAGTGAAATATATACAGCCAGAAAGCATAAGCTGTCTTTGTAAAGCATTCTGATTAAAAACAGGAAGATACGGTTTGAATCTTGCAGAGAATTAAGCATAAGCTCCAATTTTAGCAGATAAAGTCCTTAATTAAACCAAAATCTACGCTTTGGTTTGGGAGGGGCACAGAGAGAGAACACCACGACTGCAGAGCTGCACAAACGTGCTGCGCCATCAGAAGACACAACTCACCATCGCCTCTGAACGCTGTTAGCTCCCACCAAGTTATATTCCAAGCATGCACGTTCACCCAGGGAGCCAATATTCTGTTTTACAAAGTAATTCAAACACACAATTCGTTTCTGCAACAGATGGGCCTTTCAACGGCGGCAGGCCTAAGCCCTTCCTTATTTTCGCTATTGCAGAACTGCTCTGACGTTGCGTGGACATCAGCGTGCAGATGCAAAGGATGCAAAATCCTTCGGGCCTTGCCGAGGCAGAGAGCTGGCACTGCTCTCGCTGTCCCCGTGCAGTCAGACCGGCACAGCCCCTCTCCCAGGGATGCTAGACGTATAGATGTGCAGTGTATTTCACTCCTAACAGGTATAGAGGCACTCCCATTGGCTGACAAACTGCACCTGTACAATTAATTACCTTAATACAACTTAAAATACACAAAGGCACAGTCAGATCGATCAGAACTATAACAATGCTAAGCTAGCTGTAAGCCAGACTCATGACTTAACGCTATGAGAGACAGAAGAGAGAGAGAGGGGAAAAAAATAAAGTTAGAGGTGCATTTCTAAAACGATGCAAAGTATGTATAAGATCACTTGAAACTCCCTGGGGTGTGAACTGGCATTTATCAGAGATATGCAGCACCTAGCACAAAAGAGCATCTGACTGGTCCACGTGCTTGGAAAAATATACATATTTATTAAATAATTTTAAAAATCACAATAGAAAGGAAACTGGATGTTTATGAGACACGACTGAATATCAGACTGTATCCTTATTTCTTATACTGATGTCAATGCTTCAGAGCTTTTTTTTTTTATATCCTCCTATTTTACAAAAACATGTATAAGTTCTTTTACGATAATCCAGACCAGTTCGCACAAACCGACATTAGTGAGATTTTATTTCTGCTTGATGAAGAAATAAATACTCCCATTTCATACAGCCATAATATGTACATAATATATTGTGCTCTTCGTATTTAGCAATGGCTAATATATTCTAATATACCCCCCGAAAAGCTCTTTTGTTCCAAATCAATGACTTAAATAATGTATATTTTTTAACATATTAGTAAAAAGGAACTAGCGTGGGGTTCACGACTCACTGTGTCTGACCAGATACGTGGACAGGCAAACATGTCTAAACTTGTCAACATGAACGGGATTAAAAAGATGTCACTGAAGGCCTCCAGCATCCTTCAGATACAATTATTGGTTCTGCTGGGATTTCTCCGCACGGCATTTTAAGATGTAGCGACCAACAGTTTAATAGTTCAAGACCGAACTCCTAAAGCACTCTGTCAATGAGAACATTTTTATATTATTTATATAGAAAAATAAAACGCGGCCTATTAAAGTTGTACTTCAAAAATCCACAGGTTTTTTTTTTTAAGGAAAGACAGCCTAAAAAACCCTTTGTAAAAATGGTCTTTGGAGCCTCCAAAGAATCTTCCCTCTTCGTTCCTCGGGCCCTGGTGCTACCCAGCTTAAAATCAGATTGCCCTCATTAACGACGGCAGAGCAAAACAGTTCCACGCTGCAGATTAAGAGCTTAATGCACCCCGCAAACTCACGCAGGCAGCAGCAGGCAGCAGCAGGCAGCAGCAGGCAGCAGCAGGCAGCAGCAGGCAGCAGCAGCAGGCCGGCTCCGCACGCACCCCCGCGCCCCGGCCTGCGCACCGCGCGCATTTTCCGCGCAGTTGCAGAGGGCGCAAACAAACACCCCCCACCCCGAGCCGCGGGGACCCCGCCATCCCCTCCCTGCCCCGAGTTTCTCCCCGAGCCAAGGAAGGGGCGGGTGGGCGTCCATCCCCTCCTCCCCCCGCTCCGGCCGCGGAGCAGCCGCCGGGGCCGGCCGGGGAGGGCTGCCGGGGGGATGGGCACACCAAGCCGTGTCACTTCGGAGCAAAACTAGACCCCAAGCACCGCCAGCCCTTATCGCGCGATGTATTTACGTTGGAAGGCATCCCGAACCCTTCGCCTCCCCATCCGCACGGATTTCGATTTGCGATTGCTATTTTTAGCCCATCGCCGACCCAGCGCTTTAAAAAAATAAATAAATGACACGAAGAGCAACCCCCCCCTCCCTCTGCACGAGCCCCCGCCCCTAAGCTGTAAACTCGGCCGCGACCTGCAAGCCCCACCGGGGAGACACAAATAATAAAGCAAGAGGAGGAGGGGGGGGAAAAAAAAAGGCAAAGAAAAAAAAGAATAAATAAATCAAAAAAAACATAAACATGCAAACAACCTCCCCTCACCCCACCGCCGTTAACTGCAGCCCCGGTACTCACCGTGCCCCCCCTCCCCGGGAAGGGGTCCGGCGGGCCGGGGCCGGGGCCGAGGCAGGGCCGGGCGGCGCGGAGGAGCGCGGAGCGGCGCGGGCCCCACTGCCCATGTGCTCGCCGGAGCACGCGCTCGCCTCAATGGAACGTTGTGCTGGCGAGCGGCTCTGTGACGTCACCGCCCCCCGCCGCCGCCGCCGGCCGCAGCCCGGGGCAGCGCGCGGCGCCCGCCCCCGCCCTCCTGCCCCGCCGAGCCGCCCGGCCCCGGCCCCCGCCCCGGTACCGGACCCGGGCCCGGACCCGGAGCCGGACCCGCGCCTCGGCGTACCCCAAAAGTAAAAAAAAAAAAAAAAAAAAAAAAGTAAAAGATAAAAATAAATAGAACCGCGCGTGCGGCGGCGCTCCGCAGGTGCGGGGGCAGCCGGCGCTGAGGGGCGGAGCGTGCGCGGGGAGGCTGCGGGGCCCGTCCCGGGCAGGATGGCGAGCTCGGGCCGGCGGACGCCGCGGAAGAACGGGATCGGCTTCAACATCAGCGAATGGGAAGTGCGGGAGCCTTTGCTGCCTGGCTCCTGCTGCTTCGGACCTTAAAAGATGCCTTTGGTCCCATTTCTCCCGGACTCCGCCAGTTTGCTCGCTAATAGAAACCATAGATTTTTTTAAAAAAATCCCATTCTCCCACATGGGTGTCTCCAAATAATCACATGAGAAAAGGATAGGAGCGTCCCACGTACAACTAGAGAAAGTAGCTTCGCAGTCCTCTAAGTGCTGGAAGAAACAACATCAAAAACACAGGCTGCAGACTGGTGAAACAGTAAAACAAAAGCAAATCTCCAGTATATGGACAAAACAAGCTTTATTTTCCTTTTTTATTATACATATTTTTTCAACAAACTAAGAAAATAGGAAATGCATCCTCCTCGATTCCAGGCTGGAACTGAAACCAAGCAGAAGCTTCAATGCCACATGATTTTTTTCCCTGTGCTATTTTTGCTCTGTCCGGGAGGGAACCTAAAATCCTGCTGTGCCGGCACCTTTGCAAGGACGCGGGAGCTGCAGCGTGTCTTTCCTGCCGTGTGTACCATCTGTTAGCACCGGCATGGGTTGTGGTGCCCAGCCTGGGAGCTGCCTCTGCTGCAGAAGGCTAATAAGCCTCTGGGTAGAGTAAGTCTGTATCCGGCATAGTCAGATTTTCAAAGCAGTATTGAAAATGTGGATAGCACATGCTGTTTCATTTAATTAGTAAATATGCTCCCAACTCCCCTACAATGCTTTGAATATTGCAATAAAAAGCTGATTTGCAAGAACAACCCAGTCATTACAGAAGAAGCAAATGCTAGTGCCAAAGGTACAAAATTATGGTATAAAATGTGGCTTTATCCAAACTGCAATTCTGTGGTCCTGCAGTTTAAGCAAGATACAACGCTGGGTTGGGAAAAGAAGCTTCGTGTGCTCACAGTGAGAGAGATGAGAGCCCTCCGGATCAGGTAGATTGAAGGTCTTTGTGCCATACCCATCAGCAACCTGCTGCAGCAGAAGAGGGGTGGAGGAGATCACTTTGGGCCATATTCCTACAGCTGTCTGGAGACCAAGTCTTAAATAAATGACCTCCTCAGGTCAGTGAATTTGGGAGAAAGACCAAAATCTATGGTTACTCCTGAGACCAAAGGATCATTTTGTCAGCTGAAAAGAGCCCGAGTGCTGGAGCAGCCTGCCACACTTTTTCTCCAAGCCCGTACCCGCTCCAGAGTTTGGGATGGTGGCATCAAGCTATTACTGTGGCTTCGCATGGGTATTGCCTTTAAATGGGGCCCTGATGGCTCCTTCACAGCTCCCAGCAGCAGGAGAGAAATATGTATCAAATAGCCCTGAAAATCGAGCTTTCATTCCTTTCTCCCTAGGACTCCCTTCCTTCCTCAGCAAAGCAAATGCAGAATTTGCTGTTAAACATCAGCTCAAATTAATACTGTTTTACCCAATGCCACAGACTTGCCTGTGTGTCACCACAGCACCAGCAGCACAGCCATGAACACAGCTCCGTGCCCCGTGATGAGAGGTAGGTATCTCCATGTATCAATCCCAGCATGACAAAGCCAGGAAAACATCACGAAAAAGAGAATGAAAGTGTTTGCCTGACTGTTTATACACAGAGAAGTCAGACCACAATCACGTGAGCTTATCCAGATGCAGCTCCAGGAGGGACCTGTGCAACCAGTGGCAGAAGGACGTGCTGCTCCCATCCACCGTGAGACAGCGCCGGCGTTTGGAAGTCAGGCTCCAGACCCCATAAAAATGCACAGACCACCCTTTATACCGTACCCCTTAATGGGGGATGGCAGGTGGCCACCAAGCGTTTCCCCCAGCAACAGCACGGCTGGAGCCTCAGCAGTCATGGCGGGACCCGCCATTTCCATCACAGCCAGCATCTCTCATTGCAGGAGGTACTACGAAGACCCTCCTTCCGCAGGCACGTAGAATGTCTTGTGTTCGTATCGCTCAGCCCTGCAGCCTTTCTAGTGGTTGCACTCTAAAAATCATCTAGTATTACGACCTGAATATGCTCAGTCCACGTCTATAAAGCACTTGAGTATAATCATCTTTGCGACAGCTTAGCACACTTACACCAGGCAACTGCATTGCTCTAAGTTCACCCCTGCGAGTTAGACATGGCAAAGTCAAGGTCGAATGATGCAGTGCTCTCTTTCAAGGCCGAAAGAAGATCTGAGGCAAAGATCAGGGGTCAGGCTGCAACAAGGCTGTGCCTGCTGAAGGCTTCTGCCCTCCAGCACCTGCTATTCCTTCTCTGTCTATGGCTCCACCAGCTTTGCCGGCTGCAGGGATCGCACGACTGCTTCTTAGTCCATGTTAGGCAAAGCTGCCCAAGTTAGGTGAAGTGCCAGTGGAGCCAACGAGAGCTATGCTCCCTGCGGGTAGCGCAGCGCGGAGGTGACAGCCTCCAGCTGGTGACCACAGGCAGCTGGAAAGTGAAGTGTCCTCAGCCAGGGCAGGTAGGCGCAGCAGAGGCTGGGGCAAACCACCGCACATCCCCCCAAACATGGGTCATGGAGAAGCACAGCAGAAAACACAGCTGAGAATGTGTAATCATAGCAATAATTATACCTTCCCTCACCCAGGGATTAATCTTGTTCCAGGTTAATTCTGGAACTGTCCAAAAACCTAAGTCATCTCAGACGCTCAGAAGAAAGGGCTGGGTCATTGCATCTGCTCCTCTCCTAATAGAAGCCATCATTTCACATCAGCCTGCCCATAAAGGCATCAAGTTGAGCATCAGTGTCTTGTCCTCATTTCACCTTCTTGGATATTATCTTGGAACTTTTCTTCTCTGAAGGTTAGAAACCACCTAATTTCCATCCTGAATGTATTCAAAGCCAGTGCACACCCATTTGTTCTGCAGCAGGTGTTACGATTTGACACAACCGGCTCTTCTCCTCACCCTTACACATACCTCCCTGCTGTATTTACCAATATCAAGTTCATTCTGTGATAAAATAATGGTATAAGGCAATGGTGCTTATCATAATGTATTCATACTCCCCAGTCTTTTAATTTAAGTGCTCATATTAATCTAAAGAAAACGCATTCCTGCCCCCAAACAGTGATCCATCTCTAGGCAATGGTGACTCACCTGTGATTTTGGTGGGGACGAAGCTCTAAGAGCCAGGAGCAGGTGGCAACAATACAGCAGAAGCAAAGACTGGAAACTTTCTGAAGCTGCTGGAAAGACTTCCACTGTCCTCCATGTGCTCTCGGTGGTGAATATAAGACAAAAAATAGAGAAAGGGAAGGTGGTAGAGTAGTACGGTGGCTACTCAGGTGTATAAGAAATATCCCTGTCCAGCGTTGTGGGAGCAGATTACACCATCATCATTGCTCGTCCACTCCCCAGAATTTATGTAATTTTTTTTCCAATATAATTATGTTGCTAGATTTCCACCTGTCCATTTCTTCACACAGATTATCCATAAACGTAGGCTGGCGCCTCTCTTGATGGCTATATTGAGCATAGAGAAAAATCATGGGTAAAGGAAACAGAGATGATTCGTTTTGTAAGACAGCTACATTAGCGAAGCTGGGCTTAATTGTGCTAGGACCCCAAAACTGTATGATGAATCCTTCTGTGCAAGACTGTAGGGAATCTTCCATGTTTGGTAAAGAAGTGGGAGCATGTTCCGAGGAGCGGGAGATTTCTTAAGGTTTAGCGGTGACTCCAGAGCAGAGAAAGAGGATATGCAGAGTTGCTATGAGGCACAGAAATAACAGACTTGTCACTGGCCCAACTATGGGAGTATGTGACTAAGATGCTCCATGTATTTCCTAAGTTTGTGGAATTAAGAAAAAAAAAGTGACAATTTAAAGTGATGCCTTTCTGAGTCTGCAACAGGACTGAATCAGTAGGGCAGAGAGGTGCAAAAACTCCATTTGAGATTATGGAGAGCATTTAAGATGACTAGCTTGAATGTGGTTTAAGAAACAAGAAAGCCGTGGAACAAAGTGAAACCAAATGTCTGCATTACTAAATTGGTGTTGCCCTGACAGGATGGAAAGTAGATCCCGAGATGAGCATGCTTGAGTTCGGGGGAGACTTAACAAAACTGTGAGCTGGAGGTTTAGCATCAGTAGTGAAAAAACAAATGTTGTGAGAGAAAGAAGAGAGAATTCAAGAGAGAGAGGGGCAGCACCATTCAGGTCCCAGCCAGATTTCCCAAGGAAGCCCCTGAGAAAAGGACTGACCGAGTCCTTGGGGAGAAAGAGTCGAGTTTGTTTGTTTTGCATGAAGGGCGAAAGATCACGACAGAAGTCGCAAGCCTGGGAGAGGAAGTGGAAAGCGGTGCTGTCGGCAGGGGTAGAAAACCCAGGAGATGAAGACATCATCAGATGAGAGGTAAGAATCCTAGGTCTGGTCACAGGAGACAGCGCAAGCCCACCGAAGCCGATGATACAGCATTAGGGAGATGTCCCACACTGAGAGTGGTGCATCGGGTGGTCGTCCGCCAGGAGATGTTCAGCTTGAGAAGTGACTGGAGATACCCAGCTATGGGCATGCGGAGATCCGGGGTACATTGATTTGGGTTCCTTGGGCCCTATGAAGAGAGGAGGAGACCAGGAGAGCCCTGTGCACCCGGCAGTGCCCACGTGAGGACTGTATGTCTCAACAGCAGCAGAAGACACACAAAGCAGGTAAAACACCACCAGCCTCCGGAGAAGATCCTCAAGTCTGCTCCCTGTTTCTGAAGCACTCGGCTCCTGGGAAAACAGCAGAGGCCCTGCCCTCCTCACACAAGGATCCTGTTGCTAAATCACAGAGAGGAAACTGTTTAACTTGTCGGTTATTCTTTGGCACCTGTAATTGTGTTAGACATTGTAAACAGGTTGGACCAGCCAAGCTGGCATACACCACCATGGTATCCCCAGGGTCCTTTCCTTTCTGTTTACTTTCTTCTTTAGCTTTTACGCTAACCTCTCCATTTCTAACCAATATACAACATTCATGTGAGCAATTTTCAAAGGAGAGTCACGACAGACGTGTTGACGCAGCCAAGCTCAGGAGCGATGCACGGTGCTCCTCCAGCAGCAGGGTGGGAGCAGGACGCAGTCTGTGAAACCCACACCGGACCTAGTCTCCCTCTTCTCTCAAGCCCAGTTGCTGTCTGTGCACTCACCTTTAAAGCTTAACCTTCCCAAAGTGCTTGTTTAGGGATATGCCCCGCACTTCCCGCGTAGGCGCAGCCGTGGGGCAGGCGTTGGGGCTGGGTCCTCTGGGGGCTCGCGCAGGCTGGTTTGTGGCTGCAGGGCTGGGATCTTCCTCAAAGGCAGCTGGGAGACTTGTGCTCTTTTTAGCACAGTTGGTGACGGTGGCACCACTGCCCACGATTCATATAACGACCCAGCACCTCCCTAAGAAGTGGGAGACCTGGTTCAACACCCTCTTTTGCATCTCTTTGCCGCCCGGAGAGCGGCTGCACCCTGGGTGCAATGAGCCATCTCAGCCTTTGGCCTGTGCTGGCCCCTTTATTCCCACCTCCCGTGTCAGAGGTAAAGGTGTGCACTGGAGCAGGATGCTGTCCTGGGGTTTGGAAGCCCATTTCATAGCCACGATGCTTCTGCTCCTATGCTACAAGGCACAGGATTCCCCCTAGAATGGGAATATGAATATAGGCAAACCGGTTAACAGCTGCTAAATAAATTCCACAGGCACTAGGGAAAAGACCTAAGGAGAGAGGGAGAAGTATTTGGTGTGGACATCTGTCATAAGCTGCTCACCAGCTCACCGGTTTAGTCCCGGAGAGTGTCCCTTTTAAGCCCTGACCTCGCGATGGACACCCGTGTAGCTGGTATGGTCGCTGTCCCAAGAAGAGATTTAAGCAATTGCATATTATAGGCAAAAATTGAAATCAGAGCAGCCACAGTACTCACAAAGGTAGATAAGCACCAAGCTGTGCCCCTTCCACATCTGAAATGATGATAACTAATTTTGTGTTGTGCCGTGGAAGCAGAAGAAATGGAAACAGTTTAGAAGCAGCAGTGATCAATGAAGTCTTATAATGCCCCTAAGATGCATATATATTCTATATCTAAGTTCACAGATACGTAAAATGAGGTGCAGATATGTAAAATATCTTGCCTGTGGCCGTATAGGGAGCACACATGGACTTCTGGCTGGTGTGGCTGGGAGGCACTGGAGTCCTGACTCCCAGCCTCCCGTTCTCAGCGTTGGGCTAAGTGAGTGGGATAACCATGGCTGACATCTCCGCAGTATCATGATTTACAACCCTTAATTGCTGTTAAACAAATCAAAAATGAAATTACACGTAAAGAGATGGGAACTACAGAGCCTAAAAAATGCAAACATGTTCTTCCCCATCAAATCTAATTAGATTTGCCAAAATCAGTGTGCATTGATCTGTGATTCAAACAGTATGCTGATAACAAATTTTCATGATAGACATGGTTATGAAGCTACTTGACTAGACTATGAATTAGCCCCTTCAGCAGAAGCTCTCAGCACATTTTCTCAGCGCGCTCTTCCACAGACAGCTTTTAATCCCCAAATCAACAGGCGATCCCATTGTTTAAGGTTTGCCGGGCTCTCTGCTGAGCATCCAGCAGAGAAGCGAGGCAGGCGGCATATTCATGTTGACTATCAATCTTCGTTAAAGTCAACACACCATTTTTAGCCACCCATCTAGTATGTGCTGGGAAAGGACCTTTCCACTACTAGGCAGAGCAGCTTATTTTGTTGTCATGCTGCATAGCTTCACCTTGGCAATGACGGGTGGAGAAAGCATGCGTTGTATGAAAAGCATCACATAAATAGACTATCGCTCCAGAAAACCAGCACCACACAGACGCTGCGTGTTGTTATTTGCCTTCCTGCCAGTGTCCAGTCTCTGCCCTCAGCATTTAGGGGTGTTATTTATTTTTCTCAGCTCATGACAGTGGGGCCACACCGATCTGTTCGGATGGTTTGTCTTACAGCCAAATGAGCCCAGTAGGTACAAGTGAATGGAAGTGAGAAAATGAGGGCAGAGCAGGTAAGTTTTAAAGAGGTCAAAGCAAATCCTTGACGTGCCAGGAGAGACCGAAGGACAGGATTTTCCATTTGTGCTCAGTTTCAGCTGAGCTTTGCATCCACTGACATCTGAGAGCTTTTGAAAATGTGCCTCGCCTGAGAGCCAGAGTGCATCAGAGTTTAAAGTTACCCAGGAAAAAATGGCAGAGGGCAGGCAGTGCACTTGTATCTGTCAGTACCCCAGGTTTATCCTTTCTCTGCTATCTTTTCATCCACGAATCGTACTGCTTCAGGAGAGGAAAACCGCAGCAGGTTTTTTGCCTGATCTTTAAAAGCAACGAGCATCCTCAACCGTGGTTGGCGGCAATGGGACCTGCTCAACACTCTGGAAATTGACATACTTTGTGTTCAATCATGTGTTCCAAAAAGACCCACCCTGCAAAGCAGTCAGGATCAGGATATTGATCACTGAGCACTGGCACAGGTTGCTTAGGGACGTTGTGGATTCTCCATCCTTGGAGATGTTCAGAAGCCGTGGTCATAGTCGAAAGGTCATGGTCCTGGGCAGCCTGCTCAAGGCGGCCTTGCTTGAGCAGGTGGGGTGGACCAGATGATGTCCAGAGGTCCCTTCCAACCTCAACCCATCTGTGAGTCTGTGATGAAGGACATGAGGATATCCAGCATGCCAGCTATTTCACCATGGCCCACTGTCAGCAGGAGGTAGCTCAATACAGAGAGAAATCACCAAGCGTGTACTGTGGGGACCAAAGGGCTGGATCATGTATGGCACTGTGTAACTCCACAGCCTAACTTGCCTCAGCATTTTCGTGAGCTCGTTATCCCAAGATTTACACATTTTAAAAAATCCAATGAGTTACAGCGATGTAATATGGGCATAGTCATGCTAATATAAATTTTTTCCACCTGGGAAGAGATCATACCAGAATAAGCATTTTTATTCCACCAGTACGGGATGGACTGGGGGCCAACAGGGGGTCCTGGTGCAAGTCCTGCCAGTCTGCACCCTGACCCCTGGGCTTCTCTTGCCCTGACCCAGCTGCAATGCCTGTCCTCTTCGCTGGGTCCCTGCTTCACATCAGCTGAGCTACAGTCACACCGAGACCAAGGAGAAGAGGGGACAGCTTGTCTATACTTAGTGGTGCCATTAAGGTCAACTGTATGTATGGCATCAGCACGGCATTTTTCTGTGGCTAGGCAAAAAAAAAAAGGGCATCAGCTGAGCTCATTTCAGAAACCAAAGTAAAGGAAATGACAGCACATTATGGATTATATACTTTTCAACCTAAACTGCCCACTGCAGCTGCGGGTTAGAGCATTTTCCCACCCACACCAGAATTGTCCACCCAAGGAGAAACACACAAGGAGAAACCCCCCAGCAGAGACCATGCGGGTCCGAAAATGAGTTAAAACTGGAATGGGCTGCCTTGTAAAACTTTATGAAATCCTGTCTGCCCTTCAGTTTTAAATCTGATTTGGCTGAACCGGTTTTAAAACTGGCTGGAGAGCCAGGACTGGCCAGCAGGATCACCTCGAGAGGTAGACGGTAGAAACCCAGCTCCTCATGCGTACGTTGATCAGAGTAGTGCCCCCTCTGCCAGGGAGGGCGGAGCGCTTTGCCTGATAAAAGGCTGAGCTCAGCAGACATTAAAGGAAGGTTGTTAGTAAAGATCAAAAGGTAGGGATGGGAGATAGAGCTGCAACATTTGCAAAGTTACCAAAGCCTTCCAGTGAGAATGAAGAGATAGATGCTGTGATGCTAAATGAATGGGGCAATCTAGATAATGATATCAGAATTAAATTAATTAAGAGAAGATTAAAGAAAGATTGCAAAATTAAGGTTGTAATCCTGGCCCTGCTGGAGTCACTAAGTGTTTTGTGGTTTGTGTGGTGCTTCGTGAAGAGGCCAAGACTTTGCTCCCAATGCATACTAAGACAAAGGAAGGTATGAAGTGAAAGCTCATTTACACAGAGCCAATTAAATTAGGGAATAAATGGGTTGTGGTGGCCTCATAGTCACAAAATCGAAACCATGCATGGCTGGAGCATCCAGCAGGATAAATATGATTCCCATCAACGTCGTCACTGATCTGCACACCATGAGGTGTTCATCATGACTTTAGACCGGTTGTGGTAGGATACCAGATTTGCCATAACGTCTGGCAGGACAAAGCTTTCTATTCAAAGCATTTTAAAAAGATTTGAACCAGCAAAGTGACTTCACATCCGATCAGCACTTTGCATTGTGGGGATGCGGCGTGTCTGTTCCAGGAGCCGACGCTCTTCGGTGGGATTTACTGTTCCTCCGAGCAAGCTCCGCAAGGGCCAGCAAGAGGCACATTTACAGAGGAACCTCATGGAAACATCAACTGAGCTTAAAATCTTCTGGCACGTAGCATTCCCTTACATTAGTGCATGACATTAATGGGAATTTGGGCACTGATTTTAGGAAAAAGGAGTTTGAACAGGAGTTAGAGGGATGGGGGAACCCCCACGGCCAGGCAATGCGGTGCAGCTGCACAGACCTCCGTGGCAGTCACCTCGCTGCCCAGATATTTTGCTCCAGCTGCTAAGCAGGTCATAACTATGTGGTGATTATTTTGGCCCCTGGAGCCCCGTTAATGCTTTCGCAGTTTGTGTTCACTCTTTTGGGTGTCACGCTCAGGTCTCGGTTTTAGGGCAGCATGCTGAAATGAATGGGGAAGGGGTGGATTCATTTTAATCAAGCACCAAAAATTAAATTTCAAATAAAAGTACAGATGCTGATGAATACTTTTGCCCTTGTAAAGCATGGGAAAGTGCTGTGTTGTTCCATAAGGGCAGGAGACTCATTTTTTTTCTCTATCACAAACGCAAAAGGAGGAAAGCGTTTTTCAGTAAGAATCCGATTTTACAGGGAGGGAATAATATGTTACATCATTGAATCACTTTGATGTCAATTTTATTTTGCGATCACTTCATAAGATATTCATATAGCCTTTTAAATTCCCTCAAAATGTGGAAGTCTAGACACAATACAATATTATCTTACTCTTTACCATAATGATGAACGATAGTGAGAACACATAATAACATTTTACTTGTGCCCAAAGAAAAATCTGCTTTACCCCAGATGAAAGGAATTTTGCAGATCAAATTAATATTATAAAACAGTAAAATTTATCAAAATAATACAGCTTTTCTTCTCTGAATCCATTGCGAATCACAATACATGGTGAGCTATTAGTGTCTGATGGATTTTTTCGTAAAACCTCTGTCTATGAAAAATACTTGGTTGAAAAAAGTAAAAAAAAAAACCTCCCTTTTCCTCTCCCATCCATCACATTTATACAATATATATATAAAAGGTCTTATATTTGAAAGCTAGGTTGCAGCTGTTATATAGCAATGCGGTTTACTGTTGAAAACCCAGCCCAGTCCAAGGCAGAAGCGTCTTTGTTCAGGTTCCTCAGAAACTAATGGATCATATTTGATTTCTCTCTGAAATTTGTATGTGCATGGAACACGGATTATAGTAAAATGCTTGCGATATACCTTGTTACATCCTTTTAATTTAGATTTGGGTTGCTCCTCTATTCCTGATTTTAACGTGTAGCCTAAAAGTAAATTAGTGAAGTGTGGAATAGTGAAGAAACCCTGATAGAAACTGGGGGTGGAAAGGTTGTCTTTGTTGTCTGATCCAGCCTCCTCACTATATTTTCTAGCACATTTTTGCTTGTTTTTCATACATCTACACCAGCTTTCCAAAAGCATTCTTGGAAGGCCTTGTTCTGGTAGCAGTTATTACAGAGCAGGTTTTCTTTCTTGGGACACATATGGCATGAATAAACCCAAATGATTTAAGGAGTGATTGTCGTGCAGTCAAATGAAGACCCAAAGAATTCTAGAAAACAGCATTGCCCATATCAGACTGAATAAACCTAAATAAACTACATAAATCAGACCGAATAAATTTAGAAGACGAGCAACGTGGGGTCTGTCCAGTGCTGGGGTAGGAGCCCACCTGGTATTGCAGGCACCCCTTTTCTGCAGCGGAGGGAGAGCGGGGATATTTTCGTACCGTGGCGAAGTGTGCAAACCTTTAGTTCATATTTGCTGTATCTGCACAGTTGCAGAGTTGATTCCTCTTCCCCTAACTCATCCGTAGCGCAGCACGGCCTTGGTCACAAGCCAAAAAAGGCTTTGTCAGACACTCAGCTGGGCACTAGATCACAGGCGCTACCTGCACCGAGAGGCTTTGTTTGGTTCTGCTGTCGTCACGGAGCAGATTAATGGGAGAAAAAGGAGTGGAAAGAAGCTCTCGCTCCAGCAGCTGCATCCCTACGAGCAGCCCCTTGCACACGCGTGGCGCCTGGAAGAAAAATGTGCTGGGAAACGGGAGCGCTGCTGTGCCACTGCAACCTGCAGCCATCCCGAGGTGTCCGAAGGGACGTGGCTGCGGGAGCAGGGCTTTGCATTCGATCACGCACGCTCGCACTTCAGCCTGCGGAATTTTTGAGGGTTTGCCTAGTCGTAGTAGTTGTATATAAAGCACAGTTCCTGTAATTTTTCTTTTTTTTTTTTTCCTCCTGCTATTTCTGTCCTCTTTCATCATGGATAAATTAGCATGAAGAAATCTGATGGGGCTAATTAGTTCCAAGCAGTGTTAATTTCTCTGCTTGGAACTCTTTGTTACCCAGACAGATTGCTCCATTTTTGCAGCCTGTATTTTAAAACTTCTTCATTCATAGCACCTAATTCTTTATTTCTTCTTTTTTTTTTTCTTTTTGATCCTATAGGGAAAACATAACTCTACATAATTGGGACATAGAAGCTTGCGATGGAAATTACACATGGTTGCAAGAAAAGTTTTGCCTTGAATGGAAATGTATTCAACAGAAGAGTAGCCATGGCAAGACCCATAGAAAGACATACATGAAAGGTGAGTTTAGCAACAAAATGCAATCACCATAATAATGATGTCAGGATCTAACCTACCTAGCTGCTTTCTCCCAGACTTGCGTAGAACAAGGAATAGCTCCACAATTCGTAGATCAAGCTGGAAACTGCAGTGCTTGTGGGAATAAGATACTTTGCCATCAAAGTCAGCCAGAGTCGTGCAGCTTCACTCTCAGCCAACGACTTCTCCCTCATGTCTCATGGCTTCAAGCACGACCATGCAGCTCAGGCTGCATTGGTGGCAACGTGGAGCAAGGTTCGCTCAGTAACTACAAATGTTAAATAGTTTTGGCAACTGGCAAATGAAACTGTTTCATATGCACTAATATTTAGCACCAAAGGGTATACTTTTTATTATAAGAAAAATGAACTTATTTCCTAGGAAGACGGAATCTGGGAACACTTAGGTCCTTAGCCTCTGTAGAGATGTGAAAAAATACCCTGTCATATAGTCAACAACTAATTAAGAGGTGGTATTGTCACTGCCTGACCAATGTCTCACCCAACCCTGTTCCCACCTGGATGCGTGGTAACTGCAACTCTTCCATGACGTGCATTACTCACACCGCTGAGTCCACCGCCATCAGCAAGATGCTCCAAATGCTTGCACCCTCCCTTTGCTCAAGATGTCTGTAGAAGGTGAATGGCAGCATTAGGAAAAAAAAACCCTTTGACTTCCTAGCCGTTATTCTGAATCTCGGATAATGTTCTCACCGTTGCCTGTCCCCACTGACTCTACAGCTATGTCATGGTTTAACCCCAGCCAGCAACTCATCCCCACCCAGCCGCTCGCTCACTCCCCCCCGGTGGGAAGGGGGAGAGAATCGGAAGGGTAAAAGTGAGAAAACTCGTGGGTTGAGATAAAGACAGTTTAATAGCAAAAGCTGCGCACACAAGCAAAGCAAAACAAGGAATTCATTCACTCCTTCCCATCGCAGGCAGGTGTTCAGCCATCTCCAGGAAAGCAGGGCTCCATCACATGTAAGGGTTACTTGGGAAGACAAATGCCATCACTCCGAACGTCCCCCCCTTCCTTCTTCTTCCCCCAGCTTTATGTGCTGAGCATGACGTCATATGGTATGGAATATCCCTTTGGTCAGTTGGGGTCAGCTGTCCCAGCTGTGTCCCCTCCCAGCTTCTTGTGCACCCCCAGCCTCCTCGCTGGTGGGGTGGGGTGAGAGGCAGAGAAGGCCTTGGCTCTGTGTAAGCGCTGCTCAGCAGTAACGAAACCATCCCTGTGTTATCAACACTGTTTCCAGCACAAATCCAAAACACAGCCCCATACCAGCTGCTGTGAAGAAAATTAACTCTACCCCAGCCAAAACCAGCACAGCCTGAGATGAGTAAATGGCACGAAGGCAGGTAAAACGTGCTGAATGTTAAACGTTTTGTACTGGAAATGAAATCTGGCTCTTGCAGCTCATCTATCTCATTTCTTGATTTTTTTTTTCTAGGCAGGTTTAGGCCTCATCTGCATGGAAACCTCAAGGGGAAATCAGGGGTTAGTTTTCAGTCAGCAGAGCCTTTTTTTTTTTTCTTCAGAAGCTCCCGTAGATGTCCTCTTAAAATGAGGAAATAGCAAACCCGTAAGCTGGGAAGTAAATCCTGAGTCTCTTCCCAAGCTGTCTGGTTGTGTTAGGGTTCCTTATCATTTGGTTTTATTTTTCTGATAATTCATTGACAGATTACTCTAACACAGATCAATCAAAAAAAAAAAAGTTAAAAAAAAATCCAGCATATTAGAAGATGGTTCATCTCTGTAGATGAAACAACCAGCTCTACCTTCCGTTTTGAATAAATTCAGATGTTAACTGAAGTGGCCTGGCTTATTTCCAGTTTACAGTAATTCTATTCCACTTACCTGAAATTCTCCTTTTAGTACAACTCTGATGAAATGTTTGTCATCTCTCAACTCCTGCAATGGTTACAAAGTGCTACAGGGGCAAGAGTGGTTATGGCAGCAGCAAGTAAAGTGATTTCTTTATAGGCAGTGATAAAATTTTCAAGAGCATCCTCCGCTGGCATGAGTCTGTTTCCCTGGAAGAAACATGGAATTTCCACAGACTCAGACGGGAGCTGAATTAAGCCAAAACAGGTGCTCCCAATGCTCCCCCAGCATATTCTGTATTGATATGTTGAAGTCATTCAGATTATTAGTTGGCTGGAAAGATAGAACGTATACAGAAGAAAAAAAATGAAGCTGGAACCCTAAAAATCAGTATTATTAAATGAGAACAGTGAGAGTATATGATAAGGGCAATTTTATTTTCACCATGATGGTTTGTTTTTAGTTTCCTTTGATGCCATACTTTGCCTAATGTTTTTCTGGAAGAGAAGTGGCTTGAAATCTTCTGTGAAAGTAAAGGAGCACAGAGATAAAGCTAAAAATGCTCCTTGTATTTCAAGTAGTGTTTTGGTACAGCTGTTTGGCAAGCACTGTAAATATTTACTGCATTTTATTTCAAGGCTCAGAGACTTCTGTTATAAGCTTATCTCCTTTATTGCTCCAAAACAGCAGCAAAAACCAACACTTCCCTATCATATACAATGCGTTACTAACTGAATCCAGCCCAGAAACTCCGGTGGGATGTCTGTGTCTTCCGAGCGCCCCAATCTCTCGCACGGAGTCGGAAAGTGGAAGCCGCCTTCCTCTTTATTGTAGCAGCAGTTTAATGAGCAGGAGAGGTTTTTTTACCCCTGCACCTGTAGGCTGTGTTAATTTTATTTTTTTTTTACTACATTATTTAGGTACTTTGTAATCCTTCAATAAAGTAGGAAATGTCGTAAATATGAAGCGTCATCCCATAAAATCATACTCTCTTAGAGTGGCAGTTGGGGATCACATTCATGACCTGGTGTATTCTTCCAGTAGGAAAGTGGCAAGTGGAACTGATGCTCAATTAAAAGATGAGATTAAGAAATTAAATAACTGCAAGTATCCTATTCATCGAAAGACCGAGGACCTTCTGCAGATAGAAGAAAAAACCCAAACTATTCTCCAAATGATTTAAGAAGCCGACAAACAAAGAGAGGTTTATTAATCATTGTGGTCTAATCTCATTTAACGGGAAGAAGTGAGAGAGTTTTGCTAATACATGAAAGTGGGACCCAAAGGTGACAAGAGTTTTTTTGTAGTTCGTGGATGGATCTACACCTCTTGGTTTTTTTCGGAGGATGGGGATGCAGTTAGAGATTCTTGAGCAGCAGGTTGCTTTTGTTCCTAAGCAATATTTAAGAGAGAGTGTACGCCAAAAAGCAAATGCAATTCGTGTTCTTTTAAACAAGAAATTCTTTAACAAATAAGTTATCCTGTCTAATAAAAGGTAGAACTTTTCTGTTATTCAGAGCTGGAAGATGTCCTGATCTACAGTTCAGATACAATTAACAGTTTCATTTCACATCACTCTTTTTCCTCATAAGTGAATACCTGAATCACACACTGAAAAAAGCAACTACAGACCACTTCTATAAACCCAGCTACAAGCAGGTGGTGCAGACAAATTGGAGAAAAAAGCCTTGCTTTCTCCTGGTTTTCTAACAGAATGATTTTTTTCCCAAGAAATCTTCAGCCCAGTACCTAAAGCACCTCATCAAATGGGATTTGAACACTTCTTTTCTTTTGGGAGTCCCCTGTGCAAAATCGTTAGGGTGGTTACGTGAGGCTTTGCAGGGCAGAGACCTTTGGCACCTACCCTGTCCCTAAAACGCTACCTCCGCTCCCCCGCACCATATACACCCACACTCAACCCTTCTTCTTCCTGCTCCGAACTCGAAAGCTATAGAAAACCTGAACCCTCAGCCTCAGTTCGGTTGCTGGCACTGGTGTTATCTGGCAGCACCGCGGCTCGAATGGTTAGAAGCCAAGCAAATATGTATTTAACGGGAATTATGAAAATCGAAAAGTACAAGGTTCAACTTTTTGAAAAGCACCTTCTTCCCCCACATCAAAAGGCTCATTGATTTCTTGCTCAAGTTCTGACCAAAGTGGAGCTAAGTGGGTGAAAGGAAGGGAGAAAAAGATCAAATCTCATCTTAGGAGCTGTGTCAAGCTAGTACTTTATGGCCCATCCGAAGCTGACCATGAGACAATTCCTGAATGTAAATATGATTTAATATGTCTGGCAAATGTTACAAATCTGTCCGAGCATATTCTCCAGGTGAGAAATAGCTCTTCTTTTCCTTTGCTCCCTTTTTGTGTGTCCTTGAACTTTGTATTCCTTGAAATCCCAAGTAACTATTCACGTTAAGGAAGTGTTAAGGTGCTTGTCTAAGAAGATTGGCTCTGCTGATTTCAGCACTTAAAAAGGGAAACCGCTCTGTTGTTTTAACCACTTCAACACTCACCATCTCAGTTTATTTTCTTATCCCATTTAACTTCTGTTCAAAATCAAACAGGAAGCAATTAAGGTGAGCCTACTACAAAGCAGCCCTCAAAATACGTACCTGGGTCCCTAATGCAGAATGGAGGTCATGCCCCAAAAATTTAGTTTGAACGTATGTGGAAGGAATGCAGAACCCGTACGCGGGTGTGACGGGTGTAAAAACACAACGCCTCGACTCAGGCAGATGACCATGGCCAAGACAGACATCACTACCAGCACCTTCACGGAGACACTGGTGGCAACACTGATTGAACCGACAAAGCACATTAGACCAATGATCTTATCTACTTGAAACAAGAGGGGAGGGAAGAAACCCAACTCCCTACTAAGCTGCAAAACTATCATCACTTCCTCTCACCTAACTCTCCTTTGACTTTTGTCAGGTCACTGCCATGATGACAGGGAGAGGGATGTCATGGAAATAAGCATCTAATGACAACAGTGGGAGACAAAGCAAAGTCTTTACACAGGATTTAGCTAATTATATTTTGGGCAAATATTTATTTATCTAAAAACAAAATAAAAATCATTTTTAAAAGAAAAAATGTATTTAAATAAAAAACAAAATTGTGAAATGTTATGGCACAGAAGTTCAAGACAAGTATAAATCCAGTTGCCACAACTGTTGCGTATTAATGTTGCACATTTTTCTATAAAGACTTTATTAAAAGGTATTTACATGGCAATAAGATGTGTAAATATATACAGCAATCTGGGGACAACTTTTTTTTGGGATTCTCATATGAAAAAATGCCTTAAATACAAAATTTTAAAAGAAAAAAAGTTGAAGAGTTCATCCCCAAGCATGAAGAATGTCCCATCATCCCTTATGCCCAAAGTATCAATTATGAGGCAGTTTTGAGGTTCTGGCCAAACCCTTGGGAGATTCAGCCAAGGTTGTGTAGTCTCAAGTTAAATCGCACAGCATGCAGTTGCAATAGTTCCATACTCGATGGACTGGTGTAGTTCATGAGTGATATTGGAAACATTAATATTTTATCATAGTTTCAGTCTAGTTTGGGTTATTCTAAGCGATGCCCAAGAGTTCCTATGCACAAGAGTTCCTTAGCTGCTCGAGTTTGTGTTTCAACTGTTCTCTCCTCCGCCTCAACTGCTCTTTCTCTGCGATCAGTCTGTGTTCGTCCGACTGGATGGAAAGAACGTACTCCGTTGCTTTTTTCAGGATGACAACCTTGGGCGCCTTTTCGTTGTTGGCCACCTCAGGTATCTGGTCACGCAAAGCAAAGAAACTCAGCTTCAGCTCGTTTCTCCTCTGGCGCTCCAAGACATTGTGCGTTCGCCTTTTGTCGTTCTCTTCCGAATCTGACGTGCGGGGACTCGAGCATTTTCGGTTATTGCTGATCTGTTTGAGAACTCTGCCACTGTCCAACTTTAGCCTTTTTGCAGCTGGGTATTCAACCTTCGTGGAAGGAGGAGCGGCATAATTGTGCTGATGGATGTTGACGTGACACCGTTTGAGAACCAGCGGGCTGTGGTGGGGCTTACTGTGCTCTTCTGATGTGTCTGTGCTGGACTCTGTGCTGGATTCGGATTCATTCGCTTCAGCTAATGTAACGACATCAATTTCCTCATCTTCCTCTTGTTCTTCTTCTGCAAGGGGAAAAAATAAATAAAAGACTTATAAGCTGGTCTGTCCCAATAGTCCCAAGACCGCTGTATTTATAAGGGAAGGTTACTCTGAGCTGCACAGCAAGGAACCCGTTGATAAACCCTTATTAAAACCATTTGATGCTGCTGGACTCCGCTTTCCCCAAGAGCCTTTCCCTTAAGGAAGCAACGCTTCAAGTGCAATAGGACTCACGGACCATGCTCTAAACCCCAGCTCCCTGATTTCAAAAGTTGCAAAGATCTTGCGTAATTCCGAGGAGCGCATGAAAGATAGCAGGGAAGTTTAACCTCGGTTGTCAGCAGTTCAGCGCAATAAAGCTCCCAGACTCAAGCTGCCCTTAATTAAGGATTTAGAAGGCTTTGGCCACGCCTCAAAAGAAAGCTTACTTAACACACATGTGTATTCAGAGACATTTTCTGAATCTCTCTTGATCTGCTAATTTGTGGAAAATCCAAGGGGGGGCGGGGGGAAAGGGGAAGGCTGTAGCGCTTTGAGTAGAAACTCACTTTCAAACCAAATTTATGACGGAGCGGAACACGCTGTCAAATACCTAAGGAAGCATTTCTAAAACTTTCCCAGCCCCATTCACTCCTCTGCAGTCACTTTCACTAACACCTCCCTGACTGCACATTCCCCCCGCGGCTCTCGGGCGGGAGTTAACTCCTTCCCGGCCCACGGGTGGCACCGGGAGCCGGCTTCACCGGGACACCGCGGTGCTGGAGACCGACTCTGACCCCGTTATGAAAGTTTCTCCCTCCCCCCCCTTCCTTTTTTTTTTTCCCCCCTTTCTTCCTTCCACCCCTGGAGGGAAAACTGGGCTGGTTTTCCAGGAAATAAATTCGTTGGGAGTCTCTCCGTGCCGCGCTAACGTGGCATTTAAAAAAGCCCACGCGGGGCGGGGGAGAGAGGGGGAGCGGGGGGCGAGGAGGGAGGCGGGCGGGGGGCCGCCGCCCCGCTCCTCCGGCGGAGCCCCCGGGGGCACTCGGCACCGCGCGGATCCCCACGCCCTCCCCCGAGCACGCGTGGGCCCCACTCACCCGAGTCGCTGCTGGTGGTGGGCGGCGTGTCGTCGCCCAGCAGGGACGCGGGGCTGGCGCCGGGCGGTCCGGCCCGCGGGGCCCGCTCGCTGAGCGGGTAGGGGAAGACCACCGAGGGGTCGATGCAGTCGGCGGCGGCGGCGCCCAGGTCGTGCAGGTAGAGGCCGGCCGAGGCGGCGGGGGAGGCGGCGAGACCGGGCGGTGGCGGCGGCGGCCCGGCGGGCGGCGGGCCGGGGCGGGCGGCGGGGCCCCCCTCCCGGCGGGCCGCCTGGTAGGAGGCCAGCTTCTCGGAGACCACCTTCTCCAGCTTGGCGGCGGCGGAGAAGCCGCTCCACATGCAGTCCTGGATGATGATGGACTTGACGAAGGACTCGTCGTCCGGGTCGCAGATGAAGCTCTGGTTGACCATGTCCCCCCCGAGGAGCTCGGTCACGATCTCCAGCTGGTCGGCGGTGGAGGGGAAGCAGGAGGCGGCGGCCAGGCTGGAGCGGCGGCTGGGGGAGAGGGGCGGCGTGGGCAGCAGTTCAAACTTCTTCCAGATGTCCTCGGACGGGGCGGGGGGCTGCAGCTCGCTGCCCCGCTGCTGCGCCGCCAGGTAGAAGTTCTCCTCCTCCTCCTCGAAGTAGAAGTAGGGCTGCACCGAGTCGTAGTCGTAGTCGTAGTTCTTGCTGGGGAAGCCGGCGCTGAGCGGCATCGCGGCGGCTGGTGCCTGCGGGCGGGAGGGGGGAGAGGGGCGCGCCCGGGTGAGCCGCGCTCCGCCGCGGGGATCGGCTGCCCCCGGCCTCGGCGGGGCCACCGGCCCCCCCGGCGCGCAGCGCTGCCCCCCGGCTCCCCACGCCGTGCCGGCGGGGAAACGCGCAGTTGCGTTTAGTAATTAAAAAATGTAATAATAATAATAATGAAAAAAATAAATGCACGACCTCCCTTCACCCCCTTCCAAGCTCGGCAGGACAACCGGGCGGCGCGACCTGATCTACCGAGGGGTCGGCCCCCGGCTCCCGGACCACCCTCCCCGCGGCCGGCGGCTCCCCCGGAGGGGCTCCGGCAGCTCGGCCGCCCTGCGTCGCTCGGCTCAGCTCCGCTCCCCGCCCGCCGCTCCTCCGCAGCCGCCGCCGCCGCGCTCACAGGGGCACCGCTCACACGGAGCCCCGCTCACACGGAGCCCCTTCCCTCCCGGGGCCGGAGCGCCAGCCCCATCCCGCCTCCCGCGTCCCGGGAGCCGGGCGGGAGGGGGCGGCGAGCGCCCGGCAGCTTCCAGCCGAGAGCCAGGCTGCTCCCCAGCCACCCACCTGGGCGTGCTGGCAGCGCACGGGGACGGGCACGGACCTTGGCAAACTTTGCCAAATCTTGTAATATATATATACGCACACATATATATGCGAATATATACATGCATATAAGCAGTATGTGCAATAACCATAATCTGCCCGCGCATACGCGGGAGAAGCAAATGCTCCCCCCCCCAAAAAAAAAAAAAAGAAAATTAAAATCCGAGCGCAGGGAAAACGATGGGAACGCCGGTGCCCCGGCAGAGGAGAGCGTCCCTCGGGAGGGACCGTCGGTATCCACGTCCGCGGAGCGCAGCCCCGCCGGCAGCCCGGGTGTCACCAGCCCGTGTCAGTCCAAACGCCACAACCGCGGGGAATCGAGTGATGGGAAAAGCAGAGCCCCGCAACTCACCGGCTTCTCCAACGCGCCAGCTGCGAAACGTAGCGAGGCAATTATTGCGGGTGGTGCGGGGAACAACAAAACAAGGCAAAAAAAATATATATAATAAAAAATAAAAAAGAACCGCCGGAAAGGACGGGAAAAAAAAAAAACAACCCAGACAAAACGCCGGGAGAACGTAGATCTCTTCCTCCCACCAGGGTTTAAAACACCACACGGAGCAGCGGGGAGAAGCCGCCTTCCCGGCGTGCAGCAGATCGTAGGGTCCAAGGCGGCGCGGCGCGCTCTGTCCGGTACAATAGAAGTTTAGTTGCTTTCCTCCTTTAAAGCGCCGGCGAGGGGCGGGCGGGAGGTGCCGCGGGGGCGGGGGCAGCACCGCCGGGCCTGCTGCGCGCTCCCGCCGTTGCGCGCCGCCTTTCCCCGGCCCGCCCGCCCGCCCGCCCCGGCAGCCGCGCAGGCTGCGCGCTCCCGCCGCGAGGAGGGCGCGCCGCGAGGGGGCGGCCGCGCTGCCCCGCGCTGCCCCGCGCTGCTCCCCTCCGCTCCCCTCCGCCCCACCGCTCGGCTGCGGAGAGATCCGCGCCGGCGCTTTTCTCCCGGCCTGCGCCGGGCGGGAGGGAGAGGAGCGCCGGGGAGAGGCGGTGCAGCGCTCCGCGGCCCTTTTTATTTATTTTACTATTTTTTTTTTCTTTTTACTACGAGCCGCGCAAGGAGAGGTCGGAAGTAAACATAGTAAAAAAAAAAAAAATACTAGTAGGGATTAAAAGGCAGCTCCTCGCCGCTCCCCTCCTCCCGCCGGCTTTCCAGCAGGCAGAGCGCAATGCCCCCCGATGGCGGCGGCAGGGGAAGGGGCTTCACCCTCTCCTCTACCCCCCTGAAAAAGGCTTCGGCGCGCACCGAGGGCGAGCCGGCCCCGCCGGGGGAGAGGGGTGGCCGAGCGGCGGCGGGGGAGGCGCTGGCTCCCGGCACAACGGAGCGTGTGTGGCTCGGGCACCCCCGGCCCCGGTCGCCGCTTGATTATCCCGCCTCTGCCGGCGCCTGCAGAGGATTAAACCGGGAGAGGGAGGCTGCGGGGGGGCGGAGGCAGGGCCCCACGGGGGTCACCTTGCAGCCGCTCTGTCTTTCACGGTTCCACGCGTGTGCCCCCGCCCTGGCTTGTGCCGCCCCCACTCTGACCCCCACCGGCGGCCCCTTCTCCTCCGCCCCGGGTGCCCCCTCCCGCCCCTTCGGCCATCCCCGAGGGAGCGCGGAGCCGCGGCGCTACCGAGTCCCGACGGGGCGGGTCCCCCCCATCGCGGCGGGCAGGCGGGCCCGCCAGGACCGCGGCCCCGCCAAACCGTTAGCTGCCGGCGACCCGCACGGATACTCCCGACCCCTTCCCGCCGCTCAGGCGGGCGCAGCTCACGCACTTGCGATTCCCCCACCGCCCCCCGGGGCTGCCGCCAGCCCCCGCCGAGCTACGCCCCGCGCATCCTACCCCCCGCCCCGCCGCGCTGGGCTCCGCACCCGCGGGAGATGCAGGGACCCCCCGGAGTGCCCCCCAAACGCTTCCAGGCGGCTGTCCCGACCTCACCGCGGGCACCCCCGCTGGAATTTTTTATTCCTATATTATATTTATTTATTCCCCCCCACCCCCCAGCTTTTTTCTAAGCACACGGTGAGCACAAGCCCCGGGGGGGTGACGCGGAGCGTGGGGCCGCCCCGCGAGGCGGGAGGATCCCCCTCCTCACCCGCGGTGAGGCGCCCGCCGGCGCTGGGGGGCGGCCCCGGTTTCCCACGGCCGCCGCCGCTACCGTGGGCCCATCGCGCCCTCTCCCGGCCGGCCGCGCCCGCGGGAGGCAGCCGCTGCCCCCGCCCCGGGCACCTGCGGTTCCCACGACCCCCCGCCGCGCCGTGGGCTGACCCCTTCCCCCCCCCAAAAAAAAAAAAATCCCCCTTCCCATTTTTTTGGTGTGGTTTTTTTTTTTTTGGCAACCCTTTCTGCTGAGCAGCGTTTCGCCAAGCGGAGTGTTTGCAAACTCAAACTCCTCACAGAGCAGAGGGCTGCAAGCAAAATTTGGACCGTTTTCTCCTGTCCCGTGTCCTGTTGGTAAAGGAGGGACAGTTTTATGCAGAAAGGGTGATAAAACAACCAAGAGCCGTTTTATAGTCATGATGTAGCTGCTTCACCTACTGACATTTTCAGAATCGGATTTACCCTTAGAGATGGCTTAAAATACATCGCGCTATTTTTAAAAAAACATCACCCCCTGTCTATAGTAGACCTTGCTGCTGTGAATGGAAATAACGTGACCAAAGGCAGGCCTGAATTACATGCGAGATAGATGCAAGATCCAAATTAATCTAGTTACAACTAATGTAAAATGCGGTTGTGGTCTCTTTTATCTATTTCAGAACAGCATCAGAATAGCCAGATACACAATAAATATCCTCAAAATTGTAAAAGCTGTTGAAGTTCAGCCAGAGCTGGTAACAGCAGAAATATTTTGAAATTGTTCCAGTACAGATAGGGTTGAAAATCATAATCCCATTCGTGATGCAATATAATCATAGGCAGAGCAATTAACTAGTGTCGCCGAGGATTGTGACTTGAAGTGAGGAATAAGTAACATGAGCAGATGGACTCTTAAAATACCCTGTGTTCACATGAATGGAAAAACAGGAAAGGAGGATTGGAAGAAATGTGCTATTGAAACAACACAGCTTTCAGAGGAAACAGTCTAAAATATTCTGTAGGATTTCTTCAGGTCTTGTACAGACTGTAAGTTCACTTTTTCTTGGGGAGCCAACTCTGAGGTGTACCAGCGCAGCTCTTACAGTTTTAGCATGGATGAAGAAAGACTTTCACTCTGATTTCTTATGTCCAGCCCCAGCTGTAGAAGAACACAGGCAAGGTATGAAATCACTAAGTATAAATCTCCAGTAAAAAGGCCATTTTGACAAAATAGCTGTTATACGGAAAGAGTAAATACACAAGTATAACATTAAGGAGACAGCAGAGTCAACGTGATTGTTTTGACATGGGGTTTTAGTGATAAATAGGAACGGGGAGCTGAGCTGGGAGCCTGGGTGGAATTTATGTGTGATGGCAGAGAGGGAACCTGTGAGAAGCAGAAACGAAAGCAAAACCTGAGAGAAGTGGAGATGGTGGAAAAAGCTCTCACACCTCTTTGCGTCTGGAAACCCCTGAGACAAATCGTAATGTTATGCGTGCCTATGCCACCTACTGCATGTTTTATTTTCAGGAGACATCTACAATGTCTTTTTCAGTGGACAATAAGCCATCTAATAATTGTAGGGTCACCATGAACTCATAGTTATCTTCAGAAATTTCTGCTGAAATTTTCACTTGACCTCTCCACAGCTTTGCAGGTTGCCGGTCTTCCACCAGTGAGAAACAGGAAAGTATTAACTAGATATTAATTACTCCTGGAAAGTCCTAACTCCTTGTATGAGATTTACCCAGACCAATACGGTCCTTGAACTCAGAGCTGTTAAAATAGGTTTAGTGCACCAGTGGGCATCCAATAGCACCCATGCAGGGAATCGTGTCTCCACAGCTGCCCCAGAAAGGATCCCAGTCCAAAAAGCAGGCCCACAACTACAGGGGCAAGAAGAATCCGATTTGCCTTATTACTATAAAAACCAGAAAAGAAACATGTTACTTTTTCATCTCTTCCAGCGCCTGTAATTTCTTTGACAACAGGAGGTGAGATGTGTGTAGGCAGAAGCTGACAGTGTTTCTGCAAGCTGCGCAGCATTGACCAAATTAGTAACATCTTCCTACCCCCCTCTTCCAGGCTCAGAAAGACTCATACGCTGCACTAACAAGTACCTTCTCAACGGACTTCCCCAGCGCGAAAGAGAAATGCAGATGTCTGGGAGGGCCACTGTTCTTGTCTGCGTACCGTGGTGAAAAACAGAGACCGAAATACACCTCCTGTCGAAGACATAGAGGGACCAGCACCGCTGCAGTTTCCATCATTGCTAGCCCAGTATAGCAGCCCCAGCCATGGGCTACAAGTCTTTAGAATGATAATAAAGTGTGCAGAAGAAAGCAGCGGGTTTTGTGGATGATGTGTCATCAGTAAATATGAATGGGAGGATCACAACAGTATCACAAAATAAAATTAAATTAAAATAAAATAAAATAAAATAGTGCTAGTTTTAAACCAGAGGTAGCACGTATCAAATACGAAACTCTCATCTGCTGTTGGAAGCCAAGGCTGTGCATCCTCGCTTTGTGGATGTCCACCTTCAGACAGTGGTGTCATGGGGTCGGTGAAAGTGGCAGCTGGTGTAATTTATTTATTTTACTTTCCCACATGCTCTCAGCTATGTGCCCAAGAGGGCTTGCAGCAAACATGGCAGCTTCTTCCTCTGCTCCATGTTTCTCGTCATCTGCCAGCCTACGACCCTCACTATAGAAAAATTCAGCCCATTTATTCCCAACAAGAAAAGGGAAACGCATAGAAGGAAATAGAAGAAAACGAAATGGGGAGAGGGCTGGGGAAAGTAAGTGTTATGTTGATACTAAATTACTCCCGCAGCACTGCAGCGAGTACCACGTCCTTCACAGAAACCCACTGAAATCCCAGAAAAGTAAGTTTTGTCATCAAAGGAATTAGGACAGAACCTGAACTGCTCCTCTGGCTTGTGCTGCAAACACCGGTCTTCAACCTACACCAAAGCAGATTTGAAATTATCCTGCCCAGGATCCAGAGTTAGGAGGGTTTTATTTCATTTTCTGATTGGTAAAACCAAACATTATAAATGTTAATTTTTCAATCTGACAGTGCATATGAAATCAAGTCTTCAGTGAAACAAAAACATTAGCAGTTTTTAAAAGTGGTCTGGCATTAGACACGTATGTATTGGTATATATTTGTCCCGCTTTATCCTATTCTATGTGATTGTAAAATTGAAGAGCGCATCAGGATTGAAAGGAAAATATCCTCATTGTAATGTAACTTTTTTGAATACAGAGAATAAAATCCTTTTCACCAGCTTTGGTCTTTCCATCCTATGCAGCCTTTACCTTTTTTGCTTCAGGGTAAAATTACCACAGCTGTGAATTTGACTTTGTTTATAAACAGTCTCACTTTGCAGTTCTTTCAAACCATCACAGTTACTTGGGTATCAAATTTTAGTTTGTTTTCAAACACAGCAGCCCGTGATTGGTTTATTCTTAACTATATAAAATAAAACTATTCAGATGCATGTACAACTATTTTAAAATCTCAATACCGGCTGTGTAATGCTAACTATTTTTGTTGTTTAAATACACCACCTGTAAACTAATCTAAGTCCCATTGAAGCAACCCCAAAAATACCAGTAGAGTTTGAATCAGCCCTTCCTACACAAATGAACACCTCTTGACAAGGATAACTGGGAGGGACCAAGCTAACACCAGTAGTTTTGGCATTCCTTGATAGAAGAGAGTTTTGTCCAGCTGTGGATTAAGGGTGAATTACGGGAAATCTGCACTGATTTAAGTGCATGATAAATGAGAAGGTCTTCAAGGCTCTTGTGAAAGATAAACAGTTATTTTTGAAAGTCTGGGTAATTTAAATTTCTCTTCAGAAAGCAAAAGAAGAGCTGTTTCAGAACAATCAGCCCCGAAAGCCTGGTCATGCATCCCCACGGCCTCCGCATTCTCTGAATTTTATGCTGCAATTATCAGATTGTCAAGCCGTCCCAGCTCTGCTTGATTAAGTCCTCTTTAAAGTATTAAGGCTGTTTGCAACTACTTAATGCTCCTTTCAGGTACCAACACTGTCAAGACTTTCTTTAATTTTAAAAGCCTTGATCTTTAGAGCTAAGATGGGATCAGAGCCTCTCCCATTGCCTTGCTCCAGCCCTTCAACGTTGGCGGGCAGGAGTTTCTGAATGATGCTCCCCGTTCTGCGCCCTGCACAGGACTGAGTATCACGCATGAGGCAGCAGGAATGAGTCTTTCTGCCCACCCATGCATGCGGAGCCACTTCCACGTTGCACCTGCAAGTACAGAGAGTCCCCCTCCGCTCGGCGTGACGCCGAGGGGATCTGCAGAGCTGTGCACCCAGTGGGAGGGAGCTCCAGAGCACCATCACAGCTGGAAAGGAGGGAAGGATTGGAAGTTATTAGGCAGGTTCCTTATTAACGTTCAAGAAAAATAAACAACCCCTCCTGTAGCAACTTCCTTGCAGGTTTGGTATGAAAGCAGAGGAGCGCGGAGCTCGCTGGAGTTCTTACGGCACGTCCTGTGGAGGCACAGCTTCAGAAATATCTGAGTGTATCAGATATTATCTGGAGGAAGGAATGTGTCAGCTGACAGCGAGGCTGGAAACTATTGAAACTATTGTCAGCTGGGCCATTATTATAATTATCTCTTGTCTCTTTGAGAATTAATATCCAACAATCCTGTCCCGTCTACAAACAGGTGAGAGTATACAACCCTTCCAGGAATAATGCAGCCGGTTGCAAAATAGCTGCTTTAAAGATGAGGCATCTGATTGCTACCAAATTAACAGGTTCAGCCACAGGAAAACATTCTGGGAAAGAAAGTAGCCCCGTAGAGGGAGTATCCCTAAAAAAGTAGGTATGTATAGGCTTTGGAAAACACTGTAGATTGGAGGTGTTACTGGTCTCGTTGCAGCTCTTAGGTGGTTGTATGATTTTTTGGGGAGGTGGAAGGACGTGTGCAATCTTCTCATGCGAACCAATGCGAAGTCCAGAGCTCTGGTTCAAGCTGCTGCTGAAGATTGTCTGAGTTCCCTTGTCTGGCTCCGTGCTGAGCAAGCTCAAGAGCGCTCACGGGTTTTACTTGTCTTGCTCAGCAGGTGAAATGATGATGTTCTTGTCATCAACCCTTATATTAATCTTGGAGCTCCTGTTTGATCATGTTTTTATGGGAGAGAGGAAGATGAGCTTGTAGCAGGGAGTTTGTAGGTATTTACAGGAAACATTTCTGACATAAGGTGTGCGTTCTCCGTGAGTTTCTGCTATCAAGTCATGTCTTCTCGGGGCTGGTTTATGGAAGAGAACAGTCACATTTAAAAATTACATTGGTGAGCTGGGAATGAGCACCGTTGGCCTCTGCAGTCAAGGACTCTTCAGTGCTATCCCAATGAAGTTAACTCTCCAGCCACACTCAACCAAAATGATACTGACTCCAGCACTGAGAAATACACACCAACAACTGAGAACATTCATCCTCTGCTTAAATTAGTGTGATGCTGTCACCTTTCTCATGGGTAGTGCTCTGTGGAAAGCCTTTCAGAGTAGCTGCTCACAGCACAGAACACGCCAGTGGGGAACATACCATCAAACAGTCCTAAAAAAGCATCAGATGGTTTCTAACTCTTCACACCTAAAAACCTTTTCATACATTCAGCTGTTACAGCCTCCTAGTAATGTCATGTGGCTGATAACCCTAACTTCTTTCTAGCTTTAACATGCTGTGCAGTTAATTCTGAATGGATTTGGGCATACGTAGCCAGGTATAGCAAAAGGGTTACCTTGGCTAGATCAGGGCTTGCACTTCCTAAGGTTTCTGGGTCCTAATTGTCTCAGGTCAGGCACCCAGAAGTAAGGGATAGCACTGGGAAGTGTGGCCTAAGCCATCAGTGATGGTCACATCAGTGGGCTTCGGTCGTGCAGAGTTACAGCCTGTGTTCCTCTAAGCTCTGGGTATGACTGTTCCAGCATCGTTTTCGTTACTTCTGGTGTAGTTTAGTTCACCAGCAATCAAAGCAAATTCAGAACTGTTTAACAGCACTCAGACCGGGCGTCTTGGGGAGATGAAGCATTCTTATCTGTGGCTGCTGCTGCATTTTGAAATGAGCATAAGAGAGGGAAATACATCCATGAACATTTGCTGCCAGTATGGATTTAAAAGCAAAAGGCAGCCAGAAAGGCTACCGAAAAACTACTTCACTTGGCTGATAACTCAATTTGCTGATAAGAAAGAGGGAGTGTTTTGTCTCTCTGTATCAGATAAGGGACTTATCACTCCCTGCACTGTTGATGATGAACATGTTCATCTGGCAGATAGTGGCAATAAAGCCACATCTCCCTTTTGCACTGCAAGACATATGCTGCATCAAATGAAATTAAGGGAAATGGATTTAAAACACTTCTTGGTAAATGCTTTTTAAACCAATTTATAATTAACCTGTGGAACCTCCTGCTGCATTTTATTAGAAAGGGAAATACCATGCTTGAAAATGGATGTTTCGTGTGAACAGTAACATGGGGACATAAAAAGTGTAAGAGTGGTGAAAGGACATCATTGCTACGGGGTAGGATTGCCTAATTTAAGAGGTGGGCTGTAAATGAAAGTGTGAGGTTGTATTTTCTTCCTATGCTATCCAAATGGAGGATATAGATGTGTTTGTGATCTCATTGGCATTTTTTTTAATACTGTGCAATCAGACCCACACAACACTGGGGCGCACCATTGCCAGGAGAGCAAGCATGTCTGGGACGGAGGGACCTTCTGTCACAGCTGTTTTCTGAGATGTTTAAAGCACGGTTTGATCCTGCAGTGCAGAAAGAGCCTAAATGCGCGTGTGCTTGTATCTGTGTTGTGTTGCCCAGGCTGTGGAGGCCCCAGCAGGAAGATGTCAGGGTGCATTGCAGCGCTACCCAGACTAACCCTCTCGGGTCTGGCTGCAGAGCCAGACTGTCAATACGGGATCCCAGTGTGGGTGCAGAGCCACATGAATGCCATTTACTTCCAGTGCTGAGGGTGGTGAGGACAGAGAGAGCCGAGATCTGTTGGTACTCACCAATGCAAATCAACGCAGTGGGTTGTACCCACACATCTGCATTGATCCACTCCTCAAGATTAAGTCCAAACTTCAGGAAGCTTGCGTGCTAGTCCAGGCTTTGACCTTGTAGGAGCAATGCTGTTTCACTGGGCCTGTTTCTCCTTGCCTTGGTTAAGTTTGTGCATGTCAGAAACCGGGCTAAATCTCCAGAAGTGGCTGTGCACTGTGCACTGATAGGCAATTCCAGGGGACTGCTGAGACCCAGCATACCAAACCCAGCTACCAGGGAACTAGGGCCACAACCCCCAACGTGAAAACTCCAACAATTGATTCAGCCTGCTACTAATTGGTCCCTCTGCAGGGTGTTTTTGTTTTAGTTTCTTACTTCAGAAGATTCGTGGTGTTGCCTAAATCCAGTCCTTCCTCCTACTGACATTCAGACTACCTCCCTTTCTCAAACTGGGGAGGGTTACAGAGGGTTGCAATTATGACTGCAGTGGCAAGAAAAGCTTTGATCAGAAATCGGACTGACAAGGAGTGTGCTGAAGGATTAATGCAGAACTGACTTCATCAGCAGCTGAGAGCTCTGTGGAGGAGGAATTTAGGTGCTTCTTACAGCCTCAACAATGCAAAGCAGCCATCATCAACAAGGTGTTCCCCAGAGGATGCTAATCACTCTCCTCCCGCTTGATCAGCAGTTAAGAGTGTCTCTCTTCTTTCTACTTATCGCCTAGTCAGAGATGCCAGAGGTATTTCTTAGAAGATAAGAACATTATTTACACCCAGACTTAGAAAGGAAAGAAGAGGTCGTGAGTGAGCTACAACCATTATTGTTACTGTTATCATTTGTATTGCAAAGGCACTTAACCATGCTCAGACCCCATCTTGTAGGGCCAAGTATGTTGTACTGACCATGCTGCCTGCCTTAGCTCTGAGAGGGCTTGTGAGATGTGCAACAGGGATGGAGGAGGGAGGTTTAGAGGACCGAAGAACAAGGTCCAACACTGCATACAGGAATAGAGCAAGGGAATCTGGGAAGCCCCAGGTTTGGGAAGCAGGGAACATCTCTGCTTCCTATTCACTTCCATTAGGACTTATCTGCAGATCCAAACCATAGCGCCTAAAGGATCTAGAATAACCCTCCTGGGCCAATGTAGCTCCAGTCTAGTTCTAGCGTAGATGTACCCTCCCGTGAGTGTCATGGGAAAGGGCGATGAGAGACGGATCTCACTTTTGGTGAGAACAGAAATAAAAAATAAGTATGTATCACTTTAGGACAATCTAGCTTTGCTCCTTACTAAGGACTGCGCATTCTTTGCTTTTTTTTCTTTTTTTTTAATGGACCACCACAAAAATTATATGAGTTAAGAGCTGAGACTACTGAGTGCTTCAGAATATCAAGTTCTACCTACACATGTGATGAGAAGTTTAGGTAGGTATGTACGTCAGCCCCCACAAACAGTGTGCTAATATGTACAGCTATTACATTGTTAGTGCTCTGATATTTAACCAGAAGGTATCTCTGCTTTCAGCTTATGTTTTTCTCAGCTTCCCTTGTTATTTCCCCCCCAAAACAAGCAGAGAATGATCCTTGATGATATTATGTCTATGAAGCCAAAGGCCCTGTGTGTGTGCGCTGTGGAATTTAGTCATGATATTTCTAATTGGAAGGTGCAAGGTCATTCTTACATCCTTATATTTACATGCTTGGTCATTCTCTCCTGCACTGCTGGCAATGTGAGAGTTGTTACAGACCTCCCTCAGAGTCCCAGAAGCTGCTGTCTGCTAAACACTGAGTAGATGGGGTTCTCCAGGAGTCCATAAACGGGAAATCTCCTGGATTATTCTGAGTGATGAAGATTCCCAACCGCCCTTAGCTTTTCTGTACTTGGAAAATTGGAGAACCCGTTTGTAGGTCACTCAATTAAAATGATACTGCGTAAGGAGTGTAGGTGTGTTACATGCCTGCAATATTACGATCAAGACAGATGCTGAATAGCTTTAAACCACCAGACCTCAGTACCTGGAGTCCCATGGCAGCTCAGAGGTTAGACAAAATTCACTTACCTCGCTTTGCCCATACAGGTTTTACAGCCTCTTCTGAGATCAGCAATTGGTGGAGGAGGGCCTGTACCATAAGCTGGGTAGCTCTGAGATGCCTCAGATATGTCAGTGCATCACTGCGTTACTGTTTTGCGCAAAAGGTGCAGTGTAGACCTACCCCTACTGCCAAACGGGTTGGTACCGCTGAAAACCTAAGGGAAAGGTCTGGGGGGGGAAAAGGGGTGGTCATCTACAGGTGTGTGTTGGTAGTTGGACTGAGTAACTTCTGTCCCTGGCGCAGTGCTGTCTCTGGTAGTTACCCTTAGCAGGCTCGTTTGCTAAGGTTACTTACAGGTTTCCCTATGCCATCAAGGGCGATGTGTTTTGGTGGCCACACAAAGACTCTGAGAGAGGGCGGTGGTGAGGATGGATTTCTCAGTGTCCCTTCCAACTGCCTCAGGAACCTCAGGACCCCTTTACACCTCCATAACCACAGGTGTTAATGAACATATCTGTCTCCCAAGCATAGCAGTGCGTAGGAGAGACTGCACCATGGAAGCAGACACACTGGAAGTTCAGACCTCAGCTTGCCTCCTAGCACCTTGCTGGTGAGATGGGCCACCTGAGGAGGAGCAGGGGAGGTCATCTCATCTCCTCTGCCACCTCTCTTTGACCTTGCAGCTATTTCAGAGCCTCTGGTATCAGAGTAACTATCTTGCTGCAAACATAGACTTATCTATCACACATACACATGAAACTCGGTAATAACTAGCTCATATATTCATTCCTAAAGTGGCTACAGAGAGATTTAATGCTGTTTAACTCATCCACTATCACTGCTCCCTTTTTGTTACACCATTGCCTGAAGGCAAAGACTTTGGTTAAGCTGGAAATGCTGGTAGTTTCTCAACAGCTTCAGTATCTGGACCAAATGACTGTTTGGTGGCTTAGAGTTGGGAAAGCAAGGGAAAAAAATCACAATGACTGTATATTCAAGCAGAAGAGGGAATTCTGTGACGGGGAGTTGCTGCTATACACTGGCTTTCAGGTGCTACGTGAGGAAGGGGTGACTCTTCACCAGGCTCTGGTGCTAGCTCAGCTACTCTGAACATGAGGAAAGCCCAGATGCAAACTTTGTGGCTTAGCCCCATGTTAATACATTCCCAAACACTGATTAATGAATGAAGAGAGAAATGCAGGTTAATGTAGCACGCTGGCATTTTCCGGACTGCCTGCCAAATGAAAGCTTTGGAGGTGACGTGTAAATAGAGGTCGGCAGCCTGCACACGAGCGAGCTGGAGGGTTTGGACTGGTGAAAATGCTGCTTCTTCTGGAAGGGAGATAAAAATAGGTTGCAGGGTGAAAGGCTGTGGGCTAGACCAGTGTCCAAAGGGGAGTGGGAAGGGAAAAGTTTGGGACATGGGAATAGTTCAATATTCTTCCTGAGGGCAAAATTTGGTGTCCCTCATTGCCTTAGGCAGAGTCTGCTGGGAGTAAGATGGAAGTGTGGGTAGCTGGGAGCTCAGAGGCATGCCTGAGGGTGCTTGTAACTCTGCAAGGACAGGGATGTCATTGTGGGTCCCACCTGCTGATCCCACTCTTGATGGGGAGCTAAAGAGGCGTTCTTAAGTTCACAATCTCTGTGCTGGATTTCCACTCCCTGATTAATCCCTTTTTTAGAGCAAGCCCTGTAGGCAAGGCTGCATTCCATTTTTGCCTACAATCTCCTGATATGGAGACCAAAAAGTCAGCTGGAGAAGAGCTTTCATTCAGTAATGGGCCACTTGTGTGATTCCTGTAGCCGGAGTGACGCGAGATTGACTTCAGCAAGTAGGGATTTTTGCTCAGTAGTGAGTCAAGAGCTCTGTGCGCCAAAAGCCAGCAGTTTTCCTCTTCAGTTCAGCAGGTCTGCCCCATCGTTACCGAGAAATCATAACATCAGCTTCATGATACCAAAATGTATTGCTGGGCAATTACACTCCATGGGGTCGCCTGTCTCCTCCATTCCTGTTTCCGCGGGATGCAATATTCCTTGCTTTTTTGGTGGTTTGACATCTCTGAGTGGAAGGCTGTAGGACAACAAAGCAGTGCACAGAACAGATTTTTGGGAAAGGAGAGCACGTGAGGCAACGTTACTAAAAAAAAGGGAAGGAAAGCAGATTGGCTTCAGTGTAAAATATTTACAGTAAAGCTGTTGATTTGGAATTCTGTCACAAATTCCTGTTTCAAACCAGGCTTCTTAAGGGATTTGCTAAAGCTCACAAGCCTTTGGGGCAGGCCTGTCATATTCAGTAAGTTTCTACAGGTTTCTTTTCAGCAACTCTGGTGCAATTTTCAGATTGTTGCAACACTTTCTGCTCCAAATGCAAAGGCCTCCATGTCCCACCAAGTACCTGCTTGTCTCCTCGCTCTGTCAGTGGCTCCCACAGCATCGATACCTGAAATTGTGTCGCCGAGGTTGGAGAAGGGATTGTAGAGGTTGCAAATGGATCAAACTGATTCTTTTAGCTCTCACCATGAAGGATATTTTGGATTTTTTTCCCCCTCTCCTACTTTCATGAGTTGAATCATAGAAAAGTTTAGGTCAGAAGGGACTGCCAGAAGTCAGCTAGCCCTCCCTGAACTTCTGCATATTGTCTTTCCACACAGGTCCTCCCGTCTTGGCTTTGGAGGGCGAGGGTTGAAATTTCTCAGTCCTTTGCAGCACACTATTCTTAACTTCCTCCATAGTTTCTCATGTCTACCTCCAGGGGAACAGCATCAGATGGAGCTGGGCACCAGGTGATGGGTCAGACTTATTTCCATGTGAGAGCTTGTACCAACATCAGTTTAAATTTGTTCTGAGGTCAGCATGTTCCCATATCAATTTTTCCTTTATATTTCCTACTATCTCTTCTTCCCTCCTCCCAAGCCACATGGATCCTTAATGCTCTTCTAAGCATTTATGGTATCATAAATGCATGTAATCTTTAATATGAACGAAGGTAATATGCTGCTTGAAGTATATAGAGGTGAAGTGCTGAATGTTTCCTTGCCTGATCAGATCCAGAACAAATGCAGTAGGGCAGCAATTTGAGTTCAGAAGGAGATGAAGCACCATTGAGTTTAGGAATAGTTCAGGCTCATCTCTGAGTGGCAAGCCCCGACCTGGTGTTGGGTCTTTGCAGGCAGACAAGGAAAACTAAGATTTGCATTGGTCCTAGTTTACCCCAGTGGAAGCAGGAATGGAAGCTACGGTAAAGTTTTTTTTACTGATTCCAGCCAAGAAAAGAGGCAAGGTCAGCAAGATCTTGCTCGTTGTTTTGAGGGGAGGAGAGCCCATCTGTCGGTTTGCCTTGGGCTCTGCAGGCAGCCATCTGCCTTAATAACCGAGCTGTGAAAAGCACAATCTCTGCAGGATGAAAGCAGAAGCAAAGGAGGAGCTGGAACCCGCCTCTCCCACCCACGGCACTTCATACAGGGTGGCTGTCAACGCCAAGCTGGCGATGGGTGGCATCTGGGTGCCACCAGGGCACAGCCGTCCCAGCAGCGCAGCAATCGGGGCCCCGTGGAACTGTTTCAGCCATCATGGAGGATTCGATTTGGGTTTTTTTTGGGCTTGGCCTCCACAGCAAACTGGCACTGAGGAAACAAGGGCTGCAGTAAGATAATTTCTGGTTAGCTTCTGTGGTAGCAAAAGTATTTCTTCTCGGCAGAGGACCTGTGATGTGCTTGGCTTGCTGAGCAGAATTGTCCTTATGACTATGTTGTCACCAGGCTGTGTCACAGGGAGCGTAGTTTAGGTTTCACCAGTAGATATGACTACAGTAGTGTCGTGGTTTAAATTTAACCCTATCCCAGCCGAAACTAGGACAAGTAGATATGTTATAAACATGGTATCTTATGGGGATATGGACCACACAGACCTGGTGAACTGTGGGGACACATGGGACCTACGTGTGATGTATACTTTCTGTACCTGAGTGCAAATCCCAATAATTCCTGGAAAATGGTTCAGTATCATGATTAAACCCCGTTCATTAGCTGACCAGTCTTTAAGAGATCTTGTTAAAGGAAAACTTGCCTGTACTGATGTTTTTAACGTAACATGCTCGTTACTTAGCACAGACCTGAGATGTAATGAGCTGATTTACAGTTCAGTTGTGTTTGTATTAAAGTAATATTTGCAGTTTTCACACTAAGAGCAGATGAGAATCTTTTAATCTAGAGTAAATCTTTAGGAAGTCCACTGCTATTAAGAGCTTACTCCAATTTTGCATGAAATCAGGATATAAGCTGTAATGGAAGGTATAGAAATTAGATTTTTTTTATATGGTGCATTATACCATTACCATTAATACCAATGTATTAGCCTGTGTAGTATAACTATCATTTATCTTAAGAATCTCACCTTTTTTTTTTCAATAGAAATTGGAATGTTTTGGCTGAACTTAAATCCCTTCCCAAATGACATAAATGAAACTAAGACAGAATAGAAAGTTATGCCTATATAATTATATCCATTTGTGCTCTTGCCTTAAATTACAGGGAAAATGCTTTCCCAAGTAGGTCGCTTAATTTTAGAATTAGTAACAGCTATATCACTATTTATTTCTGGGTATTCACTGAGACTCTGCGGCACATCGAATACAAGAAAGAAATATGTTTTAGTTGTGAAAAAATGAAAACATATAAAACCTTGTCTCTCGCACCCGAGTTGGGTGGTCTAAAAAGATTATGCACTCTGCATAAAACCAATTTTTTATATATATATGTATAGTCTTCTTCTAGTCCTTTTCAACCTGTGAAGAAATAAAGTAAAAATCTGAGAAATCAGGGAAGGAACGGTGAGGCTGCGTGAGGGATGACAAAAGGGGGTGACAAGTCAGTGGTTTGTGAGGGTCTGCATTTGCACCATGCTGGATTTTTCGGAAACCTTTTTCCCAGGGCTGCAGAACCCACTGAACATCTGGAGGTCATGTTCACACCTGGCTGCCTAACCTGTGCTGCCCTGCTGCCCGGGAGCACCAGCCTCCCATGTGGGGAAAACCTGCTGTGTGACCTAAACTGCTGGAGCTCAGCACCGCAACCCCCGTGGCAGATGATCGTAGCCTGGTAACGTACAGGAATGGCATCATCAGCACAGACACGGAGGATGCTATCTCAGCAAATTCCTCCTAGTCTCTGCTGTGGACTTCTGCAGGCACAACGGCATCTGCTGGGGCCTGCAGAAGGGGCACTCTCAGTGTGACAGCTTTTCTGGCAGAAATCCTTTGCACTGATGCTATTTATAGAAAAAAATTGCACTTTTGGTAGTATAACTTTTCCATGGGGAGTGGTTTTCCTGCAGCAATGCAGTAGTTCCAAGAGTGCTTTATTTACTGCTGAAAAATACTGATATTCCTGCAGGTTGGAGCACTGTACACACAGCCCTTGTGCAGCTCCTACCTTATCGTAAAAGAAGGTATTTGTGATATCACTTAATTTACTGTTCCTGAACAAAATAAACCACCTAAGCAGAAGCCTGTAGAGCTTCCTCTGTGCTGAGGACATCTGCCAGCAGAGCTATCTCGGTCCCGGATCATGCCTGACCACACCTCCCTCCAGCATAGCTGTGGCGGAGCAGGTTTGCCGTGCAGGTTTCTAGCATATTGCTGTGTCACCAGTAAATGCCTGGATAATTTTTAACCTCACGCAGGATTGGTTTATTAACTGCAGGTGGCCAAAATAATTATACACACTGCTCTCTATGAAAACTGGGTCAACAGGATAGTACTTCTTTTTATGTCCCGTCAGGCTTCTCTGATTTGCACCTAGGGTCAGACTTCAGGGAGAAAGATGTTTGAGCTAATGTGAGCGGCCATCACATCTCTCCAGGTGATGCCACCTTTCTAATGCATTTACTTCCCTCTAATTTTGCATCATAATGTTGACTATGATACAATCATTGCTCTTGACAAAACAAGAAAGGAGAGCCCAGAGGAAAAAATATTGATATTTATTTAAAATTAAGTACGATAGATAAATGCACACCCTCATTATGTCAGGGCATGAAGAAGCATGGACTTCCAGCACCGCAGCTTTCCAGGCAGAGATCCTAAGGGCCAATGTGGTTACACTGGCAAAACTGCACATTTAGGAGCATATCTTCCTTTGCCCATGGGATGTGGTTTTCCCACACCAGGCCAATATGCGCTATGTCTGTGTATGCTACATCTAGGAAAGCCATAAGGTGACAGAGCTAGTCAGCTGGTGGGATTATGATCACTTCCACTGGGAAGTGGTGGCTGTTTACTTCAATTTTGGAGCACCAAAGCCTGAGAACCGCAGTGTCAGCCCAACGGATCACCAAACCTCGATATCGGTGACTTCTGAAGAGGAGTAGGGAAGTGTCAGGAATAATATGTCCCTAGAGTATGTTTCTTTGTAATCTCCACCAACACGTGGTTGGCTTCTGCCTTCATGTTTTCCTTCCCCATTGAGTGCAACGCTGGGTCCCGATAAGGATCTTGCACCTTTTGGATTCCAGCTAATTTCTCCACCTGACCGGCCGTGTCTGTGCTGGCGCACAAAGCAGGCCAGGGCCTGCTCCAGCCCGGAGGGCGAGAGGCATGGCATGGCTTGTGCTCAGGGAATTAAGCCTTCCTTCTCCCCAGAGCAGGGTAGTCTTCTCTATAAGGCCAGCTGGGAGCCGTCCCTGTAGCTGTGCTTCATTTTCTGGTGTTGTTCTGGTGTCGACCGATGATGAGAATGGGATCTGCAGGTGTTTTTACCCTTAAAATATCTATCTGCTGAAGTGCAGTTGCCTCTGGTTTGCTAGGAGCTCTTATGTGTTGGGAGACATGGTAGGTAGTCATAACTTCTCTAGACCATTAATTCTTCTACACGCTTCCACTGTATCACTCCTTGTTTGCATAGTCTCCAAAGGAAACAGATGCAATCTCTTCCATCTCTCCCCGTACTGACGTCTTTCTGCACCGCTCATCACTCTCATCAGCTGTTCCTGAACCGCCTCTTACCCACAGCTGGAAACTCAAAGCTGGCCCCTCCCCAGCTGCCTCTTTCATGTCCCTTTCTCCCCCTCCACATCGCCGACATCGCTCCCTTTGAACACGGGCATTGTGATAAGGTTTACGAGATTACTTCCCGTTAGGATGAGGGCACCCAAGCCCCGCATGTCTGAGGACCATCTGCTGCCTCTGAAATGGGCACGGGGCAGTAGCTTCTAGCAGAAAGACAAGGTTAGGTTGCTTCAGCATGGAGTTGCCACAGTTTGTGAATCAGAGCCCTCAACTACATGCATAAACACTAATTAAACCCAATTTAAAAGTGTCTGATATTTATCAAGCTTCATTTAGTTAGGGATCAAAATTAAATTATTGATTAGCTACCAAGTTAAGCTACATCTGTGTCATCCTCTAAAGCAAACAGAAGAATGTCTACCTGAAAGAACTAATTCAACTCTCAACCAATTTCAGGAAACATTTGATTTGGTGCCACTTAGGTGTATCGTAAGTCTGAAAGCCACAGGTTTGCATTTAAATTACATCTGAACTGAAATTTCAGAGTCTGAATTTACTGCATAATTCAGTTCTCCTGAAAGTCAGAGCTTAGATATTTGGATCTGGAGCTTTTTTTTTTTGGCAGTTTAAGAGATAGGTGCCAGCAAAGCCTGCTTGCTCAGCAGCTCACAGAAAGTTTTCCAAATCTGGCCAGATGAGGGGAGTGCATCAGTGATATCACTGGCAGATTACATTATAACAGTTGTTGGAAAAGGCCTTCGGAGGAACAGAATACAATAGAAGTGCTGGAGCAGAGTGAGAATTGCAGACAAGGGTCTGGGTTCTGGTCCTGGAACATACCCAGTATTAGCAGCTTCACTGGAAGGCTACAGCAGACTGTTAGGAGACAATCAATCTCTGTGCAAATGTTGTCTTAATTCCTGAAGATTTAGGGATAATTTATACCAGCAAGCATAGAAGAGTTATCTGGGAATATAAAGAATTTTCTGGAGAGGAAGAAAAAATAATATTGGCATTTTTTTCCTCAATCACTCCATCTTGCTCTTCAGCACTATTTCTATTTTAAATGGGAAAATATTAGCTGCAGATCTGCTGCTACTGTTAATTTAAAAATTAATAGCTCCTTTTTTTTTTTCCAAGTAAGAACTTTTAACTTAGTAGTCAGTGAGATATGTGGACCTTGGAGCCAACTGAAGTCACACTATTTATGTTACAGTAGAGCCTAGAGATCATAATCAGTCTTCCAGGTGCTGTGCAGAGAGAGACAGCCTGCTCCAAATAGCCTCAAAATAGGTAAGGGGTGGAGGGGAGACAACAAAAAGATAGGGAAAAGCAGTGTGAGTTCAGGCTGCCAAGCAGGTTGGCGCTGGGAGCAGCAGAACCGACTTCTCTCCTGTGTCCTCCATCGCCCTGTGCTCCAGGAGGGGTTTTCCACTGTTTTCCTGGGTGTTGTCTTGTGTAGTTCAAGCTGATTTCTAACTCACGTCACTGACATGCCCAAAACTCAGCCTATAGCCTCTTTTTTTTTTTTTTTTTTTTTCTTCTGGGGGGAGGTGTATATGTATCGCTCTCCCTTGGAGATACCGACCCCATGAAATAGAAATGCTGCCAGAATTTTCACTCTAATGGTACAAAGGACGCCACTACAAAAAGCCATGCTGCTATTTTTATCCCTCATCCAGCTGCCCTCCATAGCTTTCTGTTTGTATTTTCCTCTTTTAGTAGACAGCCTTATCACCAAGCGGAGGGTGGGGGCTGGAGCTGGGAAGAAACACCTAAATAAAGCTGACTGCAAAGCAGAGGTGGGTTGACTATGGGGGTGGCGATGGGGAATTCTTCCTCCAGAGCCTAACTTTGACCGTAAAATCTAGTTCCACTTAGTAACCTAAATTGCCTCAATTTTGTCCAGCTTCCCCACTTCACTCATATAAAGAACGATAAAGGAAGACAGGGGTGAAATAACCTCTAAATAAAAGATGAGGTAATTTTGAAGGCACATTAGACTTTTATGTGTATTATGGCTTTTTATATAAGCCCACTGAGGGCTGCAGCATCTCCAGTATGGAGCTGTCACCTGGTATTTTCCACTTTATGGCAGTTTACATAAAATGTGAGTGCCTCTGGTGCAAATTACTCAGAATTCCTCGCTAGATTTCTGGGGAGGGGAGGGAGGCGCATTGAGGGAGATGGTTTTGTTGTTGTTGTCTCCTGTTTTCCTCCAACCTTAGCCATCGTTTTCAAAGGAAATAGAAAGGAACCATCTGTATACAAATCAAAGATCTCACTGAGCTGAAAGAAGGTGTTGCGCAAGCAATCTGCTGAAGTGAGTGTATGGGATTGACGTAGGTGAAATTCTGGCTGAAATTCAGCGGTTTGTGTTATACTGACTGCATGATCCTAAACATCTGACCTTAAAATCTGTAAACCATACATAGTGAGATTAGTGCCGGTATGGGTGCTATAACAATCCCACAAGTATAAATGTCTATTGGTTCAATACCTTACAAGTTTTAGAGTTTCAGAATATTTTACACTGGCTGAAAGAGAATAATTCTTGCAGGGATTGCTGGCTAGGAAATTTCTAATTTGCCTCTTTTCTCCTTCATTTTCTACCTTTGGAGGATGAGCTGATGTGCTTTTGGCAAAGGAGAGTGTGAAGCCCAGGCATAGGACAGAGAGGCCAAATGCAGTAGGAGCATGCTGTTAGCCATGATATGAACTTCTCTGTAGACCACGTTCTGTTTCTGTTCCTCTCCTCTTCCCTGAAGGGCTCGGGGGAGAAGAGATTAGCTGTGTCACCTTTGATGGAAATCAACTTGCTTGAAGGGAATCCCTGGAAGGTTTAAAACCTACTTGGCTACATTCAGACTTGTCAAGTCTCATGTATTATCTGGGAGAGCCTCTCACTTGCTCACCTTATGCCTCATCCCAGACACTGGCAGCAAGGTGACCTGACCTCATTCTTGCTGTGGGACCTCGGAGGACAGTGTAGCTTACTGGGGAAAGCTACCACCTGTGTCAGGATTAGGAGATGCTGTGCCTGGAAACCAGAGTAAGTGCACTCAAGGGTGACCTCATGTCCATAGGACACTTGGTGGAAGAGACACTCTTCCAGTGCTGCTTGTCAAACTATCTGACTTGTGAAATTTCACATGTAGGGTTAGAAAAAACAGAAATCCATAGGTTGTCCAGCACTCTCCTCACCTCGTTTTTTTTGAGGCAGGGTGTGTTGGAGGAAGGAGTAAATATTTCTGATCTTGTTGCACCACAACTGTCATTAGTTATGGTATGTTCAGAGAGAGATGGACTCCAGGTCAAGAAGGAGGCAGTGATTAGCAAACTTTACCCCCCTCTCCCCTCTGTCTTACTTAGACTGTAGAACTTCTCCCCAGAAATGGGATTAAGTCATAGGTTTGATAAAGAGATCTAATCTTGTTGTAAAGGATCTAAGCAAAGTGAATCCTCCTCTCACTTGGCAAACTGTTCCAGTGTTTAATCATGCTTACCCCCAGGAAACTGCGTCTTGTTTCAAGGTCAAGTTTATCACGTTTCCAGTCCAGCTACTGGAACCCTTCATGACTTTCTAGGAGGCAGCTCCTCTGAGAGCTGATTTAACTCTCTGTCCTGAGCTGCCCAGCAAAAAGTGATGGGTGGTTTTCTGTCACTTCACTGAAGGGACCTCTGGATTGGTCTAAGGAACTCCCAAGCTGGCAGGAGGGGAACCAGCCAGGAGGGAAAGGAGAGAGTTCCTTCACCTCTGGGAGTTAGTAGTCATGCTTACAGGGGGGTGGAGAGGTTGGTTTAAGCCCCCCAGTTAGCTCAGTGTGCTCTGTTCTGGTGTATCGGTCAGCCTCGCTCATTAGTCTCCAAAAGGAAAATTGCATTGATTGAAGGGGCTGTATTTACATCAGAGTGCAGCCAAGGGGGTCGGGGCTCCCCCGTGACGTGAGGTGACACTGACCCCAGCGCTGCACAGCCCCTGCCTCACTCCTTTCGGGTTGGCTGGCGGCCAGGTCCACCCAAGGAGCTTCTGCTGCTGGTGTACCAAACACCAGGTAGGGCTCTGGGATCTTAAGCAATGCTTCTAGACTGACCCAAGCTGTTGTGAGCATGCCCTAACCCCTCACAGAAGTGCTCTGTTTATTCTGCTTGGGGACCTGGCAGAAACTCTCCTGGCAGAAACTTCTTTTATATGGGCTTGTTTTGGCTCATAAAAAGTGCATCTACACGAGGAGGTTTTGAATTGCCAGCTGTAGCCCTGGAGTCAAAACCTCAGACCTTTTCTAGCATGGCCATGGTCCTGGAAGAGAGTCAAACCTGCTGCCTGCTGTTGGCCGAACAAATCCCTTATTATTCCAGCCAGAGCCCTCCAGGTCCCCTGGCCTGCCTTGACCCCACGCTCCTCAAACCATTATTGCATCAGCGACAAGGGAAGATTCAGGCCAGCCGTCCGAGAGGGGCCAAAGCAAACGAGGAGCAGGCAATGTGTTCTGGGGCCCCAGAGCCAAAACCTCTGTGTGCAGCCTGCAGGGAGCCAGGGTCCGGGGCTCCAGCCATCTCTTAGCAGACCGGTAGCCAGAAGCCAGCTTCACATCACTGGAATCCAGCCGCAAGGGAGAACTCAGCGGAGGTAAATCTCGGGAGTCCTCCGCTGAGTAGTTTATTGATGTCTGGTTAACCACTTGTGGGATGAGCCAAGTATGTCTGTGAAACTGACTGCTCCGGAGCTGCCAGACTAAGTACCTGCCGTCTCGAAAGGAGTGAAAGACGAATGGGGGAGAAAGGAAGAGCATATATTCCTGCTTCTAGTCCTCTTGGTTAGCATGAGGGAGTGAGAGACGTGTGGTGGAGCGAGGGCATTTTTGACGGTATATTTGTTATTGCCATGAAATTAATGTTTTTTTCCAAGTAAAGCATATAGTGACACTAATGTCTTGCACAGCATCGGAGACATAGAAAAACGCAATGTCCTCAAATGCCTCAAGAAACTTTTCCTTAAGTGTGTAGGGTCTTGACTCAACTCCAGCTGAAGATAGTTGGGCCAACCCCATCACCATCTCTATTGAAGTGCCAGCCTGTTGGTGGCGGCTCTTCACATGGTCTTCTAACACATTCTCTTCTGCAGTCTTTGCAGTGTTGTCCTTGAACCATCTAAAAGAAATAGTTTTACAGAGGTAGCTGGCACATATTTGCTTGTGGCTCAGCCCTCTGGTTAAAAATTGCTAATGGGTGTGGACAACCTTGTCATCCTGGATGTTCCTGTCTTCCCCTGGCTTACCTTCACTACTGAATAATCTGCAGCCTTTCATCTGTGCAGAAAGGAAGTGTTGTGAAACTCCCTGTGCCATCTCCAAGCTGGCTCCTAGGTTAATGAAGAGGGGAGTGTCCCCATGTTCCTGTGTGTTGACTAAGTAAATCTAGAAATGATCCTTCAGCTATCGCTGCATTCCTTAATGTTTTTTTTTTTTGGGTGGGTAATCTGTTGAAGAATAGAAACATTGATAATTAGTAGGGCTAAAAAGGACCACCTACTTGTGCTTGTTTTAATAAATGAAAGGATTTTGTGGACAGAAGAGTAAATTCTGGTTAGAACACTACAATGTTTTGCTCATAATAAGGAAAAAGTTGCATCGTTCAGTAGATGAACTAAGGTTGCAAGTTCAGCATTTAGCTAACTAAAATAATAGATAAAGGTAAAACAATTACTCTCAAGCACCTGCTGTTCAACTAAAAATGTCATTGAAGGTATTTATGCTTGTCACTGAAGGGTGAAGGTCACTTATGAACACAAGCAGATTGAACTGAGATGACTGAGGCAGTTATTGCTCTAGGGGCCCTCCCCGTTTCTCTCCCGGTGGTCATCGTCCTGTTGAAATGCTTGTGAGGCTAATCTTGAACTACCGTGGCTGAAACTCCAAACCAAGGCTTACTTTCATATGCCTTTCTGTAAACTGCAGTGGTTTTGGGGCATTTTGTTGGGCTGCCCCAGTGGCAGAGGTGGCAACCTCTGTGAGCAGTAACTGCTCCAGCCATCTCACTTGTGTTTGAGACTAACATGGTAATTGACTGATTTTAATTTGCAGCAGCTGAAGATGTGGTCTTGCCTTGTTTGATTTCTGAAGTCACGTGTGGCTCTGATGGGTAAATGCAATTTGGCCACTAGTACGGGAGAACCAAATCATTAGATCTGATCTGTATGTAAATAAATATCCATCAATAACTTGGCCTCTGTTGTCTACTCCAACCTTGCTTCTTTGTATAGGGACCACTGACACTAATAACTAGGCTTCAACCTGTGGCTGTTTAAATAAGATCCTGAGTGAATTTTTTCATAATAGCTTCAGCTTTAGAGTCTTCCCTCTGGAACCATTCAGTTATTGTCATCATTCAGAAAATCATCATCGCTCTCAAACAGTAAGTGTGTACGAGAGACACACAGACACACAGTGACAGCAACAAACCCATAGGCTTCCGCTCAGCTTGACTTGCTGCTTGGTCCCTTTTTATTTGCCGGGCCAGTGCCCTGTCCCGATGGCACATGGGGACATCTAATGGTTGAGTAACAGACCACAGGGAAACTCCCCATTGTATGTCTGCGGTGATGTTCTTATCAGTATTTGTTTTCTCTCAATTTTCGTCCTAAAAAAATTGACAGTTTTACTGATTAACTTGTTTTAAGTTGCTCCTTTTTAGGGACAAACCGTAATCGTTAGCTGTAATTTCAATCTAGTTAGCAAACTCCTTTCTTCTGAGCAGAAGCAACAGAGAGATACCTAAGGATACTCATCTGCCTAACTTAGCAAGAAAGATACAGGGATGACTTCACTGTGAGACAGGAATACTTCCAGGAAAGAAAATACTGGGTGTTGAACCCTGCTTGGTATAGCAGAGAAAGGCATAATCAGAAACAAGGGCTGGAAGCTGAATTCAAGTTTTGCCATTAAGGTGTTTTGTTTTGTTTTGTTTTATTGTGGGTTTTTTTTTGTGGTTGTTGTTGTTGTGGTTATTGTTGCTGTTTGTTTGTTTTTTTTTTTTTTTTAATCAGGGATAGAGTCCTGAAAGAAAGGACTGGATCATCCATTTCTTGACATTTCCAAATCAGGACTGTATGCATTTCTGCAAGATGAGCTTTAGTCAAACCTAAACTGCTACACTCAGCCCAGGAGTATAGTATGTGGTTTGATGGAGTACATCAGACAAGAGTGAGGCTTAATCTTTTAATAGGCCTGTCTGGCTTTAAATTTATGAAGAAATATTTGTGTTCTTGGTATGCTTATAAGATTCTCTCCACTGCACCCTTGATTGGCATAAAGTCTTGTAGTTCCTTTGACCACACTTCCTTGTCTTCTTGCTTCGATGGAGCTCTTTATATTTTCTGGGAATCTGTCTCCTTGTGCCCACCTTTAGGTGTTTGCTCTGCCCTACTCTGACACTTCAACCTCAACTGTTTTATTGCCCAGAAGAGATGAAGGCTACTGATGTTAAAATGTGCTCAGGATGTATAGTCTTCCTGCTTCTGCTTTGGTTCTTGTACGTCCTATCTTTCAAACTGGACATGGTGTCCAGATGTTGGCGTACAGATGACTGTAGCTATGGAAGAAATTCCTACATAGTTCATCAAGTTTTCTATCCGGAACTTTATACTGTAGAGGAATCCTTCAGGTTAGCACAGTTGCAGGTTACACAATATGTGGGGATGTTCTGCTATGGCTTGGGTAGGCAATAACATGTCTGAATTACTCATTGGAAAGCAGAATAATTAATAATGTTAAATCAAATCTAACCTAATCTAAAGGTGTAGTTGATTACGTGCTTATCAACACACTTTGCTGATTTTTATCAGGTGGAAAGTTGTATCTTCGAAGATTAAAGGAAAAAAGAAGAAATCTTAATACCCGGTGATGAAAGTATTAGTGGCATCAGTGCAATCCACAGATCTGACACAATATTATTTTGGAAAATGAATTTGCTGGTGGGTCCTTGCTGTTTTAGACTATTAGTGAACTTGCTTGGCTCTGTGCACATGCCTGAGGTTTTACTGTCAAACAGAATACCTTGTGGAGATCATCCACATCAGCCCTAAATTGGCTTTTGCATGACTGTAAACAAATCTTCACACCAACAAGGAGCCAAACTGAGGTGTCAGGCTCCAGAGAGGCGCAGGAATCCATCTGAGCAGATGAGGTTTTATGGTCAGGCCCTGCATTTAGCTATAATATGGCAATGGGTAGCAAACACAGGGAACGAGGGAGGATTATGGGATACTGATAGCAAGAAATCAGAACACGAGCTCAAACTTAGGTATCGTCCTGTCTGTCTTCCTAGAGCACTCATTACCATTGCATGAGCTGGGATTGGAAATGAACGTGTGAATGCAGTGTATTACATCATATCAGAGGGTGGTGTCTCGAATAAAGGCCAAAGCAGAAGTTGTTGATGGAAAAATGTGTTTACTAAAGGTATATTAAGGGAGGAAGAAGCTTTTTCTGAGATATTTAAGGTTGTCGTAAATAAATACATATATTTTGGCTTCCTGATTTGCCAGTGCAAGGAGAAATAAACAGTAGATTACTAAAACAAAGCAAGATTAAGACAATGAAACACCACTTATAACATTTTTTAAAAATTCCCATTCTTGCATCCTGTGGAAAGGAGGAAATCTGTTCAGTCACTGGGTGAAGGTGGTAACCACGACCAGGCTGAGCTGGGTTTGTTGATGATGTTTATTTGTCTGATTTTTAACGATGTGATTAACAAAGCTTGAGGAGGGAGCAAAGCTTTCATTTTTACAATTACATTCAGAAATTAAAAGCCTTAAATGACTGAAAGTAAGGGCAACTTGACATGCACTTTGTGCAGTGTCAGATAATGATACTTTTTCCGGAGGGATAGTTCTTTTATGACTAACATTTCAAACATCTCATTCATACTGGAACATATGACTAAAAGCACAAAGGACTTTAAGTGTGTCAGGAAGGGGCTTTTGTAGCTAACGTCTAGGTAACACCAATTTGAGGAAGCAAAAAAGATAGGTAGATTAGCTGGAACTAAGTCACCAGTTTCTAGCTAGAGAAGGTTACAGGCATATGTAGTCAAGCATGACATTTGTTGTATTAATGTATATTTGTGAAATGTAAAGGTGGCAAAGTTGATTCAGTAGGCTTTGATGGTACAGGGTTACATAGATCTTTGGATATGCACCAGATGTTTGCTCAGAGCCTTAAATTTCAAAACTGGCAGAGTTGAAGTCTACCAATGCACATTAGATTGTCTTTTTCCTCTCACTTAATACTGTTGCATTCATTTTCTCCAAGAAACTGTTCTCACTGAATTGAAGAGGACCTCATCCACCTTCTCCCATTAGATAATGGCTAGCCCCCAAAATGTTTTTAAGACAAGGTACTAATTCAGAGACTGGTGCAAAATATTTGTAACAGGATCTGAGACTTGAAAGCATCCAGTTTTTTTTTTTTTTTAATTCATCCTCAACACAACAACTGGATTGGTTTTGCACTTGGTTTTGAAATTCACTTCGTTTAATCCATCTCTCTGTCCAGTGCCTGCTTTTACTCTAGTATGGGAACACCTCAAAATATATGTGGAAAGCAAAGGTAAAGCAAAGAAAGGCAATGTCATTTCAGTTCATATAGGAGGCTTGTATTCAGCTCCCTGTTCTGCAACAGGTTTTGTAAATTCTGTGTTAATACTCTAACTACTGGATTAACCTTCCTCTTTGAGCCAACCCTTGATTTCTTTGACCAAGTGATGCTCAAAAGTGTTGCTTTTATCTGAAATATCTAAGAGTGGGCATCCATTTGAACTGAAATGGGAAAATAAATTCAAGTGTTCTCTCACAATTCATCTTTAAAGCAATTCTCCATTTCCTGAGGCCAAAGGAAGTAGAAAAAACATTAGACTTTCCTGACTAAAATTTGTTTCTCAAATTCTGTGCTTTTACAGATAAAAGACCCTTTGGTTCTCTTGTCTCTGCCACACAATGAAAAATTTCCTTAAGAAATCCTATGCGTTTTTTTCCACCAGCCCCACATTCTTTTCACCTTACACACCCTGGATTTAATATGCAAACAGAGAGCACTTATAAAACCTTGCTTTGGAACACTAAAAATGGCAAATCACTGAAAAGTGGGCAATAAATGTTTTCCTTATGCCAGAGCTATAAAGGAGGCAAACTGGTACCATCAGCATAAATGATATAGTTGCCACCCATATTTAGAGTTCCTGAAAGACAAACCTTTTCACCATCCCCCTCCATTTCAGAGAGCCAGCGTGCTCTGCAGTGATTATGGGGCCTGGATCACGCTTTTGCTCAGAGGCTTTTGCAGCCTTTCCAGAACAATTTGTGCCAGTGGAAATGCTGTGGTGGGATGAACAGAGTTCTCCAGCCAGAGTCAGCACTTGAAGTTACAAGGACCATAATCACTCTGGGCTTTCTCTGTCACCAACATAGAGAGGAAAGCATCATGGGGAGGCAATTCTGATTTTTTCCATCTCCACTGAGTATAGAGGGAGTTTTCAGCCTGCATGAGATGGGATGAATCCAAACCTTGCTGCTTCTGTGAGTGCAGGAATTACTTCTGTGTCCGTCAGCTAGCTGAGGAGTCCACAGAGTGGTAGGAAGGCTCTTTGTATCCCAAGTCTTGAAAATAAAAATAAATACTCTTGTGTGTTTTAACTTATTTTCTAGATTTTAGGACAGGATTTTTAACCTTGTTTTCAAAGAAAAAGAGGCTTATGTTGTGATGCACTGTCTAAATATGTCCATATGTCTTATGCTGATACATTTTGAACCTGTTTGCTGACTGGTCATATTTGGTGGAAGAGAACAAAACTGCAAACATAACAAGGTTCTTCTAAGTTTAGTGAAAATTATCAGTCAGATAAAAAAAGTGATCCTGCACATGCCCTCAGCTGTGGGAGAGGAAGTAGAGAATCCACCCTGGATAGGGCTCCTGTAGACACCTCAGATATGAGAAAAGTTTCACCCACAGCTTGTGTCGTGGGCAGCAATGAGAGCCAGCCACAAGGTGCAGGTGCCTCAGAAATCGGCTCTCAAGAGTGCTGGTGTTCATGCTGATACAGTGTGAAGCAAAGGAAGATATATAATGTCTCAGTCCCTATCCTCAGATATGCACATAGACATCAGGGCCCACAAGTTAGGTCTTCTGAGAAGATCTGGGTTTAAAAAAATAGCAAGTGAAGATGAGTTGGAGGGGTCCAATCCAAATGTGAATTTCCCTGCTTGCAGTGAATGTCTGCTCATGTTGACTTTAAATCCACTGGAACAGTTTCTAGTACCACCACATCGACACAAGGTCAAGGCAAGCCCCACACGTGGGTGAGCACTCGATCTGTGTGTATCCTGGCTAGCACAGTTTCAGCAATTTAGTTCCAATTAATTGATGCATATCATCTGAAGAGAAAATCTGACGTGTGCCTTGCAGAATACTGTCTCTATCTTTCCTACTCTGTTAACTTTTAGCCTTCTTTCTGCAGAAATGTTGCTCAGAGCACACTTTTCTAAGGGTTTTCCCTTTAAGTGGGCGGGAAAAGCCTACATAAACACTAACCTAGTCATTTTTCACAGCAAGATCTGGCTCTTTCCTTCAGCCAGCGTGAGTATTATTTTTTCATGTTATATTTTCCCTAAGCTTTTCTCAGTTTGTGTTCCCAGATGTAAAAATGCTCTCTAGCTGAGGAAGCCCGACAAAACCCTGTTCTATGGCAAGGGAAGAACTAAACACTGGCAGTGATGTCTAAGATGGGTTTGATGCAGATGCTTTTAATCTGGTGTTTGGAAAATCCCACAAAGACAGGAAAAAATGTCTCTCTAAGCTACATATGAAAACCTAAGAGCCAAACAGATGTGTGATATACAAGTTATGTACCATGGGTGAAACTTTAAAATTTTAGAACTATTTAAAACTCCGGTAAATGTTCAAACTCTAGGCTTAAAGATACTTAAAGTTTGAGTTTTGCTTTTTGTACAAAGGGTGAATTTTGTTTTAGACGTAAAGTGGGAAGTGATCTCCTGGTTCACTGAATCTGTTCCCATTCTGTTGGAGACAAATATGTCATAAAAATGTCTTTAGTAAATTTATCAATTTCCACCATAACTCTATTTATGCTTTGGGGTTTTTCCTATGGAAAATTCTAGAGATTAATTACTCTGATAGTTAGAATTTTTCTTCCAATTTCCAAGCTGACCGTATTCATGGCTGGTGTGTACTCGATTTCCTCTGGAGTCAACAAAGTCCTTCAGCTTAAATATCTTTTTTCACTCCCTAGTTCAGACCCTACAGTTATAGGGGGAAAAAAGTTGTATTCCTGACAATCTGTTTTTCTGGATTGAACAAGAAAAATATTTCTCATTTGGCCATATGGATTATTCTAGTAAATTTTAATTTGCTTTGAAAATGTGTGGCTGGAATTGTACACATAATTCTCACACTTTTGTGTGGTGGCTTTAATCCCACTTCATTTTTTCTTGAAGTATCGCATCCCATAACAGTTTAGGATTGCATTCTCCTTTTTCACATTTGTAACATAGTGGTGGCATATAGTTCTCTGTTGACTGTGTACACAATTTCTTCTGCCTCTCTTTCCTAAGCCCCTATTCAAGATAAATATTAGTGGTGTTAATTCCCAGATGTGAGACCTTGCATTTAGTACTTTTACATTCCAGTCCATCTCTATTATTCAGGATTGTCCTGTTCTCCTTATATGATAGTCTTATGCCACGCAGTGAAGACAGTGCCTCCCATCTCCGCGTCATCAATTTCTCAGTTAAAATATTCTGTCTTGAGGTTGATGATCTCCACCTTAATTTCTTTGTGTTTCTCAAATTTCCTATTTACCACCGTGTCTTGTTTTTTCCCCAAAGAACTATGAAGGTTATTTTTCATTTCCCATTTTGTTCAGTTTAAATAATTTTCAAGGTAGCAAGATCCCATATTACATGCTAAATGTTGCTTATTGCACTGGAGAGTATCAAAGCACAATTGCACCTCTTTGTTGAACATTCCTGTTTGAATGAATATATAGAGAATATCTCTTTAGCTAGACAAGGAAGGAGGAAAGAGAAGGACTTTGGAGCACCGGCACTTGTAGTTTCTGCATGCAGAATGCAGCCTTTTGCTTTTACAAATGTGACATGGTTCTTGCTCCAGGCCTTATCCTGAGATCATGGTGGGTACCTCTACGGGGAGTCGTAAGAAGGTATTCTTCATGAGTCCTGATCTAAAGATTAGGGCTGCTTTGGGCTCCCATTATGCTGGGTGGGCACCGCAACATCAATTTCCCATGAAGTTAGCTCTTCTTCTTTCCCTCCCTATAAATTCTGTTCTTGTCGTGGCACGGCCGTGTGTAAACATATAATATGACTGATAATCGTTTGGTGGCTGTAGCACCTACCAACGTGTTCCTCCCACATAAACTACGTAAACATAACTTTGTCACTCTATCATGACGGTGTGCCACCACTAACTATCATATTGTAGATCCAGTTATCCCTCATCCTATTTGTACGTGATGTTCATTCGGTTTCCTTCCCTTTCTTCTTCCCAGATTTTTCCCATTCCCAAGCATATTGCATGTATATACATTGTCACTCCTTTGCTGCGGTTTTGTGATACCAACCTGATTAGAGCCTGAGACTGCCATGTAGCTGTACAATGCCGAGCCCTGGTGAAACCCCTGGTACGCTGCCAAAGCTTCTAGGTGTTACTGAGCTACAAAGGAAAAGAGATAATGATGGTGTGGGAGGGAAGAAAAATGTAGTGTGTGGACAAAACTTCCCCCTCTTTTATATTAGTCTGAATCTGTGTTAGGAGTAGGGAAATGTAGTGGGGGGTTTCAATCTCCATGTAGGAAACATGAGAAAAACAAAGAAATGGATGAGTTTGGGTTAGATGGGAAAGTGCTGAATGGCTGCAAATATATCTGGTGTTTAAATGAAGATGCTCCTGACGAACGCTCCGCAGTATCAGCCGCATCGGGCACATTAACCTCATTACCGGGGGGGATGTTGCAAACATACCGAGCCTCTTCTAAAAGCAGTTTCACTTAATAGATAAACCATGTTACTGAAGGAAAAGATCGCTTTTATCACGGATGCAATCCAGCTTCCTGCTGCACCTGGCAGCTTCCTTAAGATAAACGACGTGATCTGAAGGGATGGGAACCGGGCTGCGTGTTCGGGGTAGGAATGAGAGCACCCTTCTCTCCCAAGGACCTGCAAACCCAAACCACACAAGGAGAGACAGTGTGGAACTGTCTCTCCTATTGACATGGGTTTGCGATTTACATGCATTCAGTATCTCGGTTGTCTCACATACTGCTCTATCTGGAGATAATGTTCTTATCCTTGTTTCTGCTGTGATTCAGTCATTGTTTTTCCAATTCTGTACCGACTTTCATGCCTGCAATTCCATATGACACAGATGGCCAGTACCGCTATAAAACTGATAGCAGTGAGATCAGGATCTAACTCCTGCAGACCTTTTCTGAGGTTAATATAGGTGTGAACCACAATTTCTGGGAAGTCCTTGAAATAAAGTACACTGTGAGGTTTTTAACTCGGCTTCCCGCCGTTTTTTCAAAGAGTTTCGCGGCTGGCAGCCTCCTGTTAATCTCTTCTGTTTGAACTCCAGCAACATACAAGCCAACAAAAGCAATTAAAGTCTGCAGTAATGATCAACTCTGGGAAATGATCGGCATGGATTAAAGCAAATTTAAGGGGTAATTGCTTGGCAACAAGTTCCATAACCCTGAGTGTTAAGTACAGGAGGGGACTTTGAAACCCTGGTAATTAAATCAGAAAACCTGTTTATATAATGCATATTGTTCTTCTAGCTTGATTGAACTGAAAAAAATATTCTTTTAAAAGAATCCAGTATTTTGTTTGCAGGAGATTTTATCTATCTGATATACCGTTACAACTTTATTGCCAAAATATGTGGGTACATCACAATCTTTGATGTATTCAGCCTTAGACAGGGAAGTGCTGCTCTCCTCACTTTGCTGTTGAGGAGAGGAGGATAAGGCACGGGCATAGGAAGTCTATGGAAAGCCATGATTTGACCCAGGTAGCAAGTCCTGATGATCCAACTTCTGCATCTTGGTTTTATTTATGTCTCTGAACTTCCTACACCTTTGCTTCTGGTAAGTATGGGTAAAAACCTGCGGTCACCGTTCAACAGCACCATGATTTATTGCTCTCTTATGCAATGCTTAGTGTGCACCGTCGAGGGAGTTGTTCGTGAGGGCCGCTAACATCATGCTGATAAAAAAAGGCATGTCTTGTGCCTTGAGAAGGGAGACAAAGTTCATATTCAAACCAAAAGTAAGAGGCGTTGCAAAAGCGAGGAGGTTAATCCCTGTACAGATAGCTCAGCACCCTGGTTGTTCCCAGTTCGGGCTCTCTGTGGACTTCGGGGCTGGTTCATGGGCAGATCTAGGTGGAGTGACCATTGCCTCTGTAACCTGCAGCTGCCCTTTTGCTAGGGGCAGCTGGAGATGGTGTGTACCTGTTTGTCTGTCTATCATATAGATTAGGGCAACAGGAAGGTTTCTGGCCAATCATCCGTACAATATACACATGGCATCACAAGGGTGATTTGTTTTTTTTTGTTGTTTTTTCTTCATGTCTTATGCCTAAACTATGGGATAGAGACAAATAATTTCGTCTCTTAAATGCATTCATACTCAGCCAGCACGAAGTTTGTATATGCTGGGCCATTGGGTATTTGCAAGTAAATTTTTCTTGTGCTCTTCTGGTTCACTTTTGAAGAAGAGATTTATGACCAGTTAGGCTGGTAGTGGACAAGCTGGCATGTCAGTATGTGTCCTGTACCCCTACATCACATTTTTAATACAGAATTTTCAAGCATGTGAATCTTATTTAGGCATTGTACCCAATGTGACCTCTGATGTGCATAGTGTTACAGATTTGTCCAGGATCAAATGGTTACACATGGATTAGAAGAGCCTCAGCTGAGGATTTCAATACAGGTTTCCAATGTGTGATTAATATAGATGTGAAAGTGAACTTTATTACGTGTGGACCACAGTGAAGGTCCTCTGGTGTTGGAGAGCTGAGAACACCTTGCAGATTAGGGTGAGGTCCATCATTTTTAGATCTCCGCCATCATGAATTTCTATTATAGCCAAGGGAGATCTAGTCAACGCAGTTAATAGAACTGGTAAGATGCAATTAAGAATGTAGGAAACTAATGAGATTAATTGTGTCACCATCTTCATTAATTTGTTTGTCTAATTCTCTGCTGACTATAAAGACATCTTTGGGTGACCTGCCCACATACAGACACATACTTTGGTAGATACTCATCAGGTTAAGTGAATTATACCTCCAGAGTAATTTTTTTTTCTGTCTGTGGATTTTTAAAATCTTTTTGCCTGTTCTCTATGTATTTAAATGTCTAGGGTCATATTTAGAGATTTGTTGCTTTGGTCCCTCCGTGAATAACAATTTGTGGTTTTTTGGTTTTTGTTGTTTTGTTTTGTTTTGTTTTTAAAAACCAGGGATTTCCAAGCACTGTGTTCAGCTCCCCCAGGAGAAGCTGTTCTAGGAAACAAACTACAGTCTACTCATTTCCATAATCACAAAATTAATAGCTTGTTTGATGTTTTAAGTATCCCCACAGTTTTCCACAGCTGATTATGTATTAAACCCAAGAGATAATGGTGGTGTGCGTGTGGGGAAGCCTCCAATACATGTTAGTTAGAAACATTTTAAAGATACAAGGCTACATGTAATCAGTAATCTCTTTAACAATATTACAAATAAATCTCCACAACATAAAAATAATTCCTCAGAGGTGTTTGGGTGGCATTTTACATCCCTCTTAATCTGCAGCTCCAAAAGTGAATTGTTCATTGGCCTGGATGATCTGTTATGAAGGTTGTGACTGAGCCGCCCACCCCCAAAGCGGAACAGGATTCTTGTGAAAGCAGGAGCAGCAATTGTTTCTTGATGTTGTTATGGGTTGGAGTTTCACTGGTTGCATGCCAGCAGCGGGCTGTGTGCTGGGGAACAGCTAAAGGGTGATACGCTTTCACATGGGGGAGTTTAAAGAGGGGGGAGGGAGAGAGAGAGAGAGAGAGATCAGACAAAAAAAGAAACCTGATCTTTGCTGAGGGCATGTGCAGATGAGAATTTTTCGTCCAAAATTAACTGATTGCCAGATCATTTGCGTTAATTCATATATTAGATAAAGGCAACACAGACACTCCTATAACATTTATTCCAGGACTGAGGGGGGTCTATGTTACCCTGTGGGAAGGGCAGCTCTAGCCCCTTTTACTCTGCTAATGCTCTATTGAAGTTAATATAGAAGGAAAATCTTCAGTTAGATGATACTCTACAAAGCATTTCTGCAATATGCTGCCCCCCAGGAAATATTTTACAGAGGACACATTACCCACAGTACAATTTCATATTATACATTTTCAGTGTAACCACATTCTGCTACAGAGAGCAGTCCTGCTCCTTGTGCCTCCAACTGTATGTTGCCCTTCTGCCCACCCTGCGACTGACGTTGGGTGCTTGTGGCTCCTGGATGAGCAAGCTCAGATCACAGTTCAGACAACCAGGGGATTGTTTTTCATCTGATCAGCAAGACAAACTGTCTCACCTGGCAGCCTCAGGTCCTCTAGATCTGCTGCAGAAGGATGGCTGGAGCACATCGTCACTATGGGAGGGGAGAGGTGGCAGCCTGTGGTCAGACAGGATTTGGTCTGATGGAACGTTGGCCTCAGAGGTTCAACTCCATGTCTGTGTCTCAAGCAGGGGCTCAGGGCAGTGATTTGTGAGGACCCTGTAAAAGTAAGTCCCCTTCTCATGGCGGAGTTAAAACTTGTGAAACCTAACCCTACCCACCTCATTTGGGAGAAGAAAGGAGGGAGAGAGAAAGGCAATGAACGATGGGTGCAGACCCAAGCTCTGGAGGTGATCACTCTTGGTCTAAAATGCAGAACAACTAAGGTCCTTTGTGTAGCCTTCTGGGAGGAGAGTGAGTTAATGGGACCCAGACACACATAGGCAGAAAGCCTGTGACAGAAATTTGTGATTTCGAGATGCTGAATCCCTCCTAAAAACACTGACTTCTGGGAAGATAAAATTGCTCAGCAAATTCTGGCCCAAGGGAAATTTCATAGAAGCACCACGAGCAAAGCAGCAAAAAAATCCAAAGGCAGATGGTGTTTATTGCTTTGTAGTGAAGCTAAATAGGAAAGAGGGGGAGAAACTAGGAAGGAGTAAGTAGGTTTTTCTCAAGTCTTTCATCCAAATAGCTCTTTAAAATATATAGTTTAGAAATGTTTTCTTTTTCTGCAATATATTTCCTTTGGTTTTATTTGAGACATTAAAGTTTTTTCCCCATCTCAATTTTATTCTAGTATCTATTTTGCTAGTAGAAAAGAGGGAGAGACATTCAGTCCAGGATTATTTTTCTTGGTTTAGGTAGAATAGGCTAATTTTATAATTTTATCCTTGGGATTATTACGTAACTTTTTCAAACTTAATGTAGGAATATTTTTCTCCTGGACATGTATATATGACAGACATAGGTGGCTGATATTGCATGTTAGTAAGAATTTCCTACTAATGTATCCTCCCCGCCCCGTTAACATTTTGTTCATTTCTTGAATCAATTGGCTGGCTTATAAAATTTGTAAAGATTATAATTAAGCATATAAAGAAGACAAATACTTTCAACTGCATCTCACTGGAAAGCTTGGCAGCTTTTCTTTCCTTGCTGTCATTAAACAGCCAGTGAGTTACAAAGCCAAAATTACACCTCAGCCTCTCATTTCAGCAATTAAAAAATCCTGAGTGAAATTATCCATGTAAGATTAGAACCTCATATCTTAAGAGAAATACAAATATTCTCTGCTGTCTAACCTTGCTTCAATATTTTAGTTAACATTTGGCCAGTACTTTTATCTTTTCTGGGAAAGTCTGTTTTTATCAATATTTTGACATTTTAAGGAATATCAGAATGCCTTTGTATAGATTTCTACTGCACATTCAAAGATACAGCATGAGGAATGAAAAATAGAGATGATAGCAAGTTTTTCTGTTTGAAAATTTTGGTGAAATAAAGACTGTAAAATTTCTGTTGAAATGTTAAGTTTTCACTGAAAGTCTTCCTCTATTCCCTTCTCAAAACGAAACGAAACGAAACCAAACCAAACCAAACCACACCAAACCAAACCAAACCAAACCAAACCAACCAAATCAAAGGAATAATTTCCTTATACAGTTTTATGTTTAAAGAAATCAACATTTATTAAGAAAATCAGAAACTTAAATTAATTCTTTTAAAACACACTTTTGCACTCAAGACTGTTTTCAAGGGAATTGTTTGACCTCTTCTACCAAAACAGTTTAGCTTCATCACAGTGAAAACACTTCTAGGCTGAACGAAATTCCATTGCATCTAGAAATGGCCACATTTTTTCCTCCGTTGGAGATAACAGCATCAAAAATGATCTGGTCATATCAATTTTTGTTTGGTGAGCAGCCATTAGTAATTTCAGAAATACCGTTGGATTAATCAGATAAAATCCACACTTCCAGTTCTTCATTTGTGTGCATATGAGCAATAACAGGTCATAACCTCTTGCCTTAACTTGGTCAAATGAATGCAGCCAAAGCAAGAGAGACCCAGAAATTCACATCATCAGGTGTTTTTTTCAGTGGCTTGTGTAAAATATATTGGTGACTTCAGTGCAGTTGTTGAGATATCATGGAACCGGTAAGTTTTAATCAACTTAAAAGTAAATTAAAAGAAGATTTCCCCTCTACTGACTTAACAATAAGAGGCATAAAATGTCATTGAAATAATCCTAGGATAGCCAATATTGATGTGGAATTCTGTATTTATGGAGGTGTAATATGTAGACATTTCTTGAAGTCTGGGAAGATTTTGAACCACTGGCATAGATCATGTCAGAATTTCCCAACTGCAACAAAGTAGTGATGGAGATACCTGAAAGTGGTGGTCAGCAAAGCCAAGAAAGCATCAGAGCAGTGATCTCAACTTTTCCATTTTACCTTATTTCTCAGAGGCAAGGCAGCAACATGAAAGAAGTTAGTGGAGTTGCCCCAGTGATGAATTTGCCTCACAGAGCACCATAACTAAACGAGTTGTGACTTACTAGTCCAACTTATGTCTCAGTTTTAGGAAGACAGTCATAAGAATGTCCCCTCTTTCTCAATTTAAATCATGGAGAAAAATTTTAAAGAGCTGTTAAAAATTTATTCTTGCCATACTTCACACTTTCTATTACTGTAATTTGTAATCAGTAAGAAATTAAAAAAAAAAATCTTCTCCTCAGGTTAATGCAAAGCTGTCCCTTGCAATTCAGAGAGATATGATTAGTTTATTTGTTTACAGATGTACCACCGGTTAATTAAGATTTATCTTATCTCCATTTTAATAACAGCTGTGGTTCTACAGTCTGTGTTTATGATTAAGTGTGAACGTTCAGCAATCCTAAAATCAGAGAACAATTGGAATGGATGTCTTTGGGCTGGGCTGCTGATTTGAAATATCTTGAAAATGAGTTACAATATAATTACCTTCAAAAGCTTTGCCTTGGCATTGGCTTGTGCAGTGTTATAAAGAGAGTGTTAAAATCTATCTAATTAAAGTAAGAGCTCACATTTCCTAGAAAAAGGTTTCCTGCCAAGTTAGAATTCTCAAAATTTTCTTTTTCAGGAAAATGCTTGTTTTGATTATGTTTTCTATTTTAAATAGAGAAGATTCAAAGAAATAAATCTATTTTAAAACTAACAACATAGCAAAATTTAAAGTGAATTTTCACATTTCAGATTGCAACACTCACATTTAGTGTCCAGAAATCCAAAATAAGACGTTGGAGAGAGGGGCTTGAAAAGTCTCCTTTCCTCTTGTAAGACTAGTCTTGTGCTATTAATTATGGAGAAATAATCTGTTAGCACATGGTTAATCATCTAATGGAATAGTCCATCAAAGAACAATTCCTTCTTGCCGCCTCTCATTGTAGAGAGTTTGAGAACCTTTTATCTTTTTACAGCCTTATTCTCTAGGTATTTTCTGAAAGCATGAAGATAACCAGAGGGGAAGTCTGTGTATGAAGTGTTCCTTGGCAATACCAGATTGTCCTGCCTGTAGCACTCCCTGCACAGTACCACTTGGACACGCAAAGAATCAAAAGAGCAAGGGTCCTGCAAACGGGTCAGCAAACTCTTTGAGAATGACTGGAAACGTCTATTTAGATGAAATTGGGTTGAGGTTTGGTTTCAGGTGACTTGCCCTTTCCATGAATGGTGGGTGTCACTCCCCTCACCTTGGTTATACAGCATCATTCCTCCCCCTCACTGACTCTGGTCCTTGAGTCTCCTTCCTGTGAGCTCTTCCAGCTCACTAGGCCTGCAGAATCTGCTATCTGATTTTCACCTCCCAGCCTACAATGTAATTTGTGCTGGGTTAGTGAAGTGAATTGGCAAAAAGGAGTGGCTCGAAGGACATCAGAGCCAGCCCAAGATAAGAGTAGGGGGCAGGCAAGTGACGTGGGGCGGAGAGGGAAGATGGGGAGAACCACAGTGTCAACACCAAGGTGTTGCCAATGACTTGTTAGGTTGGCTCACCCCATCTCATGGGACTGCACCCTAAAACCTGCTCCTTTGAACATTTGCCCTCAAGCCTTTTCCATGCTCTTTTGCGGTGCTGATATCAGGGTATGGAAAATTTCTTCAGTATGGTCCTTCGCAGTGTCATAAACCCATGTACTAACACCACCAGAAAAAGCCATCAGGAACTGTCATGCATAGTTTCAGAGGTAAAGCACTAAAATGCCAGGGGATAAAATTGAAATCTTACGAGAATTGAAGAGAATAGTGGAGTTAAAACATAATTGTCACTGTCTAGGCATGTCACATTGTATTTTAAAACCACAGAAATCATCTGACAGCAGCTAGGAGTTTAGCAGCTCATATCTTACCTGCACTGGAGGAAACATGGAGAAGAGGGGGGTTCTTAAACTGCATTAAGGGGAAGCTGTTGTTAATTAACTCCGCTGAATCCTCCTGGGCAGCTGAGAGGATAACACCCTCACAGGGGAGATGGAAAAGTGGAGTGAGTGTTGGCACGTTGGCTGCCGAAATTCACGACTTAATCTGTCTCTGTATTTGGTTAAATTGAAATGGTAGGTTGCAAACTGTGGTGTCTGCTGAGGGAGTGCCTGTGTGGTTCTGTGCCTTTGTTGGAGATGATATTTGCTGTTGGCAGGCAAGGTGGGCAGCTGAGGGGATCATCTCCACAGCTGGCGAGGCAGGCTTTGGCACAACTTGTCTGCTGAAGCCCTAAAACAAAAGAAGACCCTCTGGCCAATCAGTGTTACGCAGTTTTCAAAGATTTATTTATCATTTTGATGGAAAAAACATAGGGCAGGAGGTCAAGATAACTTGCATGAAAGCTGTAAACAGGTTTTTCTTCAGTAGGCTTTGACTTCATTAATTCAAGGTGTTTACTCAATATTTTTTCCATAGAGCATGCACTCCCCCAACAGAATATGCATAAACTGCTTCAGACAGGAAGCTTGCAACGAATCAAGGCATGGCGGTGTAAGAGGTCATCCTTCAACCAAAGATGATTTTAAAGTAAGCTATTTACATTTTTCACAATGGTCTATGAACCAGCATCTGGTTATTTACTGCATTTCAGCTGAAGGTCAGTGACTTCTATAACTGCATTGACTGATTGACCATATGTTTAGACATAACTGATTTTAAGATTAAATGGATTTAACTGTTTGGTAAACATGTGGAAATAGCTTGTGTGGACACTTTAAAATTAATTTACCCTCTATTTGCATTTGAAGTCAATTTTGGGGCATCAGTATGAAGTGGAACGGGTTCAACTGAAAGGATTCAAAATAACATATTTAGTTAAATCAGTGCAGGTTCAGGTTTAAATCAGGTCTTAAATGAAAGACACAGCAGCAATGTATTGTGCTCACAGAAAAAAATATTATGGCGATTGTTTTACTATTCATCTTTAGTGCAAACCTACTCTTACAGTGATAAATGCAACAAATAACCCTTTCTCCCATATAGTTCCCGTACTATAAAAAAGAAGCAAGCAGATTTAGTGTTTCACTGGCAATAAGTCAAATGTTGCTTAAGACATAAGTCAGTGCCATTTGACACAATTGATAGTTTCCACTTGAGTAAAATTCATAAATGTTACCAGCATGAGATCTGAACGGATTTTTAATCTCTGGAGTCATTGGCAGGGCAGTCTGGGGAAAACTAGGGTTATTTTGATAGACTTATATTTGGCCGATGAATAAGAAGGACCTTTTTGAATTCCCTGCCTGAGAGCTAGCCTGGTATTTATCCATCTATCATTGTCTGTTTTTCCTGTGCATTCCTGTTTTATTCAATTGTGAGTTGCTCCGTGTTTTTTTAAAAGGGCTTGTGTGTATGTGTGAGTAGCCACACTTAATATTGTAGCTCTCTTCCTTCTGAGATGGAGATTGTAATTGGTTATTGATGGCCTATTTGTATGCTAATGTTGCTCAATAAAAAAAGCTAAAGCATAATTAACGCTCTTGCTTCACCAAAAAAGAAAGGGAAAAAGGAAAGCTTGGAAAGGTCAATGGATTTCATATAATAAATTACTAAATAATGGAAGACATAGGATCCTACATCCTAGAATGTAAAGCTTTCACTATTTATTAGCTATTATTTATTACAAATGCTGACTATACTTACTTTTCGGTAACTATTTTCTATATATGATGTATTTAGACATTATGACCCTGTGGTTGGTGGTATAATGTACTGCAGCCTGCCAAATTTCAGATGTAGTGGCTTTCAAGAGAACAGCATCTCTGTTTTTTCCTCCTATATTTCATTAACCCACAATTCAGTAAAACTGCAGGCGAGGCTGGCCAGCTCTTGGTGCAGAGGCACGAGTCAGAAAACCGAGTGTCAGATGTGGCAAACGCTTATTCACGGCGTGGGGAGCTGCAGCCCCCATGGCAACACGTGCAACACATTTACTGCTGGAGTCAATAAGTGTTGGCAGAATGGGCTCCTTGTGTACTTAGAAAGCAAGGAAAATCTGAAGCTCAAACCTTTGTTCATGCAAGTGATATAGTTGGCTTTGGTGGACTTTTGGGTTGTGCAGTTGGACAGCATGAGAGAGAAATATTTGGGTGTATGGGCAAGTGTGGAGCTGAAGCTGGTTGAACAAGTGACCGTGCCCTGTTTTTATGCTGCCTCAGCTGTGAGACGAAGTAAATTGAGCTGCCTTACCTGAGATGAATTAATGTGTATAGCCTCGTGACTGGGTTGTGTGGACCAAGTGTGATGTATAGGTGGTTATCTCTGTTTGGGCAGGAGGGCAGTCACAGTTAACTTGCTAAACAGCCACAACGTGATTGCATTCAGTCACATGACTGAACCTTCAGATGCTGTTCGGGTTCTAATGTTAAAACTTCTAGCTGGAAGAGAAAAAAAATCCAGATTATGATTGGAATGGTTACACATATAACTTTTAAACCCAGTGAGTTGTAATGGAGGCGACAATGCTAGAACACTGCTATCCGTGGCTTCCTATTAGCATAAAACACATTTTCAGAATTAACACTCACAAGTTATTGAATCTTAAAATTGCTTCTTTGAGACAATTTCTTTCTGTTTTGCTTTATTTGCAGAAGACAGAACATAGGAAACAGGGCCTCCCCGACTGTGTAACTTTGCCTCTTTGGGCATATTACAAATTACAGTTCTTGCATCTACTGTTCTTCATGTTGCTCATGTAAAGCAGTTGCTGCATATTCATGGACTAGTTGTACAGTTTAAAACAAAATAAAAGACTGTTCCAAGAAAAATATTTCCTTCCCTAAGAAAATTAAGGTTAACAATAAAAAAATTAAAACGTATGTTCCTACACTCAAAACTAGCAAATCCAAAGTCTGTATACTAAAAAAAATCAGCAAAGTTAAAGATTCTTTTAAACTTATTTTCCCTTTTTATTATACCTCAGTCATAGAAATCGTATTTTGTTATGCTTCAGAGTCATTGCTGGGTGATAACTACATGTGGAAATTCAATTTATATGCCACATCCTCTGCTGGTGTTAATCAAAATATTTCTTTTGTAGTTAATGGAGCTATTTAGTAAGCACAGGTGAGGATTTGTTCTACACCATAGCATGTGACCTTTGTTTCTGGGAAAATATATGTGACAATGTTTGTGTGTTACTGTACATAATTATCCTCAGTTAGTGGCACTTCATACTGTTTCTTCTCGCCATTCTCTGATGAAAGGTAAGTAATGAAGTTTAGGATTTTAGTCTAGGCATAAGGAACAGCTTATGTTGAGTCAAGGAACACTTGCATGAAATAATTGACTTTGTTTATATCCATCTGCAATTTATCCGCAACAACAACATTGAAAGGTGACATTTATCTTATGAGTTTCTCATTCATTTCTGTAGTGTGATCTCATCGTTCATGCAGCTCAAGTGCATGATACATGTAGATGAATATTTATTATAGATGATGAAGTGTCCTTTTGGCAGTCTAATATACTCCACTATAAAAATAAACAGATTGTACACGAGGCTGTCTGATTTGAGTGTTGGCATAGATAGTACCTCACTCTTATCTAGTGCTTTTCATCAGCAGATCTCAACACAGTTTGCTGAAGAGGGCATTACCATTATCCTTCCTTGGTAATTCCACACCCTTTACTAGATTGTGTAGGGCTTGAAGATCCTGGGAACTCAGAAGTCCCTCCCGCAATGCCCAGAGTATTCTTACTCAAAATTATGTTTTAAATTATTGGAAACGCTGTGGCCCTGCAGTGCTGTTTCCAGTGACACACAAAACGATGCCCTGTTGGCCCAATCAAATTACAGTATCTTCATCATTCATGGCCAATTTAGTTCCAAAAAATGAATCTAAACCAACACAACAAAATGAAAAACACTACTAATTTAAGTGATTGTATTAGTGCAGATTACAGCCTTTAGGTGCTAACCTATTTGTTTTTACAGTGGACTCCTGTTTTTAGTGGTTGTTGGAAGACCCACATCTGAGGATAGTTGACACACAAACATTTAATTATGTAATAAATTCTCTATAGCATATCTCTGAGCATGGTTTTTTTTTTTTCCCCCCAATTCTGTCCTACTCATAGTGAAGTGATTTGATGACATGAAGAAATGAAATATCTCAGGAATTTTGATTTGGGTTGTCACTACTGCTAGTACTTTCTGTTTAAAGTGTCAGCTCTTCGGGGACAGATTTTCTCTCTCTACTATGCCAAATGCAACGAGGTCCTTGACCTGGAAAGGGAGACCTTTGGGAAGCTACCCCAATACAAATAAGTGTTAGTAATAACATAATGACATTCCAGGATGCAGAATGTGCTGCGAGGTCTTGTTTTACCAACAAGGACCCCTGCGAGAGGGGTCTGGGCAGACTTGTGCACCAAGGCGAGTGGCACTGTGGCTCGTCTCATCAGAGCCAGCCTGCTCAGAGGGAGAAGCTGTCTCCTGTGCGTGATATTTTTTCTCACATGGTCGGTTTTCTGAAGAGGTAGGAATGGATGGGTGAGCGTCCTTTTCTGTTTTGCTTTCCTGTATTTCTTTTTAATTTCAGTGCTTGTCAACTCAAAAGATGGAACTCATTTGCAGATGTATATATTTTTCCTTTATGTTCCTTTATCTTTCTGGCACTTTTGACACCACTAAAAATTACATCCCAGAGAACTCATATACATGCCCCTCACTTAAGCTGTATCCTGAAATACACTGATCTGCCTCCTGTTCTCTTTCTTCTGCAGATGCAAATAGTGATTTCAAAGGCTGAGGTTTTAACTGATGCCATTAAGCAAACTTTCCTCCATGGCAGCAAGGAAACTGAATCTAACAGAGATAGACACAAACGGTGCTCTCTGCTGTATGCTGAAACGTTATGCAATGAGTATCACTGCCATATGTTTACATTTCCCATGATTTCCAGAGTTTTGTCTCATATGATGCTGTGTTATGCTATCAAATTCAATTTAATTATTATAATTATAACTTTTTTTTTTTACACTGGCGTCTATATAGCATGTTTTAGAAAAGAAAAAAAAAGTGAGAGATGAAAATAGCAGAAGTTGCACTGACCATTGCATTTCTAAGCTGTGTAACCATAAGATGCCTGGAAAAATCTGCCACTTTTTTCAGGAGAAAGAACTGGAAAAGGGGTCAGAGAAGGTACTTTCTGGTTTCCAGTTGTAATACATAGCTCCCAAACTCCCAAAGTTGATATCTCATTTGAAAGCCTAGCCACATTTGAACGTAGGGTGCTGTTTGATCAGACTTGCTGAGGAACACTACCGTGGTATGATGCACAGTTTCCAAACCCATCAGAGAGGGAAAGTAGCTGGAAGAACCATGGCTTGAACATAAAGCTGTGATATGGGCAAAAATGCAAGAGTTTAAGCTGTGGTCACTGTTCTGATTTCAGACACACACATATACAACCCTGCGCAGGTGTATGGCATGGAATGAGGTATTTGGAGGGCTTCAGGCACTTGTATCTTCTGCTGTCCCCTGTTTCTCTGCTGCAGCACTGGGAGCTTTGGTGTTCATACAAGAGTGCTGCAACTTATCTCTGGGTTTCTCCTCTCTTGTGACAGATGTGGAGTTTTCCTCTTCTCTTTCTATCCCCAGAAAGCAATGAAAGGTCGGTGCAGAGAAATCAATCTCTTCTAGCAAAGCAGGGCTCCGTCTGTTCCTGCACTCAGCTAGCAGAAGGGGAAATTCCATCAACGTCGATAACGCTTTGCCTAGATTTCAGTGGAATTGTACAAGGAATAAGCACTGCTCACTGAATGTGTTAGTAAAGATTTATCGTGTTTGTCTTGAAGGTGTCAAGTAGTAGAGAGACTTGAGAAGGGAAAATGAGGGGAAGCACATGGTGGTGACCAGCTTCTGCAAACGCATGGAGAGAATGAGGGCGCTGGGCAGGACTGTGCTGTCATGGGACTGGGAGTCAGGACATGTGGTTCTCCTTCCAGGTCTCCCAGTGATCCTGGCTGCCTTCTCATCTCTAATCTCTTGCCTAGCTAGATGGTCAGTTTTCTGATGTCTGTCATATATGTGTACAGGACTGAGCAGAGATAGCCCAGAGCATGGCAGGGCAGTACGATCATAATGAAGATGTGAAGAGCAGAAGTGCTGAAGCAGGCCAGTTCTAAACAATATATGATAATTTTCAGTCTGGAAATTTCTGAGATAAAAATCTCCAGGCTGCAGGGCTACTCTGGGAAGGCAGCCCCATATGCTTACCTTGTTCTTCACTCTTTTTCCTTCTGTCTGTTCTTAGCCCCTGCCAGGAACAGGATCCAGAACTAGATGGACTTTTGGTCTGAGCCAGTGCGGCTGCTCTTATGTTCTTGTGTTTTGTTATGCTACCTCCCTCTATTTTCAAAATACAGAAAGGAGGTACTTTAAAGTTCAGTCACTCTTTATAGGACACAGAATGAGACCCAGGGGAGGGTCAGAGGTTTAACAAGTAGAGATTGGCTTAACACAGACAATGAATTCAGCAATATTCCTTACAAGATTGACTTATTACCTGCATAAACCTTATTATCTTTCAACTAAATGGCTTTATATCTAATTTACTATCTGATAAAGGGATAGCCTGAAAACCAATACTCTTTTGTAGTTATTCAGTATGCTGCTTATGATTCCCTGCTTTTATTTATACTGTAGTTTATCATTCAAGCTAGTTGTTTGTCATAGACAAAAATGGGAAGATCATGTTCTTGCCTTGGCTTTGCTGTAGTGTAAAAAGAAAATAGGTGATGACATATTCTTCATTATTGAGTTGATTGAAAAGAAGGGCAATTAGACAACACATGCACTGAAGGAGGGAAGCCTTATGGAAACAGGCCTCATCCTGAGTTAGTGTGGTGTCACCTTGATAGTGTAATTGAGATTTTTGGCTGTAAAAGAGAAGAGTCTCTTCCACAGAGAGGGACTTTGTTTTCTGATGTTACAGACCTTCTTCTGAGGCCAGTTCAGGGTCTATATGCTCCCTTTTGAGCACGGATCAAGTTCCACACAAAAGTCTGAAGCCTCTGCCCTCCTACAGTGCAGACCCTGGGGGCCTTCCCTGCAGGGGGAATAGCGGGGCTGGTGCTGGCTCAGCTGAGGTACCACCATGCACGGCAGAGTCCTGTCCTGTGATATCAGGCAGCTGGGGTCAAGTGGGATGAGTTTCTTTCATCAACTGCTCTATGCATGCAGCCAATCTTTTTGTGTTTTGCAGGCAACTGATTACAGATGTCCTTTAGCTGGCAATATTAATGGAGAGTGTAGGTCAAGGAACACACTGTACATTAGCGTGGTCATTAGTACACACTCCCCTGCCTGAGGTTCCTGTCTGAAAAGATCAGATTTCCTCATGCCTGCTATCTTATTCACTTGGGGCACTCACAGACGAGTGCACGTATGTCACTGCATATCCCAGAGTCACTTATCCTGCTGCCTGCTACCAGACATGTCTACACCTTCCCACCTTAGTGAGAGTCAGCAGAAGTAAATGAGTGCTCACGTCCTGTTGTTTTTCTGCAAGGCTTAGCATTTTGACTTAGAGCAGCTCCCACCAAAGATGCTATGTTTTGCATGAAAACAGGTGCATTTTCCATGGTTTTACTTTGGGAGCAGCAAATTCGATCAGAAAGGAGGAGAAGAGAGTTGGAGTTTATTTCTTGCATTGCCATAACAGGATTCCTCAGAACTCATTTTGGAAGAGGAGTGTCCCTTACATGTGGATGGTATAAGGAGACACTTATATGACTTCAATTCTTCCATTATACGTCTTTCGAATTACTGGCTTTGTAATCTTATTATCTGTAGGTCCTGTGTTATTTTATTTCCTTATGAAAGGGAACATAAAGAGAAAGGTGCTAATATCTCATGACCTAATTTAGCTGGAGCCATGCTCTTCTTCAGCATCACAACAGCTACGTCAGTGGGGAATTCCCAGGCCTAGTGATTTGTCACTCCTATATTTAGATTCCCAGTCATACCTATGTATATTGCACATAACCAGTCCCACACCAGCTTTCATAGCAGTCTGGGTGGAATTACTCTCTATTCTGCTCAAGCCTTTTATCCTTGGAGCAAAGGAAAAGCCAGAAAACACCGAACCTCCCATCATGATGGGTTGTTGTTGATTCAGCTTTCTGACAGTAGCAGGTTGTACACACCTCTATCACCTTTTCTCTTTTCCAAAATGAAAAACAGCTGCCTTTTGACGTTCCTGATCAGGTTTAGGAGTGAGCTAGATGCCAAGTTTCGCTCTTCTTGGTATTGTGCAACACTCCTACAGAGCCCTCAAGCAGAACATTAAGAGCCTACACAACCTTAAGCTGAAAACTAGAGGTGTTTGTACAATGAGGCAGCAATTTTGAAGATTATGCCCTTGAACGTCAGTGTTTCTTTGTGGATGGGTCAGAAAGTTTTCATGTCCCTTTTCCCAGTACTGCAAGCCAGTTGGGTGCAAGCCAGATCCTGTCTAGAAGCTGTGCATTGTAGTATTAGCCTGGGCCAACAATTCCTGTCTAGTGACAAGGCGTTTTAACTCAGGCTCCGTGCCATGTTAATGCAACTGGACTAAAACATGTCTGTTTTCATGGAACACGCGTAGAGCAGAACCAAGACCGTGGCCATCCGTCCTGACAGCCTGTCTCTTCTTCATGTTCATCTGAGGGTGTTGCCCTGCATTGATTTTGCTTGCACTGGTACAGAGAATTAAGCCTGAACAACCTGAATTGAAGGATTCTGGCAGCAGGACTGTCCTTTCTGATAATCAGATAAACAGAATAGTCCTGTCTCCTGTCTTATGCATTTCTGCTCTGTTGATAGCTCAGACTCCAGAGTATCTAAAGCCATAAAGGCTTTAGAGTATCTGAAGATACAGGTTGAATTAATTTATACCCAAGCTCTCATGACTGTGTCTTCCTCAAAATAAGTCTTCCTTCTGGGGGGCTTTTCTGGCCTTCCATCAATACTCCATCTAAAGAAGAAACCATAATGATTTTTTTTCCTTCTCCACTGCTGTGCTAAAAGCACAGAAAACGTGTTGGAATTTTGGCTTATATTCTAGTTAGAAATAGATAAATCTGTTTATACCAGGTAGTGATTCGACTGGAAGACTCCTCACCACACCCAAAAGAAATGAAATGAGTAGTTATAAATATTCTCTTTAATCATGGAAAAGAGCCTTGTATCCAAATTTATGCAGACTCCCTTAAAGACATGACCAAGTTCTCCTTTCATCATCAACAGATTTGCTTTGTGTCTCTCAGTTAGCTTCCTTTAAGTCGCACCACTGGTTTATGCTAGAGTTACGGACAGATCTTGCTCCCAGGCAGCTGAGGAAATGCCTCCCTTTTCCTCATTTTTTGGTGTCTTTTGTTATTACTCGTATGAACTGCTATCATAAATATTTAGATGGAAATGGCTAATAGGAAAATTGTATGATTTCTAAGTTCAATGAGCCATTAAATAGGTTTTAATAATTTCAATAAAAGTTTGGAATATTTAATAATGAGAAGCAGACATATAAGTTACTTGATTGCCACCAGACTTTCTCAGTAAATATTGTCAGAGGCTCATACACTGCCTGTTCCTCAAACACCCTCAAAGAAGAGCCTCTAGGGATGGGGGAGGGAATCAACCAAATCATGTATAAACAAAGTGCTGTTGAAAAGAACATTGCCCATTTTTTTGAAAATGCTGTTCACCACATGCTCTTTATCATCACTGTGGAAGGTTTAGAGGTTTTCTAATAAGCAATTAGAGACCTAATCAGAATTTGCATTTATAATAATTTACACTTGTATTGCAAGTAACAACATCATGGGGTTCAGTGGTCTTTTCTAGAATAGACACTCTCAGAAATTGGAAATCTGAGATGTACAAAGTCACCTTCTCCAAGGCAAAGCACCCTCCCCTCTAAGGGACTGGGGAAGATATTAGTTTATTCAGATTACATCAGGGCACAGAGCCAGGTGGGAAACTTTGGTTAGCAGCATCTCCCTCTAGAGCCCTTCTCTTCGTTGACTATATAGTTTAGGAATTGCTTAATTAGGGGATTGAAAATTAGATAAAGTTAGGGTCCTAATGTACATTGCAGGTCTCTATTTGCTTTATGCAGTGCAAACAACGAAATATTTGTTGGACCAGGTGAAGCTAGTCAGAGGCCTGGGATGTGTTTCTCCAAAATGTTCCTTGAATGAATGTGAAAGGAAGGCGTTCCATACCTTGGTCTGTGAGATAAGGGATAAACTAACTAAAATATTTTTGTTACAGACAGTCTGCTTACGTCCTCTTTGGATGTCGGATCTTGTGGCCTCTGAAAGGTGGCAGCAAAATACCTCTGACTACAGGGACCCCTGTGCTGGCTGCATATTCTTTAGAGGTCCCTTTCTGCAAGGCAGGACCACCTCTGTCCATCTTTACAGCCATTTATGATATTTGGTGAGATAGATCAGAGCTTCAGCTGATACAGTTGCAGGAAGCAATAAACTAATTATACATTCTCCTACCTTGTGTTAACTAGATAAGAGCTGCTCACGTGAGCTGCATTGTGCGGCTTTTAAGTTTGCACTGGAGGAAGTGAGAGGGCGGGGAAAGGAGAGATGCTTTATCTGCCCTACACCTTCCTTGCCCTTATCTCCTTGTGAAAAAGATAGATGAAGTTACCACGCCTGTAATCCCTGCTGAGTGAACAGAAAAAAGAATGAACGCTGTTTCCAAAACATTTGCAGCAGGGTTGCATAATCTTCCTGCGATTCGCAGAGATCTCGCAGGCTCCACCTGGCCAACTATTTGTGCAGCTGTAGTTCTTCCTGGAGCTCTGGCCGTGCCCACCTGGATTTTCTCTGACTTAGCAGGTGGCAGCTGCCATTAAGCAACATTGCTCCTATGTTGTTTGATTTACTGCATATGGGTGCACACGCCTTGCGTAGGGTGGGACAGTTATCCCTCTGAAGACATTATTTTTTTAGGTTTGTACGTCATGTTAGCGTTAAGCAGCTGACGAGCTAGGTCTCCTGTCCCTCAGACCACTATTTGTTTAATTGTCTCTTGGTGTTTTCTCTATCATCTGATGAATCTGTCCTCTATCCATTTGAAACTTGTATTACATTAGCTATTCAGTGTGGGAACTGATTCTTGGTTGTGCCTTGCATAGCTTAAGGGGACTCTGGGGCACAAAACCTGTAGATTTTACCATGATAATAACTGAGCCTGCATTTCATGGCATGCGTACACATGCGTAATTGGGCACCTCCTGCATATTTTAGAAGCGTAAGCACCGCCATTAAGGTCAGTGATGGACACCCAAACCTGTTGATCAGCTTCAACTAGGTAAAAAAAAAATCAAGCATATTCTGACCTTTTTTTCAGTGATTTAACTCCAGTAATGTTGGTGAAAGTACAGTGCTGGAGAGAACAACCAGAACTAGGCTGAGTAACTAGTATGATACATTGCCCTTTCAGACAGCTTGGGGTTCTTTACAAACAGCAAGTCCTATATCTGCACACAGTTTATGCTATATTTAGGCCCTTGTCAAGGAATGCGATCTGTGCGGGAAGTCTTCACGCTTGCACAGGAATCCATTAACAACAACTGGGGCCCATCCAGGCAGCAGGACCCACGTGCATCCAGCTAATGGACAGTGACATATAGGAGCAGGGCCTGGAGCACAAGCCTTATGAGAAGAACTGGGGATGTTTAGTCTGGAGAAGAGGAGGCTGAGGGGAGACCTCATCGCGCTCTACAACTACCTGAAAGGAGGTTGTAGCGAGGTGGGTGTTGGTCTCTTCTCCCAAGTAACAAGCGATAGGACGAGAGGAAATGGCCTCAAGTTGCGCCAAGGGAGGTTTAGGCTGGACGTTAGGAAAAAATTCTTTACTGAAGGGGTGGTCAAGCCTTGGAACAGGCTGCGCAGGGAAGTGGTTGGGTCTCCATCCCTGGAAGTATTTAACAGATGTGTAGATGAGGCGCTTAGGGACATGGTTTAGTGGGCATGGTAGTGTTGGGTTGATGGTTGGACTCGATGATCTTAAGAGGTCTTTTCCAAACTTAATGATTCTATGATTCTATGATTCTATATATTAAAAAAACCCAAACCACCCCCCCGCCCCCCCAAAAAAACAACCAGGCATTAGTCACAAAAATGTTTTGTTTCCAGGTTGGAAGGAAGCTGCTTTCACACATTGCGCTGCGGCACTTCAAGATAACTTGGAGTCTCTTATCAAGCCGATGGCACTAGGATAGTGGGGGGCAGATGGAAATTATGTGCCTGGAGCTTTGCCAGAGCCACTGAATCACATGCTTGATTCTTTCTAAACGCACTCAGGATCTTTGGTACCCTGTACCATTAAAGCTGTAATCACCATTAGGATGGTGCTCACTTTTCACAGCCAACTATGAGATAGGTGGAAGGTTCCTTTGTTTTTTTCATTCTTTAATATCCACGTGGCTGGAAATTCAAGCCAGGCAGAGGCTGCCCTTCTATTCCCCAGTCCCACTCAAACAGCTGCTCTGGGCATCAGCGGCTGTACTTTCTTATTTATTTCAGGATAAGACATCTATCTTCAAGACCTGCTTTTGAGAGCCCAATCAAAGGGAAGAAACCGAAGAAAACCTTTACTGACAGCACTGAACTCCTGTGTGCTAATTAACCGATAGGCAAATGAGGTGGGGACTGTCCTCTGCACCCTCCTTTAATCAGCTGGTGGTGGAGATCTGAGATTCTTCCGCATCATGCTAACAAGTGGAAAAATGTAGCGGAAAGAGGAGTGTATTGTCTGCGCCAACCTGCGAACGTGGCAGGCTCACGAAGGTCTGACTCACTTGCAGAGCCTCCGCCACTCCAGCAGCAGTTCAGTGAAGCTGGGCTGTCAGCAGTAAGTGCAATTATTTGCAGCTTGTGTATACCCATGCATGTCTCTGTAGTCCTCCATCTGGGCTGCCACGGTCTTTTCCTTGCAACGCCTCTTGTTCTCTAGCTATAATAATAGCCTCATTGCGTAGCTTTAGCTGGCACCTTGCTCATGACTGTTAGGCAGGGCACTGCTTGAAATTAGATACAACAGGCCGGCTTTCAAAGAGTGAATGCTGAGCCTGCAATTACAAATTGAAGTCTGCAAAACCACAGATGCAGCATGGTTAGAATGGTTTCTCAGAGGTGTGCTGCAGCAGAGTGTGGCCGGGCATGATGACTGATGTGTGGGGTAGGTAAACTCGTACCTCTAGCTCTTCATTTGTGGTCTCAGGCTGTGATCAGACATGTTATTCCAGATAGAATTGAGCCAGGGTAAGAGGTTATTGTCCCCGTCTGCTTGTCATGATCATCCTCACTGCTCTGGGTACTCCCATCTCCCTACCTCCTGAAATAACTGCTTATGTAGTCCCTTCCTACCCTGAGCTTCCCTCCCCTCCAAATGATGGGGGTTTAAACTCAATAATGCAAACAACATTTATTTATTTATTTATCGATCGATTGATTGATTGATTTTCTGAACTAGGTGTTTTTGGAAGAGGTAGGTTAAGACTGGGCTACACCAGTGGGTTGGTGAGATGGATTACACTGATGTACTGTCACCAAGTGAAGACAGCCCCACTTTTCCCACTCATGTGGCCAGACACTCCTGTTGTTTCTCTTGTACTAGGCTCAGGTGCTTGTCACATCAAAGCATGAACTTTTTGCTAAGTGAATGAGCTGAATCAGCTCTCCAGAAGGGTTAGGTGAGCACCAGAACTGGTGGAGGAAAGGACTGGACTGTGCAGTTGGGGCAGAGCGAAAGAGAAAGGAGCACAATCAAAGGAGCACGTGGCCACAGATGTGAGCAGGTGAGGCAACCCTGGGAGCTGTAGGGAGCAACTCTTGTACAGTTGCACTGCTAGATCTGGAGGGTTGGTAACTGCAGGACATGGGAACAGACTGATGATGAGTTGACGACCCCCCCACTAAAGCTGGTGGATGCCCAGCTCCTTATTAGAAGTGTTCAGTGAGATAGAGGTCTCTAAATGCAGCCTTCTGAGAAACTAGTCAGGAGTTTGTGGATTCTCCAGGCTGCAGCTGGAAACACCCTCTGCATTTTGAAGCACGTGAAGGACATGTTTGGTGAAAGCTCTTGAGCATGCTTGGTTGGAGGGATGCTTCAACAATGCCTGTTTCTTTGAGGGTTTGGTGGCATCCTGGTGGGAAGAGGAAACACAGTTACTGCTGATCCCTGCCTGGGTCCTCTCCCTAAGCTAGGTCAGAGTGGTTTGGCAGGCAGCTGAATTGCAAATATGAAGTGCCCTGCAAGTGGTGATGAGCATGAAAGGGAGGAACAATAACCATGGGATTTAATCGCAGTATTTGGATTTGTTTGCCTACTTATGCCCTGCATCTTTAGGCTCCCCAGACTCCTGTAGGAGCGTGGAGAGCTGGTCTATGACCTGTGCAACACACCTCTTAGGGCAAATGTCCACCCATGTGCCACTGAGGCGCAGATAAATACCTTTGCTGTTCCATCTTCCAAGTGTGGGTAAATGAGAGGACTAAGCTCAGATTTCTCTTGATTTTCAACTCAGGCATGTCTTTGTAACCCAGCCTGCTCCTATTTATACAGATAAATGCCAGCTCAGCAGGATAAACAGTATGATTCCCCACTCTCCCCACTCCCCAGCTTGAGCTGGCCCATTTTGTTACAAGTGATTAGGCCATTAACTCACCAACTCCAAACAGTACTAAGCAGGAATTAAATGCTGTGGGGAAGACCTGTTCAGTGGCGTTTTAACTTGCTCTGTTCCTCAGGGCGAGATCCATAAGCCTCTTGGTTGTAGCCAGCGACCTGTTCAAATAAACCCTGACCCTGGGCACTTCATTGATGAATGCGTTGTGCAATTTCACCCGCTCTTTCCATCAGACTTTTCAGTCATCTCCTATGTAGTCGCACCCTTCCTAGGAGCTGAGAGCTACAGTAGCTATAAAACATGAGGAATAATGGAGCTCATCCCTAATTGAAACGAACACCTCAGATTATATGTTGGAGCTTCCTGTTTTATTAGAGGCTGTTCCCTCCCTCTGTGTTGTCATTGGAGAGGTTACACCATGGATTTGCCACTTCCCCAAATAATAAGGGTCTTCTGGTGGAGAGTCCTGGGCTGGAGAAGCGAGAAGCCTGAGAAACTTGACATCCCGAATACCCCATCTCCCACACAGCCAGAGTGTGTGCGAGCCTGGAGGATCTCTGCAGCGGGAGGTGGTGACAAGGCGGTCCTGTTTCATAGCCCAGCCGGCATGGAGCTGTCTGTGTCTGTGGGATCCCTTCAGCCCTGTGAAGGACCTCCTGTGAAAGAGCTTAGCTGATCTCTGTCCGAGACCATCACCTACAAGCCAGCCCAGTGGGGAAAATGCTTGGTCCTGCCAACCCTACTGCAGGACAAATGCAACCGTAACTCCAAACCTGAGAGCCCAGAGAGGGACATGGCTCAAGCTTGTGGCTCTGCACTGTGCCTATTGTGCTGTTTTGGGAGAGGGGGACAGCAAGAGCCCAGCAGCAGAGCAGTCCCCACCCAAAATTTTCTGCTTCCTCCATTTTCCAGCTTTTCTCTCCCAAGGACTGTTGGAGCAGGTCCAGAGGAGGGCTACAAAAATGATCAGAGGGCTGGAACACCTCTCCTATGAAGAAAGGCTGAGAGAGTTGGGGTTATTCAGCCTGGAGAAGAGAAGGCTTCGAGGAGATCTTATTGTGACCTTTCAGTACTTAAAGAGGGCTTGTAAGAAAGATGGGGACAAACTTTTTAGCAGGGCTTGTTGCGACAGGACAAGGGGGAATGGTTTTAAACCAAAAGACGGTAGATTTAGACTATATATTTGCAATTTTTTACAATGAGGGTGGTGAAACACTGGACCAGGTTGCCCAGAGACGTGGTAAATGCCCCATCCCTGGAAACATTCAAGGTCAGGTTGGACAGCGCTCTGAGCAACCTGATCTAGTTGAAGATGTCCCTGCTCACAGCAGGGGGGTTGGATGAGATGACCTTTAAAGGTCCCTTCCAATCCAAACTATTCAATGATTCTATGATTCTACGATTTATTTTGTACCACCTTTGTAATTAAAACTTGTTAAAAAGGATGTGCAAGCACCTTGCTTTTTGTGGAGACTTGGCTTTTTAAATGGGTTCACGCTGGGGGTTGTGTGTAGGAAAGCAAAGTGGAGCTTGAAGATCTGAGAAAATGCTCTACGGAACAGGGAGTGTGGAGAGGTGATGCAGGGGCTCTCAGCTTCTAATCTAAATTTTGTAGCTGAACCTAATTTTTGGCCTTTTGTGCCCATCTGTGAAGTGGGTTTAGGGAGGCTACAGGTGGGTGCCACCAGCTTGGCTGGTTGCCACTCCCAGAGCTCAGCTTGTAGGAGGTGTTGGGAGAGCCCTTCATTAAGCAAAAGGCCAGGCTGTCTCTACCTTTGTAGGTTAAGATGTTCCCTGACTCACTGCAGCAGAGGTGGGAAGGTGACCTCCAGCAGGGACAGTCTTCATCTGGCAACAGACCTCTGCAAAACAAATGTCTCTTCATGGCATAACATTTTGCTGTTTCTTTGTAGTGACGTAGGCATGGCTGGTGTGACGCTTGCAAATTAATTTCAGTCCCTGATTGAAAAACACCAGGGAAGCATTAGATAATGAAGGCTACACAGCCTCCATGCCTCCTCTGGGTGGGTGAAAAAGAGACCCTTGTGTTTCCTCACACTGTGATCAGTGCCATTCAGAGTATTTTAATGAGTTACACAGAAAGAGTTAGGAGGAAAACAAGGAAAAAAGGCAATCCTTGCCCTTCTGTGAAAGCAGAGCCGTAACAGCCCCCTGTATCCAGATAGTCAGGACTGGAAAAGAAAATGGTCTCACCCATAATTTATGGCCCACTGTACAACCACAGAAGCTTTGCTGCTTGCAAATACGACCCTTAGTGGGCTATTAACCTGAGTCTCAAGAGGCTCACGTTAACACATCCATCCTCCTGTTAATTAATTAGCTGAAATATGCATGCCTTCCTCTGATGCTAGCTTGCAAAGGGTAACATGAATTTTGATTATACTTATTCCCATGCAAAATACAACAGACGCTCACACTATGTAAATACTGATGGGCAGCTTAGAAACCTCTGTGATCCAACAGGATCTGAGCACAAGCGCTGGTGTCTGGCAATCTGCAAAAATATTTCGACACAGAGCTGCCGTGGTATTAAAGTGATGTTTGTTTCATCGTAGGCTTGGTTTTGACCGGAATGGAAGCAGTTTTAATACTAATGCCAGTCAGGCAGTCATTTTACTGAGACATTATCAATACGCTTTTCAAACTTTCTTTGTGAAAGAGATATAAATTTATTTGCACCCAGAAGCCTGCCATCTACAAAGCTGCTGTAAAGCTTTGGCGGTGAATAGCTGACTTCAAATGTCCTGCTACACACCTTTCCCAAACATTTGATACGCAGCAGGTGAATGCAAAAAGCTTATCAGCTCCAACCCAGCGTTATTTCCTGTCATAACTTTGCACAACAAAGGAAGTTTCTGTCCTTGCCGAGCTTTGGTGTTGCGATATGTACTGAGGTTCCTTCAGAGGAACCACTTTAATCCTTGGGAAGCTGAAATCACAGAGAAGGGGACAGGGATATTGCTCCTGCTAACGGCAATTTTATCAGCACCCAGCGGTATCAAAGCGCACGGGTGTGACACGGGAGGCAGCCGCGGGTGATGGAGGGATGTTCTCCCAGGCTTCTGCTTCAGCAGAATAAAAAAAGAGCAGGGACAATGTTTCCAGTGTTACATTTCAGTATCCTAGTGCAATAAAAGAGGAAACAAAAAGAAAGGCTGGGATTTATGTTTAAACTTATTTGATTAGAACTTCTTTTATGACATTTTAGGGAAAGAACTTGTGGACAGTGTTGAGGTAAGGGAGGAAGGGATGATGCATTGGCCACTAAGCCACCAGAGTAATTTTCTGCCTTATGAAACTGCTGGGGCTTCACAGCGTAGGCAGTTGGGCTATGTAATGCCCTGGTCTATTTGACATTGGCACGGCAGGGAGGAACAAACTCATCCGTCTGAAGGAGATTTGAGATCTGCTGCTTTTGCATGAATGGCCAAAGCAGAAAGAGATTTGGACTTTGTGTGTTTTCATGCCAATGGAAATGCTCTTGCTGAACTTGTCAGCCTTCAGACCTGCCCTGTTACCTGCCTGAAATGCTACTAAGGGTGACAGAAGGTCTGCTCCTCCTCTTCCCCACCAGCAACATCTGATGAGGGGGGAGCACAATGTTGTGCCCAACCCCACCTCTGACCAGAGCCTGGGAGGAGATGGTGAGTAGGTCCCGAACCCACCTCAAATGGACGAGCAGCAGAGCCAGCCAGCACGGCAAGGACCAAACTAAGGACGTTTCCCTTGGCTGTTCCTTGTCTGAAGTGCTGTGGCTCCCGTCCCGAGGAGCTGAGAGTGCTGAGGCCCCGATCCTGCCCTGTGCATTCTGGGGCATCCTCCATCAGAGAGGAGAGCAGCCGGGGCAGCACAGTGTCCATGGGCCCGGTACGGTCTGCACGTTGCTTCAGCTGTGTTGGAGGAGAAGAGATGGAAAAAGAAGGGAAAACAGATCCTCTGAAGACGCCTTATACGTGAATTGTGAACCAAAATAAAAACACTCAGTGTTCATGAGCATAAACATAAATTTAAACAAATATACTTCTTTAAAATATCAAGGGGTCGGGGTGAGTCAACTTTGCTGGGTATTTGGCAAAATTTGGAAAATTTTGACTGAAGGAAGGCTCTGTAAGAAATAACGTGTGTGAGCGTGTGCATATATATGTCCACACGTGCACACACACCTGTCCACTCCAACTGTCTTTAAGACGCGATGCCTTGTGCAAGTATAGAAGGAAGCGTGCTCTGCAAGGGATTTTATTCTTTCAAATGAAGTCAGTGAGAGAGTGTGTGCTAAATGGAGGTTTGTCTACATACACAAATTGTTCCAATTTAACCAAATTGGTTTCTAAATTAATTTAGTTAAATCAGTGCAACCCCTTTAGTAGCTAACATTGATTCAGCTTAATTGAGTTTGTTCCCAAATTAAGCTAAATCAGCATAAAGCGCTCATCCACCAATTTGAGTATTCACATTAAGGGCTGGCAATTTCTACATGTAAGCCAAGCCTGGGTGAGTTGGGGGAATATCCTGATATCCCCAGTGTCCCCATATGCTCCCATGGTGCAGTGACCAGGGAGTGCTGCTCCATCCTCTGCTTGGTGGAGGTGGCATGGGGATGGCCACCTCGAGGAAGATGGCATCAACAGCTTGACTTGCTCTTGGCTCTAAACAAGGCTCTTGATGGGCGACTTTGTAATCTCATTAGAGGCCAGTTTCACTTGGGAGTTTCTTCCGCAATGATTATGTGTCATGTGAATGACACGTATGAATGTGAATGACAAAAGTCTTTATTGCAAGCAATCGGTAGTGGATTTCAATCAGACCAACATGGTCACAGCTTAAAATATTCCAAACCCATTTGTTTTCAAGAGGAAAGCAGCACAAATTCCCTTCTTTTTCTTTTGATCTGGAAAGTCAATCTTTTAAAATTGTGGGTTGACAATATCTTCTTTATGTTCAAGGAAACATAAAGCATTGCTTAAAGAGATGCAAAGTGCAGACAGAGTTGGCTTTTCACTGTGTTATTTCCTCTAGAAGTTTTTCTTGGATATTGCCTTAGTATATATTAATAATGGGACAACATTTCTTTATGGGATGTATAATTCAATTAAAAATATTAACTATACAGTCACTTTAAAACAAACATATTCTTCACATGCACTGTCAGAAAAGAAAATGTTTTGCTTTGCAGCTGAATCTGATACGTGTTAGCCAGAAGTTGATTGTTAACCAAGGTAACGTAAAAGCTACCGTAAATGGTACTGGAAAACCAAGAAAAAAAAAATCCCTTCATATTCCCTTAGAAATATTGATTCACTGTGTTGGCTTTAAGACAGAGTACTACAATTAAGCAGATAGGGTAAGTGGATGAGTCTGTAATAGGTTATGCTTCAAACACGTATTGTCACTTCCATTCTTTTTTTTTAAAGTAAAGTAGGATTTCTGTCTGACAGGTCAGACTGGAAGTGAAAGAAGAGATCGGCGAAGGGGACTCAGCTCTGCTTTTACACCAAAGGCTTCCTGGTCTTTTATAGCAGGAAAGTCTTTAAGACTTTGAGGACTTCAAGAGATCACGAAGGCAGGACAGCAGCAAAACTGCCTCTTCAAGGGCCCCCTAAAGGTTTCACGTCAGGCACGTGCTGTGGACAACAGAAGGTCCTTGTTTAGTAATGAATAAAAGGCCAGCAGTTTTGCTTCTCTGCAGCCAGATTTTTAAGCCATAATTGGATCTTGTAACACTGCCAAGGTAAAGGCAGAGGGCCACGACAGGGAAGCCTGACACTGCAAGTGAACTGAAACTAAATATAGTTCTCATGCAGTCTAAAAAAACACACATCAAAGCCCAGAGCACCCGGCCCCATCTGAGACTCTTGCAATGGAACAAAATGAGAAAACGACGATGATAACATATGTATTTTACTGTGGAGCTACAGGCAGGCAAATGAAATAATCTGAGAGCGGCTTTGGCTGGTTATGATTAAAGATCATTACGCGCCAAGCAATCGGAGACAGAATCCAAAACCCGGCTGCTGAGGGAGCTGCTGGGCAGAGGGAGCCGGGGCGAGCCCTGCCAGGGCGCTGGGCAGCGGGTGCTGAGCGTGGCCGTGCTCGGCAAGAAGCTGGCCTGTGTGCCTCTGCCGGCACATCAAAATTATTTGGCGCTGCACGGTGAGATTGTATCCGTCCCCCACGCAGTAACAGACCTGTTTCACGCAGGCTGTTTCAATGGCCGGGTATTAGTTTGAAAAGCAGCCGCTCCTCTCCAAGTGACAGCGGTGTCTGCGGTGATGCGCAAGTCTCAGGGAGGGCTGTAGTGCTGGCCCGGAGGCAGCCTGGGTCCCCCTGCGCTGTGAATGATTTGTCTGGGTGGGTATTTGGTAAATCATCCCAAAGCGCAAAATGTCTGCAGCAAACTCAAGCGGTATTTGCAAAAGGCATAGTGCTGCGAATATGGGCTTGGTTTACTTTGGGATTTTTTTTTAAGGGAGGATCTACTAATGATCTAAGATCCCAGATAAAGACTACTGATGGGTAAGAGCAGACAGGAGCAACAGTCAGAGAAAGGGTTATTTTTTTGCCTTAGGGTAAGGGGTTGGACTAGATAACTTGCTGATACTCCTTCTGGCCTTACACACTACAAAGTCTGGATGCCAATTGTCATGTTGGCAGATTTACTCAGAATTGGGAATTTGGTCAGCACCATTATTCAATCAAAGAGTTATCTGGCAGATTGGAGTCTGGATTGAGGCTCAGATAGCCCTTCCCCTCACTCAGATGACATACATTCCTCAGTTTGGTATGCACCACAAAAGTGGAAACAAAAGAAAAATGGAAATGAACATCCTAGATATTTTCCAGCGTGGGAAAGCAAAACCATTAGAAGTGGGAAGCTTTCACAGTGTTTTGCATTCAAATTGCACCTTTTATCCTAAGAGATCAAGTACTTCACACATAACTACAATCAGAACCCCACTCAATGCAGCCATTTCTGGGGTGGAGCACAGGAGAGGACGGAATACATCTAAAGGCACAGGGGCAAAAACACTCACAGGAAAAGCGAGCATCCATAAAAGTCCATGAAAACAATTGCATCTAGAAAACCTATAGAAGGTACAGGCTGTGTGGATCACCTTTATCTATTGAAGTGGCAAACAGGAGTGAATTTAATCCACTGGGAACTGCTGTAGATAGTTTCCCTGCTATTAAGGTTTCCAAACCCTCTTCCAAGAGATGCAGTAAATTGTGCTGCACGTGAAATATCTGTCTGGCCAGAAGGAATTGCATGCTTGACTTCTGAAGAGAAACACTAAGGAAATAGAGTTTTCATGAAGAAAGCATCTGTTGGCTTTCATTCTTTCCTTTCATGGGAAAAAATGTGTTATGAAAAAATAAGGTTTTCCTCATATGGTCAATGAGGAGCTACTGCCCTTTAGCCCACTCCTTCCCTCTAATATACAAGGGGATTCCACAGTCACGCTGCTGTTACATCAGTTGGTGTTTAACCCAGGACGAAGCCTGTATGTGGGGGTCTGTCCAAGAAATTACATAGCAGCTTTGTCTATCTGTCACAGTACAGGATTTCCAGCTTTTCAGCAACCTGCATGCCAAACCTGAGCTCTTTTTTTAAAATTTTTTAGTCTCTGTATGTGTGTTTGTCTTCCATTTGTCCCACGTGCAGCTTTCTGGAGATCAAGCCCTTCCTACATTCCTTCATGTCTTACCAAATACGCTTTGTATCATTTAGGTCTATTAAACTTTTATCCATTTTAATCCTAAAAGAAAATAATAAAAGCAATAACACATAGCAGCAGACCTGTAAGCCTTAATGGCAGTCTGATGGGGCACACCGTGGGACTTGAGGAATGGTATGGAAGGTATGGAAGGATGTCATTTGTCCAGGAGGTACAAGGGAGGAGAAGGGAGGCACTGGGTACCAAGCGCTGGTGTTCACGAAGGAACAGGAGAGAGATTAGTTGAACATTTCTGGTAAAGGAAGAAAAACAGGGGCAATTATCGTGGGCTTTGAACCTGTTATTGATCAACTCATTGATCCAAAAGCAACTTCACCAAAAGCAAGACAGCTAGATATAGATGGGCTGTTCTGTTCCTCGATGTGATGAAGATGATAATGTTTCAGAAAGTGGGAGGAAATGGGCACGGGAGCAGCTACTTTAAACCCATTTCTGACTAACAGAGAAGAACAGCATGAGAATCTAAAGGTTGGGTGGTAATTTGGATGAAAGCGAGCATGAAATGATAAAGTTCATTATTCCAAGGGAAAAAGCTAGACCAGCTGAATATGGATAATGACTCCAAAATAGTAGACTTCGGCAAACTTGGGGAACTGGTAAGTAAGGTCTCTGAGGAAAATAATCTCAGGGATAAAGGAATGCAGGAAAGCTGGCAGTTACTAAGCCTATTTTAAAGGCAAATTCCTCTGATGCAGAAGACAGATTGGAAACAGAGTGAAAGACCTGTATAATTGCCTCAAGAGCTCTTCAAAGACCTGAAAATGAAAAAGACTTGACAAATGGAGAATGCAGAGACCCCAAGCAGAGTTTCCACTGGACTTCTTTCCCTACCATAAGGTGAAGTTAAAAAGGGAGCAGGCCAGAGACCAGCTTGGAAGAGTCCCGGCTGAGTGCTGCAGCAGAGGGGGCTGCCATGGGATGTTGCGTGCTGTGTGGGAGGGTGTACTGCATGAGCGAGAAGTTGGCGAGCTTGTGCATGAGTGTGGCAGGGGGTGAAAGGAGGTACGAATGACCTGAAGGTGCGGTGATACTGCAGCATCCAGAGACCATAATGAGCACCTTGTGAGACTGGCAGAGCATTGCAGCTTTTGTTGGTCTAGTGGGATAATGAACTTTGTTTTCCCCTCTGTCTTTCATGCCCCAGCTTTTGCGCTTCAAGTAGCCAATACGCTAAAAGAAGGTCTTAATGCAAATTGGAGATAGAAAGGTGATTTTCCATGTTTGCTGCAGTTACGAGAGCCAGATCAGTAGAAGAGACTGACTTGCAGACTCTATCTATTAGAAATCTCCGGCTTTTGGAGGAAGAACTGGCTGTGCAGCGCTGCACACTGGGACAAGCCAAGGACATTTATCTCTGCAGCCCATCCCTGCAGTGACACAGAAACTGCAGTAGCTCTGCAGCTGCCTCTTCCCGGGAGGTACCATGGGGTCACCGCTGGCGCAGGAGGAAGGCGACGGAGGGTTTTCCGTAGGAGAAGACTGTATGGCTGCGCAGACAGTAGGCATGGCCCATGCGGGATGAGGAGTTGAGGCTGTAGCTGGTGGGCAGCAAGGTGAGATTTCCTGCCACGGGGTCACTGCAGCGTGAGGCAGGGGCTCCAGGTTTCAGGGCTGAGCGTCAAGACCCTGCAGAGGGACTGTGGGAGGCCAGGGGATGGGGAGCAGAGGCTTTTCGAGGAGTCGGTGAAGGACCCTCTCTGCCACTTGAGGTAGGGGGCCAGAACAGTTGTACCTGCTGTCCCTTCTCTGTCTGACCCTATGGCTGAGCAAGGGGGCTTTCTGCTCCCTCTCCTTGCCTTCCCTGGGCATGAAGAGGTGGAGGAGCCCTATCAGTCCAGGAGCAGGTGGTCTCTTTGCTCTTTGCTCCCATCCCAGCATCCCACTGAGGGCCTCCTGCCGCAGCAGCACAGTGGGGAACGCCGCTGTGGCACACCCACTGCATGGCACTGGATGGGTCCATCTGTGCTTTAATTAAAGCTATTCTTAGTGCTGTTATGCTCAAAGCTCTCCGCAATCTGGAGGGTGATCATAGCTCCCTAAGGAGCAGTAGGAGCCCTCCTAGTTGGGATGGGATGGTGACCCACCAACCTTCACATGTCTGAGAGGTTATCCCGCTCTGAGCCCTCCTGGTGGGGACAGGGACCTGCCAGCACTTACAGGGCTGCAGCGATAGAGGAGATACCACAGGGATCGAAGGAGCCCAAACTCGCCCTTTCACTACTGTCAGGCTTATGTTTAAAACCGGTGTTTTACATTCCAGGGTCAACTGCTTAATTGCTAATGAATTTGCTTGATGGAGCAGGGACAGGGAAGGGAAGACAAGTCATGGCCATGTGCATGTACATGCGGAATCAAGACTGTCAGATGAGGTGCCAAATTGAAAAGAAGGCGAAGGGAAGGATGAGTAAGAAAGCCAAGTCAACGCTGGCCGTCGGAGGGAGGGTGGGGTAGGTCACGCTACAAACCGGGGCGAGCCCTGCATCCAGGATTTACAGCCAGCCATGCTGTCTTTCCACACATTAAATCTCCAGGTCTGGCAGAGCAGAACCCTTTTTCCAGGTCACACCCTTCAGGAATCTGTTAAGAAATCATGAGGTCTTTCTGAATAAGGATTTACACCAGGGAATTCACTGGCTTATACCATAGAGGCATAAGCATAGTCATCCTACTAGTATGATTTCCCTTCTGGATATCTTATGGAGGAGTAGAATTGCCTTCATCTCTGATGCTTTGCAAGTTGCATATGACATTATGCCATTGAATAAACAAGTGTTAAATGTTAATGAGCTGTTTATTCATTACCTGCATCCCTTGATTCTTGGCTGATTTCCACCTGGCCTTCAGGAAAGCCCTATATTGATCAAGGGGTGTATGCTCTGCAAGCTTTATACCACAGGACAGCAGACCTCAGTGCTCTTTGAAACTGAGACTAATATGCTTGACTTCAGGGTGGTAAAGATATGGTATTAGGAACATGTTTTCTGTACACAACACCCAATTATTTTCCTCTCAATGATGTTCCTTACTTGGCAAGCAAGCTAAGGGCCTAAGAGTGTACACTGTAAATAATGTTTGGAAACTTTAAATGGCTACAGTCAGTCATCGTGTGAATAGTCATTTCCTAAATGTATTAGCTGCTGAGAAATAAGTTTCCAGCAATAGTTGTAGGGGTGAAAGACTTGAAAGTCTAAACCCAGAAGACCCTGACCTCAGTAGGCCAACACAGAAAGTCCGTGTAAGCAAGGAAAATGCCACCTATGTGTGCAAGAACAAATGGATATCAGAAATTCCTGCGGGCCCTCTTCCAGCCTGCCATTCCCCAGTACGCAGGTGAAGGCAGCAAGCAGGAGTGCAAGAGCAGCCCCAAGCCCCATTAGGGGCTGAGAGTTCGAGAGGGCAGGCAGTGCTTCCAGCAGCAGCAGGCAGAACCGCTGCCACTACCACCGCTTCAGGCAAAACTTTTGGTCCTCATTTATTAACCAGCAGGTAATAGGTTTGAACAAAATTTTGTCTAAATTACTTTGAAACCTTGTGAAGAAAATTCCTGGGGAGGTTCAGGGCAGGAGCTCTGACAAACTTTGCAGGACCTAGTTATACCAGCAAAATACATTGTTTGGCTTGATTGCAGCAAAACTGATTTTCTTTTTTTTGATAAAACTGAACCTCAAACTTAACATTAATTTGCATTGCTGTTTTCTCTACCTAGTGGTATGTTTGATGTATCCTATTTGTTTTCACTCCATCAGCTAGTATCAATGGCAATAGAATTCAAATGAACAAAGATTTTTGTTATTGAATTTCAATTGAAATCTTTTAGGCAGGCATAATAAGAACTTGTCAGTGTGTGTTAAACAGTTTTGCTTATTATGATTTCAAATAGAATAAAGGACTGATGCAGATCACTCAAGCTGACAAAATTTGTGACTTCCACATCAAGAAAAGACAAGGATTTTGCAATGCCTTGGTGAATGCAAAACTCCTCCTTGAGCCAAAGGCCATCTAAACAGAGGAACCTGAAGTATGGTGATGGCAGCATGTTGGCAGTGAATGCACAGATGAAACATTTGCTAGAAGCAAAAAACCCAGCAAGTGATAATTTGCTGCACATTTTAAATAATGAATGCTTGAAGTCTGAAATGCTCCGTGTATTTTCTTTGTGTTTTGAGGGTTGAGGTCAGGGAATATCCAGTTGTCCTCTCCTAGAGTCATGAAAAAGGCTGCAACTCAAGACCCTTTCTTTTTTTAGACCATGAGTACTTACAGCACAAGTTACAGGATTACCTGCTTTAGTGCATAGATGTGAAAGATTCTTAGTGTTTTGTGGACTATGCAGTTAAGGGAAGCAAAGCGTCTCACACTTTTTGCTATGTCTGTACTCTGTACTTTGCATAGCTGTTGATGTAAAAGATTATTATAAGATGTAGGACTTCCCAGCTGCCCAGAGAGCATCTCCAAGACTTTAGCCTAGCTAAGAGTGAGAACAGAGGTTTTTAGACTAAAAATAAAGGCCTGGAACAAGACACCTGGGGTCATGAAGTTCAAACTTCTGCAAGTGGAGGTAATGCTGAATTGTTTGTGTTTAATTTAAAAGTCAGGAGCTGTTCAAGTTCAAAACTTCCTGACTCTATGATAAACTACAAGCAGTGTGTACAGAAGACCAAAGTCTGAAGTGAGCTCTTTTATTGTATATCTGTGAACCTGTGCAAGCCTCTTAGTAAACAATGTGTTGTTACTACTTTATTGCTACACTTGGACAATTCACGTTTCTGAGGAATGCTTCATTCCTTAGAAGCAGGATGTGGTAGTGAAAAGGAAAACACTTCTTGTAGGGTACAAAGAGTAATGGCAAATGAGATGCTTCATACTTTGAAAAGTGTCATTATGAGTACTTATACTAAGGAAGAAAATGATGCATTTTTATCGTGATTGTTTAAGACAACCCAGAGTGTTTAAGGTAGATTTGACTTTCAAACAGGGACTGGCAGAATGACACATTGTATAGGACACACACAGAGAAAATAAAATAACCCCTAAAACTTCTATTTCTTCTTTTTAGTTTGACTTCTATTTTTCTCCTAACTACGATGCTGGAAGAGTCTGAATGCTCCAAGTCCATGCCAATGCCAACGAATAGCCACTTGTGCAGGAGAAGTTTCAGAACATCTAGCCATAAGCCAAGGGGTCCTTTGGCTGTAGTGTTCTGTGAACCTTGGGATTCATTTCTGATATAGAAGGTACAAATCACTTCTCAATATCAGTGCTTCCTCCATCTGATTCTGGCAGTTTGGTGCTGACCTTCTGCAGTGGTGGCTCAGCAAATGGTTGCAGAATGTTCATTTGGTCCTTGCAGTAACCTACATTTCTCTCTTCCCTGGCTTTCCTTTCATTGACAGGTTTCCGTGCCCTGCCAGTAATGATGCCAAGTAGTATGACAGAGAAAGATGGGCATCTCCTTCCTAGAGAGCTCTGCCAGTGACGTGTGCTGGCGCTAGATGCAGTGAATGCATTCAGGACTCCTGCTACTGAGCTGGTCAGCTATTACAAGAAGACAATTTCCTGCCAGGCGAGAGTTTTGCTGAATTTAGGTATCTTAGTCTGTTATGCAACAGCACCAGCAAAATTACTATAATCTCACTAATGTAATAGCCATTTCTTGGCATTGTAAGCCAGTGGTTCCAGCACTTACCAGCTAACACAACTAAACACACCAGACCTCTCTTCTCTGAGTGCTAATTTGTCGTTTAACCTCAGGCTGGCTTTTCAGAGCTCTTCAAGGTCATGCTTTGTTCACACCTCTGAGTCTTTCTTTTGCTCTGGCAGTGAGAAAAGAAACATTTGATGGTGGAAAAGCCTTCCCCATGTTGCAATAATGCTGCTCATCTTACTGTCTAACATAGTTCTCTGGTTTCCTTTTACTAGCCTGCTAGTCCTAGACTGTAGCTTCTCTGGAGCAGGGACCATTATTTTGTAAAAGTTCTGACTTTCACAATTGGACCATCCTGTTGTAAAAGACCTGGTTTGAAAGCTCCTATGGATCAGCCACTTGGATACAATAATATTAAAAATTAATATAATTTTTTTTTTAAAGTGAATGTAGGTGTTAGGCTTCTGCTTGGAATGATTCAGCTGTTTGACCATGTAGAGCAGCTGTAAATAGCTGTCATTTTCTACGACGTAGTATACAGTGGAGCAATCTCTTCTCCGTTTTGACTTGCATTTCTTCACCTGAAATTTACATTTATTCTAGCTATTATTCTGGCTTTGGTGAAACATCTGAACCTGAGACTCTGTCTAGCCTAGCTAACAAGACTAGAGCTAAGCAACTCTGATGCCAAAAAAAAAAGAGATTCTGCCCATCCAGTGGTGGAGACACAACCTTCTAACTCTGGTCTTCCCCAAGCCACTGGACCTTATACTTTCGATCTCCAGAGACAAACAAGTAAAGGTCATATTCAGAATTTGTTTGACTTTTTCTTGTCCTCTGATGACCAGGCAATTAAAGAAATGTCATTTAGGTTTGCATTTCTTAGCCAAGGGAAATTCTGCAGGAATCTGATCCTGCTTGTGCCTGTGGGAGTGTGAGTTAGGAGCAATTCCGTTGAAGTTTGTGGAGTTCCACCAGTATTAAAATTGTGTTACTGAAAGGAAAACTAGACCCAGAGACTGGAGACTTTTGCTCATGATAACTAAAGCTTTGTCTAGACTGAGGATTTGTCCTGATTACTGCTACTGGCTGCCAGCCATTTGTGTTGCTGCACCAATGTGACCCCTTGCATTGGCGGGTCATGGTGCTAGTGGTGGTGGTAGACTTTTGTCAGTTTTAGGCATGGATAATATTCTCTGCTGGATGTGCTGGCTTTCTCCATTTGTACCATGTGAGATCTGTTAGTGTTTAGTTGTCTGGGACTGGAACCTGGCAAACCCCTTTTATATATGGAGCCCATGGATATAGAGACAGGGGAAATGTTAAATTCCCCGAAACTTTTCCAGAAATTCTCAAAACCTTTCTAAATTAGCTTTGCTGTCAGATATGGGTCAAATGGAGAACACATGAAGGTGTTGGTGGGGACAAAAAGTGAATATTAGCATAAGAAAAGGTTAGTTCTGTTATTTGAGAGTGCTGTAGGACAAGAAATTTAGAAATGCCAAGTTTATCAGCCCATCTAGCCCCTATCCCAATAATATATTAAGTCATCTTGCTATACAGTTTGCATTGCTTTGTCTAGTCTAGTTCTTAATGACTCAACTTATGGAGTCTGCAACACTTCCCCAGGGAGAGAGTTTTCCACAGTCTGAACTGTTACGATATTTTTCCTGATATCCAGCCTACGATTCCATTTCATCCCATTATTCTTAGCCACCTCCTTCTTCTGAAGCCCACCTAAACAATCCGCTTTTTTGGCGTTTACACCTTTCAATGCCTCATAGACATTTCTTCTCCTCTTAGCTGTCCCCCATCCATATGTTCTCATATTTAGCCCATTGATGCTTTCCAATGAAATATTCTGGATTGTATAAATAAGGAGCATGTCATGTGTAAAACAAGCAGGGTCGCTTTTCTGCTCCACTTGGCACTGGTGAAAGCCTCAGCTGGCGTAGTGAATTCCATTTTGGATGCTGCTCTTTAAGAAAAGACACTGACAAATTGGAGAAAGCTCAAACGAAAATAACAAAAATGATAAAAGATTTGGAAAATCAGACTTATGAGAAGCAGCTGAGAGAGACAGGCATGTTCAGTCTGCACAGAAGACTGAAGGAAGACATAATAGCTGTCTGCAAATACATGAAATGATGTGATAAAGGGAACAGGGGCCAGTTATTCTCATTAGTCAGAGAGGAAAGAAGCAGCAGAAACTGATTTAAGCTGCAGAAAGGAAAATTCCGGCTACATATGTGGGAGATGTGTTTCAGCTACTCAAACAATTAGGCAATGGAACAAGCTGCTGTGAAAGGTTACGGAGTTAAAATGGCCAGACAACTGCTGGGGCTAACAAAAAAAAAATCCCACCCTGGTTTTGGAAAGGTAACCAGATGGGCTGCTGCTGACAGTCTCTGTCAAGCAAATATCTTTCATATTAGGGATACCATGTACTTTAATATTAGGGCCCCAAAGAGATAGGTGTGTGCTAAAAAATTGTTCATCTCCCCAGCTGTCCATCCAAAGCAGAGAAAGGAAGGGCGAATGGTAGTCTTGTGGAGACATTGAGAAGTCACGGAGATGGAGGTTGTGACTAACCACCTGGGTGTAGACAGGTGCAAGAAAGTTTTGTTTCATGCAGAGACATGTGGCAGCTTCAGTTCAAAGGTTGAATGGCTGAATGGGCACCGCACATCAGCTGAGTGAATAAGCCCAGCTGAGAGGCGTAAGAAGAGTCCAGGCCAGCGCATGGGCAGAACAAGCGTGGGTATGCATTTTTATGGGTCAGCTTATCCCACTGGACTTGCCTGAAGTCACTGAGGAAATCTATGGAGGAGCTGGGAGCTGGATCCAGGTGTCTGTATTCTCAGGCCAGCACTTTAACCACAAGCCCATCCTCCTCTTTGTAGGGCCGCTTTCTTACCACCTCCTTATGAACTCAACAGCCAGCCGTCTGATCCTGCCTGGTTCATGTGTCTTGAATTCCTGCAAACGTTTGTGAGGAATTTTCTGTGCATTACAAAAACAAACAAAAAAAAAAAAAAAGGAGAGAGGAATGGAGAGTAAGCTGATGCTTTGTCCTGATGTTCTCCACCAGGCAAGATATACCACTAGGAGCTGGCATGGCTGTGGGCTGCATATAAAAAGATCAACATCTCATGACATGGTAGCTGATGATTGGCAACACTAAAAACGAAAAACTTAGCCTGCTGTTTTAATCAGAGTCTTCACTGCAAGTCTGCTCCCCTGGAGCTGTACCAGTGCCATGAGCCTCCTGCCAGCTGAGCAGCACTGATGCCAGCAGTGGAGAAGAAGTAAGGCTCTTTGCTTGCTATTGTAGACCGATTCTTGTAATTGATGGCTGTGGCTTTGATCCTCAGAAGTCTGTGGGGCTCAGCCCTCCTTGAAGCGAGAGCAGTATTTTTACATTGCTTGTGGTATGTTTAACATATTATGGGGCGTTACTTTCTGGCACTGAATATTGAACTTAAAACAGCATTGCATAATTCCCCAAGATTGCATTACTATGAGTTGGCTGGACATCCCACCAAGTCAGGATAATGCACAATCTGAAGATGGTTTTAGCACTGGAAGCGCAAAAGTGTAAGCTGGTCGGTATCCAGCCTGGATGTTCTGCATGAATTATTGTCACTTGTCAGCTGGTGTGTCTTTATTCTTGTGAGCTACCAGAGTGGAATTACAATTCTTCCCTCCCATTAGTCGTCACCACTACGCAAACTTTATTTGGAGGAAAAAGGTCATGGCAAGGACTCTGAGCTGTCCTGGCTGTAGCTCAGGATAAAGAGCAAAAGTACCCAGGCAATTCCCTGGAATAAATTAAGAGACTGTGAACATAGCTCTACGTTCTGAAGCCCCTTCTCCTGGCTGATGAGAAAGCTGTAGCTTCCAGCACTACCTGGCACCGTGCCACCCAGGAGTGGAAGGGGAATTCCTAAGCAGGCATTCCAGGGAGCTTTTCTCAGACGCTTTGGGCTGTTGGAATTGGTTTTGCAATCTGTGCTTTCGTCTTCCTTGCGATTTTCCACTCAACGCACTAGGAACTATTGTCCTGGGTGTATCCTCCTGGGGGGAAACGGAAGGGAGAAAACTTTGTGAGAGGGGTGGTATGAAAGCTGCTGAAACCTAAGTTGGATGCACACACTTATTTTTTGTTTCTCAGTATCTTAAAGTGACTCTACAATCCTGGTAAGAAGGTGTCTTGTCAGCAGGGTAGGAAGGAGGCGTGACGGTAGCCCTTTCTTGTGATTTATTTTCCTCTAAGCACTGTACATGTGTCAGACAACATTACCTATGAGGAATCGGTGCTTTTCCAGAGAGCCTGGATTTCTCCTGCCCAGGAGCATCCAGTGTGTGGTACTTCTGTTGGTTAACTTGCTTTGAAAATCTATAATTGTCATAATGGTTGCCTCTGAGCTTAAGCCTTGAATTTGGCAGCTTTCAGATGTCACCAGCCTCTTCTTGTAGCCTGCTGCTATAAAGAAGGGAGCTGATGAGTAGTGTGAGTCCTTGGGGCTCGGTGCAGCTATGGAGACATGACGAGGCATGATATGACTTAACTTCCCAACAGGCACGATGAGGAACCTCTGTTTTTCCTGTTGTACAGAACCACCTGGCTCAGGGGTTTTGTAAAACTAGGGTCCAGATCTGAGACTGGGGTTTGAAGGTCTCAAGCCAATCCACAGGAGGTCTCACAGAGAGTCTCTCACATGCAACGTTGAGTTGTGCTACCGTGTGTAGTGCCATGCTAGGGAAGTTTTGTTTCTGCTTTTGGTCCTTGTGGTTTGCGAAAAGACCTCAGAGACTTAACTCAAACATATGTAGATGTATGTGCTCTCCTTCTTGACTTTCTCTGTAGAAGAGCACAAGATGGTCCATAGCCTCTTCTTTCCACATTGCAGGCCAGGTCACTTTAAAGTCTATCAGTATTAATAAGTGTTTCCCACTGATATCTGTAGGGTTTGAATTAAATCACAAATAATGGTGTAATTTGGTCTTTAACAAGACCACCTTCAGTGGTTTATGGTGGATTACGGTTGGCAGAGTTCATCCTTTAGACTTGATGCCTCCTTCAGATTAAGACAGTGATTTCTAGATACACAATGCCTTCATATGGATAATGGAAGCAGTGCACTGGAGCTATTGCCACTCAAGGAACTGGGAGCAGAGCAAATGAAATTGTCTCTTCCAGTACTTCATTGGTAAAGAATTTCTAGGCCAGTTGCCTAGCAGGCACACTGCACTATATTCTTAGAAAGCAATAGATCTATTTAGGACTGCTGTTTCTGTTTGGAATTTACTGTATGAAAAAAAAAAACCCCTTTTGGCAGGAACTGATCTTTAGTGCTGACTGAGATTTGCAGCTTCTGACTGACAAACTAATCCGAGCATTTCATTAGAAACTGCTTCCCATTAAGTCCTGTTTGCATTGCATCTGAATTCAGGAGCATCATGTCAGAATGAGAAACAAAGCAGATCTCTTGCTGAATTGTTAACCTCCCTTCACTCACATGTGCATACATGTACATGTATATGCACCTGGGTGGATGTGCAGGTTTTTTGTGTTATGCACAAGAAATGTATTCCAGCTTGCTCCTAATCCCTTCCTAGTGAGAGTGCAGATAAGCTAAGTGACTGGTGACTTGTAATTATTTAAAAGGGCAGAAACACCTTTTTTTTTTTTTTTTAAATGTATAGGTGACACAGTCTCCATTTTAAGCATCTGTTCTTGTTCCAGTCTTTTCGTAAAGCTTGTGAACTTTAGTCAGTCACTTCACAGAGCCCAGTTCCAGCTTTGCATATTCTTGAAATCCACAGCTCCAAGAGCAGGCTCTTAAGGGAGTGCACTGTGCTCAGCATCCATCCAGCTTGGATGCAGAACTGCAATCCAAGGCACTCTGTGGGCACAGTATGAGGGTAAATCTAATGTCAGTGCTCCAAAGGAGCAAGGCAGGTCTGAGACATTTCCAGGTGATTCCTAAGTGGGGAATACACTCTGTACAGGCTTCCTGGCCCAGGACCAAAGTGTGGTCTCCTGAAAACCTGCAGCTGGAGTTCTGCAGTCCTTGCTTGAGAGGGACAATTTAGTCCTCTGTTCATGGCACTGTCACTTACAGGCATAGTTTGGCCTTAGACTGAAAGTGAACTCCAGTAATATATGTTCAAGGATGGACTGGACCATTAGGACAACTTACTACATAGGTGTGGATGATAATATTTCATCTTAAGGCACATTTTCCAGTGTTGGTTTGAGGGCTCTAAGGTAAAAAGATACTGACCTTTTCATGTGGAAAATTCTCAGACAGTCCTTGGGGAACTCAGCTACGTCAAGTCCTTGAGAATAAGAAATCACATGGAAAATAGTAAACAGTTATCTGGAAGAAGAGAAGTGGCAGATGGTACAGCAGATCTGCATAGACTTCTCAGCCATTAGACTGAAAGCTCTTTAGAGCAACAGAGCTATCACTCACAACGTGCTTGTAAAGCCTCCAGCACTGCGAAGCCTTCTTGTGACCTTTACATGCTGCATGAAGGACAGGTTAACCAGCATAGTGTGAAAAAGAAAAATCACAAATGGAAAAAATTTTCTGAAATTTGGGTTAGCTTTAGTCTGGCAAAAGATTTTTGCTTTAAGTCCAGCCTTGTAAAACATACAATCTTTCTTGTCCTGTTGCTAGATGAGAGAGTATGAGCAACTAATGTCCCACAGAGAAAGTGGCTTACGCATGTAGTGGCTTAAAAGGAAAATAAGAATCATCCAAATCTCTGGTTCTATAACTCTTGCCACTGCTAGTCTGGAAATTTAATGGAATTATTGTCTATGAAAAACATATATATATCTTTCCCCTTCAAATATAGCCACAACGTATGCTTTTGAAGTTGTGCAGGAATATTGTCAAAGTTGTGATGTTCTTGTGACGCAAACTATAATTGTGAGATGCAATTCATTATTAAGATTTTAAATACTTTTCTATGTTGGTGTTTGAGCCAATAAAGAGCAATGTGTTCCCTTTAATAAATACATTTTAGAAGCACTTTTGTTTAAATTTTAATTGCAAAGGGAGATATTCTTCCTGGCTGCTGAAAGGCATTTCACTGTTTTGGTTTTTATTTTTTTCCTTTTAATTTTTAAACATAATTCTTAAGGTACACCTTCCCAGCAGAATAGCTTGGCATTTACATGTGCAAATCCCAGGTTTAGCTGCAGCAAAAGGAAACAAGTGAAAAAGCTGTCAATGGATCTCATATATCACCTTATTTTTGGTGAGCAGCATTTAGGTGTATCAACTTTGCTCTAATATCTTAGCTATGCTGACACCAGCATTTCAGCTGGTGTCAACACCCATGAATCCAGAAGGACCACAAATGTGCACATGAAGAGTTCAGATTTTGTATGAGATTCTGGAGTAGGACGGCAGGGGCAAGGTCACATTCAGTGTGGGCCACGTGTCTTTTATCCTAAGTGTGAAGTAGAGAAAGAGTACATACCTTTCACGTCCCACTTCTTTGTAATGGAGAGAGGGTTACCCTACACCTCCCTTTCCCTGGCCAGGACGCTCCAGGAGCTCAGTGCTGCTGGGGAAAGTGACTCAACACAGAAGGTCTTTGCCCAGATCTGTGTCTTTACACTGGCCGTGGCTGGACTTCTGTTTGGAAAACAGAGCTAAACCATTTTCTCAAGGGAAATGAAGGAAGCAGAGAACTCATTGTGGCTGACCCTGGTGTCCTCTTTCTCTGGAATAAATGTCATAGCAAGATCTCTTAGTCTGAGCACCTCTTCAGTTCGAATGCTTCAAAGGGTCAATTTTCCTCTCTGTGATTGTAAAAGCTAAGTGCTTTCCAGATCCTTTGCAAACTGTGTTCTGGGCTAGTGCCATTTGAAGCATGGTTTTTAACAGCTTGATGGCAGGATTTAGAAAACTTCTCAGGTGGCCTTTCTTGTGATGGAGTAGCTCAGCAGTGGGCAACTCCATCACCAAGATACAAAATGTCTCCCAGAAGGCTAATTTGGAAACTAGATTTTAGTGCTGCACATCATCAGTGACATCATTTACTCCGGGATTTGAGCTGCTTGAGTGGAACCATCTTGAAGAAACTGTGCAGAACCGCAGTGTCTGGCTGGAGACCCTTTCCTCCTGCTGTTCGATAGGCTCGTGAACCTATATTTTCTCAGCAGCTCCTCTTTCTGAGTGAACACCTCATTTCAGTGCTGATGTGGCACAGCTTCAGATCTGGTCGCAGCTGGAAGCTCAGCTGCAGTGAGATAAAGACCTGGGATGCTTGTTTAAATGCACAACCTCTCAAGGGCGTCAGTAGGGTTATGGCAGCAGACAACTGCCAGGGCACCAAGATTTCCTTGTCCCTCCATCCTAAGGCTTTCTCATCTCACGTCTCATTGCCTCCATTTCCTCATACATGAACTAAGTTTAGCATGAAGACATTATCTCCCTTCCCGGAGTGATGTGAGGCTGATTTAGGCGTGTTTATACAGCTCTTTGCAAATGTGGATAGCTTATGGTGTAGGTTACTTCGGGCTGAGGGGGATGATGGAGTTAATGAGATTTCTATTCAGGAAACTGTACCTTTTGAACTACCAAGCGATGTGCTCCAGGACTCAGTGTAATGAGAAGTGAATCCTACAAGGTGTTGAACACCTCCTGTGAGATGCTGACAGCTCTCAGTGCCTGATGGAAGATTGTCACAGGAATCTGGCTTTATAATCATAAATTTGAAATTTGAAATATAATCTTGCAGAGGGTCTGTGTGGAGGATAACAAAGAAACCTTTCTGGTTCTTAAAAGCTCATGAGAGAGAAAAAAAAAATCCCCTCTTCTTCTGCTGAACCTTTAAAAAGAAAAAAAAAGGAGGAGGAGGGGATAGATGAAATGTGTTTTATCTATTTTACCTACTTTGGCAATTAAGATTGTAATCTAGATGATTACCAGAGCTTGTAATGAGATTATACCCTCCATTAAAAAGAATGCTCCAGTGTTGCAGTGAAGAACGCTTCGGATCTGTTTAGTATGCTATCTGTCTTAGCAGAAAGCAGCAAAATGCATTAAACACACTAGGAGACGATCTTGTAGACATACACTCCCAGTCTAATTTTCAATAGGGTGAGCTGGCATCGGATTTGTAGTTCTCTTCTCATCAGTACCTCTAAGCAGATCCACTTAAAAAATAGTTTCCATAATTCTCAATTGTTCCATAAGTCCCATTTGGAAATAACCCCTCACCCCCTTTTTTTGAAGAACGGAACTTTCCTGAAAATCTGCAGACTGCTATTTCATCACAAAGAAATCCAACAAAGACATTGTTATGAAAAAAATAGTTTACATTTCTGTCGATCTATTGGTTCTACAGGTCTCAGCTTGTAGAGTTGTAGCAACAATTCTGTTTCTGCAGTATAAAGAGAGACTGAAAATCAAGTGTAAAAATAGCTGGTTTATGCTGGGCTTTGTTGGTTTATAAAGGTTGCTGAAATGCTGCTAGAAGGCAAAGCTGTTTCTGTAACGGCTTCTTTCCCTGGCTATCCATCAGTGGAGTTTTTAGTAAAAGTAAATAGCAATATCATAGTGGATAGTACATAAAAATCATCTCAGAGGAGATGTGGAGTGAAATGGCTTTTCTGCCTTTACAGTGTGGGTAGAGCAGTGTCATCCCTTTCAAATCCAGGGACAAGCACAGGGCATGGAGTTCATCATATAGGTGCTTCTTTCTCCTGCTTCTCCCAAACCTGCCAGCCTTTACTCTCCTGCAGGTGCTGTTACCTTCCTAGGAAGTGTAGCACGTGCAATACTACGATGACCTTTCCCTGGTCCTACTGTGCAGTTTATGCACCATTAGGGCAGGCACCAGGATCTTTATTTCAGTAGCAAAGCCAAGGAGGACTGATTTTTTTCAGCACCGAGGTCATCTGCAAGATGACTTCTGGAAAAGCTTGCTGTAGCTGTTTTAAGAAACTATTACCTTCCCCACAATACCTGCACCTTCTCTCGTTAGCAAGAGAAAGCCTGCCATGCTCCAGCCGCTCCAGCTCATGGTCTCTTGTACGAGCTTAGCACACTGAAAAAGTGGGTTTGCATCAAACTGCTGGGTGTTGGGCAGCAGTGGCAGAGGTGCAGGGGCACGTGTTCCCGTAGCGCTGTACAAGGCAGTGACAAACAGCTGAGGAGCAAGAATATCCTAAACTGGGCAGCTGTTTAGGCAGAGAACGTGAGACAGAGCTGCAAGTGCGGTTGTTTACTGACCTCAAGACAGAGACACTTTTATTTAGGTTGAAAGCAGGCACTGACTTCAGGAACTAAATTTGGCCTGTACGTGTAGGAAGGTGCACAGCCTCTCGATTCGGGGGCACCGTCTGCAGCCAGTGTTTCTGTGTGTCAGCGATTAGGGGCTGATTCTTCACCAGTGTGATCACTGGTGATTTCTCTGCTGGTTTCACCAGGAATAACATCAGAATCAGTGCGAGAAAAAAGGATGTTTGCTTCCATGATGTTTTGTTTTGGTTCCTACATATTTAAAAAACTTAATGATTTTCTTCAAAAAATGGCTTGGTCTTTGTCTTACTGAGATCGATGAAATAAAATTAGTTGAATGTGAGGAATAACTTTATTCATTAGATACTCCTTAGTTTCAGTAGAATTTTGAGTTTTTAGAAAACTTTCAAACCTAAGATCAGATTTGGTACCTGGAATAACTGGCCCAGTTATATCTGCTGTGCTCCAAGTCCTGTGAGGAGAAGGGAGTTGGACTCGATGATCCTTATGGGTCCCTTCCAACTTGAGATATTCTATGATTCTGCCTGACAAATTGTGACTGGTTATTAGTTGAACCTTGGGCATAAAACTATTTTGGTGTCAGTGGAATGGAAAGTGGAAGATGTGAGGGAAAACCCGGGGAACTACAGGCCAGTAAATCAAACATCCGCACTAGGCAAGATGATAGAAACTATAATAAAGTGTAACATTAGCAGGCATGTGGGTAAATATGATATATTGGGGAAGAATCCCTGTGGCATTTATAGAGTTGTGCATCATAAATCTAACCTTTGAAGGAGTCAATAACCAAGTAGACAAGGGAGATTCAGGCGATACTTGGGTTTCTAGAAGGCCCTTGACAAGGTTTCTCATCAAAGACTTTTAAAGAAACTGAGCTGCAACAGGATGAAAGGAAAGGTCCTTGCATAGATGAAAGAGTGGTTAAAGGCACAAGAAAAAAGGGTAGGATTAAGCTGTCAGTTTTGTCAATGGTGGAAAGCCCCACTGGTGTCCCATAGACATTCATGGTCGGCATGCACAGTTCAGTATTTTCATGGTTGGTTTAGGAAAGGATGTAAATAGCAAGATGACAAACTTTGCTCATGATACTAAACTATTAAAAGTTGTAAAATGAAAGCTCATTGTAAAGAACTTAGGTAAACTCTCATGATACTGGACAAGAAAGAATATAAAATAACACACATGGAGAAAAACTTATGAAGAACAGGTTATGGAATAGACATTGCTCATCAGAAATGAGACCTTGGGTTTATAACCAAGAACTTGGGAAAAAAAACTCCAAGAACTCTATGAAAAAACCAACACCATGTTCATTAGAAACCAAAGCTGTCTGTTACAAATTTTTAGGAGGATAATAGAGAATAAAATATTCTATGTGGTGTATGCAGCCTCATGAGAACAAAGTGTGGTTTTGGTATTCCCGTCACTAAAATGATACAATAGAACTGGAAAGGAAGCAGAGACCTGCTTCCTTTGGTGATCAAAGGGGTGATCAAAACTATGAAGTGGCTTCTGTTTAAGCAGCACCTAAAAAGCCTAACGGCAGAAAAGGTTGTAGGACCCAAATGTTTATATAGTTTATGAAAGAAAGATGCACTGAGGATTATTACGTACAAAGATACTTCCATTGCTGAGCAAGTTCATGAACCATAGGGTGCTAGAGACTGAGCTATATAGAGCAAAATATAATTTACATGCTTGCTTGGTTCTTACACCCTTCACCTCGGCGGTTGGAAGTACAATATCGGATTAGATGGACCTTTAGTCTGACTTTACAAGAACACTCCTACTGACTTGATGCCTCCAGATGTGAAACTTAGATGGAGTTTAAGCTGGTTTTGGTTTGTTGCCTGAGGTCAATGAGGGATCAGGAGCAAAGCTGGGTGTGGAACATTGAAAATCCTTTCTTCACCTCTAAGCCTTGTAATTATTTCATTTTTAAATTATATTACAGATCCAGGTTTATAATCAGCCTTGAAGAGAAGCCAGAGTACATACTTTAGTTTGGTGTAGTGACACAATTTTAGGAAAAAACTTCTTTCTTTTTTTTCTTTATTTGCAATAAAATAATAAAGACAAAATTTCCAGTGGGTCTGACCTGCAATTTTCATAGAAACCTGAGATTCTTCTCATATTGCAATCCTAAGAGTTCACAGTTTAAGACAGCTAGTGGTCAACCCCTCCCCCACTCCTCCACTCCCTGAAGACAATGATGTAGCAGTACACTCTCTGTAGAAATAAGGCACAGGGAAACAAAATGTCTGTCACTAGGTTATACAGAGATCCCATGGCAAAAAAATAATATGCTTCTGAAGTGGCCTGGGGATGTTGTCCTGACTGGGATGCATTCCCTGAGGACCTGTCTCAGCCCTCTGAAACAGCGTAATTGCAGAGTACAACTGTGGCTCAAAGTCACCTTGGTCTCGGCTCTTGGGCTGCAGGTCCTGTGCTGTGGCTCTTGGAGAACTTCCCCTGGGGAAGGCTTTTTTTCCTGCCACTGATTTTAGTGAGACCTGGTTCAGGCCCTCTGTGATCTCTTTTACACTGTATTGATTGTTGCTGCACCGCAGCAAATGATTAAGAGGGAAGGGATAGTGCAGTAGCCATGAACTGCCCCAAGCAAAAGTAATTTTTCTCTCCTTTCTTTTTGCAGTAACTGTGAATTTCTTACTAAACCTGGGAATAAATCTGTCTAGATCAATTCTGTCTCACTGTCACCTGTGGCAATATGCTCCCTTTGTGTTGTTCCCATCAACTCAGGGGATATTGTTTATTGGAGATTTTTAATAGAGAAAGAATAAATGAATGTACATGATATGGGGGAAATCCATCAAACACATATGAATCTGTAAAGTCTTTTGTGGGGGGACACAAATCTGCATTTCCGTAAGTGATACTCCTCTACTCTGTTAGTATTTACTCACTAAAAATGTATGCAAAAGATTTATCCATCACATGTCGACTTAGGTGGTTTTGTGACTTTGCCATTATGATAGTTTTTCTTTTAATTCTCCATACATTGTTGTGGTCTGTGGTCTGATCTCTGCATATTCAACTCCTGCATTACTCTGCTGGCTTGATTTGAGTTACTTCTGAATTATACATTTGTAAATAAGAGAAGAATTAAGCCCTGGAAGTTTATTTTCAATTTATTATTTTCTGCTCTAGAAGTTTCATCTGCAGGGCTTTACAGCATGCTGCTGTCTGTTTAGTTTCATGTTGGTGGGATTAGTCCTGTTAATCATTGCCCTGACTTCTTTTTTGAAGTGTAAGCTTTATTGTACTGCTTTAAAAGTTGTTATCCACTTGCAGATTGAAATTCCCAATTTCAGGTACAAAGGTGACTAGAACTTGGTATGAAGGTTTTAAGAAACCTATTAAAAAAAAAATTACCCTAAGCATGGTTGTAGTGTGTAGACATTGAGCGGATTCTCACTACTCTCTTAGCATCCAACCTCCCAGGTCAGTCTCCTTCGGATGCCCCTGTACTTAACAGAGAACCTCCTCCAGGCAGCAATTCAAAGCTCTGGAGTTAGGCTTTTTCTCTGCATTGCCCTCTGAGGAACCCCTCCTTTCTGCCCAATCAAAAGGGAAACTGATGGAGGCTTTCCGCAGCTGAGAGGTGTGGTTTTTTTTCTTTCTGAACCATGAAGTCTGTTCCTGGAGAGATGAACTCATGCTCACCTGTGTGATTGAATACCCAGCTCTGAGGAAGGATGCTCTTGAGCAAGGAGGGAATCCATACACATCTCAGCGGCCGCGAAGCTGCACCTTGCAGTTCTGCGCTTTGGCAGGATAATGGAGAAAAGAGCAATGCTCAGACATGATATCTACCAAGGGTACAGGTCACAGAGTAATCTTCTATCATTTCATTTTTCATCCTGATGCCTTGCAAATAGAGGCTGGCTTGAAGCTTGGAGCAGAGGTTCTTATAGACTCCCAGATTAATTCTGTGCTGTTTTTTATTATTTTGTGTGTTCTTACTCATTAAAGAATATCTTCTGTCTTTGAATTTTCTTTCATTTCTGAGGTAGATGGATATATACCCATGTTCTTACAGGCCATTAGCATATGAACTAGAGGGCCATAGCTCATCACAGGGCTGGGGCAGATATTGGGCCACCTTTCTGAATTGTTCTAGTACAAAAGTAGCCCTGGGAAAAAATGGAAACTCTTGGTCTGCTTTCTCTGGACTATTCGTTACTCTATACTTTTCTCATGTCCCTCTCTGATTTACCCTCCTAAAGATAAGCAATCCCTGTCTTTAACAAATCTGTATTTTGTTATCCTCCTTCAATCCCTACAATTGCAGAATTCCCTTTTGAAGTGCTGTAACAAACACTGCATACCCTGTTCCAGGAACGACTATGCAATTGGTTTATTATGCATCGTGTGTCTTGCACTACTCTTTATGCTGTTCCACATGCTTGCAATGTCTAGTCAACATTTTTTTTAATCTTTTTTTTTCTTTCCTGTAGCTGCATATTGAGCTGAAGTCTTCATTGGGCTGTCTTGGAAAAAAGAATCTTTATTTCATTGAAACAAATAAGTTTGAAACTTTTGAGGTGTATGACTAGTTGATTTTTTTTCATGCAATGTGCCTTATTTTGTATGTAGGTCCATTGCTCCCTAGCATCCATATTGTCCCTGGTGTTTAAATGACATAGGGATGGGAACTTTCAGAAGAGTAAAATGCTGACAGTTCTGCCTGAAGGCTAAGGGATACTGTAGGGTCTCAATGCTATCCCATGTAGTAAAACTGACTTGTTTTGCTGACACAAGATGATGGCTACACACCCATGCTTTTTGGGCAGAGTTCTTTTTTCTGCAGCTTCCGTGATAGATTACTGTGTGCCAGCTGTCAGAGCGTGGTGCTGAAAATTTCTCATTTCATCAGAGAAGCAATGTCTGTCTCTGGGCTACTGATTCATAAAATGAGGAACCATTTGTATTTTACATAATGCAATGATACAATAGGTACTGAGAGAAATGTGAGTTGAATTGTTGAAAGCATCTGAAAAATGGCAATAATTTTATGGTCAAGATTTAAATGTCACTGGAAAAGTTCAGATTCTGACCTGTCTTGGAGTGTCCAGCCTTAAACTGCCTTTGAATAGCAAGCAGCTGATAGGAAGAATAAATTTGTTTAAAATGAAAGAACACAAATTTGAAAGGGTTCCAAAGAAAAGCGTGACACTTGCTGGCTAAAAACCCTACTCAGCATTCAAAATGTGAAATGCCAGTTCTAATGATCAGAGCTATCTCCCTTATTGCAATAGAAATGATGGTTGCAGTTATGATGGGCCAAGTATAGGAGAGGAAGCCTGTAAGTGGAAGCGCTGTCCTTATTACACCAACTGGTATATTTGGGAAATCATATCTCAAATAAAATTCCAGGCACACAAACTCTTCCTCAGATCTCTTCTGTATTGAGTGGGTGGTTATTCCAAGACTGTTCTTAGTTTCAGAACGTACTAAGTGCCAGTTGATTTCCTCTGGCAGTGAATTAGTTCAAGAAACATGAAAAGCGATTTTGTGTCCCAGACTATCTGTGTTGCATTTTGGTTCCCCAACTTAACTCCCCATACAAAACTGGCTTAGCTAAACATTAAAGACAAACGTGTATCTTGGAATATACTTTGGAGCAGCTAAAATGACAAAAACTTTCAGAAACAACTAAGTCAGGATTACTGTGCACCTTTTTTTGTTGAGATACTATTTTGTCCCTATTTCTGAATATGCTAAACAGCCCCGAATTACTATTGCAGGTTACTTGTAATCTTACAATATTATTATAACATAAAAAGTAGAGGAGGTTAGAAGTTCTTCTCTGAGTCTTGCAACTTAACAGTTGATAAAAATGGTTTGTTTCCAATGATTTTACATGTACTGTTTACATGCTGCTGCCGTATCTGGTTTTTTTGTTTGTTTCTAGCTTTCCAGTCACTGAGAACTGATCTGATGCCTAAAACCCAACTTTCTCAATGCCAGCCCAGGAGTCAATTTGTACTGTCAAGATAGTAAAAAAATCTGTCTCAGCTTCACATAGCCAACTAGCACCATTGAACATGAGGTTGATGTAAAAAAAGTCATTCGCCATTTAAATTTTTGGGTTATGATGGGAATTATCAAAAGCCAGACACTAAAAAAAAAAAAAGCTGACACTAACAAAGCCTTTTCTGTGGATTCTGCTTCATTGGAGAGCTGCTGCTTAACTTGCATTACTGCCAGAAGACTGCATCCAAATCCACGTGGATGGGGGAAGGGGATGGTTGGTCAAGGGTTGCTCCTTCTTCCTTGAATCGTGTAGGCAAGGAAGGCAAATTAAAATGCTGGATGCCCGAGCTGCCCCTTGAGGGAGATTTCCTCTCGTTCGTTTGCACATGCTGTCGTACCAACCTTGCTGCTCATGCACAGGATCCGATATTGCTGTGCAGTGCTGAGTGCACCTCACCGAAACCAGACACTGTCCCTCTCCCTTTTGGTGCTATGAAGTGGCAAATGCAAACAGAGATTTCCTGTCCTTGTAAGTGATCCTGAAGGCACTGATTCAATGAAGGGAAAAAGCTTGGCAACTCCATAGGTCTGAATCTTTCCCTAATTTTTGGCCTCGATGCTTTTTATCTCTCAGCAATTGCTCTACTTGCTTCCTAATTCCTTTCTCCTCAAGGCTCAGTGAGGCACAAAGGGAGGAAGTGCAGGAAGCCAATGCTGCTCTTGAAGTGAATTACATCTCTTTCATTTTGTTCTGTTATGTACAATTTGATCTTTCTGATCAGTGATATATCCTGAGGGACTTACAGTACTGTGCTCCATGGCTCACGATGGGAGAGGTTGCAGGCTTCAGGAGCCATGGCACACAGCACAGCCAAGGTCCCTCTCCTTCTGTGCTTACAAGCAAAGCAGATGAAGACATCTGCTTTCACTGACTGAAGAGAAAAGTGGTTGCATTCATGGGCATTGAGATTATCCCAGCTGGTTAAATTTGGAGCCAGCACAAAATGACATTGTAATTTTAATTTTATTTTTGCCTTTAGTTTGACATTTAGTACACGAGCAAAAATACCCTGGCTGTGGTTAATCATTCCAATTTAAGGAATGACTTTGGGGAAACCACATCTAAGAATCATTCACAAGATACAGAACAGGACAGAGTGAAATGCTATTTATCTGATGCGTGAGGAAAATCTAATTAAACTGTTTGCTCTATTAAAGTAAACAAATGCCTCCATAAAAATGTCTTTTGTTGGTATTCTGTAGTGCTTGTCAAGTTATTCTTACAGGGCTAATTGGGAATCCAAAGCAGCTTCCCCATGTTACGTTATGAGCTGTTGTTGGCTGGTCCAGGGGTCAGGCATTAGTCTGACAAGAAGGAGACCGGCTCTGTTGCTGCCTTGCTATGAAAGCTGGGAACACTGATTTTACCTTGTTGTGTTTATCCCTCTGCCTATCTTGTGCATTCAGACAGATTCCTCATCAGGGCAAGAACTTGGTTCCTGTTACGGTGCCTGGCACAAGAAAGTGTTTGATTGATGTTGGACATCTTAGGTTTTCCAGCCAGATAAAATCATGCATGATGTAGACTTTATCTGGACCCTTAGAGAGGTACGAGGTTTCAGAGGAAAGCTTAAGAGAAAGCCACTAGCGCTGAAAAATCATGAGGAGTGAAATGCATGCAGACAGATGCTCCGCAACATCAGGGTCAGGAACGGGAATGGTGCGGCTGTTGGGGGAAGGCGGCTGCTCCCCGCTGCGTGACATGGAGCTTGCATGTACCAGCCAGCACTGCTGGGTCAGAGGAAGGGTGGGTTAAGGTTCCTTTAGGACTTTCCCCAGGCTAATATTTCCACTGGACATGCCAGCCAGTATCACACTTTTCAGGGGGCAGTATTGGTTATTAGAGCCTTCGAGGGAAAGGGGCACACCAGATAAAATGAACCAAAACCCTGCAGTCAGTGGGTGCATTTTATTCCAGATTTACTGCTGGTCTTCAGTGGCCGTGCAAAGAAGGCTGGCTGAGCAGCTCTCCTCTGACACATAATTTGGAGAGCAAGGTAAAGGGCTTAGGAGAAAGCTGAATATTATGTGGACAATCACCCTGGCTCTGCAGCACCAAAAATACCATTTAAATAGAGTAATAGAGCTGATTTAGTGCAGAGTGGCACTCTTTATCGCTGCTGCACACAGTTAACAAGCAGCCTAGGACTTAAAGTGTGTGCAACTATTAATAAACAAATGACCCAGCTAACAAGCAGCGTGATCCAGCACCACGCTGTGAGCTCCGTGGAGAGGTCTGGGGTTGGAGCTAATGGAGTAGACTCCTCTCCTCTTGTCGCCTTTCCTATGGCTGCTGAGATTAAGAAACACTTCAAATGGGAAAACTTAAAGCTCAGAGTGCCTTTTTAGCTGTACAAGGTGACAATCCTACCTTCTACTGGCATTTTTAGGAAAATTTTTAAGCATCCAATGCAAAATTTTTAAGCATCCAATGTTCTCACAAGGACTGGGGACCATAAAATGCATATGGCGTAGCAAAATACAAGTTTTCTTTCTTTTACGACCTCATGACCGTCTGCTGGGCTCTGCAATTCCATCCCTGAGAGTGAAAGCAAGCTGACTACTGGAGGCTGTGGGTTATTTATGGTCCCACGGCCTGTTATCTGTACAGGTACTTATCTCTAGCAGTTGGTCTAAGGAAAGATACTACCTCAACTTACAGCCCCTGCCTCCCAAGTATTTACCTGACCTTTGTCACTGATACCCAGGCACCAAACCACCAGAACTTTAATCTTTATAACGCCTAAGTGAGATAGGAAGAGGTGTTTTGTCTGTGTTGAAGGAAAGAAGGTGTCACGTTCTCATTGCTACATCACAGCTCCTGCCTCGAGTCACCAGGAGAAATCATAACACCCAAGGTGGGTGCACTGCCCTATTGCTCCCCACTGTGGCTACAGCTGCCTAACCCAGGTGATGTGACTGCTTCTCTCTGCCATTTTGGGAATCTTCGGTACACAACAGCTGGCCTGAACTGCTTGAACGTCATAGGATTCATGATGCCTAATTTTGGGCCCTTCTGGTTGGTGGCCTGAACGTGGCCCTAAATAACTGGCCAAGGTCATACAGGAAATCAGTCTTGTTTTCCAGCTTCCCGGACGGATTTCCTAAAAATTGCATCACTTCTGTTTTTCATTGCTGTTGAAATATTAGTTATGGGATGTCCGAAAAGGGGAGCTGTGTTTATTGCTTCTTTTTCCTTTTTCACCTTGTTCTTCTTTGTCTTTTCTTTTTCAGTGCTCAATTAACTGTTTAACCAAACTACAAACAAGTTCTTTCTATTCACAGGAGAAAAGCCAGGTCTGAGATTTAAGTATAAAGAGGATTATTTTCTTAAGACTACAGATCATCAAAGGCAGATAACAAAAAAGCAGAATAATCTAGGTTCATCTCTAAATGTATTCTACCAAAATACAATGTTTACCTGGCATTGTGACATAAAAGCCAAAAATATTGAAAAGCAACTATTTATCACTGGACAAACATAAAAGCTTGAAAGGTTAAAACCAATCAATTAACAATACGCGGACAGGCTCAAGGTACGCAAACTCTGCTTCATCATTTCATACATTTTCTTGTTTATGCAGCTCCACAGAGAGGAAATCATTGGCTTGGCACTCATTGATTTAAAAATCCTTTTTTGTCAAGCTGAGGTTTGCTGTAAGCAGAACCCAAAGTACAAAGTCTTAATCTGATCTAAATGCCAAAAACCCTTTTACTGTGTGCTTGAATAGCCCTGTTTAGACCTGGAAAAATAGAAACTGTTATCTTGTAATTTTTAATTTCAGCGTACAAGTCATAACCCAGTAAAGCTCCTGCATCAATCCCAAAGGTCCAGCTCAAGCAGAGGACCTAGATACTGCATTGCTTGATACTACACCTGTTGAAATACAAGTTCAGTTTGGCTTTATGACAGAAGCAATATTTATTATGAGCCTTTTTTCTTTTTCTAGAATGCTCATACCCATGCACAGGTAGATCAAGAACTGTCGTATTTCTGGCCAAACTGCCTGTAGATGAGTTTTGGGAAAAGGGCAACAATTTCAACGTCATTTTGGGTTAACAGTCTCTAGAATTGCTTGAATAGTTTCAGTTCATCCACTTCATGTCAGTAACAGCCTCTAACTATTTCTTCCCTGGGACCTGCCTTGCCTGAATGTTCAAGATAACCCGTGCCCCCTCAGTGATCCGCTACTCAACACTTTGCCCTATCGTCCTTGGGTTCTCTTTACCCTCGCTGTTCAACAAGGCCCTCAGAGCTTTTTACTGTATATTGAAGGCATGCTGACCTATTTGTGTTCACCCTGAAGTCAGTCCTTACCCAGCCAGAGCCACCTGAGCTGTCCATCCTCTATGTGGTACTGGTGAACCTGCAGCAGGGACACCCAAGTTGTACTTCCCAGACCAGCAGCTGGTCCCTTCTCTAGGAAGCAAGTCTGATCTCTGTTTCCACAGCTGGCTCTGAGGACAGGCAGGAGGCAGGATGCAGGTGGGAAGAAGTCAAGAGTAGGAGAGGTGAGATGAGCATGAGCTGACTCCTCATGTTTCTCCACTCACATGGATGTAGCAGAGAACATGCTGTGAGGAGAAGGGAAATTATTTTGTCATAGTCTTTGTTTCTGGACTTGGAGGCTTGCTCAATGTTCTCTAAGGGCTGACATAACAAAGTTTCAATGTAGTGGTTAGAAGGCTTGAACATGGCCACAGCCTTAATATCAGGGTTTGGAGACAGTATGTTGGAAACAGTTGTGAGTTTGGCGGGTACCTAAAGATTGGACATTAAAGCCCAACAGCTGTAGTCAAGCTCAGCTAAGGCAAAAAATGTATTTCACTTGTATGAAGCTCCAGAGATGTTTTGCAATAATCTGGATACAAATTACTCTTAAGCTGCATAGACACTTCTGTGCAAATGCAAGCCTCAAAATATGTGGCTGGGTTGTAGCTGGAGGGTTGGCTGGGGCTCAGCAGACAGGTTCAGTGTCCTGGCCTGCTGCAGAAACACCTTGGGTGCATGGTGCAAGCCCAGATCCTCATAAAGATTAAGATGCTTAACTCTCACTGTGCTAATATTTGGGACCCCAGCATTTAAGAGCCTTTGAGCTCTTGGTCCTCATATCTGTCTGCCTGAGCATGTCAATAGCTGTATTTTGAGGAAGCAATAGTTCTATCCCTGGGGAGGAGTGAGGGATGTGAGGACTAAAGCTAACTGGTGCGAAGCGCCCTCATGGTGTTGCAGCAATGGTGGGGTCCATGCCAGGTATAAGATTGAACAAACAAACTAAAACACTGTGTGGTGAGAGGCATAAACTAGTGGGTTAAAATGAATGTCGTTGGCATGACGCACTGTAAAGAAACTGCATTGATTTCTGCCCTGTTCTTATTTTTCTATATTGAGTTTATTCTCTAAATGAACTTGATGTTAACGCTCTTACAAAAGCAAGGCTCTACCTCGGTGGACATTTTGCATGCATAAAGACTCACCTGTCTTGTAATCGGTTTTGTGCTCTTCTCGCTCTCATCCTAAACAAATCCATTCAGATTCTCAAAGCTCTTTACTCATGTAAACCCGTCATGTAAGCCGATGAGAGTTTTACCTGAGTGAAAGGAGGTGGAAAATGCCTGTGTTCATTTTCTGGTAGTGGTGGTGGTGTTTGAGGGAAGTGCTTAGCCTTGGTTTGTTGCTGTGCACCGCTGAGTCAAAGAAAAGAGATTCATGGAACATAAAATGTCATGGGAGCTCCCAGCCTCTAGCCAGATCCTGACAGGCAAAAGTAACCCTGAGATATCAAATAGCGTATTTTTTTCCAATGCAACTGAAATTCCTCATGAAGATTTTGCTAGGCTGGGGCAGGGACCTTCCCCTCTGTACTGTGTACAGTATTGTGCACAGAGGTGCTGGGACTGGGGACTCTTGGCAGTACTGGACTACAAAGAATAGCCAGGCTAGGGTGACGAAGCATGTTAACTAGCTGAGTTTTAAGTCTATGTCAGGGCTTTTCAACCCTTTCATGCTAACTCAATTAAGCTAAGAGGTTGGAAAAGAAATCACCCTGTTTGTCCATCAAAGCAAAGGTCTGAATGAATTTCAGACCCAGCCGATTACAGTAGCATTGAAACTCACTTAAATGCCCTAGGAAAAATGTCTGCTTTATTTTAGAACATGTTTGGTTCCAAATGATGCATTCAGCCCCAAAGAGCCATTTCTGAAGATGCAAAACTGTGGGTAGTAAAAAATTTGGCAAGTATCAGATCATTGTGTGAGCTAATAATTAAAGGAAAAAGCATATGCAGATTATGAAAAAGCACTGCTGCAGTAGCAGGTTTTTTTGGCAGGCTGTCAGGGATCATTCAGCATGTTTTTTGTGTATTTTTAATGCCCTAACACACACTTTGAACTTATGCAGTGCAGAGGGTCTTGCTGAAGATCACTGAATGTTACTGTAAAAGAGAGGGAATGGAGATCAATCGCTATGTGCCATTTCATATCGGTGAGGGGAGGCAGCTGGCCAAGGTGGATGTTTTTTGATCTACAGCCTGCTTTCTTTGGTACTTAAATATTGTTATGTATCAAACCATGCCAAGGCAGTTTCCTTGTCTTTTTTTTTGCCAGACTTTCCCTTTTTAGACAATGAATCCGTTTATGTTACCTCTGAGTGTCCTGAACCGGCGGGGAGTGAGTTGGGAGGCACAGATTTTTGCTAAGTAGGCATATGGTGCTTTTAGGTTGTGGTTAAACATAGATGGTACAAGAAACACATGTTAACAATAAAGATGTTAAGTGGGTACCAATGGACTGGGCTGATTGCTAAGAACAGATCTCGCAGTCATAAAACAGTTTAGAGCCTGAAGCACTTGGGCCAGAGCACTAATTATTACACATTTTAAGTCTATTGTCTTGGCTCTGGGAAATGTATTATTTTTAGTGATTTTCATTACGTGTTGGATTTAAAAATAGACTGAATTACAGCCGGTCGTTGTTCTGTTGGGATGAATTATAGTTTGTTGAGGCAACTGCTTATTTTGTCTTGTCCCATGGCATTATGTGAAGCCAGACAATAAAAAAAGGAAATATGAGTGGCATTAACCTTTTGAAGTAGAAGGAAAAGGAGCCTTAATGAAATAGAGCAAATCAGGCAATTATATTGCAGCTCTTAGTTATCATATAAAAAAGGCAACTGTCCCCTACATAATTTAACCCTTTACCTCCTGCTGTGGAGGTATATGCAACAGAAACACAGATGTCTTTCTGCTAAGTAACTGATTGGGGCTTATTAACAGGGCTAGGAAGAGATAACTTATTTAGAGATACACAAAGGAGCAGAGTTAAGTTGATGTTGGGTGTCTAATTTCTGCAGTTCTTCCTGTCTGATGATGCAGCCCTGAGTTATAAAAACTGACTTTTTCACAAATTTCTCCCCCCCGTCCCGTTTTTTCCTTCTCTTCCTAAAGGAAGGTAGTAGCCTTGTTAATGGGGGTGGTACTGTTCTCTGTCCACAGTTATTTGATTTTGACTTCTTCAGTCTGGCTGGGTGGTATTTTAAAGACCCAAGTGTTTTTCAAGTATGTTAAGAATACAAGCTCCCAAATAGGTCCCACAGGCATTTAAAAAACCCTCCCACTTCTTTTGCTGAGGGCATGATCAGATGAACTGCTCTGAAAAGTGCTGAGCCAAATGAAGCTATCTCCCTGCTGGGCCTTCCCACCCTGCTCTTTGTGAAGGTTGTCTCCGATTTGGTTTTGCAGGTTTAACCATTTGTCTGATTACTTCTCACCCACTTCAGTAAGGAATCTGAGTTAAAAGGCAAAACCACCCCCCTTTGACTTATTTTTTTTTAAATGAGGTTATTATTTTTTTTAAGACTTTTTCTCTTGATTGGGATCATTTTACAGATCTGGGTTACTGAGTGAAGCTTGCAAAGTCCTAGGAATTACTGCTTGCCCACATCAAAGACACTCTTGGTGGATAGGAATACCTAAAGACCAGGGCAGGGGATCCTCTTTTTTTTTTGTTAAAGGACCCCCCTTAAACTGTTTTGCAATGTGAGAATTAGGAGGCTGTAACTCAGAGTTTCTTATCTGTTTATGACTTAGTAAAACATCCCTTTGTGTTTGACAGCAATTAAATTCATACCAGTAAGCAAACTGCAAGTCAACACTCTTTCACTGAAGCAAAAATCATTATCTTCCATCAGTCTCAATCCTCCCATACTCAGGCTAAATGTAATTTCTGTTGAACAGAGTGGATCCAGGTTGACTTACTGCCACTGTGGTCTGGCTTGTGAGGCAAAACCAATCTTCAGGATGCTGTCCCCATAGTGTAGCTGTCCCTGAAGTGCCACAGCCCAGGACTGAACACTGCCACGAGGCTGCACGTCCCAAAGCACTTCCTTTTGCAACAGGTTCTCTTAATCCTAGCTGTTCGTATTGTTGGTGTCAAGAAACGATAAACACCCTTCTTGTGGAGAGGATGGCGCTTAGTACAGAGGCAAAGGAACGTGCTCTTGTGAAGATGCTGAGAAAAAGGAGACAGGGTTTTCACTTCCAGCCTCCAGTCTGATAAATCTCCCATGTAAACTGCATTGAATGCAGCTTCTGTGGTCGAGGAATGAAAATCGAGCATGAATTTGAGCTGATAATCAGTGAGTTGATGTTCAATGAAGGAGAGTGCCTTGATTTAAGTTGTTGGCCTGGCATTTATTTTTAATGTGTGATCTTGCTTCAGTTGTCAGCTCTTCTGTTTGGCCTTGGGCCTCAGTTTCATGCCAGAAAAACAAGATGGTGATTATTTCCTTTGCCTGTCTTGTAAACTGGGGCAAGACCTGACTCTTCTGTTAACACAGCGCTTGGCAGGAGAGGTTGCTGATCTACACTGGGGCCATTTGGCGTTGCTGTGGTTCAAGTGGAAATATGTAATTATGTACTTTTAAAGGTGGATACCTGAATTAGGCCCCCTAAATCCCTGGTTAGATATCTTTGATAGAGATAAGTTGTTTGGTTTCCTGAGCAGGTGAGTGCTCATCTGCAGTTCCTACCACAAGAGCCCTCTTGACTCATCTGAGGTGAGTGGAGAAAGAGATAGTTTCATCTTCAGAGACTCTGCCTACAGCAAGCTCTTCCCATTGAAGAAGATTAGGCATCCACCCAAGACCTGTATCCGTGTGTGGATGCATGTTTGATGCGTGCTCCTTCTGGATTTGTTCCAATGCAAAGGTTTTCACAGAACAATTAAAATGCAAATGTAGATGCAAATTGTGACAGACTCAAACGGCAAACTTAGCTGTGGAAGGATCATAATACGTGTCATATTTGGCATTTCTTTCCCTCTCTCTTCACTGTTTTTGTTTCACCAGGCTATAATTTCCCCACATAGTGATGTTCTCAAAGTCTTGTCAAAACACAAATGGCAGTCTTGTTTCAGAGTATTGGTTCCCCTCTCAAACAAACATTCCCTCTCTGGAGCACAATCCAGCAGGCAAGTGTTTGCGACTGAGAGCATGGCCCACTGTAAGGGTGAAGGGATTACTTGGGAGTACATAGTACTACCTCTCATACCTGGCTCCCATCGGGGCCAGGATGCTGTCTGGTCCCAGCCACTTCAGTACATGAGTGACAGTATTCGAAAGATGACTTACCCTGCCTGGTTTAACTTTGATAGTTTACTGTAAATTAGCAATAGTTATACGGTTAAATTTTTTATATATATATATATAAAAATTATAAACTGGAAGAGTTGCTGTGTGTACCAGCATACACACACATGGAGAAGAAGTGCCTGTCTGATTTCAAACAGACAGTCCAGAGGACAGAAAGAGAAATGGGTGAACGTGCCTGATTCACTCACAAATTCTGTGGAAGGGTTGAGATTTGGACCCACGCGTGTCTTTAGCTCTTAATTCAAATGTCCCGCTCTTACCTTCTCCCTCCCTGCCCAGACTGCAGTGTCGCTGCAGCTTTTAGGGCTGGTGTGAACTGCAGTGGTGTTTGCTGTGATTCCTGATGAGCTTGGCCGTATCGTGAAAGGATAGCTACAGACTGGGTTAGTTGTTCCAGCCTGAAATTTCTTCCAAGCCTTCCTCCATCTCAGCCGCTTCCCTTCCTTTTCAATTATTTTTTTAGACATACTCCCATCCTCAAAGAAAGGGATAAAAATAAAATAAGCTTGGGAACTAACTGTGGAACTATAGAAGCCATTTGCTGCTATTATGTCATATGCTCTGCTTGTGCGTCTTACCCTTGCCCCTGTGCTGTCTGTTGAGACTGCAGGCTCTTGGGGATTCCTTGCCTGCCGTGTTTGTACAATACCGCAGCCGGGCTCCGCTTTTGGTTGGTTTTCAATTACCGTCTTTATAAACATGGACAGAGTGTGAGGTCTGCTGCCCCTAGGGAGGTGACCCGGGAGCCCCTACTGCTACTGAACCTTCTGCACCTGTCCTGTAAGGAAAAAACTGCAGTTTTCAGAGACCTCAATTCAGTGCTGCTTCATGATTTACTAAAGGACAAGACCATACCCTAGTTCTTCACATCTCCTTGTCCTGCTTCTAAATGAAGGAGAACTCTTCAGTAAAGCATTAGAAGTGTGCAAAGATTTAATACCCTATCCAACTTGGACACCTTTACACCAGTGTCCTCTCGACTAGTTCTTACTCTGATTTTGCTGGAGACCAGACAGGCTCATCTGTGGTGAATCTTTAGTTCTAGAATAGTTACGTTACCTTCTGCTCCTCTGCCCAAGGGATACACTAGGAGCATGTTTCAGGTTTCCCACTTCCTATGTTGTTTTCTTGACTGTTATTAGGGGGTCTCCTGCAATTAAGCCTGGATCTCTGCATAAATGTTCCTGGCTCTTCAGTGATTCTACAGCACAAGAGCACTGGGAGACTCTGGATTTTGTGGATAGACCTCACCAGATATTAGCGGAGAAATAAATCTGATTTTTCCTTCCCTGATAGGAATCATCAATACGTGCTTTTGTGATACATCTCGGTCATCAGGCCTGTAGGTTCTTCCATGATAGGCAGGCAATGAAAGCCATTTGTGATCTAGGTATCATATACTATAAATCTCTATTTTCACAGCGATCTGAGATGCCGCCTGGATCTGCAGCACCCAGGCAAGAAAATGCCCGCAGAGAAAACATAGGCTTGTCTGACCTGCCTGTGTTTGAATGTTTTCAGAGGCTAAATACTATGGAACATCTTTCTTCCTTGTATATCCCCTTGGTAGTAGTGGTGTTTTTTCTTCATTAGGATTTCTTCTTTTTAATTTGGCCGGAGATTTTCACAGGGTAGTTTGCATCACAGTGTTGAGATATCGAAACCGGAGATGAGATGGCTGAGTGTAAAAGGGATCTTTCTGCAGTTTAGGCATCTTTCAGGTGTCTGAAAAATATCACTCTGAAATAGTCTTGGACGATTTCTTTTGTACAGCACTTTAGGAACAAAGTGGAATTTTAAAATCTGAACCTGTTTTTGCCACTGATTATTTGCTTGAGGATCATAGAACAATTCTTTTGTCAAACCTTCTACCTGAGGCTTATAAAAGTGAATATAATTGCTTGTTCCTGATGCTACATCAGTCTCAAAGCTACCTCAGTATTTGGCAAAAGAACACTTGGATCTTCAGTTGTTAGAGCGGGATGAATCAAGATGAGACACTATTATCTTTAAAATCAAAAGGAGGCAGCCAACTCCTGAAGCCTCTGTGAGAATGGCAGCTTTCTGTCTGTTTTCTGAAAACAGGAAAGAAAGAAACCCAACCTTTTATTAATAGTTTGATTATAGACAAAAGGACACAGACAACTATTTCAGCATCTACTGTGCACAGATACATGAAACACACTGCACTAATTATACCAGTCAGGGGCTGGTTGAAGGACAGTTAATTGCTTTTCAGAATATCTCAATCAACACAGACAGCAAGACACATGTCCAAGGATTTGAAGAGTCAGCAGTAATAGATGTCTGTGAATTCTCTGTTGCAAAGTAAACCTTTATTTTCACTACAACATGTTTTATAGTGCAATAAAAAAGAAGGAAGTCAATAGCTATATCTAATATAACTGTAGCTGAAAAGATACTTTACCGATTCAATATTGCTTGAAGGGCAGTGTAATATAGGTATTTGACCTTAACCAAGGGCTCACATGCAGGTATTGGGTTCAGGCTGAATTGTTGATGAAAGAAACTGAGCCCAATTGGGACCGAGAACATCTTCAAATTACTTAGATTTCACGTTATTTTTTTACAGAAATATCTTGTCTACTAATTCTCTTTTGCCTTTAATCCTGCTTAGGCCCACTTACTTATTTAATACAGATGTATTTTTATTTTTGCACTAGGAAATTAGTTGCTTTTTGGTGAAATTCAGCCTTCTGTGTTCTTGGTCTTTAAGTTTTGTTCTTTTGTTATTGTCCTAGTTAGTAAAATGGTTGATCTGATTTTCTGTTGTTTGCTTATGATAAAAATATTTTGTCATCTTCCATAGAGATTGTTGGAGACAACAACAACAGAAAAAAAAAGGCAAGAAATGGTTGTGCATGGCATTGTGGTAAACCCTTTTCTCTTGAATTCTGAAGCACAGATGTTCCACAAACATGCTGAAATTGCTATTAGAATGGCTGGGAACACTCATGGTGCATAAACACCTGTATTTTGAGGTCTTTTAGCATTACTTGTAACTTCATCAGTGCCTTTACTGTGACAAATCAGAATTGCATTTTTGCAATTATAGCTGTGTTTTAGTGGAGAAATAATATAGTTATACAAGGTTTGCAGGTGCAATTGCATAGGTTTTCAGGTGTAACTGTATCCTCTCTTGAAGTAGTCCCTGTAGTATTTCTAGACAAGTGTAAGCTTGCTCTGACTGTATGTTAGCAAACTGGAAGCCCTGTAGCTTTAGTCATGATGTTTCTGAAACTGAGCTAAGTCGTCTGAGAGTCTGCATATACTGACTCTGCACTGAGTTAATACAACAAAGAGTCTGCTTATATATGCTTGCAAAAGGCTGTAGAGTTATCCTTGAATTTTTTCCTGAAGGCTCCTAGTGTTGACAGCAACCATGAACATTTTAAAGCTGTCCATGATGCTCCCATTTATTCAGAAATAATAAAGTTATGCCAATGCTAAAACCGAGACTAAATGGTCTCTCCATGTTCAAAAGTGAACTGATCCCAGAACTGTGAATAAAGTTTTGGACTTAGTGTTCCCAGTCTGAAGTCACCTTAAAGACAGCTGATGACTGGGTTTTACAAATGTACTCAAGATCTTAGCTAGTGCTTAACCTAATCATTTTGGCAAGTGTGTAAAAGCTCAGCTAAACAGAAGTCTTCACCAGATTCTGACCTGTGCAAAAGGTCTTATTGACTCCAAAGAGGTAGAAAGTAGTGATGTCTCAGCAAACATTCCTGAATATTTGCTAAGAAGTCCAGTTTGTTCAGAGTTTGGGGTTTTTGCTTTGTTTTGTTTTTCTAGCCATGCCTTCCATTCGGTTTGATGCAATTCTTCAGATTAACATATGTTGTCCTGATGCTGCTTAGCTGAGTGCTTTCCACATTCTCTATGAGTCAAAAATTTTTTGAAGAACAATGTTTTGGAAAAGAAATATTTTAAAATTTGGAAAACTGATTTATATTTTTTAATGATTCTGAGGATAAAACATTGTTTTGGTGAGTCCAGCTGTTGCCACTGATTTGGAACAGGGACTATGAAGATGATAGATATGTTTCAGTGACCTCAGTGATTTTCTGGTTCAAAACTTGGGCTTTAGAGTTAACAAAAAATTTAGCAAAGCATCAGGAAAAGGTACCTGGTGTTTCTGGCATGTCACAGCACTCTTTTAGCCTTTGGCTTCTTGTCTGCTGCTATTCCCTTCCAAAAATCTGCAGAAACAGTGATAAAGCAAGGTGATTTTCCTGAGGAGCTTTCTGCTACATGGAGAAGATCGCTTTTGGGAGAAAGCAGCAGAAATGTCTTATTTCCCCCAGAGACTGATTATTTAGGAGTAAAATCAGTAAATTAGGAGATAATTAGTCAGAGTACAAGTCTTCTGGAAAATGGTGTTGGCTGGACTTCCAGAGAAGAGAGTCCAGGATTTAATATCGTTTGAGATAAACTGAGGTGTTTCACCCTTTCTGGGCAACAGTCTCAGGCTTTCTGTACATACATGTGGATATTGTTGTATCTATCAGTGCCTTTGCCTTAATCTGACCTTGACTCTGAGTGTGGGCTCAATGCTAGAAAGTGGTGCGGACCTTACGCTGGTGAAATGAAGGCTGAGAAGGTAAATGGTACCATGAATAAGAAACTGTAGTAGTCAAAGTGTTGGGTTTTCAAAGAGTGTGGATTAAAGCGAGAGCAATGAGGGTGGAGTGTTGCCTTTTTCAAGAGGCTTGATATGAGGGCGGATTGTAAGGGTGTTTTTTTGTATTGAGGGGAGACTCATCACCTCCTCTAGAAAAGCAGAAGGTTCTTGGCCATGGACCAGCTTGGACTGAAGATCAAAAATCCTTCCTCAGCTCTACTGTGCCTCTGTGTGTGTGTGACTGTGGTATCCTTGCTTCTTGATAGTGTCTCCTCAGGCTCTGTCTCCATGGGTTTGCAGCCTGAAATACTGGTTCTTTGCTGGTTTTCCTCAGAAAGGTGTAAAGCCAGAAATGCAACTAGCAATTATATTGTAAGCTTGTGTGTTTAAAAATAATATAGTACAACAAGATCTATGTTGTCCAAAGAAGGGCAATGAAGCTGGTGAAGGGCCTGGAGCACAAGCCTTATGAGGAGCAGCTGAAGGAACTGGGGTTGTTTAGCCTGGAGAAGAGGAGGCTGAGGGGAGACCTCATCGCGCTCTACAACTACCTGAAAGGAGGTTGTAATGAGGTGGGTGTTGGTCTCTTCTGCCAAGTAACAAGTGATAGGACGAGAGGAAATGGCCTCAAGTTGCGCCAAGGGAGGTTTAGATTGGACATTAGGAAAAATTTCTTCACCGAAAACGTTATCAAGCACTGGAACAGGCTGCCCAGGGAAGTGGTTGAGTCACCATCCCTGGAGGTATCTAAAAGATGTGTAGATGTGGTGCTTAGAGACATGGTTTAGTGGTAGACTTGGGAGTGCTAGGTTAATGGTTGGAACCGATGATCTCAAAGGTCCTTTCCAACCTAAATGACTCTATGATTCTATGATTCTATTATTTATCCAGTTGGCCAAAATATTCCTTGGCATAATTATTTGGTAATTGTATTTCATGTGATGGTTCCATATAGAAAGGGTTACTAATTAGCCCTAAATATTAGAGGGCTATCACAAAGTATGGCATCAGCAGAGATTTGGGAGATGGAACTAGATGATCTTTAAGGTCCCTTTCAACCCAAACCATTCCATGATTCTAAAATTATTTCAGTAGAGGGCTAAACCAGCCTTTGAAAATGTGCTTGGCTGACTTTTGTCTGCACCGTAGTACTACCCATAATAATGCAGAAAGAAGTAAGGTGCCTGCAAACTCTGTGAAGTGATGTTGTGGGCTGTATGTGGCCCACAGGTGAGAGATTCCCTGTCATTTATGGGCCCAAGGCCAGAGAAATATATGGTTGTCACCCGTGTCACCTGTTGGATCACTTTTAACACTTCGTTCCTCATTTGCTGAAGTTATTAATCCTGTGTTTATTCTTTGGAGGTTGTGGATGGAACATCTCTGTGAAGTGCAATCTAATTCACAGGGCAGGCTTCAAACTCATGGAGGTGTCAGTCGTGGAAAAGGCTTCAGGTGGACAGAGACACTTCTGCCCAGAGGAAGCCGCAGATTCACCACAGGGCTCCCTGTTAGCAGCGGGATCTGCCTGCATATATCCAGGTGGAGGATCAAACACTGTGCTGTCTGGAAGGGCTCTCGATGGGAACGTCTTCTAGAGGGAGAACAATACGTGTTCATTTTACATACCTCAATTTGAGTCTCCTATGTTTTCGTGGTAATTTTGGATATAAATGTCTCAGTGCTCATGCTGATAGGAGTTAGTTTTAATGTTAAAGAAGCTTCTTTATTTCAGGGGCTTGTGTTGAGAGTTGCTGAAATTATTGAAGATTCAGCTCCTAGTTTAATCTACTCTTTTCAATTTGTCATCTTCTGAAAACATCCCCATGGCAGAGGATGTTCAGAAGTATTTGTGTGACTTCGAAACTGAATTCACTGAGGGAATTTTAATCTCCCCAGTAATTTTGCACAGCACAGAAAGATATAAACAATAAAAACATTCCTTCCATTTTCAGAGAACAAAAAGAAATCCCAAACAGCAGAGCGTTGCACAATAATATTTGCCATGGCCTTGTGGTCAAAATATCTGGAGACTAAATTTCAAACTAACCAGGAAAATAATACTCTTCTGGGCATAATTCTTTTCTGTATGTGACAGCACTAATCCTCCTCCAGTCCTGTGTAAAGATGGACAGTCCTGTAGAAAGCTGTGGCTTGGGAAAGGTTCAGAAGTAACCAGTTTATTCTGAGTAGGTAGTGGCTGGATTACAAGCACGGAAGGATCATCACGCATTGCAGAAATGCAGTACATGAGCAAGGTGTTTTCGCAAGCCTGTGAAGCGTGTGGCCTGTGTCATGTCCTAGAACTCTCACAATGAAAATTAAATGTTATCAAAAGATCCTGCCCTGAGCCACAGGCTAAATCTTTGTGGACCTTGGGAGACATAAGCCAGCTTGCTATTATTGCTGCTTCCTTTAACATAAGGAAAAAAACCACAAGGATCAGAGGGTTTCTCTTTGTCTTTCATTTCTTGCATCTCAGGGGCATACAGGTAAAGCCATGTGGGAATTAAGAGAATTTCCAAAGTCTGATAATTTTGTAAATGTGAATATCCTTGACAGGTATGAGCAAAAAAATGTTTTTTCCCCAGGTAACCATGTATAATATTGATCCTGCTCTTATTTACCAGATTTTATTGGTGAAATCAAGGTTGGTTGGAGTTCTGAAAGTGAATACACATTTAACAAATATTAGGAGATCCTTTCTGTAAAATTACATCAGGCCTACCTACAGAAGACCAGTACCTGTGGTCTACTTTTTATAAATAGCGCATAGGAATTGTTTCCAGAAAGACTGGGGATCTGTGAAGTGTTTGCAATGCTGAGGAGAGCATGAAGTGAATGGTGCTGGAGGTATCGGGAGGGGTTGCATAAGTGAAGCTTTAAAAAAGTTAAAAGTACGGCTTCTGTGACCTTAAAGACAGAATGGGTTCTTAATGGGAATGGCTTTGCAACAGGGATGGAAGCAAAGAGCATAACTTCCAGTAAGTCTGAACAACAAAATACAATGTCATATAATGAAGAGCAAAGAATGTAGGTAATTTCTGCAGCGTGAGGATTCTGTCCTGGCGAAGAGTAAGTCTTGGGAAGACTTGTGGGTCATATCAGATCATCAGCTGAACATGAGCTACAGACACTTTAACTGAAATGTTAATACAGACTTGGAAGCTGAGAGCATCTGTTCTGTCTGTACTTGAATGGTGCAGCATCCACAGCAATGCTGCGTCCAGCTCTGTATTTCAGGAACGATTGAGAAATTAGGAAATGTTCAGAGAAGAGCACTGAGAAGCTTTGGAGGGCCACGAAACATGCCTTATTGTGAAAGATTCAAGAAGCACAGCCTGATTAGCTTATTGAGGGCGTAAAGGGTGATTTCGCTGGTCTGTGAGTACCTACTTGGAGAGCAGAAACATGATTATAGAGGGTTCTTCAGTTTGACAGACAAAGTTATAGTGGATCGAATGGCTGTCAGTTGAAGTAAGGTATAATTGGACTAGAAATATGGCAATTAAACCCAAGGTAACATTAAGTGACTCCTTGATGTAGGAGTGCAAAATTTCAGGTCAATATTGGGAGATGTTCTAAAAAATTTGTGCTTTAGTAAGTGGTCTTGGGCTGCCTTTGATATGCAATCCCCTGAGGATTTCCCACTGTACACCTTTGTACAGTGTATTTAAACCCCTTTTCTAATGGCAGGTTTTGTAGTTTCTGTGGACATAATTCTCCAAGGTCCATGGGCCACAGATTGAAAAACTACTGTTCAGTCCTAGATCAGGGGCTTGAAGCAAGAATTTGCCAAGCAAGTCCTACGGTCTGTGGTGTACAAATGGTCAGGGTAAGTGATTGCCGTGGTTTTCCTCTAGCTTTGTAATCTAGGAATCTCAACCCAAAATGTAGCTACATCTGAGGAACATCGATGCGTTAGCCCTTACTCAGCTATCACTCCCTATCCTGTGAAACACTTACGTACAGAAGATGACTAATGGGTTTAACCATATTGCTTACAAGTTTTACAGCACTGGTGCCTGAAGCCAAATCCCTTCTGCTACTGCTCTGGTTCAGTGGTTTTCATTGTCTCTGTTTTGTCTGTTGTGTTCACACATGAAAATGAGGCAGAAAGGTGCCAAGACAGGTTTTTTATTCATTTAAAATATCCTGGATACTGAGAGGGCAATGAGTTGCAATACTGAGGGATCTGCTCTGCACAGGCACTTGTTCTCAGCCCCATGCCATCCTCTTCTGGCAAAAGCATGAAGAGAATTGGGCAGCCAGCCCAGAGGAAAGTAATTTGGGGTTTTTTGTTGTTTTTCTTCTTTCTTCTTTTTTTCCTTTTACTGCACAATTTTCTAGCAGGATCAGTTCCCTGAGCTGTTCTCTGTAGGAATACACAAATATTTGCCTACTTGACTTGCTACAAGATAGAGGGCAATTTTAGGACAGGACTGGGCAAAAAACCCCACCAAATACAATTATGCACTGAAGTTTAAACTCGTACTTATCACTGTCCTTGTATGGTTGTGCTCACTTGACTTTATTCCCTGGATATTAGGAAATGCCTTGCTGATAGTTCTACTAATTTTTTGTGTGTGCAGAAGATGATGCAATCAGATATAATTTTTAAGATTTAAAATATTTAAAGTCAGTAATTAATTATTTCCTTTCATTTTGGGTTTGCCAGCATTCACATCCAGCTCCAAAGCTGTGACTCCCCAGTCAGTTAAACTCATTTTGATGGATTGGATTGACACAGATACCCATTTACCTTCATTTTTATTCCAGCTTCCTGTTAGCAAACAATTATGGAACAGCAATAGCTTCCCGCTGGGCAGACAAATTCTTTCTGTCCTCCTTTAACACAGCCATGCATTTTTCCCAGTGATGAATGCAGTAGAACCAAATCATATGAATCTACGATCTGTTCCAGCAGCTATTGAAGAGAAATGATTAAAACAACAGCAACAAAGTGGAAAGAAAACTCCCTGCTTTTTTCCTGCGTGCCAGCAAACACGTTATCATTGACTGTAAGCAGCAAAACGCATTTTGAGACTCAAGAACCAAATGTGCATATAAGCAATAAGAGGCTAAATGAATAATAGAGCAGAATGGCATGACACCATATCACAGTCCTCAACTAGTAAGTAGCACAGTTCAACCTCAAAAGCTACTGAGTAAGACGAAAATGTCTCTTTAACAGTATTAGGGGACAATTTATTATGTGTATCCTTCGAGTGCGGCACAATGTCACTGCAGGCCCATTGCATTTGCATTATTTCCAGACAACGGCAGCAGCAGAAAAGGACACTGATTTATTTCAGAGCAGGCACAGGTGATTTTTATGTCTGTTGGGACTCAGCCAGATATGGCTTAACCCATTCAAGTCTTTTCTGCTTATATGAAGAGATGTCTTTTTGTAACATCCTTATCTTCCAGCTCAGATATCATTTAAGTTACTCAAGGAAAAAGGTGGAGGATTTTGAAGTCTTTTGCTCTTTTAGACAGTTACTAAAGCTTTGTTCAATTCAGAGAGAGCAAGTGATCGGCAATAGCTTAATCTGTTTAAAATAATTCTGACGATCATTTTCACTACGTAGCTTTTAACACAGTGTGTGATTTCCACACCCTACAGTAGCCAAAATTGAATGATCTCCTGATAATATTATTCCCTATTGCATGTAAGCTAATTTGCCAGGCTCAAAAGATAACATACAAGAAAAAAAAATCACTGTCTGGGTGTTGTGATCCAGTCAAAGCATGCAAGCTTTGTTTCTGCTCAACTGGAGAGCCCCGAGGACTGCCTGCATCCCAGTTTTCCAGCACTACAGAAGAGGGAAATTTGGCATCTTGCTGGAAGTGTCACCCTACAGAGAGATGCAGGACTGGGGTTGGGACCAAGTGCAATCACTAATGGCGATTAGAGGCAAAGCAGAGGTGTTAATCCAAAGCAATTATGACTGGCTTCTGATAGTCCATCAATTTTATTACTTCTGTATATCAGTTAAGCACCAGTATTTTTTTTCCCCTTCCGAACAGCCGCCGGGTGTTGTGTGGACACATGACTGTAATTCTGCTGATGGCTGAAAGAGATGCAGAAAGCCAAAGTATGAATTCATGTCCTGTGCGACTTCTGCATAACTGGAGTGATGTATAGCGTGCTCAGTAGTATGGCTGAGAAAGGGTATTTTTTCAGGAATGACCCACAGGGCTTGTTTCATTTTAAATAGGAGTAAAAACTGAGTATTTTGAAATTTTCTCAGGGGAGTTTTGCAAAAGTTTCCTTTCAGGTCCATTAAAACACTTCCTGTTTTGTTTTGTTTGGAAATGGGGCGTTATGAGTCTGATTGAAAGCATCAGAGCAGGACAAAGAAAAACTACTTACATGCTACAAATTCTTGAAAAACAACTGGAGATATATTGTTCCAGAGCACTGAGACAGAACAGGTCGATATTTTTGGAATAGATGCTTTGGTAGTCTATTAAAATTAGCCCAGTTTTGCAAAGAGTTTTCATTGCCACTGCACTCAAAGCATCTGTGGGAGCACTGCTCTGCTGTGCTTGACTCTGACCTGCTGTATGGTCCCTTTGCACTCCTGCCTACTGCAGGAAGAAAGAGCTCGGTCAGCGCACAAATACACGAGCACAGTTCAGTGAGTGCAATACATGTAAATATAGGTTTTGGATTTTTTTTTTTTAATGTTACTCAGCGTGTTTTGATGCCTGTGATGAGTCAGAGCTACTTGTAGGAGTGGAGAACATGTTCAGTACCTCTAGCAAAAGCGGTCATGGGTGGCAGCCGCTGAAACAAATCACCTTAGTGCCTGTGGACTTGCTAGGGAGTGATTCTTGCATTCTCAGTATCTTCAGCATGAATTGCTGTCTTTATCTTCTTACAGGAGGCAAATAGGGCTCAATGGCTATTGCACAATAGAGGTGCAGTATATTGTAAGGCCAGCTCTATCACTAGCCTGTTGGGCAGCCTGTGGCATTTTTCTGTGGCCTATTCCTCACCTCAGTAACATAATTTGTTCCTTTTTTGAGCATTTTGAAAGCTTTTAATAACATACACCACTTGCATGGCAGGGGGTGGTATTACAGCTCCATGATTTTGGTAGCACTGAAGAGACTCCAGGGGAGTCTGGGTGTTGATGGGTCAGGCACTGTGTTAACTACCAGGAAGACTTGATCCCTGCTTTAAGGAGCTTACAATAAGAAAGAGGGCAAGTCACAACAAAAAAGCAATAGCTAAAAAGGGTGAAATAGAGGAGTGTCCCTGGGACACATACAGTCCCATAAGTTAACAATTTGCACAATCTTTGCTGAGTTTAGTTTAGCTTCTCCCTAGTCCAGCAGGCTGTCAGATCTCTTAGCTATAAATCACATATTCTGAACAGGAATTACCTGGTGTTCTGGTGAATTATAACAGATATCTGCTCTCTGCAGAGATGTTTAAAATGGGAAGCTGAAGCCTGTGTAATAAAAAAAAAGTCACTGGGTTTTGGCAAAAAAAAAAAACCATGCTGTTTTCTAAAGAAAATAGTCTCACTATTAAGCATAGTACACCAAGGTGATGAATCAGGTGGAGTGAGGAAGAGACAGATTGTTAAAAATTAAGATATTCTTTCTTTTTGCCTTTCTTCCTTCATTGACAGATGAAATACCCTTTAAATACCAGAGGACCTGAATGCTGTCTTTGTTGATCACACAGTTCAGACATAGCTGAGATGAGCACTGAACTTAGCTCTGTAACAGAGAAATTCAGTAATAGAGTTTGTAATTTTTCCTCACCTCAAGTCTAATTGATGCAGAAAACAATTGAAAAATTGATACAGAAAAAAACCCCCACAAGTTCTTACAGAAAACAGATTCAAATTAGAGTATAACTTAAACTTCTTAAGCCCACCCACCCCCCCAACAAGTTATATAAAATAATTATGCCTAATACTGCCTAAATAGCTTATTTGAGTTTTTAAAGAAAAAGAAGTATTTTGAGGGTGATGGGTAAGGAACGACCATTCATGACTGCTGTGCTGCCAGGAGTACTGTGTTAACAAGCAGCTTCATCAGACGTCCCCTGCAGGAGTGGCTGTTCCTGGTGAAGGTAGTGCAACCATCCAGCAGTTCATCACTGCCTTCCTGGCCCATGTGCCAGATCCATGAGAAGGGGGTAGGAGCCTCCGTCAGCTACATTGTGCAATCAGAGAAGGTGTTTTACCTTTTAGCTGCCACCAGAAATAACTCCAACTCAACCAGTGCATCTAAGAATCGGCTTAAACAGGCACGACTGCAAGTCCCAGGAAGTAGACACAGATCCCTTTGTTTTGAGGCATCCAGACTTCACAAAGGGTCTTCACACGCTTGAAAAGCACCATCTCAAATGTTGGTTTAGTTTGATTTTTCCTCTCTTGTACCTACAAACCTTTCTCTACTCTCTTTCAGGTTAGGTCTTGCAGAAATAGCTGCCAATAAATGTATTATCTGGGTATCATGATGTGCACACCTCCTGATAAAGCACCTCCTTGGGTCAGGCGTCCTCTGGTACATTGTCCTTACCACGGCATTCAGTTTTGGTACTGGGAGTGATGTCCGGTCCACCTGGCAGTACATACCCATCTCCTGATCTGTGAGGAGGACAGGTAGGGCTTTAGGAGCTGGCCCTCAAATTGGCCCGGTACGTCTGACACCCGGTTAATAAAAGACAGACAGATTTACAAGCAATGGCACACCAATGCTTTAACTGACATCACCAAGAGCAATTGTGGCCTTAATGACGTGTATTTTATGTAACCAAATTAAATAAACAAGTAGAAGGGGATAAAGCATGTGTGCCATATTTAAAATCAGATGATGTTAGCAGCTGAATTTATACACTGGCATCTGTACAAGGCTGCAAAAGAAACAGCTTCCATTGTGCATCATGCCTTTCCACCACATTAATTCCATCGTAAACCTCTTCTGTATCACACTTTTACTGCCCTCACCATGCACAAATTAGCTGTAATCTGGTGACAGCAGCCAAATGTTTCTTCCAAATAACAAAGCAGAAGTTTGGTTGCACAACCGCTTTTTGTAAAAGAGCAAAAACATCACATCCGTAATTAACTGTAATGCATGCCTCGGGGCCAGTTTTGAAATGGGGGAAGCGATGCTATCAAGAAGCACCTTAATCCATTTTCTAGGAGCCATTAGGACATCCTTTTCAGAAATGCCTGAGTGATATAGGGCACGGTGCAATGTCCCCGTGGGCCTGTAGCTGGTGTGGTTGGCAGTGACTGCTGCCTCCTGCACCCATACCCTGTTCATAAACACTCCTCACTTTGGTGAGCACTTGGTCTGTTCAGCAGGAACTGCTGCTCGGGGACTCAGTGGACTCTGCTGACTGAGGGTGACATTCACCGCACACCTTCTGGTGGCTCTGCTGTGGGTGGCAGCTCTGGCTATGAGGGATCATGAACGGCTGGGATTTTCATACCTTGAAGAGGTCCAGCTGTTTCCAAAGCTGTGGTGTCTGCCATGAGAGCAGCCATTTCCAAAAACTTCTTTGGCACTTGAAAACTGAAACCTCATAGATTTTCAGGTGCGATTCCAAAAGGTAATGATAGCTGCCTTTTTCCTTCTCGCTCAAAGGATGCTGCTTCTATGTTTTTAAGGTGTCCAAAACTAATAGTTAAATCTCTAAAGCCATTAGTGTTCATTACTATAAAGAGTACATTAAATCTTCAACCCTGTTTTTTATTTTTAAAGGTGTATTCTGGTGACACATGTTGAATTTAATTTTATTACTGGGTTGAGCCAAGGCATTTAATGTTCAGAGAATTATGATGATTACCTAGGAGCAATCACCAGAAGTATATTCTCTTGAATAATATAGAGAGACCAGACCTAGGACCAATCTTACATATCTGCTTTTTAAGAAAGAAACCAAGTCTGAGAAAAAAATAACCTGAAATTGCAAGTTTTCTGAAAATACTAAGTTGCTATTATTATTCACCAGCTGCTTTGAATGTTCCTGATCTCATGCAAAGCCATTCCTGCCTACCTCAAAGGACATGTGACCAAAATGGGTGGTTAAATGGCAAGGGAGGGTCCTGTTGGCATGGGTCTTTGCTAGCCCAGCAGATACCACGTCTGTTCAGTTCCCCTCCACCAGCATCCTGGCTCCCCTGTTGGCACTGCAGCACTGCTGAGGGGCCTCAGCCAGGTCAGGGACGTGCTTAGCTACTGTACGAAGGAGTCAGAGTTTACTGGCTAAAAAAGACAGAGGAAAAAAGTCCTTTCCACCTCTGGTGGCAACATGCTTACCTACTGCATATACTCTGTTGGAGTAGGAAGGAGAGATGGCCTGTGGAAATGCAAAAAAACACCATTTATACCCTGAGAACTGATAATGTGCACAGTTTTAATTGAGGGACAGCAGTGGGAATCAGCTCTTGTGTGTCTGACAGGTAGTGGCTAGGCAGTTTGACCTAATTTTTGTTTAGCATCTAAAAGGAAATGGTTAATTTTTTTGTGAAGGAAGATTGTTATACAAATGTGTGTGAGCCTGTGTTTATATATATGTACAAATACATATATATAGTAACATCTCATTAAAGTAAATTAATAACTTTTTGTTTATTTTGTATAGTGCAATTCATAGTTGTTATTTTTTGTGGATACTGTTAGATGGTATTCCACTGGATGCCAAAACTCAATACCAACTCAGGGTAAGAAATGAAGCAGAAAAAATCACAGTGGAATTCTACTAATTTATATTCAGTTTAGGAAATAAGGATCAGAAAAACTGATACAATTCAACCAGCACTAACAGGCATGTTAGTTTTGTTGTATGTCTTTGATACTAAATGAACTAGTTAAAAAGGTTCTTGTAAATGAGCACTGGACCTTAAAGCAAATGAAGAATTGTAAAGGCAGTTTTGGTGCATAGGCTCAGGGTTACAGGGTGCTGCTTAATGTTATAGGCATGGAGACACTATTCTCTCTTCTGCACTGATAAAATTTGAAACCATGAGGAAAAATGTTGTAGCACTAGAGGTGTTCTTCTGTTTTCTTCCTTATGATTTTCACGGACTAAGCTTAACAATGTATGGTGAATATCACTGGGCACAGAAGACGCTAGTTCTAAAAATCTGCCCTAACTTTGCACAGTCCAAATCCCCGGTTTACGAGTGCTTTTCCTGGAGCCATGCAAAGATCTCAGTTAAAAAACAACCAGCCAACCAAGCAACCAAGTAACCAACAGACTCCCTCTGAAATTACAGGATCCCAATAAGCTAAACTCTGACATCCCAGATGTCACCTCCAAGTCAGGCTGGAGAGGTTGTGTATGGCACAGGAAAGTTAGTTCTTCAGCAGATAAGTGCTAGTAGGAGACTGGATGATGAATTACCCAATTTGCCGGTCAGCAGGTGACTTGTTTTTTGCCCCTGGTATAGGCACAGGGCAGAGGTCTGTGCTGTTCCTGATTTGTGCTTTTTTTTTTCATATTTTTAAGCTCATGTAGCTCTTCTAAGGTTCTTTACAGGTGGACTGAGAGGCAGGTGTTCATATCTGGGACCAGATGCAGGGTTTTGCTAGATCTTTTCTCCAGTTAGCAATAAACCCAGAAAAAAAAACATGACTTGGGAAGTGACAAACTGTTCCCCAGTTTCCCTCCATTTCTCTGGCTTGCAGAAGACAATTAACTAAGAAAATGTGACTTTTAATAACATTTTTGGGTGGTATTTTCAAACTGCTTTTATTTCTCTTGAATTGCAGTGATTTCTCATTGTGAAATGTTCTTAAATTTTATTAGCAAAAACTGCTTGGTACCAGAATAAATTTGGATTGGAAGATGGTTTGAAAAAAATATGACTTCTGTTATGGCTTCAGAAGTGCTAGTGAACCAAAAAATATTTGCACAGAGGCAGCGGTCAGCCCAAAATGCTTTATACTCAAGGAAGCTATGAAAAACCCTTTCAATAGGCCTATGTGAAATAATCAGCACTTTCAACCCATGCCACACAAATGAAGACATAAAGAACTTCTCTGCTCTTAAAGAAGATATTAGTTTCATCCCAAAAATAGAGCATTTAATAGCCTTTCCAAAATATGCTACCCTTCAATATTATGTAATTCCAATTATTATTGTTACTCATATAAATGTCCAATCAAGTTGGGCCTTTGAGTTTTAGGTCTCAGGGAAGACCTGCAAGCTTGGATCCCACGGTTTGATTGCACATGGTATGAAAAGAGGTAGTTCCCTGAGTGGTTTTGCATATCCTACCTTTTAATTTAGTTGAGTGCCCTTTGTTCTTTTCCTTTCTCATGCACGTGTTCATTTCAATCTCTTTTCACATGAAAGGTTTTCCATGCCCTTCTTTTGTCACCTCCCTTTCCTGAAAATAGATTTCTCTTTACCAGCATTTGCAAATTAGCACAGTCAAAGGCCATTTTATTTTCATGGCTATTTTTGTTTTGACTATTTGTTTCCAAGAGAGATGTTTTCTTCAAAGATTACCTTCCTGTGCCTAAAATCGTTAGGCAAAACAGAGCTTTGGTAGCAAATACTATATGTCTCCTCTACTCCTGTGACAGCTGTGGCTGCTTCTGACACGACTTATTTCGGCATCTTTATCCTTTGAGTGTGAGACTCACTCAAGGAAACCTGCCCTTTTCTCAGTGGGGTAAACCTGCCTATCATGAGACTTAGCAAAGGCACCATACAGAACTGCAATCTCTTCTAATTCCTACAGATAAAAATAGAGTCGTTTTTTCCATACAGGTTTAATTTATTTAGTTGAAAAACATAATTTTGTCACTGTTTGTGATAATGTTGGTACTATTCTTGACTCAAGCATCCTTAATTTACATGGGGAAGGGCTTAAATGCTGTGGTGAAAGAGTCCATAGAAAACCTGCAGACAGACAGATAGCTTCCGTGGGCAGCTGGTTTCTGAAGAAAGAGGTGGCCACTTTCCGAGCTGTTTGCTTGCATGAAAGATAACATTATCATGATATTTTCTCAGCTGTGCTTAAGCAAAAGGAAACCACTGGCCTTTGCCTTATGGACATTAATTTCCTCCATGAGCCCATCTCCTGATTCTTCCTGATGATGAATAGTGTCACCAGTTGTTTTAAATATAGCTCAACTCAAAGTAACAGGGCAGAAACCTTATATGTGTGTTTCCTTTCATTCTTTAGCCTGGAACTGCTTTCTTGTGTGTATATTTCAGTTACCCATAAACACCGCTCTACAACTTGCTTATTTTACACAGTATTCACGCTGGATGACTACTTTCCAGGTTAAATTCACTCTTAGACAGAAAGAGCAATGGGCCAGCACATCACCTGAGGTGTTCTCCCTCAGGTCATGCAGTTGGCTACCTTCTGGGCCGGATTTGCAATTGGTGTTGATTTATATAAGCCCCTGACTTGTCTACCTTGATGACCTACAAGCTCACTTTTGGCCTTCACCTGAACAGTTCTGTCATGATATTTAACTTACAGTTGACACTTTCTGATAAATACAGATTTTAAAGCCAGAAGGGGCCTTTACATCATTTAATCTGACTGTACAATCTGCTCTTTGCCAGGGAATTTGACATGAATTCTGCAGAATTTTCGAACTCCGTGGAAAATAATCACAGTGAAACCTTCCTCCCGTGATTTTGGATCTGACAAAAAAGCTGATGAACCTTAGACTCAATGCTAAAAGCCTAAGCAGAAAGTTCTCAGAAGCTGGGGGTGAGAACGCTTCTGTTTTGAAGGATACCATGATAAGTGGTTTAAGGTGCAAGTGCCTTGCACCTCCAGCTGAGATAAATTGATAGCCACTCAAGGCAAAAATCTAAGATTGGTGTGTAATAAGTTTAAGACTGTTGCAATATCGGGGTCGTATTGATGGAAATATTTCAAGTCCTGAAAAAGGAATTGAATATATAAAAAGAAATGCCTGCTAGGCTAAGTGTGATCCCTGATGTCCTGTTGTCGTCGTTTAACCCCAGCCGGCAACTAAACACCACGCAGCTGCTTGCTCATTGCCCCTCAGTGGGATGGGGGAGGGAATCAGAAGGGTAAAAGTGAGAAAACTCGTGGGTTGAGATAAAGACAGTTTAATAGGTAAAGCAAAAGCCGCGCACGCAAGCAAAGCAAAACAAGGAATTCATTCACTCCTTCCCATCGGCAGGCAGGTGTTCAGCCGTCTCCAGGAAAGCAGGGCTGCATCACGTCTAACAGTTACTTGGGAAGACAAATGCCATCACTCCGAATGTGCCCCCCTTCCTTCTTCCTCCCCCAGCTTTATATGCTGAGCATGACATCATATGGTATGGAATACCCCATTGGCCAGTTGGGGTCAGCTGTCCCAGCTGTGTCCCTTCCCAACTCTTTGTGCACCCCCAGCCTCCTCGCTGGTGGGGTGGGGTGAGAAGCAGAAAAGACCTTGGCTCTGTGTAAGCCCTGCTCAGCAGTAACAAAAACATCCCTGTGTTATCAACACTGTTTGCAGCACAAATCCAAAACATAGGCCCATATGAGCTGCTGTGAAGAAAATTGACTCTATCCCAGCCAGAACCAACACACCTATCATGTAATGATTTGCCAGCAGAAGAGTCACACAACTACCAGAAATTTCAGCCTTAGAACTGCTTTGTTTCTGTTATGAATTTGAGGAGAAATTGGCAGCAGCTCAGGCTTCTCTTGTTACAGGAGGAAGAGGAGGAGGCAGGGGGCTTATTTGGCTAATACTGTGATTTTGTGTAAACGTGTCCCAGTTGTCACTTAGGCGTTAGAGAGCTTAACAGAGCTGTCCTCAAGCAGGCAATGTACTGGAGATCCCCAAAGAGCTGTCTGTGTATATAGTACTAACTTCGCCTCTGTTTCCATACCTTAACCCTCTTTGATGGAGGAACACTTCATATACCATGCCATCTGCTCTCTCTAGATGAATTCCTTCATTTTTGCTGTAGTGGGTAGCAGAAGCGTTTGTGTTTGATAAGGAAAAAAGAGGCCTCCTGGATTTACAGATTTTAGAACAACACTGGCAAGTTTTATGAACAACTATTTGTAGCTATGCAAGTTGTGTCATATCCCAGGACGAGCTAGGTAGAAAAAGGACTTTCCCTCTACATCCCTTTGAAGCCTCAACAACTTGTCCAAATCAGAAGAAGTCTCTGACCTGTTGAGGTAAATTCTCTCCCCTTCCTTTGTGTCCAAGGAGGCAGGGACTGAGTTCCCATGGTCGGCACAGGAAGCTCAGTTCACAAGGAATGATGCAAAAGCCACACCACCTTTTGCCGCCTGCATATAGTCCTGGGGTGACCTTCAATAATTATACTCCAATCTTTTTTACAACTGTTGTTTAAATAATAGGGCTTTCTTTGACGATGATACTCAGAAGGCAAATGTCACCGCAAATTCCAGAGGAAAAGAGCAAGTTGAGTGAAACCACAATGTGCTCAGTCTTGGCTATGTTCAGGCTCATAAAAATTTTGCCTCTGGATGTTAGATCAGATAATAGCCAGAGATAGAAAAGCCATACAGCCTAGAATAAATCCTTCAGTAATGGGTGCATTAAAAATACAATAGACAGATTAGATGGATCTATCCATCTATTTCAGATAGTAAGAAAAAGTAGACATGAGTAGCTGAGGAACTGTTGAGGCAAGAGGCCACGTGGACATCGCATTGCCTTGAACACTGGGCCTGCCTCTATGGAGAACGGCACCGAGGAACTCTTGCCAGACTGAGTCCAGACCTTGGATCTGTCAATGAGTTTCTATAAGACAAGTCATTGAATGACCTGGACATGTCAATCTTTCTATGTTTCAATCTGAATCAGTAAAACTTACCTTTTGGTTGCAAACTCTATGGGAAGGAGCCTTGTTTGCCCAGGGACCGGCGCTTCCAGGATTTAGGCCTAGGAGTTGCTCCTAGTTGCTGCTGTAATTCATTGAAAGTCAGAGGAAGAGAGGAGGTGTGCTAAAAAATTATGAAGTAGGCGTGATTAGTTAAATCCCTTTATTTCTAAATTATTTCCCAAACTCCAATGGTAGCAGTCCCAGGCCCCGCTTCATCTTTGTCTCTCCTCCGCATCCCACAGGACACAACAGCCTCCAGTGTCAAAGCAGATGTTTTGAGTAACCGAGATGTGGTAATACAGACTCCCTGCCCTCACCTCCCCATCAGCCTGCAGCTAAATATCCCCCTCCAAACCTCCCAGAGAGCCATCTCTGTGCTGTGCTTGTTTGCAGCTGGTATGGCTCGATCAGGAGGGTCTCAAATACAGAGAGGAGGCTGACGCTGGATTTTGGCAGCTTTGTTAATGCTTTCTGTTTTCCTCTTCCTTTTTCTGCTACAGCTTTCTGCAGTGCTTGCCGGAAAAGATGCAGATTGGGCTTGGTCGCTGTCCTTCACATTAAACTGTAAGCGGTTCAGAGGAAGGACTGTGCCTTTTTTTTTTTCCTTGTTTATGTACAACATACACAGTGGTATCTATAGATATAGACAACTATAAGGTAATATTAATGCTGATGGTAAAAATAAAATGTTTGTGGTTCTATGTCCAATCCACCCTAATATAATCCTCTTCTGGGAAAAATAATAATAATGACCAAGCCCGGAGGGGATGTGATTTCTCTGTTAAAATCATGTGTACCTCCACTGACTAATCACTCAGGGGTTTGCTCTGATACTCTTGTCTCACACTGTTGTTTTCCTCTGAAGGTTTACTGTGGGCTCAGACTATGCAGTTCAAGTTCTTCTGTTTTAATAAGTTGCTGCACCTTTGCCCAAGGCTCTGATTGAATATGTGGGCAGTTACTGTGGTTCAGCTGACACTTGGAAACTTATTATGCTGTGTTAACTTGATTTTGAATTTGCACCTTGGGGGGTTTATTTAACTCAAATACTCACTTTTATGGTGCCAAACTGAATCAAAAGCTTCAAATTTACTCAAGTGAAGAAAAATCCAAACCTATGGAAATACCAGCACAAACAGAGTTGACAGTGCTAGGTAGTAGGTAGAAATGCTTTCAAAATCTGAGAGGATTTTATTGTAACTGTTGGCAAACTATGTCTGAATTTCAAGCTTGTATAGAATTAGGAGATAAGAAGTTTTGTGTTATGTGGAATACATTTCACAGCAGTCCTGTGCCATCCTGGCTCTACCAAAGACAGTTTGAACTATTTCCCTGGTGCACCAAAATGCCTGTGGGGAGACCAAGGTATATAAGGAGAATAAGTTGCCAGGGTGTGGAAGAATTTGTGGAGCATCTTTGGTGCTGATCATTGCTGACAAGATGTGTTTGGTCTGATCTGGTCTGTCTGTTTTAATGCTCTCTGTGAACATTTTCCCTGGCTGGATGGCAAGGCGTGATCCTCCTGACGACTGTTTGTGAGAAGGGTCCCAGGTCTGATGGCACAGCTCTGCTGATGAAAGATTCAGACCCAAATGTCCATGTTGCATCTTGAAGAATCCCAGCTACTGAAAATAAATGAGAGATCTTTCAGAGATCTTAAATGTGTTTTTCTTCCAGCAGTGACACCTATGAAATGACCATTGTTTTACCAAAAAATATCATCACCGCTATAGTCTTTGTATCCCTGTATTATTGTAAGGGACAAGTCTCAACAGCATGTAACAAACAAAAACACAAAGCCAGGGGTCCGTACTGGGACCAGTACTGTTTAATATCTTCATAGACAGTGGGATTGAGTGCACCCTCAGCAAGTCTGCAGGTGACACCAAGCTGAGTGGTGCGGTCGACAGGCCTGAGGGATGGGAGGCCATCCAGAGACACCTGGACAAGCTCAAGAAGTGGGCCTGTGTGAACCTCATGAGGTTCAACAAGGCCAAGTGCAACGTCCTGCACCTGGGTCAGGGCAATCCCCAGTATCAATACAGGCTGGGGGATGAAGGGATTGAGAGCAGCCCTGCTGAGGAGGACTTGGGGGTACTGGTGGATGAAAAGCTGGACATGAGCCAGCAATGTGCACTCACAGCCCAGAAGGCCAACTGTATCCTGGGCCGCATCAAAAGAAGCGTGGCCAGCAGGTCAAGGGAGGTGATTCTGCCCCTCTACTCTGCTCTGGTGAGACCCCACCTGCAGTACTGTGTCCAGCTCTGGAGCCCTCAGCACAAGAAAGACATGGACCTGTTGGAGCGGGTCCAGAGGAGGGCCACAAAAATGGTCAGGGGGATGGAACACCTCTCCTCTGAAGAAAGGCTGAGAAAGTTGGGGTTATTCAGCCTGGAGAAGAGAAGGCTCTGAGGAGACCTTATTGCAGCCTTTCAGTACTTAAAGAGGGCTTATAAGAAAGATGGGGACAGGCTTTTTAGCAGGACCTGTTGCACCAGGACAAGGCGTAATGGTTTTAAACTAAAAGAGGGTAGATTTAGATTAGATATAAGGAAATAATTTTTTACAATGAGGGTGGTGAAACACTGGTCCAGGTTGCCCAGAGACGTGGTAGATGCCCCATCCCTGGAAACTTAAGATCAGGTTGGACGGGGCTCTGAGCAACCTGATCTAGTTGAAGATGTCCCTGCCCATGGCAGCGGGGTTGGACTAGATGACCTTTAAAGGTCCCTTCTAGGCCAAACCATTCTATGATTCTATGATTCTATGTCTGCTTGTTCAAGGGCCATAATAGTCTCACAAGTCTTTGGCCTAGGTAAGGAAGTGTCATAAAAAATCCACTGTGGCAGCACAGGCTATAGCTAGAACTATAAATATTTTCAGAACCATCACTGTAATTATTTCTGGCTACTAAATACTCTTCCAAAAAAAAAGAAAAAAGAAAAAATAAAGTAATTATAAGTGTTAACATTCTGATGCCATATCTCCATCGTTAGAATAGGCTATACAGACATTTAAGACAGAAGGGTTAGATTGGGAGGGTGGGAGTAGTTTTCAGCTGCAAGGCTAGAATAGACACGGTCCCTCCCCCAGGCAGTCTGGGGTGGGGCTGCAGCATCCTTTGGCTTCTTCCACCATCAATCTGCCCCTGGGAGATAATCTTTTCCCTTCCCCCAAAGCACTTTTAATCTGAAAAGCGAGTGGGTGAAACAGGAGTGGAACGTGGAGGGCAGATGAATTAATAGTGGCAAGGGCATGTTTTCACATATGCTAACCCATGTGTACAATTCGTAGGAGTAATAAGTCAATCTCTCTGCCTAGTGGGACAGAGGGTTTTAAAAGCATCATGGCTGACCTGGGAGAAAGCTTGAAGACAGGGCACGAAGGTAGAAGTTGAACAGAGAGTTCACGTTCCAGCACTTCTTGTAGCATCTATTATTAGAGTTCTGGCTTGTCTAAAAATGTTAAAAATAAAATGGGGCTGCCTGGTACAGCATGGGGTGCAGTGAAAGATTAATTATGCTGTTCTGGATTTAATTTTGGTGTCCTTATACACCCTAGCCTCATGTAAGAGTGGACTCCTACTCCATACAAGAGAAATGTTTTTTTTTTTTTTTAAAGTTTAACATGCTTTTGATCTTTCATGCAACCCAGTGCTTGAAGGGGGATGTGGAAGATTCATTTGTATTCTATAAAGCCACTTGCTGTGCATGAGGAAAATAGCATCATGCCACGTTGTGATGTGAAGGTAGCTGGACAAGGCAACTGTTTGGAAGGGGTTGCTGCAGTTTCTTGGTGATTTGAAGTACATGTGAACTCACTGTCTCTGATTATCAGCTGATGTAAATCAGCAGAGCTCCTCTGCCTTTATTAAAGCTTACCCGATTTCAGTGAGATTTGTCCATTTGTGTTCACAGTATTCATTAGATGACAATATCTGATGAATAACAATAAAAAAACCCTAGCAGACCTCTGATAACAATAGCTGAGAGAACACTAACACTGGCAGGATATACTTCAGCATTTAGAAAATATTCCACCAAATTAGAAAAGAAATCACAAGGCAATGAGACTGGAAAATCTCAGAATGTGTTTACAGGTTCCTTTAATTCAGTGCCATTTCATTACATTGCCAAAATGAATCACTGTCTTCAGCTCCTGTCTTGGCTTCTTATTTACTGCTAACTTGATCTCCTTGGTGAGATTTTATTGCTCCCAACCATCATGCTCTTTTACATAAGATCCAATACAGATTGCAAAGAAATGAATAATGTAAGGACCAAGCAAATAGGAACTTAAGGGTCACATGTGTCTTTGTTAAATGTAACACCTATTCCATTAAATACATAGTGTATGTACAGCCTCAGATCCTTATGTATTAAATAATTGGGTTATGTGTTGTTAGCTACCAAGAACAAGAAACACAGATGTGATGGCTAAGCAATGCTCTTTATCAAAATAACAACCTGAAAAAGAGAGTGATCTGCCCACAAGCCCTCCTGCAAACACAGTATCCCCAGTGCTGCCAGCCTGTGGATACTGTTCCCTGCTCTGCCACCTACAAGTGTCATGAAGTTGGTTTTGGTATGAGAAAAGCCGTCCCATCATGGGACATGGGGAGAACTGAGACAGTTCTGTTTTGTTCAAAACCTGATGTGATTTGGATTAGGCCTCTGAGGTGCTGTATAACTACAAAATACTCTTTTCTGTGCTGAGCCTCTTCCCTCTCATGATTTTATTTTTTGTCCTCCGTTGCCATTTTTAAAGGATGGGGACTGTATTTTACTCTGTGTATATGGTGTCTAGCACAACGGGGCCCTGACCCTAGTTAGATCCTTTGAGCTGCGGTGCATGTTTCTTAAAAGAGCTCTCTAATAAAATGCTAGGACGTAATAATGGCAAATGCCCCAAGTGTCACTCCTTTCTTGACCTTTGGAAGAACAGACTAAGCCCACCTCATTAAAAAAAAAAAAAAAAACAACAAAAAACCCCCATGAAATTCATAAGAATTCAAAATACTTTCAAGTATGTGCATGGGGAAATCGTGCCAGTTGCTTCTGCATGTCTTGGCTCGATATATCAGACTGGTAAGAGAACTGCTCACACAAGGAGGAAGAGCTGTAATGAATGAAAGCCATATGGCTGAATCCTTCAGAAAATATCCTCCAGTGCATCAATGAGAAAGTGGGAGTTAACCTGGCTCAGACAGGGAGCCTGTTCTGATATCATAAAAGATGGCTAATGATATTTAATCACTTTCTTTCCCCATGTCAGCACTTCCCCCTCAACAAGTTCATTGCCTCTGATTATAACAACCCATTTTAATCGCCTAGTGATGATGAGCCCCTTTGACATAAATAGGTACAGCTCCAAGTGACAGAGGTTGTTACTATTCCTTATCCATAGCACAATAAGGACTATATGTATGACTGAGTTTAGGACACTATTGCACTAGATGCTAAAAATGTGGTGTGAAAAAATATTTCTGTCCTGAAGGACAGACCTAGCTAAAAAAGCTCAAACACAAGTATTATTTCAATGTTAGAGAGGAAAGAGAAGGTATGGAGGCAGATCTCTGAAGCCTCAGCTGTGGCCATCTTTGCATCCTGTTCATAGTCAGCTTGCAGGCACCAGGCTCTTCTTCTGCAGGTGTTTTGAGATCCTTCAAAGACAGTCTATGGATGATGGCCAGTGAAAATCATCACATTGCAGGTTTTAAAGGGAGGGCACAAGTTGAGAGACTGTTACAGTGTGAGACACCTGATAGCAATCTTAGAAGATATATTTTGGAATGATACGTACCAGCAATCAGGTCTTGCAAGGGCATATAATTATTGTGTAATAATTTCCCATTTGTCATACAGGGTTACATGCTTTCATAAGGTGTGGAGTTGCTTTTTACACAGCAACCACATAGCCTGGGGCACCTCATCCGGAGTGAAATTGCTACACTGTAGAATACAGTGATCTCCAAATAGACAAATACTCCATTTCTGTTACCATGTGATGATCTTTTTTTATTGTCTATGTATCTTAGGTCTCAGAAGGCTCATGGAGATGCTCATTTTTCTCTTTTACTCTGCAAGTGAACTCAAATAGTTATGGAAAAAGTTGTGTGTCCCACAGCTGGACATTTCAGCATTCTGCTGACTGTAAGACATGGAAGACGGTAGCTCAAAGGCAGAAGTTATGAGGGAGAAATATGATGCATAGTTGGGAAAGAACACGCTCTACCATTAAAATGAAACATGGAGCCTAACACCAGAGATGTTTGGAAATAGTGATTTAAGTAAACAGTTCCATGAGCATCAGACCAATGAAACAGCCTTTTGATTGAGCCATGATACTTCCTTCTCCTTTTTGTTTGACCTGGAAGAAATGACAGACATTGCAGATGATCCAGACCTGCATGGGTGACTGGGCAGTTGACACTTCTTCTTTAAGAAACAAGCTGAAATAAATGCCATGTCCCTCTGAGGTTGGTGGACTGAAAAAGTGGCTTTCCAGGCTACATGCAACCTCAATATATGTTTTAAATAGGCCTCTTGTAAAATGTGGTTTCCATTAAGAGTTCTACCCTGCTATTAGATTTGGGTGAAGCTGGACAAAATGCATTCCAAAAGTTCAATAAGCCTTGTTTCCCTGAGAAAGCGGGATAAGCAAAAATTTGTAATTTTATGTGAAGTTGTTTCCAGTTTTCTTGGAGAACTTGAATCAATTCAAGCATATCAACAAAAAGAGAGGACCAGGGAAGGCATTTGGGCAGAAGGAATTGGTTGGTCACATGGGCAGCTGATTCAGCCTTAGGACATCATTCTTCATGGTGAGAACTTCTAAATAGCTCCCATTGCCAAAACCAAACCTGTGATCTTCCTGCACTATTTCTACTCAACGCAGAAGCCTCCACTGCTGTTACTGCTTTCCTGTACTCCTCTGCCTCACCAATGCAGTTGCCATTTCTCCATTTTGTGACACTTCAACTTTCTCTTTGAGGCCAGGATGCTGAAATTCTGCAGGAGGTAAGAATCCCACGTTTCTAAATACTGTTGCTTTTTTTTTTGATGGTTTCTATTCTCACGGACAGAGGCAAGAGCTTGAAAATGTAGCTCAAATCAATCCTAAAACTTCAAATACAAATGGCAAGGCAAAAGGCCCTCAAATGCTCTTGGAGCTAAGAGAGTTATCATTTTAAGCTGGTAAGCTGAATACTGAGTTGCTGGTGTTATGGACTTGCTGGCTGAGATTCTTGGAAGGTATCGTTGTCAGTAACAAAGTGGAAATCAACAGAAATACATTGACTTGCACCAACTGGTGTACAACAACTTAAGTGCCGTCTCTCAGTGTGACCTGCTGACATATCTTCTGTTTTGCCTTTGACTACTCAGGCATGAAGAACGAATAAATTCTAACACCATTACACTGCGCAGCTTTGAAAGACTGGAGTAAATACTGGACACTCCATCTTTTTTTGCTCCATCTGGGCTGAAATCCTGGCTTTATTGAACTTGGTGGTAAAACTCTTTGACTTCAATGGATTTTGTTCTTAGAGTCTTCCTGTCTCCGTTCCTGACTTGTCCAACATGGCCCTGCAGGTCACATCTTTGCAAATGCTCTCCTCCCACAATTATGTTTGCCTTGTCTGTTTACATTGACATTTATTTTCAAAAGATTACAGCTCTTCTGTGTTTGTATGTAGGCTCTCAGCTGGGCCTTGAACTAGTGCTGCAATGGTTAGCAGTGTTATCTTGAAGATCCTTATCTTGAAGGTATATGCAAAAAAGGTATTGCTCATTTTTTAATATAAAAGGTAAATGCAAAACTCTTATGACATTGAATAACTGTCACTGGAACTTAATTTGGATAAACACCCTAAGGTGAAACTTTCATCTGAACTAGAGGTGAGTCTGAACTTATTAGGAGCAGCATCACATTTTTGAGAGGTTCATATTTGCATCCATGAGCCTATCTGTGATCTTTAATCTTTTGAGTCTGCAAATTTTGGCTGGAGGTCTTCCAGGAAAGATGGTTGCACCTCCCGCTGTAAGTTTTACAGGAAAAGTCTTGCTTTTGACACTTTGGAGGGAAGGTCTATCCAAATCTCACAGAACTCGAGCTGGATCTTATTCTGAAGGTAGATAAAAGTGTTGAAAGCTCAGTTGGTTATGTCTGCATGCACCTCCATCATACTTTTGTTTAGAATGAGATATAACCTGAGACTTTGGCCTGTCATAGCCTGTGGTTTCTAGTCTAGCAAGTCACACCTTTGTGCAATGTAGACATATACCCCTACATGGATAACACCACTGCAGCTCAACAATGTCGAGATCCCCTCTGGGCACAAGCTAATGAAGGTGAATCAGAGCTTCATGCCGACTTGAAATGTGCTAACAAACCTTTCCAGGCAATGGGCTACCTTCTTGGTAAATGGCTTCTTCTATTTCTGGCTGTGTGCCGAGTGTACCAGACAAGCCAAAGTCTTTTGCGTATTTTCATCTGCTGCTGTGCACTCCACTCTGGGAATTCCTCCTCACGCTGAAGCTTACCTGAGCTTGCAGAAAAGGTGTCTAGTATCAAAAAAATAGACTTTGCAATAACAACAACAAATGCCATTTGGTTTACACGCTAATCAGCTAAAGGTGTTGTCGATACACAAGACCCATAATAAAAACAATTAACTCCACAATGAGAGAAATACTGTGAGCAAAGCAGCATGTCACCTTATCATATCATGAACTAAGAGACTACATTAGCAGTGTACACAACTGTTACTCCATTTATTTTCTGTGTATTTGTGTATGTATTTTTGTGTATTTTCTGGTATGTTTAACTATTCTTGTGTGGCTGTCACAGGAAGGAACTGGCATTCAGTGCTAGATGTCTTAGACATATTATAAAGATTACAAGTGAAAATAAATAAATTCCTCCAACTTTTCCAAGTCAAAGTCTGAAAAGGTGCAGTTCATTCTGTAATGAATGTTGTACTTTGTACCAAATTAAATTTTCAGAGCCCCCTATCCCTAAAGAAGTCAAGATAGTCTATCAAGATACACTTCTCTTTCCTTATCTTTAAACACATAGCATCTAAATATATAAAGGCCTAATGTCAACATATTAAACAAAAGGATGCTTATTTCCGCAATCACTGTTCTGTACAAATTGAATGAGTTTAAACATAAAAATAATGTAAAAGTAGCTCATTCTTCATCAGACAGGAAGATTTTGCAGACTCATACAGAAGTTTGACAGCACTGAAAATTTGGGGAAGAACAAACAAGCAGAGAGTAATGGTACAGGTGACAGAATTAAACTGCAAAAGAAAGGGTCTCGGTAGTCCTTGTGAGGACAGTCTGGAAAAATCTGTCTGTCTGTAACATGTAAAGCATTGGAAAAATGTTTTGTAGTCTGTCTGTCCTGGAAAAGAAGAAAAAGAGAGACAATTCCAGTGAACAGAAAGGTAATGTTTCCAAGACAAGGGCAGTACACCAATGATGATTACGTTTGGCTTTTTTCTCCTCAAAACTCAGATATTACAAAGTCAGCCATAATCTTTTCATTTAATGGTTCAAGCAGTTATTCTCTTCTCGTTAGCTGATGGCACGCTGCAAATTGCTTAAACCCATTTGTACGGGAAAAGGGAGATGGGGTCTTCTCTTATCAATCATTTTGGCATGCCAAAGCCAAGGCTGCCTCGGAGCCAGTTGCAGTAAAGGAGGAGCCTGCAGATAATGAAGACAGCTGCTGCCCTGGATCAAATCACTGGTCTCCAGCCCCCTGCCTAACACCCCATCCTTCAGAGAGCTGAGCTTTCCCTCCTACATCATGCAAATCACTAATTGTGGGATGGTTTGTGTGTGTGTGTCTCCTCTCTGTCCATATTCCCATATTGACAAACATTTGCTGCAACATTGCTGCACCTCCAAGAGTAGAATGAGCTCCTTGCTTCTTCTATCTGGTCACTGGGTTTACCCTAGACATATCTTAATTCCTGTAATTTCCAGGGTGAAAAATGTCATTCAAAATAGCCACTTATTCTCAGAAGTAGAGGAATCCGTAAAATGTCTATCTATTGCATTACAGCAAATTCATTTGTATCTGGGATGAAATATCATAAATAAAGGATGGGGGGGGGGGGGAAAACAACACCAAACCCCAATAAAATCTCGTCAAATTTAAGAAAGCTTGAGAAATCACAGAATGTCCTGATGGAAGTAAAAGCTGGCTGTCTGGAAAGCATGAGGGAAAGAAAGCAGTGTAGAGGTAACTTAGGTTGCACAATGGGACTGGGAAAAATTCTACATCAAAGATTTAAAATGGAGTGAGAAATCAAAAAACACAGATTCAAGGGTAGTATTGTTTTTCTTCTTCTAATTGAGATCCTTGTTCAATATCAGCAGAAAGTGACTCATTCTGTGCATTTTGAAACTCTTGTATGACCCGAGGACTTGCGCAGAGGCAGAACTCGAGTCAATAGTGATAGGCATTTGCAGAAGGGCCACTTCAGTGGCAGAATATTTTACTACAGCTTTATCAAATGGGTATTAGCATGTTTTTTAAGAAATAATATAGACACATATAAACACAGAATCAGCCTTTCTTTTCATATTGAAAAGCTGAAAAAACTTCAAGAGACCTAATAAAATTTTGAATTATTTGTGAGAGCATCTCAGCATGTTATGTAAAGGTGGGCATTGTTAGATCCAGTTTTTTAAGCAATTCCCTTTTGTTTAAGGGTTGTACCACCTTATGTTTACTTTCCAGGAATACTTTAGCAGCTGATTTTTGTTGGCAGAGATGTTTTTGAAAGCCAATGTCAATGTTGCATATGGGCATATCTGATGAAACCAAATTTAAAATTTGTACTTGTGCCAAGAGGTTATTGCACAAATGTTCGATCAAGGAAAAAGCAGAGTCCCATCTGATTTATCTGACCGACCCAGTTCCTAGCCGTGCAGCTCCAGTGTATGTTGGGATCGTCTCAGCAAACTGCTGAAGATTTCCTGGGACTGCATTTTCTGCCAGGTCAGACTCTTTGGAAATTCCTTGGTGTGCGTATTTTCCAAGGCATAATTACAGACTATTAGATGTGCTTGCTATACACCCATACATACAGACGTGCGTAACTGTGTTATGCAAATGTTGACCGTAACACAAATCACGTTGCTTTGCTTCATACCTATTTGCACTTCCTGGTAGCTCAAAAAATGAGGTTCAACTTAGAAATTGTCTTCCAATCGACACCCTTGCTGTGGACTTACCCCCTGCCTCCAATCCCATTAGAAACTTGGGGGGAGTTCAAGTGCTTCTCCAAACGTTGGTGGTTGGCCCCAGCACTGATTGGAACTCCTCATTTGCTTTCATTATCTGATGGGTGACAAGTCTGAACGGCTCGCCGTGTGTGACTAAATCCACCACAGGAGCTCGCAAATCCCAGTCTTTTGGAAGTGAAAGCTTCCTTTGGCCACAGTTCAAGCTTTCCTGTCAGGACATTTCCAACACTCCCATCACAGGGGCTATTGCTCATATGGGAGCAGGTATGTTAACACATTCTTGGCAAATTACCAAGTAATGGAGCACAGGACTCAGTGAAGGTTTTGATGGATTTGTGTTCAGGTTTTTTGAAAACCTCTTTTAACAATGGGTGATCAGTGGATATTGAGCACATTTTATGTGTTGCACACTTCATCGGTTTATATATGGAAGGTTACATTATGTTTTGATCACATATATACTATGGTGACCAACATGGGGAGCAGTTGTTTGAAAACAGAGGGCTTTTCAATCCGCATGCAAATGTTTAATGGGATTTGGAGCCCAAATGTTGACGCTAGCCAAATTTGGACTGAAAATAATGGACACATTTTTAACAGTGATGGTAATTCAACAAAAGAACAACTTCCTAAGATTATTGTGGATTGTCCATCATTAGGAAGCTTTTAATTAAAATAGGAGATATGATCCAGCTCATTGGTTTTCAGCCTGTGTTTGGAGGACTGCTACAGATACATGGGCTGCTTCAAAAACATTGCAGAAAAGCTGATCTAGCAGTAGGTCTGAATTTCTTCTACCTAGGGGAAGACTCCTGGGAACTTTTAAGTGATTTGCAAATAATAATAAAGCAGATTTAAAACAATTGTGAGTAGCTCTACTTCCACAACTGGACCCCAGGCAGGAATTAGTCCAGAGAAGACCTGTGGTATGCATGGGATCTGTTCTGGTGATTGCAGATAGAGTCTTGTGTCCTTAAAATCTAAAATTTACAAGTTTTTCAAAGCATGAAGTCTAAAATTTTGTTGCATTATTCTCTTCCTTTTTCTTCATGATTTTGAATGTAACATGTCAGTTTCGGTGAGGAACAAAAACACATGTAACTTGTGCATGTAAGGAGCTGGAGATGTTTGCCAGCTTGCAGGATTAGGAACCTACTCAAGGATTATTTACTATATTTAGGTACATATTCTTTGTTTCTACATGAGTGACTGCATAACATGAAAGTGTGAGTGTCTCTACCTACTAATATTATGATGTTCTTCACTTCTGGCAGTCCTAAAATTATCTATAATGATCTTTTGGTGCTTTAAACCTTGTTTTCTCCCTCATGTGGTTAATGCCCTATTTCTGCATTAAAATGTTGGCACCCTTTGGTTAAGAAAGTCCTATTTAATTGAGATGATGTACTATTACTGCATGGGTGGAGTAGTAAATGATAATAGAACAGTGTAGTCTGTATCAAGATATGTTAAATTCACTGAAAGATGATGACTTTTACAAGCTCAAATAGTAAATGAAGCCATTAATAAGTGGAGCCATCTCATGCATGTAGCACCACTGAAACAGGTGCTGTATAAACACAGAACAAAGGGGCCTGTCCCTGCCCTTGAAAAAATTTATTGTTTCAAGGAAATAGGTTAAAAGCAAATGCCAAAACAGCTTTTTCCTTATTCATTTAAGTCTTTTGAATGTACCAGAAGTCAGACAGAATCACAGACCAATGCACGAAATACTCGAGGGACCAGTTTGTCTCACGAACCATCATTGTCTGTCAGGACTATCTACTTCTAGTAGCTGACATAAAAAATTAATGCAGAACAGATGACTGAAATGGCTGTAAAATACCAAAATTACTACCTAGGGTTTTTTTTATGTTTTTATTTCAAAGGATGCTGTTTCTATGTGGAGACTACTGAAGTCCTCTTTGTGGCATGCTTCGGGCTTGTGACAATTGGAGTAAAAATGTTGTAGCTGAGCATTGATATATATTTGAGATTTTTAGCACTTTTTCCCTGCTGGCTCAGGAAGAGTGACAGGAGGAAGAAGCACAGGAAGGTCTGGGCTCGCCCCCTCCTTCCCTGGGAGTTTCAGGCAGTAGGTGGGCTGAGTGACGGACTGCAAAGAAACCCTTGGGAGATTTGGATCCTCCTTGGATTGCCCCAGGTGACCAGGTCCCAGTGAAGCTTGGGGAGCTGCATCCAAGCCTTCAGGAGACGGATCAGCAGCTGTTTTGTCTGGCTGCCACCTGCAGAACTCGCACGGCTGCAGGTTTGACATTAAAAGTGAAATAAGCTGATTTTCCCCTTGTAGAAGTTCAGTGTGTTCTTCAGGTTCCCGTGGTAAACATATGCCACGCTGACATCAGTGCCAGATGGGAGATGCCGTGTATAATTTTAGAAGATAATTCAGAACTCATTGTGAAATGTAGGCATTTGTAACAGCGACTGCCAGGAGAAGGAAGAAACATGTATCATCACGCTCTTTCCTCAGAAAGGGGAATTTGCCCAAACACCACAAAGGGGGTGAGTCTGGCCAGCTGCCCTCACTGTGGGGAGAGCAAGCCTGATGGCTGCAGCACACCATGATGATGTTGTTTCTTCACGGTCTAGGCAGCAATGGGGAGCTACCAGCCTCGCTAAGTCCTTCCCACCTTCCAGTTATCTCACGCCCTGTGAGGCTATGCCGTCTCCAGAGCCCTCAGGGCCATGGATAGGGCTGTATAGGATGGTTCGTGGATCTGTCTCAAAAAAATATAGTTTGCTGAAGAGTTACAGAAATTATTTGAAAATTAAAATTAAATCCATGGATTAGTTTCAGCTGAATAAGAAAGTAGAGTTTTAGAGAAAATAAAAACCTTTGAATTTTTCAGTTTAAAAGAAATTAGAAATTAGAAAATTGGAAAAAATGGAAAACTAAGAACATGAAATAAAATGTAAGTAAAATATTAGTAAAATGAAGTAAAAAATTTTGTTTCAGGTAGAACAAGACGTCTTAGTTGTACAACACTCCTCCTCCCAGTGATACTTAGTTATTTGATTTTATTAAGCAATTACACAGGCAAATATGTTTGGGGCTAATATGAGACAACTGTGCAAAACATTTAAGTTCAGCTTTTGAATTAAAAAGTCCACAGTCTGCACAGTTCTGGGTGCAACTAACTGTTCTGTAACACAGTTATCTGGAAGGACATACAGCCAGACAAGAATCCTGACCCTAAATTATTGTATGCATTTTTGGTAACCACCCAGCTCTTAATGAAATGACTGTGTTCCCAATGTGCTATGTCAAATCCTGTTGGATAATGTTACTTATCCTGATAGGTATCAGTCGCAATTACTGTCTGCATTCAAGTAGATGTTACTATGTCACTTGGAACAATAACAAAGAAAACAAAATCCTTTTCCTCTTTGAGTGAAGATTACATCTTCCCATCATGGGAAGTGAGTCTATCGTATGCTTCAGGACATTAATCTTTTTCATTTAGGGAGGTATCCTGGGCACGGTCTGCCACATTCGGAAAGGCAGTTTCAAATCCATGAACTCTTTCTATGCTTGCTACTGGTATTAAATAGAGCAGACCATTGTCTGTTGCTGGAAACTGCTGCTTTTCAGATGAAAGTACCATAGTGGAGCTATTAATGGATGTTGGAAGTGAGAGGTTGACCTGTTATTTACCAGACTAAAATTACAAGCCAATGGGAAAAACACCTGTACCATTGTGTGCTTTCTGCTTCACATTTTATGCATTTGGAGGAATACAACAGTTACGTATTGTGCTCTCTGTTGAAACGTAACATGTAGCAGGCTTCATACGAGAAACTGGATTTGAGACACCTCTGGTGTCTGGGTCAGGTAGTCCAACATTGTGGCTTTAGAGTTTTGCAGTCCCTTCACAGCTCATGCAGCCCTCCTTACCAGCTCCCAAGCCCAGTGCCCCTTCTTCTCCTCCCTGCTTCCACTTGTGTAACCAGTTATTTATGTTTAATGCCTCAACGACCCCCTTTAGGAGGAGCTGTATTGTGCTTTATCACTCATAAGCTGAGTGTGTCTGCTCACAGTCTCTGACCTCTGGGATTCCTTGAGATCCCCAGAGTCCTCTAGGAAGCTGTGATGGTCCAAGTCATCAGTTCTATAAATCAGAGTTTGCCTCTGCAGGCCAGTGGGAGCACTCTTGAAAATCAGGACATGTATATACCTGCCAAAGTAGGAGTATAGGTATCCAGCTGATTTTTGAATCTACTGGCTGCTGTTCCTTACTGAGACTCCTCTCTTGGACTTTGAATATGTGTCAATGCTTTCCTTCCCATATGCATGTTAAAAATAAATATTTTTGTTGTTGTTACCCCTAAGAACTGTGTTCAACTCAAATCCATGTAAAGGCTTAGGGAAAAGACTCCTCTCTCTGCCCCAAGGGGTCTCAGATAAGCATCTGTGAAAGAGTTAATAAGGACACTTTCCCTGTGTTGTTCATTAGCTCTGTGTCTGTCACAGCCATAAACTGTGAAAACCGCTGCTTAAAATACTTTCAGGATTCCTCTGCATTGCCCACAAACTCTGTTGCATGTGTAATAATCACACCGCTCAGTACAGAAGAGTAATTCAGGCTGTGGTTTTAAGCTGTCCATCCTTACTGGCGGTGTTGTGTGTGGGGCAGCCTCTGGAATTGTGTTCTTCTGAGGCAATCGCTGTTTATCTGAAATTTTCACCCTTTTCCTTTTGAACTAACACATTGCATTGGTCTCTTTTTCATCAGCTCTCGCCACGGCATGACTGTTTCACAGGCACAAAGAATTACTGAAAATCAGCACGTGGAATTTATTTTGAAGAGCCATCTGTAAGTTAAGAAGTACCAGAACACAGCTGAACTGGAGACTGTTTAGGACAGAGTCTCTTTCTCTTCAGAGACAGTCTCTCAGTTGTTCGTACAGCACCTTGCACGCTGAAACTCTTACTGGAAACACATCTAGCACTAAAAACATGCCTACGGCCCTACGCCAGCACAGATCCCCTCTTATTAAACTCTTTTGCTCTCTAAAAGAGGGGGTGGCTGCATCCAGGCTGCCTGTTGTGAGTGGGCAGTGGGCTGTGCTAACTCCAGGGGAATTGTTTAGGAATGTGTTATTTGTCACAGGCCAGAAATGTGCCAGGAGCCATTCCACAATTAAACAGTAGAGATGATGGACTTCTGATGTCCTGCAATGCTCCATGGGACTGTTTAATTTTCTGGCATAGACATAGGCTTTTTGTCTGTTAGCACTAGAAGTTAATAAAAATACTAAATGCTAGACAAGCTACTGCTACCCTTACTTACCTTGCAATATATCTTATTCCATGAGCAGTAAACTAGGTTTGTCAATCAACAGGAGTAGCTCTGACTCACAGTCCAGATTACTCATGGGTTTTATTGACAGACTATCTAGTAGAAAATGTATAGGTGAGCCAGAACATAACAAGCTCATATCAGGTTTTTTTTCTCCCAGTTGCACGCTTCACCCACATGGCTGCGGGGTCACACTCTGTCTTGCTTAATCTCTTCATGTTACCATTCTGGATGTGCCAACTGGGCCAATGCGGACCGGAGAAGTGGAAGAAGTTACCATGTGGCCTGTACCATGTTACCATGTGGCTGGTGGTTAGACCATGCCTTGGAGAGGTGGGAGACTTGAAAGTGGGAAGGCTTGAAACCCCTCAGGACGAAGAGGGCCTGGAACCCTCCATTTCCAGGAGTGTACTTTAACCATTAGCTTGCCATGCAAAAAGTGGATAGGGTCCCCTCTTCAAGCTATTTTGTTATTGTTTTTGTTTTCAAGGGTACTACTCTCAGAAGAGGCCTTGATGCTCAAGACCTTTCACTGTGTGGCCTGGGTTAAGGCCACAGAAGGATGAAGCTTCTGTCTGCCTCCTCCTCTCCTCACTGGAGCCATTTCCTACCCAAGAGCTCAAGAAAACTCCTGGCTTAGCACCTAGGAGTCCTGAATTGCCCTCGGGAGGTGTCTGATCTCGTTCTTGTTTGTATTAGGAAGTCTAGGTGTCTGAGCTATTCTACTAGGGCCAACTACTTACTTCTCAGACATCAGAGGAGATGTCAAGCACCTGAAGATGGATGGTGTAACTCAGGTCCCACTCCAGACTTTAACTTCTACATATACAAGTTTTTGTTATACCAGCTATAGAGCACTAATGGCTTAAACTGTCAGAGTCTGCTCTGAAGGATTTATTCTGTCCTGGATTTGGATGCACATGAGTGAAAAGGCTGTGTGGAAACCCTGGTCACACCTCTAAACCATGCTGGTTTCCACGACTTCACGCGTGACATCAGTAAACATGCTCTCAGACAAGCAGCTAACAATCTAACTGATCCATCAGACAGTCACTGGGGCCTGCAAATTAAATACAAAGACAGTCCTAAAAATCAGGATCATAAATGTTTCAGGCTAATTTATTCTGTAAAGCTGGATTAATAAAGAAGCGGCTCCTCTGTTAAAACATCATCTGCCAGGGAGCAGCCCACAAAGAATTACAGCAGGCGATTTTTATCTCTTTCCCACTCCTTCTCATTCCACCAAAAAGAAGGATTCATGCGGGAAAGTGCTGACACATCCTTAATCAAAGGTGTGTGAATTGCTCACATCAGTGTAATTTTATTATTCTGTTGCTGGGATACTTTAATAATAATAATAATAATGGTGATGATGATGCAAAATCTTATTAAGTCATTGAAGGATAATGCTTTGTTTTTCTACATTTATTTTTTAATTTATTAAGGAAGCCTGTTAACGCTACAAGAACAGACAGTATACATATTTTCTATAAATGGGCAGGGAAATTCATAACGAAATGTATTCCCGTGGTTGGTACAGCAAACACCCTGTGGTTCCAAAAAGGATCCAAGTGCTGTGAGCACCTTGGAAAACATCAAACAGAGACTAGAAGGAAGGGAGTGTGTTACATGAACATCACTGACTGTTGGGGATATGGTGATAGATTGAAATCTAGCCTGCTCTTGGAGCTGGGTTTGGGAGGGTTCTTTCGCATGCTGTTCTCTGGCAGGGCTCAAATTTGGCAATTATTTGTTTAAACAAACAAACACAGAAAAATACCACTGTTCAGGAATAGGACATCATGTAACTTTGGCTCCAAATGCATTGCCCAAAGCAGTTTTAAATCAGTTGACTCCTAAGGCCTCTTCTTCCCTGTTTCTGTTGTGATAAAGCAGCAGTGCTCCTGCTTGTGGTCTGTGCAAGATTATGATTTTTAATCTGTTTGTTCACTTAAATTGACTTCTGTCTGGATATACAAAAATTGTCTGAGACTATTTTTATCTTGTTGACAGCCAGCCTCATAATTGCTTCCTAAGGCTGCCACCCAAAGCTGCCTCTTTTACCCTGTAACAATTCAAGTGTTAAAAAAAAAAAATTAAGTCCCAAAGGCAATAATCACAATGTGATATTGCAGATGCTAACCATTCTTCTCTAGGTACTTTCTTGACGTGAGCTAGTGTGGGATTAGTGAACATTAATGAGCAAACTTCAAAACTATGGGTGTCAGGTTTAAGTGACTGCTACTGGGTTGGGAATTGTACTTTAAAGTGCTTTGTGGTCCCAAACACAGGGCGTTGGATGGAGAAGTTCTTTAGAAATATATCACCTCTTAAGAGGAAGCAATTTGAATTGGGTCACAGGAAGAAGCAAAGATGTCTGGACATCAAATGCTATGAGGAGGAAAAGCATATTGCAAGAAATAATCCTAATGGCAATATTGAGTAACTTGTCACTGAAATGGAATCTCGTTGGAACTATGGAAGACAATTAGAGAGGTATAGAGGATACTTAACTCTCTATCTGCAAGCAAAGGGCCAAAGAAAAGGGGTTCAATCAAAAAGGAAGCTTTTTTCTCACAAGATCAGGCATGGGTATCATTGTTACATTCAAAATTTTTCAGTTAATTCAAGTGGAGGAAGGTATGTATGAAATTGCACTACAAAAAACTAAAGTGTGTAGAATTAAAAAAAAAAGAACAAACTGGAACACGGTGAAGAGGATTTTTTAGTATTAGGCTCACAAAGGAAAGTTTAATTGTAGAAGAGATTGTGACTTTGACCTAATGCTGAAGAGCTGTTTGAGGGGAAACTTCAGTGGATCTCTTCATGAGAGAATAGGCTACACTGAAACTCAAAATAAAACTTTGATAGAGACTAATAAGAGACCCAGAATTAACCCAAGAATGCTTTTTGAATTTGCCAGCCAAATGAAATCTGAGTCCACAGTGACTTTTATAGTGACCAGGTGGTGATTTGGTAGCCTGGACCTGATAAAGTAGGCAAAATATCTCTAAAGGGTTCAGGGGCACGAAAGCATGTGAACTTCGGCTCAGAGGAGACCAGCCCCAGGTATTCCTCATGCTGTAACAATCAGTTCATCACCATAAACTCAGTACCCAGGAAAAGATACACAGAAGATGTCACTTGACAAGATTTTGGGTGAAGATGACAGTGACAGCAACTCCAGCTTGAATGAACTTTTCACGGAGCTAATAGACTTCACTATAGCAGAAGACATCAGGGCTGTCTACCTAAGGCAGTCTGTTTATTAACTTTACACTAGGCACTAGTACATGAGCTGTGATGTTGCTGAAAAGACTGGTCTTAAAACAGGAGGTGTTGTGGTGAAAAGTGTGTGTTTATCTTTATTGCAGGCTATATTTGCATTTCATGTGTAGGAAAAATAATAACCTGGAAATTGCAACACTTTATTAGTGGTGTGAAAACAAGTACTGGGTTAGAAGTATGTCAAGCTCTTACTTTCCTGAAGAAGGTGTTTTGTGGAAGAAGGGAGGACTAAAATCCTTCAGGACATGCCTAAGGACATATTGCAGGGGATGGAGATGCTCTCTGCAGGGTATAGATGTCAGAGAGTTTACCACAAGACTGCTTTCTTCTACCCTAAAGCTAGAAGAGGAGACAGGTAGATAGATTGATAGATCTGCTAAGATACATAGTAGAAATGAAAGCTAAAATCATCTCTCTGTGTATAGGCGTGTAAGATGGAAACATTTTCTATTGCAAACAAAGAGAAATGTGTGTATTTGTGTGATAACAGGTATTTTTCTAGGTGGATATTCCAGTAGAGAGAGTTGGAAGAAAAGAGCACATATTTATGCTTTTGGAAGACAACATGTCTTTGGGACCACTGTTTGCTTACTGAAATGTTTTATCAGAAATCACGACGTAATTTTCTCTGTATATGGTGTGTAAACATTTATCAAGATGAAGTTTGATTGGGGGTAGAGGAGTGGAAGTTCAGACAAAGGCAAGAGAGAAATTCTGGGCTAGAGTAAGCTAACAAAAACATGGGTACTACGTAGTAGGGATAACATACTTACTTGGGAGAAGTCAAGAGGTAGGTTGTAACCAGCCAGTCTGTCCCAGTAAATATGGGGTAGAAAGGCTGTATAGAGCTTTACACATATCTATAGACACATCTAATGTCCTCAAACCATCAGTCTAAGAGCACTTAGTACAACATTGCCCACAGAAGAAGTTGAAGAATGATGGTATTTCCACATGTAGAACTTTGGGCTATCTGTAACAGCTAAATAAAACCAATCAAACCAAAAGCCCTTCCTTAGGCCAGCAGCAGCATATGTAATAGGTGTGTAAGTAATAAGTTTACCCAGAAATGCCTCTGACCCTCATTTTCCACTCAATCTGTTCTTGCTCCTCCCTTAGTCACCCTGGCGCTGCTCCACATCTAATTTCGTGAGGGATATCTCTGGGTGCAAATCCTTCAGGATTTATTTTTGAGGTACAATATCTCTGAGGAGTATGGGTAAACTACACAAGAGCCTGGGGATTAAAAAGGATGCAGCCCCGAGTTACTGTGATAATGAGCCTGCAAGTGAGCCATTTTTTGAAACCTCCAAAAAGAGCATTTCATTCCCTTTTCAGAGTAGTGTGGTCAAAACTGGAGGCCACTGGCTGCCAGAAACAGCCATAAGCTTCCAAAACTTCTATACATTTGAGATTGATTATGAAATTATTAATGCTGGAGCCAGAAAAGGACTAAAACGCTTCTTTCTCTCCACCTTAGAAAACGTCTTCCTTTTTTTCATTTCTGTTATTTTTCTTTTTCTTTTTTTTTCGTTCTTGTCTTCTATCCTGGTTGCTTGCTCGCTTTCTTTTGTTTCCTTTGTTTCCTTTGCCTTCTTTCCAAAGCATAGGCTGAGTTTTGAATACTAACCCAAAGGGAATTTTTTTCTTTTCTGAATGCAGCCTCCAGAATATTTGCTGACTAGTCTCTAGAACATTTTGCTGACTACAGTCAGAGGTAGGCATCATGCATGTCAATATTATTTTAAAAGGATCTTGTCTGCTTTCAAGAGAAGTGTAGGCTGGTGTTGCCATATCTATAGTTTGGGCTGAGGGCCTATAGTAAATATGTAGGTGATTAGCATACAGTGGCCAGGATAAATATGCTCAGGCATCTAAGAAATGTGTTGGAATCACATCATGCCATCTAAACACACCCTAAGAGATCCTGGCAAAACCACTCCTTAAGCCACCCTGTCTTGTGGTTACACTGTGCAGCTCACAATCTGACACGCGTTGCAAGGTACGTCCAGAACTTAGTACCTTTTCTGTCCATTTGAGTTTCCTATTTTTATTTGTTTCCTTTTGGAAGAAGTGGCTTTTTATTTTCTCATGGTTCTTCTTGTGAAGATATACTGTAAAAATCTTGCCTAGTGTTTCTACAAATGCTGTTTTCCTACAAATGCTGTTATATGGAACAAACTACATATTTAGGTAGAAGAAAAAAAGCCATAATGTCTGCAGGGAGTCTCTTAAAATTAGGCATGTTTCATGCTTACCTAAAAATGGATGTCCTTCTGCCCCAAGATCTTTTCTATGCACTGCACTATGCTTATCAGTATCTGCTTGTCTACATCGGTCTTACGTCTCTGGGACTCTTGCCTGCCATTGCCCTGGGTTTCCCCAGAATTTTATTTGCAGTATTTATATAACCCCATTATTATATATAATTATATCTTATTAATGATCAGTCTGCTAGATGTTAACATTTACCATTACAGGAGGCAGGAGCTCTTAAAAATCTGCTTTCATCTAGCGCAAATTAATCTGACATATATGTATAACACCTCCGAAAAAGCTGACTCCATGAAAGTTATCTTATGCAATTCCATCATGCAATCTGCATGACACCTCATGACTTTACAAATATTACCTCCAGCTGACAATGCTAGGGAGACATGTTGTTCCAGAATAAATCTAGGTTACACTGGGATTAAGCAAAGATATATCCATTCTCTTCAATTTGCCATGGTATCATAACTTTATGCACTCTGTTGACTAAACACACCTCTTATTTACACAATCAAAATCCTGTGAGTTCATTGTGATTCATTATACATCTCTTACTTTCCCTCCCATTTGTTCTCCACTTAAACAGGTAGTGCCTGACGAGGGCCTGATCCAAAGGGCCTGAAGCCATTACTAAGATGCCGAGAATTTGGGGCCTCGGGCGCGAGGGGGAAACAAACCATCCAAGAGGAGTAGTGTCAAGGAGGAGATGTTGTAGAGGAACCAGGGGCATCAAAAAGGCCACAGAGTTTGGTGGGAAAGGAAGGAAAGCGTCTGCACGGTCTCCCCATGCTGCAGGGAGATGCTGCAGGGTTGGTACAGTCAGCAAGCAAAGGCTGTGCCAAAATGTTGCAGCTTAGCCCTAGGTGGGAGCTCTCTGCTCCTCTCAGCAGCCTCTTTTTCCCTCTTCATTACATACCTCTGAACTTCTCTCCAAATTTCCCTCTTCCTGCTCCACCTTTTATTGATCCTGTGGCCAAATTCCTTGATAGCAGTTAAAAGCCTTCTCTGAGGCTTTGCTAAACCACCTGCTTTACCATGAGGGCCTCCCTGGTGGGCTGTTGCAGAGTTTGAAATGGCTATTTGTGAAGAAGCACTGTTCAGTGAGGCTTTTCTGTGTGTTGTAAGGAAAGCCGTGGTGTGAGCAGAATGAGTAGCCTGGAAAAATGGGGAGTCAGTACTCAGGAGGGACCTGTGCTGTGTGCTTCCAGGCAAAGGGGGGTCACTTAGCTAAGATATATAATTTTGAACCTCAGTATGCAAGGAAGACCTCTCAGCATGGTCTTCCTCTTTGTCCTGCTTAGTGTAGGATCTCTTATCTAGGACTTTGTATGGGGTAAGAATTTGGTGGATGATTTGTCGCTAGTCACTTTATAAAATAGATGAAGATATAGAGGTGGTGGGGGGAACCAAGTTGCACAGTACAGCTCAGGTGAAGGTGTGTGGTAGGAAAAGTAAATAGTCTGAAATCTAGCAGATGAATTTGTGCTCTGTAGCTGGGTACAGTATTTTTCAGACTACAAATCTGTAGCCAGTCAATAACACTTTTGCATGAATTCAGCATTTCACCATTAACTCCACCAGGCAGGATCAAATTCCATTAATGCATTCACACATCAATACAATGGATTGTTGGTTATCACTGATACACCTGCAGACTGAAGTGCTTTGCTCTGAATGCTAAGGATGGGAGTCTAAGGATATGGGTCAAAGTAAACGCTCTCTTAGGAGACTGATTCCTGTGAGGAGTGTTGGTTGGATGAAGAGCAAGTTTCTAGAGATGTGAGGTCTACTTTGCAGTACCCTTGGGGGACAGAAAGATTTTTAAACAAGATAGACATGTGTAGCCTACTTGTTGTTCTGAAACCCTTTTGTCTCTAAACACTTTGTTCCTAGTACTAAATAAACAATAGTTTGCTTAAATGGGTTTCTGATCACTGCATACGCCATTGATCATAACTTGCTTCAGGGAGGAACTGTGGGTGCTGGCACTGAGTCAGGTCTTGGGGCTAAGCACGCCTGATATCCAGGCTCTTGTGGCCTGCGACTGGGGCTCAGCTTTCGAGCAACAGGAGCAGCAATGGCTCAAAGCCTGGTGGTTGAAGGGGTGCAGAGTGGGGAGAGATGTGGGGAGAGGGAAAGCTATCGCCCAGACTGTGACATGTCCAAAAAGGGGCTTTGGTGGTCTGCTGGTATTGTAGATTGTATTATGAGCTTAAAAAAAGTGATGTGTGCTGTTGTTCATGAGGCCTCTCGTGTAAATGTTTAAAATACCGGCACTAAGTATTGTAGTTATTAATTAATAATATGCGTTTATATAGCACCATAAATGTCCATGGCACTTCACAGAAAACAATATTCCTAACTGTTGGGAATATTAACTCTAAGCACTTGGAAGACAGCCAAATGATATAAGCAGATAAGGACTACTGTCTGTATTTGTAATTTGGTTAGGTCCTTTTGATTTGCCTTCTAGATGGAAATCACTAAGGGCAGTGCCTGGACACCTCCTATGGCTGGGACCTTTGAGTGACCGAAGTAAATGTATACATATACCCTTGAGACATTGCTTTTAAAGGAATCATGGATGATTTTGTGCTATCCTGATTCTGAGTATTGCTACAATCCTTGTGCACAGCAGGGTAAGTAACAGTTCTGCAGGGACCAGTCATCTCCAGTGATGGCTGTGAGTTTGAAAGAACAGAAGAGTAAAAATATCTATTTGTCTCTTGTGGTGCTTTGGGCAAATACGCTCATCTGTGTAACAGATCTATCCAGAGGAAAATAAGGTCTGGTGAGAGGAAAGCTAACTCTTTAAACACCACTGAGCCAGAACAATAGTCCATCCTGATTAAAACACTGAATTAGCCAGGAGGTGTAACTTTCTGCTACTGTCTGTGTCCCCTGGCGTGAAGGAATCTAAAGAAAGAGCAGGAAGAAGATGGATGCATGCATTTTTGGCAAGAACAGCAGCTAGCTCTGGCTTAATGACCCTAGACAACCTGGGGCATAGGAGTGAAGCAGGTTTAATTAGGCAGCAGGTCTAGGGAAGTTGGGAGATACGGCACTGCACATAGATGCTGCTTTTCTGAGTTCTCAGAGACTTGTTATGAGAGAAATACATGTCCTTTGCCAAGCCCAAAGGGGAAAGGGCTTAGCACAGGGGTGGAGACTTGCTCTCCCCACAGGTGGCAAAGATTCAGGAGCTACATGGCATCTGCGCAAGTCCCATACCAGACACACACACTCAAATCACAGGGAGAGAGGTGAGCTGGTTACTCCTGTCCACCCTTTTGCATTTCTGAGGGCAGAGAACCTGTTGAATACAGCATACAGCATACCCTGAATTGTCCTCTTCCTCCCTCCTACAGCAATACTGCCAAGGCTGTGCTGACTTGGTAAGCTCCTGGAGAAGACTTTTATGGTGAGCAGGACTTGTCCCTAAAGCAAAAGGAAAGTGGAAGAGCTTGGCTCTCCAATTGCTGCTGTAAAGAAGAGAGCTTTGCTCCTTCTCCTTGGCTGGAGGGCAGATCAGCATTGCACCATCATTTCTGGTGGCTCATGAGCTGTGTGGTGAGGTGTCTCTCTCTTGCTCCCACCTATTTTAACCCTTGTGTTAGTTTTTTTTTCTCTTTTCTCTAGACTACTCCTCTTTTCTCACTGCATCTCCTTAGAGTGTTTATTTTAGAGAGCTATTTCGAAAGCAGAATGAAGAGTGAATTATTCTGTGCTCTTTGGTGCTTATGACTTTCAGGGCGGATGGTCCTGCATACACGGAAAACTGGCCAGGAAATCTAATGAGCTTCAAAAAAGGTAAAGCTAACTGAATATTAACGGAGAAAATCAGTGAGGGTGTTCTTCCAAGCTCTGCCAGGGTTAGATGCCACTGTATCATAGGAGAGCACTTTCTCCCTTTGAAAGACCATGTCTCACCCTGTTTAGCAGATTGGATGGACCTTGACAGAGGATGTGAGGGGCTCTGGCCTCGCTGAATTTGGAACTGGATTCCCATTTAAAATATGAGCGAAAGCATAGCCAAGCAACAGATTTCTCACATTTCTTTAAAACTTAAATCTCTGCCTTGTAGAGGTCTAAAATGTTTGACTGGGTTTTCTTACCTTCTGGTTTTGAGCTGACCGTGAACCTCATGAGACGACTTGCTCCTGTGCATTCCAGTGGTTTAAGTAAGTAACCATTTTTTTAAAGTCTTCTGAGGTCAGAGCAAGAATTCCAAGTCTTTTGAGGTTCTACCTCTAAAAGGAAATTTTTAAAGAGGAGAGAATTCACATTTGAATTCTGTCTTCATGTTCTGCTTCAGTAAGTCTTCAGGTTCAAGGCCCAAGCCCACATGAAGGGTTTTAAATACCTTTCTTGTCTAAAAAGGGATTATGCAAAGATATTACTTCCTTACCTTCCAGATCTGGGCTCCATACATGTTCACACTGATGACTGTTTACTTTACTAGATACAAATAAAGTGGTTTTTGTTTACTGTGTTCCCCTCCTTGTATTCCTGCTGCTCTTGATGTATCTCTAGAGGAACATGCTGGATTTCACTCTGGTTCCGATCTCATCGGCAGGAACAGTAATTGAGTTTGTACAGTTGCTTTGCAGAGTAAACCCTTGCTCTTCTCATCCTGGCTGTGGTACCTCTCTGCTGTGATGCCCTTTGCACGGTGCATTTCTGCCTTCCTGAAGGATGTACACTATACCCAAGTAGAGGGGCATATGGCAGAAACAGAAGATCCAAGGAATCCAGATGGATATTTAACCTCGGGCATTAATACAGTTATTTCATACAGGTCTCTCTTTAGTTCTTTCATTCATACTGTATTAAGGGTGTAATGCAATTTGAAATAGCACCTCTGTACCTTTGACAGGCACAATGAACCATGGATCACTTTTGAAAATCTAATATGCCTGGGAAAATAAATGGCATAAACTATAAACAAAATACCTTTCAATGATGCATTGATAAGGAAAAACTGGTATTACGGCTCTCTGGGAAATAGGTATCATTCCCAGTAGTGATATTTTGCATATTTTAGTCAGGACTGGGAACCACAGGAGATACAGTGCTTTCCTGTCAGGACTTGATTGTAGAATTTGTACATAGTGAAAGCATGCCAAACCCTACCCTTATTAACTGTTTGACTATTCCTACAGGCCCATACATATAATCTATGTGGTTGCAAAACAGGAACAGTTGCAGGACAAAGAACATATTGTTAAATTAAAGAGTTTCACAGTTATTGCCTGCAGTACGCAGGGGAAAAAAAAAGAAATGTAGCAGGAGGATTGTGAAGGCATGTATATACAGCTAAAAAAAAGAGAATGCCGAGTTCAAGGAACTTGCTGAGTTCTTGCTCCTGACGCAGAGAAAGTAAATGAACAGCTGTTTTAACCTACTTCTTTCCTAACTGAACTATATTGTGTTTACCTTATTAGTTGGCAGTATGCTTTGATTTAGAACAAAATATCCATTGAAGAAATGTCTGACATAGTTTGATGTTGCACCTGTTTGCTTACCCCAAGCCCCAGTGTTCGAATAATCTTTCACTCCTGCCTGATGGCTAAATGGATTCACAGATCCCATGTTGTGCCTGCTTGTGCATAGGTGTCTCTAGCTGTGTACCAGTTGTACCTGAGAAAACAGTAAGTTAATTGTATTTCCAGTGTGCTTGCTATTTAGACAGAAATTTTGTCTGACCAAACAGTCCGTTGCTTCCACGTCTGTGATTGCATCCAATTTGCGTTAGTTTTTATTGTATTTGTAATAGTTTTTCCATATTACTTGCTATGATTGTTATAGAGCTTTGCCTGGCTCCCTGGTTTTGACGTTAAGCAAGCAGACGATTTAGCAAGTAGGGACGAGCTTACTTCCTACCGCTATGCTGAGAGATATTTCTGCTCTGCCCCAGCCCTACGAGAGTCAAAATTCCTGTTTCTCTTGGTTCTCAGCTCCTTCTAAATTTGTACTGCAGTGGGATTTGGGCATCAAAAATCTCTGCTGGCTCTGGTGGCTCCAAGGGATTGTGATCCACTGTGCAGCTGTTAGAAAAATGGAAATCTAAAAGTCTGGCATCAGACCCCCAAAAGCAGAAAACTAGCATCCAAAGGAATAATACTAGCAAAGACGAGTTTCATGAATGATCTGTAAAATCTACATTTGCTGTCAAGTTCAAACCCACATTTCTTAAAGATTTGGGATACACATCTAAGAGGAGAAAGCCATGTTCTCATACCATTTAATATACATTATTATTCCTATTTTGCACATAGTTTATGATCTTTATCTTAAAAAAACTCTACTCCTGATGTCACTAAGGAGGATTAAATCTGACCAGGCTCTGCCACTGTAAGTTTGCCGTTGTAACTTCGAGCGAAGCAGTGCAGCTTGCAGCACCGGTTTGTTATTAGGGACTTTAAGAAGACTTTGATCATCATTGATCTATTCTACATTTAGTTGCATCAGTGACATAGAGATCAAAGTCTTCTGGTCTCACTGCTGTTCTTTCAAGCTGTCTGAACCTTACTAGCTGTGCACAGCAATTACAGTTTGGCCCGCATTTAGTGGCACCTTTTGCTGGCTGCTGATAGGCATAAACTTAATCTAGCTGTGGTGGTTTACGCTAGTGGAAGAACTGGCCTGATGCACTGGCAAATGTTTCAGTGGTCAGCAGGAAGCACAGTCCAAACCAGAAACCTCATTATCCACTGACTCTGATAATGGTCAGAAAGGCTCTTTTTTCTTTTTTTTTTTTTGAGCATGGATCTTTTCTGCCAAATGACCCTGTATGGCTGAAATAGGTACATGATATTCTCCAAAATATCAAACTTCAGGGAAGTTTGAGAAATGGTGTATTTGGATAAGACTGTTGTTTGTGGGTGTTAAGTTCCTGTTAGGTTCCAGCTGACTTACAAAGAATTTCAAGAATGGAAAAGCTGGTCTCCAGTGTGGCAATAGGAAGTTTCACTTAAGGACAAACAAATTGCATGACTGCAGCATTGGTAGGAAGGAGGGAGAATAATAATTAAGATAGGAATATGAATTAAAATTTTATGTCATATGATTTTATTGAGGGAAGAAATTATAGTAGTCTGAGATCTCAAAGGCCCATCCTTTCCATTTCAAGAATTCTAGTAATCCCTAGAGAAAATGGGAATATGAAAGAAACCTCCATACCCCTGGACAGGCCAAAGCCCCAATTTAGGTATTCAGAATTAGTAGCAAAAAGGGAAGTAAATAAAAATATTTCACTTCCAGAGAAATGAAGTGGCACAGAGCTATGATTGTTGGACTTCAGTAAACATCTAAATATAGTGCCAAATGAGAACTATTTTTAATACAGAAAAGATGACAAAAAGGAATTTTAAAAGTTTCAGGATTCACAAGAAATTAGGCGAAGGTAAAACAACTGTGGACATGTTGAAAAGGGATTTAATGGGCTGAGCAACCTGATCCGACTTTGGTATTAGTGCTGCTTTGAACAAGGGACTAATGGAGCTCTAGAGGTCTCTTCCAACCCGAATTCTTCTATGAATTTATCAACTGACTTTATGAGAAGAGGGTGCTAACACAAAACATCAGGGATTGCTCTTGCCACACATTGCCAAATTCTTCATTAGTGACTTACATAAGCAGGAAGAGTGTGCAAATGACACAAAGCTGAGAGGCATCATCAGTAAGGCAGAGGATCAGAATATGGGAGGCAATGAAGAATTTTGATGAGTGACCTAATAGAAATGGATATGTGTGCAACTATATGAGGTGCAAGGTCATGTGCTTAGTGAATAATCACAACAATTTCCACTATAAACTGTGGTCGCATCAATTGAAAAGGACAGAAAATAGAAAGAGTAGTGTGCATTAGTCAATCACAGGCTAATTAGGTATCACTGCTGTGATGTGGCTGTAAAAGAGCAAATGCCATATAGCAGATAAGGTATTTTGAGTGGTGATAAGAAAGTACTGATACCATTGTTCTCAATTAAAAAAAAACCAAACAAACAGAACAAACCAGGAGTGGGAACAACAGAAAGTTCAAAAAGAGACATTTCAACTAAAGGCAATTTTTGGCATTAGAATGAATGGCCATCAGCTGATAACAGGTAAAAATTCAGCTTGACAAAGGTGCCTAACTTAGAGACTTTAGGACAGTTTCTCATTATAAGCAAAAACAGCAAAAAATTTTAACATTTCAAGCTGGAGTTTGCAGAGAGAATTTCTGAGTGTGGCTCATTGTGATACCGGGGATCATTTTTTTATGACCCAGGAGGTCCCTGTTAGGGTGCTAATTACATTAAAAGGCCTTAATTGGCCCAGCTTCACCTGGGACTTCCAGCCATCACCTCCGCCCACTGAGCCCAGAGGTCTATTTAAATTCGGGTCTGGGCCTCCAGTATTTACCAGAGCTGTATCATAGGTGTAACATGCCATTGTTCATCTATGCCATATTGTTCATCTATGCCAATAGATGAACATTGGGCATACCTTGCAGTTGTATTTCCTTTGTTCCTGACTTGACTTCTGGTTAGACTCTAAACCTGGTTTGTTCTTTGCCTTGGGTGGGACTGTTAATAGACCCTGGTGCCAGCACTTGGCTCTGCCTGCTATGTTGTGGGTAAGAGCACAACCTGTGCCAAGATCACCCTCAGCTTCTGGCTCATCCTTCCTTATGGAGCAGTCCTACTCTTGCGGCTCCCTGACATCCCTATTGTTGTTATATTCATGCGTTCCTTAAATAGCTTGTTATGTTCCAAAACCTTACAGGCAATATTGATATTAATGAGTCAAGCCTGCTAATGCTCCCTCAAAGGATGGCTTAGTAATTCTCTGTCACTACTTCACAGTTATCGGAGTGAATGCAAAAGGGTTGCATGAGGTCGCTGTAAGTAGAGAACTCAAAACCAAACTTAGTCCACTCCTCCAGCTACTAAACTGCATGTCTTCGTTCAATAAAGCCTCGTTGCCTGAGCAGCAGATAACATGCAGGGTATGCATGCTCATGGTTAATGAAAGTATATCAGACTTTGCCTGCAGCAGTTTTCTATCTGAAATAATTACATGTCATCATAGTGTGAGCTCTCCTTTTCCCAGCTTCATATTTTGCTGTAGCACATTTGATAGTGTCACTATGAATTATATCATGCTATGGCACATCACATCCTGAAATAGCAGGATATAGGGAACGTGGTAGAATACAAAGAAGCTATGAAAAAGTAAAATAATTCACTTGTAGTTAATTAATAGGTTAACCTATTTGTTGGAAACAGCCATTTCACTCACATCAAAACAGCAGGTAGCAGTAATTTAACATCTATTAACTGTCATGGGATATGGTTTTATCCTAACTGCAGTTCATTTTTAAATTTTTGAACACATTCAGATACATATATATAGTGTTGTCAAGAGCCAGATCCTTATCTGATCCATAGTTTTGATGAATAGCTATTGGCCAAAAATGTCTCTGACCCAAAGCTTCAAACAGAGATCAATCCAAGCGATCTCAGATGCAAGTGAACAATGGAGCCATACTGACCACAGTACTGGATTTCCAGGCTCACAGTCCATGAGATTTTGGAGTCAACAATGTCTATTGTAATTCAAAAAAAATCACGTAGAACCAAACTTTGTAGGCTTGATCCATTTGCTCATTCACAGAAGTTGTCTTATCTCAATTTAATTGAAAATAAATACAGATGATGTATCAGGACATGAATCAGTGACACCCCTAACCCCAAACCTATTATTCATGAACACATGATTTCAAAATCTGGATTTTAATTTTCATCAAGGCTGGCTTATTTGGTCACAGTATTCACATTTGGTCTTCTACCACCGTGCAGTCTGTATCATAAACTCAGATCTATTTCAAATCTAAGTCCAGATCTATTACTAGTATTATTGTGCATATTGAAATACACTGATGAATTGAGCATTAATATAGTATGAATCAAATTAATTAAGAACAATCTGAACTACGCTCGCAGATCGGAATTAACGACCAATTGTTGGCGGCACAGAGTAATGCAGTCAAAGGAATGCTGTACACCAAAATAGTACAGTCATGTGAAATCCCGTCATTGTTGGACGGCTGAAGGGATCTAACATTCAATTTACTTTGAAATACGCCTGAAGTATTCAGCACTTCACACTCAGCCCATATGCAACTGTTTACATACGGAACAGCGACCTGGGCATTTACTAAAATGAGAGATAGTGCAGCTGGCCTCTCCTGTTTCAAAAACTCAAGATGTTGCTTGTGTGACAACCTTGAGACATCAGCCAGGATGACCTGTTTTAAGGAATGTGGAGAAACACAACTGCTTCAGCCACTTGCCTGTTCTCCTGATTACTGAACAGAGGGGTTCTCCCGATTTATAGAACAATACTGCCATTTTAGATTTGTAACTATTATTTCCTGCATTTAGCTTGCCTCCCAGCCTGATTACAACCTCCTGTACTATCACAGCTCAAACAGAAAGTAGGATTCCCAGCAGCTTGGATGCAAAAGTGTAAGAAACATACTGTGACTTCCTTTGTATTAAAATCTTTTCTAAACTCCATCTTCAGGAAATATCTGCTAGACTCTTGCAGACAGATGAAAGCAAGTTCTGGCTATGCTTCTAGCCAGCAGGGCATGAATCAGCTGTGATCCAGAAGATGCCTGACAGTGTTAATATGGTGCTGAGTCCAAGCTTACCTTGGGCTTGGCCAGACACAACTGCAGCTAGTTGGCTTCTGGTGGTATTGGACAGTGGATATATAATTATACTGAACTACCCTATTGCGTCAGATTCTCCCCTCATTTACACCAGTTCAGCTTCGTGGAGGTCAGTAGCTTTGAAGTGGTAAGAGAAGTATTTGGCTTAGTTCCTCAATTTTATGCAAATATCCTACGTAACATCAAAAAAGGAAATTTAGAGAGGAGGTGGAATAGCATTTAGAAATCAAGACCAGAAAATGTCTGCTTGCTGTTGAAGTAGGTAGTACTGCTGAACAGGAGCTATAGTGGAGCTGTCAAGGAAGGTTTTCCCTAAAGGTAATTCAGAGTCTGAGGTTCAAGGAAACCATCCCATCTTTCATGTATTTACTTACCAAGGACTGAATGCAGAACTTCCAGTGCTTGAACAATTTGAATAAGGGATAAAATCCATGTTCAAACTGCTTTACCGTAGACACCAAATTTAAGTATGATAAAATTAGCAGGCACCTGATCCATCAGGGTGATTCATGCCACCTAAGCTGGGCACCTAGGATTCCCCACACAGGCAGTGGACAATTTAGGTACTCAACAGAGGAGCATATTGCTCTTCATCGCCACTCTAGTCAGTTTACTGAGCATTTATAGGTGTGATTCATTTCTGAAAGACACTGAGTGGACATCTGGCTAACTTCTGGGAAGCGGTAGGCAAAAGTATATGTCTGGACAGGCACTGGAGTCTGGTCTTTAAATATCCTGATGTATGCAGGAGTCAGAAGAGTGAGTGTTGTTTTGATGCTGTCAGTATTAGGCATAGTCTGAGCACATCTAATAAATCGGGCCTCTCTGAGGTAGCATGTCAGAGCCTCGTTGTCTGCCTCTGAGCTGCAACAATTTAGACGCCTATTAGAGCAAACCTGGCTGCTCCTGAGCACTCATAGGAGAAAAGGTTGAAGCACCTCAGGAACTCTGAGCACAAGAAGCTGAACAGATTTTTCACTACCTCCAATATCACTCAGTCCTGAATACCGGACCGGGTCATCACTTTGGACCTACCGGTTGTTTTCACAGATGGCCTAAATTCATTGCAACCCCTGCACCTACTTGTTGAGAAGTGATTCAGTGGATGTAAGCAAGGCACAAAGCAGGGAGTTGTTGACAGATGCCAATGAGAAAGGAGAGTACAGGGACTTGGGTGCAAAGGAGGTGACTGAACATGGCCTTAGGCACCCAAATTCCACCAAAGACAGACATGGCCCAAATTCTCTGGCACGTTTCTACACCCTGTGACTTGAGTTCACGGGCACTGCAACATGTATGTTAATGGGGTGAGGGAACCGGTGTTGGACTTGCAGGAGATTAAGCTGGAGATTAAGCACTGGTGTCTTCTTTCTGCCTGCCTACACACTGGGTGGTTTTACTTGACACCGAACGTAACCAGAAAGGAACCCCCACAGTCCAGGGTGTGAGGCAATTAGCTGAGTTGTTTCTCCTAAAATTGGATTTGATTGTACAGGCCTTTTTCATTCCTTCAGAGCTCATGCTTGAGAATTAATATGGCAATTATCGATCCCTTTTGTATACTATGGAAAAGGAGGTTCTAATCCTCAGAAGTGGATTTGCTCTGATGACACATAAACAAAACCCTGGAGGGAGGAAGGTAAGGCATAAAGAGGTGTTGACAAGCTGTACACCACTTGGTTATGCAAACACAGATGCGGTAAAGGGCAAAGAGCAACAATTTTGCAAAAGTTGAAAGTGTGGGAACACTGGCGGTTGCTCTTTAATGATTATAACACAAAGGAATGCTGGCAACTTCTCTCATTGACTTTACATTATCAAGCTGAGTCAGTGATGAGTAATAAGATACACTATTGGAAATCTCCTTTAAAGTATCAGCTTTTTGTCTGACACTTTAATCCCCTCACTGACACATGTAAAGCTTTCTATGAAATATTGTGGTGGTCCTAATACCATCAGAGAATTTCTGTTTGCAAATATAGTGCACTGTTGTTTGCAGATCAGGCCCATCGTGTGCTGCCTTGTGTGCTTACAAGCAAGCTGGGATTAGGAACATAAAATAGGAATGAGGTCTCTGGGAAAGCTTGTCAAAAATGTGATTTATGTAGCTTTCCTTCCGTGGGTGCCCAGTTTGACACATCTGTCTTGCTCTTGTCTTCTAAAAATTAAGTCCTTTGAAAGAGCATTTCCAAGCTGACATCCACAGTTGTGTCTGGGTACTGTTGCTGTTCAGTCTCTGCATTAGTACAGCTTGCCAGCCTAGCTCTGATGTCAGCAACTTGTGGAGCTGGCTCTATAGTACAATGTTTGTGTTTCAGGGAAAAAAAAAAGAAAAAAAAAAGGTTTTGTTTTTTTTTCCCCTAAGTTTGTCCCCAGCACTTGTGTGATGGTACAGGCCCTGCTCTCACAAGCCGAAGAGATTGTTTGTCAGGCAAAAGGTAAAAGATTCCTGCAGCCACTCAAACACATTCCTCATCTATTGATTTCTACCTCTGCAGTCAGGTCACAGACTGGCATTTGTTGCAGACCCCATCAGATTTGCACAACCTATTTTTATGGCTCTTGACCTTACATGCCCCAAAGTGCTGATGAGCTAAATACAAGTCCTGAACACAACAATATTGTTAGAAAATAACAGTATATACAAGAACACATGGCAGAACTAACACAAGGAAAGGATCTGAGGGAACACTTGCTGTCCTTTTATGACCTAGCCAATGGAAAGAATAGATAAGAGTCTTTGCTGTAGACTTTCTTTCCACTCTGGGACAGGCTGCTGGGATATTGAAGCTGGTTAGTTTAGAAAAGCTTCTTTCAGAGAAACCAGAGTGCAGATCTGTCTCTTCAGAGGTTGAAGAGGACAGGATTTTTCTTCCCACTTTTTCTGTGGATATTCCCAAGTTCCAGCTCAATAATTCAAGCCAGGACACGCAAGGAGCACGTTCCTTGAGGTATACTCACAACTACGCAGTCTGTCAGCAAATGAAAATCATTCCATTGCTACATCACCCCGGCAGAGATATGACACACAAACAGGGAGGCTTCCATGCTGCTTGTTCTCCGGTTTTTTCTTTGGATTTGGCCTGAAGTTCATCTTCTCTGCTTTGCCCAGTAGTACGCAGAGACATCTAGTGGCTGAGCAATCCTGAACACAGGAGTCTTGGATCATCAGGTACAAAAGGGAGCAGGGATGCCTCATCTGGTGAGGAATTTAGCCTGTCCTAAGAGTTGGGCTGCCCTCCATGGGCATCTTCTGGGAAGCAGATGGTCACTTCTGTGACCTATAGGTCAGGCCCTACATTGATAAAGCTGTAGAAAGTGTGATACCATTTTCTTAAATTCAGACCAGTAAATTTGAGTGGCTTCTTAGTCAGCCAGGCCTTTGAGCAAGGTCCATCACACGTACTGTTTGGAGATCAAGCATACCACTTCACAAAGGCTGGAGATAATTTTTGGGAGCACATTCAGTGCCTTGGTTTTCATTCTTCCATTTCTCACAGGCTGTGTCTTACATAAAGGATTAACCTAAGAGTGGATTTAAACATGCTCGATCCCTTGGCCTGCTCCTTTCCTTGCTGGATGCTAGTGATGTAGTAGGTACAGTATCTACTATTCCATACTGCTTGCTTCTGTAATTTTACTGTTCGCTTCTGTAATTCTAAACAATGAAGACTTGTTGCTTAGAAGTTAGGTAACTAGCAGGTGTTGTGTTTGCAGGTGTGTAGAATTGTAACTAGTTTAAATTGTGTATCCTGGAAGCATCGTTAGGCTCTAGTGAAGAATAACCTTGGAAACTATAAACAAATGTGGTCCAAGCATGGCTCAGGGACAAATTGCGACCCTATAAGGTAAAGAAGAAATAAGTTCATGAAGAGCTCACTACCCTGCCGACCACCAGAGACCACCGGAGACCCTCAAGGAGACCCTAAGGGCTTTAGTGTGCATGTGTTTAAGATGATGTAATATTATAATTAGTTCTCGGAAATGTAATGAATATGTAAAAGAGAAATTTAAAATATGTATGAGAAGCATGGATATAAACAGAAAGGTGACTAGACCAGGTGTGCTTGATTTGTGGCAAGTCCACTGAGCACCCAGGCCTGAATAAAACAATATCTCTCCTGAGCGTGTGGAATTGGTTACTTGCACGCCTGGCACGAATCCGCTTTTCGGACAACACTAGCCCTGCTGCAGCCCAGGCTCGGAGCCCTCACTGTGGCGCTTGAGAAGAGCTGAGGAGAAGGTGTTTCCTGATGCACTGCTGCCCACTCTGCTTAGTCCCGCTGGGCTCTTCCTTTTGGCTCTTGCTCTGCTGAACTCTAGACCTTGGCTTAAGTCCATACCTGAGTGTGTATTAACCAGAGGAGCCAGAACTTGAGATTAGACTCAAATCCACACGATGCTGTCTGTGTAGGTGCACCCACAGAGGGCAAATGGAGTTGCATTTCTCACAAGTCCCTGCCCAAAATTGTTCCAGTTAGGGTAGTGCAGAAAACAGGGAATAGTGGCTGTTCTGAGCCCTTCAGTCTTGGATTGGAGTGGTTTTTGTAAAAGCAGTAGGTGAAAGCAAGGTGGTACAGTGTGCTTCCTGCTTGTTTCTTTCACACATTGCAGGAGTGATTCTCAATTCCTAATAAAATTCTTAACATGATTGATCTTAAAGAGCTGTGAATCTCTGTGACTGACCACAGGGCAGAGTTGAGCCAACAAAGCTTTAATGGCAAGACTCTGAAGGCTTTTCTCATGAAGATCCAGGTAAAGGGATTTTCATCAGGCTATGGGTCTTTATAATGCATAGATTTGAAATGCAATAGCTCAGCTAAAAAATATGAACTTCTAGAATTTCTTCATGAGACCCTCACAAAAGCTTCACCAGCATCTGTTTGCCCCTTTTTAGGGATGGTTCTTAAGGTTTTATCCATAATATTCTTCAGTAACAGATGCCAAGACATCTCCTGAGACATTTTTTGAATAGGAACTTCCATCTGGCGCTGCATCCTTAGAAGCTGTGACTTGGCTTCTTTGTCTGCAGGGTGGTTAATCCTAATGAGGCAAGCACAGCAATTTGCTGAGCAGAGATATATGCTTATCAGATCCTATTACTGAGCTGATTCTCTTTTATAATTATTTATTCTGACTTCAGTAGATGAAGCAATGTGAAAACACTTAAACCCAGAGCTTTCATCAAGAAGACACAATCTCACACTCCTGTGAACAACTGAAAACTGCCTATATGGAAATGGCTAACCATACCAGTATGGTTGTCCCAGTATATCCTGCCAGTTAAACTTTCCATGCCCTTCTTACCTCAAGATAAATGTCCTGATTTAAATTATGTTGAGATGATCTCCATAGAAAAGAAGTATTTTTATATGGGGACAGCAGTGTCCATAGAGGGAAAATTTTATTGGCATAGCTAAGCTAGTATAATTATACCGGCATAATTATGCTGGTAATTTTCCCTGTGTATACAAGCTATGAGTCTCAAATTGTGCTTCACTGGCAGAAGAGCTTCCTTTGTTGGAGAGATTCTTTAGATCTGAATCAGGTCGTTAATAAGTGCTTCAGCACTCAAGTCAATGCTTCAAACTTTATAATGAATATTACGCTTTGCCTCCCAGAGAATCCCAAACTACTTTATGCTTGTTACAGACTCTTCACAAAAACTCGTCCTCTGCTGATGGAAAGCCAGCTCAGGGGAGAAGTATAGCAGTTACTTCACATCAGCATCATCAGTGGTTACATGGTCTTGTGGAGAGGGACCTTTCTGTTGGGAACCAGCAAACATCAGGAAATATCAGCAGATGGCCGTATGTGTGGGTTTGTTTTTTTGATTTTCTATTTCTTCTTCCACTTTATGTTTTCATAGACTGTTTTGCTCCCTGCTAATGAGATTTCTCTTTAAAGGGGGACCACTCTGTGTAACTTGTAATACATATGAAAACAATTGCTGTGTGTGACAGTTTATGAGAAGAAATGAGGGCTCATATAGAATAGAATAGAATAGAATAGAATAGAATAGAATAGAATAGAATAGAATAGACTATTTCAGTTGGAAGGGACCTACAACCATCATCTAGTCCAACTGCCTGACCACTTCAGGGCTGACCAAAAGTTAAAGCATGTTATTAAGGGCATTGTCCAAATGCCGCTTAAACACTGACAGGCTTGGGGCATCGGCCACCTCTCTAGGAAGCCTGTTCCAGTGTTTGACCACTCTCTCGGTAAAGAAATGCTTCCTAATGTCCAGTCTAAACCTCCCCTTGTGCAGCTTTGAACCATTCCTATGTGTCCTATCACTGGATACCGGGGAGGAGAGATCATCACCTTCCTTCCCACGTCCCCTCTTTAGGAAGCTGCAGAGAGCAATGAGGTCGCCTCTCAGCCTCCTTTTCTCCAAACTAGAGAAGCCCAAAGTCCTTAGACTGTCCGCATAGGACATGTCTTCCAGCCTTTTCACCAGCTTTGTTGTCCTCCTCTGGATGCATCCAAGGACTTTAACACTCTTCTTAAATTGTCTTCTAAAAACCCACAATTTAAGAAGGGTGAGTACTCAAGGTGAGGCCGCACCAACCCTGAATACAGCGGGACAATCACCTCTTTTGAGCAGCTAGTGATGCTGTGTTTGGTGCACCTCAGACTGCGGTTTGCCCTCTTGGCTGCCAGGGCACCCTGCTGACCCATATTGAGCTGCTGTCAACCAGCACCCCCAGATCACTTTCTGCAGGGCTGCTCAGTAACCATACAGTAACCCTGTGAAATGGCTTAAGTAATTTAGACAGAAATATCTTCAATGGCAATGAGTCATCAGGACCACTATGTGCTGCCTCATGTGAAAGATAATCATGTCAAGTGGATGAGGCTGTTAATGCAGTCACAGCCTTTGCTAGAGTCATATACACTTATCAATTGAACTGAAAGTATAGAGAGCAGCAAAATAAATAGCTTAAATGGTCATTAGACAAAAGAAAGCTAAACAAATATAGTAATTACATTTCCTATAAATAGCAATGTAAAGTCACCAATCAGTGGGTTTTCTTTATTAGTAATTATTACAGAATGAAATTAATTAGAACTTATGACAGGTTTCACACAATCACAAAGAAACTGATTGGAGTTAATTGGGTCCAGCCTCCCTCTCACACAGGACTATTTCCAACACCTGCTGTCAGCTGTGGCTTTGTCTAGTCAAGTCGTGAAAATCCCCAAGGATGGTGGTTTTGCAGCATCTCTAGGTACCTGCTCCAGTGCCACCCTCCTAGTAAAGCTTTTCCTTATGTCTGATCTGAACCTCCCCAGCCATATCTTGTGACCTTTGCCCATCGTTATACCATCTACTGCTACTGGGAAGAGTTTGGCTACATTGTTACCTCTTTGTTACCTTTCAAATTGTTGTACAGTATAACTGTTCATTCCATGGCCTCCTCTTCATCAGATAAAACACGGCCAGGTCTCCCAACTTCTTGTATGTTATGTCCTCTATCCCCTGGCTCATTTTGGTAGTTGTCTGCTGGATCAGCTCCAGTTTCTGCACATCTCTCTTGAACTTGGGGGTGGGAGGCGTCCACATTGGGACACAGTATTCCAGGTATGCAGAGGAGGACTGCAATTTGATCTGCTGGACACACTCCTCCTAGTGTTGCCCAGTATGTGGTTTGCCTTATTTGCAGGGAGAGATCCCTGTGGGCTCATATTTAGTCTGGTGTCTACTTGTCCTTTTCACCAGACTTCTTCTAGGCAGTCAGTGTTCTGATGCTTGGGGTTGTCCCAGCCAAGTGCAGAACATGGCACTTTTCTTTGTTGGTATTCATAACATTTTTTGTTAGCCCTATCTTCAGTTTGTCAAGGTCCATCTTGGGTGAGGCTCTCCCTTTCAGTGCCTCAACTAGTCCTAATTTCCTAGCATCTTCAAAATTGCCGAGGATTCATTCTGTCTTATTATCCAGATCATTGATACTATTTGTTATTGTCCAACAGCTGGTTGTCAAGACATTGATAGGTAGCCTTTGATATCGACAGTCCAGGTAGCTTTCACGACATCTAGTGGACCATAACTCCTCAGCTTCCAGATGAGAGGACTGTGGGGATGGGTCAGAAGTCTTAGTGAAATCAAGTATACTTCATCCACCACTCTCTCCTCATCAACATACGAAGACATTTCATCTCTGGAGGCAATCAAATCAGTCAAGCCTGATCTGCCCTTGGTAAATCCACACTAAATGTTTGTGATTACCTTCTTGTCCTTGCACTTGTGACTTGTACCAACAAGACCACACTTATTTGCAGTATAAGAGAGAACAGCGCATCCACTACAAAGGTGAAATTCTTGGCCAGTCTTCCCCGCTACTGCTTCTGACCCTACAGCTCAGGCTTAGTGTCTTCACTGTGGCACTTGAGAAGAGCTGAGGAGAAGGTGTTTCTTGATGCACTGTTGCCCTCGCTGCTCAGTCCCACTGGGCTCTTCCTCTTGGCTCTTACTCTATTGCACTCTAGACTTTGGCTTGCATCCACATGGAGCGTGTGCCTACATACAAACAGAGCAGGAGAAGAGTCACAACTTGAGATTAGGCTCAAATCCATACTATGCTGCCTGCGTAGGTGCACCCACAGAGGGCAAATGGAGTTGACATTTCTCACAAGTCCTTGCCAGATGTGCTCCCAGTTGGGGTTGTGCAGCCTAAGCAGACTGAGCAAACAACTTCGGAGTTTGTTTAATTTGTAATTCCTCTCTGCCCTAGATGGTCAGAGGTTTAGCAGTGCTCGGGGTTAGATCCCTGCGGGGCAGGCCATGAACCACAGCCAGGTGTCTGTCTTCCTCTGCCATTGGGATCTTCCAGACACTAACTTTGCATTGTACGGAATGTACATTTCTTGAAACTCAACAAAACCAAAGCGTATGTAGAATTTCTCAGAATTTCTATTTTGCATTAAGTGCTGCTATTTCTTTCTTCATTTTTTTTTTTTACTCCCATTCATTTCTTTTGTCACTAAAGTTTTAAGAAAAACATTTAACTCAAAATAAAAAATAATTTTTGGTTCAAACATTTCATTTGGATTTCCACTTCTAGCATTTTGTTTTATCAAATCATTATCATTAAAAACTTAAAAATCTATTTGAGATGTAAAATAATAATAATAATACACTCCTTTTCAGTTATAACTGGAATTTAATAAAAATGAAATGCTTTTGCAAAGTTTTTGACTTACTAATGTAAGGATTAAACATTTTCTGAAACCTCTAATTGTATTAATTGACATTTCAGGAAAAAACTGAGTAACAACTTATATCACTGGATGTTTCTTTCCCTCTCCTCCATATGAGTTGTCTTATTAGAAAGATCTTTTGGCCTTTAGGAACCAAAATATTACATCCATTTTCTAGCTTAATCTGCCCATTCCTATCAACTGAATGTGAGTTTAGGGCTTCAGTCCCATTTCCATCAGATGTTTGTGTAACAGTACTTACTCTTGAAAGTTTAAATTACGTTTTACAGGTAATCAAAATGAACATTTTGTGGTTTACTGGTCTCAAGAGCTTTTCTTTTTGAAAAATATTTACCATATACTGAGATTAACGAATAATATGGCTACTGTTGTCACAGACACCTTACAGTCTCGGACAAATAATATTTGTAAGTGAGCGAAAATTTCTCTTGCACTGATTTCTTCCTGGACTGGATGGGATAACCTTAGTGGAGACTGAGGAGGCTGTAGAAGGGTAAAGATTGGGTATATAATCCTGGATTTTATAACTGTTTTTTTCCATGTCCTGTTTAAGCCATTTGCTGTTACGTGGACCAAACTGTCAATCACTGTGAATGTTTGCTACGTTGTGAGCTGGCTCCTGTGCAGGGGTTCATCCTCAGCTCCTAAAAATTGTTGAGCCCCGTCAGCTACTGTTGATTTCAGCGGGGACTGAGTGAATTGAGTGCCTGGCTGCATTGCTTACCGACTGGCAGGATTGTGCCTAATTGCAGACTGTGGATAAGGGGACACAAACCCATGTAGAGACAGGCTGTTTCCCTCTGCTCTGGCCAGTGGAGGGTCTGGCTTGCTCAGGACACGTCATCTGCAACGAGGAGCTTTAGTGTTGGGCTTACTGCTTTTGCATGCCAGGACAGTTGAAGTGACACCTTGGGGACTACATGACTGAAACTATCATGTTGTATTTGCTTTGTGTGTTGTATCTGCCCTACAGGCCTTGCTCTAGTGTGCAGCCCTAACAGTATTTCAACAGATGGGAAGAGGATAGTTTGAGTGTTCAGCAAGCCTTGTCCACTTTCCTGGTACTACATCAACTCACACCTCCAGAGCATGAGGTCTTTTCAATGCTGGGGGCTGATTCAGGAGTAGAACATAATGCTTTCCACAAACCGCTCTCTACCGGCGGCTGTGCCCTGCTGTTGGTATACTCGAAGAGATGCTGGAGTAATTCAAATGCTACCTGTTACCATACCCATTAACACCATCCTTTGCACCCAGAGTTAATTTTGTTCAGATTGAGCCTTTGTTTCTTGATCTTCCATAAAAATCAAGTGTTTGCTTCATGCAACTTAGCAAAAGCTTATTGGTGCATGGGGTTGTTCTTGCCCAGGTGCAGGACTTTGCACTTCCCCTTGTTAAACTTCACGAGTTTCCTGTCAGCCTGTTTACCCCTCTGTCAAAGTTCCCATGATGTATCAGCCACTCCTTTCAATATCCCTGCTTGCAGCCTGCAGTGACTGTGCATACCTGGAAAAACTGATTGTGACAGTTCTACGTATTTGGAAGAAAACGAGAAGATGGTGTAGTGATGCCTCAGTGATGCCCAGAACACGGGCATGAACTTGTGTGTACCTAGGTGTTATTGCAGACTTGGCTTGGGAGTTATGACTTGGGTTTTAACTTCAGCTTTGATGCTGGTGGGTTGAGGGTTTTGGGTAACTACGTCCCTCTATTGTCTGCTCCCTTTCTAACAACTGTGTTCTCTAGTTAGAAAGTGAACTCACTGGAGCAAGGACTGTCTCTCAGTGTATGTCATACAGGATTATTAGACTCAATTAGACCTTGGTCTTGATTCCATAGACACTCCTGTGTTACACATAACAATATACATCTCTGTGTCCTGAATTTTTTCCTTTTGCTTTTCCAAGAATCCCTTAAGGAGCACAGAAGGATGTTAACACATGTGGCTAAATAGATTCCCTAATACTTTAAGTCTTACAGCCAGACTGCCCCTGCAATAACTCAGTCATAAATTCCAGCATTGTTTTCTCAAGGAACTCAAATCCAAAAGGCATCAAAACCCTTTGCGACTCTTCATGCTACTGCTTTTTCTTTGATGCCAGACTCCATACACAAAGCTATTAAAAAATGATCATCCAATCAAATTATACTAAGTGACAACTTTGCCTTATTTTCCCAGTCTGCATTGAATGAGGAGAATGAATGACATCCTTTAAACATTACCTAGCAGGGAGGCAGAGAGAGTTTTAATTTAGCCAATAAATTATCTTCCAAAGTTTTTGGTTTTAATGCTGTGATGAGGAAAGCCATTGCACATAGCTAAATGCTTTTTTTTTACTCTCCCTTTGCCCTGTTAAATCTGGCTTTCTCTAATGCTTCGTGTAATTCAGAAGGCTAAATAGTCTCCTCAGCTCAACTCCCACATACAAATCCCACTTGGTCTAAGAGTTGCTAGGCGTGGGAGTAATTTAGTTAATCTATCTGCCATTATCCGGGCCAAGATTTTAGCATCTGTGCTTATTAATGAAATAAGACTATGTGAAGGACATAACAATTGATCTTTCCCAGGTTTAGGAACAGCGTTAGGACATTATGAGCCTCCATAATGATGAGAGCACAGTTCCATTACCAGACCTGACTCTAAACCTTCCTAACAAAGGAGCTGTCAATTCTTCCATAATATTTAACAGTAGTTTATGCATTGGATCTCTTGTAAGGCTATTTGGGGCTTGATCATGTTCTCATAAAAGCCAATGTTGTGCCTTTCTTCCTCATGAGGGCTTTTCATGTCATTTTACATGACTTGCAAAATTGCATCTGTTCATTTCAGGGCTGTCCAGCTTTTGCACTTTGCAGACACATTGTGTTGGTTACGGAAGCAGTCAGCAGCAATGCACTGAGCTAGACTGCGGGCTGGCGCTGGGTAGCACTACGGCACTACCACAGTCATGGGTAGGAGACCAAGTATCCCACAGGCCATCACTTGGACCAACTCAACCCTATTTTAAAACCTTCTTGCCTGGTTTTTCTGTGGAAATCTTTTAAAAAGAAGCATTTTTAATTCAGATGAAGTCAGCTGAAGCTATAAAGTGAACTTGTTCTGGGCAATAAACAAAAATTCTCCAACTTTATCCTCTTATTAATCATTTCTCCCCGTCTACTCCTGTAATCATGATCAAAAAGAGAGGGAAAGGAAAAAAAAAAGAAAGAGAGAGTTAGGAAGAAACAACCCTCCCTGAAACCTCTGTGTGGTCTGTTAGCCATACACCCACATGTTTTCAAAATGCACGAGATATAGCATGTGCACATACACATGTGTGTGTAACATTTTTATTGAGTATTAAATGAGAGGAAGGAAAAATCTGGCTTTGGTGAAGCTGCTGCATATGCTTATCAAACAGTGTAAACCTCATAACCCAGAGGTTTAAATGTTTATTTCAAGTAACCAGAGAACAACCTCTTTCAACAGCCACAGATTGCTTTTGAGCTCTCTTTCTTCTGTGCATCCAAACAGACCTCTCTCCTTTTCTGTTGATGTTTGTGGGCAACTATCGAAAAAGATTGAACAGGCTAATACTGTCAGATCAGTGTAGCTGCACAGAATTTCTCTAGTCAGCTTTGCAGAATGTGTTGACTGTGAATTTGCTTTGCAGTGGTACAAGTTGGCTTGATAGTCCTGTCCAGGTTAATGATGTCCTGCCAGATCCATTGTGCTGAAGGAAAAGTGTCCTTTGCTTTTCCGACACTTGTGATGGAACAAGAGTTAGGCAAAAAGAATTAGTTAATATTTGTCTAGTGGCTTATCTGCACAGAGAAGCCAGGCAAAAGAGATTTGGTGCTTCTAGGAAAAATTACCAGCCAAGAAAAGAAAGTTTGAAGTCCAGAGCTGAACAAAATGTTCTCAATGTAACAGTTGACTCTTCAAAAAAAAAAAAAAAAAGTCATGGGAGCCTGTTGATTTTGATAAAAGGAAAATGAGAAAAAGTGAAAAGAGTAATTTCTATTTTTTCATATTACTTCAGTGCATCCAAAACAGTTTCCTTCAATGTGACTATGCTAAACTTAGAAGTTATAAGTTATTTAATTTTATTTACATGTTTCTCTTAAAATAAGCATATAAATGCATAGAACCACATATTATATTTAACATATACATATATTAGCATTATAGGTATTATAAATGAAAAGCTTTTATTTCTTCCATGTGTTTTGGTGGTGTTTTCAAGAAACTATTTCAGATTGAAAAGAATAAAAAAAGATTTTTAAAATTTATTATGCAGGGCTTGAAACTGTGTCTCCTTTATACTAAGAACATAGCATTATTTTTGATATGCTGGGATTTCCTGTGAATGGAAATTCCATTTTCCTTACCAGTTCTACTGAAGATATGTTCAACTACTGGCCTCTCGGAGCTAAATTAGCCCTTTGTGCTTAGCTTAAATAGTTTGTTCTTTGTCTGACATTTACTGTTAAAGAGGCAAATTCTGAAATTTTGCATCTGTTTTTAAGGATATCCTTCTTTCCAATACAGTCCTTCATCACAAATTTGTTCATGTGTAAGTATCGATACCTGGAAATCAGTATGATTTACACGACTGATTGAATACAGAATTCAGCTTAGGCACTACACACAAATGTAATTGGAGGCACAGGCACTCCTGGGCCATGTATATCACAGGAATCAGTTCAAGCTTCTTGAGGCTGGAGTAAAACATTTCCTACAGGGAGCGTTCAGCATTTGTCAGATCTTTTGTTCATAAACTACCACCTATTTGTACCACAGGAGTCCAAAAAAGAGGCGCAGAATAAGGCAGAGCACAAGCCAGGTGGGCCACCTCACTCCTAGTGGCTTTCATGGCCATGACATGGTTTTGGCTGGGGTAGAGTTAATTTTCTTCACAGTAGCTCGTATGGGGCTATGTTTTGGATTTGTGCTGGAAACAGTGTTGATAACACAGGGATGGTTTCGTTACTGCTGAGCAGGCCTTACACAGAGCCAAGGCCTTTTCTGCTTCTCACCCCACCCCACCAGCCACTAGGCTGGGGGTGCACAAGGAGTTGCGAGGGGACACAGCTGGGACAGCTGACCCCAGCTGACCAAAGGGATATTCGATACCATATGACGTCATGCTCGGCACATAAAGCTGGGGGAAGAAGAAGGAAGGGGGGACGTTCCGAGTGATGGCGTTTGTCTTCCCAAGTAACCATTAAGCCCTGCTTTCCTGGAGATGGCTGAACACCTGCCTGCAGGTGGGAAGTAGGGTATGAATTCCTTGTTTTGCTTTGCTTGTGTGTGCGGCTTTTGCTTTACCTATTAAACTGTCTTTAGCTCAACCCACGAGTTTTCTCACTTTTACCCTTCCAATTCTCTCCCCCATCCCACTGCGGTGCTGAGAGCGAGCGGCTGTGTGGGGCTTAGTTGCTGGCTGGGGTTAAACCATGACAGTCCTTTTTGGTGCCCAACATGGGGCTCGAAGGGTTCATGATAATGACAGGTTTGATTGGAATTTGCTAGATCGAATTTATAGCTGTTATTGCTGTTTATTAATCGGCAGGCTTCTGAGCTTGCCGTGAGGCTTGCTTACCTTAGCGTATATGAGAGTCTAGTGCTCGTTAGTGGCTGCTTTTTGCTTTCGCTGCTTGCTGTATTGCTGCTTGCTGTACTTGCTGTATGGCTTATCGTCTTACTCTGCTGTGCCTGGGAACATTCTGATAACAGCAATGGGGATGCGCCTGGGCTAGCAGACGGCCAGGGCATCGCTGCTGTTTCTGTGCTGCTGTACTGGATAGGCTGGAACTCCAGTATGAACTCGAGTTGAAGGGACTGTGACCTGTGGATGAGTCCACGTGGGAGCAGGACACCTCGAAGCATCTGTGGCCATGAATAAGCCCATGACAGAGCAGGCACATCTCAAAGCATCTGTGGCTGTGATTATGTCTGTGCCACAGCAGGTATACCTCTGAAGGGATTGTGGCCCAATGATAAGTCCACACGGGAGAAGGTACACCTTGAAGCATCTGTGGCTGTGGATAAGTCCATGCTGCAGCAGGTACACCCTGAAGCATCAGTGGCTGTGCATGAGGTCATGCTGAAGCACCTCAAAGCGTGTGGCCATGGATAAGCCCACGACAGAGCAGGTACATCCCTGGAGGGACTGCAGTCATGGATAAGGCCATGTTGGAGCGGGTTTACTTCTGAAGGGACTGTGGCTGTGGGTAAGACCACGCTGGAGCAGCTCTATCTCTGAAGGTATTGTGGCCCATGGAGAAGGCCACGCTGGAACAGGTGCACCTCAAAGCGACTGTGGCTGTGGTTAAGTCTATGCCGCAGCAGGTATACCCCTGGAGAGACTGTGGTTCATAGATAAGGCTCCACTTGGAGCAGGTACACCCTAAGGGACTGCAGTCTGTGGATAAGTCCAAGCCGGAGCAGGGCCAAGGGGAGGAGTTCATTGCAACGTTAAACCCTATAACCTGGCCCAAAGGGACCAGGGGTGGAGATTGGAATGGAAACACCTTTAAATTGTTGTAACCCATGATTTGAGTTGTGTATTATAGGAGTTACTATAGCGGGAACCACCTGAACCAATGGAGGACAAGCCTTACAAGCAGTGCAAGTGCAGCAGTGACCCAACCTGAGCTGGCTTTGGTGCCCAATAACCCCACGCAACACAACACCTCTCCTGTCCTGAGTGACCACCATAACAGATGGAGCCCAAGGCTGTGAACTAAATGAACTCAATGGACATTTTGTGGACATTTATGGACATTTTACAGACATTTCACAAGTCTGGTCCATAGACTAAGGGAATGATATCTGTGTATTATATCAAAGGATGGGAAGCGTGGAGGTGGTTAATGAGAATGTATTAGATAGTGTGAGACCTGAGCATGATGTAAATGGTATGAAGTAGGGGGTGGAGAATGTGCTGGTTTTGGCTGGGGTAGAGTTAATTTTCTTCACAGTAGCTAGTATGGGGCTATGTTTTGGATTTGTGCTGGAAACAGTGTTGATAACACAGAGATGTTTTCGTTACTGCTGAGCAGGGCTTACACAGAGCCAAGGCCTTTTCTGCTTCTCACCCCACCCCACCAGCCACTAGGCTGGGGGTGCACAAGGAGTTGTGAGGGGACACGGATGGGACAGCTGACCCCAACTGGCCAAAGGGATCATATCCCATACCATATGACATCATGCTCAGCACATAAAGCTGGGGGAAGAAGAAGGAAGGGGGGACATTCAGAGTGTTGGCGTTTGTCGTCCCAAGTAACCATTAAGCCCTGCTTTCCTGGAGATGGCTGAACAGCTGCTTGCTGATGGGAAGTAGTGAATGAATTCCTTGTTTTGCTTTGCTTGTGTGTGCGGTTTTTACTTTACTTATTAAACTGTCTTTATCTCAACCCATTCTCTCCCCCATCCCACTGCGGGGGCGTGAGTGAGCGGCTGTGTGGGGCTGAGTTGCTGGCTGGGTTAAACCGCAACAAATTTAAATATGGCATTTTTCAAAACGTAAACTTCAGGCTTGATGTATTTTCAGAGCCATAAATCAGAATGGTTTCATTTACAAAACACTAAGGAGACTGAGAGCTCCAAGTATTTAATTTATCCAAATCATCCTGAGTACTTTATCTTCACCTGGGATGTACTTTTTATTTTATTCTAAACCTACTAGTGAATTCTCAGCAAACACTGCTAGGATTTGGCTTCTGCAGTCAACTTTAATCTCTTCAGAGTGGCCAACCTAATGAAATCGGTCAATAGCTATTGCACACAGTAAAAGAATCTAAGTCTTGGCTCTGATTTTGTGGATGTTGCTGTAACTCAGAAATAACATAACTGAAATCTACAGCCCCAGCAGTAAAAGGCAACCCAACATTTCTGAATCTAACACGGATTCAAAATTTCATTTTTATTATTTATGACTTAACATTTTCTTGTTAAAGTAGGAAAACCTTGTTGTATTGAGCAGTTCCATGTTGTCTCACTGTAAACATTTCCAGTACAGAGTCTGTCTGAACTAGTCTTATTAATTCCCTTCACTAGCAGTGAGGAAAAACAGGCATTAATATATGATTCAGATGGATATCTGAAAAAGATGAATCTCACACTCTGTAGTTGCCAGTTTCTTTTCAATGTCTATGAAAGGAGCTTAGGTAATTCATTCAGACATAGACATCCACATTACAGATGGCTCACTTTAGGTGAGAGAAGTTACATTTCTTTTCAAAAGAAACCTGAGTTGGTGTTTTCTCTGCCTACTGGACAGGAGAATAAGATGTCTATTTCTTCTATAAATGATGGCTTTTGGAGATAATCAAGATGAGAGAATAACACTAGAGGATGGAGAGCTGCTATTGTCCTTTATAAGGGTGACATGTAGCTGCAGAGATCCAGTGTCATCTGCAACTTACAAGTTGAGGTCCAAGGAAGCTTCACGCCACAGTGAACTAACTCCAGGACTGTTGCTACCTTGATACTTATGAAACATTTAAATGAAATTAATGTAAATGTTAAATAAAACTTCCTGTTCCTTAAAAAGAAATACCTTGGTAGGGGAAGTTGGCAGAACAGATAAGCTATGTAACATTGATATACTACCCTGGCATTTGGGGAGAATAAGTTGCTTTAGAGCCTTCACTAATTTGCTCCAGGAAAGAAAGGTTGTAGGAATTGTTTTCAACAAAATTATTTCCATAGCTTATTTAGCTATGTGAGGCATTATTTCATTTATAGGTAACTTTGCCCTGTTTTTTTTTGAACAGCATGTAAGTCAGCTATAAAACAGACGGTGCCGAAGAATTCAAAGTTTTGGGTTGAACACACAGAGAAGATGGAACAAAGAAATGAAGAAGTAGGACAGGAAAAGGTAAGTATTTCGTGATATGGTGGGATCCTGTCTTCTGTCTGCCCGACTTTTTGCTGAGTAATGTGGGATCCTATGGCTGTGGCAAGCAAACGGATATGGAATCTGGCCAGATCACAGAGGAAGACAAAGTTGCTCTATGCTATAATTGTGCATGCAGAGGTGGTAGGACACATCCACAAAGAAGTATCATGACATTTCAGCATTAATACTTTAAATATCACTTTTGTTCTGCAACATATATTGATAATTTAAAAGTTTTTAATCTTTATTTCAGATAGCCACAAGTACCAGAACTTTGAGGTTTCACATAGAATAGAAAACCTTCTTTCGTTCAGCTCTACTTGTCCTGCGCAAGGTGACTTCATTATGATTTCAGATATATGACAGCTGAGAAATAACTTCCTACTAGTTTAGGCGAACATGTGTAGGAAGAGACTGTTATCGGTGTACTCCTACAGCAAGCAAAATAATTCGAACATATTATCTTCACCTGTGGTTGCTTTTTAAATTGGTTTTGACACCTAGAAGGTCAATGTAGAAGGATATTTTACAGAGAAGAGTAAAAAAGGGGAGATAAAAAGGATAATGAAAGCAAAGATGGAGAAAAGAAGACATCAAGGCAGTTTTGTATTGGAGGTGAAACATCGTGAACAATTCTAGTTAAGCAAAATAGACACTCAAAGAGATTAGGAAATATAACAGAACTGACTGTTAGCTTTAACTGTGAAGTGATGGAATGGGAGGACTAATCAATAAGATGATAAGAATGAAAGGCTGAAGCTCTTTAATGTAATATTATTTATTGCATACTTTAACAAAATATGCAGTAGATAATGTTGGAGCTCTACAAAGCTCAGCTGCCTCCCAACTCCCACTTTTAGTGCCCAAGTCCAAAATTCAGATCCTCAGGACAACTCTATTATCAACTAACCTAGAAGTGTGTACAGCTTCTAAATACCTAACCTGAGCTTTTGCTGTGAAAACCCAAGGAGCTATGTGAATAGAGATTTGAAGAAGGGCATCCTCAGAACCTCATAAGCTAGGGATTTCTTTGCCTGATCCCCAGAAGACTCATAAAGTGTTCCCTGCAGATCTCTCTTGAAGGTCATAATCTGGTGGTCGTTCTCAGCACATGATTAAGCCTCAGTTAATGTGACCTTAGAGTGGCTTCAGTTGCTCATGTTCTTTGTACTAAATGCCTGAATGTGAATTGGAGCTGGAAAGTGAATTCATATTTCCCTTTCCCTAATTCAGTGATCTAAGCTAAACAGTGACCCAGAGAGCCATCCCTTCTCTCCTCTGTTTTCTCTCCTTTCTCTTCTTTTCTTTCCTCCTTCCAGTGGACAAATGACTTTTAATTACTTTCCTTTCCAACGTGTGATTGTTTCCACAGGTGTGTTTGGAATGACATTGCTATCTAAGATCCCTGTCGGCCTGGTCCTGAGGGCACCTTACACGAGGTGGGAAAGGCAGGTCCTCTCAGACAGGTGGAAGTGCTCTCTGAGCGGTGGATGGGTAAGAAGCACCAAAGCTGCTAAGGAACTGGATGCTTTTCCTGAGTAGTTTTGCAGAGGACTGTGTAGCCCGGTTTGACTTTGTTTTTGTTTTTAAAGGACAGTGTTTATTTGGGCAATCCATGTTTGGCTTTCCAGGGACAAACAGCTCATTGGAGACCTGAACGGTCTGTGTGCTTTCAGCCTTTTCTAATGGGACTGTGGTGGAGTGATCTGGCAGTTTTGCCACTTTTGGGGTTCTTTGCTCCCTAGGTCACTGGCACAAAGAGTATTTCTGATGTCAACACTGAACAAAGTTCCCTGTGATCAGCTGCCTGTTTACTGTAAATTCACCTATGGCTGAAACCTGCTTAGAAGCAAAAGAAACTCCAGTACAGCAGGACAGTGAACTCTCTGGAGTAACTCTGTAACAAGCCTTCTCCCGTGCAAAACAGTGGGCTTGTCCACATAAAATTCTCTTTCTGCCAGGCTTCTAGGCACCCTGACTGCTGGATACCCAAATTTCTTGATCAGCAAGGAGAAGCCTGTGTAGACTCTATTTTTATTGAGCAAACAAACACTATCTTCCTCACAAATATCTGCAACATCTGGCTTCGTTTCCCATATTGCACAACTCTGCACTGAGTTAACTAATTTATGTTTCGTTAATGCATACATTGACTAGAAGAAATCAAGAAAGAGATAATCTGTCTTTTCCTTTAGGAGTGTCTCCCAGTGGTTAAACTTTCCCCTGTCAGGTCTTTCACTGCTCATTTCATGTTTGAGGAAGCAGCTAAGCAAGCACAGCTCTTTCAGTGCCTCACAGCAGTGCATTTTCTGTAATTTTCACATAATTTTGCTGGCTCTTCTCTTAACTCTCCATACGTTTTCTTTATGTATGTTTTTTTAAAGTGTGGGCACCAAAGCTAGATAGGGTGCTCCAGCAAAATCCTTTCCATACTCCACTGCTCATGCAACAAATTTTCATTTTTTTGCTAAGCTGTGAACTTCTCTTTCCTATTACGATACAATTTCAAACTCTTATTGTCAAATGCTGAATTGGATTCTGTTGTATAAATATAGTTCAGAAACTTTTTTTCTCTTCCTTGAAGCAGAAATTACATCCATAAGAACGAGCCAAAGTATTTATAGCAAATAATTTATTTCATTAGTTTGATTCTAACTCTGTTTGCTGTGTATTTGTTTACAACTTTGGAACTGTTTGTTGCATATTTTATGCATGAATATTTCAACCCATTTGCTGTGCACAGGCTATTTTGCCAACTGTGTCTCTGGCTGTTCAGTTCTCTTGTTCAATCGCATTTTTTAATGAAAAATAGACACTGTCAGGGACTGCATACTGAATCAGACAGACCTTTGCTCTGATCTGCTGTAATCATTCTTCTATTTGTGTGTATCTATCCCTTGGAAAAAGAAAAAAACCCAGAAGTAAAACTTCAGGATATTGAGTTGTTCTAAGGAATCTGAATCAGTTAGAGAAAAAGTGTTAATATACCCCAAATTGTCATTGTCTAAATGAAACATTTCTGTTCTTTGCAACGGGACAAGTTTTCACTTCAAAATTTCAGTAAATGAAAATGAAATAATTTTAAAGGAAATCAATAATTATGGGAATTTTGAAGATTTTTACTTTTTGTCATGTTTTAGGGCACGAATATACCACACAACTCCAGTTCCATTCCAGAGAGATGACAGGTTTCTGGAGTCTTGTTCCTTTGTGTGTATGGCCAAAACTATTATATACAGTAGATGAGGAACAGACTTCAGTATAGCTACATTAGCTTTTGTGTCATAAAATATTTGATATCCTGTTGAAGGAAAAAAATATTCCTGAGAACTTTCACAGGAAATGTGACAAGTATTAAACTATAATTATTTTCAATATTTTTATGAAAGAGGAAATAAATAATTTGAATTAATACTTATTTTTTTGAAGCATTTTCCAGTTCCAGTGTCTTTATTTATACTAGGGAAAATCTTGAGGCCACTGCCAGAGGTGTAAGCTTTTTTATAATTAAGATGCTGCTTTCAAAGTATCGTGATCAATGCCTGGACCTGTCTCCTGCTCTCTGGCCTTGGGCAGATCACCTAAACTCTGTACCTCATACTTTTTGTGTAGGGAGGGAGTTTAACAATTGCTGTGTTCTGCTCTTTTTCTCCTTTGTTTTTTTTTACTGTACTCCTTTCTATGAGAAGGAAGGCCTAGATTTATCTTACCTATCTTTCAGCACTTCAGGTGTCTAAGCTCTTTTTGTATAGGCAAGGCAGAGAACCACTTCCAGAGGGCAACTGGCTGACAAATGTCTGAAGCACCCTACATAGTGTCCCACGGGTTATAGGAGAAGCCTCAAGTGACTTTGGTCCTGAATTAGACTTCTCAATTAAATGTCTCGGGATAGGTCAGATGAATCCAGGTTGGACTGACTTTCATTAATAAACACTACTTATCACAGAGGGCCCTGATCTCCACAGGGGCTGCAAGTGAAATATGAATACTGACAAAATAGTAATAATGCTTGTATCTGGCAAATGACAAAGCTGGTTTCAAAAGTGTGCAGCTGTTTTTTCCCTTTTTTTTTAACATCTGAACAAAGACAAATCTTCTGAAGTGTACAGATTCTTTTGGTATCAGGACTTTCTTTAAGAGTACATCAAAGTTACTTGAGTAAAGCCTAAAATGTCAACTTGCCTGGAATCAGAGTCAAATAGACTCAGAAAAAGGTTATTGTCCACTTGTGTTTCTAAAATGCTCTGTTCTTGGAACTGGAAAGGAAAACTATCAGGAAGGCTTCCCCAGGTGACAACAGTTTGTCAGCTCTTTCCTGCCTTTTTTAGGGCTGTAAGTCTTATCTTTTACAAATGAGGCTTTCAAAGTTTAAAGGACGGCCCTTCAAAATTCTGTGAAGTCAGGTCACCTTATCAGCACTCTCCCATCTGAGCAGTTCTTACATGGGTTTGCTGTAAAGGCTGAACATGCAGGTTCAGAGCACTTGACTTATTTCTCTGTCCCTGCCTGCCCTGGGCTTGCAGGACTGTACAATAAAAGAGGATGATGGCAGAACTCTTTTCCAGAAAATGTACTTTTGAGAGTGTCCCTGTTAGGAAAATGTGCTCTTGCAAATATTTACTCCACTTTTGACCGAACCCTAAAAACAAAGGTTCCAACTGTGCAGGCTGAACTGGCTGGAGGCCACCCTGCGTTATCAGTATGTGTGTGTTTATGGGAGACAGGACATTGCAATGATTTACTTCTGATTTCTGGTAAAGTGGGCACAATTTTATCCCTCAAAATGGTCTTGAAAACTCAGTTTCTTTCCTGATCTTAAGAAATATATGATTTTCCTTTCTGTTTTAACCTGAGGTCGGGAGAGTTCCTTCTTGCACTATGGAAAGCAAGCACAGCTCCATTCTCATCCCAGCCTTTCTCCCAGTGGTAGATGACAAACCATGCTGGATCATCAGCTGTGGCAGAGACCTCCCCATCCTGCAGGCATTTGCATCTCTGAGATAACAAGTCACACAGCTATATGTGAACACACGTACATACATACATACATACATAAGAAATCTTAGCAAGGCAAAGGATGTTTGAGTTCTTGTTTAAGTTTGGCCAAATATCAAAGAGTTTAAGAAAATGCAAATGAAGGAAATCCATAACCAAACCTAAGCCCCAGGCTCCTGAAGTCTTTGAGCTGAAGTTCTCAACCTTCATATAAGGAGTTGGATGCTTCCTATCTAAAATCAAATTGCTCCCATCAAATCCTTCCCATCCCACCTGTCTAGACAAGGCCTGCAGAGCACAAATGCATTCTGTCCTACACAAATTTACTGTACTGTTCCTTCCCATACACACACCAACTTGCATCTAAGTTCTTTGCAATAATGGCCGGGTCATTTCCCCTTGCTATTTTCAATGGCACATTGAGTCACTCACAATGCAGGTGGGTAGAAGAAAGAAAGTAGTGTGACTGAAATGGAGGAGTTCTCCTGAGCAGCATTCAGTCCCCACCTTTATCATAAATTGTTCTATTGGTCATGAGTATATATCATTGTTTGGGCCTCAGAGTCTAATAGATATGAAATAACAGTACTCTCTTTCTTCTTAATCTTTGTCTAACTTTTCTATTCATGTTTTAAGGTTTTGGGTTTGAAGATTGTCTTGTGTCTCAGATATGAGCCCCAGTTTTACACTGGGCTTTAGACGTTACTGCAGAACTTATGGTGATGTGGATGAAATGGCATTTGGATAGGTGAAACCAAATTCCAAAGTTTTCATTCACAGAAAAGTGATATGCCAGAGTTGTTTGGATTTTGTTTGATCTTTCTTAATTATTTTCATCTAAGGTAATGTAAGAGTAAGAGGATGCAGTTTTATGGCACCTGACTAAGAGCCTTAAAAAATGCCTTTAAAAAATGACGGCTTTATGTGCAAATTGACATAATTTGAGTCCCTACTTACCTCTCTGTTTTTCTCTGAAGCTACACATTGAAGTAGTGTTTCTGTGTTTTCAGAGAATTCTGTTTCTGTTTACTGGAAACCTAAGCTACTGTTTTCCAGAAAGAAACCAGTTTTAAACAAAAATTATATATGAGAAAGAACTTGACCTCTGCACAAATATCCTTGTCTCCATCCAGCTTCCATAAAGCTAGTGGAAAGCTTCTAAGGAGAGCTGATTTGGATGCTCTTGTGTGTAAACCAAGATATATAGCCTCATAACTTTTTCTCAGCATGTCTTATTTATTCAGTGTATTCCATCGTCTCTTTCCACGGGGACCCTTGCAATCTCCTCTGTCAATAATGCCAGCCATCAAATCCCAATGGCCAAATTGCCACAACCATAATTGTCACCTCCTTTTTGCTTTGCTGTGCTTCCTCACCTGCCAGCATCAATATATTTAAGACATAGCCTATAAAAACAACCAGGTAGCATGCAGAGAATAACCAAGTACTCTTTCTGCTTGTCTTGTTTTCACTTCTGTTCTCTTTTTTTTTATCTGACTGCTTTGCCTACATTAAACCCCAATGATGAAGCTAGGTGTTATTCCACTGGGGCAGAATCCAGCACAGACTGTGAGCCCTTCAGGCAAGGGATTGCTTTTCTGTTGAAGTGCCCAGCATATTTTGAAGGAAGAGTTTAGAATAATGACTATTGATGTTGCTACCACACAGGGGAAGACAAATTATTATCTGTGTCTTGCCATTATTTTTTTCCCACATTGCAAAGATATAAACAAGAGCAGGGGATGTGTATGTATGTCGTGTGGTACGATAACTGCACAATCAATTACTTGTGCCTTGCATTTCAAATGATAGGCAGTTGCTGCACACCCACTCCTTTGTGTCTGATTGCTTAATTCATTTACTTAATTCATTTAGGCAGAAGAGTCCTTGATGGTTCCAGCTGTCTGGATTTCTAGGCTAGAGCTGTGGGCAATCAATTAGCTCCACCAGTCCGAAAAGCAGAAATACATGCATACAGCCTTCAAATCCTACTTATAAGGTTAAGCAAGCCATTTGTTACAGAACGCAAAGCCCAACCAGAGTGTTTCAATCTCTTTGCAAAGCTATCACTTCCTTCCAGGAGTCTGAGAACTGTTTTTCAATATTCTGTAGTAAGACCAGAAAGTGGACAGACGCCAAGGTGAAATGGCATAAATGCACCATGCAAAGGACAGTGCATGCGCGCAGCAGCTTAGATGAGGTGGCCGTTTATAGGAGCGTCCCACCTGACTTGTAAGGTGTAGCTAAATTACGAGATGGAGAAGAGTCTTGAGAACATGCTTACCCTGATGGGCTTTCCATCCTCAGTGTCACATTAGCTGGTCAAGTCCGCCCACACAAGGACCATGTTGTGCTTAGGGGGACCTTGGATCAGGTAGAAATTTGCCACTCCTGAGTTACAGAACATGAGCATTATGACGAAGCTTTCTGGAGGGGTTCAGGAATATCCCATCCTAAAAGACCACTCTTCACAGGTTCTTCATTTCTGAGCTAACTCCAGAGCTCTGGATGAGGATCACCGTGAAAGTTCACTTGTGTGTCAGCAATGTGGATGGTGAGTGTACGGGATGTCCGTGCCCGGGTGTCAGCAGTGGGGGCTGCAGGGGGCCTCTGTGAGGAGGGGCCGGGGCTGCCCCGAGCCGGACACAGCCGGTCCCAGCCGGTCCCGGCCGGCTCCAGCGGCCCCACCGCAGGGCACAGCTGAGCCCCTCAGCCAAGCCGGGGCGCCGGGGGGAAAACAGGTTTCCGAAAGGGCCACGGGCGGCACAGGCAGAGGAGGAGGAAGCCCAGGAGGGAGCAGCAGCAGAGGGAGCCCGAGGCCGGAGGAGGAGGAGGGCAGGAGGGGCTGCAGGCCCGGGGCAGGGATCCCCGGCAGCCCTGGAGAGAGCCCGCGGGAGCAGAGACCCGCCCTGCAGCCCGGGGAGGGCCCCAGGCCGCAGCAGGGGGATATTTCCTGCGGGAGCTGCGGCCGTGGGGAGCCCCGGCGGGAGCAGGTTGTCCCTGAAGGGCTGCAGCCCGGGAAGGGCCCGCGCTGGAGCAGGGAGACGGGGGAGGAGGGAGGAGCGGCCGAGAGGGGCTGGGGGGGACCGACCGCAACCCCCATCCCCACCCCCTGCGCCCCTCGGGGGGAGAGGAGTCGGGAGTGGGGGGGTGAAGGTGGGACTGGGGAAAGGGGAGGAGGGCAGAATGTTGGGTTTTTTTTTTGTCTTTCTTTCTCACTATCCAAATTTATTTTAGCTGACAATAAGTTAAATTAATTTTCCCCAAGTTGAGTCTGTTTTGCCTGTGACAGTAGTTGATAATTATCTTCCTGTCTGTATCTTGATCCATGAGCTTTTCTGTCTTATTTTCTCCCCCTGTCCTGCTGAGGAGCAGGAGTGAGCGAGCGGCTGGGTGGGAGTTTGACCGTTAGCCAAGGTTAACCCACCACAGTAGGAAAGTGGTGGGAAAGTCTTATACCTAATACAGATTGTAGTCATTATGTCACAACCGGCTTGTGTCAGCTGCAAATCAGTGTCATAACAGTTCCTGATGTTGCTCTTGCTGGCAAGGAAACCTTGGTGGTATCTCCTGCAAGTTTTCTTTGCCACAGTCCAGCTGTACGCATTTCAGCTTTGGGGATGGGTGCTAGATTTATCCCACCCTGTTGTGAGCACATAACTTATATGCTTTCTTTAAGCACCTAGACTTACATGGTTCAGGGCTAGCTGCTTGAAGATCCCAGCATACACTATGTGAAGACAGCCCAGGAAATTTAGGTACCTACAGGGCGCAAGTCATCATAGGTGTGAGCTAATTCACCCTTTGGAAACACCTGTCTGTCTCCACTGACTATAGACGACCTACAGTCTAACTGTCAGGTTGAATCTGGGCCTCCTCTTAGCATCACTGAAAACAGGGCTGAAAGGCCACTTGGGATATCTCTGCACCCCAAGAGTGTTTCCGTCTATTTGTAGTGCAGTCTGATTCATAGCAACTTACCCCCAGCAGACATAGACTTAGGACTGTACCAAGACTGAAACATTCAAGAAAAAATGAATTTGAAACTGTCAGCATTTTTGCAGGGTTTCTGGCTGGCTGAAGGGAAGGAGTCCTACGATAGCCAGGTAGTAACTGTGACTCAGCTTTGCAGACATCCGTTGCATGAAATTATTCAATTTCAGCAAGTGATTTGGCGTAACAGTGTCACAGCCCTCAAACATTGTTTGTGACAAGGTGAATGCCTCCTTCTTTGAAGAGAAAAGCCTCAGATCCTTTGTGATACTTATTGGAGATTAATGCTTCAGAATTTTTGTAGCAGTGGGAGACCATTATCCCATAGCAACGATTTATTTGCTCAGCCCAATATCTTTAAGTGTGTGCATTTGGTAATCTTTTTCGATTTGAGTTGGTTGCTAACAGCCCATGGCTGTGTGGAGAACACCTTAAAATTACCCAGGACCTTTCATCTGGAAGTCTTGGGGCTTTGCAAATATTAATAGATATATTAATAATTAATAGTGTTAATAGTAAAGCCTCCTACTTTAGCAGTGTGGAATTAAGATGCAGAAAGGATACTCAGTGCTTAAATGAGGATATGTGAAATTGGGACCTGTTTAGATGAGAGGAGTTGGTGTTGCTGTAATTACAGCATAATTGCATTGCTGGAGACACCCAATGAAGACAGACTGTTCCAGTACTAAGCAAGGGAGTTGTTTTACTGGACTACTATCACTAATGTCAAAGCCCCACAGATTTCTGCCTACTTTTCCCATTGGAGTATGGGCCAAAGTAGCCCAATTTTCAGAGGTTCAGATCATTCACATGCTCCAGTGAAGCTAATAAGACATAACAAATTTCATAATTATAAACCTAACTTAGAGCTAAGTGAGGACTGTATTAAAGTGGCAGGTAATGAAAATCGGGTAGTGATTACTGACTCACAGCTATCCCTGGATCAGTGAGGATCCACTGCGTTGGCGACTGCTGGCCGCCTCCCTGCAAATCTTCTAGAAGGTGAAGGTCCAGAACAGGGACCTGAGGGAGAGGAGGATGATGGACTCTTAAGTTTAGTGTTCCTTTGATAAAAGCCCTCAGGCACCTCTGAGGAAAGCTCAGCAATAACGCACTAAGCATGCATCTAAGCACCCTTTGAATAGGTTGCCATGAATGGGAGTGTAATTTGAGGGTGAAGGGAAGAGAGAGAGGTTCCAAGTACAAACCACTGCCAAGGGCAATGCAGAGAAAACAGTAAATGAGCAAGCCAGGCTGGTCTCTTTGGTGGAGTCAAGACGGTGTTGGTAAGAGAGAAGGTCCTGGTCATATAATTAATTGCTTGATGTTGGCACGGCACTTAGAGAATGTGAAGTGTTTCAGAAGTGCTATGTATTTATTATTATTCCTACCCACTCATTATTGTATCTGACACCAGTTCAAACAGACTTTGTAGTATGTCTTTATGCTGTCTCCCCCTTTAAGAATTTCTCTGAGCATCCCCCATAATCTTCCCCTTCCCAAGCAGTCCTGTGGTGTGTGTGGCTAAGCAGCACATGATTGCAATAGGTTAAAGAGAGTAATTAACAGGGACCACATCAGAGCTCTTGCAAAACACACAATGTGTTTATTCAGCATCAGGTTGGCTAATTCCTAATGAAAGGGCACTGCACAGCAGAGTGCAGGACCCCAGTGGTCAGAAATAGTTCCACTTAAATGTTATTTACCTACAAAGAACTCAGTTCTAATTAGGGGCGCGGGAGCCAGCAAGGGTGAAATCAAAACCTTGTCCCAACCATATCCTCCATGCTGGTGCCCCAAAAAAGTCTTTTAATAGACACACAAATGCTCAGTTGCATTTGGTTTGTATACTTTTCTGCTCCTCTAAACTTCCTCCTTTTGGCTGGGACTGGAAGTAGGAGTGAATGAAAGATCATGACAAGATTTGGCTTTGTGGTGTTTCCAGAAACCTCACACGCACACACAAATAAAATAAAAATTGCCTGATCTCACAAGATGCTGCAGAGCATTGATGGCTAAACAAACTTTAATTCCCTGTGCTGGGCTGGAGGCAGTAGAAGCTAAAACCTCCTTTGTTTTGCGCAATATATTTGCAGTCTATTTATGGTACTTATGTGGACCCCGCATCCTGTGGAATCTCACAATTTACAATGTCTTTCATAAATATTTATTCCCCCAGCATCCCACTAAATGAGAAGAGTTCCCTATTAGAGATGGGGAACAGAGACTCATAAAACTGTTAAAATACTTATAAGATGCAGACAACCTTAAAGGCACCCTGATGCTCTTGAAGATTAGGTTTAGCTGGCTGAAGGCTTTGACTCACAAGAGCAACGTATTCATATAGAGACAAGTAAAGGGTTATAGTACCTGACTACCCTCCTTCCTCCTCTGCTGGACATGCGCACTCCCACGACTGAGGCAGCAGCACAGGATGGACAACTCTGGGGCATGCATTTCAGCTGGTGATAATATGCTTCTGCTCCAGAGATAGTCACCCTTGGAGAGAAGTATCTGGGCATGATAGAACTCTCAGGATGTATTATAAGAGATGGAGAGTCAGAGAAGGGCCAGATTCTTAGAGGGTACCAGGGTGGAAAGGAAATGGATGGGTAAAGGTATCTTCACCCTGCTGCTGGCGTTGGTCAGTTTGATGCTCCCTCCTACCTTGTATCATGTTTCTGGCTGCACTGAGCCCTCTATTTATAAGGCAGACCTTCAGGGTCTAAGCGTGGGATTTCTCTGGTGGATGAGCTAATCGAAAAAGTTCCCACCTGCTACTGCACGATTTATCCTGCGGAGGTGAATCCTGAGAGGAGGCAGGGTGAGAGTCATCTGCCAACTGCTTGTAATCCTCAGGGTGAGAATCCTTGGGCCAGACAAAAGCAGAGGGCTCTTCCAAGCTGTCAGGAAATTTGGCAAGACGATGACAGGAATAATGAAAAAATGCACTGATTTGTGCTTGCACTTCAGACTTACACCTCTGAGCATGTTCATCAAAAGGTTCATGAACCAGGGTTTGAAGAACGCTTTTCTGTCCTGCAATCTGATAATTCCCTTTTTATAAACTTTTTCACTGTTTTTCTTTTTGTGCTAGAGACAAGGAAGTGTGAAACCTGGCAGTTCTCCTTCCCAGAATGCTGCATGAACTTTCTCTTCAGTTAGTTATGACCAAGGCTGGTTCACCCACGGGTTTCACTTTGAGTCTGAAGTTCAAACAATCCCAAAATCTCAGCAGAAATCTCAGTCGTGCAAATGAAAGTGTATATTAATGGGAGTTAACCAGTATTTTGTTATTACAGTGACATTCATGAGCATCTGGGAGTCTGTGCAAGCATTAGCCATGCCTGTCCCAAACACTCCATATGCAGCGAGGAGTGTATCTTCTTCTTTCTCCCCCAAATTCCTGATGACCATGGATAGGACTGAGTCAGTTTAAACCCAGCTCAAACTGGCTACATGAAACCCATCAAGCTGCAAACAGCAATGTGACTGCCTAACCTTGTAGGGATCTGCCAATTTAGCCTGACAGTTCCTGAGCTCCCAGCTGAAACACCTACATGTGCCCAGGAGGGCCTTTTCCAGGCAGATGAATGACAAGTTCCCATCCAGACCTCTGTGGTGATGCAGAATTAGGTGTTTGGCCACCTAAATTCTTCCTACAGCCTTGGAAAAGGCTGGCAAGTGAGATGGGGTGTTGGTTTGAGACCTAGAGCCGCCTCTGTAACCTCATACCCAGATAGGGAGAGATGGGCTGTGGCCCCATCTCCCCCTTCCCCTGTCTCTCTTGCAAGGCTGGATGCAGAGCAACCCAACCTCAAGGAACTCCTGAAAGATAATATTACAGCACATCAAAAAGAGTCAATGTCCATTTTTAACCTTTTCCTCTCTGTCAATCTAAGTATCTCAGGTAGCAATGTAACATATGTTCTTTTATCCTTGCCTCCAAAAAAGTCACCCCTGGAGCAGAACCCCAGTACATGCATCCATCTTCCCATTCTTGCTAGTTCACAGCAAAGTAGGTTTTCTTTGGTGGCAGCAATGCAACCTGAATGCAACAACTTCAGCTGCAAATACTCCTGGACCAGGAGGGACATAGGCAGCCTGAAGCTTAGCATCTGGCAGACCTCCACCGCAGTTTACAGAGGAGCATTTCCCGCACCGCCCCCCTCCAAACCTACTTGTTGCATAACCGGCTGAGGACCCCTAAGACCATCTACAACATCGCCATCTCCTGACTTACGCTAACACTGCACGTACCCTCTATGGCACTTAGCCTGCAAGAAATAAATAAATGGCACTCAAGACTTCTGGATTTGCTTATTTAAATAAAATTCAGCACGGAATCTTTCTCCTTTTTTGCATTCTGAAATAGTTTGTATCCGATTACCAACTAGTTACTTTTTTTTTTTTTTGGTAGACGATCCCATTTACTCTTACAGGGTAGGTGGACAAGTGGAAATCTCTCAGCAATGTATGGGGAAGAACTGCAAGAACTTCCAAATTGTAAGACATATAAAGAGAGGTTTGAGTCACACATCGAAAACCTCTGCCAAGTTCCTCTCGTCTGAAAAACACATATTTACCCAGGGCAAGAGAAACCTGTAGTTAGCCTGATCAAGCCATGAATGTCTCTGTTGATTCCAGTGGGCTTTTGAATGTACAAACATCTCCAGACCCTTATGATCCTGCACTGATGACATTCACTTAAATTAAACTATGAAGTGATTGGCATTTAAAAGTTGTCACTTCTAAGTAAGCACACCAACACTTCTTATACTGAATACTGCTGTACCTCAGATTTTATGGTACTGAGAGTGTTGTTAAATGTTGCAGCATATTGACACTGTTCCTATTTGTTGACTTTTGTCTGAAAATTATTATCCGTGACTTGTTATTATGCCACAGAAAGAGATTATATTATAGGCTGAATATGCAACAATGACGTTGAGTATTTTTTCTCCCAGGTATTTGTGCTCCCGTGGCTAGTACTGCTAAGCTCATCTGCTCATTTGGTATTTCCTCTGAAAATCAGTTACTCCAACACCTTTTTTTCCCCCAACCTCTGTCATCAATAAGAAAAAGAAAAAAAATGAACATGCTAAAAAAATCCTCCTTTGATTTTCTTCTGAGTTAAAGCTTCATTTCCGCTCCCCGTTTGCTCCCCTCTAGCTTTCAGGTGTATATCAGCACAGAGTCATTGTGAAAAGCACACCGTTTGTCCTGATGCAAGAGCCACGGAGCCAGCCAAAATGACGTTCTCTAAAGCCAAATGGAAAGAAAATGACTTTGAAGCACAGGAAGACACGAACGTTCAGTGTTTCCTTCCGACCCTGTGGCTTTCAGTGAGGCACTCCCAGTGATTTCTAAGGAATTATCATTTGCTTTTTCAGCTTCTTCATTGTTTTTTTTTCCATCCTTTTTGTAATGTGAAAACTAAATCCTGTCATGGACTTTCTATAAAACATATGGGTGAACAGTGGGTTATGACAAAGCCTTCCTGCCTTAGTCCTGAGAGCTTCTGCTTCTCCAAACAAGTGGGAGACAATTCAGCCAACAGTGAGCAGTAAGTCATTCAGGGACACTTAGTCTCTCTGGCCCTCCATAATCAGATTCTTTCTGTTTAACCCTTCTTCTGCACATGCTATTTGTTCTAGTAGAGGTGGTCTGCCTGAGATGTATGATAGCAACGTGACTGAGTGCCTAGTGACAGCTTTGCATCACCAGGGCCTTCGGGGTGGTATTTCTGTAGCAAGTCCCCATAGGGGTTGCACGCAGCATTTTGAACACTAAACTCCCTAAAAGTAATTTTGAACAAAGCTGTAGCTTATAGCATTGCAGAGCCTGGAGGCCTCAGCTGAGGACCTCCTGCAGACCTCATTGCCTAACCAGTCTAGAGAAAGGGCGAAAGGGTGAAAGGGCAGGAGAAAGGAAACCACATCATCTTCATTTCACAGATGCATTGCTCATGTGTGAGAGCTGCACAAGGAAGGAGTGGCAGACCCAAAGTCTGAACCCACCCATTGAAAGGATGAGTCCAGCAATTGAAATAAAAACCTCCAGTTTTCATTTTGCCTTTTAGCTGGAATAAATCAAAGTAGCAATGGAAAGCACAGGTGCAAATTCAAAACCCTGTAGTGGTTCTGTTTGGAGAAGTGGGTGTAGAAGTACTTGATGTTTCAAATGCAAATACTGTTCTGCAACTCAGCTCAGAAAGAGATAAACATCACTGTTCTGTGGAATTTAACTTCGATAGTCCAAGAAAAGAAAAGAAAAACAAGTGAAAGTGATACGCCATCACACCAAGAGAAAGTGATTTGAAGATGTCATGGGGCAGGATGATACAGGTACCCGGCATCTGCAGCATCACTTAAATCAGCATGTGCTGTGGGTGCTCAGCACCTTCAAAAATCTGGCCCTTCAGCAACTTTCCCCTTAATCAGAGGCGCTGGAGCATTGCCAACCACTAAAAGGTTGGGTTAGGCAAAAGGAAGTTAGTTTAGCTTGTTGAGTCAAGTGATTTCATGTAACTTGCTCTAGAGGGAGGCTTTTTTGTTCCAAAGGGAGTCAATTGCCAGTGATCAAAATGTACTTTTAGAATTTATATATTTAATTAGGAATCAGAAACTTGATAAGGCAGAAGGGACAGAGGGAAACATTCAGTGCATTGCTGCTTTAAGCATGTGAGGAATGATTTGAATTTGTTGAGAAAGGAGGAAGATGGTCTGGAAAAAATGTTTTCAAGACAAAAGAAAAAGCATTTTATCTCATTGATGAGGAGGTATTGGTCTGTGGAACTGAAACTGCTCAGCTGCCTTTCTTCCACATCTAGAAAACTTAGTTGCTAACCTGGGTAAGCGCGGATTGTATCTACTATTAAGCACAAGTTTGTTCCTTTGGGCAGCAAGTCTCCCTCACCTAGAAAGTTTCCTCATGGTGGGGTGGAGCCATTCTTTGTTCATATTGAGGTCTCTTTCAACTCCATAGTGCAGGTGCTTGATCTGCAAGTTGTCTGCTTCGGAGGCAGTCTGGACTACGGGGGAGCCCCTTGTACATATGAGATTGCTGGGACGGGAGGTATAGAGAAAGGGAAAATATACTCCTCATGGGTTTTCTTGGCTTAGTTGTCTCCCAGGAAACTTTACACCAAGAAACCCCCAAAATTCTAGGTCCACCTGAAACTATTTTTTTTTTTAACCTTTGGTAAAACAAAGAAGAAATATTCTGCTTTTTCTGGAATAATTATTCTGGGAAGGAAGCTAATAAAAATTCACACGAAGTAGCTCTACTTTTTTCTTTGAAACCCTCACTTAGGATACTTTGAAGGGTTTTAAATACCCTTTTTACCTCAAATAAAGCAGGGATTTTAAATCTGATATCTCATTTTGTGGTTGAACACTGACAGTCTGTAGGTATTCTGGACTAGTGCTTTATCATCCACTCCTATTGAAGGACTTTCATTTTATATCAGCCTCTAAGTATTCCTTTACAGCCATGTACGTTTACACTTACATTCAAGACAGAGCCATAGCCTGCCATAAGGCCACTCACCTGGAAAAGAGCACCGGTGGGTTCCAGTGGCTCTTCTAGTGACTTTTTAGACATAAAAGAGTACCACTTCAGAAAGAGTGGTAAACTTCTCAGTCAGCACCTCTTCTGAGAAAGAAAAAGCCTTTAATTCAGGTAAACTCTGAGCAGAGTGAATGTGTGTGTGTCTTCTGCATTCCAGTAGGCTACCTTACCGTGGAGATGCCAGAACAGGATCCCTCACCGCATGGTAGTTTTGTGAACAGTGCCCATGTCTCCTTGTTTCTCCACCCCACTCTGAGCCAAAACATTCTGATTTAGCAATATCAAAACAAACCCTTTTGCACTTACGAAACCATTCCTTGAATTTTCTATTTATCAGACTTCTGCATTTTATTAAGAGATCACCTGAACTATGTGTTGGGACAAATAAAGAACTGCCTGAAAAAAACCCTGTAAATTAGAATAAACTTTGCCTGTATCTATGGTAGCAGTCAGTTCCAAGGTGGTGTTTTATTTAAACCTTCATGGCACAACAGTTTTTGTTTCATACTTGTGAGATCACTAAGGCAGGGATGAGGAGGAGGTGGGTGAAGCAGTTTCTTCTGCCCGAAGGCCCAGTGTAACTCTCCATAGTGAACTTTCTTTCCTTTCTCGGTCTTAGCTGTGGTGATAATTTGGGATAACTGAGAAAAGGGAGGTGAGAAAACATACCCAAGCTGATTTTCATCTTATTCCTCAGATTCTTGACTGAGCTTATCTTTCCATTCAATATAGCAGGATATATTCCTGAAATAAAGAACACATATCGAAAGAAAACATGATGGAGTCAGTTAATAATTAAACAACGACAATTTGAAATACACCCATAGAGGGATCTACCTGATATCACAAGCCTTACATATTTGATAATTGCACAGGCAAGCTTTGTTTAATGAATGGTGATACTTGGGAAAAAAAAATCATGTTAGGAATTGTTGTGAAAGCTTTTATTTTAATAAAAGAATGTATGATCACACAAGCTCTTATATCATATCCTTTCCCACACAGACTCTTGCATACTTCTGGCAAAAGCAGTAGCTGTTTACAGTTTCTTTGTTTTCACTCCAGCAGCGTATGACTAATCCTTGAATGCAAGCGCTTAGGTTGACTCTGTCAAAAATGGCTTTGGAGGGGTTTGCTGTTTGTTGACAACGATTGAGAGTAAGAGAAAATCACTTCCTCTGAAATGTAGCATAAATAAAAGAGCACCAGAGCAGCTGTACATGGTCAACCCAAAGGGCTCTCCAGCCCAGCATCCTCTTTCTGAGGTTGGATAGGAGCAAAAAGGAAGAGTATAGGCTACACAAGAGAGTAAGAATGGGGTAAATATGCAGCGATCCTCTCCCTTATCTGCTTTCAGGGATTTTTGGCTCAGGCATTTCCCGAGTTAGAAATGGTGTCAGTGTTTAGACCTGGGTAAGGAGTATTGTTCAGAGATGAAAGCTGGTACTAGCACTGAAGCAGACTCTCTTGGGCTTGTTTCCTAGAAATTTGTCTGTTCTCCAACCACTTGCCACTCCATTGCCATGCTGCAGTTTTCAAGCCCTTGCGGTGACCTCATGTTTGCTTAGTTTATCGGGGGGCGGGGGGAAAAGATATGGCTGAGTCTATCCACAAAACTAATAGCCTCTTAGCATAACATAGCCCTGGGCATGAATTAGAGTTGAGGACGAGGAAAACCCTTGCTATTTCAAAACAAAAATATAAGTTGTGTATTTCTTACAGACTAGAAAGCTAAAAACCAAAATGATATTTTCATGTTCTGTTTTAAAGAATTGAAATGTTTTAGTAGAAAAAAAAGCACATGTAAGCTGAACTTCCTGATTTAATCATGCCTTTCAGGGCTTCTATGCTCCTAGTTTCCCGGTAGTCCTGGAGAGTGGTATCCTCTCTCAGGATTCCTTCAACATCTCTGAAAAAAGTTCAACTTTTCAGGACCTCTGCTTTTCTTTAGTAGTGCTGGCACCCAAAACCTCGGATGTCCCAGAAGAGTGTAGTCTCCCAGGGCTGCCAGGCTGGTGGCAGTCTGAAAGCTCTAAGATCCCAAAGCTGGGGAGAGCATCCACCAAAGCATTCCACATATGCACCTTGGAAACTCCAGCTCTGTAGGGAGCAGAGCCTCCACTTTCAGACCTGTGTTTTAACCAGTAGGTTTTTGACTAACATTTGGGTTATCTTTCTACCATCAACACTTTTCCTCAGCCAGATGTCCACTATCTCTATTTTCTAAAAAGGACTCTAAATTTGAGCCGCTGGTTCTGTGAACCATTTGCAGACCCATACGTATGTGAATGCCTGGTTGTAGGTATGTCTCCTACATGCTCTTAGCAGAAGGGTATATGGAAGACAGGTTTTATGTCCTTGCAATCATCCGTGGAGTACCCAGCTTGTGCTTCAGAAGACCAGACCAGAAGACCAGAAGGCCATTCAGGTTTGAGGAATGTACATGCTGCTAAAGAACAATCTGAACAGAGATGCAGAACTTACTCCTCTTGAATGGCAATTTGCTATCGGACAGCTCTCTTATTTCAAGCACTAAGGTAATGTCTCACGGTAGTCAGGGAAGCAAAAACTGGATTTAGGTTATTTACTAATTAGCATGTATTTTTGTTTTCTTCATTTTATGATCTTAGAAAATAAATGCATCTTTTTTACTATTATGAAGAGGCACAATCAGGAACAGTTAAGGCCCCTGAATACTGATTTAGGATTATATTTTACTCTGACATTGATCTTTGGCATGACTTCGCTTCTTTCTTCTCTTGTAACAGTGATCCATGGCTTTTCTTTAAACAGTGTTTTCAGAGCTAGGGCGTGGAAAAGTGTTACAGAAGAACTGAGAGTCTGACTAATCACTCTCGGATGGAGCGGGCAGGATTACTGGTTTCTATTCTTGCTCTGCCTTACTGCCATGTGTGGACTTGGCTGGATCCAGCTGATCTGTTAATTCGGTTAGGTTGCTAAAATTCTAATTTAATGACAAAACCAAAAATTAGACTGAAAAATATGTTGTTTATAAAAGCATCTATCTCATTCTCTCTTTTAGCTCTTTCATTAGCCGGCTTTGCCCTGCACTGTTGGCCCAGGAATATCTACATGTAAACCTTTTAGCCATATGCGCTTCTCAAGTGGTGACAATGCTTTCTGTGTCTATTGTGTGTAAAGATAATTACTTGCAGAGATATTGGATTTCCTGGCCCGGAAGGTGTTTGTGGTTTTTGTAACAAAGAAATTAAAGCACAGAGGGAACAGAAGGGCTTAGAAAGCATCCCGGTAACAGCAAAAACATTCTGTACTTTGGAAAGCCTGTTTTCCCTTTTTCGTCAAAATGCAATTGTAAGTACATCCTTTCCTTGACAGCTCACCCTGCCCAGCAGCTCTTAACCATTTGGTATGGAGGTCTGTCTGATACAAATCTCATTGAAATCAATAGAGACCACACGGAATTTGGCTTTAAAGGAATGCAACGTATGCAGCGCTTTAACATCTTGGCCCATGTTGCTTTACTGCAGATGTTTGTTAGGCAAAGCAGTTAGGTCAATGCTAATAATGTTCTTTGTATCTTCTGTCTCTCTGCTTTGATGTATTAGTGAGCAGAGTAAAAATGTACTGGGTGCAGCGTCTTGAGTGGCCTTATTGCGGTAATTTACACCACTGTCAATCCTAGCTGAGCAGAGGCCAGCTAGTGAGATTGTGTTAGCTATAAATGTGGAAAGGATGGGCTAGTGGCAGGGGCTTTAACTGCAGTTTGAGAAGCTTAGATTTCATTTTTGCAGCTCTCCTGTGCAATCTCAGGCAAATCATTTTGGATGGGAGCTGAAAAGTTACTTACTTGCTTGCTCAAGTTCCAGTTGAGGCAGATTTTAGGTGCCCAAATCCCCCAGAGTGATACACAGATTTTTTTTTTAACTGCTGTGGTACCTCAGAGATGCCTAGTTTTTTTTTCTGTATGGGCTTGCCAAAGTGCCTCAGGTCCCACGTGCTCATGCTGTAGATGTCCACAGGTGCCTTGCAATGAAAGGAGAGTTGAGTTTATTCCAAGCCTCTGGAGATGCTGATGATACATAATATCAGGTAACTCAAAGGAACCTGCCTCTCCATGAGAGAGGAGTAAGTCACCTCACCTGGACTTGAGGACAGTATAAAATAGCCGGACAGTAGCTGAAACATGGCAGCCTTTTCTCTTACTGTCATTTAATTAATCCCTCAGGGGAAAAAAAAACAGGGTGAAACTTCCAGGACTGAGGCAGCCTCATCTGTCTGCCTCGATGACTGCCTTCCTTTTCAGAGGTGCTGAGCACTTGCGACCCGGCTGGTACTTGCAGCCTGGAGCAGGAGGCTGTGTTGTCCTGCCTGGCTGATGTAGTTACAGGTACCATTTTTACCCCTTGAAATATCTGACAGGACTTGATGGTTCAACCTCTCTAACTCTGTAAGAGGCTTTTGTATTTAACCTTGTTACATTTTAGGCATTTTTCTCTCACTCGGATGTGGTTTTCTTTACTATGTACCTTTCTTAGAAGTTGGGGGTTTTTATCATCACAGCTTGCTATTTCATCTCCTCAGAAAACTCAGCTTTGAAAGGGATGGGTACTCAAGTTCATCTTAAGTTGTGCCCCTTCCTGGGTAGTCTTTCTGAAAACAGGGAGGTTGCTCTGAGAGCAGAGCACTGCCCCTTGGGCGTAGGTACAAAGCCACCGTCAAAAACAGTGGTTTCAGACCGCAGGGAGGGGGCTGTGGCAGGGCCATGATCCCAAAGACAATTCAAAGGTAGGAGTAGGACCTCACACCTGGGGTGGGGATGTGAATCCAAAAATTACTGGCCAAAAGGGTTCCGACATAGGTGCGGAAAGATAAATTAGTGATGTTCCAGTGCTGTCTCAGATGTTCTCTGAAGAAGTTCTGGGAATAATTTCTATGAAAGGCATTTACCCACAGGGCACAGCGTAATTGCTGATTTGGGAAATAGGGGTGATTCACTTATGTAAGAGACGCCCATACTATTAGCATATAAGATGCACTGCTTATCATAGCTTTTTAGTGGCATTGTGCCTAATTAATTCATGACACCTTAATTAATAGGTATACAATGAAGTAACCCCACATGACCTAAGCATTATGGAGTAGGTTGTGCCCTACAGACTCTGCCTAATGTTGGTGTAAAGGAACACTTCCCAGTTTCTACAGGAGTTCAAAGTGTGTGTAAAGTTTAATCTAACTGTGGTTATTTTTCTCTAAGGGTGATTTTAACTACTGGAGAGAGGACCTGAAACCAAATAGTGTTCAAGGACAAAAGCATCCTCAAATACTGAAGATTACTCATTCTACATCCTAGCTTAACAGATGGTTTCCATCACTGTAATGGGCCATACTGAAACCCAGCGCAGAAATCTGATCTGAACATCAGCCAAGAAGTATCAAGATATTTGTGTCAGGATATCTGGATGTCATGGCTCAAAAAAGCCAAGAAATACTAACGAATTATTTACCTTTTCATAGCTTCATATTCATGAAAAAGAAAGTTCTATCTCATTAGTCCAGAAGCTGTTAGTAAAGTTGGAGTTTAGGAAATACATGTCTTTTTTGTGCACTTAACGTGTAGATGAGACAGGAAAAGTCACGGGTGTGGAAGTCACAAGACCATGCACGTTTTTTTTAGATGTCTAGTGATGAGAACAGTAGCGATGACACTCTGATGAGTATCTAGAAGATGAAGGCTAGGCATCACTGCAAACATTTCCAGGCTGGTTTTGCTCTCAAATGCATCTGATTTGCATCATGCCCCCCTCCAAAAGTGAGAACCATGGAATCTTAGCTATGACTTGGAATCTTGTAGCTATGACTTAGTCGCCATCACGGAAACATGGTGGGATGAGTCGCACGATTGGAGTGCTGCAATGGATGGCTATAAGCTCTTCAGAAGGGACAGGCGAGGAAGGAGAGGCGGTGGAGTAGCCCTGTATGTTAGGGAGTGCTTCGACTGTCTAGAGCTCGATGGTAGTGATGACGAGGTCGAATGCTTGTGGATAAGGATGAGGGGGAAGGCCAACAAGGCAGATATCCTGCGGGGAGTCTGTTATAGACCACCTAGCCAGGACGAGTAGGCAGATGAAATATTCTACCAGAGGCTGGCAGAAGTCTCCCAGTCGCTAGCCCTTGTTCTCGTGGGGGACTTCAACTTTCCGGATGTCTGCTGGAAATACCACACGGCAGAGAGGAAACAGTCGAGGAGGTTCCTGGAGTGTGTGGAGGATAACTTCCTGACGCAGCTGGTAAGCGAGCCCACCAGGGGAGATGCCTCGCTTGACCTGCTGTTCACGAACAGAGAAGGGCTGGTGGGAGATGTGGTGGTCGGAGGCCGGCTTGGGCTTAGCGACCATGAAATGGTAGAATTCTCGATACTTGGTGAAGTAAAGAGGGGGGCCAGCAAAACTGCTACCATGGACTTCCGGCGGGCGGACTTTGGCCTGCTCAGGACACTGGTCGAGAGGGTCCCTTGGGAGACAGTCCTGAAGGGCAAAGGGGTCCAGGAAGGCTGGACGTTCTTCAGGAAGGAAGTCTTAAAGGCGCAGGAGCGGGCTGTCCCCATGTGCCGCAAGAAGAACGGGCGGGGAAGGCGACCGGCCTGGCTGAACGGGGAGCTCTGGCTGGGACTCAGGGAAAAAAGGAGAGTTTATCACTTGTGGAAGAAGGGTCAGGCAACTCAGGAAGAGTACAGGGATCGCGTTAGGTCGTGCAGAGAGGAAATTAGAAAGGCAAAAGCCCAGCTAGAACTCAACCTGGCCACTGTCGTGAGAGACAACAAAAAATGCTTTTATAAGTATGTTAATGACAAAAGGAGAGCCAAGGAGAATCTCCATCCTCTATTGGATGCAGGGGGGAACGTTGCCACCAAGGACGAGGAAAAGGCTGAGGTACTCAACGCCTTCTTTGCCTCAGTCTTTAGTAGTCAGAGTGGTTATCCTCAGGGTACTCAGCCCCCTGAGCTGGAAGACAGGGACGACGAGCAGGATAAACCCCCCATAATTCAAGAGGATGAAGTTAATGACCTGCTATGCCACCTGGACATTCACAAGTCTATGGGGCCGGATGGGATCCACCCGAGGGTACTGAGGGAGCTGGCGGAGGAGCTTGCCGAGCCGCTCTCCATCATTTACCAGCAGTCCTGGTTAACTGGGGAGGTCCCAGACGACTGGAGGCTCGCCAATGTGACTCCCATCTACAAGAAGGGCCAGATGGAGGATCCGGGGAACTACAGACCGGTCAGACTGACCTCAGTGCCGGGGAAGATCATGGAGCGGTTGGTTTTGAGGGTGCTCACGAGCCATGTCCGGGACAACCAGGGGATCAGGCCCAGCCAGCACGGGTTCATGGAAGGCAGGTCCTGCTTGACCAACCTGATCTCCTTCTATGAGCAGGTGACCCGCCTAGTGGATGAGGGAAAGGCAGTGGATGTGGTCTACTTGGACTTCAGTAAAGCCTTTGACACTGTCTCCCACAGCATTCTCCTAGAGAAGCTGGCGGCTCACGGCCTAGACAGGTGCACTCTTCGCTGGGTAAAAAACTGGCTGGACGGCCGAGCCCAGAGAGTTGTGGTCAACGGAGTTAAATCCAGTTGGCGGCCGGTCACGAGCGGTGTTCCCCAGGGCTCAGTACTGGGGCCGGTCTTGTTCAATATCTTTATCAATGATCTGGACGAGGGGATCGAGTGCTCCCTCAGTAAGTTTGCAGACGACACCAAGTTGGGCGGGAGTGTTGATCTGCTTGAGGGTAGGAAGGCTCTGCAGAGGGACCTGGACAGGCTGGATCGATGGGCTGAGGCCAACTGTATGAGGTTCAACAAGGCCAAGTGCCGGGTCCTGCACTTGGGCCACAACAACCCCAGGCAACGCTACAGGCTTGGGGAAGAGTGGCTGGAAAGCTGCCCAGAGGAAAATTTCCTGGGGGTCCTGATTGACAGCTGGCTGAACATGAGCCGGCAGTGTGCTCAGGTGGCCAAGAAAGCCAACGGCATCCTGGCCTGTATCAGAAATAGTGTGGTCAGCAGGAGCAGGGAGGTGATCGTGCCCCTGTACTCGGCACTGGTGAGGCCACACCTCGAATCCTGTGTTCAGTTTTGGGCCCCTCACTACAAGAAGGACATGGAGGTCCTGGAGCGTGTCCAGAGGAGGGCAACAAAGCTGGTGAAGGGTCTGGAGCACAAGCCTTATGAGGAGCGGCTGAGGGAGCTGGGGTTGTTTAGCCTGGAGAAGAGGAGGCTGAGGGGAGACCTCATCGCGCTCTACAACTACCTGAAAGGAGGTTGTAGCGAGGTGGGGGTTGGTCTCTTCTGCCAAGTAACAAGCGATGGGACGAGAGGAAATGGCCTCAAGTTGCACCAAGGGAGGTTTAGATTGAACAGTAGGAGAAATTTCTTTACTGAAAGAGTGGTCAGGCCTTGGAACAGGCTGCCCAGGGAAGTGGTGGAGTCACCATCCCTGGAGGTATTTAAAAGACGTGTAGATGAGGCCCTTAGGGACATGGTGTAGTGGGCATGGTGTGTTGGGTTGATGGTTGGACACGATGATCTTAGAGGTCTTTTCCAACCTGTATGATTCTATGATTCTATGATTCTATGATCTTGCTTTTAAATCTCGGTATCAAGTTACTGCAATACCAAAACACCAGTTTATGATTAAGATGTGCATATTCAGCTTAGGGGGTCTTAAATACATAATTTATCATTGTGTTTTAAAATATTGACATAAATATTTTACTATTTTGTGCATTAGATGCTTAACAGCCCCTCAGCAGTGTGAGGACTGCAATGTCACCTTGAAGATCTCTAGGTTCTTCTAGCTCATGTTTCTGATTGTGCCTAGAATGACAAATCTCAACCTTGTTCTGGGTCACTTAAAAGTCTTGCCTGAATTCTGGAGTAAATTTTGAGTAAATCTAGCTAGAGTTATGATATAGTAGGAAAATCAGAATATTTGGTCTTGAAATAAATAAAATACAACAGTTCTGGGTAGGTTTTGACATGCATCTTTGAGTGCAATGAATTCAGAGCAAAACCTGGGAGATGTGAACCTAAGCAAAGTGAAAACGTCATGTATGCAAGGCTTTTTGGATGAGATTTGCTTGTTTTTCCTGATTACAAGACATTTGGTATGTTTTTCTATACTTGGTCACTCAAAGAAAGGCCAAACAAAGCAAGCCAGTGCTATTATTTTCTTCTCCAGGGATGCTCTTCAACTCTCTTGAATTCTCCAGCTAGGCCCAAAATTTTAGTTTCTATCCCTCAGGCTAAGGAAGATTGGATAGTTCATCCATGGAATGTATTAATACCATTTCTTAATCATCCAGAGCAATCACTGTAGGTTGGGCAACACAGAGCACTCCTTTTTTCTGCAGGGCCTGTGCTTACTGACAGCCAAGGAGAAAACAAGACTGCAAATTAAATCCTGGTCCCCTTGTATGGAAGCGCTATCTCTTATCCCAAAATAAGAGCTCACCTTGGCATCTTTTGTGATCACATGTGTGAGAAAATAGCTTAGAACCAGACCAACAGAAAATATTGAGGCACAAAACCTGCCTTTGTGTCTTGCATAAAAGGGTAGAAGAGAAAAGACGCTTTGGATGATCACTCAAGAAATGTGGGCTCAGTCCTGGCATCAGTACAAAATTCCTGTGTTGCCTTGGGCAAGTGACTTTGAAATTCAATTCTCTGTTTGCAAAATGGGGGTAATAAAGCCTCATAGCAATGTTGGAAGGAAAACTCCATTAATATTTATGATGTGCTTGGATACTCCAGTGCCAGGAACCTTTATAGCTACCTACCCTACTAGAGGACACTGAAGTTCATCGTTTTTTTGGTAAGGACAAACACCAGAATGCCAGCAGGAAGTTGGCAGTGTCTTGTTTGAAATTAGTTGAAAAAAATGGAATAGCTGCCTTTTGAAAAATGCTGGTATATCAGTACTTGTCTTCATCCTAAAGAGAGGTAAAAAGTTGAACTAGCTGCACATTATATAATTGGCTGTTAAATGATGTACTCCGCTCTTCCAAGGGAAGGGACTAGTGCCTCCTGGGAAATGTAGTTCCATGCCAAACAAGCTTATGTGGAAGAACATAACTATAAATGACCAAGATCTATAGCTGCCACGAAGCTCTTCAGACTTTCCACTGGATGTGGGCATTCAGATTAATTCCAAAGGCAATATTTTATTTTGAGTTTCTTCTTAGAAAGTTCCACCAAAAACTTTGTTTATTGGCTTGTTTGTTGTTGGTTTCTCCCCTGTAGATCTGCTTGATTTTAGAGGTAATATCTGATGGGAAAATGACATGTTGAGGAGTTAATTTTTCAGGGTTTTTTGAGTAGTCCTCAACCCTTTCATTAAGAGATTTTTTAAACCACTGGTTGTCTTTTGGCATCAGGAACTATACTTCCATGATATCAAGGCCTTATTTGTAAAGAAGGTGAGATGAGATCAAAGGAAACTCTGTCTCCTTCACATCTGTACATTTGCATTTTAACCCTCCGCAGCAGGTGAAGGGTACCTTTGCCCCTGCCCTATGCTACCCGGAGACTATGAAACTATCCTGTATCTTTCCTTTAAATGTTTTATCATTGCTTGGAACAGTGCTGGGTCTTGTGTTTCAGCATGTTTATTTTCTGTGGGAACAGCGATCTGATTGCAGTGTACGTGTGTGGGTGGGTAGATTATAAATTATAGGCTCTGAGCTCAGGTGCACATCTTGGGAGTGACTTTTAAATAGTTGCATGATTAACAAACGCTTCTCCTTTGTGGAATGGAAAGCAACTTCTGTCTCGAAGATCGCTGTTTTACTTCAGGAATTATCCCCCGTGGAGCCTGAACAACTTCGTGCTAGAGGGGAAATATTTGTTGTGTTATGGATGTGAAGCCAGCTAACTAGCGATCTATGGAATGATTTACAGTCAACAGACTCTGGAGGTGGGAACAGGGGGAACTTTTCAGGAAACATGTTCATTGCTTTGGAGGGATGTAGCATGTAGGACCGACTGAGACAGCCTCTTGCGGCTGGAGTGGTTTAAGAAGGTCTTGTCCCCAACTCTTTGTTGTTGTCCCTCGGCTGGAAGCTGTCCTTAGCTAAGCAGCAAATGTGCCTTTGACAAAGTCTCCTCTCCCTTCAGTGCAAAGCCAGTGAGGTCATTTTAAGCAGCCAGCAGCAGTGGGCTCAGCTATGTTTTTGCAGTGGATGCAGTGTGTTCATGCAATTATTCAGGGTGGCTCAGCTAGCTGCCCAGGAAGGCCAGTAATGAAGAGCTGGTAATTAGGCCAAATTTAGGGGAATAATACGACCTCATTCTTGGCTACTATAAGATAGGTACTGCAATTTTTATAGAGCTGGATGCCATATAAATATCTAGATAGATTAATGATATAACGGAGGCTTTTTTGTCATTATGACATCTTGAAACTCGCTACCACTGTTAGTCCATCTGTGTTACGGATTGCAGACCCAGGCCAAGAAATATTTAAGCAGATGCTTAACTTTAATTATAGAAGCAGGCCCATTGATTTCAAGGAGAATACTTGCATTTTTTTAAATTAAGCATGTGTTTAAATGCTTTCCTAAACATAGACCTAATCCAGTAGTTCCCATAAAAAACAATGCCCAGCAAGCCTCAAAATAAAAGACTAGAAAAATGAAAGCAGAATGGTTCTAGTACTGCAAAAAAGCAAAGCAGCATTTCTGATCAATTCTCTTTTGCAAGTATCTTGTTGCAATTTTACTGCATAATCTGACTGGATTGCTCAGATAAAAGAGATGCAGACATATTTATCACATGTTTCTGTTTAACGTTCCAAGTATCAGTCTAGAGCATATGTGCCTGATTCTGGAAACCTTCTGTTCACAGAACTTTAATTGGTTTTCACAGGCAATGTGTGTGCTGCCTCTTCACAAAATGGAACCAAATATTTATTAGCAGTAGGAAATAGATCATTTTATATGCGACTTTCCATTGGCAGTGTTTGTGGAGAAGGCACACATGGTAGGCACTTCTTGGAAACCTTCTTTTGATAGTTTGCTGGATCTCATTCAATTTAGAGTTGAAAAATAAAAAAAATGAAAAGACCGAAACAAACTGGGCTGAATTTAAAGAGTCAGCAACTGAGGGTAAATATGGCCTCAAATGCAGAGATGGTAGGAACACACTTGAATACAGCAGTTTGCCAATACTAGCGTTTCCAGGGGTGGTTTTCATGCAAAAAATATATCCAGGTAAATAGCTTCCCAGAGAATATGAATTCAACCAGCGCAGTGTTGACCTGATAAATAGCAAGTTTAAGGGAAAATAATTGGAAATTAAATAGAATCAGGATAAAACTGACTCATGGCTAAATTCATGGCTAAATGCTGAGAAGAACAAAAACATAGACAAGGAGAAATCAATTAATTACCAACTAATTACACACAAAAAATTTCAGACTGATTGAAGCAAATTATAGTCAATAACAGAGAAAGATTGCTATAGGTTTTTAAAGACATATTTTATATTTATAGTATATAGTACTTTAGGGAACAATGCATTATTTGTGTATACATTAAAATCTCTACATGTGTCTATACACATACCTAAAGAAAGAAACATACAGGTTTTAAAAAGTAACATATGCATAGGTCTAAAAGCTTTACTTTCACTAGTTTAAATTTTCTTGGACTAAGCAACATCTGTTTGGAGAAGATGGCAAAATCCCATGTAGAGAGTAATTCTCCACTTCATAATTTCTGTGAGGGACACAAAGTCACAGAAGTTAAGGAAGGAGTTATAACTTAGTCTAAGGTATAGGGCTCCAGAACAGCTCAGTCAGGAAGAAGTTAGAAGGAACAGAAGCTGGTGCTGACAACAACTTTATGGTGCTAGCTTTTTTGCTAGAAATATCATTGGACAGATTTTTAGGGTGTTCATAATTTTCTTATAAAATGCCTTTAGTACAGAAATATAGGGTTCTTTGAAACATTTTTTTTCCAGAGTAACATGTGATTCTGCACACACTGTATAATATCTCGAAGTTGGAAATAACTTCCCATAGTTTTCAGCTGATTATTTTTCTATTTGTTATTTTTTCATATTAGAATTGAAATATCGACAGAATGGAAAAAAAAAAAGGTGCTTTCAGGCCAGGTCTAGCAGTTTTATATTAGATGAAGACACATGCATTTAAGTGATTTTTTAAATAGCACAAATTCTACCAATTTATAATTTTGATTATACAGTTTTCAAATATGAAAAAGACTGCTGGAAGGAGGGAGGATATCTTCAGTTTCCTGTGTCTGTAAGGGATTGGGAATGGACTGATAGGTTTTCATTGGAAGAGGAAAACTAGAAGCTGAGGGGGGTGGGGTGGAAACCAAAAGAAATAGGTAAAAGGAATGAAGTGGTGACATGAATTGCGTAGGGTGAATGTGAGGACCCTTAGCAACAACTGAAAATTTTGGAAGCAGTGTTGGCTTTGACATCGGAGCAGTCCGCCCTTTTAGAGCAGTAGAAAACTGATTGGTCAGTGGAGATTAGGGTGTGACCCATGTCACCACAACATAGGTGCCTACATCTAGCTGGACAAACTGCATCCTAAACTCTACCAGACAAGGCTTCACCAGCTGCACTGGAACCAGATAGGTAGTTTATATACACCCAAACAGCTGGAGTGTGGTCTGCTTCCCCTAACTTTAAACACTACAAGGTAGGTATCTTATCCCTCAGTAAGTTTGCAGACGACACCAAGCTGGGCGGGAGTGTTGATCTGCTGGAGGGTAGGAAGGCTCTGCAGAGGGACCTGGACAGGCTGGATCGATGGGCTGAGGCCAACTGTATGAGGTTCAACAAGGCCAAGTGCCGGGTCCTGCACTTGGGCCACAACAACCCCAGGCAACTCCACAGGCTTGGGGAAGAGTGGCTGGAAAGCTGCCCAGAGGAAAAGGACCTGGGGGTGCTGGTTGACAGCCGGCTGAACATGAGCCGGCAGTGTGCCCAGCTGGCCAAGAAGGCCAATGGCATCCTGGCCTGTATCAGAACTAGTGTGGCCAGCAGGAGCAGGGAGGTGATCGTGCCCCTGTACTCGGCACTGGTGAGGCCGCACCTCGAATCCTGTGTTCAGTTTTGGGCCCATCACTACAAGAAGGACATGGAGGTGCTGGAGCGTGTCCAGAGAAGGGCAACGAAGCTGGTGAAGGGCCTGGAGCACAAGTCTTATGAGGAGGGGCTGAGGGAACTGGGACTGTTTAGTCTGGAAAAGAGGAGGCCGAGGGGAGACCTCATCGCGCTCTACAACTACCTGAAAGGAGGTTGTAGCGAGGTGGGGGTTGGTCTCTTCTGCCAAGTAACAAGTGATAGGACGAGAGGAAATGGCCTCAAGTTGCGCCAAGGGAGGTTTAGATTGGACATCAGGAGAAATTTCTTTACTGAAAGAGTGGTCAGGCCTTGGAACAGACTGCCCAGGGAAGTGGTGGAGTCACCATCCCTGGAAGTATTTAAAAGACGTGTAGATGTGGCACTTAGGGACATGGTGTAGTGGGTATGGTGGTGTTGGGTTGATGGTTGGACTCAATGATCTTACAGGTCTTTTCCAACCTTAATGATTCTATGATTCTATGATCTGTACTTGATCTCTTTTTTTCAGTTGCCAGTCTGATATGTGGAAATTTAGTAACCACAAGCATTGGATCCTGACAGTGATTCATTGCATCCTAAGGTAGACATGGGGTTTTGGGTGGACTAGTTGTTCCCTAGGCTTTATTTGCCACACAGATTAGAGTTCCTAAGCCTAATGAGGGATCAGCTTAGATGTAGACATCTTTGTTGTACATACCTCAGCTTTGGTGAAAAATTTCATCCTTACAACCTGGGTAAAGGTGATCCTGTCCTAAGACAGGAGGACTGTTCTGACACTTGAAGCCCTTTCCAGATTAATTTTATCCTTTCCAAGAGAAACATTCAGGTAAATAACTCCTACCATAAATAAAGTTTGAAGCATGTTGTAGAGTCTCAGCTCCAGGAACAAAGTTTTTTTAAAAAAAGAATCTCTGTTGAAAATGTGAAGCCAACACACCTGGAGATCTCAGAAGTGCTGGAGTTTTTCAGACAGTTATACTGTTGAATGAGCCCTTAATCTTGACTTTTTACCATTTGGCACTAGTAGTGCTGACATCCCTAATCTTAAGGATTTAAAACTTGGCATAGAGCTATGGCACCTGAGAAACTAGAAAAAACGGGTATCGGAGCTCCGTGGAGGCGCAGGCTAAGGACCCAAGGGATGCATGCAAATGGCCTTTTCTTTGGAAAGCAAAAAAGAAGCCATTGTGCAACAGGGGAGCAATAACTCCTCTTCTTCCTTTGTTTCTGAATGAAGGTGAAGGCAACTGCTGAGCTTTGCTGCTGAGATTTCTGATGCCATAATGTTTTAGCAATGGTATTATCCACAGGGACTAAGGTGGGAGGGCACCTTCTGATCATGCACAGTCACAAAGCTGATGCCAGTGCTGTCAAAAGCACTTGAGGACTAAGGTGGGTCTTTTTATGGGTTTGCTCTTTTGGGATTGAAGAGGGGACTCATATATTTTCCACCTAAACAGCCACTGAGGTGCCAACTGCTCTTTTGCTTCCCACTCAGATGCCTAGGACACTGAATAAAAAATAGATAATTCACAGGGTTTTGTCTGACTTTAGCAGAGTAATTTTCCATTCCAAAATGTCAAGAGATTCTTTAGCACCAGTAGGAACAACCTTGTCAAAATGCGTACAAATCAGAACCCTGGAAAAGCTTGATTCAGAGAAAAATCAAGGTCCCGGCTTTCCTGATGCTGTGAGTTGAATAAACTTTCTTCTTCCCCTTCCTGAAGCTGCCTGACCACGTTAGTGTTAACCATGTTACAAATTGCCCAGGAACAGTGCCTGTATCCCGGACTCCTAAGAAAATAAAAAACATTTTACAAGGAGGGAGTGGGGAAGTTGTAGCAGTGTGTAGGAGAGGGATGACAGGTTGGGATTAGAGGTAGAAGGTCCTAGAGACAAAGGAAAAGGATATCCACGGTCACACAGGGAATGACAGAGAAGGGAAGAAGAAGTAGAGGGTTGGCATAACTGTGCTGTGTGAGGCAAAGTCTGGCTGGAGGTGATTTGAAGTCAGACCCAGAGGCTGTAAGGGGAATATGGGATAGAAACTGAGAGGACATATGGAAGTGGGAGTAGGAGATGAGTGGGAGAGGGGACAGGAGCCCTACCATGCCTGGCTGGGGCAGGTGTAGCATGGGGAACACATAAAAAAACCCTGTCACAAGGAGTGAAAGTGAGAATTAGGGAGAGCAGGAGACAGTGGCAGAGGTAAGGACACCTATGGGAAACCTGAATGGCAATGAAGGGGTGAGCAGGGCCCAGGTGGGGTGGAGACATGGGGTGGGAGATTGCAAAAGGCATTTCTGATAGAGCAGGAAAGGGCTTGCGAGAGTCCCAGGAGGCAGTGTGGTGAGCTCAGCCAACAACATTATTGAGTCTTAGTGTCACACATTGAACAACAGCAATTCTGATGGGAGAGTTACAGCAGCCCTAGAGCTGGACAAGCTCCCTGAGGTTCATAAGGAGAGAGCTGCACAGCCAATGTCCATGCTCTATCACACCCTGCCTTGCATCCTGGCTTGGTGACATCTGCTTACACCAGCTTAGCCCACGTTCCTCACACGGAGAAAACGTTGCAACTGGAAGGACATGACTGAATGGAGGCCCAGGGTAATGAGGGTACATGAGGACAACCAGAGTTCACTGAAGGAGAGCAGATCTCGGAGCGAGGGCACCATTAAACAGCAGGAGGAACAGCCAGGGGAACCAGCAAAGTGGAGGAGGCTGAATTTTTCTTCAAAGGTGCTGGCTGCAAGGCATGGGAGAAGAGCCAGCGAGAGAAGCAAGAGAAAAAGGAGCAAGGCTAAGAACTTGGCATGAAAGGAGGGAGGGAAAGCTTGAGGGGAGATTTTTCTGCTGTTATGGATCCTCTGATAATAAATCAGATTCCTTTAAAAAAAACAGGGGAGAGAATTATTGAGGAAAAGACTAGCAGTGTAAGTTGGAGAAGAAAGAAAACTCTAACAGCGGGCGAGTTCCATAGCTTGCTCAGATAAATAAGCTGTGTAACAGCACTCCTCCCTGCTGCCCAGCTGCTGCAGGCAAGCGTGGATCATTTCCTCCTGTAACTTCTCCTTCTTTCTGGGGTCAGCAGTGGCTTAGATGATAGCATGTTCTTCTTTCAAAACCCACGGAAAGACTTCAGAGCGTTACTCACAACCCTCCATCACCCTCCTGCCTCTTCGTTTGACTTTGAGTATAGGAAAGACAAAAGAGGGTTTATCCCTTTAGGCTTTCCAATGGTATTTCTTAGTAAAATATTTTTGGAGCTTCAAGCTTTTTTTTTGTAAAGCAACTTGTTTTAAATTTTGAATTAGAAAAAATTGTAGAAGCAAAAAGTGGGAGAACGACAGGAAAACTGAGCAACCGCAATCAGCAGGGAAGCTTCCTCTCCCATAATATTTTCTCTCCAAAAGAGAAAACAGCCACAAAAATGTAAGAAAATATTATCTCTTAACCTTCTTAATGACCAGAACATTCTTCAATGATGAGTAATGTTTCTGAGAAAACCTGAATTAGGAAATGATGAAACTTTGATGCAACTTATGGAATTGGAAAACTGTGAAACAGAACTAGTCACTGTCGGGCAATGGATTTCTTGATTGAAAAAAATAATAGTTCAGTAACGGATTCATTGAAATTTCTGCATATCCTGTTGGCAAAGCAAAACAGATTTTGTCCCTGATAAGGAGGAGAAGGAAGAAAAAAGGAAAATATCAGATGGACCTTAATTATGTTATAAAGCAATAAATAAAAGTTCATGCCCAATAAACTGTAAAATGTAAACTTAAGCTAAACCAGAGTCACTAATCTAAGTTGGTCCTGAGGGCTGCCTCTCCAAGAGGACAGAGAGAGAGGCACCTTGAGAGGACAGTTTGTCCCTTCTCTCTTCGTTACCTGTTTGAATATAGGAAGAGTTTCTCTCCAGTGACCCAGGAGACTGAGTGATAGTCCTCTTGCAGCCTCACAGGCAGTCATGCACCTGAACTCAGCTGGCTTTGCTTTGTCCTTCCATTAAATTCAGTTGTACCACATTGATTATTTAGATTAATATTTTCTGAAGACCCTTAATTTCTTGTGGTCTCATTTTCATGAGATTTCTAATGGATTCTGGAAAAGTAAACTGTCCTCCTGGTGCCTTTAACTGACTAAACATGCTACTGCCTTCAGTGCCAGTTTAGTTTCTTCCTTAAAACAAAAACGAAACACCGAAAAACTTTCTAAGTCAGCATTGTATAAAAATTTATTCTTGGCCTCACGGAGTTAAAATCACCATACGTGAGGGCATCATGCCCCTGTGCGCTCCCACACAGTTGCAGCAGTCAGAGCAGATTAACTGCAGTCTATAGCCCACCAGGTCTAGTGTTAGTAAAGTGGAAGAAACAACCTCTCTTTGTGATGAGAAAAAAGCCTCTAATCTGGTGCACAAAGAAGGTTTTTTTTCCAGATGCATCTTGAACTCACATGTCTCAGTAGGACGTAAGTGCACAGATAGAGCAAGGGAACTAGTGGCTGCTGAATGTGATGTGATGGGATGTTTAGCACGATGGATTCAGTATCAGGGATTTTTCCCAGCTCTGTGACACTCTTGTGTAACTTCAGAGTGGTTCCTCTGTCTTTAGAGTAGGACAGTGGTTTTTAGGTTGTGTTCACAGGCTAAATCAAGGATAACTCTGAAGAACAAGTCTTTTCTGAGAGAAAAAAAATCTCTGCCTAGAAGTCAGTTGTCTCCCTGGGGAAAGGTTTGGGAGGTTTCTAAAACAAGAGGGTTGGAAAACCTTAAAGAGCATTGTGAAGTTTCCTTTTCACTGAGATTTCTTTTCTGAAATCTTGGTTTGGCTTGTAATGAAGGATTTGCCAGAGAGTACGCAGCTGTGCTCCGCAGTGGCTAATCAGCAGGGATCTCCCTGAAATCCAAAGCTGCTGTGACTGCAATTATAAGTAGAAGCAGAACTTGGGATCTTGGTACCTTCTGGGAATATATCAGCTGGGAGAAGGCAATGCAGTGCCTGTTGGCATGTAGGTGTGAATGAGGAATAGGATGGAAGAGACAAAACTTTTCATTTAATTTTGTATCTGTGTGCTCTAAGTAGATGTGTCATCTCCAGGGGGCTGTTCTTCTGTTGTTGTTCTGATGTTGCCTTTGACGTGTTAATTAGCTCTAAGGATATTTTCATTCATTAAATCTCTTCACCAGGAGAAGCTTAATTGATTTAAAGTATCCAGGTGTAAATCAAATTCTGTTCTGTTTAATTTCTAGGATTGGTAGATCCTAAAAAATAAATACCTCTCCTTTCCTATATTGCGTTCTGATTCTGCTCTGCAGGTGAAGGATACAGTTAGCATATGATCTCCTCGCAGTTTTGTGGAAAGACCACTCAAAACAGACATATTCTGTTCAGCATTTATTCATTATAGAGCAACATAATCAGGGCTGAGCAATAAATGATGTTAATCAGTTGTCTGCACTAGCATTTTCCATGTATTGGTATACCCGGATAAGACCATTCCTTTGGGGCAGGTATACCCTGTTTTATAAGCAGAGGACATGGGAGAATACGTGGCCCCTCAAGCCAAACCATCAGGAAAAAAAAAGGTCTGGCAAGTCAGGGAGGAGTATAGAAAAGGAAGAGGACTATAAAAAGATAACGTAAGAGAAGATACTTTATTTCTTCAAGGCATATTATCTTGACCTGGGAAAGTGAGGCCTTTGTCTGTATAAAGATGTCCTGGTTCCAGCTGGGACAGGGTTAACTTTCTTCCCAGTAGCCTGGGGGGTGTGCTGTGTTTTGGGTTCGGTGTGAAAGGAGCGTTGATGGCCCATTGATGCTTTGGCTGTTGCTGGGTGATGCTTGCACCGGGAGGGGGGAGCACAGCCGGGGTGGTGGACCCAGCTGGCCAATGGGGTATTCTATACCATGTGACATCATGCTCAGTATAAAAACCAGGTGTGTGGGGGGGCTCGCCCCCCGTTCGTGACACGCGGTCGGCGGTCGGTGAGCGGTTCTGTTGTGCATTGCCTGCTTTGTGTATTCTGTTATTGTTGTTGTTCTCACTGTTATTATTACTGTTCTACTTAGTTTTATTTCAATTATTAAACTGTTTTTATCTCAACCCGGGAGCTTTCCTACTTGTGCCCTCCCAATTCTCTTCCCCATCCCACCGGGGGGGGGGGTGATCGAGCGGCTGCGTGGCGTTTATTTTTGCTGGCTGGGGTTAAACCACGACAGTCCTTTTTGGCGCCCAACGTGGGGCACGAAGGGTTGAGATAACAACAGATTATTTAGAACATATTAAGGAATTTATATCTGGTGACATATTTGTTTGTTCTGCACCATGCTCTTGTTTTTACTGTACCTGTTAAAAATTGGAGTTGGGTTTTGTAGTCTGTTGTGCTCTGCCGTGATTAATGATGTTTTGCCTGGGAGATTTGTTACTAAAACGCTGGCATTGGGGGTTATTTGGTATTTGGGATTCGTAATGAAGCCATTTCTGCATTTCGGGTACCACCTCATGGAGACCATTAGCAATTATACCTTTTCCTCCGAGAGATTTTTTATGGAGGAAATAGAGAATGGCACCCTCACTACCTTCATCTCCTTTGTTAAAATAACTTGCCAGTACCTTGAACATCCCTGGGTAGTTAAGATATATCTCTTGGTACTCCTTGGGAATATTGTTGCGGTTTTATCCAAGGTTAGTAAGCAATTTAAGAATGTCATCCAGAAATCTGCCCCAAGGTTGGATAGCTATGAGTGGCAGGGCGAGTGGGATAGCATGGGCAAATGCCTAGGGCGATGGGCACCCCCAGTGTTCTGGAACTTTACCCCTGAACAAGTGAAGAACCCTGAAAAATTAGTAGAATATTTGGAAGAAGTATGCTGTCACCCTGGCCATTCCAGGGAGACGCAAATCACCACAATGTGCTGGGGCCTGGCCCACGCCTACCGAGCCCTGTTTAACACCACTCAGAACCCCCAAGGGGAAGGAAACGTCTCTGCAGCTGATGACAAAGCAACAGGCCCTGCGGCTACCCCACCCCCCAGGGCAAGCACAGCAGCTACTCCGCCCCCTGCGACAGAGAACCAACCCACACCGGTATCAGTCGCCCCTATACAAAAAAGAAAATGCACAAGAAAATCAGCTCGTCTAGTAAGGGATGAAGATGAACCAGGGCCATCACGAGAACAGGAGGAGGAGGAGGCAGAACCCGTAAATGAGATGGTGACCACCCGATCCCTATCCCTGGGTGAGCTGCGAGATATGCGAAAAGACTTCAGCCGTCGTCCAGGGGAGCACATTGTCACCTGGCTGCTCCGATGCTGGGATAACGGGGCCAGTAGCCTGGAATTAGAGGGTAGGGAAGCCAAGCAGCTGGGATCCCTTTCTAGGGAAGGGGGCATTGACAAAGCAATTGGACAAGGGGCACAAGTCCTCAGCCTCTGGAGGCGACTCCTGTCAGGTGTGAAGGAAAGGTATCCCTTCAAGGAAGATGTTATATGCCACCCAGGCAAGTGGACCACCATGGAGAGAGGTATCCAGTACCTGAGGGAATTAGCCGTGCTGGAAGTGATTTATGATGACCTGAACAACGAGCAGTTATCCAAAGACCCAGATGAGGTCAAATGCACCCGACCCATGTGGCGGAAGTTTGTACGGAGCGCACCAGCGTCACATGCAAACTCATTGGCAGTAATGACCTGGAGAGATGGAGAGGAACAAACAGTGGATGAACTGGCTGGCCAACTCCGGCAATATGAAGAAAGTCTCTCTTCCTCCCTACGGGCCTGTGTCTCTGCTGTGGAGAAACTGTCTCAGGAGGTCCAGCAAATCAAAGAGGATATGTCCTGCTTCCCCCCTGCACGGGCCAGTGTCTCAGCCATTAGGAGCAAGCGTCCCTCTGCTCAAGAGAGGAGACATCGTGGGTACACACCCCGGGGCACCCTGTGGTTTTACCTGCGTGACCACGGAGAGGACATGAGGAAGTGGGATGGAAAACCTACCTCAGTCCTACAGGCACGGGTACATGAGTTGCAAGGGAAAACAACCACAAAAGCGGGTTCTTCCAGGAAAACCGCTGCTCCGGTCTCCAGCGAGTTCCCCAGACAGAGTAGAAGGGCTGATTCCACTTCCGACCTTAACAAAGGGACTTCTGACTCATACTTACAAGAAGTAGATAGCGAATATGATGACCAGGACTAGAGGGGCCCTGCCTCCAGCCAGGTGGAGGAAAGGGACAACCGGGTTTACTGGACTGTGTGGATTCGATGGCCTGGCACATCAGATCCACAAGAATATAAGGCTCTCGTAGACACCGGTGCGCAGTGTACCCTGATGCCATCAGGCTATAAAGGGGCAGAACCCATTTGTATTTCTGGAGTGACAGGGGGATCCCAAGAGTTAACTGTGTTGGAGGCGGAAGTGAGCCTAACCGGGAAGGAGTGGCAGAAGCACCCCATCGTGACTGGCCCAGAAGCTCCGTGCATCCTTGGCATAGACTACCTCAGGAGAGGGTATTTCAAGGACCCAAAAGGGTACCGGTGGGCTTTTGGTATAGCTGCCCTGGAGACGGAGGAAATTAAACAGCTGTCCACCTTGCCCGGTCTTTCAGAGGATCCTTCTGTTGTGGGGTTGTTAAAGGTCCAAGAACAACAGGTGCCGATCGCTACCACAACAGTGCACCGGCGGCAATACCGCACCAACCGAGACTCCTTGATCCCCATCCATGAGCTGATTCGTCGACTGGAGAGCCAAGGAGTGATCAGCAAGACTCGCTCACCCTTTAACAGTCCCATATGGCCAGTGCGAAAGTCCAATGGAGAGTGGAGGCTAACAGTAGACTATCGTGGCCTGAACGAAGTGACGCCACCACTGAGTGCTGCCGTGCCGGACATGCTGGAACTTCAATACGAACTGGAGTCAAAGGCAGCCAAGTGGTACGCCACCATTGATATCGCTAATGCATTCTTCTCCATCCCTTTGGCGGCAGAGTGCAGGCCACAGTTTGCTTTCACTTGGAGGGGTGTCCAGTACACCTGGAACCGACTGCCCCAGGGGTGGAAACACAGCCCTACCATTTGCCATGGACTGATCCACACCGCACTGGAACAGGGTGAGGCTCCAGAACACCTGCAGTACATTGATGACATCATCGTGTGGGGCAACACAGCAGAGGAAGTTTTCAAGAAAGGGGAGAGAATAGTCCAAATCCTTCTGAAGGCCGGCTTTGCAATAAAACGAAGTAAGGTCAAGGGACCTGCACAGGAGATCCAGTTTTTAGGAATAAAATGGCAAGATGGACGTCGTCAGATCCCAACAGATGTGATCAATAAAATAACAGCCATGTCTCCACCAACTAACAAAAAGGAAACGCAAGCTTTCTTAGGCGTTGTAGGCTTTTGGAGAATGCATATTCCAAATTACAGTCAGATCGTAAGCCCTCTCTATCACGTGACCAGGAAGAAGAACGACTTCAGATGGGGCCCTGAGCAACGACAAGCATTTGAGCAAATTAAACAGGAGATAGTTCAGGCAGTAGCCCTTGGGCCAGTCCGGGCAGGACAAGATGTGAAGAATGTGCTCTACACCGCAGCCGGGGAGAATGGCCCTACCTGGAGCCTCTGGCAGAAAGCACCAGGGGAGACTCGAGGTCGACCCTTAGGGTTCTGGAGTCGGGGATACAGAGGATCCGAGGCCCGCTACACTCCAACTGAGAAGGAGATATTGGCAGCATATGAAGGGGTTCAAGCTGCTTCGGAAGTGGTTGGCACTGAAGCACAGCTCCTCCTGGCACCCCGACTGCCGGTGCTGGGCTGGATGTTCAAAGGGAGCGTCCCCTCTACACATCATGCAACTGATGCTACGTGGAGTAAGTGGGTCGCGCTGATCACACAACGGGCCCGAATAGGAAACCCCAGTCGCCCAGGAATCTTGGAGGTGATCACGAACTGGCCAGAAGGCAAAGATTTTGGAATATCCCCAGAGGAGGAGGTGATGCGTGCTGAAGAGGCCCCACCATATAACAAACTACCAGAAAACGAGAAGCAATATGCCCTGTTCACGGATGGGTCCTGTCGCCTTGTGGGAAAACATCGGAGATGGAAGGCTGCTGTATGGAGTCCTATACGCCAAGTTGCAGAAACTGCTGAAGGAGAAGGTGAATCGAGCCAGTTTGCAGAGGTGAAAGCCATCCAGCTGGCCTTGGGCATTGCCGAACGAGAAAAATGGCCAGTACTTTATCTCTATACTGACTCATGGATGGTGGCAAATGCCCTATGGGGGTGGTTGCAGCAGTGGAAGCAGAACAACTGGCAGCGCAGAGGTAAACCCATCTGGGCTGCCGCATTGTGGCAAGATATTGCTGCCCAGGTAGAGAACCTGACTGTAAAAGTACGACACGTAGATGCTCACGTACCCAAGAGTCGGGCCAGTGAAGAGCACCAAAACAACCAGCAGGTGGATCAGGCTGCCAAGATCGAAGTAGCTCAGGTAGATCTGGACTGGCAACATAAAGGTGAATTATTTATAGCTCGGTGGGCCCATGACACTTCAGGCCACCAAGGGAGAGATGCAACATATAGATGGGCTCGTGATCGAGGGGTGGACTTAACCATGGACACTATTGCACAGGTTATCCACGAATGTGAAACATGCGCTGCAATCAAGCAAGCCAAACGAGTAAAGCCTCTTTGGTATGGAGGACGATGGTTGAAGTATAAATATGGGGAGGCTTGGCAGATTGATTATATCACGCTCCCACAAACCCGACAGGGCAAGCGCTATGTGCTCACCATGGTGGAAGTAACCACAGGATGGCTGGAAACATATCCTGTGCCCCATGCCACCGCCCGGAACACCATCCTGGGCCTTGAAAAGCAAGTCCTGTGGCGACATGGCACCCCAGAAAGAATTGAGTCAGACAACGGGACTCACTTCCGAAACGCCCTCATAGACACCTGGGCCAAAGAGCACGGCATTGAGTGGGTATATCACATCCCCTACCATGCACCAGCCTCCGGGAAAATCGAACGATACAACGGGCTGCTAAAGACAACACTGAGGGCAATGGGTGGTGGGACATTCAAGCATTGGGATACACATTTAGCAAAGGCCACCTGGTTAGTGAACACTAGGGGATCTGTCACTCGAGCTGGCCCTGCCCAATCCAAACCCTTACGTGCTGTAGAGGGGGATAAAGTCCCTGTCGTGCATATGAGAAATATGCTGGGGAAGACAGTCTGGGTTGCTCCTGCCTCTGGCAAGGGAAAACCCATCCGTGGGATTGCTTTTGCTCAGGGACCTGGGTGCACTTGGTGGGTGATGAGAAAGGATGGGGAAGTCCGGTGTGTACCTCAGGGGGATTTAATTTTGGGTGAAAATAGCCAATGAACTGAATTGTACGATGTTAGTTATTACATAGTACTGTATGTCATCACTTTTATGGTTACCATATGCCATATTAACAGTATTACAGTAAGAATCACCCAGATTAATTTAGGATGAACGCCGATGAAACTGAGCAAGGTGCAACAATGATAGAACCAGACGAGCGCCCAGAACTGGCCTCCGCATGCAAGAGCCCGACACCACACACCATCTCTCCTGCCCTGCAAGACTGTTACGACAGGTGGAACCCGAAGTCATGGACTAAATGAACTCAACGGACGTTTTAGAGGGATGGCGCATGGACTAAGGGAATGATATCTCTGTGTGCGTATATATCAAAAGGCAGGGAAAAGGAGCGGTGACTAATTGGAATGTATGGGAAAATGTGAGACCTGGGCATGATGTAGATGGTATAGAATAAGGGGTGGATATTGTCCTGGTTCCAGCTGGGACAGGGTTAACTTTCTTCCCAGTAGCCTGGGGGGTGTGCTGTGTTTTGGGTTCGGTGTGAAAGGAGCGTTGATGGCCCATTGATGCTTTGGCTGTTGCTGGGTGATGCTTGCACCGGGAGGGGGGAGCACAGCCGGGGTGGTGGACCCAGCTGGCCAATGGGGTATTCTATACCATGTGACATCATGCTCAGTATAAAAACCAGGTGTGTGGGGGGGCTCGCCCCCCGTTCGTGACACGCGGTCGGCGGTCGGTGAGCGGTTCTGTTGTGCATTGCCTGCTTTGTGTATTCTGTTATTGTTGTTGTTCTCACTGTTATTATTACTGTTCTACTTAGTTTTATTTCAATTATTAAACTGTTTTTATCTCAACCCGGGAGCTTTCCTACTTGTGCCCTCCCAATTCTCTTCCCCATCCCACCGGGGGGGGGGGGTGATCGAGCGGCTGCGTGGCGTTTATTTTTGCTGGCTGGGGTTAAACCACGACAAAAGACAATAGCAATATGAGATTTCCTGCTTGTGAGCATTTATTCCTACCTTTGGGGACCACTTTAGGAAGTCAGAGATCCATGGTAGCTGTAGGACTTCTATTTCTGTCCCTCTGGCTTGGGGAACTGTACCTCTCCACTTGGATTTCACAGTGCCCTTACAAGGCCTGATCTTTGAAATAAGAAGCCAGCTTTCTTAAGCTATCTAAAAGTATGCCTCTCTTTTGTTTCCTCTGTGCAGTTCTTCAACTCTGTTTCTTAGTCTTTCAGTAAAGACAGCCAACAATCCTGCTACCTGCTTCCGTTTTGCCTTTTCAGCCAGTGCCTAGTCACTTCTCACTGTTATCCCAGAAGAACAGGATTACAGTGGTGCTTTAGAAACGAGATATCTTCACTGATCAAGGAGACGTCCTCAGCACCTTGGTGCAGTCACCACCACAGAGACACTATGATGGACTATTCATCTTGGGAAACAGGAACACTGCCACATCTTCTCCAGGGATCACCCATTCCCATTTCCTGAACTGAAGAAGACCTTTTAGCACAGCAGACCTTCGCTGGCAGCCACTGATCTGTGCTACAGTCAGATTGAAAACATTCTTTTTTCTGTGTGGAATCTCTCACTAAACAACATTTGTGAAGAATACAAACTGGCTTTTGGATTTCTGTTTCCTCTCAAGTGTCTCCTTAACACCTCTACAGCCTTAGGACTACAGTGGCACATTGCAATGTGGGGTTTTATTATGCGTCCACTGGAAGCTAGACTAAACCTACTGCCTTGCAGCAAACAGCAGATTGCCCTCTTTAGCAGGACCCTGAGTTGCATCCAAAGTAAGAAGTGAAAGTGGGGGGAAAAACTTTCTATCCACCTCCAGCATTTTTGCTGGTCAGCTCATAGGCCTGCTGTTGAACAAAACACAGCGTGCTGCTACTCGTTAATAAAGCGGCAACAGTTTATTGCTGTGGGAGCGCCTGAAAAATGCTTCCTGTCTCCCGTGGCAACCTCGAGCTTGCATGGAACAAATTGCGAGCAAATCCTGCTGTACTTACTCATGCTCTTTGTGATTTGCCACTCAAGCCTACTGCAAAACTAACAGCAGAGAAATGACAACAGTGGAGCGCGCTGGCTCTGACAGATGCACATTGTTATCTCCCCAGTTGTTATTCTGTGGTTGCTTCTTCCTAACAGTTGACTTTGTGTGCTGATATCGTGTATAAATCTCTAGTTCCATTCAAGGGTGGAAGTGGTAGAGCAAGCACTAACTGGAAAAGAACTGGTGACTCATAAGCCTAAACATTCTTCATATTTAGCAGGAATAAATATTGATGCTAGAGAAATTTACATTTAATAATGGTTTAAAATTGCGGTATGTTGATGGGGGACTCAGTTCCTTGTGAGTAGTAGGAGGTAGTTGCAGGGGTACACTCGGGGTAGGATTTGGCATTTCTGGATGATATTCTGTGCTCCCAGGGATTTCTAGGGAAGGGAAAAAGGAGGAAGAGAACTGCCTTTGGAATCTGCATTTCATTCTTTAGCAATAACTAACAAGGGAAATATTTCTCCATGGTTATACACTTTCCTTTCCATGAAATTAACATACCCAGAGTGACTCAATTTTCCGGTGATTTCAGCCTGACAATTTTTTTTACCATACAAAAAGAAAAAAGGGTAGATCACTGGACATCGGTCAGTGGCATGCTGGACCAACTCCCACATGTACATACGTGCATCCTGACCAAAAACTATGCACTCTATCAGTGAGAGGCATTAATACTCATCCTTGTTCATGAAGAACAAGCCTAGGGTTGGTGAAGGACGGCCAAAGACCAGTGCAGCTCCCCAGCTCTTCTGGGATCTTGCTTCCGCACTCATGCCTGTCCCTGTTGTGATGCAATCTGGCAGCTTTCACATGTCCTTGCAACAAGGATGTACCACTTTGAGCTTTTTGCAAGAAAGGAAGGAAAACCTCAAATAATGAACTCAGACTTGCAAAGGAAGAAGGAAAATATCATTTCCAAATGCCTGACTTGTTTTATAAATTGCAAAGGCATTTGTGTTTTTCAAAAGGAAATCCCTCAAATCCACTGGTATTCAAACCATGGGATCTAGTTGTTATGTGGCAGAGATCTGTAAAAATCCCCAGAGCCTATATATACTTAAAATTTGTGACATTTGCATCCAATTTGAAGCAGCCATTGGGAGAAAACATTCATTAAGAATGCATAGAGTATTTCTAAAAACATCAAACTAGGAGACACAGTTTGGCTCTGGATTAACTGTTGAATATAAGAATATACAGAAATCATATAAACTCCATTCATTTAAAAAAGATGTGTCAGAGCCAAAGGGCTACTTGCAGGAGGGTTCAGCAAAGGAGCAGTAGGCAGTGAGTCAGCTTATTTGCAGAGCTGGACAATTCTGGCTCCCAGTCCTGTGTCCCCGTCACTATCAAACATATTTTGTCTCATTCTGAAGTCTTTCAGCAACAGTTGAGCTGCTTCAAGCATTGATCTGAAGCCCGAGGGAGTCCTAATGTAGAAAAAATTATAATAATAAAAATCCATACTAATTGCCATTTAACATCCCTCTTATTATTAGTCACTAACAAAACACTACCATTCTCCCCTAAATCCTTCAAAAACAATCCAGTGCAGCCTTGAAACATAAACATCCACTGACAGATGAAGCAGATTTCATTAGCCATTTCCTATATGATAAATATCCTGGTGTTATTAATGTCCTGCTAAGTAAACATTAACAGTGTTAAAATGAATACTAAAAAAAAATCATTAAACGGTAGTATATTAACATGAGTGGCAACGCAGTTCATCTATCATAGGCAAATACTTTCCTACGGCCAAAATCACCCCGCGATGAAAATAAATGTATAAAATATGCTGTATTTTTTCCTCATTCTAATCATAGAATCATAGAATCGTAGAATCATACAGGTTGGAAAAGACCTCTAAGATCATCATGTCCAACCGTCAACCCAACACCACCATGTCCACTAAACCATGTCCCTGAGCGCCTCATCTACACGTCTTTTAAATACTTCCAGGGATGGTGACTCCACCACTTCCCTGGGCAGCCTGTTCCAAGGCCTGACCACTCTTTCAGTAAAGAAATTTCTCCTAATGTCCAGCCTAAACCTCCCTTGGCGCAACTTGAGGCCATTTCCTCTCGTCCTATCACTTGTTACTTGGGAGGAGAGACCAACCCCCACCTCACTACAACCTCCTTTCAGGTAGTTGTAGAGCACGATGAGGTCTCCCCTCAGCCTCCTCTTCTCCAGACTAAACAGTCCCAGTTCCCTCAGCCACTCCTCATAAGACTTGTGCTCCAGGCCCTTCACCAGCTTCGTTGCCCTCCTCTGGACACGCTCCAGCACCTCCATGTCCTTCTTGTAGTGATGGGCCCAAAACTGAACACAGGATTCGAGGTGCGGCCTCACCAGTGCCGAGTACAGGGGCACGATCACCTCCCTGCTCCTGCTGGCCACACTAGTTCTGATACAGGCCAGGATGCCGTTGGCCTTCTTGGCCAGCTGGGCACACTGCCGGCTCATGTTCAGCCGGCTGTCAACCAGCACCCCCAGGTCCTTTTCCTCTGGGCAGCTTTCCAGCCACTCTTCCCCAAGCCTGTAGCGTTGCCTGGGGTTGTTGTGGCCGAAGCGCAGGACCCGGCACTTGGCCTTGTTGAACCTCATACAGTTGGCCTCGGCCCATCGATCCAGCCTGTCCAGTCCCTCTGCAGAGCCTTCCTACCCTCCAGCAGATCAACACTCCCGCCCAGCTTGGTGTCGTCTGCAAACTTACTGAGGGAGCACTCGATCCCCTCGTCCAGATCATTGATAAAGATATTGAACAGGACCGGCCCCAGTACTGAGCCCTGGGGAACACCGCTCGTGACCGGCCGCCAACTGGATTTAACTCCGTTCACCACAACTCTCTGGGCCCAGCCGTCCAGCCAGTTTTTTACCCATGTGAAGTGAAGACAGAAATGACATTCACTTACCCTGTAAGTGAAGACATGAATTTTCTTCTTCATTGCAACAGACTTTAAGTAGTGTCTGCCCTGAGCAGCGTACAGTTTATATAAGACAGAGAAACAGTATTGGGAAATCCCCAAAATGAATTAATGTTTTTTTTTTTATTTTATTAGTGGTTTGTACTTTGTATACTACTATTTATGAAATTCTACCGCAATAAGCCTCTCTAGACCCCTGAAGTCAGACTAGCCTCACTCCAACATATGCTTATGTCTCCTGGCAGGGAAGGTTTTCCTAGAAATTCCTTTATTACTTTTGCAGTTGTTTACATGAAATCACCTATCCCTAAATATTTCAGACAAGGAGAACTTACATTGCATTTATCTGTGATGGGGGTGAGTTACGAAGGGACTGTGAGTCCGGACGGTAAGGTGGAGCGCTACCAAGAACGCAGAAAGGCGCGAGCAGCGTGTGCTGCTGGGCTGCGTAACCCTGCAGCTCCTCCGGCCAGGTTGTTCAACCTCCTCCCTTTCCCCAGCCCTCACTGAGGCTGGTAGCAATTTGCCACATCCCGGGGTGCTGTGAGGATAAATTCACTGGTAATTTCTCAAATACTGTGAAGATATGTAACAACAAAGAATTGCACATACTGCTAAGTCCGCAGAACACCCCTCAAATCTTCCTTGAGTTTACTCTAGCAAATCTGTCTCATGTTCAACTCCAGGCTCCACCTGGTATATATGTTCTTTAGCTTTGCTATTTTTAAATATGTAGTCATGTTTAGAGCTTCTGATTAGGTGAAAGGCCCTTAGCACTGGATGATGGGCAGTCCTGAGCAGCTGTGACGGTAGACAGAAAAGTGCAAGAGACTTTCAGGGTCTCTCCCTGAAATGCAGACAAAAGATCCAAATTACTTCTCAGCAATTCAATGCTGAGCAACATTGAGCAACACCAAGATGAGTTATCTGAAAGAGGAACCTCACCTAGAAATTGCAGTTTGCAGAATAATCTCCTTCGGTTTCTATAGATATTTTTGCCTGATCTATGAAACAACAGTCCCCCATCCAGTTCTCATTTCTAGCAAAATCTCAGTCTGACTCCATGCAAGGAACAGAAATTTTGCCCCTGACATTGACAGGAGATAACTGGGATCTCTAAGAACTTCATATGTTTTTTGCAATAGATTAATTATTATGGCACTAGTCACACTTGTTACCGACTCTCCCCCTGTTGTACTTTCACCTTCCTATTAGAAACCGAACCTTTGTTTGTTCTGTGACTAAAGCGTAATCAAATTGCCGTTCAACGGATAGCATTTGCCAGGACTGACCGGATGTTTGCCTTCTGTTAAACATGAATAAATATTGATAGGCCTAATCCTAAAAATCACAACTGCAATAAAAAATAAACAGTACGACCCTGTTGTTAATGAGTTATTGAAGATCAAGTACGTTTATACTATTCAGATATAACCAGCTTCCCTTTATACCTTTTTTCTGCAATTGCTAGAATCTTGGTTGTCAATTTTACTTTAAATTGTTTCCTATAAAACACAGTGAGAAGCAATGCAATGATGTCCTGCAAAGAAAATGCATTTAAATTATAATAATTTGCATTTAAATCTAGCAACAGCTCTGCCTTTCCTTGTCCTGGCCTTGCTGTGCCATTCACACCTGTTAATTTAATAGCCAGAATCCTCCATCAAGGTGAATTACAAGGAAGATATTGCACGCAGGGACCAGCAAGAGGCTTCGAATTGCACCCGTTTCAGCAGCAGGTGGTGTGGGGTGCATTCCCTAGCTTAACTGGGCCAGGCTGGTGCAGCTGCAGTGGAAGACTAGGAGGCTCCAGAAAGATGTGTTGTGATATGAGCTGTAGAAACCTTCCCCTTAGGAGGGCGGAAGGGTGACATGGAGAGTCATGACATGTAATGCAGCAAATGCAGACTTAGTAGGAATATGCTGCCTTTCTTGGCGAGGTCATAAGAAGTGCTGAATTGCACTGTTTTGCTTGTGTGTTCCTCCATGCAGCTTCCTGACCAACCCAAGAGCATGCTCCAGGGCTGTCCTCCTCTGGAAAGCTGGAAGCAGAGCCAGATGCCTACAATGGAGGGCGTGCAGGAAGCTCTTGCACGACAGGCTAGGAGTCTGCAGCGGGGACATTGCAAAAACAGGAAGCAAATTTCAGGTTCAGCCTGCTGTGTAGTCCCACATCCCTGGCCAAGGCTGGGACCTGCTGCTTCATGTAGAGGCAACATGTCATGTTGACGGGACTAATTGAGTAATACCTCTTTGACGGACAATGAGTTGTTACCAACAAACTTTTATTAGGAGAGGAAAACTACATTTTGGCACAGAGACCTTGAAGGATTGCCAAGATCTGAGGGGAAGTCTGCTCCTTGGTATCCTGTGAAAACTCAGGTTGTGTGGTACAAATTACCACATATGACGTAAGTAAGCAAGGAACTTTTAATAAGGATTGGCCTTTTCAAGAAATAACACAGATCAGGACCCTCCCTTTTGATGCATTCTCCATTAGTTCCCGTTGGTCCAATGTTACCCAGTTCCATCTAGGACTGAATTTGTTCAGTTATTTTTAGAAATTCAAATTCATGATTTCTCCCTGGTTGTGAGAAATGTTAGGGTTTGCAGTCTCACTCCAACCCTCTTATATCAGCACCAAAGTTAAGTAACATCTGCATATAATTACTGCAAAAACCTTTTAATATAAATTGCTTAAACCGAATGTGATATATACCACTTTAGAATCTGGTCATAACGGATTCTCTTGTTTTGATACTATTTAAGCAAAATATTAATAAGTTAGCCTATGAAGGGAAAGGATTTTTTTTTCTTCATTGTAGATTTCTGTTTTCTATGAAAATGTACTGAAAATACTTAGTAGTACATGCTGCCTAAACAATGTAAATGAGTACATTTGCCTTTTGAAACTAACAAAAGTTAGTTAGTCTCAAAAAAGTTAGTCTCAAATGGAAAAAAAAAAAGAATTAATGAGAATATCAGGTTGTTTGAAAAACCATGAGGTTTGACACCTACAGACTTCTGTGGTTGATCTAAAAAAGAGAATAGAAATGTTCTTGCTTCACCCTTTTCCGCTCCATATTTGTATGCATGGGCCCCAGCTGACTGGGGCTGAGATAAAGTGTTATCACGTGTGTCACTTCCATTACGTTCCTGGTACATGTAGAATATCAGAACGTACAGAAACTAATTGGGCTGAATTCCAGGTAATTAGTCTCTTTTCCCGTCACTGCACCTGTTTCAGAGTAACTACTTTTTACTTGTGGGAGGGGCTTCTCTGAATCGGGGCCAAAAGCAACCTGCTCTTCCTTCAGCGTGTACATACATCTTGGCTTTTGCATCATTCACATAACCACCTGTTTGGGAATTCATCCCAATCGCTTTCTTTGTTGTAGATAAGGCATACATCAATTTTTCTATTCTGCTGGCTTTGCATGAGTCACAAATTTTGGCAGAAGAAAACCTATCTTTTCAACTTACATGGTCCAGCAATAATCCATGAACTAAAATTTATTTAAGTCCAGCTTCTACTGATTAAAGATACTATTCAGCTATACATCACACTGAACACCATTTTTAATATTACTGAGGTGTTTTACTCATATACACGAAAGAAAGAGATTAAGTACAGAAGCTGATTCTTTATTTCTCAGAGAAGTGTTCCCTTGATCTCCACTTGTCCTTGGGTTTCTTTTCATTTCTTCTCCAGGTTGCCTCAGATCCCAGTACTTGTGTCTATGACTTCTTAGTGACACCAAGAGCAGGCTTCCTAAGTCATAACCATCTGCATTACTGTTGGAAATCCTACCATTTGGCAGTTGGACTTGGATTTACCCCACATCTAACAGCCTATCCTGGATCAATTCCACTTTAGTCAATGTTAGACCGCTTGAGAACATCCTGATTGGGTTGGGGTCAATTTAAACTCCAAGAATGGTCAGGAGCATGCTGCCATCCACCTTAAACCCAATCCCCAGACTGGGCTGGTCAGGAGTCTCTGAACACTCAAACTTGTCGACTTAGCCTAGCAATTACTGTCTCTTGTAAAATCTAGAGAAAACACAAACAGTAGTTAATACACATCTTCACATCTTTCCACATAGCCACATTAGCATCAAAGCAGTGAAGAATCAGATCAATGCAAAAAAAGAGTTTCTAGAATATCTTTTATCAACGTATTAGATGGATTGTCTCAGTAAGTGGAACAATCCATGAGCTAAAGCCATGCAGGTGCTCTGGAACTTGTTTCACCTAAGCAAACACAAAGCATTAAACACTCAAGTAGTTCTGTTGCTTCCACATGTGTAACTGCTTATTTGAGCAATGATCTCCTTCATCTTTTCATAACCATGTACTATGTACCATGACCATCTGTGGAGCTCAGGTTTATGGGTCAGTTGTTAAGGGCAGAAGCATCAGTGAGTATCTTCATTAAAAAAAAACAACCAACAAAACAGGCAAAACACCCCACCCGAATGATGTTAAACGGTAACATACAGTTACATTATCCAGGAGAAGCTCCATTAGCTTCTAGTAATAAGAACAAGCTAATGTCCAGCACTTCTCAAAATCGTGCCTAAAACACACACTAGTAATGATAGAGAGAGGTTTACATGATAGTCTTTATGGCTTTCTTGAATTGTAAGTGAAGTCATCAGGCACTCTGAACTACATTGCCCAAGAACAGGTAAAAGATGCTTTCTTACTTTACAGGGAAAGTTTTTAGACTCAAATATTGATCCTGTCCAATATAAAACATGTATTGCTGTCAACAGGAGCATGACTGGTGCAATGAATCCAGCTATTTTTTTTCTTCTCCATGTTAATTAACTTATAAGACAGAAAAATGAACCTCTCAAATACACAGTAGTTGGTTAGACTGTGTAAGTAAATATTGATCCATATGCTTATTTTTCTTTCAATTCCTGTGTCCCAGTGTCAGACTAAGTTTAGTCAGAGTAAATTAATGAAATGCACTTTTTGAAAGACTCTATCATCTGTGTAAAGACCCTCATTTTTCAGAGTTCAGCAGCCAGTTACAGAACGATCAGATTTCCAAATACTAAGTGTGGCACTAATGTTGGGTATTAATCCCTTCATGATTGGAGGTTTGGTGTTTTGAGAGGTTTGGGACTTACCTTTAGCATATGCCCAGCTCAGTCTCCTTCCCCAGACGCTGTCTGCTGGGGCTGCAAGGAAAACCTGTGGGTAGGAGAACCAGAAGCAAACAAAGAAGACGCCTTCAAATCACCTTTGTGTGCTGCACCAGGGAGTGAGCCCTGCTCCAAGGCAATTTGGTGTGAGCTAGCTTGAATTTATTCTACCTGTATGGAGCAAACACTGGAGAGACTGCCTCAGCTTTCCTTAGATCCTAGGGTTTCCGTACATAGGGAATTGGTTCATTAATTCTCCATGATTAGCTCATCAGAGAGCGACCTGACATATGAACTGGGGACAAGGGGGTAAAGCAGTCCTGAAGTGAATCTAGGAATTATCCCTCTTGTCAAGATGAGATGCTCAAAGGGAAGGTATTGGGTGATGCAGATCATGGGTCGTACTTAAAGCAGTTTGGGTTTGGGGGTAGTGCAGCAGCGTCCTGAAGCTAAAAGGCTGAAACTGTGGGACTGCTGAGAAACTTTTCAGTGAGGAACTCTGGCAAGTAAGAAAATACTGGCTCACACCTTTGCATCAATAACACCAGCACCACTTCCTCCTTCCCTGCCACAACTAAACTCTGAGAAGATGAGCGTGGGACCTAGTTTTTGTTGTAGTGTGTTTTTTACTTGGGCTTGTATTTACTATCCACGTCACTCATAGGCACACTGCAAAGATCCGGCGTCACCGCACACCTCCACAAATGCACAGCTTAAGCAGAAGGGGTTTGTTTCACGTGAGACACTTAGAGCTGACCTTGCAGCATCACCTGCAGCCACCGTGAGGCCAGTAAATACGGCAGATACCGTTCCTCTTTCGACATCCTGTGGGTGCATCCTGTTCCCCTGCACCACCAGCAGCCGTCTGCAGAGCTCACCTTCGTTCAGTCCTTGGCCCTCCCAAATCTGATGTGTGCCTAGACCTCTGTTGAACAGTTATACTACAGAAACACTGAACAGTATGACCCTTCTGTGATAGGCGTATGAACAAATGGCATACATGATGGTATGAAATTTAACAAGACCAAATGCCAGATTCTGCCTCTAGGACAGAGTAACACTGGGCACAAGTGATAAACTCTCCTTTTTTCCCTGAGTCCCAGCCAGAGCTCCCCGTTCAGCCAGGCCAGTCGCCTTCCCCGCCCGTTCTTCTTTCGACACATGGGGACAGCCCGCTCCTGCGCCTTTAAGACTTCCTTCTTGAAGAACGTCCAGCCTTCCTGGACCCCTTTGCCCTTCAGGACTGTCTCCCAAGGGACCCTCTCGACCAGTGTCCTGAGCAGGCCAAAGTCCGCCCGCCGGAAGTCCATGGTAGCGGTTTTGCTGGCCCCCCTCTTTACTTCACCAAGTATCGAGAATTCTACCATTTCATGGTCGCTAAGCCCAAGCCGGCCTCCGACCACCACATCTCCCACCAGCCCTTCTCTGTTCGTGAACAGCAGGTCAAGCGAGGCATCTCCCCTGGTGGGCTCGCTTACCAGCTGCGTCAGGAAGTTATCCTCCACACACTCCAGGAACCTCCTCGACTGTTTCCCCTCTGCCGTGTGGTATTTCCAGCAGACATCCGGAAAGTTGAAGTCCCCCACGAGAACAAGGGCTAGCGACTGGGAGACTTCTGCCAGCCTCTGGTAGAATATTTCATCTGCCTCCTCGTCCTGGCTAGGTGGTCTATAACAGACTCCCAGCAGGATATCTGCCTTGTTGGCCTTCCCCCTCATCCTTACCCACAAGCACTCGACCTCGTCATCACTACCATCGAGCTCTAGACAGTCAAAGCACTCCCTAACATACAGGGCTACTCCACCGCCTCTCCTTCCTCGCCTGTCCCTTCTGAAAAGCTTATAGCCGTCCATTGCAGCACTCCAATCGTGCGACTCATCCCACCATGTTTCCGTGATGGCGACTAAGTCATAGCTACTCCGCTGCACAATGGCTTCCAGCTCCTCCTGTTTGCCGCCCATGCTGCGTGCATTGGTATAGATGCACTTCAGCTGGGCTGCCGATTTCTCCCCCGACAATGGCGTGCGGTCCCTAGGCTCTTCTCTAGAGAGCCTGGTTTTATCCAGGCGTATGTGATACGTCTGGATATCACATTATTCGTCCCCCTTCGAATCTAGTTTAAAGCCCTCTCGATGAGCCCGGCCAACTCACACGCGAGAATCCTTTTCCCCCTGCGAGACAGCTGAACTCCGTCCGTCGATTTCCCCGAATCAAGTCTGTTTTGCCTGTGACAGTAATTGCTGAGTGCTCTCCCTGTCCTTATCTTGACCAACAAGCCTTTCATTGTATTTTCTCTCCCCTGTCCAGCTGAGGATGGGAGTGACAGAGCGGCTTTGGTGGGCCCCTGATGTTCAGCCAGGGTCAACCCACCACACCCTGGTATCCAGTGATAGGATGCATGGGAATGGTTCAAAGCTGCACAAGGGGAGGTTTAGACTGGACATTAGGAAGCATTTCTTTACCGGGAGGGTGGTCAAACACTGGAACAGGCTTCCTAGAGAGGTGGTCGATGCCCCAAGCCTGTCAGTGTTTAAGCGGCATTTGGACAATGCCCTTAATAACATGCTTTAACTTTTGGTCAGCCCTGAAGTGGTCAGGCAGTTGGACTAGATGATGGTTGTAGGTCCCTTCCAACTGAAATATTCTATTCTGACAAAGAGATATAACGCCCACTTCAAAAAATCTTAGAAGTGATATAATCTAAAATGGCAAGAAAAGAAGTATCTGCATCACAGTTGGGAAACCTAAAATGCAAAGGTATTTATCCAATGCCGTGAAGAAAATCTATGTCAAGGCGTAGAAAAGAACTTGCACTATTTCAATCATTGCTCTTTACGATCCTTCCTGAGCAACTGTTCCTTGATAGCATGCAAGAATAATTGCATGTCAATCATCGTAGTTCAAATCAGTGCAGATAGTGAAAATGGTTTTATTGCAAAAGATGCTCAGAATCTAATCAGGATTGTATTTTTATTTTTTTAAATGAAGACCATTTGGACTCTTGCCTGCCATTGAATTATCACCTAAATCCCACTGATTTTCATTGGAAATTAAAACAAACAAACAACCAAAACAGCTCAGCAAGTGAGCTGTTACCCCTAAAACCATTAGGGGCAACATATAACACACGGCATCTCTTGACACCCCCACACCATTCCCTGTTGCTAAAGAGTATCTGCCACACGATCTTTGACACTTCCTTTTTTTTTTTTTTTTTGTCTTTATTTTTGCAACCTCTGCTCTGAGGAGACTTTGTGGAAATTTGCTCAGCTTGCAGGAAGAAATTGCATGAGTTGATAAAAGCTAAAAATAACTCAGCAGAGGGCTGTCCAATAAGTTAGCTTTAGGATGAGTCATGGAAAAGCCTGGGAGTATTGTCAGCATACAAGTTATATGGCTTTCTACTTCATTTGGATATGCTTGTGAAGTGTGTGAAACAGTCTCACGAAAAGCACTCATTGATTGTATTGATATTGCTGTACATCTTTCAAGCAATTTGGGGACACTTATACTTCCTTTTGGGAACTAACTGTGCTGTATCTTGCAGGAGCTGAAAGGGAAATAAAACTGGACAAAACTTATCAAACCCTTTTGGATTTCTTCCACCTCAGAGTAAGGCACTTTGGGAATAAGGGTGAAGCAGTAAATATTCTAATTTTCTTGTAAGGCTTTTTATTCTGACTCATGCCTTTTCTATAAATGAAAGAGGACAAGAAAATAGAAGATACCATATAGATAGTTCAAGATCAAACTATAGTGAGGTGTGAGCAAAACTATCTGGAAAACTGTTTTCAGAAAACAGCTAGTTGTGACTCATTTCTAAATGGAAGGCTGTACTAAGTGTGGTTCTTCAAGGGGCTATTCTCTATCTCGTACTGTTGACATGTATATCTTCTGCAATAAAACATACTTACTAAATCTCCAATCACAGTAGCTAGAAGAGGCTACAGGTGTGATGGAGAACAAGAATAAAGTTCAAAAGGATCTTGCCAAAGTAAATAGGTGCTACTTACAATGGAGAAGTACTGAGTTTTGCACTTTGGAGTCATTCCTCAAGTCTACTGCATACACACAGAAATACGTACATACATTGAGGGGAATAACTAATCAGGCAGAAATTCTGCAAAAAAAAATCTTAGAGCTAGACCGCATCCTCAACTGCACATGAGATGACAATGTCCTGTTGTTGGGAAAAAAAAGGAAAGATAAGGTTCATATTTCTCATTAGGATCTATGATATCTATTCTATCTACTGAACCTTCAGATAGCTGCGGAAGTGCTGTGTCCATCTTGACAGCACACTCAGAAAGTGGTAGACTAATTGACAATCTTCCAGGAAAAAGCTGTGAAAAACATTCATTGTTCACAGCCAAAGACCTAGAAAACATGAACTTGCAGGAGAAGTTGGAGACAATTGGGGCTTTAACCCTAAAGAAGAGAAGAGGTGAAATGTAACAGTCTTCAATTATGTAGAGACTACTACAAAGAGGAAAGAAATTATATTTTCCCTGTCTGTGGAAGACAGGACAAGAAGTGATGGGCATAAATTCAGCAACAGAAGATTAAGCTGAACATTAGGCACACTGGATGTTGGGATAGTCTCATGATCAGAAGAGTGAAGGCTTGGAACGAAGAGTAGGAGAGGCTATGGCGCCTTCATCTCTGACCATATTTAAACAACCAGGTGAGGAAAACCTATGCCTAGACTAACACAAGCTTTGAAGAAAGGGTGTGGAGAGGACAGTTTGCCATGTAACTTCCTTTCTGGGACTTGATTTTTCATGTTATAGTAGTAAATCATGGGATACCAAGCATATCAGTAGGAATTGACCATTCTTACTTCAAAGAGTTTACAGTAGTAAAAAAAGACAATGAGGAGCCAACATGGGTTAAATCAGGCAAGGCTGTGCAACTCTTGGGTCATTTAGGGCAAATTACAGTCAAGAGAGATCAACACTGGCTTTTTTTGGGAGCTCTGTGGTAGAAAATGGTTTTAAGGGGAAGTTGAAAGGGAAGAAATGAGAGGTCTGAAGAACCATTTAAAATGATTATTCCACAAATTCTACCAAGATAGAAATCCCAGGAAAGTCCCCATCTCCAGAGCCTACAAAGTCAGCCTTTCACTAAATGCATGTATGTAAACAGTGTGCTGACCTTAGCACCCTGTAATCTAGGATGAGCAGCTATCACAGACATGCTGAAGCTGCGGTTTCCTAAAGAGCTGAGCCGAATTACTGGTTTCTCATAACCAAGAGGGAGAGATTTTGTGGCCATCCATCTCTGGCCTCTAGCCTCATGGTCCCACCCCAGCCTTGTGTTGGTGCCATCTCTGTGGGCTGACCCAGCAGAAAGCTGCTGGGTTTTATGCTGGGATATTTTTGAGCAGACTAGCAAGTAAATGAGGTCATGGAGGGGGGGTCTGGTGAGTGCCACCCTCAAAGTAAGCAGTAGGAGCATGCAGCCAAGCTGAGAGAATGGAGCAGCTGCTGCAGGACCCCTCTTTCCAAACCAGTGAGTGATTAGGCTGGCTCAGAGTGTCTTGTGAAAACTATGGCTTTTCTTCCATGTAGAGAAGCTCTCATTCCAGCTTGTAAGAAAACCAGAGGGATAATGCAAAAAAAGAGGAAAATCACTAAGAAAGCTTATGTTGTTATAAAACATTTGTTATTAATGCAAGGGGAAGAAAAAAAAAAGAAGATTGGGAGTTAGCTGGACAGGAAGATGGAAATATGCTCTTGATTTGAGGTTCTTTGTTGTACTCCCTTAACTGCATGGTCATGGCTTGGCAGTCGTTCAGACTTCAGGAGGCATTGTGCAAGCCTCTGATAGGAGGGGTTTCCTTTGATGAGCTGGCCATTGTGACTTTACAAGAAATCTTACCGTACTTCCTCTCACCCATTACAAACCACAGTTTTCTGAATGAATTTTCTCCTCTTTTTTTTTTTAACAGTTTAACCCTTAACCTTTCTGACTCATGTTTTCTATTCTGGTGCAGCATGCAACCCAAGGTGAAAACGGGGACAGCCTACACGAACGAGACTCCACTGCCCGCGGTCTGACAGGGAAACTGAGCGTTGCGTGGAGCAGTGTTTGCACTGAAGAGCAGTTTGCAGGTTTGGTAGTGTGGAATGAGAAAAAAAAAAAGCCTCTCTTGCAAGTCAAATGAAGAAAGTCAGGCAGCTATTGAACCTGTTGGTGATTCATCTCTCCAGTTTATACTAATTGCTAAACTCTGGAGGTGTGGTGTGGGCAATAAGGGTAAAATGGTATAATTAGGGAAATGACCCTTTCACAATTAGTGGAATGAAGGTGAGAAAGAGGACCAAGTAGTTAATATAGTGGTCAGATATACTGGGCTAAATTCAGTGGTGACATAAAAAAATGTGTCACATTAGAGTACCTGCTGGGGAAGAAACTCTTGCTGCTCAAGACAAACACAAGATTTTTTGATATACATGTGGCATAAAAAAAGCTAAGTAGGGACAGAAAGGGGATCTTCAAAGGTGGAGTCCCTCTTGGGGTCACTATTGAGTATTCCGAAATTAGACTGGAAAGTAAGGAATCAAAGTCACGGTGTCTTAGCAAGGGTCTATCCTGGGTTATGAAAGGCCTTTGAGTCCTTCCTTGTGCAATCAGCATAAAAGTCACAGTGTGTGAAGAGCACTTCCCTTATACCTGTGTCCAAAGGGGAATAAAAAGGAGATAGGGATATTTCTCATTCAACCATGATAATGGATGGTGTTAAGAATCCTGAGCAATGGCTGAAGAGATGGCACCTTCCCAAGACCCTCTCAGGAGATATTAGGATCCGGCAAGCTCTCTAGGGTCATGTTCCAAGCAGTTTACTGTTAAAAGGATGAATCAATATGTGACAGAAAGACCAAGGGAATGTTTGCTTCCCAAATCAGGTGATGGGATCAGTACTCTTTCTCCAAATGTGGAAAAGATCTTTTTTCTACAAATAAAAGTAAAATAAATTTTATCTAAATGAAAAATAAAAAATAATAATAAAACCCCATACAGTTTCCATATAAATATGGAAAAGACTCAGAAAGTCTGTGACCTTCCTCACTGTTGTCCTGCAAGGTTGATAAAGCTCTGTAGTGATCTGGGTTCTTGGGACAAAGACATATTTGATAGGAAGAGAGAACCACTTACTAAAGATATTGTGGGAAACAGGGGTAAGACACTTCAAGTGAACTGATGGCTGAATCTAGCCCAGGAGGCTGGTGGATGGAGCTGGCAGGTAGCAGACAGCTCTTTCTGCTAAAACATGTCCTGTTGCTCTGAGAAAGGGATTACAGCTTTGAGTCCCTCTCTTTAAAATGTCACACAACAGCCAGTACGAAAAGACAGCATAAAATCTCTCCTGTGACATCTACAAAACTTTCAAAAGCAATTTGATATGTGATATACTGCTACTTTTGCTTGTCAGGCTGATATCACTGTGGTCCTGCTCAGTCCATCCATCTGAACTGACTTCTTGTCTCTCATCTCTGGGAAATGATTCATTCAGTGCCTGTGAAGTGCTCGCGTTGGGAAGCTGCAGTCGTGGGGCTCATAGAGGTTACTTCTGTCTAAATTGCATTGCTATCGGGCTGGGTGGCGGCCGTACCTCAGAATGGTGGGAAGAAAGGGGAGGAAGAGGCATATTTTAATAGATGGTGTGGAACATATCAACATCTTTCAAGCAAATCAAATACCTTAACATTTTTTTTATTTCCTGTCTTAGAACTTTTTAGGTTACGTTTATGATCTAATTTTGCCTTTTGTTCTGTTTCTCTTCCCTATTTGGCTGCTGTCACTTGTGAGCAAGGCACAGTGATGCTGCACCTGTCTACTATCATAATAAGGCCTAAAATGTTCTTCTGGGTTATATGCTATATAACAGGAGGGGAACATAGACTGCAAAAAGTAGGGACATTTATATTAGCACATTAAGTCCTTCAGCTGCTATTGTGGTTTTAATTTTGAACAGTGCTATAAGCACTTTAGACAGTGAAGTGTAGCTATCATTTATCAGAAGGAAAAAGAAAACCTGAGAAAGAGAAAGCATCTTTTCACTCAGTTTAGCATTTGACATGTGTATTTGAGTCATAGCTTGTCAAAGACTGATGAACAAGGTACACTCATGTCATTTTCTCCATACAGAACATCTTTCCTCTATGACTCTCAAAGCTCTTCACCAATTGTCCTTCAGCCAGAAAGTAAAGCACAGATGGTCAAGTTGTGCTCCGTTACTAGTTTAATGCCTCTGTAAAATCACGTAGACCTGGGCTACTAGTGAATAAAAAATGGCTAGGGGAGGGACAGCATGGGACAGTTGATCAGTAACGTTTAAGCGCTGGCATGCTATGTGGCATGATCTGGAAATGTGCCAAATAGCACTGTCTCAGGCGATGCCTGGGGTACAGAATATGCTCCAAATTTTCTAATAGGCAGCACAGACAAGACTGCCATGAGTTTGGCCCCTTATACCCTTGAGGACTATCACAGGTGACTTTGCACCTGCAAACCCTCATGTTGAACTGGAGGAAGGTAACACATGTTCTTAGTTTCATGTTATGAAAATGTTACATTAGTTCATGCACTGTAAGCTGGGAAAAAAACACAAAAAAAATAACATTTACATTTTAGGGCCGCACAGGGCAAAGTGCTGTATAGTACAGCTGTGGCCACTCTGTGCTGCTTGATCACACAATGACAGAATGCTCCCTGGTCATCTTTTATTTAAGAAATAAATAGCCTGAGAAGTGCAGGGCAATACTATCCCTCATTACGACTGTTGTGTATGACTCTATCAGTGCAAAAGAAAAGGTGTAAAAATCCATTTACATATGGCTGAGTATTGTCTCCTTGTGAGATGATCCCCTGTTGCCTTAAGGGACTTTCATTGCCCTACTGTGTATAGAAGGAAAAGCACTTGGCCATGTCATGAGACCCCACTGGCCTTACTGAAGTTGCTCCTGGTTTATAGGACTCCCTGTGAGATGAGACTCAATCCCTGTGATTCAGGTCAAGATGAAAATGAAAAGATCTTAATGGAACATATTGCCTAGCCTTCTCCCAGTGGGCAGAAGAGAAAATGCAGCTTCTGTTTTTCATCGAAGCAAGTAGCTGTTACAGAGTAGTAAAGAGGACTCTATTAAAACTATGTATGTGGGACTAGATCCAAAGGTTTCAGAGCCAGACATTGGCTACACCTGCTTTCAGATGATTTGCAGGCAGCGAGGAGGTAAAGTTTTGTTTCAGTAGATTAGATGAAAGGGTGTGAGATACCCTAGTTTGCACATAGCTGGCAGATACTCATCCTGAGCACTGTGGTGCATTCTAGCAATGCCTGCTTTGATGGAGGAGGAATCTGGCTGCCGTGTCCAGCTCTGTTTAGTGCAGGTATAAACTGGGAAGTGCTTTCAACTGGCTAGAGGACCCTGGTAATGCAGGAGGGTTTTGAACCTTGTATCCTCCTGCTACTCCATCTTCCTCCCCAGCTTCTCGGAGTGCTGCTAAACCACAACCCAAATGCACTCAAATCCCACAGCGAGGCAGGTGCTCTGGGGGAACTCTGCACAGCATTGCGGAACAGGAAAGGGGAGTCTGAAAGGGCAGAAGACCAGCGACTTTAAAGCTGCAATGTGCAGCAGAAACTAGGAGGAAACATAACAGAAAGCAGTGAAGAAAGCAAGCAGTTTCTCTTTTAAAGCCATTGTGGCTTAATTGAAAGGGATAATGATTGTAATAACATGGTGCACGTGATGTTGTTACCAAGTGCTGTTATGCTACAGGCAAGACACAAAAGGCTAGAAAACCAGGCTCCAAGACATAAGCCTGGTAAAATGAGAAAAACTGAAACAACCTCTTCACTATGCAGTTCTGGGCAGGAAAATTGCATTCCATTGATTGGGTTTTTTAAAGGTGATTTGGATGGTTAACACTGGGTTGTGTCTTCTTTTTCTTTTTTTCTGCTTTGTAACATTTTAAGAGTACTTGAAAAATTTGATAAGGTTTCCCCAAATTTTATTAAGTTAAACTTAATAAAGGATTAAGAATAAATTAATAAAAATCCTTAATTAAGGATTGTGAAGTTCAGTTTCCTCTTAACTTTGCTTGACTTTGTTTGAGATGTGTTTGATTTTCTGTGTGATTTTCTGTGTGTGTCATTACATGATATGTTGGCTAAGTCAGATTAAGAGGCTGGCTGCTGGCTGCTTGTTTGACACCATGTCACTTGTGCCAACAAAACTGATGTTTTGTTTATGGGGGGTCACACAATAATGTGCCTCACTGGAATAATGCTCAAAAAAAAGAAAAAAGTTAAGTACCTCCCATGTTTCAGGTAATCACACCCTCAGAGTATTGCCACTCTAACACCTTAATAAAGGAGCTGAGCTTTTTAAAAAAGGCCTCCTTTCTCTCTAGGGTGTAAAATAGCCAATAGTAAGTAGCTGCTGAGTAACATTTAGTGTTTGACTAAATTTCCCCACTCTTCTCAGAAACGCATACCTCCCTTTTGCTCAGGACTGTGTAGGATCTTCTCTCATGCACACATCTTCCCGCACACATGAAGGAATAGTGCCTATGAATCTTCCAGCTACCAGTCAAAGCCTGCAAGCTCAGACCATAAAACATCCTTCTCAGACCACGGGAGGTTAGGCCCTGGCCATAACTAATATGAAATGTAGGACGGCTGCATGTTGAGGGCACGAACCAGATTCAGTTCCCTCCTCTGTTATGGTCTCCGAGTGAAGTTATTGACTTGTAACAGCTGAGTTGATCCAGCAGCTCACTGCTGCCAAAAAATGGAAGACCCATTCCTTTTTTTCTTAACTCCACTTCCTGCACATGGGGCTTTCCTCCTTTCTTTATATGCTTTGGTGCTCAGCTGACATTTGGCTGAGCCAATTCAACTCACAAAACCAGCAGAAAAGTATTCACACTTATTTTTTCCAGGTTAGTTCTCTGCTGGTTTCGTGAGCTGAATTGGTTCAGGAAAGGGTCTGATGATCATCAGATCTGGCAAAGGAAAGGAAGATGGTTTTGGGAGAGAGAAGAGCAAGATCTATAGCATAAAGCTTCACCCTCTCTGTTTGAAAGGGAGTCACTTCTCCTTCTGTGCATGAATAAAATCAGGAATAGTCTTTCTTTTCTTCCTCATAGGGTGATTGTGTAACAACATTAAAGACTGCCAGACTACAGCAGTGAGGGGGAAATGGGTGCTAGTTTTTGCCTTGAGTCTATCCCTTGTTAACTATTAATAAAGGCTTTATTATATCTTTAGTATTTTTCAATAGTTTTCTTTAAATAACATTTATTTTGGGAAGTTTCTTTTCTCTTAAGAAATGCAAAATTAGTAATTGTATGCACCATCCCACATGTATTTCTAATAGACGCATTCACCCTTCTGCCTTCTGGCAGGAAACAAACTTGTAGAAAACTGCTACCACAGATCCTGTTGCTTGAATCCATCTATCAAAGTTTAACATCCTTTTCAATTACCTTTAACTTGTGGTGTTGGATTTTTTATTTCCATTCTGTTCTCTATTTCTGTGGGTTTTGAATTAAAATATCTCCTCCTTGGTTCCAGATTGATACCATTTGACTGTGAGGCTTTCAATCAATTCTTTCAAGGCTTCTGCTGGTTGCAGACTGACAGCTAATTGAGAAGCAAACCGGACTAATGCAGTTACACAGGGCTCTGCCAGTGACAAGCAGAGATCATCAGGAATCCCTGCAGGAACCAACAGAGTTTCTCCATGTTAAATAAGGTTGCAAAACTTCCCCAGAAAAACAGAGCCTGCACTGAGCACATCAGGCAAGTTACTGGCTGTGGAGCATTTAAAATGCTAAGTAGTGAACCTCTGACTGTAATTCAGCACCATTCTCAGTTATGATCTGATGACCAAAGCTCTACTGATAATGACTATGTTGCAACATGCAACATCCAAGGATGAAATGGACTTAAAAGACCACATTTTTGCAGTTGGTTGCACTAAGCTATCTCTTTTGGTGCAGTTGTATAAACACAGTCTAGTTCTTCAGTTAGGAAGGGAATGGTGTATGCAGTCATCCAGAGCTGGGTGAGCTGCTGTGCCTGAGCGCACCATGTCCTGCACAGCACATGTGCTTTTGGGCACTGGACTGGGCGAGAGTTACAGCTGCACAAGGCCTTTTGGTTGCATGGAGGGTGCTATAGTCCAGGACCAGGTAATCTGACGAGATGAGTTCTCTTTGCGGATCTTGTAGGAGGTACTTGAGCCCCCCTTTGGAAAGCACTGTCAGCTTTTGACTTCAGGAGCCCTTCTCTCCACATACCATGTAAAACAACATACCTGAGTCTTTAGGCTCAACAGTGTCCCGGTTCTGGCTGGTACAGAGTTACCTGTTAGCTGGGGGGGTGCTGTGTTTTGGTAGGGGGCTTGGTATGAAAGGAGCATTGATGGCCCATTGATGCTTTAGTTGTTGCTGGGTGGTGCTTTCATAGGGGTCTTTTCGGCCTTCCATGCTCTGCCAAGTGCAGGGGAAGCTGGGGGTGGGGAGCATAGCCGGGGTGGTTGATCCAGCTGGGCAATGGGGTATTCTATACCATGTGACGTCATGCTCAGGTTAAAAACTGGGGGGGGGCTTTCTGGCAGTTCACGACATGTGGTCGGTGGGTGGTGAGCAGTTGCATTGTGCATCACCTGCTTTGTGTATTCTGTTATTGTTGTTGTTATAATTGTTATTATTACTGTTCTACTTTGGTTTATTTCCATAATTAAACTGTTTTTATCTCAACCCGTGAGTTTTTCTACTTGTGCTCTCCCGATTCTCTCCCCCATCCTACCGGAGGCAGGGATGAGCGAGCGGCTGCGTGGGGTTTAGTTGCTGGCTGGGGTTAAACCACAACAAACAGTCTTTTCTGTGCAGGACTGTTTCCTTGACACAAGAAGGAAAAGGTATGCCCTGAGCATCTCCCAGAGTGCAGTGCCTGTTATCCCTGTGGATAATAGGTAGTGGAAAGGTAGTGGTGAAATCCTATGGAAAAAAGCTCTGTTTCACGGCTGGTTGGTTGAGACATGGCATGGACCTCAGCAGAACTGCATTAATAGAAAGGCAGTAAATCAGCTGAGAAACAAACCCTATGGCTCAGAGCTACCCTGTGCTCTTCCCACCAGAGACAATAGGTCAATCTATCATCTAAGATGCCCTGTTACCACAACCTCTGGGCTCCTCGCAAGGTTCCTGAAAAGTAAGGAAATCCTACTCATCCCTGCTATCCATGAGGAACTGACATCTTGACTTCTAACGATGCAGGGAAACACACAGTGCAATTTTCATAGCTGTCTGCTATACTGTTTTGTTTAGGATGGTCAATACCCTTAAATACATTCTTCCGCCGTGTAGGAAATGGGGTTGCAAACTCTTCCTTCCTTACAGCCTTTTGGTCTGTAACCAAGGATAGGGCTGAGCCTGAGGCAGCAGGGTCACCGTGGAGGTGAAGTGAACATACAGGAGCAAAGCTGCAGATGCCTGGTTGGAAAACAGCAATATTACAACTTTGGGGTACTATCACCAAGACATATGATTGACCGGCAGATTCAAGAGGTCTCAGATTTTTTTTCCTTAGTTTTGTTCTTTCAAGTTTTTTACCTTGAATATTTCCAGCACTGGAGTGCTTAGCTTTCAGTGCCCAGGTTACAAAGGGGGGTGTGTGTTTGTGGAGCAGTGTGAAGATACAATTAAGTCCTTGTCATCCGTCAATCATTTCTAATGTCCTTGTGGCACAACACCTTTCTGTGTGGAGCTACCTGTCTTAGCTCTGCAGCGTATGCTAAGGGCAGAGTGCGGTGCTGCCCTTGAGTACAGGACAAGCACTCAGACGAGTCCTGAATGCTCACTGCACCGAGCACGTGTGCACAGGGGATGAATGAAGTCACGGTTTGGTCCCAGCTATACTCTGTGAGTTGGACTATTCAGGGTACTGGTCTCTAGCGTATGGCTGCCAATTCCAAGGACTAACTATCAGATACTTAAAACCCAGCTCACAATACATCACATCGTGCCAAAAATCAGAGCACTGCAAGCCTTCCTGCTGGTGCGTAGTTGGCTTTCTGCTTGCTCACGTTACACAACACATCATTGAAACAAAGACAGAGCAAACACGAACTAATGTGTCGAAGAAACTGGCAGCAACACAAGTATAGGTCAAAGTTATCTATCTCCTGCCTTCCCCAGAAATCAGGAGTGGAGTGTGGGAAAGAGCAAAACCTTTTTTGTTTTTTTTCTTGTAAAGGTTTTAATTCTTGTGCTGGAACATGTCCAGTAAAGGAGTTCTTGGCATTCAATGCCTGGCTTACAGGTGTGGGTATTTGCTTGAGCATGTGGAGCAGAGGGAAACGGCGTTCTCAGAAAGGGTGGCTACAGAACAAGACTCCCATTTCACAAAACAAATCCAAAACATGGAAGATGTTGTGGAGTGATTTCCCTGGACACACACCGAGTTGTTTGTTTCTGTTGATCCACTGGTTAGGGTCATTCAACAGCTGACAATTGGGCAAGCACAGCTGTTTTCCACCTGCTTTTCATGCTTTAGCTGTTTGTAAAGTGGCAAATTCAGTCTAAACTAACCTAGCTTTCCAGAATTTATGCAAATTTGTATGCAAGCCCTCCTATTTGTGACTCCATATGATGGGTTTTGTGTTCAGGTGTTTTTCCGAGTTTAAAATCACTTTCCTCCTGCCTGAAGATGGAAGGCATTAAGGCATTATTTATACAGGCCGTAATGTTGTGGCTGTTATTCCATCACAAAAACTCTGAACCATCTCTCCCTTTTGCAAATCAGTTTTATGCTATGATGGGGTTGTTCATAAAACTGAACTTTAAGTAGTGGGGACATTTCCTTTTACAAGTCAATGCACACACCTTTTATCATCACTGGAGGAGATGGACAGCCCCCAAGGGGAGCTCGGAGCACCCTGCAGCTCCATCCTCTGTCTGGGCGAAGCTCTCCTGTTCTGTTGGCTAGAGGACACCTAGGGAAAATCCAGTCCTGTGAGCACACATAGTGCCAACACACAAACACACACACACACACACACGTTTGCACTAACACAGTAGTTTCTTTCTTCCAATTAATCTGTTTGCAATCCTATTGAGGCTAGGATACCTATATTTAGCTCCATAGGAATTACTTTTATGGTTGCATGAAATATACTGCACACATTTTGGGAGGAGGTGAGGAGAAGGCAGGGATGCTATGAGTTTATCATCCTTATTTCTATGGGGGCTGTGTCCTTTTCAGCCCTCTGTTTTTCCTAGGAGAGACCCAGAGCCAAGCAAAGCTCTCCCCTAACAGAAATCGGTACTCCATGAGGTTGTGGTTGATTTCAGCCATTTTCAGTAAAACTCCCCATTTCAATGTAATAGCAACCAGTCCATTCAAACCTTTCCCTCCCCAGGTCTAATGGTAACAAACTCATAGGAATAATAATCCCAAATTCAAATTCATGATCTATTTCTAATATTTTCCTTCTAGAATCTGAATGTGCTGTATAAGGGAACACTGCTTTCTTTCAAGGTATAGAGTGGGAAATTGAGGTGAAGGGGAGAAATTATTTCTCTGCACATTGTGCTAAAGGAGTTGCCTGGCAGTATTAAGTGTGTGATAGAGCATCACCAAAATTACCAGAAGTTCTGCTATTGACTTCATTAGGCAATATGTCCCTTCCTCTAACACATGATCATCTTGCTTCATGGAGAGAATCTGAAAAAGCAGAAGAGTAAAAATGTAATTCTGTCCACTTAAACATACCCAAGCCTCAGAAGATAAGAGGAAAGTATCTATAGGGAAAAATGCTGGTCTTGTGGGTGAGGCACGAGTCTCTGACTCAGGAAAAGGGTAGAGTTTTCTGCTCCGTCACAAGCTTCTTGTATGAACTGATGCTGGTCCCTTAAACTCTGCTGTTTCTGATCCTCTGCCTTGGTAACATGGGATTGGTGCACTCCTAGTACTGCTTTCCTATTAGTTCTCTCTTGAAACTCTTTGATGCTTCGGTCTTCTAAGACTTTAGACTCCTGGGGCAGCAGTAGCAGGCTCAAGTAAAAATTAGAATCTTTAATGGACTTTTCATAGGGCTTTCTCTTTTTTATTAAACAAAAGTGTATTTTTCACTTTTTATGGTCAATGTTTGTGGTGTAAGCACAGCTGAAGACAAATAAGTTTCATTATATCATGCAATGATTTAAATAAAAGTCAGTTCTACAGTTCTTGAGCTGGCTGCACCCAGTTAATTTTTAATAACACAAGTTTTGTCTTCGTTTGTGAAGTATTTATAAGTACCTGACTTGTGAGTACTTCAGAAAATGTCGTTCTTTCTTGGTTATCTGCAAAAGCCTGAATGGTCCTTGAGCCTTCCAGCTCCTCCTCTGGGTGACAACATTTTTGTAATGAATGGAGCTTAGGGATCCCCTGCTTTGCAAAGCTGGAAAGCTTGAAGCCTGAGAACTGGCATGAAACTGGCATGAATTGATAGGAAAACAATGCAAATATTTCTGGAAATGCTTTCTCAAAGCATTTTACCTTCAACGAACCAGTGCTTTTGGCAACAGCAAGGCTGAGCTAGCTAACTTTGAAGTGTTCCCAAGCTTTCGACATGTCTCCATTCTCAAGCTTTCTTTAGGACCAATGTCTCAGACCTTTCATGGTTGACCTGTTACTTGTATTTGACTTTTTGTTTGATTTTTCTCCATGAATAAACCAGCTTTTACTACCTGGTTTGGAGACCCCAATGGTTAGGCTCTCTACACTCTTGTGGACTCAATAGCCATAAAGATGACTCAGTAGACCTCATCCTCAATCTGCTGAGGCAGAAGGCAAAAGCTGCTTTGACCACAAATATGAAGGATAAGTCTGGGGAGATTCCTCTATAATGCCCTTGCCCATTATGAATAAAAAGGAAATACTTCTGTTGGAAGAGTCAGTCCTGAGTATTTATCTTGCTATCAACTTTGATGAATGAAGTGCATTGAGCTTTCCACTGTCATGCCCAATCTATGTGAAAGGTTAGCTTTTTAAATGTTCCTGCCCTCTTCTTTGTTATATATTAAACCCTCATCTCTTTTATGTTGTTAGTCATGCATGCCTTCACTGTGAGAGAAGGACGGGATAGTTTCGAGGTAAAGAAACCGTTCGTTTTACTCCTCATCATCTACTCTTCATTCCTTTCCAAGAGCTGGAACACAATGACTCAAAGTTAAACCATTTTCAGAATGCTACCTCCTGTATCTCTGGAAATTTGAGAGTAGTGTGCTCTGGAGTCCAGTGACCTCTATTTTTTTCCACACCCAATGCATATTTCCTGACTCAAATATGGTCTCAGTGATTGACCACATTTCTTGTTCCCCCTCATTTTAAGGATCACCAGTTTTCTCCCTCTCTATCTCTCTCCCTGTGAGCAATCCTCTTGCAAAAACCATAGCTGATTAAGCTGAGCCTGATGAAAAATCTTTTTGAGGTCAATGGAAATATGCCCACAGTATTCAGCAGACTGTGTGAATCAGGCACATACTAGAATTGACTGGAAACCTTTGAAGGAAGTGGTGGGGTTTTTTCCTCTTTTTTTTCCTTTCCCTGTAAAATGTGATAATTCATTGTGGCTGAACCTTTTCTATGAACCTTTTGTTGGGAAACAGCATGCACCCCCTAAACCTGTAGTCCAGTCCAACTTCCACTCGACCCACTTCAAAACAGAATGTAAACTTGCTTTTTTTCTCTCTTAGATGTGTACTCAAACCATGAGGCTTTTCTGAGATGCGCCATTGTCAGACCTCTTTTCAGGACTTTTCCAACTTTATTTAAATAAACAATTGTTGCACTAGAGAAATTATTCAGTGGTTACAGCGCTCACCTGTAGTGGATGAGAGTGAAATTTAAGTTCCTGCTCTGAACTAGGTAGAGTAAGGCCTTCAACCTGGAATTTCCACATCACAGACAGATGTTCTCACCACTGAAATGCTGTGGGGTGATTTACTATTTTACCTATGTGTGAAAGATTTTTAAGTTTCCTGTGTCTCACTGCAGAGCAGGAAAACTTACAAAAGCACATGAATTTGCATGGGTTAGATAAACTCTTTTCTATGTAGTTCTGGTCCGTGTCTGGTGCAATACTGTATCCATTCTGCTACTGAAGTTTCCTTCTACAAAGACACTGGGGACAAGCCAGAAGATACTATTTAAGAATGAACTTCCCCTTCACTGTCAGCAGAACAAAGGTCCCAAAACTTTCTGGTGGAAGTCTAGCTGCAGTGACTGCTAATAATGACATAATTTTTGAAAGATGAGAGAATCTGTTGAATCCCATTAGCATCAACTGCATCTATAGGTGTATCTATGTAACGTATCCAACTAAGCAATTCCAACAACATCCTGCATCCAAGCACTCAAGCAAGCATTGAAATGCAAATGCCACAGCAGAGTGACGTCCCTGCTCAGCCTTCCCACAGCTCACATCTGGTACCACATCACTGCTCTTTGCGTGTGCAGTAGAGGGTATTTCTGTGCATGATGGGACCTGTTTATGTAAGTCTCCAAATGCCTTGAACAACAGGCATTAAACTTTTACATGAGCAATGTCTGCTCACCTGTCCTTCACCACCATTAAATAAAAAGTTAAAAATCCCTAATGATATTCTACCTGCTCTTTTACAAAGAGCACTTATTGCAGGTGAGTGGGCAGATAAAATGCAGGTAAAATCAGTCCTTAATTTTTGCTGTTGCTCGGGAAAGTGTGTTGGAAGATTTAATTTTAGTATTTCACACTTCAATGAGATTATAATTCTTTTGAAAGAACCGTGATAGATATAGATATACTGGAATACTACCTAGCATTTTCCAGCTGATTTTTTAGTATATAATGCCTCTGTCCACAAGCCGGTACATGAACTGGCTTTGACCTTCTCTGTCTCTGTCGGTACTCCAGTTTCAACCTCACTGAACTTTTAGCTTCCAACATCTTTTTGTTTTGTTTATTACAGGTGAATACAAGAGGAAAGATGTTGGAATTTTTGTGGGTTTTGTACAGATTTCAGTGTTTAACTGAGCCATCTTGCTTTAGTTTTGTTTGGTTATTTCCTGATCTTCAATTTCATCTTGCTAAGAACCCCTCTCGGCACATGCTATCATAATTACAAATTGCTCTCTACGGACAGACAGTGGTCACCAAAGAGCCCTGCCTCTGTCCTCACCAAAGCTGGGATTTAGCCTGTGCAGAAGGTCACTATAATTCCCATGTCCCCCAACTAAGCCCCAGGTTAAAGCTGGGAAAAATAAATAGAGTTTAGGCTTAGGACAAGGGTTATTTCTTCCAAAAAAAGGGCCGTGTCTCAGTGCTGACACCTACTGCACACTGCCAAATTTGTTGAAATTCAGGTGAAAATGCCACCCTCCCAGCAGTGTGCACAGCATGGGTTGTAACTGGGTCACAGCGGAACTCAAGGGTTGGGGTCCAGAGCTGCACCATCCCACGTCACCCTGAGCAAACCTACCCCACAAGCAAGTGATGGAGGGAGCAGAGTGGGAAGAGGAGGTCATGGTCTGGCTTCCTCCTCCTTGAACCATACATCTCCGGTCGCAAACTGGCTCTCATACTGAAGTGCCACAGCTCTACTGAAGCAAGCAGAGCTATGCTGTTTTACACCCATGAAGGTCGTATCTCCAAAGTAAACATCTGCAATTGGTGAAATCTTGTTTATCTCTGTGCATCAGGTGGGTGGTGGCCTCAGAATCAGACCAAGCACTGGTCACTGCTGTTGTCATGTAATATCTCCCACAGACCAACCTGACACAGTAAATCCCATTACATGTGCAATAGGAAGACACAGAAGAAACACTTTCCACCTCCAGCCCCAGTTCATTTAGGACAGTTGTGTAATTCAGCTTTCTTTTTGTGTGGAACCAGCCTTGAAACAGTTCTCATGGGTCGGAGCACTTTTTGGTAAATTCACAGCTGAAGGGGAAAAATCGGTCATAGCAATAACCTTAAAATAATACTCCTCCAACAGGGACGTCATGCTGCACACTTATCTCCTCACCCCAGACCACATCACATGCATTCAGATGTGTGTCGGAAGTAAGAACAGCTATAAACAGCATAATTTATGTAGGCTAGTTCACCTGAGGTCTTTAGGCCTGACTCTCATGCTAGTTACTCTCGTAAAACTCAACAGTATCTGAACAATAATAGTGTGATAGATCTGGTGCAAGAGAGAGGAGAATTAGGCCATTAGAGGTCTGATCACTCAAATTATGTAAAAGCTTATATTCACGTCTTAATGACAGGAAACTGAATGTGTAGGCACTTCTGTGGTTCAGGAAGTACAAAGCTCAGAAGCATCATCAGAAAATATACACAGGAAGGAGGATTGAAGTGGGTTCAAAGTCTGTTGGTAGAAAACAGAACTTCTTTTATTTTTTACCACTGTTTTTACTAAATGAGTTGTGGGGGGAGCATGGGACATGGTGGGGGAGGGGACACCTACCTCGTTAACTCTCTTGTTTTTCATAATTTAAAACAAGGGGATCTCCTTGTCACGCTGGCTGATTTTCCGGTGCTGAAGACGTCAATCTCTGCCAAGACTTATCAGTTTGCCATTACTATTTGGGGACTCTGGGAAATTCTGCCTATTTATTGGAAATAAATATTTATGGAAGAAACAGAAAAGCCAACCTGTGAGCTTTTAATATAGCACCCACAGACTCCTAAAAGGATACCACTGCTTAAGAAAACGGACTGTTTTTCCACAAGAACACCTACTGTAGAAGAGAAGTGACACTGTATTGTGGTCAAAGAGATACTGATTTTTTAACTCCATATTTTCAGATGTTTTTATCATACCACCAAAGTGATATTTGGGCATGATACTGCCCAAATTTGGAGTGATATTGCTTGGGCATACTGTCAGCCCTAAAGTGAATTTTGTTGCTGTAAAAGGTTTTGTGACATACTGTTGGATATTTACATTAACCTGCGAGGGCAAGAAGTTGCAAGAAGGTAGAACTGCTTTAAAAAAAACCATGAACAGATGCTTTTTAAAAAGTACATATTTTTTATAAAAATATGGTTTTCAATAATTTCTGTATTAAAGACAAATATAAGCATTGTATAGCTGAGTAAAAATTTCAGTTGTTCAAATGTTTTAAATAGGGTGGGATTTTTTTCATGACATCTAACTTTCAGATATTGAGCTGTATAATATACGCTTATACAGTACTTAGCACAATGTGTCCTGATCTCACCATGAACATCCAACCACTGGTGTGATAAAATAATATAGATTTTCTTTGAAGTCCTGCAATAGAATTTAATAGAGAAGTTTATCTCTGCTGTGGAGCTTAATGAGCAAACTCATAAAATGTGGAGACGTGTTATAATTCTCTATTACAGTCCCTTAGATTTTATGTCATTTTTACCAGGGACTGTTTTATTTCTTGTTTTAACTATTAATTTAACTATAGTTAAAGTCTATTGGGCTTCTCTATGAGGTGGATCATTTGACATTTCAGCAGCAACATCAAAAGACTTGCAGGGAAATTCACCAACGTGAATTTCCCAGTCTCAGCAAGTTTCAGCCAACCAAACAATGAGTTTCAAAGCTACCACTGGGTTAAGTGGAGCCAATACTTTACCCTGGTTTTGATACCTGAATGTGTAATTTCTTCGCATATGAAACTCTAGAGAAGCTTTCTAAATGTGACCCCATGCAAATCAAAATCTAAGAATGTTTTGATTACGTTTTGTGAACTGAAACTGCTGAGTTTCACATCTCTCTTGATTTTAAGCTACAAAACCGGGGAATTTTCCTGTGTAGGTAATTAAGAAAACTTGATATTTCAACTTCAGAATTATTTTTTGACATTGTCCATTCTATTCTGTGCCAATTATCAAGCCTCAAAACTCATATTTGTTTGGTACTCATTTTAGGACAAAAGGCCGGGAGAACTTTTATAGAATGGAAAAGTCCCAAAAAACACTGGAAAAAAATTGTCTTTTTCTCCCTCAGATCAGACACAGCCAGATTTTCCTGAGCTTTAACAATGGCCTTATGCACTGGAAACCCCTCTGTAATGTTTTCTCTTCAATGAGTATTTGGAAGAAATTTCATTGACTGAAAATGTTCCAGTGTCTTTTAACGTCACAGTGAAGAGTTTTCATATCACTGACCTTAGGTATTTAATTACATTATTTGGCTACTCACCTTTTTTATTTTTGAGGGGCACAGGGTATAAGTAAAGTATGAGTAAATCTGTCAGGATTGCCCAGACTGTGGCAAAGGCAGTTCTCCTGGGGCCTCATCTGCTACCTTGAACTCATGACCTTCTTTCCCCTCAAATTGCTACTTTTACTGGAATTCTTAGCCACTAGGCATGACGTTAAGAGGTAGTTAAGAACAAGTCAAATTCCTGTTTACAACCTGAGCAATTCTGATAGAAGCTCAGAAATTCTGCTCTCTGGGAATTCTAATAGGTCAATATTTATTTCCGTTCCAAATTAGGGTAAAACAAAACAGCAAATGGAATGAAGTATGGTGAAACGTCACTTCAGTACCACTTAGACATTTATATGACCATAAAAGCTTTGTTGGAGGGGACTCTGGAAGTTATCTGTCCAACCTTCTGCTTGAAGCAGGACAGTCATCAGCATGAGAGCAGGTCAGCTGTGGCTTTGTAGCTAAGACTGGAAAAACTCTGTTGACAGAAGTATCATTTGGTCTGAGATGATCAATAAGAAAAGTAGTTTGTGTACGTTGTACTTTAGTTTTCCATTCTTGGGTAGGCTTTATCTCCCATGACTGAGGGCTCCTGAACAGTGGAAAGACTCAATCCAGCAAGAGTGATCATCCTAAATGGGCCGATGGGAACTCGGATCTCAAGCGCAGCAGCAAGAAGAAAAATTGTGTCCTGGCCCAAATGTTTCAATTTGCTTGACAAACAGATGTCCATCACAGATTTTTTTTTAAGAATGATGTTTTCTGATGAAACTATTTTCCATGCAAAATTCTGCACTGCACTGACTAAAAGGCCAGTGCTGAACAATGCTTCTTCAAAATTAAAATGTTAAGAAACATTAATCTTAACACAGATTAAGTAAAAAAAACCTAGGGAAGGAAATGTGAAAAAATAAATCAGGTGAGCAACTAGCATATTGAAAGTCAGCAAACAAAGGAGTTTTGACTCCTACTCATGAACATTTAACTGATCACCAAGATGGTTTGCTATTTTTATATATATTTAACGTGGGAAACTTCCTTGGAAGTATGTGGGTGTTGCCAGGGCCTCGCTGGGCCAGGTAGCTCAAGTTTACCTTCCTTTCCACTTCTACTTGCTACCCTGACTGTGGTGTCCCACAATTTCCCATGCGACGAGTTGTTTCAGATCCTTGTCATATAATCTGAGAAGTGAAACCCCCATCACCTGACCCAAACACCTTGTGTGAGTTCTGCTGTTCAGGTTGAGAAATAAGGCCGGGAGGAGCACATGATGACACTCTGTTGTGGTATGTGTGCACCAGAACAGCCCTCCTCCTGTTCTTTGCTCCACTTCCCCACTCTTCCCTTTCATGATATATTAGTCATCAAATCATGAGTGAGAGAAATTTCCAATTCGTGGTATTTCAGTCCTCTAGCACCAAGGGGAATGTGAAAATGACACCAGTTTGCAGCACCTGTTGCTTCAAACACACATTGCAAGTTGTCGAATAGCCCTCTCTCCCTCTCTCTCTCTTGCTTTTTGGCCAAGGTTACAAACTAATGAGCACAAGACTGCCAGCAAAAGTGCTGACACAATCTTCACATTTCATGGGCTAATGAGGTAGAAAATAATTGTCTGATGACATAAATTAATTAGTAGTCACAGAATTTTGAAAACAGACACTGTATATTCCTGTGATTTAATCAGGCTAGGGTGACCTCCAAGGATTTATTTTTGAAATGAAGGGGTACAAAGCACGGGAAAGCAAAAGCACTGGCAGAACTTTGATGCAATTTTTCCATTAGTGTAATTGACTGAGTTTATCATGGCAGTCAGAGAAGGAGGTGACAGCCAGAGCTGCCTCTCTGCATGTAGCCAGCTCTTCATGCTACGGAGCACCACTGTGTTGCACCAGAAGTTGCTGCTTCTCAGCGTGGCAGATAACGAGCTGCATGTCACCTTCCTCGCCACCCTCGCAGTATCACTGTGCAGCTGAGTCTGCAAACACATCTGAGATCTTTTGATAGGGGTGGCTCAGGCTGCAGCTCTGACTCTGCTTGTGGAAGAAGCAAGGAATAGGGGAAGGACAGCACAAGGACCTGCAGGAAGCCTAGACCCACAGATATTTTATGTTCCTGTACTCGGTCACTTACTATGTATCTAATATAGTTATTTGCTATCTGGGAGAGGAAACTGAATACTGCTTGCCCTAGAGGGATGTAATGGAGATAAAATTCATGATACTGAGGTCCAAGTAATTGCTTAGGTATCTACAAACAGCTTTGGAATTGGGAACGTCATACAGAAACCTATACCTTGATCCAAATTCGCAGTCAGCTTCCACCCTTTCTGTTTTCCCTAATCACCTATTTTACTCCATGTACTCCAATGCATTCCTGCCAGTGCAAGTCAGGTGGAACTCACTGTGAATACAGGATGACTTCAGCCTTATGCAATTTATGCTTTTCTACCAACCGTCTAACTTTGAATCCTGCCATCTGATTGTTTTCCTGTATTTCCACTATCCATATCCAAAGCTGGCTAAAGTATCTATGCAGGACAGCCATAATTTTCCTCTGCTACAGAAGCACATGGGATATTCATGTGGGAATCCTTCTACAAGGTACAACAGGACCAGTGGGTTTGAGTGCGTGCTCAGTTCCAGAAAAAACTCCAGATAGAAGCGTCTTGTAGGGAAAAAAAAGCTGAAGCATCATTTCTTTGCCTGTGGGTACAACCCTTCTGTTATGGCTCAAGGACTGGCCCAGGGTTCCTGTGAGAATGGACAAGAACGAACTATGTTTGAAGTGCCAAATTTAATGTCAGGTGGAGAGTGAGTTCACCTGGTAGAGGTTTTTAGGTGAAATACCCTTCTAGTATTAAAAGATATGTTGAAAGCATATAGATGCTTACAGCTTTGCTATATTTGTCTGCACCATCAGGTTTCAGCATACCTTAAATGCTCCAGCACATGATAAGGATGAAAATGCTGGTAGATGTAAGATCTTGGAATATTTATTTGTCTGTGAGAGGAATCACAAGAGCTGATCTTCAGTGGAGCAGAAGCTGCAAGAAGCAGCACAACTGACCATCCTGCCTTCAGCCTGGCCAATACACACACATGAAGATGAGCTTACTTTAACCATTTTCCTGAAGAAGCTTCTTGGAGCTTTCTTAGGGCATTGATGTCACTGCTGCTTTCTTGAACAAAAAAATTCTTCCAGGCCCAGCCTGTGCAAGGAGTGTGTTCTACAGGGAACAAATCCGACCTTCATGTGTCATCCAACACTCCCTCAGCAAGTGACTTCTACTCCTCCAAACCCTTCTCTCACTCACCACAGTAGGACTTTTCACTGACCATCTCCATGTTGGAACTGGGCACTGGTCTGTGTATTGTCACACCCAGTGGAGGAACGGGGACTCTCACAGGTATTTCAGTGCACGTATGGGCATGTTGAACATTTCAGATAATTTCTAATTAAAAATTGGTGCCTGTGGGCATTGCTAGGAAGTTGGAGGAGAAATCATAGCTGCCTTCATGCCGATTTGCATAACAATGCTTATAACAGCCTTGGGCTGTAATTTTGCTTTTCAAACTCTGCATTCCCCATTCCTTCCACAATTACATGGAAACCCATTTTCCTCTTTGTTCTTTTGTGGTCCTGCCACCCTGTGAAATGAGTAAAACTCCTTGTTGGCTGAAGAGCTCTGAAGAGTAGTTGAAATCAATAGTTTTGAGCATCACCAGTGGCAGCCCTGATGCTGGGAGGGGAAATGCTGTGTTCTGTCACATGTGCTCAAGGAAAGGGAAGAAAGATAAAGGGGCTGCTGGTAGGAACTGGCGGAAGCCCATGGGCACGTTGCAGAAGGGAAGGGTGTTGTTCTGCAGTTCTGCAGTTCTGCAGTTCTCTTGTTCATGCCCTTGAGCATGAAATGCCATTTCCAAGAGCAGTTCTGTGAAGCTGTGTATCTTTTCTCCTCCACTTGGGAGGGACCGGTGCCCTTCTGACCTTGACAAGGCACAGGAAAGCACTGGAGCCAGGGGTCTGACTGTCACTCCTTCCTCTCCTCCCTCCCTTGTTTTGGAACATAGACAAATGGCATTGTGCAGCACCCACTACGTTACTGCCATTGGTGCTGGCAACCAATATATAGGTAGCTCAGGCTGATATTTGAGAGACTTGCATCCTCTTATCCTAAGGAATTGATGCAAAGTTATAATCCAGCCTCAGGGAGAGTAATAAGGCAGTTTCCCCAGGTCAGACTTTTGAAAGAGACAGTTAGCAGCGTCAGATTCTGAAGCAGCATTCAGCTCAGTCTTTCCCCTGCTGATTAGTCCTTGCTGGTTTATGCTCACTCCTCTTTAGCATTGCTTCATGCATTCCCTTATGGCCTTCGCTTCCCTAAGGAATAGAAAGGGACTAAGTGATGCTACTGGGAACACACTTACCAACTCAGCCCTAAAACTGCAAACATAACCATATCCACGTCAGTACAGATGTGCACTGTTTCCCTGGTCAGGCAGACAGAGTGAATTAGGTTGAGAAAGGGAGGATAATGTTTGGTGTCATACACCATAACAAGCTGGGGGGGACGCAGCCCTGTTCCCGTAGTTGTCTGCACAGCCGGAAGGATTCAATGCATTGCATGGTATAAGAGCCTGGTCTGCCTGGTGAGTGCTGGTGAATGCTCTGGCTCCCAGCTGTAAATGCACATTCGACAGTGCCAACTGATACCCCGTGCTACTCTGTTATGCTGCTGGCTGGGTTTCTGCCATATATTACTATCACCAGCAGAGGATGAGAAAATTTTCAAGAGTAATTCAAGATTTCATGCACCTCTCTATTAGGCCTGATATAAGCTGCAAATCTCATCTGAGAACCTGTTATTCCTGTAACATAAAGACACACTTTATTTCTGGAGGAATCCTATTTAAGAATCAAAAAGATGCTTTGTTCACTGCTTTCAGAAATGAAGATGTGATAGGAAACTGTGACAGGTTCCTGGCAAGCCTTTATTCTTTCTAGCTAGATCTGTACTCCTAAGCATTTATGTGGCTTACAGTTCTTCTACTGCTCAGAACAGACAAATGTCACAACTTATATACGAGGTTCACTGAGCTGCTCCCCTCCCCAGCACCATCACTGCAGCAGCTACGCACTCAACAGCAGGACATAGAGACACCTCTCCTGTGTAAGACCCACCTGCCAGGCACGGCTGATGACACAGCCCTTCAGCTTCATCTCAAAGGTTTGTGGTGGTGTTCTCTACACCAGCTGAGGACTGCGACATTAGACAGATTTGGGGATGGCAACTTCTCACCCCTTCTTCTCTGCAGCACGTGACCCTATGTGCCAGGAGTGTACCCTCCAGTGCGTGCCTCATTATGTGACTCAGTACTAGAAGCCTTGTAATTTGAGGCTGGTGGACAATGGGGGATCTGCTCCTGCGGCCCTAAAAATTAACCTTGGTTAAATAATACCCCTGTTTTTAACCTCTGCATGGAGGCTCAGGAGTCCTATATTCCGATTGCTATTCCTGGCATGGCCCTAGACTTCCTCTGTGACCTTGCACAGCTCACGTAGTCTCTCTCTGTCTCAGTTTCCTCATCTACTGAACAGGAATACTATCACTTCTCCATCTCTGAGTGGCATTGAGAGACAAAATGTGCTCTGAATGTAGGCTGGGACAAAATACCGCAGTTATCATCCTAGGGGAACTTGTAATGGGATGATGGTAAAATTTTCTTTGAAAATACTGGCTCAAACACTTCTCCTCTGATTTGGATCACTGTTTGAAAGGTGCCACTTTCTCTATCTTCTCCATGGTTTTCAAGCCAGTTTTATCAACAAGTACCCTCTCTACAATAGCTCTGTTAATCTCTCCCTTGCCTGTTCATGGGATTGACATTTCAGAATCTCATGTGTGCAATTCGCAATTGCTTTTCATGGAGGAGGGGGAAACCCCTTTCAGTCTGAAGAAGTGTGTATGCAAACTCCATTGAGATGGTCTAGAATTTACTATCTCCCACCTGTGCAAGGTCCAGAGATGAATCTGAAAGGATATCACCTTTATTAACCTTTTGGCTAACGAAGATTCCATTGATCTAAATATTTTATTCTTGTCTGTTTCTGCCTGAGAACATAAAGCTGATTCTTTCTCTGGGCAGAAAGGAAGGTTGTTATTTGAAGGCTTTCTTTTTTTCTTCAGTAAAAATGTCTCCAAATTATTTTTCTTTGGAACGTATTTCTTTTTCATCTCCCAGTAAAATCCTCCTCAGTTTTCCAATAACCTTCATGAAGTTCTTTTTTCCAGTCACCCATTTAACCATGTGTTTATTTTTCTCATGATACACCATTGTCTTTTCATAGCTACTGTCTTGGCATGCAAGGTCTAACATAAAGATTTTTATTGATCTGCTTCTCTCAGTGTATCAGGTGACATCTTAATCTAACCAGATTTCTCCTATTTTGCATTTCATCTGTGTCAGCAAAAAACAAAAACAACCTTCCTACCAACACACGCAGTTGTACTCCCAGCTCTGTTCCTTGCTAATGCACATTTTCCATCTCACGTGTAATTTATTGCATCTAGTGTTTTGGAAAAACTATCACCGAGCCATAGGAATTACTGTGAGAGGGAGAAGGTCTTTTGGTTAATGGACTGGACTGTGGATACAGGAGATTTGGGTTCTGTCCTTTGCCTGTAATTTCTTGCGTGACCTTTGGCAAGTCACTGTCTGGGACAGAAAACATGTAATTTGTGATCTGTTTGTATGGTGCCTGTTTCAATAGACCTGTGGCCTCAGCTAAGGCCCATTACAGTAGAATAACCAACAAAACAGTCCAGGGGTGCAGCTAATTAGAAGCCTGGGCAATAGTAATGCCACAAGAAATACATAACGGTATTTTTTTAGGCAGGGCTCAGATGCTACTAAGTGGTAATCTGAGGCTTCACTTCCTTCAAGGACAGTGCTGTGTCACTCAGCAGAGAGGAAAGGGAAGTTTGAGAAAGAAGTGGCCTTTATCACACAGAGGATCAGCCCCTGGATCCTGCAAGCAGGAGCAGACTGGTGTGTCTGTGCAACGCAGCTTTCTATGGTACACAATCAGTTCCACTGCATCGCAAGTCAAATGGTCTATGGTGTTAACTGGAGGTGGGGTTGGCCCCAAAACAAGAATTCTCTTTCACAAAATAGAGAGGAAAAAAGAAGAAAAGAAAAAAGGTACAAGGCTTCAAAAGCAGTTTTCATTCTGTAGTGAAGGTAGGAAAAAAGAAACAGAAACCCACAATTTTTTTCCCCAAAATGTTTATGAGGACAAGAACCAAGACTAGGCATAAATATTCATTGGGGCATTCAGGTATGACAGCAGAGTCAGAGATTCAGGTGTCAGTTTAGCTTGATTTGAAGAAGGCATTTGAATTGTGGTCTTCTCCAACTGAAGTGAGTGCCCCAAGCACTGGCCTGTCACTTAACATCAGTCTCTCTCTTCCTTTCTCACTTTTCCTCGTCCACCTGAACTTAACCTGTGAAACAGCTTGGCTTTAACCCCAGAAACTGTTGAGACCAAGTCTATCTGGCTGTTCTCCTTCAGAGTGAAGAAGGCCTCTGTTCTTGGCACAGGGATGTCCATGTTTTGATTCACTCTTCATTGAGTCCTGGTCAGTCCCTGTGTCAAATAGTGACAACTGTGAACCCCTCTTGCTGTAACTACACTGTCAATGTGGAGTGCCAGTGCAGATTGCATGGGCATGTAAAAACCTCTTAGGCTAATTAAAGGGAATGAGACATTTCACTCTCTAATTAGGGATTGTCATGAAGAAGTTCATGTATGTTTTTATCAGATCTGCAGTACCTCATCTCCCTGACTCCAAAGGTATGTTTTCTTGAATATGAACATAAAATGTGCAGTTCTTACCCTGAAACACCTGTCCAAATTAGATATGACACAGTAAGGCAATAACTGGAATAACGCAGTTTTGAGAGGCAGATTTTGATGCTCCTGCTATATTTCACTTTCAGTCAAAAAAGTACTCAAAATGGAGGCCTACAAGGGAAAAAGTCTGAAAAAGGAAAGCGAGTTTGAGGAACAGGAGGCATCTGAGGAAAATGCCAGCCACTGGCAGAGGCGTCAAAAAAGTACAACGTGGTGGAGCTGTAACAAGACTAGCTGATAGGGGATAGAAATTGATGGGGATAGAAATGTGATTGTGAAGCCACAGGCATCAGTAGTGAGAGCTGAAATTTAGTACCGTACAGAAGGTGGCTAGAGTCCATTAAGGCACTTCATGTTCGGTGCTGTAGTAGAAGGTAATGATCCTGGACAGATATTTCGCCTAGAAAGGAACTGTCTATAGCCAGGGACATGAGAGTCTGAGATGCCAGGTAAGAGGATCTAGCAATCCCCCATCTGTCCTTAGTAGCCTGATTCATTAATTGGTCACTATTACCTCACTGAACAGAGTTCTCTCCTGGGCTCACCTGTGGTTAAGACCCAACACTAAAGTGCATCTGTGGAAGGCAGAACCCCTAATAAATGTTTGACCCGGTCAGCCTGGGTGAGTTCCTTTTGGCCATACTGCTGTGCATAAAACTGTTCCTCTGATTCTAAAATGTACTAATTCATCTAAAACCATTTTCCAAGCACGCCTTTCAGTGATTCTTTTGTGGTTGTCATGGTGATGGGCCAATTGTCCACAGAGAAAGGAACCCATTTGACCTCAACCAGAGAAGTGCTCTCCTGTAGCTCTGGCCTACAGTCAAGTCAGTTCCTGACTTATTAGCAGGCGTTCTGCAGTACTTGTTTGAGATGGATCTTATTTCTCAGTATCAATCATAGATGAAAAAGAAGCAGGACATATCAGTGGGATAAGTGCTCTGGCACTGCCAACACAGAGGTGACACTACGGGGTTTAGTCTTTTACTTCCCGTGCTATGAGTAAATCACTTTGGTTATCAGCGTGCTCCTCTCTCAGAAAGGAAAAGAAGCTTTGCGTTGCTCAACAGTGACACCATCTGACTGGTGAAGGGCAGCAGTAATGGAGTAAATGGATGATGGGAGCGTGAGAGGGGGACAGACCTTGATGAAAAGGAGGACAGGTTCTGCTAGAGGAGGCAAGGATCAAAACTGCAAAAAGTATGAATGTGCCAGTAGGACAATAGTGTTTTATACATATTTTAGTTGTGCTAGGGAAGACTAGTACATCCCCCTCAACATTTTCCCACCGAGTCTTCCAAGAAGGAGTAGCACAACTCCCAAAACAAAAACTAGTTTTGCTCTTAAGACTTCTGAAATCTTCAAAGTCACTGGTGCATTTTAAGTCAATGCTATCATGGACAAGGCCTCACATGAGAAGGTTACAAGAAAGAGGGTTAGATAGACAAATACCTCAGTTAGTTGAGTGACAAATGACTGTTGTGTCACTGAGAGGATCAGTCAAGTGAATTTAAGCACGTATTTGATAAATAAGTTAACAGACTTTAACCGTATACAATTCTCTTAGTGCACTCGGATTTCCACACTGTCTAAAGTGTGTTTCATCTGACCAAAAATAGCTACCTCCGAGCCTGTTGTCTAGATTCAGTGGAGAGAAACGAGTGTTTCTGTAGCATAATTCATTTAATACGTAAATGTGAGATGACAAAAAATCAGGTCAGACGGCTCATGTCCTAGAAGTTCGTATTTCTTTCCTTTGACTACCAAGAGAGCTTAGTGGGACCACTGCAGATTCAGATGAGATTCAGCATATCTGTAGAGAGGAAAAATGGGTGCTGATTTCCCGAAGCCTGCATTCATAGATACTTCACAGGTCTATATCAAACTAACCCTTTTCTTGCCCTGTTGGTTGAACAACCGTTTGCAATTGGAGAACATGAGATACATTTGCAGACTGAATCTTCTGTTTTTGTTTTGGCCAAAATAAATGCAGATCATGTGTTCTGAGACCACTCTGCAATGCTAAACCAAAGTGCATCAACTGGAAACAATTGGAAGATTCATTTTGAAAGTGCATTGCTGCTGTGGACTAAAATGCTGAGGTCTCTAACCACAAAATTTATCGTGTGCTACAGACACCGTATCACCTTGTCTTGTGGCTAGCACTTGTTTCTGGACCTGTCATCTGACTGATTGACTATGTTGCTCCCAGATCTGAGTGCGCTTCGGGCAAGGTATTTCTTTGTTTGCTCACTAAATGCTCATGGATTGGAAGAAGGAAAAGCAATGCCATAAGAATACTTCAAGCAAACACACGAATTAAGTCAACATCAAGAAAAGTGTGGTGTGTTTCACCGTTTTTTTGGTATGGTGACTGCTCTGAAAAGAGTAAGAGAAGGAATTCAGGTAGAACAAAACATTTCAGGATGGAAAATATTTTGTTTATTTTGGGGGGTTCTTTAACCTGTCAAAGCTGTCTAGGTAGAATTGAAGTAATCATACCAATGAATTTTGGAGGATCCATTTCTTTTTCTCGTCATTTTTTAGTCTGCACTGTTAATTCACCAGTCTGACAAAATAGTAAATTGATGCAACTTTGTCCCTTTCAACAGCTCTTGGCTTTACAATTAAGTAGAGCACAGATGTACATTTCATTTCTTTCCTAACAAATTTGGTGACCTTTTTTAATACATGGATGAGAATCAAGCCCTGTGCACAGTCCAAAAACAAGAGTTCATTAAAAGGTCCTTCACTTTCACACAGTCCTGTTGCAATTGTTTTGCCCTCACATGGCTGGAGGCCTTGTAGGAAGACATCAGTGTTGCTACCAAAGAAGGTTTCCAACTGGGGCAGATCTGCTCTTGCTTTTTTAGGAATACAAAACAGGTCAGTGCCCTTCGGGTTATGAGTCCAGTCTCTTGCTATTGCAAACAGCCACACCGTATGTCTTTCCTAAAGTATTTTCCAAAGTCCTCAGGTCAAGATCAAGCATAAGTTATTTGTACTCCCTGTCATATAACATTTCTCTGAGGTCACTGTGGTAGAGAAATGGCCAATGGAGTTGACCGTTAGCACTTTGAAGAAAAAGACTAATTAATGGCTATTACATTCCAGTTCTTCTAAGCTCATCAGAAAATGAGAATGAGTCTTGGAGAAGACTGCCTGATAATAACAGGATTCTCTACAAAGACAAGTTAACTTGGAGAAAGGAGCAGAGATAAAAATAACACAGGAATTTCACTTCACATTATATCTTGATCCTGACTGAAGGGTCAGCTGTGCCAGAGAAATAGGAAACATGTGGACAGCACAGTGTCCAACAGATTTGAATATTCGGTTGCCTTTACTGTCCCAACTCTGCCAGCGCATGCCATAATCACTCAATGAGTGTCCCAAGTACAAAGAGGTCCAGGAAACTTAGGCAGCTTTCTTATCTCTCTGATAAGCTCTGGCACTGTCCCCATTGCAGATGATTTCCTTGCAGATTTCTGAACATATTAAACAAAAGAGAAACCCAGCTGGTCTAACTCCAGCAAATGCACTGACACAGGATCTTCCTCTCACTCATTGGGATATCCTGTTGGTAGTAGCTGTCAGTCAGATGTTACTAAATTCAGGTCACAGTCCAGTGAAAAACAATTACAAATGTTTAATACATGATACTTCACTCAGTGTCTTCAAACATTACAGCTGTGCACACATTCAAACAGAGACTGATAGTGTTTGTGGAGAAGACGAATGTCCTGGCAGAAAGACGAAGCACCAACTGTTTAGGCTTCTGAAGTCAACTATACATTACAGTCCATTCAGCCTTTAAGGCTGCATAGTGCAATCATTCTTTTAGCAATGTCATATTTTCCCCTCACAAGGAAAGGAAAAAAAAAAGCCCTTCAATATTAGCAGAGCTTCCCTATAAACCACTGTGGCAATTTTTGACTGTGCTGCACACTGCAATATAGAATTAGGCCCAGAGCTGAACAAACCCTTCCTGAGCAGACAGAATATTCACCAGATTTATGACATATCTGGACTCAGTGCTACAAGTCTCAGTGAAAAGCCAGGAGCTATTTTGCAGGAGATAAGGATAAAGGTGGGGAAGGAAGTTTTATCCCCAAATTTGCCCCAAACCTTGAAGAATGTACAGTCTAATTGTAGTCTCTTTTTCTGTTAAAAATAACAATTAGTCTTTACATCAAGTGGTTCATTGTAGGTGTACAGAGGGTTTATCTCTAGCTTACTTGGTGTATGGAATTAGAGAGAGGAGCTGTAGGACTGATTGTTTCAATCACCTGCCACAGTCCCTTTTTCTCTTGATGTTACTTTTTGGGAGTGTTGCTGTACTAAACAGGAAAGAGTCCGCCTAAGTTTCTGGATGTATTTGTTTTTCTTTAGAAATAAGGTTGAAGCTCTGAAAAAAGTTTATTTGGAGATAAGAGCCCCTCTAGGGAATGGCAGAACAATCAAAACCTTTTCCACTCTCTCTTCCACTAAAACACCACATTTGAGCTAGTTGCATTAAATTCAGGTTTTAAAAAAAACCAAGTTCCTTCCTGAACTAGAAACACATAGAAACACATAAAACACTGGGAGCAAGATTTATTGGCTATTTACAGACTACTTTACATTCCATTTTCTCCTGGCAAATCCAAGCAAAGTAATTGTGTTGGCATGTACATGCATGGCCTTGTTTGCAAAAGGTATGGCCACATATCCCTGTGCAGCTCGTTTGATCGTTTGATTTGTTGGTGCACCCTTGTTGTACTAGAGCTGACTGATGAAAAAAATCCCAAGATATTGCTGGAGCCTCAATTCACTGTTGTCCTGAGTCAGATGGAGAGTGTTCTGGCAACTTTTCCCAAAATTACATGTTCTGAAACTATTTCACTGCAATGTTCTGACTGTTTAGATTTATCACTACCATCCCAAAAGCTGAAACCTATGACAGAAAAGGAGGTTAAAAAGTTGAAACACTGCATTTTTATGATTTCCTATGACATTTGAAATAAGTCAATGTTTTCGCAGAAACTTCTGATCTTTTTCCCATGGAAATCTCTTCTTTCGGAAAGTTTTCCATTAGCCCCAATAGCAGTAAGCTCAGTGTCCAGCTCACATACGGCAATATTTCCTTTACATGTACACTCATACTTGCCTCTATCTCCCTGCCTCTATGTATAGATCTGTTCATTTGATAGGCCTCCTAAACAAGTGGGTTAGTTATTAGATAGGTAGTCAGGAAACCAAAGTTTTGGTTTTGTCACTGACTTGCCATATAATTTTAGCTGCCACACATTTCCCTTCGAACCGTTGCACGAGCTGTTTGTTTAGACCTCAAGCTCTTCAGCACGGGGCCTTTCCTTTGTTGCCCAATAGGTTCCTGGCCTATAGATGGGGACTACAGTCTTGTTTTGGCCTCTCACCACCATTGTCCTACAAATAACTATGTGTATTTTGACTGATCTCTTCCCAGTGTTCTGCTCCTAGCAGCACTTGTCTCTAGGCTTATTATGTTTTAAGCTTCTCATGATATTATTTAGATGATAACTTAAGCTTTTTCTTCATTTTTTCCCATTTTGACCTGTGAGTACATCAGTCTGGCGAGTCTGTATTGGTGTCTGTGGGGTACAGAGTTCTTGCAAAGGTATCCCCTCGGTGCAAACAGCAGCTCCCGCATGCAGCAAGTGCTGGAGAACTACAAGGAGAGGGAGTGCTTTCGGGACTGATGGGACAACAGGGGCATTCTCATTCTCTGAGAAGTCATAAGTTTTTTGTCCCTTTTGTGGTATCCCTGCCAACCCATTATTTTCTCAGCTTCTAACCAGGCCCTTCATTCAGCTTTTTCTGTAGATATATGTTTGCCTACTTTGCTGCCACGCTGTGCATAGTGCTCCAGGAACAGGCACTTTCAGGTGCTCTGTAGCACTACCTGTAGCAGTCATTGAAGAAGCAGCCATCGCACCCACACGACCCAGATGTCTGTGCTGCCAACTTCCAGGCAGCCTCTGCACAGAGAAGGGGATTCTGTTATCCCTGGGAAATCACAAGCCATTTCAGCGTGAGCACTTCTCAGAGCCCGACAACCTCTCTCAACCTTGATTGCATGCCTTCCCTGCAGCAAATGCAGGGCCTGGTTACATGAAGGAACAAGCAGGTCTGTGAGCAGTAGAACTAATACAGCACAGTTTCCCACCCATTTGTGCCACCTAGTTGTCTCCTCTGACATCTAGCAAAGTCTGAGCTTGGATCCTTGCTGTTCCCCACTGCTGGGGCACTCACAACATCACTTTTCTGGGCATAATCTGGTGTCTAATAAAGCCTGAATTAACAGAACAGCCTGCTTCTCAGTTGGGTGCACACATAAGCTGCATCTATACTAATAAATGAAACAATACTAGGGAATGTTCCCAAGCACTGGAACTTGACCAACTATGCTGTTAAATTGTGAGAATATTGGCTGGCATAGCCAGCCAGAGAAAACTAGCACTCCTTTAAACAATTCCCAGGAACTGCTTAGGAGTTAGAAAAGGCCATGGTCCACCAAAATAGGCACTTGGACATGGTCACCTTTTTGGGAGGGTAAGAGACTTTAACAGTATGGAAACCTTTCTGTGCCAATTGGCTTCAGGAGCAGAGAACAGTATGTTTAATTCACTACTGTAGTTGTAGCCATAGTCTATTTTTGCTCCACCCAGTTTCTGATTTTCATAACACTTGTGAGAATATAATGTCTTTGAAATGACCTTGTTTTTATTATATTGAATTGAACTGACTGGTAGAAAGATGTGCATCCACATCCCTAAGCACTTACCCACCAGCACATGCATACACTCGTACAAACTTACATATGTAACATGTGCATGCATATACATCTATACATGCACATACTTAAACACATACATGCATTGAAAGAATTGGAAAATGTAAATGTCCTTTCTTTTCTAAAAAGTCTTGCAAAAACTTACAAAATCTTATCACAGCTCCCTGTACATCTGTGGTTGAGAAAGAATTTCCCAAGTCTCAGGGCAGTGATCGACAGTATTTCAGGGGAAGTTTTGTCCTTTTTTAAAGTAGGAGATGAGGTTTGTTTCCTAGGATCAGCTGGAATTTTCTATTTAACAAATTTTTAAATGGTCCCAGACATTGCTGGGACACACTGAAACTCTTGGTCCCCTGACTGGTGTAGGATGTCAGAGTCTTGTCTTGTGCTGTTTGGAGCTGGAGGAGCCATTGCTGTGGATGCTTTTGGGCTAAGCACCTGTGTCAGGGTCCCTGGTGGATCTGAGTGCCTGGTCTGGGTGGTGCAGAGAGCCCTGTCTAGCCCTGTACATCCCTGGGCAGAGAGCTCTACACCGTCAGGTGATTCACCAGCAACCAGGAGGAGCCCAGGGCAATGTCATATGCCTCATTTAGGCTGTGCAAGTTCATACAGGGCTGTAAAAATAACTGGATAAGATTTACAGACCCCAAACCAGGCATGGATGCCATGTCTGTAGAAAAAGCAGAAACTTAATATCCGAGAGAGCTTCCAATGAGATAAGTGAGCTAAACCAGTTGAAACTCAGTTGGCCCATTTACCATGACTAGATCTTTCTCTGTCTTAGCTGTATCAGGAATTGTTCTGAGAATCCTGTGTTGTGCTGATTTGGTTTGGAGGTCACCAGTTTCACAGGCTCACTCTCGGTTATGTTAGGCTCAGTGAAGTCAAAGACTCCTCAGCCAGCTTGTGTGCATATAATCACTCTGCAAAAACCAGGTCTTTCTGTGGCTTTTGGGATTCCTTGGAGCCTGCATCAAGGATAAACCTGAACAAAGACGTAAGGAAAGATTTCTCGGATTGGGTTTAGATTGCTCAAACTCATCAGGCTGCAGTGAGGATTTTGTCCCTGAGCCCTTTTTGTTAAAAAGTAATAACCTGCACTGTGAAGAAAATACAATGAATTTCCCCACTTACTGTTTTTGTAAGCAAATCAAGTTTTTTAAGGCAAGTTAATGATAACCTTTCCTCTACAGGACTCAGCCCTGAAGACACCAAGTTGGAACAGATGGGTAATGTGCTGGTATTTCGCAATATGTTCAGAGAAAAAGCTGCACCCAGAAATTAAAATAAGGCTTTAGGTGCCAAATAGCAGAGAAGGGTGGTTTTTTTTCTTTTTTTTTTTTTAAGCATATGTTCTCGTAAGCAAGCAGAAGAATTCCAGCAGCAGCCTGGAGGGGAGAAACGCCGGCTGTCAGGCAATTCCTCTGACATGCAAAAGCCAGTGATTTACCACGTGAGCAGCACCGAGTGAACTTCCGAAGGCCTGCAGCCCCTGAGATGTTTTGCATATCTCTCGCAGTGCCAAACTGCAGCTCCAAACTCTGGGTAAAACATCTGTACCCTTCCCCCTCAAGAGGAATGCTGGAGGTGACCCGGAAAGAGGCAAATGAAGATGATTGCTCTTTTTCACTTCATTACCAGGAGGCCTAAAAGTCACTGTTCTCCATTCTTTCCCTTTAAAAAAGTCTTGTGTTTGGGGGATTTTTTTTCTTTCTTTTGATTTGTCTATGATATCAAGTCTTATTTAAGCAATGGATGGTGATTTCTGAGCTTTTTAGTTGCTAAGCTGGGGATGTGACTGCTTCACAGAATACCCTTTTCCCAGTCCTTCGTCAGGTATCTGAATTAAACATGAATACTTTTATGTGAATTAATAAACACTGGAACAGGTCTTTATTATTTGTTCTTCTGTTCCTGAATCTTTTATGAAATGCTGTGTAGACAATTTTATAATCTTTGTTATCCAGACAAGATATGTAATTTAAAATGAAGCAGATGTGTTCAAAGAGAAGAACAACATTTTCTCTTGTTTTCATATATATGATTTTGTAAGAAAGCAGAATACAAATTGAAGCTATTTATGTTCCTTTAAAGGTCGCTATTTTTAAAGTTGATCAAAAAATGACTGGAAAATGAACTGGTTGAGACAAAAATGAAAAATTGGATTTCAAGCACCTGCATGAACTTCATATGATCTAGATTAATACACGCAGTTTCTGCAAAAGGAAATAGTGACAGGTTCATCTTTCGAACATATCAGCTAAAGAGTGGATAAAGGAACAGTAGTAGTTACAATTTATCAGACTTTCTAAAGGTCTTGGAATAATCTTTGCAGGAGACTTTTTAAAGAATTGAAATAGTCATGCATGAGATGTCAAGCTCCTTCATGAATTTGGAACTGTCAAAAAAGTTGGAAACAAAGAATAAAGACTTCTTTTTCCAGTACAGCACAAAGCTGAGCACTAGATAGCTTAAAGGACTACATTGCACTCACGATATTTGTTAGGTGTATTGGAAATTTGAAAGAAGAAGATGGTAGTGATCAGTGAAGTAGTAAATCTGGAAGGTTATGCAAGTATTTACATAAGTTGTGTTACTAGCTAGCACCAAAACGCTTTATAGGGCTGTAGTAAAACCAAGTGAGTGGTCGTTACAATGGCTAAAGAGTTTCTGTGCTTTAGCAAATGCAAACTTAATGTACTCTGGAAGAAATAATTTGAACTGTGCTGTGAAGTTCTTACACATTCAGGAATGAGATTTTTATGACCTTAGACTCTAGAAATGATTGTGTGAATGTCTGCAGAATCTCTGCCTTTGCAGATATTTAAGATCATATATGAGAAATATCTCTTGAAGATTACTTGATCCCAATTCAAAGCTTGGGGAGGGACTAAGTGATCTGCCTAGGTCCCTTCTTAATAAAATATGATTAGGCAGATCAATGTAAATATTTGCTGCGTAAATGGCAGCATTTGGAAGAGCAATTCAGTATGTTAAGAGTTTTATAGATATTTGAATATACACTTACATACATATATACTTACCTGGAAAGACGCACAGGCACATACCTCAGCACACTATTGCTTTGTTGTAATCAAGTCCTTGTAGCTCACATGGAAAGGAACTTTGTCCAGAACTACTATTTCTGGGAAACATAACCAGCAAGTCTCCTAACCTGCCCAAAACGTGGTAAAACTCAAGCTCATTTCTGGCCAAAGTGTGTTCTGCAGTGTCTGTCCCCACTCACAGTAAACTCTTCTGGATGGTATCAACCTCAGCATAGTTATCCTCTGCTGAAATGCCTCAGCAAAGAAACAATGGGTTCATTTTAGCCTACCTTTACTGTTGGGGGTTTTCATAGGAGGAAAATTCCCAAATAGTTAATGATGATTTGCATGAGAGTAACAATGTTACTTTTAACATTATAAACAACACAAAATTGATGAAATTGTCTCTCAGGGTCTTACCTGGACCCTTTTTCATGCTACAAATAGGGGTCAAATTGTTAAGTCTCTATCTATATCTATATTTTGCATGTTGTATATGTGATATACACATTCATGTGCGCATATTTGTAGGCATTTCTATTTTACCTACATTAGAAGTGCCAATGAATGACACAGTTCTTGCATTACTGCAGGAAGCAAGACAAGCAAACCCTAATATATGCACGTAAATAGTTAAAACCTGTTCCAAGATTATCAATATTTTCAGGTTTTATTAAGAAATCAGCCTGCTCATCAGTCAAAGTTGGTGATATATGTCAGCTTTTCTACTTCTATTAACTCTTATGTAGCTCTGCCAACATTAGCCAAGTTGCGCTAGTGTGTACCAGCTGAGCAGTTGGCTTTTAGAAATGTATTTGTTTTCCTACCTTGACCTCAAGCTGTTAGGAAAAGGACTAATCCTAGAAATAATTTTTCCTGGAGTGGGTATTTTTCTATATTCCATTTGCTTTGTCCATCAGTTACATGCACTTTTTCTTTGTAAGGAGAAAGCTTCAGGCTTTTTAGAAACCTCATTACTAAGTTATTAAGTGTGTGAAACCTCATTCCTAAAGCAGCACTGAGTTTATAAAAACATAGATGAACTCCATCAACTAAAGGGAAAAAAAAAGACTAGGAAAACATAAAGGACGTTGAGCAAGGCTTCCATAACTTTCCTTACATCCATGAAATGCTCCAAATTATTTTGAATGTTGGTAGAAAGATATCAAAAGTATTTTGTGGCTGTCTGTGTGTTTTAGCATTTTGATGGATACCTCTGCTATGACGTCTGATGTATACTTGTGGATCATTATTGCAGATTGTGCTGGAGGTGGACTGGAGTGGCAGCGTTAGACAGCATTCAGGTGCAGCACTCTGGCTTATAGTCACTTGAAGCAGGCAAAATTAGGAGAAAAAGAGAGGCTGATTCTTTACTAGGTTGAGGATCCCATTCCCCAATCTCTTCATGAGGGTAGGTCAGTCAGGAGGTGTTCACTGGTTTTGACTTGTGGAACAAAGACTGAAACCCTACTGAAGAAAAATCCCATGATTCTTGCTGTGCTATGCTGGCATCATGCCCTCCTTTCTATTTTCTTCCCAGTGTTTTTGTTTCTTATCTTGTTGTAGCTACTGACCAGTTCAAGAATACTGGAGCATGCTCAGAGAAGCTTTCAAAGGCTACAGGTGAGTGAGTGCAGAAAAATCTCCCACAGAAATCATGGGGTTAGGAAGGGTGAGGACTGCGGCATGGATTTATGGTTTTGAAAAGCACAGAATAATCTGATTTTCATGGTCTATAGCCCTACCCTTAAATTCAGTGCCCAACGGTGTTTTCTGGCCATTAGAACTTTATTGTTGTCACTGTTAAATTGTTAGAATGGCCCCTGGCATGATTTGCCCCAAAACTGCCAACTCCCAAACAGGTCTACATACAATTTGGGTGTTAGCACAGACCAGAGGTCATTCCCAACAGACTGTTTGCATGTAGGCACCATATATTGGTAAGAAAGAGAATTTAATGGTGTGGACACAGACTCCCAATACCAGGAGAGCTTGGTGCTCAAGGATGGTCCTACACGTAGCTGTGGAGTGCAGAGAATTATGTCCAACATATATGATTATCCAGTATCTTTACTATACTGATTATTTCACACAGAACTTAATTATTTTGAGTGAGGGTCACCCAGCTGCATGTCTATCCAGACAAACCAAAAGCCTCTAGAAACTCACTGAGTATCCTATATAATCTCTTTCTCATCATCATGCCTTCATAACCTCCATCAGTTTCTCTCAGAATTTCCTTCTGAAGCAGTGGGCAGGGGCTGATAGCAGAAAACAGTTGCTGAGCAGATCTTAGACAAAGCACCACAGAACTGTTTGTTCTTGGTTTTCATAGGGGAACTTGTGTCCTGGCTCAGAGGCAGCTCAGCTTTTCCGCTCCATGTTCTTAATTTCAATTTTTCCCTTCTAGTTGATTTGAAATGAGAACTCCTTGATGGCTACTTACCCAGACCACTGCTCTTTTTTTTAAGCTGAACTGAACTACCCTTGGTTTTTAAATTTCTCAGGAGTTTAACAGAGGGTATACAACCTGGGAATGTGATTTTTTTTCCCAGAAGTTTTGTTTTTAAGACAAAAAACCACAACTGTATGCATCCTCTTTTTTTTTTTTTTTTTATGCTACAAAATGGGAGGATAACCACTCCTTAAATAACAAAATCACCAGTCTTCAATATGTTATCATTTTATATTCACTAGGAATATAAATATTAGAGAGTTACTACTCTCTAATAAACTACTTCTCAAAGAGACAACAAAAGAAATAGCAAGCGACATACTCAATGCCTGCTTATACCTAAAATCCACAGGTCCTCCCTAAAGGCAGTAATCCCTTTTGTTACAATTTATGAATGATAAAATAATCCTTACTCCTTCTTTATAATTTCCTTCCATTGGGAGAATAAATCATTGTTTCTCATTGCTTCAGATTCATGTTGTATTTGTGGTAATCTTGCCCATTTGAAGGTGTCAAATAATCTTCAGAAGCAAAGCTGTAAAACATCTGATTAAACATCTTTGTTTATTTGGATAGGAAAGTAATTGCACAAGGCACATGGGTCAGATGATGTAAATAAAGGTCCTTCTATTCTCTTGAGCAGTATCTTCACAGACCAGCACACTCTCGCCTTGTCTCTTACACAGCTTAAGGACAAAATTACAAAGCAAGTGCATATAGCATATTTATGAATGTTAAATCTCAGGTTGCTGGTCTGGCAGTACAACTCTAGTTCCAAATCACATCTGTTTACTTACTATGCTCCAGCCCTGAACTGCGACAGGACAGTCTGGAAAATAATTTGTGCAACTCCAAATGTTTTAGATTTACTGTGGTCTGCCAGAAAACTGACAGGACAAGTTAAAGATAAAGAATAGTAACTTAACACAGACATCGTTGCTGTCCTTGAAGAGATGTCTGCCAAACTATTTCCACTGAAAAACAAAGTCACAATATATAATGCTTCACTTTTCCATAGGGCAAAGGAGCCTGCACTACAAACCTTGAAGAACAGAGTCTCACAACATGCAGACAAGGTGAGGAAGTTATGGGAAGGTGAGTCCAGGTGTGGTGGAGATAGAGATGCAACCAGAAGTTCATCACAAGCTGGGAAAGGGACAGCAAGTCCTAACTCTCCATTTCTACCTCTAGGCATTCCTCTTTCAGTTGAGTAACCTGAGGAGAGTTTTGTTATTCACCACATCTCTCATGAGATCAGAGGAGCCATCCAATTCAGCTGGGAAAATGAACTGTGAGGAATCCTGGAAAGACCCTTTCAAAGAAGTGCAAAATAACCCCTCCCCATTCGTTTCTCCAAAATGACCTTTTTCGTTGAAAAACATTGCTTTGTAAATGGCATAATGCTCTACAGAGGAGTATTAGATTGGCATAAATGTCATTTATAGGAGTTTTTAGGTCCATCATGAAGTTTCAGGTATGGATGAGATGAAGGGAGAGGACAGACTTCCATCCCTGATAGTTAGGCAGACGTAAATTTGTGTCAGGGCTTTGAAGCCAGGTTTCCTATTTAAGGAGGAGCTTGACTATCCCAAGGATCCTATTGCTTGGGCTCCTTCTCTTCCATGAATTCTTTCTCTTGAACTCTTTCTTTCACATAATCAATTCAAAAGTCTCATTCCACATCACAAAAGAAAGGCTAAAACTGTAAAAAAAAAAGTCTAACAGAGACATTTTTTCTTAACGCTAATACTAACCAAGGATGGAACCATGTTTCTACCTCTACTGACTGGACCACATAAAAGGTTTTGACTTTGTTTCTGCCTCCCAGCTAGCAGACCTCTTAATGTAAGCAGGAATGCTTTTTATTCACTGCTTCAAAAGGTCTTATGCAAAGGCATAAGGGGTCTAAACAAACAAGAGAGTATTTCCTACATGCAGTGAAAATGCTCTATTTCAGACTCACAGCAGCATCAATACACGCTCCTGGTCATTCCCCTGCTGCTGCTTAGTTATCTTTTAGATTGTCTACTCTTATTACGCTTTCGGCAGTTTTGCCAGACATCTCTCCTCTTAGTGGTTTCACAGGCCCCATCAGGTTGCTTATTTGTGAATAAGCAACTACATAGTGAGATGTGCTACTGGAAGATGGATTAAAAGAGTGTGTTCACCCTCCCTGTATCAGATGTCACAGAAGCAGCTGGTATGTGGGCAGAAAGATGCACCAGTCATAAAGACTTCTTACAATTTCCTTTCTCAGACAGACAGAGAATCACAGCTTTCAAATAAAAATCACATTAGTACTGAAATCATCACATACCTATGCATTTTTGATGATCTGTTAATTCATATCATATAGTCTAAACTCTTCCTTTTTAGCTAAATTGTTCATTTCACATTCTGTAATGTTTCTCAGCCCAGCATTTAATAAATTAACCACAGGTTATGATGTCAGTGAAATTTTTGTTTCCAAAAGACTTTCAGAGGATTTAAAAAATGCACTCAAGTCCTGGCAGGAATTAATAGATTTTAAACAGCATCACATAGACTTGGTAGGGGAGTCTGAACAAGTGATCTTTCGGATGAACAGATGTGAAGCTCAGTCAAGTAAGGCAACTGTATGAGTCCCAACTGTATGAGGTCCAGACTCCAAAGGATCTCTCCATTCCTAGACCATGGTACTATGTTGTGGCTTCTGCTCTGCCATGTTACACCCGTTTTTTAGTTCTGCTTACTAACCAGAACTTTAGTTCTGCTCCTAGTTTCCAGGAACAAGTGTCTAGGTGAGAGCTGTTTCTTCAGATTAGAATAAAGAAGTGCATCTTATTATTTCCAACTTTCAATGAACTGCATGTCTTATCTGCAACTGTTGGTGTCATCTTCAAATTCTGGCAAGCAAGATCCTGAGGAAGGCAGGAGCCTTGAGAAGTTATTCTATTCTCACGTGGATTTCCGTAAAAGGAAATATTACATTTCCTCGCTCTCCACACAGTTCTTCTTATAGTCTGTCCTTGTCTTGTCATATTTAAGTGTGTCAAAATGACTTCTCACTTAAGGTAATCTGACTTTATCTTCTGTAAGCATCTGCTTCTCTCCTTTATTTGAAAAGGGTTGATAGAAACACAAACGATGACTTTAGACCAGATGCTCTTCTTTTAGATGGTTAAAATGAGGTGAAATCAATCCTTCTTTTATTGTCTAAATCCAAGTTTCTGTCCGTTTCCTCCTCTTTACAGAGTTCACCTCCTGAGCCATTAAAAGACAATTTAATTAATGATATTCATTGTTAGCGCTTAGTCTAGTATTACAGTGGGAGGAATTTTGTGCCAGACCTGAAGGAGAAATAGGTTTATGTAAGGGTTTATATGTTGTTGATTTTACTTAGCAACTGATGGGGCTGTGCTTAGTGGAGATGGTGCATAATCGAAATTGTCCCTAAGATCGTGGAGCTTATGTATATGTTTCTGCGTCCCTGTAAGTTGGCCAGCAGTGTCGAGGTGACCTTCCCCTGTTCCTTTGTGTTGCAATGTAACTTGATAAGGGACAGGACTTCTTGCCATATTGGCTTGTTCTGTGGTTGATTAAGTCATTATTCAGTCTGTAATTGACTGTGGACAATGATGGGAAAAGGTGGAATAAATAATTCCATCATCCAAGGATCTAAAATTTGGGAAACTTCCATTTAAACATCCCTGTCCATCAGGCATGTGGTAGCATTGCACATTAAATGTTCTGTGATGCCTTCCCACCTCAGCTCCTGTCCTTTGTAGTGACTGGGGCCTGGGAAGTACCAGGGATGGACATCTAGGCAAGAAGTTCCCAGGCTTTGTTATTCCACAAAGATCTCTTGCCAGGCTCCTGAGAAACAGTGCTAGAGAGAGGCAGAACAGAGAGCACTGTACTAACAAAGAAGTTTCTCTATTTCAGGCTTCATATACCTCTGGAGCCATGAGCAGCTCTAAATTTTCTCAAGTGTCTCCCATATTGGTTATTGCTACTTGGCAAAATGGCAAGTGTGCCTGTTCCTGATTAGGCGAGGAATGCATGCCTGTAATCATCGGAGATCTGTCACAAATGTCCACGGAAAGCACATTGTGCATATTCTCAGCAAGTGTGAACACTCCAACTCCAAGTCAGCTTTCTAGATACATTCCAACTATTAAGATGAAGTGCACGATCACTGACTGGAAGTGGAAATACAAAGGCAGGAGAGAATGTGAAATTAAAGGATTACAAATTCTGAAAACAGTTGCAGGAGTTCTCCCAGTTATTTGCCAACATCTAGGCAATATGTAGGTTGGCTAGGGTTTGATCTAATGCACGTTTATGACAGTAGCTATCTTTCCAGAGCCTTGAATTAGAATCACAGAATCATTTAGGTTGGAAAAGACCTTTAAGATCATCAAGTCCAATCGTAAACCTAACACTGCCAATTCCACCACTAAACCACGTCCCTAAGCACCACATCTACGCGTCTTTTAAATACCTCCAGGGATGGTGACTCCACCACTTCCCTGGGCAGCCTGTCCCAATGCTTGACAACCCTTTCAGTGAATTAGATTGTTTCTGAGCAGAATATAAGATAAAAAATCCTGTGCCAAGTAATGCGCACCCTTAGAGTGCCATTCTCCAAAGCAGTAGTCTTGCAAGTAAAGCCTGCACACAGAAATTGCTCCCTTGGGCCATAAACAGGGCATAAATGGACAACAGATTGGTAGCAGATGTAAAAACCTGTGTGAAGCCAGTATCATTTTGATGTTTCATTGGATCCTGTCCTGGTGATTGCATTAGTAGGCATTTTAGGATGATGGAATATGCATTTTTCAATGGCAGAGCTGTTTTCTTCAGAGCAATTTGCCTGTCTGTGTCTCTTCCAGCCCATCTAGCAGTGCAAACAGAGTGAGATAGGTTTACTGCATGAATCTGTTTCACAGGTTTCAAGTGGACGCAGTAAATATGCTTTAATTGCATATTGTGTTTCAATTATTGCTGTAAAACCATTTAGAGCAAATATAGTATTGCTGTGCTGAAAGCCTCCGATCTGTGTTTGCCCAATGGCGGTGGCAGCCAACTGTATTTCATTAACTACTAACACTCAGCACATTTGCTCACTGTTTTGACTGTGCTGTTTGTTCCTGCCTTGATCGTTTGCTTGCTATGATCTTTGGGATCAAACTGGGAACTAGATCCAAACTTCACAGCTTTGTCCTTTGCCACTGACAGTAGCACAGCAAATAACATCATTAGGGTATCGGCTGAGGAAAAGCAAATACCTTTGGGATCGCTCTCTTCCAGGTGTGCAGGGAAACAAATGTAGGGAATGGACACTTTACTCACTGAGTAGCTCCTGCTGCATTTTATGGGGATGCTGAGCCAGAGATGTAAATCCAAACCAGTACGTGATACAGCTGCATTGTCATCCACAAGCAGGAAGGACCTTTGCACTGAGCTATGCAAATGGGGGAAGGCAGGAGGAAAAAAGGGCGGTTGGCTCTTCCAAGGGCCCCATTTCATCCTGTGTATCACAATTCTTACCAGTCCCAAATACTGGACTTACTGACCAGCTGGTCGTACTGACCTGCTTACTGACCATGAATTGATGGGGTAGAAGAATCAAGACAGTATTACGTTCCCCTCTGCTTTGGAGCGCTCAGGGCACAATAAAATCAGTGGTTCCGCTCAAATGCTTAATCTCATACATTGGCTGGTAGCCCAAAAAGGGCTACTTTAAGTGCCTGTCTTGACACCATTGTAATTTCCATGCACAGCATGGATGTCCCCTCTGCCTCTGTACCACTTCTCACCCAAGGTGACACTATCCAGTGACTCTACACCATGGTCAGTTGGGAGGCATGCCTAGAGAGGCAATGAAGTGGAGTCAGAATGGCTTTCAACAACCATAACTTCTCACAGCCTTTCTCAAGTTCTGTCTAAGGCATGGCTTTACACCTAAAAAATGTGTGTACGAGCGGCTCAATTATACATAAACCAGATGGCTTATATTTTTATAGTCTAAAATTATACCACTCCCCAAAAGAGTCTGAGAAATGGAAAGAAATAGATTATGAGGAGCTGTACTAGTAATTCATTTGTCACTAAAAATAAAAGAAATTAGAGACAAGGATTGCTATTACATTTGAAATGAAGTAGAGAATTTTTGCCAAAGCTTTCACTGAGGATTTGCTTATTTTCTTGTCATTCCTATAACTCGATTCAGCTTCCAGAGCATCACTGATGTAATTTTTTATTGAAGATGTGCCAACTAGCTCTACAGTCATTGGGACAGTGGGGAATTCTGAGCATTCAACAGCAGCCTGGAGTCTAAACACTCTTGTTTTCTGTGTGTGTTCGCCTGATAAATTCAAAGCAGACACAGTCTGTCTGATTTTCCCAGGCAGGCCTCTGTATATGAGAACCAGAAAGCAAAACGAACCCCAAGCAGGGAGCAGACCTTGTCTGGAGAACTTTCATATGCCTCCAGATTAGAGGCTTGTTTATCTGGGTTGTTTTTTTTTTTTTTGGTTGGAACAGCTGTGTGATGTGGAACTTGCCCCTCCTACAGCAGAGATCATGCCATGATACGGAATAAAACCAAACAAAAGCAAATAATAAAGGAGAGAAAGAAAATTCCTTGGAAACCAGGGTAAGGAATAAAGAGGAGTTAAGTTCAAAGCTATGTAAAGTTATTTGCATGGGCTACAATTTGGTTAAACATGTTTGCTGGTTCCACAGAGAGTTCAGCTCCACTAACTGATAGCTCTGTGTGATAGCATGGCTAGCTTTCAACATTGCATTGAAGGTATTTATTTATTCAGAGAATCCAAACCCTTCTGTTTTCACCCAGTTTTTATTCCACCTTCATTCAGAGAATGCTCCTGCTGGTGACCTCTTTTAGCCTGATCTCTTTTAAAAGCATTACACTAGGTTAAGAATCAAAACAAATGCAGAATTTAGACATTAGGAATTCATATGTTTGCAAAAATCCAGCCACAAAAACAAAGAAAAATAAAATTTGTTCCCAACCACAGCTCCAAAAGTGAGAAATGGGGAAAACTAAGAGGTCAAAGATTGACTACCAGATACCAACAGATACTCAGTGTTGCAGACCACCTTCAAAAAGTCCATCTATGCTTGACCTGCTCCCAGAACGTAGGACACCAGACCCTGCACCATGAATGTCCTCATCCAAATCAGCTGAGCTGGAACCTCATTTCTGAGGGGAGCATAAAAAAAAGTGAACAGGGATGAGTACAATTAGCTTGGGTCTCTCCAGAGCACAGGCAGGGAAGCTGAAGGTCGATAAAAATGATGAGCTCCTCTTCTCTGTTCCTGCAGTAGAGCAAAAATGTTTCCACCTGAAAGTTTCTAAGGGATTTGAAAAATCTCATTTCAAACCATGTAGGTGACAGGACTTTTCCCAGTTCCTTGAAAATGGGTATAATTTAATTCTGTGAAGCACCTTGAGGCTTGTGAGGGGTATGTGTAGGTATTAATAATGATAATAATGCTAGACTTATGTAAATTTTAACCTTTCTGGCAGTACCTTTTCAAAGCCTTTTTTCTTCTTCTGCAAAGTGACCTCTTTGGAAATTTTAATGAAATAAGCATACGTCACAGCTAAAATAATTTGGTTTAGAGGTTTGGATTAATCTGGAATTCCTCGAGGGAGAATTGTGGGCCAAATTCAGTAGTTCACGTACAAACAAAACTCCTATAAACTCAAAGGACCTTGGGGTTAAAAGCTGAACAGTGCTGGTTAAAGTTTGCTTTAGCATCAGAGAGTTCACTCAGACAATGACTATGACCACTTCTGTTTTCTTTTGTGAATATTTGCTACAGTGAGGTTTCATTTGCAGAAATATTCATGGAAAGAAGGCAAGAAAGATATTTGCAGGCGCGTGTGTGGGGATGTGTGTGTGTTGTGTGTATCTAGAATATTTACACTAGACATTTTCACATGGCCACCTTGAAGGTGTAGGGTAGGTAAGAAGAAATCCACCTTAGGGTGGGAACACATGCAATGTCACGGTGCTTATGTGCACGAGCCAGTAGCTGCTGGAGGTTTTGTCTCCGCAGTGGGAGCTGGGAAAACTTTCCAGATCCCGGATGAAAAAGTGTTTTTCAAGACTCCATGTTGGGATGAGACATAGATATTTGCAAACTTGTCATCCCTCTTCCAAAACTTGGTTCCCATGGGAAGGGAATCATGCAGGCTGGAAGGGGCACACAGCACATCTGTTAGCTCCTAACCTGGGAAGCAGAGCCCATCGTGGGCTCCTGTTACTACAGATCACATGCCTTTAGCTAACCCAGGCTTTATCTTCCCCAGGTAAATGTTCCCAGCACTAGTAGTGGAGAACAATTTCCAGGGATTCTCTAAAGTAAAAAGATGTTACTTCAAACTTTTCGTTGGAAGTGCACATTCATAAAAATTAAAAGGATTATTTTAAAAAAAAATAAAACTCACCATGCTAAAAATCGCTTTAAAGAAAGAATCTGATTCAACAAAGATCATAACAGTTTTTCACAATCTTTCAGTAGCTGGACTGCGCTCTATATATACATCCCAAATAAATTGTATTACCTTATTTCTTAGGTATTACATACTTCATTGTTATGTTTCTGAAAATTTTGTCTGTCTCCAGTGACAACTACCATTTTGTGGTGTTGAGTTTCAGCAGCTAAAAGATTATTTCAGGGACTCTAATTCACAGAGTAAAACCAACAACTTTAATGAATTGACAATGAGCAATATGCGCATACATATACAACCAATATGTTTGCACAAACACACTGCTTATAGGTTTTTTCTATCAGACTCTGCTACCCACGCTCAACAGCAGAGCACAATCCTTGATCAAATATGCAATTTTTTGAAAGCATGCACTAAAAGAAACAAATTGTAAATGTAATTAATCAGACTAATTCATTAAGAACACTTTTTTTCTCTCCTTGAATATTTATTTTTTACTGGTAATGAAGCAGATCTCTCAAAAGAACTCACCAGAAAACAGATACATTATGTAAAAGAGATAACTCTCACGGGCTTTTAATTACTTTGTGTTGTATTATTGTTTTTAATGTTGATGCCTTGGAAGCCACAACTCTGTTCTTTATGTGCAACCCCATACAGCTAATACCGGATATGCCCCCGCTCTTGGTCTCATCCTTCAAAATATGTGACTATCACGGGCTTTGAGATTCAGTTCAATATCTTTTCTGATGCTAGACTCCAGATTTCCTCTTTCTCAGCAACTGTGAAGTGTCAATCCATCAACTCCCACAGACTCCTGTTACACATGCTACAGCCTCTGTACTGTGACTTCCTATAGCAGTTCCTTCTATTCTTCCCACTCTGTTACAGCCCTGGCTTACCTCAGATATTCCTTCACTGTTCTAATTTCTCTTTCAGAGATCTTGATGTTGTCTACGTCATGAGTTAGGATTTCACTTCTAATTTTACTCAGTCAGTTCACCGCCTATCTGTATCTTTAGACAAACACCCACCTTACTTGCTTTTAGGCTTCTTCCACCTTTAATACTTAGTGAAATAGATGCATTTTGGACTCTCTCATCCAGGTTGTTTCCTGCATTGGTGTGATTGCACAATTTTGGGTTAGGAAGCACATTTTATATTAAATAATTCTGCTTGGTGTTGAGGTATCTCTGTGTGCATTGGAGATGATCCTGACTTGGGGCTTCATCTGTCTTTTCTGGGATGTAGAATGATTCAAAGCGGAGATGAAGAAGGAAGGCATGGTCAGGGATGTAGTCCATCAGAGCAGTGGGGTTACAAAGCCTGGTACTGTTTCTGGTTATCTAACCATTTGCTAACTGCCTTACCCAATCACCTATTTCTGGTGCTGTATTCTCCTCTCCTTTGTCTTCTGCAGGAACTTCTTAATCTTCACTTCTTTCTCCCTTTCTCATACCACCTCTCCTTCTCTGTTTGCTTTTCTCTTTCGACATTTTGATTGTTGACTTAACATCTCTTAATTCAAAAGTTACCCTAAGTTTGGGCCAAATGCTCAGCTTGTCAGAGTGAGTCTGCTGGAGTCAGTAGCACTGTTGTTGTCAGTAAAGGACCTGTCTTTTTATATTTTATTCCCCTTGAAAGATACAACTGTCTCTCAGTTTACTCACACAGTTAGTGGGTAAACTTGTCATTTAACTCAGGACAAATATGTCCAAGATTCTGAGGAAATGGAAAATCATAATCTGTTCACTGGCTTTAAAATGCCTGGAGAATATCACAAAATATTCTGATTTCCTTATTTCTGAAAATTCTGATTTCCTTATTTATTTGCTATTTCATCCATCTTGCTTTGGGTTACTAAGAGCTCTGCTGGTGAAGGTCAAACTTTTAGCTACTCAGCTACTACATTTATGGAATGCCTTTAGCCTGAATGCTTAGCAGTGGTTTCAGCCTTTTCAGATCCCCTAAATATATCCTTTCTCTTTCAACTCCCTATACCATTCTTTGCCTATATTGGTGTAGGTGCCATAGTCATTGCATCATCCCTGCATGCTGCAGTTCCTAAAAACCCATAGGAAGCAGAATAAATAAAACTCGTGGAATAAAAATACTGCACAATGACATCTGCCAGATGCTATAAAAAGGTGTTAGGAAAAATGGACTGTATAAGTCAAAATGAAAAAATTATGATGTTAATATTGTTGCATGAAGTCTTTTCTAAAAAAGGTCAGATTTTATTTTAGCTTTAATGATTGTTAATACCAAAAACTTCTAAAGGAACCGACAATGGTTTTCTGCAACACTTCATAAAATTCCTACGAAGTTAATAGCTAGATACCATATAATTCTGTGTGTCCCACATGTACGCTTTAGTTTAGCTAGAAGTTCTAGCTTTGGAAGTAGTAAGTGATAATAACAATATGCATGTATTTCAGGCAAACAAGGTAATTGTGACATATATCTTATCCTGTTATTTAGAAAAAAAAGTTGTTCTGCTCTCACTAATGGAGGAGCTTTCACACATATATATATATTTAGATGTGTATATAAGGGTGGCACCTGGCAGAAGTAGTGTAGTGAATTACCTAATTTTTAAGCTATTTGTGACTCAGACTTTTGCTATTAAAGTTCTTTCATTTTGTTCTTTTTGTTTCTTGTATAGCTGTTACTCCTTGTCTGGGTCTCTTAAGAGTGACTGCAGTACAAATACATAATAATAATAAAATAACAATAATAATAATAATTTTCTTTAGTGCCCGATGAGGCTTTTGTTGGTTTATAAATCATTGGAGACCTTTAGTCAAAGACCCTAACAAATGAAGCCCATTATGTCATTTAAAGACACGCTGCCTTGCTTCTGCAAATATAAACATTGGCATGTGTGGATTTTTTTTCTCAAACCCATTAAGCTGTCATATGTGTTTTCTGCCTTTCTGTGTTGCTTGTTAAGCTTTTTGTGTATCTATATCTTGGGGACCAGCGACAAGGAGAGCGGAAACACAGGAAAAAGACCTGACAGTTTAGCGAGGCCTGGATAACATAGACTTCCTCGTGCATTTTCGTCTAGTCCGTCCCTCCCCTGCCTGCCCCGGAGGCCAGGGGCACGATGTGAGCACACTTCAGTTGTGAACATGTCGCCAAGGGAAGAATGGGCCCAAAAGGTGGTATAAGTGGGGCAAGGAATGGATATACCTATATACTACCCCCTGTAAGGGGGGGTTGGAGACCTTTCTAAGTTGGAAAGGGCCAAACCTCACCAATTCCTGTCCTCCCCACCTCTGAAGAGCAGTGCTGGGATTGAACTTTTCACTACACACCAGAGATTTATTCTGGAGGGAACGAGTTAGTTTACTCAAGAATGAACTAATGTATGTTTAGTGTAGGTGGTGAGGATGCTAAGACCTAAGATTGAACTAGTCAGATAAAATATCTGACAGAAATAGACACGCCCTGTGAACCATGTGTTTTCCATCTGCGTTGGTGCGTTAGTCTGGCTATGGAGATACTCCTCCAATACAAAAGATCTGCTTCAAACCTGTCAGTGGCAATCTTTCAGTTAAATCCAGTGATCATTGTGTTTGGGCCCAGGCATTAGGCTGCAGCTGTAGCTTAACTTCCAGATTAAGAAACACAAGTCCCAGTCCAGGTGTTTGTGTGATTCATTCACTGAGTACACAAGGATACTTTAAAAATAGCTTGCAGAATATTTCGGTCCCTGGGTCTGAAGGTGCAGACATAAAATGGATGGATGGATAGATAAGATACTCATTGAAATGCATTAAAATTAAAAGTAAGATGGTCTCTTTTTTTTTGAGTATATTGTGCCACATAAAATCCATGCACATGATCATTGTTATAGCTCTAGTAATGTGGTTTATTTTGCCACCTGAAGCCTTGTGTTAAAATGCTGCAGAGCAGCACATCACAGAGCTACATCTGCTTATTCTGCATGTTAAATAAATGGTCTTTCAGCTCCAGGGTGTTTGATGCCTGTAATTATATTTGATAACAGTGAATAATCTCTTTTATTATTGATAGGCTTTCAATGGGTGAGGCTCCACAGGCTCTTCACTTGAGTTTCCTGACCTTCTAGTTTGCAGACAAGTGAATCCTGTATCATATTGACTGTTAGGAGAGGTTTTTGGTGTCCTTTTTCTGATTTAACCAGCATGAAAGAGCCATTGCTCCTTGAAACACTGTGCTATTTAGAGACCTCTTTATCTGCCTTTGTGAGCCTAGTCACTTGCTGGTCTGGTTTTTTTAAAGTGTTCAGAAGATCCCATTTAGAGGAGGAAGGGAGAGATACTAAGAAGGGTTTGCGCTGGTAGGACCTGGTTTATGTGTCATCGAAGGCAACTGTAGCAACAATACTAATTCCCACCTCCAGACCCTGTGCACCCATTGAACAGGGTCATCAGCTCCTTGGGTAATGTCTCTTCCTTTCTTAAAGAATCTCATGTACTACCAAGGTATTGGTACCACAGTTAGAAAAAGCCCATCTAGCCAAGATTTTCCAAAATGGCTGATGAGACTGAAATCCTCAAGTTTGGGAAACTCAGAGTGAGACACCTCAAATTTTCAAGCCAGCTCAAGTACTTACCCCTCAACACCAGTACAGTGTATATGGCACCCAACATCACCAGTGCTATACAACTTTTTCCTACTGTATACCTCTGTCCATTTAGGAGCTAACGGGGGCACAGTTTTTCAGAAGTGACTAAATGAATTAGCAGTCTATGTCCCATTGACAGTCAGTAAACCGGCAAAGCCAAAACACCTTTTGCGATGTGAGTTCATAAACTTCAAAGATGCTCTTGAACCTCTTAATGTGGCCAATGCAAAAATCAAACTGATAACAATTGTAAACCACTATTGCACTGTCATGCAACTTCCACAATAGATAATCACAATATAATATGCAAATATTTACCAGCTCAGGAGTTCAGACTTTAATCCAGTTTAAATCACAGCAGAGGTGCTCAGCACTTAGTTCTTCCATTCTTGGAACTTACTGTCTCTGTGCCTCATGGGAGGCCTGTAAAATAACTGCTGTACTTGTGAAAAAGAGCAAAAATAATATTACCATGACTTGCTGAATTCCAAGCTGAAAGTTCTCTGCACTTTATCAATAATGAGACTGTAGCTGTGGGTTAGACAAATGAGACAAGAATTACTTTGACCATTTTATGATCTAGTAGAACTAGACATCCAGCTATTTCAAAAGTACCTGGAGATTTTCTATGCTTCAGCTTTTATTTGCTCAGTTTGAGATACTTTATGTTGAAAAATGCCAAGAAGCAAGAAGTGCAGCTGACTGAGAGCTGATAGCACTAAGCGGCTAGGGCAGTCAGACTCAACCTCAAGGGCCCACATTAGATCAGCCCGGCACCGCAAGGCACAGACTGGTAAGCTTTGAAATCATGCGTTATGTGACTTGCCCTAGGTGGCTGCCCAACAGGCAGACCTGGTAGTCTATGGGATTCCCTACAACCATTGGCTTTTGGATACCACTAAAAACCATTGGTTTTTTCCATATAAATCCCATCACCCCACTGTGCACAGATGCACAGAGCCGTCTCGGTGCAGCTGCAGCGTCTCCACATATGAGCTATGCAGGTGGCATAGCCTTAGCTATTTGTTTCCCAAATGTCATGGCTACTCCCTTCCAAGAACTGTAGCACAGCTCTTAAATCTTTGCCATTATGAAGTGGTAAACACTGCCGTCAAACTTCATGAATATTCACATCAGAATAATTCAACTAAAGTCTCAAGGGACCAAGGAGCCAATTGAAAGCACATATATACAGTTGTCTGTTTAGATGATGGATCTGAACAATACTTCACCATCCAAATGACTCAACATGACGTGTAAATAATTGCTTGTGATTGCAACATGCACCAAAGGTTTAGTTATTGATTCTTTAGCTTGCCTGTCGTCGTTGGTTAAATATTATAGGAAGCTGTCAAAACAGATTTCATGGAGTGTGTCTGTGCATGTGTGGGTGTAAAAGAGCCCATTTTTTGGCTTCTTTCAATAAGGCAGACTAAAATTGGATTTTTGCAAAATAAGTGCAATTTGGGTTGCTGTGGAACGCGTGAAACGACTAAAAACAATTTGATACAACTTTAATTAGAGTTGCATGACTATTCTCATATATCGGTACTAACGGTTTTTATTTAATTAGTCAGTAAATCCTAGTCTGCCATAGCTACTGGATTAGGATATGATCTGGTCCTTAATGAAGCAGAGATTGACATCATCAAAGAACACTTCTATTTAATTTTTAATTAAAGATTACAAAGACCCTCCTCCATTGTAGCAACTACATTTATTTTTGTTTTTCAATACATGGTATAATAGGAATACATAATTTGTGAATATGCAAATAACATTCTGGGAAGCATCTACATTTAAAGGCATAGCACATACACATTTCCCTGTGCAATATTCATGCAAATTAATTCAGTGAAAAATTCAGTGCACATTACAACACATATCTTACCTTCAGGCAGAATTATACTGCTGCCATATCTTTTCTTTCTTCCATTGCTTCTGAAAACTTGGGATTTTTTTTCATTTTCTATCTATCTCAGTTATAGGAAGACAGATTCCATTCAAAAAGTACGAGCAAGCAACTCAGTTTCTTTTGTTGCCTTCTCTTTAGGGACGTGGTTTGGCAAAGTCCTCAGAAGAGGTGCCTAAGACAGGTGGGATGAATTTTTCCTTGGAAGTTTCTCTACAGTACTACTACTTCTCCACAGTACTGTAGAGACTACCTCTCCGCAGTATAAAGAAAGCCTTGATGACTCAGACTAGCCACATTAACTTCCAGAAGGTAATAGTGGAATGCTATGGATGTCACCACTTAAATGCTTTCATTTCAAGGTGGTGTGATTTTCTGTCATCTGAATGTCCCAATACACTTGTAAGTAAAACAGAAAGAGAATAAAGTAGAATGATAAGGGCATAAGAAATAAAAGGAAACACACCAGAGATAAACTACTTTATTGTAAGCAAAATCTCCCTTAGACACAGTTGTCCTCTGCGGTTATATCCCGTTCAGCTCCCCATTTTGTGAATAGTTTTAAAAAAAGTAATGTAATGAGACATTTTATTTCATCACCTTTTCCAGAACTGCAACAGCAAATGACACAGTGGGCTTGGGTCTATCAGAGAAGATATATACCTTATTCCATATTTATACCATATAATATATTTATACCATACGTAAAAAAGGGTAAGTAGTAACTTCCTTATAATCCTGCACCTCTATTGGTGTCAAGAAAGGGAGATACCAACCCACTGGTCCAGATTCAGCTTATGTAAGTTAATGTGCTTCATTCAGATGCTTCCTGGATAGCCAAGGATGAGAAGAAGGCACTGACCATCTGAACTTCTCTCAGGAGGTTTCTCTTTCTCCTTTTACAGAACAGGGAGGCTTCTAACATAAACACTCAAGTGATTAACTTAAGGAGAGATGGATCTCCACCTCAGTGGCTAGTTTTTAATTCAATCACTCCTTAGCTAACTTATCTTCAAAGTCTTAAAATGTTTGACCCTCCACTAACACTACCTCAGTACTTCTGGCTCGCTAAATTAAAGCTACAAGTTGAGTGATAATCCAATCCTGCTGTCACAGAAGGCTTGTGTCCATCCATTTTGCAATAAGCGATCAAAAATCCTCTCTTTTGCGTGGAGGTCACCCTGTCTTTCTACAGGAGTTATTCGTACAGCACACCCCAAAAATCAGGCTGTGTATTTGTTTCATGAAATTTAAGTTGTTCCAGACCAATGTCTCATTCCCTCTATCCCCTCAGTCTGTGCGTATGTTTGCTAATACCTCAGTGCACAGAAGTACTTGAATACACCTTACATCATGTTATATACTGGAGACTGTACTGGAGAAGGGTTAGAGACACACAACATTTCAACACATTACTGAGTCCATTCTAGTGAACTACATTCACCAAGAATTGGCATGGCTTCTACAACCACTTTTGAAAGGCATTTTGCAATTTTTAAAATAGGGTTATTTAGCAAAGAGGCTTTATAAACTGTAGCTTTTTGCAGAATGCCATTTGGCAGATCTGAGTTAGACATGGAAATTGTTATATTTTGTTCTGAGTAGAGTCTCGTTTAACTTTATGACAATAAAGTATGACAACATCACAGGCAGAGATTGTACAGCTGTTGTCTACCCAGTACAGTTTGTCCTATTGCTTGTCTTTAGATTTACAAAGTGAGGCAACTCATGGACTCTAAACAGACAAAAGTAATGCAGCTGAGATGTTATGAAAGACTTATCATGAGCATGTTACTACTTGAAAGGGATACTTTTTTCTTCTGTGCATCTGAGTAGATTTGGATCATTAAAGTTAAATTGTAGTGATAAAATACATTCTTCTCTTAAATTATGCTACAGGAAATTTTTTTTCTTTTCCACCCCTCTGCCATCAGATACACCTGGACTGTTTTTAAGCCTTTCACATATGACAATAATCGGATGATAACTCTATGCTAATTTCCTAGTGAAAATGGACCAGATGTCTACAATGTATTAAACAACCCTTAGTTCCTTATTTTGTTTGGAGCTCACACTTCTGTTGCAAATATCTATGGCAAACTGTCCTCCTGGACCAATCTATCATTTTAAAGAGAGGACCAAAGAAAATAGATTAATCAAAGGGCCTGCAGTTATTGTCTCCCCCTGTTAGCTCCAATTCATATATCATTAGAGAAAAAAGCCTGTCAGCACTATGGGATGTTATCTCTTTGGAAAAAAAATTTCTTCAGCATAATAATTCTTTTTTTTTTTAAATCTGATGACAATGCACAGCATTAAAATACTGGCTGTCCTAACGTTTCTATATCAAGGAAAGCCAAGTCAAACAGTACAATACAGCACTTTCAGAAAGCACAAATATTTTGCCTAAACAAGGCTGCAGCACATGCATGCAGTGCTGGTAGTTTCATACAGCACTGTTCATTTTAATGCAATGTCAGGACATAGACAGGCAAGATATAGACTATATTATAGATACCCAAAGGGCTTTGATACAGCTCAACCAAAATGGTAAAATTTAGGAGGAGGAGCACAGAGAATTGCTTCAGAGTGGCCTCGGCATTGAATTTCAATCATTTTTTCCATAAATGCAGTTTCACTAGACGCTTGATCTAAGCCCTTTGAAGTCACTGGCAAGAGTAATGGTCTCTGTTTCATGTACCACCTTCATTAACATGAGAGGTTGCATGTTTCTAAAATGAATCTGGCTCTTTGCTAGGACAACTAGGTAGGAAGTGCTGGATTTTCAGCTTTGTGCAACACACAAGCCTCCTTCAGCTAGATCCATCTCAGCTAACCTTAGGCACCAAATAAACTGCCCTCCAAGGGTATCTGTGCAGAGCAACTGCTACTTCAGTGCCTCCAAAAAGGTACTGAAACTTTTAAAGTTAGCTGGGATGAAGATCTACAAAGCCTTTACATCTTCCAATCAACCTGTGCTCCTTCTGCTGTCATCTGGTCAGAAGCCAGAGGTCACTGCTACATAATTCATCCAGGGACATGGGTTTTCATGATAGCTATTGTCCTCAGGCAGCAAATGTACTTGTCTTTGAATCAGCTTGCATTGTACCTGCTGGTGGGAATTTACTTCTGTCCTGGTTCAGCTGGGTGACATCTCACTGCTCCTGTGTTCTGCTCATGGGTCTGGCTTGGGCTGACTCTCCAGCAGAAAGCAACCTGGAAGCAGCAGCTCTCATGTGCTTCTCAGTCAGGCCTGGGGCCTGTCTGTCCATGCCTGCAGGTTGTTTGACAACTCTTTGCAATTCCCTTTGGTTTAATTTTCATAGCTTGCTTGAATCTGTTGTATTTGCCCTGCTTTAGGTTTGCCTTTTGCCTGCAATTAGTGTCTGCATGACAAAAGAGATCCAGGTCTGTTCTTCTCTAAGTAGATGCCTCAAGTTTTGTTTCCTTTGTCAACTATTTGTATGATTGTCTGCCTATATTTTTTCAGTTTTCTGATTACTGTCCATGCACAAACATCCATTAGCTACTCTGCCTCCAGAAACTGGGATGATTATCCTCCATCTTCATGCCACTCTCTCAAGAACAAATGAACAGGTCTGCTCAGTGTTTCCCCAGACCTGTCTGGGATTTCAGGTTAACCATTTTGATGGTTAAGCATGGGAAACTTTTGGGCAGCCTGTTCTATTTCATTTATGTCCTCACTAAGGGGGTTTATTCCTGGCCAGCAGAACACATGCTTTAGCTCATCTCAAGCTTGGCTTTCACTGTGGTGTGTTTCTTTTTCATGACACCTGCTCTTACTTCTGCTGAGATTACTGCTGCGTTGCTTTAAACATAACTATCTTGCACCCATGTGCCACCTCATATAGGAAGTTATCTCCTATGACAGTCTTCACTTTCATTTTGGATATTACCGGGATATAAGCTACCATTAGCCTGCTCACCAGCATCTGCCTGGCATTCTCTCTAGGGCGAGGCTCAGTTTACATATAAACACCTTTGTAACCAGGCTGATGCTTTTAAATTTTAGATGAACAGGTCAATGGAGAATGCTGGCCTCTTGACTGGATGGCTCATTTAGCTCAGTCTGCCAAAAAATCGTTTGGCATTACAATTAGAATTTTTGCCCTTAATAAATCTTCCCTCAGTCATCAGTAGTGGGAACTGATTTCTTACCAGTTTGCTATTAAACAATGCAACTCCCCACGTTATCTGTTGCCATGCCCACTATTGGGCCATTGCCTTCCTTTGAATTAGTCTAAGAAGGTCCAACATTGCTTCACATCTTTGCAGCCTTTCTAATTCCTTTTTTAAGTGGAATTCTGGAGGTTCAACAAGGCCAAGTGCAGGGTCCTGCACCTAGGTCGGGGCAACCTCCAGTATCAATACAGACTGGGGGATGAAGGGATTGAGAGCAGCCCTGCTGAGGAGGACTTGGGGGTACTGGTGGACGAAAAGCTGGACATGAGCCAGCAATGTGCGCTCGCAGCCCAGAAGGCCAACTGTATCCTGGGCTGCATCAAAAGAAGCGTGGCCAGCAGGTCAAGGGAGGTGATTCTGCCCCTCTGCTCTGGTGAGACCCCACCTGCAGTACTGTGTCTGGCTCTGGAGTCCTCAGCACAGGAAAGACATGGACTTGTTGAAGCGGGTCCAGAGCAGGGCTACAAAAATGATCAGGGGGATGGCACACTTCTCCTATGAAGAAAGGCTGAGAGAGTTGGGGTTGTTCAGCCTGGAGAAGAGAAGGCTCCGGGGAGACCTTATTGCAGCCTTTCAGTACTTAAAGGGGGCTTATAAGAAAGATGGGGAAAACTTTTTAGCAAGACCAGTAGCGACAGGACAAGGGGGAATGGTTTTAAACTAAAAGAAGGTGGTGCAACACTGGACCAGGTTGCCCAGAGAGGTGGTATATGCCCCATCCCTGGAAACATTCAAGGTCAGGCTGGACGGGGCTCTGAGCAACCTGATCTAGTTGAAGATGTCCCTGCCCACAGCAGGGGCGTTGGACTAGATGACCTTTAAAGGTCCCTTACAACCTAAACTATTCTATGATTCTATGATTTCAGTAATATAGTGGGGTGGTGTAGGGTTCATTCTCTATTCAGTGTACCTCCAAGCTCCATTGCCTTTTAATTATTATTGAATGGCTAGAACAAAACCCACAGTGATAATTCTGTCTCCTCTGGTCAAGAGAGGTAAATACGTGATGCCAGAAGCCAGACTTGCATTTCCCTGCTGCTTTTGAGTGTGTGCATCATGAGCTCTCAACTATAACATCCCACGATTAATTGTCATTGGTTTGAAAATAGTTTTATGGAGCATCTGCCCTAAAAGGGATGCTTGTCACTGGTGCTGCACTGACTCCACAGTTAGGATGCAAATTGAACTGGTTGTTGATCCAACTGCTCAGCTGTCAGTGATAAATACTGGCATCCTTTCCAACAGTGTATGTATGTTACCACATGACATTGTAGCTGCCCTCTTCTTTCACTAGAAACCATGAGTATTTCAGCTTCTTTCTTTCTTAGCAGTCATATTAAGATATTATATGGTCCTGTTTCCCAAGGTTTTGCACTGCTGGTACAAGCTTGATGTTTTGCTTTCCCCGTTTATTCTGTTTTCCACACCTGTGCCGTTGGACCCTACTGCTTGCACTCCCACCCAGCTTTCCTCTGTGGTTGACCTTATGACTGCTGTAGGGTTCTCTGCCACCCTAAGTGCCTGACACGTTTTTTTTTTATTTTATGGATATATCTGCTTTCCTTGTCATCCTCAGGCATTTGTCCAGAGTAAGATCAGTTTCTCTCGGCTCTCTGCTTTATGCAGACATCATGTGTCCCCCAGTGATCTTGTCTCTAACGAGGACATCTTTTGTGTTTCCAGAACTGCACGACACCCTTTCAAGTCCTTTGTAAAACATATTGAGATATAGTGTTGAAAAGTGCTGTGAAGGGTGCTTTGAGCTCTCCTGTTGTACTTCATGTTGGGTGAAAGGGCTTCTCACACAATCAATGATCATGTTTCAGTTGGAGGGTTGGCAAAATCCAGCTAAAGAGGTGGTAATTTCTTAAACGGCTCTCACTTGATCATTTGGGATGATCTGTCCTTCCTCTTCAGTTTTTACAGCTGTTGTACTATCTGCTATTATGTCTAGCTACAAAGTTACATTCACTTCTTATTCTTTTCCTCCCATGAGGTAGTGAAAAGAAAGTTTTACTTTTTTTTTTTCTAATTTTAATCTCCCTAGGCAGTCCTCTATACAGACTGGATTCTTCTTTCCATTACTCTAAAGCTTTTGCAATATTTCTTTGCCTCGAAGCTTTTCGTTCCCATTGATCTGGATTCTTACTTTGCCCTTTTTCTAGCTACTGTTTTGCTCATCTGCTGGTCACCCATCTGTCTTTGCTGGGCATGCAGCTAATCACCTGCCAAATGCAGATGCTGTGTAATAACATGTGGTGGCTCATTGCTTCTAAAACCAAGATGGCTTTTTACTATGTTTCCTGTATCTGCAGTTGCCATTCTCACCATCTACACAGACTGGCTTCCTGGGAGAGCCTTTAAAATATCCCTCCTGCACCTTGTATTTGTTTGTGAAAGGCCAATGCAGTTTACTGCAGGCCAGTTCTAGGACTGAAATGGCAGCATGTTGGAAGGCCTCGGAGTTTAAGAAATTTTCTTTGCTTAGTTCACCTTGCAACTCTCCCATTTTAGTCATAAACACAAAGCTATATGACAACTATTCATTATATATCTTAAATTTGCTCGTAGGTTTGTCCAGGACAAAGCGATGAAGTGTCCATATCACAGAGATATGTTGTAATTGGCTCTGCTGGTTTGTTTGCAGTCTCTGTGAAAAAAAAAAAAAAGAAAGCAAAGATTGAGCAAATTTGCAGGCTGCTCCAACCTTCTAGGCTTTGGGCAGCCTCTTTGGTTCATATTTTCATTTGTGGCATGGATGCAAATCAGGAATCTGGACAGTTTCCCTCAGAGAGAGCGGTGGAGGGTGTGAAAGAATAGCTGAAACCCTCTGCCTGCAGCTTTTCTGCTCATCATGGCCCCTCTGTCTCCAGGGTTCAGCTCTGGCATTTTCTGTCTTTGAAGCAAGAACATGAACTTCACAGTTCAGATTTTGGTCAGTCTGTAGCTGGAAGCATGTGAAGTCCTGGGGTTTATCTTTTTCTTTTGATACAAAACAATAAATTGGCTCCACTTCATTCATAACTAGCCTCAGGTTTAATCAAAAGCCTCAAATCTTTTGACAAAACATGGGCTGGATACCACATCTGTAGGAAAAGCTGAGAACAGCTGAATTTTACTTTGCTTTGGGTTTCCTAAAAAACATTTCACATTGCTCCAAAGTAGACTTTTCATGAGTTGAAGGGATCATCCTGAATAAAGGTTAAGGGGAAAGAGATTATATGACAAGCTTTGTTACCTCCTGCCATTTCTATTTCTGTTTGTATTCAAAGGGTAGGGAGAAAGGAGTAAATGATATAGTAAGAACATATGGTTTCTAAAAGGAATCCTTTTAGAAAATAATGTATTAGTTAAATAGTACTGCATCTTGCCAAAATGACATTATTATAACATCATCCCTTACAATTACTAACACAGCTGAATCAATAATGTGGATAGTATAAAGAAAAACTGGCTACAATGGAACTATAAATTCTGCAGAAATTATTGTAGCAATTTTCTAGTGGTTTGGAATAAGCTTCCTAAACCTCTCAACCATTTCAGCAGATTGTCTCTCCGTGCAACAATTCTGTTAAAACTATCCTTTGCTTGTGACAACATTTTTTAGCTAGTAGACACGAGCCCGGGGAATTTGCATCCCATGGAAATATAGCTATGTCAGGAAAAAGTCACTTTTGCCTGCAACTTGCATCTATTGGCTTAAAGTATCCTAATAGATTTAATCCTGTTTTTCTAGATATCTGGTCAAATCTGCATTTGTGTGACAGATCTTTAGCTTACATGAATTAGCAAAGAACAACTGAAAATAAAAAGAGTAATATCACTTAACTTTAGCTAAGGAACTATTCCTTGTTTTCAGCTAAGTGCTATTTCATTTCCATTTTGTATGCCACAGTGAATAAAACTTGGAACATATTAAAATTAATTGCCTGAATATATTTGGTCTGTAAAGTTAGACTGACAATATAGTAATTCTTTCCAACACTTCTTGCTGATAATTAGCATGCCCATAGCTCAAAGAAATAGGATTTTGCTGCATTTACTTCTTGGGTAGATAAACCCCAAATATAAAGGATTAAATAATAATCAGTTCCAAAAACGTGAATGTTTTCAGATCTGTAAAGAAACTGATTCTGTTTATGAGATTGTGTTGGGCTGGTTCATCTAATAGCAGCACACACTGGCCCATAGCTAATTGTGGACTGAAAAGGGTGAGAGGATTTTCAGCTAGTGCAGAACTCCACCAAGCTCCCTGTGCTTCAGTGGAGTTGCAAATGCTCAGCACCTGTTTCATCAGGCCAACAGATGGTCTCAATTTAAGAAGACCCATAGGCAAAATAACCTTCATTTACTTCAGACTCTCATGATGTTCCACATTACTGTACTTGCCTTAAATGTTTTGTGGATGAAGAAACTATTATGCATTATATATAAAATAGGCAATGTATGCTTTGTTAACAGATCAGAGCACACAGATTCACTTCACGTCACTTATTATAAGTCTAGTTCAAAACCTGTTGAAACTGATAGAAAGATTTCCAGGGGCTTTAACCTGGCTTGGATCATGATCTATGGACAGATCCGGCATTAATACTTGTCCTTTTAGTCTGTGGGTTTCATGAGACTGGGCTTTTTTTTGAAATACCAACCGATGTTTGGGCACCGTACCTCCCTCTTCTTGTTTGTGATCCTATAGTGTCTACATTGTTCAGATTATCTAACCTGAAAGCAACAGCAGTTGCTTTATTTTTAAAGTAGATCAATTTCTTGATCCAGATCACACTGCAGGCACAAGAACACTGTCCAGTAAAAGAGCAAGAATGAGTAATAGAAATAGAGAGAGTTGGGAATAGAAATTAACTGGAAACAAAAATGACTATAACATAATCTTTTAATGTGCTTCCCAGTTTCTGAATGGAACAAATTTACTCAGAAGTACAAACTTTGCTCAGGTGATTCTATATGCTGACATATGGTTATCCCATAATGATATACAAATACCATGCTTTCCATTTCTTTATTTCATGCCATGAGTAATTATCTACATTATAATATCTGAAATCTGAGTCGGGGCTATCTATTGCATGATTGTCTGTACAGCTTAGAAGACCTAACTCTTTTACTCTTGAATACAAGTCCTACTTATAATTCAGATGAACACTGGCCATCATGAATTGTCAAGGTTGAGTTCTTCCTGCTTCTTTCATGCTGTCTAATTGACATGACTTTTGACATTGTGGTAAAATATGCTCATATTTTGGGACTGGAACAAAAAGGACAGTGGATCTAGTGGGTGGAGAAAAAGCCCTCCAGTGGAGCAAGTCTCAGGATTCATTACACCCTATAAACAGTGACATTTCCGGATCAGCAGTGCAGGAATGTTAGGGCACATTGTATATTTGTCTGCTGACATGAGAAGATTAGACTCAACAATCAAATTAAAGAATTGTCACAGTGTGCCACAGTCCTCTGTTACCCATGGATATAAGAATATAATTGTTTCTTCTCTTACACATTTCCCCCTAAGCCACCCATCTGAACACAGCAGAAAGGTTCAAACAGACTTTTTCCCCCCACTGAAATATAAACATGTAGGTAAATGATACAGTGCTCCACATTGTTTGATATTGATTTATATTGGTAGTAGTGGGATTTCATATTTGAGAAAGGGTCTTGAAAAGCTTTCTTGCACTCATGGAAATCAGATGAACAGTCACTACACCTCAGGCAAAGCAGTTAGGTTGGTGAAATGACACTTCATACAGTGGGACAGACCACTGCTTGTTTTACAAGACATCCTAGGAGTTCCAGCCAAGATGAGGATCTGGATGTTTGTGTGATCTGCCCTGGGTCAGAGACACCAGTGCCCAACTCACAGAGGTCAGGGCTGGTGGGAAGGAAGCATCTGAGGACACTGTAGGAAGTCTACTTTTCTAATTAGGTAGTGTCTGTCATGGTACCCAACGGATACTGGCAAAAGGATACAGAAAAGGGTTTCAGTTCCGCTGATAGAGAGGGCAAAGGACTGGTAGGTGTGATAAGACCTGCAAAGATGCCTGAACAGAAAGAAAACATTGAACCCAAGATTATTGAAGGCCAGGGCACCTACACATTCTGTTAGGGAACAAGGAAACACCTTTGACTGATGTTTGGAAAACAGAGTCCACTAAGGCAGAGACTAAGATGTCTCAGGTGTGTCAACTGTGTAGGTGATGCTCCTACAAACCTAAAAGAGACAGGAGGAGTCAATATTTAAAATGCTTCATTTTTTTTGTGATGAAAGCTGTGTTTTACTGCAGGTTTTTTCATATGATTTTATAATTCTTTAGAAGCTGGCAGTTATGAACCTTTTGGCCACTTTTGCACAGACCTGAATTAAATTTCTACATGAGCTTAAGTATTGCCTATTTGTTATTATGATGACAACACGGATATCTGTCTTTTTACATCATAGTTATCCAAAGGTGGGTACCGTTCTAGTGCTGTGTAAGACTAAAAGTAACATAGTATTTTTCTATGAGAGGGTCTTAATGAGCCTTCTAATGAGACGTTCTTAGTGAGTCTTGAATCTTAGCAGGTCACCCACAGTCAGACCTATGTACTAAGTATCTATCTCTTAGCTAACTTCTGCGTGTAGTTTATGTTTTCAGTTTCAGTTAAAATTATCTTTCAGCTTTGTTCATACTCAGACTGGTCAGATGTTACGCTGAAGTTAACTTCTGAGCCGTTTTACACTGGCACAGAACTGGTGTAGAATATCTGTTAGGATTTAATATATGCCCTTTCCAAAAAGATCATAATGATAACTGAGATCCTGTGTAGACCAGGAAACCTACAGTGATGCTTCCTTCCTATCATACATGCACCCAGACATACACTGAGTTTTATGAAAGCAACCAAACATTCTGATTCTATTCATAGTAAAAATAAAAAAGATTGTAGAAACCTAAGGTGCTAATAAACACTAAATACTGGTTTTATTGCTGATTTCAATGTAATTGAGAAAGATATAAATAGTTTTTTTTCTTCAGGACTGAGATACAATATCTATGGAAGTTAGTAGGAAATAACGTCATGCTGACTTCAGTGGGTATGGGATCAGACTATGGATATTTAAACAATGAGTCCTCAACAGCAGAAAATTTTACAGAGATAATGGACAAGTGAGGCACTGACTGAGTGGTCTCCTGGAAGCTTTCTGGCACCTTTGAGACCCCAACATTTCCAGTAGAACTATCGTGATTTACAGACTGGGTAATATTTCTTCCTTCCTCTAGGTCTCGGTTTGTCATGTGCTTGTTCACGAAAGAAGTTTTTTTCTCTTATTTGAAAGGCTAGTAATCTTCTCCCTCAAGATATTCCCAGACCTTTACTCATCCTGATTAGATTATTGGATAAACATATTTCATAAGGACAGAGGGGAGTGCTATGACCAGCTATTGTGATGTTATGAATAATACAGGAGAAATAATATTTGTCCTGCAGTTCCTGCATAGAGCTTAAATATTACTCTTGTGATCATTCTTGGGAACATGTCTCTCCTTAGTCCTTTCTGATATGACTTTCAAGGAGAGGTTGAAGGCTAAAATATGTCTTCTATAAGTTATGTCTAGTGCATGTAGACACTATAAAAAGGTATCTCCACTGATGTCATATGTGGGAAGAAGGAATTTCACCCAGTTGAAAATAATTTCAACAAAATAATTTTATTTATTAAAATATGCCTCCCAAGTCAATAATTTTTTTTTTCATCATTGATGGTTGAAATTATTCCATTTAGCTGTACTCACTTGTGCATCAATTTAGTAAAAGGGCATATTAGTTCCTGTCCTGCCTGGCCTTTTATTGAAGTAAAATTAAACAATTTCAGGATTCAATTATTAATACCTTCCATCTATAAACCATGTCTTCATCTATAAACCATATTGACATTCAGTCTAGACATCTCAAGAGGGGATTCACTTCATGAATATCAATAAACAGGTTGTCAGGAGACTGGGAATATTAAATTATTTCAAAGCGTTTGACAGTTGACAATGTTAATACAATAATTAAAAGCTCACATCCCTTAAGAAAAAAAAGGCTGCTCAGCATTTGCATGTAGGAAGAAACAAAGTCCTTCGAAAGTGTAAATCAACATTGCTGTGCTGTCAGTACTGGATCTGTGTGGATTTCCACCAACCCCTGCACTACCTTCACAAATAAGGAAATAGTCTTTTTGCCCCGAAGGTGGCTTCAAGAACTGGCTTAACCTCAATTTATGCCCAGTTTGGCATTAACTTTTCAGCCAGAAGGAGGTAAAAATTAATTTGAAAATGCAAATCCTATCCTGCATTAGACATCTCCTTTGAAAAGGAAGTGGCAGATAACCCAGTACACTGAAGACCTGGCTCCCCACCCGAGATGCAATTTGGAAAGCATCGAGTCGGAGAGCAAATGGTAAAAATTCACAGTAGACTCTTTCTGCCTCTCTCGGTGCAGCATGTGTAAAGCTTCCCTGGGTAGGAATCCATCAACTCAGAAAAATCTAATGATGAAAGACAGCAGATTTCTGTCAGGCATTTGTCTTAGCAATGACCTTCTGTGAGAAAATAGAACAATTGACCACAGGAACACAAATCATGTCAGGGGCTTCTTTGAAATTGCTTCTCGAGCTGGCTGGAACCTAATATCAATAGCCTATGTGTTTGAAAACAGGGAAGGCAAAAAAAAAAATCATAAAGCATTTAGGGTTCTTAAAAAAAGGTAATGCAATAAATATAATGCTGTCCTGTGGAGGGTATCCCACTAGGTTTTAGTTTATCCTGCTAAGGTACCATATACCTTAATATACATCCAGATTTTCTTGCATAACGGACTGGCAATATGATCACTCAGTGCTTCCCTCTCTCTACTGCTTGGATTGGAGGCAGGCTAATAATTTGGCTGTAATTTTCAGAAAGGAGTTGAGTAATTATATGGATAACAAAGATTCAGAATTACTATTGTTAATACTAAATAAATCTTGGGAGAAATATTCAGCCTTAGGTAGTGGTTAAAATGTTTCTCACTTCAGTGGGATTAAAACCTGATGACATTTAATTTGAGCGAACTGAGAGCTTTTCAGCCCTCGCTGCTGTAACCTAAACTTGCCATTGTGCAACACGTTAATTAAAACTGGCTCTAATATTTGCCATTTGGAACTTAATTAACAACTATTGAAGACAATGCCGTGTGTGCTTATTTTGCATTTAACCCCCATCTCCTACAAAATATCGCTGATAATTTCAGTTGTAACCCGTGGGTGCGCAAAAATAAACCGGGTTGTATCCCTAGACTGATGACACTTTAATAATGTGCGGAAATAGCCTGAGGTGTGAACTCACTCCCACGAGGGAGGCAGCTCAAACCCAGGTCGAAAGATGCGTTCAGGCTCACCTCCGTCATTAAGTCAGTGCGCTCCAAGGTCCCACCGCTGCCTCTTTGCCCTCCCACCGGCCATCCACCACTGCCCCCCTGAAGCTTCCCTCCTCCTCCCTCTCTTCCACCCCCTTTCTACCTCCCCATCAGCAACTGCAGGAATGCCAATACAGAGCCCAACCTAATCAGCTTAGTGGTTTGGGCTCTACCCAGGACCCTGTTTCACAGATGAAGCTGCTGTGTCCTGTGGATGAAGCACACCTCAGGACAGCCTGATCTAGCCTTTGAAGTTCATAGCTGGGCTGTGCATGACTTGAGAACCCAGGCTGTGAGGCTTTTAACCACTTGCCCAACCTGATGCTTGTGAGTGGACATCAGCAGGACCTTCATATTCCTTTTACATGGGTGTTAAAGTGGAGACAGAGATGACCTCTGATGTGTGCCCTTTGAATACACATGTAGCAGTGGCTTGGCTAGAAAAGGACTAAAACAAGCACCTGACAGCACCGATCTCTTCATGAAATACCACTGATGGTTAGTGCAGGATTTACCATCTGCTGCAAACTACTGGGTGATCCTCAAGATCCAGGCGCTCTCCCCAGCTCTCCCCAGCAGCCTATGCCATGTCAGGGAGCCACTGGCAATTGCCAGCTGCATGGAAGGAGCCTCTTGCAAGAGGATACCCCACGCTGCCGGTCCCCAGAGGGACCAGGCAGTGTAGAGGGGCAGCAGCACTGCGATGGTGGTGGTACCCCTAGTTCTTGTCTGGGGTGCTGGTCCGTCCTGCCCCCTTCCCTTCTCTAACAATGGGATGCCAAGCACGCACCATTGGCTCTGAAGTTGCTTTCAGATTAAGGGCTATATGTATCCCTGTTTCCCCAAACTCTCCAGGAGGTTGAACCATCTTATCAGAGGTGACAGTTTGTAGGACTACTGCTTTTGAAGAATTATTGGTCCTCTATGGTGGAAACATACTAATTACTATCCTGCTATTTGCCTTCACTGCAGACAAATTGTTATTGTGAGAGAAATGCTGCCCTCCAGCTGTCAGGGCAAGTTATTTGTAATCCTGACCAATTTTATACTTTAACAAATGCACTTTATAAAAAAAGTATCAGAAAGAATAATGAACACTGCTCATCATCAGTAATCAGTCAGGATTAAAAATTACTTTCACCAAAACGTTCAGGGGGTGATACTGGCTTTTGAGGTGATTGCAAAACATCATCTCTGGGTACACTGTTTTCCACTAGAAAATGAATGTAAAAGACTCTCAAAAATGTAATTTTTAAAAAGAGCTAAATTGTATTTAAAATAAATATTACAGGAAGTTGGACAGGGCACACTTCCATTTTATTCTTGCTGGTTTTATTCATTTTGGTTTTAACAGAATTTAGGTGAATGCCCATTTTAGAATCAAGGATATTTTCTTTTAAGGAACTGCATCCAGTGGAGCATTGACATACCAAATGGGTGTGTGCTTGCTGCATATATGTCTGCATCTGCACATTTATTTCAGATCTGTCAGACTAAAAAGTGCCCCTTTTGTTTGGTGATATGTGCATAGATGATACTGAGTGAGGACGTGGGCTCCTGAAATGCAGAATTGTTTCAGAAACGTGTAGAGTGCTTGCTGGCTCCTTGTTATTCTTCCTACACACTTCCCCTTCCTTTTGCATGCAGTCATTGAATTAAGTATGAAAAAATATGTCCTGGGAGATATTTTGATGATTTAGTAACTTTAATGCTACCCTATAATTTCTTAGCCATGTTTTTCCCACTTTGCTTTCCCATATAAGACAATAAGTTTAAGAATAATTTGCACATGTAAATCCTTTCCCCTCCAATTTACATTTCCACTTAAACAAGGTTGATAAATCACACTGTAACCAGTAGTCAGTGTGGGTATCTTCTGCCATCAGGCTTTCATACTCTTGTTTCCTACGCTAACAAAAACCAATATGTCAAGGTCCCTGTCACTCTTCTTGGCTGCTGTAGTGTATTGACAGCATCTAAATGTCTCCTTGGATTGACTGTTTCCAAGCGTGGGGCTGGTGAAGGGCTTTGCTCGGGATGCTGGGGCTGTTCAGAAATCTTTTCACAAGCCTTTTACATTCTCTCCTTTTGCAGTATAGAGAAAATCCTCTTATAGTGTAGATCAGGCCATTTTACTTCAAGTCAGTAGAGAAAGATCAGCTCCCCCCAGATCTGGATATGAACCATGATGTTTGTAAGTTTTCTGGAAGGAGGAAGGATGGTGTGCGGTGGTGCTGGGAGGGTGGAGGACTTCCCAATTTGCGTGCTGCCATAATTGAGCAGGGGAGAATTTACACTCTTTCTTTTCCACTCCTTCTTAGGAGACACAGCTCTTCCTATTTGCCTCTGATAGTTTGAAGGACATTGCGAAAACATCAGGGGAGTGGTCCTTCTTTTATTGCTATAATTTTAGACCACAGCTAAAACCCAAACATGCAGAAAGAAATTCCTTGTTAGTTTACCTACCTTGCACTCCCTGATTCGCCATATTTGCTCTGACTAGTACATAAGTTGGATGCAAATAACTTACATATAAGTTAGACAAAATCTTATTGTGATTAACAGGTTTCTTCCTTGCAAAACACCTCTGAACTAGTATGGGATGATATTAGAAAGCATCATTTTTGGAATGTTAAAGCCTGTGTCTCTATCAGTCACAAAACTAGCACCCAATATCTTGAAATCAGGAATTAGACAGAAATGGACGCACATTGCCTTGGAATTAAGTAGTAATTGTTTTAAATGCTTCAATTCCCAATGCACTTCAGAAAACTGTGAGTCGTATCCCAGTACCAATTCCCCAGGACCAGCTGGACCAGCAGACTGTGTATGTGACTAAATTTTCTGGAACCTGTAAACTTTTCAAGACAGTTTTAATTGCTCAAAGGAGGAAGGGTAGTAATTGGGAGAGAGAAAGCTAGCTGATATTTTCTGAAGGTAAGTGTTTTCTCTCTGTCTCAGCAAATCGGAGCCCTTTTTTGTTTGTCTGTTCAAACACCTTGCCTTGGTTTGGAACAAGACAGTCAATTAGGGTAGGTAGGTAATCACCAGGGATTAGATCCACTTGTAATTGGGAACGTTAATTTGACAGGAAACACTTTCTTTAGGGGAAAAAGAAAAAAAAAAAAAGGAAGAAAAAGAGAGTGAGCAGTGCTGAGCTTTTCAGTGCCTGGAGCAGAACATGTCAGTGTCTCAGTTCCAAGGGTGGGGAAGTCCGTAAATCAGAGGGATCGCTGCTTTCTGTGGGAATACTGAACCTGCGCTTGGGTGACGCATGTGAGAATTAAAGAATCCCAGAAGACTTGAAACTGTTTTCAAAAGGTGCACGGAGCTTAATTACTAGAGGGGTTGTTCGTTATCAACCCTGAAAGGCTCCGTGTTGATCTTTTTGTAGGATATGATGTGAATATTAAGTGTCAGACACCCTGTATATCAGACTGCCAGACCTTCTGGGCAAAACAAGTTGCTTTTTAGCAAGATGTCTCATCAGAGGCAGGTTTTACCTCACAGTTTACACTTCTGTGGGATACCTGCTACCAAGTGAGCTTTCACACTGTTCAGCTGAGTGCGGTGTGGTGCATTTTTACTTCAGGGCTTGTCTCCTGGAGAAGTTAATGGGCTGAAGGGTAGGGTGAGCATTTACAAGCCACAGTTTGGAAGAGGAGTAAGTTACCTCATACTTTCTGTGCACTAAGAGCATCTACATAAAGTGTAAGTAAGTGCACTGTAGCTGGCATGTGGCAAATCCCAACCCCAAAGTGCTGCAACAACTCTGAAAGAGCTCTTTATGAAGACAGGTTTGCAATGATGTATTTGTACAAAGTCTTGAGATCGAGTGATGCAAACCTTGTCGCTCTGCTAAAGTTCATCAGTACTTGGCAACAAAAAAGTGGGCAGAAGGCACAAAACACCCCAAATGCAGTGACCTTTTCATTTAAAGATATTCGTTTTTTTTTTCTAACTATGAAGCAAAATGGAGCTCAAAAGCACTGCTCAGTGCCTGGCCAGCAGGTTGAGGGAGGTGATCCTTCCCTTCTGCTCTGCCCTGGTGAGGTACATCTGGGTGCTATGTCCAGAGCTGGCTCCCCAGTACAAGAGAGACATGGACATACTGGAGATCACAAAGATGATTAATAGAATCATAGAATTATAGAATATCTCAAGTTGGAAGGGATCTATAAGGATCATTGAGTACAACTCCCTGCTCCTCACAGGACTATCTAAAACTAAACCATATGACTAGAGTAGTTGTCCAGATGCTTCTCGAACTCTTGACAGGCTTGGTGCTGTGACCACTCCCCTGAGAAACCTTTTCCAGTGACCGACCACCCTCTCAGTGAAGAACCTTCTCCTAATGTCCAATCTGAACTTCCCCTGACGCAGCTTCATTCCATTTCCTCGTGTCCTATCGCTGGTCACCAGAGAGAGGAGATCAGCACCTCCCCCTCCGCTGCCCCCCTTGAGGAAGTTGTAGACTGTGATGAGGTCACCCCTCAGCCTTCTCTTCTCCAAGCTGAACAAGCCAAGTGACCTCAGCCGCTCCTTGTAAGTCTTGCCCTCGAGACCTTTCACCATTGCTCGCCCTCCTCTGGACACACTCTGGTACTATGCCTGTATCAAAAGCTTTACTAAAATCCCAAACCACCACATCTACTGGCTTCCCTTGGTCAACTAGATGCGTGACCTTGTCATAAAAGGAAGTGAAGTTGGTTAAGCAGGTTCCCCTCATGAACCCACACTGGTTATGACCAATAGCTGCGTTGTCTCCCAAGTGTCATTACTGCTGAGCAGTGCTTACACAGAGCCAAGGCCTTCTCTGCTTCTCACCCCACCCCACCAGGGAGGAGGCTGGGGGTGCACAAGGAGTTGGGAGGGGACACAGTCGGGACAGCTGACCCCAACTGACCAAAGGGATATTCCATACCATATGACGTCATGCTCAGCACATAAAGCTGGGGGAAGAAGAAGGAAGGGAGGGACATTTGGAGTGATTGCATTTGTCTTCCCAAGTAACCCTTACATGTGATGGAGCCCTGCTTTCCTGGAGATGGCTGAACACCTGCCTGCCGATGGGAAGTAGTGAGTGAATTCCTTGTTTTGCTTTGCTTGTGTGCGTGGTTTTTGCTTTCCCTATTTAACTGTCTTTATCTCCACCTATGAGTTTTCTCACTTTTATCCTTCCGATTCTCTCCCCCATCCCACTGGGATGGAGCGAGTGAGTGGTTGGTTGTGTGGGGCTTAGTTGCCGGCTGGGGTTAAACCATGACAGAAGCCCTGCATCTCCTATTCCCAGATGTCAAGGGCTGTTTTCCTCCTGCCTTTTCTCATCTTCCCCTACCACAGGCCCTGGCAATGTCATGCTTTGCATCCCTACCACAATGACCTCACAGGTGCAGGTAAATGCTATCAAGTATGCTGATGTGCCCTGCCTTGCACTGTCTTGCCTCCTCACCCCTCTTTTAAGCCCTTTATATGCTCCTGCAGGGTTTCACAGAGCTGAGTGAAATGAAAAGAGTGTCCCAGCATGAAGGAATGTTGCCTGCTCTTATAATCCTTTGCTTTATCTTAATTGCACCTAAAAGCTTCATGGCAATCATGAAATGAGCAACAGGTACTTTTTTTCCCCATTCTCTAGAATGAGGCTGGAGAGACATCATTTTCCTTAAAGATAAATTGGATTGTTATGAATTAGGCTGGTGCAATGTTGAAACTACCATCTTTCCTTGTGCTGAAGGTGCAGGATGTGATGATGAGAGTGTTTAACCTCTTGAGTTATAAAAACGTTCACCTCTGCAGGTGATAGTTGCCTGTCTTGTGTGCCTGCCTGGTCTGTGCATACGGCTGGTTCCCACTTTCTTCCTGAGGAAGCTGTGACTCAGAGCTGGGAGTGACAGGAAAGTAGTGGATCTTTGAGGGAGGAAGGTGCTACCACGGAGAGGGTGGCAGGAGCTCTAGTCTAACCAAGGAAAGAGATGATAAATGGCAGGTGAGGGAGCAACAGCCATGGGGAGCACAGTGGGTGATCAAAACAGCAGAGAAGGAGACCATCCTAGTAAATTCAAAAGGCTATCAGCGTGGTCCTGCACCCCTCTATTTCATTCTCTCCACTTCTGTTAGCTGTGGCAATGCTGGAAGTTTCTTCATATCTGCTTCGGTCCCGTAACTGCCTGTTAAACAACGCGTACAAGACGTGCAGACACGAAACAGGTACTTGCAAGAGTTGTGCAAAAGGTACCCAGTGCAGGGATCGTGACTCTTCAAACGCCCCCGCAGCCTGGAGCATGCGTGAGCTGCCGTGGCTTGTGCTAGCTCTGCTAACCTGAGTTTTCAACAGACGTTGCTGGGAAGCACTGACGGCAGAAGGAATGTTCTAGGACAAAACTAGGACAGGATTACCACTCCTGCTTGCTTCACATTGATTCAAAGCATTTGGCAGGAGACAGAGTGAATCACTAAGCTTGCCGCTGTGCAAGAATTACACTGGCGTGATTATGCCTGATGGATCTTGATGCTATTGTTCCTTTATAAAAAGTCTCCTCCCCACACCAAATACAAAGAAACCCAAATCCATGGTACACCAAATGCGATGAAAGCTAAGGATCGGAAAGCGGTGCCTTAACAAGAATGAAAAAGAGGTTTGTCAAGCAGTGGAGTCTGTTCCCTCAGGAAACAGGTTGCAACACAGGTTTATCTCTTGCTCCAGATGCTTCTCTGCACAAAACACAACATGCCCCTAGTGTGCATAGCATTTGCTTAGCTGGGTGCAAACTATTCCAAAGGTGTAGTTAAAGTCTGAGGAAGAGGAAATTTCAGGCAGTTGAAAGCCTGAAGTCAGAAGACACAGAGTCCACATTCTTTGGTGTTACAAAGAAAGGGGAATTCTCGGTGGGAATGATCTACCAGTTTCCATAAAACAGAACAATTTCCTCTTGAAACGTTAGTAATTCAACCCCCGTCTAGTAAAATCAAAACATTTCTAGTAAGTTTTCCCCAGATTAAAATGTTCTTAACAAATTATTGAACCTAAATTGAAATGTTTCTTTTTTAATAAGCCAAATGTTTTATTTTGTATCAGTGCAATAAATCATTACCCTTCATTTCCCTATTAGCATACTGATTTATGTGAGGTGGAATCTACGTACCCCTTCAGTCCTGTTGCCTGGGCTCCAGGAGCACTGTGTTTCCCACAATGCACTGTGGATTTCCTGTGACTCATGGGTGGTTACTCAGATTTCGAAGAAGAATGAAAAATTAAGATTCCCAAGTACTAGCTTCTTCATGGCATCTTACCAGTATGGGAAAAGATAGCGGTGAATGTAATACCTGAAAAAAAAAGTATTTGATGTTCGGTAATTGAAAGGAAAACATTTACATTTTATGAACATTAAAACATTTCATCTCACCCAAAATATCACAACAAAAAAGCTGTTGTTGCAAATAGAAATTCTAAAAAAAAAGCAGCAACAAAAATTTTGCAACTTTCAAAGTTGTGCTCTGTTTTGAGATAAAAACAAATCGGATGCTTGTCCACAGGACTGGTCCAGTGTTCAGTTTTGCTCCTTGTTCTATTTGCTGATTTAAATGCTGGTTCGATCACAGAAAGATCATTGGGAACTCATAAAACAGAATAATTGCAAAACATATGTGTCTAGAATAAGATGCAGTAAAACTTGATTTATTTTCAATGAGCTTATAGTCTTGCTTTAATATGTCTACTACTAATTAGATAATTAATTTTTTTCAAAATATTTGGATGAAAAAGATATATCTTAGCTTAAACATATGATTCTAACTCTCACAGTCCCAAAACTTTCTGGACAGTTTTGTTGGGAGTAAAACCACTTGCCCGTTTAAAGTCTTCCACTTGCTCTTGAATGGCACTTCCCAGGTGCCTTACTGGAGAGAAGATCACCTGCTTTGCTAAACCCTACCGTCTACCATATTTACAAATAATTTTAGTTTGGCCAGGGTGTAGTTATACTAACAGATAGAAGTTGGGTTTTGCCTATATAAACCAGATCAAAATAATTTCATAACTCATTAGGGAACCATATGACAGCTTTAAAGAATTGCAGTTGTAGAATAGTTCCTTTGGTCATGATGTTAATACAATTTGGTCTGCTACACAGAAGAAAAAAAGAACATTTGAAGCGAGTGCATCATAATTTGGTTTGTAATTATGGTGTAGGCAAAGCCAAGAGGAGCAGAGCAGGAGCAGTGTTCATTCTGGTTATGGGGTTCCATCCACCACAGAGGAAATTCTAGGTGAGGCTAAGGTGAACTTAGGACACCTTTAAGTATCCGTTTTACGTGTTGCTACGTGCTATTTGTTATGTGAGAACACTTAGTATCTAATATTCCTGGTGCTCTGTGTGCGAGGGAAGATAGCCACTGCACCAAAAAGCATTCTGAATAGAAAGAACATAGAATTATTTTTAAAAGACATTCAACAAGCCATTGTCCTGTTTTGTAGAACTAGAAAGTCATCTTGTAAAGCACCAGAATACTAAATCTTATTGCAAATATCTTAAGGTCATTGCTGAATTACGAAATTCAGGCTCAGCCATATCTAGCATGCGAATGTCTGTTTTGTTTGCCCAAGAGAAAATGCAGATCAGAGCAATATTCTAACAAAAAAAAGAACAAATCTTGTACAAATCTGAAGTGTCTTCATCCTTATTTCAGGTCAAGGTCTAACAGTAAAAAGCACAGGCTGACAAGATTGGTATTGTCATGTAGAAATGTTAGAGGAACAACTTGGGACAACTGCAGAAGAGACAAGATAATTGTTGCTGAGTTAATTTTCTGTCTCATTTACTGTATGAACGCATTATGATGAAAGCTCACTCTTTCTATTCAAGAAATTAGTATATTTTATATGGACAATTAACTGGACTGCACGTTATCTGCTAAAAATCAAATAACCTTGGAGGAGAATATGCTAACTTTAACAAGGGAAGTGGCAACAGCTGAAGTGTGTTTTCTTTACATGGACTCATTGTCGTAAGACTTACTCTTTTCAGTACATCAGTTGGCTTCATTATAGTGTTCTTGATAGTATATTGTGATTAAACTGCAGGATCCACAAATGGTTCAGCAGCAGGGTTATAGAGTACTAAATTATGAAGGACACTCTTAAATCTATCAAAAGATAAAGGAGTAAAAATATCCTTTTATTATAAATTAACAATGAGATGTTAAACATTAGATCTGCCTAGAAAAGCAAATCAGGCACACTGGGAGGCATATTAAATAGATGTAGCCCACTTTTATGCAGCCCTGAAACATGGCAACTCAGTGTGTCGTGTTTGCCTGGTAGGGAGTCTGGATAACAAATGTAAATGAGGAAAATGCTAAATTTGCTGTAGAACTAAAAGCTAGACTTCATTTTACGAGGTTTAAGACAGATAATATTATTTGTACACTAGGTAATCTTCTGTTGAATTTAAATTTCCAGTAACAGGTACTGATTACAGGCTGTAGGTGTCCTGTCAGCATCAACTATAAATTCAAAACAGGCTGAAACAGTTATGTGTCTCATTCTGCAAATACTCACACACATGATTAAGCACATGGATAGTCCTATTCCTGTCAGGGAAATTCTCAGCCACACTGGATTGATGATCAATAAGATCTTAGTGAAACGAATATAATGTAATGCAGTCTGATCTGGAAAAATGAAGACTGTGGGTACATCTTCCATGAGAAATACTCTGAAATATAGGATCACAATGGAAGACTCACCTGGAAAGCAATTATTTTTTGTTGTCATGATTATTAATTATTGCTGTTAAGTGTTATAAGAGATGCAAAGGTCAGAGAATTCTAGAGAGATTCCATTCTGAAAGATTAAGCCTTGCTTAACAATAGGGATAAAGATGCTATATATGTTTCATTCTGAAGGGTTTGTTTTGTGAGAGTTAATCTACATATGTGGTATTATCAAAAAAAGTGCCAAGCCATCTAGCAGAAGATAGTCTTGGACAGTTTGTGTCCAACGCCAAATGTTAACTGTGGGTAGGAAATTTCCTGTCACAGTATTTCTCACTCCATTATCTGACCATTTTATTGTAATAAGAATTATATGAACAAAAACAATCACATATTTTAAAAAATATGTTATTATAACTTCACCCACGCACATAATTAGACCTCACTTCATAGAGATAGACAATTTGGCTACTCCAAACAGATCGCATTTTTCCCAAGGGAAAAGAAGTTTCTATAGATTTCTATAATTGTTTCTAAATTAACTCAGTCATTTTGAAGCCTATAGCATTAAGATTCTCCGGATAAGGTGTTTTAACTGCAAGTTGCCAGTATACTTACAAGGGTACAAATAGCATAGCGTGCTTAATAAAAAATAAAAAATGTTGGTTCTCCTAAATAATATTTGAAATTTCTGAAGGATTTATTGCCAGACCCACTCACAGCGTGATTTCTCTTGGTGTTGGAAAAATTCCAGCCTAATATCCACTTCCTTTTAAATGGGATTGAAAATGGCTCAAGAAAACTTTTGAACATCAAATTCAGGGCTTTGAAGTGACCTGTTTATTTACCTCTTCCACACCAACAGGTAATCCTCAGGATTAACCGTACATACATACAGTTGTATTAATGGTGGGTTATACATAAAAAGGCCCGTAATGCTTTTAATTCACAAGCGATTTTTGTAAGTTCAGACCTTGCCCAGGTGACTTGTTTTGATGACATCAAATTCACCATTACACTTATGCCTTATCAAAATAAGATTTCATTGGAGTTTAAATCATGATAGTTCACACTGAAGATCCATATGCAAACAGCAGACAGAACTGTTTTAACAAGCAAACAAACCAAAGAAAATTAGGAAAAAAAATCCAGTTTTGTAAAAAAAAGGTGTTTTTTTTCTTTGCAGAAAACTGAGCATTTCAACTGTTTTGACCCAGAAAACAGAAAAAAAAGTAATTTTCATGTGGAAGTAGACTTTAGAGAATGTTCTTTTTAACCATAATTTCTTTCTAGAGGGAAAAAAATGAGCTCATCAATATCAGTGTCACTGAAACAGAAGCTGTAGGTGTTGGTTTCTGCAGCCTCAATATTAAAGGACCAGGCTCTCAAACCAAGGGCTGTAACATCCCAGATTTCCCATGTACAGAGGAAGACAAGCAGCTCAAATGAGTGACACAGGCAAAACCCCTTTATTTAAATAGGGCAGCGCGCATGAAGGGTGGAAGCAAGTGAGGGTATTGTGGGACCAGAAGAACACTAGGGGTGGTGCTAAGGAGTCATTTTGCTAAGCTTTTGTCGTGGTTTAACCCAGCAGGCAGCTGAACACCACACAGCCGTTCCCTCACTCCCAGTGAGATGTGGGAGAGAATTGGAAAAAAGGTAAAACTCGTGAGTTGAGATAAAGACAATTTAATATGACGGAAAAGGAAGGGAAAATAATAATAATGATAAATGGATATACAAAACAAGTGATGCACAATGCAATTGCTCACCACCCGCTGACCGATGCCCAGCCAGTTCCCAAGCAGCGGCCGCGCCCCGCAGCCAACTCCCCCCGTTTTTTTTGTTCAACACGACGTCATATGGTATGGAATATCCCGTTGGCCAGTTTGGGTCAGCTGTCCTGGTTGTGTCGCCTCCAAACTTCTTGTGCACCTCCAGCCTCCTCGCTGGCAGGGCAGTGTGAGAAGCTGAGAAGTCCTTGAACTAGTGTAAGCACTGCTCAGCAACAACTGCAACATCAGTGTGTTATCAACATTATTCTCATCCTAAATCCACAATACAGCACTATACCAGCTACTAGGAAGAAAATTAACTCTATCCCAGCCGAAACCAGGACACCTTTTCAGTACCAAAACTTCATAAGGATCCCAATAAATACGTTTAGGAATCGACCATCAGCCTCTAAAAATAATCCCATAGGATATTTTAATAGTATCTTGTATTCTAAGCATATAATATCCCCAGTACCCTCTTTGGCTAAGAGGGTGTCTAAGAGAGAGGGGAATTGCAAAGGCAAAAATGAAAATTCAATTGCATTAAGAAATTAGCACACCAGCAGATCCCTTCCCCACACTTAGCAGTTACTGTAAAAAGATGCAGAAGTAACACTTGTTTCCCTGTTACGTGTGCAGTGAATGGGAGGGAGACTCTGGCTAGCGCTGCTGGCATGCACAGAGCTTTGGTTCATGCTGGACTGAAATCGTTCTTTTTAATATTTGTGAACCAACTTTGTTTCACGCTAGTGACTAACGTTATGCAGAGATGCTCTGTTGGGAGTTTCTTGTATTTTCATTTTTGGGGAAAAGTGAACGATCAAACCTCTGTGGAAGATACCATAACTAATTCTCACACACAATTGCATGTGCACAGAATAAGTGAGAATCCCTCTCGCAGAGCAGAAATTAGATTTAGAGGGACACCTAATAAAATTACATGTGATTATTGAAATCTTGAGTATTTAATTACAATTTTTAACTCATGGCTCTCAGACTCCCCCAGTGGAGCGATAGTCAAACTGTGTCCATTCTGGGGGGAAAAACCCAGCATTCATAACAAACGAAATGACTGCAGCAAATGGTAGTAGTTTTTACAGGAAATGCCAACATGAAAATGCTTGAAGCCACTATAGCAAGAGATAAATACGTTGGAAAATCAGGATGACTAAATACTTCAATAATTTCTTTGCTGCAATGCATTTTACTTGGTCACACTTTCTGGTTAAATCTTGTTCTGGCACCATTCAGATGGCAGGGTTGTTAGAGCTACGCTCTGACATCACGGTCTCAGCCAGGCCACCTTGTCTTTTTTGAGTGCAGGTGGCTGGGCTCAGATTCTTTGGAAATCCTGGGATGTGGAGCCAAGCTGCCATTTCAGTCTCCAGGCTGATACCATCCAGGCTCTGTGGATACTGAAGCAGGAGAAAGGATCAACCATTTTCTCTGTTCTTTCCAAAAATTGGGAAAGAGGTAAATGTGCCTCCTGAAAGTGCAGCATCTGCACCTCTTACACCGAGAAAGTTGGAGAGGAAGAAATAGCCTCAGGCAAGTGGTAGGAAGACAGAGGAGACATCAAACATTATCAAGGGAGACACTTGCAGCTGAATGGGAAACCCAGTGGAAGCAGTTCTCAGTTCTGGAGTATTTTGGGGGTGGAAATAAAAAATCACTGCATCCTTACATCCCTGAACTTCTTTGGTAGACAAGCTCTTGTGTTATTGAGCTACTGTTTGGCTTCAGCAGCTTCTCATTTGCAAGGTTTTTTCTGCCACTGTGTAGGACACGATGATGCACAAAACATATTCTTGTATGAAAGTGGGGAGGATGTCAATCACACAGCAAAGGCTTCACCTGCAGCAGCACAGATTTCCTGGGAACCCCTTCACTTCATTCTTAAACCCGCAAGAACAGCCAACGCAAGTCAGCCCAAGGGTCTGCCTGGCCCCTTCTCCTGGCTCTGCCAGTGGGCAGCGGCAGATGCCTCAGAAAGAATATAAAAAGCATAAATCCTCCAGAAATACTTCCCTGTTCATGTTCCAACATTCAGTAATCTGCAGCTCAGAGACTTGCTGAAGCGGTGCTGATGTCTCCATGTGTAACGCTTCTCGCTGGGTTTTCCACTATTTTCATCAACCCTCTTTTTCAACACACTCTCTCTTTCTCACTGGAGAGGATAATTTCATTCAAATCTGCGATATAGAGTGGCATGTACCCAGCAGATAAAATCAACCTTACCCCCATCCTTGAGGCTGATGAAATGACAATAATTTACTGCCTTCTAGACTCTGTACAGTGTTTCAGTTGCCTGAAGCAGACAATATATTCACTCAATGAAGAGAAAATTTGAGGAGAGGATCTGAGGTAGTCTCAATTGAAAAATCTTTGGTAAATTCAAATCTAAACGAAGAAGCACCATGCCCTGCACAAAGAGGTTTTAATGAATACTTTTGTGAAAGCATTTCTCATTTCTAAACTATAAAACAGGTTGTCTGATAAAAGTGGGATTGAGCAAAACAGACAAAAAAATCAGCTTGACATGTGGGTACCTTCAAAACATGGAGAGGTAGAGACCCTAAAAGAGTTAGGATTGTTTCATCCACCAAGGATATTTATGCTGCTAATAATCTTCCTAGGCATCTGAAAGTTAGGATGTTTTACTAGCTGCCTTCTTCACTTACTATAAAAGTTGTGTTTACTCTTTTCTTTATAATGTACACTTGCTTGCCTTCCCCTCCCTCCATCAGACAAGAAAAAAAGACTAGTTGGGGAACTCTTTGTACTTAAAGTACATGAAGACTTTTCTTGATCAATATTTGACATTTCTACACCCATTAACATTTTGTATTTGTTGTTCTCATAGTCTTCACTTGTTTGTATGTGAAATAAAGCATGTTTTGCTTGTCAGACTGATAAGTTATGTTTGAGCAGTGTATTACAGACTGGTACCGACTGCCTTCAGCTTGGACTGTAAAATTAGATGATCACCAGATAAAATGTAATCATCTGTGCTGTGTGCATGTTTTCACTTTAAAATATAGCACAGTCAAAATATTTGGTAGAAAGTAAAGGGACCGTTTCAGCACATGGAGATAGTCTAAGAGCCATTTAAAGCAGGGGCTAATGCACATATTGGAAAAGAATAAATTACTAAGGCAAAGTCAAAAAGGATTTGTAGTTTGAATGCAATGTCAAACCTAATTTGCCCTTTCTTTGTATGTGCTTCTGGACTGAGGAATGACAACAATGTAGGTTTCTGACACTGGAAAATTGTGCCTCTTCACATTTTACACACTAATTCAATGGATATTCTCATGTTACTGTTATTTATAACAGTTACCTCTCTGTCACTTAATGAAAATGAGTATGAAAAGAAAAAATGTCGGCTGTACACTACCTGTTAACATGAACGTTTTGGGTTTATCTCTAAAATGAAAACCTCTTCGTGAACAGACTAGCTTACATTGGGTGTTTATTCACAATACTTTAATTTTTCCTTTGACTCTACTGTCCATATATAGCACTGTGAATGTGAGATGGTACCTTCTCTGTGAGAGCAACCAGAGCTTAGATTTGGTCAGGGTAAAATGTTTCAGAATGGCCATTAAGAACATTTAAAATGGTGTTTTCCTCAATATATTTCAATCTTCTAAAACACAGGGAAAGAAGGTGATGAAATTTGTATACTAGATCCTTATGTTCATTCATTTACATCAAAATTTACTGGTTTAATAGAATGGAAACCATCTTAAACAGATTTGATGGTTTTCTTTAAGCAATTACTTAGAATTAGCAGGATTATTTCTCAGACTTATTGGGAGCCTTCCAGACTTACACACAACACAACAAAGTGTGATTTGCAATCTGTTTACAGTATACAAACAATACAGTGCGCTAACCAGAAGGAAGCAAAACACTGTAGCTGATTAACAAAAGGCAACAGAGGACAACCTGAAACTATTGTTGGATACTTCTACTCTATGTTTTTGCTCTCCTCGTTCTGATTTGCCACACAATAATAATAGCAATAAGTAACTTGGCATTTCCATAATGATGTTCTTCCTTAGCTTGGAATGGTTCTTTTCAGGTTTACTTCAGATAAAACAGGTCAATACCCAGCAGACTGAGGGCAATCAGGCCAAAACTACCCATTCACGACTTCATTTTCAGGTGTGTTCTTGATGTTATCAGTTGCACACAACCTTAGCTTCACCTGCGCTTAATTCCTCTGAGTAAATGGAGCAAGAGGAAGTCTCCGGATTGGATATGAAAGAGCTCTGGGAGAATATGCTCCTGACCTTTTGTTGGTGTTGTCTTTAATTTACCATTTGCTAATAGCTGGTGCTGTAGGTTAACAACCGAGCAAAGAGAAAGCCAGTTAAGAAGTGGAATGTGAAGATAAACAAGGTTTTAGAAAATATAAACCATTCCTTGCTCAAACAAATAACGTATGCATCTACCACCTTATTCTTAGGCTGAAACACCTTCTGTAGCACAAGCCCAAATCACATCAAGTTATTCAAAATATGTCTGATTTAACTATTTCTTATGCTGAAGGTGTTTGTAACACAATTGTGTGTTACTGTAACCTCCAACTGTCTCACAAAACTTCTGTTGAACTTGGTGGTAAAATTTCCTTTGGCCTTGCTGGAAAAGGGCTGAGACCTACAGCAAGGGCTTTGGAAAACCTAATCATCTGGGGATTGCGTGCAAGTTTTTTGTAAGCATGCAATTAAGTCTGTGAGCACTGAAACACATAAGGTTGGCCTTACTATGAATTTGTGCCATGGTCAGATGGATCCTCAGGGGTTCTTGGCAATGTGAGCTCAAACTGAAACTTTTGGCAGAGGAGTTAATGTTGCAGCATTTTCCTTAGCTGTCTCGTCAACAGTCTCTCTTCTATACGGCCTCACATCCTCCCATTTCTATTAATCCTGTAGGGACATAACATCTCTCAGACTGTTAACTTGCTGACAAATCTGGGGGAAACAGTGGGGCCTCTAAAACAAAAAGCAAGCTCCCACGAGCCTTGCTTCTTTAGGAAACCAAGGTTAAAGCATATCTACTGAACTCGTTTTCTTCTCCATTCCTTGGATTTAACTTTTGTCAGTATGCTTAGGACAAAAATACAGACAATCCAGATTAAGTTGCATTCTGTTGGTTGAATTCCTATTCCCTATCTAGCAATTTTTGGTTAGAGACCCAGACGACTTCTGATTTCATCAACTGAAAAATTCCCACTTCATCATACCTAGCAACATAAGTTCTTGGGACACAGTTGATGTGCCTGGATCTACCTTTAGATGTAGGAAAGGATCTGAAAATGCTGCATAGTCAGAAAGGCAGCCTATAGGAACACAGCCTTTGCAAGAGCTGTGTTGCTAACGGGGGAAGATAGCAGAGCAGGAAAGGGTATTGGAAGGAAATTTGGAGTTCAGGGGACATCTCTTGCTTTAGCAGGTTGAACCCATAGGAATTTCAATAGGGCAGCAAAAACTGTTGCCCACAGTAAGATAACTTTGAAAAGACTGTTGTGAATGGAAACCCATGGGAATTTCCTGTCCTTCAAGCAGGTTTTTCCTGTACAGGGAATAACCTGGCCCCTTATTACTACTCTCTCTCTTTCTCTCTCCCACGCACACAGAGGACACAAATATTGTTGAAATGTCAGTCTTTATCATCGTCAGCTGTTCACACTCTCTGAGCTACAGGCTGCATTTTCACATGCAACCCCTTCTAATATCATCCCAGGACTTTTCACTGAACTTAAATGTGTCATCTAATAACATCACAGAACAGGCAGAAGTAAAGGCAGAACTGTTGAATAATTTCTATTTTCTAAAAAAAAAAAAAAAAAAAAAAAAAAATTCTGTATCTCTATTGATTTTAATTTGAATCTCATTTAGATCCCAAATAGAAATGAACTGATATTAAAAAAAATTGTTATTTTTACTGATCTGGGCAAGGAATAGGGTTTTTGTATACTAAAAAAATTTGCAATGCCTTTTTTTTTTTGTTATTATTCTAAGCCATGACTGGAATATAAATCTTTCTGATGTTTCCCACTGGAAATTCCTCTTTTTGTCAATGATATCTGGAAAATTTGAAATAAAATAACACAACTACCACTTTTTTTCCTAAATATTTTCATATTGAAACATTTTTCAGTGTTAGCTTTGCCTATAGCTCCATCAATTCTAAAAATTGGGATTTTCTAATAAAAAACAAAACACCAGTAAACACTCCACTCTCTTCAAATTCTGTCACTTTGCATTTAAGATAGAGTGCAAGTTAAATCAGCCTCTCATCTCAGATTTAGACCAGCCTGGCAACAACAAGAGTTTCACTGACTAATGTTATAGGGGTTTGGCACATCAAATCAAAGTTTTGACTCCAATATAACCTTTGATCATCAGTGACCTCAAAACACTGTCCAGCAACCAAATGCAGATGTGAAACTTCACAACTTTGCTCAGTTCCAGTCAAGTGAATGAGTTTTGTTTTCAAATCTGCTCTTCATGAGAATCTGTTCTCTTTTCGTATTCAGTATCATTCAGTACTTTCTAATACGGAATTCAGAATTAAATTAGAAAAAAAGTTAGGAGGAAAGTCATTATATAAGCTTTTATAAAATAAAATCACAACCAGTCCACAATACAACTACTTTCTTGCAAGTCTATGCTCCTCCCTAAGACCTTTAAACCTACTTCAGTAAAAAAACTCTGAATATTCAAAATTAACACCCATCCCCAGCCACATTTTCAAAGACTTTTTTCCAAGTAGTAATATGGAGGTACTGAATCAAAATTCTGCTAGGAGAAGGACTGGAAGAACACCTTTTTGTTCTTCAGGTGCAATCATATTTGAGTGGACTTCCACAAAATGATACAGCACTTTTCACAGTGGATTTAATTGACCACTCCTATTAAAAGACAGTTCCGGAATCTTACCACACTGAAGTTTAGAAACTGTTATCTTATTTCCAGCCTTAAGGAAGGCTGTATTTAAGGATAACATGAATTTATTCTGATACCAATATTTCTTTTAGCATAAAAAGCTCTTCACAATCCTCATCTGATCCCCAACGTATACTTATAGCCACCCGTCTCATCTTGTCATAGTGTTCACTTTGCTAGGAAAAATAATCGTCTTCACTAGGTATCATCAAGATTTGTCCCTACAAAAAAGTCTACCCCCTGCATGGACCATGGCTTGGTTTGATGGACTGAGCTGGTTGAAGTGCTCTATCTTTAGCATTTGATAATTTAGGAATAAGTAAATCTTGAGTATGTATGGAAAACAACGGGAATAATATGCTGTATTTTCTCGGTGATGAAGACTAACTTTGTAATCCAGTGCAAAAATGTGTCCTTGATTGGTCTATCTCTTTCTTCCCTCCTGCCATAGCATCATAATCAGCTGACTTTTGCATTCAAAAACCACAAAAGTTAGTGAGCAAGAGAACTAAAGATTGTCATCAGTTAAGATGATAATCACAGGATTAAATTGGGAGTATGTTAGATTGCTTTTTACCATTCCACATAATTTAAGATAATTTCTACAATTGTTATTTATGTTTTTATGCTGTAAAATTAATGATTTCTGTGACTTTTGTGTGGAGCGTGCAGTAAATGCTTTTCCCAAGTACTCATGTGGCACAGCAAGCTTGGGTCTCTTGGTTGATTTCAATGACATCTAAATAGGAAAAAGACTGCACTTGGAGGGATGTATTCTTTGTACTGTTGGTAAATACTACTGTTAAGACAAGTATTCTCATTTTTGTGATCTATAGAGACAGACTATATCTCAGCACGATAAATCAATGAGTTTCCTTTTTAGACAAAGGAGGTTTTGGAATGCATTATTACTAAAGATCCATTTGATACATCTTTGACATACATTTAACTGAGACAGATCATGCGGAGATCCAGAGAATACCTCGAGGTTTCATTCCTATATCTTTACCTCATTCTGATCTACGTGGGGCTCTACCCGAACAAAACCTGAATAAGTAACCTACGAGCTGGATCTTCAGACATTTGCTTCTTAATTTCAATTTTGAATGAGTTCTGAAAAATTCAAACTTTCTCTTAGAATTACATTCCATGAGGTTTCCGTTCAAATAGAAAATACCACAAACGTTATGTGGTTTCAACACAAATCTTGCACCAATTCCAGTCATGCCAGTTTCCGCAAAATCACTGCAAAATTTTTGAATTTTTCAAGATGGGAGGAATACGTAACAGAATAAAAATGTTGATATCAGTGTGAGCTTTGTATTATGTCCACTTGGTGGCATGTGTCACAGTGAGGGTAGGAAGGCTCTGCAGAGGGACCTGGATAGGCTGGATTGATGGGCCGAGGCCAACTGTATGAGGTTCAACAAGGCCAAGTGCCGGGTCCTGCACTTCGGCCACAACAACCCCAGGCAACGCTACAGACTTGGGGAAGAGTGGCTGGAAAGCTGCCCAGAGGAAAAGGACCTGGGGGTCCTGATTGACAGCTGGCTGAACATGAGCTGGCAGTGTGCCCAGGTGGCCAAGAAGGCCAATGGCATCCTGGCCTGTATTAGGAATAGTGTGGCCAGCAGGAGTAGGGAGGTGATCGTGCCCCTGTACTCGGCACTGGTGAGGCCGCACCTCGAATCCTGTGTTCAGTTTTGGGCCCATCACTACAAGAAGGACATGGAGGTGCTGGAGCATGTCCAGAGAAGGGCAACGAAGCTGGTGAAGGGCCTGGAGCACAAGTCTTATGAGGAGCGGCTGAGGGAACTGGGACTGTTTAGTCTGGAGAAGAGGAGGCTGAGGGGAGACCTCATCGCGCTCTACAACTACCTGAAAGGAAGTGAAGTGGGTGTTGGTCTCTTCTCCCAAGTAACAAGTGATAGGACGAGAGGAAATGGCCTCAAGTTGCGCCAGGGGAGGTTTAGATTGGACATTAGGAGAAATTTCTTTACTGAAAGAGTGAACAGGCTGCCCAGGGAAGTGGTGGAGTCACCACCCCTGGAAGTATTTAAAAGACGTGTAGATGAGGCGCTTAGAGACATGGTGTAGTGGGCATGGTGTGTTGGGTTGACGGTTGGACACGATGATCTTAGAGGTCTTTTCCAACCTTAATGATTCTATGATTCTATGATTGTTCCTGGATCAAGTCCTGCAAGTCTTATTTGAGTATGATCTCAACAGCCATCTCAGTATGTTGCCCTGTTACTTGACTCAATGAAAATCATGTCAGGAAAGAGGCTAGATTGCCTAGCTACTAAGTAGGACCCATATGAGATGGTCACAAATCCCATCCTAATCGCAGTCTATTCTCATAGCAGTCTACCTCATTTGCACGCTGAGGCTGTATCTTGAAAGTCTTATGCCTGAGACGGAGCTTCCCTATGGTATCAAAGTTTATCCAGCTGAATGAAACATCTGTAGGAACCTCCACAGCTCTCACAGAAGAGAAAGTGAGAAATGAAATTCAAAGGCTCTCCCCATCCCTGAGTATTCGTGTGTGCCTTGAAATCCAGGCCAAGGATTTGGCTCATTATTAGCTATAGCCCTATTAGAGATTTCTTTTACAGAGAATGACACACATTCTAAGCACACCTAAATCCATCCTGCCCTTGCCCTGAAGGTAGCTTATTCTCTTCTTAAACCTACCTTCAGATAGTTTGAACAAATAGTAGCTCAATCTAGTTCTGACCTGTTTTCCCCCGTTTTAATTGTCTTGCCAATTAGCTGGGCTTCTAAAATTTTTCTCACATGATTCACATATGTCTTTCTTCTGCCCAGCATGCCATTTGTATGTGTGTGAAATGAAATGCATGGCAGGACTTAGCCATACTCTTTCCCTTAACAGAAAATTATAATATTCCAAAGTTATATTGACACTTATCTTTACTACGTAGTATGCTGCCATTGGTTTTATTTCTCATTTCAGATTTACATTAGGTCTTTTGCATCAACAGTGTAGCTATTGCATTTATTTGGTAGGGAATTCAGTAGTGATGGTAGTTTCAGATGGCATATCTTCTTCACCCAGGGCAGTTGGTGTCTTACTGATAATAATTGGCAGTTTTCAAAAGGGAACTTTTTCCTGAGTAAAAAGCAATGAAAATGGAACAATATCTCTAAAGAAAATCTAAATCTAAAATTTAACAGTAATAATGATTATGATGATAATTGTGTATCAAATTCAAGGAATGAGCAATCAGCATGACTATGGACCCCTAAGAGATTTCTATTAATGATGCCATGTACAGAGGACGCATCTGAAAAGGTGACACATTATTTTAGGTACTGTGCTAAGAATCAGAGTTCTTAAACCAATCTACAGTCTAAATGGAATAGAAGGAGGCTGATAAGTGAAGTGACTTCTCTGCCTAAAGTCACATGGGAGGACTGTGGCGGAACCAAGAATAAAAGCCAGGTCTCCTAGATCCTACTCCAGCGGTATACACACTGTGCTGTGCTGTCTTTCTGTACCTTTCAAGATGGTTTCCAGACCCCTATGTGCTGTGTACACAGCTACATCTATGCTATCAGCACTTCTCATGTCATCCTGAAATGCAACATGGCTGCACAAAAAAGCACAAAAGCAACCTGCAGGGTAGAGTGTTAGGAATTAAGAACATCTTATCCAGCTGGCATTGAAAAGTCCTCAATTTTTTCCAATAGTGAGCTAAAAAAACAAGGAAAAAATGCAGGGGTCCCAGTGCATAATTCTTTACCTGCAGGATATTAGTCACAAAGATTTGGAAGGGGGTATGAGCTACTCAGTATGGACTATTGTTATGTAGATGCATTAGAACCAAGGTAGCAGGAGTATCTGGAAGCAGCAAATAATGCAACACACACTCTGTTACATCGCTCCATCATCCACTTAAAAATATTTACTCTAAAGGGAAGAGTCAATGGGGTAATATCAAGTTTTCAGAATGTGTAAATATCTTCTCCTGACCTGTTTCTCAGTAATAAAATAGGGTGTCTTATCTGAAAAATCCTAGCTCAAGAATGGAGTTGCCATTAGCTTCAGGATCGAACATTCATTAACCTTGTTCAAAGACAACAGTCAGTTCTACAGGACAGTTCTAAGAGGAGTAATAAGGATCTGATATGGCTGTGTGTATGTCTAGGGGTTGCATGAAAACAGTCTGTGTGTTGGTAGATAATTATTTTGTATGACTTCTGGATGTTGGCCCAGATAAACAAAGGCATTTAGGAGTCGAAGCTACAGTTGTTTAATGCTGAAATGTTTTGCAAAGTCTTTCCAAGAGCTGTCAACTCTTTTAGGCTGACCTGTGGCAAGCTGAAATAAGATGGTGCATGTTTTATTTATGGTGTTTCATTTTTATCTGTTCACATATTCATTGTTTTGATAGACATTGCTGTCTTTGAATGATTTTTTGTGGAAAGATGCCTTTCTATTAGTAAATTACTTTTTGAGATGCAATCTGCAGTAATGGTCAGATGTTGACCCCGCTCAGGAGAGTACCCAAGGAGTGAAAAGGCCTCACTAGTAAAAAACTCTCTGCTGTCTCTAATATTTAAATATGGTTGTCTTTTAACCTCTCCTTGTTATCCTAGGAAGAGGACAGAGATTTTCTATAATGAAGGCTCCATAATAATAATCACAAAGGGGAAAGGAGTGAAAACCCATTTTGCCACACAGAAGTAGGACAGACAGCCCCAGAGAGGCCTCTGTGCCAAAGAGTTATTCCTTATGGGAGACCCAGAGATCAGCAGGGACTAAAGTTTCTGATAAAGAAGGAAAGGTACTGCAGACCTCAGAGCCTGGAAAGAAGTACAACACTTCTGTATGAACATCCTTGACGTGATAGCAATCTGACATCAGGTTTACAGAGAGCTTGCCAATTCTTAAAACTTTATCTAGGATAACATGTCACTAAAAAAAGAGATTTCAGACACCTCTGAGAGATTTTTTCCTACGCTCTACTCATAAATGCATTCGCAGTTCTACCGAATGTTAGTTGGATCAGCTAACTCCAACCAAGCTCTTTAGAGCCAGTCATCCTTCACCCTACTGCTTAGGGGAGAAACAGGATTGCTCCATTCCTTCCCATCTGGGAGATACACGGGACAGGTCTGGGTGCAGTGGGCAGGGTCAGGCAAACAGAATGCAAGCAGGGCACACCTTTCCCTTCTGTGTAGAGGAGTTCTAAGGATGCAGGCTGTCTCCCTTCAGCTAAAAGTCAGATGCATCCATCTCCTCAGCAATGAAATTCCTACTATTCCTAGCACAGAATCCATCCTTTAAGGAATAACTTAGTCCATAATGTAGTGAAATGCAGTCATTTGGCCAGAACCACGAGTCTGCAACTAGCTCGCAGCTATTACGTTTTAGCTCACGCAGCAGACTCGGAAGAACAGGGATTTATGCCTTTTGTCAATGCAGCATTTAAAGGGTCAGAGATGAGATAGGACCTCAGGCTTCCTGTCATGCATGTCAGTACTCAGACCTTGGGGGAAGGAGGCCAAGTGGTACTGACGGAGACATCTTCACTTGGCGCTTTTGCTCTGGGACAGTCAGCTACTCAGAGTGTGCTAAGTAACACCAGGACAAAGCTAATGTGGAAATTTACAGCTTCATGATGTGATCTACTTTGCGGCTTCTCCTCTCCCCTGTGTCAAGCCACATTCACTTCTTAATTATCATGGCAAAACTCCAGTGTAACATTACTGAAGTTCTTCATATTAATTCCTACGTGCGTTGGTAAGAATTAAATTCGAATACAGCTCTCAAAAATTAACATTTGCATATCTCACTAGAGCAAATGAATTGCACTGAGTCACCATGAAAATTGACTGGGTAAGCTAAATGCATACTTTGGCTAGAGTCAGCAAGCAAGATACTTTGTCTCCACTCCCACAGACAGAAATCCACACCAAGATTTTTTGGTGTGCAAATGAGCCTGATTTACTTTGATTATAAAACAGACTCATAGCTTAATAAAAGAAACCAAATTGTCTTAACTTGCATGTGCATGTGGAACGTCCATAAATTATGGTCATATATAATGAATGGAATAAAGCCGCAAAAGTTACATGAAAGCAAATGTTCCAATCAAACTTATGCTATGGTGCAAATCTGAAGTGACTTCACCAATCCCGGTTAAAATTCCCTGAGTTTACATTGGCTTAACTGAAAACAGATTTTTCTCATTAGCATTCAGCTGAAACTTTCACATGACAAGCAGCCTCATGAGGCTGTTTTTTAAAGGAGCAACTTTCTCCACACTACACGTGAGATTCCTGTTCCTTGTGCAGCCTGAAAATAACATCTTGGAAAAATATCACCTTTGAAGGACACTGGTCAGTCTTGAACATTTTGTGTCATCGTATACTTCAACGTGTGCTAGCCCCTGGCGTATCTAACAGTCCCCTTTTCGTGGGTACAACATACCCAGCCTTCAAGCATTGGTAAAGATCAGATTCCACCTGGCTTTCTGCTTCCAGTATTTATTTCAGGGAAGGCATGCAGTATCTCCACCAAATTATGAGTGTTGAGTTTTCCTACCAAGAGTACAGAACATGTCTTTCAAACTTCCCAAGACAAGAGAGTTGGAATGAAAACACAGCCCCATTTTAAAATTCAGCATTCATCACAGCCATTGTTCAAAGTCTCAGACTGACGAAAATGACAGAAAATCTGTGAAACTCCAGCCACCATGTATTTAACATGCCGCGGGGCTGGCATGGGAGCCTTGTGCTGGAGGCTTGCTTCCCGAATTGAGAGTGAGCATCCCTTTACACGCAGGCAGCTGGGCGCTCTGTAGGAGTGCATTAGGCAGGAGACTGGTATAAGCCCACGTCTCTGGAAAGCAGAGTTGAGAAATATCCCCTAAGATCATCACCTGAGATGATATCCCTTCCAGTGACTATAACACTGCAACAGCTCCAGCTGCGACTGACACATTCTTCAGTGTATTAATCACTGGGACGATTTACAAAAGGTATTTATGTGCCTGGTATAGGAATGATTTCTGCTGTTGACTTGTGAATAAAGCAAACTCACCAGCACACACCATGTTCCTCTCTTACACAGTCTTTTGATTCTGACGTTTTGAGTCCTTTTGACAGGAGAAGATAAACCTTAACTCTAGTTTCACATCTACCTATGAGCAATGGCTATGTGTGGGAGTAACAGCTGGCAGAAATTTTGACCAGAGTTAAACCACGTAGAGTCGCTTCAGATTCACTTTTCTCTTTCTCACGCACAGGAATGCTCCTAGAGAAGGGTGTCGTAATGAGGGTGTGACACAGAAGAATGTTAGGGAGAAAATTAACTTCTTTATTTTCTGGCATAGAGAGATCTGGGGTAAGGGTTAAAAAAAAGTTTTTGCTCTTTCCTGACACTAGAGGTGGAGAAAACTATTTTGGGGGACCTTGTTAAGCTCAGAAGAAGCCCCTGGCTCTCACACCTAATGGGAAATTTGAATTGCTGCCATGAAAGCATGTCCTAGATCCCAGCAGCTGCCTTTTAGAGAGGTGAAATTTTCACCCTACACAGAGCTGGGAACTTCAACAGGAGGCAGGAACATAGCATGAACTTGACAGTCCCAGGCTCTTAAATAAGCAAGATGCTTTGTAGGAAACACAGAAGACCTGGGAGCCAGAAACACCTGCCCACCATTGCCACAGAGGGCTGCCACAGTTCCCCCCGTGCTGCCTCTACAGTGGGCAGCCAAAGCCAGGAGCAGCTGCCTGCCCTCGAGGGAAGGCATTGTGAACGGTGCTTGTTCACACTCCTTTTCCCCTGAAAAGCATCTATTTACTGATGTTTAAAAATACACAGTCAAAGGTATGGGTGACTGCCACATCCCGCCCCTCTCCAAGCACTGTTTTCATCACAACAGGGGCTGTGGTTAAGGCCACCATTGCGTGATGGGGAGTGCAGGGCTCCATTCTGAAGAACAGCTTCGTTAAGGAAAAAAACAAACAAACAACTCCCTGGCAGTGGGCAGGCTTTGTGTTTACTGTCTCTCCAGAGCTTCCAGCTGAGAAGCAACTTGAACCTTACTCTGTCTTGTGGTTTAATGTTGTTTTCATTGAGCTCAGCATCATGAAGGCAGGTTCGAAGTTGTTCTCCTCTCACCTGAAGTCATGACTGAGGCCCCTCTCCAGTGCTGGGGATGAGATTGAAGTAATCAACCTACTTCCAAGGTGAGCACGTGATGAGGACTATCATTTTAATCTGCTCACCACTTGCCAGAGCGCAGACATGAAGCAACAGCAAAGAGGAGCGGCCAGGAGGACTGACTCTCCTCAGATCTTTAAAGTTGCTCTTCCTGAGAAAAAAGAGAGAATGAACAAAATTCAGATGTTTAGATACCCATCTACCCCCCTTCTCCCCTCCCACAGGACCTTAGCTTAAGCGGTATTGTGGGTGTCACACTCGGGAGGCAATGTGGGGGCAGACAGCACAGGCACGGCTGGATGCCAGGCTAGTGACAAGAAACTGTGACCTCCCTTGTGCCCACTCACCAACGGAGGAAATGCAGTGAGGTAACAACACCATCTCCAGCTGGCAGCCATGCCCAAACTTCTCCTGTGCAAGCTGGTTAGGAAGAAGCAGGGGGACAAGGGAGCTGGAGAGCGGGTTTTGAGCTGTGATGGTTAAAGATTTGATAAAATCAGTTTTGGATGTCAGGCCAAAATATGAGCCAAGTAAGAGTAAGGCAATCATGAGATGAGGGACAACTTGCAGCAGCTTCTGGGATTTCTCAGTACTGAGCCAGGAAGGAGTTTGGAGCCTCAGAGCCCCCTTCTTGACAGAGCCAAAAAAGGCAGCATTACACTGTGAACTGCTCAGGGGATCATATCCTACTCTCTGTCATAGTCTGAAGTGACTGGGAGCTGCTGGACGCAGCCAAAATAAGATCATAGGTGCAATGAGGAGCTTTCATCTCCTAGCAGAAACTTATAGGGCTGGACAGACAAAGAGAAGATACACATGCACCCTAATACTGCAGATTTGCTGCAGCAAAAATATCTCATCCACAAGTACAAGGAGGGCAGTCCATCACAGCAGCCTTTTACGCCTTCTGGAAAATCATCTCAAGTGATTCCTGGTGATAAAACATTTCATTTGCTCCAGTTAGGGTCCTTAGATGATCAGATCAGATTTCATCTAGATAAATTGTAGCCAGCTAGATAGAAAACAGCAAAATACTTCATTTGACACTTCCAATTTCAAGTTCAACTCAATGTCACAGAAATAGCCTTGCTTAGAAAATATCTGTGAATCAAGATACTTAGTGCTTCAAGTACATCCAACAAAATCTATCTAAATAGCGGCATTAACAAAATGATAGTGTGTCCGGCCTCTGCATGCAATAAAGCAGAAAGCACAGAGATTTTCTGCTTGGTTCTGTTTAACTCTGATGAAAAGTTTTCATCTGTATTTCTAGACCTTGGGATTTTTCCCTGTAAGTGGGTGGCAAACTCTGCCTCACAGTGTAGAAGTTTCTGCAGCAGTTTTAGTGTGCTGCAAAAAATGAGCTTTGAAACACAATGAAGAAAAGCAGTGAGTCCCAATGTACAGGACCCAAACTACCTGTTTACAGAAAAGTAGAGAAACCCCCTCATGGTGGAAAAGAAAGATACAGCAACAGCAACATTTTCATTTAAATAAGCTCCAGATACTAACAAGCTCACTCTTCCAGGAAACATCCATTACTTATTGAACGGTTGCAAAAACATAGTCACTGTGTTGCTGAAAGAAAGTTAGTATTTGATTTAAACACAGCTGCAAAAACACCTGGGCATAAACTTATGGTCTTCAGTCTCTTATCATTGTCAAAATAAAGTAAGATGACAAGGAGGACCTACCATATGAAATATTTCCACTTTATTCTCAATCACACTTTGCAATGTACATGTAAATAATCATGACACTTCTTGTTTTGTAGCTAAATCTTACCAAACTAATCCTGGATAAATTTACAAGGTAGAAACCATTCAAATGAACTCATGAATCAAGCTGCTAGTGAAGTTTGCCTTTCTGCAAAACGAAACCCTCAAACCTGCACATCCATTCTCAGATTTTAACTGGGACTCTGTAAGTTATTCCACAAAGCATTTTTTTTTTTCATTCAAAGACAAACAGATTTTCTGCAAACTGAATTTTGTGAACTAGAGCCTATGCAGAGTCCTCTGAACTGGAAGGAAAGATTCTCCATCTGTGCCTGTGCTATCAAGCGAGCCAAGGGCAAGTGAAAGCAAAGCAAACCTTATCACTCATACACTTTCTACCAATATTGCTGGCTCTGGCTTAGCATTGAATATTTGTGGCTTCATTTTACATGAGGGATATATGTGGCTAATTTAGGTGTCTCAAGTGAAGGCGACTACATCTGCACAAGTCACCTTGGACTGCTTTCACAGAGAACAGAGAATTAGTCAATGCAATTAACACAAACTGCATGCAATGCAGCTCAAGGAGATGACTGTGTTTGGTCACATGAACTTGAATGACCGTATTGACACAGCCCCTGATAAAAGGCTAGCAAGTACACTTGGCAGGCTTGAGAGAGGGGACGCCATCCAGAGGGACCTTGACAGGCTTGAGGAGTGGGTCTGTGCAAACCTCATGAAGTTCAACAAAGTCAAGTGCAAGGTCCTGCACCTGGGTCGGGGCAATGCTCAGTATCAGTACAGGCAGGGTCATGAATGGATTTAGAGCAGCCCTGCAGAGAAGGACTTGGGGATATTGGTTGATGAAAAATTATGAGCTGGCAATGTGCGCTCACAGCCCAGAAAGCCAATCATATCCTGGGCTGCATTAAAAGAAGCATGGCCAGCAGGTCAAGGGAGGTGATTCTCCCCCTCTGCTCCGCTCTCATGAGACCCCTCCTGGAATACCGCATCCAATTCAGGTCTCCAGTACAAGAAAGACATGGACCTGTTAGAGGGGGTCCAGAGAAGGGCCACAAAAATGATCAGAGGGATGGAACACCTCTCCTATGAGGAAAGGCTGAGAGAATTGGCGTTGTTCAGCCCAGAGAAGGGAAGGCTTCGGGCAGACCTTCTTGTGGCCTTTCAATATATGTATATGGGCTTTAAAAGAAAGATGGAGAGAGACCTTTTACCGGGGTCTGTAGTGACAGGACAAGGGGTAATGGTTTTAAAATAAAAGAGGGTAGATTTAGATTGGACATAAAGCAGAAATTTTTTACAATGGGGGTGATGAGACAGTGGAACAGGTTTCCCAGAGAAGTTGTGGATACCTCATGCCTGGAAGTGTTCAAAGTCAGGTTGGATGGAGACTTGAGCAACCTGATCAAGTGAAAGATGTCCCTGCCCATGGCAGGGGGGTTGGGCTAGGTGATCTTCGAAGGTCCCTTCCAAGCCAAACCATTCTGTGATTCTGTGAGAAGTAGCTCAGATGTAGGAACTACACTGTTGTCACCTAATACCAGGAGAGATGGATCCCTTGGATCCCTTCCACAACGTCTGTGCTAGGCTAGGAAGTGTCAAGACTGAGGTGTCAAGACTGACAGCGGATGGGTCTATAATGGTTCAAGACTGTTGAAGTCCAGGCTGCATGAAAAAGAGCTTGAACTCATGTTGAGATATTCAATATACCCAGAATTTGCTGCTCCAAGCGGCAGGTTTGGTTTTACGAAGGCTTAAAGGTGCAGGTAAGTCCTGAAAGATTTGTTGGCCCAGTCTTAAGTGACAAAGTACACATGCCCTCATTATCTTCAGTAGACTTTTGATCAAGTACCAAATGTACACAGTCAATCAAAATAAAATGACCTTCTACCTTTTTGGCACTACCTAACTAGATGTTTGCTATTCCACCTGTATGGCCTATGCCTGCATTAACCTTAAAAGTCTCTTCTGATCCCTGTACATGTGAAGACAACTGCACTTCGAACACAGCAGCACTAGAGATGATGGCCTTGGTCCCTAGTGCCAAGAAATAGTAAAGCTTTGAGGAATGCTTGTAAGCACATCTGTTCCACTCCTGTAAACACAGTCACTGTCCACCTTTACATCAGAATTAAAGGACAAAATTGCATTCAGTGGGAATGGAAGTGAGCTTCTGGTTATAGTGGGCAGGACAAGAATAATGAGTTCAGCTTGTGGCAAGGAAGATTTACATCAGACATTAGGAAATACTTTCTAGTGATAAGAATAGCAAAGCACAGGAATTGCCTGAGGATGCTGTGATGCCTCTATACTGGAGGTCTTTAAAAACAGGTCAGACGCACATCTACTGGGAGTGGCCTGGGTATACAATATTCTTCTACATACCAGGTAACCTCCTTTCAGCCCGTTGCTGCCATCGTTCATGCTAGTCACCTATAACCTCATTTTAAGGTTGTGGAACTGAAGAGAGAAATAAACTAATTCGGTTTTTTGGATATTATTCTTAGCAGGAAGTTTATCAGAATGCAGGGAAGTTTCTAGGAAGATCTCAGGATCTTGAAGCCCTCATCAAGTCCCTCCAGCCAGCAGAAATTTATAATCAGATTCCCTTGCTTCATCCAGATGAGACCCAATACCCACAGGCAGTGTTTCTGCGAGTAGGGTCTGAGGTGGTGGCCATGACCCTCAGGCCATTCAGTCACCTGATGTTTGAGTTCTAGGACATGACCGAGCAGCACGCAAGGGAAGAGTGGAAAAATCTCAACATGTGGAGATCAGACACAAGAAGCAGTGAGCAAGACAATATGTCATCGATCAAGCAGAAAGGCAGCTAGGGTAGATAAGGTAGGAGGTAGATAAGCCTTTATTGAGCATTACCCACTTGCAAATTGCAAGCTAAACTCAATCACATGCAGAAAATACCAAGCATGTGGCAGGCAGATTTCAGACAACACATAGGGAGTGCAGTAAGCTCTATGATCTATAACATACTAGTTTGGGAGCTACTAATATACCAAACCTGATACTGGCTGGGAAAATGAAATACCCAAAAATGAAATTTCAGTTTTTTCACCCACAAATGGGATGACAGTTATACAAGATAAAAGGCATCATAAACAGTACTGCACTTAGACATGCAGAGGTAAATATGGGAAAAGGCTGTTATAAAAAATATACGCACATAAAATCTGGTCACCAATAAATAATATATTTCAAGTGCTTTAGCTGTTCTCCTGCCATCCCTGTGCCGGGAAGGAAGGATTTCTGGGACTGATACAGCTTAACCAGACACAGAGTTTATCTCTAGATTCTCTATTTCCTTTTGTAAAAGAATAAAGAACAGGGCTTACATGTCTTCAAATTTTTTAGTCCTGGTTATTTCCTACACACACATGCTTCCTCTTCCTTCTCCATGAGTAGATAATTTTGCGCATCAAGTTGCTGGAGGGCTCTGCCAATTTATAAAATTTTATAAATTTTTAAAATCAAAAAAAGAAAATTATATGTAGTTCCAGTAGCCAGGGAAAACTATATACACATTGACTTCTGGTTATCAGTTTCTGTGGTGAGTATGCGCCATACATAATTGATGAACAGTCTTTGGCATTCACTTGCACGTAAAATATTCTTTTTGAATAAATTCAAATAGCAAATAAAGATCTAAATACATCCTTGTTCCCAAACTAACCAGGAAAAAAGGGAAATGGTCCCAGTTCTCTACATCATTCATTGTAATGTCTAAAGCCAAGTTTTAATTTGTTTTAAAATCTGAATAATCCCATGAATGCCGCACATAGTGAAGAAATTGCCAACAACTCTTGACCCCCTCTCACAGATATTTATAGGGGGATTATCAGAAGCACTCAGCACTGGCCAAATATTGTCCTACTGGAGTAGATGGAAGCAAAAATTCCCCACATAAAGGTCTGAAAAGTCTTGACTAATAGTTCTGTGAGGAGAATTAAACTTAAGTGACATTTTAATTATCACAGTTTCACAATGAAATAGAGTTGCTTCCGGTGAGGTCTCCAGTCCAGGTTAATGTCATAGGGAATAACAGAATAGGACCTTTTTCCTCATACTCTATGTAGTGCTTACGGTAAGTATAACCTGCGTTTCTCCTTCACCCCGCACTTAGCATTTAGCACACACTACACAAACATGGCTGGAACAACTTCTGAATAAAAGGTTGTTCAAAGGCAAATGGGCATAAAAAATAATTGTGCAAAGCAGAACCCAGAAGAATTGTCCATACTATAGCTCCATCTAGCTATTAACCCATCTTCTTTGTCAAATGCTAGAAGTAGCCTTGCAGATAGCTCACTTTGAAAATGCACATGGTTATCATTGGCCATACGACCAAAAGGAAACATATTCTCCTATTAATGTGCAAATGAGCGGTGTCTAAAAGTGCTAATCAATGTTGCACAGGGAAAAAAGTGTGTCCTTAAAAAGATAATGGTAAATAACTGATGGACAGAAGGGTTTTGTAGTGACAAGTTAGCCACCCCCTGTGCTGCCCACTGATACTTCTGGACAGTTGTTTCATTAGGAGAAGCTCCGCATTAAGCCATACTGTTTTTTCAAATAGAAAACTATCCAATTAAGAATCTTATTTCTTCTGAGCAGTCAACTATGTAGGTTTAACTGAACTGCTGATGATGACTAAATCTTTTTAGCCTTTGTAATATATTTTTACTATGTGCCCCTATGCGAGATGGAAATACTTAAACTGATAATGACAACAGGGTGGGCAGGTATGTGTCAGGCAAAATGCTGTGACTAAACTCCCATTTACAGCGAGGCAACAAGCTCAGGCACCGGCAGGAAAAACGTCTCATTGAATCAGCACTTCCCAAACCAGTGTGTGAAACTGAAACATGCAGCAGTATTGCCAAGTTTTGCAGCAGAGAACAAAAGATGCCTGGGAGTTGAATTGGATCCTAGTGTTTAAAACCTTGCAGTATAGGATGCTGCCCTACTTCTGATTCCTTGGGTAGCTTATGTTGCATTGGCTTGGGTATCTCCCCTCTATATAGTGCAGACAGACAGACTCCTACTTTCTTTATTCATCCATTCTCCCTCCATTTTGCTATTCCTGCACTCTTTTATCCATTTTTAGGATAAGTAAATAAACACTGCTTAGCTCCTATTGAGCAGCAATAATATTCTAAGCCATGGGAATGGGAACATTTCCCCATTTCTCTTGCCACATTTTGCAAGGCATGCTGCTGAAGGGGAGGGTGCTTGCAGGGAACTCAGTGATCTTGGCTTTACCCACAGAAAATTTCTTGCTCACTGGGAAGGTTTTGAGAAAAGAAATAATCCTGTCACCCTGTTACTGAGAAGCTTCGAGCTGGTGTAAAACTACAACCGCCAAACTTGGGGGGAGCCAAATCTTTTGCAAATGGCAGCCACTTTAGTGCCATTTGAGAACATGCTTTAGATGTTCCTCTAGGAGACTGCACATGTCCTGACTGGTGAAGCAATGCAGTTATTACAATTGACCTAGACTTAACCTTTGATCCTTGGAGAAGAGCTCTTAAGTCATTTTTTATTAGTCATCTCTTCTGGGTCATGCCTCTGCATCTTCCTCTGTCACAATCCTTTTCTAACTCGCCTCCAGGACAGATGCTGGCTGGCTTCTGGCTGTATATGCCAAGGGAGAAATACACTCTACCTACTTCTGCTAATACCCCAAGGGCCACACTTATCTTTCCAAAGGAAGCCTGGGAAAGTCTAGCAAAAGCAGGCAGGGCTGTGTTTTATACCTCTGCAGACTCTGATGAGAATAAGAAATGCAGCATGCACTACAAAGTTGACTTAAGGTACGCCACAAGCCAGCCGACTCTGAGGGTAATCCAAGTGAATAAAGCACTGCCTTGCATGTCTGCTCAGACACACCACCATGGTGGCAATCTGGTACAGGGATGTCTACGTGTTTGCACAGCCCCTTGCAGACTGGGGTCCTTCCAGCCTGTGCTTGGAGATGCAGGTGATAAACCATTCATACATGGATGTCAAAGCTACATCCATTGCCATGTCCAGCAGGAGATACAGAAAGGACTAGCCAGGCCCTGAGCCTGTCATTGGGAGAGCTCAGTCTCCTGTGTCCTTTTTTGTGCTACTGCTACCATTTCTTTACAAATCACAGCCTCAGGTATTGTTATTTTCTTTTTGATTACAATAAAATCTCCACTGGCTTCCCCAAGTTGTTTCCTTTCAAAAATACTCTTGACGTAGTACAAGGGTGAACACCCTTTACAACCCTGTGATCTACACACCAAGGTCTCCGAATAGCAAAGGGCTCAGACACAGACACGAGAGCTTGGAGAGCTGAGGAGAACAGGAGCTCTGGGAATATCCCACCGGAGATCACATCTCCTGAGCGGATGGGACCGCGTTGAAGTGCTGCAGAGAGCTGTAAGCCCCAGCAGACTTTACTAGTTTGCTTCCTCCTGTGTTTTGGGATTCAGCACAACCCTCTGACAGCCTCCTGATGGTAGTCCCAGCTCAGGACCCTCAACGTGCTTCATGACAGCAGGCAGGCCATCACTGCCGTGGCGTGCCGTAGGCAGGCATTGCCTCGTGTGTGTTCACTTTCAGACCTTAAATTCTCCCCAGGCTCTTTGATTGACTGCTCCCAGTGGTTTCCTAGTGAGTCTGGCCAGTTGCTGCTCCTCCTGCCTTGGAAATGTCCTCTGGGGATGATTAAGAACATTTGGCTTGCTGCAATTTTCACATCAAAAGCATAAAGCCTGGTCTGTCCTTACTAGTGACTCTGCTCATTTTCGGGACTCAGAGATCTCAGCATCTCAAGTGCGTATTTTTTAAAGGCAGCATTATCTTGACTACCACGGCACATGGTGGGGGAAAAATATGGAAAACACAGCAGGCATACAGATGACTATAAACACAACTGTAGCACTGCAGACTGTGTTAGAGCTAATACATAAAACACACAGGATCAAAACACGCGGCACCTTGACCCAGCTGTTAGTGGAACTGGGATTCTCAACACTTGTGACACGGGTTGTTAGTCTAGAAACAAAGAAATAATTCATCACTGACTGCACACCACTGGCCTTTTATTTTAAATAAAAGGGATGAGATGCACAGTCAGATAAACATTACTGTCCTGCCTTGATTTTAGCACAGCGGCTTCCAACCCAGGCCTGCTCCAGGCTTTTCAGAGACAGAACAGAGTTGTGCTGCCCCATCAGAGAGGGGTGAGAGGTGGCTGCTCTCACACTGGTCTTGGTGGATCAGTGAATCAATCCCCATGTGGCAACATACTTGTTTTCAATCCATCCCTGTAAGGGCAAATCACAGTGTCAGCTGCTTTGGGTTTTTTTGCTTATTGCTATTGTTTTGGTTATTGGCCATGAGAAATAATCTCATCCACATCACTAACATATGCATCAGACTCCCAAAACCACTTACACAATTTGTTTATTTTTCTCAAAAGCAACACAGGGCAAAGAGCTGCCCTATTTTAATGTGCTAGGTCATGGTCAAAAGAGTCAACTAATATTGTCCTGTAAGAGCTAGCATTTACTATATGAACCAACTATCAAATTCATCTGACAAGTTAATCCATTAACCTAACCTTCATCTAATAAATACCAAAGAGAACAGATTTCCATTGATCTCAGCTGTCACAGGGATTTTGGACTCTTTAAACTCAGTACTGCCTGTAGCTAATGGGTCCATCAGAGTTAAACCCATCACGTACGCTGTCTGCTTTCTCATGTCTTATAAATAATTCCCTGAGCTGTTCTTCTTATCTGCTCCAGCCACTTCTTCACTTACTTATTTGTTTATACTTATCCTGTGCTCTCACACTGAGTTCATCCTTGAAAAACTTCAGCAAGCTGTTTTCTGCTTCCACAGGGTTTATCCCGCCTAATCTGATGGCACATTCTTAAAGAAGCCGTACCATAAAATAGGTCTACCTGTCTCCTGTGGTCACCATTTCTGGGCTCTGTCAGTGGCACAAGAGCCAGACCCAAGCCCCCATCAATATTCATGGAAATCCTCTTACCCATTTCACTGGGAATTATGCTTGTGGCAGCTCATTTTCCCACTGAAAGGCAGTATAAGAAAGGCAATGTGGGCACAGCAGAATCGAGCAGAAAGTCAAGCATTTGCTGGCTGTCAACAAGCACCCAATTTATATCAGAATTATACAGTTTGATTTTAATTTGAAAGCAAAACTTGCATTAGACCTTCCCTACCAAACCCAGACACAGTTCAACCCAATGACAGACCCCTCTTAGTCTTTGCCATGCAGGTTTGAGCAAAGAGAACTTCTCAGGCAGGACTTCAAGAGTTGCTGCAATGTGGGAATTAAATTTCAAATTGGGAGGAATAGCAGTGCATGGATTAACCCCCATGTAACACAGGTTGTCTTTGTAATCCCGTATCTATCTACCAAAGCTGCTTGATTTTACCAAAAGAATTTCTTCTCTCAGGAGTTCTCCTCCCTTCTCCCACCCACTTTCTCCATGATCACTCCCTCTGTTGCTCTGTAAATTTTGGGTCATATGTGGCACCCATTGGTTTTTACACCCTTTCAGACTGCAGGCTAAAAACACAGAGTGACCACACTCACAAAGAAGAGAGCAGCTCCCTTCTGCTTCCCATGAGCCTCAAGAAACCCACATGCAAGTTGGATTTCACATTATTGTTCTCTTGAACTTACGTTACTTGCATTCCCCACAACAGGCAGTCTGAACATAGTCCTTGCTTCATGCAGCTTGTGGAGTGTCTCAAGCCCCAGTTTCTTTTGCTCCGGCCATAAAATCAACCTTTTGATATTCTATTTGTAAGAAATACCCAACAAGCTGTAGCTTCTTGTCCTTTTGGGGAAACTTATCTCACACCTTTCTTTTAAGTTAAAATTTTCACCTAGCTCTTAATTTGTGAGAGAATAGTTAAGGGTTCACTGTTATCACATTGACTTAATGCTCAGTTGTTAGAACAGATAAGCTTAGAAAGTCAATGCTGACACCACAACATTTGTAAAGGTGATTAAAATCTTGGAAGCATCAACAACAGCTTGTTAATAAAGGTAATCAGTTCTTTTTTTTTCTTTCCTTATTAGAAGAATGGGATTTCTGTTCCAAATGTCCTTCTCCATAAACATAATCTGTCCCATTAGGTCTGTGCTGCTATAGAATGGACTTCTTTTCCTTTTGTTTTCCTTTTGTTTTTACTCTTTTTAAAGGAAAAACATCACTGAAAGGAAAAGGGAAGCTACACCAGGGCATAAATGTCAGGGGTATAAAGGAAGCCATCCTCAGCCACCCCTAGTGACTAATAAATGCCAGTAAAATTCATTCCACATCTGGAACGTGGCCTGTAGAAAATCCGACAAGTATGAATCACCACCCTCGATCAGAATATAAATCCTGCCATGATGCAAATAATGCATAGCTCGTATGTTTGTGTATTTTACTGTGGTATCAGGAGGAGGAAGGAAGGGCCAGGTGACAGGATACAGGGAAGTTAGAAAATAACTTTGTCCATTTCAAGAAACAATACGCTGCTTCCACCGGAAGAAGAATAGTTTTTAGAAAGGAAATTTACTCTCTCCTGCTTCACCACTGCTAACTCCTCCTCCCCCAACTTAGAAGCCTCCAGCAAAAAAGAGATTAAGATATCTTGAACTCTGCAGTCAGAAGGTCATGAAATACCAGTTTGGCTATGCTGGCTACATTCACTTTTCCTTTGTACAGCAGTTATTTCGGATCAGAGGCAAGTGCATGTCCTGCTTCATCTCCTTGGAATATTTGCTCCTTCCCCCCTTGCTGCAGTTCACCAGCGGGTCACGCCAGCAGCTTCTCACTGATTTTCAAGAGATCAGGTCTCTCAAAGGTGACTGTCAACAAATGCAGTCAAGCTAACACTGTCTTTCTCTATCTTTTCCCCAGGACATGGTAAGCTATGGCACACAGGCTTGATCCAAAGCCCTCAGAAGCCAACGAAAATATAAAGGAAAATCCCCTCTAAGGGTTTCACAGAATGGGTGTGTGGCACAAGAGACCTTTTCTACCCTGACTCTGACACCAGCACAGCTTTGGTAATTGACTCAGACTCAGCCTCTCTCCCACGGATTTGCTGTTTGATGTTTTCCTCATAGCTCCTGATTCACCCTGCAATATTCTAGATTGCCACAGGGGAAAAAAAAAATTATTAAACTCATGATTAAATGTTAAACTGTCGATCTGAGCCTTTACCACGTGTGAGGGAGGGTCTCACAATTCACACTATTCATCCTAGACATGCAGGACTTACCACTTGTGTAATGCCCATGTACGCAGACAGAGGGGCTTCCACTCAGCATGATAGTATAAATCAGAAAAGCTCCACTGAAATTCTCACACTGTTTCTGTGTACGTTATCTAGGGAGGAAAAAGAGATTTGAAGAAGCATGTGACAGACGTTCTTCACACAAACACAGCGAGACAAATTCAGGACCCAAGAGGGTGGCTGTAAATGTAGAGTAATTCCATTTTAGATTTATGCCATCGAAGCTGAAAAGAGAACTGTGCCTTAAATAAGTAAAATAAAAATAATAAATAAAAATAATTATTTTTTTATTATTAAAAGCAGATACATGGCATCATGAACTGCAAGGTAAAACCACCTTCATGCACAAGTGCAGTAGACTGAATCTTGGATCACTAATTTGCAGTGATTGCTTCATGATCTGACCCAGTGATTTTTTGTGGGATAAAAACAGAGCACCTGTGGAGAAAAGGTAAGCCTGCTGAGATATTGTATGAAGATTAGAGGATTTCCCTGTCCCCTAGAGATAATTCCTATTATGCAGCAGAGAGAAACCTCTTAGTCAATCTTTAAAAGACTTCCCTCTTCTATCCTACTGAAGAGTACGTTATTTTTCAAAATAACTACTTTTTTTCTTTTCTTTTCTTTAGGGACTCTTTAAACATGGATATCTTGATTGGAAAACCAACACAGGCAGGAAATGCTTAATTGTGTGGCTTTTCTGTGTTTGAGTGGCCTTCTAGCCTTAAGCATGGGATATGAAACCGTCCTTGAACCAAAGGCTAAGGAAAATTTACCCACAGCTTAAGTACTGTGATTCAGTCCACAGACTCTAGGTAGTCTAAAGTAACCCCTCAAAATGCGGATGGTGTGGACATTGAGTCCTTGGTGCAGCCTGTCACGTTGTCCAGATCTACTCCTACAATGCAGCACTAATTAGTATTACAGACATGCCACTCTGCATTTGTATGGTCTTCTGGGAGGAGTTTCCCATATTTTACTGATAACATAAGAACTGTTGTGGTGTCACAGCAGTACTGACATATCTTGATCATCTCTACCTTAAATTCCAGTCCCTCTCCTCTTGCAAAAATTAACCAGGTTTTTGGAGGTTGTTTTTTTTTTATTTTTCAATGAGGCATTCCTTTGTCCTGCTTTCCCCAGACGACTTTTTTTTTGAAGAACAAATTATGACATTGCACGTACCAAGACCTCCTTGTGCGCTGTAAAGCAACAAAAAAGATCTCTTCGCTACTTCATAGTTCACCTTGAAGAAACACAGAGTCCAGTTCAGTCTCAGGTGTGTTTCTGCTGGTGCCAGGTGTCAATAGAAAGCTCTCTAATGACTCATTTGCTAATTAAAGTCTTCTCTTCTCTGAAACACAGATCGCTGCATCTTAAATATTCAGTGGACGAAGTTGAATGTTCTGGCAGCTACCTACCAAATCTTTCACACCTAGAGACTGGAGATTGTCTCTGTCAAAGGTTATTTAAAACCTCTGAGGTTTAATTATTTTTTTTTTTAAACCACCATCTTTCTAAATACAGAAGTGCTATGAACCTGTGAGTTGGGTGCCAGGGAGTTTTACAACACTGAATCAATTTCAATGAATACTTCGGGGGAAAGAGCTGCATCCCGGGAGTGTGGTCCTCCAGTGGCAAGGGAGAATCTGGTGGGAAACATATGCTGGAGGACAGGAAGAAGAACAAGCTTTTTAGATTTCTGGGGAGTAGTTAAAGTGAATTCCCTATTCCCTGATTTTTATCCGTAATATACGCTGCCTTGTGAGCTACTCATCCATTAAATGTGAGCTACAGCAACTATATTTTCACTAAATCTCAAGTCCAAACTCGTAAGTTTATATAGACTCCACAGCATCATAAAATTTGGACACGTGGTTTCTCCTGCAAGACTCCCAGAAGCAATGCTTTTGGTCTTGAACCCAGCTATAGAGAGAGTCGCAGTGCTTGAGTCACTGTGGTTTAATGAGCAGCCACTTCTCAGCAGAGGATTTTAAGCTATCGTGGGGCAGGAGGAAAACTTTCACAGTCATAGCAGTCCCACAGTCACATGAAAACATCCAAAACACAGGCTGGTCCTTGAGGGAAGGGTTCTTTCTAAAACCCCTCTCTCACGGCATTCCTCTCTCTTTCCCCCAATTCCTACTACAGGTTTCTTTGCCAGAATAGTTTACACTCAGGTCACTTCATCTGACTCTGCACCTCCACAAACACACTTGTGCCGATAAACAGAGGGAAGAGAACCTGAGTTTGGTGAGGGCTAGGGGTAAAGGAGGGTGGTTGTGAAACTGTGCCCCCAGGGAGCTGCAGCAAACTGCTTAATTACAGCTGTCATCCCATACACTTCTCGTCTGAATATATCCTTGAACTGGTAAAAACCAAACTCAACTTCTTTCCTACTCTCTGCTCCTTTTAGCTTGTATATTAGTATATTCCAGAAGAAATCTCAGAAGCAGACTCCATTTTATTGGCAAATATTTCTCTTTTTGAATTTTCAAAACTTTTCTTTTTTTTCAGCTAAGTTTTAAAAACTCACTTCATCTTTATGGGAGAGGTCCACCAGAAGTCTTTGAAAGTAAGTAAACATATGATGAAAAAGCTTTCTGTGTTATTGAACTAAAATTAGTCTTTCAAAGATTTTGAAATGTTCCTCAATCCCAAAACTAATCTTTGTTTTAACAACAACAACAAAACGTCCCCTTTAAATTGGTAATCAAATAAAAACATTGGCAGAAAATGTTCATCCAGATCTACTATCCTGGTGTTTTTACCTTGAGTTGTCATTTTTTGGAGTCCTATTTCCTGTGTGTCTAATCTATGATCATATACTGAATATCTAGGTCTATATAAAAGTAGTGGGTTTTCATATGAGAAAATATATTCATGTATTTTCACTTAGAAATTTACACAGAAAACAGTATTTAGCTTAATAAATGTATGGAAAAAAAAAGACTGATGGAAGGATTTGGTTTTAGGGTAAGTCTTTCAGTTAATGCAAGAGTTGAAGGAATTTCAAGCAGGGACTAAACCCTATGGTCCTCAAATTGCTATGGACATGAACAGAAAGGGCCCTCTCCCACCCTAAATACAACAATAGATGGACACAGAGAAATGAGTGGAGGGAAATAGTAGGAGATTCATATCATGCAACAACAGCAGTGGAGAAGTTAGCCATCTAGTCTCAGCTAGTTGTCCAGGCACAACTGTTTGCTTGGGTGTGCTGTGAACTGGAACAGGGAAGTAATCCAGGTTTTCCAAGCCTGGTCCTCTGCAAGCTGCAGCAGTTCCCAGAGCCACTTCACACAACTACACAAGCTGCTGCGTTATCATAGCTGAGAAGATGTCATGCTAAAATATGGGGCAGGAACACATGGTAAGAAAGTAAGAATACTTCAATATGATACTGTTGGTGAAAACTGTATCCTGAAACTAGTGTTGCAGAGTGTTTGCCTTTGATAAGGAGTCTCCTGGCTCACCACTTGACACGGGTAACGGTGCAGCACTAACATGTCCATCCAAAGCTACTCATGGATGTTTTCCATGGGGACGTTCAGCTGTTGAGCCAGCATTTGTCCATCTTTGAGATAGCTTATGCATCATTAATGACACGTGCACCTGAACCTGCCAGGTTCAGGGAACTCCTGCCAGAGATGAATAAGTGGGGTTATGATAAGGTTTATATTCATACAGATAACAAGAATATCCAGAGCTATAAATATTGCTAACCGATACATCCTGGTTGTTCAACTTCATTCTTCAAAGTTTAAGCCAAAATCTAAATATTACAGATATAAAACATATCTACTGGAGTGGGAAAGGGGAGAAAAGGAGAAATATTATCCCTAACGTCCCAGCTATGAGACTCTTAAACCTTTCTCTAAGACATCTCCACACCTTGGTGGAGATTTGGAACCAGATGTTAGATGGACCTTTGCTCTGCTCCAGGATAGCAGCTCTTGTCTTCTTGCTTTCTGTTGACTATATGGGTTTCTATTGGAATGCAAATCACATTATGAGTGCCATACTAACAGAGAAGAGATTCATCATGATCATTCCTGAACCCGACAGGGTCTTCAAAAAGTTTCCGAAAGAAAAGAGGAAGCTGCCAAAAAGAAGTGGACATCTCTGGTCCAACAGTTGGTTCTTTTGTTCGAAACCAAGAACAGCATCATTCAGGACTCTAATTGATTAAAACTGAGTGCAATTTCCAGACCACCAATAATTGCTGGAAGAGGGCAATGGTCACCCTATCGCATTGTCACTTCAGACGAAGCTGACTACTAACAACTAATCAAGCAGCATTAGTTAAAAGTAACCTTTTAATGACCCCTGATTTCTCCTTCAGGAAATATTTTCTACACAATTTGTATTACATTTTCAATGTTAGCCCATAAATCTTTGAATACCTTATGTATTTTAAATTTTAAAATATGCAGAACTCTTCACTGCTCCATTCTGGCTGTGCACTCTAAATACCTTCTGACGTGATTTCCAGATGAACCTCAGGAATTCTGCAGCTCATCTAAATTTGTCGCATCCTTGCAGCTTGTTCGCAACAAAACTATTTCTTTTGCTAACTCTGCTACAGCTGCCATTAGTTTTACTTGCTTTGTTTTTCTTGATTACTTACCCCCCGATTAACTCAGACCCCCACTTGACTTAGTTTTACATTTTCGTTCACTCACTTATGTGTAACATACACTTCTTCCTTTCCCACAATGTTGTGTTCAGCATTGCAAGAATGCTACTGATATAGTCCCATAAACTTTATGTTTTCTTTACAGCCTGAAGGTTGGATTAACATGTAAACCCTGGAATCACCGCTCCTATTAACAGGGCGAAAAACAGGGTATTGCACTTCAGGCTTTTTCAGTAAAGCTGTGAAATGTAACACTGCTTCAGAAAACCTGGTGCAAATAAAAAGCACTCAAAAGCATTTTTTTGGAAAAGTTTACCATTTGTAAAAGGATTTCATGATCTGTGGAAACATATCTATTCCTTAGATCATCTGGATTTTTCTTTCTACAGGAATTACTTTCTCTATTGTATCTAGTTTGATATTAGCTTTATTTTATTTTGCTTTGGTGACACATTTCTTATGTTCAGTTATTCTCCTAAATGATGTATACATATTAAAATATCTTTTTATAAACCACAAATCTGTATTACAAAGAAGAATAAAATCAAGAAGACATATGCCTTGAACATCCAAAAATCTCCATGTTTTTGTATTTTCATATTTCAGATTGTGCCTTGGCCTTGGCCTTTTTTATCTCTTACAGTGTCATCTAAAAACATACTGTAAACATTTAAGACCAGAGACTGCCTTTTTTATGTTACCCAATCACCACACACCTGTAGAAGGCTGTATAAATATTAAATTGTACTAATTAATAAACCATTTCTTTACAAGTGAAAAATGGAGTTCTGAGAAGTATTCTCACCCTGTCAAGACAGAATAAAATCCCATCCATGAAGAGGTCTGTAATTAAGTAAAAATGTCTAGAAACCCAGGGAAACCTTGTGAGGAAGGAAAGCATTTTAGGTGCAGTGAAACAGGACGGTCCCCAAATTACAGGGGCTTCCACCATGAATGGGAGAGTACTTCATCGCTGCCCTTCCCAACACAAAGATCAGCTCTCAAAGCAGAGGTGACCCCGGAGCAAGAATGGGACGAGGAGGCTTCACCTCCGAGCAGGGAAGGAGACGAACGTGTCCCTGCCCGTGAATTAGTAAATAGGTTGAAGGCAGCTGGCACCAGAGGAAGAGACTGGATGAAACATCTCTCAGAGCTTTGAGAGAGAAGACGACCGATAGCCTCCAAGGGAGTGATGTGATTCAATGAAGAAGGGTGGACAAAAGCACGTGGATTTGGGGGGCTGTATACTTGTCCTGGAGTAGGCAGACTCATCCAGATCATCAGCTTGCCCCAAACATTCTGCATGGTGGAAAACGGAGGCATGGCTGTGTCCCAGCCTGAACCAGGTAAGTTATTTCAACACAACTAGACTGAAGTAGAAGACAAAGGTCCCTGGGAAATATGAAGGACAGAAGCACCTGAAAGGGGATTTTGGCTGGGTCTGCATGGCTCCCCACCTACAACAAGAGGAGGGAATATAATCTTGGACCCTGGAAATAGACTTTCATTGGGGGTGCTGCTGCCACCAATGCATGTGTGTGGGAGCGCTTGTCTGCACCAAAGCTTTGTCTGCTGCCTGTGTTTTGCCTCAGTTTCTCTGTGTGCAGAGAAAAAAGGTAGTGGGTGTGTTGGTCTTTAGCTGAAAGGATTTTTAAAAGTGCGAAAAGACTTTTTTAGTCCTCTTAAATCCTTGTTTCCTTGTTCCAAGCTGAGCAGAAAACCTCTGCAGGTTCTCTCCTTTCCTCTGTGATCTTAAAATAGCGTGGGACCCTTTTCCCTGTCATTCTCTCAGCAGTATCAAAGTGGTGCATTTCTCCCTTCAGGACTCTCTTTACGTTTTAGCTCTTTTTGCTAGTTGAGGTAGATGGTGCATTTGGGATTCATCTGTAAGGTTCAAAAGCTTTTAGACAAAACATCTGTTTTGTTAGAGTAGCACACACCATCCTTACTGTTGGGGAAGGAAGGCAATATTGGGCTACTCTCTGTATAAAGGGGAAGCAGTCATTCCTCTGGGGTCAGAGTCCAGAGGATCTGGACTTTATTCATTCTCTCCTGCCTGCAAACAGGGAATCAGGAAACATAAACACCTACAAGATAAAAGCAAAACCTAACCCTAGAGAAACAAGCAGCACTGATCTAACTCTGGATTAGACCCATACAACTCACACTGGAGTCTACCAGCAGCTACTGCTGTTCATGCTACCATGGAGGAAGGGACCTACCATGTTAAGAACTGCCTTTGCAGCAGAGAGCCTAAAAATCACACATGAAATCTGACACAGGGAAGGATATGGGATAACAAGACAATGTTATTTTACTGTGAGAAGAGCAGGAATCTTTATATGAGGGGGTGTACTGGAGAATGTCAGGTATGTACATAAAATAAAAGATTGTTGCAACAAACCCAGAATATTTTGCTAATCTTTGTTGAGAAATCAGCATGAAAAATTCATCATTGTAAAGTCAGCTGGCCCTGTCATGTCTGTTGCCCAATCTACTTGACCCAGCCCATGATAAAAGGAAAGGCAAAAGAGATACTAGTTCCTGATGGACTTTCCCTTGAGAACCTGTTGCCAGAGGGGGAAGGTCTGGCTCAGCAGGGGGGTTTACAGAGCTCTGCCGCCGGGTGTCTGTGGGGTGCACACGGGGAGCACGGACATCTACAGTTCTCCCTTCTGTGAGTTTCCTTCTGCCTTTCTTCTCTTCCTCATCCATTGCTTTGTAGGTCCAGTCTGTTGGGCTTTAGCCCCATTTAATCAAAGCTCTTGCAGTGATCTGGCTCATCATAAACTGGTCATTGTAATTTTGGCTGCTCCATCTTCTACCAGCATCACACTGGTGTCACTGAGTCTAGATATTGACTAGCTCTGTAAGCCCTAATTTTCTTCTCCATCTCTCAGGGTGTTTAAGGGAAAACCTCATCCAGGCTGGAATAGGGAAGAAGAAATCTGACAAACCAGGCACAAAAAAAACCAAAGAGGGACCAAGGGATGAGTCTTGACACTGAAGATGAGACTTAAGCAACGAACTACCTCCCCTGCTCTTCAGACTAGAGTTCATGCAATTATATGACACCACACTGCAGCCTCTCTTCTGCTCCGTGACTCATCTGTCAGATCCTGATTTGCCAGGGGACAAGTAGGAGAGATGCTGTAGCACTGGGCTGCAGCCGGGCAACATCTCCCTGTTCATGGGGCCTAATCCTCAAAGCCGTGCTCCTCTGCTGTACCCAGTGCCAGGCTCCTTACCTAGGCACACGCCAGATGTGCAGTCTACTTTGGGACTTTCACATGCTAGGATTGGATAAATTTGAGAAGTCAAAGGGAAGAATGAGCATTAGGGACAGCAGGTAGATCCTTACATAAACATCATCTGACAGAGAGGAGAATAGTGTCTTCTGCTTTCAGAGAAAGGAGCTGGAATCAAGCCCAGAAATTTTCTGCAGCTATCGTAATTCAGCCACACTGCACAGAAACCTTAAGATGTAAAAATGATACAGTATTAAAATGAAAGAAGTGCAGCAGTTTGGGTTAAAATTGCACTGGCAATTTCAATTTCACATTTCTTAGGTATGTGTGCGCTTCAGCTCACAGCCACAATGCATTAACAGTGACTTTCCACAGATAAGGTTGTTAGAAAGGGTTCAGCAAAGTGGTAACATATACGAGCCCTCCCTCCAAGAGTGATATCTGTAATCCACCCTTGGAAAAGTATGTGCTGCCCACTGGCTTTATGGAGAACTTTTCTTTTGGATCCATGGACAGCACACAGCTCTCAGGCCATCACTCTGACAGTGGTTTGTATTTTCATATGTGATACAGAATCACTGTATCTTAAGTCCTTATGTTGCCTGCTGTCTTAAAGAGATGCTGCTTGCCTTCTCCGAGTGGATGTATTTCAATGGTGAGAGAACAGATCCTGATATAAAGCAGGCAAAACTCTCCACTGCTCTGCGCTTTTCTGTAACCAGTTGCACTCCTGCAAGGTGGGTATGGAAGGCTGCCAGATCCTAGTGGTTGTCTTTCATGCCCTTATTATATAGGTTATTACAGTAGTTAAAAGGCAATGAAGCTATCAGACATATATATCAGCTTAGGGCTGTATGTGTACTTCAAGAACCAGTTTAACAATCGCTTGTGCTTATGCATTTGATTAAGAGTTCAAATGTATACGTTGAAAGAAAAGGAAATGTAGAATAGGCACAAGCATTTGCTGTTACAAGTCACTGTGATTCTGTTCACCGCAGCGGTGCTAGGTAAATTTACACAGAGGCTACCTGACTCCGGGAGCTAGTGGTTAGCGTAATAGTATGAAATAATTATATTGATGTTATCTCTCCAACTATATTTTAGAGACAAAAGACGAAAGGACAGAGAGCCTTTAAGAAGATGCCCTATCAGCATGGTATCAGACTATTGCAATCTACAACTGGGGTACCAGAATATGCTTGGTAAGCACATTTTTGCCTTTTTAGGGTGGTCAAAGATCATTTGCTCCTTGCAGTAACTTACAGAAAGGAATCCAGAAGCACAGAATACTAAATTATCAGTATTGTACAAAGTTATGTATTATTTACAAGCACAGTGTGAGCTGTCAGGTCAGCTAAATCAATTATTCACCATTTGTTCAATTTAGCTTTGTATAAATCTTCATTTTCTCACTCAGCAAATTCCAAATTTACTACAAAGCCGTATGCCATGTCTGTAATGAGAACAGACTGAAAAGTATTAAAAGGCAGACAGCTTACTAAATTTATAAGCAATTGCTTGAAAAAAAAAATTATCAATGTCTACACTTTGCTTTATTTAATCTGGAGTGTGATTTTTGTGCATAAATCATACATGATATATATATATAAATTTACATTTTGAGATAGAAGGATTCAATTCATCCATTCTTGACTGTTACATACAGTAAGAGAGTAAGACACTCCCATAAGCACTGAGTGACTGAGTAGAATAGGGATTCACAGACTTTGAAGGCTAGAAAGGACCACTACAGACTTGGATCACATATACCATAAAACTTCACACAGGAACAACTGCAACAAGCCCATGTCTTCTGTTTGAACTAGACCGTATCAGAAGAACTTCTTTTTCTCCCTAATTTGGCCATAATTTGCTGCTTCACATCAGCGGAAATATGTATATAGACCAAGGTAAAAAATAAAAATTTGCTTACTTGTGTAACCAGAGAGCCAGCAGCCAGGCTAGATCCAAAGTCTGATCTGTTGCATGATGTACAACTGGAATGCATTGCTAGGAAAAGTTATTTGCATTAGAGATTTAAGTGTTGTATTGTTCAAGGAGCGTGGAAACTGTGAGATTTTCTACCTTACTTATGCACCTCAACCTTGCCCAAGAAAAAACCCTCAGATGAGAAGTTAATTCAATCTCTCTTTTTTCCATGCCTGGCTTTTCTTCACTGGACCCTGGCTATGTCAACGGTTTGGGAAAAGGGAAAAAATTAATGCATGAAAACAACTGATTTGTTGGTGTATTGATTAAAGATTATCATTCATTAGCTGAGCAATGGGAGCTGGCTGTATATACTTTTAGTGTGGCTTGCTTGTGAAGCAGAGTGAGTTGGTTCAAACCACAGAAAAGCTCAGATCTAAGGCTAGCCTACTTTTTTTGCAGTGGTCATTACCTCATTGATTTCTCTAGTGGTCATTGTTTTATATCCTGAAACATGTATAACGAGGCCTCTGGTGTACTAAATGAGATTTTTTTCTCTTTTCTCTCTGTACTCCTCCCTTGAACACAGAATTCAGTTATGAGAAAATATTAAATCATGTCTTCCTTTTTCCTGTCTATGTCCAAAATTTGAGTTGAACAGAATTCTTCAAAAGAGTAATCAAAAGAAAGTCCAGATTCTGCATTTGTTTACCACGTTGTAAGATGTAGTTCTACCCCAGCTCCTTCAGACAAAAATTTCCAGTTCTATGCACACTGAATTAGGTTTATGTAGCTGAATTGTCTTTATGGAGCACAGCTGTCCTCATGAACTGTCCTTGTCACTGAGTGCTTTGAAAGTGAGTTGTGTTACTTTGAGTACAAAATGGAAGCAAATCCAGCATTGAGCAGAAGAATTATAATACATGGAAGATATCCCCAGAACACCAGGGAGAAACAAAGCTCAAATCTGCAGAGTCTGAATTCTTGCATTTCATTCATATTTCATTCTATTAAATCCAAGAGTTTAGAGAGTTTGAAACAAGGAAACTGCAATCTCCTTAGTCATCTGAGCTTAAAGATGCATTAAAGAGGACATGAGACTTGCCAAAAAAAGGTGATAGGAATTTAGCTGAAGGATGGATATGTATTTTCAAAGTCCTTCCATTTCTGACTATCATAATTTCTATTGTTCCCCAAAGCCTCTTACCACCCAGAATGATGTTTTTTTGCCGCAAGGGTGATTTTCTTTCTGTACAGTGAAGTGGGGATGCTTGGGGACCACCTGAATAGAAGGAACAGCAGTTCAGTCTGTCTACACTGCATAGCAGGTAGATATTGTCAAAGGTGAGAGGTGGGCTGTTTGCTTTTGAGAAACCAGAATAAAGGAGGAGCTTTCTGTGCTCCACAGCAAAAGAATAGCTAGAGGTGAGATGTAAAGTCGTTGCTCCTCCAGGTGTTCCTGTGAATTGTCAGTCTATCCTTGTAGTTGACTGGACCAAAAAAGCATCAAATGGGACGAGCCATTCACTGCTACAGAACAGGCTACTTTCAGTGTCACACTGTTATCACCTTATTGTGTGGCAGATTGAAACCTGGATAAGCAATATAAGTTACAGATGTGCACCTGGAAAATAAAAATCATTACAGTCCCAAATATTTCCTTGGACAGAAGGGTTTGGAGAGGTCTTTTGAAAGAGGTGTTAGATATTCAAAATTCATGAGAGCCTCTACATTTTTTAGAGGAGCCTGGTATAGAGACAGTTGTTCAACTTGAAGCATGGCCCGTGTTCTGCATCATACTAGTTACTGACTTCTCATTCCTGAGTAGCCACTTACTTTTTTTGTGCCTTTCATTTCCTCATCAACAAGGACAAAGTATCTCTAAAAGGTAAGGACATAATACTTGCAAAGTATTCTGAAATATCCTTTACAATTTTACATGTCTCTGTTTTTAAACCTAGGGTATTTGGAAGAGAAAAAAAATACATTAGACATCCCAACAAAATATAAAAAGCCACCCTCAGAAAAACAGGTTCATGAAATCATTAATCCTTTAAAAGCCCTTCAGTTTAGTTAGTTACTGAAGACACTTGCTCCAGAGAGACCTCCTGCAAGATTTTTATCCCATGGAAATTAGCACGTCAAAATAGATTGCAAGTCTGACATTTTTTCCTTGTCTATCCATGCAAAGAATGTAATCGAAGAAAAAACTAAATTAAACATTTATGACAGAAACTGTTTGAAAGCTAAGATAGGAACTAGCACTAATGTGCCAACTTTCCAGTCTGGTACCTTGCAAACAAGCTTTGTCCCTGACTATTCTGCCTATGTTTTTTGGCTATTTAAAAAGTATTGTTATTGAGAAAACACCCTTTATTACTTAGGTAGGAATTGATTCCTTTTCTGCCACTTCTAAAAATGACTTTTTTATTTTTAAATGGCAAAATCTGCCCAGCCAAATGTTGAAGCATGTACCCAGTGCTGTGTAGTCAAAGGAGAAACTGGCCTGTAGTGTCAATGTTGATTACAGGACTGCCAGTCCCTCAAAATCCTCTTAAAAAATGAGAGTATCATGGAATCATAGAATAGTTTGGTTTGGAAGGGACCTTTAAAGGTCATCTAGTCCAACGCCCCTGCCATGGGCAGGAACATCTTCAACTCGATCAGGTTGCTCAGAACCCCGTCCAACCTGACCTTGAATGTTTCCAGGGATGGGGCATATACCACCTCTTTGGGCAACCTGTGCCAGTGTCTCACCACCTTCATTGTGAAAAATTTCTTCCTTCTATCTAGTCTAAATCTACCCTTTTTTAGTTTAAAACCATTACCCCTTGTTCTGTCACAACAGGCCCTGCTAAAATGTTTGTCCCCATCTTTCTTATAAGCCCCCTTTAAGTATTGAAAGGCTGCAATAAGGTCTCCCCGGAGCCTTCGCTTCACCAGGCTGAACAACCCTAACTCCCCCAGCCTTTCTTCATAGGAGAGGTGTTCCAGCCCTCTGACCATTTTTGTGGCCCTCCTCTGGACCCGCTCCAACAGGTCCATGTCTCTTCTGTGCTGAGGGCTCCAGAGCTGGACACAGTACTGCAGGTGGGGTCTCACCAGAGCAGAGTAGAGGGGCAGAATCACCTCCCTTGACCTGCTGGCCACACTTCTTTTGATGCAGCCCAGGATATGGTTGGCCTTCTGGGTTGTGAGTGCGCATTGGTGGCTCATGTCCAGCTTTTCATCCACCAGTACCCCCAAGTCCTTCTCGGCAGGGCTGCTCTCAATCCCTTCATCCCCCCACCCTGTGTTGATACCGGGGGATGCCCTGACCCAGGTGCAGGACCCTGCACTTGGCCTTGTTGAACCTCATGAGGTTCACACGGGCCCATTTCTCGAGCTTGTCCAGGTCCCTCTGGATGGCCTCCCGTCCCTCAGGCCTGTTGACTGCACCACTCAGCTTGGTGTCACCTGCAGAGTTGCTGAGGGTGCACTCGATCCCACTGTCTATGTCATGTGACATAGACACACTTCTGCATGCGACCATCCAACCAGACAGTCCACCCACCAAACCCATATCTCTCCAGTTCAGAGAGAAGGATGTTTTGGGGGACCGTGTCAAAGGCCTTACAGAAGTCCAGGTAGACGACATCTGTAGCTCTTCCATTGTCCACTGATGTAGTCACTCCATCACAGAAGGCCACTAGGTTGGTCAGGCAGGCCTTGCCCTTGGTGAAGTCATGCTGGCTGTCTCGAATCACCTCCCTGTCCTCCATGTGCCTTAGCATAGCTTCTAGGAGGATCTGTTCCATGATCTTCCCAGGCACAGAGGTGAGACTGAGAGGTCAGTAGTTCCCAGGGTCGTCCTTTCTACCCTTTTTAAAAATGGGTGCAATGTTTCCCTTTTTCCAGTCACCAGGGACTTCACCTGACTGCCATGACTTTTCAAATATCATGGAGAGTGGCTTGGCAACTACCTCAGCCAATTCCCTCAGGACTCTGGGATCCATCTGGACAGGTCCCATAGACTTTTGTATATTCAGGTTCCTCCGGTAGTCACGAACCTGATCTTCTCTTACTTTGCTCCCCCAGTCCCTGCCTTGCAGTCCATCCATGTACCTGACAGAGTACCTGACTTGTGAAATCTGCAGCCATCTTTCAGCTGTTTCTCTGGGACAATTCATGCAGTGTGGTACTTACTATTAAGCTTCTTGGTGAAAGGCAGAAGGATGGCTTTTAAAACAGCTGTCTTGAATGCTGCTGGGTCAGTGGGAAAAATGATTTCCAGCACAATCCTTCCCAAAAATAACAATACAGTCCTGATTACTGCTTCAGCCTAGGTTTCTGTAGTTCAAATATCTGAAACAATCCAGAAAAGATGACCCACACCGTGACTCAACACGAACATTGTCACCTTACACTGGTTCTTCAAATCCCGCTTTGCTACGAGGCAGTTGGGACTTGTTGCAGATCCCAAGGAGGGAGCAGAGGGGAAAGGAGAGTTCTGTCAGTGCTCCTGTTTGAAAGGCAACTTATGGTTCTCTGCAACTTTGACAGAGATGAAAAAATGGTCTTGGTTACTTGGGCTCTGACCATTAGGAAGTATTGGAATCAAGAGAGGCTTTCCAAGCAAAGGCTTGACAAGAGATATTTAAGACCTTCAGTCCTCTTCTCATGTTTTAAAGAAGAAGGGGTAGCTCTGTGAGGGATGATTTTACCAAAAAAAAAAAAAAACAACAAACAATAAAAAAAAATCAGAGCTATAGAACAATTAAAAGGACGAGCAGCCCTGAACCCTGAATCATTGGGAAAAACAAACAAATAAAATTACTTTTACCGTGGGTGGTCACTGCTGAACATCTACTGCACAGCATAGGAAATGGACCACTGTCCAATACATCATGTCCTGTCCTGAGCCATGAAAAGCTTTGAATTATCCTGGTTAGTTTTCCCACTCGAAGTTCTCTATAGTCTCTATTATGGCAAACTCATGTTGTGAAGGATGAGATATTTTTCCATGAGCCACCTCTCTCCTCTAAAGGATCCTCTCAGGGCATCTGTAATTCATCCTGCAAAGGCTGAATATATAAGCTCTGATGTCAGAGTATATTCACAGAAGTGTTTAGCAACATAAAATCATCTGAAGATGTTATACAAGAATAATAAGTTGGTGATAATATTTTCCAAATAAAATCATTCAGGATAAAAATAACTTTCTTTTTTTATAATGTCAAATTAAAGGACGAGCATTGCATCAGTAGACTTTCATAACACATTAAAAATCCCAGAGAAACAATACATCACACACGAAGAGCTTCCTACCAGATTCATGCAGCTAATGAAATTCTACGCAACTTCTTCCAGGAAAATAGCTTGCGCACTCTGAAGCTGTATCCAGGATTTTTACAAACTGTTCTGCATGATTCATTCAGCGCTCGATAGATTAGATATTATTGAATTCACATGAGTTCATGTTAAATAAATAAAGCAAAACACAACAGCTGGGGCTACTCATCACTCAAGCACATGACATCCATTGCCAAACCCAAGAGAGACTCAGTAGTGTTGTAATTACCAAACTGGGTCAGTGGTGAAGTAGAAAGTGGGGACTGTTATAACACCAACTGCTTGGATTGTCTGTGATCAGAACAAAATATCAGAGAGGTCTGCAGTATATGGCAAGTAGCAACAGCCCAGGCCTGTGCACAAGGAATTGCTACGTGGAGGACCAGCGTTTCATCCTGTAAAATTCCATTATGTGGAAAAGGGTAAGTTGGAGCAGTCTCATCCCACACGTCACAATGAATTGAATGGCCTATGTTGCAAGTGCTACACATGTAGAAATCGAACAGAGATTAGGGAGCACAGGTTTCTCTGCTTTAAATTTCCAGTGATTTCTCCCCAAATGGCTGTTCACAACTCTGTGCTTGTTCTGTGTTTCACCAGGGCCAGGCACAGGAGCAGAAGCAGAGGAAATGGAAAAAGAGGAGGTATGTGACTATAGAATGAGTCTGTGTCAAGGAAGAGCAAGGGCTCCAGATCAATGTGTGCCAGGCACAAGCAGGACCGACTTCACCTACAGGAAGGAGGGAGACTACAGCTCTGGGCAATTCAAGGCCATTTTATGCACGTTAGCTCAGCCTCCATGGCAAAGGGCTCAAGCTTATATACAGCGCAGGCTAGAAATGTTAATGTACATCAAGAGGAGTCGGGGGAACTATATGACTAGCGCAGCATCTGACTTGGTTGAACTTTCCTACCCTGCAAGACCAGGAACAGCTGGAGAGAAGAAGAGAATGGCCTTTGGCACGAGTCTGCTGCAAGACTCAAACTCAGAGTTTCCATTCCACAGCAAGACACCTTCACCACTCAGCACCCCACCCCTGGCGTGTGCATACTCATTCTTTGTTTTGATAAGCAAATCTGTACGTACTTTAATGTATTGTACCTGGGGGAATTTAACTCAGTACGCTGTGCTGAGGTTCCAAGAGGATGTAGTTATTTTTGACGCCAGTAATTTGTTTTTTGTTTCTTTTCCAAATAGGACAAAAAAAAGCTAGGGCTGGATTTTTGCCTGGTTTCTATTCTAAATCACTATTTATCCCCTTGCTCAGCTTACATCAGTGGAAATGTCAGAAATCTTCCTCATAAACGATACAGATACACAGAAAACAAAAACAACTGAAGAGGATACAGGAATCACTACTCAGCTTGCTCTCATCCTTGTCACTGCATTCTGCAGTGCTCAAACATTTGCCCTCAGGATTGGCAAATAGCCCTGCTTCACAGCCACCGAAGGATGCACATGCCTGGATCCCACCTAGGGATCCAACTCGCAGATTACAGTTCACACCCTCTGCTCAGCTGTTATTCACCTGCAGGCATCTAAAACTCCATACGTGCCTCAATTTTGACCTAGGAAGTCACCTAAAATCTGCATTTGTACATACGGAAATGCACTTTTCTTTCAAGGGATATAACCCAAGAGGGGTCATAACCAAAATTTAAATGCTTCAGAAATTAGTTGATTCTCACTTAAGTGAGTAAAGAGTCCCACTCAGAAATCTGAACTGTGCCCAGAATGGCCACCACATTCTTGTCAGACAGTCTCCTGTGGGATGCTGAGCTTTGACATTGGTGAGCGTGACAGGGGGATTAAAGAAGCTGGGTGACAATGTCAATATAAGCAGTCCCTCTAATATGTTTAAGTCAGTTGATAGTTGAGATTAACAGTCATACAGAAACACCCAGTCCCATTTTCCTCCCTCCCAGACTCTTTCCTTTAATGTTTGTTAACTTACCTGCTGTTCTAGTAGAGGCTTGAGACAACTCTCAGCTCTGATTTCCAGTAATCACCCCCTAAGAACACAGTGCCAAAGACAGGAGACCTTAGCTGGCTCTTTTAGGAAAGATTTTAGAAATTTTGATGGCAAGGAAATTTGGGGGTGCAGATGTCAAATGTTATCTGTTATACCTTTCTTGGAGAGCTATTTTTCATGCAACCAACTCAGTTGGCATGAGTGGGGCAGAGCCACGGAATAGAAAGTGTCCACTTAATGCTGAGCCTGTCACTTTATAAGGTTATGCCGGGTCAGGAAAGAGGGAGAGGGAGCCTCCACAAACAACAAATGTCTCACAGCTTAAAAATCGTGACAAGTCTTTCATTTGAAACAACTGCAAGGAGGGTGCTGAGAAGACTGAAACTTTGAATATCCCTTGTTCAGCAAGCTGCCTCGCTGGGCTGGGAACGTGTTGGAGCTTGCAGTCCTGGAGTCTAACACGCTCCCTCTGTTCGTCTGTTCACTCTTCCATGATTTTATAGCTGCTTTATATAATGAGCACGCAGGCACCTTACCCCGTCGGGTGTGTGCAGTAGTAAGATTTTAGCTGCCACTCCAAACTGCAGCTGGTATTTTTTAAAAAGCTGCAACATTTTCCTTTCAGTTTTCACTATCCCTCGAGGCTACTTCTGGCATTTCACAGGCAAAAGAAACTGCAGAGCACCCAAAAGAAGCATTTTTGAGTGCTCTTGCATTTTTATAGGAGAAGAGTGTTTCAACCACACCCCAGAAGATTTTCACTAGAGCCAAGCACTGTCCTCAGATATGTCGTATATAGGCAGCATCCAGCTCCCCTTCAAGACCTGCCAAGACCCATGTGCCAAGCGTGAGATACACACAGCCAAATCCTCCTCCCCAGATACTGCTGCATCCTGGCATCTCCATCTGTGCCTGCTGCATTTACAGCACAGCCCCTCTCTTCCACTGCCTCTCTCCTGCTTCGGGACCTGGTTAGTCCAGTTTGTGGTCTGCTCCATCTCGACGATGGGGCCCTGCTCCTCAAGTGCATGTGCTGCAGTGATTTATTTCTTTTTTTCCCTCTCTGAGTGGTCACTCACTCATCAGCGAGCCTTTCCCTGTGATTTGACAACAGATAGCACTGTCTTGTGCGTCAAAGACAAAGTCTGCATTTGGTTGCTGGAGATGACGGCTAGCATGACGGCTAGATGATGGCTTTTGCCATGTGTGCTGTTACTAATTCCATTTCATTCAGGTCAGTATTTGGCCAATTTTGTCAACTCCAGCTCTCCTAGCATGAGACACAAGCCTTATGGGTGAAGCTAAGGTGTGCAAGGGCTTCAGAGATCCTTTGGCTGAGGCTCACATCCCAAACCACTGTGCAGATTTAAGGCCAGAGGGGTGGCTCTGGCCATCAGATCTGACCTGAATGATGCAAGACATAGAAATTCATGCAGTCATTTCCTCATTCAGCACTGTCATGAGTCATCTGTCTGTGCAAGAAGTAAAAAGGGAACCATATAGATCAGATGATTTGACCATGGAAAGGTATCAACACAGCAGAGAACAGGGTTATCCATTGCTCCCATCCCTCCAGCTTCTGCCCTCTGAGACTGCAGTTAATTAAATTTAATGCCCTTGGATCTAAGCAGCTGCTGTAAGATACATCCCCCCAGCCCCCAGAGTTCAGAGGGGAATTCGGGATGGCTCCTGTGTGATCCTGCTTTTGGCAACCACTTCTGATAGACTGGAGGGTGGCAGCAGATGAGGAAGCAAGGGGCAGGCTGGACTACTGCCCAGGGGCAAAGGAGTGCATTCCTTCATGTTGTTATAAGCACAACTGGTAATTACAGGATAATTTGGATTGGCTTTCAAACTGTACTAAAGCCCCTTTCTGCAGCTTTGGCAACATAAGGTGACCTAGCTGAGGGGACAGAAACGGCTTGTAAGAAGATGGCTGTGGCAAGGGCATGGGCAAGAAAGAATATGCTGACCCTCTCAATGCCTGTCTAAAGGGCAGGGTCAGGACAAATATATCCAAATCCTGCTGGCTGCTATCTCCCTGCAGCAGAACAGGTTTGCTGTGTGGTCTGGGGTGACGGGCTGAGTTGTGGTCGCTGGTGAGCAAAAAGTGCCAGTGACAGAGAGAGGAAGGGGATGAGGGGTAGCAAACCTGTCCCATGCAGGTCCTGCCTAGCACAGTGCTCCTGTTTCAGGGTGCAGAGTGACTCAGGACAGAGCTGATGTTGGGCAGTTTTGCTCTTAGCCCCACTTTGGCTGGGAAAGCCTGGAGGTGGGCTGGGGGTGGAGGAAGCTGCAGCTGCAGCCCAGAGTGCTCTGGCTAATCTCTTCTCAAAGCTGCTCTAAGATCTGGACAGCCCCAGGCTGCCTAAGAGCAAGGGGAAGAAGAATGGTTATAGACAGGCCTGTGTGTCCTCTTCCTTCTTTCTTGCCCCAAGCGTAAGAAGCAGACTCAGGCTGCTGGGTTTCTACAAGCAGGGCATGTTTCTTTAGGGAACCCTGGCTCTCCTCTCCATAGCGCAGTTTAGGAGAAAAGCCATCCTTTCTCATGCCTGCTTGCCATGGCAGAGGGGCCTGTGTGTCAGGATCCCCCCACCCAGCGCAAGGTCAGGGGCTGTGAGCGATGGGGAAGCAGCCACAGGAGACTCAAGCTGGAGCTTTGGGAATGCAGCATCCAAAAATCTGCTACATGTGTTGGCTCTTTCGTTTCATGACATTTAACACTAAATACTTAAAAAAAAAAATCTAGAGCAATTATCTTTTCATTCTGCTTTTAAGGAGGACTTTGGCAAAGGAAAAACACTAACTTTTGCCTTTTTTATTCACTCCTCCTCCTTCCCGCCTGCCTGGCTGTTGGTAGGAAGGAGGAGGGCGGGTGGCCCGGCTGCGGCCGGCGGGTCGGGCCCCTGGGCGGGGACATGCTGCCATCCAGCGGCAGCGGCCAGGCCGGCCCCGGGGACGGGAGGTCCCGCCGCGCCCGAAGCCCCGCGCCCCGCTCGGGCCCGCTCTCCGCCTCCGCCGCTCCCCTCGGGGGACGGAGGATGCTCCGCGGGGAGAGCGGAGCAGATCTGCCGGCGGAGGCTGCGGGGAAATGTCTCCTCGCCTGCCCCGCCGCTGCAGCCCGAGCGGGCGGCCTCGGGGTGCGGTGCCCCCCGGCTTATCGGGCCCCTCTGCCTCGCAGCTCTGCAGCCCGTGTCGCTAAGTTGAGCTCCTGCGTGCCCCATTAACCCTCCCGCCCAGCTTCCCTACAGCAAAGGGGTTCACAGAAGGGAAAGGGGAGCACGCCTTTCCTGCTTATATCCCTTTTCTGTTTCTCTTTCCTCCTCCCCCTCTGTTTGGCAAGGATGGACAAAGACTTGATTTTTAAAGATTTTTAAGAGTTTTTAAAGATTTTTGACTGATGCCACCATGGTACTCAACTTCAACTCTCCTTTTCAAAGCTTCTGATCCCCACAAATGACTGAGAGTTTAGCAAGGCAAGCTGGTGCATTTAAATAAACTACCTGAGAAATCACAGCCTTGAACATTCATCCACAACCATTCCCCTGCCTTTGTCTCCCATACAGAATGGAGGTCACTATGCAGGACAACCCTGACAGTACCTGACACCATGGCATCACGTACACCCCAGCATTGGAGCTGGTGGTACCAACTCAGGTATTCCTGCCCCATCCTGCCCTCCATCACTCAATCCAGCCCTTTCTGCTTCCCTGCCTGCAGTTTGACCCTTAGGTGTGTCAATATCTGTTTTATTTTCAAAGAGGTTTCTTCCTGAATCTGGGTCACCAGGTAACTGCACTGCAAGGGATGCCAGATGAACTGAAGAGACAAAAGGATGTATCAGGACAGGAACCAAACTGTATCCTGAGACACACCGTGTCAGGGATGCGTGTGCTGCATTGGCTTACGTGGGAGCTCGCAGCGAGCCACAGGGCTCTTAAGTACAAGGACCTTCAAAGCGGCAGACATCCAGCAACAGCTCAGTACCTTGAGCTATCTCCAACCTCACGATCCAGCTTGCTGTTCAACAGAGCATGGCATAGGAGGAGATGCCATATTGCCTTGCTGGGATGATGTGAGGTGTTGCCTTACCTGCAAGTGTGAGGCAATAGTCAAACGGATCTTGCTTGTCCATTGCAAGAGGCCTGACAGTCCTGCGTGACACGATGGATGTCGACTTCACCTGTAACTGTACATACACATGAAAACATTCATTCTTGATGGGCCAAGACCTCAAATGAAAAGCAAAGTGCGGGTAACTGAGGTCAGGGATTTTCTAATGTTAATGAATAAAGCAAAGGGGTTTTTTTTCCCCACCTGCGAACTCTGAACAGTTTTCAGAGCAAGACTGAACCTGGAAACAGTGACAAACCATAACTGCAAGCTCCAGCTAATATGCTGGCAGATCCCATTCTGCAAATCTGGGTGTGCATGTAGATAAGGGAGAGAAACAGAGTGTGCCTCACCCAGACCAGCCGACCCACCAAGTAACAAACCCAATGCAACACGAAGGTAAGGAAGCCTTCATTGAGGGGAGTAAGAGGGAAGACGGGACAAGGGCATTTGGGGCCATCAGATGTGCTGTGGGGCCCACTGGTGTTTCGTGGAGTGGAATTCGCCAGAAGCGAGCTGTGCTCATTCCAAATTCCAGATGGGTATTGCAGTGTCCTATGTGGGAGGAATGCAGGAAATTGTACCTTATTTTTCAAATCCTTTGTCAGGAAGGAACCTTGATTGCCTTCTCTGATGGACTCAGTTGTCCAAACACTGGGTTTCTCTGCATTAAAGGACTCATGGAGCTGCATGTTTTTTGTTCTGCATTTTCCTTTGCTTGTCAGTGCCTGGTGATGCGGGGCTTTGACATCTAGGACTGAGGACTCACAGGCACTTCAAAATGCAATACAAATTGGTATGGAGAGTTTTCAGCTAGGCTGAGTTATGCTTTGTCCTTTTTTTTGATGAGAACCCTCAAAACTACTGCTCTGCTCCGCAATGTCTCTGGCGGTTTAAATGCAGTGCGGCCCATTGTCCTTTAGGGCTCCAAAATGAGTGGGGAAGATTGAGGCCACAGGAAGACCATGTTCACGGTGGCTAAATTAGACTCATCCTCCTACAGCAATTCTCCTGTCTGCAACTGTCTTCCCACTGTGGGCAGAGCAGGAGAAAGTGGGGAACACCTCGAAGCGAGCAAAGATCTGGTGGGATCATTTCTCTTCACAGACAATGTTGATGGGAATGAAAGAACCAAGAGCTTAAATGTCTCCTCACCATCTAACCCCATCTAATCCTTGGGGACAACCACACAGAAATGTATGGAAACCTCTAACCCTGTTAAATTCAAAATGAAGAGTGAGAACTGTGGGATTTCAGCAGCTTATGGATGGGTGATGATTGTTTTTTAATTTCTGCTCATTTTCAAATGCATGTATCTAAAAATCTGCTGATCCCAGTTCTATTAGTTTTCTCTCTGAGGAATAAGACTGTCACGTTTGGGAGCAGGAGAACAGGACACCCTACACCACCTCAAACGGGCAAAGGGAGGGGGCTGCTTCACCACCAATTTTTTCTCCTCCAGCCAGTTTAACTGGGGTGCTGATGGGCCTGGTGATCAAAAGAGCAGTTAATTCTCTGGGTTTATGTCAAAAATCACCTCCCTCTGCTGTGGCCCTCCCTCTGCCCCTCCCCACCTCTTCTGTGCATCTGAACCCGTCCGCAAGCCCTTTTCCACCCCACTTGATCCCCCCTCCTTTTCTCATGGTAAAATCAGCCCTCCACACTAGGCTTCAGCTGTTTTTTGGAGCTTGTCTGTTCACATCACTGAGCAAGGGATGAAGTAATGAAAACTACAAGCTGTGGAAATTTGATCTCTCTATTCTGTAATTACTGCTCTCTGAAATCTGAGAATATATATTTACTTTAATATTCTTGGAGAGGAGGGGAAGTATCCCCAAGGCATAAAGCAAAGAGACAGAGAGCTAGGAAGAAGGAATAGCATGAACCCATTTGTACTTGATTAAATGTTATATACAGTAGTGAGTGGATCTTGCCTTTAAGGCTAACACAAAATCACAGCATTCAACTCTTCTTGGTATTTAGAAGCAGTTAACACTTCCTCTTTGCAATGTACATTTATATATAGTAATTTGAAGGTGAGGAGTCCTCATCTTCTTCTGCTTTCCCAACATATAATTACCAGTGTTTGCCATTTCATGATGATATATTGGCATTTTGCTTAACACCATAGATCCTGGAGTCTTTTGAACACAGTAAAAATCATAGTTGTCATTCATAAAATCAAGTGAAAGAAACTCAATTTATTGCTCTTGAAATTATCACAAAAAGCTGGAAAATATGAGCAGAATAAACCCTAAAGGGTCAAAATCTGAAATAAATTAAAAGATCTGCTAGAATTTGTGTTAAACTTGTCTAGAACTTCTAAAAATGCCATGATTTTCAGAAAGCAAGTTGGCACATGCTATGTGAATACTACTATTGCTGTTACAGGAATTTCTAAAAAGGTCCAAACATGGCTAATTTGGTAGGTCCTGTGTAAAGCAAAGTCAGTCTCTGTCCTGAAAAGATTAGACTCTATCTTCTATGAGTTTACTGTTCAGATAAAACCATGGAATAAACATGAAAGCCAAGTTCATCAATGACCAGGACTAAAGGACTAAAGAAACTCTGGCCTTCACTCATGTAAATCTTCAATGTTTTTCTTTGCTGGCCCTACAAAACCTGTAAAGGAAAAGGTCTAACAATTGCCTTTCCAGAACTGTGTGGTTTTCCTTTCTCATAACATTCTTCCACTATGTGTCCATTATGTCTATTGTCTTCCTGGCTCTATTGTCCCTTGGATTTCTTTAATGAAGAAAAAAATAATTTAAAAAATTGCATAATCAAAAAAATACTGCTAACAACTGTCTTGTGTGAACTGTTTCAGAACTATCTGAATGACAAGACCTTTTTTTTCTGATCCGATCTAGTCCAAGAGTCATTGCTTTCATATATTTACAATAAATGTAATCCTTGCTGAAATATCAGTTGAGCAACAACAAAAGTCTGGCAGCTGAGTGGGCTTCAGAAGGGCAGCCAAATCAACCTCCCAAGGTTTTCTTTACTTCTTTTTCCCCACCAGGAAAAGTATGTCTTGAAGTCGTATATCTTGCAGAATTTCAGAACCATACTTTTTGAGCCCTATAGTTCCTGGTAACCTGGTATCACAAAGGCATGCGAATCAAAATAGGGAACATCCTAGAGCACGGAGATGTCTACTGAGTACAAGTTTCTGATTGCCAGCCAGCAACGGCTGATGTGTTTCAGGGACAAGCCCATTGTTCAAGCTATTCCATAATCCTCTTACCCTTCTGCTCGGTGTACTGTGAGGGGTAGGGGCCTGAACAGATGCTGTCTGTCCTGTGTCACCCCCTCATTATTTTTGTAAGTGCTGGGAAGACTTCATGAAGAAGTTTCCATGATGAAAATGTTCTTCATATGTTTTTCTCATTTTTCCTCACAGATAATTAATTATACGAAAGAAGAATCTGTTATCTATTTCCCACCATCCTTTCTCTCACTGTTCTCAGGACATCGATGGACCTAGCCAAGTAATTAACACATGCAGTTGATTTAATTTCATGTTTGTTTGCTGCCTGAAACAAATTTACCCCTGTCAGCAGTGGGCAATCCCTAGAGGATATAGCTTTTGCTACAGCTTTTGCTTTTATAACCTTCTACTGCTATTGAGAAGAAAGAATTTCTAAGTTATTAATTAAAGTTTTACAGACCAAAGTTAAGGCAGTCTTAGCAATGTTTGAAGCATTCTGCCTAACTTAGGTCTGGCCCCTCAAACTGCTGCAGTGAATTTGGCCAATTGAACTACTAAACTCAAAATGTAAAAAGAAGTAAATTTTTAAAAATTTTCATTATCTAGATAACAAAGCTGTAAGAAATTTAGGATTTTCCAATATTCTGGCTTGCCTATGCTTGAAAGTTATCTGGAATTTGCCTGAAGATTTTTTATAGCCTTGTGCTTAAACACATTTCTTGTGCCTCATCCCACCCTCTTCCACCCCAGAATGGAAAGCAAATTATTTTAAATGCAATATGCTTCTATCAGGTTGTGGGAGCATCTCTTTAGTTTGAGTTACTAAAATCTGTCATTCACTTTTGAATGAAGGCTAAAAACCAGATGCCTAATCTCTCTCTGTCATCAGTGCAGAGAAAACAGACACCTCCAGAGAGAGGTTCTTGTCACCAGCCATAGCTACCTATCTCAGAAGGTCTGCAGGGAGTCTAGATGACTAACAAACTAGATGTTTAACTTGCAGATGTCTTAAATCAGGTGAGATGAGTCATATCATAAGAGGCTCATACCTAAAACCAAGCTAGGCCCACTTCCTCACATCCAGCTTTTTAACTCTTCAAATAACAGTTCAAATAATTGGTCCTGTTAGGAATAATACAAGAAACTATTAATACCTATATGCACCTAGCATTTTTCTTCAGCTGGGGGACTGATGGAAATAAAAACATTTGTGAGATCTTTCCTAGAGCTTTCATCTGCTTCTGAACTTCTGCAGGTGTACATAACAACAGTAAGTCAATGAAATCCGGAGCACCCCAAGGGCCCTAAGGATTTTGCTTTCACTGACTAATCCTCGGTTAGAATATCTAAAATAATACAGTGAAGAACAAGTTTGTTATAAACGGCTTACTACATCTTCCTGCCACTCCAGCCATGACCCACATCCAAGATGAACCTGAGAGATACAAGGGCAAAACAGCTGTAGGTCACTTTTCCACCTCCTAGCTCCAGCCTTGTTTCTGACAGAAGTTAGATGACAATGCAAGTTAAAGCCAACACCACTACAAGTTCCCTCCCTGCTTTAGGGAACCAGATATGCTTCTTTTGCAGCTGCTCTGGTCCATCAGAGCAGGGCAGAACAATTACGGTCTGTACCTGATGTATGGATCCCTGTGTAAGGAAAGTCACGGTTAATAGAATCTTTTTTTGCTCATAAGACTCAATACTTTCTTCTGACCGTATTTATTAGTCCAACAACTGAGTTCTACCCTCAGTGAAGCTGCAACTGGTTTTAATCCATACATGTGATCTCACAGTCATTGAAATCAGACGTAAAGAACACCAAATAAATCACTTTCCCAACTAACTAGAATTAGTCTTTACTGTATATTCCAGTGCTCAGGCTGAATGCCTCTCCTCCACAAAGATCTAGTGTATATTAAAAGCTCAAGAGAAGTCATTCCAATCAATTGGATCAATGACACACCAACTAAAACTACATTAAGTAGGGCCTTGATACAATAAACTATGAAAACTAGGAAAGGAGTTGTTTGATTTTATTGGGGAATTGATTTGTGAACTAAAGTTTCCCTAAGTTATCTACTGTAATAGATTCTAACAGCTACTTTAGAGACATTGCAAAGGTCTTCTGGGTAAGCGATCTAAAAAAACATCTCTAAGCTGTAACCTTGAAAGAATATCCTTTAGTCACACAGCCACAGCAAAAGTGTATTTAGTGGACTACCTTTAGTTGTTATTTTTCTTGAATATACATGTGTTCCCACTGAAAGGTCACAGCCCTTTCTTCATATCGAATATTCTTCAAATACCATTCACTATTTTTTGATCATCCTTCTTCATGAGATCTAATACTGGTTGTCTAATCAAAGTTAATTGTCAAGGCTCCTGCTGTTTTAAAGAGAAAGTGAGGAATATCTACAGGGTGATTCATTTCACCTGCCTTATCCACGATGGGCTGAATTGCTTTCTGGAAGTGGATTTCTACAACAAAAGCTAAGTGCTACCTTGGAGTGAATGCCTGCTTTTATATCTTCAGTTGCTTTTATCTCTTTATAGTCTTCAATCTATTAACTCACAGCCTCGGTGTTAACTTTGGGCCGTGAGTCATTGTCCTATTATTGCCCTCAAGTGCATATTAGGGTGTTGTTTATCTAAACCATTGAGTTGCCTTCTAGCTTGGTACATTGTCTCTCTTTATCCTATGCAATCAATGCAGTCAACACAATAATTTCAATATACCTCAGAAAACCAGATCCCATAACATTTGCTGAGTCACATAGTATATTCATTATATTATTATAGATCAATTTTCTTAGCTAGCAACTCCGTGCATATAATGAGGGATCTCGTCTGCATGGTGGGAATGGATTTTGCAAGCTAGCTTATACACCACAGTGACCAGGACTTTGGTACCAACTGAATAGCAGTTCCTTGGATGATAAACCATAGCTGCTTGAAATGCACATAATTCTGCTTAGATGTTAAAGTCAAAAGAGTCAAAGTGGAGGACCTATATTTTGACACAGTTTCACAGGTGAATGAGAGAAACATTAGGCACAGAAGTCTGGAATTACATTTGTCTTTCTTCCGCTCTGGCTTCTCCAGTGAACACCAGGCCTATCTCTTGATGTAGCTGGTGGCACATTTCTATAGGTGCATAACACATGGGCTTGTTAAAGTAATAACTTGGTGTGCATTCAGGAACACACCTGCATTTATTGATCAATGGGCACCAGAGCAATGAGGAGGAGATGAGACAGTGAAATGCAAGAGGAATGCTCACCCATTGGTTGTGCTGATACGTGTCCCAGGCAATGAGTGATAAAGCCTTTTAAAAGTCCACCTTATGGGAATAGATGGACTTTTAAAAAAATAAATAAGATTCGTTGCATATGTTACACCGTGATCATTTCCACAGCAGTTGTTTTTCATTCTGAATTGTGGAGGGCATTCAGGAAGAAGGTATAAAAGACTGACAGGAAGGGCAACTTGCATGATAAATGGTTAGAAACAGCACAATGTTTCCTACAGATCAGCTAGGATGTGTGACTCTGTGATGATAAATCCTCACTTGTTTGCCTAAAACATGGAGGACAATAATATCCTCAGATGAATATCCAGCTGTAGCTTGTTTCATTGGCTTTGCCAAAAAGGGCAAAACTTTTCCAGCCACTTGGTTGTTCTACCAACCCCCTGAGAAAAAGCAAATGCTTTCTGATAAAGGACCCTGCAACACAACTAGGATCTGGCAGCGTCCTACTATTTCCCAGGTAGTGCATCCATCTCTGCAGGATATGATACATAAGCTGCTGAGAAAGAGATTTTAATAAAGTAAGCTGGAGAAGAACAGGTGAATGTCTAGACATAAAGAAGATGACACAGGATTCATGACTAACTCTTCTATAATCTGTGATAACAGAAATAAAACAATCTAGAGAAATTCCAGTCAATCACTACAAACTGTAATAAAGTCACTTCATTGAACTGAATTACCTTAGACTTACTTTTGTACATACAAGACGCAGAGTACCCTGCAGGCTTCACAAAACTAAGAGGATCTTGATGTAAAACTTATCCTTGTGCCTTCTCCACTGTTCACCAGTTGCAGGACAGTATTACAAATGCAGGGGTATATATTGCAACTATCTCTGAAGAAAGATTGAAGCAGAAAGGGGTTTAATCTACGGATAGAGGGGCATTTAATCATGGTGCATCAAAAAGACTTGTGCAAACATTCTTTTAGTATTCAGCTTCTCTGACTCAAATTCAGGTTAGAAATAGAAATGCAGCAACCAGCAGCATCCACAGAAAAAAAGCACCTGGACAACCCATACCCATGTAGCTAGTACTGTTAAATATATTTAATTCAGAGAGGCTATTATTATTTTATTGTTGCTATTGTATTACAGAAGTGCCTACACATTTCCTCTGAGATCTGTCTACTACTGTGTTAGATGCTATATAAATAGGATAAGGTAGTCCCTGTTGAAGTCAACGGAAAGATGCTTTGATAGAATTTAGATCAAGCCACAGATGTTCTGAAGTTTCCAACCAGTAACTATTCATAATTCCTTTCTGTCTCCCTCTTTAAATTCACATGGAGAGAACTGACAAACAAAAATACTAATACGAGGTTTAATATGATGCAAAAGATCTGCTAGAAAAGATGGTGGAAGAAGGAGGACAAAAGCAGGTGTATCCTGCAAAGAGTGATATTAAGCCAGATGCTGCTCTTCAGTTGTAATGTATTTAACAGCCTGTGGAGCATCCATTTAGCCAGCAAGGTCACTCCATCTTTGAACTTATGTCATCTCAGACTTGGGAGTATTGCTTGGTAAAATCTCCGTGTTCTCTTGTACCAATAGTGTAAACATTCTCCACCCTCAAAACAGTCCCCAATGTTTGCATTTATCATCTTCATATAAATGTCAAACACTATTTGCTTACATTTGCATAGAGCCTCTCTGCCTGTCACTGTGATTAAAGGTCTGGTATCACAGCTGCACAACACAACCTGAGGGGGAAGAAGGAAGAGTCAGTCTTTTCCTCTCAGGCAGAAAATGTTGTGGAATTGTTGGCACATTGGGTAGGCGCACTTGTTCTGGGGAAAGTAGGGAAAATGTGTTCATCGGAATGCATAACAGAAACAAAGCAAGTTAAATGATAAACTATATTTAATACCCAAGGGTAGGAATCTGCACATCTTTTTCCTTTCTCTGCCACTGACTGATTTTGTAATTAGGCAAGTCAACTCATCCTCCTCCCCAGTGTTTCCCCTTCCACAATTTATTTTAATCTGTTTAGATCTTGATCGCTTCCAAGAAAGGTTTGCCTCCTATTCTATTTTTATACTGCACCTAGCACAAAGTGACCGCAGTCATTGTTTCAGTGTCTATCTGCTATAATAAGAAATTATCTAGACGGTTATTAAGAAAAGGAAGTTAAGGTGCTTGTGGGAATAGATCAGTAATTAGGAAGGATATGAATACTTTGTCAAAGAATAGATGTTTCAGGATCCCTTTGAATTGCTGGGTAAGGTCACTGACTAGCAAAGGGAAGATTCTCCTCAAGTCTGTTATGTTCCCCTTGCTTCTGGAAACACTCAGAGGGACAGAACTTGTGCAGCTCAATAACAGCTGATCCAGGCCTGGCACCAGTCAATGTTTTGACAGTCTCCATCTTTTTGCTAATACCTTGCATTTACATAGTGCTTCTTATCAGTAAACTTCAAGTGCTTCCCGTTCTCTGCTTAATATTTGAATACCCTGAGGCTCAGACAGCTCCTGTGTGACTCAGGATGACTCCACATGCCCCAGCCAGCTAGCAAGGCAGCAAGGCCGTGCTGGTAATGGAGCACTGGTAACAAGAGGTAACGAGCTATTAGCAAGCTAGTAACAGGGTGCAGTGATGACAGGCTGTGCTGTAGTGTTAGGGAACACAGCCACACATGTAGCCAATTCTGTCCCTAAATAAATTCCTTCTTAACCCACAACATACCAGTTTGATATCTCAATGACAATTCTCTAGCAGAATTGCCAATCATCTCCTATCAAATTATTTTTAGGCCAGTATTTTCAAACGTGGATGTTAAAAATGTTACTTAATGCAAATGCCTGAGCATTCAGGTGCATAATTTCAAGCACACGGGATTTTTTTAAAAAGTTTGTTTGTTTGTTTTAATTTGGGAGGGTCAGTGATGTCATGTGACGCCAACACTCTCCCTGTAGCATTCAATATAACTTAGGAAAATGTTCTCTTATCAGCTTCAAACTCACTGTCTTTCCATGCCATGTGCTGTTGACCAATAATAGCGGTAAGAAGGAATGCCCATTTTCATTTTATTCCATGGGTACCTACGTGCTCCTTCAAAGTCTATAGAAAGATGCTGGGTGACATCATTTGTGAATCTGTCCCTCCATCCCCCTGTGTGGATTATTTGCCATGTCTTTGATAATTTCTGACACCTACTTCTGCCTCTTCCCATCTCCATCTTTTGCCATAGCTTGCTACTGTTGGATGTAGACTTCCAGGTGAGGAAGTAACATTTTCTGTAATATTTTCTGCTCTCTTCCATGATGTTGCTTTCCGCTGGCTTGGTTTTCAGCTACCAACCCAGGGAGGGGAGGCGATATGCCAGCAAGCCAAGGCTGCTTTCTTCAAATTAATGGTCTCTGGGCATGTGCTTGCAGCATCCTCAAAGTGCCTCTGTCTTCTGGTTTATCTGTGGTTCTTTAAGGAAAGGAGATTCAGCCATGATGCCCTTTGAAAGCAATTGAGCTACCAAACAGAGTAGCTTCTTTGCTTTTAACTTCCTGGGGAAACTGAAGTGACTTCAGGGAGGAGCCGTGTATAAATGTTCTGACTTTCACTGCTATGTGTTTGTGTTAGCATCATCTCTCTTTCCCCTTAAGTGCCCTGATTTGCATAATGTTATTCAGGTTTCTCCATTAGCTATATCCTGGATGACTTCATTCTGACCTCCCAGCTCCAACTACTGTGTGATAGTTGCTCGAGACTTGTGCATTGCTAAAGGTTACTGCACTGTTGTCTCGCACTCAAGTGGCCAAGTGCTTCTGCTAGCAAACACAGTGCAAAGAGTGTGCCTCTGGCAAACTCCTTTAGAGAAAATTGAAGTGCTCCACAGTAGGCTATCAGTTCTTGCCAGAGTTTTAACCTGTGATTGAACACAAAGCTGACAGCTCTGTGGGACTGTGGTGGCTGCCCACTAATCATCTCATGATACCCAATCAGCCTCCACGATAGCTGATGGGCGCTTATCTCATCTGACTTTATCCAGCTAAAACTTAGTTCTCTGGTCTCAGCTGACCCATTAGGTTCTTTTGACAGCCAACAGAAAGCTTTCAGTGGTTTAGTCATCCTGTCTATCTTCAGCACCAAAATTAGATGTACGTATAATTAAATATTCCAGGGTCTTTGTATAGTTGAGGCCAACTGGCACATAAGAGGATACGTGCCAATGCTCACAAGCTCCAGAACAGAGTAGCTGTATCTAAACCATACCTAGGAACAGTGTGGAGATTCAAGTCCCAGTGCCTGGGTACATGACTTGGATTTCCTTCACAGACTCATGTCAATGAAGCCCTGGAGTCCAGAAGGGCCTTGGTTGTGCTGGAGCTGTGCAGCTTGGCCTCTGCTTCAAGACTAAGTCCCACCAGGGAAGAAGTGCTCCTCACCCTAGTTTTTATGGCATAGTTTTTCTGAGGACAACAGATCCCTGTAGCCCTCAGGCTAGAGGTTATTTTGGAGCCGACATGTTATGCATGCTTCCTGTTGAAGCTGGCCCACTGCATGGAAGAGAATTCAAGACTCTTGGGTGAGGTAAAGGAAGCAGAAATAAGCCTGGCTCCACAGCCTTGTGAGATCACTCACTTGGCAGAGAAGTCCTGAGTTCCAGTCTTTTCTTTTAGGGATTATTCATGCTTTTTTTGTCAGTGGAGTATTCAGTGTAAAATGCATATACAAACCCATGGAGCAAGCTCTGTAGTCCAGAAGTCACTGTCTAGACATATACACTAATCACTTTGCCAAGCATTGCAATGCTAAGTCCCTTCTAGGGTCTAGTCTGTAGTTTATATTATATAAGGAGCCTTTCAATTATTGGATAAACAGAGCCATCCAGTCACAAAAGAAGATGCTTCAACAGAAGGACCCAACCTATAGGCCACATGACAGAAGAGTGTTTGAGTCCTGGGCAACTTCCCATGCCCACTGTCACAGCACCCAGCCCTGTGTGCCTCTTGCTGCCATAAGTAAGCGCGCAGTCCCCCTCCTGCGAAGGATTGGTCTCTGACAGGTCTACAGGAGGTGGCCCCCAGCACAGTCAGCCTGACCACTGGAACTGTTAGTCCAGCAAACATCTACCCCAATAAGGTCACTGTATCCTATTAGAAAAGAATTTTTGGCTTCTTCTCATGGTTCATGAATACTAATCATTTGCTAATTGTCTGTCTCTTTGATGGAATGCTGGACTCTGCCAAGAGGCATTGCTCTAGACACTGCTTTCTACTTAATATGAGAACTCAAGGCCAAATCTGCTTCTGATAGATTCCCCATGGAAATTCATTGGCTTTAATGAGATAGTGTTGTTTGTGAATTGGGAAAAGATTTTGGCACCAAAATCCTGATTGTATTGATTCATAAACTAGTAACTATAAAGGACAATTATGGCATTCTAGGCATTAACAATTACTCAGGAAAGAAAATAAACTTCCTGGAAGTTATGATGTTGATCTGAATAGTCTTTGGAAAGACATGCCAGTTAAATAAAAATGGATTGGCATACAGTGCTTTCTGAACTGCTGCTCGTAAGAGTCTCTGGGCAAACAGACCAGCTTGCTTACCCTCAGCAGTGGAGTTGTGGCAAACTGGGATTTAGCATGGGCGTCTAGCACCCAGCTCAGAAGCAAGGAAAGCTGGCTTGCCCGGAGTTAGCAGCAGGGCTCACCAGTTCAGGCTTATCTATACTGCAATCACACACAATCTACCGATCGTCAAAATGCCAAATTGCCTTTGCCTCACCATGCCATACCTGTGCCTTAGCATCTCCACTCCCCAGTTGCTTCAGTTTGGCATGCATTGTTCCTTATCCAAAATGCATTTCCTTCTCCCAGTTTTTCCTTTAAAACCTGAGGCAGGAGTTGCGAGAGTGTCTGTACGTATGGCTTCACTGTTCTAGTCACTTATGGAACGACTGATGTCTAATAACTTCCCTTTTCACATCTTAATTTAGGTGAGAAGCTCTTTGCTGGAGACAGTGACCTTTACTTCTCTGAAAATGCTATTCACAATTATGTCGCTGTCTAAATAGTGTCCGTGGTTATATTGAGGTGAACTAGGCACCTCGTAAATAATTCCACTAAATTCCATTACTGGTGAAACAAAGAATAGAGAGAAACTTATTTACGGGAAAGATTTTCAATTTGAGACACTGCCTCATTTATTCTCCTTCCTTCACCCGCCCCACAGTAGGAGGAGAAATACAGCACTCAGAGGGGAAAAAAAAAGAGAACGTAGGATTTCAAAAAATATGATAGCTTCATCTTCACTCTAAATATTCAGGAATATGCATTTGGAAATTGGAGTATTCTGACAAATTAAGTTGTACAAAAATAGATTTATCTAGAACAAGTGCATTTCATGCATTTTATTAGATATACAATACGAAACTCAGAAGAACTTGCCTATTAGGGCAAAAAATGCATCTAACAATACTCTGCAAAAGTCTGAAATGGTATTAATGAAGACAAATGAAACTCAAGGACAACAAATATACTTCTAAGCAAATGAAATGCTACTTATGCACATTTTTCAGTGGACTTAAAAGAAAAAATCATTAAGAACACTGGAATATATGATTTTATTGTTACTTTGAAACGTGAGTCATTAAAAGCAAGCACACTAGCTAAGAAAATGAGTGGTCTTTGAAGTTATCAAAAAGACTTATGCTAAAGATAAAGACTTATCTGCAGTTATAGACTTAATTTACTTCTTGCTTACCACCATTTTTCAGTAGTTTAATTTCAGCAGTTCCTTCACAAAACACAGTATAGATCTTGCCCACCTCCATTTCAAATGCTTCAGGGAGTGAATTAATTTCCAGGACTGTGCAGGTCATTCTGAATCTTTCTGTGAATGATAGTAGTAGTTAGCAAGAACGGGTTTTATTTTTTATTATTATTATATTGTTAAGGTAAGCATACCTGCCATTCAGAAACTAAGTGCCAACCAATTTGCTTAATGACTAATGGCTAATGGTTGACTGCAACCTAAAGACTTTAGGGACAGATGCACAGCTGCAACATCTGCTTTGTGCATGACTTTTTCTTTAGTTATGTCTCCCCTTTGGAGATCAACTCTGATTTTTCAGGATCAGAATCTCTGTCAGGTCAGAATGCAATTGATATCTACTTGTGGTTATGGATTGTCTGGGGAAAAAAAAAAACAACTCTATGCAGTCACCTACAGCTACTAACACACAATTCTGCTGGGTTGGGGAAAATAGATGACCTTGCATGGAGTAGATTTGCAGCCAGGACACCACTATGAGCAGAACCCAGGAGCTTTTGGATGAATCAAGATGGTCACAAGCTGGAGTGCTTGACCTGTGAGAAGAGACTTGCTCAGCCTGTGGAAAAGGAGGCATCAGGAAGATCTAATAGCAGCTTTCCAGTGCTTACAGGAAGGTCATCGATAAGACAGAGCTAGGCTCTTCACAGTGGTTCATGGTGGAAGTCCAAGAGACAACAGGGATAGGTTGAAACAAGAGAAGTTCAGACAAGGTATAACAAAAAACTCTTCCATAAGGACAGTACAGCAGGGGAGCAGGTTGCCCAGCAAGCGTGTGCAGCCTCCTCCTGGAGGTTTTCAAGAACATGCCGGACAAAGCCCTGAACAATTCACCCTGACCTTGTAGCTGACCCTGCTTTAAGCAGGAGATTAGTCTAGATGAGCTGCAGAGGGCTCATCCAACCTGAATTTTCCTATGATCCTACGACCCTATGAACTGGAGTTCCTGAGTACCTTCTATCTGAGAAGGCTCAGCCTGTAGCTCAATTTAGCATCACTCATTGGTCCTTCTCCCTTCTTCCTCCCAAATTATTGTCCCTGCTCTAGGGAAGTACTTCAAGGAGAGAAGCATACCTGGCTATGAACTTTAGGACTGGATGATTTATCCATCTCTGCACAACGGACGCTTCTACAGCTTCATTTAAGCATTAAGCTACATTCCCACTCTAATTTATCAGTGACCTCAAACCACACTGGTTCCTTGCTGTAGTGATTTCAGGATCAGCTCTGAAGCAACCTATAGGAGTGTACACCATTAGGTGTACGCTATTAGGACACATGCAAGTGTACACTCAGTGTGTGGCTGGGTCCTGCTCTTCTGTGCTTGGCACAGTTGCCTTTTAGGTATCTTACCAGCCCGTGTGGAGAGGGCATCTGACCACAGACCAGGAAGTCCAGGGTCCTTCCTACAAGAGCCCCTGTATCACTTGTGGAGATTTCTGTAGAGGCTGAATTCAGGCGTGATGAAATTTGCAGTGATTTAAAAAATCCTATTTGAGTGTTCCATATAAGCTCCATGAGTATAAAGCCCTCTGCTCTTCTTACACACTTGTTTTTATTTTGACTCTTATCTGTCTCATTTAGGGAAATAAAGAGAAAATACAGGGAAGTGTGAGAGTCCCAGAAACCATCTGAGTGTGGTGAACAAATGTGTATAGGAAATGTGGAAGGACATCACACCAAATTTGTCATCAGCTTCCCATGTTCAAATAAGTCCAGTTCAACTGGGTACCCAGGGACCTCCATCATCATTCTGGGAATCTGGATCCACCTCTAGATTCAGCAACTTCAGTCAGCAACCTTCAGGACTGCGTCTAGAGCTGGAGAAGACTCTGCCAAATGAACTAAAAATCTAAAAGCTAGCTTATCATTCCGGAATAGTTTCAAACAGTTTCTTTGGGGTTGAAATGCCAGACTAATTCTCTTCCTAAAAGGCTGCTTCTGGATCCAGGAGACCTAAATGCCACCAGGGTTTCTGAGTGAAGATTTTTATCCACCATTGAACCTGATGGTCATCTGGGACTTCATTATGCCTCTGACCACAGCCTTTGGAAAGGCAATGCATCTCCACGGTCCACTTCTGCTGTTGTCCATTGATAACTGCAGGAAAACATTATTGATGGAGTGTGCAGGATACGTAGCTGAATTGTTCTGATTCTGTCCAATATAGAAGAATGTTCTCCATATACACAAGTTAATTTACAATGTAGGCACAGGAATTGGTGTTGAACTTAGAGAACAGTATTACACTATTCTGAACTTGCAAAACGACTGCTATTTTCTTCTAATATATACAGACTGATTATAACAATTGTTAGCAGATTTATAGTTTTTTATACTTCATAAAGAAAAGAACAAAATAAAAAGTGGTCAGGAGGACAAAATTGCATCTGGACGTATAGGCAAGCATTATGTTACCTTTCTAGGGGAGTCCCAGCAGTTACTTTCTTAAATAGTGGTTAAAATATCTCTCTCAAACAATTTCCTTATAAATGCACATACTCCAAAGGTCAAGCCAGAGCCATTGTAAAATGGGCTTTAAGAGAAGCATAAAACTCCTGTCTGACACAGAGTCAGTGGCAATTGAAAAAGCAAAGACTGGGAGGGTTAAAGGCTAATTACTAGAAGAAATCTGGCCTGCTGGCCTAAAGTCTTTTGAGTGGGAGCACAGTCAAATGGGAGTTGTGGGATTAATTGGGTGAAAGACATTGTCACCTTGACATTCATGAAAGTACTTGGGAAGAGCGCTGTTTGCTGATATACTGCGGACAGTTCACTTGAACCATGGAGGTAAGATATCTCTTTTCCACAAAGACTTCGCCTTTGCTTTTTAATTGGTGTCAAATAGGAAAATTAAAATCTCCAGTGTGAGAAGCCCTTGCACATATTTTCTAAAGTTTGTAAATGTCTCTTCCTGTTCCCACCATAATAATGAAACATAAATGTATATCCCAAGGACAAAATTTTCAAGCCCTTGACTTAACAAAATGAAGAGAGCAAAACTTGCAAGCTGTAAGTCCCTTTGGAGTTCTTTGTGCTAGTGGGCACATAATGAGCAGTTCTTTGCGCTTCTTATAAATAACTCTGACATCCACTGATCAGCAACATGACCTCAAGCCAGGCAATTCAGCTCTCTATTTCACTTTACCCAGTAATTGTGATACCATGCAATAGGTATCTTATGGTCAAGGATGACAGTGCTCTGGCTGCAGGGGAATCAGATAGAGTCCTATGAATAATAAATACTGTTTGCTGCAAAATTTCACTGCAGTCGTATTATATGAATGCACAACATTGTCCTTTCCTTCTGCTCCATCATTTAGTCAGTATAATTCTTCTGCCCCATGGCACAAGATATCTGTTCATAAAAGTTTACACTTTCCTTCTTTTTTTTTTTGGAGTCAAGAGGTCAAAATAGTTCCCGAGCAATTCATATTCAGCCTTCAGGGTACTTTTGAAGCACTGTATAGGAGATGCTTGGGCAGTTTTGTGAACTGGAAGTATAAATTAGCACAACTGACCCTTCCTCACTAATGCTTCAAAAGACCTCAAATCTCCTAATAAAGGACAGTGCAGGTCTCTCTCATTGACAGCTTGTCATTTTTTCACCTCAGCATCACACTGTAGTAGAAAATAAAGGTGATTTCAAGAGAAATTCCTCAGATCACAAATCTGCTTCCTGCCCAACATGTAAGTCTCACTCCTGTGCACCAGCATGATAGGCATGATAGCCTGGTAAATCTTCAGCCAAGAGAGCAGAGATCCACTCTGGTTCAGCACACTTCATACAACTGTCAAAGACTGCACCAGGTTTCCATGTGATATGAAATCCCAGTAATTCCAGCAGAATCACACCAAACACTTCCAAGGAGACAAAAAATCTGCACAACTGGAAATTCAGTTTGGCCAAGCGTTATGCAAAGACTGGTTGACACAGTCCCCCCAAAACTGGCCACAGCAGTTCCCTGACTCCAGAATGGAAGAAATGATGCTCCAGTCTGCTTTTCAAGCTACTTAAAGGCATAGAGATAAAAAGTGCTTTAGAAGAGATAATCATCCTCCAAATCCTTAATTAAGTTATGGTTTTAGCAAAAGGGACTGGTCATTTTTACGACAGATTTAATTACCTTGCAGTGTTCACGTCTGTTAAAGCTGCAGTATGAAGTATTCACTCTGTTGAAGCTAATCAGTGTTTCACTGCCAATGGATGTGGGAACAGGATTTCAGGCACAGCATATCAATGGCAAGTTATGTGGTTGGATAAGTGAGACATAGGCAAAGATCCTTTACTCTCTCTTGAATTCAGAAGGGAATATGCATCCAATATTGTGTTTTAGTAAAAACAAGTGGCTAAGTGAGCATTTCAAACAAGGTGACTTTCACCTTAACAGAAGAAGGGAAGGAGCAAAACCATAAGCAAGTAAGAATCTTTCTGTCAGTTCAAAATCTTCAGGAAGTGAAACGTGTCCAGTTTATGCTGCCCTAAGAGTGTTTTCACTATTTCCCACACAGAGGAAACCAGCAAGTTTAAAATAGGAATGAATTATCAGATTGTCAATTTAAATTGAAGTTTGGGGTTGCAGTTCAAGCTCAAAGGAACGTTTCCTTGGGCCAGAGATTCACCCCCATGAGAAGTCCTACTCAGATCCAGCCTGCACATCTAACTTACTATAGCAGCTCTATTGAAAATGGGCTGTCACAAGGTGACAAGACAAAGCAAGAGTGATCTTTGGTGCACCAAAAATCAAGGATGCACAAAAGCCAGCACCAAAAATCAGGGACGGACAAAAGCCACTTAGGCTAAGAGATAATGTTATAACAACAAATGTATGCAAGTTGTGCACAGATATATTCAGTTGGAAAGCAGAAGCAAGTTTCTGCTATCAAAGGAGTAAGTTTGTTTAACAGCCTCCTAAGTATGAAAAATGGAATAAACTTAAGATGGAGTTTGATCAAGGTATAAATGGGATCAGGGGCAGCTTCAGGTACACACAAAGTACGTAGTTGCTAGCGTGGGTACTAGAGTGATTAGAGCAGCAAAAAAAAAGGAGTAGATTCCCCAGACATCACTATTTCAGAGTGGGTTAGGGAGTCAGGCTCATGCAAACCTTCCATCCTTGCTACAAAACAGCCTCATTCCATCGACTTGGTGCATTGCCTCCATGACCCATCTTGTCCCCACTGGTGGGAGAGGGTGTGCCAATGCTGCCTCAGCATGAGGGAAGCAGGGTTGGACCATGGGCTGAAGGTATTCCCACAGCCGTGGGCCTTGATCTTGAGCATGGTGTTGAGTAGATATTGTGCCAGCTAGCAGTGCTGGGAGGTCATGGTTAGGGAAAGAGAGCACGTGCCGTCTGCGTCCTAAGTGCTCAGGAACAGTGGTGTTACAGAGCAACTATCAAAGTAAAAGCTGCCCTCACTAATGAGAAACAGGGACTGCCTGTGATGGTCTCCAGTTTTGTATTTGCTTTTCAGTCCACATTCCTGACTTCAGTCCTCATCAACTCAGTTCTGCACCAGACTCTCGCATTATGAAAACTGGTTGACATATCCAAACAAACAGCCCTCAAAGGGGAAATTCAGGCTGACAAAACATAACTCATGCTCATCCTTTTTAGAGCTATCTTTGCATTAAAGAAAAGATTAACAAACAAAATCGAGGAGATAAAGAAAGAAATGTCATGGAAGCACTGGGATTTTTGAGAAACTATTCAACCATCCATGTACGTTCGTGAAGATGGGGCTGGGGGGGGGGGAGATTTCCCAGTTGACACGTTTCTCCACTTGTGAACATGTTGAAAGATCACTCATATGTTTTCAATGAAGTCACTGACAGTCAAGAATGCTGGAGGCAACAGCTGTTGGAGATTGATTTACCCCAAGGCTATTTAATCTCTCAGTCTCTCATAAGGATGCTTGCTAGGGGGAAGGTAAAGAAGCACAACTAAAAATTGTATTGCTTTCAGCAGCTGTTGTTATTCCTGAAAGCCAAGAATGGGTCAAAAAAATGTGATGAAAGTCTTGGATTGTTATCAGCTATAGGGGTGGCCAAAGCTTACTGCTTCCTTTGGGAGTAAGGTTTCCTTTGTGGAATGAAATACAGTAAAATTACTAACTCCAAGAGGGCTTAGTTGCCTGGGAGTTACCGTGAAGTGTATGTGCGCCTTGGAATTTCCAGAATTATAAGTATATTATGTCAGTCTGGAGTGATACAGGTTGTGAAAGGCTGCCCTTGTGTTCAGTAACAGGAGCTGGGACAATCAGGCAGCAAGAGAAGATAACATAAAACATTCATTAAAATGGTGGAAAAAAATGACTGAAAAGCAGAGTGCAGCTGCTGTACATGTCAGTTACTATTTCCGAATGCGCTCTCTCTGTGAAACTCTGGATTCTTATTAAATCACTTTGCCCAACCATGCATTAGACCCCTACACCGTAAGACATTTGCCTGCCTAGTTGAAAATGCAACATATGCATCTCCCAGCAGTGCTTCTTTTTGTAAGCATGCATTTTCCACAGTTTGCTAGCAGAACTTTTGAGAGAGGAAAATTAACACAGACTGCATTTTCAATGGGGAAGGAAATAGATGAACATCTTTGGTTCACCGAGGACTTAATTGCTGTGAATACGTAGGATGCCTTGTGGCTTCTCAGAATGCATTGTTGGGCATAAAACTTATGTCTGTTCCCTCCAGCAATGCAAGCTGTTTAAGACAGTGCTCCATCCTGGGCACTAGCTGTCTAAGGCCTGACACCTCATTCATCCCTTCCAAATCCTTCCAGTGGATCACTCAGGATGTATCTGCAGTAGGGCTTTAGTTTGGATTAAGAATACACTTTGGAAGCAAATCTCCCATTAAACCCACGTACTGTGCTTTGGTTCCCATCATGAATCTGTCTTGGAGACCATGCACCAGATTCCTCTCAGATGAAACTGAAGTGGAAAGTGTGCTTTAGGAGCAGACCTCATTGCACTGCACCACAAAGGGCTCTGCAGGATCAGACTAGAGCTAGTTCAGAGTAGAATAACCCTGAAATGTGAAGAGTATGGACATTCTGTTCTTAGTACGAGCTGTTCCGTTATGCAAATTCACTCCTACCGGTCCACAAACCTTGTTGATACCCACATAGCCATATAAATGCTAAATTAAAAGCCACTTCATAAAGAAAAAAAAAAAAAAGAAGAAAATAAAACAAGAAAAAAAGAAGAAGACAAAAAGAAAAAACAATGAAAAACATCTGGTAGTGGGAGAATGGATCTATGGATCTGAAAGTCACAGTTGCCATGAAAATTACTATGATCAGAGGAGGATGAGTATTGTTCATGTCATTGCTGTCTCTTAACATTAGAAGAGTTCTCAGGAGCAACACACAATGCAGCAAAGACAGAAGAATTCAAAGATGGCAATCTTTGGTTAGCATGGACATAAAATTGCTTTAAGTATTCTTCAGATGCTGAAAAAATGGCAAAGCCATAGAAAAGATCATAATGCTGAAAAACAGATAGTGTGCTCTTGAAGAGTGTCTACATATGATTTACTCCTATGGCAACAGTTAATCATACAGTGTGTGTAGCCACACCACTCTAGTGCAGGACTGTATAGGAACTGCTCATCACAGGGCCTTGGGATTATTACTTAGTCCTGTTAACCTGATGCATAACTGAAGTTTATCCAACCTATTCAAAAATTTTGGCTCTGAGAAAACTAGTAAAGGACCATTTTTGGTGACTGGTTTGGGACTTGTGGTGGGTTGACCCTGGCTGAACACCAGGTGCCCACCAAAGCTGCACTATCACTTCTCTCCTCAGCTGGACAGGAGAGAGAAAAGGCTCATGGGTCGAGATAAGGACAGGGAGATATCATTCACTAATTACTGGCAAAACAGACTCGACTTGGGGAAAAAAAAATAATTTATTACTAATCAAATCAGATTAGAATAATGAGAAATAAACCCAAATCTTAAAAACACATTTCCCCCACCCCTCCCTTCTTCCCAAGTTTAACTTCATTCCCAAGTTCTCTACCTCCTCCCCACCAGTGGTGCAGGGGGACAGGGAACTGGAGTTGCAGTCAGTTCATCACGTGTTGTCTCTGCCGCTCCTTCCTCCTCAGGGGGAGGACTCCTCACACTCTTCCCCTGCTCCAGCGTGGGGTCCCTCCCACAGGAGACAGTCCATCATGAACTTCTCCAATGTGAGTCCTTCCCACGGGCTGCAGTTCTTCATGATCTGCTCCACCATGGGTCTCTTCCACAGGGTGCAGTCCTTCAGGAACAGACTGCTCCAGCGTGGGTCCCTCATGGGGTCACAAGTCCTGCCAGCAAACCTGCTCCAGCGTGGGCTCCTCTCTCCACAGGCCCACAGGTCTTGCCAGGAGCCTGCTGCAGCGCGGGCTTCCCACGGGGTCACAGCCTCCTTCAGGCATCCACCTGCTCCGGCGTGAGGTCCTCCACGGGATGCAGGTGGATATCTGCTCCACCGTGGACCTCCATGGGCTGCAGGGGAACAACCTGCCTCACCATGGTCTTCACCACAGTCTGCAGAGGAATCTCTGCTCTGGCACCTGGAGCACCTCCTCCCCTCCTTCTTCACTGACCTTGGTGTCTGCAGGGCTGTTTCTCTCACATATTCTCACTCCTCTCTTCGGCTGCAGTTGCGCAGGTTTTTTTTTTCCCCTTCTTACATACATTATCCCAGAGGCGCTACCACCATCGCTGATGGGCTTGGCCTTGGCCAGCGGCAGGTCCGTCTTGGAGCCAGCTGGCATTGGCTCTGTCGGACATAGGGGAAGCTTCTAGCAGCTTCTCACAGAAGCCACTCCTGTAGCTCCCCCCTCCCCCCAAAACCTTGCCTGAATATTCCTGTCCCACAAGTACTTAAAAGAACAGAAAAGTATTTTTTCTTGTGGCTTTTCAGCAGTTCTCCCTCTGGGACAAAGTGGAAATGGGAAAAAGGAGAAATGCAGAAATTAAGAAAAATGAATTATGAAAACTGTGTCCAACAGAATCCAATAACAGTTTTTCTGTTGATTACACCAAATGTTGGATCAGGCAGTTTTGGTACAGTAGTCTGCAGAACATTTGATAGCTTCACAGTGGTCTGACTAGATAGATATCCAATTCCCTTTCTTACCCACTTGCCACCAAGCTGACAGGCATTTTACACCAGTGATGGAATATGCAAGTCCTGCAGCATGATGGCCTTCCCAAACAAGAAGCGTTATGCAAAGATTATTTGATTTTCTAATTGCAACCTTAAAAAAGAAAAAAAAACCACTAAAGCTTTTGAGCTAGAGACTAGATGGTAACAGTACTCTATGGAAAAACAGAATATTGAAAATATTTGACACTTGCATGATTTTTACCCTATGGCACTCTAATGATGTATGCTTGTACTTACCAAAACTCCACCAAAGTGCAACCACTTCTGGTCCATGGTGTGGTGGTGCATTCATACCCCTCCCTTCTTCCCTGGGCCACTTGTTGATCTGGGCCGCTTGTTGATCTCAGAAATTCCCATGAAACCTCGGCCTTGGTGTATTGAGTCTGGCAGTTGAGCGCTCCTTGACTGTATCAGAAACTCTGCATAGCTGAGGCTGGGAACATCCTCCTACTGTCTGGCCCGGGTGTCCAGCAGAACAACACCGAAACCTTGAGAATTTTTTAGTAATTACCATCTGAGACTGTGGCCAGGATGGAAATTTACGGATGACTAAAGCCAACCATCTTGCAAACCTATAAATGGTAGTCCTAAGTGAGGCCCTTGGAGTTCTCCTGGACGGCAGCAGCTGCACCCAGCATCTCCCTCTGAGTGGGAGCCTCTCAGAGCTTGTGATCTTTCAGGTCTATGATATTCGGAGGACCACTGGGTCCTGGGTGAGTCCCTTTCGAAGCTCAGCCGTTCGCCCGTTGAGAGGGAATGCCTAGACATTCGACGTGAATATTTCTTCACTGAAATCGAGGGGAATTTTTAACAGGTATACCTTCTGTATATTTTTATATATATATACGTTTCTCTGTGTGTGTGAACTAATAGTAAGCATAATCTGTAATTAAGTTGTGATTGTAGTAGACTTACTAACCTACTTTGCAAATATTGAATAGTTAATGATTAGGTGTTACTAAAGTTTGTTAATGATTAGTTGATAATTAAGTGTTGCTAAATTGTGAATGAAACCTAGACTGTCCCTGAAATATAAACCCTTAGATGATTTTCCTTTATATGTTTCACCCGTGTAATAAGTAATAGAGTGAACCTTGCCATTGAATTCTATTAGGTCGCACCTTTATAAATCTATTAAAATCACTTTCTGCTAATTTCTTTGACGGTGATTCTTTAAGCGGCCTCTAAACCACTCACTCGCGACACATGGATAACCCTTGTCCTCAGAGGTCCACTGGCACACGTCTGTGCTCTTCTTTGCAGTAACTTTAGGCACAAAGCAAGGATTGTAAGAACCTGACCAAAGCACCTGCTAATCTCACTAGCTATAGACCACAGCCTTTTCATAGGGCTGTTCCCCTACAACTGAAAGATAAGGGATTTGTTCAATTCCAGCTCCAATGTTCATATAAGTATGATCCAGCCAAAATCCATCCTTCCAGGTCTTCAGGATAGTTTTCTTTTCCCTGTATATTTGAACCTATCTTTCAGTATCTTCTCTTCCAGACACCTGAAGAGGCCCTGATGCAGCTGGTTCCCCTGTCATCTTGCAACAGCAAGAAAGTAGTTATGTTTTTTCAACCATCAGACAAATAGACTTCTACACTTTACTTGAAAACAGTTTTTCCTTTTTTTTTTAAACCCAAATTTGTCATTTCTATTTGTTCAGGGAGGCGTTTATATTCCTCCTGCAGATACATCCTAGAAATGCTCTGCAACATTAAGTATTCACAGACAAACCTTGCTTCAGGAAAGCTTTTGTGTCGACAGATAATGAAGTACCAGCACCGGCACTGAAGGTATGAAGATGCTGTCATCAAAGCTTGTTCCATAGCACAATCTGAGCTCATATTCACCTCACCTACATGCTGTTTCAAAAGAAACCTTCTCAAGCAGAGCAACCAGAGGAGGAAAGCAGAAGCACTCACACTCCCTCAGCCTGGAGCCAACTGTGCCAATGCACCCTGGGCGCAGCCTGGGTACAGCCATGGCCGTCCTGGCCGAGTCCTTCATTCCCACGTCACGTCAGCCTCTGCAAGCAGCATCACTTCTTCAATACAGGGCAGAGAAGTGGACTGAGATCTTTCCTACAAGGGCTTAGTGTAAAGGGAAGGAAGTCAGTATAGGAGCTGTAAGCAGCGGAGCCACTGGCCTCTTGCTGCTGTAATGACACATGCTGCTCAGGTCAAAGAGCATAGTCCCAATGACAGTGAGTAGCAGATGTAGACTTAGCAAGGGACCCATTTGTATTATGAAATATTTTAGTGTGTTTGTTCTCTGGTAAGTTATAGTAATAGCTGATGCCATTATAAATGTGCGAGTTCAAGATGTTACAAATCAGATAAAGAACATACTTCTCAGCCCTATCTGTTTCCTTCCTTAGACCTATTTCGTAAAGCTTGGTTCTATAATAAAACTGCTTCGATCAGTGCTAGAGCATGTGGAAAAATATAACTCAATTTAATGCAGAGAGTCAGGATCAAGACATAATCTCGCAGGTCTCTGGTCATTTTAAAGCCTTCCCATATACAATCACCCTCCTACTGTAGATGGAAATCTTGGGGGCAAAAGACAGTTGCTTCTGTCATGTTTTCAGGTGTGAAAATCAGTAGGGGAATGTGAAAGGCTTAGAACATACCATCCCAGAGCAGTAAGTCTCAACTTGCAAAGGAGACTAGTTAGGCAATGACAAATTCCTTCCTCTCATTAGAGACAAGTTTCTCAGCATCAGGAGCCTTCTCTGGAATGTGTCTTTGAGCTCCAAGGTCATTCTAACGATGGAAAAAAAAGATCTTGATGGTCTAAAGCAAAAGCCTGTGAAGCGACTTTCTCAGACCCACAAGCCACGTGTGAAGGAATGAGCAGCAGCTTGTCTGGAGACCTTGCGAAGCTGTGAGCTGTGTTCCTGCAGTGCATGGAGAGGTCAGCTCCTGGGGCAAAGCCCAGAGAAGTAGATAAGAAATCACCCCCCTCAGCTGCCATCTCAAAATCAGTATCAGTGCAAAACAGTGTTTTCCACAAAACAGGCCAAAAAGAAAGGAGAAACTTTTGTGGCCCTTTCCAGTGGTAAGGATGCATTGGGTGATAGCAGAAAGTGAGGAAGCAGATGCAGTTCCTGGACTCTGGTACAGCACCTTCCTGTAGTCTCTAAGGGACAGCAAGATAAACATGACAAATGAAGAAAAATACAGAAAGGGTAAAAATAAACATTTTGATTCACCCAGCCTCATCACCCATGAATGAGAGGAACATGGAAACTCGAAGAATAACACTAAAAATGGCTTTCATCAATGTCTGTCCCTCTGCATCCAGAGACAATGAGCAACTCGGAGCTGCCAGGTACAACTATAACAAAAAACAGGGTAACAGATAGGAGGGAGGATTAGTCTTGGCCTTGAAGTAGAACATCATCCCTACAGAAAAAAGATGAAAGTAATCAAGGATTCATAGGAAACATTGTTGAAGAGATTCTTGGAACCTTAACTAGTTTTATCCTGAAGGCCAAGGAATACAATTCAGCTGAATTTAGGAAAATTGTCTTTTCTTATTTGCACGTAGGTGCCTAATTAATTGCCTATTACAAAAGTTTTACACTTGCTTCTAACACCAGAAGGTTTTGCTTTCCATTGTCAATGGCTGAACATCAGACTCGATGACCTGAACATTTTAGGGTAAATCTAAGTTCTGAAATGTTTCCCTCGTCTCCTGGGATGTCTTGGTCATAAGGGGAAAATCTCAAATCTCCCAACTTCCATATTAGCAGATTCCTTTTTAATGAGTGACACATTTTGCTGCTGAAAACAAAAAGCCACATTAAATATATGTATAAGCAGAAAATGGAAACGGAAACAGGTGCATGTTCATTTATATAGTGTTACCTTACTTTAGTCAGCACCAGTCCCAAGCTGACAGCAATGCCCCTTAAAAACTATCAATTGGATTGTTGTGTGAAGTTGAGTGTGGAGGTTTTCCTCCAAAATACTTCTTCATAAAAATGTCTTGAAGGAGAGATGAGTTACAGAAGTGTATGTTTGTGCGTACATGTGTCTGCAGAAGTGATTTTAGACTGGAGGAAGGGGGGAATGCTCTGTCACACGGGGGAATTTCCGTGACCCAGATTATTGCAAATGGGGTGAAAAATGATAAAAATTAGTATGATGCCTGATCCTATTTCTCAATTCCTCATGGAGCCTGGAGGCACAAACTATTCAGCAGCTGGGCTGGGAAGGAAAATTCCCCCTCCATGAAACATTATAGCACAGTTGAGCACATTTACGGTTGCACAAAACTTTTGATGGCATCAGCTATTTTCTTTTGGGAAAGACAAAATACTTGAAAGCACAGCCCTGTTCTGCTGCTGCAATTTTCTAAAGAAATTTTCTCTTTTGCCTGAAAGAATAGCCAGTCATGAATATGCATGTGTATGCAGGCACTGGGCAAGCCAGGAGAACGGCGTGCCTTTCCCAGGGAGCCTGCCTGCAGCATGTCCTGGAGGGGCTGGCCACTTCCATGCCCATCAGCTTAGCCCCCCGCTGGGTCTCGGCACAAACTAATGGCCTGTCGGAGGTGATCTGAACAAATGTACCTAAGCACAGTGCAGGAGCGCGTTGCCCTAAAGAATCAATTTTAACACTGTTTTAAATTTCTCCTTACTCTCTGCCAGGAAAATCACAGAGACAGCTGGATAAAAAGAGACAAAATGCAGGAAGTTTTTTTTGTGTTTTAATATCTGGAGACCAGAAGTGTGGGCTGGTTTGTTTGATTGCTGTCATTTCTTTATCACCTCTGAAATTATGTTATTTATGTGGGATGTGGTAAAGAAATACTTTTATTTGTGTTTCACCTTTCCTTATCTTGAGTTCAGCATGATTTCAGAGTTGCTGGATAACAAGAAGGCAGTTCTCTTCCAGGCCTGTATTGACTCTATAAGCAGGAGGACTGTAAATGCTTCAGCTCCTTGCATGTTCTCCAGAGACTCAAAAGAATAATCAAGAGCATTGCGTGAGTCAGGAAAAAGCAGGTATCATGGGGGTCTGGAGAAGAAGAAGCACCTTTCCAAGATGATGTTAACTCTGGGGGCTCTCTGGTATGCACCATCTTAGGAAGAATGCCTGAAAGTTGGGGGCCCACAGGACGTTTGTCATGTTCTTTCTCATCTTAACGGGGCTTGTGTTGGGAGTCGCTAGTTTACAGGATTTGTCTTTCTACCATAGCATCATCCCAGCTCAAAAACATTGATTTGTGAAGCCATAACATATCACCCTGAAGCACGGAGTGGTTTACAAGTTTTAGGATGGTGAATTGGTGAGAAGAAGTGATTTTCAACAATTTTTTTACACAGTGCCTGATTTTGGTTGCACAGCTCAAGACATTAATTTCTAGAGTGCTAATAAAAGTTACAGGTAGTCAGTATTTCTAGAAAATATGTCCCAATATGTCCCATCATGTTCTTTCAGATTTTAGAAGCTGTTTTTAAGCCTACATTTTTAGAACAGCTTGAACTGGCCTTCACTTTCTACCATTGACATCTTAACCCTTGTTCTATCTTATCAACAAAGTCATTTGTATAGAAATAAACTCCAGAGGCCATATTCTGAGATTTCTAGCCCTAAAGGGAGCCAATCCATTAATGTCAGTTGGTCAAAGGAAATTTTATCTGCATCTGCACATGAACAAGACAACAGATACCTCTTCCCTAGCCTACAGGATTTACAAGATGTGGGATGGGACAAGACTGTCCAGTTCTGCTTTTTTATATTCAGCATATTTTTTCCTCAAAGACAATCAGAAAAAGTGCAGCCATCATCCTCTCATAAGTAAAACTGAGATACCAGGAAAAGAGTTCATCTTATTTTCTTCAGAAGGAATGCTTCAAGATACTAACTGATAGATATCATCCTCCTGTCTGAAACCAACTGTCATGTTCATTACCAGCGTCTGCGTGGGTAGAGAAAAGTATTGGAAAAGTCAAGAAGGTTAAAAACGCAGCAAAACAGAGAACTTGGCCTGCTTGACAAGTTGGGCAAGTGACCACCTGTAGAACTTTGTCTACCCTTCGGAAAACACAAGCTCTACCTTGAAATGAACCCTTTTTATGAGCGCAAGGATCATGCAGCCAGGTTGTCTTTCCATCTTGCAATCGTATAGAAGTTAAGCAGTATCATGCCTTTTTTTTGCTGGGTATAACATTGTAATTTAGTGGACTAAGAGTTTGAAGTCACAGTGCTTGACTCCTCACATGTTGTGTGACTTTCAATATGCCAACACTTTAATTCCCACTTCTCAGTCTTGAAAGGTATTTGGTATAATACACTGAAATGGTTAGATGGTTACTCTGGGCCTTGGAAGACGTTTAGGTGCTTGAATTAACCTGGTTTTCAGCAGTGTAGATCTGCTGAAGATACATAATTTTTTGACAGTGTGTAGGGAAGAGAATGAAGATGTCAGACTCAAGCCTGAAATCTACCAACTCAAACTCTTTTTTCAAGAGGTGTCTTTTTTTTTAAAAAAAAAAATTTTTCAGTTGCAAAGAACATTACAGCTATAGTTACTACTCAGATCTCAGAGCTACTACTCAGATCCATTTCCAAGAGCCTGTCATGACTGAATGGAAGTGGGACCCTATCCTTTGACAATCTGGCTTCGACTTGAATGCTGTCCAAACACCTGAATTTAGACTACATTTTTGAAACATCTAATCTCCAGCCACAGTATCCTTAGTAATGACCTTCCTTAACAATGTTGTTGACGCTATTATTCACACTGTGTTGTAAAACTGATGTGTAAGAAATACTGAAAAATTTTTGGCATTTCTTTCAAATAAGAAGCTTCAGAGTTGCTAAAAGCAGGCTTCATCAGACTAGATGTGAGTGTTTACAGTGTAAGCATCTACATCTATGTTCATTGCCTAAGCAGCTTTTAGTCAGTGGTGAGTTACTCAGTGTAAGTTAGGGTATGCTTTCATAGTAAAATACACTCTCACATCTGGTCCAGTGAATCACATCCTAAACGCAATTGACTTTATTGTCTAGATCTCCACCAATTTTCAGAGGAGCTTAGACACCTCACCCACACACGTTATGTATTGTAGACATCTAAAATTAGCAGATATAAATCCCACCTTAGGATCTCACTTTCATTAAAACACCAAAGAAAGGACATTTTCTAGATAAATCTTTTGCTATACTAAAGGGTCAAGCTTGTCATTTGGATTCTTGTTATTAAAAGCTAAAGTGTAAATTTCCATCATTCCTTACACTCGAGTACACTTAACTCCGTCCCAACACCATTGTATCCCATACTTTTCTCTCTCCTCCTCTACACGTTGTTGGTTGCAGCTTTAAGAGGAAAGCTGGTCCTTCCTCAAAAATATATTTTTTTAGTACTACAAATTCAGCTGGGATTAACCTAAGTTCTTCAGAGTTTCTCAGAGATGCTCATGCAATTGATGGTTCTCTTTCTTCTTTTCCCTTTTTAAAGAAGTTGGCACTGCTTTATCTCACATACCCACAGGAAGGCAAGCAAGGGAAAAAGCTCCCAAACACTGTGATGAGTTCCCCCTTTCAAAGAATACTAATCTCAACATCACACTTTGATCCTCACAGCGAGCCAGAAATGTTTCAGAAATACCTCTTTATTCAAATATTTAAGAACTTACAGAGAAGATCCACACCAGGTAACATAATTTAGAGGTTGTACAACTCAGTTCCATAATAAAACACACTGCTCTCCTTATGCTTAGCTGCACTAGATTTTGCTCTCAGAGCAGAGTCAAAGGACCTTTCACCCAGGTATAGACCTGGGATAACCCTGCCAAACTCGACAGAATTAAAAGGCTGTGAAATAGAGTAAATCACAGCCACAGCAACCCATTTAATTTTAGCAGAGCTACTCCAGGTTCCCAGCAGTCTAACTAATTGCTTGGCCTTGTTCCACCTTCCCTAAAAGACTGAAGCATCAGCCTATGTATCACTTATCAGAAGACGCTTAACAAACTAAGCATCCTTCAGCAGCTCCTCTGCAGCCCGACCCCAACTACAGCTCTAGGCTTTGTCTCTGTCCTAACCCTAATCCTAACTCAAGGCTTTGACTGAATCTTAGCCCAAGATACTCAGCCATGGCCCGGATGGAAAAGTTTTCATGGGCAACATCTCTGTGCAGGTTACCTCTTCCTTTGGCAGCCCCTTAGCAGCCCCACTCCAGCTGAAGCTGATTTTTATTCAGTAAGAAACCAAAAGGTGTCAAGTGAGGAAAACAATAAAAATGCATCCAAGAGTAAGGAGACCAAAGTAAAACAGAGACAAATAGCAGCAAATGTGAGTAGTAGCTGAGAAGGATAACTCTAAGCATAACAGCAGTAAGGCAGTGTCCTAACAGCTGTACTCCATCCGTTCCCATATTTTTCAGCCTATTTATCTTCTAGTAGGTGACATTCCCTGTCATGCCCTTCAAAACTCACAAGTTTATTGCTGTTTGCACAGTGTAGCTTCCATCCCCAGAGGCTATATGCCTGACAGGGGAAGAAATGTATGTAAATAAGGTTTTCCCTATGTTCCCCTTGGCAGGCAGGCGGCTGCGTGTCTTCCATTCTGAAATCTGACAGTTATAAAAACTTGCCAGCTACATTGTATTTGGGGCCAAAATGGTAGCAATCTAGTTCGGGACACTGAGACACAAGAAGTATGACTGCAAAATCATTTGAGTTGTGGCGGGACAGTTCAGGGCTCAGGCTCTGCATAGGTCGGGTGCAAATCCTCAAGGAAAGGAAGGCAGATTTTAAAGTGATTTGGTGCCCTCTAATGGCAAGGATGCTTCCTACCGAAATGTTCTGATGAACACACTTTAACCCCCAAATGGACACCATCATTGCTAACAAGCTCAGTTCAACTGGCATAGTCCTATTTTCAAGCACTAGTTTAGTTGACTCGCTTGACTGATAGGACCTCTCTCCCACTGGCTAATTCATATTTCCATTTATCACCTGGGCTTTGTAGAGGCTGAAGCATCTTGTGAATTCAAATAATTGAGATCCTACTAAGCTTTATGCGCACTCTGAGGACACGGCTACCCTGTCAGCTCTGTCACTCCAGGGATGATGTCTGTTTGCCCTGTCTAGGCTGCATCCTATGCTGCCAGAAAAGTCTGCTGATGCCATGGTGGGAACATGCATGTGTCATCTGCGGTGACCAAAATAAGCACTGGGCAATGCAGAACCTGTGCATGCCTGTTGTGCAGATGAGTTTGATGAACTACAGAGTGTATTTCTTAAAGAATCAGAATTTAGTGGAATACGGTGAGCAGTTCCGAGTTCCCTGTAATCACTGAACCATTCAGTTTCTGGAGTCAGATCATGGGTGTTAGCCTTAAAAAGGCACACCAACTGCACACAGATCAGGTCAGATTTCCTGGGACAAACAGAAAATTGGAGAAAAATAGAACTATTTACGTAAATTTATTTTTTCCTTCTTCTGCTGCTCTCCCACTCCAAGCTGGTGGTGGTGTCTCCAATGGTTGCCTAACCATCAGGATATAGTGAGAGCTTTTATAAGGTACATGTACATGGAGCAATGCAGCTAGCTGCAAGTTTCCGTGCACCTTCTGTACCCAGGTTGAACAGAAGCTAACTGCAAACAGGGTGTCTTTTGTTTGCTGAGTGGCTGGGTGATAACATAACAAATGCAATTCAGCTTAGATAAATCCAAAGCAATGAATATAAATAAAAACAAACACAACTATATCTAGATACAGTGATAGCCCCTAAATTAGATTTTACGACCCAGAAAAGTGATCTTGTAGTGATTGTTCATGCAGTGACTCTGGAAAAGGCAAATTGAATCGCTGAAGAAAGAGTAGATTAAAAAAAAAAATCATCATTATCACATTATGTTCAAATTCTTTCACGTGCTTGGAGCTGTCTGTGTCTCTGGTAATCAGAGCTCAACAACAGACAGCAGAACCAGAAAGCATGCAGAGAACCATGACAGAGATGATCAACAGCATAAAATAGTTTCCATACAGGAAACAATTATATAGTCAAAGGTGCACAGAATCATGGAAGATGTGGAGAGAACAGTTGAGGGAGACTATCTGCTGGTTTTCATAACACAAGAACCAGGGGCACCAAATGCTTTTACCCCACAGGTTTAAAAACAGAAAGTGATCCTTTTTCTCACACCTCCCACCCCCCCATTAAATGTTGAAATTAATTGCCAGAGGATTTTTTGGGCTAAAGATGAGCTGGACATATGCCTGAAGGTTGGATCCATCAAGATCTACAGCAGCATGATAGACTTTGAGTTCAGGGATTTCCTATCACCAATGGCTGGAAGCTGGGAAGAGGAAGGGAGGAGATGCTCATGGAGGCAAGGAAAAGGAAAGGTAGCCAGACGTTTGATTCAGAGACCTACAGCTCTGCAGATCTTCCAGATCTTCTGACATCATCTGCCTTAGCATTGCTGAATGTGAGAAAAAGAGCATGTGAGAGAGTGACCTGTGGCTGAAGCAATAATGAAGTAGGTCTCCCCTGTGGCTTAATGAGATATTTAACTCTTTCCCTGAAAATCCTGAGACAGAGGAAAAGCAGATGCACATGTGGTATTTATTTTGGCAGTTACCAGTAATATAAAAGCTTGGCATTGCTCAAAATGCTCTGTGTTGAAGCCCTTTCCTAGAATATTCAAGCATTAATACAATTTAAAGCTAGGAGGTGTCAGTTCTTCTCATCTGGCATTCAAATACTGCTTTTTCTTCCCAGCTATCTTTGAATTTTGTCTAGTGACTTCTCTTCAGCTTCTGTCCTTCTCCCAGAAAGATAATCAGTTTGGATTTGCAGGTATCAAGATTTGGCAGATCTACTGTTCTCTTCAGTTCATTTCAGTGGCAAATCTCCTTCATTATTAAAAGCACTTGTTTATAATTTGAATTCATCAAGTTTTTGCACTGAACCATGAGTTCTTGCTATGTCTTTTTCTACAAAAGAGACTTCTAAACCTGGTGTTTTTCTTCGCTGAGAGCTGATTACACATTCCAACCATGTCTCTTGCTGTGGTACTATGTAGTACATGTGCAGAGCCATGGACAGAAAGCTCTATGAAGTGCAACATCGCTCCCTTCCTCTTGCCTCTGTATCAGTTAATGTGTTCCCCTGACTGAGCCTTTTAGAAGGATGCTCTGCCAGGACTCTCAGTCTCCTTTTGGATAAACTAAATAAATAGAGCTCTTCAAGTCTGTCAAGAAAAGCATCGTTCTTCAGCCTTTGAATAGCATTTATGGTTCCTTACTACCTTGTCTCACTTAACACTCTTTTTAAAACCCTGATAATCGAAATGAATGCAGGATCCCTGTAGCATTACAAAAGGTGCCAGAGGCAAAATTCCTCTACTCCTGCTCTAGTATTTTTATACTAGATTATTACACCAGGACTTCATGCCTGATTTCTTGCCCAATGCCCCCTCCTTCTTCCTCATTTTTTCCCAGAGTGTCTGTTGTGGAGGATATGGTTCCTGTTTAGTAACTCTGACCCAAACACCCTATTCCTAAATGTCACAACTACTGTGAAAACCAATTACTGCACAGTAGGTTCATCAGATCCATAACTTCCCAAAAATTCGATATACGGGCTGGAAAGTATCCCAGAAAAGAGACTAATTTTGGATAGTCTGAGTTGTGGTGTATTTCCAACTTAAGTTGGAAGAGGTTAAGATTTACACTTAACCTCTGACCCAACGGAAGGCTGTGGATGGATCATACACAAAAGCAGTGCTCTAGTTCCTGTCCCATGTAATTTACATCCCAAATGAGTATCTGGTATCTGCAGGCACCACAAATTACAATTCAGACAGTCGGAGTGAAGTTCTTGGTGTCATGAAGGAGCATCTTCCTCTTCCTTTCCACCTAGAGGAAAACACGACTGAGGTGATACTGCCCTTCAAAGAGCTTTCTGTCCATGGCTAAGCATTTTTATTACATTGTACCACTGCTGCAGAGAGAAAGAGATCTTAAGCTATTAGAGCAGAGAAAAGCTTCATTATGGCTCCATACCCTCAGGCATGTGAAAACCAAGTGCCTTCTCTTTGCACAGACAGTCAAGACCCAACCAGAGCAGTCTCTCAAAGACCAGAGGATTTTGGTCCCTCTGCAGTTACTAATCACAAGAGAGAACCAGCAGAAGTGAATGTTGCAGAAAGTTACTATAAACACAGTTTCCCTTCTGCAAAGTCCTACAGATCTGAGTAGGGATGAAACCAATAATTTGGCAAAAGCAGAATGAAGAATGAGATCCCTCCCATTATGCAAACAAAAAGAAACAGAGTGCTTAGCCATCTGCACAGTGACCCCAATGCTGTTTCAGAAAAGGATGTTTTAAGGTGCTGCTTCGCACCCAGTCCTAATGAAAGGGGCAACATCCCTGAACTCTCCTAGATACCGCACTGGAACCTCCCTTCCACAAAAAAACTCCTCAAAATGAATTAGAAACTCTTCAGGAAAGCCAGAACAAAACTGGGTCATCTTTTGCTATACTCTGCAATACTTTCCTCTAGAGCATGTACTAAAGAATGCTTTCCAAAGAGCGTAATTTCTTCCTTGAGAAAAATACCCCATGCTATTCCCAGCAACAGGGACAATCTCTTTATATCACTCTTGGTATATGTCATGTCTCAGCCATATTAGAACCTACAACAGGAACATCCGGACAGGTTAAAATGCTGAAGAACTGCTTCATCTGATGGTGCACGAGTGCATCCTTCTGTGCCTGGCTTTACTTCAGAGCTGGAACGAGAGCTTGGACAAAGCACGGATTTTCTGTGTCACTGTTCACAGACACGTCTATTACGTGTTCACATTATAGCAGCGTTGGTGGCCAAGTGCTGTAGGATCTTCTGTTACCATAATAACTACGTAACTCCCAAGTTTTGAAACATCAGCTCAAGTTGTTCCCAACTATTCAATGGCAGTCTATTTTCCTGGCAATGACCACATGGTGGTGGTGTATCACCATGAGTTCAATGTTCAGATCTGACTCCCAGGAACTGAATACTTGTTAAAGGAGCTGGAGATTTACAGGACAGCACATTTACAAGGATGCTTGTAGAGTGAGTCCTCTAAGCCCACTTTACCTCAGAATTTATACTCACTGCTTAACTGCTTGGCTTACGGGCTTGTGTGGCTTTCCAGTCAAAAATATCCTAGAGTTCTTTTAACAACAGATGTATCTCTCAGCATGTACATACAAATGCAGCAGTATTTGGAGTTACACAGAGAGAATTTAATTTATTTGTCCATCTGATTCATCTCCCAACCTGTTTTTTTTTTCTTTTAAATAATCCCTTGATACTCTATCCACTTCCCAGAAAACAAGCATTTCTGAGAACTCCTTTAGAGCCAAGCAATGTTGAATGCTCATTCTTCTGAATTTCTTCTGAAAACTCTTCCTCCATAAAGCATTTCAGCCACGCTTCACCAAAGGCAGGTGCTAAAAAGAATGTGTACTGCATTCTCATTGTGTTTTTCAGCCCATTCACAGTATAGGCTTTAAATTAGCCACTATCTATCCTTGACTGAATGTAGGCAGTGACAGCCTGATCTAATGCGCAGTGAAGTCAATGGGAGCCTTTCAGTTTTCCTTCATTTGGCCCTGAATCAAGTTCAAAGTTGTCTGATTCAGGAACCAGATCTGTGTTTGTACAAAGATGATTATTCTCCAATATGGATGTAGGTTACAAAAAAATCCATTAGGACTTTGTGCACAAAAGGAGCTATATGTAACAAAGACAGCATGTCTCAAACCAACAGAGAGATTAGCTCCAGTTTAATTGGTTTGAAACAAGGGCAGATCATCAACAGGGACAGGAGAACTGGTTTGGACTTAATGAGAAATGCATCATTTCCCACTCACAAACTTTCACTGCAAACTTACCCTGAACTTTTAGAGTCAAAACTATTTGAATGATCTTGTTCCTTGCATTGTCATGAGCCTTTCTACTTTTATGTTTTGTCAAGGATCAGAGAAATACACACCACCACAGAAAGGGAGTGACTACATACAGAAAATATAAGAAATGTCATGAAATATTGTATTCCTGGATATTTTCTAGACCAAATGCACACAGGCTCTGACAGTTCAGATAAGCTACTCTAATAACATTTTACCTTCTGACTCGAAAATCCTTCTGTGCTTTGGAAGTGTAGTGTGTTTTGTATCACAACCCTCTTTTGGTGTAGGCAAGTTTCAGCATGCCTTCTCAAAATCTTTGGAAATGGAGAAAATATTAATCCACATCCACCTATGGAATATCAAGGGGATGGAACGCCTCTCCTATGAAGAAAGGCTGAGAGAGTTGGGGTTGTTCAGCCTGGAGAAGAGAAGGCTCCGGGGAGACCTGATTGCAGCCTTTCAGTACTTAAAGGGGGCTTATAAGGAAGATGGGGGACAAACTTTTTATCAGGGTGACAGGACAAGGGGTAATAGGGTAGATTTAGACTAGATATAAGGAAGCAATTTTTTACAATGAGGGTGGTGAAACACTGGAACAGATTGCCCCATCCCTGGAAACATTCAAGGTCAGGTTGGACGGGGCTCTGAGCAACCTGATCTAGTTGAAGATGTCCCTGCCCATGGCAGAGGGGTTGGACTAGATGACCTTTAAAGGTCCCTTCCAACCCAAACTATTCTATGATTCTATGATTTTATGATTCTATGATTCTATTTCAAATGCTTATTAGATACTTCAAGTCCCCATGCAGCTGCTGCTCACCCAGGAAGAACTGAAATTCCCCAGATATCTGCCTTTTTTTGCTGCTGAACATTTGTGGATCCACCCAAGACCTTGTAATACAAAAGAGATAGATGTCTACTTCCTCTGACTGTCCTGACTTTAGGGCCAGCTCCATTGGTGTTTTCAGAAAACGCTTACTGGATCAGGTCTCTCTGGAAGGCTGACATGCAGGATGTTCTGCTCTGCAGCGGAAACTTGATGAATTAGAGCTGTTACTGAGCTCTGGGACCTTCAGATTTGCTCTGTTTGCTTTGGAGTAGGTCTTGAATCAAAATCTTATACTGCCCAGAGCAGATACTGAACCTGGCCAATACAGCATTTTGAGGTCTTCCTCGTTGAAGTGGTTTCTCGCATAAATTGTCTAAATATCCAGAAAAATATGTTGGAAATATCTCTAGAGCTTGTGGTTAATGTTCTCAGCTGAGAAAGCAAAGGACAAAACTTGGGCATGTATTTCCCCAAAATCCACAGCAACTGAAGCAAGTAGGTTATTGGTATGGTTGGAAAGGAGGTATCATCACTTTGAAAACAGCAGTAGGTACCTGATTCAGATCTATCGAGCTTCTAGAAGCTGGATGCTGAAAAACAGCTCAATTGTGCCTCAATCCCTCAGCGCAGACAGAAAATGTAATTTACAAAGTAGAATATGGCAGAAATGAGACCAGTCATATATGTGCCTAAATTTTCTCATCCTCGTTTTCTGAAAACTTATGGCCTTTCTAGCATTTTGACATTAAGTTCACTCAGAAGCACTAACTGTACTTAGAAGGTATGAGATGTTCAATCCTCTTTCTGAGAAGATACTCGGTCCTCTCAGTGTTCTACACTTGACCCTTCTCTGGGCATAATGTGACCACTGCAATGTTCAAAAACTAATAAAGTTCTTCCAATGCTTGTACTACAGAGTCTAATAAAATAAATAGGGGTACTACCTGCAGTGAATCTTCTGACAGTCCCATAATGCCTTACTGGAAATGATTACTTCAGAGACACAGACATAATCTCTTAGCTTTCCTGGGAATGACAGAAGAGCAATGTCTTGCCCGGAATTACACAATGAGAGAAGTTAAGCTGGGATGAAACACCCACTCTTTTGCTTAGCAACCTTCATAAACACAAGTTGAGATGGTGTTAACCAAAGAAGAGAGCTCAGAGTTCCTTACCTGCATAGCACCAACCGGCACGTCCTTTCCTTCTCTACCTTCCCCTGGCACCATGGACAAACTCCCCGTCCTCCAGTAGCATGCCCATCCAGGAAACACACATTGCATCTGCTGCTTCTCCTTGCTTCTCCAGCTTGAGCAGACTGAAGCACCCCCTCCTCTACCTCTAATCTTTTCTCGGGCCTCAATTTATCGACTGGTATCTGCCCAAAGGAAATCTCTTGCGGTGTATTTTGCTGCTTTCACTTATCACTGCCTATTGCGCTTATCAGGGACTGGATACCAAAGGTTCAGTGATCCCTTAACAGTGTGGGTGGAGGAAAGAAGTGGAACCAGGCAAAACCTGTGCTTTGATCCTGAATGAGCCAAGGACAATTTGCTCACATCACTTGACCCTTTGTGCCGGAGGCAACCCAGCTGGGAAATTGAGCGAAAAGAACAATTTCACTGCAGATCAAACACAGCATCTGAGCTGAGCTCTCCTGGGGTAGTGAGTTACAGTGGCTAAAACAGCTCAACTGAGCACAGGATCTGATTAAAACCTGGGTAAGTTGGTAGAACTAACAATATTAGTTCTTCTTTAGAGAAAAGCTTAGCAGAACCTAGGCTCAGAAACACTGCTCCGTATGGTCAAAGCTAATCTTTTCTTTTCAATGCTGGGACCTGTTTGCTGGGCACCTCCAGAGATCTTAGTTAGAAATATAAATTACTGCTTATCAATCAGACTTCTCCCTGGACTAACATCATGGCACTAACATCCCTCTTTCCTTCTGCCATAGGAAGTACCCCAGACCTGGGAGTGTAGATGTGCACATACGGATGAGGGCTTTTCACATGGCCAACAGGAGCTTCCCTCTCACCTCTAGACCCAACATGAGCAGAAAAAAATACATCAGCTAAAAATGACTAGTTGACCCTGAGTGTGCTTTATGTTGTCACGTGGCCCTGAGCATTTTCCTCAAAATTCAGCATCTCTGTTAAGAAGCAGTGGTAAGCCACTAGTTTTGCTTAGGAGAAATTTTGAGGTGCATCCATATCAGCCTGCTCTGATTGCAACCCATTTGAGATCTTTGTAGGCTAAACAGTTAACTCAACACCCTCTCTCACCCTCCCTCAATATATTCCTCAGTGCTGATAACAACAGGCCTCCGCTCCACTTACTTTCCACCAAAGAGACACACAGAGCAGGGTTCCTCTGACCAAACAGAGGTGTCTCCAGTATATTCACTTCACTTCAATTAAAATTAGAGTCAAAGAGAGTCAAGGACAACTAGATCAAAGTGAATCTGTAGTGAATACATGTAAATCAAAGCCCACGTGTTGTGTGGGACTCACCTGGTCTAACATTCGGTGTCTCTGATACAAGTGTCTGTATCTCAGGTGGTATGTGGTCCATGGATGGTCAATGGAGATTTAGGCGGTACAGTCAACAGATATTTTGATGTGATTTATCTAACCAAACATAGAACATAGGCATGCACAGAGGTGAACTGCATCCCAAACACCACTGAGTTTGTGAAGCAACCCCAGGGTGGCTTGTTCAGCTGCAGATACCCCCATCCAGGCACTGTCAGGATAAGTGAGTGGCAGAAGCTCACGAGACCCCAAACTGTACTGAGCTCTGGATTGCCATATTCATTCCTTTATACAGCTGTCAGTCAGGAATGATTGTAGCATGTTTCAAATCGCACAGGCATAGTTATTGAACAAAGTTTCAGCAGTGTTGAATAAACCTGTCCTGTGTGACTGCTATAGCATCCCTCAGAGGGGAGCCTTTACAGCATCCGAGATGTAATATTTTTAATGAAAAGTAGAAATGGACAGCGACTACAAACAGCATCTGTGGACCTTCTCTCTTTTTTCTGTTGTGCTAACTTCTTTTTGACATTCTATCACGTGTTAAATGTAGCACCTGGAGGCAAGAGATTGACTTCAGAGCCCTAACACAGCCCCAGCTGAGCATCACGTGTCACTCTGCAGAGTCCCTGATTGCTCCCTGGGTGCTACTGAGTACAGGGGCTGAGCTAAGCAGTCGGTGCTTTCCCTTTAACATCCTGCTGGAAGAACTCCTGCACATCAAGCCATTAGATCGTCTAATAGGAGTAATAAAACTGATATCAGGTACATTTATTTTAACTATACAATAAGGCATAACGTTAAAACTGCAAAGTGCCAGCCTGGTTTTCAGCAGTACATAATATGTCTTGCATTTTTTACAATAACCAGCAAGGCATAAACATGTCAGAGAAACTACCCAGGATGCAGAAATATTCCTTGCAGAGCCACATAAGGAAAGGCAGACACCATTCTTTAAAACCAAGCATGCACAATTAACAAGAAAAATATTGCCAATAAAAAGGGGAAAGATGGCCAGTGAGTATAATTAGATGGGATAGTTCAGGGTGTGTGTTTGGCAGGAAAATGACAGCTAGAAGTAACAAAAGCACTTTCAAGAGAACCAGTGTTTGTAGCTGCAGCTTCACAGAACCTTGTTATGTGCAAATGGAGCTTTATAGAGACCTCTCGGCTGAAGCTCATGGTGAGTGTATGTCAGAGAAGAGTTGAATGGGATCCCAGAATGGTCAGAGATTTGGTTTTCTATGGGAAAGGATCTCCGTTGTTATTTATCTCCAGTGAATGGTCAGACCAGAAGGTGTTTATGTGTCAAGGTTTCAAAACTGGGACCTAAAATCTAGCTTGTCAAAGTTCCTATCAATTCATTGCCTAAATATTTCTGAGGACCTGGACCTAACTGATTTGAAAAAGGACATAGGCAAGTAGTATAGACAGACTGGGAATACAACATATATCATGGTGTCCAGTTTTCTGCATTACTCTTTACTCATGCACTGATCAGCTGGCACAGCTACCCACAGTCCTCATTTGATCCCTGTTTCACCAGAGCCAGCCCCTGGTCCTGACATGCCCATCCCCATGAAACCCCTCTGAGGCAGAAGAACATGAACTGTCCCATTGGGAACTAAGATGCAAATTCCTATGGCCATATGGAAATGCTGTGGTAAAACAAGCACTGGACTGTGCCCCATGCCTTTGTTTAAAATCCTTTGTCACCGAACTGTTCATCACCTCATTGTATTTAGGAATACAGATCATCTCTAGTCTCTACATCGCCTCCTTAACAAACAGCTCAAACTCAGAGGGTTCAGCTCCAAAAGGCATCCATATGGGAACTTCCAATGAAATCCAAGGACTGTGTTGCAAACAGCTGGCAAATATACAGAACTGCAGGCAAGACTGCAAGCAATACAGCAGTAAGCACCACAAACTCAGTATGGATAGTGTCTTTTATAATGTAAACGTCCTCAGTGCTTTGCAGCAAGAAGCTGTAAATGTTTTATAACATTTTAATTGAAAGCATATAAAAATGAAATTATTTGAAAGAAAGAATCCATGAGTGTAGAGTCAGTGTTGGAGACACATAGAAACAGATTTGTGTCAAATTCCATTTTAAAATGTACATTGAATGGGTTGATCTGGAAAATCCTTGAATTGCACAAAATAGGCCTGGAAGAGACCTCAAAGACTCATGTAGCCTAGTGCTCATACCCCAGAGCAGGATTGAAGAAGCTCACAAGACTGTCTTAACCATTAAAGCCTCCAGCGAGAGTGTCCTGGGATCTTCTTAGGCAGAAAAAAGCTCTTCTTCCATGGAGAAGCTCAAAAGCTCAAGGTCAATCTACAATACACCAAGAGACTTAAATATGTGAGGTACGTTCACCAAATGTCTTCCATCCCCATGCCTGACTTTTACTGTCTCTAAGTTGGGTTCAGAGTAGCCTTACTGAGTATTCATCAGCTGATGATTTATCTTCATTTGTAGGCATACTTGGCCACAAGGCTTGCAGATGTTTTCAGTTGAGGAAACCATACAAAGAAAGGGCTTTCTATCTAGAGAGAAATGTGTCTTGTCTGTAAAGCTCAAAAAGCACAGTAACGTTCAAAGCCCATTTTCATCCCTGGAGGAAGCCTGTGGCGTCCCCTGGGGAGGGGCAGGACAGACTAGGTCAGTGACAGGGGAGCACATCTGCTCTCACAAGCAAAGAGGGGTTTTGCTGTGATAGATCTCAGCTATCTGATACATACCACAACCTATCCTAAAAAAAAAAAAGACATGTGGTGGTAAAAAAGGCAGATTTTAAGATAACTTGCATAAGATAGTCTCTGTTTTCTAATTTGACAAATTAGTGATGATTATATGTGTCAGAATACAGAGCTCCACTACAATTAACTCCTCCTTTATTATACAAAGAGCCCTCCTTTTTTATTTAAGTAATAAGGGATAACGACTCTATCTAGCAAACAAGTTGTGGTCTATTCTGACTGTCAGGTTTAATTGGCAGTCTGTTTCTTGCCCTGCCCCTAGGGCAGTGCAGCTGTGCTGTCCTGTACTGGGCTGGATTGCAAGTTTTACTCTAGCCTAGTAACTGAATATAGATGAGTTTAATATGGAAGCTCTGCTAGTGATTTCCCAAATTATGCATGTTTTGCTCTTTAAGAAAATTTGGTGGATGAGAAAACAGAAACTTTACTATCCTTACTATGGACACCTTTATTGTGGACATCTTTACAAGGCATTTTGCTACGCACTTTGATTGTAGGACTTAAGGAATACCAGAGCATGAGAAAATAGGCGTCACTGTACTGAGTCAGATCACCTCCAGCAGTTTCCTGTCTTTGCAAGTGGCCAAGAGGGTTCTTAGGGAAAGGTTTTAAATGTGGGGGGCAAACATATAATGCTACCTCCCTAAATATTTTATTATCTGCCAACAGCTAACAGGACAAAATCTTTGTGAGACAGTAGTCACATTATGTTCAGTAACCCTCAATGGATTTTTCTTCCATAAACTCATCCTGTTTCCCTCTGAATCCACATAATCTGCTAGTCAGCCCTTCAATCCACATGAGACACCTACAACAACCTGTGGTGTGGTGCTCCACAGCTCAGCCACACAACACCTGAAGAGCCATCTCTTTCTGTACACTTTGAACTTGTCATTTGTTAGCTTCATTTGATGCCCACTAATCCTTTTCTTGGAAGAGACAGGGAATAATAATTACCTATGTACCCAGTTCTGGCCACTCATGGTTTTATAGACCTCTATATATCCCCTCAATAGTCCCTGAGGTCTCCTAATCTGCTTAATTGTTCCTTGCAGAGAAGTTGTTCCATATCTTTATCATCCTTGTTGCCTTTCTCTGAGCCTTTCCCAGTCTTATTATATCCCCTTTGAGACACAGGGAGCAAGACTGTATACCAAGATGTGGTATTTATATAGAGACATACTCATCTACACTGTTCATTATCCCTTTCCTAAAAACTCCTAGTATTAGATTTGTTTTTCCAAGTGTGTTGAGCACTGAGAAAATTTTTACAAAGATAGATAGTATATATTATATCCCAAGGTCTTGTTCCTGAGTGATAAAGTCATATCAGCTCATCATTTCATACAGAAAGCTCAGGACCATTTTTTACCCATGTGTATTACTTATTCACACTGAATCTCATCTGCCATTTTATTGCCAGGGCAATCCCTTTTGCAGTTCTTCAGAGCTGGACTTTGTTTCTGTTATCTTAACTTTGTTTGCCCTTCTTTCCCAGATCGTTGATAAACATGTTGAGCAGAACGGGCCGTAGCACATTTCCTTGTAGATCTCCACTGGTCATGTCCCTCTGCTATGACAAATGATCATTTATTCCTGTGTTCTGTTTCCTATCTTTTATCGAATCCTTTGTCAGACAGCTTATGCTGAAATTCTCATGCCTATATGAGCCTTTTTACAGATTATGTCAGCCAGAAGAGTTGATGTTCATCATTAATTTCTACCCGATATTAATTTTAAGTAAAGACAGATCCAGCATTAGCTCTCAGAGGTTACTATCCAAATGTCAGACAGTATGGCAGATAGCATGTGAGCATTACCTCAAGATAAAGATCCTCCCCTTTGCAACACCATCCTCCTCTCCATCTTCTTCCTTAGGAGAATAACAGAATAACTTAGGCTTGAAGGGGCCTCAGGAGGCCGTACACCCTGCTCAAAGCAGGGCTGTCTTTGATGTTTCATCAGGTTATTCAGGGCCTTGTCCAGCCAAGTTTTACATATCTCTAAGGATGAAGAGACCACATGTATTGAACCATATTATACATGAGGAGAGAACTGGAGTCAGATTAACTGGAGCATATATATTTGGGGTTTCTCTAACATAACACACAGCTACATTTCCCTTTGGTCTTTGGGGGTAATGAACCTTTCCCATCTCACATTTGCTATCATACTGGTGCTTTGAATGATGCATACTAGGAAAATGTTGGTGGGATTTAGTTACCTAAATATAGCTATTTGCCATCTGAGATGCCCTAGGGTATTCCTCTCAGCTTCCAACTCAGGCTACTGAAAAACACAGGTGTCTTGTATATCCTGTATTATATTGCTCAGCCCCGGGAGGATGTCTTAGACACCAAAGGGCATCTCAAATAGCACAGATGCTTATGTTTAGTCAACTAAGTCATCTTAACCGAGCACGATATTTCCCCCTCTCCCTTTTCCATTTGTTAAATTCCCTCTAGGCAAAATCCACTTAGGTTTGGCTCTTCATCTGAAGTGGAGGGAAGACAATTCAATCACGCCTCTCTCCTCACAACATCACTACTATCAATAGATGCAGGCCAAAGATAAACTACTTCTTTCTCTTCTGGTGGAAGTGTATAGCTTTTCCACTGCAGTGTACCCATGCATGTCACTCTCTTTTGTACCGTAAAGCAATGCTTGAAGTGACAGGAGTAAGCAGAAGCATGGTTCCCAGTTCAGTGGGAGTCCGGTCCCTGGCTCAGGGAGAGCTAAGATCCTGCTTGTCCTTTCCCTGTGCAGAGGCATCATTCTCAACATGCATCGCAAGCCCAAGTCTTAGACACAAATAATGTTATAATAAGAGAAACTATGGGGAGCTCCTCCCCTTGCGTAAGGGCTACCTTACAAGCTACAAATGCAAAGGCAAATGGGAAACTCAAGGATCACAAAGCAAAGTGTTAATATAAAATGAGCCGATGGGTCCAAAATATTTCTTTTGGTTTTCTTCAGGAGTTAAAATTTTCATTGATGTCTTCTGCATACATTGTAAGAACAGCGGGAGTATTGCCTTTTTTTTTTTTTAATTGTGACAATCTACCTGAAACTCTGTTTTACCTTACAAAAATCAAACCTTGCTGCAAATGATATGTTAAATGAAGCCTGAATACTGTGAAAAGGGTTGTATTGGCTTCTGAGCAACAGGGAAACAATTTGGTATCAAACAGATTTAATTAAATGGAAGTTTGTGTTTACTAATGTGAGTTGATCTGTGAAATAGTGAAAGAGGGGAGTGTGAATCTTTGTTTTGTTCCATTTGGGTTATGCTAACAGAAACTAACTTAGAAATTTCAGTCCTTTAACTAACCTAACTGGCTAAACAGGGCATTCCTTCCCATTTCTCACAGATCAGGCAATCCCTTTCACAGAGTAGCTGAATTGCCTCTTAAAACCATTTTTTTATCCTCTCCCCATATGAAGAGAACACTTCTATTGTCCAACATTAATTTATTCACAACCAGCCTTTGCCCCTTGTTTTCATGACAGTGTTGTCCTGAAGGCGAAGCAGCACCTATCTTCTTCCTGATGCTTGCCTTTAGGCTGCCCATATGGACAGAAACTGTATCCCGTCAGCCCTCACGGTGCCTGCAGAGCACACTGAGCTCTCTATTTCCACAGTCCTTTTCTGTCCCTTTCCAGGCTGCGTTCATCTTTTCTGACCACAGGTGACTAGCTCTTCTATCATAGAGTGTCCAAATGGAATGAAGAGTGCTGTTAAAAGATAAGCAAATGCTTAAATCAATGGAAGAAAGGCAAAGGACAGTCAGATATTATGATTGCCATGTTGTAAAATGTTCCCACCTTGGCAGCTGAGAGTTGATCTCTGGCAGCATGTGTGTTCCCCGTCCCTTAAGCTTTTTCCTGAGTTTTATCTCCCATTATAATGCACTGGGATCATGGATAAGGTTGTTTTCTGCAATTCAGCTGGCACAGCAATAATTTTCAGTTCAGGGCCAGACTGGAACTTCTCCTTGCTCATTGTGGTGAAGAAATACTCTCAGATTTCCAAGAGACTGCTTTGCAGGAGAAGCAATCCACCTGCATGAGGATGGATAGTCAAGATCTATCCGCAATATCTAATCCTGTTCATAAACTCAGCAGGAGCCTACGCTTTGGGGAAAAAGCAACCTATATAAACCTATGAAATTACTGACAAAGCAGAGGCACTAATGTGGAGAAGCCTGACACTGAGATTTGTTAGCCTCTGGAATCGTTTCCCAGGGTTAATGATAAAACCACCATCCATCACTTAGGTGTTCTAAAACTAGTCAAAGCACTAGAAAAAATACACTTTAGGAAAACAATGCTCTGTTATCAGGAAGATGGGCTGGATGACTTGATAAATCTTTTCCATCTCTGATCTTTTGTTCTGCTGAGAACACTGGGAGGTGTTTTTTTCCAGGGGTAGATCTGCCAAACTTGGTTGCTTGGGAGGAGGAATTTTATTCTGGACAATTCTGAAGTGGTGTTTTCATAACTGGTCCCTTATAGAGAAGATTTTTTCAGTATCCTTTACTGAGATATTCATATTCTCTGTTGTAAATATTTGAAATTGTCTTCAACAATGCCAACATGTTCTGTTAGCCCCTCACCAGAAGACCAGCAATTTTGCTGGTAAATGACAAGATTTAGTTCTATACAATACCTGCCTCTCTATCCTTATCAGTGTAGAAAGGGGAATAATGGATGAACAGACACTCGTCGGTAATAATATCTGCTAGGAAATCAGTGTAGACATGACTTCATGGCATTCCAGTCAGCTCCTGGTTTTAAACTGGTGTACCAAAGTCATTTAGTGCAAAAGATTTAATCCTCATTTGTACCTATACGAAAGGCAAAGCAGGACCTTGCCATGATAGTCATTACACCAGCCAGCCCTGAAAACTGTCCCAGGTGCTACCTGTAGACCCGGCACAGCATAAGACAGGTTTCTAGCAATGGCTTTTAGGTGATTAACTACTAAAGGCAGCAGGCAGAAAAAATGGTTTCCGAAGAGGAAAAATAAAATGCTAGGTCCTTCTCTTGTCATGAACCTTTGCCTTAAGAATAATTCTGAGAACAGTTTGGAATAATTCACTCTAAGACACCGTTATGGTAACGTGATGGAACTTAACAGCCTCATCTGTAATATCTAATAGAAAATTATCTCCTTGCTGCAGAATTGTAGGGGTCATTCAAAAGTCCTGAAGAAAGGATAATGTTTTCCATTTAGTACTTTAGACTTTTTCAAGTAATTTTGATAGATCTCCATTATATTGTTCTATTATTTCCAAAGTGAATTACTCTAGGAATCTAGGTGGTTATTTTCAAAGCGATATCAGTCCTTAACATAAAAGGCATCAAGAACCAGACAGGGCTGAGGTACAGTTGTGTACATTGTGACTTTTTCCCTCTGGAATAAAAGATTTCCCCCATGTGTACGGCTGTGTTTACTGATTTGCTTCTATAAAAAATGTAAAACAAACTAAGAGTGAGACATCATCTTTGCCTGGATTGGCAGAGCTAAATCCCGATTTACACAGCTGGCATCCTTTAACACAGCAAACTACCCACACTACCACTCCCCAGCCTACTTGTCACATGCTTCTTCCCTGAGCATCCTTCTTTTTCCCTTTCCTCCCCTTTGTAAGTATTTACCTAGAATCATAGAATCATTAAAGTTGGAAAAGACCTCTAAGATCATCAAGTCCAACCATCAACTCAATACCACCATGCCCACTAAACCATGTCCCTAAGCGCCTCATCTACACGTCTTTTAAATACCTCCAGGGATGGTGACTCCACCACTTCCCTGGGCTCACCCCTCCTTCAATAAAGAAATTTTTCCTAATGTCCAATCTAAACCTCCCCTGGCGCAACTTGAGGCCATTTCTTCTCATCCTATCGCTTGTTACTTGGGAGAAGAGACCAACACCCACCTCACTACAACCTCCTTTCAGGTAGTTGTAGAGGGCAATAAGGTCTCCCCTCAGCCTCCTCTTCAGCAGACTAAACAGTCCCAGTTCCCTCAGCTGCTCGTCACAAGACTTGTGCTCCAGACCCTTCACCAGCTTCGTTGCCCTTCTCTGGACACGCTCCAGCACCTCAATGTCCTTCTTGTAGTGAGGGGCCCAAAACCGAACACAGGATTCGAGGTGCGGCCTCACCAGTGCCGAGTACATGGGCACGATCACCTCCCTGCTCCTGCTGGCCACACTAGTTCTGATACAGGCCAGGATGCCGTTGGCCTTCTTGGTCACCTGAGCACACTGCCGGCTCATGTTCAGCCGGCTGTCAACCAGCACCCCCAGGTCCTTTTCCTCTGGGCAGCTTTCCAGCCACTCTTCCCCAAGCCTGTAGCGTTGCCTGGGGTTGTTGTGGCCGAACTGCAGGACCCGGCACTTGGCCTTGTTGAACCTCATACAGTTGGCCTCAGCCCATCGATCCAGCCTGTCCAGGTCCCTCTGCAGAGCCTTCCTACCCTCGAGCAGATCAACACTCCCGCCCAACTTGGTGTCGTCTGCAAACGTACTGAGGGAGCGCTCGATCCCCTCGTCCAGATCATTGATAAAGATATTGAACAGGACCAGCCCCAGTACTGAGCCCTGGGGAACACCGCTCGTGACCGGCCGCCAACTGGATTTAACTCCATTCACCACAGCTCTCTGGGCTCGGCCGTCCAGCCAGTTTTTTACCCAGCGAAGAGTGCACCTGTCTAGGCCGTGAGCCGCCAGCTTCTCTAGGAGAATGCTGTGGGAGACAGTGTCAAAGGCTTTACTGAAGTCCAGGTAGACCACATCCACAGCCTTTCCCTCATCCACGAGGCGGGTCACCTGCTCATAGAAGGAGATCAGGTTGGTCAAGCAGGACCTGCCTTCCATGAACCTGTGCTGGCTGGGCCTGATCCCTTGGTTGTCCTGCACATGGCTTGTGAGCGCCCTCAAGGTGAACCGTTCCATAACCTTCCTTGGCACTGAGGTCAGGCTGATTGGCCTGTAGTTCCCCAGATCCTCCTTCCAGTCCTTCTTGTAGATGGGCATCACATTGGCAAGCCTCCAGTCAACTGGGACCTCCCCAGTTAACCAGGACTGCTGGTAAATGATGGAAAGTGGCTTGGCAAGCTCCTCCGCCAGCTCCCTCAGTACCCTCGGGTGGATGCTATCCGGCCCCATAGAGTTGTGAGCGTCCAGGTGGCGTAGCAGGTCGTTAACTGCTTCCTCTTGGATTATGGGGGGTTTATCCTGCTCGCCATCCCTGTCTTCCAGCTCAGGGGGCTGAATACCCTGAGAATAAGTGGTCTGACTAGTAAAGACTGAGGCAAAGAAGGCGTTAAGTACCTCAGTCTTTTCCTCATCCTCGGTCGCAATGTTCCCCCTAGCATCCAATAAAGGATGGAGATTCTCCTTGGCTCTCTTTTTGTCGTTAATATATTTGTAAAAACATTTTTTGTTGTCTTTTACGACAGTAACCAGATTGCATTCTAGCTGGGCTTTTGCCTTTCTAATTTCCTCTCTGCACGACCTAACGAGATCCCTGTACTTTTCTTGAGTTACCTGCCCCATACCTCATACTAAGTGCCACAAATCGGAGTGTTCCTCCTCAACTACATCCAGAAAAAAGGAATTTCTTTACAGTCATTTTATTATCTGCCAATAACTTGCCATAATTGGGTCCTCACAGGTTTTCTTGCTGGCTTTGTAACTCTCCTGCAGCCTGCCACAAGCCTGTTTAAGGAAAGACTGTAATGTTTTGGGTCTGCAGACAGGAAATGTCTCTGCCCAGATCCATTGATGACAGAAGGATCCCAGATCCTCTCCTTACTTCCAAAAAGCTAAGCATGGTGACTACATGGCAACACATCTGCCAGACAGGGCCCACCTGAACATATCACATCATGCATAGTCATGCACGATGGAGCTCAGGGGCAACTAAGTGCACGTAACCAGACAGGTATCATCAGCAAATACTTCCCCCAGCTCCCATGACAGACAGTGAAGGGCCTATGAATGCAATCTCTATTATCCCTGCTGGAAATACCTCCGCAGTGTGTTGTTGCTTGGTCCTCAAATTAACTACACACTAGGCTGGCAAAAAGACTGGGCAACCTGAGATGGCAGTTTGATGGTAGGGAGGAGCATTCAGCAGCAACGCTTGTTTAGTGACTTCTCAGTCAGCACAACTTTAGAAAAATATGTTTGTTCTTGCACCAGTCACTTCAATAAGCCAGTTACAGATCAGCCCCCCCAGTCTGGCACAAGGGAGGGACAGAGGCAGCATTTTCTGATGCTGGTGTTCCCCAACATGACCCATGACCTGAGATGCTTCCATTGTCTGTTGTTCCTAAGGTCTTTATTTCTTCAATCTGAGCCCTCTGGTGAAGCAATCCACTCGTACTCTGCTTGTGTCTATGGTGGAGGTAACAGAGAGTGAGTCATGGGGCAGGGTTGCCACGCATCTGACCTGGTAACAGGATGGACTGAGACACAGCTTGAGGAATTTGCTCTTCTGTTGCTGTGCTGGTTTTGGCTGGGATAGAGTTAATTTTGTTCATAGGAGCTAGTATGGGGCTACGTTTTGGATTTGTGCTGAAAACAGTGTTGATAATAGAGATGTTTTCATTATGGCTGAGAAGTGCTTACACAGAGTCAAGGCCTTCTCAGCTTCTCATTCTCTACCAACTGAGAAGGCTGGAGATAGATACACAAGAAGCTGGGAGGGGGCACAGCCAGGACAACTGACCCAAACTGGCCAATGGGATATTCCATACCATATGACATCACGCTCAGTATATAAACTAGGGGAAAGCTGACCGGGGGGCCACTGGTCAGAGACGGGCTGGGCATCGGTCTGCAGGTGGTGAGCAATTGTTTTTGGGTTTTTTTTTTTCATCACTTGTCTTTCTTGGGTTTTATTTCTCTCTCTTTTTGTTATCTTTCTTTTCATTACTTCTTCTTGTTCTTCTTCTTCTTGTTCTTCTTCTTCTTATTATTATTATTATTATAATATTTTATTTCGATTATTAAACTGTTCTTATCTTAACCCATAAGTGTTCTCATTTTTACTCTTCCGATTCTCTCCCCCATCCCACTGGGGAAGAGTGAGCAAGCGGCTGTGTGGTGTTTAGCTGCCTGCCAGGTTAAACCACAACAGTTGCCCACAGTCCTGGCGCTGCTGCTCCCCAGCTCCTGGGCTCTGACACCACCAAGCACAAGCAGGAGCCATCTCTCACACTGAGCTGCAATCACATCTGTCACAGCAAAGGAGAATCTGCAATAAACCACAAGAACCGGATGGTTTATTTATCTGAGGATCAGGGATGAACGAAAACCTGGAGTACCAAAGCTGCAACACTCCAGTACACAGTGGATCATTGAGACCTCGAAACTGCAGCGTCCAACCCCGTGCCAGGCTCGTCATTACAGCTGTGACAGTACCAGGAGAAATAGCTGTTAACACCTCTGAAGGCAGAGTTGTAAAGCACTGAGATGTGTTTAATGTGACAGGGACATACTAACACAGCTCTCATAAGGGTAAATCATGCCTCCCTCGCCTCGTAGGGTGTTTTCAGAAGGCTGAGGAGGCAGTGTGTGAAGAAGGGGGACGGGAGCTCGTCATGATCAGTCCTGGCATGGATGCTTTAAAGGGCTGTCATGAAGCTGGTCCTGGGCCCTGTTGGCAGTTGCAGCTCCACGGTGAAGGATGACCATCAGGACTGGCCCTGAAGGCTGTGCTCCAGGCTTAGGGCAATGGTGTGGGCTTGAGTCCAGAGTTTACCAACACAACCAATGTAATGGAATTTAAGAGGAAAAAGTGACACAACCTCTCATTTCTTGTTCGTGGGCTAGGTTCCCTTTTCTGAGGGAATTTTGGCCAGGAAAACATGGTGGCAGCATTCCTGCCAGGGATGAGGCTGGAGCTGCTGATAGTCTGCAGCAGAGGCACCTGTGCTTTGTACAGATGGCCCTGGCCTCCCTGTAGATCGAATGAGATTCACAAATGAGCCCCATGGCAAATTTTTCAACAACGGGGGCTCTTCCAGCTGCTTTCATCTAGCAGAGCCCTGACAACACCAGCAAAGCCAAATATCTCTACACTCCCACACAAATCTTTGTCTGCCCCTTTTAGCAAAATCAGTGGAAGCAGTGGTGTCAGAATTCCCTTTTTTTAACAAAAGATTTGTCCCCAAAACATTGGAAATGCATATTTGTCTATGCCTATTTTAGCTCCAGAGTTTACTTCTTAGCATCAAAACCTACTCTTTCTCTTCCGTTTCTATACACTCTGCTACACAGCTGACATATTGCTAGCCCCATGCCAAAGCACAAGCTGTAATAATGCTATCAGACCAGCATTTCAGAGAGTTTTTTCTCACTAACCTGTGTCTGACCTTTAATTGATAAACAGCAAAGTGGATCTGATAGCGGGGTGATGCAGAGGCCTTATATCTCTCTATAACTTCAATTGATTGCCCCTAAAATTGAGATAAAGTGATACAAGACCGCAGTATCTGATATAAGAAAACACATTACTTAGCACATGAACAGAATGCCAAGGCAGAGCACGGAAAGGTTAGACAAGTGGAAGAAACAGGAGGGAATGTGGAACAAAAATCTCTGTGTTGAGGATCTCAGCCGGTCTGTCAGAATTAGTCATGTAGTTGTATACAGATTAAAAATATCTTGTTTGATTAGTCTCAAAGCTTACTAGGGAATTTAACCACACAACTCATTAATTTCAACGAGCATGTTAGTGGCTAACTACCTTTGTTGACTCTGAAAAATTTGGAGTCTTGATATTACATTTTTCTTCCCATGAGTTTCTCATGGACTCAGAGCAGCAACAATGAAGAAAAGTGCTACTACATGTATGGGTTTATCCAAAGGGATGCCTAATGCAGTGATTTTTTTTCAGCTACTACTGCTGTTATTAAGAAGAAGATGAATTTAGAAATATTGCTATAAATAGAAGGCCATGCTCATGACCATGTGCTGTGAGTCATCGCTGTTAAATATTCAGATGTCTTTTCAAAGATACCTGGGGATTCGCAAAAATGAACGGTAGTAGAATTAGAGTTAGTTATTTAACACTGTTACTGACACATATGTATGTATATAGATATGTACCCATTTGGTTTTCTCCTGTTTATAGTTTCTCTGTGAAAAATAAAGAGAAGGAATTGTATGACATGTTAGAAGTGAATAGTCACATGATACAGTGAATAATGAACTGTGCGTGCAAACCAGCTGACAAATCCCTCATGCTAAGCTTTATTGTATGCAAACTATTTGTCAGGTGCCTGTGACTAATAGATTGATTTTTCTAGAAATCATGACCAGTTAGTGGATAACTGACTACTCCAAAAAGAGATTATATTTCTAACGCATGTTCTTAGGAAGAAATTGCTTTCACAGCTTTATTAACTACCATGATGAAACGGGTTGGTTTGCTTCTGTGCCTGTTTTAGTTGTTGGGTCTGCGTTTTTTTTTTTAGAGCAGTAACAACAATGTACAGATAGTAAGACCAAGACTGTACAGGAGTAAGGGTCCACTTTGAGGCTGGTTATATCAAACCAAGGGTAGCCTCAGGAATCATTACTTTCTTCAAAAAATAAACAATACAGGGAATATCCCCAGCCTGGAATGGAGTTATCTGTGCTGTTAAATTATTACAGTAGCTCCTGGCCTGATTCAGACCTGGGGCAATTAACACCTTCCCAAAGCATTCCCAGGTGCAGCTCAGCAGTTAGCACCAGCCAGGGACCATTCCGGGCAGGTTTTGTATGTGGAGCCACGCAGTTTCAGAGACTTAAGGCCCAAGTCATCAGCAGCATGGATGTGACATGTCCCACACCAGTTGTTCTCACTGCCCAACAATACAACATAATCAATCTACTAAGCTTGATATAACCGCTGTGCCCAGGAAAGCTTCTCACTGTGCAATAACTCCTCTGCTTCCCAGGCAGGTAGGACACCACTTTCTTGCTATTCTCATTCCAGGCCCATTGGATGGTTGTGGTTTCATCCACGCCTTTATCTGTCCTTGCCTTCGTGCTCCCTGTGGGGAGGAAGCCGGCTCGGTCTCTTGCTGAGCCGACATTCAGCCCCACAGTTCAGCACCTGCAGATGTTGCAGCAGTCCATCTCGCGCTCAGTAAAAGGTTTACTTGCTCCCCCTTCCAAAACTTTATGTCTTCCAATTTACATCTCCTTGTTTCTTAAGACTAATATCCCGTATGGTTTTACACATCAATCTGGGACCTACCAGCACCTTATCTCAGCCCTAAAGTGCCCCCACTGAATGCAGCGAATCACCAACTCGTCTTCACTCAGCTCATTAGCTCCAGCAGGCACAGACTACCTCTGGTTTGCTCATTATTTCCCCTTGCTACCACCCCCATTGCAAATGCCAGGTTTCTTTCTCCAGAGTACAGCCTAGCTGAGCTTTATCTCAGATGTGCCAATATCAGTAATAAATGATAAAAATCACAAATAAGCAAAAGCAAAGCTGTATTGCCTGCTATCAGCTATTGTTGTGGTGTCTGATAAGTTGTGTGGACTGTGCGCATAATGAAAGGCCCTGTTTGGCAGCACAAATTTTCTCTGAGATCACAGGACAGCCAGAGCTCTTGAACATATGATTCAATAAGGAATTTGTTGAAATCCAGGACAGTTGTACTAAAATCCTCAGCTTCCTCAGTGTTTAAAAAAAACCTTTTGCTTTCAACTTTTTGCTTTGTAGGGAAACTGTTTACCATGTACCTCCAGAGGGCCAGAATTACCTTTGCTGCGCAACATCAGTGGAGCTCAAGGTGAAGGATGGTGTGTAAGTGCCAAATGTCTGACCCACATCCTTCCTTCTCAGATCCACCTCTTCTTCTCCAGGACAAGCAGAGAGGATGCAGAAGGGGAGGGGATCAGGCAGCTGTGTAGATCTCCATGCATATACAGAAGAAGGAAAACCAGCTCTCCTCACTGCTCTCCTCACTCCTCTCCTCTTGCAATGTCTGGCCATGCTTTGAGAGCTCAGTTAAGAAAGGTCTGATGTATTATGGATGTAACAGAGCCTTTCCCTCACAGCAGTTGCCCGTGTCTTTAGCAGGACTGATTTGAATCCCTCACTGCACTCAGTGTAAGGGAGACGACTGTGCTGCCCAGTGCTTGCTTACCCTGATAAAACTTCAGAGAGCCTGGAAGCATGCCTCCTCCTGGTGTACGCTGCAAAATGACTGTGTCATGACTGTTGGAGATGTTGGCAAAAACAGAGCCTCTACAAAGAGCCATTGTTACCCAGCCAACACAGATGCAATGTTTTGCTTCTTTACAGTTCATGTTAGTCAACGAAATCCATCAACCGACTAATTTATGCCTTGCAATGGGTGAGGTAATAGCAAAAGCAAAGTGTCTTGTTTAATCCTTGTCTATGAGGCAGATGCCAGTGGGTTTAGTGCAATAATCTCCCATATATACACATATCAGGTGCCAGGTGTCCCACTAGCAGCAGACTGGAGACTGCTCTGCTGTGACTCCCTTTCCAGTGTTTGTACAGAATCTCCACGTTCAGAGTCATCACCAACAGGAGCTGCTTGTCTTTGCCAAGGCAGCTCCCGAAAGGCTCAGTACAAAAAAGCACCAATAAAAGCTGAATGCAGGAGTTTGTGCCCCTCTTTGCCCTTTTTTGTGAGCAGAGCAACTGACCTAAGAGCTGGGACTCATTTCCCTACGTCTTTGAAATCCATGTCACTGAGCAGGGTTTACTGCTGGGGCTAAATTCTCATCTTGCCACCCTGGAGCAAATTTGGAAGGCCTCCATGAAAACTAAAGGATCATACTTGACTTATATCCGTATTAAGGAGAACAGAATTTCTCTCCTGAGGATTTTATAATATACAGAATTTTTTTTTTCCCTTTTTTTCCCTTTTTCTTTTCTTTCTTCTTCTTTTTCTTTCTTCTTTTTTTGGTAACTCTAGGCATTTGGAATCTTCTAGTAATTTTTCCATGAGAACAATTTAAAGGAACCAAATCAGTCTGTAAGTTGCTACTGATTGTTGCTATGAATTATCCCAAAGCCTTTGTGCCAGCATATTGATTGCTTTAAAGTCAAGTGAAAATAGATGCACAGCTCAGAAGAGCTGTAAAAAACCCTCTACAAGAGCAAAGAGATTATTCATCCATACCATTTAAAAATGTAGCTCGTAGGTACATGGGTATGATTAGTGAATAAGAATAAGTGCAGCTCTGACAGTTTCAAAATTGTGACACATACACGCAGCCAACCGTCTGCCAATTCCTTAAATAAACTGATTGTCTAGAAGGAAGATTTTCTGATTAGTAACAGAAGAATCAGGTAGGGATTTTTTTTTTTTTTTTTGTGGGAAGGTATAAGGAGTTAATTTATAGTCATATTTTTTAACACTAGCCAAACCAAGTCATTGTTTCAAATACTTATTAGAATTGTTACTGTGGCTGATCCTTATTCCGCAGTGAGCTGTTTTATAATTTATGATTTATAATTGTGTAGATTCTCAGTGTGCTGTAGCCAGACTTTGTTGCTCTCTCTGCCTGTCTACTCAATTGGTTGCTATCTCTTCCATGCTGGATTAACGCTTATTAGTTCTGATAGATGTTATCCTTTCAAGTTGTTGCTAGTTTGACTTTGTATCTGGGTTAGGAGGAAAATTTTTCCTAAGACCAGAGCTGAAAGCAAGCCCTTCGATGCAGAGTTCTAGCTCTCATGGCCGCCGCTGGTTGTTAGCCTGCTCTGCCCACCGGTGCTGTGCCGCTGAAATCGGCACGGAGCAAGGGCCGGTCTGCGGTTGCTCCAAAGCGTCGTTTCTAACCAGCCTCTACAAGCCAGCCTTGCCAGCTGGTGAGTTACTTTTCGGCTAACATCTGAAAGCTGTTCAGCAACCTCAGTGAAAGGAGGCCAGCCTTCGTGAAGAAGTCCACTCTGCCTAGAAACGTCCTCTCAGTTACACCTGGCATGCCTACAAAACTGATGGGTGGCCCAAGATGAAGGGAAGAGGAAGGCAATCCTGCCACTACCTGCACGGTCCTTGTCCTCTGCCTGCAGTGGGAGCCCCAACATCTAATGCATGTGGAGACACCCACCTGCAGATGTGGTAATCTGGAGGTGTCTCCCACCTCCAATTTCTCTCTCTTATCAGGAGAGACATGGGGGTACCAAGGGATTGTTCAACCCAACCTGTTATCTAGGAGAAGTTGGGTGAGTCACTGTCTGGAGGTACCTGTGTCTGCGCTGACTCGAGAGGACACCCAGAATGCCAGCTTAGACTGGATAGAATCATAGAATCATACAGGCTGGAAAAGACCTCTAAGATCATCATGTCCAACCGTCAACCCAACACCACCATGCCCACTAAACCATGTCCCTAAGTGCCTCATCTACACGTCTTTTAAATACCTCCAGGGATGGTGACACAACCACTTCCCTGGGCAGCCTGTTCCAAGGCCTGACCACTCTTTCAGTAAAGAAATTTCTCCTAATGTCCAATCTAAACCTCCCCTGGTGCAACTTGAGGCCATTTCCTCTTGTCCTATCGCTTGTTACTTGGCAGAAGAGACCAACACCCACCTCGCTACAACCTCCTTCTAGGTAGTTGTAGAGCGCGATGAGGTCTCCCCTCAGCCTCCTCTTCTCCAGGCTAAACAGTCCCAGTTCCCTCAGCCCCTCCTCATAAGATTTGTGCTCCAGGCCCTTCACCAGCTTCGTTGCCCTCCTCTGGACACGCTCCAGCACCTCCATGTCCTTCTTGTAGTGAGGGGCCCAAAACTGAACACAGGATTCGAGGTGCGGCCTCACCAGTGCCGAGTACAGGGGCACGATCACCTCCCTGCTCCTGCTGGCCACACTATTCCTAATACAGGCCAGGATGCCGTTGGCCTTCTTGGCCAGCTGGGCACACTGCCGGCTCATGTTCAGCCGGCTGTCAACCAGCACCCCCAGGTCCTTTTCCTCTGGGCAGCTTTCCAGCCACTCTTCCCCAAGCCTGTAGCGTTGCCTGGAAATCAGGTAACTGGATATCAGTTACTATAGGGGTAAAATTAGGTGAGAGCAATCCTATCCCCGCAGTCCACTTAACCAAGTATCCTAGCAAAAGCTGCAGCCAGCACCATCAGTTTCAGAGGGAAGGAGCAAGAGAGTTGCCCAGAAGGAAGATTCCTACCTGTCGATATTTGGGGAAAAAATGTACGACTTGCATGAAGATTAGGTTTGAGCCCTTCTAAAGCAACTGTTTGCCATTAACGCTGGATATTACTGTCTTCTGTACAAACAATCTGTTTCTGAATTTCATGACACTCTTTGAAGTTTATATCTTATGGTAATGAGTTCCTCACGCTAATTGTGCATTGTCTGAGAAAAAAATCTCCTTGCATCATTTTTTCTGAATATATTTGTTATACCAACTAAAGACTTCACTTCCCACAACATTTTCTTTAATATTACTGTTAGCTTGAATTCTGCGGGTTGGAGACAGCTGTTGCATAGATAGAGGAGTGGGCTAATCACAGGACTGGAAAAAAGGAATTTATGAGTTCCTTAAAGCTCCTCTAATATTAATTGCCCAGGAAAGGCCCTTTATTAAGCATTCGTTTGCCTCTCTGTTTTGCTCAATCTGTTCTAATTCTACGTGCACATACATGTACTTTTGTGTCAGCACTGAACAAGGACAGGATGACTGGGCACTGGCGGGTGCAGATAACTTTTTCCTCTGAAGCCCACTTGCCGGTTGGAGTTACCAACGTAGGAAGTCTGCCTTCCAGGGGAGGAATCAAACTCCCATCTTTTTTTTGATCTGTGGGCTTACTGTTAAACTGACCTCACTAACTGATCCTCCCGGGAAAGGCCCGGTTTGGTGTCCAGAGATTGCAGTGAGAACCAGTTCAGCTGGTTCGCTACCATGGATTAAACAAACAGAGACTGGTATTTGTTTTCCTTCACATGAATGCGTTTAGTGGGGCTCAAAATCAATCAGGAAAGAGATGTTTGGAGCTAAAATACAGGATCTTTTTTTATTTGGTTGTGCTGAGGATTTTTGTGTTAGAAAAAGCCTTTTGGCTTTGAAACCTGGCTGCCTCAGCTATATAAGTATATCAGGAGGGAATCTGTCAGAAAAAAATGGACATTTGGCAGGGAAAACTTTTAAAGTAAGACATAGCAATTAATCTTGATTAAGTTTATTAGGGTTTCAAGAAGAGTAGGTATTTATTCCATGCATTCTTTAGAGGAGTTTACTTGCTGTGTGTTCTGGTCTGGTTTTGTTTTGCTTCTCCCAACTTTCTAAGCTTCAATTTATGTGACACCAGCCAATTACCTAACCATGCTGCCTTAACCTTTCTTTGTGCTGATCCACTCAAGAGCAGAGATAGTCACTCTGCGATAGATCATTGTGCTTCCAGAAGGGCTGTTATAAACCAAATGATGCCACATTGTGTGTTCCCTTCAGCATCTTCTGGCATCGCTGATAATGGGCTATCACTTTCCCTGGGCTGCCAGTATCTCTGCCATATTTAACATTTAGGCAGATAATCTTTGGGTCATACACCTAGCGTTGCCAAAGGCACCAAGGGGTGGTTCTGCTCCATGCTGAGCAGTGGAAACTGAATGGCAACAACCTCTGAATTTAGATTTAAAGCCCACGAGTGTTGAATAAGCTTGAGGCGGCTGTGGTGCTGCCCAGCTCACAAAAGGGCTGCACCCCAAACCAGCTCCTAGTGCTGGAAAAAACCACCTTTCAGTTCCCTCTGTGCCTGTATGAATCTGGATTGAAGAGGGTCATATCTAAAGCTGACGTCTCTGGAGTGTGGTGATGTGCAGGAGGGACATTGCCATTGGCACCCCCAACCTGATGCTCCAGCCCTACCAGCCTGACTGCAGTGTGGCAAGAAAGGACAATCATGGCCAAATTCTCCAAGCTGGTTAGGAAAGCACAGAGAAAATCAAGAATCTGAGGATTATTATGGCATGCAATTGTCACAAACTCTTGAAAAGTTAGTTCTCATTTATCTACCAACTTGACTTTGGAAATCTGAAAGCGCATCACCTGTAGGAAATAACAGACTGACCCCGTTTTGGCTATGGTAGCCAAAGCAACACCTACAGTGGGTTTCTCATCAGGCTGCCTCCCAAAACTCAGGCTCTGCGCTTAGACTGATTCAAAGAAATCTCTGTACAAGACCTTTGCCATTCCCGAAAGATAAGAACTGGGAAGGAGCCAGCAACTGAGTTTGCTCTGGGGCCTTTGGCTGACATTTCTTCACTGTTTGATCCAGAAAGGGAGTGCAGGGTAAGCAAAAAGGCAGGTTTGCCTGTCAGTAGTGACCGGAGAAGGGTTTTTGGAGGAGCCTACGGGCTAGTTTCCTCCCCCCACATTCCTCTCCCTGTTATGGTTTCAGCGGCTCAACAAATGGTCGGATACACTTGAGTGCACAGCCCTGCAGTGCAAAGGGGATGCTGCCCTCGCTGTGACTCTTGTGTTTAGGTATTTCCAGGAGGAGGGGTCGGGAGGGAAAAAAGACTTAAGAATATGTGAACGGCTTTTTTCTTTCTTTTTTTGCTTACTGAGTCTTTGCTAGAAAAGCTGTCAGTTGTGCACCATGTTATGCCAAACAGCTTTGCAAATCCCCTTGCATGGACAACAAGGTCCTGCTCCAAACACTGAGAAGATGCAACTGGAGCATTACGATCAGCTTTCCTCAAAAATTGATCATTATTTGCTCAAAACTGTAGTGCAGGCACCATTGCTGCAGCCCAAGTTTTGGCTTTGGTCACATGCGTGAAACCTCATTAGGGCTCTATGAATGTAAATGAAGGCAGGGCTTGGCCAGAAAGGCGATCTGCAAAATAGACCACTGCTAACTTCATGTGACTGACTGGGGTCAACCCTTGGTATCGTACCAAGACATTGCAATCCTTACACAGCCCTCTGTGTGTGCTCTGAACCCGCAGGCGATTTGTGAGGGGTACACTGCACAAGCCTCTAAAAACATAGACATTGTGCGATGAAGTTTGAGTACGTCTTTGTGCTCAGCTGTAACTGGAAATAGAGAGGCGATATGTGCCATTCTTCTTGATTTCAGTTTTCTTGGCGACGTGAGGTAAAAAGTCAGGTGTCAAATGCAAACAAGGGTTATTTCCTCGTGCTTTTCCCCTTAGCAGCTGAGCACTGGTCTGACACTTGAGTGAAAGGAAAGGCTCAGTTTGCCAGAGAACCAGTTGAAATCTGAAGTTATTCAGTTGAAACCAATAAAGAGACTAGGATCAAAATCTGGCCTCGTGCCCAGCTGTGGAGTCCTTTCTGAACAGACTAAGGAAAAAATAGCTGTGGATTACAGACCATGTCTGCAGCAGAAAGTGGAATTTGCCAATGAAGCAAACTTCTCATTTGTAAAGCTTTTGAGCAACTTGCTCTCAGATATTTGCAGTGCCTTTAAATAAACACATAAACTATAATGAGCTTTTGTGTTCAATGAACAAGTGTGGAAATTAGGACATGAGATATTTGCATAGTAGCCAGGAGATAATTATTGATGATAGTCCAAGCTGAAGAATAGTATCTATTGTTTCCAGCAAACCAGTTATCATAAAACAACATGAACTTCCTGTACTCAAAACACTCACATCAGCAATGCCTACAATGATACGTAGCAAAACTATTAATGAATCAAGTATGTGGGGGAAAAAAACTCAATTCTAGACAAACTGTAAAGGATTAAACCTAATCTGCAGTGTATCTGTATGTTTAAAAGGTCTCTGTACTGTATATCTTTCTATCTAGCATTAAGTAAGTGCAAATATATGCTGGTGAAAGACACTTTCATTTCAGAATGACTAGATTTTATGCATATTTATACACATGCAGAAATGTAGACATTAATTAATCACCTCCTTAGGTCAAGAGGCCTGCAATAGCTAGGGACCCCATTAGAGGGCATGACTATGAATAGTTCAAGGTTTAGTCTAACAGGGCTGGCTTGTAATGTGCACTAGGTAATATAATTAGTCACTAGCAGAGGAATTAATCCTTACTCTGGTACCACGTGAGATGGTTTTCTCAATGTGAAATGCAGCCACACAGATACAGATCTCTGAGACCGTTTTTTGTTTGGTGAAACAATAATTAATGCTGCATAAGAAAAAAAAAGCGATGATGGCAAAGCGGCAAATGCCACGGGGAGTTTTAGGTCAGTAAGCAGGGAGGACAAGCCTGCCAGATCTGCCTCATTTGTAAGCCTAACCTCTTGACTGTCAAAAAAGATGCTTTTCAGTTAGAGATTTCGTGGGGAGGTAAGCAAATGGAAGAACGAAACCCAAATCAGTGTTTATACTTTAAGTCACATGGAAGTTGGGAGAGTGTCCTGGGGAAGAAAAAAACATTATTTACTTTGTCTTACATTTCTCCCTGTGCATCTGCTCTGGGCCACTTTCAGAGGCAGAGGCATGGCCTGCGTGCACCTGGGGCTGACCTGCTCTGCTCATCCTCATCTTCCTGTGATTCCTTACAAATAACAAACTGCTGCAAAAATGGTGCTGCTTGGTTTCAGAGACAGAGATCCGGAAGGCCAGGTCTCAATTACACCCAGTTACTCTGAACTTACTAATAAATCAACTTCACCAGAAATCAAGGCTCAGTGTCTTAAACAGGTCTATGGACACCAGGGACCCCACTCCTCCCAGATTTCCTAATTCCTCATGAATTCACCAGGACCTCCGTGCCAGTGAGAATGGAGCAAGGTGTTGAATGTTTGCCTGACGCTCTTTTTGTCCTCCCTGTCAATCTGTGTCACACCAGCAGATGCTGGGAGCAAAAGGCCAGGCCCCATGTGGTCTCAGCTACAGTAGCTCCATGGCAGCAAGCAGAGCAGTGCTAGGCTAAATCACTTCACAGATTGTATCATCAGGGCCGGAGAGGATTATTATATGTGTAATTTTTTATCCTGCTGGCCAGAACACCTCTCTGATTTTCTTTATGTTAGTTTCCCCTTTCTTTTTACTCTTCCAAGGTCATCTTTTGATAGGAAACAAGCAGTCAGATAATGATATGATATGTGTTGCAGAAGAAAGAAAGAACAGAGATGCCATAATATGGTTGTACACGGGGGCAGAATATTATTTTCCAGGGAAATTGGTGTTTGCTATTTAACCCTGCTCATCCACTCTGCCCACTCCCACCAAACACTGCTTCCTATTTACAGAGATCCTCTCCTCACAGTCTTTTCATGTCTCACTGTTTTTAATGCACTGGGTTTTACAACGGTTCTGGGAAAAACACTGCCAAGCCCATTTAATCCACTGAGAAGTGGACAGAGGTCCAGAGCCTCAGATATACACAGGCAACTACCTCTACCTTTGAAGAGCCACACCAAACATATCTATGTGGAGTCACAAGAAGAGTTTGGGACGACTCTGGGAACTAATCCCAAGTCCTGTAATACCTGAACAGATGCACGATTCATCCCACTTGTCGGCTTCTCATCGAGGTGGCCCCTTCCCTGGGACCACCCAAGGGTCAGCCCCTCAGGTTGTAATTGCAGTGGGAAAATAATTCATTAAAGAAGGGATGGCTGCCTTAAGTGCAAGGTAGCTGCACAAGCAAGGGAAGGAAGGAAGGAGCAGAAGGCTTTCCTCCCTGTCTACTTGCTCCGTTAAGGTTTGCAGGTTAAATCGCTTTAGGTCGGGTTCAACCTTTTAGAGCCTGATGGCCATTATGACTCTCCTTCTTTTCAGATATGAAGGTAGGAGAGTAGAGCACACATACCCACCCAACACAGAGTTTCGGTGCTCTGAGCAGACAGGTTTCAGTGACTTATTATGGAAAAGCTGTGTGGGTGTGTGTCTCTGTGTGCGAGTGTATGTAGGAGAGCGCAGCACAGGAATAGAATAAGGAAAACTGAATAAGCTGAGTTAGTCAGCTAGAATAAGCTGACCAGGATGCGAAGAGGGCGGAGAGGGCCCCAGAACATAGAGGTTGGGCTGGGGGTGCTCAGCTGGGACTGGGAACCAGCTCTGATTGCTCCCATGCTCAAGGATAACAGGCTTAGTACATTCTTGTAAATACATAGAACTGCATTCAACTAACATTCCATTAACCCCTGTCTCTCCTCCTAATTAAAACTACCTATAGTAGCCCAGGCTGTAGCAATCTATACAGATCAGAATGGATCAGACTATCCTTCTCATTTCTATTTCAAAATGAACATATCTAAACATGTCATAATTGGTCAAGTTGGTGATTTACCATTTTTATCTTCCCAGTTTATATGTAGATTGTAATTTCTGCTCTTCAGTTATTCAGCCCAGAAAGAGCACTGATAAGGTTTTCAAAGAGACAGTCTTGGGAGAGCCTTGCCCTTAGACCATCAATATCTCCTCTTGTGCACCATGCAAGTACTGTACTCAGAAGGAAAGATAGGAGCTATAATCTATTCTTCCTCATACCTCTGTGCCATAGGGAATCAAGCAGTGCAAACCTGCATGCCAGGCCCTTTCACTGAAAACTGTCTCTAGACTTATCAAACTGGGCTGCTTCTCCAGTGCCTTAGGCAATTAATGCAACTTCTTGACATTCCTAAGGATCCCCCACAGCAATCTCTGACACAGAAACACACAAACACAGACATTCAAAGGGTTTACTCTCCTATCACTTGATGCATAAGGATGGGCAGATGAAAAAAGACAAAGTGTTAAGAGATCATAGTGATTGTCGCAGATATGTTGATATGAGGGAATGATACCTGGTGCAGCTGAATACAGCTAATACACCCTGCTGCATTGCATTGGAGACATGGTAAAGATACACGTACATGAAATAAAATCATGTAATATGTAAGGATATTTCATCCCTTTGTGGTGTAGTAAAACCAGTGAACGAGACAAACCCTCCAAACGGCTTGTAGACAGCTTTGTTGATAAAGAAAACAGAATGGAAGTGCCTTGTAAATTATTGATACCACATATTGCATGTGAACTTTTGACATGGCTGTCTCCCTGCTGTCATTCACTGCATGCCATAATCCCTTCCTTTCCTGCCAGATTTCAATCTGTTCCACGTAACCCTTGCTATTCCTCCAGCAAGGGAATTCAGCAGTATCATAGATTCTGTACAAGAATTGCATTTTATAAATCATTCCTGCAGTTAGACTTCTGGTAAGCAATCACTTAGCATGTTTTAGCCTCTCTCACATCTCACAGGACTTTGCAGGTCTCAGCCTCAGTAACAGGATCCCCTCTTTGGATAAAGAACAAGAAGGCACTGAAAAGTGGGAAGCCAGACCTCCAAGAGTCTTCAGGTATGAACGAATTTTTCAGAAAAGCTCAACTGTCTTTAAGCCCCTGTGCAGGGGCCAGATGTTCAAAAGGGCCCAATGCCTTAATAGCTCCCACTATAATCCTTTTAGATAGAATTTAAAAGCCCACAGTAGTGAGAGTTGAGCTCTCTGAAAAAAATCAGTGGTATTTTATTAACAAACTCTATTAAAGAATAATTGTTACAGTCTGAAACTAAAAAAGAAAGAAATAAAAAGACCTAATATGGAAACTTCCTCGTTATCTTTTCTGTTTCATTTTGCTGAAAGCTGCACCAAAGTGGTACTACTAAGAAAAAACATTGACTGGAAATTTTCTATCAACATTTGAGTAAGTGAAAAAATAACTTGATAGTTTCCAGCTTAATGTACAGGTAGTTGCGTTGACTTCAAAATTTCATCTTAGGCGAAACTCAAGTATTGACTTCGTTTGAAGCAGGAATTTTAAAGACCACCATTGCTTGTTGCAGCTGGGATTACCTTGCAGGTTTTATATCTTTGCTTTGCTTCCCGAGATGAAATTACATCGTATCAGCTGGTTTGGCTGCAGGCTATTCTAAATCATTTGAAAAATGCTCAAGTGTGTCCTGGTTTTGGCTGGGATAGAGTTAATTTTCTTCTTAGTAGCTGGTACAGTGCTGTGTTTTGGATTTAGGATGAGAATAATGTTGATAACACACTGATGTTTTAGTTGTTGCTAAGTAGTGTTTACCCCCGTCAAGGACTTTGCACCTTCCCATGCTCTGCCAGGTGCACAAGAAGCTGGGAGGGAGCATAGCCAGGACAGCTGACCCAAACTGGCCAAAGGAATATTCCATACCATATGATGTCATATCAGTATATAAGCTGGGGGAGTTAGCCGGGGGACAGTGACCACTGCTCAGGGACTGGCTGGGCATTGGTCGGCGGGTGGTGAGCAATTGCATCATGCATCACTTGCTTTGTATATTCTTTTATGATGATGATGTGATGATGATGATGATGATGATGATGATGATGATGATGATTACTACTACTACTACTACTACTACTACTACTATTTTACTTTATTTTATTTCAATTATTAAACTGTTCTTATTTCAACCCATGAGTTTTCTCACTTTTAGTCTTCTGATTCTCTCCCTAGTCCCACTAGAGTTGGGGGGAGTGAGCAAGTGGCTGTGTGGTGCTGAGTTGCTGGCTAGGGTTAAACCACGACAAAGTGCTACTTATTGTCGTTTCATTGTTGTATACAATCCAGCAGACTGACCAAAAGATAAAAGGGGCCTGGACCAAAGAACAAATCCACTGGGAGAGCTCAAATTGCACTGAGTAGAGCTGAGAGCACAGGAGAGATGTATCTCCTGCAGTTGAGCCTGGGGTGACACAACTGACTGATGAGGTGGAAACACAAATCCTAGGGATTTTTCCACCAAAGATGGTGTAAATGGTGCTCTTATGTCTTCCAGGAGTGAAGAAACCACCCTGTGATAATTCCACGGGTGGGGAACATTCCTTGCTTTAGCTGAAGAGCAACCACCTTCAGCAGACAGTGCCTGCTTCAGAAACAGCATGTGTTTTTCACCCAAAAAAGTAGTTACATGAAATGCACATGCAAGTAGTGGAAATAGGTCCCAGAATCCAGCACTGTTCTCCCAGAGCCCCATTAAAGGGGCTACAGAATCAGGATTCTTCTAGCTTCACAGATCATGCATTTGTTTTTTGCACAGTGGCCCATCTTCAGCAGAGCATGGTCCCATCAAGATTATAGATCACGGTTGGTGGAAAAGCATCTCTAGAAAATAAGAGCTGGAGCACCTCTCTCAGGCAGATGAAGGTCTTGTCCCAGACTTGCTTCCTTCCCACATGGGTTCTAGCCAGGAGACAATAGGCAAAATGCAGCTGCCAATGCTTCCTCCTCTTCCTCCTCCATCAGGCATGTTCCCTCAGACAACATGGGGATCGTGGTCTGGTTTTTGGCCTGATGAAAATGGAGAAAGGTCGTTTTGTTCCACTGATCCACAAAAAGCCTGAGTTATGGCTCCTCAGAGAGCTGCCCTGATCTGAGACAGAGTGAACCAGGACGTGGAGGATCCTGAATAGGCCCACAGGGAGCTTCAGTGACTCCGTCATGCGAAACACCCACATTGTTTATGGAGGTACCGTGACGTCTTGGCAAGGCAGCTGTAGTGTGTTGTCTGAGTAAGGCCAGCTAATGACGTGAAAACAAATAAATACAAACTGGATGTGAATAAATGTAGCATGTAAATAGAGGGAAATGTAAACATCATTATCAAGGTGGACAAGATTCTAGCATGACATTTCAAAAGTATTAGGGGGAAACAAAACAGTAATTGATTAAAGGACAAGAACCAACATGTGATAACAGGAATATTGGAGACACTGGACCAAGGGGTTCCTTGTTCCTTACTGGGGGCTGTTTTTTCCCTTGTTCTGCTCTTTTTATGTGTCATGGTTTAACCTGGCAGGCAGCCAATACCACGCAGCCACTCGCTCACTCCCCCCCAGTGGGACGGGGAGAGAATCGGAAGGGTAAAAGTGAGAAAAACTCGAGGGTTGAAATAAAGACAGCTTAAAAGAACAGAAAAGGATATAATAATAATAACAAAGATGATAATGATAGAATATACAAAAATGAGTGATGCACAATGCAATTGCTCACCACCCGCGCTGACCGATAACCAAGTAGCGATCGGTACTTCCTGGAACACGCCTACCATTCATATACTGAGCATGACGTCACATGGTATGGAATACCCCATTGGCCAGCCGAAACCAGGACAGTATGCTTTCCTCTGTATCAGTGGGAACTTTCCCCACCTCTGCTTACATCTCCCCCACTCCCACTCTACCCTGTTCTCTCTAGATGGATACAGACCATTGAAAGTGGAAGTCAGATTTTTGTGCTAGCCACTTCTTCATTCAAATTACCTTTAAGCTCATTGAAAACTGAGGTCTAAATAAAGGTGGAGTACAGCCTGAAGAGTTGTAATAAAAAATACCTAATGGCTTCTGCAGGATGTCAATTAACCTGGTTCATGAAGGGAAGATGGTTGATAACTCAGTGAATATTCTAACCATTTCAACCCTACAAGAACTTAACTGTTTTACATACCATACTCTGTAGAAATCCCCCACTGGATTTCACCCTCTAATGTCTATAAAATAAAGGCAATACATATTCTTAGCACATAGGCAATAAATAGGAAATGTTCAAAAAGACCAGATCTAATGGGATACACATTAGTTCCCACAATAAAGGAACACAAATCAAACCCAGCAGCTGAAGAGTAGATGAGTGAATGATTACTCTGAGCCTCTAATGAAATGATATTGTGAAAGGCACTAGACAGATTGAGTAGAGCTCTGTTGATTGACAAAACTGCCCACTCTGTCCACCATTCTAATTAATCTACCTAGAACTATTTCCTTGTGAGTATGCACTGGTGTGTGCATCCATATGCACATGTTGTTGTGCTTTGTAGTAAATTACTCGTTGTTTCTTTATAGTGTAAAAAACAGTATAACTTGCAGAGCTTCATGCTTTAGACTTCACTATGAATACACTTTCAAGGTAGGACTCCTGAAATGACTCATTTTCAGTACATCTGACAGTCATTTCAATTAACACATTTATCAGCGTATTTACAACATGCAGAGCGAAATAAAGATCCTGTTAAAGAACGAAGCAAGATGAATCAAGCCTCTCACTTAGATTAAAAAAGAAGCAAAACTAAATCATTACCACAAGTTAATACTGAAGCTAAAAGCACAGTAAGAATAGAAATGAAGATTGGATATTTACACCATTAAGGAGGATATTCAGAGAAAAAAGAGCCAGGATTAAAAAGAAAGCAAGACCAAGATCTTTCGCTATATAAATGTTGTCGGTTACCTTTGCTTCAGCAGAACCCTGCCAACAGCCATTAGTGATGGATCTGACCTGCAGTCTCAGATCCTGCATATTTCAGATATACCTTGAAACCAAAGTTTAGAAATTGTTCCTGGAAACAAAGACAAAGGCAAAGTCCTGCATGTGGGTTGGAATAATTTCAGGCAACAGTACAGGCTGAGGTCTGGCTGACTAGGAATCGGCTCTGCAGAAAAGCACTAGGGGTGCTGACGGACAAGGAGTTGAACATGAGTCTCCAAACCAACTTTACAGTGACAAATGCCAACTGCACAACGGGCTGCATTAGCAAGAACACAGTTGATGGTTTGAGTGAGCTGATTTCCCCTTCTATTTTGCACTTGTGAAGAGTACACGTCTGGACTACTGTGTTCAGTTTTGGGCTTCCCAGTATAAGAAAGTTATCAACAAGCTAAAGAAAGTTCATCAGAGACCCACTGAGATGGTTAGGGACCAAAGTATATGTTGTACACGATGAGGCTCCAGAAGCTGAGCTTGTTTAGCTGCAAGAAAAGAAGGCTGAGGGGAATCAGGTTAATATTTTCAACTACTTGTTGAAAGAGAGTTTAGTTTAGAGAACTAAAGAGAGTTTAAAGAAGAGATTAAGCCAGACTAAGAGGTGACAGACACAAGGTACAGCAACCGAAATTAGAAATACCAATTAGCTATGAGGGAAAAATTCTTCACAGTGAGGGTGGTCAAACATTACAACAGAGACCCAGAGAGGCTGTGCAGTCTCCATCCTTGGAGATATTCAAAGCAAGACAACACAAAGGCCCCGAGGGACCTGATCTAACATTGATGCCACCCTGCTTTGGCTTCTGGAGGTCCCTTTAAATTATATCTTTCTATGATTTCAGAAGAGAATAGGGAAGAAAATCAGAATCATCATTTGGTTATAATAGGTTTAACAAAGACAAACTTCAACTCCCTTTGGAAATCAAAGCCCTGCAGGCTTTTTGTAGTGAGGTAAATGAAGACAAGAATAACCTTGAGCTCCAGTCACACTGTACTTATTCATTGCTTATTTAAGACATAGCAACCTATTGTATACTGCTGCAATTTGTATAGCTAATTATATAGAACTACAGTTACACATTGTGGTTAATTGCTGGAATATACATCCTCTGAAGCCTTAGGAGTGCTACCACTGACTCATTTGAAGAGTCTAATTTAGCCAGCTGAATTATCTGACTCATCTCAGTAGGCTCATCTCAGCAGGTTCTTCTAATGGTGCCCTTTGGAGGAGCTTCTCTCTGTGCAGAGAGCTTGGGGAGACTAACCTAAGAGAGATGTCCAGTGCTCTGTGAATACTGCCCTTTCTTTCCTCCTTGATAAAGACGGGGATGGTAATAATTGCCTACCTCCACATTTGATGTGTGAATCAGTTGATGTAAGAGCACTTAAACAACAGGAATACTAATATATCTATTCCTTTTGCCAGGGTATAAAAACAACCTTGTTGAAAGACTGGAAGGATGAATTGGAGGAAGGATTGCTGACCATTAAAAAGCCAGCTTTTCAAAAATATCAATTAATATGGTGGTTTTAGGGCTGTGTGAATACCCTGGCAAAGAAACAGTATTTAAAGGAGGTCCAGTTAATTAGGGTTTGCATAAACCAATGTGAAGATATAGGCAAAAAACCCCTAATAAATATGGAACAAAGGAAGCTGATCTGTAGTAAGATGGCTTCAATGAATAAGGGAGTGTGCAGAGTTTTTCTGTCTGTGATTTATGGTCACTGAGTGGTTACACAGGTACTCAGGGGGTTTATGAAGCATCAAAAATGTTCTAAGAAGCACATAAAATAAAATAAAAAGACATTCAAGGCACAGCAACGTTTGTGAGGTCAAATACAGCCACTGCAGCCGAGTTATATATTCTATACAATAATGTATTTTATATTCTCACATATATTGTATATATTCTAGTCTATTAAAATAGATTTGTTGTTGTATCTTTATGATAAATGAATAGGGCAGGAGGAGGGACGTAAATATTTCATTTCTAGAACAGAATTACCACTTTGGGGAAAAACTGAGAAATATGGAGAAGAAAGAATTACAGGTGGGGAGAAAAGTATGAAAGAATTGGGTCATAGAAGATATGGCCAATGGTGTCAAACACAGCTGAGGGTGGAGTGCTGGTTGGGAAAAGACCATTGGTTGCGTCGGTTAGGTCAGTGCCAGCAGCGCTGAAGGAAGGGATTAGAAAGTGTCTGGGATCTCCAAAGGTTGATTGCAAGTACTGCATTTAATGTGTGTAGGGATGAAAGCAATAGGTTTTGATAAATTAAAACTAAAGCAGGGCTATATTTTACAAAAAATATGTCACTGAGAGGAGAAGGAGCATGAAGGAGGGAATGAAAATAGGAGAAAAGGAAAACAGCCAATAGGTTGGGGTGATGAAAGTAAACAAAGCAATAGGGCTTAGATAAAGAGAGAGTTACTGAAGGAAGGAACTGCTGGTTTTATTTCATCTGATATGCGATATCTGATATGGAGAGTTATCAGTGAAATCTTGTGTGGAGAGCAAAGTGGTGAAGAGGGCTTAAGAAATGACCTGCTTTCAGGAACGCGTGATATGATTCATATGAATGAACCTCAGTAGGCTTCACCAGAGAATTAAAATGAGGATAAGCAAGAGAAGAATAAAACTCAGAGCCGAAGAAGGAAATAGCCGTGGAGCCTATTTAAATTACTGCTGGAACAACTGTGCTGGAGCTACCTCACTCTCTGAGACCTCCATGAATGACACTTGCCAGTCCTGTGCTCTGGGCAGCGCCAAAGACCAGATCCAGCTCTCACGGCTGAGACCCTTGGGCTGCTTCTCTTTGTCTGAGGGGAAATATTTGTCCATTATGTAGCTGTGGGCAGTATCATGACTCATTGCAAGCGTTTCCTTCAGGCTGTCAAAACATGGGAGTCATATGGACATTAGGCAGAGATGGACCCTATTTTACCTGAAGCCAGGCAAGGTTGGCACAGACAGGCCAGATGGTCAAAATGATGAATATCCTCCATTTGCCATTCACCCTTAAGCTGTGTTGAATTGCTTCTGGTTGTCTGGACAGCCTGCTTCGCTAGGGCATGCTCAAAGACAGCCAAGACCATTTTCAGATGCAGACAATAAAAAATACACCTATACTATACAGAAGAAGATTTCTGTGACTCAGACCGCAGCAGCCTAAAGGCTGTTTTGCTGATTTTCCAACTTTTGTGTTGGCTCTGACAAAATGTAAGTGTCTCCCATTAACTAACTTCATTACAGACTATTCAGATCCCTGCATTCGCTTAGGATCTCAGCACCATGGTTGCTCAACTTCCTAAAGCATAGGAGGCATACACACCAGCATTTGCCAAGACGGAACAGCTTTTGCAAAGGCATCGCTGTGCACAGACTTGAATGGGGTGTTATTCATCTCTTTAAATTAAGTTGTCTCTGCTGGCTGGGTTCCTGTTACAGTCACTGGAGATCTGGTCAATACAGCCGTAAGGCATCACTCAATTTATTCTAAAGCAGACACCCACATGTAGGTCAGATGAATCATGCCCTAGGTATTATGGATAGTATTGACTGGTTCTCCATAATCATAGCTGAAGCCCAGATATCTACCTCAAAGGTAAACATTTATATTTTAGAAATCTCGATTCAAAAAACAGCATCCCACTGTTGGGTCCATGCCACATGCCCCGTAATAAGGAGGAGTAAGGTGACACATCAGAGTGATAACCCAGGTCTTGGGAGGCTCACATGAACTTCCAGGAGGAAGGATGAACTCACAGCTATACAAGTGGTCCGAGAGCATCATTTCAGTCCTGACCTCACCACAAACTTCCTCTGCCACCTCCTCTGTAACCAAGTCACTTCGTTGCTCTACACCTTTGCATCTCACATGGACAGAATGGCATTCCAGTTCCCGGACTGTTCTCTCACCTATGTAGACAGCAAGCTCCTACTGCGTCTTACAGGGCTTAGCACATGCAATCTTGTATTTTGTTTCAAACCTCTAGTTGCTACTGTGATATGAGTAAATAATGGAGAAGCCACAGCAGCTAGTCAGGAGAGCTTTCAGTCCCAAGAGTGATTGCCCTTTTAACTAAGAATACTATGTTTTCATATTGGATTTCTTTCTTTTTTGTGTATGTTATTGTTGTTGCTGCTGAAAAAAAGGGATTTATTTCAACATGTTTTCTCTTGTTTAAAAAACAGAAACTTAACCCTTGCTCTTTCCAGAGTAAAAGTAGCCCTACAAGGTATGTAATAAATATTTAAAATGGATAATTGAAAAAAATCATGTCATGGAGGGATAGCAAGAATTTTATTTCAGGGTAGTGACAGCTTCTGTTGTCTCTGCCATCAAATAACTCTGAACTCAGGAGGACTGCTGCATGCAAATGAAGTCACATTAAATAAAGGTGTCCACATCATGCACATCATCTTCATCTGAGTGGCAGATCGGTCCCCTCAGCATAGAGGCCAAGTGGTGGATGCTGAGTGCTCTCCCTCCGTCAAAGGTGGTCCTGTGAGGACAGGGTTAAGGCTGGTTAACGGCACAACGGGGAGAGCCTTGCACGGCACCTTCCCTCACTGTCTTAATTTTGGAGTGGATTTCCTCCCTCGTTGCTGTCAGGCCAGCATGCTCCTCCAGTGATGGAATTTATTTCATCCGCGTTTTAAATCACAAGAGAGCGGAATTGTATGCTGATTAGGTGAATAAGCTGTCACCATCCAACCAGGCAGCTGCTCCACACCTGTCTTGAAATCAAACGCTGGGCCTGAGCACTGGGTGCAGCAGAGAAGTGTGACGCCAGCCTAGCAGGAGAGAGCATCCTTCCAGAGCACCTTTGCTTCTCAAGAAAAAGGCAGGATTTGGCTCTGGTTTCCCTGTGCACTCCTGGTTCCCAGGAGAGCCGCTGTCCAGGTATATTTTTTTGGAGGGAAACTGAGGCATGAGTAAGTTGAGTATTTTATTTACCTTTCACTGGGAATTTGGCAGAGCAGGGAACTGGTCCTGGCTCTCCAAAGCCACGCTAGCAGTCTGGCCATGGACCACCCTTACTGACCACAAGGATCCAGCCAGACTCGTGCTTATGCTCTTCTCAGAACTACATCAATACATACCCTGCTGCAAAGAGCTTACGGTTTAGCACCCCCAGATTTTCCACATGTTCTGAAATCGCATTGACTCCCCACCACGGGCCACGACTTTCCACGTTCCCTAAAGCTGAATGAGACAAGAAATAACAAAGTACTTTGAACAACAAAAGGCCAGTGTAACCTCAAAGTGATTCCTCTCAGTGCAGAGGACGAAGTACATGTTTGAATTATTCTTCTCATCTGGTAACGGTGTAAATCACTAGCAAGTTACAAAGTGATGGTGAATGTATCAAAAAAAAAGTGATTAACTTAAAAAGATAGAACACACCCCCGAGGAGGATCTACTCAAATATTACTAATGCAAACGCTTTTTGTCCTTTAATTGTATGGAAAAACATATCTAAATCTAAAACCATTTTTGATACTTATGAATGGCTGAAATAAAAATTACTTTTACTAACAAGTGATTATGTAATATTAAAATGCCGTTATCACATTTATCTGTTTACCAGCTGGAATTCTAATTGAAATTTGTTCAGAACTCATAATAGCGTTAGGTCATGTTATGCTTACAGCATTAAGCGATGATTACATCTGTGGCTTTTGTTTTTAATTAGCTTTTTTCAGTTATCTGGGAGAGATAGAACCTTTCAAGATCGTAATTCACTTTTGATTACAATGGAAAGAGAACAAACCGAGTCATCTTACAGAAAAATGTGCGACTGTATAATTTACATTCCTGACTCTGGGGTTATTAGATCTGACTGTATTTTGATTTCCTGTCACTCATCAGTTATGTTAATTGTTTTTTGATGGCAATGAGGTGCTGGCGTTTGCACATTCAGGGATCCAAAATGACTTTTTAGAAAAAAGAGATGAGCGTGTATTGTGTCTTTTTCAGTGGCAGGACACAAGCATTGCTTTTAATGCAAAGTACTGAAAACCAGACCACTTTGTATCAACCATGCAGCTGAACATAGCCAAAGGTGAATTTTAAAGAGGGTCTCAAATGTAGCCGTAGCTCTGATTCAGGAAAAGTATTTGAGCATGTGCCTTCATCGTTCATCCCAGCCTACAGCAGACACACATGATTACTCACCTGCCTTAGGTTAAACATCTTGCTGCGTCGTCCTATGGAAAGGGCAAGCCGGTGCAAGCAGCAAGCCCACAGGGGGTACTTCATGTGCCCCTAACTGACACTAACGGCTCATTAGTAATAAACTGACTCAAGCAGTTCCACCGACTAGGAGAAGTGCCCCTGCTGCCCTCTTTCTTCAAACTCTTGCTTAGCTTGTTGTAAATATCCATGCTTGGGAGAACAGAGGAGTAACTCCATGAGCCAAAACAGGGAATAATCAGTCTTAATCTGCTGGAATGAGCAACTGCTGAGAGACGGCGAGCAGCCCCGCTCGCCTTTCTGCTGCCGCTGGGAACCTGGGGGGCATCCGTGGCCCAGCAAAGCTCCCACCTCCACGCACGCTTGCCACGCCGTGCCGCATGTGTGCCCTTGAATAACACACAGGGAGAAAAGAGAACCTGAACATGGCCAGCCATGGGAATTTGGTGGCATTGTTTGCCGGCCAAGTGCTTATGAAGATGAATTAGATGGAGTTGGTAGACTGCGGCTATAGGAAAAGAGCAAGGTCATTTATTTCACACTACACCTATGGAAGTGTGAGACATGCTGAGCCGCAATAGTAAGAAACCAAGTTTGATGAGCTTTCATGATAGTGATTGATATCCCTGGAGGGGTTACAGGAATTGTATAAATTGTAGAAAATGGGCTCAGAAGGGATGTTGAGATGTAACATAATCCACCCCCCCTGCTGAGATGAATCAAGGGGTGAATTGCCCATAGACATATTGTCTGTAATTCTCTTGCTCTGCTCAGTGCCAGAGGAGTTCAGCAGCTTTCCAGTATCCAGTTGGAAAAACAGCTTTCTAAAAGGAATTGCAGAAAATTCAGGGCAGAGTAACAAGAATGATAAAAGGTCTAAAATACATCTGTAGCAGTCAGTCAGTCACTGCAAATGAATATAACCTGTTAATACCACTTACAGGTGAAAATATGTAGGCTGGGGTTCAAAGTACCTGACCTGATTTCCCCCCCTACACACCAGAAAATTATCCTCCCCATCATTATGCCTCACCGTGCCCAAACAGTTCCTCCTGTGTTGACCTGAGCCACTGCTCCAATGGCTCAGCCCCTTCCGATCCTTATTGATGGTTTCTGGGAAGACGAGGAGATGCTTTTTGCCCATCACTAAATGAGTGTGTGGTACCCTTACCACGGCACAACCATCACGACATTTCCAGTGCCCCCTGTTGCCCTACAGGAACAGAGTCAGTACCTCTCACTGGGGCTGGTTAAATGCATCATTTCCCTCCTTCGGGTAACTGGTCTGCAAGGGAACTTATCCTCAATGGTTATTCCAGAGCAAAGGATTGAGAGGTTTTGGGCAGGCTGCCAGTTTCTGCTGGGATGTGATGCTCATTACCACTTGCAAGGGAGGCGAGGGACCTTCCCATGGCAGTCCTCCCATGCCAGGCTCCTGCCGTGCTCTGCTTTCTGTGACCACTCTGAGCTAATGGAGGGTCCTCCTTGACTTTGACAACAGAGGACTTTGTGCCTCTGCTTATACAAACTGACGGTTCTTAAAAAGCCATGTGAGGTCTAATGCAGGAGGCTGGCAACATTGATTTTGCTTTTTTTGGAAAAACAAGCATCAAGTTATTTGCTCTTTATATCGACTCTCCTGCAGGATCTGTGATGAGATCCAGGCAGCCTGCACAGGACAGATACCTGTGCTGGGGAAGAGCCCAATCTCTTCCTGATGACACCTTGCACCATCGAGAGGCCACGCAAGGATGCAGACATGGGCTAAGTCCCACATCGCACAGGAGTCAACCGAGGCGATGTGGACACACTCACAGGCTCAGAAGACTTGAGATCAGACCTCCCATGCCACCACGTAAGCCTGCAGTGACTGCACGAGGGCACCTGAGAGCAGAAAGATTAAAAGCGATGCTGAGATGAGAAGAGTTTAATTGGGGATGAATGTGGCAGCAAAAGAAGGCAGTTCCTGTCACTGCTTACAGCCACAGTAGCCTTCACCAAGGACAAGACGGGCAGCAAACAGTGGTCCTGTCACAGGAAACCTTTCCTGGTCTTGCTCTGGATTTTGTTCTTGTTCTTAACCACTGAAGATTTTTTTTTTTTCAGTGAAAAAACAGGGGACAATAAGACTGTACGGTCATTATTTATCAAGCAATCACCTTACCTAAGGTGAAGGAGTCATTCTTATTTCCAGTCTAGCTTTGAACCAGCTAACGCTGGGACTCAAGCCTGCCCTTTCCACAATGTAAGGCAGTAACCCAGCTGCCGAAACACTGGCTATGCTGGGGCTGCTTGGGATTTAGCAAAATTCCTCCTGGGACCCAAACAACATTTCACAGGCAAAATTTCAGCAAAGTGAGTGCATTGCCACAGAAAATGCTGGCTCATTTCCTAAGTTCAGGTTAAAAAAAAAAAATATGCAACCCAGTCTAAACATCAATGCAACGCCATTAAAGCTATGTAACAAAAATAACTGGCCTGAAGACTCAGAGATTTAAATGAGACTAGAATAGGTCTTTAATTACTTCCATTTTTACTCTTTAGCAGCCTCAACAGGACTAAAATAGTTCCCTCCCTCCTCTTCCCACTGTGTCAGTAGGACAGAGCCATGCATGAGGATTCACACGCTCCCTAACGTTGTGCCTCCTTAGACACAACAATACCTCCATTGGCTTTCTCTCCCCTCCCACAGCAGGCATTCAGCGTGGATCAGCCCTATCACAGCCAAAACAAGAGGCACGCAGGTGGATTTCTTTTTTTGTCTCCACTCTGTCCCTTTTCTCCCTTCCTTTTTTCGGAGGAGATGCAGATGGCAGAGTCGCTCCCTTTGCTGTGTGCGAGCGTCTAGACAAAAAAAATTCCCCACAGCTTGTGCAATTTTCTGAGCTGCCTTCTGCTCACCTCCACCTCCTCATTTTCTTCTTTATCTGTTTTCCGTATTCTCCATGCTGCTATCAGTCCTGTGGAAATGAACACATCAAAGCCATAAGTAGTCGGTTTTTCACAGCTCCTGTGTCCTCTCTCCCCCCTCTTCCTTTAACATTAATATTAATAGCTACTGCACCTTTCTTCACTGTTGCTTTCTTCTTGATCCTCAAGGGAGTAAGTCTTTTCTTGAACTTTCTGCAACAGCGAACGCTTGTTTGAAGGAACGCTAGGGCATGCTGGGAAGCACAACACTGGTGATGCCTGTGATACAATATTGGGCCAAGCAGCGGAGATATTAAATGCTATTGTACTTATCGGAAGAGTCAAGCATGCTTTTATCCCTGCCACATATGGCTGGATTTTTTTTCCTTGTTGCTTTCCTAGCAAAAATAGCTTTTTAATCAGTCCAAAATCTCTAAGGAGAAGAAAAAAATAAATAACCTCTTTCCTATGCCCTCCTTGATGCTTTTCCACAGGGCTGCTGCCTGAGGAGCAAAGAAGCAAGTGCTGTTTCACGCCTGTTGTCAAACCACACACACACACGCAAATACACACTACAGGGACACACATCACCAGCATCCCCACCACTGCTATTATTTAAAGCACTGAGTTAACGAGCTATCCTGCCCTTCAAGGTTTGCCTGCCTGTTGCTAGTCCCTGGGGCTGAGAGCTGAACTTCTCGCGCATGTGTCAGCCCGGCTCTCGCATTTGTATTCTGTGATGCGGTTGCGTGTCTGGAGTGCTAGGAAGAAATCCCCCAGGTTTGATTTCACTTACACATGTATAATGGAAATATGGCAGCGCGCGGTGAGCATGACGTTTCTGCTCCGTGGGGGCTGCATGCAATCTGCGGTGAAGGTTGCTACTTAGGATCACAGTGGTGCCCGAAAGGCAGAGGGTGAATTTCTTGATGTCGTTGTCACAAGAAACAGGTACCGTGGTAATAATGAAACTCACTGTAACCCTCAAAGTGAGTTATTCCAAGCATGATTTCTGCCTGGACAGATGCAAAGGTTATTATTTGCTCCTGTCTTGACACTAGGCATCTGTTCCTTTTGAAAGCAAGGATTTCTTTAGTGTGCAGAAGCAGGAGGGATTGGGGCACTCAAATGAGACTCCCCTTACACTTCTTTTGCGACGTGCTGTAGCTGGACACAGCAAGGAGTAACCCCCTTCCCGCACTCCCCCAGAGCTGCTGCTGATGTGAAACCAATCGCTCTTACAGACGGTGGAGAGACCCCCATGAGCAGCAGCGGGTTTGCATCAGCTGGTAGAAGGACTGAGGGAGGTCAGAAGATGGACGGGCACTGGCTTTTAAGTTATCACCCCATCCTATCTTTTCCCTTTCCTTTTCCAGCAAAGCCTCGTGTAGGCTGACAGCCACAGACTAGCTGCCCTGTAGTCTCAGTGTATTCTGGGGAAATCTCCCCCACCCCAACTCCCAGCTGCAGGGCAGAAATGCGCCGTACTGGCACCATAGCTATCACTTGGGAAGAAAACTGGTGGGGGAGGAGAAGAACAATACACCGAGTTATGAATGGGAGAGAAACATCAAGGACTTGTGCAAAAGCCCACTGTAACCAAAGGAGCTGCAGATTGCAGAGACACAGGTCAGGCTCCCATTATAGCCTTTTTGGAGACCAGAAAGCCTCACACAAGAATAGCCCTGTGACCGGCAGTGCCAGTCTCAACCATTTTAGCTCCAACCAGCAGCACCACAAGACCCTAATAGAAGAATGGGAGATTGTTTGCCACAAGAGTCAGGAGAGTCATTAGTCCTAACAAACAAAAGGAGGTGGGGGGGATTTATTTGCTTGTCATAATCACCTGTTTTGTGGTTTAAAGCATGTGCAGCAGCTTCAGAATCTGATAGAGAAGCCTTGTGTTTGCAAACATGAAACCTAAACAAAGTTTCAGGCGGTGATCGGAGGATGCTTTTGAGATCTCTGCAGGAAACCTAATAGTAAAATTCAAATGAGGTCACATGCTTTGCTGCTTGTCTACAAGATTCTCCCAAAGGTCTCCCTGCTCCCCCAGCTTATGAGCCTAATTAACCCCCTGCACCTCGTTGCCAGGCATCGAATTTTAAGTAATTACGGGGATGTGTGGCTTCCTTACCAGCATGTCAAACTCTGCATGTCACACTTGGAGCACTGGTATTTGCCTTGCACTTCTTTGTTCAGTGTTGCAGGGGGTGGTCAGCTATCCACACATGCAAAACCTCAGCTGGAGGAATCGATTTACAGGCAGTCTTTAGACCAAGGGGAATAAAAATTCCCCTCGAGGGTCTTGCAGGTTTCTGTAGCACTCTGGAGCAGGACACTACAAGTCTGAGTTGTCCTTAGATGTTTTAAACTGCTTCACAGGCATTAACTATGCCCATTTCATACACACAATCCTACCTTAACCAGCTCCCCTGAGCAACGCGGATGGTGTGTGAGCTTTTCTGCATATTCAGCTGGCAAGGGACAGCCTGAGGAATCTACACTGCTCCCATAGCTTAACACATTCCTCATTAGACAGCCTGGATTGAAAGAATAAAAAACAGTAACCAGGAAAAAAATCTAGGAGCAGCCAGCAGAGCTCCAGGAATGGGACAGGAGCTTTGGCACAGGCTGCTACAGAGTTTGCCCGCTCTGCGCTTGCCTTTCCACTGCAGCAATGAATCCCTGGCTACCGTGCGACTTGGTAATGAGGAGAGGGCACCTTCACTCGCCCCACCGCTCTCTTAGACTCTGTCACACCCTGGTGTTCAAGGTTTTCATGGAGTGCGGAAGCCACAGAGTCAAATCTCCTCAGGTGGAGAAGGACTCCAAACCTTTGAATCCCACCTCCTGAGTGGGTGCTTCCACCACTAGATCAGCAGGCAAAATGGAGGCAGAAGTGTTTTAAGAGTCTCCAAATATATGACCTTAGTTTAAGAGATGTTTCAGACTCTGAGTCGCAGGGCAGAGAAGCCCAGATGACAATCTCACACACTCCTTTCTTGGTTTGCCTCTTGGTTGGCTTGGAGGACCCAGTGCTCAGCACATGAGATGTTGTAAATCACATGGTAAAGCACCTATTTTCCCCACCATTCATTACACAGGGAATAGAGGAGCTGCTAAGTAATTTACTGAATTTACACTAACTAACTCTAACGTACTGAATTTAAAACACTGTGAACTCCCAGAGCCGTGAGCAAACTTGGAGGAGCTGCAGTCTCAGCATCATCATACAATGCTGACATGAACCACTGTCTGTCAAAACTTCTTCCTCCACCTTAAGGAGTATTTAGGTCCCCCATATATAGCTGGGCATGGTATAATTTTTCATTTCAAGGGGAATCCCTAGATATTGGAAATCTACCCCGGCTGCTGTCAGAAAAAGGCATACGAAAATCTTTCACTGAATTGCATACTGCCTTGTACGGTGCAATCATTGCAGTAGCCTTCGTGACATCTATTTTGATTTAACTCCACTTTGCATTTTGTTCTCCCGTATATTGAGACAGCAGCAGATTTTTCTATGGCCAGTAATGGACTGTTAAAGAAAACAATCAAGTGTACTAGCACGATTTTCAAAATGATCAGGAATAAGCTGAATAAAAAGGATATCTTTCAGTGAAAAACTTAATAAATGGCATGCCAGTTTCTTTTTAACAGAGGACCAGGGCACAGATTCTGATGGTACACAAACTATGCAGATTCCTAAAGGTGAACATTACAGCAATTTGCTACATGCATATTAAGATGGCCTCTATGAACAGTTAGTGCTATTAAATGTTGACAGCCAGTCGCAGACATAAGTAACTATTCTAGGTGGTTTTAAACATTTTCCAAGAAGATATCACTGTCCTATTACATTCTGTTTACACCAGTTGATTAACCATTTATTTCAAGTACCTATTAGTCCTGTGACCTACTGAATAAAGCATTTGCCTTGAGTCAGGAGTTTGCATCCACAAATCTTACTTAGTGGGTGACTTTCCCTTTCTCTCATTCAGTTTCTGCAGATATAAACCAGGGATAATGATAATGACCTCCTTAGTAATGCCATTAGGGATTTACTAATAAGCTAATTATTATTGGGGAATAAAACTTTATGTGAGGAACCATTTATTAAAGCATCCCCATGGCTTATTCACAGTCCATAAGCGATTTATGAATGGAGCCTTAGAGAGAAGGTTGATGAAAAGTGCTCCAGTGCTAAAGCAGCAAAGATCCAAAGCTCATGGCCACATCTCCAGCAAATAGGTGTGTATCAAGACATAGACACACACAAATTCTCAGGAGTTCTTCATCTTTATGTCCCTCCTCAACTTTCCTCAGCTGCTGCTTCTGCTGAAGGAGGAGGACGTGGGGAGTACTTCTTTGGCCCTTTTGGTGCAAAAGTATGGAGTTCTTCCATGTTCAACACCGTCACCAAATGAGTGACAAACACTTCCCCTGCAGCTGTTTCTGCAGCGCTACACCCATGAGTAACAAGGGAAAGGATGAGGAGGAACTGTGCTTGGAACAAGGATATTGGATGCAGATGGAGGGAGCTCCCTCATATGGCCTGGAGCACACACCGGGAGCTTTTAGAACATGACAGTGGTAAAGAGTATACAAAAATCTTATCATCTCCCACCTTATTTTGCTGCTGCATGGACAATCTGAAATGTTAGTAATATATTTCTTCTTTCTTTTTCCCTTCTGCCTAGTAATCTCTTTCTCTATAGGCTCTCTTAGTCACACATGCCCATTTAAGCCTCTGCAGAGCACTTGGCTTGCCCAGCTGCAAAATTTGCTTGGATTGCAAAACTTTGAGACCTAACTGAGTGCCAAATGTGGCTCTTTGGCTCCTACCACCCCCTCAAATGAGGGGTTTAGCCTCCATGTTTACTTCTAAAAATGGGAAGTAATCACTGGAAATTACAGTAAGGTTGCAGGCTGAAAAACATGTGAGGCTGTTTTCTTCTACAGTTCAGCTTTTTGAACTGTCCAGAAAGGACTCTAAAGAGTGTCCAGTCACTCCTGGATATATGAACAATGACACATGGATATAGCAAATAAATAGAGAAGGGAGAACAGGTAAAGAGAAAATCATAATATGCCTTGGGTAATGACAACAGTAAATAAAATTCTTAGTCCCATGGCTACGCAAGATGTCTAAGGCCTGTTCTCAACCAAATCTCTTGCTCAACCGCAGTCTATCATTGACTATACCATACCCTAGATGACACTACTAGGAGGCTATTACATATGTTTGTGCATAGCAGGTCTCCTTAATATCATTCTAGGGACTTTCCAAAATGGTGAGTCTAGGCTGGATAAAGACAAGCAGTTACTGCGAAACAAATCCTGCTGAACTCCCCTTTCCTGTGCAAAAATATATTAAAAAATAATCCTATCTCTTCTTCCCTTGCATACAGTAATCTGTTCCTGTTTATTTAAGGGCAATCATGGTCGAGGGCTCCAGCTGAGAAAAAATTACATATAAAGCAGTGCCAACCACTACAGGATGTAGTTTCAAGTCATACAGGCTAAAGATGGTTGATACACAAGGAACAAGCTCTTGTAGTCAGATAACGGATATACAAATGTATGAAAGATGCTAGATCATAGGTTTCATCCATGTCTGTCTTGCAGCCAAAGATCAGGATCAAACTTCAGGTCAGAATGAGTGAAACAGGAGGTAGAAATCAAATGAAGTCAACGTTCTTATCTATTAAGTACTGAGTCAGGAACAACACTTTCTTAGCTGGAGCAGGATAAAAACATGTCAGGGGAAGAAGAAATCTGAGCCCAGTGAGGATCAGTCTGCACTCGGGGAGCTAAACCTTCCCACAGTCTTGATCCTGGCCTTTCTCTTCATAGCCAAAAACATTACCTTAAAATCTGTGCATTGAATCTTCACAAAGTGAAATCCATACCGTCGATCTGTAGGAATGATGAAGGTCTAGCATCAATGGAAAGTGGCTCAGATGAAACCATGATTCATGTCAAAGTTCATATGTATTGAATAGAAACCGACACTCAGCTTCACTGTAAAGCATCGGCCTTTCAAAGCGCGGTGGTATGAGAGGTGGCAAAGAGGGCCTGGCTTTTCACAGAGGCCATATCTTCAATTTGTTCAAAGCCAGGCAGACTGCTTAGAGGGAATGGCACTTTGAAGAGGAGGTGGTCGGGCAGCGTGCAGGTTAGCCGTGCAGTCACATGCGGAGTAACTTTTTCCCAGCGAAGGAAAGAAAGACTTGACTCTCCTTTCACTTACACCAGTGTAAATAACATGGACTGCGCAAGTCAGCGAAGAGAATCCAGCTTAGATGAGAGAAAGAACTAGTCCAGAGAGAGAAAATTTGTCATCCTGAAACTCTGCTCTGCAGGTGTTTCTGCTATTACAGATGTCTTGTACAAAGCCCCTAGCGGCATGTAATTAAAATCCAATTGGGCCTAAGTAAGGACTGTTGTAAGAAACACAACTGCCTTCTTCCTCAGCTCACTGATGTGGTGAGCTCTTGTTGCATTCTGTCAGGAGTCCCCGCAGCACTCATGGTAAATGACTGGGGAGGGACGCCTCATGCAAACTCACAAGACAAATGATATTAAAAAGTAAAAGTGAGAATGCAAACAGCTCGACTGGGACTTGAAAGAATAATAGCTGCACTGTGTGCTTTTCACTCACAGCTTAAGTTCTTATGGCTGAATGGCTGTTGGAAATACTAAGGGTTTGATTTGGCAAATCTCTCGCATGCAGAATCCCTGGGAGTTAGGACCACTCTGTCCTAACTGTGCTATTCTTACCTGCTCTTTTCACTGCATTTCTGCTTCCCTCTTACCATTGCAAGACTACAGACATACCAACAGCATATGTGGGCAAGCCCCAGCTGGCATCTTTTCCCCAAGATAGTTACTTACATGACTCAAAAACCTGGATGAAAGTGCAAATGCCCTAAAGCTAGAAATCTTACTCAGGTTCCCATTCAGGGCCCATTTCTCTTGAGAGAACTGGTTTTCTGTGCTTTGTAGTCTGGAAGCAGTTATGCGATGGTTTCTGCTTGAAGGTTTCCTTTTGGGAAATTACCTTTGGATAGCCGTGGCCTTAGTCATGCATTCCTTTGGCCATGCATAGTTTTCTTATGCTGTATTTACACTGTGCTATCCACGGTAAAGCTGGGGCCTCTGGTCTCTGCTGCAATACTCGACATTAATAATACTGAACTCTCAAATCAGTTGCTAGGAAGCTAGGGCTTCCACAGCTATTTGTGGTTATATCAGTAAGCCTTCAAGAACTGGGATAATCTCTCTGGCAGGGGCCAGGCACAGGGGATGTAAAGCATGACTCATTTGCTAAGGTAGCCCAGGGGATATACTGGATCCCAGCCTTCCTAAGCCTGCAGCAGGGTGAACACATTCTTCTGTACAGAACCCGGCAATCAATGTCGTTATATCTTACCACCAGATCTTCAAGAAATGCATGTCCAAAATCATTAGCAAAGCCTTCATCCTGCCACATTCCTCCCACTTGATTTGCTGTCCTCCACTGAGATATTCAGCTATGGTGATCAGGGAGATGGAGCTGAAAACCCACCCAGAGCCCTGTGCTGTGCAGATAGGCGGGATTGGCAGCGTGCATGTCCTCGCCCGTTCCATACTGACCTACCGCTGTGACGAAACCTTGCATCTCCAGCCCTTTTGGGTTTTGTAACTGAAGGGCCTCATTTCCCTATGGTGAGGGGATGATGTGGTACTAACAAAAGGTGTGAATAGCTATTCCCTAGGCTCTTCCAACCTGAACAGCCATCAGAGCTGTGTGTAGCTTTCTGGAAAATAGGCCCATCCTCCTGCCAGTGATGGTTATCCTCACTCCTCAACACTTTTTTCTGGTGTTTGGGGAGAGGCAGAATATTCCATACCCCCAGTTCCCCTTATTGGGACCAGCTCCACCCTTCAGGATCCAGTCTGCATGTTCTTGCACTCAGCTCAATGTCAGAATTGCCATCACCATTAGCAAACTCTGCACCAGATGGACACTGAGGCCTTTCCCACCCATTTTTGTGTGCTTACAAAATATCTCTATGCACTTAAAACTAGATTACCCTAGCCTTTCTTTTATTTAAAGACCAGATCTCAAGGCTTCTACCTGTGCTGACAAGATATCCTGTGCTAGTTTCAGAAGCACAGAAACTGTGCTGGTTTCAGGGGGACTCCTCTGTGCTAATGAATGTACCAGTATCTAGCTGAAGGTTTTTAGTCTTCAGAAATTGCCTGCAGCAAGGTCCCCGTGCTCTGTCCTTCCCATGATCCCCCCTCTCTGAAGGAGCGAAGCTGTCCTCTACCCATGGGATTCTGCTGCAATTCCTCCAGTCAAGAACACTTCTGCAAGAGAAGCTGGTCATGAAAGTCACCTTGTACACACACACTCTTTGTCATTTGCCACCATGTACCTCAGAATCCTGTCTTGTACGAAATCCAAAGTCCTAATTAACTTTAGGTTAAAGTCATAAAGGATTTTTTTTAAACTGGTGACTAAGCATTCATCAGAAAATGAAATGGTGTTGGGAGAAAGTGAGTGCAGGATCTACCCTTATTTTAAAATTCAATTAGCAGCCCAACCATGATGAACAGCCCTGTGGTTATGTAGATTTAGTAAAGTCATTAAGATCTCAGATTACATGTGGTGCTATTTCCCCTTACTCTCCCTTTTGCTGCCCCCAGCAATCCTGCCTGTTTTCAGCCTATCACAATACAAACAGAAACAAATCACCAGGGGTTAAACAGCCTAAATTGGATTACAGTCACACTGTTCAGAAAATAGAGTATTGCTGGTAATTGCATTCCATTGAATAAATATCTCTACATTAGTTTACATCACATTAGTATTCTGACAATGATTATTCTCATTGTAATTTCCCTGTCCAAGAATAAGTGTAACACAGAGCTCAGAATCTAAACAATTGATGTGTTCTGAGTGCTGGTATTTGTTTTAAAGATTAAACAGCATCCTGGTTGGACATTAATAAAATCTTAGATCAAAAAAATCCCAGACCCTTCTTCTTTCAATCTTGCTGAAGAGTTATGAGCAAATAACTCAAGGCCCAAACTTGTTCCTGCTGAAGTCAGTAGGAGTTCTGCTAATTTCTCTTGCTTCAGGACCCTCAAAATTTCTTTTATTTATATCACTGTAGCCTCCTAATTTTGCTGGTTCCAAAATATTTATGGGTAGTCTGTGATGCCTTCTTTGATGTCAAAGAATTCCAGTCTAAAATGGGGCTGGCACAGTTAGGAGTAAATTTTACCCTTGATCACTTCTCAGGTGTTTTATTCCAGCTTCTAGATAACAGCTTGTCTTAGTCAGAAGTCTCCATACCTCCCTCCCCACCAGGCAGCTTTACTGCGACCACTGACTGCAGTCTCCAAGCAGTTCACCGAGATGATCATCAACCACTTTGATTTTATTCAGTGCCTGCTTTTCTTCACCTTCCCAGGGAAAGAGACAATGCCCTGACAGGCAGATAAAAAAGGATATAAAACAATAAAGGTAAAGAGCAATTTAGCCAGGCACTTCTGTAAGCTTCATGGGGTCACCGGAGACACATCTCAAGTTTCTCAGTTTCTTTGTTCCTCCAGCTGACTTTGTCTCTGAGACCTGTGATGTTGCCCAGGGGAGTTTAAGGACCTCCGGCTCAGCGGGCTGGCTGTCTAGCAACCATGAGTGCCACCAGTGTTCACTGGCCAGCAGGTTCTGGTGTGGAGCTAAGAAGATAAAAGAAGGCAGGGGGAAACAGTGGCAGTTAGATAGACAGAAATACCACTTCATTCCCTGCTGTCAGGCTCAAGAACAGCCATACTACCCCACTGAGCACGTTTCTTCATGCAGCCCATAGTCCTCCCTAGAAAGAAATACTCAGTGGCTGGATATCTTACACTGGACATTTTTACTAATTATTCCTTTCCCTTGTCATAGGTCCAGTAATTAAAAATGCCACAGGAGAACTACACCATCCTTTTCTCTCAGCCATTGAGCAGCAGCACAAGTTGCAAAAGATGTGGAGATTCAATAGTACTGTGCGACTGTCCCAAGTGCCTATCTCATCTGCCATGTCAGAATGTTCTAGACATTGACATTTCCATGTTTCCAGGAGAATATCTTAGTGACGATGCCTTCTTATGGCAGTACTTTGCATGGAAAAAGGTTTTGGGAAGAGATGTCACCTTTCTTGCATAAAATAAACAAATTTGTGAGGGGAGAGGAAGAGGGGACTGACGTGAAAGAACAGAGGTGAGTGTGATGATCAAGACTAGCTGCACCTGTATAAGTATAAAGTTGAGAAACTGGTCATTGTTTACAATCTGAACATAATATTTGAATAAAGCTATCAATAATGGACAGCCGCTGGGAGGCAAAATCTACCATGGCTGGCATTTTCCAAAGAATTATGGGACCTTGGAGTCCAATTTCCACAGGCCTCCAGCCTGTAATCTTGTTGATAAATCACTTCCATATGTAGGACTTGATGCTAAACATTGAGAACAACCCACATTTTACTGCCAGTACCAAGTGCATAAGAGAGGAACAAAACACGCTACAAAAACTGTTATGAAGCTGGAAACTGGGAGCAGTACAGGGCTGCATGAAGACAAAATACAGCAAGGAGCCCAGCACTTCAGCTCTTTTCCTGGCAGCTGACACCATACATGCCAAAGACAGAAAGTGGCTGTAGGCAGTGGTGACTGTCTGAAAAACAGTCATGGGGCAGAGCGCCACGCAATCGCTCTCAGTAGTATCTTATTCTGGTGTCACTGGTGGAAAGATCTTGCAAAAATATTGCTATTTGTTGGCATCATGCGTGATCTGAGAAAGTCAGAGGGGAGAGGGATAGACAGAGGCCATTACAGTAGGCTCCATCCAGGCAGAGGCACCACAAGAGCCCTTTTGCGCTACAGAAACAGATCGTGGTGTTTGGAATCTGGTAGGCACAGGGAGGACTGGCCGAGAGGACTAAGGTCGATATGCTAATGGTGATGCTGCTGGAGGCACCAGCACCGCACCCTCGAACTTTTCAGAGCATGAATATCCATTATTTATTGCACATTTTTTTTGTAAGTACATCTCGAGCTCAAGCCAGGGACATGTAGTTGAGGCTGGGGGAAATGAGGATGGATCTGTTCTCCACAGTCATGGCTCTACCTTCTCCCAGGTCTCAAAAGAGATAAAGCAATCCCACAGCCTCTGTGAACAGCAGAAGACTCCTCTTTTCATTTAAGCAAAGGGCTGGATATCCCCTACTGAAGTAATTCCACCAATCTCCTTCTGCTGAAACCTAGCACAAGTCAGCCCAGTGATGATGATAAAAGCTGGGGCCATGCTTCCCAGAATAGGGGATAATGCAGCACTAATTCATCCTGGTTTTTAAAGGGGAGAGCTAATAACTTTGGTCAGGAATTTACAAAAAATGAACTTAGGGCACTGACCCAAGACACAGCAATTTGGAAGCTGGAGGAGAGATAAACAGAAGCTATTACATGGCAGCAGCATTTAACTATAGCGAGGATGCTGATATCTGACATCTGAGTCTTGGCTCAGTAGCTACAGATATCATAAAACCACCATGTGCAATTAGACACAATCTGTGATGTGTATTTCATAACAAGGCCAGAAGCACCACAGCACGGTTACTGGCTTCATTCACAAACTACAAGCACGATCTTTCCAGGTCACAATTAAGGTCATTGTCTAGCAACAGCAAAAAATCTTCTGTCTCCTGACAGGTATTTACAATCTTCCCAAGGCCGAGTTAATTAGTCAGATTTTATTTTGCTTATGACATTAACCTTGGGGGGAAAAAACAACACAGAAACAAAGTGGGAAAAAATTCCTCTTCCAGAAAAGCAAAACCCATAAATCTGATCATGGTGCATTTTTTATTAGTATGCAAAAATAAATCACATTCTAAATGTCTACTGAAACACGGCAGCTGTTTTGCCTATATGCATTTAAAGCAGCCTAAACCCCACGATATGTTACTGGTTAAGTACTGCTTTTCTTTTTTTCCACGCATTACAAATATAAAAATTTAGATCTGACCCCTCCTTCCCCAAAGCCGTTATTAAAATCACATGCAAAACTGATCCTACTGGAAGCACAATTTACTTGAAGCACCTTCACTCCACTTGGCTAAAGAATGTGCAATAATCCACATGCTGGTCTCTGCTTATAAGCCATTTCTAAGAAACAAATACCTTAATCTTAGCAACAACAGGGTTTGGTATTTCCAAGCAGAAGCTTTTAACAGAGAAAGCTTTTTGGAAAAGTTAAAACCTAAGTAATCAACTTTTCAAAGCCTCTTTTGTAGAATGAATAAGGCTAGCCTCAAGAAAGCTGGAGGACCCCAGACATGCATGGCACTCCGTGACTTCATTCCAGAATGGAAGATGCCACCCAGTTGCCCTTCCTCACAAGCACTGAATACAGCAGTACCAAAGAGACCCTATTGCTTGAGAGCCAAGCTCCCACCGTCTTGCTTACAAGAGTAGCACCTTCTCACAATCCTATTTAGATCAGTAAAGAATGGAGGCAACCTCTGGCCTTAAGGCATGCATTTATTTGGGATTCGTAATGCACATCTTTCATAAGACCTGATGCTGCAGTCATTTTAGTATGGTGTTGAGCTTGGGTTTTGGACTTCAGCCCATCAGTAGTAATATCTCAGACTTTTTAATGGGGAAGGGAATTCATGAAACCCTTGACCAGAAGAAGAGCATCACTGCTCAAGCCTGTCAGTCCCATCATGGGGCAGTGACAAGGTCCCCTGGGTACCACTGCAAAGTAACTAAGAGGGTGCTATTCATTATGGATATAGTGCACACACAGTCCTACGAAGTACATACAGCTGGGGGAGAATCAGGGAAGCAGTTTTGTGATTTGTCATCTGTTCAGATGACCCAGTATATCTGCAAGGATAAGAAAAATTATTTTCTCAGGCATCCATAGACAGAGAGGTTTCCAGGCAGAAAAGTGTTTCTGCCTTTGAAGTCCAGGAAAATCAGAACTTAAGTATTTAGGCAAGGAGAGCCTCAAGGGGTTTTATCTCTTCATGGAGTTTCAAATTGAGCAGAAGATTTTATCTAGTTCTTACTGAACCAGACTCCAGGATGGAGTTGAAAGAAGCTGTAAATTGGATTCACTGGATCTAGTAAGTGTTATTAATAAGCAGATCTACTGTGTCCTGTGAGAATCATAGAATCATAATTTGGGCTAAAAGAGACCTGCAGAGGTCATCTAATCCAACCCTCTGTACAAAGCAGGTCTACTTAGATCAGGTTGCTCTGGGATGTACCCAGTCCAGTCTTTAACACTTCCAAAGGCGGAGATTAGACAGCATCTCTGGGCAACTTATTCCAGTATTTGACCACCCTCTTGGTAAAAAAAATAAAATCTTAATATTTAAAATGGAATTTTCTAGATTCCAACTTGGGTTTGTTGGCTCTGTCACTGTCCTCCTCATGCTGGGGAGCACAAAACTGAAGCAGCACTCCAGATGCAATCTCACAAGTGCTGAACAGAGGGAAAGATCACTTCGCTGGACCTGCTGGCTACACTTTTATTAACAGAGCCCAGGATGCAGTTGGCCTCGGAAGGACATGCTTGAAATATGGCTATTATATGGCTTTAATTAGTCTGCACTGGAAACCTAGAACTGGCAATGTTTCCCTTCTACGCTTATAAAAGAAGGAGCAACCGAGACTCTAAAAGGACACCAATTGTTCAGAGTTCCTCATGGATGAAGAGTGAAATGAAAAAAAAAAAAAAAAGAAAAGGAGTGACGTTTCACAAGACTTGTGAATCTTGCGGAGTTTCATTAACACACAAAACTGTTCTGTGTGACACAGTCATGGAGGCACTTCTTTAGAGGATCCAAAATCAGACTAATTTCTCATTTTTCCTGTGGTAACCAAGCTACAGTTCATGATATCTTATCCTGAAGACATCACCTTCACTGGGGTTTTATTATTAGACCTTTGAACAAAGAAATGGCACAGACTGTAGGAATTGTTTTGCCTGATCTTCTACTCTATACTAACAAAATAACACTCTCCTGCTTCTGATCAGATACTTTTAGGGTCAGTAGACTGTAAATGTTAAAAAGGGAAAATACCCAGTAGAATTAAACCGTTGAATCAGTGCATCCCTGGAAGAGCACAATGCACACAGCTTCATTCATCTACCCTTAAAGTCACAGACTGGATTTAGTTTATAACAACAAATGAAGGACGTTTCAGGTGAAAAATGGGAATCTGCATCTTCCTCAGAGGAGTGTCTTTATATTGCTCGTTCTAATACAAAAGCTGCACTGCAAAATGGTTTTGCCTTGAAATCACATTGAATTTAAGGCAGTGGAGATTTAAGCTGATTGTTGCAGACACTTGCTACAGTAAGTGTTTTGGTCCCTTGGCATGGTGGCCTTGCTGCTTTCCAAAAAATAGAGTGTTCATATTTTCCCCTAGACATGATTTACCTTTACCCACAACTTTGCTCATGCTGTTATCTCCTTCATGTGGAATCATAAAACACTTAAATCAGAGCAAAAGAACACCATGCTGCACAGAAAGAGCCAAGAAAAGGGATTTGGTGTGGAGCTGACAACTTTAACATATACAGGGACTGTCTGAAATTAAGCGCTGCCTGTAAGCATGAGCGTCAAGCCCAGTCTGCAGCTGGTATCACATGTGAGGATGGAAAGCATCATCAAACTGCTTTGTGTGCTGCTGAGTTGAGACGGGTTCAGAGCCCTGCCCTGAGCCTCCCTCCTGTGCTCTGACAGCCGGCGGAGGAGGAGGAACAGGAATGGCCAAGGGGCTTCCCTGCAGCAGCTGACGTGATGGCGTCAGACTCCTGCCTAGCAGACAGCCCAGGGAAGGAAAGAGGGGAGGGAGGGAAAGGAAAAAAAACAAAAGGGAATGAAATAGCAATGAACAGCACATTGCTCATGCTGTCCTCTTTCCCCAGTTGGAATCAACCCACATAACCAGGCAGGAGAACATCTGTCTCCAGAAAGGCAAACGCATACAGCTGTCAGTTCTAACAGGTACTAAAGTCATTATTGTGAGCACACACATCATTATCTAGAGAGCACTTTATAAATCCAACCCAGCAGTGCCATCCAGCAGGCCAGAAGCTTCCTTGACAGTAGATTCTACTAGGAATATGATTTTCATCTAACTAGTTCACAGGATTGAAGGAATAACCATCTGCTCCTTGCTCTCTTCCCACAGGCACTAACAGAAAGGGCTTAGTGGAAGACAAGGGCAATACTGATGCTTTCTTAAACAAGAAGCGCAGTGGCATTTCCTCATACTGATGTGCTTTCTGCAAAGGGGCAGCAATTGTTTAACACAGCAGCCACCGTACCTGCTATTTGTCTACAAAGCTGAGCAGGTTGTCTCAAGGCGTGCGTTTCACCAAGGTAGAAAATGGTTCTTGGTTGCAGGCAGTAATGAACAAATCCATGGGAGTGACTTCAGCCTGCCAGGTTCGGCGGGTCCCCTGCAGCCTCCGAGGTCTCAGCGGCATCATTAGTGAGTTACGGGAGAGGGATGCTTGCAGCCAACTGAAAATCACCCCTGTGGAAGGTGTTCGGCATGCTGCAGGTAGTTTGCTGCACGTCGTTTCCAGAGGCAGGCCTGGGTAAGGAGTCAAGGACCTCCTTAGCACTGTGGACATCAGCAGGCTGATTCAAATTCGGCTACTCCTACTGCCTGGAAAAACATAGCACCTACCTAACGATTTTCCTCTCTGTCTCCATGGGCCTTGTTAGCAGGCACTCTGAGCACCTCAGGACCTTAATGGGGTTATTTATCTCTGCAGCACTTCAGTGCAACAGGTAGGAGTAGCTTCTATTCACAAACGAGACCAGAGGCCTGAAAACATAGATCCTCCCATTTCATTTCTTTAGAAGTCCGAATTCGTTGCTAAAGCACCCTCGGTGCTCTCAAGAGTGTCATACTGCTCTCACCCAACTTTGCTGGTGCCTCAGTCTGCTGGGGGGTGCGTGCAAAGCTGCCTCAGACCAATGCAACCTCCAGTCCACGAGCTTCACCGAGCCCTGCCCCAACGCTAACACCCCAGAGCAGATCCTTCAGCTCCCTGTTCCCTTCTTGTCTTGCTCAGCAAATCCCGGTCCCATAGGTGTACTCATACACCTGGGGCAGGTGCAGGTTCACTCTGTGCATCCATCTGTGGTGAGGGCTGTGGGTGATAAATGGGACACGAGGCTCATGAGAGCCCCATGCGGAAGGCAAGCTGTGGACCGTTCCCTTTCCACCTTCCACCCACACACTGCAAACCCAGTTAGCCCAAGGCCTTCCTCGGTGCAGGTGGCTGTGTACAAACCCCACAGCTGCTCGCCCTTCGGCACTGCAGCCTCAGCAATTGAGACCAGCAAGGGGATGAGTCCTGCTCTGCCAGATTTGGAACAGGTCCAGCAGAAAGCCCTAAACATGACCTTTGCAGGTGGTTTGAGGCTTTGTATCTCTGTTGCTTTCCATTGGCTTGGGAAGAAAAATATTAACCTGTTTCCCAATCTAATGGGTGAATGACAAGGTGGATTACCCACCCGACTCCTGCTCCTCTACCCTGCCACGGACCTGCAGAGATGGTTGTGGGGAGCAGCTGTGGCCAGTACTTCTGGGTCAAATCAGCAAGCATACAAAGACAAAGACAGCAGACCCCACAGATCCCCAGCTGTGTTATCACATTGTGGATGTGGATGTTCTGACACGATCAGCCTCATATTCTGGCACGGACACCACTGGCGCCACAGAAGGAGCCACTTTGCTCGGTGGTTCCTCTGTTCCTCCCCATTTAAAATGGAGGCATGAGCACATAGTCATAGAATCATAGAATCATAGAATGGTTTGGGTTGGAAGGGACCTTAAAGATCATCTAGTCCCACCCCCCCCTGCCATGGGTAGGGATACCTTCCACTAGATCAAGTTGCTCAAAGCCTCATCCAGCCTGGCCTTGAACACTTCCAGGGATGGGACTTCCACAACTTCTTTGGGTAACCTGTAGTCACATCACAGATTTGCTGGAAGGAGTGATGTGTTTACCTCACGTTACTTTTAATACTTAAATGTTTTATTAGCAGCATGGCAACGGCTAAAGACAAAACTCCCTCCCGTTACTAATGGCTTCTGCTTAGGTATTGCACACCAGGAGCAATCACCATAAGTTTCTCCACTGAACGCAGCAGTCCCACCCTTTCCTGGCTGCTGAAAGGACACGCTGTGCTACCAAGGCAGCCAGCAGTCCAGTGATGTGCTAAAAGACACATTAAAGGAGGAGTTTCAGGGGGAGAATCTCAGCATGAGAGAGAGATGAGAGATGCAAGGGACTAGTAGTTCTCATGCTGGAAAGATGCATGTGCTGTACCTCCTTCCTTGTTAAGTTATGTTTGAAATATAGTTGCTATTTTCTGGAAAAAAAACTGACTGCATTTTAATTAAGCTTTGCCTGCTGCTCAAGTCAGTTTGATAGCAATTCCTAAGAATCCAGGCCTCTACTGACATATGAATTACTTCATTTTCATTTGCTGGAATGCACCAATTAAAATCTCACGGTGGAAGAGCTTCTTCTGAGATACAGCTTGGATGCCTCAGTCAAAAACTCTGTGGCTTTGGCAATCTCAGCGATTTATTTTGCCACGGATCGCATTTAGTCTCAAATTACAATGTTGAAAGTAGTTAACAGAGCCATAAGCTTCCACCGAGTTTTAGAAAAGACAGTTTGCTGATGTGATAAACATGGCAGTTAGAATTTCCCCTCTCTGTTCTCAAGATGCAGGTGTCTCTCTGATGTGCAGCTCCCCTCACTTTCAGGTCTTGAATATATGGTGGGCCATGCTACACTGTATGGAATACAAAAGATCATACGTTCAGAAGCACCTCTTGTTGGTGTCATCAAAGGTTTACAGGCTAAATGCAGATAAAACCTTCCTCACACCAGAGGCTCATTATATCTCTCATGTTACGTCAAATATCATGAATCTCAAGTTTTAGAAATACCAAGACTCTCATGATACTTGTCAATATTTTGAGGTGTGTAAATTTTCTGGTTATCTGAATATTTCTCCTGGAGACGCAAGCAGAGCCAGCGAGTAGTGACAGCTCCATGCTTATTTCACACATAAGCCCAAACACAAGTCACAAACTAATTGTGCCCCTTCCTAGGTCACTTCATGAGGCCTGGTCCAACAGAGGTATCAGTATGGCTCTAACACAACAGAAGCCAAGAGGAGCTAATATCTAATAGCATCCGAGTTACACCAGTCATGCAGCATATGTGAGACCCAGAGGCCCAACGTCTTCCTGAGAAGACAGGAACAAAACTCTGCCATGAGCATGTCCTGAAAGCAAAACTTTCAGATCTTTCTGGTGGCTCTGTCTGAATACTCCTGATTAAGATATTGCATGATCATGAGACATCTGAATATTCATTAGAAACGACCTCAGAGCACTCTCATCCCCTTCCTGCATCTGATCTAAGAGCCGTTGTCATTCTTTTCTCTCTTTTCCCTGACTGACTGAATGGGTATTTAATGAGCCCATACAAAGCTGAACAGCTTCAGTGGGACAGAGAGAGCATGACTTGCTCAAAAATAGCCTACAGTCTGGTGGCTTTCAGTACTCTCCTGGGAGATATCGGTTCAAGTTCCTTCAGTGAGATGAGAGTCTTCAACCTTGGTCTTTCATACCCCAAGGAAGCAATCTGATATATTAATGCTTTTTATTAACTGACGTGGCACCATTTCCTCTTGTGTGAGAAACCGCCAATCTCATTAAAGCACTTAACCTTGGGAGAGTATTAGGCTGTGTAACATGAGTGAAAGGAAGCACCATTTTCCAACAGCTGCCTATGTCCTATTCCCCACCAGCTACATCAGACATGCCAGCTTTGATGAATCTCATTTTAGGTGGCATTCCTGGCTTTACAAGAACTTGGTGCCTGACTCAGGAATGCAGCTTCCACTGGAGGACAGAGGCAACAAATGAAATGTTACAATTCTGAATCCAAATTTCCTTCGTGGACTTAGCTATGGTTGTCATGGAAGGGCACCATCCATCAAGGAGCTCTGAGGTCACACATCTCCTTAATTAAGGGCATGATTGACTTCTACAGAACTCCATGGAAGAACTTCCACGGACTTCACCAGGAAGTGGTTTATTCCTCCGGTGCCCCTAATTCCACCATGGTGTTTAAGCACTCTAGTTTGCTAGGTCTATGATGCAGTAGAGTGCTTATATGCCAAATGGAGCATAGTTTATCTCAGTTCTCACAAAGCTCTACTGAAAAAAGAAATGGAAGCTATTAAATAATTCAAGGATGTCATAGCCATCAGCTGGCTGAATACCTGCGAAACACAACATGCTTACAGAACATGATACTAAACCTTATCTTACTCAGAAGCACTGCTTTCTAAGAAAAAATATAAATGTATAACAAGAAGACTTATTTCTTGTCATACTGGATATCTTTTAATAACAATAACAATGGGAACACAGCATTTCACATCCAAGTAAGGATAAATAGTTATTTCAAATCAACATCACCTTTTTAATCTCTGGGTGTAAGGTGGGTGTAAGGTTAAAGATAGCATTGGAGCAACAAGATGATATAGCACTGGGGCAACAAAGTATCTTCAACACCTAATTCTCAAAACTAGAGAGCTTAAGTTTAAAGCAACCAGAGCTAGCACTTCAAAGGTCCCTGCATTATGTCAGCTACATAGTCAAATAGACTAATAAAAGCACCTGCTCCATAGATGGTCCACAGTCTCTAAGCCAAGAGGTACAGTCCCTTCTGTGTTCTGTATACATCAATGGACTATATAGCCATGCAGCTTTGGGTTTCCAAAGATCCCTGCATCATGGTGGGTTTTTTGGCCTTAAAAGAGAAATTAATATTTAGAGAGTGTGTTATGGGCATTCAAAGTCTCAAGCATCTCAAATATCCTATGAACCACGTTGCAACCCACTAGAATGGTATTTTTATGATGTGAAACTGTAGATATGTGTTGCTGCACTCAATAATAGATTGAGAGCATATGGATGTGCAAACTCAGCTGGGAAAGTGTTGGAGGGCTGTGTAGAGCAGAGAGAGCCAGACCTCATGTAGATTCATCCCTGCTTCCTTGCAGTCTTTGCGGGGACTCAGATGGGGGAGTTGCCTGGAGTGGACCGGTCCCACAACCACACCTGGATTTTGTCTAGGGTGGAGTTTTCACTCCAAAAGAGAATCTACAAGGAACAAATACTTATGCAATCTGGACGAGCAAGTGACTGGGACCTGAGAGTGACCCCAGGGAGGTATCGTATTTAGTAGTGTGGACATCCCTGTTGACTTTCGGAAGTGTTCGAGCACAGCTGTAACTGCGGTATCCAGAGCATTCCCTCTGTGACATGTGCACAGTAGCCGAATACCTCAAAGTTGGATAACAAATGCCAGCACACTGAGCAACGAGTCACCGAATCGAGGAGCCTCCAACAGAAAGGTCAGAGGTGTGTCTTCAACTCTGCCCTGCTGTTTAGGTTCCAAGCTCAGCAGCTGCGCAACCGTTCCTTCCTCCACTCCAGATCCACAGGCTGGACTGTCTTTAGCAGATAAGCACCAAAGTAATTTTTTTCAAAAGCTATGCAAGAGGGCAATGCTCTCCTTAAAAGCATAGTCACCGAGATAGCATGTCACTGCCACCAGCCCCCATCCCTTGTGCCTGTGGAGTTTAGCTGCTTTGAGGCTTAGAAGTTAAGTACGCAGAAGTTTTAAGCATCATAATTTTAGGCAGCAGCCCAGGTGATATATAGGCACTGTAAGTCCTTTGTGGATTTTCCACCCAATGTCTTATCTGCAGGTGCAGTATGCCATTATGTATGTGTTTTATGACACAAAAATACTCACCCATGGTTTCTGATCCTAGAAAGCAGCAGATTGATCAGAGAATGTGGATTCTGAGGAGCAGTCATTGAAAGGAAACTCAGATCAAAGAGATCAAAGCAGCTGACAAGGTGCAGAAAATTAAGCACTGGGGTGAGTTGAAGCAGACAGGAAAAAATGAGAGAACAAGACAGAGAGCTGCAAATATGTTTGGACGTGCACGCACACACGAGTGACTCCTCTGGGCAATACTGAGTTTCTACTCCTGCACAGACACAACTTTCAACACATTGCAGCAGATTCAAAAGGAAATTGGCCTTCAACACAGGGCTGCCAAACCATTTTAGCCAAGAAATAAAACTGCTCCAAAGATAGTAAGGTATGGTGCTGAGACACACCTTCCAATACAAATGGGAGAACATGAAAAAGTCACTTCTATGTTCAGTCTAGCTCCTCCTTTTAGGATACTCTCACCTTTACACATGCCCATCCTTAATTACCGAACCAATTTCACAAAGCTCTGACTATGAAGCAGGACCCTCTTTTGTCCAACAGCAGCTATAAAGGAAATGAACTGTAGAGTGAAACAGGCAGTGCTGAAAAACAACATCTAAATTAAATACATTTTGGAGGTTTACTCAACCAGCCTTGGTCCAGTCCTGCGGCTGAAGTACATCTAGTTTAACTGAATGTGAAAAGAATGTGTCTGCACTGTTTGAAACCACACTGGGATGCAAACCGAAGTGTGTGTGTGTTGCAGAGGGGGTGGGTGTTTGGGAGATTCATTTCAAAAGCACACCCCTGAGGTGCTTTTCAGTTCTCTAAAATGCTCCCGTAGACAGAGGCAGCAGGTGAATTCAAAACAAAAAGATCCTGATCCAGCTGCCTGTCACCTGCTGCAGTGCTGAGCCTGTCTCCCTGCCCCACCGTCCCAGGCAGGGCACGGTGCACGTCTCCCCAGCCCCAGCAGCAGCTCCTCTCCCCACCCCGAAGGGCAGGTCTGTATTTGAAACCACAGAGGCGTATAATCTGATGGAAACGGCATTCTTTGAGTCCGTGGGCAGTGCCCAGCACCCTGGTAACACTACATTTGTTCCTTCATTCGCCGCTGTTTAGTGAATTCTCAAAACAGTGGTGTGCAGTTGGGTTTATAAATTACAAGACAACAGACAAAGGGAATACATGAGACAAAATTAAAGACATTACTCGTAGCTCTCATAAATTATCTCTGTAGCCTATTTTAACAGCATGGATTTACCAGTGCATGTTAAAATAGTACGAATAATAAACCCACCTAGTAGACTAACTAGACATTAATGAAAAAGCAGAATATTGTTTTGCGTTCTCCAAAACACAGAAATAAAAAATATTCCCACCAGTTCTGATAATGCCTTTCCAGGGGGAAAGAAACATAATCTTCTATATTGAAAAAGAGAGTGATCTCTCGGAGTCGGAAAGAAAAGAAATTAATAAAACTAATTACACGCTCCGCACATGGAGGAATCGGAGGCACCAAGTCAGCCCAGGAGAGCCGGGCTCTTTGATTTTGTTCGCTTTACAACTTCCCTGTTGTTGTCCGCGGCCCAAGGAGGCACCTCCTGGTGCCCCGGCGGGGGCTGCGCGGAGACGGGCTGAGGGCGGGCGCTTCCCCCGCGGGCAGCTCCGCGCCCCTCCGCGCCCGTGGGGGTGCAGCGGGGTGAGTCCCACGGCCCCGCGCCGAGGCTTTGCATCTCTGGGTGCTGTCCCGGGCAAACTCCGGCTCCCAATTACTCCCCCCCGACCAAACTGGCGGGTTGGGCTGCCTTATGGCACCGTTCCCTTAAAGGGGCCGCGTGGGAGCGTGTGTGTGCGAGTTTGTGTGCGAGTGTGTTGCACACCCGCTCCCGCTGCCAAGCGCCACGAAGAGCTTTGCAGCCGCCGCGCCGAGAGCCCTGCCGCCCGACCTCCGCTTGCAAATCACCCTCGGCGGGAAGCAAAGCGCTTGGCATGTAGGAGACTGGAGAGGGAAAAAGGTGCGGGGAGGAGGAAAGAGAGGGGAGAAGAAGGAGAGTGGGGGAGGAAAAAAAAAAGGGAAAAAAAAAAAAGAGCTGCCTCTTTAAATGCTGGGGGCTGAGCCCTCGCCGGGGCGTCCGCAGCCGGATCCAGCCTCCCTCCCCTTGGCCGTGCCTCTCCGGCGCTTGTTGCACAGCCCCAGCGCCGGCAGCGCGGCGCACGGGCGCTGCTGCTGCGCGGGGAGCGCGGAGCCGCGCCGGGCCGGGGCCATGATCCAGCCGCACTGCGCGCCCGCCCCCAGCAGCCGCGCCGCCGCCCGCTCGCCCTAGAGCCGCTCCCGGCGCCGCGCAGCCTTCCCCGCCGGGTAAGTTTGCAGCCGCCCGGTGCCGGGGGAGGGCTCGGGGGGAGGCGCACCCAGCCGGCAGCCCGGCCCGGCTCGGCTCGGCAGCGGGCAGGTGCGCGCCTGTGCGGCTCTCGGGGGGCGCAACTCGGCCGTCCCCAACTCGGACCTCCAGACCTCCCGCGGCTTTTGCAGCCCTCCTCTAACAGGTGACTCGGTGGCTGCCCGCTCCCCCGGCGGCTCCTGCGCCCTCCTCCTCCTCGCTGCCGCCTAACAGGTGGCGGTGCCGCCTCACCTTCCTCCGTGCAGGTAGGGGGGTCCGCACCCCCCTGCGGCCACCGCTGCCCCTCCCCGAGGGGCTCTCGCAGCCGCCGGGGGCTCTCGCAGGGGCTGCGTTGCAGCGGGGAGGGGGGGAAAGCCGTGCCCTGCCACCCCGCTGTTTCTCTGGAAGCCGCTCACCCCCCTGCCTGCCTTCATGGCCCCGCTGTGTGTCTGTCGTTGCAGTGGGCATGGGGAACCAGGTGGAGAAGCTGACCCATCTGAACTACAAGGAAGTTCCCACGGCCGACCCGACAGGTATGGACAGAGATGAAGGGCCCAGGATTGGGGTCTCCTACATCTTTTCAAATGACGATGATGAGCTGGAGCAGCAGCAGGATTCGGTGCATGACCTGGGGGGTGAGCACCCTGCCCTGCAGCCCTACGATCCCCAGCTGCATGAGGTGGAATGCTCGGTCTATTACCGGGACGAGTGTATTTACCAGAAGAGCTTTTCTGAGGACGCACTGCCGGAGGAGGGTGATGAAGGAGGTGGGGGGCATCTGAGCACCTACACCCCGGAGAACCTGCTGAATAGGTGCAAACCAGGTGACCTGGTGGAGTTTGTGTGCCAGGCCCAGTATCCGCACTGGGTGGTCTATGTCGGGGATTTTCAAGTTGTGCACCTGCATAGGCTGGAGGTGGTGAACAGCTTCCTCACCGATGCCAGCCAGGGCAGACGGGGCCGCATTGCCAACCAGCTGTACCGCTACAAACCCCTCAGCCCGGCCGTGGTGGTGCGCAACGCCCTGGAGCAGGTGGGTTGCAAGGACCGGGACTTGAGCTGGAGAAACTCTGAGTGTTTCGCTGCCTGGTGCCGGTATGGCAAGCGGGAGTTTAAAATCGGCGGGGAGTTGCGCATAGGCAAGCAGCCCTACCGATTGCAGATCCGGCTGGGTGACAAGCGCAGCCACACGCTGGAGTTTCAGAGCCTGGAGGATCTGATTATGGAGAAGAGGAGAAATGACCAGATTGGTAGGGCTGCTGTGATCCAGGAGCTCTCCAGCCACCTGCAGGCTGCAGAGGAGGAGGAAGAGGAGGAGGAAGACCATCATCATCATCCAGGTGCTCGGACTGCTGTGGAGTAGTAGCCCCAGCACCACCATGCTGCTTAGCCTGGGTGATGGGGATTAAAACTGAAGGCTGCGAAATTGAGCTGTTATAAGCCCTTTGGGCCCCTTCGGTGCAGCTTCATTCCAATCACATGTGAAAGGAAGGGGGAAAGCTGATTAAGTGTCTGTGCTTTAGTGCTTAACTCCTTCAGTGCTTGATGATAAAACCACTGACTTATTTGCAGAGGATAAAACTCAGGGCAACTCTACCCCTCTCCACTCCCACTTCTTTCCCTTCCTCTCTGCCCTCTTTATGCATAGCCTTTCCCTCAACCATCTGCCAGTAGGCCCGACACTACAAGATGCTAAATGCCTTTGACATCTGCTTATCAGCAGAAGTTAAGAGTATTTAATAAGGTTAAGAAGGAGCCAACAACTTTCAGGACATGACCAAGTAGCTCTGAGTGTGTGATTAGTTGGTAGCTGAGAAGCATGAGGATATTGTTTTCCCTTCTCTGCCCCTGTTTCTCTTCAGTTGTGGCTCCTGTTGGTATTGCAACAAGCTCCTTGCTTGCCTGATGCAAGCCTCCATGGATTGGTAGCCAGCCCCCTGGAAGGTGTAAGGGAGAAATCTCCACTAATTTTAATGAAATGAGTTTGATGTGCCTGGTGCTGCCTTAATTGATAGGAACTTGCAGGTGCGTGGGGGACCTCCTCCTCTGCTATCAGTGTGTGGCTTTGAGGACAGAAGATATATTTATTGCTGACAGGTCCCAGGGAAGGAGGAAGTCTGCAACGCCGATTAAGGAGTCTGCGCACTGGTGTGTGTTGGGACTCTTACAGGCAGATACCGAGCTATGCCAGTGCTTGTTACAGGCTGCTTGGCTTCCCTGAAAGCAAATGGCAGAGCTCTCGGTTATGTCTGTGGTGAACATCAAGGCAGCAGAAGCAGGTTGCTCATGTGCAAGAGTATGTGTTGAGTAAGCTGTCCCTTGAGAGGGTGGCCTCTTGGCTGGGTGCTCCTGGCCGTGACCATGTCACAGGTTCTGCACCGCAGTAAACACAGCTGTGATGGGAAGTGATGGGAGGGAGCACAAGCTGGAAGGCATTGCAGGCAAGGGTTTTGGGTGTTCCTTTTTTCCTTCCTTACCACAAAGCAATTTCCTCTTCATTAGGGATTTCTTGTTTCCTTTTTTGCTAATTTTTATGGTATGCAGCTGAGCTATAGCATTAGAGAAAAGGAGAGGACATGCTGCCAAAGTTGTTGCACAGGTCCCTCATTAAACAGGAGGGGAGGGGGAGTGTGGTGCTGCCTGCCTTGAATATTCCCTGAACTCTTTTTCAACTCTTGAACTCACACAGGCAGCACTGTCAGATCTTTGTCCTGGGATCTGAAGTGAGCAAACACTGATTTGGAGGCAGTTTCTAATGCAAAATTCCTTCCCGTTAAAGCACAATAGTGATGAGGTGAACTTGAAGATAAGCTTGAGTTCATTTAAATAATGGAAACTAACAGTGTGATGTAAACTTGAAGCGTAGTTAATACTGTCTTCCCTGCAGTTGTTTACAGTTATACCACAAATAGCAAAGTACTCCGTGTCCTTTCCACCCCTGAGACGAGAGCAAAGTTTGTTGTTTAAGAATAGGTAGATACTAGCTTTTGATTAGTTAAGACTATATGAAGCAACTTTGCCAATGTGATCCAAATAGATTGCGGTATTGTGTTTTCTGCCTAAAATACACAAGCTAGGAAAAAACGGTGAAAGACTACTTCATCCTCCCTTCAGGAGGAAAAATAACTTTTAGGGTTATACAAATACACCATACGCTGTTTCCTTAATGACTCCCATGCTCTCATTTTGGGCTGTGAAATACCCAAATCCAAAGGAGAGTTTAACACCAAGCTCCCTTAGAATGCTATAGCTCAGGTGTCTGCACTAAGTTTATTCTTTTTCTCCAATATGCAATTGAGTTATACTCAAATTACTGTGGTTGCCAAGCAGATGTGCAACCTCTGAGAGCATAACTACCCATAGCTAACTGTAATAGGGTTAATATGTGGATGTCTGCACACAGGTTTTATACAATGACTAGTAACCACTAAAAGCTGAATTGATCACTGAAATAGTCTGAAAAAGCGAAGGAGAATCTCTCTGTTGTACCGATTGATATGAGACAACTGAGATTATCTAGACCACGAGTAAATGTCTGGCTGTGGTTTCTTTCGTACCGAAACCTTGTACATAACAAAGTTTATTTCACTGTGTAATATAGGTATGTAAAATAATATTTTCTTACAGATATTTTTGAAAGTTAAAAAAAATATCCCTTCATAACCTTGCATTTGAAAATAAGTTGTTATGCACATTATTTTCCAGTCCTCTGAATGGGTTTATTTTTCATTAGTGATCTAAAGTATATTCTAGGTCATAAAGTATAGAAACTGCTATAAATGTCAAATATTAGGCATCTACAGGGTACTAAACAGTAAACTAGTTGTGAAAATATGTTTCCCTTGTGTCTGAAACATCAGAACTGTGACACTCCTTCTGAGATATCCTGCATAGTCTGGCTTTGTTTTCTATCCTTTTTTTCACTTTTTGTTTTCTAAAAAAAGGACCAAATCTGCCTGGGAATGGAGAGCAAAGCTTCTTTGACCAATTGAAATCGTGTCTTGTGCTGGTCTTGGTGCTTCTCTGTACCGGTCATGCCTTTAGGGATAAATTCCCACAGGTATAGGGCCTTAGCAAAGAATCCCGGAGCTTGCACTGCCTTGCTAGGACGGAGAGTGAAGGGGGGAGCTTGTCTCACAGCAAAGCGGTGTGGCATGCATTCTGCTGTGTTATAAAACCTATATGCTCCTGTGACACCTGAGATACAGGTGCTCACTTTTTAAAACATAAATATTTGGAATTCTTAAATTTCTCTGCAAGCTATGTTTGGGGATTTATTCTGTCTCCTGCTATTCCATTATGCGCAAAAGTAGAAGAGCGGTGGAAGCCTGGAATTTTTTTATTTAGTCTGGAAGAGGGCTACCTCTGTACGGGGATTTCTTATTCCAGCAGATAAAGGTGCAAATGTTGAATCTTTAACAGGCGGGTCCTTTTTCCCTACCTGTTGATTAGGAAGTGTTATTTAATAGGTGCTACTAAACACCACTGCAAACATTTCTAAGCAGTCTGTTTTTAAAGCCATGGACCCGTAATGAGCTGGATGTGAGAACAGAAATTGCTGTAGAAGCACATCACAACTGCTTAGTTTCTTGTCTTTGCTGTATTTCACTCAGTTACTGTCTGCAAACTAGGCTGGGATTTCTAGAGCTTGATTTTAAAGAAAAAGATCTCACAGGAAAACAGACTTCTTTGTGTATGTGTCTACTTCGAGGGGAAAAGAATAGATAAAAGTGCTCTTCTCTGCAGCTTCTTTAACGTACAGAAATTCAGGTGTGATCCTTCTGCAGCACTTCTGGTTCAGCAAAGGTCCTAAGCCTATACCGAAGCTTGAAGTCGTGAGTAGACCCTACCTTGAGCCACTTGAAAATCAGTAAGCCTATTCATGTGCTTGAAGTTAAGTGTATATTTACATTTCTTTGTGAATAAGGGCCTGGAATTTCAATCTGAGGTCTCTGGTGGGAGCGTGGAGGATCTGAGGTTGCATAATCACTGGGGGAGAACAAGTAGTGCTGTGAAAGCTGTTTCTCAAAGGGTCTGTTGTCCAAACAAGGCTCGTGGAATCCAGCCCAAACTTTGGCCTCAGTTTCCCCCGGCAAATCCAGGAGCTGCACTGATTCGGTGAGGGGCAGTTGTAAACTAAGCTGGTGATCGTGCTGCAGACTGTTATCTGGCATCCTTGTCTTTCTTGTCATGCTTGAACTTTCCCTTGCGTTTTTAACATGTAAAGTTAATATCATTTGTTTTAAAAGCCTTTTGATTGTACAAACACTTAATCATCTACATGAATTTACTCATTTGGGCATACCTACTGCTACTGATAGGATGACTGCTGTGAATATCATTATGCTTATGTTAAGGCTGGCAAGACTAAGCCCCAGATGTGTAAATGTAGCTCCAGCTAGGAAATGTAGATGAGCAGTCTTATTTCCCCAGAGTATTGGTGTGTTTGATGCAAATAATGTCTTGGAAAAGGCTTTATAGTAAAACCTACAATTATCCCTTGATTGAGTAATTTTAAAAACGCAACTTAGACATTCACCTTCCATGGCAGTGAACAAGGACATAAACTGAAGACTCTTTCAGGTTATCCCTGATTCTTTGTGAATGCAGAGTATCGATTACAGCAACTCTCTAGAGCTCACCTGGCCAACATAGTGGGCAGTTGCAGGGTCGGCAGGGAAAATACCCAAAAGCTAATTCAAAAACTGTATTTTCTTACTTGGAAAAATATATTCTTCAGACTGAAGGACCCTAGCCTATGGAAGTAAACTTTCAATTGTTTTATATAAATGAAACCCTAGGCAAACTTCTTAAATTTTCTTCATTTAAATTCAATATTCCACTCTCAGTACTAAAATACGTAATATTATGTGATGAATATATTTCAGATTTTGAATGTAATGGTGGTTTTCTTTTCCTCTTCTCCTTTGGTTAAGTTTTACCAAAGGTCTGTCCTTGGGTGTGTGAAGTGTGTTGTCGAGTGGTTTCCCACCTGTGCTTTTCTGACAATTAACAGCACCAACCATAATTTTAACAGCCATGTAGGAACAAATATTTTTTTGAAAGCAAAATCTTAATTTTATATAACAGATCAGAGACTAGTAACTAAGTAGAGCTAGGAAATACATTGTTTCCAACAGCAGTTTCTATTTGTAAGAAATCTACTGTTAATTGAGTATGTGTTGACTACTCTTATAAATCAATGTGCAGTGATAAGGCCAGGTGTCTTGTATAATGGGCTTAGACTTTCAGATTAGATTTTTTTTTTTTAACTGTGGATGGGAAGAAATCTGGGTGACTTCAAACACTGGTGGTTTAGATGGTTCTTTTGCATTAATATTGAATTAGAAGCTTTCTTTAAATACACACTTGAAATTCCTGACATTGTAACACTTCATGGAATCATCCACATTAACAAGTGTATTCACAAAATATGATTTTTTTTTGCACCATGAGCATTTTCTGTAAGCTGTCTTTTTGTCAGTAAATGTTGAATTGTTAGTGCAAATATCTTCTTTTCCTGAGAAAGAAGTACAGATCATTGATTGTACCATTTCCTTCAAAATGAAGGGCATTGCATAGTAACTAAAAAGAAATAAAAGATTTATAGTATCTTTTACAACCTTTCTTTCTTTTCTTTGTTTTTTTGAATGGCGTGTCTTTTCCCCAGCTTTTTGGAAAATTAGTGATTTCTCATGATGGATGCATCAGACACAAAACAATCAATGTTTTCACTGACTTAATGTGTCAGATCAAAATCTAACTCTTTGGTTGTGTTCTTGCTCCAAAGAAAGAGGAAGAATAATCTCTGCACAAGGCCAGACCATCAGCTGCTTAATAGGCAATAGCTGTATTAAATCTGATGAGAATCTGGCCCATAATTTAATTTTAAAAGTGGAAAATGAATTCAGCAGAAGATCATATAGTATTAGTTGGCACCCGGGCTGGGCTTGTCTGCCAGCAGCTGCTAAAGGAACAGATGTAGTGTCTGCGAGAGGGAGAAATGAGAGAACATCAGAACTCACGGGGAGTTTTTGGAAAATCTGTACAACTGTTCAGTTTGTGTGATGTTTTGTCTTGTGGAAGCTCGGGGGATGGAGTGGGATCTGTGTTCTACCTGCACCGGGCGCAGGGACGTTTCTTACTGAAGGTGATGAGGGTCGTTCATTGTAGGAAGATGATGTACCCATAGGGTAATGGTTCTTAATTCATCAAAGCCTTCCCACTGTGTGCACATCCAGGATGACAAAAACAGCGATACAACAAACAAACCGTACTTCTCCCTGAGATCCTGACCAGAAAGAGCTATCGGAATCTCACACAAAAGCACAGAGTCAGCTCAAGCAAGAATACTTTGGGTGAAACCATCCTGAGGAAATTTAGCTGGAACAAGATGACTGGAGTACCAGTGGAGATCTTAGCTCTTCTGTGGGTTGCAGCTGTCCTTGACAGCCTTCTCACAGGTGTGACAGACTGAGACAAATTCTTGTAACAGAGACAGCAGCTTTTAAGTCTCAGGGCCACAGGTGGGATTCCACCATAACATTTAATTTCTAGCTCTGGCATGGACTTAGGTGACTTTGAACAAGATGTATGAGGCACCCAGCTGTGCGCTATGTAGCTGCAAGAGTGCCTGAATTTTCAGGTGTCTGATATTAGGTCTGAAGAAGAACATGAAGAACCAAAAATGTGAGTTGGGTGCCTGAACCAATACCTGAAGATCCCTGCTCAGCTGCCACCTAGCACTGGAGGCTGCTGAACTCTGAAGCTTGATTTTTTTTTTTTTTTTTTTTTCCTTTTTCTTCCTTCTTTATTTATTTACCATAGTGTTTCCAGAATCTTGAGGCCTCCTCACAGAGGCCACCCTGCAGCCCCTCTGTTGCCAACACCTGGGCACGGACACCCTGTACGGTCCCTCAGGAGCCTGGGCTGAGAGATGCCCTGATATCGCAGGGACAGTTGCTCCAGCGGGTGTGGGGGACCGTGTCCTGTGGCATGTCACCACCATTGCTGAGTATCTCTATATGTTGTTCTCAGCGGTTTCTGGCCCCTCTTGTGCAAACTGCTGCATCTGTTGGCCGCACGCTGCTAGCTGTATGCCAGGCCCAGCAGTTACATAGACCTCTCCCTGACACCTGCTGAAAGGGTGCTTGACCCTCCTGGTGAGGAGTCAGATGGAAATGAAGAACTCAGAGCACCCTTTGGTAAGGAAGAGCTGGCAGAGCTTGTTAGAATGGTTTGGAGCTTGCTAGAAACTCATGTCAAACGGTCAATGAGGCTCATTCGTCTCACTCTGGGTCACCAAGGACTGTGGTCAGTCCCTGTGCTGGAACCAGGATTTGTTGCTCATATCGAGTTCATCAGCGGAAATTAACTGGGACTGTTAAGAACCAAGTTAACTGAGGATCATATAAACGTCTCGGCTCTCTCTGCTTTTTCCTTGCTCCTGAGCTTCTTCCATCTTGTCCTATTCAGAACAAGCATTCTGAGACAAGCTCTGCTCTTTCTGTACAGTAGCTGGTGCAATGAGGTCTCAAGGTGTTTACATAGTATTAATCAAGTCAATCACCAGAGGGCAGAGGAAATGGAATGAGGATGTCCTGGACCATGAAATAGAAGATTCGCATCCCTGGAAAAGGTTTAATTGAGCAAAACAGGTACACAAGTGTACCTGGCTCACCACAGAAATTGCACAGAGGAAGATGAGCCTCTAGAGAGAAGGATCAAGGCACCCTGACAGCACACAGAGAAATGTGTGCAGTGCTTATGTAAATCGTGTCTGTGGAGAATAGGCCTCCATACACAGCTCGTCCAGCTCCCATAGAAGGAGCTGGCAGCACTCTTCTTTGCAGTGCTTTCACTAGAGCTGTTGGTCATGTCCAATGGGGAAAAGGTGCTCTGCTGGGAACCCCAGCACTGTGTACACAGTGAGGAGCATATCCTTGAGACCCAAAGGTGTTACTTTATGGAAACATCTTTGATGCTGTGTTTTTTCCTCTGTTTTCTGTGCTCTTGTTCCTCAGCTCCTCAAGAAAGCAATGCACCTATGAAAGGGATGTGCAGAAGAGGGAAATGTACAGTTGTGGGGCAGACTGGTGTGCACACCTAGCCATGGTGTTCTGTGCTACAACCCATCTCCTGGAGCTGGGTTCTTCAGCCCTCACTGCAAACTGAAGAAATGAGATACCCATGGCCAGGCTTGCAGATAAGTGGGCAGCTTAAGTGTTTGCCTGGAAAGTGGTTTTCAAACCTCTGCTCTGCCTAATCCAGAGCATGGTCTTGAATATAGAACTTGAGCAAATTCTCTAACCAGCACTTAGGGCCAGAGCCATTTGTATTCTCTGGATCAGTGAATATTTGACCCATCATATCAAATCCCCAGCAGGGACCAAGAAACCTCCACCTTCAAGTAGCTGGCAGTCTTGCAGTTACAGTGTTCTCTGGAGGAGTGGGACACCAAGGCTTCAGCTTTTCCAGCAATTCAGGATTTTCCATGACAGTGACAGGCCTTATCTCTTCCATAGGATATGCACAGCACCACAGCTCTAAGTAAGCCAAGGAGACCAAGTCCCATGGTGGACTGTCAGGCTCAAACGGTCTCTGTTGTATCTGCTTGAGCTACGTTTTCAAGAGGCAGAAGTGCCCACAGCTCCTGGGCATGCACACATGCATGCAAGATGGTGTTTGGAGGTTTGGGCCAGATTTTCTAGGCCCGGGAAGCCTAGGATTTAGCCACCTTAAATGTCAGTGGACCAGACTTTTGTTGGTTTTACCATTATTATTACGACCTACAGATATGATTAAAAGACATACACAACTATTAACAAAGTATTTTCTGATTATCGCTAAGGATAAAATAGTTTATTCTTTCCACGCACAGCTCTGCATTTGCCCACCTTCCGTAGGCCCTAATGCAGGTTTATGTGTTTACAGCCCTTGTGTGCCCAGATGCATCTCAGATCCCCAAGTCTAATGAGTTCCCATCACATGAATTAATTATACTACAAAGCACAGGAAAGAAAGCCATTAAATCTTAAATTAAGTTATTAAATTAAAATATTACTGCAGAAATTCAATAGCAGCCTGTAGCCCGTGGGAAGTGACTCTGCAGGGAGAAACACCATTTGCAGGTGAGGTGGCACTCGGAGCACCTGATCGTATTCATGGGGAGGAGGTGCTGACCCCTGCAGAGAAGCTGCAATTATAATGAGTTTCTTATCCAGGAAAAAGCAGTTATCCCAATGCATGTGTGATGGAAGCTGAGGTACTAAGAAAGATGCTAGCAGGATATAAATAATGAGGTGGTACATGGCCGCGTGTTGGAACTGAGCCGCTAGAGCAAGACAACGGCAAAGGCAAAAGCTTAATTTACATTGCGCAATTCCTGTGGGAAAGGGGATGGGAGGATAATGCCACATGGAAAGCTGATTCCTCAACTTGTAGAGAGTAACATAACTCTGTAGCCCTGCTTGTCTTTGTTCAGAGCCGGAACAAGCAGAGTTGAATTACTGCAGAGGTCTAACCCTAGGTGCAAGGCTAGATTCCAGCTGAACGTGCTCCCAAAGTCTAAACGTAAAAAGGCCATTTCTGGATTCACATAACTAAACCCATGCTGAGAAAGGGAAGAAGCTGCTGAATGCATGGGCATAGATTCATCAAAGAATTTAATCAATGTCCCACTGAAAAGGGATTTGAACTTATGCATGACTGCTCTGATAGTCTGAGACTATCAGAGTATATATTATTTGATATTTTATGGTGGTTTCCTGTTACCATGCAAGGCATAACTCATATTTCTAATTAAACATTTTAATATAACACAGCTTGTAAGTGTCTCATGGTACAGCCTAGTAAAGACACAAGATGGGGTTTTAAAAAGGAGCAGTGATTTTTTAACCACCAACGCCAATGCTTTTCAACACGATTCTGCTCTGCCCTTCCCCCCTGCTGCAAAACTTATGGCAAGAATTCCTAACAGGAACATTGGTCAATTTATACATCATTGTACAGCAGTGTGTTTTGTGACAGGTTTGCTTAAATATCTTTCACTGAGATAAAGGAGTTGCAAAGAAAAATGGCACTATTGTGAATTTCCCCTGTTTTGTAACTCTATACAGCCAGATTACAGATTGCTGAAATGCTTTACTGCTTTGATTAAAGGACAAAGAATTAAGTAAACTTCTCTGCTGATTTCAATGGCGGAAAATAGTCACTAATAATCACCTTTCATTTTAAAGCACATTATTCTATTAACTGGCCTGGCCTCGCACAAGCTAAATCTAAAGCCCTGTGAAATCAAAAGGAGACTTTCCATTGACAATTGATCGGGGGCGTATTGTGTGTAGCTGATCATTGGTGAACTGCAGCAGAGGAAAGAGTGACTTTTTTGAAATCAGATGGCAGCTAATGCCTTGTAACTACTCCAAGCAATATTGCGTATATTATATGCAATACCCTTATAACAAATTGGCTGAGTGAGAGCACTGGGCTTCTTGCTAACTGAAAGGCTGAGTTTTTTTGAAGTCTCTGATGAGCTCCTCCCTGACCATGATAAAAAGGGACATCTCTTCACAGCCTGCATTAGAAACCAGATATCCCATGCAGTCACATTTATAGACCATAGCTTTCCATAATGAATGTAACATATTTAATGTTCCAGTTGTCCCATAATGTGCCATAATGAGGAATGAAGAGCTGGGGCTGGGAGGCGGCCATGGCCACCAAGTGACCCCAACACCCTTGGGACATCATGGGTTTGATCTTTCTAGGCATCTGCTTAGAAAGGAAAAGTATTCCTTTAGCTCGCAACCAAAGTGCTCCCAGACACTGAGGAATTAAAATAAGCCCTCTGTTCTCCTTTCAATTACGGCTTTTCCTAGATTCATAGCTAATTGCTCTGACCAGCAGTTTTCCTCAGGGAATCATTATTAGGTCTCCCTTAGCCTCTTTTTTCAGTCACTTCCTCTGCCCTGAGCTGGTGGTTTCTGCACCTTGAAAAGGTCTATCCGCAGGCTTTGCTTTGGCTCAGCAGCTTCCACCTTCTTCTCTCGGGGCAACAGCAGGGTTAACTCACAGCTCAGTAGCTCTGACAGAACTATTGGAAGAGTAGCATTGTTGCTGGAATAAAAGCATTATGAAAAAAAAAGGTCTTCAAATAATAGAGAGATTATCAGAATGTCTCACTCTATTCACTTTTAACAACTTCTACATGCAGACCAAGAATATTTCTTTGCTGTTCTCTAGGGCTCTTTCACCCATAAGAGTCATGAATCCGCAGCACACAGCCCCTCTTCAGAGTCAGCTGGTCTTGCTATAAAGCTTCTAGTCCTCCCTGTCAAATGCTCAAGCCTCACTGCCCAAGCTGCAGAAGGCAAAGGCAGGGACTGGGAGAATGAAGAGCTGCCCACTGTAGGAGAAGATCAGGTTCAAGACCATCTAAGGAACCTGAAGGTGCACAACCTGAAGTCCATAGGACCCGACGAGATCCATCCGTGGGTCCTGAGGGAACTGGCGGGTGAAGTTGCTAAGTCACTATCCATCATATCTGAGAAGTCGTGACAATCCGGTGAAGTTCCCACTGACTGGAAAAGGGGAAACATAACCCCCATTTTTAAAAAGGGAAAAAAGGAAGACCAGGGAACTACAGGCCAGTCAGTCTCACCTCAGTGAAACATGGGAACGGCTACAGATGTTGTCTATCTGGACTTCTGTAAGGCCTTTGACACGGTCCCCCACAACATCCTTCTCTCTAAATTGGAGATGTATGGATTTGATGGGTGGACTGTCCAGTGGGTGAGGAATTGGTTGGATGGTCGCATCCAGAGGGTAGTGGTCAATGGCTCAATGTCCAGATGGAGATCGGTGACAAGTGGTGTCCCGCAGGGGTCCATACTGGGACCAGTACTGTTTAATATATTCATCAATGACAGAGAGAGTGAGATCGAGTGCATGCTCAGAAAGTTTGCAGATGGCACCAAGCTGAGTGGTGCGGTTGACACGCCTGAGGGACGGGAGGCCATCCAGAGGGACCTGGACAAGCTCAAGAAGTGAGCCCGTGCGAACCTCATGAGGTTCAACAAGGCCAAGTGCAAGGCCCTGCACCTGGGTCGGTCAACCCCTGGTACCAATACAGGCTGGGGGATGAAGGGATTAAGAGCAGCCCTGCCAAAAAGGACTTGGGGGTACTGGTGGATGAAAAGCTGGACATGAGCTGGCAATGTGTGCTCACAGCCCAGAAGGCCAACCGTGTCCTGGGCTGCATCAGAAGAAGTGTGGCCAGCAGGCCAAGGGAGGTGATTCTGCCCCTCTACTCTGCTCTGGTGAGACCCCATCTGGAGTTCTGCATCCAGCTCTGGAACCGTCAGCACAAGAAAGACCTGTTGGAGCGGGTCCAGAGGAGGGCCACGAAAATGATCAGGGGGATGGAACACCTCTCCCATGAAGAAAGGCTGAGAGAGTTGGAGTTATTCAGCCTGGAGAAGAGAAGGCTTCGGTGCAGCCTTTCAGTACTTAAAGGGGGCTTATATGAAAGATGGTGACAAACTTTTTAGCAGGGCCTGTTGCGATAGGACAAGGGGGAATGGTTTTAAACTAAAAGAGGGTAGATTTAGACTAGATATAAGGAAGAAATTTTTTATGACGGTGGTGAAACACTGGACCAGGTTGCCCAGAGAGGTGGTAGATGCCCCATCCCTGGAAACATTCAAGGTCAGGTTGGACGGGGCTCTGAGCAACCTGACCTAGTTTAAGATGTCCCTGCCCATGGCAGGAGGGTTGGACTAGATAACCTTTACAGGTCCCTTCCAGCCCAAACCATTCTATGATTCTGTGATCTCTCCCTGCCACCTTCTTGAACTGCATCAAATCGATATAGGGTATTTCCTCTAGAACTGAAGTTTCTGAAGTCTAGGAAACTGCAATTCCTTTAGTGAATGTACTTCCTTGTCTGATCCATTTAATGGGGAATACAATTGGTAGCAGAACCTGCAGGAGATATATAAATTCATAATATTGATGAACAGTCTGTGAATGCTGCAGATGCCCACAGCATCTGTCCCTTTGCCATCTGATAGACCTTGAAGAATCCATGACATTGCAACTGTCACAGGTGCTCCCATGATGAATATTTTTAGCCTGATTTTTTAGAGGTATGAGGCTAAGCCACTCTGACGAGTGGAGCTGCTGTTGTATGTGTGCTCTGCCTGGGATTTCAGCTCCGCTTTTAGGAGTGGGCTAGATGAGGAATCACCACCCAGCACAAGCACTTACCTTGCTCACTGCTGAACTGGGCACTCTCAGCTCTACAGTCTTGCGGGTTCCTCCGCACAGATACCATTCCTTGGGCAAGGGGATCTGTGCCAGCATCCTACTCCTGCACCCTTCCTGTGTGAAGTAGTGATTCTTGTTAGCTGCTACTTCATATTCCTAGAATAGACTGTAGTTAAGATGACCATGAAGAACACTTTAAGAGTTCTTTTCTTCCCATGAGAAATTGTCATTGAGATTATAAACACCTCTTGAAGATACTTGCAGAAATGTGCCACAGGGAAACAACAGATGATAACGTCTCAAAGCAGCTGTGTCATCTGTGTCAAGATCTTCAAAGCACAAGATGTCCTTTCTCAGCCTTTTGGACTGCTTTGTTCCAGAGAAGGTAAGGGGTTGAAAGAAGTTTTCTGCAAGCTTTTGATGGCCTATTAAAGAATCCTCTGGTTTTGTCTTTAAGTAGCTGACATATCTCAATGTATTAAGCTGGTGAACACTGATTTTGGCCTGGTAACATGTAACTTTACATTGCACTAAAAATTAAGCTTTTTCTAATACAAATCAAGAAGCTAACTGAATTTGGTCATTTTTGTTGCAGGAGAGTACTTCATGAGCCTAATGTTAGGCAGGCAAATGATACGCCTGGTCTGACAGGGTTCCCTATCTATGAAAAAGGACAGACTTCTCTCAGAATGAATCCAATCACCCAAGTGAGGGTCCCTCAAAGCCAGTCTGTCTTTAGAGGCTTCAACCAGAAACAACCCTTTGTTTGCTAGACCTCAACTTCTTACCCAAATAAAAGCCATCGCGCAGACATGGTGAGCCCTTACTCAGGAAAATTTTCACATGATTCTAACACGGTGTCATTTAATAAACTAGGATCACATCTACTCATAAAATCATAAGTAAACTGCAAAAAGCAAAGACAACAGTAGGGGAAATTAGAGCTTGACAACAAGGTTCATAAATGAAGTTTGCCAGGGCTGGATTTTTCTCTCTCTCCCATATAATGAGATCAGAGACCTCCATATTCTCTTCTGAATCAGGGATTTAAGCACACAAATGGCCTATGTGTCTTCTAGGTGATTTCTGTTTCCTGTTACACCACTCTGCTTCCCTCAAAACAAAATGGAACATTTCTACCTTGTCTGCTAATTAAGGGTAAAGATGTCTGAATTTCTTTATTAATACAAATTTTAATGTGCTCATTGAATGGAATATATTATGCTTCCACTTGCTTCTGAGCTTGCCAGACAGATTTTGCTATATTTGTACTGTGATCTCTTCTGCTCCTCTACAGATGAGAAGGAAAGGCCTGGCCTATTGCTTATACAGAACATCAGTTTGTCAAGCATTTTGTGCATCCCCCAGGATTAGTGGAGCTATGAAATTGTATCATTATCATTGCCTGCTGCATTACTGAACCACCAGGCAGGGCCTGAAAGAATATGCATGCATGTTTGTGCAATGACATTTTTAAGCCACGGTTTGCCTTTTCATTTCTTTACTTCCTGCATACTAATCCAGCCCCAAAGTATTCCAGGCTGGTGCCCAGAACCAGAATTTCCTTCTCTGTTTTAAGAAAGGATTTTTTCAGGTATTCGAGCTATTTCACCCAGGCCCATTATTTACAGATAGGAGAACTGTTGCTTTTTGCTTAGCCACATTTACAACTTCTGAAGAGAGAGGCAGACTTGCAGACTGCTGTGAAGAGATTTGGGTTTCAACCTTTGTCTCCACAGCATGCCTGTGAAAAACAGGCCGCTTGTAGCCACAGAATTCAGCTCTGCAAACACTGAAACGTGCCCATAAAGATAAAGTGCAACAGCGGTAGCGGAGTCATGGCTTTGCAGTATCAAGGTCTTACTTAAAAATGTGGGTAGGCCTGGAAGCGCTTCATTTTAGGCAAATTTAATTTTTCTACTTAGTTACAGCAAAACAAATTTCAGAGCTAAGTAAGCACTAACCCGACGGGACATTCGTAAGCCCGTTAGAGAGGGAAGTGAGCTTGAAAGAACACCCTTTGACATTCTGCGGAAGTTACGGCGCCTCTGTAAGCCTACACCTTAAAAAATGCTCCTAAATCAAAAGTCTGTAAATGAACAATTAAGTGATAAAGCCTCATCTCAGTGTTTGCTGTTGCTCCGGCTCTGCCCCACCAGGGTATTGTGCTCCCTGTTGGTCCCTATGGGCTGCACAGGGAGCCGGCGCCGAGGGAAGGCTGTCGGCGCTTGCAGCTCCTGACGGGGTGCTTTTGGACACAACCCTAAGCAAACACTGGTGTCAAACTTTTCCAGCCTGAAAGGGAAGTCACCGTGACGCAGCCAGCCGTGCTGCTGGTGAAGCCTGGCTAGGAGGGATTAACTCTTCCTAAGGCAAGGCGTTTTCCTCTTCTTGCCTGGTGTCCAAATCTTAGCAGGGGGCTCATTCGCCCACTCTTTCCTCTTGCATTAGCTTCGTAACCAGAAAAGCAAAGACTTCAGTGTGCTGACGTGATGGGCTTGTGGAGGGTGTAGGAGATTGCAAATCCCTCATGCACTTTTGCAGAAGCATGAAGGTTAAAGCAATGTTAACATTTAAAGTGTTAGGAAGCAGACTGAGGAAGCACAGTCCCAGCAGCCTGGCAGCTCTGTTGATGTCCTATATATTTCTTACAGGCTGATGTTGTGGCAGGCTGAAATGTTGTTTTGAAATATGAAAATAGGGCAATTGATTACATTGTATTATGAAATGCAATTCTAGAGAGGATTTCATAAATTTATACAAAACTTGTGGTTCATATTTTTAAACTATAGTATTATATAGCTCCTGAAAAACAAGAACTGTAGTGCCAATAAGTGGTGTGTAATGTTAGTATGAGAAATAGAGCTCTTGAATGAAAAAAAGGAGTTTTGGTATTTTCACAGTGTCATGTTTTGAATTTCTGGATGGTTTTGCCCATTTTTTCAAGGAGGGAAAAGACAGTAATTTCCCTGCCACTCTTAGGACCATTATTATAGGATACTGCAGTTAGTTAGAGTTTTGTGATTTAATAAAACAGCCCACCTACAAATGGGCTGAAATATAGTTTTTAAAGCATTGTGTTAGCAAAAATGTTTTGCAAATTTGAGGAAAGGATGATGAAACTGAATTGCAAGAATTTAATTTGCCATTCATTGGTCTTTATTGTCTTTTGGCTGCAAATGAGCCATCCTACTGCGGGCAAAGAAATGGAGATACAGAATGTAAGTCATTATCCCTGGTATGTAAAAGCAAAATGATTGAAGTTGGCGATCTGGACATTGATCCCAAGCAGCCGTTTTTGTCTTAGATAAGTTTTCAAAAGTCTGATATCCTTTTAGACTCTGTACAAACTGTTTAGTTAACAAACAGAGCATTTTTCAAATAATGCTGAGTGGGATTCCCGCTCAAGCACTAACGTACACTTCGGTATCTCTAATGGGAAACAAAAATACAGCACAGCCAAACATGGGTGGTATGTTCTAATAGAGACCAAATGGAAGCTACCACTACAAGGAAAGGGCGCTTGGAAGATACGATTATTTATTGATAGCAGCACTCACTATTTCATCTCTTTGTGTCAAAGGTTCTACAGTGATGTGAACTAAATCCTGTGCAATCTTGAAGTTGAGATTTTCTTCTTTCCAGTTCCTTGCAGAAGGAGTGTCTGCAAATTGGAAAGTGGAATGGGGAGCAAATAAGAGGCAGAACTGTACACAGAAATAAAATTTTGGTTTGAGAAAGTGTCAGGCCTGTCCTCCACAGCAGGACAGTGGCTACATGGAAGTGTCACCATGAATAATGTGAACAGCATTTTGCCATTCATACATAGAAATCACTTATGTGTTGATCTGAGATCAAGAAGCAATTCCAACACTTAGATCTGGGAGAAATTGGGCTGTCTCAGTTAGCTAAAACTCAACAAAACTGAAACGCTCATCAATAGGTATTTTTAGAAACGTACCATGTTCTGAATAACAAGCTGAGTGCTATGAATAAGGAGCAGAGAGGTAAGTGCTTTCTCCAGCCTCTTGCACTGAACTCCTGTGGCTGTAGGTAGCCCTGAGAGATTCTGCCTTGCTTCAGGGACCAGGCAAAGGGGGCAACTAAACCCCCTTATTTCCATGTGTCAATTAGTCACTAAATGCAATTATGCATTTCCTGTTCTTCTAAGGAGATGTACTACCACTCTAGCTTTATCAACAGGTAGACTCTGCCATTGGTTTAGGCAATGTTTTATCAATACAGTCTTCCTATATTAAATAACAACATCCATTGGCAGAACTGGGAAAATGTTCCTCCTTCTCAAAGAAGCAGTCATCTCGGATGTGCAGGCTTTAAATTAGAGAAGAAAATGTTAACAATTGGTGAAGTAGAAAGAGCATTTAGAAGGCGCCCCGTTGTGTACCTAGGGTCACTGTGCCTGTTGTGGAAAGACAAGCCAACTTCTTCCGCATTTGAGGTTTGCCAAAGCGTGCAAAAACTAGTCTGGACTGGCTGGAGTTGAAAGGAGGTTTGGGTGGTGTGAATTCGCTTGTTTGATTCAGGCTTGCAGCACTGAGCCACAGTCATGAGAACCATTTTAGTGGGGAAGTCATGAAGTGTTCTGTGTGGACCTCAGACTAGCATCTCCCCAAGATTTAGTCCAGGGATATATTAAACAACAAATTTTAAAGGCTGAATTGAACTGGAATAGTTTGAATTGTGATCAACAAAGATAGTATAAAATATATTGTTTTACACAGCAAAAAGTTGCCCTGAATTTTTATTTATTAATTTTTTTCTGCTAACAGGAAGAGTTGTTGACTTCAGGAGAAATGTCTGTATTCTCACACAGAAGCACTGCGTAGTGTCTGAGAGTGTAAAAGTGAAAGTGATTGGACACTGATTGGTAATAAAGGTGAAAGTAGACAGTTCATTTTTGTTGCTCACAGTGGAAGAAAGAACAAAGCAAACAATCAGGATTAAAAGCCAAGTTAATTAAATTCCAAATACCTTTCAGTGTAATAAGTTACAACGGTATTAGTAGCACAAGCTAGGAAATTTATTACTAAAAATAGCATTTTTTCAGTCTCCCTAGGTTTTCTCTGTACTCAGTAAAGAGAGGTGAGCACATCCAGAGGGCATTTCAGATCTTAGGAGAACTGAATTATTTTCTCATAAGTACTCAATCTCTTTCTCTCTATATAAATATATATGTATATACAGACACACAGAAACACACACACACAAGGAAAGATTTATTTGTGTATACACACATATGTTGCTGTGAGCGTATAGGTTACACACACATTTACGCGTGTATGCAAGCATGCGTGCATGTGCTAACAGTGCGCAGCAAGCTGCCCTCTGAACCCAGGACCCTCGCCCACACTTACATGGGATAAATCGAAGCGTGGAAATTTGACAGAGCAATTTATGATTCTGCTCTTTCACTGTTTTTACAACTATGTTGCATGAAGGATTTTCTTCTGACTTACACTGATTTACTTCATACCAGAGTAAGACTTTGAGAATAAAGCATATCAGAATAATATTTATATGGCTTTAAATAGAAGCTGGTAGTTAAAGAGTTAATACATGGTTCAGCAAACTAAATATCATACCTGGGAGATATGTAGTCACATCTTCAGCTCATGTAAATTAGCACAGCTCCCAAGTCCTCGGCCCTCCACAGACCAGTTCAGGGACCGGTCAGAGCCTCCCTTGATCTCCCTGCTTGCCGCTGTGTGACCATTTCGCACGGGGTTTTCCCCTGCAATGCCCTTAGACCAGACAGATCTCTTCCTCCAGGCTGGGCTGTGCCCTGGCACGTCGGTCCTCTCCGACCCGGAGGTGGGTGCATTTCAGCTCTGTTCCGAGCGCGGTGGGGAAACAGAACTCTGCTGTTACCAATGTAAAATGCATGAACGTTACCGAGGCACCCTGCTCAGCACTCAGGGAAGAAGACTTGGCCTCCCACACGCAGAAGAACAATATTTTGACTCTTGTTTGGAGGTCATTGCAAGAGTTATGCCAGATAGTAAATATATACCCTACTGAATGCTGGTTACAGACAAGCTTGGGCTGGAGCTACTCTGTCTCTCAATCAGATAAACACAAAACATTTTACCTTGCAGTAACATTACGATTATCATAGTGTGACTGTTATCATTGAGTTCCATGATCTTTGAAGATTACCAAATATAACCAGAGATAAACAGGTAAACTCTGTGTCTACAGTTCTTCCCCGCATAAGAAATACCATGCACATCAACAATGCTGGGCTCATCTTGCTGCAAATACTTATCCAGTTACCTAATGCAGCTCATGGGTTTTAAGGGAATTCCTGGTGATGGCTGAGATTCTTGAGTAAAAAGCTCTGTAGCTGCACAACATTTTATCCCATTAGGAGTGGTTAATATTACATTAGAGGGATTGCTGTCTTCACCTCATGTTCTAATCAAAAATCCAAAGCAGGCTGGCTAAAAGAGAGCACTAAATTTTAGGTGACACACATATCCCTGAAGTGCCAGCTCCACATCCTGAGTACAGTCCCTCGTCTTCATGTGGCAGCCAGTGATTTTTAAGCAGTTCTGACTGCATTTGCTGTCACTGAGAGACTGTAAGAGAGAGACAGAATACAAGAAAGCCACAGCAGCGCTGGCCAAAATCAACCCCCTCATCCTTTCATACGAACGTGACTGCTGGGCCGCAGAGATTATGTCCAATCCTCCATTCAGAGAGTCACCTAAAGAACGAAGAGTAAATATTGGAGCGTGGGTAGATACTATTTCCATTACTTGTAGCTGCAGTTCTCCTCATCCTTTTAATACACTCCAACAGAAGGAGAGAGCTCTAGGTTATTAAGTAAGTATATATTCACTTTGTTTTACTGCAGGGGAAGCCTATATCTGCTATGGAAACCTATAGACACCACAACAATTTTCGCCCTGGTGTGTGTTTACACTCTAGTAGCTGTGCTTGGATGTTTGAAGAACCAACGCTACTATTATCACTGAGTGATGCTGGTTAGTTCCAGTGACCGTAAACAAAATGGGGTTCTAGTCATGGGAAAAAAAAAGATACTACATATTTTTCCTGTTTGTATGCTGCCCATTGTGTCATTCTCCTCAATATGAACTTTCAACTCAGGTTGTCTTATCATGTCAAAGCTTTGATGCCTGGAAAAAAAAAGAGCATTTAGCTTGATAAGGATGCTGTTCAGGTATAAAGGTGACCTCTAGGTACAAGATAAGCAGCCAGGTCACAGACTGAAGTACATTCTTCTCTCTGACTCCTCTGAAATTAGGAGGAGCTGAAAAAACAGCCAAAACAGACTGCATAGATGGTAAAAGCTCTAAGAAGTAAAGGTTTACTGAGCATATCTAAACTGGGATGGCTTGATGAATACATCATGAGCTGACAGCCTAAGTGGCTTATCTCTGTGTCACTAGTGAGTTACTTCTCTGTTAACTCCCTCACTCCACAAAGCTGGTTTCATGCGTTTCCCTCTGTCTTTATTAATGTTTCAAACTCATTGCTGAGTATTTCATTTTGTCCAGACTTGATCCACTTTCACTGTGTTGATATTTATTTATTCCTGTAGCCCATTAGCACCTTTGCAATGCTGATGAACTTTTTTTCTTCTCCCTCTGCAGTTTCTAGGGGGCACAGAGAGATTTAGTCCAGCACATAAACACGATATGATACGCAGTGGTGCTCAGTGGCTTTAAGACATCAAATCTAGTAGTTAAATAGTGAACTGGATGTCTGTTCTGAGATGTCCTAGCAAGGCAGCAGCGAGGGGTGATCATAACAGGCCAAAATAAAAAAATGTAGGCACTTACCGAACGATGTGAGATGGCCTTTCTTGTACTACTCCATCCTCCTTCCCTAACTGCTCATAACCTGCTGTATCACTTGTTATCAGCCCATCTCAAAACCTGCCTTTCCTCTTGATTTAGACTTCAATTCTTGATTCTTCCACCCACGTCTGTGTTAATTTGCCTCCCTCATGTTGAACAGAGAGCAGATCAAGGGCTGTCATTCTGCTCGGCTTGATCTCCAAGCACAAAATGTACAAAAAAAACAATTTCAGAAACTCACCGATTAGTCAGCAGAACCACTGTCTTGAAAACTGCCAGGCAGAAAACACCTTTATAATTGCACCCGCACATGACAAGCAATGACACTAGCCGCAAACAGATCCTGTAAGTCAAGAAACTTCTCATCCCTGAAGGTAAAGTTAGGGTTCTGGCAGGTTCAAAATGGCTATACAATTTTCTCAGCAGAATGTTAAACAGCACCATAAAAGAGGGCTGCTAAGCTATAGCTGTGTCTGTAGCAAGCTGTGGTGAATGTGCTTTGCCGGGTGTCTTTAAATTCGGTGCCCCAATCTCACCTCCTCCACCTCCATCACAGCCTGGGGGAGTACCATGAATATCCTTGCACATGGCAAATGCTAAAGACGCCTAAGAGACCAAGTCCCTATTTGCTTTGTGTGGATGATCAGGATTCTTATAGTAGTTTTTGTCATGTATTCTACATCATAGCTGATATCCTTCAGTAAATACGGGCAGTGGAGTATTTAGTAGAGCTGGCCGATGGTTTCAGGAAGGAAGTTGAAGGGCACATTGTATTTAACATGAAATGCCTTGCAAAAATCCTGGCAAGGTGAAGGTTTAAATTGAATGAGGTATCTTGCCACAGATGTTTTTGAGGCATCGAATGACTGCTCAGTGCACGTACTGTGCTGGCACAGAAAAGTGCCAGTTTTCGACACATGTGCAGTTTTATAACACGTTCAAGCATAGGCATCATCAACCTCTCTCTTTAAAGAGCACATTCGTGTTGAATCCTCATGAGGGATTTATGTGCCTTCCTCTTTAATAATGCACAACCTTGTAGCTTGTGCAGTCTCTAGGAAACACTGGAAACTTGCAGTCAGGAGAGGCAAGGGATTCTTTGGAGACAGCTGTTTTCACACATTTTTTGGCTCCTGTTCATGTTCCCAGTTCTGCTGTATGGGAAGCTGATACTCTAGTTGATATTATGTATATATTGCATAGCACACGTGTACATGTATATACACCATCATTCTAAAAACACATTTGCGTGCGCGCGCACACATACACCCACGCGTGTGCACACAGATATAATATAATATAATATAATATAATATATATACACACATCCCTTGTCAGGATTGAACTTTTTGTGGAGCAGAGTCTTGGCTGAATTCGTTGATCTGTGCTGTCAATTGTGAAATAAAAGCACTGTTCCACATAATCACCTGGACACTCATCATACCTCATCTATCAACTCTCCTTTTCAAGTGTAAGGAACTTGACAACTCAATGACCATAGATATGTAGGGTTATCTATAGCTCTTTTATGTATGAATACATATAAAGTGACAGATCTCCAGTTGATATATTGATCAATAAACCAATACTGCTCTGTAGGTGCTACAGAATCTCTCTTGATTTACATCTGTACAGCATCTGGTCTGTGATATACTATGATGTGCACAAGCCACAATAGCATGGTGCAGCATTAGTTAACGTTATAGGTATAACTATATAAACAGACAGAGTGGCAAAACAGGTTAACAAAAGCTAGATGCTAAAAAGGATTAGCCTAACTATAGCCTACTATAAATTCCGTATATGAACAGCAATGCCTTATTTTTTTCATTTCTACTGGTATTTCCATCATTCAGTCTGTGAAGTTGATTGACTTACTGTGAGCCCAAGCAGAAGTTCAGAGTGAAAAGAAAACAACAGATATTTCACATTCCCCAAACTAGATCCATTGTTTAAAAGAAACCCTCATGTTGCGTATTCAGCACTCACTTTGACCAGTGATAGATGAATACTCTGTTTCTTACTCATACAGACAGAGATTAAATATTATCTATTTTGCATTCAGTCCCAGTAATTTGAGGAATGAAATTCTGTTTGGGAACAGAAGATAACACTTCATGAACAGGTTGATTAGAAAAAAGAAAGACAGTGAAACACAGCAGCTGTCTGAAAGCATACAGAAGTTCAGAAGGTTAAAAAGGTTGAGCCACTATTTTCTCGCAAATAAGATTATAGATAAAGATAAACAGAAAGCAATTTTCTCACTATCTGTGGCAGTAAAAGTTAACGCCCTATGAAGTGCTTTGTTGCAATCTCAGAAACCAGGAACCATACGTCTACAAGACTTGTAAAAGATCTCAGCAGAGTACTGCATGCCCAAAGCTAGGCAGCATTGTAGACACCTTCAAATTTCATAATAGAATAAGAAAGTTAAAACGAGATTAATACCACAGCTAAAAAGCAAAATGAACATGTATTTAGAAATGTCTTGGAGTCCATGCTTGAGTGCAGCTGTACAGTATTAATGATGAAAGACTTCAAAGGCTTTATGTGACAAGGAAACAGAATTTGACCAAAAGATGTTGGATTAACAGTGACAGAAGCAGCAGTCAGAATTCAGGGACACACAGACTGACTCAATAAACAAAGCAAAACGTACAACCAGCTCTGAAGATCATGAGTCCTGCCCCGGGTTATTCTGTCTCTAGGGCAAGAGTTCATTTTATATGAACTTGTAAATGTGAATTATCTACAAGCATCACATCGGTGTCAAGAGCAGGACCATAGCTGGTAGATGCTAACTAGCATCTGCCTTGAGGGTGGTCTCCACCCTCAGAGAACACAGGGAAAGGAAAAAAGTCTTTTTTGTTTTTGTGAGGAGGAAAGACAAAGTGGTCAGTGTACCCTATATTGTACATAAAAGCAACCACAACCAACAAAGCAGTGGTGGAACTAATTAGTTCTAATGGAGGCTCTAAAGGAGCTGCAGTTTCTCTCACCAGTAAAGATTCATATCAGAAGCACCGAGCTGAACCAGGCACCTATAGACAGGCTTGTTCCTACCCAGATGGAAGCTATCCATGAAAATGTGTTGGTGTTCATCCCATCACAACAGAAAAGCCAAAATCATACTGTATCTGTTAATGGCGTCCTCAAGAAATCAAAGCTAAACCCAGTGGAAAAGGAAGGAACCAATTTACAAACTTTTTCCATGCACCAAGCCTGGAGAGTTCATGAGCAGAACAACTCAAGACCATCCACCTCTGTGAGAATTACAAAGATACAAGTCCATATATCTGATAAACACTGCAGTCCCCAGATTGAAGGTTTCCTGGAAACGGAAGGTAAATACCAAAAATTCTAAAAATGTAGCATGGTGGATGTGATAACTGGGATGAGGGAGCCTGCCTGTGCAAATGCTACGTGGGATTCATACCACTGGGATATAATAAGAGCCTGAAATTTCCCAGAGAAATAAGAGAAGAATCATTGAAATTTTACTTGGATTGAGGTTATTCTCATCACAGACAGACAGGATCCCGTGCACTTCTCAGCATTGGAGATGTTTCCCCTCAGGCACCTCACTACAGGTTCAACAAGGGGGCAAAGTCACAAGCATCAGTTCTCTGCCTGCCTCACTCCCACCACAGCAAAATTACTTATATTAAATTATCACCACAGGTTCATCAACACCTGAAGGAACATTTCCCTCTGATATGGATGCACAAGGCGAGTTTAAACCAATCCCTGCGAAACTGGAGTGGGCTATACATAGGTGAGTGCAGGAAATTATGTAAATCATTCAATCAAATTAACTCCTGGAAGATTTACATGGAGCACCAATCTCACAGGAAAACTTTGGTTCACTCTTTTATGGTGACCAGGCATCAATGATAGCTAGGAAAAAAAAAAAAAAAAACCAACCACATCAAACAAATCATCTCAACTCTTAAAGCCAGGGTAGCAGGGTTATCTGTTGAGCTCAGGCATAACAGGCAGACATGAGAAAAATGTGCTTTCACATTTGAAATGAGGAGAAGAGGTGACCGTTTCAACAACCTCCACGACCTGTGCAAGCTCAGACAGATCTTTGCTGCCAGAGACCAACCACAGTACTTGACACGAACAGGGCACCCAATTCTATGAGCATAAAGAGTTTTTGAGCAACATGGCACATTCACATTTCCCAGTATCTTCCTAGAGCTGAAGATGATTAATGAAACCCTGGCAACAAGGCTAGTTCTTCAGCTGTGTTCATTCCAAAATAGAGAACAGTTCCTTGAATTATGACGGGAGTGAGTGCAGCCCAAGCGTTGATGTGGAGGAAGGTAAGAGTTTATGCTGGCGAGGAGGGGTAATATAGGAGCAAAACCCCAACTTTCTTGTTTAAAGCGGGTTTTAAAGTTTCAAGGCTTAGTGATGCAGAAGCTGCATGTAAAAAAGCTGGCCTCATATCTTTCAGATTGTGTCTCTAAATAAAACAGGCTAGGGACCATTCTCTGGAGCTAGTAAGTAGAGTATGTGATATTACGGAGTTTATATCCATGCAGCTAATTCCCTGACTCCAAGCCCCTGGCCCCAGCACAAGGTGTTCAAGCCCACAACAGCTGCTCTATTTTGGCCCCAAACCATGCCAGAGCAATCTGTGGGCAACCACTAATTGGTGTGGGCCAAAACCATGCTAAGGAGCATGCTAATCATTTAACAGTATGGGTATCTGCAGGACAGAGCACAGCCCTGTGCCATGATGCTGTTTTGTTTACGAGCATCGAGGTAGCTTTAGAGGCTTTTCAAGCTGTGATCACATTACAGGGAAATCAGGTTGGAGTGCATTCGCAACACGGTATTTGAGGGCTTTGCATGATGATGGTGGACCAGTGCCAGACGACTAGAGGAAGCATGGTGCCTCTTCAGAGACACATCCCACAGTGTGGGGAGCTGATACTTGATGGCAAGATTGCACCCGGGGTTCTACACTGGAACTTAATAGAGTCATCAGCAGGGATAGCAGGGTTAGTCACCCGTATGGTGGAGCAGAGCCTTGACCTTTGTTATTTCCTGTTTTTATTTTAATAGAAATTGCTCCCTACACACACAAACACGTACCTATCCACACACACCAGCACAGTTGGTGATGCAGCTAAGTAATTCAGCATATTCTGGTGTGTTATACTGGAACTCAGATTGTTTCAGGGGCTCTTTTTAAAAACTTTCTGGACAAGGGTAAAAACATTGACATGTGAGCATTAGTCCTGCAAACACTTAAGTCACGTACATTTATTTAGGTGTATAATTCCACAAAAAATACAAAATTTACTTCAGCTGAGCAGATGGCTATAAACTTTGGCATAACTATGTACAGTATTTTATAAAAACACTGATAATGTCTGGGTGTGAAAGGAACTGCTTAGCAGGAAGAAGATGTTTTTTGTATTTGATCAGAAGATGGGCAGTTGCCTGAATCAAATGCAAGGACGTATTTGTCTCTGTGGGACTGATTTTTGCTTTGATTTGATTTAAATCCTTGATTTAGGGAATCCGCAATAGATGCTGCAAATGGAAGTATCTATGCTTATTACAGTTTCTGCAGCCTCATTTCAACAACGCTGGAGAATGAATCAGTCTGTTCACCTAAAGTGTCTACTCCTTCTTTCCAGGAAAACAAAAAATGATACTTTTGTATGATTATGACATCATAAGTGGACTTCCGATTTAGGTAAGTTGTCTAGGAATGCATAGAACAAAAAAATGTTGTCATCTGCAACAAGTGCAGCAGAAAACCTATTTTAGATAACTCGGGTGATAGCATCCTGCACAGAAGCAGTCGTCTGTTTCCTAAGGTGCCATTGGTGCCATTTTGCTTTTGCAAAGAAAATGGTTCCGGTTCCTTATTCAGACGGTACCTGATTCACATGTGCCGTTGCTTACGTAACTGTCAGCTTATTTGCAAGCCGAGGGTGCTTGAATACATAGCATTTCTCTTCAGTCAACATTTCTTTTAGGAAACATTCTGTTCCTGAAAATGGAAAGGACTCCATTTAATGATTAACCATCAAAATAGCTTCCCACTTTATAATCTCCTAGGGAAAGGGCAAATCACTTTGACCAGTGTATTTTCAGAACAGCTCATTTCAAAAAAAAGAGAATATAATCGCCAAGGTCTCTAATACTGCCAAAGAAAATGCAAACTGGAATATTTTATAAAATGCCTCTGTTGTGTTAGAAATCCTTCTGTCCTCTTTATCTCAGGGTGTATCACTTCCTACGAAACAGCAGCTCTTTGCCTCCAGCAACTCCCTTCGTAGTTCTTTCAGTAGTGGGAAACCTTGCCTGGTGAGATTGGTTTTCTTCCTTTAGGACATTTTGATATAGGAGTGTTGTTTTATGCATCTTTATTGCAGTAAATAAAGTTGATTGTTGCTGTGTTTGCTTTTCTGCTTTCAGTATTTTTACTGTGTATAACAGATGGAGCTGCTAGCAACACAGAGAGATAAGGCTGCTTAACGTTTTCCATGATAAGTCTCTGTTTTCAGTTCCTTATATCTCATTTTATCCACTTGGGCTAAAGCATTTCATGCTTGCTTCTTGCCTCAGATTGATTTTTTTCTCCCTGGTTTTCAACGAAAATTATTCTGTTACTTCTGAGAATCAAAAAAGAAATAAATATATTTCCTAATGCTAACTTCCTTTTTGTAAGGCCTTTGGGACAAGAGTGTTGCATTTTGGTAGGAAGGTTGTGGTGGAATGAAGTAAATTAACAGGTTCACAACTTTTAATCCATGAGCCAATCTCACGAACAATAAAACCACTGTGAACAAAGCATGTACCTTCCTGCGTAGCACTGCCTTTTGAGCTCTATGTTTTTAGAACAATTCATTTAAAGATATAAAATAACTTGGAAATAATATGACCACAGAAAATACAAAACAGAAACTTTAATATCCTGCCTCTGGAAGTTTTAGCTAGTATATACACACACACACACACACACAAATATTCATGGAGCAGATATACAGCCTTATTTTATAAAGATATGCAGCTATGACCCAAAGATTTCAGGCAAAATGCTACCACCACTGAAATAGTTGGAATATTTTCCTGTTGACTTTGCTGGGAAAAGTATTGTTTCCTTGGTGAAGCTCCCCGCAACCTTACATTTTAAGTAAAGTTATGCAGCTCAGGCTGCTCCTACGCAGAAAATACAGCTTTTGCCTTCCCTGCTACCGCATCCTCTGCACACATACCCGTGCGGCAGCAGCTCCTGCTCTTTGCTCAGCCATTGCCAGGCCCAGACGGGCACTTGGATGTTTGAGAATTACTCACTGCGGGAGCAGCTGTTTTCCACACCGTTCGGCTGAACACCTTTAACACTGGCTGCTGAGAAAGCCTCCCTGGGCTGGCAGTGCTTTATCCCTGAACAGCGTGCGCTGCGACAGTGCCTGGGACATTAGCTATATATGATATATATTTGTCTTGGAAATGAAGACCCCCCTAGGGAATGGTAGCTTTAATAATGCCTTCAAAAAAGGTAAACTAATCAATTAAGATTTGTCAAGTAATTACTCTAAGAATTGGTCTACTACAACTGAAATTAATCAATTAAAACAATTAGCCTTACAGTTTGTGTGTTTGGCTAATTATATAAACATTTACCATGCTCATTTTCAAACTAAACTTAACTAGCATCCGTCTAGAAACTCCCCCCAGTGTAAGAGATTGTACCACAAATTGCAGAGTTCACGTTTAATATATTTCAATATATTTTCAAGGACATTTGCATAATATATGCAAATGTATGGAAGAGTCTTAGCTGTTGTAAATTCTAATCCCATCCTTAACATCCAAATCATATACAGCGGTATGTGTTGTGGGTCATTTTTTTTTTTTTAACTGACCAGCTCCTCCACCAGTTTAACTAAATTAGTGAGGTTGCTGAAATACGCTCCACACAGGGCCCTGCTCTGGGACTGCTCAGGCACTGGAGCGAAGGCAGAATGCAGCTTGATTATCAAATGCAGTGGTTCACTGGGGACATGGTAAGATTAGAAATCCACGGTCCTCACTGCTTGCCATTTACTTTCCAGTTAGAAACCGAGGTGTTGGTCTCAGCCTATAAAATCTTGGATGAGTTGGGCTTGGTCAAAAGGGATACTGTTATTCTCCTGTCCATGGCAGGGGGGTTGGAACTTTAAGGTCCCTTCCAACCCAAACCATTCTACGATGCTATGATTCCTTATGATAAACAGCTAGAGTAACACCCAGAGACCAAGCAAAATGTGCAGGATTAATTATATTATATGAACTAAAAGGGATACTGGCCTCCAGGCAGGTTACCATGCTTCCAAGCTCTCACATTCCAAGAACTGCTGTAAAATACATTGTATTAGCACATAAATTTTTCATTTTTTTAGAGCCTGAGTATTAAAGTTCGAGGTTTGACTTTCCAACACTAAGACAGCCCTTAATAGCAAAGTCATGACACAACGTCATAGAGTCATAGAACCGAATCATAGAATCATTTAGGTTGGAAAAGACCTTTAAGATCATCGAGTCCAACCATTAACCTAGCACTGCCAAGTCCACCACTAAACGGTGTCCCCAAGCACCACGTCTACACGTCTTTTAAATACCTCTGGGGATGGTGACTCAACCACTTCCCTGGGCAGCCTGTTCCAGTGCTTGATAACTCTCTCAGTGAAGAAATTTTTCCTAATAACTGATCTAAACCTCCCCTGGCACAACTTGAGGCTGTTTCTTCTCGTCCTATCACTTGTAACTTGGGAGAAGAGACCGACACCCACCTTGTTACAACCTCCTTTCAGGTCTAGGATGCAGGGGTAGGAACATGTATTCACATCAGAAATATGTATTCACATTATATCCCATTCAGGGAGTCAAAACTGTCTAAACAAGCCAGTCGAAATGCCCCCAATGCACTTACCTTTCTCAGTGTGTAATGGCCAAACTCCTGACCTCACTTTCAGACCTTTGTGTATTTTCTGCTATTGCCCTAGCTTGGTTTGTCTCTATGGATGGAAAGAGTGTTAGGTAATTAAGTAATATTAAGTAGAACAAAAATGTTCCAAATGGAAACTAAAAACTTCAAAATATCCCTGAGACTTTTCCCAAAACCTCAGACTTTTCCCTAAAACACTTCTTTTTTCCCTTTCATTAGTGTGATATGTAAGTTGAGAGTAATCAGGAAGAGAAACAGCTGTCCCAAACGCCACCAGGGCTGCCCAGTGGAGGCATCAGGGTCTTTGCAGTAACTGGTCACCACTGATTTTTCCCAGGCATTCAACACACAAAAGTAATCATCTGTGGCATGCAGCAGGGAAGAAGGGCCGCAGCCCTTCAGGGACAACCTGCTCCCGCCGGGGCTCCCCACGGCCGCAGCTCCCGCAGGAAATATCCCCCTGCTGCGGCCTAGGGCCCTCCCCGGGCTGCAGGGGGGGTCTCTGCTCCCGCGGGGCCTCTCCAGGGACCAGTTGTGACCTCTCCTGCTGTCCCGCAAAGCCAATGCAGAAGCCTTTCTGAAATGCAGCCGCTCATGGAAAGGGCATTTGCAGCTGCGTCCAGCTCCCCTGGAAAGCTGGGGCAAGATGCACTTGGCTGGGGACGCGTGTGTGGGTCCTGCAGCAGCTCCTGCCCTCACCTACAGCCAGGAAGCGGCTGCAGATGTGCGGTCAGAGGGCAAATAGGAACCAGCAGCGTCAAAGAAATGGGCTAAGTGGTTAGGAAGCACCAAGAACAAGGAAACAGTCATAAAATGTGGCAGCAGTTCCTGGCTGCAGAAATGCCACAAATCGGGTGCATTTGTGTGAATTCTTTAGACCAAACTGGGCTCGGTTACACACACGGGACCAGCCATGACTTACATGATTTCCAACTTACACAGGATCAGCCATAGATTCCTTATTACACAAAGTTATTTTCCTTATGATATCTGCCACAGACGATAAAACTAAACAAATGAGTGAATATAATTCATTCGCTGGTTTATGAACCTGCAGTCCCACAGAGACAGCAGGATATGGCAATCCAAACTGCAGTGCTGCTAAAATTGAGGGACAACAAACAACCCAAGATCACAGTGCTACCAGCTTATAGGGATTTATTTCAGGAAGCCGAATGTGCTCTGGGATTGATGTTGCTCCCCTACTTTCTGGGTTTGTTATCTTTACTATAAAACATTTACCTACAAACCACAAAACAAGACACCATGATTTCAAGGGAGAACACATGCATCAGCTCAAGCTGGAAATGGATATGGGTTTATTTGGGGTTTCGTAAGGTTTCAAGGTGTCTAGGTCAATGATCCCTTTTTGATCCTAGTTCCATCCTTTGAAAATTGTAATGGTGCAATAGATATATACATAACAAAATTCTTTCTGTTGTCACTGTATTATTCCACTTGCTTTGGGTTGTACTTTAATGCAAAAGAGCAATCCAAAAATACCAGGTGGACTGTAGATTTGTTGTCCAGTTGGGATCGTTACTAACTTGGCGTTGACTTTGCACAAAAGTGGTGACAGCAAAGATAGCTGAATTGCACAGACACGGTTCAGCTGGGGATTTTTAATGTAAAAAAAAGGCAAAAGAAGAGAGAGCATCACACAGTGCTCAGACAGAAATCATGCATGCTGTGAAATGCCAGGATAGGGAGCTCAGTGTAAAACTGTCTTGAGGACACCGGGAATACCCAGACTGGCACTGAGGACATTTGCAAATACAAGCTAATGCCTTTCAGGATTAGTTTTTAAACACACAATGATGCAAATGTTTATTTATCCACGGAGTAGCAGATTGTTAGTATTGAGCATGCCAAAATATGCTTTGGCCCCAATCTGATGACAAAGCCTTGTCTGAGAGATACTGATCAGTCTGGGGAGCTGAAGTGACACAGAAGAGATTTAAAAATCAAGGGGGTCTGTTCTCTGAGGCATACACAAAGTATTCATTAACTGTTACCAGCACATAATTGTCTCCATCCTGTCTCCTGCACTGCAACCAGATGGGAGGAAAAGATATTTTGGGGAAACAGATATATTGATTACCCTGCCCCTGGCGAAAGAGTTCAAAACTGCCTGAACTATTTGTTTGAGTACCTGTATATTCTCTGTGTACAGATTTAGGGTCTAGGAAGCAGTTCAGAGAGTTCATCTTTAATTGCACAGTTTCAAAAGCAGCACAGCACACCACACCTGTACGTAAGTATGTTTTACACCATAGCACCTGCATTTAATATATGAGGCAGAGGTTCTTGCAAAAATAAGGTGGTGTTGTGGGACTATAGTTGCCCTGCCAAGCTGAGTGCAAGTGCTCCCCAGGCTGGAGCACCTCGCATTATGTTTAGCCAAACCAGGGGAAATGCAACTGATGCACGGCACAGATCATTACCCACCAGGCCTCCCTCCGCTTCAGCTTTCCAGGCTAGTTTTAATAATTTTGCAAGTTACAGTAAGGCTTGCTTAGTCGTTTTTATTAGTCATCTGTAATGGGTCCTAATTAAGCATAACACTGCTGCAGATAGTGTGGAAAAAGGCTCTGCCGCCCCTTCATACTCTGGAGTATTGAAAGGGTGTAAGTCTGCAATTATACTCGGTGTGGTCCCCACAAGTGTGCCAGAGAATTTATGGTTCATCACCAAGACCAAATTACCATCATACATTCCCCAAAGGTGCCATGCACAGATTTCCTATTTGAGTTTTGCCATTGCTTGAAAGACCAAGAGATTTCCCCATGGGCTGAGGAGCAGTTCTGCAGCTGACAGCAAATTGGAGAGCGGGAAGGAATACAGTGATATGGCAGAAAAATGTCATGGATGAAAAGAAACTTTTGCTGTTATCATGTATTTAGACTAGGCATCTTTGGTTATTCGTCCGCTGTTTTAAAAAGTCATCATACTTTCTTTAACAGGAAACACCTACTTACAAACCTTCAAAATATTAGCTTTATTAACATGCTATCATAATGGAAAACACCATCCACAAAAATGTAATGTAGATATTAATGAGGAACATAATACTGTAAAATGGCAAAACTTACTTAAAGTTATCAAATCGATGAAATTAGTTATAGTGTTATCTATCCAAAATTACTTTTAATCAAGAAATTCCACATTCTCATTGCTAACTAAGTAGTTCCCCATCATCATACTGCAATAGAAAGAAGAATGTTGGAGAAGCCCAAATTCAGCTGCTGGAGATCAGACAGAGTGGGGAGGACTGGTGCGCACAGAAAACTCTCTATACATAGCTTCATCATTAAAATTTCCCTAGCATGAGCAGAAAAGTTATTAAATTCCCAATAAAAAATGTTTAAGTGTCATTAAAAAGTTTCAGTTCTATCATAATTCTCCTTAATGGTGAAAATTTCAGTGCTGGTTCTCAGTCCTGAAATTGCATTTTCAAAGAACCCTGTGCTTTAAGTCTCAAATTGCCTAATTACCATATTTATTGCTGGATTCTGTTTTCTAATCCCTGATGACTTTGTCAGATATATTTATGTTCCCTTCATTTTACTCTCATGCAAGAAGGACATACAGGAGTTAGTAAGGATGGCATGTTGTAACCTGAGTCGAATAGGTGGCTGTTATCACACAATATTAATATCTGTTTAGCTACCCAGTATTAAAGACTCTGAAAAATATACACACCTGCGTATGAAAAATCATAGCAGTTATTTTCTGCTTAACATTTATCAGTGTTATATTCACAGGATGGTCATTATAATTGATATAAATTAAACCTCAAGAGTAAACCATCCAGTCTCAAATTGACAGCACCAAAAGCAGTTTTATTTCATTGAAGATTTGAAGAACAATTCTTCTACTTCTCAGCTTCCTTTAATTAATGCATTGCCACAAAAAATGTAATTCAAGGGAAGAGGCGGGATAAAATATTAATAAAAGCAAGCATCCAGGCAGTCCAAGAGTAGTAAAATCTTTAAAATGTTCAAAGAAAGGCTCTAGTTTTATAGTTTTATTTAGCTCCTGTAAATTTAGGAAGGGAAGAAGGAGAGGAGGAATTCATTGCTGCTTGTTTAAATTAAGATCTCATTAAACTACAGTTCTCCTTTAAAACTGAGTGTATAAAAATGCCATGATAACATTACACATTTATTGTCCTTTCATAGATTAAGTATATTTAATCAACAACCCTCACTCGGCCAACTTCTCCTATCTTCTAACCTTTTCAGCTCAACTCACAATCTGACAGGTTAGCTGTTTTTACCATCTTGTAACAGATTGTTGAGATCCTGATATTTTTTCCCATCACATATTGATAATAAAATTCAAGACCATGGAACTTTTTCAAATTAAAAATTTTTTAAAAGTTGACAGCTAGCCTCAATCAAGCACGTCTTGTTTCAACTTCACTTTCATTGTATTAAAAACATAAAACATTAGCTATATCTTTTTGACCAAAAAAAGAGAAAAGTTCTCATTTAAAAAAAAAAAAAAATTGAAATATCAAAATATCATTTTGGCAGTTTTAAAATACATCTTTGAAACAGAACACTATTTGAGAATGACCTTCTATCTTGAACAATGCCAGGATTTGGGGGCATAAAAAGATACCTCAAGGGAACTACAAACAGAACTTGCTGTTAAAAGCCATCCTATCGCTATCACAAATTAACAGATTTTGCAGATCACATCACGAAACTAGTGGCCATTACAAACTACCCCTTTTTGGCAGTGACACTTAGTAAATAATAAAATTAATAAGAAGAAAATAAAAGCCATCACTTATTCCTATTGAAACACTAATTCTACAGGTTTGAGGGAAGTTAAAATTTACCGTAGTCATTACAATCAACAGCTTTAACGCTGAAGAACCAGAGCAGGTCCCTCAAATTATAGATTTCCATTTCTAACTCTTATTTCAGTAGAGAAGATTTTTTAAAACTAGAAGCAAAGTCAAGCTGTGACATTTCAATGTAATACATCAATCGATTGTAAAATATTCAGAATTTTGTGTTGGTCTCATGGAGCTAAAGGGCAAGGTCTGATATAGGGTCTATGCCACCCCCAAAGCTGGCAATGATCAGAATAAGGTGGTTAACTTCTTCTTTAGTTAAAGATTTATATGAACAGAAATAATTCTAATAATTACTGAATTAGAAACTATATGCCAGAGAACACTTTCTAAAAATAATAGAAAAATGAAAGACAAAGTACGAACTGTAGGAACATCAAAAAAATTTCTGATGCATCTAGGAGGGTTTTTTTTCCTCGCCTTCTATTCCCGCAGAAATCTACTTCATGCAGCAATTTAATTGTCTTCAAATTTTAATCAAAATTTGAAGGTAAAAATAATAAATTTTCATTTTTGTTTTAAATACATTGGAAGCTATGAGTACTTTTTATATATGTTTTGCAAGCATACTTCAAAGGATATAAAAACGTAAAGGATGTAAGCCCTTACTCTGCAAAAAATAAGCTAATTGACATTAGTTGGACCTTAAATAAAAATATTTGAACGCATGCTACCCAGAATGTAGTGAAATGAATCACACATAGCTTTTAACAGATCAAACCTGCTCCTGTTTCTCAAGGATGGTAAAATGACTGAGTTCAAGAAGAACAATGTTATTGTTTCATTTGCCAGGAAAATAGCACAAAGGTAGAAGGTAGTCCCTCCTGGAACGGACAATCCCTAATAAAGTAAAAGATCAGTTGATAACTCTAGTTACAAACACCTTTTTGATGTCCAGCAGTTTAGGCACTTGCTGCTTTTTGGGTTTTCTGACATGGGATGTATTGATAATCACTAATTTCAGGAGCTGCAGTTAATGTCCGACACCAGCTTAGCTTCACTGTGTACAATTTGCCTGCTTAACATGAAAAATACTAAGTACGGGCTTATGAACAGAAAACAGTAACTAAAACATATGCACAAAACTCATTTAAAAATGGCCAGTGTATAAAATTAGATAATTTTCCACTGTGCTAAGAAACCTGGGGGGATTTATTTTATTCAGGTTTGAAACGTCAAGCAGACTAGAAGTTGGGGACAGCTTCTAAAATGCTGTCATACAAAATTCTGTCTGCAGACAATTTGCTGACCAGCCAGCAAACAAGAATTGGGCTCTCCAGTCAGTGAAGCTCCCACAGCAGTTCTATAAGCAAAGAAGGGTTAATTCTACTCCCCCAGATTAGTTTTAACTGTGACTTGACTTTCTCAGCAATCTCAGTTTAAACCCACTTCTCACTCCACTGATGTTTTTTAAGTTGTCAGGACTTCAGTGAAATTGTAGCTTCACAGTGTTTTCATTTAACAGACGACACTTTCCATCTCGGATGTAGGTCATTTCAGTGGGATCTTCTCAGTGTTGGTCTTATGGGTTCCCTTCCTACTTCACAGGAGCTTTGGAGGATGTGGTTAAGAGCAGATTGCAAAGTGAATTGGAAACTGTGGATGAAGGCTCTCTGATGTGAATTATTATTAGAATAAGAAAACTAGCCTAGATGGCCAAGGTAAAAAAACTAAAATTGCATTTTGCTATCAAAAAGAGAGGTCATAGCAACTACAAAAACAATAACTGAAATGATTAAAGCTATAAATAAAGCTGGAGAGGAAAAAAGAATCTGTAATCATGATAGGACACAAAGCCAATTTGTAGTCATCTGATGTTTGATGCCTAAGGCAGGACATAGGTCTCATGAGGCTCCCTATGTGGTCAATGGCGAGAGAGGGCAATTCAGCCAAGAGCCCAATTTACGTGCCTAAATAAGCCTGGAAAGGCAAGAGCTCCTCTTCCTCCCCTGACTGCTCACACAGTCAAGGGAAAAAAGGTTTCAGGTTTAAACATTTCAGCTGGATGCTTCAAGTCATGCAGTGTAGATCCCCCAAGGACTTCAGCCACTGGAAGGGCCCAGCTACACTATAAATGATACAAGGATGTATGAAACAACTCTTCCCCAGGGCATGCAAAGGCAAGACAGCAGCCAGAGCAGAGCAAAAGAGGGTATCGTGGAAGTGGGAGAATAGCGGCGGTGACCGCAGCCGGTACAAAGACCTGGCATGGTCTCACGGGCAGCTGCTGCTCTGTGCCCCATTGCAGGAAAGAGTCCTTGAATTAAAGGTGTTTTGTCATAACAAGTCTGAGTTTTTATCTTAAGGCAAGCAGAGGTGAGTTTCCTGTTTTCTGGTCCCAAAGCACTCCACCTCCTATTCAGTTAGATAACAAAAAAACTGAAAGGAGGATTGGGTGGATTTTTTAATCCTGCTATATTCCCATTTCAGTGGCTAGGGGAGCACTCCAATACCTGTTTACAGAGACAAATAGTCCACTGTCTGTGACAGAGCACAGAATGGAACTGAAGTCTCTGAAATCAGAGGCTGTCTCACTTCTCAGAGGGTGAGCATTAATTCTAATACCTTTTGCTTATGAAGGAAAAATTTCTTATTGCAGCCATATAAGTAGAATAAGGCAGCAACATGAGGGCACAGGATAAACACCATGTAAAGATCAGGCTTTCAAAGAAGTGATTTTAAAGAAAGAAAATTATTGAAGATGTCAACTCAGATGATACAACTCCAAAAGAATCTAAAACTCAAAAGTCTAGAACAAGCACTTCATTACAAATTTAAATTCATGCACAATCCCACACTAACAGAATTTATGCCCCAAAATCAGGGGTTAGTGGCCTAAAATCAAAACCTTCGTGTTTTCGCAATTTTCCTGTTACTACTTAACCCATAGAGAATAACGTTATCTCAAGAAATACTGATTAAAACAATCACTCAGATTTTCTCAAGACTTAATCTGAAATAGCTACAAGTTTTCAGATATACGCAGAGTACTTTCATATACATATATATACAGACACGCTGCTTTAGTGCTCGCTTTGTGCAATAAATTACTTTTCAGGATATTAAAATGTATCCTATTTTCAAATTGTGTGCTGCAGCTTTTTGCTGAGTCAAAACATCCAGACCTTTCTCAAGTCAAGCTTTTGATTATTACTTCTCCTATTGATATTTAATCTTCACAGTGTTACTATAGATCATCCTAAGTCTTGCGCTTTCACCAAGAGGGTTAACTGTACCTCAAAACCCAGCAGAGAATAATTCTAAGAAGCCAAAATCCTTGTAATAAACAATTCCTTTTCCTTACAGTCGTAATCCACAATGGATTTTGAAACACAAACTGAAAGATACAGTGAAAAAGCATAAAAAGATCCCATAATCACAGCTTTTTAAAAAAATACCGTAATTTACACTAGATGAGCTATGCCATGCAAATAAGAAATATTGTAAAAATATTAGTGAAAAGAGCATAATTAGATGACAGCCAATTTGATCATGGTTTTAGTCTTATCAAATTAAACAGGTTAATTAGGTAAGTATTGAGGTATGAGGTAACTTGGGCAGAATTTTTTAAGTGTCTCCTCTTTTCCTGGCACTATGCTGAACACCTTGATCTTTACATTTGGGCTGGGGAGAAGGAAGGAATTAAACCCTGTAGCAGCCTGTCAGCTTGAAAGACAAGGAGACATCAAATTTCTAAATAAACGTATTTCTTAGCATGGGATTACATGAATGATGTAGTCAATGGTCAGTAAAGGGATAATTACACTTTTATTTCTTTGCTATTCTGTCCTGTCCTAGCATCATTCGTCAGGCTGTGCCTGTGCAAAACATTTGGTGGTCCAATAGTGAATCAGACTGAGGGACTGATCTGTCTGGAAAACAACCCAAGAAAAAAGTTTTAGTTTTCAACTCGCTTAGTTCCCCAATATGGCTCAAAACACAACTGTGTAAAGATTTGCTTTAGCGCAGCACAAGAAGAACTTCTTCGGTCTAGCGCAGCAGGCTTGAGCAACAGAGACAGCAATTGCAGATGCCATTTAAGCAGCCTTCCTTCCTAGGCTCTTCAGTTTTATTCCCTCTTTGAAAATATTCCCAAAGCACATACAAATTTTGGACACCTTTTCTATTGGACACTATGATTCAGACATCTCTGATTTGATCTCAAGCAATTAGGCCCTTCACTTTCACAGATTTCGAGTCCCAGGAGATGCCCCCCAGTGCACCAGTTTAAAATAAGGTCAGCTCGTTTGTCTAGACAGGATGCCAGGCGCAGGGCCTTTGCCTTTTGTTCTGTAAACCTACTTACATGTTTTCTGGATTGATGATCAGCAAGAGGGTTGAGGTTTTTTAATTATCCACTGAATCCCAGCCAGCAAAAAATGTGCTAACTTTTGAAGCATATTCCTTTACGTGTGAATTTAATTTGTGCGTGTGCTTTTAAATTAGTCATTATGTAAATTCCCTTGATATCTTAAGCAGAATAAGCTCTGCTATGCTTAACTTTAAATTGTTTTGTGAGACTCAGAAAATGGAACAATCATAAAAGAATACCCACGAGTGTGTGTCTGATGAAGGGGTAACCAATATGTTTTAGGCTTTGTTTTTAAATAATAACCAGCCACTAATACACAGTCATAATTTCTCTCTGATCTTATGAGCTGCTGCCTTTGATATCAGGCCACTGAACTTCAATCAAAAACCCATCAATCATCATTTAAAAAAGAAAACCAAGGTACACGTGGAAGAATATAATTTTCCACGCACTGTATTGCCTTGTTTTGCTTTTATGCATTGCTTGTTCAGGGGAAGTCTCCATTAAGTCAGGGTGTTTTCTTTTCACTGAACTGGAAAATGGAATGACACTGTGGAAATAAAAATGCTTGGTAAGTTCATTTTTTCTTTAGCATAAAACCTGTAGGTAAAGCTGAACTATATGCAGTTCACTGAAGTTGGTGGACTAACTGTGCCCTTACAGTTCAGCTTATATTCAAATCTTTTGCTTGAATAAAGACTGTAATCATCTTCTTTCAAATTTAAGGCCTGATTTCGTTAAACTTGATTCCTGTGAGCAGAGCTGGCTCCACTGAAGCCAAGGGTGGTGCTGGACCTCCACTCAGAGCTCTGCTGTGTCTGTCACACGGGGGGCCAGGGGTGGTGCCTGTCCCCTCTGCGAGCCCATGCAGAATGCAGGGTTTGCAGACCCTTTTCTGAATTATTCCTAAGGAGTGGTATTTCCCTCCAGCAGTAATCCTGTGACTCCATGACTCACAATTTATTGCCATTCCTTGGGTTTATTTCAAGCCCTGGTACACAACTTCTCCTCAGGGAGAAAAACAGGGCTTAACCTGTGATAATTCAGCTTAGCAAAGCAAAATGCTGTTTATTTAGAGAAAAAGCATTCTCTTTGGAAAGCACAAAACAAACCAAAAGTTTTAAACTCAAGCCACTTTTGCCCATACTGCTTCAAAGCTCCTTGCAAGACTTGTCAAGGAGCAAGACATAGTGCCTTATTCTAGCACAGGGCCATCTTTTAGCCCCGTGTTTGCTAGTTCTCTTGAACCAGACCAAACCAGGATATGGCTCCTTCCAGGGTGCAAACCTCCAGTGAGCCGATTACCAGCATTGGGAATTGGAAGGAATTATCCCTCACTGACTGCTATGCCCAGAACTTTCTCCTTTGAATTCCACCTTAAAAACTCTTTTACACTTTACCAGCAATTCTGTTCCAAGGGTTAGGCAGTTTCTGTACTGTTCTGTTGTCTACAACACTGACCATCACAGTGTCACAGAAATGTGGGTTTCTGTCACAATCTCTAATTCTCTTTTAAACCCTCTAAAAAGCTCTGTGGTTCAAAAACTTCTCTGAAAATCCCAAGTTTCTAAACTTTTACTTTTCTCACTAGAACTGTTCAGATAGTTTAAAGGAAGAGCGTGACAGGAGTGGTTTTCCAGTGCTCTGTAAGAATATTGTGAATGTCAAACAATTAGAGAGGTAATTAAACCAACTGTATTTGTAAGTACACACTACAGAATGCTTTATCAAAAGAATTGCTTTTTGGATGACTCTACAGGACACTATATTTGTCTGTAATGGGAATCTGGTACAACCAGAAAATACATGTATGTAAAAACTTCCAAATTAAGCCCACTCAGAATGTAGCAGCGAAAAATATTTCTAAACAACAGACCTTTGAAATCAGGAATCAAAAGTAGGAAGAACATTATAATGTGTAGTGTAAATTAGGTGGTTACTTCCAGGGCTAATGAGCCGGAGACTGCTTTCTCTCCAAGAGGAGAATAGTGAAAGAATTGGGGCTACATTTCTTACATCACTTGTCCTGATCCCAGCTTCCCCAGACCTCCCAAAGGCCCACCTCAGCGGGGACTTCTGCAATCTCCTGTCCTGTTGTCCCATGTCCTTGTGGTAAAAGCAGCTAATAAAATAGCCAGCTGTGTTGATTTTATCAGAAAAAAAAAATTCCTCTAGCGTGATCACTACCAGCAAAGGTAGTGAGTGCCCTAAATACCTTAACTCACCGGCAAAGGCTATAGATGTTACAGACAGGGACAGAAACCCACGTTTCTGTGACACTGTGATGGTCACTGTTACAGACAGCAGAACAGTACAGAAACTGCCTAACCCTTGGGACAGAATTGCTGATAAAGTGTAAAAGAGTTTTTAAGGTGGAATTCAAAGGAGAAAGATGTTTCTCTTTTCTGACACTTCCATTCCTCACCCTGCATGCCTTGCCCTCTCTGATAGCATTTTTTTTTAAATTTCCATGAAGAACATTTGCAAAATTTCTATGAGGAGTTTTGGAAATACAAATGAACTGTCACACTAATCCCACAGTATTTTCTGGTATTTAATAGTCTGATGGTATTTTATTCAATCCAAATGAAGTAAAACTTTTAAGGGATATTAATAGGGCCCCAGAAAACATCAGTTTCAGAGTTGAGACTGAAATTAAGGATTTTCTTTAAGGGCAAGCCAATAGGTCCCCATCCCCCTGCAGTTCTGCTGATAATCAACCGCAATTATTCCATTAATGAAGGGCTGGGATGCAGGCACAAGTGACTGCATTGGCAAGGGCAACATTACATGGGACAGTGGTAGATTGAATAGGGCTCCAGGTACTCTTCCCCAGTAATGCCCCTGTATTTTCAGACCCTGGAGTTCACCATCTCTGTGGTCAAATACCAAATCAATATCTAGAGGTGCAATCACCATGGAAAAAATACAGAATAAAGACCCTGATCGAAACACACAGGTTTCAAGCCAGCTGTTATGGGTGGTGGGAAAATCCTTTTGATAATGTTTCCCTGAAGGCATTTCAAACTAGGAGAATGAAGGCTGAAATCTCTTCCTCATGGCAGAGCCCAGGTGGAGGTCCATGGTCTTAATCCAGGCTGCAGGATTCTATCTGACCTCAGAAGATCCTAAAGGGTCATTAAAACCCTTTTCTTTCTACAGAAATGGCTCAGAGAACAATCAAGATGACACTGAAAGGCAACCCCTTTACCTAGTATTCCCTACAGAGCTAAAATAAGATACCACATTATCAGTCTTTCTGTGCAGAGACTGATGCTAACACTTGCTGTCTGGCTAGAGAGGTGACAGAACGATGGGAGCTGCACGTCTGAGTCGCTGTCAGTGGAGCAATGATGCTAAGCAGGAGAGAAAATGGACAAGTCCAAAGCAATCTGAGAAGCAGAGCTGTCAGGCTCTGGACAAGCAGTCCTTGCAGGTAGATGGGATTACACTTAGCAGTTTTGAAGCAACATGGCAATTTACTCCCAAGTTTTTGTTAAAACTGCGGGTTTTAATGCATAGTTCTAATGAACAAAACTAGGGTCCCAATAACAATAAGTCTTTAAGCTACTTCTCAGCACCTCTTTAGAGCTAAGGTCTAATACCAGCAAGGATTCACCCAACTGCAATTTCTAAATCTCCTCAAATACATTATGAAAACAGGGGTACAACATAAGGTACAGGTCTTCGCTATTTACAGCCACATTCATATAGAAATAAAGCAAACAATGGTGATGAAGGTGAATAAAGCCACTTCTGAATATGTGGATGACTTCCTTTCAATGGTCAGAATCCTGTGAAATTCTCTTTTTCTGCATCATGGGACACCAGAAATTCCTTGTCCGCAATTCTCAGGTTAGAGAGGCATGAATCCTCCACTGCTGGAAATGTTTGTCCACCACAGACCTCACACCTTTTGTATTCTCACCTTATTTGGTGCTTGGTAACAGAAGCCCTGTCTCCTGGAGTCCTGTGAATTCTTGAGAATGATAGTTCTTGCTTGCAGTGGGAAAAATTAAATACCAAACCCAAAAGGATCAAAATCTTAAATTCTAAGTGTTCAAAGGACAGCTAAAAAGAATATACGTTTAAACTCTCATTATTTTTAATCCATCTGAGGAATTTCAAGATCTACCTTTTGGTTTTTGACCATACTTCGCTAGCGAACCTGGAAAAAACACAATGTTACAAAGCAAAAAAATAATTTAGAGAAATAAACTACATAGAAACAATTGAAGGTCTTGTATTTTGCTTTAACTGACTTTATGGATAGATTACAAGCACTTTTGCTACTGTTCTGAAAAATGATCTAGTACTACAGAGTCCCCTCTGGAACACTAGCTTTATTAATTTCCATTCTTCTCATACTTAAGTAAGTTTAATAAAACTACCAAAAATAGATCCTGAGGCAATAATTTCTGGGGTCATCAAATTGATCCCATGTTCAATAAATGACTACGTAATGATAAACTAGTTGCTGACTTTGGGTTAACCTTCTAATGTTGTTAAACCTTAGAATTCTGGTCAAGGACTACCAGGATGAAGTGATATGATCATACTTCCCCCTTTTTTTTTCCTGCCATTGGAAAGGCACAATTAGGTAAATAAGCCTTTATTTATTAGAAGGCAGAATGGAGCAACATCCTTTGTTTCTGCTTCCTGTCTGCAGCAGTGGGAGGACAGTATTTTACAGTGATAACTGGCATCAGTTCCTGAGACCCCACTGGCTTGGAAAGGAAACTGCAAAAATGGAGAGAATATTGCTTTTCAGAGTCCTATTTTGCAGAGTTTTTCCTTGCATTGAAGTGGAAAAGTTTGGATGAAAACTTCATCATATTTAAGTCCACAAAGTAACTAAACAGTCAGGAAGCATGAAATTACTGAGCAAATCGTTCTCTTTTATCAGCGAATCAGGAACTCACCTTGCGTAAAGGGAAAAAAATGGTTTTGTCTAACTTGCGGCATGGATTTGAGGGAACATTATTCCTATCCCACCAGGATCCGTCTTGGGAAACTCACATGGCTGTGCAGCCACCTTCTAGCCAGAGATCAGAGAAAGACAGAGAGAGCCAGAGATCAGATCTGGCCCTGCTGGACAGATTTCATCTACAGACATAAACACCCAGCAAATGTAGAGACTGCAAAGAGATCCGCACTTTCTTGGGAACCTGCAGTAGAGATTATTAATTAAGTAATAATCTAAGTCTCATAACATTTTTCATCCTTCCCACTGAGGTGCATCTTGGAGCCTGTGCTCATACTGCCCTTTCACTGGTGACACTCATCCACCAAGACCTGGCTCTGACTCTATTAGTCCACCTCCTGTGTGCTGCCAGATATACACCAGATGCTGACTTTTCGTTCTGTACATGAAGAATGTTGCTTTTTGGGAGAGCGGACATCTTTCTGGCTATTTTTGGACAGCTCTAGCACAATGCAATTTTGGATCCTGACAATTTTGCTAGCCACTACAACCCATATCACTAACCGTAATTTTGAGGCTGGCTGTGATGGGTCTAATGTCCATCCCCAGAGAGTGACTGCGAGGCCACATGAATGGCTACATAAGCTGTGGAAAGCTCCACAGTGTCCGAGAAGCCTATTAGTGGCAAATGTGTACAAATTGGCAGTTTCTACTAGATTTTCCAGCCTGTTAGATGAACAAGCTCATTAGAGTAAAATTTACTCCAAATATGTAAAAACTGATGGTTTGAAACTGAGATGTTTTCTGGAACAGCTCAGCAGCTTGTTATGATTGTAGCATGATTCAGTGCTTGGGCATCTTTCATGTCTCAAGTGCTGTCTAAGCAACTAGCAGAGCTTCTGACAGCAGCTAGCCTGAATGTCACCCTCAGACAAACATCAGAGCAGTTGTGCTTCCAGCAGGGCAGCTAAAGTTTTCTTAGAAGAAACCCTTGCTTCCTGCAAGATTGAGAGCACCTGATGAAGAAATACAACATACCTGCTACACCCCCCTCCCCGACCCCTTCCTAATTGTTATAGGTATTTTCCCAATCCTATCATTACCACCGTTTTTGAATACTTTGCAGTCATCACTCCAGAGGATAGGACTGTCCTGTGATCCACATGTTCAAGGTGGGAAAGTGGGACACAAAGAAGGGGTACCTCTAGGAAGACTTAAGATCTACCAAGGAAGGGAGAGTAAACTCAAGTCCTGGTTTAGTCACCCTCTCATTACGGCAATTTTCCTAATAAGCCATTCCAGACTTCTTGTTCCCGATTCTTTTGACAGCATCTGGAGCTATTGGCATTAACTTTTGTGTTAAGGGATGGAGCACAATAGTATACTGAGCTATGTATTGTGCTTACAGAGGCATTTTATCACATTCAGCCTTATCACATTGCCTTTCTTGCAGATTTCCATTGCAAAGTGATTTCAGTAGATGTAGAGAGCTATTACAATTGACACCAACACTTGCAAGTATGTGCTGGGTCAGAATACCAGCTTCAAACATTGCATGGCATTGTCTCTAAGTGGGTCAGTTCATAACAAATTGTCTGTTCAAATGATGTCCATGCTGTAGTAAGAAAAAGGGGAAAATGCAGTAGTAATTGAAATGATCTGATTTTAAAAGTCTGGCACCTGGTGTGTGTTCAAAAGAATTTCACTGCTCCATTAATAATGCTTCTAGGACAAGGGAAATTTGCAAAATGTTGCTCCTAAAGATTATGGTCTGAAGTTAAAAAAAAAAGAGAAATAAAAGGATCTTTAAGAAACTTTTGTATCTTTGGATTTTGGGACATTTTTATTTATACTTTTCCTGTATTTTATTTTTGCTGGGAATGGGCCTTTGGGTGCATCCCTACCTCAAATTCCTATTCAGTGTGCTAATGAGATAAGGAATTCAGTAGAATATATTGTGCAATGACAAAGCATTAAGTACTGCTCCATTTCCAAGTATTCTTTAAAAACAGACATTCTGATTCAGCAGAATATTTTACTGACCTTTCCACTTATTTCTAGTTCACTGGTGTGTCTAGAGCTATCTTGTCACTTTGGAATTCATTTTTGTTTTAGCCTAAGTGACTGCTCGGAAGCAACAAGTCCTGCTGGAATGTCGGGCACAAACTCAGCTCTGGAGACACTGAAATGGACCCTGCAGCCGCCGGGGAGCTGGGAAAGGGGCAGAAATTTGTGTAGAGGAAGTGACCCATGAGACAAAGTGAGATGGGCTCCTGCAGTCTGTACCAGCTGAAGCTCTAGCAGGCAGCGTTTCATCACTGTTGTGACTCTCAGTATGGAAGCCTAGAGGTTGCAGAGGCTGGTCCATGCAGCCAGGTCTGCTACTGAGAACACAGGATGCTATTTTCTACCCAGGCACCATGGGAATTAATATTTTTCTTGATGTGTCTTTCTGAGCATCCAGAAGCCCCAGGTCTCAAAATGAGGTAGGCTATGGGAGAGATGAGAGCAGATTCCCTGGAGAGGGCATCATGAAACAGAAGAAATTATTCAAGTTCCTTTCACTTTATAGGAGTCTGCCTTTACTCTGGGCCTTGAGAAGAAAAAAACTTTGGTAAATTAAAAACTAGTTAGACTCTCCTGGTCTTCTAGAGACAAGTGAGAAAATTCTAAATTAACTTCAGGCATGAACAAACTCTGTTTAGCCCCACATATGCTCAACTTTATCTCTGACTTTTATTCTTTCTTAGACATACTGTCAATGGTGCTATGCACAAACCCAGTCAAGTCTGTGCGATGCTGATGTGTCTCTATGTCTTCCTGGCCAACACCTGACTGATAAACACTCCAGATCTCATGATCTTAACCTCATACTTCAGAAGTCAATTTTTTAAAAAGAAACCAAGTTATATTATACATGCTCACAGCCAGGAAGAATCCAAGGCATTGCCACCCACTGTGGTACTCTTTTTTTAGAACACTCCTGGGTGCAGAACTTGCAGTCAACGAGAGCATTGGTTTGATTCCACTGCAGTGGAGCTGAACAAATAACCTGGATAAAGACTCAGAAGTCTGTTCCCAGAATTTGTCTATCCTCTGGTAGCACGTTGGTTTTGGATAAACAAACAAACAAACAACATTTTAATGTGTTTGATATCTTTGGATTTTTAAAACATATCACATCACTCTTACAATTTACAGTTTCATTTGGGTCAATCATTGGTAGGTTAGTAAATGAAAAACATGCTGTCTGGGAGAAAAGAAAACGGCATTCTGCCTTGACATTAATACGGACTCTTTTACTAGTGTATATTGGGAAAGAAAAGGAATTTTCAAATATTTTTGCAAACAATAGAAAAGTAAGAGCAAGAAAGAGCTGTGCAGTGGTAATTGTTTTCTCATTTTCTGTTATGAAGATGAAAATTGTATTGAAGGATTTGCTTTAAACTGGAGAGAAAAGAAATTTGACTCTGGTTTAAGCAAATGAAATTGATATACATTTCAGCTGAGGATTTGCAAGCTACTTGCAGTGAGCTGGTCGTAGGTTTATCTGCTGGAACTTGTGGGTTCTGCAGGAAAGAGAGGAGGACAACACCCTGGCTCAATAGGTAAACCATAGTAAGGCAACAGACAACAAGAACTTGGCACCTCCATATGCAGCATCAACTACCATAGCATAAAACCACTGAATCATGGAGTAGTTGAATTTGGAAGGCACCTATGGAGATCATTGTGTTTATGATCCCAGGCATTGCGGGGGGTGGACTGCAGGATGGCTTCTGTGAGGATAGGCTGGGGCTGCCCCATGCCAGACACAGCTGGTTCCATTCGGTCCCAGCCGGCTCCAACGGCCCCACCGCAGGACACAGCTTTTAATTTGCAATAAATTAAATTAATTTGCAATAAATTAAATTAATTTTCTCCCAATCGAGTCTTTTTTACCCATTACATTTACCCATTACACAGTAATTGGTAAGTGATCTCCCTGTCTTTATCTCCACCCACAAGCTTTTCTTCTTATTTTGTCTCCCTGTCCTGTTGAGGAGGGGGAGTGAGAAAGCGACTGGGTGGGCATCTAGCAGCCAGCCAAGGTCAACCCACCAAAATCATCTAGTCCAATCTCCCTGCTTAAAGTAGAATCAACTAGGACAGATTGCCCAGGACTGTACCCAGTCATGTTTTGAGTATCTCCAAGGACTGAAGCTTAACAGCCTCTCTGGGCAACCTGTTCCAGTGCTTGACAACCACCATAGTAAAAAAATTTTTTGTTATGTTTAAAAGGAATTTCCTGCATATCAGTTTGTGCCTTTTGCCTGAGCACAACTGAGAAGATTTTGGCTCTGTCTTCTTTATTGCCCTGTTACTTGGTCCGTACTTCATCAGTTTATCTATGAGGATGTTATGGGAGTCAGTATAATCTTATTGTAGAAGGCTATCAGGTTGTTCAGGCATGATTTCTCCTTCATAAATCCACGCTGAATACTCCCAGTAATCTTCCTGTCATTAATATGTTTGGAAATGGTTTCCAGGGTTATTTGATCCATCACCTTCCCAGGGATCAAGGTGAGGCTCAGCAGCCCATGGTTTCTCAGATCCTCCCTCTTGCCCCTCTTGAAGATAGGGAGTGACATTTATTTTTTTATCTATCTAAACTGGTCACCCTACCTCTCTGAGGAGTTAATGGGAACAAAAGGCACTACTAGGGCATGATCCAGCTAAACTGTGTTTGATATTTGGTTTAAAGTGAAGGAAAGCGCAGGGGAAATGTCTTCTTTTATTGACCATAAAGGAAGGGCAGATGACTAGGTCACCAGTGGATACCTATATGTGCACACCTACAGTTGCCTGAATAACTCCATAGAATCTAGGAACCATTGACTTTCCCAACAAAGACAAGCAGGTGATGATAATACAAGTTCATTTTTTGCCCATGAATGGAAGCCTCCTCCTGAAGCAGAGTCAGATACTAGTTAGGTCAATTAGATGGATGAGTCAATATATTTGATGGCAAAGGGACTTTCTGTTTCTTTTTGTTTAAAGAGTTCTTCCTCAGAGGGAAAGGATTGCAGTCCACAGTCACGTCCTCTTCTTTATAATCTATCCTGTTTGTTTTGCTGAAATCCATGAAGTGCTGTGGCAGATTTGCTAGCTCTGCAAGGTGATCTGCTGGCTATCCTTGAGCAATTAACGTCATGTGTTAAAGAAGCAAATGCCGCAGAAAACAGTGTTAAATAATCAAATGTCCCAGTCAAATTGGAATCTGTTTCTTTGTAGTCACAAAAAGAAGCAAAAAATATTAGCAGTGGACTTTTATCTGGAAAGTAGCAACAGTGTGTTTGGAAACTTAGGGGTATCCTTTAAATGGCAGTGGGTTGCTAGCATTCATGTTATACTCCCTTTGACGACAGTAAAGAATGCTGCCTTTCACTTTTATTACAGGCTAGGCAGCCTGCCTTTCAATCTGTACAAAAATTAGCCTTTTACTTCTCCAAGTTAAAAAAAAACCCAACCACAAAACAACACAGAGAAACATGAGAGAAATTGTTGTAAGAGAAATTCCAGCCTGAAGGGTTGATTCCCCCTCTAGCACAGATTGCTTCCCAACCCAGATTCCCTTGTCCAGCAGCAACCTTTAAATTCTGTATCTATCTCTCCTGACGTCTGGAGGAATCTGGATCCAAGGCCAGATATGTGTGTGGCACCCACAGCTGCATTCATGGCTGCCTGCCTTGGGACAGGAGTGAATCTAGCAGCTCCTGGGAGAGATCAGTTGTTCAGAGGTTCAGGAGCAATGATCCCAGGTGGGTTTGACATATGATCTCAGAGTGGTGAAAGAAAGGCATGTCATTCCTTTCCACCAGAGACTCTTTGAAAGAAAATGTAGAAAAAAATTAAAAAGCAAGCAAACAAAAAATTACCAAGGGAACAAGCACAAGAGAGGGAGGACAAAGGGGAAAAATGCTCGGAAAAACATTTCCCTCTCCTGACAAGTCTCAGTTATGTACAGAAAGCCTGTGAGAAATACTGAACCTGTGACAGCAGAAACATCCCAAAGAGAGCAGTGTGTGGGGGGAGCACAATTAATAATAAAGCCCTGTGGAATTTGTGAAGGTTCGGCACAAAAGCTTGAAGCAGTCTTTTGAGAAGCCGAATCAGCTTTAATTACTGTACTCTGGGTTATTCTTTTAAAATGCTTTTGCAGTGAAAGTTTCTCAGTCTGAGGGAGGGCAATGCTGCTCTCTGCTATCATTTCCCGTCATTGTTACAGGCTTCAGCACACAGTGAATATGCGCGAGGACAAGCAGATCCTCCACGTCTTTCATTTCAAGTGGGGTTTTTTTTCCCCTTTTCATTAACAGCCTTCAAAAAGAAAAAGAAGTACTTAGGGCAGGGTTTTCTTTTTTTCTCTTTTTCTTTCCTTTTTTTTTTTTTTGTTGGCAGCCTGGGTGAGGCCTTTTGCATTCACTACGCCTTGTTATCTAAAAACCAATATAATAGAGATACACAGATGCTCATTACTAGTAGCTATGCCATCTTAATGCTTCCTATAATGGTATTTTCAGCTCATAATAGACAGTGCGTGATCTGTGCTGAATAGTGAATGTGGTGCTTGATTTTCCTCTCACTTCAGCAAAATCAGTGAAGTATCTTCCCAGTTTGCAACAGTGGGAAAGAGGGAAGAATCCACTCCCTGCAGTGGCTTTCCAGAGCCTGGTTGCTACAATGCCTCACTCACCGACAGGAACAGAGGGGTTATTGCAGCAAGAAGGTAGAATGCCCCAAGTTTCTGGACCTTAGACACGGATAGAAAGGAGTTATGTTTTTTAGGGTGAACAAGATTTGCAGTTCTAGAGAGAGGACAAAGGAGAGAAGATGAGAGGGGAAAGAAAAGTGGGAGAGGGAATCTAATCATTTTTTTTCAACTGCTGCTAGAAATGTTAGTGATGTGCAACATGGAGGGGAAGAAAACTGAGCAGAAAAAAGGCTTAGCCAAAATAGGATTGTGTTCTCCTCTGTCTTGTTTGGTAGTGCCTTGTAAGTGTTTTTCAATCATCTAGTGTGTTTTAATAAAAATTAGAAGTGGCTACATGTCATTAAGTACTGTCACATAGTGGAGGCATAATTGTGCCCACATCTGCCTATGTCTTTAAGAATATATGTCATGGGCAGAAATGTAGATGGAAAATTTCATAATAGACACAAAACTCAGTAAGTCATTTCCCAAACCTGGAAGCAATACAAACAGATGCCTCACTGGTTGGGAAAGGAGCTACCTGTACTGCTGTGGGGACAGAAATTTCCAGTGTGATCCGTTCCAGCAAATACCAGATTTGACTTGAAGTTACTTTCTTTTTGTGCAGAAGTGTAGAGACATTCATCAGATTTAACTGTGTCTCAAAACTTTGCTGAAATCAGCAACATGAGTGCAGGGGAAATAGCAATTCTAGAATCACAACCTGCTCCTCAACAACCCAAATTTCTCTTGTGCCCATAGCTGATCACCTAGAGAGTTCATGTTTTGTCTATGATTCCTACACATCGGTTCCTTGCTATGCAGTTTAAGATTATGCACTCAACCCCATGGAGGGCTCTTCCTTTCCCCACTTAATCCCAGACAGAAAGATGGTGAGGACAGAAATTAAACATGAAGTAGGACATGATAGTTACAAAGCAAGGACTACTCAGCATGATTGGAGGGTCGTCAGGAGCAGCATTGAGGACCAATATTCAGGATGACTGGAGTGCATTTCTCGTGTGTCAAAACCAGTCTCATTCATTGCTTTGTCCATGCTCAATTGCAATCCCAAGGTTCAAATACCCTCTGTGTCATCCAGCAGACAGTTCCAACTGTGGGAGCATAACTGGTTCTTCAGCTCCCATCACTACTAAAAGCTTGTTCTCAAGAGTGTCTGAACTGTGGCTGGGAGTGAGGCTAAAAAAAACCTTCCAGATACAGTCATCACCTACTCTTTTAAATATATATAAAAAAAGCAGAAGGAAAAATCCCAGCAGCAAAAAAAAAAAATATGCCTAGTGCACGCTAGCTTATTGCCTTAGGTAAATTCCCTCACCCTGAGTTCTTTGAAAGTCACATCCCATCCAATGGTACCTATGTTCCTCTCACCATCAGACGTTCATTTCCAGCCACAGCCACTTGCACTCTCTCCTTTCTCCTGTCTAGATGGGAACATCAGGGTCTGGGGTTTATTTGCTAACCGGACTGGAGCCAGACAAATAGGCATTCCTTAATTAATATCTTCCCCATTGTTTCCTCAAGGACTTCTGGAATTTCCTCAGGTCATATTTCATCTTTGTTATTGTCTCATTTCCTGCTCATGCAGCCTAACTCTCTTCTTTGCCTTAACTCTGCACAACTGGAGCAAACGTGGAGTAGACTGCAGTGCAGAGCACTTTTAAAGCAGTCACATAATGTAGCTCCTGTTCAACGCAGGGATCTGTTAGTCTTTTGGGAAAGCGAAGGAGGAAGTCAGGGAATAACTCACAATAAACAGCAGTTTCTTGTCATCCAAAAAAATTACGTTCCTTAGGATCCCAGAGAATGAGGGTTGAATTCTACTCAACTGATAGTCTGGAAGTCTTTAGTGAGCAGGATTCTACGACCAAGAAAGACTGTGGAGCAAATATACTGCTACAGCTCAAGAAAAGCTGTCCCATTGTCAGGGAAAATCAATTTCTCACTTTGTGGCAATTTGTTCTTGAAAGCATAAAAGTTATTAACAAAGTTCCATGGGTTAGCATTGACTTCTTAACAAAGTCAGGAAATCCCAGTTTGACCCCACCTAACAGGTCTCCACTGCATGCATGCAGGGTTGCATGCTGTATGTTGAATATGGTACGTGTATTTTTTTTCGTGTTTGATTCTGGTCCAGTTCTCTCGAGTTTAGGACGCAGGCTCTCCTTCCTGACTCATCTGCAAAGTTTGGATGTAAAGCCAAGCTTTGAAAACAGACTTCCTGCAATTCAAGTAATATCAGGCAATGTGAAACCTGGCCACAGCTAATGTGCAAAAACTTAGATTCGTAGTCTTCCAGATAAGAAGCTTTTCAGATTAAAGATTTTCTTTTGAGATGTTCTAACATGTTTAGTACAGTTCTGGTTGGTACAGAAATCATAGCTTTACATTTCTGATTTTGAGGTGCCTTGCTTTTCTTAATTTAAAAATAATGGAAGTTGTGTAACAGTTACATTACAGCATTATTATTCTGCCCAACTTCAAACTGAAAAACGACAGCAATTGCTTGCATGTTTTGATCACACTTTGCTTATTGGAATGGAGCTACTGAGCCAGCTGCTCTTCCCAGGTTCCCCTTCAGTAGGGGCTGCCCTGCTCTGATGGTCCTGCATGCCCTTCACTTCTGGCTTTTCTACATACAGGACACTGCTTGTCAGAGCATATGATGCTAAGAACACAGCAAGACTCTAAGAAGAAACTCTGTTTTATGGTTGAAGGGTGTTTTTTGTTATTAGGGGTGAAGATGAGATCTTCCTGGGTGTAAGACTGTCCTATGTGGATCAAATTAGTTCAGTTTGTGTTTGCACCTTTTTCTGAGTGTCAGCTTCCACTGGGCAGACTCATCTCACAAAAGGAACCTCGGTCTATTCTGCTGGAGCAAATCTTACCTAGTGCTGTAGCCAGGCAGCTACATAAAAGCTCTGGCAGGAGGAGTTCCTGCTGCTTTGATGAGGAAACATGCTGGGTCTTCAGCTCAGCATAGGCTAGGTTGCCATAAAGAGAGCCTCTAAAGAGACAGCCCTTGATTCAAGATGGGAAGGGCTATGAGCATACGGACAAAATCACACAGCACTGCTTTGTCTTTACACAGCTAAAAACATTCTGCGGCTGTAGAATAACTCATGCCTGTGTATTCAGGAGCTAGGTTGTTTTATTTTCAAATTTAACAGGGAGGGAAAAAATCGTGGATCATTTTTGCTTGGTTTCAGAATGCAGTGATTTACCTTTTGTCCATCTCAGAGTTTCAAGCTGGCAATAAATTGCAGCAATTTGTTCTGAATTGCTTATAGGTGGCCTTTTCATGCACTTCTTTTTCTGTTTCAATTTGAAAACCATTCAGGTTAATTGAGATGCAGTCCTTAACAAGCAAATGTTTGCTGAGGATACCATTATATAGACTAGCAGCTGAAACAGCAAAAAAAAAGCCCATACCTCTCTGAGATGGGAACTGACCTTCTAGCTTTCTTAAATACAGAACATGGTTACATTATTAGAGTGGTTAGACTATTGCAGTTGCTGTTTATCCCATCAGTATATCCTGCAAAAAGAAGTGAAGATTACAATCTCTTAGTAACAAATATAAATCTGCTGAAATTCAGGCTGATGAAAAGAAAAAGAATGGCAAGTTTTAGACCCCCACACAACTGACGGCTGTCAAAGTTACAAACAGCGCAGACACAGAGAATTTATGTTATAGGATGTGCTGGGAAGCTTTAATATACAATTAGTGCACCACAACAATATACCATGAACAGTGGCCACTGGCAGCAGCATGGGGGACTCGTAAATTAAAAGTAGCTAGCATACTCCTCTATTTAAATCAAGGGGAGTGTTCATGAAGTGAATTACTTTTCATCCTGAGCATGGCTGGCAGAGTGTGTGATTTAGTCTGTGTGATTTAATGTGGGGAGCTGTATACACATTTTGTCAGGGTGATTTCTCCCTCGTCATTAAATCTGGCATGCAGAGGCTGGCCAAGCAATGCCTGCTTTAAACTCTCATGCAGAGAGGGTAGAAAAGAGTGACTGAACAGAATGAAGACCCATGATATGTTGATCTAGGTTTAAATGAAGTGTGTGCGGCACTGAGGCAGAGACGCCAAATAACCGACCGACCCTCGTTCCAAACCCTCCTCCCTCACGAGGTCTGTTACCTGAGGCTGTAGGACTAACCATTTGCTCCTCTAATGGCAGGGACGTGAGGATGAAGGCGATCCAGGACGTCGGCTCCTCAGGGTCCTGAGGGAGGCTTTACCTGGGTCACTTTGTCCCCTCTCCCCCACCCCTACACCTGCTTATGGGACAGGGGCCCCTTTCTCACCTCGTGCTCCTCCGGAGCCCTCCTGCTCCTCTCCCAACCCTCTGGGGCACAGACACCCATGTCCCCCACCAGGACCTCATTTGCCCAGAGAACCACGAGAGATGAAGTTGTCCATCCAACCCCCAGCCCAAGGCAGGAACAGCTCTACATTTGCGTATTGGGTCTCCATGCCCAGGCGCTGGCAGGGGGCTGCAGGCGGCCTCTGTGAGGAGGGGCCTGGGCTGCCCCGAGCCGGACACAGCCGGTCCCAGCCGGTCCCGGCCGGCTCCAGCGGCCCCACCGCAGGGCACAGCTGAGCCCCTCAGCCAAGCCGGGGCGCCGGGGGGAAAACAGGTTTCCGAAAGGGCCACGGGCGGCACAGGCAGAGGAGGAGGAAGCCCAGGAGGGAGCAGCAGCAGAGGGAGTCCGAGGCCGGAGGAGGAGGAGGGCGGGAGGGGCTGCAGGCCCGGGGCAGGGATCCCCGGCAGCCCTGGAGAGAGCCCGCGGGAGCAGAGACCCGCCCTGCAGCCCGGGGAGGGCCCCAGGCCGCAGCAGGGGGATATTTCCTGCGGGAGCTGCGGCCGTGGGGAGCCCCGGCGGGAGCAGGTTGTCCCTGAAGGGCTGCAGCCCGGGAAGGGCCCGCGCTGGAGCAGGTTCTCCTGACACTCTCCTTGCCTGTGATGGCAGCCTCAGAGGCAGGAAGGGGCGCAGAACCTGCTGTCTGTGCAAGGGGGCAGAGCAGCAGCTGTGGCCAGATCTGTTCTTAAAAATTTCAAAGAAGAGAAGATGCACAGGGTGCCTCCCCCTTTTCGTCCAGGCTGTGTGTCTCAGGCCTTTCTTGTCCTCCACAGCAAAGCGCCCGTGAGGCTGGCTGCAGGTCAAGCCTTTCCACCATGGGCATTGCAACATCCTTTCATATATTTGAAGAGGGATGTCATGTTCCCTCTACATCTTTCTCTTTCTTAGGCTAAATGACACCATTTTTTTTCTTTGTGGCTTGTTTTCTATATCTCTGATCATCCTTGCTGCTTTCCTTAGACGCTCACTTGACACAAGATGTGGTGTCCTGGCTGAGGCTTTACCACTGCTGCACCAGCTGGGACGATCGTGTCCCAGGTCTTACAGGAAAAGAGGGGAGCAGAGGATAAACAGAGAAAGGGAATGGGGATGGAGGGAACAGGGAGGAACAGGTCTGAGATGGAGAGTGGGGTACATGGCCAGGACAGGTTTGCCACCCTGGGGTGGAGTGGAGGACCTTGCCCTGAGCAGTTGCAGTGGGAGACATGTGGGAGCTCATCCTGACCCATGCTGGCAGCAGAGGCAGCTGGCTCCCTCAGGCAGCGGCACAGGCACGGGCAATGCAGGCAGCACCACTGTGATGCTCTGCCTGGCCCCACACCTGCCAGGGGGCTCCCACAGAAAAATCAGCCCCACACCTCAGTTCCTACACGCATCTGGAGCATTGTGGGGGACAGTTGCAGCCTCCACAAGAGCCTGGTGCAAGCGGCAGCAGCCAAACTGCGCTGTTACAAGAGGAGCTTTGAAGTATAATTATCTCTGTGATTCTCCCTCGTTTCAGAGAACAGTAATTTGCTCCTGGCTTATTCCTGCAACAATCAGGTGTAGTGCAGCCAGATATTAGTTTTAGCTGTGGACCAGCTTTAAAAGTTTTCCTGTCTTTTCTCCTTACTACCCTCAGCCATCCATGCCTTCCCCTCGCTCCCCAGTTGGCTGCCCCCTCAGCTGTGCTGGGACAACTCCTTGAAGATTGTGTTTAAAGCTTTCCAGAATTAAACATTTGAAGGGATTTATTCTAAACTGAGCTGTTTTGGTTCTCTGGCTTCCAGGACAGCCCCCAAAGCACTTGAGCTGGCTCAGCTGAGGCAGGAATCTAGGACACGAATAAGCAGGCAGGGGAGAGAGGTGAGGAGGGAAGAGCAGGTCCTTCAGCTGGCTTTGCCTCCCAAGTGGGTATCCTATGAGAATGTGGCCTTAGTAAGCTCTTTTGCACAGGCTCAGGCAAAATGGGTGGTGTTTATAGGGGAATGGTGTGAAAGACATGGACAGAGAGTCCCTTTGCAGACAGCTGTGCTGGATGGAGGCACAGCTGCACTGAGCTTTTGAAACTGCCCTTCTGTTAAAGCCTATGAGGCAGCGGGCGCAGCTCTGCCCGCAGAAGGACCCATGGAAAGGTTGCCTCTCTGCTCCAGGCAAACTCAACTGAGGATCACCAGCTCTCTACTGCTGAGGGTTTTCCTGCTCCCAGCACAATATGCTCATTGCTTCAAATAAATTAGAGCATATGATCTACCTACTTCTGCATGCATGTAGCCCATATTAATGTTGGCAGAAGGAACTAAATTGATTATATATACAATTTAGTCTTAGTTAAGAAAAGGAAAAGGAATTAAGCATTAGGAATCTGATATCAAAATGCCAAGACAGGAAAGCTTGTCTCAGTTTCCTTGACAAGTCTGTCGTAAAGCCCGTGTATATTTTTTCTATTAATATGCAATTACAGCATATTTATCTAGTTCAGACATCTGTTCTTAAAGTGTCATGTCAAGGGCACTACAGAGGTTAACCACAGACCAGAAACAAAAAAATCAGTATCAAAAAAAAAAAAAAAAGAAAAGAAATAATGAAGCCGACCAATGGCATTTCCAAAGAATGTAAGCTAATATTTTCAGAGTTCAGAACAAAGAGCTATATAATACATATACTATATAATATATATACTATATAATATATACACACTATATATAATATATGTAATGCCTCCAGCATCTCTCATAGGAAAAAAGACCCAGTATACATATTATTCCATGGTACATAAAATCTCTTAATTTTTGTTGCAGAAGGATGTATATTAGAGTGATTTGATACATTTGATGCTTTATTCTTTCGTTGAATTTTAACATGAAGTCTGCTGAGACATATATCTGGCATTGTTCCTAGCCAGGTGCATCACACAATGTGTGAGCAGTAATCTCATCTGGCTTTATGTGTTTTTCCGATAAATCAAGCTAAACCAGCTTAGAAGGATTGTACATTATGTTTGGAGACTAGTTAGGACCTGCTACTATATTTATGAGGTAACCAGAAATCTTAAAGGAATGTAAGTGCTGAAGTGCCTTAAGACTGTATATTTAATACCCATGGATATACTGAGGTATTTACCTAGTTGAAAAGCATGGATGCAAGCAACTAAAGATTATAAGAAGGGCCTATTACTGTCTCTAACCTAAGATCCAGCTCCTTCACTCACCTGTCCTTTGGCAATAGCCAGGAGCAGACACTTAGAAATAGCTTAAGATAAGTGCAAATACAGAGTAATCCTTCCTCTCATGTGTACTTTGTTTATTCTATAAAACAGCCTTATAATTTTTCTTCTTCTTTCTTCATTTAGCACTTGTGTTATGATTAGTTATGAATGGTCATTCTCATCTCACTGTCCTTGCTACATTTCCAATGCTAAAAAGCCTAAATATATAACCCTTCAGGTTTCTTTTTTTCAGTCTAAGGGACTCTGGGGTATTTGGTGTCTCCTCAGATCAAAATCACTCCTAATTCTCACAATAGCTGACATTTTCCTTTTCCCTTTTTTCAGTTCTCGTCTGATGTTTTACCCCACTGATTTTGATGTAGGTACAGACACAGTCCCAGATACGGGTGTGCAAAACAGTGACATTAAGATGTGTTCTTTTCCCAAAAATTCATAAGTTTCTGCTTGCACGTTGACCATCAGAGAACTATACAAAGTGACTCCAAGATCTCCTGGTTGATGGCAATGGCTAATTTAGAGCCCATGATGGTGTAAGTATGTATTCCCATGTGCTTTATCCTATGTGTATCACCACTGAATTGCATCTGCCTTTTATCACACGGCCAGTATCTTGGGGATCTAATGAATTCCTTGCACTCAGCTTGAGTTTCAACTATTACTGTTAATTCCATTCCATTAATAAACATTTTAATTTTCTCAGCTTCCAGATAAAGAGTACCCACACGATCCATTTTAATCTGTGAGAGGTGGAAAAGTGATATTGAGGGTAACATTCAGCTGAATCACTCCTGCAAGATATCTGAGAACATTTTTGGCTTGAAGCTTCTATCTCAGTTTCTTGCTCCAGCAACAGTGATTGTGAAGTAGGTTTCTCAAATTTTGTGGTATTCTCCAACAGTTCACTTGCTGTGCGTTCATCTTTGTTTGTTGTATGCAAGATAGTAATGTTTACTTTCTATTTGAATTATATCTAGTCTTCCTCATCTAACGCTTTTTGCCATGGTCTTGATCCTCACTGTTTTAATGGGAGCTGGATCAGAAAGACTCTGGAAATGGTCAATCAGGCTAGAAATCTCTCATTAGAGTTACAGGTATTGTAACAGATTCCATGCCATGATTATAGTCCCCATAAGAACTTGTAAATCAAATGTTTATATTTAAAGTGAGCTAGGACAGAAATGAGCTGCTTCTGTCACAATCGCTTTTCTACTCTTTTCCTAGACCTGAAAAAGTGTTCTTTAAAGAGCTGTTAACTCTTATTAAATCTTCTTTGCTAGCACCTGAATGCCAACAGTTAGCATGAGGCTGACTTACAAGTGGAGTGGATATTGCAAAAGTATCCACATACATTATTTCCCCATAGAAATCAAGGAGTTCATTACCCCCTGCCTTATTCAAGAAAAAGGAGGAGCTTACAAATTTGTGGTTAAAGAAGAAGTGGCTGGAGCGATCTGAAAGGAAATATGAAAATCTAATGAGAGGCTGAAATCCATCCCATTCGAAGCACACCACCATCCTGGAAGATGCGGTACTTTGCTAACTCCTTATGTGCAAAATTGCAGTATTCCTCTCATGAACAATCTAGGACCAGAAAAAAGCTCTTCACTGAGCTTTTCTCTAAGAGATTGTCAAGCCAAAAATTGAAATAGTGCTGTTCTGGACAGGGGTTACATTTTAAAATGTGGTGCAAAGAACCTAGTAAATCTAGTATTTGGGTTACAGCAAATATAATAATTATTATTATTACTATAGACATCTTTGGAAAACTAGCCCATTCTTGATTTGATTCTTTAGAGTCTTCTACGCAGTCCTTAGCCACTTATTGCCTAAGTGGTCTTCAGCAGTTACTAGGCCATGTAGCTAGCCTCTGTTGTATGTGGTTGACACTCTCTCTCGCTCTTCTCCAGCAGCAGTGTGGATGGTTTCAGCACAGTTTTGTTTGCAGGTACTGCAAAACCAAAATATATCTGTTTTAATATCTATGCTTATTACTGGGCATTGCTTGGAGGAAGCTGCTCAAAGGCGTCAGCTTTGATGTTGCCAGGAGCAAAACACAAGGAGATTGCCCCAGGTTCCTGTGGAGGCACACCAGGTCTGGAAGACAGCCCTGGGGCTGGATCCCACAACCCCACATGAGGCTTCTCCTCCTACTCCACAAGGAAGTATGCTGAGATGCAGGTTTCTTGACTTCTTCCCATTGCATCAACAGTAGGTTGCGAACAGAGCTCACTCAAGTCCCTGCCCTCTGCCAGAAAACTACTACAGGAAATTTTCACCATCCTGGAGAAAAATGAAACCTCTAAAAATTTTGTATAAACTGATATTCTACTGAGAACAACAGAGAAATTGTCTGGAGTGCCAGTTATGAAAAAATTACAAAAGCTACAACTGGCATATAAGGCAAAATTATAGTGCTATTCATTGCAATCTAGCCAGGCTCTGTGAATTTTTCCAACAGAAGGGGAAAGAGGCCGGGGGAACATCAGCGGGGAAGAATAAAGAGCTGTTTTGGGGGATAATTAAATCTGAACCAAAAAGGTCATGAGATACTGTATCAGCTTTCACACTGAATCCTAACACACCCAGAATGTTATCAATTCACTGTCATTGTCCTCAAATTAGGAGAAAACTGTCTGAAATCAAAACCCTGTGGTGCAGAGGAAGCTGAATTTGAATCTCCTCTTTCATTTTTGTTCATCTCCATTAATTTGCCACTTGTTAATAACAAGTGAAGAACAATCAATCTAAATAGAGTTCCAGCTACTGGCTTCATAAAGCAAGAGGGAAGGAAATTAAATCATCATTATGAACCTACGGGGGGAATGTTATACATGGAGGGTAGGAGATGCAGGAAGGGGAAGTTTATTAAAACTGTGGCAGGAAGTAATTTTATTTTACAGCTTCTCTATTTGATGAAGATTTGAATGATCCTAGATCCAATTTCCTCTTTGAAACTGGGCAAATGAACTTCAAGAAATATACCATCAGCAACATTACCATCATCATCACCATCAAAATAACAAAGAACCATATTTAACTCACCTGTAAATAATTTTTACCTTTTTTTTTTTTGATGGGAAATCATTAGCAGAATTTATGCATTGAATAAAAATATTCTGCCTACATGTAGCACTTAACTGGGTGTCTCCTACCCCCCCTCCCCCATCAGGCAAATGATTATCAAGCTGTAAGGAACGCATCTTACTGTGGCCAAATAAATGCAGGTCTTGTGAAGACAGACCTAGTTTTTATGTCTCACTGTTTCCAGGCCAGATGAGGCTCCTTGACTTTAGGGACAGGAGATTAATCTGTTTCTTTAGGCTACACATATAATAAAGTGCCTCCTCAAATTGGAAACAACCTTTGCTCCACAATTTTAGTAGCCAGGGAGGCAATCTTCCACTACAAATAATCAGTGTTTAGTCAGTTTATTGATCAGTTATTGTATTTCTTGAAACTCAGAGAGAGTGAGATTTACAGCTCTATTCCTAAGAGTTGCCACAAGATCCGTGCATCACTGGTGCTTAACTTAGTAAAAAGACCATTTTCATTCTACATATATTTAGTAAAACTTGTCCCCGTCAACTTGCCATACTCTTCCTCCCATTAGATACTCATTTCTGCTAGCTGACTTACAGCCTAATTCTTTGGGTAAAAGGCCAAATCAACAGCTGAAATAAACCAGATTTATTCCACTGAAGTTAACAGGAATATGCAACTTTACCTCAGCTGGGGGATAGGACTCAGTGATGGGCTGGATGACAGATGAATTTTCCGGCTACTGGAGTGTTTGCTTAAATAATTACATCTCTTTTCTTTTCATTCCAATATGTGTCTTATTACTTGGAGCACAGCAACATCTCACTAGCCCCTGGGATACTGTTAACATATATGACATGCACTGCGGTCCTTATTGTTAAAAAGCACCTTTCTGGGATTTGGTAACAGCAGCAGGGACCAGGCAAGAAAAAACATATTAATTTCTGAGTAAACAGTTTTCAAATTGTATTAGCCATTCTCATCCCTTTCCATCAAGACTCCAATTTGCCTCCAGCTCCATAAGCACAATTCGGTGCTTAGCATTCCTCTCCACAATGCAATCCTAAATTAGGAAAACTCTGAATAAAATCTATGTTACTTGTACTTTAAATTCCCTGCAGGCAACCAGTAGAATTCCATGAGTTCTCAAGCCTCCTCACTTCACAACATTTTCTTTCTCATTAAAGAGGGACAAAAATTGCTAAGTCAAATCTGCCCACTCCTTCTGGTGACAAAGAGCTAGAAGGGGATCTGAGTGTAAGTTCATTTGCCTTCCTCACTTCTCATGCCCTGCTCCTGGATGCTCTGGGACAGCTACAGTCATCAAGGATGAAAAGAACTGTCTTATGTGAGAATAGCAAGTTTTTAAATAGGGTTTTAGCCAATTGCACTTCTTACCCAAGAGTTTGTTGTGTTTTCTGGTGTTGTTGTACATACAATACTTCTTCAGGCGTCACCCAAATATTAAAAAATGTTGTTAGTTGAAATATGTGAAGTAATGGAATATCCATACCATTATTAGATCAAATCTCTGGCAGCCTGCTCTACAGATATTGCATGATTACAGCCAGGATTGATCAGAAGAACTAGAAATGTCAGATACCTCCACTTGAGGGTGTTTCCTAAATTAAAAGACAAGAAAAAAAATCTATCATCTAGTAGTCCTGACATTCACTGGTGAGTAGAGCAAACCTGCTTCACAATACGGGCTTGGCTACCTTGTGTAAAGTGGAAAAGCATAAAAAGAAGAAACTCATAAAAGGGCCATTGCATAACAATCTCCAAGTAGCTGAAGTGTTTAGGTATTCACAAAGGAGTAGGATATGTACTGATACTCCTTTAGATAAAGCAGGGACTTGGATTTGGAATCCCACATGCTCAGAGAGAGTGCCTGTATACTCCGATTTTGAACAAAAGATCCCCTTGCCATGTCTTGGTTTAGAAAGAAGGGGCTTAAATGCCTGAAAAGATGAGAAATAACATTAATTTACTCTTTGTAGTATATCCCACTGATACGTGTAGGCAGTACCCTGGCCAAAGCACTCACTCCCTAAAGGGAGTCTGCACCCCAAAGCTAGTCTGTACCCCAAAACTAGTCTGTGTGTTCAAATTACATTAACAGCTCTAACAGAAGATGTTATTTCTCACTACAAATTTGTATTCCTTTGTGTCTTTAAACCTCCACAATTCTGGCAACACTTGTTCTTGATTTTCCACATCTGAATGAAAAACTGGAGATCAGTAGACTGCAAGATGCAAAATGATTAGGTATTTGGGTGCCTTTATATCTCCCAGATTGAAGAGGAAAGCAGAAAATGAAAGTCCCAAGCCCTGCCCTGAACACTAACCCCCAAATCTTTTTATGGTCATTAGTGACAGTACAAATACATGGTAATCCTCTAATCCCTGAAATAGTGGGGCTACGTTGCACCAAACATTTAGGACTCTAAGTTGACAGCTCAGTATCTTCCTGTCGAACATTCAATCACATTGCTAAAGAAAGTAAACTGCCAATCAGAGGCTCTTCTTGATGACAAACAGTTCCCATAATGTGATACATTCAGTGTCTAGTCAATTCTGTTGTTGAATTGAAGGAGCTGTGTGGCAGCATAAGCATCACAAAGTCGACTAGTTCCTCACTTCTGCAAAGACAGAGGGATGGATTGCAGCAGAGCACGTGAAATGTCAGTTTGCACCTCTGTCAAAGAAGCTGAATGACTGAAATGTCACATATCTCAGGCAGGAAGAGACAAGGAGATAACTATGAATCTGTGCACTCAAAGAAAAACATAACAAGCATTTTAATGGGGACCTTTTCTAGATGGAAGTATGAAATCAGACTGTTTTTGTAAGGGAGCTGCATCTCCATTGGCCAGGACGATTTTTCTCGTGTGCCTCAGCCCATTTCTGCTGCGCTGGGCCAGCAACAAGCGAACATCTCCAGGTGAGGGACTTTTAGAGACTGTTGTATTAAAAGTAGAAGAATCTTAACAGAGCCAAGAATATTTCCTTTGCAGCTAGGCCAAAAGTGACACCAGTAATCATACTGCACCTCAGATATACAGGTAAAATGAATGACACCTATTTATAATTGAATGACGAAATACCACTTAAACCCACGAACTGGGGTCAGTGTCCTTAACTCCCAGTTCATTGACTGGTGGCAATTTATTGAATGTGGCCTGCACTGATTAGGAAGTTACCTTGATTACACCTATCAGAATATTTGCCCATATCCATATTCCTATTTTCCAAGCATTATAACTACAGAAGAATACCCAGGGGGGTTCTTGAACTCTTCCCAGTGCTCTTCAAGTACAGAAGCACAAAGCACAGGTCTTCACTCTTTATACCATTTATTTCCTGGTCTGTAAATGAAAGCTATTACTTTGATAATGACAATTAGTACCAGACCTATGTACTGATAGATCAGCCAGCAATACAGATTTGATCTGAATCAGACATTGCCATGCAACCATACCAGCTGTGGAAGCAGGCATAACACAGAATCCAGCCTGGTACAGACAGGTACAGATATGACTGGGAATGGTGCAGAGAAAAAAAAGTGATGTGGCCTAAAATATGCTGAAAAAAATTAATGCAACTGCATCCATTTGCACAAATTTGAGCCAACAACATGAATTCATACTGCATGAACACTTAGTTATATTTGGCCACAGTTTCTAATCCAGCAGAGAGGATCTTATGGAGAGACACACTTCATCACTACATCACAGCCTGAGTGATGCTGTGAGGATAATGGTGCAAAGTGAAAGAGGTTCAATTAAACCTTCACAGCATCACAGAGATAATATAGTGTCTCAGCTGATGGGATGGGAGGAAGCAAGAGAAGGGTGTTCATAAGTTGCAGAAGGATAACCGTTCTTTAAATCTTGACAGTGCTTTTAGAAGCGAGCAGGGGGCTATGCATTTAGGCTTTTAGCATTTGGGGTTTTTTATCCCCTTTGCCTCTTTTCCTAATGTTTGCCAGGTTCTCAAGCTGAAGTGTTAAAATATGAAGTGTTGTCCTTACACTAGTGTTTTGTCCTAAGCAGGTGTAACTACCAGAAATGTGACAGTATGATGACTTTCCCAGTCCTGGTTTGCTGACTCCAGAAGTTCAGATGGATCAGGTCATTTATCTCCATTCAATCGCTGAAATTTGTTTCTGGCCATATAGTTATGTGGAAAGATTTTAATGGCTGCTGTCGAGGGTGCTGACCCAAAGACAAACACAGACCTCAGTGGAACTGATGGATTTGCCATGCACATCTTTCAGACTCAAGCAATTAAACCTTTTCCTGAAGTGAAACAGGCACAGACAAAGAATCTGCTCCCCGGCACATTTAACTGCAGGCACAGCCTGAGGAGACCTCACCACAGCAATTTCCCTGGCTGCAAGTGCATGGGTTAGGATACTGATTTGTAGGATGTGTGCACCGGAGGAGGAAAGCCACAGTACCATAACTAGAATGAGAAACAGGAGAGTGTTTCTTAAGCCAAGAACTCCTGGAAAGACAGGCCTGAGGATTTGTGAGCAAGGAAATTTCATGCTGTTATTTATTTCTACAGTTTTTTTACAAACAAGATTACATCAAGAATTTACATTATTTCTCAAGTCAATTCAACATCTTAATTAAAACAAACCTGCAAGATTTGAATTTGACCAGTGACTCAGGCTACATTTTGCTCAGGTATAGCAATTTCCATCTTTGCTTTATGAGAAAATAGGACTTCCACTCTCATGTATCTTAGATCATCTACTAATTCAAAAAGCCATGTGTTTCTGTATGAGGAAACCCATGCCCAGAGAAAGATTCATGATTTAATAAAAAGCAGAAAATAAATCATAAATTGGATACTATGTGCTGCTGGTGTTTGAACAGTCGATCAAATAAAATTTACGAAAAATTCTAAATGTTTCAAGTGCATTTAAAGCTCAGGCAGAGTTACAGCAATAGCAGTCTGCTTCTGGCCGTTCGCTACACAACTACTACCATGACCGCTGCTGCCTACATCTTATTCCTACGTAAACAGAAATTTGCCCTGAGGAAAAAAGGCTGAAGATGTACAGTAGATCTCTCACTGTGAATATTTTCCTGCATGCTTTTTAGAAAGTTATTTCCTCTGGAATTCAGCTAATTCTAGGCAGACAGGGTCCTACAAATACACATGAAAAAAACTCCTTATGGTCTGGCAGTATTGTTATTGGGTGACCCTGGGCAAGTTATTCAAGGACGACTCACAACTGTCAAACAAGAATGGAAATGTTTGCAGGACTATGCCCTGCATTTCCAGGCAGACAGATAAGCTGTCATCTTTAACTTCGAATCATTCAATTTTTACCACATAGCATTTTTAAAAATGCTGCTTATGTGTGCAGAATTATAAAGACAAACATTTGCACAGTGCAAAAGAAAGAGAAATAAAGGCATTTAATCCAGATATGCATAAGAAAAGATTTGGTCCAAGACAGAACAAAACACCACTTGCAGACACATTAGAGGAAGTAATTTGTCATTCCCATTTCCTTCCTATCACAGCAGCGGTAGTTCAGTACATTTTTATTCTCTCAGTGATAACCATCCTTCTCAGGAGTCCTCTGTAGTGCCTTCTCAGGAAGGGTTAACTTCTATTTCATCCACACAAACATCTTTATAAGCTTATCTCCAGCCTTGATGACAGAACTCCTATTCAGAATTTGCCTTACAAGATCTTCAACAAAGAAGACCTTTTCCACTTTTTTCTCATATCCTCTGAAAGCTGTTGACAGCTATACATGGAACCACCTCACCCCTCCTTTCTCCAGGACACTGTTACTATACAGCAAGTATCAGTCTTTGCTACCCAGGCTATTCTGCTCTGCACTCACCGTGCTATTTCTCTCTTCTTTCAGGACTTTAGGTTCTGATATTTCTTTCTTTTTAACAAGTATGTACACAGTCATGTAATAACTGGCTAACAATTATACTAAACGAAGCGACCGGTTAAACAAAGGACTGGTACCTGTACTGAAAATGAACATTTGCAAATACCAGACTTGTGCAGGCTGGGCTTTTCCGCCTTCTGCCTGGCTCTTTTTGCTATTCAAGAAGCAAAGACTGGTTGTATGTCCCTTCTTGAAGAGCAGGGCAGTATTTCTTTCACCCTGTGGAAAGCACTAGTGCACACAGCACTGATATAAAGGGATTTATAGATTTAGACATGTCTGATACACTTTGGTTTCATCTTTTCTAGTCTCTGACTCTGTTTCTTGGAGAAGAGGACACTAATGGCATCCCCAACAGTGACTGGGACAGGGATTGAGCCTGGAGCTGCTCTGTGAGATTCTGAAGCCCTGAGCATTACCTCACCCCTCCTCACCATGGCTGGAGCAGGCTGCAAAATCAGGGGCTTAGGGCACTGCCTGCAACTCCTTTTTGCCAGGATAATTCCAGGCACCGCCATGAGCTCCTGGCAAAGAAAACCAAAATGGAGCCACAGAAGTGATAGGGTCTGCAATCAGGAGGTATGTGAGGAGGACAGAGGGCTTGAAGTTGCAATTACTTCTCAGTGAGGCAAATGCAGTGAGGGAGCTGGAAGAAGACAGTGGAAGACAACAAACGTGGACAGACACTGGAATCAGATGAAGTATATATAGAACCAAGGGACATCCAAGCAAAAGTAGGTAGTGAACCAGTAGGATATGTAAAGAGGCTGCAGACACTTTGACAAGGTTTTTGGAAAAGAGAAGATCTAGAATTTGCAAGAAAATATTTAATATGGTTAGGTTAGCAGCGAACAGAAGGGGAGAGATACAAACCCAGACAATGTGGTCTTCAGAAAAGTCTAAGACAAACTGGGGACATGGTATGGGAAATCAGAGAGATCCCCAAGTGGAGAAAGAAGTGCAGAAGGCAAAGAAAATGGATGGGAAGAAGAGCCAGAGGAAGAGGGATATGTAAAAGAGAGGTAGGAGGTGTCAGTATCCATGAAGACACCTTAAATGGGTTATGAAACCCAGCCCCCTCAAAATTTTCTTGTATCTGTAAATCTGGGGTAACGATCTTTCTTCACATTGCAGGTATTTTGTAGAAATTAACGATCTGAGTAATTAATGTTTGTGCAGTGTTCAGATACTACACTGATGCAGAGATGAATTAATAATTGTGTCCTCAGATCGAGGTCTGACTCATGTTCAGCAAGAGCTGGGGAGCAGGGAAATGTATCTTTAAGCAGCTGTCACAGAGTCAGTGGGAACCTGTTGTCTTACGCAGAGGCTCACATCATACTGATCAGCTGGAATTTGGTCCTCTGTCAGGCTTCTTGGCTCTGCGTTATTTCTAAGCAGCAAAGAATAGTGCAAAAAAAGTCACCCACTGAGTGTGGGGGACCATACAAAATATTGATGAACTGATCATTAACTGAACACAGCCTGTCCTGTGGAGCTTAAATTCTGTGGAAAAAGTCTAAAATACATTAGTAAAGATTGTTTATTTGCACAAGGGTAGTGAATTAAGGTTTCCCAAATAAAATTAAAATCTGGCATTTCTTAATGCTTGGATACATGCCCTTGCAAGCTTCTGTTGTTTTTATTTTTATTTTTTAATGTTGTTTTTTTTTGTGTGTAGCATGTATTTGAAGAGTCTTTTCTGACGCCATCATCTCACGAAACACAAGTTTCCTGATTAACATCTTCCTCGTAAGCTCATCTGTCCCCAAATGTGACATCTGGAGGAGACATTATTTCTAGACTCAGAACCATGAGAGATGCTAGACAGCTGCCCAAGACACAGCACATTAGTGTAACAATACTAATCGTGCCAAAAGAAAGGAGATTAGAGACATATGTATTTCTACCAGCATTGTTAAACAGATTTTCTGTCCCATATACTGACTCTCATAGCAGATGCAGTCAGAAGTTGCTTCTTAGAAGTATTATTCTCATTTCATCCTTTTCAAAATGAACTAGTTCATTTCTGAAAAGCTGATATACTTTGCTTCAATGTTTTTCACATTTAAATGTTGTGAGATTTTGTTTTGAAACAGTCTTTTTCATTTGGGTAATCTAAACTTAAAAAAACAAAAAGGCATTGGAGATCAAAAGCAGGTTAAATAGCCTAAAAATGAAAATTTCCTTTGGAATAAATAAAATATTTCAACTTGACCCTAAATTTTGTCAAAACTGCTAGGTTTGTTTGACCTGTTTTTTCCTTTCATTTTCATTTTGGCTGTAGTATTGCCCAATTCTCCACAAACTTTTGTTTGGAGGCTACCCCACTTCTGTAAAAGCTAATTCAAGCTACTACATGGTTTTGCTCTTAGTTTCCATCTTTTTTGCATGAAACTGAATAGTCTCAGTGCAGCAATGCATCGAACTCTAGTTCTAAAGTGTCGTTCATGCTAATAACCTCTCATTTTGCAGCCAGGATGTGGCACATCACACACATGCTCCTGACATGCAAATTTAGCTGTGCTTTTCCTGAATAAAAGGGCTGTGCTGCATATAAATGACGAGGGTGACTGAGCCTCAGACAGAGGATTCAGGTTAGCCCCTTGCTTAAGGCAGTAGTGGAAGGCACTCAGATATGGCAGTGTCAAGGCCAAGATAAGAACCGACAGAAGACAAAACACATCATGTATTTTACGCAGCACCTTTTGTGTCCAGAAACAAAAGATGAAAGCCTGTTCGAGCAGACAGATGAGGAGCTGAGTTTTTCAGCACAAGTGCTAGCCATTTAAGTCAACTTTGTAGCAGCAGCAGTGCTGAGTAAGCTAAACATAGAAGATACTGATTATATGTAGGGAAAAGCGATGGCAAAACACCAGCAAATAAACCCCACTGATACATCGAACAGTCTCATGCTTAAGGATCTGAAGGAAATCTGTTATTCTTGTGTGCCTATGCCTAGAAAATAGAGCTCCCAGGATATGGCACATTAAACCATCAGCCTATTTTCCATAAATTATGTTTAGAATTAATTTGCATTGAAGTTTGCTGGTATAACAGAGAAAATTCCCTCTTAAGATGCATCTTTCCTAGTAAATGCTGAATGACTGAATACACATCAGAGAAGGACAATTTATATCACAGACATTTTGCATTGATGTGTAACCTTCTTAAATACATCTCAGTTTTACTTTAATGACTTTGACTATTTCACAGTTTCTTTAAATGGGACTTTTCCCCCTCCCTCTGCTATACATGCAAACTGTTTCTGAGTGCTGCCAGAGCTGCCTGGTGACCTCCAGAGCTAGAGAAGTGAATTCACCACAAGGTAGCACACAGTGCAGGTTTACAACAAATGCACTTGGGAACAAAGGACTAGTTCTGTGTACTTGGCTGTCACTTTTCTCTACTGCAGCTTCAAGAAAGGAACTACAGAAAATACAGAAGGTTTTCCAATGAGCAACTGAGATGAGAGGGTGTGTGGCCTTCACAAAAGCTGCTCTAAGAGGAGCCTTCAGAGGAAAACAAAGAAATGCTGAAGGTGGACTAGGGTTTAGATGGGGACCACTCGACTCTGGAAGGAGGGGGATCATCAGAAAGACTGGATCTTCAGTAATTTACCTTTAATGCAAGTCCAGTGAGTGACTAAGTTTTTAGCAGTGAAGTTATCTGGTAGATCAGCCAAGAAGGGGACCCTCCCAGTGGTGGAGGGACAAGTTCAGAGGATTATCAAGACTGCCCTTGCAGCAGAGATTGGGACCTCTCTGCGTACATGCAAAATGGTAACAGAATTTTAATGCACACACTGTTGCGATAACTCAGCCCACCACACTTTCACAGGAACTGATGCTGAAGAAACAATCCTTAAAAAGTAATGTACTTTGCAAAAAAAAACCCAAACAACAAACAAACAACAAAAAACAAAACCCCCCAAAAAATCAAGAGATGCGTTGAAGTGGTCTTTCATCTCCCTAACTAAACAACACAGAGAGCTGCTCTCTGCCCAAAGCTGTCTGGTTGGGGTGTAATTACCATAACCACATAGAGCTTATTCCCAATTCTCCCCTTAGCAGGAACTATGGTAACTCTTTGTCAAAAAACTTTATGAAAAACAATGACATCAAGAGTTGATAAAGAAATACAGAACCCTTCTGTTTTACATGCTTCTATAATAATAGCATTCTTCTTGCTTTCCTTCTTATTTTAGGCTGTTCTTTATTGTTTACCCAATAAGTTAGATTGGCATTCAGGAACAGTTTTCCTGAGTGTTTAAATTACAAAGAAACCCCTGTGCAGTGAGCCTTGTTACACATGGAGCTTTTGTAGCTCTCGTGGATGGTGGGTGCACATGAGAAATGAAACAGCACTTCCCTCCTCGGGAAAACAATCTACAGCTTTTTTCTTAATTAATACTGCAGAATAGCCTATAAGAGATACTGCTAGTATCTGCTTTACTTTGCTAATCACACTCACTCTGCTTCCCAATTGATTCATTTGGCCGTCAGAATATCAGATCTTCCAATAAAAATAGATGCTAACTAACTATCTGAAAATACAGGCCATATTTTAAAGAACCTCATAGTAAAATGCCAAGCAAAGAAGTAATTAAGTTTCCTGATATATTTTGGGAATAGCGCATATTTCTCTCATTTTAACTACATTTACTACGAAACTTTCCTCACAATTTTTTCAGTGCAGGTAAGGAAGGTCCTGAATCCTCCCTTTACAAAAGAAACCTGTGGAAGTTAGATACCCACCTCTGTCTGAATTAAGTGAGTACCCTGGATATTAATTCGTCAGGTGTCACAGCCTGGTTTTCTGAGCCGAGCAAATTCAGCACAGATTTGTGAATACTCTGACCTGCAGCATAGTGTGTATGGTGTGAGGGCCTCTTCTGTGTCCTCAGTTGACAACAACTGTGAATTTTTAACAGCTTCCAAACAAGTAGTTTCATCTGAAATTGCAGCAGGCTTTGCTTTTAGCTGCAGAGGTCCACCCATTTTGTATCTCAAGATGATCAAGACAATTAGAGGCTTGGTTGGTTTGCTTTTTTAAAGCTAAGGGCCTTTGCTAACAAGGGCTGGAGAAAGTGAAGGAACTGAAAGAGAAGAGTAATCTTCTTCCAGCACATAGAAGGAGTTCACATAGATTATTTTTTACATAAATTGTGATGGATGAGCCATCTGGACATTCCTATTCACTCTTCACATGCACGGGAACAGATTCTCAGCTAAGTTGGTTCTGGTTTACTTAGAAACAAGTCTACTGACTTCAGTAGAGCTTGGTTGACTTAACAGCCTCCAAATCTGATCCCTTGGGAGTTTTGACTGAAAAGGAACTGAATTATATTCTCATAATTTGGTCCCTAGAATGATGAACTAATCTTCTCTCTTGGCCATAACCCAGAAGCAATTGTTTTATATTTTAAAATTCTTTTTTTGGTAAGATAATGTTGGTGAGACTGCTTTATTTAGTGTGATTCTACTTATTTTGTTGCTGAAACTTACACTCAATTCCAGTACTGCATAGGACATATCTCTCACATAAGCCATAGGAAAAAAACCAAATATTATAGCAATGTAGCACTATTACCATCATAGAGTGGAAAACAAGATGTAAGTGTCAGATTTATATATAATGAACTCTCTATAGTTTAAGGAGGATTAAATACGTGTACTGTATTGTAACACTCTCAGCAAATGAAATTACTACACCATCTGCTAAAGAGTGACATAATATCCCTTGTAAGACATTGTCCATACTCTTACTGAACTGCGCAGTACAAGCCTTGTTAACTTAATGGGAATTACATGAGGATCTGTATAGTAGCAGTCTGTTTCTCCGTCCCACACTAGCAATATCAATTCTTCTTAACCAAAGAAAATATAAGACACACATTTGTGATATTCAGAGCACTCTAGCTCATCAACACTGGCATGTGAGCCAGATTAAACAGTTTAAAAACACCTCTTTAATATACTCCACCTTTGACTCAAACAACACTGTGCTTTTATTTTTCAAAGGAAAAAGACGTAACAAGAAAAATCCTCCAGACTATGTCAAGAGAGGTAAATCTCAGGCAGGGCTACTACTGCAATGTGCCTTAATCCCCTTGTTCTCTAGGATGAATGAGGAAGGCAAAAATCAGCACTGCAGAATTTCATGTACGAGCTCTGTGCTTATACCAGCTTTCCACAAAACTTTCTGATCCATCTATAGAATTAAACCATTGCCACAGTAATGGGCAGCTTCCGAAAGATGTTGACACTTCACTTTGCCCACAGTTTGTCACTAGCATTCCTCTAGCTTTTCTGTACTGTTGAGATAGCTCTGCAGAATGCAAAGAGAGGAAAAAAAACCACAGATGATGGATACTGCCATTTTTGTAGGCCAGAGAAATTCTATGGTGCCAATGACTATGGTCCAGAAATTATCTATTCCAGTGCACCCAGACATGAGTCCAAACACGCTGGCAGTCTTGGTATTAGCCAAGCTCTTGGGCAGCTCCCAGCAAGCGCCCCCGGCAGAACCAGTGATGATGAGTAGGCAGCAGAGCTGTAGAGTAGGTAGTAGAGCTCATCACAGCTGAAAGGAGGGTCTACAGCACATTGTCCACTTGCAGACTTTCTCCTGAGAGACTTAACTGGGAGCTCAAGAAGAAATTTTATCTTCCTTCCACACTCCCTGAAGATCTTTGCTCTTAGGGGAAGGAAAACAGAGGAAACAACCACGAAAAAAGCAAATGCATATAATCAAATTTTTTCTGTGCTTTCACTTCAAAATGTGTGGACTGGTTTTAAATGAATAGTTAATAAATGAACAAGTAACTGGATAAATGTGAGCATAATTTAGGGCCACAGCCTGCTGATAAAACAGGAAACATTCTGAAATCAAAGAAATTCTAGATGTAGATTTCTGATCAATTTGAATGGTAGTCACCTTAAGATAAATACCAACATAGTAATTTGGGTCTGATTTTCCAAAACTCAATACCCACGTTGGGTATTGAGACAACATTTTCAAAAGAGTCATTACATTAGGGATGCTTCCCTTTCTGCTTTCCCTCTGACTTGAAAACTGTATTGGGTTTATGTGGCAGGGGAGCTGCAGGGGTGGCCTTTCTGAGAAGATGCCAGAAGACACCCCCATGTCAGACACAACCAGCTCCAGCCAGCTCCAAGACAGATCAGCCAAAGCTGCGCCCATCAGCGACGTTGGTAACACTTGTGTGACAACAAATTTAAGAAAGCGTAAAAACTTTGTGCAGCAGCTGTGAGAGAGAGGAGTGAGAATATGTGAGAGAAACAGCCCTGCAGACACCAAGGTCAGTGAAGAAGGAGGGGAGGAGGTGCTCCAGGCACCGGGGCAGAGATTCCCCTGCAGACTGTGGAGAAGATCCCATGCCAGAGCAGGTGGATGTGCCCTGAAGGAAGTTGCTGCCCATGGAGAGCCCACGCTGGAGCAGGCTCCTGGCAGGAACGGTGGCCTGTGGAGAGGAGCCCACACAGGAGGTTTTTCCTGACAGAAACTGTAGCCTGTGGGGGACCCACGCTGGAGCAGTCCGTTCCTGAAAGACTGCACCCCATGGGAAGGGTGCATGCTGGAGCAGTTCGTAAAGAACTGCAGCCGGTGGGAAGGACCCACGTTGGAGCAGTTCATGAAGGACTGTATCCTGTGGGAGGAACCCCACGCTGGAGCAGGGGACAAGCGTGAGGAGGAAGGAGCAGCAGAGACAAAGTGTTATGGACTGACTGCAACCCCCATTCCCCATCCCCCTGCGCTGCATGGAGGGAGGAAGAAGAAGAGCCATGAGTGAAGTTGAGCCTGGGAGAAAGGGGAATATAGGGGGGGAAGGTGTTTTTAGTTTTGTTTTTATTTCTCACTATCCTATTATTTTATTAATTGGCAATAAATTACATTCATCTTCCTCAAGTCAAGTCTGTTTTGCCTGTGGCAGTAACTGGTAAGTGATCTCTCTGTCCTTATCTTGATCCACGAGTTTTTTCATCGTATTTCCCCCGCCATCCTGTTGAGGAGGGGGAGTGACAGAGCAGCTTGGTGGGCACATGGCAGCCAGTCAAAGGCAACTCACCACAAAAATAAAGTGCTTGTGTGTGTATATATGTGTGTAATTTTAAGCAGAAAAATCAAAACATTTGGAGTTTAACTATCATGGAGCCTGTGTTCAGATGCCAGTGTTATATCCTCAGGCTTCACTTCTCCTGTAATGAGCCCGGTTTCCCCCCAGTTCCCCTGGGGCAGCCTTGTGAACCTTTTTCTTTCTTACGGTGTTGCCTCTGACTCTAACTTCATAGCTATTATAGGGTACGACTACATTATGTGGTGAAGTACGGTGCAGATTTTTCAGCTAGCATCAGTCCAAGATGATACATCAGCACAACAGAGTAGACCATTCTGTGAAGATAGGAAGAAAGGAGAGTAAACTTGTTGTGATTTAACCTGGCAGGCAGCCAAACACTACACAGCCACTCGCTCACTCCCCCAGTGGGATGGGGGAGAGAATCGGAAAAAAAAAAAAAGTAAAATTTGTGGATTGAGATAAAGACAGTTTAATAGAACAGAAAAGGAAGGGAAAATAGTAATAATAATAATGATGATAGAATACACAAAGTGATGCATGATGCATGATGCACGATGCAATTGCTCGCTGACCAATGCCCAGCCAGTCCTCAAGCAGCAATCGCTACTTCCTGGACCGTGCCTCCTAATTTATATACTGAGCATGATGTCATATGGTATGGAATATCCCATTGGCCAGTTGGTTCAGCTGTCCTGGCTATGCTCCCTCCCAGCTTCTTGTGCACCTGGCAGAGCATGGGAAGCTGCAAAGTCCTTGGCAGGGGTAAAAACTACTTAGCAACAACTAAAACATCAGTGTGTTATCAACATTATTCTCATCCTAAATCCAAAACACAGCACTATACCAGCTAATAGGAAGAAAATTAACTCTATCCCAGCCAAAACCAGGACAAAACTCCTTCCAGATATCACCATAAAGAAACAAAACATGTCACTTTTAACTGCTGCTGGAATGACTGAGATGATAAAAGGTACTGAAGAGAATATCATATCTGTATCAGAGATCTTCTTATTGCAAAAACAATACCTAAAGCTGTATTTTTTTTTCCTTGTAAATTATCAGTGACAAAAAAAATCAATGATGGGATTTTTACTCATGAGGTTTCCTAACACCTGTGAGTTTTGAGACAGGTATTTGTTTTAGGGAGTACTTTAAGAAATATAAGATGGAAGGGAAATGGTTTGACACATAGGAAGAAGCATAGTAGGAAGCAAAATCAGGTATGGCACAAAGAAGCTACTTGTGGACCAAGAAAAACAGGATAGAGAGCTAGGAAGTCAAAAGCAGTTCAGGGCTACATGAAAAGTCTGAAGAGACAATTAGGAGTTAAATCTAACACAGAAAGAGAGAGAAGCTGGTAAAGAAATGGAAGAAGGCAAGTAAAATAGGGAATGGAACGAACAATAGGCACATCTGCTACGTAGTGAGGAAAGATGAGCTGAAAACTCATCATCACTGTAAGATGGCTGGCTGAGAGTATTTCCACATTTTCAGTTGCCCAGGATGAAAGATGGAAGGGTTGTGGCATAAAAGTATGATTAAAACACTGAGGAGGCAGCTTTTTGTCTTCCAGTCAGAATATTCTACCAGAACTCTCTCCCCTTCTCTTACCCTCTGAACTTCTCACAGGTCACGGGCATCTCATATTTTTTGTACTGAAAATGTCTGAAGGTTCTTCAAGAGCTCAAGAACTGTTTCCTTTCACTGATGAACAGTGTATCACCAGAGCAGGAAAACGAGACAACTTTGAAACAAATAGGACTTGAACACCTAAAGATTAACTTGGTACTTATAAGAACAGATGAGGAAGACTAAACCACCCTATTAGCTACCACTTAAATTAAATCTAACTTAAATTTCACCTTAAGCAGGATCTAAAATGATGGCTAGAATGTTAACTGTGCCACCCTCCGAAAGAATTAAGCTTTGTGTTGTCTCTCCTCATTAAGGTGGTTGCCATCATCGCATATATCTTTCTGATGTGTCACCCAGTCACTTTGGCAGACATAGCTATGCACAGTGACACACCAGTCATAGTTAATGGCACTGTGAAAGCAATAGGAGCCCTAAAAGCAGGGCACAATAGAGACCAGATAGCATGAAATAAAGCAGATTACTTTCTTTGCCTACTGGTATTAAGTGGAATTGGTGTCAGCCAACTGTAAGCACTTATTGTGGAACACTTGAGTTCCTCAAAGGGGATTTTTACTGCTAAATCCTTTAACAGTTATGAAAAATTAGAGTCAGAAGTAATCCAGTGCTAATATACAATTCCATTTTTTACTTTAAAGTAACGTATGTAAATTAAATTCAAATAAGGCCAATTCAGCAGTGGGTAGCAAATTTATACCTTTATTTCTATGTTATGTTTCCTTATTGCAACTACACTATAGATCAAGCTGGTGTATCTTTATCTACTATAAAAATATCTGCATGGGTGGGAATTTGAAAATGAGAATTTAACAAAAGATTTTTTCCCTCTCCTTTACCAAACAACACATTTTTAGTCCACTACTAAGCATATTTCATTCTCGGAGAACAGCGATATGCTGAAGAAACAGAGATATATTGTTTGAGAAACTGTATTGTCATGTACTGTCCATCTCATTTTTTGGTATTTAGCTCTGCATTACCAATACTGTTACTCAGAAGTCCGCTGGCTTTGTTGATTGAGACAGGTAATACACTGCGCTGACGTTTCAGCGGTCTTTGAGAGTGAAGCTCTGCAAGCAATTAAGAAAGAAGAGAGGGGGAAAGTCAGCTCTTGCAGAGCATGCTTATGAAGTCACATTGGAGCACCTTCCCTTTTTGTGTCGGATCTCAGTCACCCGATCATAAATGCATATATATATATGCACAGATATATACTTAAGATATATATTTGCTTATGTTTATGTGTATATATATATAGTTCAGGAAACACTGGGATGTAGTAAGTAGTTCCCTGGGAATAGATTCCTGGATGTGATCTAAGTGGCCATGCTAAACGCTATCTGCAGTATGGCTATAGCTAATGACAAAATTACCTATTCTCAGCCACCCAGACCTCCAGGGGTTTCCCTGCAAGTTATGTAGTCTTGCACAATTGCCTCTGCCTCTGCCACAATGCCCACAGACCCCAGCGTGGCGTCACACTCCAAAAGCCACCTCTTGTGACCTACAAAGTATCTTCCTCATTACAATGCTTCCTTGAGGATATAGTGTGTATGCAGAAGACTATGACCTGAGGCTCAGAAGGCACCAGAATCCTGACTCGTATCTGTTGCGACCTTGCCTCTTTGCATAGTTTTACACACCCTGCCAGCCACATAGGCTGGCTTCACATGAATGCAGGAGCACTGCCAGTAACACTGCAAGCCACAGGAGAGCAGATTGTCCTCAGATGCAATGTAAAGTATGTGCCAGGTCTATGAGGAGCTGGCTTCACGTGAGGTCACAGCAGAGAGACCACTAGTAAGCTCTTCATGGGTCACTTCTCACGTGAGACCATCCATATATAGGTCCTGCAACACTTGGGGCCTACACTGCCCCTCTTCAATGCCTTCAGGAAGACATCAGGAGGCGCAGGAGACAAGCTCCAGTGCCTTCATATTAATATCCATGTTGTTTGGGGTGCTCCGGGAGAAAGGAAGGGATACACAGGCAGAAGTTAGGAGTCCATATACTCTGGACAGTCTCTGGCAGACAGAAGGTTGAAGAAAGTCTGAAGCAATTTATCCCACCCTGCCTTGTCACATCCACACTGAAGGACTGTCCACAGTAGAATGTCCTTTATTTGCCTGCAAAACATCATTCATGGCCCTGGGCAGCCTGTTCTACTTGGCCCTCTTTTTAGCAGATGGATTGAACTAGAGGTCCAGAAGTTCCTCCCAACCTCAGCAATTCTGTGATCGACCAAACGCCACCTTCCACCTAGCACTTAGTCCGGAGGATAATGCTATCCCACAAGTGAAATCAGACTTCCTTCTCCCAAGAAACTACTTGACAAGAGGGAGGTGGGTTGGACCACACCAGTACTGGGAAGGTAATAGGAAAAGGAGAGAAAAACATCTCAGGTGGATCAGAGCTATTTCTTACTGACTAAGACACAATATGGATCTGAGAATCCATTGTATTTTAGCTCTTTTACCCTTTTTGATAAAGTCTGGATTTCCCTAGAACATAATTCTCACTAAAACCTCTTCAAAGGCAGAATGACTGTGCAGTGGATTTGGTGGAGATTCTGAGGGTCTGAGGTGGATATGATCCCACCTACAGAACATGTGGCAATGATTACAACTTCTGCATGAGGCAGCTGAGCTGAAGAAAGGTGCCTTCAACGAGCTTTGTTGAAGCATGGAGAGCTACAGTATGTGGAGCATCTTTCCGATGACGAATTTTGAACATGACCCATCTGACCTGAAAGGCCCCAAGGTTTCCACCAGGCTCTAGGATCAGGAACTTCAGGGTGTTTTCTTGCACACGTAGCAAAGACAATACAGACATGGGATTTGTACCTTGATAAGTATATGCACCTGGGAGGAGAGAGCAGGAGGCTTATTCAGCTAGAACTTCCACACTTTTTGATATTCATCTTTTTAATAATTCAAGTAAAAATGAACACAATACTTTCTGATGAACTCTGAGGAAAGAAAAATCCTTTCTTATAAAAATCTTTCAAATAATGATTTATGGAACATCCGCTACTTCACTAATTACATACTTTTGATGGTAACTCCCACTTAATCATGGTAGGGGTTAACATATCTAAAATATGAGTAACTGGAGATACTACATATATCTGCTAAAAGCAGCGAAATACTGTGTGTAAACCTTAGTTTCAATTGTACAGTTATATCCATGACTCAGGTCCTTGCAACTATATGGGGTCCATTTGAAGCCAGTGGAACTTATATACATACACATACTACATCTCAGGAAGGGGATCCTCCTTGTATGTTCAAGCTGCAGAGCAGTTCAAACTTTCTCAAATAATTTTGTAAGACTGAAGCTTCCCAGGTGTAGTCTAGGAGCGGTATTTGCTTAAGAAATGGAGTTATCCCAAGCAGGACACTCAAACCTTTCTTCTTAAAAAACCATAAAATACTAATAAGGCAATTCTTCAAATGAAATCTCATGGCCTGACCAGCTCATTAACTGAGCTGCCATGGCTGACCTTGAGAAAGCTCATAGTCTTTGCCAATTATAACATGAAACTCATTAATTTAACCATTTCTGTTGAAGGTTAAGGCCATAGTCAGATGAAATTTGGATTTTACATCCAGCACATAAGATTGAATCAAAACTGCCACAGTCCCATGATACAAGCTGATGACCTAACTTAGTCAGATCAAATTTGTTAAACCTGGAAGTCTGCAGACGTCTTCATTTTTGGCTTCTGTTAGGAAAGGGCACAGGGCCACTGGTAGAGACAGGCTACACAGCATGGTCACTCCATAGAGAAGTCCATATGGTGGTCAGAAACGGGAGAGCTGAAATCAGCACTGATGATAACCAGATCCCTCCATGACATCAGGGCAGGCATGGAGGGCAGGCTACAGTGCAGCATGGAAGATTCATCAGCAAGCTCACGGACAAGTGAGTACACCACCCTGCAGCTGAAGCTAACTCGAGAGGTGTGTGAACTCTACAGTTGAGGGCATGTGCTTCTCCTGGGCCGGATGGATACCACCCACTGCAGATACCCAGTCTCAACAATTGTCTAATCACAGAGTCAAATAATACATTTTATCTTTCAAGTGGGATAAGCTAAGAGGCTACAAAAATTTGGTTTTTGTTGGTGTTTGAATTCACGGTTCCGGCATCACCTTACTGATTCTGTTGTGACAAAAAGGCAAATTCCAGTTTGAAGGAAGGCCTGTGATGCCCAGTTTTGAATGTAATGAAAATCATAAACAACACCAAGTTACTTCCTTTATGTGACCCTGACTGTTTTTCAAAAGTAGAGAAACAAAACCTTCTGTTTAGGCATTTTGTGTTATTGATTACAAAGAACCCAGGTAAGTGAGGCTTTGCTCTGAATGCCACTTTTTAAAACAGGCATCACATGTTACGCTTCCATGCGCACAGAAATTAAATCTCATGGTGATTATTGAAGCTGTCCAAACTGAGCTGAGTAAACATTCCTTGCTTCGGTGCAAAACCCCATAAAATCAAATAGCAGTTGCTATGATTGCTGGGCATTTCCTCCGATCAGAGAACAGTCACCCCGCGTGCTGGAGGCCCCCAGCAGCTCGGATGCCCATTCTGTCGCAACTCGCACGTTGTTCTGAGGCACCGAAGGCTGAGCCAGACTGAAAAGCAAAAGTTGCTGTACTCCGTACTCAAATTGTCCAGTTACAACCCCAAAAGATTCGCTATATCCTCTGTGAAGAGGAAGAGGAGTAACATTGGTTCAGTGGGTTACACCTCCAAGGGACGCGTGGCTCCATGGGGAAGGTTCTCTTGCCTTTACTGGTGGAAGATGTAGTGCAGGGAGGCGCTGAGGTAAAAGCCACACCTGGTAGTTGGTCTCTCCATCAAGGAACAGTGTCACCTCTGTAAGTCAAATAGAAAACAACTACATTTGTTGATCAAATTTACTGATCACAAAGGAGTGTCCTGCACAGGTAAGAGTGGAAACACTTAGGGCTACACGATTAGACCACTGGTGCTGCAGATATTCTGGCCCCATATTAAATATTTCCCTTCTAACTAACTTGGATTTCCATTTTGGAAACTTTTTCGTGGTTCATGAGACAGCCTGAAAGAAAGACTTGCTTTGTGTGCTCCTGAAACCTTTCCTGAGTCTAATTTTAGATGCTACCATGTCACTAAACAGTTGATCTTTCCTTTTGTCATCTCCTCCTGCCACAGCCTTGTGTTCGACCTGTAGCTCTGCTGTTCCCTCCCAGGGACCGTAGAGTAATCAGAGGTATTATTTTCCTGTGAGTCTTTCCAATGCAGAGCTGAATGTTTCCAAGCATTTGTCTATAGGGAGATCCCACTGAGAGGTATGATTTTATTCAGTGAGCTGAGTGAAAAGTTTCATATATAAAATTGAATTGACAGAGTAGGACATTACTGACAGCTTTGAAGTTGCAAATGAAATCTTTCTATCTTAAATGCTCTCTCTGCCCTCTCTCCCTTCCCTCACCACTGTAGTTTAAATATTAGCACAAGCAAGTCTTCCGCATTTATTGTAAAAAGAAGGTGCAAGACTTTGTGTAACCCTTAGGTTCATACCTAATGCCCTCCAAATCCCTGGAAATCTTTTCATTGCCTTGAATGGGACTTGGGTTAGGTCAATAATGAGTTGAATTAGCAGTTATGAATTGTTTCATGGTGCTGCTTTGTCCCTGTTCTGACAATGGATGGTTTACGCATGGGAAAAAATCACATGGATTGAAGGCCCTGTGTAATAAAAACCAGCCATTCGATATTTTAACTAGTTATCGCGCATGCAAATGAAAAACATATGAACACCAGATTCGAGAGAATGTGCTTCTGAATGACCTAAAAATACAATAGTTACTTCAGAAAACAAAATAAGAGCCATAAGGTGAAGATTTATTGGCCTGTATTTAAGTTACTGTACACCTCCTTCAAATAACCCTGTATGACTCAACAGAACTTTATTTTCTGGCTGAATGACAACCAAAGATTGAGGCAGGCCTAGCTACATGATATGTTAATAAGGAAACCAGATTCCTCCCCAATCCTAACCTAGACCAAACTCTAAAAACAATAAACATTTTAGAGCAATCCTGATTCACATGCTCGGCACGTAAGGAAACCATCTCAATGAAAATTGTTTCATTCTGAGGGCCCAAAACAAAGGCAGGGTTTTGAAAACCTTCATAAAACTGGTATCTGAAATACTATGTATTATTGCAAGCAAGGACAATGGTAACTGGTTAGATTTGTTTAATGTGAACAATCAGATCGTGTGACAACCTAGTGAGCTCTTTGAAGCTGAAACAATCAAAAAACGCTTCCCAAGATGAGTTCTGGACTTCATTTCATCTAGACATTTATTAACTTATTAATCTGCCAGGCTAAAAAGTGTGCTGCAGATGGATGTTGTGCTACAGACAGAGCTGTCACACAAGCAAAACCAAAAGGAAGCTTTGGCTGTTGATAAAGAGCTAAAATGGAGGAATGACTGATTTCCTTCACGAAATATGGCTTTATTGATAGGACACAGTAATAAGGCATGGAGATAGATATTTCAATCACATATGATTGGTGTCTCCCTTGTCAACTCAATCCCAAAGATAAAGAGTGAAGGAAGAAACACAGCTGCAAAAGTGCTTAGATATAGAAAGAAAAAAATAGTTAACATTTTCTTTACAAAGATACCATCTAAAATTTCTCTAAGAATCAACTCGAAATACCTTTTCAGGGATGAGAGGGAGACAGATAAGAACATATGCTTTCAATGAGTGTTTTTATCACTTGTCTAAAAGAACACTCATGTGTCTATTAGCATTATTCTTCTGCTATCTGCTCCAGATTGCTACAGACTAGTGCTCGTTATGTCAAGTTTACATAAATGCCTTTTTTATTTCTAAATTCCAGACATGAACTGCAGCATTAACAGGCTAGCTCAAGAAGTCAGTCCACAAACAGTGCCTACCTTTTGTATACCACTCCCAGGTTTTTAAAGAAATGAGCTGATTCACAGCTGATAGACTTGCTAAAACAAGCCTGTATCACACTGGGAAAATAATATAATGTTTTTCTCTGGCATTAGTTGGTACTCCAGAATCTACATGTTACAAAAGGCATATTTTCAGAAGTGGCCTCTCATTTAACAGGAACGGGTAGGAGCAGTACAAACTTCAAATGCTTAGCCTCTGTTTTTGGATTTAAGTGCTTAAAGATCAGTGTTTGAAAATTTGTGTACCATTCCCTAATATTTGTGTTGAAAAGGTTATTTTCTAAATACAGATGAATGCAACTTCTGAAAGCTGTTCAGTCTCAGTTTATGAATAGGTAAGGCAAGCACTCTGCAAAGTCTGAGTTGCTTTCCTTCACCTCAGCAGTCTGTTCACTCTGAAATCTAATGAAGATAATTCAAATATCAACACTGATATTTATTTAATTTCTATAAAACCCAAAAAAGGAAGGTTCAAAATTCCTTCTGAAGGAAGGAAAATCATGACTACATAAAACAGGCTGCTAGGAGTAGCTTCTTACTTGAGTGGGCCTCAAAGTGGTGTGGTTCTGCATTACATGTGGGAGTACCAGGAAGCTGATCTGTAGGGTACTGTGTAATCATTGCTGTTTCTCAGAGAAAAATGTCTGAGAGGTATTCCCCAGTTCAAAGACTCTCCTAGAGCACCTGGTTTGGTGAAAGGATACCAGCTGGTTGGGGGGAAACTTTAAGATTGCAATATGTTGGAAATGGCAATCCCACTACAGAAAAAGGCACCAACCATCTGCAGATGCTGTTACACTTCCAGTTATTTGCACTTGACTCCTCCAGCTTTCTGGTTTGCTGATTCAGTTCAGTATTTTACAATTAAGATCCCCAGATTCTCCTGTTTGTTCCCCATGCTTCCTGCACCTGTTCAGCAGACTGACTCATTATTGTTCTTCCTCCTTTAACCTTTTCCTAATTATCAACATCTAGGTCACACATTGGGGCTATAACAGTATCAACCTCATTTATAGCTTTCCTCACTAAGAAGTCTGTAACGGAGGGAACGATTTCCCATTTTTCTTAGGCACTCTTCCTCCTTACACCCCCACCCTATAGTCAAGAAAACAAAGGTCCTGCTGGAAGCACCCTTCCAAGGGGCAATGTATTTAAATCTAGGATGCATCTGTCCCTTACTCATGCCTGTAGGCTGGACTGGATGGATTGGAGAGAGTACCACCGAGTCCTCAGCTCCTGCACTTCCATTCTTCATTGCACAGCTTCTCTGATCAGTTCAGGATCAACAACCAGCATGTCCCTATCTGGTTAAAGAGCCATCCTAACCTTTCTGTAGCACCTACAAGTTTGCAAGAAGCACCACTGAGTTTCTGATGCAGCACATTTCATTATGGTTGCTGGTTCAGGTCTGCAGACAGAAGTATTGGAAGGACCTCCTTCCCTTCAGGATGAACCAAGGTCTTCAGAAGGAGGCACGACTTGCTAGGGAGGCTCTGTTCATTTAAAGCACAGAAATACTTTTCTAATTAGCAGTAAAGTGAAAGCAGTTAACCCATTCTTTCTCTCTGGTTTGACTAGTTAACTTTGGAATATATAGTCTGGAACAACAATCTAATTTTGTTCTTTGAAGAAAAGCTCTTGAGGTATCTTGAGTTATCCTTCTTTCAAGGAAACTTGAGGGATAACAATCTCCTACCTTTTAGTCTGAAATCCAAAAACAACATTTCTGCCTAGGTGGTCTGCTCACTAGCTGTGTAATGCTGGTCAAGGACACCACGTGTGCTATAAGCCTACAATCCCCTGAAAACTAAGACTGAAATTAACATTCTGTTCCTAATTATGGTCTGTAAAATGTAAAATAAATTACCCAACATGCAAGCACATAGTTCCAGCTGTGCTTCTCTATAGAAAGCAGCTATCCTGGTGAATGCACTCACTGTAAATATTTAAACTGAAAACAGCAAAATTTTCCTTCAAAATATGAGCAAACAGTATCGCCTTATCTCTGCAAGACACCTTGGATGTCATCAGTGAGTTTTACATCACAGACACTAAAATAAGTAGATGAAATGTCACAGGCATTCTTTTTTTTCTTATCTATACTGTGGGGTGTATTGTATGTACCTTCAGTACTGACTGAGCAATTGGGGAGGTGCTCCCAATAAGCAGATTTCTGAAAAGGGTAAAAATATTTATGTTGGGGAGAAAAAAACAAAATGAAAACAATTCTTGGTTCTTGTGAGTCATCTTCAACTCTGCCAGCTAACCAATTATTTCCTATGCCAGAATAAAAAACACGCTAAGAGACCACAGAAATAGAATGATTTGGTGGCAAATTTGCAATGAATAAAAAAAAAACAGGTTGTTTACATTATGGATGAGTAATTAATATTTTCATGCTTCGAAACTCGGAGAGAGGCAGCATTACCTGAAAAGCTTCTGAGGCAATCAAGCCACAGAGAGAGCTGTACCCAACTGGCTTCATCAGCCTGTCAGGCATGAAAGGATGGAGGGACTCGGAGCGCTCAAGTAAACATCCCAGCGAATGCAGCGGATAAGATTCTTTCACCAGCATCAGTTCAGTTTGTTTTTTGGGGCATTTTCCCTCCTTTCGCTGTTTAAAGATAGAAAAATAATTAACAACGCCAGTACCAATGGCTCCACAGGCAGCAGGGAAAAAGGTCTGCTGAGGGATATTAAATTATCACTGGGTGATAGTGGTCTAGAGGAGGAAGATCCTGAACAGAATCAGTTCAGGGTTTGAAATGTAACACAGGTCTCTTCCTCAGCCCCAGATGCAAACATCTCACCTTCCACCAGGAGAAGGACACAAAACCCTATTTACAACATGTGTGTTTTTAGTGGCTGCCTGCCCCAAACCAGATCTCACTCCAGAAAGCAAAACTTAATTATCTGTTCCCTCTTCTCTCCCCAGAGGCTTATTCTGATCCTTTTCCTAATTATCTGGGTTGTTTTCACTCAAGAAAAGAAGAGAAACAGCACTCACTGTGTCTTTGGGGTCACGAGCGGTGTTCCCCAGAGCTCAGTTTTGGGGCCAGTCCTGTTCAATATCTTTATCAATGATCTGGATGAGGGGATCGAGTGCTCCCTCAGTCAGTTTGCAGACGACACCAAGCTGGACGGGAGTGTTGATCTGCTGGCGGGTAGGAAGGCTCTGCAGAGGGACCTGGACAGGCTGGATCGATGGGCTGAGGCCAACTGTATGAGGTTCAACAAGGCCAAGTGCCAGGTCCTGCACTTCGGCCACAACAACCCCAGGCAACGCTACAGGCTTGGGGAAGAGTGGCTGGAAAGCTGCCCAGAGGAAAAGGACCTGCGGGTGCTGGTTGACAGCCGGCTGAACATGAGCCGGCAGTGTGCTCAGGTGGCCAAGAAGGCCAACGGCATCCTGGCCTGTATCAGAACTAGTGTGGCCAGCAGGAGCAGGGAGGTGATCGTGCCCCTGTACTCGGCACTGGTGAGGCCGCACCTCGAATCCTGTGTTCAGTTTTGGGCCCCTCTCTACAAGAAGGACATGGAGGTGCTGGAGCGTGTCCAGAGAAGGGCAACGAAGCTGGTGAAGGGCCTGGAGCACAAGTCTTATGAGGAGTGGCTGAGGGAACTGGGACTGTTTAGCCTGGAGAAGAGGAGGCTGAGGGGAGACCTCATCGCGCTCTACAACTACCTGAAAGGAGGTTGTAGTGAGGTGGGTGTTGGTCTCTTCTCCCAAGTGATAAGCAACAGGACGAGAGGAAATGGCCTCAAGTTGTGCCAGGGGAGGTTTAGATTGGACATTAGGAAAAATTTCTTCACTGAAAGGGTTGTCAAGCATTGTAACAGGCTGCCCAGGGAAGTGGTGGTATATTAATCCCTGGAGGTATTTAAAAGACGTGTGGATGTGGTGCTTAGGGACATGGTTTAGTGGTGGACTTGGCTGTGTTAGGTTAACAATAACTCTCACCTTCTGCGTAAAAGCAAGAACAGAAATAACAGACAAAAGCGCTCTCTGCCTGGGAGATTAGAAATGCTTCACTGGCCCATATTTTCACTCAATCAAGGTTGTGCAGGTTTGGGTTGATATTCTTCAGTGATGGGGAAGACATACTGATTTATGCCACCCAGCTTCTCATGATCAGTGCAGCCAGTGCAAAATGAGCTGCAAGCCATGAAAACAAAATTGATGCTAGGTTTAAGGACTGATTAGGGATTTGGTTCAAGGTCTATGGAAAACATACAAAATACTTCACCATTTAGGACTGATCTGAATGCGAACATCTTCAAACAAACTTGTTTCATTTTTTAACTTTTACATTTTTAGTTATTGTTATTTTGCAGTCCTCCAAGTTACTTCAAACAAATGAAATATTGTGCTCCATTAGTCCAGAAGATAAACTTACTGTAGGCTTTTGTCTATTGAGCTTTTAATTAAAAGAAACTGAATTAAGCATTGAAACTCATCAGCTGTGACTTTTGTTTTTAAATAGCTTTACTGCTTTCAGTATGTTATCATGATCCATGAATATTCCATTGTGGTGCATACTATTTTCCAGATGGCTCCTTGAGGACTGTATCTTGCTCTTATGTCTGGATAACACCTATAACAAACAAGAATCAATTCTTATTAAAGCTTCCTATTATTCTGCTATTAAATTAGAATCCATGTAATTTATAACAAGAACCCTTCACTCATACTTCCTCATGTCATCCATTTGTTCAGGACTTGCTGCTTTTCAGGCGATTGTGAACAAATAAACACACTGCCCATAAGGTTAAAAATACTTTCCCTCTCCCTTTTTTTGGTTAATATGAACTGAATGCAGGATATTCATAATATCCTTTGATCTCACTTCCTTGATTAATATTTTCAGACTTTTCCTTCTTTTGAGGTCATATTCAACACCGGGTGCATCACATCAAACAATGCTCATTTACATGGTAGCAAACTTTTTCAGTTTGCTTTCCTGAGCCAGACTTAGTTCAAATTCTTTGAGACACTGCCTCGTTGTTTTTGCTGCACTGGAGTTTATTCACACAGAAAACTGGACAGTAGAGAATGTCAGCTGGACAAAATGATCATCTAGTTAAGCTCCCTGCCTTCAGCCTGAATCAGCTACTTCCATGTCATCATTCCCACATGGTTATTCAACCATCAATCTTAAAAGCCTTCACTAAAAAGGACTCCATCACATTCCTAGGCTATCTATCTCATTACTTAAATACCTATTCAAATACTTGCTGAATTGCTGGCATAGTTGCTTTTCTTAAGACTAAATGTTTTTGCCTTTCAAATGACAACTTTAATCATTAATTATGTTTGGATTATATTTTATTAACAGATTATCTACCAGCAGAAAAGCAAGGGAAATATTGTGCCAGATAAAAATGTCAGTAGATTAAATCCTGAAATAAGTGAGAGCTAAATGTGGTTAGGATATGGTATGATCTGACAAGGCATAAATAAATGAAAAAAAGCATTAGAATCTCATTCAAAGACTTACTAGGCAAGAATCGATGCACTTGAAAGTAAAATAACAAAAGTGAGTGTCTTCCCTCTGCCACTATAAATAAACCAAATGAAATTCCCTTAGAGGGACACAGGGGTAAAGGATATGAGAAGATCCTGTATTTTCTATAAAGTACAATTACATGTTAAATAATTTTGCACAATGTAACACCTCTTGATAATTTATGTTGACAACAAATCATTATAACGTCTGTAGCAGATCATAATTAGGAAAATTAATTTTCTATTGCAAATAGAATTTTCTGCTGAATTACGACAAAAGAAAAATTGCTGCAATGTAATGAGATGCCTGAATGTCTGAATGATAACTGGGCATATGTTTCTCCTTTAAATGACTCAGTTTAGGCTATAGTATTTCATATTTGGGTGTCAATATTACACCACACTTAATGAAGAATCACAATTTATTGAAAATTTACCAGTTTATCTTTCCAGCTGGTTCATTTTCCACATTTCTTTTCTATATTCTTGCAATCAGTCTTTAATATCTAGCTTAACCTTTAGTAGAAAGAAAAAAATAACATGATAAGGCATAGCCAAGACTGGCCAATCAACATTACTCAAATTATGTTAGTTTGAAACACCCCTTTAGCTGAATCCTTCAACAGAGTCCTAATTATAGGCACACAGACCTGCACTCATTTATTCATATGAATAAGCATTACTGATGAGCCTGGTCATACGGAATCTGTGAGGTCGCAGAGCTGTAGGCATGTCCTCAAATAACTTCTGAATCATGGTCAAAAGGCATTGCCATGCAGTGCTAAACAAAGCTTCAAATCTTCAAAAGGCTAATAACGTTCCTAAACAAAGGTGATGTTGTTAACCAAAAGGATATTGTCAATAAAGAAAACTTTTTACCAAAACATTATTTCCTGGACTCAGTTAATTACAGTGATCCTCAGGGTGGAAGTTTGTGGCCCACTAGCTTAAGGAGAAAAAAGTGAACGTATTAACCAAATTTCAGGACGTAAAGAAAAGGAGTCACTAACAAGTCTCATGATCACTATTTGGAGGAAGACATTTGGGAGAAAAGAGGGACAAAAGGGTAAGAGTTCTGGTTTCACATGTGAGGCATAACCAGATGCTATGACACTGTAAAAAGTCCTATTTCCAGAAGCTTAAAGCAGGATGAATCCTTGAGAATCAGAAGGGAAAAGTCTGTGTGAAAGTTTCACATGTTCATGGTTTCTGCATCAATATCTCTTGATTCATTACTAGTTATTGCTTCCTCTGCTTTTGCTCACCAAAAATTTGGAAACTTTTGAGAATGAGAAGCTGGAGGTAATTCTTCCCCATGAGTGTTTTTCCTCCTCAGGAAGGAAGTCATGCAGTAATTCAGAGCATTTTCTTCCCTCAGTTGAAGTCTTTTTCTCACTGATCTTATTTTCTGCCCAGAAGCTACAAATAGCAGAAACCACTTTATGGGTAGGAAGACATGTTTTGTGAGATTGACCCTTGGAGACAGTCTTTTTGAATGGTCCGGCTGACAGCAGCAGACCTGTTGTGTGGGTAATCCCTCTTCATGAGACCAAGCCTTTGCCAGGACAGGATTCTTCTCCAGATTCTGAGACGACTTCCTTTCCAGGGAAAGGAAGAACTTCCCATCTGCTGCTACAGGAAAGGCAGAGACACAGATTATAGTTTCCATTCTCAGCATACACGATCATCTTCGAATATTGTTGTGGTTTAACCCCAGCCGACAACTCAGCCCCACACAGCCCCTCGCTCACTCCCCCCGGGCGGGATGGGGGAGAGAATCAGAAGGGTAAAAGTGAGAAAACTCGTGGGCTGAGATAAAGACAGTTTAATAGGTAAAGCAAAAGCTGCGCACACAAGCAAAGCAAAACAAGGAATTCATACCCTACTTCCCATCGGCAGGCAGGTGTTCAGCCGTCTCCAGGAAAGCAGGGCTCCATCACACGTAACGGTTACTTGGGAAGACAAACGCCATAACCCCAAACGTTCCCCTCTTCCTTCTTCTTCCCCCAGTATTATATGCTAAGCATGACGTTACAAGGTGTGGAATATCCCTTTGGTCAGTTGGGGTCAGCTGTCCCGGCTGTGTCCCCTCCCAGCTTCTTGTGCACCCCCAGCCTCCTCGCTGAGAAGCAGAAAAAGCCGTGGCTCTGTGTAAGCCCTGCTCAGCAGTAACGAAACCATCCCTGTGTTATCAACACTGTTTCCAGCACAAATCCAAAACATAGCCCCATACCAGCTACTGTGAAGAAAATTACCCCAGCCAAAACCAGCACAAATATGAACAATATTTGGGCCCAAAGGTGATAGAACATTATTATTATAAAAGAGTTGAAGAAATGGCCAAATCCAAGAGTCAAGTCCCTCTACCAATTAAGAATTCTTTCAGCTTCTACAGACACAGGGATCAGAGCAGTTTATACCGTGCTTGCATGCTGCCTGCCACAGCTCAGATACAGTGATAATACATGTCGATGTCAATACTAACCTTATTGACGCAGCCTGTAACAACCAACTAGGTGCTTATTGTCCTCGTTCTGTGATAATTTCACTCAGGAATCGTGTTTGTGTGTGTGACATTACGTGCTTTTCCTCCCTTAAGGCTTCTAAGTGCTTTCTTAACAGCTGCATATGTGGGCGATAACTTACACAACGTTAAATAACGGTGTATGGAAATGATGCTGTCACAACACAATCAGATTTTAGGAGAAATACAGAAAAACTTTTAATCAGAAGGTTTATGGACACTTTTGGGTAAATGAAATGTAATTAGTCTTGATGGATCCTGTCTAGGGCATGGCAGCTGGCAGTCTTCTGCTCACAACAGGTATTGTGGGATCTTTTATGGTTATGGTTAAATGGTTAAAATTAGAAGAGAGATATGCACGAACATAACTACATTTGAGAAAGACTTTCAGTCTACCGATGAAAGGCATAGAAAGAACAATGCCTGGAAGTAGAACAAAACATGAATCCATGTTGAGGTAATGCACAATTTATTTAATTTTTTATGTTGGGGTCAAATAACCACTCTAAGAACACCTAAGGGTATCAGGCTGGAATTTGCCCTTCCAATAACAGCTCTTCAAGCAACAAGGGACACAGCCTTCTTGGCTTGTAGTTATTGCTGGAGACAAAACCAGGGGCAACCACCTGCATTATATCACTTCTAAGAATCATGCAAACACATATCAAATTGTCGCTCTTTTATAAACAACAGTTTTTCCCCAAGTTTTGGTATATCTAAGGCATGAGGAGACCTGCTTGGTGATGTAATTGCTTGACAAGCTAAGCCCAAGGAATTCAAATAGTTGTGCTTTGCTGAAAAGCGCGATAAGAAAATGTGTTTATCAGCGGCACCACTCCTGTGCAACTGTATATCTCCCAAAAATCCCAGTTCACATTAGTTCAACAGTGCCACTAATTAATCTGTAGTTAATGGCTAATATTTATTGCCATTCACAGAATTAAGTGACTGGATACTAATCTCAAATTTGGCTCGTAAGAGCTGACCTGTCAGAGCAGACACTGTGCAGATACAAATTAAAGCACTACACCAAAAGTACCACAGTAAAAGTTTAAAGAGGCATTATCAAGGTTGGTGACTTTCTTACATATACATACTTTTATAAATTCATTTGTTGTTTTGTTTTTTCAAATGGGCCTGCCATTTCTTGTCCAATATATCACTGTTTAAAACCAAAATATCTGGTAACAACCTCATCATAAAGAAACCACTCTGGAAGGCAACAGGGGTGGCAGAGATCCCAAAGGAGTTGTTTCAAAGAAGCTGAATTTGGCTTATTTTAGAAGAAGGTGTGGTCTCAAGGAGTCCAACTGCAAATCTGTTTAATGTTGAACAGGCCATAGGTCAATGTTTTAAGGAATAAGCACAGTTAACTTTCTATTGAAGGAGGTGCCAGATGGCAGAACTGAAATGCTTGTATGCAAATGCAGATTCATATATTTATGTCACAAACCAATTCTGCCATGGCATTACAGATCATTCCAGCAGTTGCAATAAAGAGATTTTGACCTGATTAGTCATCTGGCAAATGCCAGAAAACTCAATGCCAAAATTCATAATGTAATTCAAATATAGTTTAAAAAGTGAGTGAATATGATAAAGGAGTAATATTCCAAATATTAATATCTTTTCTTTTTATGGGATAAGTTATCCAATGAATTCTGTTATAATATTTGATCAGTCTGAAGTACCTAGTGTAAAGAAAATATATGCAAAAAGAGAAAATGTACATGCATTTGTTCAGCATATCCTTTCATAGCTACAGAATTTGTTATTCATATTGTCCCATTCCTTTAACTGTGCTAGGTGATTTCCAAACACAGAGCTGAAGTGAGTCTGAAGAACAAGGGCACCATGGTATTACAAAGAAAAACCTGGGAAGGGAGGCAAAGGGATGTAGTATACAATATAAAGTAAAAACTGGAACACAATTGATTATTCATCCTATCAACCGTACTTCATTATTAGACATCCCTAACGGCATTGGTACCCTCCCTGCACGTGTTCAGACCTAAGGGGCAGGCAGGCAGACTAAGGATGAAGGACCAAGGTAGAAAGTGACCAAGGACCTAGGTAGAAAGTGCAGACATGTGGGGTGATTTCTAGAGCATTGTGGAAGCAGCTAAGGAAAGAACTGAAAATAAAACCTGAGTCTTCAAAGAACTTTTTTTTTGGAGGGTTGTTATTCCCTCCAACTCTTTATCATCTACCTTTTAAACTCTGCCTTATTTTATCATTTTAGTGAAATAAGTTTGCTGTATTTCATGAAAAAGGGCCTGCATTCATCTTTTCTCACTCTCTTTATATGTGCTCAGTTGTAACTAATTGCCTCATTCTCAGTCCTATTAAATGCTGATAAGAAGAGAATCTCAAACCCTGTCACCTCCAAAAAGCAGAGGTTTAAATCTGAAGCCTAGTTTTACAGCTTAGGTTTCTATTAATTATGCAGTACGGTATATGTTGCCATATCCTTATTGTGGGATAAATTCAATGGATCTGAAAGTCAACATAACTATTCACAGTACACCTGGTTAATGGTGTACAATTACACAGAAATACATTATGCAACGGATACAGAGCATGGAAAAAATGACAATGAAAGGCCAGGATACGTCCACTGAATTTATTTTTAAAAACCTAGTTTTCAAGGAATTTTTCATCTCATTTTGTTTCTAAATATAAGTCCCTCAGCTCATCAGTAACCTTTTCATAATCCCTTATTCCACTCTGTCCCTGTAATGGCTGGTGGCCTTGCCTCTGTTCAAAGGCCTTTCCCCAGCTGGAAACATTTTCTAAAACAGGAAAAAAAGTTGTTTGATTTTTAGCTGACTAAATGCAGCTGGTTATCCTTAGAAAGAGAGGGAGGAGGAGGAAGGGGAGAGAAGAAAGAGAAAAAGAAAGAGACAAATTCTTAATTTTTACCTATACCAAAGTCATCTGATACTCCCAAAAAGCCAGTATTTTTAACATGCTCCCTCTGCCTCAAAAGCACTGCAAGCAGTAGCTTGCCTCGGAGCATAAATGTTGGGCTAGAAGCCAATGAACCAGTTCAAAAAACCAGAAGATCTGTCAACACTGAAAGAAAAATCCCAGCCCTTTATTGAACTGATAAAACGTCATTCCTTTTCTTTTCCACCACCTCTGTGGAAACTCCTTTTCTGTTCCACCATCCTCCAATTGAGCCTGGCAATTCTTCTCAGCCACTGAACTCCAATATGGTTTGTCTGTCTTTCTCTCCCTCCCCTCCTTAGCCTATGATCTCAGCCACCTTTGTAGCTCCCATTATCAGCCCCAGCAGCATCTCCGCTGCGCTTTGACTGGCAGCACAATCAGAGCTTGTTCTCTCTGGGATGCACAATGTGCTCTGGGGAGCGGAGCCCCCCTCACACAAGGAATTCAACTTCAACAACATCAAAGGGGCACAGGAATAGCTGGCAGAACCGATGGGCCCCATGATGGGCATCTACAATAACCACTTGCCACCCAGTTGCCTTTCAAGGTTAGTGGAAAAGCAAGGAGGGATAATGAGAGTTTGCTGAAGAGTCAGACAAAAGAAGGAAGAAAACAGCATTTGCTGTTGCTGAAAGGAAGCATCAGGGCAGTGGGGGAACTGAGAATGGGTGTAGGGTTTGCAAGGGAGAAGTTTGAAAATGCTCCAGATTACAGGGAGGCCTTAACAACAATGCTCAGAGCAGATATGGTCACCATAAGGTGCTTTGATTGGACCTGTTATTGTGTTTAGGCGCATCTCACTTGAGGTTAACTCAGGTATTTAGGAATGTCTCCATCTCTAAGACGTGCTATATTTTTCTCATTATAAATTCTCAGTATACACCCCTGATGTTAAGCAGAGAGTGAAGCCTCTCTCAGAGCAACGCTAAAGTGTTCATGTTTGAAAGCCTATGCAGATTATCTTAAAGGTAGGTCTACCAATCTATTGGTCTACCTGTTTCAGATCAACTTTGAGAACTGTCCTCACCCAGGTCAAACTGTTAAGTTGCTCTTTCCTCATTTATAGCAGATATTTACATTGCAAAAACCTACGTTCTGCTAGGTCCTTCTCAGAATTGATCTTGTATCTTCTTCTGGGCTTGTTTCTAAGAGTGGGCAACAGGGACAAGAAGTTGGGTGCAGAAGGGAAGAAAATCAGGAGCAGGAGGGGCAGGGTTGGTGTTTGCTGATGGCAACTGTTCACAGCCCGAGGTTTTCAAGGATGTTCTGAATACAATGTAAGCAAGGACAGGCCTGGTGGGACGACTTAAGAGCAAACCCTGCAGCTCAGCTTCCCAGATGGGGCTGGAGAGCTGCTGGGGTCAACTGAAGTTGTTTGTACAGTATTTATAGTGCATACAGGGTGTACAGTATGTACTGCATATACAGGTGGCAGATTTAGGCCAGTGTCTCACTATCAGTGTAAACATAGGCACTGCTAAACCTGGAGCTCTGGCTTAAAAGTGAGGATGGCTTATTTTGGGAGAGCTCTAAGTTTTCCACTTCCAGACCTTCCCTTGATTTGTGTTGCAGGCGTGACACAGCTGCTTTAATAACAGCTCCTGAATCACCATAAAATTCTAACTCGGCTGTTAAGGACAGTAAAAATTGGTTTAGGGTTATTTTGACACATAGAGCTAGAAGTTTTAGTAAGGAGATTACTTTCAGAAGGGATGGAAATAGACCTGGCAGGGAGCACTGATTAAACCAATCAAACTATTTGTGTGAGATTTAAGCAGGAAAGTTGTAGACACAACAGGATTGCACACATCCATGAACCAAACTAAGAACTAAACAGAAAACTTCCCAGAGCCCTCAAAGAAATTAAAAAATCCCTTCTAGTGAAAACAAAAAAAACCCATCATTTTTAGGAAACTCAGGCACTGTGAGAGCTTCTATACAGGTAAAAAAAAAAGAAGGGTCATTTTGCAGCTTGTGAGAAAGTGAACTTTTATGTTATTTTTATTAAGTTGAATTTACCCTACCCAGTAGCTATGGAATATCGTAGTATGCAGCTGAAAGACATTTGTAAAGGCACCTATTGGGAATAAATAGGGTTGTTTCTTTCCCTAACATGGAAAGAGGAGGACATGCTGGAAAGAAAAGAAAGAGAAAAAAACCAACACTGCTTCATTTGTTACCTTTCTCTTAGGAATGCAGAAATTCTTAACAAATATTTATGAATATCCATTTATCATAACTATTCTCTCCAAACTAGGTAACGCTTGGGAAGTTTTTGCTCATAAATATACCTCGAGATGCCTCCAAACTCAGAGTTTGCAGGACTGATATGGCAAGAAAATGAAACTGATTTCATCTAACCTTATCATTTGCACTGAAAACATAAAGAGCTTTGAAGAAGACATTTTAACCCAAATTAGTCATGACAGACTATCTTCATAATCAGTGGTCACTTGCAGAGCAAAATTCATATAACGGCTATTTTAGGAATAGGTGAATTTTAGGACAAGATGGCCTGAGATGTGTCAGCATGTCCCCAACATCTAAAGAAGGAGGCCTCAAGTAACTAAGCTAGAGGCTGAGTCTACATGACAGACATTTTATCTTGAACAAACAGATGCCATCCAGAAAGGCTATGGATGACGATACAGTTAGAAGTTACCAGTCTAGTGTCGTATTCAACCACTGTGGGTTGGTGAATCTTGGTCTTCTGGGTCTACTAAGAAAAAAACATTCAGGTCAAAGGAGAAGGCACCTAGATCAGAATTGAGCACTTCAGTCCATCTATGCATCACCCTTTAGCTTCTGAACAGGCCACAGCAATGCCATCTACAGGCATTACCTAACATCATGGATGTGTTCTGCTAGATCCGTGCAGCTCAGCAATTAGGTCAAAATACACTTTTCCCTAGCTTCTGCATGGTAATACTCCAATTTTATGGCAGTAATAACCAATGGATTTGCAGTGCCCTTGTTTTCTGGGTAACTAAGAGAATGGCAAAGGTACAAGGGTGGGTATAGTTAAAGTATTTATAAAGACATATCATGTTATGGTCCACATCACTGTTTTTCTAAAAACATCTCATATCCTTCAGAGTCAGACTGCCAAAGAATTCACAACAAGATACCAAGTATGTGACCAGATTTTCAAAAGAAATGTGCACACTACGTATCCAGCTTTTCAGCAGGTATGGCCATAATGTACCATTATCTAAGGAGGCAGAGGCACCCTTTTGAAAAATCATTGCAGATGCTGTAAAACTTGACCAAAAGTAGTGAGGACCATGAATTTTGCTTCACATGAAAGATTTTAGTGTCATTAAGCAAGATGACACACAGACTCAGAAGAAAGAACATCACCTCCTCAAACACCGACACCACAGAGATTGTCCTTGGAGGTCTTCCCATCCAAGCAGTGATCCTGAATAACCCTGCTCCTTTTATGCAACATGGCATCCAGGGCCCAGGATGATAGACTGCAGGCCATATGCTAGATCTTTGTGTTTGCTAAAAATAGGACACTTTTTCTATCCTGCTAGGGACAAATCAGTATAAATGTGACCAGAAACCTGGCAGAAATCCATAAGGCTGAGATGAACAACAGAGGTCCTTCCTTCAGGCTTGTCAGACAGCAGCCTAATCAAAATCCTCTGAGGACAGGAAAGGGGATGGAACTGATAGCTAAATTTATTTTCCCTCAAATGCTTCCCTCACTCTGATCCCTATTTCTTTTGTAGAGTAACATGCATACTTCAGCCACTGCTGATTTTGATGGAAGAGCCAATGCTAATGCAAACATTCTTTCTTCTCTGCACCCTCCTTCCCTTTCTCTCCTGGACACTGCCAGCATGAGACATCTAGTGTAAAAGATTTCAAAAGGTTAGAAAATGCTGGCACGGTAACTGTGCATACAGCTGCTTCCTCCTTCCTTTGTGTTAGCACCTATTTCTTGTTTAATAATAGCATGGAGCTGAATCTGAAATTCACTTGGAAGCTATTAAACAAACACTGATTATTTTTAAGGGACATAATCTCCCTTTTGCTGACACTCCCTAAAAGCTCCATCCTGCTGAGATTCCTGCCAGGCTGAGCTCTGTTTCCTGAGCGCTGTTACTGCCAGCCCATCCACTACCTGTCCAATTTCCCACACAGCTAACATCGCTGTCTTTGTACTTTTGAATGTGCTACAGAAAAGGCTATAAAATGATGTGTATGCCCACCTTGTGGGAGGACCACAGCTCTTGACAGTACTCCCTGATCATGCAAGCAAGGCCAGTTTCATTGGCTGGTCCCTCCCATTAATAAGAACTAGTGCTGCTGAATGGGAAACAAACTGTCCATCAACATTTTTATGACCAAGGGGGTGACTCACTTTTCTGGGCTTAAGATGCTCCTCTTTCTCCACCATTGTCACATCCTTGTCCTGGTCTCCCTCCAGGTTTCCATCAGCATGATTAGATGGCAGCTACACAAACAGCTCATTGGCATCCAGCACGGAGGCGGTGGTAGCAACCTTTTCTGAGGAGGAAGGAGGAATGGGCAGGAACCGCCAAACTGGATCAGTTGCTGGCAGAAGAAAAATTTGCTTCATCAGTGGCTGATCTTCTTTAGGATGCACCCCACACGCTCACCACCACCTCGCTGCCCACTCGCCTTTGCCAAGATTCCTCATCACCTTGGTTGTGCCAAATGCCACATCAACTCTGCTGCCATGATCTAACCGAGGCCGCAGCAAGGAGAAAGAAGAGAAGGCAGGAGCCATATTTTTTTTTCTTTCTTTCTTTTTTAACCTTTCATTTTTTCCTCCGAAATCACTTACAAGTGATAAGTCAAAGTGAAAAACTCTCATGACTGCTGCAGAAATAGACCTTTGTTTTCTATCTTGAAAAAGGATCTAACCTGAAAACCCCCGCAGATACACAAGATTAATTTTCACTACTTTATTTCATACTATTTATAAGCAGCTCTTGCTGAGTTTTAGATTTTATGGCTCAGCCTGCTGGCTGAAAATACTTTCTGTCCACTCCTGAAGCCTGATTGATTAGTGCAGCTAGCCAAATAGCAGCCTGTATCAGCAGGCCCAGGCATGCAGGCTGGAACATGGCTTGTTTTGAATTCCCGTATTTATACAGGAGCACACTGCAGAAAAGGCCTCGGTGCACAAGCAGAGACAGCGTGAAACCTTCAGCTTGGTTCCCTGAGCACACGTTTTGCAAACCTCAGGCAGATACTGGATGAGATCAGGCAAGGAGCACTGTGAGGACAGAGGCATTGTCTAGAAGAGGTGGTCAAGCTGATCTCCAGTAGGACACTGTGTGAGGGACACGTTTCAGGCACGCTGTATATACACAAAGCTTGCAGTGGTCTTTCTGCTTTAAGGTGTGGTGCTCACACATCAGGTTGTACACTGGAGGAGGTGGGAGTCCACTGAGTGAGTTGTCTTCTGGGGTGTGGGGCTTGACCATTCTTGATATGTCTGTAAGTGTGTCATAGCATATGAATATGAGACCTACATAAATATTTCTCCCAGTTCCGCACAGAATAACTGACATTTTAACATCCCAGGTTAAAAGATAGCAAAGTTCAGTAAAAAATCTATATGCTCCTTCTCTCTGTCTCTGCCCCCAACCTGGCTTGATCCTCAGAAATTAATAAATTAAACAGGAGTTCCTAGCAGTAATTGGAAATACAAGGTGTTTTGGAAAGAGCTGTTAATTGGTACCCAGAATAAAGAAAACTGTCAATACATTGAGTGGCCTTGAGTTAAAATTTTTACTTCACAGACTAATTTATTTTAAATAATTCTTAGAAACAGGACACTAAACCTGGAGAGAATGGCAATAGGAGACAGCAATAATCCCTGAGCTAAACTTCCAGCCTGAAGGAGTGGGAAAGGGGAAGGGCCGCTATACAAATACCACCTGGCACGAATGCCACGCTTGCCCTCCTGTAACACCTAGCTCCGATTTATCCAGATGCTTAAAATGTCCCTCCTTCATTGTCATAATCATCACAGTGTCTGAGCACTCCCAAGTGCCTTACGCCATGGCACTTTCTCCCACTTTACAGGTGGGAACAGAGACAGTAAGACTAGACCACTCACTCGAGAGTCCAGGGACAAAGGCAAGAACTGCCCAAATAGTCACTGCACACTAGAATTAAGCACCTCTTCCCTTAAGTGGGTACTTAAAAGTTCTCCAAGGACTCCAGTATGCTGTCGTAATGGAGCATTAGATACAGCTTAACTCTAATAGAAAACAGTTTTAAAGATCACTGGATAGTTTCTTAAGATTGCCTTGCCTCAATGGCCCTGATCTTCAGTGATATTTATAGAACTTATTCCCGTTGATTTCAGTGGGAGGTATTCATCTAAATAAAGCCAAACTGCTGAGTTCTGGAGCAGTGTCCTGTGCCTCGGTCTCATGGCCTGCTAGGAGGATGGACACATTTGTCCCTAGGAGCGCTCAGAACAGAGGATGCTTTGGTTTATCAAAAATCAACCTTTACTTTCAGATTGCTTTTTGGAGTTTTGCCTCTGTGCATTGCAGTATACTTCCTCTTCTGTGAGAGCATAAATTAGCTTCAGACCCAGCAGGCAGCATCTTCACTTAAGTGCTACCAGTAACAGAAGGAGAAAGGGAGGCCAAGTGGTTCAGCTCTGAGTAGCACCATCCAAGCCAGCAGAAACAGCAGGTTTTGGTGTGTCATGTGCCTCTCACAGTATTTTGTTTAGTTTCCACTCTCAGAACACAAAAGAATAGTCCATAGTTATGTCAGTAAATCAAAGCCCAGCATTTCTGACAACAGACTGTTTTCAGTAACACAATGCAGTGTACGGCACCTTCCCACATTGTTTTGGAGGGTTGTGCATCTGTCCCTCAACTTGAAAGAATTGTTTAGACAGGATCAAGGTTATGATCCAATCCACCCCATTTTTGGGGTGGGGATTCCCCATGCATGTCACAGGGAAACATTGTGTGAGTCAAGCCTGCAGGCTTGAAATATGTGCCTCTAGTGTTGGCCGCCTTGAGTCTATGTTAAGGCATTATTTAATAAAGCAGCTGTGAAAACAAAATGCTGAAAACAAAAATGCCAAGTTCTGCTAATGATACCTCTGCTTATAGCTGTGTTAGAAACAAGGATATTTGTTAAAAAGAAGTTTACATGTTTCGCTCCCTTCATCCACAGGTGAAGAATCGTGAGGCAGACCTAGTGCGTGTTTGCAAAGTGAGTGGAAATGCTTTTATTAATGATGGCAATGTACTATTCATAAGATTCATTTTACAGTGGCATATTGATGCTGAAGCTCATGGGGGAAAACTCTTCTGCTACCTCAGGAACCAGAGGACAGGTGGGAACAAACTTGTTCGCTTGTGTAAATGGCTCTATGCATGCTGATGAAGGGCTGCTTTGGTTAAAATCCTTTTAAACTTTGATGATACAGATAAGGAAATCAAACCACATCATACTATTTGTAGACAATAAAAAAAGACTTGATAGGAACCTGGGGAGACTTTCTAACCTGGATCCACATACCACCCACATCTCATCCTTGTATTAGGGCAAGACTTGGGTATGAACCAGACCTTTCTTCCTTACCCCTTTTTTCCCACGTCCTGGTTTCAATACACAGGTGCTATCCAACAGATCCTCGATCCGAGTGCTTGGGGCCCAGAGCTTGGAGCATGCTGGGTGACACATGCTTGGACCCACAGACAAAGTCATTATGAATTAGGGGTTTACCCATCAGCCATTTTCACTTACTATAGGATAGGGCAGGCTGGAGCAAAAGGGAAGAGGTATCTAGGGAGGAACTAATCCCTGCTGTAACACCTCTGCACGAGGATCTTTAATCTCCATACTGGAATGAGAGTGAAACAAACTTAGGTAGGCACATGGCTCTGATGCCAGCCGAGCTTTACAAGAGGCACAGAGGCTGTAAGCAGACGCGAAGGCTGAAGACACCAGATACTGGTGCCACTGGGAGAGGCAACCCAGACAAAGTGACACTCACACATCACCAGAGAACAGAGCTGCTGCTCACTGCATGAGATGTAGGAGCTGGAAGTCTCAGATGTGGAATGATAAGAGAAAGGCAGCTTGGTGGCAGATTGCGCCTTTCAAATACATGTGGAGGAAGCAAGAAAGTTGAGTCAAACGTTATAGTGACTCTCCCCACTTCCCTCTGCCACCCTCATGTACCCACAGAGAGATGAGATTGCAGTGGGAGGCTGAGTGACAGCCTTTGGGCTCGCCCAGGGGAGGAACAATGTGTCAGGACTGGACAAAAGGCATAAAACAGACTTCTCCCAGTGCCTTCATCAGCCGGCGGGAACAAGCTCTTCACCAAGGGCAGTGGAAAGCCAAAGGGGAAAAAAGCATTCACAAAAAAAAAAAAAAAGCATTTGGTGAGGAGATATTCTGTGGCAAAATAGCAAAAAGCTGTGGATGCAGATAATGTGGGAGCAAGTGTTTAGCTTATTTGCATGCTTATACTGGTGACTCACTGTTGTGGTGTTTTTAATAAATTATTGCTGTATCCTTTTCTCTATTGTTAAAACATCCTTTGTTTTATATACTCAGGAAAAAGATCTTAAAGTCATTGAGGACAGGCTTTTTTAAAAACATCAGTTCAATGCCCTGCAGCAATCAAAGAAGCAAATGAAACATTTAGAATTATTAGGAAAGGCACAGGGAAAATGTTCTTTCCTTGGGTCCCTGCATAACTTCACGGTGTGACACATCCTGGATATGGCATGCAGCCCTGCAACATGTCTTCAAACAGAGGTTTTTCCACACAAAACCTGTGTTTGGAAAGCACATGGGTAGATGTGGTGAAAACAATGGTAGGAAGGGAAATGGTGGAAAACCATGAACGGTATGGGAAAGGTGCAAACTTGGAGGTGTGGTGAAATTATCTGATAACAATTTTAAACTGATGATAGCATGACTCAAAATTCAGCTGCAGAACTTACTGTCACAAGATGTTACAGAGGCCAAAACTGTGAAAGGATTTGGACAGCAGAAGGCATATTACAGGAAGATCATGTTTACCATTGCCAACAGGCAATCTCCAGCCCTGGCAGGCTTCCGAACTGGTGAAGTATCACGTGTGTAAACTCTTCCTTACAACTCCCCCCAAATATATTTTATCGTCCCCTTTCCAATTGACACTAACATAACAGCTTCATCATCTCCTTATCCACCAGCGGAGATGAAAGCTATTCCTCTTAAAAACTTCCCTCAGGGCCCTTCTTTTTCCCAGCTTTCCAGGAAATGACTTGGGTGTTGGAAGGGGTCTCCACCTGAGTGGAGCCAACATGGCACCTGGCAGACATGTTCCTGCAGCACCACCCCGAGCATGGTCCTTCAGGACTCGGGACACGGCTGATGAAAGCTGTTGGCGTCGCAGCAGAAAGGCTGATGCGTGCCCCATAACTGACGGGTGTTTCTGCAGCTGACGATTCCCATGTGCTCCCCAGCTGCCTACTGCTTCCGTGACTGCTGCAGAGAGAGGTACACGGTCTACCTAGCACAAAATGGAAACGACACTGTGCTTCATTTATCAACCAGAAACGGAGTGTGAAGGAAGAATTACAGAGACCAAGCGCACAGCTTGAAGCTCCACACTGTAGCAACAGCAGAGATCTGCAGAGACTCTGCCTGCAATGCTGTATGTGCTCCACATATCAAAAAAAAACCAAAAATACCTTGGCTTAAAAAAATACCTTGGCTTAAAAAAAAAATCTTACTTTGTACATTGTTTGCACCACCTGGAAAACATCAGGTATGCAAGATGTGTTCCCTGGCTGTTAAGAGAGTCATCTCAAGCCTCTGAGACAGCAAGACCTCCTCACCATATCCATGTTCATGATATTTCACCCAGCAATGAGCAGACACATGACGGACCCTCTCTTTGTTAATTAATACCCATCATGCACTTTCCTGCCCAGGGCAGTCAGTGCTCGTTCTGCTCATAACTGAGTAGCTTTAATACATACATAATGATGTGATTTTTGCGTAGGATTTGTTATTATCTACCCCAAAAGCAGATCCCTCAAGTAGTGCCTGTTGGCAGAACAGTGAACTTTTATTATGTTTAGCTGCAAGGTTGTTCTTCTGGGCTACATGAGACTTTGCGTACAAAAATTTATAGGTTTTGTTCGGTTTTGGGTTTTTTTTCTCCTAAAAAGGCTTGAGATGTTAATTACAGGTATCAGAAATATACTTAGATCGCATGGTTTATTGTCACAGCAGAAAGAGAGCAAATGAAGAGGACAGGGGGGAAGATAATTTTGTCCTAGTATTTATTTAGAGCTCTTTCACTCATTTATAGTTTGACTAAAGATAAACAATTCACAATACCATAATCATGGAACCAGTTTTGTGTCACCTCAGCAAGCTGGCATGCTCTATCTCTTTAGCCCATCTTTTCATATTTTTTTTTCTTGCTACTGAGAGACTATAATTTTCTTCAGGACTTGGATTTTATTTTCTTTGCCCTGTACAGCAAATAAGACAGTTGTGGGCAACAAATAAGCAGTAAAGACAATTTTGGCAGAAATCAAACCTGTTCCAGACGTGTACAAACATCTGCGTTCCTGGCAGTTTGTATCCGCTCCTCGCTTTTGTGGGTTTTTCTCCACGTTCCCCTTACCAGTTGCTTGGGACACCTTAATGAGAAAGAGGACTCCTGTGTACCCCATTTAGTATCTGTTTCATCGTTTATCCCCAAAGGATTTGGAAGCACTTGTCACACTGGTGATACAAGAGCAATAAAATGTAAATGAATATTTATGCAAAATATTTATGTTGTTTATGGTGATATAACTACTGTATCCAGAAACCTATATGATGAAAGTTTATCATATGCCAACTAGAATTTTGATCTAGGGAGCCTTTAAGGTTATTCTCCACCAATGTAGCACAGCAGTCTGTGATTCACGTGTCTCTAGATTTCTTTCAACGGGTGAAACAAAAAGATGGTAAGAAAGAGTTTACCTTAAGTAAATGGTTAACTAATAAAATGTCTCTCATGTCACTACATCTGCCCAACCAAGGGATATATTGTGGCCTTGACCCAAATACTGTAATTCTGGGGACAGAACATCTGTTGCTGACATTTTTATAATCAATTTGAAGCTTTGAATTTTCAGTGAGTCAAAAAATTACTACCTGATCCTGACAGAGAGCAACTTTTTGCTAGACCTTGTATTTTAAAGCAAAACTAAAATCCAGGTATTAGACATGGAATCATATATGAAATGTAAAGATTTATAATGTTTGCAATATCACTTTTCTAAAACAATAATATAATCCAGGTACCAGTGAAGAGAAATAGTTTGGGGTTTTTCTTCTCTACTACAAAAGCTTTCCAATGATTAGTTTTTAGGATAAATATTAACATTCTGTCTTTCTATCTGAACAATTTGTAACCCACAATTACTGTCTTTACAGTAGTTTCCTACTGATGGTTGTAAAACTATAGCCAAAGCTAAAGATAATTTAAGAAATCAGTCTAAAAGAGTTAGCCAGAAATTGGCATGAAAATTCAAGATCCAGTCCCTGCACTAACATTTATTCTGGTGGTGTTGGACAGCAAATGATTGTGTTAACCTAAAGCAATTTGGCAGCATGTTAATTTTTCTGCTAAAAAGTAACGTTTTTTTTCTGCCATTTTGTCGTTAATCCAAAATCTAAACCTTTAATTTCATAACAAAAAAGAACAATCTTTCACCTTTGTGATCACCGAGATAACCTTCAAAACAACAATGAACTGTAAACAATGCAGCGATGTTTGTCTCAGCAAGAAACAATAAACATTAGCCATTATTTGCTTCTAATCATTCATTAGGTAACTCAATACACTAATTGCTATGTCTTCAAAGGAACTAAAATGAAAACGTTACTATGCAACTTAAGGTGTTTTTGAAGATGAATTGCCCTAATTAAAGGAAAAAAACCACAACCCATGCAAATATGAACTAATATCTGTGCAAAATATTTGCTTTACCGATTGACTTGTACAGAGAGGTCCCAGTGTTCCCAGTCAATGTCACGGCTGGGGCTCAGTCCTTGCGGAATGCAAGGATCAAGGTTATCAAGCGGAGGTGCCAGGTGGCCATGGCATGTATAGCAACAATTACAATGCCATGGGATTTTTTATCATGCTGTTTGAAATGAAATGCAGGCAAATAAAATCTAAGTAGGCTGCAGGAAAGCAAAGAGCACCATGCTCCAACCCCAGTGCCAGGTGCAGTCAGTATACTGGAAATGCATATATCCACTGGAGCGCCTGGGAGTGGGGCCAGTCTCTGAGGGCCCAGCACTGTCAAGCTCGCTCCCGGCGGCGTGGGCTTTAAATCATCACAGGCACATGCCAGGCTTCAGACAGATGCAGCCTACAACTTCTAACAGAGAAGATCTCAGTGTTTGTCTGCAGGGTCTGGCAAAGATGAACTGTGTCCCCTGCAACATGCATTATTAAGGGCACGACAGAGATGAGAAACAGGGAGACAAGTGCCAGCTAATTCCTGCAAGACATCCCAAATCCTGTGTGAAATTACAGGGTAAGTACTAAAAATTTCAGGGAGAACAGAGAAGCTCATTGCTACTTACAAGAGCTGCCTAATTAAAGTTCCTTTACCTCAGCCAAATTTTATATTCTGCTGCTCAGTTATGTAAATTGGGCAGCATTTTGCACTATGATTAATAGGTCCTTAAACAAGCAGATTTTATTGCTTGAGATAACACTGTCAGGAGCCATGCTTGGTGGGTTTTTTTTGTTTGGCGAGGGTGGGGTTTTTTTCAAATAGTTATTTCTGCTCCAAATTATCTTCTCTTTCTTAGCTTCAGAAGTAATTCTGATGTTATTCAAGATGGTATCTCTTACTAAGTATGCCTTGTATGGCTCTGCATTTCACTCAAAGTCATGTTTGATATCTATCGCAATAATCTCTCATTACGAGCGGAAAACTTCATTTATTGCATACAATAGGAATGTGAGTAACTTGCGATTGGAAGAGTCTTGATTTCAGAAAGAGTGAGACAAGAAAAGAACCTTATTGATTTTTAGTTAGCAGTTGACATTACTGATGAAAACGTTCGTATCTTTGAAAGGAGAGCTAGAAAATTGTGTTTGAGAACTTAAGTGAGAGATATTAAACAAACCCAATTATAATGGAGACTCATACTTCAACATAAGCCTTTCTATCAGAGGCTGAGACAGCATGAGTACTGGTCAGATTAACAACCATATTATGAACAACCTAAGGGCTTTTTTAGCCTTGGAAACTGGACATGACTAGACAATGCTGGAATTCTTTGAAGAAACAATTTTCCAGGGAAAAACAATGAAGTTTTGTGAAAACAAGTATTTTCTTTAAGCACTTACTTATTTCAATACATAACATGATACAGTAATCAAAATGTTTTATGTTACTTTTAGCCAAATCATATATAAAGTGGTAGGGGTTTTGCTTTTAATATCCTTCTTTGCCAAGAACAATTTTTCCAGGATACTACAACCAACTGCTACTGTACTACCAAGTGAAATATCTCATTTTATTTTCTTCTTCAAAGCATCTTATGTTTGTTGAAAAGAAACACCTTGAAACCTTGAACTAAAATAGCTCTTTACAGAACTTTTAATATCTTAAGAAAAAAATGAAGACCTTCTTGACATGCCAGTAGGTGTATTAGTAGTAGCACATAATCTTGCTTTGTTCTCTCTTCAATAAGCACATACAATTTTCTCTGTAAAAAGTTGACTGCATTTTAAAATGAAAGTCTATTCAAATGGATGAACTTTTAATTTTATAATATCAGTTATTACACATAATTCATTTTATGACATGCCAATAATGCAGAATTTTAGAATAATTTTAATATTAAAATAAACTTTCACATCAAGTTTTCAGCTGTGGGCTTCCAAAGGAGGACCTCTCCTGTCTGACAGTGAAGATAAGTGGCCCACTGCTTGTCTCATTTACACAGCCTTCTTTCATCAGTATTTTAAGTTTTTCCTCTTGCCTGTTGTCTCCATTTTTTTCCGGTTCAAGGGGCTAAATTCCTCCCTAGCTGCAAGGGTTTTGTCAGTTAGCTACTTCTGAGCCCTTTACTCTGAAGCACCTCTGCACACCTTTGCTTTGCAACTCCTAGAGCTCCTACTTTGCTCTCTCTCTCTTTTCCCTCAGGTACTTCAAAGCACATCTCAGCCAACCTCCCTTTCGTCCCTGTTTCAGGAAGTTCTCTCCCTAGATCATCTCCCTAGTGAAATGTCCATCATTGATCCAGGTCAAGGTCCCCCAAGCTCTTCAGACTGTACCTGCTGTCCTTTTTCTCAGTTAACAAGTGAATCAGTCACAAGATACAAACCCGCTGGAAACCAGATTGCGTTTATTCCCACGTGCATGTAACTGTTTGCTTCTCCATTAAGATTTCCAAAAGCATTTTCATTTTTTGTGGCCTGATTTGCATAATGTTTCTGTAACATCTTCCCTCTTTGTGGCTTTCCACAGTAGCTTCTCTTCCACTATTCACATATTTTCCGAGGTCACAGTGTCAGGCAGCTCAACTTAAAAAACAAACCCAAAACCATACATACAACAAGAAAGATATTTGACAATGGAGAATTCTAAAAGCACATTCCTAAGTCAAATTGGGATGAGGAGAATGCCTGCACTTCTTATAAATTTATGTAATTTACACATATTTTTAAACTTTTTAAAATCCATTTCTTGCACATGCAAAACTTTCAACAAGAAAAAATTGAATTTTTTAAAAAAAAGACTTGTTTAATGTTTATCCATCCAAAAATATAAAGCACCTGGGAATTAGAGTAGACTCTCAAATCATGCACCAACATTCTGAAATTATTCATCTGACAACGCTCATACTGACTAAGCCACGAGAAGAATTCAAAAAGCTCAAAGACTTGGTTCATGCAAGTGCTCAATAGTTTAGTTTCTTATGTGGACCTCTAGGGTTTCTGAATCTCATGAGAAGAAGCTTTCAAATAAGTTTTCTGGTACTTTTTGTTTTCAATAAGGCCTGTAATACTAAAAGGCATGGTATTTTCCAGCCTGGGCAAGAAAGTGCAACATTGAGAGCAAAGGAATCAAAAGAAAACAGAGATAATGTGACTTTCCTCCAAAAAGGAGCAGGATTTAAGCCTGAGTTAGTTTCTGATTTCATAAAAACGAAATTGTCCATCACTAAAATGGTAATTATAACAAGCAGTGTGTCTTCATTTTTGCAATAGATATGTAATATTTTCTCTTTAAATAGACTCAAGTAATGGGAGAAGGATGAAATCCGCTCATAAAGAAAAGCTTTGTCCAGGTCACGCTCATCTTACGCAGGTGAGTTAGTTACAGTGAACTCAATCCTGAGTAGAGACTGCATGATCTGGCCCACAAGCAGGGACTTGTTAAAGGATATCAAAACTCTTCTAAAGGCCGAGGCCTAAACAATAAGAAGCTCTTAAAGGATGTTCCTAAAGACAGAAAATCCTCAGGAGGGATGCTAAAAAGATCTTGTGAGAGACATCCCCACAACAAGAACAACTGGGAGAAGAACCTCTCAGGAGTGGGAAGTCTTCAAAGGCGACCCCTATTAACAAGAAACTTCAAAAGTGGGATGTGACATGATGTGAAAATCCTCCCACTGATGTCGAGCGCTTTAAAGATAGAATCCCCTGAAGCGAAATGGAGCCTTTGAAGTGGCAGTATCAGCATCAAGTTTCGAATGCATAAAGGTGCAGCGTACAGCAGGGCTAGTGTATCGGTGTTACAGAGCTCCTGGTGACGTGATCCTTCTTGCTCAAGTTTGATAAGCCTAAGGCCAGCCAAGAGGGCAAGCAAAGAGAAATACCATTTAGCTGACCTGAAAAGACCTCTTTGATCTCTCCCAATTAATCTTCCTAATGCTGAAACAAAACTGGGTTCAAAACAGGGGTGAATAGTTAAAAAGAGTTGCCCCCATAGAGCTGCATTACCATACAGCACTCCTCCAGATGAGGTGGGGAAAGGTTTTCCCTTCTATTTTTCTTTATTTTGCATAAATGTAAGAGACTGAATTGACTGAGACATTTGTTAATGTTTCTCTTTTTATTCAGAGCAGTTTGGGTCTATGATTCTGAGCTCCTTGAAGTTCATTAAACAGAATACATCATGATTTTGCTGGAAGTCTATCTCTCAAGCAGCAGTCCCACAACAAGTTAATATCCTTTCAAAATGCAAGCCACAAAGAAAACACACAGTATTTGCTGATGTTCACACAATGGAATGCAAAGTGGTCTTAATTTAAAACTGTAGAAAAACGTAAAGACAAAACCGAGGTTCTCTGTCATCCGTCTGTCTTTGTTTAAGCAAAAATGACCAGAAAACAAAAGAATAGTATTTTCCAGTTAGGTCTACTCTTGGAAGCACATAAGAAAATCTTTTGTCTGGGGGACTAGAATAATACTAGAATAATTAAACCAGTCAAGATTCAAGAATGGATGAAACTGTACAGCGATAAATGTGAACTATATTAAAGCAGAAGAAAGGACTGGAAAATACAAACAAACCCTTAGAAGGGCTATCCTGAGCCACTTAATCAAGTCTCTTATTATAAGTAATCATATAACAGTTCTTTGCATAAATATAGTAATTTATATTATAATTCTTTGTATAAATAATTATTTCCATAAATATGAAACAATTTAAATTATGACCCTGTCTGAATGCTGTTTCAGAAATTTGCTCCTGTAATGGTCAGAAATCCTCTGATTTGCAGCCAGAAAGCTCATTTATATCCATTCCCTCTTAAAACATTGTTCTTTCACTGAAATAAATGAAATACAACTCTTTCGACTCCTCCCCCCCCCCATTTTCCGTTTTTCAAAGGAAATATGAACAATATCTTTCCAATAACAATAACACCAGACTTTTGGAAAATGGGCAACATAATGTAACCATGTTGGCTAAAATCTTGAGGATACTGGCATGTAAAACTTAATTCTGAATAATCTGGCAAAGTTATCCACAATTAAAACAATGGTCTCTTAACAGTAAGTGTTGGGGAACAAAATACTAATGGACACTGTAGCCCTGTCCATGATGACTTGGACATAAGGATACCCACAAGCTTGAATTTCTCTGCTCGTCTTCTCTGCTGGGCAGATCTGAGGCAATTCCAGTATAAAAGGCATTTGAATCTGATATCACAGTGTTGTGACCAAGCTATCAGCTATGTCTACACTGTTAAGGAAAAGCATGTCCCAGTCAAGGCTTGTTTCTAAAGGACTGATCAGCATCTTCCCTGCTTCAGGAGGGCTGAAGCGAAGCCTCTGCCGAGTACAGTGGCCAGATCTCCACTGCATAGCATTTGGCCCTCCATCTCCTCTGAGTCTGTGGTGCCCCTCTGACACTAAGACAGAGCGAATATATTGTATGCTTTTTCCATTTGTCCTGGTTTCGGCTGGGATAGGGTTAAATTTCTTCCTAGTGCTGTGTTTTGGATTTAGTATGAGGAGAATGTTGATAACACACTGATGTTTTCAGTTGTTGCTAAGTGCCCTCCTAGTCCAAGGACAGCTCCCGTGCCTACTGACTGAGCTAGGTACACAAGATGGGAGGGAACATAATCAGGACAGCCAGCCCAGCTGGCCAATGGGGTATTCCATACCATGTGACGTCATGCTCAGTATATGAAGGGTAGGCGTGATCCAGGAAGTATCGATCGCTACTTGGTTATCGGTCAGCGCGGGTGGTGAGCAATTGCATTGTGCATCACTCATTTTGTATATTTTATCATTATCATTATTATTTTCCCTTTTTTTTTCCCTGTTCTATTAAACTGTCTTTATCTCAACCCACGAGTTTTTCTCACTCTTACCCTTCCGATTCTCTCCCCGTCCCGCTGAGGGTGGGGGGAGTGAGTGAGCGGCTGCGTGGTATTTGGCTGCTGCCAGGTTAAACCACGACAGTCCTTTTTGGCGCCCCACGTGGGGCTCGAAGGGTTGAGATAACGACACATCTGACCCGAACGGGTTAAAACAAATTTGTTATAAGCATTCATTATATCAGTTTAGTACTCGATGTTCACAATGTTGATTTATTTGCTCTCAGAGTTTTTGGATCTGTTCTTGCAGTTTTGGTATGTAGCACCTTACTGGCTGTCTATACTGCTGATTATCAGTTTTTATGTGGGGTTGGTCATCTCTGGGAAATGGATTAAGGTCATTGCTTTGCTATACTGTGTGACCTGGCTTTATGTTATGATAAAATTATTGGTCACGAACCTGTACTCAGCACTGCCATCATTCCTGTTCTTTGGGAGCTATCTTTTGGAAAATATTAATAATTACACTTCTTACGTCTTCACCTCAGAGGATGAATTTAGTGGGGAGACAGGATGGGACACTTTCTCCCACTTGTTCACCTTCCCCTCCATATCTTCAGAAACTCCTTTTTCTTCTATCCTCTTCATGAAGACGTCCACAATATTCCCTGAGAATTTTGAATATCCTTGGGATGTTCAAACAAGCATGATCATATTGCTATGTCTCCTGAATGTGGTTCAGGCCTTGTTTAGAGTTAAGCAACTATTCAGGAATACTGTCCAGAGATCAACCCCAGCAACAGATACAGTGACTACTCAAACCCCCACGACAACCACCGTGGCTACTTCAACCCCCACAACAACCACTATGGCTACTCAGACCCCGGCAACAGTCACTACAGTTACTCCAACCCCCGCAACAGGCACTGCAGCTACTCAAACCCCGCCAACAGTCACTGCAGTTACTCCAACCAGTGCGACAAGCACTGCAGCCACTCAAACCCCGGCAACAGTCACTACAAATACTCCAACCCCCGTGACAGGCACTGCAGCTACCCAAACCCTCGCGACGGGTACTACAGCTGAACCAGAGGACCAACCGTCGCTGGTATCCGTCGCCCCTGTACAGAAGAAGAAATCTTTGAAGCGGAAGTCAGGTCGTGTAGAAAAGGATGATGGAAAAGCAGGGCCATCACGAGGAGGGGAGGAGGAAGAGGAAGAACTCATAAATGAGACGGAAACCACCCGATCCTTATCCCTGAATGAGTTGCGAGATATGCGGAAAGATTTCGGCCGTCGTCCAGGTGAGCATATTGTTACCTGGCTGCTCCGATGCTGGGATAATGGGGCCAGTAGCCTGGAATTAGAGGGGAAGGAGGCCAAACAGCTGGGATCCCTTGCTAGGGAAGCGGGTATTGACAAAGCAATTGGAAAAGGGACACAGGTCCTCAGCCTCTGGAGGCGACTGCTGTTAGGCGTAAAGGAAAGGTATCCCTTCAAGGAAGATGTTATATATCGCCTAGGCAAATGGACCACTATGGAAAGAGGTATCCAGTACCTGAGAGAACTAGGCGTGCTGGAGGTGGTTTATAGTGACCTGGACGATGTCTGAACACCCAAAGATCCAGATGACGTCCAGTGCACCCGACCCATGTGGCGGAAGTTGGTACTGAGCGCACCAGCATCGTATGCCAGTTCGTTGGCAGTACTGTGCTGGAAAGAGGAAGAAGCACCAACGGTGGATGAGGTGGTTAGCAGACTTCGGGATTTTGAAGAAACTATCTCCTCCTCCCTTGTCTTGGCTGTGGAGAAACTGTCCCGGGAGGTCCAGCAACTCAAAGACGATAGGTCCTATTCTCCACCTGTACGGACCAGTATCTCAGCCATTAGGAGTCAGCGTTTTTCTCCTCAAGAGAGAGGATATCGAAAGTACACACCACAGGGCACCCTGTGGTTTTACCTGCGTGACCACGGAGAGGACATGAGGCAGTGGGATGGAAAACCTACCTTGACCCTAGAGGCACGTGTACGTGAGTTGCAAGGAAAAACAATCACACAAGGGGGTTCTCCCAGGAAAAATGCTGCTCCAGTTGTCAGGAAAAACCTGTCTCACGACGGTCCAGTTTCCAGTGAACAGTTCCCCAGACAGAGTAGAAGGGCTGATCTTACTTTGGATTGTAATTGCAATGAAGAAATTCTTGACTCACGTTTGCAAGAAGTGAGAAGCGGATACTATGACCAGAACTAGAGGGGCCCTGCCTCTGGCCAGGTGGAGGAAAGGGACAACCGGGTTTACTGGACTGTGTGGATTCGATGGCCTGGCACATCAGACCCACAGGAGTATAAGGCTCTCGTAGACACCGGTGCACAGTGTACCCTGATGCCATCAAGCTATAAAGGGGCAGAACCCATTTGTATTTCTGGAGTGACAGGGGGATCCCAAGAGTTAACTGTATTGGAGGCCGAAATGAGCCTAACCGGGAATGAGTGGCAGAAGCACCCCATTGTGACTGGCCCAGAGGCTCCGTGCATCCTTGGCATAGACTATCTCAGGAGAAGGTATTTCAAGGACCCAAAAGGGTACCGGTGGGCTTTTGGTATAGCTGCCCTGGAGGTGGAGGAAATTAAACAGCTGTCCACCTTGCCTGGTCTCTCGGAGGACCCTTCTGTTGTGGGGTTGCTGAGGGTTGAAGAACAACAAGTACCAATCGCTACCGCAACAGTGCACCAGCGACAATACCGCACCAACCGAGACTCTCTGATCCCCATCCATGAGCTGATTCGTCGACTGGAGAGCCAAGGAGTGATCAGCAAGACTCGCTCACCCTTTAACAGTCCCATATGGCCAGTGTGAAAGTCTAATGGAGAGTGGAGGCTAACAGTAGACTACCGTGGCCTGAACGAAGTCACGCCGCCACTGAGTGCTGCCGTGCCGGACATGCTAGAACTTCAATACGAACTGGAGTCGAAGGCAGCCAAGTGGTACGCCACCATTGACATTGCTAATGCCTTCTTCTCCATCCCTTTGGCGGCAGAGTGCAGGCCACAGTTTGCTTTCACTTGGAGGGGCGTCCAGTACACCTGGAACCGACTGCCCCAGGGGTGGAAACACAGCCCTACCATTTGCCATGGACTGATCCACACCGCAGTGGAACAGGGTGAGGCTCCAGAACACCTGCAATACATTGATGACATCATCGTGTGGGGCAACACAACAGAAGAAGTTTTTGAGAAAGGGAAGAAAATAATTCAAATCCTTCTGAAATCTGGTTTTGCCATAAAACAAAGTAAGGTCAAGGGACCTGCACAGGAGATCCAGTTTTTAGGAATAAAATGGCAAGATGGACGTCGTCAGATCCCAACAGATGTGATCAACAAAATAACAGCCATGTCCCCACCAACTAGCAAAAAGGAAACACAAGCTTTCTTAGGCGTTGTGGGTTTTTGGAGAATGCATATTCCGAATTACAGTCAGATCGTAAGCCCTCTCTATCAAGTGACCAGGAAGAAGAACGACTTCAAATGGGGCCCTGAGCAACGACAAACCTTTGAACAAATTAAACAGGAGATAGTTCATGCAGTAGCCCTTGGGCCAGTCCGGGCAGGACAAGATGTGAAGAATGTGCTCTACACCGCAGCCGGGGAGAATGGCCCTACCTGGAGCCTCTGGCAGAAAGCACCAGGGGAGACTCGAGGTCGACCCTTAGGGTTCTAGAGTCGGGGATACAGAGGATCCGAGGCCCGCTACACTCCAACTGAGAAGGAGATATTGGCAGCATATGAAGGGATTCGAGCTGCTTCGGAAGTGGTTGGCACTGAAGCACAGCTCCTCCTGGCACCCCGACTGCCGGTGCTGGGCTGGATGTTCAAAGGGAGCGTCCCCTCTACACATCATGCAACCGATGCTACGTGGAGTAAGTGGGTCGCACTGATCACACAACGGGCCCGAATAGGAAACCCCAGTCGCCCAGGAATCTTGGAGGTGATCACGAACTGGCCAGAAGGCAAAGATTTTGGAATATCCCCAGCGGAGGAGGTGACACGTGCTGAAGAAGCCCCACTGTATAATAAACTACCAGAAAGCGAGAAGCAATATGCCCTGTTCACTGATGGGTCCTGTCGCCTTGTGGGAAAGCATCGGAGGTGGAAAGCTGCTGTATGGAGTCCTATACGCCAAGTTGCAGAAACTGCTGAAGGAGAAGGTGAATCGAGCCAGTTTGCAGAGGTAAAAGCCATCCAGCTGGCCTTGGACATTGCTGAACGAGAAAAATGGCCAGTACTTTATCTCTATACTGACTCATGGATGGTGGCAAATGCCCTGTGGGGGTGGTTGCAGCAGTGGAAGCAGAACAACTGGCAGCGCAGAGGTAAACCCATCTGGGCTGCCGCATTGTGGCAAGATATTGCTGCCCGGGTAGAGAACCTGACTGTAAAAGTACGTCATGTAGATGCTCACATGCCCAAGAGTCGGGCCACTGAAGAACATCAAAACAACCAGCAGGTGGACCAGGCTGCTAAGATTGAAGTGGCCCAGGTGGATTTGGACTGGCAACATAAGGGTGAATTATTTATAGCTCGGTGGGCCCATGACGCGTCAGGCCATCAAGGAAGAGATGCAACATATAGATGGGCTCGTGATCGAGGAGTGGACTTAACCATGGACGCTATTGCACAGGTTATCCACGAATGTGAAACGTGCGCTGCAATCAAACAAGCCAAGCGAGTAAAGCCCCTTTGGTATGGAGGACGATGGTTGAAGTATAAATATGGAGAGGCCTGGCAGATTGATTATATCACACTCCCACAAACCCGACACGGTAAGCGCTATGTGCTCACCATGGTGGAAGTAACCACAGGATGGCTGGAAACATATCCTGTGCCCCATGCCACTGCCCGGAACACCATCCTGGGCCTAGAAAAGCAAGTCCTGTGGCGACATGGCACCCCAGAAAGAATTGAGTCAGACAACGGGACTCACTTCCGAAACACTCTCATAGACACCTGGGCCAAAGAGCACGGCATTGAGTGGGTCTATCACATCCCCTACCATGCACCAGCCTCCGGGAAAATCGAACGATACAATGGACTGCTAAAGACTACGCTGAGAGCAATGGGTGGTGGGACATTCAAACATTGGGACACACATTTAGCAAAGGCCACCTGGTTAGTCAATACCAGGGGATCTGCCAATCGAGCTGGCCCTGCCCAATCAAGACTCTTACGTACTGTAGATGGAGATAAAGTCCCTGTCGTGCATATGAGAAATATGCTGGGGAAGACAGTCTGGGTTACTCCTGCCTCTGTCAAGGGAAAACCCATCCGTGGGATTGCTTTTGCTCAAGGACCTGGGTACACTTGGTGGGTGATGCGAAAGGATGGGGAGGTCCGGTGTGTACCTCAAGGGGATTTGATTTTGGGTGAAAATAGCCAATGAACTGAATCTTGATGTCAACTGTTACATGATATTGTATATCATTATTTCTATGATATAGCAGTGGTATAGCAGTGAAAATCACCCAGATTAGTGAAGAATGAACTAACTCCGATGAAACCGAGCAAAGTGCAACGATGATAGAACTGGACGAGCGCAGCAGTACCGAAATGAGAACTGGCTTCAGGATGCAACGGCCCAACACCGCACACCATCTCTTCGGCCCTGAAAGACTGTTATAACAGATGGAGCCCAAAGTCATGGACTAAATGAACTCAGTGGACATTTTAGAAGGATAGTCCATAGACCGAGGGAATGATATCTGTGCGTGCATATATATATATGTGTGTATATGTAAAGAAAGATAGTGGTGGTTAATTGAAATGTATTAAAAAAAAAAAGATGTGAGACCTAAGCACGACGTAAATGGTATGGAATAAGGGGTGGACACTGTCCTGGTTTCGGCTGGGATAGGGTTAAATTTCTTCCTAGTGCTGTGTTTTGGATTTAGTATGAGAATGTTGATAACACACTGATGTTTTCAGTTGTTGCTAAGTGCCCTCCTAGTCCAAGGACAGCTCCCGTGCCTACTGACTGAGCTAGGTACACAAGATGGGAGGGAACATAATCAGGACAGCCAGCCCAGCTGGCCAATGGGGTATTCCATACCATGTGACGTCATGCTCCGTATATGAAGGGTAGGCGTGATCCAGGAAGTATCGATCGCTACTTGGTTATCGGTCAGCGCGGGTGATGAGCAATTGCATTGTGCATCACTCATTTTGTATATTTTATCATTATCATTATTATTTTCCCTTTTTTTTTCCCTGTTCTATTAAACTGTCTTTATCTCAACCCACGAGTTTTTCTCACTCTTACCCTTCCGATTCTCTCCCCGTCCCGCTGAGGGTGGGGGGAGTGAGTGAGCGGCTGCGTGGTATTTGGCTGCCTGCCAGGTTAAACCACGACACCATTAAAAGTGTCTCAAATGACATACATGAGGGGTCCATAGTAGTCCACCAGACTGGTGGACACCGAGGGTACCCCATGCCCCTGGGAGTGCAGAGAGTCAAACCAGGAGGAGCCTTTGCCTTGGAGATGGTTAGCTGCAGCAGTCTCCAAAACAGAGACAAGTGAAAAAGCAGTTGGGGTTCAGTGTTCAAGGTCACTTTCTTTCGCTCTGTAGTTCAGCGGTGTAAACGTAACCAGCTTGCTGTTGAGGTGCCCTGGGCTGTACGGAGTGTACCACTGGGATTGTAACGCACTGATACAGCTTCTCAGCAGAGTTATGAACTGGGCAAATTTTAGCTAGGGATGTCTAAAGATTCTCTGCTTGATTCCACTCCAAAGTTCATCTCTTTTCTAATAAATGTTTTTGCTCCTTGAACACTGAAGTACGTACAGGAGAACTAAATACTTCATAAAAGAGGTTCCCTCAATTTTCAGTGTACCCTGTTTCCCGTATTTCCAACATCACTGATTATTTTAAGAGTGTAAAATAACTTGCTTTGCAAATCCATACTTAACCTAACAAAAGGTTAAGGCCAAGTTCCCCAGTCGAAGGATTCTTATAGCAATTCTTCTTGAATTGCAGAGTATAAATAGAGGAAGTGGAGAGTGCTCAGCAAAACATATGTGCCTCAGGAGTATCTGGGGAAACTAAACAGGGAGAAAGGTGCATATTATCCTGCTGAATCTAACTTGCTTCTATGGAACCCTCAGCCAGGCTTGTAGAAGTAGAAAAGCCATGGGGTTTCTCCAAGCATGGGCAGAAAAGGGATTTTGCATGTGCATAGCTGAAACCAGTTCCACGCAATAATAAACAATTTTCTTAGAGAATTATGGAGTTCACAACCCCATTTACAAAACAAAAACAAAAGCCCATATAGCCTTCCCTGCTCTGCAAAAGCTGCTTAGTGTGCCAGAAGGATTTTAAAAACCTGCTTTAGTTCTCCCAGTATTAGGACCTTGTCCTTCAGGCAACCTTGTGCTCACACACAGCTCATTTACTTCAGCAGTGCTGCACAGAGGGTTCCAGCCATGCAGAGCAGACCGTAGGGCTGGGGGAGTTAGCGGGGGCCTGTTTGCATCCAGCAAACTCATTTACCTTGTACAAAAGGAGTCTCGCAAGTTTATCTCTGTCTCTCCTCCCTGTGCATTTGGTGGTAATGTTTGGTTGCACATACTGTGAGGGGAACATTTAAATCCAAAATTCTTTTCACTAGGAAAAAAACCCCAAAAGCCTGTGGAGATACTTCCCACAGAATTATAGCAATGTTTAAATGCTGGGCTTGAACATGCCTGATTTAAATATGCCCTTAACAGTCCATGGCAGATCTGCAAGATGGATCTTCATGCAAGTACAAGTATTATCATGTGATTTCTTCGACCTTACAGGATTGTAAAAGGACTTCTACAAAAACAGACTGAGTGTTGCTCCAACAGTATCACAACATCAGTCTAAAAGCCAGGCTTGATAGTTGTAGCCAACATCAAAAGCAGCTGCTTTAGGCCTCTTTTTACATAAGCCCGTATCACTTCTGAAACACGAAACAATGCTTTCCGCCTTCTGATAAAAAATAATTTTTGTAGTTCCCTTCCTGAGCCGTCCATTATGGTAACAGAACCCTTCGCAGGTCAGATCATAATGTTCTTTTTTCAATACGAGACTCCAAGCAGTCCCAGTGAAGACTGACATGAGGAGGCAGCCTTCAGAAACTGCAGTCATGGGAATACATCCTTCTTTCTTTACCCTGCCTTCCTTCTTCTTTCTTCTTCTTCTATTAAGGACAGAGAATTTGGTTATCTTTGCTTCCCTATAGTCACTTTTCTATATCCTCTTCTCACCCCCTTGCCCACTCCCCCAGTTCTTGATATTTTCCCTTTGTGAACACCCTGATTACCTCTCTTCATCTTTTCCCTAATCTTTCTGCCATCTTAAAATCCCAGAATTTCTCCATTTCTCTCTCTAGCTGCATCTTGTCATCTTCTCCTACCTTTCTGATTGTGTTGCTACAGTTTGAATTCTTCTCTAATTCAAACCTAGACAATCCCCAGCCTGGGTCCCCTGTCCCTACCCCCCAGCACCCAGAAACTCCCAATATCTCATCCTTGCTGGAGCTCAGAAGGGGTATTCCAGTCTCAGCATCATTAACATGTCAGTCATAACTGAGATTTCGTACTGCAGAAAATCTCTAAGTTTCAGCTTTTCTTATCTATCCACACAGCACCATCTTTCCATCCAAGCTCTTATCCTCCTGTGCTGCAATCAACAAATCAGAGCTGCAAGAGATCAGGTAGTCTGCCCTGCTCTACCCAATCCTTAATCAGGATCAAATATATCTATTTTATTCCTAACAGATGCTCTCCTCATCTGTTCTGTGTGCCAGAGACCCCATAACCTCCCTGGGAAATCTTTTCCAGTGCTTCACTGTCCTGACCAATAGGAAGACATGCCCCTATCTAACTTAGATGCAATTTAAGCTCACCATTTCTGGTCTGATCCACCATATTTCGCTGGTTTTGATGCATACAATTTTTTCCCACCTCAAAGAAACTTAGGGTGCTACCACAAAAATTACTTTTACTGGCTTATTTCTTTGCTATATGAACTTATCTTTCATCCCTCCAGAGCAACACCTCTTCCCTCCCCACTTCCCTTGTACATCGTTTGGTTTCAAGGATCTTTGTCACTTTACCCACTGCCTTTCATTTTCCATGATGTCTGTGTTCAGTACATCTGTGTGACGAGCCCAAGTCAGTCACAGCAATGACGTGAATAGGCTTAAACCTGTCCCTTATATTGAGATCCCAAAGGAGATCAGGAGGCTTTAGAATGCAAACACACCCTTTTCTCTCCTTAATAGGTTTCATCCAACTAAAAACTACGAGGTATTATATAATCAAAGCTAGAAAAATATCTTTTTAAATCACGAAAACTCAAAGCAACGAAATCCAATGCAACATAAATAGGAGGGTTTGAGCTTGCTCCTTCCCCAGCCCATTGTAGGGTCTTGCTTTCAGCAGTTCACTGCCTCACCAAGTGGCAGGCTCCTAAGAATGTTCTTCTGTCCTCTATGGAAGGTGGCTGGCTCATCCCTGTCCCTCACCACAGCCTCTACATGAGGTACAGGCTATCCACAATGACCATCTTGTCCGCCACAATTGCCATCTCTGGAACTTCTTTCACTGCTGAATAGCTTCAGAGGGCACGAGCAGTCTCCTTCCTGAGAGACCCAACCATTTTCTTGAAGCAACATAATGGATAATCTCTGTTTCCAATCAGCTTCACTACCCACATCCCAGTTTTGAAACCAGGGTATTTGTCTGTTGGAGAATCCTATGTTGGCCCTCATTGCTGAAAAGAAATCTTCATGAACATGTCCCAAACTACTTATCATTTTACAAAGCATACCTCAGAAGACTTCCTATCAGCACTGTTTTCAAAAATCTTGACAGCAAGTAGGGTCTTGGTTTGCTGAGGCCACTGCCAGTTGTGCTCATCAGCACTTAAACTCATGTCTCAGATGGTACCCACCAACTCTCTCTTCTCAAACCACCAGAGGAATACTGAAAACCTAGCATGTGGTACAAGTTTTAACTTGCTACAGTAATAACTGTTTTTTATTATTTATATTTATAATTATAATAATTATAGTTATAATTATTTATCAATTTAAGATCAATTTAATATCAATATGAAAGCAGCTGAATAAGGTCCTTTACTTATTTTCTGAAAAGGAAGTAACAATGGTTATAACTGGGGAAAAACAGTGAAACTAAAGAATGACATTTTGCCCCTACCTTCCAACGATATGTTAGCAACGCCAAGAAATTTCTCAGCAGCGCATGATCATAGACCGTGTACAAGTTGCAAATCTCCAAGGAAAATGGAGTGTCAGACATATGGTTTTCAATTTAGTGTCTCTTGTCAGCCTGTGTCATACAATACTCCCATCATCTCAGGATGATGTTATTAAGTTATAGGGCACCTCAGCTCTCTACTTCTCGCTAGATCTGTGTGCTCATGAAAACTGCTAGGTTCACCAATCCTGAAAATGAAATCCAAAGTACTGCTATGTTCAGCCAGGGAAATGGCAAAATATACTGCTGAATGAAATCTTGCCTCATCTATGCCTCAGAGGAACAGGGTTATTTTTTAGCTCCACATCCATTTGATGACATGTCCATCATGACTCTGAGAGTGACACCAAGGCCAGCTTAGGCCTGGTTATGGTCGGATTAGATTGTTAATGCTTCAGAGGCCGGGTCATCTTCCTGTACAAGTGAATCTGGATCCTCTGTACAGCCCTGACCCACTACTGCTCACTGTGTACCACAAGCTACCTGTACCAATGGCAATGGGGTTTTGTGATTCGGACATGTCTAAGGAAATCCTAAATATCCTGTTATCACCATGAAATTGTGGAAGATACTGTGTGTGCTATGGTGACAGACCTGCTGGCACCATGAATTTACCACTATAGCTTGAGTTTCATGAAGATAATTCTAAATTGAATATTTTTTAAAAATCTGTTTTAGTTCGCCTTGTGACACACCAGAAGGCTTATTGACACTAGAGAGTTGCTTCCTTCTCTATGTTTTTATATTTGGGTTTAAACACTATAACATTTACTGAATTTTACAGGGAAAATATGTATGTGGGATTTTGCAGTAAGCTTCTTTCTTGTGGAAAAAAAATCTAGTTATTTCTATTTAAATCTATTAATGACCATTATTAACATTTTTTGTACTGTTTCAACAAATGTTTACTACCTTTGTCCTTTTCTTCTTTCCACATGCCATGTTTTACAGTCTTGAAAGATGAAGGAGAGCAGGATATTAGAAGACCTGGCAGAAATGCAAAGCCACAAAACATCTTTCTTCTTGTTGTTATTTAAAGGAACTGTACTGTATTTTAGCTTTCAGGACAAAACCCAAATTCCCTGGAAGGCAATAAAATTCTATTGATTAAATTGGCTTCAGAGCAGACATTGATTTAAAAGCAGAGTAAAAGGAAGCAGTTTTGTGACATGTCAAAATAGTCACCTGATATATTTGCACACAGTCAAAAGAATCCAAAAAACCACACATGCGGCTTTTAGTAATTTCTATTACTATGCCTACCTAAGCCAGAAAGTACAGTGTGGGCAAATATGTAGTGAAAAAAGCTAGCATGCCAACTACAGATTGGAAGCAGAGGATTGAAACTTTTTCCTCATTAATTATCTGGCTAACCTTTATTTTAGTAGCATATTACTCTTTTTTTTGATTATTTATATTACTAAAATGGACAGACAAGTTTACTAAGCCCTCTACTGACAAACAGAAGGCCTCGACAACCTTAGAAGTTGACACTTTAAAAGAGAAATCCAAAAATGAATTCAAAACCAAGACACAGCATAAATTGGTGTTAGAACACTGGTTGTGATATTTCCAGTTTTAATTCTTATAATTACAGATAAAATATACATATTAACACAGTTTCCAAATAAAACAAGTGTTATTAATCAGGCATACATTTAAGTATATACCTAACTTCATTCAACCTAAGAGTCTCATTGCTTTCATGCTTAAAGATTTAAAAAAATGAATATATGCAAGCACATCAGTTGGCTGGTCTTTTACAGGAGCCAGGGCAGCAAGTAGATCTTCAGGGGAGGTAACAGCACACAGCTTTCTGAGACTGCCATGTCTTGATTGCCTCAAACTGATCAAAATCTGTGTGTCCACTGGAAGGGGTCATCCCACACTTGCTTCAGTCATGTAGTCCAGGTGCCTGCCCTGTGTAGATACAGAACTCATATAGCCACACCAAGAGCTCAGTCAGAGATGTGATGCGGCTGAAAATTTACCTGCAAAATTTCTTCTCACCAAAACCAAATAGTGAAGTGATTACTCAATATCTAGTCGTTCCACGTCTGATGGCCTGGTTCACAGAGCAGCTGTCTTCTGGAAGCCACATATGTTGACCGACGTATGCAGCATCTCTAGTCCCTTAAAAATAATTCCCATATGGGTTTAATCAGACCTACTGTATTGCACATAACAATCATTTTATTAGCAGAGCTTCTCTTAGGCTACATCAATACAAGTAAATAAAACCAGGCCAAGGCACAGACACTGGCAATGGTCCACAATCATCTGTTCTGTTTTAACTGTTAGCAGAGCCTCTTTCATGGTTTTGGCCCATGCCAAGTAGTACTGCCCAGACAACACCCAGGCATAGCTCAGGAGGTACCAGATGCCAAGGATTGTTTCCAGTAGGCAATTTGGACATGGGCACCATGTTTTGGGGATAAAGGAAGTGAGCTTGAGCATATGGAGGTGATCCATTGCCATGCTGCTTGGACTCACAGAGCACAATCCCTGGTCAGATCAATTTAGTGCCACAGAGGTTGCTTTCCAATCCAACTCCTAAAGGCTGAGTGTTACAAATGGGAGATTGAGAGTGCCCCTTCCAGTAGCAGTGGAAAATACTGCATTGCTGGGGAATGCAGCTCAGTAGCAACTGAGATGTTTCCGGCTGCCTCTGGATTGCTCAACTAATCCAGCAGTTACAAATCAAGTCCAGAAACAGATGGGGCACTTCTGGGTATGATCATCTGGAAAGATTTGGTTGATGAGAGCCTTTGTACACGATGTTATCTGTGCTGGACAGGGAAATAACCCACAAAGGAAAGGGCTACTGGAACAATATTATGCAGGACTGCTATTCCCCTTTGCTGTTCTCAAGCCCTTCAGTTTAAATGCAAGCTTTCTCCAGGCTTTTGCATTTTTATCCAGTAACAGACACATTCCCCTTTGATCTTCATTCATATGTGGTTTCTCAGACAAGTGAGCTGCTGGCAAACAGTTCAGAGCCCTTCCCGCAAAAAAAGCTAGCACAAACCAGTCACAGCCAGCCACCAAAACCTCAGCTAACAGCAGCCCAGACTCGGACTTAATAGGTGACTTAGGCTCAGTTGGTAATGAAATAGAAATCTATAAACTGTATCCAAGGTGTTGCAGGTTTTGGTAGGAACTCAGAAAATATTCATTCCATGACTAAAAGATGTCACATCTACAAAGTGGTCTCTTTCCCCTGATAAGCTTGGCAAAGTCTTGGGTCTGTCCATGTTTCCTTTTAGGCTGTCACCACTGAGAGCAGTTTGTCCCAGCTCCACAGGTGGCACTGTCAGCTCAAGAGTCAGTCGCTGCTCCTCGCATAGTTTTTTCTCTAAGTCCATAAAACACACGGCAGTCATACCAGTGGGAAGCTTTTGAGATATGCTAGTAGCTGCGTGGCTGTATTTTACACCATTTTCCAAGGAAAGTTGCATAAAATCCTGCACCATGCAATGCTGATTAAACTATGCCCTTGATCTCATAGCAACCTCACAGTTCCTCGTTACAATTGCACACCTATTCCAGCTCCTGCCTTTTCACAAAATCATGGGAAACTGCAGCAAGGAAGGACTCAGAAGGCAGTCTGGGCCATTCCTTGCTCCACGGTAGAGTACACACCCATCCCTGCCAGATGTTTTCCTGCACTAATCGCAAAGATTTCCAACAATGGAGATTCTCATTCCACCCGTCCCAGTGACTGACTGTTTTTACTGTTGGAAAGATTTTCCCAATTTTTACACTTTAAGACAACACTTCTTGCCCATCCATCCTGGACTTGGAAAATGGATAATTTTCTCCCTCTTTGCAATATTCTTGCATTTTCTAAGACTCGTGCCTTCTGCTCCCTATTTTTGTTAATCTTCTCCATTCATTTCATCCTTTTCTCTTAGCTCATGTTTTCTAGACCTCTGCATGTTGTCATTGTTATCTTCTTTTAAATTGGTCCATATCTTTCTTGAGGCACAGTGCCCAAAGGTGGACACGCTATTCCAGATATTCTTATCAACATGGAAAGTGCAAAAAGATCACTTCACAGTTCCAGCAGGCTGTTATCCCTTGTGCTTATACATCTCAGCATGGTGCTTACCTTGTTTACAATAACATGACATCGTTACATGTATTCACCTTATTCTACCCTCTTTTTGTCCTCAGGGCCTTATTTGATGAATTGGTACCTAGCAGGTTTCTGCCTGTTTTGTGTGGTTGTTCAGTTCATTCTCCCTGCCTAAGTTCAATGTCTTTCACTTGAGCCTGTTGAATTTCCTCCTGTTTTGGAGACCATGCCTCCAGTTTTTCAAGATTAATTTGAGTTCTCACCTGGTCCTTAATTTCGTTTACCAGCTCCAGATGTTATGCAATTTTAATAGCATGTTTTTAATTCTGTCAAACAAACTGTTACGAAAATACTAAACATCACCGGCCCCTGGAAAGGTATCAACGTAGTTGTTCTCAGGAAAATTACAGTTAGAAAATAACACTACTCTTTGGGTACTGTTTCTTCTCCTGTTTTGCACTTGCCTATTTCTTCCTAGTTTATCTGTAGTGTTTTATAGAATAGTTGTATAAGGCTGAGTAAAATAAAGTAGTCTGATTTAGAATAAATCCAGATTCTTAGTTCAATGACCTGTTAAGTGAATGCACATGCCGTAAACGTTAGATCAAAGAGTAGCAAGAGCTTCTCACTCTCTGATTTTTACTAGCCTCTCCTCTGCAGCAGATCAGCCCATCAGCACTTTGCTTATTCGTAAAACATAATTATCATGCAAGAGAAGTTCATTATAAGCTGTAATTTGTTTGCTGTGGGTTTACAGCATCTAGAATGAGCAGAAAAGGATGAAATAAAGTAGCAAAAAAAGAGAAGTGCTAAAGAGTTTGTTGCAAATGAGGGCTCCTTCAAATTTTTTTTTGATCAGCAATTATCTGGAACAAGAGAAAGGCTAGACAAAAAAAAGAAATTTTTCTTGTCTTAGGAAATTCTGAAGAATTTAAGACACCTTTAAGAATGAAAAAAGGCTTTGATTATTAGAGATCATTCTTAACAAAGAAAGAAAATGTCTAGAATATTGCCTTTGAGAATAAATTTAGAAGAGTCATGTTCATGGGCTAACTTAGGGTAAAACAGCTACCAGCTTAAACCTGGAATTGGAAAATTAAAAATATACAGTCACCTACTAAAATGAGTAATATCCATTAATACATGAAAACCAGTGACCAAAAGAGTTTAGAAGAATGAAGTAAGCTTTTAAATGCAATTTCCACAGCTGAAATTATTATGCCATATTTTAGGCTACGACCACATCACGTTCCATCCCGAAAGGTGGATTATATAACTAGGTCTTCCAGGAACTGTAGTTCTACAAAATCGTATATGAAAATAAGGATTTCAGGTTCAGTACCAGCCCACATTAAGATCTGCAGATACCCTCGATTAGTGTAAGTTGCCTCAGGAGTCTACTCTAAGCAGCAATAAATGCCTGTTCACTAGAATCCTCTTTTTCAGCTTGTGTTCAGGGCTGATCAAGAATCACTAAAATTTAATACTGACTCAGATTCATCTCTGCATAAAAGTAATAAGACATCTGCTATTGCTTTCAGTTGTAATGATATAAATAATTCATCACCGCAGAAATTCTATAAAAATGTGTTACACAGGTAGAAGCTACTGCTCTTTCCTCAGACTGGATACCCCTTGGTGGACAGTGTAAAAGTCTCTGCAACGGGACAAAGCCTGAACATCTTTCTGAGAATACTGCATTACTAAAGAGAAACTTTTGGAGGAGATGTAAAAAATGAGGCTTGGATGCATGTCAGCACTAAATACCCCCCTGTCTTGTCTGCAAGAGTGAGGATGTCCTCGCTGACTTCCTGCACTATGGCTCAGTCCCCATGTTATCAATGTCACGCTCCCTGCCATACATTCCTTCTCACGTAGGAATTCCCTGAACTCCTCCACAAGGTCTCCTTGCCATCTTCACAACCAAATTCACTTTCAACACCCAGGCTGTGTAAGCAGGGCTTGTTTGCAGACATTAGAGACATCTGCCAGTTCAAGTACCAGGCACTTTTTGTTTGTAACTGGACATTTTACCTAAGAGAGATGAGAAATTTAAGTAACCTTTGTCGTGAAAAAGAACAGTCAGTCCTGTCAGATACTTCTTATTTTGAGCTTTCTAGATTATCCCTTTTTAAGTTTAGAACTTCCAGTTTTTGAGCAAGGAAGTTGTGGTGTGGAGTGAACGGAGATCCCAAGCAGATGACAGGCTGTTTTTCTCGGAACAGCTCAGTCCTTGTCTATGCTTGTACATTCAGGTGTGACGGTGCAGAGGAAGAGGGAGAATCAAAAGACCTGAGAAGACTGAAAGGGCACACTGCTTCAGGGGGGCACACAGATTTGAAGACACAAAGAGAGAATTAAAAGCTTACACAATGAGGCCTTCAGCTGGCCTCCTTGAAGTAAACCAAGGCAAGACAAACCTGTGTACCATTTTTTTGCTTTTAAATGCTTTTCCCTTAATTGTCTTGTTTCTATCGCTAAAACTAATCTCTTTTTATGAAAGGCCTATTAGGTCATTGCCCAGAAAGCCACAGGAATCCAAACCCAGTTGCCTTGTTGGTGACTATGGTGGATACTCTCCTGTCAGCCACATTTGAGACTGGGCAAGGACTGAGGAGGTCCTAAGATGTATGAAAGCAGAAGACATGAGAGCTCAAAGAAACAAAAGGAAGAGACAAAGATGACAACGATGCAGCAAGTGGTTCTAAAAATCAAGTCCCAGAATTTGTTTCCAAACTCAGCATGTATTCTATGTGGACAATCAAATTTCTTTGTTAGCTTCTTAACTCTCTAGCACTCACCGAATGGGATTTCTAAGCACATAGCATTACAGTCTCTTCCATCATTGCTCATAATCTCTCAGAGTAAGCAAAGGCATTTTGTTCTCATGTTCGCAGACAACGGCAATTTTTGTTTATCCTTTAAATCTTGGCTTAAAAAACACAGGACTGCAAGTCAAAGTCTCAAATACCAGCTGCATTTGTGTATGCAGAGTATCGTTCCTCCGCATGAGAGATGTTATAAACAGAATTTTGATAAACAGAGGTGTATGATAAATAAATATGATATGTAAAGCTGACAGGGACATGACAGAAATGAAAGTTTTGACGAGTAGAAATTTTGATAACCAAGGCAGTACAACAAATCAAAGTCATCAGAATCTTCTTTGTTCTTCTGGATATGCTTATTTATATAGTGAAATCCAATATTTGATATGTTTCTTATCAGCTGGTTGGCAATGAATTTTAAATTTAAAGTTACCACCAAGCATCTGTTATTTGTCAAGCTGGAAAAAAGGAAATCGTTGAAAAAGTGACTGCTAGGAGTTGACACCAACCTTGTGTTCACTTTGAGCCACAGCCCCAAATTAAAGCAATTATTTCAAAATGACTGATGCAGACAAGATTTCATATTGCACATTTGGATGGAGAATAATACTATCTATATATAGAAGTCAAGAATAAAAATGCAGAGTTTTATCTGGGCTTTTAGTATGCATGACAATAAAGAAACATTTGAATGTTGACTGTATTCCGTTTCAATCTGTTAAAAATCTAGAGAGGGGAGTATATGCTATAGCATTGCCTCTTGCACATCTAGTTTGCCACAGTTTTCAAGTAAATCCCTACAGATGACTACAATCTGTTCTATCAGATGCCTTTGCAAGGTCAACATATAGTGTTACACTATATTTATTGCTAGGTGGTGAAAATAGAATATAATTTAAAACTTTCATCACCACTGCAATTTGGCAAGAGATTCTATTAAAGTTCATGTCTGTAGGGATTCAAACATTGGAGTCTTATAGATAATTCTATAGCCATTTGACTTGAAAAACTTCATTTTTGCTATTTGATACTCAGTGTTCATTTCTTTTAAATTGATGCAATTATTCAAAAAATGATTTCGAGATTATTGGGTAAGACTTTTGAGGAGGAGAAAGATGAGAAAAAAAGGGAATGAGCATTTTAAAGTAGAAATTGAAATATGTACAGCCTTACCCATTGCAGAGGAACATATTGTGGGACACATGCCATTGGCCATGGGCTATTATGTTTTCATTGCCAGTTCATTATTCAGCCTTCACATTCACAGCATCACCAGTTTTTTGCTGAGGGTAGCATTATCTATAGCTCAGCTCACAGCTTCACTACTGCAAGGCAATGACATTACAATCATTCCACTGAAAGTCATCATATGCAAAGCAAACGTTCAATTAGCTCAAAGCTTTAAAAGGTAGATTTGACTATATTATAACCCATAACCCTTCAATGTCAAACTAAAAGAGTACTTAGAGATGGCTACTGTCCCCCAAAACCCAAGAAATACCTCAAAATACTTTTAAAATGTACAACCCTGAGCAAATTTTAGTCAAAATTACCCTACAAATGTTTTTACAAATTGTTTTCTTCTTAACTGAATCAAAGGTGTTAACAGTTTCAAAAAAAAAACATCCAGGTGTCACAGGATCACAGAAAGATTAATGTTAGAAGGGACCTCTTTATCAATGCAGGACTACCTTGAAAGCTAGATTAGGTTGCTCAGGGCCTTGGCCCTATTAGTTTTGAAAATCTCCAAGGATGGATATTACACAATCTCTCTGGGCACCTCATCCAGTGCCAGACCATGCTTACAGTTAAAATACTTTTCCTAAACTCATGACCAGTTTGGATATCATTGGAATGAAGCTGGTGTAATCTTGTTCCTCCATAAGAAAGGCATCTTTCTGTCATCATCAATACCTGAAAAGATGTACAGGCTAGGTCAAAGCAGGATTTACGTTAGAAGGTATTTGTGGGGCTTGGATCTATATATTAAACAGTTGAGTCTTCTATGAGGATGTAAAATCTGGAGCTTTGTATTTACAGACTTGAGTCTTTACGCTGTAAATCAAACAGACTGACTCTGTTCACCAAAAAAAAAAAAAAAAACACAACAGCAAACTGAACTCTCTATGTGCAGCGTTGCCACTGTTGTTACAAGAGGGAAATAAAGTGACACTTCAGTATCATGTACTATGTCAATATTTCCCAGGTTATTTTCTCTGCAAATCGCCTTAGTTGTTCCCATTCCCTACTAATTTGGATCTAAATTAGTGTACTTTGATGTTCTGGACAAATTTCTCCCTAAATCTTCCTGAACTCTTACGGTGCTTACCTGCCCATTCCCCACCCATCTCTACTCCCACTAATTCTTGGTTTATATTTTATGAAATGCTAGATTTCAGATTTCCAAAACATCTGTCCTAAATGTGAAGTATTTTAATTGAACTATCCCCAAACTACCAAACACCTTTAAAGAAATAAATGAACACGACAAACAAGAAGATTAACCAGGAGACACACGTTTTAGGTAAAATTAACTCCCAAAAAGCCTGCTTAAGTCCCATGGCATGCCAATGTGCTCAGAGCTACATAAGGAAAACGAAAGCAATCTTGACACTCCCACGTACTTCCCTTGAATTTTGCATCATTTCAAAATATAAGTTCAGAAGGGCAAAGATAGTTTCTTCCTACATCTATGTAAGAGTTATGGAACAGATTAGAGTGATAATTTAATTTATTTATTTCAGATCTATTCAAAACTTCAAGATTTGCACCAGTTGTTAGTTAGCTCAAATACATTGTGCCATCACTTAAATTTCTTTTTGCAAATCAAAGTCACACCAGTTCTCACAAGCTCAATTGCATTCTGGAGATGGGGCTAGATACCAAATGTGCATACTTCTGTTATCATCTTCGAACCTATATCATTCATCATTCTTAAACTGATATTATTTTCTAATTAGACTAGTGAATGGGGCTTTGTACCAGGCTTTATAAGACATTAATTCTATTCCCAACACTGCAGTGGACCTGTGGGGCAAATTGTTTCAGTTCTTTATGAATTAGTTCCCTTAGCTGTATTGGAAGGTAATGATCTATTCTGATGAGCTTTAGATATAGTGTTTTAAAGTGTTCATCTTTCTCTGCATGCCAGACCAAAACTCAAAGTAAAACACCTTTTCCCAGAGAGATCTAATTGAAGAGGCAGAGATACAACCTGCTGCCCTAAGCTTTAAATGGAGAGCAATAAAAAATTTCTTAACATACATAGTCCTACAACCCCTATGTGAATTGCCCATTTATAACAGATTCAGATTCCTGGTTCTCTCATATTAGTTCATTTGCTGACATAAGCTATTCCCTCTCGTGGCAAGAACTGATAAAAAACAGTGCTCTTCCATCGAAAGGTGCCATCATTTGACACCTGACATGGATCTGGCTTGTTAACCTGCAAATTCTCTCTCTGAGACCACCCAGCTCACCCAGCAAGGCAATTCTGCAAAAGAAGATGCAGCATGCTGAGGACACACATGACATACAAATTAGCTGTCCACCAGGTAAGTCCAGAGCCCAACACAGTACAGCTCTATCACTGTACTTGTCCACTGTGCTCACTGGCTCAGTAGCCTGTGAGTCACACCGCACTGGGGCTGTGAACCCCTCTGGAGATCCACACTGGTACCTCTGCACAGCATTGCCCGGCACAATGTGGAGGTACCAGTGTGTCCAGATTTGCTTCAGAGCCCCTTGAATTATAATCCACCACGTGGTATTAAAACAGCCCATATCAGCTATTTGAAAATGTCTCTCTCCTGTACTACAGCACATCTAAATTATCAATATGAAGGCATACAGCCATCAGTGAAGGGTCCTGTGTGCCTCTGCTTCACATGACAGTCCTCATATAAATCCTGCTGAAGCCACTAGAAGGACTCCCATGAAAGATCCTAGCTTTGGTGAACAAAATGCACTTTTAATTCCTCCATTTTTATCTTCTAAGCAATTCCTTAGCGATCTTAAGCATTCATCACCTAATCCATATTTAGAAGGCTTTATGCAGTAATCCATCATGTGAAACCTTGTTGAAAGCTTTCCTGAAAATCCATCTATAAAATGTCTACCAGGTTTCCCTCTATGTAAGCCAATCATTATTCCATTTAAAAATGTAATGAGAATTGTTTGTCATTTCTTCTTCCCAAACCCACGCTGACTCATTCTTACTACATTTTCATTCTCCAAATACAGCTTTAAACTCTCCGTGAACATTACCACAAAAATGTCTTAATACTGTTGTTGGATTTAATGAACTTACTTTTCATCATCTTTCCCAGACTCTTCCCTCGATGTGACGTAAAGATACTTAGTGTTTTCTAGTCTCCTCCTTCTAGGCTCCTGTTGCTTTTTCAGTGTTGAAAGACATTCACAAAAAAAATTTATTGCTCAGCCATTTTATACTTTGTCATGTAACGTGACTCTAAATTAATATTTAATGTTATATTACCCAAACACTTAGAGTGTTATTCACAGTCTAAGATACTGTGCTTTAGTGTCTCCTTAAGTTTTACTACAATAATTACAAAATTATTGTGGGTATTTTCTCATTTGCCATTAGATAGAGAAAAGAAAAATTCTTTAAATATATTGTTCTTTAGCTGTAGAAAAATAATCAGCATAGCATCTGCAGCTGAGGCACAGTTCAGAAATCCCAGTGCTACTGATGATGTGGACTAGATGTCTGCCTGGTCACAGCAAGGATATCCCTTCTACTGCCTGTTTTATTTTGTCTCCATTTAAAAAGTAAACTGATTGGGATAGTAGTGTGGGTATTCCCGTACTGAAGTCCTGTAGCAGTTAAAAAGTCAGAGCAGCAGAACACACCTGAAAAGTCCTGGCATCTTAGGAGAATGGAGTTAGGTCTTAGTTCAGGACTGATGTCATCTGCTCCTTTTGTGTAGAAAGGGTAACTTCATCTAATTGCATGTAATTCAAGTTGATCTAGGACAGTTGCCAAATTAACAGTATGGGTTTTGAAGGGCAGACTTCTCAACATTTATTCATATTCATTTGCATCTTAGGGCACTTGAGGTGTTCTGTGAAAATATTCTGAGAATATAGCAGAGTATTATTAACATATTGCTCTAAAGTTGTTGTTCCATAAACCTCCTAGTTTATTCTAAGTTCTGAAGAAGTGACACCTCCATTGGGAAACATCAGTAATCTCTGTCTAAGGAGGAATAAAACAGTTTTTTTGAGAGGACGTCTTGGTTTTGTTATGAGCAAATGTCCCTTCCTTTTCATGCAGGCTGGCAAATCCGAAAAGGTGTTTCACTATAGATCTTACCATCATTTTAACTGGGAAGTCTGTTTTTAGATGTGTGGTTTTATCATTAAAAGGCTTAATTTACGTACATGGTCGCTTGGTTATCTTGTGTTGCTGTGGTGAAGTCCTGATGTGCTCCTCGAACTCCTGTGCACAACTGTTACACGCCAATCTTTATAGAGCTTTCTACAGGGCTCTTTGCACTCCTGGCCATCTTCATGGTAGATTTATTTTACACTGCCTATCTCTGACAAGTTTTGAAATTTATGATGGAAAAAAACAAACAAACCTACAGTCAGAACTTCCTTCCTAAAACTCAGCAAAATCTGCACTCAGATATCACAGCCTCAGGGAATCATGTGTGTGTAGACTAGCACAAAAATGTAAACGTCATTGTGCGGCAGAGACTCTAAAGCCATTGGCTTTTAGACAGCTACACCACTACATCTGTTCAGCAGAACAATCAAGTTCCTTATGAATATTCAGCTGCTTGGAAACTTTTCTGGGCCCCAGAGGCTATTTTGGTCCACTGTTTAGAAACAACATCCAAACCCTCATCAGTCATTTACACAAGTAGTGTGATTATTTCTGAAGGATGTAGATTTGCCCAAGATTCACATAGCAGTACATAATTTAGTTTGGAATTATTTCATCAATTTTTTTAAAATTTTATTTGTATTGAAATTTTAAGTATGAATCAGCCAGCATACATGAGTTGGAAACTTATTATTTAAAAGAAAATAATACTAAAGGAGGGAGAAGGAATTATATATTTTAACCACACTGTATTTGGTTTACAAGTGTTGATATGTTAACCAGTAGCTAACTACTAACAGAAGACAAACAATAAATAAGCTAAGTATGTATTTTTGAGCAAAAAGCTGGGCTTTGGTTTTGTACCGCCATAGATATCTGCCATAGATCACTCTCCCATTTTGCTATGTTAATCTTTATAGTTATTCTTCCAATGTCCAGACTACAAATGAATCAATATAATACACAGTTCACATTGCTAGCAGTAAGTAAAAGTCCCAAGATGGCAAGATAGTATCATTAACTAATAAGGATGATTTGGAGGAATATAAATTTTGTGAAAGTCTGCAGAGTGAAATGTATATAGACAATAAATATGGTCAGAGAAAGAGGATAACAGAAGGAAACATTTGGACAAGCACTATGATGCCAGGCTTATATGTAGACTTTTGGAGGTCTCCATGTGTCTCTCTTGCATCTGTTGACCAATTTCTGTTTTGTGTCTCACTTCCACAGCATCACCAGCAGCAGCACCCATACAACTGCAGAAACATCCAGCTACAATCAGGATTTCGTACATCATTTTTGTAATTACTGTAACTTCAACCATCTCTCACTGCCACAGCAGGAACCTGCTTATGAGGAAATGAAGGCATACATCTAAATATCTTTTAGACCATCCCCTGAAGAATGTCATTGAATGTCATTGAATGATGTCATTGAATGTCAGGAATGTCATTGATTACCCAGTAATCAGCTGAGATTCTGCCAGTACACCAGCCTCACTACAATATTGTTTCTATGTTTTGTTCTTTTTCTCCACCACAGTTTCTGCAGCCTGTTGCCTGTCTGCTGTTAGTCTGAAAAGAAGCTTACTCTGAAAGACATCCAACCTCATGGCAAATTGCAATAAGAGCAAGCTGGCTCTAACAGTGCCTTTGGGCTTCATCCACCTTAGGCCCTGCTGCTTTGTTAAAAAGAGACATGTAGCCACGTCTGGTCCTTCTGCTATTGCCAGTGCCATTTCAGAAAAGGGTCAGAAATTTGCCATCCATTTCACAGGCACTGAAATGCTGGCATCACATGACTGGCTGCCAGCCTGACATAACATTGGGCCTAAGCTCCCTTTGATATCCTCGACTGCCCAGTTGGAAAAGCATCATTCTAGAGAGAACAAACACAAGAGGAACACATGTCCATAGAAATGCTTGGAGTTTTTACATGGGAGTCAGCAAGCATCACAAAAGCAGCCCTGCTCTTGTGACTGCAGCTAAAAAAAACCTGAATCATTTATCTGAAGCATGATAGAAAGTTTGAAAGCATACTAATAGCTGAAAGCTTTAAAAGATCATCTATGCTAGTCATTAACCTTTCTGTCATTTACATCTTCCACCTTTCCCATGCATGTACTAGAGGCAGCAAAGAATCAAACTGAACTGCGACTCACTCTTGCCTTAGAGGAAAATAAAGCTTTTAACTCCATGGTAGTGATGAAGAAGCAACCCAATGACTTGTAATGATGATCGGATTTGATGGCCTCAGCCCAGATGCTAGTGGATGTAAGCTCATACCTGCAGGTATTTATCACTGCACCTACCACATATAAAAACCAGTAGCAGAAGAAAAATCAGTGGAATGAGCATCCTTTTTACCATCTCAACACAGAGGTCAGGCACAAAACTGCCCACAAACTGCGATACAGGAAGGAGATGCTAAAAGGTTAACTCTCCAGTTCAGGGTTAAACAGGGATGAGGGTAGGCTTGGACTGCTACTGCCTGGACTGCTGCAGTGCTCAGTGGTGGAGAGGTCTTCAGTTTCCTGCAATCTTCAACCTGTCTTTCCACAAGCAACCTGCCACTAGCACAAATGAAATCCATGGCAGAAAGAAAAATAAAATAATAAAAATTTTAAAATCCTAACTTTACTGTTAGGAAAAAATTACATTTTTTTTGCAAATTTCAACCGCTATAGCCATGGGTGATGATCAGCTCCTTCTCCCAATAAATCATTTATGCAGATGCATGATTGATGTTTCAACATCCATCACCATTTTCCTTTCTCTTCCTTTCTTTCTTGTGTTTTTTTTGGTGCTAAGTCTTGTGATGATTTGTGCACATGCTTAGTGTTAGTAAGTTGGTGGGCAGTCTCACTGAATACAAGTAGTCTCATTGAGTTCAATTTGCCAGTGTTAGTTAGGGTCACAGAGTGTAATCCGCAGTAAGGCAGGAGCTTACAATCCAATGTTATAAAATAAGACAAGTTATACCAGGAAAGTAAGAGGTGTATTGAGATGGGAATATAGCCAAGTGTCTTTGCATGTGTGCATATAGATACATATATTAAAACAGAGATGCAGTTCAGTACAACAGCTAAGAAAGAGGGAGAAAAAGAGCTAGCTAGGTAGTTTTCAGTCAATTATATCAAAATGAATTGTGAAAATAAACAAATTAGTAATGTAATTATCAGAATATCAGATTATTCTAGAGAACTGGCTTTAAAAAGTCAGATAATTTTGTTATCAGCCCCAGTGGTTGGGTTATTGTTCCAGAATGGAGAAAGATTCCTTTCAATTAAAGGCAACTATTTATTCTGCAGTTGATAAATTATTTGCCAGCTTTGTCTAATACTGAAATTTTGGCTTTATGCATTCAAAATTATTTAAATTATTAACACACACGTAAAGGAAGCAAAAACTAGAATGCAGAATATGTTCCACCTCACATGGTTCTGTTTTTCCCATGGGCCTGAAGTAGGAAAAGTCATTCTCAATGCTTTTCTTTTCTCCCCCCACTGCTTTTATTTGATTTAATGAGGTAGCCCCCCTGCAACTTTATATTTATGAATTCATAATGTGAGCCAGCAATTTCTTATGCAAAGTCAAGTAATTTGGTTGCAGATTCTTTCTCCCCCCCCCCAAAGATATTGTTATCTGTCACATTTTATAATAGCACCATCTTTCTTCCATTAAAGAAATTACTTCAATAAGATTCCAGCTTTCCTAAGGCACATCACAGGTAAAAACCTGAGTCATCACTCATTAAGTAGTTTTAAACTTGGCTGCTGAACAACTGATACATAAGTTTAACTTCTGAAGCACTATTCTTTTCCTTCTGAAATTGTTTATTTCTAGCTTTCATTCCGATTTCTGCCAGGATATGATTTATGGTGTAGAGCAACTTTCTTCAGATCTGAGACATATGTTCCGAAGCACATATGTTTGGCTTCCTCTTACTGCATGATGTGAATATGTGCTGCTCAAAAGCTTCCTAAAATCAGCTAAAGCTGTCACAAAACCTTGCTTCATTTAGAGGTCCTTTATTCTGCTTTACCTCTTTCCCTAAAAGGTTAGAGGGATGAGCTAGCTATTCACTAAGAAAAACAGTTGCTCGCAAATCTTTATTCAAATTCAGTCAGCTAATAAATGCATCTCTTAGTGCCCACAGCCCTAAAATATTCACAGATATTTGCATCAGTTAAGATTTTTCATGTTTATATCTTCCACTTTTATTCATTATTTTCCTACCTTTTATTTGTGTTAATCTCTTGATAGTCATTGAGTCAAAAAGTGGAAAAAAGGTGCTGTGATTCAGGTGACATTCGCAGACTTGCAAAACAAGCAGCTCATGAAAAACCTGTTGAAGACACTATCTACAATTAACCTGTATGGCTCTCTGATGTTCCATAAATCTTTATATGTGCTGAAATCAAAAGTGATCCATTAACAGGAGAAAGGGAGGGTCAACTCATTTGTATGTATTTGTTTGTCCAACTGCACTTAGAAATATATCCCTGAAGGCTACAGAAAGGCAAAGAATGCTTTAAGTCTGAAAACTCTATAGGAACACGGCAATTGCCATACTGGATCATACCGGAGGTACTCTGTATCTCCTAGTGGTCAGCAGCAAGTGTTTCAGAGGAATGTTGTAGTATATGCCTCAGTTTCCAGCCTTCCTAGGTAGATTGTATTCAGATTTGTTCTTTCTACCTTGGCAAAAAATGCAACAGAAAAATAAGTCCTTTAGAAATGAACATAGAGAGACAATTCCAACACCAAGGCCTAAAGGAAAGGTTTGTTTAGAAAAAAACCAAAATCTATGCATGCCAAAAGAAAAAAATAAATTTCAGTATAAAAAAAACCCAAAGTCAAAATAAGAGGAGATGCTCAGCCAAACAGAAAGGCAACATAACTGAAATGGAACAAAGACTACAATTTTTTGCACATGTTGAAATTTACCCCATGCAGAAAGTTAGCAGAAGGCCTAGGGTCTCCTTTAGCTGCCAATCCCTACCCTGGGAGCTTTCCTGGGACTCCAGTGGTTCACAGGCTCTATGCCTGTCTTTAGGACAGAGGTATATTTAATCCTCAATGCACAATCACCTTACAAGAATAACAGTCCATTGTGTCATCAAATCTTATGAGCTTAGCAGGATTTTTTTTTCTTAACACTCAGATGTATGTGTAAACAAGAAGAAGGTTATCCAGAGTTGCACTTGCATGTAGTAGAGAAATTAGAAACAGGCTGAAGCAGATCTGTGATCTGATGAGTATCAAAATTTCCCCAGTGATGCCACCCAAGCGTTCCCAAGCTTCCTTACGCTCTGTCTAAACACAGATCTCCCCTAGGAAAATGAATCCCAAACTCTACACCCTACACCCTCAACCAGCTCTCATTTCTTCTGCAACTCCAGTCAGGAACATTTCCAGATGACAAGAGATGGGCAGATACAAACGTGTGTGCTAGTCTGCATGCTATTTACTGTTATTTCAACTTCCTTCTGTAGCCCCAAATATTCATCACCAGCAATCTGAGCCCCAGCATTAACTTAGACTGTGCGTTCCTTAGGGCAGGCACTGGCACCTTCTTATATTAGTGAATAATTATGTTCCAGGTGGGAACCCACAGCTTTTCATAGGAAATGAAAACTACTGTTCCAAACTGTTGCTGCATGGACAGAGTTGAGAAAATTCTTCACAGACCCAGAAGTGATGAGTGAGAGTTGGACTGAAATGAGGAACATGATGACAAACTCATCACCGGGTTGGTTACTTATCCATAGGTTTACTGTGAAAGGGAGGGTTATTTACTGAAATTAAACAGTGAAGAAAAAAATAAGGAAAGGAAAACAGAGGACAAGAAATACCTGTTGCTTACCATCTGCCCACCTACCGTGGTTTTGTGGAGTTTTGTTGAAAGCCTGGAACAAGTGAGTGAAGACAGAACTAAAGAGGAGGTCATAAGCACAGAGGTGCACGAAGAAGTTGATGTGGGGCTGGAAAGGCTTGGGAGGCTGGGGAGTGTTGCGGGCATTACCCATACAAATAATTCTCAGAACTGGATTTTTTTACATCATTCAATATCTTTTTTTGACATCTTCTGAAAATACACCAAAGCCTCCTGTGTACAAGATTCTTATGGGATGAGATGATGTCCTATCTTTTGGAAGCAGAACTTTTAATGTGGCCGGTTGTAGAAATGCTGTAGGATGCTCTAGGGATTTCTGTCTACCTCATTTCATAGCATGAAGGAGTTGCTGTCAACTCCAAAGACAGAGAATTAGTCACTACAATAAAGCAGGAATCCTTCCTTTATTGCAAACAAGCCTGTTTATCAACTCAAGGAGACTGATAAAAGGAAAAGTCATATCAAACTGCTCAATCAACATAAGAAATAATGGATCGGTTGAGTGACTAGTTGTTCCACACAAAACAAATGAAAAACAAAACCATTGGTGTACTAGTTCTAGTACAGTATATTGAAGTCATCAGTTACCAATCTCAGTGCTACTACAAGGCTCTTACATCTGCCAAGTAGGATATAACTTCAACTGGATCATCTGTATTTTAATTATTTTCATTGAAAACAAGTGAGGTTGGGGGAAAAGAGACCATATATTATTGCTGCATACCATAACATACCATAAAGCTCACAGTATCCCACTGCAATGCAGAGCCCTAGTAATACTCTAGCAATCACCCATTTAAATGGTTCAGAAAAAGTCATTCTGATTCATACATTCCTGAAGAAGAATGACTGGGCAGCAGTGATATGAAACTACTTTACTGCACAAGAATATCAGCAATAAATAAACACACTGAAAGAATTGGGTACACAGACTTCTGTTTGCCAGAATAATTCCTCCACTGTGTTGACACTCTCAGATTCTTCAGCCCTTCCTGGTTTCCAATTTTACCTAAACAGAAGTTCAATGTTTCATCTCTTATGATTCTTCATAAGCTTCTCTTCTATTCTTAATAAGCCAAACCAGATTTTTGTTACTTTAGCAAATCAAGCCAATAAACAGACAAATGAGGGCATCTCTTTTTCTGAATATTTATTGGGCTGAGAGGAGAAAAGATATTATCACCTCATTTTAATCCCCACACCTCGTACTCTCCGAAGGCCTCCTGACAACTTTCAGGAAGGCCAGCAGCAAGGTGATCGACTAGGAGGAGGGCATATGTCCTTAATGACAGCACAAGCTTTGAGCAAGTTGTACTCCGAGAGGGGCCATTCCTCCTTTCCTGTCCAATAGCCACAGTAGATAGCAATTTTTTAATGCTTGCGTAGCTCCTTTTCAATAATTCTATTAAGAGAAAAAACCTCTATTACTCTCTGAGAAGCCTCTTTAGTAGTGAGCCTGTGTTTTGACAGCTACTCCTACAGAGATGATTTCATACTTAGAGGAGGATAAGGCATGTGTCTTCACCTATTTAGGCTTGACATGGGCAAAACAATATATCTAGCACAGACCTCATGGCAGGAGCAGAGTCTTTGCATCTTAGGAGGACAGGGAGAGAAAGAGGTTGAAGTGATGAGGCTGAAGTGCAAAGGAGGTGGAAAGATACAAAAACAAAGATAGGAGAAGACTAGGGCAGTTGAAAATCAAAAGGAAGATAAGACCTATTTTTTTCCAGTGGAGGTTTTTAATATTTTTAAAAACTTCTGCTTGTGAACAACCTCTGCTTGCAGGATCTCTGCTCTGCAAAGGCTCAAGCTACCTTCTGACTGTTCAAAGGTTAAGTAGTGCTTCCCAAGGCTTCCTTTAACATATACTGGGCTTTATTCTCAAATAAGCTTTTGAATATAGTGACACTTCAGACCTATTAAAATCCCAGTATGGTCGCATTTTTCTTAGAACATATGCCAGAGATGAGCTCTTATTTGTCTCTGAAATTGCAGGTACTATTAGTACCCAAATTACCAAATCCCCAAAGTGTTGCAAACTTCTTGTAGGAAGTTTCACAGTTTCTATATAAATATTAGAAAAAGTAGCCCCTTAACTTTTTGCCCGTTTTGTCAACTTAACTATGTCTTTCTTTGAGTGACTGAAGTATGCAAGTATTTTGAGTGCTGAAACCTTTGTTTCAGTATCCTAAACACTAGGAGATGAGAAACAACAGGATCCAGCTGTTCTGCATCCAATCACTAAATGAAAGAGAAGGAAATGTTTTCTCTATTTTTTGTGTTTCTCGTAATGCCTCCCTCAAGACAAGTTCCCAATGGCTGTTGTAAAAGCTGAATTTTCCCCTCTGTATTCAATACCTGGCACAAGATCAACAGCAGCATGAAAGAAGAATAAGCCACTTTAAACAAAAGGGGAATGTGATTTTGCCAAGGATCTGCCCCCTCTCCAGCTCTGCTGTTTATTGGCATGAAAAAGGGAATAGAGCATTTTTCAGCTGTACATATAGTATTGAGATGTCTAAAAGAATTATTAAAAAGCATGTGGGGTGGGGGGAGACCAAAGAGGAATCACAGAAGAGGAGTGGGAAGAGAGTGTGCACGGGGAGGATGCCGGCAGCACAGTTACAATCCAAGGCAGCCAGCTCGATGGATACCTCAAACACCTCGACGCTGCTGTCTCCCTCCCTTTCAGGCAGTCCCTCTGCCGGGCTAGGTGCCTGTCTCCTCAGCAAGGTTTGAAAATTTCAACAGTGTATTGGTCTACTGGTTACTTCTTTAGTCTAGTATTTTGTCCTTAGTGCACCAGGCATTAACTGCCTGCCAAAGGAATGGTTTCATGACACATTGAATTCTTTTTTCTTCCAAGAGATTTGAGACATCACATGGCTAAAGCTCGGTGGATGTTCATTGCTCTTGAGCTTCCTCTGATACTGTACTGTGTGGATTACAGTCCAGAAGAAACAGTAGGTAGGGCTGTCCACAGGAAAAGAGTAATGCTTAACCACAGATAGTTTCCTAAACGTCTAAGCAATCTCCATTTTATTGAACACTTTTCTCTTTTCCACATCTTTGCACTTTTATTTACACCATACGTTGTTTGAAATTCCTCCATCACTTTGAAATAAAACTCTTTCCTACCAAGACTGGTATGCTTTATCAGTGATCTACTTGTAGCTATACCGAAGTGCATGGGATTACTCAGAGGAAGCAGAATACAACATATTTATAATCTTTGTAGTAACTGAGGCCCACACACCATAGGTGTTAACCTTTTTTCATATTTATTTCTTTTGAAGTGCTGTATTGTTCATCTGAGCCCTTAGGCATTTTTCTATCACGCTTTCTAGTTTATTTTGGAGAACCAGTGATCCATATCAAATGGGAGTCAAGTGAAGGACATCTTATACCACTAATTGATGTAATTACATTAAATGGTTATTTTATGTCCTCCCCTTTTTAGTTATTTACCTTTCTGACTTTGACAGCATACTAGTAGAAATATCACTTGCTCTGCAACATTTCGATCATTTTAATTATCATGGCATCTCAAAACCTTTATTGACCTCTTTTGATGGAAGCGATAAAACATATAGTAAAAGATGATTCCTTGTAAAGACCTAATGTCATAAAATTGCTGATCCAAAACAGAAAAGTCCAAGACCTGGCACAGTAAGTCAGCGAGGAATGGTTATCCTGTCCCACACAAAATAAGCTCAAGGATAGACTTTCTCTGTGGAAGCCAGGTTGCACACAGCCTGTTAACAACACTCAGAAATCAAGTGTGGATGATTTTCCTCATGAATCTTTTGGAGGCATGGCCCGATCCCAAGAAATCCAAAGCGCAGAGGAGTTGCATGCATTCACCTTAAGGTGTGGGTGAGGTGGATGAAAGTGCTCAGTACAGATTCCACAGGCATATACACATGCATGTGCACATGTACACACATACGTAACGCTTCTGACACTGTGCCCTTCCTGAATCAGTCTTTCCCTCCGTCTCAGTAACTTTTGAAGAAGTTTCACCCAATCCTAGAAAAGGGTTCCCAAGAAAGTCTCCTGTCTATCACCTCCCACATTCAGTCTGGGGCTTGTTCCCTACTGCAGTATCTTCTAAGCATCCTCACTGTTTGTGCTGAGGTTGCAGGCTCCCTCCATGCTCTGTCCTCAGCACACGCTTGCCCATCTCTGACCTCTAGCATGGTTTTCAAACATGAGAGTGTGCAAGCACTCACAGGGAATATGCATTATGCCCCTTTCTCCTAGAGGATACTGTCTGACCCAAAGTACAATACAACCATAGTAATTTAAACAGAATAGGCGGTATCCAGGACATCTGCACTAACGGTGGAATAAACACAATGTTCTCTTATCCATCCGAAAAGTCTAGTCCATTGATCTGCCTGCCAGACATCGTCTTCTAATTATTAGTCTAAATGTAGTCAGATATGATTAGTTCTCATGACAACTCTTACCTGTAGCAGTAGTTTTAATAGGTCTTTCCCTTCCTGGCATTTGCCTTTCTTGTGCATTTATAGACAGCAGTCATATCCCTCCTCAGTTATTCTTCTGATCTAGTCAAGCTGAGTTCTTCTGGTCTAAGGCTCTAGGTTCATTATGCTCCAATTCAGCAGAAATCATTGCAGGTTTTAAAAGAGGCAAACAGCCCTCCTCCCTTTTCAGAGTGCGCATGCATTCATGTAGCCACGCAACGAAACAAGTCGGAGAATGATCCAGGTTAAGACTAACCCTTAAGTGTATGTTCTACAACAGCACAGACTTATTCCAGTTATTCATGCTAAAAACCTTCTCTGAAAATCTTGCTATAAAAAAGAATATTTCTTGAAAGTAGGTGACCAAAGATAAATGCAGGATTTTAGATGCCTCCTGGGACTTAGACATAAACATAGTGCTGGAAATTGCTCATCAAAGGCTACATTTGCTAATTCCTTGTCTCTGTCTCACAAGTTGAGACTTTCCAAATATTCAAAAATCAACTTTGTACTATAATGAAACCAAGACTGTAAAAAGTTTCTTACAAAAAAATTGTAGCCAGCATTATACACAAAACACAAAATATAAATTAAAAAAAAAGTCATCTGATGACTTGTTTATCTTCTTGTAAAACAAAGATAGAGGAAAATCCGAATGAGGACTACAAACTAGGTAGGCACTTTGATCACCAGGCTATTTGCTTGTCTGCATAAGTCCCTGAATTGCATGAGAAATTAAATCCTGACACTAAATCATATTTCCAAACAAATTTCCTCAGAACAAGCAGATTTGTGCAAACAGTTTAAAAAACCCATAAATGTATATTGGCAATGTTAACTGAAATACTTTCACCAATTTTTCTCCTGTTATACACTGGAACCAGTACCTTCTGATTCACAGTTTAATGGTTTATCTACTAATCCTTTCTGATCTAAGGTGTTTCCTGTCTTGAAAATGTCTAGGCTTCTCCAATCTTCTTCTGATTAGTTAAAATAATTGTGCAATTTCTGTGCAACTAATGCTCCAATTCATCCTTCCTCCAGATCATTTGAACACATATTTCATAACAGACTGGTAGTTCCTAATGCTCTGCTCTGGCACAACTCACTATGAAACTTTTTTTCTTCTGAAAAATTGGTTATTTATTTTTACTTCGTTGTCTATCTTTTAACCACTTTTAATCCATGGCAGGATGTAACCTCTGACCACCAAAGTTCTTAATAGTGTCTTATGAAGGCCTTCAGCCAGAGTCTTTTGTCTGCAATTTTAAACACATTATACTCATCCATTCTCCTTCACCCACTGCTACTTTCAACACTTTCAATGAGTTCCAGCAGGTTAAAAAAGCTTCGATTTACTCTTCAAAAATAGCTGGTATCTCATGCCATAGTCACCTTGGAGATTAAAAATTTGAATAGCTTCTCAATTTATTTCATAGTACTGCATTATTATTCACCAGGAGGCAATTTTTAGCAACAAGCTTATCTTAATAAACACATAAGGGCTAGCCTAATTCTACTAGGTACCTTCTTTGCAATCTAATGCAGGCACACAAAAGTACTTTTAGAAAGTGATGTGCCCGTAACTGTGCAATGGGTATTACAGATATTATCTTCAGTAATATTTTCACCTTGCCAATTAAACTGTGGATATTCACAATTAAAAAAAAAAAAAAACAACAAAACAAAACACTACCAAAAAACACAGAGGCTGTAGCATCAGGTAAACTTATACAAATATTTTGAACCTTTCTGTGTTTTTCACTAAAGTCGTTTCCTCTGTCCTACATCATTCTGTCATTGACATCGCAGGTGCCTCGGGAATTCCTAGACTTGCAGATTGCAGCTGACCGAGATGGGTCATGCAAACATTTGTCAGTGTGGTTAGACGTGCACAGGAACCACAGAAGGAACTCCTACGCATACTGGTCATGCAAACATGCTTTTGCCTATGCAGCAGTGAGGCAGAAGGGCACGAAGGGGCAGGCTGGAAGAAAAAATTAACAAACTCATGACCCGCTCCTTGTCCTTTTCTGAGGAGCACAGATGAAAGGGGTTGGCAAAAAGCAGCCTAAAGACACATTTAATTGTTCTGGTTTCCACAGTGGCCATAGTGTGCATAACCACATCTTTTAAAAAGCTCTCCAAAACATGCTAATTAATGGAGGTGCCATTTTTGACTCATATGAGCCCGACTGAGTACAGTCTGATTACCAAAGGCATCTCATAATGATAGAAATGTGGCACTGCAAGACAAGCTGTTGCATCTTTGTTACATTTCCCTGTTGTGTTGTATTTGGTTTTCTTTACCTGGGCAGTAAGTAAAAAAAGGTATCCTTTCTTTGCAGAGACAGAGCATTAGAAGAGGATTATTGTTTAAGTGGCGGCTCAGGGAAGGGGAAGGAGGCAAGAAGAATAGGGAAAATTGCTGCAGGTTCATAGAAAGTCAAAAAGGAGAATAGCTGGGTGAAAGAATGTATGTCAACCAGGGTTTTGTACTGAGCAGTTTCTATAGCTTTACATGATCACAGTGAGAGTTTCTAGAGTAAAAAAAGTGCTTCAAGGAGAAAATGGTGGATATGGAAATACCTGAGATACAGAAGGATGTTTAAGTCTATTCTTTCTGAAATAAAGCTTGTCATAAAAACACTCTCCTTCAAATATAAGCCAGTACCAAATTGTTCCCTCTTCTGCTTAACTCAAAGAGGATATTGGTCTTCTGACAGTAATCCTTGTACTGCAGCTAGGCTGTGAGGATAAGGAAGGATCTTGTCCCTTGGGACACTTAGACCCACAAGAAGCTGATAGTAGTAGTGGGTGTTATTGGTAGTAGCTTAGAGACTGCCCTGTGCTTCCTACAAAACCGGTGGATTAGTGCCGCCTTGTTCAATTACTTTGTCTGAGTTTAATTACGTTACTTAGCTCCACCACTTCATGTTTAAAATAGCCGTGAATGAGGTGAGAAGAGAGACATTTTCCCTTATCACTCCGGCATGTCCTCTCCTGATCTCCTTCGTAACAGCCTTGACTTGTAATGATTCATTCACTTTCCTAATGTCTTCATAGCCTTAAAGTACTTTGTATTTTCTCACTTGCTTTGATAATTTGTTCTTCAGATTTTATCATCATCTCTTAATCTCCATTTTATATCCATCTTGAGCAGATGCTCTGTTCTGCTGGAACTGATGACAGTTTTTCTTTCAATAATTACTTTTACCCTTTTGCTTAAACTCCCTGAATTAAGCCTATTTTTTTATCTCACCCATTTAGGGGAAATGGAAATAAAGTCCAAAAGTTCTTCTCGGAGTTTTCTATGGCAGTTTTATCTGTTTTCAGTGCCTCTTAAAGAATGTTAAACCTTCCTTCCCCCAGTTTCCATAGGTTGACCACCATAGGACTGAACAAAACTTTAACCTGCAGAGTTAAAATACAGGATGCCTTTTTCATGGTAGAATTACATCACACTTGGCAGCTTTGCTGTCCTCATCTGACATACAGAGCTGCAGCCTACCTACTAGTGTTATGAGGGATATTTCTTGTTGGTGTATTGAACTGTTTTATCTCCTGAGATGAGGATCTACAAATAATATATAATCACCACTTCAACAGAATCCAAAGATCTCAAATAGGATTAAAATTTGCAACGTGGTCGACACTTTCAGTAAATTGTTATTACGCATTTCTTGATATAGAGAATGTTTAGTTGAGCGTGGATGAGACAGCCACAAGGGCAGGGGAGGACTGCCTTTAAAATGAAGCAGAAAATGGTTTTTATTCTAGTACTTTTCTCATGTTTATCACAAAACCATGTTTGCACTACATCGTAGCTTATGCAATCCCTGCAGCCTTTGGTGCTTACTACAGCAGCACAGAATAAAACAATCCAGACAGATCCGGGACTGCTGCAGAATTACAGAAATGAATGCTGAGGTCTGGCAAAAAATGCAGAAACTTTCACCACCAAAGGCTGGAGGTCTCTCCAGTGTCTGCGCAGTGCAAATACCCAAGTACCGGGTGAAAGATGGATTGCCTGTAAATAAGAGAACAGGAAAAAATCAATGGCAGCAGGGACCTACACTGTTCCGCTGTCAGGTGCAAGGAGCCAGCCTACACCAAGTAAACTGGCATATCTGGTTCACAAAGGAGTGCTGGCGCCTGGGCCCAGAGGTAAACAGAGGCCTGAATTAGACACCTGCTTTTCTTCACTGAAGTGCTTCCAGGTGGTGTGTGTGCTGGGGGAATAGGCTTTCCAAATGGATACCCATGAAAAAAAGAGCACACCGACCAGGGCTCCCCCCAGCTAACCTGTAGGGATGTCATCAGAACCAGGACATCCATAAGACGTGCAAGAAATCTGCAGCAAAGCCTGAAATTGAAGCCACTTATCTCAGGCTGGTTTCAAAATAACCACCCACTCCATCCTCCCCGCTCGCCTTTCCACAGGAACCCACCTCAGCGTGGTGTCTCTGTGACAGAGGCTGAAGGACAAGCCCCGGTGGTCTGGGACCAGGGTTTTTGGCTGAGGGAAGGGGCCTGACTTTGGACAGTGTGGGGCTGTCTGGGGCAGCCGGGCAGGACCTAGCAATGGGGAAGGGATTTCGGCAGAAGCAGGGTGCGCTGTGGGTGCACAGGGGCTGTCGGAGAAGGTGGCACCCCAGCAGTGCAGGTAGGCACTCAGCAGAGGTCAGGGCCATCTCTCCCAGAGAATGGCCAGAGAGTATGAGGGGTGTTGATTGCCAGCCAGGCTTCTGTAGCCTTTTTTTTCCTTCTACACCACTTCTAACTTTTCCTTCTACACCTGTTCTCCTTTGTTCGACTGCGGCAGTCCTGGACAAGAACCTGAACAGATCACAGCACGCTTCTACCTTCTCCCTCCTTGGTCATTCAGCCAGAGCTCTTGAAACTTTCTATAAGGTCATCAACATAAAGGCAAGGAAACTCATATAGCACCAGCCTGCACCCCATAAATGTCTTACAGGTAGCTGTACGCTCTGCCAGAGCGGTGGCAAAGGGAGTTCCCCCACTACCTGCCCTCTCTGCGCAAAACTTACCTCAAAATACAGTTTCCAATTCACGGCCTCTTGTCCGTTTCTTCTGGTTCACATGGTCTTGGGAATCGTCTTGAGGCTTTTCTTTATTGTCTTCATACGTACATTCTTCTGAAGATGGCATTTTGTTCTGATTTTCCGTATTCACAGATGGTGTTGCCTGTGTGTTTATAAATACACATAGAAGTATATCTATCTATATATGATCCTGATCCAAAGGAAACGGGCAATCAGAGGGTATGATGGGTTCAAAACATGACAGCCAGCCAATCACAGAGCAGTACGAACACATGTGAGGAAAGATGGTGCCAAAAGTGGTGGCTTCCACGTACACCATGGGCAGGAGCTTCCTGTTCTGATGTACTTCCAGGTAACCTGGAAAGGGCAGCTGGTCTTGCCAGACAATTAGAGGCCAGCCTGCAAACACGTGGGTGATGATGTTTTACAAAATGGCAACCCCCTAGGGAAAGAGGGGGAGGTAAATGGGACACATGGCTGGGAAGGGCAGGACTTCTGGGGTAAAAGGGACACTGACAGCTGGCAGGGGCGGGACTTCCACCGGAAGTTGGGGGGCAGAGCATCCGCCACTTCTGGCCTCTTGTAATAGTTGTCTTTCTACGACTTGACCAGCTTATAATGAAGATCTGCTTTATTAACGGTAGCTGGAATAGGATTAAGATGTCATTAGCACCCTAAAAGAAACAAGAAAAAAAAGTAACATCTGCGAGGGAAAATTCCTACAGGAAGTAACAGATGTGATTCAAAAAGGCTTCTCTGAAAAGCATTAATTCTCTGAAAAGTTTTAATTATTTAGCAGATTTCACTGTGTAGAAGCAAAACGCCCACAGATTTCTGAACCATAAGTAGCAGATTCAGATTACATTTGAAGGGATTTAATGCCAATGGAAGAGTGGACACATTTCTACAGAGTAAGCTGTACAAAATGTCATTTGTGGAGGCATATCCAAAAGAGATCTAATTTAAGTACTGTACAAAAAACATAGAAAAAAGCAGGTTTTGTACAAAGAATAAATTCCAATTCATTCCCACAAATGCAATGATGAAATTCCCAGTGCTTACTACATTGAAAAGGGAACAGGACAAAGTGCTGATGATTACAGGGGAAAAAACACCTTCTGACAGAGATATGGAGTACATGACTGAAAAGGTGTTTTTATCTTGTTTTCATCTCTAATTTCACACTCATTGATTAACAAATTTACTCTGTGCTTCATATGATATCATGCATTATTCAAGCAACTTCTTAAAATTTAACAAAAGCACAAGGAACGAGAGGAGAATGTCATAATACACAGAATTTTAAATCTTGTTAAACCAAAGTTATGCTTTAAAGAAAATATTTACTAAGGGTACCAACATAAACAAGCTGGTTTCCGCACAGCATGAAGCCTGGTTTTGTTTGCCTTGTTTACCTGGGTTTTTCCATGCCAGGAGCCCTGTGTACAAAGCCGTGAATAGCTGAATAACATGCTGCAAGTAAATGAATCGTTACAGAAAGGAAAACACAATTCTTACTCATTAGGCTCACAATTCTTTTTCATTAGTATATTCTTTCCCCTTGATTAAGTAGTAAAAACGAAGAGGGCTGGGGATTTTAAGAGAGGTACACAGGTTTTTGAAGTGCAGCAATTCTCGCAAAAAGGCTGCAAGGAGTTAGGAAGGAACGAGTGATCTCTGTGTGCAACCCCACACTTTAGTCAATCCAAAGCATTTAGTCAATGCTTTCTCTGCAAGTGAAATTCTATATTCTGAAAAGATATAAATATGGCAATGTTGGGCTGGTACAGGACCTGAAGCACTGAGTGCAGAGAAATTATAATAGCTTCCAGTCTCCTTTCCTGGAAATCTGCTGTATAATTAAGAGTTTTCCACTTGAGTGAAAACTCCTATCGTTCCATTCCTTTACTGACCTTTACTTTGCCCTAAATAATCTTGTTTACGCTATTTGACTTCAAACCTGGTTACGTTTTTCCCTTATGGTTGCTTAAAGTTTTCTTTTGACACGGTTTCATTAAGACAAACAGAAAACCAAAAAAAAAACCACAACCGCAACAAAATCTGAGCATTACTCCATCACAAAATGCTTTTTGTCTAGAGAACTTGATCACACCTGGCAATAGTGATAAGCAAGAGACAGCAGACTTCATGATAAATTCATAACAGATAGACTGAGATTACAGAGGGCTCCTGAGATTTACAGTCCCAACTAAAATTAAATCGTATTTGAGCTCTTGAGTCCCCAGGGAACCTTTCACAGATATCACAATTTGGTATCACAATTATTGTGACTGTGCCTATCACAACAAAAGAATCTCCTATTAGTCATTAGAAATAAGTACCCCAAAGTGTGAATGCTTAACCAGAAAGGCCTTTTCTCTGACTCACAAGCCTGAGAATTTACTATTACAGAATTTATTAAACATGAGTGTAGACGCTGCAGTTTTAGAGCCAAACTATCCTACAGCAAGAGGCTGAAGAAAGCTGTCAGCATGGCTACTGAAATTACACAACAGTAATTTTTCTCTGTCTGTGGGAGAGGGAGCATGATTAGCAGACAGACCTAGATTTGGAGGGTTTTTCTCACATAAACTTCTTTACCAGGTTGCCTTATGCTGACTGGATATGTAGGTGATACGTGGATTAGGCAGCAGACAGATCATCTATCTAAATGCCATCATGAAACAGCTGCCCTCTTCTTTTCTATCCTGTTAATGCTAATCTTCCAAATCTCAGGCAGGCACTGGTATTATTCCTAGAAAGACAATAATAAGAGCAATGGACCCAACAGAACACTATGCAAAATGACATGTCACATTAGAGGAGCACTTTGTTTTCAGCTGAGGATTCAAAGTGTTGAAGGCAGCACATTTGGAACAAAACTCCTGGACTGAAACCTTGAGAGCTTCACAAATCACATTTTCTTTGCAAGCCAACACAGCATTTTTTTTCTAATTACCAAGCTGCTGATTTTAATGTAAGAGTGGACCCTGTCAATAGGCTGGGATTAATGTTGTGGAGAGGCTGTAAGTACCCAACAGGAAATAACATTCCCTCTGATAAAATCATTTTTATTACTTGTACCTGCACTTTTTGGTTCTAATAGGAAATCCCTGGCCCAGGAGAGTTTCTAAGCGCTTGGGGAGGTGTTATGTATTTATCTATGGCTTATTCGTTATTATAATTACAGTCGCTGTCTGGAACTGAAACATCATGTGCAGTGGTTTTTTTTCCCTCTCTTATCTACAGCCAGATTTGCTGAACTTCTTGAACCTTGTGTGAAACCTTCTAATCCTATTTTGTGTTGCTACCCAGCTGTGAGCCATTGCATCTCTGGAGTATGTGCATATGTTCTATGTTTGTGTCTTACCATGTCTTTTCTGCTGACTTCTGTACACTGGAGACCATAGGGATACCAGTGCAGTTCCTTGTGTGGCTCACAAAACATAAAGAAAAGAAGGTGCTATGAATAGGGAGTTATGTGACATGGGATCGTCTGATGTTAAAATCTTTGATGTCTGGACACTTGTTATTAAAGACATATCAACATTTCTAACTGTAGCCACAAAAAGTTCAAACTGTTTTGGTAGAAAGATATTTATAAGAATGTTGACTAAGTATTAGAACATGATTTCGTTGTCTTTTTACAATAAGTATGACATTCAAACTACCTAAAATCTAAAATAACATGGGTTTATATGAAGTCTTCGTGTTAGTCCATCAGATCCCTTGTTTAATCTCCACATTTTCTTTTTGTTGGCACAACTGAATAACGTGGTGCAGATTTTGCAGGCACACGTGTAACCCAACTACCTGACCATGTTGTGAGCAATGGCTGGAAAAAGACAATTCCAGTTTTTGAAGATGGGTACAGGCAGCCACATGGTCAAATGCATGCATACATGGTTCCTATAAACTGATCATGTGAAATGAGAATTCAGGGATTTTATATTGCTACAGATCCAGCTGGTTACAGCTGTAATCAGAGCTTAAGGCTTTCCATATTTTATCCTCTAGGTATAATTTTACATGTTCACATCTGTAAAAGGCTGCTAACCCTTATTAAGCAGTTAGTAATCCATTTAAAATGCATATAAAATACACTTGCAATATAAAAAGTGACCAGATGAATTTTTTCTTCCACTGTTTAACATCATTTTTTTAACATTTTGTCCTGGTATCGGCTTGGATAGAGTTAATTTTCTTTCTAGTAGCTGGTATAGTGCTGTGTGTTGGATTTAATATGAGAATAATGTTGATAACACACTGATGTTTTCGTTGTTGCTAAGCAGTGCTTACAAAGTCAAGGACTTTGCAGCATCCCATGTTCTGCCAGGTGCACAGGAAGTTGGGAGGGAGCATAGCCAGGACAGCTGACCCAAACTGGCCAAAGGGGTATTCCATACCATATGATGTCATGCTCAGTAGATAAGCTGGAGGGGAGTTGGCTGGGGGGGCAGTAGGCATAACTGCTGCTTGGGGACTGGCTGGGCATCGGTCAGCGGGTGGTGAGCAATTGTATCATGCATCACTTGCTTTGTATATTCTTTTATTATTATTATTATTATTATTATTATTATTACTACTACTACTACTACTACTACTACTACTATTTTACTTTATTTTATTTCAGTTATTAAACTGCTCTTGTCTCAACCCACGAGTTTTCTCACTTTTAGTCTTCTGATTCTCTCCCCCATCCCACCGGAGGTGGGGGGAGTGAGTGAGCGGCTGTGTGGTGTTTAGTTGCTGGCTGGGGTTAAACCACAACACATTTCTAACTTCTGCATTTAGACCGTTGGAACACTGGGCATGCTTTGGCCTGGCAGCATTGCACAAGCACGTGCTTGAAAGATGACATTGGCCCTCTCTGCTAGAGGGTCAGTAGAGCGTACAGTACCACTCTCCCTTTCCTGCAGCCGAGACCAGTGCATGGAACATGATTTTTCTAAAAAACAGTCAAGTCTCACCCCCATTTACCTGGAAGAAGCAGGTTTTGGATGAGTACACTGTAACAGTGACACAACTTGTCTCTGATGCTTCAGGGCTTGGATGCAAGGGAGTAGGGAGTAGGACCCATTATGGCTACCCCATTACGTGCCAGGGAGATGTCATGGGGCAGGTGCTGCAGGTGCGGTACATCGGGGAAGGAGCCCTGCACTACGAGTCACTTTAGGGCCCTCCCCTCTTCTCCCTTCTGCCAGGTAACATCTGCTCTCACCTGAGGGCACGTTTGACCATGACATGCTGTGTGGGCAGCAAGAATGGCAGGCAGTGAGTCATTGCCACCATCTTCTTTGCAGAGAGCCGCCTGTGTGCAAACCGGGCTTGATCCTGCAAGCTTGTGATGCCTGACAGCAGTGACAGCCAAAGGTATGTGGCTGTAGGACACCTTTTACCTGCGTTCTGAGCAAATTGGAAAAACACTGTGTGGTGAACAAGTTCAGCAGATAAATATGACCCCGAGGGATGCAGCACTGATGTTTGTTCTCTGTGGACCAGGAACTTACCCCAGTGTAGAGTTAATACATTCCTGCTTTGGACAGGCGCTGAGCTGATCCCACTGACAGTGAGCAGAAGGGGTCTGAATAATTTTTATAGGAATTTATCTTTTTACTCTTCGTGACAGGAACCGGGAAAAGTCAGTTAAGAAAATGACTTCAGAATATTCTGGTGTCTACTAAAACACTTATTCATTGTACTGGCAATTTCTTCTGTCCTGGAGAAGGAATGGGTGTCATTTCTCAGGATTATACAATGCTCCATGTACTGGGGCTGAACTGCCAGCTGAGTCCCCAAGACAGGGCGGTAATTGGCTCAATGCAGGTTCTGTTCGACTCGCCTTTGTGAACACAAAGGCTGGGAGGTAGCCAAGGAAAGAAAATGTACAGCAAAACACAGCTGACATGAATGGCATAATAAACAAAAGCAGATGTGCCTCTTTACATAGTCAATGTGAGGGAGGTGGGAGCAAAATATGTTTCAACAACAGCAAAAGAAAACTGGTACCCGAACCCAGGAGGCTTTGCAGACAGAGATGCTGTCAGTGATCACAAGTGAAGTAGCATTTGCAGATCACTAGAAGATACCTACTGTGAGGAAATGACTGTTGTGGGTACCAAACCCACAGAACAGCCCAAATAAATGACACAGGCATGATGTCTGAGTTCAAGGCTTCCAGTAAAATACTGTCGGCACTTGTGCTGGAAAACCCAGAGCCCTTCACAAATCTATTAGATGGATCAAAGTTCATTACTACCCTGACACGTACTGTGTACTCTCCTGGATGCAGTCCAGCTTTTTGGACACACACCAAAGGGGAACAATGTAAGAAATTAAACATGATTTAAATTCGAATGACTCTCAAGTGCAGATGATGGCACTCTTGAAATTCAAGATGCCTTGAAGTTCTAGATATGCCCGGCTTATGGGTTGCTATAATGTTGCTGTTGCTATAAAGTACTGGCCTCTGAATTTATTGGCACACAGAGTTTTCACTGCATGTCTTAGTGGTCGCAAGCGGAATGATAATGGATATTTTTGATCCCACCTGAGACAAAGGTTGCACTGAGCTAGGAGTTTTACGTACCAGTTTCACATATCACCCTCACACACCAAGAAACCAAAAACTTTACTCTCTAAAGACAGACGATGGGTGAGAAAACTGGTACGTAAGGTCACTTTCCAATGTTATTTCAGTGTCAGAGCTGAAGTTCCTAACTTAAGTTATATCTCATGTCTAAATATCCTTTGGGTTAAGTCCCTCAGTGCTGCTGGCAGCAGGGTACATTAGATAAATCAGAGTATTCAGAAGGAAGAGAATGACTTTAACCACATAAAAGGTTCTGCAACTCCTGTACTTAAATGACGATAAGAATTAATAAAATAATGGTTCTGAGATAGCATGTTCATATCTCTTAGAATTAACAGAGGAAGATGATATATTCCCATTTTATATCAAGTTATCCATGTCTTAGGAGTAAGTTTTTCCCTTCCACAGGGAAGTTGGTGAAAGTTGTGAGGGCTGTCCTTAGACTGTAAGTGTTTTGGGGTAAATAACAGGTCTTTGTTCCCATTTGCACATCATGGTCAGATACTTGGTCACAACAGGGATGCCTAAGCACTACCTCCACACAAAAGAATAAATGTTCTCTTTTCTGGGTTCCTAAAAAGATTTCTTCTTGGCTCATATGCAGAATTATGTACCCATATTTTGGTAATAAACATCTTTGAAACTACAAACTTGTGTCTACTGATTTTGTAGTGGATCATCAGGGATGCGAAGAACTATCTGTAATTGAATCATTATAATATTATTAGCAAAACTGTTCATTCACATCATGAGAAGCCCTAGATCATCGTCATTATTCATGACACATGTTTGCAGTTGAGTTGTAACTAAAACAAGAGAGAGAAATTTTTTCATTGCTACCTATCTAGAATTAAACAGTATCTTGGTATTGTAACACAGAGACAGGTTGGCAAATGAAGAGTTATGCACGAAAAATGCACATTTATATACATTCAGAATTCCGTGTGCAGTGCACACACAGAAAATTTACACTTAGGTTCTCTAAGGAGCAGGAAAAATGGTTTTACAAATTATTTTCCAGTGTTATGCTGGAAAGCCTTACAGTTATTTCATAAAAGGCCATTTTATTTCTTTGTTTGCTTATTCCTTACATTCCTTTAACACCAAATGGCATTTTTCTTTACTAATGGCACTGTAGTCCAAAAGACCAGGAACAGCAATAAGCTTATTAAAAATTAAAAAGGGCCTCTGAGGTAAAATAACAAGAGATGCTTGACTATGCTATCAAAGATTTTGGAGTTAGGTTTGGGTTTTTTTTCTCCTTAAACTAATTTTTATTCAGGGCACCTGCAATATTCAAACCAGAGGACATGAGGAATAGGTTTTCAGGCCAGAGGGAATACATTTCTTAAGAAAAGACTAGGAACTGAATGAAGAAGAAAAAAAAAAAAGAACAATTATGGTTAAAGCCTCCCTCTTTTGGGCAGTTGCTGTTGTTGCGACTAAACAACCAACACAGTGGATCACCAATGAGAATTCAGTTATTGTATAGTTGCTTAAGTTTAACTCACAAGGCTGAAAAACTCAACATGGTCAAAGAATTAAAATAAGGCCTGGGAATAAGATGTGACATCATTCATATGATTTCAGGAAAAAAATAAATTTGCATCTACAGTTTTGAGATTTATGATGCAAATGTTTACGTTTCTATTTTACCCCTGGAAAGAAAGAAGCCCCATGCATTATAAGAAGAACACTGAAGTCTGAACAGCAATCTATATACTCAGAGAATTTATTCATACCAGATAATGTTTTTGGTACCAACTTAATTCCAAAACTTATTTTAAAAAGAAGAATCAGCTCTCTAACTGGTAAAAAAAAAATACATATTACAGTCCAGAAACTTATTATTTATGAGCCCAAACACGAAAGATTGCACCTGGTGACAAAAATTTTGTTTAGCTAGTAAAAGAGCATATTGCTGTTGAATGACTGATGCAAAAGCAACCAGGGAAGCACAAATTATTTGTTTAACATAATTCTAACTTATCTGTGAGCTGAACTGCAATTTTTTTGCAATATAGTCCAAATAAATTATTTGTATTACTGTTGAACAGGTGGCAACTACCTAAAAACATACCTTGAAGTTTACAATACAGCAAGAAGACGACAAGGCGTTTGCATGAGTAAAGGTAAAATATGCCAAGAGTTATTAAAAATTTAGATATAATGGATGCACATGTCCTATTCTTAATGCTTCTAGATAAAAAAAGATTTATCTGATCATGGCAATGTTTCCTGTTTCTTTTAGTGAAGGCATAAATCTTTGCACCTGCTCATTAATATGTTCAAACTTTTTTCCCCTTTCTGCTTAAAATGTAGGTAATGTTCCCCAGAGGCTGTAATGTAATATTTAATTAAGTTATTTACTTTGATTCTGAAATTGCAAACTATCTAAATCACAACCCCCTAGTCAGTACTTAAGCAGTAAAAATTTAAATTTAATAGTCATTTTATGCATACCTTGTATACTAGGAATTAATTTCATAATTCCGTGGTGATGATGAAGATATTTAGATTATCTCTGACCAGCATCCATAAAGGTGTTTGATTTTGTTATCATGGGGACAGAAGACAAGGGGAAGTTGATCAGTGCACAGTATCATTTACTCATTCCCATTCTCTGCTCTTTGCTCCATAAAATTGTCTTCTCCTTTCAGTGACTTATCATCTGCTCTTTAGGCTTGATGAATTATTTTACTCCGATGCAAAAAAAAATTAAACATGGTGAATCAGACTTTTTACTGATAAGATATCAAAATAGCTTAATTCTAACTTAGAGTGACATCATGAAAAGAAAAAAAAGGGGGGGGGGGGGAACTTAATAGGTCTGCTAAGTCAAATTAATACAAATTGGGACCAAAACCAAAGTGGACTTATTTTAATGCATATTTATCTTATTACACTGACATACATTAAGATTGTCTGGATGCCTTAACTGTGCATTTCTATACTTTCTATTTCTTTTACATTCAACTTTAACTCTGACTTTACAGAATTTGTGCTATTTGTTTAGGGGACAACGGTAACATTACCTTTTTTTTAACCTTAAATTGTATTTTTAAATGTTGGCTTCAATTTTATTCCATTATTTTTACTTTTTGTGTGCGTGTGTTTGTCTCTGGAGGTCTACAGAGTGAATTTATTTTCAAATGTTTTGCGAATAACTGCGTTAGTCTAGCCACGGCTTGATTCAGAATTCTTAGTGCACTTGAAATATTTAAGCATGTTAAAAATAAATCTAAGTATCCCATTATAAACAGTTTCAAGATCACACAGTTTGTAACTGAGAATAGAAAAATATGATAACCTGAATAAAAGAAATACTGAGACAAAATGTGTGTAACATATTAAACTGAGTATACAACGAGAGTTTCCAGAAGGTGTTAGGCACACTGTGCATTCATGAGAGCCAATACAGGATAAATCTGTGACCTTTTCATGCATCTGTTCCTTTCCCCTTTCAAAAACCTACTGATCTTTGGGGAATAATTAAACTTAGCATATCTGGGTATGGGGAACTTTCCTTTTTCCTCCAAGAAGGAAAAAATTAAGGTTACTAAGTGGAGTTACAGGCATAGAAAACATTCCTGCCCCAGAAAAAAGGACAAAAAAAAAGAAATGGGTCAGAACCTCAACTGATGTAATTTCAGGTGATTCCACTGAAATGGCTGATACAGACATCAGTTTTAAGGTGAAAAAGCCTATTAGACCATCCTGGTCTGACCTCCTGCATAATGCAGGCCAGAAAATTCCATCTAGTAACTCCTGCTGAGTTGATAGATCTCTTGATTTACTCAAGAAGAGGATTTGGCTCTCCACTTTTTGAAAGATCAGTAGATTTTCTCCCAAGGAGGTAGAATTTCATGACATGGCTGCAGTATTTGATTCAGTATTTGATTTGAAAAAAACACTTACAATTTTGATCTATGGTGACTGTGAAGGTGTCAATAACCCATGCTGACCTCTCAAGGCATTGGTTCACTGCAAAAGTGAGAGGGCAGTGTTTCAAAGAAAATGAAAACCTTTTTGGAATCCCAGCAACAAATGTCCAGATGACAAGGTCAAATGGCAGATGTCTTTGTTATTGCATATAAAGAAAGGTCACATATGGAATGAGTTTCTGATTTTTAAGAGAATTTTAACTGGTACCTTGTGATAAGACGTCAGAAACAAGGAATAAAGAAGCAGCCTAGTCATAGAAATAGAGAGTTCACCTTATAAATGACATGAGCACTAGACATGGACAGAAAAGCAGAATGAAGAGAACAGCATTTATTTCTTGAGAGATCAGATAGCCCTCCATAAAATAATTTGTTTTCTCAGTGGTTGGATTTTCTAAGCTTGAGATCAGTCTCTTTTATTTTTCTCTGCACGCTAGAATTCATAATAAGCAGAAGGTGCCATTGGCTTCAGATAAATGTGTGCTTGATGTTTCAATAGACATAATAAATGTGGTTGGCTTAAAAATGGAATATTTGTGGTGGTGGAAGTCAAAATCATTGATTCACTTCAGTGAAGTGATAGAGGAAGGAGAGGTTAGTTTGCAAATGAGAAACCTGCTTATTCAAATTATCTTAGTTCTGTTACCTTGGTGAAATAACTCTGAACCAACTGAAGTAATTATAGCTAATTTTAAGAAAAGTAGACTTAGATTTTTGAAATTATAATAATTGGAAATAATGTTACAATGCTCTTGAAGGGCAGGTTGGACAGAAGAAGCCAATGGCAAGAACAGATGACCTAGATTTTAGTAGAAGCTGGGCACTTCTGAATAGTCCATTAGGGGCCAAAGCCTATGACGCAGCTCCTGCAAGCAGAGTTGCCAAATGTTCTGACAAAATAAGAGACAATTCTGATTTTTTTGTAAAATCCCCAGTATCCCAGTAAAAGAGTATAGGTTCCCATTTTTGCTGTAAGTCAACCGTAACACACCTAGCCATTTTAACCCAGCACACTGAAACCAATCCATAGGTTATTCAGGGACCACGTGGGAACCTCTCCCGCTGCTGCCCGTGCCAGCTGGCTGTGTCACAGGGAGACGCTGCTGGGGCAGTAATACATCTGGAGCAGTTTAAAGCCAAAAGGAACACTGTCAGCCCCAACAGTACTCCTCAGTGTATTTGAAATTGAATCCACATCTCCCAGCACCTAGAAGAACGCCCTAACCATCCAGCTATTGGACTAGGGCAATGATATTGCTACCCGGCAGAGATAGCACTCTGGCAGACACTTCTGGCTAAAGAAAGTTTCCCTAAGAAATGATGAATTCTGCATTGTGTTCACTGAGCGAATGCAGAGAGATTTCTATTCTGTCCAATTTATTTTGGGTTTGAAGCTATTTTTGAATTCCTATGAATAATTCTTGGCTAGGAGCTTTTTCATAAGCAACTTACTTATTGCAAGGCCTGAAAAAGCAGTGGGACAGATTCTCCACTTGTCGAAGTCAGCTTTGGTCCATAGTCCATGGGTAACATGGAACTGTGCTGATCTAGTTTAGCTCAGAATTTAGCCTAACATTTTGATAGGCCACGACAAGTCAAATATCTAATTCTGATGACTCACTGAATAAGCAGACCCCTTAGAATTACGGGGAGCAGGATAAACCCCCCATAATCCAAGAGCAAGCAGTTAATGACCTGCTACGCCACCTGGACACTCACAGGTCTATGGGGCCGGATGGGATTCACCCGAGGGTACTGAGGGAACTGGCGGAGGAGTTTGCCGAGCCGCTCTCCACCATTTACCAGCAGTCCTGGTTAACTGGGGAGGTCCCGGACGACTGGAGGCTTGCCAATGTGACACCCATCTACAAGAAGGGCCAGAAGGAGAATCCGGGGAACTACAGACCGGTCAGCCTGACCTCGGTGCTGGGGAAGATTATGGAGCGGTTGTTTTGAGAGCGCTTGTAAGCCATGTGCAGGACAACCAGGGGATCAGGCCCAGCCAGCACGGGTTCATGGAAGGCAGGTCCTGTTTGACCAACCTGATTTCCTTCTATGAGCAGGTGACCCGCCTCGTGGATGAGGGAAAGGCTGTGGATGTGGTCTGCCTGGACTTCAGTAAAGCCTTTGACACTGTCTCCCACAGCATTCTCCTAGAGAAGCTGGCGGCTCACGGCCTAGACAGGTGCACTCTTCGCTGGGTAAAAAACTGGCTGGACAGCCGAGCCCAGAGAGCTGTGGTGAACGGAGTTAAATCCAGTTGGCGGCCGGTCACGAGCGGTGTTCCCCAGGGCTCAGTGCTGGGGCCGGTCCTGTTCAATATCTTTATCAATGATCTGGACGAGGGGATCGAGTGCTCCCTCAGTAAGTTTGCAGATGACACCAAGCTGGGCGGGAGTGTTGATCTGCTGGAGGGTAGGAAGGCTCTGCAGAGGGACCTGGACAGGCTGGATCGATGGGCTGAGACCAACTGTATGAGGTTCAACAAGGCCAAGTGCCGGGTCCTGCACTTTGGCCACAACAACCCCAGGCAACGCTACAGGCTTGGGGAAGAGTGGCTGGAAAGCTGCCCAGAGGAAAAGGACCTGGGGGTGCTGGTCGACAGCCGGCTGAACATGAGCCGGCAGTGTGCCCAGGTGGCCAAGAAGGCCAACGGCATCCTGGCCTGTATCAGAACTAGTGTGGCCAGCAGGAGCAGGGAGGTGATCGTGCCCCTGTACTCGGCACTGGTGAGGCCGCACCTCGAATCCTGTGTTCAGTTTTGGGCCCCTCACTACAAGAAGGACATGGAGGTGCTGGAGCGTGTCCAGAGGAGGGCAACGAAGCTGATGAAGGGCCTGGAGCACAAGTCTTATGAGGAGCGGCTGAGGGAGCTGGGCCTCTTTAGCCTGGAGAAAAGAAGGCTGAGGGGAGACCTCATCGCGCTCTACAACTACCTAAAGGACGTTGTAGCGAGGTGGGTGTTGGTCTCTTCTCCCAAGTAACAAGCGATAGGACGAGAGGAAATGGCCTCAAGTTGTGCCAAGGGAGGTTTAGATTGGACATTAGGAGAAATTTCTTTACTGAAAGAGTGGTCAGGCCTTGGAACAGGCTGCCCAGGGAAGTGGTGGAGTCACCATCCCTGGAGGTATTTAAAAGACGTGTAGATGAGGCGCTTAGGGACATGGTTAAGCGGGCATGGTGGTGTTGAGTTGATGGTTGGACTCGATGATCTTAGAGGTCTTTTCCAACCTTAATGATTCTATGATTCTATGATTCTATGAATGAGACCTCAGATGTAAAATATTACCTGGATGTTCATTTGCCTGCAATATCCAGCTACATCTATTTAGGTATGACAGTAATCCTAAAAGGGATGCACAGATACTGATGTGATTTCATTTAAAATGTTGATATATCTAATTACTGAATTTGCTGCTTTCATATCTGATCAGACTGTATTAGCAAAGGCTGGGCAAATAGGTAAAATCCCTCTGTGCAAGATTATTCAAAACACAGAGCAGAGGAAGGAACCTTTACCTAATTAGATTTTCCTTTTTTGTCCAGTATTTCAATAATGCTGAGAAATAAGTAATTTCTGTAATGGAGGGTGCAAAGAGCTCACTAGCCATCATCCTGGGCAGGAAGAAGCTTTGAAAAACAAAAGTAAATATCCTTGGGGCAGCCACAATCTGCTGCCACGTACCACAGTCTCCTGCCTCGCTTTGCATGCAGTGGGGATGTACTGCTGTGTGCCCACAATTGATTATATTCACACTGCAAAGGACCACTAAGTCACTGTAATTACAGGGCTGCTTTATATGCTGTGCTTATAGCTGTGTTTATAGCTGTAATGCTGCTCGCAAAGGGGTGACAGAAAAAGCTGGATTGTGGTGGACAGCATCTCCCCTACTCGCGTCTATGCCAAGGAAATGGCACTAATGGAAAAGGTGTTACTTGCACCAGTAAATGCACCCCAGTGAGCCTGTGTGCTCTGCTGGGCTGGCTTTGGACAGTTATCATAGTGAAACGGAGCAGGTTTTATCCCAGCTCCTCATTGTCTTTGACAAAATCCCATTTGGACATCACGAAATTGGCCTGGCAGCCCCTGTCCCTGGTTTCAGGTCGGTCAGCAGGGCTGATGCTCACGCCTCCCGCTGCCTCCACGCACAGGGCAGTCCCCGGGGCGCGGGCTGACGGGGGCCACCGGCACGTCACCGGGCTGCCAGCACCGCTGACGGGGAAGTTCACTGCAGCAGAGGCACAGTGGAGAGATCGAACCACCACTTTAATCCCTCTTAAGCACAGCTGACCTTTTGTAGCCCAGCGGAAGGAAGAGTTAGTAATGCAGAGACTTCATACGGTTCTGTAAACAGGGGAAGAGTAATACAAAATAAAGAATAACACGGCATAAGCTCTTTTTCATTCCTGCAATGCCTGGCACTGGATTTGTGGGTGCAAGTCTCTCTTTTCCCCCACCTCTTTGGTCTCTTGCACTACACCTATCTGAGCTCTGGGTTGGGTGCTGGTCACCCACTTTTTGCACCAGGTCTGAAGTTCTGTGGCTGCGTCCCCTCGGTGTCACCTGCACCAGCAGCTTTTGTGCAGTTGTCCCCGCGTGCTGGCCCTGATTTGTCTCAGGACTAATTGCCTGATGGACGTGACCATACTTTTACTCATTTTTTCCTTTTTTTTTTTTTTTAGCAATAGTGCCTGGGGTGGTTGGGATAGATAAACACACGTAAAAATTTCCTTTTCTCATAACTGCCTCTTGAAAAAAACTGAAGCACAAGTAAAAAGCACATCCTTAACCTGATGCTTTGTGAAGTCAGTTTTGTGAAAGGCAAGCTGTCAGGTCTTTAACTGGATATCCTGATGGCAGGAGGCACAGGGATGACATTTAATGCTGTCATCCCACAGACCTAAGGTGTGTGAGAATTTTATTAGGATTTTCTTTAATGACTTCAAGAATGCTTATTCTTTCCTTGTCAGCCCATCACAGTTGAGGGCCCACTTATGATATTCTAGCACTGCTTCTGCATTAACGCTTTGAGTTGCTAGTTCCCAGTTTTCCGAAGCAGATACAGGGCAGAAACTTTCCATTTGTCCCCAAATCTCCCTTGTTTTTTCATTTAGCATTATCTTTCTTCTTCATTAAGACATAGTGGCTATAATTGTGTATTTGAACTTCCATTACCTTCATGTGTTTGTTTCCTTTCTACTGAGCTGCTGTACTAGCAGTGGGTCAGCCCAATATAGCGAAAGCCAGTCCCCATAACTGATAAAGATTACAGCAGTTTTCTGGGGAAATGGCCTCACTGTGTCTAGAAGAATTCTTCTCAGATATATTCCTTGCTCTCATAAGAACCAGCATCTTATATTGCCTACCAAGTGTAAGGACAAACTAAATTAATCTAAGAAAAAACCTCACATTTATTCTTAGTTCACTAAATTTAAGAACATGGCACTAAATATTGGAAATCTGTCTTTTCTTCTTTAAAAAAAGAAAATCTCCTAGCACTACTCTGAAACATACTGTATAGAAAACTATTTTCTCACTTGATAATGAGTCTTATCACTTAAAAGTCAGGTCATGAGTTTTAGATTTAAGTGCCCACCTTCAAACAGCTAAATAAAAGTGTCTTGGTTTTCAGGGATGCTCACCAAAAATTTCTCTGTTGATTTAATTAGGCATTATGGTAATTAACTCTGAATAATTCAAGTCTACCTCAATTTGGGTGTATAATGGTGCCTAGCTCTAGGCGTCCACAGAATAAAAAATTTATGTTAGCTTTAAAAACTTTGTAAAAAAGTCAGAGTAACAGTTTTGGCCAATCCCCCTTATCCACATTTCCAGTGAGCATTTAAGATGGTCTGAAGGTTAACCACTACTAGGAAGAAGGAGACCTAGGGGAGCAATGCTGCACCGGCAAGGTGATAAACTACTGGCAGTATAATCAGACTGTTACAGCACAAAATTGAGAATGTGGAAATACAAGTTCTAATCTTGACTTGATGTGTGGCTTTGGCAAAGTAATTTCAGTCCCTCCTTTCAGTTTACTAGCTAATAAACAGAGAACAGTAAGTTATTCTGAGGATGCTGTGATATCTAATTAATTTTACTCAAGCAAGCATTTTGAAAACTGACCATACTAAGCACAATTTTGTACTACTACTAGCAGAAGTAAAAGAGAAATCAATTAGGTGTGAGATGTGTCTTGGGAGACACAGGTGGAGCACCTGTATTCTTCTGCAGGCTTCTGGTACACAAGTCTTTCTGCTCCAAGCTTTCGAGTATGTTCAGGCTCTTAGATATAACCAGTTTCAACTGAAATTCACCAACTTGACACCTTTGTGGATCTAAGTATCCACTTCAAAATGAAATAAAAGTTCCTTCATATGTTCCTCATAGTGTTGCTGTGACACATTAAAACCTTAGGGATTTTCTAACACAAGAAACTATGTCTGTACACTCTCCAGCCTCTATATCTGTTTTTGAATATTCAAAAGATTCAGCTTTGGTTTTTTGTGAGCTTTGTTAGCCTCTATGGAACAGCAGAACAAGTCTGCTATCTGTAACATGCAAAAGGACAGGACAGTTAACATCGTAGTTGTAAATTAAATGTTTAAATTAGATACCTCGGCTTCAGAACCAATGCTGAGAAAAAGAAGCGGAATTTCTCACTTATTATTCTTTCAGCATCTCTGTTTGAAGGTTTGCATTTTGGAGACTATCAGGACATCACAAAGGTCATCAGCTTCATTATAACTAAAGCAGAGATTCTGTAAGATGAACAAGAAATCCACTCGAACTGTGGATTTTCTAAATCTATAGAAAACAGATTTTAAGCATTTTCTGTTTGAGATATGATCTTCACAGTTTTTTGCAAGATTTTTTTTCTGTATTCATTGTCATATCCTCATGATTACCTGTTTTTGCCTAATCTGCCCATTAAACTATGTATCCTGCCCAAGGTCTTTTAGACAGCCCTCTGGTCACTCAAAAGGCAAGCATCTTCTTGTGTTTCCAAAATCACATAATGGTTATTTTCCTATTGTGACTACACTTCAGTGAAATAATTTTAGTTTTAGGGATGATTCTAGTGGTATAATACTCTTCAAACAATTTACAGACTTGAAATATAGGAAATAAATTCTGACAGCCTCATATGTGAGGCACAGGCTAGTATAAATGATCACCATATTCTTGGGGGTGGAGGTGCTGAATATAGAAGTGTGTTAATTGGCTAAGTCAAACCTATGGTTATTGCTACACTGATGGCTTATCTCCAACAGTATTCGCTCATCATTAGAAAGTTAAAGCATATTTTGAGCATGACATTTAAAAAGCCAGTGGTGTTAAACTAGACCTCCAGGTAGCAGAAGGAGCATTAAAGTCTTATAGAAGATGCAGATTTAAACCTGTGTCACAGACAAAAACAGACAGATTTTGTTTTGAGATAACTTTTTTGAAAATGACAGGGGAATAATTTAATTAAATTAAGCACTTGCTTAAATTTGGACCAACTGTTTAAATGATGGGGAAAAATTCATAGTTAACTGATATCATCTATAGTAATCTCTGAGTTTGATTTCAAGCTGAGTTTAAATAGGAATGTTAAAATAGAGGAAGAGGGCAGTTCTGTAGATATTTCAGCTGTATCAAAACAAAAAAATAGAATTCATGTGAAAATGTTTATTTGCATGCCAGCCTTGCTATTTGATATTAGAGATTTGGATCATTCAGGTACACATAGAAATGTATAGTTATTTACTTTTGTCCAAGTCTTTTGATAGCCATGATATTTGCAATAGTACTTTCTGACTGTTTATTTTTACTACATTTCAGTTTTTAAAAATTTCAGAACCATATCAATAATTTGTCTGCATTTTAGCAATGTTGAGTCTCAGACTACAGGGTCTGGAGCACCCTCTCCTCTCATGGTCTAGTCTTCAAAACAGACAGAAATGAAGCACTACAAAAAGCGGTATTGTCCTGGCGAAAATTAATGGACGACTGTAACACAGCCAGTTGTCTTTGTCAAGAAGTGTGTGCCCTGGAAACACTCTATCCTACTAAGTTGCAGCATGTAAAGATGACAAGCTCCATCCAGTGTGACCTCTTCTGTTGTGCTTCATTCGCATAAGGTTCTTCTAGCCCTAGTATGCTCTTTTTATATCCTCTGCTCAAACGTACATCCTCAAATTAAATATGCCAGGCATTTTTAGTCTCATCTTCAAAGGAAGGTTCTCTGTTCTACTTTTGAATAAAGTTTTGAGACACAAACTCACCATTACTGCAATGGTGCGTCCCAGCACCCCATGCTCCCTACTGTTCGTTCTCACTTCATTTTGCCCCTTTCAACTTCCAGGCATCGGATTCTGTTATCCTTGAGACATTAAACAGATATTTAACTTGTGGTATTTTCTCTGTTTACACTGTGATCAAGTCACCTTTCAATAAACCAGCCTCCAACCTTGTTACACATGGAATTTTTTGCAGGCATTTGGGCCACTGCTTTGTGGGTATTTCTTGCATACACTCCAGCTTTTAGACATGCTTCAAATAATACAGACTCTCAGAATTTAAAAATATTTCAGTATTAATTCATCCAATGCTGTAGGCAGAGATAATTCACCTCCATACACTCCTCTACCCTGTTCATATACTAGAAGATCATGTTTAGTCTTTTTTGTTGTTGCTACAGAACATATTTGGAAACGGATATTGAATTGCTCACTCACCACGACCCCTAGCACTTTCTCAGAGTCACCATCATTGGAGGAGACATTTTTCCACTTTTTCTATCAAATGCCAGAATTTCTGTCCTAAGTACATAGTTTCAGATTTAATTGTATTAAAGCATATTTTATTTGAATGGAGCAAGTAACCCAAATCTCTGCATGTAATTAGCTTACTATCATTTAGTATTCTGCAATTAATCAATGGTTGAGTTTATATTTATGGTATTCAGATGATCTATGAAAATGTTCAATAGTTTAGACAGGCTGTCGATTCCCAGTGTCAAACCCTAGCAACATCCCCAAATTCACTATTGATAGACTTTTAAAATTTATTAGGTACCTGACTTTTATCCATTGTAACATATACCTTATTTATATTGTGTAGGAGCATTAAATACATTCCTTCTAAGTACAGATAATTTCATCAGAAAGAACCATTCTGCTGAAAGAACAAAATCAGATTTTTTTAACAAGACTTATTTTGACTCCTTTCATTTAGCTCTGTCTCAGCTGACACTGCAAGAGGAGAGTGTTCTCTGGATGTTGCTAACAAAAGTAATTTTTACCACTGCTGCTTCTTATTTGTGGCTTGGACACAGTAAAAGTTAGTTAGCTCCGTCCATCACTGCATAGAGAATCCAGTCTCCAGGCAGCTCTTAACAGAATGGTACGACCTCACATTGAAACAAGAACCTAGGCATAAATGTCTGCTTTCTGCCTCTAAAATGCTAATATCGGTGTCCAGATGGAATCCAGGCATCTTATTAAGGAGACCGTTTTCAAACACTGGGCTCCAAAACCTAATTTTAAACATGAAAAATTTGCATTAATCCTCCCATACTATATTAGCATAACTGCAATTCATTTGTGGTCTCACTGTATTGATCTTTGTGCCAAAACTTTACTCAAGCAAAGAACAGGTTCATTTACAGCTGCAGCTCTCTCCCCTGCCGCTTCACAACAATGTTAAAACAGTCTTTATGCCACCCTCCTTGCGTATGTTTTTCAGGTGGCTGCTAATCACCTTTTAGCTCTGAAGCAACATGGCAGGAAAAGAAAGGTCACTGGAAGGTTTTCTCTTTCTTTTTTTTTTTTTTTTAAGACCTTGCCACCAGTGACTTTAATGCAAAGCTAAGATTTAGAATTTTATTGCACTTTTTGTGACAGAGGTAAGAATTTTCAGGTTTTGGAGTCAAATCCCTCTCCCTCCTCCTCCTCCATCCATCCCCTTCAAATGAAAGCTTTAGGTATTTGAAATTGCAATCCAGCCTCCACCCATCAGCCAGTCACCTTGCATTTAGATGTGTGGCACAGCTCTTTTATGGTCAGATAGGGTGATCTGTCTGCCTCCTACCTCTCTCCTTCCAAAGAACATCATTCTGGTTTTGATGGTATCACACATGTTTTATCTCAGTGGTCCCAGCGTACCAAGTTATCCAGCTCAGTTTACATCACTATCTTACCACCATTACTTAGGGCACCATGAGGGCCAGCTCATCAGCAGTGTTCCCACATTGGACTGCTCAGCCAATCTGGATTCCAAGCCTGTCTCCTTGGCAATGCAAACCCAGGGGACGAAAATCACCAGCATAGAATGAGATGTGAATGGGTACCTAGACCTGTCCTGTTGAAAGTGCTATGAAGACTTTAGAGTCTGTGGAGCAAGAAGAAAAAATCAACTTAAGGACATGAAGCTGTTGCCTGATTGTTAGGGGATCCTAACAGAGAGGGAGCAAATTATAAAAGTCAGTCCCATAGGGACTTTGCTGTCAAACTGAGATTAGTGCCACCAGAACTTTTCCTAAAGTGCAACACTTTCCCAGTTCATTGCAAAAAAAGAGTCATTGAATGAATCAGGTTGGGTGGAAGCCCTGAAGGTTCTCTGGGCCAACCCCATGCTCAGAAAAGGGCTGACTTCAGATGTAGATTGCTCCCCCAGTTTGGTATCACACACCAGCTTGCTTAGGCTGCCATCTGTCCCATCATCCCACTCATTAATGAAGACGTTAAACAATCTCAGGCCCAGTACCAAGCCCTGAGAAGCAGCAATGGAGGAGAAAGCAGAAGTTTGCCTTCCCCCGTTGGCTGTCTTCAGTAGAGGACTCACCAGGACTACAGGAGACCTCCATCCAAAGCTTTTCTCCAAGTGAGAGATGCTAAACCTGTAGTGTGAGATCCAGCTTCTTTAAACTGCATAAAAACAACCTCTTTTCTTGAGGATTAGAGCATTCATGGTGAATTACTGAACTAGAGCAAAGACAGAAACCTGAAAGCTTTTCCTATCTTGTGGCTAAAGTGTAGGAAATAGTAATGAAAGTAATTTGAGGTATACGGTATATATTAAGCATACAAGAGGCCTACTCATTTGCAAGTTTAATCCAAAGATAAATGACATATTTTGTTCTCATAAAATTAATTTTGATAAGCAGCTATATTTTCCTAATACTGATTCCATTAGTACTAATATTTATGTAATACTTTGAGATCCATGGGTAGAACAAAAAATTGTTATTGTGGTCTTAAAATCCAATTTTCAGAAAAGCCTGTTCCTCTGAAATCAGAATTATTAGGTCTGTGAAATAAGCAGAAATAATTTTCATCTTGATTTCCTGAGTAGTTCCATAGAAATCAATCTCTGCAACTACGTGCATGCTTAAGAAAAGAAACACCCTAGTGCTCTGCTGAAGAGAATCTAAATTACCGATAAGAACAGTTTAGATGCTCAGCGTACTAATGCAGCACTAAATCCAGTACAGTTCACTCCAGGGGAAGAAAGCCTTTCCTAGCTATCACAAAAATTATACATATCCACTGGGAGATAAGTTGTGGTCCTGACTTGATCTAAAACAAATATTCATTATTTTATGTTAGGTCTTATAATAAATGAGCCTTCAGTGGAAAAGTATCTTCAAAAAATATAACCCATGACTATAGATTTCTTCAGGCATCATGCTCTAGTTCAGGTATAGAAGCAGCTATGCTAAATAAACCCTTTTCTTTAGAATTTGTGTGTATGTGTACATGCGTTCACCCACACATTTTATGCTTTTTTAAGAACACAACTTTAAGTGAATCTTTTAACTCCAACTTAGGTTTCAAACTTCTACAACAGCTTTTTTGATAATAAGCTTTACAAAAAAAGGTATTAATATCAGTAATTTAAGATTCAAAGCACTAACAATACTGTATTCAGTTTAGGTTTCTAACCTAGTCCACCTGCATAGCAGAGACATCTGCTCTGGCCAAGGAAATGTATTACAACCTCTCCTGGAAATACCATGCTGTGATAACTCCTGCTGGAAGACTCTTGTGAAGACCTCCCTGCACACTGCACCATGGGATGTGAGGCATGAATCTACATCTGGATTACTGCCAAAGCCAGATCAGGAGAAACACATATCTTCACAGTGCTGGAAGACTTCTTCAGCAATACCCACTTTGTCTACTTTTAAAGCATCTTGCCATCTACACTCTCTCCAGAGTCAATGGGGAGAAAGGTGCAATTAGTCTATTTTAGGTATTTACCTTAGGATAAGATGACTCATGCACTAGAGGCACCCATTTCTCTGCATTGCTTATAATGGCTACCTAGTAATAAGCTCAGATGCAAACATCTACATCACACGTCCAACATTAATTGAAATGGATTTTACCCTATCTGTGCCTGTGAGCCTTGCAGGGAAATAGGCCATAGGAAGCTTCCTTATAAAATAGAGTTAGTTCATGAAACCCAGGCCTAATGGAGCTCATCTCTGTGTGGGGAATCAGAGGAATCAAGGTTACAGCCCAACAACCCAGAAAAAGTATTTCTGCTGGTTACATATATAAGCTTGGCATTCCCTTGTAGTTTGGTTCTCAGCATCCCACAAGGTACAGTACGAGTAGGTTGAGTAAAAAGGATCCGTAACTGCTACAGTATCCTATTATAACATCACTGTCAGGCCAACATTTGGCTTTCTACGGTCCAGCCTCAAAAAAGAGTCTGGCATCACTGAAAGCAGCTGAGCAATGTTTGGGGAAATATGGAGCTGCACCGTATACATTCCAGCTGCCTGTGATGAAAAAGAGCCTGTAATAAAACTGAGTTTGACAGTCAGACAGTTTCCTGGTTGATGTGATCGTACTAAATATGAAGAAAGAGACTAGCAAACCAGTTAAAAGGGTCGCAAAGGTTAAACACAGAGAAAGAGACAGTGAGAAATGTATCCCAGCTGTGTACCTTTTGCATTATAATCAGAATGGTTTTAGAGGAAATGAACCCACCAGAATAAAAAAACTAAGCAAGGAATATTCAGAAACACATTTATACTGTTGGACAAAAACCACTGTTCCTGGGTTTTAAGTTCTTTTTGTACGTTTGTCCTGGTTTCGGCTGGGATAGGGTTAAATTTCTTCCTAGTGCTGTGTTTTGGATTTAGTATGAGGAGAATGTTGATAACACACTGATGTTTTCAGTTGTTGCTAAGTGCCCTCCTAGTCCAAGGACAGCTCCCGTGCCTGCTGACTGAGCTAGGTACACAAGATGGGAGGGAACATAATCAGGACAGCCAGCCCAGCTGGCTAATGGGGTATTCCATACCATGTGACGTCATGCTCAGTATATGAAGGGTAGGCGTGATCCAGGAAGTACCGATCGCTACTTGGTTATCGGTCAGCGCGGGTGGTGAGCAATTGCATTGTGCATCACTCATTTTGTATATTCTATCATTATCATTATTATTTTCCCTTTTTCTCCCTGTTCTATTAAACTGTCTTTATCTCAACCCACGAGTTTTTCTCACTCTTACCCTTCTGATTCTCTCCCCGTCCCGCTAGGGGTGGGGGGAGTGAGTGAGCGGCTGCGTGGTATTTGGCTGCTGCCAGGTTAAACCACGACAATGTTCATCTCCCCAAATCACTACACAGATCAAAATTTCAAATAAACTAAAAGCCCACTTGTTCCAAAATATTTTGGTTGGGTTTGATTTCACCTTGACTACTCTTTGTTAATGTTGCTTAATTATTACAATGAATTTAAATTTTGAAAGAAAATATTTGCATCCCTCAAAATGGAATATCATACAGAAAAAAAAAAGATTTAAGCCATCTGGAACATGGATAACTTTTCTAGAATAGTTCTGACCTCTTCCAACAAAACAGTTTTGGTTTTACCAGAATGATTAGAAGCTTGTTTATCAGAAAATTCCTTCAGTTCTGCCAATCTCTATCCATTTTGGGATAGAGACCAAAAAGGAGCCTAGTTTTCTTCATACTTCTACTCTCTTGGCCAGGAATAGCTGCAACATCATTGTGGGGACAGACCAGTACACAAGAGACCTAGGTGGAGAACGTTTCTTTTGATATAGTTTCTACAATACACAAGAGGATGCTCAGCAGCTGTCTGTTATGTGGAGGAGGATATTAACTATTCTCTGTGTGTTCCAGTCCCTTGCTCACAGATGTGCACACATCCACACTCACAGATCTTGCCTTGGCTCACAAACCTAATGACCTGTTCCCTGTAAAGATAGATTGTGCTGGGTTTGGCTGGGACAGAGTTAATTTTCTTCATAGTAGCTAGCACAGGGCTATGTTTTGTGCTGAAAACAGTGTTGATAACACAGGGATGGTTTCGTTACTGCTGAGCAGGGCTTACACAGAGCCAAGGCCTTTTCTGCTTCTCACCCCACCCCACCAGTGAGTAGGCTGGGGGTTGGGAGTTGGGAGGGGACACGGCTGGGACAGCTGACCCCAACTGACCAAAGGGATATTCCATACCATATGACGTCATGCTCAGCACATAAAGCTGGGGGAAGAAGAAAAAAGGGGGGGACATTCGGAGTGATGGCGTTTGTCTTCCCAAGTAACCGTTAGGTGTGATGGAGCTCTGCTTTCCTGGAGATGGCTGAACACCTGCCTGCGATGGGAAGGAGTGAAGGAATTCCTTGTTTTGCTTTGCTTGTGTGAGCGGCTTTTGCTTTCCCTATTGAACTGTCTTTATCTCAACCTATGAGTTTTTTACTCTTCTGATTCTCTCCCCCAGAGAGGAGAGCGGAGTGAGCGAGCGGCTGGGTGGGGCTTAGTTGCCGGCTGGGGTTAAACCACGACATAGATGCAGGTGGTAGCACAGTCTAGGCTGCACCTTAGCCATCAGCAACAGTTAAAGCATCTGTCTTTTCCTTGATACCTTGGGACTGCCCTCTCATGCAGACAGTGTGAAAGAGGTAATTTTTCTCATGATAGTCTTAAAAAACTGTGGCTTCTCTATCAGATGGAAAACCACTCAAGGAAAGAAAGACTAAAAATTAAGATCATTATGCTACACCTTTTATGGAAAGTCTAGGAGAATGATTCAGTGAAGGCTGTGAATTTAAGGGTATGATTCTTTCAATCAAAATAAAGGGATTCAGCAGGCCATCATCTCAGATTCTCTTTTTAAAGCTTCACAACTGCCTTTAAAACTTAAGGATCAAAAGCAACTGTATTATCTTTGTGTTAAAGAAAAGTAAAGCAATTTAGTCTTTGATGTTTAATCTTGTGCTTTCTTTCCGCCTGCCTGTGGGCACGATCCTGTAAGCTGTGAAGAGCCTCCCAAGCTGCCTGCAGCACTTAACAGGACTGGGCCAGCTCATATCTCTCCTTCTTGAAGTCGGAGCATGGAAGTCCTCTTCATCAGTTTTGTGGTGCAGGTGCTAGACAGGCACTCCAAAGATCCAAAGTCATGTCCTGTGGATACTTATGACGCTTATGACAATGTCACTCCTTATGACCTGAGTTCCCAATCTTAAGGGTGGGGTTTCATTATTCAGTTATTTAAAATGCAAACTCTTCAAAGCAGAGACTGCACTGCACAGGAACTTCTCTGCTGGTCTAAGCCAGTCTCCTTTCTCTCTCCCTTTTTCAAGAAATGCAGTTCTTGCAAATAACCTTTTTACCTTTCCTTAACAATATGAACATAGAGATTAAAGATACACAGGTTGCTTGTTCCTTTTTTTGTGTGTGTGACTCATTTTACTTCAAATTAAAGAGCACCTAGATATAAAATAATTCTTCAAGGCCCAACCTAAACACACAAAACTTCAGAGTGTATATATGCTTTTATGTTAGTATATATAGAATTCCAATAAATACATACTGAACAAAAGTAGAATTTGATCCCATCTCCTGACTGACAACACCCTGTCAGGCAAGGACACATCTGTGGGCTTGTTAATGTGATTTCACTTTCCTACATACTTTGACAGGTTAAAAAAAACAGGCTTCTATAATATATATGCACATCAAGATGCACTCGATTTATTCACAATTCTCCTCTTGCATTCATGGAAAATTATGTTCAGTTACCGTATTGACTTAAGGCAACTTATAAGAAATTGAGGAATTTGTTCTGAATTACTGTCTTTTCCCAGTTGTATTCTTTCACCCATGGAAGACACAGCACTCTTAATATCTGCCTGAAATTGCCCTATCCCCATTACAAGCAAAGCTGAAGAAGATCGTGCTGAAGATATTTCACTGTCATAAGAGCAAGATCCCGTTGGAGGAATGGACAAATCACTCTGATTCATTTACAGCAAATTGGGGCTTTTCTGCAACAGAAGTCAGTCTTTTTTATTCTTCATAACACAAAGTAAATTTATTTTAGCTGTGTGTAATGTTAGCCAAAAAGTTCATACAAAAAGCAGAAAAAAAATCTGTTTCTCGAGGTGATGGGTTTATTAAAGACTGATCCCACCACTCTTGCCCAGCATCACCATAGGTGTGGGGGTTTTTTCCCCTAGAAACATCATCATTCCCACAGTGGTTCACGTTTCTGTGCCAGATTCAATGGTGTTTAAACTAGTTGTTAGATAGGAAACACTTTTGAGATGAGAGAGTGTGAAAAAGCCACCTGAGAATACTTCAACTGGCTGGGGCACTCTGTTGAAATTCTGTCATATTTGTAACATAGAAACATCATGCGTGGAGACTGAATTTAAATCAGAGCTTTTAAAAAGCTTAATGGTTGCATGACTATTTAGTGTCCCTCTACTGTTATCCTTTTATTTAAGGCCTGAACTAGAAGATGAGACTATTATCTCTCTATTCAGGTCCTATATTCAAGAATCTTAGTAGAAGATCATTTAGACTGTGAATCTATGTAGGACTGAGTTAGAATAAAATGCAAGATTTCAGCTTTTTCATGCCTTAGGTATTAGACAAGAATTTTGAAGAACCAGATGTCTGATTCGGATGCATACTGTGGCCATCCAGCACCAAAAACCTTTATAGATGTACTCACAGCTGTCCTCACTTTGCCATTTTTTTTTAATTGTAATGCAGAATTTGATTAAATATTTGATTTCACATGGGGCAAAATCTGGGCTACGTAAAAAAATCAGTAGAGGTTTTGCTACAGATCTCATGAGGTTTCAGAAATTGCCAAATTTAATGATTTCCTCATTAAGAATACACTATTTTTGGTACCTTTAGAGTTTCATCTCTCAGGAGCCAGAGGGCTATGAGAGTCTCTCTTTCTGATATACATGCAATACGCACAGGTTCAGGTAAAGCTTAGAAATGTGAATACTACAGAGCTCTGAAACCAGATAAAATGAACAATAACTGTATGATCTTTCAAACAAAATACCACCACAGCCTTAAGACTTGTAAGCGGGTCTCATGACAACTCAGGTCCTGGCAATAGAGAATGCATTCAGTATGTAAAAAATATTCCATTTTATATGAAATAACTGGAAGGTTTGGATGATTTGTTTTGTTCATAAATAACCATGTTTTGATATGCCATTTGCATGAAGGTTCGTAAACAAGACCGCTAGGTGATTAAAAAAACACAGCAAAAGGCAATTTGGGGAATTTAATTTGAAGACTACTTTGCAAGTAATATTCAGCACTTTCTCACCAGCTCTACTCAGCAATCTCTAAGCAGCTTTCAAAGTCCCCACAAATCTGATGGAAGGTAGTAACTCAACAAGTGAATTGAGCTGATGCTAATCTTAAGCTTGGTGCTTTTATTGTACTTTCAGAAAGAGAATACATATCCTTTGGGGATGTTTTTCTCCATTTCTGTGGAAGCAGAACTTTTGCAGCATGAGAGAAAGACATGCTGTTAGCATGTTTATTCATTTAGGGGAAAGGTCTGCTGTCTCTAGAAACAAAGCCATCGTTCTCATACATACTGACAGAGTGTAGGCACGGCCATGGCTGGAGGTGGCTTTTCTGTTTCCCTCGGTCATGTGCTGTGTATCACTGATCTGGAATGACGGTGAGAATCTTTTTTGTTGTTTAAAAAAAAAAAAAGGAGTATCCACAAGCAAAGAGGATTTCCCAAATACTTATTTTTGTGTTAGTGAGACTATGGCAGAAGAAGCAGCTCTTAATAATATACCAATAACTTCAGTTAATTGGATTCTGAGCCCCCCTCTGTATCGAACCTTAGAAAAAAAACAGACAAAACAGCGAAAGCAGAGTCCAGCATTCCCTTTAAATTGCTTTCTCAGTTGATTGATGATGTCACAAGAGAAAAGGTCATATTCAGCAAAGTCTTCCTAACCCTATTTGTCCAGAAAAGATCCTTAATATCTTACCAGGTAGGAAAAGGAGGAGAGATCTGAACTGGACGTGGCCTTTGCAGCTTCTGGACTCTTGGAAATGTGTGGGCAGGAACAGGTACACTGAGCCTTTGCTATGTACAGACCCACAAACCGCTGGGAAAAGTTATAGGATGATCTAAATAAAATGCATGAGCACTGCTGCTGGCTAATAAAATACCAAACATGCAAACACCATTGAGACATGGCAGCATTAAATTGCAAACGCATGCTGCAGTAAAGGGTGTGCAGCCACTAATAAATATAAACTATTAATACAGCTTTTCGAAAAATAAAGCCACAAATCTTGCCAAGACTTACCATGAGTGCTGCAGAGCGTATCGGCAACTGCTCTGTTTCTGTTCAGGAAAATAATCATGACAATGACAAAAAAATTCAGCAGAAAAATGTATTGAGGTGAAATAATAATAATATTAATAATAATCTTGCTTTTCCTTTAACAAAACATATAAGATCTTTATTTGAGCTGCGGGAAATATTTTTACAGGCTTCTACCTTAAGCCTGATTTTTATTCTTTTCACAGTTCTTTCTGCATTGTCCTGCCCACATGTAGGGCCTTGAAGTAGAAATCAGGATCTTTTACTCCTGCTCTAATCATAATACATATTTTTATAAAATTTTTTAACCATTCAGTCTCAAAACACTTTGAAAAGGAAGTCTTTATCCCCAAAATGGGGCAACAAACTGCATGAAAAAACAGTTCCCCCAGTCATCACGTAGAACCCAAAGGAGGTCAGGAGCAGAGCAGTTTGCTGAGTGCCAGCGCAATTCACCCTCCAGTAGATCCCTGCTTGCAATCCTGATAATTGTGGGGCAGGGCTGGGAACCTGAGGGTTTGTGCCTGCTGATATTGAAGGCAAAGGCACCTTCTGCTTGAGGGTGATGGTTCAAGATCAGGTCTCTGGGGACGGGGTCTGTGTTGGCAGTCTTTCCACGGCGTAACATCCTGATGCTCACAAGGTCTTGGCATGGGACAAACCCAGCTCCTCTTTAGCCAGGGGACTGAGGCAACAGGGAAGGAGAAGTGGGGTGAAAACAAAGAATTGCAGTCAGATAGTACTGAACAATGGGGCTACATATTCACACAGAGCCCAGCAGTGAGTTTAATTAAATACTACACATATTTACTTACTGAAAAATCCTGTTTCATTAACATAAACAGACAGGAGATCATCAGTGCATGACAGCCCATAGGGCACTGGGGAAAATCTGTTTTGAATTTTGTACATCAATCAAGTGATTCATATACATGGTATTTGCAACTGATGGCTGCCTGAATGGAGTCTAGTGATTTTTACACCAGGGTACACCACTAAAAGCCTCTCATTAATAGATAATCAGCTTCTACTGATCAACTCCTCGGCTGCATTCCAAAGCATCTGTTTCGCCTGTTTTGTGATTTAGAGCTGCTAAGTGTGATGAAAGCAGGTTTGTGTTATTTCTTTACTCATTAACCTTATTATACTATTTCACCCTCAGCAGTGAATTTTATTTTTTTTAAAGAAAGATGATAAAAAGCGAGTGAAAAATACATTAGCCCACTAACTGGCCCATTATTTCATTATGTTTGTGCTAACAATGTAATAGCAAGAGCCATTCAAAGCAAATAATATTTTTTAAAGACAAAAAACTCACGAGAATAATTACTTTTTCAGCCAAATTGAATAGTTTATCACTAGACTTTTAGACTTCAAGCGATTTTGGTGGGATTTTTTTCCTACTAATTTTACACAATGAGATGAATGGGAAATTAGTAGGTTAAAAATGGCTTACAGGAATAACATTTTTTACTCAAGGCATGTAAAACATTTATCATTTGCCTTTCAGAATGATATTCTAAATGTTGCTTTAAGCCTTTTTTCCCACTGCATTGTAATATACTTCAAAATGCAGGGATTTTTTTAAAAGGTGCTAGCTGTGTCTGTGAACATATGGTGGTTTCCAGCTTTGTTTTACGTTACTCCACCTGAAGTTATTTATGGTCAAAACACTCCTGTAACATCTATATGCTGTTTATATATTTCAATTTGGAGGTAAAGTAGCCAAGGGCCAATCACGCCTAGATCAGATTTGCCACTAGCGTTTTCTGATGTCTTATTTTCAGGCCCTATTAAACCTGACACAATGATAGGTGGAAAGGAGAGAGAAAACTAAATAAATAAAGCGACAGCAAGCTTTGAGGGAAAAAAAGCTCTCAGACCAGTTTGCTGTAGCTTTAACTTTTTCTTTGAAAATCCTAGCTGCTAAAAACCTAACCTACAGTTGACATCCAAATTACAGCCCTAAAGGTATCCCATGCAGGGCTCTGAAAAACACTCTCTTATCCTCTCTGCCTACTCTTTTTTTCCAGGTTGCTTTAGCTCTGTGGATTAGACAGCAACCCCAAAAAGGTTATTTGCTCAAGATCTGCAGAGCTCAGTAGCAATCCAGGATCTCAAGGGTATATTCAGCCAAAGTGGATGCCGCGGTGCTGTCAGTGCTCTGGTTTGTTGGTAACCCACTGGCTAAGTGGCCCTCTTCTGACCAAGCTGTGGTCCTTGGCCCATTTCCCAGGATGTTGGCCCAAATGGCAGCTTGCCTCTCTGTGAGATGCCGTCTCCTGAATATGTTTGCTCTTGCTCTGAGGGAAAGTATCCAGAGCCAGCTCATGCTGGTAGGAGCTCAGTCGGGGCTTCACTCCATCCTCACATAATTCTGCTCACATGGATAAGGAGAAGATGTATGGGAACTGGATCTGTCTTCAGTGATATCTTCTGGAATCATAAACTTGTTCCTCACTATTTCCCTATGTATTAGAGCATGTCAGGCTCCTACCTCGCACCTTATTATTATCATCATCATCCTCCTGAAACATTTATATTCTCAAGCTGCTGAAACTTTGCTTATTAGAATCTCACAAATTCCATTTAGTGAAATACTGCCCATGCACAGTAAAGCCACCTTACTAGCAGTGCAGTTCTGTAAGTAGGCAAGGTTTAGCACAGGCTTTAAAACAAATAAGCGTGGATAAATGGAAAAGTTAAGTAAACCCATTTCAACCACAAATGTAGAACAAATTACACAGCAGTATTGCTGGCTCAATAGAGAGTCCAGAGCTGTGGGGCCTTCAGGAGATGTATCTGGCACATGACCCTCTTATTTTTCTATCACTTACCCTTTCTGGGAAAGGGGTGTGACATCAACAATTCCACATGTTGGGTTTTCTTTGTCACCAGTGGTTACTGGTAACTGGTAAATTAAAACAGTCCTGGTTTCTAAAATAGCTTTATTTGCCCATGGCCAGGCTATGCGGAGTACAAGTCTTCTGCAGCCTGGGGCTGGGGCCATCATCTTCAGCTTTCATCAAGGACCGTGCGGGACCCTGAAAGCTTGTGTTTTCCAGCTGCTGTGATCTTGGAGATGCTTCTGCTCTGCAGCTTCTACCTTTGATTTTTAATGGATTTGGCCATTGTTGTTTTGAATTCCAAAAGAGAAACCTTCTGAAAATGAAATTATCATAACTGAGATGATAGTTTAAACAACAATCTGAAGGTACAGTTAACACATCTCTTACCGATGAGTCAAGCTCAGGTACAGACCTGTCTTCAAAACACCCTCTAGTGGCTCTGTGCATCGTTTCAAGTTATGGATCTAGTTTTCACGACGACTTAAGAAATATCTCCACGTAAGTGAATTAATTTACTGTATTTTGCAACTGAATCTCTTCCCAGGCAGAAAATTATATTTTTTAAATTTATTTACCTACTTATCAGTGAGAAGAATAATCTGTGTCAGCATAAACAGATGCTTTGTATGCAAAAAACATTTGTAACTGCTACCCATTTTTTTCTCTTCACGGACGAAGAGAGAGATTTGTACATTTGTAATGTCACAGACTCCTTTTTGGTTCAAGCTGTGATTTATGTTTCAGAGTTTGGGTAGAGAAAACTGCAACATTCTGTCACTAGATATAACCCAAATATCTCAAAGCAAGCTCAATTGCTTTGATCACCATTAATGAGCTAAACATCACGAACAGTTTTGCAGACTTAACTTCATGGGAGTCCATGGAGTCAGGTCAGAATGAAAACTAGATATTCCTCACCTACAGGGGTATGGTATTCAGCAGGTCTGGGTGTGATTTTCTCCATCCACAGGATGTTAGCAAAGTCGTTCACCGTGGGATTTCCAATGATAAATGGTACACGCAAAATACAGGATAAAGTATGTCAGTAACCAGTGGAATAAGATGTTAAAGAAGACAGAATTTGATCCTGGGACGTCTTTTTACAGCACCAAAGTCAACTTGCCTTAGTTTCACACGTACCTATCTTCCCACAAAGAAAAGCAGACTTTGTCCGCTGACTTTCTGGTAGTGTCCATGTTAAAGCATAAACTGTTTGACCCAGAAAAAGTCATATACTCAGAAGCTGACAACTGCAGTCCAAATGCATGGACTGCCTCACTGCATCAGACTTGCAGGGCACTGGATGCAGGGGAATCTTCCAAATACCATGTAGGGACTTTGACTAAAAAATTCAGAGGCGCAGAGATGCTGAATGTCCTTGTCTAAGACAGCCTCATTTGGACCCAAAGTTTCACTGAAAGTCATTGCTACTTTCACTCTAGTGTGCCAAATCTAGCTTTTGAAAATGAGGTGTAAGTTCTTAAAGCACATATACAATTCCAATGATTTTATTTGCAACAGAAGTAAAGAAATGAACAAAAAAGAAACATCTCCTGGGATGCAAGAAAATTGGCTTCTGTTAAAGTCTCATTCTATTAAAGTCTCATTTCAACTCTTTGACTATGACCAGGAAGACTGATGCTTTGTCTCCTTTCCAAAACACTGAAGCAAATACCAACATTCCATGAGACATTTTTTGATTTATTTAGGCACCTATTTTTAGAATGAGAGTAAAAAGCTGTCTTAGCTTTTCTGGCATCTGATAGGCTAATTGAAATTAATATAAGCACAATTAAAATTAACTAATTGGTCTACAACCTGATCTTTAAAGTCATGCCACAGTGGGCAGCCAGGCAGAGCAACGCAGTCAGCGTTCGAACAGTGTCAGCCTTAATCAGCATCCAGGCAGCTCAAATCTCTGGAGGGTTTACTAGACACCTTCTCTCATTATCCCTTTCCTAAGGAAAATACCACATCCTCAAATCAATAAGAATATTTGATTGAACTATAAATACGCCAAATGGAAAAATCAGCTTCAGAGCGCTGCCTCCACATCAGTAATAGCTCTCAAGAAAGTCGTCTTAGTTTCAGCCAGATTTCTTGGTGTGGTTTGAAATGGCATGTTTTCTTCCTATCGTTGTGTTGCCTGCCCTTCAGACTGATATGGTATTAATAGCAATGGTTTCTGTCACTTTTTCGACCCCTATTTTGTCTAGGACTGTGCTTCTTTTATTTTCAATTGCTGCAAGAAGTAAATGGTATGCTATCCTTCTATATTATTGCTCTTCCAGTAATGCATCCATTATTTACTGCCTTAATTTTTAAAGCATTACTTCTTTTTGTCAGGCCTGTTTTAAATCATCAATGTAGAAAAATTTGCAACACAGTTATGAGGAAAGCCCATGGGTAGAAGCTCTGCAATCTTACTGTGCACTTTTACCAGTGCAAACTTCCAGCACAGCTGGAGTGAGAAACTAGACCTGTCCTGGGCCCCACATTGTCATGCCCTTAATTATCACTAGTAATGGTCATCACAGGAGTGGACCATGCCTTAACATATGTTTCTTCAGTCCTCATCATGATAACACCATAAACATACTTGAAGTTTGAAAATTCAAAGAATTGGAAAAAAAAAAAAGAAAAGAAACAATATATAATACAATAATAAGAATATGCTGCCCCGCTTAGTCCTTGCACTTGGGATAAAACCCGAGCCGTATTGTTTAAGTGCCACCCCAGTAAATCAGAAAGCATAGCTTTATTTTTGGAGAATAGCTGTACAATTAAATGAGCGCTCATTTTGAGAATCAGCTCCCCTCACCTGATACCATTCACTGCTTTGCCTTCTTTCAGGAATGTCACAAGGTACATTGAGCTGCCCCTCTTTTCCCTCTCGGTGCAAACCATATGCCAGGATGGAGGAATTCAGTGATAGGCATTTGTCAGTGGTGGCATCGGGCACCTAAGCTGCCACTGAGTGAGCAGGAGCTGAGATACTTAAGGTAAGATGCAGCTGAAATTAAGATATGTATACTGATGTTCAATTCAGTTGGCCAGGCACAGAGGTATAAAGCTATAGGATATGTTTAGGCTGCCTGAGGTACTGCATGGGGCTGGTAGATGTGGCATGAGACCTATGGGAGACCTGTCCTCTTTTGGAGTCATAGATGGAGACCAGGCAGAGCAAGACAGGATATCTCAAATAGTAAGAAATGCTTATTGATGGAGAACCAAACTGAAGTCCTTGTCAATACAACAGGGAGTGGTTCAGCTGAGGCTCAGCGTGGTTGCCTAACATAGGTGTCCAGAGCTATCTGACATGGTTTTGGTTATTTGAGGCAGCCCTATGGGACTAACAGTATTGCTTAAGTTGGTACTTGGACACCTATATCTAGTCAGCTGGATTGAGCTCCTGCTGCCTCCTGAAGAGCGTGCTGAATGCTCCATTAACTATATTGATTAGATCGTCATGATTTTTCTCTTTATCACTTGTTTTTCAAGTCCTCTCTATGTACTCAATAACATTCACATTCAAGTTGACCTTTTGAACCTTCTCATATTGTTAGAGAAGTTTCATAATTAGACAAAATAAAAATCTCTGCTTTTTTTGCCCTGCTTAGTCCGTATATTATGCACTGGGAATAAAACCCAATCATCAGTATTGTTTAAGTGCCACTGGAGTAAATCCAATAGCATAGCTTTCCTTTTAGAGAACAGCTGTACAATTAAATAAGAGACATGTGATTACTTAAAAGTAATATCTATGTAAAAAGAAATGACTGAAGGTAAGCCTCATTGTAAATCCATTGTGCTCGTTGCCGAGTAGTTCAGGCATTCCACAAAAGCTTGAAATATGGAAAAGTGTTACCTGCAGGAAGTGCTCTTTTAAAACATCCCCACAAGCTCCCGACCCTCATTTATCAAAAGCTTGCAACTGAACAATTGTAGTAGTAGTGCTCATTGCAGTAAATTACCCGCACGCGCACACGCGCGCACACACAAAAAGCTGCTAGGCAGTATCAAAAGAAAGAAGAACCGTCTCCTCCAGGTCATTTTGGTACTTTTCCTTCAGAGTTAAATATTGTTATCATTTTGACCAAAGCAGTCAGTAGGTAAATGGGAACTTGTGGAAATATTTCCAGTTAAAGAAAAATAAATGTCTAGTATGAAACAGGTTATAGCCTTTGATATAACCTTGTTTCTTTGCAAAGGATCAACAAAGCTCAGTTTCTCTGAATAGGCAGAAACAAATGACAGCATACAACTCTCACTCACAATTTCCAAACCTACTTTTCCAGTGCATTACATTCCCTAAAAGCTTGCTGTTTTTCTAGTTTCTTTGTTCCCTAAAAGCAGATGTTTCTCTAGTTTTCTGCTGGTTTTCTCCTCTATTCCTCCCACACATTCAATTTGTGAAACAATTTCTTACCCTCTGTATTCGTGCCCAGTGTCAGGGACCCCTCTCCCATTCTCACTATTGCTTTCATATTGCTGGGTGCCACCGTTCCTGGAGGGGTGGCTTTTCTTACTTTTTCTTAGCATTGCAGTACTCAACGTTCACATGGATCCCTTCAGTTAGCTCCGGTGAAGGCTGAAAAAGACCTGGCAGCTTTAAATATGTCTATACTGGTCTTGTAAACTAAAAGCCACTTGATGGCAGGCACAAACTCCTTCCAATACAGCGTGATTGAGGAGTTGTATCACTAGGATAATACATGCATTTTGGTTATACCAATCTTCCCACTCAAGCCACAACATTAACATTCAATGTCATATTAATTGTAATCATGCAAGCAGTCATATACACATGCACACACAAATAATATTACACAGCAGTATCAAAAATCAGGTATAGTCACAAACGTATTTTTCACCGATACATATCCAAGAAACTAAAACTATTTTTTGAAGACAGAAGGAAAGGCAATGATTCATAGGCCAAACCCTGAGGTTTTTTGCTCTATTTTGAAGCAATGCTGCTCTAAAGTGAAGGAGAGAGTAATTTCCAGCAGGATTCATGAATTACTTTGGATATACTGTAACCACTACAAATATACACTTCTGGAATGAATCAAATCTGAGAATAGTGTTGAAAACGTTCATAATTTGGCGAAAGTAGGAATAAGAGGAGTTTGACAAAATGATCTTATTTTTATCTTCGACAGAGTTTTAGACCTATTCCAGGATATTGCCATCTAATGGTGTCCAAAATCAGATAAGGAATAGCCCTTAGACAACAGTCCAGGCTGAAGCTGGAACAGATCCATGGAGTTTAGGCTAATGTAGGATTCTTCTGTCAGGCTTTTCATTTTCACATAAAGACTGCTTATTGCAGCAACAAAGCACTCCATATCACCCTTTCCCAGTCTAGCGGTGTGGAGATAAGGAAGGCATCTCTAGTTCTTGCATCTGTTTCACACACCTACATGAGACAGGGTGGTAGTAAGACCTTCTTATCAGGCAGCATGCTCTGTTACTGACTGAGACTATCTCAGGCAGTAAAAACCTTCTGCAAGAAACAGAGCTTAAATCTATCCAAGCTTTCATACATCTTAAGTGAACAGGTTTCACTGGTGCTTTGCAACCTTAATGATATTCTAGTAACAAATAGTTTAGATGCCATAGCCATAACATATGGTTGCTTTGTAGCAAACAAGACGATAGCTATGGTTCAACTTCTAATGACTGGAGTGCACATTTGTCATTAGAAAGATGCAGAATTCCACCAACTCCGATTGAAATATGTCATCTCTTAACCAAATGGCAAAGAAGTGAAATAGAGAATGTCTTTCTCTACAAGTGGTCATTCAAGAAAGCTTAGACGTGTGTAAGCATGGAAATATTAGTCATCATAGATCCCATTTTATGAATAAAGGCAAGCCGGCTATCACTAAGTTGCCTTTAGGGAACCAAAAAACCCCCATGTACATAACATTTGGCACATCAGTTCTTGAAGACAAAACAAAAACCTGTAGCTATGGTGGAGCAATGACCACATGTTCTGGTGCTATATTAATCTTGCCTACGGTTGAACACTTGGGAAAATAAAAGCATGGAAAGGTCCTATAAAAGAATCCAAAAAGGAATCACAGAAAATTCCCCAGAGATCTATTTCAGCCATCGGGAGAAGTGATTTTCAGCTCCATCCATTAAAAAGAGTGTTTATAACACACACGTTTCTTCAGAGAGCTGAATACTAATTCAGAACTCAACTATGTGGAAAAAAATAATTATTGAGAGACTGCCGAAAGGCTTTTATGAAGCTAATGAATTAACTCAAATTGGAAGAAAAGGTCAGTAAATTCAAGGCTTTCTGAAAGCTCACTTATCTTTCTCTGTAAAAATAGTAGAGACCCTCTAACACTCTTTGGGCTGTCCATTTCCTGCAAGCTTCTGACCTGCTAGAGCAGGCAGGAAGAATTTGGCGTCTCTTGGTTAATGCTTGGGATTTGTACAAGGAGATTTTTACACTTGTTTCTAAGACCATTCATTTTCTAAGATCCCCTACAGCGTACAAAAGGGCTGGCATCTTTTTTTTAAACATAGCTAGGCACAACTGTTGATAGAAGGAGAATTAGTCCTGATTTACATCACAACTAAGAAAATAAAATTCTTCATACATATACCTTTGCGAGAAACCAATAAAAATCCTACACTGCCTCTTTATTGCATAGGAAGCTTCAGTGTGCTCTTGCTTTCTGGTGATTTGAACAGACCCTGCTATATTCCTATCTTGCTCATTTTGTAAACAGTAATACTAATAAAAAGAATCTTAAACATATTTTAGGATATTTTACACTAGGGAGTATGGCTTTGCTTTGAAAAAATATGGCATGACAGAGTTCTATGTTTGCTGTTTCTCAGTGATTTCCAGATCAAACACGTTGACTTTATAAATATTGTACAGCTTTCCATGCAAACTCTACTTGGAATCTGAGAGCTCACACTAAGATCTTCCTTTCTTGTGTATCTTTGCCAGTGGTAATGATTCAAGGGAACACACTGCATCCTCAACAGTAACCTGAAAAACGCAAAATGGTACAGAAATTCTTGAGCAAGTGGATTCCTAAGGGGTAAGTAATTTCACATGGCTCTGCACAACAGCTCGGGTGTGGAAACACCTTTCTGTGCTACCACAGTGTTAGGCAGGCATAGCACCATGCTAACATGGTTAAGCTGCATCCAGACTCAAGCTGATGAAGCCTTTTTTGTCCTGTGTCATGCGAAGGTGTCCACGAACTCAATCATATCCAGTACATCTGAATTAGAATCATAGAATCATAGAATCATAGAATCATTAAGGCTGGAAAAAATCTCTAAGATCATCGAGTCAACCGTCAACCCAACACTACCATGCCCACTAAACCATGTCCCTAAGCGCCACATCTACACGTCTTTTAAATACTTCCAGGGATGGTGACTCCACCACTTCCCTGGGCAGCCTGTTCCAAGGCCTGACCACTCTTTCAGTAAAGAAATTTCTCCTAATGTCCAATCTAAACCTCCCTTGGAACAACTTGAGGCCATTTCCTCTCGTCCTATCGCTTGTTACTTGGCAGAAGAGACCAACACCCACCTCACTACAACCTCCTTTCAGGTAGTTGTAGAGCGCGATGAAGTCTCCCCTCAGCCTCCTCTTCTCCAGACTAAACAACCCTAGTTCCCTCAGCCCCTCCTCATCAAACTTGTGCTCCAGGCCCTTCACCAGCTTCGTTGCCCTTCTCTGGACACGTTCCAGCACCTCCATGTCCTTCTTGTAGTGAGGGGCCCAAAACTGAACACAGTATTACTATGTTGCTTCTTCTTAGGTCCCCACTGCTTTCGAGAGGAAGGTGAAATAAAAACCTAGAAAGCCTGGATAATTCTGGAGAAATGCCAGGTAGGAAAAAAAAGAAAATCTAGCACCAGTGAAAAGGGAAGGAGGAACTAACACCTTAAAAGCTTAACTTTACAGTAGGGTTTGTCTTTAAGCAAAGCTTACTAATATTTCAGAAGTCAGGCATTTGTCATTATTTTTAAACACTGAAATGAAAAAAATCCCCCTCAAAGATACAATTGCATTTTAAAATCACAGAGGCATCACAAGGGACATAGAAGAGATCCAGGGCCAAGTACTATGTAGGGTGGATGCAGCCAGTCTGCTCCTAAAGGACCTCACAGCGATGCAGCCAGAAACAATTTGCACCACCTGGCCTGGGAACCAGGATTTACTCCCAGGAGTAGATGCACTTAGCAGTGTAGTCGTAACCTACAGGTTACAGGGTTTTCAGTCAAGTCAAGCAGATGTGATTAGAGAGGGACCAGGCAATTTAAAGGAAGCTGTGTGATCCTGAGCACTACATGCTTTTAAGGAGATGATAGTCCACTATCTGAGAGGAAAACTACAGTTTGGATGAAAGAATCATCATCAGATAAGTCTTTACTGCTTTTACCCATTGTGCTCTGTATGACATACCTTTTGACAAACAAAGAATGCTTTGCCTCCAAGAGACTGTTCCTGTGACACGTTATTTCCTGCTCTCGGAGGGAAAGAGGTTTTGAATGCTGGTAAAATGAGCTGCAACGTTAGTGTGAAAGTGTCACTTGATGCCATTCAGATTTGGTTTAACAGGTGAAATCTGTCCCTGGTAGGCTAAACTGAAAAGACACTAAAAAGAGTCTGAAGCACAGCTTCTCTTTAACATCCATTTTCAACCTACATATAGTGTACATAGATTAATAGGTTAGAGAGACCATTTGCATTATCTGGCTTGTCTTTATGCACAGCTTGGACCATATATTATTACACAGCAGTTCCAGAAAGCAGGGATGAACTGGAGAAATTCTTTACAAAGACATGAAAATTGAGTTTAAAGATTGAGAGTGGAAGAGAATAAAGAACATAATGAGCAGAAATATTTTTTTCATCTAAGGTAATAAAGGAGTAAAGCAGTCAGACAGCCCACAGACATGTCTCTTCACTGCAACAGGTGGAAAGGAAGAGCATGACCTTAATCAATATTAAGGTAGTGTAAAATCTGATCCTAACCTCCCTGCTATTATGAGAAACCTTTTAATTTGAAAGATAACTCTATACCTTCAAAGATCATCAGTTAGAAGAAAAAAACCCTGCTAGGGTTTGGGGTTTTTTCGCATTCATGGGAAACATCAAATGCATAGAACTAAGAACCAGTTACTGTGGGACGAGCTCAAGGGGAATTTGGGGGCCAATATCTGGAGAAACCAGCAGCTAACCTCACTAACCTTAACAGTCCTAGAGCTAACGACATTGCGCAGTCTACTTCATCTTTTTGTATTGATCAAGTTGCATTTCACAAGAGAATTCATACCAATACTGGAAAAATTCACCATTAAGAACAACCCAAGAACCCTTTCTCACAGTTTCCTTCTTTCTTAGGGAGTTGCAGGTAGCTGCTGACACAAATATTGCATCAGCACATACTGACGTTTGAGAAACAGAAAACGTTCTCACTCAGTATGCAAATGATGTTGTCAGTCCAATAAAGAACATGGTCTTTATCACACTCCTTATGTTCCCAGGATGTTATCATGACTTATTCAAACTCCCACAAAAGTAAAATAAAACCTGGGGTTGCTTAATCTTTGAGGAGCATTGAAATTCAAGAGGAATAATAAATGATCTTAGAGGTCTTTTCCAACCTTAATGATTCTATGATTCTATGATTCTACAGAAGAGCTGTTCCTATAGAAGCTTAGGGATTTATGTATGCAATTTCCATTAATATACATTTGATGGGAGCTGAGCAAGTAAATCCCTGTGCACTGTGCTGAATGTTTGCAACAGGGTGCTGAAACAAATATTTATGTTTGAATACGCTTTTCCTCCTCCAGATGCTAAATACTATGTGTATTTTCCCATGCCTTTTCAAGGCCAGTAGTGTCCCTGGTGTCTTGCATCTCAAAGGTCCCAAGAGAACTGGGACAATCACTTCACTGATGCAATGCTGCCCACTCTGAAGTGGAGGGCAACAACCTCTTTGTGTCTGACAGAAAAATTTTGATCAAGCTGAATGGGGCAATTCAGACCTTTAATAGTCACCACGGTGCTGTGATCCTTGTAGAGTTAATGGATAACTAAATTAGACAGATAAGAAACTTCAGACAGATAAAAAGTGCTCAGCTCAGTTTTTCAAGGAATTGCCTTAGCTTCCACCTTAACAGGGCAAAGTGTTCAGGCCATATAAACCAGGGTGACTCTATTGAAGTTGAAGGAATGACACTGATCCATATTAGTTTCAACAGAGCAGGAAGAAGGTGTTAGGTAACATTGCTGCATTTAAACCTCTGATATCAGTATATAAAGAGGGAAAGAATCAAAAACCAAAATCAGATATCCACACAGACCTTCCCAAAGTTTAAGAGCCCTCTCAGCACAGCTCACATCTTCCAGCTCTGCTATTACACACAGAACATAAAATTTGTCTAGTCAGAATGACAGTCTCAATGACTTCAAGGAGATAGGTTTTTGAATTATCTGGGAAAGCCTCTGTACAGTGGCATTAAACTTAAATTTATGGATATGCTACTTAAAATCTGAATGTAACAAGCTCATTTTTACAAACAGTGAAGGAGAAAAGATCATTTCTTTGCATAATTAAACAGCCAGTGGTGTCATTAAGCTAACTTACTTCCTTTGCTTGTTTGTGATATGTTGTCCATCTTCCCTCTACTTTAGTGCTTGGGCTCTGAAGACAAGCTTCCTCTAGTTCATAAAAAAATAAATAAAATAAATTTTCTAAGGCTATAAGCATGCATTTTTTTCAAACATACGAATGTCTGCAGTTATTTTCTTCATATGAGAATAGGAAAACAGAAATCACTGCACTCTAGTCCATCAATTCAGTTTCTGATAGGAGACGGTATCCTATGTTTCAGAAGAAGGCAAAAGCCATCCCAGACTTGGCAGATGGTTTTTAATATACCTCCATCCTCTGATCTCCTCTAATCTCTAATAGTGTTTGATTGGCTCAAGTCCAGGAAGGAAAAAAAAAGCTAAATGTGTTCCAAAATGTTAGCTTTTACAATTGCATATCACTGTATTTTTATTATCCCTATATACTTTCAATCCTTACTGTGATCTATCTATGTATTTCTGGCCTCTATGGCATGGTGAAGCTGTGAGTTCCAGCTTAAATTACGAGCTGCATGAAAAGATATGTTCTTTATGCAGTTTTGAATTTTCCATCTCCTTGTGTCATTGAATGTGCCCTTGATCGAGGGCTGGGCGAAAAGGAGAAAGCAAACTCCCAGTCTTTGTCCTTTGCACTGTAATTGCATAAAGAAGCACGAGACTGCAAGCCAGTATAAAAAAGGACTTCCAAAAATATACTGTGATTTATGTGAAAATAATAAAATGCAAGGGAAAGGGATTTGGTGAAAATAGCAGCGGACTGGATTGTGAATGACTTCCTCACAACCCTTCCCAGAAAACTAACCCTACTGATATCAGAACAAATAGAGCAACAACTTCTTGTCCAAGAAAGGCAAAGAAGTCTGGAAGGCTCAAACCAGGCACAGATGAACAAAATTCCATTTTAAATTCCACTGTGATTCATCCATAAGTTCTGTAGTAGTGCCAGGGTTTTATTCAAAGTTAAAAGAGAAGTGTTCTTTGTTTTGAACAAAAGTTTCAAAAAAGTGTCTGCCAAAGAAATAACACAGAAAAGTCATCGTTCTTCAGATGGTGTGTGAGGAAAGCTAAAGCAAATGGACACACAACTTCAGTTATTTATCAGACTTACAATATCATCTTCCCAACCTGAGATACTGGGAAGAAATTTTGTAGTGGGGAAAACACAGCAAGATCTGAGAGAAAAGATATTTGCTTCATCTTGAAAAAAAAAAGTAGTAGTGAACCACATATGTGGAAGTTGACAAAAAGAGAAATGGAGGAGGAAAAGATCACCTTCAGTGCAAGGCTCTGGAAAGCTCTATTTGAAACCTAATAAATTAAATAGGAAGTGCTAGATAGATTTTTGCCATAAACCACAACCATAGGACCAAATCCTGGCAGGGAAAGGTGAATTTTAACTCTAAAATTGCAGCTTCCTGGGAGCAAGTGAATAAAGGGCAAATCTTAGCTCTCAATTGGAATAAAGAAGGTGTAATGTTCCATCCCCATGGCTGCAGAGCAAAGCTGAATACTCTGACATGAATAAACCATAGATGTTTGAAAAAATGTGGTGAAGAAAATAATTGGTTATCTATTATTTTAAGGTTTCCCCATGTTCAAAAACAGCCTTGTGATTTGTGACACCTCCTGTATTTTTCTTGAGTTTGAGATTGGGAGGATCAGCCATGTGGCCTTTTCGTGGACCCCCAAACCTAATGGAAGAAGAATGAGGATGTGAGCCTTTGGTGGCAAGAAGAACAGCGCAGGGCAGACACCGAGGTGGTTTTATATGACCTTGCAAAAGAATTGGGGGAAGTTGGTAGCAGCAACCTGTAGTCTGCCAAGATGCAAAGGAAGGTCAGCATAGTAAATTAAACCATGTGACTCTTCATACAGATGCAGCTAGCCTGTAGTTAGGACTTAAACCAACTAGTTTAATCCTGAATCAAGGAGTTCGTACTTATTACCCGGGTACCTCAGTGTAGAGGCACCCTAAAACTGCACAAAAAAGAAACTCCAACATCAGACTTCTGCTTTCCCCTTCAAGGCAAAGTTCTTGTGGCCATCCTTCTTGTCTGCCATTTATAGAAAAATAAAATAAATACAAATAATCTAAATTTCTGCCATACTTTCAGAAAAACAATTTTGTAAAAATAGCATCATCCTATTTTTACACCTCCAGAGTTGCATTTAAGGTTGCTTCTCTGAGCTGTACAGATGAAAGCAAGAATTTGATGCTTTTCTCTGCTTTCAACCCTTAAGACCCACTGCAGCTCCAAGGGAGAAAAAGAAGAGTGTTTCTGTTCATTCTTGTCCATTTACCACTGATTTGCTCACTAATGTCCTGCCAGATCCATCTGAGCTTGTCTGCTGAAGAAAAAATAGCTGGACAGGTGTCACCAAAGTCATAATTTGTCATTCAGATGACAGAACTGAGATTAATTCTGGCACTTCACGCTGAGCTTTTCGGGGATTAATGTTTAAAGCCCCAAACCAAGAAGATAACTTCAGGTGAGCAATTGGTCCTGTACTGCTGCATTTGTGAACTGAACTCAATTGATTTTGGGAATCACTGAGAAAGAAAAGAAATTCTGAATAAACATTTTTTGTCAAGATTTCCCAGTATAGTCCTATACAGGAGGGTTCTTTCAAATTAGCTGTAGTTACATCTGCTGTATTTGGATATTTGACATTTCAGTCAAGAATCTCTCCTTGATTACCAGGGGCTGGCATTCATTCTATTGGTCACTGAAAAATTAATTTTCCTTGATATGCAAAAACCTCTTGGAAATAAACTATTACCTCGGGTTTTGTGTACAAATTCCTCTGACACTAATTAGGAATTATAGGCTGTGACCCAGAAGATTCTATTTAGCCCAGTGAGGACTTTGCTTTTGCTGAGTTCACGTGAAAAGTTTTCAGAACAGAGCGAAAACCCCCAAAATTTCTTATCAAAGACCATATCAGAGCTCACAACCAGGTGGAAAACAGAGTTCAGATGTTTTAACTCTTCTATTCTTTTTGGTAAGCCTCACAGTTAGGAGATCGCAATGCATCTGGACCATCCCCACTGATATTTCGCATCCTTCTCATGCATTCGGGTCTGTGCAGCTTGAGAGTGGCTTTGGCAGAGTATCGCAATGATGGGCAACATGAGATCTCTTCCATCTCAGCGACAATTCAGCAAGGAGAAGAGGCTTGGTGGAACAATCTCTGTGAGAAGATGATTTTCAAAAGCTCTTAGTCTAACATTTCCCATTGAAAGCAGTGGTAACATCTTCAGTGTGTGCAGTCAGGTCAGTGCTAAAAACTTTCTACTGTACTTACTTGTTTTTCATGAAAGATGTCCTTGTTTAAGTGTGTCACTTCGTTATCACCGGTTGTTTGTTTGAAAGCCTCTGTGACGCTATTCTATGTTTGCATTGAGCTGTAGCTTTAAATTGAGAAAAATTTATTCATTTTTTCATAAGAAAGCAATAATCTCTCCAGCGTTAGGAGGTATAAAGGAAGAATTGTATAAATTGCAGCTGGCCAAGGTTAGCATTAACTTAAGTACTGGAGCTGATTGTTGGCATCCGCTCTTATCCACAAGAACAGGAGCTGGTTTGGGGTCTTTTGGAGTTTGTGTATAAATCCACCCTTCCATGCTTTAAAAGGAAACAGCCAGGATTACATTTGTAGTGAGTCTCTAAATACATTTACTCAGCTTGACAATTTCTCTGTTCACATTACCACTGCTGAACTTTGAGGGCAAGGGGGGTGTGGGTGAAAAATGGTGACAAGTTTTCTCTTGCCAATTTTTAAATGAAAATTTGTCTCCATTTTGCAACCAGTTCCAATTTGACATTCCAGGGAACTCAGTCCAGATTAAAGCCAATTCTCCTTTTCTCCCTGTGTGAGCTCGGCTGGAGCTGCGCTGGGTAACTCTCCCTGCAGGCACGCAGTTCAGCCAGTGCACCTGTGAGCCTTACATGTCTGTTAGTTGAGCCTCATAAAAATATGGAAAATATAACCAGAAGTCACATAAATAAGAGAAGTTTTTAAAGATTAGACAGATGCTGATTATTTGGCATTTTGGGGTAGGACTTTAAACACTAGAGTTGTTTCAAAAATTTTGTTTCTATTTTACATATTTTGACAGCATTTCTTCATTCCAAGACAGTTTGAAAAGTGTAAATCACAAAATATAGAAGCATATTTTTCATTTTAAAGACATCTTGAAAGACGGCTCCTGGCCAGCCTTTTGGCAATGATTTTCCATCTCCCACCTTCTTTTTTGCTGCCAACATCACTTACAGCACTCTCTTATTCACATTCCCAAGCAAAAATATGGAGATATACTGTAACCTATACACTTACATAGCTAGATTTCAGCAATGTTAGCAATACTCAAAATTAAAAATCAAATTCTGATACCTGAATTGCTCATTGCTTCTCCTTTTTTTCTTTTTTTCTCAAAGCAGTTTGACATATTAACATGAAATAGAAAAATTACAATACTTTTAAAAATCGCACTAGTAGCATACTTTCCAACAAACAGACATATTCTGTGAAAGGAATAGAGTAAAATTCTCTGAAAATTCTTTTTTGTCACAAAAAAAGATAACACAGCTGTCAAAATTATGATAACACTACATTTATTCTTGTAGTTTTGACCTTAGAATAGATTAATTGATAGTCTATTTTGTCCTTTTCTGAAGAAAGAAAACTCCTTGCCTTCATTTTTGACAGAAATCTTCCTGTAGTTTTGGACTGGTAAAGACAAATGCAGAAGAGAAATAGAATTTATTCTAGCTAGATGAACAGATTTGACACCCATGTCAAACATTATTACAACCTATATGCTTCAAATGTAGACTGGAAGTTAAATACTGCACAGACTCAAGCCAAGCATTACAAAACCAAAATGTTTCACAGCCCACATGCTTCTTTCTATATGTTCTTAGGGATTCAGTAATGAACAACATGCTGAGACAATATTTGAAGCACTGCAATGATGCACAAAGTGCACAAAACAAAAATTAATATATTTATAGGCTGAAATTCACTGCAGTCACAGGAACCTTTCATAATCAGGTTCTGCATGAGGAGAGAGGATACTTGGGGAAGTGAAACAAATTCACAAGCCAGACTATGGAGCTGCTTGCTCTCTCGCCCTCTCCCTCAGCATGCAGCAACCACATTCCCACATCAGTTTTTTAAAGCCCCAAGATTACTGGATCCTTACAACATAAGTCCAGAGCTTCATGCGCCCTCACCTTACTCCAGCAAGCATTTTAAAGAGGAGACCCTTCTGTTTGGTGTACATGACATGTCCAGGTATTTCGGTGGTGCTTTCCAACCTCTTTTCCCCAGGGAGGGAATGAAGGGGTACAAAGTTTTGGACCAGCTACATGATACCAGCAAAATTTTCCCACACTTGCTCTCCACTGCAGGTTTCCTGCAGCTTCCACTCTCTGGAGCAGTCTTTTCCAAAGAGATCTGCTCTGTTGGCCACAGTGCAAAATGAGGGCTATTTTGGGGGGCTACCAGCAGTGCACAGCTGACGTTTTATCGAGCAGGATTAGGACGTGGCAGGACCCCCCCTCCCAGCAAAGAGCCCCATCAGCGCTGAAAAACAATGATACAGCTCTGCAAAACTTTGCATGCTGTGAGCTGCTAAGCCCGTGTTCAAGCTCGAGCGGTGCCTGCTGGTGGTCTCGCTCTAGGAGTCCTGATTAAGAGCAACCACACGTTTCTCTGATGACCAGGGCCTCAAGTCAGTAACAGGCATACTAAGGATGGAACATTTTGGGCCCAACTGAGCAGAGCAAGAAGGTGAATGTTTAAAATTAATCAAGTTTTCTTTTTCCTCAGTGGATCAGAGTTTACAATATGCTTCTCCCCCCTTCTGTCTGTGTGTGTGTCTGTATGTAGCTCTTTCCCCTGCTCCTAAAACACATAAACACGTATTTGCTTCAATATCCCATCTGCATAAGCAAAGCATCAGTACTTCACGGATGCATTACAAGGATAAACTCAGCAGTGTTTAAGAGGTTGTCAGGCCCTGTTAATGCAAGCACTGTGAGGGAGGCTGTGTGCCATAGCAAACAGAGCACTCCTTTTGGAGTCCCAGCGTCTCAGCTCTATTCCAGCTTTACCACTAACCCATGCCTCAGTTTCCCCACCTGTAAAATGTGTATAATCACCCTGTCCCCCTCTAGGGACTGCTTTGATGCAACTCACAGTATAGGAAGAATGAGACATTTTAAAGAGTAGATGTCCAGTTCCTGCTCCTTTTTTTTTCCATATTTACACTGAGGAAAGCAGGAATTCTGTTCAAATTTGTCAAAAGAGTGGATGCTTACAGGTCTGGGGCTGATAAAACATGGTCTGCTAGCTTGGCACAACCACATGGAACAAGATGACAAATCTGCTCATTTAGTTTCCTGAGAACAAACACACAAAATGAATGTCACGCATTTCAATAACAATCGGCGTCTATGTAGTGCAAAGAAAAACTCCTGGTCCAAGGAGACAACAGATTTTATTATACAAATTAGCAATAGCAATCACCTGCCAAGACAAAGGAGCGCTGATCAGAACACAACACGGAGAGAAGGAAGAAAGGAATTCAGATTTAACCTGCAGAATACTAAAATTATTTCTGGTCGGTTTGTGTGTTGGGGAGTTAAGCCGAAATCCTCGCCGCACCAAGGAGTACATGTGATGAGACCCCCCATCAGCTCTGCAGCAGCAGCTCTGGGGAAGCCGTGCCCACCTCTCCTGGGGAGGAGTGGGCACCACCGCAGCAGCAGCAGCAGACCCTTGGCTGCCCACACTCCTCCTCTTTGCTCCCCAAAACTGCCCTGGTCCCATTTTTATGGGATATTTCTAAACCTTCAATAAAAGCTAAGGTTTGCTGTCCAATCTATCATTTTTTTAAGTGTTACCAGTGCTGGAGAAAGAAAAGGTCATATTATCTGCAGGCAGGTGACTAGCAGCAGGAGAAGCTACCCTGTGTGGGGCCTTGGCTCCAGACAAAAGAAAGCGGTTGGGAATGAGATCAGCAAAGCTGAAACTTGCTAAATTCTCCTATCTTGCTAAATCCCTCATCTTGCTAAAGCTTCCCTCCAGCCTGCTTCGACTAACCACTGCCTGGTCCTCTGTGCTAGACTAGGAAGGGCAATTCCTTGAAGGAGCTGGACTGAAGAGGAAGACAGGGAGGCACCAGATCTGCCCGCGATGGCATGGGAAAATACTGGGGGTGGTGGAAGAGAGCCCCGCTGCAGCATCCTGGGCTATTTAAACCCGCTGAGTTGTCCCATCCCTATACTGATTCGTATCTGAATCAGTAATACCTGAAAACAGAAAACGAAAAAAGGACTTAGGGAGTATGTTTGGCCCAAATATCTCCATCAGCTCCTCCCTGCTCCCCAGGTACATGGACAAAAATAATTTTCCAGCTGAGTCTTTGCTGACATATGCTTTTACAGGTCTGAACACTCAGCACCGCCCCAAACAAAAGAGAGGTAGCTATAATTCTGCTCTGCCACACACCACTGCAAATCTAAAGTAGAGCCATTTGTCTAGTTCAGCTTAAATAATGCAGGTTTTTTTACATTAGAATATAACCACCTCTGTTTTGAATAATGTGGAGCATTCATTAGGCCAGTCTGGTTTTCAGGTGTTTGGTTTGCTACTTTGTCCAACCCTGATCCATCAAGACCAGATACAAATGGTGTTTGGGAGCTCAGCTCCCCCAGTGTAGGTGGATCCATTTTTATGACGTGTTGTTGTCCTGGTTTCAGCTGGGATAGAGTTAAATTTCATCCTAGTGCTGTGTTTTGGATTTAGTATAAGAATGTTGATAACACACTGATGTTTTCAGTTGTTGCCAAGTACCCTGTCAAGGACAGCTTCCACGCTCTACGAAGCAGAGGCTGGGAGGGAGCATAGCCAGGACAGCTAGCCCAGCTGGCCAGTGGGGTATTCCATACCATGTGATGTCATGCTCAGTATATGAATGGTAGGTGTGATCCAGGAAGTAGTGATCACTACTTATTGGTCAGCGCGGGTGGTGAGCACCTGCATTGTGCATCACTCATTTTGGATATTTTATCATTATTATTGTTATTAATATTATTATTATTATTTTCCCTTTTCAATTCTATTAAAATGTCTTTATCTGAACCCACAAGTTTTTCTCACTCTTACCCTTCCGATTCTCTCCCCGTCCCACTGGTGGGGGTGGGGGAGAGTGAGCAAGCGGCTGCGTGGTATTTGGCTGCCTGCCGGGTTAAACCACAACAGTCGTATCCTATCTGACACCTGAGCGGGGAGCCTGTCCACACACTAGCTCGGCTCCTACCACAGGATGCTAGATCCTGCACAGGTAAGTAGATAGTAACAGAATATAGGCAATAAAGTCACCATAGCACCCACTTCCAGTTTTAAAGGCAAGAGCAGAATTTTCACTTACTTCTTTGCAGGGAAAAGGTGGGGAGCAAGACAGGGTACTAATAAGCCAGCATGAAATCATTTACTCCCTGGCATATTTAGAAAAATGTTACTTTTTCAATACAACATGTGTCTCAGCCTCTACCTGCAAACTACAATTGTCTTCTCTCGTGGTAATACCGGCATGCCATTTTTCCTCCCTTTTCCTAACAGGCTTGACATCTTAAGAAAATCCAGCCCACCATTTTGATGAAACACATTCGGAAGGAATTTCCTTCTGTTTCCTAACACTGAGCAACAGAGCCTCTAAAATGCTTATAGAGAGCACATTTTCCTGGGGCTGCAGAGAATGAGTCATACTAGATATATGCCAGATCAAATACAGCAAATAATCAGCGATCTGGCACGCTGGCTGGCCTGAGAAAAGAGCATTTCGCTTGTCGGTCCCGCTGTACCTACCTACAGCAATAATTTTCAGGGTGCTATTCAGCAAGAGGATAGACTGTCCCACGCTATCTTCCTGCTTCAAAGTCATACAAATTAGCATGAAACAGATAGCTGTACATTGTGAGAAGGCCATTCTGGGCTTGCTCCCACACGGCGCTGAGCACTCTGGCTCAAGGCCATGCTGTGGCTTAAGCATTAATTGTCCCATTGGCCTTGGTGGCTACCGATGGGAGTCAGTGCCTCTGAATGTCAGGCCTCAAGGACTTCTCTTTTAAATACCATTTTAAAAGGCATTTAGGCACCTAACTATATTCTGCAGATTTAATTACTGCATAAATCACATCTGTGCAATAAGCCCAGAGTGCTGCGATCAGAAGGAAGGTCCCTCAGCTCCAAAACGGAGAGAAGTCTTTTCCTTCTGCGTTTTGCTTGTGATTGCTGGGAGGGGTGAGACATGAACTCTCCTTCTCGCTCTGCCATCCACACATGACGGGTCACAGTGAGGTTTAGGGAAGCAAATTAATTACTCTATGCCCCAATGTCCCCATCTGCAAAAGGGGGTTGTTCCAAGGTTGCACTACCCCTTCTGCTGGAGAAGGTCCATTAAAAGTGTGTGCAGCTCTGAATGCACAAAGTGATGATGAAGAGCAAAACCACATAGCATTTTGGGTGAAGTGTTTTCCTCTATTGCTGTGCTTGTAACAGAATTCATTTTTGTATTTTATTTTGCCAACTGTGCACATCCCAAATCTGCTGGCCACTATTTGCTAAACACTGCGCAGGAAGAAGAGAATAAAGTGTGATAAAGTTGTGTGCGCTTTGTTCTCAAAAACTGAAGGAGCAGTTTAACCCAAAAAAGATCTACACCAAGCGATGGAGCCCATTTTCCCAACCTTCTCTATCAGCCATGCTGAAACATGGTAATTTTCCCCTATGATCAATAGTTATTGAACTTTCATGTGTTTTGGTTCATACTCATCACCTGAAATAGGGAAAGAATATAAATATAACAAATAATTTTGTTCTAATAAAAAAGAATACAGAAATAATTATTTTTATCTTTAAAGTATCTGCATTAAAGTTACCTCAAGGTCAGCTGCAAAGGTGTAGTAATTATTAGCTTAACTATTAACGTCTCTCAGCAAGCTAATTAGCTAGGCACCAAATGAAAACCGTTTATGCCTGAGGTCCAGAGGGGCTAAACCAGAAGATTACTTTAATGTTTCAGGTTAAATTTTCAAGGCAGGAGAACTTCTGCCTCTGGGAATCATAAGCCGTTTCCTCACTCAAAATGAAATAAGAAAAGGCAGAAAAACTTCAAACAAAAATGATGAAAATTGGCCCACACCCTAACTCTAGGCACTGCTAAAAGATGAATGCATCACCTCCCCTTTCGATGATGGTGAGCTATGCTTGTCTGGCAGGCTGGAGCCTGCATTTTCCACCTGGAGGCCCCACCAGCACAACCTGTCATGTCACTGTCTGAATGGACAGACCGTCACTAGACGGGACAAATTCTCTAGGTTTCTTATCATTGCACCTTCATCGGTGACATACTGAGCCCTGTGACTCCCTCTGGAGCAGATGACACAGTATCCTACAGGATGAGGGACATCATCCGTAACCATCAACAGGGATTAGATGGACTGCCCTGCGGTGAAGAGCAGCCTTTGGAGTTTGTGGGCTGCTTTGCCCTGGATAGGAAGACCATCTCATAGCAGACACCCTATGTCATGTGTAAAAGAGAGCACTAGAAACTCTTCAGACCAACCGAGCCCTCTGGACAGCGAGGGGCAGAAATGCCCCTGGGGTGCGAGGTGCACGATGCACGTACTGCCAGGTCCCACCTCACGCTCCTCAGCAGTGGTGCCTGGGGCTGGCAAAGCCATATCACAGCCACTCTCCCTCTCCAGGACCTTAAATGCCACACACTGGCCTACTCTATGTATCTGGCCCCTTCAACCGTGTCCTGCACAAGGGGTCTTAGCTGCAATGCCACAAGACAAAGTAACTGTGACCCACCCTCCCCATTGCCATGGGGCCAGTGAAACAGTCCACAACCCGCACACAGCCTGCAGGCCCAGTACATCCTTGTCTCACTCACTGGAAAATAAGGTATGAGGAGGTTTGCTCAATGGTTCTGGAAGAGGAACCCAGTCATGATCGCAGACATAGCCTTGGAAAAAGCAAAGAAGCATAAGGTTTTATCATGCAAAACCCTGTATGTCACCTCTCCTGCTAAAGGAAATTCAGCTGCTTACCCACAGCCCTTGTATCCTCATTTTGTTAATATGAGAAGAGCTCATCCTATTTAATTTTTCTTTTACATACACCACATGCCTCAGCAGCCCAGGAAGGCTCTGCCTCGCAGCCCGCAGCAGCCAGCCTTGCAGGGCAGTTGCAGTCCTGCCATAGCAAGGGACACCGCAAGGCAAGCCTGGACCATGTAGCCTCATCCATCGTTATCGCAGGCACCATGTCACGATCATTCGTCTCAGAAACATATCTAGCACCATCTCTCAAACCTGATGTAACAGCCACTGCTCTGTACACACTCAGTGGGAGGTTGACAGAAAACTCTCTCCTGTTTATCCAGGGCAAAATTCTCTCCAAGGCTGCTGCTTTACTTGTTGTGCTATGAAAGATAACAGCTTCGTACAAAAATAAACAGGTTTGCAAACTGTTCCAGGGTGGTATCGTCATACTGGTGTAACATACATGGGGTCTGATGCAAAGCAGCTTTTTAGCAAACAGACAAACCATCCTCATGCCTTCCCCCGATACAATTGCATTTTCATGGAAAAAGCTAAACTTACTTTCTTCTTTTTATCAACTCAAACCCAAAATAACAGTTAAAAAATGAACCTCCAATGAAAAACTAAACCATCAAAATATTTAATTGAAATACAGCAAGAAATCATTTCCTTACCAGCTGTTACTGGTGGAACTGAGTCAAAAACTACAGCTGGGTTTAAGGAAAAAAACTGATGATTTTATAAAACAACACATGTACTAAGGTGACAGGACCTGTATGCAGCATAAATTGAAGAAACCAGAGAGTATGAGAGTATTCCCCCCGTTCTCCTCCTCAGTGTCGGATGTGGACAGGCACAAGTTCTTGGGGCCAAGGGATGAGAAAGCGAGGGGATTCAAGCAGCAGCAGCCCCACCACCCCCTCTGCCCCCCTGCAGTCCTGACCCCTGCGCACCCGCTCCCAGCACCGCGCTGAAGCTGCCTCAGCTCCTGCCGGGGACCAGCTGACAAAGCCGCGCCAGGGGAATACGGGCAGGAGTGGTTTAGCTGCCGTTTGCGTTGTGGCTGCTCTCATCCAGTTGTTGAGACAAGATACCAGGATTGTCAAGGGAAGGTTTCCCCTCCCTTTGAGGCTCTGACCATGTATCAGGGAATACCAGGACTTGGAAAGCCTTTAGTTCGCCATCGTAAGATGCTCACCCTGAGGATGCTTAATCAGAGTGATCAAAGCAAAGTAATAGACAAATACCCACACTAAAAATTAAGATGCAGGAGAGAGTCTGTGCACAGACCAAGTCTGGTCTCTTTTAATGCCAAGAGTAGGGCTTTCTATTCAAAACCGTCCTGCAAGCTGATCCCCACAGCGAGCCTCACAGCCTCTGTGGCCTGATTACAGCCCATTCAAATCGAAAAGACTGACTGAGGATTCTGGATACTCAACTTCACTTGCAGCATGATAATGCTTTATCCGCAGAGATCAGCTATCCCGTTTCCAAGTCTCTGTTGCACAATTGCAATGGTATTCAAACAGGTCTATGCAAGACTGTAGTTGTTACCAGTTTATACATTTTTTTATTGAAGCAGGATTAGCCCCTTAGTTCCTGAAGTGTCAAAACACATTTATGATCAGATATAACAAATTTCCAGATGCACAGACTCTTCTGAATAAAACTTGGGTTATTAGTTGGTCACTTAATGCTCCCTTGAGGACACAGTCCTTATAAATAAAGTTTATAAATAAACCAGTTAGGCTCAGCTTTAACCAAACATGAAAATAAAAGAAAGAAAATGGTGTGGCTTCCTATATACAGCTTTTATTGGCAGCATGTGAGCATTTTTCCCATGTTGCTTTAAAAGAAAAACAATGTATATCTTAAATGGAAGGAAAGACTGCTTTTTAACTGGATTTTGTGACAAGCAAGGGAGATTCTCCATCACAAGAATAACAAGTTTGGGGAGAGTAATTTACATCTGAAGTGCTTCAGGATCTTTCATGATCCAACAGTGGTGACCAAATCAAACCATATGAAGAGATAAATTGCATGCAGCTTACAAGCATTATGACCACAACGGGCTGTTTGGATTTTTCTGAGCTACGTGTGTTTTAGCAATACCATCTGGACATTGCCAAACTGGTTCTGAATAGAAAAACACATAGCCATAAAGCAGGGACTTATAAATAGCAACTTGCCTGCTGTCCGAGGCTGTATGTCAGGGCTCCCTTGTTTGCTGCACGCCTGTTTCAGAGCATATTGTGTAAGAATTAGCCAACCTTGCATCTGTGCATCCAGCAAAATGAGGGTTAGTAGGTCAAGCCTGGAAACCAGAGGTGGGAGTGATGTGGTATAGGGGAGTAGGAATAATGACCCTAGGGTTTTGCTGTGAGAAGGGAGGGAAGAGTTGTGGGCAGCGTTATCTCAGAGCTGGGAGGAGAAGGGAGTGGAGCAGCCCAACATTGCGCAGATTTCTCACACATCTGGTGCCTCTCAGCCACATGCACATTTTTATAGGTGGCGGATAAGGTAACAACACTTGATCATCCCTAAAACCCCAAAGGATTAGCAGCGTAAGAGGAATTTAATCTACTGACAGGTCTAAGCAATGTTTCAGTCTATGCCATTTGGGGGTTTCTTAATGCTGTTGGCAGCCCAGCAGCAGTGAGAGGCCCCCAGACAGCTTCCCAGCTGGGAAGCATCTCTGATATACAGGGGGAATTAACTTTGGCTCTAAAGACCTTGCAAGCTAATGGACAAGAGAGTCCTGCAGCAGAGCAGTGCCTGGCACAAAACCACTTTGTTTGGCTGCAGAGCGGTACCTACTTGACTACCCACTTCTCTCTCATAAATTATCACACCCATGTTTGAGCAGGACCTCTGTTCAGTAATCTGAAAAATGTCAGTCTCCACCATTCACACAGGCTTAGGAAGAGAAGCATTAAATCTGAATCATCTTCTTTATCCAGAGATAAAGGACATTGTTAAAGCTTTTAGGCTTAAAATTAGTCTAAACACCTTTGATTCCTCTCTGACATCTGTCTTCTATTTCATAAGCTTTGGGTATGCATGCAGATAGACTAGCAATTTTATGTATATGTGTATATATAAACATGCATACGTATACATACATGCACACACTAAAGTTCCTTTGTCTTTCACAGAAAAAAAAAAAGCTCGTTTTGACTACAACAGTGTCTCAGCTGCAAGAAAAGGCACCTGACTACTATGTCTAACACACTGCTTATCTGGTCCCGAAATCAAAATCCATGAGGAAACACTTTATTGCCATTACCAGTCATTGAGTTACCAAACCTGAATCTACGCAGCCTGGCACTCCTTCCCATGAAGTGCAAAGTGGGAGCGAGTTGCTGCTAACCAGAACTCACTGTCCTCAGGGGTCCTGTGGGCCCATTTCACCCTCTGGACCAGAGCTCCCACTGCAGTCTTGGACTACTTTGCCCGTTATTGCGTGACAGTATACGGCGCAACCACAGGGTAAAGATTGTAAGACAGCTGCTGAGTGGCTTGAAAAACTATCCTGAATAAGGGGAATAAGGGGAATTCTGCTTGGGTCATATCTCACTCCCATTTTTTTCTGTTGGTCTTGATCTAAGGGAGTCCATGGAAACAGGAAATTTTCAGCAAGGCAATTTGAAGCCTCCTACAAAGTGATGGGGGGAAAGAAGGAGCATTAGGTTTCTTTCTCCTGACTCAAGGCTTGAACCTGTCCTAACTGAAGTTAATAACTATTCCACCTATTTCAGGAGCGGAAACATCCTCTTGCATTTAAATCACTAAAAACTTGAAGTGCCTCAATTATCAAGTATATTCCCACCATGTCAACCATTCTAGCAACATAACAGACTATATCAAGTGGGTAGAAGTGTAATTTATTCTGTTTGCATGCATAGGTGACTCCCTATCACCAGAGAAGTATACATTTAATGGAGAAAGAAACCCAAAGCATCCAAAAAAAGCAATTGCCTCTTTGAATACTTGAGAGTAAGGAGACAATAAAAAGGATGCCGAAGCAAGCTCCTTAGCCAAGACTTTAATAAATATTGCTCAAAATAAATTAGAAATTCTAAACACTTGTACAAGAAAAAAATCATTCCCCCTTGATTAAACATACATTACTGCTGGAGGTGTCTGAGGGGTCTTCCTGTCAGAGCACTGGAATTCAATGTTTGAGCTTCCTACCTCGGTTTAAACAGACATGCTGGCGATTCCTTGCCTTTTCAGTTTATAAATACATCTCTTGTTCTCCTTTTTTAAAGAAAAGGTCAGTGTTCTTCACTTAAGTAATGTCATTAAGAAATCAAAACTCATTTTTTCAGCTTGTGTAGCTGAGCAACTGAAAAGCACAACCTCCATTTATTTCACTTCCACTTTTTGAACATCAGTAAAAAAAAATGAATGCAGATAATCACAGACAATGAAGATTCTGTCTCCAGGAGTGTTCCTTACAGTATATTTTCCAACGTTTTTTTCCGTTCATTTTAAATTACTCATTTAATAAGCTAACTGTTCATTCCTATCCTAGGGGAGACTATTTTGCAGTGCAAGACATTCAAGTTATGAGGGTCTCTCTGTTTAATGTATATATATAATAATATAATAACTTCATAGTTATATATTCTAATATCAGTCTATCTGACTACACTTTCACCACCCTGCACCCTTCTTCTTCATGTTTCTATCAATACAATAAAATGATCTTGCACCAATCAAAGGAATGAAGTAGTTATTAATTTCTCTGCTTCCCTGCCCATCCCATCAGGTGTTATTTAATGTCATGTACAGTACCAACTTATTCTCACAATAAAAATGTGGATGATTGTTTAAATACATGAAGACAATACTGTTTACAAAATCAATGTCAGTTTAATGTATTGTGTTGCTTTCTGGTTAGCAGATGGGTCCCTTTCTTTAAAAAGTGAGACTGTTTTTCTTCATGAAATTAAGAAATTTTGCACCAGTTAGTAATATTCAAATTGAGCAAGGATTTTGAAGTAGGGAAGGCTGCTTCAGTTAAGCTTTATAGCTCCTTGTTCAGCTCAGATTTGTAGTCAAAAGCCAACGTTTTTAGTTTTAATGCAATGACCTTTTGGAGCATAGGTCCCATGGAGAATTTGAAACGGGATGAGAGTTTAGCTTGCAGTTTGGGGTTAGCTGTTGGTAGGTACACCTTTAGCCTGCGGTTAATCCAAGGCCCCCAAAACCTGTCAGTAATGTTCCCTTTATGGTTACGCTGATGTTCCCTTCCATCAGCAGAGCCAGATTGGGACCTGGGGTATAGACTAGATGGAGCTATGCCGTATTCCAGCTGCTTCACACATTCTTAACTCATGTTTTATGCGAGTATATATGATGCTGAGGGCATCATTTTAGCAACGTCCAGTTACCTGTTGATAGCATGGCCGCATCGGAGCGAAAAACTGTCTGCTCCTGGGAAATATCCCAGGATTTCTGTTCAGTTCAGCAAATAGCATCAAAATGTACAGGAGTTGAATTTCTGTTCACTTCAGTAATGTGGTATTCTACTGCTGACGGTCTCCCTGGATGGCTTGTAGTCAACTGTCCAACCCAATAAACCAATGGTATGGGCATGAAAGTGAAGCAGAGTCAGATAACTACAAACGAGAGAGCTCTGCCAAGGAGACTGATAAAGCAGTGTGCAGGGCCTTAATAGTATAAAACAGAGAGGAAAAAGAGAAATTAAATAGGCCTGGGATGTAGGAATTTTCCTAATCAATACCTGTATATAATTTCCCCTCCCTGAAAGCACTACTTGCCTCTTTTTAGTTCCTCCAGACCTAGCAAGATCTACTGGACTATGAGAGAGATACTCTTCTGTGAAAGTTACTGGTACTAATCCCATCATCTGATCCATCTGAAATTGCACCCATTGCTTGCATGCTTCAAGCAATGGGACTTGCAGGACAGAACCGTGTCATCATACAAGAGGTTGAAAATGTTCATGATACCCAGCAAAACGTTGCCCCTCTCCTTGGGAATATTGGGCCCCCCTACGCTTCCTTGTGCTGCCCTCTGTAATTCCTATTTTGCTGAAGCGCTGGAAGTGCTGACCGGTGCCCAAGCTTTCCACAAGTCTCTGCCTGAAAGAAAGTGCTTCTAGCATGGGTACCTCAGCCTGCATCAGCATGCACAAAGGCCCGCAGGCATGTGCAGAGGAAGGTTACTGCCCTCATCGGAGAATGGGAAGAGTAAGAAAAAAATGAAAGGTAACCAAAAAAATTAGCTTTCATATTTTCTTCCTATCACAAGTTCTGCATTTGAGATCTCCTGAGATGCCACTGCTGTGTGCTGATGATAAATATCATGCAGATAAGCTATGGCAATGGAATGATTTTCTTCCAATCGAATTATTTGCCTGGGATGAAAAGAAATATGTTACTTTCTGTCAAAAACTGATTAGCTCGAATCTGTGAAGACTTGATAAACCGGCACCAAAATGGCTATTGTTTGACAAAGTAGCACTCTGAAAACAGGCAACCATGACACAAACACAGAAAATCCCACATCTTTTTGAAACCAGAAACACCATGTTTCTGTGAGCAGTGTCACCCAGTCTGATTTCAGCTTGTATAAATCACTGCTGTGCTACTGACAGCAAATGAAACCAATCTCAGTTACTTCATTTGTACAAGACCATGCCCCTACTTTGACTTGCATTAGAAGATGTAGTGGAAAGACTTGAATTTTAATATAGCCTGAGATCTGGCTTTAAAGATCAGCTAGAATATAGTTGCTCTGATTAGAATATACAAACTCACACACAAATTCACAAGTACAATTGGATGCGTACACGTATCCCTCCCCTCCACATGCACGCAGACATTATGTTTATTGTGCATGTGTACCCATGCCACATTCACCTGTCCGTTAGGACTGCAGCAAAATTGAACACATTGGCAAGCTGCGCTGTAGAAGGTGTTATGAGGAGTCTCTGCATAAAAAGAAGCTGCTTTAGGATCCAGGTATCTTCCTGAACTGTAGTGGTGATCAGACGTCTGTTCAGAAGCACAGAGAGTTGGGCATTGAGTTTATAATGGCCGCATTACATAAACTGAAGTTTCCATCAGATTTAGGGATTGGCCTTTATCACCTATAGCTCGCTCCATCCACTCCAGACTCCCTGTAAAACACCTTTCTAGGAAAGCACCATGCTACAATCAAAAGGTATCTCTTCGCAAAAAGAAATAGCAAATTAAAACAGTAAAACACTTCACATGGTGGTGAGCTAGGCTTTTTTCCTATTCTCTCAGTAGGTCTTTCCAACTCCACTCCTGCTGATCAGGACTTAAACAAAAGTAAAAGAAAACCATGCTTTTCTATGCAATTTCTGTTGCAAACCTATCTAATCTCCTACAAAGAGATAATAAAGACAGACTCAGTTTTGTCTTAATGGGAAGCCTATTGCTTTTAAGTCAAATTCAGCAGAAGGGCTTTGGGGGAAAGTAGAAATTGATGTCAAATTTAGTGGTTCTTCAAAGCCTTAGAGTCTATATATTTGGAAAGTTCAGAGATCAGCCATAAGGGAAAGCAGGGAAGAAGCTCACGTTCTCCAACCAACACAGCACCTTCGTGTGCCCCATTCTCACCTTGCATAGTGCAAACAGGAGCAGCTCCAGGAAACTCAGTGGAAGGAGTCTGTCAGCATAAAACACTCTCATACAGTCAAATATGCCATCATTTTCATGATCATTCATCATTAGAGATAAGAAACCCTGGCAAATGTGGATAGCGGAGGCCTGAAGCAAGACTCATGACCATCAAAATACCTCAACCTCACAACTTCTGCAGGTACCTCAAGTCTTTGGTGGATCAGAAGACCTTGTACCTTGGTATACACTGTTAGCAAGTGACATGGTAACACATTTCATGGGCAGAGGTGTTAATTTTGTTCAGGTTTTTTTGTTGTTCTGCTCACATTTAGTCCAATAGGAGCCAGAATACCTGAACAGCGTTCAGTTTTCCTAGAAGTAACTTAAACTAGGTATTAATGCATATTTTTCTTTTTCAAATAGCTGATGTCCACAGTGAACTGAGTGCTGTATAAAAGCTCTATAAAGGAGATGAGCCTGCTTTGAGGAAATTGCACTCCAAGGACACAAGAGGTAAAAAGGGGAAAGGGATGACAGCGAGCAACCAACCAACCACTGTGGCTTAAAGCTTGCGACTAACCAGGCACTGATAACACAAACTGTTAGAAACACAATAGACGTGCTGAGACTGGAAGGTGACATATTTTGTACTGATACAAGGACACAGTGTTTCATACCAATTTCAATTCATCTGTGGAAGTTTTTGGCGTTATATATCGTCAAGACCAAGAGGAATCAAAAAGGTCCAAGATTTTATACAACTATCAAGAATAGCCAGAATTATAGTAACAAACCAAAAAGAAAAAAAAAAAAAAAAAAGGAGAAGAGAAAAACCTGCAAACCTTCCTTCCTCCGGGCGTAAATGAATTTTCCACCCATGGAAGCTGGGAGGAAATTTCTCAAAGGCTAATTTTCAAATTGTCACTAGCGGTGAAACTTCTTGTCTCCTCTTTTGAAGCAGCTGGTGCTGTCTGCTGCCAGCTGCAGAAGACTGGCCTTCATCAACCTTGGGTCTGACCTGCTCCGGCAAGTCTCCTTGTTCTATATATTGCAAAGTGAAAAAAAAAAGTCTGCTGTCACACAAGAAACCACAGACAAATATGTTTTAAAAGACAAGGTTATCCTTTTCTCGTTCCTCAGTGAAGGCTTGGAAATAGAGCTGCTTATATCAGGGATTTTCAAACATCCCAAATGTTTAGAAAGTAATGTATGACACTGAGAAGTCTGATAAAAAAAGTTCTATTCATCTTGTAGCGTAACACCACAACAAGGGGATATTTAATAAAAAATGTGAGTGCAATGAAGAGAATTTGAAATTGCCTTAAAATCTCATCTCCACTTCGACGATTAATCAATTTCAGCAGCTGTTTATTGCTTAATACACAGCACATCAATAGAGATTATTGCTGAAACAACAATTCCTCTTAGTCAATCCTAGCTGAAATTTTCCAGAGCAAAACAAATTATTCACACTGATAGGTCAATGATTGTCTGTAGAGAAGGACAGGTAACAGAATCTTTTAAAAAGACAAATACAATGCACAATTTGGACCACTAAATGTGTCAAATGTGTTTTCTTTTTTCAACTTTACAAAATACCAATGCAGCAGTTTCTAAATGCACTGTTACTTGCTAATTCTCCTGAAATAGAGGATAATTGTATTAAAAAGTGACAGAACAGATATTATTTTCCTAGCAATGAGAAATGTGGCTCTAAGGCTCATAAATACACTTCTGAAATTTCTAGCTGTAATCCTTGCCTCATTACCCACAGCTACTTTCTGTACAGGACTATTTTATTCTGAATATGCATTTTAAGCCCCAAATCATCCTCCTTTGGTGGAAATTGGGATAGTTCCTCTGATTTCAATAGAATTATGCTGACCTGCATCACCTACAGATCCAGCCAGAAAAGCAAAAAGAGAGATGAGACATAACCACTGTTTTAAGCATTCAGAACAAAGTTGAAACAACACTTAATGTCAGGGAAAAAAAGCCGGAGGGAAGGATCCAGACACAAAGCTGATTTTTCTCAGTCAGGGCTTTGTTGTTAAGGTGGTGAGTGGATAGCCCCAGATCTGTATGCAGTCATCTGCCCCAGCCCTTCCTAGAAGGAGCATTTTGCAGGAGGAAGGCAGGGTCCTGCAGGTGTGGAGGTCTGTCTTATACACCCAGTCCGGGAATAAAGCGGATGCGTCAGAGTGCAGATGGCAACTTTGAGCAAATTGGAAGAAACTTCATTATGGAAAATGTCAGCAGCAATTTTGGTCCACACCACAAAAATTAAGCTCTTGGCAAACATTTGTTGAGACAAATTTCTTTCCATTTATTTTCATCACTGTCTTTTTCCACCTTCTCTACTAAACATCGATTCTTCTCTGCAACTTTTGCAACACCTGCTTCTGGCATCTCACATGCTACCTGCATCATAACAAAAATCTTGCCATGGTAGTCCTTGAAGGGTTTATTAATCCTGGAGCTGTTTACTAAAAGCAACACTTTTAAGTGCCATAAATGTTGCCTATGCTCTTTAGAAAGAGAGAGAGCAATCTCTTACTGTGTATATAAGGAAACCCATTTTCATTTAAGAAAAGCAGTATATACGATCTTTCTCCTTGTTATCAGAAGCAGACCCTTGAAGAGACTTTTTTAATGAGTGTCCCTAGCTGAGGGTTTCTTAGCCTGTGAAGAATGGGGAGGCCACAGCCGTGTGTAAATGCAGTCAGTGCAGCCTGCTGACAGGTACGAGGAATTCAGTTTCTTCGGTTGGGTTTGCTCCTTTTGTGGATACCCTCTAAAACCCAGGCTTCTCTGTGGTATAATTACTATTTTTAACTGTCAATATTGTTACCGCAAAGAAAGAGTTTTAAAAGATGCCGTGTAGAGAAACGGCTGTGGCGTCTTCAGCATGAGTCGTTAGTTTGTGCAACGTCCATGGTAAGTATTGCCCCCGCAGTCAACGCTTATCGCAGAGCCCCCATAACACAATATACTGATAATAAAAAGCAAAACCAAATGTTTTCATGACTGGTATGAAAATTCTCCCTGTCCACAAGATGTACTCACAGATGGCTTTGCAAGGCCCTGTTTCAGCCCTAACTCTATTAAAGCAGGTGCTCAGCTTTGAGTCAAGGAGACTGTCCATTGTCTGCCCTATAATATCAAAAATGTTATTCACATCTAAAGAGGACGGTGAACAAGGGCTCCTGAGAGGGCTGAGCAGCTGCAAGGGAGGAGGCTATGAGCTTGGATCATGTGCCAAAATGCATCAAATCTACCTCATTCAGTTCTGTAATGGATCCATGAGCAGTTCCCAGGACCATAGTGCCACAGGGGACAAATCTCCCAGTCACTACACCCAATTGACTATGCAGTATCATCTACATCATACAGTAGGTATCTTATATGCACATACATACTCAAACACACATGTATAAAATCCAAAACTGTTTCTGGGAAATATTCACATTTCTCCTCCACCCTACCTCTGTCCTTTAAAACCCTTCAACAACAGCTCAAACGAACATCCTGGGAAATGGCTCGCTGAAGAAGACCCCACACAACTTAAAAATGACCAACACAGAACCTACCTGCTTCCAAATCAGGCAGCCTTGTCTGTGAAGGTCAAGATAAGACTCTGCAAATGCAACGCTCACCTTGGCAAGTAACAGGAAACACAAGTGCCACTCCAAACTCAAGCATCACTGCCAAAAGGCTCTGGATTTCCAGGGGAATATGACCCAACTGCACCAAACAACAGCAGTGCCGGCTCATATTTAATCACGCCAGCAAGCAGAGTCACTTCTGAGTCTGCCTGCGACTTGGTCAGTCATGTATTGCACCGAGCACCCATCTGACTCCCCTCTCCCAGCACAACAATGACTGATATTCCTGGATTACTTTCTCCTTGCCCACTTTATGTTGAATACCATTAGGTACACTCGTGGTGCAGTGCTGTAGCTGTTCCTGAAACTCTTGCTTTGAAGTAAAAGAGTAGGAAAACAGCAGGAACATTTTGTCCCAGGAGGATGAGGTTTTACTTTGCCTTTTCTTTTATTCAACTCCTTTCCTGCAGCTCAGAGGTACAGTATACAAATGGAAAAGAATAACCAGTGGGTACTGAATTCTGTTGAAATCATTGATAACGTTTCCTAACAGTAGTCCTGGATTAACCTTTTTTTTCCAAAGATGGGAGATTGCATTGAGTCTAGCTGGGATGGAGTTAATGTTCTTCATAACAGCTTATATGGTGCTGTGTTTTAGATATGTAACCAAAACAATGCCGATACCACACCGATGTTTTATGTGTTACTGAACAGTGTTTGCACAGCGTCAGAGCCTTCTCTGTTGCTTAGTCTACTTTCCCCTCTGCAGTGAATAGACTGGGGATGAGCAATAGGCTGGGAGGTGACACAACAGGCAGATGACTCGAACTAACCAAAGAGATATTCCATGCCATGTAATGTTATGCTCAGCAATGAAAACAGAGACAAGGGCATTTAGGGAGGTTACCCATCTTTTGCTCAGGAACTGGCTGGGCTTTGGGCTACCAATGGGAGGTGGTGAGCGATTACATTTGCACCACTTGTTTTGTTTTACTTTCTTCCTTCTTCCACTTCTCCTCTGCTTATTAAGTTTTTTTTTTTTTATCTTGACCCACAAGTTTTCTCACTTTTCTTCTTCCTTTTCTCTTCTCCCTTCCCACTGGGAGTGGGGTTTGGGGGGGGAGTCAGTGGGTGGCTGTGTGGTGCTTAGTTGCCTAACGGGGTTAACTCACTACAAGGTTTATAATTAAAAACTTCTCGCTTCATAGCATACAGCCTTCTGGCATTGGGAAACGCCTGTGACCAGTGTGCCACGCTGCCACTGGCCCTCGGCAACTGTGCAAGTGAGTGTGGACAGGGGATGGCAGCGACCACCTTCTCTCCAGGGGGTACCATGCCACAGCCGATGCTTTCCTAATTGCAGCTGCAAGATAGAAGGGGAGGCTGACCGCAGCGCTCCAGCCCTTCTGCCGCGTACAGTGGAGGAAAGCCCCGGGTGTATAGTTTTTGGCTCAGAGCAGCTGAGTTTTCTTGCCCAGAGCTGAGGAAGGCCAAGAGGTACACTACACAGCTGGAAGCTCAGTTGGTGACTTTTCTAATTATGTCACCAGTCTACCAGTATGCAGTATTTTCCCTCAAGCTCCAGCTCCCAGCATCCTGTGACTACATGAGAATTTCTTTTTTTTTTTTTTTTTTGTTAAAAAGAGAGTTTCTAGACCTTAGAGTCACACAGAAAAGCTAGAAAATGTAAGACTCAAAAAAACCAAAGTCAACCAAGATCAGCCTCTCATTTCTTAATTACATAGTAAGGACCTGATAAATGGAAAGTCATCTGTGATGTTGTTGGGGAAGAAGTGAGGAGGGACAGAGCAATGGCTCCCAAGCACTTTGAGTTGGAAATAAAGTTGGACTGACACGTTGGTTCTTCATTCCCATGCTGTGTCCTTGCTGGAGGATGGTGGTAACATTGATCATCTGGCATTATGTATAATACAGCACAAATGTCCTTCAGTCACACCGTCAGACACAACGAGGAGGAGAATTCACACTTCCCGTTGGAGACTATTGACTAGTGAAGGTGTCCAACTGCACTGTGACCACAGTTAAGCGTGCAAATGCTCTATAAAGCAAATGGAGAGAGGCAGGTCCCTAAGCAGAGGCAATAATATGTAAGTTGTCTATTTAACATACAACATATGAGTGACCCATACCCACCCACAATGAGTATGTAACATGTAAACATTTACCAGCTGGGGTTTCCATCACCTGGAACGGAGCAAGGGACAGTCACTACCTTAGTTACTTGTACTAGCTTAAGGTAAATTATAGACAAGTTTATTTTGATGTTCATGGACCACATTCTGCATTTGATTGCTTCACTGTAAAGTCGAGTAACTGAATGGCATAATTAGAAACACTACAGATTCACACCAACGTGAGAGCTGAGTCCCTGCTCTTCCCCATCCCCCACATCCACGGGTCACAGCTCCAATGGACTAAGAACAATTTCTTGTGTGGGAGCAGCTGGGCATGGAATTTGGATCTGATGAAGTACAGAAAAGGAACAAAAACCTAAGCGACCAATAAATAACTACTCTTAAGCTCTAATGAGTCAATCAAGAAACTGCCACAGATTTGAATATGCAATTTAATTGACCAGTAGAGTCCCAGACTTTGGCATTGTAAGTGAAGGTAAACAGCAACATATTAAAAACTCACCACTCTAATTAACCTTGTTATATGTTTTTCATGAAGACTAAAGTCCCACAGAAAATTATGGGATACATATGCCATTGATTTCATTAGTGTTGCATGGCAAAAATAATAAAAATGGCCTTGCAGGCTCATGTGAGATTCTTAAGGACAGAGCAACACTATTACTGCATTAAGTCTGGCTTAACAGTGCTGTTACTACAGTAAGAAACACACTTGTTACATGTTCTTCAAAATGTTCCTAAGAGAAATATGCTCTTAATATTCTTACACAATGCCTCCAGTTGTGGTTTTCTGTTATGCTCATAACACTGCATTTAGGTATTTCTGCTCTAATGTTGTGAAATATCTTCTTTTATGTTTGCTTCTCAGCAATTAAATCAGACCTTGAAAAGGTTGCAGGGTGAAAAGAGAAAGTAAAAAGAAGTAAGTGAATAGTAGTTACAGTTTATATGAAGCTACGGAGGTTTCCTGCCTATAGGGGAGTCCTTGGTTATATTGTTCTGCCTTGATTGTTTCAAAGTCTTTTAGTCAAAGATTTTTGTGTAGCCCCTTGCTCGGATACATTGCATCCCTTTGCTCCCTGGGTTTTTCAGAGAGAGAATGATTCAGGGGCCGGAGGCAGCAAACCTCACGTTTCAAGTAGCACTGACAGACGGAATAAATACAGCATAGACTGCTTTAACCTTTAAGAGGTCTCTGACATATGTAGATATTTATGTAGAAAGACAGTACAGAGGGAGATGCAAAAAAAAATGGAAAAGGAGAGAAATACACAAAGAGCGCCAGCGTGCCTATGGCAACCGCACACCTCTGCCTTTCCAAGTTCTCCCAGCTTTGGAAACATTTTGCCACCAGCCAAAATTTCAGTTTCCCGCAACACCTGAGTAAAGAGGCAGAGAACAAATACTCTGGCCATCACCCTCCCTGCTCCATGGGCCTCGGGGTCTGGCCCGTGCACAGTGCTAGGAATGTCCTACAGGTGTCTTGGTGTCCGCGTTCTCTGCTTTCCCATCAACTGATGCAGTCTTAGCTATTTCCCGAATATATTCATGACTATAATCGCAGAAGAATGGCACAGACTTCCTCGTACAATCAGTGGAAATGTCCTCAGCACTGGGGACATTTGCCCTAAATTGAGGGCAAATTAGTGCCACATTTATGGTAAAGAATCACAGGAGGCTTGGGCTCCTGTTTGACTCAACTCTGCCTTATGGAGACAACAGGTATTTTGTAGGATAAATCATAATGCAATTATTTGCAGAATAAAATGATTAATCCCGTGCATTGGAGCTATAATGCAGAAAGCAAGGATGACACTAGAATGAAAAATACAACCCTTCCTGTTAAACACATTAGAAATCTATTATATATTGCGCAACTCCCTATAAAAAACTACTGTTTCTATTACATTTGCTCACTGACTTTGAATTTCGGAATGAAGGCATGCATGCAAGTGGAAGGATCTTTTTCAGGAAATTTAATTAACTTTCTCTCAGAACATACTAGGCAAAAGTGTATGAAATAGGTGTGCTTAAGTCAGTGTGCTTCCCAGAAAATACTTCTAGATCCTTCTAAGGAAGCTAAATGATGCATTTGTAGGAAAAGAAAAAAAAAGTCAAATGCCTTTTGATAGGTACTAATTCTGTCCAAGACTTTCATGTATCCTAAAAAAAAGCATGCAGGATTACATCAGCTGATATTTTGGAGTTTCTTCGCACAAAATATTCATCCACATGGATCATTCGGGTCTGGAAGTCAACATGCTGGGACACAGTGTCATTGACCGTGCAGGCCACCAGGCTCTCTCCTCCAGGCAGGTCCCATCTGCTGCTGGAGACCCAAGTGGTAAATGGGAATCCAGCCACAGAGAGAAATGTCCCTTCCAGCAGCTCATGCTCCCAAGCAGTCAGGGCTGGGAGGACATCACTCATTGACCATGAAGACAGACAAAATTTGCGAACAGTATCTGTTAAACAAGGAGTGATAACTTATTCCATAGTGGTTAATACCAGGCAGATAAAGCAAAGAGGGGGTGGGGAAGGGTCAATGCTAGGTCTAAAGCACACACCAGTAAATGCACAAGTTGCTTGGATTCAAAGTACTTACAGCTGTAACAGATCTTGGATGACCTGTATTGAATAAAACAGGGTTCGGGGGCTGGATTTCAATGCCCGTTCAGATGTAAAGGCTGAAAGCCTGCAGGCCTGTCTATCTCTTACTTCACTTGAACCAGGTCTCTTCCTCTCTCTCTTACAACGACATGAGTGTGCTCAGGCTTGCTGTCAGATCACGTTTACGTGTTCTGTGAGGGTCTATGGGTAAAATAAGTGATGAAATGAAGGTTTTAAGCGCTATATTTGTAATTTCTTTGAATTCAAGTAATGGGTAAACTGATTCAATAATATAAGAAGCATCTTTCTCGCCCTTCCCTAAAACTGGAATTGAAGCCTACCTGAAAGTAAGTTTCTACAATTGAGGACTCCAGTCCTCCTTGTGTTTATTTTTAATTTTTGTGTATGTGCAAACTCCTAGCAAACCAGAACACAGAGTGCCTGAATGTAGGGTTCATGCTGTGCATTTGACCCGATAAAAAAAATGGAGTTTAAGAAAAGCTGGTATTTCGAAAAACAGTCAGTACATGCCTCCTTGTCTTGCCAGGAAAATGAAGGTTACGCTGTTATCCTTAGCTTTACACCTCTATTACCATGTGTCGGCTTGGTCAAAGCAGAGTCCTTCATAAAAGTCCTATACAGGATTTTTAGGAGAACTAGTCCATGCCCAATGTATATAAATGCTGAACATCTGTCTTACTTACAGCACCTCATAATCCAATAAAAATCATTCCAAGGAGCTGCATTAATACTGAAAAACAAACCAACCAACTCAGACTTTCAGCAGTACTTGCAGTCCTCTGCATTGAAAATGACGTCTTAGATTTCCACTCAGCAACCTGATCTAGTTGGTCCTGCTTTGAGCGGGAGGCTGGGCTAGAGGACCTGCAGAAATCCCTTCCAACCTAAATTATTTTATAAGTCCATGAAAAACATATTGGGTGTCCTAATACCTGTGCAAACTCTCAGAGGGATGCTGTCACCCTTTTGAGTACGTGATAAACATCTGAGCTGTCTTTCCCTGACCTACTTTCCCTCCTCCCCCCAAGCTGGCATCAAGATCAGACACAGCCACAATATCTCAGACTCTGGCAAGTGTTAGTTGTACCTATCCATTCCACAGCAATTATTAGGCAGCAGCATTTAGGGAAGCCCCAAGATATCTCTGCTATATGTCAAAAGCTACACCCACTACCACATAGTGGAAAGACAGTTTTAAGATTCCTCAGTGCACATTTCAAGTTCATACCCTTCTTCTAATGTTCTTCACAGAGAGCGTCAAATTCTCTAGCTGGCTCCTGGCCAAGGTCTGGGAGTCTAAAGTCTTCTGATTAGAAGTGAGGATCACTTCATCTCTCAAGCATTTCTGCCTTGCTGACTCCCCTTCCTCCCCAAAGCAGCAAAATCCTATTATCACTCTGGAAATTGCATTGGCAGGGTGGGTGCAAGTGTTTTTGTTGCCATGTGCAGATAAAAATTACTTCCATCCATTCTTATCTTTCCTAAGGTAAATTACACATGTGTAATAGCAAGATTACACATAGCTGTCCCCTGATTTCTACCAGGCATGAGCAGCCAAAATATTATAGGTCTTACATATGAGTACAAGAAGCAACCTCTTTTGTTTTGGACTGGCTCCAACCTTATTAGGCAAACTCCTTCCCTGCAAGTGAAAAAACACTGAAATACGATTGGAAAGTCTTCATTCCACAAATCTCTGGCCATTTTGTATTCTTTGTTTTTTCATAAAATCATGTTTAAATGAAAAACCAGCTTCCCTCCAAATCTTTTGCTTTCAGCACAGTGAACAAGGCCTTGTTTTTCCACCAAAATAAAGCAAGGTAAACCTATGATCAAAACTATGTCCTCTTGGCCTTCCATTTCTTATGGTCTCTTTTCTTTTTTGCTGTCAGAGACACAATTTTAAAAAATCCTCATCTTTCTGCATCACTCCCATTTTTGTCTCTTCTCTTTTTGGAGTTTGCAATTAGCTTTGCCAAGCTGCACCCTGGCAAATTGCAATGAATCCAGTTTAATTGAAGGGATCAGAAACAAGATGGAAAATTGAAACACTGTACTTCAACAATCTCAGGGTCTGTGGGAATCTGCCTCATGAGTTTTGAGCACCTGGAATTTTGCAGGAATTTAGAAAAAACAGGATTTGACCACCAGGAGCTAGAACTGGGACAAATTGCCTTGCAGTTAAAGCCTAAGAAAACCAAGAATGCTCTTCTGAAAACAAGAACAGGTACACTGCTTCTACTGTATCCTGATTTCTAAGGATATTAGAGATGATCCTTTCACAAGACTCAAAGTCTTGATCAGAATTTATTCAAACTGAGGGAGTTTAGATCTATAACTGAGAAAGACCAGGTGTGATTCAAGGTAAACTGTCCCAAGCTGGACCCTTAGATTTTCCCTTCAATTCCTTCCCAACCATTAATTAAACTTCTCATTTTAGGTGAAGCAGTGCTTGTGGAGATTAGTCGCTCTTAATTAAAGCTACATACCAAGTGCTAGAAATTCCTAAGTCTAGAAAAAACAGACTAGAGTTTTACTTCCAAACTACTGCTTTCTTTTTGAAGATTTGGGGTCTTACACTGCGACTAGAAAAACAAGTGATTGCAACAGCTCCAAACTTGTTCCCTGTGTGGATAAAATTGAACAGCAAACATAGATTTGCAGTGGAAAATACAACTGTGCATACAATCAGCTTTCAGCTCTTGATTTGAAAAGTTAGTGGAGAATTAACTTTTTCTTAGCATCCTTTAAGGCATATTTTGTGCCATGGGACTGAGCAGCTGGTATAATGCTGCTCTCCTCAGTCTCTAACAGCATTTTGCTTCCAATAGGCACAGTGCCTTTGGAGCCAGAGTGAGAACAGCTAGTGCTGAGAATAAGGATGCAGAGCTCACCAATACTGGATTGTCAAACCCGAATGCTTTGTGTTCAGGGAGAATAAAAGGGCTGTGAGTGTGTTTGACACCTGCCTAGGGGTGTAAATAACTAAGTAAAACTCCGTTCATCCTCTTTTTCCAAGCATTTTCCCATACCAGTTGACCAGGTATTTTTGAGCGTTTATTGTGGCTGAAATATTTTGCAATCTACTATAATATTACTATTATTATTATGTTTATTTTCCTCTTGCGGAACTTATCAACCTGAAAAAAGTCCTCTTTACACTCTTAAATATACCTATATTTTATGCTTCCCATCAACTTTTGCCCCACTCCCACCTTTTTTGACACATTTACATTTTTTGTGGGTGTTTAATTTTGACACCATTCCTGCACCAAGCCATCCCTTTTCTGCCCACTCCCCGTGCAGCCCTCCCAATTCACTTCTGTCATTCCACGAGAAGTGGAAAATTTTCCATAATAAATGGTAGCCAGCATCGACTAGATCAGAAGCTCGTCCAGTGCAGACGCAGGACTTGTCTCCAGGGGTGAACTAAGCCTCTTGCCTCCCCGCCCCCAGTCCTTCAGCTCTTGCTCCACCCTGGGCAAGAGCTGGTGTGGAGTTTAATCAGAAACACTGGGGCAGGCTGCTGTGTATCATCTCAGCTGCTTCCTTCCTGAGCTGTCAAACTAAGAGCAACCCTTAAGCAGACAACCTCCTGTTAGTTACAGTGAAGATTTTGTCTTGGTTAAGAGACTGGGAGCCTGCAGAGACTTAATTTCCATCCTAAGGAAATATTTCATCAATGCATGTCTAAAAGCTCTGAGCATTTCTTACTTTTGGCAATGCAATGGCTGAATTTACAGCCCAGAAGTAGCCAATATTCCCATCAGCCTCAACAGAGTTTTTGCCAATAGAGGATGCCCAAATAGAGCTATCCAAGTATGCTTGCAGGAGATTTTCTTGAGAGTTTTTGAAATATGTTTAATGAAGATGAGGAAAAATGGTACCTTAATGAGTAGTCAGAACCAACACATGGTTATAAGTAACAATGAACAAACTAAATAATAGACTTTAAGAATATGTAATGTCAATCATTTTGACATTAAAGCAAATTTTATATATGTTGGTGACACCAGATGATAATTTGATTAAAAAGGGAAAGAACTGCACTGCGTATTTCTGTTTGGATAAAAATAGGCAGATTAAATCTCTTAAGCTTTGCCAGTGCAGAGACTGTCTGGTGTAAATTTACACTTTGTGTCAACTAAAATTGAGTTAAAGCAGCTGTAAATGCTGGGAGCAAGTTCTATGCTAATCCTCCAAAAAATGAAAAACTCTCCCGAAACCTCTCTGAACTGGATATGGTTGGTTTTGTGCCTAAGCATTGTGCAATTTTTAACTTTCAACATTTTAAAAAATTTGCAATCAAACACAGGCAGTAAAAAATACACAGTCATCCTCTGACGGAAGATGTTTCTATCACACTTCTATCCCTGGCATACCAGGCATGAATACACAGTATTACAGAAAAATGCTAATCTCTTCAGCTATTAAGGATAAACAATCCTTTCATTATAAATTCTTTCCAGTTACCTTGTCCAACTTTTCTGAATTACATCAGTCTCATAGAACTGATCGTAATTCTTGAATTTTTCTGGTCCACATAAAAACAAATTAAAACATACTTCTGAGAGATACAGGTAGAAAGATGACAAAGTAGAGTAAGTCACTCCTTTCCTGCATCTCATGGAATCCCTTTCATTACAGCATAGCACAGGTTCTCTGCATGACAGAAAGTTGGGGCTGTGTTCTCACAATCCACAGATCTCCTCAGTTCTACATTTAGCAAAGGAGACACAAAATAGATATAACACTGGTCAGGAATCCACAAAAATTCAAAAGCCTGAAAAAAATCCCTTAGAATTCAGAAATAAAAATCAAAATGTCTGGAAGGGTCTTTTTTCTGCTAAATTATCTCTTTTTATAGGAAGTTTGTAAGCATTCAGCTTCTTCTAGCCTAATCAGTTGGTGCAAAAGTGAAGCGCAAGATATGTCAATATAGACCCTGTGTGCAGCATTATTCAGTGCTCAGCCACTTTGGATGTATTATGGCAGAACAGAAGCCAGCAAGGTACATTCCAGATATAAAGAGAATAAAAGCCTATAATTTCTGATTTAAGGCAGTTTAATTACAAGCAAACTAAATTGATACACACTCTACCTTGCCAGAGTTTTCTTTTCCAAGGGAAGCCTCTTCTGGAGGAAGCTTCTGACTGATAACAAAAACTGATTACAAAATCTTGCTGTATTTGGACTATGTTACTCAAGCTTTCAGCCAGAATTAAACAGATTTTTATTCCCTCCCCCCCAAATAAAACAGCAGCAAAGTCAGGATCTCCACAATTAGTTTATGCAGCTCAACTTGGTAACTCTGCAACCTTCATCCAGTAACACGGACAACCTCCTGGCTTAACCCAGGAGCAAACACTGATGTGGCCCAAAGTATCAGGTGATCCTATCTCAATTGCCAGTACCAAAAATTTGCATGAATAAACAAAGATAAATGCCTGAGGAACCTTTGAGACTCACAAGTTTTCAGATGTGAACACACCTGACAATCTCCTACGCTTGGAAGAGTAGGAAACCCTCTTTCAACACAGTGAACAATGCATACAACCAAATAGTAAGTTAATTAGCAAATTTGATGTTGCTGGAATATAGAAAAAAAATGGGACCATATGATCAGCTCTGAAGAGCTGAGATGCTGAATGATTATGAAGTGCATCGGTACTGAGAGTAGTTTTCTGTACAAGACGTTTTTGTTCATCAGGGTTTTATTCAGAGAAGAAATAAAACCGAGATAAGCAGTATTTCATCACTTTGTTTGTCAGCCTTGAGTCCATTACCACAGCAAACTGGAAGATGGAATGTCAAATATCACTAACAATTACTAGTGAAAAATGAGAGTGGAATTGCAGACAAATAATCTATGATGGCTGAAGATTTTTTTATGTATAACAGTCAGTTAGATATGCCTCATTCCCTCTGTGGCTATTATAGGGGCCATAACTGTCAACCCTACCCTGGTTTTGCCGCGCTTACTGACGAACACTCTTCCTGAATTAAATAAGCATTAGGCATATGTCTGAGGGTAGTGAAAAGACAATATAGAGCCTTTGTATAGCGGAAGAAGAGCACCTAGTGACGATATGAAGGAATTTGCCACCTGAAGCTGCAGTAGAGATCTTTAATGAAATGATTTTGCAGAATGAGAAACGCTCAATAGTTAAAAAACAATCAGTTACATGTCCATACAAGAATAATGAACTTACCGTGAGATATCAGACATAAAGATTTAGTTATAAAGTCCAGATCAGGAAGCCTACCTCCAGGTTATGAGGATGTGCTGACCTCTAAATTTGTAGTATTTTCCCAAACATTCTCTAACACACACTGTTAGAAAGAGAGGGTACTAACCTATGGCTCCTTCCAAATCTTCTTTGCTAGTATTTTTGACATGGAAGAACATCAAAGTGGTAATGCCAGACTAGACACCCAGTGAGACCAGAGCCCCAGGAGGATCTTTCCCCAGTGCTCAGAGCCCTTCGCTTCGGGAATTTTCTTTCTGGCCTTAAGGGGTGCAGAGACTGTCATCTTAGCAAGTCACAAAGGGTTTTCAGTAGGTGATAACCACTTTCTCCTTCCAGCTGGGCTAGGTGAGAACATCGCCATTGCTGGATCCTGGTGGGAAGAAGTGGACTCAGACGTAGAAGGTGAACAGTGCCTCTGCCTATGAGGTTGACTTGAGTATCTCGCTCTCTTTTTCATTTCCCATTTAAAAAATCCCCACATTCCTAATGTCCATACCCCCCGTATTAAAATAAGGGTTAAAATCATTTAACCACAACAGTATTTTTGTAGTAGTGCATGCTATGCAATAATTTTGCTTTACATTAAAAGGAACTCCGTTTATTAGCTGTGTATCCTTGTCTTAGCTGTTGCATTTCATTTTAATTGATCGTCTTTTTTGTCCTAGTGTCATGGTTTAACCCTAGCCAGCAACTAAACACCACACAGCCGCTGCTTGTTTCCCCCACCTCTGGTGGGAAGGGGGAGAGAATCAGGAGAGTAAATGTAAGAAAACTCGTCGATTGAGACAAGAACAGTTTAATAATTGAAATAAAGTAAAATAGTAGTAGTAGTAGTAGTAATAATAATAATAATGAATAATAATAATAATAATAAAAGAATATACAAAACAAGTGATGCATAATGCAATTGCTCACCACCCGCTGACCGATGCCCAGCCAGTCCCTGAGCAGCAGTCACTGCCCCCCCAGCCAACTCCCCCCAGCTTATATACTGAGCATGATGTCATATGGTATGGGTCAGCTGTCCTGGCTATGCTCCCTCCCAGCTTCTTGTGCACCTGGCAGAGCATGAGAAGCTGAAAAGTCCTTGACGAGGGTAAACACTACTTAGCAACAACTAAAACATCAGTGCGTTATCAACATTATTCTCATCCTAAATCCAAAACACAGCACTGTACCAGCTACTAGGAAGAAAATTAACTCTATCCCAGCCGAAACCAGACACCTCACTAGTGCAAGTAGTGAACTCAGGTTCCTGACTGAGTGAACACTGGTTAACAAATGTTCTGTTCATGTCTGTAGTGGATGGTTGATGCAAGGAGCCTGCCAGGACCATACAAAGGGGCCTCAGAGTGAAAGAAGGTAAGGTCCAGTAAAGCAAATATAGTAATAATATCTCCTAAGTTACAATATAAGAAAGGAGCATGAAAAAAAAATCACCACACTTCAAGGGCCTAGGGTCGCTAGATCCAGACTACAGTCAGACAAGAAATTAGAGGAACTAATATAAGCTGTAGGACAAAGGGTGAGGGTGACTTTTGTAAAAGTAACCTCTGCAGTATTACATACTACTCATTCAGAGCAAAAGAGGGACAGGGCAGAATAGGGACTTCACTAAATGACTGGAGAGCTAATATAAAGAAAAAAGAAGAAAGTTTTTCCTTTTGTGATGTGCAAATGTCATTTTGAGGTAAAAAAAGCCTATCCAGATGGGACAGATTTCATCCAAACAGTGATTTTGTGGAAACAATAAGCTCCTGAGAAAGAGCTCATGGGGGAACATAACTACACAGAGGGAAAGAAGAGTGAAAAGCATGAGGATCTGGCTGAAGAGAAAAACAAAAGAGATGGCTGTGCTTGCAAATGAAGTGAACTATCTCAGAGATTAAATTTGGGATTTGAGAGTACTACTAAAGGAATAAGAACCGAAACCTCCTGAAAAAGGTCATTAAAGACCAAATGCCCAAATGTAAGAAGTTTAGCAAAAGAAAAAATAAGGCCAGGAACACCTATGTAAAGAGAAAATGGCAACAGAATAGCATGCCTGAAAACGTAGCCATGAAACCATGAAGGCAGGCATATTAAAGGGTTTGTAAAGTTTGTGAATGATTTGTAACACAGTCCCCCATAGTGGAGGCCACCCTACTGAGTTAAAGGTGGGCAGCATACCACCATATGATCTGCCATTCTCTGATTTTTGGATTGAGGGGAAGATGGTGTTGTCACTTATAATTAATTTGACAAGACATTTCCTTAACTTAATAAACATGAGAAGTTTACATTTCTCTCCAGAACCTTCTCTTCTGATGGTTAACGTATGACCAATCTACAGCCCATGGGAAATAAATAACTAGTGTTAACTAGAGGATAATTCCTCTAGTCTATTCCCAGATACCATTTTTCATGGGAGCACCCTTGTCCCATGAGAGAGGCAGACCAGGCTCCTGGGAGCAGAGAGGACCTGGGAGCCCAGATCAGGGTGCTGCTGACAGAGTTACCCATCTCCTTCCCTGAGGGGCCGGGAGGTGATGCCTGAAGGGCCTTTGGGGAAGAAGGGAGTGAACAACAAGCCAGATGAATTGCCTTGGCTAGAGATGGCCCAGCCACTCTCACCCCAGAGAATGTGCATGCAGCAGACACTGTTTGTGTTGGCGCAACACATCCCATGCCTTCAGGCACCAGCAGGCAGGTGGGCAGCGTGGCCGCCTTCGACAGAGCATAGCCACAGGGGTGGCTATGGGCTACAAGGGATGCTCACAGATGATTTCCTTTTTCTCTAACTGAAAATGTTCAATATTAAAGGAGAAGGAGGATAAAGAAGGTTGCACAAGTAGCATAATGCCAGCTACCATACCTTACAGTCTTAAATTTTATTTGAGATATCTTTCTTGAGACACTGAGAGCTCACTGGTAGCCACTTTGCTGGGCAGTTGTTATTAGTTGAACTAATAGCCCTGAAGGATTGATTTCAACTATGAGATGAAGGGGGAAAGTGGAAGATGTTGCAGAGGCTCATCATCCCTAAAAGAGGCACACGTAGCCCTGTGGATACAGCATATAAGATGTGTTAGCATTGCACAGTAGAAATATGAAAGTGTCTGCAAAAGCCCTGAAATGTCTCCTCCCCTGGTCTTCCAGACAGCACAGCTGGCTGGCAGCTGGAAAAGGCTCCTTGTAGTTTTGGTAGCCCAGACTGTCCCAGACTGCAAACAAGGAGTTTCCCTTAGAGCTCAGCTAGTTTTCTCTGTCTTGTAACCATCTCTTTAAGCAATACAAACACAACTGAAATGGAGAAGATGCAGTTCCAAGACAGCAGCATGCTTTTTTCTCTGTCTGTCAGCCTCGAGAAGAAGAAGCACCCCTCAGTTTGTTTTCCAGTTAAGTCTTAGCAAGTTATTAGATGCTGACTTTTGCACTAACCTTCTCAGCCAACAACCTCAGCTAAGAACCCTACCAAGAAAAACTGCCGTGAAGAGAAAGAGATAGAGGCGCATAGGATTCAGGGAGCATACGATGTAACTGAAATAAAAGTGCATTTACAACAAGAGATAATTTTTATGTTCATCCTGTCTTGTGAATGCCTCCAACAACTCAATTTTCCTGTGATATCACAGACTCTGCAGATATTTTAGGTTTACAGAAAAAAAAATCTGCTCCAAAGACCTTACAGTACAAACGTTTTCCACAGTGGATTCTGAATCAAGTTCAGAGTTGGCTGGATGGCAAAGTCCACAAATGAAATATATATGCACACATCCCAGAAAACAGAACCAACCAAAAAATCTTCTACTTCTTCTACTTAGCGTTTGTGGGTCCTTTTTTTCTCCTGTAATGAACTATGAACTCAGTACCAGACCATGATGCTGCACTAGGCCCTCCAATGTCTTTGATCCCTTGAAAAAAACAAGAGGAGGAACAGCTCTGCATATATGCACAAGATGCACATATATGCACAAGATTTTCCTTCTCCAGATGCCTCACATCAGCCATCTTTTTCTTCCCTTCTTATTATCACTTGCCATCTGGACCTATTCTACTCCATGTCCTTTACAAGTCTTCTGATTCCTCAAGAATCTGCACTAAGTAAAAGTAACAGAGAAGAAAAGCAGTTTCTAAAAGCTGGTAATCCAGCTACTCATCATGTGGCTTGCTCATTGTCAAGAAGGTGAATTAAAGGTGTCATGTTGAAGGCTCTGTGAGCATATTAAATCATGGCTGTTTCACTAAGGCAGTGACACATGAGACAAATGGCAACATTTCAGAAGGTCTTTAAGAATTTTTTTTTGCAAGAGTAGTATATATTTAATTAATAAGATTACATGGGAAATTTAGTTATCCTGTGAAGTTACTGAGCAAAGTTTTGAGACTGAATTCATAAATTATAAAGCCAAAAGAAAACATTGCAATGTTTAATTTACCAACTACATGAAAGAACGATAACACTTTGTTGAATTAACTGTGTCTGAACTAAAGCAGTGGTATTAGAAAGCAAGTGAAATCTTGATCTTAGAGATTTCTGCAGTGGAAACTTTATCGCAGCTCTTACTAAATTGCACCTGTGGCTGGTTACTCTTATTGCTTTACCATTGTGGTAAAACCTACCGAAATATTATGACAGACTACATGTACCTGCACTGAAATGTATGGTACCTGCTTGCACCCGTATGTATCAACTTTCTCCCCTACCAGTGCCCTGCTGCTTTATACTGCTTTTATAAAGTCCTTTCACCTCCCTCCTGATTGAAGCTTCTAACTGTTTTGGTTTGGTTTTATAGCTGGCAAAGTCTTCTGTTCTCACTGTCAGAATGTGGCTTTTGAAGAATCTGGTGAAATGTTCTGCAACCGCTCTCAATCATAATTCATCAGTTTGTTGATAGTCTTTTCCCCAGCTGACCTACCTCCTAATTGTTTTCATTTCTGTGAAAGAGAACGTTTTCAAACATCAAGTATTTATTTTAGTCTATTGATCTTAATTCTGTTATTTTGCTTGCAAATGTAATCAAGTAAAAATCATTTGTATCTAAGCAACCCTATCTTTCACGTTCGTGATCTATTTCTCTTAATCTTTCGAATTGATGTCTGAGTTCCCCAAGCTTAGATGCTAAAACTAAAGAACTTTTTGTTTCTTTCAGCACAAGAACTTGAACATATCTCACGCAGTATCCCACCGTACATGTTAGTGCAGCTTTTCCCCCGCTGTAAGAGGAGAGGTTAGTCATCCTGCACTCTGGCTTGGCTTGGCAGTCAGTTGCAGATACTGCCAAGTTGTGACTGGTCTGGCAACTCATAAGTGAACTTTGGAAGAGTACCTGTCTCCTTTACATAGTCCACTCACCAAGACCACTGTGGGTTTTTTTAAATTTTCAGTCACACAGACCTTCCTATCAGGCTTGATAAATGCCCAGATGGTTAATAAATTCTTACAAAGAAAGAGTTTCAAATCCTTACTATTTTTCACTTCATCTCCCAGTTATTGGCGTAAAGCTAATCAAATATTCTCTCTCTGTCCCTTGATGCTTTGGTTCATTTTATTCTCAACATCTTTTGATATTATGCTGAGTTCTCATTTTAATCCATTTTGTTACTAATTGTCCTGGTTTCAGCTGGGATAGAGTTAATTTTCTTCCTAGTAGCTGGTATAGTGCTGTGTTTTGGATTTAGTACGAGAACAATGTTGATAACACACTGATGTTTTAGTTGTTGCTAAGTAGTGTTTACCCTCGTCAAGGACTTTTCAGCTTCCCATGCTCTGCCAGGTGCACAAGAAGCTGGGAGGGAGCATAGCCAGGACAGCTGAACCAACTGGCCAATGGGCTATTCCATACCATATGACGTCGTGCTCAGCATATAAGGCTGGAGGAAGAAGAAGGAAGGGGGGGACGTTCGGAGTGATGGCGTTTGTCTTCCCAAGTAACCGTTACACGTGATGGAGCCCTGCTTTCCTGGAGATGGCTGAACACCTGCCTGCCGATGGGAAGGAGTGAATGAATTCCTTGTTTTGCTTTGCTTGTGTGCGCGGCTTTTGCTTTACCTATTGAACTGTCTTTAGCTCGACCCACGAGTTTTCTCACTTTTACCCTTCTGATTCTCTCCCCCATCCCGCCGGGGGGGAGTGAGCGAGTGGCTGTGTGGGGCTCAGTTGACGGCTGGGATTAAACCACAACATAATTTAATCTCCTCTGGTAACAACCTGCTTCCCCAGAAAACTGGCTGCTCTTCTACTGTTGAGGATTGAAAGTTTACCATTCCCCTGTCTCCTTAAGAGAATCAGTGATCCACAACAACAACAATCTACCCCTCTTACCAAGTGAGCTGCTCATTTCCAGAATGCTCTTTCTTTACTTTGGTTTCCCTTCTTCAGAAGCTTCCTGAGCTCTCTTGGTTATATCTCCACATACCAATGTCAACACCCATCATTGCCAGCAGATCCATGGCCTCCCATAGCCAGAAGTCTACCAACTCTTGATTCCCATTTCCTATCATCATTCTGGAAAGTGCACAGTCCTGTTTACTTGTTCCTTGAAAATATTTTCCCATCCGTTTTGGCACAAAATTCCTAACAGGAGCATCCTTTCTCTTTAGCCTGCTGGAGATCTCCATTTAGACACACTCAATTGGATTGCAGTCTGGGCTACCAGCCAGCCACAGGTATGTCATCTCATAGCTGTCTAGTTCAGTCAACCAGCTGCGTCTTCAGAAATGTTTTCTGCTGTTTTCATATTAGAGATATGAAAATAGCAGGGGTACTTCAAATTGTGTTCCTCCTATTCTTTTTCCTCTTTGTCTGGGTGAACTGAAGGAGCTACAAAGGAGGGTTGTACACGACATATAACTTCATAGGCTGAGTTTTGATGCAAATTTCCTTAGACTTCCTCTGTAGTCACAGGAAAAAGAGAAATCCCTTCAGGGAATGATTCAAGCACCTAAATAATGATCCTTAGGAAGGCGATTATTAGGAGCAGCCCTTTTCCATCTGCATTGGATACAGACAGACCAAAGGAAAGTGCCTTCACAACACACCCAGCTATGCAGAGTGCTTAGCGTTGGGAGATCTGGATATCTCTATTCCACAACCGCTATCATCTGCCTTGAGCCATGTTGCATGCTTGCTTGACACACTGACACATCTTGAATTGACCAGTAGAAATTTCCTTATTTGAGTTTTGCCATTGCACACTCAATTTATTCAGGAACTCTTTAGTCATTATAACATGTGGTAACTGCATTTGTCCTTCTGATCTTTTCTTCCAGTACAGCCACCAACTTGTACTCTGGATAGAGAAAGTCCTTGCTGGCTTCAGGCAGGAAAAAGAAAACAATTGTGGACACAGTCACTGCTCCATCTCAAGTCATTGTACACACAAGAATATGTATGTCATCTGGAGGAAAGTATACGTGCTGCCTTAAAGTATTTTCTAAATAACCCAAGCACCCCAAGCAATCAGTCAGTTGCGTTCCTGCTGCCCTGCTCCACCAGTCTGTTGGCAGGAGGGGACTGTTCCCTCCAATACAGAGGATGACCTCTGCCTCCAGGTTCTCAGCCACACAGACCCACAAAAGTGTCTTGTCTGCCACGAGCCTAATCATGGGAAGAACAAGAGAGAGTAAAAACATCCACACGAGCCTACAATGGGGAACTGTTTTAATCCGTTGCTGTGCCCCCCTCCCACAAGAAGCGCCTGTGGCTAAAATTATGATTTTTATAAAGAACCCAACATATAAACGAAGCTAACTAAAGCCAGGGACATAAACCTATGGTTGCACATCTCACTTATGCCTCACTCTTTAGTAAACATGCAATGTGGATAATGATGATGAGGAGGAGGAGGATGATGATGATAGTAATAATAATAATAACAATATAATAATAATAATAATAATAATAATAATAATAATAATAATAATAATAATAATAATAATAATTATTTGATTGGATCTGCAGGAGTACCAAGGATCCACAGTTTTCAACTAGTCAATTGACACCACTCCTCAAACAAAAAAAGGCCAGGCCACTTATCTGGTGCCACTGGCTGCATCTGAAATTGCAAACACTGAGGCCTACTGGAGAAATCAGGTGAAGCAGGTTCAATTCCTACTTTTCAGTCACCACGTTTGATAGCCCCACAAATCTGTGTAATAACATTTTGACCATAAAATATACTACACTATTTTAACACTCAACATGTTTATGCTTGAAGCTCCCTCTTGAATTCCCAGGGAGGCATTAGAAGAAAATTAAAAAGCACAGCCAAAAAATATAACCATAACCAACCCCCACACATAAAGTTTAATTGGAAAACAGATATTAAGTATGTATCTTTATTACATTTTGAAACAATGAATAATATATGTTTTTGGCTAAAGACTGAGGTCGGAAGAGTGAGTATATTGTTTTATTATTCAAACACAAATGAAAGTGCACTGTATTATCAATTAATATGGGCACTACTTTCGTGAAATAAATAAATAAATCCACCAGCCTCAGCTGGTGATTTACATACTCAAGTACCTTTAATTACACGCGTAAAAGCAAGGGTGGGAAGAACAGTAGCCAAAGCTGTTGCCAGGACAACTTATCCCTGGATTTAGCATTATCATGAAGCGAAAACCTACAAGGAATTTAATTAACCAGTACCTCAACCTTCCAGCCTGCCAAGCACTGCCTGCTCCCTTTCAACTCCAAATCCCTCAGGAATGGCTGCACTACTGGTGGCTGCACCAGCTCGACAGAGAAGCGGCGTGGGATATGTCCACATGATTTCTTACAGGCTGGCATGAGCCTGCTCTGCCCTCTAGACCACAGCAGGAGACATGAGCCAGCTCCCACACCACAACTGGCAGCCTGGAGCCAACCCCCAGCTAATATATCCTTTCCTTTTACCAGCATATATTAACCTGAGTTTTGCATTGCACTGATGTGATCACACTGCCCTTGGTGAGCTGAGTGAGCAGGCAGAGCTTGCTCGCATCTGTCACTCTCTACAGTGCAGATTTAATCTTCAGCACGATCACTGCCAGTGAGGTTAAGGAGAAAACCAATACATTTGGCTCACGCAGGATGGATGGTAACTGCAGCTGCTTCCTACTCCTACAGACTCCTCGTGCATCCTGCATTTGGATGGGAGGTGGCAGAATTTCTCCCATCATTTATGAGTAACCTTACAACCTTCCTCAAGACTGGGATTGCCTGATGTCCACACTGCTGCTGTCAGCAAAACATTACTGTTGCTCAGTTGGTGAAGTCCCATAAAAAGTCTTCCTACATTTGCTGAAAGGATTAGGTAGGATACCTTTCACAGTACCATACCTGTTTCTTCTTCTGGGGTAATTCCAGAAAAGTACATCTGGAAGCATGTAGAGAGAATTCAATTATACCACTCTTCAGTGAATAGCACATTATGGATTTTTCCACTTGAAATGTATTGCAAATGATTGAATTGTCACATTATACTATGTGGAACAAAGACATGCACTGATATTACCGGGAAAGAGCTAGAAACTGGATTTGTTTCTCCAGCAGGATATGTGGCTGAAATTAGTCCTGTTTATTTACACTTTACACATTTTAGGCTTACGGACCTAACCATTGGAAGAACAGAAGCTTCTTTTTTACTAGATGCTTTCTTTTCAAGTGTCAGTATCCATTACTAACTAACCCTGCATCGGGAACAATAACTGACTGTGGGATTTTCAGATACAGCGACAAAGAAATGTGCTGCCCCAGCTGGGTACCCATTCTCTTAAAGCATGGATCAAGACTGTACCAAGATTGTCCAAGTGATGCCTTTGTGGGAATATATTAGGCAAAAGATTTGATCATCATATTTATAGAAAATTTGTCACTGCCTCAGGGTAGCAGATATTCATTCAGACTGCTCACCTTTTCTGTCAAGAACTGAATTTTGTTTAGGGACTGTAGAATATCATCAAGGTACAGGTGGAAACCTTGATCAGCTAATCCCCCAACTTTCAACACCAGTTCAGATACACATCCTTCCAACTGCAAGGATGACTAGATAGTAAAATGAGCAGATTCAGTAGCAGAAGTTTGAAGAAAGTGGACCCACACTCATGAATGGATATACAGAGTTTGACAAGAGGATCCATCTTGGTGAATTTTAGTTGTCCCAAAGTTATTCACTGGAGTGTGTTCACTATTGGAGACCGACAGTTAATTCCAGAGGGAATCCACCTCTTTCTGGTGGCATATGAGATAGGTGAAGCCAGTCACCTTTTGGATATGTTTTTCTCTCCCCATTGGACTATTGAAGGAGCCTAACAGCTAACTTAGATAAAACATTTAATTCTTAGTCATACAGTCATACAGGCTGAGACAATCCACCTCTCGCTGTGTCACCATGAGAACTGGCAAGAACTAGAGAAGTTAGTCCTCAAATAGCATTTCGTGTTCTTGCTTTGGTTAGACATAATGTGGTGAGAACATTTTTCGGATTATTTCAGTCTTACTGTTTTGTGTTGGCATTATATTGTCAATATAGGTATTCGCAAAACTTAAAAGATGAACATCTACAGAGCAAGGCAGAGGGAATGAAAGGGGAAAGGGAAAAAAAAAAAAAGAACTGTTGACCAGTTATTTTGGGACCTCAAAATGAAAGTTTGTGGTGAAGTTTCTTGTTGAAAAAAGTTGAGTGGTCATAAAAGATCTTATAATTCCTGAATTTATTCACAACATGCACAACACGTGCACTTGTAAGTCAGTTCACCAAATCACTGCTTAAGAACACTGATATTTAGCATACCATGATTTTAGCACTTTTCTTCATAGGAGGATCTATTTTCCAAACTAAGAGCAGTCTAGAAGAAATCAAAGCATTTCTCAAATATTTCTCAAATTTGTTTTAAAAAGTCCTTTGTCCCCAGCCCACTCTTACAACCTAAAGTATTCCCTGCTCCCACTTAACCAGCCTTGTCAGGACTGCACATCCTTTTTCTTATGTTCTCTTGTAATCGTTTTCTTGTTGCCTTCAGATCTTTACACCTTAGCTGGGATTTTCATCTAAGCTTGCTGCGCATCTAAGTGAGATTCAAACATTAAACTACAGAGATCCACCAACGGACATGTACACATCCTCACTCTCAGTATTAACAAACATACCACATTCACAGCTGTCTTGAATATTAGCATGGTCTTTCAGTTCATCTTCAGTCCAGGTCTAGGCCCTAGATCCCTTTGGTCACCAACTCAGAGCCTGGGTCTTTCCAGATGGTGGTCTCCTCCTACTTGCTGGCTAGTCTGGCTTGAAGGTCACTAGCAAACATACACATAAACCCCCACGTATAGCGACTAGAAAGCAATATCATAGAGAAATAGGAATAGAGTTTAGTAAGAAGTTTGGATAGACTACAATAGCAGGTGCAGGGCTGAGTCCAGGTCGAGTGCTGGGGTCCCTGGTACAAGAGTGATATGGACATACTGGAGTGAGTCCAACAAAGGGCCACAAAGGTGACTAAGGGACTGCAGCATGTGACACATGAGGAAAGAGAGGGACTCTTCAGCCTGGAGAAGACAAGGATTTCAAAATGGGATACTGACATCAATGCTTATGCAATGCAGGTATTATAAATACACCATCCACAAAACTGCCATTCAATGTTCAGGCAGCTTATGGGGAAAGGTGAAGTGTTTGATTGAAAGAAAAATTCTTTAGGCACCTTCAGGCTATCCTGAAACCCATGTTTCTGGACTCCCTTTCCTGCTTATGAGTGATGGCACTGAAGCATTTTCATCTTGGCCATCGTAAATGATAGGTGTCCTGGTTTCGGCTGGGATAGGGTTAAATTTCTTCCTAGTGCTGTGTTTTGGATTTAGTATGAGGAGAATGTTGATAACACACTGATGTTTTCAGTTGTTGCTAAGTGCCCTCCTAGTCCAAGGACAGCTCCCGTGCCTACTGACTGAGCTAGGTACACGAGATGGGAGGGAACATAATCAGGACAGCCAGCCCAGCTGGCCAATGGGGTATTCCATACCATGTGACATCATGCTCAGTATATGAAGGGTAGGCGTGATCCAGGAAGTACCGATCGCTACTTGGTTATCGGTCAGCGCGTGTGGTGAGCAATTGCATTGTGCATCACTCATTTTGTATATTTTATCATTATCATTATTATTTTCCCTTTTTTTTCCCTGTTCTATTAAACTGTCTTTATCTCAACCCATGAGTTTTTCTCACTCTTACCCTTCCGATTCTCTCCCCGTCCCGCTGAGGGTGGGGGGAGTGAGTGAGCGGCTGCGTGGTATTTGGCTGCCTGCCAGGTTAAACCACGACAATAGGCATGCTAAAAAAGTTTCCCCATTATCTTCAAGAAGAGCAGCACGGTGCCCCAAGAGTGGGTTAAATTATGTTTGACTCCAAAAATGCAAAATTCAGGGGACATCAAGAGCACACAGGGCCATTTTCTCCATATCTTCGATGCTCCTACTCATGGGCAACTGCAAAGATGCAGCTGTGAGGTGGTGTTTACATCCTCACACACTGATGCAAGTGACCTTGGAAATGTCCTCTCCAGAGAACTTCATGTTTAACACAGAGTTATTTTCTCTTCCCCTTCATATGTCATGATGTATATGTTTACAACTTTGTTGAAAGTCCATAGAGTTTTAGTGATTTATTGTGTAATGCACAGAACAGGGATACATAGACAGCTTGACTTAAGAATCCCATGTATTTTTAAAAGTTACATATAATGTGTCCCTTCCCCTCCACTGTGTAGGGATCAGTGTAACAGTGGCATCCAGCCTTGGCTCAAATCCTGCATATTCTCATGCATCTATTTAAGTCTACAAGTCCTTTTGCCTTCAGATAAGGAATCCCAGATTGAGGATCATCATGATAGTAAAGGAAGGTAAAATCATATAGGTAACATAAAAGTTTCTCATAATCAAAAGAGTGGGAATGAATGCAAACACAAGTTGAGAGCTCCCAGGGGTCACATGGAAGGTGTGGAAGTGCTCTTTGTGCCTATGAGGGAGATGGAGAAAATTTGGATTTCATTTGAGAGGAAGAGGTAAAAGTATGTACAATTCCTGCATTAGGATACTCAGTAATAAGGGGGAAAGACCCAAGCCTAGGCTACTGGAAGGAAACATCCAGGGTATATTTGCACGTGCCCAAGCTGATGAGATCGGCTCACAGTGGATCCATTAGAATGGACAACGCCTCACTGTAATGTGTCCTGTACCTGTCCCCTCCTGCTTACAGAGCTGCCTGCTCAGAAAGCAGGCAGAGAAATGTGTGTTAGCATGTCTGTGTTTATTAAGAGGTTTTGGATGTAGGACGAAGGCAGCGCTCAGTCTTAATACCTCTACATGGAGGTAATTGTACCTTTGACCTTAATTACCTTTTTCCCCACCTCAAAACGCCCTTTCATGTTGTCTTTGTCAGACCATTCTTTTCTGCAGTCTTTGCCACATCCTGCTGTGCTGTCTTGAAATGTTCCACTTGAGAAGGGAATTGCTGGATGTATCTAGAAGGTAAAAATACAAAAATAAGAATCCTGACCCTATGATCACAATCACTCAACAGGAATCACATGACACAACACCAGGGTCTTCGTGTCTGGTACACTTGCTTGGAAACAAAGTGGGGAGGGGAAAAACTAAACATGGAGGTACTGCACAACCATGATGTGAGCAGCTTTTAAGTTTGAACCTTATGGCTATCAAAAAGCTGGTTGCTGAGAGCAGCTGGCAAACAGGCGGGATAGACACAGCAAAAAGGCAGATGAAGCTGGCAGATAAAATCTTGCAGAAAATTTAGCCTTAAGTTGGTCCCTTTGCTTGCAAACACAGACCTACCTGGAATGAGAAAAGCAGTCATAATGGCGGGCAGATGAGCATGCAGTGTCAAAGTGAAGGGGAAAAAAAATTCAAACATTTTCTGGGAGAAACACAAGAGATGTAATAAGCCTTCGTGTAGCTGTTTAACACCAGGTTGACTCCTCTGCAGGAATAAGTCAGTGCTGTGTAAACTGAGTTATGTGAACTGAGCATCTGGCCCAGTACGGTCAATTATTTTGTATTTATGTAACTCTACCCTGAGTCCAAAATACCAACTATCTGCACACAAGACAGCTATACTGTAGCCTTAACAAAGGTGGGAATGGAGCAGGGGAAAGAAACAACCAACTGGTATAGGAGACAACGCTGCAAAAAGTGGACGAAGACGAGAAGGAAAATCATTGTCCTTAGAAAAAAGCCATGGGTTCATTCTGTGTTTTTTCCAGCATATGTAGCTCAGAGCACTCGCAATAGCATATTCAGTTGCTAGCCCAACTTGTTTTGTTCAAGTTTGGGGGCTAGATATTTATCACTCAGATCAGCTTTACCACAAATTGACATTGACCTCAGTGGAATAATCCCCGATTTATACATCTTAAGTCAGAGAAGAGCAAATTCTTGTTTCTTAATGTCTCAAGTCAGGCGAGGGAAAGCTGAGCCTCGGAGCTGAGTTTCACACTTCCAGGTGCCTGCGCGGTTTTGGATTGTCATGCTCTGTTGTGAACAGCAAGTCTGCTTTGAAAGGTGAGCCAAAATAAGAGAAAGCAGAGAAAAGTCTTGACAGGTCTGGATGCACTGGCCTCTGCTCTGCCAAACTAGTGTTATTTAACACCTCAAAAGCTGGTCTAAAAGCAAGACACATTCTGTAAAAAGACAGAATACTGAAGAGAGTGAGATTTGCTGTACCTAATTGTGTACTGAATTAGCCTGTCTGATTTTTCCCCCTCAAGTAATGGTTGTATCTGTGCTTAGCAGGGAGGGATGGAGAGCTCCCTTTCTGCCACGTCTGTAACTCAAGTCTGTGCTGCAATGAACCGGTGTGGCCCGTGCAGTGGCTGACCATTTTCACGCTTCCTTAGGGGTACCCATCGCAGTGCGGCCGACGGGAAGGCACAGCACTGCCCACAGAGCCCCGGGAGCCAGGCAGAAACTCAGCAATCAATTTTCATATGCCGTTTGCAGCACGGCCTCTTTGGGATATGAGGCAATGGCCTTCGGCTAACAAAACACAAATACCTTGGGTAAAATAGCTTCATGGAACCTTAGTGAGGCACCAAAGTTTTGAGGACTGAAAATAGGACCTTTTGTCTTGTACCGTTTTGGGAAATCAATACTTGCGTGCTTGTTCTGTTCTCAAAATAAATATTGCACAGCTGTTTTTATTTTTTTTTAATTATTATTATTATTTTTATTTTTATATTTTTATTTTTATTTTTATTTTTATTTTTATTTTTATTTTTATTTTTTTTATCCATACCTGATCTCCAGTACTCACAAGCAGGTCTGCAGTAAGCAGCTGTCAGGCTGGGGAGTGCACAAGGCAGGAACCTCAAAGGTTACAGACTCCTGGGTTGTGACTCCCTGGCCATGTCTCCTTGTCATTGATGTTCAACTAAATAGTTCAACTACATCAACTAAATTCATCAGGTTTAACTAATTTAACTAATTCTGCTGTACACATAACTTGTATAGAAGACATTGGAGAGATGAGAGTCTCATTCCATCCATTCTTCTCTTTCTCAGTAAGATCAGATAAAAGCTTTGATTTCCAGTCCCCTCTAACTCGTTTTGTCTCTGTGGTGCTGGTAGCTGTGCGATGGATGGCTACTGAGCGCCTGCATCCCTCCCACACAGAGCAGAGTGTGGGAAAAATGGGATTTTTCCGGGGAATGCAATTCAGGGGAGCTAAAGCTCAGTCCTCCATTTCACTCTGCTCCCTAAAAAACTGTGCCCACTACATAAATAATGAACTCTTCAGAATAAGGAGATTTTTCTTTATGCATGTTTGGACAGTGCTTAATAGCACAATAAAGTCCTGGTCACCTCAGAAGCCTCTACATGCTTCTATAATATTAATAAATAATCATAAAAAATGAGTTGTCAGAGAAAAAGGTCATGGATCAGCAGAGTAAATCAAACTTTAACAACCCATCAGGGCCAGACTGCCTAGCAACAAAACAATTCATCATTAAGAAGTTTTTGCGCTTTATTATAAATTTAGATTTAAAAGAAATGTTGAAATCCCTAGGTCAAATTTTGCTCTCAGTTACTTTTGTGCAACCTGAGAGCAATTTATTGAAGTCAATGGAGCTGCTATAAATTGAAGGAAGAAAAACAAATTACCTCCGTACATTGTGAAAAATATAATTTTATGCTTTAAGTCTAGGGAGTGCATACTACTGTTTTAAATCTTTACTGCTATATAAATATGGTTATTTTCTCAAACAAATTATTGATTTGGATTTCTTCGTTATTTACACTTCTTGTGCCACAGTCATTTCAAACGTATGTAAAGCAAAAGGCTTGGATCTCAAGTGGTCTGAATGAGCGATTGTATCAGAAAGTTCAAACCAAACCAACAAAATCCTGGTGTTTTAATTAAGATAAAGAACTAAAACTACTTACATTTAAAAAAAAAAAAAAGGCCACATTAAAACTGTTTAGACTTCAGATTTTGCTTGGCTTAGTGTTAGTAAACTGATTCTGAAAAGTCTATTTGATTAATAGGATATACGACAAGAAATTCAGGAAATGCCTTAACTGTCCAAAATCCATTTTCCCTCCTATGTATATATGTTTATTTTTCTTCTCTCATACACAATAAGAAAACCATCTCATTTGTACTGCAAATTTGTACAAATTGATTCAACTGCTGGCCTTGGGTCTGGCTTGGTCCCTGCAGGCTTCTCCCATCTCTTACGCAATCTTGGTGAAGTAGCAGAGCTGGTGAGCCGATCACCCCATAGGACTGTCCTTTGTCAGGGGGGACGCTGTTGAATCTAGTCTTTTACAGCCACCATAGGAACGTGCCAGCTCTGTATCCTCCAGTCTCTTTTCCTTTTTCCACTATCACAGGATGATTTATAAAGCATCCACCTCTTCCTTGACAGGACTTTATATCTGGTTCTTGCATATCTCAAAACTAGGGATGTTTAATAACTTTCACACCCCAATCCTGTCTCTCATAGTTTTAGATGTTGCTGGGTCTTGGCTGACAGAGTTTCAGGTGTGGTAGTCATATATTTCTGTAGATTTTTCAGGAGGGTTTAATATCAGATTTTACTATACTGTCTGAATAATTTTCTGTAGGTTATTGCTTTGTCATGTGGCAGTGCTTAACTGCCCTCTTTCCCTCTCCTTCCTCCTCTGCAAAAATAGCAATAAAATGAAATGGACTTGTCAAATCCTAATGGTTTTCACAGTACTGGCTCAGCTCAGAGGCTTGAGATAGACGGTTTCATCTTGTCTTTGCTTATGTCATATAGGCCAGTTTGATCGGAATATAAATTGTGTTTGTCTTTCTGATTCTAATTCCAAAGGTCTGCTAAAATTTCGGGTAATGTCAGAAAATAGACATCTGATCAGACTGATAGATTTTATAACATGAAGCTATTCCATGTTCTGGTAGGTTTGGTGATTTTAGTGCTTTGAATGTTAGATTTCTAATTGTAAACAGAAGGTCATCTGCATAGATTAATAATTTGTGGGTGTCTAGCTTGTCCTTTTATTTGCTTTTTGCATCCAATAGTGTTTGCTAATGTTTCCGGTTATAAGACAAGGAATTGCATCTCTCTGTATACTGTTAGCAGCAGGGGTTTTACTATCACAGATCATGACAGATGGTCATGTGTACAGAGCTTTGATTAACACCCCAGATTTATTTTTAAACCCCTGTATTTATTGAGCCTGTAGCACGGTCAAGAATAAGACTGCCTTTTTTTTTTTTTTCATTTCCTAATATTGTGTCATTGAGACTCACCAGAAGTCAGTATTACAGGTGGCCCGTAATGGTACATATACTAAGACATTTAAAACTGTCTGAATTACTTAGGACCTTTAAGCTATTGAGGTTTAATGAAACTTTCTGAAACTGAGCATTCAACCTGCTTGAAAATCTGTAAGAATTGATAAAAGAATTTAACTTAAGAACGATGAAAAATTTTGTGAGTTTTCAAAAATATTCAAAAGAGAGACTGAAAATCACTCAAATTAAGCAGCCAGAAACAAAAAGTAAATAAAACAGAAAACCATGGGCACTTGGAGGCCAACTTAGATGGTGTTTGTGTATCTATCTCTGGAAAGCTTGATGAAACTCTAAAGCACCAAGATGTTTTCTGGGACTTATGTTTCACCAAGACAGAAAATTAGTACCTTCTGCTACCTTCCACAGCATCCCAATAGCACAGAAAATCTTAGTAGCTGTTCACACATCCCCATCAATCTGTAGCACCCCTTGCCAAAATCCCCTGGGGCCTCTCACCTCATCCCTTGATCTCAGTATGAAATCCAGTAACTTCAGCCACTTCCACTGAAAGTTTACTCCACAGAATAAAGAAAGGAAGAGGGGAACTAGGAGATGGTCATCAATTTTTAGTATGATATCCTAAAGCGCTTATTTGGACAAATCCTTTTTTGAATCACATCTTCATCCTGAAGGTGTTCAAATCCATATCTCCTATGTCTTGTGAGTGTGCCCAATCATTAGGTTTTCTAATGAAGGAAAAGGGGAAAGAGGGAAGAGACATCCTAACTCACATTCATGGGAAGGTGGGCGAAGAAAGGGGTAGACAATGGGGACAAGAGTGCAGATCACAGAGCTGCAGATAGCACACAAGGAGGAAGTTTCTCTCCCCAATCTTTGCTCTCCCTACTACTCTGATATTTTGCCTTGAAATGCCATCAAATAAATGCAGCATGCCTTTTTTTCTTTAGTTCTTCTCTTCCTGATCACCCAGATCAACTCTGAAATGAACAAGGGGGAGAGAAAGCTGCCACAGGACTACCAGTACAGAAGTCCTTTTCACAGGTGGTAACATCCATGTCAATATAAACCAAAACGCATAGGAAAGGAAGAAGGTAAGCAAAATAATTTGGAGATATTTCAAAGCAGAGGGTAAGAGGTGGGATTGTTGAATCTACACCACTGAGTTTGTTTTGGATAAATGAATAGAATTAGCGCCAATGATCCTTTTCACTTAAGGGGCAACATCTGTGGTTGATTTATCTCTAAATATTTATGGAACCCCAGATATCTCTTTGCCCTACTAATGCAGTTCATCACATGTGAAATCTTTGAGTCAGAATACTTGGAAATTTCGCTCTGATTGGAAAAGGGGAAGAAAAATATATCCCTATTTTTCTGCATATTAAAGGGGATTCTCTTTGAACTTCATGTTTTAGGACCAAATCAAACTCCTCTACAGATTTGTACTCACATAAATATAATCAAACAAAAGGAAGTTATCTTTTCCATCAGATTACATGCTGAACCTCTGTTAAAAGTTATTCATGACCTTTATTGAAAGAGTCAGATATAATCATGACTCTGCTGGTTTGACCCTATATAATGCTTATCTTTCCTCAGCAGGTATAACCCTTAGACAATTGTTACACATACAGATAATCAGAAAGAAAGATATCTGGCCAGAAAGATGTCTGGCCAGAAATATGGCCTTAATCTTCTGGCCAAATATCTTTAAGGCTTCACAAATGGCACCAGAAATCAATGTGTGGGCAACTGATTCAAGCCCCAAATCATTCTAGTCAGGAGAACCCAAAGACCTCTCTCTAAAGCAGATACCTGCTGACAGGTCAGCTCTGTTGGTGGCATCAGTTAATGGGAGGAATGCTTGATTTGGTTGTCTAAATATAGGCATCTAGTGCCATCAGGATATGCCACCCGGCCTCCAGCTGTTCTCCCAAAGGGTACAGCTCTTCCTTAAATCTTCTGTCATAGCTGCCAGTCCTCTACAGCACTGACAGATCTACCTATGTTAGCAGGATACCCTACGACCTCGCAAATGACAGAGATGACTGAGTTTAAGAAGCTGCATCCCACTCTACCTCTCCACTGCCTGTAATGGAAGTTCAAGCACTGGCAGCACACGTAGACTCCTGCACATTGACATCTACATTTAGGTGCTCTTTACTCCATGTCTATAAGTCTGCTTTATACCGCCAGAATAGGGATAACCTCAGACTCGATGTGGCACAAGTACTGTGTAGAGATTGTCTCACTGGGTACCAGAAGTAGCATGCCCTGGTTTGCACGGAATTTGCCATGACCTAACTAGCCCAGCTTAGAGACAATAACTGTAATCCTGACTGGAATTTATGGCTATTAATGACTTTACTGTTTTTTGTGGCTTGGATATCTCTGTATGGCCATTTATCTTGCCTTAAAAGGCTAAGTCCCCTGATTCCAGGTCTGTGCTTTGATTTCATGATGTGCTGCCCTGTATTGTTGTATTAAATTTGATCAGTGAGACAAAGTGATAGCTAAGGGGAGACTTTCAAGGGAAATACCCTGATCTGCCCAATGAAGTCAGTGTTGCAGTTCATGGTTTACACCACCATGCACCACTCACTGGTCTTTTTCTATTTTCTTTCCAGACTTCTTTACCCCTCTGCAACCTGATGTATATCCCCTTTAAAGCTCCCTGATTCCTTGAGATCATTTCCTCTCATCTCCTCTGCTATTCCATTTTCACTGCTTGTGTTTCTTTCCCATGGCTCTCCTTTCCTTCAGCAAATCTGAAGGGAAGCAGAAGCTCTGAAGCACATTAGCTTTGGCTCATTTAAGTTTTTTCACCTCTGCTCCTTACCCTCCTACTGATGTTGCTCTGTGCCAAGGCAATGGGAAGGAGAAGAGTGGGAGGAAAAGCTATTAGCATACGCTGAAGCACAGCTGTATTAACATGCTCCAAAGCACCATGTTATTTTGGCTGAGCAGGCTGGAGCCAAGATGAATGTGTTGTTGCATGGCATGGACATTCACTAACCTTGCCTAACTTCTGAAAAAGCCTGATTCTGTTCGATTTCCACAGCAGCTGTTACTGTGTGACCTGCAGAATTATTCAAGCTCAGACAGAGATACTGAATCAGAGTAACACCATGAGCTATCCTATTTCTCTACAGAGTAAGGTGGGCTCACAGCGAGTTGAAATCCAGCCCCTGTGGGAAACAAGATATTTTGAAATTTATTGAATAATCTCTTTCTCCTGTTAGCTTGGACACTCTGAAGCTGAAAGGTCATGAAAACCTATAAAGGGGGTTAAAATTTCTGCACAATGCAATGGAAAATAGAGGATTGGTCCAAAACTGGTCAACAGGGAAAGCTCAAAAATCCTGTTTTAGGCTTCATTGCATAATATTCTTTGGCTAGAAAAGAAATATAATAACTAAGGGAGAATGCAAGTCATTAAGTACATGGTTCAGATATCTGGACACACAGAGGTGTCCAGTGCCATTTTAGACACCACTGGCCTTTGGGTCCTGCTACAGAAAGATGCTCTTTCCGATGCAACTCATGGCTTAACTGTGTGTCCTGTGCAGATTTCTAGGATTTTTTTAGGGAACTACACACCTTGGTTGTGGTAGACCTCAGGAGGTAATCTACACCAATGCCATGCTCAAATACTGGATAACTTCAAAAGTTATGTTTTAGGAACAATAAAAAGCACAAAAGAAGATAAGAGACTCTGCAAATCTCTCGCTTTTCTGCATTTGGGCAAAGCTCATTATTATCTTTAAAAAAAAATCTAAAGATGGTTTGATCTAAACTTAGTTTGGTATCTCAGTCCAGTAAAGTGTAGTGTTGCTTTCTTCAGAGATCAAGCCAGGTAGCAGAAATCCAAGTTTTTATACTGTTGCCAGCAATGCACTTTATCCTAAACCCGGGGAGGATAGCTTAACTACCAGTGTCTTCAGTCTTCACAGAAAATGCCAGCAAAAACACAACGTGGTGCCAGAAGTAAAGAATTATGTCCCATTAAAATGAGACAGAGATCTTTAACTGAGCACTGAACAGATCTCAGGTGGTCATAATTTCAGGTTATTCTCCATCAGGACTATAATTCACTCTCCTTAGTAGGATTTCAATGACTTGTAATTGGCATGGCAGTTACGGACTATATCATGCTAAAACTTTTTATAAATATCTTATCGTCACATATCTGAAAGCTCACAGGTCCTATGCTTGCATAATACAAGCTCATATTGTTTTGATTCCTTACAGCCCCCAAGATTTCTTATGCTGAGTGTACCCATGTCAAATGCAGATCCAGAAGAGCTTTATCAATGTTAGACCACAATATTGATGATGAACATGTACCAGATATTAGAGACAGAGCTATAGTACTCCTGTTTATACAGAATAGTATGTTACTCCAAAACTGGACTTCAGTGGTCTATTAAAGTAAGGATGACATTATAAACCTTTATTTGTTTATATGTGAATGCTGAAAAATCTTTTCTTGAGTTGGTGATTAATCCTTTGATAATCCAATATTAATTTTGACCTCCACCTGGTATTAAAATTTTTGATGTATTAACTGTGTGAAAGATTAAAATGCAATCATTTGTTTAGGACAGCAAATTAACATTTTGATAAAGAGCAATAATGCACAAGCAACTGCTTTTCAAATGTTTAATTTCAGTCATTTCCCTATTGGCAAGTATTTAAAGCAGATGCACAATAGGTCAGTAGAAAATTAAAGAATCTTTTTCTCTTCTGTTAAGCTATTTCTGTTCTCTTCTTTGTGGCCAGAATGAAAAGCAGAGAGTAAAAGAGGTTTGCCTATTGCTTTTATTTCTAGTCTGCCAGAGGGATATAGAACTAGACATTACATGGGAGAATCACAACACATTCTTGTAATTCTCCACAGATACATACAATCTAGCATGGTGGCAGCTAAAAGAAAAATGATCTCTGAAAATAACCTTAGATGTGTGCATATTTGGGTGGGTGTGTTTTACTGCCTTAACATTTTGGAGAGTTCATGATTATGTGAATCTTTTATTTCTATATCAAGAGTCTCAAGCATATGCTGAATAACGTCTAAACATTAAATAAATTGTTTTATTCCATCTTTCTGAAGCCACCAATACCCTCTGGTCCAGGAAAAAAAATACAGCTAAAAATACTGTCACATATTTTTGCTGGTAGTTCAGGCCATGGGAATACTGAAAAAGTTACAATCACATGTATTTTGTTAAAAAATGTCAGTAAGATCACAGCTGTCAATTGCAACCCGAGCTGCCCAGTCCTGAAAGAGCACTCTTTAACTGAGGGCCAACTCCTCTTCTAATTAATTCAGTACTAAAAATCCCCAATGCTTCAAAGAGGCAGGATCTGTCTCTGTAAATGTGGACCCTGTACCTGTTTAGCTATCTGCTTCTGCTACCTGTCTGCCTTATTACCTCCACCCGAGAGAAAGGACTGGACCTTTTTTTGTCTTGAGAAAACACCTGATGGTCCCTGCTGAGTCCTTTGGCATGTTTTCTGAACCTGCTTACATTTTAAGTCCACCCTGATTTTTGAAGTTAGCCCACCTTTGAGCAGGGGGTTGAGTAGATCACCTCCTGAGGTCTCTTGCAACCAAAATCGTTTCACGATTTGATGATTTTTCTGGGGTGCTTGCATCTATCTCACAAAGTATATCCTTTTGGCACCTGATAGGAAAGTTTGGAATTTTTACTGAAAACAAGCCAAAAAAATGATAATTAGTGTAGATGCCTTACTTGTGTATTTTCATACCATGATACATTTGGATTCCTACAAAATGTAAACAATTCCAGATTTCCTATGGTGCAATACATTTTGAGGGGATAATTATTTCAACCATGTAATGGTTTTTATACCTTTAAATTACCCAAACATACTCCCAGTCTAAATAGGAACAGTAATTCTCTTAGAATAGAGAAACATTTGTGGCAAGGCAGCAAAATCCTAAGCGCTTTATCTCGAAGATGACCATCAAAAACTGTCTGATGCTTATGTCATACTTCAGTTGCTTAATACACGAGTGTCTGGAGGTATTCCCGATGTGCTAAGGTACCTGATATACCTACCTACTTTTGAGAGAGATGAAACTGGGCCTGTGGAATAGGGCAGCTGGTGGCCAGATAACCTACAACCTCCAGAACAGCACTCCACACTTCTGTCCATGCAACCAACTCTCCCCCTTTGGATGGGGCTGAGTTCCAGATTAGGACACTTAAATGTAGGTGTCTGTATGTAGCTGCCTGCATATGGACTAAGTGTCCAAGCTCCCTGTCTAATCAATGCAGAGCTAAGCTGAAAGTCAACTCTTTAAATATAGGTATCTGGTGCCATTTCTAATCATCAAGAGTAGCCAAGACCTACAGGTGGGATGGGCAGATATGACACAGGGTCTGTGGGAGACCCGTGGCCTCTGACCAGGTGAAACGTCTTACCCTATCTCAAATGGTGGGTAATCTCTATTTTTAGGAAAGTGAATCAAGCTATTAGTTATTCCAGTCGATGGTGCCTCTGGAGTGATTTGGTTCACTCTAATGAACCGCACATTGGTGGGTCAGCTGAATACCTGTAGGACTCCACCATCCAGACTCCCTGCATCTTCACTGACCATAGCAAGAGTTCAGACAGTATGCACTCATTAACTAAATTACACTTTTCAGATACTCAAATGGTGTCTTAATGTACATCGATTCCCATACTTAATGTAATTTCTCTGAGTGAGACAGTATCTGTTATTAGAGATAGTATAACTGTTTCCCTTGAAAAGTAGGATCAAGAAACATCCTAATGTTATTTACGGGAATAATGATATTTATAAGACAAGTTAAAGAATTTACTGTAATTTCAGCTTGCTCCAGAACACTCTTAAGCCCATGAGGATCTTAGGAACCTCAGTTCAAAAATCAAGAGCTACAAAGTCATATTTTTTAAAGAGGTCTGTAGATGGGTATGAGAAGACATAAGTAAGTTGCAATTAAGGCATAGTAAGTATGGGAGGGAGCAAGAATCCTGCCTAAACTCTTGTGTCCTTTATAAGCAGATCTGTAAAAGCATCACAGCTCTTCTGATGTAGGTGGATAGGAAAACGGAGGGAGCTGGTTCCCGCTCTCTGCCCTTTCCCAAAGGGCCAACCCCAAATGACTACTGGGATATGGTATGCTAGATTAAAGCTGAGGTGAGGCATACGATTAGACGTATGTCATACTTAAGGACAACTGAGCTATTTGGGTAGACTGCTGTTAGGGCTGTGACAAAAATATTGTTGGGAGCAGTAGGAACTGAAGAAGGTGACTTATTCCTGGATTCTCCAAGAATTTCAGTGCTAGGGTGGACTCAGTGCCAGCAGAATTTAACAATATTACACCTGTATATGGAGCAGGCTACAGGGCTGAGGGTAAAACCAGTTTTACAGTTAGGGTTAGGAGTACAACTGAAACTATAGGTCACCAAGGATGGAATGATTACAAGGGATGGTGCTGCATGGATGGTGTAGCATGGATGGGGTAGCATTTGCAGTTAGTTCTGGGTAGAGTTTATTAAGCTATTCTTAAAAGTAGGATTAGTACACTGGTAGGGTAAAGGAAGAATGGAATGAAAACATCAACTGTTTAATAATGCAAGCCTCAAAGTCTACAATAGTGCTCATTCCAGCTTGGGTGAAGGTCTTCTATCCAAGATGGACTTTGCTTATTCAACTCTCTTCTATTAAAAATAATAGCACGACAGTTAAAGAGAGTGGAGAGAATCTTCTAAGTCTAAGAAGGGCAGGGAAGGACTGCTTATGACAGGAGTGGATAAAATTCATTATGAGATAGTAAAGAACGCAGTCAGCAAAACCACAAAACCATGCACACATGTACACATACAAACACAAACCTTTGGTCCCACATACCACCAACTTTGATTTTACTTTTAAGACCTCTACACAACAATACAATAATTCCAGGATTTCTTTCTCTTGTGTGCTTAACATTAATCCCAGCCTTTAGTCTAACCTTACTCTAGTCATTGTTGCCAAACTCTTCTAGGAATAACAAAAATAACCATAAGTCACTGACCAGCACTAAATTTATTTTGGCAATTTATTAAAAATGGTATAACAAATACACCTCTTCCTGCCCTCTTTTTTTAACCCTATTTTTAAGATGAGTTTCAGTAGTACCATAACTGATAGCCACATATAAAATAAAAGTAGAAATTATTGGTATAAGCATCTTAAAATTAATTTTATATTTGTGTACAATAAATAATACAATTCTTTTCTTTCCTCTCCCCTATTCTGTTCTGCAACTCTGTTCTGTCAGCCTCTCAGAGACTGAAAGAAGTAACCATGATCCCTTTTTTAAAATACTGTAACTTTTCATTAGGAATCCCTAAAGCTAGACGATCCCTAAAGCTAACTGAAAATCTAACTATAACACAAGCTCTGCTCATAAAAGTCCCAGAAATGGTAACCAGACCTAAGACAGAAAAAAATAACTTTCACTGGTACAACTCAAGCCCACATTTTACATCAGTGGTCTACACATAATGCAAGGATAATTATACCTCCATTATCTTCTCAACCTTAAACCTATCCCTAACACTGGTAAAGCTGTCTGTTAAAGGTGGCACTGTTAAAAGTTGACTCTCAGACCCTGAAACCAAAGGGTATAACAATAACCTAAGTCTCATATAAAAGCAGAACTGGTTTTCTTTTCTTCTCTGTACGGTCCACCATACAAATTTTAAATATTTCCATGCTCATTTGTTTTACGCTAACCATTACGCTAGCCCTAATTCTAACCCTCTTCACGGCTTGGTTTCCAGCCATACCATCAAGTTGGAGAAACAATCGTGAGCCACTTGGCTCATATACTTGTTTTATTTCTGTAGTCTAGAAACAGTACTACAAAAATTGCCTCTCTGCCTCATTTTCTGATCTCTAATACTAACCTTAACCTTAGCTCTAGATTTCCATATTCCTCAATCATTGATAAGAATTAAAATGATAACTATGATCCATTGGCTAAGCAATTTGAAATTATTTTATTTTGAAGGTCTGAAGTCAGTGATCTGCTCTCACTTTTTGAAAATTAATACTAACCTTGCTGTAGCTATTTTGCAATCACCAGGCATAACTTGAAAGAAAAATATAATTACAAAGAAGTGGTTCATATGAAAGCACTGTCTGCAATATACAACCTTAATTATAGCACTTATCTCCCTCATTCCCATAACTCTAACCCTAACCCTACTCTGCTTCTCAGTCACAGTTAAAAGTAACCAAAGATAAGCCATTATCTCAAAGAGACACAAGTGTGAATATTACTTTTCTTATATAAGGTATAACCATATTCTATCACTTATCCTATTCCTTTTCTTATTCAAAAAACTGTTAAAAGATTTTCATGAACCCATGGAAGTTGTCACAAAAAACAGACATCCCCCACCCCATGTTCTTATCAACACCTATATTCAGCTTAACTCCTGGGTAATATTCAATACTACCACAAAAAATTATTGGCATTTCCTCCAATCCAACCCTAATTCTTCCTACTGAAACATTAACCCTTATTTAACCCCTGAACTGTGGTATTTTAAAAGCTGCACAGTCACCCTGGAGTAATCAGACAAAATAAAGGAATATCAATGTCAATGATCTTTCCAGTACACTTATCTTTCTGGATTGTACCACACACACACCACCACCATAGATAAGTTTCAACTCTTTCTTTTCCCAAACCTGACTCTAACCAAAACTTCATCCATCCTGTGATCTCCAGACTGAGCTAAAAGCCTGTTCCTGAAGGGAATAGTAAAGCTTGGCCATTAGTCTATGCCATCAATCAGTTTATTGTGAGAGTCTACTTATAATACACCAATAGATCCAGACCTTTCTTCCACTATTTTCGTAAAGCTGCCACTATCCTCCCTGGTTGGAAAGTTTCCCCAGAACCTTAGAAGATCCCATCACAACAACCAACCTTAGCAATAGTTTTATTTTTCATGCTGCAAAAAACATAATCACAAATGTGTCCCTTCCCTCTCCTAACCTTAAATTGACAAGTTTTGAAGCATCAAGGAGTGCCAAAGGTTCTGAAAGGAAAATAGACAACTAGCTCCAGCTGTCCCCAGAACTCATTTTGTCATGCTGTGTAGTTCTAAATACTGGCCATTTTGGAGTAGCCTACCCCAGATCCTTTTCCTCAATGCATTGCCATCCGTAAATTTAATTCTTGCTGTTTACAAAATTCCTCAGCACCTCAGGTCTCCTCCTTAGCTCTCTGCAAGAAATAAGTAATAGCCTCCAAACAAAAAGGTGCTCATTTTCCTTTCCAAGGTACTCTTCTTGCTTCTTCTCTTTCAGAAGATGTAACCTAATGTTAAATATAAACCCTTCTTTTTGAAAAAAATTTGTGGACCCCAGGAAGTGAAAACCTAAAAGTAAATTATTCTTACAAATATCAATATTCACTGTATCCTTAAAGGTTTGTCAATAGACTATGTCTGAAAAGTTTTGGAATTTTTTTTCTAACCATGGACCTATTTATCCCTCTTTAATAAACTCAGTGGACTCCAAGAGTTTCCAGTGAAAATGGACTGACGAGAAGGTGGGGTACAGGTCAATGGCAACAAGGAAGAGTGTCTGGAGAGAGTTATGTATGAACTGTTGTTTTGAACATAGACCAGCCAAGGAAGCATGGAGAAGAGGAGAAGATGCTTAGGTTGGGATGACTTGTAATGATTTTAGGACAGATTGGTTGTTGTGAAATGACATGCAATAGGGCATAGCTTAGGGTTAGAGACTGGGTTTTGGAAAGGAAGAAGGACTGGATATTAGAAAAAAAGACATTATGGATCACTCCTTCAAACTTTAGCTTGATATCTCCTCTCACCTTCAGGCAGTAGTTACTGGCCAAGGCTCAGTATGTACTAGGAAAATGGTACAAGGGCAAAATTATAGCAGTTGAATAGGACCTGAAACAGCCAAACAAATTAACTAGTTATCCATGTGTTCAAACACCCATAAACCCCATATTTAAGACATCACATGGGAGATGTGACTAGATACACATAAAACTGGGAAAGAGTTAGAGATACAAATAACAGTAATCATATAACAACAAACAACAATGAAGAATTGTGTAGAAACTGTCAGATATACAAGATACATTTAATATTATTGAAGGAATGATGATGGTGAAACTCAAGCTACCTTCCCATTCCCACTTTTTTTATTACTCCCTTTCCTTTGACTGGAATGGACTATGGATGGGGTTTTCTGTGTTTAACACTCACTGTGAAAGGGGCTGGAATTGGTTGTGTATCAAGAGACACAAATATTAATGTCATGTTTCACTCAGGGCTAGAGGTAAAACTGGCAGATGCTCAGGATTCATTCTGCATTTGCTAGGAAGAGGCTGATTAGAAGTATATTTATAAAGGATTTTTACAAAGACTGCCGGTTTTGGAAAAGCTTCCAAACTAATCCAGCATAGGTACTGATATGCTCCACAAATGCTGTGACTGGACAAGCATTTGGACCACGTTGTGTCTGAAAAGAGGTTTAGTGTGGAACCACTGCAAACTGCTTAGAAATTCTGACATCGTGTTTATCAGAGGGAAAATCAAGGAAGAAGGCTCAACAGTCTCATAAACTGAATCTCTGTCATCCTCCTTTGCATCGCAGGCCACTAGTCATGCATGTACAATAAAGATTTCCAAGGTCTCAGCATTGAGATGTGTCACCAGATAGAGTGTAACTTTAAAGATTGTAAATGTATTCCTGTAGGAAGAAACTATCTATTTCCCCAGACTTGCTGGCAGGATTAGACTGACTTTAGCACCATATATGTATTTTAAAAATCCACTGCAAAATATTCAAGAGTGCTCCACAGAGAACATTGCATAGGAGATTTTTCCTAAACATATGGCAGAAAGCATATTAGCATGAGTAACTTCTATGACATTTCCCCCTCCTCCCATCCCCAGAATTGCTGTGAGGCAAATACAAAGTGTAAATGAGGATCTGGAAGAAGAAAAGAAACAAGTAGGAGTTGGAAATCAGGGCTGGAATTCAAAATCAGAGGGTTCCTGAGGCCCAACTGCCAACCGGCAGTTGCATTTCGGTAGCTCTTGAAATAAAATTTCTCGAAATTCAGAAAGTCCTAAGTCAACTGATGAACCCATGAAGGGATCTTTGTGTGTATTTACACATCTGTATAATTAACCTACTAATGAAATTCTTGTGACTGGGACTTTTAACATTCCTATCTCTACCACAGAGCTACTTTGGTAAATTATATAATTGCAATGTGCCTCAACTCCCCGTATGCAAAATTAGAATAACAGTGCTTCCTTTCTGTAATCTATTTAGGTTGTGAGCAATTTGGAAAGGAAACTGGGTCTACCAATGCCAGAGGCTACCCCAGATCATCTGTGTCCACTGCTAACAATGAAAAGCTCCAGACACTTGTAATCTTGCAATATTAAAAATAAATCTGAACACAGGAAAGTATAAGAAATCATTTTCATCTTCTCCTAGTCTAGTCTTTGCAATGCTCCTGGGAGGCCCAATAAGGCTATAAAAATAATTATCAAAAGTGATTTCATAAAAAAAAAGAAGCAAATGGCAGATTTTCTGCCCCTCCTCAGTCATCTAGTATTAGCAATGTGATAATCCCGAACTCCAAATACATCATTATACCCAGGCACTGACCCAAATGTCATTTTATACAGTCTTGAACATACACTGGGGAAAGCATGGTAGGGAAGTGTAGCAGGTTCTCCTGCACCAAAAATCTTGGTAGCTGAGTTCCAGAAAAGAGCAATCAAAACCTCAGGACGTCAACTTTGTTTCTTTGCCTGATTAAGACCTCAGCTGCACCAGTCAGTGGTTTCACTGTCCTGCCTCACTGTCTTTGCTCTTCTTCACCTTAGGAACTCTGCATGATGCCCCAAATCCATGCTGACTGCATGTGCTCCTGCAGTTTGGGAATTAGAGCATTCTAAATGGGAGTGAGCATCTCAAATTTTGTGTCAGATTGATGCTAAGATGTGATTTCACAGAAAAAGTGGCAAGATGATTTTTTAGACAAAAGGTGAACAGCCAACCATATACCAATTGCACAAAGTTTCAAGTCTTCCTAAGAAATGTGCTATGAATGAAAACTTTCTACTTTGTGAACCTGCAAGGAAAACAAATAATAAAAATCAATTATAATAGTGTACTTTTTTCAGCATTATCACATTCATGGAAGCAAGTGAAACAACGGAAACGGTTGTTTAACTGGTAAGTTCTGCTTTTCAGTGGTGCTATTAACGTGTTTCTCTGTTAGAGTTTTCAGACTCAGAGAGCGCTGAGATTTCTAATTTGAGCTTTCATAACCGGAACAAAGTTGATGTCATTGAAGCTGACAGTGGAGAGACTAAGCGGATCCTAAGAGTAATTTCAAATGACAAAAAAAAGTCAGGCAGCATTCAGCTTCAAAAAGTTAATGGTCCTCTAGGCTGAGATCTTAATACAACAGGAAGACAGTCAAATTATCATCTCACCGAGACCCAGAGAAAGTGACACTTTTGGGTATCATCATGTAGACTGAAGAGTCCAACCCAGGTAAGCAAGAGAAAACGCTGCAGCCTTAGCAGGGCCTTCCTGATCACTTATGAAAAGGTCCTAGGTGCCGCAGTCAGAAGCTGGAACAGATTTCAGAACGCGTTATTGCTGCTCAGAGACAACCCAGGGATAGGCATTGTCACACAAGCGATGAGTGGAGAAACATGACAAAAAAATTTACAAAAGGTTGGATTTTCCAATTTTAAATATTTTTTGTAACATTTCAGTGCACCAGGCTCCTCCCCTGCATTGGTGGTTGTATCCAGCCTTGCCATGAAGTTTTGACACTGAGAAATTTTTGGGTTTTCGCATTTCTTACCATACTGAAAGTTACTAAGCTATTTAGCGTGAGTACAACTTTGAGCTGCAATAGGAACTTGAAGTACTCTTACACTGACTGCATCAACAGTGTATTTTTAATAAATATTGATATCACCTATTTAGATTTTAAGGCCATTTGCATAGCTATCATCCATCATGGCATTTGACTGAAGTTCCTTAAGAGTCTGTAGTATAAAAGTCAGAATAAAACTGTGTTTAAAATGCTAATTCCCTTTAAATGTTTCTGCAGCCAAGCCCTTCTGAGAAGAATGTGTAATTATCTGTTCAGCAGTGATTCCAGATAGATGACTATGTGTCTTTTTCATTTTAAAAAGCATTTTCTTACAAATTTTGAATACAGTTATTTTCCACTGTGAAAGGGAGTATGTAATTTTAAAAGCGGAGTAAGAAGATGGTTTAGGATGAGGAACAAGGGATGGAGTCTGAGAGGGTTTTTTTAATCAAGATTAAAAGGCTATGCAGTTCTCCTGCTTTTTCTCTACCTCAAACTTTTTTATAAAGCATGAAGCTGATGGAGAATGACAGAGTGCTTTTCACCCACAAGACCCCAGATTATTTAGTGTAGATAATACCTTACAAAAGGAAATCCAGATCACCACATTTTTCAAGCTTTTCACATGAGTATGTGGATTGTGTTTTTGTTGCAACCTTCCCTCAAAGAGATCAGACTTCACAGGTCTTGGACTAATTTGCACAGAGGGCAAATCAGAAGGACATTAACAACCAATATAAACACATTAATAAGCCTTAACTAGTTCATTGGCTGGCAATCAGGAGAGCTGTGGCCTCAAGCAGCTACAGAGTAACTGGCCTGAATTTCTGTGTAGTAATCATAGCAAAGTGGCAGATGTTGTTTACATCCATTGTTGGAGGATTCCCCTTGAACGCAAGCTCAGATTGGACTGTGACAGACTGATCTGGCACAACAGAGCACTCCGCTTCTTTTTAGGTAAGTTTAACAGAAAATAAATGGATTCCCCCCAGTATTTACAAATAGCTCTAGCCCTGAAATAATTACGCCTCTGTTCAAAGTTTTAGAGCCTATGCCAGTATGTGTGAAGAGAATGACAAGAAAAACACCCTTCAAAAGTATAATTTTAGTAACTGCCCAGCATAAAATATTCTTTCAATCTCATAATACATTCTCCACCATGACTTTCATGTTTTTCTCAGAACATAAAGAAAGCATGGACATACATACTTATTTTTTATAATGTGTGTGACATAAAGGGTACTGCCCTGAGCAGTATTTGTAGAAAGAATTAGGAACACAGCACCTGACCCGTATCCTCCCTAACTCCTGTGCTTGAAGATCTCCAGGACTTCCGACGAGCCCTTCAAAAAGCTCTTGAGCTGCCTATTCCAGACTGTGGCTCTGGTGATACCGTGGTTCACACCTCTCAGGGAAAACCCTTCCTGGATGGCTCTCAGCATTTTACTTTTTCCCTTATATCTTATCTATAAGGAGCAAAGTCTGCCCTTACACAGACCTTCAATTGCCTTATTCTGGTCACACATCTCCATTTATCCTTTCCATCAGTCCATGTAGACCAACTCCACCGGAATGCATTCAATATGAGCTATGAGGATGTCACAGGCGTTTCTGATCTGTAAAAACCCTTAAAGGACAGCATATATAGGATTTTCTACAACCCATACACACACACCAGTACCTATTTTCCAATTTTCAGGCCTCATTTTCATGCTTATATTTTTTTTTCAGCAGAACCGTAACCATCAGACGTATGTAAATCATAGATGCAGAATCTCCTGCCATAATAATGACACCTGTGTGATACATCACGAAAATTCACTCTGGGAATGGTAACACCTCAGTTGAGTAACACTCCTAGGATGTTCTCCACAAGAGGAAATAAAGACATCTTGTTTGTCTGGAAAATGCAGATTCAGGAAATATCATCCATGTAGTTGCTCAGGGCTCAGCTACTGAAAATTGCAAACCTAAATTCTCCTCAAGTAAGACTATATTCACACTGAGACTGAGATAATTTGCCACTACTGCCCTTCATCTGATAGGAAGACTTCTCCTTAAATATTTTAAAGAGCTCCCCAACAGATGGATAATACTGCTGTATGATCCAAAATGCAGTGTTAAAAAGTGATAGTTTTACATTTAATTTTTAAATAAGATTTGTGCATTTAATATTGTTAAATTAAATGTCATGTCTGGTGGATAAAAATGTTTCTCCTCCTTAGAAGCATCTCTTAAATACAGTTAGGATGCTCCTGACCTGTATATGAATGATATTTCCTGCTTTATTGGGAATCTGAGCTTTCTGAACAAGATCTAAACAAATAAAATAATTTTATGTTTGAACGGTAATATAATCAAAATCTCATTTTAAAAATAAAAATGTGGCATTCCTTTTTCAAAAAAAGTGACAGTCTTGCAATTTCTGAATTATTCCTTTGAATTATTTATGAAATCAAATCTTGTAAAACAACAAATTATCAGGGAATGTTCTGAATTCAGCGAAACAGCATTTTCTGATGAAAAAACTTCTGCAGAACTCTTCTGACAAGTTCCACAAACTACAGCCTATTAAAAGGAATCTAGCAAAAAATTTCTATTCCGGAAGTCTTACAAGAGGTGTTTACATGCTCTGCACATAATATTCTTTCCTCCAAAGATTTATTTCTTTCTAATATAGATTTGGTTTCTTCTATGTCAGTAGGTCTCATACCCATATGGAGAACATCTCTTGTGAACCAATTTCTTTCCAAACTTCACAGTTTAGCTCTGAAGTGGAGTAACAAGAGTGCTTGAAAAAGAAATAAAAAGCCTACTGCAACCCCCATGTATACATTGTGAAATAGTAACAGTTCACCTTCAATCTCTTCTTGCATTATTGGTTTTTTGTAAATGTCACCAGTCCACCAAATATAAAAGTGGTTCTGTCCTGGTATTTATCTTACCGCAAAATCTGAACATCTCTAACTGCTTGGAAGAGAACCAATTTTCTACCTTACCTGATTTCTTTGAAAATTGCAGGAGAAAGATCTCGAAGAAAATGGAGTTTTGTAGTGCTTTTAAAATAAGCAGAAGTGTAAAACTCATTGAATGAAGGAAAAATCAGGAGATAGCTTTTGTCTGTAGTTCTAGGAATCATCAAAATTGTAGTTTTCAACCAAAAAGACTATAATCTACCCTTGTAACTCATTTATGACTATATCTTAAATGGCTTGGTGTTCCTATTCCTTTTCTTCACTGCCCCTGGATTGGGATGAGAAAGCCAAGTACCTCATTGCTTTCCACAGATGCTGGCGCAAAATTTCATTGTCAGAGCAAGCCCGGGCAGAGTGCCTAACCATTTAATCCTGTGGGCTTCCAGGCATGACACATCTGCTGCAAGGGGCAGCAGACAGGCACTATTGGGTAGATAAACCATAATTCTTGGAATATTTTAAAAATAACGTGAAATACCGAAAATGGACTTAAGACAGAGGGGAAGCTTATGGCAAAAAAAAAAGAAAATTTGATAATTTATCCCATTAACTGCTTTACACCGCTGATAGGCAAGGTTGAGCAAGTGGAAGGTCTTTCTCTGCTTTCACATGTAGTCTGTAGCACACGTGTGCAGGCATGGGGACTGACTGCTTAATGCGCGCCAGGGGTAACAAAACCCAGAAGATATCCCCATGTGTTTACTCCTCCCCAGATAAAAATGTCTGTTGTTTCTTTTATTCCTTCTCTTTGCAAGAAACTAGTGTATCAGTGTGGAATCCCAAGCAAAACGCAGCAAAAGTCTAATATTTGGAATTACCAGCCAGTTTTTTCAGCATGACACTGAGCAAGACTGAGGGAAAACACAGAAGACAAATTAATTTCTCTGAGAATGTTAGTTCCGCACACCTCACAAAATAAGGATGGGAAAGAAAAGAGTTAGATACACCTAATGTAAAATACTGTGTTAGTAGAAAACTGAAGGATGGGCGTTAATCTAATTTCTTCAGAAATAAATCTTTGTGTGCTGTGGTAAGATGCCACGCCAGGTCACATAACACCATCACAACAACTACAACAAACAGAACATCCCAGGAGCATTTACCATGTGTAAAGAAATAATAAATAATAACAGATATTTTACATTTATATAGTACCTTTCATCCCAAAGGATTCTGCAACGCTTGAGAAGTTTAGACATCCACACAGATTTATATACAGAAAACAAATTCTTCCACTGCTGAAACAGGTAACTTTCATAAACAGCAGTATGCAAGTCAGAAAACAAAGAAAATTAGTTAATATGAATGAATCCACAGAGGAAATCTCTCTTTCTTTCTTGTGTTGAAGTGTAGAAGGTCTGATAGAAGAGGAAGAAGTTAGATTCTGGTCTAATAAATATAAATTCTGGTCTGATAAATATATACACACATACACATGCACACACACTGTCCTGACATTTAAAGGGCAATGCTTAGCCAGCTGTGTTTCTATTTTCCTTCATGATTCAGAGATATGATCCAGGCTAATAATAACACATAGTGAAATACCTTCTCTCCGTATCGCTGTGCTTTATGAAAAGCTTTTTTAAGATAACCATGCCAAGGCTCCAGGTGCTGGCCAGGTTAAATTGGTGTTGGAACAGGGAGAAGCACTCTTCTCTATCATTGCTGAGAAACAGATATCATCCCAGTCTGGCTCAGTATTGCGGTTTACAGAATAAATGAGGCTTTTTTTTTACATAAATGAGTGACTTGAGCTACAAAGCAGAACTACATAATTTTACATAGCTGAGCAGTAATTTGGGTATCTGTAAGAGTCTGCTGCCACAGCCAAGAAAAGGCCAGCTTTTTAAGCATTATTGAGGTTTTATACAATGGACTAGCACCTGAAATGACGGTGAATAAGAAGAAATCTTCCTCCCAGACACTAGAGCTCAGATCAGTGCCAGACACTCTAAAGTCTCCCATCACCCTCTGACATGATGTGGACAGCCAGGGCTCTACTGGGACAGTCATATTCTGGAAATGAGTAACCTAGCATCAAGGATCAAGTGCAGTACCCAAAATTGAACTGGCCTTCAGCTTACGCTACCCTACCTTGATATCGATGTCTTAAATTGACTTCTATAGGGTGAAAAAGGCAGGAGAAGAGCTGTGGCATGATATGGGAGAAGCAAGACAAGAAGCCAGGACAATGGAGTGATTTTCCCTATTTTTTTTACTGTTAATGAGGATATAAATATACTAAAATAATTTTTTCATGTTTGTTATACTCAGTTTTGATGGCTACCAACTCTGAAGGCTCAGAAAATAAAGGGAATATTTACAGAGCAGAGCAGAGGGCTCCTGCAGTGATCTTATGTGCACAGCCCCCTTGAGCCAGCCACCTTTCACTGGTACAGGCTTGGGTAATGCAGAAATGTTTCCATGGGCACTAAAACTGCTACTAGCGTCCACGCAATGAGCACAGGAAGCTGACATTTCTAGCAAGCATAGAAACAAAGCAGTCGTCACACTGATTTATTTGGCACATTAACACACAGAAGTGCACCAAGTCTGGCTTCTAAGAAAGGGAACATATGTGTGCAGTAGGAAGACCCAGCTAGGTTTGGTTTTGCTTGGTGGTAATGCTACAAGACCTGCAGAGCGCGTTCTGTTCCCTGGAGGCAATGGATGTGCTGTAAATAAGGAACAGTGCTCCAGGTTACTTTGTCTGCGTCTCAGCTGCTGTGGAAGGGCAACTGGGAATGAATCAGCTCTGCAAGATCCCATCCAGTAGTCACCACTCTGACAATGTGCCAGAGAAACTTAGTTGTAGAGTATATCCCTGTGCTCTGCAGGGAAAGGCATTTTTTTTTTCCTGTATCAGAGGAAAAGAAATAACCCTTGGTTAATCCAGTGTCAAGATCCTAAACCCCAGGATTAATGTGCTGAGTAGCATCAGAAGACACCACTTACCCTGAAGATATAGAAAAGGATTTATCCTCAGTTAAGAAGCAAGAGAAGGGAACCCAAGAAAAGGGGTGAGCAGGGCAGTGCCACGTGCACACTACAATATGTGTGCTTCATAGTCATCACTACACTCTTGCATCTACATTTTCCTGATACCCTGTCATGAATTCAGGAGACGAATTTGATACATGAAGCAAAGGCAAAGGGATAATTAATCGGCAAAGTACTAGCAATGATGTTTTTTAGAAGGAACAGATATATTCATATTGTTATGTCAGATGAGTAAAAAGAACGGGGAAAAATGCACAGGATGTAAGGTATAGTGGTGAGAGTAAAGGACGTGACTATTAGCATAGCCTTTCTGACATTTAAAAAATACAGGGGCAAAGTGAGTCTGTTGATTGGAGTAACCATTCATTCCATAAAACTACATAACAAGTAAGTGAGGTTCACACCCCAACCAGAAGTCAAATGCAGAGCAGGAAAGTCAGAATTCCTTAATAAAGCTGCAAATGAGCCTACTGCAGCTGTGTATGAGTCTCATTAAAAAAGAAGGTGGAGGCAAATCTTCTTGGGATCACATTCACTTGTGATGCCAAAATGGTCTTCATCCCTCTCCCCACTGCAAAGTGTTAGGTACCCCTAGGAGTCATGGTCAACGAAGGTGATTCACCGTATGTTATGGAACTGAAAATCAGTCCAAAGGACAGATACAGTCAGTCCCAAAGGTTCTTGACAAAAAGAACTTCAAAGTTCAATCTCAAAACATGAAGGACTGCAAAGAAGTGAAGCCAGGTAAGCTCCTGATGACACTTCATGTGAAGTTGCCTGGGGAAACCTACAGTGAAGACAACAGCCTATAGCAGGAGTTACTGTAAAGTAACTCTAAGCAGTAAAGGCCTGCTTAGAGAGAAAAGAAAATATCAGTCCTGAGTTTTAAATCCAACTTTTCCAAAAGTTTGGCTGGTAACTATTATACTGTCATTTTTCTATAGATTATTTCACGCACACGACCTTGTTGTCTTCCTGGATCAACTCCTAATCATTGTGCCATTCAGAAAGATCCCTTTTACTTTGCCCACATTTTCTTTACTGAGGGATTGATTTTTTAATTCAGTTGTGCTCCAAAGCTTGGTGCAACCCTTAAGGACTACACTTTCTGCAACAGCGTGTGTGCATTCAAGGGAGATGCACCACTGACTGAGGGAAGAGGCATTTGAGTTCAGTTTTGCTAAACTTATAATATCAAAAATTACACAGGGAAGGGCCCAAAGAGAAGGTCTTGTAGATTCACAGCAGGGCTCCCAGAAACTGTTGGGTAAGATATCAGTGTGAAAGGAAGAGCTGAAGCAATAGGGACCTCATCAGAAAGGGAAAGTCTGCATCCTGGCTCAGTGAAACATATAATCTTCTTCTGTTTGTTAAAACAAAACAGTACAAAAATACATTTCGGAAATCGGAAGATTTGCTGCAGCTCCCTCATGGAGGAAACATGGCAATAAGCCTGCTGTGAGATGCTGAGTTGCTCAGCCATGGCGAAGTGAGCACAGATCTGGACTGTAATGTTTGATGATCAATTTGGTGCTCGTTTCTTTTCTTTTTCTTTGCTTTATTGTACTTTCATTATATTCCTCAGACAGATCCATATGCTTTACACAGAACCATAATGCCTGAGGCTTGTAACTGTATGACCTCTCTCAGTGCAGTCATAAATCTTGCCTTTAGTTGTCTTTTCTCGGCTTTAAGTTATCTTTTGTGTCGCGTTCACTTCACTTTCTCAAACACCTCCTGCAGATTTGGAGGGGTTTGAGATTTTTGTTGGGTTTTTTTTTTTCCCCTCTCTAGCACTGCTGTGAGTTGTGGGTTTCTTGATCCTGCTGCTGTTATGAAGAAACCAGATAGATAATTATGAAGAGCCAGCGGCTGTGGCTGGCAGAGGTGAGCTCTTCATGATCCTGGTGACTCTCTGCCCCTGCAGAGGGACTTTTCCTTCCTTTGCAGTGAAGTCTTGTGTTGTGCTGGCACCAGGTTCTAGAGGAAACCTCTAAAACTACTCACTCAATGCCCTACAGCTCAGAGAAGAAGTTTTCCTTGAAGCACCTGAAGTCCAAATAGCTTTTGCTATTGCTCCCTGCAATACCATGGAGCTCTTACCGCCTGGCTGGGCTCCCTTGCCTTGTCCCTGCCTGCAAAGCAGCCTGTGCAGAGGCACCTTCATATTTCTACCAGCAGGCTGGGTGTGGGCTGTCCTGAAATTCTTACTCTGCATGACACATCAACATCTACCACCCCTTCAATTACACTGCTTGTTTGTTTGTTTTGTTTGTTCATCTAAATCTCGCTGTTGGATATTAAACATCGTTTGCAGTAACCACACAAACTGGGTGCACATGGGTTTTAGAAAGTGAAAATTACTGTGAGTGAGAAGTGACAGATTATTATTTGTGTTCTATTATAATTAATTACTTTGCACAGCTGGAAACCATGTTACAAGTCTTAGGTGTTTGCAAGAATGAATGGCCTTGTAAAATGTAGCTGGCAGCTAAATCCATTCTTGTCATCCATGCTCGTTTTTGGTGCTCTCAGTGCTGGATAGATGTGCCTGCCAAAGGCTCTCATAGGCCCATTAGTGTCTGGAGTGGCTATGCTCTTAAATAGACATTTTTATTGTTCTCTGCCCTTTGAGTCATAGTAGTTACAGGCACCTGGGAAATGCATGATACACATAAACAGCTAGGACGAGCCAGATAACCAGACCTTGCACAAAAGCTGCACATTACATGTATTGATAATTACACATGAGAAGCCATCTGTTGAAATTCAATTATTTTTCAGATCTGTTTCTTAGCCTGCTGGTATAATTCAGGACCCCACATGGCTGTTCATGTAAGGAATCATTAAATCTCCATTTCCATTTGTGAAGGAATGATTAAAAGAGATGCAAACTTTGATGAAATTTTCTCCCATTATTTTCCCTGCAGTCGAATGCATTCCGTCCCGCGAAGCAGTGTGACTAGAAACAACCTCTGAAGCTTTTTTTAGCTCACGTAGGAGTGCTGGTATTAGGTGGGTGGCCGTGCAGCACTTGAAAACGCCACAGTCCCTGGTATACCCATAACTGTAAGGCTGGCGTGACCAATGGGTCTGGCAGCCAGTGGGGACAACAGAGGCAAAATAAGTCTGGGAAGCAGGTCGGGGCTGAGCATCCTGGTACCCACCTCAAGAGGATGCAGCTCCCACAGCTGGCTCTGGACGTGGAAGATGTTATCACTGCTGTAACAAAAGAGATCAGAAAATATGATTCTTCTTAGGACATTTTGGTCTTTTCTGCCACAATGCAGGATATCTGGGTTTGATTCTTAGGCCAAGGACTATAAACGTAAGTACAGTACAGCTACCAAGCTCCTGGTAAGGAATTGCAGAAACATTTGCTGTCACAAAAACTTTTGATTTATGTGTACTTGACAAACATTGCATTATGTAGTCATTCAAAGGTGAGGATATGTTTCCTTCCATGATGACTACTTTCTCTTTCTAGGGATCCCTTCTAAGCAAAGTTTTAAAGGAAGTGTTTAAGAGAGAGAGAAGCTAAATCTATTTGAATCTCAGTGTGTGAGTGTCTGTGACTGAAATGGAAATAGGTATCGTATGAAGTGGAGGGAACTTTAATCAAACAGAGGAACTGGAAATCATTCAGACCTTTCCAAAATATGTTTGAATTCATACAATGATAATTAATAACAGATGTAGGTTTGCTGTTCAACATAAAATGCAGTTCATTTATTTGGGATTGAACTCTAATTTAGTTTATTATTTCCTCCCCAGAGACAGGCTGCTGGCTCAAGACCAGTTGAAAGCTCTATCAGGATATGGAAGCAAGACTTAACCAACCAAAAAACATATGTTTATATTTCAGTTGTCACGAAACTTCACACAGATCTTTAAAATTAAAGGCCGTCAAAAGGTAAGCTGCATGTTCAAGTAGAGATGCAAATGATAGCTTTTGACAGGTCGTATATGCAGTGTGGGAAGATACTTTATGTGTAGTCTAAAGTATGATTCACTGGGAAAATAAACACATAGTATAGTAAAAAAGAAGCATTATCAAAAAAAATCCGCTGTGGAAAATGAAGGTAGGGGGAGCAGTCAGTGTCATGAAGGCTTGAGTGTCTTTGTACATGAGAAGAATATGATAAACCAGGGAATGCAAGAAGTTCAAATGATTAAAGAAGTAATATGATCCCGCATGGTACAAAGTGAAGGTGGACAAATGTCTCTGACGGCTAAAGAGTGTGACTCAAACTTGCTGTCAGTCAAGTGCAAGAAAAGAGCTAGTTTCCTCCAGATTTTGATCTAAATTAAATAAAAGAAGTCCTTTGTAATGATCATTCTTAAGAATGCCTGGCTGAAGAATAAAGATGATTTTATTTAAAATTATTAGTAGCATTTAAAGAAGACAAACCAAAGATCAGATGTGATAAGATTTGCTGATCCAATTCACTAAAACTTCTGATCATAAAGGCAAGCATATTGTACTGTTGAATAGTATTGTCTTATAGGAAAGTATCCACTAAGATATTATTGTCACTGATTTCATGGTATGAGATTTAAATACATATACGGGCACACTGACCTCAAGAAGCCTTGACAACACTGGTGTCAAGTGCACCAAGTAACAGAAACGATTTATTTACTGAATGTAATTCCATCAAGAAAGGCCTTTCTTGTCATCTTCACCCCTTCATATCCCTAAGGCTTCATTCCTCTGTTGTTCCTCTGCAGCATACACTACAATACCTCTCGTTGCTCATGGGTATCTATTGACGGGGTAACAAGGCATAAGGATTCAACCTACATTTCAGCCTCATTCATTTGTGATGTTAAAACCAGAGATCATGGGGGAAAAAAACGGTTATATCCTGAATCAGTACTGGGGATAGAGACAGAAAAAGATGTGTATGTAGGTCCTGCCATCTCCTCAGCGATAATCCTTCCTAGGAGAGCATTGCTGGTCCATGGAAGAAAACATTACATGAAAGTAGGGATTGGATTCAGTTCACCTAAGTTTAGGCATCTGCTCTGTAGCTGTTATCTGAGTTATCCAGGCTCCTATTACAGTGATCTTGGGGTACAATTCATCTGTTAAAAAAGGGACGTTTATCTTAGAATGAGGTGAATTGCTTCCTAAATTATGAGCATACTGAATTTGGAAACACTGGTTTCTACCAATTCATCCCAAGATCTGTTTTTCCGCTGGCATCAAATGGAGAAATACAATTATTCTAGCTAATACAGTGCTATTTCAGTCAATATAGATAATAAATTTTTGAGACCTGAGCAACACTTATTTCCTTGTGTAAGAACCCAATTGATGGGTTCTGTCCAGCCTCACTCCAGAGTCTTCGCCAGTGCAGAATCGAGTCTGATAAAGGATTTGAGCAGAAGGTGCTGCGTAAGGATTGTGTGCCATGAACACACTTGTCAGTGCAAGCAACGGGGTTTTTTTCTCTTTTGAGTAATTTCCATATATCTTCTATTTCCAGTGATGGACAGGCATTCACCTTGCTGGGGCAAAATGGTTGGTCAAGCCTATTTAAATGATAACTACAGAACAGTTTTACCAAAGCAGACATAAGTTTTGGCATATGTTATAGAGGAAAACGGGGGGGGTGTTCTTAATTTGCAATATACCTGCCCTGAAAATTTCAGAGGTTCATATATTTCTCGGAGAAGCATCCCAAGAGCTCTAGAAAAGTAACTGTAGTTGGCATGAGTAAATCTAATCAGGTTAGTTAGCATAATTTAATCCAGATAGACACTTATTTACCGTGTCTTTGGGGAGACAGTGCCTTTTAGTTTCATCCACAAAGAAACCTAAATATTATCGGGGAGTTCCCGAAGGGACGTATCATACCCAGACAAACCCAGAGTCTATTAAAGCTGTATATGTTGGCTGGAGAAGGATATGAGAAGGGGGATGGGCAGGTAGTTCCAAACATTTGAACAGAGAGCCCTCTGGGAAGGGCCTCTCTGGCACATGGTCCAAGATAGATTAGACCAAAACCCTACCCCTCTAGTAGACAGCATTTCATAAGTACTTGTTGCACTGAGTGCCTACTTGAAGCCTCATGTGAGTACAAATTAACACATTAAAAATGTCTATTATGGGTAAGGAAACATCTGAATAACACCAGTGAAGAAATCTAGCATCTAGAGGATTGGGAAAAAAAAAAAAGAAAAAATTAATCATGAGCAAAATCCTGGTAAGCTGGTGCTGCTGCTAAATATAGTGTGTAGAGCTACAAAACAGCTCCCTATATTCTAGAAGGAGCAAATAGTCCTAAATGACAGTTTGTAGGACTTCCTACAGAAGAAATCCCACCCATGTGGCTCTACAGGTTGCGCTACCAGCACCCGTCCTGCTCTGCCCTAACAGCGCCAGGTCTTTCAGAGCAATTTCTTCCTGTGTTCAGATACAGTAGTGATGGACCTGCATGTAAGAGCTGCCCTTTTCTTGGGTGGGGGAAGAGACCAGAGAAGATAAGAAATGTTGGCAGCTGCTGTGCTGACAGCTTTAGAAAATCTAACTGAGACCGTTTGGGCTGTATAGGATGGTCATGCCTGAGCTCTGCCTGAATTTCCTTGGGTACTGTAGCAGCCAGTTTGGGACTCAATATGTGGTGTCTCTGGAGCTCCCAAAACAGGGAAAACTAAAAGAGAATAGATGGCGGCAGAGAACATCCTGGAGAACAGCTAGAGCAGCAAAGGCTTGTGCAGTCAAGACAAGGTTATGGTGAAGGGAATTACAGAAACACAAACACCTCATTTAGCTTCTTCCTACCAACTGCTGATCCCTGACGTGGGGTCAGCTCCGCTTGGACCAACCTGGCTCTGCAGTCCTGCCCCAGTCCACTTACGGCAAGAAAAATTATGCTTCAGCTCAAACAAAGCAGGAAAGAGAACAGCAGGATAGGAAAACAAAGCCTGTCCTCCTTTATGTTCAATGCAGGGAGGAGAAGAAAAAGGAAATATCAAACAAAGAACCAGGGGAATCAGCTGGGGGAAAGAATCTTCAAACGATCACTGGAAATCTGAATTCTGCCAGAAGAGATCTGCAGCAACAGCTGCTTTTTTGCTTATTTTGTTCCTGAAAGGACTGAAAGAGCCTGCCAAGGATGTGGCAGAAGATTCACTGTAACGACTTGAAGCTGAGGGAAGTCTGGCATTTTTCTGTGAGTGACAGGTTAAAGGCATGAAGAGAGAAGAGAGCATGAAGAGAGAAGAGAGCTTTTATTTTCTTTGTATGTTTCCCATTACAGTCTGACTTTATTGCCCCAGGCTAATATTTTGCACATAGACACTGATAAATCTGAGCTCCAGCTGCAATATAATGTCCTACTCAGGTATGCAGTACTGATGCAATTGCTTAGCTGACTGTTAGCTGTAAAACCTAATTAAAATCAATGAAGATTTGTAGCTGGAGGTCCATGTTTTATCAGAGCATGAAAATAAGACAAAACTCTCAATAACACTGCTTTGTTTTTTCATTTATCTTTGCAGATATCTTACAGTAGCATGTGAACAACCCTCACTTCAGAATATTTACGATAGACCTGACCAAAGTTTATCTGTCAACCCTGTAGGAATACTGGCATAGTTAACATTTTCTTCATCTCTAAGCCTGTCATGGGATTAATCTTTTGCTCTCTAGTGACAAGAAGGAAAGGAATTTTAGGCTAACATCAGTGTTAAATTCTGTAATAAGCTTTCTAATGACGTAGGTCTGAGACCCATCAGCTTGACTTTCATTCAGGACTTTTCAGCTTAAAAAAGCAATTGCCTTTTCCCTGGAGAAGCCCTAAACAATGCCTTTAAAGAGATGTAAGGGAAGAAAGGTCAGAATCTGAACTAAGGTCTGATGAGCTGCCTCTTCACACCCAAAATTTCTAGCAGACGTTTCTCAAGCTTTGAAGGATCCAGGGTCCAAAACTATGGCTTGGTGTTTCTTTATTCCTCTTTCTTTAAAATATCAAACTTTGATCAAATACAGAATTCTTAGGTGATATCACTGATAACTATCATAACAGTGTTTGATCACCACAGTCAAATCCCTGTTTTACCAGGAAAATTGCACAAAATAAAACAAAACAAAAGTCAGCCCAGGTCTTTTTACCCAGTCCTCCATATACAAGGCTTCTGAGTGAGCATCATGGAAGACTTTTTTGCTTGCCTGCAATGTCTTTGAAGAGCTTGCAGAGCAAGAGGCCTGTAAAAGAACTTCAATTTCCATGTAGCTTTGCACATGATAAGTCTCACAACAGAAGCAGATGAGGTTTTTTTTTTTCTTTCTCAACTGTAGGCACCATCTCCATCACTGAGAAACAGTAACCAATTCGCAGAGGCTCCGAGTCCATGTCCCTACAAAATCAGCTGGAGATTTTGCTGATGAAAAGGACTTAACCTAACCAAGCTCATGTAGCTCCCTTCCTGTTTCCAGCACTCGGTATTGGGTGTCATAAGCACAGGCACCTTGGGGATAATCTGGAAGTCTCGGGGATAATCAGAGGTCTCCCTCTGCCCGTTTAGATATGGTATAAAATCCACTCATCTAGTTTGTAGGATCATCAGACTGTTGGGTTCATGAACGTGGCAACAAATTAAAGGCAAAACAACCCAGTATTCCGTGTGCAGCAGCTTTAAAACAGTTCAGTTCTCTCAATTATCCCTTCAGCAGTTCATAACCTACTGTGTACTTCTCAAGTGGTAATATAAAATTAAAAAGAAAAAATCATACCCCCTAATTACGTCATTGATATTATAATTTCTTAATATTAAACATAAAAGTTGTGACCAAGTATTTGCTGATTCTTCTCGTTGAGTCATTTGTAATGTATTTTTTGTTTCTGCATTACATATGCAAAATAGTTAAGATCCGTATTTTATACCATGGTGAGGTTGTGCCGTTGGCTGCAGCAGAAGTAAGGTAAAGGCTCTGAGTGACTTTTAAGACCAGAATGATTTGATATGGAAGCAAAGAGTCAAATAAGTTTCCCCCCTTCAGTCCTGTGTCCAGAATATTCAGTTGTTGCTAAGCATCTTGATAGCAAAAGCACCAGATCTGCAGCAGCTGAATACACCTGGCATTTAGCGGTGCTTTAAATTTTGAAAGGGGGGGGAAAAAAAAATGAAGCTTTTACTTTGAGCACAATTTTTGATGTATTTCTAAAACTGTGGCAATGGGATCACTTTGCTGTTAAGGGTGTGTGCAATCAAACTGATAGATAAAGATTGCTTTTGGCTTTAATTCATTAGTCTGTCAAGGATTTAGCCATGTCAACCACTTAAAAAATATGTGAGTTGAAAATAATTGCACTTGTTATTGTTTTTACTAATTACCGTGGTGCCAAATCCTTGAAAGAATAGTGATTTCTGGACAATGCCAGTTGTTTGTCTTCTTTTCCCTTTTCCGGCTGTGTATTTTATCTTCCTCTAGTGTTTTTTCAGATATAATGCCATCCCTTTATTAATCAGAATTCTATGCCTTTTTTTTTGATATGTAGAGATATCCACAGGCTCCCCTAACCTTGCCTCATGTTGCCGTGTTGTATGAATTATTCAGAAAGTTTAGCTTTTGAAGTGGTCAGTAATTACAGAACTCCCAGATAAAAGAGAGGGGAAACATGAAGAGACGTCACATAACAGATTTTCTATCCTTCAAGTAGGGCCTTATTGGATAAATTTTAGAGACAATGTGTAATTAAATGAGTATATTTAATGTACTCATTGGTATTTTACATTTTTAGAGTTCAAGGTTTCCCCCCTGTTTCCTAAAGAGCTCTTGTCATCTCTTTTCCCTTATCCAGCTGCCTACCTTTTGAACTGCTCTTCTTGGGGTTAGTAAATCCTTAAAATACTGGATTATGAGAACTAAGAATGTAAGAAATGCCAATCATACATGTATAGGTCAATACTAGACCTGTCTATGACCGTGGCAGAAAAAGGTACTCTTTGAGGAGAAGACAAAAGCCTGGCCTCTCTCCATGGTTTCCTTCAGCACTTAAAATGGTTCTGCTGGCATGTTAGGGGCTCATCTCCATCTCCTTCATTTAGTGTTTGTTTTGGATCTGTTGTCCATGAATTTGCATTTTTTAATATTCTGGTATAGTTTGCCTCTAAAGCCAGGAGGCAAGCAAGGCCCAGAAGTTGTACTTTTTTTCTTAACCTGTTTTAAGTCAATCTCCTGCTGGTTTTAGGAAATGCTTTCTAGTCCTAGTGTTGTAGGATTTGGGGGGTAGCAGTTCTGCATTTACTTTTTCCTCTGCTTGCGTGATTTTTCAGCACTATGCAAGCTTGGTTTAGGTTATTTTTCTGTTGGTACATTACCTTATGTTTATCTACACCAAAGCTCATCCATCACCTTTTTGACCACTCAGTTTTGTGAAATCCTGATGTAATTCCTCATCATTGACGCAGCTTTTGGCTACCTAAAAGACTTTAACACCGTCCTCATATTTTGAGATTTCACCACATGCTCTCTTTTTTGAGTCATTGATGAGGTATTGAGTAAAACTGGTCTCAACACTGTTCTACAGTAGGCCACACTGCTGAGCCTTATCCAGCCTGAAAGCCACTAAGCTCTACTCTGCTCTTCTTATCCTTTAACCAAATTTAAATTCCCAAACTCATAACAACTTCGTAACCTTAATAAACTTGCTGAAGAATCTTGTCAAAGGTCTTTTGAAAACCCACGTTTCTTGTGTCCACTGGGTCTCCTTCACCCATACACTTGATGAAACCGTGGTAGAGCAGCAGCTGGCTGGTGAGGCAGGATTTCCCATTACAGGAGCCCTGCTGACCCCTTCCCAACAGGCTGTGTACTCCATGATCTTCTTCTTTACTTCCGACTCCTACATCTTATTGGTGATAGAGGTCGTTGTAAATAAGAGTCACACTGGAAATTTTGACATATCTTTTTGGTCTAATACTTCATGTATATTTACCTAAAACAAGTGTAGTTCCTCTGACTGATCGGCTATGAAGAATACATTGAGTACAGGAACCTCCCCAATATCTTTCACAGTTAAGACCAATACAAAGACTTTATCAAGCTTCTCTGCCCCAGCCTTATCACATCTTAGTGCCCCTTTGACACCATGATCATCAAGCAACCCCAGCAGTTTCCTAGCTGGTTTCCTTTTTGTATTTAAATAAAATTTTTCTCTCAGGTGAAGCATCATTTGCAAGGTGCTCTTCAAATTCTTTTTTTAGCTCTCTTGATTTCCTGATTGCTTTTGACCTGCCATGACTTTTTTCTTCTCTTCATTTGGTTAGGTTTACCATTTTTAAATACCAACCTTTTCCATGGGAGAGCCTCCCTGTATTTCCTATGAAGCTGTTCAGCACTTTTATCAGACTGCTTTGTTTTCCTTTTGATTTGTGGCAGAGAATTTACCTGGGCTTCTAAAAGTACTTTTGAACAGACATCAGAATGCTTGCAGGCTTATCGCTTGATAGACTTTAATTTCTTTTATTTTACTAATTGCCTCATTTTTATAGTTCTATATATGCTGTATTTGACCTTCTCTCTCCCTCCCCACAGTAGTATATCTAATTGTATTGTGATCACTCTTACAGACTGCCTCTTCCTTTCTATGTCTTAAATCTGGTTCTTCAAGACCAAATTCAGAATGACATCCTTTCTTGAGTGTCGCTAAGACTAGTTGTTCTAGAAAGCAGTGATTTATTGTGTCCAAAAACTTTTATCATCTTGATAAGACATTGATGCAGTCTATATGCAGATCTTAGAGAACTCCCACTATTACCATTTACTCTAAAAAAAAGCCTAGCTTAAAAACTCTGGCTTCAAGAAGAAAATAACCAACACAGGTCATGAATCTTAACTCTTTATGCGTAAGACCTAGATTCTATCACTGTACATGACTGTCCATTCATACTGAGGTTCCAGCTGTGGAAGAAGCTTCCCAAAACAACCTGAAGCAAATCAGTGTATTGCACCACTAAGTGAGGTTCACCGTCATTTTTGTGACTCTTCCATAGCTCTGGTCTTCCTTTTTAGTGTTACATTTTGGAGTAGCATTGTGGTGGGTTGACCCTGGCTGGATGCCAGGTGCCCACTAAAGCCGCTCTATCACTGCCCTCCTCAGCTGGACAGGGGAGGGAAAATATAACCAAAGGCTCGTGAGTCGAGATAAGGACAGGGAGATCACTCAGCAATTACCATCATGGGCAAAACAGACTCGACTTGGGGAAAATTAGTTTAATTTATTACCAATCAAATCACACAATGAGAAATAAAACCTAAATCTTAACACATCTTAATCTTAAAACACCTTCCCCCCACCCCTCCCTTCTTTGCGGGCTTAACTTTATTCCCAATTTTCTCTACCTCCTCCCTCCACAGCAGTGCAGGGGGATGGGGAATGGGGGTTGTGGTCAATTCATCACACTTTGTCTCTGCCACTCCTTCTTCCTCACACTGTTCCCCTGTTCCAGCGTGGGGTCCCTCCCACGGGAGACAGTCCTTCATGAACTTCTCCAACGTGAGTCCTTCCCACGGGCTGCAGTTCTTCACGAACTGCTCCAGCGTGGGTCCCTTCCACGGGATGCAGTCCTTCAGGAACAGACTGCTCCAGCGTGGGTCCCCCACGGGATCACAAGTCCTGCCAGCAAACCTGCTCCAGCATGGGCTCCTCTCTCCACAGGTCCACAGGTCTTGCCAGGAGCCTGCTCCAGCACAGGCTTCCCATGGTGGCCCAGCCTCCTTCAGGCATCCACCCGTTCTGGCATGGGATCCTCCACGGGCTGCTGGTGGATATCTGCTCTACCATGGACCTCCGTGGGCTGCAGGGGGACAGCCTGCCTCACCATGGTCTTCACCACAGTCTGCAGAGGAATCTCTGCTCCGGCACCTGGAGCACCTCCTCCCCTCCTTCTTCACTGACCTTGCTGTCCACAGGGATGTTTCTCTCACATATTCTCACTCCTCTCTTCAGCTGCAGTTGTGCAGCAACTTTTCCCCCTTCTTAAATATGACATTACAGAGAGGCTACCACTGTCACTGATGGGCTCAGCCTTGGCCAGCGGCGGGTCCGTCTTGGAGCTGGCTGGCATTGGCTGTACTGGACATGGGGGAAGCTTCCAGCAGCTTCTTACAGAAGCCACCTCTGTAGCCCTCCCATTACCAAAACCTTGCCACGCAAACACAATACAGAAACAATTTCTGTCAATCAGAATGCCAGCATTTCAAAAGTGCTTTTCAGAAAAGCAGCAGTTTAGATTATATCACAAAATGGACATCCCATACTTCTTCCTGTAGTTAAAATATTTTGTTTTGTAGCATCCAAATACTACATTATGTTAAAGAAAAATGATGAATAGATGTTTAGGTTTTTAGTTAGGTGTTCAAATGAGAATCAGTGTGAGATAATCACAGTGAAATACCACCTATCTTGAGGCAAATGGTTTCTCCTCTGAAAATTGTAGCTAGATCAGCACCTTCCTACAGAATGTTTCTAATTTGACTGATGTGCTGTACCAGAAACCTTTTCAACCATACCTACTGCACTTTTTGTAAATCTTTTTTGCAGTTGTAACCCTGAAAATACGTCAATGTGATTGTCTCTATATCACATCCACAGAGTCTGTGTTCAGACCCTTTGTATTTGAATTTAGGAGCTGTCCCTTCATGCTGGGGGTATCTAGGAGGACTGGAAACGATTGCAGGTTTGATGGGGAAGTCTTGTTTTGTCTGTCAAGGGTAAGGACTCACCATTTGCATTGAGAGCAGGTCAATAGCTCCATGTATTTCTCACATATTTACCAGTGTCCCCCAGTAAATCCTTTCTGATTTTGAGCTTGACAAACTGTCTTCAAGGAGTTGCAAAAGCTCACAAAAAAACAGGTGAGTAACCTGATTTTCAACAGTGAGGAAAGAGAAAAATTAGCAAGTCCAGGACACTGTTTTAAAAATTGTGTATGGTATGCCATCAGTAAATGACGCTCAGGGCCTTCTTTATTTTCCACAGCATATAGCTGCATGCTAGACGTTATAGCTAAGCTGCTTGGCAGAAGCACTTATTTGGGCAGCAAGTCTTTAGAAACGTCACTTCTGGAACTGCTTCTGTTTTTGTTGGACCAGCATCTCACTTGCAGCTGTTCACTCCTTAGCTGGATCTGTGCAGATACTTTAATCAAACCCCAGCATTCTCATTTTCAATTAAAAAGAGTTTTTATGATCTACTGACAACACCACTTAGTCACAGATCATATTGAAATATAAGTTCTGCAACAGTTTTAAACAGGAGATTTCTTTTGCCTGGTCAGCTTATTTTAAACTACTCCAACTGGAGAAAATAACTCTTCATCTCCAACTGTCCCTGAAACAGTTCAAAGGAGTCCCCGTGGTACATTCATGCCCTTAGGGCAAAATGTCATTATGAATGCAAGAATACTGTAGAGGATCAATGACTTTCAGAAGGTCAGGCAAACCTCCTTCTGTTCCTTTTGGAAAAAAAAAAAAAAGAAAGAATATTTCTCTGTGTGGTATGGAAAAAGGTTATTTATTTCTGCTGAAGCTGGTTCAGTCACACACAGAACCTCATTCTTGAGGCCACCAATATTTCCTTTTTCTCATTTGCAGCTATAGCACTAGCAAAACTCTTAACATTTCTAAACGCTGCTTTGCTATTTGCATCATTTTATAGAACATCTCCTTGAAAAGGAATGGACTGCTTTTCTGTCAAGATGGGAGATCTTTTCATCACATTGCAGGGTGGTTTCTCAGGACCATATTAATTGGAGACTGTTGCTTTCTGGAAATTATGCTTCAGTGTCAACAACTTACCTCACCTTGTCTATGTTTACCAGGACCTGGTAATCAGAGTTCTTAAGAAATAGCCAGTTCAAAAAATTCACTACTCCCTGCCCCACATCAACCACTCTCAACGTGTCTGCTAACGCTTCCAGCTCTTCTTCAGATTTCTAGTCAAAAGTCTTTGTTGATATGTATACTGGGAAATATGGTTGCATGAGAAAAGAGAGGTATGGTACACTATGGTAATTACAAGAAAATCCAAGAATAGGGCACAGGTCATAAAGTAATAAACATCCTAAACTTCTCTGGGTTAGTTTATGAATTATGTGTCACCCACTTACAGGAGGGGACAAATGTCCCTAAGACATACTGCCATGTCTTTAAAAGGGGGTTATTTTTAAGAAAATACCCAGGAATAATGGATTCATTTGGAATTTGGATTGTGCCCACTTTTTCTTCCAACAGATAGAGTACCTTTCTCTACAAACCACAGAGAATACCTGAAGTAGCTTTGGTGGGGAGATCTAATGGTGGGAGGCAGGAGGTGAATGACGTTCGTATTATTCATCCCAAATTCCCATTCTTGGCTAGATTCATCTCACCATGCTTTTAGTGCTTAACTGAGATGCTAGGATGCAGTTCCTCACATCTGACTATGTCTCTAATACAGATGTCAGTGTCTTAGCTGTCCGGCTCCCATTACACTCAAAAGAAATATCAATGCAGTCAGTTGAGCCTGGGTGAGATTCATCTGACCAAAGGTAGACATCTACTCTGGGATAAGATGACTCATAATCTAGACTCCATTGGCAATATCAGCTAGCTGTCCATTCACTCATAAGGGGAGTCCAGCACGACTTGCTCAGATGCGCACCTGCACTGCTCACAGCCACAGCTTCTCAGGTGAATTCCCACCCAAGCTACATGTGCCGACCACTCAAGTCACCTACGGAGATTGAAAGCCATATCCAGAAAATGATTCATATGCAGGAAATCCGTATTCAAATTTCCTTTCTGGCAGATTCAGATCATTGATTAAACCCATGCCCCAAACCTCACCCTGAATCCAAAGGGCACAAACGTACCATGTGTGACCAGCCAGATTTGGGGTTACGATTCACAAGCAAATTACTTTAGTGTCAAAGGTAGCTGTAAATCAGTTGCTTTGTAATAATTGTTCCTATAGATGTTCCTCCTCAGTGGTACCCTACAATAAACACAGGGTAATCTGAAGAATTTTAGTCCTTAAAGAAAAAAGGGCTGAACTACCTTGTGCTTATTGAAGAGGACCATGTGATAAAGGCAAGTGGAGGACAACAATTGAGTGGCTGACATAAGGGATAAGATCCATCTGATCAAATCTAAACAGATTTTACCTGTGTTTACATTTAAGTTAGATACCCAGGGCTCATTCACTCAATTCTTCTCATCCTAAAGTAGCTCTCCAGAATATGTCAGATTAATTGCTCCCTAAATTTACTTATTCTTTCTACTGGTTGGAAAAGGAGCAGTGACACGGTCACTTAGAGGTGTACACACTCACAGTCAGATAGGATGGGTCCCTCTCATGGAAACTTTTCGTTCCACAACAATTTACACAAATGTAATGCTATCCCAAAGTGATATGTGCACATACCCATGATTTTTCACGAGTTGGGCCAGAGATTAAATTTTTCCTCCTGTTGAGGAGTGTCTTGCCCAGAGAGAGGTGATGGGTCACAGCTGCAATAATGATTTTTTTATGAGCTTTTTTTGTGAGGATCATCTTTTATTCCAAACCACTTAGGAGAATAACATTTTTACATTAATTAGCACTTTTGTTTGTGTATTTATGGAAACTTGGATTGTTTGCATTAAAAATAATAATAAACAAGCAGGAGTTCATTTGAAAATAACAAGGTCTCTGAGCAATTTCATTGTGTTTGGAAAGAGGGTCACTGCTGATTAGATAGAGCATGGGTTTTTTGCTGCAAATATTTTTATTCCAGCAAGGATATTAACCATCTAAAGTCTGACGTACAACATGGAGGCAGAAGAACAACAATCATATTTTTCACTGGAGGCCTGTTTAAACCTGCCTGGCACTCTTCTCTGAACTCTCCTGCCCACTCTGCCAATAATCACACGGAGCACCAGAAACAGCTTTTAGTGGGAAAACTATACAGGTGCTGTAGGGCAATTTTTTAGAATATAAGACTGTGTCACAAATTCTCCATGCTATATGGCCCCAGTTTCAGAGCTGAAAGAAGAGCCATGACAAGTCAGGAGATCTAACGTTCAGGCCGTATGTGTGTGACTAATCCTTTCTATCCTGCCATTAACCCCTTTTTGAGGCAGACCAAACGAAGCCCAGCTCAACACCAGCTGCAGCCACCCACACACTGTGCAGTCAGTCTTTTATAGGGTATGGTTGTATTGAGACACACCAATTCCCTTCATGCAATCAGCCCATTGCACTGATTCTCCCCGAAGAATGTGAAGTGAACGGGCTCTTGAAGACAGCTCTGACGGCCCCCATTTCTTTACTTCAGTAGTACAGATGGCTCTGGCTAACTTCAAAATCAGAGAGAAGAATTCAGGATGTGCAGGCATACCCAGGCTAACTTTAATCTAGCTCAGTTCAGCTCAGGTTAACCTCTCCAGTGTGTTCCAGATGGCAACCTGTACAGACTGTGCTGCCACAGCTACCCTCTTGCTGATGACAGTTAGTGTAAGTGTGTCTACATGTATTCCAGGCATACTTCTGGTTACTGAAAACACAGGGCTGCCTGCAGTTTGGAAAAGACTGCCCTGAGCAAGGCTGGGAGTAAGTCAGCACATATTCATGAGAGCAGAGCAGGAGCTGTGGCCAGCGCTCTGGGGAAGCGCCTCGAAAAAACGGAGAAAGAAAAATGGTCACTGGTTTTGCACTCGGTAAAGCAGGGCACAGTTTTGTTCTGCAAATCTTCCTGCGTCACCATGCATTGTCCATCAATGCCTCAGTTCACCATCTGCACTGTGGTGTGGGGTGAAGGTGAACTGACCCATCTGGCAGATAGTGAGGCCCTGCAGCAACAGGGGCAGGATGGATGGCAGACAGACGGCAGAGCTGGATGACTGGGATGTAGGTCTCAAAATGGTTGCAAAAGCCTTCTCAAAGCTCTGACATTCTTTGGTTCCCCTCTTGTGGAGCAGAGACCTCTCAAAAATGTGCTTTGAGGAAATCTTGTGGTTGACAGACCACCAGTAGCTCCTGAGGCCAAGTCACCCAGAGCACTACCATGAAACCATATGAAATAGGAAAATGTTCGAACTCTTCATTATGGTCATTTTTTCTTGGCAGATGGTTGGGAAGGGTTAACATAAGCGGACAGGTAAGGGGACGAAATCCTGCAGAGATGTGACCTATTTGGGTAAAGAACCCCTTGTGATAACATAAAAACCCTATCATCTGGAGCTGGAGAAAGTGGCAGAGAGCAGGGAGAGGCATCCTTTCTGTCCCCCATGCCCAACACTCCTGGGGCCAGGCAGGTTACACCTGCGGTCAGGTGTCCAGTGGGTGCAACAGGACCACTTCCTTAAGTAACTGTTAATTACTGTCTGCTCAGTACTGCCATACTGAGCTCTATAGCAGCTCAGAAAACCTGGGGGAGAGAGACAGCGTATCTACCGGCATCTGTGAGTGACCAAGCTCCTCTGCTGCTGCTTTAACAGTTATTTAATTTAAACTTGTCTTAATTTAATTCTTATGCTCTCAAGCTGTCAGCTCCTGTCTCTGCAGTGCCAAAAGGCCAGCCTTCACTGCCCATTAATCCAATTTATGCTCAAGCACCATTGCCTTCCTCCCAGGCTGCCCATCATCCAGAAAGGAACTTCCTGTAAAAATCTGCAAAGCTTTAACATTTTCATCTGGTGAACGGCTCTTCAGCCAGGGTGATTGTAAAGGAGCCCAGCCATAGATAAGGACACCAGTCTATTCTCTCTGCTGCCTCTCATATTGAACATGATGGTTTGATATGATTTTGTCTTTTCCACTCTTGATCTCTCTTTGTCTGCTATAGTCAAACTATTCATAGTACAGAGTATGTACACCAGAGTGAGCAGGTGCAACAGCAAATTCCTTGGCTGAAGGGACTATTTTGTCTGTTCTTTGATGAGCATTGTAAGGTCTTGATCCCTCACAAGGACCTCTGGGCTTTCATACACATTACTACCAACAATAATGTCACAAATGATTTTGCCTGTGGTTGTCACTTTCAAGATGAGTGGGGGGCACTGCTCTCAGTGCCTGGGTTTTGCTGCAGTTTTTCACTTCACTTTACAAGATCATGTTCTAGTATATTTAGAAGAATGGAAGACATTAAAGCAAACTATGGCTTTTTCTCCACTTGTTCCTTGGTCTTTAACCATTGAAGTACCAGCTAGATTAGCACAGTTACTCTTGAACTACCCTTAGATAGTCCTAAATCAAGGGGAGAGGAAAATTAGATGTCAAATGTCAATTCACCAGCCTATGACCTGGCTAGAGCTCAGGTTAGCTATAAACACAATGGATTTTCAAATATACAGAAGTATAGCCAAGAGCTTAATTTGATCTTAAAGTAACCTTTCAGAAGACTCATCAGAGCAGCGACTGGATTTTTAATAGCAGCACTTAACCACACTTCAGCTATGCAGTGTCGTTAGTGTCGGTGGGAATGCTCAGGTGTAATTTGTCTCACTGTTTCTGAGTAAGCAAAGTGGAGACAATAATTCTATTAATGAAAACTGGAACTGTGTTTACCACACTGGCAGAAATAGAGAGTCCTGTGTCTATACATTAGAATGGAAATTAATCAATCAGAATGCATGGAGTAGAAAGTGCTATTCTAAAAATAACAACACGAAAATGAGCCAATAATTATCTTTTTCACCAAGGCAGCTATTTTGTTAACTGCAGTGTATACGCAAGGCATGAATAAGCCTGCCGTTCTCTTGACAGAAAGACAGCAATCAAATCATGCAACATGTTCTTCTGCTGTCATGTTCAATACATTAAATTGTGCTGAGCAGGCATCAGCAGAAAGCCTGTAGGACTTGGAAATAAGCATTCTGTCATCAAGAGAAAGCATTACAAGTTAGTTAGCCATTTATGCAAGAGATAATAGCATCTTTATTACTGGAGATGGGGAAGAGGTAGAAAGCTGAGAAGCCGGACCAGGACACAAGGAGTCCTATAGTTTAAGAAACTTTCTTAGTGGAATTTTAATTCCAAACTTGGGCATGCTTGGGACAAAGGACTACAAACTTTATTCACATTTTATCTGTTCATTACTAAGTCAAATTGTTTACTGCCTGAAGCAGTACCAATTTCAACAGCTCACTATTCTGTGCAACAATCTTCATCCAATGGTTTCTGTTATCGTTCAATTTAAAACATTAGGTCTAAGGGAAGGAAAGGAAAATTGTGCATGTATTTTTATAGCATAGCATATGAAAATACTGAGGAAACTAAAGCAATATTAGAGTTAATCATAATTTAATTATATCATTCGGTATAACCATCTGTTGTAAGAAAATGACCTGACAGCAAAGCAACCAGAGCTTGACAAGCCAGACTGCATGTAGACAATAAATCATTTGACAAATACAATCTGCTTTCGTTGCTCTTTGCTAACTAATCTAACAGCTCTGCTGAGTTACCGGATCTTAGACAGATACTACTGGCTCCTGACATGTACACATGGCTGCTAATGCAGTGAGAGAAAGGTTACATTTTGCCTAAGGGCAAAGTAAATCCAGCTTTATTGACATGCACTGGTAGATGCTCTGAAGATCAGTGGGGAATTAAAGATACAGAACTATTAAAGGAACATCAACAAACTTTAAGAAATATCTGAAATAGATTCCTTTTCCATGTTGATTGCTATTATGATTTTACAGTCATAAAGAGTAAAGCAGATACTTGTAGCCAAAATAATTAGTATCTTATATTAATAGATTAACATACCAGGGGAGAATGAAAGTAAATTTCCCCAGAGAGAGGTCCTGGTATGTGCCTCCTCTGGACTCTGAACTAGATACATCCCATGTTAGGATTGTGGTAGAAGTTTAGAAGTACACATGACATGAAAAGTAAAGGTCAAAGCAATGACAATGACCGTGGCTGAGATTTTCCCTACAGGCGCCAGACTTGTAAGCGCACAGAGCTGCACCAGAGGGACATTGCAATGGGGCTAAGGCTGGTGGCAACTGCATCCACAGTCTGAGGGTGATCAAATGAGCTTGTGCTTGAATTTCATTCAGTAAGATAAACCATTGGTCCACTTAGTATCAAACCCAAGCAGCTCATTTCACTTCTGCTTCCTACAAGCTGAAGCTTTTTAAGCTTAAGAGTGACTCTGACACCAACTTTCCCTCTCCCAGAGAGAAGCAGAACTAGCCATGCCAGGACCAGGGCTGCTGAGTGACGGCTCTCCTAATGTGAGCCAGGCATGTGTTCACACACTGTGCAGACTCTGGTGCACAGAGCTGTGTTTGCCCACCCACTGGGCTTGGACGGATCTCACTCAAGCACATTTCTTTTTGGTCTTGGGCTCGTTGTCAATGGATCATTTATTTTTAGCATCCACCGCCTGCTGGGTTGGGCTTGAAGTCAACACTGGAGCTATCAGCTGCTTCACCAGCAACTCTTAGCTCTCCTCCTCACTCTGCTTAGGCTACTTTGAGGGGTTTCATGCTCATCCAAGAGGGCTGTGGGCTGTCACTGACTGCAGCCCACTGTGATATCCTCACTTTTCCTTGCCAACCCCCATGCAAATTACCACATTAGGTTGCTGTTTTTCCTATATATTGGTCTTGCCTTTTTCTCTGCCTAAGAAAGATGAGTATGGGGAGTAATCTTATACTGCTAAATAAGAGGGCCGGGGAGTGATCCCTGGCTCTGATGCTAAGAGCTGTGGACCTGCTTGTGTCTGCATTGTTTAGAACTAGGTCCTTGCAGAGGAAACCAACCAGGACCACATCACACAGGCCTTTAACCAGACGTTTCCTCTGCTCTGAACGTGGGGTTTCTTCATTCAAAACATCTGAAGTGGTGTGAAGGCTGTGGTGAGACCACGTGCATAGCAGTCGTAGGCCACAAAGCATGGTATGTATTGCAGCTCCTATGGTGCCTGTGAGGGCACAGTGGGCTGACTGAGGGTGCCAAGCCTGCTGCAACAGCACTGCAGTGTTTGTGTGGTGGATGGACCCAAACCTGATCCATTCTCATCTATTATCATCTTTCAGAGTCATCCCTGGAATAAACCATTCCTTGAAAGACATCCAGGCTTCGTCTTGGAAAGAGAGTCTTAGAGCCGCCTAGGACAGAGCCAGGGAGCAATGCAACAGCCCACATGGACAAGCAGCAGTCCAGGGCTAAACCTCATAACCACACCTTTTTTCTTAACAGTATAGATAACCACATAAAGAGAGCAGATTGAATGGACGTTCCACATCACATAAAGGATACGCACCCTAACCCATGTTGTGTGCATGTTCAATGTCAAAAGACACGTGCTCAGAGGAGGTGTGCACATGTTCTATGTTATTCATAGAGTCTGTGCTGATCCATTTATGGCTTGCAGGGCTTTGTAAGTGTGCTTCAGAGCTGTGATGGCTCATGCAAGGCTGCAAAGGATTAATTGAATTGTGTTGCTTGTTTCCATTTTTGTATTATCAGAGCTAAATTACACCTTTCTCACCTTCAGTTACTGGGAGGGGGAAACATGCAGAAAGGTTTTTCTTCTGCAGGGATCTCTCACAGGGAACGAGCAAGATCTGGTATGCAAGTCTGGTGGGGCATCCTGGGCTGGGGGATTTAAGGGGAAAGCAGTCCCACAGTCTTGCAACCCAGAATAACATCACGGGAGAGTTCAGGAAACAGCATCATGTTCTCAATATCCAGAAGTCATCAGGTCACAAGACATCTGCTCAAACTTTTCCCCAGCATGCTTCAACGTTACAGGAAGCCTAGTAGAGCCATCAGGTAGGTTATCTCAGGTGATAGCATTTTGCCCTCCAATATCCCCTGGTGCAGGACAACCAGGGGATCAGGCCCAGCCAGCACGGGTTCATGGAAGGCAGGTCCTGTTTGACCAACCTGATCTCCTTCTATGACCAGGTGACCTGCCTACTGGATGAGGGAAAGGCTGTGGATGTGGTCTACTTGGACTTCAGTAAAGCCTTTGACACTGTCTCCCACAGCATTCTCCTAGAGAAGCTGGCGGCTCACGGCCTAGACAGGTACACTCTTCGCTGGGTAAAAAACTGGCTGGACGGCGGGGCCCAGAGAGTTGTGGTGAATGGAGTTAAATCCAGTTGGCGGCCGGTCACGAGCGGTGTTCCCCAGGGCTCCGTTTTGGGGCCGATCCTGTTCAATGTCTTTATCAATGATCTGGATGAGGGGATCGAGTGCTCCCTCAGTAAGTTTGCAGACGACACCAAGCTGGGCGGGTGTGTTGATCTGCTGGAGGGTAGGAAGGCTCTGCAGAGGGACCTGGACAGGCTGGATCGATGGGCTGAGGCCAACTGTATGAGGTTCAACAAGGCCAAGTGCCGGGTCCTGCACTTGAGTCACAACAACCCCAGGCAACGCTACAGGCTTGGGGAAAAGTGGCTGGAAAGCTGCCCAGTAGAAAAGGACCTGGGGGTGCTGGTCGACAGCCGGCTGAACATGAGCCGGCAGTGTGCCCAGGTGGCCAAGAAGGCCAACGGCATCCTGGCCTGTATCAGAACTAGTGTGGCCAGCAGGAGCAGGGAGGTGATCGTGCCCCTGTACTCGGCACTGGTGAGGCTGCACCTCGAATCCTGTGTTCAGTTTTGGGCCCCTCACTACAAGAAGGACATGGAGGTGCTGGAGCGTGTCCAGAGAAGGGCAACGAAGCTGGTGAAGGGCCTGGAGCACAAGTCTTATGAGGAGCGGCTGAGGGAACTGGGGTTGTTTAGTCTGGAGAAGAGGAGGCTGAGGGCAGACCTCATTGCTCTCTACAACTACCTGAAAGGAGGTTGTAGTGAGGTGGGTGTTGGTCTCTTCTCCCAAGTAACTAGCGATAGGACGAGAGGAAATGGCCTCAAGTTGCACCAGGGGAGGTTTAGATTGGACATTAGGAGAAATTTCTTTACTGAAAGAGTGGTCAGGCCTTGGAACAGGCTGCCCAGGGAAGTGGTTGAGTCACCATCCCTGGAAGTATTTAAAAGACGTGTAGATGTGGCGCTTAGGGACATGGTTTAGTGGGCATGGTGTGTTGGGTTGATGGTTGGACTTGATGATCTTAAAGGTCTTTTCCAACCTTAACGATTCTATGATTCTATGATTCTATTCTTTCAAGTATTCTGTCTCCCTGTCAGGTTGTTTCTTATCTAAGGTAAGATGCCCCTTCACAGAATCACTTCTCCCCTGAAACAAGCTTTTAAAAGTATAATATATATTACCCAAACTCATTAAAGTCTCTATTATATCAGTTCATTGCTTCATCTGTTTGTCAAGGGACCACTGAAAGTGTACATTATGTCCTACAGTCATGGGAAACTCCAGGGGTTTTTCCCTTCAGTATGTAAGAGTCTGCCTCATTTGTTTTTTTCCATGAGATTTGTGGATGATCAGCCTGAGGTTTTCCATGTAAGAGTTTGCCTGAGTAAATGACCTGTAGAAGGAGAGTTCATAGGAGATGAGTTCAGTTGATACGGGAGCTTCAGAGGACACATCTATATAATCATCTGCTGAATCCACTAGACCAAAAGAAAATATAACATAAACATTTTTTAAATAATTAATGACTCAAAATATTGTAGTTCCAGGTGTCCACCTTCTATCCATCCTTTGGAAAGCAGGCCCTTGACTTGAGCAAAATCAGAGCACCAAGAATTTCTAGCCTTTTTTTTTTCTTTTAATGATGGCAAGAAAAAAGCAACTGAAAGAACAAACACAACTGCTAACACTGAAACTCAGGTGTCCAGCTGTGCCTCCACTTACATTTTGATTCAAATGGTCCAGTATGCACATATTTAGCACCAAGGGATTACTGAAGACACTATAAAGGTCCCATGCATTTTTGCACAAGAAGAATAAAGGCTTAATTCAATTTGTTTCCCCACTAAACTGGGAATGAGGAAACCTCAGAGGCCAAGGCTGGAATATGGATTGCAGTGAATGCTCAATGCCTACTATGAAAACTAGTGTGCTTTATAAGGTCCCTCTGTTGAGTAAGTTATTTTGTGGAATTCCTCAAATAATGAAAATAGAGAGATCTGACCTTTTCAGGGACAAAGATTTAAGAGGCTTGCTACATAATCAGGGCTTCCCCATAAAAGTACAACACCATTAGAACCTGAGGCAAGTCAAGTCAAACAATTTACAATATGAAGTCTATTAAGAAAGCTAATCAAGCATCACCAAATGAGGCAATGAACCAGGGACAAGATACACTGTGAGGTTCACTGCTGCTATAGAATTAAGCTCACGGGTGACTGTGGCAAATAACATCTTCAGCTGAAATACTTGAATATTTTCCACCAAACGATGAGAGAGCACACCCACAGTGCAAGGAGAAAAAAGAATAAAATCACAACGAAAAAGAAAAGAAGATGAAAGTAGCTGAAACGTAGGTCCAGACTTTGATCTCTTACAGGAGAAAATGTTTATGCTACAAGTGGTCTCATTGACTTGGAAAACAGTATTCATGGAGTAAGTTCCTCTTCCATACGAGAAACTTGTAAGAACTTCCATCAAGTTGATTACGCTGTCAAATACTGACTAATCACAAGAAACACTTCCCACTCTATGTTATATATGTATGTATGAACCCCTGCCTGTGATGAAGGAAAGCAGAGATCATCTCACATGGTATCTTTATGGGTGAATAAAGATAAAGGGATTTATTTTTCAGACACATCAATTTCTTTTAACTCCATTTCTTTAGAGTTACTTTAACTCCATTTCTTTGGAGTTTTCTTTACTAATTCACAATTATGTGCAGGAGATTAAGCTATAAAAAGACCTATCTTTTGTGACATAAAATATTGCATGTAGACTTCAAAGCCATGACCCCGACTGCATCAGTAAATATGCATGAAAACCCTGTCTGCAGGTAGTCTGGGGGCAGAAAATGGAAAGAATACAAACAGGTCTCTGAACATACCAGAGACATGGTCAGTCTGAAGCATTCAGAACATTGTAGATTTAGCCAGTGAACAGTGTGGACGATGTCCTTCATTGCAGAGAGGTTACTGAGCTATAATTAATTATAACTGAGGTGTTTTGCTCTGGATGTAGAGGAAAACAGGGCTAGATGCATCTATAATGTGGATGGAAAGGAGAACCTATGCAGTCAGGCAGCTGCTGACCCTTGTGTGGTATAATGAACACACTGCTGAGAGCAATGCTAATGCTTCGTTTGACCTGTTCTCCGCCACTGGCCGTTTCCCTCCTTTTCTTCCTTAGGAAAGTCCCTGCTTGGATAAAAATTCGTGATTCCTTCTAGCTGTCTAGCATATTTGTAAAGATTTGTTGTGTAACCTAAAATCATGAGACGCAATATTATTCCTATATTCTGAGAAAGACTAAGCAGTCACAATGAGAGCATGAATTACATGATATTTAAAAATTCCCTTTAACTTTTTCATGGAGGCAGATTACGGTGAGTTCAAAATATGCTTTAAAATTTAACTTAAACATTCACAAAAGGTAATTCAACATCAGTATTCTCTAACTCTAAAATCAAATAAAAAGCAAAGTTATATCCCTTTCAATTTTAGTGAGGGTGCTGGAAATTAAGAGGAATTGATTATCTTTAAAATAAAATAAAATACAAATACTGACCAGTCTGTTTCTGTTGACCAAACTGTTTCCAGTGAATAACTAGTAAAAACGAGGTCCTCTAACATCTAACATATTGCATCCAAAGAAGAGCAACGAAGCTGGTGAAGGGCCTGGAGCACAAGTCTGATGAGGAGCGGCTGAGGGAACTGGGACTGTTTAGTCTGGAGAAAAGGAGGCTGAGGGGAGACCTCATCGCGCTCTACAACTATCTGAAAGGAGGTTGTAGCGAAGTGGGTGTTGGCCTCTTCTCCCAAGTAAGAAGTGATAGGACAAGAGGAAACAGCCTCAAGTTGCACCAAGGGAGGTTTAGATTGGATATTAGGAAAAAATTGTTCACCAAAAGGGTTGTCAAGCATTGGAGCAGGCTGCCCAGGGAAGTGGTTGAGCCACTTAAAAGACATGTAGATATGGTGCTTAGGGACGTGGTTGAGTGGTGGACTTGGCAGTGTTAATTTTATGGTTGGACTCGATGATCTTAGGGTCTTTTCCAACCTAAATGATTCTATGATTCTTTGATTCTATGATTTCCATTGGGAAAATGTCGTCCCTTTAGAGGAATTTCAAATTTCATCCAAGACCCGTATTTCACAGTTGGACCCTCTATCTAAGCCAAACTTATGACCCTCTCATACATTTCTTTTACTCTCCTGCCTCACCTCTGCTCAGAAGATGTCTTGTTTTGGTTTTCAAACCAAGTTAAATGGATTATTTTTCTGTTTTACCTAAAACACTTCAAATCAGATATTTTAGTGTTCATATAACACTTGAAATATTCACAGGAATGGAAATAATGACATACATTTTTCGCATAAATAAGAATCGGGAACTCCATGGCACCTTATAGCATGTGCAAAACTGACCTCCCAGATTTTCTCTTCAAAATTGCAGTAAATGAGATACAGTGGGAGACACTCCTTAGTGTCACTAAATAATAGATGTCCCATGATTGATGCTGCATCCATTTTAGTGAGAGTTTTAGAACTTCTTTGTATTGCTCAAGTGGTACCTAAGCTAAAAGAGTAACCACATCATAGTCTTTTTATCTCTTATGATTAATCTCAGCTAACGAAAAATCCTTATTAAATTTTACCTGTATGATTCTATGATTCTATGATTCTATAGAATCTATGATTCTATGATTCTACTTCCAGGAAGGAAAGTGCAGTTCTTCACCTCACCAGAGCACAGCTAACATGCAGGCAGAGGTTGCTTCAGCTCCCATGTACCAACCACATCATGCCATGGTGTAGAATCATAGAATCATTATGGTTGGAAAAGACCTCTAAGATCATCGAGTCCAACCATCAACTTAACACCACCATACCCACTACACCATGTCCCTAAGGGCCTCATCTACACGTCTTTTAAATACTTCCAGGGATGGTGACTCAACCACTTCCCTGGGCAGCCTGTTCCAAGGCCTGACCACTCTTTCAGTGAAGAAATTTCTCCTAATGTCCAGCCTAAACCTCCCTTGGCGTAACTTGAGGCCATTTCCTCTTGTCCTATCACTTCTTACTTGGGAGAAGAGACCAACACCCACCTCACTACAACCTCCTTTCAGGTAGTTGTAGAGAGCAATGAGGTCTGCCCTCAGCCTCCTCTTCTCCAGACTAAACAACCCCAGTTCCCTCAGCCGCTCCTCATAAGACTTGTGCTCCAGGCCCTTCACCAGCTTCGTTGCCCTTCTCTGGACACGCTCCAGCACCTCCATGTCCTTCTTGTAGTGAGGGGCCCAAAACTGAACACAGGATTCAAGGTGCGGCCTCACCAGTGCCGAGTACGGGGGCACGATCACCTCCCTGCTCCTGCTGGCCACACTAGTTCTAATCAGGCCAGGATGCCATTGGCCTTCTTGGCCACCTGGGCACACTGCCGGCTCATGTTCAGCTGGCTGTCAACCAGCACCCCCAGGTCCTTTTCTACTGGGCAGCTTTCCAGCCACTCTTCCCCAAGCCTGTAACGTTGCCTGGGGTTGTTGTGACTCAAGTGCAGGACCTGGCACTTGGCCTTGTTGTAATTCCAGAGTGGAGTGGATGGATGGTTTCCACAAGGCTGGTGAGGCTCCTACCTTGCAGGGCTGCAGCACTTCCAAGCTGGGCCACCGAGAAAGGAGACCAAACATGACATTACCTAATCACTGTGCATGGCTGCCTCTGTGCCGTAGGATGCGTAACACCCTTGTGCACTTTCCACTAACAGGCTCAAGAGCAGCAGCATCTTCATGAAACATCCTGGCAGCCACAACAGGGTACAGATGGATATCTTCAGAACTGCTCTTTCATTAATGATCATATGGCCGGCAAAGACATTGCAGCTAAAATGTCCTAGAGCCACCACTGGGCAGGGATCTGAACCTGCCCAAACCAGCTACGTATGTCTCTGCTCAACAGAATCAGACCTGAGCGTGTTTGACAGGGTAGCTGCAAGCAGAGCATTTGGTTGAACACGTATGGGAAAGACAGCATGGAAACATGAGGCTGAAGAATTTGCCAACCCTGGAGATGAGGAGTTGCGTTATCTTCAGTAGAGGTTTCTCTCCAGGCTCATCCACAGAGTGTTTGAGTGTTTCCAGCTGTCACTGAAGGATTGTGGACGAACGCTGTCACACAGCCTAGGCAGATAGTATAGGTTCAAAAATATCTTTAGCATTGGCCTTGCTCCATAGTGGCACGCTGTGCGCAGCAAGACAACCGAGGGTGATGTCTCTGGGCTGGCCCTCAGTCCTGGCACTCAGGTCAAAACACAGATCCAGGATGCTGGTAATTGTGCAGCTTGAGCTAGTTGTGTTCTTGCATGCTGTCTTGCATGTTGAAATCTCCAAGAACAAGAGGTCCAGGTATTTCACTGCTGCTGCTGACAGGTGCCACTGAGCCTCTTTAGACTAGTTTGAAAATGAGCCTAAAAATCTATTGCATTTACTTTGGGTCTCCTTCTATTATCAGGTAAGTGGATTTCAATTGACTTGCCTGCCCTGTGCTTTCTCTCTTAGCCTTGATAGCTGGAGCCAAGAGGAATGACGTGATACCTTCCTTTTTACAAGCCTGGTGAGCCAGCTACACTGAGGAACAAGGTGGACTCCATGTCCTCCATAAACATGTGGGCAATACCAGCTGTACTGATGGGGTATCAGGCTGTCTTACAGCTCTGAGTCACATACCGAAAGCATTGCCAAAAGCCATGAGGCATAAACCATGTATCTTAGAAAGACGGAAGAAGCAGAAGATACTGAAGTGGCTCTCAGGGACTTTGACAGTAGCTCCCCTGCTCCATTTAAGCACGGGGTTGGATTCATTGAGATCTTTTGCAATGTTTCAAACTGGTTCATTTCTTCCTTCAGCCAAGGGCTAAATGTCCCAGCGGGCACAGTGTTAGCCCCATCCCATTGTCGCACTCCCCCACTGGTGCCAGTGTGGGGCTGTGACTGAACTTGCTGTGAACTGCCTACAACACAGGAATGACCTGAGACCATGAGGCTTTTCCTGACAGATCAGTTCATCTTACGCCTTTCATTCTGACACAGAAGAAGGTTTTGTGGTCCTGGACTGGATGTACCTATTAAACATCTCAGAACTGTGTTCTTCTGTTTTAGTGGACTGATCGTTCCCATCACTGTCCCATGAGTGATATCTGCAAGTGGACTTGAGCAGAGGAACAGTTATCTGGGTGATAGCAATAACCCAAAGAGAAGTTTTTGGAACACTTCTTAGTTCTGTAATCCACTCCAGTCCAGGAATAGAGGTAGAAGTACATCATAATTTATGTTTTAGAAAGCTTAAGGCAATGACTTTCAAGAAGCTTCATGCCACTGGTTTGAACTTTATCTGTGGAAGGGCATGTCTGTGAAAATCTCCTGAGCTGTTTTGAAATGACATAGGTCCAAGACCTGTGGTCCTTACAACACAGACCACAGTAATGCAAGGAAATGCCCTGGGCCTTCAATATGCTGAATTTTCCCTGCAACATGAAATTTACACCTGTGGTTCCCAAAGGAACCATCAGAGGTACAGGATCTTCCACACAGGAATTTTTACTCTACAGTCTCAAAAGCCCCAGAGTGCTATGGTGTGGGGAGCAGGTAACTGAAATATTTTGGTGATTTGAGCCTTGGCATTCATAACAATTTCCTTGCTACCTAACTGCTCTCTAACAGCGTGTCTTTTAGGTTTTCTCCTGCCATTTGCCTCCAGTGGACTCAGGCGGACAGGGAGAGTTTGCTGGGATTGGAGAGAGCAGCCTGGGGAAACGCCACAAAACCTCAATACTCAGTGTGTGTTCCCCTGGCCTAGAGGGAGTTTTGTAACACAAGGGAAGCAAAGCACAAGGCATGCCTTACAGACTATCTCATAGTATATTTTTCTTCATACCAACCCATTAACAGAGACAATTCTTTCAACCTTTTAAGGCTAACCATGCTGAGACATCAGCAGGAGGTGTGGTCACCCAAGGGAAAATTGTCTCTTTATTGATTGTACCACTGGCTTTGGTACATCTTGATTAATAAAATTCTCTCTCAGTCACTTAGAATAGATCTCACCTGGTTCAGCTCAGAGGTATAAAAGGCACTGATTGTGAGGCTGATAAACCTCTCAGCTAAAAAAGGCAGAGAGACATAGAAGACTGGATTGAATGAATCATAGTTTGCCCACTGTTGAAACCCAATTTAGCATGCTGTGATACAGAAGAACTCTAGTGAAAATGAGAAGGGGTGAAAGGTGGGGAACTGTCATATGTAATCATTTAGTCTCATGGATCAAGAAATTATGTCTTTTCATTTATATTCATCAAGCTAAACCCAGTGTTTTATTCATTATGGAGCATTACAACAAAATGTTACCTTATAAAAATTACAGATCCTTGGGGCAACCTGTCCCTTCTCATAATTGTCTAGTGGAAGAAAAAAAGTCTGTGTTCCTGAAAATCCACCTTTACAGTATGTGCTATAGCGATATGATTGTTCCCCGAAGTGAGGCATGCAAGAACTTCCTTCACATTTTCCCTCACTCACTAAACTGCTAGACACTGTTCTCCACAGCTGGAATTTTTTTGTATCCCATGTTAAATGAAAATAATCCTTCTCTGATTATTCCTTAAATTGGGCTTTAGAACAATCATTTAGTCCTTTTTAAACCATTGCAGTACTAGGTACTGACAGAAGCATAAAACAGAGCAGTGATTAACAAATGGCCATCACTTTGACTACAATAATCCATAACATTTAATTCTCTTGACCAATGCGCTTTAATGACTAGAGGTGACAAATTCTCCCCCTGCCCCTCGGACCCTCCAGGTCAACCATCTAATTCTCATCCAAGCTAAACCAGAGCTGGTGCCTTATGATAGGCCACAATCCTGTTTCACCAGGATTTAAGGCAGTCAGTAGAGAAAAAAAGTTCATTTGCAGTTTCCATGTGCATCCGTTACCCAATTCCATGCAGCTTGAAGATCAATCACTTTCTAATTTCTGCTGGCTGTACTGAGTAGGTCTCCATTGGGTATGCTGGACCTTAGACACCTACAGGTAGATATCTTAATGCAGGTGTCTTATCTGGATCTGACTTCCACTCTAGGAGCTTTACTGCTTCAAAGTAGACAGAGCAAAGATATAAGTCATTCTCAGATGTGTTACAGTGCAAAGATAAGTGTGCTTTGGTTTTTCCCATGGGCAGGAAAACTCCTGGCCCCTCACACCAGAAGAGAGATCCCATCTAAGGGTCTACAACAGTGAAGGTCTGCCAGGTCAGAGAGAAAGATACGTCTCACTCCTCAGCTCAGCCACCTCCCTGGTTTCTTCTTGCCCCTCTGGATCGCATAAATGGCTTCTCCCTCCATAGGTTGTGAAGGACCTCTCCCCAGGGAACAAAGGCTGGGGGATTGCACTATCTCACATCTATCCTCAAGACATTTGGGTTCTTTAGCCCATTTTTCTGTATTTGGGACAGCTCATGAAAAGCAAATACAGATATTGTTTTTTCTGGGACATGTCATGGTATATAGGTGTTAAAAAAATTATTAACAAAAAATGTCACCCCCTGAAGCCCTTTGCCTCAATTTCCCCATTTATCAATAGGACTGTTCGATAGAGAGATGGTTCTTTAGTATATGATTTAGCTTGTCTCTCTCATCTTCCACAGCTGCTCTCATGACAGAGATTCACAAATTCTGAGTGACTTATAGGAAGTTCATCTCCAGCTACTTCTTTTTGCATATATTCATAACTTCCATCTATGTGATGCTGAATCCCTGTTCAGGGAACATTAAAAGTACCTTTAGATGATTTTTCCATAAAGACACAATTTTCCTACAAAGCAGCAATCAGTTGCACACAAAACTGAAGTTTAGGAGAATAACCTAATATTCATATAGGAGTGGTGCACAGCAAAATGCAAATACAGCCTTATTCATTTTGTCTCATCCTCTGGCTCACTAGTAGATAAAGGCAAAGAGGTTCTGCTCTCTAAAAACTCTGATTAACACTTGGCAATAAATGCAAAATAAACAGCTACTTTAGAGAAGTTTTTACCCATCAGAAATACCCGAAGACACAGTAAGAATATCCAGCAGCCCACATCACCCTAGTGTCTGATAGCCAGCTGACATTTGTCATTTAATTTTAAATGGCCCATAAGCATCACAAAATGGCATTTGTAGTGGAGCAGTTTTCCACAATTTCTTCTCTTTTCCCATAAGCTACCTTAAGCAAATTGGGGGAAAACAGATGCTCATAATTAACACTTCAGCTTCTGCACGTCCCTTCGGCAACCAGGAGTGAATATTGTTAAGATTTCACGTGACAAGCTGAGGAAGGCAGAAATTTTGTAAACAGGAGGCAGAGAGAGTCCTACCTGACCACCCTCAGCAAGTCTAGGTGGATCTGTTCTCTCTTGGTGTCATTTAAAAGAGAAATGCAGCCACCTCTGATTCTACTGCAATAACATCATTCAGTGTGTCCTAAGCTTTTAGATATATTACAGAAATCTGAATTTAGCAAAGCTTTTGCTATTACCCTTCTTTATATTTTCAGGGTAGAACAGCTATTTTTCTGCTGCTTTTTAGAAGAACTTCTCCTACAAAAGTCAGAGAATACCTGAGGCTCTGCTAATCTTGCCCAATACCGCTAGGCCAATGAATAATTCAAGAAACCCACTTTTTGAAGTGAGCACTAATTAAACAGCTTAACTTCCATCTAAAAGGAGTGCAGCAGAAAAATAGGACTCTCTTACTCTGCTTGAGTTGAAACATAACTGAGATGAGATTGTATTAGGTGAAAGTAGAACCAAAGCTGGAGTGCAACCACCAGTGGCCTGATATGATATAAGCCTGGGTTTGAATTTTTTTTTTCTCTCAGTGCCTTTTTGTGCATTTTATGTATGACCTCAAGGCATAGCTTTGACATAGTACTGAAATTGAGAAATGGCAGATTTCCTTCTAGAGTTTGTGGAAGAGTGCATATTATGAGAAAAAGCACGGGAGAAACAGGTTCACATGTTCATTTGACTCCCGAGATTATCCTGCAGCCACTTGTCAGCCCAGGATTCCCACTCTTGCACTTTCTGCTAGTCCACTGCCAGAATGCTATTTTACTCTCTGGAAGAAAACGGGCTTGATTATGAGGATGATGTACTTTATGAAGCACTGTACTTAATGTCTCCAAATTCAAGGGGCTGCCCAGAACTGGAGCTGAAACCAATCTTTTTAACCTGATTTTTTTTCTTTTATGTTGTGCCAGGCCAAATCCCACAGCCAAAAAAAAAAAGCCTTTTAAAACTTGGAGGTGGAATATGAATTTTGTGGTTTGGATTCTTCACTAAATATTATGACTTAAAAAGCATTTAGTTTTATGCTAGCATTCAGCAACTGTTTACTCTCCAGAATTATTAGTTATTTCAGGGTTCTGCTGCTGGACTGTACCTCTTATTTATAGATCATGCCAGCATGCAGATTTTTATTCATTAGAAACTCTATTGGAGCACCCGCTGCACTGCATTAAAAACAAGGCCATCTATATGCAAGCTGTAGCTATAGGTAGGTGAAATTATTATACAGCATTTCCATAAAAACAGGGGAAATTAGATTAGCCCTAATAGTCTCCTATTGCATTACCACTATTAAAATGTAGATGACACTGCATCATAGAGTCTAAACTGCTCATTCATCTTTGCAGCAAAACAGACTGAAATTTGCCACTTGCTCCACTTTCATATTCAAGGTGCTTTTGCTTCCCTGCTGAATTCTGCCTAATTCCTGGATCCCGAATGCTAGAGCTCAGCTGAAGCTTACTGATGTCCTGCTTCAGAAGGAAGGGTAGGTGCCTTGTTCCCCAGGGGCATTTCAAGCAGGAGCATGGAAGAGGCATATCCATTACCACAGTCTGTGAGGCCTGTGTGTGAAATCTGTAAAGGACACAGTGCCTCCCAACACCTAAGTCTCTGACATATGGCCACTTTTTGGCAGCCCTGAATTAAGGGCACAGCTTCCACCTACAGCATGGGAATGCAGGGATCTGACACAGGGACTGGCAGGGATAGAGGTAGGGAGAGACCTCAGTCAGCTAATGGAAATGATGAGAAGAGGGGCACCTCTCTAAGGCGGCCAAGAAGGCCAACGGCATCCTGGCCTGTATCAGAACTAGTGTGGCCAGCAGGAGCAGGGAGGTGATCGTGCCCCTGTACTCGGCACTGGTGAGGCCGCACCTCAAATCCTGTGTTCAGTTTTGGGCCCCTCACTACAAGAAGGACATGGAGGTGCTGGAGCGTGTCCAGAGAAGGGCAACGAAGCTGGTGAAGGGCCTGGAGCACAAGTCTGATGAGGAGCGGCTGAGGGAACTGGGGTTGTTTAGTCTGGAGAAGAGGAGGCTGAGGGCAGACCTCATTGCTCTCTACAACTACCTGAAAGGAGGTTGTAGCGAGGTGGGTGTTGGTCTCTTCTCCCAAGTAACTAGCGATAGGACGAGAGGAAATGGCCTCAAGTTGCACCAAAGGAGGTTTAGATTGGACATTAGGAAAAATTTCTTCACTGAAAGAGTGGTCAGGCCTTGGAACAGGCTGCCCAGGGAAGTGGTTGAGTCACCAACCCTGGAAGTATTTAAAAGACGTATAGATGTGGTGCTTAGGGACATGGTTTAGTGGTGGACTTGGCAGTGTTAGTTTTGTGGTTGGACTCAATGATCTTAAAGGTCTTTTCCAACCTAAACGATTCTATGATTCTATAAAGACCACCTCTATAAAGTTTCCCCTCTCCCCTATTATATACTGAGGAGGATTTACTGCTAAGACTTCAAGTCTTAGCATCCTGGCTAGCAATAAAATGTGGCTCTGCAAATTCAAGACATTTTGCAATAGCAGGGCTGGCGTTAGCTGTGTATTTTGACCAGCGAAGATATTTTTTATGCTCCTTGAGGGAAAGAAACCAACACTTATTTCTTTAACATAACTATATTTTTTCATGGCTAGGTTAAAGATCAAATTACTTGCAAATTACTACTACTACTATATCATTAATTCATCATCACTGTTTAATCATTAGGATTTCTCAGCGATGCAAGAATTATTAGGTTTTGTTTCAGATATTAAAAAACAGGCAGGTGATAACTTTAAGTAGCTTCATATGCATAGAGCTGAGTAAATATTCATAACAAAGTAAAACAATCTGAGGAATGCTTAGTAGAAGAGACAACCAAAATCCTATTTAAATTTCATAGGAAACTTCAAATAAAACATTTGTGTTTCAAAATGTACCATGACCGTAATTTTCTAGAAATAAATTAAATTCTATTCTATTTCAAAAAATTGACTCCCTTCCAACAGAATGGAATTGTAATTAAACAGAACGTTTTTACATTTGGCCTTTGTCAAAAATAATACAGCAAAGATTGAGATTTCTCATGCAAGCACCTCATTTTGCTTAAAGTTATCTTTCTTTTTAAAAAATAATCCATTCTAAAAGTTTCAAGTAGTTCCATCTACAATAAAAGTACAGATGACAGTTAATTTGCACCAGATTTCATACCACTTCAGCACTAGAAGATACAAACAGACCTGGAAGGTTGGAAACCCGCTGGTTTGGAGAGATGCACATCAGGTGGTCGTGCAGGCTGTATGCTATATCTATATCGCTAAAGAAAAGACGGTGAAAGATCATTTTATGTGATCTGTGTAGATATATCTTAAAATGGAAAGCCGTAAGATATCGTAACATTTGTGCTCTTTTGGGTTTTTTTCAGAGTGTCTGAAATATCATGAAGGCTGTGCTGCTGCCCAGCAGGGCAGGGTTTTGTGTCATGCAACTGAGGACATGCCAGTGTGGTGTCAGGAATATGGAAGTGTGTTGAGGATGCAAAGCTCTGGTAGGATAAAACTGGAAGACGGTGCAGCACAGAGGGAGCCAAACCTGTTGCAGCCTTGCCCCAACTGTCTTTTGGGAATCCACCTGGCATGGGCTATTCCCCAAACTGTGCACTGGTACTGTCTGGGAACCACCAGCTGGTACAAGTCAAAATCATGCTGGGGAGGGTGTTAGTAATTAAGCAAAATGGGCATTTGCAAGGTATGTGCTCAAAGTGGCACTCCAGCCCAATTTTCTTAATTAATATAAGTGCAGAGGCTGCCAGGGCTGAAGCTGGTAGTGCAGGTACAGGGATCAGAGCAAGATCTTTGCCGTGACTGGACGAGAAGAGCATTGCTGTGCTTTTCATAAAAAGGGAAGCCAAGCAGTGTATAAAGCCCAGGACAGGGAAACTGCCTTTATTCAGGAAGGAAGCCTAATCACATTGCTAACTTCAGGCATGTGCTCAAAGCCCCGTTGAAACTCCTGACACTGAAGCACGTGCTGTACGCCCTTTCCCTGAGTCAAGACTTCGGGTGAGCTGCCGGGTGATTCCTCCGGGTGAGCTGCATGTGCACCGCCTGTTCACAGAGTCCGAAATGCGGCCAGAGGAATTGCAAGCAGTAGCTGTGTCCAAATAGTTGCATGCATCAATCACAGTCTTTGGGGGAGATGTTGACAACTGCTTTCCTCCATTTCTGGATCTTAATGCAGGACTTGGTACATATGTAGTGCAGTGGGAAAACAAAGGGCTTTTCGTCATTTTATGGCAAGGCACTATTTCCTCACAAAGATCATTAAGAAATTATCTGCTAGGCATCCAAAAGCCTCCTCCTACTCTTTTATTGCATGTTTTCTCTTCTAGGGAGTATTACGCATCATAATATCAGTGTTAAAAATTATTTTAAATTTTTTCCTCTATCATGCAAGGAGCAGCATGAAAAAATTCTCTCTGGATGGATATATCAACACAGTGGTCTACCAGTTTGCACTCAGTTGTTCAAACAAGATCAAGTCCTCGTTATCTTACACTTTATAAACACATTAAAAAATAATCTGTGACCTGAAGGGCTTTTAGTTTAAATAGAGCAAGCAGTCAGACAAAGGATACTTTTCTATCTCATATCTCTTCTACTGCGGAGGAACTGAGGCACAGAGAAGTGATAAGACCAAGCAAAGTCACACAGGAATTTAGCCAAGAGCTGAACCCAGGTTCCCAGAATATCAGCTCCATGACTTAATCACAAGTCAGGCCTTTGTATGACTGGTGCGTTTAAAATGCTTCAAGTCAAGAGGTGCCAAAAACAAACACAATGAGCCAACAGTGTAAACTAATTACATTTTAATAATTACTTCAGTTTCAGTCATTTGAACCATTATTAGCAGCTTAAGCAGGGAACGTGTGGGCTGTGCTTTCAAATTAGGTTATTTAATCTTGCATCCTTTCTTTTCACATTGGACAAAATTGACTTCTATTTTGCTGTATTAGCTCCCTGTGTGTGATTAACGCCAGGTGCTAGCCTGTGAAACACCACAGCAGTTGAAATACAGCTGTATTTCCAAGGCACAGAGTGCTGACTGACAGAGATATCCGATAAAATCATACTGAGCTAATAAATACGACAAAAGTACTTCAGCCTTGTTATCTGCATCCAGAGAGAAATTGCTCAGAAAGGGATTGTGCTCTTTGAGACGAGGCAGCGTTTGATGCTTCTCTGTCTTTGGGGACCTGGCAGTTTCATCACCCCATGAGAGTGCTAGGGTCCCCTTGGGCTATCTATACTATCTGACCTGTTTGCAGGTTTTTTTCCAGGCCAACCTTTCTGCCTCTGCCTTGTTACTTTTATCAGACACAGCTTTTTAGGTTCAAAACTGGATCAATAAGCCACTTCTGTCTTTCCATGCTTGTGATGTGGTGGTGTTTTCACATTAACCAAAGCAAACGGTTCACATTAAATGCGAGGGGTTGAGTAAATCCTTGCGCACCAGCAAACAAGAAGATAGAAACGCTGTTAAAAAGAAATGACCACAGTCCATGCAGAAGGAATGAAGTCAGAGCAACACAAAGGCTTGCTAGTCCGTATAGAGAAGATCCAAAACATGCCAGGAGCCAGGGAAATACTAGAATACACACAGTTTGTTGGTCAGTGTATCCTTTAATTTGTGCTTGGCAGACAGTCAAGAGAAGGAGGGAGGCCGAGGGGTTGCGCTGCAGCCATGCTCGTGCCAGGCAGCCAGCCTCCTGGAATGATGCTCCCCATGTGCAGCCTAAATCATCTTTCAGATATTTTCCTTCTGAAGCGGCAAGATGATTTTATTTCCTTCGGTAAAGTAATTTAAAAAGAACAGAAAAACAAATAATATAAAACCCAAACAAAAAAAAGCCCAGTCGGGTCTGACAGCTCAGCAGATGGTTACCTAGGACTAGCACAAACACCACCAGCCGAAGCACGACTTTGCCAACTCCCTCCCAGTCTCCAGCTGATTTTGCTTTCCTGTGCAGGCAGCAGCTTTTTCTTCTGTGTTTTAGCAATGGTATCCTCAAATCTTTGACACTTCTTCGCTGTTACTTCTTCCCCTCCCTGTCAGAGCCACCACCCTGGTTTCTCCCTTCCTAGCACATGCTTGCATTTCATGCAGGGATATTTGCTTAAAAAGATCAACAGAGGTCACACCACACTGTTTAACACGTACCACAGTGTGGGTAAGATGGAAAAAGACAGGGGTGATGTGACCCTTCCTGTCTGCCGTGGAAGAAATATCCCAGCCAGCTCTGCATCCGCACCATGGAGGACAGCAGAGGAGTGTTTTGAGGAAGGACAGGCGATCCCCTCGGTGGGGAACTCGCTCAGCTGGATCCTCTGAGGTGTTTCCTCACAGTGACCCCTCCTGCATCTGATGGAGAATCCTGATCAACCCTCTTGGGCTTGTAGGGTGACTGGGAGGGAGCAAGATGGCAGAGCATGGCCTCAGCTGAGGAAGTGCATCATATCCCCATCCTCCAAGAAGTCCTGCAAAGCCCCTCTCCAGGTCCCAGACAGCACCTTATCTCTTTCCTCAGCACACTTCTCCCATCGCAGGACCCAGTCTGGCACAGTTTTGGGTTCAAGGTGAAATAGACTTGAGGCTGTCAGAAAGGTTCCTATTTGCAGGCAAGCTGCAGGCACCATGGTAGCCCTCCTACTCTGCCTCTGGATCCAGCAGGGGAAGATTTCACCTCTACAGTCATTTCTCAGAAATTTTCCTACATCTTGTATGTTCAGCTTGGAAATCTTTCTCATCCTCAGCAACTTCCACAGACCAGTTTTGAAGGCTTGCGATGTGCTTTTTGCAAGGACGAGCCACCACACACACTGGAAAGGCTGAAGTGCAGGAACAAAGGAACCTTCATCACCCTCAGCTTGTGTTTCACTCTGCAGGTGGGAATTAACATGTCCTAAAAGACCCTGATGAATGAGCTGTGTTGGACACTATTATGCTTATACAGAGCACCAATGTATCTGTTCTGACTGCTTTGGCTTCCAGAGATCAAGATGTTATTGAGGTCCAGAAGATGGTACAGGCAACGGAAGGAAGGAGGTGCCATCTTCACACAACCTAGCAGAGATGACTTACACAAGTGTTGCAATTCCTTTCCTTCATGACAGTAGGGACCATAAGCTGGCAGCTCTAAGGAGCAAGAGAGTGAACTTAATTGCTCTTTTGAACTTAGGGGGGATTGTACACACAGTTCAACTCTCTAAACCACAGCTTCACCCTCTACACAGCCTCACATCTCTACAACACATCAAAGACCTACATGAGCACAATATAGTGTGGCAGACTGGGATGTTTTCTATCAAGTTGTGTGCAGGAAGGAAGGTTTCCCATCCAGATCCATCCCTGGGTAGGACATGTGGGTTGTCAGGCTACGTATGTTAAATTCATTTTTTATTTCTCTGTTTGTTGTGAAATGGCTAGCAGAAGGGCTTCCAGGGCAGAAAAGCAGAGTCCCTGTTTGGCCAAGAGAGTCCAGACAAACATGACCTATGTGGTATTTTTGCAAACTTTAACAAATTAATAGATCCCAATAATTTCAAATATTTGACACTGAATATAGGTTATGCTCCTGCTTATGGTAATTGCTGAATTTGGCCCCGTTCTATGTTTTCTTTTTCCTGTGTCCAAAATAAGAGCAACGATATCTATGCATCTTTTTTTGGAAAGCCACTGCTGAAAGGTGCCACGTAACATGGTGTTGCAATAAACAAGCACAGCTCAGCCCAGCGCGAAAGAGTTCCCCACCTCAGTGGTGGCAGCAGGCTTGTAGCAGCAGTAACTGCCACGCAGATCCAAGCAGAGACTTCAAAATCCTTGCCCTTCCTGTTTTTATTCCCTTTACATCATTTTCCAAGCACAACCTGGTGTCCTGGACCAGGCCTTGGGCCATCAATAAATTAATTATGTGACTGAGGGCACTCAAACCTCACCATGAATCCACAAAATGCCAGTACTGTGCTACCTTGGAGCATCTTTCTGCCTAACCACATGATTTGGAGGACCTGCTGTGCTCCAGCCTGCGGGATGCCCAAATGGTTCCTGAAGCATAGACCTGATTGCTCCGGAGTGACAACCATGGACTTTCCTGGCACAGAGTGCTGGACTGTGTTTGAAGCTCACCATTTTGGTTCTCTAGCCCTGTATCTCCAACAACAGCTGCTCAAGATTAAGAAAATAACATTAAAAGCCTGGCTGGCACTTCTACTCAGAGCTCTTATGTAAAGGTATAATTGCACATACGGTCCCTATCGCGGCGCTCCACGAGGCTGGGAATTATGCACCACCATAATTCAATTCCAGGCAATGTTAGAGTAAGGACCAGGATGTCAGAAACAGAAATCCGGATGGATCTTAACATCAGAGAGTGCAGTCACACCAGCCAACGAGACTTTTTAAGAGAGTTGTGAGGGATCTCAGCAGGATCCTTTGCCGAGAGTGGTGGGGCAGTCCAGTGCAACCCCCAAGAAGGGACCGCCATGGGCCTCGCCCCTGGCCGCTGCTGCCACCCCGCCGCCCAGCGCCGAAACCACTGGCATCGCCGAGACCCCCGGGGGTCACAGGACCAGCGGCCACCAGCAGGCCAAAGTAGGTGCCGGGGGGACTCGGGGTACGGGCCCGGCCCCGCCAGACACCGCTGGCCTGCAGCCGCAGATGGAGCAGGGATCTGGCGGGCGCCGCAGCCCCGGGCGTTGGGCTGCCGGGCCCCGCCACTGCTCGGGGCGGCTCCCTGGGCAGGATGCCCGGCCGGATCAGGGTTCACCGGGCAGCGCTGGTGTGTGGGGTGCGGCTGCTGCCCCGGGGGGGCAAGTCCTCCTCCAGGATAGACATGCAGACATGCAGGAAGGTAATGCGGATTAAGGTCTCGTATTGTCACAGCTCACCTCCTCTGGGGAGGACTCGTGCGCTTTCACAAAGGAGAGCAGTCTGCAACAGTCCTCAGAGCTTTGTAGGGTTTCCTGGTCAGATGCCAAGCAGTAAAAAAAAACCCAAAAACACCCTAGCATTGCGTCTGAGTTCTTAGGATCCTACATTTTCATGTGCACGTTCATGTTGCTACTAGGGGTGTATGGATGCAGCTTCTCTTGAGACTTATGTGCCTGCAATGACGCTGGTATTGCAAGGTTACGAAGGTGATGGCTACACTTAGTCCACTCTTCAGCTTCCCTCAGTTGGTGTTGGAGAGTTGAGCCAATGCTGTGTTAAGGGTGAGATTTAACAATGAAATCTAAAGGCCATAAACAGCTTCCAACAATTTGGGCCTGTGGTATGTAATTCTCATATGTTATTCTGAACATCTGAGAACATTACTTTTTTTTTTGTGAAACTTTTTCTTGGAAACCTTGGTGCAGAAGACTTTGAAGATCTTGGCTGTGCTCAAAGCTGGGTGTGCTGGTTTTGGCTGGGTAGAGCTAATTTTCTTCACAGTAGCTAGTATGGGGCTTTGTTTTGGATTTGTGCTGAAAACAGTGTTGATAACACAGGGATGTTTTCGTTACAGCTGAGCAGTGCTTACACAGAGCCAAGGCCTTTTCTGCTTCTCACCCCACCAGCAAGGAGGCTGGGGGTGCACAAGAAGTCGGGAGGGGACACAACTGGGACAGCTGACCCCAGCTGACCAAAGGGATATTCCATACCATATGACGTCATGCTCAGTGTATAAGGCTGGGAGAAGAAGAAGGAAGGGGGGAATGTTCGGAGTGATGGTGTTTGTCTTCCTGTCCTGGTTTCGGCTGGGATAGGGTTAAATTTCTTCCTAGTGCTGTGTAACCGTTACGCGTGATGGAGCCCTGCTTTCCTGGAGATGGCTGAACACCTGCCTGCCAATGGGAAGTAGTGAAGGAATTCCTTGTTTTGCTTCACTTGCGCACCCGGCTTTTGCTTTACCTATTGAACTGTCTTTATCTCAACCCACGAGTTTTCTCACTTTTACCCTTCTGATTCTCTCCCCATCCTACCAGGGGGGAGTGAGCGAGGGGCTGTGTGGGGCTGAGTTGCCGGCTGGGGTTAAACCACAACACTGGGTGTGTTTGATATGGAAACTGAAATTACTTTTAGGAACTCTGTCTGTTGTACTGTAGCTGTGGCATTGAATGTCATGCTCTTCAGAGCTCTTATGCGACATGATAGCTGGACTGGTCTTTTGCATATAGGAACTGTTGGGTAGGTCAGCCTGGTGCAACATTTAAACTGGAAGAGCTTAGATGTAGATTGGACATCAGGAAGAAATTTGTTACGATGAGGGTGGTGAGACACTGGAATATGTTTCCCAGAGAAGTTGTGGATGCCTCATCATTGGAAGTATTCAAGGTCGGGTTGGACAGGGCTTTGAGCAACCTGATCTAGTGAAAGATGTTCTGCCCATGGCAGGGGGGGGTGGACTAGATGATCTTTAAAGGTCCCTTCCAACCCAAACCGTTCTGTGATTCTGTTATTCTGTGTGCCTCATTATGATCTCCGGTCGACATAATACTTCATGACACTCCATTTACTTAATTACAATGACTGTTCATTTTTGCTAACGTTCCAGAGATCAAATCTGTGTCCAGGGTTTATTTTCATAGCCATATTGTTTTGATTAATGAGTGATTCATCATCAACTGATCAACATTAGTCAAATACTGCTCTACAAAAACACTGAAAAAGCATATATTTGGATTTTTAAAATAACAATTTCATTAAACTCTGTTCCACCTGATACCAAATGATTAATGTGAAATCAGACTTATGGCCGACCTCAGCCAAAAAGGTTTTCAAAGTGCTGCAATCTGTTGCCAATCTCTGTGTGCTCCCATTGAAGTGCATCCCTGTGATGGTGGAAGGCTCTTGCCCTTGTACAGGTAAACTGGGGGGAGTATGTTGTTTGCTAAGCTACATCTAAATCATGAAATTTGTGATACCTTAAAAGTCTTCCGGGACCCTTCTGAAACCCATATATAATAACAATATAATTCTAGAGGTCCTGCCAATAACCCAGACAAATATTGGGTGTACCAGTCAGCAGTCTCTATTCCCAGATCCCTTACACCATCAATTCCAGCTGTGCTGTATGGGTCGCATTAAAAAACTTTTCCCTTGTGCTGGAAATTCTCCTGAATTGGCCACATTGATGTTCACAGCTGGGCTAATAAGATCTTAGTTTATCTCAAAGGGAGCGATACTGAAATTATTCAAGCCAAAATGGGATTGTCTCAGCTCAGATTGCCACTTGATTCCAAGTGGTTTTGTTATTCTATCAAAACACAGCCTGCATGCCTTTCTACTGCTTCAGATTTCTGGGAGCACACAGGTGGAGCTGTGCCCTGCTGAGTTTTGTACCTCCTGAATTCCCATTTTTAGCCATCCATTTCATGTGGTCAACAACATGAGGTACTTAAAATTACTCTAAGAATTTGGCCTAAAGGGCGTACCTGCACGGCATTGTACGGTGCTATGCACAGTTCATGCACCAGATGTGATAACAGCCAGTGCAGCATAATGATCCAACCAAGCTAATCAGCTGGGCTAATTAACTCAGGCCCAGCTTTACACCAAGATCACTTCCGGTTTGCCCATTGCTAGCTCACAGCACAGCCTTGTCCTGTAGAAACATGTCCTTACTTCCAGGACGATGCCAGGCTTGAGGAGACAGGGCCAGTTGCACAGCTTGTCTGAATCCCCCGGAGCCAACAGAGCTCCTGTCCAAGGGGGTTCCAGTGAACGCTCTCCATGCACATGAGTGCCTGTACTCTTTTTTGGGGTCCAAGCTTGGTGACTGAGTTCGTGGTGTTGAACTTCATCTTTTTGCACTCCAGGAATGGCATGTACTTTCACCCTGTGAAAGCAGTCTGAAAATCCAGGGCTGAATTATTTTATGGTGTTGGGAACACGTCCCGGGCTCATCACTGGTGGTAATAGCAGTCCCTCTGGTCTCATGTACTGCAATTCAATAACCCATTATTAACAGTTGGAGGCGGTGATCTAGCCCTTCTGATTTTTCACTTCTGAATGCAGCTAATTAGTTATGATAATTAGCAGAATTACAGCTTTCCATTCCCCACTTGGGAGCACAATAGTCACAATCTTATAACCACCTACTTTACTCTCCATCCTGGCTTCCTGAGAAACAGAGTCAAACACCTTGATTAGAGTTTGAGTCCCACAGGGCATAAAAGGCAGAACAAAACAGTAATTTAGCAAGGCAGATTGTTAACATCATTTCAGTTCTTTCTCCATTACAGCTCTGTTACAGTGCTACGTACCAAGCATAGGGCCCACGCAGGGCCCAATCCTGCAGGCTCTGTGGCACCATTTGCAGGGTCTGGCTCTGAGACAATAACTATTTTCAGTGAAAATCAAGTTCTGAACCCTCACCGACCCTAGGTGAGTCAGAACCAGATCCTCTCAGAGGCAAGAAAGGACAGCAAAGCTTCTTAAAACTTGATTTTGATGTTTTTTGACTGCTGAGGTGTGTCCTCTAAGATGAAGGTTTTAATTTCACTACCCAAAGTTATTAAACACTGTTTGATAGTGCCAGCCCTCTCACAGTCCTCACCACATGTCAGCGTTCATATCACGTAAAGTGGTGGGTCTATAGTCCATTTTCTAGCAATCCCCACTTCCAGTTGTGTTTTCTGCTTTAAAGCTCCCTTCCGACCAAAGCAACCACAATGCTTTACCCCAAAAAACATTTCATGTTGCTATACTGAAACAGAATCTACCTGGAATGACAAACCCCTTGTGTCAGCTGGGGACTGCTTTTACCAGCGCCAAGGATATTCCTTAGATAGCTAAACCCACTCTTCCAAATCTATCATGTGTGTAGGCGATGAGCAAACTTTCCAGCTCTTTAACTTTACGTCCCACTGGTGTCCCACATAAGACTTTGAAAAATGATGTTTAACAACAATGTATTCTTTGTGTCCAAAATTTCCTGCATTTTTTCCCTCTCCAAGGACAGGTGAATGACAAGCAATATTTTTTGAGTTTAGTTTTTGAGTTTACTCTATAGTTTATTTTTTCCTGACTCTTTTGCTCTTGCTTGATGGCAGGCTGTCCACCTCTGCTGGGACACAGTTATTTCCCACTACAATCAATTCTATTATCATGAAGTATTATTATAAATTGAGATAGAAAAACAGGAGAAAATAAACATGCATGACACAGGAAAAGGCAAACTCCTGCAACTCCTAAGTCCCAGCAAACTCCTGTGAACTTACACAGAGGAGGAAGGCCTGAGGAAGAGCTCAAGTCCTGGCTACGCTTTCAAAGCGTTGTAAAGAAAGCATACATTTGCTTCCTCCAGAAGGACAGTCAGTCTCCTCTGCTGTATGACCTCTTTGGTGGAGGAGTTAAGATCATCCCCAAATTGCAATGTGTAACACCCAAGTTTGGAAAGCCATGGAGAGCTGAGGGACACACCAAACCCACAGAGATTATCTGGAAAGTTAATACAGCTTTTGCTGGGAATTCCTGACTGCAATCTTACCTGCAGCAAGCTCCTAATGGGCATCTTTCTGGACAGAAGTCATATAGGTCATTATAGATGCTCATGTGAATTTGAAGAAAAAATTTAGCTGAGGTGAGAGTACTCACTCCCAGCACCAGGGGAAGCGATGACCCTCATGCTGACGTACGATGTCAGAGAGCCTGGGGAATGGGAAATGAGACTTTGATTAAGGACAACAGGATTTGGTCAGTGTCTCCAAGTGGTTCAGATTTGCTTAGACTGAGAAGCTAGAGTTGTAATGTAAGTTTAACAACACAGTGCACGTTCCCAGAAGTGCCTGTCAACTCATAGATACTCAGCAGTACTTGTAGGCTTCAAATAAAAATAGCTATTCCCCAGCGACACACAGAATCTATTCCCCAGTTCTCTGAAACCCAAGCACCATAAATGGTAAACAAATGACATTGCAGATGAAGCTGCAAAACGTGTTATGTTATTTAACATCGACTGTTCCATATAATTAAGGGAGCACAATTACTTAAACATGCTTGTGATGTAAACAACTATGCAAATTGCATTTCTAACTGCTTTGACTGTACCCACAGCATAATTAGAAGTAGCAATTTATTACTCAATGTAATAATTAGAAGTAATTAACTACTAGAAGTAATTAGAACTAGTAATTCATTTCTTAATGCAATGAGCTGCTTTTGCAGCATGTGTGTGTGCGCGCATGTATGTGCGTGCACGCGTGCAAATACTTCGCAGTGGATAATTACTTCAAAAATGCATTTATTCGGGGCTTCCGATTCTGCCTTGTATGGAAATTATCTAATGTATGGGGAAGATTGATCACAATTCTATACTAAGCATCTCCAGGCATTATTTGTTCAAGAAGCAAGTATCCTTCAGCCAATATGTTGGGTTTTTCTTCTTTCTAAGGTCAAGTAATGGATGAACAAGCTCCATGAAAAAATCAATAACAATAACCAGATGCAAGATGATTTGCATTTTTTCATTTGCTTACAACTCTTCATGGAATAGCAGGTACAGGAGAAGCACATTGATATAGAACCTATAGTTCATTAACAGTGACACATAAAAATATTAGAAAAATTATGAAGGATTTGTACCCTGGCATAACTATTAATTATTAGAATTTTAGAATATTCCCTGGCCTAACTTAACGGGTAAGAGGAAAATAAGAAAGCTACCCAAGAGATCTAGTGAAAATGTGTTTTGCTTTTAGTAGACATTCAAAAGGAATGGACAAGTTGTTTGTATCAAGCACCCCACTTCCTCCCTCCAGGTGGTTGCAAACCTTAGGAGCATACAGCGAGGATCGTTAATCAGCTTTCCAGGAGGCAAAAGGGGGACCCACAGCTGTTTGCTAGGGAGACCAGAGGAAAGACAAACACTGTGTCAAGAGCAAGAAACATTAGGCCGGTCCAAATCCAAGGAACAGTGAGACTAGAGAATGAACAGTTATGTTTGTCATATCTATTATTGATTTAGTATACTGCCTTCCTGAAAATATTTTGGTCTCATTAAGTTATACTTCAAAAAAATTTTTGTCTGTTGTCCAGGGTAGCCTGGGTTAAAACCATGCATTCAAACCCCTTCCTCTCTCTCCTACTTCCTTTGGCATAAGGATGCTACCAGCAGTCGACCTGGCATGGGAAAGATGCAGGAATCTGCAGCCATGGGCAGGCAGTGGAGACTTCCTAGGCTCTCTACAGTCTGTTTGCAAACTACACTACTGCCACCTAATCTGAAACCTTCCCATTCTCCTTCACCAAGCTGCTGGTGAATGTTCATACCTTGGTCAGAGATCATCAGTTAGCTTATTTCTCAAACAAAGTTCATCCACAATCCAAACGTTACCAAAAGTGTCCGAATTGCTCCAGCTCCATTTTTTACCCAACAAATCTTCTCTTCTCACCTTTTAAACACCTTTTCTAAAGCAGATTCTCCCTTTTCATTTCTCATTGGCCAAAGCTGGCTAACATTATTAAAGATACTGCTGGAAAAAGAACAAAGCCATTCTCACTAGCCTTAGTTTTCTACAAAAAATGCACCCAAGGCAGGTGATTATGATTCCTCCCCCAGATCTTCATAGCTTTGAAACCGTGCAATATCTGTAAATGATGTTCAAAGGTATACAACCAGAAGATGCCATAAAATGGTGAGGAAGTGTTTAACTGCAGGAATGCAGCTGCTTGGAGTACCATAGCTTTAAGCCAAAGGGATCCCAGAGAGGAGAACTCACAGTCATTCTCTCTGTTAAAATCACTTTCCTCCTCATCTCTTTGTGATGCAGCATTTTTCCTAACAATTAATTCCTAGAGTTTCACCCCCAATGCAACCTTTTAACATGACTTGGCTTTCATTCCACTACATCAATTAATCCAGCTCAGTGAGTTGTGAAGTTAGGGAACAAGCCATCAGGTAAATGACAACTGTGAAAGGCAAAAGGGAAATCCACCAAATTAAAAAGAAAAGCAAAACCAAATCATCTTTACATTTAAAATACAAATTAAAATTACCATAGCAGCACTGGAAGTCTATTTCCTGATTGCCAAGTCTTTGGCTTCAGTCCGATGTTTGGGCACTTGTGAAAAAACAATCATCTTGCCTGGAATTCCTGAGAGAAGAAAGAAAAGCAGTTAGAAAAGACTTCTTTACCATACTCCTTTTCTTGTTTAACTATAACCATCATCATTAATGCTGAGGTATGGTGCAGCCCAAGAAAAGAGAAAGGAGACTCCAGTGTTGTCCATTGATTTTGTTATTATCGCTATTCTTTATTTTATTTTAGTTATTGTACTTTCACTGTAGTTACTGTTAACTGGAGAAAATTAACAGCTCTGCCAAAGATGTCCTGGATCAGGGAACTTCCCCAGTCAGAGAAAGAACACGATATTCACTGAAAAGTCATCCTGAACTGAAGCTGTGGGTACAGCTGTCACTGAAACGAAGAGTGACAGCCAGTCACTCTGTTGCCAGCTAACAGGTGTATGGAAGAGTCGTCGCTCATGTCCTAGTAGCACTGACAGTTTCCAACAAGGATCACGGCACCATTATCCTAAATGCAGTATGAACAGATAATTCTTAATTCCCTACATACAGAGTAAGCCCAGAGTTAGGCTTGCTCTTGCTTTCCTTAATCTTCTATATTTGTGTCCTAAAGGAATCTCTTACAGTCCCACGTCTTTCTGCAAAACCCCTTGCCTCCACATGCACTGGATGTGCTGTGGATCTGCAGTCAAGCTTGTGCGTCCTTTAATGCATGCCAGGTGCATGCCAGGAGAAATAAAAACCATGTCACCCACTGGCACTTCCCTTTAGCTCTTGCTAAAGACCTCTCGGAGGCAAAGCATGAATTTTATAGACCCAGAGAAGTGGAGACTATAGACAGCATTAGGTCACCTCTGCACTCTGCAGACCAGGGTTACTCCAGATACTTGAAAGTCTTCTAACATACCATCAGCATCCCTCGAGGCTTGTCTCAGTTATAGCAACCTGACAGAGTTGCCTTCTGGAGAATTTTTCCCTCTCCTAAGATTCATCTATTCTCAACCCAGGGTTATAAGGACACTCTAAAAGCAGTCTCAACTAGATTTCAACTTTTAGGCCTTTTATCTGGACTAAGAAGAGCAAGAGAGAAATTTCATTCCCACCTTGGTAATTTCCAGGTCTCAGGCTACAGCTGATATAGTGAGAGGAATGGCTGGTACAACAGCAGTCAACCATTGTCCCCACCTGCACACCTAAATAGGAATCTGAAATTTCAACAGTGGCCTTCAGTTTATGACAGTGAGGCTGTCAGTACCACAGACAGGAGTTTTCTTTCTTTTCTGGAATAGTGAGGTCAAGGGAAGACGGACTTTGGCCATAGGCTTTAGTCAGCATGAGTTGTGAAATTGCCCCTTTATGCAGTAAGCATGACACACAACAGAACTGCAACCTCTCTAAAAACCAGATGGTTCACCCCACTTACTTTCTTAGTGGCAAAGTGTAAGAAAGTGCAACGGACTACTAAAGTCTACATACTCCTTGAGTCTTACTGGTGCTGTTCAAGCAAAGAACAAGCAGCATTTCTCTGTGAAAGGGTTTCCAAGCACTCAAGACACTGGATTCCCACAGCAAGTCCGGAAGAGCTGGGCAAGTCTCACTTGTGCAGTTGAATACTCTCTTATGGTGTACAGGTCTTGAACTAACCTTCTGAACGCAGGTGCATTGCATGGTAACACAACAGGGAAAATGATTTTATGATCTTTACTGAGTAAATAAGGAAACAACTGCTTGTAAAAACAGATTGGTTTCTCTCTTCACTCTCCAACTTCGCTTGAGTTTTCAGCTTATCAGCTAGATGGAGTTAAACAACTATATTTCTAACACATTTTGCCTGTATTTTATTTTGTTTTACGTATATTTTCTTTTGGAATCCTTGTCTGCATACAACTGAGAAAATTAATTTTTAGAATAACATATACTCTGCCCACACATGCATAAAGAATATACCAGGTAAAGTGAGTGAATGCAAGTTATTTTATTTCAAAAACACATCCAAGATGTATTAAAGCCTACAAATTTTTTATTGGTTTATAGCAAAAATCTATTACAGTCTTTGATTTATTGAAATCAGGTTTTGTGTTCTGGAATAGGGCACAAAGAAAGGCTCCTCTCAGAGTTCAGACCAGCTTAAATGTTCTCAGGTATGGTGGTGTCATGCCATAGGGCACATTCCCCAGCAGGTGTGGGAGCAGCTGTCCCTGTCATGGTGGAGGTGTCAACCCCAGAGCTTTGGGTGGTGGACACAGCCCTGGAAGTCCCCGGCTGCAGGGAGTGCCTGGCGCCTCTCCCTGAGGTTGGGAGAGATGGTCTTCTTGCCCGGCGTGGTGTTGTTGCAGAGCTGTGCCGCAAAGTGGAGGAGTTATAGGAAGGAGTCAGCATCAGAGATGATGAGAGAGGTAGACAGAAACTTCTCAGAGACCTGTGGCTTCAAGAGCCCCAGACCCCAACTGGAGTGGAGACACAGGAAGCGTCTGTCCCTAGCAGGACAGTAAGTACAAACTCTGAGGTAGGTGAAGGCTGAAAGTGGTGACTTCTGGCACTGAGAGGAAGGCTTCTGCTCCACCACCTGAAGGCTTGCAACTATGGAATAAATTCATGTCCCTCCAAGCTGAGGAGGAGCCAGGTGTGCTTTCAAGTGAAGCATCTGGACCAACTGACCCAGAGCAGTGCAGGAGTACCAGGAGGAAGTGGTGAGCGATATTGTGGGAGAATCCCTGCTGTGGAGGACAGAGGACCCATCTGCTGACCTGACCTGTTAACTAGAGAAATTTGCTGCTTGCCAAGGCCTAGATCTGAGATGTTGTGGAGAGACTGCCGAAGTTCGTCCAACCGCCTGACTATTACCCCCTGTTGTTCTTCCACAAAGGCACCAATGATAGTCTCATGACTACAGAGCTGTGGGGACAATCGTCAGGGGTATGGGGGTCTTGGTGGTATTTTCTTCGATCCTGCCACTGAGGGGAAAGGGTGTGAGGAGGAGGGACTGATGCTGCACATCAACAACTGGTTGCAGAGCTAATGTTGGCAAAAGGGCTTTGGCTTCTACTGTCATGGGACCCTGTTTGAAGACCATCATCTGCCTGGGAGAGATGGGATCCACCTCACTGGGCTGGGGCATAGGTCTCTTCACCAGCAGGGTGGCTGACCTGGTAAGAACAGCTTTAAACTAGGAATAACTGGGGAAAGAGAGAGTTTCCAGCAGCCCTGTGAGGGAGTGATGGACAGGGCTGATAAGTAAAGGGCATGGGGTGATGTGAAGAAAAGAGAAGACAAAAATCAACAAACCAGGGCTTAAGTGGGGTCACCTCAAACATTTGCATGTAAGAAAGGAAGTGCCCGCAAGGCACAATTATGGGAAAAACCCCAGACCCTTTTGGGGAAAAAGGGAGTTTCCCTCTGTACAACAGCAAACACTTTTATACTGTGAGGGTGACCAAGCACTGGAACAGGTTGCCTAAAGAGGTAGTGGAGTCTCCCTCCTTGGAGATATTCAAAAGCCATCTGGACACAGTCATGGGCAACCAGCTCTGGGTGGTCCTGCTTGAGCAGGAGGGGTTAGACCAGATGACCTCCAGAGGTCCCTTCCAAGCTCAACCATTCTGTGATTATGTGAGTCATAATATAATCAGACTTTTGAAAGCTCTGTGTACTACTTTCAGCGTTTGAATACAAAATGTTATTTGGAGAGAGTTATTTCTCTTTAATGAATAACAAAAAGTACTTAATCAGATGGTTTCACTGTAAACTAAAGAAGAAATCCTTCAGACCTATTCAACTTTCACTTAGCAAACACTCTTATATTCTGCTCCTGCTGACATTAAAATCAGTGGCAAGACTACCATCCGCTTCAGACATGACCCTTCATATAAGTCAAGTAGATCAACAGGCTCAACGTTGAAGTCACACCAGTACAAGTTAAAGGTAGATGAACAAAAGTGAACATCATGGTTTAATCACAAAGCAAAACCAGAAGGAGAAGCAGGCACACTCTGTTTAGCCAGCTTTCCTATAGCATGGAGAATTTAGAAACCTGCTGATCAAATTCAACCATGCTTGGGTAAGTAATGGACTCCTCACTGGTAACTATGTTCCTACAAGGTTTAAAAAACAAAGCAGCTCAAGAGGAACAGGTGGAATATTCACAGATTCACCACAACAACTCTTAAGCCCCTCAGCTAATTTCTATGATCAAATGCAGTCAGCTGTGCATCCACAACAAAACAGTCCTAGAAAAGATGGTCATAAGGGATGAGATTAAAAAAATGCAAAGACAGATGCAAAGTTTACAAACAAATGTTAGTGTGAGTCAGATACCAAGTCACTCATCTGAGTGATGCAAATCTGCTCCAAAATCAGGCTTCATTAGTCTACTGCTCACAAATCACTTGTTTACAGATTTTTATTTTTGTCTTATTGTAAACAAGATCATGAGCTTAATTAGATAGGATATTTACATTCATGTTTTATCTGAGTGATTGCAACGGGCCCTTTGTTTTACTAATCATAAAGCATTTTATTATTGTAACTTTTAGTAATGCAATATAGAGCCGTTATATTTACCGGGTGAGAAACAACTAAATGACCATTAATGTAGAAACCTGGCATTATAAAGGACTGCTCTTGCTTTGGCAGACACTCGGTCCTGCAAGGACCTAGGCATGAATTTCCATGGGGGTTGCATGAACCTGAATAGACATATCAAAGTGTGAACATTTTAATTTGAATCAGAAACTAGTTCATGCATTTAATCTCCAGATCAGTCCCATTTCTTTGCTTTCACTCCAACGTAGAGTTGTTACAGAGCATATAAACTGGGTTCCTGATGAAACTGAAATGGAAGTTGTGCTTTAAGATGCACTCCAACCTCCTATGGTCATTCAGTACATGGAAACAGGCTGGAGCTAGTCCAAAAAAGCCTCTGCACCCTCAAGAACATACAGAGTGAACAGCAGGTCTTTGGCATCCAGTGTTTCATTCTACAGATCTGCTCCTATTGCACCACACTGCTTGATAATGTAAGTATAACTTCTGTGACTGCAAGACTGGGACCTAAAATGAGACTAATCTCTGCAAATAGGGCCTGAAAAAGAATATTGACCATGTATGTGCTATCAGACTGTATATAAATGGGATGTGAGTAGTGCATACAGCAAGCTTTCTCTCTAGAAACAAGTTTTACACTTGCTGCTTATGGATAAGAACACTCAACTCCTAGAGATTCCTCATCATTCAAAAGTTTTGATTTTTGTCACACACACCCACAAACACATGCATGTTCACATAAACACATTCAAGTATTTATATAGGGTGACATCTAAAGAGTCATTATTGTTGTTGGCTAGATGTTCTACTTCAGTTTTTAAATAGCTCCCTACACCATATACACCATGTTTATGTAATTGCTTTTCTAATACTACAATTGGTTTCTTTTCTCCTTCAAAAATGAGCAAATAGAACTCCTTTTTTTTCTTCTTTTCTTAATGCCAGGGTAAGATTAGAAGAGTAATGGCAGCATCACCATTCTGTAACACAATTTAGCTACATGTAAGAGAAACTCCGTCCTAATGAGAATTTTTTCTGCCCCTTCAAGCACAGAATCAGTTTGTTGCCAATCCACCAAGACCACTATTTTGATATTAACAAACCTAAAACCCATTATCTGGCTAGAAAACTAAGAGGACACCTAACCCTCTATGGATTCAACAATCTCAGAAAATTTTTCCATTGCACAGTTTGATTATCTCATCTCAGAATCTGGAAGGAAAGGTATCTGAAGTGTTTTCATGAAAATCTTGATTAAAAGTGCCCTCATTGTCACCTTTTCAAACTAATTGGCATAGTGGTAGCGTTTTACTCCTACTTGTGCCTACTGCTGGGATCTCGTTACACTCTAGTTAAAAAACAGCAAAATTTTAAAGCATCATGGTTTTCAGTTCTATTCCTGTTAGAAACATTAGGTACAGCACACACAATTGTTCTGTCATGGTTGTCATCTCATTGTAGCTCCCCTTAAATCACTGGTGTAAAGTCCTGAATCAACCTCGTCTTCACTGGCAAGATCTTGGGGACTTGCAGGCGGTTGCAGCCCCATCACCACCGCTCTCCCCGCTACCCAGTATAGCCTCAGCACCTGAACATGTACCAGGAGACAGGCAGTGCAGCACCTCCGCCACCTCCATGTCATGGTAGGAGCTATCAAATATCCCGGGCATGGTGCCATACAGGCACAGCTGCATCACACAACCTGCATATGCACAGTACATGGAGCGAGCCAACGTGACAAGCCTTCACCCAGCTCTCCTTCCCCCATGCTCTCCATAAACTCATAATTGATGGTTATTTTAGAGAATAAAGGGGATGCAGGGTTGCTATTGCACTTTTTGTTGAAATTTTGCTGGTTTTTAAATGAAAATGTAACTTTTTTAAGAAAATGTTTTCATTTATATTGTCCAGGTTTGTATCAAAACACACTTTTTTTGCTGAAAATCAATTTGCTCCAAGTTCTCTGTTCTCAACAACAACAAAAGCAGGGAAAAGTGTCCTTTTTGTCTCAGTGGTGTTAGATTTTGCTGGAAAAAACCTGCGGCAATTTTGAAAGCAGCGTTAAGCATATGCACATTGTCTCACACTGGCACAGTTTCTGGCTAACTCCAGTGGGATTAAAAGGAGAATCCAGCCTACCTGCAGGCATTTGCAGCAGATGAAGAAATATTCAGTCGAAAAGCACATCAAGCATCAAGGAAGTCACTAGGGCTAAAGACATCTCTAACGTTTCACTTCACTAATGCTTCTCAGAAATCACTGATCTTGTACCTAACAGGATCTGAGCCAGATAAGCTCAATATTGTCATGTCAATTTGTACATTAGCTAAGGATTAAGTGGGGCCTCAAGTTCTGTGGAAGCTTTTCCCATTCAGCCCCTGGAACTGTTGTTTTGTGCAGCCAACTAGCTTCTCCGCCAGCTCTGACCACTAAAGCAAACTTCAGGATTACTTGGCAGAGACCAATGTGAAGCTACAGAAGGAGCAAGTACCACGCAGAATAGACACCATTGCCTTTGGGAGAAATCATTTATTTTGTTGGAAGCCTGATTTCTTTTGTTATCCTTTAGAAAAATTGATAGAGCACAAAGTTCTAGTACCTCCAGCCCTGGATCATTATTTTCTTGCAAACCATGATGTTTTAATGGTACCTAGTTCTGTCCCTTCACAGGAAGTGCTATGTGGGGATTATTTGCAATCTAAAAAAATATTAGCAACACATAAATTACACATCTGGTGCCCTGTCAAAAGGCATCTCAGGAGGAAAGCTTAGCAACCAAGATTTCTTCTGCACATGCATCACCTGCCTGTGAGCTGCTATTCTTGTTACTAAGCAGGAGTGCCATTTAACAAGCTTGACTAGCAGAAAGAGCTAGAAGTTATCCATCAGTCAATGTCAAATCAATGTCCATCAGTCAATGTATTGGCTGGCACCTTCGTGTTGACTGTGAAACGAGTGGATGCAAAATTGAGAGGCCTTGACTGGTTGTTAATGACAAGGGGAAGACGGGGGTGTTAACAGTACATCTTGGATATAGCCCAAGCTAGGTAAGTGCAAGGTACCTGGTAAATTCTCTCCCGTGGTTTTAATTGTCACAGGACTTCTTTTTTCTTGCCTTTCTGCTCCCTGTTGTTGTGCTGTGTATAATTCAGCAGCAGCTGGGCTTGGCTCCAGCAGCATCAGGGTTTCAGAGAAGAATAAGGAAGGGTATGTTGTGCCAGTGAAACCTAAGATTTCCAATAACTGATTTCTTAGAGAAAATACAGTAGCTTTCACCCATTTTGACTTCTGTAAAGCACTATGAATTAAATTTGTGAAGATAGAGATTAGCACAGGAACCCACCCTTGTAGGTAAGGACCTAGCAAAAGGAGAATCAGTTGTAGCGAAAAGGAGAACTACAAGGCTGGAGGAAGGCATTTCACAAAAGCGGAGTTCTTCAGGAATGGATCCATGCCACCAGTTATAAAGGATGAAAAGAGGAGACATTGACAACACAAAGATGGAGGACAGTCTCAGCAAGACAACTGGACAACCTTGAGAACTAGTTAAAAGGTTAAATTATCATACAAGGTAGAAAAATAATGCACAGGAAGATGCATTAGCAATGAATTATAAGCTGTTGTAAAAGCAGGTGCCACCAAAGAAGTCACGGTGGCCACAAAAAAGCAAAAGCAGTCATAGCATGCATTAGCTGAAGTATTTCCAATGGAGATAGGCAAATATTAACAGCATTGTATGGGGCATTAGAAAGATCTCATTTGGAGTCATACGTACTGTACTGGTAATCCAGTCTCAGGTCAATTAATTCAGACTGAAGCAGTGCGGGATGACAAGGGGAATATGAAGCCTGTCTTATGAGAGAGTTTGGTTTGTTCAACTTCCCAGATGAAAGCTGAGGTGGATAGGATTGCTTTGTACAGACACATTCAGGAAATAAGTGCCAGAAGAGCTATTTAAACCATAGGGAAAAGATGGCAGCAGAACAAAAGGCTATAAACAGGTCTTGAATAAATTTTAGCTATCAAATAGAAGTTTTCTAACAAATGGAAAGTAGAGATTCTGGAATAGTCTTGCCATGGGAGTAACAGCAGTAAAACATTAATTGATTTTAAAATAGGAGGATATTTTTCTAACAAGAGAAGATATGACCATTTTCTAACAATGGTCAGAAACTCCTGCACTCCCTTCCTGTCCTGTGTTCTTATGACTCCTCAGAAGTAATACAATGTAATTTGTACTGTGGCTGGGGACCCATCAAAAGCCTGTGATCTCCAGGCTGTTTAAACTGCTGATGAAAAATAGGAAGCCATAGTGGCTCTTTTGTGACTTCCCATTTCCCTGATGCTGGTGCTAAGACCCAAAAAATGGTTCTGCCTCAAAAGTCATACTTCACACAAAAAATGTGCCAGGGAAAAATTCGTAGAATCACATGATCATAAGATAATTCAGGCTGAAAGGGACCTTAGGGGATCCCTAGTCCAACTTTTAGCTCAAACCAGGGTTAGCTTTGAGATCAGACTGGGTTGTCAGGGCTTTATCCAGTAGGGTCTTGAAAATCTCCAAGCACAGAGGCTGCACATCTCTGGATAACCTGCTCCACTGCTTGACTGGCCACATGGGGAAAAAGTTTCTCCCTTATAACCAGTGTGAACCTCTTCTGTTTCAGCTTTCCCCTGTTGTCTCATCTTCCCACCATGCAACGCTGTGAAGAGCCTGGCTCCATCTTCTCAATAAGTACCAAGGTACTTCTGTTAGCTCGCCCCAAAGCCTTCATTTCTTCAGGGTGAACAAGACCAGCTCCCTCAGCTTGTCCTCATATGGCATGTGCTCCAACTCCCAACCATCTTGATGCCCCTTCTTCTGCCATTTTGGTATTATAAGGTCTCAGGAACAACATGGACATGACAGCTGCTTCCTAGAAGTACCCCTTATGCAGAAGGCCAAGAGGAGAAACTCTAACCTGCACGTTTACACCAGTCAAATATTTCTCATGCACAAAAGAGGGAAGGACTGCTGCATGTCCTGTCCTTCCAAGGATTGCCCTGTAACTCATATTCCCAGTATCGAAGCAGCCTGCCTCAAAATCCAGCATTTCAACATTACCCTGCATTACAAGAAAGGCTAACTTATTGTGGTTGCACAGCTCTGATCACTTGTGTTTTCCTGCAAAACAAACAGCAAGCACAGAATTGCAAGTGAAGCCTTAGAGCAGAGAACAAAGCTGAGGAAACAAACATGGGACTTGGAGGAGGTGCACATTTTAAGCATTCCTCAGTTAAGACCCTAATCACCCAATTTTGTTTCCCTTGATGTCCTGATTTCAGCTGGGATAGAGTTAATTTTCTTCCTAGTAGCTGGTACAGTGCTGTGTTTTGCATTTAGTATGAGAATAATGTTGATAACACACTGATGTTTTAGTTGTTGCTAAGTAGTGTTCACCTTAGTCAAGGACTTTGCACCTTCCCATGCTCTGCCAGGAGCACAAGAAACTGGGAGGGAGCACAGCCAGGACAGCTGACCCAAACTGGCCAACAGGGTATTCCATACCATATGACGTCATGCTCAGTACATAAACTGGGGATTGGTCAGGGAGGGGTGATTGCTGCTTGGGGACGGGCTGGGCATTGGTTGGCGGGTGGTGAACAATTGCATTGTGCATCACTCATTTTGTATATTCTACCATCATCATCATCATCATCATCATCATCATCATCATCATCATTATTATTATTATTATTATTTTCTCTTCCTTTTCTGTTCTGTTAAACTGTCTTTATCTCAATCCATGAATTTTACTTTTTTCCCGATTCTCTCCCCCATCCCACTGTGTGTGGGGGGGGAGGAGTGAGCAAGTGGCTGTGTGGTGTTTGGCTGCCTGCTGGCTTAAACCACAACACTTGAAAATAAAAACTCCAGCACTGAATTCAAGAGAAACTAATATCACATTTATAGATTAAATCAAGTAATCCAAAATGCCTATATGTTTGGAGTCAGCTGACCCCAGCAATCACATGCCTATGGATGCCACTGCCTTTTGGCAGAAGACACAAACTGCGAAGGCTTTAGAAGTATATAATAGAGAACCTGCAAACTAAAAACTTACAGGTTTTCCTTACCTCTGAAATAAAATCTGATGAATCTCCTCATTCACATAAATACGTAAGATAGGAGAAGAAAAAAAGGACTCAAAACATCCCATGTCACAGCAGGCACTGACTACTTCGTACTGCCTCAGTTCTGTTCGTTTGGGTTCAGCAGCTTCTTCTGGTTTAAATATTTCAGCTGTTCCTTTGCCGTTGCCTGTTACACCTACAAAAACACTGCAAGGCCTGAAGCACGGTGTGAAACGTTAGAGCTAGTTTACGGGGTTGGTGACTGGTAACCTGGAATCCAGAAGTGAGACCAGCTCAAGCTGTTCCCGTTCGCCCCTCTCCGAAGGCTACAGCTGCTTCTGCCAGGGATAGCAGGGCTTCGGTGAACATTACAGCTGCAGCGCAGATATTGCCATCTGCACAACCACAGGTGGCTGCACAATTAGCCAAGCACATTTCCAGTGTTATACAGAGCCATCTACCCACTACCTCCTTCTCTAATGTACATCTGTTCACTGCTACAATTAACTAAAACCAAAACTGTTTCTTAGCTAAATATGTCAGTTTACTTGCACCCATCCCATCATGCAAATACTTGTAGGATATTACTGATGGTGATGCCTCACAAATCCTGAATTACAGACCAGTATTACTTCAGCACCATCCTTGCTTCTAAAGGTTGAAGTCTAGGAAGTTTTTCTGTTAATAATTCTTATTAGCAGTGATTTGCAATGGAAAGATAAAAAAACTGACATAAAAAAGCCAACTTTCAAAATGATCCACAGCAGGGCTTTTCTGTCCCGAAGTTCAATGCAGTCACTTTCACTAGTTGTTTCTTGAGTTTTCTAAAACATTAGACTCAGGAGACAAGGAAAAGTCATATAATCCAAATCACTCTGTAGCAGCAAAATTTTCTGCCTTCCAAACGTTCCTGACATCTGATCCCACTTCAGATTATAAGAACAGATGAAAGCCAGAGAGTGAAAACAAACCTTGCTGTTTATCCTACTTTTTTCTTCTGAGTCTCCTTCAAAGCATAAAAGATGAAATTAACTTACGGAACGCTAGTCATTAGAAATCACAAATTTTCTTGGCATGGCATTGTATTTGAAGGAATAGAATTGTTTATCAGGATTAAAGCAGCAGTGCTCTCAAGTAAGTCATGTTCTGCATGCAGAGATTTAGTATGAGCTATGCTTTCAGACAGGATAAAATAAAAAAAAATGTAGTGCAGTATAGTCATGTAACAGAGGATGCTACAGACAGGCTGGAGGCTCTAGAGCTACGGGAGCACAGTCTGTGCTGGGAAAGACAAGGTATTGTATTAGTTTAGTTGGAGGAAATATCAAGATAACTGAAATGTTACTCACTTCAGCGGGTTCTGGCAAAAAAACTCACCAGTGGTGAGTATGTCAACATGGAGGTTCAGAAAACTAGGTGTGATTCCATCCATCGTTATCCCCCCCTAACCCCTAGGTGACCTTGGTCTCAGTTCTCCTCTCTATAGCTGCAGTAACCGTACCTTTAAATCAGTCACATCACGTGGACACAGAGGAGTGAATGGAGCCCCAGGCTCAGCCATGACCTTTTCCTCTGCCTTTTCAATGGGGTATCTGAGCTTCTCCTGTCCCTGGGGACCTACACCTGGGCCAAGGGTTATACAATTGTACCTACCTTACACGGAGGGGAAGCTTGTAAGAGTATGCACATGAACGACTGGAAGTATTACGGTCCTCTAGGAATACGCATGCAAGCACCTGAGAGAGACAGATGGGTAGAAGGTAAGAACATAGCAAGGTCCATGTCCTTGATCTGCAATGTCAAGAAGAGGATCTCCTCACAGAGGTGGGGAGGAAGTTAGGAAGCTCTTAGCTCCAGTCTTTGCTTTTACAATATGTCCATAAATCCCTCAAACTGTGCAAAGCCATCCAAGGAGTTCTGAGAAGGCGGCTGAGATGTCTACTGCTGCAGAAAAGGAAAGAGCCTGCATATGAGCTCTCTCTGCATGTGGGTCTCATAAGCATGATCAAACACGTCCTTTGATACAGGAGGACCCAATGCTTCAGAAGAAATCAAAATTGACTTCTAACGCTATTGTTCTTGCTGTGTTCCAGGGATACTTGGCTTGAAGACATTTGTTGTTTTTTAATATATATTGTTGCTCAAAAAACTGGTTTACTGTATAATTAAGTTGTAACCAAATGAACACTGCAAGCAAGAGAAAGGTAACTTTAAAGATCATGTGTTCAAATATTTACCATTACATTAGATAAAACTCTCACTAACAGTGCAATACTTTTCTGCTTCATTTACAGACCTCAGTAGTCTACAGTATAACCGTGGCATCCGACTGTGTTGAGAATCTTTTATGAGACCTCAGAGGTGAAAACTTAGATAATAAAGCAAAGATCCCACCTTGCAAGCTCAGCTGCTAAAATAAAGTCTAAAACCAAATCTGTTACTAGCAGTGAAAAAAATTCTTCCAGGCTCTGGGACAAATTGCAAGACAGTAGTGTCTTTCATGGTGTGCTATTTAATTATGAAGGCTCTGCAGATCTCCTTCCTCTGCCCCATAAAAGCCACGCTGTCTTCATCAGTGCCCCTGCAGATAAGAAGTGACAAAGGTGAAGGAGTAGGCAAAGCTGCACTTAGCATCTGCCAGCACAAAACCATCCCTCGCAAACTGGAAATGTGGAAACCAGAGGAGGAGAATATTCCCAAAGGAGGAGGTGGTGCCTGTCTTTTCTTTTTTCCTCTTGGAAGCGGTGTGCAGTATTGTGCGAACTAAATCAGAGAAAAGACTTCTCACCATTACAGCTTCTTCCAGGGAAATTAGTAGCCCTGGGAGTGTCATTCTGCAAGCAGCATGAAACCAGAAATATGAGAACAACATAGTCCCAACCTCAAAAACATGCTGTGCTCATTGCAACAATGGGCTCCCCCAAAAAACGCTGCCTGCCCATATTTACTGGTTAGTCCTGGTCAGTCCAAGAGGAATTAAATACATGGTTAGAAGTACTGAGAAGTACTCCCAAGTCAATACCTGAACTGATCAGATTAATGAACCAACTGAAAGCTTAAATAACAGAGCAGGAATCCATTCTCAGTTTTCCCACAATGATGGGAGACAAACAAAAAATATTTTCTGGAAAAAGAACAGACAGAGCAGGACTTGGCAAAAGATCTAAATAATGCATATACTGACTGAGAGAATTTATCTTTATTCCTGATAGGAAGGGAAGGGAAGGAAACAAGGCCGGGTGTGTGTGCTGCCAGGCAGAATCAGCTGTCCAAGTAACACAGGACAGACCCACATCTTCTGCAGTGTCTGCATGGACACACACAGAGTTTGGAGAAAAGGCATCTCTTTTCCCAAAACAAGTTTGTAAACTGCTTGACGCTTGCTGCAACCCTCTGCATTTCAAGAGAGAAATTTTAATTGTTTTTTCTTTATAACTTTCATTAATATCTCTGGTGTCCGTGTTGGGAGGGAAGGAAGGGACTTAATCAAAGAATTGAGGAATAACTCCATTCTTCCCCAGAAAAAGAACAGAGGCAGAGGATGCAGAGATTAACGAGCTCCTAAGAACTCTTGGAAAAAAATGAACGGCCTGGCCCAGGTGCAGAGACAGAGACACTCTGCAAGCCCTGTCCTCCGCCTAGAAAAAGTGATGAACACCAGGAGCAAGGAGTGTTGAACACCTTGCAAAATGAGCTGCTCCCTCTATCGCTGCTCAGCTGCCTGATAACTCAAAAGCACATAGTAATTTTCTCCTTTTCCCCTGACATCTTCCTGAGATTTGTTTATTTTACAGATGCAGCCGCCCCAGCTGAGCTCACTTCTGCACTGAAGCTGGAATTGCAGTTTGAATGAAAGCAGGGCAAGAGAACGCTTGGGAGCTTTCACGACAGTCCATCACAAGCACCGGACAGGATTTCCTTGGATCAAGCTCCACCACGTTTAAAATGTTCCTTATTATAGTTTCTCCAGCATGCACTGTCACTTGAGTGACAAAGACAACATACTGTGTATTACCCCATACCATTCTGCTGGTGGCAAACTTACCCTGGAATCCCAAACGCTAAACTGTGGCTTTTCTCAGGAGTCTGAGTGATTCCCTGTTTCACACCCAGTGCCTCCTCCTTCTGCTGATGTTTCCCTGAACTGCGAAAACAGTACAGCAATACCATGTGTACAGAGTAATTCCTCTGGCAATTTACTAGCAGCCAATCTATGACTATTCAGCTAGGCATTGCCTTTGCTTAACTCCTACAACTTCCAGAGTAGTAGAGCCTGGTTGGACCCACCTTCCTGGGCGAAATTATTCTCTGGCAATAAATAAAGCTCACAGGAGTGCTGGGCCTCCAAGGGAGGGGAGATGACCCCACCAGATGTCTGCGTTCATTTGGAGCTGGCTATGATTGCTCAGGGAGTGCTGGCCCAGGTCAGTAAGCAAGCGGTATAAACAGCAGAGGGGAAAACAAGTCTGTCCTCATGCTGATTGTGGCTATTTGAACCCCTTCCCATGGGCCACCTGAGGATGCCTTTAAAACTGAGTATGAGATGCTGTCTAATCAGAAGCCCCAGTGTCAAATGAGAAGTTGTAAAAGAAATTGCTGAGCCAAAGAGAAAGAGGGTCTTCCTTTCTGTTTCCAAGGGCAGTTCCTCTCCCCCATCCCAAAAAAAACCTTGTCTCTCATACATCAGCAAGTTTTACCAACACCACAGCTATTGGAGCTGCTGTTTGCTTTAAACTGGGCTTCATAAGCAGACTGGGTTGACTATGTCATCCCAGTGCATCCTGGATGGATCCCACAGCACCCCGCACTGTGGAACCAGTCTAAGTGAGTAAATCCAGCTAGAACCAGCTCTGGCTCCTGAATGATTGCAAAATATCTCCTCACCTGCAAACTGACAAAACATGAGTTTGAGCAGATGCTCAGTCAGATCCCTGAAATTTCTGAGTAAATGCTTTTCTTGTCTGTGATATTCCTTCAGAAGCAGTCAAATAAATGTTCAAGGGTGAGAGCTAAACTCCATTCTCTTCTCAGGTTCCGCCTGACACTTGTTCTGAATTGGATCTTATGTGTTATACACAATAGGGGCAGGAAAAAAAAAAAGGAATCCATCAGCAGAAAAATCTTTCTTGGGACTAAATTCTGCTTTTTTTCCTTTTTTTTTTTGTCTGTAAGTGAAGCCATTCACTTCTGTGAAACACTGACAATAGTCATTTTGCACCAGTTCATGAGCAGATTGAAATCCTCATGAACTGCAGAAGAATATGAAAAGAAATTTTACTTACCAGCATGTTCAATGACGGATGTCTGACATTAACATAGAGCTCTGTTTCGTACTTAAACCATAGTGTGAACTGAATGCAGCTACGTCACAACCACCAAGTTTAGGTAACCCATCCTGTGTTCCTCAGCAGAAGACTGAGCAAGTGGAAGCTTAGCAGCTACCACAAAAGATGGGCTTGAAACAGGTGTGAGTGGTTGACAAGCCATGGCCTATGAAATGCAAGGGGTCATGCTAGATAATCAGAAAGGACTCTCTAGCATGGAAATGTATCCATTTATGGTAACATTGCTCTTAGATTAGCCACAAGCCCCATCAGGTCATACAATATGCTGGATAAACTTGACAAGTAATCAGAATATATGATTATTGGATAAGATTCAGAGTTGTTAGAAATTAAATAAGGATGTTCATACACTGTAATTGAAGACTTGGCTTTATGACACCAGATAATTAAAGCATTATCCATTTATCCTTTATGACCAGTATATTACAGTTTATTTTTCAAATGCTTCAAGCTATTAAATATGATGAGGAATTAATAATAGAAAAAGAAATAAAGCAGTAAGATAATTCTACCGTGCCAAGTCTCATATATGTAATTGATGTTCATTTCATTGCCAGGGGCCAAACGTTGCTTGTTTCACCGACATGAAGAGCCCCATTGATTATAGTGCAAGTACATCAACAAAGTAGGGTCCAGCCTCCATTATGCTGATTATGTGGTATCCCAAGCTTGGACAATATTGTATACTAATTTTAATGGCAGATAAATTCTCAGGGACTGAAAAATATTAATGTGACCCTGTTACTTTATAGAACTGAAAAATTAAACATCGTCCATTATTTTGAGTGCAGGGACTTTAAAGCAACAGCCATTACTAGAAATCTTTACAAACATTTCTTAAAGAGTTTGTTAAAAACACTTGGAACATAAAGTATTCACAGAAAACTCTCATTTTTCTTTGGCTGAAGAGAAGCCTTGTAAAGTAAGACCACTCCTGGAAGCTTTTAAATGGTACTAAAGATGGTAACCAGAGTCCTTTTTGGAGAGAAGAATAAAGGTCTGGAGTTGTTGCTGTTGTTTTTCTTAAAATCTGATCCAGTTTCCTCAAAGATAAAACAAGACAAACTACATAAAAGCAGGAAAATAAGAAAAGATCGATGCTGCATCTATTTCAGATAATGGTTCTTTCTTGTGGTTTACTTTTTTTTCATAAGTTTGAGCACAGCACTCAGTTTTACAGGCCAATCTGAGACGTGGCAGAATTGTTGCAGTATCAGACTCGATGAAGTGTTGCTTGTCCAGGCTCAGAGTGATGGTCCTGGCTGGCAGATTCAGGCTTAAAAACAAAAATAGAGGGAATAAGCAGAGGAGAGGAAACAACACATGAGCAAGAAGGTGACAAGGGGAAATTCAAATCCTGTGTTCTGGATGATATATGTTAAGAGAAGTTTAACGTCTGTGAACACAGCGTATAAGGCTCAAACAGAGCATCCTGGTGAATACCAAGGCTATGTGATCCCCACTGCCGAACAGAAATTCCCCAAGGGAACATATTAACTCTGTACTGAAAAGGAGAACTGAAATCCAATCAACTGTCCAGGGTCACTCCGCAGAGCCATCCTTCTTCTCTAAATTAAGTGAAGAGTATGAGTTTACTCCATCCATCTGTAACTTGCAATACCCTGTATTTCAAATCATGTGTCCCAGATCAGTGGAAAGCTAGCCTGAAGGACGATCCATGTATCTTATGGAACCATTCTAAAAATTTAATAATTACCTTTTCCTAAGGGTGTTCTCTGAAGCTGCAAATAGCAGTGACTGAAAGAAGCTGTAAAGTGTTCAGACTTGCAGGCACCTTCCAGAAATATCACAGGCCATGCTTTTAGGTCTGATTAAGAAAAAATCTTTTTGAGCTTATTTCCTGATTTTCATAGTAGAATCCAAATCCACTATTCAAATAGGCAGCCTTATACTTGAAAAGGGATGCAGAAAAGCAGGGTCTTAGACACGTCCTGCAGGTAGGCAAACTGAGGAAAACTTAATTTTCAGTGCTGGTTTTTTATTCCTTGACACCTAAACTATCTGACTAAAATCAACCTGATTTCAGAAATTCTGAGTTCTCACCATTATCTGTACATTTCAGTGGTAGCTTTCCAAGATGAAGATCTGATTTAAAAAAGAAAAATCGAAGCCTAATTCTGTAGTATCTGTACATGGTGTGGCTGCTCTCAATGTCAGGAACAGGGCTCAGCCAGCTCTTTAATAGCCAGAGTTTTGCACTGCTAGTCAAAGATTCATATTTATGCCAAACTCCATAACCATATCCCCAGAATGCTTGGTGGTATGCTGAGTTAGAATGGAAATATATGCTTTTCCTGCTGAGTACAGAAGTAAATCAAAAAGAAGCAATAAAATGAAAGCTTTATTGCTGTCTAGCAAAGCTATTTCGTATTAAGAATTTAGTATATAAAGCTGTAGTCATGTTGTGCAAAATGTTTGGTATACTTTGATAAGAAGTCAGTGGTAATGGCTTTCTTAAACAATTTAATTTATTTTATACCGATTGCAAGACCTAACAAAACCACAGATTCTTGGCTTTACATGCATAAAAGAAAACATAATGAAAAGATGCAAAAGACCCTGTGAGTTTGCCAGTATCCGAGCATGCACAAAGAATCCAGCAACAGCAAAGAGTCTGAGCAGAATGAGGGGAAGGATGAGTAGCTATAAGCAAGCAGAGTATAGATACCAACAACATTGAAACTTGGTTAAACTTTATATGTGCACAGGGGCAACTGCCATCTGCAGCACTCCTTCAAGACATTTAAGAGAGAGTTTTGCCTTGCTGATGAGTTATACTCTTTCTATCATGATAAACAACAAGCTAATGAACTTATTGCGATGTTGTCTATCTGATCTATCTGATCAGATGAGTCTATATCTGATCTCCCCACCTTTTCCAAAGACAATAAACCTCCAGTGTCAGCCGAAGAGCCCAAAGTTTGCCATCTCAGTAGTTACTTTTATTACGTTGTCACCAGACAATAACAACTAAGAGCCAAAGCAGGAAGGAATTCTTGCCTCAGAGGCTCATATCCCAAGGGCTCACTTTTGCAAAAATTCATGTAAAAATAATTCTTTGAATTTTTTTTTAAAATAGCACCATTGGCTTGCATGAGCAGAACCTGATGTCAGGTGTTTGGGAAAGGTTTTCCACCTCAAATCTCACTCTCTCCCTCCAGCAGATAACAAGTTTGACACTGCCACACACACAGAGGTTGCTTTATCCAACTGCAGATCCAAGGGTGCAGGTGACTTGTCACCTAAACCACAGCTATAGCAGGTCTGGTTCACTTGCTATTTATACAGTCATAAATCAGGAGTAACAGCACAGAAGCGCTGATGAACACAGGAGGGAGTGGGATCACACCCTAATTTAGCATCAGTCTATGGTGATCAGGATTCCTTCAGGACTTTCCATTTTATTTGTTATATTTGTCATTTTGGCATCAGAAAACACAAGAGCAGAGAATAATCTGAAGTAGCAGGGGACTTTTGTCGTCATGATTTGAGGGATATAGCATTTAGAAAAGCACCCTTATTCCTTAGGGTCATAAACACAACACCCAGAGCAGTTTAGGAACCTGAAACACCCTGTTGTAATCTGTCCTTCACTCTGACAGAGCGCAGCCACTCAGATCTTCACACCTGCCTAGCAGTAAATGCCTCAGGCCCCTCATCATCCTGTGGACTAAACTACCTAAGTTCTGATGTCATGATGTTTTCAGAGATTTAACTCAAGTCTATACTCCAGACAACAGCCTTGCCTCACTTTCCTACAGGCCCAGTCTCCCAGTTACCTTCAAAGTAGTCCTACCTTTTGGAAATATGTACCACAGAAAGCCTATTCCATTTTCCCTAATAGCTTAGAGCCCTGAACTATAGCAACGAGAGTCTTGTAAACAAGTCTTTGCTACACCCAGGTTAGAACAAAACATTGGACCCAAAGGGGTCTCTTATCACTAGTCTATTAAGCATTCCCAGGCAAGGATTTCTAAAGCTCTGCTGAAGCTATTACACTTCACCAGAAAATTATTCTCTGGGCCAGAGAGGAAGGAAAAGTAAATGGCTGGGAAAGGATGATTCAAGACCATGCTCCAAGGGGTAATGAATTCTTTACGAGAAATAAAATAGCTTCAGCAAGCAAGATTTGTCATGAGAGCCTCAGTAGCATTCCTTCACCAACAGCAGCAAGACCGAGGGTTGAGTTTCTGCACACAGTTTCAAACCTGAGTCTCTTAAAACCCATCAGGCCTGTACCGCCAAACACTTATCTGTCCACCCTCCAAAGATCTTGGGTTGTTTGTTCCCAGTTGCTTTAGATGCAAAGATTAATCCAATAACAACTACTAAATCAGGCTACAGAAGACTGCGGAGAAGAGAAACAAAGGGGACAGCTGATCAGAAAGCCCAAAGGGGTCATAGCTGGGTGGTTCTGGATACCCTCAATGGGACTGTGGATGTCTTGGGATGTTAAAGACCAATTTGTAGCTGCAGGAGCTTTGAGGTTTTCAACAATGCCAAATCATGTAATTTAGGTACTCAAAGTGGCTTTTAAGCTTCTAACACCATTTATGATTCTAACCTGAAGAAATTTCTCCTGAGATCCTGTAGCTCCTGCACCTCCAAAGCTTTTTCCTTTATTTCCCAACCAGAAATGACCTGTTAGAATGAATGGACCAAAGATCTGACACTACTGACCCATTCCAAATGAAAACCACTTTATGAATTCAGAATATGCTTATTCAGATGACTTATTGGACTATACCTAGACCTCATTTGATTGTTAAATACTAACGAAAATCATTGCAGCACTCATTTAAAAACAGAATTTTTATAGCAGTTAAAGACTTGGGGACTAAATGGGTTGATCTTTTCTCCAACAGTTCAGCTACCAGTTCAACAGAGATAAGTGAGCCAATGGCTACCCCTTAGCACAACAGATGGGGACATGGCTCTGTGTGTCAGAACATCCAAGCTCTGCTTCTCTCTCCTTAAGCAGAAGCTTCTCCAGAAATTGTTAAATCTGTGTGCAAAGCTGCCAAAGAGCTTCCACTCTCTCTTCCTCTCTTTCTTTCTCCCACAGGTGTGGGATTAGCAGCATAGCTGCGCAGTGACTTCTACTTCTACCCTCCACGGAGAAAAATCTTTTAAAATGCTGTATCTCTGTTCCTTCCCTTTTGGGGAAGAAGTCATATCTGCTGCATAGCCTGATGTCTCCTTGCCTACACACCCGCCTCTAAAAGAAAGGGCAACAGGTGTAGGCCTAATTAATTGGCTGAAAACATTCCTATTTCTCTCTAAAGAAAATGTAAACAGCAAAACTACTTTAAATAGAACTTCAGAGCAGAAATCCTTCAAGTTCACTGTAGAGGTATTTAAACCACAATCCAGCAAGGCCTGGGAGGGAGAGCAAATCCCAGACATAGGCATGGGCCAACAGGCCTCTAAGGACTCCAGGCGGTAATCACCCACTGCACAGGAATCTATAATGGCTGAGTACAGTTCATGCCTACAAGAGTTGTCCATTTCCCCTTAATGAAGGGTCTGAGCTCTAAGCAGCAAGTTAGGATGCAGTAGGCAACAGAGAGATTAAGGTCTTGCTCCAAAGAAAAGACCTGAGGAAGTGTCAGAATTAAAATAAGCAACTTAGGCCTTACTGCCCTGCTACGAAATACCTGCACTTCAGGGACTGCCCCAAACACCACTCTGAGGTGCTCAGACTTCTAGCATGGGCTACAGAGGGAGTTAGGCACTACCAGAAGGAAGCACAATCCTTATACATTGAGCAGAGAGCCAACTCAGTGCGCATAAGAGACAACACTAGCTACAAGGTGCATCAGGTCTCGTTCTCAAGCATTCCCATGCTTCAGCCCCAACAAAGCTGGCAGTAGGTGCCTAGCACTTGCTCATGGAAATAGTTATTTTTCCTAAGACCCTACCATCAGTGGTGGTGCAGGTGGTCACTATTTTACTACAAGCCATCATGTAGGATCACTTGCCCAGCTAGCAGGAGACCAGGGTTTATTTCCTGGTTCCTCTGCCTCCTCTGAAGAAGCTCCTCTTCTTTGCATGGCAGATACAAAAATGATTCATTAGGCCACTCAGAGAGAGCAAGAGACAACATGTGTTTAGCACAGCCAGAGCTGTTATTTTCTGGAGGGAACCTGGCTTCAGATCCTTGCTCTAAGGACAGTGCATTAAACAATCACTGGATAAAATATGAGAACAGCCTCTGTAGCAGGGACTGGAATCAAGAAATCCCCATTCCTGTTAAGCACCTCCAACCATTAAAATTCACGTTGTCCTAGTTCTTGTACCTTGGCCTTGGCCAGATTCATCATCTGTTCCCTGTAACTGTTGTTTAGGCACTGTCCTCACTCGAAGATTTGAATTCCCTCTGGGAGTTACCCTGCCAGATAAAAGTGCTCTGACTTCCCTGCTAGCAAACAAAAGCAGGAGTGATGTTAACCCCACTATATGACCCTCTATGTTCTGTGAGAGGCAATTTCTGAGAAGGTACTTTTTGGGTGAAGTCCTCCAGCTAACACTGAGAAATAAGAAAACCGTTTATGGCTTCCCATGGCACTAAGATGGGAAATAAGCAATGAACTCTTCAGCTCTGACAAGACCAAGACATTCCTGGACAAGGGTTGTCCTCTAACTTTTAAATGGATGGTTGGATGGATGGATGGATAGATAGATAGATAGATAGATAGACTGATCAATCAATCATAAGGATGGAGCCTACCAAATTAGGCAGCAGCTGAAGTTTTGAGGATGACCTTTTCAGATGAAGGCTTTCCAGCTCCATCCAACTGCATGGCATTGGGGTAGCTCAGTTGTCTAGTATGACACCAGGAGTTTGGGAGAGGAAAAAAAGCTAAAAAACATCATACTCCAGACAAGTCGCCTGACAACTGGACCAAACTTCCTCCTCTGGGGCAGATCCAAACCCATAATCTTCTGGGTCACAGCCTGAACTATAGTTCTCTGGTTTCCATGCACAAATAGAAGATGTTGGAGGGAGGAAGCAACCTTCAGTGGGCTGGATTTTTTTTGGCTTTACAATAGTCCTGCCAATAAATAACTCACTGGCCACTCTGTTGACAAACTGCAGCTCCCCAGGCATTCTTGGAACCATTACGGTGACAAATTCGGTAGAGTCTTCAATTCACTTCAAAAAAAAAAAAAAACATTTATTTTGCCCCGGTTCATTCTGTCATCAGAAGACAATAACAAATGCTGCAGTCCACAGCCTGCCTTTAGGCTAAACAGCAAAAAAAGCAGCTGTCCTGGTTTTAGAGACAATGATTTGCTGTTCTAATTCTTTATTTTATCTCCTCCTCTTTATTAATCTGTAGCAAAGTAGGGGACATCTCTTCTGTCTTCTATATCTATGCAGAAAAAGAGGGTGAGTTGAGGAGGCAACGCATCTCACCTTGCTCCTTAAAACCAAAACAGCTTCCGTTTCTTCCTAAAACAAAGTAGGGGCTACATCTTCCCATTAGGGCACTATCGCTGCTGTTAGCATTGGTGCTTTTCTTCAAAGTCACCTTGCCCACCTCTTTAGAGAAATCTTCCAGACTCCTCTCTGCTCTCCCTGTTTCTAACCTCAAGCTACAAGGAACTAGCTGAGTTTAAGAACAACAGCTGGTTAATTTTTTTCCGTGTGGCCCTTAGCAGTTCATGTGAAGTTGAGTTCCCACTGTTAAAAGAGCCTTAATTGCCAGCCTACATTGGCAATCTCATTGTGGTCCCACCACAGCAGGTACTGGACTAATTACTACAGACCTTCACATAGGATTTGAGTCAGTTTACGGTTTTTTAAAGCATTTTTGTGTTGCTGCAAATCTTCGAATTACAAATAAGAAAAGCACAATTCCACCCTCTACATTCAGTCTGAAATTTCTGATTTACCTACAGATTATTTCACCAAAGGCCAAATTCCATGCTGGGGGAGCCTGTTTCTCTTTCCACTTTTCTTGCATAAATCCCAGATCATACAAATTGTCTTTATGCTAGAGACTGGCATCAGTCCCATTTTCTCCAAGTTTGTGCAAAATTGAAAGAAGGGTTTGGCCTACGGGAGCTCCCATGCAGCACTGCATGAGCATATGCTTTGAGGGATGGTCTGAAAACATATTTTCAGTGACAACCCTGCCAGAACTTTTGGTAGATAACGCTAGAAAGGTTCAGTTCTCTTTTCAACCCAAACCCAATGCATCTTGAAAGAGACCACACAGTCCTCTGAAAACATCACCTAGCTTGTTGTTATTCTTAGAGATGCATATTTAAAATCTCAAGGCATGCAAGAGCGCTTTAGGCCGTCTGTTGTTATTTTTCCATTTTTCAAATTTTCCATTATCACTTCCCACATAGTTTACCTGTAAAATGTGTAAGGTGCTGAGTTCCTTGTTTGCAGTCATTAAGAAATCAAAAGCCACCATGAAAAGGGTTAGCTGGGCTACCAGCAAAACGCAGGAGATTGGTCCTGGTAGTACATTCTCTGGTATGAACAGCACTTCTTTCTTGCTCACATGGATGCTAGAAAGTCCAGTAGAGGTAAGACCAACTTTCTCACAAACTTGTATTTAACAGGACCAATTTCAATTAAAAACAATGATGTTGCATAGGTAGAACTCGGAGAAGAAGTAAAAAATCATCTTTTCCTTTTATTAAGCATCGATTGTTAACAACTGAGACCAAGGCCCTTGCAGTTCCTGCCCCTTGTTGCCTGTGGACCCTGCATCACTCCAGATACACATTTGTTTCAACACGGCCATTCAGGCTGGAGGATCTACTTCTGTTCATGCTGTAAGAATTATTGCAGAAAGGCAAAGCCACACTTGTGTCTGGGACTAGTTGTGAAATAAGTCTTCAGCTCCCTCATCGAAGAATTCAACATTTCAGCTGTATTTTTCATTTCTGCTGGTTCTGAGGGATTTCCACTGGGAAAAAAAAACACCCATATTTCAATGTATTTATTTTTTAAGGATCCTCCATATAGGAACAACTTAAAGGATCTTTAAAATTTTCCACTACTATGAGTAAAAGAAGATTGAGCCAAGGGAAGCAGGAGTTGGAGCAGGAAGGTATAAGCCATCCTCACAGCAGCTGCTCTGAGACAGAAACAAAAAGGAAGGCTCTTGTGGCATTTGAGAGAGTGTGGGGCCAGCCAGTCTCCACGGGTCATTATCCTACCACTTTATCACCATTGCATTTAATGGGTTAAGTCTGAATCCCTGGAGGAATCTGAACTATGTAGCTTAGGCTTCCATGGTGAAGAATCAGGAAAAGTTTTTTAAAAAAATAAAAACCATATTCAAATAGAAAACTAGCACCCAGTTGCAAAAAATGCCTTTTAGTTCATTGCCATAAAAGAATTGATGCAAAATACCTAGATAGATGCTGAAATGCCAGATTCATCTCATCTGCTACTGTCATTGGGCTAATTATAGTGGTTTCTGAACGTCTGTAGTTAAGCAAGTGACAGGGTTTCCATTATAAACCTAATTTTTAGAACTCATCAGTGAAAAAAGCCCTGCTTTCGGCTAAAACTTACAAGTTTAAAAAAAGTACATGATTTTGTAGACATGGAAAGCTGATTTTATGGTAAGGGAAGAAAAAATAATGTAGCTAATCATTTTGATTTCACTATTTAAAAAATAATAGTTACAAAATGTTTCCTGCACTGGATTCGCATCTAATATATTTGTTATATATTTTGCTACATAACCTGAACATGCACATTTCAGTAAAAGGGACTGAATACATTTTTAAACGTTTGAATATAATAGCTGAGGGAAAAAAAAAAACCAAACAACACACAATTCATTCTCGTAGAAATAAAGAGATCATATTTCAAAAAAATGTTTACATTTACCCAATGGACCTCTAAGGCATCCTCTATTATTTTTCAGATTTCGCATTTGGACCATTTGAAAACATCTCCCTAAGTGTTATTCCCAGCATATTTACAAGTATTTTTCACAAGGCAATGTAATACTAACATGATAAATAGCCCTATCTGGCTGTGCCTTCCAATATTGGTATAATTTTGCTGAAGTCAAAAAGCGCCAGTCTAAAACACCATTATCTAAACATACGCTGATGGCAGAGCCTTCTCAACAGCAAGGCCCAGGCTGAGAGAAATACAGTGAAGCACAAACCCACTGCTTATAAAACGAGACTTTTCTGCCCAGTGCTGCCTACTGGATTTAGCCCGCTTTTCCTGTGTCATGAGGAAGCAACAGGCAACGTGTTTAGGCTCATCTTTTACTGATCCCTTGTCTGTTCCATCCAGAGCTGGAATTCAGTTATCGTGGTGATGGGCACTAAATCAATGCTTGTAATCATTTCTGCAAGGTATCAGGCACTAATGTATTTCTGACTAGCAATTCAAGAAAACAGCTCAGGACTACTTTTTAGTAAGATTGTATCTTTGAAGGAACTGGACTGTAAAGTGAAATTTTCCTGGTCCACAACTTCTGGCTGCCCTAAAAATACAAGCGGTAAATACAGATATTTTACTCACTGTTCTTTTGTTGTACTTCATACTAAATTTTTCATTTTCTGTGGAAAAACGCAAAGTGACTCCTCCAAAGAACACTCATTTGCTGACTATCAGTCAGTCTGTTTCTGAAATTCTGACACCTACTAATCCCAGCAATGACATGACCTCAAAGCATTCCTCTAGCAGCCTCCTCCAAATGAGCTGGTGCTCCTTGCAAAGAGAGCAACATTCTTAAAAAACGTTACTAAAGGTCTCTGTAAGCTAAAATAACATTTTAAGTATTAGGGATTCATCTGAATACAAATGTACATTTGATTTTAAAGTATTATCTGTATGTTTATGAGAAGTGTTTTATGAAGGAAGATACACTGAGCCTGGTGAGACTTCAATGAGTTTATTCTATACATCTCAACAAATCTATTGCTATCAGTTCTTAAGGTACAATGTGGTGCTTATTTTATTTAAATAACTGCATGAAGATAAAACAAGACAAAAATAAGGGACTGGACTAACAGCTTATTCATCACAAAATTAAATATTCTGAAAATCGGGGTTTATTTTTAATTGCAACACCAGCCCAGTATATGATTATGAGTGTTATTTGTGCATTAAATTATTTAATAATTATGCAAAAAGCCCTGAAATTATGCAAGTTCAAAGCTATTTTTCTTTAATCTTTGTCCATTATGTAAAGTAAGAAAAATTCTGGTCATTGTGTATTTTGTTATATTCCCTGAAGACTGGAGGTTCTCTTTTTCATGCTAATATTTAAGTACAAAGCATTACAGATGTTATACATAAACAGTCTACATTCATGTAGTAAGTCGGGTACTTGCCTCTTCTTGGTGTCCAGTTGCCACTGCTTATTCCTTTCTTTTTTTTTTTTTTATGTGAGTTTTGTAAGGATCTGCTCTCCATTATAAGCTGAAGAACTAAATCCTGAGTGACAGGTGTCTGTCCCACGCTGGAGCAGACTGTGATGTGACAGAAACCTTTCTGCTTTTTTAAGAAAAATTCTGTTTTGTTTGAAATATCCCCCATTCAACAAGCTCTGTCTGCATCTTCCCAGATTCTTTGTGTCTTGCCAGGAATAGGGATGCTCTGGCCAAAAGCAGATCCATCTACCAGGTCTGCAGAGCAAATAGGGACTCTAGAGGTCCTCTAGCTGGTCAAAGGTCCAAGCAGTCTCCTCAAGCTCACTGCACAAGTGCAGCTCAGGAAGATTTCTGTTCAGACAGATATAAAGTTTTGGGGTTTGGTGCAATTCATCCCCAAGCCAAGTTAAAACAAAAAACACGTGGATGAAGGTGGTGATTGTATTCTTGGCTGGTAGCTAACAGCAGGAACACACTATACCTCTCTGAGACAGTTCATTGCTGTCATCCTTGCTTTTGGTAGTGATAACATGCTACTGTCCTATCTCACAAACAGAGTAGTAAGGGTGTTGTATAGGATGTGCTGGAGAGAGGGGTCGGAGTTACAACCTAACACAGCAGGTTAAAGATTTCCCCACAGGACACTCTTGGGCTGCAATATATCATTTTCTATAATCCTGAGCTTTCTATGGGGAAATTCCAATTATGTTTCACAAAATTCATTTTGACAAGGTAAAATAATCCAGTTAAACCGCGAATTGAAATACTTCCATTTAACTCAATTTCCTTCTTGAGATCTTTGTATTATAAAATAAATCCACGAGCAACATTCAAGTAAGAATTAAAAGATATTTGTTTTGTTAAAACAGAATCTCTCAAGTAATCCAGTATGAAAGATATACAAAATTTCCACTCCAATAGAAATTTCAGAGTATGCTAGTTTTACACCAGTTTGTAACAAGTTTTGAAACTGCACCCTTTCCCACAGTATAGGAATTTCCATTTCAGCTCAGATCTACAATGTCTTCCTTGAAATAAATAATACACACACACATACCTTTCAGACAACTAATGAACATGGCTGGAAGATCAAAATGAATGAATTCGTTCAAAACTCCAACAAATCTCCACTGTGCTAGCTGCATTACAAACACAGGGGAAGCAACCATCCCTGTCCCTGAGGAGCCACCTGCCAGTTTAAGAAAAGACACATCAGCAGAGTAAATCTGGCCGGAAGGGACTATGTGGTGATGGTGGCCCAGACAATAAAAGCATGCAACTGAGTAGCTTGGTTGCTCCAAATACTGAGAGTAAGAGAAGGGTAACAAGGAAAATCAGACTACGGATTAACAAAAATTTGCAAGCTATGAAAAGGAAGTCTTCGATATAAAAAATTACTCTTCCCGTTTGGGCCAGGAGAGTTTGAACATTTTGGAAATATTAAGTGCGGAGGCAAAGAAGCTGGGATGGGGCACTGGAAAGTGGAAAACGGGGAAAAATACATTGAAGGGAGGTAGAGCAAAGGAGGCAGGGAAGTGACCAGGAAACAGCAGGATACTCACACAGCCTGCAAAACATCAGCCTGATCTCACAGCCCTTCTTTAATGCCGGAACAGAATTGTGTGCATTGGGAGACATTCACAGCAAGCGAGCTATCCAACAGTGAGCATTTAATTAGCACCTGTGCTATGTGTCTGTCCGGAAAGACTTCCCTTCCCATCTACACGAGCTGCCCAAAGTCAGAGCGTGTGTAAGCCTACCCCATATATTCTCCCAAACCTGCCGTTCCCTGAACTGTGTCTGAGATCTGGCTGGGGAAGTGCTGGTTGGTGCCACCCAAGACATCCAGGGAGCACACAAACAGTTGAACAGCATGGGTGGTAGTGCACCAATACCCAACCCCATGGCATGGTCCTGTTATATTTGCTAGGATGGTCACAGGCAATGAGACACTGTTTAGTCCTGAAATGAAGCAGGTCTCAACAGATTAACAAGACTCAAGTAGCAACAACTGGATCAGGGATTCCACAACAAGACACAGCCCTGCCCTAAATGAGCCATAGGGCCGAAGGGTCCTATCTCTAGGAACCTTTCTGTTGCTTGTCATTTCAAATCATTTGACAATGATATAACCGAAGATGAACATATAGCCAAATATACTGAAGCTAAATCTGACTAGAGGATCTTTCTCCTGGGGGCCATTTTAGAGACATAAAAGGGTTCCTCTTTCCTCTTCAGTGGTGATTACGTTCTTACTTACCAAATACATTAATTAGAAACCACAAATTTTGACTCGTTTTAATTTACTTGACTTTGACTAACAGATAGGACACAAGATGGGTGACGCCAATTCCAGCATATGAATATTTGCCACCTGGATCCACTCCATTTCTGATTTAAGTAGAGTTTTCTGTGACAAGAAATGGAGCTGCAACTTCTGTATTTTTGACTCCATAACCATGGAAACCAGCACTAATTATATGTATCACTAAGTTTTAAATGTATTCAAATTTAACACATTACTCTGAAAATATTGAGGTTGGTTTTCTTTTTCTCTCTCACCTTAATATGTTGCAGTTTGCCTTCTGGCTTATTTGGCTTATAAGCAGTTCCACTCATAAAAAGATAAAAGTATGTAGGTGAAAATTACATTCATTTTCTTTTATGTAACCAAGAGGCAGAGTCATGTAAATGTTTGATCACACACTTCCCACCACTGCTGTAATCGAATGTGAGGGGTTACATTTCGTCTTAAGGAGGTGCCATTCCCAAAAGTGAGAGAGAAAGCGGAGAAGTCCTGTCACTGACATTACGAAAGATCAACATCTCTGTGGAGCACCAAAGTGATGGCTTATGGAAACAGGAATATGTAGGAAAGGAAAGAAGAAGGAATGAACTCTATGCATTTATCATTCTTCCTATTGCTGTACCATAATGCCTACAGTTACATGCCAGAGGAAAAGCTGAGCTAAACCTCCGGGTAAAACTGTGTTCCCAAGACTTGCAACTGACCTTTTGGTTTGGTGAACTGCTAAATCCCTAACCATGTTTGTACTGTTTTGTCAAATTCCATGACTAATGCCTGAAGGATCCTGAACATGCACATTCATCATTTAATCCACTAAAATCAGAGACATATTTGACCACTTCAGTTTTTTTTTCCCCAGCTGAAAAGGCATCTGCCATAGACAAAATGTGATGTGGAAGCACCAGAACAGTGAAAGGCTAGGGCTGTTGGACCAAAAGCCTTTCAGCTATAATCCCTTTGTTTCACATACCAACAGCTGAGCATGGAAAGGTAACACCAGTGCAAGAAATCCCAGGTGGATGGCAAGAAGTAAGGCTTGGACCAGAGCTTCTGGGTATGACTGCACAAGTAAGCTGAGCAGTGTCTGGGACTAATCCCAGGAACCAGGACTCAATCATAGTGGTGTTAAATTGTGAGGCATGTCCTCAGGATGGTTCTGGCCAGAGCCAGCTAACGCTCTTCCAAACAACTCCCAGGCACAGCTCAGGAGCTAACACAGATCCAGGACCTTTCCCAATGCACAGTGGCTACTCTGTTTTGGAGACCAAAGGCATTTAATAGCATGGACACAGGCATTAGTACCAAAAAAATGACCCAAGCATGATTTTTTAGTATGAAAGTGGCTTCTGAGGCAGAAGGTTTAATCTGAAGCCCATGTGCTCGATCATGCAGAGCAACAGATTCAGTTCTCCAAGACGTCTGGCTGCTGGTCTCCATCTATGTTTCACAAAACTTTCTCACATTGATATTGATCAAAACTGAACTGAAGGGACTTCACAGGAGCCTGAGAAGGCTACTTCATCCTCCAGGGCTGTATGTTCCCTGACTCTGACCAATTTAGTGTTCATTTCCTTGCTCAGGGAAAAATCTACCCATCCCTGGAGTCAACCAGGGACAGGGGACACTCACACTTGTTTGGGTATTTAAAGAGAGGTAATTAATCTTCCTAGGCTCCTTACCTAGTCAATGAAGGTAGGTGATTCAAATGAATTGTTGAAATTCAGCTGCAGCAGAGGGCAATTCCGGGCCTTCAATATAAAAAGAGGCAGGGCAAAGCAAGCCTCCTAACATGGGCTAACTTCAGGTGCCTCCCACCACACTTGAATTCCTCAGAACATTTTAAGATAGAGTTAATCTTTGATCATTTGTTAACCTAAATTATAATTAAACTTCAAGAAGAAACTGCTCCTTTAGAATGTCACCTCTAGTAGATAAGAGAGAGAAAAAAGAATATAATCTTTAACAAGTAAAAGCCAAGCAAGTGTCTTCAGTTAAATGGCCACAGGCAAATCGGCTTTAACAAAATCTGATCTCCATAAAGGGTTTGCTTCGCTGTTTAATAACACCCATGAAATCCAAGAAGAAAGAAATACCTGAGACTGTCAACTAGAAAGAAAAAAAAACAAGGCAATACTGAAAGGGTTGCCTAATTTTATCTTGCCCTGTTTCAGTGAAGTGACTTCAGATAGGGCTGTGGTTTTCTGCCTGGTCTTGTTGTGCCAACATTGTAAATCAAAGGTCATTTTTATCCAACAACAAAGTACCAAATTGATCACTTCTCATTTCAGGAAAATAACAAATTTGAGAAGCAGAAGTAGATCCCCCAGAACTGAAGACACTAGCTAAAATATACGCCTTTTCCTTCTTATGCTATTGATTTGCTGACTGGCATTGGGATGCAACATTTATCCTTGGTTTACTTACATTTAACAGTAGCTTCCAAGATACTAAAAAGTAGGCACTATAATGCATCCCCTGAATGCTATGGGAGCAATTTAGTAACCTCTGGGAAAGATGTATTAGGACTACATAACCCTTCTTATTTATATTGTAATAGTCCCTACTGCTAGCGGAAATTTTGGAGACAAGCTGGTTCAGTCCATGTGCCAGGCTGGGCCAGGGACGATTTGTCCTTGGTGAGAGTCAGGGCACTGCACTGGCATGTGAATGGGCTAATTAATTCCTGAAAATACAAGCTGCCCTAATTAAAAAGCTGTAAAGACACAACACATTTTGAAATAACCTGAGTTCCGCACAGGGTAGCAGTAGTTGACATCACTGAATTTCCTCCCCAATTTGAGGGGCCAAATGAAGTGAATGGCCTGATGGTTTCCACTCAGCAGCCATAGAATCTAATTTACTCTCAGTACGTGGCTCCCTGCAAAATCAATTAGATTCAAATTCCTCAACTTAAGAAAGAAACAACTGGGAAGTAGAATACACGTCTATACCATTACAGTTGGTGTGAGGAGGAGAAACAAGGAATGACTACCCACTGTTTCTTACTGTACAAAATTTAGAATCAACTAATGAAGTTACCAGGTGATAAGCTGAGAATAAATGAAAAGAAGTTGTCCGCCCCCGAGAAATACACACAGCAATAATTAAATTATACAACTCATGGGCGTAGGATACGGTGGTTTATAATCAAGTTCAAATAGGGATGAGACAAATTCAGAGAGAATCCACCAAACACAGATGACCCAGAGGCAGGATCTCCTTGAATACAGCTGCTTTACTTATATACTTGCTCTAAGCATATGTTACCAGCCAATGACCAAGATAAGAGGCAGGACTTGTACCTGTGTAGTTGTGCTTATGGTTCTCTTAGTTTGTCTTGGTTACGTCCTCAGGGCTTAAGAATGAGAACTGATTGTATTTACTACTGTCACCAAGGGGATTGCAAGGCAATTTTGAAGATGCCTTCCCCTCAGCCAGTGGATCAAGGGCCTGATTATGCAAACCTATCGTAAAATACTCCCAGACGACCACACACCCTCGGCAAGTCCACTGCAAATGCTGTTATGTCATATCACCATGCCAAAGCTTGCTTATTGCACTTAAGCACAAAAAAATCCTTGCTATGTTTATTAAAGATTTTGCTATGTTTATTAAAGATTTTCTTCCATATTCTTAGACCACTGAAGTCCTAAACTCAACCCCTTACAATTCTTCAAAAGATAAAGGAGGAGGAGGGGGAGGGGCAGGGGAATGGAGTTTGCCTCCTCTTTACTTAATCAAGAAGGCCATCTCTTTAACAACCAAGAAGTAACAAGCTGGTATGTACACAAAGTCACTGCTGTATTGTTGCTGGAAAATACCACTGATCTTTCATGAACTCTTCTAAGGTCCAGGATTTTCCAAATCCTTTCAGCTTTTTCGATTTTTAACAATTTAAATGCTTTGCGTTCAGCTATACTTTTACAGCGAAATTACTCAAATGATAGATTTAGTCAGACTAAATGATAACGGTCTCTGAAGCTGAGGTTGCTGAGAAGGCTTTAATTCAGAAGGGTTTACCTTCTGAATTCCAGTTCTACTATTTCCTATTCACTACAGGATGAACTGGCTGCCCAGCCTCACTGATATTAACCCAACTTTTGAACTCACTCCTAATTATCTCAAGGATATCTGACAGCCAACTGAGTGCAAAACTCATTGGTATTTCATCCTATTACAGGAGAAAGAAACGGGCCCATTGAACTGGCTTCTTTGTCTAAGCACAGCACTATTGCATCTGTGTAAATTCCTATTTCCATCACCACAAAGCAAACATTGTTTTTGCAGCAATAGGGTAGCAGTTGTATTCTGCAGTGCAGTTCAGTACTTCATGCCATCATCTGCCATACGTCCTCCTATAAAAACAAGCTCAAGCCCACCCGTGCCTGAAACTCAATTTAGATAATGGAATCTTAACAATCCATCCCAAAAACTACCAGAATCCATTGTAATACAAGACTGTTTCAAGGAGAATTTATAGGCAGCAGGTCTTTGGTAGATGGTGGTGTTACCCATCTGTGAATTCCCATTGCTGTGCATAATTAGGAAGTATTTACATATGCTATTGCATTTCACTGTTCTGAGACACTCAGAGGATGCCAAGCTACTGTATCATAAATCGTATTGTTGAAGCAGATGGAGCTCCTTGCTCAGTTAAAACTCACAGTTAGGCATAATTAGAGAAGCCTGTGCAGAATATTCTTTATTTCTTTAACAACTTATCAAGTTCTTTATATTGCAAAGCAATTCAGATGAGAGGTCTTTTGAAATGTGTTGCTAATAAGCATTTTTACATTGTATCTTGCAGACGGCTCAATCATTACGCATTGAATGATTATTTCCCACCCTTGTCCAGGCACAGCTACACTGCAATTTCCCTCCCTCTTTCCCGTTTCTAGAAAAATTACACATGGCCATTTCTCTAACATTTTCCATTTAAGGATCTCAGAGCATTGCCACTATGAAGAATCACAACACTCCTTCAGGATACTAACCTCATTAGCTTCTGAAGAAATTGAGTGCAAAGACATTAATGTGAAGATATTTTAAAAGTTGCTGAGGTTTGGTTGCTTTTCTTTTTTAGCTCAAACTGGCCTCATTTTCAGAAGTGCAGGTCAGCCACAAACCTGAGCAGTGGAAACTGTTGATGCTTCGTAGTCACTTTTACAGGGCTCAAGTAGGGTCTGGGTTGGTACCCTGACTAAGCTGGTGTTGCAATTCAAACCTGCAGAACATCATTTTGTAATTCATGGTCATGGAGTGGGCTGGAGCATCCTAGATAGTGGGAAATCTGTTGGGTATTTTAAAATAAGTTAGGAAATCTAGTAAGGTCCCCACAAAGGATCAGTTTTGCCAGGCTTCATTACGTCTCTTGGTCCTGCTGGTTGCAGCTGAGTGGTTAGAGCCTTGCTACAACACACCCCCAGTGCTCAGCTGTGTGGGGTCTGATGCAGGCCAACCCAAAAGCTTACTCCTTTCCTTCAGCAACAGCACACAGCAACCAAGAGGCTTTCCAAGCCAAGTGCTGGGGAGCAGGTGCAGAGGCACAGCTTCTGGGGGAAATCACCTGAGATCCTGCACAGCTAGCAATGATAAAACCCAGCTAAAATCAGCATTAAACGCAGAGTGGCCCTGGCTGCATGCCTGTTCTAGAAATATGATGCAGAGAGACCTGAATTGGATCCAGAAGAATTTGTTTATTAGTCTTGGTGATGTGTTGGAAGCTGAGTTAGACAAACAAACAGCATTTCTGGATTGGTGAAGCGCTGCACCTCAGTTGAGTAGCCCTGCCAGATCCAAGCAAACTCTGCCCCCATGGCACAGACAATCCACTGCTCGGGTATAGAGCATGGGCAACTGAGAGCCGATGCAGAGAGTTGGTGCTCTGGATATAGTCTTCTCCCTCCACCCATCCATTCACCACATCTGGATGAGGAACCTTCCCTCCAAACTGGGATCTGTGGTCCAAGTGCCTCTCCCCCTCATGCTCCTCTGCAATTTAACACACTTCCACCTTCACACCAGTCTGGGGATGCAATTTCTCCAGAAGCACAGAACTGATAGGAGTAACAGTGGCAATGTTCTCCTTCCCCCACCCAAAAACATCAAACAAGACATTTTAAGACAAAATTGGGTCAGTGTTATGAGCAAAATTATAGGATACAGGCTGCTTCTCATCCCATGTAACCAAACCAGGAGACTTTGTGCAGGGATTCTGAGCACGCTGTTGCACTTTCCTTGGCAGAACAAGTATTTTGAGGCTTCTGTTCTATTAAGCCCTTGAGGATCCATTTGCATTCAAGACAAAATTTCTTACCTCCATTTCATGCTTCTGGATATCCATATGTGGAGTTGAAGGAGATTCCTCCCTCCCCTCTTGGAATATCCAACTGAGCAACTAGAAAATCTTCTGCCCAACGCAGAGTAACAGCGCTCTTTCTCAGCTCCAACAGGCAACAAGTGCTCTCTAACAATGGGCTTAGTTGCCAGGTCATTTCTCACATGAAAAACACTATTTTGTCTCCTGAGCAGAAGCAAGCCAGTAGTTTGGAGTGTTTGCAATTTGACAGGAGCACTCTCAAGTCAATGATCTTCACTGAATACCCTCCTGAGTCACCTCAGTAGGTCTGTGCAGTGAGAAAGGATTACTGCAGCAAGGCCAGCATCCCCTAGGGGTATCGGACCAAGCTGAAAATAAAAGGACAGTAGGAGGGTAAAGCCTAGTCAAGCAACCAAAATGGACTTTGCACTCTGGTAATTCCCAATTTGCACTCTACCTGAACAAAATAGCAAGCTATGTAAAATATTTTAAGAACTGCTGGGAAAAACAAGCAGGTGAAATGTGCAAGTGCATGCAAGCTATCACCACAACCCACCATAATCATGCTCTTCCCATGCTCCTGCTGTGACCACCTGCAACTTGTTAGCTAGTCTCTTGGCATGGGAGAAATGCCAGTTTCTAGCCTCCCACCTCTGTTTCTTCTGATGTAACTTAGTGAGGAAGTTTTGTCACATACTACCATAGCCTTTAAATGCACATATTGTATCTGACTTACCACTCCTGACCCTTCCCTGAAAGGGTTATGGCTTTCAATTTTGGGATCTGCTTAGTGGCAAAATCAGCTGCTGACAGAAAATGATGCATACAACAGTACTGAAACCTAGGGGAACAAAACAAAGCTAAGTGACCAGGCAAAACCAACAGAGGTAATAAAAGAACAAGATGATTTACACTGGAAGAAACAATAGCAACTTGTCAAACAGATACATGAACTCATTAGCCTCTCCTTAATCACAGTAAGGAGACTGTGAGGTCATGTATTGGTATTGCTAACTACTTCAGATGTCACCCTTTTATAATTCACTCAAGCCACAGATAACCTGTGTTCTAAAATCTCCAGATGCTCACACCACGAGCGTAGCACCACCAGCTATGAAACTCAAATTATCTGCCTTTCCAGTTCACATCCTCCTGAGCAATGGTTCTTCCACGTTCAGAGACTATGTATAACAACTTCTCTCTTCCAACAAGACGTCAGCCTGTTATCTTCCAAAGATCCACATTGCTCCTCTTCAGGCAGAAACGTCTGTAAAGGTATCTGTGCTATGAGTTCTCAGCACCCCGGTCTCTCTAATATTGTTGGTGACTGTTGTCTTTTCATCTTTATAGCCTTTTCTTGCTATGGCACATACAGAGGCCTTGTCACAGACTAATTTTTCTCCCTGGTCACATAGCTTCTACCTATTCCAGTTCTCACAAGCTAACTACAAAGATTTCTCACACGTCACCCTTGTTTTCTGGTGAAATATCTTCCCCTCCCATCGTGCAGGAGATCTGTACTTTGGTCTCTCCACCTGCTCAGAACTTCTTCGTTCCCTTCACACTGAGCAATTATCTTTCACAAGCTGCTTTAAGCTCTGCAGCATCCCCAAGAGCTGAAAATCTCACCAAACATCACTGAAGAATTGCTTCCTCCAGAGTGAAAAGCTCATAAATGCCAGATATGCCACTATGTGCAATGTTATCTGCACATCTCCCTCCAGTCTCTACCTCCTAAATAATCCCCCCACCTCTGGGACAGGAGAAGATGCTTAACTTCTAGAGCCAAAAGCTGTTTGCCACAAGTGTCAAATTAGCAGTAGAGACTGCATCCTGCTGAGTTTTTACAACTTTCAAAAGCTGTGTCCCACTGTACCTCCTGTCTTTTGAAATTAATTCTCACCATTCACCCCATCAGCATACCTCATCAATTCATTTTAAAAAGTTAAAGTTGTTCTTGCTTCTCCTTTATTCCCTCACAGCAAAGCTCCTTGCCCCAAAAACTACAGGCACATTTGCTCCATATGCATGCATTAAAATTTCAAGGTCTTTGCAAGGGCAATTTTAAATTTTCTTTGCTCTATACAGCACCAAGCACAGCAGGTCCTAACTTTGCACATCACTAAGCACTGCACAGTGTAAGTCAAGTCAAGTAATGAATAGAGCTGTCAGTATTTAATTTACTGAGCATTTCCCTGAGGCCCTCAACACACCTCTCAAAAACTTTTGCTTAGAGGTTCCTTCACCATAAAGAAAGCTCATCCATTTGATCAACTCATTTTTTAGACTTTTCTGTGGTGTGACCTGCAAAACACCAAAATGATACTTCCATATCATCTCTGAACACAAGTCCCTCTGCCTTTTGACTCCCTTTCAGATCAAGGCAGCTCACTGAAGTGCGAGACACCCTAATCTAATACCTTCAGCCTTTTCTCACCAGCCATGTCAAGTTCAATTAGTGAGAGAGGAGAGGGGACAGTACTGATGTGCAGGACAGACTTGAACAGGCTTTCCTCCCCTTTCTCCCCCACAGAGGGTCTGTGCTCAAGATAAAGTAGGCAAGAGAGAGACCTTAAAGGAGAGGCCTTGCAGGAGGACATAGAGGTAAAATATACACACAATGTACATGTGTCACAACATGTCTTTATCACAGACTAAGTGAACACAGAGATGAAAAGGACTTTAAGAGGTCACTTAGTCCATCAAGGCAAGGTCACGTATACTTAAGCCATCCCTTTCTTTCCATTTTCCAGCACAAAACAGCAACATGCAATTTGCTGTTTCTTTTCCAAGACAGGACTTCTCCTTTTCATGATTATGATTATATCCATGTAATCCTCAAGGAGCTCTGAACACTCAGAAGACACCTAGACTAATACAATGGGCAGGAGACATTACCTGCCAACAAGCAGATTCAGAAAGATGGATTCTTTCCCAGAAAAATGGGAATTCCTTCAAGCCAGAATGGCAGTTGTATTTAAAAAAGCAGACCTCATGAGCAGAACAAGGCACAGGGAAATAAAAAACAAGAGGAAAGAGAAACTCCCTTAACAGTGTGTTCAGCAACTGCACTTCAAGGTCTTACCGCGCAGTGTATAAAATGTAACGCAACACTTTTCAGCTTGAGGCAACAACAAAGGCAGGAAGGGACGATTCTGCTGGTCCTACTGCTCACTGATGCTCTGCCAGCATTTTAACAGAGAAAAACCATGAAAATAATCTCCCTTCAGCATGCAGCTTAAGAGTCTATATATGAGGCAACATCTAATGTATTAAAGCTCACCCCATTATTTCCAACATAGAGAAAATGAAGAAAGTCAGGCTTGGTCTTAAAGAATCACTTTCTTCAAATTGGGACAGTGCTTAAAGTTTAAAACACTCTAAGCTACATTTGCAGTGTGTGCAGACATAACCAGAACTTTTGAAGGGAATTACACTGACTTTCATCTGCTGAACATCTAGCTCTGCTTTTACCTGCTGTCCTGATTGCAAAATCATCTGTTTCAAAGGCAGATCTTTTTTTTTACCCAAAAATGCATTCATCTTTATAGGTTCATTGTTGTAGCTTCAAAGTAGGATTACACAATCACTGATAAATACAGGAACTTATTTTGCCATGTCTGGATGTCTGATCCTGCATAAATAGATTTTTGTTTAACAAACAACCCTTTGTTTCCTGTCGTTTTGTTGCCCAGGGGTTAATTTTGGCATGCCACATGCTAAGAGGATATATTGCTTTGAGTCAGAGAACAGTAGGGATGCTGTTTGTCTGGAATGCAAAGAGAATGGAGCTAATCACTAAAGAAAATAAACACTGGGCCCTGTGCTTTGCCTTCTTTGACACGGGGCTGGTTCTGAAGGTGGCACTTGGTCTGCCTGATTGAAAACAAACACTGACATCGTTAATACTGTGACTCAGCCCACGTGTGGTCACTGCAGAATGATACACCAGTGTAAAACACTGAAGCATGATATCCAGAAGGAGGGTCTGTCCCACTGCATGGAACAATGTGTGAAGTTTTGCAAGCACAGCTCTGTCTTGAAAGAAATCTGACTCACCAGGATACCGTGGGAAACATATACTGGATTAGAAAACACTTCCACCAGTGAGGCTCAATGGACGTTCCCATCTGCCCATGCAAAGGGTGAAACCGTCAAGAATTAGGGCACAGACAAGCAAAAAGGCAAATGTTAGTGTAAAGGAAATTGTAAGACTAGCCCCATGACTCAAGAGCTGCTAACAGATTTGGTCTGCCAGCTTTCCAGCTCATTGCACATCAGCCTGGTCCAGGTTGTCAGAGCCAGGAAGATCTGAGTTGGTCATGTCCATTTGTCTAAGTGTGAGGTAGCTTTTAAGAGACCCCAGCACCTGTGGCAGTTTAACAGGAGAGAGGTACGGAACAGGGGTCTAACAATAAGAAAGCGAAAGAGGATCCTGTGGCCTCATATTTACCCACACAAAGAGATTGTAAATCTTCATAAGATAGCTTCCTTCTGTGGTGAAAGCCAGTTCTTTGGAGAAAAAGCAGGAGTCCATCACTTCTGTAGTAGGTGGCAAAATATGCTGCTTAATACAAGGGCAAAGTGGCATCAGGATACATGGAGATGCCGCATAAAAACAGGAAGACTAAGATCTCCAGAATGTGGCCCTTTGGGCTCTGTTTTCTGATGACCAAGTTGGAGTTTTTGTGGCACTGGCTTTGTGAAAAGGCATGAGATGGGACCAGGTGACCCCACCATTTAGGGAAGAATGGTTTTGTCCTCCAACAGCTTCTTTAGCTGACAGTTTGGTTGCAGTGGGGAATGAGAAGTGGCCCACTGAAGAATGCCCCACAAGCAAGAGGAATAGAGCCAGAGAAGGTCAGTTTAAGGCTACACCGCTCCACCTCTCATAGAATCATAGAATCATTCAGGCTGGAAAAGACCTCTAAGATCATCAGGTCCAACCATCGACTCAACACCACCATGCTCACTAAACCATGTCCCTAAGCGCCTCATCTACACTCATGCCAGGCTGGGAGCCCTGTAGGTACCTGGCAAGCCTGCTGCTGTCTGCTGCCCCCACAGAAGAGCAGCGCTTCTTCAGCACAAAGGGGCAGGAAGGCTCCAGCGTCACCCACATCCCAGCACATGATGGAGGAAAGGCTAGGGCTGACCCACCATTTCTCTTCTCCACCTCAGGTACCACATTGAGGTGAACCCTGTCTCACACAACTCTGACCAGACCTCTGGATCTCTGTTCATAAGAGAAGCAGGGAGGGTGGTGGAGGCAGTCTCTGAAAGTTCCATATCTCATTTTATCCCAAGCAGAGGGCAGGAAATGAGTTCAAATGCCCCCAGGCATCTATGCCATTCCTCCTCTTCCCATCTCCACCCCCGTAGCTTACACCTAAAGAAAAGAACCTGAGAGACTAACCAGAGCTCCCTCACTGTAATCATCTCCACTCTCCTGCTTTCTTGCTCCATCCAAATTTTCATCCTCCCTCTGTTAGAAGCTCTTAGCCTCTTTCTTTTTGAAAACAGCTTTCAGGCTTTCTGGACTTCCCACAGAATGCAATCGAAACAACAAACATGAAAAACAGTCTTGGTGAGGGAGAAGCACAGCAAAATTCCTATTTCCCCCTCCTAGATTTCTGCCCAGGCTGGCTTTGAGTCGACACCAGTGATGCTAGCATAGACAGAGTCTGCAGGAGTCCTCTCAGCTCATGCAAGAGCAGCCAGGCTAGAAATCCTTTAGCATTTTCCTCCAAGACACGCCGAGTCATAGCCTGGACATTTAAGCCAAAGGTCTGGTTCTCAAGCACATAAAGAGGAAAGAATCAAACAAATGGAACTGGTTCCCTTTGTTTGTCTTTTGGGGCAGGGAACAAGGAGATGGAGAAAGAAAGGACAAGGATGGGGAGAAGAGGGCTATATCTCAGGATCTCCTTGCTTAAGTGACTCTAAATTGGGAGAATATCCCTGTGCTGGCCCTCCGCAAGTCCTACCAAATTTCAGAGCAATCTAAGAAAGTAGGTAGATTTTGGACCATGCAGGCAGTCAGCCCTCAGGAGCCAGGAAGGAGCCTGCAGCCTTCACTGCAACAGAGCCTGGAGCCTGGCTAGGTTGTACACGATATATCTGTTAACAAGTTAGACTCACAACAACCTCCAGGCTCATCCCTCTTTCCAGCGCATGTGCCTTCTCTTAAGTGTTTGTAGGGCCTGGATGGAGTCTTACTCTTGCTCCTTGGCCCAAATTATAGCATGTAGCCCATCAAGTCCTCATGTTCTCTACTGACTAACAATGTCTTGAGTGTGAGATCAAGAAAGAAGAGTGAGGTCCCCATGCTTTATCGCAGTGAGGTTCCTGCCACCCACAACTGCCCAGCTCCAGCTCTAGCTCCATTCCCCTTCCCCAGCACAAGTACAGTGACAAATGTCTCATGCTTTGGGTCATGGCCAATCATGGGCCCTCCTGACTGACCTGACTCATGGTCTCACACCCTGAGAGATGCACACACATGAAGAACCCATAGCTTCAGGGCCAGGGACTATGGGACCTTGCCCCTCAATTGCCTGCTTTCTAGCTAGCTAGTTTGTTATGCTGTCATCTTGACATCCACAAGGCTTTGTGCAAAGCAATGTGCAAATCAGTACTGTCCCCCGACACACCTTTCATTAGCTAGCAGTGGGGCTTTGCTTCGAGATGAGAAACATCCACCAAAGCAGTACCACAAAAATTAGCAGACACATCCAAGAGCACCCCCACTTCCTCCTCCCCCTCTCCTGTCTATCTCCATAGTTCCCCAGCTCCCCCAGCAGCTCTCGTATTCCCCACAATCCCAGACGAAGTAGCCACATCCTCGAGACATGCCAGGAAGGCTGACACAACAAAACCACACTACTTGACTTTCAAAGCCACCCTGCCTGTGGGGAGCTATCAAACACAGCTGTTCTGGGCATGCCAGCAAAAGCAGAGTGAAGCAACAGCATTACCTGGACTTTAAATCCACCTGATACTGTTTTCAAACAGCCATTTTCCTGGTTGATCTTCTAAATATTTCTGAAGATTTCTATGCTCCCTGAATAGAAACAGCAGCAGGTCCCAGCCCTGAGCTGCAATTCAATCACCAGCACTGCTCTGAAATCTAAGCTTTTGCACTCGTGTCTAAACTTGAAGGACTGGACCAGCGTCTATGACCCAAACTCTGCTCACAGCTTCATTTTGTATAAAAGGTCATAGTACTTCATATTTCTTGAAGCTGCTTGATTCTCCCTCCTGCCTGCCATACTCATGCAGTACTGAATAGCACTGTGGGGTACGTTTACCCTTTAGGGTAAACCCAAAAGTCCCATTCAATCATTAGGAAGTAAAAGGTTTTTACCGTTGGGGCAAACCTATCTGAGTGTCGGTGGCTGATTTCCAAATGGTACAAAGGGTTTAGTCCAACCCTGCCATTAATTTCAGGGATGCTTCCTGGCTAAGTTCCATACATGCCTTTGAACAATATCTTAAGGACTCCATCCCCAAGGGAAAAAAACTCTTCGGGCAAAAATTAATGCAATGAATAAAACATTTAAGCAAGGTCCTTGAGACTTTCTTCTCCCTGTGTGTTTGCCCAGTGGGGCCCTGGCATAAACATGCAGGTCATAGACAAAGCTGCAGAACAAATAATATTACTTCTGCCAACCTCAGGACTAATCACTACATGGATAGCTGTACCACTCTGTCTGCCTTCTGCTTTCCACCTCTGCTTTAATACGCTCTTTAAGGAGAGGATTTTGAAAAAGAGCTTATGTAGCTTGTCACTCCACTCTGCCAGGGCTTTAGGGAGAGCTCAGCACCAAAGTTCTTTAGGTACCTTCAAAAACACCAGCCCTGGATATTAACCCATTTCCCTTTTCTACCCTCACACTTCAGAGTTCTTGAGCACCAGAAAAGAACATCAGGAGAGTTTTAATTTCCTTTTTTTAATGGAAGAACATCTTCTTTCTTCCTGCTGCTATGAAAAGTAGAGGACGCAAGAAACAAAGATTAAATGTTTGTTTTCACCAGGGTCTCAGATGTCCAGTCAGTTATCAATATCTCTTCCTTCATGCTCTTTTTATTTCTCACTTCTTTACTTTTTCCCCCCTCACTTCACCCTTTCTTCCCCCACTGTAGGCCCTCTCCTACAGCACCATTCCCTGGCTTAGTGAAGGAAAAATTTTGCTGTCTATTGGAGAAGGAATTCTAATGCTGCTTTCTTTAGAGCAAGACTGGAGTAGTCCCCTGAGGGAAGTACTTATCAAAACCAATGATAGCAGGGGAGTGGGTGGTTTTGCAAAGGAGTACAGGACAGTGAGGAGGACTCAAAGCACAAAATTGTGCCCGTAGGCCTGCAGAGTTCTACCAAAATCTCACCCACCAGGCATCAAGATTCACAGAGCTCACTTCTGCCAGATGCTTGGCCTGTACCTCATGCATGAACAGGACAGTGCCATGGCTTCTCTTCGGCGTCATGGCCCCTTCACGTGAAACTCAGCTTGTGACCCAGATCCACCGAGCAACTGCACTGGGTACACAGGGTCGCGGTGCAGGAGGGACCTGGGATATGCCATCTAGTTGAGTCTTACTACACATGTGACACCTCTACAACATGATACTCCCACCTCCAGCCCAGCATCCCCATTTCATGACCAGGTACAGGAGGTCTCACCCACTGGGGAAACAAAAAACACACCAGAATGTGAGCAAGCAGCTGTCCCAGAGATAAAACCGGATCTTAGATTCATTATTTCTAAGCAGTGACTGATCTCTCTAATACTGATACAGCACAGGACTGACTCCACATAAGACATGAAGATCAGCCAGGCTCAGCATCAAAAACAAAACTGTAATTAGAGTGAATGCCTGAAGAACATGAGTTCTGTACCACAGCACTGACCTTACAAAAAGTCTTCCTATAATTAAATCAAACTTTCCAGCAAAATGTTTATACCATACTGTAATTGCACCAACTGCAAGATCTGCAATGATGGAAACCCTTTGAAAAGGTTAGAATTGTAATTCTATAATATGATACTATTAATGGACATTTTATCATTTAAACAGTGAGGCAGGAGAAATACTTTTTCCTTTCTCCCTCCCCTCCTTTCCCAGCCTTCTGCTGTGGATGCAGACACTGTGAGCAACCATCACTCAAACATTTTTTTTATTTGCAAATACTTCTCTTCCTAGTTAGAATGGCAATCATGAGACCATTTGAAAAGAAAGCTTAAAAGCTTAAAAAAGTAGTAGTATCTTGCACTAAAAAGAAAGCTTTGGAAAAATCTCAGAAGCAGTAGGGTTTTATACTGAATAAAAGCTAGGAATAATAATACCTTTTTTTTTCTTTTCTAAATGCTACTTTGCAACTTCAGAATTTGGAATTCAAAAATCTACTTTATTCTCAGCTAAATACAGCATACAGGCATACAGCCCTAGTTGGGGCTAAAGATGTTTCTAAAGGGAACTCATATTAGCCTGCCATCTACTCGAACCACAGCAATAGCCAGGTTTTTGTCATTATTAACGTGCGGAGCTGCACTTCCCAATGTTCTTGTAGGAATATGAATCACACTGACATTCAGCAGGATTTGTGCTCCTAGATAATAGTTGAAAATTTTACCCATAAATATTTATATTGAAAATATTGCCTGGAATACATCTCAATAAAGTCACTGTCCCAGTTGCAGAGAGTGCAATGACAGAGTAACTCAAATAGTAACAGCAAAAACCAGGAATTGCACAAGCAAGCCACTAAGGTAGGTCTCACTGAGCACGGTCCAGCACAGGATGACACACTGAATCACCTCATTACCACCCTGACAGACAAAAGCAGAGCAGAAATGCCCAGTAACAACTGGTATTTCAGTGGCATTTCAGCACGGCACTTAGCATACTAATTACCAGCAAATAACACAGCCCTTCCTCGTAAAGCTAAATTGAGGCTATTGCACTCCAAATAGGCCAAGCCCAAACGCACGCTTGATTTGGCATTAAACATGTACCTGGGTACCAGCGGTGTTTCCACCGCTGCGGGCCGGGCTGGCTCCGCGGGGGAGCTGCGACACCTCCCGGCTGCGCCCAGCCCCGGCCGGGGAGCAGCGCTCCGGCGGCTGCAGGGCTCGGCTCGGCTCGGCTCGGCTGGCTCACATTTGCGCTGTTGCACAGGACTCTGAGAAACGGTAAGCCAGAAAAACCCGGACTTCCATTTCCAAAGGCGGAGCGGGGAAAAAAAAAAAAAAGGATTTTGCGAGGTTTCAGGGATGCGCCTGAATTGCTGCGCGCTGGGATGGAGATGTGAAAACAGGACAGCTGGGAGATGGCAGCAGGGGAGGATGGGGCAAAAACCTGTTTCACATCCCCTCAGACGGCCCTTGAATGTCAAAGTAGAGTTTCAGCAGCAGAGTAGAAACTACTGGAGGGAAGCTTTCATATCAGAAAAGTAGTCTGGAGGAGATGTAAGCAAATCTATGTCAAACAAGTACAAAAGCTGTGGAATTAGGGAAGTAGTAGCAGGTACTGGAAACAGCAAATCTTTGGGCGAATTAGAATTGAGGTATCAGATAGTCATCTGGCAATACTTGCCTAAGATTTATATAGCCCTCAAAGTGAAGTGAGAAAGAAAAGAAGTAAATAGTGCACAAGTATTTCTCACAGGTGGTCAGGGTGAAAACCCTTGGGAAAAACCCTGGAGAGACCAAAAGAGAGTAGCCCAGAGGCTAAAACTGTGGAGAGCTTAGAAATCCCAATCAAAGACTGTTTATGAATACATAGGGTATCTCCAAAGCAGTAAAACCTCCTCACTGGCTTGACTTGAAGTTAGCAGCAGTAGTGTAGAGCCAAGCAAAGACTTTGATAAGCAGCTTTCCCATGTTAGAAAACAGGCACAGACTGCACACACTGCCCACATGTACACACAGAAAGTGCTTTCAGAGCCCCATCGTCTCTCCTGCCAGGACATGGCTGCCTTCTGAGGAGCATGCAACTACATGGACCACTCCAGCAGGGAACAGGGAGCGGAAAAGCCAGTCCCAGTAACAAACACTCAAAAAAGAAAATTCCTAAGTATGGAAGCACAAATTTCCTCTGTAAGACAGATATTCACAAATTCAGCTTTGCCCCCAAAACAAAGATACAAAGCTTGTTATACAAAATAAGCATCCCAGCACTCAATGCAAGTGCAGAGCAGCGGCACTGGTCAGTTCATAAGAAAATCCTCAGGTTTGGCTCAAGTGAAGGCAAAGGGCACCGTTCCCCTCGGCGCTTACTTGTGTTCTGGGTACCCAAGGACAGTCTGGAGCTGCTTACCTGCAGTAACACTGAGTCAAAGTAGCTTTTGCAGCCCACACTAAGAGGCATGGCAAACTCACTTGAGCTGTGATCTGCTATGCCTAGTTTGCAACTGATATTGAAGTCAGCAAGTGGAAAGCCATTGGGTATCTCTGCATGATCCTGCTGTGATGTCCTGACACAATTTCCACAGAAAAATAGTAGATGCCCAGCAACATAGTGTCCTTTTGCTAAAAAACAAGAATTTTTCAGTTTCCAAGTGTTGCATTGTTCTTCTATTCACCGTCAAGCAAGAGAGACAGGTTTCAAATTTACATGTGGTTGACTAGATTACCTGAGTGATGTACTTATTTCCCTTGGCAAATGAAATGAAGAGAAATGTTAATGCTCCGTAAGAACTGTGCCCGGTATAGCATACACTTCTCATCTGGCCATTGCCTATATCACGTGCAACAGCAAATGGGTTTGCTTTCATTAAACTCTCAGCTTCAATATCTCTGTTGCTCTAGCAAAAGCTACTCTTTGCAAGTTGGTTTGAAAAAATTAAACACATTTTTTTGCTATTCTAGTTGGCAGTTCTTCCTAACCCAAGTGACATCCACATTTTACATAACCCTTTCTCTGCACACCACAGGGCTAGAGCATTTCCCAGCATTAAAACACCTTTGTCTCATGCCTACCACTATTATTAGGGGCAAGGTTTGTATGTGAGTTCACCAGGCCAAGATGTCAAGCAGACCAGCCACAATCCCAAGCCATGCTTGAAGCAGTGCTTCCAAAATAGCTACTGAGAGCAAGACTGGACCGGTGCCCACATCTCAGTGCTATTGCTAGGGTGACGTGAACCAGCTAGGTTACGCATGGTTCGGATACATGCTGCAACCACATCGCCCTGTTGCAGTAGAAATAAACTTTCACAACAGCTATGGGATAGGGGAAAGGGTATGGTGAAAGGGCTGGGTGGGTCAGAGTTAAGATTACAGTAAATGGGCTATAATGTCACATGCGGCAATAGCAGCCATGAGATCAGTTACATACCATTGAGAGTGGTAACTTCTCATTTCCTTGTTTTTTCTGGGTTTGCGTCTAGCATGTGGCTGCCTGAACAAATCAACTTAATGGTGTTTCTCCATCTGTTGGGATATAGTGTGATAAGCTTGTATAATTTGTAAGTTAATTATTTACATATGTTCCTGAAATTGGAGGAAAAGAGAAAACTGTGTGCAGGGAACAAGCAGAGATGGAGGACTTAGGGGGCGCGATGACTGTGTTCACCTCTGATCTCATTGCAGCTCAGGGAGAGCTTGGTGGTTCCTACGGATTTCCAGGAAAATGATGTGAGAGTGCAAGAAAGGAATCGGAAATGAGGTCATCGGGTTTCCAGCTAAGAGTGGTTAATGCAAAAGGATCCTAAGATCGGTTACTGAGTCTGAAGGTATCCTGCTAACGCATGAGGCTTTCAAGCCGGGCAGGAGGGAGGGGGAAGCCACTGGCATCCTGCACTCCTGCTCCCCCACCACAGCTCAGCAGGCCCAGGGATCCTGCTCAGATGGCCCGGGGATCCTGCTCAGATAGACACCGTGGGCCAAAAGCTCCCTCTGATAAAGGCGCTTACGGCAAGGAGGCGTTTCTCCCTGGCAGTGGATGTGTTGAAATATCCATCCGCTTCATTTTACATCACTTCCAAATGCAGCACGTTCATAAGCCTGGTGGAGCAGACAGAAGGATTTGGGCCACAGCTGCTCCCCTGCAAATACCGAAAGTTTAAGAGCCTTGTGTGTCCAAACTGCTTTTAGTCATGGATTTTGTTTAAGTTTAGCAACACCTGATGTCCCAAGTTCAGGGAGAGGCAGGAAACTTATATTTTCCAGTTTTCTTCTTGACAACACTTGCCAGTAGACTCCAGGGGGATGACAAAGTTGGCTTGCTTGCTTCCTCACTCCACAGATTGCATCCAACGTGAAGGAGAATCTAAACAAGTTGTCAAAGCTGTTACGATTTCAGTTTTTACCAAAATAAAGTTTTTGAGAAAGAAACATGTTTCCATTGAAAAAAATATTTTCCCTAAAATTCCTATAATGTGTTATTAGCTAATTTCACATCACCCCATCCTACGCTGTAAGTAGCAGCTTTCAAGACCACATTGTGGTCAAGACAAGATGCATCTGGACCAGGCTACCCTGAGGTGGTGCTGTCCATTGCCACAAGAAGGGATGCAGTGTATTATAGGAAACACATTCTCATAAGGATCCTGGCCTGTGGGAGAGAAAGAGAAAATCATATTGAATTAAAATTTCCACTACAATGTCATGTCCCCATTTGAATTTTATTCCTAATGCAAATTTCCCACCAAACCCCCTAAAACTCATCTTTAACCAATCAGAACAGGCACATGTCAATATTTGCTGTAATTCACTTTTCATTTCTGGGAATGAGGGTGCTGGCTGGTTTTGACAAACAGGCGATGCTGAGGAGACAATGCCACAATACTAGGGAGATTTTCTGCAATTCTTACTCAGACAAGAAACTCTTAACAAGAGAAGTAGCACCATCCTCTGGACATCAGTGGGAATCAAGCACAAAGCAAATAGGCTTGGTTCCTCAGGTAGTGCTGGATTCAGTTTTCACCATCCGTGGAGTTCCCAGTCTTTGCACCACTCGCTGGAGTTCAGCGTGAGGTCTCCATCCTCACCGTGCTCAACAGTCTCACAGATTTAATTCAGTATAAAAGAAAAGCCACTCGAGCAACAGATTAAAGTTAGAAGGAAGAAGAAATCAGCTGAAGAGAGAAAGCCAAGAAAAAGCAACATATATCAGGGTGTAAGCAGAGCTCTTCTGAGCGCTATTTTCCATACTGTTTTACAATCAGATGTAGATCACTATCATACTCTCCAGATTAACACTGAGTCATTGAGTCAAAGCATAGCACAGAATTAATTTATTCTGAGATTTATGTTAAGGTAAGTTTTGACTACACAATAATATAAAGGGAAATCTTGGTGGTTTTTTCTTGCAGAGAAAAAAATCCAAACACTGGGAAGACTTATAGTCCAAAACGGTTCCTCTGTCAATAGGTTTTAAAAGATCCCAATTTTTTTCTCAGTTATTTTGATGTTTCTGTTTATTTCAAATCTGTTTTCAAGTTTGCATGCAATTGTGTAAGAACAAAGTAAAAAACTAACAGTTTCTTTTAAAAAACAGTGCTAAAAAAGGAAAATTCATTCTTAAACAGAAATGGCTGGATTTTTAACTATGATGGAGCAAAAGAAAAGATTCAAATCATCACCCTAATTGGAAAAATCAATGGGAAGATCCTGGGAGTAGTTTATCAGAGAGAGTCGATAACTCCTTCTTGTCACAATGATGTCTCTAATGGCATCTTTCTAAATGATGTAACCTACTTAAACGACAGACTTTGAGGCCTGATACCACTCATGTAAGGTACAGAAGCAGAATTCATGGAAGAGGTGAAATTCACAGCTCTGCAACAAACAAGAATGCTACATAATATAGAGGCGTTACAATAGGGGATTTCCACAAACCTCAGTTTGTGAAATCCCAGTGCTTATTTTATAGCTGCTGCAAAACAAAGCACCTTTTGATTTGCAGGGATAGAGATAAACCTAGGTCAGATGGGACTGTAAGACCATTCTGGTAGGTTTTCAGACAGTGTCCTGGAAGGAAGATCATTTGGAGTTTTAGGCAAAAAACAAAGATCTTGTTACTTGCAAAATAGAGCAGAAAGGAGATTTAGCATTTAATTTCCCTAACTACACTGCCACTGCTAATATCTGAATGGGGATTAGATGATCAGCCTGACAGTTTGGTGTCTTCCTCTGTTTCACAAGATCAGATCCAAGCAATCTCATCCTTATTGAGAAATATAAAAGTATTTCACACCAACTGCAGTCTATTCCAGGACACGTCCTTGTAAATGCTGAGGGTCTCCAGCTTTGGTGACATCAATGGGAACAAAAGATGCTCAGCTGGGCCCATTTAAGGAGACAGCACTTGGCTTTTGCTCACAAGCAGCTCTCCGTATTGCTGATGACTTCTGTTCCCCCATCAGTACCTCCTACAGAGATGTCCGGCACAGATCAGGCTAGGGTTTGGGGGATGGTTCTTTATAAACTTACCCGGGTCTTTGTGTAATGGTGATAATTTATTATAGTAACAGATAGGACTGTTAGCACCAGACTTGCAGTATTTTTATGTAGAAACACATATTGGCTGTAGAAAAAAACAAAAAGCTCGTATTCACAGATGCAAAGGCATTTTGCCCAACTTTGAACTCACTCAAGACATTGCAATCGGGAGCAGAGCTGAAAGCGCTGCAGCCCTGGCCTCTTGCCAGCTCCCTGCCCAGCGCTGATAGCACAGGCTGCTGCCGCTGCTGACAGAAACTCTGAACTGGTTCAAGCCTGTGTTTCTTGGCTCGGGGAAGAACTTTTTGCAGCACAGATTAGGAAAGCTGAAGGCGAGGATCCGCAGATGACTGCAAGCTACCTGGGCCTTGCATGGTTGCTCAGTTCTGCTGTTCTTGTTGGGTGATTGTGCTCTATCAGAAGTGAGCACATGTACCTGTGTATACCCACCGAGATATACTGTACCTTCCTCTCACTGAAGGAGAAGACAGATGGCCCTACCAGCCTCCAGACATTCTCCTGTCCAAGTGATGCTGCCCCTCTCTTGGTACTCGATGAAGATCCGCTGGTCCATTCTCCTCGTTTGCTGTGCTCCAATCCCATTCCCAAGTGAGCTGCTTTAGAGGTGCATTCCTTGTATCTACCATTGCATCAAAATAGAAATGCATGTTTTCCTCCATCTGCCATGTAATCTTCCTATAACACCCGTCCATTCCTTGCAGATAAGTTCCTTAAATGGAAACCAACGCAGAGCGTGATCATTTCTTCATGCAGACAGCCTAAAGAAAAAATCTAAAGGCAAGGGATTTCAAATTATATGTGGTGCAATGATTGCAATCATCAGATCTAAAGAAGATGAAAACACGACTTGAGCTGAGCAGTAGCTTCAGGAAGGATGAATGTACTGATCACAAAGCTGAAAAACAAACACATACTTCCATCTTACCTTCTCTGCTCAGGGTGCAGAAAGTGTGACAAGTGGCCCATTAATCATATAATATTTGTGTGTTCTTCTGCTATTGATGTTGAGCTCCTACGTACTGCTACACTGCTTATAGCTGAATTTGTTTTGCTTAAGTTAAAAAAGCAGCCTGCCCACCTCCCATTTCTTGAATGTTACTGTTGTTCAGCCTTCCTTTACAATGGTTTCCTAAAATCTCTCTAATGGCTTGGTGGTTGTTTAAAAATACAGAATTTATTTTAATCACCTTTTTTTCTTAGAATGTTTTGGCCACTGGAAATGGAATCACGGCCTCAAGAGTACATCTGTTTGGGGAGATAGCCATCCTTAACTAGTGCTGGAAACATTTGGCCTCAAGCTTCATGGTTCATTACATACTGAGATGTGAGAAAATATGATATGGCCTGGAGGAATGAGGGGGCTCACTTACTAATTTTGCTCTTTGAATGATACACCTTCCACTTGGGAAGGGGTACATGGAGTTCTTCGATGCATGGTTCATACACAGGTCAGGGACCCAGCAGCTTTTAGCTGGGATGCTGTAGGATGAAGACATTCAAAATCATCTCTCCCACAGCCCAGTCAAACCAGAATTCTCCAGGTGACATGTCAGCCCACTCCTGTTGTAACAGGAGAATTGCACTGAAACAGAAAACCAGCTGGAAATCCAGTGGTCTCTGATATCCTAAAAATGTTCCCAGTAATTTCTATCCTTGTCCCTAGCTGAAATGAGCTGCAAATATTTCTGAGTACTTTTCTAAATGCCTAGAATTTCAGTGCGTAGTAGTAAACATTACAAACTAGGGGGACGGTGCTTGAAATACTTGTACTAACTGACAAGAGAGGAGGAAATGAAACAGATGCTCATCTTGGTCCTGGAAAGGACCACTGAGATAGACCTGCTTCTGCAGAGTCCCAAGGTTCAGAACATGCCATAGCCAAAAGCCCTGATTCCTCCTTCTTCAAAAAAGCAGTCTGTAGCAGCTCTGCCTTCACAGCTCCACTCTTGGTCCAGTGCTGACCTGGATGGGGCTGGAGGACAGAGCAGGCAGAGAAGCCACAGGGGATGCGGTGCTGATGATGGACCATACGGCCTTTGATCCAACAGGCACTACCGCTTCCCCAAGAAGGTCATTTTATGGTTTCTCTTCTCCCATCACAAACCTCACCTTAACATCTACCGGAGGAATCGCAGCATCTGAATTCCCAAAGGGACCCCAGTACTCATTTCTTCCGCTAGAATTCTGAGCCATTTAGAGCCGATTTCCTTTTCCCTCTCCAAAGTGGCAATTTGAATTTCTCTAGTTTTATGATGCTGTATTTTATTGTCCATTGGGCAAAAATCTCCAATTACCATTATTCTATCCTTGCATTTACTGCACAGTTACATTGAAAGGAAGTTTGTAATCGCCAGGTCTTGTTTTGCTCTTCGTTGCAGCCTGCCCATCTAGTTATTCACGACTTTTTTTTTTTACTGCTGCAGCCACAAAACTCTAGGTGATGCTAATAGAGTTGCTGTGGTGTAAGTAAAGGTTGAGTTTTCCTCATCCTAGAAAACTCCTGTAGCTTCATATTGTGACCTTTTGCAAATCCTCTCCTCTGTGCTGGTCTATTGAAATAGATATATTTCCAAATGCATGGCATTTGAAAACCAAGAACTCTACATATGCTATAATTACGCTTATTTTGCCAAGGTCTGTGCTACCCTGAAATGCTTGCAGTAGGCCACAATCCAGCATATCCTGTAAGGCAGCATCAATTTCTAAGGAAACAGATAAATGTACTAAATATATTTGCTTACTACTTTGCACAGGCACGTTAGTGAAATATTCAGCAATGGACTATCCTAGTATTTTCCATGAGCTATTCAGAGCAGAGCATTATTACGGCTCCCACTGGAGCTGTTTCGGTGCATGCAGTACATCAGCCTGATGCGCCCAGTAAGAAGAAAGGGAGTCCCGTAGTGGGCACTGGCCAAGAAACCGGATCCTTGTAATTTTGCCAGGCTACTCCAACAAGCCTTCTTCTCCCTCTCATAAACAATAATACGAAAAGGATTTATCTGTTTACCAACTACAGGTCAGAATTCCTGTGAAATGTTTGGGTCTACTCTAGGGAAGAAGAAAAAGTTAATACTCTCATTAACTTCTTTGCATAAGCCTTTGTGTTAATCTTCTCCTGCTATTTTTTATTTGTCAGGTCCCTTAAGACTGTTTCTATATGCATCTAAGCACATCACAGCTTAAACACAAAGGTTTCCCATTTACCAGTAATATTGGTAATTCTCTTCTTATGAGTACTAGAAACATTGTGTCTTTTGACAGTTCAGTGGTGCATTAACCTGTTGTTTAGAATATAAATGTGAGCTGAGAACTGATTTTGCAACAGAAAGTAGATTAACATTTTCTTGGAAAAGTGGTTCAACCTTTTTAAGTTCTGTTTCCAGCTTTTCCACTGGAAGGGCAGAATTTGGCATGATTACACATCTTTGAACGGGGAGAGTACTTGAACATTACCTTACAGTAATGATTACTACAATGGCCAGGAAAGTCCTGTTTAAGTGAAATGGCTTCTGCTAGGTACCTGGCCTTAGGTAACTATTGCTTCTGCTAAGCAAAACGTGCCGAGCTAAACTGCACCAACTCATTAGGCAGACCCATTAAAACCAAAGACTACTAGCATATTGCTTCACTTGTATGAATGCTACATGTTAAAAAACAGGATGTAAAGGTGTAGGTTCAAATTTCTTTTTAAAAGCCTATTTACAGAAAAGGTGAACAGAGGATTTTCAGACTAATGTCAGACCCCCAGTGCAATAGGCTGCTCTCTCCCTGCGCATCCCATAGATGAGCCTTTGCACTTGCAGGGAAGAGACCTAACTCACATTCCCTGAACTTCCCTCTGGAGGAATTTATTGCTCTCCACTGATTGCCTGGGCCTCCTGTCTTAGAGACTCTTGAATTAGATACGGAAAGTTAGGCAGTGTCTCCTCCATTACCTCCCCAAAATCATGCTCCACTTTTTTCTTTTTTTTAAAAAAAGAACAAAAACCACTGATATGTTTATAGTGCTGATGTAGTAACTGCAGTCTGAGTTAACTTTTCTCATTAAAATCTTTAACTTAAGCAAACAATAAACCAGGTCTTCCAACACATCATAAGAAAATATGTTCTTCTGGGTAAGTTGAACTCTCCTCTGCTTGAATACTTCAAGCCCAAAATAACTCACTTTATTAAAAAAGTGGTGAGTCAGGTTCGCACTGTGACTTCAGCTATATGCATTCTCCTAAATTAATGGCGAACCATTCTCTGCAGTCATGTATTTTCAAAGTGCTATTTCAATGATAGTGATATGACTTGAGGGGGGTAGTTAATAGATCTGACACGTTTGAAGAAGTTAATGAAAAGGAGTACATTACTTCTTTTACAGCAGCAAGCTCAGTAGCATCGGTTGCTCTATAATCCCATATTGTCTGGCACATGTGAGGCACGTAACTGGAAAGCAACAGTAAGGCAGATTGGTTTTGCCCAAATCTCAATTCACCACTACCTATAAACACATGTTTCAAAGGCTTTCTGAATCTGGGTCTCAATTATAAATTAAATAGTGTTATGGGAGGATGAAGGAGAGGTTGAAGCTTTCCATTTAAATAGCCTTTGCAGGTAAGATAATTCAAGCTCACTTTTCCCTGGTGCAGCTGTATGCAATTTCCAGTCAATAAGCTGAGCAAACGGCATCTGCTTGCAATAAAGCAACCGGCAACAGCCACAGCAACTGATAAAGAAGCAGAAACATGTCCTAGCAGGGCCTGCCCTTTTCCACAAAAGCCTTTGGGGCCAGGCTTATGTAGGGAAGACCACACACACACAAGGGAGGCAACGAGTTCCCTGTGGCCCCAGGGCTCCTGCTCCTCCCAGCAACACCGGCTTGGCAGCCAGCACCCTGGGGAAACCCGCACGAGGTGCAAGAGGTGGCAGCAACCTCTGCTCTTGGAGGAGTCAGGCACGGGTGACACCGGGCTGCTCTCTGCAGTGCTGGTGGGGGATGTTACCTCCCCAGGGCTGACACCCCTTTGCGGCCCTTTCCCACCACGTACAAGATGCCTTTCTTCAACTCAGTCTCCTCTCCTGACCCTTTGTCAATGACCACTCCTCCTTTCCTCATTCTCTTATTCAGTTTCTCTTATTTAATATACTTATCACAGGACTCAGCAGGCCTAAAGCTCCCTCGCCATTAAATGAAAAACAAAAAGACAACCTAACGTGGCTCTTTTCTCATTTGGTTCTCACTCCCCCTCATCCTCCTCAGCTGTCTCGGTACGACCCTTCTAAGACAGTGAGACTTTGCTGTCTCATTGCTTTGGCACAGAAAGGACCCAAATATTTGTCAGCAGCATTATGCAAATGAGCAAGATGCAACCCAAGAATGGGGTTGCCCAGGTTCTGGTGCCCTGCACCACTGGGCAACGAAGCACACAAACCTACGGTGAGACTGGTGTCTTCTTCTTGTGCCAACACAATGTCAGCTGCTGACTCTTCCATCGCACTTTCTCAGCCACTTGTGCTTGCGGTTATGAGTCTTAATCAGCAACGAGGATCCAGTCCAGCGCTTGGTTCCCAAGCAAAAGTCACAGCAATGCTGGAAGAAGCAGGATCAGCCCCCTGGGAGTTTCAAAAACAGCACCCTTCATTAACTTCTCAGTGGCTGTGGTTTTTAGAGGAGAAAAATCATCTCTTTCAACATCACAGTGAAAAAAAAATAGTGAAATACATAGACTTTGAAGTGGTCGGGAAGTACCATTACCCGTTCACAGACGGCAGTCTGGCGTTCCTTACGTGTGATAGGGAGGCTGCATGCGGCAATGCGTGTAAGGACACATTTCCTACAGAGAGCAGGAAAGGCACATGCTTCGTGCTCACATGCCACCCAAGCTACTTTTCACCCAAGCAGGCTGGCTGGCTCTTACTGTCCCTTGTTCCAGAGAGCCATGGGGCTGGCCCCTCTTTGGTCTTTCTTCTTTCTGGGACATCTCAATGCTGGCCAAATGTTTATCGCTCAGGCTTGTGGATTGTTATCCAGCCTCGGCTTTCTCCTTTCAGCCTCTTAGAGCAAACTTTTGCTTCTGCTAGCTTTCATCTCCTATGCTCTTGAAAGGCCAAAGTCCTTGATCTAGCTATATTTTCTGTATCCCCAATCCCTGACAGCATAATCGATTGCTCTCATGTTGGCTAGGAATACTGGATTCATCATCGACATCCCATATCTTTTCACAGCTCCTACTACTGTTCCTTTGTTAAGCCATAGGTTCATTATAAATTCTGTAATGCAGGCAGGACTCCTTGAAATGCCAAGCTGGCTTTCAAAAGTTAAGAGCTGGGCCAGCTCTAACAAAAAAAATGGATCTATATTTAGATTGTCTAAGAAATTCCAGTACCTACTAATTGATAACAGAATAGTGGTTGAGCAGATGGTGAACAGTAACATTAAAAGCAAAGGTTTTAGCTGTATCATTGCATTTCCTGGTTAGTCGGAGTTTATTTCCTCCCCTTGGAGACTGCATCAGCATTGTTTGCATTGGATACCGTCATTAGCCTGCACGGCCTGTTACCAAAGACATTCATGAAATATTACAAAGATATTTCACAAAGAAATATCACAAAGAAAGAGAAGGCTATGACTGAGGCTTGACACCTAGGACTACCCTCTCCTTTTCTTGGCTCTGCGAATTATTTGTTTCCCTTGTTCCCTACAACCCTAACAGCAGACTCACCTTGCCTGCAGAGCCCTGAACAGCCGTAATCCTACATAACTGGAGATGGCTCAGTTCACTTAAAAATCTCCAAATCAGAGGGCACGCACTAGGGATACAAGGGAATATCCCCTATGTTACATCAGGTGGCATTAAGGAGAGCAAAATCATCACATTCCCACAGGGTTCCCCGCTGGAGCAGAACCAGGGAGGAGGATTAACCTGCTTCCTATCTTCCCCAAAACTGCACCCATCTAAAACCCATTCATTCCCCCTGTCATCCTCTGCCAGCCCCCACCAAGTCTCCCCACCTGCCTGTGCAGACATCTGACGGGCTGCGGGATCTCAGGGGGTTGTGGGGAAGCAATTACGAATGGATTTTGGATCCTGGATGAAAGAGCTTGACAACAACTGCTCCAACCTTTCTGAGGGAAACACCGAGAAGCCAGATCCTAATCTCCCAATCCTGTCTTGACAGTGTGATCTTGCGTCAGTCACTGATATCTGTGCGTTCAGATTTCTCCTGCACCGAACAAACCCTGATAGCACTCATTTACCTACAGAAGTGTAGGGATGCAGTATGGATTAATTAGTACTTGCGTGGCACTTAGAGAACAAAGTAGCCTTTTACTATTAAATACTTTCATGCCAAAGTCACCTCTGGCCAGCCAGGTTCAAGGATGGATTTGGTCTATCATTCCCAAGTATTACTTTTCACCTAAATAATAGTGATTTCAGCCATTCCCAAGTTCTGAACCTGTTGGAGACTGGTTCCATGAAACAGGTATTAAAACTGCTTTTGACCTTCTTCCATGAAAGTAGAAAGATTAAATACACACATTTACCAGTTAGCAAGGACCATTCCAGCAATGCTCCTATTATGAAATTGTTCATGTTAATTACTGTATTATCTGTTTCACATGCTCAAATTGTCTCCCAATGGCATACTGAGGAAAAAAATGTAATTTTGTAAGAAAAGCCCCACAAGTATTTTTTTTTCCTCTGGTTAAAATAGAAAGAATTTCAGCAAAATGTACTTTCCCTGCTTCGTTGGGATTCAGGCAGGATCTGAGCTCCCCCTGCTGTTTGCAAAAAATTTATGTATGGCTGAGCTAAACGGATTCTTAATATTGAGTTTCTCTGGCCAAGGGCAGGCCCTGGGGATCCCGCTATTTGGTCTTTGGCTCGGGCTGCTGCATGGAAAGTAATAAGTAGCCAGATTTCAGTCAAAGTCTGTTCTTGCAGTCCTACCTTTGAATACGGAAAGTATTACGTTCAGAAGAAGAGAAGATAGCTGTACATAAAAACAGCTATTTGATGTATGAGTCAGAAGAGGAGAACATTTACGCGAGCCCAAAAAGGTATTGACCTTAAACCATCCTCTAATCTGCAGCCAGAAGTGGATCCAGCCCTTTTATAGTAGGCAATATTCCCAGCAACACTCCTAGGGCCAGAACCGAGGGTGTGTGATGCTGAAATTACTATGTGCTTCATGCAAGCAGTTAGTCTGCCCATGGAAAGATATGCTTTATATATGTGAAAATATTCTGAGCTGAGGTTGTTGGAAGAAAGCCCAGTCCCCCTGCTAGAACAGCTCTAAGTCAACAGGGCACAGGCCCACACTAGGGATATCAACGATTTGGGGATGCTCTCCCTGACAGAAGTGAACAGAGTCCGGTTATCACAAGCCAAGGATTTCAAGTCCCATTATTAAAACGCCTCTGGCACCCCGGTGTGTGGTATGAATTCCCCTTAGATTAACCAGTCATTGCCCTCACTCTTTTAATTCGCTCATCAAAGAGGCAGACACCTCTGAACTGCTCTCCAGGGGAGGCTAAATTAGATGCTCTGAATCACCCTCTGGAAGAGCCCCTCGTGCTGCCCAGATGGGGAGAGCATGGCAGATCCCGAGCCAGCTGAGACGCACTGGTGCCTTTAGCACCAGTCCTTGATCTCCTCGCCTCATTTGGTGCTTTTTAAAAATATCTTTTACTGATGTTAACCCCAAGGGGGGAAGAAAAAGAAAAAAAGAAAAATAAAGGAGAGTTATTCTAATAAAGATTCCCAAATGCTAAAATATTTTCTTGTTTTTCTGGTTGTATGTCAGGTCTCATTAGGCTGCTTTAATGAACGTGTTCCAGGCAAGTTTGGCGTAGCTGTTGTTTGTGGTTTTGCCCAACACATGTGAAAGAGCAGGCTAAGCCTGGCTTGTTTTCAAGTTAGTTTAACAATCAGAAGAGTAGGGTGGGAATATGAAAGGAGAAACAACTTACAGTTTGAGATTCAATACGTGCTCTATAACAATAAGAAAAAAAAATAAAGCACTGTTCTGCACTTCGGTTTGTTCCTCTGTCACAGCACAGGGATGCATGACTCTTTTAAGGGGGATTTGGTATGGTTTTGTCTAAATTTGGTATCCATTTTAAAGAGTGGCAATCAGAAGCTACCTCCCATAAACCTGCTGCGCTGTTGATGCAGAAAGTACTTACACCAACACAGACATCTTGGCAGATCCTTGTCATTCCTAGAAAGTTTTAGTAGATTAGATACATCTTTGTGATATGGGCAGAAAGGTCACACAGCACTTGTTTTCTTTGGGAGAATTCCCCAGCTTCCAAGTATACGCAGCACGAAAGGAGCCGGGTACGAACACCAAACGGAGACATCCAAATTGATGAGAGCTGCCAAAGCAAGAGCTTGGCATCATTGGCATTCTTGAGATCTTGCCGCAGCTACCCCAGCCACTGCATTCCTGGAATATCAGCACCAGTTTCTGAAGAGAATAAAGTTAGTGACACTGAGGAAAAAAAACCCTCCAACTCCTAAACTTTGTCTACTGCAACAGAGATATTCTGCAAGAGAAACTGAAATCTGTAACAGCATCTGGATGATAAGAGAGGGGATGAGTCAGACACACATTGCTACTGCTTGCTTTGTTTATGTTTCCCATACCACCTTGAGTCTCTCCATTATTCATTTTTATTTATTTTACAGCATCGGGGTTGCAAAAACTGAGAGCTGTTACAAAAACAAGGTCAATGCCCCACTGAGTGCAGAGTTTAGCAAAACTATCTGTGCAGCTGAACTCTATTCTGCAATCCTCATATTTAAATGAGCTGTGAGAGCCCAAAACAACTGCCAGATCACAATATTCATGGGCAAGGTTTGCTAGATCTTCATGTCTTCCTAAGGAATCAGGGATCTTCATCCAACTACTATGTGCACCATCAGCAATCTAAATGATTTAGAGATGCAAAGGTTTCCAATTCTCTTTAAGCAGTCAGATACAAAACATGCACTATGTGGGACACCCTGCTAATACTGAAAAGCTAAATGAAAGTTGTACCACTCGAGCCGCGTTTGAAAAGCCTGCACTACTGTCACTGATAGCTAGCAGTCACTCTGATCCTGGAGAACTATCTCCACAAGTTTCTGAGGCATGTTTCTTTGCCCCACTGTTGCTCAGGTGACAGACTCCTGATGGAATAGGAAGGAGAGGTTTATCCCTACCACTCTGTTTCTGTCTGCGCTCTAACTCCCCCCTTATATACCACTTCCTTAGGTCTCTCCAGCTCCAACAAGTATTTCTCAAATCAATTTAGCAGTATCACTGTATTAACAGTTATCCTTTGGTTTTACCATCAGGCATCTTTCCATCCCTATTCCTTCCTCTAGCACCATGGCAAACAGCACCCAGTAGTTTTCTCTTACCACACCTTAATTCATAACTAATAGGCTCCCTTCATCATTTTTTCTACCCACCAACCTCAGTAGGCACTAGAGGTGCTCAACCAAGACCTAAGCACCCTGGCCACATTGCAGCATTATCACACACCTTTAACAGACCAATAAACGTGGCCACACCACATGGCATATTGGCAGCACACGGAAGCACCAGGGAAAGCCTGTAGCATCCTTTAACACAAAGTTGCTTAATCTGCCCCAGAGCAACACCACTGTCCTTTCCTTACACTCTTTGGCCAGTTGCATCCAGGCTTCCTAAAAACTGGCAGTGTAAACACAGCTGTAGACCTGGGCTCTCCTGAAGCCTCATTATTGCAGTTCAGTTGTTGCTGGCTTTTTTTTCCTCCAAGTTTCCAAATTACCTCCAGCCTCTATGTTGTTATAAACTAATTAGGCTTTAATAAGTCAGAAAAGGAGGCAGATTAGGATAATTAGGCCCTATGATTGATTACTGGGGCTGTTGTGGAATACGCCAGGTGAAAGGCAATGAAGGAGAGAGTGGGCATTTGCAGAGGGGGGACAGTGTTAGGAAAACAGACACCCAGACTAGCCCTGGCAAATATTAGTTGTGAGCTAAACTCAGTCAATTCATGGTAAAAAACCTCTAGCATAGATGCATCCTTCTCTGGTTGCAAGGGAAAAGCCAAAGGCTTAAACATCCAAGGTGTGGGCTCTCAGCATTTCAGCGAACGCTCTTGTCTCTCCCCCTTGCGGAGATGGGAGCCCGTGGGGAGCAGTGATGGCAGCGCTCTGTCCTCTCTATCAACCTGTTGCACAGGCAGCACAGGAACAAGGAAAAGCCTGAGCCCTCCTCAGCTTTCCCTGCCTTGAGAGCTTCCAGCGAGGCTTTGAGTCAGCCAGAAATACCTGCCCCTGTGGCCCATCGCACCAAGCACTTGCAACCACCCAGCCTGAAGATCTTTAGGCAAACACCCCAGAACAGAGCCAGCTCTGTGCTCGCGTACAGGCGAGCCGTGAGTCATGCCCTCTGAATCTAGGTGTGCGATTTTATTTCCCACATGATAATAAAAGGGTAGTAACGCTCAGCTAGTCAGCTCATCACATCAGCATAGCAAAGGCTTTATTTAATAACCTAACCCAGCTCTGAAATACGTCCAGATTTGAACCAGTTGAAAATAAAAAGTTCTCCAAGCGGTTACGGATGAGTCAGTTTATCATGTAGCTTTAAGTGAATTTTGATAAAATGTTCAAAGAAAATTACTGTCCCTGTGTGAGGCAACACTGAGTAATAGGAAAAGTTTTCAACAGACTTGAAAAACACACGAAGTAAGTAGATAAAACCAAAGAATTTCTTCCATCCTTTCTTCTTCCTATGTATCCTCAACACAGTAGAAGATTTTTAGAAGCCTGTGAAAGCTAGTCATATGTGGGCAGAATATGATTATGGTGTATCAAAGCTCTGGCTTATCAAACCCTTGGGGGAGCCTGGATGGCAAAATTAAGAAAGGGGGAAATTACAACTCTCTCTGCTGGGACAAAAAAGGAAGTTTTGTTCCAGAATTAGAAAGTTCCATTTGGCAACATTAGGATTATGATTACTTAAATCTGCCAAGTTATTGGTCCCTTGACAAGCACATTAGAGAGAAACTCTTTTAAGATGCCAGCCCTATAAATACACGGATTTATAAGGAAGCAGGTAGGCATTGACGAAAAAGAGCCTCTTATCCAAGAGCTTTCTCTGAAAAGCAGAGCAGCGGGGTGTGGCTGTTCGATAAGATGAACTCAGGACCCTGGATCCAATCACTTAACTTACACGTTGCAGTAATCTACAGGACAAAGGTTTGCAATGAATATAATTGCAATAGCCTACTTCGAGAAAACAGCTCTTAAGTAAAGGTCTCCCGAGTCACAGCACTCAGCTAAGGCACAGGAAAGCTGCTGTCTATCCCTCGCCAACCTGCATGGTTTTGGGCACATCATCAAATACTACTTTTATTCTGGGTCCAGCACCCACATTAGAAATAATTGTAAGCTCAGTTCAAAGTTGTGAATATGAACATCCCTGCTCAGTTGCCACACGAACATTTCAGGTCATGACCCAACACCTTCTGACAAAACGCCGGGTTTTTGTGAGATTGAGCAATTTCAAGCCTTGTTCAAACCTAAACCCAGAATCCAGGTGTTCAGTCATGGCTCATTCACAGACAGGATCAGGCCCCTCAGGGAAAGCTGCAGCACCTGATGCTTTTCTTCCAAAGCAACAGTCTAATGATTAACACCCTCAGCCGATAAGTGGGAAGCTGAAAGCTGAATTATTTCTTTTGCTAGCAGAAATGAAAAGCCCTGTTTCTCCCCTACCAGGTTATATATTGAAACACAAACACTTGTTTTGAAACAGAGGTATAAAAGCAGTTCTACCCCAATAGTTCAGGAGTCTGCCTGTGAGGAACAGTTTGGGTGTCAGTTTGGGGTCAGTTTTGCACAAAACCTTTGCTGCTTTATGCCCTTTCTGGGCCAGCAAGTATAACATTATTCCCTGCATGGTGGCAAGGCTGTAAAAGAAAAGAAGGGTGCTATGCCCATATAGCAGCCTGTGTTGCTGTGTTTAGGGCATTTTTCACAAAGTATTATTTACAGATTTGAAAGACCTGAGGCTCAGGAGAGAACCACTGCTCCATAGCTGCTGGACTGGTACAAGGGGGCAGGGGGTATCCTCTAAGTCCTTCACTGAACGGAAAAATGAGACTCCCACTTAAAAGTTAGAAGGGATGTGCACTTCCCATCCATCCTTTTTCCTTTCCCTACCACCCCCCTCATTTTGGGGCAAGGGTTTCTAAGTAGGCACAGGGCTACAGGGAGGTGCTTAAATTAAGGCTTCTGGGGCTGGGATTTACCACCCACCCCTGTTCTCAGCTGCTCTGACTAATGAGCTGTAGGCAATTCCTTGCTTAATGCACCAGCTTTTTGGGGTCATCAACATTTCTTTGCCTCAGTCCTCATCTAGAGGAACAGCATAGCATAGTGCAGGGACTGTATAAGAGGAAAGTGTCCCCAGGAAGGAGATGCTATAGGTTCCCTTAGTAACTCCCTTTTTACAACACTTCTTATACATTGGAGACAGCGAGGGCTCTAGATTCTGCTCTAGTCTCTTTTGTCACTTGACCTTTTAAGTGTTTAAGTCCTTTGCTGGGTACCTTCTTTCAATCCCCCTCTCACGAGGCGTTATGGAGCGGTGGGACTGACTCTTGGCACTCTCAGGCCATTTCTGCAACACCTGTTAAAAAAGGGCCCATGTTTTCTCTGTGGGCTGCTGCGATGCAAGCAGCGCATGCAGTAATTAATACCAGGCAGATATGAAGAGGAAAAGGTTGTTTCTAGCTGTGAAGAAGCAGGTTTGGCTGAGGTTCTGCTAAGTCAGTTCCCACACTTGAGCTGAAAAGCAAATGCAAATGTTTCATAGTGCCCTGAGCAAATTTCACTGAGTTCAGGCAGGGCCAGCAGGACGGCTCCTCCGGGGAGCCTTCCTCCTCCTTCTCAGGCTTTTCTCTGCTGCCTCCTTTTGCTCCGGCGCAGGGGAGAGAGGCACCGAGAGCCTCCTTTTCTCAGTGGCCTGCTGAAAACGTCTCCCTCCACATGAGCCGTGGAGAGGCAAGCGAAAGTGCGGACACAAGCTTGAGCTTTTTTTCCTTGTGCGTAGGGATGTTTGTAATTATTAATCTCACAACTGCAGAGGTAAATACGATAACTGCATGACTCAGGCTGTGCCTCAAAGGTCATTCTCGGTTCCTATCCCAAGCCAAAGGGGAAGAAGGAAAAAAGCCTGTTATATTCATGTTCTCATTTCTCTCAGAGGTGAGTCACCCTACCAGTTAAACGCTATAAAATGACAAACATTGGTAAATAAGATAATATTAATGATACTGATGACTCAACCGAAACAAACACACATCAGTCACAGCTCAGCAGCCTGAAAGAACCTTATGAGAAGAAAAAACCTGCTCAAATCAAAGACGAGATGATGATTGCAAATCTGCTATTAATAAATATTTTTCTATGACAAAGCATTCCACGCAGTATTTATATTTCATTATGCACAACACAAACCAAGCAACTGGAAACATTACTCATAGCAATTGTGGAAAAAAACTGTGAGAACTTTTTTTCATTTCTGCTAGGGCAGTGTAATTGCCTCTTTTAAAAAGCAACAAACTTGCCTTCATATAAAACCCTTTCGTCCTCTGCCCTGAAAAGTTAGGCTGCATTCCCAGATTTGCACCTTTTTTCTAACACTAAATCCGAAATGTAGCTTGAGTGACTGGTGAGCAGATAGTCCCCAGCTCTCTAATTCAGCAAGAAACTGCACCGCACGTCTGGTTTTGAAGGTATATTCCCAATGCATGGAGGCAAGCCTGCAGCAGCTAGAGTTTGACCAAATGGCTCTTCAGTTCCTGGGGGAAGGACTGGAGGCTTTCAGCCCTAGGAAGTCCCAGGTTTCAGGGCAGAATGGCCATCACGGGCTTTGATTGCATTGCTCTTATGGTCACAGATATTCCCCAAGGAAAGAGCATGAGGAACAGTGGCACAACATAGCAGCAATGTTTTTGTCACCAGCATATTCTCAGGATGCACTCACATATGTGCCTGTGACCTCCTCTCTCCTAGCAATGGACTGAATAGACCCTGTTCTTCCTACACGTGCTCTCCCTACAGTATTTTCATTTTTCCTAAATTAATGACTCTCTCATTCATCTGATAGTATTTTTGTCCCTCGGTAGTGTCTGCATCTATCTGGAAGAGTCCAAATTAAAAACACTGAGCCAAAATGAAACCTAGATATTACAGGAATTGATGTGTGGGCTTTCACACAGGAGGCAGTCCTTTTTTCTGCTCTTGCAACAACCTCTCCTCGTGATGAAGTCTGGAGATATAAATCCTGCCTCCCAATATGTGGCTCCCACTGAAGTCACCAGCAGGTGTTTGCAGACAGAGGGTAGAATTTGCACATAGGGAAGGATCATTTGCAGTTTGCTTTTCGGAGCGGTTAAGCCTGATCTGTTGGAGATATATGTGAGTCATCTCACACTCACTCACTTTCCTCCCCTTGTGAACAGTGAGCAAACTTCAATCAAGTAACCACAAATCTGTTCTGCAGCATCTTTATGTCTTCTTCCACGAATACTTCACAGTCAACTTAGAGAGGGAGAAAATTTGCACCAAAATACTGAAGAATTTTAGGCCTGCTGTTGCAGAACAGAAGCGATGGACTTGCATTCCTGATCACATATCCCAGAGTGTTTTCATTTACCAGGATATAAATACCGAGAAAGTTTAATGTCTTTGTGTGTAAATCAGAAATAACTCAGAGGAAGGCACTAGAGGATTTTTTGTCATTGCTAGCGGTATGTGCCATATATCACATAAACCACAAACTTCAAGACGAAACTCTCTTCTCATCTAACATGGTATAAATCCAGAGGATCTCAGCTCAGCACACCCGAGTCTCTCCAGTACTCAATTCATCCAGCTGTATTTGTGATTTAGCAGCCGCAACACAAATGTCACAGAGGCTGAAAAGGCACTGAGGACAACGAGCGGCTCTGCAGTTAACCTTGAGGTTGGGCATCTGCATTGGGCTCCTGGCTCTGTCACAGACTCTGTTCTCTAATTCCCTTGATCCCAAATCAGTTCTGCCTCTTGGAAACACAGGTTATTGCTTTCCTCCCAACTTCTCTCATTTATCAACTTTTCATTACATGGACAGCCCCTTAGTAGGTGTTTAAAAAAAATCCCTGACTAGGTTGAAAAATGTACTGTGTTAAGCATGCTTTTATATAATAAATGCAAGTTAATCCCTGTATGTCATAACTGTGGCGTTAAAAAATGTCAGTCTCCTTGCTTTGCTCGGCATTAATCAGCCTATTCCACAGGGTTTTTAAGCAAGAGGACTTCTAGGAGGTAAGTGTTATTGGCTATGTGACCTTGCAATAAAACTTCCCTTTGGAACTTCAGAATGCTTCCCCAGGCAATCGAAATAATTTCAATAGCTCTGTGTCCCCCCACCCCCCGAGTTCATATGAAAACAATTAGGTTCTGAGAAAGCATCTACACAGCTGAGCTTACAGTCCAAAGCAAGGAGGAAATCGCTCCTCCAGCTGCTGTGAATTTTACGTAAAACTATCAGTAAGCACAGTCCCAAATACAACTTTTCTCCCTTAAAAATAGTTTCTCCAAGTTAAGCTTTGAGACCAAGCATTTGGCATCATTTCTTTAATCTGCCTTGGTTAAATGATTCTTAATAAAAGGTCTAGGTTTCTGTATACTCTGGATTTCATAGCTAATCATTAACGGATACTAACTGGAGTTACGGACAATGACCACAGCATAGGAAGATGATTAAGATGCCTGTCCCAGGTGAAGCATCATTTTAATGTTTGGAGGGGGTGGTTATCTGTTTTTCTTTGGGACCACATAAGAATTTGCAAAATGAAGAACTGAACACAGATAAAATAAGCTAACTCAGGTTTATCATACTGGGCTGGCACAAAAGTTACAAGGGGCAAAGGCAGTCACTGGGCTAGCCAGGAATGTGAAACAAGCATGTTCAAGCAAAGAGCTGCTTCTGGTGCTCCCTGGCCTCACCCCCTGGTCTCCATCTCACTTGTGTTGATGTGCCTCTAAGGAGCCCTTTCCATCTCAGTAGTCCTTACCGAAGAGGAAAGGATCACCTCAGTTGCAATAGCCCAAACCTAGAATAACTGCTTGTAATCTCAATTACTAGATTTAAAATACTTTCTCTGAGGCTGGAAGCAAGCCTGGCAAAGGGACACAGGGGAGTGGATGGCACCATGCCTAAGGTTCATCCACCACCCTCTTAAACAAGGCCAATTCCGCACTGACAAGTACTCAGTGCTCCGTATACCGCAGTGGATTTATTTTCAAGAGATGTAGGGAACACTTCTCATCTTGAGAAGGGAATTTGGGGCATTACCAAGAGAATAGAGCTGCCCCAAGGCGTGCTGGAATTTTGCCTGGGCAGCTCTTCTCCTCGGAAGGAGCCGTGTGGACATCTCAGTGCTGCTTATGTAATTTGTTAAGCAAACTTGGCTGCATACCAGAGCTGGTCAGGACATTTTCCACAAAGTGAGATTTCAAAACTGAAGTGTTCTTGTCAAGACATCAGGTTTTGAGAAAGTTTTTTTGCAAGAGAGTCATGTAATTTACATCCTGGTGGTTAGGACAGCGGCCAGGAGATGAAAGAGCCAGGTGAAACTCCTTTCCCTGCACAGTTGAGAAAGAGCTGCAATGAAATTTTTTGACCAGGAAGATGGATGGGGCTTAAACAAGAGACTCTCATACTCTAGGCACCCAGTGCCTTAAAGATAGGGAACAAAAAACCAGTCTGAAATCTTGAAAATTACTGCAAAACAGAGTAGTCATCTTCTAAGTCAGTTCTCCTGCATATGCAGCAGGCCTGAGTAAAGTGGTTTCATGCAGGGAACAGTAATTGAAAACAGTCATTGAAGTGGTAAACAAAACCAGAACACTAAATATTAATGTGCAGTAAGTGACCGTGTAGGTTTTCCTTCAATATTAAGGATTTAAACCCCACAGTGTATTCGCAATAACCCATTCTTGTTTTTAAAACATTTTGTTCCAGATAGCTCAAAACTTGGCTCCCTCCTGGCAATGAGAACAATAGTTTTCTATTGGAAGCTAAGGATAACTTGTTCTAGCGCAAAAAATTCTGCAAAGTTCAACCAAGTAGCTCACAGGCAAATGGGTTTTGTAGCAAGAATAGTGGGTCAGAACCTTGATTTTTACTTCTCATCTGAAAAAGAGCACCTCCAACAACACAGAGCCCCATAGCAACATACTCGGGCATTGACTCTGCACTGAGTCAGAGGGAAGAATGCCATTTAATGACTCACCAGCACCACTTATGCTGCATTGTATAGTGCTAAATAATCTAATCTGTCTATCTACTCCAGAGCCTTTAAAGAGTGCTAGTATGCAATGTAAAGAGTTTTCATTGGCATACATGAAAGGCATTAAGGACTGGATCGCACTCAATGGAAAGCTGCCATCGTTTCCACTGGGAGTTGGACCAGAGCTTATACATGCAATGCATAGTGTTTGGGAAAGCTCTTAGGGAAAAAAAAAAGAAGGAGGCTCTTAAAATCAAAAGGCAATAGCTATCAAAGACAGTGGTTTCTGGACAAAGTTCTGTTCTCAGGTATTCTCATTATCTGTGCATGCAGATCTCCCTTTGATGTCGATGAGAAACCTGCTCATCAGGGGAGCACCGCTCTGAGAGAGAAATCGCCTTTTACAGAGGAGGGAGAGAAGGACCGTTCGTCCTGCAGCTACCCGGACAGTCGCTGACTTTCCTAGCACTTTCCTGTAGGTGGCACTGCTAAATTTTTTAATAAAAGTGAATTTTGTGAACTCTAAGTTCTCAATTGTTTAGTAATCTTATCTGAATGGAAAAGCTAAACCATGCAAGTCATTTCCCTGTCACAGCAGCATGCCTCGCACAGACACAAAGGAGTCTATGCCTGATCCTGCATCCAGTGAAAGTCTAAGGGAAAAAGAAATGTAAGGTCAAGACTTGTATTCATGTCATCAACTGAATACTTTCCTGCTAGGAATTCAGTCCAGATGGAGAATTCTGGATCTGATTTCCTCTCAGGATTACAATTTCAGGATCTCCACCTTCTCAGTTACATAGTGATATGTGGATGTGTCAGAGTTGTTCCTTGCCTCCAGTATAAAACACACACTCCTCTTTCAGTTTATGGCCTGAGTTAAATAGCCATGCTGCCTACTGTTGGCTTCTGCTAGGAATCTCTGTGCCTCACAAACAATGCTGTGAGAGTACCACAGGTGCCAAGATGCTCCTTTTCCGGCAGAAGAACCATTTCTCCTTTTCTAACCCTACTGATAAACCCTGATGTTTGCAGCAAACCAGAATAGTCAATTGTGGATGGAAAAATCAAAGTGGCAGTGGACAAAAAGGCCATCCGGAGGGCAGAGGATAGATCCCCCGGGGACTGTTCACCCCACATCAGCCCTGGACATCTCATCTCAAACTCCTACGCAACAGAACCACAGTGCATCTGCACACAGTGTACAGTTAATGAGGATACAAGAATCGCCCTTCAAAACACCTCACCATGCAAGAGCCAAACCCAAGTTGTCAGTGGGCTGCTTAGCAATGGGCTGACACTAGAATGACAGTCCCGTGCAAATCCAAGCATGTATTAAAATGTCAGCAATATATGCTGGTTTGCCTGCTAACCCTATCTACCTAATATCTAATACGTAACCTGTCCTGTGAAGGTCAATACTTTTTTATTTTCAACTAGTGTAGGTAAACTCATAAGCTTTCAGAGTCCTGAGAAAGTCTTTGTTTCAAGAGCACCATGTGGCAGGAAGTCCCACGTGTCAGACATTATGTTACGAAAACATCCTCCTCTTGCATCAACTACAGACCTATCACCCTCAGTTTCACGGGTTCCTTTTGTCATCAGATATAAGAGTAACTAGCAGGAACACATAAGCTTTTGGAACATCCTACCTAGAAAACTTTGTTCCTGTCCAGGCTATCAGTCCAGAGAAGCTTCAGGTTTCCCCCCAGATATGCTGCTTTCCTTACTACGGGAAAGGAAATCAAGCAGGACTCTGAGCATGCCATGATTAAAGCTTCTCACATTCGAAGAAACAAGGATATAATCATAAGCCAGAGTGAAGCTTGTATCATGACTGCCCTCTTTGCACCTCTTCTTTTGTTAATGGAGGATCTCTTCAGCACTGAAAAGAGAGAGCAAAAAAAATCCCTTTCTTCCTCTATCGCAACCACACTCATTTGACAGGCATTCAACCCAAGGACGCTGCTTGCCTTCCAAGGTGAAAGCTCTCAAAAAATTGATGCTGATGTATCTTATAAACTCCCAGCTTTTACTATCATCGTGGGATTCAAGTATCTGGAGAAGAGATTTGACTTATGAGAGATGGCAGCATTAGCAGCTCAAAAGTTCATTCATCCTCAAGAGCATATATATCAGCTGAAATGAGTTTCAAAGGACCGTTCACTTGAACTGATTTACAGGTACACCAGCAGACACAGAGACACTTCTTTCAATGACATAATTTTAATAGGCCAGGAGCATTTTTGCTACTGCAGCCAAGATCAGGATATTTTTATTTTGTTTGTCACAAGGGAAGCTTTGCTTTGCATGCATTTAGCCTCAGGAACAGAGTTTCCTGACAGTATTGCCAAGAGCACATCATTTTTGCAACAGAGGCAACACTGGGACAGTGATGTGCTTCACTGGTCTTGACTGGAGTTCATAAATGCTTTTGCAGCCGTCACACAGAGGACCTGAGCCAAACTGTCCGGTGCAGGTGTGCCAAGCGGCCATGGGAGCCTGGAGCTGCCCTTCTCTGTCCCAAGGCAGGAGGCAGCTGTCTTGGGCTGCCCATGCCTGCCAGCACCGGGGCAGACCGGCCCAGCTCCACTTCCAAGAAGACAAAGGTGCCTGCAAGGCTGCATGCGCTGCCATCACAGGGGACACTTTGGAAGAGGCTCTGGAAAAGGTGCAAAAATGCTTTATTTCGGTATAACATTTTTTTCCGCAACCCCAGGGATCATGAACCACAAGCAGACCATGGAATTGCTGCCTGGGCGGCCGACGGTGCGGTGCATCAGCTCACCCGCAGATCCCACTCCTAAAGCAGCAGTGTGAGCAATGCCCGTGCAGAGCAAGGCTGACGGTGACATGATGGGAGAGAGGTCATTGAAGGAAAGGGTAAATCGCATAATATTTCCCACCCCCTCAGCAAAGCCGGCACTTGATGGGGAAAAATGAGGTGGCACGGTTTTATTTTTCTTATGTGACGTTTTTTCCCTCCGTTAGAAAGGGGAACTTCTCAGCCCCGGCATTTTCACCTCCAAACTGAGTCTGTGGAACAAACTTTCAGCTGCTGACTCAGACAAACGCCCAGTGCTTTCAGTGGGAGTTTTGCCCAAGCTATGACTGCAGGATTTGGTCACTGCTCCATACGAAGTCGGTTTAACTCACAAGATGCCTTCTCCCCGTTCATGGAAGGGGTTGCCAAAGCCCATGTTATTCTGATCCTTCCTCAGAGCTCTTCCTTAAAGTCTATCCAATTTTCTCTCTATCCCAAGGAGGGGGGGGGGGGGGGAAGAGAGAACTGTGAATGTCTAAGCTAATTCCTCATTTCAATTTCTCAGACTTAGAGGAGAAGGGGGTTTAAGTCTAGGAAACTCTAAGCATTGCTAGGTAAGGACCATTTTTGTGGGCTTCTTCTGTAACATTAAGCATTTTGCTGAAATTTAACTAAAAGTAACTACGGATCAAATAATTGGCCCTGTGTAGGATCCCATACCCTGCTGTCACGTTAAACTCGTGTTAAGCAAAATGCATTCATGCCATAAATATTCTACTAGCAGACAGACACATAGTCAAGCTCACTCCCAGATGCACTGGGCTCAGCCTGACCCAGCTGATCACAGAAATGCTTCACCCTGGAGCAGGGCCGGGGGCGTGAAGATGAAAGAATAATTTTTACTCAGGTCTGCCTCAGATGTTTCAGCGCTGGGGTTGTTGTACAGCAAGACATAGTCGGGTACTTGGATGGCAGACAGCCACAGCCCTCATCAGTAGCACTGAGGTGAAAAGTATCGTGCTATAATTCAAGCCCTGTCATGCCTCATTGCTTAATTATACAGTTCTGATTACAACGGAATCATTTTTCTATAGTATGTCCCAAGCTGACATCACTTTGATTAACAACTCATTTATCTGATTACATAGTAACTCAATAACATTTTGAATTGGAAGGAAACCAGGAAGCCCTTTCATGCCCATTCAGCTTCCTAGCGTGCATATAAGTACCCTGTAATTTCATCTTCTTTATTTATAACATGAACAATGCTTTAATGACCTGGAGAATGGAACAAGCAGTAAGGTACAGAGATTTGAAGATAATAAAAATCCTAAGAGCCATGAGAGAAAGAGATAGACCCTACAGGGACCTGTAGCAGTCCTGTAGCTGGTCCCATCTTCAAGCCTAAGTTCCTAATCATTTATTACAGAAGGGCTCAGAGGCTCCAGCTATGTCGTAGCCCTATTATGTTCAGCTCTGAGCAGGCCTCTAATTGAGGAGAGTCTGTTTCAAAGAACTCACAGTCTCAGGCTTTGATTCAGCAAAGAACTGAGGCATTAAGTCTCTGACTTTAGACTTCATTATCATACCTCCTCTTGCAACACCGACTCTTTCTTTTATGACTCCCAATGTTTCCCATAATATGGTATAGTTCACATCTTCAAAGTGCTATAAAATATAAGTAAATTAAGCCTTAAAACTACCCCAGTGAGATCAGCAGACAGTTGTTTCAGAGGCAGAAACTGAGTCATAGAAATATGAAGTGACTTACCCAAGGCCCCATGGTAAATCATTGATAGTAAGTCAAACAGAGAAATGCTAGTTCCTAAATCTCTGTTAGCCCATCACATCTTGCTATTTATTCTTGATTCACCCATTTGTTTTAGGTAACTTCCTACATTTGCTGTGGGAATAGGAAGAGAAGACCACCACTGTTAATGACCATATGGCCCTACTCATGATGGGATCCAAAGGAGAGAACTGTGAGACATAGCAACTGCATTTCAGTAGAAACGCTGCCCATCAGAAAGGGCTGATTAAGTGAGATCAGTATTGCACAAAAGTGCATTCGTTCCATCAAAATCCCCAATGGGAGTCAAGGTGGCTGGCGTAGCCATTGCTTGGTTCGTTCCTGCTACTCAACCTGAGCAACGCTCCAGGGAACAGGTATGTCCATGGCAGTGGCTGGCATCTACCTGCAACCCTGCAGGCTTTCCACTGCCCCATCTCTCCAGCAACCCCCTACCGAAGCCAAGGCATTGGCACCAGGACTGTTTAAACAATTAGAAATCATACATTCCAAACCTGTTTTTTAAATAAGATCTATGACAATTTTTTTTAATGTGGCAAAGCCGATTTTTCATTCCAGCTTGTTTAGAACAGTTTTGATAACAAAATCATGCTTTTCTACATTCCTCTCAACAGTTTTAGCTGATTAAAATAGCACTCCAGCTTGTAACATCCTCAGGAAAGGGATATGTCTGCTGCACGTGTAAGGTGATGTTAACAGCTGCCTCGTATATTGTTCATAGTCAGCTCATGATTATTACTTCTCTGACCCCTTAAATAACAGCTCTATTGAATTTCCAAGGCATTTCCAAAGCTAGCACATGGTGTACACATTCTTGTCTACTCTGCATATAAATGGGGTGGATGTATTTCTTTAGTTAGTATCTGCAGGTTGCTCTGAGTTTCCAGGATACAGCTATATTCACTAAACCTCCAATCGAGCCCCTCATCACATCACTTGCTGCACAAATGCATATAAAAGAAGCCATTTGCTGCCAAGGTTCACAACCTATGCGACAGACCCAATGCAGCAGTTATGGCTATCATGTCAAAAATTATCTTGGGAGTTCTCCAGTTGTTTCCCAGTCCAACGTCTGTTTATTGACCTCCCTGCAGTTAATCTGTGAATACTTCCCATTTCTCTTCTTGACTGCACGGGCATGGTATGCAGCCTTCTGCAAGAGAAAGATAATGTTCATCATGTGGACACTCTGCTTGTCTGGAAATGTTTTCCTAAATGCCAGTGGAAATGAAGTGCTGTGTATACATCCATGGCAGACTGCAGCTGAACTGAACACAAAATGGCAGCTGCTTGAAGCCTACAGCAGCCTCTAATAAATTTAGAGGGGCAGAAGGAAAATCATCAGCATTTTACCATCAGCACTTTGAGAGTGCATCATGAAATACAAAAAACAGGACTTGATTAATTTTATTAACAAGCGGCAGGAAGAATCCACAAGAACAATTTCTAACCTGCTTCAAAGACATCAAGAATAGATCCCTGCCATACAGCCCATTGCAGTAACAGTTACTCAGCCATTTCCACCACACAAAGCCATCTGGCTTCGGTTTTTATCCACAGCCCAGCATTCGTTATTCGAAAGGCTGGCAAATGTCTCAGGCCAAGACTGATCCAGCTCGGAGCAACTCTGGGCAGATTGGGAGCGTGGAGTGAGAACCATCATTACAGATTTCTGGGTCCACAGGTCATGGGACAAATCCAAACCAGTCACTCATGAACACCCTCTCCCTCCCCAAATTCGAGCAAATTTGCAGTATCCTGAAGGGCTGAAGCCACTGCATTTGCTCTAGACATGCTCTGCTTTCTAATGGGGAATAAAATACAAATCGCGGCGAAAACATGATTGTGAAAACTGATTGCAGGACCCGTCCTGCTTCACTTCTAGCCCAAGGCGTTGATGCTAGGGGAAGACAGCTATAAACAAACTGCACATAATTATTCCATTATTACAGTACATGCCTACTGCGTGGGTGGGAATTCTTCTCTTCTATCTCTAGCATGTTTCCCTGCATAGCTTCCTCCACCCCCCGTCATCTGTTCAATTAAGTAACACAACCAAAGGACATTACCTCAATGTATTAACAGGGGATACCAAAGCAATAGCAGACAATGTTTGAGGAACATTTAGACAGGTGTGTATTCGTCTGATTAAAAATAATAATAATAATAACAACACTCCCACAACCTCCGGGTTCTTTACTGCTTTTCTTTGCCTTTCCAGCTTTACCAGGTGTAAGTTATTTGCATTTTATTATTATTTTTTAAAGAGTAATAATTAGGGAGGGTGTGAACATAGAAGCACACTGCATCTGGCTACAACCTTTGCCAAACTTCGAGTCTTCCTTGCATTCCAAGGTTAGGATCAGGGAATTAAGGACTCTTGTAATGTGGTGCTGTGGAAATACATATTTCTCAGCCAGGACCTGATTCTTTACTCATTCATATGGATGTAAATCGGGAGCAACTGCATCAAACCAGTGAATGCTACAGAGTTAGGATTGCAAGGAGCAGAAGCTTTCTTGCTTTCTTTTTCCAAAAAAAAGGGGAAAGAGAATGAGAGCTTTCTTGTGGACAGTTTACATTTGCATATTTATTCCCACAAGTATAGAGTTTTGTTCGTGTGGTTAAGGAAAAGGTGTATTAATTGGACAAGAAGTTATGTATGAAATGGTGACCAGCAATCTCCCTAGAATATACTAGTGCTTCCATCAGCTGAAGGGCTTGCGTAATCAAACACGAGTTTGATAGGTCTTACTCTTTCATTTGAAAAATGTGCTGGATTAACTCTTTGCAGGGAAAATGTTTCCAGCACCTCCATGACCCCAGCCTCAGTGGGCCAGGCTAGAGCAGATGTTGTGGTTTTCTCCCTCAAGAATACGACTACTGGATACTGTAAATTTTAATTAGTGAATAGTCCTAAATGATACCTCAATCAGCAGTGTTCCTGTATGTTTTGTCGCAGAGGTTGTGCATTTCTTCCTCCGTTTTGACTAACATCACACCTACTAGGATGGGTACTTCACCCCACAGGGACAGTCTACACTGTATTTGCCAACCTCTGGTGTATCTCAGCAGTTTGACATTTCTTCTACATTTTTTGACCCATTAGATTCAAAAAATATAGTCCAGTTTCCAAGCTCTTGAATTCGCACTCAGCTTTCAGCTACTAGAGGACCATAAACTGACGGTATTCTACAATAGCAGGGACATGAGGCAACACCTTGGCTGGAACATCACTTTTCAGAACTGTTCACCTGTAGGATAGGTGGGTCATTAACTTCTTCAAAGATTGCATTCCTCTACCAGCTCCCTTCCTATTGCACCCTACATTTTATTAATACCTCTTTATGGAGTAAAGACTCATTTCTTCAGCTCCAGCTCACTCCACATGGACTGTCCAGCCTTCTGTTGTCCTGGACCAGATGCTACCATTTACAGCTGTGTGCCACAGAGGTAGGATATTGTGCTGTCACAAGTAAATAATGGTCCATCCTTTCTGCACTGCTATAAAGGATTGTGCAAAGCAGAGGGCAATGGAAAAACAAGTGCCCGTTTCCTTGAACACAGTATATTTCTATACACACAAGGGAGCTTTCTTGCCCAAAAAAGAAGAAATCAGGGCTCATACATTTTCCTCATCCCTCAAAATCTTTGCAGTAAGAAGTTCTTGCCCATAAGTATACATTACACTTCTGAAGTAAACAAAAAGTTCAGGGTACTTCTCATTTATCCGGTCCGGAATACTTCTGTTTTGTGAAAAGAAATAGATCTCAGTACAGAGGAAACAGTTGTCCTGCCATGTGCAGAACTACTTTTCTCCATTAAAAGAGCATCATGTTACAATTAGTCAGGCTTTGAAATACAGTTTTAGCCTTCAGCTAATGTTGTAGAAAAAAATTCTACAGCCTTTTAAACTTTAGTGAAGGGAATTATTTATGTTCAGGTTAGGACATTAACATTTTGTCCTTCGGAGTTTACTAGTACCAAACAAAATTTCTATTTATTATTTGCAAGGTGAACTAAAATAGTGGCAAGACTGGGCAAGGAGGGTGTGACTCAAAAAAGGCCTACTTTCAGCCTGGCTTCAGAAGGCATCTTACTATCACTACGATCTTCAAAAACCCTGCTCGACTGACATCTAGAGCTACAGGCAACCAAGTTCATGCCAAAAGCAAACTCTTGCTTCTGACACTATCGAGCTTTTTGATAGCATCTTAACTAATGCCCAAATCCTGTCTGGGCAGGATTGAACCTAGATGTTTTCCCACTTGTCTCCAAGGTCCCAAACCAATAGGTATATTCTAGGTATACTCTATACATGGGCAAAACTTCATGGCCAGTCCTCATACAAAAGACCACTGGTGAGAAGGTGATTTTATGTTTATCACCATCTCATTTTAAGCCATCCCTAGGTGCTTGCCCTTGGAATGGGCGATATCTACATTTATTCCCTTCTCCAACAACTCAAGAGGTGGAAGAACTAGAAAACAGGTGTCTTGTCTCTCAAATGACAGATCTAGCTCTGAGTATCTTGGTACTAGTGAGAAGACATGTCCCTCTCCTCAATGGGAAAGGATGGTGCTGGCAAGTTCTGACAACAGAAGAGGTCTTCATCATATACAGTCTATATCGGGACTATGTCCTGGAGGAAGGCACCTCATATAAGGGGCCTAATTCTTGCATTTTTCTACCAGGCAAACGAGAGCTAAACCCTGTGCTAGAGGTTTAACAGTCCCCCAGCTTTGCATGGGAAGGAAGTCTGGGTGCCTAACCCAAGGCTGGGGATGCCACGAGACAGCAGGGTGCCTGAAAGTTAGGCAATACAATGCCTATGATCACATAAGGAGTTAGCCCAAAGGGCCTCAGAGGTATTTCACAGAGAAATGAAACAGTCTCTGACCATTGCAACACTTGCCATCAGAAACTGCAAAGTCAGCTGATTTTGCGAGAAACTCGCTGGTGAACACAAGCATTGGCATCTTGTGCTTTCTACTTACACATGCTTTGAAACTGTAACATCCTCAACACTAGGCTAAAAATGTTGTAAATTCTTTATTTTTCCCTTTTCCCCTACTGTTAATGAAACTACTTTGCTTGTTAGAGAAAACCCTCTCTCAGGAACCTCTATTGGTAAAGTCAGTGAAGCAGGTAAATGCTCTTTTCTCCATTTGACAGCTTCTTTCAAACTCCTCTTTCCAGCCCACCAGCTGACAGGAGAAGCTGAGAGTAGCCTGATCTGGTACTCTAGGAACTTGGTTCTGGTCCTGGCTCTGACACCGACTTACTGCCTGACCTTCATCTCCATGGGATTCCATTTCCCTCCCCCAGCTCTGTCATCCCTCGCTCTTGTTAGACTGAATTCTTCTAGAGAAAGACTGCTTTTCATTAGCATGAACTCTTTTATTTAGCTTAGAAGAATTCTGATATAAACTGGAGAGTTTTAATGCTTAAATGATGCAACTGCCCACCTAGGGGAATTTAAAGAAGCCAACTACTAATGATACAGTAAAACATGATCCTCAGGCTGGAGCTTCTTTCAGTTTTGGAGCAAAATCAAGAGACTGGAAATCATTCCTACCATTTTGTTTGTATGTCTTGATTTTCCAGTTCTGGTATGAACACAGCCAGCAGTAGCTGGATTTCAAAAAAGAAGCCTGTATACTGCCAAGACAGATGATTTTGTGAAGGCCTCATCATTCCATTTACATGAGATGCCCAGAAAAGTAGGGAAGTTAATAAGCACCTTTTAACACTCAGCGGCCTGCAAGAGAGGCTTTCTGGGTGCATGGGAAGTCTGCACTGTCTCAACCTTGAATACACTTTCTGTTAGAAGTGAATTGCACAAGCTCAGATATCCTCAGAAAACAGCAGTTTGTTACTGCGGGCTGCAATAAGTTACTACAGCTCTGAGAAATATTCCAGATAAGCAAAATCCCCAGAATGCAATACAGCATCTTTGCTTTCAGCAAACGTGACAGTGCTGACCCTGCTACATCTGTAAGCAGGTTTGCATGACAGGCAGCTCGTTCCCATGGGTGGGGTTCCTTCACCTTCACTTCACCCTGCAAAAGTTAACTACCAAGGTCTTCTCTAATCACCTTAGACTCACTATAAGGGGCGTCAGAATCAATTTCACCCCAATTTCTTCTTCCCATCGACTTAATACAAAAGATTCAACATTGACTAGGTCAGACTTAGATATCTTCCCGGTGACACACATTCGTGTACCCTCTGCCACACACCTAATGATGGCTTAGTCACACATCCTCGAGACTAAACCTTGAAGTTGGAATCAAGGCCGTCACAACTCTTTTCCCACTATGGTGCTTGTGTTCATACTGCTCAACTCAAGTGCTTTCACACTGGGTCATCAGTATGAATAAACTGAGGTGCAGATCATCACACCTGCCTTCGTACTCAGTGTGGCTGATGCTTTCAAGAGTTAAATTTAAATGGGAGATTCATATTACTGATGGACAAGGTTTTAAATTATAACAATAATCCTAAAGTGCTCACACAAAAAAACCACTGTTCCCTTCATTTGACTCCTTCTGGAGTAGCTCTACTGCAATGCGATGAGCACAACTGGAGAAAAAGAATCAAATTTTAGGCAGAACCTAGATTTTCGTGATCCATAAACAGGGCAGTGACAAGGCAGATAACCATAAGGTGAATCTAAAGAGTCAGCATTGAACATGCCTTTCAACACTGATGGAGGTCTTTTTATTACAAGATCTGTCTGCTGCAACAAATTTTGCTAATGAAATATCATATTCTTCTTTTACTGGTAAGTCCTGATTTTTAAGCACACAGTAGAAGATTGGAAACATATTGTGAATTCAAGCATTCAAAAATATATCCCAGAAAATCCTAGGATATACATCTGCTTGTGAGCACTGTTTGTACTGACAAAATTTGGGCTGGCATCTAAATCCAGGTACATATTAAAATCTTCGTTTTGTTGAATTTCTGAGCCATGTGCCAGATATGCTACATGAGGTAATAAAAATCATCAAAGGGACACTGATTCTGCAACCAGGAGGAATAAGTCTCACAATCCTGTAGGATTTTTTCTTCTGGTCAGCACAGTGGACTCTCCTTCCGGTTTCATGGCTAGGGTTCTGATCCAAATAGAAGATCTGTTAGAAAATTGAGGGGACCCCAAATTTTAATAACATGAAAGTAATTTTGGAACTATAATATGAGACACATAGGAGCAACACTTAGAAGCTGGAGTAGTCAGATCAACAAATAAGGTTGCTGCTCAGTTGAACATGGGCATAGCAAACAAACAGAAAAGGACTTGTGTTTTTGAAGGATTAAGTGGGATGATTTACCTACGAATGGTAGAAAATATAATTCACCCAGCCTCTGTCCTTCCCAAGAAAAGTAACCTTCTCATCAAATACTGACTGAAGAAATCTTCCTTTTGGTCTGCTACTCCAACTGAACTTTCTAGTCCAATTTCACCTGTTTCTCATGACCATTTCCCAGTATGCTTTCTTCTGGTTTCAATTAAGGTAAAGTCCAAAGATTGCCAGTCTGTTTCGTTGACTTGCTTTTCGTGAGCTTTACAGTAGGGATAGGACACAGAGAGCTGGGCATAGAGGCGACAGGAAATAAAAAGGTAGGAACGGTTTACATGAAGGACTTAGCCTGGAAACTAAAAAGTATCTTGTTAATAGAAGAAAACACGGTCAAGCTGAGCATTGCCTGTATGCACCAGGGAGAGAAACATCAGGCAAGAACTACCTCCTTGTTTTTAAACTTACCATCAAGAGAATCAGTCCTGTTGACTGTAGGCATTAAGGAACTAAAAAACTAGCATGTGATGTTGAGCTCTGCTGTGTTTGCTGAAGGAGAAGAATTCCTTCAGCCGAAAGAATTACTAAGTTAAATGGTATGGCCCGTTTCAAGTAGCCAGATGAGATCATCTGCCTGACCCTTCTGACCCTAAAAATTACAAAACATGCTCTACCTTCCAGATACAACCGTTAGAATCAGTGTCTCTGAAAGCCAAGCCACTTATCACATTTCAAAATTCAATCAGCTACTCTGAAAATATAGTTTTCAGCATCTTTAGACCAAATATCACTTTCATTATAACCCCACAGAAAGCGTAGGGAGAGAATACATCCCTGACATTTCCACATGGCTCTTCACTCCCTACTAATGTCAGGATGTTTCAGGCTATATCATGGTTTCCTGCTTTATAATCTTGTAAGCTGTCTGAAATGTCCAGACCGCTACAAAGGTCGATATTGGTTATTCATGTTTATGGGAAGACATATTTTCATATAGAACTTTTTGGATAATGTTTTTCTTCACTGAACCCAAAGATCCAAAGATTTTTAAACGTGGAGGGAGAGGAAGCACCAGAAATTGCCGAAGAGTTGACTCTGAACTATGTGTGCTGGCAATGACCCTGCAAAGCACTTAAGCACATGCTCAACTCAGTGCACAGGTATGTCTTCATTGACTTTGCTAGGACAGGTATGCCAGGTATGCAACATCTTACAGGGCAAAGCTCTTCACACAGCAGTTCTCAAACACTTCCCTGTTATAACTCAGTTTCTGACATTCTCATGACTCTAAATATTAATCCAAACAGTTTAGTATCTGTTGAGTCAGGACGCCACTTGTAACCTACTTGGGGCATGACCTCTAGTCCCAGAAGAACTGTCCTAGAGCCCTGCGAGCACACAGTGAGTTTCTGTGGTGATTATATGTCAGTATGTGACCACTACACAAGCAAGGAAAACCTACCCTCTCTCATTACTGAGGCTGGTTTGGGCACTAGTCCAGTTCTGCCAAGTCCTTTATCTTCCCATGTAGTTAGTAATCAGTTTGTTTCTACCTCACCCATATTTACTCTGGTAGCTGAGCATCATCTCAATAAGGTGAGCAGCTCATTTTGTATTCCCTTTCCTAATTGGAGCCTTTAGGCATCAGATCATGTTTGTGCAAGACACTGTAGAATAGCTCAAAGAATTCAAGTTCTAGTTGATTCAGGTAATAGAGAGCCTTGATATTATCTGCTGCACCTAAGATGAATCGGTTGCTGTGACCCAACATTTTAGATGAGTTTTGGGTACCATTGTAGATCACTGGGAGAGAGCATTCCCATATATCTGAAGTATCCAGTATAGCTCCAGTTTCAACCTATGACTCTAAGCATGATTATAGTATTAACTAAGATGTGAGAAGCTTTTCCCCTTTTTTTCATCTTTTGTCTCTTGTTTTATGAATACTAGCTCTTTGTGGAAGAGAAAGTCTTTCTCGTGAGTGTTTATCAGCCTTTCATTGTGTTCTTACAGCTTCTGCTCCAGTCCCTGTAATGGAAATATTTGTACCTGCTGTGAGCAAGGGAGCCAATAATCAGACATCCCATACTAGGAGGCTAATAGCAGGAAATTAGCGCAAAGGAAAATGTCATCTTAAATGACCATATAACTGTCAGATAGTGGCAGAAGAGGACTGCTGGAACCAATAAAATGCACTCTGCTGTAATAGAGAAAGGTGCTTAAGAATTATATATTTGTCGACAAAGGAAATTTTTACCCTGCATTCATGAAACCAGCAGTTAGAAAAAGAAATCTTAACACTTTCAAACACATACCATCTCCTATTTTTACCCCCATTTTCCATGTAAACAAGTATTTCCTTAAAAAACCCAACACTGTGGGATTCATCAGCTTAAGTGCCTACAAGCTGTGCAGTCCTCGAGGCTCCATCCACGCTCCGTGGTGAGACAGACTCCTCAAACGCAACTCAATCCCATCCTAAGCAAAGTGGGTTTTGTCACCTGATACTTTTTGCTTCCCTTTTAATTGAACGTTGCCTTGTTCTTTTATAGCTCAAGAGGGTAAACAGGAACACCCCCCCGACTTTCTCTATCCCATTCATTAATTTGTATAGCTCTTAGTCATCTGCTCTCTAACAAAGTAGTCCTATTCTTTTCAGTTTCTTCCTGAGGGAAGTCTGTCCGTGCTTAATTATTTTTGTTGCCTGTTCCAACCCCCCTGTGTTTCTGCTGTCTCCTTTGTCAGGGCAAACTGCAGTTGGTAGTCCTGATTGTAGGGCTGACAATTCACACTGACAATTCACACTATGCTGACTAGTTGTGCAAGACATTCAAGTTAGGGGAAGAGAAACTCCACATATCTTGTGTAACTAACCAAAACCATGTAAATTACTACTGAATATGCAACTAGGACTGCTCTGTTTCCTGCAGCAAAAAAGAAAAAAAATGATGGGAACTTCTTGGTAGGCTTTTGTGTGCGTCCTGCTTGAAAGTCAAGAAGAGCCGAGGCTGTGGGAAGACGCAGGGGTGCCCCATAGGAAATTAAACACAGCCTGAGACAGGGTGCCTTACTCTCTAAGCCCCCTGCTTGTCCTGTTTCAGTGTCATGGTTGTCACCTAGCAGTTCCCATGATTTAGAGCTCCAACCGTAGCCTCTCCACCCCCACACCCCCCTGCCTCCCAGCCTTGACACCAGAGCAGCCCCTACCACTCCCAGCAAACAGCCCCAGAAAAGTCTTGCTCTCTTATTCTGCCAGACACCCCTCTCTACTTGCACATCCCCTCTCAGTCCATCCCAATGACTTAGGCATCCCACCCCTCCACCCCCCTCTCCTCCTTCCTCTGATCTGCCCCCGCTCAGAGACAGATGAGGAGGATGCTGCTTCTCTGACAGACTTTGCCCTGGGGAGGGCAGTAATTGGGGCTGACAGGGCTGGTTACCACAACCGAGCACGAGCCTGGCCTGCTCTTCCCACATAAACAATTTTTGGTCCTTGTTCTGAAGGACACAATTAGGACATCAGCCATACTTCTCAAAAAATCTCCCTCAATGGCACCTGAAAAGAGTTGAAAAGGACACGTCTAATGAAAAGCAGGAGCTATTGAAGCCCTCAAAACTGGGCTTCATTCCCCCTTTTTTCCCCTTTTTTCTAAAAGCAGCTGTGAGTTATTGTCTGACTAGATGGCAAACGCAATGCTCAGTCCTGCTGTTGAGACCAAACGCAGGCGGAAAGCACAAGCTGTTCACAAAAGATCATCAGCCCATGAGTGACTTGCGAGGAAAAAATGTGAATGATTTTCAGCAGTGAGGCAGTCTTGGGTGTTGATTATTGGCGCCCACAGCGAGACAGCCACGGGAGGGGGAGGCTTTCCCGTGAACCAGTAACAGGCTGGTATGTCCCACATAAGCTGGTTAAATAACACAGTATTGACCCTGCCCCTTGGCTGGGCATCTTAGGTAAGAGTAAATTGTGAAATCCCCAACCCAATATTACCCTCAGACATTTGCTTTTGAAGAAGTTACCACAGAAACCTCAAAAGCAGGTTTCAGCGAAACACACGTAGGGCTTTGGTCCTGCACCGGCCCCGTGCGAGAAAGCGTATTTCATCCCTCCCGAGGTCCCAGTGCTCCACGGGGGTCCTTGTCCCAAAGGCAGAACTGCCTCCTCCCCATGGAAATCCCCATGGAATGCAGCGAGACCATAAACCCCTGGCGGGGTCTCGTGGGGCAAGGTGGGAAGTCGGCCTGAGAAAAGAGCTGGTTGAATATATGTAGGAACTGCCCCGCATGTTTACAAACCCCAACCCCGATCTGGGTATCTGGCTGATGAATAGGGATGGCAGGGGATGGCTGTAGGGGTTCCCATCTTCACCTCCGAGCCCTGCCCCTGCATCAAGACAGCTCAGCTGCTAGTGTGGCAGTAATTGAACCACTGCAAATTACAGCTTGGTGTATTAAGGAAAGCCAAAGCCGGTGCCAGTTTTTCTCTTAATATTACTGGTCTGCGAACCGTGCTGGTTCAACAGCTGCCTCCCAAACAGCTAAGCCACCTTCACAGCGCGAATGAAAACTTCCGAAAGAGAGGTGGGGCAGACAGCCGGCGGCAGGAATCACTGCAGCCATCTCCGGGTAAGTCATCATTGCCCATGAATCAGAGGCCTTACAAAGTGGATCTGAGGCGGGATGTAAAATATTACACATAGCTCTAATAACTCTGGGGTTTTTTGAGCCTCATGATGTATGGCATTCCCCCATGGCACAGACTAAATCCATGACTGCATGCTTTCTAAGAAGCTTAGGAAGTGATTGTATAAAATTAGTATTAACTAGTTTCACTATTATTAAATGGAAAATTAAAGCTTTCAACACTAAGCTATTCAGGGTGGTTGCTACACGAATGCTCTGTAATGCCCTCATCAACAATAACCATCATTAAGACTGGTCCTTAAAAGCTGGGGAAAAATGCATAATCTGTTGTATTATAATCCACTTTCCTAGAGCAGCCATGAGTTTAAAAATCTATTAAGAATGGTGTGTACAGGAAGCAATTTCCTGTAAGATCACAGAACGGCTCACCCATAAATAGAGCAAACCCTATCAGTTAAGTTGCAAACGATAATCAGACACATCCTGTCCCGGATTCATAACATCAATTTATCTGTTTGGCTGACTTTGCTTCACTCTCCATATTATACTTTGTGGTTCCAATGCACCAGGATACTTAGGGAAACCAAAAACCATGAAAAATGTTTCCTTTGCACCACATTTTGGTCATCTTAAAAATCATGCATCTTATTCTCCCCTTTTCTCTTATTTTATGAGGTCCCCAGCATTTACAGGCTTCAGATCCACTGCATTACCTTTAGCCAGGCAAACAAACACAAATTCCCCCTCCTGGGCCTGCTAAGACAACCAAAGGAAAAAGCTAATAGCATTGCCAGCAGGGCAAAGAGCTGCCACCAGAATAAGGGGCAACCGCTGCTGCTGTGTCAGAGCCTCAAAGAGCTGTCCATGTGCAAGAGGAGAAAAAGAGGGTAAAAGTACCCCAGGGCTGCAGTGAGACAGCAAGCTGCCAGCCAGACCACAGTGCTTTATCTGAATAGAGCACAGTGGAGAGGGTCATCTTGCATCAGACCTGCAAGGTCAGTCAATAATTAGTTTCCCTATTTTGTAGATGAGAAGGGGGTGAACAAATTATTTAAAGCCATCCAGTGGGTCAGTGGTAGGACCAGGACTGCTTTTCTCACGGCCTCTGAGCTATACTCATAGTTTTCTAGAATACTGTATTCTACATACAGCATTCAAAATAAAATGATAAGGCTCAAGACATTAAGAACAAAGAACAGTGCAGAATTTCTGCTCTAATGGGTCCTTGATTGCTGCCTTTGCTAGCATCCACAAGAAAGGAACAGGGGGAAAAAGGGGGAAAGGGAAGTCTAAAATGCCCTCTAAGGTTCAGATTCTTGTAATTGTTTGGGTGGGCAAAAATTTTGTTGGACAACGCCATGTTCACTCGCTGAACATGGAGGCAGTATGTTCTCAAAGGCAAGGCAGTCTGCCAGGGACCCAGGCAAGGTTTTAATGGGTGAAGCTCTATGTTCAGCAGAAATTAATTGAATGTGAGATGTTTTAAATGAGACATTTCTGTCTGATTCCATGTCAGAAGGACACACCTATGTGCTCCCGGGATTGTCAGTCAGGAGTTGTTCCTGGAGTGAAGCTCCCAAACCAGCCTTTTCTCATTAAAACAAAAAAAGCAACAACAAAAAAAAAATTAAAGAAAACCACCTAATCATATGGTTATAGTTCTTGGATTGAGATTTCTGAGATTTCTGAGTCAAGAGGGATGGGATGGCCTTGAATTTAAAGCTCTCATGTGCCAGAGTAATGCTGCACCACTGTATGTGCAATATTCACTAGCCACCTTCTAGACAACACCAACAAGCTTTCTCCAAAAACATTTTATAGAGGCCTGGTCCTAGCTGTCTTCCAAAGATGCTGTGTAGTCAAATATACCCCAGAATGGCAAATCTGAGAATGCTGTGAAGTGCCACCATGAGCAGAGGCTCTGACACATCCCATACGTCAGTCCTTGGGCACTTCTGCCTATGTTCACCTGCAGAAACCGAGACATCAGGGCTTTTTCTGATCGCCTCGGCACAGCCCTTCCCTCTCCCCCCTACTCAGTGCAAAGCATTTTCCCTGGCCTAAATTTTGCCATCAAATATCTTAGTGCCAACTTACTGTTGATGGAACATGGTCTGTTCTTTCATAAAAAGAGCTTTAAATAACAGAGGGTTCAGCCAGCAGGAAAAATCGGATTTTCAAGAACCCTCATTGTTTTCATTAAAATTAGCAGGAAAACTCCCATTAAACTTAAGGACCACACCGCAGCCAGTGCTAAGCTACTTTAAAAATCCTGTCTGTATTGACTAAAATCTACAGTCTTACTCCAAACAAAAATCAGTTCCACACAAGAGGCTCAAAAGAACTAAACTATGAAAAATCCATAAATTAGCTCATAGGCTAATCAGCTCTTCAAAGTCATTCTTATTTGTTTCCTTGGAAATGAAAAACAGCCAGAAGAAAAAGTCTTCAAGCTCATGAAAGTGTTCTCTCTATAGCTACATGAAAAAGATCTGAGGATTTAAGCAAATGATGAGTGCTCAGTAATAACCTTTTCAAAGTGTGTCCCCTATGCTAATGTCTTTGATTGCGATAGTTGGAGGAATAATAAAATTATACAAACTAAAATTCACCCATTCAAGTGGTGCCTGCTTGAAGCTGATTCTCTGCATGGAGGTCAAATTCGAGCCACTGTAAAACTGATAACCAGATAGTGCTACGGTTGGTAGGAAACCCTGCCAATATTTTTAAAATATATGGTTGATGCTTTTCTTTTGGTTTGCACAGATTTCTTTTTCTCCTGTTCAGATTGTAAAATGGAGAGGATTAGGCAATTTGGGAGGAGGACTGGAGCTTTAGTCTGCCAGATTTAATCCAGCATAGATCCCTACTTTCCTAAGGAGATACCTGATAACTGGTCAGTGGCCACTGTGAAATGAGTTGGTGGGAGCATTTTGGGGAAGTTTCTTGGGAGATCACCGTCTCACAGGATTTGAAAAGGTCATAGTATGATGGATTCTCCCACTATAGACATCACTGGGATTAATGCATTCTGGTTTAGATCTATATTTCCCTTCATATTTCCTCATTTTACAGAATTGATACCATACTATCTAATCTCAGGCACGCCAGCACAGAAGCTTTCTATTCTCATTTGGATTTTTCTACATGACAGACAGAAACTGGGCCCATTTAAAAAAAGCAACCCACCTTCTGTTATTTTGCTAATTGGTTATTTTCTCAGATTCCCTGGTGGTTAAAGAGCCTGGTGGTTTTACTGGAGTATGAGGTCTTTCCACTTAATTGGCAAACAAGAAGTTTTTAAATATATTTAATTTTTAATATTTTCAGCCCTGTCTAAATCCAGTTCCTATTCTTCCATCGCACCAAAGCTGAGGTATTCCCAAATAAGCCTTCCTCTATACAAGCATTTGTAAGTGGCTACCTCCTGACATCCCTAACAAAAACCTGACCCAAGAATTGGACCACCGTACCACTCCACCCGACGTTATCCCAAGACATTCTGAAATTGCTTCTTCAGCAAATGTATCATCTTACTTATCTCTTTTGTCAGACAAAAGAGAGCATGACTGCCCACTTAGACAGTCCTAACTACAGCTTCCCAGAAAGTCTAGCAGCAGCGAAATGTCCCAGCTTCCCTCTGGCGACTGCGGCTCCCAAGTCTCCCTAGCATGGAAAGGGCAAACCCCACAGCAGAAAGCCCAATGTCACTTGCTCTCAAAAGGGTCATTTATTGCCCACATCACAGAAGCGTTTTCACAGTGCATTTCCCAGAGAAATTCTTTCTTCAGGACTTCTGACGCCCTTGCTCAGTCAGCTTGGAGGTCCTTGTGGCTAATTAAATAAAACTACAGCGTGAGCTCCCACCCACAAGTGGCTCTAGGAAAGTAAAATTAACCTCCCCAGTCACCTTTACCATCTCTCAAGAGGCTTTTAGGAATGTGGAGTCACACACACTTTTCTGCTTGATGGGAAAACAATGGCAAGCCATATGATAGTCCTCTGTATGTTTACAAAGAAGAAAATAGTCAAGTCTAATCCGTGCATCAGGAATTCGGTCCACCCTCTCATTCCAGTCCCTTTTATTAAAGGGTTGGCTTGAGGAAGCCTGGCCATCGCCAGGGCACTTTGCACTCTTACTTTGGCTTCCATTCTTCCCAGATGACCTCCTCCAGCCCTGAGACAGCAGCGTGCCAAGGCCTTCTCCGGAGGAGCAGCCCTCCACGGAGCCCACCGCCGCTAGCCCAGCAGCCCTCCCGGCCTGGGGCTCCCTCCGCCGCGGAGCCAGCTCTGCACTGCCACCATGTGTCAGGCCCTGCTCCGCTCTCACACCCAGCCCGGGCAGCGTGTCCACATCCTCCCCAAACAGGGAGCCGTCGTGCGGTCCAGCGGTGCAGGAACCTCAGCCTCCTTCCAGGCAGTGCCCTGACCGCTGCTTGTGGAGTGGGACTCTCTCCCTGGCACGGTGGACACCTACCCATTCTGCAGGGACCGTACACGGTGGCAGGATGGAGAACGTCCCACCCTGAGACATCTTCTAACCTGCTGATTGGGACAGCCACGTGGGAGATGTGGGTTCAGACCTCCTCTGGTAGAGAAAGCGATGGAGGTCGTGTGTCCAACATTCTGGCTGAGTGTCTTAACCAGGAATACCCGGATGCAACTTTTAGGGAGAATTTCTGATTTCGTATGTGTGCTCTGGGATGCCTTTTGGCTCAGGCCCTAGGTGACAAATATGAGCAGGAGGCATTGTGGATCATGTAGGACTGTAGGCACTCCTCCACTCAAAGCAAGGCAGAAGCAGAAACAAACCAGACATGCCTAGAAGCAGAGATGTTAGGGACTGCCAGAACTTTGTTGGTGAAAACCTGATGCCTGCTAGCTTTATGTACCTCCTAATTTGTAGTAGATTAGTTCATTTAATGTCTGGGCTTGCTCTTCTCTAGGAGTGAGACTTCAATGCTGAAGTCTTTCTACGAATTCATCGTGGCTATAATTAAATGTCTGGTGTACTAGGAGCCCAACACCAACATCTGGGAGAGTCACGTTCCAGTCCCTGCTTCAAATATTGTTTTTTAATGTAAAACAGAAGCCCACCATCCAGAAGCATTCATAATGATTCACAAAGTCCCAGCTGACATGGAGTTGCATGCATACCCCCGTGCTCTACCGCCAGCCAACAGCAGATCTGAGCCCTGGCCTCCCACATGCCCTAAGTGCTCCCCCCAACACTCTCATCCTCTCCAGACATGAAGAGATTTGGTTTCATATGCTGGTTTTCAGAGTCAGACAGGACCATCACAGCAAGACAGGTGGAAGTACACCTACCTTGTGAATCTCATTAATGAAGAAGCAAACCATGGCCTGCTTTCTCCACAGAGCTATCCAGAGATGCAAATGTAGAAGTAATGAAGCAACAGAGACATTCCTGGCAGAAATGGCAGTGCCCAGAAACAAAAAATGAGAGAGATGGTTTGAGGGTCTAAGTTGGCAATTAGACATTTAAATCCTCCTTTCAAGCCTATCTCCATCCTTCTAGATCATGAGGACCCTAAGTGTACTTCTACTCAGCAGCTCAGCACCTTTCTGCGCTGTGTTTGTTTAGCAGAAGCAATATTGATATTGTTGTCTCCATACATCACCCTTGCAAGCAATGGAGCTGACTACAAATGAGGTCATTAGAAACAGGTAAATAAACTATTATATCCATTAAATGCGTGGATATAAATGCATGTAGTCAGGCAGGACAATTATGTTCAGGGCATCATTATATTCTGTACTTCAGACACAAACATAAGTGCTGGATCCTGCCTGGAAAAGGTAACAAGATGAAATGGAAAGTGGTTATTGGGTTGAGGGGTACTATTCCTTAACATATTACACAATTACCTTATTTCCTGGGGCATTATAATTAACACCACAGTCCTGCCCACAGAGGTAAATACCTCCAAGACAGAGCTGAGGGCCGTCACCAGAGCAGCACAGGGAAAATAACTTGTGCTATACTCCCTGGGGGACTTAAGGGCATTTTTTCATAAGCATTAGACTTTGACCTGTGTTTCCTGTCAAATTCCAGTGAATTTGGAGCAACAACATTGGAACCAGCAGAGTGTTCAGAAATGCCCAACAACATATTCAGAGCTGTTAATGCACTTCTATTCTTAAAGTGACACAGGTGCAGGAGAGGAGGGGAAGTAGCAAAAACACTGTCTTCTCCATATGCCTTTTTGATCTCTCCTCAGCTCCTGCTCAGCCATGGCAAATAAGCTCTAGAGATACAATCCTGACAGAGGGGCAGACCAAGAAGAGAGCATGTGACATCTGGGTGAAAAGTTTCTTGCACCGTGGGACGGTAAGGAGCAGGCTATGTTTTGAAAGCAGACTCTTTGACACAGGGTCTTGCATTTCATCTTGCTGTCACGCTGTGTTACCACACCACATCACACTGTGTGACATAACCGACAAACCCTGTTGTAACCTGCCTTAGTACGTGTCATGGGAAGGCAACCTGCCGTTTGATGCTTGTAAGGGCGCTTCAGGAAAAAGACAATCCTGCTACTTCCCCACACCCAGAAGTATACCAGAAGCAAAGCTGAACATAAAGAGCTGCTCTCTTCCTGCCTGTCCATAATCAGCTCCAAGCAGTCATCACTTGTCCCCCAGAACATTTCAGAAATTCCAGAGAATGTAGTGATATAAAGCCACTGAAATGGAGTAACGTCCCATGAAGAAAGAGGCTGCCTGTTGAAACCTACTATTTCACATTCAAGTAGGAGGTGGTATGATAGAGCACACTACAGCAGAGTCCTGGCAGCACACGTCAGTGAGGACAAAGGAACTTTTCAGCGCTGACTCAAGGCATTTCAATGTTGTCTCCCGCTGAAGTTTGCCCCACTAACCTTCTTCGTGCCTTGCCATCTTCTCGGTAGTGATACCAGTTGGGAAGTGATACCAAGTAACTACTCAGAAACTGAGAACTTTACACTTTTCTTTTTGCTACATTCCCGGGAATTACCAGTTGCCTCACTTTGTAGATGTCCCCACAGATGACATTTAAGCAAGCACTCTCCTGATTTATCTTGTCCCCAGGGGATTTCTAACCTATGTGGACTATGTCTGTGGATAATGAAATACATTGTCATACCACAAATTAAACACATTAAACCAAATGACTGTCTCTCGTGCTCTTTCTCACTTTGTGAACTTCTAACCATGTATCATTGTCCCTGACATCTTCAATACCACAGACTCACCTTAAATTCAGAAAAATAAATTCTGTCGCACAGCTCAATAAGCAGTATTTTAGAAAGCCTCTTTTTATATTCACCAAGCAGGCCATTCACCCCTGGGTGCCAGCTCAACAAAATGGCGAGACGCTCCCTTGCACCTTGGCATAGAGGTGGATTTCATCCAGCAAGAAAAATTTGCTTGCCCAACAAACAGAATTTAACTGTGAGCCATGTAGGCAAAGAGTCGAGTCATTTGCCTTCTCAACATCCACCAAAGCATTTTTTTGTCAACAAGAGGTATTAGGGAGAAAACATCATTCTCTGCAATATGATGTACAGACCCCCCTGGTGCCGACCTGTCCCACCAAAGGCATCATGGTGCACAGGGGGGAGCATCTGGTCTGTAACACGCTCATTGCAGGAGAATGAAATATTCACATATTTAAGTGTTTATAGTTTGGGGTGAAAAAATAGAGCAAGATACAGGTCAGATTCTCCCACCCAACCTGCATTGCAATGCACTGGGCTCCACCTCACGAGGTTGTATGTGTCCTCCGGTGTTTGTGGCCTTGTACCTCTGCCTCCTTGCTGAATTGCCTCAGCAGGCCATACAGCATGATCATGACAGAGCTGCTGGCGGCCTGACTGGGTCTCTGCCTCGAGCAGCATGCAGGGGCCATACAAAGCCAGCAAATCCCCAGGTGCTTTCATCAGGTGTTGAGAGTCCTTCGGTGCATCCAGGCAGGCATTTCACTGCCTGCAGGAGCAGCCCAGCCTGACATCAGTGCCCGTGGTACGGGGAGGAGAGCCGCTCACCCTCCCTGTACACAGCAGCCACCTAGGCGAATGGCTGCGGGTGGTGCGATTAATAAGAGCTGGGATGTGCAGCTATCTTGATGAGAGAAGCAGATTGGATTGCAGTACAGGTTACTGTTCGTATATTTGCAGGGAGAAAGGACAGTGGTAAACGTTTCCAGGGAGAGATGGACACGACCGCAGCCCCAGCTGTATAACCAGGCACCTTCAGGAGCCCCAGGACACTGCAGCCATGGGCAGGCAATGGAGGAGAGGTGTACTGAGGGCTAGGGCTTGGAGGGAGCGGGGCTGATGGCGTTGCCAGGCCAAAGGCCGGGTGGCGGCAGTGGGACTCTACAGCTGGCACCCTTCTCAGCTTTGGGGCTGCGATGTGGGCCAGCCAGGGCCCCCCCATCGGACGCTGCTGCCACCGCAGGCCACAAGTGCAAGGCGAGGGCCAGGATGGCGGGTGGCACTTGGCCCACAAGACTCGACAGTTCCCTGACTGGTGGCACGCATGGGATGGTGACACAGCCACCGGGGCCAAGCCGCCACCTGCCCTCGGGAGTGGGACCCGGGACGAGCATCTACAGAAAAAGAAATCTCTGGCTCCTGGCAGGTGGCCTGCCCTCCTCGTGCTGCGATCTCGTTGGATCACCTCAGAGAAAATGGCTGAGTGCCTTGGCCGGCGCCCAGGCGGGACAACAAAGGGCGAGCACGGCTGATTCACCCGCCATGCCAGACAGCCCTCCCTCCCCACCGGCGCCCGCCTGCTCCGCAGCAGCACCCCACAAAGGCACCGGCAGCCGCTGCTCTGCAGTGACCCCCTGACACCACTTTTAAGGTTTTAAGGTTTTAATCCCAGCGAACTGGCCCAGCTCCAGCGTAAAACCCTCCCTGCTGACAGGACCCTCTCGGGGCCCGCAGGCTCCCACCTCCCCCCAGAAGCACCCAGCTTCATCCGCGGGCCAGCCCCTCTCAGCCACCACCCGACTGCCTCGCACAGCCCCGCTGTCCTCCCCAGGCTGCGCCTCTGATGGGCTGTTTTGGAGGAGGAACGGGAGCAGATTGCTTTTAACTACATCGCTAAGTCTTTGGTTTCCACGGTTTTGTCCTTGTGTAGCTCCTACCACAAATCCCCAGTCCCTACAGGGCCCAGGCTGCTATAATTAGTATTAGGTAAGATTAAGATAAAGAGTAGCTAACTAGCTAATCTATCAGGGATCCAAGAAGGAATACACCCTGAATGTTGGTGCACGTTACAGTTAAGGTCTATCTATCATTCCTCACATCTTCACCATCTTTAGTGTTTTGGGGATTCGTTAGAGCAGCAATTTCAACAATCTTGTTCACTGGGCATTTGAGACACTCATCTCTAAAAGCTCTGAAACAACAGTTGTGCTTTTCCATCCTATTTCTCAGCAGCCTTTATGTAATGTATTGCCCAGCTTTCAGAGACAGCAAGGCACAGAGCAAAGGGTTGGAGAGGAAGTTTACGAGCTCCCTTTTCATGGAATTAAAAATCTTGAGTATTCTTCAAAATAACAGAAATGAAAACGATTCAAGCAAATGTGCAGATGATCAGAGGGGAGTGGAAGGCTCACAGCTGGAGAAATTTTATTGAATGTACATATCATATCAGACACTGCATCAATACATATCAATGCCCAGATAGTCCCAGACCCCCAGCCCTCTAACCCAGAAGCCCATGTTTTATTCACTACATGTCCAATGCTTTGAGACTAATACAGTTACATATTAGAGTAAACATACATGCACATCTCCTTGCATTGTTGTTATCATATTTCTACCTCATACATAGATATAAAGTATTTTGTGTTCCCTGTGGCTATGCATGTACTTCTTAAAAGCAGAATATTTTACAACATTGCTGTAAAGGGTTTTCACAAATAGATGTATTATTAGTAATAAAATATCCTACTCCAATTTATATTCAAGCATCTTTTGCTTCTGGCTGGGGAAGCACACTTGAAATGACTTCACAACCTCTTAAACTCTATAAATACAGCTATACATCTTCTGTAGAAAAAAAAACAATCATCTGCCATGATTTATGGGTAACTCTCTCTGTTAATCCTAATAATAGGGTTAGGAGAAGCAATTTGCAACCTACTTTAACCTTTAGATTTAAGGATCTTCAGAGTGTCCTGCTGCTGCTCATCAGCACAAAGGCAAACGGGCAGTGAAAGAGGAGCAGCACACTTGGCCATCCAAAGCCAGAACTGCCAGATGAAAAACAGGAAACCGATCCGGTTTAAGAGCAACAGCAAACTGTAAATATGCATCTCGATGGAAACACGTTCTCAATCTGCAATGTTCTGAGCATACACCCTTATGCTTCACAAACGCCTGGAGGAGGACAGCGACGTCGTAAAACTGACTCCAAGCAATCTCATCTTCTGAGCTACAGCCTGGCAGCCATATAAATGGCGCAAGAATGACATTCCTCTGTCCCTCACCACTGAGTCACTGATCCCAATTTTTAGCTGGGGAATGGACACACAGTCTCTTCTGACCCTGTATTTTATGGTTCCCTGACCCCATTAATGCCTGCACAACCCTTCCAGTAATATGGAAGGGACCAAGCATAGCCTTTGCATGAAAGTGAGTCTCTCATCCGTCTCTGTACCTGTCTGTCCCAGCTAATGTCATTTCTACTTCCCGGTCCCCATCATTTACTAGCCTCACGCCTGCTTCTTGCTGCATGAGCTAGACTCCCTGGCTGGAGTCCGTCTCTGTAATGCACTGCAGTCATCAAATTGCCATGATGCATCCTGTCAGTGTAGACAGCACGGAGACTACAGTGCGGTAAGTAAGGGTAATGTAATGCGGCCACGGGGCCGAGAGGCCCAAGAGGAGTCGAGACTGGAAGCACAGGAAGCCTTCTCCATGAGGCATTAGAGATACTCATGCAGCCGCACCGATTAATATTGCCTCTCCCAAAATGAAATATGCCATCTCAAGGTCAGTGTGAATGAAAAAGCACACCAGGGTAAAACTCCCAGCTTGCTTAGATTGAAAGAAGGAAAAAAGGAGTGCAGAGCAGAGGGAAGCAAGTGGTAATAGCAATAAAGATTACAGAGGAACCTAATAAGGATTACTGCCTGTCATGTAGTAGAGGGTAGCTTTTTCTCTCCCTTTTCCTTTTTTAATTCTTTCTAAAGAAACAGCCTAGGCTGATAATTCTGCAGATGGGCACTGAACAATGAGCTAATCTCAGTTCAGGAAGAAGTTCCCGTTACAGACAGCAAGGCATGCAGACAGAAAAAAGTTCAAATGCCTCCGCAGGAAAATTGGACGAACGGTATGTGGAGTACAGAAGTTGCCTCAAATAGGGGCCTCTAAGGGTTACAGCTGGCCTTGAAGGCAAGGGGAAGACACTTAAATAATGTACAGACAAAGGAAGGAAAGGAGTAATACAGCAGGTGAGGATTTGGACGTGTTTTTGCCTCTAGACCCCTGGCAGGGACATTTTTAATCATCTGTGGGGGTGAGGTATTTTGCAGGAAGTCCAAGGAGGCTACAGGAATCGGTAATTGCTTGCAGTAGATTTGTTTCAATGAGTGCTGTGGTTTTGCTACACCTCTGTAGATCAGGCCCCATGATGTTTATGAGTGACACCAGCTCATGGTGCTGTCTAAATGCAGTGGTTATTATTAGCACCCATGCACCATGGATGTAGAAGCTTTAACTGCTCAGGCCCAGCCTTTGGGAAGAAACAGCCTGTGTTTAGCTGTGTACATTTGCAATGATTCATGAGATTGTCTGCAATCGCTGTAAAAATAGTACTTACGCAACTCAGGAGCTACTACTGAAATCCTGACATTATTGGGTCTTCCCCTCTTAGTCACACTCATTTCAATTAATTTCCATGCCGCCAAGAGAACTTCATACAGAAAAGGCATAAACCTGAAAGAGGAACTGGGGGAGTTAGGAAATGCAGCAAAAGGGGATGATCATTTCTTTGCAATTGTGATGAGGAAAGATTGCAGCTGTTATTCCCCCTGTAGAAGTGAAATGTGCAAACTCAACGAAAAAAAGGAGACAAATCTGTAGAGACCTTTTTTTTTTTTTTGCATTTCTCCGAGCTGATGTTTTTCTTTACTTTTAAACTGAGCAGATAAGGCATGGCTGGAAGGTATGAAGGAACTTATGTTTTTCCCACCCATTTTCTACAAGTGCTGTCCAATCCTTTCTCCATTTCTGTCTGGGCCCAGCTCTGCACTTCTTGTTGCATTTGCAGCCTAGCGCGTGTCAGCTCAGCAGCACCCCGATGAGGACCACTTGAAGGATGGCTCAGAGCACATCTAAGCCCTTTCACACATAAGCAACCTGCCAGACCTCATCCACTGAGCCGTGGTTCACACATGGGGCTCTTGTCCCCCACGCCTTGGGGATTTTCCTGGCCCAGGCTCTACGCTTCCACCACACAACCGCAAACGCAGACAGAGGAGAGACCTGGGGGTCTGGATAGGGACAAGGGCTTCTTTCAATGTTCACAGACACCCTTAAAAAACTTTTAGAGTAGAACCTGTAGGGCCAAAGGATGAGCTACTTTCCTCTACTGGCAAAAAAACTACAACTGCTGTTAGACCCATTGAACCCATGGGCGATGTTTGGTGCAGGAGCTGCTCCCTAATGTGAGGAACGCACAAGGTAGCCCACAGGCCCAGGCCATCAGGTCAGGGGCATCTTTGTCACAAGAGCTCTGTGGATTCCTGTTTATTCCCATAAACTCCTGTTTACTTCCATATTTACTCCCATATTAAACCTGTGCTGTTACATACCCATGGAGTTACACTGATGTGAAAGTTCAGTCTCAGCACTGCAGATTGGACTGGATTTGTTCCTGGTTTCTTTTCAAGTCATCTGAAATCCAGCCGAAATTGGTAGAGCTCTGTGCATTTGGCACACTGGAAAACAATGCTTTTGGACTGCTCTCTCTCAAAATGCCTATTTGCTGGGACTGGGGTAGAATATCATTCGTGTGTGCAGGAGTACTAGATGAAGGCTTTCAGAAAGTTCTTGCCATAAAGTTTGTCACGCATAGCGAAGGAAACCCAAATGACAAACTGTTTTATAGAAATCAAGCCTGAAGGAGTACTGCTCAACTTTGCATTCGCAGCAAGGCAGGCGTGCAATGCTGGCATGGAAATGGGATTTCAAAGTTCAAGGTGATCAACACAAGCAAAAGCAGTGTTGGCTTCCCAGTAAGTTAAATACAACTTACACCTCACTGGGCCAACTGTTTGCCTCTTCAGGGCTACAAGGTAGAGGATGCAAAGCAACACATAGGTTTTGTAGAAAAGCAATAACATAGCAATCAAGTACATATACTCAACACACTGGAAGATCTTTTACCTGTAACCCTGAGATACCTTTTAGGCCTCCAGGTGTTATGAAAAGGAGCACTCAAACAGAGAGATGCAGTCAGGGCAGAGCATTGAGTTGAAATGCAAACACTGAAAAGAGATTCTTAGGGCTATCACGTCAGGTTGGGCACCTTTCACACAAGCAGTGTTTCAGAACAATTTACAAGATTAGATCACAGCCTCTCAGAGTGCATGATCAGGCAGCAGCGTAAAAAGCATAGCCCATGGATCTCAGGAACCTGCCTGAAACAATGAGCAACAGCAGAGAGCATTCACGTGTGAAAGAGGTAGGCAGGACATGGGAACAAAAGCTCTTTTCTAGTGTTTCCTGTCCTTTCTAGCAATGTGATGCAATGTGATGCTAGTTAAGGACATTGGTGTAATCTAGCTCCAAAACGTGTATTTGCTTACTCTCCACAGAACAGAGACAAGAGATGTAGCAGGTGAACGTTCTTCTTACTTAGCTCCCTGTGTCTCCTGATACTGAAAGAGAGAGATGTCCTTCAGAGAGATGTCCCCTGTACCCATTCAATCTGGTCTCTAATGCCAACAGAAGTGGTGATTTGCATATAGACAGCTTTCTACTGGAAAACTGCCCTTTCTTCTAGAGCAGAGAGCAGCCTCCAGTTGGTAATTAATGATCTGTGTTTTCTGTAGTCAGCCGGCACTAGATGCAATGGTGCTGTGCAGGCACAACCATTCAGAGGTCATGGTTTTCTATCCCACAACTGGCCTTCTGCCAGTAAGCCCCCTCATCTGAACAAATCTTTAAAAAAAAAAAAGCTTCAGGATTGCAGAAGAAAAAAGAGAAGACCAATAAGAACAGGAAGGATGATAGGGAGGGATAAAGATTAAGAAACATCTGGACAGCTTAATGTGAAAATACTCCCACATGTGAGACAAAGTGACAGAAAGGAAAGTATAAATCTCGCTTGTTCCCCACCTGATTCTCAATGTAACAGCCCAGCCGAGCTCTTTCTTTTCCAGAATACAATCATGGACACTTAGTTCATAGCAATCAAAAAGGACAAAAGTATCCCAAAGTAATCAAAACCTGAAGTAGCTGAAGAAAGTACAAGATATTGGGTTTTCTCTGCACACAGGGAAGCTTAGGTAAGGAGCAGACATTCACTGAAACATCCATTGCCCCAGATGCAGGGACTCCTCTGAGTGTTGAGTGCTTCCCTTCCACTCTGCTCCCAAGAAGGGTTCCCACTGATTCAACACTCAGAAGCAAGCCTGGAATTTCCATGTGGTTTGGGTCCTTGTTACATGAGCTTCTTGTTTCAAATCTCATTGTCAGAAAGCTTTCTCCTGAAATCCATCTTCATATTCCCTTCCTCTAACTGTCTGCCATCCTCCCATGCTGCACATTTTCCTTTGGTCAGGGGAACCGAAAATTGTGTTTGCCCCACCAACCATATTAGCTTTCCTTTAAAGTTGGAGTCATCACTCTCACCAAGCAACACAGGCATGGGGAGCTCAGGGCAGTGGGAAAGAGAGCTGAGGTGTTCATGGCACAGCAGTGAGCTGTACCGCTGGGAACTACATAGTACTGGAGGGCCCTAATGAAATACATTGGCACCAGTATAAACCATTGTCTCTCTGATTACAAAATGGCTGTGTTGAAATGACTACCAGGCCCTGCTAAAACACCAAGCTCTTATATACCACTTGTCAGCCATCATTTTCAAAGCACTTTCAGAGGGTGGGAAATGATTTATGCAAGGTCACTGAATAGAAGCAAAATTAAACCCCTCTGTGCCTGAGTCATCTGCCAGCTTCCTAACCACTGAGATACTCCAGGAAACCCTGGCTTCTTTGTCGTGTTAGCCATCCACAGGGCAGGGTATAGCAACAACAGCAGCAACAGCTATACAGCTGGGATTTGCTTAGACAGAGTTATCAGGACAATTTTAAGTGGTGCAGCTCTGAAGCACTAGAGAGAAATAGATCTTCTTTTCATATGCAGCAAAGTGATGCAAATCACAGCATATTTTTTCTCTGGAATCTATGAGACAGAGGTGCTTAGGAAGGCCATATTAATATCACATTTATGCTTAAAGTCGTCAAAGCAGGAAACGAATAATTTGTGAGGTAGGAGAAAAACTGCAGACTCTACAGTTCCGTGTGGTTAATGATCTTTCCATGACCTTTCAGTTTTGCACCTCATCTTTTATTTAACCTATCTATTTAGAGCCACAGGGCTTTGTATAAAGCACACGTCTTCTTACAGCATTTCAAGATTAAAGTGAGAGGTTTTGGTAAGGAAGCCAGAGGGAGAGGCGCTTGATGTTTGTCTCTAAGCAGTTTTACAGAGCTAAGCAGGGAGTCTGCACAGTAAGGCACAAGGGAGGCTGGGGGATAAGACTCCAGTCTTTGGCTTGCCAAGTAGCATCAGGTTAGCCACTTCATCACTCAGCTTTTGGTACTTTGCTAAGCTGAGAAAATGGTTACCTCAGCTCCCTGTACTGTCAATGGAAAGAGGTAATAATATTGAATTACTACCTAAACTCAGGGGCTATGGAGAATTTAGTGTAATGTCTCTATCAGCTGTAGGGACACTCGCTACTAAAGTTGGGTGGCCTGGCCTCATTCCTTCTGTGTCCAAGGTCACCCCTCTCGAGTCCCTCCATTTGTTTGACAGAATTGGGAACCTTAAAATAGCTCTCAAGATACCAAAAAGTATTCTCTTAGAGGAATACACTGAAGGACTGAATTGGACAGGATTAAAAAAAACAGCCAACTATAGTTTGAGTCAATCTGCACAGTTTTCAGAAGTGGGGAGCACTGGAACGCTCTCTTTAATCTGCAGGGTATTTGCACATCACGTCACTTAGCAGAGGCCAGAAGCCCAGGCTGAGGACATCACTTTGAACATCTCCTTGGGAAACAGCTTGGCCCGGCATCCTAGCACGCTCACTCCCACTGCACAGCCAGCGCTGAAGTGCTGTGTGTCACTCCCTCGGTTTGCTGGAGCCATAAACTGATCCCATTCAGTCTTCTGGGAACTGTTTCGCCATTAAAAAATGTAAATAATAGTAGCTAAAAAACTGACCCATAAAAAGCTTTGAAGTTTGCTTACAAACAAAATACTTTCATAAACTCTCCCAATCATGTTTGTGCTAAAATATTGACTTTTCAGGGAGGTAAATATTTCTCCATTGCTCATTACATAGAAGCTTGTTCCTGCTGTTTATTCACATGCCAAGGCCAGTAAGTACTGCTGCAGTGTATATAATCCCAGTTTAGAGGCTGCGGTACAGTTCCCAGCCTGTTCCCCAGGAAGTTAGCCAGTGGCAATACTTTCATTAACTTTGGGGAGAGCCAGGTTTTATTTCCCTGCTTGTAGTGCTACTCTGTGCCTTAAAGTGTGCTTCAAAGGCTGTTGTGGTCTTCAGAAAGCAGAAAGTCTGCTCTTTTGCAAGCAGACTGCTGATCTCTCTTGTGTCCTATTGCCGGACTCCAGTGCCTTGCACATGCCCTTCTACAAAGTTTGAATCATTTGTTTTTCCGGGGTAACAATCAATTGTGGATGATATTTGCAGCTGAGTCACTTCTAGCAAGGGCAAAAGGTAACGCCTGTTTGTGCAAGTGTAAGCCATATCCCTTCCTGGGGCTGTGCCATTTGACTATGGAGGGTGATAATTTTGCCCATCCTCCTCCCCTTTACATCTCATTCAGGTTTTATTTTGCATGTTTTATTTGCAGAACAAGGGAATTCTGTCTTGTTTTTTTTTCATTTGTGTGACTACACCTCAGAGCAGCCATCTCAAATGGTGGACAAGTTCATGTAAGGTGCAGCTGTCAATGCAGAGGAATAACCTCTCCTATCTGCTCTAAGAGAAAAGAAAATATTTTCCTGGAAACAGGAAAAATAAACCAACTTACTGTATTTCCCTGACAAAGATACCTCCGTATCCTCCAACTCTCCTCATTCATTTCCAACCTCCCAAACATCCTCCCTCTCTGCTAAGCCAAGAAAAGAAGAAGGGCCACCACAGCACTGAACTCAGGCCATTCTCAGGCATGGAGAAGATGGACCAAACCTGGTATTCTGCAGTGGAAATCCAATGCTCAGCCAGAAGATCGCTGAAGCCTGAGGTCACAACCTTATTACAAGAATGAGGAAAAGCTCCTGCAGCAGACAAGCTTACACATCTGGTTGAGGCAGACAGGGAAGAGAGCTACACAACCACATAACTGCTAACCTCACGTGATGGGAGACACGCGCCTACCGTGTGCAGGCTTAGCGGTGTGGAAGCATAGATAGATCTTCCTTGGCCAAACCCTTCCTCTTCCCTCTCCTGCCCTCAGCACTTCTGCAGCTGGAGGGAGTGGGTAGAACAACCCAAAGAAATGACAGGACTTAACTAAAGATATATTCTAGGTCAATGGTGGAGGTATGACTTGAATCAGCCTTCTGGATCCCAGGATAATGTTCTACGCACAGGAAGGTTTTCTTGTCCTGTTTTTTTTCTTTTTACCTTCTTTTTGCCTTTTCTCCCTTACTCATGCCCTCTCCAATCCCATCCTCACCATTTCTACAGACTTCTTATCTCCCCTCACAGCCCCAGCAGAAGTTTCTCTTTGCCTAGTCCAGATAGAAGATTTTGGGAAAAGTGAGTCAGATCGACTACAGTGGACTGGACTCAAAAGTCTAACGCAGAGACCTGCCAACCCTGCCTGCTTTCCTGCCAGAGAGAAACATGAATTCAGAGGTAGCTCCTGTCCAGATGCAGTGGCAGGATATGTGGGATAGACAGATGGGCTGAAAATGAGGAGATCCATAATTTTTTCAGACCGCAGTCAGGAATTGCATCTGATTACTGAACTTCCCCACATGGCAATTTCCCCCTTCCCCACACACTGACACACCTTTATATAGTGACAAACTTCATGCTTACAAACAAGGAAAGACTGATCTGGGATATGAAAGTCAGGGGCAGTCCTGTCTACAGTGACCATAAGGTGGTGGAGTACAGGATCCTGAGAGGAAGGAGCATGGCAAAAAGCAGGATCACAAGCTGGACTTCAACGTTTCTGCAGGTGTATCAGCAGCAGAATGAAGACTAGCGAAAATGTAGGCCTGGTGCTGAATGGGACAGGTGACCTGGTGAAAGGGCATGGAAAAGGCCAAGGTACTCAATGTCCTCTTCACCTCACTCTTTATGGGTAAGACCTACCTTCAGGAATCCCAGGGCTCTGAGATCAGAGGGGAAGTCTGGAGCATGGAAGACTTACCGTTGGTGAGTGAGGACTAAGTTAGGGAATTTAAAGCAAACATACACAGTCTATGGGACTTGATGGGATGCATCCACAAGTGCTGAGGGAGCTGGCTGATGTCATTGTGAGGCCACTTTCAGTTTTCTTTGAAAGGTCATGGCAGTTGGGGAGGTTCCTATAGACTGGAAGAAAGCAAATGTCACTACTATCTTCCACAAGGGCAAGGAGGAGGAACTGGGGAACTACAACCTAGTAAGCCTACTTCAAGGAATGTGATGAAGCAAATAATCCTGGAAACTATTGCCAAACATATTAAGGGCAATAAGGTGACCAGAAGTATTCAGCATGGATTTATGAAGGGGAAATTGTGCTTAACCAACCCAGTAGACTTTTACTATGAGATGCCTGGCTTGGTGGATGAAAGGAGAGCAGTGGATGTTGTTTATCTTGACTTTAGCAAGGCTCTTGACACTGTCTCCTATAAAATCCTCCTATAGATCAGTTCATCCTATAGATGAACTGATGAAGTACAGACTAGATAACTGGATAGTGAGGTGGACTGACAACTGGCTAAATTTCCAGGTTTAAAAGGTTGTGATCATTGGCACAAACCCAGCTGGAGGCCAGTCATTAGTGGTCTACCCCAGCGGTTGATACTGGGGCCAAGATCTTCATTGATGACCTGGATGATGGAGCGTCATCAGGGGTTCATCCTACCCCTCTGCTCGACCGTGGTGAGACACATTTGGAGTGTTATGTCCATTGCTGGGTGCACTGGCCATACTGAAGTGAATCCAGAGAAAGGTCATGAGGTTAACTGAGGGATTGGAGCATCTGTCACATGAGGAGAGGCTGAGAGAACTGGGACTGTTCAGCCTGGAAAACAGAGGGCTCAGGGCTATCTTATCCATGTGAATAAATACCTGACGGGGGGAGTTAAGAAGATGGAGCCAAACTCTTCTCAGTGGCACCTAGTGACAGCACAAGAGGCAATGGGCATAAATTTAAATGCAGTAAATTCCATTAAATTGAAAAAAAAAATAATATGAGGGTGGTCAAACACTGGAGCAGGTTGCACAGAGACGTTGTAGAGTCTAAATCCCTGGAACTATTCAAAACCTGACTGGACATGGCACTGAGCCACCATCTCTAGTTGGCTTTTAGCAGCAGGTTGGGCTAGGCCACCTCTAGAGGCGCCTTCCAACCTCAGCCATGACATGATGCTGTGGTACTGGGTCACCTAAAATATGCTGTCCGACATCACAGGTAAACTGAAAGGGAAGGATCTCTAAAGATGATCCTTCTTGTTTCAAAATAAGATCCTTTAAAAACAATAATGTAATTCCTGTCATGTTTGCCTAGCTTGTCCTTCAAGCTCTACAATAGATTCTAGTGTTTCATTACCTTTGATCATTAGGGTTTTTTCCCAGTGACTAATCTGAATTTTTTCTAATGAAATTTAAGCCACTCTTATAGTGCATTTATATACATTTAAGAAAGATTAAGTACTCTTTTTGTATTTGGGGAATGTTGTTGTCTTCCCCTTCAGTTTTCTCTAAGCTGACCACAATTTCTTCAGTCTCAGCATGACAAAGCAACTCTTTTCAGATATCTGATCATTCCTATTTCCCCCTTCTGGGCTCTCCCCAGTTGACCCACATCTTTACTGAAGTGCCCCAGACTCAACATAATACCCCAGCCAAGGCCTCACCGATGATAAGTAGAGCAGAAGGATGACTTCATCTGTCCCGCAAGCTGCATTCCTCTTACCAGAACCCAGTACAATGTCTGCCTTTTTTGCAATCCCATGACACAGCTGATTCATGTTCAGCATGTGATCTACTATAACCCTAGAGTCTTCTCGAAAGAGAACTGCCAGCTAAACAATTGTTCCCTGTTCCAAATTGATCTAGTTATTCTATTTCTGCTCACATGCAGTATTTTGCACCTGCACCACTGAACTCTTCCTTTTTCAGCCCATTTCTGCAACTTGTCCCAAACATTTTGAATTCTAACCATGGCTTCTAGCATACATGCAGCTTTGTCATCACCCAGGTTGTTATAGAAGAGGGTGACCCAGGGCAGACCCTTACAGAACTCCACTGGCTACAGTTCTCCATATCGATGGTGATTAACTCATAGTTAAACTAATAGTGTTTTTCCCAAGCACAAGCCATTTTGCTAGCTAGTGATTACAAAGTGATTTATTCTAGAGCGTATTTGCCTGTTATGTGGGACTACGTCAAGACAAAAATCAAGATGGAAGACCCTTATCTTCTCTCCATCCCCTAAACCTTTTACCCTACTATAAAATAAAGATCTGGTTTATATGACTTGCTTTTAACAAATCCATATTGACTACTGCCCATCTCTTGGGCTCACAAGCACTTTGTATGATACTTTTTCCAGAGTTTTCCAGGGTTTGGAAAGTGGTCATCCTTCCACCTCTTCCTTCTCCCCTCCTTTCTTCCCCATTTTAAACATATAGCCAATCTTAATACTGCCCAAGGGATGCCTACTTCATGGAAGAGTCTAGAGCGAAATGATGCAGGAAGATGTGTCAGAGCTTCAAACTGGAACCTCAGGACTGGCCAAGCCTGTGAGACTCTTGTCCCTGCTCCAAGTCTCTGATCCATGAGTTGGCTCTCCTGTCTGGCATAAGACAGAGGACATTGACCTACTAATGTATGGGTAAATTTGAATAACACTTTCAAAATGCCCACCTTTAAATGTCAGTGCTTGAAGAATAATGTCTGAGAAGCAGAAATTGATGGCTCCTGTGCCAAAACCTGGAAAGACCAAGAATTTTAATATGCAGGTATCTTAGACTTCCAGTACTGGAGAGTAATTGGTTTCAGAATAATATATCTACGTCCTGGCATTTTGTTATGAATCTTTTCCTGATTACTGCTCTGCTTTATGGCTTTCTTGAGATAAACTGGTACATTATATCATGGGTCTCATTTATCAGATGTAGTTTTAAAAGTAAATCGTGCATGCTCTTGCAGAACATGTGTATTTCCAGGCCAGACTGCCTTGAGCAGTCAAATCAAATCAAACTGCTCCAGGCTCTGTGCTGTGAAGGATCTAATCAGTCGCAGAAAAGGGCAAAACCTCCCACTAAACCTTTCCCCTCTCTCACCTTTCCCCTGACTGGCAGGTTTTCCCTCCAGTATTACACTCGCTGGCTCCCTGTCAGGCTTTATTTTCCAGCAGCCCGCCTGTCACCGGCCCTGTTTTCCCAGAGATAACATTTCTGTACGTCAATGTTCACTATCTATCCATGTCACATTTAGCTTTAATCCTTTCTTAGACTTTTGTGCGAGGCCTTTGCAGTCAGTACCTGTTGCAATGGGGGTCTTGTAACATTTGCTTGCAAACTTAGTTAGGCAACCTGATAGTGTTTGATGGAAGTATCTTGAGTAAACAGCTTGTTATGTACATGGCCACTTGCTCAAGAGGTTGAACGTTGCATTACTCATTTACACATGGGATGTTTTGAAAATAAAACCCAAAACACTGCCTTCTTATCAGATAGTGTTTAACTCATTCATGTTTGCAAAGGATGATTCTGAAATTCCCTTTCTATAGTTCCTTTCCTCTTATGACTGTTTATAAAAGGCGACCAAGCTTATGACTACCTCAGGGAGGTAGCCATAATTAATCAAAGCACAATTGAGGTTCTTACATCCTGCCTATCTGAAATCTCCCTCTAGTTTCAATTGAACAAGGCTTTCCTTTCCACTTCCTAGCCTAAATTGTTGCTGTGGAATGTTAAATATTTGCCACAGATCACTCCAAAGCTGGCTGTACTTCAGCAGGAGATAAAGTGACCTCTGGGAACTATTTGTGACATTTTCAAGAGGTTCTGAAATCCTACAAGGAGGGGAAAAAGGATATATATATACAGAATAAGATTTTTTTTCATGATTAATTAATTAGCATTATAGTCATTTTGCAAACAGATAAACTGAATCACAAAGCCTTCAACCTTATCTGCACACCTAAACTAGAGCCAACTGGAATTGAAGAACACTTTCAAAAATTTGACACTAACACCGTGATTCCCAATGAAAGGGTTCAAAAGCCCAACTGGAGTGCCTGCAACTACAAGCAGGGTCATGAGTCTGACAGAAATTCACTGTAATCCAGGATTTATCCTAGTCCTGGGGTTGTGCTGAATGACCAGCACAGCAGGAAAGAGTTTGAGGAATGCGGTCCCCAAGTAACCAGGCTGATCAAGAGAGAACACGCTAAATCACATCAAGTTGCATTTGAAATCTTCCCTGCTATTAATCTAATGTGAATTAAAGAGCAGTAGGTAATGTAATGAGCTGAAGAAATACGAAAAAGACATATTTTACTAATAGAAAAAAATCCTATTATGATCCTCAGTGACAAAAAATTGAGTTTTTCGTTATAGTGCTAATTAACACTGTTTAAATAACCAGTTTAAATCACCCGCTGTCATGATTCTAGTGCTGTGGACCAGGTCTCCAGCAGGCAGAGCGCATGATGCTCCAATAGCCCCAGGCCTTCGTTTTTAACCATTCCTGTTCTTTTTCCATCCTGAACTCTCAAGAATTCCACTTTCTAGCTTGGCAATTTTCTCTGAAAAATGTTGAGTAGCCAATTTTATTTACTCTCACATCCATCTGGCCAGCCACAATAAGCCACAAATTTCAGAAACTGCAATAAAGATAAAACAAACAAACAAAAAACCCCAACCCAAACCACCACAGAAATAGCAAAGTCAACTACTCCTATGGAATTCTGCCAGCCTTACACAGACCCCTGGGGCCAGGTTTTCAAGTGTATATTACATACAATTACTGCTTCTTTTTTTTTGAAAAAAGTGCATATTGGGTGCTGAGCGCCCACCCTCTTTTAAAGCTCTGGCATATCCAATTAATCCAAGCACCAACTGTGCAATCCTAATTACCTGTTTACACACACTTAAATAAGTGGTCACAACCAAAGGCTATGTCTATACTGGCAAAATAAATGTGCTTGGGACCATTTCTGGTCCTGAGGCCAACTGGCATGGAACAGCATGTTCGTACAGTTAAATTCCCTTACCGATCAAAACAGGGTAGCCATATCCAACCTGCCCATTGAGAGCTGAATAGCCTGTGTTGACTCCCAAACAATGGTGCCTGGGAATTGTTTGGAAGCCTGCTAGTTAACACCAGCCAGCACTGCACAATGGAACATTTTAACTATTCAATAGCATGGATGATTGTGTATCAGGGCCCAGGAATGTGTGCTTCTTAATATACTAATATGGACATAGCCCGAGAGTCAACTATGACCTGAAAACTTTTTGTTAGATGGTAATTATTTTTTTTATTCAGAACAAAAATAAATGTCCCACTGTAAAACCAGTGAAGGCTGTCTATGCCTCTCTATGGACTTCATTGAACTTTGGCTCAGCTGCTAGAAAATATATATTTATAGTGCATATTGATAGTATTTATGTTGCAGTATTGCCAAGGAATGCCAGTCAAGGACACAGACCCTTGCACAAGCTTCAAACACAAAACAAGATGTGTCTACTTCAAAGGATTTGGGAGATAAGTGTTCTAGCAAATCCAGGATATATTATCAACATCTATGGGACTGACTGCATTGGCTGTTGCAGATAGATGGGAGCTTTCTCTGCCCATGCTAATCCCAGGGTTGGACATGTGGGAAGCACGGTGTTGAGAGATTCATTCGAGCTGGCCGGGAGCCAGGTCGAGTCCAGATGCAGTCTAGACAAACCAGGCTGTAGCTGCCAAGAGCCAGGGCTTGGGAGCTGGTAGGCAGTGCCGTGTAAATACAGCCTGGCTTCTCCAACCCGGAGCTAGCCAGACCCTCGCTGTGCCCCGTGGGTGTGCCAGCTGGGTCTCGGCTACCTCGGGCAGCCCCACGCTGAACCCTGTTTCATGGCATAGATGTGCTCTTGCTCCGCACCAATCTCCTGGTGCAACTCCTGGCCACTGCAGTCTGGACATGTCCACGTTAGAGCAACTGGGTCAGTGCGAGACTACCTGCCTTTAGCCAGAGCTCAGCTCAGGCTGCAAAACTCGCCTGTGGAGCTCCCCCAGCTATTTCCATGCTACGGGCAGCACCCACAGGACTGACCACAGCATGAAGACATGTGTCACTGTTGGGGAGAGCCCGTGGTTAATGCATGTGGCTGAGGCAGTGAGTGACAAGTTTGCAGCTGCACAAACCTAAATTAGTCTTGGCGCTTGGGCATAAATGAGGGTGAATTGTGCTTGATCCATGAATGAATGAGAATGATATTTTGCTATAAGCGTTACATTTCTTTTAATATTGCAAAATATATATTTTATACAAAAAAGGGGAGGGTCTTTGCCCTTTTTCATGTCCTTTGAAAAGTATTGATTTTTTTTTTCTCTCTATGATAAACATAAAAAAGCAGCACCAAACAATCTGGAAAAATTACACAGCCTGGTCGTAGCATGCCGTAGCACACAGAACCTCCTGTGTTTGGCATCGCAGCCTTAGCTGCTGCTGGCCTATTCGCAGCCTCACAAGGCACTGATTACATCCTCCGTATCGATTCATGGATTTCATTGACGCACTGCTCCTGAGAAACTCCTGATCTCGTAACTCAGCTGTGGAGCCCACATCCACAGGAGCCCCTTCCTGTGGCTCCATGTTGGGGCTGCTGTCAGCCCCAGGGCAGCTCATCCCGCAGCCTCCCTGGGAGCCTCCGCTTCCCACTGCTTCTTCATGAGAAAAGGCCTTTTCATCTTAACTCCTCAGCTGAGCTCAGAACTGAGTCTTTTGATGTCCTCCTCTAATGCTGAGGAGTTTTAGGGCGGTCTGAGCCCAGGTGAGGGCTGCCAGCTCTGCCCCGCCGGCGAAGCTGCATTTTGCCTTCAGGGCTTTGCAGCACCACTGCAGCTGATGAGTTTTCTGCGTTCAGTAATGCTGTCTGATTAACCCGGGCTTGCAGGACCTCAGAAGGACAGCTTTGGAGTTTGCTTATTATTCCCTCGAATTCCAGTGCTTCTGAAGGAGCTCAGAGTAATTAGTAGTATTTACAAATATGGCAGGAGATGTCTTAGCATGCAGCGTACTGGGGTGTCTGTGCACCAGATGGAGACGGAGAAATGCTGCCGCTCCAGGACTCTCCCATGAATCTGGTGTTCTTGAAATTTGTGTTAAGCTCTGCCTAGAGGAAAAATATTGGAGTCAGGACCCCCTACCCACTCTCACAGTGAATTATCTCAATCAGGAGCCAGCGCTGAGAAGCACATTGATTGTGTTTAAATGTAAATTCAGGTACAGTAATGTGCCAGGGGCTGTAGTGCACTGCTTCCAGGAAAGGGAGATTCCCACTCAAACAGGTACCTGAGTGGAGGGAGGAGGATTGGCCATCAGTTTGTGAAGGAAGTACGTGAGCACCTATCCAACAGCAACAGAGCTGAGCCCCAAGGAGGTGAAGAGTGGCTTAATTCAACCAAGAGCTATCAGCCCATCCCCTGAAAAAGGGAGAAATCATGTAGTTTCTGGGAAAATGGGTAAATGCTGCCAGGTCCTCTTAGTGGATGTTCAGGGGCAGGCAGGCTCTGAAACTACCCCAATCCACTGGGAAGGCAGATGGTCTTTCCAGGATGTCCAAGAGTGTAAGAGCCATGGAAGAATAGCAGCGCCTGCACCTCCACATCAGGAGAGGCAGCACATCTTGGCGGTGTCTGGGGGAACTTCTGCAGCTTCATCCCAGTGTGAGCAGGTAAGGAAGGGGGGGTCTCCACCTCCACCCTTTAGAAATGAGTCTGGCTATTTTTTTCCACTGTGCATCAGTGCTTTTGTCTGCATCTCATGTCACTCTGGCTGGCGTTGCAGGTGATTTTGAGATAACCGGGAACAATAAGGCTTTCCGCACCCAAGGGTGTGGCAAGTGAACAAACGGGGATATTGGGACACCTCAGCAAGTGCCCTGGTCCCCGGCACGCTGCCTGCAAGGCCTCTGTGCCCAGTCACCCACCTCCATGGAGGTGTCGCCAATGACCAGGGGAAGAGTCTCCCTCTGCATCACGATGCTGCAGCTGCGCCCGAGCCCTGAGGGTCCCCAGGAGGCTCTCCCAGCCCCACCACATCTCTTTTGGTTATTACCCTGACTGTGCTCTCAGCATGTGCTGATGGGACCTAGGTGGGTGCATGTTGGAGTCTCCAGAAAAAGCCAGCCATTGCCACTATAGCGAGACGGCCAGGGGTTCAGACCTGTGCTGGGACCTCAGGAGGCTGCAGCGGGGTGTGCCAGTTCCGTACCTGGTTTTTGTTGCAGTCGTACAGCTGGAGGGGTTAGAGTTTCTGCCGATTTTCCCAGGCGATTGGCTGTAATTACAGCATGGAGAATGCTGTTACTGATGAAAACAAATGCCAGGACATATTGTTACAGGGCTGCAGCCAGGTAGGGCTTCCCGGCTGCCCTCCAAGCTCGGCACCTCGGCTGCCATGTGGGCGAGTGCTGAGTTTCAGCTCCCCTGCCCCTGGAGACCCCTGAGCCCAGAGGGAATTTCTAGCCACACCTTCATTGCCACTGTTCCTGCCGCTGTCCCCGATGCCACCACGGGGTAACCACCCCAGCCTCGGGGGGACCTGCCTTCCTCAGGGGTGGGAAATGGCCTATTCAGGGGAGCAGGCGCAGGAGCCCAGCGCTGGATCCTGCCCTTCCCGGAGCATCCCCAGTATGACGCTTTCTGCCCTGTGTTTTGTTTATTAATCATAGTATTTTTTTTTTTTATGAAAGGCCCAAACGGGTCCAGCTGTCAGTTATTCCTGCTCTCTGGGCTGTTGATCCTAGGGGACATGTCACAGCTGGCAGCTCTCCCACGTCAAGCAGAGGCACTGCAGAGGAAATAAAATGAACCTCGCTAATAAGATAATAAAGTGTTTGCAAAGCAGTTATTTTACATCATTTCCCTCTTCTTTTTTTAATAAACGTTATCTCACCCTCACCTTCAGAACAGCTACTGCTCCTCTCCCTGCCATGCACAAGCCTGGCAGGGCGCAGCGCGAGGAGGGAGGGCGCAGGGCAGCGCTGCCCGAAGCGCTGCCTCCCCCAGGGGTTTTTTGTTTCTTCTCCAGCCTTCTCAGGACAGAACTGGGCTCTACTTGCAGCCTCTGGGTACCAGCTGCTGCTGAAAGGGTACTGGCAAAATTTGAGACATAAGCTTTTTGCTGTGCCAGCTGTAGAAACAAAAAATTAATGCACATCATAAAGTTTACCCTACCTGGCTTCTTCCTACAACTGTGTTTTTATAGATAGCATGCAAGCTGACATTTCCTGCAAATAGTCAAGTTGTCAGGAGAGACAACAAAGCAAGTGAAGTGATAAATTAGGAGTAAATACTTGATGAGCACATTAGCATACAAGAACTTGTTTCTTTAATCTTCTATCAACCATTTAGTAACAGAGGAGGGTGGGGTTTTTTTTAAATGAAGTGCTGCTCCAGTTATTTGATGGTGGAAGTTGATGCGTGTGCTGGGAAGAGAGCAAACAATCAGTGCTGGCCAGCGGGAGAAGTACTTTTGGGCTCTGCTAATGTCAATGCCTGCTCCCTGCATGGAAAAGATGCAACATGTGTAAGATAAGTGAGTCATGCTGGGTCAGGCCCGGAGCCAGCGACTGCTGAGCTCTCTTCCCAGCTCTGCTACTGATTTGCTTGATGGCCTTGGTGGGTTTGTCAGGCCAGAAATTTGAAATCGCCTGCCCAAAGTGCCCCTTAAGAAAGTGGCTGGTTTCTCGGGATCCACTGTTTCTCACAGCTTCCTAAAATAGCAGCCCTCCTCTGTTACCTCCTTGCTTTTCTACCTGAATAATGGAGGTAATTGCTCAGATGTATGCTAGTGCTGTGCAAACAGACAAGACCTTACCAAGACAAATGTGCAATGTTAGGCTTTCTAACCCTTTACTGTAGGATGGAGATGTTTGTGTTACCCAGACTGAAGCTACAGAAACACTGAGCTCCACATGGCTGACTTTACCCCCTTGAACATCCCTGGCCTGCTGCTATTTCCCCATTAATAACTGCTTTTTTACATCTGTCACTCAGCCAACTTTTAATCCAGGTAGTGTGTGCCCTATTCATCCCGTATAATGCAAGCTCATTAATCAAACTGTCATGTGGTGGAGAAAGCCAAGAAAACCATGTCAACCAGATCTCTAATCTTGTCTGAAGAAAAAGACAACAGGTTTCTTTGACAAGACTTACCTTCCACAAAACCCTGCTGATTAGCATTGGTTTTATTTTTAGCCTCTAATGCCTTGTTGTTGGAGGCCTGAATTAACTTTTGGTGATTGTGTCGAGGGATGCTGTCCTGCTAACCAGCTTATTGCTCCCCGGAGGGTCCCTTTTACGCCTATTAAGTCCCAGAGCTCCCCTGGCAGTCTCCCATGTCTTTGGAATTTCCCCAGATTTGTAAATATAAAACTTCACCAAGCATTTTAGCTGGGTCCTTTAAGATGCAAAGATAGCCAGGCCAGATGGTGTGAAAAATGTTTAATTTTAGCAGATGCTGCCTCACATCCTCCATTGTTCCAGATGGCAAATGCTGTACTCCATCCGCAACATCATATGGGATGAATACCCCACTCCTTTCCAAACGCAGAGCAGAAATAGCTATTGAACATTTCTGCCTTTTTTTTACACCACTGTTTATGATTTTACCATCTGCATTTAGCAATTGATCTATACTGCCATAGGGATGGGTTTGGGAGAGGAGGCAGCATTGTTCCTGACATGACTTTTTGAAGTTTTGAAGTTCTCTGCATTTCTTTCACTCTGCTGGCTGTTGATAGTCTATTAATCCTTTGGTTTCCTTTTATCAGTCACTTACATTGTTTTAACTTGTAATTTATAATCATCGTTATTTTATTTCCTGGGGGGCAGGGGGGAGGTGCCTGCTTTATACATCATTTCTTCATGTTATATTGCTCTTTCTACATCTCTTTTTAAACAGGCTGTTTCTTACCCCACATATCCATTTTCCATCTCCATGATATCATGGATTTTTGAACATCCAGTAGAATAGTCTTGGATAATTTCCAGTTTTCATTAACACTTCACATTTTACACTTATGTTCCCAGTCAACTATGCCAGCAACTGCTTTAAATACGTGCGCGCGCGCACGTGCACAGACACATAAACACAGTGCAACCCTGCAAACTCAGACACAAGGGGATCACAAAAAAAATGGTCCTGTTAGCAATAATTTGTATGAAGTGGGAACACCAAGGAACAGACTTGGCAATGTGTTGTAATGACACCAAAGTGAGAGAGTGCGTTTAACCCACCCTCAATATGGTGAGCAGGCCTTCAGTCATGTCATTACTAAAAAAAGTCAGTGATCTTTGTCTCCAGGATGGTGCTCTCTGCTGCTCCGCAGAGGTCTCGGTTCCATCAGTCACAGTGAAGTAATGATGTGATGTACCAGCCTGTGTCTCCAAGAAGTGACGAAGTTTGTCAGTGTGTGCTTGGGCTTCTGACAATGATACATGTTCTTCAGGTCTGCTGATTTCAGCAAGGGCACCAGCATCACTTGGATTTTCTCCTGAAGAGGCTACAGCTAGAAATTTGACCACAAGGTCACGAGGGCTTAACTTGCCCCATGGCTACTAACATTTCATTGGCAGAATCCCAATCTTCAATACAATCTCCTCCAGTCCTACCAGGCCATACACTTGTCTATGGCTTAACTGCTGTTCCACCACCACCACAAGCTTTGCCAAATCCTCCACCTCCAAGATACCATCTTTATGGACAAGCCCGGATGTCTGAAGCATCAAAAGCCATGGATGAAGTGGAGATTGTCCAGCACCAGAGATGTGGAGATCCTCCTCCCCACACAGGGCAGCAATAACCTCCACTTGGGTTTTGGGTTCAACCTTGTGTGTAATTCTGAATATAGAAACATATGGGTGTTTACATTCACAGACGTGTGTGTCCACACTGCATACATAGGCTGATAATTAGTGCTCTAATCTACTTGCATGAGATAAATCTAATTTGATTATGATCTGTGCTACAAAAACAACTTCTAATTTTTAGATTGAGTGATTAGTCCTGCCATTTCCGTCAGAAGGAGCCTCTCTTTTGAGTTAGCCAGAGCCGTCTGAAGTTTAAGAAAAGAACCCCTATTTTTTTAAACTCTGGGGAACTGCTGTTGGCTGGATGAAGTGACCCAACTAACAGTGAATTAAAATCCTGGTGGGGTTTCCGCCTCTGAGCTGTGAAGAGGTGACTGGAGGACTGAACGCCCTGTTCTCTTGCACAGTGAGGTGGTCTTTTCACAGCCACCCATCAGTATCTCATTTCCAGTTTTATTAAGTAGAACTTCACTCCATAAATCACATCTCATTACTTGCAGTACCAGAAGGAAGACATTTCCTGCTGGTACTGGGCACAAATGCTGTGCAGGCTTTTAGAGCTTGGCAGCTGTACAGAGCCCAGTCCTGGTGCAGAAGCACAGAGGTCCTGGGTTTCCCAGGGCATCAGAAGGGATCTGACTCTGCACCTCTACAACTGATCTGAATAGAAAGCATGAGTCAATGCGGATGCTGTTCAATTGATTCAAATGAAGAAGGTAGGACGAGTTAATACCAGTATGAGAGGAGGACAGCAGACAAGCTTCTCCGACATGCCTCAGCTATGCACTTGCCTCAGTGCCCAGGACATCTATGTACAGTTTGGGGCTGAGTTTCTGTATGCTTTTCAGGTTGAACATTTACCTGCGCTTAACGACCATGTGACAGTAGCTGCTTTATTCCCCAGTACAATGTCCCAAACAGCCCCCTCAATAGTACAGTAAACAGTTGCTTTGTCTTTTGTCTTTATTAGCCCCACAGGAGACAATATTGCCTTTGCTTATGACCCTGTGCTCTTGCTGGTACAGCTGTCTTCCAGCCAGAGCACGTATTAGTTCCTGAGCTCAGGGTGCGTACAATGTGTTTTGTTATGTGTTGACACAGACACACACACGCTGGTTTACCCTAATGACGTGGGTCTCTCTGAAAACCGAGCGCTAAATTCCAGGCAGCCATGGGGGCTACGCAGGATCCAAAATATTACAGGATGTCTCCCTCCATGTCAGAGCCGATTTTGGAGGGACAGGGAGGCCAGAGCAGGGGGAAAAAAAAAGAAAGAAAGAAAAAAAAGGATGATTTACAGGCCTAAACAGTCTTCTGGCCTCAGTGGTCATGACTGAGCTTTCCCTTGCCAGAGGATGGACTTTGCCTAATTGAGCTGCCCGTCCTGAGAGCACGAGGGTATCTATCTGAGCTGCTCTCGGGTCCAGCTCCAAATCCACGGGCTGCGGCGACACAGCCCCTGCACTCCGCTAGCTTCGGTTTCGTCATTCCACCCATCTCCTGGCGCAGGCAGGCATGGGCAAGCAATTCTTGGCAGCCGCCTCTGGAACAACATTAGTACTGTACTATAGGAGCTACTGCCACCGAGACGTCCTCCTCTTCATCCGGCCCCGCCAAAGGGCACCGCTGCCCTTCCTCCTGGAGGGGTTGCGGTGGTCAGCAGCGCAGCAGGTACAGAAAGCGAAGCCTAGCCTCCGGAGGGGATAGACATCTGCTTCAGCCGGGAAGCCTGGCTGTCTACAAAGCAGCTTAAAAGGTTATCCTAGGTAAAAGAAGGCAAACAAAGCAAACTTGTGGGCTTGTTTCCGTGGATACTTGCCTGGAAGTGGAGGCATCCTTTAGAAGTCTTCATAGCCCCAGTGCCACAGATTGTTATGAATCACTTGGGACAAATACATCCTCAAAGCAACAATGACTTTTTAGTCCATTGTAAGTAGCTCATGTGTTGATGTTTTAGAGAATAACATTGCTTAATGTGTTTATACTTTCTGAAGGATGACGCAACAACGTCTCTTTATAAGGTAACCAGCTCTTGTGGAAAGACCCATATGGCAGGTACAGCACCCACGGCACTATTATCCAGAGCATCCTGTTGTAGTTTGCACAGAGTTTTTCTCTTGGGTGTTCGGACATATACTTTTCTCCCTGTTACTTTTTTTACTCCAGCAGATATGCACATGGCACCCGTTTATAGCCCATTCCAATTTTGCTTGCCGCAGGGGCAAAACTTTTTTCAGAACCTCCAAAAAAATTTAGTAAACTCCCTTATGTGTATTTATGTAGCCTTTCATCAAAGACTATAGAAAGAGGCCATGTGGTCTTGTGGCTAGATCAAAGCTAGAAAGCTCCTGAGATCTAATCTGGGCTGAGCCAATGACTCACTGGGTGGTTTTGGCAAGTCACATGATCTCAGTTTGCTTAAGTCTATCCAGCTGAAAAAAGCAGGCAAGAAATACATGCTGAATCCAATCGGAGCTTTCCAGCACAGATGTATTTACAGAAAGGAATCTAAATTGATATACCACACATGCAGGGTAGAGTTAATACTCCGTAACAAAGATGCCAGGCTCTCAGTAATACGTATTGACTTTGGACCTGTGGCTCTTTCTTTGTATTTGCAGTTCTCAAACAACCTCAACATATGCAGGATTACCTGGACAAAAGGCTGTATATATGCTTGAATCCTTGGGATCCTGTGCCGCAGTCACGCTTTTCACTCCATTCTTTAACCCACCCCCAACAGCAGGTATCTTACATCGTCCGCCTCGCCGGCAAAGGAGTGTGTTCAGATCTTTTTTCCATTATTTTATTACCATTTCACCAGATTCTCTCAGGACGCAGCGTGTGAGTGCACAGGCCATTACCATCATGCATGCATGCAATAGCATTTTTTCTTTGCATGGGCCTGCAGCCCGTAACGCTGCTCCCAGACTACCTCCGAGTGGGAAAAGCCCAGCTCAGCAGCTGCCTGATCCCAATCTCCAGTTAGTATTTATCCAACAATTCCTCCTGGAGAGATTCTCCACTGGCAACTAATTTCCCTCACGTGTTTTCCCCTTACACCTGTTTTGAGGCTGAGAACATTAGGAAGGCAATCCTGATCCTAATCTATATTGTAATCCTTTCAGCCGAGCATGGGATAGAGTGAGCAATCTGTTTGCCTGACAGTTGTAATATCTGGAGGACGACTCTGTGCCTGGAGTTACGCTGCCGTGCGGCGACGGCGTTGACTCACAGGCGGGGCGGCGGGGGGGAAAGTAAAAGGCTAAAAGTAAAAAGTTCCTACACGAATCTGAGATTTTCGCTATTACTGACACCCTCCAATTCTCCGCTCACGCTTGCAAGCCCAGCGAGTGAGTTGAAGGGTGCTTCTTGGCTTTCATTAGGCTGGGTGCAACCTCAGAGTCATCTGAATACGTGTCCCGCCACCCCCTTTTCTCCCCTCCCCGGTCTGAATCAGCCTGGAGGCTGAGCTGCAGTCGCTTATTGAGGCAAGGGGCAGCGGGAGCAAAGTGGCCGGTGGCCTGGCATCACCCACACAATTATAAAACATGACCAGCAGCCCGGGCATCCCTGGCTGCAAAATTCCCACCCTCGGTTGCTCCAGTCCCAGGTCTCCCCTCCGCATCCACACTCTTCCTCCCCCTGCCGAAGCTACTGGTGGGTTCCTGAGCATCTCTTGTGCCAACACACGCACCAACACAACGCAATGTTTCCAGCACCAAAAGATCTCAGGGTGTTGAGGCTGGGTGTCCCCGTGCCTCTTAAACTTCAGTGGGCTGGTTTTACTTCCAAAAATTACCATTTTTCTCTTATTTTCACAGTCCTTTGCAAGTGAAGCTGCAGCTGAAGAGCCCAGAGGGATGTCTTATAGCTGGAAGCGTTAAAAAACTGGAGCCAATCTTTGAAGATGTTTTGGGGGGCAAAAAGAAATTCAGACCCTAAGTCTGAATCTCAAAAACTGTTTTGAAGCACTAAGGAACTACCCAGATTCATCTGCAATAGAAGGGAAAGGAGTTTTGAACCAAAACTAAGCAAAGCACTTAAACACATATTAAAACCCACTCCTAGTTAACACCCTGCAGCTGGCCATCCTGCCGATTTTATTCTAAACCCAAAAGAAGTGATGCATGTATTTGCCCCAAGGGAAATAAAACCAGTTTTCCCTGAAAATACATTTGGTTTTGCCTGGCGGGCACAACGGGGCTGTGAGTGGCTTCTCAGTGCTGGGCTCATCCTTCCCACCGCAGCAGCTGCCACCGCAGCCGGACACTCGTCCCTGGCAGCTGCTGCCCGGCTCGGATCCGGAGCCGCGGGACTGCCCGGTGCAGGGTTACAAGTCAGCATCTGAGGTGAAACAAAATGTCAGCAGGCTCCAACGGTGTTGGCATCCCTTGTGCTCTATTAAATATATTAACAAGTAATGGCATAGTAAACTCCAAGATGCAGTGGAGTAATTAAAACAATAAAATCTTTAAGGTTGAAATGATGCCTTTTGTTGTGGGTGGAAGGTGAGCGGAAAAAAAAAGAGCTTTATATCTGCATCAGCTCTTTGAAAGAGATTCCTGAAAACAGCCTGGGAAGCGGTACCCTTTCCCTGCATAGAAACAAGAAGGGACAGAGAGGGTGTGAGTCCCCAAGGTAAAGCTCACCCCTCCGCAAGGGTGTAAACATCTCCTGCTTCTTCCCATCTTCCTATCTCACCCCTCAAAAGCCTCTCCAATAAACCTTCGGCACTGGCACTCCTTGGGTCTGAGCAATGAGCAGTCCTTGCATTTTGCACGTGGCTGAATTTCACTCCAGTGAGTAAAAAAAAAACCCGACGGTTGAATTCAGTAAAAGGAACTACCACGCCTGTGTGTCGAATATGGGAAGAGTCACAACTTCTGCCCTGGGCTCGTACAGCTCTGCCCTGGATGGAGAGCCCGGAGCCGCGCTTTACTTTGCACAAAGTGCTGACGCCAACAAATACCATAATAGTGGAAGTAACTTTAACAAAACACTGCTGGCTAGCACAGCACTTCTGAACCCCAGCCCTTTTTTTTTTTTTTTTTAAAGCTGTTTTGAAAGTTAATTGTTGAGCCTCACAAAAAAAATTTAGAGTTGGGCAACTATTTATGCCAAGGTTAAATTGGGTCAAATCCTGAAATCCTGACTTCGGGCCAGACTCTACAGTTCCCATTGATTTACACAGGAATGTTGCACGCACTGGAGAATTTCTCCCTGGGTTGCTCCTCAGGCTTCGCTGGGTGAACACTGAGTTAGGATCTCTAGGTTTGACCCAGCACGCAGCAAGCAGGATGGCAATGCAGTGGGCTGCTGGGCAGGCCAAGCCTGACTTTGCTCCAGATTACAGGGCTTGCGTTATAATTTATGCCAGAGCAAGACTCCTGAGTGTATCCTGAATATAGTTGCGTTATAGTTCATGTCAGAGCAAAACTTCTGGATATACCCTTATGATCCGGCTGGGGATTTTCTGCATGTGGGATCTGTGGGACCAGATACCCCATGCACGGAAACTGGCTCATCCCTGCAGAAGACGCGGTGGGGCTGCCAGGGTTTGATTGCAGCTCTCTGCTTTCTCAGAGGCATCTGGTTTGAGTGAAGCCTTTCTAACTTGCACCAGTGGGGTAGGACCCACAAGGGCTCACAGCAGACAACTCAGCGACGTGCTGGTCGTTCCCATCCCCGGTTGTCTTTGCCTCTGTAACTCCCTGGCATTTTTTGACACTTTGCTAGCAGAGGAGGAGCAACTGGGGTATGAGATGGGTCCATTGGTATCATGCTGTGTGTCCTTGTCACCGGGAGCATCCTCAGCTGGCCCATAAAGGAAAACCCCAGCTCCCTTAGGCTGCCCAGCATAGCAAGTAGATATGAGATGAGAAGCTGTTCTTGTGTGTTTTCAGAGCATGCATTTTCTGTACACGCACAGACTGATTTATTTCTCCTTACTTTGAACTGCTGCAGCAGCCTGGATCATGGCTGTATCATTACCCGCATACTTTTTTTGTTTTGGTTGATTGCTTCCCAACTTAACTCCTCCCTATTAGGTCTTTAACTGAAGAATTTCTCCCTTGGCTTTTGAGGGCTACACACGTCCTTCAGCGGCTGCCAACATACCTAAGGAAAGTGCATTATCCAGCACATCGGTGCATTATCCTGTTGGGTGCTTTATGTGATAGTCGCTGGAAGAATCTCAGTGCTGAACTGTACTTTGTCTATGTTTGGCATGTGGTGAGACTAAATAATCCTGTCTGTTACAAAGTCACTCCTGCTAGTTGTTTCCAAATGAATCAATAACCCTTTTAAAGCCACAGCTGCGGGACCGCGGTCCGTCTACCACTGGCTTTTGAACTGCCTACAGTCATACCCGGCATTTGTTACTCTATGCATGTCATCCCATTGACTCCGAGAAGCGCTGGGGATGTTCAGGGCTTTGTGGTTGAGTGCCAAACCATGGACACGCTTCCACTCACCCGGTGCTGGGAGTCCACTGCAGCTGGAGCGCTTTCCAGAATGATTCATCCTGACCTTTGCTTGAGACACGCGACAGCTTCCTAGCAAGGATGAACCCGATTTCTGGAAGAATCACTCTAAGACCATAGTGGAAAATTTCCAGAAATAATTAAATGTAATCATTTGCAGGGATCAAAAGATCTGGCCACCTGTTTCCTGGCAAGGCAGCGGGGGGCCGGCTCGACCATTGCTCAGCTGTCCCAGTGCCCAAGCGAGATTAGCACCTGGGTAAAGAGCAGCTGACGGGTGCTGAAGATAGCAAGACCGAGGTCAAGCCAATGGGAAGAAGAGAGATAAAGACTGCATTGCTTTTCCAGAGGCCTCTGCCCAGCATAGAATCATAGAATGGTTTGGGCTGGAAGGGACCTTGAAGATCATCTCGTTCCACCCCTCTGCCGTGGGCTGGGACACCTTCCACTAGATCAGGTTGCTCAAAGCCCCATCCAACCTGGCCTTGAGCACTTCCAGGGATGGGGCACCCACAACTTCTCTGGGCAACCTGTTCCTGTGTCTCACTGCCCTCAGAGTACAGAATTTCTTCCTAACATCTACGCTAAATCTACCCTCTTTCAGTTTAAAACCATTACCCCTCGTCCTATCACTACACTCCCTGATGAAGGATTCCTCCCTGATGAAGGGTCCCACTCCCTGATGAAGGGTCCTGTAGGCCTCCTTTAAGTACTGGAAGGCTGCTATAAGGTCTCCCCAGAGCCTCATCTTCTCTAGGCTAAACAACCCCAACTCTTTCAGCCTGTCCTCATACAGGAGGTGTTCCAGCCCCCTGATCATCTTCGTGGCCCTCCTCTGGACCCGCTCAAGCACGTCCATGTCTTTCTTATGCTGGGGGCCCCAGAGCTGAACATGGTACTGCAGGTGGGGTCTCACAAGATAGGAATAGAGGGGGATGGACATGGATCTGCTCAGCTTTGCTGTGCCTTCTCACTGCAGGAGATGGGCAGTGGCTTGGGATGTGTGTGCTGGGAGCCCCCAGCAACTCCTCCAGCTTGAAGGTACGCAGATGCCGAAAGGCAGGCTCTGAGCCGCCCCTACAAACCCATCCCATAGCATTTGCATTAAACCTCTGACAAGGTGGTGGGAGACCTGATTAGCTCCAAATCCCCTTCCCCGCGCCCCAGGTGCAGGGATTTTGCCGAGGGAGGCTGTCAGCAGTAATAAGCAATCATCTCCTCCATCAGTACGCAGCCCGAGCTCCCTGCGCCGCTCCGCCTGCCACTGGGTGAGGCCTCTTCCTCTCGGGCTCTGACTCATGCCCACATGCGTGAGCAGGATGTGCATCACGGGCCAGCCCCGGGTCACCAGCTCGGCCCCCGGCGCCCTGCGGGAGCAGCCCTGCCTGCGTCCGGCAGCCAAAACCCTGCCAGAGACCCTGAGCCATACCCAGCGCCGGGGACTGAAGCTAGATGCGACTCCAGCATCTGCCCTCCATTACAGAAAGACGTCCCAGGATGGACCATCTCCTGGCCGTGGCCATTAAAGGCGGTGCTGTCTCCAGCAAGCACGGCTTGCCCAACGAGCCTGCAGGCAGGGGGGTCCCTCATGGCTGGAGTCCAGGTCCCATCCTGACGTGTCGAAAGCACTCTCCCTGCAAAACCACCCCTGCCCCATGCTGGAGAGATTTTTCAGGGCTTTCGCTGCGGTTGGCACATGCACATGAAGCGCCTGGACCACAGCACAGCACGAAAAGGTGCTCTCCCTCCAGCCGAACCACAAATCCTGCTTTTCCCCACGCGCCTGGAGAAAAAGAAGAAGAGGAGATTGAGAAAAATGTTACCAAGTCAGGAAATCATTCTGGAGGAGGGGGAGTAGTTCCTCTAACCTCGTGCATGGGGAAAGAAAACTATTTGCTGACTTTGCCTTATTTTTTAATTTATTGTTTTGCCAGCTGCTCAGATAAAAGGACAAAGCTCTGTCTGCTGTAACGAGGCAGCCAGTCAAGCATGCCTTTGCAGCACGGAGCAGCTGGCCCGGACACCGGTGACGAGCAGCGAATAGTCCAAAGAGTTCACAGGACACATCCTTTCAAATCCCTCTTTGCAAGAGCGAGGACCGGACACTTGCTCGTTCTTCCTCACATGAAAGTTTGAAATCTCTTGGAGATCATTAACTTCAGCAGACAGGGCTCTTACACATTAAGGATCACAAGACCCGTGATAAAAAATCCCATGAGTATGCTGATTAAGCCTTTCTGTCCGCTGGGCTCGAGTCCCCATCGCCCTGGGCATCGCGGCCACCTCCGAAGGCTCTGCCCTGCACAGAGCAGGGCCGCTCTGCGTCACCTCTGGTCCCCACAGGGAACAAGGGCAGCACAAAGTCCCTCCAAAACTGGGCCAGTCGGTCCTCTTCAGTGGTTCCAGTCGTATTCTTGTGTTTTGGAGCGTATCCCCTTTCCAAGCAAGGTAATTGTCCTGGTTTCAGCTGGGATAGAGTTAATCTTCTTCCTAGTAGCTGGTACAGTGCTGTGTTTTGCAGTTATGATGAGAATAATGTTGATAACACACTGATGTTTTAGTTGTTGCTGAGCAGTGCTTACACTAAGTCGAGTGCTTACACTTTTCAGTTTCTCACACTGCCCTGCCAGCGAGGAGGCTGAAGGTGCACGAGAAGCTGGGAGGGGACACAACCAGGACAGCTGACCCCAACTGTCCAAAGGGATATTCCATACCATATGACATCGTGCTCAACAAAAAAACTGGGGGGGAGTTGGCAGGGGGAGCACGGCCACTGCTCAGGAACTGGCTGGGCATTGGTCAGTGGGTGGTTGGGTGGTGAACAATTGCATTGTGCATCACTTGTTTTGTATATTCTTTTATCAATATTATTTTTTTCCCTTCTTTTTCCGTCCTATTAAATTGTCTTTATCCCAACCCACGAGCTTTACCTTTTTTCCGACTCTCTCCCCCATCCCACTGGGGGGGAGTGAGCAAGCGGCTGTGTGGTGTTTAGCTGCCTGCTGGGTTAAACCACGACAGTAATTTAATGGAGCAGCACCAAGCTCTGCTCTGGAATTCACTGCCGCAGGATTTCAAGACCCCAAAGTACAGTTAGGGTCAAAGGCAGCCAAGCAACTGTTCGATAGCAAGGTCCTCAGAGGATGGTTAAACACTTAGGTGGGCATCAGTGGGCCACGGTGTCATAGAATCATAGAATGGTTTGGGCTGGAAGGGACATTAAAGATCAACCCCTGTACCATGGCCAGGGACACCTTCCACTAGATCAGGTTGCTCAAAGCCCCATCCAACCTGGTCTTGAGCACTTCCAGGGATGGGGCATCCACTTCTCTGGGCAACCTGTTCCACTGTCTCACCACTCTCATAGTAAAGAATTTCTTCCTAATAACTACTCTAAATCTACCCTCTTTCAGTTTAAAACCGTTACCCCTCGTCGTATCGCTACACTCCCTGATGAAGAGTCCCTCCCCATCTTTCCTGTAGGCCCCCTGTAAGTGCTGTGTCCCTGTGCTGCAGCGGGGACATCACAGGGGGAGCCCGACGGGCACCTGCCCTGCTCCCATGCACATCTGCAGGCATCTGCTGGTCCTTCTCCCGGGGCCGGGTGGACCTGTTGGCCCATCAGCACCCTACCTTCTCCCAGATGCAGGCAGCTTGGGCACAGGCGGGAGGGTGGGGAGGAGCAGGGTTCACCACCATGCTTGTCAGCCAACGATTTCACACAAGCACCAGGGCGGGTTTTACCCTTTCGCCTGGGGTTTGAGGGCCGTTGCCCCCCTGCTTTGCCGCTGACCTTTGTGAGCCTTATTCTGCCACCTTTACTCACCGGGGGAAACACCTGCTCACAGCAGGCATCCGCTGCCCATCTGCAAAGTCATTGTCATTGGGCATGAGAGTCTTGCGCAGCCTTTTGCCCCAAATTATGTTGATACTTTGCCCCCGGTTGCTAGCACGGCAAAGAAAACTCGCAGTATTTGAACCTCAGCGAGACTTCGAATCTGACAAGTCGAGACTTGACGGGGGTGTTATCACAAGGCCCAACAATGGCTTTACACTCAATTACATTTATGGTTTCTGTGATTCATCTAAATGTTTATGGTTTTCTCACTACCTGGAAGTTAAGAAAAGGAAAAAAAAATGAAAAGGAAAAAAAAAAAAGCCCTGTAATGAACAATTCGCTGGTGCAAGACGCTGGGTGACACAGGAGAAACTGAGCAACTACCTTAGGTGGTGGGAAGAGTCATTTTCTGTGGTGACCGGAGCTATATTTGATTTCTTAGGCAATGTCAGCTTTTGCATGCTACATTCTTTGGCTAATCGCCAGGGCGATGTGTAATACTTTAGCCACACTGTTGTTACTTAATCCTTTCCTAATCTGCGATTTGCGCAAGAGGAGTAAAATCTAAGCAAAGCCACTGAGAACATCTCCACTAATAATTTATCAAACCCGACTTTTGTTGTTGGCAGGAGACGGTAGTCGGTGGAGGTGAATGTTTTCCCACAACAGCGCCGTATGATAAACACGGGGCAGCTGATTCACGCCGCACTTATTTTCTGTCATCCACCCTTCGTGTCACCCTGATATTTCTTCGAATGATAAGCGCGCGTGTGTGCTCACAACACACCGCCGAGGTCCCAGTTTCATCTCTTTCTGCAAATTACACATTAATTAACCATTAATAACAGTGGGAGTTGCATGCAGAAATCCACACCCGCTGTGATGAGACCGTGCCCTCGGTGAGCAAGTGCCTTATTAACCACCTGCATTTCAGCGCCGGAGCTGCCTCCGCAGCCCTGCGAGACAATCGTCCCTTGAGAGGAAAGCGCACGGGCGCTCGCCAGCCCTAATCCTGCCGTAAAGAAAAGCGTTACCTCTTGCTCTATGAATTTTATTTATTTTGGTCCTCTGGGCAGTGCTTGCTGTTGTTAGAAACATGATTGCTTCATACAGTTATGTTAATGTTTGCATTTGACAGAATGTAATTGATACTTCTGCTGCTCCGGCTTCAAAGCCAAATTAGGAAATGAAGTGCTGCACATTAGCTTGTTTAGCTGGTTAAATACTGTAAATAAATACATACAGTGCAATGAAAACTAATGAGTTTTCTTTAAGGCATTTTCTAAGTAGCTGGCTTCATAAAAAAAAAATAAAAAAATGTTCCTGCTGTGAACTCATATCCTGAAGGATTTGTCGTTTTGCTGCAACAAAAATTGATCCTGGCTGAAATCTGAACTCTGGATTTCACCTGGAGACCAGGATTTTGCAAGTTATGGAGGAATCATGGCAAGAACTGTTGCAAATTTCACGGTACTTTTACCAACAATAGTTCTGAGAGATGTTGCATTTAACAAAGCAATTTAACAATCCCTTTTTTGCAAGGGATTAATTCAGACCGTGGTTATATGTCAAGCTATTCTTCTCAATGCTCGCTAGGAAAACATTACATTTGCAAGAAGCATTTGCATAGGATATTTCTTTGTGCTGCTAAATCTGTGCAGTGCCATAACGCTAAATGTTGGGATTTTTTCCCTGACAGAATGAAATAGCATGAAAAAAAGTGGGAAAAAATCTGCTTTTGTATAAAGAGATAATCTGAAGAGATTTGCTTGACAGAACGTACACAGCACTGATTGAATAAAATGTGTTTTTCAAGTTACCTCCCAGGCCTACCCTCAATGCATCAAAGCAGAGCTAGAGAAGAGCATGCACAAGCTTTGCGATCCAGCCAAGCACAATGAGTCTTCGTCTTGCTCATCTTTATAAAAAATTGCTCTTTTCCCCCTTTTCTTTCATAAATAATACATTGATGAAGAAGTGCCTTTGACTGACTTGAAGGTTTTCTCCTAAAATCAGGGCACATTTTAGCATAGGTAAAACTGAACCTTACCAATCCTTCTTAATTAACTGCAAATAACCTCAGCAGTATCACCTGCTTGGCAAAGAGATGTTGACCTTAAACCTGAGCTTGCTGAGCTGGCTGTTTTACCTGGCGCTTTAAGAGGAAGCTGGTTTATAAATTCTGCTGTGCTATTTTGAAAGGAAAATTATTGAACTGATGCCTAAAATGCAGCCAAAGTATCAAGAGTTGACAAAAATATATATCTAGGATGTAAGATCTAGCCTGACTGGGAGGCAGTTTGATGCTGGTTTAGGATAGAGCCTGGGATGTAGTGAAAAAACCTCCATTTTTTTGTGTTTTCAGCAGCAAACGGAGGAGGACTGAAGGCTCCCAGCACTTCTCAGAGAGGCCAGCAATATCTTGCAACTTTGGGATGAAAATGGTGACCCGCTCTGAGAAATACATAAGAGATTCAGACAGTCCTCATCCAAAAGGACCATTTAAAAATAGACAAATTATGACTCTCTCAAAAAGAAATGTATGCATTGCATAAATCAAAGTTCTCACACCCACCATCAAAGTTTAATCACTTAATATGCTGGTTCTTTCAACATGCTCTGAAACTTTGTATACAATAATACAAACGATGGGGTTACGAAGCAATAGCAATTTATTCTGCTGTACAAACGGATGTTGCATTATAATCCCTAAAGCAACACAGAGGCTGTTTGCAGATGTTACTACAATTTGGCGTTTATTTTAATTGCTCTACAGTGTAGCTCATGTGAAATAAAGTCATGAGATGACCTACACATTCACCTACTCAGGGTGACTTAACTGCAGGGTTAAAAAAAAAAAAAGTGTTTTGAAAGTTTTCAAGGTTTCACTAAAGCACGAACCTCCTGCAGTCGTTTTAAAAGGATGCATCAGGGCTTCTGTCCAAGCCCGAAAGCATGGTAGGGCAGGGGGTAATTTAATCAGCCAGGCTATGTGGCGCATGTATTTTTACAAGTCTTGCAAGAATAACATCAGTAAAGTAACTTGAGATATTTTGGTGTCTGACATTCACTCAGCAAGTGCTAAGAAAATATGCTTACTGCACGGATTGCTGGGTTCCCAGAGTGGGAGTCAAGGTGCCTAACGAGAGTCAGCGCACTTTGCCTTAGCACTGACCAGGTCCCTGTTCCCTCCTTTTCTCTTTCCACTCCCCTTCTAAAAGCAGAGCCTATTTAAAAGTTGCTCCTGCCTGGAAGCAGTTGCTTTTGTGAACAGATTTCAAGCAAAAGGACAAAGTTAAACATGAGGCAAAGTATAAATAAAAATCAAGACTCTTCCTCCTCCTCTCGACTTGTGAGCGATGATCTCACCGCTCCGGGTGGATTACAAGGGTGGCTTGATCTCTTTCAGGAAAGCACATTCTCTAACCTTGATACTGCTGCTATTTATACTCCTCTCTTCTCGCCACAAAGAAAGGCAGCTCTAATAATCTTTCCCTTCGTTTTTAACGGGAGCACCGACCGGGTGGCCTCTGCGCTGCCTCCCGGCAGCGGGGTCAAGCCCCCGCCCACCGGCTCCGGCTCCCCGTTAAAGCCGATGCTCTCGACCACTGCCTCCGCTTCTGGCTGCTCACTTTTAGACACCTGAGATCTGATTTTCCACTGGCTTGAGCATCACATTGCCACGCACACAGGTGCAGGGTGACAGCCTTGTGGTGCCATTGCATTTTCCGATGGTGGGGCACGGATGGAAATGAATGCAAGTGCTGAAAGGCAATAGGGTTTCTGAAGTTCGGAGGCAGAGCTGTAACTCCTCTCCCCCTTGTTTATCAGATTAATAGAACACCCCGTTTCACGTAGCTCTGGGGACATCTCAGAGCCTTTCCACCCCCCAAGAGGCAGGAGCCATCCCCTGTCCCCACTCATCTCCATGGGGATTCAACCCCAGGCAGAGCTGGGGCAGTCAGGGCGGCTCAGGCACGATGGAGCACGCATAGGGACCATACATGAGCTGACCCTCTCTGAGGCCAAACCCCATTTTTTCACAGTAAACCAAACACACTCAAGCTGCGTTCCCCTCGAGACACCGCGAGAAATGGGGACAAACATTATGAAACCAAGTTTATTAAAACTTTCTACAAGTCAGACATTATCATCCAGGTTTCCACATACATATACATATTTACAAGTTGGACATAGTGTTTTTAGCTTTTCTGGCAGAGTTTTCTACCAATATATACAAATGTACTGTTTTTCATAGAAGGGTTAAACTGTATCACAGATACAAATGTCAAGCAATCATGAGAGGTTTAGTGCAATGGAGAGCTGTAGCGCCCTGCTCTTAATGCTCATGATTCTGTCAAGTTAGTATTGCCAACAATAATTCACATTAAATTGCTCTTCGACACCTCTTATTAGGACAAACAAAGTACAACAAAACAAGAAAACAAAACCCCAAACAGTAAGGTATGTACAAAGTACACAGTCCATGAGGTATACATGGTATTTTCGCAACGCGTGGTGGGACTGCAGCTTGCTGGGGGTTTTACCCTTAAAATGACTTCACTCGAACTGTGCCGTGTCCGGGACGTACGTTACCCAGCCCACGGCCATTTCAGAAGCCGCGCTCTCACCTAAGGCGAATGGACATCTCTTTGCAAAAGCCACTGGACACAAGTGTGAAACGAAGCAGAAATTTTAGGCAGGACTAAGCTTTACTTACCCCCAACCCAGGAAGCTAATGATTTCAATATATTCATTATCCACGCATATTGGAAAGACTATGAATAATCATGCAAAAAAAAAAAAAATTAAGGGGGTGGGGGGGGAAATGTAGCTGGAGGCAAACAACATACCTGAATAATCAACTAAGGGTGTATGGAGATTTTACTCTTAAGACTAATTTTTTGGGGGGTGGAGGGGGAAAGAGGAGAGGGGATGTGATGTTTTTAAGAGTTGAGCCTGTAGGAAAACACGACCGCGTTTACATGTACTGTACAAGATACCCCTTATCATTTTCCAAGGGAAGGCGCCCCAGCCGATAGTGTTACGGTTTGGTAAACGGATATGTTTTGGCACTCGGAGCTAACGAGAGACCTGCTACTTGACAAGCTCGCTGAGGGCATAAAGTTATATAGGTTACGCCATGGTAACGCGAGGCTTAAGTCTATTTAAAATGCTTTCCTGCTCAGCGAATGGAATCGGAGGGGATCCGGCTGGGAGATCCACCGGTTTCTGCTTCGGAAAGAGCCACAGCAGTGATTTGTCTTACGGGTGGATCTAGGAGCTTCGTGCCTCTGAAAGCAAGATCAGCTGGAGGAGCAGCAGCGAGCAGGCAGCTGGCCGTGGCGGGCGAAGACCTCCTTCCCTCATTAAAGTGCGCTTACAGTCAGAAAGCTACTTTGCAAGCCGGCCGGCGTGGCACGCTGAGTCAATTCCCCTTTTTACCCATTTCTGTCAGATTTGCTCAGTTAGAGGCACGCCTCGTGCCCCCCAGCCCCTAAGCACCGCGGCCAGGGCTCCGCACCTCCGCAGCCACCATGGGAAAGCAGACGGGGCTGCCTTTCTGTCTCACGCCTCACCAGCCATAAGGCTCTGCAGCCAAGACGCGGCCAGTTACACCAGTGGAGGATGCGGGAGGCGGGAGAAAAGCCAGGCGGCTCTCGCAAAGCTGCACGGGTCCTCCGGGGCCGGCGGGACGGACCTACCGGCAGAGCAAGAGGATGAAACTCTGGGTACGCTCAGGGAGCGGAGGTCTGTGGGTTGGTGTTTATTTTAAACAAGGTCACTTTGCTGACCATACTGGCACTTTAAGATGCTGCTGCGTTTGCAAACGTGGAAAAATGAAACCCTACGAAGATGCCGGAGGTGAGAACCGCCGAGGTTTTTGAGATTTTGGGGTTAGCAGAAGAAGGAACTGATATCGTCACTGTCCCCGTGATATTCTGGAACAATTTGATCCGAAGTTCCCGTCTCCTGGTCTGTATATCCAGGCTCCAAGACCGCCTCGAACCAAGGGTGAAGCAAGATCTCCGGAGCAGTGAGTCTTTCAGAGGGCTCCCGCCGTAGGAGGCTGCGGATGAGGCATCGGGCTTTGGGGGAGACGTGGTCAGGAATACAGAACTGTCCACGCCGGATTTTGGAAAACAGAGTGCTAGGGTCCGAGTCATGGAAGGGATAGCGTCCCACCAGCAGGGTATAGAGCATCACTCCCAAACTCCACACGTCGGCCGATTTTCCAGAATAAGTCCCCGTCGTGTTTAGGATCTCAGGGCTGACGTACGCCGGGCAGCCGTGCTTGTCTGAGAGCGCATCGTCTTCACCTTTGATGATGTGTGTGTCCTCCAGGCTCTCCAGCCGCAGCTGAGTCCTAGGGAGGGCAGGAGAGGAAGCCACAGGTTAGAAATAGCAACACCCAGGCACAAGCGAGCAGCGAGCCCCCCGCCGCGGCAATCCCCACCCCCCTTCTCACATAGGCGTAAAGAAAAGGAGAGGAAACACTTTTTAATTTGCAGCCGAGAAGTTGCCTGGACTCGTGTAACGGAAGCGCAGCTATGGGCATCGGGTAGGCGCTCAGCGATGCCTGCTTGTGTTATTTACTGGGGATTTTAACAACAACAGAGGGCTCTCGAGGAACGCCAGCAAGTCACCTTCCACCCTCGCAGGTTGCACTGCCACTGCAGGGGGTTAATCGGCTACAACGCATCACACACGCCGCTATGTGCGGTTCAGGCTTTGAGCAAACAGCGTCCAGCTGCCTGATTTTGCAAACTTCAAAGCCCCGCACCCTTCTGCGCTTGCGGGAATCATCGGCTTTCCTGAGTTTTGTATTTTATTTTTTAATTTTATTTTTTAATTATTCTTCTTTTCGCCTTTCTGGAGGGTATCACCGCACCTGCCACCTCTCAGGTGGAGATGGGTCCACCCCGACCTCCCGTTTTGGGGGGGAAAGGGGAGCTTCGCATCAGCGAGGAAGCCATCGGCTCGCCCTGGAAGGGCTCTGCGCTGCCTTGCAGCCTGCTGGGGTGCAGACGCATCGGCTGCAGCCTGTCCTCAGCGTGACCTCGCCAAATACCCATTGGTTCTGCAAACGGAAAATATGACTCAACGTGAACCGTGGGCCCGGGATTGGCTGCGAGAGCCCTGAAACTGCACCTGTGCCGGAGAGCCCGAGTCCGCCTGCCATTGCTTAACCCTCTTCTTGCCAAATGGGATGCACATGACACTCGCCTGTGCAACGCGTTATTTCCAAATGAGCGAGACTGTGTGCAATGTAACATTTCAACAAATGTTTCATCTTCTTATGGGCGGGAAAAGCTGCAATAGTTTCCTTCAAAGGAATTACTTTCTTTGCATGTCAACATATGGTTGTTTCTGTGTAAGAGGGGCAGTGCTGGTTAATTTTCTTATCACATTTATAAACGATATCCTGAAGAAGCGTTAGCCCAGTTAAAAAAAAAAAAACAAACCAAAGCGTGTTTTCTTCTGCTTCAGTAATATTACCTGCAGTTTCATCAGATTAAGCACAATTCCATTACAGCTTTTACTTATTATTTTAGCTTTCCACGGGATAAGCAGCTAGTCAGAGTCAGTTTTGCTGATTAAAAATGTATTTCTGGCTCTGCCATGTGTGGTGAGGCACTACAAGAGCAGCAAACACTCCAGGGAAATCCTGAATTATTCCCCTGATCTAAATTTAACAACTAGATTCTGGATGTCCTTTCTATAAACCTAGGCTTTAGGCTAAGTTTTACCAAAGTGCTTTTCTTTGGTGCAGGATTCCCAAAAGCAATAGTTAACCGTGTCCCACCTTCCCTCCTGTGTGCCCACATCCACGGGCACAGGGGGCACGGAAAGCACTGCCACTGGTAGTGGAGAAGGGATAAAAGCCTCGAAGGACACAGCCGGTCTTTCGTTAGCAGGGTAACCCTGATCAGCAGGGGATTTCAGCGAGGAGACCCCTCCCGAGCACCCCTCTCCCGACGGCGGCTCTGCCACGGGGCAGCTCTCCTGGGCGCGAGGAGGGACCAGAGCTCCGGCTCCTCGCACCGCCTGCGACGGGCCGATCCCCCTGCCCAGCCCAGCGCCTCAGCCTCCCTCCTCTCCTTCCCTCTGCCTTTTATTCATTTTACACTGAATGAGTGCACACATGACATCTTCTGGCGCTAATGAGCATCCGAACTATTGTCCCTTTGTCTACCAGCGGGTTTCACTGAACTTCTGCTGAATGAGAGGAAGCTCCCGGCGAGCTTCCTCCCTTTCATCAGCTGAGATCTAACTAAGAGTGAGTGCGTACCGGTTAGATCCGTGACCTGCTACACACACATGATGGTGACCTAGTCGGATCGCTCGCAGGTGATGCCCGGCTGACACGGCTGTTTCCACTCCCTGGGACGCTTTTTGCGTCTCTGGATGTGACATTCCTCCCTCCCCACTCACCCCAGGGCTGGCTGGTGACAACCGCTTACCTTTCTTCATTAGAGAAGACAAATTTCCTGAGCTTGAGGTCACCAAGTACGATGGCCGACTGGTGGCAGTGAGCTACAGCGGAGACTATCTGCTTGAACAGCCGGGCAGCCTCCTCTTCCCTCAGCCTCTTGCAGCTCCTCACGTAGGAGTGCATGTCCCCAAAGTCCTTTTCAAAGAACACATAGGCCTTGGTGTCCCCGAGGATGACTTCGACGACCCCGGTGATGTTTCTGTGCGATGGCAGCTGAATGTACGGCCGGATCTTGTCCTGGTAGTGTTTGAGGGGGAATACCTGTAAAGAGGAAATTAAACCAAAATTCATTCTCAAGGGCGTTGAAAGCAGCCGCTCGCGTAGCAACTCTCCCCAAACAATGACGAGGGAGCTGGAGGGGAGCCAGAGCTCAGCAGGAGCTCCGTTCAAAGCGGTTACAGAGACCCTTCCTCTTCATTTTATACTGGGGGGGGGGGGGGAATAAAACAAGCCACCAACCCCAAAGCCTTTTGGGGAAGGTACTCCGAGGTAACCCGGAGTTACAGCTTACTTCCAGCGCTTGTAAATCCCCACCGGCGGCAGGCCGGGCGTTTCTAACCGGAGAGCAGCGGGGAGGATGTTTTGCAAGGCTCTCCCCGGGTCGAGCGGTTACGCGGCGCCCAGAAACACCGGGAGGATCCCCCCCTCCCCCTCCGCCTTCCCCTCCGCGCCCGCGGAGCTCCGCGCTCACCTTGCAGCGCAGCTCCCGGCCGGAGCTGACGCTCAGCGCCCTCGACACCTGCTCCCGCTCGGCCAGCGGCAGCAGCAGGTAGGAGGCGATCAGGCTGGGACCCGCCGCTCCCCCGCCGGCGGGAGAAGCGGGGGAACAAGGCGAGCCGGGAGCGCTGAGGCAATCCGGGGGTCCGCAGTCGGCGAGGCGAGGGCACTTGGCGGCCGGCGCTTCTTCGGCGGGGCCGTCGTGGAGCGGTGGGAGCCGCTTGGCCGGAGCGCTGCGGCAGCGGGCGGCCGGCAGGAGGGACGCGGGGCGGCTCATGGAGGGGAGCGGGAGCGGGCGCGGAGCTAGAGGCGGGCGGTGCGCGCTTGGCGCATCCCTTCGCTCTCCCCGCCGAAACCTCGGGCCGTGTCCACCATCTGCTGCCGACTCCGCGCTAAAGTAGTTGGAGGCTTTTAAAAAAAAAAAAAAAAAATAAAAAAAAAAAAGTGATTCTCCTCCTCCTGGCACTGACGCACGGGGAAATGGGAGGAGGGAGGCTCGGACACGCCTGCTCCGCTCCGCCCGCTGCTCTCCGCGTTCCCGGACCCAGCGGGCCACGCAGCCGAGCTGCGTGGCCCGCTGGGTCCGGGGGCGCGGCGGGGACCCCCCTCCCGTCCGACATCTCATGTCCGATTCAAACTCCTGAGGATGGCAGCGCTTGGGGGTCACCCCTTGCTTTTGGGGTTCACCCCTCGCAAGCCCAGCGTGCTCGCAAAACCCTCAAGCCTCCGCTGCCCGCTTGTGAGCACAAAGACAGGGGCAGGGAGCGTTTTCTAGCAAAGCTAAGCGATAAGAAAGTCACCGGCACTGAAGGATGAGCGTCTCTTCTGCAAAGGCAGCCCTGGAAATGGCAGCAGCGGGTTTATCCATGACCCGCGTGTGCCGCTGGGAAGCGGTGCCAGAAATTTCAAATGCCGCTGTAGTGCTCTCGAGACAGCATCGCCTCGTGCAATGTGTAAAAACAAAAAGTTAAGCCAGGCTAATTGAGGAGAGAAAGCGAGCCCAGCTCCGTTCCCGGGAGCTTCTCCTTTATACATCTGCCACGCTTCTCCCCAGCCCCAATTCTTGCTTTTCACTAATCACTAAATAATGATTGTCCATCCTCAGGTTTGCATCACGAAGCCGTTGTGTATTTACCACCGTTCGTTCACAAGTGTGGACTTAATGTGCACCATCAGAAATACTTTGCCTTGGGTATTTCCCACGTTAAAACTATCTGCTCTCTGAAAAAGGAATAGCATCGAGAGCAAGCAGCAGCCAGCAGCTGAAGTGACCTGTGAGGAGCGGAGAGTCGAGCTCAGCAGCCACCATCGGGCTCAGATCTGTGGGTTTAAAGGAATAGTAAATAAACTTGCAGCCAGGACTGTTCGTAAACGGAAGAAAAATGAGAGAAAACCAGACAACAAATCATCCCTGGAAAAAATGCAGACAGCTGTAGTTTTGACAAGAGTACTTCAGAAGGAAACTCTTCAGCTTTTCTGTTTATATATATGCAAATTTTCTGTAATTCAGTGCTGAGGCTTCCCTAATAACACAGGGAGCCTGTGTTTTGTTATTCTGTAGGATCAGTTCCTATCCCGTTTTGGTTTCCCCAACCCTGGTCTGTTCAAGCAGCAGAGAGGGACCGGGATGGGGCCCCCCCAGCTCTGAAGCCCGTGATGCCACACGTGCAGGTATTTGCTCAGATTCCTGATAGATAACTGCACGGCAAACCCATGCATGCCTTCAGCTACTTCTAGTGTATTTTAAGAAACACATGAAACTCTTGTGCAGGATGACTCATAGCATAGCAGTCCTATTAATGCATTTAAACATAAAATGCATATGCCATAAAGGGATATCCCAGGGCCTGCATTTTCCTTTTCTTTTTTTTTTTTTCTTCCCAGAAATACAATTCCGTTAATGTCTGCAGATTGTTTCCGAGCGATTCACCACAACTCTGAAAGCACGCTACTTTATTTCGTTCCTCTCATAGGTAAAACACACGCAAGTATCCGTCAGGCCTTTGTTCTACTTTTCCCTTCCTGGAAGTTTTACGATTGGGATGCCGCTGCCGGGTGAATTTAGGTGAATTCTGCATGCGTGGGCTGCTTGCTATGTCTGAGATAGTGCGAGGTGGAGGGGGAGGGTGCCAGTGATTTTGGGGACGGGGAAGGGTGTAGACACATCATCAAATTAGTAATGGACCTACATAAATGTACTCATAAGCATTATTGATGTATAACGGCATCCCCTGTAGCGCTCTCAGGCTGAGGGAGTGCACCTGGGGCAAGTACAGCCCTTTGGTCCTCACCCTCCTGAAGATGCCCCCCTCTCAGCTCCTGTGCCAGCTCACTGTCCCTGTTGAGGAGAAGGGCTATACTGAGGATCCATTTGCACACATTGTTGGAACCGTATCCTTCAAGTTCCCAGCCTCCCAGCCATTTAAAGCCTCTTAGAGTCCACAGCTGGTCACCTCATGCTGGCCCTATGCCACCAGGACCAGCACAGGTGCTTGGTTCAGGCTACTGGCAGCCAAATGGGGGATGGCACCCACTGGTCCTTAAGAAGGGCAAAAAGCCCCCCTTGTCATCCTGTCCCCCCCAAAATCCATCAGGGGTGTGAGAGGAGAGCAGGTACACGCAGCATGGCACCCCACAGTCCTGCCACAGGCTCCTGGTGTCTGGGCAGCCTCTTCTCAACAGGGATTCCCCAGATTTCATGCTCTGTGGGGGCGTCCCTGCTAACTGGAGCACAGAAACTGGGCGTGCAGTCCCCAAAGGCCAGGAAAAGATAACCCCTGGGCAATTCATCCCAGAAGTGCTGGTGGGTGCCCTTTCCCAGCTGACTGTATAGACCAAACTTCAGTTGTCTACATATAGCTGGGATGAACCCAAGCTTCAATCTCCCAGGTGTCACGTCTTTGCAAAATGGGGCAGTTCTTGACATTCAGGAAACCTTCACTGCTTCTTTAAAATGCTTGGCATGCTTTCAGGTACTCAAAGCATTAATGTCATGAATAAACATATAGTAGCAATTATTAACCAAATTAATAATGCTCACTGCCTTATTCTCAGTCTTATGTTTTGGGTATGGATCGTAAGAAAAGGTCCACATCCAGACTCCTCTCCATCCCCACAAAATCCATTCCAACATGCAGAGCAGACAAGTGATTCCCACTTTGGCTTTTCCGTTTTTTCTAATTTTGGCTGATCCCCAAAAGCAAAAAAAAAGGGATGCCAAGGATGGTGTCTGATGACCTGCACAGCATGGTGCTTCTCAAAGGGTTGAAACTTGTCCTCCTTACCCATCTCCACCAGTGCTTGCATGCAAGCCTGGTTTGGTTATGAACCAGTGCAGAGAACAGGAGGAACTCCAGGGCGAGGTTTGTGAAGAACAGAAGAACTGTTGCAGCATTTCAGTATTAGAAGATTTTTGCAGAATGTGGGGCTACCACACTTGCCATAGCGGTCTCTCGTTCATTGTAGGTCACACCACAGGCTTTTAAGCATCCAGGCGTATCTCCTGCATTAGTCTCCTCCTGAAATCAAAAGCCATTGGGGGTCTTCCTTCTATTCCCTGCACAAGCCTTCATCGTTCCATCTCCCCCTCCCCCAGAAAAGATTTTTGGGGGGCTACCTGCTTAGCATACATGAGATGAATACTAGCATGGCAATTCTCAGCCGCGCCTGCAGTGAATTTGAGTCTGAATGGCTTTACAGCCCTTCCAAATGAATGCAGGCAGTCTTACACATCTCCGATGGATAGCACTGTAAATCATTGTGGAGCACAGATCAGCGCAGAATTACACTTACAGACCTAACTTCAGGATAAAACACTGACTCTGTGGATGAGTCTTGCTACCCAAGTGCCAGAAAACTGAACCGCTGAACTGAGCCAGCAAACTACAAGGAACCAACCACCCAGCCTGGGATGCTCCAAACGGGGCCGGGTACCAGTGAGGCGGGGCAGGGATGGCCTTTGGGAGTACAGATCAGTAGTCTTTGTGCTTGGCAAAGGACAACAGCGTGCAACAGGCACCTTCCAAATGCTAAGGAAGTCTGAGGAGCTGCCAGTCAAAGGACATTATAAAATCATTACAAAAAACAGATCCTGCCTTGGAAAAGGATGGTCAAAGCAGGACTCCTCTCTTCCTGGAGTCCCAGCTGCTGGGCAAGGAGCAGAAACAGGGTCCTGTGGGATGTGTATCACAGATCTGGCCCATCCCAGTAGAGGGAAGGGTCTTGCCCAGCACAGATTTGCCAGTGCTGTTGCAAGCTGTATGTTGCTTTTCATATATTTTTTCTCTTTTTTAAAACAGACAAGCAGCACTATTGCATCTGCTAGATGAAGATTTAAGAATCCAGAATTTCTGGTGGTCAGGCATCAACACTCCATTTTCCTGGCATGTTATTTTATTTAAAGGGATTTTTGTTACACGGTATTCAAGCATCTACCGGTCTCGCCCTCAGCCAGTGCCTACACTCACCTGATCAGCTGCTTTTCCTTAGATGCTCACAAAATTATCTCCGCTGCTCCAGTTCTCTGACCCTTTATCTTTGTAACTAGAACAGCCAGAGGCAATGAGAATTGTGTAACCATCTCCCCACTTCCCAAGTGCTTGGGACAGGTCTGGTAACTTTGATAATAAGTCTCATGGGATACACAGAGTAAATCTCTATTAGATTAGGCCACTTATAAATAAACTGGCTGCTTGCTATGGGAAGAAATTAAAAAGTCATTATTTTAGTTATTGGATGAGAGAGGCGTGACACACAAATACTTTAGCTAATATTAAACTATCATCAGGCAAATAATGAAAAATGAATATCTTTATTTTACAAGTTATCTCATGTAACGAAACTTAAACTACTGCTAGATTGAAAGCCAGCAATTTAAAACCAGCAGGTCATCCATAATCTACTGGTGTACAGAATCACCCTGCAGAGACAGGGCTCAAAGAGCAGTTGTGTGGCCAGGTGATAAAGAACTTAAAAGTATCATTTTTTATAGCAGGATGGGCATCTGTGATAAACCCACAACCATCCTTAGACACTGTGGAACTCAGCAGCAGATTCACTGTTAAGATATAAAACACATGACGAGCACGTAGTGACATCAAAAGAAGTGAAATGTAATGGTGTTCAGATGTCTCCCCTCAAGCCCGCACAGAAGCTGCTCTGAGGGTTGCTGTTGCTAGGATCTCTAAATAATTCCCTTTTGATAAGCCAGTTGTTATCAAATCCAAGGAGTCTCATGAGCAGCACCTCCTGACTTTGTTCCTTTGCGGACTAAAAAGCATGAAGGCTTCTTCTGTTGCTTGAAAGACGTGTGAAGGTTCAGGTTTTAAACCTCAAATCCTGTTTTTACTTCAGAAGTTGATTGCACAAGCGGACAGTGAATGAGTGTCTCTCCATTTCCCTTGTGGTCAGAGAAGATCCTATTCATACTGAGTTTACAAGCAAACACTTCCTTTGGTAAGCTTCCCATGCAATTCAATTCATGTGCCTGCTTTCAAGCTCTGTGTTCGGGTTTGGACTAACATCAGAATAAGCGAGTGAGGCAGGCTCTCTTCTTAGCCCACCGCAGCATTTTCTGCAGCATTTTGAAATTACGAAACACACTGTGTTTTCTGTACGTTGCTGCAGTCCTGTTAAGTCACTGAGATTACTCATGCATCAAGAGGCTAAGCACATACATAGGTAACTACTGTACGATGTACACACATCCCAGGATTTTACTTGCTTAACAATCAATCTAATGTTTTTACTTCTTATAGTTACTGGCTGGCAGCCTAGAATCTGCTGGCACCTACACATAGAATTCTCCTCTGAGCATTGCTGTGACCACGTCGTGCGTTTGAAATAATATGTATTAACAGCAAGTACTTTATGACCAGAAAAGAAATAATTATTTATGGAAGACTTGGAATTTGCAGTCAGTACTAGTCTGTACTTGTAGTGAGGAGCCATCAGCTTACGGCTTTGGCTGTAGCAAGAGAAAGGAAGACCTGTCCTTGGGATATTCTAACATTTTCCACTCCAGGAAGCCCCTTTTCTAGGTGCATCTTCTTCACTGTACAACAGAACACTACCCATTATGCAAATGTTCAGTTAAGGGACCACACAGTACCTCAGGATCCATACGTGGAGATTTTTAGGGAAGGTGGAGGTTAACATTCACTTGAAATGGCAGTGGAAGTTAATCAAGTTGCACAGTGAATTCTAAGCTAGTTTTGGCCACAATACTAGAGGTATTCCTGAGAAAAACGTCATGAGGTACTTGTGACCACAGGTAGGCAAGACCTTTGTCATCAGCCACTCATGAGGAAACATGATGATGTCCAAGAGGACATTGTCTAAAATAAGGCAGTGTGTTGGCCTTGGCTGTTGAGTCATCGGTATCACTTCCTGCAGCCCCTGCTTTTGCTCCGGGTATTTCTCAAGGGAGCACTGACTTAGCCTAGTCTTTTTGATTCTTCTAGAATGAATAAGATCACAGCTCTGAGCAGTAATGATGAATACGTCCTTGATTCAGAGGAATGTGCACTCCTTTTAGCACAAGTGTGCTAAATCTTCCATGAGATGCCTGCCTGATTAGTTTTTATCTTTACACGTCATGGCTCCACTGATTTGAAAACTTCAATCTCTAGTTATAAAATGGAGAATTCTGCTTCACAGGGAGAATCTGTTCAAGTGAAAGAGCTGTGTTAATGGCTCGTGCCTCGGGGTACCACTGAAAGCTGTTGCATATAGATCTCTCTTGCCTTTATTTTAATGTTTGATTAGACGTTTCTTTAATCACTCAAAATACTACATGGAACTTCTGTTCTCTGGCGGAGACAGATTCTCACCAGTGACAGACCCTTATCGGCTACATTGAGGTTTGCTGCATTTGTAAAGCACCCCTTATGGAAAAGAAAAAAAACCACCTCACCTCTGAGTTTCTTTCCTTAAATATTGTTGCGAAATTTCTGACGTCAAACAATGAGACACAAATTACCCTGTGAACTGTTAACATATGCCTGTTTACATATGATATCTTATAGCCAAAACAGATTAAGATTTGAAGGTTTAACTGCTGTTGAGTTTCCACTTCTGTGAATCATACAGATCAGCTTATTCATCACAGACACTTGTTTTTATTCTTTAACTGTTTCAAGCGGCTTCTATCCAGAGCGGAGTTTATGGGGGACATGGGACACTTGGAAACAGAGAGGTCACAACTGCATAACAAACCTCAAACTTCACAAATGAAAGAGCAAAGAGCTGCCAGTAACTACAGTTACCCCACGGAACCAGTAGCAGTTTATAACTTCCATCAGGTCAGTTGACAGGCACAGAAGCCTTCCCCAATTGCCAAGGCTTGTCTGTCCTTCCATCCAGCAAAGTGCCAGCTGCAATTCATGCTGATGACCAAGCCTGTAATCTTTCAATTTCAGAAGGAAAATTACTTGTAAGAACCAACAACAAGAGAGAACCAGCCATTAAAAATCAACAGGATGGCTCAAATTCCAGGTTCAGAGAAAACAAAAATTCACTCATCGTACTAGGATTCCTTGGCTGTTATAATATAGTTTAAATCCAGAAATGCCAAACATTTTGGGGAGAACTTAATTGATTTCAGTAAATACAGGCAGTTTTCTCTAGCAGTTGAATCTATGTGGTGCATCACTGATTTCGATGGGACTCAGTTACTCTCATCAGCAATCCTGACATAAATGCATGAGTATTTGTCTTTTTCTGGATAATATGGCTGTGGCCATACTTGAAAAGAGGTATCTCTGATGATAAAAGAAAGAAACCTACCTCTATTTAAATACACATGCCTCTTCATCTCATATTGATTGTCATTAAAGCTAAGCAGGTAAGTGCTGCCAAAAATCAGTCCATTTCTTTCAGCTGAAGACTGGGAAGGATTTCAGAATTCAGGCTGCACCTACACTTGCTGTTCAGGCTCTCTGATTCACTGATGCTGCCTGGCTCAGCCAGCAAAGGAGAGAAGGAAGATTATGTATTTTGAGGCAGGAATGTGAATATTCAGATATGCCTTTCCACTTGGAGTGGCAATAAGTGAGTGCTTGACTATTTGTTCTCTTCATTTAAAGTGTTGCTTCAGATTTGTTTGTTTTTTCTCCCAGCTGCATCATCTTAAGCAGGCCGTTCACATTATTACCTGTGGATTAGCTAACACAGAGACAGATTGAGTGTAGCTTCCAGTAGGGCCATCAGCACTGCTATGGGTCAAGCCTCTCTCTTTAAAGTATGACAACAAGGTGTAACCAAGACAGCAATCTCCCTTATAGCATTACTCATTGGAACATGAGGGTAACGACCTTATCAGGAACTGTAGCTATCTAAGGGTATACTGGTACAAACACCACACGTAGCAAACCAAACCTGCTGCCACCAGTTTGTCGGTATGAATTAATCTGGGTATAATTTAGTATTTATAATGTTATGTGTTATTGGAAGGCACACTCAAGCATCCAGACACCTACATGAACTAAATTTGAGGTGTGACACTGCAGCCATGTAAAATGTATGTACATCTTTGCATCTGAAAACTTGGGAAACTGATTACTACTAGGGATTGAATTAGATCCATGAGGACAACATTAATGCACCTCTGTCAGAAACTGCAGAGATTGTTTAACTAACGCAAGTTTCTGTTTCTGAGTGTTCTGCTTATAAATGGCACTGGAGTAAATTTAACCACAAACTTAAAGATGAAACAAAAAGCTATGCACAGTTTAGGACATTCCCTCCCCCTACCTTTTTTTGTTTTGACAAATGCTATAGTTAACATCCTCCCTTGTGGTATTTAACTGAAAATTGGTGACCCATCTTAAAAACTATAGGTTTGAGACCTGAGGTGTCTTAAAAGGGACCTGATTTTTACACACAAAAATACAAACAAGTACATACTGCTCAACCGCCCCCCAGTCTCTTTCAGCTATTTCAGCTGGGCTTCCACAGACAGAAGCACTCATGATCACTGCTCAGTTTTGAAAAGATGGACCTCTGGGGTTAGACCACATTATGAAAATTACCCAGTTAATTCCCATGAAGTGTTTTGAACACAAAAGTTCAGTGCAAATAATAATGGTTCAGTTCCCTTTTCTAGCTATGAAATCAGCTTGCACATTAATATTCTTCAATTACAAAATAACAATTTCAGTTTGAAGTGGTTTGCACTCTTAAGTGCAATTGGGGTTAATAACGGTCTACGAAAGCAAAGCTGTTAGCAAATAGTAACCCAGAGTGAAAAGCTTGGCATTTAGGTATCTTAGCTACATTTTACACTAAATGTCAGATTGTAAATTCAGAAAAATGACCTAGGAAAATACCATCTAACCCGCTAAGGATCCCAAAGCTCAAAGAAACCTGTATTTTCTGCTTCACATATGCCAAGAGATAATTGCCGTCTGACCACCAAGGCAGCTCCTTTTACCTACGGCTATTTCTAATTCATATATGTAGTGCCTTATCTGGTAGAGGTATTCAGATGAATTTAGGTAGTAAGTATGGTGTGTCACAAAGTTTTAGTCCTTTTTTGGATCTGTGCCCAAATGCATAGATATCTGAAGCTTATACAAAATGAGATTAACTGTTTTTCAGTTCAAGGCATATGGTTACAACGTATTTGTATTACCTACAAATTAGTTATTGGAATAAATTTGTAAATAATTGTAGTCTCCTAACCTACAGTATTAAGGTAAAGCCCCCTGGGACTTCCAAATGCTAAAAGCCTGAATTAAAAACTTTTGAATCTCAAAAGAAAAGCGTAAGTTAGGGGAGAGTGTTCAATAATTATAAGAACGAGGCCGAGATTGTCAAAGGTGAGTGGTAATTTTGTGTGTCCACACACGAGGTACAGATGTGCAGCCCTTCCTGCAAATTAAGCTCTATTAAAGTTTCGTGAGGTTTGTATTAAAACACAGACATGCTCCCAAGCAGGATATATGACTTGGGTAAATCCTTGGTCAGAGTGCCCTACTCTGAGTATTCCCAGCAGTTACAGAGACACTAACAGAACTATCTGCAATATTGAGCAAGGCGCTCGCTATTACATGCCACCAGAACCTGCGTCTCTAATATGCTGAAAAAGTTAGCACACTGACAAGGAAGGTTAAATGCTGCAAAACACGTTTTATTGATCAAATGCAAGCTTTTAGAATTGCAGGAAGGTTAAAAAAAACAAGTTAAACTGGAATTCCTCATATTCGGCAGTTTAAAAAATGCTTTCAGTTACAGCTGAGACCTTCAACTTTGCCTATAAATGAAACACTTTAAATAACAATCAGTTACACAACCTACTTACAATCAGCAGCTTATCTCACAAGACCTCTAACAACAAATTTTCTTTGTGGCATCAGCATATCCAGCTGACTTCTCCAGCGTTGACCAGCTTTTTTTATTCTGACTGTCAATCGCTCTTTTAAGTACTTCATCTGGCACAAGATCTGATCCTTTTACATCAGCATGGCTACAGCCAATTTTAGGGCATCTGTTAAAAAGAAAAGAGAGACTCCATTAAATCAGAAGAATTGTATTTGTCAGATACAGGCTTTTACATAACATCTGCTGGTTTATTGTATTTATCTGGGATTCACTCTGTCTGTCAGTTCCTCATTACCTGTTTCTCCCTTTACCAGCTCTCTGTGAGGAAAAATAAATCCATTTATCAACACTGGTGGGAATGAACAGCTGAAGAAAGGAAAGAACACAGCGAGAGACGGAGCCTCTCACCTGTAGATCACTCTCTTGCTTCATGTACACAAGCTGCCTGCATCAGTAATTATACTAGCATTGCATCTTTCTGTGTTGCTTTCTCTCTTTGCAGTCCTCTACAAACTGTAGGTAACCTCTTACCTTATTAGTCTGCAGTGCAGAAGTATAATCTTCACTGATAGATAAATAGGGAAATTAATTTATAGGGAAATAGATAAAAGAGAATGAGACTTGCAAAAGCTGACCTGTGAATCAGTGGACTATCTAATTGGTGTAAAAATTTACCTGTCCTTTTATGAACTGAGAAAGCACAGAAAGGAGAGATGGGGTCAAATTAACAGCCTCTAAATGATAATCAAGTACAAAATGTCTTACAACTACTTGAAACAGCCAGATGAAGACAGCAGGGTGAAAGATATTCAGGGACCAAAGGTCATTTTCCTTTGGCAGTGGCCCAAACATGCACAGATGGTACCTGTATTCAGAAATAACACTTTTCCTGAAATTTTCCTCTATTAGGAGTAACTTTTGTCTGAGGCGCTGAACTTATTTACACTCAGTACTCATGGCTTTTACTCCAGATTTGTTCACAGCTTACTGTTTTTGTCATGGATAAGTCACTTAATTGCTCTGTGCCTCAGTTTTCCCATTTATCACCTTATTAAAGCAATGGCTTGCCAGATTAATGAATAACAAGTGCTCAGAAAGCTTCCCACGTTTCCTGTAAGCATAAAGTATTAGTATGTCCTTCCAGGCAGTGGAAAATAGTGAGCAAACTGAGACACGTAAAAGTTGCCTAAAGGAGTCTATGGCGAGTCTATCAGCACAAAACCGGTGGCTGTGCATACGTCAGCTGCAGAGCTGGCATTCAGCCAGCGCACTGCCAAGTGCACCGAAGGGATCCCATAGATTCAAGCCAGAAGGTACGTGTGAGGAAACAGCCACTTCTGTAACTCTAGAGTGAGCAACAGCTTTGATTTCAGAGTCAGGACAGAGAGTTCTACAATTCTCTCTATCAAGACACCTACTTCCACTTGAATATTGCTGGCAGGAGCACAGTCAAGTAGCAACACCACAAGAACAGGGTACTCAAATGGGGAACTTGTTGCATCAACTGGCCTGTCTTCCCACCACAGCAGACTATGGCTTTTCAAAATTGACTGCATTTTCACGAGAAAAGTTAAAATTACAGCAGGTCAGAGATTGGGCAGAGAAAACCAAGCAGTCTTTCTTAACTTAGTTACAGAGAAGCCAAGTTATTGCGGTGCTTGTGCTTTTCTAGCATACTGGAATAACTCCGTAAAAATGGTAAGGTTGCAAGCTAAAAGCTCAAAATTAAGAACTGCCAGGATTCAGACTGCACAAACAACTTCAGTTTCGGTATAAGGTACCTTTTAAAGCTAAATGTTGTACAGCTTACATGATTTTTTTAAACTCCATATTTTCTCTAGGTCTTTAATTTCTTAAAAAGTAAAATAAAAATTCAGTCATGTGACCCTATTAGTTTTTCAGCAGTGGTGAAACTTTTGATTCACCACAACAGTCTCTACTACCATGACATTTTCCTGACGGATTTAATAACACAGAGAATTATTAAGATATGAACATCCTAAATTCAGTTCCGTATTACAGAAGGTATTTTTGTCATGGTTTTGGGCTGTTGAGCACATGCTTTCTAGCCTGTCTCTATCCTCCAGAACGCTCGCTTTCTTCTCTCCAACTTGTGAGCTATTTCCCAACTCCCGTTCATTTTTCCAGCCAAGTTTCTGTCCATCCATGTTGCTAGTTTTGTTGTTATTCCCAGTATATTGCACCCACTCCACTTTTTCTCCCTAGACCTCATAACACAGGCAAGGTGATTCTGTCTTGTTCTTCAAGCTGTCTTGACACTAAGGTAGTGGCTGGACATCCCAATCGATGCTTAATTTCACAGCAGTGCTTTCCTGTAGCCAGGAAGGAGCATGGAATACAAAGTCCCTCTCCACCTTTGTATCCCCATGGCGGAGTATGTAGAGTCTAACAGAAATGCAAGAGCAACGGATGGAGGAAGTAAGCTGCCTGTGGCACTATCTTTGGAGAAATCAGGTTGCTAGTCTCTGGCAGACCTTCCTGAGCATGTGCAAACTGCTCATTTATTAAAAAGTCCGCAACTGGTAAGTTTCCATGAGGTCATCAACCCCAAAGCATGAGGCTTTAGCATATATGGTGTAAAAACAAATGTGACATTAATAATGGAATGATGCGTCCTCTAAACTTGCTCTAAAAAGCATTTGAGCCCCTTTTCTTCTCTTTTTTTTTTTTTTAAATCAAAACCATCCTAAATTTGAAACTTACTGGGGAGAATTTCAGGTTTAAAAATTCAACTGTTACATCTTTTCATTCAAAAAAATATGTCCTGTGTAGAAAGTGGCAGGCCGCTTTGATGATATAAAGTAAGAATTATTTAATTGCATCGTAGTAGGAGCTGCACAATCCTGTCTGATCATTCTTAAAGCTCTGTCTGATCATTCTTAAACTCTGTACTACCTAAAAAGTTGTGTTTTAATATTTCTCATCTTAATACTCATTTAAGTGTTTTAATATTTCTCAGTTGTACTGGAATATGACTGCAAAAGAGGGTGCACAGAGGAGACTTTTTTTTCCTCATTAACTTCAGGGCTTGCTAAATAAGCAGTGGGAAAAAAATGAGCAACTAAATTTTAGGAAACTGAAGTTTCTCTTTGTTGTTCATGGCTGTACAAAATCTCTTTGCTTCTGTTGTGCAGGTACCACAAGTAGCTGTAACTTCCCCACACACTTCCTGAATATTTCCTTACACATTGTTTTCATTAAAAAGAAAAGCTCCTTCACGTGTACAGTACTAATGAGGAGACTGTGACTTGGGCAGACACTGAGGTATTACTTCCTACAGTCTTGCCAATCCAAATACATTTCCTAGAACAAGTGGAGTAAAATTCCACTTACACAGCAAAGCAAATAGCTTTTCCACACATTCTTGTTAGCTTACCGGACTTTTTTCTTTTGCTGCTTTCGAGTCTGGATAATTTTTAGAATGGCGTCTTCTTCATAAGTGTGTCCACAGACTTTGTTTCGAACTGGCCTCTTCATTTCCATCTGTAATCAATAAGGTTTGATTTAAAGGAACTGATAATGCCCATGAAAATGCTTCTTATGAGATTTCATGTAAAACAGCAGGAAGTGTGTTTGCCATTCATACACGGCATTCCACTCAAATTACAGGGTCAGGTCCTGCACGGTAAACTGCATTCCTACTTACGTGGGGCTTTTTCCCAAGCAATGTTGCTCTTCTCTGATAATGCTTGTAATTTATACTGCCTGATTTTTAACAAGTATTGCATATTTGTAATAAACAATCCAATGAAGAATATGAAGTAACTATTTCCCAATCGATTATAGCAGCAGTAAGCGCATACCTGTGTAATGGGACAAATAAAGTTCATCTGACTCTGAGTCACGGCTATATCTTCATCGATTTGTTCAATGGCCTCATTATCATTACCTGATTGATGACAGACTATAATGGGAAACAAGACAATTTTCATTTAATATTTAATATAGGTAGTCAATACTTAAGCAAATAAAATCCAGCATTTGCCAAGCATTATCTCACAGTGATATCTAAGATGCCACAACACATTTCTGTACCGCTCCCTGAAAAAGATACTGCAAAAAATACTGTCTCTGTCAGAAAATGTGGATTTTTAAATGGTAACCACTTTTTTGTGTGTGTGTGTGTGGCTATTTATAGCCAATGCTAGAAAGAAGGGCTGGGAAGAAAAGCAAGCTGGCCTGAATATATGCAAAGCCTTTGGTATTCTCTGTTCAAGTTCACAGAAAACCAGTAACATGCAGGTGAGTCCCCAAAATCTAACAAAGGATGAGGTGGAGCTTTTGCAAATTTGGCAGTCCTACCCTCATGATCAGTTTGTGTTTTAATGTTATAAATGGGCTTGCTGTATAGCCTGTATACACAGTATATACTTTAAAAGGAATTTATACTATTTATCATAATGCATCATCTGTAAAGTGATGCTGCTATATTTTAACAAGACTATAATTAGTGAAAAACAAAAGCCAAGAAAGTGTTATTTAAGATGGACCATAGAAACGTTATTGAAGTAACCTTAAGGAGGAGGGGCAGAATGAAATCTCCTGAAATCTCCCAGAAAACACCTGATGGCCCAATGCCAGGGAATGAGGGGCAGACAAACAAGAAGAAATCCACCTTGAGCTAGAGAAGATGCAGGTCCCCACCTTTACCAGAAGAAGAAGGCAAGGTGTAAGCAACTTGCCAGCCCAGGGTTCCATGCAGAAACTAATTAGCCAGAGTCAAAAGCTGAGACACAGGAGCAGCTAAGGAGGATATATATTGCTAAGTATAACCTTAATAAATGTATACATGTTGTTTTATCTTTTCCTAACTTCGGTCTACTATTGTGAATCTAGGCTTTTAGTTCAATGCATTTGTTTATCTTTAAATCTTATCTGGTAATAATAGCAAACTTAACACCTGCCATAACTTTCCATTCCTTTGGGGTAGTTCTGCAATGTTTTTGCAGCAGTGCCCTGGGGTGTAGTCCTCAACATGTCCCAAACTGAACAGAACATTTTTTCTCTCTAGCTGCACACGCTAGTTTGCAATGTAGCAACACAGGGTTCGGAGAGGATGAAATCCTTCAGTGGCCTGTGTTGGCTTCGACTGCCAACGGGGCAGTGAGAAACACAAGTGAACACAGAGGGTTTAAAGTTACTTCATAATTTGCCTTCTACAAAGTCTCAGCCTTGGTTCCCTTTGCTGTATTGTACACTATCAGCTGATCTTTGCATCTTTACATCCCTGGTATTCAGTCTTGCACATCTGTTAAGGACCAGTGTTTCCTAACATATGGTCAGTCCCGCATGCCTGTATAATACCATCACTTTCCGGATGATAACAGCAGACATCGCTCTTGGAGCAATCACAATCTCTCACACCCAGTCTAGACTGAGCACAGTGCCACGTGGACCAGCACATCTCTGGTTGAGGTACTCTTGGCATCAGTATTGCAGCCATCGCTCCACCACAGCACCTCTCGGTATGCCGGTTTTATTTGCATATTTTTCCTTCCTCCTTAACAGAGCTTGCCCTTCTCTCCATTCCAATACACCAAGAGTCTTCCAAGCACTGAGGAATGTTTCTGACCCAGGTACTCCTGCAAATACTTAAGCAATCCTCAGGCAAGCATCAAGGGTATTTCTGTTTCTGTTACTAAGGCCTCATTCAATCAATAGGGTGCGCAGGGCGAAAAGCAGCTCAAATGTCCAAGGTAAATAATAATTCTAAGGCTTTCATCCCCAAGAATATTAACATACCTTTATCAGACCCCCTAACAAAAGTAAACACTTGCAAATCAGAAGGAAAAAATGGGCACAATTTAACTGTAAATACTGAAACTGCAATGGTATAGACATCAGAAAAAGACTTGCATCAGTTACCAGTTTTCAGAAAAAAAAACCTGTCGCATATCATTCTTAGATTGCTCATATATAAGGTTTATTCTATCATAAACCCATAGTATTTTGAAGAAAATACAACTTTTTGGGGAAAAAGTGGGGGTTTTTGATGAAGCTTTTGAAATACAAAGCAATGGGTGAAATCCCACTGAGACAGCAAGGCTAAACAATATTGGAAATATTGGTAGGTGCCAGCTTTGGCATGGGCTGCTTTATTTAAATATCATACTGTTTTTTTTCCTATGAGTAATGCCAACAAAGAACAAGAGATTCAGAATTTCCCTAAATTCATGTACCTGCAAATTTTTACATACTGCAGCTCTAATCTTTCCTGCTGAAAACATCTGGAAACTCACATTTTTCTATGTTGCACTTTGTTTCAACTCATGAACTTGGCATGTAGTTCCAGCGTACCAGTGCATCTCATTGGTCAATGAAGTTAGAATGCAGCATTACTAGCAAGATCTAGGACAGGTGATTGTTTACAAAGGATGATTTTTTTTTTAATCAATATGTAGATGCCAAGGTAATGTGGGGCTTGTGCCTCTGATTTTACTTTTGAAGCTCAGCACTCCAAGTTAGGCATGTAAGTGGCCTCTTCTGGAAGAATGTTCACCTCGCGCAGCACCTTCTGACTTTGCTAAGGAGTCACCACTTCACTCATCACTTCTGTGTGTGCTTACTTAGGTACCGACACAAGAATTTAGGAGACTATGTTGAAGCATCCAAGTTTGAAAATATGAGCACAAGCTTGGGTACCGGTGCTGGAGTCTCCCCTCAAGGCCTTAGGTCTCTAAATTATGTGAACTCAATCACAGGCTGGGTTTACCTCTTTCTTGTACTGGCTTTGGAGGTGATTTAGATGCCTCGTGTTTAATGGTTGAAATTCCATGAGTTGAGACCCACTCCTTGTGGGTGGGATATACTAATCTTCCTGGATTCAAATCGTCCTCTTGCTGCAAGCTTATCTTAAACACTTCAGGTTGCACTTCATTTGCAATGATTTTGTACACAGTCTACCAGCGTGGGGCCCTGGTTTCAAGAGGTTATCACAGCACAAATGAATAATTATTTAAAATATTTCCTTTTCATAAGCAGCTAATATTTTTAATAATAAATATGCAAGACTGGGATGATGCAAGTGATACCTCAAACATGTCAATAGCAAATTAGCATAAATCAGATAAACCACCCACAGATTTGTTGTTATTGCTTGATGTTCTAGATTACAGGAGGAGAGAGGAAAATAACTTTTTTCAATTACAATAAATTTTGCAGAGATTACACAAGACACACGTATATCCCGAACTGCTCAGTAAGATGCTCTAAACCATAGATCTATACCTGCAAACTCATACTGGAAGATGAGACCTTTTATTAAGGTCAAAGGTATTTTTTACCAAATGAAATGTACAAAAAATTGGAGGGTCTAACTTGCAAGTCTGACTATTCTATAGAAAGAAGAAATAAGAACACCGGGTCATACATATTTCAGCTAAGTCAGGTTACATTTTTGTAAAATTGAGTTTTCCTTGCAAATTAAAACCAGATGCAGAAAACACTAAGTTATTGTTCCTGAAATTCAGATGTTGCCTTAAGTAACAGAAGTACATACATCTATTTTGGTAGTCTGAGAGATTATATTTTAAGAGCCTTAAGAGTTTCTAGTTTTCCATTCCAGCCCCTTTGAAACCTGTTATGAGTATTAGTAACCCATTTTCTATCTGGCTATCTCAGCAATAATGTTTACAGCTAATTAGTGCCCACTGTTGTAATAAAACTGCATTCTCATAAAGGTATCTATTTTTGGTAACACATCGTAATGAATTTTGCAACTGCCAACTGTTTTTTACTTATTCAATTTTAATTAAAAGCTGGTAGTACTTTATATCTCTACCACTTTCATCTCTTGATAAAAATGTGACTAATATGCCTTAGCTCAGTTTTTACCTACTCTGCTGAGAGAGACTGAGAACTTTTAAGCCAACTTTTAAAAATAAGAAAACCGTAGCGCGGAGACATTAACTGCTATATTGTGAATTATATTAAGCATGGATAGTATACATATTAAAAAAGCATTAAAGGAAAGATCCTCTCCATTGTCATTGTCACAGACTGCTGTCTGCTCACTGCTTCCAGTGCCTACAACGTCCTCTACCCAATACCTGTTTCTCTAATGTGGCCAGGAGTGAGTACATGTTGCAATGTAAACTTATTTGATTTCTTTCCTTTTGTGCTGCGCTGTTCTGCCTTCTCACCTGCCATCAGTCAGACACTAGTCCCACAAATCAAATGGCAATGTTAAGCATGCAGGATTGAGTCTTTGTAAGCCTGAGCCACTAGACAGACAAGGTCTTGGCTCCCAAGAGGGTCTATTGTACTGCTGACTCTCGATAGAAATAACAGCAACTCATCCAGGCTGGGAAAAATCCTACCTCTGAGAGCTCCAAGAAAAACATGAATGTTATGAGGGCAAGTCAAACGCCAAGAGTTCCTGCCAGCAGGACACAGAAAATAATGAAAGGTAGGGGAGGTGAAGGACATCATCACATCCAAGAGTTGTATTCTAAGAGTCAGAAGGAGTCTGGGGCACTGCTAGCATGGGGTGAGGAAGTCCAAGGACAAGTCTGAAGGAGGGAATGAGCCCAAACACCGCTTTCCACGAAACACACTGCTGAGATCACCATGAGCGATGCTTAAGAGTGGGTCAGCATGCCCCTTAGTGCTCTGAATTTGGGTTAGACTTCAGATCCAGAGAAGCAGACCACAACAACTGTCCAGTGTCCTGCCCCCGGGACGGATCCGCAGTAAATGCTGTAGGAGGAGTGAAAGAAGAGGGGAAGCAGAGAGTAATACTTGGCAAACTTTCCCAGTCTCTAGCAATTTGTGGCCAAGGACTTCCTGAGTCAGAGGTAATATCTTTGTACTTAATAAGCCCTGGAGTTGTCCTCCAATGAATTTGTCTAAACTTGGAAAGGGGAATTTGGGCCTGGACTTTTCAGCTTGATTAGAGACAGTTATCTTTGCTAGAAAGGTTAGCAACAGTTTAATTTTCCTTGAAACTTACCGCAGAGGCTGCAGGTTACAGTTTAATTTGATTTTTAAGAGGGAAAATAAGGTGTGCAAACTACAGCTGCAGTCAAACAGTTCAAAGGCTTTCTGCTTTTGCCAGAGGCATGCGATAGTTTAATTTGCCAACCAAGCCAAACTAGGCTTTGCATTAAAGTACAGTACAATTTGATTACTTGCTGGTGTTGCAATACACAAGTTGATCTAAGGAAGGTGGCCTCTTAACACGTTGCTCCAGATTGCAATTGCAAATTTACTTGCTCCTGCCCAGGCCAAGCAATTTGCTGGTTATTTACTGACAAGTCCCTTGTATGTGCCCTGTTTTACACATACTAGTGTAAGAAGTACATAGACGTGCATTTGGTCAATCCAAAATAAAATGGTAATCCTGTAAATATAAGCCATTCTGATTTTCCTGGAGTGTGAAAGACAAATTAAATGAACAAATCAGCAAATTGTTAGTTCCCTTACACAGTAAGAGTGGGGAAGGAAAGGACAGTATCCTGCACTAAGCAACAATCCTCTAAAAACTCCTTTAATGCCATCAAATTCACAGCACTTGCATATTTTACAGTATTTTGTCCCACTAAGCTACGGGCCTTTTAAAATACAGTATTCCAAATGGAAATACTGTTCCTGTTTTATCCTTTCACTACAGGGTAGAGCTGGTTGATGCCAGTTTTCCAGAATGACCTTAAAATGAAGACAGACTTCATGATTTGATGGAAATGTTATAGGACACACGTTACAGAAATGTAAGTGAAGGAGACGGAAAGACACTTGAAGCTAGATACAATTACTGTTTAATGTATTAATAAATAAAATGTGACTACAAATCCCACCTAGAAAAAAAACAAAACAAACTCCAGAGGTGCCCTGTGAGAAGTAAGACATCATCTTTGCCTTTAGATTTTGGGAAATTCAGACTGTTGTGCAGTGGGAGCTGTGTCCCTAGAAATGTGAACTGAAAGGATATCTTTGATTATAAACCACGCAACTCGAACAGTTTGGTAGGCAAACAGACAGAGGCAGCTTTCTTGCTCCCTCTGTTACTGCAAACAAACATGAGAAATCCACACTTCAAAGTCCGTGGATGACATTTCAACAGAAGTTTCCTCATCACTGCAGTCTGGACGAGATCTGAAGAAGCTCCCGGGGGAGATGAAGTTTACCTAAGAAGATGTCATGAAGGCTCATCAGTAAGCTCAGAGGAGTCGCTATTTCTGGAAAATCTAAGAAGGCCATATTCTTCCATCTTAACTATCGTCTCCCACAATGGCGTGCAAACTTTAGAAGCAAATTAAATACCAAAGGCTTGCTGAAAATAAACCTAACTGATAAACAGATTACTTAAATCACCAGGAAACTCTAGGTCTACATGAAAGTGTGCCAGACATGTGACAATAGAGCGGAAGTGTTAGGAATGCCACAGTAGGAGGAAAGCAAGACAAAAACTGGAATATCTTACAAGGAAAAAATATATCAGCTACTAAATTGCAAATATATGTAAAGAACATTTTTATTACTTGGATTTTCTCCTGCTCTTCAGAAGAAAAAAGGCTGAACAATCAGTGCTTCATACAGTATACCATATAAAGGCAATTTCCATGCTTAGAGAGCATCATTTTGTATATCAGAGATTAGAAGAATATCACACACATTTAAAAAATTAAGAAATTCACTCCAGACACATGAAAGAAAAAGTTGCAAAAGATGCAACCAGGAAAAAAAAAAAAAAGCCTACCATTTCATTAGAAGATGAACCACTTTCCATTACTAACATTGTGGTCAGAATCTGGAATGTCACTGATGCAATGCTAACCATCAAATGACATGAACATGTAGGGCTTGCCTACACAGGGAAGCTGTTGCAAAATAAGCGAGGGTGTGAATGTAGAATGCATTAGCCACTTGGCATTAACTCACTGTGTGGACGCTCTTATTCTGCATTAGGAGTGCCTTTTGGCTGTTTAGCCTAATCCACTTCCACAGTGGACTCGAGAAAGGCACTGTTAATGCTGGACAGGAGTAGTGAGAGGAAAGCTGTCGGTATTGACAGCAGTTTGGAGCCACGTCTGTTTATGCATGAGTCTTTAGCAGTCCTTGGATGTTCTGTTCTGTAAATTTAATTCAAATTCTCTCAGAACAAACCATGCCAAATATTCTCTACATATTAGCTCATAAGCAGAAACCATGTCTACAACATCTCTGAACAAAAAGTAACATCATGTATCTTGTAACCTATATGGTTGGAGGTCGATTTGCCCATTTCAGTATGTCATTTGTTCATTCTTGTAGTCATTCACTTCTGAAAAGCTGAAGTGGTAACAGATTTTCAGGTACAACAAGCTTCTGCTAGAAAACACTCCTGGACAGAACTGTTCCAGGATAACAGAGGGGCAGAAAACAAAAAGAGCAGTGATCAGGCAAGTGGCCCAGGCAGCGTAGCTTCCCAGCAGTCCATCCAACAGGCTGCTATGGAACTAGTGCGCAGAAAAGCCCCTAGATAGCCCAGATGATCACACCCCTAGAAGATTATCATTCTGATCATTGTTTCAATATGTCTCTTCACATTGTCCTCAAAAGATGTTTTGCCAAAGACTTCATGGTATTTCTTTCCTAAGCAGCTCTGTTGAAAAACATCTTTAAAAAGTTACCAAAATAATGTCCCCAGCCCCAGTGTCAGACACATGTAGTTTGGGGCATCGGTAAGAATATTTATGAGGTATAGGGTGAGAGGGCATGAAGCTATAATCCCTGAACATTAACCTGTTGATCTTGTGATTGGCGAGGATGGCACCGACTCAGCAGCTGTCTGAAACTGGAGAGAGAGCACAGGAAAGGGCAATCCCTCACCTTCAGGAATCGGGAGGTTTGTAGCACAGGAAACCAGCTCCACTGCCCCTTCACCCAAAGGAAGCTGGAGAGACAGATCTGCCTCTCTTTACCAGGAAAAGACAGATGTACTATACCGCTCTTGAATAAAGACATGAGTACAAATAAGAAAAAGTGAAACTGAAATGGTGGGGACAAAATATTCTCTTTTCCACCCTCTAAAGCCCAATGTTGAAACACTTGAAAGAAACTTTTAGGGGAGAGATTTTATTTCAAAATTAGTATTAATGAGGAGAGCAACATTTGCAAGTCTGTTCTTAGTGATGCATTTCAATCCTTCACAGTGCTTTCTAAAACTCTTAACTACTTCAAAAATGAGTTTACTCATTTAGAAACATAGAACATCAAGTGACTACAAGTCAATGTGCAGTGAAGCACTATATATATCCACGTAACTTATTTGAGTTATATTATTAAGATGTATGAAGAGAGAAGTTGTGTTCATTTCCCAAGCTTTTTCTATAGAAATTAATTTCTTCTGTATTTTACATTTACAAATTCAGTTATTCTGAATTTTGCAGTTTTGCACTGCCTGAAATGGCCTCTGCTGAAATGGCCTCTGGGATGGGCAAGAAGACTCAGCTGTCTGCATGTCATGGTCACTACTCCAGCACCATGTTGGAGCTTGTCCCTGCTGCAGTCACTGCTCCGGGCACTGGCTGGGTACCCGCTCAGGGCTGCATCTCCCGCTCTGCTCCTGCCTTTGGTCACCAGCCTGTGGCCCCAACAACCTCCTCAGAAGAGGAATTTTCCTAAAGCAATGAATCATTTGTGGAAGTAATAACATCCAATTCCTTCCTCTCTTGAACACAAAGCACTATAAAAAAGGTCAGTTTTACTACTATGACCGTTTCACTGGTGGAAAACTGAGGCACAGGGCAGAAATATGTCCAGAGCCACCAGCACATTTTGTGTGCTAGACCATTGTCTTTCCCATTAGACCACAGTGCCTTCCCCCTGAGTAACTAAGGCTATGAACAGTTTCCAAATACATTCTTAGTGAATGCATCAGTTCCATGCTAAAAGCAAAAAATACGATACAGAAACCAGTATCTTCCAGTAATTGCACAATATCTGGTTGTTTATTTTGAGAAAACTAACACTTGCACTGAAGAACACATGATAATTTTCTGGTAAGTCATATTTATAAAATAATGCTTCTTTGCTAAACTACATGAGAAGAGGAAAAAAATCAACATTTAATATTATATCAAAACAAATTAAGAAATAAATCTCACAGGTTTTTTTTTAGAGAGGAATGTACAGATCTGCCATTGCTCAATCGTAAAACTGCAAGGTTTTAATTTAGGTTAAGGCAGAGTGACATATTGCATGTGTGTGCACTAAGACATTCTGCATAAACTATGCTGTGCGCACTGAGCAGATCTTCACTATAATAATCCTTGGTAAGCTGTTCCCTAACACAAATAAAAAATGTTGCTAATCCCAATTTATACAGCATCCTCCAAAACAATGTCACTGGGGGGCTTGTGCAGCTAAACATAACGCTATCATCAGCTAGGAACAGCTGAACAGTTATTTTTCTCAACCTGTCCTGTGATTAGGCTTCTTGAATGGCAGTCAGTAGAAAAAATCTAATGCTAAAGCCCTGAGCTATAAATACTTATGGATTATAACTGCAGCAGCTAATAGCTTCTGATGGTAATTAGTAGTTAATTTTAAATCTAATCGATATTTATTTTAAATCTCTTTCTGCAGATTCTCATTTGCCAGGAGTGTAACTGGCAGAGTGCATCTTCATTAATGCTACATGCATCAGAAAATCATTACCATTCTATAGGTGTCATTTATGTAGCAACACATGCATTTCGGACTTCACCTTGACATTTTTGCATGGTGCAGATAATAGACAACCTGGAAATGACTGTGCTTTATGGCAAATGTGCTGGGAAGACTGTGAGGGGCTTAACTAAGGTCAAGCACAAGACAAAGTCTTTTAAACCCTCAAGGTCTCTCTATGTCTACACTTTCCTCTCCAGATCAGGTTTAATGGGGTAGTGAAGTGGGACACAGAAAGGACTTGAACACCCTCAGCACAGATGCACACAGCAGCAGAAACAAGAACGGCTAAGCAGGACAAGTAGAGCAAGGGAAGCTGATGTTGAATTGATGGGACAGCAGTTGCAGTGTCACTTGTGCTTCATAATAAGGATAACGAGCACATAGCTAAATCACATGACATTCTGCACAGTCTTCATCTTTCTAGCAAAGCAGTTAATGTTACGCTCGCTATTTCAATCTTATAGTTATTACCAGGATGGAGTAACATTTTAGTTGTCCTCTTAAGAACTATTAACTTCCCTTGCACTCTTTGGCTGGCACATCAGCTCTTGCAGAAACACATACAATCCCTACATGTATGCTGAGAAAGATCAAGATTTTATATCTCAAAATAAACAGCTTAATATAAGTGAAACAATCAAACTGCACTAATTAAGGAAGGAAAACAAAACTGAATACAACAGAGCTGCACTAAGGAATCACCATTTCGAAACAACAAAGATAACACACAGCCTGTTTTTGTCAATGCTCCTTTCACATCAGAAATCAAGCACAGCCCTGCAACACAGAATTTAGGTTAGGTCAGTGTTACTGAGACTCTCTGGTTTGTACAGGTAATTAAGATTCCTCCTTTTCTACACATTTGTCTACAGCTAGTAAAAATACGTGGGAATTGGGTTCAGTGACATGAAGGAATGGAGAGCCTTTAAGGACAGAATCAATATATAAAGGAAAGATGGAGAGATGAAAGATGGAGAGAGACTGTTTACCAGGGCCTGCAGTGACAGGACAAGGGGAAATGCTTTTAAACTGAAAGAGGGCAGATTTAGATTGGGTGTGAGGAAGACATTCTTTACTAAGAGGGTGGTGAGACACTGGAACGTAGAAGCTGTGGATGCCCCATCCCTGGAAGTGTTGGATGGGGCTTTGAGCAACCTGATTTAGTGGAAGATGTCCCTACCCATGGCAGGGGGGGTGGATTAGACAATCTCTGAAGGTCACTTGAACCCAAACCATTCCATAATATTTCCCTGATTCCAAGCTTTGAATTGTAGATACCAGCACTGGCAGTTAAAGCTCTTCAGGATCAAATACTACCCTGATACGGCGTGCATGCCAATACTAGAACATGTAACACAATTTAGGAAATTATTTGTTAGATTAAGAAGCTGAAAAGCACTTTTAGTGAAGACCATAAACGGACTATATCCTTAAAAAAATGTAACAACAGAAAATGCTAGTGACAGACAAATGACACGGTTAAGTTCTCCCCATGACAAAACACACTCAGCCTTAACTGAAAAACTGCTATGACCATACACTTCCTAGACATATCCTGCTAGTTTTTCCGTTGCAAAGCTGATCATGGTACAGCATCCCATTTCATATAAAGGAAAACATATAAAGTATCAAAAGGGCTCCTCAGAGGGCACATACATACTTGAATAATAAATAATTCTAGCCAGGGAGTATAAGGGAATCTGGAAAACAGCAGCGAGTCGCATGCCGATTTTGTAAACATAGGAAATGATCGCTTCAAAACTTTCAGCTGCTTGAGGTGCTGTCCACCCATATATGACAAACCTAACAGGGAAGAGTCACCGTGTTAGTGACACCCACAGGTATGTGGAAAGGGCAGTCATTTAGCAGTAAGCAGAGTTCCTTGGGAAGTGACAGTCTTTGCAATCACGCATTCCTGGGTTACTACATTTGGCCTCTGGCTTGTACAGCACAGAGCTTGAAACCAGGAGCTTGATTATCACTGACAATGTTGATCTGGAATTTCAGGAATGGGTTGTAGTGGGTCCCAGGAAGCAAACAGCATCTATGAAGTGAAGAAGCACTCTATACCTTTGCCAACAGAGAATGTTATGTTGCTCCGATGTTGCAAGAGCATGCAAGCAGTGTGGGAAAAGTGCAAACAGAGCTGGTGTGGTAGGAACTACAAACGGCATCACGTTATTTACCAGGGGGGGCAGGAAGGCGTACGGAATTCCACACCACTCCGTGCTTGAAAATATTCTTCAGCAAATTATTAAACAATTTAACTGTAAGCAGCTAAAGGATAACAAGGTAGTAAGAGGCAGTCAATATGTTTCTTGCCAGATCAAATCATGCCAAACTGATCTAACCTGCTTCTCTGATAGATTAACTGTCCCTGCTGGACGAAAGAAGTCAGCTAACATATATATTCTGATTTTAAACACAGCTTTTGATGTTCTCCAGATGACATTCTCCCAAGCAAACTGAAGAAATTAGTATAGATCTTCACCCAGATCCGAGAAACCACACAATAATTAAGCTTTCTTCTGATTACAGTTTCTTTTTCTCTAAAATAGATCACTGGTGTAACAATCATTACAGTAATGCCTAAAACCATAATAGAGATCAAACAAGATTGTACAAGACACTATACACATTCATGAAAAGACAATTTCTGGCATTGCAGAGCTACAGTCTAAACAATCAGGACAGACAAGGAAAATATCTTACCAGCACTGTCAGAGATGGGAAACTGAGGCAGAAAAAGATTTAGAGCCCGATTTTCAAATGAGCTCAGCATATTTGTTGCTGAGCTCGCTTGAAATTCTGGCCATAATCAACATCATGGAAATCACTAGATATTGAGCTCCTTTGAAAATCAAACTTCAATATGAAAATTTGGCCCAGAGGTCTTTTGAAAATCTACATCAAGAGGCTTACTCAAGGTCACCCAGGAAGTCGGTGGCAGGGCTGGGAACTGAACTTACATCTTCTGACTCCCACTCTGGTGCATAACTAATGTTGCTCTGTGTTCTGTTTTAATTAGCTATGGGGAGATCTCAAACCAGAGAACGCTTTTGAAATGAAAGAAAAGAAAACCCTCGCAAGTGCATTCAGTTTCCTTTCAGAAGCATCAGCACAATGGGCTACCAGCAACTCACGAGCAGTAGGGATTTCTAGCTTCTTTAACAAGCTTCGATTTTCCTTGGAGAAGATAAATTGTTTGTTGTTTACTTCTCATATATAAAGAGATTCGTTGGAGAACTGTTCATTTTTTCTCTAATAATATTTTTTTGGACTTGCACTATGCCTCTGACCCATACAAATATTTTTCCAGTGACAAATGAGGATAGAAAAAGGAAGCCTGCAGAGTGCAAAGGCTCCTAAGGATTAGTAGACAACCTCTGGGGCAAGGAGTGGAGACTTACGCTATTGCTTATTATTACTACATTTTTCCCTAGGTAGAGAGAGTTGTTTGAAGTGGTTTCCTTGCTAATGCAGTGGCAGAGCAAACTATTTACTTTGCATATATATGTGGTTGCTTCAGTACCTCTCTTGCTTTCCTGTGGAACACCTAAGATGCACTGTTTTCAGCAGTCCACAAGTTCTTTCTGGAACATCTAGATTCTCCATATTTTCCCTGGCTTTGGCAGCATCCATAGGTCTCTAAGCATCTTCCCTGACAAGTCTTTGCTGGAGAACTACTGCAGCAATCTCAAGAACAAAAGAATCTAGAAAATTATAACAAAGGTGGAAAACAAGCCAAAGCTAAAGTAGGTGTCTGTAGCAGCTTCTTTTAGCCCAATGCACTTTGCTAAAACCTAGATGTGGCATTATTTTGTCAAAAACAGAATAATAGGTTAGTATTTCTATTCATATTTTTGCCATCCAAAGTTTTAGCCTACTTTCCTGTAAAAGACTATGCAGGTTGATACGCTGGAAGAGCTCTTTAAAAGAAGAGGCAGGTCATTTCCTCAGCTCTCTGACCCTGATACACTGTCTGTGATCACAGCGGACTTCTGAATTCACTTTGTTGTACACCAGGAATCTCACTGATAAAAGCTGATGAGAATTTTGCCCCGTTTTCCTCAGACAGAAAGCTACTTGCTGGATAGAAATGGAAATTCTGGCTCATGCTGACGGCTGGAGATTTCATAAAAGCGGAGCTGCTGGGTTCATTATTCCCAGATTTCCATCAAAAGTAGAAAAATTGCTTTCTTTCCTCTTTCCAACTTTCAGTCTTCTTGTACCTCTTCAGTGCTATTTTCAAATCTGCTGCCTACTTTGGGCTATGTTTCTCTTGGGCTCAGGACAGTATCTTACTTCTCTGTCGAAAGCACCTTCCACTTTTCTTCTTTATAATTTTCACTGCTACAAGTTTATGTGTCCAGCTGCAAAGCTGTGTAAGTTTAAAAACTACTTTATCTAGAAAAGCCAAGAAACACTTCACTAAAGACAAAACATAATAGGTATGTGAAGCAAACAGATGGTGGAGTGAGAGAGATGGTGTACAAGCAGCATGTTTGTTTCTCCAGATTAGCAGGGCATACAGTTTCTACTTATAGAGCATTTTGAGTTTCTTTTAATCAGTAAAAAGGTATTATTAGCTTTAGTTTAGCACTGCTTCAGGGATTACTAGTATTTCTACAATGGCAGTCATTAAAGGGGGGGTTGAGAGAAGGCAAATTTATTTTGCAGGGCTCCCTTCCTTGTGGAGAGTGTTTCTCATGTAAGGGATGGCACAAGAAAAAGCAAAGGGATGCTTAGGGGAAGATAAGTGAAGCTGACAATGGAGGTTGGCAGCGCTGCCCAAGCAGAGGGGAAGTGGGTGACTCCATGAAGTCGCACAGCGCGCAGCTGGGTGCGGCGGCAGCAGTCTGAAGGTTCTCACTAGTAAAGCATTCCCAGAGCCGACTGCTGTAAGAGTCCTATCTGTCAGGTTCTTTTTTTCCATCTTATCTGTCTCTTGTTTCACTCCACACCCTCCTTTTCTTGTATGGCTTTCTCATTGTCTTGTCTCACTTATCTTGGATCGCAAGCATTCTGGGGCAGGGAATGCATCTTTATATAGTAAAAAGGCAGTGCTTTTATGGCACTGTATGCATAATTAATACTAATTCATTCAGTATATAAAGTGAAACTTCTCAAATAAGCATTAAAAATCAGTTGTCTAGAAGAGGGGATCTCTTCAGTTAATGAAAAACATTACTGAAAATCTTGGGGTTAACCTTAAAGTGTATGCTTAAAACAAACCACGACCACTGTTAAACACGCAGGTTGCACATGTTCTGGAATGCTGATTGAGCAGGCTTATGTGGGATCATCCAACACCTTTGCAAGCTGATGAATCTGAATAATTAAGCTCTCCCTCATTACAGGTCTCCAAAGCACATTAATCAGTTCTCCACAAGAGTAAAGTTCACTCCGGAGACAAGAATACATCTTTGACTAATTGGGTGTTTTGATCAGCTGGATTTGGTAAACTGAGGCTGCATTTGAGATATCAGTATTGACCATATATAATATTATACACTGCCATGTAAGTTATGCATTCTCCTGTCTGCATACTGACCCAGCAATAGATCTTACAATGTACATTTTACTCTATCTCTTTTCATTTTTGACAAGTGTGAATTTCTAAGTACCTTATGAAATACTTTCTCCTCTTCCAATAAAATCACAAATGGAGTGGGTTTGGTGTTTTTTTTTAACTAGGGAATTTGACTCTATATTATGATCTTGACCATGAAATGAGCTCCATAAGGGCAGTACCAGCAGTCTTGTCAATTGTGTTGAATAGTCATCTCGTTGTCCCTAAGCTCACTGAAGGATGGAAATCCCTCTTTACATATGCTGCTGTCATGGGTAACATCTTGAGAAGAATTTTGTCTAGTCTGTTGATCTCACAAAATTTGGAATTTAAGTAACACTTAGACAAAGCATATCCATGCATGAAAAATCAAATACAATTACAAATATCAAATAATACAAAAATGCTTTTGAAGATGCAGGGAAAATTTTATTTGGAAGAAAATAATTAGAATTCTGTTCACACTGATCTAATACCCTGAAAAAGGTACAGAAACCAGGCAGTGCTGACATACTAAAACTGATATAAACCAGTAGCATTGGCACCACCCCACTGCACTCTTGCTTTAATCCTGCAAACTTGTCTGGCATTAGGTTGCCACAGGCATCTTTTCTAATATGCAACATCATAAAGATCTAGTTATTGGATGCTTGAACATTTAAAGTGGGTTGAGCATTATAATAGTGTAAAAACAAGTTTCTAACTGAAATCTTAGTTAGCAGTACAACATCACGCATTTCTTTCCAAAAGGAATTAACTATCTTGAGATAATGCACAGCTCTAATGCTATATGTAAAATTTTCTGAGATAGAGCACTTAACCAATATTAGCAACTTATACTCAAATATGATTTGAAATGATGAAAACTTCCTTATCAGAGGCCAACATCAGATTTAATCCACTGAGCAATACTTGTGATTAGTACACAAATAGATGGGTGGAAATGCAGAGAGTTATTAACATTTGAGAAATTAGGAAACCTTATAATCAAAACATTATTTTACAGATTGATTTAAATACAGAAGAGGAATATGTTCAGGCAGGTCTTCTATTTCAGACATCCTATTTGCCTTTGAAACTTAAAAAAAAGAAGAAGCAAAAGAAGACAACAGACATGTCAATTGCTGAATGGGTGGATGGGTCTTCCTGTGAAATGACTCATGCTTTTCATTCAGTTTTATGAAAGTCTTGCTTCAAGCATGCCTATAATTACTATTTGTTGCAATGGCACACCAGTCTGCCATGCAGTACAGTTTACAAGGATTTGCTAGTTTTCTGAGGGTGCGAATCTCTTTTGGAGACACAAATTGCAATGTGGATCCCTTCCTCAGCATGCACACGTGGGCTGGCAGAGCTGGTAAAGAAATTTTAGTATAGGAAGGTTCTATTTTACAGTAATCCGAATTGCTAATTGAAGATGTATAGTAATCACCAGTATAGACTACTACAGATAACTATCTAAATCCTGTGGCCAAAGTTAGCTCTGCCTCAGAAGCTGTTACTACAAGGACACGCAAACCAACCCAGATTATGGCCTGTCTTTGTCAGGCTTGATGTTTTATATAACTTTCTATTAAAGTTGCTTGGGTACCTGCTATGTAAAATTAAGAGTGATTCTTTTTCAGGTGATTCCACCACAGGTGCCCAGCCACTGCATTGGCAGAAAGAGCACCAAGTTAGGTGCTGAAGAGTCTTAAACAGTGCTTCAGGAAAGTCAGCTAACTAGCAAAGGGATCTGCAACTACCACCGACCTTGAAACTGCTAAAGATATCACACAGCACATGCTGATGACAACACTTCAGATCTCATATTTGGGAGTTTGGTGCTTTATTCTGCAAAAGCCTCCTGCCACTAGAGATTTAGAGTTCTAAGGCTTCTCTGGAGCTCAAAGCTCTTTCTTTCAAACCAATAGGAGACAATATTGTTTGTTTCAAAATATGTCAAGAAGAGAAAGCAATAGCACCACTCTTTCCCTTTCTTTCAATAACTAAGAAGCTAGAAAAAAAGTTCAGCTATTCTTGGGTAGCTTGCAGCCCTACTAAGGAAAAAGCAGGGGGCCACTCTGACGTCTTCTGCTGAAGCTGGTCCACTATGCAGCTGGAGCAACAGGTTGAAAACAAGAGCCAAAAATCCAGAGCATGATTTTGCAGCTCCAAGAGCAGGGAATTCAACTGGGAGGGAGAAATTTTTGAGCTTCTCCCTTAGCTCCCTGGGTTATTTCTAGTATCTACGCACATGCTGCCTAATGTAAAATGCAGTCCTCAGTATCTTGAGAGCAGTACCAGTGCCAACACCTAGCTGCATGCCCCAATCACTAAAAGCAAAAACGTTACTTTTTGCTTGGTCTCCTCCTGCTACCCCTGCTCTTTTTTAAGAGAAGAGGGGACAGGGGTCTACACCCAAATAAACAAATCCAGTGGCTCAGTTCAGGCTTTTGGACTGCTCACTGGAGACACAGAAGTCTCTCTCACAGGAACAGCATATGGCAGAACATACTAGCTGCCTCCCTGAACAAAGTTCCTGTGTCTAAAGGAGAGACACTGCTTCATTTCCATGTAGCAGCCCAGATCATTTAGGTGTTCTAAGTATTCTGCTGCTTAAGCTTCTTACTTGTTGTAAATCCTATCCTTAAAGGTCTGTTTCATTCATTGTACAGAACATGTAGGTGCCTAATTCAGCATTAGGCATTCTACTTCGTGTTCTGATGTTTTTAAGAAACATATGTCTAAATCTACAAATGTCTCCCCAACCACTCTTTCTTTTTCGTCTGACTCTTTCAGGATCTAAATCCTTAATGGACTTCATAAAGCCTAAGGCATATTTCTCTTTTAGCAGAGATTTGTGTATTCTACGGCAATCTCATTTAAAGTGCAGATTTTGTGTGCTCATTACAATGAAAAAAAGAATGAGGGGAAAAATAATAACAAAAAAGCTTATAATCCAAACCTACACTTGCTTAGAAACTAATTGTGGAGAATAACCAACAGTTGAGCTATAGTGAACATTTTTTATGGTGTTGACCAATTCATTCAATTATCCTTTTTTCGTTTCTGCAACTACAAATACTGAAACATACTTATTAAAAAAGATTTTTTCCTTTTTCAGGTTATCTGTGTTTTATATATTCAAAATGTATAAGCCATTTAATGTAAAGCTTTAATCACTGTCTTCTTTTAGGTTGCTTCATTAGTATGCAAACAATGATAGATCCTTTAGAGGCAGCCTGAAAAAAACCCCAAATTTTCACAGACTATATTTACAGAACTCTGCTAATTTAACATTTCTGTGTCCTAGAGACAATTAATATCTTTTATTTTGTCACTATACTTTTATCGGTGAGTGACCTCAACCACTTACATAGCTCCAACTACTATCTGCAGTTCATACCTGTGTCTTTCCTTTTCTCACCTCCCTTTTTTCATTTGATCCTGTATCTCAACCCATCTCTCTCCCATCTCATTTCACATACCTCAACATTGAGACCAACATAGAAAGGGCTGAAATACAATTTTTAGGCCAGAATCTACTGTTCAGACGGATTTGTACAACAGCCTACAAAATGTGGAATAAGAAAGTAAAAAAGATTTAAGTTCTTCAGAGTCCAACACCAAACATGAATTAGAGAAACCACATTGCCTGATCTTGAAGAGGGCCACTAATGATACCAAAGGGCTATTCTGGAGCCTGGTGATAACAAGAACACAGGGATGCCTTTCCAATGATGGCCCCTTACTTCCAAGAAAGTCACGGAAGTATCTGTTATGCTCCTTAGAACTGGGAGTCTAGCGAGTGAATATTGGTTTTACACCACTGGAGAGAGAGCATCCCTTACATTTCCTCTTGAATGCCTATACTTCTTCCATTACCTGCCCCTAGTCATGTCTACATTAGTGTTGTCTTTGATAACCTATTTTTCCATGGGCACGTTAGCCTGAGCTGGGCTAAAAATTCTGTTATCAGTATTTGCACTACCCAGTTTAACAAACTGTTTCTGCCCCTGTTGTGATCACAGCATACATACACTCACTTTGACAAAGCCAACATCTGTGTCTTTCAACTTTTTCTCTCAATTGATGACAAAACTAATGGGAAAAGGCAAATAAAGATGAGAGATACTGTTCAACAAGCAAATATGGAATATAAACTCATTAGAGTCAGAAGATAAAGAAAAGTGTATAAATAGAAAACCTGTCAGAAAAAGAAAAGTATCTGTAAAAATAGAAAACCCATGGAAGAAAAACCAACACCTTGAAATTTGTTTAACATATTATTTGCAAACTGATTTTTAGGCACTTGAACAAAAATGTCCTGATTCTCGAGGTACTCATTATGCATAATTCCTTTCACTTGGGCCTCAGTGTTTCTAAGAAATCAGGACACCTACTTATATGTCTAAACACTGGGTCAGTTTATGCCAGTAAATGCCATAACGGTGAATCGGCATCTCTTCTAAGAAACAGTATTGCTAGTTACCTCATGCATTGAATGAAACCTTATGTTAAAACTGGCCTTCAGATTAGAACATTAGTTATCTACAAGCTCAAAAGTATTTATCGATACACTATTTTCCTGTCTTCATACAAAATGTTCCAACAAAAGTAATTCTTTATCCACATATGAATGCAATTATTTACACAGGAGGAATACAAAGTCTGCTACCAAAAGACCTTCTTTACTTTCCAGAAGTCCACATTTTCTCAAGTACAAAACAAATCCCTTTGTGCTTATTTTTTTGGGCAAGAAATAAACACAAAGACTATAAAATAGCAGTATTCTCCAAAGACATAATGAAGTCATACATGTCATTAAAGTTTAGTCAATCTGCTTGAAATCCTCTAAGGCAAATACATTCAAGGTTAACGCAGTCAACTCTGCTCTTCTACTGATTATATGACTTGATCTCCTCTGAGAAATGTAGATTTGACCTTCAAATTCTGCAAGTAACTAGGAATTTCAAATTAAGCATGCGTAGCTAGTTTTTGACACCAAGAAATCTTTTCCACCTTTCCAGTAAAGTAGCGGGGCAGAATGAAACAGACCCCCAATCCTGCTTTTGTGTTTTCCCAACAGCAATTTTCAGTTATTTAAGTAGCCTTTAAACCACCTTACTTCAGTGTTTATCCATCTTTTTCCCGTAAGTCTGGAGCTGCTGACCTAATAAATCTGGCTTTTTAATATTTCTGGGCTAGAAGTGTACTATACTGTATCATACATTTTACTCCTTACACGAATTTGACCCTAATTTGTCTTGACCTTAATAATCAGAGTGCAACAACTGTGCAAATAAAAAAAATCAGATTAACTTACACAGTTCAATCTTCAAAATGAACACAAAAAAAAGGATTAAATATGAGAGCTGTAAAGCTAATGGAAATGTGTGAAATGTAACAATGTACACAACTATCACAGAGTCCTGATTTCACCAAATCATTGTAAAACACACTTCATGTTTTCAAGAAAGGCTTTTGGTTGAATAGTGGACTTTGAGACTCAGGGAATTCTGGCTTCAGCTCCTAATCCTACTATAGAATGCTTTTGTCTTATTCAATAAATAATCAGTTTCTCTAAGACATTTTTTCCCCTAAGTAAAACTGGGAGCATAAAAATTTCCTTCCTCACAGAAGTGTTGGAGAGAAGTTTTGGGCATGAACGTGCTAAGTGTTTAGATCAGTTGTCCTCGGTTACAGAGAGAGGTATAAAATAAGTTTTAACAACTAGATCTTTAATATCTTACCAATTCTAGTGTTACTGAGAATAAAACAAAATCTTTAAAAGTAAACAGTTACAGTTACCTAAGTGTTTTTGCAGTGCAAGAGTGGATTAACAGAAACTACTAATCTCAGAGGGCTCAAGATCATTCATAAAGCTCAAGGGAAAACAGCAAAGAAAGTTAAGTATCTCTGCCATATTTCTAAAACCACAGTTAAAAATGTTTGAACTTCTTCCTAGCTTTTAAATATTTTTGTTCGCAACACAAGTTAGCATTGTTTGCTCTTAATGATTTTCTCTCGGAGGATCTGCTCTCTGCATCCTGCCAATTGTTTCTGGCGACGCTCAGCAAGGCCATAGAGCAATCTTTCTTTGCCATTTGTGGAGGCCTGCCAGAAGAGGCCAAACAGGAGTTAAGACTTGATTTAAACAAGTCTCAGTTTCCGTACAGCTCCCTGATTAGCTCCTTTGGCTAGTTACCACCATAAATTATATCAGACAATTATGCTCTGGGGTGGGCAAAGTGGAGGAATGGGAGGGGGGAAGGTTCACTATGTATTTTACCTGGTAGATACATGAAGAAGGATTTTAAGTGCAGGACTAAAAGTGAATTAATTTGTCCTGCTCAGATTGTGAAAGGCCACTTTTCTACAATTCCAGCAAATACCCTCTAAAACTCTCTGCCCCTCTAAACTCTCTGCCCTTCTAAAACTATCCAAGTAACCAATGACTTTGTAAGAATTCCTGGACCTCCCTTACACCAGAATAATTTTCAAGAATGATGCTTTATCTGAATTAATTAAACCTCACACTATCACTGTAAATTAGCTACCTTTCTTCCCAAATTATGTTTTCAAAATTTCATACCTTTAATCCTTTGCATCACTTCCCAGCAGAAGGCAGGCTCTCTCATAATGTGAACATACTAACAGAAATTACGGGCAGAATGATAGCAATTTTCAGCAGATATAATGCTGCTAAATTGTAAGGGTTCAGACAGAAATTTTCTGAGCCAGCTGCCTGGCTCTGGCTGTTATGTATGTTTTGATATCAAATCCAGCAAACGTGGTACAAGTCTGTTCTGAGATTAAATTAGGCCAAGACACACAGTAAGAATTACAAAGATTAGCAAAATTGTGTTGTAAATGATGATTTCAAGAATCTCCAGTATCAGATATTTGGCAACGAAAGGGACACCATCATGTCATGGATTTCACACTTGGTGTCCCCACACAAAACTGGGCATGTTAAAAGCTTAGCAAAAAAAAAAATTTGTGCATATCTTACTAAATTATTATTACTTAGGAAGTTAAAATTTCTAAGGATTTCCTCACAAGCAGGATCTGAAGTGTAGAAGGTTCCACTTAAAAGATTATTAAAGAAATTATGTTTCTGCAGGACTAAGGAAAGATGCTTTTACATACTGAATGTTGAAGAAGAGTCAGCAGTAGGATCAGTGATCCCTTCTAGGGATCCCTACTGGAACCAATTTTATTCAACATTTTCACAAATGACCCAGAGAAATGAGAAGGTGGTGAAATCTCTAAGTGTGAGGATGCTATTAAACTATTTCAGGCAGTCAAGTGCTGCCCTGATAATAAGGAACTACATTAAGACTTAACAGAAGTGGTCAAAAAGGTGACAGAAGAGCTTCAATGTAGACAAATGTAAGGTGATTAATCTAGGGAAAAATAATCTAAACCATGCCTGCACAGTGCTGAACTCAGACCTTGTAGTTACAAATTAGGAAAGACATCTTGGAGTTGCCACTACCAGTCCTGAAGCAGCTCAATGCACAGGACAAGTCAAGGAAGCCAAGAAGCTGCTGGGCATCACCAGGAATGGCATTAAGAACAGGACACTGAGCGCCTTCCTGCCTGTACATAAAACACTGGTGTACCCACATTTAGGGTATTATGTGCAGTTCTGTTTTCTGCAACTCAAGGACAAAGTGGAGTTACAAAAGGTACAGAAAAAGGCAACTAGAATGATCAAGGAGAGGGACAAACTGCTTTACATGGAGAGACTAAAAATGCTGAAACTCTTCTGTAGCCTAGAAACTGAGTCTGCAGAGGTTATGAGTGAATGAAAACAGGAAACTAGGAATAGGAGAAGGAAGGGGAAGGGAGGCAGATTTGGGTAACAAGCAAGATAAGTGGCAGGAATGCAAAAGGAGAATGATTTGGGCAAGAATTAGGATGGTAAGATGAAAAATATAGTAGCAGTTGGGTTGGAGGAGAAGAGGTGGGAGTGACAAGGCACAAGCAGGGGCTGGGTTGAAGAACATCAGGAAAATCTGGAAAGGGTAGCAGGGAGAAATATCCATGGCTGCAATAGGAGAGCTTCTACAAATACATCATTTTTTCCTTGAGTCTGAAATTAAACTTGAAATTCCAGAATCTCAACACTGGGAAAATCTCTCACTAGTTGCTGGTCAGAAAACAGAACCATAAACTGTTGCTCCTGCTGGTATTTCTTTGCCTTAGTGGCAGGGGACACCATATACCCAGATGTTCCATATCAGCTGATAACATGCAGGCTCAATACAATTTTATCTTTTTAATCTTTTCTGTATGGTTCCGTGTGAATTAAATTGCCTGTAGTAACACATTGAAAGGGAATTTCTTTGACAGTTCTTGACAACCCCCCCCCCAGCAGGTTTGGGGGTATCTTGTCAAGAGGTGAGGACAAGCCAGCTGCACCATTCTGCTTTATTGTTTATAATGGAATACGATTATTCAATCATTTCTTTTCATCCCCCCTACTCCCCCCCCCGTGAAAATAAGTCAAATTGGCTAGTTTTCATTCTGAGTCAGAATAAAAAGTTGGATTTTTTTGCTCAACCAATTCTAATCTTAATATATCTGACATGAGATCAAAACTAATACAAAAAAAAACCAAAGCCAAAAACCAAATAAAAAACAATGCCAGTTCTTGTATTTCCTAAGTTTAAGTGCTAAAATTTTCATCTTGCAAGTCTTGTAAGAGTTTTGTGGTGTTCTGGCGTGACAATACATATGAAGTGGGGTAGTGGGCTAGCAGAAGGTTGGTAGGTGGAAAAGAAGGGAGGAGTAAGGCATAACAATGAGACATATTTCTGAAGTTTTATAAGGCTATTCTGTGACATTTCAATGAATCATTTTCCAACATCAATAAAACTTACAAAATACTCAAGCCTGTTTATAAGCTGTTGCAATAATGGATAATAAACTAACAAGGGATTCCTTACATCCCTAAGAGGGAGTTGTCTAACTCCACATATGCTACTCAGTATACTGTCTTCATGGAAATACAATAGCTTTTGTTCCATTTTAAAAAATTCAAATATTAAGACTTAAAAAAAACCCTCTTTTTGAAAGTATCTCCTTTTTCCAGTTGAAATACTAGTACCATTTGTGGTAAGCACTCCTTAACCCCTGTATAAAAGTGGGAAGCTCTGTATAATTCTGATAAGATCAGTTTTACAAAAGAGTATGTCTAAACACTGCTTACATGAAAGATTGCAGTTTACAGGAAAGAAAGGGAAATCCCCACTGAAGGAATTGCACAAGATGTACCAATTACAAGGTGTAACATTATGACATAAGAATATGTTTTTATTTTGGTTTCTGATGACCATATGAACCACAAAGACAAGACTTCAATAGGTTGCACTCCGCACATGTAACTGGTGTCAGGAGTCAATAAACTCACTACAGATATCTTATATGGACAGATATTTTTAGCATTGGTATGAAAAGAAATGGGTGTTGAAAAAGAGAAGGAACACATGTAAATATAAAATACAAGACACCAGGCATAACATTACAGAATCAATCCCTTTTTTTCTCATCAGAAAAACAGAAAACAGATTTACTCTGATGAAAACTGTGACAAATCTAGTTCTATGAGCTGTTTACGTACTCTTTAACAAAAAATATTCCTAAATAGAAAATAACACTTTTACTGTAACATACATGGCTGAGAATTTTACTGAATGCAAAATCAAAAAAGCATGGAAAATAAAAATGTTGAGCTATGTAAATTTATTTGTGGTTTCTCTACACATTTAGAATTTACCCTTTTGACCTCATGTCTAAGTAAATAAATGACTTTATTCAAGATGTTATCAAACTAAAAATCTTCTAAACTGATTAGCCACATCCAAATATAATTCCATTCATATTTATTCATATCTACAGTTTTGACCTGAATAATAAAATATTTCTTAACAGCAAGTGTGATTAAATACTTCCACCTTGAAGTGCTGGAATTGTGCAATATTCTACTGAAACATCTTGCTAGAATACTCCTTGACACTACTTCTATCTTGTCCTTCAATTTAAAAACATGCAATTAAAAACGTATTCATATAAATCTTCTTCCAGTCTTAAGTGTCCCTGCATGTTCACTTAGAAAGACATTATCCAGCTCAAGTAGCCAATGTAAACTCCCTTCTCTATATATATTTCTCCCGAAATTATGATTCATTATACTGCCTATCTTTATATTTTGTATTACTTTTTTGTAAGTCTTGGAAACCAAAGAAGAGAGTAGGAAATATCATATTATATCAAGAATGTTCATTAACAGGATAACTGTCTAGTATTTCATTTCTTTGTTAACAGTATTTCTACATAACATAAAACTCTAAGGCAGCAAGGGAAATCTATTCTGTTGCTACAGAGAGAACTACAAAGTCAATTAACTACTACTTCTTCCTGTGATTTTAATGACTAGTCATCTAAAATTCAGTGATGTAAAACATCAAATAAATCTTAATAATAGCTGCACTGTATTCACTACATGAGAGTCCTCCAGTCCTCTGTTCCAATTACTGTCCAAGTATTTCACAATCATTTTGAATAGATGAATGGGAAGAGCTATCTAACTTTGACAAGGCTATCATCTCCTACTAAGATAGCTTAAGATCTGCTTAATAGTTTTGATGTTCTAAATGCCTTAGACATAACTTCATGGATCAGTTGTTTCACAACTATCCTCTCAGGTTTGTTTTCTTTTGGCTTTTTCATATTAAAAGCTTCTATGTAAGCTTATATTTTTAATTAAGTCAATAATTTAACTTTTAGCCTTATTTTCTGCCTTATTTTAACTTATTCTGCTTGTTTTAGCCTTATTTTACAGTTGTTCTTTTTCTTTTCAGAAAAAAATATTTGTGTTGTTCTTCCTGTAATGTGTATTTTTTGTCTCTCTCTTTCCTGCACTGAGATTTTTAAAAAATAAAGCACAACAACATTAGACTACTTTAACACGATGAAAAAGAAACTCACTGATTTTACCATTCTACTTGCAGAATCTAAGTTTGGGAGATTCATACCTGTCCACAAATTCTCAAGGAAGTTATGAAAAGAGAGAAAGCTAAAGAATCCCTACTACAAATTTATGGTTTTGCTCTTAAAAACCAAGTGCATTTGACCTTTGAACTTGAAGCTAAATGAATTTTTTATATTTGTTTTACAAATTTTGAATTGTTTTACTTGCATCTTCTGAAGGATCACAGTGGAGCACATCAAGAGTTACATGTCCACATTTTAAAAATATTTTTAAAATATCACTCTTTCCTGAAGATAAGCTGTCACGTGTGCATTACAAAACAGTCCTTTAATTATACAGTTTCATACTTCAAAAAAAAAAATACATGGGATGCCTGTGTTATAGGTAGCACAGATAGCTGCAGAGCAATAAATAGATCAGTCTTTAATATTTCATTCTATCATCAGGACTCAGTGTGTGGTTCAGTGTCTCATTCACTAGAGCCATCAAAACCAGAATTACAGAAAGATCCGTTTCCTCCTAGGCTCTTCCATGCCACTGGCCTGTATTCCTGACACTGAACTGACTGATGGGGTGACCTTCAGAAAATCACTTTCCCTTTCAGTGTCTGAATTTCCTCATTTGAGATGCCTTTGTTGGTAAAACACATTGAGACCCAGTGATTAAAAACAAGGTATATATGCAGTAGTAATTAAGTAAAAGCCAGTTATCTTGTACTTACGGTGCACAGGCTCGTAAAGTCATCAGCACACTCACCAGTCTTGACACAATGGTACCCATGATAATGACTATCGTTATTGTTAATACATGAATATTAAAGAAGCTGTTTTCTGTATAGATGCTGACAAATACTAGATTAAAGTGAGGAAATTCAACATCAGGTAAAGAAGGATACTAAAAGCAATGGACTTCTGCAAGTCCATTCATCATCTGTTATGGGTTCTCAGTGAATCTGCTGACAAGGAACTAATTTTACTAGCCTTTCTCCAGTTTCCAGCCTTTTAAAGAAACTCCAAAATATATTTAATATATTTAAATAATTTCTTTTTTCAAAAGAAAAAAATACAAACAGTAGCAGTGAAAGAAAATAACCAAGTAATGGGGTTTATTGCTGGTTCTCATCCTAAAGTCCATCCGTACATGGAATCTCATAGTGGCAATAGTGATGGACAAAGGTACAAAAGAGAATAGAAGAGCAGTAACTTGCCCTGTTGCCACCCAGGGAAGATTTTACAGGTGCCCTCCATTACAGCCCTAGAGAAGATGATCTTTTTGCATTAAAATATATTCTGTAGTGCTAACACATTCTGTACAGTAAAATGACAAAATTGCTGCTAGAAAAAGGGACTGCTGGATATTTAAGCATATCAAAGAGAGCTCATACTACAGAAGACTCGGAAAGGATGTGAAACCTCATTTCCAAGTACTTATGAAATAAAGCATGCTTAATGAAACTTCTGCTGAAAATGAGTAAATAGCACATGATTACGCTTTGCTTCTCTATTTTAATATAAACTCTTCGATCTAATGAGTTGACTTCAATTGAGAAATTATTTCTGTGACCCTTAGTGTTCTGCCTTACAATTTCTTACAGGATACTTTTGCTTGGTTAATTTAGATTTGGACCTTCCAGTCACCATTTTCCACTTTGTTTTCAGAATATTACTTCAAGATAGGACCCAAAGTGTGTAATACTAATTACTTAAAAAACCAAACCAACCCCTTTTTCATCACCCTCTCCCCCTCCAACCATTACAAAGTAATGATAATGAAAAAAAAAAAACAAACAAAAAATTAGTAGGGGCTGTCAATATTTCTCCCAAGGAGCGCCCCAAAGCAGGCATCAGTCTTGTTGCAAAGGAATAGTTTGGAATTCAGAAGATCTGGGCATTATGACATGTAATCTTTGGGATTTTACTTTACAGAAATTAGGAATAGTACTGAATTTCTCACTGTCTGTTCTGCATCTAGACTATAATCTCTTCTGAGCAGGGATTATTTCTTATTATGCATATGTGTAGCACCCAGTCTGATGGGTTACGCATCTTAATTGAGATGAATAGAATTTATTCCTGTGAAAATCATGAATGCATACATAAATATGAATAGTACAGCTATGGGAACAGATTGGTGTGTGGGGAGGAATTTGAAAATAGACACAATAGGAACAACAAAGCAATCACTCAAGAAAACTCTCCAAACAATACTGAAGATTTGCCTAATAGCTATGCAGACTGCAAAATACAGGTAGGTGGCCTTAGTTTTTACAAAGTGGAAATACAAATACACACCTGAACAGTGCAGTACACAGTGCTATTGACATTGCTCACAGTATTTCTACAGCACAAATATATGCAGTATTTGCAGACTTCACAGTAGAAATCAAGATATTAAATTATTTTCCCTTGGTTTTAATTTATGAGTTACATCCAATTTTTTAAAAGTACAATGTTGTTTTTCTCTTTGTAACCCTCCAACAGTTCTCTTATTGCAGCAAACATCTACAAATGTCAGTTACGGGTTCATTTATTTCCTTGCTGATTTCCTGTAAAACTTGTGACTCAGCATGTCATCTGAACCTGTTACTCTGTGTACCGAGAGGACATAGAACACTTTTGCAACCGTGCTCCAGCTGCCCACTTCCGACCTCCTTTTCTTTGAGCAATGTAGAAGTCATCACCGAACTTGGGGTGATCATTACCCTGTTACTAAATTCAGCCCTGCATGTATGAATGCATGCACACACCTTGCTAACTGCGCTAGAACTATTGGTCATCTTTATTCACCATAGACAAAAATACTTTTTTCTCTATTCACTATAGAAGAATGCTTTTTTTCTCTCAATAGTTCTGATGTTAACTACAGTCCTGAGTAATTCCTTTGCATCACTGTCTGTCAATAATTCTTTGTGAATGAGATCTACTTTTAAAAACGTAGCTAACTTTTCAAATGCAACCCAGAATCATTCATGTGTTAATTTTTGAGTATTTACTAGAAATATTTGGAAGACTCTTCTTTTCACATATTTATGATTAACTCTTTCAGTCTGAATAGCTGGCTATTTAGCATCATAGACTTAGGACTAAAATCATTACGCCCTTAAAAAAACCCTTCTCACAGTGACTTCTTCCTATTTGGTCTTTGAATTTCTGTAAAGGTTTGGCTTCTGAGTTTTCAGAATATCTTTTGTTTCCTAATGTAATTACATTGGTTTCTGGAAGTTACTTATAAAGTTTTTTGGTTTTATTTGAGGAGATATTCAAAATACATATTTTAATTTTTGTTTTTAATGTTGAATTACTCTAAGCTTCTGCATTTAAAATGAAGTGAGTACTTCACTCTGCAGGTTTAAACAGAACCTACTTGAACACTGTAGAGCATATCTTTATCTGAAATAAGGAGTAAATTGTACTCTCTAATTTGTTTTCTTGGCATGATTCATCACTTTACGGGCCTCTCTTCTGTCATTTCGTTTCCAGTCTAGATTTCTTCATACAAGAAAGTTGTTTTGTGCCTTTAATAGGTTTTCCTGCCTCTCTCTGAACTTTACTTTAACTGCCTTCTCTTTGAAGATAAGATCCCTGCAGATGAATACAGCATTCATGGTAAGGATACATAATTTGTATATAATCTCTCAGCTTTCTCTATTCATTTTTAATATGAGCCTTTTCCTCTTGCTGTACTGTGATGGACCTGATTTTGGGGACCCAGAAAAGAAAGCACTCATTGTTTTGGGCCCTTCTTGTCCAGGGGGCAAGTAACAAAACAAGGCAACATCTAGCTGGAGAGATTTAGGCTGAAATTATTTCTGCTTCTAAAGAGCTTGGGAGGAAAAGCCGGCGATCAAGAGGGCTTTATACAAGGAAGCTAGTGTGTTGCTGGGATCAGTTCTTGGGAAAGTCAGAGCTCTCCTCCACAGAGTTATTCTAAAGAACACAAGTGCAGAACAACAAAGCCATCTGACTATAATATCTACTTGACCTCATGAGCTGCGTCTGTGTTTTGAAGTGTATTTTATACTGACTTAAATGAGAAAATCTCTTACAGAAAAGAACTTAATTTCTCCTTCTGAAATGCCTTGATTTTCTGTACCAAGTCCTTTGGAAGAGGAGACTGCTGGCTGCCAAGCAGAAGCACCTCGTTCCACTCCTTGTGCTTGTGCCAGGCTATGGGACCCGGGCCGACACTTCCCAGCTGTCCTTCGGGCAGACAGAAGGTTTTGAGTCCAATCACACGTATGCAGACTTGTATTCTGTAGGCACTACCCCTAAACTTATCTGTCCTAGCTTGAATTAATCTAAGGTAATGCGTACCACAGTTCACGCAGTTTTTCTACTCTGGTCTAAGTTAATTTTTTTCTTTCAAATTTACTTAATAAAATAAGTTATTGTGTTATGACCTTTTTTCTGAACGGACCCCTAAGTCACCTCAAATTGACTCTCCGTCATGACAAAATGTGTTACTTATTCCTGTTCTTTATTTTATCCTCTCCTGGTCCATATTTAATTGCTTTTTGAAATACAAGGCTTCTCACGTGCCATAGAAAGGGACTTAATTTTTCCAAATCTGATAAAGACTTTATTATCAACAACAATTTCAGATTTTGTGCCACGGGTCAGGAGACCAGACTAATTCCACAGTTCAACAATACTCTATTGAAATTATTCTCATGCTTAGAAAATTCAACAATGTTCACTTGTTCACCACCTGAACAGAAATACTTTAAAGGCTTTCTGAAAGCTTTACGGGTTCTGGCACTCTAATTCTGAAAATTATGTGTCTGTTCATTAGGGCTAAGTTTCATTTGCACAGCTTTACTGCTGGTGAGCTGGCATTTTACGGGTTCCTTGTGGCCAAAGATACCATGCAACAAGTATTGTCCAGGTGTATGTTCTGCTTTGAGGTGTGTATAGAGACAGACTGACAGGGAAAATAAGGAAAGATATGGTTGAGAAAGGATGATTTGGAAGAAAAAGTATTAACCTATGACAGAAGAGAAGTGGATTCAATTCTCTGTTCTGACACACTTTCTGAAAGCTCCTGTAAAAATCACTTCAACCCAGATCCACAAAGAAAATTATATGCCTAACTTCCACTGAAACCCCTGAGAGTTAAGTCCCCAAAAATATTTTTGTGGAAGTAAGTCTTGTTTTTCTGGGTCTCCAGTATCCATCCACAAAATAGGTATTACTACAAAACAGCATTTCTTCCGAAGCAGCTCACATATTCCCCATTAGTATCCACAGTATAAAAGAATTTAAAGACAGTACTGACTATGTGGGATATTACACAAATAAACAGGAGAAAAAGAGACCTAGAAAAATACATTTCAGTCCCAAAGCTGTACTTGTCTTTAAAATAAACAGTCCCAGTGTCTCAGCAGTCATGGCTTTTCTGACACACACTGCTGCACTAGGAAGATTCCAGAATAGCAAAAATCTTAGTGCCTCTACTAGCATGGGAAAAAGAAAGATAACCAGCAAGGCTATAGCAACCTACCCTTCCTTTCAAAAATTAATAGAAAGAGGAAACATTTCTACATTTGAAACAGAATCAAAGATTTTCTGCCAAAATATTGTTGTCATTAAGTTTCATGCATTTGATTTATTGCCACTTCCTGCTGTTCCTATTTAAACTCTCCTTTCCAGCAGGCATGTAATCAAAATCATATGAAGTGTTCCAACAGCTTGCTTGTCCTGGCTATTTATAGTAAATATTTACAATAGATACTTTAAGAGAAAAATAAAGTCCTACACATGACAATTATTTGGAAAATACTGATCAAATTCAGTTGGATCAACACTTCAGTATAGGATCTGAGGTTCAAGGCAGAATTAAATTGAGTCGCATTTTGCCTATTTTTAGCACCTATTTCATATTGCCTCACTATGAATCTACAGTGCAGTTGCATCCTAGCATGTCACAGAGATGTGAAGCTAAGAGAGACATTTTTGCTGCATAGAGTTATCTCATTAGGTATGAAAAAAGTTTTCTCTATATGAACTCTCACATTGGTGAGAGCAGTTGTCATTTGCTCAACTTATTTACAATCTATCCTAATAGACAGTGTAAAATGGGTGTTAGGTTCGATGACAGCAAAAGTTTTTGAAAAGCCATACTTTGGAGAGTTTGGAAATTCCACATCCTGCTAGAAAATAAAATGCGTGTGTTATTCAAAAGTTCAGTAACATACAATGGAAATTACCGTGTATGGTGTTCAATAGTCTGCTGAACAGCTGGAATTTTAAGGCTGCAAGATTGTAAATTAAAGAGCACCCAAGCAATTTTTCAAAGAAACACATTAACACAGCAAGCTTGTGACAGTGTCAAAGCCCCTTATTTTAGGGCTTTTCAGGACTTACGCCTCTCATTTCATGATTAAACTGTCAATTGAATGTATTTCATGCTAACTGTCTCAATGCGCTAGAATTGTGATCAAGCTGATGATTTAAGAAGACATCACAACAGACTGCCTAAGTGGCAGGCAGCATGAGTACATGCCTCCATGGATGAAGCTAACGAAGGTTTCATGTATTAGACACACTAATGTGAGGGTAACGGACACCAGTACGGAGAGCTCAAAAGAAACAAATACGCTGCCAGAATCTGCTTCATTAAAAAGAAATGGTGCAACTCTATGGTTAGCTTGTTACTCTGGTGACAATTAGTATAAAGAATCCAAAAACGAGTCATATATGTAAAGGCGCGTGCAAACTGGTAAGCAGCTGTTTTGGTGAATCAACGAAATATGGGCAACAGAAAAGCCCATCTGTGAGCACTGATGGATAAGATATATGCTGCTATTCTGATAGAATTACAAACAAAATAAACCCCAGACAGCACAGGATAGTGAGAAAAAATACATCCTAATAATCCAACACAGAAGATTTTCTGTGAAAAGGGCACGGTCCTAAGAGATTCTGAGATCTTTAGCTTGGCTTTGTTACTTGTGAACACATAGGCTGGATAAACAGGGAGACAAAGGCAGAATAAACCTCCTTATATCAATGACCTTTACTCAGCAGCAGCACTTTAGTTTTCCCAGGGTTGAAAATAAGGTAGCTTTAACACAGCCAGCTGGCAGTATCATCCAAGCATTACTCCATGGGAGATGCTGAACTTTCAGGTTCTTCTGAGTAAAGAGAGGCATGTCTGTATTTCACCAGCATACTGATGAGTCTCCTTTCTAAATTCTGAAGTGGTGGCTCTACAAGGCATCATATTAAACTACCTGGGAGGCAGAATATGGCCTTAAGGCTGCATTTCAAAACAGCTGATGATGACATACAGTTGTCTGCCAGTACCTGTTAAGCCCTTTCTCAGAAGTGAAGTGAAGAGCAAGAAGAATAGCCTCCAACATATCAGCACTGTCCCTCATTCACGAAAGCAATAAACAACAATCAAATGTTCTTTTAGACATTCAGCAGAAATGTGATGATAAGGCAACCTAGATCTGAGAGTGAAGAAGAAAATGCACAACCAACACACCTAGTACAAAACACAGAGAAAAGCCAAACTTGGCCCAGAACCTTTCCAAATGCCATTGACAGGCAAATTCAAACTATTCTCTCCTCGTTTTTTCCAAATGGATGAAATCTTTGTATTACTGAAGTCAAAAGCAAAACTCTCCATTTAACAATGCCTGTAATTCATTTGCAGGAAATTAACTGTCAGGCTTTCAAGCATTTTTCCTCTTGGATAATACCTGAAACATTCATCAGCTGTGCAGTAGGATCCCAGCATCTCTGTTTAGTTTTCTTCTTGGCAGATAAAGATTGCAGCAGCTTCCCTACATTTTGAATAATAGAATAATAATCTTTCTACTTCCCCTATCAGGATGGCCTTTTTCCAGTCTGAGCTGTTCATTATTTCCTTGTCTGCAGCAGTTAGTAAGTGAGAAGCTGCTTTGGATCATTTGAGTATTATACCACTTTCTGCTTAAGAAACATGATTCTAGGAACAGACAAGTCAGCTGTCAAGAGATTATTTCACAGATGCACTTGGCATCATGTGAAGCCATTTTCAGCTGGCAATAGCTTGAATAAACATGTAATTCCACCACAGAAAAAAGCAGGCTTAGGAAAAAGCGATGATGAAATCAAGAGTAAGTAACGTGCATGGCTGAACTGTTTGATGTTCAGTACACCCTTCCAGAACTCAGTGCGTATCTCACTTCTGTTTAGCCCTAGAAGTCCACACTCCTTTTACGAGGCACCAAGCACAGAGGCACAAGGAGACTTAACAGACCAAGGCAGGGAATTACATAAGGATATCAACAACCTAGGCAAGTGGCACAGCAAAGTATGCAGGTTTAGTGTCTTGTTTCACCTATCAAACTCTGTATTTTATAGGGCAATAAAAATATTTCCTTGATTACACATAGTTGGACAGCTTTGCTGCTTATGTCAGGAATATGCTTATCATCATAGAATCATATAATCATAGAATCATTAAGGTTGGAAAAGACCTCTAAGATCATCGAGTCCAACCATCAACCCAACACCACCATACCCACTACACCATGTCCCTAAGCGCCTCATCTACACGTCTTTTAAATACCTCCAGGGATGGTGACTCAACCACTTCCCTGGGCAGCCTGTTCCAAGGCCTGACCACTCTTTCAGTAAAGAAATTTCTCCTAATGTCCAGTCTAAACCTCCCTTGGTGCAACTTGAGGCCATTTCCTCTCGTCCTATCACTTGTTACTTGGCAGAAGAGACCAACACCCACCTCGCTACAACCTCCTTTCAGGTATGCTCCGATTTCTGTTGTGTTAACAAGTATGAGACTCACAAGCCTAGTAAGTGTAGAGAACATGGAGTATTTGATGTTGAACAGTCTATTATCTTGCCAACCACAGTCTACACTACAGATCAAGTTTGATTATAGACAGGTAAGATTTCTCACAAGGATGTTTTATGAGTTGAAATATTTTCTGATCACTCTGTGTAGCTGGAAGAGAATAAGCAAGTTTATTGTTACTTTCCAGGTTTATTAGTGTTCAAGCAGCACCCAAACTGTGCAAGGTGTTTTATCGGGAATTTTCACTTATGTTCTCCCAGAGGAGTTCCCAATCAAAGGAAACACAATAGGAGAAGGATCCAGCTTATAGAACATTCAATTAAGCACTTTTGCTTCAAAGAAAAGGCTTATTCACAGTGCTGTAAGAAGAGACTGAAAATGCATGCTACACTGTGTGGATACTGAATCCATAGCTAATCCTATATAAATGCACCAAAGCGAATATTCCAGAATTAACAAACAATGTGCATTTTCTCTTGCACATCACATTCCATGAAGTATTTGTACTGTAAGCTGCTTGGAGCAGGGACCTGTCATTGTGAGTTAGTCCATAAGGGCTATGTACATTAGGGACCGTATTTAAGACTTTTTCTTCTTTTCAAAGTTCCAAAGAGCATATTTGATTTTACAATTCTCCTATAAATTAGAGGCTAAGGAAAAGAAAGCAAAATCCCATTTTAAATAATGTAACTGATTACTTGGATTTTATTCTGACTATTTTTTTTATTTATTTGTGATTTACATTAATGTAAATGATAGGACAGTAGGTTTTGGTGTTTGGGTTTAATTTTTAAACAGGTGTTCACACCAAAAAATTTCCAGTCTCCTTCAGCTAGACTACCTGCATAATACCTGGAAGAACTTTCAGAATCACATGTTCAGGACATATCCTGAGCTATATCTTACATTCACAATTTCTACAGTCATTAAGGGGTAAAAACATCTCTTAGATCAAAAGATTTTGTTGAATCAAATACTTGGTTGGGGACTACAGAAACAATAATTACTGGAAGGTCACATTTTGGTGAACTTTGGGCTATATTTTTCTTTTTCTTAGAAAGTGAAGACAACGTAAGTACAAACTTCCTTAAAGCTCAAGAAGAGGAAGTTAAAATCTTTCCAGATGCCCAAATTCATAACTAACTTGAAAACTGATCTTTGAGAACAAATAATAAAAGTCATTAAAACATCAACAAAATCTTTTATGTCCTTATTGTTCCTCCCATATTGCTGACCACACTGACTCTTTCAATATGCAACTCTGAAGAAGCCAATCCAAAAGGAAAATATTTCTGAAAAGAAACTTAAAAAAAGAATAGAGGAACCAGACTGGGCACACACGTTTCAAAAAATCTGACCTTGCATGTAATTTTTTGAATCAAAATCTGTTGTTTAATAGCTTTCACGTGAGTTACTTCCATATCCAGAGCAGAAAACCCAACTGAAATGATCAAACTATGATGTGCCTTTGCCCAGATATTTTCTTCTGAGATTGCCAAGAGGAAAAAATAGCATGTACCACATGCAAAACTCCGATGTACAGGTAAATCCATGATTGCTTATCTTGTGAAATCAGCCTCTTGTGTAAATGTGAGTCTCCATACGGACGTAGTTAGAGCAAATCAGACTCTGTTCTAATTTATGCAAAGAAAGGGTTCCCATTCCTGCAGCTTTAACCACACTCCCTTTACACTTTCCAATCCATTCCTTCTCAAGCAACTCCAGCATTCATATCTCTTCTGATACCGTTTGCCAGAATTACAGCGTTTAAGTTAAGATTCAAACCCAAACACTCCCCAAGGGAGCTGAACACCCTTAGTTTCTATGCATATATATAGTTAGGAATCCCTTACCTGAAAGGTTTTGGGCCAATACTATAATGAACAAAAGCATTTTTCAAGAAAGAGCTCAACTTTGAGTGTACTTTGCCACACCTAGAGCTATTGCAGAAGCAAATACTTTGAACAATAGGTGTCTGCACACCTGGGAAATTGACAGCCAAACCTTAGGCAATTAGCAAGTATGGAATGTAACTTTCCTTTAAAAATCTCAATACACTAATTTGGACAATTAATCTTAAGTATAATGGTCTTTTTATATATATCTGGTCATGCTGTGTACAGCACTTGTGAATTTTTAAATTCTGAAAGTTCCCTCTGTAGTTAAGTACCATTGAAGAACAAGTCTTATGAGCAGCAGCTGAGGGAACTGGGGTTGTTTAGTCTGGAGAAGAGGAGGCTGAGGGGAGACCTCATCGCGCTCTACAACTACCTGAAAGGAGGTTGTAGCAAGGTCGCTGTCAGTCTCTTCTCCCAAGTAACAAGCGATAGGACAAGAGGAAATGGCCTCAAGTTGCACCAGGGGAGGTTTAGATTGGACATTAGGAAAAATTTCTTTACTGAAAGAGTGGTCAGGCCTTGGAACAGGCTGCCCAGGGAAGTGGTTGAGTCACCATCCCTGGAAGTATTTAAAAGACGTGTAGATGTGGCGCTTAGGGACATGGTGTAGTGGGTATGGTGGTGTTGGGTTGACGGTTGGACTTGATGATCTTAGAGGTCTTTCCCAACCTTAATGATCCTATGATTCTATGATTTATAATACAAGTCCTGAAATGCTATTTACTATTGTGGTACTTTGTGCATCCACGCCATTTAAAAATATTTTAAAATTAACATTTCTGTCTTCAAGGATTTGCAAAGGTAAGGCCCCATTCATTAATGGGCTATAGGTCATCGGTTTTCAGTCTGTGGTCGGTGAGACTGTAGGGGTTAAGAGAAGCAAACTAATCTTCATGAGACTTAGGCTTGTTTTCTAAGGGCCAACACCTTCATTGTGTGAAGCCTGCATTTGAAATTGGTAACTACTGCATTAGCAATAGACAAATCACACCACGTTAGTAGGACCAGGATCTATAGACCAGCCCTCCCACAAACACGCAGCTGTTCATGAGATTCCAAGTGTCCTGGATTTCCCCTAATACTCTCTTCATTATTTAGTCCACACTGTCTGCTGGATTTACTAGCTCATCAAGCTGTCTTTGGAGATGGGTCTAGACTTCTGCTTGTCAAAAAATTTCACTACCTTCTCTTCTTCTGCTTCCAAAAATGGGAAAAGAGCTCTGTTCTTACAGCTACCAGTCACTACTCTGAACTTGCCTTAAACCTACATGTGCATCTCTTTTCAGTCTGGCCTCAGTCAGAAAAGTTGAAAACCATTTTTCTCGTAAACCCTGTTAATCTCATTATCTTTCTCATCCAGCACAAACAAAACCCGTAACAGCAATTCAGCCCACAAATTCAGAAGCTATGAATCGCTACACGATAAGATTTCTGTTTACAGTACTTTCAGATAAACAAGCCATTTGTTACAGATGAAACTTGCTTTCTCTTTCTGGCCTCATCAGACCTGATGCCCAAGAAGTACATAGTTTCTGCCACTTAGAATATATTCTGTTAAGGTATGCGGGCATCAAGCAGAATTCTCCAGTATTTCTGCTGTCCTGCCAATACTGTCGGTGCTAATATCTGGATGGAATAGTTGCATAGACAAACAAATTGTCTGAGACAGGACTAAATATAACATTCTTTACTGTTAAAATATGGATAAACTCTGACCTGTAATCTTTCCAAAGTTTGCTGCTAGACTCTTGCAAGTGCTACAAGAGGATCAACCTTAGAACATGCCATCACAGAGGATAAGTATATTCTGTATCAGCCTCAAGATTTTGCCTCTCCTGTGGATACTCAGGAGAGTATCTCTGCCACTTTTCCGCTGTATCTGTGAAGGAGAAGCTGAAACACTCTATTGTATATAGTGCAATAATATGGTAGCAATTTAATCAAAGAAGATTAACCACTAAAGAAAAAGAGATCCATACATTTCTTTCATGTCCCAATGTAAAGCCATCTGACAAAGCTAGTATCAAATAAGTTGAAGTAATGATATTTGGTTCTCAAACATACACACAAACAGATCACATTCAGCAGTTTTATTAGAAATAGCAGTGTTAGTAATACAGCAATATAGGGCTTATAATTTTGCTAAATAGTACCCACTTGGACTGAAACTGACTGACTGCATTTCAGTCAAAAAAAGTGCATCCAGAGCACCAAAATCACAAAGTTAAGGAAAACTATGCAGTTTTACCTCCATAATTCTGACAATTTGTTCTTTGGACAGCTCCAATGTCCCTCTGTGCTGAAGCAGGACCTGAAGTTAAACTCAAGTCATCGGTGTTGGGAATAAATTTTTGTCTTTCCTATAAGAATCTATCCATTTTACCCAACAATAACTTTCTGAAAAGCTGAAATCTGCACATTCTCTTCTGGGCTTCTGGTAATTAGTAATCTTAGTAATTGGTAATCTTAGTAATATTGAGTTTTCATCTAGAATGGGCATGAGTCCAGAAAGAAGAAAGGAAGATGATCATTCCCCTGCCTAAACTAAGTGGACTAAGTAAGTGGAGGAAGAGGCTTGCTGATCAAAACAGGATAAGACGCAAGACTTGGGGAGGAAAGAGGAAGATTGAGAAAAGCAGCCTGAGGGGGATGGAACGAATAGAAGACTGGTAGGGAAAGGAAAAGGGAAGTTAGGAAGGGAGTTTCCTTATTCCAAATTTAGAAAAGGAGTGATTCAAGATGACCTATGAAACCTGACGTAAGACTTCAGTCTGCTTTGCATAAACGCTGAAGTCAGTGGGAACCGCGTGCCATATAACAACAACTCTGATAAACCAAGTCCTAGGTTTCTCAAAAGCTACCAACAACATTTATGTTAATCCCTCTGAATTTCAGTTTCCCATCTGTCAAGTAGGAATAATAATAATCCTCTCATATGGGTAATGTAAAAACAAATTCATTAATGCTTGCAGATACTGTAGTAATGAGTATCATAAAAAAGCACAAGAGAAGTACTAACTCTGCATGAAGAACAGGGTTTCATTAGTCTGTGGTAAACAGCAAATGGGCCTTTTGTTCTCTGTCTATGTCTATATCTTAACAGAATGAAATCTTGGTATTTAATAACTCATAGACTGTAAGCAATACCTGTAACAGCAGTAAGAAAAAGGCACTGACCATATAGCCAACAAGGTAGAGAATACAAAATACTGAATGAGAATTGAGAGGAAAAAGTAAACTGTGTAACTTAAAGGCTATCTGATTGCTTACGTGTGGGGGAAGGAGGAGGGGATAAAATAATAATTTTAATTCAGACACTTACTTTGTAAGGTTGCCTTTGCAGCCTTCATAATTTCCTTTTAACTCCACATTACGTGTGCACATATTGATGTTCATGCAGGCACTCCCAAATCTTCCACACCAACACTGTGTGTACACCTATATCTATATACTAAGTAATTTTCAGTTAAACCAATAAAATACATCTAGAACTAATATATTCAGTGTTACTGCATAATGACGTTAACAAATTCACTTATAGCATACATTATTCATGTACAATAGCAGCTTGAAAATATATTTTTCAATTCTTTTGAACTTAGACTAATCTTAAAACAACAAATGATGAAAGTTCAAACAAAAGCTAATTTTGTTTAATGAACTAACCAAGGAGGTATTGTGAAAGTATTGTGCAACCAAATGCTAAGCTAATTATTGTGAGATCAAATAACTGTTGCCATAGTTACTGGACAGTGTTTTCCATAACCACTTTTATCTCTTCAATAAACCTTTGTGATGCAACAAATATAAAAAGTTGACTGTAAAATGACGATTATATTTGGAACAGCATTTAGTTATGGCTGACCTGTCATTGTGCTTGTGTTCCCGTGTTTGTCAGAGGATAATAAAGGACAAGTATCTGCTCAAGTTAACAGAGAAACAGTTATAGCTATAGTTTGGCTTGGGGACTGCAGTTCAGGTTGTTGATTTTAGCATAAGACATTTTCTTTTGTGTATCAAACACATTTGTGTTGATTTGTTTGTCGTTAGACTGTGAAGTATCAAGAAGGCCAGCTTGTTGTCTCTTTTTCTCCCACTAGTGTATTATTCTTTTATACTGTTAGTTCACATTAGATGATGCAGTGAACTCCACAGTAACTGAAAGCTAAAACCAAAATTTGGGTCATAAACAACTGAATATGAAAGTCAACATCAAAAGCATACACCACTGCATAATGAAACAAAACCTGCTGCTCTGATTGAATGCCCCTGTAAGGGAGTCTAGTCTGTATCGTGTCAGCTCAACAGCTGGCTTCTGCAAAAATTGTCCTGAACGAATAAATATTTTACATTGTCTACATTTTTATGTACACAGTTATACCAGGGGATTCATGACTAAATCTAATGCTTGGAGTTAATCTAAATTTGAAAGGTCTTGAGAAAATACTGGTTTTGACTGGTGAAGTCCAGAAAATGAAGACAAAGATGGATACTGGAGAATAGGCTATCTCAGCCTCTCAGTGGAATTTTCTAAATTCAACATTTGAGTATAGATGTTGAAATGAAATCCCCAATAGCAGAAATTAAACGTCTTCTAGACATTTGTATTAAATGACAGTTCTCTTTCTCAGCTTTTCCGATATCCTGCAATTTCATGTAACTCCTGCCAGCTTACACAGGATGCTGCACAAAGTCCCACAAACCAGATGGGGCTCCAAATACGCTTCTGTCTTAAATTCATGAGCAACTGATTATCAACTAAAGCCAGCCACAAATTCTACAATGAAAAACATAAAGTTGACCAATTTCATATGTTTCAAGAAAACATTGTGGATTTATACACCTTTTTTCATGTCACCAGCACATTTCTGATTTTCTGATGAGTTCCTGGGGGAAAAGGAACTTCTCCAAACACGAAAAGTCTCATTGTACTAGATGTTCCAAATTTCCTGCTGCAGACTCGGGAATCTGGCCATTGCAAGGCCCACAAGATCCTGCTCTTGCCAGACTTTGCGGCAGTAAGAGGCAAGGAAGCCCAAAGATCTAATTCAAAGCCATGTTGCACGGGAGAGGCTCCGTTGCCATCGTAGTTTCTCTGACTGCCCTAACAAGGGACTGTCGGTGTTCAAGATTTGGAATATGGCAGGCCAGAGAAGCAGGAGGTAGGTCTTGCAAGGAGAGGTTGCGTTAGAGCAGTCTTAGGGCTCCTGAAGCTGGAAGTGGCATTCCTGCCAGTTTCATAGTAGTTACACAAACAAGAACACCACAGTTCGAGTCAACACTGGTACACTGTGTATCATTTCAGAGCAACAACTTGTCCATTTTTTCCCAGCAAGTATTTTCACAATTTTCAATACATAGGAAATCTTCTATTTTAATCAGTTCAACAAATGAAAATCCTATTTTTGGCTATTTTCGCCATATCTGTCAAGCACAAGGACAAAAGAAATGTGATGGAATTTATAACCCAAAGAAATTCCAGTTCTAAAGTAAGCTCTAAATAAAAGAAGTTACATGGATTTCTATCAAGCTTAGATCTGTGCAGACTCCACAATGTCTTTTAAATTTTGCAGCTCAGCTAAGAAAGCTCAAAACACCACCATTCCTCTCTGAGGCACTTGCATGACTCACAGAGGAGACGAGTGGCACGGGCCATCTTTGCATTCCACTGATTTTTGCTGCTCTGATGGCCCTTCGACAGCCTCACTGGGCAGTTCAGATCTGAGCCTAGAACTGGGAATCAAAACCCTGTGCCATTTATCTTCCTGTTTCTCAGCTGAATCAGAATCTAATGTATTGTGTTAAATAAGACAAGAAAATAGATGCATAAAAAAGCATCTGATTAGATGGTTAACAGAGGAATGAGGTAACTGAGAAGGCACAGCATAGAAAATAATAGCTTATAAAATAAGATTTGAAAACAGCGAAGAACAAAGAGGAAATCAGTTCTACAGAACTACAGAAGAGAAGATTTTCATAGTGCTACAAGGGACCCTAACGCTGAATTTTGGTTCACAAGTCAATGATTCATGCATTGCTGGGTATTTTTTTTCCTCCTTTCTCATTTTCCCAGCCTAGTAAGAAGCTTCATTATTAATTTACCTAAGTTTGAATGCTCAACTTAAGCTAACCTTTAGCATGCTTTTCAATGTTTCTGTAACGACGCTGCCATCTCAGTATCACATGCCTGCTATATAAACTGTCACTTACTAAAACTCTTTTTCAGGTAGAAAATAAAACACTACATGTGTTCCAAGGATAACTGTTTAAAGAAAGAGAGAAATTGGTTAGTTACATTCATGTCACCTTGAGACGATGAAATTTTAGAAAGCTAAAAAACCTTGAACAAATAAACAATAATACACCTACAGCAGCCTAAACCCCCACAGTCCTTACTCAGGCGAAATGTATGTTTTGTTAGAAAAAGGATAAGGTTGCAAGACTTGTATTCATAGGAATTACAGTATCAGCTAATTTTACAGCAATTCTATATAGTGGTTGAGGACATTCATTTTTTTAATCCGGGATATGTTGGAGATGGAGACACTTATTGTAGTCAATAAAACTTTTTTGTATTTAAATATTCTTCAACTGTTCATTTGACTAGTAGACTGTGCAGATCTAGTGCTGTGATGGATTTTAGCTTTGCTGATGTTAAACTGCGAAGTATTCAGTGCATTACACACAAATTTCACGAGGTGAAAAAATTTAGTCTGCAGTCCTTGTTCATGGAAGCACATTTTGCGTTGTGAGCCGTGCTGCAGTTTTGAAGATATTTCTGTGCTTTTTGCTTCTTGCAACACTCAAAAGCACAAAGTTACACAGATTTACAGAGTGCATCTCTAGAGACAGCATCTCTTTCTCTATGTATCACAAAGACCTTGATTAAACTTTGAGCACCAGCTTGTAAGGCATTTTGGAACTTATTTCTCCAATAACTTGACAGAAAAAAACCCTTATGAACCCAGATGGTAAGAATGTATAACCTCTGACAATGCAAGCCATTCCATGATGCCAGACAGCCCTAGAAAGCAGACAGCCTGTTTCAGAGAGCAAAAGAAGTGAAGTGAGGAAGAAAAGTTGAATAGTAGGAAAGAAGGAATTCAGGCTTCAGTGATTGGGGAGATTTTTAGATTTAGGTTAACAGCCCCATTGCAGTGATTCCTAAACTTTTCTTTCATAACCCCACTTCTAGGATTACAACCCTATTTTCACTGCAACTTTTGATAGTGTCCATACTTGCAAATCACTGCTCTTGATAGTAATTTTGAAGTTTTTACAAAATTATATGAAGTTATTCCAAAGCATTGGACACAAGAGAAACAAAATACACAACTCCTAACTCTGCACACACTTGCATCACTTGTTTAGTGGAGTTTCCTTGAATTCTAGCAGTGTAAACAAAGGTGGGGACGAGCCTATGCATCTCTTACATAAATAGAAAACATTCTTTGTACCATTACATAAAACTCATTTTGCAAAAGACTTTTTCTAAAGCTTTAATACTATTTTACTTATTTCCTTGCCTGATTAGCTTTTAACCAAATGTAGATGTTTTCCCTGACCTATTTTCAAAGCCAACTAATCCCTAAATCCCCCAGTTATGCAATCTTGAAGGATTAAATGTTTGTCATGAAAGAGTATGGATTTGTTTAGACTGAATAAATTTCAGTAGTTTAAATACAGTTCATTGATTAAATTACATTCATAGAATGCTGGCTCTTTTCACAGGGAGTCTGCCAAAGTAGCTCTATTTAGATGTATACGATATAAGCTTCTGCGTATAGCTAAGCCCACAAAATATTTGCATGTGGTGCACCTTGGAAGAGAATGAGTCTCTTTTTATATAAAACACTTGTTCCATCTCCACGGAAGTATTACAATTATATAATATCTATAGCGCGGTAGCACCTAAATGCCTGCCTGGGCAGAGCAGCATTATACTACGCAAAATGACAGTCTCTGCTCTGTAGCATGCAACCTAAAAGGCAAGACAAACCAGGTAGAGGAGACAAACAAGTGGGTTGGTCTGGGGGTGGTAGCAAAGACGGGGTAACAAATAATAGGATGCACAGGATTTGCAGCCCATGAGGAAGAACAATCACAACATGCCATCTGCCCACCTGTAAGATTAGAGTTCTCTCTATGCAGTACAGCAGAGCAGTTTTGAAGAGACACTTGGAGGAAGACAGAACTTGTCTTCGAGCTTCTCCTATGCTCAGTAAGGTACGATGAGAGAAAGGATAAAGACGCCCAAGGAGAAATGGAAGATTGAGACCAGCAACAAAGGCAGGTGTCAAGGACGTAGTGAGATAACAGGTCACAGACAGAAAGGGCTAAATGGTAGAAAGGTATATTCTCTTGTTTAGGTTTTGCTCACAGAGTCAGAACATTCTTTAAAAGTCACCTTCACGGTAGTTTAAGCTAACTGGTTTTACTTCTCATTTACAATGGACTGGGAACTGCTATTTCCAGTTACACTATCTTAGATGAAAGGGTATAAACTCAACTTGTTGGCATTGAACAGTTCCTTTGTACTTCTTAGAATGCACTGGGATCATTTACAGCAAAATGAAGATGTCTTTATTGGAAGTGAAGACGTCTTTATTGGAAGTGTGAACACCAAGAGAGTGATTTAAAAGAACTGAAAATGTATTTCTTCAGGATTATACATGAACCTCTCTAAATTAGGAAGTCAAGTGTGGTGGTTTTTTTTTTTTTGCTTAGACATAATGATACCTGCTTGGGTTTCTATCCTTCCTTCCAAAACAGTATGTCTCTCTCTCTCAGGACAGGAAACCAAAATACATTAACTGCTTTAATAAACTGCTGTTTTCACCTACTCTAGCAATTGCTATTTTAAACACTTGAAATAGAATGGTCATACACAATACACCTTCAAACCTTTTAAATCTGTAAATTCAGAACATAATCAATGTATCTAGATTTGTGCCCTTCAATTCTGAAGTGAAGAACTTGAGATTTCATTTTCAATTCATTCTAATAAATCACTCCATTAGGTGAGCAGGGACTACGGATTAAATAGTCATGAAATTCAGGTTTAGCAAAAACAGTTATTACAGCATTGCAACATATCTACTGAATATAAAGGTGCAAAAATAGTACTTTCCACGTTCCATGACATTCTCTGTAAATACAATCTTTTACACAATTACATGGTCCCTTCTTTCTGGAAATGTAAGTCATTTTCAGTTTCTAATAGGACAGGAAAAACAGCTCACTGAACTTGAGGCCTCAGTATTGCAAAATTCTGTGCGGATAAGCCTGCTCTTAAAAAGAGCTCACATTATGGGTGGATACCCTGAGCGGCTGCAAAATACGACTGCAACCATTACCCTGTAGCAAGCAACAGATAACCACAGCTTTACCATAGGTACTGACAGCAGCAAATTTGCTGTATTTAAGACAAAATCTGGGGGAAATTCACAGCTGTCACAGCTGTGTGTCTGCATTTGTAGCATCCCAAAACAAAAATACTGATCAAGGATGAAAAATAACTGAGTAAAACTGAAAGCAGAAAAATAAGACTACTCTTGAAAATAACAGAAATGAAGGAAATGAAAATGAAGGGAAACTTAGTTACAGTGAAGCACGGGCAAGGACGTCAAAGGCCTTGAGAAACAAAAGGAACTATGCTAGTACATGTGCCTCATGCTGAGCAGCCTCACCATGCAATCTCTGAACAGCTAATACTCATCAGAATATAGCTTAATCAAAACAAGTTAAAAAAATCGTAAGTGGTGATGAGCAAGGAGATTTAACACAAAATCTATTTCCAGGAAAATTAGTTCACAGAAGTAAATCAAGAATACAAGATTAATAAAAATAGCAGCAAAGGCATTTTTTTGTATTTTATTTTCCTAACTTTTAAAGCAGGTATTTTGAATCCACTGTGTTTTTTTTCCTAAACCAATGCCGTTGCAATACACTGTCAAAGCAGTTTGATTTATTTACTGTTACTCAAGCTGGACTGCACATTAAACAGATTTTACTGTAGGCTTCATATGGAAGAGTTAAAAAGCCTTGCTGGATTATCAGCTGAATTTGCAGAAATCACCCGGAGCTCTCCTCCTGTTGTTCTTACTTCAACAGCTGGCAGGATTTAAGAGCAAGGTTATAGGACTTGTCATTAGAGATCTCTCAATGTAACTCAACGCTGATGCATGACCCTCCATGTACCTGGTGACACACCACAAGGGCAGTGGATATCTAGATCCTCAGTGAGGACAAACCAGACTGAACATCTAGAGAGGGCTCTGGTGCCAGGTTCTTTCTCAAGGAAAGAACCTTCCAGGAAGAACTTCTCAAGCTGGGATCTGGCTAGATAGCATTGCCACTGTGAGAGCAAAACTTCAGAACACATCCATCAGCCTTTGACCAGAAAAGGAAAGACCGCAGGGTTGTAAAGCAAAGAAGTGAGATATAGGCACTGCAAGGAAGGAGAGTGAGATAGGGCTCAAATCAGTGAATCCCCCACGGTTGGCACAACGCTTGACAGGAGTATGTAGCAGGCACAGTTACAGAAGTGAATATGTACACAGCATGTAACATATACACAGTATCTTAAAAACATTAGTAAAAGGGGAAAATTCCTGCTTAAATTGACCACACTGATAGCTATAAAAGACCATAAACACAAGTTTTAAGAATAATGGTCCTGGGTCAAGTCCCACAGTGGCCATGGGTGCAGGCCTAACTCATATATTTTGCATTCTTCAGTGTTTCTGGACAGACTTTGGATTAGTTGATAGTATGTTCAAACTTAATACGCGCATTTCTAACAGCACTTCAAGTACGTTGTTTGATGTATTTGCCTATTCTCTAGCTTTGTAGCATTGGAGCCAATGGAGACGGCTTTGATGTGCGCTTAAAATACTTACTTCTGAACTAAATTCATACACGCCATCCAGGAACAGCAAGCCATTTGTATATTTACTCTCAAACCTCAGCAGAATACTGTACTTTTGCTAGATTTTGGAGAAAGAGCAGTCAAATAGCTTCCAGTTCAGCTCTTGAAGAAAAGCTAACTGAGAAGTAAAAAGACTGCCAATGTCAATGGTTACAACAGGATCTGGGGAAATGACATTGTCAATGGTTACAAAAGGATCCCTGCACACAATGCCTAACCAGTTAGAAGATGCAATTTCTCAAAAAAAAAAGTGCACTAACATCTCTTTGCCATGTTTACAGTCATCAGGTTTCACTTAAATATTCATTTTCACCTTAAATATGTTGAAACCAAGCATTAAACCAAATGTATACGGAAGTTCTGGAAAAAGTTCACTATATAGTGGGGATGACATTTGCCTCAATGCTAATGACCTCCATAAAATATAGGCATATTTTATGATGGTGTGAACTGCTTGCTGTGGCACATATTTCCTGTAGTGTCTCATAAGACTTCGGCCATGCAATATGCAAGGTTTTCCAGATTAAACTCTAGTGCTGCATATATGAAACATCCCTTATTATTTAATTATTGTTTATGAATTAATTTCTATAAGGGAATTACGTTTTGGTGTTACAACACTACCATCAATTTAAAGAGAACTGCCTAGAAAAAGAGCAGAACAGAAAACTTAGATCTTTTGTTCAAGTCTTTGGTTGTTTATTTTAAAGACAGCATCTTAAAACAATTTTTTGCCTAAAGACTGCTTTTCTATTTTAAGTCTTAAACAATCTGTTCCATGAACCACCTGAAAAAAAAGTGTTGAAAAATAGTTGAAAAGCATCCCTTCATTATAATTCCTGGAAAAAAATGTGACAGTCATTATCTATGATGAGACTTTTGTATTTACAAAGAGTTAATTTTAATATCGTGTTGATCTCTCCTTCCCCCTCCAAGCAATACTGAACAATCAGAATTCATTACGTTGCCTGTTATAAATCAAATGCCATTATTTCTTGTTTTTAAAATGAAGACAGCATAAAAAACACACCAGAGTAGAAAATATCACCTGGTAAAACTGAAATGACATTTTACATAAAAAACTCTTTTCTATCATTTATACTTGGATCACACCTGCACTATAGAGTGCTAAATACTGCACCGCGATTTTCATGATCCACTCTCAAAGGCTGACTGACCCGAAGAGATAGTATCAGGGGTTATATTACTCAGCCACACATCCTAATGAGAAACTTTCCCATTCCTGTACCCGCAACCACTGACGGGTTGGCTCACAGACACACCTTTCTATGCATCATCCAGGCAGGTCAAAGGATTGTACAGATGGTCTGAGAATACCAATGTAGAGAAGCCAGGGAATGCTGCAGTGCCTTACGTTTCAACATGGAGATGTTCTGTGTTTTTATGCAACTGCTTCTAAGGAGGTTAAGGAGCTGTAATTAGCATACATCACCTCTCTGTCAGTGGAGCTAATCAGGCTGAAAAATGCCAAGCGTCTCCACTCCTGAGCAGTCCTGCTTCTTGCGATGGAATTTTCAAGCTCTTCCTTGCTAATTGCTTACACTGCTTTCAGACTCGCTGGCACCATGGAAAGCTTCCTTCTGGTGTGGAAATCGGGGGGGAGATTTTCGCCATGGAAGTGACCTTTTCTCTCTTCTAGGAATCTCATTAGAGCCATGGACTGTTCTGAAGACATCTATTGATAATAACAATACAGACCACTTTGAAGCCAGTGTTATACATTCAATTTAATTCTCACTGAATTTCAGGGGTAATTCCTGGCCTCTGTCTATACTGTAAGGTCAACAGCTCTTTGAAAGCGAAGTATTATAGGTGTCACAGCTGGTACCACGCTACCAGCTGCCAGCACAGCTGTAGCTCCAGCTCAAAGCATCCAAATTATGATTACAAATAGCAGAGGTTATGTGATCTGCTGGTGAGTTGTGGTTGTTAGGTGCTCAAATCTACCTGCACCTGATCAGATCAGACCACATGATTGACAGCTTGGGGTCAGGCTAGCAGCCTCAAGCCTTCCTCATTGAGAGCATCTCCCAGAGTCAGACCTAAGTCTGCACCGGAGCACACACCCAACATAAACAATGTGGATGATGGGCAAGTCTGCAGCTGAGAACGGGCTTAATAGTTGCTATTCAGTTATCTTGAATAGGCATTTACTCAAACTTCAGGATCTATATACTATTCACCTAATGCCTGCTCAGGTCTAAACGTGATATTCACACAGCACGGACACAGATGATCTAAGACCCAGCTGTTGTAAGAAACTATCTAACTAGCTGCTCGTTCCCGGTTATGGCTAGTGTCTGTTGGGCTTCTCTCTACCTTGCCTTCCCAGGACCAACAGTAAAATATTTTTCATTGCAGGTCTGGCCTTTTCAGCTTGCTCTCTCAGGTTGTTGGATACTGTCTTCATTTATCAGCTTCAGATAATTTCTCACTGAAGTTATTTTGAAGATTACATGTCTGTGTCACACTATGAAGTAAGAGTGTACTTGTAGCAGAGTGCTTCATGTTATTAAAATTCAAACTCCAAAATAAGTTACTATGTAGGAAATATCATGAGCACAAAATAAATTGTAACAGCGAAGAACTATATAATATTTAGATGACCTTTTATACCCTTCTCATATCATATTATGTTAACATGATTTTATTTTTCTTTGTAGCTATTTTTTCAACCAAATAATTTTTAGAAATCAGGGCTTCATGAGTTCACCTTGAAAAAAACCCCACATATAAACTAAACAATAAATAATTTTGTTGTGTTGATATGTCAGAAGGATGATATATAAGTTGCTACACCAGGAAAACATACTTTTAATGTCAGTCTCTCAATATCAGAAATTACTTTTTTTTACAGTTAACTGTATTGCCAATGTAAATGCAAATCTTAAGAAGATCTACACATTACAAGATCAATAAAAAGGTAGAAAACACAAAAGCTTCTGAATATTTTACTAGAGGACATAGTTTAAAAATGTCAAGGACAAAATTTGTCATGTAGAAGTAGGGCACTGCACTATATCCTCATTCAGTTTTTAAGTTAAAAAACAAAAAAACAAACGAGCAATCTCCCTTCTTTATTGAAAGGTCACTGTAATGCAATAGGACACAGTAGGCAGTTGTGAAATTAAGCCCTCCAGAACCTGGTTGCAGCTTTGGAATGTAACCATTGTTGTGCAATGGAGTTTGTCACCATCATATGAAAAACCCATTGGGAAATAAATCTTTTGTTTACCTGCTCATCATAGATAACCATCGGCTGAATCACATTCTGTAGTATTTTACTAAGGTCTCAAACGATACCTGAACTGCAAAGATGATCTTTTTCTTTTAACAAACAACTCTATTCAAGCAATTTTGGAATAAGCTTCATACATCCTACATACAGAATGTTTTCTTTTTTGTGTGTGTTCCTCTTTAAAGAAAAGGTATGTCAAGAGGTTCACAGCCTATTAAAAGCTTCTCAGTTCTTGCTACCTATTTTTACCTGCTTAAAAAAATACAGTAATGATGCTGAGCTAGATATCCAGCATAATATTAATCATGCTGATGTCTCAAGCAGAGGCTTGACCTCTGCTCAGGAGGAACAAGCAGTAAAAGCAAATTAACCCACATGTAGAGACATCTATATAAGCAGAAGTATGAGCACATTGTTCTAATTACAATCTTCATTCTCTGGAATTTTGGAGAATCTGAGGGCACATCTACATAGGTAGGTGTAAACAGAGCTCCTTCGCCCATTCCCTTGGGTGAACTGATGGAGACTAGTGCTGATTCAGAATTTGTACAGCCACATTTGCATAGCACTGAACTGGCTAGATGGAGAGACAACGCAGGCAGAGGAACTCAATATGTCTGCACATGTCTGTAGACACTCATCCTGAGCTGCAGACTTTCCCCGATATACAGAGGGCAACATAATAAAGATGATAATCAAATTTCTCAATCAGGGAGCTAAAGAGATACTCCAAGTTTATATATAAACTAAAAATATGGCTCCAGATTTAGATTCCTAACTGTGGATTTAGGAAATTAACTTTGTAATGTGCAGTGTTGATGCAGAAAGTTAACTTTCAGTATCTTAAATTTCGCAACTGGCACAGTTGATCTGAAATACACAAGCTAGTTATGCCTTAAAGTAGGAGTTTCTAACTTGCTTAGTGAAAAGCATGTCTCTTCACTCCCATCGTCTTTGGTGACTTGACCCCCTCCCAAGACTAAGGACTCTCATGACTTGGAAGATCTTCTCAATTGCAAACATCTGTTTGCAGTTTCTGGTCTGTAATTAATCTCAGGACAAATTTGTCCACTAATACTTCACAAAAACACCTGCCACCGTAAGTATAAAAGGGTTGCCATAGATTTTAAGTGTGGAAAAAACAAAAAACAGAAGCAGTGAAATATGCGAGACTAATGGCTTTTGAAAAAGAAAATAATTTGGCAGCTGTTTAGAAATGAGCAATTTAACATTCAGTCTCTTTTTCTCAAAAGGTGACAGTGATTAACAGTCCAATGATGCTACTGGATCTTGTATGACTATGCTTGTGAATCAATCTCAGACAAACTGCAGCAAAAAGGGCTATTTTTAAGATTAAAGGCTCACAGGACAACCTTAGTCAGTAAGGTTGGTTCTAGAAGGGCACAGTCACATAAAAAATAGTGCAACAGACAAAGAACAGTTTTTTCTGGCCATCTGTAGCTCATGCTATACAAGTACTACATATAATGGCAAATTTGCTTAGTAATAACTATATTATTCACAACTCATGCGGAATAAGGAATTACATCTTAAGCATCCCATCCATTATGTATGAAAAAGAGTTCCTCAGGTTAGAAGTATCTGATAAAATCAATTTGAAGGGTGGGAAAAAAAAAGCCTCCATTCTGCTGTTGAAAGTAGTGCTGAAACTGAATATATCCACAGAACACAATTTTTTAGTCCAAAATTCCTATCACTTTTCTATTGACAACTCACAGACATATTGGTTCCTATACTGTACCTCAAACACACTTCAAGACCAGGAGAAGAATGCAACAAGATGGACATCCTTACAGCCCATAGTGGTTAAGTGGGTATTAATTCTTTAAGCACTGTGCATGATTTACAGCTTTGCATAATGTGTTCTGTTTGTTCTATCATATGAAAATATTAAAGAAAATCATCTTGGATTCATAACTGGAACAGAAAGTGATTTGAGAACTGAGAGTTTTCATCTGTCATTTTAGGATGCACATGGAACAGCTTTCAGTTCAACAGAGTATTTCTTATGTATTTATGGAAAACAGTTAATACTTTGTAATGAAGTTCACATTCAGTGCTAGACTATCTTGCTCCTGTGTGCTAATCTAGAACTCAGCACATGGTCTCCTGATATGTCCAAAAGAGAAAGACTCCACATCATGCCTTGTCCATACTCTCTGTGTCAGTATGTGTGAATGTGTACAAAGAAACACACGCATATGTGAGGGGAATAATTTGCTATAGCTTAATAGAGGCATTACTTAAACGACGTGTATAGAGATGCCCAAGAGATATCATGCCTTAGGCAGCTCCAATCTTTCTGATGATCCTCAGAGCAGAAAAACCTCCTACACAGAGCTGTCTTTTAAAAGGCACAGTCTTACTCCTAACATAAATTCTCATGTCTATATTCTGCATAACATGTCTGGAGGTGTGGCTGAGGTACAGCTTATTCAGTAGCTATGAAGAGATTGCTAAAGAGCATATACCATGAGTAACTACTGAAACCATTTTAATAACAGTGATTTGGAGGTCACTGTCAAAGAGGTAACACAGAAAAAAATCAAAATCCTGTCCCGCTTTACACTGTTTGATATAACACAATCATTTTTTTATTCTAGGTTTAGGAAAATAACATGGTATCATTTTTAGTATGATTGTTAGTCAGGAAAACTTAAAGAAAAATTACTTTAACCTTGTTTTAGTTAAGTTTACAGAACAATTTTAAGTTTTAAACAGAAGTTTCTCTTCAGTGCAGGTATGTCTGTACTTTTATTCACAAATTCATGTTGAAATAATGTAGAATAGTGCACATCAGGACAATGCATAGGATGCCACTGTTAAGCTTAATTAATCATTCTTATTTCTCTCTTGAGTCATCATAATGAGATTTTTTTATAGGGAAACCACTTCAAGAGAAATTTTTGAAGTTGGTGTTCTAATAGATTAGATAGAGAAAATGCTTTAGCTTATAAAGATCCTGCAACAGCATGTATTATTAAATGTACAGATGAATGTACCATACAGTCTCTATTTCCATCATCTGTAGTTAAAGGAAGAGATACACAGCAAGCTTTTTAACCATACCCAGATATGTGGGATTTTAGTTTTGTAGATGTTTTGAACTTACACTATTAGTATTTTAATTTGATTTATGGTACCTCCTTTAAACAAATGCAGAAGGTTGTATGCTGATAGCATAAGATTTTTTTTCAATTATCATAGTAACATTTTTTTAAAGTAGAAAAAATTATGGAAAATATTAAAGGACCTCGTTATCTATTGTTCAGAGAAGTGGCTTTTAGTTAGAAATGACATTTAGCTGGAACCAAAATTTTAGCATACTGAAGAGTGATATTTGGCCCTGCTAGTGTATTTCAGGATATCATCACATGGTTGCCTCAGCAAGTTCCTTTTGGTTTCAGCCCTCTCTCATTACCCCTTCCCATCTGACTGAAATCAGCTGATCTTTTATAGGCATTCCCAGAGTCAGCCAGCAAACTACTCGCTGTCAGACACCAAGCACCATATTTAGGGTGTGCCTTTTAAATACAGAGGCCAATAGGAATACAGTTGCCTCGTTTTGTCTGCCCCTTAAGAGTTGACTGCCTTCCCATCATAAAACCTTTGCCAACCAAAGAGAAAACGTTCTCAACCTACAGGCTTAGCCTTGTGATTCCACATATGCCTTTGCTGAAAATGCAAATAAATAATAAAAAAAAAGAGATTTTAAAATGTTTAAAGTATATCTTACATAATCTGGCTAAAATGTAATTAACTTTTAACATCCATGCAATCATTCTGTTATTGCAGCTAAAAAATAATTCTCAGAATACAGCTCTTCCAGAATCTCCAAGAAAAATACTCTTTGTTTCACCATTTTCTGATTCATTCGACTTTGGAAGCAAAATAAACACATTGCTGTGTTTAATATTGTTGCACAAGAGAATTCACAAGAATGAAATGTGTTCAAAGTTCCTAGAAAAAAATGTAGCAATGCAGGCTGCCAACTTGTTCAATGTCAAGCTCTAGGCAGTATAGCAGGACTAGCAGTAAATGACTCATAGTGAGTCACGCTTTAGCTATTTTTGCTTTTAAAGTAATGCCAGGCGCTGTGTTAATATTCAACCCAGAGTAAATTTAGCAATGCAAGAAAACAAGTGTTTCCATGGTTGCTCCTTCACAATGTTTATGGTATATACACAGCCATTAGGCACAGGAATTAACCCAAATGAAGAATATGGAAATGTTCCTCTTTCATTTACAACTGAATTTTGCTACATTGGGTTTCATGACTCACTCAGCTACTAGATTTTCCAACTCTAACAAAAATGTATAGCTAGCACACCACCAACCATACTATTAGTGGTCAATAGCCACTACTTTCCTCTAAATTATGGCTTGTGCCATGTACACAACTGAGCTGGAAGCATACTGGCATATCAGTAACTATGCAGTCAAAAGCAAATGTAAATGAATCAAACAATTTATCAAGATAATGAAGTTACATATATTTTTTTCAGGACAAAACAAGACTAATATGAAGGCCTCACTAGTGAAACTAAGTACATCAATCATGGGTAACATGTTCTGGGACACTTCTAAGGAGGAGCTGGCAGGGAAGAAAGCCAAAGAGGAGCACTGAAGGGAGGAAGGAGGTTGTGGCATCATGTGAAAAGGGAAAGCAGCTGCAGAAAAACAAGGAAGGATGGCGATTCAGGCTGGGGAGCAGTTGGGTAAAATGAGAGAAGTGGTAAAGAGAGTACGACAGAGCTGGAAAATATCTGTCCATGACATAGCTGTGATGTGACAAAACCCATATGCAAGCATGATTTCAATGGAGCTATCTGCACAGCCGTGTTTTCTTAGGTGAGCAGGTATTTGTGAAATTGAGGAATATGACCCCAACTATGTAGACATCTGACATGGCATAACAAAACTGCTGGAGAACAGGAAGGGAGAATTTAATCTGGGTTGTAGGGAAAAAAAAAAACAGCAAAAACCCCAAAGCAATGGATGCTGCAGCAAAGGTTAGGTGAATAGCTTACTTTGCCCACACTAATAACGGAGCTGCCAAATGATTACATGTGATTGCTTGTTAAACTTTTTTGTTCACATTTTAATACAGTGATTTATTCATTAGTCTTAAATTGCAGTAATTACTATTTTTACTGTAGAGGCTGATAAAGCAATCAGGAAGCTTTTACATTTTTTCCCCTCAAAGAAAACTCTTTACCTTTCCTGCATGAAGTCTTCTTCCATGCTGCGATAAGCTGGGCTTTTTTTCCCGTTTTCCTATATGATTATAGACTAGCCACTCAGTTTACACTGGAAGTTTATAGATAGATCCTGATGAACAGCCTTCCTGGAGAGACTTCTTATGATTTCATTAAGTCTTGGATTGATCCATAAACTTTCAAATAGGGAGTGAGGGAGAATACTTAAGTCTGGGCCAGATCCAAAGAACTGAAGCAAACTATAGACACTAAAGTCCAAAATGATGAAAAATCCTGTTCAGTGGCCTCCTAACCCTGAAGGCATCTAACTCTGGTAAGCCCCTCCCAGCTTCTCCAGGGATCTGAAGTTCTGACTTCTGTACTTGCCCAGAGCTGCCCCAGCCTGAGTAACAAGGAATACGTCGTTTGTCCTGAGACCTCTTTGGCTCTTGAAAGTAGGCACAGCTCCATCCAAGTGGAATAAGAGAAAGTGGTGATGGAGATGTAGAGAACCCAGTTTCCCATTCCTTGCTAAGTGAGTTAACTACTGGAGTACACAATCACGCACCCTCTTCGCACCCGTCCATTTCCAGCTGCACACGGTGCATATTTTGCTTCAACTGAAGGGCTGAAGAGTGCCCTCTACAGACCAGCCTACAGCCGAGGGCTTGCTTAAAAGCCTATGAGCAACTGTATGATGTCAGATGTAAGGTCCATCCCATCCAGCAGTCTTACTCTGATGATGAATAATAGCAAATCCCTATAGAGGGCACGAGGCAGGGAAAGCCTACAGCAATGTTTTCCTGGTATTCTTGTCCAGCCTCCAGTAATCTGATCAGGGGCACTTGGAGGATCCAGATAGGAGCCAAAACTGACATCTTCCCCGTAAGGGATTTTTCTTATATGCTTATTTGTGAATTTATTTGCATCACTTCCTAGGCAACTGCTGTAGACACAATGCTATGATATAAAACATAAGCACTCTCACCATCACTCCACTAACTGCTTCTCTCCTTCATGAGGTATTTTTGGTGCCTGCTGGAACACCTGTTAACCAACTTGCCTTTAATCCTGAGATCATTCACAGCAAGTCTGGTAACACAACAAATCTACATCCATATTTGAGATGATAAGACACGATAAACCTATCCACACTTGTAAAGTCAGATGCTGTGTCTCAAATGAGAGCTAATAACAGCTGAAAGATGACAACTTAAAGCACTCCTCAGTTGTGACAGAACATCTGAATACTCCAAGCTTGTTTTAAAGTAAGTGCAAATGTCATTGAAGGTGTTTGACTTCTTTGACTTTGTGCTAATGGTGACTGAAAGCAACATATCTTAGGTTACACAGTACACACAACTACCACTTCACCTCCCTGATAACATCAGTAATTGTTTGAGCGCCTGAAAGTCCCAAATCTACAGACTAGAGCCGTGGTCCATTTCCTCTCCAGCTACATAATATAAGTATGTGTGCTCAGTCTCACAGTAAAAGCCCTGATTCATTCCCTTTGCGTTATAGTTGGCACGTTTTTAGTCATCTTATGCAATATTGTGATTGACGTACAGGTGTAAAGCATGCTATGCTGACAGAATAGATTTGTCACTGAACAAAGTTGTTCACGCAGATGTGCCCTAACCCTCCTTGTGGCAGCGAAGGCACTTAACTCTGGACTCTGGCATCCAGTCTGAGGTCCACAAACCTAAAAGATGGGTTTTGCAGTCCTTTAGCGCTTCCTTTAGCTTTCTTCCTCCATTTCAGCTCAACTTATTTAACAGGTTTGGGGTAGTGTGAAGAAGATCTCCAGTACATTTAATGGCATAAAATTCAAGGTGGAAAGAAATCATGCTTCACGGTGAGGTTATTGGTGCCTACAGCTTTTGAGAGAGAAATGAAACAATACAGATATAAAAAATTATGGTAAGCAGCCAATGCACATGAACTTCTCATAAGGAATTAGAGGATGCTTATTAATCTTGCTGCACATTACTAGTTTACATGGTACTGTACATTGCACGTATAAATCAGGGAAATTCCACGGATTTCAGAAGCTACACTGACGCTTATCAAACCAAGATCTAGCTCAACCTGCAGCTCTTCTGAAAGACACACCAAAGAACTCCATGGCAAATAGTTTCAGGAACCATAAAAACACCAAGTGTTTTCCTTTCTCTGAACTGGGGTACTCTGAAGTTACCATGCAGTGTGATATGCACTGATGGATTATTATTTAGTCAGCACTATCTCAGATCTATTTCCCTGTTCTTCCTCAAATGCTTTTTGTGGTGGCACTCAATCCAAATGCATTACTTGGAGTAGAGTTCTACTTGAAGTAGTATTTGCTTTGATCCCTGTGCATACTGCTAGCACAAAGTCCCACATATAAATAATTAAAATGAACATATAGGAAGGATAAAAAAAAAACTACTGTCCCTGCAGGAGTTTGATAAACACTCAAGTAACAGAAAAAATGAGTAAATAAAACAAAGTTCCCTAAGTTTAAATCTCCACTGAACTTTATTTTCCTCCCTCCTCCTCAATATCCTAACTTCAAAATGAGAACATGTCAATTGAAAAATCGTAAGACTGAGATGCTCTCCCTTTCCTCTTTCTTTGCTTTCTTCTCCTTGGACTGTTCTTCACCTGTTTTCCTGTGATCACACTTGAAGTTTAAGCTGTAAGCTCATGGCACAAGAATGGAATTCCTCCATCCTTATCTTTTAAATTTGTCTGAATAGCATGCAAAAGACATAATGGCAAGTAAAATTGTACTGAGCTGGCAGAGGCAGTTCTTGCATTTTCACTGTTCAGATTTTTACAAGCAAAATAGTATGTATTATTACACCATGAAAGAAGTGAATGAAAACTCTTAGTGAAATCGCTCATGTTTTATTACCAGAAAGCAAATTTTCCATCTACAGTATAATCCATCTACTGAAGTTTTCAGAATTTCAGATACAGGCAAGCTTTAGCTTCTATCTCTATGCTTATTACTCATCTGAAATTTATAAAACATTTCTGATGAGTTCAAATATGGCCACCAGACATGAAATTTTATAAGTTTCCATGTTGCACAAATAGATTACCATAGAGTCAAGAAATACAGGAACTGACTGAATTGAACTAAACAGCATTGAGGGAGAACACCTATATAAGCTAGGGTGCAGTACTGGCACAAGAACAAATGAGCAAACACTTGGTCACAGACTTACTTTGCCTGAAAATTTCTCACCATCTGAGCAGGGTTCTAAGGTTTTTCATCACTCTTCCAACAGAAGTAAAGGGGAAAAAATTAATGTATTTTAAGATGGCATTTTATTAGATAATGTGATTGACTGCAACATCAAGGGAACAGAATCACCATCCAGAAGCTCCCTTCCTGACCTATATGTTCTTACAAACCGTAAAAATGCCATGCTGGTAGCCATCAACGTGCTCACTTAAGAGAGAATTATCCCATGACAGTAACAATAAATTACCCAAAGAATTATCCCTAAGTGTATAATAATAATAAAAAATTATTTCTATGCAAGACTCCATTTCCTTTCTAGATTTTATATACTCAGTGCTGATCTGAAAGCTAGGCTGATACAAAAGCAAGAATTATATCTTGCAAAGACTTTTGCAACGGAATAAAACATAGATCTTTTAAAAAAAACATGTATAGATCAGATGAGTGACACAGAAAGAGATAAAAAGAGTTTACCCTCAAGTATTCACTGATTGGAAGGGCAGATATTTATAACAAGAGAGACCTACATCTGATGCTCTTTCTGATTTAGATACCTCCCTCAGCTGAGTGCCTTTACCATAGGGTTAAAGGATCAGTGTCTCTCAGTATTTCCTTCTGCAGTTGTTTCCATTTTTATATATAGTTAAATACACACTGAACAGAGAGAGAGGGAAACTGATTCCAGAGCTACAGGTCAATCACCTAATAGGCCAGTCAAGTTCTGATTTTAAATTGCTGAGACTGAAGCTCAGGTTTCCTATACTCCAGGTTACTCACAATGGAGAAGGGCTGTTTGAGGGGGTGGGTTGATTCCTCTTTCATTTCAACTACGAATTCCACGTCAGAACTCTAAATGCCAAAGCAAGAAACTTCTTATTTGATCAATCACATTAGAAAGGCAATCATTTCATCAAAGAAACCCTCACCAGAACCATTGGCAATTAATGTTTTTCATTAATCTACTAACAGAATTATTGTTAATGCAAGCTTCTGCTATACTATCCTATCAACATAGCTAATTTTTGACCCGGAAAAATTGTCCCAGATTGTAAAAGAAAAGTTCTGACAGTTTCATTCATTCTAGAGTTGGTTCTTTGCAAACTAGCAAGGACACTAGCTTTCCAATAACTCTGTGAAATGGGGGGTTTGTATGTCAGACATAATCATCATCACTTTAACATTCCATTTCATTCCCAGGCCCTGATCTCCTAATCCTTCAAAACTACAAGTGGGCTAGCTCACTCCTGAGCAAGCCAACTAGTTCCTTCCAGAAAATATCCAGACAGGACAGTCCTAAAAGGACAAAACCATGCCAAGTTTCTCTCTCAGGGTAGTCCTTTAACGCCACCCAAAAGTTAGATCTCATTCACACAAATGCCTCTAAACATATTCATGTCACTCCTCAGGGGCTGCAATTTGCTCCCTCAGCATCATGCCATGAAAACTTTACTCTGGCAGACCAAAACACAGTTATATTATTATTTCCAGCTCTTTGAACTGAAAAAATCACAAAAAATAATAATGATGTTTTAGTGCCACAAGAGTGCCACAGGAGAAGCAGGGCAATTGAGTGTTTTGCAGTGCAGAGTGGACATGGCTACGTTGCTCCATAGGGTACTAGCTCGGAGCAGCAGGGATATGAGCCAGTCTACGTTTATTAGTCTCTCCTTGCACACACAAACACAATATATGCATAGGTGAATTTCAGGTGTAGGTATAAGGTTCAGACCCACAAAGATTTTAGGCAGCTAACTCCCAGTGGTCTGATCTGAACCTAAATGACTTGATCTAATACAAGACGACTGTAAAAAAACAAAGAACTAAGCCAAGGTCTCCTAAACTGCAAGCGACCTTCCTAAGTCCTAGATCATCTTTCATTTCTTTACTAGTCAAAGGGCTGTCTATAAGGAATTTTACATAAATGAAAAGCGCATATCCCACACACACCACTGAACTGTCATTACACCAATCCCACTTTCAGTTAGAATTTTCAGCTTTTGTGCTGAAGTTGTTTTCCCATAATTAGTCAGCAAAGGGATTTTAAATCTCTGCACAAGTAACTTCAACTATTTACTCAAGTTTCACCTCTGTTATATGGTGAGGAATAAAATTAACTTGCCTACCTCAGTGTGATGTTGTGAGGATTAATTGGATGAAACTTGCCAAGCATTATGCTACAGTGTCGTGTTGCAGCTTGTTTTCTTATCCTACTAAAAGCAAATCAAAGGCTTTAGTCTTTCCTGGAATCTCCAGATGGACTGTTTTATGAATTTAAAGAGAATTCTTTTCACAGTGTAATTTTTTCTACCTCAAACTGCATCTAAAATAACACTTTTTTTTTACATCATTATCTCTCAGCAAATGCATGGCTTAAAATGCATGTATGTATTTTAATGGTGTCTACTTGAACATTAAACATTGAATTTAAAAATTTCTCCTTTGCAAATATTTGCTTATTGATAATGACTATGAATCTCTCCTAGCAAAATGTTAAGTCACAATACATACTTCCTCCTTTCAAAACCTCTGAGACCTTTTTCTTCAATGGAGAAGGCAAGGATGAGCTTTTTCTTTCTTACCTTCCAAACTACATTATAATGAGTTTTTTCCTATGACAAAAATTTGCCTAAACTACTATTGCATCTCAAAATTATTTGTTTCCTATGAAAAAAAAAATTATCTTTCTTACATTTGCCAAATTCACTCCTTAAATTGTTTGGTATAACCAACAATATTGTCATTCACTCAAATCTTAGCACCTTCTACAAAATGACTACTGAAGCATGCATCTGTTGGGTGTTTGTAGAGACCATAGTTATCAAGGATTCCAAAGTGCATGTTATCAGCTGCTATAAAAGGGCTATGAAACCTGTCATCCTTTGTGCACCAAATGTGAAACTAAATAACCTTCAGCAAATACAGTAGTGGCAGCTAGGGTCACAGGAGCAGAGATTATACCTTCTGATTAGCTCTTTTCACAGAGTATCAGAAACTTAAACTGATACATAGAGATTAAAGACAGCTCTTACTTTCATTTTGTGAAGGCAAAATTCTCATACTCTGTGCCAGAAGATGCCTTTGATATATATATACTGGCATGAAATAAAAAGACTTGGTAATACAACTTTAAATAGAAGGTGGGATTTTAAATTTACAGAAGATACAAAATGCAAAGTTACAATTCCTGCAGTAATCATGACTTAGTTCCTATGGGCTCAGTCCTGCAAGGTTCTGTACTGTGGTTACACTCCAATAAGGAAGTGAAACATTCCAGCAATCTCACTCATTTCAAAGGATCTACTCATGCAATTTAATTTAAGCAACTTGCTTAAGCATTTCACTTAATCAAAAGGAGATCACTAAGCACTTTGCAGGTCCAGGACCCTTATGTGTAAAGAGAGCATCAGCCATGTAGAGTTAAGTTCACAAAAATCCTTCCTTACAAACCACACATGCAATTATTTAGAACTTTCTGATATTACCAGATTTAGTGAGTATCCTTCCAAGTGCTCAATTATTTGGAAAAGATAATGTAGTCATTTTGGGGTACAAGAAATGGTTAAAAAATTTTTAAAATAAGTTAAAATTAATGAACAATTCTTTTCTACTGCTTACATTCTAAGCAGGTTTGAGTAGAAAAATGAAAATGTTTTCCATTAAAAATAAGAAGTGGGAATTTAGGAATGTAAGATAGTTCTGAAAACAGACTTCAGAAAAATCACTTGCTCTTCACATAAAACCTGTCTGACAGTGTTTTGACACATATCATCAGAGGTGGAGATTTTGCATCATTTTGCACAAATTCCAGCTAAAGTAGCTGCATAATAAAGGCTCACAGATTGAGGGAAAATGCCTGCAAACTGTCTGAAAGATGAGCAGAACAGAAACTGCTCTGAGGCACGATATCATCCTTACTGCCACAGAGATGCACCTTCCCAATTTCATTTCTGCACCTTAGCTGTTGCTAAAGTTCAAAGCTAAGAAGGTCTCCTTCCTGCAGAACTGCCTAGAGGAGAGGACAATCTGAAGGTGATACAGCACCTTTCTCCTCCCTGAGTATTAGAGCTACCTACCGCACTGCACGTCACCTGTCAGGTTGCAGAGAACAACCATGCAGCTCCCTTTCATCACTGTGGCAGCAAATTTCAAGAGAGAAAATGTATTAGCTTTCTTAATTTTCTGTTAAAATAAGGTTATATTTAACTGCTTCACACTCTGCACCATACCTAAAAACTTTGTGACAAGGAAGTTTTTCTCCTTCAAATCCTAGTTAATTTCTAAGTAGCAAGATAACGTGAGAATATAACGTTTTCTTGTTCAGCTATTCTAGAATACAAATGTCAAACTCTGCATAAAAAGAGATGTAATTATTAATGGTAACTCATCATGGAAGGCAAATCGTTTCAGCATCTACCCCATCTGCTCCTTTGAGATAGAAAAGGCTAGGACAAAAGAAAACTCCAAGAAAGCCCCTCTGAGAAAACTTGGCTGGAGTTTTGGTATTTTATCTGATTTAGCAATAAAACCAAATCCCAGGGAAGAGGTAAAATTGAATCGTGCTGTATATGTGTGCTTGAAACAGGCCAGGAGTTATGCACAAAGTTGTGCCCAAACCTGCCAAGACTAATATCTGAAAACAAAATATTAACCAGGTAGCTGTTGATGAGTTATTGATAATATGTAACTCACATCAAGTAGTTTTAAAAAGTGTCCCAAAATTTGCAGACACCTTATAATATGCTGTATTATGGGACCTGTATGGTAGGACTCATGCTTTCGAAATCACAGCTCATACAGGAGAAGCTAAAGAAGACACAGATGACTTGACTTAAGCATGGCTGCTGAATATTTAACAGGGTGACCTTAATGTTCTCCTTATAAAAGAAAAATAAACCAACATGTATACGCGGTGTGCTAGAAGGTAAATCACCAATTTATTGAAACTAGTAGATGTCTTCTACAGATTTAATGAATCTTCATTTCAGCTGGTACTGCAACCCAGAAATTCCTGCCTCTGAGCCTGCTCTTTCTCTACAGTAACACTACCTTCTATGTGGCATATGTGACATTTTAGATAATATTGACAGTGCTCAATTACACATTTCAGCATAGTAATTTACTACACAGAGCCCAACAATAAGAGGCTTTTTGCACCAGATGGAGTACAGGTGTCAGTTTATCCTCTCACAAAGATGTTAAGACCAGAGGCCCTGCTCCTATAAGAATGTGGGTATCTGTCATTTTTAAGCTTGTGAATAAATTTGTGATATTCAGTTCTGTAGATCTGTTTAAAGGCTAGCCATGAGTGAGAAAAACACACAAAAGGAGACAGGGAGAATAAGGGCAATGGCAAGAAGATCATGTCACTACAATAAATAGAGAAACTGGACAGTCGTACTGGTTCCAGGTCACTGTATCATGTAGAAGCAAATTTACATATGTGAATATAAACAGACTCCACTGATCTTCAGTCACCCATTATTACTGAAGAATTTCTGGGAGCCTTCTTGGTAAAAGAGCCTTTTGAAGAGGAAAGTAAAGTAGGAAAGTGACTTTATGGTGGATCAACAGATTATTTAGGCAGAAGAGACAACACTGATGCAAGTTTAAGGCAGCAGAATTGTGCTTGCTTTGAAAGATTTAACTTTGAATTTTCCACCTCTTTCCTATCTGCAGACCTGAGGTGGCATTTAGTTATCCATTTTAAAAGAAGATGGGCTGAACCAGACTGTTTATTTGAATACACAATCATTATATTGCATCCAAGACTGTGAAAGCTAACTAACAATTTTCTATTCAACCTTTTAAATTGCATTAAATGCTGCAACAGGAGCAAATGTGATGGATTTACCTCATCAAAAACATCATGAATTCTACAAAACCCACGCTGACCCAGCTGATCAATAGTCCACGTACTGAACACAGCAGTCCATCCAATATCATCATGCATTTCATTCTGGGCACAGTCTGACCTCCATGCACAACTGAAAGTCCAAGTGGCTAATAAGACAAATCTGGATTTCAGGCAGTAGTAGCAGAATAATGTCCTCATACTTTTTTTTTTTTTAAAAAGAATAACTCGTATTGTCCTTATTTAATTTGGGTTTTTTTCAACAGGTCTGCCAGTTAGAACTCAGTCCCATAGCCTGAGCTGAATGTATTACTAGAGCATACACCCCCTCCTCAGGCAATTACAGGGTGGAAAGTAAATCCAAAGTCAGCTATCAAGATTTTATCTTCTCAGTTACAAACACCTGGAAATTAGGAATTACAACATAATGGTGGGGCAGTAATAATTTTATGGTTATGTAGGGAGTGAAAATTACACTGTTTTGTGGTCTGCAACTTGGTATTTTCATTCTTAGAATAGTGCCAAGAGCCTATTAAACTCAGAGATCAGTGCTAATACTCAAATCCAAAATCTTAAAAACCATAAAGATGGGAAACAAATATATAAAGCTCTCAAGCTCTAATCCTAGGGAGTCCTGAGATATCAGATCTAAAATTCACCTTGTCAAGCATGTCCTCACACTTCATAAATCTCTATAGGGAAGTAATCCAAAGTCCAGTGAAGTCAGCGGGAAAATTCTTTCCGCTAGTTTCAGCGGGTTTTGGATAGGGCTCCAAAAAAACAAAACTCAAGAAGAGCTACAGGAGAGCATCCAGAATATCATTTTCCAATGGTATAAATCATTAATCTATGACTCCTGAAGTTCCTGAGATACCAGCTTATGTTGAAATCAAAATGTAGGGTGGGAGGCAATAGGTACAGGGGTCAAGGGACAGCAAGCAGAATAATATGATTTCAAAACATAATCATGATTGGGGAAGAACAGCACAAATAGTGTTAGAGCCCATGAACTTTCCCAGCAACAGTAATCAGAGTGATATTTTAATGGCTGCTATATGAGCAGGGCAATAAAAGCATACAATTTTGTGTTGCATAAATACTAGAACTGTTCACTCTCAAATTTTTCTGGTAATTCAAGCACAAGTAACTTAAAACTTTAACACTTGATAAATCACGTGAATTAAGAAAAACAGATTTTAATAAGTTGCAGTGTTACATGGTGCATGCATAGAAGCTGTAAACCTGAGAACACACACAGTAAGCATTTTTCAACAATATAGTTCTACGATTAAAGCAAAGGTCTTCTTAGAGTTGCAACACATCCTAAGTTGTGAAACAGGAGCAATTTGTTTAAGTGACAAATGAAAACAGCTTACCTAATCCTTTTAGAAGATCCTATCAATTAAGAAAAAAATTAAAAAGTCTTCAAATGAAAAAGCCCACCTTACAACAAAAAGAAGTGAAGCAAGATTTTCATGATATTTGTATTCAAACACGGCAGGAACTGTGGGAGTCTAAATAAAACTACCAAGGTAACTACACTGGCTTTTTTTCTACACAGTTATCAATTTAAGTAAGTTTTTAAATAAGAACACTCACCTCAGTTTGAGCCATAACTGGTAGTTCTATATTTTAGGGCAGTTAGTCACATCTTACCATTTAGCATTCAAAGAATCTGGTTTTTTTTAAATAAGACTTACATTGTTTTCTCATCTCTTTAAGTTGATCCTTAAAATATATATATTTTTCATTCCTTTGCAAATCTGAGTCACTGTTCTTGCTCTCCAGTGCAGTAAATTTTTCTTTTACTAAATATTTTAGATCCGGTATATTTTCTGGTTTTTCTCGTTTTATCTGTAAGCAATAAGAAATAGAATGTCATTTATTATTACACATATTTTAATAAAAAGCAAAAGGCATCAAGCAAAAATTCATAAGCATAATCTCAGTTTCTTTTGACTCCAGTTGGGCTTCCTGCTCTGAAACCATAACCTCAAGGTTATTATTTATTTCAGCAAAAGTAACTATAAAACGTAGTGTTTCAGTGTCATTTAACTCAGTTGCTCTATACAGGGTATTTCTCACACTAACAATATGGAAAACTGAACCTCTGCAGTCAAACTTACTTCCGTGAGTGGTAAAGGTCAACATGTTAACAACAACCAGCATAACAGTGAACATGAATGAAACCAAATATTACTCTGTCCAAAAAAGTGAGATGACTGAAAAACAGAAATAACTTTTTTAAGAGTTTTCAAAACCTCCACTCTCTCACCATTTCTGAATCAGCTTTTCAGAACCTTATAATCTACGTGGATGATTAGTGTGATAACACCAGCAAAAGCTGTACAGATAGCTAATGTAAAAGGAAACCACCTCAATGTATTTGTCCTGTGTGAACAAGAAGCATTATGCCATACAGGCAGGCAAAAACACAGTTTCTTGAAAAGCTTACAGTAATTGTATGTGGAATGATCTGAAGAATGAATGACTGGAAATAAAAGGGAAGTCACCACATAGGCAATATTAAGCTACTCCGAGAATGCAAAAAGCACTTCGGGTACCCCCAATAAACAATAATTAGAGTTTTTCCTTCTGTTTCGCAAGCCAGCATGAAATTCTAGGGAACTGTACCTTTGACAGGTCTTCATCAGAACTAGCTTACAGGTGGTGGGCTGGGGACAGTGCTATGCAATGATGATCAGCAACAGCACAAACTCTCAAAGAAGGTGGACATCTGTCAAATCCTTAATGTGAAGGTTATTTCTAATCTAGCCTATCCCAAACATATGGCAAAATATACCAATCTGAAAAAAGGAAGGAAAGCACCATTTCTGCTGAGCCACTCTTTCCCTACCGCACCCATCAAATTCTGCCCCTCACCAGACCATCATACTATTCGTTGTGAAAGACAGGAAAAGAGCCTACTGAAGTCCACTTCATCAAATTGTTTACAGCTTCCAGAGTTTACAAAGAGGTTGGAAATCCTACAGAACGTATTTTATTTCAGGAGCCAAAGAAATAACAAATGTTCATGTAAAAATGGACTTTGCAGATATATTAAATGCCACATAGCCAAGAAAACTTTACTTTCCTTTTAATCAAAGCAAAGCAATCCATAGAATGATTATTTCTTCCAAGAGTAAAGCCAGTTTGGCACATTTACGTTAGGCAGATGCAAGTTGTGGCAAGAAGAAAAATAAGAAAAAACCATGCACTGGCAGGTGATAGCATGCAGTTTTCAGTTTTACCTGAAGATAAAAGATCACCTACTACAACATCCAACTGCGAATGGGAAAGACTCAGGAATACCAAAGGAGTACCAAAGGAGCACAGCAACTTCGAAAGGCCAACAGCAGGTCATCGCAGATGCTCAGACTGCTGCATAAAGCCAAACAGTAACATACAGTTCTCATCCTATAAAATTTGCCAAAAGGAGCAAAGGAAAACAGAACATCCTGTGCCCAGGGCAATGGGGGCAATCATATGCCCTCAATTTGCCTGTGTCAGCATCACAGCAAACTGCTGCAAAAGACGACCCATCACAACCAAAATCAACATTGTTCAGTACTCAGCTGGAGAAGAAACTCGGCCATCAGGTGTATGCAACCACAAGAAAGCAGTTACTAAATCAAAATACATTTAAAATCCAACACATTATAAAATAATGATTTGATTTGGACATGTAGTGCAAACATACTCCTTTCTGCAACAACTCCTTTCTGCCAGCAGGAGCAGGGAGGTAATCGTGCCCCTGTACTCGGCACTGGTGAGGCCGCACCACAAATCCTGTGTTCAGTTTTGGGCCCCTCACTACAAGAAGGACATGGAGGTGCTGGAGCGGGCAACGAAGGGCAACGAAGCTGGTGAAGGGCCTGGAGCACAAGTCTTATGAGGAGCGGCTGAGGGAACTGGGGTTGTTTAGTCTGGAGAAGAGGAGGCTGAGGGGAGACCTCATCGCGCTCTACAACTACCTGAAAGGAGGTTGTAGAGAGGTGGGTGTTGGTCTCTTCTCCCAAGTAACAAGTGATAGGACGAGAGGAAATGGCCTCAAGTTGCGCCAGGGGAGGTTTAGACTGGACATTAGGAGAAATTTCTTTACTAAAAGAGTGGTCAGGCCTTGGAACAGGCTGCCCAGGGAAGTGGTTGAGTCACCATCCCTGGAAGTATTTAAAAGACGTGTAGATGAGGCGCTTAGGGACATGGTGTAGTGGGCATGGTGTGTTGGGTTGACGGTTGGACTTGATGATCTTAGAGGTCTTTTCCAACCTTAATGATTCTATGATTCTATGATTCTATGAACTCCATCAGGTTGTTTTTACAGACATTCTCTCTTTAACGTAAAAATAATGCATAAACACAGGACCACACTCACAAGCATAGCCCAAATAACAACCCATCACTAAGGCCTGTCCTCATCACGAATGAGAGCACTATGGCCAAATACCATATAGAAGATCCAGCTCTGTATACTAAAAAAAACCCCAAGTGCTTCAAAGTTGCTAATACTCACACAAAGAGTAAAAGAAATTATGTGGACATTCATTACAGATATCTATCTGTAGCAAAGACAATGTCAATAATCTTTTCCTCTCCACAGGGACTATGTTACACATTGATGTAGTTACATCAGGCTCTTTTTATCTTTTTCTTGACTCATGGAAGATTTGAGTACAGAAATTCACCAACATAGCGTCTTCAATCATACCCTCAGAGTGAGAGGTGAAGAGAAGGGCACAGACAATGTTAGTTCGAACAGTGGTTGTCTCAACTCCAATTTCCAGAATTAAAGAACTTTACACATGTGAGCAGAAAAAGAGCAGGAACTGTAACTCATAATGTTAGCAAAAAGGACAGATTTCTGAGAAGCTGCATTATATGCACACGAATAAGTTTTGCCCCTGCCACTGTGGAGCTACAAAAATTTGCATATAGACATCTGTACTAACCTCAAGAGAATAATTATCCAAAAGCCTCCCTTGGCTACTTAACTATAATCCCATGGCTTGCTGCCATATGTCTAACAAAGTAAGAGCTAGCATGGTATTTGCTAAAGGCAACATGAACAATTCCACCAGTTATCAAGGAAAAAAAAGTCTTTCACACCAGCTATTTTCCCAATAGCAATACATCACGTTGTGAGGAGAGTCCAGCAATGCAGCACATATGACATAGGCTCAGACAACCATCTAATATAGAAACCTAAAGAGTCAGATGACAGAGATGCTCAAAGAATGCTCTTTCTTGTAGTTTAACTTCTTTCACATTTACAATTTAAATTCAGTTTCTGTTCACCTCCAGACAATTGCTTTCATTAAAATGATTAGTAGAGACATCATCCCTGACCACACTCAATACTGAACCATCATGTATGCTATTACTGAAATGCCAGGTAGACCTTCTGGAAGGTCAACACGTCACAGATGAATAATAAGGCATGTCCACCCACTATAATAACAAGTAAATACGTTTGCTGTGCACAAGCAATTTTTCTTCGGTGCTGCATATCCTATTCCATGAAGAGGGTTGAGAATGGTCTAAACAAATGAAAGAAAATGTGACATCAGTCCTAGTTCCTCACAGTGGGACAGAATTGCAACATCTTATACACTGCATCAGCACAACACCCTTATAGGTACATTGGAACAGGCTGCCCAGGGAAGTGGTGGAGTCACCATCCCTGGAGGTATTTAAAAGACGTGTAGATGAGGCCCTTAGGGACATGGTGTAGTGGGCATGGTGGTGTTGGGTTGACGGTTGGACACGATGATCTTAGAGGTCTTTTCCAACCTGTATGATTCTATGATTCTATGATTCTATGATTACAGTTTTTTTTAGTTCTCACCACCCACTCCTACTCTACAGATTTATGACGGATGTAGTGATGATCAGATCAGCATAACAAAATGTATAGGACAATACAAACATAGGACATGGCTAAGGGACAGGGCAAAATTATCAACATTCAGGCAATAAGTTGGGGTCATACTTCTTTTTGGTCTCAGCAGCATGTCAGACAGATGCTTACTGGCAAACCTGAAGCCATCGGCATGTTCAATTTGTCAGTAAAAGTTACTTCACATGGGAACCATGAAAGACATGTTAAGCAAACAACTGTTCGTTTAGTAGCACTGTCAGCCAACACCAGCATGCTAAGTAACACCTTGCAGTCATTAGTCAATCCATTGAGAGTTACATTGATTTTGAAATGGGGTGGAGGCATACACACCCTACAAAGCATCCTAGAAATGACATATAACTATGAACTGGGAGTGTTCAGGACATATGGTGAAAAGAAGTATCAGTCACAACAGCTTGTTTACAGCAATAGAAAAAGCAAAAGCATCTGCTGTGACAGTCCCATAGCAGCAAAGAACCACATGGGTATTTACATGGGAGCTCAGCAATAAGAGGGAGAACAGACATGTTATATATGATAATTAATGATACTCCATACTTGATCTATCAGCAGTGCTGATAGGAAAACACATTTAGAAACACTAAAAAAAAAAAAATTGTTTAGAAAAACATAGCTGCGGTTTACCTACCAAAAGATACATTTGCTCATGGCAACATACCACACCACCTGGTCACAGCTGATATGTGCAAAGAGGCTACTCCGACTGATGGGCAATGCTTATGAAATGAGCCAGTTCATGGCAGGTCTTTGACTTCTGCCAATATCTATCTGTAAGGATCAGCCTTCCTTTTGTAGATTCTTTCACTGGTAGTGTGTATAATCCATACATAAACTGTTAGACTATGCCTCCAAAAATCAGGCTTTTTGAAAGGCCAGATTGCACAGCCTAAGATAACTGTAAACTCAGGGTATTCTAAGGGGCAGTCTGGGGAATTTTTATTTCATCAGTTACCAAAACCACCAAATGGGAAATAAATTATTCTGTTCCAGACCAATCCCAGAACCAGTGAGGTCAAAGGTACCACAGACTAAAATTGGACCAGCTTAGAATCATAGAATCATAGAATGATAGAATCATTTAGGTTGGAAAAGACTTCTAAGATCATCAAGTCCAACCGTTAACCTAGCACTGCCAAGTCCACCACTAAACCATGTCCCTAAGCACCACATCTACACGTCTTTTAAACACCTCCAGGGATGATGACTCAACCACTTCCCTGGGCAGCCTGTTCCAAGGCTTGACAACCCTTTCAGCGAAGAAATTTTTCCTACTATCCAATCTAAACCTCCCCTGGCGTAACTTGAGGCCATTTGCTCTCGTCCTATCGCTTGTTACTTGGGAGAAGAGACCAACACGCACCTCGCTACAACCTCCTTTCAGGCAGTTGTAGAGCACGATGAGGTCTCCCCTCAGCCTTCTTTCCTCCAGACTAAACAGTCCCAGTTCCCTCAGCCGCTCCTCATAAGACTTGTGCTCCAGGCCCTTCACCAGCTTCGTTGCCCTTCTCTGGACACGCTCCAGCACCTCCATGTCCTTCTTGTAGTGAGGGGCCCAAAACTGAACACAGGATTCGAGGTGCGGCCTCACCAGTGCCGAGTACAGGGGCACGATCACCTCCCTGCTCCTGCTGGCCACACTAGTTCTGATATAGGCCAGGATGCCGTTGGCCTTCTTGGCCACCTGGGCACACTGCCGGCTCATGTTCAGCCGGCTGTCAACCAGCACCCCCAGGTCCTTTTCCTCTGGGCAGCTTTCCAGCCACTCTTCCCCAAGCCTGTAGCGTTGCATGGGGTTGTTGTGGCCGAAGTGCAGGACCCGGCACTTGGCCTTGTTGAACCTCATACAGTTGGCCTCAGCCCATTGATCCAGCCTGTCCAGGTCCCTCTGCAGAGCCTTCCTACCCTCCAACAGATCAACACTCCCGCCCAGCTTGGTGTCGTCTGCAAACTTACTGAGGGAGCACTCGATCCCCTCATCCAGATCGTTGATAAAGATATTGAACAGGACCGGCCCCAGTACTGAGCCCTGGGGAACACCGCTCGTGACCGGCCGCCAACTGGATTTAACTCTGTTCACCACAACTCTCTGGGCTCAACCATCCAGCCAGTTTTTTACCCAGCAAAGAGTACGCCTATCCAAGCCATGAGCAGCCAGTTTCTCCAGGAGAATGCTGTGGGAAACAGTATCAAAGGCTTTACTAAAGGTAGACAACATCCACAGCCTCTCCCTCGTCCACTAAGCGGGTCACCTTGTCATAGAAGGAGTTCAGGTTAGTCAAGCAGGACCTGCCTTTCATAAACCCATGCTGACTGGGCCTGATCGCCTGATTGTCCTGTACGTGCCGCATGATGGCACTCAAGATGATCTGCTCCATAATCTTCACCAGCACCAAGGTCAGACTGACAGGCCTGTAGTTCCCCGGGTCCTCCTTCCAGTCCTTCTTGTAGATGGGCATCACATTTGCTAACCTCCAGTCAACTGGGACCTCCCCGATTAGCCAGGACTGCTGATAAATGATGAAAAGTGGCTTGGTGAGCACTTCTGCCAGCTCTCTCAGAACCCTTGGGCAGATCCCATCTGGCCCCATAGACTTGTGTGTGTCTAAGTGGTGTAGCAGGTCGCTAACCATTTCCCCTTGGATTATGGGGGCTTCATTCTGCTCCCCGTCCCTGTCTTCCAGCTCAGGGGCTGGATACCCAGAGAACAACTGGTCTTACTATTAAAGACTGAGGCAAAGAAGGCATTAAGTACCTCGGCCTTCTCCTCATCCTTTGTCACTATGTTCCCCCCCACATCCAATAAAGGATGGAGATTCTCCTTTTGTTGCTAATGTATTTACAGAAACATTTTTATTGTCTTTTATGGCAGTAGCCAGATTAAGTTCTAGTTGGGTTTCGGCCCTTCTAATTTTCTCCTTACATAACCTCGCTACATCCTTGTAGTCCTCCTGAGTTGCCTGCCCCTTCTTCCAGAGGTCATAAACTCTCCTTTTTTTCTGGAGTTATAGCCAAAGCATTCTGTTCAGCCAGGCCATCTTCCTTCCCCGCCGGCTCGTCTTTCGGCACATGGGGATGGCCTGCTTGCGGTATTAGTCTACATACAGTAAAGGATCGGTGTCTAAAAAGGCACTAATTAGCATAACTCTGCATGCAGCATTGCAGCGTTTAGTAATTTGTCCTTCCCAGTATTATGTCCCAAAACACTTTACAAACATTAAACAATTTAGCCTCAAACGCCCATTGTGACATGTGTACCATCAACTGTATTTTACAAATGGGGAGACTGTGGCATGAAGAGATGAATAACTTGGCCTAAGGTTGCACAAGGAGACTGTGGTAGAACCAAGAATAAATAAATCCCAGTTCTGTGCTTTGAGCACAAAGCCATCCTTTTACCTTCTCCTTTAACTGAGGGAAAGTTCAAATTAACATGTGCATTGGCTTCACTCTCTACAAAGAGGCCTGAAACAGCTTGTGGCTGCTTGGCAAACTTTGTGATAAAAGAGCGGCATTCTGCATACCACAAAAATGCTCCACTGGACTTTGCATTGCAGTGGTTCAGCATGTGACACGCCACAGTTATTTTTTAGCCTTTTCTTTCTTTTCTCTCTAGCACAGAAGTCCTTTCGCTGCACGTTCTTAATCCTGTCACTGTTCATAGGTACCCTTTCTGAGGACTATCTTTTATGGCCCTTGGTTTTTGAGAGTTTGCCAGTGCCATCCATTTTATTTCTCAGAAATTTCTTGCCGCACCTGAACCATGTTGAGGGTTCCTCAAACCAGTGACACAATCTGCAAAAGGACTATCTTTGCAAAGAATTCAGAATTCCCACCTTAATCTTTCAAGCCACATATTATTTGTTCCCTGTAATTTAATCCCTACAATATATGGACTTTTAAAGTTTAATTTATGGATATTATTGACACTTGGTATTTGTGAGGCAAAGAAACATTTCTGCTTGCTAATGACCTTTTTGATGACCAAGTCAGCTGACATGGCAGAATTTCTTCATTTTCCAGATTCTTTGTTGTTTCATTTATGAAAGGGAGGGTGATTAGTCACTCAGTGCTAAGAAGCTCAGAGGTATGTAGTTACCTAGATATTTATATCCTTTTGGGAAAACCCGGAAAAGATACACTGATGTCTCCAGCTAACTCTAAACTCCTAGTAATTTAGATTGTATTTACACTATAGCCATGTGCCTGTGCATATGCTTATGGAACACTGATAGCAGCTGCATCTTTTGAAGAAAAACTTACTATCTTACAGCTCTGTTGGGACAGAATTTCTTATCTCTCTGAATTTGATATTGTAAAGGAACTCAGTCATTCAGACAACTTCAGGTACTTCAGAACGTGGGGTGACTAGCCTAAGACATCCTACAAAGACCCAGTTTTCAGAACCTGGGTATCTCACACTTTCTGAATTGACATCACCTTAAAATATCTGACCCAGACACGGACATATCTAAAACTACTTATTTCAGAGAACAAATGCCAAGAATCAGGTGGCTATAGCAATAACTATAGATATTGTCAAAACAGCTTCTCTGAGCATCTCCATCAGATAAAAATAACTATTCTTCCTTTATTTACATCTGCTACGCAACAAAATCAACCAAAAACGCATATCACATTTCTTTCTTGTTTAACGATTCCTACGTCCTATTATTTCATCCTTACCTCACTAAATAATTTATTATTACAAATATGCAGCCTTTCAACACACACATTTATTTTACCTCAGGGTAAGCTAAAGTTTGCTGTGATTATTTATTATAACCAATTTTTTTCACTGAGAGGGAAAATAACATGGGAGCTAAGTAAATTTGTGGGTTGAGTCACCCATACACTTCGTGAATCATGTGAGAACCAACTCTAAGTGAGTCACCACTGTAACTGAATCAGGCTGCAAAATTTCAGCTCAACCTAAACAGTCATTTATTATTCTTCAATGGCTGGATTCAAACCCTTAGCGAATATCAGATCATTTGTTGATGCACAAATAAAACACAGCTCTTGGAAACATCTGCAAGGGCAGTCAAAAAGGATATCATCATTCAGCAGCAGGAGCTGCACTAGTTTGAACACAGCTCTGCTGCAGTCAGAATTGCCTAAGGGCTCACATCTGATTCAGGAGATTCAACACCTCTATACATCATGGCTGCAGGGCTGGGACTCCAGTTGAGCAACACCTTTGCAGACAATTGTGAAATTCCAAGAGAGGCATATTTATGAGGGCTGACCCATACTTATGACACATACTGCCTATTAAACCCAGCCAGCACAACAGAAAATGACGGTCAGCACATTTCAAATATCCCAAAACTCTGCCAGAGTAACAGTTTGAAGGTGAGGTAGGGTTGCCATGGTTCAAAAGCAGCATGTCAATACAGTGGTTGTAGCTAAGGTGTCCCCCACAATGAAATTGTTAGTACCTTCCACAGTTTCCTTTCCCTACTTCGAAAGCAGCTGAAGATATTTAACCTTTATAAAGAAAGTAAGCACAGAGGGGAACACACTGCTTCCATGTATACTGGGATATATCCAAAACCAACTCCTCACAAGTTGTGGCATGTTAGATTCATTTTGGTAAGGCTAGAAATGGACTTTGGCCCACCCTGTTTGCTGTCTTTCTCCTGTTTAGAAAGGAACCATATAGAGAGAGTGGGATTAAAGTAAACGAGCACCAGGTGAAGAAACAAAATTGCCTGGGCGCAAATGCGAAGTTTATAGCCTGAACAGCATTTCTTGGGGTTCCCATCTGTTAGACATTTCAACTCACGTAAAATGCTTTACTCTGCACATGTTTTAACAGAAAAAAATGCTCTTTGTATTTTTCCCAGTTACCCACTATGGTAGAGACAAGACTGTGAACATCTTTTTCTTTCTCTCCAACACCTCTTGTGCACTGCTTTGCACAGTGCAAAGGGGTAAAAAGAAGCAATGAAAGGGGATCTTATTTAAATACCAGTATTGAAACTACTTGCTACCAATAGTGTAAAACTGTCTTATAAAGACAGCAATAAATGTGAGTGTTAAAGGTGAGGTTTTCCCAACGTACCAAAGTGAAGAAAGTTAATGGATATTTCGCACCTCAATCCCTTCAGCATTTCTGAAAGCCCAACTTGCCAGTGGTTTGCCGTGAGGGTTGAACTGAATTTTCTTAATGATTTCAACCAAACAGAAGTCTGTCTTCATCTTGTTTCTTCGCAGTTTTTCAATATATGAAGTATGAATATGACAAAGCAAAAAATTCTACAGTATTTAGGAGACATTTATGAAAACACCTAAAAAATATGGTTCACAACACAGTGGAGGAGCAAGTACATAAATTTACTAATTCCTTCTTCTCTATGTAAAGTTCTGCCACAAACATAGTTTATATGCAAGCTAATTTTGGTGCACGAGAGATACACAGCATCTTGTTCTAAGCAGTTTTGCCTGAACACAGATTAAGGCCTATAACAGCAAAAATAACTATCCTTATAAATGCTTTGTTTTAACAGCATGTTAGAAACTCTGAGGCAGATGGTGCATCTGTTTTAGCAAGGTTGATTCAGCAAATGCATCAGGCTGTTGAACCAGTTTACCAAGCTGCTGATTAATTCACATATTTAGAAAAACATTAACATGGATATTAGAGCATTTTTTTTTTCTTTAATATCCCACTCAAACTGATGGGAATTTAGACATTGATTTCAGTGGGAGCAGAAGAAGGCCCTAAGGTGATTTCAGATTAACAACCTGTTTACTCTTGTACAGCTCTGCTTGGTTGACTGAGATGACTAAAACCCGTGTTTTCCATAGTGTGGAAATAAAGGGCTAAATCCTAAAACAAGTACAATTCAGTGTTATCTTCACCAGCTCCTACAAAACATGTTGATTTATGCCAGCTGTGAAGCTGATCCCTGTTTAAATACAAAATGTGACTTATCCTTTGGAGAACTGCATACAGCATGTATTGTTAAAATCAGCTGATTTTCCAGAGAGATATTTTCCATATTCCTTGGGTATACCTCCAGTGAAAATCAAGCGGACTTTTTCAATTTTTACTCCTCTCAATTTTTTTTTCATTCACCTGATGAAATTCTTGTCCACAAAAAGTTCTTTAGCACTGACAGCATTTCTTCTTCATACTCTCCAAAACAGCAATGATGTGAGTCATGTTGTCATTTTTCATTAAGACTAAATGTAACCTTTAAACTTTTGGGAAACAGCAATAAGATTTCTAAGTACAAACTCATGCTTTGTTTAAATTTACATTAGTTGAAAAACATATATCCTGGCTGACACTTACAGCCTAGACTCACCGAATTAATATATGGACAAAGACGGCAATACTTCCATCAGGGTCAGCTCCACCTTTAACCCAGATCACTGCATTCAGTGATGGTGCAGAGCTGCACTAACCAGAAAAAAAAAAAAAAGAGTGCAACTGCAGTATGCCCCCCGAATTTCCTTATAAACAGGGAGGACCTACCTTACTTGCACTGCAGTGGGTGCAAAACACCTCACCTGCATGACAGTCCCAGTCTGTGCCCTGTGGCAGAACTGCCTTTTACTTTGCACTTTACTGCAAATGCCTCAGAGGCAAGTGTCTCCTTTGAGCCTTTCCACGTATCACATTCTTTAATCATTATTAGTGATGTTTTCTTATCCAGCTTCCTATTGGGACAGCCCTCAATAGAGTTATTAGCCACTAAATCCCTGGTCTTACTTCCATTCTTATCCTCCCTGATTTACCAGTTCTGGCTGACAGCTTGCACCTCTTCCCTCGTCTTGGCAAACACTCTGTGCTTTCCTAGTACATGCACAAGTGATTCTTTCCTGTCAGGTTGCATAGGACACTCTGGAATGCTAACATACCCCTTTTGCTATACAGGTGTCCCAGGATATCTCAGTTCCCTAGTTTTTATAGGCTCCCTGAAGGGAGTATATCATCTGACAGAGAAGGATATTTTCAACTGCAATTATTTTCCTCCTCTTTGCTTATAGGTCCCATCTTTGTTATTAACACAAATAACAGCAAAGCCTCAGAAACAGAACTGTATCAGAAAATTAGCAAACTACCTTTGCTCCTAGTATGCTAAATTAAGCTGCTTGTATGTTCCTCTATAGTCACCAATTTTTGGAAAGACAACACGTGCCGTTTAACAGCCTGGATTAATCTTGCCTACATTACCACCCTACACATCCTTCCCACCAACCTTCCAAAATCCTCGAAGTCTATGCACACCTTTCCTGTTATCTATCAGAGCATCAAGAAGCTGGTTCTTGCCAGTAGATATCTGATGATGCCAGTCCCTGCCACTCTACCTGTCTGATTTTCAAAACAAATGCTTTCACGCTTTCTCTCTCCTGGTCCTCCTGTTGTGGGAAAGATCCTCATAAACATTTGGGAATGTATCTTTAAATACTTCTTCAAAATCCTTGTTTAAAACCATCTTCCTTTATCATGATGCCCACAAACCCCTTCACAACTGTCCGACTGTTTCTGTGCTATAACAGCTGTGTGTCCTGCACGACTTGACCCCAACTTCCTGATTCCAGAGCATCTCTTTTTATACAGAGCCTCGCAAAACTGGGTCCTGAGACTTTTGACAAAATCTAAACAGTTTTTTTATCATAGGTCATTACACGGACTTCCACATCTTAGCTCAAAACCAACTTGCTTCGTACTCTCCACATTAAAGGAAACCTGAAAAATTGTGAACGATATAATAAGCTGTAATTAAACACAATGTTAGCGACAGTAATATCTAACTGTAAGGTGGATACTGGATGCAATGACTGTAGAATAGAAAGCACGTAAGAGTTTTTAAAAATTCAGATACATTTGTTTGGCAACTCTCTTGCAATTTATATGCCTTTTTTAAAATCTAAATGTAAATTATCAATCCAGGTTTAAAATTATGACTAAAAATGAAATCATATTCCAACTCTCCAGCCAAGTATAGATTCCTCCATTTTACATAAGCCTTTGATTTTTACATGTTGTTAGAACTAATTAAAACCCAACTTTAATTTAAAACAGTTTTTAAATAGTTCATAGTTAAAATAACAATTTCTGTAAATGAGACTGGTGTGTGACAGTAGTATTAACTTACTCATGTCTGCAAAATGTGACAGCAAGGAGAGAAGAAACAGGGTAAAAATAAGAGTTCACAACTGCAGCTCTAATGCTGAAGGAGACAGTTCTACCTGAGAGTTTGTCTGCATGGCAATAGGAAAAAAAGGAGCATGAAACAGAAGAATTCCTACATGGGGGTACTCCTCACATATACTGACGTAATACTGTTTGTAAAAGCGAAATAAATTAAAAAGCCTAGCCTCAAATTTAGATACACTTTTCTTAATATTGCCTCGGCTGACAAGAAAAGGTTATGGAGTAGAAATCTTGTCTCAATAAGAACTTACTCACACAGGACGTCAAACTAGTATGAGTTTGGCTGTAATACTGAAAAAAATCAGTACTTTTTTGACTATCAAAAACATTCCCATTATGCTGGCTGACAATCCCAGAAACGTGATGTTGTCCATGACTAGAAACTGCCACTTACCGTAAGATTTAAAAGCATATAAAAGAAGTCATTGTCTTCTAAACTTATCACTCTATTTCCTTTCTGTTATTTTCAAACTCAATAGATAAATTTTTTCTTCTTCCTCAGTTTCTGCAACGCTATCAAATTTGTCTCCCCAAATTCTTTCAGGCTGCTAGCATAAACCCTATACCAGCCAACTCTCTTGATCACATCTCCCCTGCCATTCGAATTTCTCCCTACATCTTCCTGAATTTAGAGTCCTAGCTCCCATATTTAGTATTGGTTTTGAACTCGTCTTTCTTCTTTCTCATATTACTTTGCTTTCCCTTTTTTAGCTTCTTTTGAAGCTCATCTCATCACCATTCATCACAATTTTTCAGTACTGCACTTTCCTTCTTATAACTCTATTGAACTCGCTTTTCCTTCATTTCTCTGACTCATTCACTATATATCACATGCTAAACTGATTCCTCTCTTATTACTAGCCCTAATTATGGGATGCTTCCATTATTGCTTTTACATATTACATTCTCACCAAACACCAGCTCCTGAGTCACTGGCAAAGGATTTAGGGAGCAGACGGAGTGAGTGACTGCCTCCCCTCCATGCATGGGTCATCAGTCTCACAGGAACAGTAGGTGTCGCTGACCTCTTCGGGGGGTATTGCAGTACGTGCTCTCCCAAGTGCACCCACTGGTACCTGGGAACATTTTCTCCTGAGAGTGCTACTGCTGCACACTTTCCTCAACTGTCAGTGACCTCCTTAAGTCACCTCACTACAAAGTGAAAATACACCATCCAAAGTGGAACAGCATAAGTCACCACAGGTAACTAAACCTTATAATTGCATTTCACGCTTCAAGAGGGATCTTCTCTATGAGTACACATCACAGCAAATTATTTAAATTTGACTTGACACTACTCTGTAGTTATTCACAATCCGATGACATTTCAGCTACTTCTCAGCTGATCACTTGCTATTTTGGCCAGTTCCTGTAGATTAACTATTATTAATCTCCATCACGATTGCTCCCCTTTGTTTCTGTCTTCTGCCATGCAATATACAGTCACATGATAATATTCCTTGCTTCATGAGTTCCTCTTCTCCACCAACCTCACCAGCACATTCTCTTGTCCAAGGGACTTTAGTTTGGACAGCAGACACAGCTCATCTCTACAAAATATAAGGCAGTTGATATCTGCCATTGTTTCTCAAGTTCTTGACAAACTCCTGTGACGAGCAATGAGGAATCTCATCTTGTTACATAAAATACTACATGCAAAAGAACACAAGAACAGGACAAACAACTCCCTGAGGAAGTTATGGATTACAATCAGTAAACAGATGGATCATTAACTGGTCAACCGTTTCATTGTTCACATGACAGAGAATGAGACATGCCTACTATAAAGCTAGGTAACAAAACTGAAAAAAAAGAACACCCAACTCACTGGCAGAAAAAAAAAACTCTTTTGCAGAGTCACTAACCCAAAATGGAATAACTAAAACTCCTACTTCAGAAGCTACCACTTTGAAGTGGAACTGCAGACTTCTATTTGCATATTAGGAACGCTTGTGTCGATTTCCATGCTCCATCCGGGCAACAGATTCCAGATGAGGATGACAAGGGTCTGAATTAGGACAAATCAAACGGATGCGGCCTCATGAAATCCTGTAGAGATAATGATGAGTCTCTCAAGATGATGTAATTAGTATATTAGCATGGTTTCCTCCTTTAGCAGTAAATACATTTTAACGATATGTAATGTCTTTGTGTCTGCTATTTAACATGTCAACCCTACTAAAAGTCCTTTGCACCCTTCTGTTTGGTGTGTCAGCATCATTATAAGGCCCTACTTTGTGGCAGACAACTAGATGCACAAAAAGACTAAGTTGTAGCAAGGATACAAATTGTAGCACTTAAGATTTAGAGATCCTGCTACCCAATGCAATCCCCTCCCTAAATTAGACAGTTAGACTTTTTATAAAATGGGTGGAGAAAGCGAAGTGTCAAAAAACAGGAATCACAAAAGCCAGCTGTCTAAGCAAAGATTGTCTAAGTGACAGGGAGTCCTATTCCTCTAATGGCAATGGATGCCTCCACCACAAACCCTTTCCTTGAGTTAGTTGCTTAAGCCAGGCAAATCCTTCCTCATAAACAATGATGAGAGAAATCCACACACTATCAGATTTAATATCTCAGTGGTTAAAACAGTCATCAGTAAGGTGAGTGACCTGTTTTCAAATCTCTGCTCATCCCGTATTAGTTGTCCTAGCCCATAGGCTATTGGGTATTCAAGGGTAAGACATCTCGATCTCTCCTGTTTGAAGTTGTTCCACTTTGTATAACTAATTAAAAGATAATTGGAGCAAGTACTTGAACCTGACTCTCCCACATCCCAGGTTATTGCCTAACCATTCAGCTGTGGATTCAGTTTCTCATTTTGTTTCTGCAAGGTTCTTAAATCATGTAGGTAATTTTGAAAACCCTATTCTCTGTATTTTACATACAAACATTCACAGAGCAGAAAGTCACATTCATTTCAGAACTACCACTGCAAATATCTCCCATTCTTCTCATATATAGCACCAGCTCTCTTGCTCAATGGTGAAAGCTAGGTGTTTTGTTCGTTTGTTTGTTGAGGCAGAGGGAGGGTGTTCTTTTTCAAGCCCTTTGTCACAATACGACCCATTTGTGTAAGCGCAAAACCAACTTTTTCTGTGGTTCTTAGTTTTGAGTCCTTGGTTGGAGAAGGTGACGAGAAGCCTCAAACAGTATTCATAGATAGCAGAATAAGGGGATTGGTCTTTCACAATGATAGATGATAGTTCTTTGGATTCTAAAAATATGGTATGGGCTTCAGAAAGCACATGATGTGATGAACAGCTCTCTGCCCTAAAGAGCTTGCAGAGTAAAGATGGAGCTGGCACACAAGCAAAGACGCAATATAAACCACACATCGGGAGAAACACAGATTACAAATCCAGGATAACAAAGCACAAGTGAAAGCTTGTAAGGTATTTCAAAATAAGGACAGCCTGGTATAACAGGCATTTGTTCAAGGACTATAAGGGCATCGTGAGCTGATAAGAGAAAGATAGCAGACTAGGGAAGAAGTAGTTCAAGAAGTAGTACACATGACAAAGTAATTCAAGGAAGGCTGTTCAACTGGTCTACACAAGCAATAAACGTTTACATTTATTTTACAGTTATCCCCGTAGAAAACTTGCAGATCCTTTTATTTCATTTCAGCTTACATATCCTATATCAAAGTTTAACAAAATAAAACAAAACAAAAGAAAACCCCACCAAAAAAAACACAAGAAAAGCAAAAAAAACCCCACTCATCCCACAGCAAGAATGCAGGGAACACTGATATAACTATTTTAGTTCTGTCACTGGCAAAATCTTCCCCATAAACAAAGCCTTAGTTTCAAAATGTGAAGTAACTACAGTCTGAGAAGAGATGAGGGAAAATTTTAGAAATGTTGGGTGAACAGTGGCTTAGGAAAACTAAAGAGTCCAGCAACAGTATTGTGAAATGTTAAATGCAACATTACACAGCAAGCAGGGGAAGATCTGATTCAAAAAAATAAAATTTTGGCTGTGCAAAACCATACTGGCTCATTTATGGTTTCCAGAAATGTTTTTGCGATACAACATTCTGTTAGTCTTCAGCTTACAGGAGTTCTTCCCCATAGCAGAGGCTTGTGGTGACATAATACAGGCACAAACCAACCCCCAGAACAAAAGGTTAAAGTCTTTTACAATATTTAATTTCTGTAAAGATTTAAACATTTAAATATGTCATTACAAAACAAAATGACTCAGTATAGATGTAATTCAGATGTACCAAAATGCATTAGTCATTCAATAAAACAGGCACTGAGGATTTACTAAAAATACTTTATGGAAAAAAATAACAACATATATTTACTTTACTGAATGGTTGTTGTGGAAAACACATAAAACCAAATCCTGCATAAATCACCTTAATTTGCCTACCCCGAAACAAGGACTGCTAGTCCTAGTCCTAAAGCAGCATGGCTAACTCACATCCCGTTTCCAGCCCTTGTTTTGAACAGCAGTGCAAGAGGAAGCAATGTATGATCTGACCAGAAGGCAAGCAAACAGGGCAGGGAACTAATTAACTAAGCAGCAGCATGAGGAGCTCTCTGTCAGGTGGGAGTCTCACAAGAGACGGAGTTAACTTCCTACTCATCTAGAGATGAGATGGTGTTCCTTAGGGAACACCAGCAACAAGGAGCCCTGCCACCAGGACACAAAACCAGAAGCAAAGCAGTTAATATGGCAGCTGGATTGCAGGGAGCATAAGGAAATCCCAGAGATGCCACCAACAGAAGCTGCTCCCAAAAGGTGATAGCACCAGTACAGCCTTTCTGGTCCTTTGGCAACCTCAGCCTCCATGGAAGTGCTGAGGGTACATTCTGCCATCTAGGGCTTGGACTGCTCAGACGCCTGGTGCTCCTCCCTGGGGCCAGAAGCCAGGGAGGTGCGTTCTGATCAAGTCACTGCTGTTCTCAGTGAGGAACTGCCAAGAGAGGTCAGCGGGCTTCACTGCATCAGGGGTGCTGCACAGGACACCCGCAGGATCTTTGAAGAAATTTCTCCAGGGCACAAGCTTAAGCCCCATTGGGGTGAGAAGAAAGGTGTGACTGAAGGACCAGGGAGAGGATACAAACTTGCAGAGGATGGAAGCTGGAAGCCTGTGACTTCAGGTAACAGGAATAAAGCTCTGTTTCCTCCTCCAGCTGTGCCTAGCTAACAGTTTCAGGAACAGTAGGGGCTATTTTGGGAGAAAATTCTGAGTGGGTATCTCAAGTCTTTGGATTAGTACCAGTACTAAAGAAAATCAGCCGTGTTAGTAGCCTGATGATGCTCCCTTGTGTGAAACAGAAGAACGCATCCCTATTATCCAGGTGGGTCTGTTGCTTGCCCAGAACCTAGATCACTGATGTTGCAGAGAAATTGCCAACGCTCCCCCAGCCTTCCAAATTCTACCTCTTGCTGCTAACCTTTGTCGGACAGAAGTAACACAGCCAAGGGCAGCAGCTCAAATGGAACAGAGAGCTCAGAGCAAACATGAGAAGGCAGAAATCCCAGTGGTGCTCTCCTTCAATCCTGCTAGTCAATGGAGAGGCCTGGCTAGCACGTGTAACTAGCAGACTGATGCCTGGTTGTACAGCTGCTGTCACCAGCAAGACTTTGGTTTCTTTGATTACAGTGCCTCATTCGATGAAGAAGGACTGCTACGAAGATATGGAAGCCACCTGACAAAGAGAAAGACATCTCTGTGAAGAGACTTGCCAATCTAATGAGGATGGCTTTAAACTAAATTCACTGGAGAGTGGATACTTAGGCCCAGAGGTAAGGGAAGGGTGCATATGGAGGAGAAAAGGCCACAAGGGAAAGTTACATATTTCTACTTGGAGGGAGGGCATGCAGAGGCTTACCTCAGGTGTCTGGATACTAATGCACGGAGCTTGGCCAACAAACAAGAAGAACTGGAAGTCTATGCACAGTCAGAGAGTTCTGATGTGATCAGGATCACAAAGATTAAATGGGATAGCTCCACGATTGGAACAGTGTCGTGGAGGCTGTTCAAGGAGAACAAGCAATGAAGAAGAAAGGTAGTTGCACTTTCTTACAAAGCACCTCCTTCTCTATGCAGAGGTCCAGTGTGAAACCAGAGACATATCTAACAGGAATCTTCTGGTCAAAAGCAAAGGCAAAAGCAACATTGGCCACGCAGCAGTGGAGGCCTGTTACACAGGATAAGGCTGTCTATGAACAACTACCAAAAGCAACCCGATTACCGGCCTTGGTCCTCGTTAGGAATTTCAACCATGTGGACACCATGGCATTGTGCAAGCAATGCAGGATATTTCTAGACTGCATTGGTGATAACTTTTTAATGTAAATGCTAAAGAGACCAAACAAAGGTAATACTCTATGTGACCTTTGTGCACAAACAGGGAAGAACAAGTGGCAAATGTGGTCACAGATTGTAGCTTGGGAGCAGTGACCGCAAGCCGATTGCATTCAGGATCCAGAAGACGACTGGGAAGGTAAGCAGAAGAGTTACGACTCAGGATTTCATGCAAGTGGACTTTGGGTTATTCAGGGAATCGTTCAGCAGAATCTCCCCAGAAGCTGACGCAAAAGGTGCCTAGGATAGCTGGTAAATTTTTATAGAAAACTTATTGAGAGCTCAGGAATAAATAATCCGGTTGTCCAAGACAACTGGAAATTTCAGTAGAAGACCCACTTGACTAAGCAAGGAGCTGCTTAATGAACTGTAATGCAAAAAGACAGCATACAGGAAACAAGAACAGGTAACAAAAAAGGAGTACAAAAGCACTACTTTGGCACTTAGGAACAAAATTGGGAAAACCAAAGCACATTTAGAATTAAAAGAAATGAGGGATATAAAGTGCAGCAAGAGGGAATTGTAAGTTCAGAGGAAATGTGGGGATGTTACTGAATGGGGAAGACAACCTAGTGGTGTTTCGGATGGAAAAGGCTGAAGTACTCAATACATTTTTGCCTCAATCTTCACAGGCAAAGATTACTCCTAGATTTCCAGGTGTACCAGCATGGTTTGGGAAGGAACAGGTTAGGGACAACAAGTTAGGAATGAGTTAGAGCAGCTGGATGTATTCAGATCCATGAGGACAGTTGAGATTAATCTGAAAGTGCTGAAAGAGTTGGCTGATATAACTCCAAAAGTCCTGCCTGTCATCTCCAAAAAACGCATGATCATTGGGGCAGGTCCCTGAAAACTGGAAAAAGGCTAGAACTATGCCTGTCTTTAAAAAAGGCATGAGAAAAAGAACTCGGGCAACTACAGGCCAGTTAGCCTCACCTCAGTCCCTGGAAAGATTACATACCACATCCTTTTGGAATCCACCTCCAAACATGTAGAGAATAAAAAGGTAATCAGCAACAATCAACATGGACTTACAAAGGGCAGATCATGCTTGATCAAACTGATCGCTTTATGTGATGAAATGACCTGAAATGCAGATGTGGGGAGAATGGTGGATGTAATCAAATGGTCTGGTAGGTAGTCTGAAAATCACCGGGACAGCTGAGCTCAGAGGGTAACACTCACAGTAAACATTAGTTTGACATCCAATTGGTAGCCAGTACCAAGCAGAGTATTCTAGCGGTGAACAGTAGGGCTGAAAATGTTCAAAATCCTCACCAACAACCTGGATGATAAACACAATGCACTCTCAGCAATCTTCTAGACAATACTAACCTAGTGGCGTTTGACACATTAAGCAGTAAAGCTTTAACCAAGAAGGACCTTGAGAAAATTCAGGACTGGATCAACAGAAATGTCAAGTTCAACAAGAAGAAATGTTCTGCAGCTTTTCAAGGAGCAGAGTAACCCCATACATCAGTGTGTGCTAGGAACTGACTGGCTTTGTAGCAGCTCTGCTGAAAAGGACAGGGAGGTTATGGTAGATGCCAAGAGAAATGTGAGGAAATGTTCTCACTGCTAATCAGGCAAATTGGATACTGGCTACATTAGGCGCACCGTGGCCAGCAGGACAAAGGAAGTTACTCTCCTCCTATATGAAGCACTTACTAGGCAACAGCTGAAATACTGCATCCAGCATCAGACTCCTCAGTTCAAGAGGTACATGAAGAAACTGGGGAGGGGCCATGGGCTCATGACTGATAGAAGTTGAAGCAGCTGGGCTTTTTTAATCTGATAAACAGGAGGCTAAGAGAGGCAAAAACTACTTGAAGAAGAGTTACAAGAATGGTGGAGCCAAGCTTTCCTCAGGTAAATGAAAGCACATGTAAAATCACAATTTTTTCTGACAGTGCTATCAACTTAGTGCTTTCTTTTTATAAAAATAAGACATGCTTTGTTGTCTCTTATTCAGTATCTCCTGTAATAAGAAGCCCATAGTCACAATTTAGTTGACCATATATATAATCCCAGTTGGACCACCTTTCTAGTTTGTAACACTGTTGATGGGGATATAAAAAGCATTTTTATGTTCACCGATCCAGGAATCTCAAGGACTGATCTTAAAACCTTCAGATTCTGATCTATTAAAATAAGTAAAAAACCTATACTGTATGGTACCTAACCATCTAGGAAAACATTTCATCCCATTTGGTGTGGTTGAGATCAGAGCAGGTATTTAAGTTGGAATTTCATCAAATTTCTAAGAAGGGCTCCTAACAGATACTCACCTAAAGCTCTAGTTCACCTCCTCCCGTCAACATTACAAGCAAGATTTGTTATTTAGAACAAGTTACTACGTTTTTCTTAGGCATTAAGGGAGAAAACTGGCTGTAAGACAAGGATCTAGCTGAAGATTCCTCCCTTCTTTGGTCCAAGTGGGTGTAACTCTGCTAACTTCAAGCAGGATTTTATCTGCTGGTACCTAATTATTAAATGGTTTGTGTGGTTTTATATGATACAGATTTGAAGTGAGCTTTGAGATTAAGAATTTTTCAATTATGTAACAATGCCCAGAGCAGGAGCTGTTCATTTACTTATTTTTTAAATCATCAAATGTAAGAGTAAAAACACAGAGATAAATTATTAGATAACCTGAAGACTTTCCAAATATTACAATTATGGAGGCAAAAGGTAGTTTTTAGATAGAACTACATTCCAAAATAGGCTTGAAACAGAGTGTAAGCGTTATTTCTCTAAAGCTACGTAGTTAGTCAACATAAATTTCAGGATGTAGTAGTGCTTGTGGACTCTACATTTTCTATGTAGTTCTGTTGCATAAAGATGTGAGTACTGCATCAGACCAAAGATCCATCCAGCGTATTCTCTTGTCTTTGACAGTGGCAGAAGCAAAAAGCTGGAGTAGGAGTACAAGAAGAGTGTCAAACAGAAAGATCTTCCCCTGTTTCCCACCATACACTTTCCCTGCTTCTAGCAACTTGCAGTTTAGGGGTTTCCCAAGACAGTGACTGTATTTGAATCTTTACATCTAATAGCTGTCAATGAGTTTTTCTTCCATTAATTTGTCAAGTAGCTTTTTGAACCCATTAATGCTTCTGGTCTCCATAACATCCTGTGGCAATTAATTCCACAATTTAATTATTCACTGGTTTTTTTGTTGGTTCCTTTTGTTGGTTTAAAACCTGCTGCTGGATAATTTTATTAAATGGCTCTTTGTTTTTATGTGACACATTGTGAACAAGCACTTCTGTTCCATCCATGACCGTACACACTGCTATTATAGTCACCTCTTATCTGAATTAACTGGCAGTTTCTCCTTGAACAGAAGTAAAGCCGCACCTGTCATCCTCTATAGGTGCTTTTTGCTTTAGCTGGATTTTCTCCTTACCATAAAATACTGTCCTTCTATTATTTAACAGACAAAAAAGTACTGAAAAGAATTAGTATAAGGAGGGACTAATATAAGGAGTTTGAGTTTAGTGGGGTTTTGAAATAGCTGAATGTAAATTCACTTTGAGCTGTAATACACGTTACAACTATAGTTATCTATGCTGTGCACATAAACCTGGTTGATGGGATTTATCTGTATATATGTTTATAAGCCTGACTGATGAAGGAGGCCAGGCATATGCAAACCTAACTGGTAGATTTAGGAGGATGACTATCTATATTCAGGCCTAATTAGCTCATAGAGGTTTAGCAGAGACATAGTCATTATAATTGATGGGGCAGCTCTGTGCAAATCCAACTGATGGGCCAGATTCTCTTAAGACACTGTTCAACAGGATCTCCACTGTTCTGTCAGACTTGGTCTGCCAAGAGATATAATGCACTGCTGTGGATGGGAGAAAAGGCAATGCTTCTGTAAGTCTTCTCCAAGTACATGCCACCAACTAACAAGAGCCAACTCTGGTTTTGGTCAAAAGAAGATGAGAAAGGGATTCTAAATACGAGCAGAAGCAAGGGGAGAGGAAGAGGAGCTGCCCAGCAAAATGAACATAATCAACGTGACTCAGGGGAGAAGAGGTGGTGATGAGGGCTGTGGCTCCAGTAGTTAGCGGAATTTAGCAGACAGCAATGGGGGAAGGTGGGGTTGTCTTGCGGGGAGTAAAGGCGCACAGTGGCCTTGCTAATAGCTAAGGCCAGAAACGCCCTGTTTCAATAGACAGTTTTACTGAACTGGACCAAACTGCCTCCAGTGCAGCCCTGCCTTTACCTGTATCCCTTGATCACCTCCAACTAAGCATAAAAATATCCATGGAGAAACGTTTCATGTACAGCCCACACTTCACCATTACAACAACTATCACACACCACAAAACCACACCCCATAAGTTTTCCCTACTATCGTTGCCATCTTTGCAGCAACCCTTGTAAATTCACCGTTGCATCCAAGCTCTTCCTATCCTATCCTCTCCCCACGCAACAGACTGCTGGGGAAAAAATAGCATCGTAACAGCTTTGAACAGAGGATGAATATCTATTTGAAAAAACACTGTGAATTGTTCACACAGAAGCAGTGGCAATGCAGTAAGGCACAAACATTTGAGAAGAGCCAGAAGAGTTAACAGTAGCAATATCACTGAGCTTTTCATTTCTCTGTTTTTGTAGAATTTATCAGGCGTAGTATGTGTGAGTACATATTAACATGGGAACTTTACACTTTACAAGGAAGTTTTGAGTGTATTTGATGTACACACTTATTTTCTCAAGTCTTTTAAAATATTTTTTATTCACTGTCAGTGTTAACACACAAGTCTAAGGATAAAAGAAATACTTCAGCTGGTTAAATCAGCTTACTCAGGCTATGCACTTAGATCAGTTAAATAAGATGAGAGCTCAGAAAGTAGTCCAACTTGCCAACCCGTATTATCAAGCACAGTGTTTGTAACTCACAGTAGGTTATCAACAATGGGGCCATGTTTGGGAGATACCGTGATATCTGGTATTGATTTCTGGCAGGATTTAGGTCTTTTTTGAAACCTCTACCGCAAGTTGGAAAGATAATAAAATGGATATGTACTATTAAGCAGATTTTTTTTTTATTTTAGTTGGCATTAAAATAGGCATAGTTACATACTGCAGCAAATCACAAACACAAAGAAGTTATGCTGCTTCTTTTAAATCAAAGCACTACCTCCCATCAACAGGAGCAATGTGAAAGGTGAGAAAGAAAGACAATTCAACATTTGCAGAACAGGTTGAGTGCATGTGTTAAAAATCATGAGAAACCCATTACATAATTTAATAAAATAAACATCAAAAAGCTGCTCTTAAACTCCCAACATCAAAAAAAAGAAATGCTCCACAAACCTTGTAGTTCTTTCTATTTTAACAAAGGCCCTAAATATGCAGTTCTGTAAACGTTAAAACATCCAGAACAATCCATATTATGAAGTCGCAAGAATTTGGTACGTTCTAAGCTACATGTAACATGTTACATGCACATTCCTGCTTACACCCATTATTGGACAGCTCACTGAGAAAAAGTCCCAAATTATATAATTTATGAGGAAGCTAGGAATGAAAGTAGCAACTTCTACTAACTCCTTCTTAATTGAAATTCTTTAACAAAAACATATTCATGGTAGTAGCAGCCATAAAAAAGTGTGATTTAGTTAATGCTGTAAGCAACATTTTATCCATGATTCATTATAACGGCAATGCTACAGGCTCGGGGAAGAGTGGCTGGAAAGCTGCCCAGAGGAAAAGGACCTGGGGGTGCTGGTCGACAGCTGGCTGAACATGAGCTGGCAGTGTGCCCAGGTGGCCAAGAAGGCCAATGGCATCCTGGCCTGTATCAGAACTAGTGTGGCCAGCAGGAGCAGGGAGGTGATCGTGCCCCTGTACTCGGCACTGGTGAGGCCGCACCTCAAATCCTGTGTTCAGTTTTGGGCCCCTCACTACAAGAAGGACATGGAGGTGCTGGAGCGTGTCCAGAGAAGGGCAACGAAGCTGGTGAAGGGCCTGGAGCACAAGTCTGATGAGGAGCAGCTGAGGGAACTGGAACTGTTTAGTCTGGAGAAGAGGAGGCTGAGGGGAGACCTCATCGCGCTCTACAACTACCTGAAAGGAGGTTGTAGCGAGGTGGGTGTTGGTCTCTTCTCCCAAGTAACAAGCAATAGGACGAGAGGAAATGGCCTCAAGTTGCGCCCAGGGAGGTTTAGATTGGATATTAGGAGAAATTTCTTTACTGAAAGAGTGGTCAGGCCTTGGAACAGGCTGCCCAGGGAAGTGGTTGAGTCACCATCCCTGGAGGTATTTAAAAGACGTGTAGATGAGGCGCTTAGGGACATGGTGTAGTGGGCATGGTGTGTTGGGTTGATGGTTGGACTCGATGATCTTAGAGGTCTTTTCCAAGCTGAATGATTCTATGATTCTATGATTCTATAAAGCTGCTAAGAATTTTGCAGAGGGAAAATCTGTGTAATTGAATATTTTTCAATATATCTATAACAATTATAAGGTCAGTTAAAAAACATACTAGGAGAAAGAGTAAATGTTTTTAAATGAGTGACCTAACATTTAAACTTTTGGGGGAGGAACATTAAAATACCCAACATACACATATAATCTCTGGAAACAATTACAATAATTAAAACAACACTGAATATTTGGAGAGAGACATTTTATGGAAGGCATTCCAGAACTGTCTCCCCAAAGACACTGATCAACTTGGGTGTGTTCAATTAACAGGAGAAATTAAGTTCAAGTCAAAACCCCTGCTGCTGAGAATCATCCAGCCTTTAGCGTTCCCCCTCCGCCCCCCCCCCCCGCATCCACCCCAGTATTTAAATCCTTGGACTGTCAGCAGGATCTTTCTAGATGAGATGGTTAATTTGAAAGACTATTTTCACTACTGATCAACTGAAACTACAACTCCAGTGTTTCCAGTAATAAGTTTCATCAACAAAAAATGTAATAATCGAAGATGGCCTTTAATTTGCACTGGCTATCTACCTCAACACCTACCAATTTCTTTACATTTCCTCATTTTATCTTCTTCCTCTAGGCTAAGCTAAGCCAGACAGAGTTAACTCATGTTGACTCTGAAATGCAGACATTGCCTAGAAAAGCAGGGATCCAAACCACAGAGACTTTCAGTTGCTCGCTGTTGTGATCTTCTGGAATTCCAGAAACAGTTCAGACTGCCAATTACAATCCTTAATATTAAAATAAAATCATTAAAAAACTGAATTCAAATTGGTTTGAAATCTTCAGTTACAAAAAAAAAACTCTCTTTCCAGACAGATATATGGGATGCTGTCCACATGACTGAGATCGTGGTTGAACCAGATAGTAAATTGAGTTTCAGTATGTCTATTACAAGATCAAAAACACCACAGCTGCATGACGCACTGATTAAGTGCAACCCACTACGCCAATTCTAATTTTGCACAGAGTTATGCTCCGTCAGGTAGCGTCTGTCCTTCTGCAGCCGACATACAGCCAGTATAAACATGATATCATGTGATCTGGCTTATTTGATGAGAATGTGCTACCAGGTGATTTGGTACTGCACAAAAGTCATATTAAGGAACATGGGACTATAGCCCAAGGCACAGACTGAAACAATTTGTCAAGGTCAACCACACAGGCTGCTAGTAGACCTGAAAATAGTATCCAGTCCTCCTTAATCCCAGGCTAGCTTGCTACCTACTGGGCAGCACTGCTGCCCAACATAACAAACACAGTTTTCAAATTAAGATGGGGTTCCGAGGATTTCTTTGGCACATTTGTTCTAAATATTATCCCTGCTGCCACCCTGTCTACGGAGCTCCCAGTTCCATGTGATGGTCCTAGGTCCAGAACATTTCTTTTCACCCAAATCTTCACTCTGCTAATCAGCTGTGGCCCCTGCTGCCCAGCCCTAGCCACAGAAGCCAAGGGCCATTTCAGCAACTGCAGTATTGACACTGCAAATATTTAGGAAAATGTTTAGCTTGACAAATGTAAGTTACCGCAGTGAAATCAAATAAACCTATGTTCATGTGCAAGGGTTTCCAAGGTTTAGTCTCCAAAAAGCAGGATATGCTATGAGACACTCAGAAATCCACTGAGGATGTGCTATATAACCCACATAAAATCAAACACTACTCCTACTTCTTTATATCCTGCTTACTAAAAAAATATTTTTATTGCAGCTCATCAAATGTGGACTCTAACATATTACTGTAGTAGTTGTAGTATAGTAGTAGTAGTAACTATACACATAGTTTACTAATTCTGGGAAAATAAAAAAGCGGCTTCCATCAAATGCTTACCCCAACACATACAAAGACAGACACAAAAAAGTAAAGTAAATATTAGAAAGTAAATATTAGAAATGTGTTGAAATGCATCCTTGTCCCAGTTTCTGCAGGAAATGTAGTACATGCCTTCAACAGTGCAATATTGTTTGAATTGCTGTTTGGAGACAGCAGTAGGACAGAGCAAGCATTGCACTATTGATTATAAATTATACCAAAGAAATTGCACTGAAGAAACTTTAAAATGTTAAAGAACTCCATAGCTAGTAAGTGCCAGAAGTAAGTTTGCCTGTAAAAGGTTTATTAAGCCCTATGGCATTATATATATGCGGAGGCATACTATAGAGTCACATGTTATTTTCCTCTACTATCCTGCCCGAGTCATGATAAGAATCTGATCCAATGTCCATATTTTACTTACACTGTAAAATGAATTATCAGTCTGAAGTGGCAAGCAGTCTGAAACAAGCAGTAAAGAGCAATTCCAGTTAGTGTTCAAGGTACCAAAATAATGGCCAAGGAGACATCCATTGTTAACAAAAACTTTAAAGATTAAGCAAGTTCTCCAGAAATCTATTTACTGTTTGATGGGAGAGAAGACACTGCACAGGTACAATGTGTTTCACCAGGGGATTGACTTGTTGCTGCTGATGGTGCACTTCAGTACACTGTAAGTGAACTTCAAAATAGATTCACTAGCTTCTACAATTACAGAGTCAGAATGCATGCAGTGAAAGACTACAAGAGCTCTTTTATTTTTGCTACCAGCCCAAGAAAAGATATATCTATCTCACTAAACCCATTTTCATGGTAGCAGACTTCACAAACATCTTCCTGAGCCATTTCTGTGTAGCAGAGGACTTTTTTTATGAAAAGAAGGTCTCAAAATTTTCATGGCTAGCATACAAGATTTCAGAATCATGAAACACTGATGCACTGCACATATCAGAGAAAATGCTCTGAACTCAGCTGGAACAGTAAAGGTCACAGTTGCAGATATGGATATCATCAGTGGATTTTGCCCTAAAACATGCTGTCATGACAGTGCAGCAAAAGGAAAAAGAAGAGCAAAGTGATCATTAAGAAAGCATCAGCACCAAACAAGGCTGTTTGTTCCATGAAACTAGATAGTTCCATGCCAAAAAATGTTTCATTGACAACACTCTAATGGGTATCACAGTGCCAGTCACTGGCAGAGAGTCCTGAATCAACTAAAACACATGAATCCCATGGGCTTCATAGTCTTCCTGTTACTTAGCCCTACAGAAAACTAAGTGACAATCTGATTTTGAAGCACAGCCCTGTCTCTAATAGGCAGCAGAGGTCATTGATGACACCATCAGTGCTTGCCACACAGACTGGACTTGGTCATCACATCAGTTCTGCTGCCATAGCTGTGCCACCAAGGATGGGAGCTGGGTAGAATCACATCCCCTGGTTGACCTTGCTATTCCTTCAAAACCCAGACTGCAGGTGGAGCTACCACTACAGAAAGTGTTCTGTTGGTTTAGCTTGCTTTGTCAAAAGAGATGACTTGGATATATTGGGAGAACCTTCTCCACTAGGACCCATGGCCAACAGAGCTACGCTGGCAAACCTGGGTAACAAAGATATTATCTTTAAGTCCCTTTCGTTTTTCTGAGACCAAGGAAGACTTTCCATGTCACTAAAGCATTATATTATGAGTTTTAAGTGAAGAAACTGGAATTCTTCTAAATAGTTTGCAAGTCAAACATAGCCCACGGACTTCCCTGTACAGCAGTTTTAAATAGGATCCTTTCCTTTTCTGCAAATGGTCCTTAGATCACTCACAAGCTGCACACTTGGAATGAATATGATCTACATCACTGAAGGGAATTATTCCTCTGCAGGATTAAAACCTACACACTTGGCCATGAAGACAACAGACCCCAATATTAAGTAATCTGCTCTAAATTACTGACAAAGTGATTCCTATCCCCTGCCCAATGAACTTACTAGTCTAAAGAGAACTATTATCAAAAATACAAAACAAATCTAAGGGTAGTTCCTGTATACTCTGTAGAGACAAAACCGCTCTTGTATAAGGAACACAGTGCACTCCTCATCTTTGCCAAAGGAACACTGAACACTTGACAAGGTGTGAAGTCGCACAGGCATGAATGACGCAGACTTCAACCCCTGTACAAGACACACACCTACATCAGTTGTATGTAGTTTTACAGATAAATCCCAACAAAGAATATGTTTAATTTCACTTCCTGTGTTCAAACTATAATTACCTTTGATCTAATTTACAGCTATAACTGCTCAAATCGATTTCCATGCAGGACAATCAGAAAACAAAGATGTCAGCAGCCATGGTCATAGAAATGATTCACCTAGAATAACATGGAAAAGTTGTAGCAGAAGTAGGGATAAAACCCAAGCATCAACATAACTTCTAATGTTTCCATCTTTTTCTTCCAGCTCAACACCACCTCCTTCCTAGCACTCTTTCAACCAGTCTCTTCCCCATCTGTCTATATGACTTCATGACTTCCTAAGCCCATGTCCTTTACCTTTCCGTCTGCCTCTCCCCACTCTCAGTCCTTCCTTAACATGGCTCTTAAAATTTTTCCTAAACACGTCTCCTATGTTTTTCTTCCACCTCACTCAGGTTTAGATTTTATCCTCCCTCACAGTGCTCAGGCTTAGCAAAAGGCAGACACAATTCAAGCAAGATAGACTTACGTTTGGCAAAGCAGTAACTTACAAGAGGAAATAGTAAGCAATCTTTGCCAGAGATGCCACTACCACATTCAACACTTTGTTCTCACCTGCAAAAGAAACAAAATAGCCCAGGTTCTCTTTCCGTGCAGAAGAAAAGAGAGGTGGGAATAATGCAACATTAGAAAGCTAGTTATGTCTTCCTTGTTCTCTATGTAGACCTACAATACATCGTGATTCATTTTATTTAGAGAAGGCTGGGGACTTCAGAAAATTTACCCCAGCTTTTACAGTCCCAAAAAAACCAAATGCTTGAAAAGCTGAAATAGTGATCATAGTCCTCCGCCGACACCCCTGCTAATCTAGAGAGCAGAGTGGGAGAGAGAGAGCAGGCACAATATGCTGGTACTGGCCACTTGAGAGCTCTCCCAGAGTAGGGGACACTTGAACCGGCTAAGTCAGCCTGGGTCCCAATCACTTGGGTCCACTTCAGAAGTATAAAGAAGTCTGCAAGATATACTCCAGCTCCATCAGTCTTTTGTTGTTGTTACGCTAAAAATAAGAGTGCTGTCTGGACTTTGCATGGAAAGGACCCGAATATTGGCTAACTTATTTTAAAAATACCCGTTAAAAATTAAAAAAGAAGCAGCAGTATGAGTCCAGTCATTGCACAGGTACAAGAAAATCCAGTGGCACAGGGAGTTTCCACAGACAAAGGATTTCCCACAGCCTATTGTTGGAAACACTGTGATTCAATTGCTCATTTCTTGCTCAACAGGCTGCTGATTCAACCAGAAGAAGATGCTGATATGTTTCACCTTCTGCATTCCACCTACTGCAGCCTAAATCCACAAAAAAACTTGGCTTTTAAAAACATGTGACTATATCTCATGCTAGTTTCTAGTTATTTATATTACATACTTTTGTTGTACAATATCATCTTTTTGTCAATGTCATTTAAAGGTAAACATAATAAAATAATAAACTGGGAATTTTAACTGTCGCTGTCTGCTTATCTTGCTAACTTCCAGTTGGACATTCACTACAAGCAGGTGGTTAGATGGTGAAACACAGAATATAACATACTTTCAGATTCACTGCTGTATGAAGAAACTATAGACCAGAAAAAATGACAACATACAAACTCACAACATAATCAGATAAAATGTGTTTTGCAGCTTGAGACAAATACTGTTAACACTGTAAATGAAAAACAGTCTGCTTCTGAAAATGAATGGCCTGCTGCAACTCTCCAGAGAAAGCCCTCAGGTAAGGAATTCAGATGGAACCAGGGAGCAAGCCAGTGGAGGCTATTTTAAAGCCAAGCCTTTCTACAGCTACCTCCAGCTACAGTCCTAAATTCAGCAACAGTATCTGTTTCCCAGAAGCAGATTTTAAGCTGTCTCTGACAGGTAACTGGAGATTTGCTGTGCAGTGGTAGAGGCATGGCATGTAGCTATCCTCCAAAACAAAGCACTAGCTGTTGTTTTTTAGAGAACTGATAGCATCTCTGTTCTACTGCAGAAGCTTATATAAATTTCTTTCTCTTACTCAGAAAGGTTTGTTCAGGATGCTGGCAGTGGAAAGTACAGAAAATTCCCTAGAGCGAGCTAGGAAACAGAGATAGGAGAAGTGTGGCTAGAGGCTAGTAGATTAGCCATTACTGACTTTATAATCCATGTAGACTCTTAAATGTGTTAAATGTCTTGGAGCTGCATTTTTAAAACCTTAGGAATGAAAGAACAGGGAAGGACCTTGTTTTACCAAAGCAAGGTGGAGTCTCATGACACAACATACATGAGCTACATTAGGGAAAAAAGGGGAAAAAATGAAAACCAACCCCTCCAGGACTTTATTTTTTTTGCACACAAGCATAGATATGCACACAGCAGATGCTGCTGAATCCAATCCTAAAAATCATGAACATGTCATTGCTCTATCTAAACCCACAAAAATATCTTCACTTCAGTCAAGCAGTTAAACCTGTGCTTAATTTAAAAGATCATGAGCGAATGCATCTGAAGTAAACAGGATGTGAGTGCTTTGTTGGTGAAGGCACAGGCTTACTCTTTATATTCCTAAGGATGAAGAAAGTGTTTTGCTGATACATAGGAATAATTAAAGAAGTTACATTGTTGAAAATGACCTGAAATTCCTATTATAATAATAACACATCAATTAGTTAATAGCTTACAATCAAAATATAAACCTGCTATGTTTCACTCAAGTCTGGATATACATCATTCATCCCTAATGATGTGAGGACTACCTTTAAAAAGGAAAGCTTTAAAAATAATGAATATTCCAAGTAAAAGGAAAAAGTTCTGATCCATCCAGTTTCTGACAAATATAAACTAGGAGGTCTGCAATTATGGTGACATCTGAGTTGAAATGTATATTTAAAGACTGCATGGGGAACAGTGACTGTATTTAATGCTGTCCAACATTTGCTGATGTAGACATAGTTTTCAACTCCTTTTAAACATGTAATATTTAAGTATTTGAATGAAGATTTTTCAGTTAAGCATCTGACTCAGGATGATTTTTAAAATGTATTAAAGGAAAACCTTCCTACAAAATAAAAACCATGTAGGCATTTCTCAGAATAGAACTAGTGGAAAATGCATTGCCTTGCTCTCCTGTTCGTGTTTTTAAAATAGCAAAAAACAATAGCAAGACAATAGCAAGACAGGTTTAACTGAAAAGCTCCACCACCTTCATGCTTTGAAACACAAATTTCACATCTTGAAGGGAAATCAGCAATATGCTTTTTGCCTTTTCTAGAGAAATCCATACAAAACTGACACCTGATAGTCTATAGGTTACTTAGAAAGTTGAGCTCTCCAAGCATGATGTGGCCCAAAAATGAAGTGATCAAGTACAGACTGCACTGAAATTGACTCTTTCAATGTCTGGATCTGCTGTGGAGCCTACACTTTCAATACCTTGCTTGCTAATGGCCAGGCTGCGATGGTCAGAAAAGAGAAAACTAAGGAGCTGTTTCAAGAGAGTGGTCAGGGACAGCCTGAGAGAATGCAGAAAAAGCAGCCGTGCACTGGAATGGGGGTAACAAGGTTACAGAGCTGACTGGACTACGCAGAGTCCAAGAGCCAGAGGCAGAGAATCAACGGGGGCTGACAGGACGATAATCGTGAGGAAATATGAGATAATGGCGGAGCGGGAACGGCCAGCAAAGAGGGGAGGCGCTGGCGGGCGGGGGCGCGGAGCAGAGGCGCTGCGCAGGCGGCGGGGCCCCGCGGCAGCCCCGCGGTCCCCCAGAGCGCGGCTCGCGGGCAACGCAACGGCGGCGCCCCCTGGCGGCCAGCGCCGCCGCCGCCGCGCCCCGGCCCCGCCCGGCCCCGGCCGTTCCCCCAGCGCCGCGCTCCGGTCCTCGGTGCGCAGCGGGGGCACGCAAGGGATGGTGCTCGACGTCGCCTTCTGTCCGCGAAAGGCAGGGAGGGAGAAGTCCTCCGAAAGCTGGTGTTCAGCTGCCTAACCCACGGCGTCCTCCGTCGAGCCCGGTTTGCTAATGAAACGGAGCTTACGCAACCCGTGCTGCGTGTGTTTCATCCGAATAGCCCCGGCACCTGTTGTGCAACTGCAATCGTCCTCAACGCCGAGCTAGAAACCCCCTGAACATGCTGAAATGCGACAGCACTTGCAAAAATGAGTGGTCATGTAGCAAACGAGATCCTAGTTATTTGAGTGCACAATTAACAAGCTCACCCTTTATTAAGCACCACCAAATTCATGTGGCAGGAAGACACTGGAAACCAGGCTTCATCAGCTCCCCGCTGCCACAACCACTTCTTTATTCCTGAAATCAGCTGCCTCATTCATTATGAAGCTTCCATCTTCCACAATACGAGAAGCTGGTATCTGAGACTACAGTGTCTGAACTACACAGTCCTCAGTCATTCCCAAAGCACTATTCATCCCATATTCCAACTGGTGCAAGAGTTTGATGGGGAGGAATTAGAAACTGTATCACACCGCATGCAAGCTAGGTAGAAAAATTAACAGTTGTATTGGCAACTTTAGTATTTTATACCTGTCAAAGACATATCTTTCCAACTATGTATTGTTTTAATGTAACATTTGTATCTATTAAAAGATAATATTTAAATAAGGATATATTTTCGTAACTTTAATAGAAGTGATATTTTACCTGATTTACTGTTTCTTCAATTGCTTTCATATAATGATTAAGTTCTCTGTCCATTGCAACATATTCTAACATGACATTTTCCATACTGTTAACATCCTCTACATCATCTGCAAAACAAAATATTTTGTACATGGGTGATCAGTTGTATTATTTTCAGGCAGAATTTTTTCTTTACAGATACGAAGACAAGTATTAATGTTGTGAATATCTAAAGCATCTGTAAGGCACAGCAGGTGTTTTCAAGCTCCTTAAACATATACTTTTTCCCTATTTTGCAACTGTAAACCTTGACATTTCTTGGGTAACTTGAACAAACAGCTTACTCAGAAAGACACTTCCCTGGTTTCATGTGAACAAGAGAGAGTGTGTGTAATTTCATCTACCAACACCTAGTCATTAGGCAATCAGGATATTTTCCGCAAAAGTTATATTTCATGACTCATCACATTGCCTCAGAAACAGTCAGAAGAAACTTAAATGCCCTCTCAGTACAGTATAGTTCACAGCTATAATTAGACCCCTTATCCCCAATAAACTTAGCTACTGCAAAATCAAAACAGAGCCAGCATTTTATAACACAGGAAATAATCATAGAATCATAGAATCATTAAAGTTGGAAAAGACCTCTAAGATCATAGAGTCCAACCATCAACTCAACACCACCATGCCCACTAAACCATGTCCTTAAGCACCTCATCTAATTCAATCTCATGAAAGATTGAATAGTATTGGTGAATCAAGCAGTAAAATTTTAACTGCCAGTGAAAATCAGTGAATACAGGACATTGTGCTTAGTAATTTACATCCACTTTTATTCTCTTCTGCATTCCTCCTAATCTCACTCCTTTCACCTCTAACTCACCTCTGCTTTCCCATTCTAACATTGCTGTGCATCTGCTTAGCTGGATAAGGACTCTTCATAGATGCTACAGGGCTGAACAGCCACACCTGTATCTCCTGACACAGGTGCATGTACCACACCAAATACTGCCAACTGCGGGAGGACAGCCAGCCAAGAGCCCCTAACCCATTTAGGAAATTAAGACATCAGGAAACATAAGTTTCCACTTCTACTCCCATTTATTCCTACCCTGCAGTTTCCAGGTATAGAGAAAACAGCTGGAAGCTGTAAAAGAGCCCCAAAGTCTGCCATGTAGCATTAGGGGTTGTCATTTAATGGAGTAATCTTCTTTACAAGCAGGTTAAGTAGCCAATCTGTGCTGATATTTTTGGGAAGAAAATCATGGTATAGCTTTTTTAATTACTTTTTTTGTGAAGAAAGGAAAATGTCTTCTGATCTGGCAAGCTAGTGCACTTCCTAAGTTGCTAACTATGTTAGTATGTTAGAGCACAAAAATCTGTCTCTGCAGAAAGGTAACATAAAGCATTGTATATGGCCGCCTTAGCTTGAGAGCAAAACCTGAAACTATTGCTGAAACACATCACTCAGGGATAGGAGCTTCATACCATATGAAATAGTGATGGATCCAGGAGACAGAAGGAAAAGCGCTAAGATATATTTACACAAAAAAGTTACATAATAAGCCATACTATTTTGTGAACATGGCAATTACAGTCATGATGTTTCCCTTAATTATATATAGGCTTGGTATGTATCCATTTTTCATTAAGTAGATGAATGGATATTGCAGACAGAATCTTGGCATTCCTACAACTTTGTTCTGAATAATCAGCCTTTCCCTCTCCCTCTTCCCTTCCCTCCCACCCAATTTCCATATCCTATCTGGTAACCACGATCATGCTCTTTTTCCTTCCTGCTAGGAAGCATATGAAGTGCCTCCTTCAAGGCTGACACAAATGGAACTCCATGAATCACAGGAAAGGTTTGTGTAGCAAGTAACTGTCATTCTCCTCCCATGGCCAAAATGAATCATATCGATGACCTAAAGAAGCTACAGTGGCCTAAATCTTTTTTTTTAGGGGAAGAGAAGTGCATTGTTAAACACCAAGAGAACTGTATTAATGCTGTCTTTCCTAAAAGTTAAAAAAAGCCTTTGATAAAGAATAATAATGTTGCTTGAGAGATGCATTAAAATAAAGCTCAAACAAAGAACACAGCTCAGGCAAGAGGGACATTACCTGTAACTACATCCTGCCCTACATTCTTCATGTACTGACCGTTCCACCCATCCACCCGGCTGTTTTAAGTCTCAGTGATGTTCACTGCTGTTTCCCTGTTGCTGTTCTTTCATGCACATGAAGTATGTTATATATACTGGGAAATCGCTGAATGCATCACTAACGCATGATCATAGCCTGCCCTTGATGGCATTATAGACATAAAGTTAGATCTGAAAGACTGTATACAGGTCAGTTATTGTCCATCCCCTATTTCTGCTCTTTGACAGATACTAGAGTCCATTTTCTATCTGCAGCTCAATCCATAGTCCAAGGTGCTGAGAGCTAAGAGGAAATCTCCCATGTTGCTCCCAGCCACTCATCTCCCCATCTCCTAAACAAGGTTTAAAAGAATACTTACATTACAGGCTATTCTATTTGCCTTTAAAAAACTCTTGTCATCCCACATTACACACTGCAATAACCTGCTATGCATGGCTTGTCTGCTCCCACCACACTCTCCCTTCCCCTGATGAGCTAAGAGCTCATCCGGGGCACGACTGCCCCTGCCCGGTAAGGAGCAGATGCAGAGCAGAGCTTGGGTACACATGATGAAAAGCTGTAGGTGACTGTATGGGGCTGTAAAGTTTTATAGCTCACCAAGGCAGGGATCTCAGCACCTTTAATGTTTCCTTACAACAGAGTCCACCATAGACTAATCAGAGCACACCAGTTGACCTGATCTTACTAGGGAACAAGAAATTAGAAAAGAAACACTTATCTCTCCTCACCATCATCCCACAACTCACTCTCCCAAATCCCACCAACCCGTTAGTTTAACAGCGCTATAATATGAAGAAGAATCAAAATTTAATAATTATATCAGGCTTTTGAAAAGATTCAAAACGCATTGTCCATTATCCGCTCTGCAAGCCCCGCTGCTACTTTTATTTCAGTTGTGAGGCAGGCAGTAGAGATTCATGGTAAAGGGATTCAAGGCACTGTCTCTCTTCCAGCAGACTGTGACCACATTATCTGCTGAATACCCTCCAGCCAGACTTCAGCTACAAAGCCAGCTAACTCTCTGAAGCACTCACATCTTTCACTCTGCAGGCCAACAACCTAGATCAACACCAAAATCAAATGCTTTGCAAGTGCTGGATCAGTGCCTTTCTGTTATCTAATCAAAATTTATCCTAATCTTGTTTCTAATTCATATCTAAGGAATGCATTCCAAACTCTCTGCATATGCTTTTAGCTACTGCCACAAAATACCATCGAAGTTGCATACTGTAGTTAAGTCTCCTTGTTATCTAGGCTAAATATGTTGAGTTTAGTAAGCATTTCTCCACAAGTCCTTACCCTCACCACCCAGAGATTATACATTTTGCAATATTACGTCTTCTACTCACAGAAAGCCCAGTTCAAGGCCATAATTTTAATTTTCAAAGGCCCATGTGCATCATGTTAAAATTAGCTGGCTGAATATGCACACTTCATGATTATGAATTCCAGCTCACATGACTTTATGAACTCTTTTTATAATGGAAACAGGGATATTATTCTGAAAAGCCACCCTAAATATTAAAGAACAAAATTACGTAAAGAGACTAGCAAGAGTTCAATTTCTCATTTCTAATAAGAGACCAAACTGATCATGCTCAGGTGCCTTACTGCTGATTCAAACTGTAATCAATCAGGGCTGGGTTACGTATCATGAACCCCACAGTGTTAAAACAGAAGTTGCAGTAACAGGATAGAGTCAAATCAGCGCTAGTTTAATACTTCCTGTATTAACACTCTTCTAAAATGCCACTCATTTATCCAAAACTTGCATTTCCTTCTAACTTCTGAGTTCATATTTACTTTAGTTCCCTATATACTTCCACACGTTAGCAAAATTTCTAAAGATTTTTCACAACTACCTCTTTTTCTGTGCAAAAGTTACAACATGAGTATTTGCTTTTTCAGGGTATTACAGCTGTCCTGCAGCCAATACACAGCAATTCAAATAAGCATTCACTTCCACCGCAGACTATCTCAAACACAAAATAGTCTGGAATACCATGAAATTACAGGAAGGCTCTAAGCCTACAAATATAACAGTATTTAAAATGAATGCTTAAGCACAGACAACATGGATTAACATAAATATATATATACACTCTCATATCTTTATAGTATTGGCTAACAAAAGTCAAACTTTCAATTTAAAGAAAACAGGACATTGTCAGTTCTACCTCTTGCACTACATATTAGGTTGCTTTGAATTTCAAGGCTACATGCTGTTTTTTCTGTCAAGCTCTCCCTCATTCAAGGCAGAAGAAGAATGGTATACCATTGCCCACAAATTTTGACAGCAGATTTCAGACTTTTAAAACACACGTAGCACAAACATCTGTCACTTGAGCCAATAGCAACAGCAGTAGTAGGCAGTTGTCTTCATATGCACCAGCAACAGATAAAATACACACTTTGCCAGCAGGTTTCAAGTTATGGCTGACAGCAGAGGAACACAAGCTCCCCAACTCCTTGATTTAGTTCCACCTTCTGGAGGAGAATGTACATTCTCAATTCAGCATACAGCTAAGCATTTTGTTGTTTTTAGCAAATACTTCATCTTCAAAACCAAAAGTGCTAGGACACCCACCTGCGCGCCCAATTTTGGTCTACTCAAAACTGTTGGTAATTCAAGTTGGACATTACATCTTGAAAAAACCTATCAACCAATCCACACTTTTTAAAAATAGATTCACAAAACACTTGGAGAAGACAGTAGCAAGATGTCCCCTTACTGTCTAGATGCTCGGTAGTGAGAGGATGCAGACCTATGTAGAAGACCACTGTCTTATTTCCCTCCTCTGTCTATATGTACTTGAACCCTGCCATGATCCTCCAGACTATACAGACCAACAGGAACTTAAACGGGAGATTGATTGCTTCTGCAGCACTGACGGTGCATCTTCACTTTTTCTCCTGCAGATACATGGACAGCTCCTCAGAAAACTCTCAACGAAGATTTCTTTCCAAATCTCATCTCCCTGACCTGTAACATATTTTATCTACTAGGCTGCAAAAAGAACAAAATGCTAGTACAGAAAATTCTAAACTAAAAGAAATTAGAAGCAATACAAAAGAACAGCAAAAGACAGGAGAAAACCAATTTGATCTCCTGAATGCAGGTGTCCTTACATTAAAACCAGAGAAATGGTTGAAAGTGGAATGCCCAAAAATCTCCACAGAGCCCTTTGGATAGGGAACTAACCACTGCAATTCATAAGAGAAGAAAAATTATTGCTGATTAGAGAGCCAATGACCATACAGGGAATGGCAATCGGTGGAGTAAAGGGGAACTCAGGGCAGTAACTGCAAAATTTCCCCCCATCCAACTTACTGCTGAAGCTGGTCCTAAAGAAACCTCCAACTTCTCAGGAAATGCCTTAACTGGGCTGTAGAGTATTTCGAGCTCGGTTTCCCTCACTGTCCCCTAATGAAGCCATTCTGCCTGCACAGAAAGCTTTCATATACACAGAGTTAGAGACTGAGTGTGTATGAGTGATTTTACAGACCAATAATTTCACCTAGATACCAGCACTCCAGCGAAAAGTAGGTATGTCTTACAAAATGAAATTACGTCAGTGAGAGAAAGAGAAACCTACTCTAGGTGGCCCTGCTTGAGCAGGGAAGTTGGACAAAATGACCTCCAGATGTCCCTTCCAACCTCAACCATTCTGTGATTCTGTGATATTCCTCAATATCCAACAACTTCATCTCTAAACCATTCTTCTGGAAGGTGGTTGAAAGTGAGTTCAAGTTCAAGTCCTCTCAAGCAAAGAAGAAACTTGAGTCTGAGTTTCCTATATTCTATCAAAGAAAAAATCTGAGTAGCAGGAATAAAAGTGAGAGAAGTGTGGGAGACAGGACTACTAGAACTTATAAAGGAAAGACCACCACAGAACAACACCGTTAGTTGACTGTGCCCACAGTTGCATCAGAACTATCACTTGTGAATGATTTCTAAAGTTTCATCTTATTTTCTATTCGGCTTCTGTTTAGAAATTCCAAATCAAACTACCACACTTGGATTCAGATCAAGCATTTTGCTGTACCTGAGTCAAGTCTTCTGAGGTTTTATTTTGGAAAGGAAAGGGCAGTGCTTTTCAGTCTGGATTTAAATATTTGTTTTATTCAGCAAGTAACTGAAAAAAATCTTCAATTATCCATTTCTCCCTGCTTAATTTTTTTTTTTTAAAGTAAGATGAGCCAAGAGTGTCTGTTAGATTACAGACTACTCCGGACAAAAAAAAACATCTTTTGTTACAAGCCATTTCCCTGTGGGCTATGACAGTCTGAAATGGGAAGAGACAAGATTCAGTGACCCAGGAGGCTCCTGCCAATCCCATGGAAATGAAACCCCAGCACATTATACTGTAGAGGGAGTCAGAATTTCAACAGAAACAGACCATGCAGGGTCTGAATGCCCACTTTGAAACATCTCAATTGCGGAATGCCCAGTTTGAAACATGTCAAGGGGCCAGCATTTCCAGCGAGTGGGAGTTGCACACATTCTGAAAACAGCGTCATCTCAGAATTGGCATAGAGAAGCTGAGGCACCCAGCATTACTAACCACTTTTGAAAATAACTTACTATATTATTCTATAATAAAGTAATCACGAAACTTTTGCTCAACATGAAACTCCCTTCAACTCCATTGCCAGCAGAACTAGGCCAACAGTGCTTTTGAAAGCAACTTCCTTACAGTACTTTTTTTTCTTCAAGACTACCAGGGGAAGTCTAAAAAGTCATAATGATCCCAGTTTAGACTTGAGAGCAGTAACAAAGATCTATCTTACCAGATATTTCTGCCATAGTATCCAAACAGACTGTAAGATAAAGAAGGACAATACCTCCGAACACCTATTGACACTGTGGTAATACCTAATGAAATAAACAGGGTTCTCACAGAGAGTTTGATTTAGCAAAACACTCCAACATGTGCTGACATGTTTTGCTGTACAAAATCCAAAGTAAAATATTATTCAACATAAATAGAGATGGTTTAATTTAGGCTGAGGCACACAAATAATAAAAAGACATCAACTAATCTCTCATACAAGTAAACAGTTTGCTATGGAACAGAAAGAAAAAAAAAGTCTTAGTATCATATCTACATATTTTTTGCTACTGTAACCTCTGTTTGGTGCCACACATACAGCACCAAGACATGAATCAGGTAGTATGTACACACTTCCCCAAATAAAAATGGATGCTTGCTTGACTAAATATTAAGGCCCATACAATTCCCAGGCTACTTCCCTCCCTTCAGACAAAAGAGACCAGGACCTGACCAGCACCTCTTTTCTCCTTACTAAATTCCAAGGTCATGGTGAGGTTAATCTTTATTTTACCAATTAACACTTAATTTTGCAGAAAGACCAATTTAAAGTTAACAAAGACAGTGTAACTAGTAAGCAGGAGCACTGAAAGGAGGATAAAGCATTTACAAGATGGAAAAGTTTGGAGAAGCAACTCAAGCTCTCCTCTGTCATAATTCTGTATCCGTTTCCTAGAATTATGGTGATATCCATCCAGAGCTACTGTGCTCAGTTCAACAAATGAGTAAATCAGCATTCCTCACCACTATCTACATCTACAGGCCCAAGAAGAACAGAAACACAAGTTACATTGACAGACAAGCAGCAAGAAAACACCAAGGCTGAGGTTCATGTACCTTTTCTTTGGCAACAAAGGGAGTTTCACAGGTCATTTCCCCAGGCACTCATCCTCGCTATTCCTCTATGTTCCTCCTCTGCTGCCCCTCAGCTAGGATAATATGACTTTTCATACTATAAATTGGATTAATGAAACAATCCAAGCTAAAAATAGCATTCCATCCTCCAAAACCAAACCAAAACAAAAAAAACCCAAACCATGGTATTCCAGTAACGGAATCTGAAGTGCAGATACACAAACAGTACCAGTACGATTGAGGGGGTGGCAAACTGTAGCAGGGTGGAGTTGGGGGGGAAATAACTTCCTAAGCCAATTTGTCTGCCAAGAAAAAGGTAGAGGAACCACACCTGTATTTTCTAAGCAAGTACAAGGCATATGTTATCTTCACACAGAAATCTGACCACTCTCTCATAAAATAAATAACAAAACCCTCTCTATTTTCTTAACTATATATATATATATATATATATATATATCCCTCTCTTCTCAGTGGATTTCAACATATGATGAAATTAAGGCTGAAAACAACATTCACTAATAATTTTAATGGGAAAGGATTTTCCTATGACTAACAAGCTTCTTGCCTGTGGAGGCGTGGGCATGTCTACACCACACAATAGAGCATGGTTCAGAGCCCCGAGCTGCTGCTGACCTTGCCTTCCTCAGAACGAGAGATGGGAGGGCTGGGAATATTTAAAAAGAAGGGGACTACTGCTGTCCTCCTTCTACCCACTTTCTCCTCTCAGAACTTGATATAGTAACATTAGAATTTGGGCAAAAATTTTCTTGAAATATTTTTCCTCACGAGGAACAGCAAAATATTTGTTAAGGTGTTATAATTGCTACTCTTTGATCCCTCAGAACAGTTTCTAAAACTGCTATTTCAAATGAAAGTATTTTATTTCAAGACTTTTAATGGGTATTTACAATTTCCATAAAAGGTTCACAGGCTGCTTTATCTATGATCTCCACTGGAAAGGAATACCAATAAAATCATTTTGTAATTTTTTTTTTATGATTCCAACAAGTTCATTTCCAACTTCTTAGAATTTTTTTTTTTTAAGAAGCACAATTTTTTCTGTATTATATAAGATCTCTACTTGCACGTTATGAATTCTACAGGGATAATCCACCCCTGTTTTGTTTACAAATCAATAGTGTTAATGCTTTCTGTTGTCAGTAACCAATTCTTCTCTTATTTTAAATTGCATTGACAGGTGGAAAATAAGTATTTTAGTGTGAAGTGCAAGTCTGCCTCAGGCATGATTGTTATTATTCAGCAGTAAACACCACCATTAGGTTTTTCACAAAAAAACTTCGCTTGTGTTAATGAACCTATTATATTTCTCATCTCAGAGAAGCTCATTCAAAGTGCACCTTCATTAAACTAAATGCAGTAGTTACTTAGAATTTCCTCCATTTGGGGGAAACAGGAAATGGGTTGGAAAAACATTTCAGTAAAAAAAAACAGTCAAGGTAGGAAAATTAACGCTTCTCACCCAAGACCTTCAAAATTCTGAGAAACATTACTTCTCGGTGCAGAATTGGAGGCAGCCTAGCTCAGAGACCAAGCTAGCAAGCCCTCATCAGAGCTTATTTAATCAGATACAATGTTTCACTAAATGCAACTATCTTGGTTCTGGGCTCAAGCCACCATAATATCCGAGTCTGGTGCAGATACATCAGATTTCGAAATCTAATTGCACAAACTAGACGTGCTGCATGTGGCACCACAAGAAATAGGAGTCACATGGCGCATCATCAATGGCCTGGCCAGAAAACAGGGCCATGACACAGGACAGAAGCATGGGAGAGTCGCCTCACAAAGAGACTGAGAGCGCAGTCTCATTCTTGGTCCCTTGCATACTCCCTTCGCACTTCACAGGTGTCAGTACTAGTGCTTGTGCATGAACGGCTCAACGAACTGGTCCCACTAAAACTGAGAGAACTGTTCTTTCTAACGCAAGCAAAGCCCAATTACCAGACTGCAGTGTGCATGAGCTCTAGTACAAGTTAAAGCAGTAGAACACGTATCAAACGTGTTGAAGGAAGGTAAGACCACGACAATCCTTCACTTCAAGACAATCCAGCACCAACTTATTTCAGCTCAGTTCAGTGGTCATAGTTATATTCCCACATGAACACAACACAGAATCCAAATTAAGCTTCCATAACTGACAGCAACAGCTTCATGTAGACACAAATGAACACACTTCCAGCACTGAAATTTTAACATTATTGACCTAAAATGAAACAGCTGGGGGAGGAAAAATGCCAAAATATGTCTGGTTTTTAAATGTCAACTATTTTTATTAGATACTTCCAAACATAGCTTTTTTCCTCCCATTCTAAGTTTTTATACTTCTGCTTCTACAACCCTTGGCACTACTGACTTCAGAATCTAGGGAAGTTAATCAGTAGCCCCAGACAGAGCAAGGCTGGACATCAGCTAACTAGCCGGAAGGCTAGCCGAACTGCAGCTGCAGTGGCAAGCAAGCTCAGGGTGGAAAAACAATCCAGTTTTATAGTCAGATTTTTAGACAAATCTGGCTGATAGGCAACTCCACATTCTACACCACTGTGGACAGAGCAGTGATGTGTCTTACAACAGAGCTGACACTGGTCCACATACATAAAGGAATAAACAAAAGATAAATCAGATTCATAATATACAGCTAACAATGGAAAGTTTTGGGGTTTTAAATTGAAACACTGATCTGCTAGATTATGAGAAATGGGAAGGTTAGTAATATAGATATGAGTATCATCTCCAAAGTTAATTGTTTGTTGAAAATGTAGATACTTCCATATGCTTTGGTTATTTTCCAGTTTCTGTTGAAGAGAGCTAACAGACAGAACACAACCAAGGTTAAACTAAAGGAGTCTAGAAAACCAATGTGTCATGCAAGCAAAGGTCAAGTGATGTTCCCCATACAAAACATCCAATTCAGCATGAATCACATATTGATACAGTACTTGAAGTGCCAACCATGCAGCAATACTAAAGCTACGACTTTCAGAGCCCACAATTCCTCAATATGACCGAAAAAAAAAAACCAACCCAACACAAAAAAAACAACCCACAACCTAATCCTCTTACACAGACAAGGCAAAGGCAAAGACTGCACACAAACTGCAAGCATAATGAAAACCAGCAATTCATTCTGCCTCTAGCAGGCCTCCTTTGCATAAAACCTCTTCTGTGAATTGGCAGATCTCCCCTTTTTGGCATGAATCGCTGGTATGTGGCATTCATCCTGTTGCTTGCATACTGGTAAGTGACAGAGCTAAATCTTTCCATTGCTGGAATTTCTTTTCCCTCAAACTTCATACAAAAATTTCTCCTACTATGAGGAGCTGCTACTTTTCATGTGGAAAATGCACTTCTCTGTGCAAAAAAGGGCAATGCAATTCTGTATTGCCTGGGTCTCTCACATATGCACAAATATTTATGTTTCTGAGAGGAAACAGGAATTTGTTTGATAGCTTACAGTACACCACAGATGATGGTCTCTCAGGATGTTTTTTAGATAACGCTGTTATCTTTGTCCATAGCAGGAAAGAAGTAGCTCTGTGGGGGCCTCATGGCATTTAAAGGGGCAGTTTTGAAAAAACAGGAATATAAATTGAAACCGAGTGTGGAAATGTTCTGTAACTAGATAGGAAGAAGTAGAAGGCTCCTTCTGTGCAGTACTTAAACAGAACTGGTAAACTATCACATAGGTATCAGACATAATGTTATTAAAATAAATTAAATTCAGAACCATAGGACTATGCTTGAGATTTGCGTAGCTGACACGTTCTAGTTGAGAGAATTTTCTCCCCTTTATACTGATACGTTTTTGAATTTTGTTCAATTTAAAATCTGGTTTTCTATAAAAGTGACTGGGCCAAATCTGTGCACTAAAGTAACTGTGTTCAGCGGAGGAGAAGTCTGATTACCTTGAGACATCAGGACAGACTACACACCTCCAACAAAGCATGGATAAAAGATTAATCTAAAAATACTAAAGAAATACAGAATTTGAATGAGTGATAGCACACCTAATTCACTCAAAAAACAGCTGTGAATTAGATCCACACCCACAAGTAATAAACTTTAAAAAAAAAGTCTTGTGAAAATGTCACATTAATCTACCCATACAGTAAAAAGTCTACTCACCCACTGCTTACTAAGATGATTAGTAAGGAAATCACAAGTTAAACTTTATTCATCTGCTTAAGAAAAATAGGAAAGAGTTTGCAAGGTTGATTTAACTCAGAAGATATTATTGTCACTTGACATTTACATGCAATGTATAATTCCATTCCCACTTACAGTCTGGGGAAAGCCTGTTAAAATACTTCCTTAATGTGCGAACACTTCTTTGAATTGTGTTCTTTTCATCTGCCACCTTCTCTTTAAGCCAGCTGGCTCCTTTTGTTAAGTCTTTTTTAATAACAAAGTTCATTATATGTAATTTATGGAGCAGTCTGAGATTGTCACCTTCTATCGAGTGCTACAGCACATGCATATTTCAGAGCACTCTATAGCATTTGTTGATAATGTCAAAAAAGTAAGGAGGTTCACACACATACATCCTGTACAACTCTGGCGTGAGACTCATCAGAAAGACCACATCTCTCTTCTCATTTTCAGTCACATGAACCAGTCCTCCTTCGATTTATATACCAGACTACTCTTCCCATTTGCAAAAGCTAACACCTTTGTGGAAACTACAGAAGTTGCTTACATGGGAAACATCATTAGGAAGGCATTTAAATATCTTTCGTCATCTAAAGCACGATCAGCGTACTGTCCTGCTTAATCCTTTTGCTGTGGCTTTCTTATTTCTTACTTCTCCTTCTCCTTCATTACACGTTTCTTTACCACTTGCTCCTCTCTCCTTCTCTTCCTCCTCAACCAGTTTCCCCATTCCTGCTCTTTTTTTCCCTGAGCACTTGCTAGCCTGCTTTTTGATTCTTTCTCTATTAGCAGGTGATATCTTCCTGGTGATCACAATCTTTGGGGGTCACCTCCTACTTTCTCCCATCCTTTTATATAATAGCAGCTCTAACAGACTCATGGCTGTTGATTTTCTTTTATTGACATAAAGGTCCATTAATACACAAAAAAACCAAACTGAAACAATAACAAAAAAGACAAAAGCTCACAAGTCATTAATAGTAACTGTTATGTAGTGCACGGTTTGGGAACTAACCTAATGCAAACAATGCTTGAAAGAGTACCTGGGGCAGCAATGTGAGCGATGGCAGGGGCAGGTTACCCGGCTATTATTGTATACCCTACACAGAAGGTTATGCTGTATGACGCTCATGATGAATGCCAGACCCTTGTTCAACGTGTAAAGAGAGGTACAAGGATTGTTCTAATTTTTTTTTTTTAAAAAAGGGGTTGATTGTATGCTGACAATTTTGCATATGCATCCCTATCTTTATATGGCACATAGTGTATAATTTGGGCAAAGGCTCTTTCTAGACCAACAAGCATGAGACTAAATCCTGCTAATTGCATTTTCCTTCAATAAGCTCTTTCAGTATTTCAAAGAAAGAGCAACACAAATTACTCAATGCCTGGAAAGTGTGACTTACATCAAGACTGACTAAAGCAGCTCAACTTGCGAAGTTTAAGTAAGAAACGCTAAAGGTGACTTGCTCGTGATCTACCACTACCATCCTGAAGATTTCTGAATGTATTGGGCTCTTTGATTATCAGACAGAAACATAAGATCCAGTGCCTGAAAACTGAAACAAAGCTAACGAAGAAAGAAAATACAAGGTTCTCTGCCAAACAGAGTTGAACTGTTTATTCAGAGAAGGGATGGATTCTCCATCACTTCAGTTTACTTTTTGCTGGACTGTGGGTTTCACTGGTAAATTTTCTTTCCATAAGCAGTTTTAGTAGCACATTTTTTGAATCAGTGTAATATTTTCTTTCTTCACATAGTATTATTTATTGACCCACTAATAAACATCAGACTATCCTCCTGTAGACATGGCTGAAGGATCCACTCATAAATTTCATCTAAGTGCAAATCTTCACTTAGTGTCCTGTGTATATTTTAGTAGTTCAAACCATTTCATATCACCTATAATGGTTCTTGGAGATGTGATACTTCCTAATTGTTAATTCACAAAAGGTATAGATGACATCTTTGCTAGGCCGTTGTTTTCTGCACACGTATTTTTCCTGGCTACCTATCTCCTACCTTTCCCAATCACCTACCGCCATTACAGACAACTCAAATTGTTTCTAGACTCTTGCAATACAATTTCCACAAGCACAGAAAACACAAGCAACAACAGAAGTGAATATCTACACAGGAGTTTGAGATATTCAGATGTTCACACATCCTCTCAAAACACTCCTAACATCTCTTTTTATAGAAGGGAAACTGATGCCTAGTGAAATTTAATGACCTGCCCAAGGCCACACAGTGGCAATGCCAGTTTGAAAGCACAGTTGTTCCTAGCTTCAAGGCCTCAGCAAAATCAGACTTGGAGCATCTCAGTTGTTTTATCTCTTTCATATAATGCTATTATGAGTTCCTTGTTCTTCCTGAGAGAAAGTGGGAAAGAAAATGAGAATGGAGGCAAAAAATCTACGAAAATTATAATAAAAAATACTCTAAATCTACAGTTCAGACAACCAACTTCTGCTTGTCCTCCAAAGGATGAAATTTTTCATAGGTCTCAGTGTCAGCAATCATAAGGAAAACACAAGTCTTACATGTGATTCTGACTGATAAAGCAAACATTCCCATTTAAATTCTTGGAATTTAATCAGTACATATTATAATCTTCATTTTTCACTAGAGCGTCAATGTGCTATATAATATTGGTGTAAATGGAAACAGTCATAAAACCTGGATTTGAGTCAGAATGCATTTTTAAGTTTTCTTTTTTTAAGTATTTTTAGCTGAAAGTATTAAAAACCTCTTATAATTAATTCTACATGCACTGACAAAAAAGTTATTTGAGTATCAGAAAAAAAGAAAGGTAAAAAAACAGTCGCAAGTTCTTGAATTCCTGAAGAGAAGAACAAAGAAGAGAAAGGAAAAGAAAGGAAAAAAGAAAAAAAAAAAAAGAGATGAGTGTCCTGTGTCTGTTGGTAGGGGATCAGGATGAAGGTTTCGGAATGATCATGTCTACATAAGGGCTTCTTTCATGTTTTGACCAAACATTGAGAACATATCAGCACATTGCTTACTTTTAACCCAGATAAATCTTTCCCTAATGGAAAGAATCAAGAAAAGAAATACAATTGCTTTATATTCTTAATCTTTCTGAATGCTGCCAACCCCAGATTTTTTTCTACTTTTGTGGGTTCCTCCTCCCTCCCTAGTTATTTAGACACACAATTAGATCACTGAAAGCTAAATACTAATCTACTCAAATTGATAAAAATTAAAGCCTTCAGAGCGGGTTTTTCAAAGCCCACACTACTTTCTATATATACTGTATGCTTCTACATTTAAACAGGAGTTAGCAGTATTTTCTTATTGCTACATTTCTGTGGCAGAAATATGACGATAAGAAAATGACAGATTAATATACTACAGAGAATATTTTCATACAGTAAATTATTCAGATAAAATATTCCTCTCTGGCTTTTGTTCAAAGAGGTTGATTTATCTGTGTGCGAAAGAGCCCACACAAGACCTCTGCAGTACTTCATAGTATTTTGAAGCTGGAACAGACCATTAGGATCATCTATTCTGATCTCATGCATAGTAGAGGCCAAAGAACCTCACCCAGCAATTTCAAGCCTATAACTTACAGCTGTAAGCTCACTCATTCTCTCAAGGTTAACATCACTAGTGTGCAGAGGGTCTGCAAAAAGGTCTATACAGCATTTAAATACCACTTATGATCTATTTTGAAGACTGCTGAGAATTTATGAGGTCTAGGACACAGAAAAATTTATAGTGACTATGGGTACATGAGGTAACCCACCAGGTGACTGCAAACCTCCCTAACTCATAATGACCTTTGGGGGAGAAAATTACCCGCTTCCTTAGGAAAATACATAAGAAAAAAGTATAAATATACACACATACATATGTATATATGTATTTGAAATCAGACACTATGTGAATACCACCTACTGAAACCTGAGATATAAAAATTGTGCAGTTTTCATCAGAGCACTCACAAGAATTCTGACAAAAAACGAGACTGTCTAGAGTACGACCTTCTGTTCAGGTGCAAGCTGTCAGTACATTTCCATGAGAATGCACTAAAGACAGTTATTCAGCAAGCTAGCTTTAAATCAAGACTGGATTTCACTCTGAATGATACTGTCTAATTCAACCACAACATACCAGCTTCATGCAAGAATAGTTGTACGAAATGCAATGATCTGTATTACACAGGAAGTCAAAGCAGTAGCTCATGCTGGTCCCAAACAGCTTTAAAAATCTATGATCTGATAATACTAATTCTCTCTCTCCGCTATTAATCTTAATCCTCCATTTACATTTTAGTGTTACTAAATGCAAGAGTACTGCGATATGGCACCCACACCTCTAGCTCCGTTCTAGGCGTGAGTTACTGCAGGGCCAGCGCCGACCACAGCAGGTGAAGGAGGCAGGCACAGGCTGCAGGAAAGCCTTTGCTGCCACCTAATGGGTTTCTCTTCCCTTCGAGAACTGCACAAGTTGAGGAACAAAGACACTTGGATGCATTGAGCTTACTGAGTACCCAAAATGAAAAAGAGCCAGCAGAACAAAAGCATGCTGCTTAATATAGCTACTTTCCCCTCGCTGCACTGTGCTCTTTTTACAGTCAAAATTCCAGCTAGGAAATAATAACAACCCCACATATTTTTTTCTTCCCACTTTGTAAGATTACAGACTATGGTCAGGGTGGTTTTTGGATAAATATAAAAGAATACAAATCTTTCATTACAAGTCATATTTTTCCAGATTTTGAAACAAGGCACATTTCCAAATTCTGATTCTTCACACAGCTTCTTTGAAGAACAGCTTTCAGAACCAACCAGTGTATTCCAGCAATGGGTTCATCAGTGCTGGCTATAAATGTTGTAAGTAATTTCTACACTGTAATTACTGAAGAACAAAGGTAGGACAAAAAATTAATCCAACCCTCTCTTCTCAAAATTTTGGTATTTACTGAAAAGCATAATGCACAAAATGTAATTTTTTTGTCTTCAGAAAAGCATTTCACAAGAACCCAACCAGTCCTTTTTGTTTCAAAAAATAAAATTACTTAGAAGAAGAAAACAAACATATCTGCCTCACTGTTAGTTGAAAGGTTAAATACCTATAAAACAACCCAAGAAGCACAACATAGAGGACCAGCATAAGTTAAGGGAAAAAAAAAAAAAATCTTTCCTAAAAGGATGAATCTTAAACGAGGGATTTGAAAGCAAAATTAGTGTTTTTGAGAAAGGGAATCTGAAATATTTTATCTCACATACCCCAAAATACAAGTTTACTTTAAACAACAGGAAAAGAAACTTCCCGAGAAGAAAGATGTAATTTTGGTGCCTACACTGAGTTTGTGCATGCCACCAATTAGTACCACAGACATTGGTGTAGCAACAAAGCAGACCAGTTAACAAACAGCTTCTGGCAGATAAATGTCTGGGGTCAGAGAGAAACTTCCTCTGTGAACAGCTTGGTATCATGAGGGAATTCTTGCAGCTTCACAGGAAGCATCTGGTAGAGGCTAACACAGAAGGGTTACTGAACTTAATGGATCACTGGTCTCTCTTCGTTTTCTACAGTACCTTCTCTCATAGCTAGAAAACATTTTTGTATAGCAAGTGTCAGTGAAAAGCCATTTATCTCCAGGATGGACTTTGACATTCTACACTAACATTCTCCAACAAGAAAAAAAGAAAAAAAAATCCTGCAACCCTTACTTGGAATTTACTCTAACCTAAAGACAAAGTAAATTCTGAGAGACTGAGGCACACTCTTGGGGATTTCAAATGCAGGTAAGATTATTCCCTTGTGTCCATAAAGAATTAATGGATTGCTATTCCTACACTGCATATAAAACTGTTCGCTATTTGCTTCCCATGAGAACCTTCACAGATATATGGGCTTGCAAGGGAAAAACAAGGTCTGATTCCTCATGCAGGGTCCCTACAACACAGGCCACAGCTTTGTCCATTATGAGGCCACTATGAGGGGGAAAGCACAATTCATATGCGAAGGAAAGTAGGATGTGCAAGAAAACATCTTGACACAGCTTATCTTTCCTGGACAAGAACGGGATAGCAAGTCAACGTTTAGTTCTGCTCATTTCCTCAGTCAGCAGACCTTCATGCTACCTCTTACTCAAGCACATATACTATATACACTATAGTATAGTATATATACTATAGCCTGTTCTCAGGACAAGTACCTTATGTTTTGATTATTTTTAGGAAGCACAATGATTTCTAACACCATGGAAACTAACAGTATGAGGATTTTAGAAGCACAGGTGTTGGCAGGTTCATTTCTGGATCCCAAAACAATCACATCATGGTCATTTCTTGCACAATGAACTTTGCCAATGTTAAGATTTCATGTTATATTACAGTACTGCAGGAATCCTGCATTTGAATTTTCAATGTAAAATAAACTAGAAAAAAAAAAGAACAAAGGAAACAAATTAACCAAACCATTTTATATTCAAACACAGCTACAGAGTCCATCCTTATATTGGAGGCTGCACCATTCCAAGTAGAAGTTTTAGGTCAATGACAGAGAAACTTCCATGGAAAGGCCCCCTGCTCTCAGTGATGAACGAACTTATGACCTTTAAGTCTGACTGTTTGTTGTATGTTGCTGCAATGTGTTTAGAAAACCACTGCATGTAAGAATAGTGGATATTCCATAGAAACGCATGAACCAACTGTCCATTAAAAGGCTGCCAATAATTTAATAGAACTAGGCTCTATACTCCTTCCTATGTTGACAAGGGTCAGCAATGTTTAGAGTGATTCCTGTTTAATACCATTTTAAGAGAGCAGTGAGAGAAATCAAAGTACTGTGGGTAATCTCACAATGCTAAATACACATTGAAAAAAGATCCTACATTACAACTGCTGTTTGGCTAGTATTTAAGAGGTATCATGACACAAGTGGATCCCAAGCAATCTGGAGAATAGAAAGCAGTCAGTAAAGGGAGGATATTGCACATGTGAGAAGCAGTGCAGCACACATGAAGAAAAGCGCAGAGACAGCGCTGGGGCAAGGGGAACAGACAAATGGGATAAGCAGCCGGAACTGGGGTAAGCTCTGCTGGCAGAGCGAGCAGGTTATGCAACAGGAAACGAGCAGACAAGCAGGAAAAGCCGGAGCTGTAAAGGGCTAACTTAATCCGGGGCACATGCCAAAGAATCGTATCACTAACACTCTGTAAGACCCATGGGCCTGCACTGTACATACTGGTGAGCAGAAAAATCCTTCAAAGTGTGGAGGAAGAGAGGAGGAATTCTCATGCAGATCCTGATACTGCTACAGGAAGATCACTGCTATGTAATACAGATGGCAAGCAGCCATGGGTAGCAGCTGACCATGACATTTTAGGGCAAGTTTTTGAAGAAAAAGAAAAGCAGCTCATTTTTTTTCCCCAAATAAGATTAGAGTTCAGGTGCAATAACTGCTTCCCACCCAGCTATTCTACACTCCAGGGCCTCTACACTTCACAGTGGGAACGTAATGTGTGGTTGGAAGAAAAGTCCCAGACATCAAGGAAGCATCTTGCTCTCTACTTGAAAACCTGTTCAACTAATTAGAAAAAACCCTATCTGTTAATGCTTTAAAACGCTTTTCAGAAGTTTTATGCTAAGAAATTCTTATCATCTTGTCTGTAGTTAGCATACTCTCCAGCCCTCCCAATTATTTCCCATTTGTACTGGACATTCCTCCCAGTCCTACACAGCTTTGGCTCCAGCCCAGAGACAAAAGCAACAGGCCCTCTGAAGAGCAAGCTGCTGGGCTGGAAGCCTGGAGGTGACCATTTAGTCGTCTTCATTCCGGCATCTACAACTCTCCGTACTTCACAGTCCCATATTCTTGAAAAAGTTCTGCTGCTTTCTCCCAAGGAGTCAGATAAAACTGCCATCGTCAGCAAGTTGACAGAATTCACATCCAATAACTTGAGCAGAGCTGCAAATGGATGCGTTTTGGGTATGGCAGACCTATACTGGGCCAGCATATTTAAATCATTATCAGCACATCAGTCAACACACACGGCAAGTTACAATAATTCCGAAAACAGAAAATAAGACTTACTCTTCAAGTATTTCATATGGATGTCCAGCAGTGCTTTCAAACTCTACAGAACTACTGTAAGAGAAGTTAAATTAGCAGTGCAAACAGCTGTTCCTCAGTGTACAGAGGTGTCAATAAGGGGCCTAAAGTCCAATACTAGGAGCATTACAATTGAGAGACATTGCCAAACAAGTACTGACTCACTGAATTCTTTTTTCAATCACACTACTATAAAGCTCCAACAACAGATTGAGGCTAAATTTAGGAGAATGCAAATCACAGTAGAACTTAGATGATTTTACTTGCATTATAACTGATTTCGAACAGCATCACCTTCAAATTCACATATCTATTAGGACTCCAATCCTAATCCAGCAAAGGATACACGCATATGCTTAAGCGTTAAAATATACAGACCACTCTGAAAGTTGGTGGACCACTCAAGAATTTCAATGTATCCTTTCCTTAAGTATTTTGCTAGAGTGGGCCACAGAACATCTAAGAGTATTTTGAGCATGGGGAGGACATACTGAAACCAACTGTGCGCAGTCTGTTTTTCTGCTTACACCTTTTTTTATATAGTAACATTTTAAAATGTTTCTATACCACAATGGTATTCTGGAAAGAAGAGAAAAACATAACCTTTAGACAATGTCAGTATCTAAAGATAATCAGCAGAAAGACTGAAATGGACATAAAACTTATCTTTCTTTTTAACTCATTAAATAAAATGAGCTTTTAAATTGGCTGTTTCCCTTTGACATTCAGTTTGGTGAAGCTAGTTTTCTCCTCTAGATACACATCCTTAATCCCTTACAGGATCTTTTTAAATTTTGTCTCTTTGCCAGCACATGCTCACAACACAACACCGTGAAGATGCTCAATGCTAAAAGTCTGCAGATTCTCAATGGACAGGGAGGTCTTAACGGACAATTTAGCTTCATGGACATCAACAAAGTTATTTGAAAAACAAAAGGTTTTCAGGATCAGATGCCTTAAAATTATTCTTCACCTAAATGGGGGATGAAGGGATTGAGAGCAGCCCTGCTGAGAAGGACTTGCGGGTACTGGTGGATAAAAAGCTGGACATGAGCTGGCGCCCACAGCCCAGAAGGCCAACGGTATCATGGGCTGCATCAAAAGAAGCATGGCCAGCAGGTCGAGGGAGGTGATTCTGCCCCTCTGCTCAGCTCTGGTAAGACCTCACCTGCAGTACTGCGTCCAGCTCTGGAGCCCTCAGCACAGGAAAGACATGGACCTGTTGGAGCAGGTGCAGAGCAGGGCCACAAAAATGATCAGGGGGATGGAACACCTCTCCTATGAAGAAAAGCTGAGAGAGTTGAGGTTGTTCAGCCTGGAGAAGAGAAGGCTCCAGGGAGACCTGATTGTGGCCTTTCAGTACCTGAAGGGGGCTTATAAGAAAGATGGGGACAGGCTTTTTAGCAAGGCCTGTTGCGATAGGACAAGGGGTAATGGTTTTAAACTAAAAGAGGGTAGATTTAGACTAGATAGAAGGAAGAAATTTTTCACAATGAAGGTGGTGAAACACTGGAACAGGTTGCCCAGAGAGGTGATAGATGCCCTATCCCTGGAAACCTTCAAGGTCAGGTTGGACGGGGCTCTGAGCAACCTGATCTAGTTGAAGATGTCCCTGCCCATGGCAGGGGGGTTGGACTAGATGACCTTTACAGGTCCCTTCCAACCCAAACTATTCCATGATTCTATGATTCTAAATTAACAGCAGGTAACCTTATTTGCTAGAGATCGTATATGTTCATAAATGAGCATGACCTGAATATTTAACACTAGTAATTTCTTTTCATAAATCTATACAGGACTAGAACAAAATGGACGCAAATGTGTGGACTAAGCAATAGAATCACTGATGAAATTAAGACTTGGTTAAGTGCAATTTTGGCAATGAACCTTACAGTAGTCTAAATACCTCATCCTTACGAACAGTGGATTCCTTGAAGAAAAGACTAGGGAATCACTATAGTTAGAGCTAACTTAAGATTTATCTCCAGAGTGCAGCAGCAGTGAACAAGATGCTAAAAGGCATAAAAGAAAGGGGAGGTAGTACAAAGCTGGGAACAGATTCTGAGTGTTTATACCATTAGAGGCCTTAGAGACATTTCAGACTGTTTTAATTCTACTGTGAAATATTTTCCTTTTGACTTTTTCATGTGAGGTCTGTTATTATTTACAATTCCATAGTAAAAAATCCATACTTTCACATTATCTCTCACTAGGATTCCCAAAACATCTCACAGCATTAAATAAAGCTTAAATGGACAGGAATAATTTTAAATTTACTGTTGTGGACTGCAAACAGATGTCAAGAGAACTATATGCGTAAGTAGAGATCAATGTGAATCTGCCTAGAAATATTGAGTATTAAATCTTTCCATTATTCACATGAAATGGGAAAGCGTTTTTATTAGTATTATTATTTTGCAGAAAGTAGTAAAATGAACTTGTTCAAGGTCATGGAGAATTAGATTAATTGGTACATTCCGTCCTACATTCCAAAATGTGGGACCATGTGATGAGAGGCTATAAATCTTTAGATCTTCAAAGTCATCTGAATTGCGATTTATATCTGTGAAACTGATTCCCACACTTCTCTAGATTTCTCTGACCACTATTTATTGCAGAGCTACAATGTTTAATTATTTAGTTGAACCCTTCCTTCCCCATCAATTTCTCTAACAGTTGTTTATACTCCTCAGAATAGCTGCGACCGGTAAGATTACTTTATCTTTCCAGAACAGAAAGTCAAAAGCTATAGGGGAAAATACCAAGTTGATAGGAAGTTCTGAGCACAATTAATGTGTAGGAGAAAAAAAAGAAAAGCAAAGAACCCCAAACCTGAGAACTGTATCCAAACTAAAAGGCTCTGTTGTTATTGCCAGAAAGTAATGGCCTCATGTAAGTTAACTATGAAGAGCAAAAGTGTTCATTTTTTAAGAATACAATGAATAAATGTACATAGGGCTCTTAAGACAGAATAAACTACAGCAGCACAGTAATGAACAGTAGGCACAGTAATCAATGATAGCATCAGTACGTGCACTGGCTTGCAGCCATGCCACCTTTACCCAGAAACAGATAAATTCCATTTAAGCAGGACTGAAGTGAGTCAGTAGGTGGACAGTAGCTTCCTAAAAGGAATTATGATGCTGACAGAAGGGATAGTCTCAATTCAACAGGAGGCATCCTCCATATGAAATTACCGTTTAAATGAAAACCCAGTGTTTGATTTAGCTCTGAAAATTTCAAACATTATGTCAAAATGAAGGTGTGAAAGATCTATTGTGATATTTATTCATGAGTAAGCAATTTAATCTGATGTCCCTGATGTCCAGCTCAAAAACCTCTACCTGTCTTCTCTAATAAAGTTTTCTCAGTTGTTTCAGTCAGTTGGAGGAAATTTTATTTTTCTCTTTTGGATTATGATACAGTTACAATGTTTCTATATAGCAGCCATTATTCACCCAAAAGAGTTTCATTTCACTGGTGGTGAAGTAAGTAATCCCTGTAACCATTATTTACCTCCCAGAGAGTTGAGAGGCTTAGCCAGTATTTGCAGAGCATCTGAAATGTCTGAAGAAAGGTTACTATAGGTTACGAGGTTACTATAAATCATGGAATACCCTGAGCCAATTCCTGCCCACAAGTCTGGCACCTCTTCCTATTGGCAGCCCCCTGGTTTCACAATCAAACAAGTAGTTTTATTCCCTCTTTATTCTATGTAACGCTACCACCATCTGTTTACAAAGCTTAAATTCAAAATCATTCTGAGAGGATTTTGTAGCTTCCATAACCAGTGTAAGAGTTCCTTGTTCTCTGGATGGTTTAACTGGAGAGGACTTTAGGCTACTCAAGGGTCGTAGCCAGACCAACAGACAGGTAAAGAGGCCAGTTTCTTTTCAATGCTTTTTTTAACTGAAATGGAAGTACTGCTGACTTCCTATCTTCTTCTGCCCCCTAGTGAGCTTTGATTTTCACTCTACCTGAATAATCATGTGGCTGCTTTATAATTTATATGCATACAAAAGTGCTGAAACACCAAACTCTTTTCTTTTTACATCCTTTGGAAGCGTTCTTCATATCATTCTCCTCTGAACACATCAGAAATCGAAGAGCCTTTTCTAGCCCTAGAGTGCTAATATGCAGGAAGTGATTTTTACTGAACAGGGAAACATCGACAAAATTGGCATACCATAAAATCCCTTTAAACATGTCAAAGAAAACTTAAATTTGTTAATTTATATTTCTCTGCTTTACTAGAGCTCTGAAGTTAGAAAAAAATCACACACAGGTTCTTTCACAAATTACTGTTTAATTGCTAAAAAGAACCAAAAAACGTCCCCCAAAAACTATGGTGTTTGCTGCCTAGAAAGCATCTCAAATACAGCACCAGAGCAAACCCATTATCATACCGAAGAAAGCAGGGAAAAGTGATCCAGTTAGATCTTTTGATTTAGCTTAGCATCAGGTATGTTTATGGGAAGTCCCTCCATGATACTGCATTAAACAGTAGCCAGTCCAGCAAACACTACTGTATACTATTTAATAAATATGCTTACCAGTAAATGTTTTCAGGATTGGGCTTGTGGAGAATAGCAACTAAGAGAGGAAACAGACATCACTTACTGCACTAACTTTGCCTGCCTTTTCAGTTATCTTCAGATGTAAATGTAACTTCTCTCATGTACTTGCTATGAAAATTTTTGGTACTATTCCCAAAAAAGTGTTGTCCAATATGAAAATCCAAAGGAACAAAATACCTTCACAGAAATAGTCCTTGTAAAATAAAGTAACAGTCACAATAGAATTCTTTGCTTCTACAAAGCCTGGCAATGAAACCTGTCAGAAGTTTTTGTAAAAGAAATTAAGACAAATTGCAAATGGGATGGGAACAAGAATGCAGAAACATATTATCTAATGCTGGCTCAAAATTAAATTAGTATTTTGCCTCAGAACACGAAGGCAAAGTAGGATAGATGAGTAACAATTCTGGAAATACAAATCGCCACATTTGGAGGTAAGAGCTGAACAGTCAAGTATGGCAGATCAGATGATGCTAATTTTAAAAACACCAAAAGTATTTGTTTAACAAAGTATGTCATGCCACAGAAACCCTGTATCTTTCCTGATGGCATTGTATAGGGAACATAAGAACTTGAAGTCCAAGTGGAGTAGTCAGGGGAGTAAAAACCAAACCTTATAAAAGTGAGGAGCTTCACTCGTTCGTTTCATTTACACATGTACATACATCTGCAAGGAACAGTGTAGGAGTGAAGACGACAACTATTGTAAGTAAAAAGCTAACACCATAACACCAGACCAAAAAGGTATAAACTACAAGTTTGGAATAGCTTTTCTCTAGAGCAATGGGATGGACTATGTTAAAAGGTCATGCTTGATAATTCTGTAACTATGATTCTACAGGAAAGTTGCCCCCGCTAAAATTAAATGAGTGTTATGGTCTACGAGCTGTTTTCCAGTCACATGATATAACTTAACCGTAACAATGACCATAGGTATTTCATCAAGAGTAATCTCCTCCTCTCAGGATAGAATGCTAAATATAGTCCTTTTGGTTACTGAATGAAATGGACAAAATAATTTCAAGGTTGTAATTAATGTGTCAAAAGCAGGTAAGTGAGGAAGATAATGACATTTCCTAGGAATATAATGCACAGACTTCCAGCTGCAGACCTGCACAATGAAGCTTACGTTGCCCTTCACCCCTCCAAATGGGAATGCGACAGGGCCTTCTACTGAAAGGTGAAATTAATCAAAGCTCTTAACTTTTTTACCAATAACTAATTTCTGTGGATCATTCTGCGGTCTTGGGATTGAAAGAATTCAATATATTCAGTGTATTTCCATGTATTGCTTGCGGCAAAGTAGGAGAGATGGTGACTGCAAAAGCAGAGAGGAAACAGAACTGGTTATACCAGTTTTACCTCAGAGGCAATCCCCAGTTGACAAGCTTTCCATTTCCTCTACCCCACTAGAAATGGCATGTCAATTGTCTCTGACAGCTGTATGGATAAAAAGGTCAAAGGAGAGAGAACTATCACACTAAACAAAGATAAAAGCATTCATCTTCATTGTACATAAACCTTGGCTTAGCTAAGTGCAAGATTTATAATGAACAGCAAAACTTTTGTTTCAGAGGATTCTCATTCTCCACTCATAATTAAAACTATTAGGGTTCTGGAGCTTTAAAGTTCTTTATTTTTTCCTAGTGAAAACATTACCATAGATCTAAGAAGACAGAGAAATGGGATGCCTAATATTTGTCTTTGAAAAGTAGCTTTGCAGTGCACCTGTTACTGTGAAATAGCAATGACGAGACTGTTAGAAGTGATTATAGATTTAAGGTACCCCACTTTGCAAGTGTCCAAATTGAAGCACCCTAAAAGGGCCTGATTTTCAGCAGAGAAAGAGACAGCATTTTAAAAAAATTGCATCACCTAACAGGTGTCTCAAGCTTTGTACTCAAAATCATTAGCATTATTTTAATATATCTTGCCCTAAACATCAAATGAAACACACACAAAGAAGCAATATTAGAATGAAAAGTCATTTTATTCACCCACTTCAGAGGCCTTCTCCACCTCCTTCAGCAACACTGAAGTTTTTACAAAGCTGTAGGGTAACAACCACTGGAACGCAAATAGTCTTGGGTGTTACAAAAGCTGGGACAATGTTTGCCTGATATTTACATTTTCACTGAATTTATCATTTAAGACAATGAAGTGATTGAAATAAAAACACCCTGGTCTAGCCAGAAGAGCTACAGTTCCTATAATGAAGATAGATATTGACAGCAACTACGTCAAAATATGCCTAAGACTCATCTGTCAGATTCAGGATGCAATACAAGAGAGAATATACTTACTGAAACTTTCCACAAGGTCAAGGGCAACATGAGTAGCAATATCCATTCCAGTATTTATGTAAGACCGGCAGTTTTTCAGAGATGAAAGAGAAGAATCCACACAGTTGAATGAGATTCTTGAACCGCCTGGCATCTTGAAATCGTTACTCTAGAAATAACAGATACAACATTTTGAATGCAGTTTACGCCCAAAGAATTTGGGAGAGAAAACAGAAGAACAGACAGCTAACCATAAAGCACTGTCAACAGAACCACTGAACCATCAGAGACCTGGGATGAAATCTTAGCTCCCAAGATGTCAGTAATTTCAGTGGAACTGCAATTCACCAGAGGTTTTCAATTCACCTTCTATTCAATATTAAGCAAAACTACAACATAAAAAGCAACTTGCAGTTTTCATCTGCTCAATCCTATTGCTAAACCACAATGAGGTTCAAACTCAATGATTATGCTCGCTTGAAAATTACTGCTCTATTACAGATCCAAAGAAGCCCACAGCCCCAAAAACTTGTTTGTGTTTTCTAGGGATATTATCAATTAGGCTAGACAGAAATACGACTTCTCACATCCAATTCAGCCTCACCAACCACAAGCCTGTTTCAACAGCTAGCCCTCGGAAAAAATAATCTAATAAAGGGCAACTGCTCCAAGAACACATTTAACAGTAAATCATCTAGCATAATTTTTAAATAAAAGCCCACCTTACAAATGGTGCCTACTTCCCCCAAAGATGTCACAAATTTTTAGTACCAACATTCCATTAGCACAAAATAGTGTCGCTCAGGAATCATGTTTATCTTCTTTACCACCATCTTCCTTTCCAATACAGGTGCACAACCTACAGCCTTGCGAGGTTTAACTGATTCTCCTCTGTCATTAATACAACCTTCAAGTGGGTTTGCTTATGCTGTGCCTATGCACACTGTTCACATCAGTTGGTTTCTTCTCAAAAATTCCAAATTCTGCTCTTCCTTCTTCATGCTTTGTCATAACTCGCTCGGACAACATGTAGCTATTACAAGAAACATGAACCTGGTGTGCAGAATTTTATACTTCAAGTTGCAGGAGATGAGAAAAATTCTGCTCAGCTTTAGATACACAGACCCAAAAGAGTCTTGGACAGACAGAAATACCGCATTAGTTCATGTAAAGAAGAACTGGTATGTCCAAGGACTATACTGAGATCATATTGGGGGAGGGAGAGAATGGAATCCACAACCAAATTTGGGGTACACCAGAAGTTTTATCTGAATCATACAACATAACAAGGGGACGAACTGTTTTATCAACCATAGCCTTTGACAGGCTATAATCCAACAGAAATCTGGAAAATATCTAAATAGAAAGGATAAAGCTTTGCCCAAGTTTTGCATACCCAAGGCTGTATCTCCCTCTGCTACTTTCTCTGGGATTCCAGAACTACATCTTGCGCTCATCCTAACCTGAACAACATTGCCACACTCCTCGCAAATACCATGCAGACTATGAGACGTAAAAACCTGCTGTCACACTCTTTTCTCTCCTCATGTTCTCTTTCATATCTTTTTCTTTTTGTCCATTTAAAAAATGCGCTTGGCCACTCAAGACTATCAAGACCATTTTTAGGTCATGTGCTTCCAACAACATTTTAACAACAGTTCAAGTTCACCGCTTGAACTTCTGAATTACATACAAATTGCCTTGCTCTCTATCTCCTTCTAAAGGTGCATCTTGCCACAGAGGAGCCAGTGCCCTTCACCAACAGCTCCAGTTATGTCAGTTCATGCTCTCCCCACCAAAAGACTGTGATTGCTATCTTTAGAGATCTTTAGAGGCTGTCAAACTAACAACAGAAGACAAGGAAAAAGTTCCTTACAGAACTCCTTGAAAGTAAAGGAAAAGGATGGTCTTAAAGATTTAACAACCAATGCTTTCAGCTGTTACATTATTTAACTTCTTTTTTTTAAACCCCTGTTTGCCATGTTAGCAAGACTTTGTATAGAACCTCTTGATCCAAATATACACTATTAAATAGACACATAAAATCAAGTTAGCAGCTTTATCTTTCTGGGACCATTTAGTGTATCAAAGTGTATCAACAGTGAGAACCTAATTCCCTTCTTGAACTTGGTAAAGCTCACTCACTGAGAAAGCCTGCTGTTCTTTTGGAAATTTCACAGATACACACTGTGAAAAGCAGGAATCTGAAAAAAAAAATAGTGAAAAGTTAAAAAGGCTTCTTCATTTCTTGACATTTGTGGAAGCACCGAACAAACTACACAGGAGCATAAGTTATTGTTTACAATGTTAAATCATACCATTGCATTGATAGTTTCATCTCAATTTGTCTTTTGGAAGGTAATTTAAGTACCCTTGGACAAATTTACCTCTTTTTTTTTTTAAATAAAAGATTATTTTTCTTAGGAACTGCTTATGATCCCAAGCAAAGATTTCACTCTTGAATTTTATAAGTGAATTCTTCAACTTCAGCTTGCAGCTGTCCATTATGCCTTCAGAGGAAAAGCCACATTCCTCACTGGAATTGAGTCCACAGCAGTGTTTTTAAGGCAATCTTTTTTGCCAGGAAGGTCTTCAACGGGTGCATCAATGAAGCACTTAAAATTTGCAACTCCCACGCCCCAGCCCCCTCACTTCTGGAAAATACAACCAGCAAAATCAGAGTTGAAAAGGAGATCAAGTGAGACTACCAAGGCAGTTTTTTTTCTTTCAACAGTAAGTGACCAAATGGTCCAGACAGGATTACCAAGCAGCAAACTTAAATTACAGTTTCTATTCCACCACTTATTTTAAATATTTGAGCAAATGACCTAATTTCTCCATGCTTCAACATCCCAAACTATGAAGCAGAGATAACAAAAAAAAGTTACTTCTGTAACACAAGATCTATAGGTGACAAGTGCTCACTGACTACCAGGATTAGTGTCGACTTCCTTAGACTCACTCGGTGGCCATCTATCAAAGGCAGAGGTTACTTCCCTGCCACAAAGGTCGGGAGCAGAGCCCACCGAGCAGGAAGCTCCGCTCTGCCAGCCCTCCACCTTACTCCCCTACCCCGTCCATGACAAGCCAGGGCAGCCGGCCCGGCCCACCCTGCCCCTTGTCAGTCATGCACGGAGGGCAACGGCCCCACGTCCCCTCCCCGCCCGCCTCTCCCTCCTCCATCGGCCGGGAGAGCGGGGCCGCGCACTCCCCCGCCGCTGCCCTCACCCCGCCAGCGGGGAAGGGGGCGGCGAAGGCAGCCACCCTCACCAGCGGCTGCTGCTTACCTAGTCCCAGCCGCCGAGGCCCGACGGAGCTCCTGGGCCGCAGGCGTCCCCCGCACCGACCCTCTCGGCGGCGGGAGCAGGCGGGCGAGCTGGGCCCGGGGGAGGCGGTCCAGGCGGGCGGCGGAACCGCCTCATCAGCCGGCGCCTCTCCACATGACGGCGCCGTCATGTGATGGGAGGGCTCGGCCGCGCCGCACGCAGGGCCGCCACCGCCGCCTCCTTCTCTGCCTCCCGCTGCCTGCGCCTCACCTACCGCCGCAGCTCCCTTCGGGCGGCCGCCGGCCCGGCCCGCAGGCGCTGACGGAGCGGGCCACCCGCTTCGCTGCCGCCACTCACCGCACCGGCGGCGGGGGAGGGTGAGCGCCGCCGAGCGGGGGTGGCACCGGCGGGGAGGCCGCTGGGTGAGGGGAGGCGGCGGGAGCTGGCGGGGGGCCGCCGCCGCTCCGGGGCGGTTGAGTCTCGCGCCGCGGCGGTTGCCCCGAGGCGGGGTTCAAACCGTGAGGGAGAGCGTTGGCGGGAGGGAGGCAGGACCGTTCAAGACGGGCCGGTGACTCGCGTTGGCGGAGGGGGGGTGGGATGCAGTTTAAAGCCCGGTCCGGCTGCTATGGGGTCTAGGGCCCGCTGTGGGCCCCGCGGAGGAGCTCGCTGCAGCAGTAACAACGCCCTGCGTCTCGCCTAACGGGAAGGTCGGGTTCCTGGTTCTCATTTTGGGGCAGAGACAGCATCTTAAATATATCTCAGTGGTCTCTAAGGTTATTGGTGAAAAGTAAGGTCAACTCATAACCTCCCATAAATGTTTCTAAGCATAAAAGCTTAGTTTTAGCAGTGCTGCACTCTCTATCTTGCAGGAAACACGTCAATAAATAAAACTGACCAGGAAATGCACAGCACGGAAGCTAACCCTTCAGCAACAGAAAAGGAATAGAGCTATATCGTTTCCATTTGCTATAAAAGTTTTCCTTGTTGCTGAAGCCTATTACAATGACGGGTTGTATTTTTGAAGTGACTGTTGTAAACACATCTTGTAACATGTTTTTGCTTTCCTTGCTGCTATCTCCTTGTGTGGTCTCAATTGCTTCAGTATTGCTGATCGTTGAGGCAAACACGGTGTATGTGCTGAAGATTAATTCAGTGCATTTTTTTCATTTTACAAAGCTGTGGATAATTTAGATTTCATAAACTGAAAGATTTGAGAGTATGCGTAAAAACACACAGATTAAACTATCAAAAATATGAATATGAACCACTCTGAATGTGTGTGGTTTTGTTTTTACAGGTTATTAATGGAGCAGCTAGTTTTCTCATCAGACTTTCTTCTTCAAATAACCTAAAGACTAACGATCAGAATCTGACTGCAGTACTTCTGCTGCTCTGTCACGTCCAGCTCCACAATGGTTGATTTTCTAGCTGAAAACAATCTCTGTGGTCAGGCAATTCTTCGGATTGTCTCCTGTGGAAATGCCATCATTGCAGAACTTCTGAGACTTTCTGAATTTATTCCTGGTGTTTTCAGGCTAAAAGACAAGGCTGATCAACAGAAGTATGGGGATATCATATTTGATTTCAGTTATTTTAAGGTAAATCCTTTTATTGTTAAACTTCTTAAAGCATTGCTGTCCTGCATGAGGATGCTTCAGGTTATGAAACAGCCATTCCTGACTATTGTGTTTATTATTAGCATTTTTCAGAGTTGACTGTCATGACTTCCTACTTGCTTAGTTTTTACCAAAAATTCACCAAACTGAGGTAGCAATCGGGATATGCTTGCATGCTAACATTCTGCTTCTGGGCTGTCTTGTATTTTATGTGCTTCTGACCATACTCAGCCTCATCTTACTCATTTCAGTGAGCAGAAACAGTCTAGGGAAGGTTCTCTGCTTAGGCCCCTAGGCAGAATATAACTGGTACCTGCACTGAGAGTATCAGGGCAAGGAGGAGGCAATTTTAAGTGCATCCGTACCAGCGCAGTTCCAGCTACACATTTCAAAGTGTTTGATGAGTCATCTGGCCTGTGAACTTTGATGGATACTGATTATATAAGATTTGAGTATTGGTTCTGGGTTTTTTTTTTTAAATTATTATTATTTCCTGCAGAAACTTTAACTTACACTTTCACCAGCAGGTTCTGAGCCTGTGCAGTTGGTTGTTTTCCTTTGGAGCAGTACTGTGGGCAGTATGCCCATCTTCCTTTGGTTATCTGTAGCTTATTCTTTGCAGCCATGAAAACTGCTTTCCGCTTTCCTGTTTGACAGTACTGTGATTGTTCATTCACTGGACTTGTCACATGCGCTTAATAAACAAATAAATCAAAGAGTAGTGTCCATGAAAAGCCCTTGTTTCCCTTAAAAAATTAAGCTTATTGCAGTACTTATTTCCCTCTATCATTCTCCAGCATGATTAAGAAGGAACTACAGAGACTGTCTAATCTGACTTTATCTAGATTGTGCAATTCAAGAAGTGTTAATAGTAAAGCGGGGGGGGAGGGGGGCTTTTTTTTTTTTTTTTTAGTAAGAATTGTAAATTTCAAGTGCTAACTATGAGCTGTGGACACTGAAAACCCTGAGCACAAATAATTTCTGAGATACCTTCAGATCTAAGTGTTTCTTAGAAGTCTTTTTTTTACACTAATTACTTGAAAATTTAAAAGCAGATAGGAATAATTGGTAAGAAATACGATTATCCTTGAAACTATAAGATTTTTGAATGTTAAGGAAGCACAACAGTGCTGCTGCTTTTCAGAGCACCAAAATCCGTGAAAGGCATACTTACACAGCAGAGATTAGTGAATTTACAGATATTTTCACTGCGAATGCACCATTGCTGTATTCATGATTCTTAGAATTACCTAATGAGAAGAGATTTGAGATTTTCAAAACTCAGGCTGTTTAGTTCCTGTATTTGAACTTCATAGGCGGTTTGGGGCCTGCTTTTATACTTTGTTTTATGTAGGTATTTTGCACAAAAAGAGAACAGGAGCATTTTTAAAACCACAAAAAAATTGTCAGCTGGGTATTAAGCTTGATACTTTATTTTAACTCTATTTTAAGTTAGTTTTATGGCGTTTGTGTTGACTAAATCCTTTTAAGCAATGATCTCATGCTGTGGAAACGTTCTGTGGAATGACGTATTTTCAATTAAGTGTTAATAATATTTTCAATTAAACTAATGATATTTTCATTTAGATGGTGGTAGTAAGACCAAATGATGGTTATGAGATACGTTGACAGTGGTAAATGGTCAAAAAAGTTTGTACCATTGCTTTAAGGAAGTCAGGCTCTTCATCCCAACCCTTTAACCCCCACGGTTCTTAATGACATGGTTTCTGCATTAATTTGGGGGACTAGCGCTGAATTAGGTCCAGAATCTGTAAAAAAATTCTCACGTAGGTCTAATACTTTCAAGCAGTTTAAATGTATGAGAAGCTACTTAAGCTCGCCACTGTTTGTGAGGCCTCAATGTTATGGTTTCTAGCTGAGAAATCAATCAGATCAAATGTGTAAAGGAAAAAATTCCAGCAGGGAGATAGTTAGCTCTACAAAAAGCACACAGTGGCTTCAAATGCACTGGGGCTTTACCCAAAGTGTTAATTATTCTTTTCCATTGGGTACGTAGGATAAATTGTATTTAAAATCATTGCAGATTGTAACGAAGTGTAAAACTGATCTTTATGGAATCGATGTTCAATCATAAAGTAGCTTGGTTGGTTTAGTAAGAAATGTTAATTCTGGTGTTGTGCACACAGCGGTGGTTGTACGTGTTCTGTGTCCTACTGAAGAGATGTCAAATAGAGGTCAAAGTCAAATACTGTCTCTAAAGATTAATTTCTTTTCTTAGGGGCCTGAGACATGTGAAGGCAGATTGGAAGCCAAACCTGAGTTATTGGATTTAGATGAAGAGTTTCGTGAAAACAACATTGAAATTTTGACAAGATTTTATCTAGCTTTTCAGAGTGTACATAAATACATTGTAGATTTAAACAGGTATGGTATCTTAAATACATGTGGATTTTCTTGAAGACTAGATTACTGTTTGGTCTTAATAATGGGAAGCTTTTTCCTTAGAGACCCAATACGCTTGCTGTTGGATCATATTCCTATGCACCTGGAAACCTGGATTGCTGGAGCAAACACTAACTTTTACTCCTGCTGTTGCTTACCAGCTTAATATATGACTTGAAAACATTTAACCTCTCTACCTCATTTCCTCAATTGTATATTAGAGCTAATTTTTCTTCTTTATCTTGGAGATTGTCTTGAAGATTTTTTTAATGAAAGGAGACTTCATATTATTAAACTAAGTTTTTTGTGGTCTTGCAAAACAGAATATCAGATAGGGTTTTTTCTTTAACTTTCACTGGCATCATTATTATTATTATTATTATTATTATTATTATTATTATTATTATTCTCAAGTTTGCTACTCTTACGTGTAAAAAACAATATGAAAACTTCATGAAATACTCTAAGAAAAAGTTCCAGGGAATCTTAAGCATAAGAATTGTTTTTGTTACTGATCTTATATGAAAAGATTAATTAAAAGATTTAACAGATGTTTAACATTACTTATTAATAACTAGTGTTACTGGAAAATCCTTTAATAGGAAGAAATCTTCTCTTAATCGAGAGGAACATACTCTATTTCTAGCTCTACCTTCCAAATTGCAATTGAGATGAATTTATGGTATTTCCAGGAGGTATTTTTGAGGTAACTTGAAAATGACAGTTTTACTAAATTTTGGAGTAAAAGCCTTCTCAGTACTCTCTTCTCAGGCTGTCGTCCATCCAGAAGAAGATTCAAGAGGATGTTGGTTGTAAGTTACAAAGTATCCTCTAGTCTCTTTCACATACACCAGCAGGATATGGAAGGAGGCTTTTGCCAACTGGTAGGCTGTAGTTAGGAGTTCTAGCCTCTCATTTCATAGTAGAACATCTCTCCTTTGAAAAACTCCATGCTGCTTGTACTAGGGAAATGTTCTGATGTGTCTGTTGACTTTCAGAGAAAATTGGCCAATTGAGTTCTGAGGACATACGATTTGAGAACAAAATAGTCAATGACCAACTCTTTGTTATGATCCCTAGATATTTAGATGACCTCAATGAAGGAATTTACATTCAGCAAACATTAGAAACGGTCCTCCTTAATGAAGATGGAAAACAGCTTCTAGTAAGTATTGAACTGTTCTGTAATAGTAGAAAATGAACCAACTAGTTTAGTGCCAAACTAGACAAAGATGTAAGTTTACTGAATGCATGGAAATGCTGTGACTCACTTGTAGGAGGACAAAGTCCAAAAATGTATAGCCCGCCATTTTTCATATTGTATTGACTACGTAGTTGATGTTGGGTTAGTTTGCCAGTGCATGTTTGTCTTTACACGTTCCTGCAAAATTGTATTCATGTGATTTCTTCCCTTCGTTCTTCCTTTTACTAAACAGTGTGAAGCTCTCTATTTATATGGAGTCATGCTACTGGTCATTGACCAGAAGATTGAAGGAGAAGTCAGAGAAAGAATGTTGGTTTCCTACTACAGATACAGGTAATGTATATTGGTTTTCAGAAGCACTCGAGGCTGAAAGGATGTAACATGCAGTATATTCAGTTAACTAGGTTATTGAATTAAGATAAATGGAAATATCAGCAACTTTTTGACTGTCTGACCATGCAGATAGACTCTGATAATTCTGCAGAGCTTTCTGCATGTCTGTAGAACTCCTTGCATTAGCTGGTTTTGCAGGTCTAGCTGCAAAACTGAAGCAACAGATTTTTCATGCTGTCACAATAGAAATTTGAAGTCCACTGACATAAACTTTCAGCTAAAACTTTAACATTGCAAGTGCCAGCTATGAAGGTATCACAGGTTCCCAAATGTGTGACCAAATCTTGGTGAAAAGTCCTGACTATCTAGACGACAAATGTATTGCGAGTTAGACTTCTTGTAGTTACAGTGCTTGATTAGTCAAATCAATAATGAGTTTCCAGGGTAGGTTGACAGCATCAGTATGTGACAGTTAGGATCTCAAGGGGTATCAGTGCAAATCCTTTCCCACATATAAAAAAGGTGGTGTCCTGTTCCTATGCTTCTTGGACTATGTTTATGCCTCTCAGTATATAATGAGAGAGGATTCGTTAACTCTGGAATGCAGGAGTGGATCAACAAGGGGAATTCAGAAATGGGGAGCAAAAAAGAAAAATTAAAAAAAAAACAGAACAAAACTCCTCCTCTGAATTTAAAGCTACTTGTTTCTGTTCCTGAATAAAGTTTTTTTTTTTTATTTGTGCTTTGTGTGCTTATCTGGGATTCTGGTATGGACATTTATCAGTGTCTTCCTGTAATATGGTGAACCTTATATTCATGGAGTAAACAACCAAAAATCTCCCAGATCTTAGTATCTGATCATTTTCTTGGAGGAAAAGATGTGGCTACAAGGGGAGGGAGAAGAGGAAATGGTTAGGTCATACAGCTCAATTTTTGTTCCTTTCTTTTGTAAAACAGTGCAGCCCGATCCTCTGCTGATTCCAATTTAGATGATATCTGTAAATTGCTTCGAAGCACTGGATACTCAAGCCAACCTGGAGCTAAAAGACCTCCAAACTACCCCGAGAGTTACTTCAGCAGGGTACCCATAAGTGAAACATTCATTAGCATGGTTATTGGCCGCTTACGGTCAGATGACATTTATAACCAGGTAAGCTACTGTGAGATAGAAGAGGGATCTAAAACTGAATATAAAATTGTGTCTCAGGTTACTCAACCATGAAGCCCAGAAAAAATAAATCACAGAATCACGGAGGTTGGAAGGAACCTCTTGAGATCACGTAGTCAAACCCCCTGGCTCAAGCAGGGTCAGCTAGAGCAGATTGCCTAGGACTGCATCAAGTTGGGTTTTGAGTATCTCCAGAGGTGCAGACTGCAGAACCTCTCTGGGCGACCTGCTCCAGTGTTTGGCCAATCTCACAGCAAAAAACAACTTTATTATTTAATGCCTTTAAATCATAAATGATTGGCCACTCTTAATAACTCTAATTCCTTTGGAGATTCCCATTCTTTTCGTTTCTGCAAAGAGATTCATCATCCCATAGTAGACTGTGTTTAAAAAGAAACGCTAATATCGCACTTCCTAACTATGACAATTGTATTAATAAAGTAAAAGAACAAAAATTGAAGCAACATATGAGTAATGACTGCTATATTTACAGTCTTTTCTAATATGGGTCCTGTGAGAGATCTTTAACAAAGCATTTGCTTTTGAGCAGGATTCAGTCTCTAGCATGGACAAGCAATCTTATTTCTGTAATTATTGGCACACTTTTAGTGAATCCTGGAAAACTGAAGCAGTTTAAGAAAACAAGCATTTGAAGATTAACGAATGATTGTAAGAAATAAACAAAAGTTTAAGTCTTTAGACAGGAGTAATAATTTAAAAGAAGGGACCGTATCGAAAACACTTTGATACTATGGACAGACATATTAACCTTCAAAGCGGAAAAAAATGCCTTTTCAGGTACTACTGTACTGTAAGAATTTTTTAAGTTGTGCAGAGTTCTAGAAACAAAAAAAGAGAACTTAGCAAGTTGTGAAGAGAGCCTATTTTATGACATAATCTATGTCTATGATAGGAAACTGTGAAGTGTTTGTGAGGACTGTTTGTGAGTTTGTAAAGTACTTAACCTAGAATTCTTACTTAAATCAGCTGATATTTTGTATCAAAAGTACTTTTTCTCGTTTTTATATAATATTGTTGGTTTATTGCCTTTGCATTAAAATAATATTACAATTTGTGATTTTTATTTTGTAGTGCTTACAGTTGATAATGAAAAACATTCATGTTTCTATACAAAGCATGATTATAACCTATGCGCTTTTTCCAAATGTAGTACAAAAAGTAGGATAGAAATTTTCAGCTCAACCCAAACCGAATACAGCCTGTTTCACTAAATTATGTTATGTTGAGGTGTTACCTCCTTTGATACTTGCAGCTTATTCTTGATGGAAGTGGGCAGAAGCCTCCTGATTTTTCTTACTGACATTTAACCTGATAAAATAACCAAGGAAAATTAAAGAAAAATAGAATGTTACTAAATAAAAGCAAAGAACTGTTTTCCTAATGACAAATCATTATGTCTTGTTGAATATGATTTTGATGCCAACTTTTTTCTAGCATGGAGGTCTTTTAATATATTATCCTATGGATTTTTTAAATTAAAATTCGGTTGATAGTTTGATTCTTTTTGATCTTGCTGGTACATGGAATTGGTGAATAATTGAATTATCTGCATCCTAATTGCCTCTTACTTCAGTTAAATTAATACTTGTTTCTATCTGCGATGAACTAAACATACCCAGTTGTTATGAAATACTTATTTCTAACTCTGCTCTGTTCAACTCATCTTAAGCTCTTTGGTTCATCCCTCCTTTGACTCATCTACAGCATAGTAATATCTTACTATATCCTGTTAATGTTAGCAGGCGTCTACACAGTCAACTTTTATATTCTGTAAAATATATCTGGTAAATATGCTGCATGTGTAAGCATGTTCAGCTTACCCACATATCCTCCTTACCTCCTAGTATCTATATACCATACTCTTTAATGTGCCCCATAATGTTTGCAAGTGGTTTAAGTTGCATTATATTGTGTTCTGTTTTGTTTTGTTCCCTCTTCCTAGGTTTCTGCATATCCGTTACCAGAACACCGCAGCACTGCCCTGGCTACTCAGGCTGCTATGCTCTATGTGATACTGTATTTTGACCCTTCTATTCTTCACACTCAACAAGCAAAAATGAGAGAGATAGTGGATAAATACTTTCCAGATAATTGGGTAAAAAATAATTCTGTTTTAAAATGATTCCCTGGATTTAATGTAATAGGAACAATTTCCCTTCTTTTTACGACATGCATTATAGAAAATAATAATGTCCTAAAACTAGAATAGGTTCTTCCCTGGGGAAATTTTACTTTGTTCAGAATGAAGCAGCCTGAGTCAAACCTCTGGATAAGCGTGGAAAGCTACCCTTTAAAAATATCCGTTATTGTCTAAAATACTTAAATCAACCACTCTTGATACCATTATGGTAAAGTGAATCATAGAAAAATGTAGCCTGGAAGGTGATATAGGCATCTTCTAGTCCAGCCTTTTCCTCAAAGGAGGGCTAGCTTCAAAGTTAAGTAAGGTTGCCTGGGCTTTGTCCAGTTGTTTTGAAAATATCTAAAATATCTACAGCCTCTGTAGGCACCTGTGGCTGTGCTTAATCACTCTCATGGTGAAGAATTTCTTCCTTCTGTAAAACTGAAATTTTCCTTGTTGTAGCTTGTGACTGTTGCCTCTTGTCTTTTCACTGTGCACGTCTGAGATGGGTCTGGCTCTGTCTTATTCATGACTTCCTTTTAGGTAGTGGAAGACCGCAGTCAGAGCCCTTAGTCATCTTTCTTCCAGCTTAAGCAAACCCAACTCCCTCAGCTTCTATTTTCATAGTGGGTCCCTGTAAGTGTCTTAGTGGCCTTCTATTCAATTCCTTCCCATTTGTTCATGTCTGTCTCATACTGAGGAGCCCAAATCTGGACACTTGACTCTAAATGGGACCTCATGAGAGCTGACTAGATGAGAATAATCACTCCCCTCAATCTGCTGGCTACAGTGTAGCTGACGTAGCATAGTGTATGGTTAGTTTTTGTTGTCATAAGGCTGCATGTCTAATTCATGTTCAGTTTGTCCACCAGACGCTTAGGTCCTTTTCTGTAGAATTGTTACGTAGGCAGTCAGTTCCCAGATTGTGCTGTTGCAAGGGTTTGGTTTTGTCCCAAGCGCAGGACTTTGTATTTATCGTTATTGAACTTCGTGTGGTTTCTGCTGGTGAATTCTACCAGCTTGTCAAGGGTGCTCTGGATGGCAGTCTTGCTCTCTAACAAATCCCCCCATCCTGATGTTATTTGAAAACTTGTTTGAAGATTCATTCCATGCCGTTGTCCAAATAACTTAGAAGCAAAACCTGTCACTCTGCAATTCTGTAGATGTTTTCAGATGCATTGATCAAAATGGAATTACCATGTGTCTCATTATTGAGACTTAGGTTTTCCACTCAGAAGCCCTAGTCTGCAAAAAATGCTACTGAAGTAGACTGGCATGTAACAATAGAGTCCCCAGGTAGTCTATATCAAAGGGAATCAGACTTAACAAAGAATCTATAAATTAATTTGTGTATCTCTATTGGTTTCAAATTGTATTCTTCTGTACCATAAGTGAAACAGTGAAGAAAGGAGGGAAGAAACTGTAATAGCTGGCTGTTTTAATAGACATTAGAACCCATCAGTTTCTGAAAAACGGCAAGCTTATTTTATAAATGAGAACTTGACATTGTGAATTTTTGATTATGCCAGCATTTTTATTCACTTGACTTGATAGTACAAACTGTTATTTTAAGACAACACCTATCTTCTTGTGATCAGGTATGGATGAGTTAGCTGCATCATACAGAATACTTAACTCTTAGGCTGGTTTCAAATCATTGTTAGCAGTTGAAGTGCAGCCTTTTGAGGAACTGTCATCTACAGGAAATGATGAGTTTCACTTCAGCAATATGAGAGGGATCCTCATATCAGCAGACCAGTGTCCCATTTGCCTTTACTGGCTTCCTTTTTGACACTGTCAGAAGAGCTCAAAGGCTGACAGTGTCCCCCTAGATGTGATCACTCCAGGATGGGGGAATATTAGAGCAATAGTGTGACAAAGCTCATAATGCCACAGCTCTATATATCCTTCGTCTGTCGGTAACCCAAGACTTCCATTTTTAATCAAGTATCTTACAAACACTTGCAAGTCAATCGCAATTCTGTGTTTTTAATCACACTCAAACTTGGGCTAGGGATCTGAAATCAATTTCTCTTTGCTCCTTAAAAATCACAGCATGGAATCATAACTTCCTTCTGTTTGTGGTCACTGTAGAAGATGCATTACATTTCAATTTTGACCTTTGGGCATTCTTAGAGTAGGATTAATTGTAGTAGTTTTTCCCTTTACATAGTCATTTCCCCAGTTGCTTTTGTCAGTCTCCTGCATAGCATCATGGAAATGAAAAAGAAGTCATAAGTTCATGGGCAGAAAAAAATAGAGGCCAAGGATCATACATAGTGACTGAAAGAACTGTCAGCTTGTCTTCAGAACTAAGCCTCTAGTTAACTGTGTACCCGTTATTTCAAAGTCTTCTTACTCCTTGATTTCCAAAGGTGATGGAGCTACCAAAAAGGTTTAGTTGTCTCATATTTATACCCACAGCATATCACTTTCTACTTATATTGCTAAATGAAAAGTATGTCTTTCTCTTAATAAGAATGTAAGCTTCTTGTTTTCTGCTTCCAATCTTAGGTTATTAGCATTTACATGGGAATCACTGTAAATCTAGCAGAAGCATGGGAACCCTACAAAGCTGCTAAAACTGCCCTCAACTACACGCTGGATCTTTCAAATGTCAAAGAGCAGGTACATAAGCGAGAGTTAAGTATCTTTAGCAAGATTCAAGCTGTGTGGGCATCTCAAGTATGTTATATGACATCAATAATGCATGGGTCTTTTTTTCTTGCATACAATTGTTTGTATTACATTCAAGTACAATACTTTGAGTAGATAACTTTGTACATAACTTTGAGTTAAAAATACTTCCAAGTTTCAAAATCTGGTCTTCATAGCACTGCTTGTTTTACTTCCTCTTGCAGTGTTTGTTTCCCCTAAAAGTTTCAGGGTTGTGATTTGACTGAACCGATGCTAGCACTCATTGCCATGTTGTTCAGTATTGGGATGACTTAAGGTGACTTTGGTCTTTCATAGATAACAGTTTTAGAAGTTACACATTTATGCTGACAGTGTGTGGCACTCAGTTTTAAATGGGGTCTTCCAAATTAAATAAACAATAATCTGGAAAAAGCATCTGATTTAAAAAAATGATACTGGAATATTGTATGATGCAATGCAGTTAGTTCTTTTTATGTGAAATCATTTTTTCCATACTTAAAAAACAATGAGTAATACTGAATTGGTTGATTGTTTGCCCAATCAACAAATCAGTTGACTGATGATAGCTAAATGCCTCCTTAGAATCTGACCTCAGTGCTCAGGAAAGAACATACAGAAGTGTCTAATTAAGAGAACTGTACTATTTATTGTCTAGTAAACTTAGGGAATATGAGCAGACAATTTTCCTTAGTCTTTAGGGAAGAATTTCACTAAGTAAAACTGACATTTAATTCATAACAAGTATTTCCGTTCTGGAATAGATTTTTTTTGTTGTTCTTTTGCATTAGGCAACAAAATATTAGTACTATTTTTTAGGAATGGTTTCTATAGAGTACGTAAGTGAGTATAGGAAGTTTACAAGTCTGCATTTTTGAAACATTATGCTTCCTGTGTAGGCTCTTTGCTTTAAAATTTAGCTTGCATCCTTTGTCATGCAGTTGCAGTATATGATATTGCTTACTAGTAATGGTAATAATTTTTATAGCACTTTTTTGATCTATGTGCCCTTTAAGTTCTTCGGAAGCCACAGTCACATTGTACATGAAGTATTCCATTTGAGGCAAGGATTATATTGATGCAAGCTTTATATATTTAAGGCAAGCAGATATGCTGCAGTCACTGAGCGAGTGCACACCCAGGTGCAGCAGTTTCTCAAAGAAGGCTGTCTAAGGGAAGAGCTAGTGCTGGACAACATTCCCAAGCTGCTGAATTGCCTGCGAGACTGCAACGTAGCAATCCGCTGGCTGATGCTTCACACTGCAGACACAGGTAAGACATCATGCTATACTTTTATTACAGAGCGGTCAATCCTGCTATACTGGTGCTTCATGCTATGTCCCGAGGGAAGTTCAGTGTGTGCTGCTGTTGAAGTCAGCAGAGTTTCATCTACTGTTTCCAATAGATTGTTGAGCTGTTCTTTTGCTAACAGTCTCTTAAAGTCTTCGGCTGAAACGGCACACGTGCATTTCCGTAATTCTTGCGAGCTAGACACAGGTATAAAAAGTAGTAGAAGAAGTCGTGATCCTGTTGAATAATGCTCTGCAGAAAAAGTCTGGGAAATTTATCTTTTTCTGCCTTATCACTTAAAGCATCATTCTGAAAGTTTTACCTAGCACCAAAAGGAAAGCAGTTGCCAACTTCTCAATATCTTAGCAATTAATAGTTTAAAATCAAGGTTTTTATTCTGTTGAACTGAAATTCAACTGAAACTGTTGAATAATGTCTCTGACGTGAGTTTGGGTCTGTAAACTTACTTATGTAGACATTCTCTTGGTTGAATGCTTGTGCTGTCTTTGAGGCTTCTTGGTATGTGAGAGGGCTTCTGTTACACCTCCATCCATTTTCTGTAACGGTTTCAGAAATGTTGATCTCTGGGCTTCTCAGTCAGGTGTACTAAATTCACATTTGGTTTGCAGAAGCCAGCAGAAGAGTTTTAAGAAGGCTGAAGCACCACAGAAACCTTAATTATTTCCTATTCTAAGGAAAGGTTGTACTAGGGTGGTGAGATCCATGTAAATGGAGAACAAGTGGGGACTTACATATCAGAGCAAAATGTTTTTGCTTTCAAGCTATTAAAAAAAGAGTCTATTTACAAAGATTGAAAAGCTTGGCCAAATTCTGTAACAGTGGAGAAATGTTGTCTTTCTGTTTTCAGCTTGTGATCCAAATAACAAACGTCTCCGCCAGATAAAGGATCAAATTCTAACAGACTCAAGGTACAATCCCAGGATCCTTTTCCAGCTTCTTCTGGATACAGCTCAATTTGAATTCATTTTGAAAGAGGTAATGTGCTGCTGCCTTCTTCAGAGTTTTCCCCTGGATGGCAGAACAGAGCTGAAGACTTGCATAGTAGGGGTACATTTACTGCACAGTCCACTTACATAAAGAACGATTATTTTGATTTGTTAATTGTGAGTTTCCTATAGAAGATTACAAACTACTATTGCTTGGAAGTGACTTTTGCAGTCTTCTCAATAATTGGCAGTTTTCATTCTTACCCAGCGTGTTTATATTTACTCAGAATTTTGCATGAACATCCTGATAACAGGCATAGTAAAATCTATTGAGGAAGCTGCATAAGATTTTATGCTGCCATACTTCTCTTTTTCAGGCTTTCTTTTAAACAGAGACGAAAGCCTATGTATGTTGAACATAAGCTGCTAAGAAAACTCCTACACCTATGTATGAAGTTCTGCCATTTCTAAAAGATTCCCCATTAATGCTCTGCTACTAACCTGGTGGAATATATGAGAGTATGCTTAACTTCAAGTACATGCTTTTTTGCCTTGGAATTCTCTGCATAGGCCAAGATGACTATGTGAAGTATAAGTCAATATTAGACGAGAGTTTCCTAGGATCTCTAAGCTAAAAAATTACTGGATATTTTTATAAGTGACTAAAAATTAACAATATCTGCATCATACTGTTTTTTCAAATTCAGTTAATTTCTGTCATTGTATGTCCATCACATTGGCTGTATTTCTTAATGTTTTTAATTTTGTATTTAATATTCTGGCAAGATCTTGAAGTTACGTAGTAGTCACTGTAAGTCAGTTCCATCTGTTTTCAGTATTTTATTTCATCTATTGTAGTATGCCTTCTTGCCAGTTTTGTAAACCAAATGCTTCATTTTTCAATAGATGTTCAAGCAGATGCTGTCAGAAAAACAAACAAAATGGGAGAACTATAAAAAAGAGGGATCTGAAAGGATGACTGAGCTTGCTGACGTCTTCTCAGGAGTTAAACCTCTTACTAGAGTGGAGAAAAATGGTAATTATTAAAAACTAAACTGTAAGGGGAAAAAAAGTAATTTTATTTTTTATTTCTAAGCTGATACCAAAAGAAAACACATGAGGCTAATACAGATAATGAGAAAAATTTTCATTTTTTTTCCCCTTAGCTACCACAGAGGTCTCTTGCACGCTGTCTTATTTAGGTTTCCTGCATATATTCCATATGTAAGCCGTATTTAGGTACCTAATATTTAGATGGCCATATTTTTAAAAATATTTTTTATCACTTTATTTAGATACGCCAGGTAAGACTATGAAATGTGAGTTCACTTTTCTGTGTATAATGGAGTTCACATTACTGTGCTCTATGTATAAAGAAGTGCAAAGATGATGCCCATTAAATATGGGGATGGTTTAACCTCTCTTCTCATTCTCTCTCTAGTTGTAACCTGGATTTCTGTTGTATCAGCATTTTTTCAAACCTCATTTTACTTCTCATCTGCACTGAGTGGTATTCTCCAAGTTCTCAAAGGACTTAAAAGCCTTGAGCCTGTATTTGTTTCCAAATTTCTTGCTCTGTTTTTTGAAATACCTTTTTTATTTCTTGAACTGGTATAAGAATAAAAATTGTAAATAACTCTCTCATTTGATCAGGAACACTGCATAAAGTGTCAATGTAAGGGCAACATTTGTCATCAATCCAAAACAACAAAACTTAGAATACAGGCAATTTTCTCACTTGCTTCCACTTAAAAGCAGAATTACCTTACTGAAATATTTCCCTTCATCTTTTTGATGTCAGCAAGCTTGCAGCTGAAACATAGAAATTGCAACTGCCAAGGCAATTAACATTGTAAAACAGTTTGTAAAACAAAAATTTATGATTTAAAGGGCTTTATCATCTTTGTATAGATTTTATAACGCCCATTTGTGTTGGTAGTTGTTTTTTTAATGTTGTATGTGAAACTTACCTGAGCATTTGCCACTTTACAAGTCTACATGTTGAAAGACTAGAAATGAAAGAGTAAGATGAAAACTTTTTAAACAATCTCCTAAATGTATAGGGGTGTGTGTGTGTGTGTTTGTTTTGACTAGCAAGTTCCCTGTGTCTTTGTTACTTACCTTACATGCAAAGATTTGATTAAATTTTTCTTGTTCTTACATAGAAAATCTTCAGGCTTGGTTCAGAGAAATCTCCAAGCAAATAATGTCTCTAAACTATGATGATTCCACCGCAGCAGGCAGAAAAACTGTGCAGCTAATACAGGCACTGGAGGAGGTATGGCAAAGAAATTTTCAGATAAATTACTTCGTCCTTTTGAAAAATAGCATTTGATACACATGCACGGATTTCCGATAGATGAGTTACAAAACAGATCTGCATTTTAACAATTGTTAAGTCTGTAGATCTTTGCAGTTTTATATATACAGTCAGCAAGACTTGCTTATAGACCTTGTGATTGTAAAATATGGGATATAGCATGAAAAATCATGTCACCTGCAGCTGAGGATTAGTAGGGTTTTTCAAAGAAATGAATTCAGTATTAAACATTATTTGGCAACATTACTTATTTTATTAGAAACTCTGAAAATAAATTCATTTGAAACTAGAGAGGGTAATTTGAAAGGCAAAATAAAAATATCCATATTTGTTATGTGTACATTTCTTCTACTTCCAGGGTATAAAAGAATATTCAGTATGGTGTTTCACAGTACACCTCCTCAAGTAACTTTGTGAAATTTATTATTTAACTGCGGTTTAAAGTAGGCCAAGATTTGTTAGTGTCTTACTGTAATAACAGTAATCCTGAAGAAATATGTCAGTTTACTGATTCTATTTGTATTGCTGTCCTTAAAGATGGACAGAAAAAAAAGGGGTTGTTTTATGGGGTTGGTTTGTTTGTTTGTTTTTTAAATATAGGTCCAAGAGTTTCACCAGCTGGAAACTAACCTGCAAGTTTGCCAGTTTCTGGCTGACACCCGCAAATTTCTCCATCAGATGATCCGAACTATCAACATCAAAGAAGAGGTCTTGATCACCATGCAGATAGTTGGTGATCTTTCTTATGCTTGGCAATTAATTGACAGGTATCTTAGCAGGAGCTTTTTCTTCTAAATCAGTCATCATTTGCAAAACTTGTGGGAAATAACATGCATAAATATTATTAATACTATAAACTTTTCCAATTTAAAAACAATCTTGAAGCTTTGTTCTGTGAATTAGGTATATTTAACTCTCATCAACTTGAATAAGAATTAACAGCCATCCTTGTCATGTTAGCTGCAGGTTAAGTGATACTGTATCTTTTTACTGTCTATCTTGTTCTAACTGTAACAATTTTGTTAAGCTTCTATCTCCAGCCTTTAGTCTAATTAAGTCTTCTCCAAAATGCTGGAGTTCCTGTTTCAACCAAAAACAAACAAAAAGACAAATGTTAGAGAACTCCTTTTCCATGGTGTGATTTTGCTGAGCTGCTATTTCAGTACCTTGGCTGTTAACGCTCCCTGACGCCCTCTTCTTTTGCCCCACCTACCCCTTTATCTTACAGGTTTTTCCTAGTCAGTATCTCTTCAGACCAAAATCCTCCTTTAGTGAAGATCTTTAGTGATCTCCTGTGCCATTTCTAGATTACACTGGTGCTGGTAACATATGATTTAAGAGCTGAAAATAAGAGTTTCAGGGGAAGAAGCTGATTTCTTTTGTTTGTTTCCTACTCCAGCTTTACATCTATTATGCAGGAAAGCATAAGAGTCAGTCCATCTATGGTAACTAAACTCAGAGCCACTTTTCTCAAGGTAAGTATGAACAATAGTGAATGTACTTGAATGCTGCAGGTCAACCAAAGCATTTGTTAAATAGGTCTTAAGGCTGTGAAGTCACAAGAGAGTCAAAACTTCGTTTTACCAGCATTGTCTATATCCAGAGTTTTTAGACAGTATTAAATTAACTCAAGGTTATTTTAAAGAAAAGAAAACCAAGTTTTTTTATGCAACCAGTTATATTGCTGCTGTTAGGCAAATAAGTCTCATCATCCAGCCTTTACTCATTACAGTTATTTGCTGGAAACATTGGTGCATAGGTGGCATCCTCTGCATATGTACCAGAGGAGGCTGAAGGAATTGCAAAAGTTACGTTGGCTATGCCCTTTGTCTGTCATGATGAAGATCTGGCATCAGATGAAAATATTTTCTGTAGAAATAAGAATGGGAAATAGCATGGGGAGGAGTGTAAAATTACATGGAAAAAAGTATCTCATGGTAAGATTTTAAAAAAATGAATAAGGGAGCATAGCGTTATAGACTGTTGGACTTTTGACTTCTAACAATTTTTTTTTCTGTTGACAAACCTGATGTTGTAACACTGCTCCTTAGGAAGAACTTAGTGCTTTGAGTTATAGGTTAAGAGCCTGAGAGAGCAAGAGAGTTCAAGCATGCAATTTATATTAGAAAAACAGACATGTGAAGTTAAAATGTTGACTTTATTTCTAGCTTGCTTCTGCTCTTGACTTGCCACTTCTCCGTATCAATCAAGCAAACAGTCCTGATCTTCTCAGCGTATCACAGTATTATTCTGGCGAATTGGTTTCCTATGTTAGAAAGGTAGGCATTTGAAGAGACGTAATTGTCTTGTTCTCTAACTACTTTTCCTTAATTGAAGATTTATTTTTTTTAATGAGAATATGCTGACTACGTTTGTTTCTTCTCTCATTTACAAAGGTTCTACAGATAATTCCCGAAAGCATGTTTACATCTCTTCTCAAAATTATAAAGCTTCAGACTCATGATATCATTGAAGTGCCTACTCGCCTTGATAAGGACAAGCTACGAGATTATGCTCAGCTTGGACCACGATACGAGGTGCAGTTAAAACAGGGAATTCTGAAAAAGCGTATCTTATAGGTGGCCAACTTCAACCTAAGTTTAAATAGGTACCACTCCATAGAGTTTTACTTTAATAGTGAAGTTGGATTTGTTGACTGAGTAAGAATTAAAATTGACTAGTGTTATCACGAGTATACCTTAAGTTTCCTGAGGATAAATGAGTAACTTCTGCTCTTCTGTTTGTAAAAGTTTAAACTTTTGATCTTGTAGAAAAGAAGAGGAAAACTAAATATATTTATTAATGAAGTTAAAGATTTTGGGGCTTATTTAGGTAAGGGGGGTGGGGGGAACCCTAAAAACCTGAGTCTGAAATGAAGCTCTCCAGAATTGGAATGCTTGTTCCAGGAGAAGAAGGTTGAAGACTGAATAAGTCAGCAGGCTTAAGCTTTTTGCTGCCCTCAAATGTGAAGACAGGATGGAGGCACATTGATTTGATCAGATAAAGCTGCTATTGCTCATTGGCTTTTTGTAGGTTTTTTTTCTGCACTGTTATCAGTCTGGAAGAGTGAGCAAACATTAAAATTATTTGGGTTTGTTTTTAATAGAGGAAGATGAGGAGCAAAATCCTGAGTAGACCAGTAACTCTTTCCCTCAGAGAACGTATCTTTTAGCTCTCCAATTATCAGTTAAGATGCCAGCATTTTCCAGCAGTTTTTCAAAGTGCTCACTTGTTAGGAGTTTTATATAAACAGGCTGTGGTCTCGGATTAAGCTGACGTACAGACCTAAACACTAGGTTCAGACTCCCCCATTAAACTTTGGAAAGACATTTGGGGGGGCAGGGATGGAGGAAGAGGCAGTATTCAATATTTCTTTTATTTTGAGGAGGTAGAGGGGAAACTAATCATCTCACATAAAAGCTTTTCACTTTTGATTACTGTGGAATTGTAAGTCTGAACTATGTTGTCTCTATTCTATGTTGTAAATGTCTTAACGGCAAAAGGCTGGCTCGTCTGAACTCTGAGCTAAGGGTGCTCACCTAATAATTTAAAACTAAGTAAATGTGCTACTGTATTAAATCAGTGGAAATACTGGACTCATTGCTGGCAGCAGGCTTTATTATGGAATAACTACTTCAAGCTGTGTCCCTAGCCTGCTCAAAGGGACAGCTTAGAGTTTTGTCCATGATGTTTGGTACACACATGATTTAGCCAGCTAGGTCTTTCCTCCCGTAATCTCGGTAAAGCCTGTGAGAGTTACCTGTTCTTTCCTACTGGTTACATACCTATATTGATCTAATTAAAAGAAAGATTATTATTGTACTATAAGTAAGTCTAGAAGAAGATGTAAAATTGAAAGTATATCAGTGCAAATTACACTAATCTAAAATAGGAAGCTACCATTGGGAAAGATATATCTTTTTAGAGTAATTATTTGAATCTATTGAATCACTTCAATAAATTGTATTTTCTCTTTCTATTAAAGGTTGCCAAGCTAACCCACGCGATTTCAATCTTCACTGAAGGTATCCTCATGATGAAAACTACTTTAGTTGGTATCATCAAGGTAATGTTCCATTATTCCAGTAGGAAGAAGTCATTCAATTAGCACTTTAGCACAGATGTTTCAGGACATTAAGCAAGACCTTGAGGAAAGATAAAAAGACGGGAAAAAATAAGTTTGCATACAAATTTTCAAATGGCGATGCCTAATTTGGCATTCAGATAAGAACTGTATTATTTAAGGTTGTTAAGAACCCATAGTCCTCATTGTAAATAGATTCATCAACCTTACTTGACACTCTTCCCACCCCTCTACCCCCCCCCCCCGCCCCCCGAAAAGTGACTGCAAGCTTTTCTGAAGAGCTATTTCTTCCATTGGCAAAGAGTGCTCTTCCTACATTAAGATATACCTCTTTCAGGACCAGGAGCAAGTATTGTTGAAGAGATATACACTTCTTAATGTGTACTTGCTTCTTATAATTGTATGACATTCTCAATGCATCATTAACAAAGGTTGAACATGGGGACTACAAACCTTTGCCATTCAACTTAAAGGAGTCATTTATTGTCTAGTAGAAGTATTTAAATATTTATTCTTTAGACAAGCAGTGGTGGGAAAGTGCATCTGTTAGCAGTGCTTTCCAATTCGTCATAAGTATTTAATATCTGTCTTGGGACAAATGAAATCCTTTGTATTTTTTTATACCTTTCTGACTTTAAGAAAAAAATGTTTCTTCTACTTAGGTGGACCCAAAACAGTTACTAGAGGATGGAATAAGGAAGGAGCTGGTAAAACGGGTAGCCCTAGCTCTTCACAGGGGACTCATCTTTAATCCTAGAGCCAAGGTGTGTAATAGCTTGATTTAATTTTTTTTTTAATGTATCTTGGGTTTTCTGGGACCTCTTTTATGATACTACCTTCTAGAAAATAATTTGTACTTTTCTGTGCAGATTTCCTTTTGGTAAAGAAGTACACTTTTTGAACTTCTTAAAGGTTATTTGGAATGCCTTATTTGATGTGAAAATGAGTTTATAAACTGCTAAGAGTACATAGAATTAAAAAGCATATTTTAATTCTATTGCCAAGTGTCCTATCAATTCTGAGTTCACAGTTCTGTCTTTGTCTGTGATGACTGATGACAACACATGATATGTATAAGCCAGGTAAACATAGAAAGACAATGACAGAATAAGGAGTGTGTCCAGATTCTTGAGTCTCCCAGATCAATTAATAGTACCACTGAAGCCTAAAATAAACATTAAAAGCAGGAGGAAGAAATATTTAGCAAGAATAATTACTTCAGATATGAAACAACCACTGATAAATTTCTCAGCACTTTTCAGTTCTGGCTGGAGCATATTGAAATCCTCTCAAGGTTGCTGTGTAAAGGCATTTAGAAGCCTTTTACATTTTCTTTGTATTCTACCTGTTCACAGTTTTGTTTTTATCTTTTTTTTTTTTCCCCCATCTGTAGCCAAGTGAACTGATGCCCAAACTGAAAGAAATGGCAGCCACAATGGATGGGTTCCATCGGTCATTTGAATATATCCAGGATTATGTCAACATATACGGCTTAAAAATTTGGCAAGAGGAAGTGTCTCGTATTATTAACTACAATGTGGAACAGGAGTGCAATAACTTCTTAAGAACAAAGGTCTAGTCAAGAATGAGTAAAATGTTGATAAATGTCTTTATATTTGGATGTTAAAGCTTGTGAATGATGGAGCATATGTACCCCATTGTGCACAATCCATACTGCTATGACTTCAACTAAATGTGCTAACTAGTGTGTAAAACATCTGCCCCCAGCTTTTTCCGAATGATTTCAGCATCCCCACTGCATTAGTTGTACAGAAGAGCAAAGTACCCCAAACAGAATATTTTAATATCTCTTGCCAGAGAACAATATCCTTCCTCTCTTTCTCAAAGAAAACAGAAAGTAACTACTGAATCACAGTAGTCCTCTCTGTATCTATTGTTACCATGAGAATGCAGGCTTAGAAAGATTGCAGTAGTTACCAGCTCGTTTTGTGATATTTCACAAGGGGTTGAATGAATAGATCTTAAATTTAACTAACAAAATGGTGGCTAGTCTTACTGTAGAAAGGAGCAGATGGAATTCTTACCAGGAGTGTAGGTAGTTCCCTCAGCCTCCACACTTACCTTCTGCTTGCTTTTTGTCATAAGACTCATTCTTCTCTTTGCGTTATTCTCATTTTATAGTGTTCTACTGTGTGTAATTTACAATATTGTTTTACAATGCACTACTTTTAAATTAAGCAAAAGGAATAAAATTTCTAAACAAATTAAAAATGTGCAATGGTAACACTGCAAATTACTCTAAAACTTATTTTTCAGATTCAAGACTGGCAAAGCATATACCAGTCTACTCATATTCCCATACCAAAATTCACACCTGTGGATGAATCTGTAACATTTATTGGTCGGCTTTGTAGAGAAATCCTGAGGATCACAGACCCAAAGTAAGTACTGTATGTCACAAGCTTGCATTATAGCACCGTGCATTGAATTGCTCCAATTCCACCATATACAAACAAAATACACAACAAATAGGTTTTCCTTAGCTGTCATATCACCATCTTTATCTAAAACCAAATTTACCGAATCCATCCTGTACATTTTAATATTAGTCTAGAAAAGTTGTGATTTTAGTCTAAGAAGGAAAACAGTGTGTTACACAAATAGAGGAGAGAGAAACCAGGGAAGGGTGACAGAACCCTTGCAGAGAGAGGGGTAACTAAACATCACCTGAGATACTTAGAGAGTCTTTCTAATCTCTGCCTGAATAAAATAACTCAGTACTCAGATTATCACAGGAGCTGTCTGCTGCTTATTCTGAAGTAATTGTTTGTTTAATTTTTCCTCAGAATCACGTGTTACATTGACCAAATGAACACCTGGTATGATATCAAAACTCATCAGGAATTAACCAATAGTCGTCTCTTCTCAGAGATCCAAGATACTTTAGGTACCTTTGGTCTCAATGGTTTAGACAGGCTGCTGTGTTTCATGATTGTAAAGGAACTGCAGGTAATTTTTGAACTTTGGTTTCTCAAGGTCACGATGCTTTTATTGTTTAATAACTTCTAGTGAAATAAAAAAATCTGTTAATTTTTGAAATGGTAAATATTTCAATTTTTTTTTGATTTCACAAAAGCATTTGAAAAATGTGTGTTCAAACCCAAAGGTAAGAATTTCAGTTACAGATATAATTATGAAAGTTGGTACTCTTGAGTAAATGGTGCTGTGTAACACCAGGTTGTGTGTTACATTAAACAGTGGTTTGCAAAGCGTGCCTTTTGAAGGTGTACACTTTGTGTATACTTAAAAGTTGATCTCAGGTCAACTTCTATTTTTCTGTCTAGATATCAACAAAGAATTAGACTGTTTGGGTCTACCATGATATAAATAAGCTGTCAATCCTATGTAATGACTTTTTCCCTAATACCTTTATGTGAAACCAAGTTTTTTTGTTTTCTGAGAAGAATCCAGTCCTGGCCTTGTTAAAGATTTTAAGGAAAATAAGAATTGATGAAAACAGTTCTTCCTCAAAAATTGAACTAACAGTTGTCTACAGTGGGTATTACATATTGATGAGGGGGATCTGCTAACTGTCCTAACACTGATTAGCATAACTCAGAAAAGCACGAAGTCTTGACTACAGAATTTCTCCACCCTTCATCTGTGGAAATATTCTTTCCCTGCTGTTAAAAAATGTGGCTCTTGTACCACCAAGATTAAGCATAGAGTACATGTGTGAGGATTTTACTTACTTATTTCTTTCTTTTATTTAGAATTTCCTCAGTATGTTTCAGAAAAATATATTGCGTGACAGGACAGTACAGGAGACCTTAAAAGCACTTATGAATGCTGTCAGTCCTCTCAAAGGAATTATAGGTAAGTGCTTACTGGTTAAGATGGAAGAAAGCCGTTGTCTTTGTACACTTGTATTTATTTCTCTTCTTACTTGTTCTTTTTTTAATGCCTCACCCTTCTTCTTTTCTCAGCAAATTCAAGCAAGGTTTATTCCGCAGCGATTGCAAAAACTCAGAAGATCTGGACAGCATATTTAGACTCCATTATGAAGGTAGGTTTACATGACTTAGTGATATGCAGAATTCACTCTAGGCTCTTTGGTTATATACTTTAATCTGCTTATTTTATAATGTTGTATTATGTTGACCTGGAATTCTGTAATATCACAAGTGAAGCAGGCCTGGATTTGCAAGAGCTCCTGAGCTTCGTTTGTATGGACAGCTCACACTTCACAAGTGCTTAGCGCTGAGATTCATATGTAATAGTTTGCCAAAAATGGAGTCTGGCACTGGAGATCTGATCTGGGAAGACCAAGTTAGTGCTCAGTATCAGGAGCTCTGAGACTCCCCACAGTGCCTTGTGAATGTAACGTACCTAAGGCTGAAGTCTGGAGCAGCAGTATTTCCTGAACTTGCCTTGTTCACGCAGAAGGCAGTCTACCATGCTGAAAATTTAAACAAGCTATCCCATTAACATGTCTCTTTATCTGTCTGTGTAATGATATTTTGCGACCCATGCTTTTCAGAGTACTGTGAATGTTTGTTTGTGTTACTGAAGAGAAGAGGAAAGGTCAGGGAAGGAAGGGGAAGGTTGACTGCAACAAGCTTCTGTTGGTTTTTATCCCTGACATTGCTGACCTTAAGGTCTAGGGAGAGGTGGGGAAAAGAGAACAAGCACTTTCACTGACCAGTGGGAAAAAAGCAAGTAACTGGGGTTTTATATCTGTTACCTTTTTAGTGCCCTTTTCACACTGCCTGTTTTTGCTACCATGAACTGTGTGTAAATCTTGAGCGCTGTGAATGCTCCTCTCCTTTGACTGCACTGCACAGTTGGGGTCTGTCAGTTCTGACTGCAGGCAGTCTGAATCAGTGCTCCGTTACCAAAACGAGGAAATAGCTCCAACCACTACGTATGTCGCTGCTTTGGGCAGCCCTACAAAGGCTGTTAGGTGTAATGAGGACCTTGTGTAATCTATTTAACTGTAAATTGTTACTCATTAAGTTTTTCCGTAGTTTGACTTTACTCCTTTGTTGTGTTCAGTATAACCCCCTACCCTTTTTTTGTTTGTTTGTTTCAACAGGTTGGCCAGATGCAAATTTTAAGACGACAGATTACCAATGAATTAAATTATTCCTGCAGGTTTGACTCCAAGCATTTGGCTGCTGCTTTGGAAAATCTCAATAAGTAAGAAGCAAAATGTGCTGAAGAGCTGCTTGTATCACTGTGATGTAATTATTACCGGCTCAGCAATCCTTAAAATCAAAATTACGGAAAAATACGGAGGCTGATTGTATTCAGGTTTTTGTTGATGAGTATTTGAATTTGAACCCAACAAAAACATTAAATATATATATATAAAAATAACTTGGCAAGTAATCTGTATGAACATGCTAGTGGACAACACAGCTACTAACTGCATTTGGTTATACCTGGATTTGAAGTCATATTTGGATGAGAAGTAAGAACAGTGAAAATGTGTCGTGCTGATTTTGAAACAAATGTGATGTTTGTAAAAAGATATTCCAAAAAAGGTGATCTACTCTTGCTTGTAACTATTTACAGGTTTTGTGTCTTTGAAGCTTTTAAATTAATATGACGTGGCATCGTGTAAGGTTTATTTGGGATAATTTAAATAAGTATTTAATATAATCAATTTATTTTCCTTTTAGAGCAATACTGGCTGACATTGAAGCACATTATCAGAACCCATCACTACCTTATCCTAAAGAAGACAACACTCTTTTGTATGAAATCACAGCTTATCTGGAAGCAGCTGGCATTCACAATCCATTAAATAAGGTCAGACTTACATGCCGGTGATTGGTACAATTTGCTTTTTCTATTTTATTGATTATTAACTGAGAAAAAAAAATAGTATGTGGAAGAACTGTGTCCTTCTTTTTTTTTTTCCCCTCTCAGATCTACATAACAACAAAACGTCTGCCATATTTTCCCACTGTCAACTTCCTATTTCTCATTTCCCAGTTTCCGAAACTCCAGTACAACAGAAATTTAGGTATTGTGTAAGTTGTTGTTTGTCTAAATCTAATGAAAACCTATGTGAGATTATCTGTAGAGAAGATAGTAAAATTATCTGCATAGAAAATACTCGGTTTCTGATATTGGTCCATCATGTCCAGGAAGGTTTGTTATAATATTGAAGCCAAATACAATGGAGTAGGAAACAGAATCCAAACTCCTGACTTTCTCATTCCATCCTAAGCCTTAGCAAATGGCTTAATGATATTAACTATGGAAGAAATGCAGTTGTTACATTAGTTTTTAGTTTTTATGTGTGGGCAAGCAGAAGGGGAGGCACAGCAAAAAACCTCAAGAGAGTATATTATGTAAGTTTGCCTCTGCTATAAAGAATATGTTCTCTTTTATAAACCTATGTTGGTTTGGGGTTTTTTTTCTGTGCAGGAGTGGTGTGCAAACGGCCAGCTGATCAAATTGACTGGCTTCCTTTAGTTCTGGGACTCCTTACCCTGTTGAAACAGTTTCACTCAAGATACACAGAACAATTTCTGGCTCTGATCGGTCAGTTTATTCGTTCAACAATGGAACAGTGCACAAGGTATCCATGTTTTACTTTTTCCCTAAGTATCACCCTGTGAAGCGGGCTTCAGTAGTATTATCACTGCTTTTTCAGTATGTTTTTCTAGCAGAGTATATTTGACATAATAATAACAATAAATTTGACTAAAGGTAAGATTAAAGTACTATTCCTTCTTGTAATGGAACCATATGGTACCTAGTGGAAACGGTTGTTATTTGAAGGCTGGCATTTTCGTGTAACTTTATGCAAATAACTGATTGGCTAGTAATAGTATGATCTTCATGGTGGTTTAATTTTAGCCAGAAGATACCAGAAATGCCTGCTGATGTAGTGGGTGCCCTCATGTTCCTGGAAGATTACATTCGCTACACAAAGTTACCAAGAAAGGTAAGAAAGAATTCCATGTTTTCTGTATGTAGCCCTGAGCAGGAGTCCTGTTCAGATGAGCTGTGGTTACGTACTAGCAGTTTGATTGCTCGTACCCACTCTGGAACGTGGCATTATCTGTAAACACATATCCAAAATAATGGACTTGTTAATCCTGTCCAAAAAGCACTATTGAACCATTTCAGATGTTCTGTAAAAGATTGCCAAAAGAAATACAGATGAAAAATCTGTATCTGTTACCTGATAGGAATTGGGTCATAATGAATTCTTTTACTCTGTACGAACTATAAATTGTGCTACTTGCGTACTTTGTGTAACTATTCCTATACTAGTCATAGTATCCTTACGGAAGAATTATTTTCTAGAAAATACAGAGAGCATACAAAATATAGAAAGGATTTCAACTTTGAGCGGATTTAAGAAGAGTCTGTTCCATTTAATCTTCAGAGAGCATATACATTGCTGGGGGGCTTTTGGGAAGGGAAGAAGTAAAATAGTTCTGAGATGTTGCAGAATTAAGTAATAATAAACTTAGCAATATTCTAAATGCAGGGCAAAAAGCTAATTAGCAAGTCTAAATTTTGGTAAAACACCATCTCCAGTCCTTGATTTCATAGAATCATAGAATCATACAGGTTGGAAAAGACCTCTAAGATCATCGTGTCCAACTGTCAACCCAACACACCATGCCCACTACACCATGTCCCTAAGGGCCTCATCTACACGTCTTTTAAATACCTCCAGGGATGGTGACTCAACCACTTCCCTGGGCAGCCTGTTCCAAGGCCTGACCACTCTTTCAGTAAAGAAATTTTTCCTAATGTCCAATTTCCCTTTCCTTCCTGCCAAAGCATGGCTTCCCAGGCAGCTGCTTTATTTCACATGCAAGGGAAGTTCTGAAAGCCTGGGCTTGTAGAGAGACTTTATTTTAGGGTTAAATGCAGCTGAACTGCATTTGAAGATGATTTGCACATGGTATTAAAAATAAGTCATTATCCTATTTGCTATGGGCTGTACCTCAATGATTCTTGAATAAGCCATTTCCCAGCTAATACTCACAGCTAAAAGAAAGAGAGATTCTTCCAGTTTCTCTCTTCTTCCCAGCCCACAGTGCAATGTGTCAGTCCCCGTGTCAGTCTTGCAGCTGATGTATCTGGTACCTGTGTCAGCTTCCACTTCAGCCTGGTGCTACATGGGGAAACAGCAGAGAGGGTGTCAGTGTTCCTCCAATCTTACACAGTACCTGTGGTCCCGGCAATTCCTCACAGCCCAGGGCGTGCCTTACCTGCCTGACATCGTGCTCCTTCCTTGCTGTGTGCACCAAGCGAGAGCACGCACTAAAGCCGGGGTGGTTCAGGTCAATCGTGTTGTGTGCTTGATTCCTAGATTAGATATGCTTGTTAGCAGGTGGATAGAGCATACAAATGAAGAAAATACCTAACTGTGCCTCCCTGTTTACTTTAGGTTGTTGAAGCACATGTGCCTAGCTTCATTTTTGATGAATTCAGAACTGTTCTATGAATATGGAGAAGGACCATGTCTTTCCCCCAAACCTGAAACGGAGACTTGGGGACTGAAGATGAGACAAGTACAGCTTTTCAGGACTGTATCTTTTCTGTGCTTTAAGGCAGTACCTACAACTGTCTCTATGAAATGTAACCATCAGCACTAGGCTATATAATTAACACCTGTTTAGATCTTGGCATGATACGCAATTTGTATCTCATCCAAGCAGTGTACATTTTGTACTGCACATTATAAATGCTGTATGTAATTGTTTATGTATAAATCATTTAGTTTTTTGTTCTGAAGAACTATTTGTGGAAGTTTGACTTTTGTATCACAAATGAACAATGAAGTTGGAAATAAAAGTGTTGGATAGTTTGCCAGGACTGATGATTCCAAAGTGTCAATTTTCCTGTTAAAAGAACCATTAGTGAGAATGAATATACAGTGAAAAGAGGTTTGGTGTCTGTCTCTGTACTACAAAAAGTTAGTTTTCCTCTATAGAGGACAGAAAAATAATTAAATAGCCGTAGCTGAAAAGTCCTGTCATGCTATTTAAAGGCACAAATATTTCTTCCAGTGCAACTCAACATGACTAATGTTGGGCGCAAGGTGTTTATTCACCTAACTTTCAGTCTTGGTATGGAACCTTTTACACCTGGCATAATTCTCCTGCTAGGAGCTGCTGTGGGAAGGCTAGTGGAGGATGTTATTCTATCACTGGGACAGCGTGGTGATTATCAGACTGGAAAACAGAAGGCAAATGCAACAGCTGAAGGGAAAGGTTACTTGGAAAGAGGTGGTTATGGCACTAAAGCTGGAGTGGCTAGATGGCAAATCGACTCCTTGTTTAAGAAAGAAAGAGCAAAGGAGAAAAGGCAATGGGAAGCGCAGAGCCCCATGACACTGGTCCTATCTGCATCACCCTCTGCAGTGAAGTTGCATCTTCTTCATCTGCCCCTAAATACCCCAACCTTTTTCCCTGGAAAAAAGAACAGGGAATGTGCGGTCCCCCTCCACTACGGCTGATGAAGGGATCTGGCCAGGGAGGTGTCTGTCCATGCCTTCCATTTGTGCTACATTGGAGCCAGCATAATAAATAACAGGTTAGGGCCCTACTGGTTACTGGTGCAGAAGCAGCTTTAATTCATAGAAATCAGTCCCATTACCGCAAGAATAAATAGAGTAATATTAACGAATTTGGGAGGGGGGGAAGAGGTGGATCAAGAAGATTTTGTTATCTTGCAACTAGCAGGGTACCCACAGTTTTTGGATCAAGTGAGGGTTTCGAGGGTGCCTGAACATATCACAGGGCACGATCTGTTACTAGAGGAAAATATTCCGTTGGTACCTGACCAGCTGGGACCCCGGAGCTTGTGGCAGGGAGGACTCTGGCTCCCACCATTGTGCTGATCGCCCCGCCAAGCCTATAGCCTTCAAACAGCACCGGCTGCTGCCTCAGGGATACCTGCACAGCCCCACGATTCGTCACGGGGTTGCAGTTCAGCCCTTGGAGGACTGCAGCCTGTCTCCAGTATGTCACCCACTCCGTTATGTTGACGACATCCTGCTGACTGGACAAACCCAGCAGGATGTTGGGGAGGCACTGAGCAGTGTCATGGGCGCCATGCGAGGGCATGATTGGGAAATCAGTACGAGGACCAGCAAATGAAGTACAATGTTTAGGCATCATCTGGCAAGGAGCCTGCCAGATTACAGAAACAAATAAAACTTCATACACTGAGCCCCAAAACAAGGTTGATGTGCAGTGCTTTGTAGGATTACTGGGATACTGGTGCCAGTTTATCCCGCAGTAAGCACAGGTTTTAAGGCCCCTGTATAAAGCAGTGAGAAAGAGGAACCAGTTTGTATGGGGGAAAGATGAAAAAAGAGCTTTCAAACAAGCCCAGCACACTGTCTGCCCTGTGGTTGCACTGTGACCTAAGCAGCCTTGAAACCTTTTGAGCTGGATTTCCTCGTTTCGGGACATGATCTTGCACATTGGAGTTTGAGGCTAAAAGGTGAAGGAAGGCCGCTACCCCCTGCCTGGTCTCAGGCAGCCCTGCCACACGCACAGACACACAGACACCCCCACACACCCCCAGCAAAATATGTCAGGGATGAGGCAGTGGAAGGATGCTGCCTGTCATCCTGCCAAGCAAAGCTTACTCAGCAAGGTGGGGGTAGCAGCCAGTATGAGAACTAAAGGCCATGCTCTTGATATTAGAGGAGACCCCCACCACCACTCCTGAGTTATATACTGCCTTCTGGGTGGTATATAAGGCATTAACTGCATGGGTTAGTGGTAAGTGGACAGCTGGACAATACACAGGAAACCATGGTGGGTTTATGGAAGGATTTATGGAAGCCCTTAACTCAGAAATATGTGAATTTACGCCTGTGGTTTGGTCGTGCTGACGCTCATGTCGCCCAGGGTGTCAGGAAAGCAAGGAGCACAATGCCACAGCTGATCAATCAGGTAAAATTCATGGCGCTGCTTCCTGATACCCCATCCCCTGGTGCTCTGCTGTCCGATGATGAAGCTCTCACTAAGCGGGCCCACAAAAAATTTGGACATCTGGGTGTGGATGGCATCGACAGATGGATTCGAAGCCAGGGCATCCCACACACCCAGATACCACCCGGGAGCCAGTGCAGCAGGGTGCTGCCCAACATACTAAAAGTTAAAGTTCCGTAGCAGCCTTATGGGCAGCTCCAACGAGGGCAGGCGAGCAGCAGGAGGCTGAATGGCTTTGTGCAATGGTCACAATTCAAGGACGGACAACACTGTGCTCATACTCGGCTTGCTTCAGGTCCCTGGAATTAACATTATTTTGTATTGGCTTTTTATTACATTTGTAAATTAAATTCTAGAATAGTGTGAGCAGACTGGCACAGGCAGCACTCCTCCTATTTCTCAGTGCTTTTACATGTAAGAGATGATTGAAAGCCTCGGGAGAAAAACTGCTAGGAAAATGAAACAGGACTGAACTCTTTGATGGTTTCCTGTTTAGCTAAGCCCTGTCTATTCTTCGCAGTGTGGGGCTGTACCCTTCTTGTCTCCATTGCTTTGAAATTAAGTCAGAAGTCCCCTATTGGGACTGTCCAGTCCACCCTCCTGGTCAGAGCAGGGCAGCCAGCACAGGGTGCTCAGGGTCAGGGCCAGTTGGGTTTTGAGTATCTCCAGGGATGGAGACTCCACAACCTCTCTGGCCAGGTGTTTGACCACCTGAACAGTAAAAAAAAGTTTTTTCTTATGTTTAAAGGGAATTTCCTGTGTCTCAGTTCATGACCATTGCCTCTTGTCCTGCCACTGGGCACCACTCAGAAGACTCTGGCTCTGTCGTCTTTACTCCCTCCATCCATTGGATGTTTATCCACATGAATAAGATTCCCCCGAGCTTTCTCTTCTCAGCAGTCCTAGCTCTCTCAGCCTCTCCTCATATGGCAGATGCTCCAAACTATTAATCGTCTTCATGGCCCTTCACTCCAGTACGTCCATGTCTCTGAGCAGAGGGAAGGATAACCTCCCTCGATCTGGTGGAAATGCTCTGCCTCCTGATGCAGCCCAGGAGTCTGGTGGCCGCCAGTGCAGGAGCGAACTGGTGTCCCACAGGATCGCAGAGCCTTTTCTGCCAAGTTGTTTTCCAGCAGTTGTTCTGGTGCCTGGGTTCATCCCTCCCCCAGTGCTGGGTTTCACGTTTCCCTTTGCTGAACTTCATGAACTTTCTCTCAGCCCATTTCTCCAGCCTGTCCAGGTCCCCCTGAACGGCAGCACAACCCTCTGCTGTGTCAGCCCCTCCTCACGGTTTTGTATCACCTGCAAACGTGCTGAGGTCATTAATGAAGATGTTAAACAGATTCAACCCCTGCGGTGCACCGCTAGTGACTGGCCTCCAGCTGGACATTGTGCCGCTGATCACAGTCCCCTGGGCCCAGCCCTTCAGCCAGTTCGTTAAACTTGATTTTCCCTTCGTAAATCAATGCTGACTGCTCCCAGCCACCTTCTTGTCCTTTGTATGTTTGGGAATGGTTTCCAGGTCTACTTGCTCCATAACCTTCCCAGGGATCGCAGTGAGGCTGGCCGTCCTGCAGCTTCCCTCATCCTCCTCCTTGCTGTTCCCGAAAACAGGAGCGACGTTTGCTGTCATCCAGGCCCCAGGGTCACCACCACCGTTCACAGAGAATTGAGAGTGGCCTCACGCTGACACCTGCCAGCTCTCCCAGCACCCGGGTGCGCCACGCCAGCTCCCACGGACTTGTGTACACCCACGCTGTTTAAATGTTCCCCGACCTAGTCCTCCTCTGCTGAGGGACCGAGTCCTCATCTGTGGGGTTCAGCGCCGCTGAGCGTTGTTGTTTCACCTTTGCAAGGCTGAACCTGTGTCACAGAAACTCGGCTTTCAGGGGGAAGGGTTTTAACTCTGCCTTCTGCACCAGCGGCCGGCTTCGTCAGGAGTACAGCCCTTCCCGCTCCAGCAGGCAGAGGCTTGCCCAGCGCCCGTCTCCCTGCCCACGCCAGAGCTTTGGCGTCTTCACGCCAGCCGAGAGACAGCGTAGGCTTCCCCACCGGCAGGCAGGGCCTGCTGGCCCCCGCCCCTGCCTCCAGCTGCGGCGGGTGCGCGCTCTGAGGGAGGTTCAGGCACAGCGACAAGAAGGCCCGACTGAGCTCAGCCCTGCTGCGCCAGCCTCGAGAGCTGCGCCAGGCCGTCTCTCCTCAGCAGCTAAGGAGCCCGGGCCACAACTTAGCAGCAGCTGAGTATCGGCCCGAGCCGAGACTGGGCGCAATTAAACCCGCTGCAGCTGCACTCCTGCACACACACCAAAGCGGGGTTTGACTACGAGTCAATGGCTTCGTGCTGTAAGAACGTGTAGCCCCTCCGAGCCCACCGAGCTCTCGGGCTTGGCAGCGCTGCACGGCGGCGATCTCCCCCCGAGCAGGGACGCTCTCGAGGTTCCCCCTCCAGACCGAGAGACCCCTTGCCCAGCATCTGGTATCTATAAGGAGGTAAGCGACATTTTACATTAGGCCTCAAGGTATATTGTACGCTAGCGACATTTATGTATCCAGCTATTATTAGAAGCGTAGTGGAGCGTTTGACCGCTGTCCAATCACCATCTAAATCATCGTCAAATCACTGTTTAACTAACATTCAATTATTGCTTAATCACCATTTGATTAGCATTCGATTTTCATTCGGTCATCAATTAATTACCATTTGATCATTGTTTGATCATTAATAAAACCCTTTGAGTTAACATCATAACGATTACTTTCTTAATAACTCACCTGTGACACCAGATAGGCAAATGCAGATGCGCAGCAGGAGAAAGAGGGAACACAAGGGTAAGACTGCAGAAAAAAAAAGAATAGATAGGGTGAAATGGGGGAGGAGGGGAGTAGGTACCACCCAGCATTAATAACCTGAAGCCTTTAATGTCTAGCCAACGCTAGAACCGCGTACTCCTATTTTAGTGGGTAGGGAAGCCAAGAGCAACAGAGGAAGAATACAAACTGGTGTAACTATTTTTTCCCTATATGAATTTATTTTTAAGCTTTTCCTTTAGAAAGCTCTAAATTTTCCCAAAACAAAAGCAAATATCCTGTCCCCACCACAGAAGTACAGTTTCCTGAAGTTGGTTAAGGTAAGTTAAAACACACAGAAAACTCTTAATACATTAGGGCCTTTATTATTAATGCAATTATTCATGAATAAGCTTCAAGTTTTAGTTCCTGTTTAAGAGTTACACTGGGCCCTGGGGGAAAAGCGGATTACAAGGGGCAGTTCAAGGGCAGTGTAAATTACTGCTGTGACTCAGCAAGCAGAAAAATCAATAATGATTTTATTATTAAGGAAAACTAGTGGTCACAGACAGACTAGATAAAAACTCTGGAAAAATACCTGTAATTAGTTTCTGCAGCTGAAGTAGCCCATAAACATCAGCAAGCATCTTTCCTGTGCTCTAGTTCATTGCAGTATGCCTCAGCAGGGAATATATCCCTGCATTTCTTCTTTAAAACATTATATTACGCCCAAAGTCTCAATAATGCTTTATGAAGACCTGACTCTGAACTCATCTGCTTTGGGACGTACCCACAATGCCAGAGTTAAGCGGCATTCCTCCCTGGAAATTACCATCTCATGCTTTATTGGGGTATAAAACACCAGTGCAGGGATTCCCTTTCACTTCAAGCACGTACAAACCGACCAGTACGTAGCGTGCCACAGAAGTTAAAATGCAATTTATGCCATTTTTAATTATGATGCTTAATTTTAAGTCCTGTGGCTTTTCAGACGAAAACAGAAAAATTAATGCTTAGAATAATTATAGAGGTCTAATTCTAGCAGACATGTATTAGTTATACCCATGATATTTTCTCATCCTTCCACATAATCAAAATAAGTAGAAAGCCACAGAAAACAAGGCTTCCAGCTTTCACATTCTGTATTTTTAAAAAAGTAACAACAAATAAGACATTAATGAAAATCCAATTATATACAAATGAAGCAACATCAAATAATGTCCTCCATCTTCAAATTCTCCATCTATAAATCTTTGTAATGCAAAAATTAAGTATCAGGCAAGAAGGAAAGAAAATCTAAGTTTTCACCTCCCAAGAAACCCCACTGGAGCAGGGACTCAGGACTGAGCTGCTGCTCTGCGCAGAGGGTGCCGGTCACTCCACGCCCCTGTGAACCCGTCCCCGGGACGCCTGAGAGCAGCGGCAGGAGCCTTCCTGCGAGGGGTCACGTCCCACTGCTGCCCAGAAACCGGCGCTGCCGCGGCTGTAGCTCACCCTACAGCCAGTTCCACCGCAAGCTGTTTGGTTCCCACTAGCATTAGTGGGAATCAAGAGGAAGTTGTTAGTAGTATGTTTAAAATGTAATTCTCAGTTCACATTCTGGCGTGAAACGAAAGACATGATATTGCTTTTACCTTTAAGTTTGACAGTGGCAGACAGTGTTGTCTCCCAGGACCATTATCCATTGCCTAATTGGCTAACCAGGCCCAGGAAAGCTCATTAGCTGCCTTCAAATAAGCTTGAGTCCAAGACTCACACCCTGATCTGCCCAGGGGATGCTTGCATTTATTTAGCCTGCACGTTAACATGGCATTTGAAACACCTTCCTGGGGAGAGGAGGCATCCGTAACTTGCATCACCACCCCAGACAAGAATCTCCATCGAGACTCTTCCAGCATTAAAAAAGAAACATGCCCCAGTGCAGGACTCCCTCCCGGCCACACTCCCCAGCACTGCACTGGCTATACCGGGATAAAAGATTTTGAAGCCTCAAGGATCTTACTGGCTGAATCACACTGGGCTTTTAAAGCTGACGTTATACACGAGGCTAATCCAGATACAACCTCATTTCTGTGTGCTCGTGTCTTTTAAATCTTTGAATGCTGTGTTCTTCCCTATTTTGCTTTTAGCAAATAAGCACCTTCATTTACTTGTCCAAATATAACTGAATAAAATCAAGATAATCCTTTCTACAGGTATGTCGGTCCTTAAAAGCAGGTTGTAATGATATTTTTAAGGTGTGCAGCTCCCCAGAGTATTGTTCCAGGGCATCAAAAGAGTCATCTTAGCAGCACGGGGCAGTGATGACTGGTAATGCAGAAGTCTGAGAGGATAAATGCTTTCCCATTACAGGCTTTAATTTATCTGATTATAAAGATGGTGTGTGACAAATACAGCAGCTGACAGGTACTGTGTAGATACTATATGGAGCAGAATGATGCCCAGAGATACTGATGTGATTAGACACATGAAAACAAGAGACCTCTGATTTAAATGCCCCAAGCTGGGCTTGCAAATAACAACTGTATGCACTAGCTGTTTCCAGATGTCGTTTGCAGGAGAAAATAGCTCTGGACAAGATAAAAATGCAGACACCAAATACATTATTGAGAGACAGAGCGGCTCCGTGTATGCTCTATAGCAATTAGCAAGTGTACTCTGTGTACAGAGGAAACCATGGTAAGTCAACATGAAGCTTCCACCGCTGTGTAATTACCTGTGGTTACCCAGTTACCGTATGGCCACGGCATACGGCAGTGCCGCTTTACAGCTCACGTTTGACAGCGATAAAGACAACTGGAGTTGAAAACTCAGGTACTGGATCTGATTCGTGCCTGGTGATGGCAGGAAAAATTGAGACCTTGGAGAAAAATGCAATATAGGCAGCAGTCATTAGTCAGAAAAGCTTTCTGGCATGTGTGGGACAACCAGGGGACCAGGCCCAGCCAGCACGGGTTCATGGAAGGCAGGTCCTGCTTGACCAACCTGATCTCCTTCTATGACCAGGTGACCCGCCTGGTGGATGAGGGAAAGGCTGTGGATGTGGTCTACCTGGACTTCAGTAAAGCCTTTGACACTGTCTCCCACAGCATTCTCCTAGAGAAGCTGGCGGCTCACGGCTTAGACAGGTGCACTCTTCGCTGGGTAAAAAACTGGCTGGACGGCTGAGCCCAGAGAGTTGTGGTGAACGGAGTTAAATCCAGTTGGCGGCCGGTCACGAGCGGTGTTCCCCAGGGCTCAGTACTGGGGCTGGTCCTGTTCAATATCTTTATCAATGATCTGGACGAGGGGATCGAGCGCTCCCTCAGTAAGTTTGCAGACGACACCAAGCTGGGCGGGTGTGTTGATCTGCTGGAGGGTAGGAAGGCTCTGCAGAGGGACCTGGACAGGCTGGATCGATGGGCCGAGGCCAACTGTATGAGGTTCAACAAGGCCAAGTGCCAGGTCCTGCACTTGGGCCACAACAACCCCAGGCAACGCTACAGGCTTGGGGAAGAGTGGCTGGAAAGCTGCCCAGAGGAAAAGGACCTGGGGGTGCTGGTTGACAGCCGGCTGAACATGAGCCGGCAGTGTGCCCAGGTGGCCAAGGCGGCCAACGGCATCCTGGCCTGTATCAGAACTAGTGTGGCCAGCAGGAGCAGGGAGGTGATCGTGCCCCTGTACTCGGCACTGGTGAGGCTGCACCTCGAATCCTGTGTTCAGTTTTGGGCCCCTCACTACAAGAAGGACATGGAGGTGCTGGAGCGTGTCCAGAGAAGGGCAACGAAGCTGGTGAAGGGCCTGGAGCACAAGCCTTATGAGGAGCGGCTGAGGGAACTGGGACTCTTTAGTCTGGAGCAGAGGAGGCTGAGGGGAGACCTCATTGCGCTCTACAACTACCTGAAAGCAGGTTGTAGCGAGGTGGGTGTTGGTCTCTTCTCCCAAGTAACAAGCGATAGGATGAGAGGAAATGGCCTCAAGTTGCGCCCAGGGAGGTTTAGATTGGACATTAGGAGAAATTTCTTTACTGAAAGAGTGGTCAGGCCTTGGAACAGGCTGCCCAGGGAAGTGGTGGAGTCACCATCCCTGGAGGTATTTAAAAGACGTGTAGATGAGGCCCTTAGGGACATGGTTTAGTGGGTATGGTGGTGTTGGGTTGATGGTTGGACTTGATGATCTTAGAAGTCTTTTCCAACCTTGGTGATTCTATGATTCTAAGTATATAGACAACAGTTAGAAGCAGTTGATATTTATATATATAATTCTGTATAGTTTTACTAGGCAACGTAAATTTTCAGGACAATATATGTATCAGCCCCTATATTAGGGCTATCAAAAACCACACCTAGGAAGACAGCGTTAAGATGCCGTTGCCTGGACAATGTGAATCTGCATCTGAAGGAAACTAGCTGTATCACAGACACTTGAAAAAGCAGTAGTTGCCTAAGAGTGACCCACAGGTAAACAATGTGTTGAGTTGAAGAAAACCCAAACATTCCCATGGAAAAATAAATTAGCCACTGTAATAGCATAGGTGGAACCGTATAAAATCGTATATGAGAATGCAACACACCCACTAAGTCATCTGGGTGCTTCTCCAGAATTGCTCACTATGTATATGCCTATTGCCTTAATTTAACAAGTATTTCAGTATTTGGCCTATGGTTCTGCTGTTTGTGTTTGGCTGGCCTGGTAAGCCGTGCTTGAGGACCAGCTCTAAAACCTGGCTGCGATACCAGAAGCCCGTTCTTCCTTGGCTCATCACTACCTCCTTACCTTCGGAAACGGATACCAGCAAAGGCCCAAAGCTTCACTCTACAGTTTCTCCTGACTCTGCCCAAAGCATTACTAGCTCCTGCTCTGACATACATCAGTTAGTGCAAAGGCTCATTTCATGCAGAATTGTGTTTTTTTGCTTTAGCCCTTCACTAACAATTTCCAACATCCTGTTTACCTTTTTGACTGCTGCTGCAAACTGAGTGGAAGCTTGGAGAGGACCAGTCATGGTGATGCCAGGACACTCACAGCTGGGTTCCACCACCAGGATTATTTTTCCTATTTATGTTACTTCGCTTATATTAACAGTGGATTTCAGTTACTATTTAAAATACCCCCTCAGGTTTTATTTTCAGTACCTTGAATAACTTTATCTCAGCAAACTCTGTCACGCTGCTGTTTGCTATGCGCAGCACGGGAGCTTGCACAGCTCTTTGGAGCTCCACAGGGAACAATTTAGGAACTGCTGACACTATTTTCCATGTAATAATGTCATGCTGAGCAAGCCAGAATTTCAGGATGCATAATTTATCAACTGCTCCTATTTATTCTGGATTGAATGGATTTTGCTTTTGTCCAGAATACACAAGCTGGTTCCAGAGAGCAGTATGTGCAAGCACCGTGAGCCAACCATAAACTTACTGCCCTACTGACACAGAACAACCAGTGTGCATCAACAGTATCACAGTAAATACCAACATGTGCGTTTTAGGAGACGCGAGCAGCCTTTGAAGTAGCACAGGTCACAGCTTCCACATGGGAAACCAGTACAGGCAACACACCCAACACACCTTTCCTAACTAAACTTTCTGCAGTGCAGTGACTGAGTCCTACATGGCAGCATGCTTCTGGCTGGGAATGCGGAGCAAGGACCAGAAAACTGAGTGGTAGAAGGCAGAGATCAGGCGTATGACACGAGCATGAGGGACAAAGACTACACAGAAATTGGCATTATCAGGGAGGGAGAAATCTGTTTTAATCATCCCCTTTTTTCAGATTTCCACAGATGTTTGGAAACCCTACTAACAGCATTGGTGTTGCACGGACTTTGGAACAGCTTGATTACTACCAAACTCAAGTGTGGTTCTTCAAAACCAAATCATCGTTCAACTGAAACAGAGGTGGGGCAATCAGATGAGGAATACCCTGTATTCCTCGTTATTAGTTGTTGTTTTTTCCCCTGAGTGTACTGCAGATATCAAGGTGATAGTTTCAAGTGTAAAGTTTTCCAAGTGCTATTCAGACATCATTAACAAATCATTTACATCTACAGAAAACGACCCGCTCCTGTTTTCTTCAGTGGCAGAAGAGACTATTTAAGCCCCTATTCATACAACTCCTCAGAGAGGCACTGTAATTATGCTTGAGAGTTCTAACATCACATTATACTACCACTATCTCAGAAGCACAATCAAGTCATAAATTACAAAATCCATCAGCTGATCCAGGACTAATCAAGGGCTTTCTCTTTATTCCAGGTGATTATAGTGAAGGTGGGAGGAAAACTACGACCACTCTGCCTTTTACTTGCTCGCACTGGAGCTAGAGGAGGCATTAAGCACAGACCAAGCAAGCATCACTCCTCACATGAAATCCAACACTGCATGCCTGCACTAGCAGGCATTTTAAAGCTGTAATAAAAAATACTCTCATTGTCCCATATATTCTTCCAGTAAAGGGCTTGTTCAAAACAAAACAAACCCCAAAAACCAGAAGACCAAGAACACTTAACCTACATGATACAAATTTCTCAAACAAGCTCCAAGAAATGTGGCACTTGCATGCATGAACCGACTCCCCACCTATGACCAAGCCTCCAGACCACTTACTAGCAGAGAAGGCAATCACAGTTTCCTCTTTCCTCCCCACCACTAGCAAGTTTTCATACTCCTGCACCATGTCACTAGCTACAGTCTTATCACTACGTATAGCCGCTTTTCTTGTTCCTTCTGCTCTCTCAGCTGTAGCTAACTGGTCCTGGAACATAGGGACGACCACATATGCACGATGCATGTCTCATGTGCCCACAAATCAAAGCACGCTGCTAGGGGTACAGGATGGTATTAAATTTTGCAGTGTACAAATCGTATATATTTGATGCAACTTGTGAGTTGTCTGTATGTGCATTGTGTTCCTCTCAGATTCTGAATCATGCCTGTGACACATCTTTCCTGGCGTACCGCTTCCCTTTGCTGCATACAGGCGTAGAAAATGAAACCCAGGACTCCTACAGACTGTCTGCTGCATACTTTGGCTAGATGTTGTTAGATTCCATTTTACCTATAGACATTGCCCACTCACTGCCAACTTTACTCTTCTTACTCTCATTTGGCTCAAGAACTGCTTCTTCCATGACTTCCTCCTCACCCCCCAGCCTCCTTCTGTGTCCCTGAGAAAAACACCGCAGGCAGAACAGAGCTTGAAATTCTGCCCTGCGATTTTTCTTCACCAGGGCACAGCGCTGCTGCTGCGTGCCACTGACCAGCTGGAGTAGGAGCCCAGCCAATGCTGTCAAACACTACCAAAGACTAACTCAGCAGTAATTTCAGTTAGAAGCCCACATCCTGTGCTGTCCTGTGTCCAAATGATCCCAGTTTGTTCGATACTTCAAAGTCAGTCCTTCATCTTGTCCCGAGGACAAGGCATGTAACCATTTCATGAGTCATATTTTCAGGTTGCTCTTCCTTACACATACATGCAAGATTTTTCTCTCTCCCACAAGTGATCGTTACCCTGATCATCAAGACACTTAACCAGGCACTGTGTTCAAGAAAAGAAAACAAAAAAAGAGCTTAAACATATATGTAAATTTAAGCACACTGGTACTTCCTGATAAATCAGGACCTAACAAAACTCATTAACCAGAGATACACAACAAAAAAAAAAATCTACAGATACTGTAACTTTTTATTTAAGTTAGCTGAGGATGCGTATTTAGCTCAGGGCTGTTTATCCTTGACTTTAAAGAGACTGACCACAAATAATGTAAAAAAAAAAGAAAATGTAAAATTAATCCATATTTTCAAAATTGTCACAAATTTTGAAAACACTTGTATAAATTCTGCAAAATTTGTACACCCTTAAAGGGGTATTATTTAGTTACCATATATAATGGTATTTGAAAATATTAGTACTTTACCCTAAAGTTTAAACATATTCATGATGCATGTAATTTCAAGAGGGTATCAAAAGTGATATGATTAGAAAAATATACATACTTTTGCTTCTGGAAAAGAACAGGTCATTTGAAATATCCGTCAAATAAAATACTAAAAAAGTCTCTCCACAAATTTTTTTTTACAGTCCAACGTAAAATGTATGTTTATGTACAGCTTACGCAATCTGTCATTTTCAAAATATATAGTCAAAGTTTCGCCAGTACAGAAAAACATAATCTGTTACTGCTCTCTAACCTGTTGGCTGCACTGATGTGTGATTGTTTAGGCAAGCCAAAATAGGAGAGCCATAAAACGATACACAAAGCAATCATAAGAAAGGGAAGGAAAAATGAAAATACACAACAAAGGAAAGCATATTGATAAAGGTAACATTGAGAGGAATAGTGACTAACAGTAAAAAACATGAACTCTTTAGTAGCATGCAGTAATTTCTACAGGGGAAAAAAAAAAACACACTCCAAGTATTAAAAGGACACTTTTGTGGTACTTGTCATGACTTTTAAGAATATTAAAGATTACTGACTACTGGAAATAGCCTGGACTGAATTTGTTTCGGTGGATACAGTTTGTTGCTGTGCTTCACTTCGCGGCAGTGTTAAACTTCAATTGCACACACACCAAGTAAACCAAAACAAAACCCCAAAGTTTTTAAAAGGAAGCAGGATAGGAAGAAAGTTTCAAAAACATGTGCTTTCAGTACCTGAGTGCAATGCAGTAGTCAACATAACTATGGTTTGATTATTACTTGTTTAAATTAATTCTGGTGTAAAGAATGATTTCAGAAGAGCAACATGGCACTTGCAACAGTGACTGAAGTTAAAGATATGGTGACACTTTAAGATCTGAAGTCCTTTACAGTGTCCTTTTAAGTGTCAGTGGACTAGTATCTTAGCTGCAACTGAAAAAGAAGAGGCAAATCCTAATGAAATAACCCAAATCAAGAATGTTCTTACAATATATCACAGTAATGAAGAAACAGTCTATGGAACTACTGAACAGAAAAAAGCATGAAGGATAATAGCGGCATATGGTTTACAGTTTTCACTTTTCAGTTTATTAATATTAGTGGTGCACTCAGCAATGGATAAAGCAAGGAATGAAATTCTGACAAAACTGGCAATTATCTACCACATGTCAACACTTAATTATGGTCCCTGTAAACAGTTAACTCCTTTTTGAATTTTAATTGCAAAGAAAAGAGTATTTACATATAATATATATGTATATAACCACAAAACCAAAATTAAGTCAAATCCTTATCAAGGAAATTGCACTTTGAAGAGAAGAAAACATAATATAATATTAAATAGTACATGTCCAAAGATTTTGAAGGCATCGTGATTTTCATGTTTTCTTCCTCCAGTCATTTCCCCCTGGATTTTAATAGACTAAATACTTCATTTCAGAGTAAATAAGTGGAAATATTATAGAGCAACTCCGGTAAAGAATAGCTCCACTACTGAAAAATGCTCGAGGTGTGGTGATCCATGACTCTGACTTAAAGCAAAAATAAACAGCGTATAACGCCACAGCAAAGAAGTGGCCAATCAGTACCGTTGGTTTAGGAGATAACCTGTATTAAAAATAAATAGATAAAACATGTAAATAAACAGAATCAGAAAGCACTGACAAATTTCCATTTTACAAATAGACATCTCCACTCAAGATTATACAGAGTCTTCCGATTTAGGCAGCTCTGGTCCTGCCATCTCAACTAAAAATACGAACTTGGTTGCCTTGGAGCTGCTACACACCCTGTATTCCTGTCTGCAGTATAGCCAACACACACTGCTGCTTTCTCTTCATTTCCAGTAGTCTGTGTCTGCCTTTATCAACCCCCAGGGGATTATTCTCAACAGGCTCTATCAATTTTAGCTCTTATTCCAAAAAGGGGGAAATATAAATGCACGCATTCTCACATATTCAAAGTAGTATGACTTCTTGTACATTTACTAGTTTCTGAGGGGTCATTCAAAACACCTTGATAGTTACCGATTTCCTTATGGTCTTTTATGGAAGACCTCATCCTTTACTATTCTCAACTTGTCAAGCATGAAATGTCTCCACCAGCTCCTCTGCTAGTCTGGACCCCTCTACTTCATTCAAACTCCCATGCCACCTACATTAACATCTCCAGCTTTTAGTGGCAATTTACAAAGAAAAAAAAAGAGTCAGCATTTAAAGACATAGCTTCTAATAATGCTCCAACCTTTAGTATAATCCTAAAAATATAGGCTCATGTGGACCATTGCAGATGACACCAAGCTGGGTGGGAGTGTTGATCTGCTGGAGGGTAGGAAGGCTCTGCAGAGGGACTGGACAGGCTGGATCTATGGGCCGAGGCCAACTGTATGAGGTTCAACAAGGCCAAGTGCCGGGTCCTGCACTTGGGCCACAACAACCCCAGGCAACGCTACAGGCTTGGGGAAGAGTGGCTGGAAAGCTGCCCAGAGGAAAAGGACCTGGGGGTGCTGGTCGACAGCCGGCTGAACATGAGCCGGCAGTGTGCCCAGGTGGCCAAGGCGGCCAACGGCATCCTGGCCTGTATCAGAACTAGTGTGGCCAGCAGGAGTAGGGAAGTGACCATCCTCTGTACTCAGCACTGGTGAGGCCGCACCTCGAATCCTGTGTTCAGTTTTGGGCCCCTCACTACAAGAAGGACATGGAGGTGCTGGAGCGTGTCCAGAGAAGGGCAACGAAGCTGGTGAAGGGCCTGGAGCACAAGTCTGATGAGGAGCGGCTGAGGGAACTGGGACTGTTTAGCCTGGAGAAGAGGAGGTCGAGGGGAGACCTTATTGCTCTCTACAACTACCTGAAAGGAGGTTGTAGCGAGGTGGGTGTTGGTCTCTTCTCCCAAGTAACAAGTGATAGGACGAGAGGAAATGGCCTCAAGTTGCGCCAGGGGAGGTTTAGACTGGTTATTAGTAAAAATTTCTTCACTGAAAGGGGTGTCAGGCACTGGAACAGGCTGCCCAGGGAAGTGGTTGAGTCACCATCCCTGGAGGTATTTAAAAGACGTGTAGAGGTGGCACTTAGGGACATGGTTTAGTGGTGGACTTGGCAGTGTTAGGTTAATGGTTGGACTCGATGACCTTAAAAGTCCTTTCCAACCTAAGTGATTCTATAATTCTCCCTGTGCAGAGCCATCCGATTGGGAGCAAAGCAGATCCTCACAGAGGCTCACAATGCTCGAACCAGTTCACATTAACTATTATCATCACACTGAACTTACACAGACAGCAATCCAACAGGACCTGAGACACATTCTCCACCAAGTCTGAAGTAATGGAAACAGGCTTTCTTTAGCTGATGCAAGGAATCTACAAAATGAATTAAAATGACTCAATAAATATATTCAACACATACCGAAAACCTTTTCGGCATACACAACAGTGATATTAAATCCAGGACTGCGGTAAGCTGTTGTTCTGTTAAATTCAGCTGGATTTTGAGCTAGTTTTATTTAAGTAAAGGATAGATTTACAGAATATCTACATATTCTTGAATATTAACTGACACAAGAACAAGTGTATTTCTGTTTTTTCTGTTGTTTGTGGGGTTTTTCTTTGTTTTTTTTTGTTTTAATACTAACTCCAGACTTGCCTTCACATTGCTAAAACTCAGTTTACATAACACTAGAACTAAACAACTAGGCAGAGAACACAAGCTAACTCATTAAAATCCTGTGATTGATGTATTTTTAATATATATCAATATACATATATACATACACACATATTTATAAATATATACAAATTAACACATGGACATACGCTCATACACATACACATCCCCTCCCCAGGCATATTTATTTATCACGTTGTAATTCGTCAGAAGTTATCTTTAAAATATATTTACCATCTGTGGCAGCGAAGAGTTCATAAAGTGCCTGGGCAAGAACATTCACTACAAAAGAATGAGATTTTTTTCTTGACCAGTAAAATGTTCTTTTTGCCTGAAAAGGTGGGGGGGAAAAAAAAAGTATTTCTGTCAGTCAATACAGAAGAGCATTCAAAAGATTCCCGAAAAGGAGGTAATGAAAATGTAGAGTGGATTTAATGATACACTAGATTGGATCTAAGCTAGATCATTAAGCAACTTTGGAAACTTGTCAAACCAGCTATCTAGGCTCCTCTTTTACACTAAATATAGAGGGGGAAAAAAAAAAAAAGGTAGTTCCAGGGTGTGCTTCATCTCATCCTATAGCAGGTGGCTGAGGTAGGTCAGAAACTTGAAGGATAACACTCACCTAGTTCTTTCTGTTGACTGAGAATAAGTAGGAAATAACTGAAAGTCTGAGGTGACTAGCTGAGATGTAAGCATCTGCATTTGGTCAGGTAACTCCTGTATTGTCCTGACATTCAGGGTCCCTCTAAGTGCTTCTCAATTTTCAAATACACTTTTTGAATCATTTACTTGTAGTAATTATGTAATTATTCTAGCTGTAATTTAGCCAAGACAATATGCCTAACCCAATTAAAAGCAGCAAAAATATAAATAAGAAATCTTATTACCTACTCATCAGAATTTTGGGTATAAATCTCACTGAAAAAATAAACCCAGCATCAACACTGATGGTGCTGATTCCTGGGAAAGAAGGATGACTTCTAACTTACTGCTCTGAGATTAATGCAGCAGCCAAGAAGCTAGCGGAGCATTTAGATGCATCTTGAAAAACTCAGTACATATGCTCATTATTTTCTAAGTACCACTCACACAAGTGTAATGGTCCAAACCCACCCCATTTAAGACCAATATACGTTATAAATACACTACTAATATGGGAATATCAGGTTATACTAGCAAAGCATGCTGACTAGACACAGCACACCAGTCTCCTTAAGCAAAACACGACAGGTCAGTGAGCAGAGTTTTGAATCTGCCTTTTGTCACGCAGCCATAGCACTCACAAATCGCCACTCCGCTTACTGGTGAATGCCTAATGTATGATTTATCTATCCAAAGCTTTGAAAACAGCTGTGCTTCACTAATAACTTGCATGTCCCCAGGTTGCATAAAACTTAAAAGTGTGTCATTAAATTGCAGCAAAAGCTGCCTAAAATAAGTCCAAAATAAAGCTTCACCTTAAGAACATCAGAATCTTCATAAAGGTCTGGAATATCCTGGAGCAAACTTCTCCATATTTTAACATCGTTTAAAATAACACTCATTCCTCCACCAGTGAGAGGGTGTCTTATATTATACGCATCTCCTAAAAGAAGAACACCTAGGTAGAAGAGAAAAATTAATGGGATACTGCATGACCATTACGTAATATTAGAACTCAAATCCTCTATTTTTTTTTAAAAATCAAACTTAGTAAGAATTCATTCCCACCAGAAAATAAGATGAATAACAACTAAAAATTAAAAAAGAAAAAAGAAAGGAAAAAAAAAAAAAGGATGTCTTGAAATTGATCACCTTAAAACCTTTTTAAGCCTGTTAAGGACAAAATATTTTTTCCCTATAGGTATGCATGCGTCTGTCAAAGAACACAGTCACACACACACACACCTTTTCCAAGGTAATTCCTTTACTTTTTTAATGAAGTTTTGCTTAAAAAGACCACACTTGTATGAGCTTGAGCAACTGAGTGACTTAAACTTAAAAGCAAGGCAGGCACTGATTTGAAGTCTGGTGTCAATATAAACATTCCAATTAAACTACGCCGAAGGTACACATTTATCAAAATACTGTTTTTCACAGAAGAATTATGAGACAGTTGTATTGCACAACAAACATACGCCTATGACAACAAAGCCTTAAGTCCCAAAAGAAGTTTATAATGCTTTTTTCCCTCCTTTTATTTCATAATACACACCTTTTTTGTTAACAGCTGAAGGAGGCAAGAAGCTGGCTGGCATAGTCCTTAAACGATCATTCTGAACTGCTATTAAGAATGGTTCCTTTAAGTGATCTGCAATAACCAAATTTTTAAGTTACGCTACTTAGAGTCTAAAATAATTTGCACACAACCCATTTTAACCTCTTTTAAGAGATATAATCCTATAAACAGTAACTGCACACATGGAAAAAGCCCACACAGTTCAATGGATTCAATGAAATGTGCCTTTTTTGGCACATTTAATTGTGACAATCATGGACGGAACTCTTTCCAGACTTACCAGGTAGTTGTGGATGAATGTTCTCAATCATGTATTCTTTTAAATTTTTTGGCATTTCCCCTCGAATATCAACAAGGACCCGAGTCTCAGTTGAAGAAATCCTATAGATTAGCACTGGACTAGTTTTAGCTAAAACAAGTTCAGCATAATTAGCTTTAAACTGTGGTGCATCCTTAAAAAGAAAAGAAGGGGGAGAAAGATTGAGACCAATTAATGAAAGGATATTAAACTTCAGATATAAAAAATAAGTTTCTGAAATATTTTGAAATAAAATCCCACATCATATTAAGTTTGTGTTATTTTTCTCTTTAAACAAACAAGAGACGTGTTTTCAAAAAGAAAGTTCTGAACTTCAGTGTAGTTACAATTCTTTTGGCAATACATTTTAATATTTACTAGAATGTATGTTAAGTTATACATTTCATCTGAACACCTCACTAGCATTTAATACATACCACTGAAAACCTGTAGTGTAATCAATATAGTAGTTTTCCATAAGATCACTTTGTTTTCTTTTCACAAAGAAGGTGGTGGGAGGGAAAGAAATATACTAGTCTGTATACGACTACATGGAGATACCAACTGAGGAAGAATCATACGGTCCTATCTAACCAGGTCCTAAACAAGTTTCCGAAAGTAGAGAAAGAGGAGGCACTTGGGCAGTGGTAACTCTAGGGGGAGGGACCCAAGAATTGCTGAAGTTCCTCCAAGTCAGTGTTCCCAGTCCAGTGAAAGTGCTGTAGTTTTGGTTCCTCCTCCCTCAATTATTTTTGCTGTTAATCCAATGGTTATTGCAGCAGCCACAGAGGGCAAAACCCAGCCAGGATTCCTACCTGAGCTTTCCAACCACCAGCTACCAACCTAGACTCCCACTTTCTCTCTTAAAAGTTTATAGGTCCTGCAGGTATATATGTACTTGGTTACAAGTACCACCTTCAGGCAGGAGCACAGTTTGGGTATTCTGGAGTACAAAATATAGGTGGTTTGACCCACAGCTGCTAGGATGATCTAAAACTCAAGATTTCCACTCCCTGAACAACTGCCATAAGTATTGTGAAAAAATGACTGTCACCATCTTAGCTACCGATATCTTAACATAAACCAGTCAAAGCACCTATATCCAGGGAAATAATTTTACAAATTAGGTTCCAGCTTTATAATGGTGCCTATCTCTAATCCAGAGATTAGTGCTATGTAAGATACAGCACTAATAGCACACATAGAACTACCTTATGAGATGCTGAAACTTTTTTTCCTTTAAAAAAAAAAGAAGTATTTTCTATGAACTGGTCTAGTGAGTCCAGTGCTCAGTTTAAACTAGCTATCCTAATCCAGTTTTTTTTAAATCCAGTTTCTTAAACCCTCACTTGTTCAACTATGTGCTTAAGATTAACACCGTACTCCACTCTTAAAACCAGAAATCTAACTTTTAACAATAATATCCACTTTAAAAAAAAAAAACAAAACCAAACCCAAACCTGGCTCACAGTTACTTAAAAGTGTTTTAAGAGTTGAAAATCTGACTTGTAAATGTATCAAATATGTCAAGTCTGACATAGCAAGTTCAGCTATCCTAGACCTGGGATGGAATATGCATCAATAATTTAAGCATTAAAAACATAGACCAAAATTTCCAAGCACTCCTCGAAGGGAAACAGAAACTGATAGAACAGCTGGATAAATATCTAAAAGCATAGCTCTAATTGATTCTGTTGGAAAAGATAATAAACAACAACATATTCAGTGAAATTCAGACCCACACTAAGAAATGGCAGCATACTGGTTTATATAGTATTATACATAGAAGTTACCTTCAAAATGCAACCAACAAAATGGGATGAAACAGTAACTTTGTTGGAGACCAAGTTTTTTCTAAACTTGGAGAAAAGTCCATCAGCTACAACAGTAAGTGGTGCATGAAGTTCCTGCAGCGTAAAGAAAAAATAAAAAAAGGTATGACATTTTCCATTTTACTTCAGAAAACAACTCCCAAGCTCTCATTTTTAATTGCACATTAGATGTTCTACAACACAATAAACACGTAAGAGGATCACAGACCATATTTATAATATATGTATAAGAAATACAGTATTTTTTCCTTCCTCATATTCATATTTAACTCTATTTCCTCTAAAAGTGATCTAACAATATATTCTAGTTTTTTTAGACATGCAATCAGATAACATAGTTATGGGGACTGTGTAGGAACTTGGATAAAAAGAAGACAAGAAAGTAGAGTAATTGCTCCCTTCAGCCTTTAATGCTGGAGAAAAAAGAAAACAAAGACGACATTTTAAATTAAAGAACCATGCATAAGCAACTAAACAAAGATAAATATTTTACTATTGGATGGAAGCATCTGGTGAGCCAGTATGTGAATGGGTTCCTCTATGAGCAGTTCTCTCCTGCATAGGAATGGACTCAGTCACTTGTGTCACACATCTTTTGCTGTGTGAAGGGAAGTCGGGCAAAATCAGATGAGACTAGAGCTAAGTAAAATAATATATGTTATGGTGTCTGAGCTTACAGAATTGAGCTCCTAAGTAGAGCTGATGAAACCTCCTTCTATGGATAAGTGTCTCAGATGATTGCAAGCTCTAATTACTCCTGCAATTAGAGCAAGGTCACCTGCCCATACGGGTTCCCTAGGGTCTAATGATCTGAACATTGATGCTACAATTTTTCTACAGTCAACATACTAAGACCTTTACTCTATTCAGTTGCCTGGTTTTGATAAATTTTATAAGTTGATTTTTAGCATACTGGCTAATTTCAACCTCATTTAAGAGAATAAAAATCTCAAAGGTAATGTGGTGGAAAACGGGGATGGAGAGAACAGAAAAACACAGACACACAACATAGATCAGCCTCCTTTCTTTATGAAAACAGGCTAAGGAATGTAAACAGGCTCTGTTTTTTGGTTGGTGGTTTTTTTTTTCCCCCCCCTTCCATAAGTAGTTTCCCAGCTGTAAAAAGTCACAGGTAGGGAAACACAGTTAAGAAGAAATGTTTAGTGGAGATTTCTTACACTAGATTTCTACAATCAAAGGAGATCTAGGACAGCAAATGAAACAAATCTTTCCAGACACAGAACTTCAGCATTCAGAGCAAAACATGAATTTGATTATCCCCATTATACGGATAGGAAACTCAAAGCCTTAAGAACAACATCCATGCTCTCAAGAAAGAGGCAGGCTAAAACACTGGTCACCCTACTGCTGGTCAAATAAGTCATACTTAAAATTACAACAACAATATCCATAAATGTGTAAAGCTTAAAAACAAATCTCAAAGCAAAATATGCGCTATCCCCCTCCACCCCCCAAACAAAACAAACGTTCTACATTGCTGCATGATAAAGCCAATTGGATTTGGGGGGAAGAAAAAAAAACAAACCACCTCACCCACCCAAAAACCTCCTCCTCTCCAAACTCCCTATCTTTCCAGTACCTACGTGCTGTTCAATGGCTTATTCTACTAGAGTGGATTTCCTAATATGGTTTTATACATTTCACATGACATGTAAGACAGACCAAGGAACAGGACTTGGAAATCCCCCTTCCTCTAGCTACCTCAAGAGGGGCCAAGGATGTTGTTACCACTCAACTCTTTTACAGCTTCCTACGTACAGCACTTTGCCTTCAAGTGGGCTGAAATGCCTTTTGCCTGACGAGGGTCTAAAACCAGCTCTCCTACATCTTGGGCAAGTACTTTTAAAAGGCTCTTTTACATATGGTTTTATATCACCATTTCCATTTCTAAATTACTTAAAGATGAGAGATTTTGTTAGTAATGCTCAGAGCAGGATCTTCCAACTACTCAGGAACTTTCTCAATCTTGTATGGAGGGCAGCAGAGCGTAGACAGAAGATTCCCATCTTCCCCATCAAAGCACATCTGAACACACCGGCTACGTAACTTTAGGCAGCAAAGCAATTTTAAAGTCAACAAAGGGGGAGATTTCAAGTTTGGCTTTTCTAGAGAATAGGCAGAATCCAGAACTTGAGCACATAGATTCTACCTACAGTGATCTCTCCTAAACTTTTTCTTGTAAGTTCATACAGTTTCATAGCGTTTAGCCAGCGGTTTAGCATTATTTGAGGCAAAGAACATTAATCAAATCAGTGATGCAATTAAAATAGGCCAGAACTCTGGTGGAAGTGTACAAAGCGTATGTGGAAATGTAGACTGTTACACATAGGCAAAGCATAAATCTTAATATATTGTTTTTTCCACGAGTAACTCTCAGAAGATTTTAAACTCCAGACATATGAATATTGAAATAAATAATGAACTGAATTCTCCAGAAACACTGAAAGGAGAAGCTGCACAAGAAGTTATAACAAGAATTCCCATATGCCGGGACTGTATGCACTAGAAAGTAATCTCCCTTTTTTAAAGCTTTCGCTTTCTTGATAATTGCATTATTTCTATACCAGTGCTCTGAAACAGAGGTTTTTTAAAATTTTTTTTATATATATATATATCTATAAAAACCAACCCTCGATTTTCTCAATAGTTTAACAAAGATCATAACAGAAAACTGTCTTACTTTAGTGTCTCCAGTTTCTTTGTCCTTGTACTGAACACCCACGACACAGTCATCTTCCTCAAGCAATTGTAACACAGTCCCCTCAATGAATTTTGCACTGAAATAAAATAGAGGGGTTAGAACAGAATGGAAGAGGATTAATGATGCCAACATTTCAAGGCACTAGACACAGAAGGAAAACCGGATTTTCACTAATCTTGTCTCTGCCAACACAAACACTTTGTTTAAACTTTACAGACAAAGCTGTGTTCTTGACCACCTTCAGAAGCCCCATGGAAAAAAGTGCTTGTCATTATTTTCAGTTCAACACTACCATTTGGTTTGATACTTGAGAATATTCTAAAACTGTAGCGCTTATCTTAAACACTTAGCAGAATCCCCAATTGTGCTTCAGGTGCTCCACGGCCATGTTAGAGATGCAGAGAGAAGTTTGACCCTAATAATGGTGAGAAATCAGGCAGCTGACTAAGTCATCCCTGCTAAATGGTGGGAAATGCTGACAGTGCGGGTGAGACCTAATTCCAAGCAGAATTCAGGAGCAAGATCCGAAGTAGCACTTCAACACTTAACATGTACACTAGATAATAGTGAGGTACCTAATTCTCAGAGTAGTCCAAAATAATCTAACCAACCTGTTTAGGACAGAGACATCCAGCTTTTCACCTCAGGAATTCAGGATACACTTTTTTTTTTTTAATTGGCTATTTATGCTTTTAAAGTTCTGCTAATGCTAATGTTTGGAGTTTAAACTGAGCATCCTCAACTTCCACCAGGGCTATTTGGGTTTCACAAATTAAATCTCTGTAAACTTAAATCCCTTGTTGGGTCTGAGCTGTTAGACCTGATCCCAGCAGTTCAAACTTAGCGGCTCGAAAGGGACACTCTCTCTCCCTCACAAATATTTTCATATCCAGATGGAATTCCACAACTTGGAGAAACGAGGTAAAGGTCCATGTGAGAATACAACAGCTTGGTATTTTAGGCTCTCAGAGGGAACATGAGCAACTGATTTCATGTTTTTTCTACATGTCAGCCAGCACAGAAATTTCAGAGCAGATCGTGACTGGCTTAATTTGCCAGGCAAGAGGCAGGTTAGCTGTATCAAAATACGAATGGTTATGTGTAAGCACACTAACAAAAACTTCAACAGCAAGCGAGTGCAGCAACATGTCAGGTTAATAGCAGGTAAATCAGAGTTCTGCAGATCCTATCAGCTTTAAATTTCTGTTATAGTTGTCATTTCACTGATCTAAGTAAGCGCTCACTTCTTTTTCTGGTTCTCATCCACTATAAAAATGATTAACTAATGATGCCCTACCTCTTCCCTCTGCAAAATTGATTTTACTCATATGAAATAAATTCATATTGCCTAGTACTTATAAAGAGGATATATTAATCAGTAATAATTATCCCCTATATTTTCACAAGTTATGAGATGAAAAACAAAGCTCATGGCATTATTAAGAGTTCTTGATCTCTCCCGCATCTTAATTTAACATGCAGTTTTCTATGCTACAACTAAAACGGAAAACAAACATACACAAAATGAACATTAAAGAGAGTGTGGGAAAAGGGCAAGAATTGAATACAAGTCACAAACATTAGCTTTTGCAAGTTTCTGCTTCAAAGGTTGTGTACAGCTACTAGAGCTTTCCTGTAAGTTGAACAAACAGGTGCCCAAATTTCACTGAACTTGAAGCCTCAACAACAAAGCTTTAGCTTTTATAGCTAGTAAACGCGGTTGTCATTAATTTTAACTGTACTACAGAGCTGCTATCTTTTAGTGCTACTTTTAATAATTCATATGATATAACAGGTATGATAGAAGAATGCGATTTTCCAGTTCAGAATAAAGACATGTAAGGTAAAAAGATGATAAAGCCATGTTTCCCTTGTAAGCATTATCTAGGGGGGAAAAAAAGACAAAACAAAAGAACACCCCACAGAAAACAGCACCTAGAATCTATTCTGTTTCAACAAAAGTTTCCTCCTCATCTCTTGTATGAAAGAAAGCAATTGGTTAAAGAGGAAATACCAAACACTAATTTTTATTTCATTAGGAAGAGAAGGTGTCTTCAAGGTTCTGAAAAACAGAGGTTAATAACTGGAAAGAGCTACTTCCATTTAGTGCTCCTTTCTAGTTCTTTTGCTTGACTTCTTGTTATCAGAAAAAGCAGAACATGCAAATGTGAAAGAAGCTTGATTTCTGGCATCACAGATAACATCAGTGGGAGAAATAAATGTCCCTGCTCATGGCAAGAGGGTTGGACTAGATGACCTTTAAAGGTCCCTTCCAACCCAAACCATTCTATGATTCTAAGACATTATACCAGATTTCCCACTTGTTTCTTGACCAAAGAAGTTCTACGCCTTGCTCACTGGGAAGAGGTCGCTGCTTCTGGAAAAATGCCAAACCCAAGAATCAGTAGAAAAGAACCAACTCTTTATCCTTGAACTGTTCTCTTACATGGATGGGCCAGTACCTTGCCTAATATTTAAAGCCTATATTCCCATAGTTTAAAGATTAACTTGTCCCAAAGGCTAGCGTATGATGTATACGCAACTCATGAACATGTCCACAAAAATCAGAGCGAGTAACTATAGCTGTTACTTTCTCTCAGCCTTGTTCACTGCAGCCTTCTGTGCTGGGACAGAGTGAAATGATTAAGGAATCTCACGGATGCTGGGAACAGTGCTTCTGAATCTCTGGATCGCAGCTGTGATGTTCACAAGGTGACTCACTTGGGCTCTGCCATAGCTGCCCTTCGGAGACCCATGATGAACTGGCCATGATGAAAAGATCTTCCACTGGCCACGCAGCCATCCTCATACATTGGATAAGGAATTTCAACCTCCGACTTGCTCTCTATGTCATGAATTATGTAACCATTTACTATTTGTGAATCAATACCTTCTACCGTATCTGCAAAATATAAGCCAATAGATGAGTTAAAAAAAGGTTTTTGAGAAAGCTTAATTATGTATGAAAATTATTTCTTTACATAGAGACCAATTTTCTTAATCAAAACACATGTTGAAGGACAAATATTTTCAGAATGGCAGACTGGAAATATGCAACTTTAATTCAAATATTAAGCATAGTTATTGCATTTCTACGTATGTAAGTATTACGCAAGATAATGTATTTTTTCATTTTCTCTGTAGGCATGCTTTTTCTAATAATTGAGTGCAGTAACTTTTGTGTTATAGATATATTTACATTTTGAAGTGCACTCACCTTCAAGACCCAAGTCTCTAAGTGCTTTAAAACCTCCAGGTTGCAACAATTCTCCAACTATCCTGTCAGGTTCTTTCAGATCCCTCTCTATCACAGTCACCTTTCTTCCATCCCTCGAGAGCACTGTGGCCAAGGAAGAACCAAGGACGCCTGATCCCACAATGATAATTTCTGGATCGTATTGGGGCGATAATGTTGTATTTGGAGCAGTCTCTGTCAGATATACATCTGAGAAGTTTACTTCTCTTTTACCCTTTAGAAAAGAAAGCCAACAAAGTTACATATGCCAATGTATCTGTACCATAACCTTGTTGTCAGAGGGCTGACTTCAGACCAGTTCTACTTTGACCCAGGGGACTGAGAGCGCATTGGTAGTTGGAGAGCATCTTCCAGTTTAGTTTTGCCCAAAATGAAATCAGTTTTACTCTACAATGCAACAAAAACACAACAAACAGAAAAGAAAAAAACAACACCCCCCAAACAAAATCAAGGTACTTGCTTAAAGTACTTGCCCCAGTGATCAAAGACAAACCACTAACATAGTCTTAGAGAGACTGAAAGTCAAGTTCCTATAAAAGGCAGTAAGCCATGGCTGTCCCATATTCTTGGTCTGTAAAGTAACACACCAATGCCTTCATACCAGTGAGTCACTACTACACGGAGGCCTTAGCACTTTGCAATGAAAAAGGTTATTAGATTCACTGGAAAATTTATTTCTCTTTAATTTTACTGTAAGTGAACCTACCTACCAAAATAACAGCTTATGGTAATACTCAGTATGGAAAAGTGTCAGCAGAACCAGCTACCTGGGAAATGTTATAAAGAAATGGTCCCGAAATGAAAACTCATCAGACAGTCAAAAGTACAGGCAAAATTACCATTCACCTGTGTTTAAAACTGTTAAGAATTGACGTACATCAGATTACATATCAGTTAACATATAAAGTGGTACCTGAAGACCAGCATCTAATCACATACACTTCAAAGTGAAAAAAAATTGTAAGCGCAATTCCAGTCCAAATCTGCAAGTCATTTCTCTAGCTGGTAGAATAGAGTCCACTTCACTCTTTCACAAATACCTCAGCACCACAGTGCTGACAGCGGTAAAAACACGATTGCATCAGTGAAACAAATGCCCAGAACAACACCGACACCAGGATTTCTAGTGGCATAGTGTCGTGTTTATATCTACAATGCAGCAAGGGTGTGCAAAACTATCTATCTGAATTCAGATAATACAGGAAATTGGGGTAAAGGCAGGCTTTACCAGAAAAACAAAATAAAAATCCAGAACCTTTGACTTGCAGCCAAAAATAGTTTCAAGTTCTTTTGTGCAAGGGGTCAGTGCCCAGCTGAAAATGCCTAGAAGCACACAGGAAAGTAGCCAAACAGTGCCGACCCACAGATGTACTGAATATGCACATCCAGTCGGTAGTCTTAGATGGCAGGATTCCAGCTAAGCTCCAGCCACGAACTACAGCTCTCTCCACTGTCTCACAGCAAGTCTCACGCTGGGCTCAGTGGAACAGACTGACCATCTGAGCTCAAGCCCTGTAGCTATTGTACAAGCAATAATTTAGCAATAATTTTCAAAAAAACATATTTGCAGTTGTCTAGACAAATGTGTTTTATACAGAAATATTAGGAAGTTGATCACAGAATAGCTGAGGTTGGAAGGGACCTCTGGAGGTCCAAAGCCCCCCTGCTCAAGCAGGGTCAGTTGGATTGCCCAGGACCACATCCAGTTGGGTTTTGAGTATCTCCAAGGATGCAGACTCCACCACCTCTCTGGGCAACCTGTTCCAGGGCTCGGTCACCCTCACAGTGAAACACTGTTTCCTAATGTTCAGAGGGAACCTCCCATGTTGCAGTTCCTGCCCATTGCCTCTTGTCCTGTCACTGGGCATGACTGAGAAGAGCCTGGCTCCGTCCTCTTTGCACCCTCCCCTTCAGGTATTTCTATACATTGATGAGATCCCCCCTGAGCCTTCTCTTCTCCAGGCTGAACAGTCCCAGCGCTCTCAGTCTCTCCTCATAGGAGAGATGCTCCAGTCCTTCATCTCTACAACAGACTGGCAACCGAAGATATTTTTCTGCTAGTATAATAATCCTTTACCACAAATCTTTCTTCAAACACTTACATTTGATTTGACTCTACAAAACCCCTGCTCTACCACTTAAGTGTTTCACTGTTTCTTTTGTCATCCAAAACTAACACAAAACATGACAAATCAGACATCCAGCATCTAAAGACAAACCCTCTCCAACCCTGTCTTAGCTCCTTTCCCTCACCAAGGCAGAGGGCCAGTGGCCAGAGGGAACAGCAGGAGGACGTTGCACCCCACATGCCACATCTGAATTCAACCTACCTTTCTGGATTTGGGTTGTTTGACTTGTTGAGATCCTGGGGTGGGTTTTGCCCAGAAGAAGCCAACAAGCGGTAAAGCTGAGAGAACATCAGAGAGCATCCCCAGGTGGGTCTTCCGCTGCTGCTGCTGCTTGGGCCCCCTGAAGTGGTACCTGTACGATAGCAGCAAGCCGAGGGAGAAAAACACTAACACGGAGAGTAGCACCTCCTTATTAGCGTAAGTCATGAGGTCTCCGCATTTTTTATACACGTAGATGAAGGAGGCGATACCCAGAAAGGTCCACATCGTGAGGGTCACTCTTCCTGGCTGCTTCCTCCAAAGCTTTCCCGTCGATGGATGCTGCCCAAAACAGGGTTTTGTGCAAGGTATGAAAAAATATATGTACAGAAACGCAAAGACTTGCTTTGCGATGGGAGAGAGATCTCAATGAAAAAACAAGGAGCTCCACGAAACCCTGTAGAGGAACAAGCCCCGCCTCCCTGGGCTGCCACAGGAGCCCAGAGTGAGGTTCCAAAAACGCCCCCCCCCAAAAAAAATCAATATAAAACGTCTTCTTAAAAATCACCGCGCTCCCCACAGCACCTTAAGGAAATGCACCACGCCGCCCGCCACACGCGATGCTCGCGGAGCTGGAGCTCGTCCGCGCCGCGGCCCGGGGGCTTCCCTCCCCACCGCCTCCCGGGGTCACCCCTCCGCCGTGCCCAGCCCCGCCTCGGCTGCCGGGACGGATGCGCCTCCGTCGGCGTCGATGCGACCGGAGCCCCCACGCCCAGTCAGGGAGGCGACGGCGCTGCGAGGGGGCCGCCCGGCCGCCCGTGACACACCCACCAGGCGGCTCGGGCGGAGGAAGGCTCACGCCCCGGGGGGCGCGGCTGATGCTCTACCTGCCCGCGCCAGGGCCCCCCGCAGCCGCCTCACGGAGGGAAGATGCGGCGCTGCCACCGCCTCCTCCCGGCCCGGCCCCCCGCCCGGCCGCCAGGCACCAGGCAAACCCCCGCCCGGCGCCCCGGGCCCCGGCGGCGCCTAACAGGGAGCACCCCGCGAGCGTGGGGGGCGGGGGGAGGGACCGGCCGTCGGGGGAGGGGCTATGCTAATACGCAACTAGCCTCCGCCTCCTTCTAGGTACCGCGCGCCCCGTGCCTCAGCGGCATCTGCCAATCGGCGGTGCTATGCCGAGATGGCGCTATGGCCAGGCGCCCAATCCGAGCGGGAGGAAGGCGGGGCTTGCGCCCGCCGGGCTTCTAGGGCGATGTGACGACGGGGAGGGCGGGGCGGGAGCGCTGAGGTTGCCATGGTCACGGGATGAGGGGGTCGCTGCTCGCCGCGGCGGGCCGGCGGCGGAGCGATCGCTCCCGCTCCCCCCCTCCCGCGCCGCTGCCTGACGGGGGCCGCGCATGCGCTCCGAGAGGGGCGCGGATGCCTGAGGGGGCAGCGGGGAGGGTAACAGCAGCGGGCGGGAGACGGCGGGCAGCCTCGGGGGGTGGCGGTGGCATCCAGGCGACGGCACCGCGGTCTCCCGTGCTCGGTTCGGCGCCTGCCGGGCTGCGGGGGGCAGGAGGCTGAGGGCGAACAGCTCAAAGAACTGAGGGGGCGGCAAATGTTCGTCCCTGCGCTGGTCAGTGCTGAGGGACGGCAGCGTCCTGCAGGAAGTTTTAAATCTCTTGAGGAGATCTAAAAACGTTTTCCAAGGGAAAGGCGTAAGGGTGCAGAGGGGCAGGGGCAGGCTGGTAGCTGCTCAGCTGCAAACTGGGCCCAGAAATATAAAACCCACGGGAGAAATGGGAAGGGAGTGAAAGATAAAAAAGACCCCCTGTGCCTCAGCCTCGTGGATGGGATGGGGAATTTGGAGATTTGCTCCTGGGATGATTTGTATGGCTGGACAAAACAAACAAAACAGAAATAGTCCTTTTTTAGCATTGAGCTCCGCAGAGGCACACACGTGTGGTCCTCCCTTTTCTCTGAGAGAGGGACCTCTCTTGGGCTATGTACTTGTGGCAGCGCAACAATATTGAACATGTCTCTCTATTGCCGTATAAGAATACTTAAAAGTGATGATGCCATGTAACACGTCAGGACCTCACTCCAGAACTGGTAAAAGAATGAGGGAACCCAGTTGCACGCAAATGGAGCAGCACACTCCGGCTTGAGAAAGGAGAGAGTATCCTTTCAGTGGCAAAATGGAGTGGATTTTGAAGAGGGGAAAAACTAGTGGTTTCTCATGCAGTAAAAGGAAGATTAAAAGCAAAAAGAGGAGCCAGTAAGAGATGGGGGGTTGGTTCATTCATCAGATCGGTTTAGGCTAAAAGTAAAGATCCTGTGAGCTAAAGGGGTCAAGCATAGGTTTTCCTACATGGTAAAGACACATGTCTCATCCAACGATGATGGTTATTCCCTCAATGATGAAATGAACTCTGGTGCAGCAGAGGCATCCATAATCATAGGCATCTACCTGTAAAAGTGTGTTCACAGCAGGAGCTGCTTTTCCCCAGCTTGAACTAGGGTTATTATAGCTGTCAGCAAGTTTTATTTTTAAACCACTTGAGACTGAACCTCTTAAATACATCTGGACTTGATTTCCTATGTTCAGTTTAGTGAAGAGGGGTTTTTGGTAGGTTGCAGTAAAGCAGAAAATGAAATTTTACTCTAAAATTCCATAACAACTTCACAACCAGGAAATAAAGGCACCCGAGAAGAGGTTGGAGTTGAGCAGATTTTTCTCTTAGCCCTTCTCCAGAAGCAGCGTCACTCAGCGAAATGCTGTTTTCAGGCTCAGACAACCAGCAGTTGGCAGGGCAGCAATGTGAAATTGAAATAACCAGAAATGGTTGGCTGAACTCCAGGGTATAAAAAGTAAATCACTTGGTGAAGACTTTGCCAGCTGTGCAGAAGCAGGCATCATATGTATGCCATCTTAAGATGCAGACCCATAAAACACAAGACAGGCCCCTAGTTTGCAGTCACAACTACCAATATCGGAGGTATCAGACCTATTCCTTATATGCCGCACAACTTGCATGAGACTGACCTTTGCTGTCCGTGGAGATGCTACACATGATGTAGTGTCTGGTCTCACTGCGCATCCAATTAATGGTCATCTACCTACACTGGTAGATAGATGGAGAAAGTCTGGTGTGTAGACTAAAAGATGAAAGAAAAATATCTATCCTTATGTTTCACTAATCATTATGAGAAAAAGCAGAGCCTGGTAAATGTTTGGAAGAGGAAGGTGGTAGGGTTGCTGAAAAATGAGGAGGATGATTTTATGAAACTGCAGTTATTCAGAATTAGAGGCGCTTTGAGCTTTGAAGCAAAAGGCCACTTGCATAAAATGCTGTAATCATGACATATATATCAGTGGGTATGTGGAGGAATAAAAAACTGTTATCCTTCATGTGGGGATTTTATTATATTGAGAAGTTGGGTGGTTTAATTCATTTTTCTAACAAAGTAGTGCAGTACAGTTGGATATTTTCAAGACTGATCACAATGAAGAACTCTGCAGATGTTTTCAATATGTTTTTAATAAATGTCAAAAAAACAGCTTAATGTCTGAGCAACAGCAAAAACGTTATCAAATATATATGTAATGCATTAATTGGAAATCCACTAAAGTTTTAAATATTATGCAGCACATCATGAAAGTTCATCCTGATGACATACTGTGTTTATAAAGTGTTCAAAGGGATGCTCAGCAGTGTTTTCTCTCTATCCCAGCAGGAAGATTGTAAAATAATTTGTCTCTTATTAATGCATAATTAGGGAATTAAAGCCAGTAGCTATTATGTTCTTTGCAGTCTGATAGTACAGAATATTTAAGAGGGTACCTCTTTGGGGGCAAAGCTGTAATGCCTGGGGAGTCCAGGCTGTAATTTAGTTATTTGGGCTTGAGGAATACAGGCAATGTACGGGCTGTCGTATAGCCAGTGGCCAGGTGCCCCCTGTGTCAGCCCCAATACCTACATCTGTAAACACTTGTCCCCTTCTTGGTTCTGTTTTCTCTATAAGGTTGGCATTATGCTGTCCATTTTTCTGTCATTTTAACTCTTAGATTGCAGATTGTGATTTTTTAATATATTATCGATGTGTCTACCTCTTTTTCTTAGTGTATAGAGTGAGCGAGTGTTCAGTCAATGATATCCATAATTGCAAGTCAGCTGACTGGGATGGAAGGAAGGAAAAGGAAATTTTCCTTTATTTTAAAAATTACAATCCTCACCAGCAGTGACACAGTTTTTGTTTTAATCTGATTTTGAAGTTCTGTTCCATAGACATTTCCTAGTCAAGCCTTGCTGAAGACAGCAAAATGTTTTTGCAAGACACTACAGGCATATACAGTCCTCAGGCTTGAGGTGTGAAGGTGGCAATGTGGGAATAGGGTTAATAGATAGCAGACAAACTACAGATACCGAGAGTGGAAAAAGAGGTTAAAGAACCAGAAGACAGAGGTAGGGTAGAGCAGCATATCAATGTTGCAATGGCATTTATTTAAAAAGTCTGTCTTCTTGTGCAGTTACGCAGCATTTAACAGAAATGCAGCCTCTGTAGTTTCTCTCTCCACATGCAATCCAAATGGTTCTTTACGGCAGACCTCGCTTGGATCCCAGAGGCCATTTCTCTCCATCATTTGCTCAGAGAGCAGTTTGTTTCTGCATAGCTGGAGCTCAGATTCACCCACAAGACTATCAAGTTCAGTATGGAGCAATGCTGAAGCAAGACATGCACTAGCTCTATAAACAGGAAAGCATTAGTGAATTCCCTTGAGCTGGAATTGCAAATTACACATCAACGACAATCCATCCATGCACTAGAATTTCAGAACAGGTGAGCTCTCGAGGGCACATAGAAAGGACAAGCCAGGCAACCAGAATGGAACAGAAGAGAGAGCTTAACAAATACGAAAAAAATCTTGAGACACATTGACTTTTCCTGCTGCTGAGCAAACTTCCTTCCCAAGAGGGTTAATTGCCACATACTAAATTCCACATGACTTCATAACAAGCAATATTGCTTGCCAATAGAAGTGTTTTACACATAAATCATTTGACATCTATAAATGTCAAGGATAGGTAAAGTTTATGACTGAAGATTAGGAGTTGGAAATGTCAGTAAAAATGGGGACAGCCTGTAATTACAGGCCCTGGAGGGGCACATTACAGCAAGATGCCTGACCTACAGAACTTGGTGGAGAGAATCCACACAGCTGGCAAGTTCCATTTAGCAGTTTTGTTGGTTGGTTGGTTGGTTGGTTGTTTTGTGAACCAAAGATTGTCTCTTTAGAATGTAGGAGCATGTGATAAAAACTTCTGAAAATTCATCATCTCAAGGTGCAGATAAGTTCTTCCACTCAGTTCTGTATATTTTCCTTGCCATTCACTTTCCCTGTTTCTTTTCAGTCTTTTCTGCATCTACTCTAATTTTTCATTAGGAGGTGCAATTGCTTCTTAATTTTTAAAAACTGGAAAAAGTACTCCTGACAAAATAGTCTTTTGGATCGGAGGACTGAATATTTTCCTTTGAAGTCCAAGCTTAATTTAGTGGCATTAATCTCTTATTTCACATCCTTAAGGATACTGATTTTTATAGTGATTCACCCTCACCAGCTGCGGATATCAGAAGCCACTTGGTTCAGGTAACTTTTACTGTCCAAGCTAAAACTCTTCAGGCAGGATAAACACAAGTGAAGAGCAAAACCCAACAATTTGTTGGCCAAAACACATAACAAATACAGAGCTAGAACTAATGAGCTACTGGTCTAAGCATATGCTCACTGCCCTAGATAAGACGCCCTATGGCTCTTTGCTTTTCAGAAGAACATCAGTCAAGTGGGGAGAGGCTGACTTCCATTGCTCTGTGGAGAACAAGAGATCCTCAGGGTTGCTGAGTTGCTATCTTCTGATCTCCTGATTTGTTTTTTAGGATTTTATGCCTTTCATATCATAATTCTCCTCTAATCCTTATGCTGCTAACTGCTAGGATTTCAACAGCCTCACTTCTGCTTTTTATTTTTCTTATCTGGCAAGGCTTTAGTTCATGTATTTTTTGACATCTTAACAATTTTCTTGATAAAAGTGACTTAAATTCACTCAGCTGTACTACATCAAACTTGGTCTTGGATGAGAGACAGAGGAACCCCTAGATGAAAGGGTGCACTGCCTTCTAACTTACTGTTCCTCCACCAGAGGGGTGTTACCTGTACCTCAAAGAAAGCTCACTGCATAGTCTCTCTATGATGGGACTATTCAGGTACCCACAACCATGGCTCAAGCTTGCTTCACTGCTACAATTATAAACAGCTGCTAAAACAGCTGCCTATCTCTGCCCTTGTCTGCCTCATCATCTCTTAGTGGTGACTGCTGAATGTCCTAGGTCTACCTCTGCTCTAGCTTCTTTCATGTGTTTTTGTCAATGCCAAGTCCCATGGATTCTCTCTCCCCTAGCTTAGGGCAGGTCCCTGGCTCCTAAATTTGTTCTTCTGCATTTAAGACCAGGCTGATTTTCAAGAATGCCAGCCTCTTTCAGCACAGTCAAGGCTGATGGGCAGAATCAGGCTTGCTGATGGTCCTTCCTGGCCTGCCTCTTCCTCTAGGGAGAGGTTGGGTCCCTGACAAATGACATGCGGGGCAGGTGATGAACATCCTCTGTACAGCCGTTGAGGAGGGCAGGCTTTGTAGAGCTGCTGTCTGTATTCTAGCTGGCCACTACAACCGGCCACAAACACAGGTGCTGGGGACTGGTGGAAGGACAAGAGGACTCACACTCTACTTGGGTTATCTCCCTTCCCTGGCTCATTCAGTGGTTAGCAGATACACAGGATGGTGGGATGAGCAGTGTCTCCAAAAGTGCCCTACCCATGGTAGAGCATGGTCACTCTCTAGATGCTCTTAAGCCCCACTGTCAAAGTGTAGATGAATATTCCTGCATGTAACCCTTGTAGGAAGCACTTTAACAGCATTTGTGGCCTCCTACAGGACTCCCTGCTTGCATGTGATGAGCTGATAGTCACCTCTAATGGGACAACAGCCCATGTCCCTTTCCTCCAGACCAGGAGTTTAGGCTACAGTTACTGCATTTCCTACTGAAATCTCTTGTAATAGGTCTGAGTTACAACAGCTGCGGGTTGGCTTACCTCCAGGACAACAGCAGAGGTAACCAGCAATCACGTAGCTTTCAAAAAGAGAAAGGAGTGCATAATGAGTACACATGTATTGCAGAGGGAACATAAACGTCAAGAAACATAAACACATTGAATTTACCTGAAATTACACGTTTCCCCAAAGGTTCTTTCAGGTACAATCTCAGGTTTGTTTTTCTTAGCTAAAACTGGGATGATTTTCAGGAACGCTAGTTGCTTTCAGCTTCCATCAGTGCTGGAGAAATTTATATGTGCTGGATTGTCTGGAAATGAGCCCAACAGGACCCTAAGGTTGAGCTTTTTCTTCCGCAGATATGCAGCTATCACAGTGTCCTGGTTACAGAAGTACTTCTCTACTAAGCATGCAGCATTGAGAAAAAGAGAACGGAGCTGCATTGAAAATCAACATGTAAAACTCAGATTTTACAAGACTCAAGTTTGAGACTTTCTTGTTTCAAACTCTCAAATTTGGAAAAAACCCACCCAAAGTTATCTGGGGCCAAAAGGTAAGAAAAGGGGTTAAATACGGAATTAGATACTGCTCTGTATGGTGCCGTGATATGTGAACAGTGCTGGCTTAAATTAGATCTGTAGTTTTGACTCAGTAACGTTCCCTGTAAAAAAGGGATATCTGGGTTTTTTTCCTTTCTTATAAAGGCATGGGAACAAATTCTACTGTTAAGTGCCGCTGTATTTCTTTTTAGAGTCAGAGTTTGTTTCCCATTATGTCAAAAGCCGAAGTGACAGATAGGATAGTTTCAATCAATGTTTACTTCAATACATGTAATTATCAACTATTTTATATAGAAAGTATTTCAGCTACTTTAGAATCCTGAAATAGCTGAAGTAGGGCTGTCTGAGCAGCAACCACACTGGGGCTGGATCTCCATCTCCAAAGAGCCCCCAGAAGCGCTGCCAGGTAAGTTAAGCCTCACTGCCAAACCCTCTGCAGACCAACCCAGTCAGATTATATTTACATTTTCAGAGCAGACTTTGCTTGTGGCTAGTATCCCCCTCTTGTGGAGTTTTGCTAAATTACATGCCAAAACTGTCCCATACTTTTTCTCTAAATCAGGGTCTGATTCACAGCTACGCTGCTGCCTGCAGCACTACTTTGCAATACAAACGGGCCAAAGCTAGACGGGAGGCGATTCCAGTAGAGGAATTTAACTTATTTTCAATTTAATCACTAATTTCTGTTTATTGGGACTTCTCAATCTGTGTCTTTAGCTTTTTCTGATTTTTTAGTTTTCTTTTAACTGCTTGATGCAGAATTTTTTTAAAAACTAATGAGTACTTGAGTCTTATCTCATGTTTTATTTGTTTTTAGGGTCACAGGTCTTCAAAGCTCTCTTGACACTTCAGTCAATATAAAATGAGGGACTATGTTGTGGAAAGAAGCAACTGTGAAAATCACTAAACATGCACAACCATGACAGTGCTGTAGCAAGAGGTATTAAAGTTAGCAATCTTTGGATGTGGCAGACTGAGTAGGAAAAGTAAAATGATGTGACGGGGAGAGAATCGGAAGGGTAAGAGTGAGAAAAACTCGTGGGTTGAGATAAAGACAGTTTAATAGAACAGAAAAGGGAAAATAGTAATAATAATAACGATAATGATAGAATATACAAAATGAGTGATGCACAATGCAATTGCTCACCACCCGCACTGACCGATAACCAAGTAGTGATCGCTACTTCCTGGATCACGCCTACCCTTCATATACTGAGCATGACGTCACATGGTATGGAATACCCTGTTGGCCAGCTGGGCCGGCTGTCCTGGCTGTGCTCCCTCCCAACGTCTTATGCACCTGGCAGAGCATGGGAGCTATCCTTGACTAGCAGGGTACGTAGCAACAACTGAAAACATCAGTGTGTTATCAACATTCTTCTTATACTAAATCCAAAACACAGCACTAGGAAGAAATTTAACTCTATCCCAGCCGAAACCAGGACAGTATGTAAAGAGAACTCCCAAACGTACAGTAACTGCAAGAAGATGAGAAAAGCCAAGGCAAGTCTGAAGCAAATCCATTGGAGGGACAAAGAAGAGCCTAGAAAAAGGGGACCTCTTCTATTTTATTGTCTACAGCAGTTCCCTTTTACTAATCCCTGTTTTCCATCTACTCTTTACTTGGGCTTGGATTGAAGAATCATAGAATCGTAGAAATGGTTTGGGTTGGAAAGGACCTTTAAAGATCATCTAGTCCAACCCCCCTGCCATGAACAGGGACATCTTGCACTAGGTCAGGTTGATCAAAGACCCATCCAACCTGTCTGAACACTTCCAATGATGGGGCATCCACAACTTCTTTGGACAACCTGTTCCAGTGTCTCCCCACCCTCATCGTAAAAAACTTTTTCCTTATGTCCAATCTAAATTCATCCTCTTTTAGTTTAAAATGATTGCCCCTTGCCCTGTCACTACAGGCCTTGGTAAAAATTTTTTCTCAGTCTTATAAGTGCACTTCATATATTGAAAAGCCACAATAAGGTCTCCCCGGAGCCTTCTCTTCTCCAGGCTGAACAACCTCAACTCTCTCAGCCCCCTGATCATTTTTGTGGCCCTCCTCTAGACCTGCTCTAGCAGTTCCATGTCTTTCCTGTACCAGGGACCTCAAGCTGGACGCAGTACTCCAGGTGGGGTCACACCAGAGCAGAGTAGAGAGGCAGAACCACCTCCGTCGACCTGCTGGCCACACTTCTTTTGATACAGCCCAGGATACGGTTGGCTTTCTGGGCTGCAAGTGCACATTGCCAGCTTATGTCCATTTTTTTATCCACCAGTACCCCCAAGTCTTTCTCGGCAGGGCTGCTCTCCATCCATTCATCCCCCAGTCTGTATTGATATTGGGGATTGCCCTGGCCCAGGTGCAGGACCTTGCACCTGGACTTGTTGAACTTCATGAGGTTTGCCTACTCCTCAAGTCTGCCAAGGTCAAAAAGATACTCAGACTCTGTTATCCATGGCACCTCTAGCCCTGTTGACTGGTGGCTGGGACACTTCAAGAGTGAAAGCAAGCAATGTGTTGCTGGACAACAGCTTCTGTGCCAAAGCTGAAGTGCTAGAAGTGGGTATCAGTGAGATGAGCCTCATCCTTCGCTATTTACCAAAGGGCCAAATGCAAGCATCAGGAGGGATTCAGAGAGGGTCTCGGGGTGCTCTGGCAGGAAAGCCAGCAGCAGTAGGACTGAACAAGTAGGCATCATAGAGCCAGCCCCTCAGGGATGCACCCTGCTGCCCAAGCAGCCTGTCCTCAAATGCACAGTGCCTACTGCACTGCTGACTGAGCTTTCCCTATGGTCTTGGTCGTTCCTCAGTTTTGCCAGACCTTGGTAAGCTGATTTGCTCAGAGCCTGAACACAGACCACGTTCTGGCATTTGAGAAATCCTGGTCTATAATTACCTAATGGGCTGTAGCAATGCAAATATTCCTGGGAGATCTGGTCTGAGGAAACAGTGCTGGGACTTTACTAAAAGAGTAGCAAAGACAAAACATCGTCATTAGAGTCAAGTCAAGTGAGGTCTGTCCATTAACTTCCCCTGTCTGGGACACCAGCCTGCATTCTTGTTATGTGGAGCCAGAGCCCGGAGAAGTCCTGATTTCACATTCAAAACCATGCAAGGGATTGTAATGACAAGCAGACTGTGCAAAGAGTGTCCAAATTAGTGGGCAGTTCTCCGGTGAAAGAAGTCATTAGCTAGGGTCGAAATGGTTTTGGCCACATTCATGCTACTGTGCTATAAAGAAAAAGAGCTGCATGAATAAGGGTATTTCTTCTTTTCTCTACATCTTGTTCCAAGATACAGGTGATGGGCTAAGCAGTTAAAGATAAATCAATACCTTTTACAGAACGGATCTCACTCACAAACTTCAGCTTTTCTGGCTTGTGCTTTCAGTATGTTTTTCCTCACAGATCAGACTGAACATTTTTTCTCAGTTTGTCTTGTCCAATGACATTTCTTGGATGAAGTTTCCTCTTCTCTGCAGCAGCAGAACTGTACTTAATGCTTGAATACAACGTGATGGCAGATTAAAATTGATGGCAGATTCAGCCCACCCCACATATGTGCCCCACCCTGCTGTGGGATAAGTAAACGGCAAGTGAAGCAGCTTTTGGACCGCTGCTGTTTTCAGGCTACTGTGATAAGGCAAGTTGTGTTTAGGGTTAGTTCGCTTTTGGATTTTAGATTTAAAACATTGTGGCATTAGCTCTGCTGTAAAGGTTTGGCAGCCAACCAGATTTAATCTGTCACTGCGTATGTATCAGAGACCTAAAGATGAATCTGCAGCTGCAAGAAAATCCTGTTTTAATCCAATTTATTGTCATCTATGAAAACTTTGTATTAGTCCTTTTTTATGAAGTAAATGGATGTTTCATTTTATTAGCTTCCTGCAGTTTGAAATTTTCCGTCTATAAATAAACAGTACGTGTATATATACACAAGTATATATTTGCCTTCAAAAAAAAGAGATTTATCTCTCAGTATCTCACAAGTGTCAAGTATTCATAAATGTCAATAATTCAGAAATTTGTTTTCCTAAAATTTTCTTCTGCATTTCCAATTAGCTCTGTAGAAGTTCCCATTATGTAAAGTCCTGCCTTTGCTGTAGCAGTACCAAACATGTTTGAGATCTCTAGTCCATTTTCAGACTTTCTGCTGATTCTCATTTATTTCTTTCCCAAACCTTTTCAGTTTGTTTGCTTGTCTGCTGTGTCCAGATTTGCCTGCTTTGGAGATCAGTTTGAGCAGTTCTTCTTTCAGTCTTGTATTATTGTGCACAATTACACACATTGTTCTTCAGCATTTGAGAAAAACCAGAAATGTAATTTGATGTTTTAGTTTACTTTGTTAGTGTCGCAGAACAAAATGCTAACTAAAAGTCAACTCTCCAGAGCATTTCAAGGTCTATTGAAGAGTTTTGCATTTGAGATGTTATTGAATAATGTTGCCCTTTTCGGTCAAGTGGATCATCAAATTGCAAGGCCTTGCAAGGATTTTTTTTCTACTTGAATAAAAATTTCTGATACAAATTAGATATGCTCTTAGTATAATCTTGTTTATTTGCAAAAAATTTATATAAATCCTGTTTCTGTGTATGCAGAAGAAGCAAACATTGGTAGGAAGTTTCATCGCCCATAAAAGTGGGTGTGTGTGACTCCAGGGCCTGGACCCATAAAGACCATCTTTCAGCTTCTCAAGATCACACCCATAAGTCTTTCCCTTGCCTTTCTGTTGTTCATAGCTTACAGGCCCTACCCCATCCTCTTTTTTTCCAACCACTAAAACCTTTCTTAATTTATCTTCCTTAGCTCTGGCTATGTATGTTCCTGTTCAATTGAAAGCAGATCTAGACTGAGGGGCAATTCAAGCTGATCTTCTCAGGGAGGTAGTCTGGAACTTCTGATGCTTTAAATTCAAAACAGCATAGAGAAGGCACTATTTGAGATTAACTTAATAATTTTATAATTGCAAATTAATATTATTCAGAATCTTCCCTTTGTACCCACAGTAGTCTTTTCATAAAACTTGTGTTGGAGAGGTCACGTTACAAAAATAATCGTATGTTTTAGTAAACATTTCAGAAAGGACAAAAAATTCAGTCTATGACTCTTACATAAATCCAAAACTACCACTGAAAAGACAACCTTCTAATCAGACTTTTACATGCTTTTCTGACTGCAGTCTTTTTAATCCTTCATTGCAAAATTAAAGCAAGTGTTACAGCATTCTGGGACAATAGAATAGCTGGCAGATCCCAAAAATTTCATCACCAATACATCAGACCTGAATAATGAAACATGCGCAGTCAGTAAGGCTGTGCTGGCATGGGTAGTTCAAAACAGAAAGCAAACAATGGGGAGAAAAATAAGGAGCAAATGTAAGGAGAAATTAGGCATTCACAAAATCTCACATAAGTTAGTAAGTTTCCCAATCTTTTAATTTTGGGGCTTTCAAAAAAACTGTAAGTGATGTAGGGGAAAAAAATCCAAGTTGTTCCATGAGAATCTTTATAATTTTTTTTTCCCCATCTGTCAAATTAGCCCCATCTCAGCAACGTTGCAAAAATGGCAACATTCTCAGTGTGGAAATGATATAAACCAAAATCCAATTTTTAAAGTTCCCGGAAGATATTGAGTACCTTTTTTGCATCATAACAACCAAATGAGTCAGCCTTTTCCTGCTGTATAGAGGCAACCTGAAAATTGTCTGAAGATGGCAGAGCCCTGCTGAACAAGGTCAGCTCCCGCAAGAACTTCACTTGCCTTTGATTCTCACCCTCAACGTGAGTCAGATAAACAGCAGTAGGCAGAGCTGTAACAAGGTTGAATGCATCCTGGATAAAATCTTGAGGTGGTGACCCTTCCCAGGAATGGGAATAAACTAGTACTCTCTGGCTTCAATATATGTGATGGAGAGCAGTGTAAGTATGTGTCAGGAGGCGTGCTGTGAACAGGACGTGCTGCTCTTCGTTACGTGTTTGTGCGTGTAGGGCTGCTGCTTATCACACGCCAGGTCTCAGGAAGACATTGGTACAGCTTGGCCATTCTCCCTACACATTTGTGCTGTGAAGCTCTCTTCTCAGCCCCTGAGACCTGTAGCAGGTGACTCCTGTGAGCCACTTCTGCAGTGGCCCTTCATTAAGTGATCCAGAGTTTTGGGGGATGCTGACTATTCAGTTAAATTGTTAGATAAGGCCCAGCTGCTACTTACTACATTCATGGCTGTCCTGAATCATTGTCATTTTTCTAGGAAGTTTGAGGTTTATTTTAGCAAAAATGGGGAGACCTTCCCTTATGATCAGAATTAAAGCACTCATTTTAGATAGGGTTTCAGCCTTTTATCTCGCTTACTTTTAACACTGCCTGGCCAAACAGGACAGCATGATGAGTTAAAAAAACATTTTTCCCTGGATGAAACTCAAAAGAACAACCCTTAAGTATGCCTTTCATACCTAATTATATCTACGTCCTTTGCTCAAGCATTTCCCGTTTCATGTTTTGTTAACACTGCAGTGTCCCCTGCAGGCCCTGAGGAATGTAACTTTGAATTTGGCCCAGCTTTGATGGGGGAGTTGGACAGCCTACCTCCAGAGGTCCTTCCAAACTAAATTATTTTATGACTCAATGATTCTTACCTGCTGAAAAATCACTCAGTTGCATTTCTGTCACTTTTACTTCAGCAGTTATTATCTCACCAGTGTGATTATCCTCTTATTCCATTTTAACCTTGCACTTGCTCATTGACACAAATTTTAGTCAACAAGGTGAACTTAAGAAAAATATCATGTCAGTGTTTTCTTTGCTAATCAGCAAATAAGATCACTATGACTTTCCCAGATAATTGGGTCCCTTATTAATATTAATATGTGTTCAATAATTAATTTATGTCAAGCAGTCTTCTCAGACTGAAACTTTCCTGCTTGTATTTCTGCAGAGCTTTTAAAGCACCATGAGAAAAACTCCAGTTGAGCAACAGAAGCAACACCACAGTTCCCACTAAATTTAACAGGCTTTGGATTATATTGTGAACAAAAACTGTGCAAGAAAAAGGTGCAATACAGAACAAGTCATAGGTAACTTCACAGCTAAATACTATTCTTGAGCTGTTGCTGGAAGAATCAATGAATTTTTATATCTGCCAAATTTACTCGTAAAATTAATGTAACTTGCATTTTTAAGTATCTCCTGCTAAAGTTCCTGCTGGGTAGTTCTAAGGAGCTAAAAGGAGCAGGTCTTCTCTAGAGCTTAATAATAAGGCTTTCATGAACAAAAAAGGGCTAGGGGGCAAGAGAAAAGGGAGACCTTTTTTGCAGTCATTCATAAAAGATTAATTATCTAGTTACAAGACTTTATCAATGGGAGCTTTACTGTACTTCCTGCTTTCTAACCATTTGCACTTGGGCTTCTGATTCTACACATACTGAGCTGTAGAAGAACTCCTCTTGGGAAGAACCCCTTTGAGATAGAATGAAGGTCATCAGCCCTTTCAAAGGATAGCCAGGGATTGACCATTTACTTAAATGCTCAGGGTAATTATCTAGCTGTCCGGGTAAGGCATCCAGGATGTGGGACACCAAAGTCCAGGTGCCATTATTCTGGAGAAGGTTTAAATGCAGAGCTCGCTCCTCTTTGCTGTCGCTCTACCCATCTGCTGCAGGATATTCTGGTCCCCTGTGGAAGTTTTGCTTGTATGGCATACCTGAATATTCAGCACGACAAGGAAAGCAAATGAGTATGATACTCCAATATGGTCATTAGAGCATTCAAGAAGTGGGTGTTGTGCCCAACTCTTATTAGTATTTAAGCATTTTATGGAAAACAGAGTCTAGAAATTCTCCCCTGAATATCTGAGTGATTATAGTGCTCACCTAGCCACTTCCAATGTCCTGGGACAAAAACTGGAGAAAAATTAGATATAGGTGAATGACTCACTTCTGAGCTACTATGGAAAAAAAGGCAGACTCTTTTCAGCCATGGCTGTATGGAATTGCATGTCAGCATATATATCGTATCAAATCCTGCAGGTGAAATAGGAGGGGCAAAAAATTTGTCCTCTGCATCTAGGTGGGGTTTCTGTCTAAATTCAAAGTATCTGGGTGCTATAATGACATAGATATTGGTATCAAGGCATGATAAAGATCTTCAGGTTTTGGCAACATCTAAGTAACTGTCACTAATTTTCTCTTTTTTAAAAATGTATTTATTCATTTATTACAACCAATAGCACCTATATTTTGGTCAAAAACACCTACAATTACATAGAATCACTTGAATCCCAATTGTGTAACTTCAACATTCTGTAATGTCTTAAAAATTTACAGAATTGAATCGTAATAAACCAAGAGTAATCATTTCTCAGATCCTTCTCAAAAGAGAAATTAGAAGAAGAAGAATTCATAAGTTAAGAAATACATGAAGGTAATATTTACACAACTCTGAAGTGTTGAAGTTTCCTAAAAAAAACCCTTAAAATAATCGAAAGAATCTTATTGAGTCTAGCTGCCGGGTAACTTAGGTTTTTTCTCTTCTTAAACCAAGACATTCAACATGTGAAAAGCTTTAGTCCAATCTGCACTACTTGCACAACTAGTGTCAAATGTGGGACCTAAAAGTACATCATTCTCAGGCAGATAATACATCTGCCTCTGATACCACATTTCAGCATTGGAGCTGTATAGTCATACTGTGCTGTTACGGAAATACTTTTTTTCTTCCTCGTAATTCTATGAAAAAACCGCACAAACACACATTAATTTTCCAAGAAACCTGAAGATACGTCATGAACAATTAAAGACAGTCCTTGGTTAGAAGGGAAGATTTGATACAGCATACAAACATACAAAGAGCAGAAAGAAGAGAGTGAAAACAAGAAAATCATCCCTTTAGCCAATTAGGACAGCACTGATAGTTTGCTCATCCCTACATTTTATTCACATAAGTGAATTCCTGGGAAGGTTTGAGTGTAGGAAACAGATGCCTGATGAATAGCTTTGGGAATAATATTGTAAGTACACTTTCTGCCAAATGGTATCAGCAGTAAGAGAGAGCTAAATTTAAATATCAAAGACATTAAAATTGACACACACACTGGCTGCTGGCCAGAGAGCTAGGGAAAACTGTGTTGTTGGGTTTGTTTTTTAATGAATCCCTTTTTTGGATCTCAGTGAGCTTGGTAGCAAGGTGTCTGTCAGGATGTAGCACTACAGAGGCAGAGAGATGCAAAACCGATATGTGGAAGATCAGCAGTAGATAAGTATTTTAAAGTTAGAAGGCATAGAGGTAATAATTACATCCACATCAGCAGAAGAGGTCACCCAAGGACAGAGAACTGAGGGTGGACGGGAAGGGGCACCAGGAGGTTTTGAGGGGGCTACATTTTGAGGTGGGAGGAAAAGCTTTGGGGAGAGATGCTTGAGAGTAAGTCTAGACTGAGAGAAAAAGAGCATAGAAAAGTCATGATGTCCAATGCGACAAGGTATGAAAGGACAAGCATTTAATAGTAGTGTCAAGGGCAACAGATACATAAGAGAGGATGAGGATGATGTGCAGGCTTGAACCTTGGTTAGGAAGTAGACTTTCGGTGATATTACTAGGAGGATATCTGCAGAGGGGAGCCAGCAGAAGGAGACTGAAACTGGTCTGAGACTGTAGATCACAGACATCTTTTTTATTTCCTTATTGCCACCACAATCAGTTTGTTCATCCACTTCTTTTCTGTAACAGTCTTAGACAGCGAGAGCTCTAGGACAAGGTGTTCCACTTTTATTCATTTGGATAGCACCAAAGGCCAGTGATGTGAAAGGACAAATAATGGGCCAGGAAGATGTTTTTTTCCTAGGAAAAATTAAATCAATGGGGTAACTGAAGGGTTAATGCACTGAGCAGGGGAATAGGGAAGAAATGACAGTCAGCAACACAGGAAGGGAAAAAAACAAAAGATGTTGATTATCATATTAAATTGAGGTTAGTAGGCCCAATTAACATTTGTTACCTTTGCTGGGTTTGTTTATGAAACCTGTAACATTACTACAGAAAGTTGCATGTTAATTTAAAAGAAATCAAGAAGCACAGATAATATCTTTTACTGCTAAAATCAAAGCAGTCACTTACTGACTTACCTTGATAACGCCTTGCTGAAGCAGGATGGCATCTTATCCACAGAGAGCATGCCAAAGAAACCTCTCAGGAACCACTCCCTTAAGCATGCCTTCCTATGCCTTATTTTATTTAGTTTGCATATCATTTTCTAAGCACTTCTTAATTGATTAACATCTTTTTAAATACATTAGGATATAGCTAATACTGGCTATGCAAATTCATTTAATCAAAGTACAACCCGCAGCTCATCTACAATACATTGAATTTATGTCAGGTTTCTTAGGCCTGCCTTTCCCTGCTTGCACTCCTGCAAAGCTAAATTCAGCAGTAGAGAAGGACAGAGGGTGAAATGATTTCTAGGGACTCCTCATATACTTCGTAACAGGGTGCAGCACATCTTATCTCCCACCCTCTCTTTCTTTGGGGCCAGCATCTCAAGAAACACCAGCAAGTATCAAACCATGTAGGCAAGAATGGTCAGACAAGAGCCCATACCAATAATGCTGCTGAGAGACCTTGAACCTTCACCTGACTTACTTCTCAGTACTCTCTGCTGCAAAATGGGTATAATTATACTAATCTCTTTTGCAAAACTGCAATGTTTTCATTAGCCAGTATGCGCTAAGTGTCTGGAAGTAAATCTTGGCTTGTATAAAAGAGAGAGGGAGTGTATACAAAAAGAGAGAGAACACAAAGGCAATAAAGATCTCAAAAGATCTGTTTAGAATGAGAACTTGCTCTCAAAATAAATAAGTGCAGTCTGTTTAAAAAGACATTGGTGGTATGAAAGATTGACACCCGATCTTCTCGTTGTGCCTTGCAGGAGCTAGTGCAGAAACCTTCAGGATGCAGGAGCAAGCCAGCAGTTGCCCCAGAGTGGGGCAGGCTCCTAGAATACCTTCCACCATGCCAGAGGAAACCCGGAGTAGGCTCACTGAAGTGATTAACATCAGGTACCTTTACAAGCAGCCTTATGGCGGAGTCCGATCCGTAGTTATCCATGCCCCAAATAGGCTCAGCCAAAATCAGTTTCCCGTTCCCACTCCGTGCAGTGTTTTGAAGTCCAAACCACTCACACCAGGGAATTTCTACTTCAGAAGTGCCTACTACTGCGTAAATGGTTGCTTTGCATCAAGCAAAAGGCCGTGGCAAATCATACATATGTTTATGAAGGCCTTTCCTGACTCAACGAGCCGGTATACATCAATTCTTAACTATCCTGAACTCGTTCAATTACACCACCCTTTAATACTCTAATCTTGGCAGGCTCTGGATCAGAAACTTGGATCCTGCAGCCTACCAACCACACTCGCCTTGTTATGGTGAATGGGATTTCACGGACAAGGGAAGCGGCTTGCAAAGCATTCTCTCCAATCTCACAGAGTGGGTATCAAAAGGCAGGAATCTTGCAGATTTTCCTTAGAAAGTGATTGGGCAAGATTTTGCATTGGTCTGCCCGTTGGACTCCCATGCAGTAGGATTTCACAACAAAGTAGTGCTTTTGGGGGTCTGTGTGTCCCATGTCAAAGGATGAAGAAATCACCAGGACCAGTGGAGGCATTAGAGAAGGGAACAGACTGAAGCCTTTCGTAGCTACACAAACCAGCACTAAAACAAGAGAATTACACAAGCGTTGCACAAGGGAGGCTTCACTGGAAGTGTTGCCTCTGGCTCACATTCCTTTTAAGCTGTTATAAAACTTTAAATATAATTAATAAATAACCAGGCCTCTCAAGCAGAGATGAGTCCAAAGCTCTGCCCCCTGCATGAACCGAGTTTGTTATTTCAGCTCTTGATATAAAAGTACAGCATATCACCATGAGCTATAATGAGACTCTCAGCTGTAGGCTTGCCAGTTGAGGTCAGCCAGACCGGCCAGGCTGCACTACTGCTGCAAAGGAAACATAAACCCAGGCACCTTAAATAGGTGGGGTAGGCTCAGAGTCCTGATTCGAAGGCAGGATGAAGGTACCTCCTGCCAACTGCTGTTTGGATACAGCATGAAGAAGACTGCGCCTTCCCCTTGCTACTACCCCACCCAACTTCGGAGTGCTTTCCTCCTCCTCCCCTCCCTTCCCCTTGCAACATCAGCAGTGGCTGAAGGCTCTGTGCTCGCAGGGCTGGGAGATCAGTGTGGCACTTGCAGCGTTCATCTCCATGTCCTGCAGTAACAGGAAGGAGGGCCAGGGTGGCAGGAAAGGCCAAGGAGTCACTGCCAGTGAAGGAAGAAACCTCCACCTCTTAGCTTCGTGATGGGAAGGAGTCTTCACCTCTCCCACCGTGTCCTCCAGGCAATTCTCTGAGGGAAAGCTCTTTGACAATAGTCTTCCCCCTCTTTCGTTTATCAGCCTTTACAAAGCTATTCGTTGGCTCTAGAATTAAAACATTCTCAAATTCTTTAAGTATGTAAAGAAAAATTTTTAGAGCCATGTTACACTTTGGTATTTTTATCTACTCACATTCATTTCTAAACTATCAGACATCTGTTCTCTGAGATACTGCTTGCAATTCATTTATTGGTATGACCTGGATTATAGTGTCCCTTTGGACACGGCTGTGAAATATTAATCCCAAGCTTAAGAGCTGCTTTTCTAATATAACAGGCTGTTTTATGGGAGTGTCTGGGCCAAACTGGTCCTGGTAAAAGAGGTATGACTAGACACAAGTACATAAAAGTCAATATAGACTATTGTTTCTATTTGCTAATTAGGAATGCTAATAATTACTCTTCATTGATTTCAGTTGGGAATTTATTGGGTTTTTTATGTTTCTAAAAATCAGATCAACTTTTATCTAAGGGTATAAATAATGGATTTAAGAATGCAGCTTCTGACAGCTTTGAAAACATTTACTATGATTGCTGGTCTGTAGCTGAGACAACATTGACTCAACAATTCCCAGAGCTGGGAAAATCTCTGCGTGTGTCAAATACCACACAGAAGGTTAAAGAATGAATATCATAATTGCATGCTTTATATTGTAGTATTTTTCCTAGTAAGTGCAGACTAAAAAATTCAAAGTATGAGACAAAACAAGCACTGAGTACCAAATATTCAGCAACCAGATGCTTACAGGTAGAGATGAAGAACAGGAATATTATTATAGTTTTATAAAATGTTTGGCTGCTATGAAGTAATAATTAATATCAGGTCTTGTTTAGACTTGTAAATTAATGATGCATGACAAATTGCAGCTCAAAATTGACCCAGGGAGTGCATTAAAATTAACTGTAAAACATTTTCCAGGATTATCACAGAAGATAAAGCCCACAGAGTACATTAGATGGCTAATTTGTGTCCTCTGGTTGATGATCCATGATTTCAAGACTCACTCTTGTAGCAATATATTCTTATAATAAATTGATTTAATATTTTACCATGTGTAAAATTGTGAAAGGCACCTTATAATCTATTAAGACCCTACTTGCAAACTTTAGCTTTGAATTTGGAAACGTGAGTATACTAAAAGAATCCATTAAATTTCAGGTTTTACCTAAGAGTAAGATACAGTAAAAGTCAGGAAGATTAGAGAAAGAAGAGTCAGGAACAGTTAGCAGGGTTTATACCAAGGATGATGGTGTGCGTCTAATGCAGCTAATGCATTTACATATCATGAGACAACAGACTTGCTGGTTGTTGCAAATTTTCCTTGTCTTCAATACAGATATGATTTAAGTGTCATTGTTGACTCATATCCTGGGGCATCTAAGAAGAACTGAGACTGAGGTTGGAATAGGAACAAAGAGGTTTAGGAGCTTCATGTACTTCTTAAAACAACACTCTCTTAAAATCTGTTTGTAGCATCCAATATAAAGCACTTTTCAAAAAAAATTATGCCGCGTAGCTGTGTCCTATGGACAATATGAAATTGTCTTCTCTGCTATTCTCTCTGTTTAATAAGAAGCCCTGTGAAGCTTGGATGACCACAGAGAACATTTCAGAAACACTCTATACAGGTTTTGTAACACCGCTGATAATCCCTATTGTGTCCAGGAAAGATGAAAACATTTCAAAGAGAAATATTGTTCTGCTCTTTTTAAAAAGAAACAAACAAATGACTCATTTTGCAACAAAGCTTAAAAAAAAAAAAAAAGGGAAAAAAAAGAAGAGATCCTTAAGGCCATATACAGCAATTCTTTATCAACAATATTCTTTGTGGGAATATCCCGATGTACTTTTGAGGAGACAGGAAAAGGTTGCCACTTTCTTCTTCATGTCTGCTAGCAACCCCTTGCTGTCCTTTCCTGAGAGCATCTAAACTACAAAATAAGTTTTATATGCTCTGAAAGGTTTCTGCTAGCTGTGTCTCCAAACAAAAGGGGCAGTTGTCATAGGAAGAAAAGGATGTTATAGGTGTTGTTTAAGTGAGCACAGCAATTGGATCAGGACCTTCAGGAGATGTAGGTAGGGCGATGACCTGACTGTAGAGCTCGACTGGTGTTTCTGAGCAGGTCCAGAAGCAGAACTTTAAGTTGCTGGAAAATTTGAGTGAAATTTTAGATGTCTACAGACTTAATATGTCTGTAGTGCTAAGTGAAATTTTTGAGATTTGCATATTTTGAAGTTAGTACCTTGTCCTAGTAGCTGGTACAGTGCTGTGTTTTGGATTTAGTACAAAAATAATATTGATAACACACTGATGTTTTAGTCGTTGCTAAGTAGTGTTTACCACCGTCAAGGACTTTTCAGCTTCCCATGCTCTGCCAGGTGCACGAGAAGCTGGGAGGGAGCATAGCCAGGACAGCTGAGCCAAACTGGCCAACAGGGTATTCCATACCATATGACATCTAACTAACACCACTTAAGTCTAACTTCAGGTATTCAGGGCCCTTCACAGATCCAACCCAATGGGCTCAAACAGAGAGATTTAGAGGGAAGATCATAAACCAGGTAAACTTCAGTGTCTGTAATACACAGATATTGTACGTGTCAAAAATATTTGAGAAGCTCAATCTTTCCAATTCTAGATCAATTGCCATCACATCTTCACAACTGATTTTTTTGTGGCCTGCGTGCAAAAGGCAGGAAACTGAATACATTTCTATGGGCTTTTTAATATTTTTATCCACTAGACTATCAGCTTCCAATTAAATGATCCGTTATAGAGAAAGGAGGAAGAGGCAGTAAACCATTACCTTCAGTTTCACAGAGAGCCAGAAAATAAATGAAAACACAGTTGCCATTCTTCCAGCATTTCTTTGAAATGACTTGTATAGCAGATGACAATAGATATTTTACACTTCTCAAAAATACCAGAACATAATCCTGATAATTCTTTCTGAAGGTTATATGCTGAGGAGTGGCTGTAAAAACAATTGACAGTATATGTTTTCTTTCACACATTATTTGAACACCATAAAACATGATTCTCCCATATGTTACTGGAAGTCTGAACTGGTGATGTGGAAGATGTTCGGTTTCAGTGGACAAACTCCCATTATTGTATTGTAATAATTTGAAAGGATGATCCACAAGGATTATCTTTCTTTTGGTCTTTTTGCACTTGTCTCTATAATGTTGTCTCTTAAAAAAACAACATTAAATGACAGTAATCTACAGCAGTGTGATGGACAGAAAACTAATCGGGGAATTGAGAGACAAGGATTTTCTTCCCACTGCTCCCACTGACCTCTTGGCTGGCAGAGTATGTTCTTCACTTCTCTGTCTACTAGCTTCCCAATTGTTTTTCCGTAGTATTGATTTCCATTTAAGTGTGCTTTACGATCTGAGCATACCAGTGAAAAACACTTCATAAGAGCAAGATCTTATCACTTGATGACTCGTGATATCATTCATGTGTTTTAACTTTGGTGTCTATCCAAGCAGGTGTTTTATCTTTCTTATGAACAACCTTCATGATTAGAATTCATTCACTATTTGCATGTCACTAATAACAAAAAAGCCCCTTCTTCTACTTAATGACGGGTTACTGTTCACTACAGAGTAAATATTCTTATAGATACTGCTACCAAATCAAGGAAGTCTTTTTTTCTTTTAAATCGTCACAGACCTCGAAACTGAGTTGTACTACAGATGTACAGGTATTCTGGCTGCTCAGACATAGAAATGTATTGAATAACAAAGACTTTTTTTTTTTCCTCCCAGTTACAAAGAAGAAATAATTTAATAAAATGGGAAGAAAAGAGGTTTATTCACCTTATGTTATACCTGGTATCAAAAAGGTGATGATGTAACCTCAGGCGTTTTCACTCACACCTCAGCTGTTGATCACTACCAAACACAGAAGACTGGCTTTGACGCACAAAGAAGCTGAGCCAACACTGCAGTCTTTTATGAGAGCACCTGATCTCACTGGCTAATTAGAGACACTTGAAATTGATTCTGATGAAGACCAGCAACAGCTGGTATATTCAAACCTTTATGAAACAACCCTGGTGTACATAACTGCCACAACTGAGAACCAACAAACCCTCTAGAAAAACAAGCCTGTAAGGTGTCAGTGCTTCTTGAGGTGTTGCAGTAATGTGCTCTTTTAGTAGAGCCTCTATGTGTTACTGGGAATAATCCAAAACCAGTAATAGTAATTTAAGCTGCTCTGATAATACTTCACTACCTAGAAGAGCGTATTTTGCTCTGTAGCTATGCAGTAAAGCTACTTCTATTCTGTATTACCTGCACCTTTTAGGTTGGGGCAAATTGTCATCCTGCCCTTGGTATGAGGATGTCTTCAAGAAAAACAAAGAAAAACCTTTTTTATTCTCTCCACCCTTCTTCAGTGTCTATACTGCCTGTGCTGTGTTACTACATAATCTTGCCTATTGCTGTTTTTTCAGGTAATGTAGATGTTTACAGTTTGTCGTTACAGAGGTATGAGATTAGATATTGTAAAGACTTAACTTTTCTTATGTTATCAAACACTGATTTATAGCAGCCTTATTGTTTTCCCCCGCTGATTAGTCTTTGATGAGATCTGGTAGCAGTGTTGGCTTACATAACCTACCTGAACCCTCTTTCCTTTGCTTTGAGATTTGCCTGTGTTGTTGAGAGCAGAATTAGGCCTGTTATTTATTAGGTCTCTAAATACAGTGTAACTTCTCATGCCTTAGAATGGAAAGAAACAGCACAAAAAGATGTGAGATTTCTAAATCATTAGAATTTGTTCAAAGGTAAATAAATTCCTTTTAATTTTGACTTGGGTTTCTACTTGCTTTTGTTGTTTGTATCAGCCCCAAACACTGACTATTCCTGTGATACCATGTCTCTGTAAATGAAAAGGCTAAAAATTCACTAGCGTAACTGTGCTTGTAGTTAAGTGCATGTATAAAGTCATTTACCTCAAAATATCTTTAGATACTTTTTTATTTATATCTATCTTAGAATGCAGCTGTTGTAACTATTAAGATATATGTATGAGTTCATAGTGAAGAACTGTGTGAAGAGTATAATTATGTGTTCATCGTTAACCCAGATCTTAACTCTAAGGAAAAAAGATTCCTTATATAAGAAATAGAGGAACAAAAAAGACTATTGGGTCTATTCTATTAAAGCTCAATCCATTCAGAAAACATTTCCCTGCGGTCAGAATCTAATTGCTTTCTGAATAACCATTATGTATTCGCCTTTGCCCACTGGGCCATTCCAAACGTGACATTCCTTAGAGGGGAAAAAATGACATCCAGTCGTCTGGTTTGAATTTCTCTTTTGCTAGCATATACCGGTGTTTCATCCAAGAAGCTGTATTAGAAGAAAATTGAGTTACAAATGCAGTAATTCTGAAGATAAGTGTTACCTTAGTTCATACCCTTTCTATGGGTATGATATAGGGTTATGATATAGGGTTTTATTGCATGACTACATGCTGTATTTTCCATATGATGCTTGCTTTGCTCAGTGCAAAAGAGGGTTGATGTCTGCTGAATGATCAGCTTTAACAGTTTCACTATGCAGTGTCGGACCATGTTCCAGTGGGTTCTATTTAACACTACGCCAAAGTCACAAATGTTCATTTCCTAATGGGCTCTTCTGTGGTTCTCAGAACTATCATTAATATTATTGAATTAATTTTTATACCTTTCTGGAGATGAGTATAATTCCTTGTTTTACTAAGGGAGAGCTGAAGCCCAGATAAGCAAATACTAAAGATATCCAGTTGTTTTCGATTTCCATTCTGAGGCCATGAGAAGACTAAGTTTCTTTGGATTACTTTACATGTGCTGTAGATAAGAACACATTACCGTGGAGAAAACCTGGAGATGAGCTGAAAAGTGGTAAATTGGCCTTCCAGTACGGCCCCATCGCAATTGCTTTTCTTTACATAGTCCCGTTCTGTCTGAACCCTTCCATCTGCTGTCCTAGTCATCTAAATACTATTTTCCTTGACTGTCAAGGTCAAGTCACCCCACTGGTGTTCTGGTCTTCCTTCTGCTCAGTCTCCTCTAACTCAACATCACAGGCTACGTCCAAAGTAATTGCCAGGAAAAGGTATGCTGCTAGCAGTGTGGGAAAGGGAAGTATCCTAGTATCAGGACTGCAGTTGTGGCAGTCTTTGAAGATCCTGATGTTTGGATGGTAGCTGGTATCATTTGTATGGGAGGCATGAGAGGGACATGAAGCACCAGCAGAAATAGCAAGTATAAAGTGAAGAGGTGATTGGTGGATGAGTCAGACCAGGAGTGGTGCCAGAAGAAAGCAAGGAACTGCAATGTTTGGTTTTATTTGGTTTTGTACTAGTAGTCTGAGCCTTAATGAAATAGCAGCAATAGAGGGGAGCGGGTAGGCAGGTGATAACAGCAGCAATCCCATAGTAAGCAGATATGGCTAAGACAGCAGTAACTGTGTTGTGACCCTTGAGCCACACTAGTGGCTTTCTAGCAGTTCCTATGTTACTCCTATAATGACATGGTGTCTAGGGCCAGCACAGCCTTGCTGCTGATCATAGATCTCACCTGTGGGAGGAAGCAAGTCTTCAGCTGCTGAGGTTGGTATCATCAGATCATCCAGAGGCCAGCTGGGTACCTAAGACAGGTTTTTCTGGCCAGGAAGGGGTGAGGTCCTTGGGGAACCACTGTTTTCTTCTCCAGGCAAAATCCGTTGGAATTCACCATCCTTCATCTCTCTGTAGAGTCTTCACATAGCTGATGGAGACAATTCTCAACAAATACTTGAGTAAGGTCAGGAAGTTTGGGTTCCCTGGAGCTGGAAGACAAGCTGTGGTGGTGACAGCTGGAGTTCTCTTAAAGAAGAAATAATCTGTGTGTCAAGCTCGATTGCTGTCTTCCAATGAATCCTGCAGTTTGAGATGGGGCACACCTGTGAGATGAGGGGCTGTGTTTCAGCATTTTTATTCTTGAATATCCAACCACTGTATCCATTCTGATAGCTGCTGAGATCATTTGGCTTTCTTCTCCATGAATCTTCTAAGGCTGTGGTTCCCCACTTAAAAGTAGAACCTGGGCCCTGTTGGATCAGACTAGCGTGTGGGCCATGAATGTGCTTTTGTTCAATAGCAAAGGCTCCCAAGAAGTTGTTTGTGCTGGTTTTGGCCAGCTACAGGAGAACAGACAGCATGCAATGCAGCATACTGCTTACCCCCACCACATTAACCTACAAAGATGTTTTTGATAAAAAAGAACTAGCAAATTGAGGGGGGCTTTATTGAACCAGTCCTTGTCATGGTGTGCATGATGTTTGAGATGCAGTACTAGGACCTTGAACACAGACTTTAGCACCTCATCAGATTGTAGTCTGGGTTGTACTAAAGCAGTCCCACTGAGCTTAGCCTGGGAAATATAGGTAAATAAATAAAAGTCTGCCATTTTATGATAGAATTTAGTGACCTCTTTTTCTTTCTCTTGAAACAGATGATGTTTCTTTACAACGTACAAATTTTTCGTCTGAAATATAAGCAGCTACAAAAATAAGGTATATAAAAATGTCAGCAGGAGATTGACCTTTTTGAAACTTCTAAATAACCATTCTAACTTTAAATCTATTTTTCTGAAAATATAGGTCTAAGTTTAAATGCTGGCTCCAGGCAAACTGTTTGAATTGTTCAACTATCTAAAAATATTCTTAAAAGCTGCATATGAAGAGACAAGAAGCTGATGTAGAAACAAAGGAAGAGACAGAATGTCAGGGCCTTCGGGAAGCTGTAGCACAAAGACTTCACAGATGTTCCTTTCAAAGAATGCCTCATCTCCCTGCTCTTAGTGCAGATATTCGTGTGGAAGGAGCATACCAAATTCTTCCATGGAAGTTACATAAAGAGAAGTAAGCTAAAAATAAAACTTTGTGACCAGGAGACCTAGAGGCCATGAAGACCAGAAAGATACAAAATATTCGAATTAGAGAAGGTATTTTGCTTCAGACAATCTTTATAGTAAGCAACTAGGGGCAAAAACCCCAATGCTGTTTGACATAACCCCTAAACACAGAAGACCTTGCAAACTCCTTAGATTTTTTCCTTGCGAACATGAGATAGCAGACGGTAGCAAGACTCGTTTTCTTGGGTGCTGGGTCTGCCAGATCAGGAACTGAGGAAGATAAAAGCAGAAGATTGCAGCAGTGACCGAAGGGGCAAGGTTGATGAAATGGGCTCTTGAATTTTGCTCTCTGAGGCAAAGAAGATTTTGCAAGGCAGATCACCTGATTCCTTGCTCCATGCAATTTCTTTTCATTCGGTCACAGGAGGATGGAGATAGTTTATGTTTCTTTATAAATGGCTTTGAAAGATTTCTGATCTGCCTTTAATTGGGTTACCATCCTGTCTTTCCCTGCTGTTCTGCATGAAATGTTGCTTTGTGACATACATTTCCTCTTCCTTTCTGTACAAAAGCAAAAGATGAAGATCAAGTTATTTCTGAATAACAATGTCTAGACTCTTATCGCTGGACTCCATCCAAAAATTTTTAAACAGGTCATAGCTTAAGCTGGTGTAAACTGGCACAGCTGCACTGGCCTTGTTCTAGTTATTCTGAGTAAGGCAGGTGAGGATATAGCACATGTTAACCTATGTCTGTCTTGGCCCCTGTGCTCCGACAAAGACTTTTCTGAGCTTTACTCAGGCTTATTCATTTTGGCGTATACCGAGTGATGGTTTAATGTGAGAAATTATGAATGGGCTTTAAGTGCATGACCCACTGTCTAGACTATTGCTTGCACTTAATCTTCTGCCTTCCATGTAGGCATTGTTTTTGTACCTTTTTTAATGTTTTACTCCTGTTCCTACCTGTGTGTTGGACTGCGTGCTCATTTGTATGTTCCTCATTAAGGAATGCACGTAGGGGTGGCTCAGAATTGCAGAGAGCGCTGCAAGTGCAATGTGTTACTTCTTTGTGCCTTCTCTTTTCTTCCTTCTTCCTCCTCTCACCGTCCTCAACAACCTTTGGTTTGGAGACAACGGCTTCATCAAGGAGTTTAAATCATGCAATCTGGGAAGAAATACTTTGATTGCTTTTCATAATCACCTGTTCTGTCATCACTAACTACAGAAGAAACAAAATACGGTCAAGATTTACCGCCACGCTCTTGTAAACAATCTGGTCTTGCTGTTTGTCTGCCGTTGAAATAATGAGGTGTACATGAGGTGTACATCAAGCTGCAGAGAGATGGGCCCAACCCCTTTGCCCAGAGTTTTACAATGACTCCTATCATCTTAATACATGTTCATTGCCGGCATCGTACAGGTCTCGGCATGCAGCACTTCATCACAAACTTGCTAACTCCACTTCAGAGGAAGAAATCCTTTCCTTGTTAGCTTTGGAAAGATTTGGGTTCTGTCTGAATGCATTTCATATTAAAACAAAAAAAAAAAAAAAAAAAGGAGGGGGTGAGACAAAATTGTTGCTGACACAGAGCTGAAAATGACTCTGTTATCTCAGGATACCTAAAGGCACTTTGTACAGAAAGGCACAAAATGCAGATTTCCTAATCTCGATTGTGTTCCAGATGATGGCCCTGGTTAAGCAACTGAGTATATTTTAACTCTGCAAACTGCTGAAAATGCAGGAAATAAAGAGAAAAAGAGCATGGGCCAGCAGTTGCCTTGTTGCATGGGGCATGAAGTGGGAAAGACCCATCTGTGGCCTTACTGCTTGGGCACTAAAAGCGTAATGCTGCAGGGCGGCACATGCATACTGTGTGGGGGCTGTAGAAGTGGGCCGTGTTGCCCATTTGGCAGGGGCGTGCTGCTGCTGGTCAGCACGGATGTGAGGCCGAGAAAGAGATGACCAGGTTACCATTGCCTGGGCAGTTTTAGTTATGCAGGTTTCTCTCTCTTTTTAATATCTAATTTAGCAAAACAGCTTCTGAAGGCCAAGGCACCCTCAGAAAAACTTGCCTTTATATTAATGGATTTAGGGGGTTTGCCATTTGACTACTTAACTCTTTTAATGGAAAGAGAAATGTTGTTTGGAGAGTCGGTGATCATTTAGACAGTTTGAGTTAATATTTCTGATCACAGATGAGCCTTTTGCAGGCAGGGAAATCATGGATCCCCCTCTCTGTGCTTCCTTATAGCCTAATAGATAATGTGATGGAACTGGAGGGTGGTTTTTTAAAATGTCTATAAATGATAATGCCTGGAAAGAGGAATGTGAGACATGGTCTATAGTTTAACTGCTGATACTTTTATAGCAAGGTATAAAAAAAGATTTTGAGTCCACTTTGTTCCCCATCAACCACCACTGTTGCCAGATCACCCTCTTCTTTTCAAAGCACTAACCTTTGGAAGGTGTTCGACTACAGGCCATGTTCCTGACTTGGCTTTCCTCTCTCTGCTGTATCTCAGGAGACCTTACTTTTCCTGGTGCCACCTTGCAGTGTGGATAGGAGGCCAGAACCTGTACCTCGCTGTGCATCACCCCGTTTGAACTTCATACCCTTGTTACAGCCGGGCCTGCCCAGTCTCGTTGCTGCCAGCCTACTCACCTTGCCTTTGTCCCAGTCCTCTCCTCCCCTATCTCTGAGCTGCCTTCTCCTGTCACGCATACGCCTGCTCAGGCATGCTGGCTGCCTCGGTCTGTATTTTATAGTCAGGAGGTTAAGACTTGGGTTTCTTCAGGGCTTTCCTGCCTCACAAAGCAGTCGGGGAAAAAGGATTGCGTGTGACTTCCCAGAGACATGGGAGAAGCAGGAAGAAGTGCCTGGACCTTCCCTAGAAGGCAGAAGCCCTCTGCATCCTGGCTTTCAGGGGAGGGCAGCTCGTGTGACTCCGCTTCAGTGGCTGCTGCATGTTCCTTTGAGCCCACCAGCCTGCAGATAGACAGGAAAAAAAAAAGAAAACTTTTCAACTACTCTCCCTGTCCCTGCAGGCTATGATTTTTCACGACGGTACAGCTCACTTCTATCTACAGAGCACCCTGTTGTCTTTTGGTATTAAAGGACTGCGAGATGCTTTGTTCTAGCTGGGATAAAAATCAGGAATTTGAGGGCATCTGCAGCACAGTTCAAGCTGTGGCTCCTGTCAATTTTTTTACAGAGTAACTTTATGTCCTGGTTTTGGCTGGGATAGAATTAATTTTCTTCCCAGTAGCTGGTATAGTGCTGTGTTTTGGATTTGGTATGAGAATAAAGTTGATAACACACTGATGTTTTAGTTGTTGCTAAGTAGTGTTTACACTAGTCAAGGACTTTGCAGCTTCCCATGCTCTGCCAGGTGCACGAGAAGCTGGGAGGGAGCATAGCCAGGACAGCTGAGCCAACTGGCCAATGGGGTATTCCATACCATATGACATCATGCTTAGTATATAAGCCGAGGGGAGTTGGCCGGGGAGGAGTGACCACTGCTTGGGAACTGGCTGGGCATCAGTCAGCAGATGGTGAGCAATTGTATTGTGCATCGCTTATTTTGTATATTTTATCATCATTATTATTATTATTTTCCCTTCCTTTTCTCTTCTATTAAACTGTCTTTGTCTCAATCCACGAATTTTACTTTTTTTTTTTTAATTCTCTCCCCAATCCCGTAGGGCGGGGGGAGTGAGCGAGCGGCTGTGTGGTGTTTGGCTGCCTGCCGGGTTAAACCACAACACTTTATTACTTGTAAGATGTTAATGAGTAGATTATATTTGTCTGCACTTTGTTTTTTGGGGTTTTTTTTTACATTTTGATTAAATATTTTCTACCAATTCTTTCCTTGATTTTTGTGAAAAATTGATTACAAGCATTTAATAGTCAACATTTGAGCTGCTCCCATTGAATATATAGAACTACCCTAGACTTAAATTCCACCTAGTCAAGACGTGAGACACTTAATTTGTGGCTTTCTTCAGGCTGTTCATGTGCCTTCGAAAGTTAAGTGAACCTTAAAATCAATTGATGGTTGAAAATGGAGATATTAAGTTGCCTGGGAGCCCAGGCCAGTGCTCTCATTTATTCCCAAAGGTATTGATAGGAAATCAAATACACTCAAAACTATGTCTAATGTACCTGGGCAGCAGTGTGGTTTGGGGGAGAGGAGGAAGATTCTGTCTTTTAGCCTAATGGCAACCTGAGAGGTTACGAGCCCAGAGCTCCCACTTTCTTGAATAGTGTCCTAACTGTCCCCATGTATACACAGAGAATGCTGTTTTTCAGGTGCTTGCTTTGGCAGGATGCTGGCTTTTGATTTTGTTGTACTCTGCAATATATGTAGAAAACTTTCTGTGGATGTTCCTGACAAACAAATCCATATGTGAGAATATCTTTAGCAAGTAAAAACATCTTCTGGTGAGGAGACTTGGTGTTAAAAATGTGGTCAGAAATGCCAGCATTTATGCTGAGACAGTTTCAAATAGGCTCATATATGGACTATACATAGATCAAGCAATGAGCTTCAAACTGGTGTAATAAACTATTGGACCATGCTTGTAGTTGAAGACCAACTGCTGAATTTACTTTGGAAAACAGAGCCCTTTCTCATGTGTTTTTAATATTTGTCTATTATCTATGCAAGCATTCCTTCACAATATTTTGTTCATAATTTAAGATTATGTTTGTAACCAGGAATTAGCATGAATGCTCTAACTGGTCACAGATTTAAAGACCAAGGAGGATACCTGATTTGCATGCATGGTAGGTGTTTATGTGCTTACGCTGGCTTATGGAAATGTGCTTACCTTGGCAAAGCTCTCTTTAGAGAAGGACAATTACTACTGGATAGTCAGTATTGTGGAGAGCGGGTATGAAGCAGGTCTCACAACTGCTTTTTTTTTTTTCTCCTCCCGGGACTGGAAAGAGATCACTCTCTACCTAACTGCAAAGCGATCATAAAAGCACTATGCGCTCTGTTTCACTCCCTGCTCTTGCAGAGGTCCTTTCTGGTTGCTCTCCAGTTCTTTCTACTCTTTGTGCAGCTCCTGGCAGAATGGGATGTGGGTCTGTAGTCAATACTCCAGGTCAATATGGCACTATGTATGTACCAAAGATGTATCTTCTCATCATCCTGCACCAGGAATAGCCTGTTACTGCACTGACACACTGCATGTGTGCTGAAGAAGTAGAGAGCTGGATCTGGAAAATAATTCTGTTAGGTGTTAGATGAAATTATACAAGAGTTTTATAGCAAAGTCTATAAAGTATAGCAAAAAAAAAAAAGCTAGTTGCCTGAACTGACTGCTATATTCTCAGTATTTTTATATGTTTTATATAGAATTCTACATGGCAGGTTCAAAGTGTAATTCTTTTTGCTTCAGTTTCTTAAGCTTCATTTCTCCCTGTACTTTCTCAGCAAAGTCATTGGCTCAACCTTCTTCCCACACACACAAAACATGGTTTTATAGGCACTGTCCATTGCTAGCTAAAAGCCAGGGTATGAAGGAATGGTGCGTAGTAGGATTTCTGAAAGGTGACTAACACCTAATTGCCATGGAAATAGATGGGATTTAAACATTATTGAATCTCTCCCCAAGATCTATCTACTTCTGCAGTGAGCTCAATGCTTCTTAAAACCTGGCCCATCACCTCTGCGCAGTGCCATCATATTCTTCCATAAGGTTATTGCCGTTTGTGGCTCATCAGAAGAGCACTGCATTAAGAGGGAGACTTTTTCAGTAGCTGCACTGTAACATCTGCTCTGCACTCACTTCCAAGCTCCCTGTTCGGCGGCACTGGTGGGATGAAAGGCATTGAAACCTCTCCCTGGCACTTACTCCCTGATTGTAATGATAAGGTTTCAGATTGCGAGGGAAGAGGGATGGTTTCTCGGGGGGAAATTGCAGGGTTTAAGATGCCTCCCACTCCTCTGCTCTCTGCAAATCTGGGACTTCCTACAATAGGAAGAGGATGACCACATTCCCTCCAAGATAAGCCATCACGGTGGGCAGCACGTAGGCGTAGGAGGTGCAGGTGGAGGTGCAGTTTTGGCTGGTGTCCTTTAGCAAGCCCCTCTAGGAGACCTCCCACTGCAGCAGGCAAAGGCTGGAAACAACCCATTAGCCCCTTGCTTGTGTTTCCACTCCTGCTGGAGTGCAAATTCCTTTTGCCCTGAACCAGGATAAACACACCTGCGTTCTCTTGCCTTAGCGTTTTATTTTGCCCCAGTGAATAACAGCAAAACAGAAGAGAGAGCTTTGTGGTTCAGGAAGCTGACAGTTATTAAAAGTAAATTTTACAAGAAGGCAAGACAGAGGAAGGGGAATTCTGGCGAATCCCTGATATGTACGGAATGTTTTTTTATATGGGAATAAAGCAGAGTTCAGAGTTTCTTCAATTACGTTTCAGGAGTTTTGTTATTTGAAAATAATTGTTTGTAGTTGCTTTGTTTTTCCTGAGCCAGGGCAATTTTGATTGACGTAACTGAAACAAACAGGATTGCATAAGTCTGGAGAGGTTTCCTGGTACGCTGGCCAGCTGCAGGCTTTGTACCGATTTTTATCGTAACTGTGAAATTCTCACCTGACATCTGTACTAGAACATCATGCAGTTTGCAGTAATGCTAACATAAGGCATTCCCGCAGAATGATCTCCAGCACGTCACTCTGGAAGGATGGCATGCAGCCACCCTGAGCTTCTGCTGGCCCATGGACACAACAACAAGAAAAATAACAACTCTGATTTAGCAAAAAAATCCACAGAGGCTGGGTCAGCGTCAGGTCTACTAAAATGGTTCAACTTAGATGAAATTTCTTTTATATCACTTTTGAATTTAATTCTACAGTATTGTCATTTTCATATGGAAGCAGTATGGGCAGATATGAGTGAATGAAAATACCAGCTCAGTGGGGGGGGTCTAATTTTTTTTTAATATTACCTGTTGCTTGTATTTATAACTAAGTAAAAAATTTCTGTTCTTCCGTTCACTGCTTTTGGATGACTGTAGGGTTTTGTCCTCTTTGGAGGACAAAATGCAGTATTTTACTGGAGGCAAGTTTAATACTTGAAATGCTTCTTTGTACCTGAGAGAAAACCTTTGCTTAGAGAAACACTCGATAAACAGACATCCTGAATGTTGGCAGTAAGACTGGGGAGGACATCTGTGCTTAAGGTGTTCTATGACCGTGGTGGCAATAATTCATTACAAATGATTGAGAGCTGCAGAAGATCTTCTAAGGAGGACATTTCTGGTGACAGAAATCTCCTGACATTGACCCTGGAGTGGTCCTCTTGCAGGGGGGACAGATTTACAAGAGCCTAGAAGGCTGTTTTTCAGCCTCCATCTGACACACTCTCATTTCTGCCTGGAATGATATTTAATGCTGGTCACACAGTAATGGAGAGAGGAGAGATCACACGGTTATGAGGACTGCCCCTGTGCAATGTTACTTCATTCAAATTCCTAGCAAAGTGCTGTTCTGGCCTGATGGAGGCATCTAGCCACCATGTATGTTGGTATCAAGATGATTTGACCTTTAAAGGTCCCTTCCAACCCAAACTATTCTATGATTTGCAGGGTGTAACTGACAGCAGATCTTTCTCAAGAATGGTTGGGCTTTTGAACAGGCAGGCAAGATTTGGGGTAAACTTTTCAAAACCAGCAAAGACCAGACACAGAAAAAAATTCTTAGCTGTATAATTACAAGGAGTACTTTGGTCCTACTGATGTGTTTCACAATGCCATATTAGGACAGCTAAGTACTCAAAAAAAAAAAAAAAAGCACTTTGGTGTCCTTGTTCCATTTCTTCTTGGTGAAACTCAAGCTCTTGGCCCAGATTCTCCAAAGTATTTGGGCATGTTGGATCCTACGGATCCCTGTGATCAGGTAACTTGTCTGCAGCTGCGTTGGAGACTCAAGCTCAAGGGCTTCCTGTCACTTTTGAGACAGATGATTTGCACTTTTAAGAATTTTACCCATTATTTATGGAAACAAAGAACCCTTTCAAAAGAGAAGCTTCTAATTCTTTAGCACAGGGCCAGCTGTGCCATCGTTCCCTGGCGTGAGGGCTGCTCTCGCTGTGCTGGAAGCAGCACCGAGCTCTGCTCAGCAGGACACCCAATGCTGAGGGCTTCTTCCATGGCCGACCTGCAGCAACCCCGAATCAAGGTCGGACTTTGGCACTTGAGTAGCCCTGTTGCAGAGATACTTGCCTGAGGTAACAACTGATGTTTTTGTTCCTCATTCCTGCCTATTTAGAAAGCAGAAATAGTGATAAGCTTTAAAACAATTCCAAGAAGTTCATATTTGCAAACAAGCTGTGGGAACTCTGATTTAAATCCAATTTTTTTTTCTTCACAGAACATATGGCTGTTTATACCAGGAAACTAATAAACATATTGTCAACAACAGCCATCAGAATAATTCTTCAGGATTTGAAGGACGGTTTGTAACTTCATCCAGTGACTGGATTCATTCCCTCTCCCTCCTGTGTAAATCTGAGAGTCGAGGGGCTCTGAAATAGCAAGTGGGAGCTGTGTCTTTACATTTGGAGTCTTAGGGCTTTTTATTTCATTCTTCTCTATAAGCTTGGTATAAGTGTGTTACTGGCCTTCAGTAAAGAACAAATAAGTGGTAATAGCTTGTGTGGTGCCAAAACTATAAAAATGCCTTACATTAGTGGGAGCTTCCGGTGCTCATGAGATACTTAGAAATGAGAGCCCCAATGTGTATGACCCAATGAATGATATTTCATATTTTCTCTGATAGTACAAAATCCTTAAGTCCATACATTATTTTAAGGGGCTGTAGCTCAGTCAAAATTCTTGTGGAAAGTATGGGCAATTATAGGACTGGATAATGACTTCGTGATCTGGACTCCTGCTGTGTAAGGAACATCTCACTCTTTTCTTCAGTTGCCTTGGGATGTCCTATGATATAGCTGTTCCTTTCTTCTGAGAATAACATTCAGATTTTTTTCTATTTTATAAGGTCCAAAGCCTCACAATGCTTCTATAAAAAAATACAGAACTGTGTTGTACACAGTAGAAATAATGTAGCTTGATTTTCCCCTTTATTTGGATCCCCATTTATTTGGGTCCTATAACTGGATTTCCACTGTCTAAGAAGGGTTGAGTAGCTCCTGCATCCCACTGTCCTGTTGTGTGTCTATCTGTCCACTCTCCCCCCACCTATGGAGACATGTTTCCATGAAAAATGTAGTAGGAACTTCACATGCTTGAGACAGATATTTCTCTGAAATCAACTAGAAGATTCAGAAGTTATGAGGGTGTGAGAGCTTCATGTGAAAGAGCAGTGGGAGTGCACGTAGCTTTGCCTAGGGAGAGGAGATGAGCCAGCTGAGAGCTCATGGGTCAGGATTAAAGGGCAGACCAATGTGAGCAACTGTGGTGGGTGTCTGCTACAGATCACCCGATTGGGAAGAAGCAGTGGACAACCGGAAGAAGCCTCATGTTTACAGGTCCTAGTTCTTGAACGACCCTGATATCTACTGGAAGGACAACATAGCAGGGCACAAGGAATCAAGGCTGTTTCTGGAGTGCATTGATGATAACCCACCTCTTGACACAGGTGATGGAGGAGCCAGCCAAAGGAAGTGTTCTGTTCTACCTGACCCTTACCAACAAGGAAGAACTGGTCAGCAGTGTGAAAGTCAGGGGTAGCCTTGAATGCAGTGATGATGAGATGAGAATGGGGCAGGGAAACTGGTGACAAAGGACATGGAAAAGATCAAAGTACTTAGTGCCTTCTTCCCCTTGTTTTTTAATGGTAAGATTTGCCTACAGGGGGAAAGTCTGGAGCAAGGAAAACTTACCCTTGATGGGTGAGGATTAATTTAGGGAACATTTAGCCAGACTAGGCATATACAAGTCAATGGGATCTGATGGGATGCACCCATGAGTGCTGAGGGAGGTGGCCAACGTCATTGCGAGGCCACTCTCAATTACCTTTGAAAGGTTGTGGTAACTGGGGGAGATTTCTGAGGCCTGGTAGAAAGTAAATGTTACTCCTGTCTTCAACATGGGCAAGAAGGAGAATCTGAGGAACTACAGGCTGGTCAGCCTCACCATGATCCCTAGGAAAGTGATGGACCAAATAATCCCAAGTAATTGGGGGTAGTCAGCATGAACTTAAAAAAGTCAAGTCATGCTTGACCAACCTAATAGCTTTCTACAATGAGATGACTAGCTCATTGGATGAGGGGAGAGCAGTAAATGCTGTTTATCTTGACTTTAGTAAGGCCCTCGACATTGTCTCCCATAACATCCTCAAGACAAAATGTGGAAGTATAGACTAGGTAAGTGGACAGTGAGGTGGACTGAAAACTGGCTGAACTGCTGGGCTCAGAGGGTTGTGATCAGCAGCTCAAAGCCCAGCTGGAGGCCAGTCACCATCAACCCCAGGGGGTTGATACTGGGGCCAGAACTGTTTCTCTCTTCGTTAGTGACCTGAATAATGGGGCCAAATGCACCCTCAGCATGTTTGCAGATGATAAAAAACTGGGAGAAATGACACATGAGCCAGCAATGTGCCCTTGCGGCAAAGTTGGCCAACAGCCTCCTGGGCTGCATTAGGCAAAGTGTTGCCAGCAGGTGAAGGGTAGGTGAAGGGTGATCCTTCCCCTCTGCTCAGCCCTGCTGAGACAGATCTGGGTGCTGTGTCCAGAGCAGGGCTCCCCAGTACAAAAGAGACATGGACATACTGGAGTGAGTCCAGCAAAAGGCCACAAAGATGATTAAAGGACTGGAGCATCTGTCATACAAGCAGAGGCTGAGAGAGCTGGGATTATTCAGCCTGGAGAAGAGAAGGCTGCAGGGGACCTTATCAATGTGTATAAATACCTGACTGGAGGGGAGGGGGAAGTAAGGAAGATGGGCCAGACAATTCTCAGTGGTGGTGCCCAGTGACACGACCAGAGAGGCAATGGGCATAAATAGGAAATATAGGAAATTCTGTGTGAACATAAGAAATAACTTTTTTACTGTTCAGTGGTCAAACACCGGAGCAGGTTGCCCAGAGAGGTTGTAGAGTCTCCATCCTTGGAGATACTCAAAACCCAACTGGATGCAGCCCTGAGAATGCTGTTCTAATTGCCCTTGCTTTGACCAGGGCTTGGACCAGATGGTCCCCAAAGGTGCCTTCCAGGCTCAACTGTTCTGAGATTCTGCAGGGTGGGCACATCTATACATAAACACGTGTGAACACACAGATAGCTTGACTGCATAAACTCTTCAGAAAATCAGACTTACAGAGACAACAGAAATACTGTGTTGCTTGTTTCAGGGGGAGTTAAAAAGTTTGGTGCTTATGTGCATAGCATTTTCTTAATTAGTCTGAGTTTGGGCCTTCTGTGCAATACAGGTCATAGACCTTTTAGCATATAATATCTACAAGTGTATTCAATGTATTTTGGTACAAATCCTTCAAAACTAGTAGAAAATGCACATTAAATGCAACACCTTGTATGTCAGATAAGCAAGTTGGACCAGGTTTTGGTTGCCTGTCCTGGTTCCAGCTGGGACAGGGTTAACTTTCTTCCCAGTAGCCTGGGGGGTGTGCTGTGTTTTGGGTTTGGTGTGAAAGGAGCGTTGATGGCCCATTGATGCTTTGGCTGTTGCTGGGTGATGCTTGCACCGGGAGGGGGGAGCACAGCCGGGGTGGTGGACCCAGCTGGCCAATGGGGTATTCTATACCATGTGACATCATGCTCAGTATAAAAACCAGGTGTGTGGGGGGGCTCGCCCCCCGTTCGTGACACGCGGTCGGCGGTCGGTGAGCGGTTCTGTTGTGCATTGCCTGCTTTGTGTATTCTGTTATTGTTGTTGTTCTCACTGTTATTGTTACTGTTCTACTTAGTTTTATTTCAATTATTAAACTGTTTTTATCTCAACCCGGGAGCTTTCCTACTTGTGCCCTCCCGATTCTCTCCCCCATCCCACCGGGGGGGGGGTGATCGAGCGGCTGCGTGGCGTTTGTTTTTGCTGGCTGGGGTTAAACCACGACAGTCCTTTTTGGCGCCCAACGTGGGGCACGAAGGGTTGAGATAACGACAGATTATTTAGAACATATTAAGGAATTTATATCTGGTAACATATTCGTTTGTTCTGCACCATGCTCTTGTTTTTACTGTACCTGTTAAAAATTGGAGTTGGGTTTTGTAGTCTGTTGTGCTCTGCCGTGATTAATGATGTTTTGCCTGGGAGATTTGTTACTAAAACGCTGGCATTGGGGGTTATTTGGTATTTGGGATTCGTAATGAAGCCGTTTCTGCATTTCGGGTACCACCTCATGGAGACCATTAGCAATTATACTTTTTCCTCCGAGAGATTTTTTATGGAGGAAATAGAGAATGGCACCCTCACTACCTTCATCTCCTTTGTTAAAATAACTTGCCAGTACCTTGAACATCCCTGGGTAGTTAAGATATATCTCTTGGTACTCCTTGGGAATATTGTTGCGGTTTTCTCCAAGGTTAGTAAGCAATTTAAGAATGTCATCCAGAGATCTGCCCCAAGGTTGGATAGTTATGAGTGGCAGGGCGAGTGGGATAGCATGGGCAAATGCCTAGGGCGATGGGCACCCCCAGTGTTCTGGAACTTTACCCCTGAACAAGTGAAGAACCCTGAAAAATTAGTAGAATATTTGGAAGAAGTATGCTGTCACCCTGGCCATTCCAGGGAGACGCAAATCACTACAATGTGCTGGGGCCTGGCCCACGCCTACCGAGCCCTGTTTAACACCACTCAGAACCCCCAAGGGGAAGGAAACGTCTCTGCAGCTGATGACAAAGCAACAGGCCCTGCGGCTACCCCACCCCCCACGGCAAGCACAGCGGCTCCCTCACCCCCCAGGGCAGGCACGGCAGCTACTCCGCCCCCTGCGACAGAGAACCAACCCACACCGGTATCAGTCGCCCCTATACAAAAAAGAAAATGCACAAGAAAATCAGCTCGTCTAGTAAGGGATGAAGATGAACCAGGGCCATCACGAGAACAGGAGGAAGAGGAGGCAGAACCCGTAAATGAGATGGTGACCACCCGATCCCTATCTCTGGGTGAGCTGCGAGATATGCGAAAAGACTTCAGCCGTCGTCCAGGGGAGCACATTGTCACCTGGCTGCTCCGATGCTGGGATAACGGGGCCAGTAGCCTGGAATTAGAGGGTAGGGAAGCCAAGCAGCTGGGATCCCTTTCTAGGGAAGGGGGCATTGACAAAGCAATTGGACAAGGGGCACAAGTCCTCAGCCTCTGGAGGCGACTCCTGTCAGGTGTGAAGGAAAGGTATCCCTTCAAGGAAGATGTTATATGCCACCCAGGCAAGTGGACCACCATGGAGAGAGGTATCCAGTACCTGAGAGAATTAGCCGTGCTGGAAGTGATTTATGATGACCTGAACAACGAGCAGTTATCCAAAGACCCAGATGAGGTCAAATGCACCCGACCCATGTGGCGGAAGTTTGTACGGAGCGCACCAGCGTCACATGCAAACTCATTGGCAGTAATGACCTGGAGAGATGGAGAGGAACAAACAGTGGATGAACTGGCTGGCCAACTCCGGCAATATGAAGAAAGTCTCTCTTCCTCCCTACGGGCCTGTGTCTCTGCTGTGGAGAAACTGTCTCAGGAGGTCCAGCAAATCAAAGAGGATATGTCCTGCTTCCCCCCTGCACGGGCCAGCGTCTCAGCCATTAGGAGCAAACGTCCCTCTGCTCAAGAGAGGAGACATCGTGGGTACACACCCCGGGGCACCCTGTGGTTTTACCTGCGTGACCACGGAGAGGACATGAGGAAGTGGGATGGAAAACCTACCTCAGTCCTACAGGCACGGGTACATGAGTTGCAAGGGAAAACAACCACAAAAGGGGGTTCTTCCAGGAAAACCGCTGCTCCGATCTCCAGTGAGTTCCCCAGACAGAGTAGAAGGGCTGATTCCACTTCCGACCTTAACAAAGGGACTTCTGACTCATACTTACAAGAAGTAGATAGCGAATATGATGACCAGGACTAGAGGGGCCCTGCCTCCAGCCAGGTGGAGGAAAGGGACAACCGGGTTTACTGGACTGTGTGGATTCGATGGCCTGGCACATCAGATCCACAAGAATATAAGGCTCTCGTAGACACCGGTGCGCAGTGTACCCTGATGCCATCAGGCTATAAAGGGGCAGAACCCATTTGTATTTCTGGAGTGACAGGGGGATCCCAAGAGTTAACTGTGTTGGAGGCGGAAGTGAGCCTAACCGGGAATGAGTGGCAGAAGCACCCCATTGTGACTGGCCCAGAAGCTCCGTGCATCCTTGGCATAGACTACCTCAGGAGAGGGTATTTCAAGGACCCAAAAGGGTACCGGTGGGCTTTTGGTATAGCTGCCCTGGAGACGGAGGAAATTAAACAGCTGTCCACCTTGCCCGGTCTTTCAGAGGATCCTTCTGTTGTGGGGTTGTTAAAGGTCCAAGAACAACAGGTGCCGATCGCTACCACAACAGTGCACCGGCGGCAATACCGCACCAACCGAGACTCCTTGATCCCCATCCATGTGCTGATTCGTCGACTGGAGAGCCAAGGAGTGATCAGCAAGACTCGCTCACCCTTTAACAGTCCCATATGGCCAGTGCGAAAGTCCAATGGAGAGTGGAGGCTAACAGTAGACTACCGTGGCCTGAACGAAGTGACGCCACCACTGAGTGCTGCCGTGCCGGACATGCTGGAACTTCAATACGAACTGGAGTCAAAGACAGCCAAGTGGTACGCCACCATTGATATCGCTAATGCATTCTTCTCCATCCCTTTGGCGGCAGAGTGCAGGCCACAGTTTGCTTTCACTTGGAGGGGTGTCCAGTACACCTGGAACCGCCTGCCCCAGGGGTGGAAACACAGCCCTACTATTTGCCATGGACTGATCCACACCGCACTGGAACAGGGTGAGGCTCCAGAACACCTGCAATACATTGATGACATCATCGTGTGGGGCAATACAGCAGAGGAAGTTTTCAAGAAAGGGGAGAGAATAGTCCAAATCCTTCTGAAGGCCGGCTTTGCAATAAAACGAAGTAAGGTCAAGGGACCTGCACAGGAGATCCAGTTTTTAGGAATAAAATGGCAAGATGGACGTCGTCAGATCCCAACAGATGTGATCAATAAAATAACAGCCATGTCTCCACCAACTAACAAAAAGGAAACGCAAGCTTTCTTAGGCGTTGTGGGCTTTTGGAGAATGCATATTCCAAATTACAGTCAGATCGTAAGCCCTCTCTATCACGTGACCAGGAAGAAGAACGACTTCAGATGGGGCCCTGAGCAACGACAAGCATTTGAGCAAATTAAACAGGAGATAGTTCAGGCAGTAGCCCTTGGGCCAGTCCGGGCAGGACAAGATGTGAAGAATGTGCTCTACACCGCAGCCGGGGAGAATGGCCCTACCTGGAGCCTCTGGCAGAAAGCACCAGGGGAGACTCGAGGTCGACCCTTAGGGTTCTGGAGTCGGGGATACAGAGGATCCGAGGCCCGCTACACTCCAACGGAGAAGGAGATATTGGCAGCATATGAAGGGGTTCAAGCTGCTTCGGAAGTGGTTGGTACTGAAGCACAGCTCCTCCTGGCACCCCGACTGCCGGTGCTGGGCTGGATGTTCAAAGGGAGCGTCCCCTCTACACATCATGCAACCGATGCTACGTGGAGTAAGTGGGTCGCGCTGATCACACAACGGGCCCGAATAGGAAACCCCAGTCGCCCAGGAATCTTGGAGGTGATCACGAACTGGCCAGAAGGCAAAGATTTTGGAATATCCCCAGAGGAGGAGGTGATGCGTGCTGAAGAGGCCCCACCATATAACAAACTACCAGAAAACGAGAAGCAATATGCCCTGTTCACGGATGGGTCCTGTCGCCTTGTGGGAAAACATCGGAGATGGAAGGCTGCTGTATGGAGTCCTATACGCCAAGTTGCAGAAACTGCTGAAGGAGAAGGTGAATCGAGTCAGTTTGCAGAGGTGAAAGCCATCCAGCTGGCCTTGGACATTGCTGAACGAGAAAAATGGCCAGTACTTTATCTCTATACTGACTCATGGATGGTGGCGAATGCCCTGTGGGGGTGGTTGCAGCAGTGGAAGCAGAACAACTGGCAGCGCAGAGGTAAACCCATCTGGGCTGCCGCATTGTGGCAAGATATTGCTGCCCAGGTAGAGAACCTGACTGTAAAAGTACGACACGTAGATGCTCACGTACCCAAGAGTCGGGCCAGCGAAGAGCACCAAAACAACCAGCAGGTGGATCAGGCTGCCAAGATCGAAGTAGCTCAGGTAGATCTGGACTGGCAACATAAAGGTGAATTATTTATAGCTCGGTGGGCCCATGACACTTCAGGCCACCAAGGGAGAGATGCAACATATAGATGGGCTCGTGATCGAGGGGTGGACTTAACCATGGACACTATTGCACAGGTTATCCACGAATGTGAAACATGCGCTGCAATCAAGCAAGCCAAACGAGTAAAGCCTCTTTGGTATGGAGGACGATGGTTGAAGTATAAATATGGGGAGGCTTGGCAGATTGATTATATCACGCTCCCACAAACCCGACAGGGCAAGCGCTATGTGCTCACCATGGTGGAAGTAACCTCAGGATGGCTGGAAACATACCCTGTGCCCCATGCCACCGCCCGGAACACCATCCTGGGCCTTGAAAAGCAAATCCTGTGGCGACATGGCACCCCAGAAAGAATTGAGTCAGACAACGGGACTCACTTCCGAAACGCCCTCATAGACACCTGGGCCAAAGAGCACGGCATTGAGTGGGTCTATCACATCCCCTACCATGCACCAGCCTCCGGAAAAATTGAACGATACAACGGGCTGCTAAAGACAACACTGAGGGCAATGGGTGGTGGGACATTCAAGCATTGGGACACACATTTAGCAAAGGCCACCTGGTTAGTGAACACTAGGGGATCTGTCACTCGAGCTGGCCCTGCCCAATCCAAACCCTTACGTGCTGTAGAGGGGGATAAAGTCCCTGTCGTGCATATGAGGAATATGCTGGGGAAGACGGTCTGGGTTGCTCCTGCCTCTGGCAAGGGAAAACCTATCCGTGGGATTGCTTTTGCTCAGGGGCCTGGGTGCACTTGGTGGGTGATGAGAAAGGATGGGGAAGTCCGGTGTGTACCTCAGGGGGATTTAATTTTGGGTGAAAATAGCCAATGAACTCAACGGACGTTTTAGAGGGATGGCCCATGGACTAAGGGAATGATATCTCTGTGTGTGTATACATCAAAAGGCAGGAAAAAGTAGCGGTGACTAATTGGAATGTATGGAAAATGTGAGACCTGGGCATGATGTAGATGGTATAGAATAAGGGGTGGATATTGTCCTGGTTCCAGCTGGGACAGGGTTAACTTTCTTCCCAGTAGCCTGGGGGGTGTGCTGTGTTTTGGGTTTGGTGTGAAAGGAGCGTTGATGGCCCATTGATGCTTTGGCTGTTGCTGGGTGATGCTTGCACCGGGAGGGGGGAGCACAGCCGGGGTGGTGGACCCAGCTGGCCAATGGGGTATTCTATACCATGGGACATCAGGCTCAGTATAAAAACCAGGTGTGTGGGGGGGCTCGCCCCCCGTTCGTGACACGCGGTCGGCGGTCGGTGAGCGGTTCTGTTGTGCATTGCCTGCTTTGTGTATTCTGTTATTGTTGTTGTTCTCACTGTTATTGTTACTGTTCTACTTAGTTTTATTTCAATTATTAAACTGTTTTTATCTCAACCCGGGAGCTTTCCTACTTGTGCCCTCCCGATTCTCTCCCCCATCCCACCGGGGGGGGGGTGATCGAGCGGCTGCGTGGCGTTTGTTTTTGCTGGCTGGGGTTAAACCACGACATTGCCTTACAGTGTCCTTCACCAAGTTGTGGTGTTCTAGTTCTGAGGGATCCTGGGCCACCCATTCTGCCTAGCCCATGTTTATTCAGTATAGGGAACCATACTTCCATTCGGGAAGCACCATACTCAGAACTGGCAGAGAAATATTGGGAAGAACCTTCCTGCTTAATGTCTATCCAGTGCTATAATTTTAAAAAACCCAACAACTTCCACTTTTTGTTCCTTCCTCTGTTGACTGTGCACCAGCATCTTGCTTGCTTCCATTGCTTCTTCTCTCCCGTGACAGTGTTTAAGCCCTTTTGAACAGCAGCCCATGGAAAAGTATGGGTGGACAGATTGTCTACTAAAACAGATAAGTCATTTATTGTGCAATAAATAATTCAGCACAAAGCATAAAGTCTAGCTAGTCTTTTACTTTGAATGTCTTTAAATCTACACATCCTATATTTTATTTTTCAGTCAGCTGCAAAGATGATGCAGAACACAAGCAGTACAAGATCAAAGGCTGCGTATTATTTCACTGTGTGAGTTTATAATGGAGATACAAAGGAAAACAATTTCTCCTTTTCAGTCTATCACTTCATTTTATGTCAAGGATAGTAAATGAAGGCTCCTCCCTGTTGCTGAGTAAAAGATTTAACAGGAAACCCTTGAGCTGAGGACAACGCAGTACTGACACTGGGATTTCCCGTTCTGGGGAAGTGCTCTTGCTCTCTACCACCTTCCAGGATCTGCTGTCAGTCTCCAGGAGGAGCTTGGATCTTGAATCCAGTCTTGTGAATCCAGTCTTGTTAGTGCAGCTGAGCCAGATAAACTTGGACAGTCAGGGGAAACATGGATGTTATAGTTGTTTTCTTGAGGAGTTCCTATGACTCAGTTTTTATTGTCTGTATTATGCTGGTTAGGGTCTGAGTCAAGGAAACGTTTGACCTTGAGCTTTGTTCACTCCTATTCAGAAGGGCATTTTAGAGCTTGTGCACTTAAGCATTTTCCTGGAGCGCGGTGGTTTTCTGAGGTAATGTCTGTGGCCATCCCGCTGGAGTTAATGGAGAAAGATCCTGTTGACTCTTGAAGGCTTGGATTCAACTTTCTTTTTAGTAATGTTGACAATGCTGAAAAAAAAATCAGGGATCCTCTAACAGGCATCACCCATAGTATGTAGCCCTGGAAGAGGACAGGCTGAGTTAAGCCATCTCTCTTATTTTCACTTGGACTGTCCTGGAGCTGCAGAGATTGAGACCATTTGAATATTTCAGAGGACCAATAGTGAAGAATCAATGACCATTCAGACAGTTGTAGAGGAGGTAAAAGTTTCTTTCTCTCTGCTTTCTAGCTGAGAGCAAGTTAATATTACAGTGGACTGGGCGACTTTATGTGACTGTGGAGATGAAAAAGTTGAGACTGGAAGAGATGAGATCCCCAGTGCAAGTAATTTCTTCACCCCCTTCTGTTTCCCTCTACCTCGTACCTGTCAGAGCATAACAGAGCAAGCACTTTGCAGGGGAAAGAGAAAACACCCTGGGCCGGAGGAAGAGGACTACTGCCGTGGTAGGGAGCCCACGCAGGTAGCATTGTCCCAGCTCTGGATGGGCACACAGTGGGGAGAGAGAGAAGCTCAGCAAGGCCAGGCAACGCAGACCTGCAGTACGGTTGCTGCATCTAGAGCTGTAGTATTACCAGCAGAGCTTCCCACCGGCTCCTGGTGTCACTTCTGCAGTCCTAGGACCTACCTCAGGGGTGGCCAGCCACCAGGCTCTTTGCAGAAACACCATCCCTGCCACCTGGATGCTCCATTTTTCAGAAAGCGGCTTTATAGATGGTCCACAGCAGTCCTGCCCTACCTAGGAACAAGGCTTTTAATCACCCCGGACACCACTCTGGCCTTTCTACATCGGATGAAGCTGTGTAGCGAGTTCACCATCTCGCCTGCATGCGTATTGCTGCTCAAACCAAGAAACCCAGTTCGTAACACACAGCCAGGACCAGCCGTGGTAACAGTGGATGTACAGTGACCTACTTCTAACACAGCTTATATGTAGCCTTTCTTGCTGCTTTATGCTTGAATGGCAGAATTCGCAACAAAAGGTCAATTTATGGCAGCCTTTTATTGCAAGGTTCTTTTGCTATAGTCCAAAGTTACAATGACAAAATGCTTCACCGAGTACAATGAGGACTGCAAAAATCAGCCCCACTTTTTATCTAAGGCTTTAAACTTTATCTGTTTTAAACAGCTTTTGGTGCTAAGCTAATTTTTTTTGTTTGCTTGCTTATGAAGAGAGCTTTATTACTTGCATGGAGAGCAATAGAGGAACACGTCTGAATATGAATAGAAAGGCTTGGCAATGGGGGTTTTAAGTAAAACCATAAAAAATACTTCTAAACCTCAGTGAGCCACCCCCCTGCATGGAGGGAGAAGAGTCTAAACCACAGCAGCCCAGAAAAGTGAAAACTGCATAGCAAAAAGGAAATGGGAACCTGGCCCCTGCTGAGGGAAGGCACAAAGTAAATCTGATGTGACCCAACCACACAGGGTCATAAACAAGCTGAGACAAATGCAGGAGGAAGGACACTGTGACAATAGTTAGCCCAGAGGGCTGAGACACATGGCTGAGTTCTTACATGTCAGCTGTGCTGCAATAGCTGCCTGATTCATACACTTTGCCTACGGCAGCCATGAGGTAAAACACATTATGTTAAGCCTCAGTGGAAGAGGGTTAGATGAACGTGCTTTCCTTGCCACTTACAAAGGAATGAGAGCGCATACGTGAACAGATACCACAGCTCAACTAACGTGGGCATCCGCCGCCTGTCTGACCGTCCACCGGGCTCCCATTCTGAAATGACCCCAACCCCTTTCTAACGAGGTTTAGCCTGTCGTAAATAGGAGCTGCAGTGTGTGTTAGCGTAAACCTTTTTTGCCGCCAGCTCAGGGTAAACATATGATGAAGCAGAGAGTGCCTCCTAAGCTTTAGTAACGCCATTGCATGTCTGAACCTTTAGTGGGGCTGTGCCGTTGGCAAATGTTGTGCATGGGGAGATGCCCTCAGCCCATACAGAGCCTTGTTGAGCTGAAAGGGTGGCTTGTCATAAATCTGGGGTGATGGCTGCCTGTGTCAAGCTCTCCTAGCAGGATGCCAAGGTCCATGCCCCCAGTACTGGCAGAGCCTTGTTTTCCTCTCTACTCAGCTTTCTGCCAGATAGCAAAAGCAGCCTTGCCAAGGTTGCTCTACAGCTTCTACTCCTGCCAGTAATCTGGGTAATCTCTTATCTCGCCTTATTTCACTGTTTATAGTCATGACAGCCGAACCCCAGACAACGTGTAATTGGTGAGTTATGTTAGACGTCGTCGAGCCAATAATGATTCTGGAGCAAGGACATTGCTAGCTGCATACTAGAGCTCTAAGCACCAGGGGTGGAAATCAGCAATGCCAAGTGATTTGAGAAATCGCTGTGTCCCAGCTTCAGTTTACTCATTCACTGCACTGTCTGCTCTTTGGGACTGATGGAGGGTTTTGCCTGGAGGCAGTTGAGTGTTACTGGTTATGAGACACTCAGCCACAATTTCAAGTGAAAGGCTTGTTAGTCATCTTCCCTTCTATCTCATGTATCATCATGGCTAATAAATACCTCGCAGCTGTCTTCCAGGATGCTGGGAAGTTAGACTCTCTTCAGTTTGAGCCTTCTGTATCTCCGTGTGTTCCCAGTGCTTTGTCTGGGTTTGCGCTGGTTAGGACTCTGGCTGAAGTGAATCTCCAACAGCAGTTGGAAAAGACACAAAGAAATCATATCTGTCTTAGCTGGATTGACTCCTGAGTTTTGGCAGGACTAAGGAACTCTTCAGCCAGAATTGAAGCTGCTAATATAATCAGTTACTCCACACAGAGCATCATCTTTTGCATGCAAACATATTCGTACAGTCCCTTCCTGAGTCTTAATTACTGGGTGGGTCTAAAGATAAGAAAGGCGATTAAAAAAACTCCTCAGTCATGAACTGACATCATTGTTTGCATCAAGGAAGTAGGTCCATGTAACATCACGAAATCTTAACACAAGCCATCACTGTAGAATTGGCAATGCTGATTGATAGTGTTTTTTGTAATAAATAGGGGGACAAAGTTTCTTTTTCTGGTGTTAAGTTGGGCTGAACATCTCATGAATCCTTTCCTGGAAAGTGCTCAGTACATTTCTGAATCAGCCTGGTTGAAAGAACGATGAACTATGGAGACAAGTGCCTAGATGTATAAGTTTTCTCAGATATAGTCATAACCACATCCTGAGTTAGGGTGCCGTGTTTGCAATCATCTTATCAAACAGCACCTGCTGTTACCAGCCTATCGGTGACAACAAGGCACGAGTGTTGAAGTAGAGAGAGATAAGGAAAGGGAAAATTCTCTGAGCAGCCAGCTGGGAAGACAAGCGATGGGGCCCCCCAGCTGGGTGTCCTCTCCAGTGTAGCAGGGTGCCCCCATTATAATGTTCCATAATAACTACACAGTTTTCATCAGGAACTGTTTGGGGGGAATTTGTGTTTTACTCCTGCTCGTGATGCCGTTGGGAGCACACTTTGATCAGGGTGAGTGTTGCATGCTGGCCGGTTGTTAATCTTTGTGTATTGCTGGGTCCCCTCATTGAAAGCAACCACCAAAGGGAAGGGAAAGGGTAGGTATGAGTCTCACCCCGGTGGCAATTGCTTCCCTTGAGAGCCCACCTTAACAACAGTATCAGGGTTTGCAGCTTCAAGGCCATGAGAATAACGGCATGAAAACAACAGTGTGAGAACAACCGGGGAAAACAACGGACCACAGAGGAAAACAACTGCCCAGAAGGTCTGGAAAACACTCCTGTGGCAGCTTGGGAGAAAGGGCACAAAGCTGCAAGTGAAAGGCAGGCTACAGAATGGCAGCTAGAAGTCCCTTAGCATTACATGGGCTAAGGCACCTATGGCACTGCCACAATGAGGAGAGCTGGCATCCCAGAATGGGGCCCACAGCATTGAGGGTGCTGAGCAGGACATTGCTAAGGCAGTCTGAAATGTGAAGAAGAAGTCAATCTTGAAAATGCCACTTTTCTCTTGGACTTAGGTATTTACCTGAAAGACCAAATTAGGTGTCAGCTTGAACCTTGGGACATCCAGCTGTCTGGCTGCAGAATACTGATGACCCACAATTCACCTTATAGTCCTCCATACAGCCAGGCCAAGACCTGGCTGGGACAGGTCATGACTTCTGCGCATCCATGTCTCCTTCCCTTGGAAGCTGGAGAGTGGCAGAGAGCGGAAGGTCACTGCACACCTTGGGCACACAGTCAGGAAGTGGCGAGGGCAATCATCCAGACTGGGGATTTGCAGAGCACTCCTATACATAACCATAATCCTCCCCTTGGGTAGAGATTACCAGCTAGCTTTTTTTCCTTCCTGAACGTAACTGGAACAGATAATTCCTTCTTTTTGTATAAAAACCTGCTAGTTCAAGCACTTGTCCAGAAACGGTGAGACCTGACTTTCACACCCTCAACCTGAGAGATTTCAAAGCCACTGCTTCCCTTTCCACATGAGCATCTTCACAGGTTTGCTAGAGGTCAGTGAGAGAAGGAAATGTTCCCCACACTCCACATCCCTAATTGTAGCTGGACTACTGTGCAAAAAGGAGTGGAGGCTTTGCCTCTGCAAGAAAAGGCAGGCAAAAGAGATCCTGCCTCTGTGGCATATTGTTTGGGCTCTTCTGGGGTGGGGAATGAGGAATGACGGTTGGTCCTTGCACCAAGGACTTCTTTGGTCTTGCTTCATGGTATGAAATGCATAAATAGGAGGAGGAGCAGAGCTCTGGGCTTGCTCCTCCTTGGGAGGGAATGCCAGTGACTACTCACCAGTGAGAGACCTCTTCCTTGGACTTTCTTTGTGTAGGGTTCAGCTTCAACAGAAAAGATAGGGAAGAGTCCACCTTGTCATCAGCCTGTAGTTAGGGTGCTCCCGAGGTTGGCAGCTGTGGACTTTCTGTTCCAGTCTTCTCTCTTGAGTTATAAACTTTTCTAGATAAAGCTCAGATTTTTGTGATGTGTCTATACAGCAGCTAGAATAACACTGCCAAGCACCTTGCTATTATGTTGCTACTGTCATTAATTACTCAATTAAAGTTGGTCATGATATGTTAATGATAAACCTTAGCCTGATTTCTGAGGAGAACGGAAAATTGGGTTAGTTTTCCTAGCTCTGGTCTCATTAAAGCATCATGTCATTCTCATTATAATGTGATTTTCATGACTTAATCCATTATTTACTGCAGAGGAAATCTGAAATGCACAGAATATATTTACAATGTGAAAAGGCTACTTGGATACTAGTCTTTGAACTAATGTTTTTTTACAAGGAATTGCTTTACAGTCTGTCTCGTGGCTACTTTTAAAAATAATACTATTTAAAATAGACGTTTAAGGGATGAGTAACAAGTCTTGGCTTTGCAAATGCAGACATTAGATCACAGTGACCCTCTGCCTCCTGGGGACAACAACTTCCCTCTCACTTCCAAGCCATCAGATAATGTGCACTGAGTAAAGCGAGCTTAGGTCAGAGAGCTGTTCACATACAGTGCTAATTGGTGAACCCCTCATTTAGTGTTTTAAGGGATCTGACACCAGGTAATGTTTCAGTCTTACTCCCCACAAGACTTCGTGATCCAGCAGAGCTCACTCCTTTATTATTTTTGATTTTAAATACCATTGTTTTCTCCCCAAAAGTTTTAATATCTGCAAATCCAAAGCGTGTTTTTCTGTTTTGTTCAGAACATGGTACCTTGACAAGGACTGTGTTTCCCCATCTCCGACGATGGGTTCAGCGGTGACTCAGAGTGAGACACACCGAACAGTCAGCGCCGCTCCCCGCAGTGTCTGGCCATTCGCAGAACTCCCTCACCACCCATACGTTCTTTGTGGTTGGAGAGTTCTGATAAGATTGCCATCAAAAGTGGAAAATTTGGGAAAGCCCAAGTCTGTTTCAACATCAGCTGTTTGTTTAACAGGCCAAAGCACAGAGAAAGGGAAACCACGAAGATACGGGAACTGCAATGCAACTGTTGTCAAGGTAAACGCAAACAACATAAAGCTGTGAAACATGGTCTTTGTAAGCCAAGGCTACAATTAGAAATACCTCAGTTTTTCCTTCCAGTCTATCAGGACCTATATTCATGAGGACGCTGGAGGGGAAATGGCACAAGAGTTCCCTTCCTTGTGTGTACTCAGTGGATGGTCCACAAAGAGCTACCTCTCTTGCACTCAGGAGGAGCTAAGTCTATCATGCCCAAGAGAGGTGGAAGATGCAGGAAGAATGTCAGCCTCTCCATGGAGCCCATCCTCAGGGGACAGATGAGCAGGCTTGAAGGCTTTCAACAGTGTTAATGAACATGCCTCTTCACAGTTATTATACTCTCCTGCTACTTGGCATCTAGGGTTAAGTCCGTGGATGTCTGACCTGCTCACCACTGAACAGGAAGAGTTAAACAGTCTCATTTCTCCAAAGAAAAAAATAGTCCCTTGTCTTCAAGGTGTGACCTATTTTCAAGTGTCTCCACACTTGAATATCCACATGGAAGCCTTTTGGTCTGGTGTGTAGTGCCCCTGAAATTCACAGCTCTGATCAGTGTTATGAAGGACCATGGCTATTCAGTTTTGGAAGAAGCAGATGCCTGGAGTTGAAAAGTGCCGTTTGAAGCAGCCCTTTGAAATACAGTGGAAATGCAGTCAGCTGTTGTCCTTAAATAAAGGAAATAGGAGAGAGCAGACTAAATCATATCTGGTCTTTGCCTTCAAATCCAGCCATTCACGATGCCTTCTTTTTACCAAAGCCCAGCATGCCTTGAGATTTTGCCATCTGCTCTCTTTCCTCTGAGGAAAAGTCTGCTTCATTTTACCTCCCTTGCAAAAATTAATATCGTAACAACGAGAGCACTTTGCTGTACTGGTTTACAGCACGCTATGAGGCAAAATGACCCACAAGTCCACGTCCTTGACCAAATTTGCCAGTGTCTTGGCATCTATGTATTTGTAACCCCTAAAAGGTATCCACACCAAGTGATATGTGAGCTGGAGCAGCAGTGCTGGAAAGCCACCTCTCTGTGCTGAAGGGTTGTCTTTCCAGAGGGAGTCGGTACCATAGGCTTTTTAGTGTGGGAACATTAGTAACTGCACGTTGTTAAATCTCGAGTCATTGCCTGTACACGAGGTTCGTGTTGCTTTAGCTTTCTGGAGGAGGTGAGTGTTGTAAACCTCTGTACGCCTGCCAGCTCCATCATGGGCATTTCTATTCTACCCCCCGAGCTCTCTCTGCCATTGCAGCAGCAGATGCTCTTCGGGGACTCTGTTAACCTGTTCCCCTGCTGAAGAGAAGCCTCTGTGATCGCAGGCCCACATGTCTTACTAGTCCACAGCTCTCGCTATCTGCAGAGGCTGTTACTCCAGAGAAAGATTCCTCCTTCCTCCGAGCAGCCGTGGGAGATGGTACTTGTATTGGGTATCCTAAAGCAGCTACCTCTCTGGAGGAAGAGGGGATGACTTCTCTCCATCCATGGAAATCCCACACATGGAATAACACCAGGGGCAGTCCCAGGTTACGTGCTGAATGCCTGGATATCCCCATCTGGCCCACAGGTCTGCCAAAGGTTTTAAAGAGGCTGTATCCTGGCAGTATTCGAGATGGGATCCACAGCATGGTGTAGGCTGGCAAGTTATAATTGCACCCATTTGGCTGAGGATGCCATGAAATGAAGCATGGCATCTAAGAGAAAGAGGAAAGCAAATGCTGATGTGGAGACAACCCTTCACCACTTCCTTCCTCACCCAAAAAACAACAGCAAGATGATTTCTGGTAGTACTCATACCATAGGAGTACTCATAGCTAGGAGTTCTCCAACAGCAGAAAACAAACCACCTGCACCAAGGGGGCTGAAAATGTAAGTTGAAGCAGGGGTAGATGAGGAAAAGCAGGACGGCACAGTCATGGTTACAGCCCAGAATACAGAGGCGACTCTCAAGCTGCTGCCCAAGCAGGACACAGTGGTCAGCAAATTTCTCAGAAACAAGAGAACGGGGCTAAGTTTTCAAGAAGGATTTGAATCTCAGCCGAGTTGTTGAGGTAGACATCATGGGGACATCACTTCCTGCGTCAAGTGAACAAGAGAACTTCCTGAAATATTTGTACAGAAACATGCCAAATGTCCTGTACAGGACAAGATTAACCCCACTGCCAGCAGGATGAGGAAATCTAGCGGTAGAGAGGTGTTAAAATGCTCCACACCAGCCTTTGTGAAAGTGAACTGGTATCGGGTGCAGTAAAAGGCAATCAAATGTTACTTGGGTATCAATCAAATGGAACTTGGGTTTTTCGTAGGGCCAAACCTGCTACTGCTTTGATATTAAAAAGAGAGGGAAAAGAAAAAAAGAAGAAAAAGAAATAGTGTTTGATTTCCTGATTAAAACTGGGCTCCTTTTGTTTTAGATGAAAAATTTCTCTGTACAATGATGAATCACAAGCTGCAAGTCAAAGAAAAAAAGAAGAAATAATCACCAGGGAAGGGAAATACAAAAACAAAACCCCAGAAGTGCTGCATCTCTACAGGGCTGGGAGAATGAGTGTGTATCCTGTGATGCACTTGGCTGTGTGACAGCGCGTTTCCATCTCAGTAAAATTAGAGGTTGGAGCTTGGGGGATGTGAGTTCAGCTTCTGATTCTGCAAAGCTTCCTGTGAGGCATCGGACAAATTCTCAAATCTCTCTGGGTCTCACCTGTAAAACAGTAATAACAGCCTTTGTCTATTTAAATTACTGCTTCTTCCTAGGAGTTTCTACCAGGCCTAGAGTAACAGGGCCCTAATGTATCACTAGGCTCTCTAGCTGCCACTGTGCTATGAATAATAATGTTTATTAATCATAATAAACACGTCAGCGCTGTCAGAGAGTGTGCACGGAGAAGGTAGAGCAGTGTCTGACAATCACATCCTGCCACGTAAACCTTGAGGCGGAAAATGAGACTCATGCTGCAGATAATATAAAACCCAGGGGTGGCCAAACTCTTCCTGCAGGCGATATTGGAGGAAAAGAGAAAAGGTCAGTTTTGTTCTAAAAAATAATGCCGTAATATTCCGTGTGGTGTGTCCCTCTCTAATGTGCCAAGACAACTCCTGACATTTACAGACTGCAGCAGTGGGGGGTGTCCGAGTAGTGTGTGTCCAGTCCAAAATATATATAATAACAGTAGTAAACCCTAACTTTAACGTATATACTGAAATTACCTAAATTTACTCATTAAGTCTTCCCCCAGTTGCTCTCCTCTTCTTCTTTCTTCAACCAAGTCATCATTTTGGTTAAGAGGTGATGAAGGGCAGAATTTAGGTCATTCAAGCTGATGATTTCAGTTACTAGTCTCTCCACCTGTGTGCCAGCGAGGGATGGACCCGGTCCTATTTATGAATCACTGTGCTGAAAGAAAGGTGGGACGGCAGCCCACCTAGGGGAACCTCATACTTTGAATGCTCAAGAAGCTGATTTTATGGTAAGGCACAACTCAAAGTGGGTCAGGTTACCCCAGACTGGACCTCGTTTGCCAGTGGTGTATCAAATGGAGATCATTCCGAAACCAGCTGTGGTAGGATCCACTCTTGCCCATATAAAATAATTGCTGCTGCATGCAGTGAGGAGGTCAGTTCAGATTTTGGACTATTTATACTTATACGAGAGAGATAAATCCTTTGAAGCTACTGGAGTGACTTGAGACTTCAGCTGGTGTAAAGGCGGTCAGAACCTGCTTCTGAGTCTTTTGGTTGAATCTTATTGCTTGATCTATGCTGGAGATACTTGTTGCAGAGTTAGTCGTCCTTGTCTCCTGAAGAGACCTCACAGCCACGTTCTATTAATCAGAACTACCTGCTGGGAGGAATGGTCTGGTGAACTACAGGGATGGATTTGGGAATAAATAAGAAGGAAATTCTGTATATTGAGAAAAGAAAAATCTGTAAAAAATAAATGGTTTGCTGTGTAATCAGGAAACAGTTTCCCTCCTTGCCTGATTGCCTATAGGTAATTACAGGTGACTGATTGATTCTCCTCTGGATCATGCCTGATCCTTTGCTCTGGTGTAATCCATTCCTGGCCACTCCTGCCAGCCCCACCGGCGTGGGAGCCAGTCTGGAGCAGGGCCTTTGGCCATGGCCACACTGCAACTACCAACACCAACCTCTGTCTTTCTGTGACAACATCTCCTCAACTCTGCAGCCCAAGCCAGGAATCATTGGCCTGAACTGAGGAAAGTACATTAACGCCCTTTTTTTTTATTAAATTCATATCGAGTTTTTGTTATTTTAAATGCTGAAAGGAGTTGGGCTCTCAAAACCCATTGAATATCTGTGGGATCTGAAGACCCAGTTCTCTTCTGTTCTTTTGCAAATCTGAGCTTCAGAGGTGTCCCGGTATGGGAACTCAGTTGACATGTCACGTGTGAATGCCTTTATAATTTTCCCATTGTGGCACTGCCGATACCTTTGTGCGTTTCAATCACTCCCTGTTTGTTTCAAAACAAACGTTATTTGCAAAGCGTGTTTGCTCAAAGCAATTCTTCGAACTGTTCACATTGCGTGCATTACCCGTGCCAGGAAAATGTGTATATCTCCATGTAAAAACCATTTGTGCAACCTACCTTCATAAATCTTCCATACTCAGCCTGTGGCCCAACTCCTCCATTATGTCAGAGGACATGCACTGCTGTGTTCCCATTGCTGCTGACAGACAGCAACAGCCACGATGAAAAAAAAAAAGCACAATTATTTAACACGTGCCCTTGCAGCAAACAGTCCCTGGAATTTCCAGCTGCGGCCACGCCGTGCCAGGCTCTCGGTACACCTTGCTAATCTCCCAGCACGAGCATTTCTGTAAGGGGAGGAAATACGGTTTAGTTCAGGCAGGAGAACAGCAAGGCAGAAAAACAAAGCCTTGCCCTAAGCCAGCATTTCAAATCCATGGTGGAGACTGTAACAAATGCCAGGAGATTCCCAGTCCCTTATTTCAGCCACGAGGCAAATCCTATTTTTGCAGCGACTTCAGTAGCTCACTAAGACCAATTGACTGTAGCATCCAATTCATCTTTACAAGCTTTGTGGCACTATGCTTTGCCAAGGATCCCAGAGTGCGAAATAATTTTCATTTTAACCATTTTTTAGCTGTGGATATTAAAGACACAGGTGGATTGAAATAATCCCACATGGCGCATCTGACATTTTTCCAACTTTTTCATTGTTTTTGATGTGGGAGCTGGACCACTGTGTCCTCCGTGTCAGTACATCATCTAATATGTTGTTTAAAGAGTTGCTGTAATGTCAATACTAAAGGGTAAAAACGTGTCAGCTTATGTTTTATCTAGATGGAGAGCACAAATGCTTACCCTGCACTGCCTTCGGGAGAAGCGGCCGTGCCCAGGAACAAAGCTGCCAGCCAAACCACGTCTGATCCTGAGACCGTCACCCTTGACATACAGGTTCGCAGATGCTATCTCCCAAACACAAATGTCAAAATGGTGGCACTTGTTCAAAAAATCAGACCCTGCTTTTACTAAACACATGAAACACCCGTGAAGTCCTTTACAGTGGGCTTTAAAACAGAAAATCTAGGGTTGGGAGGAAAGAATTTAGAAAGAGATGAAGAGGGCTGAAAGGGGGAGAAACCGCCCCATCGGCTGTGCCAGCGGTTATGTGTTAATATGGTATCACCATGAGACGAGCTTTCTTCCTTTCTTTCAGCCTTATTTGGGGATTAGCATTGAAACAATGTCATCTGCTCTTGATCCTTTCCAACCTCGTTTAGCTGCCATTTGGCTCCTGCTCCCTACACGATAAGGGCCTCCGAGAACCACGCAGGCAGAGTGGGAGCATTAACACCGGCGCCTCGTTACAGACCACGTTACCAGGGACGATTAATGCCCGACAGCACATATAAGCAGCCTTTCAGCAACATGGGACCTCTTCCTTTCAGTTCTTCACTGCAACACAGAACAAGAAAACACCAGACATCCCTGACATCCTTCTAAATATCATGGATGGAGAGTCTGTTCCTAAAGCCCTTCCAGATCCCAGCTTCCCACCCAAATGAATAACGAGCATGAAGCACTAGATTAGCTCCTCTCCTCTTGGAAGCATCACCCCACTTGGCCAGCGGAATGGAAGGACCTAATAAGATCTATTTTGGATAATCTGTATGACAATATGGAGCATTTACTGTTATTTTTTTTTAATTTGTTGCTGGACGAGATTGCTTCTGGGATGCTTCTGTAGCTTTTGGCTCTGGCTAAATAGCGGGAGAACTCCCAATAGCAGGAGTCAAAGGATCTTCCATATGACCATGCTCCTGCGTACTCGTGAATGGAAAATTATATGTCTTCATAAATTGCAGGAATATAAAGACCGTATGTGGTGTGCAGAGCTCCCACATATCCACGTGAGAGTGAGTCAATGCTAGCCAGGAAATCTGAAAGCAGAATTATCTGTATTATGTGTTTTACTTTGCTCTAATACTGACCAGGAGTGGAGAGGGGAAGAGAAAAGACACAAATAAAAGAGAATGTCAAGAATAATGAAAAAAAATGTGTGTTCCAGGCTCAGAGAAATTATTTTGACACCAGCTTTCACATTTTTTTATTGTCACCCCTTTGGGCAAAGTCATTCAAAAGGACAAATAGAAAATCATACCGCAGACTAAGATACAGAACCTGCATCTCTTAGCAGACTGGATGTGACAGATAAAATAAGACCCCAGGATCCAGCCATGGTAGAAAATAAAAGGGTGGTTTTAAAATATTGCTCTTTTAGTAAGTGGGGAGATTGGCGAACCCTGTGTTATTAAGAGGGTGATTGCCTTACCCTAATTTTTCCCCAGTGTGAGTACAGGCAGATTGAACAACCACATCCTGAATGTGATAAGCACCTGCCAGGCTCCGCTCCAGGGCCCACCAAGCTGTCCCTTATGAGACCTGCTTTGCCCTTGTGTCTGTCCCCCGCGGATGCTGGAGAGCCGCCCCGGTCTGTGCAGAGGGGGCTCTTGTGTCCGGAGCTACATGTGCTACATCTCATCTTCACTGGAGCAGCTACCAAGCTGGAGTTAGCAACGACTGGGTGGCCTTCCCTTTCAGCAGCTCCTCTCCGCAGACAGCACGGTGCCCATCTGGCCGTCCTTGCTCTTCCCGTGCCGCTGGCGCGCTGCCCTCCCAGCCCTCGCCCTCCTGCCCCCGGCCTGGTGCCAGGGGCCTCCTTTTCCCTACCAGCCCCTCCTTAACAAGGTCCTATTTGGGCTTGCCATGGGCAACAAATTCCCATTTTCTTCTACTCTTCCGTGTTTTATTCACCCTTTCTGTTTTCCAGGATTAATTTTTTTTCAGACTTCTCAGGTATATCACTGTCATGGAAGTTGTTTTACTCACCTTTGAGTTGTAATACATGAACACACATACAATTAAGGCCTTTGGACCATCGAATTAGCATTCCTCTGCCCTATGGGGCTCCTTCTTTTCCCTTGAGACTTGTTTTCTGACTACTTTTGAAGCTATGACCCTGGCCTATATGAACTAAGGTTGGTCCTGTGTGTCATTACAGAGGGAAGAAAATTTTAAGGACATAAAGGCCCCATCACCTATTAAATTTGAGAAAAATGTGCTCCAGGGGCTGCTGTGCTAGCTTGTGACTTGGAAGAGCTGTTTCCACATCCTGCTCAGACCTTCCTCGTGCCCTTTAGTGAGCTGTTTGGGACCTGATCCTCCAGGCTCTTCAAGCCTTGGAAGGCCTGGGGCATAGGACACGTCTACCTTGCAGAAACACCAGCTGGCTGAGCAGCCTGGGATTCGGCAGGGGTTGGTTTATCTTACTGCGAATAAGTAAGGTAAGTGCTGAATTATGATTTATGATTACTTTAAACCAGAGATTTCTGTTATACCTCTACAGGACTGCTGCCACTTTTTAATTGTAGTAAAGACACGCACATAGCGTCGCTGCAGATCTGCCAAGGGGACACACGTGCTCTGGAAACTGGGAGACAATGAGGGGATTCACAGAAATTAGCACCAACCGAGCACGTAAAAAAACCCTTCATGTTTGGAAATAAGAGATTGCTAAACCACAAAGCAAGTCAGCATTCGTTTGGCATGAACAGTACTGGAGACCAGGCTCAGACGCTGGAACATCAACACTCTGAAGCTGTTGGAGTGGTCTTGGGCACGATTAAGGTTCAGGAGTTAGCCTGGACCGGGGAATACTAATTCCTGTATATTCCTAAACGAGTTTGCAAACTCGTTTTGGAAGCTAAGAGAAGCTAAAAGTAGAGACAGGGCCAGACTATGCCAGCTGGCCTCAGGAGCAAAGGGCGGGCACTGGCACCAGTTCACCAGTACAGGTGTAGCCAGAGGAGTCGCAACAAGCCCGAGAGTCATCAGTGACTTGGCACCCGCAACTGCTATTCATCAGCAACTTGGCCCCATTCTGGGCCATAATTTTTTTATGCCCTAAAGAGCAGCTGGCACCTCCACAGAGCCAACTGGTCTCTGCTCCAAAGAGTCTCTGTTCAGGTGTAAAGGCAGTGTAGCTGGGCCAAAGATGGAGGATGAGACACAGGAAGATACCACAAACCTCTGAACACTCAGTCTAAGTTTAGGCACATTTCAGGTGAAGAAAAAGTGGTGAGGCACTTTGTCAACACATGTAAACACAGCCCAGAGAACACAACGACAAAGAATCTATTAATTAAAAGAATCTCAGTGAGTCTTTCTGCCAAGTTCATCATGGTTTCAAAGTGACTGTGCCCTGCACAAATAGACTGAAGGAGTAGAAGGTTAAGAGGGTTTTTAATCCAGCTCATTACGTGAGCCGTGAGAAGACCGACCAAGTCAAGCTCTGCACAGGAGTAGAAGAAAACCTTTGTGGAACCCGACAAGGTTTAGACATGCACTTGATGTCTACAGAGACATTTCTGGTCTCACCCCCAAGTCATACCTCATGGTGCCCTAAAGAACTCCGATTCTAGCTCCTCTCCTCCTCCTTTATCCCACTTGCTATCTAAAATCGCTATTTTATCACTATGTTATACTCCCTCACCCAGAAGGTACCTGAGACAACAAGATGCACTTGAATTCTCAGAGCTAAGGCCTAATATTTTGACTTGGATTAAAACATGCTTCATCATAAATAAAGCTAATTTTTGCCTTATTTTCTAGGGGAAATCTCACTGTGTCTTTTAGACTTTATCCTGGTCCAAGGGGAGCGCATCTATGTAATACGGAGGTCCTGCACTCACAGCGCTGCCCAAGCATGGCCAGCACTCTTCAGAATGAGGGCTCTGATCTGCAGGTTGATGATTGCTCAGGAAAAAAAAAATGGACTTTGAGACCTTTGGCAAGGGCCACAATAAAGATTCAATAAAAAGGATGATTCATGGCAAGAAGAAACTTTTCAAATCAACCCTTCCACCAAAAGACACTTTCTGGGAGAACGTGGGCTTGCAGTTTAAAGAAAATATGTTGTGAAAAATGGTTACAAAAGGACATGTTGGCCTTGCTGTGCTTTCACCAACTGTCGAGCTGTATCAGGTGCAGGTGGATGGCTTTGCTTGGTTAAGTCAACGTGATTGTCCTTATAACACTGGCCTGACTGTATGGAAAGAAACTGCAAACAGGCGTACATTGCAGGCGAGCTTTCGTGACCAGCAGCAAAGTGGCTCTTAGAGCTGAAGGGTGACAGGGAAATGGAAAAAATCTGAATTCAGCCATGGTAAGCTCATGTGGCTGCGTTCTCAATTTGATTCCTATTTGGGGGTTGTCATTTTTAACTGAGTCCCGATTTCTCTGGGTGGAGACACGATCCAGAAGAAAAATTCTGGTTTTGAAGTGCGTTTCCATGAGTAATGCATGAACTTTCCAACTTAGCACTGGTTGTCGAGCACTAACTACAAGTTTGCAATCTTTCAACAGAACCAAAGGTAAACAACAAAACATAATTTGCACAAAAAATGTATTTAGGTTGTCACTGTAGAGCAGGGCAAGGATGGAGCTCCTGAGCCCCACACTCTGATGCTCACATTACATTAATAGTGAAGGGAAATGAAGAAATAGGGGAAAAAAACTCCTCTCTGCATCAGTGTGTAACTGTGCTATATTTTATAGATGAATGATAATGCTTAATGGGTTCAGAATAAAGAGAGGAGCTTGGGGTCTCCATTGAATGTCACCTTTGAGCACTGTAGTGCTATATTTTTGATATAATTCGAATCTGTGAAGGTCTAATTCACTCATGCTTCAGCCTCTGAAGTGAGGAGGCGCGTGAGTGGGGTCACAGACAGAGTAAGAGCAAGTCTTGTGAGGCAAGAGTGAATTTAAAAGAAAAATAACATTAGTAGATCTGAACATGGTGTCAGTCTAAGACCCTCAAGGACGGCTCCTCCCTCTGCTGCACTCAGGCTGAGAGTGGCTTAGTGAATTCATAGCTGTAAACTGCTTTGAGATTTCTATGGGAGAGGAAAGCAGGTGTCAAACATTATTATTTACATCAAGTAATTGTGTAAAGAAAACCCCAGAATCAGATCTTTGTTCTACATTCGCAAATGTATTCCCTTAATGATCTCTTTTCAAGCCTTTTGAGCTATAAATAGGTTTGTAAGTTTAAGAGCTGGAAATAAGCCACCAGCACTGTGACTGACTATTGTGAGAAGGTTTTATTAATTTGGGGTTGGGGGAAGGGGCTAGGTTAAATCAGAGTGGGGCAGACAGGGCTGAAACCAGCCTGTGCCTGTTTGGGAGGAGACCATGGGCTGGGATCCACCAAGGAGAGGAGGCAAGGGATGAAGGGAAAAGCGAAGAAAAGCAACACAAAATCCGTGGGACCAATACGATACGTGCCAAATGTTAAGATTTTTGAAAATAAGCAGAGATAACTATAAAAGGTCTGTGCCTAGATAGATAAAAATAGTTATAGGTTATGTACACAGAGGAAAAGCACAAGCAAATAGACTTATACTGTAGGAATTTCTTTGTGCAAGTGGTAAGGGCCTGTGTTTCTTAAAGCAGAAAATGTTACACCATCAGTTGCTGCCTTTGCAACAAAGGGCCAGCGTGGCCAAGCAGCAGCGGCACATGAGAAGTGAGTAGCTGTGATGGAAATCAGCAAGTCCGTAGTAAAACCCATGACACCAGCTGGAAATGAGGCAGGACACAGCTCTGGTTGCGGCACTGCTGAATTAGGATCTCTTCCGTTCCCAGCAATCTGGAAATGCTCTGCTTACCTTGTCAGCTATACAGACTCCAGGTACTAAACTGAGGACATCATCTGCTTGGAGCAAGACAGCACCTGGAAGGAACGCAGCAGAGTGCTAAAGCATACAGTATCCCACCAGTGCTTCTTCCAGGAGTGGAGGCCAGTCTTTATGCTTTAGACCCTTTTAGCCCTATTTGACAAAACCTTTGTAGCTTCTTGAGGCCACAGCTTTGGCACTACCCATTGGGAACTCAGTACAGACTAAACAGCCTTTCTCTATTTACAGAGAAATGTTTATTTTCACATTATAACTCGCAGAAAAAAGAACTGAGCAACTGTATCACGAAGGACGTTTCTTACAAAACTGTGCTAGCAAAAATAATTCTAAATATCTGTAGTATCTCGGACAAGCACATTTCTCTGGCCAGAAATTGTCCAAAAGGGACTTTAAAGCCATTCTCCTCCAGGACTGCTCACAAGAGTAGAAGATTGAGGTCTACAAAATGGCCCAGACTCTGCGCCCAGTCTGACTCCTGCTGAAGACACCAAAGTAGCTCTAGTGACTTCTGCAGGACACACTCTGTGCTTGCCCTTGGTTTATCATCCACCTCCGCCGTCTTTCAATATTTCTAATGAAATTTGCTCTTAACAACAGCTGCTCGATAGGGTTCCCTGTGCATTGCACCAGGATTCTGTCTCTTGGTGGGACGACCAAGTTTTTTGTTTGTGCTAAGTGAGATACAAGGGCCCAGGGAGGCAGGCAGAGGTGGTGGGAATTAGATGGCAGCGGAGCCGCTGACTTCTACGTGCTCAAGTGACATTTTTATCAAATGTCGTTTTTACAGACAGAACAAGGCAAGTGAAAGAGGCTTTTTCCAGCTTATTTTTTCTCTTCCCTTTCTGGCAACGATCAGTTAATAAGACACTGCCCAGGCTCTTATTTTAATCTCATAGGTAGGTCAGAGTTGCTTTTTTAGTCTTTAAATACAGAGAACAGAGAAGTTACTGCTCTTACAGCCTCACACAGTGAGTCCGCGGCAGAAGTGGGAACGTCTCTGAGCATCTCGCTCCCGCGCAGCCAGTCTGTTCCCAGTCCCACTGCCGTCTTGTCCCAAAGGACACAGCCAAGCCAGCCTGGGTCAGGGTTTGGGGGTGACAAAGCAGTGCAGAGGGAAACCGCACATCATCACATCATGTCAGTGTATAAAAGTATAGAATGTGTAAAAGACTACAGTCCCATCTTCTGCCCGGGGCTTCCCAAAGCGCTGGTCCCCGCTACTAGTAGCGGAGGACTGCAGGAAGACTTAGAGCGGAGCCAGGCAAGCAGGGAGATCGGGAAGAGGCAGGCAAGGGATCCTTTGCTGCCGGCTGGGAAAGGATCGCAAGGGGAGATCCACTCCCGGTGCCTGGCTGCTGAGAGGATGGTGCTACGTGGGCGTACGTGAGAGACTGACAGTGGAGGCAGATGTTGCACGAGGAGGACCGGCTGCCATTTCGTGAGCCAAGAATGAACGTGTTTGCAGGCATACGCGGATTACTCCCTGCTCAGAGTCACCGTGGGAGGCAGGTTTGTAACTGAAAACCGCTTCTCACTGCTGAGTCACCCCTCGCTGCTGATGCACTCCCCGATCCCAGGCCCCTTCGAGGCTGGTGAAGTAATGGCTCCAGAAGTGCTTTTGAAAGGTAGAGTGCGCGTGAAGAAATCAGGCTGAATTCTCCCAGCAATGGAAAAGGAAAGTGGGGATGAGGAAAAAGGTAAAGTCATTGGACTTCACAAATTTGGGTGGCTCATTCTTTGGATCTAACTTTTGAATTTCCAGTGTCTGGTCTCGTTTGCTGAGAAGTTAAAGACCATCAGCTTGGGATCCTGAGATATTCGAGTACCTCAGAAAATCAGGCCAATCATGTCAAAATCACTGTGCATTTAAGAAAATGTGGTCTCTGCACATTACATTAGAAACCTGTTGTCAATAGCCCCAGAGTTACACTTTCCAAACAGAAAATGCTTGTGCTTTTTCAATCATCAGAATGATATCATAGATTCAGAGCTTGGGTGCTGTTGGAAAGAGCATAGAGAGTGAAACGCAGTGTAGATCCTACTGGGTAACACATTCCTTAATGGCATTTTTAAAGCATTCCACATTGGCAATAAAATATAGAAAGAGGGAGAACAGAGGACAGCCTTCACTGAAAATGGAAGAGGAAACAAAAATAATCCCAAGAGCTTTTCACTGGTGTGGGCTGTGGCATCGCTTTATCTGCTGCTCAGAGCAGACATTGTTTCCAAAATATACACAGCACAAATCTAGCAGAGCAAAACTTGAATAGCTAGTCGTGGTCCCCTGGATTTAAATAGGTTGCCAACTCCCTATGGAAAGGGACACCAAAAATAACTAAATCTGGATCACTGGAATATTCCAGTTGTCCCTCAAATAAACAACCTCTGCAGAAACATTCGATTTCCAGCAGTTTCCCACTGAAACTACAAAGATCTGGTCATGTTGCCCAGTGATATGTGAAATTGTTGATCCCATTCTCAGGATGATTAAGAGGTATTTATTTGTCGTTACCTCTTGAGAGAAGGATGTGATTTATCACAAAAGAATGGAGAATTTCACGGGACGGTACAAGGCTCCGTACAGTTGTGATGGAAAGGACAGCATCAAGCAGGCAACGTTTTGCATGATCCTGGAAACGTTTTAGGACAGTATTACAGCAAGGTGAAATTCAGGCTCCATTGAAGTTGATTCCAAAACTCCTGTTGACTTCACCTGAGCCAAGTTTTCCTCCAAAGAATCCCTGCATATATTTTAGCTCCCTGGAGCTTTGCTTTAATAGCAATATTTTCCCCACGGGACTAGAAATAGAGAGGAAAAGAAAGGGAAGTGAAGGTGCGTGGGAGAGAGAGGAATCAAAGCCTCCCTCCCCCATCCCTTTCATGGGGCGAAGCTCTTGATTATACCCTCAGGCATCCACATCTCCCTGTTCTTCTCTTCCTTTCGCTCTTACAGGTCTCATCCCTTCAGTGCGAAGGAGCCCACAGGCAGCCCACTGCCTCAGCCTGGTAAAGCTCCACCACTGGCACTTCTTACTCAGCGGGATCAGCCACGTGCCTCAACAGCATCCGGCTTTCTTATTCACGTTTAGACTTAGTCTTACATTGTTGGCAAGACTGACTGCACCCACAAGTGAAGCGAAGACGATGACTTCTTTTTCCAAGTGAGTCCTGCTGAAGGTCCCACTTACAAGTAGGCTTACGTGTGGCTTTAGCTGAGGCATCCTTCTAAGATCCATCAACAAGTCCTTCTTCATGTCGTAGGCAGTGAGTACTGAAGAGGGAGAGGAAGAAACTCAACAGGTAGGTGCATATATGACAATCTGTTTCTCATGAATGTCTTGCCTTTAATCACAATTAATCAGAGCCTGACTTAGTCCCCAAACAGGAAACTTCTTTCTCTTTTCCAAAATGTTTTTAATTACAAACTGTCATTAGATAGTCTTGCAACCTATAGAATTGGCTGAGTTCAATGGCAATTTACAGCCAGGCTGTCCACAGCCAAACTATATGTGAATTAAAAGCAATTTTATTATTTTGGTGAGAGATATTTGCTATTTCAGTTACACGAGTGGTAGCGCTTTGGGAGGATGTGGCACCTGGAGTTTCAGAAGATGTTTTGCCAAGAAATCACTGCTTGCAGAAAAGCTGCTTGCAGCAGCACACCTTTCAGTCCTCGCCTCCTCCTTTTTTTTTTTCTTTTTTTTTTTCAGGAAATCATCATTCCCACCGCTTGGGGAAGGAGGGAGAGCTGCATTCGTAAGACCTGCAAGGAGAGCCACTGCTCCCAGCGAGCTACTGCAAACACATTGCAGCAGGTGAGGAGCAGCACTGTCTGTCACTGAGACCAGATCCCACCAGCCAGCTGATGGTGGTTTCCTGCGTCTGGGACAGGCTGGAGCAATTGGTTTGTAATCCGATTGAATTTTGGCGAGAACACAGCCCGGGAGACTCACCGCTGAACCATTTCACTTTGACAGCTGGCAACAATTTGTGGACTGCAGGAACGCCTGCTGAGCTTTCCGCACAGAGGTGGATACAGGCTTTCACAGAGCTTGCCAAAGTGAGAGACACCTGCTCCTGCCTCCCAGCTCCCACCTGGAGGTAAAAGCCTCAGCGTCTCTGGAGACAGAAATTTTCCTATCACTTGTGAAATGCAGAAGCCCCCAGCATATAAACCATCCCTCTTTCTTCTTTCCTTCTCTATTTCAACCATTGCAAAAAATAATTTGATAAAAGTCTGCTGTAGTTTCCAGGACTAAGTTTAACTGAGAGGGTCTTGCTCCAGATCAATGCACGGAAAAGACATTAAATCAATTAAATTAATGCAGTGCCATATCTACAAAATCCTCATTATCAGATTTCACATAAAATATTCTATTATCGCAATAGCCAATTCCCCCTCCCAGCAACACAAGTGGGAGGCTTGCCGCTAGCATCAGTAGAAAGGGCACTGAATCCTGAAGAAATGAAATAGCAACCTGGCAGAACAAGGCTCAGCCATTACATAGACTGCAATGGTATAAATAACCACCCACATCTTGAAAAATTAATGCTCCAAAAGCTCTGTTTTATTGGGATATCAGAGAGACAAGCTGACATAGTGTTTCAAAGAGCTTATGCTGCAGCAGCCATGCATGTAATGTGCCCTCTGTGCATGGTCCACGTGGGAGCAGGAGGACCGGCTTTCATACAACAGCGTGGCACAGATGCATTGCAAACCACCACTCCTCCTTGGCACACTCAGCTTCTTGCCTGCAAAGGAGGGATGGGATGGAGAGGGAAAGCAAGCCCAATGAGTGATCACAGTGGGAGAGAAGTAACAAAATCTGGAAGCATATTTCCTATTTGTTCTTTGGTACCACTATCTCAGATTGCATTGGCAATCAATGCATGATTAATGCAAGGGAATAATACTATGCTCCTTGCAAAATTACTTCATCTAGCTGCATTTAAGTAAATTCATAAATAGAAATGGAGGAATGGAATATATTTATTGCAGTAGCCCCAATAAATATTTTAAATGCACTGCTTGCCATCTTTGCATTTACTTTATTACTTGGAAAGCTCAGTACCTTGAAGAGCAAAGTTGCTGAATTCAACTGAAAGTTAAACTCTTGGCAGGTGACTGACAAACCAGCTCACTGGCTTCTCATATTACCTTATTTTTAATCCACTGGGGCCACTGCAGTGCTCTGCAGTGTATTTTGTATTTTTTATACAGAAATAAAACATCTACATTTTTCAGTGAGCTACTCTAATTCAACAATTTGAATACAAAAGCTTCTAATAACAGGCTCTCCCTCCAAAAAAAATCCCAAATATAGTCTATACTGCCAAATCATACGTGCCTGCTCAAAACATCCCACAGCCTCCACCTCTGTATCTCTGATCACATCATGCTGTCCGCCTTTGCAGCCTGGGGAAGATGGGCTTTGCAACGTGCACTGAGAGTGGGGAAAGCAAGTCAGTTCTCCGCTGCAGGAGCCCTTTGTGGGAAAGATGGAAACCAAAGATCCAACTGGTTTGTCCTGGGGCAAGTTCCAGCAGAGTTCGATTCTGCTCAGCTGAAATGCAGCCGTGTGGCATGGCGGGGGAAAGCCTTCCCCCAGAGTAGCGGGGCACCAAACTTTTAGGACGTTGTGTTCTCTGTCACCTGACAATCTTAGCCGAAGTCGGCCAGGCACTGGCTTTCAAGGCTGCCAGTCATCTTCTGATGAAGTCCAGCCCCTGTTCCTAACAACAGAAATGCTCTGAAGCCTTCAGGGAGTGAGAAACCGTCTTATACGCACTTGTTCCTTGGGAGCTCTTCTCAAAACCCAGTCCTGCTGCCACCCAGCTTCCCCATCACTCCCTCTTCCCACCCAGCTCCATCACTCAGACTTCACTGAGGAGTTGAGAATTTGGCCCTGGCAAGACCGTGGATGTAAAAGGAAGATCCCTTTTAATCAGAGGTTAGTGAGGGAGGAAGAAGAATTGGCATGAGGTGAAAATGGAGCTGACATCTCCCCAAACCAGCCCTTGTGACAGTCACTCCATCAGCAAGAGCACTTCTAAAAACACTGTTATTTTTATTACCTCAACAAGAAAAGCATCTGCCAAAGAGCGCAGGGCAGGGCTGTCAGGCCTCACTGCCTTTTTGCTTCCCCCTTCTTTAGGAAAAGATGTCTCCTGAATTCAAGGAATCCCTCACTTCTCTCAAGTTGCTGGTCTTTACAGGATTTTTTTTTAATTCTAAGAAATTATCAGGCTACAATGTTGTATTTTTATATATCTTGGAATAAAGTCGCATTGTTTCCCCTTGCTTCTGCGTTTTTCCCCTTGCCCTGCAAATCCTGCCAAGTGAATTACGATGTTTATTGCTCTGCCTTGCAGTATTTTCTTCCCACTTATCTGAACAATCTGCAAGAAAACCTGTCGGTAATGGCCTCTCCTCCTGTCATACATGGCTGAACGACTGGGGGGACTGTTCGCTCAGTCCCACCGAACGCCAAGCCAAAACCACATCCTCCATCCCGCCGGACAGACACCAGCATAGCTCTGGTGCAGCGCACAGGGGTGGACGCTCCCTCTGAGGCTGCAGTAGCCCCGTAACGAAGATAGGAAGCCAAGGGATGGAGTTCAAGCGTTTTAGTCCGAATGATTCACTTCAGGCCGCACGAAAGCGGCGTGGAGGAGCAGAGAACTGAGCCTGTGGCTCCGCGTGGTTCAGAGCAGAAAGGAGGGCAGGCATTTTATTCAGAACAATCTGTAGTGCACCAGGTTCAACCAAGGGGTCTCTAGGTCCAGGCAGCTTTTCTCTTTGAACTACCAAGGAAGGCAAGGCAGTGCAGTATCGTGCTTCATCGTGCTGCATGGTGGTGTGTCTTCTCAAGGCCTAACGCTGTCACACGAAGCAAAAAAAGTAGGAGGAAGTTTGCCTTCTAAGATGCTCTGCTGGTGTTGCCCCTGTAGCCCTCTACATCAGGACTGCAAGGATGGACATTCCCCTTTACTGGTAATCGCAGTTGTACCTTTACGGTTGTTAATTTTTTTAGAGGAAAAATTAAATTTCCCAATCTAGTTTGACACTAGTGAAATTTTAGAGGCAATTAAGTTGGGTTGTTTTTTTTTTTTTCATTTCCTGTCTAGTACAAAACAGAGGCTACAAAGACACTTTCGTATTATCAGCTGCAGTTCTCAAGCTGGACCGAGTGCCCCATTAATAATACCCCACCGGAGTGCAATACGGACATCTCAGATGGCTGCTGTCAGAGGTCAGGCTTACCCTCGCTCTCTGCCCCCCTTTTTATCTAATAAATTGCCCTCCCCAATCTCTGTTGACGTACTATGGAGCACAGATGCAAGGAAAGGAGGGAATGGAGATGGCACGTTGCTCTTCTCTTGAGGACAGCGTATGTTTGAAACGTGGCAGGATTTCTGAGATAAAGCAACATAATGAGATGGCAGGGAAGGGGAGCGGTAGAGGAAGATTAAGGCTACAGAATTCCCTGGGAAACTCTGTTTTCCAGATAAATCATTGGAGGAAAATGCTATTCTGATTAACATTAACTTGTCCCTCTTTTTTTTTTTATCTCTAAGGCAGGATATAGGGCAGAGCAGAGACCAGGGAAATGGCAGCCTCGTCACCGAGCCAGCGCTGCAGCAGAGCCGATGGAGTATCTAGGTCAGCGTGCAGCAATTCTTCGCAGATGACTGAGATCTACAGAGCCGAAGGCCAGCCTTGACGGGAGAGCCAGGCGCTCCTTTTGCAACTGAAGGGCATAAAATCTGCTCCCCCTTTCAAGCGGCGTCGCGGGAGCGGACCCCGCGCCGCAGCCTCCATCGACTGGAACTAACGCCCGTCGGCCCTGCCCACCCATCCCTGCTCAGTGGAGCACAGGCTGGGAAATCAGCGTTGCCATGGGATTCGAATACAAAAGGCCAAAAGATGTGGATGTCAACTAAGTACCCAGATATCCAGGGAGGAAATTTTCAGCCCTAAAACCAAAACTGATGTGGAAGCTTTCCTCTAAAAAACGACGCTTTGCTTTCTCACACGGGAGCAACGTCAAATGTTAACCAGAAATCATTTTTGTATTTTAAATTTCTTCTCTTAGCTTTGAATTTTGTTGCAGTTTACGCAGGTTTTAGGAAAAGCTCGTGCATCAAACACTTGTCCACTTTTTCCAAATATCCCAGTAGGTCTAATGAAAGATATTACCTCTGCCAACAGCCTTAGTGTCCTCAGAAGAAACACAGCTTTGGAGACCAGCACATTGCCCACTGGGCATGCACAGATCATATATCACGGGATCTTTCTCCCTCCTGCTGCTATGCTTCAACCCACTGGGACAAGAGCGTGAAAGGATCAGTGCTTTCCCTGTATATCATCCCTGAGCATCAATAAGACTGGCAGCTGTCTCTCAAGATTTGTGCTAAACCCTGTGTCTTCTTTAGAGGTTGATTCACGCAGCCATGGCCTTCAAAGTCAAAAGACACCGTTAGATCATCCTGTCAGGTAGCACAGGCCATCAGGATTTGTGCTAATTTGTGTTTCGTTAAAACATGTCCTTCAAAGAAAAACAGTTCACTCTTTATCTGACAGCCACAGAAGAGGGAATATCTATTACTTCCCTGTACTGACAGAAGTTTAGAAAGTCATTCATGAGGTTTATTCTCGGTTGTTGAAAGCACCAGGTGAATTTTCCTGATGATCTTGATTCCTTGCAGAAGAACACATCAAATTTCGTGCTCAGAACTTAAAGTGTTAAACTGTGATGCCAATCAGCTAACTAACCTGCCTTGCCACTGGAGATTTAAAGACATACTATAGATGAAGTGCCCTGTAATTCAGGATTCTGAGTAGGAATATTGAGAAAAGGACAGTGCCAGAAGAAATGTTCATGTTTCTAGAATAAAGGCAGCTGCTTCTGCACATGCTGAGAAAGGAGGGCGGCTATTTATACAAGTATTTTGGGGCAGGAACTATCCGTTATTTGTGTTTTGGATGATAGCTACCACATTATAGGTGTTAATCTAATAATATTCACCCTGTCTAATATCGGTATGCTTTGTCTGAACTAGTCAGCCTGATGCAGATCACTCCTTTGTGTCTGCCGTAGCAGAACTTCCTAGAACAGCATTTTTTATTATGAACATTTCTGCTTAAATCCTCCATGTTCTGATGCTGGATAACTTCCTCTTCAAACTGGCATTATAGGGCAAAGAACAAAAAGATCCGGAGTAGAAAACACTTAATTTAGCGAACACACAGTATTGCACTCTTTTTATGTGGGCACATATAGAGGTACAGCATTTGATAAGACATAAGGACCTCACACCAATCTCAGATCTGTCCATTCACCTTTACTTGGCCCATAGAAATGACCCCATAAGTTAAGTGCCAGGATGGTTGTGCATACTCTGAGTGATGCAAACAGAGGCATGTTTTGAACAGCACATAATGCACATTTAATTGTATTTATTTAGTGGCATGGTTAGAAACAGATGTGGCTTTTGCATTTTTTCTGCTTGTAGACATGTTACATTGAAAAACTGTTTTTCCATCACTAGCTCCTGTATAGGAATATACTCACTCGGGGCTAGCAGAAAGTAAGAAGGCGGGAAGGACCTCCTGTAATCTCTGTATGTTTTGCATCCTGCTAAAGTTGCACACATCTCTGTACTGAGAAGACCAAAAAAAAAAAAAGGCTATTGTGTGGCCCAGACAGGTTTACTCAGAGTCTGGTGGAGTCGGGAGTATTGCAATTCACGTGCTAAAACTGGTACAAAATGTTACTAATCAGAGACTTGGAAAGAAGTTGAAGGGGAGAGAGAACAAAACTGTCATTACCCACTATTTTGACTGTTGAATCTGGACTATTCATAGTAATACACCCAGTGTATCTATCCAATTGCAATAACGAGTGACAGCTGACTACTTAGCAATTAGGTTTTCCTTCCCCACCTCTGAAATTAAGGTCATAACCTTTTCTATTTACTTTTGGGATGTGGTAAATTAGCGCTTTGGCTTCATTACAAAAATTAATTAAAATAGTCACACAATAGCACCATTCATCGCTGTGCTTGTCCCTCCCTGCAGTATGTCCTCATGTCAGCTCTCTTTGGTTTTAGTCCCAAATTCCAGTACGTGCTAGTCTGCCTGTATTATTTGGATCAGTAGACTAGATTTTTCTTTTTGTCCATCTTCTTTGCTTCATTGGAAGGGCTCCTCTTGTTTCTAATTCTTCTGTTTCTTTTTTTGAAGAAACTGTACACTAGCAGGCTCGCAGCATGATCTGATCTCCCCAAAGCAGAACTTTAACTCTCATAGCAGAAACCTCTACCTAACAATTTCTCCTTACTGACATCCCAGGTGTCTAGGTCTGGGAAAGAGGATTAGCGTTCAAGTTGTTTTCATCAGAATTTCAAAAACTAAACATAACTAAAGAGATAGGAAAAAAAAAGCGCCTGACTATTCCACACTCACACAGAGTTGGAAGTCTGCCCGTTGAAATACATTTTATTTTTTTTGTAATACATTTTATTTCTTTTCTAAACCATTTCTTTGTGAATGTAATGCTTGTTTTAAAAGCTGGATTTACGGACTGGCAAAAAATAATGTTTTCTTTTATAGGAGAAAGTGTTGCATTATGTTTCACATGACCATGTCCTGAGGTGGTTCAACACACTGAGTTCTGTGCGTACCAATAAATAACGATCTCAGAGATTTCAGGAATAGTGACCTACTAAAAATTGTTGCTTGATGGGAAGTACAGAAGAACTCAGATTCATTTTATATCACACCTAAAGGGAGAAATGGCTCACAACAGCTTGGTCTAATGTACATGCTGGAGATAGAGCCTAACAGGCAACTTTGATATATATGTGTAATTATACTGAAGTCAAAGTTGATGTTGCTTTAAAGAAGAGAACATGAGCTATTCGCAAAAGTGACACCTATTATAGGCTTTACTTCTTCAGAGCGTTTAAGCATGTATGTAACTGCAAGTATAACCTGATTTTTTTTTTAACTTACTGCTTGTCTACACAGTTGCATTCAGGAAATTTTATCCCAATTAATTTAGGGTGTGACTTTAAGCTAAACAGCTTTAAAATGTGAAAGCAAGGCCAGTTTATGTGGAGTGAATGTGTCCACGCCAGAACCTGGTAGAAGGTAATGAAGCCAGTTTGAAACAGGTTTCAGATCAACAGTTCTGGATATTTAAACCTGTGTTGGTTGTAGATGAGAAACAAGAAGGTATCTACTGGGGAATGAGCATGGGAATGGTTATACAGGCTGCCCTTTCTTCATGAAACACAAAAGGCAAAAGGGGTCCTCCTCTGGGCTAAAATAATCTTTCTTTGTAGGCTTAGTTTTCAAACAAACCGGGTCCTTGCGTGACCCATCATATGGTTGGTTGCCTGAGCTCCGGTGCCAGTGACATGGGATGGCGTAGGAAGGAGGCCACGGCTGAGCGGCGAGTGTGGAAATACGCTGTCGGTGCTACTGTGGACTTGCACAGGATGAAAGCGCCCACGCAACCTCAGCCACGGGAACCCCACTGGCCATTTATTGAGGTTCATTATGCAAGAGTTTTAAGAGCGATGACAGGAGCGTTCCTTGGAAGGAGGTGATAGACCTGAGCACCTTTTCCTAATCTAGCAGCCTGAGATGGCAAATGTAAGCAAGAACATTTCACATCGCCACTACCGAAAAAAGTATCTGTAAAGGGCTATCTGTAAAGCCCTTGATATAACATGCAAACCCCGATTCTCAGCTTTTGTGCCTTGTGCACAGAGATAGCTGGGGGAAAGACTTTTTTTCCAACTTGTTGGTGAGGGGGGAAGTGGAAGACAAATTTAGTCGCTTAAAAATAAGCATCTTGTCCTCTGTGTGCTCTGAATGAATGATATCCCATGTTGAACTTTGCTGAAAATGTGTTTTTTTTTTCTTCTGAGAAAAGCTTACAGCCAAAAATGAGACCGCATTGATATTTTGCTGCAGAGTTGTTGCCTGTAGGTAGGCTTTAGATGGAGCTGTTCTATGGAAATCAATCCTGGTAAAGCAATAGCAGCTGTTATTTTGCCAGGAAGCAGCAAGCAGAAACGATTGCAGAGGTACCCCCACTACAGCAATGCTACTTGGTAATTTAAAAACAATTTGGGACATAAAAATAACCCAAATAAAGCTGGAGAACCACAACATTGTTATTTCTCATGTTCTGAAACCAAAGACTGTAAACACCTGCTCCTGAAAAAAACTGAATTCTCCCTCGCCAAGTCCCCACCTCCATGTACGACCAGTGAATAATTAAGCCTCTTTAGATACAATACAGATTTTTCACTAGTGATAAGGAGGGGTCACTATTTAATATTTGTAATGCTGTTGGGACAGCTGGCTCACACGGATTCTGTTGGGTTTGCTCCATTTTTCATCCATCCCTATTGTCATCCTCCTGGCTGTGTCGCCTGCTCTCTTACCTTCCCGTCCAAATAGGCATTGTAAAGTGAACTCATCTGCTTTTATGGACGGAGCACGATTGTACCTGGTGAGCACCTTGAGGACTGGAGGAAGTCATGTCAGGGACTCCGTCTCTTGGAAGCTCGTGGGCTCTTTTTTCTCAATCTATAGAGAGGAAAACACCAAAGTCCTTCCAAATGTAAATCATTATTAGAAAGCCTCAAACAGGGACAGAATCCTGGTTCCATATTAAAAAAAAAAGTATACATTTGTTTTTCAAGTTTATTAATATATTTCATGAAGGCTTGAGGATGAAAGATTCTGTGGCAATATAATGGAGTATTTTAATATTAATTTGCATCAATTTCTTAAAGAGATAATTCAATTAAATAGTTCAGCCTTTAGCAACCTATTTTTTTAAAATCATATCTCTTTTTGAACTGTCAACCACTTGAAGGAACAGCCTTTGATTCTTTCGTGATTGTACACTAGATGAGGCAATTTTTCCTTGGGGAATAACATTAGCTAAATTAGGAACACTGTAATTTAAAGGTGATTAAGTACCTTTTGTGATTGTTGTTCTGTGACTTCAATCTGATAACACTTAAGTGCATGTGTAATCTAGTCTTCCACGGGGCTACTCACATTCATAAGTGGGCTTAAATCTTTGTAAGATCAGGACCTAAATAACCACCACAGTTAAATGGTTTACAGCACATTGACAGAGTATATATTTGTCCTGATTGCAATGACATTTCACACTCGTGCTTGGTGCAAAAACAACTCAAAATGCTTTTAAAAATTGGGATTTCCATTTTACAGGAGAAAGCAAGGGACAGGAATGTGCATGGATACGTTCCGGTCATAAGGCAAGTCCGCTGGCAGACCGGGGAGCAGGCTGCGGACTCCTGACCCTCACGGATTTGTGCCCTGGTTCACTCCGGCTGTACTTTGTGCCTTGGTGCTCAGCATGGGAGGAGCAGCAGGAACAATCCAGGCCAGGCAAAAGTGACCACGTTATTGCTCAACCTGCCCACTTATCTCTGGAGAAATTCTTTCCTAACCATCAGCCTTCGTGCGGTTTCGGTGGAATAGGCTTCTTGTCAGCAGAGCACCCGACGTGTTGAAGGATGTCAGAACACGGGCTACTGTTGCGCCGCTGACAAATTTTAAGGTTGACATCTGTTGGGGGTTGCCGAGTAAGATGCACTCAGCCATCCCACTGTCAAGAGTGGTGCTGGCATTTGCCCATGCACCTGGACATTTTACAGAATGTCATCACTTAGTAATGAAACGCTCCCCGGTAACGATGGCTCACGAACACAGAAATAGCCTTTGCCCGTAACAAAGTTTTGCAAATAATGCTTGCAGGAAGTGAATCAATCAAGCAGATCCCAGAAATAATGTGACAGATGGTAACCCGACGTTACCGCAACATCACCAAACTACTTTTTACTCGCACTTTAAACAACCATTTGGACTCAGGTCTTTAAAGAAAAATGTTAACTCTCACTCTACAGCTGGTTGAAGCTGAATTGTCATCCCGCAGAAAATTCTATCATTAAAAGTCACCAAAGGGCAGAATAAAATTAGAAGTCTGAAATTTCCTACAATGCAAAAGAAAAAAAAAATTTCAGTTATCAAGACCCTATTTTGATGCCTTTAGGTTATATGCCCTTGCTTTATTTTTAGCTACGAACAAACAAAAGTTTTAAAAAACAAGATTAACACAATCATTATTCTAAGTGATACATACAATGAAAATTTAACAAAATAGATTTTGAAATAAAAAATATTGGAAAGAACAAATACTTTTCTGTTTGCATTTTGATTTTTTGTCCTATGAATGTAAAGTTTGTGGAAATCATCATGTCTCCATTTTTCACAACCTAGCACCTTCTGACAAAAAAATATTCCACCGGAACAGTTTTGATAAGGTCTCTCTAGGTTGTCACTGGGTAGACTCAAGTTACGGTGGTTTAGCAAGTTACTCATCATAAACAGCGATGCGCACGGTTTCTCCTTTCAAATTTGCAAGGTAAAAACCATTCTCATGCATTGTATGCCTAATTTACTTGTTATAATTTATCGAGGCTTGAAATGCTTACTTAATTTTTCTATTGTATACCTGCATGCTGTTCCATCACTCTATGAAGACTTGTTGCTTAGGGCAGAGCAGACAGCCCTGATTTATTAACTAAAGCATTAACGCAGTCCTTAAACAACAGCCTTTTCTTCATAGGAGATTTTTCTCCCTTCTGTCCCATGTGCATCGTGCCCTCTGCAACCTTTTACACTGGAAATTCTCATTCCCCAGAAAGGAGGTTAGCGAAAATACTGCTTGTGCTAAAACAAGGATCATCCCAGAAACGCTGAAGAAAGCAAAGTAGGCCACCAACTTTCCCTGCCGAATTGCTGGATGTGACTCCCTCCCAGGGGAACACTGTCACGCTGGCTATGTGATGGCACCTGAAGCTCTGCGCCTGATGAGCGGGTGTCATTACCACAAGCCGCTGGGGACATTTGCCGGGCTCATCTTTGGGAGTGAGGGTAATACGGAGCCACAAAATAAACCGCTCGGTCAGACCTGGCTGGGGCGTTCCCTCCCTGCAGTGGAGTGGGGAAAAGCGGGGGGAATCGCTGCAGCAGCCTGTGCTGCCACGGCCCCGCTGGAGGCAGGGCACTGTCCAGCCTTTTCCTTCAGTGCTAAATTAACACGGGGAACGTAATCGGTCACGTGCCTGTGCCTAGGCACTGGCGGAACTGAAGCAAAACACGATGGCGCGCCACACTGGCTCTTCTCCCGCAGAGTTTGTAAGATATATAGATTTCATAACTTTTTAATTTTAATAGCTCAAATTTCTAAACTTCCATCTCAGTCATGGTTGTGCATGTACCTGTATATATGAAGACAGAAAAAAACCCAAACTCCTCACTTTAAAGTTTAAGGGGCTTATTCTTCCATACTTACATTTTCCTGGTTCCACACCTGGCTCTTGTTAAATCGGGCGGCGATACAGCCCGTTTCCCCAGGAGCGCGATTCCCCCGGGGTTAGCGACAACGGGATCTTTAGGCCGAGCTCCCCAAAACGGTTGAGCATGTGCTTGACTTCAGTGCAGCGAAGAGCCTCGGGGCCTCCGTACGTTTAGCGTACATTGCTCACGTCCCTGGGATAAGCACACGCATCGGCGTTCGCAGGACTTGAGCCGTAGCCTCTGTGTGTGTATAAATACATAATATTGATTGCAATGTTTTGCAAAATTTGGCATAATGTGAAAACTGAATTAGTTTTAAAAACCATGTTTTACATAACTTACACGAGCACCCTTACACATTTGTGGGACAGGATGAATAAACAGCCCCACACAACCTATGATTAAAGCTGCTGCCGGCTGTACGACGCCCGGGGTGTCTCTCCAGTTGCTCGTAGCTTGGCTGAGGACTCCCAGCCGAGATGTTCTAAATCGGTGGGCTGAGGCAGATGTTTTTCGCCAGAAATGGCCAAATTTGGGCAATTTCGGTGAATGTCACCAGAAGAGCAGTTTCTCCGCCGAGTGCTACGCACTCGGGGCAGCCCCAGGCCCCCGGTCCCCCCGAGCACGGCCCCATCGGCTGCGACCCCCGGCAGCCTCCGCCCGCGCCCCGCCAGCGCGCGCCGGCAGCGGGGCGCGAACCCGCCGCCCCGGCGCCCGTCGGCGGTGACGGGACGGGGCGGGGCGGGGCGTTCCGCGCGGGCGGGCGCAGCGCGGGGCGGGGCGGGGCGGGCAGGGGGCGGGGCCGGGCGCCGCCGCCGGGGGCGCGGCGGTCGGTCGGTCGGTCGGTCGGTCGGTGTTTCTTGGGGCGGGCGGCGGGTCGGGTGCGTCGGCTGCAGCCGGGTGCGTCGGGGCCGGCAGAGACCCCCTGGGCTGCGCCCCGAGGCGCGGCCTCAGCTCTTCTGTCTCTATAGGGATAGAGCTTTTTTTCCCTCATTTTCCTGGTGTGTGCGTGCGCATCTGCCCCGCGCCGCGGAGCTGGCGGGCTGCGGGCTCCCGCTGCCCTGAGCGCGCCGCCGTGCCGGGGGGCGCGGGGGCCGGGGCGGCCGGTCGGGGCCGCCGCCACCGCCGGGGCTCGGGCCGTTATGCGCAGAGATGGATTTTGCGGCTGCCCGTGCGTGGGAGGGTAGTGCCCGCTCGGCTCTGAATCCCCGGGCGCTCCTGAGCGGGGCGGGGAGGCGCGCGTAGGAGAGGCGCCAGTAGCGCTGGATTTTGTTTTTCCCCCCACTTTTAAATTTTTAGAGGTGTAGGCAGACAGGGGCTCAGGTGTGGTGTTTTTTTTTTTTTTCCCTTGCTGCCGACATCGGCTTGTTTGCCCCCACGCTTGTTTTTTTGGTTTTTGGGGTTTTTTTTTGCATGAGGTGGGAATCCCGGGTGTCTAATATTTCTTTAGCTTAGTAGTGAAATTGCAGCAGCTTCTGCCTCCTCCGGTGTGCTCGAGCGAGGAAAATGGAGGCTGTGATAGAGAAGGAATGTAGTGCGCTCGGAGGGCTCTTCCAGACCATCATAAGCGACATGAAGGTAAGAGACTGAAGGGCTTTGGGAGGGACCCCAGTGAGAGCAAACCTCTCCCCACCTGGCCCGGCGAAACTTTGCACCATGAGATGCAGCTGCAGCGGGGGGCGGCGGCGGTGGCGTGACCGCCCACCCCACCCCGGCCCTGGGCTGCTGCTGCGGGGGCCCTGCCCCGGCTGCCGGGTGCGCGTCCCCCGCCGCTGGAAGCAGCCTGGCAAGGGGCTCCTTGTCAGTGCTTCACCCCCATGGTTTGGGGCTTGCGAGTTGCTTGCAGGACACCACCTCTCCCTCCCTCCCTCCTTTCTCTGTCTCTCCTGCTCAAACATGCAAGCTGTTATCTTGCACCAGGGTCAGCGTTTTGCAAACCTGTCTCTCTTTTTAATCTTTTTTTTTTTTTTCCTCCTCCACCTTCTTTTTTTCGTTTTTTTTTGGGCTGTCAGATCGCTAGCAGAACAAATGCAGCGAGGCGGGAGCGTCGTGTGGAGGAGATGGGCACGGTGCATGTCAGCCGTGGGGTGGGGCTGGAAAGGGCAATGTAGGGATTTCTGTGCCATGCTGATGGGCGCAATGGAAAAAAAAAAATCTCAGCCTGGAGATGCTCAGAAGTTGATGCGTGCCTGGATTAAAATTGCTGCTCAGTCGGTTATGTGGTATTATTTTCATGCTGTGTATGCTCATGGAGGTGGCATTTGCTTCTTTCTGTGGATGAATGCAAAGGTCTCAAGTTGCCAGGTCTCGCCTCTCTACCAGCCACCAGACATCTCAGGCTGCGCCGACCCCTTCTGCCAAAGGGTCCCTTTGAGACAGGTGCTCCCAATCTATCCTTGGCAGCCAAGGGCACTTCTGCAGGGTTTTCTTTGGACGAGCAGCTGCCTCCCGCCCTTTGCTCGTGGAAATAAACAGCGTAAAAGCGTTGTTGTGTTCTGCCAGTCATGCCTCCCCCAAACCCCAGGGCTTGAGGTGCCCTGGCTCCGGCGTGCGGCCGTACTGCAGAATACTGCAGTGTTCCCCTGGACAAGGGCAGCTTGTCTTCCTCCCAGGGCTGGCTGGGAAGGATGCAGTTGTCGGGAGATGTTGAGGGATGTGTCAGATAATGGGGGAACCAACGTAATTTAAAGGCAGCGAGCAGCGACCGTGCACGCTGCACTTCTCCCGGCCAGAGGCACGGGATTTCTTTGGGTGTTTTAATCGGTGCAGGGCTGATGAGCAGGGAGGGCTGCGGGAGGAAGAGCCGCCAAGTAGTAGTGGAGGACGGGGTCTGCTCTAGGAGGGAGCCTGGCAGGGGTGAATGGCTTCTAGTGTATTTTTTTGGGGGGGGGGGTGGTGGAGAAGCTGTTTGCAGTAGAAGTTATTTTTTGGCAGGGGTTCATACGCGCTTTCTTTTCAACAGATCTTAGGAGACATTTAATTAAAAGCATGGCTTGTCAAGAGCAAGCAGCTTGCGGAGAGGAGGGGGAGCGTGTGTGTGTATCTGTCAAGACAATGCTGCAGTCCTGGCGGTGGTGTTCCTCAGGCTCTCGGCCCCCTTGTATTTCTAATAACGACTGCGCTTTAAAATAAAACAACACCTCCCCCCCCCCAAAAAAAAAAAAAAAAGCAGGAAACAATCACAAATCCTGGAATTGTGCTAGTGGGCTGTGCAGGGAACACGCAGGAGATGTTCTGTTCCAGATGAAGTGCGGTTTTGGGTTTCAGCACAGAGGGACACCAGGTATATTTATTCTCTGCTTCCTTCCAAAGTGATGCATTTGATTTTTTTTCTTGCTCTTAAGCAAATGGGCCTTTGCTATGTGGATTTTTTTTTTTTCCCCTTACACATTGTTACCTGCATGGGAATGCTGCTCATCAGAAACATGTTGACATGAGCTTATGGAGATGGGCACAGGTGTGAATATTTTTTTCTTAATCCTCCATAGTAGTGGAACCTGTTTTGTGAACTAGCAATTACTGGGGGGGGAGGTTTGGAAGGAATCACAGCAGATCTTTAGCAACCACCATGTGGTGGTTGTTACGGTTTAAAAAATCTGCTCATTTATTTAACACAAGTAGAACAAATAATTTTTACCTGTAGTTCAGTTTGATGCAGCTAATGCTGCATGGTGATGAGATGCGCTAGGATTCTTTGTGAATTCTGGACAAAGGATCGTGACAATTTCAAAGAAAAAGTAGCTTTTTTTTGACAGCTAACCGGAACCTTTCAACTCATCATACCTTCAGTAGTAAAGTGAAAATTAGCATTTTAAGTGCTGTTTCATGTAGTCAGGTCTGTGTGGGCAGGCTTCTGGCAGAATCTTGGAGATGTTGCGTAGGGGTCTGCCCACACATATCCAAATGCACTATCTGTGCCTATTTCTCATCACAGGCTGTGATCAAGGCCCCACATGCCCTGCAGAGCTGAAGGATTTGCTGCAGCATCCGCCTTTTTTTAACTAAATAATTTGCAGGTTCTTTTTATCATATGTATTGCTGTGCCCTAAACTTAGTTGTAAAGATGGAAGGGTTAATCAACAGCGTATTAAAATTACTCTGAAGTCTTGCCAGTGGATGCAGATGGGTGCTGCAGCCGAGGTGATGAAGATACAGTACGCGTGGACTGATTTTTCTCTTTGTTCACACTAACACAGAACTAGCTCAGGTGTACTACTTGTTAATTTTGAGCTCTCCTTGATCTCGACAAGGTTACAGAAACTGGAATTATAATCCTGAGTAATGTGATTGTTTCCACTTGTCTCTGTACTGTGTAACTTTGAAACTTAATGAGAGCAATATATGCCAGCGTGACTAACACATCACATTTTTGATAGCAAGATTATCTCTTGCTGGCTGAGGTCTCTTGAACTGCCTTTAATATTTTCTCCAGAAACCTCAAATTTCTGTCCATCCTCTACCAAAAATAATTTTGTGGTTAATACTCAACAAAACAAGCTCCAAAATAATTCAGCATAAAGCTAAGAGATTTAGAGAAATGATATTATTGAGGTAAATATAACATTGGATAATAAATATCCCATTTATATAGCACTTTAATGTACATCTGGAACTTCAGTCTCCTGACAAGGGAAGTCCATGTCTTCCATGCAAAACAAGGGTCACATTTGTTGAGTAGCATGTGGCGTACATGGTGACAGGGTTGTTTGTGGAAAGTCCACAATGGGAATTGTACTTGGCCGTTGTGCTCTAGAATTGGGCTACGATGCTTTGAGATCTCAAGATCAGATTAAAGAATCATAAAGGTGGGAAAAAGTCTGCCCATCCCATCCTTAAGTTTTGGTCCATTGTCACAGCCCTGGTGTTTCCTACGATACATCTCTGAGTACGTGGCACTTATAATTTGTTATACTCTTTTGCAAGATCTTTGTCAAAGCAATCAGAGTTTATAAAAGCAAAAATAAAACATGTATGTCCCCTCGGAGGAGCAGTTTTGTGTGCTGCATTCGAACGCTGTGCCATTTCTCTTTGAACGCGGCGTATTTTCTGTAGGTCCCTGTGGGAAGGGAGTATTTGATCTGGATGGTTTGTAACTCATTTCTGGCAATTGAGAAATGAGATGCTGTAATGTGCTGTTAATTTCAATATTTCTTGTAGTGCAAAGCAAATCAGTGCAGATAATTTTTGGGAGGGCCTGTTGCGGATGGGTTTCAAAAGATCTTGTCGTCTCATGCACAGCAGATTCTCTTTAATGCTGCTTTTCTTTCCGAGTCTTGATTTTATGTTCCTTTTAATCACATTGTTCTCTGCTATCTTGAAGGAAAAAGGGAAACAAGGAAACACCTCTGAAAACGTTAGAAGTGTTTGTAGTTCATCACTTGCTTGATGCTGGTTCTTTTCCTTTTTGCATGTTCTTTGTCTCGCCTCTTCTGCCAGCAGGTGTTTTGGCAGGGCAGGGGCTTGCTGTATGTGTACGGCACCCGACACCGTTGGGGTGGGCATGGGGGGAGGATGAGTAATGAGCAGTTGGACGAACACAGGTTGTCTGTGACTTTGTTTATACCAAGTGGGAGGATTTACTAAATTTTTATGGGTCTGGTGCAGATTACCAATTGGTCTTGCTCATCTCCCTGCATGTGAGGGATGTGCAGGTATGAGGGGGACTGCAAACGTCGTCCTGTCGATGAAGAAAAACAACGTTCCCAAAGGAGGAGTGAAATTTTAGAAAATTTTGGAAATTCTTTTCTTTTAAGTGTATGTTGTTTAGCTGAAACCTCAATAAAAGCAACCTTTTGCTTTTGGCAGTAATCTCTAATACTATAAAGGAGGTGAACCCTTCTTTCACTCCATCGCTGCTGCTGGGACTCTTGGACGAGAGGGTGGTGCAGCTTTGCTTTCAGCCATGCAAAGCTCTTGGTCAAAGCAGAAGAGAAAGACATGAACAAATGGGCGTGAAAAACATGTATGTTTTTGCAGCCTCTTATCTCCTGTTAGGAAGTGACCGGTGAGAAGCAGCATTTTAACCTTGCTTTTTGTGGAAGATGGGGGGTGGTCACATCAAGGATTAAGAGCCATTTGTTAAGTAGGCGTGATTTGCTTGTGAGGAACGGCCTTGTGCAATTCACACAAATAATACAAACTGAGTGGAAAAAAATATTTGTTGGAACAAATAGAAATGCTGAGACAGTTACTATGGCAAGTACAGCTGTAGGTCCTCTGCATTTGTGTTAATCCAAGGGACAGCCCACATGTATCAGAGAATCTGGGCAAATTTGTTTTACCCTGACATGTCATAATACGACAGCTCTTCTGCAGCTGTGCTTTATTTGAAGCTTGGGATCTCTGTGGAGATTAGGAATGTTCAGTTCAATGATTTTAAGGTCTAGTTTCAATCCAGCTGTAAGATTGATAACTATTGTAAGGAAAAAGAAATGTTTCACGTGCAACAGACAGGTATAGGCTTGGAGAGGAAAGAGCATCTCTTGCATGACAGTCTTTAGGGCGACTGATTTATTCCAAACCTAGCGAATCGACGTTTCTTCCCCTTCCCCAAAAAGTGTGAAATGAGTTCATTTCTGCTCTATGCAGCTTTTCTTCCCATTTTTTTTTTCTTAAAGCTTTTACCACCAAGGCATTTTGTGCTTAGGTGGCTGCACTGATTTCTTACTCCCACCTGCTTGCCCAAATGGTTGGTTTGCGTACACTGAAATTCCTTGCCTTTTCTAAGCCGTTGCAGTATCTTTCTGTAAACATCTTGGAGGGGGAAGGATTGACGTGCAGCGAAGGCTGAATGATTGTGCCGGAAGACAGCCACTGCATGCCTGCTTAAATACTGGGGTTCATGCAACAGGGCATAGCTGGGAACATGCTTACTCACAAATCATTTATTTTTTAGGGACACATTCTTTTTTGATCCAAATACTCTTGTGTGAGTGTTAACAATTCATACAACTGCCAAGCATTTGCTACATAAACGCGTACGAGGCTGGCTTATTCTGTGGCATACCCTGGGCAAGGATTTTTAATTTCTTTAAGAGTGCTCCTTTTGGATCTGGCAGGACGCCAAGGGCTCCATAATAGGGTTTGCGAGGTTGTAAGTGTGGAAGGAGTTGTGCAGTGCTGCATGAAACACAATTGACTGAACAAATGTTGGAGGACAAGAAGTCTGTGTAATTACAGGCTTGGCGCTGGTTAATACCTAACAGGGTAATATTCAGGAGAGTTTGCTGCTTCCTTCCTCAGTTCTGAGTGTGCAGGAGCTGTACCAAAATCTTCGATATAAAATACCTAAAACATCCAAATTTTATTTTGCTATGTTTTTTTAAAGTACAGAAATTGCTACACTTGATGGAGTATTCCTGTGAATCTGTAAATAGCATCTTCTGCTTAACAGCCTGTCTGTTTTCAGCTTCTGAAAAACATTTTTAAGGTTCCTGGTCGACGCGGAGACAGTGTGGTCTTGAAGATAAGCAGAAAGCGTTACATGGCAGAGAGCAGAATAGGAACTGTGTCTGAAAAGGTTTTTTGGTCTACTTCAGAGCATGCAACGATGGGTGCAGAGAGGTTTGAGTTAGTACAGTAAAGAGGCTACTCTTTAGAGTAGAGTAGCCTCTTTAGGCTACATACAGAAATGCATTTCCCTCTTCAAGTGTATGTTTTCAATTTCAAAATCATGTCTATCTTGATACTGTAAGGTTCTCAGCACTGCCCTGTTCACTGGCATCTATGTTGACTTTTAAGGACGTTGATTGACTTCTTCCTGCTGGCTGTGAGATAGCTCGAATGCTGAGGTGTTTCGAAGGATTGCAGACAAAATGTCTGGTAGCTTTGTGGTTAAGACCATAGCAGCTTTCATCTTCAAAGTGCTCCGTGTGTGACTTAGCTCCAAAGAATGGTTCCCATTTTACAGAAAGGCAAGCTATGGCTGCAGGTTCAGTGACTTCTACTCCTTTCCCTTAGGACAAGAAGGAATTGAGTGCATCTAGAGCATGGAGTTAATGAGGGGATGTTTTTTAAGCTCCCAGTATAAGACATGTTTCTATCCACGCATACACACCACTTTGTTGTTACTGCTTAAGATGTATTGCAGTTCCCCCCCTGTGATAACCCAGTGTTTGCAGGCAGAAGAGGTGACATCTACAAATGACTGATCAACTCTCAACACAAGTGTCTTGAACTCCTCTTCTGTAACTGAAATTACGGGACATCTCAGTTTCTTAGTGGAGAAGGCTGAGCATCTTAACCATAGGCATGACGAATTTGGCCATCTGTCGTGTGAGGCTGTGTGTGAGCTCTGTATTTATCAGTCTTCTGGTCAACAACCATAAGCGTTATGTAGTTCACTTTAATTCTAGGATGCTAGCTGGTGTACAAACAGCATTTAACAAATCACCTTAGATATTTTTAAAAAGAACACGTGCAGGAATGAACTTGTGACCACTGATTCTGTTGGTGTGCTTAATACTAGCAATGAGTGTGTAACTATAGAAATTTGGTTCATGGTACAAAAAGGTTCATATTCTTTTGTTCCCATTTTTGCCTTCCACATAAACTGCCACCACGCTTCCCAACCAAGCATGAGATATTTTTTTTTTTTTTGCCACGTAAGTCAGATGTGTGCTTAGTGGTATCACTGAAGCCCTTTGTATAGTGGCTTAATAGAGGCTTAATTTGGGATTTTTCGTTAATAAAGCTTCATTTGTGATGAGATGCCTCCTAACAAAATTGTCTGTGAGCAAACCTCATGGTTGCTCATTGTCCATGAGCAAACCAAGTGTCTAACTTGGAGCTTGAAAGTGATTGTTTCATGAGTGAAATGGAGAAAAAGTAGCCTGTGACAAGCGTAGTTGTACTTTACTGTCTGGCAAGAGCCAAAGTTCATAAAGCACTGAAAAATTTGCTACCTGGCTGCTGCCTTTTTCCTGATGACATACTTCTGTGGTCAACTCAGACGCTTTGGCATCAGATACTGCTACTTCTTGGGTCCTGGAGATTGTTTTGACTGCTTGTGTGATGGAGATTGTGTTGAGATCAAGCAAGGAACGCTCAGAAATGAAGGTTTCTCCTTGCTTGGGAAGAAGTGATGAGATCTCAGTGGTGTTGGTGGCGTTACCAGCCCAGGGCTGTTGGCTTGAGGCTGTCCTGTGTAGGCATTAACTTGAATGAGTGCCTCCTGATATTTTAATTATCTTAATTTTGATCCAGCTGAAATACTGTGGGTTTAGAAAATAGCTGCCGAGTACACACAGTGACCACTTAATGATTGAGTGGATGAAAGGCGGTATTGATGAGTCTCCAAGGAGAAGTCTGCTATTCAGGCTTGCAAACTTGTTTAGACCTGCAGGGAAGAATGTGGAACTAAATGCTTCCTCTGGAAGACAACTTAATGTCCAGCTTTTTTAATGTAACATGGGATAAAAGGTCTCTAGAAGTTGCGGCTAGATGTTTCCCCCCCTTTTGTGAATAACTTTCTGTGTTTAGAGAGAGAGGGACTGTATGTTCATGCATGATGTATCTTCTCACAGTATGAGTATGACTTTTGTTTGCTAATTTTCCAATCTTGGATTTAAACCACGAAGTGGCTGCTTTGGAGCCGAGTTTCTTCATCTTACAAACTATGAAACTGGGCTGCAGATGGTGCAGATTTGACGTGATCCTTACTGATGTAGCAAGGAGGCCCACGAGTTGGGTTGTAAGCCAGGATGCCATGCAGCAACCAAGAGGGATGAGTTTTCACAGGTCCTTGCTGTACTACAAACTGAAGTCACAACCATGGGGCAACTGGTATCCTCCACTGGGGATGTTTAAATATGGGCTAGCGCAGTGCAGGCTTTATTATAATACAAATTAAAGACTCTAGAGCTCTAACAAAAGAATGGTACCAGACTTAGGTTCCCTCCCCCTTTAAATGGTTAGTGAGGTCTAACAAATACCTGTGTTCTCTCGAAGAAGTGCTGCGGTTCAGTGCTGAGGGAACTGGGCATTCTTTAGAGTTCTTCAGGTGGCTTTGGGAATGTAGAAATAACTGATATGTGTGTGTTTTTTCCCCAGTGGCATGATTACCCTTTTCTGGACTCTCCCGATTGGATTTTAGTCTTGACTTCCTCAAGATATCATACCATTGTCTGTTTTTCTCAATGTCCTAATGCTCTGTTTAGACTGAAAACCAAACAGTTCTGAAAATACTAAATGAGTGGTTCTGTGATGCATAGAAGAAATATCTGGTTGACAGATTTTTTTAATAGCGTATGAGATGTCTTCAGTAGTGTTTTGTTGCATCATTTGCAATGTTGTGATAACGTATCACTTTGTGAAAGCAAAGCTTGGCATGCCTATTTATACTGTGCGTGCTGAGGGAAACTCACTTCTAACCCTGCCGTTCCCTAAACAAGTGGCAGAAATAATGGAAATAGATGTATGGATACAAGACTTTGATTTTAATTACCCCTGCTTTCTTTCCTGAAGGGTAGTTACAGGTTAAATGACATCTTAATCTGATCTTTGACATGCTTTTACTTTCACTTGCATGCACTAAAATCTCTCAAACCCTGAGTTTGTACCTGTCTCCTCCTCCATTCAATAACGCGTGCGTTCAGCTCTGGCTGTGAAATCCTGTCAAGTTCCTGTCTTGTCTTTAGCTGTTGATGACTTTTCATTCCTCGCCTAGTAAGTGTTCTCCATGAGTTGAGAGTCCCTTTTGCTGCTGGAGCTAAGCTCGAACTTCCCCTGTGCCTGGCAATACCTTTAGCTTAGAAAGACAGAAAGGACTTTGCAATCAGGTAGCCCCTTTCCTTGCTTTGTGGGAGTATTACACTTTCCTGGAAGACCTCTATATAAATGTGTAACTCTTCCTTAAAAAGTTCCAGTGAAAGGAAGCTCCCTGACCTTTCAGAGTTGCCTGTTAACTGGTCTTATAGTTGGATGGATTGTCTAACCTGAAACTTCTCTGCTGCAAGTAAAACTCATTGTTTCTTGTCCTGCATCACTGGAAAACAGTTGATGGACAACATCAGTCTATGGGATGCTCTTGAAATTAGTATTGGGACTTTGTTGATTCAGTTCTGGGTTTGGATTGAAGAAATAGGGGGTAGATATAGAGGGTAGTTTTAGATTGGATATAAGGAAGAATTTTTTTTTTACGATGGGGGTAGTAAGGCAGTGAAACAGGTTGCCCAGAAGAGTTGTGGATGCTCCATGATTGGAAGTATTGGACAGGGTTTAGAGCAACGTGATCTAAGTGCAAGATGTTCCTGCCCATGGCAGGGGAGTTGGACTAGATGATCTTTAAAGGTCCCTTCCAACCCAAATCATGCTATGATTCTGTATATTTGAAATGAGTAATTGAAACCACAGAAGTCATGAAATAGGTGTTGTGTACACCTCTGCATCTTCATAAAGAGTGAAGTCTTTCTTGCCTGCAAAATTTATCTTTCAGTCTGTTGAAAGATTGATTATTCTGGTGAGTGACTGGGAAATAGATGCAGTTTAAACAGCTTCATGAGACAGGGCCTTGAATTGTTTATTTTTCAACCTAGAAAGATGCAAAGCCAAGAAGCAGAACTTTCTGGATGGAGAAGAGGAATTATGAACTTTGTGTAAGATTAGGTTCATTCTCTGCTCATCTGTGTGTTGCAGAACTTTTTGTGGCTTATTAAAGGACTAGGCTATCCTATTCACGAGTCATGGACTTGGCTAAATCTGTGGATTGCACAGAGGAACGTATTCGTGTTTGGTGGCGCCTTGTAACTCTTGGAGTAGTGGCTGGCCAAGTGCCCTTTTCCCCACTTGACTACTGATTCTTTTAGAAAAGAGAAAAAACTTCTAGTGCCAGATGTTAGCTGGGAAGGGAAACTGATTGTCAACCCTTGCATCTTCCCATGTGTTGAGACATCTGTGGCCGGAACCCTTTTTTTTCAGGCTGTCGTCGTTTTCCTGTCCCTTCCCCTCCACTTTTTCCTGTTTTTGCCTGTTGAAGGCCCCTTGGAAAAGTGATAGTCTCTACTTGCTTATCCAGGCCATTCTTTGTGTGTAACATCTGTGACTTTGTGTGGTGTTTAGCACAGTAAAGTCTCTTTGCTACTTGGAGGTAGTGTAGTGAATGCCACAGAAATGAAACATTCATAATAATCCTTGTGATTCTGATATCTGATAAAACTATATAAAAAATCTTTTATTTTCAGCATTACTTTGGAGGGATAGGAGGACACGTGCAGGAGCAAAGTTACAATTCTTCTTCCAAAGATAGATGTATGGCATTTGGATGTTTTACTAGGGCGTGAAGCTCGATAACAGTGATGTGTGTTTGGGACTCAGCTTTTTAGCTGGTCATACCTGATCGACTACACTGAGGTATAGAAGATCTAACTCCTGTAGCCTGTGCAGTGTTTTCTTCCATTTTATTGAAGTCTGCAGTCATTGTTCAGTGCTCTTCTGGAAGGCATACAGCTCTTGCTTTGATACCTGGTGAGATAAAACCAAGGCACTGCCCACCTGGTCCCCTTTTCTCCTACCTCTTCAGCTGGAACAGCCAAAATTAGATTCTGAATTTGCTTTACTGTAGAGCAGCTCTGTGTCTCTTTCCCCCTGACCCGAAAGTTTACATGGGTTGTTGCTGTGAACAAGATACCAAACTGTTTCTGCTGCCTTTGTACTCGGTGTCCCAGCAAGAGCTGATAATAGGGCTGAAAAGCTTTTCTGATAAATGAAAGCACTTAAAAGAACGCTGTCAAGGGTTTTTAGAAGATATGATGCATCTCGTCTGTGGAAGTTGGGGTGCATGGAAATAAATTATTAAAGGACGTGTCTTTTTCTCTTAATGGAAAAAGAAGAATCATAACTTCTTAGCAGAAGGAGTGACAGAACAGTTTTAAACTGTCAAGACTGCTGATACTCAAGTTGTAATCTTAAATAAATACAACAATCTGGGTTCCTATTCTTGCCATTAGATGTAATCAATAACAATTTCAGTAAATATGATCCTTTGCTGCAAGTCTACCGTTCCTTTATTGAGAAATCTCGTGAGTTTCTCGTCTGGGTCTCTTCTCACTCCTACTGCAGGATTGCTGGCCTGAAAGGAAAGGAAAAACAAACTTCAATAAATCTCGTGTAGAGTTGTGTTTGTGTAGGGTGGCTGTGCTAGTTCACAAAAAAAGAAGGTTCTTTATCAATCTAGGGTTTAAATGCTCCTTCCAAAGCTGCCTGTTAGTGAGCATTGCCTGCTCTTCCCTGGTGTGGTGGGCTGACCTTGACCAGCTGCCAGGCGCCCACCCAGCTGCTCTCTCACTCCTCCTCCTTAGCAGGATGGGCGAGAAAATAAGATGAAAAAGCTTATGGGTTGAGACGAAGACAAGGAAATCACTTACCAGTTACTTGAACAAACCAGACTTGACTGGGGAAGATAAAATTTCTTGCCAATTAAAATAGATTTGAATGGTGAGGAAGACAGACAAAAATGAAAACGTCCGTCTGCGTCCATGGGTCTGGATGTCGGATGCGATTTCACTGAATGAAGATGGTGTCCCAGTGGCAGGCAGGGAGGACCCGTCCCCAGGAGCTGCCACTATGGAGGACGCTGTCTGGCTGGATGCTGGCGGGTCTGGGTGTTGGTGTCTGGCACTTGCAAGTGCTTTGCCAGCTCAGCCTGGTGCCTTTCAAACACTTGTTGTGCTGCCTGTCCCTGAGGGAAAGTTGTTTCATGTCCCTAATTGTGGACTGGCTACGTTGGTGACAGGCACGAGGCACCATTTTGTTTTTCAGCCCTGAGGCGGAAAGGCAGTTCCCTGCCTGCGTTCAGCGTAGATTAGCTGGAGCTGGGCCCTGGGATCAGGTGACTAATCACCTATAAACCGACTAATTAAGCAATAGGGTAGGATAATGGCATGTTATGGCTTACCTGTGACACGTCTCGATGGGTGGGCAGGCAGGCCGGTGAGCAGCCGAGGGCTGGGCCATGCTGAGCAGCTTGAGGGGACTTGGCGCCATGGAGTGCCGTACGGTAATGGTGAAACACCCATTTCACGGAAGACGCATCAAATTTCTTCATCTGATGGTGAAGAAATAACTGGGCACAAAGTTATTTTGGGGGAAACAGTCCCTGGATTAAACCATTAACGATTTTCAAGAAAACCATTTAAACAAACCTGCACTGTAGCCGATTTCTATTTTAACCTGTGAGGAGCTAAAAAGAGGATTTGTGACCCAGATTCCTGTAGCTCGTCTCCGAGCGGGGCTGGAGGTGGAGACCTGCTGCTTTCACAGATAACGCCAGGGCCTGAGTAACCCTGACATTTAAAGGGGGGAAAATTGATTTCCTTTATCAGCCGGTTGAAATCGGAAATTGAAGGGGGCACAGAGGAAGCGCTGGTAGAGACAGCATTTAAAAATACAGTGTTATTACTCTTAGAAAGTGGCTTTACATCGCAAAAGCACTTCTTAGACAAAGACATCGAATTCCACCTGCTGTTTCTTTGTGTTTAAATTGAGAAAGTAATACATGTCGAATCCAGGATGAAGTTTTATGGCTCTTCTAGCATGTGGTTTTCACCACCATTAACATTTCTCTTGACATGCGCTTTGACGAAAGCAAGAACTATTATTGCAAACGTGGAGGTGAGATGCGGAGCGGCAGCGGGGCTGCCATGCTCGAGGTGGCACGCGAAGAGGTCTCGGAGAAGGAGCTGCTCCCCAGGGTACTGGAGCCTTGCAGTATTTACAGCACTAGTCTGACTCCTGTGTTGTCTCCTTGGTTTGTCCCACAAGCATTGCTAAATGGCTTCCTTGCTTCCCAGGTGCTGGAGGTGGGATAAACCCCTGTTATTAGGGCCTGTGAGGTGGTGGGCATTGTGCACTTCTGCTGTAGGTGGGAATCAATGGGGTTTTGGTTTCAGCAAGGATGTGATGGTGGAAGTGTTTTTTGGAAAAGCTCAAAGGGACAGCAGTTTATGTGCAAGACTTGAGTTGTGTGTTACCGAGAGAGAGATGAGCTTGCGGACATGGCTTCAGCAGGAAAATATGAAAGCAAATTCTATTGGAACACAGATAAAATAAATTCCTCTTAATTTTCAGCTGAGTTTATTTGAGAGAATTCAGAGTTGCAGAAAACAGATCAAGATACCGCAAGCTAAGCATATAATGCAGGAATTCATGTCACTGGTGCAAAACTGCTGAAAGGTTTTCGTTAACAATTGCAAAAAAAACCCAAACCAAAACAAAAATAATGCCCCAAACCCACCACCCAAGTTACTAATTCAGTGACACTTTGAAGGAAAAAAAAAAAAAGCTGCATTTTTCTAATGTTCAAAATGAGATCATGTGCTCTTGGCCAGTGTAGGAGTGCCCAGGTGAAAAGGTTGCATTGATTTCAACCAAACAAATATAGCAAACAATTTAAGTGAGCTGTTACAGCTTATTTAAGTAGGCTTGGCTTGAAGAGAACAACATTTTTAAAGACAAAGAATCAGTAGTCTTGAAAATGCTTCGTGACTATTCCAATTTTGCTTGCTTTGTGGTCAGGCTGGCCACAAAAAAAAAAAAAGGCACTTTCTTCCTGAGCTGTGTTTTGATAGGAGTGTCTTAAGCTTCCCTGTGAAGCAGCTAAACGCAAGGCTGGTGTCAATCTCCTGCATGCCATCAGGCACGTTTAGCTGGATAATACACTACCGAGATGGAAACATAATCAGACTGCTTTGGTATCCTCTGCTTGCCGGCTTGCGTTTTGCTCGAGAACCCAGTAAAGCCTTAGGCCCTGCTGTTAATTGTCGAGGCTTTCAGGGCTCCTGGCGTACACATGCATAATGCATATACAGCACGCAGACAAACATTGAGAGACGGGGTTCAGAGTAGGGGATTTCACTAAGACTAATAGGTTTAAGGAAATGGCTTTTTTTTTTCCTCTTTCAAATAATTGGTGGGTTTCTTTCATTTTTTAGATGTCTGACAGTTTTTGCTTAGCACAAAGCACTTTATTTTCTCTGTCTCCTTCATTTCTCACTGGCTCCCATAAAACCATAATAAGGTTTTATGAACACCTGTTTTACATTGGGGTTTTTTGGTATTTTCCTTTTCTTTTTTCTTCTAGCAAAAAACCCACAACCCTTGCTGAAAAATATGTAGAGCGCCAGTTAGTACCCTTGACAGTGGCCTTACGGCAGCAGCTTCTGCATCTGGGTGTATCATGGTACTGCCCAAGTCCTGCTGTGCAGTGACTGTGTTGGAGATGCACACACAATATCTCTGCAAAAATATCGTATTTCTCAAAATATGATAAGCAGAGAACATAAAATTGTGACCAAGGCCGGACTTGAAGAGGGAGGTTTGGGATTTGCTTTTGGTTTTAACTCCAGGTCTAATTCCAGTGGATTCCCCTGTCGTGCATGAATGTCTGGGAGCTGCCTTGCCGGGGTGTACTGAGGAGCTGGAATTCGGCTGTCAGCTTTTGGGGAAGGGACTGTCTTTGTCCCGAACAAGTTGTGGCCTCTCATGGCAGTGTGGGCAATGGATCTTGTTTTACTTACAAAAAGTGGACCAGTTTATCAGGGTGGATCGAGTTTGCTACAAGCAACTGCGCTTGCTTGCAACCTCTTCCAGGCAGAGCTGGGGTAATGTTAGCCTTGAGGATCTACCTTATCTGGGTTTTATTGTGTCGTCGCTCTGGTAACAGCAAGTCTTATACCTTTATTAAAGGAAGCAGGGATATTTTATTTTACTCTCCAGACTCCAATCAAAGGGAAATTTTGAGGTTTCTTTCTACCGTGGTTTTTGCTGTTAACAGAAAATTTGCACTTGCTCTGCAGAGAGCAATTTACCCTTTTTTTTGGTCTAAAAAGGATGTTTTTTTTTTTTAACCATAAAAATCAGGACTTTTTTTTTAACTTTGGAAAATAAAAATCAGAACTTGTAAGAACACTTGGTGTCCATATTCTAAATGAAAACCTGGGCTTTTAACACAATTTTTAAAAATGGGGAAAAAGTTTACAGGAACTTGAAGTCAAGAAGAATTAAACCTTCTAAAAAACTTTGCATACGCTCAATGCCATGCTGCTTTATCTGCTTCAGTTCAGCAATCTGCTTCAAGGTCATTCGCGACTGTTTTGGAAGCAGGTCTTGCAGTTATAGGGCAGCTGTTGGGAGAGATTGTTGTCTTATGGCCGCTGTGCCCGATTGCTGAGTTACCTTGAGACAGTGTTTGAGGTGGTCTCTTGGTCAACTCAGACAATTATTGTAAAGGCTTTTAAATTTTTTTTCTTTTTTTTTTTAAAAAAAAAAAGAAAAAGAGGATGGGAACCTGGTAATGACAGAGAATCCATTTGTAGGGAAGAACAACTGGGATCCTGCCTTTGGTTTTGGGAGCTTCTCCGTACATGTTGTTGCAATATCCTAGCATCCCACTTCTAATAGGTTTGGTTTTGCTGTATCCATCCGAAGGCATTTCTTTTCTCTGCTTAAGTTGAAATCCCTTTTCTCCCCCAGTGTTTCTATTTGGAAAATCTGTAAAGCCTCCTCAGAGGACCTACTGTTTCATCAGAAGCAGTTGATGTCCCATCTGCTTGGGGCTGGTGTCTAAGGATGTGAGAGAGAACTTGCTGGGAAAATATATTTTGGTGTTAATGGATTAGGATTTAGTAAAGTATTAGTTATTGCTTTCCTTCTAGTTTCATTTCTGGAGTATCAAAACCAGAATGCTCAAACTAAGTATATATTATTGTGTTTTGTTTTTCTTGCAGGGAAGTTACCCAGTGTGGGAAGATTTTATAAATAAAGCTGGGAAACTGCAGTCTCAGCTTCGGTAAGTTTGACTGTGTTACACAGTCAAGATCCCCTACAATTCCTTGTATGTGCAAACATTAAGATTAAATGCAGCTTCTGCCAGGATAGTTTGCTAAGCATGTCCTAGTAAAATTGTGCATATTTCATAGTCAACACCCATGTATGTAATTTTTCACATACTACTGCTGCTGTTTTAATGTATTTAGGAAAATACATAATCTACCACCAGCTGTACATAATAAACATAAAATGAGCTAAATTTCATGGCTTCTGATGGAAAATTGGAAAGATAGTTTATTGTTGTTTAGTGAACACACATTTGGAGTTAGCCCTATGTTGTCCTTCTTATTAGTGTAGAATACAGCAGGTTTATATTAGAAGAGGGCTCAAAATATTAAAGAGTCTGTGGTAATTTTAACAGTACTTTCTTCTGCCTTAAAAACGAAGGGAATTCCTATGCTGGATTGTTTATCGGTGATGATTAAAACTTACTTTATTGGGGTATATTTTGCAAATGGCATTCTGGATTACTTAATAAGTGCCATATGTATCACACTCAGACCAGTTATGCTATCTCTAGAATTCATTCACTTGTAAAATTTGTTTCTGCTAATATGAATCCAAGCTCCATTTCTTCACAACTCTCCCCAAACCATGGTCTCTGCTGTGCTCTCCAGAGCATCAGTATTTTTTTCACAGCAGCAGTGGTAACAGGTATGGTTATTGGCAGTCTATTTTGCAGTTCTGCATTGCATTGTGAACCGTTCCTGAAGAAGCTAGGGTTTAGGCTCATTTGCCCTAAACAACTGGAATATGCTGTTCTGCCACGCTGTGCCTAAAATATCACACTTGCACGTGGTTTTTCCTTTTCTAGCAATCACATCACATCACATTGAGTGTGGAAGAAGCAGAGGAAGTAGTGAAAGAAGAGAAATGGAGAACTTTCCTAGCCCTTTCTACTCTTTATACACAGGCCTTCTGGGAAGGCATGAGGAATAGTTTTGTTTATTTCCCAGTCCTGTGGTGTTGCATTCAATCAATGTAGTGCTTTTCTAGCTACAGGAACATGCAAGCAGGCAGCCTGAAAGCCTGTGTTTGAGGATTTGCTGTCCGTTTCTAGCAAATGTGAGCCATTTGCCTCTGGTTCATTTTTGTGTGCTCTGATAAAGGAGAGCAGATGTCATCTGAGCTGGAGCCAGGTCTTCCTGGATCTTGTTACTGGAGAAATGGAACTTTGTTATTAGCAATATAATTAATAATTAACAACATGGTACACGAATAACAGCATGACCCACAAGTTTGGAAGATTAAGAACACAAACACTGTTAAGGAAAATCCCAGAAAAGGTTATCTAGTTCCAGGGCTAGCTAGCTGTCGGGGGGAGTTTTTTGCCTTCCCTTTAATCTCCCGGGCATGTGGAGAGTCCTTATGCATTTGGTTGGTCCTCTCACGCCTGTTTTTTTTTGTGTTCAAATCTTTTGTGCTGTCACTAGGTCATTTATTACGCTGCCAGTTATGTCTCCTGTATCTTGAGCATATTTGGAGTGAGACTTGCATAAAATCTGACCTAATTAAGCAGTCCTGTGGTCTTTTTGGCCGAGGATCAGCTTTCCTGCAGGTCTCCTGGGTTTTTGGAGGGTAGCAAGGAGGTCTTGAAACAAAGTGAAGTTGATGGTCCTCCTTCAGGATTTTGCTTGGAGAGGCTGACTGTTACCGTCAGGAGACGAAATCAGAGTTATTGGTAGAAAAGATGAGCAGAAACAGAACCATGAGGTAACTGTGGTAGAAAAGATGTGCAGAAACAGAACCATGAGGTAACTGTGGAGAGGGCACAGCTGCACTTTACCTATAGAGCCCTGGCCTACTTTCACTTAAATTGGGTCAACCAGACTATAAACCCATCAGAAATCTGGTCCCAACCTCAGGTGTTTAGGGCTCTAGGGCCTGCTTATGTAGAACAAACGTGTTTGGAAAATTGTAACTCACGTTTGCTGTCCACTTGAAGAGACATGTTGTGTATACGTACTTTCCAAACCTGGATGGAGATGGGGATTGTGGAATCTCCGAGATTGCTGGTGTACCTCTCAGGAAGGGACCTGCTTGGAGGAGCACTGGATCAGAAAGGGTTTTCATTTGTTTTGGTTTTGGGGAGTGTTTTCGGGAGGTTTTTGAGATTTTTTTTTCCCTCTTTCCCATTTGCCCAAGAACTCCAGACCAGTCTGATCTCCAAGAAGTTGCTATTTTCTGTTTCAAGGGATGCTCATGCTCCTCAGATGAGAAATTCATTAAAGTGTTTGGCCAGGATCCTAGATAAAAGGAACGTCCTGCAAGCTTATTCTTAAAATATGCATGTTCCCTGGAAATAGCAGTGGCTGTAATTTGTACACTAATGGGTGTAGTATAATGTGTGTGAGATTTGTTTTCCTGTTTGACTGCTTAATATTAGTTCATCAGTGGAAATCGGCTAGAAGGGGGATGGCTGTGTTCTTTTGAAATAGCACCTGTCCTGTGCAATTCACAGCACGGAATTAGCCTGGCTGCCTCCAAGTCCATAGTGCTAACACAAAGCAAGGAAGAGATTAAGAAATGAAGGAGGGAAAAGGCTAAATTCAGATATGAAAGAGGATATTTTTTGTGGCCTCTGCAAGTTTACAGTGGTATTCTTTATAAACCTAAATGTTTTTGGCAATAATTAAATAGGCAGCAATGAGACACTGCTAATGTTTTGTTATCTGTATGCATTTCAGGACTACAGTAGTAGCAGCTGCTGCCTTTTTGGATGCCTTTCAGAAAGTGGCTGACATGGCTACTAATACACGTGGTAAGCAGATGTGTCAATATTGAGTTTAACAGAATGCTGTGTGGTTTATACCATTTGTCGTAATAAAAAAAAGTCTAACTTGTTACATTGACAAGCAGATCTGTGAGACATCTGTTAGATGGACTTGCACTTTGAAAAAGCGGCACGTGAAAAAGGAAGTCGTCTTTTCTTCACTGAAAAAAAAATGCTGGAAACCTGTAATTTAAATGTGTCATCAATCATGTGAACGCTTCTTAATTACCATTTGAATTATATGTTGATGAATAATATTTTAGAAAGCAAGATTTACTGAAATCTGTATTCACTGGTGTTTCTGTACCTTAAGTAAATGTAAAAGGCTTGATATTCAGCTGGTATAAGTAAGTGTAGGGTTGCTGAAGATAGAGCTGATACCAGCTGCTGCTGTGGCCTTTGAGGTCTGCAGATAATGATGATAGTAGCCTGTACTTACATCTTTGAGGAAAGTCTTTGCTTGTCCTTCCTCTTCTTTAAGTCTGACGTTACTGGTCAAAATTAATTTTCCTGGGCTGTGGGCTTCTCTGGGTAACGGTCTAAGCTTGTTGGTGAGTACGGAGGCCAAAATAGTGCAGCTGGCAATCTTTCCAGGCTGCTGAGTTGGAAGGAAACAAAAGGCTGCTTCTCTCTGATGTTGGATGCCCAGTGACCAAGACATCGTGTGCAGATGTCCCTGCAGTGGTAGGGCATCCCCATGATCACTGTGTCCCCAGGCTCTGTTGCTGAAAAGCAAATCCAAAGTGCACGGATCACTGCTGAGTGAGTGGTTTTTCGTCACTTCTAACCTTAGAGGTTTTGTAACTTTTTTTTTAAAGTCCTAGTGTGTCCTTGGCGTTTGACTTGGAGAGTAAGAAAGTAATATTGCTAACATGGAGAGTGTGCATTTCCATTAGCAGTGTGCAGGCTCAGCCAGACTTCAGTTTCCCTCCATTTCTGGCTAACAGGAGTAGTAGCAGCTGCTGGAGCAAGTATCAAACCATAGAATGACAAGAGGGAACAGTATTTTTTTCCTTTTTGAAGCTAATATTTACATTCTGATAAGAAGTTCCTCATTATATGCATACCTTCTGTAAATTATCGGTAATCTATTCACGTAAAATAATAAACACTCCAGAAAGTGGAATAAACTAAGGATGAGACCCAAGGCAGAACTTAACTTGGATTTCTAACATGTCTTTCCCTCGAGCATGCTCTCTTCTGTTTCTTCTCCCTCCCTGAAAGGGAAAACAGAGTAAACCCTACTAAAATCCTTGAGACTTGTCTTCTGGCTGTGCTGGCAGGCTTATAGAACTTGCATTCAGATACCAGAATGACTGAAAGTCTCGTACTGTCTTACAAAAATGGCTTGTGTGGGTTTTTAAAGGGTATTTTGCACTTTCTGCTGTATTATTTGGACCATGTCCAGCAAGCGTCGTGTCTTGTCTCTTATCTCTTCGAACACATCCTTTTCAAAAGAGCTCTGTAAATCCAGGCCTGCCAAATTTGTATAGCTCCTCTGTTCTGTCTTTCCGCCTTCCCTGACTGAAAGGATAGAAGGGAATTTTGGTTTTATTTTTAGAAAGTGATGTTCTGGGCAAAGAATCAAAATTCCAAGCTAGTTGGTGGTTCTGATCTGCCTCCCAACCGAACTTCCACTTGTGCCCATTCGAATATTTACATATAAGTAGTCTATTGCCTTAGAGCATCTCTGGTTGCACATTGGTCCTTTAACAAATACAAATCCTTCTAGTTTGCTGTGAACAGGGATAAAAGCCAGGGCCCATTGAAGATCATGGCAGAACTCCCTATGATTTATTAGGGCACGATTTCATAAAAATATATTTTGCTGTTAGTATAAACAACCATATTCAGAAAACAAAACCAAACAAACTTAGTGTTTTTCTTCTCTGTGGGGATGTGGGGATCTTAATGGGCTCCCAGTTTTCCCTTTGAGGAGTTATCTAACTTGGAACAATTCTTTGTTAAATTTTGCCTGTTACTTATCCAGTTTATAAAATCATGTATTCGATTGTCTAATCAAACACGTGGCTATGCTTCACACTGTTTAGAGGGTTCTCAGCTAACAGGTTAACCAAAGTCAGCAAAGTTCATGTTCAACTTCTGGGGGTATACAAGACTTGTGTAGCACTTTCCATGACACAGACAGGGAGGGTTTTTTAAATCGTAAGGCTGGTTTATGATTGCATGAGCCAAATGCTTCTTCTGGGAACTGTATATGAAAATACTGAAGCAGGTGCCTGTTTCGGAGGGACAGTGTTAGTACCTTGTAAGATGACTGAAGTGTTGTGAAGCTGGGTGCTGCATTTTATTTGTAATTGCTTATAGTTTTACAGAAAGTGGTCTGCTGTTTTTAAGACCCGCTGATCTAGCTGATGAAAGCGTTTTATCAGTCAGCAGAAGCGCTCTCTGGCTACTCTAATCTGTTTGCATCAGCATTAGCTTTGAAAGAAGAAAAAGTGTTTACATGTCCACATACATGTCCACACACATGCAAAAGGAGATGATTACCTTTGCAGACACCAAGTGTTCAAGTACGAAGAGCTTATTTCCATCAAATCCAGTCCTTGTTCCAGCTGATATCTTTCTCTACCTTGTGTGCCATTGCTGCTGTTCCCAAACACTGACTTTTCCCTTTTGGTGCATCTTTCTTTCTATGTCATTTACTTCCTTCTAATTCTGCAACGGTAACGATGTTTATCTTCACATTCCCATTTGGAGCTCAAAGAGAGGGCATAACTGGAGCTCTGCCTATGAGTCAGATAACCTGTACTTTGCTGTATTTTCCTCAAGTTGTAGCTTTTGAGGTAGGAAAAGCCCTGAATGTGAAATACTGCGTGTTTTGTGGTGACTCAATACACAGATTAATTCCCGACCAGCTCATTTCAGCTTTTGCTTCCTTCTTTGCTTTCTCTCTGTTTAGATGCATATCAACCCAAAGTTTAGTCTCCCTTTTTCCCTGAGTTCAGTTCAGTTCCCTCAGTTCAATGCTTTTGATTTCAGCCTGACAAGGAAAAACATGGGGAAAGTAGTTCTGATGGATTTATCGCCAAAAGGTTTTATTTCTGTGGGTCTGATCATCTGAAAAACATTTGGATGGGGGACTCTGTCAAGTTATATTGCTAATTCTCTAATAATGCTAGCTATATAGCAGCGTGTGGTATCAGAGATTTTTAAAAACAAAATTCCTTCAAATGTTTTGAGTTTTTAGCTCTGACAAGATATATGCATCTATCTAGCAGTTTGTATTATTCAGGCTACATCTGTTTGGCACACAGCCTGGCAGAACTCGATAGTCTGCAGTGGAATCTGGTATTATTTCTCACTGTGATTATTAAAGAGAATACTCACAAAATATTAAATTAAATAGATACTTCAGGATACCTTCAAAGCTCAGTGAAGTTTCCTTTTGGGGAGATGTGTGCTTGTGAGTTTTAGTTTGTGTTTTTCTCATATGGCTTAAGTCTTTCAATATCTGAAATTTTGAATGTTCTTATCCACCTCAATTCTAACTGAAGCATGAAAGAGATTTAAGTCTGATTTCATTTAATAGCTGTTTACCTAGTATTAAAAATAATCAAAAATTATTATAAAAATAAAAACTTATGCATTAAAAATTTATTCTCTTATGAAAGCAAGAACTGTGCATCCCAAATATAAACATATATCACATATAAACATTGTAAGTTGGGTTTGAACAGTATGTAAAAGGATGTGTGTAAATTGCTTTGCTTTTTGTATGCTAGTATTCTTCTGCCTCTGCTGCATTTGAATGTCCTTTGTAGATAATGGCTAGAATTCAGGAACTTGAAAAAGTAAGTGAGAAGAATAACTATCCTCCTTGTGTTATGAGGGACATTAATGTGAAGACATGCACACTTCGTTTGTATCTACTTAATACACCATCAGCGGCTTCTGTGGAAGAAAACCTGCCCCAATCTTGCCTACCTGCATCTTCACAGGTGTAAATTAAAATTTATGGAAAGATGATCTAAAAGCTTTGATTTACCCTGAAGCTTAAAATTGATCTTCAAAGTGAGATCGTTAATGAGGCAGCTGATATCCACTCTTGTGGGTTTTTTGTTTTTCATTCATATTGAAGGGTTTTACATATACATAGATGTATTTGATATTAGCAGATTAGTTAAATCACTTCAAGATACGTTTCAATGTAACACGACTTTCTCTGGCCATGGATTGTAATGCTGTTTGAAGTTGCCTCATTTCAACTTGGCAAGTGCTACTAAAGGTATGTTTTCCCTGCCTTTGGTAATTTTGACGTCTGTCATACTGGTTGGTGCTATTTATGTTTTCCATCTCTTTCATTTTACAGATGTCTGAGAGGACTTTAAGGCAATGCAGAGCTACTGACAAGAGTTGCAGGAAATTCCAGTTGAGGGTGCCTGGTGGGCAGAGAGGGTCTGAGGTCGGGGAGGGAAGAGCTGTGGATGTCAACCAGCTACAAAGGGACACTGAGCAGACCTGGAAGCAAAACTCAGCCCGAGCCTGCATGGCAGGCAGCAGTGACAGGGTATCAAAAACAGCATAGCCATTTTAATATTACACTTTTGAGGAGCAGGATATATCAACCTGGAAGAAGTGCTGCATTAAAGTGTCTGTACTTTTTCAGGCCCCATTAAACTTTATCAGCACGCAGAAATGTAAATATGGTTTAACGCTTTTACTTACAAAATTAAATCTGATTAATATCTGTGAGTGTCCGCCTTGGGGTACCTCTTGTACCGCAGTGTTCAGTGACTGCTCATCATGTTTAATAAAGCTGCTTAAAATAGTACCTTTGCTGCAGATCTCTGTTCCTGGGCAGGCTCTGCATCCGTATTGCTCCAGGTATTGTGTGAGTACACCTTCAGGTAGTCCTTACTCTGGGTGTTCCGTTGTCGTCTTAGCCAGGATATAAACGGTATGTATTGAAGTGGTTTTCCAAGGTGACAAGCTACACAAAGTGTTGCAGTACTGGAATTAGCATCTGTTATCTCCCAAGTAAGTGTGCTTAGGCCTTCCGATGCAGTATCTCGCTCACTGCAAATAAGGCACAGTCTGACACCAGGGACACTTGGTGCCACAGCAAAACGTTATGGACAGTACTGAAAGGTGGCTTTTTACTTACTTATTTTCATGGGGAAAAAAAAACAGGAAAAAGGGAGCCTGGGGTGAGGAAAGACACCACAATCTATAGCAGTAGAACTAAAATCTGTATAACGTTTTGGAAATAAATTCCTATGCTCCTGGCTGTGGACTTGGGAGCTGTGATGATGATCTGTGCGTAATTTCAGAGTGAAAACAAAGCTGGGCACAAGAGGAGAGGGGTTCTTATTGTCCAATTTTTTGTTTTTCTGACTCCTCTTTAACTTCAGATGCTTGTACTCAAATAACGAAACCTTTGTTTGAACTTCCTGTCAGTTAAGATAAGACTTTGTAATAAGCACTTATTCCTCCCATGGAGTCTTTGAAGTAAAATAATACAGTCCAGGCTTTTTCTTTGTGGATTTTCAAATATAAAATAATCAGGAAGAAAATTATTTAAATGAACCGATCAGTCTTCCATTATACTTTCATGAAGATGATGCAAAACACAGGACCGATTCAAAATCGTTGGCAGATAATTTTGAAGCTGGATGCATATTACACATCTGTTGCATTTTGAGAAGTGGGACTTGGAAATGCTGCTTGCAAGTGCTAAAACTACAAAACACGTATATAGCAGGCAGCGCTGTGTTACTCTCTGTTTCCATATTCCTGTCCTTCTCTAGACAAGTAGCAAATGTCAGTTCATGTCTTTCAACAAGTGTGCCACCCTGAAAACTCTGCTGCTGATGTGAGCCCATTTGGCTGGAGCAGTCAAAATGGGATGAACATCTTCTGTGCCCAAACACAAGAAAAGTGATTTGGTTATTGGCAACTAGATTTTATATTTAGGGGTTTAAAAGGGCTGCTCTGCAGGTAAAACACCACCATTGCCTTTTCTTTGGGTGAGTGCATGCATTGCAGCATAAAGAAATTTTATTCATTTATTTTGGCTTTTTTTTTCCTTGAGGTCAGGATGAAGTCTAGCTCAGGGTTGTTGGCAACATTTGTGCTGCTTTAATGCTCCTACCTAAGGAGAAATTTCCAGGGCAATAGATAAGAATAATTGCCATAGTAACTTACATAGTCAGTTACCCTTTGGTACAATCCACAGTATGATGCGTGAGTAGCGTTTGTATTTGCCCTACAACCCAGTATTTTTTTAAGCTTAAGGTGCTTTGCCAAGAGACAGAAGTATTGTTAGGAAAGGGGTAAAGCTGCCAGGTGATTGTGTATGCTAACAGAAACAGAAAATTTGAATGCAAGACTAACTTCTGTGAAGGAGAAAAAAGGATAAGGAGAGGAAGAAGCAAATAAGCTTCTTTAATACTTCATCCAAGGAGTGGGCAGGTGTGTCAAGACAGGAGTGGCTGGCCTTTTTTTTCATGACTGAATGTAAATCTACTCACTGTCATCTGAATCGGAAATCTTTGGGAGTGTGGGGAGCAGGAACAGCACAGAGTTAATTTTTCATATACTCAGTCTTAGTTGTAGTTCTTCCGCTCCCCTTCCTTACGCAGCTGTGTCGCTTTTAGTAGGATAGAGTATCAGGTCCTGGTTTCTCTGCAGACTTGAGATGAATGGATTGATTGTTGTTCCCAACCCCATGATGACTTTGTATCTTTGTGGGCATCTTCACACAGAGCACCTACATATCAGTAACTAAATACTGGTTTTGTAGCTCCAAAGAGTTTTCTCAGTCTTAGCGATAGAACCAGATTTTTGATGGCTTAAACATCCAGTTTGGGAAATATTGAGGATAAATCGTAAATGGCTCTGAGAATTTCCTTTGGATAATTTATTAGGTTAGAAGCAAAGATGCAAGAGCATCCTTTTGATAATGGGATGTGGATTTGAAAATGGAGGCTGAGGTTTTGGTTGGTGGTTGGTTTTCCCAGTGTAGCACATGTTCCTGTGGTGGGAGATCCCCTTTCGGGCTAATCCAGTCAGCCTTTTGATGTGATAAATTGCTAGTTGGCACATAGCAACAATTCTGTAGTAACCACAACAAGAGAGTTGTTGCAGTTTTTTTTACTTTTTTTAATCTGTCACCAGTTGGATAGCAAAGGTAGTTGAAGATCTGTTTCCATTGCATTTTATTTAGTATCTTATTTATTTGCCATGAGACAAAAAGGGAGGTGATGTGTGGTGTGGGAGGAGAATTAAAAAATCGGTTCAGGCTAAGCTAGGTTTCCTATAAAGTAGGGTAGTGCTTCTTGCCTTGTGGATCTTGCCCATAACGTACTGTGGAGGCAGCAGAGCAGTTGCTGTGCTTCTGCTGCCTCATCCCTTGTGCCTTACAGCTGTCTTGAAATGCAGGTTCAGCGGTTGTCCTCTTGTTGGTCACCTGAGAGGCAGCTTCCAAGAAGAGGTAATATGTTGGTGAAGGATCAGGTTGGTGCAGTCAACTGGCTTCATGCAAACGCACCAGACCTCTGGGGAGGTGAGCGTGGACCTGACCAGAGTCCAGGCAGTTACCTCAACCTTATTGCACCCCAGTCCATAGGTCCCTTGAACCACTTGCGGCATTTCTTTGTGTCAGCAAGGCAATTTGTGCGAAGGCTGTGGTATAAAAAGGCGTGCTTTGACTTTGGATGTCGTCTTCAACTCCCTAAGTCTATTCCTACCCTGGCTGGACAGAAATTATGTTTGTTTCTGATGACATAAGAGGTATACAAAAAGCGAAATTACAAGCTCCAGCAGACTAATGTTGAGTGGAGCATCCAGAACAATGGAGCTCTGTCTAATCATTAGCAAAAGCACCAGTGACATTTGCATTGTCTAACAGGTTTTTTTGCACTCCGTAATGCAGTCTGCCTCCCAGAAGGATGCTCCTCCACGGGCTTTCGGAGGTGTCAGGACGGTAGATCATATATGTTCGCTCTGCATGTGTCCATGCAAACTAGTGTTCCTACTGCCAAGTGATTTACGCGGAGATATGATTCATTTCATGTTTGCATACCTGCTGCTTCCAGAGAAGCGGTGCATGTTCATGGTAATAATGAGGTCTTCCTTAAAAATAGACCAGCTTCCTTCATTTTCTTGTCCTTCTGTTTGCTCGATGATTTGTTGGGTGTTGCCAGCACAAATGTTTGTCCCTGTTGCTGTGCAAGCTGTTCACCCCTTCCCTCCTCCCCTACATGTTGGTTTTCTTCAGTGAAGCAGTTCCCTGCTCTTTTCTTCCTTGGTTGAGGTAGCAAAACTTGCACTGTTCAGGCTTATGGGTTCATTTAGAGAGGTGGGGAAGAGTCCCTGCTGGCTCTTGAATTTCACTAGAAAATTAGCATCTGCCTAGGACAAGAAACGCATTGTGCTTGTGTCTTCCTCTTCCACTCCCACGCCTGATGAAGTCCAACCTGTAGAACTACTTCTGAAAAGTTAAAATAATATAATTACCTCGCTGTTTCACTTCAGGGCTCAGAGCCCTCCTCTTGTCTTTGTGCTTTCTACAGTGGTTTTTCCTACAAATTAATCTGTGACCTACCCTCCATTTGGGTTGCTTTTTTGGACAGGATGGAGAAGGAAGGGAGGATGGGCTGTTTCCAAAGGAGCTCTGGGTTGTGACCTGACAGTATTTCCTGTGAAATGTTTGGCCTCTGTGTACTTATATTTATATATGCTTAAATCTTTCTACTGCTTTGCAGTTCTTGCTTTTACTGTTTTCACCTGGGCTTCTTGCATGTAAACATGAGTATGTTTTCCAATCTAATGAAGCTATTGAAAAATGCTGCAACCTGCAATGTTGCAGCCATCCCAACACAGGCTTTGTGGAAACCACTTCAAAACTAATAGCAGTGGCAATTGTGTGTGTGGGAGGGGAGGAGAGCATGTTCATCTGCAGCGTGGTGGTGTCACGGGATAGAAGAGGTCTGGGTTTGTACAATCAACCCCTGCAATTGTTGTGAAATTCTCCTCTCCTGCAGCATTTATTACTATGTAAAATTGAAATCTGCATGATTTCCTGCTGTGAGCGCCTGTGCCGAGGGACTGGTTTCTATAGTAACTAATATCAAGGAGCTGGCTGGGACTTTGCTTTAGAGCTGTATTTGAGCGTATTTTGCAGTTCAATGCAATCCTGTACGAGTATTTGATTGATGACAAACAAGAAGTCGGAGGTTGTGGCTGCCATTGCTACAGTAGTAGTGCTGGGCACCTCGGCATGTATGTTGAGGTCTAAAGAGAGGCATTTTGCAAAGTGGAGTTGGAGGTGAGGTGGGGGGAGGGTGTCCTTTTTTCCCTCTCTTTTTTTATCCCCGCTCCCTCCCTCCCTCCCCCCCCCCCCCCCCCCCGAAGGAAAGCTACTCAATGGAAACACTGAAGTCACTTCAGCCCACCCCAGAGTGAAACATAAGCCTAGGAACTGGGTCCGTTTTCTTCCAAGAGTAACAGCCATTGCTGTTGCCACTATTCCGTTTTGAAGCAGAGCTGGTGTTTGTTCTGCTGAGCGTGATAAATAGCACTGTTAATGCGGTTTCATCTGCAGGACTGGCTTCTGCCCTCACTTAGGCCCAGGCATACCTACTAAATTATTTGTTTTGCAGGGTTAATCAGGGAAGGGGATGGAGAAGGTTGAAGCTTGGCTTGTAGACTGTAGGCTTTCAGGGTGCCAGGCAATATGGAAAGCCTGGTTTGCACAGTTTGCAGGTAGTCTGGAACGGCATAGTGGGGTCAGGTGCATGGAAATGAAACTTAATCTTCCATTTAGGGTCACTTTCAGAGTAAAACTTGCATCATGTGATGGAGGTGGGGAAGGAATGCAGAACAGTGGTCTCTGTCCAGAGAAGTCCTCTAAGTATGGAGATTGGACCTAGGCAGACAGCAATAGTTTTGGTCTCTTTTTCCCCCCCCAGTAGTTCCCCAGAATTGTGTTGAGACCAAGCGTGAGCTGTAAAGTAAGCTCATGGCATTGATGAAATAGTCTGAAGGGTGAAGATGTCTTTGTGTATGACTGAAGGTCAGTTTTCCTGGCTGTGTTAGAAAAGAAGGTGTGTATGAGCATGTGCTCCCCCCGCTTCTCTCCCAAGCCCTCTCCCCCAAAAAGCAAAACATCTTTGAGGAGACGGTGAAGTTGTATGTCTTATGCATCTGTTGGCATGCACACATGTCTGTGCACACACACCTGGTTAAGCGAGGAGTGCCATTTGCTCAGCCAGCTCAAGAGCAGCCTGTTATTCATTTGGTATTTGGGGATGCTGGAGGGATCTGAGGAAGGAGAGTGTAGAGAGGAAGAAAAGGATGGAGGACGAAGAGGAGCTGCATGTGTTGTGCTGGGAATATTTAGGGGATATCAGGTACATATTCATGAAGAAATGAGGCTTTTTATTTAAAAAAAAAATCTGTTCAGACAGGTCATCTTTTATATTCACTGTTTACATATGCAAGTCCATAGTAAAAAGTATTACAGTGATTAAAAAAAAAAATATTACTGGATTAAGCTGTTTGCATCAAGAGAGTAATGATGCATTTGAATAATCTGAGATAATTTGGCATTGAGATATGACCAGATTAACAGTTTGAGAATCAGGATTGGAAATTATCGTTCAAGAATATAGTGACTGATATCTTCATCTGCGTACTTGTGTAGAAGTAAAAAAATCTCCCTTTCTTGCAAGCAGGTACTAAGCAGAGTGCTGAAATGAGGTCTTAGGATAAGAATTTGTTATGTTTGCACAATATAGTGATGCAAGTCTGGAACATTGAGTTATTATAAATAAATTAAATCCAAGTACATTTAGTAAATACTTAAAGTGCATATTGTGATGGATTATCCCTGTTTTTAATGCTTGTTCATTTTCTGCTAGTTTGCAAAATCACTGGAGTCCAATAGAGCACATTTCCTTTTGATGCTGATGTGAATGTGTACTCATTTTAAATCTAGGTTATCTTGCATGGAGAATAGCAGCTCAGTGTGAGCATTAGTCACTTCGGTTCAAAGGTAAAGAGTTCATGTGTAGCTCTTCTGTAGCTACTGTACAGGCAGGAGCCTTGGTTATGAATATAGTCAAGGGAATGTTTGAGCTATTAAGCTGAAATTTAGCTTGCTGCTGGGGAAATGAGTGCTGTCACGGAGTGTGTACTGTGATGCAAAGCCCTCTCCAGACTGTGTGGTTCAAATGCACCATGCGCATTCAGGGTGGATAATTGATTTAGACTAACAGATTTTAATCTTTCATTGTAAGCTTGAGGCTGGCCTTAGTAGGAGCTACAAACTCCATGTTTCTCAAGCTGCATTTTAACAAGGCTTTTAGCTATTCTCTCTGAAGTGGCTGCCTGTTTTCAGAGACTCCTTGTTCTTCACAATGTATTTTCTTTGTTGGCAACCTTACTAATTTAACATGGCTTCCAAAATCAGGAGAGGGAGAAAAAGCTTAGTGTATGTTCCCAACTAGGGTGGAAGTGCTGAACTTCTGGTGTGCATCTATAGAGAGAGTGAAGAAGGTGGTTGAGATGTTACTGTAGGGTGACTTTATGCACAGCATAATTGAGCTTAAAGTTCAGACGTGAGTATTTTAAAACAAATGTACTTGTAAGAATAAAGCTTTCTTGTTAAGCTTTGTGTTAGAGTTAATGGGTTCTCTCACAGGAAAAAATCTAGTGCCTTCAAAAGTGCATACAACCACCCATCTACCCATCATGAATATTGCCAAGGGATTTTTGAACCAGAGCGCAAGAAGTCTGTCCTGTGCTCTGTGAAGAGGTTGGTTAATGGAGGCTAAAGCATGATCAGGTTAAAAAGTACAACTATTCAGTATCCTTTCCAAAGGCCCCCGTCTCTAATGTACTATTTTGACTGTTGCCTAATCTGTTGAAAACGTTCAGAATTTCAACCTTTCTAGATCTCAGTTTTTGGGGTCATGATCGTCATGGATAAAATAATGTATGTTTTTGCATTAATGCTTAACTTCTGTTTACTTCAAGTTAGTCCCAGTTTGGTTCCGAGTTATTTTCATGTGTGATTTTTGTCAAAAAAAGGAAGCTGAACTCAAAATTTGTGCCTTCTAGGCCTACCCAGAAGCTGAAGGATGTATGAATAGCTGTCTTCTCTCGCTTTCTTTAAGAGAAAAGGTCTCTTAGATGAAACACTTTCAGCATGTGAAAAGCTTCTCGTGACCAGTGGGAGTAAACATTAAACATTAATGATGCAGCTTTAAGTTGCATGGTAACAAACTGGGGCAAGTCAGTTCGTTTTACCTTTGATTCATTGCTTCCAACAGTTACAAAGAGAAAAGGTTGAAGGGACACAAGGCAAATATGAGTCTCTTCCTTTATCTCTTTCTTGTAATGACATACTTTGCCCCAAATAGTTTCAGTATGTAGATGCACAGAATTTATAATTTCCAAGTATAACTTGGATTTTTGGTTTTTTTTGGTATTTTTTTTTTTTTAAAAGCAAGCAATGCCGTAAGAGCAATTTATATAATTGCAATGATTTCTAGTTAAAGGCAGATTTAGTTCTAGTTAAAGGGAGAATAAAATAAAGACTTCCAAGAATAATCCTGGATTGTAGAGATTTTAACATCCCCTGGGATGGAGGTGCGAAGTGGTAGTTTGACCACAAGACTTGGATGTCAAACATTGCCAGGCGCATCTGTTTTGTGTGACCTATTTATAGCAATGTGAAATTCTTCTGGTCTTAGAATTTACAAACTTTGTGCAAGTTACTTAATTAATTGTTGTTTCGGAGATCCAGTGTGAGATGCCATGTAACTCCTGCAAAGTGACTACATGAAAAATGTAGAGTCTGGAATTCCTGCCATCTCATTTCTTCAGTAGGGTTATTTGGGATTCTACATATGCTGCTTTGCATGCCCAGAACTACCCCAAAACATTACTGGGACTGAACAGGTGGATACCTGTTCACAGGATCTTGGGGGCAACTAGACTTTTACACCCCATCTTTTTTTTTTTTTTTTTGAGTAAGAAGTCTGGGGTAACTGTTGTTTTCCGGTGTTCCGTGGGTCTGTCTAAATTTCCCTGTCTGGTTCAATTAGTTCTGCTTTGCAGAGGGCAATGCTTGTTTTTATTGGAAAGAGGCTTACCTGTGGTTTTTGGTTCTTCCCTCTCCCCCGACCCCTTCTGTGGGTTTCTATGCTTTTTCCTTTCTTTCTGTAGCACTATATGTTTCCTGCAGCATTTTCAGCATATTTGCATTAAGTTGGATGACTCAGAAATATATAACTTGAAGAATAGCCCGGTTTTGCAAGAGGAGCGGTAATAACAAGAGATGAACAGGATGCAGTATTCTTGATTGTTTGAATGGGGTTAGGCCTAGCTACAGTTTTGTTACTCCTTCTTGATCCCTGAAAACATCAGGTGCTCTTCTTATAACACATACAGACCTTTCTCAGTGATTGTATAGGAAGGATTAAAGCAGACAAACTCGTTTCTGCCATGTAAAGAAGGTGTCAAACTAGACAATCCTGAAAGCCTTGTTTTTAAAGCTCCACTTCCCTGGCCATATTAGTTCAGGTTTTAATTACACGATATTAAGATTTCTTAAATGCAGTATATTTGGACAAGGACCTTTCCATGCAGCAATGAATGCTTCGCTTGTAATAATTTACCTCCTCTTTTGTTTTCTATTAACTTGCATTAGATTTCAATTCTGTAGGTAGAGCTGCAACTCTTTTTACGATATTTAAAAAAGGTCTACAGGGAGTTTGCTTTGTGGGAAGAGTTGTCAAAGCTATCTCACTAGTTTAAGCTATGATGAAAACCATTTTAATATTTTTATAAGGCTATTTTTAGACTCAGTTATGCTGGAGGAAGAGTAGGATGAGAGTTGCTTTGGCAGAACGTGAGGAACAGCATCCCTAGATTGGATGGATATGTTCTCAATATAACTTATCAGTTAATTAAATCTGTTTGGGAAGGTTTCTGCGGGCATGCTAAACAGCAATGGCCTTGTATGATTTAAATATCCGTGAGCCACTTTAGTATGGACAACAGATAGATCTTGGAGAAAAAGTAGTTTCTAAGCTTAAAAAAAAAAAAAAAAGCCTCTTGGGTTATCCTTATTAATAGCCATCTAGTGCCTAATTAGGATTTTTTTTTTAAAGTATTAGGATGAAACATGGTTAGAGGATAAGTTATTCACTCCAGTTACCTGTCTAAGAGGCAAAGATGAGAGAACTGTGCTTTGATAAGTAGGGGTGAGTGAATGAACAGTGGTGGACTGGTGACTGCCATTTTAGGGTTCACATATGGAAAGCATCAGTCCAGGAAGCCCCTCAGGCTCTTTGTCTCCCTACCTTTTTGTTTCTTAGCTAACTGAATGCCTCTGTGTCCTACAGACAGAGAGCAGCCAGTCTGGCTTCACCCCTCTCCCCTGGTCATCTGCTTCACCTTGGTTTTGAAATATGTATGGCTGCAGCCATGTGCTGCTGACCACAAAAGTAAAACTTGGCTTTGATTTGAGTTTCATCTTGCAGTGGCTGGTCTCAGTCTGTGGGAGAAACTGTACCAGGGTTTCAAAGCATCGAAGTGATTCACGTCTAATTTTCTTTTTAAGGACCAGAAGGACCATTAGATCATCTAACCTGATTATCTCTGGAGGACTGGTCAGGGCTTAGTCTACTGCAAGCCTTGTGCTGGACGCAGCCATGGCTGCAGCCCTCCAGCAGAGAGAGGCGTGGGAACGGGCAGTGTCTGTGGAGTCCCAGATGCACTGGAAAATGCTCTGGCTGCATCTTCTTTGTATAAAAATATATGTAAAAAATTTTTAACCAAACTAGTACCCGCAAGAAGTCTTGCCTGGATTGCCTCCCTTGACTTGAGTCCTGAAGGAAATCCAGACATTGGGTTTGGTGGTGTCTGTCATCTGTGGATTTTGCATAAAATTTATAGACAGGGGAGGGATCATCTTGCCCCATCTCGGAGCAGGCAGGAATATGTACTGCCTTCTGTAACATGCGAGTCTCATGGTGCTCATAGAAACAGCTGTGCCAAGCCATGGTCTGGAATGAAATGCCATGGCCAGGAATAAGTAACATGTTGTGGAGAGAGCTGGTAACTCCCATTTTGTTGTGGTTAGCTCTGAGAGTCTAAATAAAACTGCAGTGAAGCGATCCGCTTTTGTCCTTGCAGGGCTTATGATGTCCTGTTTAGCACAAAGCTCCTGTGGTTCATGCTGGTATTGACTACTGTCAAGTTCTCTTCAGAATTTGTATGCTTTTGTCAATTTTGTATGCTTTCTTTTTTTTTCCTCCCTCTGTTGTCAGATTGAGATTTAAAAATAACCCACCCCTTCCCATCCCCACGGCAAACGATCTTGACCAAACTGCCTGAAGACTACCTCTTCCTATGGTACAAGCAGAGCTGCGTTGGTGGGAGCAGAGCCAACAGTGGAGGCTTGTATCTTGATTTCCTATGGACTTATTTCATTATTGAAATAGATGGTGGTAGTGGGTCACTTAACACTTGTGGATTTTGCAGCTTTTGTCTGTGCTGGGACGAGAGGAGACAAAAAGCACAGCTGCAGCAGGGGTCGTGGAAGTTGCAGGTGTGAGGTTGGCTGTAGGATGCCAAACTGCCATCTGTGTTGATGCTTTGTGAGTTTGTTTTTTTTTTTTTTTTTTTTGCAGTCCACTTGCCTAGAAATGAGAGCAAGAATATAAAATAACAGTGAGTAACTGAAGATAGCTTTCCTCCAGTTTCTGCCGCCTCACTGTTTAGCCACAAGTCTGTGAAAGTGTAAGAGTTGAAATTGCATCAGGCTTAAGGGATGAATGTAGGTGGTGCCCTGCCAGTGTGTTCAGTCTTTCAGGTACTTCTTCGTGTGTTGCTTTAAGCGTGTTCATCCTTGGCTGTCTAGAAGATGTGGAGAAACAGAAGAAAAGTTGCAGGTGTTATCTGCATAAAATTATATGAAGAGAAGAAAAGCAGCAGCATGTTGCTTTGCTCGTTTATGTGGTTAGTACCCATTTTTGTGCCTGTGTTCAGACATTTTAAAGCTAAATAAGTAGGGTAAGTAACCTTAAGCATTTAAAAAAGAAAAAAAAAAGTGTGGTGGTTGCCATAATTAAGTTAGTGATGTCCTGTATGCATTTTAAATTCCTAGTTCTTGTATGCTGTTAAATTTTTCTGTCTGGTATGCAGCATGTCTGCTTGTTTACAAAATGCCTTGGAGCTGCATGGATTCCCTCGTACTGTGTGCAGGAGTGGTTTAAAACACTGTTAGGCATGTGTTGTTCTGACTAGAGAGATGTACTTGGAGCCGTGCTTTGGATTGCACAAATAATAGTTTCCAGGAATGGTCATGACGATCAGCAGAAGGAGCTTTGAAGAGTGCGTGGATGCAGCACGATCTTTGGCTGAAGAGAAGCCCTTTATTGGTGGCTGGGGTAATTCAGGCTACTCCGAAATGCGGAGCCTGAGCAGTTATTTTCCCAAACAGCTTCCTGAAATAACAGAGAGAGGGAATCTGAGCATGCTGTCTTTCCTCTCTTTTCCTCTTTATTTGCACTACAAGAAAGAGCTAGGCACTGAGGGAACTAGTTTTCTTTTAAAGTTGGAGACATTTGCATAGGGCAAGTTACGTTCACTGCTGTCTACTTTAGAGATGCTTCCTTTTCAAAGTAGAGGCTTTAAGCAGCTGTAAGACCAGAAATACAGCACAATGCATTACCAACTGTATTTGTCATTCTCATCTAGAGAGAAAATGTGCTGACTATATTCAGCAATTTCTTTTTTAATTGGAGAGAAATGACATGCTGGAGTCTATTCAGCTTGCAGAAAAAAAGGAGAAAATACTACTTTGTGTGTGCGCAAATTGAAATTTCAGCTATCTGGACAAAAGCAATGGGCACTTACTGAGATATTAACTTGTTTATATTGTTACCTGTTCATGGAGTTGATTGACTAGTCTTTTCGTAACGGTGAAATTTAGATATTTAAGGGGTAGTCTTACAGTTTGGGCAATTTTTTTATTGAATTAAATTTAATTGTATCAACTATTGCTAGATGATTTTTCTTTTTATAGGGGTGAAAGATTTTCTGTTTAAGAAGACTCAGAAGAATTAACAGATCATTTGGCAACAGATGTCCAGCAGCTTGTTACATGCAATTTTGATTTGCGCTCTAGACCACTTCGATTGTATGTGTCCACTATATCTGAAGAAAACAGCCTTAGACCTTGCAGATTTGCTAGTGCTTCTACACATCTGCCAGGGAATATTTTTCTTGCATGACATTTGAAATAATATCTTAAGGCTGCTTTCTTGTGCTGCGCATATAGTAGTCTCAGATAGTTACTCACTTTAGAGTCTGTCTTTCAGCGGTAAGCACTGTATTTTTGGTGTTAAAGCAGTAACAACTTCAACTGCTGGATCTCTGGTTTGTCTCCGGTTCCTGTGACCTGTACAGTTAGTCTGTACAACAGGCTGTGACCTTCATGTGTCTTACATTGTACATTAACAACAGGTCATAAAACCGCAGGTGGTATGACCTGTCATCACCTGCTGTAAAGGGACTGGCAATGAGCTATTCTAAGGCTTCGTTGAAAGAATGTATAGCTCCTGCAAGTTAGCCGATGGAAATGACTGGTGTGGTGCCTTAATAGATCTGCTGGATAAATTACTGTGATAGGCAGGAAGAAATTGTGGACCAAGACAGTATGTAAAACGTGGCGGATCCCAGTGTACCCGTTACCTAGCTGGACCATCGTCTTTCTCCATGAACAAGGTTTGCAGAGCCACATAGAAAGTACGGTCACCTTCAGAATATCCTTCTCCTGCAGAATTTGCTTCTTTAGGCACGCAGGACCTCTTGTAAATAGTGGTCATCCTAGTGGATAGAGGAGCTTTTCTTACCTGCTGGCTGGTTGAAGATGGAATTGCATGGGTCTACAGAGGTTTAGGTCTCAGGATTGAGGTTCAGTGCTTTATTTTAAATGGGGTGCACTGCAGGAAGTGTTAGTGCTAGATCCATGCATCTGCCATGCTTTGAGCTTTGTCAAGGCACTGATCTCACCAGTTCCTAAATGTTCCAAAAGCAAGATGAGGCTAAACTGTGTTCAGAGCTGGATGAGAACCATGGAAGCTGAGTGATAATACAATTGCGGGTCAGTAAACCGGAGGTTAATAGTTAAGAGTGTTTTAATGAACTTTCTGATTACAAGACCTGTGAGACAATGCCTGCATGCTCAGCACTGTGTACGTGCTTGCCTTTGAACAAGAATATCGGCAAGAGAAATTTTCTTCATAGTACCATCAGAGTAACAGCTTGAGAACCTCTAGCTCTTCTAATTCCTGAGACATTTATACCACAGAAGTATCTGAAAATGTAGGGATTTAGTCCAGGAGCATGATTTCTTTTAATCTGTGAATTTTAATTTCTTTTTTAAAAGCAACAGTGTTTTATTTTGGTTAAGGTAATGCAAAACACAGGTCTTGCAGTTTTTGAGTAGGTTTTACTGGTACTGGCATCTCTAATAGCTCAGACATGTTTCATTCAAATTGAAAAATACAGGGGCCTGTTTATAAACCTCCAGAGCAGGTTTATGGCACAGACACTGACTGAGGCTACTTGTTCATTGCAAGAGTGGATTGGATATTTAGCTCTTAATTCCTATGAATAGGGTTTTTCTTAGCTAACCTCATTTGAATGGAAGTGGGAGAGTGGGGGAGGAAAAAGAAATGGGAAGGAGTGTTCACATTTGTGGAGGCAATTTTTTTAAAAAAAACCTAAACGTTATGCACTGTAAATCATACCCTGTAATACAGACAGCATTAAAGCATAAGGTGGATTTTTGTAGCTGCTGGAATAAACACGGCTGTGACCCTTTGAGATGAATAATAAGTTGCAATCCTAAATTTAGCGCTTTGTAATTAAGGAACCTCCCTTGCTAATTTGTACCACTGGCTGGAATACGGGGAGTGCATTTGAGAATATATCCCTTAGATTTTGGCCGTTCTGTTTGTGACTATGTGACGCTGTGTGATACTCTGTAGAAGACTCGAGTGAATCAGGATGGCTTCTGGGGCAGCATCCTGGTGTTTAGGGACATCCCAAAGCAAATTCTTGAATTCATCACACATTTTGATCTCTGTGCTTACATGTTTTATGTTTTCCAGTTGGTGGCAAACGTAACTTTCATGTGTGCAAGGGAAGTGGAAATGTGGTAGATAAAGGAAAAATCATAGGAAGGGGAAATTTACTGGTTGCTTTATAAAGTATTTTCCCATAAACATTATTGGCAGAAAGTATTGCAAACTTACAGCAACGTAAAAAGGAATTTTACTACACCCTCTTTGGCATACTTGGAAGTTGTGTTATGGCACAGCAAGTCAATTTTCTGGACCTATTGGTATCTTCCATCTTATAGAGGTTGCTCGGTTTTTGTTTAAATTTTTGTATCTCTGATGTTTGAAGACAGGATGCATTGTTTAAAAGTGACAGTACTTGATTTAAAAATAAAACAAAAAACCCTCAACAAAATTAGTATCTTGCAGCTAGCATACATGTCAAAAGAAAGGCTTGCTGCTAATTCAGACAGCACTTGTTCCTGCAGTTCAGATGAGCTGAGAACATGGACAAAATAACTGTTTTTCCAGCTATAGATTTTTGTTGTTGTTGGCTTCAGAATATCTTCAGACATGATGGTCAGAGAAAATACAATATAAGTATTTATGTAAATAAATATTCTGCCCCAATGTTAATGCAGGAAATCCTATCAGTTCCATGTTTGTACTGCTACAACTTTGGGTGCAAAAGTAATTTTTTTTTTCTTTACTCTTGTTCTAGACATCGTCTTTCAGCTCTATGAATTGATAGAGCACATCTGTGCTACTTGAGAACAAACAAGTATGAAGTCATAGTCCCCTAAATAGCTTGTAGGATGGAAATGCTGAAGACAGCCTTCTTTTCATCTCCTGTGGGTCCTGTTGTACAGGACTCTGGAATCTTGGCTTTGATTCTTCATGCGGAGTCTTCACAATATCAACATCTGGGCTATGAATGTAGCTGAGAACAGATCTGCTTTAGATCTTCATGGCTAATAATAACTTTAGAAAACAAATGCTTTTAGCAGAAGAATGTTTGTGTGGTCTCTAACACAGACCGAGTAAAGACAAAAAGGAGAATCCAGTAGTATCCAAATAGCCTTGAATTGGTATCAGATGCCAGAGTTGTTCAAGCAATTTTCTCTCAATTGACAAAGAATTTATTTTTTAACTTCTTGCTAAATCTTCTCTGTCACAGTGAAAATTCCAATCTCATTTTTCTTTTCTGATATCTGCATGTTCTCCCAGATAATCTGCGTTATATTCAACACAGTCTCTGTTTAAAAAAGGGCATTTTGCAGAGCTTATTGTTTCCATTGTTTCCTTTTTGTAGTAACATATTAGATCCTTTTCACTAGCATACATTTTTAATCATATTTTCTTGGTAGCAGGATGTTATCTATTTAAATGGCGCTGCTCAGTGTTTCTTAATAACTGGGAAAAGATGAATCTGTGTTTAACTGCTAATTGCTTTGAGTACACCTGCATCTCGTAAAAAGTAGCAGTAATATCCCAAATATCACTACTTCAGGCACAGGAAAACCTCATAATTTAAATATTTGAGTAAACATATCAAACACATAGCAGGTGGGAGGAAGAGAAAATTGATGGTCGGACATTTTTATTTTTAAATGTCATGAGGGTTGTACTTAATTGTGAAATAGTGACTAAAAATGAGGGGAGGAAAAGAGATTGGCAATGTTTCCTCATCCTTCTAAGAGGAAGCAGCATCGCACAGCTGACCTGGGAACATGTGCCAAGAGATGACATGAGCGTCTCGGATTCAAGCGAATGTTGCTGTGGTCTTTGCAGTGTCTGAGGGGGTAGGGTGAGGCAGGGAGGAGGACTTCGGGACTTCCAATGTTTGAACAGAATAGGAAACAAGGTTCAAATGAACCTTCTGATGAAAGGTGGAAGAATCCAAGGTGGCAGCAAATGCATTGCGGGTGTCAGCATTGACTTGCTTTGAGCATGAACTTGCTCCTGGGTGCCTGAAAGAAGAAAAAAATTCTAGTTGGGTTGGAATGTTTTACACTATTACTTTTTTTTAATTGGAAGAGAGGAAACATGGGAATAGGCAATGACTTGAACTGTCTGGGGTGTTTTACATCACGCGGTCCAATCTGCACTGAAAACAGGCGAGTTCAACAGCAAATTCATAACTTCAAATTCATTGAAGTTCATGTGGCTTTACAAGCAAGTCCGGCTCAATTGGTTCACATGTGTTTTTAAAAAAATAGTAAGTAGGAGTAAAGGTTTAAAATTCGAGAATAAACCTGTCTTTTCCTGCATTAAGCACCAACTGTTGCCCATGGATGTGGAATGCTGCACGTGAGATGTGGCCTTAATAAGTCAGTCTTTGAGAGCATGCGTTGGTGCCGCACCCTTGTTTGCTGGTGCCATTTTTAGAAATAAATGACAGTCCATAAAGAAGCATGGACGCCAAATCTGACATACTGTATCTTTAGTCTTGGGGGGAAATGCTGTAATTTAGTCCTTGCGGAAGCAAAATGTAAATCTGTTACTGTATAATTAAGACTACACAAATTGTTTTGACTTCTCATTCCCTATGTCCACCCAACAGTAAATGTTCAAAACTATCAACATCTTAAACAGGGAAATGGAAAGGGAGATTGAGAAGTTTCATATAACCTCATGAGGGGGTGGAATAAGTAAGGGTTAAACAGATATGCGAATTTAGTGGTAACAGGTTTTTTAAAGAATTAAATGATTTGTTTATTCTGCCTTACTCATTTAATTACAGTAGTGTATTAAACTTCATATTTGCAGGGAAGTAACGAGTAACAGACATGTTTAGGTTACATTTTTTCCAGAGACAAGTCTCTGCAAAAAAGTGTATTTGCTATATTTGTACACCCACGTAAGTATAATAGGTGTCTGCTTTTAGTTTCGGATACTTGTTGAACAACTGAAAATGGGTTTCTGGAGTCTCTGAAACATTTGAAAACCAGAGCTTGAATGGGAGGCCAAGGTTCACATTGGTCATGCAGGACAGAGTTATCAAACTGTATAACAAAGAAACAAAATTTGGGGGATTACTTTGGAGGCTGCCCAGGCGTGTAAAAGGAATGTTCAGTCCTTTTAGTTTGATGTAAACTCAAATTAATTTTCAAGTTCACATAGAACTTGGGCTCTTCCCACCTCCCCCGCAATATTCTGGATCTGAAATCCTTAATATTTTAGTAGAATAAAGGGAAACTCTGGATTTTGAGGTAGCTGATTTTCAGTTTCTGCTCTTTATATGCGTTTTCTCAGAAGTAAAATAACGCTGAAGTAGTACAGTGGCACTGTTAGTATTAAGCAGGCGGGGGGATTAGGGCGTAGTTCAGCTTTTGCTATCATTATCCATTTTCACATGTTGCTAGCAGAAACATTTTGTCTTCCTCTGCCAAGAAGCAGATTAGTTTATGTTGCTCCAATTGTGAGATTTAATTTTCCTTTTAAAATACTGCATCATAAAGTTCTAGTTCATGGTCAGGAAAACCTTCTTCTAAAGTCTTTCGAGTCTCTTTCCCACAGAAACAGAATGGGAATTGAGTAGATATTAAATCAAGCAGTATCTGAATACATATTTAGTCACCCAAGCCTCAAATAGAAAGCCAGTTGGAAGCTTATATTTTCTTATTCAATTCTCAAGCCAAACAAGTGTCTAATAGCAGCATTAATTCTGGAATTTGGAACTGGTTTTTCACTACCATAAAAAGGTACACTTGATAACCATTAATACAGTTTGTAACTATTCCAGCAGTAGTTTACAAAAAAAAAAAGACATTTTTTTACTGCCCAGTTAGTTAATCTGTGAAAGGAAAAGAACTATTTTCAGAAACTGATGGTTTGGAAAAGGGGGGTTTCAAATAGGTCTCCTGTTATGGATTAATTACTGAATATCCCTTTAGTTCTGAGGGGCATTTTATTTTCTTGTGACTATTTTCAAAAGGAAAATGAACTCCTGGGAAGGAAGCTATGGAGAAATAGTTTAACAATGGGACACACAGAATACATTAATCTAAACGCGAGTGCTTTAATGGCATGAAACGTGTTCTGGAAGATATCCCTCAGACAGAGGTAACCTGCACTTGCTAGCAGAAAGCTGCATCCTGTTGATGTTGACCAACTGTAAGGAAACACTGCTGGCTTCTACTTAAAATAGGATTGAAATAGGCTCTATGCTTCCATGAAAGCGTAACGTCCTTGACTTGCTGAGACTGATCACCTTATGAAGAGTGCAGAGAAAATTTTTGCCTATCTCAAGAAGCTCAACTTTGGTTCCCCCAAAATGCATGTGTGTGCAATCGCCAAATGGCTGATACCAGCTGTCTGCAATCTGACTTGTAACCTCCTGGGAGATTGTTAGCTGGTTAAATAGTTCTCAATGCCTTTAAATATAGCGAGACAATGAACAGTGAAACTGTAAAGATAAACTTGTAATATTTTAGCAAGCTTTGGTATCTAACCATCTTGTTTGCTTCCTATAGACTAGCAGGACTTGATTTATATGGTTTAATGTATCCCAGTATTCTTTCTCGTATTGCCTAACTTACTTTCCGAAGATAGCTGTCTGCTCCGTAAGGGGTGGTGAGCGTGCTTGGTCCGTGCTTAGAGCAGTGAATTCCATTACCTTTAATTAACTTTCAAAAAGATATTAAAAAGGAGTTGCGCTTGATTAAGGACATGGCTTTGGGAAAAACAAATACCTGTGGAGTGCCTGATTAGAGATAAACAGATTTGGTGCCATAGCTTTACTGAAAATCCATTTTAGCAAAATAATTTACGCTAGGTACCTGAAACTTCAATGGGACAGGGAAAAAGGCGTATAAAGCTGGATAGTTCTCGTGTGATCAGGTTCTTATGGCTGTGTTTACACCCAAACCAGAGAAAGCACCAGAATAAACAGCACCGGTGTTTATTGCAGAACTGGGTGTTCTGTTTGGTGTGCTAACACAGCAAGTGGTGTGAAATACTAGTGACAGGGGCGTGAGTGTTTATGTAATTTGGTGATTTCTACAATAATGTCCTTGTTCTTCTCCAGCTACTGCGCTTGCTGCATGAGAACCCCACCTTATGCTATAGCATGTGATTTTATTTATGTATTTATTGCATCCAGACATTAATTTGGGGACTGACAGTCCTGTGTAGCCACACTTATGAATGATATAGATTGTCTTGACCAGGTTTAGCAAATGGAAATGTTTCTCTGCACCAATGACTTTAAAATCTCCTGTACAGTACCTGAAAAATACGAGCTTGCTTACCTTCTTCCTGGGGAATCACCATTTTGGCTTCTGTGGTCTTCTACAGTATGGTTACAGTTTGTCATAGGATATGATGTTCCAAATATAACCCGATGAGGTAAATGGGATCTCTTCATGGAGGTGACATCATTGGAGAAAACGGAAAAATTGTAGCCAAATCCTATCCATTGCACTTGCCGTTTTCTTGTGGCCTCTTTTACAGGAACATTGCAGTACTATTCACCCTCACTTTTTTTTTTAGCTGAAGCTTTGGCCGATGTGCCACAGTTCACCTTAAGGTGGAGTGATATGGGGAAAACTGACTTTCCTCCTGATAATTCAGGGTGTTTCTTTGCACAGCGTTTTGTCCTTAAGATTTTCACTGCAACTGAACTTAGCATGTAAGGGAATGGCGGGATGGAGTTGCTTTACTTGGGTGTAAACCTACAGAGTGATGCCCATTTCCCCTGCAAGCCCCTAGCTCTGCTTGCCTGGAACTCTTCTGTGGTCTGTGTTTCTCAGTGGTGGTGGGGATGGTACTGCCTTGGTGAAATCAGTATCTGCAGAGGTTCCAAAATGTGCTGTAAATTCTCTTGTTTTTGTTCTAGCCCTGATTCTGTTGCCAAATACTATTATCATCATTGGTCAAAGGAAACGAGGGGCCCAGGCTTTTTCCAGAAATAGCATCTCTTGTTAATGTACGGCGGTTCGTTGTGTCCGTGCTTCTTGCTCGTCACTGCTCTGGGAGGCGGCTGGTTGTGTTGATTGCTTCGTAATCACTGGGAGGCTGCATTTTTTTAATGTTTGTGTCAGATCTGGTTTTGGGAAAAGTAGAGTTCATTCCTAGTCTCTGCTCCAGAAAGCTGATACTTGGTTATCTGATAAGGGTTTGTATCAGAGGAGGGCATTCATGTGATTGCTCTTGATGGGGAAAAGGGATATACTGGTAGTTGAAATAATTAATCCCTTTCTTTCAGTCACTTTTTTCAGGTGTGGTGTGTGTCTTCATTAAATCTTGCATGGTTGCCATGTGATGAGAGGAATGCATTCCTGGCATTAGATGCAGAATGCAAACTATTTGGGACGGTAAGTGACCATGCCTAGATGTGGGGTGCTGTGGCAGCAGCTCTGTCTGCCCCGTCCCAGCCCCATGGGAAGGGCTCTGTCAGTTACTTCAACAAACAACAGCAAATAAGCTGTCCTTGTAACAGGGTCGGAAGGATTTGAGAAGGATTAAAATTCACAACTGAAAAAGCACTTTAGCCTCTGTTCTGCCCCTGTAACACTCTGTACACTGCTATATTTGTGTACCTGGGGGGTCAGTCTGTCTTACCCCGGTCTGAGAGGATTTCCCCAAAATACTCCTTTTCTTGTGCTCGTGGCTGACAGGAAAGCCAGGCTGAGGCTGTGGTTTATATTTTGTTGTGAAGCTGCTATTTGTGGTTGCTCTTGACTCCTCTTGAGGAGTTTGTTTCCAAAAAGAGCCGCTGCCTTTGCGTGCCCCAGTTGGGAGGTTGTTTCCACAGAAACTGGAGTGTTGTGGATGGTGGTGGCAGGCGGAGGAAGGTCACGACCAGCCCCTCAAAAAGAGGAGGGTGCCAAGCAAAACCCCAAACTTCAGCTTCAGTGGGGAACTGGCAGCTGTGCCAGCAAGGCTCAGTTGTGCACCATGAGCGTGCGCTGAAGCAGCGAGGTGCTCCAGGGTTTGGAGCTGCTTCCAGCTCTGCAGTGATAGCAGGAGAAAGTCTCTCTTGTATTTGAAGACGACTATCACCATGCACCAAAACGTGCTTGAATTTGTTGGTCTGAAATAGTACTGACACACGCAGTGTTGCATTAGTGCCTTCACACGAGAAATGGGATGGAGCAATGGCTTTCAGCACACCCTGAGTACTTCAGTACACTTTCTCATGGGTTTTCACTTCCCTCGGAAGTTTTCCTTGCCGTTGTCTTCAAAACAAAATCTTGAGAAATTTTTCTGATCCTTGAGAACCTGTTTCCTTCTTCCTCCCCATGCCCCAAAGGGTGGAAGCAGTGATGCTGCAGGCAGAGGCAAGGGTATTTGCCTTGGGGCCAGGCAGCTCCATGTGCAGGAGTTTTGGGTGGTGACAGAGTTTAACCCTTTGGAACCCATTGAGCATATGGCCAAACAGCTGTTGCCTATTTTTGTCCTACAGCAGCTGCCCTCAGCCCTTGCAGCCACAGCCCTTCCACAGCACCAGCTGCTGGGCAAGCTGGGGAAAAAAGGGGGTTTTCATCCTCCATGCACCCACACACTCCTGTTCCTCCGAACTGCCTGCCTGCGGGTCGCTGGCTGGGAGGCTTTGTTGCGGGTTATTAAAAGAGCACCGAAGTTTGGTGTGCTTGGGAAATGCACAGGCGTTTCTGTGAGTGGCCGCTTAAAAATTGAGGGGAAAATATAGATGCTTTTTTAGCTTTTCTGAGAGTGGTGAAAGGGTTTCATTTGCAGGGGAACATTCACATTAGTGGAAAAGTTGGTTTTCATGCTGTGTTCCGTATCCATTTGTCAGCTTCTCCCCGTCTTAACCTATTTTGCTCCCCCTTTAATCCCTGAAACTCTCTGGCCCAGGAACTTATCGTTTATTTTCTTTTACTTCTTTTTAGCCCCCATCCATCCTTAATGTTGCATTTTATTTTAACCAGATGAGAATTAAATAGCTGAATCCACTTGTGGACTGTTCCCAGTAGCTCCTGGTAATCCCTAGCTCAGTATCAAGGTTGTATGGCTTGGTTTCCGCATCTGCGGGGAGTCTTTCCAAGGTAAGGACTGAGCAAGTGCTTTCCTCAGATGAGTCTTCTGACAAACTGGTGAGAGGAAGCCTGGTTTCAGTAAATCACGGGAGGATGACCCACCGTGGCAGAGCTTTGATGTGGTGGTGCACTGGCACAAGGAAGCTATTGAACGCTGAATTATGCCATTGCCGATTGGGATCAGTGAGCTGCCTCCTAATACTCTAATTTGGTCATGGGACAAAATCCAGCGGTAGAGATCTGTATTTCTTTACTGCCATTTTAAAATAACCCAAATGAAAGAGTTTGAGCTTACCTGATGCGCAAATCCCTTTAAGCTGGAAAAGCAGGCCTGTGACTAATGCAAGTTTGGAGTATTTTTAGTGTTCTTCCTTGAGTTGTTTGCCTGGTCCTCTCTGCGCTTGGTTAGCGCTGTGAAGGTCACACAAAGATATTAGACAGTTGTAAAGAGTGCTGAGAGGGCCAGCTGGTCGGGATGGCACTCAACCAGCAACACTCCCGCTTCTGAGATAGAGGGGTCGGGGAAGGGCTGAGAAGTACTGGCATGCTGCTTTCAAGATATCAAACCCAGCTTTCTTCACACCTCTAAGCCAGGGAATAGGTATGTGCCAGGAAACAAACCCAGGCATCAGAAAAGCAACAACGTGGTCATTTTGTCTGAAAGGATTAGGAAATTATGTACAATCTGCAACCCAATAGTCGGGATCTCTTATCTCGCATACTTCCCATTCAGCAGGGAGTAGCAGTACGCTCTCTGTGGACCAGGAGAAGATACGCCATCACTGAATATATCAACAAAATGAAATGGCAAGAGGCTCCACTTACTGCATTAGTAGATGGACTCCCCTGTAATCAGGTTCCCCCAAGCATTTGTTTTTCTGCTTCTTAGCTTTCATCTTGCATTGTGGGTGTTGAAATTGCTGTTGGTGGAGGGTGAAATTAATCCATCCCAGGGACTGCTGCTGTCCTTACACGATGCTACTGTTTAGATGACTCTGGGAACTAAATTGTGTGACACACCTCATGGAAAGACCCTAAAACTTACTGAGGGGACCAGGGCTGAAGGGGAAAAGCCTTTGGGAAAAGAGGGGAGAAAAATTGGGAAAAAATGAACAAAATAAGTCATCCAAAATGACAGTTTATTTTCTTTATTTTTGCATAACTGGAAGGAAGGGATACTCTTGGGAGCAAATAAGAATACAAATAATAAATTTATTTTTCTGTGTGTATTAGATATTGAATTAAATATGCTGGACTGCCTTCAAAGTACATATTTGCAAGAACCATGAGTGAATTGTCCTGATTTACCTTGCAAAGCAGAGTCCTCCTCGTTATGTCCCTCTGCCGTGAATTGCCTCATGCAAGAGACAGAAGCTGGCCCCAACTCCAACTATTCCCTCTGCTTCCCCTCCTTGTTCATTCTTCTCTCTGTTTACCCACATTCTCCTGAGGAATGAGAGATGCTTTTCATTTTTTGGAAATTTCTGGCCATGCCGCTGAGTCTGTGGTTTCCTGAGGAATGGTTGCACGGGGTTTCTGAACAGCTGCTCAGGGCTGATGGTACACGAGCCTTAAATCTCTTTCCATTACAGTAACGGTGTTTCCCCCGGAGGCAGGACAGCTATCTGTCTAATGGAATGACACATTTTTCAGTGCTGTCAGTCCTTAAATATCAAATAAGTAAATTAATAGAGAGCAGGTGAATGTTTCTTCAGAAGAAAGTTTAATGTCACGTAGCTGTTTGATGCATTGCCACTGGCGTAACTGCCTTGTCATAAAACCTGACATCATTTGTTCAGTTGTCTCTCATAATTAGAATTATTTGCTGCTTTTCAGGTTTGTTAATTATAAGTGACGTTACTTCTAGTCTGATACAAGCTAGAATTACGATGTTTAGATTGACTGCACAGAAAGAAAGCACATTTCACTAGCAGACGGTGTAGCCTTCGTCAATGTACCCGTCTGTTGATTGACGAATAGCTGAAGGAATGACTTATTAGGATTGCTCTAGCTCCAGCTTCCAGTACAGACAGGTCTTTTTGAGTAGTGTGACACTGCCACAGGAGCCTTTCATCAAAAGACTTGAATGGGCTTTCTAGTCTGTAGTCACTGCCTTAATCCAGTGATGGAGGTGTGAAACCACACTGCAGCTGAGAAGCTGTAGTGTTGGGTGGAGACTGATTTAGCTAAGCTGCAGTTGCCTGCCCTGTTGTGGAGTGTGAACCCGTAACCTTTGTCTGAAGCACTGTTTCTCCCAACGAAGCTTTTTATTCCAAAACCAAAAAGGCAACAATGAAAACCCCACAGCTTTCCCCCCAACGTAACAAACAGTTTGGAATAACAGTGTGAATCAGCTGTGAATACAGGATGTCCCTAAAATGCTGTCAGGTAAATAGGAAAAAGTGGGTTAGAAAATCAGATGTCCAGTAAATTGATCCCTAGACAGCAGCAGGGGCTCTTGGCAGTGCGTGCAATGAGATAACTGCTGACTGCAGTTGAGGGTGAATGCAGATAAACCTCTTCTGCTGTTGCTTGCTGCAGGATAGATGGCTTATAAGGGCATAGATGCAACAGTGTGAATTGTAGGTTCACAGGAGTTCACGTGGTTGTCATCTTAAGAGAGGTTTTCAAAGCAAGCTTGGCCATGGAACAGGGAATTGTAGCGTTTGCTGCTTCTCCCCTCTACTCGTTAAACCACAAACTCTGAAGAGCTCTGAGAAAGTCCAGAGGGGGAAATTTTGATCATTTAAGTTGCCGCTGTTGGAAAAACTCAGTGTGTTGAGCGGATAGCTGTCTGTATTTCCTGGCGAACCTTCATCCTGCTGCTTTCCCCCTCCCCCACGACTGCAAACTTCAAGTAAATGCTTCAGTAAAGCAGAGTCTTTTGCGTCCTGTTGAAACCAATGTTCCACTACTGTGCGTGCCCTTAGCCTTCAGCCTGCTTTATCTAGACTGCCCGACTGTTTATATGGTGATGCTGTATTGCATGTTATTTTCTAGAAAATAAGTATCAGATACTTTTCCCTATCTTTAAGTAGGTCAACCGTTAATCTGATTAACTTTGTAGCTAGTCAATTAAATTGATTTACTTATATAAAGGGGACATATTTAACCACTGTATTGGTGTAACTCCCTGTGTAGTTTTATATAGAAGAATTTCAAAAAGCTTTGCTGGGCAGAACCTCAAAGGGAAAACCCAAAGTGGCCAAAACCTAATAGGGAAGGCATTGCAAAAAGCAGTTGAACACTGAGGTGTTTTTTAACAACAAGTTCAAAGATGTTTTTGCCTGAAATTTCAGGCTATTAGCTCGTAGGTGTCTTCGTTGGATGGTGATAATTCTAGGGTGTTATAAGGCAGTACTTTATGGGAAACTAAACCATGAAATGCCCCTCTGTTTTGACAAAGGAATCATTGCAAGATAATATTTGAGAGATTAGTTCCTTTGGGGAGTTAAGCAGCCACTGCACTTTCGTACTGGAAACCTGAAGTAGCTGTAACAGCTTGTTCGTGTTGTTGAGGAATGCACAGTGTATTATGGACGATCGTTCAAAAGCTGCCATGAATTATCCATGGAAAAGTGCCCTCAGATAGGAGCCCCTTGATGGTTGGTTAGTATAATTAATATAAACATCTCGCCGCAGCTTTACATTTTGGTTTAGTAACTCCTCAATTTGAGAAGAGTCTTGGGACTGCCTGGATTTCAATTATCTCCCTGATGCTGGAGGTAGGGTTTTAACTTGATGTTAATTATGTTCCTCAAGGGAAATCCAGATGGCAAGCAATGGTTAGGGTTGTGCAGACAGCATAGCTCACCCCAAAGTAAATCTACCTTTAAGGGAGTTAAAAGTGCTATGCTACTTGGTTGCTGTTTTAGAGACGACTTTTTTTAAGGCCTTCTCTGTGGGATGCTACAAATACAGAGTGTTACTGGGCTTGTATTCAAATAATTTGTTTCACATCTTGCAATTAGTTTGCGAATCTTAAGAAATATTTGATTAAAAAGAATTTCAGCATTCGTGAGGAGAAAACCTGAAAATGTGAACTGAATGTGCTGTAAATGCTAGAAAACTAGAAGATAGCTCAGTTTCTTAAATTAGTACCTTTTTACCACTGATGTTGACTGTGCTGCAGTCATGGTAGGCAGATAAGCCTTCGCTGTAAAAATGATGGAATTAAGCAAGGTTGAGCCTTCAGCTCAGTGCTCTTCTTTGGGCCTGTTCAGATGCAGCATTCAGGAGCTGCCAGGTAACGAACCCCTTGGGAAACATCTTGGGCATTGCTGTCCAGAATCGTGTTTGCTTTGGAGAAAGACCAGGTAGAAGATGGAAGGGAATTTGAGGAGAGAGCAGACGGAGCCCTTTCATCTAATAAGCAGAGGCAGCAGCTTCAGCCAGAGCCGCGGTCGTAGATCAAATCGCGGGGGTCATCTTGCACTCTGTAGCATTCCCAATCTGACAGTGCTCATTTGTCCAAGATCTCTCAGTATGCTATTTAGTGATGCTGTGAATTACTGCTATTTTCTGTTCATGGGAAAGAAGTGATGCTGGAGTGGTGACCTGGAGGATACAAACACCCTTGGTACTGATGTATGGGGAGGCACGGAGGGACGGCTGCACTGAAGCTGCTCTTTCATAGTGGGGAGCTTGTGACAGTGGGAAAAAGGAGGCAAGTAGTGCCTGGCAGTTTGGAGTTAATGTGAAGGATGCGTGTTTTTTTTCTGTCAACACACCCTCCTCCCAATTTTCTTGCACAATTTCCCAATTACAAATATTTCAGCTCTGGCTTCTACAACCACTTCTGCAGTTTCTGGAGGCAGATGTGCTGAATTTTGTTGCTGTTTTTTGCTTTAGCAGGTAGCATGGCACATGGTTCTTTATGCTGTGAGTAGTTCCTCAGTATTCAAAACATGGGGAATATGGGTAAGGCTCAGCTCTCTGTATGTGAATAGCAAAGCGTACACCGTTCTGAGAAACATCCTTATGCTGTAAATGCCTTTGCTCCCACAATCTGCTGGAATATGGGTGGGTATTGATATCTTTTAATAGATGGAGCAAATCTGCTTAGTGTGCTGGCTTTATGGCATTTTTTTTAAGAGGTGAAATTGAGTTGGTGTTACCATGACCAGGTTTTCATGCGAAGCTTCCGTTTGCAAAGCTCTTTCTCACTGTACTTTATCAGCTGGGGCCAGATCTTATTAAAACCCAAACAGTAACCAGCTCTGACTATTAGCTTAATGATTTAATACCAGCTTCTCCATCAAGTAGAAGCAGCAGGTTATTTAAAACATGTAGGTCAGATTGGCCCGATGTTTTCCAGTGAGATTATGTAAAGACATTATTATTAAAACTCTCAAATACAGTAGATGCATCTGGTGCAGGACATTTTTTTTTTTTTTGTTCCCCTTTGCTTTCTGAGGTCCAATTGCAAGCTTCAGCCAGAAGCTCTAAACAGATTTTTAGTCTTTACTTCCAAATGTGATATTAACACCACAGTGTTTCTGCTGACTCTTTTGCAATGGTATTCTTAATGTAAATATTCCACTACAAGTCATTTAGCCTCAAGTTTAAAATGAAAATGTTTTCCTGTGAGAAATCCTGTACTCCTCCTTCTGCAAGAGGGCTACAGTATAAAACAAACTGAAAAATGAATGCTAAGTAGCCAGCCCATCCCCAGTTTTTGGTTATCAAAGCTAGTAGCTGCAGAAAGTAAATTATTTAAACAACCTGCATTTTTAATTCACTGTTTCTTCAAGGGTATTACTTATAATTGAAGGTGATGGGTTATTTTTTGTTGTTCAAATGACAGTTTACTAGGTAATATACCTCCTGCATTATAGAAAAACTAGGCTTTGTTATAACTACAAGTAGATGTTTATGTACACTTAGGGCTATTTGCTGTAAAACTCCAAAAGGATCCTCAAATATTTAGGGCAGCCTGTTTCCTGAGATGGTAAAATCCTTAGGTGCCTTATGTAGGAAAAGGGCAATATTTACATACAGAGGGGAGACAGATGCTCATCTGCAGGAACCTCAGCACTGCGGAGAAGGTACCATTAACAATCAGTTGTAAACTTTGGTGTTCAAAGGGCAGCAATAAAAGTACCACTCAGCACTGAAACTCAAGCGAGTCTTTTTACAAATCTATCTCCTTGCTTAGTTGCTGTTAATTGGTTTGGTAATTGGTGTGACAGTGTTTGTGGGAGCAGCAAGCCACTGCATTCTGAAAACAGCTTGGTATGTTCTTGCTGTTTTAACTGGCTGGGTTTAATATTACCAGTTTACAAAGGAAGGGTGGGGAAAATAGATTTTGGTGTGACTCTGTGAGGGTGGAGACAGGTAATGGGGTGAATTTTATCAATCCAAGCAAATGTCGGTTGTTACAATCTGCATAGGTAGGTTCAAAATACATAGCCCGTTTAAAAAATAATTCTTAAGATTCACAGAAATAAAGACTTTTTTTTTTTTGTGAGAGAGCAGTGATGGAAAACTGCAGCACCCTTGGAGGAAGGAAACAGATGGCAGGAAGAGCTTCCAGATACTTGACAGGCTGCAACAGACTTAAATGCAGGCAGTGATAGATGGGCACGAGATTCGGTTTTGCTGTAGCTATTGTGGTTTAGTCTTGATAAAATGCCTGATGTGCTGTATGTTAGCAGTTCCAAAGTTTTATGTCCTCTCTGCTTTGATGGTCCTTATATAGCTGCTGTGGTCACTGGGGTGCTATGAATGGGAATGAGGATCCAGGCACTTCTGTGAAAAATGAAGTTTCTATATCTGACTAATAGCAGGACTTAATGTTGAGTAACAGCAAGTGAGAAGTGAAACTGAATTTAATTCCTGCATCTAGGTTATTCAAGGCTGTGTGGCAAAAATGGCCATGAGAGGCTGATAATTTAAAAAAAAAAAAAAATTTTGCATGCACATGAATGAATCATCCTTCCACTTCCATCAAGTGCAAAGGTATGGATGCTGGGATTTCCTATCTTGGGAGTTTTGTCAGGGACAGAACTGGGTAGCAGTTGGTATTTTATACCCCACTCAGACTGCTGGGAACACTAGAGAGCAGCCTGCAGCGCAGTCAGCACCCTTCCTGTAAACACGGTGCCGAATTTCACATTATTGACTGTAGTAGATAATAGACTAATGTATACTGAGGAAATCCTATAGCTTATGATAGGAGCTACCGAGCTAGACTTCTGTGAGACTGTTTGAATCTGAGCAATTAAACAAAGCACCTCCTCCTTTTAGATACGGGTAGGGCACAGCTGATTTTTCTTCCTGGGATGAGCCTACCGTTGCGCAAGAAGACAGCTATGCTGCAACGTAAGGCTAAAACCTTCAAGCCTCGGCATGAGGGTACAACTCCACAGGGTTATTTAGGCATGTGATTTCCCATTGCTTAAAGCCTCTAATACTTAACAAAGGTTTCCTCCTAGGAGTTTGCAAAGTGTTTTTATAGGGCAGTTTAGCCTTTTTACCCTGGGTGCTGTTTTCCCCTCCACTAAACAGTCTTGTGGCCTGTCAGACCTTCTGTATGAGTTTGTTTTCAACTGTGAGGTAGAGTGTAATGTTACTCAAAATCAGCTCGAGAAGGAGCTGCTTTGTTTCCAGGCGAGGCGGAGCGTGGGCAGGGAACTGTGCAAGCTGTGTACGTGACCCAGGACAAGCTAAGTAAGCAGGTACTTACCATGAGCAAGCAGTTGAAGGAATGCAGACTGGGACAAATGACTTTGGGGTAATCTGTAGAGCAGGAAAAGCAATTAAGTTGAAAAGTATCTTCCCCGGGCTCAGGAGCCTGTGTGTTCTTACGGTCCTGGTTTTTGCTGCTGTCTGGATAGCTTCTGAATAATGGTGCAGTGCTGCCTGAAGTGATTGGTTTCACATCCACTGCTTAATTGTGTGCAAGCAAAACTTCTCGGCTTGTAGGGTTTGGGCTGAGACAAAGCCAGGGTATGTATAGATGAGACTCTCTGCCTCAAGTTCTGGAAGTTAATTCTAGAAAATACATCCAGAAGGGACTTGAAGAAGCCAGAGTCTGTTGCGTACTGTTAAAATGAAACTATCTGAATGAGATGCTGTTAGTCCCACGCAGGGTACCCAGACTCTGCTCAGCACGAGCAATGGCGTAGAACAGCCCATAGGGAATGCATTTGAGACAACCTGGTCCTGGACCACTTAGGTTTGTAAGCACTACAGATAGTTTAGTGTGAATATGATGGCCGCCTCTGAGGAGAGAAAAAAGCCCTAAGAAATTGCTCCTCTCTTGAAAAGTCTCAATTAAAGGAGAAAGTTAAATGGTTGTGTCCTCACTTGACTTGCTGATGTAATATTAGACTGGACTGTAGGAAGGATCTGATGGAGCAACCTTGATGGTACCAATGATCTGCCACTTAGATAAATTGCTATTTAGCATCTGATTGAAAAGGTCATGAGATAAGATTTGGTTATTTGTAATGTGCCTTATGGCTTGCTGCTTCTCTTGCAGTGGCCAAATTTAATGTTAGTCTGAAGTGATTGTGTCCCATAGCAAAATAACTTCACAAAATTTTGTTCTATTCAGCACGCTCTTAAAGTAGCATTTTTGGGTGATGGGTTACTTCAGCCAGAGCTCGCTGTTCAAATGCATAGCTTTTGTATTTTGGCTTGGAAATGTAATGGCAGTGCTTCGAGATTGAGTTGCTTTTGTTATGCGTGTTTTAATTGGAATGGCTCGTGTTAGGTAACTCAAAGGGCTCCGTGCAGAAGAGGGCTCCATTCTGTCTGTGCAGTGTCTGCATAGGCAAATGGAGACGCTGTTTAAGTGCATGGCAACAGTTCGCGTGGAGCTGAGGATAACAGAATGCATTTTGTTTGGAGGAAATACTAACAAGGATGCCTGGATTGCTCTTTTATTAATTTCTTGATAGTTGGATTGCTTTTTTATTAATGTCTTGATAGTTTAAGTTTTGCTTCAGCATCCATCCAAACAAGGGGGAAAAGTAACCAGCTAGTGTGAAATAGGGTCTTAAGTGTATTGCATATTATCTTTTGCTCAGTCTTTTGCTAGCCTGGAAGAGCGAAAAGAAGTAGGAGTGTCATTAAACTTTCCTTCTTGGACAATAAAGATCGCAAATAACATATTTAGTCACACCAGGATTACAGTTAATCCTATAGGTCACATCAAAGCAAGTCTCTGTCGTTGAAGTTGCACACCCTGGTTTTTGCCTCCAAGGCTTGTCCACTCGTGGAGTCTGTAATCTGCCGACATAGTATTTACTAGGAAGAGCTACCACCAGGAACTGCCAGTCTGCCCTGTGTGAAACAATTAAAACACCACCAGAAAAGATCTGGCGAGTGTCTACCTGGTGAGTCACTGGGCAGAGGGAACATGGCGCTCTGCATCATCCTCCCCGGGCTTGCCAGGTGCTTCACTACCTACCTGGGGGTAGAGACACTTCATTTTTCAGAAGTGAAACCGCTGCTTTGTGATCCAGGCATAAAACTGTTGTCACTTATGCCAAAATGGAATTCCTGCCTGGTTTTGTTTTGTCTCCTTCGGTGTTTATATTGGCTTGGCATTTTCATATTTTGTATCCAATGTCAGTATTTGTTTCTGGGAAGAAAGTTTTGCTTAAACTTTAATTTCTGCAATTTGTTTGTTTAAACTTGTTGGCAACTTTAAAATGCTGCAGTCTGCTCCATATGCTAGTATCAGTGCTGCTATTATTGTGACAGACTTCCAAAGTAAAAAGCAGCAATTGGGCAGGGAATGTTTTTTATGAAATAGTTGGGAGTATTTTCAGTTATAATAATATTTGGGAATATTTTGAGCTGTTTTGTGGCCAGTTTTTAATAAATGTAGGGTTGCTTTGGCTTGAGTCAAGATTGTACAGCACTGATACTGGCCTGTATCAGAACTAGTGTGGCCAGCAGGAGCAGGGAGGTGATCGTGCCCCTGTACTCGGCACTGGTGAGGCTGCACCTCGAATCCTGTGTTCAGTTTTGGGCCCCTCACTACAAGAAGGACATGGAGGTGCTGGAGCGTGTCCAGAGAAGGGCAACGAAGCTGGTGAAGGGCCTGGAGCACAAGTCTTATGAGGAGCGGCTGAGGGAACTGGGACTCTTTAGTCTGGAGAAGAGGAGGCTGAGGGGAGACCTCATTGCGCTCTACAACTGCCTGAAAGGAGGTTGTAGCGAGGTCGGTGTTGGTCTCTTCTCCCAAGTAACAAGTGATAGGACGAGAGGAAATGGCCTCAAGTTGCGCCCAGGGAGGTTTAGATTGGACATTAGGAGAAATTTCTTTACTGAAAGAGTGGTCAGGCCTTGGAACAGGCTGCCCAGGGAAGTGGTTGAGTCACCATCCCTGGAGGTATTTAAAAGACGTGTAGATGAGGCCCTTAGGGACATGGTGTAGTGGGCGTGGTAGTGTTGGGTTGATGGTTGGACTCGATGATCTTAGAGGTCTTTTCCAACCTTAATGATTCTATGATTCTATGAACCCAGTGAAAGCTTTTTTTCCCACCGTATAATTACAGTGTATAACCATGACAACGGTATCAATATGATAGACAAGAACTGAAAATTACTGATCAAGCACAGCAAAAGCAGCAAGGACAGACAGACCTGTGTTGTAGATGACCGAATGAACGGTTAGCTAATTAGAGTAAAATCACGTTGGTGTATGTTGTGAATTTACCGGATGAGCAATGGCATGTGGGCTGGTTGGCCAGCCTGAGACTGGAGCCGACACTTCAACAGCACGGTGTAGTCCTTGAAGGTCAAAATAGGATAAACCTGATGGAGGCACTGAAGAAGTGCAAAACCAGAAGGAAAGCAATGATTTAAAATACATTGGTAAAGGTAGGCTGGCGGAAGGAAAGCTAAATTTGAATGAAGCAGCAGAACATGTATCGAAAAAGGAAATATTAGCATTACCAAAACACAGACTTGGTTATGAGCTTTGGTACTAGGATGGATGGGAAAAGCACATCTTTGCTGCTTTTTCAGAAGGAATCCAGAAGCACAGCCTGGACATAACGATCTGGAGAAAGGGTTAACCAGAAAACAGCCCCCCATAGCTGGGTCTGTCAGCCGGGTGGCCGTGTCTCCAGTGATCAGGAAATGGGACTAGAGTGTGCTTTGAGTCTGCCTTTTTTTGGCAGTGTTTCACTTAAAGTAATGCCTGAACATCATCAAAAAATGGAAGCAATCCAAGACGTTTAAGACGGAGAACAAGACTGAAAAGGAGAGCTAATCTGAGTCATCCATGTCAAGTTGTTTATTTTATGTTTATGTTTGAGAATACTGAAAACACAGATTTTTTTTTTTTCTTTTCTTTTTTTTCCCCAAGGGTTGAGGATGCTGCACTCCTGCTGATCACAATAAAATTATTTCAGTGGGAGTTTGATCCCCCAGGAGGAAGCTGAGCAGAGTGCAGAGAGCAAAAAGCCTGGGGATGGAACCCTGTATAACCCCTGTAAAAAGCTGGAGTAGGAAAGATGAGGAGAAAAATGGGAAAAGACTAAACCACAAGAAACAAAGGAGCGGACAATTAAAAGGAGGAACATGGCTGCTTGTGCTGAAGGCAGCTGGCAGGCCGGGGAAGCAGGGAATGGGTTGCTGAATGTTGTCCAGAGAAGGTAATTATTTCTGGCTTTGAGTTATGGCTCTGATTCATATAATATTTAAGGAATATATCTGTATTTTTCATGATGAGCAGCCTGAAAGCAAATGCTGGAAATTTGCCATCTGTGTAGAAACTTCTTTGCTGTAGATGTATGCCATGAAAGTGAGTGGGACTGAAGCAAAGTCCATTAACAAATTCCTTTATTGATGGGAGTGAGAGGTGAATGCTCTGGACCAACTGAAATACCCAGTTGAAGAAAGTGCTTAACTGTTGAATTCCTTTTCAAAAATGTAATAAGTAGCATACGCAGGTTCCTCAATACCAAAGTCAGCTTTCAAATTAAAAAAAGGTGTTGGAGGAAGGCAGTACAGGATATATTTCAAAAGTTAGGGTTAAGATGCAAGAAAAAGATCATACTTCATGTTGGATTGGCCAACTATTATAATAAATTGGGATACTCTAGACAGTTGGTCTTGCTGTGGGTACTTCATTGTGCAGTCTCCCATTTATCTGGGCTTATTCCATGATCTCGGGAACAATCACTGATGCAGTTGATATATCCATCTGTAGTCCTAAGTAGATATATTAACTTTTGCATCTATTCAGAGAGGATGCATATTTTGAAGAGGTTTTTGAAAATAGTCTGTGTCCTTGTTATCTTATCAGCTCTCTTACTCGATTCAGACTGAGAATTTCACATAGGAATTCCTGTAATGAGATCTTCTTGGTGTGAATGGAAAGCTTTTGTGCCCAAAACTTTTGGGTAGGCTGTTCAAATCTCTGCGGACTTGGAAGCCTGAATGGTGATGAATTTATTGCTTCCCTTGGTACACTGCTCTTGTTAATCTAGCCCAGCTTGTTTCTGCAAAATAGAAGCAAGAAAGCAAGAATTTGTAAAACAAACTCAAATGTTCGCTTACGCTGTCATTTGGGAAGAATACCCTTCTAACTAGCTATTTGAACAAATCCAGATGAGAAAGGGAGAGTTGGGGTGGTTGTATTCAGACTGTATTATACAGCGATGAGGACACATATAGTCACGTACCGTGGCATCTTCATTCAAGAGAACAAGGAGCAAAATGGGCTTCTTGCTGAACAGGGCTGCCGGCTCCTTTTGCAGGCAGCAGGCAGAGGCAGGCACAGCATCTGAGTTAGGCCATTGTACCAGCGGGTCTAAAACCAGGCTCTGCTGTACAGGGAGCCAGGGTCTGCCGGCCTCGCAGTGCAGGCAATCTGAAATACCACTCTGGAGGTCTGCGATGGTGTAGTCAATGCTCTGATTGTGACCCTTAATGTCTAGAGATACTTTCGGCCCAGCTGTTATAAATTAGGAATCACATTAGACTTCATTTCATCTGACATGTAGGCAAGGATTTAATTCTACTTTTCTGTATTAATAACTATATGCAGAGGCAGTTTTTAACCCTACTTCACTGCTTCAAAATAAAAACCTACATGCTTTGAATTGCATGGTGTATACAACCTGGGCAACAGGTTACAGGATTGTGCTGCTTCCTACATGGTGACACTTACACATCTTGAATATTAACATAGAAAGTGGTCCCTGGGGACTGTTCAGGATGGTTGAGTATGCAGTAAGTTTGCAGTTTGTTGAAAATGTCTGGCAGCAATGTCTTATATTTAAGTGTATATGTGTTTGTAATGGGTTTCTGTGGCTGGCTCTTCAGGATATGGTTTCCTTCTGCTAATCTGAAATGTAATCTCTGAAACATAAAAACCCCAAAACAAGAAGATTTATTTTCTGTAGAGTATGACTGTCACTTAGTTGGATTTTGTATATTAAACTGGTTTTGTTTACATTTTTAAGTTTAGGGTTTGTGTAGATGTATATCGCCTTGACTAGGGAAAAGTCCATAGCTATATGTATGCATGCAGTTTCTTACAACAGCAGGGATAAAGCTGTGGTGGTACTTGCAGGGCACATTCTGATTATGCTGAAAATCCCCCTAAATCATTTATCTTTGAAGATGCCACATATGAAATTTGAAGGTATTGCAAGCTACCCAGGAGAGCATAACATAGATATAAAGCCTTTCACTGGAGGCTGCCAGCTTTTAATCTCTTTGTGCATGGGAGAGAACTCAGTTGAAGACTCCACCCAAAGGGTTAGTGTCAGCAGGAAGGGGGGGGCATTCAGGGAGCCACTGAAGAGAAACTGCCACCCCCCGTCTGAAGTTACCATTCCGGGTTACAATGGAAGAAACCTTGGTGGGAGAGCACTGGGTGAGAGAGACGCATCAAGAAAACGTGTTGCTGCATGGCATCTGAAGAGAGGGCTTTCCTTTGCAAAATTGCTTGTCTGGGTCCCATCTCATGTTTTTTAAATTCTGTGTGTAAAATCATCTTCATATGAAGAAATCTCTCTTGTTGCTTAATAGCTTCAGGCTGGCTTTTGAATGTTGACTTTTCTTTTACACACCTGATTTAAATGGATTGCATCAGATTGAAGAAACAGTTAGCACCTTATTGGTGGGACAGCTTCTTTGCACATCAAACGGTTGTAGAGGGTGGCAGATACTATAGCCGGCAACTGTGTAATAAGAATGAAGTCTTGCCACACTGGTGGAGCTCTCTGGCACCTGGGGAGGTCTGGATCCAAACTGTGTGGCTTGGATCTGTCTCGGGTGGGGAAAGTTAGCTTGCTCCCAGTCTTTGCTCTGACTTCCAGTGCTACTGCAGCAAAGCTGGGGGTTCTGCACAGAACTGGGATTTGGTTTTTGTACGTACTTGTTAACTTCATTGCACAGCCAGATATCTGAAAGGAGGAGGGAATTAAAATAAATAGGGTGGGTAGGGAGTGGGGGAAACCTTTGGTTTCTCTGGGGCACTAGAATTGACATTTTTCAGATTGTTTAGGCCTTGTCAGAAGGTGTTTTGTTCAGCCTTTGTTTTCTATTGAATCCTGTGTGCTTGGTTAGCTTCTTTTCAAATTAAAAAAAAAAAAAGCTCCATACATGGATTGAAAGCTTTATCTGTTTATCTCCTCATTAAAAAGACTGTCTATGAAATGTGCTGACAGGGCTTTTACTCTCTTGCTTTCTATTCTCATCACATTTTCCACTGAAAGCCTCCCCTCTGCTATTTCTGTTCCATAGTGAATGGGGCTTTCTGGTGGTAGAGGCTCTGGACAGTGTTCCTGGTTCCTCACGGGTGGGAAACCTTGGGTTTGCCTTGGGTGGGAAACCCCAAACGTGCAATTCAGACAGCAAGGAGGCCGGCTGGGGCATATGGGCTCAATCCCCTGAAAGGTAGTTTTCACGACCTGGAGGTCCCAGTATCAAACATGGTGGGAAGCACATCACAGGTCATCTTCCAGTTAGATATTTAAGCAAGAGGCCACATTTTGAGAACTGCGTGCAGAGCAAGCTGCCTGAGCTGGTGAGAGAGCTTCAGCGGAAGCTGAGCTTCTCAGGAAACTTGGTCTCAGGACTTCTGGAGCCACTTTAACCAATTGCTGGGCAATTTGGTTGGAAAAAAAACAGTAGGCACATCAAGCATTGTACAATCCGAACCACTTAAGAGATTGCTAGTGGCTGAGTCTCCTCACAGCCATATCGTTGATGTTGTTATTATAGTAAAGAAGAATTACAGAAGAAGTTGTGAAGAGTAACTTTTGGCATAAGTTGTGTTTGTACTAATGTAATTGAAATTCTACCAATACAAGCAATAAATACGGCCACTATTACCCCAGCAGTGATAATGTGAGGTCTGGACTTGAGATGCTGGACCAGTGATCTCCAGCCTTTGCTGATCTCCATCATTGGCATGGATCATCCATCGCTGTTTGCTCTGGTTTAGCTTTAACCTCCATCACACGTGAGCAGTTTGGGAGAGTTTGGCGGTTTGTGAGCTGCCATGTTACACCATTAAAAAAAGATATAAATTTTTATACACATCTCTATAATCAAAGCATAAGTGTCTATTTTTGCTTCCCTTTGCAGGTAAGGGAGTTACTAGATTAAACCAAGTAAAATACTGTGGGTTTCACTCGCTTGCAGTTGTGTGCCTCATTCTCCACTGTGATGAGAGAATTTAAACAAAAAGAAAAAAAGGAAAAAACTTCTCACTATAATAAACAAATGCAAAATCGGTGCAGGAGACGCATCAAAGTGCTCACGTGCCAAGTCCCACAAAAGACACAGTTACCTGTGGGGTAGGAGCATGGTCATGGATGGGCAGAGTAAACACTTTGTTCTTGTTTTTGCTCAGCTTTCGCCTGCTCATCTCTTGTACAAAAAAAATCCTGTGCAGCAACATGAACTTTGTGACGTTTGATATGTAGAGCAGACAGCTGCAGGCTCAATTAATTCCCCCCTCTGATTTTTTTCATGGTAGTTTTTTTTTCCAGAAGGCTGTAGTGACTTCCAAACCCTCACGGGTGAGTGGCGTTTATGGCTTGTTGACTTTGATCGAAATGAAGCGCAGAGTCCTGTTCACAAAGAGAGCGGGTTTGCATGTGGAAGTCTTCACTGGGTGTCTTTCGGGTGGGTGGACAGAGCTGTTGGGTAATCCCTGGGTGTGCTTTCCTGTAGCTTCACTGGCATTCGTTTAGCCCAAAGCAAAGGAAATTTTGGGTGGTGGGTGCAGGAGGCTGAGCCTGCCTGGAGTAGAAGCGAGCCCTGGGAGGTGAGAGCAAGCAGCAGACTACGGAAGCGGAGGGAGAGGCAAAACATGGCAGCCTGACGTGCGGGTGCTCATGCACCCTCTTTGGAGCCTTGTGTACTGTAAACACACCCAAGGAAAAGTCGTCCGCCGCCTCTCTTACCCTCCACCCACCCATGTAATCTCCCTGTGCCTTCTTGTTGGTAAGCAGGAGAAGAAGCTCATTAGTGCTCTGTGCCAGCGCACGCACCTGTAATTCAAACACGTTCATCTATGACAGCCCGACGTACCTGCTGGTGCCTGACACTTGGATGGCGATACCTGCGTGTGGGAGGGAGGTGCGGATGCGGAGCGGAGCCAAGTGCAAAACTGGGTGGGGGGCTTGCTGTGGAGCCCTTACCAGCTTGCTAATAAACATGGGGAAGGGGGCAAAGCGTGGGACAGTGCGTGGGCATCTGCTGGGAGAAAGAGTGGGAACCCACCAGTTTCTGTCTGGCTGTCTGATTTAGAAACTGCCCGTCTTGAATATGCTTCATCCACGCCTGTGGATCTGTATATTGTTTTTGTAGTCAAGAGGGTTGTGTTGTTTTGGTTTTTTAATAATAAAAAGTGATTAAAGAACAGGCTGTGCTAGGCCAATTGACTAACCACTTCATTTTTTAGCTAATAGATTAGATTTTGTCAAAAGCACTGTCTTCCCTTCCCCAGTAGTAAAGCAGCATGATACTGGATACATGCCTGCTTTATGATACCCTTTTTTTAAGCTTCTGGCATCTTACATAGGTGACTGAGGGATATTCTAATGGAGCTGGAGTTATTAAAAAAAAAAAAAATCTATTACATTTCAGGGATGTTTGGGCTTCACGCTTCAATAGTGCTAATTAGATATGTGACCCATTTTCATTCTGCTTTAGCTCCTGGGGATGGTGGAGCCTCATTATAAATACAAGGATAGAGAATGCCCACGTTCCTTACTCTAAATAGCTTCTTCAAAACATGCCCAAAGGGCTTTAGGGTGTTTTTTGTGTGGACACTGATTATGTTTTCTTTTTCTTTACGTGGGGAATTGGGACGGGGGGAGACTTCTCTCCCCAGAAATAAATAATTGAACATTTTTTTCTTTAATTCGGAAAACCTAGTGGCAAATCAAGGTCCTCTTGAATTTTAAGTTTGCCTTGTTTTTATTGACAAGGGAATAAACTTGAATGCTTTTTACGCATATTGCAGTAGCTTCCCACTAACTGATGTTTTAAGCTAACAGAGTCTGTGCAGCCCATCTCTTCATGAAATGCGCCGAGTGTCTGGCTGGATGCTGACGAAAGGTAGCAGCCGTGAGAGGTACTTGTTGAGAAACAGCCTGCCAAAATGCACGTTATGATGCAAAACTGAGGCTGGAAGGAGCAGATGGCCCGTTCCAAAAACTGCTCTCGGAAAGCTCTCCAGTTTTGTGCTCTTTTCGGCAGAATTCAGTTGTTTCCAGAAGATTTGTAGAAAGCAAACAAATACCCCCCCCAATGACAGAAAATGCCGAACTCACTTTGTGAAGAACCCTGGGTGAGACCTGTGGATAAGTGTAAGTGTATTAAAAATAATATAAATATAAATGAATATAAGATAACGAGCGTTGCCAGGCAACTGTCAAAGGAGCTCCGGCGCCTTCATCTCTGGGCTTTGCTGAAATGACCTCTTAGGTTTTGAGCATCTTGCCTGCCTGTGTATGAAATGGTTGTTCTGAACTTTGCTGATACACCTCGTAGGCAGCAATTTTGCTTATAAGTGCTGCTGTATTTAGTATTACAGTACTGATGTCCCTCTAGGCATCCTCTGTTATGTTTAAAAAAAAGAAAAAAATTCAAGGAATAAGGGTGAAGACTAGCTGGAGTCAGCTCTCGGCAATGCAGTGGTCACTTATGACTGAATAAGTAAATTTTTGTGATTTAGCTGTGTCGGTGGGGTTAATCTGAAAGCAGGCAGAGGAAGGAACTCTCCTGTCATGTTGCTTTTAATGACTACATTAAATGAAAAGGGAAGCTGGGTTTTACCTCTGAATTTACTGGTCTGAGGACTTGTTCACAAACTCATGCCTCAGAGGCTTGCTTTACAATTAAGTCTACTAAACAAGCAGGCTGTGGCAGAGGAGTTTGAGGCAGGCTAGTACAACTTTAGGACGGTTTTCTGGGCGTTTTGCCGGGATGCTCTGACAGGTCCTTTGGTGCAGAGGAACGCAGGGCTGTGCTCTTTGCAGCTCCTTCCTTTGCATGATAGTTTGACGTGTGTGCAGCAGATGAAGTTAACCTTTTCTATTTGCAGAGGGGGAGGGAAATAACCTTTTCAAAAGCTGTGTTTATCAGGATAAACGTTAACTTTTTACATTGTCAACATGGGCAACATGACTAGATTTTGGGTGGCTGCTTTATTGCTTGTATCATGTTCCCATTCAGAGTATGTTAGGTGGTGTCGTCCGTCTCCACCACGAGAAAGCTGCTGTCTAAAAATGCCCAGTGTACACAGGATGAGAAGGACTCTCTATAGGAATGATTTAAGATGGAATCTACAGTTATTTAAGCCCATGTTTAGCTTAATTCACTGTAAATATGCAGGGCTGCACAGAGAGTACAAAGTTAACGTATTTATAAGCCTTTGAAGATCAGAAACAAACCTGATTTCATTTCAAAATTCGTGTTCAGTTGTGTGATGCCTCGCTGCTAAGTATTCCTCAGAAGACGTTGGTGGCACGTCGCATGGCTGTTCGCTTTGGTCACGGGTTATTTTGCATTTTTTTATCAAAAATCCATTTCCATATTTTTCCTCATCTTCACCACTTGTTTTTCTTAATCCCACTATTTTCATTTTTTTCTCCGGCATATCTTATTCTCAGAAATCTGAGCTATTTTGGCTCACTGCAGAGTTTGAAAAGAAAAATAAAAGTCATTGAAAATAACTTTTGAAGATTTTCCCTGCATAGAAACATTGAATAGAAGTTAGCTACTGCCAGGGCAGAGTCTTCAGCCTCAGCTGATGGTGTCCTGAGAGTTAGTTAATGTTGCACTGCGCAAATGTACTGTGCTCTGCAGCTGTTGATAAACTAGCTTTTCCTTGCAAAAAAAAAAAGTGGGGAAAACTGCCTTTGGAGTGATGATTTGGCTGAATTTTTTGAGTGCGTATACTCAAACGCAGCTTGCTCTCCAGGAAAGCATCTGAGTTAGTGGTGCTGCGGAGGGCGTCTTGCCTGCTTGCTCGGAGAGGAATGTGGCTCCATGTCAGGCCCTACGTGCCCCGCTGTTTTTTTGCATTCCACCGGAGATAGTGCCTGGGACTTTCTCTTGAGAAGAAAACCAGAAAACACCTGTTACTGCTGGCAGCTGGTGCCTCAACAGCAAACGGACGGATGGACGAGGGCTCCTGCATTCCTGCCTATAGAACGCATAGGCTTGTAAAGTCCTGCTTGGGAATAAATAAAGTTTGTCTTGAAGAAAAATGAGTGATGTTGTGTGGCGTGACTAAACGGATTAGACATGCCACGGAAGTGTTATCTAGGAATTTTTAAGGAAGCTGATGGCCACATCCCGGAGGTTTTTTTTTTTCCTTTAAATTAGCTCACCATCTAAATATGTTGAAATGGTGCATGTATAATTGACTGAAGCTTTCTTCTTTAGTGGGGCTGAAGTATAAGGGGATAAGGAAAGGGTTCTTCTGAAATTGTAGGTATGTCTGCGGGATTTTGCTCTAAATAAGATCACAAAGTCCAGATATGTTCTCAGGCATAAAGACAAGTACAAAAAAAGAGTTAATTTATATGTTTAGTCTTTCAAAATAATATTTCAGGCTGGATGAAACAAACTATTTTCAAATCTCCTGGATTAGACCAGACAGAGTAAACATCTCTAAATAGCACCTTCTCCTGTGAGCACTGCATTCAGCACCAGGCACGCAGGGAATGGGTGCAGAGTTTAAAGCATCTTAACCAGACTTTGTTGTTCCACTGACTGAAAAAGAGCCACATATGTGCCAATAGTTTCTTCAGGTGTTTATTAACAAATGGTTGTTTTTGAAGACTTGGTGTTGTTACAGAAGAACCATTTAAACACGTTGATCTGTACAAGATGCTTTGTTTTGCTGGATGGCTGGGTGCATTCTCTGGTGTGGGGATCATGATGTGCCAGTAATTACAGTTAAATGAACATGGCTGGCTCTCAGGCAAATGAAACCTAATTTGTTACAGCTGTCAGAATGATCATGTCATGTTTGTTGCCTTCAGGAGCAGTTTTAGGTTGCAAATCCTGTTAAGGTCCCAGCTTTTTCTTGTTAAATATTGCACAGCATGTTTGCTGACCCTAGTATTTACCCTGGTGGGTTTTTTAAAGGCAAACACCCCAGTTCTGTCTCTTACATAAGCTGGGGTTGAACTTCTGTGAACCTTAGTCATGTGGGCTAGAGCTTGTTAATTTGGTGGACTTCAAGGACTTGAGCATAGCAGTAATTTGAGGGTTTGCATAGAAGAGGAGAAAGATTTGCTCGTGGATTCGTATGGTCAGGATTTTGGAAATTGTGCTTCAAATTAGCTTTTAAAGAGCAGCCCTCTCAGGCTGGATTGATCACGTAGTTACACTTTACATGATCAGCAGCAGACAAAAGCAGCACAGCAGCTTCAAATTTTGCATTTGTGCCAGCAGGAAATACAGTAGAATAAATGCAAGACTCTGTTCATAATACCTCAAAAAAACACAGTAAGGTGTAGGCCTTTTGAAATCCCCTTTAGTCATAGTTTCAGTATTTATTTGCTTTTGTTTGTAGATTACCAGATTGGGTCTAAATTGGATAGAGCAAGTCCTGTTCTGTAAAACAAACAAATGCTAATTTTTGGATGTCAAGCCTGAGGGAGCAGAGAGCTTTCCTGCTCTATTCTTCTTCTAAAAAAAGGAAATGAGGTTTTAAAAAAAAATTGGATCCCTGAAATACCTGTAAGGCTGATTTCTCCTCCCTCTGTGCTGGTGGCTGCAGTAGAGAAAGAGGTGAAGGGTCTGTGTCCATAGTGTGTTACAGTGCAAGGCTGGAAAATGTCAGTGGTGTTTGTGGAGCTACCTGGAGGGGAGGTGCTCTGAGCTTTCAACAGAGAGGTCATGCAAGCACATTGCTCATGGTGCAACACGTGCACTGGCTGTCCCCTTTCTTGGTCACTGCTGAGTCGTGGGGAAGTGGCAAGATGTCTCCTCGAGCTGCAGCTGCCCCTCTCTACGCCACCTGCTCCAGCCTCTCGGGGATGGTGTCGGGGGCACAGCTATCTGCATCCGCTGTCAGCTTATCCCTGTGGTGGCTACCCTGGTGGGATGTCTCCAGGGCTGTCCTTGCTCTTCTCCACCCTTGCTCCTGCAGAGCAGTGCCCCAGCCCTGGCGTTTCTCGTCTCCCTGGCAATTCAGGGGCTTGGGAAGGAAAGCGGGGCTGGCTGCAGGAGGAGCAGTGCTGCTTGCAGGTGAGGGTGTAAGAAAGCGACTGCTGACCCTGAAACCTCCTTCTGCTCTTGAAATGGGTCTGCCTTCTTCCAGCCTTTCTGCCTGACCTCCCCTCCCCTCCCGCCTGCCCTGGGCAGAAGTGCCACGGCCACACAGGACTTTGCCTTCATTGCTGGAGGGCCTTGAACCAGCTCTAGTGCTGCCTATGCCTCATTGTATATATAATACACTTGGAAATGTAGGGATGGGGTGTACTGGAACAAGAATAAATGAGGGCTGATGGAGCAGAGCTGGTAAAATTGATCCCACAGAGCTGCCTTGTTAATGAAGTTTTGGGCACATTTAGCTGTCAGAACATTGGCAGAAGGTGAACGGCCTCTTCTTCAAAGGTTTGTCTCCATGTATTTTATCTCTGGTTCCTCTCACACAATATGGATTGGCATGCAAGTATCCCTTCCGTGAAAAGAAACTGCCACCCCTGATGCTCAAGGCTTTTAAAAAGAAGTTTCAATCTTCTGTAATAGCTACATGACAGTTGAATAGTTGATAAAATAAAAACAAAAAGTTATACATCTGCTTTTGTAGATTGTGGGGACATGACATTGCAGATAAACATTACGAACTTTAGCTTAATGATTTATTGAAGCACATTTCTTCATTTTATTGTAGCTTTCAGTCTCTTACTGTGCAGCTGTCTCGTTTCCCCAGAGAATGGAAGATTAGCTCAGAGATATAAATCTCTGTTAATGATTTTAAATAGCTGTCTATCTGTATATAATATAAAACTTTTTTTTTGCCCCAGGCACTCAATCGTGGTATTAGGAGAGGATAATCAATAATCCTGAATGCACAGCAAAGCTGCTCTCGGTCGTAAGCCCTGGTGCTCTCAGGCCACGCAGGGCTGTTGTGAAGCCCCCTCACCGCCTTCCAGCCTCTTGCTCTCCAGCCTGTTTCCCTATTCAGCATCTGGAGGTTTTCAGCTGAAATGGTCCCTCCAAGACCTGCAGCCTGCCTTGCATGCCAGAGGAGCTGACTATTTTTCCCTGACCGCTCATGTGAGCTGGTTGCCTTCTGTCTCTTCTACAACAAGAGAAACAAAGGCAAAGCTGTGCCGTAGCTGGTTGGGAGCACTATGGTGTTCTGTTCAGTTTTGTTTGTCTTTGGCAAACAAAGGTTGAATGAGGTTTGTACGAATAGGAGGACCTGTTATGAAACGAGATACTGTAGGCAAATGTACTAAGGAACACACAGTGAATGTGAACAGATCCCTGGGCATTAACCAGGATGTTCCACACCTCCCATAGTTTGTGTCTGAACCAGCCCTGGAGGGACACTTTTCATCATGGAAAAAATATGTAGACTTCAGAACTAGCATTTCCATCTCCGCCCCCCCCCCCCCCGCAATGATCCCAGATGACTTCCAACAATTGTGATGTGGGACCAGCAAATACAAGATGCATTTGGATGGGAAGGACAATTACTGCTTCACCATCTTTTCTTTTCTTTACACACATTAGCACCTGGTCTGTCTAGCCATTGATTTATCAGGAAATTAGTGATTTAGGAGATAAAGTGTGGCTGCAGGGTCCTGAGCTGTACTTCATAGTTTAAATGGGAACACACTGCTCGTGACTGAATATTGCTCCACCTTTGAAGCTCTTCAAAGGCTTGTGCAAATAAATTTGATTACCATCTCACCTCTGGAGAGATGCTCCCAGCAGAGAAGCGAGCACCGAAGTTAGCATTTAATGGAAGTGTCTGCTTATGAACTGAAGGCATGGGTATCCCTTTAGATCAAATGATGTGGTGATGTTGCTTCCAAGAAGAGCAAGACAGATGCTTGTGGAGCACAGCAAAGAAGCTTGTGCTACTGCCTGTATTTAGTCTTGAAAGCCAGGTTGTATAAAAGAACATGGGGTGGTGGTATGTGACTTCCTAGAAGGTCACTGCCACCAGTACTGCTTCTAAGGGGCAGCCTCGGAATATGCCTAGCACCAGAGGGCTCGTATGTGCTCTGTGGTGTAAGTTATGAAAATCTATTGCTAAATCTTCTATAGCCTCATGAGGAGAGACGGCAAACCTGCCACAGAGAGGGGTCTGGTTATGATGGCAGATTGCATAGTCATTTTGTGTGGAAAACCGGAGGAAGAACCAGACCTACCATCAGTGGTTTTGTGCTCTGCAAGCACTCGTCCTTCCCCTCTCCCTTCCTCCTGTTGCTGCTTGTAGTTTCCTTTGGCCATTTACCACTGGTAGTAACAGTCCTGCCCTTCATGGCATCATCTCTGTGGGGTCCTTTGCTGGCCCTTTTGTTACACCTGCAAACAGGACTCACTGGAACAGCCCATCTTCCCCTCCAACGCACCTTGTCCAGCAGCGTTTGCGGACTGGCTCTAACAGCAACTCCAGCACCAATTCCTGTAACGCCTACCTTGATTTTTGAGGGTTCAGACCACAAGTTCCTAATAAAAAGGAGTTGTTAGAGATAAGATTGCCTGCTTTTAGCATTCCTGTGATCATTGACTCACTGGTGTGTCTAATGTGTATCCTGAACTTAATGGATGTAGTGGGGCAGTCCCAGCCTGGCGAATTGCTTGTCAATCCCGTGTGCTCACCAAGTTGGAGACGCTGCAGGACTGCTCCACCTTTTTCCACCAAAGTAGCAAATTTTTGGATTAACACAAGTGAATTGGGAAGGGCTAGAAGTAAAGATTTCACACTGCAGATGAAACCCTGCATGGTATGTTTCTGTGCCAAGTGAACTTTTATCATTGACTTAAAGGCGCATGTCGATAGCAAATAGGGCATCATTATGATTCACGGTGCTGTTACAGCATGAGACCTAATAAATCTTCTTACGTGTGCCTTGTATTAGTTCATGTACTTACTCTGGCCACTGGGATTTATTCTTAGCCCTGCTTTTTTTCAGGAATTGCTGTGCCTCTGTTAAATGGGAGTGGTAGGGAGACTGTCTCCTGGGTCAGATTTGCAGTAGCTTGTCTGAACCAGGTGCAGATGGGGGTGGGAAATGCCCTGGAAAATGGGAGAGAGGGCGGGGGCAGGTTGGAAGTTGGCAAGGGCTGGGTCTGCCCTCCTCCTTTTACTCGTGTTGTTATTTATCTTCTTGAACCACTTCTTATTTCCTGAGTTAATGCACGTTTGCCATGTTCAGAAAGTCAATAAATACCCATGGCAGGAAGACCTGACCACCTCTTAGTTGATCTGTCCGTGACTCTGTATTTAGCTCTTCTGGGGATCTGTATGTGTTGTTCTATGTAGTAGGGTCTAAGGAATATGAACTGTCTATTTACATAAGGTAAATGAATCTTTTTGCTAGTTTCTGTGCTTTTGAGTGTGCAATTATTGTGCGTACTCTGGGACTGGCGTTCTCGAATTTAATTCCAGGAGTAGTAGTTTGAGGAGTATGTGTTGGTATTGACACCATTGGTACCACTTTCTGTCTGTAGCTGGAATGCCAATAATAGGTTCTTATTGACTTGAAAAAAAGAAGATGCTTAGTTCCTGGGAGCGGAGAGAAGCACAAATAAACCAGCCCTACAGACACTGATTTGACAAATTCTCTAGTCTATTTGCACATGAGAGGGAACGTGTGAGTTTTGGTGCCGTGGCTGTATTTTGGATCTGGAGAACCCAGAAGGAGCTGCACTGCCTGATGGTTCCTGGCCTTCACCTGACCTGAGCTTTGTTTTTAAACAAGTCTGCCTATATCTATATCTCATATTTATATCTTTTTGTCTTTGTCTAACGATTTTTCTGTTTTGTTTCAATGCTGACGCAGTCCATCCGAGATGGAAACAGTGATGCTGAGCTCTGTGCAAATGGTGGCTGGAGTTACCCTTGTTGGCTTTTTCTGGAAGTGGCTTTAGAGGGTAGCGGGGTTGAATCCAGCTGGTACAACAGGAGCTCTCCCATCTGCTCTGCTCTGGGGTAACAAGCCTGATCAAGCTGGTAGCCTGTTATTTAAGTTAAGACACTCGCTGACTCATTAGCAGTAAGGCAGTAGTGGGGAAATACTCTGCCAACAGACCGTGTACTGTTACAGTCGCTGTGGCAACACGGCAGTGCTGCCTGTCAGGGATGCCCACTACCGGCCTTTTTTTTAACACAAAATAAAAAAAGCTCTGAAATGGGAAGGAAAAAGAGTTGCAAAGCTGATTAAGGCCGCTCAAGCTGGTCTGTGGGGACTAGCGGGATTTTCGGAGTGCAGATCCCCCTCGTTTCATCCTTCCCTGCCTTTCTCCCCATGAGCTGCCCAGAAGTTTGGACAAGCCCCCCGGACCTTGACCTTATGTTGACACTGACTAAATTATTCTTCTCCATTGCTTCTCCATCATCTCCTGTGCTAATTACTGCTCTGCAAAGCTACCCTCTGGTCTGATTTCTAAATTCATCCAGGAGGCTGAGCAGCTCTGAGGATCTGCTGTAAACATGACTTATCCGGCAGGCAGTAAAGCTGCTCTCAGGCTCTCCAAGGAGAATTAAGCCTTTATAAAAGAGACTGTCTGTTGGGCAGCTGGTTTTATCAGTTTGTGTGGCAGATTAAAACACGTTTTGATGTCTCTTCTATCAAATCAGGAAGAAAAAAAAAATGTTCTCGTTACCAGGTCCCCGGCTGCATGTTAATAGAGAACTAATTGACCAAACATCAGTCACTTGTGCTCCTTGAAGGAAAGGACCATCTCCCATGTGCTGAGTGTACAAGAGCACAACCTATGTCTTTTCTCAGGTTGACAGTGTTTTTTACGTCTTACCCACCAGAGGCAGGAGCTGCTTGAGTTACAGCGTACCGAGCCCAGACTGCTGTGCCAGGGACGTATCTGCTCCCACGCTCCTGGGGATGCGGTGTGAAGATTGCATTGCTTTTAAAAAGGAAAGGTTTATGACCTCTCGTAGCCCAGCTGTTAAACATATGCTTTATTCTGATTTTCCCCTGGAAACTTCCACTTGTGATGCCTGTGGCATACCTTGTTTTGGCAGAAAGCTCAGAAGTCACCAGTTCAAGTTTTGAAGGCATTAATGCCATCTCAAAATGGGCTGGTGTCTGTTGGGGAGATGAAATCTTGTAGGTAGAAGAGCTGTTCAACTCTGCACAGGTCACAGGTATTTGGGCATTTCGGTTGCTTGTGGTGACTCACCAGGTTTTTCTTGTAGGAGCGCCGACAGGTTGAAGCATTGAAAGTGATTTTAGAAGAGTTAGAAACAGAAAGAGATTGTGGTGCCTACATGCTGCGCCTTTACTGTTATTGTGCAAACCAGAGTACAAGATTATAATGGCAGATAAGAGCCTTAGTTTAAGGCCTTCTTAAAAAGAAATATGAGATTTTGGACTTAAGTGGAAGCCAAATAGATTGCATCTTTCTTGCTTTCTAGTCACAAGGTTGATATATGACTTCACTCTTTACCTGCTTTTATTTTTTGCCAGCTTATCTTTTTGCTGTGTAAGATGAATTGCTTTTGTCTTTATTCACTTTCTATTACGAGGCCACAGTTTTAGTTTTTTACCCCTGTAAAAATAAACATCTCCCATTCGTATAGGTACAGGTGTCTTGGACATAAATCTTCCTGCTGTAACTAGTCCTGGAGCCCTTTTGCAATACAGTGTTGCAAAGCTGTCCTTAGGGCTTCCTTGTGTCACTGTGATATTAGACCCATTAAGCAGTAACCCTGCTTTAACACTTCTGTGAATAGCAGTGCAACGCCTAATAAAAATGCAGTTTTTACTGGGATCAGTGTGTTTATGTTAATGAAACTGTGTGCATACATGCTGGAGCTTATGGTACAAATATTTTCCTTGCAAACCCCTGACTGATGTGTTGATAAGACTCTTGGTGAGTCTCATCCTGGATTAAAAACACATATCATGCTAAACGTGGCCTATAAATACAACCAGGGTAGGTATGAGATAAAAATAACCCTTTCCATAATGCAGAACACTTTGTTTAAGAAGTGGAGGAATATTTAATAAAAGGCTTTGATCGAACTACCTACTGTAGAACAAAAATGTTTTATTGCTCTCTGTGAAAGCTTGTGATTTGTTTTTTTCTTAATTGTTAGGACTGTAAAACCCTAATGGACGGACCACAGCAGTGGAGTTTGAACCCAGGATCTCCGGATCAAAACCCATGAGCAGATGTTGTCTGAGCTAAAGCACTTATCTATTAGCTTGCAGCCAGTAACAGATTCCTAAGCTTTATGAAATGGTCAGTAAAGGGTGACCAAAGGTAATTTTTAAGCTAAAATTTAGAAAAGTAAATTTTTAAACTTAGCCTGTGTGCCCCATGGTGCAGGCTTAGAACAGGAGGTATTGTGTGTAGTTTGATTCTCAGTAAGCGTATTTGGCCATGGTTTGATGGAAAGAACATTTACCCTTCCTCCTAATTTATCTTCGTGTTTTGGTAACCCTCTGGACTGGGAGCAGAAATCAGGGGCTGGTCCTGTGAGCACGAGTGCAACTCGAGTACATCGTGCCTGCGCCTGGGCTTGGAGAACTCAAGTGCTGAGGGAAAGTGAAACAATTTCAGAGGTCTAGAGGTCAGCAGGGTACATGCATGCTTCGGGAGTCTGCTGTTGCCATTGCTGACTCAGCTATGGGGAGGAGGGAAATATGTTTTTCCTTTTCAGAATTGCTTATCAAGCTGTTGGGGAAAAAGAAATTACTTTGGAGGAGGGGAAAGAGCCTTGGCTGTCAAGAATGCAGTTCAAGCTTGCAGATACTTTCCTGTATAACTTCTAAAATCCAGGTGTGGTTGAATGACGACAAAGTTGTGCATTACATATTACACGGGAAACGCCAGCAATTTCCTGATACCATAACACCAGCTGAGGAATAGATCAGGCAGAAGGTGAAGGTGGGTAGGTGTTCACACACCACCACATTGAAGCCATTTCTGGAGATGTGAGACAGCCCCTTAAGAGTATATTCGCGGCAGCTACAACAGAAAATGAAGAATAGTGCGTCCAATTTAGCTGGAGGATAGCCTGAGCAAGTGAAATAGGTGTATCTTGAGATCAGTGAGTAGGAGAGGTCAGGGTCGGTTGTTGCTCACTGAAAGTTTGCAGCTGGTATCCAGGCGCAAGCTCCAGACCTTTTCCCAGAGCTCTTGTCTGCAGTGCCTCCTCTGGAAATATCAACCCCGTTTCTTGGAGCATCTGGGATTTTCTACGACACTTCTCCTTCAATCCAGCACTGACCTGGACTGACCCTGCTTAACAAAACAAAATTGTAGCGAGGGGACTAGGGCTCTAGTAAGCAGACCCTGAACAAAATTGAAGGCTGTTAAAGTGTCTAATTGAATTATTGCACTACAGGGGCATAGTGACTCATAGTGAAGCTAATCACCTGCTGCTTTATCTTGACTGCAAAGAATAGATTGCTAGTTAAACATTTAAAGGTCATAGTCATAGAAATTGTAATAGTGTTGCCTTTTTTTCCCCCCCTCTGGGTGTTATGTCTGAAGTTACTAGCGGAAATTGAGAAGATGCTCTTTGGAGGTCCATATTCTGAAGATGAGGCTCAGCACGCTTATCTTTCAGGCTCACACTGTGGACCTCCATGCATTAATTTATGAGAGAGACCATGCTGAAAAATGTTGCCTTAGCTTTGCCCAAATTTCCCCAAAACACCACCAGTATGGCATTGGTCTTCAGTGGAAAATCAAATTCTCCTAAAATTTGAATCGCAGATATTTGGGGGATTCATTCTTGTTCATCACAGGGAATTCCAGGAGTAAAACTGGAGCTTGGGTTCCTATTCCCACAGCCAGATGTGTTCAGTATTTTGGATTTAATAGTGCTTTTTTGTTCACTGGGTCAAGAGCATCTTACAGGAAACAGGGTTTTCCTAGTTCTGCCTAAAGAGACTGTAGACCTCTGGTTTTACTGTGTTGGCTGAGGAAAGAACAGACTTTCTTTCTGGAGTTAACTTGTGCGGGTGAGCGGGGGAACTGTGTCACTTGGACAGGACTATCGTTCCTGTCCCTGCGGTTACCGAAGCAATTGTCAGGAAAGTTTTGTAGAGAGATGACTTGGCTCTTTGCCTGGCAGATCTTCCCATGCTCTCTGCTGTAAAAGAGCCTTCCAGGTTGACAGGCAATACACTTTTCTTATCAAAATGCTGGACTTGGTTTAAGTAGCTCTTCTTGATTCATGCTGCTTAGATCGCATCCAGTTCACTGCCATGAGTCACCAGGACAGGTAGTGTCTGTCTCGGCTGCTCTCCTGGAGGAGCATTGGGATGGTGATGGAGGAAAACTTGCAGATAAAGTAACAGAAACCAGGGCTAAAGCTTCTAAACCTCTAGCTCACTTAAAAAGTCAGTGATGAGCAGTGAATATCAGCAGTGATATCAGCAGTGTGTTATCACTCCAATTTAAATATAGATTTTGAAGGAAATTTGTAATATTTTCTGCATATGGATGTTTTATGGCAGGAAACGTATCCTGCTATAAATGAATTAGCCTGTTTGACAGGCAGGGTTAAAGACTCTGTGTGACTTAAGCCTGGAAGTTTTTCCTTTCGGAAGTGTTGGCTGTACTAAGTCGATAGACCACTGGCATGTTTTGAGCTTGACTGTTTCCTTACTTTTGGAATGGGCCAGAGAGAACACGGCGCCACAACAACGTGTTTCCTATCGGCTGCCAAGTTTTCGTACCTTGGTGGCCAACAAGCACATGAAGCTGAGCAACACTTTATCTAGAGGAGGGGTCTGGGCTACAGAAGCTATTTTGTGATCTGAGGGAGGATGGACTTGGTGTAACATCTGATGAGGTGTTGGGAGATGCTCCGTGTTGATTTCTGTCTTTATGCCCATCTTTCTGGTGGGTGTTCTCATCTCTAGTGGTTCTTCCTATTTTTAGGAGGGATCCTTGGATGCGCTAGAGGCCTCTTCCAGGGCTACAGAACTGCTGTGGGAGATGTTGATGCTGGTCACATAGAGACAGAAGGGGCCAAAACCTCTAAAGGAGTAGGGTGGATAACAGCATCCTGCTGCAGATCCAGAGACCCGCATTTGTGCCTGGGTTTGCACTGTGCCTAAGGCTGTCCCTGGTCAGCCTTCCTCCAAATGCACCATGTCACTTTGGTTGGAGAGCCAAAGGAAGCTGGCTGAGATCCTGAGCCCATCAACCACTGGTGTGCCGCTGGCTGCAGAAAGTAGGGCGCCTCACCAGTGAGCGCTGGTGGCTTGCCTAGATTTTGGATTGACTTTTGACCTTGCTAACAGGGCAGAATAAATTGACAGGGGATATATTTTCACACGAGCAAATTGCACAGGACTTTTACTTTTTGTCTCTGCCTGCTTGTCAGAACATTTTTGCTAGGAGTCTGCCTTGGCAGAGAGATGACTAAGGTAAGTGGTCATCCTGCCCCAAACAGTCGTAGTCCCCCCCAGTTTGACTTCTCCAGGTTAGAGATAGGTTGGTGTTTCACACTATTGCCTGGTAGAGCCCGATAGCATCAAAGTTGTTTGAAATGTGGCAGCATAACTCTGTTAACAAAACCTTAAAGCAAACGTGCATTTTTAGTAGCCAGCAGCTACATTCGGATGAGGAGTACCCTGTCCGTGTGACTACCTGGAGGCTGCCCCATGCAGGGGTCGGGCTGAAGGAAGATGGTGCCCTCTTGGAAATAGCTTCTGCTAAAATGATCTCTTCACCTTTTTTTGCAAGCTCCTTTCTTTTGATATTATTTTTTTCTTCTTTTTGCAAAAGGCAGCCAAACTTCAAAGGAAGCCATATTGTATCACATTCTGCATGTATGCACTTTAGGTTTAAAGCGGAGTCTTCTCACATTCGGTTCTTGGTAGAAAAAATGTCCCTGAGGATCCTCTCCCTCCTCCTGCCCATCGCAACTGCTGACTTGACTTGTAAGAGCTGCCTCTAGTAAGGGGGGGGAGACACTGGATGGGTAATTGCTGATGCTGATTTGTACCTACTTTGTCTTCAATCGCCGCCTTAAGTGCTTTAAAATAGTGTTAGGTTTAATTTTGTTTTCATAGCAGATAACTCGCTGAGTCTCTCTTTGGAGCCCAATACACTTTTTAATTATTTCATGCCTACATTTGCTCCTAGCTCGCCTACATTTTAGCAAACCTGGTGTAAAGCTTTCTTAGTAGATAAACCGAAGCTCCTTGAGTGTGATTCTGTTTTTATTACCGTTTACAATTCATCAGTCTCCACAGGATTTTTTAGTGCTTCCCGTTTCTGCTGCTGTAGTGTTTTGCCACATCTCCTGGATAGGAAGATAATGCACGGCATAGAATATATCCCATGTGTATTGCTGGTTTATCCTGGTTGCCAACTGAGGTATCATGTTCTTCTTTTATTATAGTCTGACCTGCAAGCCATGCCTTTCATGGCCTTTTGATCCTTTTGGGAATGGCAGATTAACGAGACTAACTACTTTCTTTGGACAGATTTTTTTCTTAGCCAGAGAGAGAGTGCTTACATCAAGACCCAATTATACCGTCCTTACTCCCGTACCAAAAACCAGTTCTTTGGGGGCTTTTTAATTGAATAATTTATTTTACCTACTTTAAACAAACTGTTACAAAAATCTAGGCTAAAGCCTATTGCAAACAGTTGTATCTGAAATGGATTGCAGCTGGACAGATTAAACGTGGCAATTATTTCTGTTCAAGGCATGCCCTTGAGTTCGCTCAGGATGAGTGACGGTGCTGCTGCCTTGGAAGACAAATTCAGAGATAATCGGCGCCCGTGCGAGTGCTGCATTGCAGTTACTGTCAGCTTACGTCACGGACAGATACTTCGGCAGTCGAAGGGCTCCTTGGGAGCCTGAGGAGAGCGTGGCTTTAGTACCATGTAACGACAGATATCATGGTCTGTGTTTTCTGTGCTTCTTACAGCGTATCTTGTGCTTTCCACGCAGGGTAGCCTTTATCAGCAGCTCTCTGTTCTCCTTAACGCAGTGTAAAAAGCTGAGAGTGCTTATCCCTTTACAGGGTTTTGGTCGGAGGGTTTTTTAGCCTCATTTTTTAATATATATCTTTAGAGACTTACACATGTCATATTGTGATTACAGCTTTTACACCATTTGAACCTGTCTGCTTTAAGTAGCAGTTGGCATTGCTGTATTTATAGATGGAAAAAGCACGAGCTAGCCATAGTTTTCAGCGCAGGGTGTATTTTCTTCTGTTGGCAAGTAGTTCGTATCCATTTTTCCATAGATAAACTGGCTTGGCAACCTGCAGATGTTGCAAGCATTGGGTACTGACGCTTGAAATAGAAATGGATTCTGAAGAGGATGTGGGATGGGGGAAATAAATCAGAAACTGCTGTTGCATTGGAAGTCTATTAAGAGTGATGATACGTCACGTTTACCGGAGCGTAACTGCAGAAGCTGACCACATTAAAAATGAGCACATTAAAAATACATATATTTTAAAATCTTGTTTGTATCACATTATTAAGATTCATTTTTACTTTGGCATGTTGTGGTAACAAAACTCGTTACCAGTACAAATGTTTGGCCGTTTAGCATGGTTAAGTTGGTTGGTAGATATTTGTACAAGCAGGAGAAACGGATTGATTCTTTCTGGAACAAGTTGCGTCTGGTCTATAAATGATGTGAAAAGTGTGTGTGTGTGTTTTTCTTTTTAACTGCAACTTTAAATTTGCAAAAGTTTTGGCCTGCGTTGACCCTGCAATGCCCAGGAGAATGTCAAGGAAGGAGAACGGTATCGCATTATTAAACTCCCATGTATGTTAGCTGTGTCTCCAGAATCGTCTGCAGATGCACTTTACTATGGGGAAAACAATTTGAGGCACCTTTGCCCTCTTTCGAGAAGCTCCCCTTAAATAAAACCATAAATTACTTCTCCTTGCAGACTTGAAACATAGGCACGCAGGTGGTGTTGAACAGCTCATGTGAGGGATGTTCGTTGATGGGTGCAGGGTGAGAAGATGCTTTGTTCTCTGCTGCGTTTGGTTTCCCGTGATCTTGATACAGCTGTGTTGCAGCCTGGGCTTGGCATTGCCTATGGACTAGGGGTAGGGTACACACCATCGTTTTGAAAAACTCATCTCGTGAATGAGTGCCTTGAAGCATTACTACCCATCAGGGGAAGGTGGGCAATTTGGTAACCGCCTCTTTCTTGCACACCTTTTCAGAGCGGCTGCATCCTTATTCTGCAGACTGTATTCTTCACTGTCTTCCAAGATTTCTGCTTTTCAGTCTAGGATAGAGCTGAACACGCTGGTGAGCAGCAGATGGATTCGAGTCAAGCTTACGCTTCGGGATTTGGGACTAGAGCCCAAGTCTTAAAGCTTCCAAAACCCAGGGGCTATCCCTTCAGTTAGCAAAATAAAATCTCATCATCTCTGTTGGCCCTGTGTGTTCCAAACTGGTTTTGAGACCACATGGCAAGATGACTTTCTGTTGAGTGATCCAAGGCTTTTCTTCCCCAGCATGTCCAGCACAGTGTTACAAATATGGGTTTCCTCAAACTCTCTGTAACTGTGTGCACGTTTGTGTGTGTGTAATTTCTGAGTGACCTGTCCCTCAAGTTGACCGTCTTTGGGAGAAGAGCTGGGTGAATTGATTGTTCCTGCTTCACATGGCTGAGCAGGATGGAAGGAAGAGAAACCTTTCGTGTAACAATATCACTGTGAAATGTGGGAATATGGGTTACGTGGTACTAAATCAAGGTGGTCTCTGGGGGGAGTAGTTAATAAATTCTAAATAGGAGGTGACCCTTTCTGAGCACTTTCCTCTAAATTTGTAATTTATATGCTAGTCCTGTGCATTACAGTGCTTAAAGCCTAGGTCAGAAATCCTCCATCCAACTTTGACACTTCCTTTTGTCTTTAATAGACAAATTAATAGCAATAGGTCACAGCCAACTGTGTATTGTAGGTGCGGGTTGATGAGGTCTGTTAGAAGAACAAGGGGGCATCAGAGCGTGTGAGGAGCTGTGAGGTTTAGATGGATTTCCTGCATTACCAGAGATGTCAAATGACCAGATGAATGTTTCTGTACTAAAATCAGCTTAACCATAAAGTACTGTGAATTCATTTTTTGAGAAACCCTAAGAAACGCAGCAAAAATAAATGTACATGGATGCATTTGAACGAGTTCGTGCTTGGGCTGGCTGCTTTTTGTAGGTGAACTTTAATTGGGTTTGTGTCGTTTTGAAAATACCACAGATGTCATTTTTTCCCAGATTGGATTGTGACAATGCCATTTTTTGCGCATAAGGTGGATGTTTGAATTCCTTTGACATCAAAGCTTTTTCTTGGATAAAACCAATAAACACTTTCACATGTATTTACTGTGTTATGTTGACAAAGCAGTGTCAGGGGGGCACAGCCCCCCAAGAGGCGCATGGAAAACTGCAGGTTTGAACTGCTGGGACAATGGACTCTGGATTTTAGGTAAGGAAAACAATTTTCACAGTGGCAGTAGTCAGCAACTGGAAGAGGAGCCCAGGAATCTCCATCCCTAGAGACACTCAAAGCTGGACTGGACAGACCCCCAGGAACCTCATTGAAGTTGGCCCTGCTTTTAGTGGGCGAGCAGACCGCATGGCCTCCTGAGGACCCTTCCAGTTTTGTCTCCCTGGTTTTTGCATGAGATGCTGAAAGGAGGGACCAATAACCAAACACGTTACACCAGTATTCGGAGGGAAGCAGTACAGACACATGGACTTCTCTACCGTGGAGGGAGGGGCATCTCCTAAGAAGGGTATCAACATAGCTTTGCATGCTATTGCTAGGAAAGCCTTCGCTGCAGTCTGTATATGGATCGCAGCCTTATTTAAAACTGCTCAGCCCCCGTTGGTTTGATGATTAAGGACTATAAGATGATCAGGACTTGGCTAGAATGGTAATAGTACCCTGAGGGTTTGTCCTGTGTGGAGCATAAGGTGCGAATCCCCTCCTGCTCCTCTCCTAGGGGCTGTTCAGTGGGAGGAGGTAGAAAAGGTGTTCCTGTACTGCAGAGAGGGAACAGCTAAAATGATGGAGAAGCCGTGCTGTAAAGCAACTTCTGTGGGCACAGGATAGCTTCTGCTCCTCTTTCAAGGTTTATATTTCAGGATTTGCAAAGCCCTGTTCTTAATTAATCTTTGTTTTCCTTCTGCCTTTTGGTTTCTAGTCTTTTTCATTGATTAAAATCCTGGTTTCCTGAAGCTTCCTGCAGTTGTTCTTACTAAGGGTGATTGAGTGATATTTTAAAGCTTAGCCTTCTTGCATGGATCTTACAAACCTGGTGTGCATTGCATGTGTGTGTGTCGCAGCGGGCAAGTACAGCAGAATTACGTGCATCTGCTGTTCCAGTGGTCAGAGATGTGTTTGCTACAGTGTAACGGAGCTCGTTTGGAAGAAGAAATCTAGTTGCTCTGTCCTCGCAGAAGGAGATAAGCACGTCCTTGGTGTTTGCGTGCCCATCAGTGCTGCTAAGTGTCTTGCTATATGCCATGTTTGTAATGCCGTACACCTCTGCAGCTTCATTTGATCTTTTCTACAAGATGTGCTTTTTTCTTTTTGTGAATCAAAGAATTCTTGAAGCTTTTCTCCTGCTGCACGCTTCATGGTTTAAGCAGGCACACTTTAAATGCAGCCTGACAGCGTAGATTGTTTGGAAGGATTTGTGGGATAAACAGGAGTTTGCCTGCGGAGCATGTGAATGTGTGCGTTCAAAGCAGCCAAAGATCTGGGGAGCATGGTCCTGTGCTTGTAAGCTGTCTCACCTGATCTGCATGTAGCCTTTTTCATGTGTGAAGCTTTCTTCACTTGCTGCTTACAAGTAAAGGAGAAAATGCCCGTACCTTTTGTAAATTCAAAAGTTTGAATTCAGAATTTGCTGTGTCTTTCTGAGCACCTGTTTTTTGAGTTTGTGGCCAAAAGCGCAAAGACTTCTGGTTTCTCTGCTTGGAGATGACTGCCCTCATTTCACTTTCTGTAACAGGTGGAATATTACTTTTTTTTTTTAAAGCCAAGTTCAGTGTTGTGTAGCAAATTCCTTCGTACTGCGGGCTTAAGCAGCCAGCTGGTGTCAAACCCATGTGGTGACATTCTCCTTTGCTTTTGTGAAAATTCATTATATTGTAGTAAGGCTGAGGAAGCTGAAGTTAAAAATAAGTGGGATGCTGCCAAAAAAAAAAAAAGCGCCTCTTAGTGAGGACAAAACTGGTTAACCGTTTGAGAGCTGACCCAATGAACAGCACAACTGTCTCTATATATAGCACTGGGCAAAATGAGCTTTGGGGCAATCTGGATAACTGTAAACACTAGTGCCCTGGATTCTTGTTACCCTTTCGTTACCTGCCACTCGATTCAAGAGGTGTGCAGGTTCTCCATGTGTCTGCTGACGAGACTCCTGAATTTGAGAGGAGAAGACTGCAAAGGCGGTATGTTTTTAATCTCCAGGCTTCTACCAGGCCAATTTGAAATGAGTTTGGAATCGCACTAAATAAATCAGGGGAGATGAGGTTGAGCCATGGACATTTCAATACATATTTGAGACAATTTGCAATGGTCTTTGGAGCACACAGAGCAGCTGCCTTGAGAAAGAGGATTTCTTGCTTTTTGAAGCATCACCACCAGCATCCCTCCCATATATGCCAGTTGCAGTTAGAGATCATTAATGCTGAGCAAAGGCACGAGGTTGCCCCAGCGAGAGGAAACCATGTCCCTGAATACCTGGGGCGGGGGCAGAGCTTCCCCTTGCGCCCAGGGACTAAGATGCTGTACTCAATGCTTAGGTGTGCATTGAGTCTTTTGATGGGTTGATGATGCTATATCTGTGTATAACTAACTGAAACATAATGGTTTTTCTCTAAAATTTCTTGAACTGATAATTTCTTAAAGTAGTTTAAATGATTTTTACCTCCCTTTGTTCCTGTGTGATCTTCCGCTTTGTTCACTAAGGAAGCGTGCTGTGTTGGAAGAAGTGACGGCATGTAAAAATAGCACTGCCTTATTCTGCAGATCTGCTTGCTGTGGGGTTTCAGTTAGATCTGCTGACTTGGATTTAAAAAAAAAAAATCTTTTTCTTCTGCTTTTTGCATCTGCTTGTCCTGGTCATGCTTGATTTTGTGCTTTGGAGGCAGCAGCCATTTGGTCTGAAATCCTTGCTGGATTGGGATCAGCAGCAGAGGTGATTGGGAGATCTCGGTTAAGGAGTTTTTGACTTTTGGGGCCAGAGATGTTTGCAAGGCCGAAAGCTAAACACAAAGAGGAGAGATACCAGTAGGCTTTTCACAGTCTCTGTGGAAGTTGCCAGTTCAAAATAAGCAGTGCGTGTGTTGCCGAGCGTGTGGTGGAATTGCACTTGGTGTTCCAAGCCATTTGCTCTAAGTGTATTATCCCTTCCCCTCATTGAATATTGCTGGCGTCTAATCAGATTACATCGCAATTCATAGCTGTGCCCAGACAAAATAAAGAGCTGTACTTCAGAGGAACATAAGGATCTTGAGTTACTGCCTTCTTCACGCATTGGGTTGTCATTAAGTGTTCATTTAGAGCCAGATTCATGAGGCTACAGAGATCAATGGGTCTGGCTATCTAAATAGGTCTGAACCAGGTCTCCATTTTTTTGACATCTGGAGCACGCAGTGGAACGTGGTCCTCGGTGCAGCAAGTATCCCTGGCTGATGGAGCCGGCCTTTAGATACCCAACGGCTTGCGGATCGGCTCTGGGATGCTGCACAGGTGAGCGGTTACTCCGAAAGAGCACGCAGGCTTGGCCTCGCGTTCTTCAGGATTTCCCTTTTCATTATAAAGAGTCCTTTTTATTAGCGTGCTCCTTTTTTTTTTGGGCAGCGAGCTTGATGACTCACATTGCCTGCCTTTCTTAAGCCGTTAGTGGGTGAAGCATTTGGAGCAAAGTAGTTGGATCTGCTCAGATTAAGACCGTTAGGTTTACATAGCTATTCATAGAATGATTTCGGAAATACGTTCGGCTATAAATTTGAAAAGAAATGGGGAAAAGGTGTGGACAATATTAGTGGGCACAGCTTCATTGTGAATATAGATATTTAGCGGACCCTGTATGTTTTCAGTAATGAAATTACTTGTATTCCAAAGAATAAAATGTAAATAACAGCCCTTGGAAAACACAAGTGTGGTATTTGCTCTTCTAAGCAAATCTGTTTCTAATGATCCTTTATTTTTGTGGCATTAAAACCTTGATGCGGAACTCTGGGTTCATAAAAATGAGCAACAAGCACCTGTGAGGAGGGATGGATATTAATTCTTGAAAGAAATCTCCAGAAGCAAAACGCTGCTGTCTGTGCTGGCAACACTGTTCATGAAAGGGAGAGGAGGAGGGACCAAGCCACCTTGCACTCCTGACACAAACGTGCTGGAACTTGAGGCTTTTGTTACTGGGAAACACTTCTGCCTAGCCTTTTCTGCTCTCTAACAGGATGTCACGGTTCAGTGATGCATTTTGTGTCTCTTACAAGTTTGTGAATCAATGACAGACGACTTAGTTTCTCCAAAATTGAAGCGATGCATCCTACGGTAATTTAACTTAAACCTTCCCAAAGCATTTTCAGCCACCTGTGTGTGTGACATCCTCTTTAAAAGCAGAGGGCCACAGGTGAGCTTTTCAGCATGCCCTGAAGGCTGACCAATCCCAAACTGTCCAAACATCATAGCAGGGCTGGTTCATGACCGTATTTAATATGTTGGACGGACTGTGTAGTGACCTCCGTGTACATGGGTGAAATTCTGACCCTGCTTGTTTAATGGCAACAGCCGTGTTGACTCCCATGGAGCGAGGATTTTGCCCAGTGCTCTGCTAGGAGAACAGCTAGGGTAAGCAAAAATGCCGCTGAGAGGGGAATAAGCTAGATCAGAGGAAGTCATAAGAGCTTTCTTGCATGTTCTTTAACATACTGACTGGAACATGGTCATAGTCTGTTTTAAGGACTTCCTAAAGCTGGCGGTTGCCAGGGCAGGCTATGGGCTAGGGATGGCTCAGGTTTTCTGTTCCTTTTGCTTCTTTTCTGCTTTAACTAGCTGCCACTGCCACTCTTCTCCTTAACTCTTCTTTCTCCTTTAAAATCAATGCAAATTCAGTTTGAGATCCTGCTAGTCCCATCCATGAACAAATGCTAGTTTCTTCTGCAAAAGAGAAAATAAACCACCTCCTGCATTTTCTTCTCAGGATCATCTGGACTGCATGGGGCTCTAGCAAATGTGACAACTTCGTATCAGGCCTCTATAAATATGTTTTCCAAGTAATTTGCCCAAAAGGGCACTCAACTGAACATTGCAAGCAAGCTGTTCCTTTGCAATGACAACCGCAGAGATGCGGTATGTGACAATGGTCTGCCACAGTTGTTTTATTAAATTTGGTTAATCTAAAATCCTTAGGTTAGTTTGACCTTGAATCTGCATTTGTTGATCCAGTCTTCTCTGAAAGATGTCTAATTTAAAACTTTTTTTTTTTAAATACTTCAGGAAATGGTTTTTAGCTTGTTTTGAGCAGCAACTTTGCCGAGCGCTGCTCAGAGTTTCTTAGTAGCTGTAGGAGTAAGGGTGTCCTGTTTTCTTTTCCTGGCTGGTAGATGCTGAACAACATCCCTCTGTTGTCTGCAGTTCTTGATGTGTTTTTCCAACTTACAAGCCTTACCTGGAGGCCACTGACACCCTGAAATATGAAGTGCTACCATAGCTCCATTTTCAGCTTTCTGTCCCAGTGATAATGCTTACAACCCCTGTGCTGGTGACTTTTAGGCAAAATCCCTCCCTTTTTCCCTGTCTGCTGAAACACCCTGGCACTGATCCCATCATCCTTGAGTTCACGGAGGCATCCGCATAAATAGTTTTGCAAGATCAGGGTCCGTGCCCCGTGTAATCAGTGATGGAAACTGCTTGCTCTTTTAACAGCGTGAGTTTGGATAAGGGTTGAGTAATGACCGTTAACTTAAAATGTCCTACTGTTAGTCATCCTGTCATAGCCTCCGTGTTCAGAGTTGTATTTAATAATCTAGCCCCTGTGCTGCTCCTGCTTTAATCTTTGCTCGAAAATGGAAACCTCTTCTGATAACTTTGAAATTACAAAAGTATTACACCCATTTTTTCATCATTCTCTCCCTTTTGGGAAAGAGGGAAGTAGCTGCCACTTTTGGACTCTGCCCTTGAAGATAAAGATGAGCTCGTTAATAAATTGGAGCCTTAAAGGCACTTCCTGAAAGGCAGTCATCTTCTGAGCCTTCTGGGGTTGCTCAACAGTGAAGCGAGGGGAGGAAGATAAGAGGTTGATTGTAGTGGGTTGTTTGGAGTATACAGAGGCCATGCAGTTGTGCAGCTGCACATTTCATCAAATAATCATTTCCTTGATATATGATCTTTATTAAATACAAACATAATGACTCCAATAAAACAATTGAGTCTCTTTCCTACAATCTCTCCCTGTTGTTTCTCTGGAATGTTGAATGACAAGCAAGCATCGAAAGAAAATCATCTATGCTGTTTATGCCGACTCATTGTAGTGCCATGGTCCACGAGGCTTTCGTTTAATTATCTTACATGAAGAAGGTTTTTGGTCTTTTACAGGCTTAGGCAGGAATAGGGAGAAACAGGGAAGGTGAGAGCGAAAGCCTTGCAGAGTTGCCTTTTACTTATGAGAAATAAGGCTGGTGTTATCACCCACTTTCTAATTTGACAGGAGCATTTTGTTAAGCCACTTTCTCTGAGTGGGAATTCTGATGAATATGGCTCTCGTCTCCGGTTTCAAAGTATTACTTTACACCGTTCCCAAGCATTGTTTGCCTTAATGGATGAATTATTGTAGTATGTCAGAGAAGCAGATAATTCACAGCCTCATTTTATAAACTGCGAGCCCCAGGCACAGTAGTTTAACTTGCATAGCTGCAGAGCAGTGAATGGAGCGCAGGTCACCCACCCAACATGCTCTTGGTTTGATGAAAAGTTGGCTAATGCGGCCTCAGTATTTCTCTTCAGGAAATTATAGCTACTGGAGAATGTCATGACATTTTGCCAGGGACCTGCTTGTAAGTGAAGCGGAGATGGGCAGTGCTTTTGGCATACTCCTGATGCACTTCTGTGTCAGATGGTTTTTTTGCCACCAAGGCTGTGTGTCGCACTGAAAAAGGAGTTATCTCCACTTGGTCTTCTGCCCGCCTGGCTCATGGCTCTGTCCTTGAGTAAGTGGGCAATCGGTCACTTACGGAGCTGGTCTTTTTGAAAAGATAAACTGTAAATTAATTTAGAGGCTGAAGCAGGTTTAGTATGACTGTGGCATAGCCCAGTGCAATAAACTTCTTACCAGTTTTTGAATACTCAGCTGCATAGCCAATACCAGGACTTGCACACACATTAATGTTGCTTGTAAGATCCGTCCCTGTTTGCAGAGTATGCACCTTGGCCACCCACTCCTTCTGTGAGTAAACTACTACTGTAACATTGAACGATAATTTATATAAAGCATATGTTACTCTTGTTCACTGAGGCTTTCTGGGTGAGATTGGGTAAAAGATGCAAATCCAAACTACTGTCTCTTGTTATGTTTGGACATTTTCAAACCACTGCAGTGGTACAAAATGGTTAAATGGCTCCTTGCTGCCAGTTTGTGTAGCCAGCTGATCCCAGCCCTTTGGAAACAGGAGCATCAGTGCAGTTCTGCTGGTGGGAACTAGTCCTTGCAGAAACCTGTTGGCAGTTGAGATAAACCCTTTGCACCGCACATGTTCCTGGAAGGACTGCTGAATGCATCCGTAATGGCCATGGTGCTCCAACTCAATAAATCAAGGGGTGGCAAGAGGCCTGTATTTAATTTTTTTTGCCTTTTCAGGAAGCATTTTGATTCTTCACAGATAATATAGTTGGAAACAGGGAGGTAAAGCTCTGTTTAATTCTGGTGCTGTTGGAGTACTTAATACATTGAGGAGGAGTGGTGGGATTAAGGCATGGGAGGAGATGGGCTGGCACTATCCTTCCTTTAGTCTGGTGGCTGATTTTTAACAAGGGATTGCTGAGGCACCCCCAAAACGCAAATTGTTTAGGCGTATCCAAGGAGGTGATCCTTTTTGAAATGCTGCTGCTGCTGTTTCGGCATCCAGAAACTCTGCAGGAGGCGTATCTGTACCTCCATGGGCTGTCTCACCTGGGTAGGTATGTAGGGATGCTTAGACATGGTTCTTGCCTCTGCTAATTGAGTGAGTGCCAAAATTAAAAAGCCTCTTGTCTCTTGCAAAGGTTCTCTCTCCTACACTTAATTACACACCAGTAACATTAGCTTTTAAACGGGAATTGGAAATGCATAGTGACTTTATTGTAGCAGCATGCATTGAAGAGAGACCAGTTCCCCGTTGCTGGGGCTGAAGCTGCTGGCACACAACAGCTTTTCAGCACGCCCCTGCCACCTGTCCCCCTTGGTGCTTGATGCACCGCGTGTCCATTAGCTGGTGGGCGCATGGAGAGATGGCAGCGGGCTGCGAATGAGAAGGCTTTGAGGAATAAAAACAAAGCTCGCTCCTGTCTGCGTCCAACAGCATTGTAAGCCTTGTGGCAAGAGGCTGTGGGGAGCTCTTTTAAATGGACCTATAGCAAGAGGAGCAGAGAGGGCGGCTGGAAAGACTGTATAGGGCACATGCGTTTGCTGCAAGTGTTACGTTGATATTTTGAGGTACTGCAGAAATCTCATTTTCAAGGTAGTTGAACTTGGCTTATTCTGAATTCAGTTTATTGTAAACTCAGTTTACTGATTGTAGCGAGTTACGATTTTGCAGAGGAACAGGAGTCCTTTCTTGTTGTAGTCATTTGAAGTGCTCATGTTCCCCAGCACTTCGTTTTTAGGCAGGTTGAGTTTATAATTTAAGTGCTGTGTGGGAGGGATTTACATGCTTTAGGAAGGGCTGAGCAGCACCTTTCACAGCGAATGGTTGGGAAGAGCCGCCGCTTCGGGAGTTCACATCATCTTACTGACCCGCGCCAGCGCTGTCTGACTCCCTGGACACCTTGGCACGGGACGTTAAAATGGAGCCTCGTCAGCCCCGACCGGCTCCCCGCAGCCCTCCCCGGGCCCGCGCTGACCGAGCTGGGACGCTGGCTCAGCCCTCCCAAACTTTCCAACAGTACCCCTCATTCCCCTTCCCGAGCAGGCTCCTAAACCCATCTTCTGCAACAACTTGTTTCCAGAAGGGGCATTAAAAACTCCTCAAAACCAGTTCTTTCCCTTTTCCTTCTCTTTGTTGAGTAGTCTTTATTCACAGAATAAAATTAACACCTCATACTTCCACGCTCTTTTAAACACTTTTGGATAACATGAAGTTTCAAAAGGTGGGAGGAGCCAGTAACCACCCTCATCCCCAACCAGTTGGGCTTGGTTTTTTTTCCATGGAATAACCTTTTTTTCCCAGGCTTTATTTATTTTGTTGTGTTTTTTTTTTAAACAAGCACAACTACCAATGTATAGACCTAACTTTGTGTAGCTGTTTTGCTGACCTTGCCCATCCATCTGTACTATGTGTTGAGGGGATATATTTATACTTTGGTTATTGGGGTCTCAGTTAAAATTTTGTTACCTTGCAATTTAATATTAATAGTAACTGACCCTTGTTTCCTAGTCTCCAAAACACATGGTGCCTTATTTCCTATTTATTGTTCTGAAACAACTCTTCCTTACTTCATATAATGGACTTAGGAAACCAGTGTCACTTAACCATTGACTGTCCTTAATATTCCAGTATTTCAGTGAGTTTTCAACCTGAAAAACCTTTTGCTTAAACTCGATTGGGAATTGTGCTGGTGATGGCCGTGGAAGCGTTTGGTTCATTTCTCCATCTCTGCCATTAGAGTTGTGCCGCATTAAGCTCCCAGTTACTTATATTCAGCAGTGGCTCCAAAGAAAAATGTCCATGATTTGGGACAGAGATCTACTTTCTGTTGTGGACATTGTCCGCTTCCTCCAGCTGCTTTCTCTCTGTTACGCCTTTCCCCATCTTCTGTATTGCTTTTAGAGTTCCCAGAGTCTATTGCAGTTTGTGCAAGCGCAGCATTGCCAGAAGAGATGGGTCTGGGTCCAGGCTGGAGTCCATATGCTTTTCCCAGCTACCCGTATGCAGCGAGGCTACAGCTCTTCAGTGTTACCGAATAATATTATTTCAAAAGCTCCTTATAAAAACATGAGTAATTGGGCAAGTGACAAAGGACTTTTCTGTTTATCTTTTTGAACAATGGAAAATACCAAATAGCCACAATTTGTTCCAGTTATTTAGTGTCTTTGTTCCACAGCCATTTCATGGGCACAGGATTTAATTCTGCAAGAATGCAGGAAGATGGCGACTTGGTTTTGTGCTTAAAAAATAAATATAATGATTAAAATTTTCAAGTTTCTTTACTAGGAAAATATTTTTTACTTGCACAATACCATTTTTAAAGCCTAAGGAAGATATTTTACTGCATATTACAAGTCTAAGGTTATTTTAATAATCAAATGAGACTTTTAAGTAGATGCTGATATCTTTGCTATTCCAGAGAATACTACAGTTTGGAAAAGCTTTGTACAAAGGTTGATGTTTGTACCCTGAGAATAGTAGTTTTGGCTTGCAAATAGGAACTAAGCAATTATCAAAACTAACACTAACCAAAACGAAGATTATATTGAAATTTAATAGGCTGATCAAAGTTGGTAATGCTGATTAAAGTGGGAAATGGAGGAATGTGTGCTTTTAAAAGGGAAAACTTCGGAGGTGTAACACTTGCAAAAAATTATTCTTGCTGTCATGCAGTTGACAGAAACTGACATGAGCGTATAGAGGAAATAGTGCCACCTTCTGGCAATGTAATGAAAATATATGCGTGATCTGAGATCGCAGGTACGTGTGATGCACTGATGGTATGTGTCAGTGATGTATGAGGCAATATGTAGGATTAGCTACATATTCTGGAGGTGCAAAATCCTTTTGAGGCATTGGGTCTAAAGAATCTAGATATGGGAAAATTGGATCGAATCCCCTAGGTTTCTTTCCTAAATGTGGAAATAAACTGTACGTAGATGCCTACCTGCTTGCCAGCTTTGCTTCTTGTCTTTTGCCATCTCAAATCCTTCTCTTTTAACTATTCTACCAAGAAGTTTGGCGTCATGGCACACAAAGTTGCTGGGAAGAACTGTGTTTTAATTATGTTTAATTGTTCAGTTCTGGTCTCTGGATGAACAAGAATTCATCTCTTCCCAAGGTGGTAGGTATCCCTGAGGCCTGCCCATTAATAGCCTGGTTGATTCTGCAGTGATTCTGAATCTGCTTTACAGTTGCTGTGGAAGACTTGGCACCTGCCTTCTGGTTGGCATGCCTACACCACAGGCAGGAATCTCATCAGGGGTCTCACCTGCCTTGTGTTTTGTTTTTCAGGTGGTACCAGAGAGATTGGGTCTGCTCTCACCAGGATGTGTATGAGGCACAGAAGTATAGAGTCCAAACTCCGGCAGTTCTCAAGGTGAGTGGCTCTGTACCTGGCCCGGAGCTCGAGGTTCATCTTTCGTTTGCTACTGGGGAACACCTAAAGCTGTTCACCAGCATTGGCTTTCCAGCTGATCTCTGACCATGTCACTGAGAACAGCACTTGTTTTCTTCCCTGCAGCACACTAGGTGTGTGAACATGCAGAGTTTCACTGCATGTTCTGGGGACTGGGCTTGTCACCTCAAATCACTCTAAATGCTGCAAATTCCCGCTGTCGGTTCCTGTTGCTTGATGCTGAGCAGGCGGCTGCTGATGTGACCGACCTGTCTTTGTTGCAGGACTTTAAGCTTTGTCACTAAGTTTTAAAGCAGCAGCAAGTGTTGTGCTGCTTCCTCAGCTTCCTGGAGAGCCCAAATAGCTTGCGGCCAAGAGAGAAACTTTCAGCAAACAAGTATGGAAAAGGCAAATTCTCTCATCTCCTTTTTGCAGTTAAAGTTAGACTGTAGAGGTAATGGGAGAGGATAAACTCATGTGTAAGCTGCGCTATACATAAACAACCTCCTTCTCTAGTGAGTAGTAGTTTGCACATGTGCCTTTTTTAACCAGGCTTAAAAGTTATACTTGGCCTGAGGTGAACCACCATTTGCTTGATGACCTGGGATGTTTTTTCCCTTTTAAAATAAAGATATTTGTGAAATTGGCTGTGAGGAGACAACTTTAGTCTCTAGTTACCCCAGAGTTAGCTATTTAAATGATTTGATCCCAATCTCATTAGTTAGTGAAGCATTACTAGTGCTGTATTGTGGACTCCACTGGTGAGAGGTGAGGCACATCGATGGGCAGGATGTTGTTCGCCTGTACAACTTCTCTGTCTTCTCGTGCATATACATGTGTTATTTAAGTTTATAATCTTCATGGCTGCATGAACCTTTCCGGTTTCCGGAGTATCCATTTAAACTGCTCTTTGTGTGACAGATGAGCAGGATCTAACTGTTTACATTGGCCCTGCTGCGGGTCACTCCTGTGGTTTACGCTCTGTTCCTCACTGTCCTGAACTTCTGCGCAGTAATTCTGGTTATCTTGTGATGTGGATTTTTTTTTGATCCAGTCCTTTCTTTTGCTTTCACCAGCGTAAACATTTTTATGTTCTGATATTTACATTGTGACACTGGTAGCTGTCGCAGCAAAAAGTAAAAATACTCCAATATTGACCTTGGCTCTCTATATAAGAATAGGGGCATCTGCAGGATTTGATTGCTCTTTGTGTTTTTTCAACAAAATTAGTGCTTTAATTGACTGTCTGATAAACCCACTTCAAGAACAGATGGAAGAGTGGAAGAAAGTGGCCAATCAACTGGATAAAGACCATGCAAAAGGTAGTTACAGAGGAAGAATTCTTTAATAGGAGTAAGATTGTAATATCAGCTTTTCTTCCTCTTTTCATGTTTCTACTGGGGAACTGAATGACACGCTTAAATATGTATAGCAACTTTTCTCTTCTAAAACACTCCTCTCCCAAAGTGCCTAACAAATTTTTAACTCTTGCATATGCATTTTGAAGGTTTAATTTGCAGGACCCCAAGGGATGGGTTGTTTTCTAGACTGGTAAGCAGTGACTAGTTTTAACTCTGTTAACCCACAGTTAGATAACTATGACCTCCAATAGTGCTGAGGATTGGGGATGCCGCATCTATCCCTGCAAAGCCCTGGGGTGTAGTTAAAAGCTAACTGTAAGATCATGTTGTGTCTCAGACATAGCGTCCTCCAGGGAACGCACGGCCCTGTAAAACATTCAGCATCGTTATTTTATATCTGATGTGATACAGGAATGTGCACCTGGGGAATAGGAAAGCTGTGTTGTTGGACATGGGATGCTCAGAGCTTCAGTGTTGATGATGGCTCCAGAGGCTTTCCTGGGGGAATGAGCAGGAGGCAGCAAAGTTTGGCTTTGCAAAACTTGTATCGGGGTGATGGCCCCTCTAGCATGGGTGCTGAAAGCAGGTTGCAATTCACCACTGACCCTTGAAAATTGAAGACTTCTGCTATGTCTGAAAGAAGCAGCATCACATAATCTATTTTGGGGAGGGTGAGAACAAGGAGTGTGCTTAGCCTCCAAAAGAGGATTTGCTTCTTGCCCCACTATTACTGTGGTTAAATAGAAGCAGCTAAATCAGCAGCTCTTGAAAAAATTTCTCCTTGTGCTGCTGAGAGTGTTAAGCAGGTAGTGAGCAGGAGGGAGGAATCACCTGGGTTCCTGCAGGTAGGAGTGACCCTGGCCAAAGTGGCAGCGAGATTTAGGGTTTAGTGGGTAGACTTGGGTGTTGGGGGTGCAACTGGCCCCGGTACAGTACCTGTGTTCGCCACCAACCTGCTTCTGTTTTTCCATCTATAGAAGAGTAATAATATTGACCTCCTTTGTTAAAGTGTATGTGTATATGTACATACATGCATACATGCCTTTTATCTTTTTTTTTTTTTTTGAAGTATCAGTTTTCATATCTGGTACCTTTAGTGTGCCTGGACTAGAGGTGGAATATTTTGTTCTGGGATTTTAATTCTCCTGGGATTTGCAGCTCATCTGGAAATGAGGACAACTGCAGTGTGCTTCACTTCATCAGAAAGAGCTGGCAATGTGACCCTTCCTTGGGCAAAGTTTTAGCACCCTCTCCCTCTGCCTGACTCTCATGCTGGAGAGGGATCACAGGATATTCTCTGCCTTGCCATTTCTGGATACTTGTTTTTGAACACAGATGTTTCGAGAAACCTGTCATCTCTGTTTTCCATTCCTGAGAGTGGATGAGTCTCTAAAATGAAAAGCCCTCTAATTTTGTACTGTTTTCTCAGTTGTTATTTCTATAAAGGCTTTGTTTATTTGGGAAAGATTTTGGTATGTGAATGTGCTCACACCCTAAAATGTTATATTAAGCCAAGTGTATAGGCACTACAAAATGAGAGTTCTAAGTTGCTTTGATTAATAGTAGCTGTCCTCTTAAAATTTGTAGTCTAATGTTTTTAAACATAGCCTTTTCTGTGAAAAACATTCATTTTGACTTCGAGTATGTTGATAATAGAGACTGTGTGTTTTTTTAGAATACAAAAAAGCCCGCCAAGAGATAAAAAAGAAATCGTCTGACACACTGAAGCTACAGAAGAAAGCAAAGAAAGGTAACTTGCTTCATACTTGTACTGTTAAAAACCTTTTGTGCTGTGCTCATTGATAAAGATTGAACAGTGGTAGGACTTTCTATTTTAATAATTCAGTCCCCTGTAATGTATTGCTGGTAGGTACATGAACACCAGGGTACAATTACTATGTGTCATGTAAATCATATTCTGAAGCTGCTGTCTAATGTTCTTATACAAAAGCCTTAAAACTGTTTGTACAAAGTCAATCATGTTTTAAAATAGAGTGCTTTCTGCTAACTTATTCCTGTTAGGAACGTTGACACTGTAACATGACTTGTGCAGATACCTGTAAAATTTTCTAGAATCTTTTGGAATAATATTAAAAAAAAGCCATTATGTAAATGTTCTGTAACTATTAACATTTCTCACTGTTCTCCCTTTCTACCACCTTTCTTCTTTTTTTTTTAACAGCCTGTAATCTCCTAAACCTTACATTATTCCTCAGAGTGTGAGAAGGTGGCATGGGTTGTTGTCAGGGGTAGGGCACTTGGCAACCACAGAAAACTAAAGATGAGTAAGAAAAGAAAGGGAGTTCTCCACAAAGGCAATCTGTCTTTTTTAGCAGCTGAATCTTCTGCTCCTGTTGCTCTCCCACCACCATCTTGTCACAGGAGTTTCATCATCATGTTAATGGAAACGTGCATCACTGATAGCAGCAGCATTGCCATCACTAAGGGTTTTACTTGGCCAAGTGCAAACCCCAACAAGCTCTGGAAAAATTATATGGAGCTTGTACAGAAGCAGACTTTCTGGTTTCCTTTCCTGGCGCTGGGCTCTTCCCAGCCGGGTAGGAAATGTGCTTTGAGCAGCTCTCAGCCTGCAGGTTGCAACTTGTGCTTCCCCTCAGCCTGAAAATTGTGAGCCCAGGGACAAGCAAAATGAATGCTGGGGCAGGGAGTTTCTTGAACTTTTTAAATTGTGTAAGTGTTATCCAGCACAGGTGAGCTGTCTCTAACTGTCCTTCCTAATAGGTGAGTCAATAATTACGCTGGTAGAAAGCCACATGATTAGAAAACTGCTCTTGAATTTTAGCTGACTTTAGGTGAGGGATGAGGGAGGGGGAGATGGAAGCCAGCAAGAGGGAGCTTAGCTCAGTAGGCTCTGTGTGTCTGTCTGTCCATGGAAAAGTTTAGTGTTTTAAATCAGAACGGTCATCTTTAGGGAGACACGATTTTTTGTGATAAGATTTTATTTTTGGGTATGTGCGTAAACATGTTTCACATTTTGTGTGACGAATTGTCTGACTTTAGACCAACAGCTTTAAAGAGTCTGTGATACTCCCTCCATTTCTTTTCCTTTCTTCACCCCTTTTCTGTTCTCATCACTTCGTGTCCCCGTATGATACAAACAACCCCTCAGTGCATGGTAGGTCAGAGCTGAGAAAAGCATGTCCGTGATCTGGGAAGAAGGAACCATTTTTTTAACCTGTTTCTATGAATTGACAGCTATCTGGCTCCATCTCCCTTTTATCCTGCTTCTGAGTATTGAATAAATCAATCTGCAATCTTGGAGGAGGAGACAGCATTTCCTGTAAGGTGGGAAGAGGAGAGAGAAGCACTTAAAGCCTTCTGGAAAACAACCCCACTGTTCTCATACTGCAGATGCCACCGTAGGTGTCTGTCAGCAGTGGTTAAAGCAAGTGGACTTTCTCCTTGGATTTTCTGCATTCTGATCTCCCTCCCCAAATGTGTGCCATATCTAGTGACGAGGGTCAGCACACTGGTGTCTTGTCCTCCTTCAGGATTAAACATCTTTGAGCGGGGAGTGGAACAGGCCTCATTTTGCAATCATTTTTATAGCAGCCATGCTATGATTGAAAACTTTTTTTTTTTAATGTCATTCCCTTGATTAATTTTGCTGTTATGACATGCTTTTGGAGTTGTCAATGAACCTGCTGTATTTCCCTGAGAACTGCTGTCACACACATGGTGTTTGGGTCCAGAGCACAAACCCAATAGATCTGAGGTGGGTTTAAAGCAGGTCGCAGAGGGACACGTATGGGCAAGGTGGAAGCGATGAAGGCTCACAGGTAGCCGGTACAGGGGAAGGGAGGAGCTGCGATACTTTTGAGGAGCTGGGAGTTGTTCTCACGGCCCCTGGGGAGAAGAGGTGCAGTGAGGTGCTGAGGCTCATACGGATGTGAGAATGAATGCCCAAAGCTGCTGGCCCTGTGGGTTCCCAGCACGAGTGGGTGGAAGGTGGGAAGAAGTTCACCCTGTCTTCTTGCAAGTTATTGACAGCACTTAAATATAGAAGAAAAAAAAAGTAGCAGATGCTTTTTCCCCTCTTTGCTTTTTTGATCCTTACCTTGAAGGAATAAAGCATTGGTCTGAGTGCAATGTCAAATGTTGTTACGAAAACTTTTTTGTATGTACCCACCTTGACAGATCTGTTTAATGTGCTATGTGGTGAAGTATGTTGCTCTTGCTGTCACTGAGGGATAAAAAAATCAAGAAGGGGTTTATTTATAAAATGATAAGCTGCGGAAGTGATTCTGCTTTAGGTCACAAATGACGTTTGAACTACAGGCAGGGAAACTCTTGGGTGAAAGTGTCCTGGCAGGCATGTGGCTGAGTGCATGAATGTCTTATCGTGTCTTCAACTCTCCTGTTTCCCTGTTGCTCAGACTTACTTTTTTTGTTCTGTTCTTCCTCAAGCAGGACCTGTCACTTTGATTTTTCTGTAAAGTTACTGACTCACCTATGGGAACTCTAAACCAACCAATTCATTCCCTTCCTAGCACTTGTAAGAATATTTTTGAATTAACCTTATGACCATCTGTGGGCAAGTGAGATGTTTGCTGAATTCTGGATTTGCTTAAATACTGTGCATGCTATTAAAAACGTCCTTCAAGCTTTTTCTGCTGTGACTGGATGGGAAAGTGGTTTTATTTGGGCAGCTTCAGATCTAGGAACTCAGATATAACCCTCTACTTTTCTCATTCACGTCATGGCAGTGTTGTCTCTCTCCCTGCCGCATGAGGCTGCAAAGGCTCCCTCTCGTAGCCGACGGCTGCAGCATGCATAGCAGCTCCTTGCTCCTTGCCTGCATCCCAAGGACGTTTGGGAGAAAGGGCCATGGGCTGCGTGGCTTGTCCTGGCAGGAGCGCTAAAGGTTGGGCACCCCACCTTAGCGCTAAGGGGCTGGGTACGTTGGGGTTTGCCTGTTCTCTGGCTTGTGCACGGTCTGTTTGTTCTGGTTCCATGCGGCCAAGTTGAAAGTTCAGGCCGAGCATTTAAGATGCCACTTATTAGAAATTATGTTTGCAGAGTAGGTGTGTTAATTGCAATAAAGGTGTTTCCAAAGCTTGAAGTGACAGGGAGAACACCAAGCTTTCCAAACAAAACAAAAAGGTGTTAGGGGTCCTTTTTGGAAGTTTGCTAGAGTGTATCTGGTAAAATGACAAGTCTGTGTGTAAATGAAGGTCTTCTATTTCAAAAGAACTTACAGGGATAGTTTTCTTTCTTTTTGTTGTCTTTGACTATAAAAAAAAAAAAATCCTCATGAAGTCTAAATATATGTAGTCTAAATAGGATCCTGATGCACCTCCCAGATCCATGCAGTCCCCGGGGGTGTCATGGTGATCTTCAAGGTGCATCCTTTTCCTTACGCCCTCGTTCCCAGGGGGAACAGGCCCATAGGGCGTGTTGCCCACCCCAGCGTTGAAACTCAGTTCTTGTCTGAACAGCTGAAGCTGCATAGTGTGTGGAACTGCATACATCTTCTAAATTGCTCTTTGTTTTCAGACAAACATTGGACATCAGAAGTCAGCCCAGCTAACCTGAGTCAGCAGAATAATTATGCATGTATTTAAAATAAATGCCATGTTTAGGTTTCTGCTGAGTCAAGGCCTCATAAGTGGATCCGTAGCTGCTAGAAGCTGTTGATGCTATATTGAATTCAGAGGAGAGACAGCAGCTGTGGCTCTGCATGTAACCATTTTGGAAGGTTAACAAAATGCATGATTCTTAGTTTAAAAGAAAAGCATCCAGTGACTAACTTAAAAGATAACTGAACGTTTATGTAAAATCTGGAGTGCATGTTGACTTTATTTTCTATTTTTCAGCTTGGCTATTAATGATTAACTAGATAGGTTTCCCTTTTGCCTATAACCTGACTGCTAGGTTTCATTTTCAGGTTCTTCATGTGACACTGTGTGTGAGCTTTGAGGAAAATGTTTGAATCCAAGCAGATTTGTGAAAGGGAGTTGTATGTAACGCTCCCAATAATATAACGTGTTAATGTGAAAACTGAGTTTTATTTCTAAGCCATTCGTAGAAGTTTCTGCAGAGTGCCCTCAACATTCAGTACAACATTTCATCTTGTGTCCCATCAACATTGAGTATCCAAACTCACAACTTCTACTTTTGAGTATGCAACAGTTTTGGAAAGTATTCTTACTTTTAATGAAGTTGAGAGAGTAGAACATGATTATTAATTTACTGTAATACAGCTAAAAGTGCTTTTTCTTCCCCTCCTCCTGGTTAGCAAAGATGACCTGTTTGTGTTTTAGAGCCTAGCAGCTGTTTTTGTGTTACGCTCTGGTCTTTGAAACTGTAATGTTGTTATACTCCTCTCAAGGATGATTGCGGAAACCCCGTGACTCTTAACTGAAAAACATAAAGCTCTTCAACATAATTATAACTGAAGAACATCTCAGTTCTTAAAGCAAATGCTGACCTTCTCATTCAAGTACTTTGCACTCTTTCTGTACTTGGCACTTGCCCTGTTTGGAGTGGCAGGTTGGGGAGGGAGGACCCCTGGCCAGACCCTTTCTCCACCAGGAGATAGCCTTATTCCTCCAAATTGATCAAGTGTGGCATGATGACTGAAGTGAGAGCCGGGACTCACTGTGGAATCAGTATGATACAGCTCATAAGGAGGGAACCTATGAGCAAATTATCCTTATCTGTTGCAGGGAAAAAGTCCTGTGTGGATGAGGCCATGGTGCCTGTGGGGTTTTTTTTGGTGGTTTTTTCTACCCCCCACCCCTGCAAGCTTATAATATAAGCTCCACTTTATAAAAATTCAGTGAAGACACGTTGCAAAATCAGTGACCGCAGATATTTCTTTGATTTATTTTCAGTCCTTGAGTTTTGAGTGCCTCTTGATAGTTCCCCTCTTTTTGACAGCAAGCCAGGTTTATTGCAAAATTTTATATATAAAGTTTTTTAATTAAAATACACATATCATGGTTAATCTTTTTGATGTTCTTCCACATTGCATCAGCAATTAGTTTTTCATTTAATTAACAATCTATTAATGTAATTGCAATAGAGAACATCAAAAAGTGCTGTGGTTACTAATGCAGCACCTGCCTAGAGTTTTGCAAGTTCGAGTTCCCTGTGCCCTGCGAAGGGATCAGCTTTGTGCCACTTCATCAGCTTGACCGGAGTTTGACAGATGTTCGTGTTGTGCACTTTCTCTGAAGCACGGGTTAACATGTTCTCACCTAGGAATCTGCAAGATAAACAAAGTTCCTGAACTGGTTTAAGTCTCTTAAAATAAAACTGTATGGTAAATAACCAGGAGTTTAATTTGCAACAGCTCATCAGGAAGCAAAGCTAATGCGTTTGTCTTTATCAGCAATGGAAGAAGTCAAAATAGTCTAGTCCAAACTGCTCACTCTCTTGTCTTGGCGCTGATGATAATGTCTAAACTCTAGGAATGCTGGAATACCAGTTTGACTTTTTTTATTTTCCTTTCTGTGTCAATTTTGTGTCCTGCAATTTCTCACCATGCGCACCTGCCTGACAGCTGAGGCTCTGGGTAAGTCTGTGCCATGCTGTAACCCTGGTGGCTGGTTTATTGTAGCCCTTGCTGTGGCCTCTTTATGGTGTCTGGTCTCCACTAACTGCCTAGACTTTAATTTCTAATGAAACTAAAATATCGCCTAATCTTAATGAACAAACCATCTTTTGATTTATTTTCTTTTGGCATTTAATTGGAACACTGTAAAAGGAGAAAATGAGTATTGTAGATAAACCACTGGTTTATTTTAGAAAAGGATTAACATGGACTGGTAAATCATGTCACAGTTGGGAGAGAAGTTAAATGGAATAGACACGTCATCAAGGTGATGTTCAGATAATTGAATATCTTATTGTTAATATGACTTTTAAAGTCTAGAGCTTAAAGTCCTTAGTGTTGGTCTCTGTAAACCTGTGATCCAAGTCCCCCTTTTTTCTGAAGATCGCATGCACCTTTCTTAAGTGATAGATAAGAAATCACTATATTTAACTTCATCTTGGGGAAGGGGTGGAAATCAGCATCACAGTTGTCTCTTCTGCTGCCTGATCACATCTCAAATCTGTTTAAACTGGAGTGCTGTTTCAGTTGTATTGCAAATTTAAAGTAGCTGCCTTGAGATCTTCTTGTGAATGAAACGTGGTGTTTCTGAATTTGAGAGAAATAATCATACCTCTACTTGTAGGTGTAATGATGTGGGTGTTGCCCTTTGGAGAAGCCTGGATTGATTAGATCGGGAGACTGGCAACCGAGGTGCCTCAGCTAGGCTCCTGGAGCTGGCCACTGTGGTGCCTGCTGCTTGTCCCCTTTTTTGAAACCACACTTTTTGTTTTTCCTGGTTTGTAATTCAATCTGGAATTTTCCTTCAGTAACTTGGAACTTTTCTTTTACGGGCCAACTTAGCACTTTTGAACATTAGCAGCTAATTCAGATCTCGAGTAGCCACCAGAAAGACTCAGTTTTGGTTACTGAAGGGGTCTGAAGTTAACCCAGGCAGTGAGGTTTTCCACCTTTCCATAAACGGTGGCAGAATTCTTCCGTTCTCAGCCTAGATCCATATTAGTTTATTTGTTGGCTTTACTGTGCAGGACTTAGAGGGGTTATTCATCCTGGCAGCTGAAGCAGGTATGGTCTTGTAAAGAAGGTGATTTGGGAACGAATGACTTGGAGCCTGCTTTGGTTTGTACGAGGAGAGGTGTACTCAGCATTGTCTCATACAGTGTAAATTCTGCCACTCTGTAAAGTCTGTAAAGTGGCCAATATTGAATGTCCAAGTTCTGTGCAGACACCTAAAACAGTGCAAGGGAGCACTCTTTAAGTGAGAATGTGGAAAATAGTAATTTCACCAATATTTGCTGCATTACTTTGTCAATAGCAGTATTAACTTCAGCAGTCAGACTTGCACTGAGAGCATTTAAAAATCATTGTTCTGCTTTGCTGTTGCTGACAGCTTTGCTAGTTTAAGTTGTCTTATAAAATATAGGCATGAAATTGGGTTGAAAATTAGATTTACCTTTTTCCTTCTCACTAATACATTTCCTTTACTGAAGTTGTTTTCGAACAATGGCTATTTAAGAAGCTTTCAGCCAGGATTCACACAGAACACTGTAAAACTGAGGTTTTAATGCATGTCCATTCTTTAAAGCTCTTGCATGTCATGGTAAAAGCACCTTCTCTGAAGGTAACATATTAAGACTGTCCTTGGAGTAGCGGTGGATTCATGTTAATATTGATGAGAAGCAGTTCAGCTCTCTGCAGGTCATTAGCTGTCCCTTGCCCATGTCAAGCTGCAAGTCCTTGGGCTGTTGGAGCGTGGTGCTGTTGGAGAAGTCAGTCCACAGCTTCTGGTCTTGCATTTCTGCTCCTCTGCAACACCAAAGCTCCACTTTGAGAAAGGCTGGATTTGAATTTCTCCTCGGTTTTCAGATTGTTGACTCGTTCAACCGGCATCCAACGGACGTGCAACCGGACGTGCTCTGCAGAACCATCCCTATATCACGCGTATGTCTGGCTGGTTGCAGACCAGAGACCTGTGACTACAATTGATGCTTTTGACCATTGCCAATGCTGATTGCTTTGGTGGGTCATTCAAACCTGTCGCAGCTGGGGTAGGAGTGTCCTTCCAGGTGCACTTTTACAGCTGCTCCATGATGAGACGCTTCTGGAACTGTTTTCTGTCATTACGATAGTTGTGTTGGTTCGGAAATGTTTCTTTAGGGTAACCTAAAGGCCAGAGAATGCAGGCTGGAGAGAATAATCAATTGCTGATGTTCCTTATGAAAGTGTGCCTCATCTCCACAGCAAAAATAGTGCAATCAGTTGTCAGGGATGCCATAGACAAGTGACCTTCCCCTCATAATTCAAAGGGGAAAAGAACTGCATTGCTCTCCAATGGTCAATGTTCCCTTCTGAGATAAGTAGTGGATTCAAACTAGTGGACACCCAAGGTGGGTGAGGAGCAGAGGTGATCAGCAGTTAGCTCTCACATCCTCGGTGTCCTCTGGGTGTAGGAGTGCTGTCGAGGGGCTCTGCTCTGCTCAGCGAAGGAAAATAGTTAAATTGGGCAGAGATCTCATCCCTCAAATTCCTGAGCTGTCTGAGTGCCATGGGAGGCAGCTGGCAATTCAGGGAGTGGGAAGAGTTATGCCTGATTTCAAAAGACTTGCTAGATTGATGTCTGCATTATGGAGCTTTCAAAGGATGTTAATAAAGCTTTCCTGCTCCTAAAAGATGTGTGGCAAGGAGACATCAGGAGAGAGCTGTATTGATGCCATGTAAACATCTGACTTCAGAGCCTCATCTAAATGATTCAGCTAAGTTTGTTTCCTGCTCTGAATTATAACCCGGACAGCTTGTGTGTTTTCACTGACTACATAGGTGCCCAAGAGCCATAGCATAAAAATGGGTCCGTGAAAGTAGCGGTGAGGAGCTGGTATGTCTGTTAATGTCCTGACTCACTTAAAGGAATAAAATGGAAACTTCGTAGAGGTACAGAGGATGTTGGAGAATGATGCAGTTTTACAAACGCTTTTGCCAAAGGGTTACAATACACAGCTTGAACATTATCCTGATAACTTTGTTGAAATGAGAGAGTCACACAGCTGTAAACGAGGTTTATTTTTGCCCCCTGTTTTGGGTGCTCTTACTGCTCTGGTCCAAGACGTGGTGCTCTGTGAGGTCCGTGTAAATTACCAAAATTCACTATAATTGAACCCACTTTATCAATGGAGTTCAGTTGCTTTCTAAGTGTGTGTCTTCTCACTGCATAGGTAAATGCATTTAACAGGGATTTACTGCGTTAAGTGCATGATGATACAGTGGCGCAGCTGAACGTTTACAGCAGTTCTCCAGAGCTGAACTAATGAGTGTGTGTTTTAGTTTGCAACTAATACGTTTTGCATTTGGTACATCCATGCTAGTGAGCCAGTATCTAGGTTTAAACAATGTGAGATTCTTTCACCTGTTCTAATTTCCAAGCAGCTCTCAAAATAAGGGGTCTGAGCAATAATGAAAGTTTTGGTTTCATAAAGAATTTGAAAGAACAATTCCAGAGAAGTATAACGTGTTTAACCGCTGCATCTGATAGCAAAGGAGAGTATGGGGAAGGGCCTGAAATGTACAGAATGGTCTTCAAGCAGAAGGGCCCAGTTTGTCTCCTAAGGATGACAGACAAGAAGGGGCAGGACCTTCAGGGAGTTATCCAAAACTCTTCTATAACTTGTTTCTGTCAGATGCTAATTTTGAGAGAGGAAGCAGGTGACTGCAACTTCAGAGTCAGTTACTTTTTAAGGTATTTACTTCCAAAACAGTTTTATGACAACATTGCACTGGTCAGCCTCATCTAGAGGATCAGACACTGGGTGCTCTGCTGACAGTTTGGTACTCAGGTGGCCTTGGCAGTGGCCGTGCCTGTGCTGCACTGCACATGATTGTTCGAGGATGCATCTCAGAGCTCTGCTTGTGGGTATCTGTGCAGTTTTATCTGGATTATGTCTGACTCTGTACAGAGGAGATTTGGATATATCCAGTCTGTAATGCCACTAAGCCAGCGTGATTCTCTTTGCTTCCATCCCTGCTCTCTTTCCAGCGGCTCTGGCTGTGTATCAGTGGAGGGGAGCTGATGACTTCACCTCACTCTGGAGTACTAAAGAAACACATATGATAATAAGGCAAAGGTTTTCCTTTGTAACCCTGACCTTCAGTCATCTGCATTGTGTACTACACACATCAAGAGACTTTTTTTTTTTTCCTCTTGCTCATAGATCTAAATCCTCCATGCAGAAAGGTTATTGTCCATAAAAATTGATTTTGGGTAGCTGCTTGTAACTCACCCACCATTTTTCAACGTTATCTTCCTGGTATTTAGCAACAGTGGCATGGATATGTACCTGGATACTTAACTTGCATGTGATGGTGTTTCTGGGAGATTTGAGACAAATTTACACAACAGAGGTTCTTTAAAATATTTAGGGGTGTAAGCTGCATGAAAACATCTTGCAACTGTAATATTGTTGGCTCAGTAATACTATGGCTAAGCAGCAGCTCTTTATTCCTAGAGGAATAAATTTTTGGCATGAGCAGAGTAAGCAGTTGGTGCAGAATAGGATACTTAACTGTCACAGAAAGTTTTGGTATTATGAGTTGACTATAATTAACACAGTGAAGCTTTTTGATTGCAAAACATTGGATTTTTTTATTTCCATAGACAAATACTGGACATTAATATGTATTTGAGATGTTGGTAGGTTTTTTTTTGTTTGGACTTCAGAACAAAGAAAGCTGTTTTAGCAGTTGCTTGTGTAGAGTCCTTGAATTCAGTGGTCCAATGATCAGTAACATGTCCTTTATACCATCTCATATAGGAGATTCATTCACTCGTTTAGTGACTCCACGAAGTTGTCATTAGGACCTTGCTAACACAAAAGTAGGAAGGAGGGGGGATATACCTGGGGTTAGTGATTAATACTCTCCCAGTTAGCAAGATGTTGATTTTCAGCAAGGATGATTTGAAGGGTTTCTACAGCTACCACTTTGAGAAAGTCCTTACGTGAAATGCTGTCTTTGGCTTGTTGAAACCTTTTGAATTGAGCTGGATTTCTATTCTATGCAAAAGGGGAAAAAACCAAATACTATGAAATGCTTGACTTAATTGGGAAAAAAGCCCTTACTAATTTGAATTAAGGGAAAATGCTGGTTGAGACTTGAATTGCAAAAGCACAATCCGGTAGCAGTGCTGGCTGAAAATAAGGTCTTCTGTGGAAATCCAGTTTTGACAAAATGTACTCTTGATTGTTTCCTGCATACAGGACGGGGTGACATTCAGCCCCAGTTGGATAGCGCTTTACAAGATGTCAATGATAAGTACCTGCTGCTTGAAGAAACCGAGAAGCAAGCTGTCAGAAAAGCTCTGATCGAGGAGCGCGGTCGATTCTGTACTTTCATCTCGATGCTGCGGCCCGTGATAGTAAGAGCTCTCCGTTTTAAGTTGGTACAATTCACAAATTAGATAAGTGCCCAAAAGCCTCTTAAAAGAGTAGCTCGTTATGTCTTAGGAATGGATTTCTAGAGCCAAAATTCAACTTGCATCTCTGCCTAGGAAGTGGCGGGAGTTGGGACCTTTTTTGTAGGCATTTGGAGTAATTCAGTGACCAAAGACACTGAATGCTTTCAAGATGACTAATGGGGAAACAATGGGCACAAAGACTTAAGTAGGCTTGAGTTCCCTCTGCATACTGACCTGAGACATTGCTAATGCAGTTTTTTCCACTGCTTTTTTTCTTAACATCACATTTTAATATAAATCTTCCTTACTCCTACTCCAGTGCTAGGACTGATGAATGTTTCAAGACCTCCCCTGTGTATATAATGACATTATCTGACAGATTGCAGGCTGCTTCCATGCAGTTTTCTGGCAGCTCTTTTCCTCCTACATGACAGCTTTTTCAGTTCATTGAAAAGGTTTGAGTATATTTTCATCATCTCAGGTTGTCTGAAGCCCAGCGATGAATTATTTGTGGCTGTGTGCAAGCATGATGCACTTCTGAAGGGTCTCCAGTGTACTTTGAAAATGTTCCCAATGCTTGTTTACAAAGAGCATCAGTCTCAATAGAAAACCATGGTTAGAGGAGTAGGGAGGTGATGGCTGAGCCGGAGGAGGTGAATTCCAGACTCTGAGGACCTGGGTGAAATTACCGTGGTAGCTAAGGGATTACTATGGTAACTTAGAGTGCAGGAATCATCTGAGTTAGCTGTTGATGTAGTTTAAGCCAGAATGAATCATAGATGTATTAATGCTCTGTACCTGTATAGTGCCTTTATCTCAAAGTTTCCAAAAACTAGCAACAAGTATGAGTTTAACGCCTGTTTACGTTCAAGGTTAAAATCCTTAGGGCACGTTAGTGAGTATACATAGAAGAGTTAAATCTTTTCCAAATGGACCGAAAATTACACTCTTCTTCTGAAGATGTCACAAAAAGAAGACTGAGACTTATTTATCTTGATGAGAAGATTTCTGGGCCTCAGAACTTAGAGCAATCTTAAAGTAGTTATAAAACTCTAAATTAATATTTTCAACCTTCTTTCATAAGAAGTGATTGCTTAATGGGCAGAGAAAAAGCAGCTCTGCTGGCCATTCCCACAGTCATCAGCAAAAATAAAAAGGTCATGTATTGTGTTATGGGTCTGATTTTCAAAACCAAGGCTGTGACTAGCCTTGCTCTTTTGTCTTTTCAGGAAGAAGAAATATCAATGCTAGGAGAAATAACCCATTTACAAACCATATCAGATGACCTGAAAAGTCTCACTATGGATCCACACAAATTGCCATCTTCAAGTGAACAGGTTAGCTCTTGTTACCTGGAAGACACTTTTATTTGTAGCTTGTACCGGTTTTCCTTTGTGTTACAAGGAATATTGACTACTAGCATTTAGTGGCTTAATGTTACGTTTTGTAGATGCTTCACTGCAGCAAGGTCATTTTTAACTTAAGCAATTTAAAAAAATTGATTTTGAAGTACCAGCTGTGTGCTTCTGAAGTATTTAGTGAGACCAGTGTGAAGTGTAGCAGTAACACTTTGAAGTATATGAAGATGCCCAATTTCTTCCGAGAGTACATGAGGAATGAGTGTCATCTCCTTGCCCTACATTTGAGCATCTCTGTCTTTATGTGGCCGCAAGATTGCTGGGATTAGATAGCTTGATGGAGTCTAACATTTGAGCATTTTTCCGTGCTGTCCTTAAAATGCATAGGAAAACATGTATCATTAAATGACTCCAAATAGGACCGTTTTCTCCAACCCTGCTGTGTGAACTCAGTTTTCTTGTCTTACCTTAATCACCTTATCATTGACCTAGAAATGTAAAGGAGGGAAGCTCTGCTGTGGTTGAATATTGGATCTTTGATTAATTTTTTAGAATGCAACAGTTTTTGAACTCTAAAGCTGTAATAGTTTTTTAAGGGAAAAAAAAACAACAACAAAACAGCTTACAGCATGCATAAAATAAATCTCCAATTTTCCATTCAGATCTGAGCTTTCCTTCTGCAATAGCAGCCCTAGTGTTGAAGTATGGTAGTTCCTGGAAAGCAAGGATGAAGCTGACTCTCCTGTGTAATATACACAGTGTAATTCTGGAAGAGAACTGAGACTGAGTCAATTGGCACTGAAAGTTTGTAGTGGTGACGAATGTTGTATGACAAGCAGATGCTTTCTGTTAACAGAGGAAAAAAATTTTCCACGTCCTTGATGCTATTGATTATCTTTCATCAGGTAATTTTAGATTTGAAAGGTTCTGATTACAGCTGGTCTTATCAGACTCCTCCATCCTCTCCCAGTACTACCATGTCCAGAAAATCTAGTGTTTGCAGGTAAGTAGACTGGTAATATTTGATTTTAACCTGTTTGGGGGCAAAGGGAGGCAAGTTCAGACTGTGGTATGGATTTGTATGCATACTTAAATCTTAAATAACAACTCTTAATGAAATCAATCCCTCATGGTTTTTCTCCGTTTAAGTGTGTGACTGGGAATATTAAAAAGGATGGGCATGACTGAACAACGTTTAAACTCAAGACAACTTGAAGATGCTTTTGATTCAGTTCTCTTGAATCTATTTCAGATCAAAGAGCAGACTGTATTGATCTAAGCTCTGAGATTGTTCTTTCATAATTTCCTTTTCTGTTTTTCATGTGATGACTTTTTAGATTATTCTAAGTAGCTGTTACTAATCAGTAAGTTAAACTGTTTGAAAAGGAAAAACATCCTTGGCAATTGCCCTATCAGTCTGGTAGATGGAAATGCTTTTTTGATACAAGATTTTTGACTGTTTAATGCTGTCTAATGCTGTCCTGAAATATGCTGAAACACTGGATTCTGTCTATGCTTTCTCCATAAAAACTGTTTTCTCTCATAAAACAGTTTATTAGCATGTTGTCCCCATACCCTGGTGTCTACATTTACTCTTTCCTTTTACTGAAAAGGAAGATACCTTATTGTGTATTCTGCTCAACACCTTTTTAGCTGCTCTCGAATGATTACCTTTTAGTTTGCTTTATGAATAATGTACTACAGGTTCCCTGTGTATGAGCAAAGTTACCTATAGCATGCCAGAGCAAGTGAACATGACTTCTTCTATGTACCTACTTGTCTCTGCATGCAGATATATATAAAAAAACTTCAGTACTTTTATATATATATGTGAAAACATGCATATTTAGAGCAATGAGCACAGGCTTAAAGATGCAATATCCTGAAACTGTAAAAGAAAATGGCAAAAAAAAAAATAATCCATCATCTGTTCCTAATCAACCTCATCTTCTTGTGCGGTAAAACCTGTATGGCAACAGACTGTTGTGTGTGAGTAAAATGAGGCAGAGCCTCTTCCCCTGCTCCAAGCCGACTTGTACATCTTGTGTGTTACACGGAATTTGTGAGCAGGAGGTGCAGTCCTCACCCATATATCCTTTAGAGCCTTCCCTTCAGCTAGTCAGTGGGCTCCTGCCAACGAAGGTAGGATTGATGCATCCTGCTAGTCCTGCTCAGCCACCCCCTCAGCAAACTCGAAAGGCTCCCACATTGCAGCTGGCATGTCGTTGCTGTCATTCATGGATACTGGAGATTAAAAATTAATTTCTTTGTTTGAAAAATCAGGGTTTTTTTCATGGATATTAATTGGGGGGTTTAATTCTCTGATCATCTTTCTTACTAACTGAAGCTACATACCTAGATGCTTGACTTCACTCAATATGTAGTCACGTGCTTTTTTTTCTGGGAGAAAGCCTTCATGTGAGCGAAACTTGTCCCAGGTACTCTGAAGCATGAGGTTTTGGTGATGGTTTCAAAAGTCTCACACGTTGGCCTGCGGACTGACTGCAAGGGCATGCCTTCAGGCAGACTTTTAGGTGAACTGTGATGCCTTTGGACCCCCTGCTAGGGATCCCACTGAAAATTTGGGCCGTGGTGCAAGAGCAACAAGGTGTAAGTCAGGAATAGGAGAGAGCCATCAGCAGACATTTTTTGTGAAGGTGCTGTGCAAATGCTATAGAGGGCATGTAGCGATCCCTTTGTCCCTAACCTGACTTTGAACTTTGAGTGGTTACAGAATTTGATCATTTGAGTGAAATTCAAGGTAAAATGCCATTTTCTCTCTGGTCGCAAGGGATACTGCAGCTGCTTACAGTTCTTTACTGATATATATGTGCATATATATATATTTAAATTTAATTTGTCAACATTTTTTCTTTTCCGGTTTATGCTGCCTGTTGCTAGAGACATGTGGAATGTTAATTGTACTGTATATGGGTCTCTCCCCACCCCGCCCTTGTGTCTTTTCCTTTCCCCTTTCCTTTCTTTGTTCCTTTTGTCTCTCACAGCAGTCTGAACAGCGTTAACAGTAGTGATTCCCGGTCCAGTGGCTCGCACTCGCACTCACCTAGTTCACACTATCGCTATCGCAGCTCCAATCTGCCTCAGCAGGCACCCATGAGGCTGTCCAGTGTGTCCTCCCATGATTCTGGATTCATGTCCCAGGATGCTTTCCAGTCCAAATCGCCATCCCCCATGCCACCAGAAGCACCTAACCAGGTACGTGGAAGCATGAGAACAAAAACCTGAGCGTGAGCTGGACTCTGTAACTTGGCTCACTTTTCACAAAAAGGATCTGGTGTGATTTTGGGGTACTTGGAGTTAGGTTAAACACTCAGGGTAAGGTTTGTCTCACTGCATTTCATTCATCTAAAAGTTGGGCCTCTAGCTGGAGTGATTTATACTGCTTTTGCAGTTAGCACTGAAGAAAGGTATGAGTCGCTCTCAGGGGATTTGGTTTTCACTCTGGCCCTGGAGGCAGCCTAGATGCCTAACTTTCAGATGCATACAGACGAGAAGAGCAAGAAGTCCCACCTTACAGGAGGGAATAATATTCACTTTACCCACTGAGGTTACCAGTTAATATCCTGCACAGATTGCAAGTTGTTAGTATCTGGTGGCTGTTTACTGTTTAATCACCAAATATCAGTGCCAGAACAGCCTTCTGACAGCCTTAGTATTGATACTGGTGGCTTTGGCATCAGAGAGACGACTTTTATTCCTCCCCTGCAAAGGACCTGCAAAAATCAAAATGCCGTTAGCAGTATCATATGAAATTGGTTTTGCTGGTTTTTATGACATCCCTTTCTGTGGATAGGCTTGCTCTTTTTGACTTTCAATTGAGCACCTTGCAGAAATAAGGTTTCTACATGAAAATGAGAGGTATTTTTAATTCTTTATGGAACTCATAAGAAATGAGTGTTTGTGTAGTCATATATGATAATGTCCTGAACCCAATCAAACTAAGAGGATTTCACTATAAATATAAGCAAAACTTTTCCTTTTGGTCTGCAGAAGGAAGTTGCTGCTCCATTGGCTCATGGCATCATTCCTATAAATGGAATGGCCACCTGCAGGCAGAGGTTTGCGTGCCTCCATGGGCATGTATCTTCCAGCAACTGAATTCTCCTTTCTGTTTTGGGCTTTTTTTAACAAATTACACGGCAACTGCAGTAGTTTTTAAACAAGAGTGAACTGCCATCTCACATTATAAATCCCATCGTAAATCTTAGTTACAAACTGAGGTGGACCTAATATCCTTCTGTTGAGTATCACTCATTTTTGATACACCCTGAGCTCACTGGAGAAGATTGTGCTTTAGTTTAATAAATGTCGTTGCACTCCTTCTCATGTGTTGGGGAGTACATGGTTTTGTAGGCATGATAACTTTAATCCTCACAGTCAGCAAGCAGCCAACAATTTCAGTGTTAGCGATTGCCATGTGTCACCTGCACATTTAAGTTACTCCTAGGCCACCTTCGACAGCACACAGACCCTTGCTTTTTGCAGAACATTTAGTTAGTAGCACCTTTAGTGAAATTTTTAGGGTATCATCCAAAACAACACTGGTTCATTTAGGCTTGGAACATGTTATCAAGGGAAGCTCAACAGTTTTTTAATATATTTACCTCTTCCATTTTAATAGAAATGCTTTGTTTTCAAATGAATACATCATCTGCACTGTCCCCAGTCTGGACACATCAGCATTTTTTTATAGCTGACATCCTGAGGAACTTTGTGCACACTAATAAAATGAATGTTTTGTTTAGATTGGCTATGGCTAACCTAAGTGAAATGCAAAAAAGTAAATGAGCAATAATAAAGTAAACTGGAATAGTAACAAGGTAAGGAAGTTGACTTTTAAGATACGTACATCAGTTATACATGCTAGCATCATCTTTGGTTTTCATAATATCCACTGCACCTGCATAGAAGGGCGGTAATCTACATGATGATGCTATATTTGCAGATGAGGATGTAACTTTGCAATTGCCCTTAGCATGAAAGAAACCCAACACCTCTCTTTGCAAGTTCCTCTCTTAAGCAGGGGAGAGAACTTAGGCCGGTATCAGCTGGCAGGACATCCTGAAAGTTGATGGGAGTCATGCTGATTTACACCAGCTAAGTTCATATGCTTTCACTTCATTTTAGAAATTGTCCATAAAGTTGCAAACTGATCCAAGCATCACTTGAGCTATTCATGAGCTGTAGAAGGCTGCAGCAGTGTGGCGTTGACTTGACAAGTGTAGTGTGTTGGTATAACAAATAGATATGTGCTCTGTATGTCTCTAGTTCTGTATACCTTTATACGGAGGAAAAGGTAACAGATCATTGCCTGGCTGCTTCATCTTTGCTTAAGTGTCTTGCTTTGTATGTTCAGCACTAAGTAAAATGTGTGTGTTGTGCTGACAGATAATTGTGATCGTGAGCTTACTGAGAAGCTGTTCAATTTACAGCATTATTTCATGTTGTGTGTCTCTAACCAACTCACAGATCTTCCTTGTGGTATTGTGCTTTTGAGGCTTGGTGGTGGGTGGGGAGGAGCAGCGATATCAGCTGCTGACTGTTTCGAAAACACTGATGTCATTGTTTCTAGTAGTGACGCTGAGAAAGCAGAAAAGCAAGCTCTGGAATCAACAAAGAAATTAAAAGTTGTATATCTTTGCGCAGGTGGACACTTTGCTGATGTTTGCTAGCTACATCTGTGGCATCTACTGGCAGCAGTAGTTTTGAAGGCAACAAAGCCCATTTCCTTTTAATAATGGATTTAAAAAAAAAAAAGTAGAAGGGGCCACATAAAATTCCCGTATTATGGGAAGACTATATGAGCTATGTGAAGCTTTTATGCTCTCACCTACATTTTAGACAAGCGTCACTGAAAATTAAACTGAATTTATTCAAAAACACAGATAGGGGAGAGGGGGAAATCTCAAACAAGGATTAAGTAGAGCTTTAAACAAGATACAGACTATACCAGAGGAGAGATGACTGGCAAAATGAAAACTGCTCTTCAGCCTAGAGTTCTGAGTAGTAAGTCTTTACAGTTATCACACTCTGCGTAGAAGATAGGAAGAAAAGCGATCATAAAACCAGCCTCTGCCCTTACACTGGTTTAGTACGATCTCTTTTCTGCAGCGTTGCTGTTAACATCACTGGGAGTAAAAGCGTTAGCCCATATCAGATAACTGTACATGTGTCGTGGTTTAACCCCGGCCAGCAACTCAGCCCCACACAGCCACTCGCTCACTCCCCTCCGGTGGGATGGGGGAGAGAATCGGAAGGGTAAAAGTGAGAAAACTCGTGGGCTGAGATAAAGACAGTTCAATAGGGAAAGCAAAAGCCATGCATGCAAGCAAAGAACAAGGAATTAATTCACTCCTTCCCATCGGCAGGCAGGTGTTCAGCCATCTCCAGGAAAGCAGGGCTCCATCACATGTAACGGTTACTTGGGAAGACAAACGCCATCACTCCAAACATCCCCCCCTTCCTTCTTCTTCCCCCAGCTTTACCTGCTGAGCATGACGTCATAAGGTGTGGAATATCCCTTTGGTCAGTTGGGGTCAGCTGTCCCAGCCGTGTCCCCTCCCAGCTTCTTGTGCACCCCCAGCCTCCTCGCTGGTGGGGTGGGGTGAGAGGCAGAAAAGGCCTTGGCTCTGTGTAAGCCCTGCTCAGCAGTAACGAAAACATCCCTGTGTTATCAACACTGTTTGCAGCACAAATCCAAAACATAGCCCCATACCAGCTACTGTGAAGAAAATTAACTCTACCCCAGCCAAAACCAACACAACATGTGGAAAGGTCACTTTATGCTTTAATCTTAATTAAGCAAGTGCTTTTGGGTATAGCTGCACAGCTGAAAAGCATCACAGGTCTCTTTCTGGAGCGGAACAGTTTCTCCAAATGCCAGATTTGAGGTCAGCCCTGGCCAGCGTTGCCCACGGCATGTGCTGACAGCACGCAAAGCCCTTCTGACAGACCTGCTGCTGGCAGCACAGAGTAGCTCTTGGATGAACATCCAACAAGGCTGATGCCGTTAAACCTACACTTTGCCCTATGTAGTAGACAAAGGCCTGAGAGTATCTGTGGTGAAGTAGTATGGTTGTAATACAGTTATGTTTCATTTAGGGGGTGATAATAGAAAGATCCACTGGACTTGGAGTGAACACGCACAGGGGAAGCGATTATACAGTTGGATTTTAGAGGCTGCTTATGACTTGGTGGGGGTGAAAGCAAGGGGAGAGAAAGAGAAAGAAGCAGATGAAGAAAAAAAAATCTGCTGATGTGCTGCCAAACAGCAGAGGACTAAGTCTTTATTGTTAGAATATTCTGGAAATCACTTTCCCTAAACAGTGAAGTAGAGGGAAACTAGATATGAACTTGCTTCCACAGGTGCAAATTAGCAAGCTGGAAAGATTCTGCTTTTGAGGAGACTCCATTGCTTGAAATAGCTTCAAGTTAGACTAGGGGAAGCGCATTGTTAAAACTGTTCAATTTTCCATGTAAATTAAGAAATGCTCCAAAATTAGACCTTAAAAAACCCCCAACAAACAACTGAAATGTATCTGTCAGTTATCACCAGGTGTTTTTCTCCTAAATTTCCTTTTCAAATTAAGTTTCCCAAGGGTTTGTCCCTGACTAGAAAAAAGGGGTCAGTAGAGCCATGTTCCTGGAAGTGAGACAAATTGAGGAGGTGACCTTGGGTCACTATCCAAAGCTTTTTGAAAGGTAACTGGGGAGTCTTCAGCTGACTGCAGAGGGACATTGGACCATGCCTTTCATTAGGATTTGGTCTCCTGGGAAAACCTTGCCCAGGAAGCCCTGTCTAGTAGTTGAGGAACGGAAGGCGTTAAGAAAGCAATACCATATTTGAATGGAAAACGTATTAAACAAAGGATGTAAGTAATCCAAGATAACTGCGGTCCTTTTATAGGTTAGTAGGACAACAGATGGAAAATAAAATCCTACAGCCCAACAGCCCAATATGCAGCCTTTTTTTTAATATCCTTGCTGGAATTCATACATACCACACCAAGCAGTGGGACACTGTCCAAGAACAAACCATAGCACAATGTCTGAGAGACCAGATACTGAAATACAAATGTATAACGTACATTTGAGGAACTGGTTGTTACTGTGCAGAGCACAGTTTTAGCTTTCTGCTGATACTGTTAACTTTAAGCTTTTTCTCAGAAGAGATGGTTTGAAAGCAGAGCAGAACCGCCATTATCGCAGCTGTGGGGAAAAAAAAAAATCTTCCGGGGTTAAAATAGCTAAAATGAAAGAACTAATTTTAAAAATTATTCAAATTAAACAATCATTTTAAAAAGGAATCGACTAAAATAAGCTGAAAAAAATCCCAGTCAAATTTCTCACTCCACGGGATGTGGAGTAGAAATTGCTCTGCCCGGTGTTTGTCTGTGCGTGTGCTCCCAGGAGTGCGTGTGCTGGTGGGTGCACATCTAGAACAAGCACTGAAAAGTTTTTAGACTTTTTGCCCAAGCAGTAACTGTGCAGTTCCTGTTTTCAGCCCCTCATGTACTTTCTGCTAAGAAATGAAGGTAGTCTGTGCTTCCCACACCTGAGTCCAACCATTCAAGACTGTTTCTGCAGTCTGATCCAGGCAGCCTTTGACCTGCTGCCACTTGGGTTTTCTTTACACTTTTCCTTGAGGAGTTCACTATTCTTCTGCCTCCCTCTCCATCGTTTTCTCACTGTTGTAATCCTTTTTTTAGCAATACCAGAGGCTCGCCTTCCCTGTGCCATCCAAGGTTCTCAAGACAAGGAGACCCAGTTTCCCTACCACCATCTCTTGCATTTCCTTCAACTACCAAGATGTTTTCCCCATGGCATCTTGGTTCATCCTTTGTCTAGCTTTGCCTGCTGAAAATGGCCACGCTGAGGTAGTGGGAGAGTCCTTTCTTTCGTCTTTCTTCCACCTTGGAGTCACTTTATTGCAAAAATAGGTTCACCGTTTCCAATCTTTTTTCCCCATACACCAAATAAATTGAACAATTCTTTGCACCTTCAGAATTTGCATTTTTGGCCTTTCTAGTTCCTACATGCAGCATTATTGCTAATAAACCTCATTTGTGACCCATTTCCACCATTGCTTGACATAATCTCTTGGAAGTTTCTGGCTTGTAAAAAGGAATAGTCTATCGGGTGTACATTCCAAATTCTCACTTGTCATTATCGGGGCATCTTCAGAAAACAAGGTGGCATGATACCATATTTGGAATTCGGACCCTTCACTGTCTGTCCTGCCATGTGCAGAGTATGCAGACCCAGAAGGGTCTTTCAGGCCATAAGCATGAGGTTTCAGAAAGCATTTTCTGAAATTACATTTTTCTCTCTTTTTTTTTTTACCTGGCCAAAGTGAACACTAGTGTGAGTGTTCTCATGGGGCTTCTCAAACAGTTTCTTTTGCTGAGCTACCTGGAATGTCAGGCAGAACTTGGAGTTTTAAAAGCTAATTTTCTATAATGTATTTTTCTCTAAGGATAGGAAAAATAGGCTCATCTCCATTTAGTGTACTGTAGTTATGTCGGATGGCAGAGTCAACTGCAGCTCATGTTTGTCGGTATTCTTATTTTTAGAGGTTTTTCTCCTGTAAAAGAATTTTCATTAAATCAAGAATGTGACAAGTTCCACAAAACATCAAGCCACTGCATCATCGGGTACCTCACTGCGTATTTTTCGCTTCTCTCCTTAACAGCTACATGTCATTTGTTGTAGTTTCTTCTGATCTTATGTTCACGTCAGCTCTTATTGCACTTGAATGCAGGCCTTGTTAGCTCAGCTTACTTGTACCCTAAAAGCATTTGACAGGTCACCGCAGATCTGATCTCATGTCAGCATAAGACGGGATGTGCGTTATTTCTATAAAATAATCCACCACATTACATGCTTTTTTTTTTTAACAGCCTTTGCAAAGTTTTCTTTAAATCCACAGTTTGCTAATAAGCTCAGATGCTGATCTTGTATTGGCTTCTCAAAGCCCCAACAGTCTTCACCAAAATCCTTATGGTGCTGGTGTCTCATCTCCTTTTACCTAGGCCATTAGCTATACATTCTTTATACGTGGCTTCTGGTGAGTAGTGAGACAACTTCTTGGTGTTAGCAGTAATTACTCTACAGTGCGTCTTATCCAGCTGTCTTTTTATTGCAAACTCGCCCCAAGATCTCATCTAAAGTTGACTGATGAAATTTTATTTCACATGAGATTTCCTTTCCTCTTCAAAATGTCACTTCTTGAAATCTGAGGCTTTGCTACACAAACTTGATACAAGAGCGCATTTCTGGAAATCTCAGCCATTCTCTCTGCTGTCATAAAATAAAATGCTGGGGATATCCTTAGATGGGCTTGCTTCGCAGGTCTTGGACTACCAAAGGATGAATTAATCTTGGTAGTGTTCCATTTCCTGACAGTGAACAGAGCTCAGCACTGCCCTGACAACTTTGCCAGTATTCTTGACCATTTCCAAGCATTCGATTGGAGCCGCACACCCCCCCCTACTGAGAGGGATGCCACTTTCAAGGGGGAGATGTGTAAGAGCATTGTCATTGGTAAAATGGCCCACGTGGTTATTCACCTTGGCCTGCCTGTAGGTGAATTAGATGCTGTTGTAGAGGTCTTACAGCAGCAAATGTACATAAAGGCATGCACTGAAAATTGGAAGAGGAGTTCCTAGCTAGGAGCAAAACGTTTGAGGTGTTTGATGGAAACTTTATGTCGTGCATTTTCCTCTCCATTCAAGCCCCTGATATTTTTCTGTCTCTGCTGTTAAGAGGAAACGGGTGGCAAGCACATGCCACCATTTATGCACTCAGCAGAGTACATGTACCTTCATGTTGGCTGCTGGGCAGAAAAGTTTGAGTCAGAGTGCTTTTGGTGTATGCATGCTACCCGCAGAGGCACATGCATACAGATAATGTACTTTGAAAACCTCCAGCTTTGGTAAGTATCACTTCTTTCTCTGTTCCATAATATTTGAACTCAGATGAGCTTTTCACAAGCACTTTTGCAGATCAGAATATCCGAGAACTTGTGAATGTAAGTGACGTTTGCTGCTCCATGTTTTAAATCTAAACTTTGTGTCTTTGAAGTACTGATGATCTGCTTTTCTGTATAAATCAGTTGTCTCAGTATATTGCATGTTTGGTCCATAGGTGCCCTCAGCTCCCTCAGCTTCTTGCTCTGAGACAGCTAACAGAATTGAGACGCTGAAATTGCAATGAGGAGTTGAGATCGCTGCCTCGATTCCCTCATTCTCAAGCAGCGTGGCAAGTTCTCGCATTAAGCAAATGGCTTATTTTGTTTCTCATAGATTTCCTGAACATTAGCAATGGTTTTGAGCAGTTTCTAATTGATTTTTAAAACCTTAACCCTTTGCTTCTCTCATCCTTCCCTCTCTCCTGTGTGTGTCTCTGTGTATGTGCTTTTTGTCTTTTTTTTTTTGTTTGTGGTTTTTTTTTTCTTTTTTGGTTGCCTGTGTATCCTTTCCCTGCGTTGCGGTGCTGTTTTATGCTGCAGAATTCGTCCAGCTCTGCCTCTTCAGAAGCCTCTGAAACCTGCCAGTCAGTGAGCGAGTGCAGTTCCCCCACCTCAGTCAGCTCAGGCTCCACCATGGGGGCTTGGGCCTCCACAGATAAGGTGAAAACTTCATCTCAAAGACATACAAACCTACTAGCTTGTTATCCAAACCCAGCAACATTTGGACAAAATAAAACCCGTGCATGGGACGCAGCCAGGATATCTCTCTGTGAAGATGAGAATAGGAACTGTTGCACGCTCCCTTAGAAATGAATCTTTCTGAATAAACTGCAGTGACACTTGCCTTTAAACTAGGTGCTAGGGGGAAGCTACAAATTGGGCATTTTACAGAGGTAATTTTCTAAGAAAAGCTTGTTGTCCACCTTTTCTATTCAAAGAGATTGTGGAACGCTGCCCAAACCCAGCTGGTTGCCTAACAAAGAGCATCTTGCCCAGGTTGGACTGTTGGTGGCTTCTCCCCTCTTCCCATTAGGTAGCATGTATTACACTGAGCAATTGGGGTTTGTTTATGACCAAAACAAAAAGGAAAACAAAGCACACATGGTTGGAATAAATTACGGGGCATACACTCTGAATCGGGGGAGGAAGTGATAGCAGTCTCCATTCTCATCTGGTAAATCCTTGCTGTTGGTTTTTTCTTTTTTTTTCTTCCATACCATCACACAGCCAGGACACATCATGTTCGAAGACTGTATGCTTTGCCTCTCTGTCCAGCTACATAGAATAAACGCCACCAATGCAAATGCCTCTAGTATTGGAAATGTTTTGTTTCTATGTCTGCAGTCTGCAGGGTACCTAAATTGCAAAGGCTTTTTCAGTGTGTGCTGCTTTCATGGACAGAAGGCAAAGCTGCTCAGCCTGGAGACAATGACTGCCAGATTGATGTCTGAAATTTGTTATACCAAATAACAATTTTCAAGCAATCTCACTTCTGAACCAAGCATTGTATCAATTTTCTGTTGTTTATTTGCAGCAAAGCTAAGATTTTTCTTTCTTTTGTTTTAAGATACAGAAGTTTTCTCCCTAGAACATCAGAGTCACAGTATATTTTCATATTCATTCTGTTTATATTAATTTCTCTGTTTTTGTTTGTTTATTTGTTTCGTTTCCAGTTGTCTAATGGGTTTTATCACTGTAGTTTATCAAGTGACCCATCCGTAGCTTCAGTTGGTGCAGGTCCTTTCCCTCATTTCCCGCCTGTCTCCCGCGCGTGGACTCGGGCTCCCTCAGCCCTCCTTCCAGACTACGTTCATTATTACACCATTGGGCCAGGCATGTTACCATCATCTAAGATCCCTAGCTGGAAGGTTTGTGTTCCTTTTGTTGTGGCAGTCCTCACCTCCTCATACCAACAGTGTGCGCACGGCGGTTGTTGTTACTTTTCAATCCATGTAATTACTCGTTGATTTGCTCTGTATAATATCACTCTGAATGGGCACTGCATGGTGATAATCAGAGAGCTAAAATCTGGTAGTGGCTATTTCTGAATGACCTGGTCTATTCTGGCACTGCCTAAAACATATTAAAGCTGACAACACCTAGGTAGGAAGGAGTAGTTTAATTCTGGAACACTGGTGAAAGCACTCTGGGCTCTATTCAGCGAGCAAAGAGCTTGTTTAGCACCATCAAAGCGCTCACTTGAGCAGGGAAGTGCAAGCTTGGCATTCAGTTGGCTTAGTGAAACCATACATTGAGCAACACAACGTTCTCGCTGCGGCGGCTGTGCTTGGCCCCCACCTGGACCGTAGGCAGGCATGCTCTTGTAGATCTAGCTGGAGTGGTTTAAGAAGGTGCTCGTCACCAAGTGAACCTAAGTGATGACTGAAGCTATCCCAGCTTTACTGCCACAGAGTGAAGGTGCTCACCCAGCTTGTTTTGCTCTCTTGAGTGAGACCACCGAAAAAGTCAGAGTGCAGTAACTTCTTTCAGTTGCTCCAGCTGGATCTGCAGGGATCTTCCTTGGCATCAAAAGGTCTCTGCTCTGCCAGAGCCTTGACTCTCATCCCTGCCCGGCGATTCCCCTGGGAGACTCTGCCCCAGAGCAAGGGGAGAAGGTCTCTTGTCTGTTGCCCTGAATCTTCACAAGGCTGATGTGCAGTTGATAGATGCACAGATCTTAGATGCCTGTGGATGGTTATACTATACTGCATGTGCACCATGGGACCTTATACATGTAAACTGAGATACCTTGTGACAGATCCCCCTAATCTCTCTCTCCAGCAGCTGGAGACTGTTGAGACATACACATAGGGTGGCCACAGTGGTCCTGGGGCTTCAGGGACATTAGTTGTGTCTATGCTAGAAGCACTTTGCCATTATGTTTCACAGCAAAACCCTTACAGCAAAGACACAGCTGTTAAGGCAAAGCAGAGTTTCATATGTGTTAATAAAACCAAAATACCTGTCTGCACAAGGGACTTCTGTCAGTACAGCAGCCTTGCACTCCTCGTACCTTGGACTGAGACATATGTCAGTAAAAATCTATAGTGTGGTCTTAGCCTGTCATTAATTATTTATCAGAAGGCTGTGCGGAGGCTGCCCAGCAGCCGGCTGCTGCCAGTGGTGGGGAGCGTGGCCCGTTCTCACACACTAGTTGTTTCTTCTATTTTTATTTTTAAAGCAGCCCTTGTCATGGTGAGGGGAAACTCTCTTAGGATTGGGCTTGCCCTTGCAGCAGCTCGCATTTGGGGAGCTGCTGCTTAGCAGTGGTTCTGCGTCCCAGCACAGGTCACTGATCAATCCTGCTCTTTGTGTGCAACGTGTGGCTTCTGGACACCCTCAGGACTTTGCTTAATAGAGCCCTGAGTGAATATAGACCTCATGGCCTGAGGAATTTCTGTTTCAAATTTGGCACCAGTAATTCAGAGTGAAGTTAGTCTTTCTTCAGTACAGGTCATTATGATAAACTAGATTTCAGCTAGTAAGTAAACTGAGAGATTACTCAGAGTAACTTGCTCCTCCAATGTGTATCAAAAATCTGTTCAAGCCTAATTTTTCAGAATTAAAGACATGCGTAACAGCATATAATACTAGAACTTGTGTGCATCTAGAACAGTTACATCGCTGATTGGACATTTATGTATATTTTCTGCTGTGTGCCAGTGATTTTTGCATTTGAATTTCTGAAAATATAGGCTTTAACACAATGGAATTTCATTTAGAGAAAACTATAGTATTAAAATGTTAAATATCTTCATATAAGAACACTTAGATAGAATAGGAAATTTAGATTCCCTTTAATAAAGGAGATAGATAGGTTTTATAAGTGAAGATTTTTAATATCCTCAAAATTAGTTTATTTCTGGCCTTACTCAGAAAGGCATATCCAGTTTGATACATAATCTGTTGCATTAAGATTGCCCTTCTGCATAGTTTTACTTGTAATTAAAGCACAATTACTGATGAAAGCTATCACTAACAAGCACATTTCCTTAGGACTGGGCCAAACCAGGCCCATACGATCAACCAATGGTGAACACATTGCAACGTCGCAAAGAAAAACGCGAACCAGAACTCAATGGAGGAGCTCAGAGCGGACCACCCGTGCCCCCCGAGGAGGCCCAGAGACCTCGGAGCATGACGGTGTCGGCTGCCACAAGGGTGAAGCTCTAATTTCAAATACGCTGTTTGGTGCAAAGGAAGTGGATGTGCTAGCTCCTCCCAATACTTTTTTGCCGTGCTTCATGTTGGCACGTGTTTATCCGACAAGCAGGACTAGTGTGGTGTTGGGGTGGTCAGTGGAAGTGACGTGAGCGTGAGAGAATATGCCGTTGGGTATTGGCATTTGTAGAGCAACGGCATCCAAAGAAGCGCCTGTTTCTTTGAAGCCCTAGTAAATGGTTGGACACAACCCTGTTGGGTTCTGATGGTGACAAGCTCTGCTTGGGAGGAGAGACAGCTAAAAGTCAGTGAAGATTGATTAACCCTTCTAGATATAATGAGTCTCCTTTCTGTGTGTAACCAGCAGGGTGAGGAGATGGAGGCCTGTGAGGAGCTGGCGCTTGCTCTGACGAGAGGGCTGCAGCTGGACACCCAGAGGAGCAGTCGGGATTCCTTGCAGTGCTCCAGCGGCTACAGCACCCAGACAACAACTCCGTGCTGTTCAGAGGACACGATCCCATCTCAAGGTACCCATCCAAGAGATGTTCTTTTTCAGAGCATTCCCAGCCTGGCCATCATACACTCACCCCATGGTGCCAAGGAGCTATATTCCGGCAGCTATCACTGACTGGCTTTGTAGTCAGCTGGGGAAAAAGGGGTGAACGTTGCTATTGTGATGTTTTTTCCAGCTAGGAATGCAGCCTGGATTTATTAACTAAATAAAAACCTGGATTGCTGCACAGTGTATTGAACAATTGTATTTTCTTGTACATTACTAGAGTGAGTTTTAGCGTAAGGATGCTACCATTTTAAAGAAGATGCTGGAATTATATTTCATGGGTTAAGTGGAATGACACTGGTACTGCATCATGCACTTCTTGTGGTAGTAGTGTCCTTCCTGAGCTGTTGTCTTAGCAAATACGCACTCCTGAGCTTTGCTTTCTTGTTCTGTCAGTACTCTGAATCTGCTCTTGGTTTCCTTTTGTGACCTTTTATTTCCTACCTAAGCAGAAATCTTGTAATTGGAAAAAGAATCCGTTGGAGACTTTAGGTTGGGCATACCTGGGAAGCTGCAATAAGGTGTTGGGTTTTGTACCCTGTTTCAGAACCAGCAGCAAGCTGAGAGGGACTGAGTTTGGTGTTTGCAGTTGAGCAGCCGCCTTGTTTGCTCAGCTGAGGTCGGTTGTGCTGTGCGATCGCAAGAGGCAGTAGGGCTTGCGGAGGGCCTAGCTTGGCTCAGCAGTTATGTGGAAGGGAAGGAACCCGATGCAATTATTAAAGCTAAGGCTGAGTTTTCAGGGCTGACAGCTGGGATTTACTTTGTTTGCAAAATAAGCAAATTTGCTGCTGAAATCACTGGTACATGGTCCCCTGAGCCCCACATTGCCTAGTCTAAAGTACACTTTTTAGTCACTGACTGTTTTAAGTATTTGTATCTACAAGTGGTAGCATATGACTTGTAGGATGCTGGTTTTGGTATCTTAATGTTGGCAACAAACATTGAGTCTTCGTTACTTAATTAGTTCTTTTCAGAGAAGGTACTGAGTGTGTACAGTTCTTGTTCTCTTTCACAAGAGATGTGGGCACCCTGCAGCTTTAGGGTTGGTCTGCTGTAGTGCCTGCCTTCAGCCACGCGGTCTGAGAATCCTCGTCACAATATCTCAGGCTTCCTTCCTCCTAAAGGTGAAACCTCTCTTAATTGCTATTGACCTCCAGGCATTTTTGGTTATATATACTTTTTTGGTTATACATACTTTAGACTTACTCAGCTGTCTTCTCCAGCTTGTTCCTAACTCTGTCTTTTGGCATCAGTTTCAGATTATGATTATTTCTCTGTGAGTGGTGACCAGGAGGCAGAACAACAGGAGTTTGACAAATCTTCCACCATCCCAAGAAACAGCGACATTAGCCAGTCCTATCGCAGAATGTTTCAAACCAAGCGTCCTGCTTCCACCGCAGGTCTGCCAACCACACTTGGACCAGTCATAGTCACCCCCGGCGTCGCCACCATCAGACGGACCCCTTCCACCAAGCCTTCAGTCAGACGCGGTACCATAGGGGGAGGTCCCATTCCGATCAAGACGCCAGTGATTCCTGTCAAAACACCAACTGTCCCCGATGTCCCAGGGGGGCTGCCCGGCACCCTCGCTGGGACAGAAGAATGTCCCGAGCAAAGTCCCGAATCTCCAGCAGCAGCAGATGGTGGGCAAGGTGTCACCAGCATGCCCTCATCCTCATGGAGCGGACAAGCATCTGTCAACCCTCCGCCGTCAAGCCAGAAACTGAGTGCTGCCGACGAGCAGAGGCAAGCGGTTCCTGAGAGTGAGGGGGAAGAAAGCGACCGGGATGGTGTCAGCACCCTTGCGCCCGCGGGCCAGCCGGAGCTCGATCCCGGAGAGCTGAGTCCCGGGGATGTCCCGCAAGGTGAAGATATGCTGAACGCCATTCGGCGTGGTGTCAAACTGAAGAAGACGACCACAAATGATCGCTCAGCACCTCGTATTTCCTAGGAGTGGAAAAGCTGCCAGAGTACTAGCCACCGAGAAGGAACTGTGAGGAAACTAATTTGTCTCTATCCATTCCAATCTGTAATCAATGAATTTTTTAAGATACTCGGTACAGACAGTCTGAAAGTACTCTAAAAGAGAAAACAAGGTGAAAGAGCGTAGTAAGACATAATCTTCACTGGTGTTCTAATTTGTAAATATCAATGATTTTGTTTCCGCATTTTTTTGATCTAAGTTACACTTTTAATTTTTTCTGAAGGTGCCAAATCCCATTTACCTTTTTTATAACTCTCTTTGTAAAGTTTTAAATCATAGGAGAAAAAAAATGTCGAGTAGTTAACTTCAGCAAAGGGATTTAATGAAAATTTGGCTTTTTTGCAAGCTTTTGTAGAGCGCCTTGTAATAGTGAGGTTAAAAAACAAAACAATGGGACTTACTTTAAAGTTTAAGTCAATGTGTAAGGAACAGATCCTCATTTAAGTATTAAAAAGAAAAGTCTGAAAAGCAGGAATAAAAATTGACAATAAAAGCAATATATAATGCAAGGAAGAAACCTGCAGTTGGTAGAGTATTTGGGGGGTAGTGGGGGGAGGGAGATGCCATCAAAATAGCAGATGCTGTTGCACAAAAGTAGCCTAGTAGGATTAATTACTAGTAGCTTCATGGTAAATGCATCAGAATAAGCCATATTGGATTGCAGTGTTTTGTTTCTGTAGGGTGTTTTAAAGACTGGGTTTTTTCCACATTTCTTTTTTGACTGCACAGCAACAACTCTCAGTCACATGCATGCAGCCTTAACTGTGTAGGCTTGGTTCTTCCACCTTCACTTTTTGTTCCACTCATCCTTTCACTGAATACAAACAAGGACGACAGGCTTAAGGCAGTTACAAACGTGAAAACATTTTTAAAATGCAAGCAGGGAGTTCTTAGATTTTATCAAAATGCCTTTTTCTGACTGTGCCCAGCAGGCTGGGCACCTTGGAAAGCCCGAATATTTTGAGGAAACACTTAACAATTTGACAGGTGTAACCAGCTTGTGATCTAATAAACTGCGAATGTTTTTTTCCAATACAGGGGCTTGTTTTTCTTAACTTCTTTTAAATGGCAGTTGATTGGCTTTTCTTAAATACCGAAAAGAAAGGGGTGAAGGGTGGGGGGTGGGGAGAGGTACTGTTTTTTTGATAATACCGGGAGTCTGACCACTATATTCTCTTTTTTTGTACTTTTAAGTCATGGTTTTTGGAACGCTATTGATAGAATTATTAAGAGTTGGATTTTTTCCTTAAAGTAAAAGTAAGTTATTGCTGCAATACCCGTCTCCTAAAGCTGATAGAAATATGCAGACCCCAGGGCACGAGACGTGTTCCCATCAGACAGTCCAGAAGGATGCCGTCTGCCCACCCACAGCAGACCCACGCGTGGATGGACACCAGACGTGCGCATCCGGGATTGTTTAAAAACGCACCAAATAATACATATAAGGGGCTAGTTTCCACCACACACTCTGCAGATTTCTCTTGGCTCTAGACTTGCCTACATAACCTCTTATGCTTTAATACATAACTGCATTGGATGTGAAACTTCTAGTAACTGTGTAGTCACTGTGTTCTATATAACATTTTACACTGCTGTGGTTGCTAACCTTTTTTTTTGTTATGGCTTAAGAGCAAAAAGAAAAAAAAAAGGCATGATTCTTAGAAAATATTAAACCTTCCTTTCTTTGAAAAACAAGCTCCTTATTACAGAATATAATAAACAGTAGTGCCTGTGGTGTAGCCCACCAATCAATACAGTAGCTGATGCGTTGTGCAAATGAGGCTTTGAGATGGTTTTTGCATAAACAAAAACTGCTAGGAGATAATCTCAATAGTTAAAAGTGTTATTTAAACCTTTGAAATAAATGGATGTAACTGTACCTGAGTACAGCTTTTCACTTGTTTAGTTCTTAAACGTTAGTATAATCAGTAAAATTTAATATAAAATGTTGCCAAATTCAATGTAGAAAGAATGTGACAAAACACTTTGGATAGTTCTATTGTTTGTGTTTTTGCATATTGTAAAAGCAGTGTCACAGCTAAAAAATAAAATGTTTCTAATGGTAAATTATTGTGGTTTAGTTGCTAGTTTGTACTGAGAGTTGACCTCTCCCTGTGCAGTTTTTTGTTCTAAAATGGTATAAATAATTGCTGTAAGTGTGTCTCCCTTCTACATTGTACTGATTGCTTAAGCCTACATTATAAATAAAGAACTGCTGGAAAACTTCTGTATTTCCGTTCTTAAAGACTTCCTGCTTCCAGAGCTTTGGATATCGGTGGTGTCCTTCATCAGACTGCTGAAGATCACGCAGGTTCCATCTGCGTGTAACAGAAGCAAGAGAGAATTAAAAAACAAGTAAATAAAATCGCATATAGCTATGTCCTACTGATGTGCACTGGAAGGGTAGTAGCAGAGCAAAGGCGCAGTGCTAACGATGGAAATTCCCGTTAAATAATAACTGATGATATTTCTCTGTCCCTCACTGTTGCCTGGCCAGGAAGCACAGATAACTCGACATGTTTGTGCGTCGGCTTCAGTGCTGGACCGCAGTTCCTTTTGCCAGGGGAGGAACACTGCCCATGCTTACAGCCAGAATTTATCAAGCACGACACCAGTGCCGGCTCCCACGCGCCTCTGAGTGGTTGAAGACTTTCTTTTGTTCAGCTTTCTCAGGAACAAAGGTAGAGAGGGAGGACGTTGCTGCCACTTGCAGCTACCACATAGTGGCCTAATTTATTTCCTTGCCACTGTGATACTCATTTTTGTCCAGAGGTTTCCGTTTGTCACGAAGACGTTAAAGGAGAACTCAAGGTGGTTTGGCTGGAAATAGGTCCTATCTCCAAAAGGGTGATAGTTTCATTCCCCCGCCCTGTGTCCCTATGGCTGTATCTCACGTACTGCTCGGCCAGGCGCTCTCATTTTGAAGTTTATCCTTGCTGCTTCTACAGTGAATCCAATTCACTTGCAGCGGCATGCGCAAAATGTTTCTTTTGTTGTGGGGTGGGGTTTTTTTGTGGTGGTTTTTAATGCTGGGATGTGGGGCATCCATCATGTTAGGGAACATCAGTCAGACCTGCTCAGGTGTTTGTAAAAGTCAGGAGGGACTTTTTGCTCTGTTTTCTAGCCAAAAAAAAATATGTGGTTCGTTGGCTGACGGGGAGGGAGGGTGCAAAATTGAAAATTTTGCATAATTAAAAAATGAGTATTTTGGTGTTTGCGTAATTTCTGAATACAGTTACCAGACAAGCAAAGCACAGGAATAGAGCTTTGGGGGAAGGTGAGGCGCAGGAAGAGGGGATGGTTTTTGTAATCTTGTGTTTGAATAGAAGTTAAGACCGTGTGTACCCCCTGACTGGCTCTACCCCACGGTGGCGTGGAGCGCTCTGCCAGCAGCCTGTCTGTACCGCCAGCACTCACCGTTACGGCTCCGGCTCCGAGCCGAGGGCTGCTTGTGCCAGGCGAGGGGAGACGGCAAAGCGGGCTCAGGGGCAGGGCAGCTGGGTTTGCCCTGTGATGTTGTATTTCCTTGTTAATTTGCCCACATCTGGTTTTGGCCTTTCATATTCCGGCTAATGCGAGTAGCTGCTAAAGCAAATCAGCGCTTGTAATTTGGAGAAGTCAATGCTGGTGGAGCAGAGCTTGTATGAGAAACCCGTAACAAGTTAGAAAAAGGGGCGCAGATTGGAACTCGTACTAGGAACAAGTGCCTTCAGTATTGAAGAACAGCAGAGGGAAGACACAGCCCCGTGCTGAGTAGGTAAAGAGGCTGGAGGTGAGGGGTGTGCGCAACGACCGTGCTGGAAAAGGGCACACCTCAATTCCGCTGCTGCCTTTGGACTCGTGGAGGGAGAGAGCAGATCCAGCTTCCTGGTAAAACTGAAACTTTCAACAGTGGAATATGTGAAGTCTTTTTTTTTTTTTCCCCAAAATTCAGGCATATTTTAGCATGTAAGCTTACTGAAGAGGGCCACATAAAAATTCTAAAAACCAGCCAGATTAAAGCCTTTTCTTATACTCAGGCTAAATATGTTTAGTCCTTAAAGCAGCTGGAGTTAGTTCCTTTGCCATCCCGTTATCTTCAAGCCTTAAGTTGGAGTTCACAGAAAAATTAAGCCTTAGGGTTAAATATGGTACAATCAAATAGCTCCTGTAGAATGAAAGTCCCCTCTCTTCTAGCCCTAAAAATGGGAGAACAGCAGAAGAGCCAGGAAGGTTTTCCTACAAGCTTTTACTAGGTGGCTGTATCCCATCTATTCTCTTACTCACTGGGAGGTTAGTGCAAGTGTTAGCAAAATTCCCTGTGTCTTACATCGATGCTTTGGGAATGGGGCTGGAAGCAAACAGCTTTTGTACCTAGCTCGTTGTATCGCACTGCGTGCTAGAACTGCTTGTGACCCATAAATGAGCAAACGAGACGTATTCCTCAGCAGGCTACTTGTTTTAACCCATAGAGCTCTGTAGTTTTCTAGGATTCGGTTTATATGGGAGTGAACGTTCTTCTGGTGCTCTACAGCAACATTATCTACGGCAGCAAGAAAGCATGACAATGTAAGGAAGGTTTATGTCTTGTGAGATTTGATAGCCAAGTGAAAAATGCAGGCAAAAGCCTAATGAGGTCGGGAGGGAAGGCAAGAAGCCTTTACCCCTAAGCGAAGTTAGAAATACCCTCATTCCAGGAACAACCAAAGCCGATGCCTGTTGCTGTCAGTATCTGAAGCTCCAGCTGCAGCACCAGCATGTACCACCTTACCTGTATTTAGTACCAGATTCCAAGTTATGAGGCTGATGATGCAGTTTGTTAATTTTCATCCACTCCCTCCTTCCCCCCCGGCTCCAGTGAGCCACAGGCTCTGCCCACACCGCGTTACTCTCAGTTTAGTTGCTTATCACTTGACCCCGTCCCCCAGTAAACCTGCCTCTCCCCCCCCTTTAAACTCACATTCTTTCTCTGGGAACGAGTTTTGTGTGGCCAATTTCTTCAGTCTTGTAGTTGAATTTTCTAACTCTTACTGTGAAAGCTGCAGCATATGTTCACCTTTATGAAACATGCTCTGGAGGTAGTATCCCATTAAGACTTCTTCACAGGCTGGCTGGTGTTCTCTGGCATTTTAGGTATATCGCGTAGGTGTTAACAGTCATCTATTCTACACTGCACAAACTGGAAGCGTGTGCACGCTACAGAACAGCGTATCAGAAAAATGCCTTCTGTTTTACTTTATTTGGCTTTATTTTGTATTATTTAGAGTAGCATGCGGTCACTGACACGTCTACTGCCTACAGAAGATAGACCGCTTTAATTCTCACGCGAAATAATGCTTTTACATGGGAATTTCACGAGGTCTTGTCACATACTGCCACCACAGCGGTGGCAGATGCCCTTCCTTACGGGCTGGAGGCAAAGCTTCAGTTTTTGGACCATCAGCTGGAGTTTCTTCTTCTAACTGCTTAATCTAGAAGACAAGACACAAAATCGCTTTAGTACATAAAAGCACATTTCCATATTGCGGTATTCACTGTCCAGGCAGTAAGTGAAACTCGCCCCCATTTCAGAAGGGAGGAACCAGCAGTAACCCCTTCGGTCAACAGGCAGGTTCCGTGTTTCTCAGTATTCGCTTAAACTCAGTAATCATTGCAGGCTCATATTACCTAATTAAGAAGGAATTTTTAGGAGTAAAAAGCAATTTACATGAGAACTTTTACTTAAAAAGGTCATTATTTCCACATAATTCATGTTACCATTGCAACATTATACAGACTGCATTCTCTTGCTGCTTTGAAAGCTGATAGATAGTGCTAAGTCTTAAACAACATCCATTCCAGTCAGTAGGAGACCTCTATTTCTGCATGCCACCAACAGCCCTTTAGATGTTTTCAACACATTTTTCTTGAAGCAATTTAAGTGCTGGCTGCCACCAGGTTACTTCTGATAGGAGTGCCATACTACATACAATCCAACTATACCTCTACAACAGAATTAAAGAACTATTCTAAGAACATCAACTTTTTCCAACTGAATCTCAGTTTAGGTTGGCCAGAAATGATTCTCGATTCCCAAATGATGAACACTGTGGTAAGTCACTTTCAAAGGTACAACCAGGAAGTGTCAGAGCTTCACAGCAGCAGAATTCTCTGGTCATTCATCTCTTCTCATCCCACTTTGGAATTTCCGTTAGCAAAGCTGGTACAACAGTCCTGCACTAACTGAAACATGGTTGCGGGTTCAGCTTTAACTTCAAATTCCCTTCACAGCCTTTAAGAAGCTGTAACTCTGAGATCTCTGTGTAGGCATTTCAAGTCAAGTCAGTGTTTCACATTGACGAGAGTTCTAATAAAGCAGAGTCTAAATGAGACCACAGTAGGCATTCAGGTATTTTCCAAGAACACATCTAAATGTCACACAAAACACTCACACGCTAAAGAGGCTTTACTTTGCATTGAGCGAGCACTGACCTCTTTATCCCAGCTTTCCCGCTGCAGCTTCTTCCATTGCTCTCGTTTGGCAAAGTAATCAGGATACATCGCCTTCTCAGAAGGATGCCAGTAATCCAAGCACCATTCAGGAATCTGTTAAATTAAGAAAAGTTTCATATATATTATTTTTACATATTAAATCATATATAGTACACACACACAAAAAATAAAAACGCAACCACTGAAGCCAGTATTAAAATGGATAAATAACCCAGGAAATAATGCACTACCTAAAAACACCATTTAAGAGCTCCTGACTATTGTTAGTCTCAAGGCACTATATAGCAGAGGTCAGTACTTTTACTCTTCATTTCACACATTATTCTAAGTCATAGGAAGAGATCATAGTGATTTGCTTCAATCACAGGATCCTGAAGGCAAGTCCAGGTCATCTCAGTTTACTCTGAAGTTCTCAAAATAATTCCATCTGTGGAAGAGAATGTCCTTTCTTTTTTTCCTTGTCCCAAAGGCAGGAGGTTAGAGAGATCCTTTTCTCCAACTACTAATTCATTTTCTTTGACAGAAACAGAACCTTGCAGCTCATTTCCACTTATCTACAACTAATGAAAAAATTAGTGGCCTTTAAGATCTTGATAATGGTCTGACCTCTAAGATGTCCAGTCAAGAAAAAGAAGCGGAATTTAAAGTTCTGCAGCAACCTATCACTGAATGTTAACATTTTAAAGACAGAAACATTGATTAAAAAACAAAACCAAACCCCACAAAACCAAACCCCACAAAACCTCCCAATTCTTAAAAAAAGAAAATTAAGTTGCTCCAATACCATCATTCATCCAATGACATTTACACTTCCAGTTTCCTGCTGTGATTCTCATCACTGAGTAAACCTTTAACTGAACAGAAATAGCAGAGCTGCTAATAATAATATAAAAAAAAAAAAAAAACAACACACACACCAAACAACAATTAATACCGTCAAACAGGCTGAGATCTAAAAATTACATTTTGTAGCAGCATCCACAATGGACAGTCACCGATATATCAACAAGCCAAATCCTTGTGACAGCCATTTTGTGAAAGGACAGTTTTAGTACATCAAACAGGGCAAAGAAAAGAGAACGTAAACCAGTTTATACTTCTATATGAAGACTAATCTTGATCATTTATTGCTCAATGGGCCTGTTTTCTGTCCAGATTCTCTCTTGCTATTATCTCTATTACTGCTAAGAACCCCGGACCTTGGCGTAAGCTTAAGTCCTCCTCTTCCCTTTTCACTCATATGTTCTTTTTTCTGCCTCTGATAAATCTACGTCAGATTCTTCCTTTCACATGGCTTTTTGTGCATAAAGATCTGATCAGATCTAGTCTTATGTAGGCGCTTTCTTCAAATTCAGGAGAAAGTGGGTGCATGCACTCTCTAGGTTAGTATTACTTCTCGTAATGCATTAGGAGCCAATGCCAAGAAGAACGCTGTGTTTTTCTATTAAACCTGTTTCTTTACTCCTAAATAGAGCAATCTAGGGGGAAAAAAAGCCTTTAGAAGTGCCTTAGATTCTAAGAATACCACTTCTATTTTTAGGCATAGCACCTATCACACAGGGACACACAAATACCCATCTGGCACTACAGCATATGAAGGGAATGATAATTTGTACCATTACTTGAAATGCTGGAAGAACAATGGGACTGAGTGAAGAGAAGTCCCCTAACAGCCAAGCCAACATCTGACAAGACCAGAGAGAAACCCAGGCTGTGACCAGATGGTACAATGAGCAGCACAGATTCCTCCACCTCGTTTACTCTCACAGCTCGGCTCCAACCCTTTCACCATGCCTGCCTGACTCATTGCAGAGCAGCCTCCATTTGGCAAAAGAACAAATGATTATCCCAGCAAAAAGAAGCTAGCTATCTTCAGACGGACCAGCAAATTCCATTTTCAAGGATCAGACAAGGACAGCTTCTCCCATGCAAGCAGCAAGATGTTCAGCAGTAATAAACTATTAGAGAAATGATACCATTGAGTCAAACTGCAGCCCTACGAAAGTCCACTTGAAACACTCACTTTACATTCACTGAAAGAACAGTGAGGTAAGCTCAGCAATACACAATCTCACAGGCCACCTTACCTTGTAGCACTCATATCTCTCATAGGAAGTGCCCCCAGGGGAGTCAGGGAAGATGTATGGCTGAGGATGCTGGTTTGCCCAGAACTCCTCCTCGCCTGCCTTCAGCAGCTCTGTAGCTTTCACCATATCCTTCACATCCTTGTTCTTATCAAATCGTTCTCTCAGGAGGCAGGCAAAGTAGCGGTACTTGTCTCTACAGACAGAGATTAAGCACAGTGACGTACAATGAGGAAAAACCCAACCACATACAGAAACAAAGCTTGGCAACATCACCAGTCCCCTCTGCGCAAACACAGGGTTTGGCCAGGGGCTCTGAGCAGCTCCTGTTGGGATGTGGGCATCACCCTTTTCTGTGGCAGGCACAGACAAGTGATCCAGAGGCTTTTTCCTCACCTCTTCAGCCACGACTAGGGGAAGGGAAGGCAAGAGGACAAAGCCCAGCCAAGCCCAACGCCCCGTCTCGGCAAGGAAGGCCGGCGGGGAACGCCAGCCCGCCCCCCCCAGCTAAGTGCGGAGCTGAGAGGAAGAACAGGCCTCCCCCTCCCCAGGCTCACCTCCCTTCGCCTCTCACCGGTAGATGCACCAGGACTCCAGGTGCCGCAGGGATTTCTTATAGAGCCGCAGCACCTTCTGCTGGTGCGTCAGGTAGGCCGCCATTTCGCGCTGCCCTACCCTTCACCTTCGTGCGCGGGGGCTGACGGGAAGGTGGAGGGCGTGGCCGCGCGCAGGCGCGCCGCTCGCGCTTCCGCAGCCGCCGCAGCAGAGGGAGCCGCCGCCATGAGTCGCGCCAAGTTCATCGGTGAGGGGAGAGCGGAGGCGGGTCGGGGGTCTGTGTGCACGGGCTCGGTGGGGCCGGTCGCCTCGCCCCAGGTCCTTCCGTGCCTTGCCCGGTGCCGGGCTGAGGCAGCCGCCGCCTGTGCCCGCCGCGCGGGGAGAGCCCCGCCGTCCCGCTCCGTGAGGGGCAGAGCGCGGCGGGCGGGGGGCGTGGGCCGCTCTGGTGACAGGGTCTGCCCCTCATCCAGGACCTGTCTTCTATAGTCCCTCCCGGCGTCTCCGGGGCCGAGATGCAGGCTGCCTTTGAGCCTCTAAGAAGTGTTTGGGAACGTTTCTGCCATCGCTGGGGGCTCGACGCAGGGCACTGGGGGCTGCTGCTTTGCTCCTCAAACTCACCTGGGTTTTCTGGCCGCCCTTTTTCGCGTTGGCGGGTCAGTCGTGGTTGTTTCTAATTGTATGAAATTGGCGTGGATGAAAATGGTACTATTCTTAGGAAATTCGGCAGGAGGTATGTAAATAACTTCCGAAGGTCGGTTCAGGTCGAAGTTTTATGTGTGGCTGAGCAGCCTAATACTACCTTGGAAAATTCCCCTTCGCACTAGAAACCCTGCTAGAAACACGGGTTCTGGCAGGCGGCTGTTCCTGAAGCCTGCGAGGCTGCAGCTCGGGGGAAGCCTTGGGAGCCAAGCGAAGGCGGCTGCGCTGGGGCCAGAGCGGCTTCGGGCGGTCACTGCATTGCAGGTTTTCTTGTTTGTGCCGCTGGCCGGGCTGGGTGGTCGCGGGCAGTAGGGGGGAAAACGGGCAGCTTTTACGAGGCAGTCTGCTGCTGTTTCCACCCGTGTAAAGGTTGTATGTGAGATGCTGCATTTTCCGTTCCTTGTTACTGCTTGTTGGCAGAGATAAATTTGTAGTTTCCTGTGAAAAGTGGAATTAGTTGCAATAAATAGTATATATGCATTAGGTTTGGTGATATGAGGGCGTGTCTTAAACACTCACAGAATATAAATCTGGAGTTGCACAGAAGCCAAAATTTTATTTTTCTGTCACTTCCAGTAAGGAGTAAGCTCTCAAGTTATGCAAGTAAACTTATGCTTAAGCTTTATATAGCCTCTCAATGTGGTAGTCGAAGACTTCTAAGATATGCATTCCATTGTCTTCCCTAGTTGGTTAATGCTCAGAATGAAATGTAGAGCGACTGTAACATCTAATATCTATATTTGTTTTTTCATAGATATTGGTATTAATCTGACAGACCCTATGTTCAGAGGAATCTACAGGGGAACACAAAAACACCAAGGTAAATGTTTCCTTGTATCTGCTGAAAGACAAGATTGTTGTTAAAATAGAAACCTCTTACATGTCGGAACGTGGGGTTAGAGTTTCTTTTCTTTCCTCAAAAACTGGATTCTTATTATTTAATAGGGTTTGAAGAAGAAAGCATGACAAAATAAGTTAGAAGTTCTAAGCAAAATACATTCTTTTAATTGCTATTAAGCTGTCATACAGGTAACTCTGCTTCTAGAGCAAAATGGACAGTTGCTGATCTATTTATGTTAGGATTGCATGGAAAAACTGATCTGAGAATTACGAACAATAAACTGTCAAAGTATTGAATTGCTGAATCATAGTTACTAGTTTTAGCTGATGCTTTTTTGGCTGTCATGGCCTTTAGATATAGATGTAAAAACAGAGAGTCTCCGAAAGTACGTGGAAAAACTTCCACTGACTTCTTGAATTTAAATTGGATCTTCAGTTATTGCATTTTGTTATTGTCTTCTAAAGATTGATCAAGTGTGGTTTAAAAGTTGTTCACAATAAGCATTTTGACTGCATGAAAGTGATTTTTAGTTGAAAAGTAGTTAAATTATGCTGTAAAACCTTACGTTCAATTTATGACATTTTTATGAATTTTTGCAGATGACTTTTTGGATGTAGTAGAGAGAGCAGTCAAAGTTGGTGTTAAAAAGGTAATTTCTTATAATAAAATTTCTTTAATATTTTAAACTGCTTTCTAAAACTTTGGGTTTTTAGTGCTCCCCTGTTAAAACAAATGTTCCTGGAACTTGCAATGGAAAATGCAGTAACTTTCTTCAGTAGCATAAAGCAAAAGTGTTCTGTGCGGAGCATTGTCTTTCATTTGCACAGATCATTAGGTGCTGATTATTTAAGTTCAGTGGTATCATATGTGATGTGTATGTAGAATTTCTTTTGTACAGTCTCAACAGAATGATGTTCTCCTCTGCTCTACTGCAATCAACTAGTACGTAATTTTCCGTGTTAGTTGTATTATAGGCAGCCACTCCTTTCTTCTTGTATTCTGTGTGACTCTTACTGAAAAGTTACTGTTACAGATCAAAGCTCAAAAACTCTTCTGATTGAGATCCTTCAGGTATTTCTATATGTAAAGGAAATTGATCACTGCAGAAGAGCTCGAAGTGCCCATGAATTCTTGCAGTTGAGTCATATGAATGTCTGCTAGTAAATACTGGCTTACATGTATTAAAACTGCATCATTATGAGCAGTTTTGTAACTCTTAGCTCGAAATCAGTGTTTTCAGCAGTGGACCGTACTCCTTTAGTACTCCTTATAGTCCAGTCTGCCTCTGTTCCTCTCTCTAAACTGAATAAATTGCCAAAACAAAAATATAAATGAAAATAGAATACAATGCACACAGTCGCAAACTCTTCTACTGCACTAATAAGTCTGGTGGATTAGAAATAAAGAAATAAACCCTCCTCTAGAAGAGGAACAGACATCTCTAAGTTTGCTGAAAGGCTCTCATCTGAAAAGAGTGGGAATAAACTGGGAGACAAAAAAAGAAAACTCTAGTGATGGAGAAGTTACCACACTGCAGCAAATACAGAATCATAGTCACTTTTACTGCGTTTATATGTGCTGTATAAGTACTATTTAATCTTTATACCACCCTCTGAAAGTAAGTGGCAATTTTCCTATTTTATCATCAAAAATATAGATTGACTGCATAACTCTTTCAAGATGCACAGTGGATTCAGAAATGGAATTCCAGAGTTCTGTGTCCTTAGCTATGTTTTCAGTCTTGCTGCTGGCCTGTACAGTGTCAGAAGTCTGTTCCATCCCAGATTGTTTTTACTTGCTTAGAAGCTTAATCTGTTTATTTGAAAATACTTCTATTTTTCCATATAGCTGCTGATTTATGGTAATTTTTTTGTGAAGTTTTGCCCTGTGCTGTATGTACACTGAGCCAATTTCAGTTTAACTTATTTTTCTGGTGATACTGTTGGGATGTGTCCATCTGTAATGGAGCTGCAGAATACTGCAGAAATGTCTGACCTGGTGCTGACCGAGTCTGGTGTATAGCATGTGGAGGGATAAGAGCTGTCCAAAAGCAGTGTAATCATGATTTATTAGGACCTAGGGTGCAAGAACCTGCAAGTGGTGGTTCAAAAAACACTGTAAGCAACAATTACCTTTGATCTTAAGGTAAAAATAAAAGATCGGATCCAGAAATTCCTAAATTTGTAATCCTGACTCTGATACAGACTCCTTTGTTGGTTTATCTACTTACTTACTCATGTCTCGTTTTGGGTGTTCGGGAGTTTTTAGTTTCTCCACCTGTAAGACAGGGAGAATGTTTCTGAATATCACTTCTTGAATGCAAATAAAGTTTCTTGAATCATTGGCTAATGAAGTTAATATTGCTGCAAGTAGAAGTATTTTACTCTGTAGTTTAAATACTTAGCATAGAAGATACTTGATAAAGAAAAAAATCAGGTTTTGATACCTAGTATATTTACTAGCTCCTGAGGTTTGTTACTGATTTATGAAATTTTGTCATATATACATTAGTAATTGTCTTCTGATGTTCTCTATCTAAATGCTTATATCTGAGTGTTTTCTGAAACATTCTGTTTGATGTTCAAAGAAGAGCATACTCTCTGACAGTACTTTTCTTCTTCCAAGTTTTTGATTACAGGTGGGAGTCTACAAGATAGTAAAGATGCATTGCAGCTGGCACAGACAAATGGTATTTTCACTTTAAACTTATGTTGTCAGTCAAAAATATAACCTTCTCCACTCTCAGAATTAAGAGTTCAAAAGGACTTGCCCCTGGAGTTGTTTACAGAATCTCAGATTAAAATGAGAAATTATGTTTCAGAATGGGATGAATCATTGTGTATGAGTTCCTGTATGTTGCTCTTTAGATCCCTGGATGTTGGAAGGAATCAGTCTTTCCTGTAATTTCTATTTCTAGATAAAAATAGAAATTACAGGAAATATCTGGAATAAAAGTTTTGTTACAAGGCTGTCTTCTAGAAATAAGATGGAATGCTTATATGGTGTGGAATGTATGGGTTTTGGTGGGTTTTTGTTTGTTTTTTATTTACCAATCTATCATGACCAGCTTGAACAAGAGAGGTATCTTTCTCTTTATGGTTCTCCTAGCTTTCCCTTTCTTTCTGTGAAAAGGCAAATACCATTCCACTAATTACTTAAATATGTATTTGAACTAAAACACATGTTAAAGTACTATTTACAGAACAGAACTATAGAATAACTTAGGTTGGAATGAACCTGAGGAGGTAATCTGGTCCAACCCAATCCACCTCCCCACTTCCATCAAAGCAGGACTAGCTTTAATATTAGGTCAAGTTGCTTGGGGTCTTATAGAGTCTTCCCTGCCCCGCCCCATGCTTTGGCATTCTCCATAAAGACACTTAGGAGAAATGTTAGTTTTGGCGCTAACGTAATCTAGATTAGATACTTAGGTAAATCAGGCTAGTTGTTGCTTGTGAAATTCTGTAACAGCTAATGCAGACGCACACGAGGGAAGTGGAATGCTGTCTGCAAATCTTACAGCTAAGGATAACCTGATGCATTTTCAACAAGATGTATTTTTAGATGGTCTCAAGAGGTCTCTTCCAACCTTAACAATGGTATGATTTGCTGACGGCCTCTCCATCAGAATAATTCAGCTTTGAGTTGCAGTTTTGGAGTATACTAAATAATGTGTACTAAAAAGAAACACATGCACGCACCCCCACTAGAGATACTGTCTAACATTTTTAAAGCAGAAAATATCAGTGTAATAAAATTATCACCAAGATAAAGTTGTTCAAAGGGAGTTTTCTTTTAAAATTAGGAGCAATAAAAAAAAGTCCAGATACAGATACTGTCTATACCTTATATAAATTTCTTTTTTTTTTTTTCCTTGAAACCTTCTAATACTGTCTTGCTTTAGACATGTTTTACAGTACAGTTGGCTGTCATCCTACCCGCTGTGGAGAATTTGAGCAGAGTAGCCCTGAACAGTATTTATCTGACTTAAAAAATCTGATTGAAGAAAATAAGACAAAGGTAATAGCAGTTGGAGAATGTGGCTTAGGTAAGTGTTATCTTAGTACTTCAATATTTTTTTTTTCTAGACATATTAAAAAATCCTAAAACATTAAGTGGGTTTTTTGTTCTTTCTATTTGTAGATTTTGATAGATTAGAATTTTGCCCAAAGGACATCCAACTCAAGTAAGAAACTTTTGATGACTATAAATGGACTTGTAGCAATTTATAGGAGTGTCTTCTATCTTGTGTTCTACTAGGTAACATTTTGTTAGGTATAGACCTGCAATTTGCAGGGTTGGATCTGGTTTTTTTTTTTGGCAGAAATGGGACTTTTAAGAAAGATGCCTACATCCAAGTAGTGCTATATGCTAAATTTTGCTACCTGCCTGGTGTTGACTTAGCATGTCCTTTTCTGTAAAATTGATCAGAATTTGTGGGTTTCTGGGTGTGACAGATGTTCATTGTTGCCAATACTCAAGAACTCCTAGAGACTCATGGGGAGAATAACATAACTGTAGTGTGTGAAAGAAGAATCAGGTTGAGTGAAAGGCATGGGGAAGGGAACAGAACTGTCAAAAAGGGTAAGTCAACAGTGGAAAAAAATGAGCTTTTAAGGGAGTTGTTACCTGGGAGCAGATAATTGAGAGCTGATGAAAAAGGTGATTGTGGGAGCTGGAGAGATCTGTGTTTTGAAGTAATATATGCAGCATAGATAGTGAATGGAAAGAAGCTAGCACAGCCCCTAGAACCAGCTTGCATTCTTGTAGTGAGAACTTCTCTCTACAGAGGGAGCTGACTGAAAGGTATGAGTGATAAATTCAGATAAGATGAGTGATTAATGAACTGTGCTTGCATGTTACTGTTCTGAGTAAAGTAGTCACTGGGGGGCAGTGGTTAGTTGTGTTTTTTCTGATTGCCACATGTTAGTAGTAGGTAGAGTTTTCTTCATAATGCTACAGTCATACAGTAAAATATTCAGCAAAGTGGACAGAACTTTTTTTCCCTGGTAGAATTCAGTGTACACAAAGTTCAGCAAAGCACACCTGTTTCTTTTTTTAGTGGCAAACTAAACCACTGGTGGAGTACCATATTTTAAGATCCTTACTGCCTTGATGTTATTGAGAGAAAAAAAAAATCTAATTTTCCTTATCTGACAGACTGCAGCTGAAGACCTGTAGTGAAAAACTTCTAATCAAGTGCATTGAAATTGGGTTGTGGGGAAAGAGGTGACAGGGTGACAGAAATCGCTTTTGAAGTGGTAGGTGAGTCTTTTCTAATTAAGGTTGAGAATGACAGAAAGTCTTTATCTGAGCTATTTCAGTAAATCATATGAAATACATAAATCTAGTTTCTAAGAGATCTATTGAGAATCCTTGCTGGAAGTTGCAGTTGGAAGGAGGTGATTGATGAAAAAAAAGAGAATGCAAGAAATACGAGGGAGTGAGGAATCGTAGAATAGTTTGAGTTGGAAGGGACCTTTACAGGTCGTCCAGTCCAACCCTCCTGCCATGGGCAGGGACATCTTCAACTAGATCAGGTTGCACAGAGCCCCATCCAGCCTGACCTGGAATGTTTCCAGGGATGGGGCATCTACCACCTCTCTGGGCAGCCTGTTGCAGTGTTTCACCACCCTCATTGTAAAAAATTTCTTCCTTCTATCTAGTCTAAATCTACCCTCTTTTAATTTAAAACCATTCCCCCTTGTCCTATCGCAACAGGCCCTGCTAAAAAGTCTGTCGCCATCTTTCTTATAAGCCCCCTTTAAGTAGTGAAAGCCTGCAATCAGGTCTTCCCGAAGCGTTCTCTTCTCCAGGCTGAACAACCCCAACTCTCTCAGCCTTTCCTCATAGGAGGTGTTCCATCCCTCTGATCATTTTTGTGACCCTCCTGTGGACCCACTGCAACAGGTCCATGTCTTTCCTAAAGAAATATTGAAAGCCTCAAGGACAGATGCCTGCAAACACTGTGTTTGTAAATTCCGTATTTTCTAAATGGACAGCTTTCCTTGCTCTTCATCCTCCATGTGTTTGTGAAACATGGTCAGGGTTTGGGGTTGTTTTCATTTATGCTAACTGAATTCTATGGAGTTGGATACAGTCTGGCTTCCATGACCTTTAGCAGACTGGATGGTGAGTTCTTCGAATTAATATTCAATGTATGCTTGATAAATGAACTAAAAAAAAAAAAAAAAAGGCAAAGTGTGAAATGCATGGAGGCAGGTCACCAGTTTTCAGCTGATCTGTTGTTCAGGTGTTGTAGCAGTTACTGGAATAGCCAGCAAGCAGCTGCAGAGTTACCCTGTAGAAGAGAAGTGCGGTAGTATAGGTAGTATCTGAGCATGACCTCTGTTTTGTTTAATGTTTAATCATTATTTTCTAGTTAGTTATGCTGTGTTTTCTTCTGGATAATTTTCACCTGTTAAAAATGATCCTTTTTTTTAATACTTTTTCTTGGATTGAAAAGCTGATAAAGATGAAATTCCTTTGTTGAAGCAGCCCTAAGAACTTTTTTGTCAGAATTTTTCTCCATTCTCGTAACTTTTCCAACAGAAAATGGTGATTTGAATGGTAGTTAGATGAAGGTACTGCCTTCATATTATGGTGAAGGTCACATTATAAATGGACTGATAAGCATATAGAAGTTTCACTTCTGCTGTGCTACTGGGAGGGGTTTGTGGGGCTTAGCAACACGGAAGCAGGAGTTTTCTTAACCAAATTGGAGGGGATGAATAAAATTACATGTGCTGTTATTCATACATGAATCCAGAATTGTTTGTCTGGGGATATTCTACCTCAGCAAGATCAATTTGCTTCAGCTCCCTTAGAGTCTTGATCCTAAACCTGAAAATACTACAGTATTTGAACTTTATGGTCAAAACTAAACCTGCAAACAACCATGCAGAAATATTTTCAAACTTCTTATTGAGAAGCAACATAGAACCAGCATATATTGAATGAGAGTCTACTCACCCAAAGAAAAAGGTTGTTCCTTCAGCACTGGAACTAGTAAGGTTTAGTTTCCTACTGACTTACTTTGTTACCATTCTGATCACTGTATGTCTGGTTTCTTCATGCTTTTCCAGGGTTTCTCTTTCCTTTTTTTTTTCTTCTTTTATTTTTTCTCTCCAAGAACTTCCCCATTCACCTGCCCTTTCTCTTTGACAGGGCAAGTAGCAACACGTGTTGGGCGTCATTATTGCTAGGAATGGAAGAAGCTTGAGTTGCCTTTCCATTTGTAGGGGCGCTAAACTTTGTACTTTCAAGACCACTGCCCTTCTCAAAATTAGATTGAAATTGGCAGTAGGTTACTTAGGGGGCTTATTTGCAGCTCAGTCTCTAAAACCTCATTTCCTTATGAAACAAGTCTTCTGTTTAAAAAAACCCCACCAATAATCAAGCAATTGTAGCTATTTAACCGCAAGAGCAATCACGAGTTGCAATTAAAATTTATATTTAGTTAAACAAGCTAAACTAAGCAGTTTCTAGACTACAAAGAAGATTCAAAGTAGGTATAATTTATTCTCCTGAATTTTCATGTCAGTTTTTAACATTACAGCCGATTTCTGTTCCACCTGTTTTATCTCAAAGATCTGCACTGGTAAACAGGGAACGTAACTTTTATCAGAGAAATATCAACGTGTAATATACAGAAAATAGTGAAAATTGCACAAAACAAAATGACCAGTTGCATTGTCTCTTTTTTAGGAAAATGTAAATCAAACTAATGGTTTGCTGCCACTTTCTCCTGATTGGTATGTGAATCATACACAGCAGTATGTGGACACTTGAGTTTGCCTTTGAAATGTTTCTGATATCTGATGATGGGAATGCCCCAGTACCCTGGACTGGTTTTAACAGCAACACCTGAAGAAATGCAATATGTACATACAGTCCCAGCCTGTTGGGAAGGGCAATGTTGTTCTTCTTGCCTTGTCCAAATAATGTCATCTTACAAATTATATATGGATACTGAGTCACCTATGCACTGTTGGCCCTCTGCCATGCATAAGTTGTTCTACTGTGTTTCCTGAGCATTGGTGATTTGCATGCCTGGGTGTAGTGTGGCAGACAGAAATGGTAAATGATAATGCTCTGGGATCAGAACTAGCTGCAAATGACAAGTGAGGGTTAGTTCAGTGCTAATTAGTTTCCTTTGGAAACTGCACTGGGGAAACTGGCTACCTAGTTACCTTCCCTCTGCCCCTATTTTGATGTCTCTTCATAGGATGGCTGCCTTGCTGTTACCGCTCCTTCAAAGGGCATACTAGGAGTAGAAGGTAGGAGAGGGATACAAAGGAGTGAAAAGGAAAGGATGCAGACATACAAAGGAGAGGAGGGAAAACAGTGGAAGTCTTTGAAAGAGTGAAGACAATAGGCAGAATGGGGCAGAAGTAAGATGCCTAATACTGGTACTTGTTCCACCCCAAGAGGGGAAAGACTGACCTTCATGGAAGAGCAGACAAAAAGTCTGGTTGTTACTTTACAGGCCAGCCAGCTCTGATGCAGTTTTGGCCATTTGAGGCTGTAGCAGTCTGCATAGTGCTCCCTCACTCGCCCTCACCGCATTTACAAGTGCTTCTTGAAATAGTGGTCTCTGTGTGATCCACACTCTCCCTTCCTAACATTTCAAAACTTTGCGGAGAGAAGAGTCAGTTCCTCTTTCATTAAAAATAAATAAATAAAAACGAACTCTCACACCCACACTACACAAGAGTACATGCTTAACATATATATATATGTGTGCATTCTTCAGTATTGATGCTCTTGGCCACTTCTTACCTGTCTTCCAGCATAGATCACTACTATATGAATATACCGTGGGAAAGAGTTCCTTTTAAATCCTTGCACAAATAAGAGCTTTTGCATGGCAAATCCATTAATTCTGTCTTTAGTTCTGGAGGACTAAAATGTACAAGCACTGGAAAAAACTCTTCTACTGTCTTTATTTGCTCTTACACTGAGTTTCCATTTCGAAGTGATTTTTATTTTACAGGTATTTTGAAAAACAATTTGACCTGTCAGAACAGATACAACTGCCCATGTTTCTCCACTGTAGAAACTCACACGCTGAATTTTTAGGTGGGTTTTGTTTGAGAATTTCATACTCAGACCAAATTCTGAATATGAAAAATCTGGAAACCTGAATCTTTCACTTTGTGTGTAATAAAGCTGTCTTACATTTTTATTTATTTCATTTCATAGATATAATGAGAAGAAACCGAGATAGATTTGTAGGAGGTGTGGTAAGTATGGACTTCAGCGTAGCATTTGTTTTTACATGCATGTGTGTGAATATTGTTGCTTAATATGCAACTTATTGTTTGTTGTGGAATCTGGGTAGGCTTCCTATTACATGATTTAGGTTATTATTAATTAATAAGTGTTTTCCAGTCCCTTCTAGTATTTTTATTTTCATTTTTGCAAGGTAAGAAGATAGGCTGAGAAAAAGCTCTGCAGCTGACATGAGCATTTTTTCTTGGCGTGTCAGAAGGACAGTTTAAGCACCTTATAATTGACATTGGCTTTTTCCCAGTTCTTCAGTGTCTGTAACTGCAGTGCATTCAGACCACAGATAATTTAGATGCTTGTTCCCAGTGGAAGCCGTAACCTCAAACCTCAAACATTTGCTTCTGACGTTAGACATCGTTTCAAATTAGATCCAGATGCGATTTTTGATTGCTTTATGTCTTTAGATATTCAGATCATGTATTTTAATTCAAAAGCATAACAGGAAAACCTTTGGATGAAATGATTAAGATTAAAGTCCAGCAACACTCTTTCAGGTTTCCATTATGGCAGGATTTTCCAAATGCTTGGATTATTCTATCCTACTAACATCAGACCACAGCACCTACAATAATATCTCAGTCCCCAGGTTTCCTCTTTGTTACTGCAGAAACCTTCCCCTAGCTCAGTACTTTGCATGTTGTGCTCTTACGTAATACTGTACAGTCTCTCCTTCCTTCCTTTCTCTTTTCTGCAAAACTGGTAACTAGTAGGGAAATGACGAGCAGGCACCCCCTTCAACTGACTGTCCCCCTCGCAGCATGGGGAAGCAGACAGTGTCTTTACTCCACTCGGGCTGAGAAGCTGCGGTTCCCAGATGCATTACACTGTTTGCACCTTGTGACCTACTGCTTGCCTCTTTAGTCCCTGGGATGACCAAATAGACTGTCTTTCTAGCTCCCGTGGACTAAAATCTGCGGAGAACATAACACTGCTCTTACTATGTCCCCGGACAGTGCCCTCTAGGGAATACTGAGGAAAGAATGTAAAAATTCAGCGTGCACAGGATTACTTCCTGTGTGTGGTCTCCCAGCTGTAAGCTACAGGAAGTTCCTGGGCCAAAAGTAGTATCACTGGGAAGGCCTTCTCTACACATATTTATCGCTTATAAAACGTGGTAACCACTTCTATTGCAGTATTCAAGTGACTTCAGCATGAACTTTGCCCAAATTCAGAACCAACTGAGCTGTGTCCCATCTTTATGTTTGTATTGATGTGTAATGCATACTTTCAGTTATTTATGATGCAAATAAAAACTAATAAGTACTTTTAAATTATTTGAGTTTTAAATGAAGGTACATATATTTGTATATATATGTGCATCTATATGTATGTTCTAGGTACATTCTTTTGATGGCACAAAGGAAGAAGCAGCAGCTATATTAGATTTGGATCTTTATATTGGAATAAATGGCTGGTAAGTTCTTTACAAGAAATAAAACTGTTTTAAAATGTCAGCTGTAGTGAACTCATTGCTTTCTTTTAAACGATGAGGTCAAGTTTTCTAAGCTCACTAGACTCTTTAATCATCTGACAGATTTAGAATTGCACTCATTAGTCTATTAGCCATAAAAAGTTCTTAACTCACAGCTCAGCGAGTTAATCTGGTCTTAGGTCCATTCTACTACCCTCAGGTCAATCCTTGTTTGTAAATAAATAAGGTTGTTGAATGTGGAAGCGGTCCTTCTGAGAAGTGTTTAAAAAATAGCATGATTGTAAGCTGCCATGTCAAATCCAGGATGCAAATGTAACCTGAGCAGTCTTATCTACTGGTTGCGCGGTCTGAATTCTCAGAAGTCATCTGGCCAAAAGCCAGCCAGCACCACTTTATAAGTTGCATGAGTTGCCGAGGCCAGGCACGTATGGACAGTGCAGGCAGGGGCTCTGCATGCTTACTAGGGTGAGATGGCTTCACTGTGTAACTCTCCAAATTTGCCGTTTTCTGGAAAGTTTGAATTTACAGGCAGCACTTTTAAAAATGAAGCAAATTCTATTCACTAACAAAATTACTTAGGAAGCTGCCTTTGCTGCAAAACATTTCAACAGGCAAAATAGTTACTTTTATAAACTTTTTATTTTTTTTTAACCAAACTCTGATTTTCTAGTTCATTGAAAACAGAAGCCAACTTGGAAACACTGAAATCAATTCCTAGTGAACGATTAATGATAGAGACTGGTAAGATTTTATATCTTGGTCAGTTCGTGACTTAAACACTGTGAGGCAACGAGATATGCTTGTATAACAATGATAAGACAGAATCAAGACCTAAGGAGTTCAGAGTAGAAGAAGGACTGGCTGTTTCTCCACTTTGGAAAGCAGTTTACAGGCCCCAGAAACACTCCTTTTAAGCCTTCTGCTGGAAGGAACAAGCTGCTGTGTCAGTTCCTGACATTGCAGGGGATGATGAAAAGGACAAATTGACAAGCCCAGATTTTTAAATGTACCTAGGTATCAGAATCCTGCTTGAATATCTTTTAAAATCTAGCTTGCTGGAGATGTGCCAAACACAGGGCAGTGGCTATGATCTTGCCACTGGTAGCAGTAATGGCATCTGGAAACAACTTCTCTTTAAATGGAGTAAGGCGGAAGAACGCTTGAATCCCCTCTTGGCCTAATGAGCAGTGATTTTAATTGACTGACTAAAGATGCCTCTTTTTTTTTTTGCGCATGTTCATTTCAATTATCAATAACCGGCAGTTATAAATACAGTATTTTATTTTAATTTCTGAATCTGAGAAAGGAAAACCACAGACTGCCTAGATCCTTAAATTTATTTGCACATGAAGTACAGACCTGTTAAGGTATACAGGAAGTTTCTGTGGAATACATGCAGTGTATCTAGCTGTCTTTATCGTGTTGGAGGAAGTGTTATGTACTATTATTGCTGATTTTTTAAAATGTAAACTCTTGAAGATAACAGTATAAAAATCCAAACATTGTGAAGATGTTAAATTGCCCAAATCTCTTAAATTGGAAGGCACTGCTAGAAAGAGATTGCAAGAACTTTTGCCTGTGGAAGTATTTGATTAAACTATCTCATGCTATTCTCAACGATTGCATACTCTTAATTCTTCTTTTTCAAATGAAACTAGATGCACCTTGGTGTGGAGTGAAAAATACTCATGCTGGATCAAAATACATTAAAACTACATTTCCTACAAAAAAGAAATGGGAAATAGGGCACTGCTTGAAGGACAGAAATGAACCCTGCCATATAATGTAAGTGTACTATGTAGTATTATTTTAAATCTTTTAAATCTCACAGGAAAAAAAAAGAAAAAATCAGTTCACTGGAAATGTAGTATATAGAAATGAATTCTAAATTTATTGAAACTTGTGCAAGGTATTGCTTTATAGGCTGTGGAAAAATTTAAGACGTCTTAATTTTCCCATTTCAGCAACTCTGCATGTAAAAAGCTCCCTGAAAGTGAAACCAGTACTGTTTTTATCTTTTCACTTGATACATTGGAGAAGGGGTTAAACCCTGTAAAGTAACCTGACTTGAACAAATTTCACTCAGTTATTGTTAAAACTGATGCAGCACTGGAGCTGTGCAGCCCTCCACAGAGCGGGCAGCACTAAGACACCGAGTAGGGCCTGTGCCTGCGTCCGTATCACAGCGCCTGTGATGTGAACTGCCGTAACATGAGTTTGGTTAGAGTCATTTCTCCATTAAGTTTCATAGATCCTAGGAAGTTTAGATACGAACAGTAGTCAACATAGAGAATAGCGCAAAAAAATTCCAGGGGCTTATGGACAGAGTTAGACAGTACAGAAACCATTTTCTGCCACCTTTTCATGCGCTTCCTCACAGAGGTGTGAAAAGCAGGGAAATATATCATTTTAGTGAAAATGTTTAGTTATCTCCATTAAATATCACTGAACTTTCACACTGTTACTGAAGTCTGGTCGGTGAGTTATGCCAGTCTTCTCAGTCATCTCATTATCAACTCCCTGAAAAGAAAAAGGAATTCAGGAAAGTTTCTTCTTGTGCTGTAGTATGTGAATGAATTTTCAGCAAATACAGCTCACAGCTGTACCTGTCCAGGTGCAAAGCCCATTTACTCAATCAGAAGTGGAAATTTTTTTTGTGAAGTCTATATGTATTTCTATGAAAAGCTGTGTAAATGACCTCTTTGGAACTAGCTTTTGAAATACTGCTCAGGATAGTACTAAAGAATTTAGGTATTCAGCAAGGTGTCTAAACAAGAGTTTTATTTGAGAACTGAAAGGAATTCTGCTGCCTTTTGGGAGACCTGAAGAAACTCTTAGAGATCACTGATCATGCTAAAAGCATAGTTTCAGCTTACCTGGCGACATCTCCTAGTGTTCAGATATATTTTATGCAGTTATGTTGATTTGTAATACACTGAAATTGATTTTATTTATATTTTAAAGACGAAGCACACACATTAGCACGGAAAGGCTTTTTTCAGTATTTTAGGACTTTCTAGGGGTCAGTCCATGATTTTGGAGTAGGGGAAGAGATCAAGTGAAAACAGTTCTCTGATCACAAGCGGAGGACCTCTGCTGTTGCTGAATAAGGCTATTTTGACAAGCCTGTATGTTGTTAACACCACCCTCATGTCTTTGCTGCCTTAGTCGTAGCTTACAGAAAAAGTGTTTCAGAAACCCCAGAACTGGAAATGCAGGGAGTCTATGCTAGAGCACTACACAAATGCTATACTTTGGCTTTTGCTTTCTTTTATAAAACCAAATCTTGTTTAGTTCAACCTTATTTCAAAATCACTGTCCCTTTAACATTAATTATAACCTGTACTAATTATAGATTAGTAACCTAAGAACCTCTTAAACTTTATGAAAAATTAAGTATGGTAACTAAGAATTGATATTTTGTGACTTCTCAAGTAGCAAGATCTCGTGTGAGCGGAAAGATAGCCTCAGGACACAATGTATATTTAATGTTCAGGGTATATATACTGTTTAATAGCTCAATTGGCAGGAGGAATTTTCCACTTGTCTCTTTTTGGTGGTGCTGGACACCTTTCAATTTTGATGGTGATATTTCCACTTTATATGTGAACAGCACTACTCCCCTTGGAAGCTATTTTTTTTACATTTTAGCCACAAGAGGCTTTTTTTTTTCTCTTTCAGCGATTTCATAAACAATATTATAGTAACATGTAGCATCCTACTGCATCCAAGTGGGGATAGCTATGTAAGCCCTAACAAAACTCTTCAAGGGTGAAATTCTTCGGTATTTGTTACTTATTTCTCTGTAGGCCTGATCTCGCCCCATCTCATCTTGAACATCCCCTTAAATCAAGAAGCTGTTTGGCTGCAAAGCACAGGAGTGGTCATGAAATGACCTGCATCTAGGAAAATATTTGCATTCCAGTAATCATTAAGAGCAACTTTTTCTACTCTGTCTTCCTCAAAAAGTTGTTTAGCTGTTGCATAAGTTAAGAGGCAAAACCACCAAACCCTACCACCAAGCTTGAGATTCTTACTCTTCAGCATGAAGTTGGTTTGTTTCCTACTACTAGAAAAAATAAAAGTATGAAGCATCTTAGGAACTGTACAGAATATTCTTTTTTTTTCAGAATGATTGGTACAAAATCAAGAAAATAAGTAGAGAAACAAAGATCGTGGCTTGGTTTTCTGTTACTTAGTGTTAATATTATCCTTCACATTTATTTTGCCTCCTTTTCCTGGCTTGTATCAAGACTATGGGCCTTTTAAAATTGCTCATTTAATGTTCACTGCAAGTATCTGAATGCGTTAATCACAATTAATCTAGAGAACAGGGAAGTAGGAGTAAGTTACTTCAGCAGCTATACTCTCAGATAAGGCTGTATCTGGAATTTAAGCTTTGCCATAGGCCAGTTTATTCATAGTGCAGCTTTAGCTTTGAAAGGCTAATGAATTTCAGTCTGAAAAATGAAGACCATTGATAAAGACACCCACAAAATGACACTTTCTTTGAAACAGAAAGCTGTTTAATTACTTCCAAACAAGAGGCAGAAGACCGAAGATGAATCTGTACCAGTGAGCAGCCAGTGTTCAGTCTGAAGGGAATGGCAGTTAGTGACTTAAAAGTGAAGCTATTTGCAATCTGAGCACCTTGCCCTGCTGCTCTCAGCATAGATTTTTATTCCAGGTTAATCTTAGTGACTTGTACATACACATGCAGCAGTCTGAAGTATATTCAGTACTGAGTTTCAGAGTCTCCTAATATCAATCTTTCTTTTTTAGTCAAATACTGGAAATAATGGCGGCAGTAAGAGAAGATGATCCACTTGAGTTGGCCAATACTCTATATAACAACACTATTAAAGTCTTCTTTCCAAATATATAAAGTTGTTTTTCTTACATTATTCAGCATAACTTTACTAAATATATTGCAAAAACTTAAAAATTACCATATCTGCAAGTCCTTATCAATGGAAGCCAATATGTAGTGCTTTTTTTTTTTTATGGTACAAGATTAAAGCTGCTTTTGAAAAGGTGGTCTGCATTTGTGCAGTTTCTCAGCCCCCTTTCCCCTTCATCAAGATTCAGGATCAATTTCAAGGATAGCCCAAGCTAGCAACTCTTGTTAATACCTGTATGCGTTACAAGTGAATACCAGGCTGCTGAGTTCACATAGAGAGCACTTCAAGCTACTACTGGTAATTCAGAAGTGTTTAACACATCAATGGCATGCTTTACTACTTCACCAGAAAGCTTAGCAGTTTAATCTTTTGTTCCACATACGCAAATGCTATAACATTAAGTCTACCAACCTAATTTTTTTTTTTTTTTAAAACACAACTCACTAGTTTTTAGCAATAAAGCTCAGCTAATACTGAATTTGTAAGTAAAGCTGCTTTGGTTCAGGCTTTTCATTTCTGATTTGACCTGCTGAACAGTCTGTTTTCACCAGTATTTTTCATTTGCATCCAGACCTCGCTGATTGGGGATTACTGGTATACCATCTTTGGCACAGCGTTATCACTACATCAATTAAAGAGTGTTTTTCCAACCATCTTAAAAATGTGTGAAAACATTTTATTCCATGTACAATAATGTACATAATTTTAAGGTGGTCATGAAAGAGACCAGCAAAAATTAGAGGTATATTTACAGTAGCACACACCACAGTAAACAACCACCATTCACAGACTCAACATTGAGATACTGTTGTTGTGCTTAAGTACAATAACTACAAAGTGATACTTTTATTCTGTTGAAGTCAATCTTAAACAAATACCTCATGGCTTAGTAAAGGACGTCTTAATCACCAAGGGCATTAGAGTCAACATTAAGAGTCTCATTCAAGTGCTGTGCCACACAGTCGTCGTCTTCCTCATCACTATCAGAGCTGTCATTATCTTCATTTAACTCATTTTCAGCATCAGCAGCTTCTTCTGCAACTTGTACAGGATTTTCATTTGGTGCCACAAACCCGTTGTTGTTAGAGATATTGGCGTTTTCCTTGTCCTCAATATACACTTTCTGATGGCACATCGGGCAAGTGTCCTGAATGTACAGCCACTTCCGAAGACAAAGTGCATGAAAGTAATGGTTGCATGGAGTAATGCGAGCAGAGGTGGTGAACTCATGGTAGCAGATTGCACATACATCATCTATTTCATGTAACCGACTTCCTTTTACTTCTGGAAGCGAGTTTATTTTCTTAACAGCAGTCCGGCGGTTTATAAAAGTCTTCCAGCCATTCTTTGCTTGCAAGTAGATGTTGAAGTACGCATGTAGACACATCATGCAAGCGCGAATCTTGCTTCCCGATTCAAAAACCATTGTGTAAGCTCCGTTTCCAAACATGATTACTCCAAATATAAACTCAATAATATTGCCAGTTGAACGAACGTAATAGACATAATCATCAAGTTTTTCCCATAGCACATTATAGTAGCCATCAATCATAAACAATATATAAACAGTGATAGAAACTATTACTTTTAGGCAAAGCTCTACACAGAACGCTGTAACTGCAAAAAGCCACGTATTTAGTGCATAGTGGTGCCAGAGGATGTAGCTGAGCAGAACCGGAAGGATGAAAAGGCAAGCGGAAACAAACAGTACAGGGAAGTGTCTGCGAAACGATGACACGTGGGAGGCACTGAGAGACATCAGCACGGGGTCTGTCATTCCATGGATAAAATGCAGGACTGCGGTTAACAAAAGGCACATGTTTCGACTCAGGCGAACTAATCGTTCTTCTGGTTTCAGTCCACTTAGACCAGTCTGCAGAGCCAAGATGAAAAACAAGACGGGCGCTACAAAACCAAGCCTTTTGTCATCCTCATCAGTTGATCCGATGAAGGCCAAGATGCCAAGGCCCAAATAATGCGCTATTGAGGAAATGACGGCACTCATGCCTAACACAGTTAAAGTAGAGTCACACCCACTTATGATCAGACTGCAGATCAGTTCCCAACAGTTATCCCACGATATCAAGAAGAATTTTTCTTCTGTATTCGTTTCAGCCATCTTTACAACATATGTTAATACCACAGCTTGTGCTGTAAGTCTCGTTAGCCAGAAGACACGCAGTACAGCTGGAAACCGAATCCTTTTCCATGTATCTTCCATCAATAGCTGTAATCCATAAATGCGATACATGTGCCTCACCAGCAGATAAACATATCGCACCGAATAATAGAACCATTTAATTTTCATAACTAAAATGGCTGTAGTATTTAGTGTCAGAATTAGGCCTGAAATAAAAACTAGTATTTGCCGAACATTTAAAGGTAATTCAACAACCAAGCCAATTACAGGAATAAGTATATCCAAGATGATGAGTTGAGAGTATATGGACTGCACGTTTAGCAGTGTAACGTATCCGATTCCAAAGGTAAGCTGAAGGATGGAAAGTGCCATCCACAGAGAAGGTCCTTTATGAGGGAAGATCTGAATTCCAAACGCAGCTGTGTAGTAGGCACTGTAGAAGTTTATGTGCAAAGAAGCATAGTAATTCACCAACACTGAAGTCGCGGCCAGCAGGAATGCCGAGGCGATCATATAAAACTTGAAAAGTGCTCGCTGTTGTAAGACCAGAACAACACTGGATACAAAGACACCTAAAAACAGATTGAAATCATTTAGTTCTCAGCAGAAATTCAACAACAGATTTTAACCTATTAGCTTTGGAGCTACATTTATTTAATGTATCCCTTCCCAGTTGGTCACTCATAACTTTACATTGCCAATGGTGCCCTCTTCAGAGAACAAACAAGAGGATGACTTAATCTCTGCATTTAATACATCTGTGCACTGCAGCTGCGACGCAAAGCCAATGCAAGCATTAACTCATAATCGCTGTTAAGTTCATCTGCAGTTTCAGACCAGAGCAGTGACAACTCCCAGCCTTTCAGCCTTAGTCATGAAATCTAAGGGTAGACAAGTTCTAAAAGCAGAAAAGAATTATCAGATACAGCATCACCTTTATAAGTAAAGTTAGTAAATTTTACTCATTTATTCTGTATTAAATCCCATAATCCACTTGAGCAAAGCACTCAACTACAGGTGTCCAAGCTGAAGTACTAAAGATAACAGTCACCAAAACAGTTTAGCTAAAGCCTTTAATGGGAAAATACGGAGAAATTGCTGTCGTTTACTGGGGGCAAGGCGCTCTTCTTCCAAGTCCCTTCAGTTTGCTTTCATTTCTAATAAAGCATCGTGAAACAAAAGTCTCATGGAGAAGACCTTCTGCAAGATAAAGCTTTTGTACACAGAATCCAAAACTGCACCAATCGCCTCTTTGCCAATGCCAGTGCAAACTTGCGTCTTACTTGCTGGAAGTCAGATTTGGATCTTGAAATTCCTGTTTGCTAACCTTTCCCTCATACTGACCATGAGCACATCTTGACCATGACTGGAAAGTCTGCACCTTCCTATGACAAGTCCTGTCGTAGCATCTATATACCTTGGTATTACAATTATGACCTTGCAGTAAACTCCTTCTGTAGTGTAGCTTATGAATTTCATCATTATGTACTACATAGGTAAGGGCTTTTCCCTAACAGGTGCTAAATTAAATGGCGCTTATCACTAGATTCACATCCTTAAACATTTTTTTCTTCAGGAAACACACTGCCCTTGTTTTAGGCTTCTCAATCAGCTTCTAGTCTATGCACCTGCTTTCTCATCCAAACCACTTTGGAGAGATTGTGATCTCTACAACTTGTGTTTGATTGGAAGTTGCTTTCTATCTCTGTACTAAAGCTAATGAAATCGCAAGTAATCCTCTTTCTACTGGAGGACAGCATCAGTCTTTTCGGATGGTTGTATTTTAGATTGTTGCAAATCCTCCATAATCAAGTGTTTAAAAAAAATATTTCAAGCCATGGTATCTTGATCATGGGAATAAAAAACTTTGCTAAGAACCAGCATTTGATTACACCAGTAGTGTTGCCAGCTGCTTGTATCAAAAAAAAAAACCACTCCACCCCTGGAGGACTAAGTAAGAAGGGAGAGGGTCAACATGAATCAACAGCAAAAGGCAGACTACAAAAAAAGTTATTAATGCACCTTAACAATATTCCTTGCCAGCAGCATTGGCTGATATAAAAACATTCTTCTTAACTAATCATTAACCTAGTAACCTTGTGAAGTTGACTGAGGAACAGCCTCAGTTTTCAGAAGGTGCCTTGTATCATAGCTCTGTTCTTCCATGAAAAGCTGAATATTCGTTATATACAGCACTTTTTTTAAAATAAGCTTGACAATTTCATTGCCTTTCCATGCATACCATCATAAACACCTTTGGGAAAGCTAACACTGCTGACAAGTTTGTACCCTTTGTCTTTTCTCCAAAGTCACAGAAAAGGCTGCTCTGAAACACACCTGTTAACAAAACCCATTTTTCTTCCTTGCAGTTGCAGTAACAGGCCTGTATTTGGATACTATAGGTCATCATAAAGCACTGACATTTCACACACAAGACACATCCTAAAAACAGTACAACAAGTCAATAAAAAAGCTAGACAGGGACTAACAAAAGGTAAAGCATTTCTGTCAGCACTTGCGTGGACAAGTCAAGACCCCCCGAAAGGGGCCTCAAAAGACCACAGGAGGTAACTCACATCTCGGAAGGGGAGCCGAGAGCACTCCTCTCCCCCCATCTCCATAACAGTAAATCTTTTCCCATTCTCCCTCTGGTAGGAAATGCTGCAGTTCCTCCTTTGAGAAGATTTGTCTCATATATATACTGCTGCTCATCTTTACTGTTCCTATCTATGCCATCCCATCACCAACTGTCTCCAGTACAGCCTCCAAACAGCTACAGCATTTAATCAAACCACACGCATTTACTTCTAAAATCATTTCTTCTGTTACAATGAATCCCGCCCTCTCGTTTTTTCCTTTTACTCCTGCAATTTGTCGTATCTTTATAGCAGCACACTACCTAGGATTCCACTTTCAGTCAGTTGCAGAGTTCAATTACCTTTACACGTGAGTATTTTAATCATGTGGAACCGCCAAATTATTTTTTCCCTAGCCCCAGCCATTCTACTTGCTTCCACATCTCTCTACAGACTACAGTATTTATAGCAACCCTCTCAAAAATCAGTGTCCTCGCTGAGGAGGGTTTGCTGTCTGAAGTAGCAGTTTCACACTCCTGGGGGGGTGGTTCTGCTGGAACAGAGACACTTAAAAAACTGAAAAGAAATTTTCAATTTTTTTAAAGAAAATCTTTTTCAAAAAAAATTTTTTTTTTAAAGAAAGATTGCACTCCGGTTGCAGAACTTGGTTCTGCGCTGTGTACAACTCTATGTGCTTGTGGAAAATAAGTGATGGAAGAATCAGACTGAGGAATCCTGCAGTAAAACTTTTTAGAAATCATACAGACCTCTGTTAGCATTCTTGAAGAGCTACGCTCACAGAATAGTTCAGAACTGTTCAACGTCACCCCTGAAAGCTATCAGATCTCTCCAGAGCTACAATCTTTGTCTCTAGAGGACAAGTTGTGCGTTTATCCTATGCTAAATAGTATTGTGCTACAGGAAAAATTTGGATCAGTCTTTCAAAGCCCGCAAATGGTAACGGAAAGGGCAACTTCTCCAACTATTTAAATACAGAACGATCCAAAATAAATGTTGCCATTTATTCTAACGGCAGCAAAAACCCAACCCCATAATCCTTCAATTCAGATGAGGAAAAAATAGATGCAAAAGCACTCCCGTTGTCTGAACCACACAGAAGGCTTTGACATCATCTTTAAGTGGTTACATTTTAATTTTTCTTTCATTTTGGAAAGCCAAGAACCAGAGACCACTTGTCTCAAAGTAGAAGGTAAGTCTCTTGGCATAAACTGTTCCCAAAGCTCTTTTGCAGGAGGCAGGGGAGGGATTACCCACTTCTTCCCCCAAACCCTTCCAGAAAAGCGATCATATGCAATCCTGAAAAGTACCTTAATCTGTTAATCCCGGTATCACACACTTAAGACTGATATTTAACTGTTCTTAGCTTCCTACCCCAACAGCCATACCACCTATTTCCTTCCTATTTTTTTCTATTATAAACACAAAACAACACACAAAATCAACACGTCACAGGCCTGCAAAAAACTCTTGCCGTATTTTGGATTCTCCTTTCCTTCCTGCCTCAGGATTCCCAGCTCCAAGATGCGATACACGACACAGCAGTTCACAGAACGGGGCTCCAACCTGGCTGAGACTCTGTGAGCACCCACGATTACAAGTAACACTGAAAATAGTATCACCTAGTTATGCCGGTGATTTTCAACCTTCATCCCAGGGAAGAAAAAGGCTTAAAAATAACCATCGGCAAGTTTCAAGAGACTTCTCTTTCATTTGGGAACCACGTGCCCGGCATTTCTGAACTGCTGTCCCTAAAATGAGGATTTAACAGCATATTTCAGGAAGACATCACGCTACCCAAAGTGCTTTTTACAAATCAAAAAACCGAAATATGTATCGCCACGAAGTCACACATTGAAGCCCGCCGCGGTGGGGGCTGACAGCCCCCACGCACATGGCCAGCAGCACCCGCCCGGCCACCGCCACGCCCGGCGCGGGCCCGAGGCTCGGCTCCGGCGGGTCCCCGCGCCTCCCCAGGGTCACACCGCCACGGGGAGGCGGGAGGATGCAGAACCAGCAAGGAGGCGGAGGGAGCCGGCCCGTCCCGCCGGCTCGGGAGTCAGGGGCCGGGATGGAGGCGGGGGGGGAGCGGACACGGAGCGGGGGCAGGCGCTGCGGCTGGCAGGAGGGGAGGGAAGCGATCTGCCCGAGCAGGGACCCGGGGAGGGGGGAGCCCGGGGCGGCAGGAAGCAGGCGGCAGGAAGGGGTCAGAGACAGGGGAAGGGGGCAGAGGGGAGGCAGGCCGCGACGGCAGCCGGCAGCAGGGCGGCGGTGACGGGGGAGGGGACCGGCGGCCGTGCCCGCCTGCGGCTGTAAACAAGGCCAGCGCGGGCAGGCAGCAGCGAGGACGGGCCCGGGCCTCGGCCCCGGCCCGCCGGGGTGCCGACCCCCCAGCGCCCCGCCGGCGGCCAAGGCCGGAGCTGCGCGGCGGGCGGGCGGGGAAGGGCGGCGGGGCCGGAGCGGGCCCGTCCCGCGGCGGGAAGGGAAGGTCTCTCACCCAGCAGCCGCAGCAGCACGCCCAGGAGCGCGGCGCACAGGGAGCCCGCCGGCAGCGGGGACGAGTTGAAGATGGCGTCGATGAGGAACAGGCTGGGCACCCGCAGCGCGACCTCCAGCCCGGCCCGCAGCCGCGGGCCCAGCCGCAGCCACGGGAGCTGCGGAGGGCCCGGGGCCGCCATCCCCTGCGAGGGGGCGGGCAGCCCACCTCTCCCGCCTCTTAAGAAGCGGAGGGGGCGGGTGTGGGAGGGAGGGCGGCCGGCGGGCTCGCTACCGCCCCGCGCCCGCCGCCCGGCCCGGCCGGGCCCCCCGCCGCGCCGCCGCCGCCTCCATGTTCCTCTGCGCTCCCTCGGCAGCTCCGGCCCCAGCCGGGCGGCGGGGGCGGGGCGGGGCGGCGGGGCGGGGCCGCGCGGGCGTCGCAGTGCGCGGCCCCGCCCCCGGCTCCCACGCGCGAGAGGGCGCGCACCGCGCGCCACCGCCCTCCCCTCCCCCATTTCCCCCAATGGCTGCGCGGGGACGCGGTGCGCGCCAGCCGCGCGCGCTGCCTGAGGCGGCGCCTCGGTGACCGGCGGGCCCGCTCCCTCGGGCGGGCGGCGCCGCCCCCAGGAGGCGCGGGGGCCTGTGGGCCCGGCCTGGGGGCGAGCCGGGCGTGGGAGGCGGGGGCCGGCTGAGGGGAGCGCGGCGGCGGGGCCGGTTTCCCCGAGGCCGGGCGGTGCAGCCCTGCCCGGGAGGAAGGTGCGCGGCGCGCAGGAGCGGGCTGGGGGCGCAGAAGCCCGCCTGGGTGGCATTTCCGAGCCAGGACGGGGTCACCCTGCCGCGCCCTGCTCGGGGAAGCTTCACCCGGCCCAAGCTGCGCGTCCGCGGCAGCAAAGCAAAAAAAAAAGCGCCACCTGCTCTTACGTAAGATGAACACGGGTTCATCCCTCGTATTCCTGAAGACCGCTTCGTCACAAAGAATCCTCAAATAACAAAAAGCCTGTGCGTTCGCGGTCTCCGGCCCGGCGCGGTCGGTGGGACGAGCCCCTCCCCGCCAGCCCGCTCCTGCTCTCCGGGCGGAGGCCGCTCGCCCCCAGCCCCCGCGCCCGGCGCTGCCGGCAGCGCTTCCCGCGCCTGCGTCCCCCCGCCGCGCTGCCTGCGGGAGCGGGGAGCGCTGAGGGAATCCGCTCCCGGCTGCCCAGCGGGTAGTTCACCTTGAAGAAGTAACGAGCTTTTAATTAGGGGAGGGTTATGCAGAATTTCCTGTTCTTTCGTGTGTGATGCAAAAGCCCTGTCTTACTCGGTGCGTAGGTCAGGATCATGTGGAAAACAGGCATTTTCCTTTGAAATCGTTTCCTTCCTCATGCAGAAGCCACAGATTCAGGGACTAACTTTTGGAAACTTGAAGTTGACTTTACTTAAAAAAAAAAGGTTAAAGAATAAATTAAATGCGAAAGTGTAACCCATGTTAGTCCATCTGAAACGGGCATTTCCCAGCACATCGGTCGTGCGAATTAAAAGCAGGTTTCAGGCCCCAACGCCTGTTGGCATCTGCCAGGCTGTGGTTCCCTGCGCTGTCCGCCCGCAGCTTCACCTGCCGCAGCTCCGCCGTGTCGTGTGCCTGACCGGTTCATGGCTTAAGCCCTTGGAAGTCTTTCTATTATTTTCAAAGGATTTTGGATCAGGCAGCAGCAGTATTGCATAGGAACTTTCCTAAGCGATGCCCCACACTAACAAAGCCAGAAATGTTGCCAGATTGCTAAAGGATTGTATTACAAAACCCATGGATGTGGACAAAGTGCATGTTTTAATCACATGCTGAAAGGCATAACTCTGACCTAGTAAGTATCCCCACGCCAAATAATAGAGGTTAGGGTTTAAAATGTGAAAGTGTTTATTTTACTTAGATTTGAAGATGGCTGAATCACGCTGATTCAGAGTTGCCTGAATAATTTTACTCCTCAACTAAGTGTAAAGCTGCTGAATATAAATAAAAGTATTTGATTTGAAATGAAAAGCAATGTAAATCGAGCAGATCTGTGTACTTAATAATTCTCAATAATCCACATGAAAATACTTACCTATATGAGGTGTAATTTCAAGAAATCGACAACTTAAAACACCATTTACGGAAGTGGAATTCCCTGCATTCCCGAGGCCCCTCCGACTTCATTAAATATCCTCATCAGTAAAGAGAATCGTAAATCTATTTTTGCAATACAGGCTTCAGGATCAGAGGCGATGCTGTAGTACATATTTATATTGCTTTAAGGACATGTGGATTACATGGAATCCATTAAATGGATTTTCAGGTTTAAATACGTGCGTTTACAGGCGTATTTTACAGATGTTATTTAGCATGTAAGTACAGTCATGGATATCTGCAAATTATATAACTGCATAAACAGTTCCAGGTTGCAAACATTCCTGAAATCCTAGTGTTAGTAAAGCGTATCAGATCAAATTCATACATTTTTTACGCATGTTCTTCAGAAAATTTGTTGCAGTGTTTAAGACTCATACTTTTCATTTAATTTCTATTTAAAAAAAATCTAAACTTGATTATCATGCATACAATATGTAGGAAGATGACACCTACTGGATATTTTTAATTTTGCAATTTGCACTACATAGTTTCAAATGTGGAATAATAAACTAAATTCAACTTTGTTACACAAGCGTAACTCTACTGTATTCACTTCAGTTACATATACAAATTCAGGAAAATTTGTCATATTTCTAGGGTTAAATGCAGTCTCAACTGTTTTGTAAATCTGGGGGTTAATTCCTATTCTAAGTAAATTCATATTAAGACTCCTATAGAAAAAGGTTTTCTTAGTTGCGGACTTCTGCAATTTCTTGTTCATAAACTAACATACAAATTAAGCAGAAAGCTCCTTTATTTGCCTGTATAGATTAATTGTTAAGGGCAAATAGTCCTGACCTCCAAGGTGAAGGTTGTTCCACGTATCATTGTGGCTGTGTGTACCTGACTTGGAAAACGTGTGAGGTGTCAGGCCTACACCCCATGAGAGGGCAGCACAAAAGAACATGCCCCAGGGAGTTGTTTCATAATAAATAAGAACTTAACACTCGAAAATGCTTTCCGAATAATTTAATACACTGCCTATATCAGGCTATGAGTTAGAAAGTCACAGATCAATTTATTTTAATAACAAATATAAGTCACTGGAATTCTTTGATGTTCTATACAGCATGTGGCAGAAGGTTGGGGGTTTACTCTCAGTCATGTAAAAATTATTTTGGGTTTTTTTTTGACAGAGTGGTCAAAATTAATATAATTTTTTCGAAAGCTATTAAAGAGCCTTTGGGTTTTGCCTCCTGTGAAAAAAGTGTGTAAAGAGAACAAATGATATTAACAGTTGCTCACTGGCATATTTATCTCGTTTCCTAACTATGACCAGCATACTTAGCAAGGAGACAAGAAAAGAAAGAGACATGGAATATATCTAAGGACTGCAACCCCTTTCCTGGTGTCTCTCTGCCTACGGGAGAGCTGTACCGCCTGCCGTGGTCCTTTCCCTGCGAGGACGGCGGACGTGGACAACCCCACCCGGCTGCCAGGCCCAGCTCTGCCGGGAGGCACCGTGCTCAGGGCAGCCACTCGCTTCTGGCTTTCTTGGCTCCGCTTCTCCTGTGCTGGGGCCTTTGGGAAGTGTACCGCTTCAGATCGCTCCTCCCTGATCCTTCACCTATGCTGGTTTTGTTGCTGTTTTGTTTTCCAAGCACTGCATGGAGAAATGTCTCTTTCATAATTCGCCACACGCACGCATGGTGGCCTCTGCTGCAGAGGTTTGCCTTCTTTTCCAGAGCTGCGAACTATGTATTCCAGACTCGATTTAAAGACCTAACTAACCAAGCAAAAAGAAAGAATGATTAAAGATCCTTTTTTTTTTATTACTGCCACGTATCACTTTTTCTCCTGCCGTGATGTTTGATTTTTCAAGTGCATCTTGCTCGAGACAGGCAATGTCATGTGCTTGCCTGTTGGGCATCATAGCCTTTCTTAATGGTTTCACCAGGCCCCCTCCAATCCTGTTATTAATCCATGGCAGAAAAGGCAGCATGCTTTATTACAAATTACATACTCACTAAAAATAACTCTAGAACGTTAAAGTAGTAAAATATATTTAAAGTATCTCAGAGCAGATGCTAGAAATTTGTCCTAGGAATTGATAGTCAATATTTTTCTGGATTTTAATATTAGTTTCTGTTCTGTAGATGTTCCTGGCTATTACTTCTCGTGAGCTCAATATCTATTTGTTCACAGACAAATGTGTCTTTCCTAGGACAGGTGGAAGCTGGAAAAGCCTGACAGCCGGTGCAGCTCATTTTTTCAAATGCCAGACAACAATTTAGAAATGGTGTGCCTGACTGAGAGGGAGAAATAGAAATGATTGTGATATTTTGTGTGGAGCACATGGAAGAGCAAATGCTGCCATTGTAGCAGTTTCTCTGACCTCAATCATACTTTGTGTTATACAGCTGTAAATGTAATAAATAAAATGCAGGTCCAGTGTTAATTTTTAACCTCATTAATGACAATTTTCCCTTTGAAAACACAAATTCAATATATAGAACCTTGCTCTACATATTGTTTTTCATAGCTAACGAAAATAATTATACGGTACACTCAACTTTTTTTCCCCTTACGAGGTGATGCATGGCTGCACGCGGTGAGTTGTACAACTGAAAGGCGAGATCTGGCTATTCTAATTCAATAATACGCAAAGCAGAGGCCTTGTAGAACTGTTTCTCTCAGATATTCGAGCAACATCTGGAATATAATTGTACAACCCCCGAGTTACAAAGTGAAATAAGAAAGAGCAAGGCAGGTTCCTTCAAGTCTGGGGCTGGGCATTCATTTTACTGTTTGTACTACTTGTTTTGTGAAAGACGAAAGTGGAGAGAATCAGAATTATGCTGGAAACTAGATGTACCACAGCAGAAAATGCGGTCTTCCTGAAAAATCCTTGTTTGTAGAGGAAATCCCAGCGGTGAAAACATTAATCTCCCTGTCATGACTGGGCTGAGCCGTGTCTGCCAGAAGCGTCCTGCTTCTCAGGAGCGTTGAAACTATGTTCAATGTTACCAGTCTTGAGGTTCACACTGTAATTGCCAGTCTCACTGAACGCCACTACTGCTACAAAGCCTTAGCAGAAAAAAACATAGTGGAAAAAGCTCAGTTTTCTGAGCTTTCTGAGAAGTCACGTGCAGAACAACCCTGCCCCTAGCTCCCCTGCCCTTTGCATACGCAGTCCCGAACGGGAGCTATTTGCTAATTTGTGGGCTACTAAATTTAGCTGGTTCTTGATAACTGAAAACGGTTCATAGGCCTGAATTGTACTGATGGTCACCAGTGAGAGCACTTCAAACTAGTTAACACCAGCTAGCTAATATAAAACTAGTCAAAAACAACTGAAAGTGTCAGCTGCTCTGTATTGTAGCACTTTTTTTTTTATTAATGAAGCATACTGGAAAGAATAATTTTCTGGTTTTAGCTAAAATGGCACATCTCTCAGGATGATTTCAGTCTTCAGAGGAGCTGATCTGGGAGATATTTGTTCACAGACAACATGTGAGAGACAAAAGTAGAGAGAATCCAAACTTATACTGGAAACTAGACTTGCCACAGGAGAAAATGTGGTCGTCTTGGAACATCCCCTCTGGTAGAGGAGGATCCTAACATTGCTTCCATGAAAAGCCTTCAGCAACCTGTTTGTAAATCATTGAATCTGGTCGGCAAAAAGACAGTTCTGAGTATTAACCATGCACGAGGCTGGGTTAGAGGGATTAGTGTAATTCAGGCTGCATATAGCTACCATCTTGATGAGGGGGTGGGAAGAAGAGGGTAGTTTTGTCTCACATGAAGTAGAGCGTAAGTGATTTGTAGTATAGTGCAAAAGAAGGTTCAGAGCGATGACCAGTCTAGCCTTTCTTCTCCCAGGGAAATCCAGACCTTGGTATAAATGGTGATAAATTTCATGGGGTTGATGCAGAAATCCAGACTCATGTCTAGCAGATGTTTGCCTGATGTTGAAGAGTTGAAGCTGGACATCCAGTCAGCCTCAATTCCTCTGTTAATGGAGAGAAACAAGCTCATTCAAAGGCATTTTGGCTCCTTGGATTTATCACCATCTCGAGACGCGTGGGGTAGGATTCCTCTCAGCTGACTGCTGTCTAAAAGCCTACTCTGTGTTAACTATCCAGGCGTCCGGAGAAGTCAATAATGAGAGACAGACAGCCACTGTCTCAGACACTTGTCTTTGAAGAGGTGGAATCCTCCAGAGATGTCAAAGAAGACGTCTTCTCATTGGGAAGCTGGATGGTTCCCAGCCCTTCATTTGACTTAAGCGGGGTGAGGGAGGTGTACCACTAAGGGCTGAAGAGCACAGGCTCCATCAATGATGAAAGAAGTGGCCTCGTAAATTTTAGGAGGGCGCTGGAACTACTCTGACTGATTTCTTGCATGCTCGTATAGGTGGCTCCAGTTCCCACACTATCCCTCTTAACTGCAAGTGATATGGAGCACAGATTTTCTGTTTTATGAACCAGTTTTATATTTTAAAATTGAGGCATTGAAAATATAAAAATTCTGCACAATTCAAGTATTTATTTTTAAGATTAAACATTATTTGCATTGATATGTATAACATGTATATCTGATATGCATATAAGATGTAGATTATATGCATATATGACAAAGATATACTGCGTACTACATTTGAAAAGAAAATCCAAATCAGTGTCCTGTTTTGAAAACATCATCATAGCCTTTACTTATTTTTCTCTCAAGTTTATTAATGCAATGCAGTTTTGTGAAGTGTTTTGATTTTGATATTTCATTTGCCTACAGGATGGCTTTAACCTGGAAAAAAAAATCACCATTCCGCTCTTGTGGCTTAGTCGTAAACTTTAAAGGGAGTATTTATGAGCATGCAATCTAAAGTGCTGCATAATAGGCTGTGAAATATCAACCAGTAGATCTTGCATCTAAAATAACTCATGTTCTTCAGAAGGAGACTCAGCTTTATTTTGAAGATCGCAAGGAGCAAAGAATTGTTTTCAGAACTTAACGCTTGACTTCTAAACAAAGTTTTATTCCTACATAGCAAATTCCTTGAAGCTTCCTAAGGTGATATCAAACTCTAGCATTGGCTTTGATTAGAGCCACATCAAATATTTGCGTTGGAACCTGACACCACACGAACTTTGCTCAGCCTTATGTTCCACTACAATGTTGATGTTTAATAAATATTAATGGCCTCAAGTTGTGCCAAGGGAGGTTTAGATTGAACATTAGGAAAAATTTCTTTACTGAAAGAGTGGTCAGGCCTTGGAACAGGCTGCCCAGGGAAGTGGTGGAGTCACCATCCCTGGAGGTATTTAAAAGACGTGTAGATGAGGCCCTTAGGGACATGGTGTAGTGGGCATGGTGGTGTTGGGTTGACGGTTGGACACGATGATCTTAGAGGTCTTTTCCAACCTGTATGATTCTATGATTCTATGATTCTATGAAAACCACAATTCCAGTTTTGATCAACATTGGTTTCCTATAAAAGCCACTGAAACTTGTGATTTAAATGTAAAACCAGCTTAAAAATGACTGTTTCGGCTGAATGTCTCCTTTAGACTTGGAATAAATGAAACTCTCAGGATATTTGCAGGTATGAAGATAAAAAGAAAAAATCATGCAAATTCTTATGAATCAAGAGGGAGAGGGAAGTTTTGCACACCTTGACAACTCAATTCTTCTGTGATAGGGGAACCTCACATCCAACAGCAAAATTTAATTGCAGTTGCGTTAACAACTGGAAAAGCCCATCCAGTACAAACACTACAAAGTGCATTTCCATCCAATCCCTAAATGCTTGGTGGCCTGGCCAGGAGGTGGCAGGCGTGTTTTGCGGGAGGAAGGAAAGTGTGCCAAACAGACAGGTGTTCTGGTTGTAAGGATGAAATAATTCACAGTCAAGACTAGAAACGTTAACATTATTTTCATTATCTTTGTAATGGTTAAACTGTAAGATAACAAAACCTGCAGTGATTTACAGCTGCATGTGTACAGGGGGAGGGAAGAAGCGCTCGGGGAGGCAAGCCCCTCTGATGTGGGACCTGCTACTGAGTGACGCAACGTGGTGCCAGTCTTGCACCTGTGCTGCCCCGCATTTAGTGTCTGGCTCTGTAATAGCAGTTCAGAAAAAGCCACGGAAGAATCCCATGCAATTAGGTCACAAGTATTACCCAACACCTCCTCCCGAGTCTGGGCTTTCTGATCCAGCATCCAGTCTCACAACTGGCAGGAGGTATCTTTTCTCGCCTCACGGAATTATAGTGAATTATAATCTGCTGTTAATTCTTTGCTTTGCTGTGTTACTATTTCCTCATTCCTTCCATAACTTCAGCACGGGGAGGGGCAAGGATAAGCATGCAATGAATTTAGATACTGCTTTACAGTCCGACGCTTTCCCCTCTCAGCTGTCAAAGACTGGCAATTTCTCAATCCTTTCCAGAACTGCAAGCAGTTCTTTTACTTCCTTAGAAGTAGAAGAATTCTGCCTACGTTCCAGCTGTTGGTAGCTGGATAAAGCTCTTAGTTTATCAACTCATTTTTGAGTCGGCTAGAATTGAGGAAAGCAAAGTAGTTGTTTCCCCGTAGGGACTGAACATTCAGTTTCTACAAAGCTCCTATTCACTGACCTGGCATTCCTCATCTCCATACAGAAGACAAAGTTGAAGAAATACATATACCACTTAGAGCAAAATTTCATGATGCTCATAATGTCTCTGAACTCATGGGAGATCATTTCAGAGTTTTCAACCAGGATTGCAAGAACTGTGACTTTCTAGACCAAGGCACTTTACTGTAATGGTAAGATACTCCGCTTTACTAGAAAGCTGAATTACTGGCAGTGTTTTTCATTTGTAGGCTTTAGCTGATCTTTCAGCTATCCTGGGCACAGGTCACTGCTTTCCCCAAAGGTCGGGACAGGGGTCTTGAACGTCATTATGTTTTGTAACGGAAACTGGCATAGGGAGCAAAGGACAGGGTTGCAAAGAGATGGGGTAATACTACATAGACATTTGTCAAAGGTTTTAAAGCCAGACATGTTGTATCGCTGTAATCTGGCTGAGATGTCATAGATGGGTGAATAACTGAAGCCAAGTCATTGTCCTCCAGGACAGAATGAACCTCCTGTGTCAATGGAGGTGGTAACAATAATGCTGAGGTAGCTATGTGAGAAGTTGCTACTAGTGAGGAATCTAAGAGTCATAAATTAAGAATTTGATTAATTGTGGATGTGCATTTTCAACAGGAGATTCAAAGGCTCAAAATGTTTCCCATTGCCACTGACTTTTTTGGTGGCTTCAGTCCACATTTCAGTAAGCCACAGTAGTGACTGCATGCGATGGTGCAGAAGTGTGCTGTTTGAGTACTGCTAACCCTTGCATTGGAATCATCGGACCAGGTCACCCAGGGGTTACATCCACTTACGGACCAGATAAAGAACGGATCCTCTGTAGAAAGCTCAAGTTTCCCGTTGTTGCTCAGGGTGGGCGGAAACACTAATGCTGTCCAAAAACTTCAGTCTATACCATCACTTTGCTTGCAGTGGAGCTGAAGAGCGGGGAAGGATTTTTGGGAAAGGCGGCTGATACAAACAAAGAGGAGAAAGGGTTTTTTTCCACGCATTTTCATTATGGCTAAGACTTGTTAACCGGATTTCCATATGCATATTCTGAGCAGCTAGGATTGTCGTGAACAAGGAATGAAACAGAAGCTTTAGATGTTTCAGTACTCAAAAGTATATGTGGAAAGCATACAGGAATGATAGATTTCTTCTGCTTATTTGAAGATACAAGAAGTTTGCCTTACAAGAAGTTTCAAATACTCCTGCAAAGGATAGTGTTATACATGAGGTTGAGGAAGAAGGCATAACCCCCTCATCCCCATTACTTCATATAAGATAAGATTTTATTTCTTTTAGTTAAAAGCACTGCAGCCTTCAAACCAAAACATATCCATATACCAGTTGATTTTTTGAGGAAAAAATGTCCAGTGGTGATCCCATTTTCTGCATTACCTTTGACAGCAGGAAAAAAAGAGGATGACATAATATGCAGTAAAGGATTATTCAATTAGGTATTACAGAAAGCTTTCCATTTACAAAGGCAGCTCAGCACAGAGATGAGCTTCCTAGTGAGTTGTGGAAATTCTGCCATTGATGGTTTTTATAACAGCAGGGTAAAGAAATAGCTAAAAGGAATATTCTTGATGCTTTTTACTCTAGTATAGCAAGAGTATGGATAGTCATTATTCATTTCAAATAACTTAGCATATTGATATTTCTGATACTAGCAGATGGTGATGAATTAAATCAAAATTACTATGAATACTTATTGTAATAACTTTCATCAATGTATTGACTGAACATTCCTAATTAATAACTACATAGGAAATGATGGAGTGTTTCTAACATTTGTATTATGCCACTATGATGTGTTCTGTTCTGTTCTGTTCTGTTCTGTTCTGTTCTGTTCTATTCTATTCTATTCTATTCTATTCTATTCTGCTACACAGCATCATGTCTTGGTGCATTGAACTGGAAAAGGAATCCTGCTGGAAAAAAATCTGGAAGGAAAAAATGTTACCCTTTTACTGGCTGGGCAGTTCCTCAGTCCAGCTCAGTGTTTCCACACAAGCCATGTGCCAGTACTGCTTTTGAAGAAATGTTCCTGGAATCGCAGCCTCAGTTTTCCCCAGATAAAAAAAGTCTGCAGATACCAACTATGGAAAATATATTTGTCTGGCATGACAGTTGTTACAAAAGGATCTTAATTTGCACTGTCAGTAAAAAATATGCCATATTCTCCTTTCTGAGAGCCAAATTCTTGGTCCCTACCCAGAGTCTGATTAAACAGGATTCACTCCCTACTGCTCAGTGCTGTGAGAAACCTTTTCAGAGTTGCAATGGATGATTCCAAGAGCAGCTCTTGCTCCTGAATGCCTCCTACTACTATTCCCAGGTGTTTTGGCCAGGGTGTCTGTAGTGCTGCTGTATGAGTCATGCTCATGGTCAACCATCTCTGAAATCCCTCCAAACAGACGATATGGAGTGCTCACACTGGCTTTAGCAGGATTTTGATGAGGCCATTTGGCTGCACTTTCTTGAACATTTTGAACTGATGGACTTCTGTGCTGCTGGTGAAATGACTGGTCCCTTTTTTTATCTCCTCACAACATGGTTCAGTGGCCTCCCTTTATCCCACCATGGAGCTCACGTAGCTGTACAATGAACCAGACTGATGTCGTGGTTTAACCTGGCAGGCAGCCAAATACCACGCAGCCGCTCACTCACTCCCCCCACCCCCAGCGGGACGGGGAGAGAATCGGAAGGGTAAGAGTGAGAAAAACTCGTGGGTTGAGATAAAGACAGTTTCATAGGGAAAGCAAAAGCCGCGCACGCAAGCGAAGCAAAACGAGGAATTCATTCACCACTTCCCATCGGCAGGCAGGTGTTCAGCCATCTCCAGGAAAGCAGGGCTCCATCACGCGTAACGGTTACTTGGGAAGACACACGCCATCACTCCGAACGCCCCCCTCCTTCTTCTTCACCCAGCCTTATATGCTGAGCATGACGTCATATGGTATGGAATAGCCCATTGGCCAGCTGGGCCAGCCGCCCTGGCCGCGCTCCCTCCCAGCCCCCTGCACATCTGGCAGGGCATGGGAAGATGAAAAGTCCTTGACTAGTGTAAACAATACCTAGCAACAACCAAAACATCAGCGTGTCATCAACATTATTCTCACACTACATCCAAAACAGAGCACTATACCAGTTAATAGGAAGAAAATCAACTCCATCCAGCCAAAACCAGGACAACTGAGCATCCTTTTTTTCTCCTAGATTAGTTCTCTGGTTTGAATTGTCACTTGAACACGATTGCAACTGCTGGCCTGAGGAAGAGTCGTGCACAAGAAGCAGGGGTAAGGACAGATCCATCTCATCAAACAGTAATGGACATCCTTTGAAAACTTGCTTACGCTGTTTGTCATCATCTGTGTCCCATCACTTGCTTACGCTGTTTGTCATCATCTGTGTGCACCTCGAATCCTGTGTTCAGTTTTGGGCCCCTCACTACAAGAAGGACGTGGAGGTGCTGGAGCGCGTCCAGAGGAGGGCAACGAAGCTGGTGAAGGGCCTGGAGCACAAGCCTTATGAGGAGCGGCTGAGGGAACTGGGGTTGTTTAGCCTGGAGAAGAGGAGGCTGAGGGGAGACCTCATCGTGCTCTACAACTACCTGAAAGGAGGTTGTAGCGAGGTGGGTGTTGGTCTCTTCTGCCAAGTAACTAGCGATAGGACAAGAGGAAATGGCCTCAAGTTGCACCAAGGGAGGTTTAGATTGAACATTAGGAGAAATTTCTTTACTGAAAGAGTGGTCAGGCCTTGGAACAGGCTGCCCAGGGAAGTGGTGGAGTCACCATCCCTGGAGGTATTTAAAAGACGTGTAGATGAGGCCCTTAGGGACATGGTGTAGTGGGCATGGTGTGTTGGGTTGACGGTTGGACACGATGATCTTAGAGGTCTTTTCCAACCTGTATGATTCTATGATTCTATGATTCTATGATTCTAAAAACCTGTAGTTCACATATGATAAAGATTGTTACTATCGATGCTCACAGCTTCAATAACTTCCCCATTATCTTTTTTCCTTCCTGACAACACATATATATTGTGAGTTGAAAAAAACATAAAATAGTCATAAAGGGAAGAATATGTGGATTTTCTGTAGTTTAATTATTTATAATAAACAAAATAATCTCCATCAGAAGCTGAAACAGTAAAAGCTAAAGCATTTCCACAAAAAAAATTAACCAGAAGGAGTATTTCTTGGAGTCAGAACTGTACTTTTTAACAAAAGCAAAATATTGAAATAAAAAAAACAACCTTGCAAAACCTCTCTAATCCCTTTTGGTTAGTGTTATATGGTCTGACCGGCTCATAGTTTTAACCATGCATACTGTTGGCAATTGTGGGAGGAGGGGAAGAAACCCATGGAAAGAGCTTGGGTACATTAGACCTCAGAGTAATGCATCTGACTATCAAGGACGGAGTGGCCCATCCCATTATTATTCTCTCTCTGTGCTGCCAATTTTTGTAGCACTTTGTTTGCTTTTTTTTTTCCCAGAAGCCAGTTTGAAAATAGAAACTGTTATGACTGGAATGTTTTTGTCTTGAATTGGATGATAACGTCTGTAAGAATTATAAATGTGAAAAACTGAAAAATGATTCACAAGTGTGTGTGAACTTTGCATATTCCAAAGCCAAATTAATCTCTAGAAAGTACAAAATAATTGTAGCCATTGCCCAAAATTGGTTATACAGGGAACTTGTTCAGCGTTCTTAGAGCCATTTTGAATCACCCTTTCTTGTTCCCGCCATGTTATGTTGCCAGATTTAATATTCCACTTCTATCAAGATTATTGTCTCAGCAACAGGCATAATATACTAAGTTTTTACCTTTTCCTCTTTCAGATTTTGTGTACTGGAATAACATTCAGATTTTATATAATGGAATAACATTTGGCCATAAGGCCAAATTACCAGCTGTTGTCATATTGTTGAGCTCAGTGGAATTAAAGAAACTGATTTAAAACATCTGACTCCGTGACAAATGGGGAAAGCTTCTACAGAATTGGCATTACTTCTGTTTAATGACACAAAATCAAGCAGAGGTGTCTAAATCTAAATGTTTTTCTTCAACTCTCAAGAGAAAATGGTAAGAACAACTTCCATTTAATTTGCTTTCTCCTACTGTAAGAGCAAGCATTTCATTAATAACAGTAATCTGTATCAAATTTCTGTTCTATATAGGTAATAGTACATTCTATCTATGTAATACTGTGGCATGCACTGCATGGTCTGCAAACAGTGCATGTTCAGTTCACGTCCGATGGAAGCTACCTGTGGGTGATTTCGTCTTGGTCAGTGGGAGTTTAGCCATTGACTGAACTGAGGGATAGGATACACAGCTCTTGTATTTGAAATGAAGTCCAAGAGGACTTTATGTCTCTGATCACAGTAACTTAAACATTATAGTGACAGGTGCCAAGCATTACTTGAGTGAGACACAAATATTTGCCTAAGAGAAGCTGATTTTCTTACCTGTGGTAGTTCTAAGCCTTCAGTGCTCATGCTGTCTGATGGAAACATCACAGCTCTCAACAGATTCCTTGGTTTTCTGATGAATCTCCTACTACAAGCCCTCCTTCTCCTCTTGTGTTCTTCAGTCTGTCATCCATCACTGACCTCCATCCTGGTCGTCACTCCAGTCACTATCAAATCTTAGCAGCTTTTTTAAAAGAAGGAATCAAAAATATATGTGTATTATACCTGTATAAAATAATCAGATTTGAAAGCATTTTCTTTTGTAGCTCCCATATTGTTCTGTGCTCTCCTTTCTCCATTCTACTTAATATAACTATACTATTAAAAGATATATTGCCTGTAGTGCATCTTTTTGTAAAATCCAAGATGCACATTGTGAGCTATCTGACAGTTGTAACAGTCAGTGGAGTAGGGAAATTACAGATCATATAAACCTGGCCTGGATAAAAGCGTTAACCAATAACACATAGAGAATGTTCCTGGGTTGGACTGGGGGGTTAAACAACATGAGCTGATTATGCTAATTTTCTTCATCTCTTAGTGTCTTTGGATTGCTTCACTGAAGTTGAAAGAAAAATTTCCAGTGATTTATGTGGAGAGATATTTCACCCTTCATTTCCCAGAAAGATGTCTGCTTTATATGGTAAGTATGGCAAGTAGCTGCACATGGTAAGTATGAATTTGTTCTCTTCCCAGCCAAACACTTTATGTGTGAGAATTCAGAATACAGGAGTAAATGTTGTGTTGCACAGAGCTGGTTTTGCCTCTAACCAACCACTACTACAAAGTTTAATACACTGTTACTTTCTAGCACCTGGCAGCTTTTCACTAATATGTTAGAGAAACAAAGTGAGTCATTTGCTCTCCTTGCCTCTGCACGGTTTCTCATTCAGGCTGTTTTCAAAATCATCTAGTTTTCACATTATTTAAGCAGTTAGCCATATAAAACCCCTTGTTCTCACTTCTCTATCCCTGAAAAGTAATGTTCCACCAGGTAAGTCCATCAAGTTCCCGTTCTGGGACACATTATCACCTGCTGCTGCTGCATACACAGAGAGGTGGTTGGAGCAAGGACCAATTTGCTGTTTCCTAAATGTCCCCCACTTCCATGTGTGCTTAGACATCATTAGAGATGATAAATAACGTGATGAAATAAGCTGAACTGCAATCAGGAAGAGAAAGAAAACCTCCTTCCTTAGCTATTAGCTGCTTTTTACCATCCTCTTTAATCTTCATTTATGTGAAGCAGGAAGATTAGTTTAAGCAAGCAGGTACAGCAGGAGGTGGGAGCCAGCAGATTTTTAGGATTCATTTATCTCATAATGGGCTATTGAAAGTGATTGCTGGGCCTCTCCTAATCATTTTAAGAAGACACACTCCCATAGCTGAGTGGAAGGTATAAAATCTTGATCCCTTGAAGTAATGAGAATTTTGCAACTGAATTCACTGGGGCAGGATTTTGTGTTAATGTCTTCTTCCATTCCTACCACTCATTTTGTCTGCTGGAGCCAGTTCCAGGCTGGCATGTATTTCTTGGCGGTTCTCCTGGGGGAGGATGAGAAAATTCCTGGTGTGGTGTGGTTTCCATGTCACTTGACAGATGTGAGCCTTCGGAGCCCTGCTCCCCTTCTCCAGCCCAGCGTAATGGCTGCACACAGATCTGAATAATGCCTCTCACCCATCGTCTTTGTTAACTCACCAGATCTTGCAAAAACTGTGATGGCTGTGGATGGTTGACATGAGAGAAAACCAAACTTCTACTGAGGCTTTACTTGCTTTTAAAATAAAACAAAGGCAGAGGAACATGCACAGTGGCTCCCAAAGGGCTGGGCTCTGAGGCTGCAAGCTGATGTCTCCAGCTGCTAACGGATGCAGGTATGGGCACAGTGCTCTGCAGCTGCACGGACTATTCGGGCTTTGCAGGACGGGGATACAAAAGCAACTGAGAGGTGTGTCATTAGCTGTGTCTACACTGGCCTGTTAGATGGCTTCTGAAGAGTGGAGTGACCTGTCTGCACTGGTCACCTTTAGATATGCCCCACATAAGCTTCTGCATCTTTTTAGTCCTTCCCCAGCCCCTTCTTTGACTACTACTGCAGGCTTGGATTGGGGTCTGAAAGACCTCAGGGTGTAATCCTCCCTGCTCCTGGTTCTCCACTGCCCACGCGGGATCAGACCAGAAGTAATCGTATGCAACAGCCTCAGCCTCCTGAGATGACTGAATGCAGTAGGTTGGTCTTTCTCCATTGTAACATATGGCTAACCTTAACTTACTGTGGATAAAATTATTGCAGAGTATCACCTGGCAGCTTCACCTGTGCCACAGATATTATCCTCGCTAATGTAACATATTCAAGTTCCTTTGTTGCTTTCCCATAAATAAGTAGAAAAACACTAAGGAGAAAGAATAAATTCGTATAAAATCCCACATTTTCAGATTTCTTTTAAACCATCTGAGCTGCTAATACGATATCACTGACTTGGACACTGGACCTTCATGACAGAAGAAGAGATTTCGAGGGAACTAATTTAGTATGGGATATTTCTGTCAATAAACAATCAGGAGCACATTCCACCAATTCAGAATCTGTAAAACTGAATGTCCACAGCAAAGGCTGAGAAAACTGCTTTCTTTTTCCCCACAAGGGTGTTCTAAAAACAAATAGGAACTAAGGTAAAACTTAACAGTCTCATTTTCACATATAACCGAAATTCCTCTTCTGGGTTTGAATTCAGCTGAGGTGCTAATGAATCCTTCTGTAACATCAAAAACTAAGTCTGAACAACTGCATTTTGATGGGATCTTTCTGATTCTGATGAGAGTCTACAAAAAAATTTGGCAGTGACAGTCCACCATTAGAATATATTCCAGGGCAAGGAAATTTAGAGAACAGCAAGTTTGAATCCACCACACAGTACAAAAAATAAGCTTCTGAGTTTCATAATAATTAATCGAATTTGCATAAAGGTATACCATTCCTTTCAGCCCAGTAAAGTGATTAGCTCAAAATTAATAGTGTTTGAAGACAGTTAATGGTAAAGATGCCACGAACCTTCACAAGAAACATATTGACAGTAGGTTTCACTCCCCCTCACCATCTTCCCTCCTCCAGAACTAGCAAAAATAACATGAAATGTCAAGCACAACATCAAAATAATTCAAGGGTGATTTGCTGTTCCTAAAATATTTGTAGCCACATAAAACATCAATTCATATATTATTGCCCGCACATGTGTCTGGCTGACCATGCATGCGAGCCAGAAGATACTTCTAAATCCAGCTGTTTCTCTTGATGCTGCAGGCCAGAAGTCTGAGTGGAGCGGGTCATCAGAGAAAGGCCCTGGTGTGCTGGCGGAGTTTCTTCTTTAAAATTTAATACTGAGACTTGAATTGTGAGAATGAAAAGACACAAAAGAATTGGGATAGTTAGTGAATGTAGGAAGAAAGGAAAAAGGAAGCTAATGGGGCATCCTGCAGGGCTGTGAAGCTGAGAATGAGAAATTTTATATTAATGAAGGTGATGATGAAAAGGAAGCGCTCCAAAAAAAGAATAAACAAATGACACCCAGTTTAGAAAGCGTGGGTGGCAGGAAGAACAGTGACACCATTAGTCACAGCTAAAAGAAGTGAGGGGACAGGTATGTTAAGAAAGATGCTGAGTTCAATCACTACTGCACTGCGTCTATGCAGTTGCATAAAGCCAGTCAGTGAAAGAATCTTATTATATGTCAAGGAGAGAAAATTGTCTTCATTCATGGACTTCAGAGGGTTTCAAAAAAAGTTTCCCTATCGTTTACACATGCACAATAGAGTTATATAGCAGGAACAGATGAAACTGGGATAAGGTCAAAGAAAAGCAAGTATCAGTAAATATTGTATTATATTATATTAATATATTTTTGCTGCTGGATGACACTGAATGAAACAGCTCAGCTGAAAAGAGCTAAATATTTATGTGGATGAGGATTTGGACATCGATATGAATATGGAAAATGGATATGAATCTTTATGTTTCAGGACATGAGGAAACCATTAATGGCACATGGTTAAGACGACTTTTATCCTTTTCATGTTGTTGCCTAATATCTTTCTCACTGATGACAATCAGACACCGGACAAGATAATCAAGCGTCAAACTCGTATAGCCTAATTTGGTATGATGGATCTAGAAAAAAGCTTTTAAATTCATGTAACTGATTTTTCATTTAAATGACTTCTATTTTTGCAAGTTTATCAAGTAATGCAAACTTTCAAGTTTGCTATTTTGAATGATTGCATGAAGAGCTAAGTCTTTTAGTGGTCAAATGTAGCTTTATTTTGAAATTAAAGAGGAACACAGAGACCAGCCAGTTTGGAAATGAAATTCTACAGACAGTTCATTGTATCTGAGAGCTTGTGATTCTTTAGCTGTAGTGAAATGCCAATATCAGTATGCAGAAGCATTTACTCCCTGTAAAATAATGTAGGTTTCTCCAACATCTGTAGAGGAAATGATCTTCGGAGTTTTGTGGTCTACAAATCACCATCACATGACTATACAAAAATAAACCAGTGGAAAATCTCTATTAAGAGTTAAGAGCACAAGTTCTTTTTCTCCAAAATCTCCCTTATTTTTATCATAGGCATAACAAATGTAAGATAAAGAAGAGATTTTTTTTGAAGTAAATGAAGAAAAGAAGAGGAGGGGTATTTACAAACTTTCTTTCAGCAAAAGGCCTGGCTGTGAGTGTTACTGTACGGCATGCTGTACCTGTTTCTTTGTGTTGTCTGTAAATAAGTATTTTCTTTGGAGAGGGCTGACAGTTTTTAACATTGTGATTTTCCTGTACTGAAGAACACTTACAGAAGCTGCTCCTTTTTTGCCTGTATCTGTCCCAAGCTAATATGGGATTGATTTTGCATACTCCACAAGGGAAACCATAACAAGGCTAAAAATAAATGCAATTATTAAAATGCATTCCTCTGCGTCACCCTTTTTCCCAAAGCTCTGCTTTTTCTTGCTAGGCTTGTGAGAGCTACCCTTAACCGCCCCTGGAAGGAGCTGTGCTTTAACCTTGCCACAGTTTTGAGGAAAGCCCTACCGAGTTTAGTTGGATGGCTGCCTGGAGCGGGCTTTAGATCTAAATTTGTTACAGGATTTTGAGCAACCAGCTGAGAGGGGGTATTTCGGCAAAGAGGTAGAGTTCACATTGCTAATGAGACCATATTTAGCGTGCACAGAGAACTTCTGCATGGCTGGAACAAATCTGGCCCTCTGTAAGGGCCTTCTTAGGAAGTATTTTAATTGGTAAATATATAAATAGATAAAAGAAAATGTGCATAGTGTATCAATATTCATTACTAACCTAAATAGTTTATTTGATACATAGTTTCAATATAATAAATAAATGGGAATATTTTGAAGTCTACCCAAAACATGATACAGCGTGTTTGTTCTTAACATCTCTTATTTGTTACTATGGAGAGGTGGTGGCCTCTAGCGGACTCTGTATAGGACGCAAAGTCTCAAAGCTGAGACTTCAGGGTAGATGCAATTGCTACTCAGTTTTTAAAAACCTACTACACACTGGGGAGATGCTTTCTCAGTTTAAAACTCGGTTGGAGCTATTGTGTAGACAAAGCTTTAGGTGCCTTAGACTTTTTTTACTGAATTTTTTAAAAGCTATTCTTAGAAGGCTTTAAAGCCAATCCAGGCTGTTTGGAACATGACCTACAGTGGGACTTCAATGGCTTTAAAAGCAGGATTAGCTGAAATACTTTCAAACGTGGCTTGCGTTTTTCATATTATGGTAGATTTTCCAAGTGAAATATGTCTAACATTTCTTCCGATCCTGTACGGGAGTCCCCTATCTTCGATCATGTAATGGGACATGTGACCCTGCATGCCCATGGCCGGGCTGTCCATCTGTCCACTGGGTCTGAGTCCGGGCTGTACGCCCGTGTGTCAGGTCACACAACAAGGTAAGCCTGCATCATTAATCACGATGCAAATCTACAGCTGAGGGCTTTGGCTTCTGGAAGGGCTCCCTGGCATCAGGCACTGCTGGGTAGTGACCCACAGCTGCAGAGCAGAGCGGCTCACCTGTCCCTGCGCAGAAGCTGCAGCTGGCAAACGGATCACAGCACCTAGTGCATGGGATCAGAAAGCAGGAGAGAGTCGATGTGGCCGTACAGCAAGCACCCGACCTAGAAGTGCCGCAGCAGAGGATGATGAAGAGGGAATCAAATGAGTAAGTCTCACATGCAGTGCATGAAACTGGGCAGGTCTTACATCAGTGATTCACTATTAGTGTTTTCACTGCTTGTAAAATAAAGTGGAAACACCTCTTGTAGTGAGAATTAATTCACTGATGTTTATCTCTCTCTTGAAAATAGTATACAGTCCTATATAAATGTGTTATCAGGAGGGCAAGAGGAAAAATCACCTGTGAATCCTTGGTTGCTGTATATTCTTTTCACTAGCATTTTGTAATGCTTTTGGTATCAAGGTTATTGATAGGATAGTCAATGCCAGACTTCTCTGGCACAAAGCTCTCCGAGTCAGGGCCTCATTCCCTCACAACGTTCACAGCAGCTGCAGCAATCATACTTCTGCGGATATTTTGAACCAGTAAGACAAATAAAAAAATAGTGCTTGTAATTTAATCCTTACAGATGATTATGTATTACATCCTCATGAATATGTATATTCTCCCATACTTCTACCCACAAAATTTTACCTATTTGGTATTTATTCCATACTTCTATATAATTGGATCCTTATAGAGTATCTTTCTATATACTGAGTCAAGTTTTTTTCTTTCATTTTATGATTACAAAGGAATCCTACACAGCCTGTAATTTTTCTTTGGTTGTAAAATCTGCTATTGAGCAATTCCCTTCCTGATGATTTGCTGAGAGTAGGATGGAAAAAAGAGAAGTTTCAGTCAGATCTTCCAAGACAAGAGAGAACACGCCCAGAAATAAAGAGCATACACAAGTAGAATTCAAAACAAGTTCTGTAACATATTTTATACATAATTTCATATTTTACATGTGACTATGCAAATTTCTAGATGAACCTGGCTGATTGTGTTACAGTTGCACAGAGCTCTCTTAAGAGCTCATGAAGATTTGATTTTTTCTCAATTAGATTCTTGGCCCTTAAATTTTCTTTTACAATAAGATGCTTTTATTGCACCATAGCAGAGTAATAGGGCTTTTAAAGGGTGTAGACTTCATTTCCCTGAATTGTAGAGATGTTTCACATTGTCAAGGTGGTTTAAAGGGGCCTTATCATAATAAAAACATTAAGCCTTTGATCTTGTTTTTGCCAAACACTAGCAGTATGTGCGGTAGAATGTTAATCTCAGCGTTTAAGTCTTAGATCTGTATTTAAGATCAAATGCACTATCAAATGCACTCAGAAATCCATTAAGATGGGGAGTTTAATTATCTAGATAGTTTGGAAATTTGGCATAGCTTGTTCAAAACACTTCTAGAAACCTTAATTTACTCATTTGATTATAAACAGTATTTACAAACAGAGTTGTAAAGTCACAATTGGCACATGAACTACCAGGTTACTCTGTAAGTACCCCTGACCTTCAAATTAGAATCATAGAATCATAGAATCATAGAATCATACAGGTTGGAAAAGACCTCTAAGATCATCGTGTCCAACCATCAACCCAACACCACCATGCCCACTACAGCATGTCCCTAAGCGCCTCATCTACACGTCTTTTAAATACCTCCAGGGATGGTGACTCCACCACTTCCCTGGGCAGCCTGTTCCAAGGCCTGACCACTCTTTCAGTGAAGAAATTTCTCCTAATGTCCAATCTAAACCTCCCTTGGCGCAACTTGAGGCCATTTCCTCTCGTCCTATTGCTTGTTACTTGGGAGAAGAGACCAACACCCACCTCGCTACAACCTCCTTTCAGGTAGTTGTAGAGCGCGATGAGGTCTCCCCTCAGCCTCCTCTTCTCCAGACTAAACAACCCCAGTTCCCTCAGCCGCTCCTCATAAGACTTGTGCTCCAGGCCCTTCACCAGCTTCGTTGCCCTCCTCTGGACGCGCTCCAGCACCTCCATGTCCTTCTTGTAGTGAGGGGCCCAAAACTGAACACAGGATTCGAGGTGCGGCCTCACCAGTGCCGAGTACAGGGGCACGATCACCTCCCTGCTCCTGCTGGCCACACTAGTTCTGATACAGGCCAGGATGCCGTTGGCCTTCTTGGCCACCTGAGCACACTGCCGGCTCATGTTCAGCCGGCTGTCAACCAGCACCCCCAGGTCCTTTTCCTCTGGGCAGCTTTCCAGCCACTCTTCCCCAAGCCTGTAGCGTTGCCTGGGGTTGTTGTGGCCGAAGTGCAGGACCCTTGGCACTTGGCCTTGTTGAACCTCATACAGTTGGCCTCGGCCCATGGATCCAGCCTGTCCAGGTCCCTCTGCACAGCCTTCCTACCCTCCAGCAGATCAACACTCCCGCCCAACTTGGTGTCGTCTGCAAACTGACTGAGGGAGCACTCGATGCCCTCATCCAGATCGTTGATAAAGATATTGAACAGGACCGGCCCCAGTACTGAGCCCTGGGGAACACCGCTCGTGACCGGCCGCCAACTGGATTTAACTCCGTTCACCACAACTCTCTGGGCCCGGCCGTCCAGCCAGTTTTTTACCCAGCGAAGAGTGCACCTGTCTAGGCCGTGAGCCGCCAGCTTCTCTAGGAGAATGCTGTGGGAGACAGTGTCAAAGGCTTTACTGAAGTCCAGGTAGACCACATCCACAGCCTTTCCCTCATCCACCAGGCGGGTCACCTGGTCATAGAAGGAGATCAGGTTGGTCAAGCAGGACCTGCCTTCCATGAACCCGTGCTGGCTTGGCCTGATCCCCCGGTTGTCCCAGACATGGCTCGTGAGCGCCCTCAAGACGAACAGCTCCATGATCTTCCCCGGCACCAAGGTCAGGCTGACCGGCCTGTAGTTCCCCAGATCCTCCTTCAGGCCCTTCTTGTAGATGGACGTCACATTAGCAAGCCTCCAGTCGTCCGGGACCTCCCCAGTTAACCAGGACTGCTGGTAAATGATGGAGAGCGGCTCGGCAAGCTCCTCCGCCAGCTCCCTCAGTACCCTCGGGTGGATCCCATCCGGCCCCATAGACTTGTGAACGTCCAGGTGACGTAGCAGGTCGTTAACTGCTTCCTCTTGGATTATGGGGGGTTTATCCTGCTCGTCGTCCTTGTCTTCCAGCTCAGGGGGCACATAACCAGAGTACACATAACCAGAGTACACATAACCCTAACTTTCTGGTGTCTCAGTTGCTAGCTGATCTTCAGATGTGCTGAGGATCCCCCTAATGTTATCTGAAGCTGATGAGGCCAGTAACACTAAGCAAACCTGTAAGTTGTGTGCAAGCAGTTTCAAAGTCTCCCCACCATATAGTAAGACTCCTGTCTGAGCAAACACTAATAGTTTTAATATGATTCTCATGATACAGTAGAGTGAGGGTTTTCAGAGCTCAAGTTTAAAGTTTCCATGACAGTCTCTATTTTTGGCTTTTTATGTAAATTTCTAGTCATTGTTATTATGGTAAAAGCCTTGAAAACATTCTGAAGCTATTCCCAATTTATAGATGTATTAACAAACTGCTCTTCTTGTATTCTACTCCCAAGATCTCTTTGGCCAGCCATGCTTTGGTAATGAAATTACGCAGCCATGGAAGCAAGAACTGCAACTTTCTGTGCTGCGGAAAACCAAAGGCAATTTCTACTGTTAGGAATCCAATATTCTGCTGTTCTGAAACTCTTCACATGTGTTTTGTGGTTTCTGATATACACTGCCAATTACTAAAAAAAGGTCCTTGTTCATTACTAGACTTCAGATTGCTTATTCTGAAAAATTTCATCTCATATGCCATTTTTATGGGTTATGTGCCACATGTTAAACAACAAAGTCTCAGATCTCAAGTTCATTGGTATCTGTGCAGTGCGAAGTATTTTTTCAAGAGAAAATAGTAAGCTTATAGAATTGCAAAAATGAAGAGGTAATATACACAATGAAGACAAGTGAAAACACAGTGCATTTTTTTTGTCACACGTACTGAAGAGTTGGCTCTTTCTCCTTATATAATCACGTAACTACCTTGCATACTGGAGAGACAGAAACCTGGAAAAATTGTGTTGCGATGACTGGTATTACCACTGCTATGTTACTGATAATTTATTTCGCTTATAGCAACACCAAGAGCAAAACTTCTGCTCATGATTCCACTTGTATTTCTAAGTGGCATTGCAAGCTCCAGTTTGGAAGCTACTTCTCTGGACACCACCATATCCGTAATATGTCTATAGATGAACGTTTGCCTTGGGTCCTTAACATCGTCTCTGCATTAACACCTATTTTTGTCAAGCACAATGTGCTTTCAAACCCTCTATAGGAATAATTTTGTAAATTAAAAATCACATTTGTTAGTGGCGATACAGCAGAAAAGAGCAATGCTTGGTATCAACAAATAGCTTCTATGGTGCCTCATGACTAGCAACTTCTAGAAAAGTAGTTGTTTCTCCCTCGGTTACAGTTTATACACAAAGGCCTATTAATACTTTTTCTGGCCAAAATATATAGTTTTCTGAAAAAATATTTGTTGTTCCTCAGATAACAATTAGTACTGACAAGACAAGTTTCTATTCTGGATTAATTTGAGAGTAAAGAGTGTAAAGGAACGGGATAAATATGGATGAAGTTTGTGGGATTTACTTTCTGCCCCATGCCCGGTACAAGATGCAGGATCCCTTGTTCTGCACAAATCGGTAGACCAGCTGAAATCCCATGCACTGAGCCCACGCCCTGTTGTCCTGTGTGTTTATTTCCTGCTGGAGAGCAAGCACTCTGCTGACCAGGTTTCAAATCCTACCCAGGGATTGCAGTAGAAAAAGCAGAGAAAGTAAAAGTAAAGTAGAACCTGAGGAAAAGGTAGTGTATCCGTGCTTTAAAGGTGATTTTGAGAAAGACTCATCTGCGGAAGCTTATGCATCTGGAAGTTAAACATTTAAGTCATAGTCACTCCCAGTTCCCTTTACAGTCCGTGCTGATAACCAGGCATGAGTAGAGGGTGGTTAAGTTCATCATCAAACAGGCCTCTAAGGTAAGTCAAGTAAGTTGCCCTCTGGAGGTGTCTGCACCCCTTCCTGCCTATACTGGGAGCCCAGACACCTACACACAGACACCTACACTGTAGATGCCACTGTAGATATCTAAAAAATTAGATGTCTAAATCTGAACTGGTCGCTCTAGGCTCTATAGTCCATGGAAATCTGAAGTTCAGGCAGTAAAGCCCAGGAGGGAAACTACAGATCAGCCAGGCTAAGGAGACTGACAGAAAGTCTACACGGGTAACACAGAGTCAAAACTGTAAAAGTTTATGTTGCTGATCCAGATCACGTAGGCTTCAGGGAGTAAGAGGCGAACTTCCAAGAGGCAGCACAAAGCTGAAATGCAAGAAACAGATGACCTAGCATGCCTGGCAGGGATCACTGAGGTCTGGGCAATACTGAAGCACAGTAATAAAGCAAAATCGATAGCTTCTTGGATTACATAGTTGTAAAGAAATCAGGCAGGACAGACTCTGGCTGTCCTTGCTATGGGCAAGCAGTCTTAAATGCTGAGGAGCATTGTTGGGGGAAAAGTTTTTTTAACATAAAACCTTTATCTCTTGTAGTGCAAGCATATAAAAAGACAGTGGAATAAAACAAATAAACAAACAAACAAAAATAGAAATATAAACTTGCGGTTCATTTTCCTGTTAAAGCCACACTATAAACTGAATGGTTATGGAGTATTACACTGAGTGATAGAAGTGTCATAGCTCCACTGAGCCTATTTACCTTCAGGCACCTAAAAGTTTGACTCAAACTCTCTTTACCAAATACAAATACCTATGTTAAATAAATTCCCATAAAGGCAATTTATTCCCTCTGCATCTGCTATTTCTTTTAACCGAAAAATCTTGTTGAAAAGGATTCCTGTAGGCATTAAAGTACCTGAGGAAAACAGGCCAATAAGTCAATAAACATGTTTTCAGATGTTGTAGCGCCTTTTATGCCCAGATGCATATTCTGTACATTTATTCAACCCGTATTTGAAAAGAAATGAATTCAAAGAGTCTTTGCTGTAGACTAAGAGCAAAAGAGAAAAACAAGAGTACAATAATGACCTATTGCATTGGTAATAAATAGACCTAAGGCTGATCTGCCATTTCTTTCTTTAAAAAAATCAAAGCAATGAACAATTCAGCCACCCTCAACGTGGCAATTCTTTGATTGAGAGAACATGGGTCACTTTATTCAGCACTACATTCTTCCACAGGGTATCAAGGTGCTGAAAAATTCAAAAGAAATATAAGCAGTTTAAAAGCAAGGTAAATCCTTGGATTTCACAAGTGAGATACAGATGACTGGCAGCAAACACTGTCCTTTATTACACAGGACTATTTGCTTGTGTATCCACTCTAACATCTTCCAAACAAATAGCTTAGGATGCGAGAGAGACCAGAAGCATTGGTTTTGACATTGTTCATGCAGCCTGTGTCCCTCTAGTTCACAAATCTCATCTTTGACAGTGATCAATAGCTGACCTTTGCATGAATATAAGAAACTCCACAAGAAGTAGGTATGGAATAACCTGCTCTCCATATAAAGTGGCTTGTGACTAAAGTTTGGCTTCGGTCCTAACTCATAATGTTCATTCTCCTTTCCAACTTTTTCATATTTAATTTTGATAACCATTCTGCTAAGTGTCTTACCTTGTTCTGACTCTTCTTTAGCTCAGAGCATTTTCTTAAAGAGCTTGCAGAGGACAGATTTCATACCCTGCGTATTGTTTTATAGTAGCGCTCTCAGCAATAGCACAGTTTAAAAATAAAGGGTGAGAGTGGACCTCAAGAGAACACAGGGAATGAAGCCAAGATATACTGCCCAAAACCTCATACTTAGCTACAATGAATATTGCCAGTTTTCTGCCCCTGCCTGTGAGATTAGGAGGAGAATTCCATCTGTCAGCTGCTTGTCCAGGTCTCCTGCATGAGGCTGGTGTATCCAAATTTTGGGAAGGAAACCGGGTTCTTTCTTCAGTTTATTTAGAAAATATATTAATAATTATTACAATTATCACCTAAAATACTAAAACATAACAGATACTAGCTTTGGCAGAATACATGCTAATATTATAAAATAAGCCCAATAGTCATACCTTTCCTGTAACTGCTGGATATCAGCTTCATTGGATCATTTTGAATTTAGTGCCAAGGCAAGACTTCATACCTTGCTCCTGGTAATACTGCTTTATTTACACAACTGGTACAGCAAGTGACTCTCAGGGATTGCCAACAGCGAACCCTAAGTAAAGTGAAGTAGTGCATCAGTCTCTGCCTCTGTATCCATACATCTGACAATTAAGATCGTTTCTATTTTGATACAAAATGATGTTGCTCAAGAATGAGCTCCGGCTGTGATACTGGTCCAGCCATTGCAAAGCAGTGACTTTGGTCATTACTGATTTATTTTGCATTTGCGTCTGGTTTTCTGGAGGTGAAGCAGTTTCTCTTTACAAACAATCTCTAGTTGCCTCCTCTTATAGCCCAATTTGATAGTAGGTTGAATATAATACTAAAAACGGTCGGCTGGAGTTACTCATCATTATTTTATCCACACAGGAGACAGTCATGTAGACATAACATGCATATTCAAATTCTTTTCTGTGAGTGGCCAGTTTACTAAAAACGTTCTCTACCCTGTAACTCTTATTCTTAGGAAGTTAATTTATTTTCTTATTGCTAAGGGAAAGAGGAATCAAGACTTTCAATTTTTTTATCTTTATTCATTCGTATAGAAATTAAGTTGTTAATTAAAAACAAAACCACCATAACACAAAAACGTGTTAAAAACACCATTTGGTGTGATGGCGGATTTAGCATTTGACTTGCACACTTGGGAGATAACTATATCTCTGTAGTTATTATGAACTGCCTGTAGCTTTTTCTTTCCGTTGATGAATGAAATATTAGTGTAAACTATCACCAGAATCTTACACACCGTCTGTTTCTGCTCCTCTTTCCTTTTCACCTTTCTGTTATTGTACATCTCTTTATTTTAAATAGATTTATATATCTTCTATAAGCAATTAAATAAACAGAGCATCCTCTATGCAATAGAACTTTTGAAGATCTCACTGGAACAGTGCAAGTATTCTGAAATTTAAATAGATAGTAATTAAAAATTCATTGCCACTGTCCTAATGAATTAATCCAGCAGTTAAATCTACACAACAGCTATTCATTGGGAAAGTAATAAATGTGAATTCTAATATATTCTGATTATTGGTTTGTTTTTTTAATTTGAGGGGACATATGCATGTGACCCTGCTGAGAAAAGAGTTTGTTTGCTGGTTTAGAAGACTCCCAAGTTTCCAGACAATGAGGATATAAATAATTTTACAATAAGACGTTGGGAGGATATAAGTAATTTTACAATAAGACGTTGGATTTTTTTTGGCAGTTCACAGCTGCTTATTTCCTTCTTGAAAACTATCTATGTGATAGAATCAGTTAATTGATTGGCATCCTAATTGTATTCACAGACCTTAATATATCATATGACTTTTAAAATGGAATTTTAAAAATGAGGCTATGAAATTTTACAGTTATAGAGAGGGCCCGTCACGTTTTCATGGTATATAATCGTATTTGCTTTTGTATAACAAGGCAGCTTCAAATAGCAACTTATTTATCAATAAATGAGTAAATGGAGATTGAAAATCTTGTAGTGGGGACCTCAATACAAGATATTTAGCCTGCCATGGTTTCTGAAGGAAACTATGAGAAGATGAAGTCACAACATGCTTTCCCAACAAACGACAAGGAATGGGGGAGAAGGATTTTCAAATACATACCCATCCCCATGAAAAGAAAATTCATTATCACATCCACTATGATTTCAGTGGTGAAAAGTGGTAAACAGGAATTACAGGAAAGGCAAGGAATTAAAGGAAAGTAGAAAGGAAAATGCAGCAGCAATTTTTTCTAAAGATTTACTGGAGAGAAGAATGTTGTTACACTGTTCCAGTTCTTCAAGGAGCTAAGGAGGTGTACCAGTTTCTACAAGAATCTATCTGTGCTAGGCATTGGGTAGAATAACTTTTACTTTAGACCTGGACATTATTTCATTTTAGTCTTTCTTTTGCTCCGCATTTTCTGCAATTGCTGCTATGACACTCAAACAGCAATTTCACAAAGCAAAGCAAGGAAAAGCCACTAGTCCTCTAAGAAAAACACACCACAATATGGGAGTTTGTGGCATGGCTTAAAGGAACCTGTCCGTCTTCATTCCTGTTGAGAAGAAGAGTTAGTACTATTAGCCTGAAAGGGAGTGGTATCTAAAGAGGGACTGTCGGCGCTGAAATCCTGGGGAAGGCATTTGGATACTGCATGGTTGTGGACTTGTATATAGGGCAGAACTTCAGACCTACGTGTAGACTCTCCAGAGGCCTAAATCTAAAACATACATATGTTGAAGAGAAGGAAGGTAGGACTGAGCAAACAATTTGCACATTAGAGTGGAAGACAGGTTGCTTAAGGATGAGCTTAGTTCTTGTTGGAGAGAGGAGAAAGGGTTGAATTTTGGAGCTGGAGGACTTCAGCAGGGTTGGCAAGAATGACTTAAACTGGAAAAAGAGGGGACCAGCAAGGAGCAACAGTGGACTGGTGAAAGCCTCCAAAAAGCAGCCATTTAAAGAAATAGCTAGGCTGAGTATGTTAACAGGATAACATGGGTGGAAGACTCATAAGAGTAGAAAGTGAGAAAGTAAGAGGAAAAAAGCAACAGATGAAGAGGAAAAACAAGGAAGACAGAGAAATCTGTGATGTAAAACTGCCTGAAAACCTCTGGTGAGAAGTAACAAAGCTCTTGTTCATCACCTTTTTCACTGAATATGTAAATAGGCTGAACAACTGCTTGGGCTGCCCTTTCAGTGGTATTTAATGCTTATCGTGTGTCACTAATTAGCTTTGTTCAATAGAGGTAAACAGGATCAAGGGGCAACACGGTTAATGCTGACAGAAATGTTTTATATAGCATAAGGGAAAGGCTGCTTCAGTCACAGAAAAAAATGATCAAGATGGGGTCACTATAGGTTATTTCATCCATTTTACACCGCGAAGTGGTGAATGTCTCCAAGGTCGTAATCCAGCTGCTTTGTAATGCTTTGAGAGCTTTATCTTTTTTCCATGCTTCAAAGGAAAGGTAACGGTACAATATCCTTTGCATGATATGCCACCCCGGTGCTTAGGGACCAGATGAAGGTGCTGGGCAAAGGTGCTTTACAGCATCTGCATGTTCACCTGACTTCAGAGCTGTGCAGGAGCTGCTCAGTCCTCACAGCACGTCTGCCCCTCTAGTTCACGCTTGGAATTTTTATATATTCAAAAATGAATGTTACAAACCTGAAAGTATTCAGGTGCCCGCTGATGGGCAGGAGATGATGTGGGAGACACTCTGTGCAGTGGACATTCCCAAAGACAATTTTAGACCACCTAGTCCTTTTCCTGAGAAACATATAACAGAAAACAGCTAAGTGGGCCCAACAAATGTAAGCTCTATATATTGCTTTTCTTTGACATTCCCTACTCTCTTTTGGAATATTTCTCTTCTTTCATACCTTTCCCCTGATACATTTTAATGCAGTTCACTAACTGGAACAGTTCAGTCCTCTCACCTTACACAAGTTATTAACAAAATCATTTTTTTGAACTCAAAGGATGTACTGATCTTTTCTCTTTTTCAAGTGGAACACAAATACTGGAAGACTAAGGGCAAAGTTCTCCATCATGTTTAGTGTGAAAATCTCCAGGACTCATTTGAAGAAATGCTGTGCATCCATATATTATAAATGTGAGAAGAATTATAGTAAACACCTACTTTCGGCTCTTCTAAGTTAAAGAAGAGCAAAAACTTGTCTAAGCTAAGGCTTCACTTAATTATTACAAGAAACAGATCCCATCTTTTAGAAAATTAACCTTCAGAAAGTTGTTCCAGTTGTTAATTATTTTCCCTGCTAAAATTTCGTACAGTAGTCTGATTCTGCCTAGTTTCAGCTTCAAGACTTGCCATACATCGATATACATTGATGGGTGTGACCGCTATGTATAATTTTATTGTGTGCTGAAAATGTTGTTTTATAAAGCAAGTTACTCAGAGACTATGTTTATGTTAAACCCACAAATTTCCAGTTAATAAAGTGAATAAATTGATCTTTGGAGTCTCTTACTAAGAAGCATTTTTCCAAACCTTCAAAAATTCTCCCAACAGTTTCTTGAGCTATGGGCAATTTATCTTAGACTGAGGACACTGTAGCTGAATACAATATTCTAAAAACATTTACCCTGAAAGACAGAAAAAGTGTGACTTCTCATCTTGTGTCTGATAACCCCATGTTTATATATCCAAAAAACATACTATCCCTTTCAGGCATAGTGTTCCAGAGGGAGCTTACTTCAGTGATTGTCTGCCATGTTAAAAACATGGAATAATTTACATGAACAAGGTGAGGACCAGAAAAGGCCTTGATGCTGTGTAAGCACTGCTCAGCAATAACTAAAACATCAGTGTGTTATCAACACTGTTTTCAGCACAAAACCAGAACATAGCCCCATAGAAGCTACTATGAAGAACTTTAACTCTAGTCCAGCCAAAGCCAGCAGAGAGTCCTAAGCCAAAAATTGTCTTGAAAACATTTATTAATATAATAATGCATATGATTGTACAAGGGAAACGGTGATGGTGAGAAAGATCCTCTGTTTGCACTTGATCTCCTACAACTTCCCGAGATTATTTTAACAACTTCTTTTATTGCTAAATAACAAGATCTTACTCACTTTTGCATTATTTCAGTAAGTAATGATATTTTAAGCTCCCAATCTTGTCTTATGTTCATATTTTAGACTGTAGATAGGATTTCGAATTTTAGCAAGTGGTCGATATATTTCAGGGCTCCTTTTTTAAGTGAGCATCATGTTGCGTTCTCTGTGGATTCCTCCATCTGCCAGCACACAAACAATTGTAGGATCAGACCCTAGCTGGGCTAGCAGAACCAGAGGAGCCACGTCTTTTTCAGAAATGGCAGAAGAAAAGTAGCTTGTCCATGCCTCTCTGGAGCTATTTATCTGCAAGTTTCCTAGAAATTTTGACCTGCCGAAATATAGTACTTAACTGGTAAAACACAAACTGTGCATAGTTGCAATTTATGGTATCAAACATTTACCAACCTTTAAATCTTGGTCTCGCCTATTTTACACTGGGCAGAGAAATCATGTTACTCCCTTAATAGAAAGTTCCTTCATGAATAACATTCTCTTACTTCACCACATAAAAATGTAATTATTAAATGTGCACCCAATATCTATATAGGATGAGGGCTGCCTAATATTTCCTGCCAATCTCCACAAAAAGACTTGTCTCTCAGCTCTGCAGTCCTTAGAAGGCCTTGCAGAAATTCTGTTAAAGATGGTTGGCACTTTTCTGCTGATTTCTACATGAGCATTTTCCTAGCTTTTAGGGCTGAACATCGCCAAATTTTCCGTGTAGTATTTTAAACAATTTCCTCCTACTTCTGTCAGTTGGTGTATAAACCAGCTTTATTAGTTTGGTCACTCATAAAATAAATCACGTTAGGAGAAAACTAACCTATCAGCAAAAAACCAAGAAAACAGAAGGGAAATTTCTGCATTTTTCAGAACATTGTGAGAAATATGCATTTCAGCAGGTTCACAAGCTCTGCTGGAGCGTCAGGGACTAATGAAAGTTACTCTACACCACCTGCTGAATCGAGTTAAATAGACAGTCTGATTAATTAAAGTGTCAGTTTAGCCAATGGCTTCAATTTTACTTTTTCACAGAATAAAAGTTCCCACAAAGAATTATGGAAAAAAAACTATTAGGTTATCTAGTTCATTTCCTGTCATTGCAGAATAGTCCCTCTGAAGACATTTTTATTCCAATTTGTTCAATGCAGTTTTAAAGGCTTGGAAAGGCGTAAGCCACAGTTGCTGCTCACAGAAGAATTTACCGTCTGCTAAGCCCTGATCTCTATCTTGACATACAAGGAATGACTTTATTTTTGTAACAGTATTGTATCATGTCTACTTAAATAATGCCCTTGCACCTCTCTATACGGTTGATATTCCTATACACCAAATACCTAAAGGCTATGTTAGAAACTCCCCATTCATTGTCATTGATTTGATATTCATTTCATCAGAGATTTCATATTCATTGGCACAGGGTCCCATCTATAAGGAAATCCTTTAGAGACTGGCATGATAGACTGCCATTGCCCCCGGACAAAGAAACTCTCTCCTTCGGTGTCTGAAACCACCTGCAATGTTTTGAGTACTGTCAAAACACCTCAAGAATAATCCAAATTGCACCTCAAATACTGTGTTCAGTTTTGGGCCCCTCACTACAAGAAGGACATGGAGGTGCTGGAGCGTGTCCAGAGAAGGGCAACGAAGCTGGTGAAGGGCCTGGAGCACAAGTCTTATGAGGAGCGGCTGAGGGAACTGGGGTTGTTTAGCCTGGAGAAGAGGAGGCTGAGGGGAGACCTCATCGCACTCTACAACTACCTGAAAGGAGGTTGTAGTGAGGTGGGGGTTGGTCTCTTCTCCCAAGTAACTAGCGATAGGACAAGAGGAAATGGCCTCAAGTTGCGCCAGGGGAGGTTTAGATTGGACATTAGGAGAAATTTCTTTACTGAAAGAGTGGTCAGGCCTTGGAACAGGCTGCCCAGGGAAGTGGTTGAGTCACCATCCCTGGAAGTATTTAAAAGACGTGTAGATGTGGCGCTTAGGGACATGGTTTAGTGGGCATGGTGTGTTGGGTTGACGGTTGGACTCGATGATCTTAGAGGTCTTTTCCAACCTGTATGATTCTATGATTCTATGATTCTATGAAATGCAATCACCTTTTGCAACAGATGTACAGCATGGCTGGCATGGACTGTGTTGGTGGGAAAGATAGGAAGTCTCCTTTTTTGACAGGTACTAGTGTTCCTTTTTTGCTCTGTCTTTGTAGTCTGGTGCAATCAAGCTGTGTAAATATAAAATCAAATAAAATACGTAACATAAACCATCAGAACTATGTCAAATTGAAGTATTAAAGGTTTGGCATCTGGAAAGCTTATTTTTTCCTTGTTTTTCAGATGGCATTTTTTCAGTGTTTGGCAATCCCATTGCATGTCCTGCATTTCTGCATGGAAGCATCCATTTTTATTGAAAAAGCTATCTGATTAAGAGAATTTTAACAGCATCTTTGAACACTTTTATGAACTCTGTTGTTATAGTTCTCTGGAAGTGAAAACTATTACTGACTGCCACGTTGCCCCTGAAGAGTAGCAGAAGATACCATTTTTTCAGTAAAAGATAAGTGGGAAGATGCCTGGGAAGGTGAGTACAGTTCTGAGCATCATCAAAGGCTTGGTGGCTCTGGATCAGAAGTAAGCACTGGAAGAAAGTTACAGAACTGTAAAAAATCTCGTCTCAGAGGCAGGATCTATTAGCTGCATGGTAAAAATGCATTTAACTGGAAATAGTAGCCAACACCCATCTATCTATTTCTCTAACAGGGTGAAAATTATAACATCATATATCCAGGCCTTTATGACTTTTTTTCTGTATTTCTGCACTTTCTTCTCCCTCTCTACAGTACACATACTATATGTAAATATCCATAATATTGAACGCATACTCTAGGTAAGACACCTCTCTTTATCATGAGATCTTTGTCTTTATACTATGCATTAACTCTGCAGCAGTGGAACCAGAGAGAAAATGCTGCTTCTTCATGTAAGGTTTTAACTTCTCCCTGCAGAAAAGACAGCAGGGAGAAGTTAAAACTTTCTGCTTGCCTCCCCCCAAGAAGGCAGCAGACTCCCCTGCCGAAGAAATCACGTGGATGGACGTACCCATTCCAGAAGTCTGCTACCTTTGGTATTAAAAGAGCTAGACATAGAGCAATGAATTTTGAATGCCTCCTGAAGTTGCTTATCTTAGTATTACATGAGCTAGGCATATAGTAAGTGAGTGAGTCCCTTGTGGTTGTGGTTATTTAGGTTCTTTGCAGGCTAATTACAGAATCTAATACTTTTTTAATACAGTGTTTTGAAAAAACAGAACCTGGATTAACCGCTAGGACGGCATATGTGCCAGGGAAGCATTCAGACCATACGGCAGAATGCTCAAAATCTGGTTTTAAAAAATCCTCTGTTCCTTCAAGATGTAAACTGTGTCCTAAATGTGTATTTTTAAAAAAATAACCATTTTGGATGGTTCAACACAATGCCTGCCAATGAATTAAAAAAAATACAATGCTATATGCAGCTAAAGCATACTAAACCAAAAACTGGATGTCGCAACACTGCCATACTCTAAGGCAAGGGCCTGGAAAGTGGGAAAGACAAGCAAAACCTTGTTTCCGTTACTCTGGTACGATGCTGGAGGCTGGCGCGGGCAGGGAAACATCTTGTTGCCGCGAAGAAGTCCTGTGGGCTTACAGGTACCTTAAGAACAGATATACTAAGAGTTTGCGAGGGAGCTTCGCCAAGCGCCGGGGTTTGGAGGACAGCAGGTGCTTAACCCCCACTGCCTCCCTAATCTACGCCCCTCAGACCGGCCGCGCCCCGGCTCTCCCCTCCTCCTCCCTGAGTTCCCCCTCAGGGGCGAGGACCGTTGGTCCCAGCCCTGAGGCGGTAGCGGGCGCCGGCGCGGCCTCCCTCTCCCCCTCAGGGCGCCCGCCTTGACGGGGCGAGTGAGGCCGCGCCGGCGCCCGCCACCGCCCTGCACCGCGCCTGCGCGGAGCCGCCCCCTGTCGGCCGCCCTCCGCCCCGCCCTGCCGCCGGCGTGGGACCATGGGCGGCAGCGGCTGAGGCGGCCCGGGCGGCGCGGAGCGGAGTGCGGGGCGGGGCGCGGCGCGGCGCCGCCGCCGCTGGCGGGAGCGGCCGCGGGGCGGTGACTGGGTGCGGATTCCCCGGCCCGGTGAAACAGCCGCGGGAGCGCGGCCCGGGGACTCCGCGGCGGGCGTTTCTGGCGGCCCGAGCGCCGCGCTCTTCCCCTGCCCCATGTCGGCGTGGCTCGGCCGGGCGGCGCTGCTGCTGGGGCGGCCGGGGGGCCCCGCCGCTGCTGCCGCCGCCGCACCCTCCTCCTGCCTGGGCTCGCTGCGTGGCCCGCCGCGCTGCTGCTGCCGCCGCCGCCTGGGCAGCCTGCGAGGCGGCGCCGAAGGGCTGCTCCTCCCGTGGGGGTCGCCGCCGCCCGGGCGGGCGCTGGGCACCCACCCCAAGAAGGAGCCGATGGAGGCGTTGAACACGGCGCAGGGGGCCCGTGACTTCATCTACAGCCTGCACTCCACCGAGCGGAGCTGCCTGCTGCGGGAGCTGCACCGCTTCGAGTCCATTGCCATCGCCCAAGGTGAGCGGCGACTCACTCAGTCCCCGGCCCGGCGGCCTGAGGGCCGGCACCCGCCGCCCCACTCCCCGCCCGGGGCCGTGCTGAGGGCGAGCGGGCGGGGGGCGGCCCCGCGGCGGCAGGCGGGGGTGGGGAGGGCCGGGCCGGTGCGGGGGACTGAGCCCCCGAAGTTTGGCGGTGGCTGCGGCGGGTCCTGCCGCCTTCGCCCGAGCGACTCCTTCGGGCGGCCGAGCGAGTAGGAAACTCCCGCAGGACAAGGCATTGAGAGGCGTGTGCCGGTGTGTTTTAGCGTAATCGGGTCTAAATGAGGCACACAACCTGAAATTTAGTTTCCAGAAGCATCTGCAGCACCTTCAGAACTCAAAACGACCCAGCGCGCCAAATCCTCGCTGTGTTTGTCATCTCACAAGGAGTTTCGGAGAGGCGCGGGTGGCCATTTTTTGGCATGGGAGTAGGAAAGTGTCTCTTAAAATCCTCTTGACACGAGTGCAGCAGTGAACTGATTTCACGCCTCTTGAGAGACGCTGGGTTGCGGGTGCTGCGGGAGCTCATTCATGAATTACACTTCCCTGCACAGAGAGCTGCCTGCTTGCCGGTGTCGCTTCTTGGAAGTGTTGGTTCTTATGCAGGAAGATGTGTATGTGCTGGGGAGGTTCATAGATTTATCTCTGAATATGCTGTGTGCTATGGTGCTATGCAACACCAATTAAAATAATTCACGGTGATTTTTTTTGTCTGATCCAACTGTTCTTGCCAACTTGACACTTTTGCTTCAACAAATCAAAAACCTGACAAAACCAAATCCTCTTAATTACAACCTTGGTACTTCAGGTTCTGATGCTTAGCTGTAATTTACAATCCCTATTGCAACAGAGATGATAGCAGGTACTGAAGAGATCAGTGTGCGTTTGATCTAGGCCTCTTTGTGACTTTGATAGTAGCGTGCCCTTGGAAAGGGCATTTCTGTGCCTTGTGGCTCTTCTGTACACGTCTGGAAGAAATCTTGTGGTGGGCAGAGAACAGGTCCAGGGGTCAGCCATAGAAATGCTGCTTTTGCGAAGAGACAGAACCTTTTCAGGTACCTCTGGTTTTGTTTGTAGCACACTTGCATACAAACACTAGTGTTTCTAGTCAGAGCCAGAGTAGTTCACTTAAACAGTTCATTTTAGGAGCAGCGCTGCTGTTTTGCAGAGTGTGAATCGGTTGTATTTGTTTTCCAATATAGTGGGAAGTATGCTTTGAGCTGTAAGTTGACACTAACTTTTGAATACTAACAACTAATACTCTTCTTAAATAAATCCTTCTCAGCCTCTGAAGGGTTCTTGCCATGAGGTTTTTGTGTGAGTTTCTATCTCGGCAGTTACTGCTCAGGGTTTCTTGCAGTCCTTCTGTGTACCTGGAAGATCATGTGGTGGATATCAAAATGAGACTTTAAAATGCATTTCAGTATAATGTCTCAAGGTTTATACAGAGAGAATTCAACAGATAGTCCTATTTAATATCTTGTTGCTCAGTTGCTGTTAGCTATAGTATGAAAGTCTGTTTCTAAAAAATACTGTGCCTTTGTGGTGATTCAGAATTTAGAAGACAGAGTAACAAAAGCATTAGTTTGAGTTTAGAGACTGTACTGCAGGGGACCTTATTAGTAAACTGCAAATTTATTCCTCTAGTGGAAATTACAATTCACTTGTGCCTGAAACTGTGAGCATTAATCTCACCGGAGAGATCGTTCCAACAAAACCTCAGTTGTGGGCTTTGTAGTCTCGTAGGTGCCCATCTAGTAGCTTGATAAGACTTTTTTGAAAATAACCTTTTCCTTTAGCCAGCTCCATTCATGTTTTTTTTACCAGACTGCAGCATGATAACAGCTGTCAGCTTTTAACTCTAAGAAATGATATTTCTTCATGTGTTGTGGAAAAAGAAAAATCATAACCAAGAAGGGCTTCTAGTAAGTCTGTTGAATAAAACTTAGAGGAAAAAAAAAACCTTAAAACTATAGTGCATACCTTGTGTATGTTCCCTGATACTCTAGAGAACTAAAATCACGTGAACAAGAGAGGAAACGTGGCACAGAAATCATTCAACGCTGGTAAAATAGGTGCTCTGCTTTCATTTAGATGCACCCATCGTAGCACTGGATCCTCTTTGGTGCACACATGTGCGAGCTGCTCTGGGCCGAGGAAGGGATTGGTAATGCCAGATGCCCCTGGGGGGGATGGATTGCCCGGAGCTGTTTTCTGTAGAGGGTTGATATCGACAGAATTCAGGTTTTATGTGAAGAAAGGCCGTGAACATAGAGCCAGGGTCGGATGTGTATCATCGCTCTCAACACCAAGGAGTGCCAGAAGGAGACAAAGTGAATAGAAGGGCTGCACTGGCGAGAAAGTGATCTGATTTCTGGGCTAGATGCTGACATTCTGTACTTCACATGCTTTATTATGGTTAGGTAATAGTTTGTATGTTTGCTTTTTCCTGCTATTGAAATGGTGACTGTATAGGAATGGTCTAACTAGGTACATGGGTTGTGATTGTCAGTAGTAGATGGGGGGTGAGAGGTATTTGTGCCCTGCTTTCCAAATACTTTCTTCAATCTACTAGTGTCACTTTTGATTTTTACAGCTGATGAGTTCAATCAAGATAAAATGGTTTTGGAGATGTTCGGTTTCTTCTCGATCTTCTCACTCAGTGGCAGCATGCTGTAGCTCCCAGTAGCTGATTCTTTAGATGAGATGACTAGTTTTAATCTTGTGTTGATTTCCAATGAAAGTGATCCAAATGCTGCCTTCAAATTCACTTGTCTACCTGCTGAGTAAATTCCTGTGTCCTGTTTTGACTCCGGAAAATCGGTCTCTCCTCAATCATGAAATGCCTAGGCAGTTTTGCTACTATGCTTAAGCTTGTTTCATGCCTGTGATCTTTTCATACTTCTATATGGAAAGGGAGGTCTTAGTCCGTACCCTTCTTAACACAGTCCTTGTTGGGTTAAGTTTTGACCTTCTTCCTTCACTACCTCTTCTGTGCCCTAACAGACCCCATATCAGCTAGGGGAAGCTGTCAGCAATATGGGGAGACCTGGGCACATCAAGAACCAAAGGGGGCCTGTTCCTCAGCCCATTCCCAGGCCTACCACCAGAAGGATGCAGTTCCATCAACTAATTGCCCTAGCGCGAAATATGACAGGACACACTATCTGTGGCCTCCGCTAATGGCAGAGGCTACAGGGAAAACCATCCTTTGCTGCGGCTGCTACGCTGAAGGACGGTCCTCAGGTAGGTGAGTCGTAGCCATTGACCTGTAAGTTAGGTGAGTCTCTGAAGCGTTTTTGAAACTTAACGCATCCGTTTGCCCTGTAGTCACAAAAGCTGTAGGTGGGGAGAGGTTTGTGACGGGATAGCTTGGAATGTATTCCTTCCATCACCTTGTCTTACCTGGATGTTTATGTCTGGACACTTGGAGCTTCCAGATGCCGAGCACTAGCAGTCAGTTTAAACAGCTTAGCTTCTGGAAAGCTGTTGAAATTTGACTTTATTAATAAACACTGAGATTCTTCTGTTTGTTTTAGTGCTTCAGTCAGAAGACAGAGCTCTCTGTGAGCTTGTGATAAAGGATGGCTATGAAGCTGTGCTTGCTTACCTGGAAGCCTGAGTTGAAATAATAGATGAGTTTTGCATAGGAGAAGCTGTGGGGAAGGCTATGAAACTGAATCTTGATGGAATTGTTCTCAGAAGATATTTTGAGAATTGTCCTGTTTTAGTCTATAATCTGTATCTTGCCAACTATCTTAAAATTTAGTCAAAACCTCACTAAGTTGCTCTTTTTGAAGAAAGCTGCAAGACCTTCCCACCTGGGTTTAGTTTTCCTTCTTCATTAAGTCTTTTTCTTTTCTTCCTTTTTTTTCCTTTCCAGTCTTGGAAAGGTGAATAAGGTCTCACATTTTCCCAAGAAGAGGTTTGAAACAGAGTTTTTAACTTTCAGCTTGTGTTTCTTGTAAGCATGTCAGCCACACCAGATGGAGTTGATGCATGTGGACTTGAATACAAACATTGTATTTTTCTTTCTCATAGTTACAGAAGCACTGAAGTGGCAAGTAGGCCAATTCATTTCAAGTGTAATAGTTCTGCTTTCCTGTTTGTGGAAGTGGTGCCCCATAATCAAGGCTTAGTTTTGTTGGCAACAGACAGTCAAATCCTCCTTCATGTTGCTCCTTATTTGCATGGGGGAGATGAAAGTGTAAAAATCTTACTGGCAATATGGAGAATGATTTAATGCCTCTGACCTTCTATAGCAATTTTCCATTATAGAAGAGTGATATTAGAAAAGAGATGTAACTTATTTCTTAAGGGGCTTATATTCAGGTTTTCTACCTTTAGTTTCCAGCGTATGATATGAAATGATTCATGAAAGCACTTCTAAGCAGTGCAGCAAGCCCAGTAACAAGGAGGAAAAAGACTAAAGTGTTTGACTTGCTTAGATAAGAAATATTAAACTTAGCATGTCTGCTGCATCTTTATTTCTTCTAAGGGTACTGTTGTTCTTACCTGTGCTGGGTTAAAATGTTCTTGAGCCCAGATGTAACTGTTTTCCATTAATAATACTAACACGATGGCTATCTAGGGCTTCTAAGAAATCTCAGGTCTTGGTAGGGAGAGAACCCTTATTTTCCCATACTTTGTTGCAAAGATGGGAAAATAATTCCTGTTTTCCCATCTTTGTGTACATCTACATAAAATAGCTATACAATATATATCTTTGTGTATATATAATATATAAAGTATATATATTTATAATATATAAAGTATATATATTTTTAATGTATAATGTATGTATGTTGAACACAGTTCCTTGAAAGCACCAAGTTGCATTTCATATTTTAAATGGAAAGCTTTTGTGATGTGATCACTAAATAAAAGGCCTTCTGAAGTGTAATAGCTTGTTTTGCTGCCTGCTGAGGTTGTGTATTAACTGGAAAACATGCAAAAACCCAGACCCATGCAGTCTTGACAGCTAGTTTTGTTGATTTAATTTGCAGGTCTTAGAGAATGCGGACCCTAGCTAGATTCTCTTTGAAGGCACTGGTATGTCATACCATACATGGTTTAATAAATAATCTGACCAAACTGGTGCATTCTGATAGAAAGATGTTCATAACTTCAAGTTACTGCATCTTGTCTTTGTTGAAAAAAAAAAGTTAGTGCTGTGGGTAAAGGGTACCACATCCATGTGTTCAATAGGGCTGTCAGCTGGGGCAAGATCTTTTTGTGGGAATTTGCGAGCTTTTAGCCATTGTTGGGTGAAATCTTACTTTGGTGTCAGAAGAAACGTCTCTGTTTTATGATCTTGTGTTAAATTTATGAACTCTTCAGTTTACTGGAATAGCTTAGGGAGTGTTAGACCCTCGATGCCCCTACTTCCACAACTTTTTAAAAAAAAAAAGTTAATTCATAGGACTGCGAATGTCATCAAAACCAAACAGATTTCATTGAGGTTTTTAGACACTCCAAAAGTGATCTCCTGTGAAAAAGATTCCTTTTGTTGCATGAGTCAGATGCTTCTTGCTAATACAAACCAACCAGTTCATCTGCTGTGGTGGTTTAGATACCACTCAGGTTTTAATACCTCTTTTTGGTAGAACTTAATCTGTGTTACCTCAACAAAGTGTGATTCGATCCTTCTGGAATTACTGCTCTTGTTTAAAGAGTGATTTCACAGTGGAAGTGTGAGGTTTCTTGGGATGACACCCAGCCCGCTGAGCGGGGAGAAGAAGGAACTGGTGTGCTTTGGCAGGTACGACGGCATCTGGTGGGGACGGTTCTTTCTCCCTCTCTCTCTACAGGCCCAACGTACACAGGTGAACTCTAAGCTGTGTGTGGAGAAAGATCATCTACCTCTCCCTTGCTGTGACCTAAGTCAAGAAAGTGTTTTTTAACACTAGTGTTTGATTGCTATTCTAGGAAAACGTCTTCTGGCAGGCTGCTGGCAAGTGTCTAATTCGCGAGTTTGAAGTGCCCCATCAAGCTGGTAAAATGACAAACTCTTACCAGCCTGCCTGCGTGCAGTCCCTTTGTGTTCTTAGACCATCACAGCATACACCAGGACTATTGCTAATCTTACTGCTGAGCCAAAAATACTCAGTGATAAAAGGAATATTACGTTTCAGATGGAAACACATACTTCTTCTCTCTTTGCTTCTAAAATTTTTTTTTTCTTTCCCAAATCATTGAGCCCTCTCATGAAGGCAGTGTGCAGAAGGAAGAAGGCTACACAGACTCTACTGATCATTTTCTTTAAAATCTACAGGTGGAACTGTTCTATTTTCAAATGGTGATCATCTATGTAATGCTGAGTATTTTATTACCTGTGATAAAGTAGACTATTATAAAAGGCTTCGAACCCTAAGTGTTAGTTAACGCTAATATTAAATCCTGGCCATTCACTTGAAATTGCTATCATTTTGCTGGGGGGAGTGGGGAAGGAGCAAGGAATAGGAGTTATATATTTTTATAGTTGCTCTGACACTATTTTTCTTAAGTCTTGGTGAAGATAGGGAGAAATAAGCTACATTCAGCCCCTTAGCAGTCGTGTGCTTCTATATCTAGAATACTCGATGCATAAACCTGCTGTGGCGTTCCCAGGCCTTGCTGTTAAAGAGCAGGGCTCTGCCTTTTGCCCTCTTCAGGGAGCTGGGACAGAGCCTGGCTGGGGGAAGCTGGATTCTTACTCTGCTGACAGCTCGCAGTGGTTACGTAGATGATGAGACCAGGGATAAGGCTGGTTGATCAAGTGAACCCTGCAGCTACTCTCGAGTACAGGTAGAGGTGGCAGTTCCACCCCCTTTTTATCCCTAGGTTGGATTCTCACTTATGAAATTTAGTTAAATTTTTTTTAGATTCTCTTTTCTTACATCCTGTCTTAAGAATATGGTTGCCCGTTATGCTGACAAAGTGCATGGGAAGGTCTTGGTGCTGCATAGGGGTGCCTTAGTTAAGAGATTTGATACTTCTGAAGTCCTACTGAGAGGTATGCCCCATTCCCCAAGAAACCTTTCAGAAGTGAAAGTATAGTTAAAAAAAACAAACCAAACCCAACAAAACCCACAACCAAATCCCAAAACTCCAAAGCAAAAAATGCATGAACAAAACCTCACCTCCAAAATGTACTCTTGGGCAGTAGAAAAATCTCTATTTTCATTGTTCATTCTAGCACTTACTGTGTTGCATTAGTCAATCAGACATTGCATGTCTTTATTGCAGTGCTCCGTCATGTTTAAGCTTTATTTCAACTGTGTATGATTTATTTGGACTTCCTTTTTTAAGTGACACTAAAACTGCAAATTTGAGTAGCTTGGGGAAGTTGAATTTTTCATCATGTTGTCATCTCAATACATGTCTAGTATCTTATGGAAATGTTAACTATATAGAAGAATTTTCATAAAACTTTAACTTTGAATAGATTTGGTAATACTTTTTCTGCTTTAAACTCCATTTGTGAGGCTTATTCTATTCGTGCTAATACAGATGGTACTTTGGGACAGGGCCTTGCATGTATTACTTAAGTATTAGAAGGTTTTGCTCTTGTGATTTGGTTTTCTTCCGTATTCTGAAATTTTACTTGCTCATATAACTTAAAGTGGGTTCTAGTCCGAGTTCTCTGCTTAAATGCAGAAACTTTGCCATATGTTTTTGCAGAGGAGAGCCTGCAAACATTCAAGTGGAATTGGTGCAAGACCTAGAGTAATCCAATTGTCTTAGTGTTTATAAAGGCTCTTTCCTTGCTGGTGGATACTCTAGTGTTGATTGGAAGATTTTAAATAATGACTTATTGCTGTCTTGCTTTTTAAAACTCGTTGTAGCATCCAGATATCCTAAACCACTGGTACCACTTGAGAAGCCAGCGAAGGAGGTAGTATCACCAGAGACGACCAGTACTTTTGGTACAGTAAAAAAAAAAAAACAACAACAAAAAAACAACAAACAAAAAAGTGTGTTTGCTACGACACGGCATTGCATAAGGCCAGCAGGCTGCTGGTTTGACAGACTTCCTGCTTGCTTGTTTTGATGCAGTTGGCATGTATTGCTACAATAAATAAAAGTACAGAGGTTTTGTTTGTTTATATTAATATAAAGCCTTCAGTCTCAAGAATTTCAGTGATACCTGTAATACTTTGTGGACTTACTCTTCAGGTGACCAAAGAAGTGTTTCAAGTCCTGATCTTGCAGAAACTCTCCTGAGCTATATGATAGTTTCTAGATAATACGCGACCAGAGATTTTAGACAGTGAAACAGCTTCATTTGTTTGAAGCTCAGTGTCATCTACCTTATGCCTTTTCCTAGTAAAGTGCTGTGCATTAAATTACATGGTCCAAACATAATGCAGAAATAATATTACATAATAACCCTAACCATTATTTAGTTAGCTGCCTTTGCTTTTCCCTGCAACTAGTGTGTTAGAAAAGGTAAAATAGAAGATTGCTCCAATTAAAATTTAGTTTTCCTTCTTTTGCATGTGTTTAAGCATGTGATGTGTGCAAAATAGTTGTCATGCATGAGCATTTTTTAAATCATGAGTTTAAAAAAAAAAAAATACCTTGAGCCATTGTTCTTCAACTGTGTATGTCTTGTGTAAAATAATACATTTTATAGTTATCAGGAGACAGGTTTTCCTTTTAGGTATCTTGCCTGGTACGAGGGGTGCTTTTGATTTAGGTCTTTTTAGGAAAGATCACTTGAAATGCAACTTTTACTTATAATGCAACTTAAACCTTTCAGAGTGATAGATTAGCAACACTTAGATCTCCATGTAATAGGCATGAATGAAATGGATCATGTTTATTCTGTAAACACAGAGTTATTGTTTCAGTGTGTAATCGAAATTAAAAGAAAATGGAAGTCTACGAGTTGCTCTAAGAAGGAAATTATTTAAAGCTTACTCATTCAACTGAAAACTCTTAGCTTTAGTCAGCCTTATTTATTATTTAATCTATCCAAATACAGAGCTACAGAGGCAGCTGGTGTCTCCAGCAGAAAATCTTTTCTAAAAAGAAAAAGTAAATGGAAGAACCGAGATAAGTATATTATGCAAACAGAGTACTTAAGGAAGCTGTCTTGGATCTCTCTGGTGCTGATTTTGGTTTGGGGTTTTTTTTTTGTTTTGGTTTGTTTTTGGTTGGTGGTCCGTCCCCCCCCCCGCCCCCGCTGGTAAAGAAATGTCTCAGACTGGGGAAAGATGGACTTGTGCGTGTGAGCTATCTTATGCCGCTTCCCCTTTTTCTTTCTCCTTAAATTAGCAAAAACCTGAAAGCACATGTTCTTGTTTCCATTTTGTTGCTGTGTGTGAGAACTTCCTTTAACATCAAAACTGCCCCTTGGAATTTTTGGGATGTGACTAACTCATGCCTGAAACAAAACCCTTGCTTCCTCTGAAACATGGGGAGCTTTTTAAGGCAAAGCCCACAAAATACTGTTTTTTAACCCAGCAGAGTGCATATTTCATGCAAAACCGTGGGATAGGAAATCAGCTGTTTTTTCCAGTTTTCATTTGCTTTGGATTCTTAGATATTTGTATGTTAATTATTAGTAAAATATCCACCCTAGCAGCCATAATACATACTGATACTTGCTACTTGCTATATTTTTTTTTGCTGCATCATTTGCTGGTTTCCATTTGTGATGGGCTCATCATGTTCACTGCTTTTTGGGTATTCTTTGAGGGTTTTTTAATTTAATTTTGACAAACTGACATGCTTTAGCTTTTGGCAAATTCCAACAGGTCATTTTTTTTAAACTTACATGTTTCTCTCTAGATAATAAAAAGAGCAAATAGGAACATATTTGAAGACTACAATGTTATGCGTTTGGAGGTGGGACATATTCTATGGCAAGTCTCGTGTTGCATTGAAGCAGACATAAGGAGCAAGTGGCTTGTTTTATTCTCTCCTACCGCTTGTATCCAGGGATAAGACCCTTCCTCAACAAGCTTGCTAAATACTTTGTAGCTTTTAGGGTGTCAGATAGGAGCATAAGCATTTCCAGAATTAAAACTTGCCTTACTGTTTGGCAGTGATCCTGGTGGAAGGCTCCTGCATGACGAAGCCTTGAAAAATCTTTTTCATTTCAAAAAGAGTGGGAAAGTTTGAGAGAAAAAGGCTTCTACAGTGAGGCCAACTTGAACTGAGAGGAGCCAGGGACATGGTTCTTAGCGGTGGCCCAGGCTTTGGTTCCCAAAGCTCACTTCTCGGAGATAGTCTGGGACCTGTTGGGACACCAGCAGTTCTTTCAAAACTTCTGGGAAGCCTTCAGGCAAGGTTAGGAAGAGGCACGGGACACAGTATGTGATTCTTGTCCATGCCACGGACAGAGGTCTGTCTGCTTCAGGGCGTGTTGATGAAAGTTGTGTTGCCACAAAGCTCTGGTATTTTCCAAATGCTTGCTGTCAACCAACAGGTAATTGTTGCATTTTGACCTGCTGCATTTTTCTTTTAGACATCATTTTCTGGTTACTGTACTGTTGAAATAACTTTTTTGTTCATGGCTTTCAGTTACTTGCTCTTGATAGCTTTTGGTTCTATGCAGTGATCCATCTCTTACTGCTGGCCAGTTCACTGTAACTCATCTTACACTAAGAGTGTGAATCGTCAGTCTCCATTAGGGTATTATCCCATCTTTCATGGCAATCTGGATGGGTAGAAATTGTGTTTTATTGGCTTTATTGGGTTTCATGGAAGAGTGGAGAGAAATGTGCATGGAACAAACCAATTTCTTTAGCCAGCTGCTCTTTTAAATACCATCAGCTTGTATTTTCAGATTGCAAATAGCCTTTCAATCCAGCTGTTTCTTTGCTTCATTAAGTCCTGGCAATGGGCTGATTTTTACAAAGCACAAGTAAATACGTGATGTTACAAATGTAAAATTAACTGTTTTGTTCAAGATGAAGAGATGTAAGAATTGCCAGCTGGATCCACAGCCGTCTTGCCTAATAAATAAAGATTTTTGCCAGAGAGAAGAGATGGGAGAGCAGCTTGAAATTCCCCCCAACATCAATTTTCATATTGCCTATTTTACAGTATTTCATGTAGTAAAGTAAATAAAATAAATAGGTAGCTGCAAAAGTGGCGGTGGTGGTATAATCAGCCTGGTGACCTTTTCCTCTTGAAAATGTCAGACAAACTTCTTGTGATTCTGTGTCCTTCTCCCTGAACAGAAGGAACGTAACAAAGGAACATTTGTGGTTGTGATACAGCACAAATGGCCTGTGTCAAAGATGACCGGTTCCGGTGGGAAATATATGTGACTACTTGTTTACTCATTGGATCTGGTTTATCAGAAAGAAAAAAAGTCTTTGGATTTGTAATGTTTTCACTGTTGGTTTACTGCTCTGGGTTGGATGCTAGGAACCTGTCATATCAGCCTTGTTTCCAGATGCTGCTTATTCAGCTTTGCAGTTGGAGACTAATATGGCTGAGTTTTACTGCGACTTATGTCTGACCTTGTGTAAAAGCTCAGTTTTAAAAAAAAAAAAGCTCCCTAATAATTCTTTCCCAGCCACGGAGGAAAACATTCAAATGGCTTCCCCACTGTGGGATAAGAGCATGCACAGATGAGCTGTGGATGAGCTGATGTGTAGTAGATGTGACTTGTCTATATGGTGCGGATTTACTGTTGGCTTCACGCAGGTTGTGCAAAGGGAGTGTCCTGTTCTTGTCCGCCCTGCCCCAAAAACCTGAGTGTGCAAGTCCTGTTTCTGCTTTTCATGCTAGCACTGCTGTTCTTCTCTGGGCTTGGCTCTACGCCTGGCTTAACACAAGTGCTAGAATAAAGGAGGGAATTTAGGAACAGAAAGAAAAGTATCGAATCACCCTGCAGCAGCAACATGACTTTAGATCACTTCAAGGTACAGTTTTGTATTTGATCTAAGGTTCTGCCTTTCCTGTTTTCTTATGGGAAGTGCCATGAGGGTTTTTGTGCCTCAGGTGGGAGTTTGTTCTGGGATCCCTCTGTGTCACAAACAGCGTATTTGGTGACTTGCACTAGTAAGCAATACTGTTTTGATCTCCCAGGTTACTTTTTTAGTATTGTCAAGTACTTGCAATTATATTTGGGAGCATTTTTGACCTAAAAATTCCTCTTGTGACTAAGTAGGGAGCTGTCTCTCTTTTCCTTTCCTCAGGCGCTCTCTCCGGGATTACTCCTTCTGGGATCAGTGGCTGCCGCCCTGTATCACATAGCGCTTTGCTTCAGCACTGCAAAAGGCATCCTCAGCCTGAATCCATCCCCTTTCTTGCTGTTGGAGAAGAGGCTGTGTAAATATTGCCCAGATTTTGGAGAAGCAGCTGAGAAGGAGGGAGGGAAGGATGCTGGAGGCACACTGAGATCAGCCCCCATTGCACAGCATGAAAAAAACTGTAGGAGCGCAAATTTCATTAAGGTCTCCAGTAAATACTGGTGTTACAGGTGTATCACTGGTGCAGGCAATACACTAGTGCCACAGCATACTTTCCACTGCCAAGGGGAAAAGTGTTAGATGAGATTCCATATTTCCTCTCATGCAGAAAACAAAACAGGCTTATGTGTGCAGAAAACCTTGGATTTAGCTGTGGGTTTGTGTTTGTAATTTAATAATTTTCAAGCTGATTAGCAGAACTGGAGGTGGAGCATGTGATTTTAGTGCTTGTAGGAGTCTGCTGCATGTTCACAGTGGAAACTGTGACAAAGGAACAGGTAAAAAAAAAACTAGCAGTGGAAACGAGAAAACGTGCAAAGTTGAAAAACGAAGACTGTGCTAAGTGGCGGAACCCAGTCTTTCATAGACTGGCATTGGGTATTTTCATGGGAAGATTGAGCAACACTGGAATTAAATAAATGGATCAGATGTGTGGTACTTCATAGAGTGGAGGTCCCGAAGCAGCTTTAGAGGGAGTGTGTGCACAGCTGTGACTTGCAGTGGTGTGACGTGGGCTGAAGCTTGTGTTAGCTCTGCAGTTGGAAGCTGCAGAGATGCACTTGCAACTGAGCTAGTTAATCCTCCCGAGGGAAGGCTCGTGCTTACCAAAGGCTGCCGAAACTCTGACCAGAATTTTCCTTTTTTGTCTTGCAGAATAAAGACAATTGCTTGAAAAAGTTAAAAGTGAACTTAGTCAGAACTGTTCACTTACAGGAAGATTAGAGCCCAGTAGTCTTTGTTCTCTGCTTCTTCTTATTTTTATGACTTAATTTACAAAATCAACAATCTTAGTAATTTCAGATCATCTTCATGAACAGAGTGAAGTTCTTTTGAGCAGAACTTAAAATTCACATGCAGAATAAATTACTAAATAATGCAGCTGCATAACAACCTAGCAGATATTCCATATTCTTATAACATAAAAGCCAAAAGAAAACACTTTGAGGTAAAGTTCCATGTAAAGTGTATTTTATCTATTTTTACATTATATCATATAATATTCATTCCTTCAGCTGTTCGCCAAAGATAGCTGACATTGCAGCTTGGCTTTGACTGTGCAGAGAGTCAGATGTTGAAGTCTGACTAGTTTCACAAATGCAGCCAGAGGCTTTGCTAAGTTACGCGAGGAAGGGAAGAAGAAAGGTGCCCAAGTGATGAATCTACTGCGCTACCTCTAGCAGTAGGTTAAGAGTTAATAACTTCATTGCTACTGCGTTCTGTATTCATTAGGCATTTAGTGTAATTTATGGCTGGAACTTAAATTGTCAGTGGTTTCTTACGGTGTTCTTTTTTGGTGACAGGTACGAATAGTTTCTTAAGGACTTCAGGGGAGCTCATCCTTTTGTCTTTAGTGCCCCAATGCAGTGAAAAATTGGGAGTGTAATTACACTTAATGTGAGTCTGTAACAAAATGTTTGAACATCGTTCAGTTTATCTGTCCGCTCTGTCTCTCTGATTCTGTCTCTCTGATAGCTGTCTTAATTCTGAGATGAAAAGCAATAAACTCTGTATGCATTTAAAATTATTTCAGAGAAGCTTATTTCTGCAGGCTTACTTCCTTCCAAGGTTATCCTTGCACAGGGAATGAAACTTTCTGCTTAAGGCTGATACTTAATGGTATGTGATTTAATAGCAGTTTGTCTTCAGCTTACTATAAAGATCATAGCAGAGTTCTCTTAAAGGGAGGGGGGGAAATCCCACCAAACCCATCAAATTTACCAGTTGCCCCTCCAGGTGCTCTGCACTGCTGTAACTGCCTGCATGTGGTGGTGGCTGTTGGCAGGGTTGTTGCTGCCTGAGTACAGGTGCTGCTGGTACCAGTGGCTGCGGGAAGCGCTGCTCTTGCCAGCCTTGGATTTGTTCTTACAGTAAGCATTGCTATGCATGTCTCTTCATACTAACAAAGTCACTTTTTCTCATTTCAAGACCCTTGGGTATTGCAAAAGGCAAAAGCTCACACTCTGTGCCTGAGAATGACAGTATAAACAGTAAGTGCGTAGGAAAAAGCCAGTGAGTGTAGTGTGGATGTGGTCTGCTGCTGCTGCTACAAGACACAAGCACCCCATGTTATTAATATGCTCTGGTTTGTGCTAGGGCAGTGTGGGAGAGAGCGTCCCTGTTCCCCCGGGTGCTGCAAAGGCTGTCATCAGTGAGCTTCGTCCTCCAGGGGGGTGTGCTTGTGCTGCTGGCTGCGAGCACAGGGTCATGCCCCTGGGCTTGAAAGCCAACGCTGCTCCCTCGTCTTCATAAATTACCTTTTTGTTTTTACCTCCCTTCTTTCCAGGGGAGACAAGTGTGGTTTGGGGCAGGTGGGAGAAGGGCATAAGGGAGAGGAGGGGTGGGAATAAACAAAATAATCTCTCAACTACTCAGATTTCTTTTTTAGAACAGGGGCTGGGGGGAATATCGTTAAATAAATGATATTATTATTATTTATACACCTCCCTAGATATTTCATGAGCACTAATATGTAGGCATCAGTGATGCTTAACGCTTTCCTATTTAAAGGTGGTGAAAGCCTCTACTAGATCCGATCTCTTTGGTTGGGCGCAGAGCTCCGATAACTCTTGTTAACAAAAATCTTTTGTGGTATCCCACAGAATTGCTTTGCTTATCCTCTTACTTGAACCTGCTACAGAGGACAGACGAAAACCTAATCTCACACCCTGATAATACATAGATACTGTGATCTTATTTGTTTCCAGTTCAACACTGTTGCTGAGCTGCTGCTCTGCTCAGTTGCAAACCGGTGAAGTGATTGATAGATACTTGTCTTGAACCAGAGAGGCCCAAGAAAGATCAGTGCTGACAGAGAAGTAGCAACACCTCATCTTACTGAAACACAGTTAGATGAGTATATTCGGATGAGATTAATTCCACTCTAATGTTAGTCTGAAGTACTTACCTGTTTTTTTCCATAGCTAATGGGGAGGGTGTTAATAATCCTAGGGGAAGATGCGTTCAAAGATAGAAGAGTTTGCTATGCCTTTAAGAGGTGTCCCTCCTCTAGCTCCTGGGAACTCATTGCAGTCCCTGAGCATTGAAATGAAGAGGGTGAGGAGGGAAAGGAGACCCAGCCTCCATTTGGGATGACGAGTATTTGGTTTTTTGAGGCAGAGAGTTTTTGATTCTGTGGATGGCTCACTCCAGTCAGGGAATTGCTACAGCCAGCTTATTTCTTGGCAGCACTCATGTACCTTCGTATTTTTTATTTTTTTGTCAAATAATATATAACCATTCACTTGTGGAATGCACAGATCAGAATACCACGTTATTGTTCCTGTTCAATCTCCTATCAATGTTACCATGTTTCTGGCATTTTTATACAAATACTTCAGCTATTTTTCTGACATTTTCCATTTCTCTCTGAAGGAGACAGCTCAAACTCTGTATTTTTATCCTTACCCTGCATCTTTATTGAAAACTGCAAGTCCTTTCTGCATTGTTGTCATTTTAGCTGATTAACCCTCTTGAATCTTGAGGCAAGCATCTTATTTGTATTTTTTTTCAGCTGTGGCTTGAGACCTTGTTAAGCCAATCACTGCAAATCCTATTTTGCTTGAGTGGACATGAAAGACTGACCTTTAAGTTTATAAGGCACTGATAGAGAATTGGATTAGATCAGGAAAAAAATTCTTAATGATGAAGACAGTGATTTGGATTTCTGGATACCTGTTTGCATTTTATGCTTTCTCCTAGATTTCTGGTCAGGTTTTCGACCTTAGTTCTCTGTGTTTTCTTAAACATCTTTAAAAGGATATGAATGGTGTATCACATTTTCGGAAGGGGTAATAGGATAAGTGTATTGTATACTCATAATAATTGATGATGAACCTCCAGTAAGCACTGCGGATAAAGTTGAAAGGAAGTTCTATGATATTTAAACCTACACTGTCCCGCATCTGGTGAGAAATAATGTACATTTCTGTTGCTGAATGCATCTGTTCTAGGGAGTAACTACTGACCACTGGGTGAGGTGGCACAGAGTAGTTATATTCCCAATCATAGGGGCTGTTTTTTTGCTTTGGAGCAGGCTTCCTGCATCCACTCTATGTGGCACTTAGCCCTGGGTTTATCCTGGGGCCCAGATGTCCAGGCTGCCCACCTGTTAGGACAGGATCCCGGGAGTGAACTATTCCTGAAATCACTCCTGGGTTTTGTTCTGAAGGGAATTAGTTGGCTGATGCCAGGAGAGAACTGGGGAGCAACCAGCATTCCTGCAAAGCTTGTTCAGCGCTTGGTCCCCTAGGTATAACAGTAGTTTCAAATAAAGATGATAATATCTTCTGCTACTTCAAGGTTTTTCAGGGAGGGAGACAGCATGTAATCACTGTGTAATTTTCTACATTGTTAGGGAGAGTATAAAAAAGGTCTTTAATGCCCATAGTGTCCTATTTATGCAGAATATTTGTTTGGACATAGTTATCTTTTCAGGGGTAGCAGAGAAATTATTCTATCATGTCTGCTGTCTATTCATCTCTTAATAATGCTTTGCTCAGCTTTCCCTTCCTGTGTGCATGTGACTGAGTGGGCTAACAGCCAAGTTTATATTTAGCACTGCACGAGTCAGCATTCTTTCATGCCTTAATTACTGTAGTAACAGGAAACCATTTGTGAGTTATAACAAATGATGCAGAATTTTTTCTTTGCTGTCAATTCGTGGGTTGTTTTTTCCCATCTGGAGTATTAAGGGAACCCAATTGAAGATCAGTGGACGTGATTTTTCAATTTTGTGTTTCACTGTATGTACTGAGGTTTTTGCAGTTTTTGTTAAAACCTCGAGAAAAACAGAGGAGGAACAAAGCGGGATGGGGATGTGCCTTATGAGCTTATTCTGTGAATGAACTCATACATCATAGTCAGAATTTACTCTTAAGGTTCCACCTCTAGATACTGAACAAAGCAGTAACACACATCTCGTTTCTAGGCTCCAATCGCGAATTTTGCAGATAAAGATTCTCTTATGAGCTCACATGTACAGGAGTACCTCTTTTTGATAGACACAACAATTGCTTTGATTTCTTGTTCTGTGCAAGTGAAGCCCTTGCTGTCTCCATGGTGTGTATCTGAATGATTTGCTGAAGTGACCTGGACAGGCTTTTTGGAGGAAACACTGATGCATTTGGGACAAAACCCAGATGAGACACTTAACTTTCAGATGAGACACTTAACCTTCAGAGCCTACAGTAAGGTTATAATGGATCTAGATTATTAATATCTTTCATATTCTTCCTCCTTACCTAGTTGATAGTCATTGTTAAATCATTAATCTTAACAATTTGGTCACTATTTAAAAATCTATAAAACACTGCTCATATTCTTGTCTTAGATTTAACAATACTCAGCTGTAGCATTTATCTTTCTAGGGTAGCCCTGGCCATAGTACCTGTTATCACTGTTATGTGTTTCCTGCCCCTGAGTGACAGTAACAGATATAGCTATAAAATTTTATGGCAGTGTTAGCTGCAATTTGAATAAAACATAATAATATGTGCCTTTAGGCTTGCAAGTTCCCTTGTATGCCAGTTCTTAAAAAATTGATAATTCAAAAACCGGTGATGACAACTTTCTGGTTTTTGGTTGTTTGGTTTTTTTTTTTTTACACCAACTGTCTGAATAAATGCATCCATTACCTGTTAGTCAGTTGGGGTTTTTGTCAGCTAAGAAGAATAATCTTAAAACTAAATTGCAAGTACTGTCTTGGTGTAAATTGGCTACAATTGGCAGGGTTAATTTAGCTTGCTGGATTTAGGCCAAGTTGTGGCTAATGGTATTATTTATGTGGACAGTTTTATATTCCCCCTCTGGGTTCTATCTAAGTTTAAAACAAAAGGAAAAAAAAAAGTAAATGTTTAGTTAGCAAAAAAGTGATACTGTAAATTCAAAAAAGATCAAGAAAAAATTTAAGGGGCAGTTAGATTTTTTTTTTTTCCCCTGCTCCCCAAGCTTTGCTAATTCAGGGCTCCTGACCTGTATTGCACTTGAACCTTGGTTTATAACTTCATTTATGGTAATGAATGTCAGTTAGAAAACAGCAGTATTCCTTACTCTGCCATTTCATTTTATTCCTTCTGTGATTAGATGAATTCTTACTTAGCACTATGGCACAGGACGAGCTGGTAAATGGCTGTTGTGAAATGCAATACTGGAGTACTTTAGGGTTTTTTCCCAGACATTTAAACTCTGAACTGTTGGATTCTGACTGAATTCAGTTCTTGAAAGGGCGTTTTGCAATTTGGATTTTTGTTTTCCCTCCCGTAAAACAAGCAAAGGGCATGTTCCCTTTGCTGTGCTCTCTGAAGATTTTTTCTTGTTTTTTTGCTAAGCCTTGAAAATTCACATAGAACAACTTCCTGTGAATAAATACATTTTGCTATCTAGAGTTTTAAAAAATTGCTTTAAAGAATTTTTTTTGGCTCTCCAAGAGATGTGTTCCTCTGGTGCCTTCATGTCTTGCAGAATTTTAAAGTTATGTTATGCTTTAAAGAAGTGGTATTGGAAGTGATTCTGTAAAAAGGTTACTTGCTTTCATGCAACAGTGGTTATTTAATTCTCTCTGATTTAATTCTTTTTTTTCCTCCCAATGTCCCAGCTTTAAACTAAGCCTTGGCCTCTGCAAGTAGAGCTGAGCTGGTCCAGCCCCCTTCCCCGTAGCAGGCAGTGCTCTGTACCTCACAGTGGCGGAGCGTACTTCAGCTGTCAGTTAAGTCGTCTTTGTGCTTAAAGGCTTGTTTTGGTGCTCCACAAAGGACAGCTTTTTCCTTGAGCCTGGTCCTGCAAGTACCGTGTAACAAGATCCTGAAGAACCTGGTCTGATTTGGCCCTGCTTTGAGCAGGGTGGGACTAGATGTCCTCTCCAGGCTAGAGATGGGTCCTGGCTCAGGCAGAGAGGATTGGAGCTTCCCTCTCCGGAGCGTGAGCAGGGTTGATCTGCACTTAGTTATCTGATCATCTTCTGTCAGATTTCTCTTATCCTGTCTCATTAATACATGTGATCCCAGATTTTTTTTCCCAGATCAATTTTTAGCTAAATGATGAGGGAAGCTGTATGTCAGGCACGCTTCCTTGATGAGCAAGACTCTCTTGTAAAAAAGAAGGTTCTTATGGATGTGGCAGGAAGACACTGTTACCTACACAAGAGTTCCCTATGGCTGGACTAGAACAGTCTGGTCTCCAGAGCATGGTGCCACCATGCTGTCCTTAGGAACCTCTCTTTTAATGTTTGACTGCCCTAGTGTTGTTGAAGCATCTTAGGTGCCCTGCTTCACAAAACGGGTATTTAGCAGGAATCCCTGTCATGGTTCCGGCAACTCAGCCCCACACAGCCACTCGCTCACTCCCCCCTGGTGGGATGGGGGAGAGAATCGGAAGGGTAAAAGTGAGAAAACTGATGGGCTGAGATGAAGACAGTTTAATAGGTAAAGCAAAAACTGTGCACACAAGGAAAGCAAAACAAGGAATTCATTCACTCCTTCCCATCGGCAGGCAGGTGTTCAGCCATCTCCAGGAAAGCAGGGCTCCATCATGCATAATGGTTACTTGGGAAGACAAACGCCATCGCTCCGAACGTCCCCCCCCTTCCTTCTTCTTCCCCCAGCTTTATGTGCTGAGCATGACGTCATATGGTATGGGATATCCCTTTGGTCAGCTGGGGTCAGGTGTCCCAGCTGTGTCCCCTCCCAGCTTCTTGTGCACCCCCAGCCTCCTCGCTGGTGGGGTGGGATGAGAAGCAGAAAAGGCCTTGGCTCTGTGTAAGCACTGCTCAGCAATAACGAAACCATCCCTGTGTTATCAACCCTGTTTCCAGCACAAATCCAAAACATAGCCCCATACCAGCTGCTGTGAAGAAAATTAACTCTACCCCAGCCCAAACCAGCACAATCCCACACCACCAAGACATGTTATGTCAATGATGAAGTAAGTTTTGCTTATATTTGATCCCTTGCTGTGTCCCTCTATCTTGCACTAACTCATCTCTCCTGTACCCCCAAAGTAGTGTCCCCCAGCCTCCCTCCTTTTAAAACCAATCCAAAATAGTCCTTGATTTATGCTCTAAAGGAGGAGGTTTATGTCCTTTTTAGTTAATGTGTCTTGAAACTCCCGTTATTCATAGATGTAAAAGATTTATTTTTTTCTCCTACCAAATGCTTGTCCTCAATTCCTTCTTTTGGTAATAAGCTTCTAAAATTGATTATGCACTGGTTTTTAGCTTTCTGGCTACACTGAATAGAGTGTATTTATGTAGACTGCCATGTGCTATCAAATTTAAACATCAGTTGTAGTTAAATCCACAAGGCTGGTGTTCTAGAGCTTTGTAGTATTGTGTGACAAACCGATTAGTCTTCTATCTAATGTGGTGGTATCCAAAATACTTCACTTGGGAATTATCTAAATTAACTAACTGGATATCATAATCGGGGCAAACTATGAAAAGATGTCTTCCTCAGACGTAAATAGAGTGTTTCCTGGAAGTTTATGTATGCCGTTACAGCATTTTATCATTAAATCCTTGTATATGGAGGACTAGACTTGAAGAATAGATGGTACTTCAGTGGGGATGGTTTCAGTGGCAGTGTCCCATGAAGCCAAGGAACCATGCTGGTTGGTGTGATAGCTTCCCAACAGAGCAGAACGCCGTGAGGGCAGCACTCTCTCAGTGACCTCCTGTGCTTGAATTTGTGATTTTGGGTTTTCATTCCCTCCCTGGCAGCCAGCAGGAGGGAGCAAGAGGAGGTTAGGAAAGCTTCATCAGGAATGTGATAGTGCTGGCTTAAGTTGCCTGGCCGCCCCCAGGGCATCTAAAGCTTTTGGAAACTGGGGCCTCAGTTAATCTCTTTGGCTCAAAGCGGCTCTGATTTTCCCCAGTGTTGTACGAATTTGCTGTCTCTGAGAAAAGCTGCTGAAAGGGCAGTACTGGTGTATACAGACAGCTCTCTCTTTTTTCCATGCTCTGTAAAAGCTTTGCTTAATCTTTGGGGGTGGAGGGAGACCACATGCAGACAAGCACAGGAGAGGTTTGTGTTGGGAAAATGGGTCCCGCCCTCAGTCCCATCTTTCCTGAACACATGCTGAAAATTTTGGTCTGACATTTTCTGGCTGTTGGGCACCAGTGACACCTGCTGCTTTGGAAGATTGGCTCTTGCAGGGCTCCCCTCTGTTTACCATGGGATGTTGTTTTGTTCCTGCACCAGCCTGAGGTTTGAATCTCTGAATTCCTTGGCATTTTCGGGGGGGGGGGGGGGAATCTTTATTTCTGTAGTATTTGGGCTGTACTTCTCCCACTTGGATGATGAGTACAACTGGTGATTGTAGAGCTTAGGTAGTTTATCTGTTGGGCAGAGGGAAGAAGCAGCTCTTCAATAACTGCTAAAGCTTGAAAGTTGTTATAGACCTTAAGTTAATGAAATTATTTTGGAAGTCAGTGTCCTGGTTGGCTGAATATTAGTGCTATGGTCTAACCTTCTCCCCTCCCCGCCCCCAGGTTAATTTAAGTTAATATTTTGGTTTCTCCTTTACAATAGCTTTGAATATAGGAGTGACTTGGATGCGGGGATACTCTAGTCTGCACAGTTCAGACATATGCTCAAATGATTCACAGCCTGTGTTTGTAGCGTTGTCTTTTCATGTACTTGGCTGCCCCAAGTAAAATTTGGATACTTCTTGTAGGCTCTTCTCATGTTTTACCATTTTTTACTTTTGCCCATGGAAGTTACCTAATCACAAGTATGGAAGCAATTTCTCAAAAGCTCAGGGTTCATAATACTGGAAGATATTGGGGCAACTTTTTTTTAAAAGGGGTCTTATGCTCAATATCAACATTTAAAAAAAAAAAAAAACCACAACGACCAAAACGACCGCCCCCCTCCCCCCCCCCAAACCCAAACCAATAAAAGCCTAAAAAAGTACCTTGTTTTCTTTCCCTTGCCCCTGTGAAATGGGTAGCTGTTGCTGCTGCATTCTGTGCATCACCTCTGATAGATTGCATTAGCTTCCTATAGAGTACTCTATCAGGTTCAGGAGTGACGTCCTTGCCCTTCCAAGCTCTTAATGGTTTGATGCCAGGATAGCTGAAACATGCACCAAATGACCAAACTTGATCTGCTGCTACTGAAATCAGTGGTCTTTAATGTCATAGTATTTTTCTTTTATTCTCACACTAGTTATTGAAAGATGCCTTCTGTCAGAACAGAAGTGGTAGGGGTTTTTTTGCAGACTGTCTCTGGAGGAAAGCAGCTTGTCTGATGCACGCACAGAGGACCTCTAAAAACAAATAATAAAACACAATTATCTTTAGATGTCCTGTTTTTTCTAATTTTGGTGTGTTTTTCTAATTTTCAGTAATAAATATGGCTATTGAGCTGCTTCTAATGTATGCTGTTACTTTGCATAATCACTATACTAGTTTAATCTTGTAATATCATTCTAAGGCTTTGTGGCTTTTAATATCATGTTATGTTTTGTAAAAATAATAAAAATGTAGATATGAAGCATTTTTCTTTTTTTAAAGCTGCTAAATAACATAACTGCTTTTTTGCCTGCTAGTAATTTGGTAAACACTTTGTAATATAATAAACTGGATTTGTGATGAACTAGCTAATTTTCTCCTTTCGTTTTGACTTCTCTAGAGAAGTTGGAGGTTGCACCACCATCTCCAGGACAACTGAAACATGGTAAAAGAAGAATGTTTGTTGAATGTGGTTCAGTACTTGTGCAGTCTGTCTTTGAATTGCTTCATCTTTCTCCTACAAGTGCTGGTCTGTCCTCATCCCTGTCGTATGGAGTAACAGAAAACCAAAGCAAGCACCAGCAGTCACCCTGCCTTCTTTATTTCGTAACACCTCAGCTGGAGAACATGCACTATTTAGTGAAAGTAGGACAGAAAGCCCAAATGAGACTATGCTGTTCAAAGCCAGCAGCAAACATTGTCTTTGTAAGCCAAGCAATGTTGATGCTGCAGTACCTTGTGGGAGTTTTTGGGTTTAAGCTTAAAACTATTGACTTGCTTCTGGTCGCATATATTTTAAGTGGACTGAGAAGTGGGATAAAATTGCAGAGAAATTGGAAATAGATTTGGTATTCTTTATAATACCATGGTCATTCAAATTCTGATTTTGCTTCCAAATCAGTGTATTTTTGTGTTGTTTTTTTTTTTTTTTAAATCTGTCAGTGAGCAAACGTATTTTGTTGAATATCTTCCTATTGTAGGTATCTACACTTATTTTTCTCTGTTTTTTTTTTTCCTTGGTCCCTGGGGTTCTGTTTACTCCATGGATTCCAAAATTCTGTCACCTTTGGTAAGAATTTGAGCTCCCTTTGTAGCTCCAGAATTTGGTGCACACATTTTGAAATTACTAGGCATATCTGTGTGCTTTTTTGTTATTTATGTTTTGGGGGTTTTTGTCTTGCGATGATTTAAAAAAAAAAAAATTGGAAAATTTCATACATTCTGTGCTTTAGTCTTTTAGCTGTGCATTCAAGAAGGTATGTGTGTTCTTACCTTACAAGTCCAAACATGTTCTAGTACCTGAGCATGAAAGGTCTCTTGAGTGTGGGCTTTGTTTTTTATATGGTCATGAATTCATGCTGTCTGTGAGAGTTAAACCCAAAAGGGACTCATACCAGTTTCTTTTCACATGACTGGGAGGTTCATGCGCTCTTCTTTCTTCCCTCTTCATATGTTTGCATCTCTAAGTTTATAAAATATAGAAATTATTGGTCACATCTGAAGTGGGGAAAAAACCCTAAATAGCTGATGCATTTTAAATGTTAAAAAAAAAGAAAAGTTCTAACTTTCTAAGTTGTATTCTATGCATGTAGCCTGTCCTCAGTTCTGTATTTAGTCTTACGATGCTAGCACCTTGAAACTCAACTGGAGGCAATGCTGTGCAAATTCAATCCCATCTCCATCAGAAGCTTACAAGCTAAAACTTGAGAGAGAACATGGAGCAGGAGAAAAAGGAATGATACAGTAGCACTGTGCTTGTTAGAAATTATTCAGACCAGCGTGTTCCAAGTTCATGCAATAGAAAATATTTTCAAATAGGGTTTACTTGGAGTTTCAGGAGTGAAAAGAAAAAATGCATGAAACAAAAGGTGGAACTTGATTTCTTAATGTATTGAGGAGCAGCTTCAAGTCTAACTTGTCCTCATCATAATGCCCAAACAAAATCAAGATACAGAAGTTTGGGTTTAATAGTGAGATAAGTAATGCTGTATTGACACACTAGTGAAAACCACCTTAGCATTTGCAGATTTAGCTGAAGGAGTTTTGATAAGTATTGCCTAGCTCCAGGCAGTACTCTTAAAATATAAATTTTTAGGAATGCGTGAAGAAGATGGAGCTCTTGCACAGGAATAGAGAGGGACTTGCAGAGGAAGGGGCTTTATTTCAAGCAAGAGAAGAATAAAGGGAGTCTGGTGAGACAGTTTGGCGATCTTCAGTGATGCTGCAACATCGGTTGGAAGGACTGTAAATAGTATCAAAGTTTGTGTAGTTTTAAATATTTCTCTTATGGAGCAGTAGGCATAAATGGCTTCCATCCGAAATTGTACAGGTATTTGCAAAGAGTAAGTTGGTTTAACTGGTTCTTTGCAAGCCATTAGTAACACTTATGTGTAGGAAAGGGTTTTACCAAACCTGCCAGAAATAAAAAGGTCACTAACAGAAGTAGTAGGAAGGGGATTTTGCATATGTTGTCTTTGTTTCTCTTAAAGGCAGTATTAGACTGACATTTCAGTAGTTCGTGTGAACTAGTGAACTCTCTTATAAATATTTATTTTCTCTTTGTTACTTATTTCTTGTAGTGTTCTTCCACAATGCATTACCTTTTGTAGGGTTTGGATTTTTGGATAACGCAATTATGATTGCTGCGGTAAGTTCATTATTTAATTCCTTGATCAAGTCAGTAAGATTCATATTGTTCGAGTACTAAATGAGTAAATGAGAGCTTCAGGAAGACTGTTCCCTCAGTATCAACTCACTAATTTCTGTTTTAATTTTTTCTTTTTTAAAGAAAATGTCCATGTTCTACTCAGCCTTTGCAGAACGCAGAGGAGTGCTGTTCTTTCTGAAGGGCAGTATTGTAACTAATTTTACTGAATTGAGAAGAGGCTTGGTTTTTTTTTCCTCTCCTAATTTGTGCTGTAAGACACATTTACGATCATGTAGTCGATACATTTTTTTTGTACCAACTGATGATAATGTGATTATAATGTGTTGATGAATAGGTCTTAAGGGTTTTTACTGATAGGTTCCTTTGTGATGCAGGCAATGTTAGTGCTGATGCTGATTTGTACTGATGTAGCCTGACATTTCTGAGTAACATTGTTGAGATATTTTCCTGTTCATTTGGAAGATGAAATGGGCTAGTGGAACAGGAAGATGGATAAAGGCCAAAGATACTGTTCCTTGTGTAGAATTATCATTGAGAGTGTGATCTTAACCATGGGATTAAGGTGGGAATTCAGGTGGGAAGGGACCTCAGGACCCCCCTAAGTCTCTAGTCTTGCTCCTGCTTGGGACCTTCTCAGGGTCTCTAGTCTAACCTCCTACTCAATGCAGGGTCAGCTCTAAGGTCAGATGAAGTTATTCATGGTTTTATCCTGTGGGCCTTGAGGAGATCCAAGGGCAGAGACTGCACAGTCTGTCTGGGCAACCTGTTCCAATGGTCGACTGTCCTCACAGTGGAAAACATTTTCCTATCTCTAACTGCAACATGTCTTGTTTTAATTCATGCACATTGTCTCTCATCTTTGGACCATGTACTGCTGTTTCATCGTGCAGTTCACTGTGATTTTGTTTCTTCAACTGAAAAAGTAAGGAGCTACAATACTGTGTTTTACTTGTTTGCTCAGTATTTGTAGAAGTTTGTGTTCAGAGCTGTGCATTCAGCTAAGAATTACAGCGGGGAAAATGGTATGCAGAGATAGGGATTACAGTTTTGTCCATTAGGTGGCCATTATGAAACAATACAAAATATTAAAAGAATATCAGAAGTAGGCTCTTGTCCTAGGGGGAAATACATATGCTACGAGGGTAGGAGCTGTGTAGATCTGGTAGAAGTAATGTCCATTTATCCTTTCAATCTTAACATAAACAAGCAGTAAGCAATACTTTTGCCAGTTGAATCAATATAATCTATTTTAACTCCAAATCCCTCAAATAATGGGAAAACTCTTATTTTTCAGGGAACCCAAATAGAGTTGTCAATTGGAGTTGTCCTAGGAATTTCAACTATGGCAGGCAAGTAATAAAAATGCAGTATGTGTAGACTAATATGGCATGTTCCTATATTTTAGGCTGAAAGTGGGCCACAGAGTTGGAAATGGCTCTTCCTTGGTCTTGCAGCTGCCTTTCCTAATAAAGAAACAACCTATGGTTGAAGCAAGGACATACTCCATTTGCAGAAATGGAATTTCAGTTCAAATAGCTTTTGAAATGCTTGTTATCAGTTTTAATCTAAAAGTTCAAATCCTGGGTCGCTTAGGGAAGTGTATTTGCATTTCTGTAATGGAACTGCTCTGTGATATTTATGTATGTGTATATATGTATTTGTAAGTTGCTGTTTGCTTGCAGTGCTAAGCAAAGATCAGTGTTGGTGTCTTTTTACTGTGTTGGCCAGTGTTCTTGGTGGCTTCTCTGCCTCCGTGCGATACCACGGGAAGGCTGAGCAGCCACCCTGCTCCTGCACTGGGCCAAAACTGATAAGCTCTGCTCCACAGCTCTGGTGACTCTGCAATGTCAGAGGAAAAAAACAAACTGCTCGTGGATCCACCAACTGCAGGTGCAGCATTGCTCGAAAGCACGCAAATAGCTCAAATGAAAATGTATATAGCAGAACAAGTTAATCATTTGGAAATTTGCAGCCCTCTGTTGCAATGCAAGACAGTCACAAGCAAGCTTATCTCAATAAGATCTGCTGTGAAATCATGTATTTTAAGCATATAACTTTATTCAATCATACATACAGTATTTACTCCTAAACTGACACAGTTTATGGATATGTTGAAATGTTTATCAAAGCTACATATGTGAGTAACAGCTCCTATTTCCAGTGCTCCTATGCCCCGTCAGGCACTGGAAGGCCTTGCTTGGTGTCCAGCGTTAGCTGTATGAAACTGGCAACCACGCATGGCCGTGTTTAACTCTGATCTGAAAAGTTGTTACATTGATTTCCAGGTGTCAGTGTTTTTGTATTTGTGAAGTTTTCTTCATGTAAGTTGAGAAAAATAGTTACACTTCCTATTATTGTTAGTCTGCTGCTGTTACTACAAACTGTAATAGGGCCAGAAGAAAAACTCTAAAATAAAAGAAACTTACTTCTAGTCTTTTATGCTATATATACTGAGAAGGGTCACTGGGGGGACGGGGAGGGGAGCTGGTTGGTTTTGTTTGTAATTAAAATAATACTTCACCTTCTTCTCCCCTTCTCTTTCCTGTTTCTCCCTCCAGCTGCAGCTTTGGGAAACCTTGTTTCAGATTTAGCTGGACTGGGGTATGTTTGAACTTGTATTAAGAATGTTTTTTTATTTCCTCTCGCAAACACTATTGGTGCTACTGAAGTAAAGCATATAAACTGCTGAAATTGCTTTATTTTTTTTCCTAGCTCTTGAATTTTGCTTCAGTAAACTGCATGACTGTAGAAATGTATTCTGTCCTTGCTAAGAAAAAGTTGGAATATTAGGTGGTTCTTGTCGAGGTTAAAACTGCAGTGCCATAGTTCTGAAACTCTCCTGCTATTACGGTATTATATATTTTAAGTGATAAAAGTGGGATTGGTGTTTAACCTGATTCAGTGTAGTCTGTAGGTAATGCTTACTTTTAAGGAAGTATTAGAATTTTTTCTCCAAAAAGTGCGTTCATTAAAATACAAAATGGAAAAATACTTTTTTTTAATGATATAATATATTGCTGTGATAGAATATACCTCCTCAGATTGTTATGCCTAGATCTGAAGACATTGCCTTCTCCTCAGATAAAACAATTATATATATCTGGAATGTCTTCAGATCTAGGCATACCTATTTCTGATCTAAACAGATGCAGCTGACTTTTTTATTTTTTAAAGGAAATTTCTCAGTAACTGCTGAAAGTAAAGCTGTCGTGCCTATTTTTCCCACTTTCGCTCTAACTTTTCTTCTGCAAATTACAAGGCTTATTACTAACTTATGCGCATCTGTGTGTGTGTAACCTTTTCTCCAGTAAAGGTTACTTACAAGCTCTGCAAAAGTACAGTAACATTCACACCAGTTGTGTCTTAATGCACAAAGTTTTTCTGGAAATATTGCATATTAAATCAGTGAGAAAATTAGTTAACTAACATTGCAAAATGTGACCATCAGAAGTCTGAACACTTTCTCGTATTTACCTCTCGATGGCTTTATGAGTGTGCTGAAGGAAAAGCTATTCATTTTAAGTTCAGTGCTTCAAATATTTCGAAATCCTCACTAAAGATACTGCTAGATCCAAAATTGTTTGTTCTTGTTTTCTTGTTCTTCCAGTCTTGCAGGTTATGTAGAAGCTTTAGCTTCACGACTGGGTCTGTCAATCCCTGATCTGACACCCAAACAAGCTGATATGTGGCAAACGCGTCTCAGTGCACACTTGGTGAGTATCCTGTAGGTAGGCGCTGTTTGCGTAGAGCTTTTTTTTGTTTAAACTAATATGTGATAAATCCTTTTTGTCACTTTTGCCATTAAATACTTAACAACCATCAACATTTTGCACATTTCCTGGAAGATTTAGTTGTGAGCCTATGTCAGGGAGCATCATGAGACTGGATTGTTTCGTGCTTGGGTGATTTTGTTGTATGCAACAAGCCACGAGAGACTAGTAACATGGATAGTATCTGCAATGACTTCATGTATGCTATGCAGATACTTGGATTGAGCTCTGGCTATTGTGATAAGATAGTTTATTTGAAAGTTATGACCCCTTAGTAGTTTACTCCTATACATTCTTTGTCAAGTCCTTCCTATTCATATACCTGTGCTAGTATGTATTCACTTCTAATGTTCTATAATTAGCTTGGATATGAAATTAACTTTCCCCTGGGTAAACTTTTAGCATTTGAGTAATATTCACTGCCTGGGTTTACAGTTACGGGACACTCATCCCGCAGATTCATTTTTAGGATGATTACTTAATTAACATTTAAACATTTGAAGCAGTCCCACTTCAGCGATGAGAGCCTTAGTTTATTTTGATTAAAGAAACAGATTATAAGAAACGGAGTAATGAAACAGATATTTCTTTCACTTTGCCAGAATGAACCTTCATGTGGGAAAAATATCTTTCCAGATTTAAGGGAAGAGAAATGAACACTTGCTGGGGGGAAAAAGTCTGCTTTTAGCAGTGATAGATCAAAGCATTGAGCGGGGAAGAATTGGCATGTGGTCAGTGGGCTGGCCTCTAGTCTGTCCAACATAAGAGTTTTCTCAGTGGAAGCTGAGTCTGTGGCAAAAATCTGTCATTGCACTGCAATTCATTCACAGCACTTTTCTGATAAAAGACTTCTGAGCATCTTAGCCTGTGTGCTAGCATTTTTTCTTTTTTACCCGCTGTCTCGAGTTTCTCAAAATACTGCTGGTGATGTGGTTTGGATGTTGCCTTTCTTTCTTCTCCTCTCCTGTTGACTTTTTTACATCTAGGTCAATTGTGAAATGTTTTCCAATCTTCTTTTTTTGTCTTCACGTTGTGCCTTCGCAAATTGTCATTTTTCCAAGGAATTCCTCGTTCCTGACCTTGATGATAATTTGCATTACCAGATGCAAGCAGATATATTTATAATTGCACCTAAAATGTGGTTTTGTTTTTTTTTTCCCCTCTTCCCTGTCTTCCTAGCTATCCTATGAATCTTTTGAATCTCTTGTCTCCTCCCTTACCACATCTGCAGCTCCTTATGGGTCATTCCCCTCCTCTTTATTCAGAATTATCTTTTATCACAGCACACGCTGTTTCTAACCTTGTCATATCTGTGTCTCTCTCATAGATTGTGTTTCTAGTCTGCATGCTAAGAAAGATGTGGCTCCCAACCAAAAGCTAGAACAAAGAGTTTTCCTGGTTGTGTTGGTACTACGCAGCAAATAAGTAACAACTGATCAATGAGAAACTTAATTTTTTCCCCCTTTCTCTAGGGTAAAGCTATTGGAGTGACCATTGGCTGCATTTTAGGAATGTTTCCTTTGTTGTTCTTTGGCGATGAGGAAGAAAAACTGGAAGAAAAAAATTAACCTTTTTACAAGACATATACAAATGTAAACTACTGTACCTCAATTATTCAATTACGCTGTCAATATTTAGGAATTAACAGACAGTAAAAAATGTATAGACTTGGGAACAAAACCTTCAGCATGTCGTTTTATGGAAACACTAATTTATTGTGGCTTTGTGTTCAGTACTTCTTTTTATAAGGTATCATTGAACTTTTTATTTAATTGTAAATTTTTGAAGTGTTTTCACTTATGGCAATTGATGTTTACCACTTTCCCATTTGACCTTATTCTTTAAAGGATTATTACTTTAATAATCCACCATGGATGACAGTATCACTCTTGAGTTGCATATTGGTTGCTTAACAGTGGTAATTGCATGACAAAAATTTCACTGCTGTTCATCAGGTCCTTCAATGCAGATTATTAGGGAGGTCAGTGATGAGTAATTTGAAGTCCCTCACTTTGCAAGATGACTGGTTGCACCCTCACCAGCCATCGTTTTGCACTGCCTTTCGATTAGGTATTTCAGTGATCTACGACAGTCTAGTTTGCATTTTTTCGCAATTCTGATTAAGGGTCTCTAAATTGTCTTCTGAGATGATAATTTTAGTGCTTTTACAAGGTAAGTGTTTCCAGTGTAGGCTCTTTACCAAGACCATTTTTTAGTGGTGTTTTAACACCTTCTGTACTTCCATATTCACATGGTTTTTTTTTCCTTTGTAAAGAATATTTTGGGAACTGAGTTGAGATACCCTTAAATTTGTCTTCCTGAGTTTTGAGTGTGATATTAAAGAATTCAGGCCAACTGTTCCAAAACCACAAACAGCTTTTTTTTTATTGTTCTGCTTAAAATAAGGTGTGAATAGTTGATTAGGTGGACAAGGCTGGGGAACACTTCAGGGTATGAATGAGTGCTGGCATTGCAAGTTTGTAATGGGTGGTTCAGTTGAAACAATAAAGTGTACCATCAGTCTGGATTAGAGGACCTGATTTGCAGATTATAACTTTGTATTTAAGATTAAGCCTTTGCTACTTTTCTTTTTTGCTGTGAGACAATTAGTAAAAAAACACAAACAACAAAAAAAGGAGACTTGAGGCCTTTTTCCTTTTTTGCCTTTTATTTTTGCAGTCTTACTTGGTGTATTATAGATCTGACAGTGCAGTCGCATATGACTGTGCTTTTTTATATGGTCATGAATAAATTGATTACAACTATCAAATATTCGTAATATTTCAGGATCTGACTTGCCAATAGCATAATGCTAAACTGATAACTGTTGATTAGAGGAGAGGATTTCTTACCTGTTTGAATACCATTTGGAAAAGACACTAAAAAGAGAGGCACAGCCAGGGCACTTTGAAAGTTTTGTTGCTGGAATTGTTAGCACTTCTGAAACCTAGAAAGAAATGTTTAAAAAATAAAAAAAATTAAGTCCCCTGATGACTTTTATTTGCTATAGAAAAGTCTTATTGTAACATGTGTACGTTTTACAGAGCTCATTGCTTATCTCTTGGTCATAAATCTGACTTCTCTGTTCTCATTTCTAGAAGCCCTAAAACAGCAGTACTGAAACTTTGACATCAACCTTTAATGAAGGTGACAGTGTTGCATCTGTTTTTTGAAAAGCAGACTTTGAAAACTTGCAGTGAGTAGTCCTAGTAGCACGTACTGTACTTTGTGCATTAAACCATGAGGATCTGGACCAAACTGTAAAACTGAAAGAAATCTCAAACAGGCATAGAACACAAATGCAGAGGAGTTTTGGCTTGCATTTTCAAAGTTGTAAGTTTTATTAAAAAAAAAAAAATAACAAATAAACCACAAAAAAATTCCAACCACAAAAAACCCCACAAAAACCAATCCTGCTAGAAAATTATGCACTCTTTTCCCAACAGATTGCTGCTGGTTACAGTACTTCAGTGATCAGTTTTTTTTTTTTTAGTCATCCACACATTTGTCTTGCCTTAAACTCCAACTTTTCTTCCTCTGCATGTACTTTTGTTTCTGGTATGTTTCTGTACAAAGCTGTAAGTATTTCCCACGTGTTCTTTTTTTAAACTGAAGTACACATCAAAACAATTTTGTGTAGCTTTTTTGTAGCTGTTTTTACAGTAACTCCAACACTGTTTCCCATTATGATACTGGCATCTTCATTAGAATCTTCCAGCAGCAGCCAAACCTCTGTTTTTTGCTGTTGTACCAACTGGAACACTGTTTTCATCACTTTTTTAGAGCTCATGAGAACAATCGGAAGGCTGTGTCAGCTGTCATGGTCGTGTTCATTTTATAATGGCAATAGGAAAGACAGTGTACTATTGTTAAATAGCTTGTGCATGTAAATTGAGTACGTTTTGTTGCTGTATGTCAAACTATTGTACTGCAACCAATGCTTTTATCGAGAATTAATGAACTATAATATCTTCAAAGAAGTTAATCATGTGTCGTCTTGTTAAACTATTCAGCTGACCACAGACATGTGGAGGGCAAGTGACACATGGTAAGAAATCTTGGGTGTTTCAGGCTGTTGTTTGATACTGTAATCAAGAAGGTGACTTCTGAGGTTTCAATATTTGACAAACATGAAGAAATAACTTGTGATTTGAGAGAAATAGTGGCTCTGCTGGACGCTGAGAGAAAGTGCTTGTTGGGGCCAAGCTGCCACCCTGAGTACAGTAGGGGTAGCTTGCTTTGCCTGCGGGATCCACTCTTGTGTGGATGTGGTACTGCTTCGTGTGGAAGGGAAGATCCGTGCCTGATCTGTACCCTGTCTCCTCACAAGGAAGGTGGGTTTTTCTGAGGTATATGGATGAAAGTAATCCCTGATAACACTTTTTAAAAGTGAGAAAACAGAGCACTAACAAAACACTCCTCTTTGTTCTCTGTTGTCTTCTCCCTCCTCGATAAAAGGAAAAACAAACACTACAGGCTTATTCAGAGACTTCGGTATTGCTCCATTTTTTTATTCTATCAGTTTGTCCTGTGTTAACAGGAATTTTTTGCATTAAAGGGCTGGTAGACCTGAAATTGTGTTTATTTTAAAATGCTGTCTTTTACTGTAACTTAAATGTATTTTTGACTGTATGTTATCTCTAGGGACAAAGAATATGCATCTGGTAATATGGTTACCCAAATCTTCTCGCCAATATTTTCTCATTCATGTACTTTTACATAAATTATTTGAATTCAGACAACATATTTTGTATTGTCTTTAATTAAATTGTCAAACTTTCTGTAAACTTTTGTACTACAGCAAAGCTGTTCTGTGTTTCTTTATTAGACCAGATGCTGGAGGGGAAATGTTAATAATATCCCGTGGGTATTCAGCCTCAGTTATACAAAACAGGAATTTATTATTTAAGTTATAAGCAGGTGGTCCTTTGTCACTGTCATAGGAGATAGCACTGTGGAGTGGTAGTTCTGTCTCTTCATGCTTGGAAGAGAGCAATTTAAACAATTAAAATGTTTGCATGGTAAATTGGTGGCATTTGTGATTAATATTAGTCAGAAGTCCACTTGAACTTCTGGAATTAACTGAGTTTTTGTATGCAGACTAAGCCTTTTTGAACTTTTCTGGACTTTGGAGCTCTTCCCCTTTTTTTACTCCTTGGTCTGTCCCTTTTGTGGATGTCTGCATGAAGAAGTGCTGTGAGTAAAACATCTGTACTGGAAGGGTGGTCTCATCTCATTTTGACACCTGTGTACGTTGATTGTTACTTTATTCTGATTGCATTGTGTAGTAGAACTCTTCATTAATGTTCAGAGAGTCTATTGCACTTCTAGCCAACATGTTTCCCTCTTCTCTGTCTGATGTTTTACATGGTCTAGTGACAAGCTGGCAGAGCGGCGGTATATAAACTAAAGACCTTAATAAAGTATTGAGGAATTATCATCCTGCTCCGAGAGTCTTATGCCTCTGGAATGTTTCAACCTAAAATATTAAGAGGATAGCTAGAGCTACTCCACGTTGTAGTTAATGCTCTTGCAACACAAGTTCAAGCTCCTGTTTTAAAGTCTTTATTTAATGTTTTTAAGGCTTTTACCCGTGTCTCAGTGTTCAGGACCCTTGGCATCCAGCGTGTTGCTTCAAAATAGTATTGGGGCTGGGGGCACAGAGGGTTTTGGGCAAACTTGGAATTTAAAAGCCAGCCAAGATAAATGCAGAAGGATTTTTTGTTTTGTTTTGGAAGACTACCTCCCCCAGTCGAAACAAACCCCACCTTCTAGAGAGACCTGTGAGCTTCCCCCCTCCCTCCCCCAAGAGATTGTAGTCACTAGAGTTTGAGCAGGGCAGTCCTTGAGCCTCAGGTATGCAATTCAGAATAGTGACCTTGGGTAGCAGCAGGGAGTGTGGAGTGCTGATGTAGTATCTCTCCTGTAAGTAGATGGTGCCAAGATAAGGCCTCTTGCAGCAGCATGAAGAGAACTGGCAGGAAACAGTTTTGGTTTAACAGTCTTCACCTTAGTAGTCCATAGGTATCTAAGCAACTGCCTTAAATAATGATGCCGCTATGAATGCTACCCCACAGTCTCATGAGTTGCTCCTTCTGTGTATGTGTGCAAAGACTAAGTTGCTGTGAAATACCAACATTATTTGAGACTTTAAACCTGATGCCTTTTGCATCCATTTTGTCTTCTGTTCCTGATACTGTGCTTATCAGTGTCTTATTTGTACATCTTTGATTATGGGAAGGGCCTTATGCTTTTGCCTAGAGGGTTTAAGCCCTTCCAAACCTGTAAGTATCAACATTATCTGAATAAATAGATTATTTTGCAATGGATTATGAAGTGTACTGAAGGGGACCATTCACTGCTTAGAAGACAGGTATCCAAAGAGTAAGATTTGCCGCATTGGACCTACAGCTGCCCTTCCTGTTGGGAAGAAGTTGCCACTGAGCAGGATGGTAGTGCAGTAACATGGAGTGTCGCCTTGTCTTGGCACAGCACTGCTGCTTGGATTTGGCAGGGTGATCCGTTTGCACCATGTCTGGTTTTGCTGAAAATGGCTTATCTGTTACTTCCAGGGAGGAATGAGGTGGAAAGGGAGGAGAATGGGCTTCTGCCAGGTCATTTTCCCTACACAGGGATGTATAGAGGAGCTATTAAAAGAGAAAAAACTATGATTTGCATTCACGCCACTTCCCTGCTGTTCTCTGTGCCTCAGAGTGCTTTTAACATGCTGGGAGATTGGAAGAAAGAGCTGATGAGGCTTCCCTCCCCCAGAGTGGCTTTTCTGCACATCTCGACTATCGAGCTGCCAATAATCGCTGCATAGAAGTAACCGTCAAAGGAAAAATGATAGTAAAATACCCCCTTTTGAACACAGGAGTCCTTGAATAGGAAGAGGAGAATGATTACAGGTGATTTACCTTTGCAATACAACTGCCTAGTTACCAAAGGCCACATCAAAAGTCAGTTAGATCTTAAAAGAAAACAGCCCCTTTTTGTGGAGTTTGATAGGCTTTGATGCAGATCTGCAAGTGGTCACGCTGTGAGAGGGCAGTCTGATCTTCATTTATAGTCCTGCTTAGTTGTCCTGTAAAGGTAGGCAGACAGTGGGAGGGTACCTCTGGGAAAAGAAGTTATTTTGTTGGATTGTCTTAGTTTATGCCAAGGGTTATTACACTGGCAAGCTGAGGAACAGGGCAGTCTCTCAACCAGATATTAAAAAAAGAGGAGGCTACCTACACTGGAAACCTTAACATCTCTTAGGATAGATTAATGGCCTGGCTGTATGTTTTAGCAGATTACAAAGTCCTGGGAAAGCCAAAATGCAGTTGCATGTGGTGTTTCTATGGGTCACTCAGATGACGTGAATGGTTTGGGTACTTGTGAACTTAGTCACTTGCAGGTATGCTGCAGGCTTCTAGGCTCAGTTTTCAGATATGTTAGGGGGATTCCTGAAATGGGATTTCTCTGCCTAAATGCAGACTTTCCATGTTGCAGCTGGGCAACTTCATCTGGGTTACATACCCTGTGACCCCTTTGTGTATGGTAGAAACCAGCACTGGAGAATCTGATGTATCGTAGGTGTCCAGTTCAGGATGGGATTGGTCATGCTCTGTAGGCAGGAGGTTACCACCATACAGCCTCTGCACCGAAAATGCAGTGTTTATGTTAATCATTACTGTCTTCTATTATTCTCCAAGCCATGGTATTTGGAATGTATTGGAGTTTCAGCCCTATCTTTTGCCCAGAGTTTGCCCCGTATTTGATTGACCTGGCCTGTGCTTTGTTGCTTTTGTGAAATTGTTAATTGTACAAGTTAACTTGTACATGAAATGGAAGAGTTTATTTCAACATGAAATAACTAGCTCATTGAATAGAAACTGTTAACTGTTGTAAAGCAAACCTACTTTAATTGCAAGTGGAGCGGCTTGGTAATGAAGAGGGGTGACGGGGAAACAAATGACTACTTTAGAAACTTTCCAGCAGGGGAGAGCTCCTCCATTCTGCGTGGCTTTTCTCTGTGACACTCCGTGTGGGTAGCAAATTACGACTTCTTTGTTTTCATTTCAGCTGCCATGACAAACGATACAAATGTCACAGCAGTGGGGTTTTCCATTGTAAATCACTTTTCTTGAAAAATGCAATCTGTTAAAATAAACAGATTGGCCAACAAAAAGGAACTTAATAGCATACTTACAACTAATGTGCTGCTAAATGCTGTCAGCTTGATGTTGCTGAAAGTTGGTATAATACAAGGTAGGCCAAGTAGAGGCCAATGGTGTGATGTAGCAAACAGTGTTACTGACGAATGATTAAGAGAATTGTGGCCGTCAAAAGAATGATTATTTTTTGTGAATATTCTGCAGCTGCCCCCTCTCGATGCTGGGTTTGCTTGTGTCCCATTGAGTCACTTGTGGTTCTGATGCCAGCATGGGGGGCATATAATGAAATATGGAAGAATATGATTGCCAAAGAAGAGAACACAGAAAGGAAATAAACCCTCCTTTCAAAGAAATACAAACAAATTATTGATTTCATTAAAATATCTGAAAAAAACAGCAGCAGCAGTGTTTGGGTCTAAACCAGTATCTTTCATTCTGGCAGTCCCACTGATGGTTACAAAGCTAGAAGGGTTCCGAGTTCCATCTGATGAAAACCACTTTGGCACAGGTCCTGTATTGACTTGACTCTGATTTAAACTGAGTCATAGTAAACAGAAATGATGGATTTTGCATGGTTTATTTCTTAATCCTTTTATTTTCCAGTTTAGTAAATTAGGATGCTCCCCATATGTGCAATCAGCCTGTGAAAGAGCAAGAGTTGCTGTTTCTGTTTTGTGCTTGTCATTGTAAATGATTATTGAGAACAATAGCGTGGGTTTTTTCCCTATATGATAACATAATACTCAACATATTTTAAAACTACTGTCATATGGTTCCTAGCTGGATAAATGCTGTTAAGATGGCGTTACATTTAAACAAATAATCTCTTTTCTCACTCAGAATATAAAATGGGAAAAATTGTTAGGATGCACTTTCTTTTCCCCCTGAATCATAGAATAGTTTGGGTCGGAAGGGACCTGTAAAGGTTATCTAGTCCAAACCCCCTGCCATGGGCAGGGACATCTGCAACTCAATCAGGTTGCTTAGAGCCCTGTCCAACCTGACCTTGAATGTTTCCAGGATTTGGGGCATCTACCACCTCTCTGAGCAACCTGGTCCAGTGTTGCACCACCCTCATTATGAAAAATTTCTTCCTTATATCTAGTCTAAAGCTACCCTCTTTTAGTTTCAAATCATTCTCCCCATCTTTCTTATAAGCCCCCTTTAAGTACTGAAAGGCTGCAATAAGGTCTCCCCGGAGCCTTCTCTTCTCCAGGCTGAACAACCCCAACTCTCTCAGCCTTTCTTTGTAGGAGAGGCATTCCATCCCTCTGATCATTTTTGTGGCCCTCCTCTGGACCCGCTCCAACAGGTCCATGTTCTAGAGCTGGACGCAGAACTCCAGGTGGGGTCTCACGAGAGCTGAGTAGAGGGGCAGAATCACCTCCCTCAACCTGCTGGCCATGCTGCTTTTGATGCAAACCAGGATACAGTTGGCCTTCTGGGCTGCGAGCGCATGTTGCTGGCTCATGTCCAGCTTTTCATCCACGAGTACCCCCAAGTCCTTCTCGGCAGGGCTGCTCTCAATCCCTTCATCCCCCAGCCTGTATTGATGCCGGGGGATGCTCCAGACCCAGGAGCAGGACCTTGCACTTGGCCTTGTTGAACCTCATGAGGTTCACACAGGTCCACTTCTCGAGCTTGTCCAGGTCCCTCTGGATGGCATCCCATCCCTCAGGAGTGTCAACCACACCACTCAGCTTGGTGTTATCTGCAAACTTGCTGAGGGTGCACTCGATGCCACTGTCTGTGTCACTGATGAAGATATTAAACAGTACTAGTCCCAATATGGACCCCTGTGGGACACCGCTCGTCACCAACCTCCACCTGGACATTGAGCCGTTGACCACTACCCTCTGGATGTGACCATCCAACCAATTCCTCACCCACCAGACAGTCCACCCATCAAATCCATATCTCTCCAATTTAGAGAGAAGGATGTTGTGGGAGACTGTGTCAAAGGCCTTACAGAAATCCAGATAGATGACATCTGTAGCCCTTCCCATGTCCACTGATGTAGTCACTCCATCATAGAAGGCCACTAGGTTGGTCAGGCAAGACTTGCCCTTGGTGGAGCCACGCTGCCTGCCTTGGATCACCTCCCTGTGCTCCATGTGCCTTAGCATAGCTTCTAGGAGGATCTGTTCTGTGATCTTCCCAGGCAGAGAGGTGAGGCTGACAGGTCGGTAGTTCCCAGGGTCCTCCTTTTACCCTTTTTAAAAATGGGTGCAATGTTTCCCTTTTTCCAGTAACCAGGGACTTCACCTGACTGCCACGACTTTTCAAATATCATGGAGAGTGGCTTGGCAACTACCTCAGCCAATTCCCTCAGGACTCTGGGATGCATCTTGTCAGGTCCCATAGACTTAGGTACATTCACGTTCCTCAGGTGGTCACGAACCTGATCTTCTCTTACAGTGGGAGGGACTTTGCTCCCCCAGTCCCTGACAGAGCTGTCCATCCACTCAAGAGCTGTGGGAAAAGAGGTTGCCAGTGAAGACTGAGGCAAAAAGGTTGTTGAGTACCTCAGCCTTCTCCTCGTGTGTTGTTACCAGTTTGCCAGTCTTGCTCATTGGGGGAGGGGTACACTTTCTTTGACCCTCTTTTTCTGGCTGACATACCTGTAAAGACCCTTCTTTTCATCCCTTTCCAAGTTCAGCATCATCTGCACCTTGGCCTTCCTGACCCCATCCCCACACACCCAGGCAGCACCCCTATACTCTTCCCAGGATACCTGTCCCTGCTTCCACTGCCTGTGCATTTCCTTCTTGCCCTTTAGTTTGACCAGCAGGTCTCAACTCAGCCATGCCAGTCTCGTCTTCCTTGCCTGATTTCTTACACCTGGGGATTGAGAGCTCTTGCGCTCTATGGAAAGTGTCCTTAAAGATCTGCCAGCTCTGTTCTGCTCCCTTGTCCCTGAGGGCAGTTTCCCAGGGCGTCCTATTGACTAACTCCTTGAACAGCTGGCATTTTGCTTTCCTAAAATTCAGGGTGCCTGACCCGCATCCCTCAGGACTGCGAACTCCACCAGTGCGTGATCACTGCAGCCCAGGCTGCCTCCAGTCTTGATGTCACCAATTAGCTCACTTGCGTTGGTGACCATCAGGTCCAGTATCGCATCCCCTCTGGTAGGGCTGCCTATTACCTGGCTTAAGAAGTTATCCTCAATGCATTCCAGCTGGGCTGTCAACTGCGTCACCTTCTTAGAGGAACACCCCTTAATTTATTTGAGGTATTTCACTGGTGTTTCCCTGTTGGCTCCTATTACCTCAGGAGTCCCTGGCTCATCTCCGTAAGACTTCAAGTGTGCTCCAGTGTACCCAGCACGTCTCAGAGCAACAGGCTGAGGGCTCTCGCTAGCACCCCGTCCCTCTAACCTTGGCGTGTCATCTCATAGCTTGTCACAGGCAAGCCTAATATTATCTCTCTCCACCTTCAAGCTTGTTTAAAGTTCTGTCAATGAGCCCCGCTAGCTCATAAGCAGAGACCCTCTTAGAATCATAGAATCATTAAGGTTGGAAAAGACCTCTAAGATCATCGTGTCCAACCGTCAACCCAACACACCATGCCCACTAAACCATGTCCCTAAGGGCCTCATCTACACGTCTTTTAAATACTTCCAGGGATGGTGACTCAACCACTTCCCTGGGCAGCCTGTTCCAAGGCCTGACCACTCTTTCAGTAAAGAAATTTCTCCTAATGTCCAATCTAAACCTCCCTTGGCACAACTTGAGGCCATTTCCTCTCGTCCTATTGCTTGTTACTTGGGAGAAGAGACCAACCCCCACCTCACTACAACCTCCTTTCAGGTAGTTGTAGAGCGCGATGAGGTCTCCCCTCAGCCTCCTCTTCTCCAGGCTAAACAGTCCCAGTTCCCTCAGCCACTCCTCATAAGACTTGTGCTCCAGGCCCTTCACCAGCTTCGTTGCCCTTCTCTGGACACGCTCCAGCACCTCCATGTCCTTCTTGTAGTGAGGGGCCCAAAACTGAACACAGGATTCGAGGTGCGGCCTCACCAGTGCCGAGTACAGGGGCACGATCACCTCCCTGCTCCTGTTGGCCGCACTAGTTCTGATACAGGCCAGGATGCCATTGGCCTTCTTGGCCACCTGGGCACACTGCCGGCTCATGTTCAGCTGGCTGTCAACCAGCACCCCCAGGTCCTTTTCCTCTGGGCAGCTTTCCAGCCACTCTTCCCCAAGCCTGTAGCGTTGCCTGGGGTTGTTGTGACCCAAGTGCAGGACCCGGCACTTGGCCTTGTTGAACCTCATACAGTTGGCCTCAGCCCATCGATCCAGCCTGTCCAGGTCCCTCTGCAGAGCCTTCCTACCCTCCAGCAGGTCAACACTCCCACCCAACTTGGTGTCATCTGCAAACTTACTGAGGGAGCACTCGATCCCCTCATCCAGATCATTGATAAAGATATTGAACAGGACCGGCCCCAGTACTGAGCCCTGGGGAACACCGCTCGTGACCGGCCGCCAACTGGATTTAACTCCGTTCACCACAACTCTCTGGGCTCGGCTGTCCAGCCAGTTTTTTACCCAGTGAAGAGTGCACCTGTCTAGGCCGTGAGCCACCAGCTTCTCTAGGAGAATGCTGTGGGAGACAGTGTCAAAGGCTTTACTGAAGTCCAAGTAGACCACATCCACAGCCTTTCCCTCATCCATGAGGCGGGTCACCTGGTCATAGAAGGAGATCAGGTTGGTCAAGCAGGACCTGCCTTCCATGAACCCGTGCTGGCTGGGCCTGATCCCCTGGTTGTTCCGGACATGGCTCGTGAGCGCCCTTAAAACGAACCGCTCCATGATCTTCCCCGGCACCGAGGTCAGGCTGACCGGCCTGTAGTTCTCCGGATCCTCTTCCCCCTTGAAGAAAGGTGAATCCCATCTGACACTAGCAAGCCTGGTGCCGTGTAGGCCATCCCATTTTCGAAAAACCCTAAATTGTGGTGGTGACAGCAATCATGGAGCCAAGTATTAATAGACTGGGTCCATCTGTTTCTTCCAATGTCGCTGCCCACAACTTGAAGGAGAGGGGAAAAAATAACCTGTGCTCCAGATTCCCTTACCAACCGTCCCAAGGCCCTGAAGTCTCTTTTGATCACCTTTGGACTATGTGTTGCAGCTTCATCACCACCTACATGGAACAGCAATAATGGGTAATTATTGGTAGTCTGTGTTTCACTTTCATTAGGTGATGGCAATTATTAGTGCACTTTATGTATTTATGATTTGGCTATTTCCTTTAAAAGACCTTTCCAGACACAATGGAAGATGCAACATTAGCTACTTGTTCACTCAATGGTTACCATACTGATTTCATCGGTTTTGTTTGCTTCTTGCTCTTTGAGCTAAGCATGGAGCCTTCTGTTGCTTTCTGTTATAGCATTGATCTTGTATATGTCCTGGTGAGGTGGCCCTGAATGTTGTGGAAGAGACTTTTTCATATAATCCACCACCAAAATAATCTGGCTTGTGTCATCAATTCATGCAAATCAGGTTAAAAATGTCCTGATGAAAGCCCTTTAAATAAGTCTCCAAGATACGCCATGACTCACACACACTTGTGATCTGGTCTAGTCGAGTCATGAATCTCTGTTTCGGTTCCTGTAGTTTTTTTAGGAAGGATTTAGGAAATCATCTGATCCAGCTCAGTGAGCGGATGGATTCGGACTCTGACGCCCACGTGCAGTCCGTAAGCCTGGGCACGGCAGCGCAGGAGACGTGGTGTCCACGTTGCACCAGTGCCACCGCATGCCCTGAGTTTTGCCACATTGACAGCTCCGATGAGCTCAGGTGAAGTCGACAGCAATTCCGTGGTGAGCAGTCCCTCGCGGGGCAGCACCCACGCTTTGCGCCTGAGAAAGCAGAGACCAGAGGGCAAGTGCAGAGACTCGGAGCCTGGAAGGCTCCTGCTGCCGGGAAGCACCTGTTTAAGAAAGAAACAGTCTTGCTTATGTCTGGAACCATCTTTGACTCGGTATGCATTGTGGTTTTTGCATGTTTTATCTCACATCCTCATCTAATCTTATTCTGGGTAAAATTTGCTAGTAACTTCCTTTTGATATGTTGGTGATGGGGTGATTGCTCATATCTCCTCCAGGTTGTAAGAAAATGCAGAGGGAACAGTGGTGGCACAGAGGATTAGAATGAAAGGCGAGAGAGTTTCTGCATTTTCTCAACATGCTTTTTCTCTTTGCACGAATGCTGTAGAGATGCGTAAATGTTAGAAAAAATTAAAAAACACCCTTAGCTGTTGATGCTGCTGTCCATGAATGACTGTTCTGGCTACACTTGGCAGTATCGTGTCTGAGACGTTGCAGCCACAGTGATGCCGTAGTTCTTCCGCAAACTGTGGTCTACAGCTTTGATATATTTTGCTTTGAGTAGTGGGTTTTTTTTTCCCTAACCTTCATTTTTAACTGTTCTTCACTTTGCTGCTTTGAATTAGTACTCTGCAGTGTGTCATACCAAGTAATTCCTTCCCATGTTTGGTGTATATGCACACTGAGAAATGTTCATATATTGAAAATACATTCCTTCTTTTAACCACTCTTAGTCACTGTTGAAACATACTGCTCTTTTCTTTGTATTGGTTCTGCCAGCCATTAATCCCATATAATGCTATCCTCTCTGCCAGTAAATAAGCTCCATTTTCCTGTGCTTTTAAACACAGGATGGCATATTTCAGGGATTGCCACAAGATAGCTATAACAAATAGGAAAATTTTACTGCCGTTACTCTTCCTTCCTCCTGATATTACTGTCTGTGCAATCAAAACTGTATCACCCTTAATTACTGCACAAAGCAAATGTTCTTCATTTTCTCTCACCTCTGAACTTCCAACCCTACTGACTCTTAACATTAAATCGTTGTTCCCAATTCTTTCTATATGTGCAATTAGGTTTTATTTTTTATTAAAAATGTTTGAATTTCCTCCTAACTTCTCTGAATCCTTCTTACAGTATCCCATTACTAGCAGAAGTGTGAGCAGTAGTTGAGGGAAAGGTGTATTTATTTATTTATTAACATTAATATTTTACTTTCTGTCTTGTAAATGCCAATTATGTCAAACTGTCATTATTCTTGGCATTACTGACCACCAAAGAACACCATCAATATTTTTTGCTGTTTTTCTCCACAATCTTTGTCTCTCTCTTTTTCTTTTCTAGCGTTTTTTTTTTTTTCCCCATCATTTTCAAGAACTATTAAATGTTCAGCCCACAAGAGGAAACTCTCTGCTTTTGCTGATCTTAGAAACAGTGAATCAATTTATAGAAACTGACAGTTTTGTCACTTAATAACGTTGCTGGAGGAACCTACGGCACATCAGCTTGTCATTCTGTTTGGACGGTAGGATTTGTCTCACTTAACTGTGGCTGTCTAGAAGTTATACATACCTCTGAGCCGCTCAAGAGAGTCAGACAGACATCTCCAGAGGATGCTGGTGTCTCTCCGCTTCCAAAGAGGAAGCGTAGCTGACTAAATTACGCCCCAAACTTTAGACTTGTGGATGGAGGTGAGGTAAAGCCAATGTTGGCACCTTATGGCTTTTGAACTGCATGCAGCTTTGTGGCTCCTCAGGACTGGATCCTGTGCTCATGGTACATCGTGCGGTGGGCTGTGGGGCTGGGTTTGAAGGTTTGCTGCCCAGCCATCTGAATCCTGGGAGAAGACGAGCCAGCAAAGACTGTCGTACATCTGAGTCACTGCAGTGAAGTCTGCGTTTGCAGATCCGTTAAATAACTCCTAGGGCTGTCCCACGTTCATTTCCCTGACTCCTGTGACTCTTGGCTGTATGGTGATTTTGATACACGGCTTGTAGGGTCTGGAAGATGGGCAGCTTCTGCAATTGATGTAAGCGAAAAGAAGAATAATAGTGGTGGATGAGACAATTTATTTTAACACGACCATGCTCCAAACTTGGAGCAAACTCAAAGCTATAATAAAGTCTTTCACCTTCAGGACTAGACGCTACTAAATTGAAAATAAAGGCATTATTTCTGGTTATGGTGCGGGATTGGCAGACTCACATTTCTGTTGGCAAGCAACAAAAAAGCTGCTGTCTTTCACTGGAAAAAGAGGGAGGCTGTTACGTTCTTGGCCTGAAAGAAATATAGTGTCTTATCCGTACTGGAGATTTGCCTTGATGTCTTAAATCAAGTGACTTTTGGAAAAGCAGCTCAGGTTCTTTGCTAAGCTGCTTTTACAGTCTTTAGTGCTCTGTACAGCTAGGGAAACTGGGCCCAGAACAGATACTGGAAATGGTGTATCAGGTCTTCTAGGCAGTTTGAAGCAGATTTGGCAGGGCTGTATCCAGAACACGCTAGCAAATGGAAAATGTGCTAAGACTTCCATGAAATTCATTGAACAGACAACGGGGCCTCAGTCCAGTGGCTGCTGGTCTGGTTCTTCACCATATGAGATGCATAGGTTTTATTAGCAATGGACAGTATTCGTATAGGGTGCATGATGGGTGTCTGGGGAAGTGGGGAGGCCCCTTTTCCTGGAGCATAAGCCCTGGTTAAGCTTAAGACTAAGATGCACTGCCACAGGATGAGCACCCATTGCGTGCACAAGACATGTCTACCTGGGGCAAACTTGTGCTGTGCTGAGGTCACACCAATTTATTTCTTGAGACTAGCCCTTCAGCTAAAGGTTGATAGGGCCTATAAGATCTGTGCATAGATAAAGAGCATATAACCATAGATGTGGTGCATTCCTGCCCTCTACAATGCTGTAGGCTTATCTTTTGTCAATTCACTTGGGCTTTTAACATCAAAGTACATATTTAAGTACTCAGAGTCCAGTCTGTTGAAGCTGGAATCACTCAGGTGTGGGAAGATACTGTTCAATGTCTCCTTGCAGAAATGTTCTGGATAGAGGGTTCACGGTATGTGAGGTACAGCACCAACACTGCGTAAGGTGTGAATGTTCCTTTAACCTAGAAGGTGAGGACTTTTTGTGGGCACAGGATCATTTTGAGCAAATGATAATAAAGGTTTCTCCTTTTGACGTGGAAAAGCTGGCTTTTCTGTCACAAACGTGACAGATTCTGGCATGACATTGAGACCATGGAAAGTTTTCACCCCTGTTGTCTCAGCGTGTCCTCTGCCTGTCTGATACGCTCACTCGTCCTCCCACGGCTGCGGACCCCCTTGCAGACCTGATGTTTAGCCTGTAGTCATGTGGGAGAAGAAGTCTGCTGCAGAAACTCGTTCACTGAGGGAGCTGCTAGCAGACAGCATCAGTGATGGCAAAGGGTTGATACCAGCCAGGTCTGGCACCAGGAGAAATTTGGGTTCACAGCAGCAACAGGGAGCTGTGATGCTTTTAAAAATCAATTTGGCACCAAACACAAAAAGGACTGTCATCGCAGCGCTGTGCTAAGTCCAGCTACTCATACTGACCACTCAGTGCCGTGGGAGGGAGGCCTAAAGGCCTAAATAATTGTCAGAAGCCCTCATCTGGCAAAAACAGAAAGGGAAACGGAGCCGGTGGGGAAGGTGAGGCAGGGTGGAAAGTAGCATTGAAAAGTCACTGTGGTTGAAATGGGATGTAAAGTTTTTTAAACAGGGATGTTGCCTATATGTTGGGGGATGCCTCCTGCTCTGCAGTTTTATTTGGAGTGCAAAGGGTGGATGGGTCAAACAGGGAAGTGGGAAAGAAAACAGTATGTGGGTGTTAAAAACTGGGCTGATGGAAAAAAGTGAGGAGTCAGCAGGATAAAGGGTAGGGGAATGAAGGAGGACTGAGAATAAGCTTCTAAGAAATTGAGAGAATGAAATAAAGAAGAAAAGATGCTTCAAAATCTTATCAAATGAGCCATCTATATTAAAACCTTATGGGGGCATGTGGTGCTTTATGGATATTAAAGCAGGCAGCAGGAGTGCAGGGATGTGTCTTGCCAGTCAGTAATCTTTGAGCTGTGATGGTGGGTGTTGCTGTAAAAATCAGAGATGCTTTGGTTGAGGGGCTTGAGAGACTCTGTTTTGTTCAATTAACCTACTTGAAAGGTTGGGATTTTGCACGGCTTTCCTTATGATCTCGGGGCGGGGGGGGTGCAAATATTGCATGCCTTATTTGGCAGACAGGTGCACTTTTTTCATTTCGAAATGGAAATTGAATAAACTGGGAAAAAAATCTACAGCTCAATAGCAGATAGAAGTCAAGAAATTTCCCTTTCAACTGGCTTCAAACAAAGCCATCTTCATTAACATGCGTATTTCAGAACACATACTTAACCTTCAACATTAATCGTAACATGGATGATGGATTTAAGGCAAGAGGCAACAAGGTTAAGTCAGCATATGAATGGCTGTGGTGTATTCCTTTCACCAAAGAGCACGTTTATCTTGATGACATCTCTGTTGGAGCTCCAGCAAATGTACCTTTCCAGGGGAGGTATGGGGAGGAATAGCTACTCGCCTGACTGTTCATAATACAAACCTCACTCTGGTGTTACATTAGTTCTTCTTAAGCAAAGCATGAATGTGAGTTGTTTTAGATGAGCATATAAACTGAGTCATGATTCAAAGATCATCTTTTTTTGAACCTTAAAATTAACATAATTTATCCTGTGATACTGTCCTGGTTTCGGCTGGGATAGAGTTAATTTTCTTCCTAGTAGCTGGTATAGTGCTGTGTTTTGGATTTAGTATGAGAATAATGTTGATAACACACTGATGTTTTAGTTGTTGCTAAGTAGTGCCTATAGTCAAGGACTTTTCAGCTTCCCATGCTCTGCCAGGTGCACAAGAAGCTGGGAGGGAGCATAGCCAGGACAGCCGAGCCAAACTGGCCAACGGGGTATTCCATACCATATGACATCATGCTCAGTATATAAGGCTGGGGGAAGAAGAAGGAAGGGGGGGACGTTCGGAGTGATGGCGTTTGTCTCCCCAAGTAACCGTTACGCGTGATGGAGCCCTGCTTTCCTGGAGGTGGCTGAACACCTGCCTGCCGATGGGAAGGAGTGAATGAATTCCTTGTTTTGCTTTGCTTGCGCACCCGGCTTTTGCTTTCCCTATTAAACTGTCTTTATCTCACCCCACGAGTTTTCTCACTTTTACCCTTCTGATTCTCTCCCCCATCCCACCAGGGGGAGTGAACGAGTGGCTGTGTGGGGCTGAGTTGCCGGCTGGGGTTAAACCATGACGGTCCTTTTACCAAAAGCCGCGCACGTGGGTAGAATATATTTTTGTTATCCTGTGAAAAAGAATTCTTCACTGGAATGAAACTGCAATTGTTCAGAGGCTTTTTGGTGAAAAATAAGAGAAAACAAGCACTATGTAGCTGAAAGTTTATTGGTAGTTAGAACTTGGAAACATCGCTGTGGTCAAGTCCACATTTTACCTCTTACAGGATTCTCAGTTCTTGTCAGAGAAGGAAGGATACGTGTTTTGAATTACACTGGAAGGGTTTTGGTGGTTGAAGCCTGGTTTGGAAAAAGTGCCTTTGAATCTCCCAGCGGTAAAGAGTTCCTGCAAATAGCATACCACATACGTGGTGTTACCTTTGTGTGCGAGGTACCATAGCTGGGGGTGTTCCTAGAAGCGCTTGTCCGCTTCTGTGCCTCCCTGCCAGCAGTAAACAGGACCAGGATCTCTACTGCTTTTTAAATGCATCTCTGATTTGTTGCTTATTTCTGTCACTCTTTCCTTTTTGTGTGTGTATCCCCAAAGGTGTTGGCTTTCCAGGTCAGTTGGCTCTGAGCAGGCTGGGGGTACAACAGCTGCAGGGTCTGATCTCTCTGGAATGAGTTACTTGGAACGCACGTGAGAAATGCAGCCTAATCCTTCTGTGGCTTGCAGGGCTTGGCATGAAATAGCTCTTCTCCTACAGGCCAAGTTTATCTCATTGCAACCACTTAACTTACCCTCTGGGCTGTTCTCCTTCTGAAAGCCGTTATTTTCTAATCAATGCTAGAGAATATTGATCACTGAAAGAGAATAACTTGGCAGATTTTGAGGGCTCTGTCTGAACTGGAGGTGATAGCAGTGGGAGTGGGCATTTCTTTTTGTCTGGAGGGGAGAAGAAAACTGAAGAATTTTATTCTAAACCATCTTCAGTGTTAATTTATAGTTTAAACAGTGGCTGGGGAGGGGATATAATCAGCAGTTGACTGGTGGTGGGCATAAGGAAAAGACTGGTTGTAATGTAGGTGAAAAAGATGTTAGCAACAGAAGCTTCTGAAATACCATCTGCTAAATAGTAATATTGGGTTCCAAGCACTCCCAGTGTAATTAATGTGTGAGTGGGCTGTGGGACTGCAGCTGGAGAAGAGAATTTTCTTCTAAATATATTTATCACTGTAAATCAAAGAAATGGGGGGAAGGTGTTTTTTTTAATAAAAACTGTTGCACATCATCAGCTTTATGCAAATATTAAATAAGAGACATGTCTTGTGCACAATGAGATTTTAGAGCTGCTGCAATAAAACTATTGGAAAACATAAAGGCTGTTATTTAATTGCAAATCAACCCCGATTTTCACAAATAATTCTGCTTTTCATTCCTTTGCTGCTTTACAATGTCTGTGCAATGTGGGGGAGGCCATCAGACAGCTGCGCTGACAAGTTCTGGTTAAACTGTCGTACCCAGAGGCACAGAGTGACCTTGGGCAACACGTGAGCCTGACACGGTGAAAACACTTCTTTTTTTCAGCTGTCTGCGTTAGGCTCCTGGATCTCAGTTTTTTTACAGTCAAGACTTTTGGACCCCTCTGGAAGTAGTGTGAATTCTCTATACTGGAGCCTGAGTCCAAGCAGAGATCCTGCAGTAAACCTGTACCTTGGGAGTATTTAAAATGATACTTGTTCTGCAAGATTTTCCAGGTGAGCAGGGTTGGATTACTCCATCAAGAAAGAAATCCTACTGCCTCATGCTTAGACAAGAAGGAGGTAGACCCTTTTTTCTTTACCCTTTCCTCCCTGACGTTCACAGCACTCGCGGCAAAGGCAGGCCCTTGGCAGTTCCCTGCCCAGCAGCTCCAGGGATGGCTGATGAAAAGTCATTTCCAATGGGGCAGAAAACGGTTCCGGCTGGGCTCATTTCCCCGTGTTTCCTCAGGCTGCCCTGACGCTCAACCCTACGGCACCATCTCAGTACCCCGATAACATTCAGGCTGACACAGAGCTGTGAGAGCTGTGGTCTCTAGACTCAGGCTGGACACTGCGGGAGGCTTTCACCGAGCTCTGGGACTGGAGATAGCAAAAGGGAAGAGTCAGGGTCCAAAATACAGGAGAAGAACGGAGGATGGCAAGACAGTCGGCGATTGCTATGAATAATAGTTGGCCTGGTGGGAGGCTCGCTTAGGGTGGGTCAGGGTTGGATCCTGAATACTTCTGGATATCTGGAATGACCTAAACCTGAAATTTAGAGGACAGCTGAAGATTTCCAGAAATTCTGAAACTCAGAGGAACTGCAGCTAACAGGCAAAATGCCTCCTGAGCATCGATTCTTGCAAATTTGACCCTATCAGAGAAAGGGTGCTTCGTATGCAAACTTGCAATAAACTGTTACAAGTCCTTTGGCAGTTCTGAACCCTAGAAATTAAGGACTCGCCCAGGAAGTGTCTCAGTTGTACAAAGACTTTCCTTGTTCTGACAAATGCTTTTGTGTGTGTCCTTAAAGTCTCCCAGGGGCTAACTGCTTCAGCGTGAGACTCCCTCAGCAGCCATGGCAAGAGCTGAGATTTGCAGTTTGCAAGTTCAATCCTGTCTTATGGGAGCTGAACTGCTGGAGAGAGCTCTTTTCCCTTAGTGTCTGAGGACACCTTGGACTCTGAACACTTAAAATTCAGCATGAAATGAGGCTGGCCTTGTTAAACGCTGGAAAATTGTTGCTGACAAGTAAGCAAGCAATTGTGACAATTTGTAAACAAATGAGATTATAGGGAGTAAGGTAACGTCTGTGTTTTTAAAAGTAAATGTAAGTATTAGGCTTAGAGAGAATCAAAATTGTGTTGCAATCTATTCTTCAGGCTGTTTCATGAAGACTTTCCCATTTTGGGTAATCATCTGCTGTGCCTTTGTACACAGGCTTTTCAGGTTGTCATTGAACCTGTCCCCAGCACTGGTCAAGACTGAGAAAACAAAGACCAGAGATGAGCAGAGGTCAGTGACCGAAGGAAATCCTTACAGAAGGAAATCATGGTGAGCATGACGGTGCTTAAACCCATCACCAGAAGTGAAAGCCCATGAGACCAGCAGCATTAAGTACAGAGAAACCATGAGCAGGAGTCACCCATTTGGACCCTCTCACTCTAATAATGCTGATAGAAAGAGATGCCTGTGATAATTAGAAAAGAGAATGATGAGACTTAGTTGCCATTTGAGAGAGAAGACAGGCGTCCAGCGAGCCACGCAGCCATGGCATAGAGGCGTGCTGTCGCCTGTCTGCCGGTGGCTTGGTTACAGCCTGGTCTTGAAAGCCGGGAGAAGGAAAAGGAGCCAGGTAAAGGGAGACTTTCAGAGATCGTTTCAGAGCATCAGGTTTTTGTGGCAGAGAGAATGTCTTTGGTGTACTGTAAGACCAAACACAGACATGTTGCTGAGTTGAACCTGGCAGAGATGCTCGTGACGTTTGTTGCCTTTTAGACAAGGTGGATTTGAGAACAAATACGATTTGGAGGCAAAATGAGGAATTTGCAGCTTGGTGAGCAATTAAATTTTATTCGTATTTTTTGTAACCTCTGGAAGGGCTGCTGCAGAATCTTGGGCATCGCTTTTGAGGTTTTGGTATAAACCTGAATAAATGAATAGCAAACAGGAGGGGAAAAATGAAAATACATGAAGCATTAGTTATATCTTTGGAAGAGAGAGCAAGTCTCCTGGGTCTCACTAGCAGGTTCTCCTGGAGCGCAACGCTGTTTGCACCAGGGCTGCTTAGCAGCCGAGCCCTCTGGACAGACCCAAGAGACACCGCAGCGCTCCTGCAAATCAGATGGGGAGAGTCTCTTCCATGTTTTTGAGAATGATGGGCTGGTTTCGTTGGTATGATCCAGGTGTTTCCTGTATTTGTGCTGCAAGCCAGCCATCCCACACAGGTGAATGACCAGAACCAAATGGTCGTCATCACTTGCACGTGGGCATTTTTAATGGTTCTATATTTTGCAGCAATTCACAGATATCTCTAACTATTAACTAGAATAAATCCAATCCAAAGAGTTTCCCAGTGAAGAGTGTAGTTTCATCAAAATGGAAATGTTTACCTGGTACCTGCTGATTTTTATGGGTCTCTAACTGGAAGACTTCTTTTCTTCCATTTAAGTGCCAAAGTATATCATTTAGACTTAAGTCTGCAAAGAGATCATTGTAATTCCTTCAGTGTAATACAATGTTCTAACTTGAGTGAGTGGAAAGGATGCAAATGAGAAGTGCCAGAAGGAGCAGAGACAGAGTTTGTTCCATAAGAAATGCACATTTAGAAGAAAAGTTAAAATGTTGAAGTTTCTTGTCAGATGCACTACCAGCAATATTTGTGCTGATTAAGAATACATTTTTTAGGAGAATTTATTATAAATACAATGTACCTTGGCTGTGATGGTGTTTGATCTCAAGATGTGGTGTATTTAGGGGCTTGTGCTGATTTTGACTGGGATAGGGTAAATTTTGTTCATAGGAGCTAGTATGGGGCTATGTTTTGGATTTGTGCTGAAAACAGTGTTGATAACACAGGGATGCTTTCATTATGGCTGAGAAGTGCTTACACGGAGTCAAGGCCTTCTCAGCTTCTCATGCTTTACCGACTGAGAAGGCTGGAGATAGATACACAAGAAGCTGGGAGGGGGCACAGCCAGGACAACTGACCCAAACTGGCCAATGGGATATTCCATACCATATGACGTCATGCTCAGTGTATAAACTAGGGGAAAGCTGGCCGGGGGGCCACTGGTCAGGGACTCGCTGGGCATCGGTCCGTGGGTGGTGAGCAATTGGTTTTGGGTTTTTTTCATTTGCATCACTTGTCTGTCTTGGGTTTTATTTCTCTCTCTTTTTGTTATCTTTCTTATTATTCTTCTTATTATTATTTTATTTTATTTCAATTATTAAACTGTTCTTATCTCAACCCATAAGTGTTCTCATTTTTACTCTTCTTATTCTCTCCCCCATCCCACTGGCGGGGAGTGAGCGAGCGGCTGTGTGGTGTTTAGCTGCCTGCCGGGTTAAATCACAACAGGGCTTTATTATTAAGGATTTGGAGCAGCTGTGAGATTATACAGTCTGATCTCATGGACTCCTGGAATTTCATTTTATTATTCTTTTCTAAATCCTGAATCTTATTCCCTTAAACTGACACTTGATGCATTGCTTGGGTGTTGGAGCTTGAATAGACTAAGGTGGATTATAATGACAGATAAACCCTGGCGCAGAGGAGGAGGCATATGAATGATTGCAAGAGGTGGGAAAGGTGATGCGTTTGGAGGCTGGTGCTTTTCTAAGGCATGGAGGAGGAATCTGGCACACGTCGCAGAGCTTCATCTACCTCCACCTTCCTTTCCGTAGCGTGGAGGGGATGACTGGAGGGCCCCAGGCCTCCTGCCATGGAGATGTGGTGCAGAAGTGCCATTGCTGATGGCTGTCCTCCCACAGGCAGCTGCTCTCAGAGGCCACACAGCGTTTCTCTGGTCCGCCGGGAAGCGGTCATGGCCCGGGTGCTTGGGGCCTGACGTGCCAAAGGGACAATGTTCAGCAATCAGGCAATTAGTTTTGAGGAGATGCTGTCATTTTGTAAAGACACCAGGCTCTGGATGGGTTTAGGATGTGGATTTATTTATTGAAAATAATTCACTTGCTGGCAAGCAAGGCAATCCCCTTTCCGGGCGCTGCTGCAGGCACCCACCGTTGGTGCCTCTGCTCAGCACTAAGGCAAACCGAGCCCCTTCTTCAGGAGGACACGGAAATGCTGCCGTCCCCTTTGCAGACACACGTGAACATGTGCATAGAGCCGGGTCGTGGAGAGGTGGCCCTGTGCTGCCCACCACGGCGCAGGAAGGGGTGCACGTGGGATGGATCCAGCCCTGTTTGGGTCCCAGGTAGGCAATGTAAGGCTGGGAGGAAAGCTGTCTCCTTTCCCCGCTGTATGTATTTTCATGTAACCTTCTTTCTGCTTGTATTTTTTCTACACCTTGACTTTGCAATTTCTGTCTTTCATCCTTCTCCAAAATTCAGTTCTTTCAACTTGCATGGAGGGGAGGAATGAATAACCTGTGGAAGGAGAGAATGATTTCATGGCTAAGGCAGCTGAATGCTTTGATCAATCTATTCATAACAGGCTGAAAAGGGGAATGAATAATAATGGCATTAGGCTTCTGGGGGCAGTAAAAAAATCAGACCAAATATGAAGAATTCCAGAAGGATCTTTCGAGGCATAGTGACTGGGCAGAAAAACATGAGATTCAATACACGTAAATGTACAGGGATATACATGGTGAAAACCAGTCCTAACTTCACATACAAAATGTTTGGCTCTGAGCTGACCATTACCACGCAGGAGTTATGTACCTGGGCTATGATAGCTTGTGTTATGGAGACATTGGCTCAGTTGCTCAACAGTAGTCAAAAAAACAAATTGAGGTGCCCAGGAATTAGTAGGAAGAGGATGGAGCAGCAAATTCTGGGACTCCTGAGCCATCTCAGGCAATCAAGCTAAGAACCAACTTGGGGTATGGAAAAATATAGTCGAATGTGTCATGTGAGCATTTAAGTGATGGTAAGCAGGTGTTATTCATAAGGGTATGTCTGTATTGGAGCACACACAGAGCTAATTCATACCGAAAACCCATTATAAGTTTATCTGTAAGCATCGCTGCTAATGTTGTGTACAGCAGAAAATTCACAATGGTGCGATGTAAGTTTTTACTGGCACAAGTTCAAGACTGAGTACATTATTCACAGGAAGCAAAGCTACCACTGAATTATTCAGGGCTTGCTGAACAAGTGTTGAAAACCCAATTCCACCAAATCACCACACTGACTTAATTTTTTATTTTTTCATTATACCACAGCCTGCAAAGCCAGAGCCCTCTAACTGTTGCAGCTTTTTCTCTACAGGCTTGGTAGGGGAAAACAAGTATTTGATGCATAAAAATGTGTATATAAAGAGACATAAATGGCTTTTCTTGATAAATGACTGCATGATAGTGTATTGCAGCTTGTTTCCCCATTCTCAGCAGTTCAGGGGAGGGTGTCTGGAAGTCGTGTGGCAAGTGCTGGCAGCTGAGATGGCAGCAGGACCACCCTGCTCCGTCTGTTCTGTGTGTTTATGGAGCGGAAAATGTCTCAATCCTCTCCTCCTGAGAAGACTTCTTAAGACACCAAGACCATCTCCCTGCTCGCACACTCGGTGCTCCCTCCTCGTTCTTTGCACCCTGGGCAAGGAGTGAGCCTGGTGGGTGCTGCAAGCAGATGCGGGCGTTGCTGCAGAGCATCGCCGGCAGCAGGTGACTTGGAGAGCAGTGGCTGATTGCAGGAACCGTGGTTCAGGTCTGCGTGAACAGACAGGCAGCAAGGAGGGGATAGTGTGTGTGGTTTGGGCATCACCGCTAACCGTCCTCAGGAGACTGGGAATTCCTGACGGTGGCACAAGTCGCGCTGGAGGTTTAATTTATCTAGCGGTAAGAAGCTCTCATTTCCAGAGATTGTAAGATACATCTGGTGTTTGTTAAAGACTGAAAATTACTTACCCTGCAAATGAGATTTGTGGAATTTTAAAGAGAAACGCCTTGCCTTGGGGAAAAAAGAAAGATTTTACACGTTATTTTCAGGGTTACTGAATTTTTGAAGCTTTCCTTAGAGAGTGGGCCACATCTTCATTTGGCATAAATATTGTGCAATTAATGTGAAGCATATACTGGCTTTTTGCCAGGTAAACATCTGACTTCATATGTAATTTCCTAAAATCCATTGTGAAAGGGTTTTCTTGTTTCTCCCTATGTAGTTGTAAGGATTTTCTTGTAAAGGGAGAAGATAATTGGCTGATTATGCACACAGCATTGACTAAAAGACAACATAAATAATGAAAACAGGTTAAAATGTCTATCTACTTTCCCAGAAGCCTTGGCATGTTGTCTAACTGCATAAATACACAACTTTGGATCAGGCTTGTGGCTCTTTGAACTGGTGGTTGATGTCAAAGGTAACCCCTTCCCAAATATTTAGTGGCATTAGTGTGCAAGCCGTCAAACTTGGAAACAGAGCAAGTGGGAAGAGACCACCTTGTTAGGTGGTCAGAGATAAATGGTATCTTTAGAAAAATCACTGCTGGATGAGAAAATGTAATTTGTAGAACAAGACAAAACAGTGCATGTTAATAATTCATTTGAGCAGAAAAAAAATGCCCTGTTGTTGCTTATCCATTTTTCCTTTCCTTGTGATACAGTGATACCACTACAGACCTCTAGATCTACTAGTTGTGTTTCCCAGGGTGAAGCCCTCCCCGATGTTAGTGGGCACCATCGGCTCACTGAAAAAAGCCACAGCAAAAATCTGGTTAAATTCAGTTGATTGGGGATTTCATTCAAGACCTTTCCAGACCTGCACTGTCGTATTTCTAATTGGTGATGGGCATCACACCGGAAAACTCCTGTGCTTGCAGAAGCCCCTGGAGATTTCTGTAGCGCGTACAGCGCGGCTGAGGCCAGCCCTGGTAATTGGCCTTTCTCACGTTGATGAGGTGCTGCAGTTATCTCTGGCATGGTCTAAATAAACAATGCTAAATCTGTACTTTTTAACTGAATTTCAAATGACTCTGCCAACAGCCGTCATTCAAGACTCCTCAGCATATTGCTCAGGTCCGCCTGACAGCTCCTAGACATCCACCTAAAGCAAAAATCTCATTGCTCAGCTTTTCAATAGCCTCTTGCCCAGCAGGACCTCGGCCATTTTGGGAAGACCTTTTCAAAAAGACCAGTTATTTTAGTTACTCCCTGGTGAAGGTGACCTTAAATGCCCTTATATGCATTGATTCAAATCTTCTACTCTGAGCTTAAGTAAGTGCATGACACCCTGAAACCATTCCAAATAGCCAAAATCTTTTTCTGTATTTAATTTTAAGTTTCCCTGGCTAGTTCTGTCATGTGGGTCCTAAATTGGTTGTTAAATAACAAAGCAAAAAATGTTTTTATGTGTGTAGGTTAAACACAGGTTAAACACATCTCACAAATGACATTTTCAAGTCAAACATGCATATAGCTAATCCATTCCAATCTGGCTTTCCTGTGGTTACCCATAAAGATAAGAATTCTTATTAAATAGTCTGATTTATCTCTTTCCAAGCCCTTTCAGATTAAATAATATTTTTTTTCTATTATGGCTTATTATTATGCCATTAAAAATTATGAGCAAACATTAGATTTAATCACTTCAATGTTTCAAAGGCAAAATTTGATTGATGGATTCACAGGAGACCTTCTCAAAATACCAAGTTCTTCATCTACCTTAACACAACATACTGTCATGACACATTTTTATTAGGCAGGAAGCAACAATTTGGAGGAAAAAAAACCCTCTTGAACTTCTTAGCTTCAGCTTGAATGTGTATGTCTGAGTCTGGATCTCCAGCAAATTACTTGTCAAAGTTATTAAATCTATCTTTTTTTGTCTGGATAAACAGTTTAAACACATGAGGTGTTTATTTATGCAGTTCATTTTCATGTGCTGAAACCTCCCTTTTTATTTGGCTGTCTTTTATGGGACGGTCCACACAGCCTAATCCTAACCCACCTCCCAGCCCCACTGCAGTGCCTCCTCCATGAACCCTGCAAGGGCTACAGGACTCTCTGGCTGCTCTCCTCAATGGCGGTGGGCTGAGGGGAGAGAGACTGTGAAATAAAGGGATGGTGAGCGCGTTCCTTGCTGTTTAAAGGCAGTTATGGAGTTAACATCCCTTGAGGACTTTGTTATTTTCTTCTGTCTTTCAGAGTTTGACTGTTCTGGCCTTTTGCACCTGGGTTTTGAAGTAGGATGTCCTGTGTAGAAACTCAGTAGACTTTGGTGTCGTCTTATGGAAATGAAGCTCTTGACATAATGTGCATGAAAATCTGTAGCATTGGCTTTTATTATCTGAAATGATTTCTTCTGCAGCTGACAGCTTCTGAACAGACCCGGTGACAGTGTCAGGAAGAGTCTCCTCCACTGTTAACTCCACAAGGGTGACAGGTATTTTTATGGAAAGGGTTGTCCTGAAAGGTCACATTTGGTTTGGTTTAGCCTTGCGCTTTTGGTAGTTCAGTTTGCATAACTTCTGGAAGTAGAAATCACCCTTCGTTGTTGGTGATCTAATCAACTGATTTTATGCTTGCTCTACAGCTGTTATAAATGATTTCCTTAAAACTCACACTCTCAAATAAAAGTCATCTGATTGGTTGAGGCTAACTATAGTGAGTCAAAATCTCTTTTGGGTATGAATCATTATTAAATCAGTAGTAATGACAGCAAAGTAATACTCCCTATAATTTAAAACCTGAGAACACCGTTCAATTGCAATTTCCACTATTTTACACTGGAAACCACACTGACTTTTTAGGTTTGTCCTGAAAGCTACAGGACAGAGAGGCAGACAAAGCAATAAATGTCTGAGCCAATACACCTTTGATCAACGGTTTGTGCTTTTGCAAGGAAGATGATCTGTTAAGCTTTATCAAGCTCATTTTGTTGTTACTAAAAAATGTTTGCCTTTTTTTTCCCTAGCTTTCTGTCATTACTGTTTTTTTAAATTAAGGGTAGAATTAGACTCGTGGTGTCTAGCCACATCAGTCCCCCCCATATTTAGTGGAGGAAGGTAGACCTCTCTGGGGGTGAGCTGTTCCACCCACCTGAGTCCCTGCGTTAGGACGGGCAGCGTCTGCGTTTGGAGGAGCCCGGTTTCCTCTTCTGACGAGAGGAGCCCAGACAACTGCCGGACTTGTGCTTGTCTTTTGGAACAGCCAAATTTCAGTGAGATAAATCCTGCCTGTAGGCAAATCTAGCTATCAAAGCGAAACAAAATTCCACTTAGAATCACATATAAAAGCCTTTTACTGATATCCACTTCAAATGAATGCAGTTATCATTTGAATTCCGTTAAATTTAAGGAAACTGCAGAAGTTTAGTTTCTCGCTTTCAGATGTGTAGCTGGTATAAATATTTTGTTGACATGAATTATATGGGTCCCCCTAAAAGAACGTCTCCATTTTATTTTCATCAAACTTTCACAGGAAAACGGATTGCCTTTGAAACTCCTTACCAGTACTTTCTCTCGTATCTTTTTGCTGTGAAGTTAGTTTGCTTAGTAACATAAGTCTGGATGCTCAGATTGGAAAATACATAGAAGTGAATCCTTCTAGGAGCTCTAAAAATATTAAAACTAATACTTAACTTTCTAATGATCTGCTTTAGGATCTGGTATCTCGTGATTTACTAGGCATGGATGTAAAACCTATATCCCTCTGCATAAATCAGAAACGCTTACCCTGGGTGGAGGATGCAGCCTTTGCCTTTCAGTGAACATGGGCTGCCAGAACGCAGTGAGTTCCTTGTCAGTTCAGCACCAGGAACCAACCACGAGCGCAACTGGGGCAGGTGGAGGAGACTAATTAATGTAATTAATGTATGGCTCACCTGATGAGAGATCATCATTTAGCCATATTAACTTGATGGCTACAACTCACGCCTGTAACCTAAATGTGTCTGTGGTCCTTGTCAGCCTCTAGTCAGTGCTGGGGCAGTGGAGGGATGTCTGAAGAGCCACAGCTACATAGGATTAGCAGAAGGCAGGTGTCATCATCTGTACAGAGGGGACGTGACACAATGAGGTGGCCCAAGGCACAAGACAGACGTGAATGAGCATCTGGTGCCTCTGCTGTTGTCCTTGCCAGAAGAGCTCTTCCCCTCTCTCCTTGTGCAGAGCACTGACACTGTAACACGGGCAGTGAAGCATCACAGCAGGAAGAGGTTAGGGAGCAGCTGAGGTGAGGTGTGTGTAAGTACAGGTGAGGTTTCGTGCCTGGGCAGATGGACTGCAGTTAGTGACAGTCCAGGTCCTTCCAAAAACAAAAGCATTTATATCTGAAAATGAAATGACAAAAAACATGCTAAAGTGACTGTAGAAATCTCACGCTGGTGTGTAGTGCTGGAAAGTTATTTTCACCACACATCCTGGAACCGGCTGCTGTAGGAGCGGTGGGAGAGGGAAGCCAGTGGTTTGCTGCAGGAGTAGCAGATACCAACATCTTTCAACATCCCAAATGCCTGTTGAATACTCTGACATGCTGGAGTGGAGGTCAGTCGCAAGGAACAGCACCCTGGAAAAATGAATAGAGCAATGGGTTTCTGATGAGGCAGTCAACAAGTGTCATGGGGCAACCTTTCATCTTGATACAAGAAAGAAATTATTTACAGTGAGAACAGTCAATCACTGGAACAACCTCCTTAGGGATGTGGCAAAGTCCCAAGATGTGATTGGACAAGGTGCTAGATAATCTCCTCTAGGCTCCCCTTTCCACAAAAGGTTGCACCAGATGACCTTTTGAGGTCCCTTCCAACCTGAGCTGGTCTATGATTTTATAAGTAATAGCCTTAGGTGACATGGGCCTGGATGTAGGTATGTGAGAGCCCCAGATTTGTTCTTGGGCTCCCTCTACATATTATGCTGATAAAAGTTTTCTGCAGAATTGGCACTACACTTTCTTAGGGCACAGTTGCTGCTGAAAGACGCCAGCAAGAGAAATTCTGCCTGCAACCTTCGATTGCCTGTACCAGGATGTGCCAGAGCAACTCCACTTGGACAGTATAAGGGAAGTCAAGGACTAAATACATTGCTGTTGCTCCTGTGCAGGAGTAATTTCAGTATTATTTGATAGAAGGCCAAGCAGCATAAATCTTATCTGCTTCCGTCATTTTGCATACTAAGGGCCAAACAATTCAATTTTTCTTCAGTTGCTTCACAATACCAGGTTAACACATAATTAATGAAATCAGAAGCATTTTTTCCCTCTGAAGCCTTGTACATCGGTTACTTGGGAGGTGGCAGAAGAAGAAACAAATGCTTGTATACACCATTCTGGGTATAGAATCAGCTAAAGCACTGTGCTGGTTGCTGATTCTCATTCCAAACACGTCCTAGTGATGAATCCCACATGGGGGATAGCACAGCGTGAAGGAGAGATGTGCAGGATAAAGATCACCTCAGTGCTATTCATCAGTCTTGTATTTGCGAGCTAGTGAGAATACAGAGTCATCACCACAAAACTCCAGTCCCACTCAGTGCACCAGTGTCCTTGAACACGTGTCGCTTCAATCTAGATAGGAAACTGGAAAATAGCAGGAAAGGCTTTAATCGGTCCAGAGAGTTGTGATCAGAGGGTGCTTCACATTGCTAAGCCCTCCTATGCCGGGGCTCACAGCAGCCACTGTAAGCATGGATTGTCTGCAGCACCAAGGCACTGCAAGGAAAGGGCCAGGAGAAGTCCTGGAGCTCACTTGGAGACCTGAAGAGTAGAGTGATTTCCTCAGGTCATCCAGACAAGGGATGTTTCTGAGCACACCCAGGATTGTCCTCCTTCCTATAAACACTAATACAGCATTTAACCAACACTTTGCCTGATGTCGAAGTTGCATCCTACAAATGTCTCATGATTTCATAGAATCATAGAATCATGGAATCATTAAGGTTGGAAAAGACCTCTAAGATCTTCGAGTCCAACCATCAACTCAGCACCACCGTGCCCACTAAACCATGTCCCTGAGCACCTCATCTACACGTCTTTTAAATACTTCCAGGAATGGTGACTCAACCACTTCCCTGGGCAGCCTGTTCCAAGGCCTGACCACTCTTTCAGTAAAGAAATTTTTCCTAATGTCCAATCTAAACCTCCCTCGGCGCAACTTGAGGCCATTTCCTCTCGTCCTATCGCTTGTTACTTGGCAGAAGAGACCAACACCCACCTCGCTACAACCTCCTTCTAGGTAGTTGTAGAGCACGATGAGGTCTCCCCTCAGCCTCCTCTTCTCCAGGCTAAACAACCCCAGTTCCCTCAGTCACTCCTCATAGGACATGTTCTCCAGGCCCTTCACCAGCTTTGTTGCCCTCCTCTGGACACGCTCCAGCACCTCAATGTCCTTCTTGTAGTGAGGGGCCCAAAACTGAACACAGGATTCGAGGTGCGGCCTCACCAGTGCCGAGTACAGGGGCACGATCACCTCCCTGCTCCTGCTGGCCACACTAGTTCTGATACAGGCCAGGATGCCGTTGGCCTTCTTGGCCAGCTGGGCACACTGCCGGCTCATGTTCAGCCGGCTGTCAACCAGCACCCCCAGGTCCTTTTCCTCTGGGCAGCTTTCCAGCCACTCTTCCCCAAGCCTGTAGCGTTGCCTGGGGTTGTTGTGGCTGAAGTGCAGGACCTGGCACTTGGCCTTGTTGAACCTCATACAGTTGGCCTCAGCCCATCGATCCAACCTGTCCAGGTCCCTCTGCAGAGCCTTCCTACCCTCCAGCAGATCAACACTCCTGCCCAACTTGGTGTCGTCTGAACTTACTGAGGGAGCACTCGATCCCCTCATCCAGATCGTTGATAAAGATATTGAACAGGACCGGCCCCAGTCCTGAGCCCTGGGGAACACCGCTCATGACCGGCTGCCAACTGGATTTAACTCCGTTCACCACAACTCTCTGGGCTCGGCCGTCCAGCCAGTTTTTTACCCCGCAAAGAGTGCTCCTGTCTAGGCCGTGAGCCGCCAGCTTCTCTAGGAGAATGCTGTGGGAGACAGTGTCAAAGGCTTTCCTGAAGTCCAGGTAGACCACATCCACAGCCTTTCCCTCATCCACCAGGCGGGTCACCTGGTCATAGAAGGAGATCAGGTTGGTCAAGCAGGACCTGCCTTCCATGAACCTGTGCTGGCTGGGCAAGCCATTCCACCATTATGGCTCCTTTCTACCCTTGCTCTATATTTTCCATTCCTTGTATTGAATTCAGCTCCTCTTGGTAACCCAGTATCTTTCTTCTACTTTATTGATATTTCGATAAAACGTGCCATATGGACGTGAAACACAAACTAGGATGTGGATATTTTTCCTGTTAGTAAGAAGGATCCAGAGAATCCCAAACCACCTTGGAGCTGACCCATTTGTTACCCTTGCAGCATTTGGTGGACTGCCAGGTGTCCATAGCATCCAACTTCTAATTGATGAGTTTGTAAGTGTGAGTGTTTAATACCTAAAATCTGCCAGCTACAGACTGCTAACCAGACCTCAAGGGTACATGGGCCATAGTTTGAAAACTACTGCAAGACAAAATAAGACCAGTAACTGTGTGACACTCTTTGGCAGATGGTGACAATGTCGTTCAGTGGTGGCAGAAATGGAGCCTACCATATTCATCAATACTGTCCTGTTGCAGGTTGGCTGTCAGATGACCTATACGACAGGGAAAGAAGAGGACTTGCCTATGCAACTGATGTAGAAGTGTTTCTCTGTATGTACTGCAGCTGTGTGGTTACCTCCTTTGAACCCAAAATAGTATGTCCTAGTGACCCCAGCACTGTGCTCCACCAAGAAAACTGGAGATACCTGTTTTGGAAGCAGGGGAGGTTTTCTCAAGACAGACCCATCTCTATTTATCCTGCTGAAACCTCCTGCGACTTCAGGGATGCTCACTTTCCCCCAAAATGGAAGGATTTGATCTATTCTAGGGGAGGGGAAAACACGTGCTCCATTTCTTGATCAGGCGTTGTGCGTGACCTTGAACAGTTTTTTCAGCTTTGTGCCTCAAGTGTCCACTTATAAAATGAGATAATGGCATCGACTCACTTGTCTCACGTGGGTGCTCAGAAATATCCAGAGAGGCTGGATAAGCACCAACAGTACTTGTGGATGGGAAAGTTGCCAGTCACTGGTTTCTGGTGACCTCCCTGCCAAATTCAGGAACAGAGGGACAGCTCTTGTGTGTGCCTCGTGCATAATGGAGAATAATGGCAACTTTTAACAGCTTTGATCAAAATCACTGAGAGCAAATGATCTGGTTTGTGACTAATCTTTGCTGCTTGGTTAAGAGAGGAGGAGAGCTATGGCTTCCTCTCCTCCTATACAGAGCAATGGCAAAGCACCGAATGTGCGGGCTAGAAGGAATGAGCTGCATCAGCAGGGTACAAGGGACAGGGGAAGGGGCAGGGGCCAAGAAACCTTTGCAAGGTGAGCAGATGAGCAGCAGCTGTCTCCAAACAGATGCTGCTGTTTTCCTCACAAAAATGCCAAAGATGCTCATTAATTGGAGATTTATGAAGGCAGGAGGGAAAGGTGAAGGGATGCATGGCAGCTGGCCAATGCTTTATGAATGACAGCAGCTTCCTTAAAATAAATGAGGCTGTTAACAAATCACTGGGTTCTTGGCATATAGTTATCAACATGCATAGGCAAATGAACAAATGAATCATTTCATTAACTTATTCACAGTGTTTTGTGCCCAATGAATACTAATTTAAGCAGTGTCAGGAAAAAGGTGAGGTTATTTCTGGCGTGTCTAATTATAACATAAGTAGTTTTTCCTTCTCGCTATTATTTTGAGATGCTCAGTTAAAATCTGAAGTGAATTAAATGCCTGTGAAAACCTCCAGGTGAAAACCTGCCGAGTCTTTGCAAGAGGAGAAATCTCACTTGCCCAGGGACGCGTACTCGAGACCGAGAGTTATTACCCGCTACCTGCGTCGCAGAGGAGGGAGACGCAGGCGCGGGGCGGGAAGGTGAGCTGGCAGCTCTCAGGAATGACATTTCCTCCCTGGTTTGCATCAGGGATTTGGTACTGATGCAGCTCTGTGCGCGCGGCCGAGCTGGTGTCGGCACTGTATAAATACATGCCAAAATAGAGGTGCGGCTCCAAAGGGTTCATAGTGCGAGTAAGTGGGATAGGAGGAGGGGGAGGGATGGGAAGCTGCTGGTATCACCAGGCTACAGATAAGAGGTGAAGAGGGATAAAATTGTTTTGCTTAAAGTTACGCAAGAACGCTGTACCATTGAAGCACTCGGTTTCCACACCTCCGCACCCCAGGCCAGCGGCTCACATGGGTCCTGCCTCCAGACTTGCTGCCTCTGGCTCACTCCGGCAGCAGGGGAAGTCCTCTTTTTATCCTTTTTTAATATGCGCATTTCCCCACATTCTCGCATCCAAAAGTAGTGGTGGTTTGTGGGTTTTTTTTTCCTGTGGTTACTCATCATTAAAAAACTGCAGAAAACTAATTACAGTTTACCAGTCTCGACTACAGTAGTAGAGTGAAGCTGTGAATTATGAGTATAGCAGCTGACATCCATGATTCACTTTCTTTATATAAATTGATGTATTTTTACTTTGTGAATTTTTTATTTTAAAAAATCTGCTCCCATCACTAGAAATCTGCCAGGCAGGACTGAAAGCTTTTCCATGGGACGTGCTGCAGCTGAGAAGTTACAGGCAGAGGTTAGTGGGTGAAACTCTTCAGCTTGTGTAGTCCCGTGGGGGTCCTGGGAGGCTGCTGCTGGAGGGGGGGCTGTGCAACACGTGTGCGATGCTGGGAAACCTAAAACCTGTTATTAGAAATACATCTGCAGTTGCAGTTTCAGAGCATTTTAACAAAATGCAACTCCTCCTTTGGGTTTGTGTGGGAGACAACGTAAGTGTAGGCACAGAGGTGTTGTCCTTAAGGAACAGCCTGCCTGAACAACTTAGTTTGTAGATGTTTTCACTGAAATCTCCCTCTGCCTTCCCCATAAAAATCAGGATTTCAGACTTCCTATATTGACTTCAGCTCCTAAACGTGTGCAAGAGCACCGTGAAGAGTTTAAACTAAACAGCAAATCCCACAAATTAAATGTTCAGTTCTACTCTGAAAATCGTTACCTCCGTAAACGGAGCGATGTTCCAGGATTGACTGGAAACACGAATAAAAGAGAAGCCCTTGCAGCAAATAGCAGGATAGAAACATTCTCTTATCAGCTTACCTAGAAGTAATAAATGTGGTTCTTGTTTGTGCAGCAGCCAAGATATTGCTGAAAAAATGAGTAGAAAATAATAGATGATTATACTGTGTAATCTTTTACCATAACAGGCTGGTGAGGAAGGGGTACAAAAGGAAAGAAAATGCTCTTTACAAACCCACTATCTCCAGCATCAAATCGATCAACACACTATTAAGGGAATAAATGGACTTGAATGTTTGAAAAGCAGCAAAGGTCTGAGTGCAAAAAGGACAGAGACTGTTCTCCTTTAACAGCTGGCCTTTTTATCACAATCTTTGAGGCAACAGTGATTTTACAATTGGATATTTCTTTTGATTTGCACTGATTCTGTCTCAGATGAGTCATATAATGATTACACGTCCTCCTTGCTGTATTTTATGGTGGCAGCATGGGCCCTGACTCCAGGGCTCTGATTTACTGAATGCTGTACAAATACCAGTTCCTAAATCTGGAAAAGGATGAACAAAATTTGTCAGGTAGAGACTGGAAAAGTAACTGACTTTTACCAAGTTGAAATGAGCCTCTCTGAAGCAGAACTTCAACCTGTGTTGAGCTAACTCTGATTTATTTGAACTCAATAGGAGTACACAAACCTGTGCTGGGCCGTTTTGAGAGTCTCACTGACTTTATTTTTGTAATTATCCTAAGAATACTGCTGGGGTCAGACACCTCTGGCCTGAATTTGTGTTTTCTCAATGTGTTTCTGTGGATCAAGGCAACGTGTCTCACATCATTGCCTTTTGGGAGGTGAGGTGTGAGTTGGTGGATGCCATTTCTTTGCAGACTGTTGTGCCAGAGGCATTGGGGTGGGGAATGGCTCGCCCACAACCTAGCAGATGGGCAAGGGAAAAGTTGCCATCAGCAGAAAACATTAAGCAAACAAAAGTGTTCGGAGTTCTTAGATGTCCTATGGGATTCACCCAGCCGTTAGTCAGCACCACAGAAATGCACACGCATACTTACATGCTTGCTGGCAAAGCTGATTTTGCTTAATATGGCTCAGTCTCTTCTTATGGCACAGAAACCACTTGCAAGCTAAATGAAAAGATCTTGTTTGCGCCTTGGTTTGCTAAATATTATACTCATATAAAAACTGTCCCCATGTTTTGCTGCCTACACTTCACTCACATGTATAGCTCCATCTATTTTCTCCTCCCTAAAAACAGCTCCATAGGATCCCAAAAGGTGTAATTTTTTTCTATATATTTACTCAACACAGCACTGGAAACACTCTAACTGACTGCAGTGTGTTTTGGTTTGGGTTGTAGGCAAGCGACAGAAAAGATACAAAGTCAGGTTGTTACAAAAAACAATTTCTTGTCGTGTCTTTGCTACCGCGCAGTTGTATGGGATTTGCTTCAAGTCAGCAATGAATGTCACCAGTTTTCAGAGCAGTTTCAGGAAAGAGTGATCTTTCATATCTGATCTATTACTTCTTATCTCTGAACAGTAAAGTAGCCAAATTCCTCAAAGGACACTTATATATAAATGCTAATTTACAACAGGTCTGCTAGGGAACTCTGAAATATGAAATATATACATTGTCTGCTTCTACTGAGAGGGGAAAAATGTGTCCAATATTTACAGTAAACCAGCAATCTTCTTTTTGTCTCTCTATACTTCTGTTTATTCAACTGTAAAACAGAATTTAAAAATTCTTGCCCAGCGTGCCTGTTTTAAACATTAATATCTGCAGAAATGTATTCTGAACTCTGAGCAGAAAGTATTTCTTATGCTAAATGAAGATGAACCCTAAATTTCAACTTCAGCTTTCATTTTTTCAGCAATTCACCACAGTAGCAAAATTTGTATTCATTTCCACTTCATTCATTTTCTTGAACCAAGACATAAAATTAAGCTATTCTTTTTTTATTCCCCCAGGACAGGGGGAGAGAATGGAAGCACAGACTTTCTGCGAGTTTATAAAGTTGGGATAGGCATGCAGGCAAAAGGATTCGGATTGAAAAATACAGATAAGGAAGATGTTTTTAGAATGCGAGAGATTTCAGCAAAATTATTGAGGGAACAGTATTACATAAACAAATTTTCTTTTCGGATATAGATAATTCTGATTATTTCATGAAAATAAATGCTAAAGGAAGCAATAAGCATTACTACACTATTTCCTTGCACTATATAGAAAATTTTGACTAAAACCGATTATGATGGCAGAAATTACTTTGCTAATGGCAAGGTGTTAACAAGGAACACAAATTCCTAAAAGGGAACTTAATTCTGTGTTTTGGGAATATCTCTGGTAAGCAGAGATAGAGACTTTCTTGTTCAGATCATGCTTGTTTCAAATGCTGAGTAATAAAGGTCAAAAGCCTGAGTTCTTTGTTAAAAAATTAATCAGTGAGATGGATTGTGGGTTTTATTTAGTGGGGCATTCTTTTTTAAGAGGACAAATGTCTCTTCTGTCCTAAGCTTGTACAGCCCCCAGCACAAGGGGCACTCAGTGGTTTTTATGTTTCTGAGTGCTAACAATCTATAACTAACAGTGACGCCACGGTGAGAGTGGCTTGTTGTCTCTGAGATCAGTCAGAGTAGTGGTGGTCATGGCGTGGTAGGAGGTAGGTGGTCTGTTTTGGTGCTGCTGTTCAGGCATGGGCTGGAGCCAGGCTGAAGCCGAAATTCATTAGCTGTCCACAGGTTTACCTGGTAGAGAATGTGCAGGGCCACCGCTAAGTTCCAGGGGAAACAGTGTCAGAGTGCAAGGGTAAGAAGGACCACAGAGTTACCCCGAAGGACAGGCTCAGCTCAACCTGCGTGGTCCTCGCCTTACTGCACTTCACCCATGGCAGACAACGTGGCCTGCAGAGCTCGGATGTCCCAGCCAGCCCAGGGCCACCGACTCACTGCGGATGCAGCCAGGAGTGTGGCATGCTAAAAGCAATGCCTGCCTGCTTAATGACACAAAAACCTGTCAAAAGAAATGATTTCTGAGTCCCAAACTGACATACTTAGACATCAGACTGCCTTTCTTCTCAATAATGGATGGGGACAAACCTGGGGATCACTAGGGAGAGCGAGTGAAAGCCAAAACTGCCAAATGCAGTTGGGTAGGCAGTTGGGTATGCACTATGGGTATTTGCCATGTAAGTATGCAATATAGTGCGGTGTTTGCAAAATAATAAAGTGTTACCATGCAAGAACAGGTTTCTGCATGTGCTGAGCTGGGGTCAGGGTTTGCCAGATGGCGGTGTTTGTGGTTAAGCTGATGTCTGCTTGCAGCTCCTGGGGTTTGGCTTCAGCCGTGAACCTCACTCTGGATTGCTAATGGGGAGAAGACACCGAGCTGGGCAGAGTGCCGGGAACAACGGCCGGCAGCATGGCATGGGCATTGTCCAAAACCCAAAGTGGAGCCTGTCTCATGTGTCTTCAGACGGCTGCATGTGAGACCATGGCTCCTGGCTCCCTGCGTAGGCTGTGGAGAGGGTCAGGCAGTTCTTACGCTGCGATCGGCTGCCCTCCATTAGGTCTCTGCTTTAGCATCACCCAAAGTGCCTGTTTCTCTCCATAGACTATAAAGAAAGCCTGGGGAAACTAACTGCTACATATACTGTAGTTAAAGGAATCTCATCCCCAGGAACTGTGCAAGAAAATCTGTTCAACTAGAAAAAAAAATACAAGGAGAAACACCAAGACTTGCAAGTTGCTTTTATCGCTTTCTTTATGAGGTAATTTTCCTGAGCCTTGAAGAGCTGGGAGGAGCTGTTGCATGCCTATGAATGTCTCGGGAGCATATTAAAAGAGGCAGTGTAAAAGTCACCTTTTATTGTGTACAATGTCAGAAGAGGATATGGTTATTTATAATATATTATCACAGGAACGATTTTATTATCCCTTTGGATGCATTATTGAAAATGTCTAGAAAGTTCTGCTGTCCCCAAAGAACCTGGCACCAATTCTGGTCTTCTCACTGTGTACGATGGTGAGTGTAACACCAAACTGAGGCAAAAAAGCATGAAACTGGGAGCAAGGAAATGCTGAGGATGATTTGTTTAGGGATAAACATCACGTTCTATGTCATTGAGAAAACGTTAAAGGAAGATTTGCTGAGGAAGCCTGCTTTGGGAGTTCAGAGAGCAGTAGATGTTTGCAGACGCTTAGAAAAATGCGTGGTGTGAAGACTGTCCAGGTTGTGTGCCCACTTGTGAGTACGCCCTGTGATGGTGTGCAGGAACATTAACCACTTGCTGAAGTGGACACACCATGCAGTCCTGCCAAAGGACTGCCTGGACTGCCTGGGCTCTGGTGGGACCCTCCCGCACCCTCTTCCCATCCGCTGGAGGTGGAGGGAATGGTGTTTCTCTGTGCGGAGCAGCATGGCTGCCGTGACTGATGTTGGCTTGCTTCAGAGCTGGCCAGTGCATGTCGTGCTGACGTGCCGCCTGTAATTTTGTGTGCGCTGTGTTTAGACCCTGTTGCTGGGATCCATCTCACCAACTGTACATCTGTGTCCGAGCAAGTTGTCTAGACCCCCTTTACAGTCCATGGAGGAAAACCAGCACTTTCAGAATTTCATTCACTTCATTCTTTTAGGATGAAACTATAGTTAGAAATATTTAGAATGAAACATATTTACAACAAATCATTTGGGTAAAGGGGCCTATTTCCCTACATTGACCATAAAGACAGCCTACACTAACCAGCTAAGAATGAGAGATATAAAGCTGAGTGAAATGAGTCTTGTGTGGATTATCAAGCACTGTGGAACAGGCTGCCCAGGGAAGTGGTTGAGTCACTATCCCTGGAGGTATTTAAAAGATGTGTAGATGTGGTGCTTAGGGACGTGGTTTAGTGGTGGACTTGGTAGTGTTAGATTAACAGTTGGACTTGATGATCTTAAGGGCTTTTTTCAACCTAAATGATTCCATGATTCTATGCATGAAGCTCAGTAAAGTGAGTCTGAAGTGGTGCTCTAGGGTATGCTGTCACTCAGGCGGGTGCAATTTTTGTGGGTTTTATGTTGTTGGATGAGTAAGATGTTGTAAAAAAACAAGTGTGCAAAATAAGCCATCACAAAGGGTCATGGTTCAGTGGCAACCTGGAGGAGCAGAGCTGGGAGAAGAGCTCTGCATTTCTGAGTCATTTCTGTGCTTGCTGACACTCTCTGAGCACAGCGTGTCCCTGTGCATGTGGACGTGAAAAAACCATCTTCCATTACTGATAACCAGCAGCCATGGAGACACCAGGGGCTGGCAGCGAGCCTGAGCCATAACTGCGGGTCCGAAGCCATCTCCATACTGCAGTGAGACGTCCACAGGCAGCAAGTACCAGAGATACCAGAGACCTGGCTCAGAAAGGACGGGTGCAAGTACAAAGCTCTGTTGGAAGACCCGCAGGAGCAAGAAGAAGCGTCCTCAGCAATCAGCGCAGACATCGGCGTTTCCTGGGATGCAGGGACATCAGAAAATAAACACTTAAGAAACGCATTGATGTGGAGGCTGGCAAGCAACTGAGGCAGCCCCAGCCCTCCACCAGCCTGGCTGGTGGGCTGGGTGCTGTGGGGGGAGCTGGAGTAGTGGCCCCTTTCTGCCTAGTGGCTCTAGGCAGGGCATGGGGCCCTGGGCTTGATGCCACAGGGAGACCCATATGTATTTGATAAACTGAGTTGAAAGAAAGTTGTATCTTAAAGACTTGTCCTCTGATCTCACCCTGGGTTCCTGGATGGGGGATACAATAGTTAGCAAAGATAGAATGTTGTGAAGTCCGCTGCCAGTAACTTATTCGGAAAGGGCATTGGCTTCCTTGAAACATGTATTTTAAAATACTGCCTGGAATGGTATGTTTTTTTCCCAAATATTTAACTACAAGATAAATATGCACGATGATTTCATTGAGTAATAGATCATTTGCGGAATTGGGCTATGTATGTGTATCTTGTCGATCTTAGGAGACTTCTTATTTTCCATTAGGAATAGACAGAGTAAATAGATCAAATCACTGTTAAGTTAAAAATGTTGCTGTTTTATGACCTTCCATGTCAGTTTAGTATCATTCCTTTGGAGCTTTTGCAAATCGAAGTATTGCTATCATGCCCTGAACTGCTTGCCCTTATTAATCAGAATATCTTTTCTGACTGACATGTACATTTTTGCTCTTCTGACATCTCTCATTCTCTTAATTCTCTACGCTAATAATTGTGTCAGTCAAAAACTCATCACAAATCTTTTGCTGTGGTGTACGTTCAAAGCCAAGAATTTCTTCGGCAATGTTGGGGCAATTACAATGATGAGTATTAAGACAGGCAGCTGTGCTCTGCTCCTTCCTGCTGTCTCCGAAATGTCAAGGAGCACTCTCTGATGGAGCATGTCGCCTCTGCAAATCTCACCCTTCAAACTAAGGTTTATGACTTTTATGCTGAGGAATATTTCTAATAGACATAACTTTTGTTCTCTGACATCCAACAGATGTCAGCCCATTTTGCACTTGGAGACCCATCTGAGAGCCAGTCTTTAATGTGTTTAAGGCTTCTTCTAATGCCTACAGCTCCCTCATGCATGCTGACTGAGCAACATACCACGTAACAGTCAAGTGTCTCAGGAAGGTCCAAGAATATGTATAGTGTATAGACCTGTAATTTTATTGGGAAAATGCCCAAACCTATTCACAAGGGAACTACAGGCCTGTCAGTCTGACCTCGGTGCCGGCGAAGGTTATGGAGCAGATCATCTTGAGTGCCGTTATGCACATGTACAGGACAACCAGGTGATCCGGCCCAGTCAGTCATGCCTTCATGAAAGGCAGGTCCTGCTTGACTAATCTGATCTCCTTCTGTGACAAGGTGACCTGCTTAGTGGATGAGGGAAAGGCTGTGGATGTGGTCTACCTGGACTTTAGTAAAGTCTTTGACACTGTTTCCCACAGCATTCTCCTGGAGAAACTGGCTGCTCATGGCTTGGATAGGTGTACTCTTTGCTGGGTAAAAAACTGGCTGGATGGTTGAGCCCAGAGAGTTGTGGTGAACGGAGTTAAATCCAGTTGGCGGCCGGTCACAAGTGGTGTTCCCCAGGGCTCAGTTTTGGGGCCAGTTCTGTTTAATATCTTTATCAACGATCTGGATGAGGGCATCAAGTGCACCCTCAGTAAGTTTGCAGACGACACCAAGCTGGGCGGGAGTGTTGATCTGCTGGAGGGTAGGAAGGCTCTGCAGAGGGACCTGGACAGGCTGGATCGATGGGCTGAGGCCAACTGTATGAGGTTCAACAAGGCCAAGTGCTGGGTCCTGCATTTCGGCACAACAACCCCAGGCAACGCTACAGGCTTGGGGAAGCGTGGCTGGAAAGCTGCCCAGAGGAAAAGGACCTGGGGGTGCTGGTTGACAGCCGGCTGAACATGAGCCGGCAGTGTGCCCAGGTGGCCAAGAAGGCCAATAGCATCCTGGCCTGTATCAGAAATAGTGTGGCCAGCAGGACTAGAGAAGTGATTGTCCCCCCTGTATTTGGTACTGGTGAGGCCGCACCTCGAATCCTGTGTTCAGTTTTGGGTCCCTCATTACAAGAAGGACACTGAGGTGCTGGAGCGTGTCCAGAGGAGGGCAACGAAGCTGGTGAAGAGTCTGGAGCACAAGTCTTATGAGGAGCGGCTGAGGGAACTGGGACTGTTTAGTCTGGAGGAAAGAAGGCTGAAGGGAGATCTTATCGCTCTTTTGACAACTACCTGAAAGGAGGTTGTAGCGAGGTGGATGTTGGTCTCTTCTCCCAAGTAACTAGCAATAGGATGAGAAGAAATGGCCTCAAGTTGCGCCAACGGAGATTTAGATTGGATATGAGGAAAAATTTCTTCACCGAAAGAGTGGTCAGGCCTTGGAACAGGCTGCCCAGGGAAGTGGTTGAGTCCCCATCCCTGGAGGTATTTAAAAGACGTTTAGATGTGGTGCTTAGGGACATGGTTTAGTGGTGGACTTGGCAGTGCTAGGTTAACAGTTGGACTTGATGATCTTAAAGGTCTTTTCCAACCTAAATGATTCTATGATTCTATGATTTTTATCGTCTTCTTATTCTTTGGGTACTTCAGGCTTCAGCAGCTTTTCAGCTCCGTAGTAATTCCCCTAGTTTCCCCAGAGACATTGAAACATCTCTGGTTCCTCCCTCTAAGGCTCTTGGCTGCAAATTTTAGCAGATGGCACCTCACCTCCTCTCTGTTCCTCCTGTGGGTTGATCACTGCATTCACCAATATCATATGGGTTAAACATATCCTTTTGCTTCAGTCCCAGTTTGGCGTGGGCAAGCCGAAGCCTGGAGTGGGCTCCACACCCCTTCGGGCACAGGGGGACTTGCTCAAGCATCGACGGTGCATGGACCAGAGCTTCCAGCCCAAACAGGCGGGCAGCCTTGCTCTGGCACAGCCTCCTGTGGGACAGCGTGCAGGACCGGTATGGCACAATCTGTACCTGTGTGGTATAAAATAGTACTAACATATACTATATATTTCACAGTCATCTGGGAATTGAAAAGCTAAACAGTTATACAACAAGCCTGGCAACTGTCTGTCTAAACCTACACATCTAAACCTGATGAGAGCTGATCTGAAGATTTTCATGTCAAAATGTCACCAAAATCGACATGCTTTAGTGCAAAAAGCTGCAGTTTGGTTGTACCTAGGATTTTCTCTCTGACTACGTGTCCTGAGGAGTGGTTGACTCTGACCATAGGCACAGCCCAAAGCAGCTTGTGGTGAGGTGAAGAAGCCATAAAATTACTTTGACTTTCCAGACAGTCACCATGCTCCCCCGAGTGTATGCTCCATGAAAACTGTAATTGAAATAGCTCAGCATTTCTCCAGGAAAAGCAGTGATCTATCCACACCACAGCTGAACCATTTTAAAAAACCACCAGAATGATGTTCCAGGCAGGCAGCGGGGTTCATATGCAGCCCCTGGCGCTTCCTTCAGGCTCCTAAAGTGCTGTTGAGGGGGAATTTTCAATAAGCAGGAAACATTAAACAAATAAAGGTATTAAACGATCCTTGTGTCTTATTACCAGTGAAAAGCTGGACAAAAATAAATGCATTTATTATAGGCTTGTTTGCAAAACTGGTTTTTCTTAATATGGCTCAGTCTCTGCTTATGGCACCACTGAAACCACTTGTAAATTAAAGGAAAGGTTGTTTTTTCTTGTCTTCGTAAATAATATCTTTGCCTGTAAGTTCCTATGCCTTTCTTACTGTTTTCCTCCTGCAATTTTCTTCCATCTGTAGTTATATCATCCATTTCCCTCTCTCCATGGAGGAAAACATCACCATCTTCTAGGTCAAGCTACTGAAGGTGTTGGTTCCCTGCGATCCAGCACTGTAGCAGGATACTTTCAGACTTTTGGTGGGAGATGAGTCAGTCTCAGTGTTATATTTAATAGGTACTTGCTGCTTACAGGCAAATGAAATAACCCCAGCCCGCAGACCGTGATGCCGGAGGTGGACTCCGTGTCGAGGGAAGCTGTGCAAGTGGTGGGACCTCTTGTAGGCATAAAGCTGGAGAGGGCACAGGACAAATCATGCGCAGGGCGGCTGCCTCCTCCTCTCAGGCACCACTTGAGATATTTGCTGATATTAGTCACCAGCATCTGACAGTTCAGGCTTTCATCTAGCACCAACTGGACTTCATGCAGATAATCTTTCTTTTAATATATTTCCTAAAGGTACTTTTGTATGCGCTTGTAAACGTAAATGTACTGGGCAGTGTCTGTCTGGTGCGTGGCTCGCGGCCATTGGTCATAGTGGAGGAGTGGCTGAAGATGGAAGTTTTTCATAGAATCATAGAATATCTCAAGTTGGAAGGGACCCATAAGGGTCATTGAGTCCAACTCCCTGTTTCTCGCGGGACTACCTAAAAATAAATCATATGACTAAGAGCGTCGTCCAGACGCTCCTTGAACTCTGACAGTCTTGGTGCTGTGACCACTTCCCTGGGGAGCTTGTTCCAGTGACCGACCACCCTCTCAGTGAAGAACCTTTTCCTAATGTCCAGTCTGGACTTCCCCTGACGCAGCTTCATTCCATTTCCTTGTGTCCTATTGCTGGTCACCAGAGAGAGGAGATCAGCACCTCCCCCGCTGCTGCCCCCCTTGAGGAAGTTGTAGACTGCGATGAGGTCACCCTCAGCCTTCTCTTCTCCAAGCTGAACAAGCCAAGTGACCTCAGCCGCTCCTTGTAAGTCTTGCTCTTGAGGCCTTTCACCATGTTGGTTGCCCTCCTCTGGACACACTCTAATAGTTTGATGTCCTTCATATGTTAAGGCACCCAAAAGCGCACACAGTATTCGAGGTGGGGCCACACCAGTGCAGTGTAGAGTGGGATGATCACCTCCCTTGACTGGCTAGCTATGCTGTGCTTGATGCATCCCAGGACACGGTTGGCCCTTTTGGCTGCCACGGCACACTGTTGACTCAATTCAACTTGCTATCAACCCAAACCGGTTTTGGATCTCTTGGATGTCTAAGGGGGCACTTTAGTCAGAAAAGCTCTCCGTGATTCAGCTGGTGTTTCTAGGCTCAGTCCTGGTGTCAATATCGGATGAGCACAAGGAAAGCGGTGGCTCCTCTGCAGCACGGTGACAAGTGTTAGCAGTCAGCGGAGCGATCTCATCCTGCCCGGCAGTGACGGAAGCTGGTGCCACACAGGCAGGGCAGCAGATGCTTCCTGGCTCTGACATTTGTTCAGTGCATTGACTGAGAACTAGGACCTTCACGTTTCAAGGCTGTTTCATCCAGATTTCACTGAGAAAGTGCTGAAGAGCTCAGTCAGCTGGACCGCTATGGACTGGACTTCTGTTATGCTCAGAAATCAAAGGCAACAAGATGCAGAGGATGGCATTCAAGGGTTTCCTTTAATGCTTCCGTCTTTTGCCTCTATCAGGGGAACACATGGGAAAAGGCAGTAAGAAAGCATGAATTTTGCAAGATGCCTCTTTGGAAATGTTTTGTCGAGGTTTTTATACACTTGCAAAAAAAGTTATAGTGAGTTTTAGTCCATTCATTCAGATCCTCTTATAGTAGGCAAATATCTCAGAAAACTAAGGCATCTTGCAGATTCAGCAGAACCAAGGGAGACGGTGAAGATGTGGGTCAGATCTGGGTTTGCTTAGCAGTACAGCAAGCTCTTTAGTGCAGATCTACTTGTTCGCTTTATATAGAAGAGGAACTTCAGGCAGCGGCCATGAATTCAGAGAAATTAAGACAAATATTTCAGGGGAGGTTTCAAGATGCTGCCTTCTTAATACCTTACCTAGAAAACTTCCTTTTAAACAAGAGATTCATCTCAGAAAAGTTATCTGTATGATCTGAGCTGCCCCATGAGCTGCTGCCTGTACCTGGGCACAGAGTCTAGCTCCCTGCACCTAAACCTTCCTCTGTGCTTTGGGTCACTTTACTGGAAAAGGTCCCTGGAAAAGGAGATGATGGGTGTCCTGTGCTGCCATAAAGTCCCTGTATGCTGGAATAAGTTTCCTTTAATGAGCTGACTTATTTCAGTTGTGAAGGACACCGATAACTCTCACTAATTTGATGGGAGCTGTAAGCCCATAAAATACAGAAAATGGTGTGTAGAGGTGGGTAAACACACATCATCTCAGAGAAATGATAGAAAGCTGCAGTGCACTTTTCCCCCAATCTGACACACACGTCAAATCCTATGCACATGTTTTTCAGCACCATTTCACTTTTTATAAGGCAATCACATTATCGGGAAGTTAATATTAGCCATAGAGAGACAGATCCTGCAAGTTCTTTGCAGTGGAAGGAGAGAAAATAAGCAGAGCTTTATCAGGAAATAAAAATCAGGCCGGCTTTATTGCCACACCAGGTGTTGTTTATTGCAAATAACTTGTTTTTAATCCATCACTCGGTTAAAGAAAAGCTCCAAACCAGCCATCTGACCCCAATGAATAAATTGACTTTCCAATAGAAAGCCAAATACAAAGAGAGCTTTGCAGCAATGCTTGCTCGGTAGCTCAGCTTGTGCTGCAGAATGAATGGGAAGAGTTTGCAAAGCACCTTGCCACTCTTCTGCCATCGTTACAAGCAGAAGTACTGATGAGAAATGCAGCTGCATCCATGAATCTCCATCCTGTCTTCTTTCCTGAGGTGGCTGTGGAGACAGTGTTCCCAGGATCTTGCTGAGGGTGTGTGTGTGTGTACCTGCAAGATGACCAAGACTGCAGCAGCTTGTGCTTGTCTACTGCCCTTATGGCCCCAGTTTCTTCATTTTTCATCTGAACACTGAGCCTTGTTGATTCTGCCCAGTTTCCCTTTGGTAAAACACGTGGGATCACCTTAAGTACAAAACTTGAACGGATTTCTTACCAAGCTTGAAAGCTAGACTACCTTTGAAATGATTGCTTCTGCAGTCAGCTTTGATTATTATTAATCATCCGCTAATCCGAAAATAACATGTTATATAAACAAATTGCTCTCCCCTCAGCCTCAAAAATTATTTTTTGAAACGTATTTTTGCATTCAGTTAAAATGCTCCTGTTGATTGATTTTCACCCTGCCTCCTCTAGACTTCACAGATAACGGTGGAGTTATATATAGTGACAGAGTCTGGTGGCAGGGAGGAAGAAGTATTTCCCAGGAGGCTATTACTGGTATGTGTTAGGTAAGAGCTGCAGACACAATCCTGTCCACCAGCACGGGTGGGAAGCTCAGCGGCCTGAGAATATCGGGTCAGTGTGCACCCCTATTCCGCCTGCAATGCTGAAGTCAAAGGGTGCCTGGACGTCAGCTGAATGGGAGAGGAGTCATCATTCTCCACTGTCCTCTGGGTGGGAACACTGCAGTCACGTCAAGAGACCCAAATTGTTGCCAATTCTGCCATTTTCTGTAGGATTGTGGGTGTATAAATATTGAGCAGCCGGTTAATTTCTATGAGCTTTTGGGAGCAGAGGAGCTCTTAAATGGATTTACAAAGTATCTAGCATAGTTAGAATATCAACTTGGCAGGGAGCTACATTAGATGAGGTCTTTATATTATAACACCTCTGCAATGGACTAGGGAGAAAAGATGGGCAGGAGCAGGGGTGATGTTCCTCTGGCTTCAGCGATGCTGGTCTGCTTGCTCTGCACGTTTGAGTTTTGAGTCCTGAGTAATGCAAGGCATAAAAGAAACAGATGAAGATTTCAAAACCACTTGCTCACTTATCTGAGCTCTGGCCTAGAGCAGTTCTTGCAGTAATAGCTGTGACTTGGCCCTACTTCACCTTCTCAGTGTTAATTCGGCTGGGATAGGGTTAAATTTCTTCCTAGTGCTGTGTTTTGGATTTAGTATGAGGAGAATGTTGATAACACACTGATGTTTTCAGTTGTTGCTAAGTGCCCTCCTAGTCCAAGGACAGCTCCCGTGCCTACTGACTGAGCTAGGTACACAAGATGGGAGGGAACATAATCAGGACGGCCAGCCCAGCTGGCCAATGGAGTATTCCATACCATGTGACGTCATGCTCAGTATATGAATGGTAGGCGTGATCCAGGAAGTACCGATCGCTACTTGGTTATCGGTCAGCGCGGGTGGTGAGCAATTGCATTGTGCATCACTCATTTTGTATATTCTATCATTATTTATTATCATTATTCTCCCTTTTCTGTTCTATTAAACTGTCTTTATCTCAACCCACGAGTTTTTCTCACTCTTACCCTTCCGATTCTCTCCCCGTCCCATTGGGGGGCGGGGGGAGTGAGTGAGCGGCTGCGTGGTATTTGGCTGCCTGCCAGGTTAAACCACGACAGTCCTTTTTGGCGCCCAACGTGGGGCACGAAGGGTTGAGATAACGATAGATCTGACCAAAGTGTGTTAAGGCAAAATTGTTATAAGCATCCATTATATTGATTGGTCACAATGTTGATGTATTGGCTGTCAAAGTTGTGGGGCTGGCTCTCAATGTTGGGTCATGTAATACCTTGCTTGCAGTATGTGTTCCCTTTTGTGCTGTTTATCATTATTCGGAACTGGGCCAAGATTATCATTTTGCTGCTGTTTTATGAGGTGATAAAATCATTGGTCGTAAGTCTAATCTGGTATCTGTACTCGGCACTGCCGTCATTTCTGTACCTCGGGAACCACCTCTTAGAGATTATTGGTAATTGCACTTGTTTCTCCTCGGAGAATGAATTTAAGGGGGAGACGGGATGGGACACTCTCTCCCACTTGTTCATCTTCCCTTCCATATCGTCAGAAACTCCTTTTTCTTCTATCCTCTTCACAAAGATGTCCACAATATTCCCTGAGAATTTTGAATATCCTTGGGATGCTCAAACAAGCATGTTCATATTGCTATGTCTCCTGAATGTGGTTCAGGCCTTGTTTAGGGTTAAACAACTATTCAGGAATACTGTCCAGAGATCAACCCTCAGGAACAAGAAAAGAGGGAGGGCAAGCAGTGGTGCCTCATCGGGGCGGGCGGAGCGGCGAGTCTCGGGGGTGGCAACAGACACGGTGGCTACTCAAAACCCCACGACAGGCACTGCGGCTACTCCAACCCCCATGACAACCCCTGTGGCTACTCAAACTCCGGCAACAGTCACCGTAGCTTCTCCAACCCCTGCGACAGGCACTGCAGCCACTCAAGCTCCGGCAACAGGCACTACAGTTACTCCAACCCCCATGACAAGCACTGCAGCTACCCAAACCCCAGCAACAGGCACTCCAGCTGAACCAGAGGACCAACCCTTGCTGGTATCCGTTGCCCCTGTACAGAAGAGGAAATCTTGGAAGCGGAGATCAGGTCGTTTAGAAAGAGATGATGAAAGAGCAGGGCCATCACAAGGAGGGGAGGAGGAAGAGGAAGAACTCATAAACGAGACGGAAACCACCCGATCTCTATCCCTGAGTGAGCTGCGAGATATGCGGAAAGATTTTAGCCGTCGTCCAGGCGAGCATATTGTTACCTGGCTGCTCCGATGCTGGGATAATGGGGCCAGTAGCCTGGAATTGGAGGGGAAGGAAGCCAAACAGCTGGGATCCCTTGCTAGGGAAGGAGGCATTGACAAAGCAATTGGAAAAGGGACACAGGTCCTCAGCCTCTGGAGGCGACTGCTGTCAGGCGTGAAGGAAAGGTATCCCTTCAAGGAAGATGTTATATATCGCCTAGGCAAATGGACCACTATGGAGAGAGGTATCCAGTACCTGAGAGAACTAGGCGTGCTGGAGGTGGTTTATAGTGACCTGGACGATGTCCGAACACCCAAAGATCCAGATGACGTCCAGTGCACGCGACCCATGTGGCGGAAGTTGGTACGGAGCGCACCAGCATCGTACGCCAGTTCGTTGGCAGTACTGTGCTGGAAAGAGGAAGAAGCACCAACGGTGGATGAGGTGGTTAGCAGACTTCGGGATTTTGAAGAAACTATCTCCTCCTCCCTTGTCTCGGCTGTAGAGAAACTGTCCCGAGAGGTCCAGCAACTCAAAGACAATAGGTCCTATTCTCCACCTGTACGGACCAGTATCTCAGCCATTAGGAGTCAGCGTTTTTCTCCTCAAGAGAGAGGATATCGAAAGTACACACCACGGGGCACCCTGTGGTTTTACCTGCGTGACCACGGAGAGGACATGAGGCAGTGGGATGGAAAACCTACCTTCATCCTAGAGGCACGTGTACGTGAGTTGCAAGGAAAAACAATCACACAAGGGGGTTCTCCCAGGAAAAATGCTGCTCCAGTTTTCAGGAAAACCCTGTCTCATGACGGTCCAGTTTCCAGTGAACAGTTCCCCAGACAGAGTAGAAGGGCTGATCTTACTTTGGACTGTAATGAAGGAATTCTTGACTCACGTTTGCAAGAAGTGAGAAGCGGATACTATGACCAGAACTAGAGGGGCCCTGCCTCCGGCCAGGTGGAGGAAAGGGACAACCGGGTTTACTGGACTGTGTGGATTCGATGGCCTGGCACATCAGAGCCACAGGAGTATAAGGCTCTCGTAGACACTGGTGCACAGTGCACCCTAATGCCATCAAGCTATAAAGGGGCAGAACCCATTTGTATTTCTGGAGTGACAGGGGGATCCCAAGAGTTAACTGTGTTGGAGGCTGAAGTGAGCCTAACCGGGAACGAGTGGCAGAAGCACCCCATTGTGACTGGCCCAGAGGCTCCGTGCATCCTTGGCATAGACTACCTCAGGAGAGGGTATTTTAAGGACCCAAAAGGGTATCGGTGGGCTTTTGGTATAGCTGCCCTGGAGACAGAGGAAATTAAACAGCTGTCCACCTTGCCAGGTCTCTCAGAGGACCCTTCTGTTGTGGGGTTGTTGAGGGTTGAAGAACAACAGGTACCAATCGCTACCACAACAGTGCACCGGCGGCAATACCGCACCAACCGAGACTCCCTGATCCCCATCCATGAGCTGATTCGTCGACTGGAGAGCCAAGGAGTGATCAGCAAGACTCGCTCACCCTTCAACAGTCCCATATGGCCAGTGCGAAAGTCTAATGGAGAGTGGAGACTAACAGTAGACTACCGTGGCCTGAACGAAGTCACGCCGCCACTGAGTGCTGCCGTGCCGGACATGCTAGAACTTCAATACGAACTGGAGTCGAAGGCAGCCAAGTGGTACGCCACAATTGACATTGCTAATGCCTTCTTCTCCATCCCTTTGGCAGCAGAGTGCAGGCCACAGTTTGCTTTCACTTGGAGGGGCGTCCAGTACACCTGGAACCGACTGCCCCAGGGGTGGAAACACAGCCCTACCATTTGCCATGGACTGATCCACACCGCACTGGAACAGGGTGAGGCTCCGGAACACCTGCAATACATTGATGACATCATCGTGTGGGGCAACACAGCAGAAGAAGTTTTTGAGAAAGGGGAGAGAATAATTCAAATCCTTCTGAAAGCCGGTTTTGCCATAAAACAAAGTAAGGTCAAGGGACCTGCACAGGAGATCCAGTTTTTAGGAATAAAATGGCAAGATGGACGTCGTCAGATCCCAATGGATGTGATCAACAAAATAACAGCCATGTCCCCACCAACTAGCAAAAGGGAAACACAAGCTTTCTTAGGCGTTGTGGGTTTTTGGAGAATGCATATTCCAAATTACAGTCAGATCGTAAGCCCCCTCTATCAAGTGACCAGGAAGAAGAACGACTTCAGATGGGGCCCTGAGCAACGACAAGCCTTTGAACAAATTAAACAGGAGATAGTTCATGCAGTAGCCCTTGGGCCAGTCCGGGCAGGACAAGATGTGAAGAATGTGCTCTACACCGCAGCCGGGGAGAATGGCCCTACCTGGAGCCTCTGGCAGAAAGCACCAGGGGAGACTCGAGGTCGACCCTTAGGGTTCTGGAGTCGGGGATACAGAGGATCCGAGGCCCGCTACACTCCAACTGAGAAGGAGATATTGGCAGCATATGAAGGGGTTCGAGCTGCTTCGGAAGTGGTTGGCACTGAAGCACAGCTCCTCCTGGCACCCCGATTGCCGGTGCTGGGCTGGATGTTCAAAGGGAGGGTCCCCTCCACACATCATGCAACCGATGCTACGTGGAGTAAGTGGGTCGCACTGATCACACAACGGGCCCGAATAGGAAACCCCAGTCGCCCAGGAATCTTGGAGGTGATCACGAACTGGCCAGAAGGCAAAGATTTTGGCATATCCACAGAGGAGGAGGTGATACGTGCTGAAGAAGCCCCACTGTATAATAAACTATCAGAAAACGAGAAGCAATATGCCCTGTTCACTGATGGGTCCTGTCGCCTTGTGGGAAAACATCGGAGATGGAAAGCTGCTGTATGGAGTCCTATACGCCAAGTTGCAGAAACTGCTGAAGGAGAAGGTGAATCGAGCCAGTTTGCAGAGGTGAAAGCCATCCAGCTGGCCTTGGACATTGCTGAACGAGAAAAATGGCCAGTACTTTATCTCTATACTGACTCATGGATGGTGGCAAATGCCCTGTGGGGGTGGTTGCAGCAGTGGAAGCAGAACAACTGGCAGCGCAGAGGTAAACCCATCTGGGCTGCCGCATTGTGGCAAGATATTGCTGCCCGGGTAGAGAACCTGACTGTAAAAGTACGTCACGTAGATGCTCACGTACCCAAGAGTCGGGCCAGTGAAGAACATCAAAACAACCAGCAGGTGGACCAGGCTGCTAAGATTGAAGTGGCTCAGGTGGATCTGGACTGGCAACATAAGGGTGAATTATTTATAGCTCGGTGGGCCCATGATGCCTCAGGCCATCAAGGAAGAGATGCAACATATAGATGGGCTCGTGATCGAGGGGTGGACTTAACCATGGACGCTATTGCACAGGTTATCCATGAATGTGAAACGTGCGCTGCAATCAAACAAGCCAAGCGAGTAAAGCCTCTTTGGTATGGGGGACGATGGTTGAAATACAAATATGGGGAGGCCTGGCAGATTGATTATATCACACTCCCACAAACCCGGCATGGCAAACGCTATGTGCTCACCATGGTGGAAGCAACCACCGGCTGGCTAGAAACATACCCTGTGCCTCATGCCACTGCCCGGAACACCATCCTGGGCCTTGAAAAGCAAGTCCTATGGCGACATGGCACCCCAGAAAGAATTGAGTCAGACAACGGGACTCATTTCCGAAACACCCTCATAGACACCTGGGCCAAAGAGCACGGCATTGAGTGGGTCTATCACATCCCCTACCATGCACCAGCCTCCGGGAAAATCGAACGATACAACGGGCTGCTAAAGACAACACTGAGGGCAATGGGTGGTGGGACATTCAAGCATTGGGATACACATTTAGCAAAAGCCACCTGGTTAGTCAACACTAGGGGGTCTGTTAATCGAGCTGGCCCTGCCCAGTCAAGACTTTTACGTACTGTAGATGGAGATAAAGTCCCTGTCGTGCATATGAGAAATATCCTGGGGAAGACAGTCTGGGTTACTCCTGCCTCTGGCAAGGGAAAACCCATCCATGGGATTGCTTTTGCTCAAGGACCTGGGTGCACTTGGTGGGTGATGCGAAAGGATGGGCAAGTCCGGTGTGTACCTCAAGGGGATTTGATTTTGGGTGAAAATAGCCAATGAACTGAATTTTATGATGTCAATTGTTATATGATATTGTATATCATTATTTCTATGGTTGCTATCAATGGTGTAGCAGTGAAAGTCACCCAGATTAATGAAGAATGAACTAACTCCGATGAAACCGAGCAAAGTGCAACGATGATAGAACTGAACGAGTGCAGCAGTACCGAAATGAGAACTGGCTTCAGGATGCAACAGCCCAACACCACACACCATCCTTCTGGCCCTGAAAGACTGTTATGACAGATGGAGCTCAAAGTTGTGGACTAAAAGAACTCAATGGACATTTATATATATTTATGTGTATATATGTATGTATATGTATTATATGTATATATGTATGTATATGTATTATATATGTATATATATATATAGATAGTGGTGATTAATTGAAAGGTATCGAAAAATGTGAGACCTAAGCATAACGTAAATGGTATGGAATAAGGGGTGGATACTGTCCTGGTTTCGGCTGGGATAGGGTTAAATTTCTTCCTAGTGCTGTGTTTTGGATTTAGTATGAGGAGAATGTTGATAACACACTGATGTTTTCAGTTGTTGCTAAGTGCCCTCCTAGTCCAAGGACAGCTCCCGTGCCTACTGACTGAGCTAGGTACACAAGATGGGAGGGAACATAATCAGGACGGCCAGCCCAGCTGGCCAATGGAGTATTCCATACCATGTGACGTCATGCTCAGTATATGAATGGTAGGCGTGATCCAGGAAGTACCGATCGCTACTTGGTTATCGGTCAGCGCGGGTGGTGAGCAATTGCATTGTGCATCACTCATTTTGTATATTCTATCATTATTTATTATCATTATTCTCCCTTTTCTGTTCTATTAAACTGTCTTTATCTCAACCCACGAGTTTTTCTCACTCTTACCCTTCCGATTCTCTCCCCGTCCCATTGGGGGGCGGGGGGAGTGAGTGAGCGGCTGCGTGGTATTTGGCTGCCTGCCAGGTTAAACCACGACATGTTCCCTCCAGGCCAACACATGGTGGCAGGAGAATGGGGGAATGAGATCTCACTAAGGGCAAATAGGAAAACAGAGGATGAAGGTTGAAGAGAAGTGGTGATACAAAGGTCAGGCAGGTCATTTACATGGGGGCATACAGGGTTGTGAAGAGACAGCTAATGTCATTAAACTAATAGTCGATTCAAGCAGTACATTGTATTTCAGCTGCCCAAAGACATCCTGAACCCAATCTGCATGAACAGAAAAACTCAACCTGGTTTCTCTAGGTAAAACACAAGGAGAAATACTACTGAGTGGTTCAAACATCAGTGGTTCTGGAGTCAGGACCTGAGTGCTTCACCTCTACTTGCAACACCCCCCCCACCCCTGCCCCCACCCCTGCCCCTGCCCCTGCCCCTGCCTGTGCCATGCTCCAAGGCAGCCAGCCCCAGCACCAGCGTGTGTGCTGGTTTTGGCTGGGATAGAGTTAATTTTCTTCACAGTAGCTAGTATGGGGCTATGTTTTGGATTTGTGCTGAAAACAGCGTTGATAACACAGGGATGTTTCTGTTACTGCTGAGCAGGGCTTACACAGAGCCAAGGCCTTTTCTGCCTCTCACCCCACCCCACCAGCGAGGAGGCTGGGGGTGCACAAGAAACTGGGAGGGGACTTAGCTGGGACAGCTGACCCCAACTGACCAAAGGGGTATTCCATATCCTATGACGTCATGCTCAGCACATAAAGCTGGGGGAAGAAGAAGGAAGGGGGAGACATTCGGAGTGATGGCGTTTGTCTTCCCAAGTCACCGTTACGCGTGATGGAGCCCTGCTTTCGTGGAGATGGCTGAACACCTGCCTGCCAATGGGAAGGAGTGAATTAATTCCTTGTTTTGCTTTGCTTGCATGCGCGGCTTTTGCTTTACCTATTAAACTGTCTTTATCTCAGCCCACGAGTTTTCTCACTTTTACCCTTCTGATTCTCTCCCCCATCCCACCGGGGGAGTGAGCGAGCGGCTGCGTGGGGCTGAGTTGCCGGCCGGGGTTAAACCACAACAGCCTGGTGTCAAACACAAGCCTGGAGCACCTGTACAGCTGGAGCACCTCTGCAAGGCAGCACGTGGTCAGCAACCTCTGCAGCCTCCTGAAGAGATCCCCGCATTGCTGTGTCTCGCTCCACGTGCGGAGGCTGCCTGAGTGTGCCTTATATTGTTGACTGGAGGGGATAGGGTGCATTTACAAAGCATTTTGACTCCTCCTAATAAAGAGAATATAAATATGGCAGAGGGGTATCAGCCTTTTCATTTGTGCTTGATCAGGGCAGCTTCAGCTTCTTATGTATTTTGCAACAGCAGCAAAGCTTTACTATAGAGGGAAGGGACCTTGAAAACGAAGCAGCCCAAGTCTCTCACTGAAGCTGCAGGTAAACTGAGGACTGGAGATGCTGGGCCACCCCACAGGTCACTTTGGCTCCGTGATGGGAAGGAGGGCCCTGGACACCAACGTTTCCTCTCCTGCCACAGACTTCTGCTGTGACCCGGGCCAGTTTGCTTAATGACTGTGTCTGGATGAGGCTAAAGGCACGTGCCTGTACCCTTTCCCTGCTGCTGAGCCCAGCTGGTGTGGGGTGGCCCATGTCTTCCAGGCAAACTTTCAGGTTGCATAGCGTGGCCACATCCAGACTGCCTGTGTCTGCACCCCTGAGCCATACCTTGGGATTATCTGGGACAGCGCTTGCTGGCCTGGGGGCCAAAAATGTGCCAGGACTATGGTAACAATCTAACAGTATGGAAAACTGAGTCCCCCTGCCAGGGAATGTCTCCTTTGGGATCTCCAGACAGAAGCACGTCTTTACGTTACCAGAGGTAAAATTGCAAACATGCACACACATGTATATGCATAAGTTATATACAAAGGCATACTTAAGAGATTAAATATAGGAAACTTTTTTAGGTGCTTGGATTTATAGCAAAGGTATTTAAGCCCCTAATGCTCAAAGTAATGCCAGTGGGAATTTGGTATCTCTGTGTATTTGCGGATCTAGGCCACAGTCCCTGTCCCAGAGGTTTGTGGTCCCACTAGATACCGCTCTGCTAGCAGGAATTAAGGACTAGCATAAATGATGATATGATGATATCAAATTTTCCTTTGATCCTTCCCCTGGTTGGCATTATCTTCATTTGATAAACTAGCTCCCTGCTGCCAGTCACTCCCCCACCATGCTGCTTTTATGCCAGACCACACAGAGAGAGCTCAGAGGTACTTACAGTGATTTTGAGTGTGCTAACTAGCCTTCACAACTCTCAGTGCCCAGGAAAAGAGCAGAAGGCCATAAATCTTATTTAAATTTCCATCTTAATGTGATGTCTTGAGGCCCTTTATGCTAGGGTTTGGATGGAGCTGCACATCGAGTTCATTCATTTTCTTTACCCTGTTGCAGATTTCACCAGCTTGCTGATCTGTAGGTCAGCTTCATAAAGTATCATTTCTGTTCTAGGGCTTTGTCTTTGGTTGGGAAGACATAATCGGGGAGGCTGGATAACAAACGAGTGAGACTGTGCAGGTCTGTGAGTGAGTGTTAGTCTGTTGCTCTTACCTATTGCCTTGTAACTATTTGCGGAAGACTTGTGAATTGAGGTAAGCCACGTGAGACCAGTCCATTGGCACTTGCTATTCCACACTGGAATTAAGATGTCACAAACTGGGACATTGCCCAGTGACCCACGTGTCCCTACTGTAAATGGCAAGTACCCAGAGAAACCTTCATGTTGAAGCTCTCATCATTTGTGAGTTGAACACCGAGATGGACTGACGGCATGAGCTAAAAGAGCAAAGTGTTTAAAATGGGGCGAGCGGTCCAAGGCTGGCTGTAAGGGATGAAATCTCCATTAAAGGTGGCACGGTGGACTTGGTGCAGCAGGCAGCCACCGTGGGGGCATGGCTGTGGGTGGGGAAGAGCGGAAAGGGAAGAAAAACAGTGAGAGCATAATGGCAAATGCACTGTGTGAGCAAATCTCCATTAATCATGAAATACAGAGTTAAAATGGAAGTCTTGATAGCTGAGGGACCAGATGGGCTGCAATATGGACAACCTCTGCCATAAAGGTGACAGGGAGGGAGGTGGAGTTGGGTGAAGAAGGAGTAGGAGAAGAGGAAGGCAAAGCAGGCAAAAGAAGAAGAGAGGTGTAAAGGCTGAGTAGGAGTGGGAGAAGGGGAGAACAATTAAATGCTCATCAATCCTGATTCACACTTGTACAAGCTGTATGGTTTTTACAGACTCAGGAGAGAGGAAGGGCCGTCAGAAAGAGCTTTCTCTGTCACTTTGAAAAGCAAAGCAAAGTCCTTTCTCATACTAGAAGGAAAACGCCATAAAACAGTGCTTTGCAGAAGTGAACTGAGTTCCCATGTACAGCTAGACTCCTAATCCTGTCCTTACCTGAGTCTTGTTCTGCACCAGAGACCCCACTCATGAATCAAGTAGTCAAAGTGTAGCCCTTCAGTGAATTGAAAGGGATGAAAAATTAGAGATGAGACCGATCTTATACAAGAGGAAAAGTGAGTTACTTTTCTCTAGACCCATAATCTGATTTTTCATTTGTAGCTTTTCTCCTTACCTGAATCTACTAGCACAAGATCTTATTTTAATGACCATGTAATCATTTTCCAGACATCTATTAAATTTGGAAGTGATAAACTGTCTTATTATCTCAGTTAAATTTAAAAAAAAATGCTGTTCCTAATAAATTTCAGCAGACATCTGCAAATGAAAGAAGCCTTATATAAGGCAAGCATTTGAGATTCAGGAGTATTAAAAAATACAGGAAAAGTCTACATATGGACCTCTATGCACACACACAAGTAGAAACAGATGTGCACATGTAGGCAACTGTCTTTTGGGGCATTTACCAATTAAACCAGCTCTTTGTTAAATAAGGCTCAGAATATGATAAATTTTTGTAAATTTTCTGGAAGGTTCTGAGGTCAGATGGAAACACTTCTCTGCCAACAACAATCATCTTGAGATCTTGACCTCATGTCTTGGCCATCAGTCCTGTCAGTCAGGTCCCCTTGTCTTGGTGCAGCTGAGCCTGCAGTGATCAGTTCTCTGATGATGCAGTACCCGGGAAAAATGTACTATTATTTCAAAGCAAATTGAGCAGGAGCAAGATGATCTAAGCTTCAATTCATCAGATGGTTTGTTTACCAAGAAAAAAGATATTCTGACTGGCTCGGGACATAGTTCTGGCAGTATTAACACTGCTTTCAGACACAAGTGTCTCCAGTGATGTCCCAGAGATCGTGTGGTATCCAAAGAGCTTCTGCGAAGCAACACTCTAGTGTGTCACTCACGCTTTGGCAAAAAGACCTCGAGTTCATGTATGCTGCCTCTGTTCATGACCTCCATATAATCACCAGATTAAGGACGGTCACAGATTGTCTTTTTGCAACATAGGGGTCTTCTACTCTTCTTGGTCATCACGTAGCCTTGGTCATCACGTAGTACAAAGGTTGGTTCCTTACACTAGCGCAGTAGCATGTGGAAGGATCACTTCACATGCCTGCAAGTTGTTTTCATGTCCCAGTGGGATGTTTACCATTTTCCCAGCTCAAAGCATTCCTGAGCCATCTTCACCAGCTTTTTCCCATCGAGGATCCATGCAGTCAATTGTTCATGCCTGTGTGTAGGACCAGGAGCCTCCAGGCCCATCAGAAGCTGTTAATTCCAACAAGGCAGGTTTCACACCACAGCACTGCACCTGTGGTAACCTTAACATTAGCGGTGAGGTCTCTCAGCTTAAGACCAGAAAAGCATTTGCAAGGTGTCTTCTGCCATACCTACATGTGTTTGGGGTTTTGGTAAACTTTTGCCCTTGTAGAAGAGGTCATTCTGGTTCTCTCTCTTTTGGCTTTAGTGTGTCAGATGTCTGCAGAGCAACCCTCCCTGGGAAAGGTGTGGTGTTTAGGCCCCACCTAGTATACTGCATTCAGTTTTGGGACCCCCAGTACAAGAAAGACATTGAAAACCTTACATTAGTTTAGCAGAGATCACTAAGATGGTTGGGGCTGGAGCACATGACATATGCGGAGATGCTGAGGGAGCTGGGCTTGTTCAGCCTGAAGAAGGGACAGCTTCAGTGGGACCTAACAGCACTTTCCAATGCTTACGAGGGGGTTATTAAGGAGATGGAACCAGGCTAGTTGATGCGGTGCATGGCAGGGGGTCAAGAGATAGCCGTCAGAAATGGAAACAGGGAAGTTTGAATTAGATGTAAGGAAAAAATATTCATTATGAGAAAAACTAAGTTTGGAGCAGGTTGCCCAGAGAGGCTGTGCAGTCTCTGTCCTCTTTTCAAGAGGCTGGAGACCTCCCCAAGTTCTTCCAACCTGAACAGTTCGGTGCTGCTGTGACTCCTGCTTTAGGTTATGTTTCAAACACCACCTTTTGCCTTCCTTTCTGAAAGGGGTGGTTTGTGTGTGGTGGTCACAGCAGAACAAATCTGTTTGTATTCCCAGTGTGCTGAGAAGGGATTCAGTTTGCAGCAAAGATTTCAAAAGTTGCTTAATCCTGCCATCCTGTCTTGTAGTCAGGGCCAGCCAGTCTTTACAAAGCCCCGCTATATGGGAAAGGTAAGTCATAAACCAGAACGGGTGAGGAGGAGACATGGACTTTTTCCCGCATACAAGAAATCATGGTGGGTCTGCTGCAGCTGTGTATTTGGAAGGAAGCCTCATTTTTATCATCATTCACAAATCCTAGTACAAACCCCAAGCAAGGCTTAAATTTCCTTTCAACAGCACTAATTTACCATTCAACGAGTCCCAGCAGCCATTTTGCCATTGCATTTTTTGTGTGTTTTGGAGTTTGTCTTTTTCTTACTCACATTTTAGTTTTTTCTAGTGCTACCCCTCTGCAAGGCCATTTTCTTGTACTTGCCTGTGCCGGGATGAGAAACAGGTCAGGCTCAGGGGCCAGCCTTCCCGTGCTGCGTCTGGTCCTTCCGTCTGCAGCAGCCCCATTGCAGAGGGACCAACCCCCCGCCAGCGGCCCGGGGCTTGTGCGGGATCCCCGGGGAGAGCCTCTGCTTTCCTTCCACACATTGCTACCTGCTTGTTTAGTTCCCCGAGCTGTAACGCTAACCAGGAAAACAAGCACTGTATTTGGAGCTAGAGCCCTGCTCTGTCTTTAGGAGCTGCTGAAATATTTTAGGAACTCAGGTTGCCTGAGATGGTTTGCCTCTCTGAAATGTGAATGTTCAGAGCTTTGTTGCCTCATTAAAAAATAAAGTTACTGAGTGTCAGGTGCATTGAAGAGCTGGGATGAAAACTGTCTCCTCTTAAGCATCCTCTGATTTTAGTGTGATGACTGTAGGCTGCCTGCTCTTTACACGGCTGTCTTGAAACTCGTCACCCAGCTCCCCGCAGGGGAACTGCTGTGGCTCCAGATGCACGGTCTCTTAATTTTCAGAGAGCCGCAAGCAGATCAGTCGACAGCTTGTAGATCAGAGGATAATGCTGCAGTAAGAGGGAACTGGGACTTCAGGATGTTGTTCAGTACAAAGCATCCTTTTAAAAAGTACCAAAGAAACCCAGCTAACTTGTTTTCCACACAGCATACAGCCTGGCTCTTAATGCTCTACTTATTCTGCAGCGATGTAGCAGTGTGGGGTTTGGTTTTACATCTGAAGAAGAGCTGAATGCTACAAGGTCAGGTCATGGGGCACAGAAGCACCTGCTGTGCCAGGGGAAGGCTACAGGGATGTAAAAGAATTGGGGTGAAAGACAGAGATTTTTGGTAGAATCTGATTTTTTTTCAGGGACTGACCAAATCTACTTCCAGCAAGCTTATTAACATTGCCATAGTGAGAGGAGAGCCTGGCAGCAATGGAAAGCTGTAGGTCGCTGCCCCAAAAGCTTCCTGCAAGAGGAGGGAGTTATCTACACAAACAAGGCCATCAAAGAGAATGGGAGGACCGAAATGGGATACTGGTTTCTCTGAGCTCACACAGCAAAGCTGAAAAATCCCACCTTCTGACTGCAGTCCGTGCCCTTCCCCAGGTTCCCCCTCCTTCAAGTGTCTGCACACTCACGCTTCATCTCCCACCCCTGGGCAGATGAAAGAAAGATGTTGCTGGTAAAGTTTTCTCTCCACTGTTGCTGACAAGCAATCTCTCCATTGCTTATCTTTAACACACACTGCGCTAGAAAGAGCCCTGCTAGTGTGTGTGTATTTCTAAAGGTCTCGCAGCTGATATGGAAACGTCTGATGTGTCTGCATTCGCTGGACTTTGCATTACAGTGAATTGTGTGTGTCGATTGACGTTTCCTTTAGACTTTGAGGTCAAAAGCCATATAAAAATACAAATCCTTCATAAGATGTTACAAATGAACTTACTCTGTAGCTGGTCTGACCTCCTTAGTATACCCAGCAAACAAGTCAGTAATATTTTCTAAGATAACAGTGTTGAGAATAAAGCTCCCTCTGAGCTCTGAAGGGCACCTCTGTTCCCAGAGCACTATTGGAAAATAAAAGCATCCCCTTGGGCCAGTGCTTTGTTCCTGCCCTGTGAGCAGTACTAGCATCTTCCCCGCAGGTCGGTCCAGCTTTGAGATCTTGATGGCTTTTATAGCACAGATTTGTTGGCACTAAGCATTGTTGGTGTTCCAGGCTCATTTATTTGTTTTAAGCGGCAAAATCTGACATGAGGATTTTGAGCATATGCATAGAAATTCAGGATAAAGGCTAGATGGACACAGCCTTGTCCCAGTAGTAGCCCACCTTCCAAGGATTCTTCTCACAAAGCTTCCTCAGTGTACTGTGTTATCTATTATTATTATTATAATTATAATTATTATCATCATCATCATCATCATCATCATTATTAATCATTTGTACCACTGTTCTTCTTTGAGGTCTGTACTAGGAATGGGATCTCCCTGCAGCGGAGTGCACCTGTGTATAGTGAGAGATGGTCCATGCTATAGAGAGTTCACAACGTAAATATGTGAGACCGGAGAGCTGGGAGAAAGCAAGTGGCAGATCCTCTGCTTGAGGCTCGCCTGCCTCGTCACCGCTTCTGACAGCAAGGGAAAGGCTTCCTTTCCCACATCGACTCGAAGTGGTGGGCGGTGTCTCCCTATATTAAGCTCTACCCTACTTAGGAAACCCAGAAAGGGTCCTTGACAACCCTATGTTTGTTACTAGGAAAACACAATTGTTCTTAAATCCTTACAGGGTGCTATCTGCCCCTGTTGCTTAGCTGATGGGAGCGCGCCCATCCACCTCCAGCTATCTAAGAGTTAGCCATCTCCTCTAAACTAGTTTTCCATGGTCCCAGTATAACCTTGAGAAAGAGATAGGCGCTTACTGACTCCACTTGCCTTGGCTACTCTCTTCAAAGTGTAATGAGTGCTTCCTTTGGAAGTGCTTACCAACAGATGGAAGGTGCTTAGGTAGGTCTCTCAGACTAGAGCTTGACTTCCATGTGATCAGATTAATTGAGATTAAAACCAAGCTTGTAGACTAAGTAACAGGGGAAAAAGTTGAGCTGGCCTGGTAAGCAAATATTTGCTGAGGAGTTTCATGAGCTCTGGCTGCATCATTTTAGGTTGGCATTAGATGAGTTGAATTGCACCTCAACTAAATGCTATGGGAAAGGGGGTGTTTCTTCCCATGTCTTTACGGAGGTTGCAACTCTCATCCCACAGCAGATGTAACTGGTTTTTTTGGACCTCTTCCACAGAACAAAGCCTAAAGGCTAAAAAAGCCTAAGGCCCCACTGATGAGTGCTGAGTCCCAGCGGCAACAGAGAGACCATTAAAAGCCTCAAAAACCTTATAAGAAAAAATATGAAGAAATTTGCAGAAAGGGGCAAGAGCAAACATTAAAATATCCTCAACATTTTAATCACCATCCTATTTTAATCTAGGATTGCATTCTGTTAATATAAAAATACCAATTACATTTATTTTGTGAAGGCTTTGCTGAGTAGACCCATAGTCTAATGCAGTTATCGAGTATCTTTTTAGATTCTACACAGAGGTGAACAGATGGCTTTTGTGTGTGTCTGTGTAAGAAAACTCCTTTCTGCAAACAGGGGATGTAAGGGGAGTTACTCACTGCACTAATTAAATGGAACAAATTCACATTTGTGTATTAAGTTAATTGTGCAGCAAAACAGAGCCTACTGTCAGGTGAGTTTCCATTCAGTACAGGTAAATTAATTAACTTTCCAGTGTGTTAACAGAGGAAAGCTGGGATGGATATGCACATTTTCTAGCTAGGTAAGACATCAAAGCACATATTGCAAGCAGGACCAAGAGTCTTTTCGTCCTTGCTGGTATCAACAGGAGTTGGTTTGATCCAGCCCACGATAAGCACTGTGGTAGGTCAGTCTGGCTTGGACAGGGCAATGAATCGGTAATGAGTACATCAAAGAGAAAGCTACAAAATTCCATTGAAGAGTAAGAGATTTTGAGGTTAGGAAGAGCCATTAATGACCATCCCAACCTCCTGTAGGACACAGTGAAAGGTTTTCAAGTGGTTAGGTCCAGATGTATTGCATTGTATCTGATCGTATTAGGAATACAATCAAATTATTATTGTATTAGGAATTGTATTAGGAATTGTATTAGGAATTGTATTGTATTAGGAATACAATCAAATACTATCGTATTACTGCTTGCTAATAAAATTAAAAATATATAAATGTATTAAATCTCATTAACTGTATTAGGAATACGTATATCTATGTGTTTATAAAATGGGTATGTGCTGCTGAACATGAGCAAGATCTTGTGATAACTCCCATTTGGCTGCAAACATCTTTGATGAAAACTCCCTCTAAGCTTTGGGGAGAAACAGGGACTTTAAGGGTTCATCTGACTCATTTTAGACATTTGCATTATGATGAGATGACCAGACCCCTGAAAAACTCTATTGCTCTACGCTGATTGAAACAAGGAGGTAATGGTTAGTACAGAGGTAAATGTCTGCATTGCAGGCATCCATATTTCCTAAATAAATCTGACTGTATTTTAACCGGAAAGCTTTTAGGATTTAAAAAGAAAAAAAAAAGTGTTTCTTAGAGGAACCAACTGATGGCAAAATAGAAGAGCAACAACCCAGTTGATAAAAACTGTCCTGGAAGAGTTTGTAAATTGGCCAGACCATTGAAGTGAAAGTCCCAGGCTCATTTGTCATGCACCAGAAATAACAATGGGAAAAAAACTCAGCCTTGAATCCGGTGTGCTCCTGGGATTTTATTAAACAAGGGCATGTGACTGCCCAGTGAAGACTGACATACAGGCTGCATTAGAACTACGCTTCCTAGGGATTAACTTTTTATTAGAGTTAATCAGAATCAATATCAATTTAGGTTGCTTTCTTTCAGATGTGGGAGGGATGGTAAGCAGAGTGAAGGCAGTAGAGGCTATGAATAATGATAAATGCACATGGCGTGTCTTTGTTGTTGTAAATAGGAGTAATTCTGCCAAAAGCAGTGCTCTGATTTAATGTGAATATTCAGTCTGGCCTATTATTATACTGCACAAATTACATGGTTTAAAACTTTTCATCTGTTTGATGCCTCTCTTAATTGGCAGGAAATTTCAGTGAGAGATAGGCATAAACCACAAGCAGAATTGTTTTACATCTGACTCAAGATGTATCATCAGAGTTCCTAAATCAGCTTATTCATCTTTAATGTTCAAAGATATTTTAAAAAAGAGGTTGAAGAGAAAAAAACAAAACAAAACAAAAATTGAATTGTTGGTGAGATGCTGAAATGCAACATTTGTAAGCGCTGCTCAGAAAATTTCCATGCAGAAGGAATGGTGAGACAAGGGAGGTTTTTCCAGTCCTACAAACTCAGACAAAGCAGAATTACCCCTTCGCATAGCAGAGGTTTCAGTCTCATCTGCCGTGCTGAGGTTTTTTTCTCCCTTCCATGGGGACTCCGGAGCTCATGGGGCTCATTACAGAGCAGGAAGTCAGGGAGCGTCTTCTGTCCTGCTAAGAGTCAAGTGGGCAGACCACAGGGGAGCTAACGCGGTGACATCAGGAAAGTGATACTCAAACTTGACATTGCTACCTACTGCCTGTCAGACTCAAGTCTTCCCACCAGTGAGAGCCTCAAGAGATGTCCCATGGACCTCAGAGCTGGGGAAGGAGGAGACCTGGGCTTGCCCTGGACTCCCTGCTCAGTGTGGAGCTGCCTCTCAAGGGTATGGGCCTCCTTAGCCCTGTTGTCCCATGTCCCTCCCTAACCTGGCAGGTCCTGTGGCCAAAGGCCAGACTCGGGCAGCTCTGCAGCCGCCCTGCAGGGATATCTAGACGATCACACCCAGCTGGAGTCAGGTGCCTTTTCTCATCTACTCCTGTTGTACAGGGAGGGTAATGATGCCAGGGAACTAATAAAATTTCACATCCAACATATTTTGGCTTCTTTCTGTTTTCATAAAAAGACGAGTACATCTCACCATTTTCTCTGTTTATAGAGCAGGGCACGGAAACAAAATCGGGGACATATGTTGTGTTTGTTCCAGCAACTGTGTGGCTCACATTGCAGAACAAGCCGGCAAGCACTGGCACACAGAGCTACGCGTGGCAAAGGTATGCAGCCCCACATGATATAACAGCACCAAGTCCTATAGCTCCCACTGGAAGCTTTGGGTTTTTCTCTCCGGGCGCCCATGAGCGATTGACCTCGTGCACTTCTCGTCTGTGCCTTCTTATACTTACTGCTGACAATAAATTGCCATTTGACATAGAGAAATAACTTGGCCAGAGTACACTCAGGCAGCAAGGACAAAGGAAAATGTGTGTTATATTTATGTACATTCTATAGCTGCTACAAAAGCAGAAGCTTTGCTGTGCAGTATTTTCAGGAGTTCAAACCCCAGTAATATAGGGACATGAGTGGTATTTCCCATGTTTATGTGTTCTTTAAGGGAGATGATATGAGGTCATCACTGCCATCCAGATTGGAATTTTTGGAAAAAATTCCTCTGTCGTGCAAAATCCCTGGTGCTTTATGTACCCCCTCCTTCTGGTGATGGCAGCAGCTCAGCTATGTACCAAAGGTTAGCTCCCGAGTCACTGGAACCAAAGCATCCAAACAGTGACTTATTTGAAAGCTACTTGCCAGGAATGGTGATTCACTGACCCAAATTTGAGGTCTTTTTCATAGGAATTTGAGATTAATTTGATTATCCTTCTATTTTCCCAGAAAGATTTTCTCATTTCACACTCCCTTCTTTTCCAGGAACAGGAGCAGTGGAGCAGTCATACAGTGCTGGATGCTTATCCTGGTGATTTCCAAAGTGCTATGAGCCGGGTATGCCAGGAATCTTGTTTATAAACACCCACTAAATGTCCTCTGCCTCTGCAAAAGTCTCTAGCCCCCTTATCCTGAAAGCTAGAAAATTTTTTTTATGCATATAAAACCTCCCCTCGTACAAACTTAGGCCTTTTGGTTTATCTAAGGAAGCCGCCCAGACACCTCCTTGGACTGAATCTCCTTTTCCCTGCCCTTGCTCCACAGATCTTGTCACCAAGCCAGTCGTCCTGTCTTCTGTCAGAGGCTGAAACTCCATCCCCTACTTGTCATTTTGGCAGCAGTCTCATTATGCCGAGTCCTTCCTGACATGGCTTTCAGCTAGGAGGGATTCAGCCTTCTCTGAGGTGAGAGCTGCCTGGGGGAACTCAGGACAGAAAGCAATGAGCAGAGCCGGATCCCCGTTGTGTTAGACTTAAAATGTTGTCTTTGATGGTGCCATTAGTCTTGCTCAAATACCATGCTCTTTTTGTATTTTCTGAAGTCTTGCATTGAATTAATAATACCTGCCTTTACAGTGGCTTCCAGCGTGAGATCTCAGAGTATTTACATGCGGTGGGTAAGCACGGGTCAGTAACTTGCAGATGACTCGGTCATTTAGTGGAAGAAGCAGAAACAGAACTGGGGCTTCCTAATTAGCACAACTTGATATTCCTTAGCAGAGGGCAAAATCCTGCCTTTTGGTTTGCCCAGGCCCATATGTGCTATGTAGTGAAAGTTAATTAGTGGGGGGTGGTCATTTACAAGGTGTGACAACTATTTCTCTAAGGTCTTGGGATTCAGACCTATTTTTTGTTTTTGTATCTATCTGGTACCCAGCACACACTGTTGTTTTCTGTTACCAAAGAGCTGTTAGTGATAACAACATCATCATAATTCAGAACAGCCTCTGCATTTTCTGACCTGGTATTTCTTCTGTAGATTAAATATCTAACCGTACTAAAAATGAATAAAGACATAGTCTGCATGAAGCAAAGGTACAATCTAGGCTATGAGTCTGGGACGGAAGAGGAGAATTATGATCTCCTCTTTTGGTCATCTGAATTGCAACCCCACTGCACAGCTGGGAACTGCAGTAAATTCAGAGATCCAAAGTAGAGCTGTAGACTTGTGTGTGTATATTGTCAAACACTGCCTGAAAGGAGAGAATGTTTTCCTGACTTGATTGGGAAAAATAGTATCCTGACTGCCTCTTTTCTTTTTTAACTCAGACAGGGAAAGGTAAGTAGCCCAGACCATGCATGCCGTATGTCTGGGAGCTACAGAGCAAATGAACGAGCTGTAATAAGAGGGGGAGAAAGAGGCAATTTCTTGCAGAAGCAGACTGCAAGATGCAGGCTATAGATTTTGTGTCCAACAGCACTGGGGAATGCCTGCAGACATGTTGAGCAGGATTCATCTGACCGACGTCTCTGGTATGGGCACAAGGAGCTAGCTACCTTCCCTTAGAGTTAGCCAAGAGAAACAGTGATTCCTACACAAATAGACACCTGCATTGACTAGAAAATGAGTTATGGATGACCAGCACAACTGTAGCTACCTCTACAGTTAGATCATGTGTTTAATTTGTGAGTTTATTGCTGCTCATACTCCAGTGTCCAAAAAACCCCCAACGTTTGACCAACTGACTCACTCAGTATTGCAAGTCTAATAGACTAGAAACTGAGAGGAGAGGAAAGCTGAGCTGATGGTCAGGGGTAGATTTATTTACAGTGAAGAAATGGAAGTGCATAAAGAGGTTAAGCATGAAAGGTAATGGAAAAGCTTGAATGAAAATATGAGGGCAGTTGTACATGCATCACATAAAATGTCACTGGGGCAAGTAGAAGGATGTAAAGTAAAGCCTTGAAGAAATATGAAGCTGAACAAAACTTGATACAAATCAAACGCATGAATGTACCAACTTTCTTCTTTTAAATCCATTACAGAGTCTGCTGGAATCCCTTCAAGGAGAAGGACTGAGGAAATAAGCTCATGGAATGAAGTCAGGGTGGCTTTCCAAGGTCAGTGCTGGCCAGCTGGTTTGTCGATATGGATCCTGCTTCACACTCGTCTTGGCCATGCAAGCTGTCTTGCAGCCCAGAAAGTGATGTCCTAATGTGGAAAGGCTGTCTGTATTGTGGTTACTGTTTTGATTGTATTCTTTGCATTTTCTCCATGCATTGAATTAGTTTGAATGTGTCTGTTCAGGCTAACACAGAGATTACTTGGACTATATGGAGTCTGGGACAATGAGCAAACTATCTTTGTAAACAGGCTAAATATGTGCTTCCCATGCAAAACTCAAGCCCTTAGGACAAAAAATGAAAAAAATGCAGTTTTGCCTCTATCTTTCTCCTCCATCCTCGTCGAAGTAGCTAGGACACTTGTTACCACTTACTTATGAATTGCACTTGTAAAAAGTGATTTAGCAACCCAATTAACTCCACGTTCTTGGAATGAATGTGGTTAAAAATTAATCCAGGTGGTTTACACTTAGGAAACTGGCAATTCCTCTAAAACAAGCTTTTAAACACTGGAATCCTCTAATGTTATTGGCCACCAGAAACCACAAAATTATTCTGAAAATGATCTCTTAAAACAGAATTGCTTGTTTTGCATGAACATTTGCTCAACTGTTGAGGTCCTTATCAGCCCGTGGCAGCTTGAGTCAAACAAAATCTACAGCAGATTGAAACTTCAGAGCATCCTGCATTTACGTGCCTGATGGGAGGGATTTTGGAGCTGTGAATCGATGTGCATTTGGACTTCTTGAACCCAGTGAACTGACAGTGAGTAAAAGAGATCGTGGTGGTAACAGATGTCAACACCATCGCTTCCCAGAGGCTGCAGCAACAACTGAGCACCACGAGGACCTGGAGAAAGGGCTTTCTGATGCTTTTAGGAGTGACTGAGGAGGGATGTTCCTAATAAGAAACTCAAGTCTGTGCAGTGATCAGCCAGACCTGCCACCACTGTTTTTACTCTCTTTGCAGCTGCTCTCACGATGGCACAACCCCCACTGCAGCACCAGCGCGATTCCTGCCTCTGTCTTACAGGAGAGAAGACCCGAACTCTCTTCTCTCCATCAGTCAAATAAACTTGGTGGCTTTTTGTGAAGGAATGCATTATTTTAAACAACAGTAGGGAAACCATAGCAGTCCTTATTTCTTTCAGTGAGACACCAGCTGTAATATTTAACACTTTAAACATACAAGTGCAAATCTTTGTGTTGTACAGCTTAGTAATGAGAATCTTTCTGGTCAAAATCCCTGCAAAAACACTCACTTTCTGCTAGCCTGCCCTGACCTTCCTCTTCCTCCTCTCTGAATGTCATGCTTAGAAGTTGGGAGAGTTGTTAGAGGTCGGGGAAAAAAAAGCAGTGCTTTTCTGGTGTTTGGATTGCTATGGTGATTTATGCATAGGGTTATCTACTGGAGCTTCAGGGAGCAGCAACTACAGATCTCAGGTCATCAGATTAGTTCTCAAGGGGCCACAAGCTCCCATCAGAAGTGGTGACAGATTCAGCTACCAAGCGCTGCCTTTCATGGCGCATCTGCAGTCACTTCAGAAGGCCAAAGGTTTTACTGCAAATGGGGTAATATTTTTTATCTGTTGCAGAGCAAAGGACAGAAAACAGCAGGACTTGCCCCAGGGAGCGCCCGTTGCTGGGAGGGGAAGATGGCACTGCACTGCTGCAGAGCCAGTGGGGCTGGCCCCAGCACCCCGCTGGCCTCCCCACGCAAACACCAGTGTCTGCACTAGCAGAGGGGGTGGTTGCACGAGTGCAGCACACTCCAGCCTCTCGCCTGCATGCTCTGCGCTGGGCCGCTTCCAGTTGGCAGGTCTTCAAGGAGCTCGAGGACTTGTGCTGCATCCCACAGGGAATAATGCAGCACATTGTAACCACGTGTGCTCAGAGCTCGTGGGCTTCTGCAGCACCGCTGCGGCGAGGATCGATCCCATGTACAGGGAGGACAAGACCTGTTTGCCATCCCTTTTGCTATTTGGGAAGCATGATAATGCAGCTATATACGTGTGGCCCTATGTATAACCAATTTAAAGGGCAGCAGGAAGGTGATAGAGGTTATTATTTGTACTTGTGAACTGAACTGAGTTAAACCAGACAGGAATGATGCTGTGAGCAATCATGGGCAGTATTTTCCCTGAAATTACATTGAAGTTTTACAACAACTGCTATTGAGTTTCATATTCTCATGAGACTCATTCAGACAGTGGGCTGGCTGGTAAACAGGTGCTGGTAAATGGTCCCATCACTGATGGTGCAGATATCAATGCAAAACAGCACCATATTTTTAAAGCAAGGAAATGGACCATTTTGTTTGAAATAACCAGTTAAAGTTAAAAAAAAAATCAGTTCATAATCATTGCCTGTTTAGTAGGCAATTAAAGAAAAAGCTTGTTCATGAGATAATCTCATTAAAACAAAGCCAAGAAAATCAAGCAATTTGCTAACACCAATACGGGCAATTGGTTTGCTCGTTTCCATTGATTTGTCTCATTTCATATATCTGGAATGATGCTTACCATCCCTTTGCATGAAGTCTATAGATTATGTTATGCACAGTGCAAGCTCTATCAGAGAGGCTCTAACACACAGAATAGTCTCTTACTTCATTAAACAATCTAACCTTGCCCCAGGCAAGCAGACTAACTTATGATCTCCTCCTTAATCCAGTCAGGATATGTTTTGTAATACATATGGCAATTCCATGGGCCAAGGAACATGAAAAGTTGCCTCTAATTCTCATCAGCGTTGGAATAAAGTAAGTAAGTTATTTTCTTTACTAAGCAGTATGACTTGGGTTTTGACTGGGCAATTACCCTTTAGAAGCTTTCAAAAAGAAGTAAAACTAGTTCCACGTAGGGCGACTTGGGAATGCTGTTTCAGTCTGCCCTGGTCTATCCATTGATGCCTTTGCATTTGAGGCTGGGGCTCCTCAGGCTGTTGCAGATTCACCGTCACGATTCAGATTTGGCATCTGAAATTGTCAAAAGGTGTGCACTCATGGCCACTATGGAAGTTTCCAGCTGCTATAATCATGCTATCTGATGCCAAAAAAGTATCCTTCATAAGTTCACCAATAGAAAAAGCTCATGTGAAACCCTTGTGTTTTCCTCTGTATGTCTGTGCCCTGAATTCTCTCTCAGGCATTGCCTCAGGTAGCCCAGAGAAGTGCCCTCAGCCGAAGAAATGCCTATTCTATTTAAGTATTACACCTTAACACTGTGATGACAGTAATGTGTGATACATTTTATATCTTTAAAACTTTATAACTTTAAACTCTTAAAGCACTTTCCATGCATTATTTCTCATTTTTTTCTGCAGTGGATAGGTTGCATTCACCCTGCTTGGCAAAGTACAGAATTGAGATGCCTTGATGTCTTCTTCATTTAGGCTTGCGATGAGCAGAGTAACTTCACGGTCCCATTTTCAATATTGGTGTCAGTCATTTACATCCTGCAGTGCCTAAATACCCCTTGCAATCTGGATCTAACTGATTTGGTGAAGGATATATGATGAGTTACTCTAATGACTAGGTTCTGAATTCAGAAATAACCTGGAATCCTGCCTTGATCTGCCTTTGCTAGACCATGACTTAGAAGAGATTTATGGTGGTTGACAGTACTATGGGAATGATCATTAAAACACTTAGGGCTTCTTAGGACTAAAAAAAAGATCTTGAGTAATTAATCTTCACAGGACAGCTGAGAAGATGAGTGACTATATGCCAATCTGAGACAAGGGGAAAACTGAGCTGTGCTAATTTACCTCATATCATACATAAGTTTCAGAGCCCAAACACAGCCTCAATTTCCTGTGCTTAACCCGTAAGGCCACTATTCAGCTACAAGGGGAGTCCATTCATTTTGCCAGCCTTCTGAACAATTTTGTTATTTTTTGGCAAATATCTGGCCAGAAACATTTTCCTGGAACAAATGTAAAACCCCGTGGCACTCGGTGCCAAACTCTCCGAACTCCATTCCCAGGACTGGCCGTAGGAGTTTGGCAGGGAGTTCGGTGGAAGGAGAATAATGTTGATATTTCAGTTACTGTAGGTTTGCAATAAATACCCAAAGCATAAAAAATGTGGTTTAAATGCAAATGAACCTCCGCCTTAACACAATTACACAACTTAAGATGCCAAACAACTTTTCTGCTCTAGCCATGAAATAACAATACATCATCTGCAGTATTATGTACTTGCCTTGCAGTCCCAAAATATACATGGAACTCAACCAAGGTCTGGAAAGAAATATGTATTCCTTCAGAATACCTCCTGAGCCAGAATGAAACTTAGCACCCTTGACCACACAAATATCATTTGTCTTATTCTTAAGAAAAAATAATCAAACTGGCATTTTTTTAAGGCAGTGGCTTTTCTCAAAGCTCCTGACCAAACCCAGGATCAGCATGCTGCTATGTGGTGTATATACACTTATAAACTAACCAGCCTATTCCCCCAAATCCTTGAGTGGAGACTGATTAGTCGCTGTAAAATGAATGTGAAATGGATAGAAATATAAATATTGGCTGCTGGGTTTTTCAGGAAATGCATATAATTCATTTTTTGATAAGCTTTGAACAAATTGTTGTTGATCAAAATGTACAACCACATTATGAAGAAAAATGCCTGTGCTGTTTGTGCACATTAAATATCTCCAAGCACATATTGCAAATAGGGAAAAACAGATTTTGTTCTGAAACGTTCCCCAGATAGGTTCTGTAGGTGCTTTGTTCCTATATATGAATGATCTGGGAGTGATTCTTTGGTGAAGGTCATTATTGATTTACAGAAAATGTACACATTTAGAATTTGTATCTATTGAATAAATAAACAGATTAAAAAAATCATACTTGTCAAAACTGAAGTTGTTCCCAGGAGAACATTGGTCTTGACAGGTATTTCAATTTTAAAAGACCTGGTGATATTTTTAACACAAAAAGATAATTATGGCTCAAAATCGCTTTTAATTATTTAAGCTAATATTTTTGGCAAATGTACTATGACATCAAACCAAAATATTTTCCACTGACGACAAGCTTTTTTGACTTTTAGTTTCAAGCATCCAAGATTTTGACTTCTTGTCTTGATCTAGAAACAGAGAAAGGCCTTAAAAATCACATTTTTGTCCCCAAGACAGGAAAGCAACTGAATAAGATTTTCATTGATCACAAAAGCATTGGTTGGGGAGTTCATCTCCCTGCCAGCTTGCAAGGCTAATCCCTTTTGGGGACAGTTAAGTCTCTCATGAATATTCTCAGATGTCTAGCAGTGGCTGTGGTGCTTGGCCAAAATGCAGCGTTACGTTTAATTTGGGGTTGTTCAGTATTTTATCATCCTTCCACACTGTTACTAAAAGCCTGTGGATATCATTTAGCCAGCCAATGCCACAAAGTAGATGTTTTCTGATAGTGCTTAATGTGCAAAACAAAGCAGCTGAATTACACAAAGCCGTGTAATGAGGTGGTATATAATCTCGTCAGGTGCTGTCTTAATAGGCAGTGGAAGGTAATTGCCTCCAAGGGGAGTGTCAATGAATTAATTTTTAGCCAGGCAATTCCGCTTATGAGTTGTTCAGAGACCCCCAAATGCTGTTCACATCCTTGCATAGGCTAATTCCCTTAGCCAGGAGCCTTCAGAAGATAACATCCTATAAGCACAAATAGGGTTGATTTGACCATTGCTTCTGCCCATATTTAAGTGCAGATTTAGCCATTGTAATTAGAGGAGCTGTGATTACAGCAAGGTAGACACAGATTTTGGTTATATTAAAGACTCATGGAAGGGCATTGCAGCAACTACAGATTTTTTGGGTGACTTCAGAGTTGTGCTGACAAATCTTCACAACCTTCATGTCACCCAGACCTTTGTGCTGTTACAGATCTGTCCTGCAGACCAGGAGGGACCGAGTGAGACAGATCCTCCAGGGATCCATGTCCCGCTGGCCAAGGTGTCGGTCTGGTCCGGAAGGAATTTCCTCCAAGAAGAGCTGGGAGAATGGAAACTGAGCCTCCCTGACTCCTCTGTGACTGAAGCAACCAAAAGCTGTTGGAGCCTCGTGCATGACTGAGGCAGCGCTGCTGGTCGCTGGCTGCCCGTGCTTGCCGTGGTGCCTGGCACTTGGTGCGGTTAGGGGTGTCTGAGGGCAAGCTTATAGCAACAGCGGGAGCCCCAGCTTCTGAATGTTCTCAGCTACGGACAATCCCACATAGACCTGAGCTGGTCTGTTCTCCTTACAATGGGATTGAGGGGACAGCCAGGGCTTGGGACAGCTCGGGGAACTGATGAGGCTGGTGGGGGGGTGAATTGAAAGCTTTCCACTTCAAAGGCTTTAGAGGGAGGGAGTTCTTATCATTATGGGGCTGGCTGGTGATAATTAATTACTTCCTAATACATTTAACCCTTGCTTTTCCCTTCTTTTAATTTACAGGTGTCCTTCCATAGAATGGAAAGAGAGATTGATCTGTGATTCCCTGTAATATCTATAGACGTGCATAAGCAGGCGAGAGAATACACCTCCCTCCCACAACCCCCGAAAAAAGCCCTTACCCATGTCTCAGGCTCTGAAAGAAAGCACTTAGCATCTCTAGTGACTACTTTCTGCATTCGACTTAGCTGCACCTGGTAGCCAAAGATGTGTAAGCGCTCCTGGTGTTACTCCTCTGCATAGGACATCCCCCGGGAGGTCAGTGTAAACTGAGGCCTATGGTCAATCCTGCCCTATTTTGTTGAAGTTGCATGCCAGCAACTAGGTTGAGTGGATCATGACCTTGAGGTCATTCTCTAATATGACATCAGCTACTTTGGCGTAGGCAGGCACACATCTAGGCTTGCAGTATGGTGACATGTCCTCCCTGTTGGTTTAGAAAGACTAACTGTTTTTACAAAGGTTTTTCCCCCCTTCTCCTGCAAGGCAGAAGAGTCAGAAGAATAACAGCTGCCTGATGGCATAAACGTCTCCCTCTTGCTGCGTATGGGTCAGGTGTTGGGTGTTCATCGAAGAGCCAGACAGGTCCCTTGTGCTGGGGGGAAGAGCTGCCAGCTGTTGTCCCACACAGTCCATGCTGGCAGGGCTGCGGAACAGACGTGCAACCTGGGCACATCTCTTGGATGCGGTCCTGGTGTTTCTTATGTCATTGGTGTCCACAAGTCTGTTTGCAAGATGAAAAGATGGGGACTGAAACTGCTTCTTTGCTGCTTCTGTCCCTGTTTGTCAGCACAAGCCATCTTCTGCATAAAATGCAGTTGTTGGAAAGCAAAACAGCCCCTCTGTAATGGAGGGGCTCCTGCTTGACCGGAGACTGACAGCTAACCATCCTGAGATGGCAGACTGGTAAAATATTGACAAGCTCCATGCCCATCCTCTGCCTAAGTCCAGTAAGGTACTGCATACCGTTTCACTGAGCACAGAAATCATCTCAGTTGCCTTCGGCATTCTAAAATTTTAGAGATAGCCAAGGGAGGCAGACAAGGACATCTGGAAGGACCATCATCCCAGACGACTTAAGCACTGTTTTTAGGATAGCTTGAATTATCTCCCAACACCTAAATTTTTAGGAAAAATGGATCCCATCTGCAGACTGAGGAAACCTAACTGCAGGGTGTAATTTTACCCATCTTCATTTTCGTGGTTCTTTGGAAACCTGGCTTTTATTTAGAAAGACTTTATTTAGATATTTGTCTGTCTTTACCACTCTGTCCCCATTAGATTCTTCATCATACTCACAGTGGTATTGGCACGATCAATAGATCAAGAACACTGATCTCAGTGATGCTAATGTGCTGGCCCAATGTCTTATTGAATGTTTTATTGAATCTCTGCCATGGTTCAGTCTGTGAATATAGCTTAAGCAGATGGATATTCCTGTTTGCTTTACTCTTCTGCATAAAGGTTGCGGGCTCATGCCTCCTATCTACAGTGCTCTATTAGAAGGTGTTTGATATTGATGCACCAGAGGTACCAAGTGGCGTGGGCTTTGCAGGACTCTGGGTAACACCCCTACCTGGGTTTGCCCTGCCCTACCACATTGCACCAGCCTCACTAGTGTCCTCGTGGGCTGGCAGACACAGCTTGAGTCATGCTGACAGCACACTGAAATGCTGCCAAGGGATGTTCAACCCATTTGCTGGGTGAAATGTGCCTCCTACTAGCCCCAAGCATTGCTGTTTGCTGAAGTACCCATGCTTGCCTTCCTCCAGCAAGAATCCTGCAGTCCCTGTGCCCTGCATTTTTGCTTATACTTGAACCCTCCTGCCCAGAACCTGTGGTGCCTGGAAGTGTGCCCATTCCTCACAGAGCCTCCTGCTCTTTGCAGATGGTGGCTAGCTCACCTTTGCATGCACTCAGGAACAAAAGAGTGTTTCAGTGACACTATCGCTTTCCAGGAAGACCAGGCAGAGCCATCAGAATTGGCTGGAAGGAGGTGATACAAACCATCAGAGAGCCAAAACCTTGCTGATACTCCGATGAACAGAATGACAAATTACCTTCTCAGGCAGGGTCAGGGTTCACTGAATCCATTAATTTTCATGTGTTTCTCAAAGCCTCCAAAAAGTCACCTTTTTTCCCCACTCGGATGGCAGATGACAGTGCATTGGCAGGGGCAAAAGGAATTCTGCTGTTGAAATAACTCACTAATTTTAAGAGCATGACCTGGCAGCACAATGCAGGACCAACAAAGTCAAATCAGGAGAGAGAAGCCAAAATGTCTTCCTACGTCAATATTCTGTAATCAGCTTTGTTGCATAAAAAACTCGGGCTTTTGTGGGAATGTAATCCAACAAAACATATTTCAAATGAATAAATCAGCTTTCCCTGATGGTAAGCTATGTGCAGAGCGGTACTGAAGCATTCAGGGTAGCTATGGTAACAATATCTTCCTCCTAACAAAGAAATACATTGGAATTAGAAAAGGATTTGTGAACAACCAATAATTGTGCATCCAGATCACAAGAGTTTGTAGAAAAAAGGGTTCAAAGTTCTTGAACACAAGTTTTTTGTAATACACTATTTGGATGTTGCAGTTAAATTCTGAAAACAGCCAAAACCAGTACATGCCTGATTTGCTGAAGGAGTGTAACTTGGCCAGGATCACAGCTTCTTGTCATTTATAAAGGCTGTGGTTTATCTCTGCTTGCACAATTTTCAGCTCCTTTGGAAAAACTCTGCTGAATCATGCTCTCCATTGCACATCAGAAAATTCATAGCTTGCACTGTGTTTTCCCTCAAGTCACACAGCCCATCCACACCTGTCCTGTAAGGAGATCCAGAAATGTGCCCGTGGTCTCTCTGAGCACTGCTGCTGTTCAACAGCCATGAATATGGGAATATCTATATTCATATGAATTTGTTTGTATTTTGGGAAATTATGTTCATATTTTGATGTTAACCTCTTGAATTTAGCAACAACACACAGACTGTTTGCCTTACCCTGGAGCTCATAGTATCTTGAAGAGCTGTTCTTGCTATACCCGCTGAGACCTTCCATAATAAAGTGAGAAAATATGTAACAGGAGACATTAACAGAAAAACATGAAGCTTCAGAGTCTCAAAGTAGGTCTGAAAGAGAGAAAAAAGCACTAAGAGGTATGCAAAGTTGTCCTCCAGATCCCTGCACATCAAAATGGAGTGTTTCAAAGAGACAGAGAGCAAAGAGCTGAAGGGCCATCTCAGGAGGTGTTGTACTGGGTACAACCGTGTCCTCCTCCATACGCCTTCCCTTCTAGGTGTGATGCATCAGAAAGCTCTTGGGAAGACTGTTTCTCCAGTGGAGAGTAGGACTACTGAATGCATCCACACTTTCACAGGGTCCCAGGAGACACTTCGTTTTCTGAGCAGTTTGTGTACTGACGTTGTGTGGATCCCTGTTGTGTGGAAAGCCAAGTTCTCCTCTCTTTCTGGTGCAGGTGCACAGCATAACTCCTTCCTTCTGATATGGAGGGCTCTCCAAAGAAAGAAAAAACAGCTCCCGACTCTACAGGCACAAAGTATCACACTGTGATATTTGCCACAAGCAGCTATGTCAGACTGTGTGGTTCAGGCTCTCCTCGGCTGGTTCTTGTGCCTGCCCCGCAGCTGGCTGCTGGGAATCAGCAGATGGCTCATCCCTCATCCCCGGCAACTGCAGGTCTCTCTTGGCCTCTCAACACAGTGTGCATTGATAACAGAAATGTTTGCTGGGTAGCTTCCAGCCTGTTCGTACAACCTTTCTATCGGTAATTCAAGTTGCCAAAGGCTCACACCGTGATCGTCCAACATCTGCTCCTTTAATAACGTATTCTTTCCTTGCTGTAGGACAGTTATTATGTTTGATATATTTCTTCATTTCCCAAGGAAGTGAGAGTATGGTAAGACCATAGGAAACACAATCAGCACAGCAACACTGCCAGTATGAGTATGTTAGTTTGGAGGAAAATGTCCTCGCCCGAAGCTTTTGAAAACATTTAGTGTCCCTGTGGTCACTAGGGAATAGCCATCACTGGTGTCAGCGGTGCATCCCTGATTATCTGTACATCTGCTGGGTTGTCCAACAGAAATCTGTAAAATCACGGGTCAAACAGAGGAAGTAAAGAAGGAACAAAAGGTGAGTGAGTCTTCGCAACATGAATGAGGAGCACTGCATAGCAGGTTCAAAAGAAACACGAAAGAGATTTCTTCCTGCAACATACAGCTAAATGGTGGGACCCTTGCTCCAGAGTATTATGAATACTAAGGTTTTACATGGGACTGGACAAGTGTTTCTTGAAGATGGGAGAAAAATGAATCAAAGACTATTAAGCCGCTAAACCTTACTCTCAGCTCCTAAAGTCCCTGAGCCGCAATTTGCTGGAGTTCTCCAGGACAGTGTTACGTTCTGGTTGCCTGTCCTTCTTGCTAAAGCATCTGCTGTTGGCCCTGTCGTGGTTTTAACCCTAGCCAACAACTAAACACCACACAGCTGCTCGCTCACTCCCCCCCCAACCTCTGGTGGGATGAGGGGAGAATCGGGAGGGTAAAAGTAAGAAAACTTGTGGGTTGAGATAAGAACAGTTTAATAACGGAAATAAAGTAAAATAGTGGTAATAACAATAACAATAACAATAATAATAATAATAATAATATACAAAGCAAGTGATGCATGATGCAATTGCTCACCATCCGCTGACCGATGCCCAGCCTGTCCCTGAGCAGTGATCACTGCTTCCCGGACCACACTTCCTAGTTTATATACTGAGCATGATGTCATATGGTATGGAATACCCCGTTGGCCAGTTGGGTCAGCTGTCCTGGCTATGCTCCCTCCCAGCTTCTTGTGCACCTGGCAGAGCATGGGAAGCTGAAAAGTCCTTGACCAGGGTAAGCACTACTTAGCAACAGCTAAAATATCAGTGTGTTATCAATATTATTTTTGTACTAAATCCAAAACACAGCACTATACCAGCTACTAGGAAGAAAATTAATTCTATCCCAGCCAAAACCAGGACACCATTATCAAAGACAGAATAACAAGTTTTATTTGGCTTCAGCCTAACACACTGTGCCCATTCTCATCTGTTAGTGCTGCTGGGGATGTGCACTGAGCACCCAAGATGGAGGAGAGCAGGGAGGCATCATCTATCACTCTGCAATGGAAAGAGAAACCCACTTCATGGACCTGATCTGTTATCATCTCCTGTGTATTGCCCAAAATCCTGATGCAGTGCAGCCAGACACACCTCATGGCCCTGCGTGTCTGTTGATGGCTGCACTCTTTGGAGAGTTGTCCAACACCAAGCCAAATGCTCTCCAACAGCAAACCGCTGTGGCTAACTTCTGGAGCAGAAACACCAGTCATTTCTTTACCTGGAGTCTAGTGGGGTGAGCTGGGCACACTGCAGAGGCAACACGGCTTCCCTATCCTGGAGATCTGAGGAAGTTTCTGACAGTATCCACATTTTCTCCAGCATCCCAGGAGACCCCTCAGCCTGGCATTTTCACTGCAGCCACATCCCAGGAGGATGGGCTGCCCACGCAAAGGGGAATCAAATGTGAAGCACTCCGTAGGAAAAAGGATGTGGAAAGCTATCTGTTGGGAGCATTTCCAATTTACTCCAGATGAGCTCTTTGGTTTGACTGTGCCCACTGCTGTTGATATCAAACGGAGTGCCGACTCCTGAATTTGGCCGGCTAAGCCCATTTTTTTTTCTGAGTGTGCTGGGCCTTGTCGTATGGTACTTAGCACTTTTACTCCATGTCTCACTAAGGAAGGTTAGATTGCACGGTTATTATTAGCATGTGTTCAGGCTCTTAGCCGTGGTAGGACACAAGCAGTAGCACATGTAAGGACATCTGGTAATGTGACCTTTCATTTGTGCCAGGGTATGGGCATGAGTTCATAGATACAGAAAGTACCTTAGACCTTTCTTCCCTCCCTTGTTCTATTTACAATCTGAGTGTATTTAGGGTATAGGGAAATGAATCAAAACTGACTTAGACTTTATTTAGCACTGTAGCTGCAGTTCTTATTTTGACCCTGTCAAACATTTCCTTAGTAGATTTAGTTCCTTTGGCTCATTCATTGATCATTTGACATGAGAAGTATGCAGTCATCTTACTGATTTTTTTTACTTTTTTGCCTCTACAGTTGATTTTATAAACTGGTTCTTCAAATCAGTAGGTGAACAGTCAGTATTTCAACATAGCTGTTACAGAGATGTGTGCACCTGCTGTTATAAAATGCTATGAGGAGTGAACCAACCAGTACCTGCATAGTGTGAGCTCAGCTTGCTCATTAAACAGCCTTTTCACACTTTTTCTTTTTTAAAATAGGAAATGATGATGTAAAAGATGATCATCCAGGAATGGAAAAGTAAGCAAATCAGTAATAATATTTAGGAAATGTATATCATCTTTCACCTCAAGATTTAAAAGTGCTTTATGAACTACCAATTAAGACTCAAAACCAGCAGGATGTTGCTGTAATGAGTACCGAGACATCCTACTTCATGCTGAGCTGAAAATAGTCTTGAGCATGCTAATAAGTTTCTATTGTCGACCTCCCTACTATCAGTATTAATAGGGGCTGAAATACTATGAACAGGATGGGCAGTCAAATATTAAGGTCAAAGTAAAAGTTGTTGTGGTTTACAAAGGCAACAGCAGTAGTTACTGTTCAAAATATCTCTGAGGAAAACAAGATTTTTGCTTGATTTCTATTAATACAAATATTTATTTACCTAGCTGGGGAAAGGATCCCCTTCTTAAAATTTCAAATGTAAATCAAGTCCCAAAGCCCGCCATATGAATGTTTTCAATGTTTGATACTGCAACCACGTGGGAGAAGCTTTTTTTTAAAGCAGAAGTGTTCACATCATCATGTGATTTCAGAAGATCTGGTTTTAAGTAAAACACCAGATATTAAGAGTTTTATGATGAAATGATGAGAGCTAGCAAAAACTAGGAAAAAAGTATTTATTGAACCTAAAGCAAGTCATGTTCAGTATTTTCTTCATGGATTAATAAGGATTCTAAAGAAATATGAATTGCTATAAAACAACTTGAGCAGAGGGGTAATAAAGATGATACTAAATTCTTACATAGAAAAGAATGGAACCAGGAGATAATTTCAGATTTCTGAATGGGATGTGACACTAGCTATATTATAAACAGCAAAGGTGTCATGAATAAGTTTTAAGGAAAGTTTGTGTTTCTAGTCTTACTGTAAACAAGGCTTTAGTATTTCTCAAGTTGCTATAAATATCCCATCCCAATGGCATTAAACTTCAACAACTAAAAATATGAATAAGGTCACAGAATGATGCTTTTGTGAGTATTTGTTGGTAAACTAGGAAGGAGCATGAAACTCTGTCAGAAAAGATATTTAAAGTGCCTTTAGTAATCACATGGCATCCTTCAGGAGTTTACCCAGATCCAAGTAACTACAGCTCAATACCTGCTGGATTCATCACAAATTAAACTAGTGATATCCCATCAAACATGCAATTTCTGTCTAAATTAGAAATAGCTACTAACGATTTCTGTTAATGTGTCTGGCATATAATTATTAGGTACCGTCCCCATACACATGATAGGGTTTTCACCCACTCAGGTGAAGATATACTTTGATTTGGAATTTGCTGTGTGCAAACGGTGGCCCTTCCACCCATAAAAGCCCTTGAGGTTTCTTGCTAGCCAAGGACTTTTTGTATCCAAGTTTGATATATCCTTCTGGCTTCGTCTAATCATGCTACCCTTTTGCCTTCCCTTTTACACAGTGGAAAAATCAAGGAATGAGCTCCAAAACAATGAAAGGTCACTTCTGCCTCCCGATTCAACAGCAGAAGTAGACAGCTTAGAAAAACCTGGAGACTGATACCTGCTATTTTATTTTCTGCTTTCTGTTCAGCTAGGAACATGTTTCTTCCTTTGCTACTTGACAAAACAAATATGCTCCCCCCAGTATTCAGCATTTGCCTATTTTATTGGTGTATAAGCATATACCTTGGAGCACATACTTTACTGCCCATTTTTTGGTAAGATGTGACTCATCCTTGCAGATAATGAAGGCCATACTCACTAAAATGATTAGTGCTGCCTTTGCACTTGATGTCATTCCTGCGTATTTTGCTTCTGTAACCTTGCTGGGACAAGATTTGTGCACAAGATCATTGCAAACAGCACATCTAGCCCATGGCAGCCAGGCACGCAGCACTGACCATAGGGCTAACTGATTAAATGAACTGTTTAAACTTGCAGTAAAACATTCGAGATTATTAGGAATCGTCAATATCTGTGCAGGTGGCATCTCCAGAAATATATCATTTCTGAGAAGAGGCACCCATTCAACAGTTCCCTTTTCCCAGCTAATCCTGTGGCATATTGTCATGGTGCTGGGTGACAGAGATATGGACAGATACAACCTTCTCCCTTTCATAGAGAGGTGATAGGAACTCTTGATTCAGCTCTGAAATGTCTGTGCTTTTCATATGGAAGCGAACAAACCCAGCCACAGCATTCCTGTTTGTAAAAGCTGGTTGAACCAGCCTTTTGGGCCCCTCACTACAAGAAGGACATGGAGGTGCTGGAGCGTGTCCAGAGAAGGGCAACAAAGCTGGTGAAGGGCCTGGAGCACAAGTCTTATGAGGAGCGGCTGAGGGAACTGGGACTGTTTAGTCTGGAGAAGAGGAGGCTGAGGGGAGACCTCATCGCGCTCTACAACTACCTGAAAGGAGGTTGTAGTGAGGTGGGTGTTGGTCTCTTCTCCCAAGTAACAAGCGATAGGACGAGAGGAAATGGCCTCAAGTTGCGCCCAGGGAGGTTTAGATTGGACATTAGGAGAAATTTCTTTACTGAAAGAGTGGTCAGGCCTTGGAACAGGCTGCCCAGGGAAGTGGTGGAGTCACCATTCCTGGAAGTATTTAAAAGACGTGTAGATGAGGCGCTCAGGGACATGGTTTAGTGGTCATGGTAGTGTTGGGTTGACGGTTGGACTCAATGATCTTAGAGGTCTTTTCCAACCTTAATGATTCTACGATTCTATGATAACCCATTGCCTGTAAAAAAAAAAAACCCTGTAGCCAGCGATACAGGGAACAGGTGAAGAGACACGATGATTAGATACCAGAGCAAGAGAGCCCCAGTGCACTGCCCTACAAATTAGATTCTGACATTATAATTATAGCAAAGTCTTATTCATTTCTTAAAATGCTCCTCCCAGCACATGCTTGTGTGCTGGCTTGGGAATCCACCAGCTGTTTGGTGAAGTCCTGATACATTTGGCTCTCCCCGAACCTCGGGAGAGGCGTTTGCCGTGGCAGACACAAGGAACCAGGGGGAGCACCCTGGGAGTAGCCCCCCACCACTGTTGGTCAGCAGCCAAGTCTTTACCTGCGACTCACCTCCCAGCTTGAAGGAAAGCGGGAATCTGTCCTGAGAGAGATGGAGCATAGAGAGGCTTCAGGCAGCCTCCGGTTGTGTGATTTGTGTTTTTAACATTATTTCTAGAGCAGATGCAGTTTAATCACCTTTCAGTCAACACTCGGAGATTTGCTTTCTGCTTAAGCCAGGCATATACCTCAGAAGAGATATATAGAACTATTATTTTAAAGCCAGTTGGTCACTTTTCCTTGCATAGCCAAAAAACTCAGGAACAAAATGTGCTTGGATGTTTTTGTAGATACATTTTTGAGGAGTATAACTTAAATGCTGTGGAAACTTAAGGTAACTGGCAGGAAAACAGAGCAACTCTGTGCTGCCTTCAAAATTCCTGCACTTTTAGCACTTTTATTGACTTCTCTGGTTTTTCCATAGATATTGATTCTGTCCATTCTGATTTCAACCAGGCTGCACATGGAAGAAAAGTAAGGTCTGAGCAGGTGGTTGACATGAAATGAACAGTACATTACTGCACAACTGTAGGAAATCCAGCACATTCTGCAATGCTCTAAGTCAACACGCATTGCAGATGCCAAAGCAACCAGGCTCAAGGGACACTTGAATATGTAGGAACAGACATACAGTACACAGCCTGAAGGCTGAAATCCTTAATCCTATGAATAGAAGTGCTTCATCAAGTTTCTATAGGTTGGACTTGTATGTAGAAATCCAAATTATACTTGTCCCTGTAGTGAAGCTTCCTGCAGAGGAATGGACCAGATATCCTGGAGGAACAGGGCTTTGATGTTCTAAACACCTGTTTTTCAGGGACAACTGAAAAGGGGTAGGAAAAAGCAACTGTCTCAATGACAGCAGTACCTGCAATCAGAATAGACAGGGTAAAAACATTTGTGCATTTGTGGAGTGGATTTCTAGTTCATAGTTTTGGGTCACAAACTATATTGATATACCTGAAAGGGGATTGAAGGAAGCCATCTTTCCGAGCAAATCATTGCATGAATGCCCTGGGGGACAGTTCTTCAACCTTCTGGATTCTCCAGAGATGGCCCTTCTCAGAGATGGAGAACTGGGCTTCGAGTGCTGTATGGGGTGGGGCTGACCTGGTAGTCCCTTGCTTGCTGTGTGTCTTACCTAAATAACAGGCCTGATGGAAAAAAGCATTAAAAATTGTGGTGTGTTCATCATGAGAATATGTTGTGGTTGGCATCTAACTTGAGTGGCTCCATCCCACCTATGTAGGACCCCTCTGTGCTTCTGGGTAGGAAGAGAGAGAGCGCATCGTTTACGGAATCTTGTTTTTACATCTCTATACACACACTGACTGATTTCAGTGGTGAGTGAAGTGTTTCCTGAGCCAAAATTATCCCAGCAGTTGCCGACTTTGTGAAATGCTTTGAAACCAAAAAGGTGAAAAATGCTTAATGAAGAGCAATGCACAATTTTCTTATTAAGATGAAAATTAAGTAGTTGTTGGATGATCTGGCAGTGCAAAATCCTAACGACATTTCCGGCCTGAAATTTTTCTTCCCCAGTTTATCTGGGTCACAGAAAAGGCTAATTCAATATTGCAACCATGGGTACTCTGCTTGGGTGGATTAATGGACTACACTGAGCCTTTATCTCTTCCCCCCTAATACTGTGTCAAAGACCATTAGTCAGTGATTATTAATACTCAGGCCTACATTCCTGCTTACTTGTATATATATTCTGTAAAACGATCTTCTTTGGTTTTAGCCTGATGAAAGATGCTTTCTGATGCTTTTCATTTACAGGCAGGCAGCTGGATCACAGGCTGAGCCGTCACACTTCAAACAGGGAACGAAGGTGCCTGGGCTGAACACAGAGACCGTCTCCTCTAAATCTTTCTAGCCTGATAGGCAACAAAGCATCCCCCACCCATCACAAACTTTTAAAAGGCAGGCAGAGTGATCTGGGCATGAAAATCTGGATGACAGCTTTAACACGCTACAGATTTGCAGTCTTGTGGACTGACATAGCTTTAAGCCTGTTGACCCGGGGCGAGCTGGGGAGCTGGAAATGACTCAGTGCTGGGCACAGGGCATGATCAGTGAGGTCGTCTCTGTCCTTTCCTTCCAGTGCTGTTTTCCAGCACTATTCTTGCCAAGCAGAGAAAGAAGGGCTGATCTGCTTTATTTGCCGTAACTGTTGTCAGAGTGGTCCAGGACGCAGGCATATGCCATACCAGCATTCCAAAGAGCTACATGGATTTCTTCCCAGAGAGGAAATGGGATGGAATAAAGGATTTCCTGGGATGCAACCGGGTCTTCAAAACAGCCACACAGCTACTATTAAATTTCCATTTTCATAGCTGCTGTAACAGCACATGCTCTGTAGGAAAAAAATAGGCCAAACTATACATATGCCATTTAGATTCAGAGAAGAGAGAGGTAAGGTTACTGAGTGCTGATCTTCATGCTAGTTCACATACTGCAGCTTCAAAAAATGGGGAAGGCATGGGACAAATTTCCGTGTTTCCTTTACTCCTGACCTTTATTTTCCTTCTGGAGAGCCTACAGAGACCATAAGTTTTCAATAGTGGTTGGGAAGAAGCTGAAGGGAGGAATTTGGAAAATACTAGAAGGTTTAGCAGGAGGTGAAATTGCTTGTTTGTTGGGTCATTCACTTTGGAAGGGATTTACACTAGCTGGTCTTGTAATTTAAAGAGCTGAACAATTAAATGCAGTCCTTGTGATACAGAAAGACAACCAGGTTTAATTTTATGAGGAAGGAAGTGATTTCCAGCACTCTTATACCTATGACCAGGGACGTTGTTCAGATATGTTGAAAGTAGGTTGAAGTACACCAGTCAGGACTCTTCTGGCAAACAATTAACTCCACAGATAACCACTCAAATGTCTGTAAATGGGAAGATGATTTACCATGAGGTCGAAAGACCTATCAAGAGCTTTGATATAGTTCTTCTGTGAATGAATTACCATTACCAAAATGCACGGTTGGCTGCTACAGTTTAGAGCAGCTAAATTTTGACAATCTGGAAGGAGAACAGATGCACTTTGCAATGTTACTTACAGTGTTTCTCACCAGACAGAACCACACTTTGCCTGCTCTTGGAGGTGCAGCCTAAACCTCCTAAAAAATAATTTTTCTTATAAACTGGATAGACTTTTGGTCAACTTGAAATATAGGGGAAACACCCAACATAACTTCTAAGCAGCAGCCACTTTCGCTTTATTTTTAATTTTTGTCTTGTTTTGAAGTGATCTTGGTGATAACAAGAAAGTTAGTAGAGAGGATTTTTTAAGCCTTTTTTCCAATAGGACGAAGCTTATGCAACTGCATTTCTGTTTGTCTGTCTGTGAGTCATTGCCTCCCAGTACTTCTTAAATCCAGCTTTTTGATCAGTCTTGACAAAGATGAGGATCCTGAAACTTAGAAAGTGCCGGTAAGTTTCAGAAAGGTAGAGAAGACAGAAATCAGCCAGTCTCACCGCTGCAATAAAGATGTCAGTGCGAGCTCCTTGGTTACCTGCTCGGTTTGACCCACCAGCTTCCCTACAAGAGTGAGGGCACTGGACAGCGTGAGTGTACTGCCTGCTTCATCTGTTCTGGCAGTCCTGGTTTCCTTTACACCTTGAGCAAACTAAAAAATGACATTTATATCTTGTGTTCTGGATGGGCATGGCCAGGTTCAGAGAAGCAGTTCTTTATGCATTTAAGGTCCTGTAAAAGTAGGATACATCAAGATTTTACTGCACCCAATTAAGAGGTAACTTGTTCCACAAGCAGGAAGAGATGTGCCAGATTAATTCCCTGTTACCTGCAACACAGGTTGTTTTTATTGGCTATCCCAAGCTTTTATTGGCATCATTTTGCTCACAGACTGACAATTTAGTGTGACTTGAATAGCAACATGATTGAGCTGGACTCATGGCCATATCTGTGACAGCTCTACCTCCCTTTGGGGTCATCATACTTAGTCTGTGAGACACTGGACTACACTGAACACTCTGCCTGCTCCCTACTCACCTTTCCAGATCTTCCTTCCATAAGCACAAGGGCCTCCCTTTGCCCCAGGTTGCTGTAAGCCCCCCAAAGATCACAAACAACAGAAAGGACAGAAAAAAGACCATGAAGTGGTGTTTAAGTATCTCCAAAGTGGTACTTAAGTATCTCTTTTGTCCATCTTTTGGTCCCTAAAGTTTGCAGGCTGAATGTTTGCAGTGCTGCCAGGTCTCCAGGATATGTCCATGCAAAGGCGTTTGGGTCCCACAGCCACAGTTCTCACCATGTAATTCAGCTGAGCCCAGTTACGGCGACCTGGATGGGGGTACCAGGTGCTCGTTGCAGCACGTACCAACGTGGCTCCTTGCAGCAAAGGAGCTCTGCGTTCCCTTGCTCCTTTGGCCATCTTCCAGCCCCAGAAGTTTTTCTCCAAGAACTAAGGGGAGTCACAAGAAGGTCCTTTCTATTTCCCAGATCTGCATCAGTAGGGCAGCCTTTTTCTCCCTGTTTATTCTCAGCCTTATGGGTTCAGAGGCAGAGCGCAGAAGTGGGAGCTGCTCATCCTTTTTCCTAGGCAAACAGGGAAGAAGGAGCAAGCAGAGCTCTTCTGTGCCGCTGGGCTCTCTCTCTCCTCAGCTGACTAGGACGTCAGCTGCTCTTCCAATTTTTCTGCCCCAGTATCACCCGGCACAGTTGCTGAAGCAAAGCTCTATTAAAATTGTGGTGTTAGGTCTTGCTGGGGCATACTGCCCATGAGTGTACCCAGGCGTGTTATACAGCTGAAGCATTTTGATTTCACTTATACATCTTTCCAAGGGTGAGTTTAGCAAGGCTGTACTCCTTCCCTGCCCTCCTCTTTCAGCATTATCTAACGTGATGTGCACCCTGCAATTAGGACCCACCGTAATTGCTTCTGGCTCATATTCATCAGGCCCACGGCTGTGCTGGAAATAATAACGCCAGTGCAGGGAAGTGCAAGTCAGCAAAGATATTTCCAGGAAAAGAAATTTCCCCTTGCTCTTCTGCCCTCTCAAACCGTCCTTCCCAGCGCTCCGTCGAGCTGGCCGGGGTGGCGGAGCGCCGGGGCGGCTGGCCAGAAATGCTGCCAGCTCTCAGGCTCTGCTCCCCCTGAAAGCAAAGCAGGAAACCTACAGTGAGTTCAGGAGCTCAGAGCTGACATGGAGAGCTGAAAGGAGCTTGGAAAGCAGAGATTAATCTCTGGCAAAGGCATATTTGACATTCCTGTGCTATTAAAGCTATTGGATATAAAAAGCACTGGCCTGTTTTATTATTTTACGAGTGAGCCCAGCTAGCTGGGTTTCTTTGTCGTGGGAACTGGAATGCTGCTGCTTTATGATCCCATGAGTCACTGTTTTATAACTCTGTTTAATCATAATTTCTTTGCTTATAGCCTCACGGCATGTGCTCAGGTCAGAGCTGAGTGACACGTACTGGCGTTCGTTCCACGTCTGGATCCCGTCACTAGAAATGAAGATATTTTTAGCCTGAGCTGAACTGCTGCTATTCTTAGGTGCTTGGCTGGAGCTTTTTCTGTACACTCCCATCTTTTCCCCCTTATATCTCCTGAAGGTTTTTTTCTCCCAAAGCTCTCTAATGAGGATATTGGGAATATATCGCTGATAGTAGGCGAGGGATTATCTTGGGATTGCACTGAATTTTAAAAGACAATAAGAATAAATTATGTTTTTCACACAATGCCCCAGACTCCGTATTTTCTAAAAATGAATCTGCTCGAATCTTTATGTAGGAAACCATCATCACTGAATTACTGGGGGAGAGATACTTTTAAAATAAATCTGTCCCCAGTTTTTTTTTGTTCCAGGTAGGGTCTGGTCTTAACTTACTTAGACTAGAAAAAACATAAAGGTAAGATACACACAGCTCCTGACTTCCTACATTTAAGTGGTGAAAGAAGAAACAAAGCAGAGGTGAAATGATCAGACATCCCTGAAGGCATCAGCACCACCATCAAACCCAGGTCTTCTCAGCTGGAGGTGAGGTTGCCTTTGTACTGTGGCTGCAGTTGTTCTTGCTCCCATTTTCCTCCCCTTCTGTGCAGCCTTCTGAGAGAGCTGCTGGTTTGAGACTGTGCTGCAGGGGAAAAAAGTGAGCTGATAATACCCTTATTTTCTATTCTTTTAGAAGCAGAGATATTAAATTAATGCCGAAAGTTGCCATTTAAAGCCTTTATTGATGGTAAGATGTTGATCACCCTCATTTAAATCATCTAATGTTTCAGCATTAGGGCAATATACTGTATAGTTGTTCTTATCCCTCTGAATATTGTCCATATTAATCCATGCCACAAACCTGGGGGGGAGCTCATTTCACTCTATCAGGTAATAGTAATATATAACAGTAATGTTGATAATAATATGATAAACAGTGCAGGCACCAACAGAACAGGATTTCTCTTGAGATACTCGTTTCTCTTGAGATATTGCCATGCTACAAAGCTGTCAGCTGGGGGCTGTCCCTGGGGGCTTCATGGCAGCCAGACACTAACAAGCAAGCACTCGGATGCTGTACTGAGATAATTTTTAGTGCAGAGGCACAACAGCTGATTCCTTTTAGCTACTCAGCTCTGTGGCTGTCTCTGACCTTGTGGTTATTCAGGCTGGGAGGCAAGGAGGAGAGAATAGAGTGAACCCAGGCTACCTGCTCCCTCCATCCACAAGCACATGGAGACCAGTGGATAGTTATGCAGGACCCCGTGAGAAAGGGATTGAGCAGCATGGTGACCCTCAGAGCTATCTATTTCCTACACTTTCCCCACTAATCAGGAGATTTATCTGCCTTTGCCAAGAGCTTTGAGCATCTTCCAATACCAATTACAGCTGCAGGAATAGCAATATACCCCCATAAACATCTCCTTTCTCTAGCTTCCCAAAACAGATTATATTCAGCTGAGATGCTGATAAGAGAGCATTCAGTCCTTCCCTGTGCCTAGGATACGATTTTCTGCAAACTGCCCATGACAGAAATGGGAAAATTATCCTTGTGGAAAAGTTAATTCCAGTCTCCTAAAATTAGGAAGCAAAGAGTTTGCTGGAAGTGCTGTGTCTATGAAGACACAGGCGTGTGCGAGTACGTTGGTCTGTGTAGTACAAGAATTTTCAAAGCATTATAAAGTGCCATGGAGATGTAAGAAGTTCTCTTGGCCTCACAGGAGGCCATCCGGGAGCCCCTTACAGCTTCTTCAGTCTCTGCATCTGCAGGTCCACATCTGTCAAGGCTGCAAATTGGGGTGGCCAACAGGGGTGCTTTGGTGTGTATTGGCTGGCAACAGCCTGGGAGGGCTTTATCCGCCACTGTCGCCAACTCAACGTGCCTCCACACAAGGGCTCCGGGGTGTGCTGGGGTGTGGGTCACTTAAGCATCAGCAGCACACTGATACAACCCAGCATCCACTCCCATGGGCACAGGGTTGTCCTCTCCTACTGCCTTGTAATCCCAGTCAGATTGAAACTGCTCTTTATAAGGAAGTGATGAAAAATGTCACCTCGAAAGCAGTCTAAGACACCAGTCTTCATTTTCAAAAAAGTGTTACAAGCAGAAAAAATGGTAGCACATCAGAATAGATCTGTTACTGACAGTCATGGTGCTTTTGAGTGCCTAAATTTGCAAAATGCAAGGGTGAGATTAACAGGGACATAGTTTCAAGTAGTGTGCACGAATGTGTGCGTGTGTGTGCACGCTTGTGTTTAGAATTCTAAAATAGAAAAATAACAGAAAATAAGAAAAATCTTACAGGGAAATAGCTGATGTGTTTTTAGGTTCATAATGTGACAAATGCAAATACATTTCTTCAATTAACGTTTCTGCTTCTCTTGTTACCCTAAAATTACCTTTATTCACTTAAGCTGTAGTGGAAGCCTATAATCCTACCAGCTAGATGGACCAGTGAGGAAAGCACATTTGCCACCATTCCTCATCAAATCCCAGTGGCAGAATATGATCGTAGATTGTGTTTCTTGCACCATAGCAGTGTTTTCAAACAAACTCTTGCAGAAGGAGAACGTGACGGTACATTACATTAAATTACTTTAAAGATACGTATAACAAGATGACAAACCAAAGTAAGCAGCTAGACATAATAACAAATTTGGTGCTGTTGGATCACCTGACATCAACCATTGCAATAACATACTGGTGTATTACTATTCCTTTTACTGGCCGGCCTGCAAGTTAGACTTACCTCTATTCTCCATAAGATAGTTATACAAAAATCACTCACTTTAATTGCATTTTAATGTGTCTAAAATTATCAAGAGCTGAACTGCAGAAGGGAGGCTCCAGTTCCCTTTCTCTGTACTGGAGGTGATCAGATTTCTGTGTCTCTGTAGGTTTGCTTCCTGCTATGACCCTTCCTAATTTGTGACACCCTACCCCAGTGCTGTAGTATTTCCATGTTTGAAGCTTATGAAAGTTTTGGATTTTCAGCTGGTGGTTGGTTATCTGGCCACTTACACAAGAAAGCAGCTGGAGAAGTGAGAGAAGCCCGAGGGACTGAGCTGTGACATGACAGATTTTGGTCACTTACGCACAACCGCAGCATCTTGATGTGGGTCTCAGCTTGATATGGCATGGAAAGCAGGCTTCTCCTGGGGCTGCAGCATGGAAATAAAAGAAGAGGCCATTTCCATGTTGAGTTAGTGCTAAGCCAATATCCCTGCACACAGCTGGAGAAAGCAAGTTTAATGAGTTATCTCAAAAACTCAGTTTCCACTTGGAAAAACTATTAACAGAAAAATTTCAGCCAGCCTTAAAGAGAAAATGCACCTAATAGTGCTACCGTCTACCCCCTCTGTCCTCCCAGAGACCCCATAGTAAAAGCAACAGGCATTTGTTACTATCACACATCCTGGTACAAGGAACCCCGGTTGGCCTTGAGTGGCCCCATTTTGGAGCTCTGAACTCTCCTGTGGTCTGATGACCATATTAAACACAAGTGGGGACACACCAACTCCTGGTCTTGCTCTAGTCACACAGCAAGCCCTGGCTGATGATCACAGAATCATAGAACAGCCCAGGTTGGAAGGGACCTTGAAAGGCCATCTGGTCCAAACTTTCATGGAAAAGAGAGCCTAGATGAGATCATCTAGCACCTGGTCTAATCACATCTTGAAAACCTTCAGTGATGGCGACTCCACCATGTCCCTGGGGAGGTTATTCCAGTATATGATAGTTCCCACTGTAAAAAATGTCTTTCTTATATTGAGATGAAACCTCTCCTGGTGCAATTTGCACCCATTGACCCTTGTCCTCTCCATGCAGCTCCTTTGTGAAGAGAGAGCCTCCGTCCTCTTTGTAGCTTCCTTTTAAGTACTCAAATACTGTGATGAGGTCCCCCGCTGAGCCTTCTCTTCTCCAGGGTGAAAAGACCTAACTCCTTCCATCTTCCCTCACAGGGAAGGTTCTCCAGCCCTTTGATCATCTTTGTGGCCCTCCTTTGGACCCTATCCAGTCTGTCCATGTCTTTTTTGAATTGTGGGGACCAGAACTGGACACAGTAACTGATCTCCAAGTACAGGTTCATCTTTAACTCTTGTCCTTACTTTTATTCTTATCCCTCTCTGCCATTATCATCCATATCCAGCTTTTCATACATAGACAACACAAGAACTGCAAATGGAGGTGAGAATTTGAAAAGAAGTTCATTTGAAGGAGTGTGGAAAGTTTGCAGAATCTGGGAAATATTCAGCAAGCAGTACATAATCCCTCAGAAAGTTTTGATGAACATTTATTATTCTTAGCTGTGAAATGACACTTCAGAATTACAGCTATCATGGCTGTAATTTTAATCTTAATGTGTGGTATTAAAAGATGCACATAGACATTTGTTTATAGTCAGCTTCATATAGTAAGCATATGAAGCAGCTCATATGAAGCAGCTTCAGGGTGCTCTTGATAACGCTTGAAAAGACATTGTCTCCATTGCAAAGCAAGAAGGGTGAGTTACTTGTGACAGAGCAGGCGAAAGCACAGAAATGCATTTTTTGACCATTTCATGTGGCTGAATTATAAACTTCTATTCCATAAGAAATTAGGATTTGAAAATGTTCCTGAGAAACTATTTTTAACTTGCATGTCTTGAATGTAATGACAAAGATCCTCTTTATTATAAAGGGGCAGAATCACGGACTGTATGAAAACACAGCAATTTGGAAAAGATAATTTCTCTGGTCTGATCGGTTCCACAATATTTTCGCTGCTGCAGCATTTTGTTGTAAAGCACTTCAGTAAGGTTGAACAGCAGGTTTACTGCTTGTCTCTTTCTCCGAGACAGAATTGTGTTTCAGAGCTGACACTTTCCCTAATTAAAAGTTATTTATGTGACATAGAAAGCTTGTTAACCAGATTTTTTTTCTAACAGATAAACAAATTCAGTCACTCAAATCGAGGTGATTCCTCAGACTGCAAATTCAATACTTCGCCTTCCAACTCTTTGCGGCTTTCCCTAGCTCATTTAATCTAACACCAGATGATACAGACAACCCTTTTGTGCCTCTGTCTCTTTCTCATTCCAGACTTTGAGTCCTTTTCCCCCAGTATTCTCTTGAAATCCAATTTCAAAGTGCCATGGTGCTGCCAGAGTTATCAATGCAGCAAATGAATACTGAGTGAGGTTTTCTCCAAAAGGACAGGCTGGTTAATCATGCTTATATTTAATACATCAAGATGTGGAATAGTGTATGTGGGTCAGGTCACCCTCTCTCCAAAAGGATACAGTACAACTTGAAACATAACTGAGAAAGGCAACAAGGATGATCTCATTGCTTTAGTATGAGGAAAGTCTTTAAAAGCAACCTCAGTCTGGAAGGAAAACAACAGAGAGGGGATGTGACAGAAGTCTGTAAAATTAAGAACACCAAGGAGAAGGAGGAAAGAAAAGAGTATTCATTACATTCCATAACACATGCCACAGGTAGAACCCAATTAAATTAGTAGGTAATAGGTTTTAAACAAAGAAAAGGACATACTGGTTAATAGGAAGTGCAACTTCACAGTTGGGCTCCTTAAAGGAGGTCAGAAGTACAAACAGGCTCCAAAAGGGAATAGATAAATTCACACAGTAATGGGCTATCAGTAAGTAGCTTCTGTCTAAGAAATCATCAAAGCACTGTTTAAAGACATTATAATTATTTCAGGGTGGTTAATTTGGACTAACTCCACTTTGACTCTGAGAACTGAACACCCATCAGCAGTGGGAGCGTTTGGGGTGCTCCTGGATTTTATTTCAGCTGAACGAAGCCCAGGTCCTGTCCAGCAGTACTTGGGGACACAGACTGAAGCACAATAGGTGAAGACAATCAAGAGATATGTTTCTGAAGTGCACTTTTGATGTGAACTGCAATGCACATGAAGGCTCACCATTTATACCGTCATGGACAAAGCACCTTGACTTCAGTGGATTCACTTTCTTTGGAAGGGGAGGGCTGGAGAAAGATTCTCTCTTCCCATTAGTATGCAGATGGGATAGAGGCATGAAATGCATTTAGTGCACCTAAATATAGGAAATGGCCTAAATGTATAGTTTATACCATGAAGCACTCATAGAAAAAGGCCTTTGGGTGGAAAATGGATTTGGCTCTCATGGGTGGAAAATTAGTTTGGCTTTCATGGCTGCTGCAAAGGTTTGAAATTTTATTCCTGCAGGGACCTATTTTCATGGTATGTGTACTCTCCTCCTGATCCAGTATACCAAGTGTATTCAGTGGTTTACACTTGACTGAGGATTAGATTCAGGCTTTGAATTTCCCGTCTTTCAAAGCAATGCAGTACATAAAAGCTGCCTTGTTCTGATACACCAGAAAAGGAGAAAAAAACAGCAACATAGAAATTCTGAAATCTGATCTTTTTTTAATATAAAGATATACTGCTGTTGTTCACAGTTGTTTTACCCCTCATGTCCTAGGAGCATATGAAAAAATTCAAGATATACATAGGAAACAGTATTTTCCACCTCCAACTGGCTCCAAATGCCACAGTGACAGTGTAGGACAAAAGCTAGACATTTTTCCTGTCTTGTGAGTTCTCCTTTTCAGCTGAGGGCTGCAGTGACATGTGATAGTTGATGAACATTAATTTCTCTTTGGCTACCACCCTCTTGTCTGGAAAGGGTAAATGTCATGGTTGGAGATGTCAAGAATCTGTTGATTCTCATGGTGTTGATCCTGGTTTCCAGGTGGTGTTATTTAGGAAATTGTATTTCTTGTATATTTATAATAATTTCACCCTCCTTTATGTTTTTAAAAGTCTCTCTCTTCCATGATTGCATGACAAATTGAAAACACAGCCAGAACAAAATGTACAGGCTCAAGCAGCAGAAAGCAAAGAAAAAGATGTTAAAATATTTATTTAAAGTCTTAAAAGGATTACATCAGTGGCTGAATTTTGTGGCCTGAATAAAGATTTTTTAAATGCAGCTGTTTACTTCCACCTCACCTGGGAATGTCTTTGGCATCATGCCTTTCTGAGAAACATGAGTTCTTACAGGAGTCTCATTGAATTTGCTCTTAATTTGCTGATCACTTAACATGAAAGTCATATGCTAATAGAATGCTAGCATTATTCAGTTGATTACTACACATAATTTTACATTATGTTGATCTCTAAAGAAGCGTTAGGAGGTGGGTACAATGTATGGATAACATTTAAAAAAATCAAAACAATCTCTTAAGATTCAGAATTATAATTTAAGCACCTAGTTTCACGTAATGGAGAAGTAGATAAAAGCAAATGAGAAACAGACCACAAGGCAGATTTGCAAGACTCCAATCTGCTTCTCAGTAATCAATCAGTCAAAAAAAGAATATTAAAGATTGTTGATGAGATGCAATATTCAGAAGAATAGCTAGTTTGCAAAAATGGTGATTTCAGTTTTGTACTTTTGTAAAAGTAATCACAAATCTTATTGTAGTCAGGAAGGAAGGAGAGCATCAGCATTAATTTCATGGGGACAGAGATGTTCAGATCCGCAGGTCATGCCAGTTCACTTCAGTTTCTGGGAGTCAGCAGTGATGATTTAGTTTTTCCAGCTTTTTCCCAGAGGCAGACTGATACTAAGCTTAGCACATATCCTGACTGAATTCTGTAATAACTCCTTCAATGCATCAGGTATTTCTCGAGGTTCTGATGAATTTGTTTTTACAAGTCCCTACCAGGGAAAGAGCTGCTGTCTTCACCATTTTGCAGGTGGGTAGCTCTTGCATAGGCAGGTGAAGGACTGTCATGGTTTAACCCCAGCCGGCAACTCAGCCCCACACAGCCGCTCGCTCACTCCCCCCCCGTGGGATGGGGGAAAGAATCAGAAGAGTGAAAGTGAGAAAACTCGTGGGTTGAGATAAAGACAGTTCTACCTATAAAAATAGGTAAAGCAAAAGCCGCACACTCAAGCAAAGCAAAACAAGGAATTCATTCACTCCTTCCCATCGGCAGGCAGGTGTTCAGCCATCTCCACGAAAGCAGGGCTCCATCACGCGTAACGGTGACTTAGGAAGACAAACGCCATCACTCCGAACGTCCCCCCTTCCTTCTTCTTCCCCCAGCTTTATGTGCTGAGCATGACGTCATATGGTATGGAATACCCCTTTGGTCAGTTGGGGTCAGCTGTCCCAGCTCTGTCCCCTCCCAACCTCTTGTGCACCCCCAACCTCCTCGCTGGTGGGGAGGGGTGAGAGGTAGAAAAGGCCTTGGCTCTGTGTAAGCCCTGCTCAGCAGTAACAGAAACATCCCTGTGTTATCAACACTGTTTTCAGCACAAATCCAAAACATAGCCCCATACTAGCTACTGTGAAGAAAATTAACTCTATCCCAGTCAAAACCAGCACAAGGACTTAACCACACAATCAAGTTACTGTTTCAGCAGACACAAGGTCCTTTTTCGTACTTTGGAGTCTATGGCAAATGTGGTGCAGGTTGATTTTGTTTGATCCTAACTCAGATGCTAACTTGATTTGAACTGTTTCACCACAATAACTGTGTTGCAAAGATATATCATTACACATAATGAAACTAAGGCAAAATAGTTCAGTAGCTGAACAATGCTGAGAAAATTCTTCAGTTAAATTCACAATTGCCTTAGCCAAAACAACTGGGCAGAAACTGGAGATGGAAATGGTACTTCCAGTGCACCAAGTTACCAGTGGCTAAGAACCAACCCCAGTCCATGCGGGGTGTCAGGGCACACTGCTCGTGACAGTAATGTAACAAGAGCATTGCTTATGCCTGGTAAGTGACTGATGGAACACCACCGAGGTTTTTCGCATGCCCTTTTCCGCACCTTTTGGTAGTACTGCTGGATGTGAAAGCCCAGAAATGACAGCTCAGCCTTGGAGGAGTTTCACTGTTCTTGGGGGCCTTCTAGTCGTTAGTGAAAGTTGCATGCCTCAGATCCTTGAAAAAGTGGGTCCTGACTTTTTTCAGCAGTAAGAATCTATAGTTTCAGTTGAATTCAATTGAAAAACACATCTAATTGTATCCTGTCCTTTCTGTGTCTGTTTCCCCATCTGCACAAAGACACGTACACACCTTTTAATGCCTTTTTGGGTTGTGAAGTCCTGTGTCTAAGCCAAGCAGATTGATTCTACTGCTGGAGGGATGGAGGGATGAATCAAACCTGACCCGTTTGGCCTCCATGCTGCCCCTCAGCTGCTCATCCATCCTACCTTCTCATCAGGTAATCATGCTTAGAAGTCCGAATGAGAAGAATGGTTCGGAAAACCAGGATATGTTTCAAAGGCTCATTAAATGATTGATGGAACTGCTTCGTCTAAATGATTCATTCAGAAGAGTGGGTTGTTTTCTGAGTTATGATGACTGCTGAGATATATAAAAAAGAGATAGACTAAAGAATCAACCAACTTGATAATTGAAGCCATCGCAAGACAGACAGCTAAAAGAAAATAATAAGAGGAGCAGCATGGCCTCAGCTGGCACGTATCTTTGAAAGGAAGATGTGAATGGCTTTTATATTAAGACTAGTCAGAAATTTCAGTCTCTCCATTTCATGTCTGATCAGTGGGATTGCTCCGGCTCTTGACGATTTTATTCTTTTGTCAATTGTGTAAGTACATTCAGCCCTACAAATGCACAAACAGGAGGAAACATGCAGTATGACCCTGTCTTTCTACCATTTGGGCTTCATGTAGGAGAAAGGGCCTTTTTCCAACCTGCCAGCATGGTATTGTAATTCATTGTCTGAATAAATATATCCTCTGCTGGATATTCAACACTTCTGAGAAGGAGCCGAGGAAACTCATTTTCTCATGGTTAAAGGATTCTGAGATGTTATTGAGCATCCACTCCCGCAGTTACTGCACCAGTGCTGTAACTGGCCAAGCAGACTGTAAAGAAAGACTTAATGGTTGTTGACTAACTCAAACAAAGTTTTCTGAAGATCCATAGTAAGACTATATGAAATGGAATTAACCATTTCCATGCCAAAAAAGTGACTGTAGAAACCAGCAAAAAGGATGCAGTCCCATCTAATATTAAAAATCTGCACCTGGTGTATGTAATTCATTCATGTAAAACCATGCTTACCGCCTCTGCCAATGAAACCACCTTCTCTAACCCTACACCTTTAATCTGAAGCACAGGCATGCTTTTGACCTCTGAGAAACATTTCTATGTGTCTGATTCTGAAATGTAGTTTTTAGAAACATTACATGGATTACCTATGAAGGTTATCTCTCTCAGTAAAGGCTTTTGGGAAACTTAATGCCTGTAAGTCTCTCACTCTTGCTAGCGTAGGATAGCTGGGAACTTAGTGTACCCATCATAGGTGATTAATTTCATAAGTTACTTCTGAACAGAACCCAATACATTTTGTTTGAATAAAGCAATAACATCATTAAAACCATCATTCCATAAGCCATTTCATAGCAGTTATAAAACATAGTGCTAAAGTTTAAAGATCTGATAATTTAGGACTTGTTTCACATTTCTTGGGAAATGTACATCATCACCTCCTGGGATGATAAAACTCTAATCATTGTCCTTGCTGGGTTATGGGTTGCTATAAAACCTTAATTTGCTGATAGCCTACAATTGGGTGTTGCCATGATTTATGTAATATTTGCAAAATGCAGCAAGAACAGAACCTAATATTAGCATGTTTAAATTCCTTTACCTTTTGTTTCCACGCATACTATTTTTATCTCTGATGAATGGTATTTAATAGCCCAAAACAACACTCTCACCCTGTTGATTTGATTCCTGAACAAACAAATAATAACAAAGAAAGAGGCTGAAGACATTAGAAGAAGTCAAAGAAGAACTCTCTATCTACAGTACTGCAAATTTTTCCGTTTGATTTCAGTTATTATTCAGAAAGATGTCTGAAGAGATTGACAATTTCTACCTCCCATCTTCTGGTGGCTTGCAGAAAAACTTGAAAAATAAATTTCATGACGCAAATACCAGACAGAAAGCAAATGAAAAGGATTTTTTTTTCCTCTGGATCTGATAGCTTTAAAGACACAGTTTCTCCATCTGGTTCCTGTTTTTTGAACTTTTGGAGTTAGTATTCAGAAAGATGCTCTAGAAGAGTTAATATAGAATCATAGAATCATAGAATCATTAAGGTTGAAAAGGACCTTTAAGATCACCGAGTCCAAACATGACCCTAGCACTGCCAAGTCCACCACTAAATCATGTCCCTAAGCACCACATCTACACGTCTTTTAAATACCTCCAGGGATGGTGACTCAACCACTTCCCTGGGCAGCCTGTTCAAAGGCTTGATGAACCTTTCAGTGAAGAAATTTTTCCTCATATCCAGTCTAAACCTCCCCTGGCACAACTTGAGACCATTTCCTCTTGTCCTACCACTTGTTACTTGGGAGAAGAGACTGACAGCGACCTCGCTACAACCTCCTTTTAGGCAGTTGTAGAGAGCAATGAGGTCTCCCCTCAGCCTTCTTTCCTCCAGACTAAACAGTCCCAGTTCCCTCAGCCGCTCCTCATAAGACTTGTGCTCCAGACCCTTCACCAGCTTCACTGCCCTTCTCTGGACATGCTCCAGCACCTCCATGTCCTTCTTGTAGTGAGGGGCCCAAAACTGAACACAGGATTCGAGGTGCGGCCTCACCAGTGCTGAGTACAGGGGCACGATCACCTCCCTGCTCCTGCTGGCCACACTAGTTCTGATACAGGCCAGGATGCCGTTGGCCTTCTTGGCCACCTGAGCACACTGCCGGCTCATGTTCAGCCAGTTGCCGACCAGCACCCCCAGGTCCTTTTCCTCTGGGCAGCTTTCCAGCCCCTCTTCCCCAAGCCTGTAGCGTTGCATGGGGTTGTTGTGGCCGAAGTGCAGGACCCTTGGCACTTGGCCTTGTCGAACCTCATACAGTTGGCCTCAGCCCATCGATCCAGCCTGTCCAGGTCCCTCTGCAGAGCCTTCCTACCCTCCAGCAGGTCAACACTTCCACCCAACTTGGTGTCGTCTGCAAACTTACTGAGGGAGCACTTGATACCCTCGTCTAGATCGTTGATAAAGATATTGAACAGGACCGGCCCCAAAACTGAGCCCTGGGGAACACCACTTGTGACCGGCTGCCAACTGGATTTAACTCCATTCACCACAACTCTTTGTGCTTGGCCATCCAGCCAGTTTTTTACCCAGCAAAGTGTATGCCTATCCAAGCCATGAGCAGCCAGTTTCTCCAGGAGAATGCCGTGGGAGACAGTGTCAAAGGCTTTACTAAAGTCTAGGTAGACAACATCCACAGCCTTTCCCTCATCCACTAAGCAGGTCACCTTGTCACAGAAGATCAGGTTGGTCAAGCAGGACCTGCCTTTCATGAACCTGTGCTGACTGGGCCTGATCACCTGGTTGTCCTGTACATGTGCATGATGGCACTCAAGATGATCTGCTCCATAACCTTCCCCGGCACTGAGGTCAGACTGACAGGCCTGTAGTTCCCCAGATCCTCCTTCTGGCCCTTCTTGTAGATGGGCGTCACATTTGCTAACCTCCAGTCAACTGGGACCTCCCCAGTTAGCCAGGACTGCTGATAAATGATGGAAAGTGGCTTGGTGAGCACTTCCGCCAGCTCCCTCGGTACCCTTGGATACTGGAAATTGTTCAGGTGAGAGCTCTTTACCCAGAGACCAGCATATCCATTGCTTATCAGTTCTGACAAATTTTCATTCCATGGAGAATTCTTCTTGCTGCCTAGAAAATACCAGAACTACAGAGCACGGTTGCAGAGCTCTGCTGGTAATGCACAACCCTCTCCTCACAAGAGGGGTTGCGTTCCCAGCCTCAGCCAGCTTTGGGGTGCTCCTGCAGACAGTCCCTTGGGTGACACTGAGTTGCTGAAGCTGCTGTGCAGTCCTGTCCATGATCCTGTGTCTTGCTGCGTCCCACTTGAGGAAGACTCATAAATAGGGAGATAGCGGAGATGCAGCAGGGCCTGGGAAGACCCTTGCTCTATTTTTTTAACTAAATTTTTGGCAAAGGAAGAGCTTTTTGTCAGCTTACAGCCTGGCTTGTTTCCGCAGTGAAATCTAACCCCCTCCAAAGTGATGAAACCAGCTGTTTGCGCAAAGGCTGTATGCAATATTTTTGTATAAATGGTAGCTTCTTAGTGAAATAAGGCAGGAGCACCAGCAATAACAGGGGTTACTTCCACGTGCAAAGCCCTACATGGGCGGTGACAGCAGGGAGGTAATTTGGTCCCAACACTGACATGGCTCACATGAGCTCAGTGCAGCCTTTCTCGGGGCAGCCTGTGGAGGGGCAAAGGTTTGTGGAAGAGCTTTCCTTGGGCAGCTTGGGGCAACACAACTGATAGACATGTGTAGTCCAGGGCACCAGATGGAAACTCATCAAAATTGCACACCACGCCACCACATACAACATAAAGGAAAAGAGTTTGGCACCAAATAATATCTACCAAATTGCTTGCTAGTGCAGGGATTGCTAATATGAGCCTTGAAATGGCTGCAAATGTCTTTATTTTTAAAACCACATAAATTCCCAGCTGTATGAAAGACTGAATGACCACAATGATGTTGTATAACCTCTTAGTACCTTCTTTTCCCATCTGTAAACCCAAAATAGTAACACTAAACCTAACGGTAGATTTTGTGAGGCTAAATGAACTTCTGAGGCCTGGGCCTCTTATCAAAAGAAACAGTTTAGGGCTGCTGCCTTTGATGATGTTGTGCTCATACTCATCACTGGATCTATCCCACTGACTGTTTTATCTGATGTCTTTGCATTGTAATTCTTAGACATAAAATAAATGGGAAAATATTTTAAGGCTGAAGAGCGAAGCCAGTATCAATTTTGCCAAACATTCCATAACCAGGAAAGTGATAAGCCCCCAAGATTATTTAAAAAAGCAACAACAAAAGCCAATGGAATTATTTTCATCTGCCATCTGGTTTTTATTATTTAAATGCATAAATATTAAAGCCAGCAAATGTTAAATAATTTGTTGTGACAATCTGAATGGAAGGAACTTAGACGTCCACCTTGGGACTCTTGAAGCCTAACAGCACGTGTTTGAGTAAAACAAGCCTTCCAGAAACACATCTGGTTCTGTTAAGATTTTCAGGGAGGCAGAGGAGTTACTGCTCCACACTAAGGTTTAGAATGGAAACAGCCTAAAGAAAAATTGAGATGTTTTTCATTGCCAAATATGACCTACCTCAGCATCAGGGGCTTTCAGAAAAATAAGTTGTAAAGCCACAAGACTTGGCAGCCACAGGAATGTTAAACAACTGATGCTCATTTCCAGGTTGCTAGGAACCATTAAGCAGATGTTTGGGCCTCTAGTTTCATGAAGGCTTTCCAGTTTTGCTCCTGACTCTTCACACTCCCCTCTCTCTGACAGGAAGCATACAACCCAGGCAGCATGCTTGGAGCAACACCAGGAACTCATCCCTCACCACTTTCTAGCCCTGTTTAAAAGCAGATTGTTTTTTTTTTTTCCCCTATTTTATGAAAATAACCCCTATCCTCAACATGGAATGTGTATGAGAGATGTGTGAAAAAGGTTTTGGGAACACAAATTAGTGCTATATCCTAACAGAAATGAAAAGTGTACCTGTAAATTTTCTAATTTGCCCTGTGCCGTGCTGGTGCAAATGGAGAAGATAACGGGCCATTCATGACCCTTCTGCCTCATTCCCACCTCTGATACAGCTGCAGTGCAAGGGCAGTGGGACCATCTAGCATGCAAACAAGTGCTTTGTCACAGAAAGTCTCCCTTCAAATCAGAGTGTCCTGATTTGGAGGCAAGGTTACACCTCCTGTTTCTAATTCTCAACTCTGGTCTATTTTTTGAAATGTTAACAAAGCATCGCGTTGTTGTTTACTTCAGCTGGTTGATCATAGCTGTGTGAGCAGGACGTCTTCTTGAGCTGTTGCATGGTTGGCCCTGCTCCAGCGTTTGAGAGTGGAGAAGGCAAGAAGTACCTGCACATTTTCCCCCTCTGAACTGTGGTGGTGTCTAATTGTAGGCGTGGACCAGTATGGTATGTGACAGATATTAGGTCCCATGCAAAGAGAATGAAAAGATAGCACTGTATGGAGTGCATTGTAAATACTGTCTTATTTTGCTCTTGTTGGGTCACTGCTGCTGACTGCAAATATATCTATGTGAGGAACTCACTTCAGCCAGTGCTGAAACCACATTTAATAGGTATTTTTGTATTTAGTGGTCTGGCTTAGAGCACACACAGATTACAAAGTGTGTTATGCCACATGGCTGTTGCTGCTGATTGTTCTTTGGTTTACCAATGCCACAAAATCCCTAACCTCCTTCTGCTGATCTACAGAAGAACAAGTTGAAGGCATACTCTCATTGGGAAATGAATTCTCATCTCATTATTCAAGCAGATTTTCAAGCTCACAGTCCTATGCCTCCTCCACATCTTCCAAGGTCAGGAATGGCATGGATTTTTTCAAATATGTGTATTTGTCTCTGGCCAAGCCACTCCTTGGGGCTCCACGTGGCAGTGCAATCAATCAAAACCTGTGCTAGAAGTGCATTTTTAAATGGGCCTTTTATGTTAAGTTGTATAATTGATAATAGGCTTGCAATGATGAGGTGGAAAAAAAGGGAAAATTAATGTAAGTCTGTTTAGAAATCTATGTTCCTTGCAGGCTTTGCCTAATTTTCTGAATGCAGAGTAAATAATTTCTGTCCATAGATACGGAAAAAAATTACCACATGTTCAAATGGCTGTTGCAGATGAAGGTTGGGATTCTCAGAATGACTGTCTGGCTCAGACAATAAGCAAACAACAGAGGTGGAACAAGTCACCTCTGGTCTGCTGAATTGTAGTACCTCTCCAAGTTACTACAATAAGAGGTAATGCCCCAAAGAGGAGGTAGTAGGTCAAACTTCAGTGAAAGACAATACAGACCAACTTTAAGTACCAGATAAAAAAGCTTGTCACATTACTTTCTGACTGGTAAGAGCTAGTAGCTTGCCTATAGAGAGTTATTAATAGTCAAGTTTATTAATGTTTGTCAAAATCATTGAACTTTGTATGCCCACAGAACATCCTTGCATCTCAATCTCTCTTGATAGTCAATGAAGATAGGGACTTGTAGGGAGTGAGTCAACCTGCCTATTTAAACACCGTTGTAAAAAGAGACAAACTGCGTATTAAATCTGCCTAGACCACTCTGCTGACTCCAATGGGTGTCTAGATGATGCAGTTCAGGTAGAGACATGGGGAACATAGAAGCCAATATTTACTCAGATGAATCCTGGCTGTACTACCCAGTTAAGGCTCCTTAACATGCTATATATCTGAATCTTCACTTGCTCAGGAGCGTCGACTTCATTTTGGATCAGCTGATCTGCAAAAATAACAAAAGATTGGGTGATTTTCGAAGACCTGTCCAAAGACTGGAGAGTTGAACACAGGTGTGCACCAGAACTCCCACACCCTTCAAAATGCTAGAGTTAAGTCTGTAAAACTATTACATAAACAAGTTCATGCTGATTTTCAGCAGTACTGTTTATTAGGTTGAAAAGTACCTAGAGGATAAAAGTAATTTAGTGGTAATCATGCTCTGAAACTGAATTCAATTACTCAAGGACTTTAAGAGCTTTTCTTTAAGTTGGACTCTTCTTCCAGATGAGGTACATTAGTTTTACTTTTGGAAACGTATCCACAAGATAGCCCTGATTTAACTGCACAGCCAATGCAGTCATGTGCATAGGCCACATGTTTTCTTGTGCAAGTGAGGTCTGGTCTTGCAACCACTGAATGTGAATAAAAGCACCTATTACCTCTGGTGGTGCAGGATCATGCTCATGGGTACCCATGAATATGGCTTGTCATTTCTGCGTTTTCCCCTACCATTATCACCTTCCTAAGTTCCTAAGACTTGAAGGATATATCTATACCATTTCTTTTCCATTGTAGGAGTTCCAATCAACTAGTGTTAAGTCTCACCGTATGGTTCAGGCCAGCGGTCCTTTGGGTCTGTCCTCCTGTATATTGCTGACCCCCAGGTATTTGCTATCACTCACTGCCAAACATGATCAATATTGTGCTGCCCCACTCTCTCCAGCTCCTGAATGAACAGCGTCACTTTCTCTCTAATTTAGCCCAAGACCATCTTCTTCCCTTCATCTTGTGTTTGAATCTCCAGAGCCTTCTGAAGCTCTGGAGAAATGTTACGTTTAAAAAAAAATCTTCCTCAACATGTGGATCAAATATTGTCTTTGCTCTCTTTCTTGCTGTATCTTGTTACGTCCTCCTCTTCCTATAAGAGGTAGAGCTATTTCACCTCTGTTATTTTAAACAACTGTTTCATGTGACCCCAGCAATCATTAAAGGAATAAAGTGAAAAGAAAACAGACTACACACTGGTTTTGGGTTTTTAAATTATGTCAGGACAATTCATGCAGTCTGGACACACAGTGGTAAATTATCATTGCCTTCCCCTCACAATCTCTGTACAGAAGAGATAGCGATTTGGGAAATTAATAATTCGATAGAGAGGATTGCCCCATCCTCCTTGCCCCCAGGCCGCTCTGCGGGACTGCGAGAGCTGGCAAACACCAGCTCCTTCCTCACCCAGGCAGCACGTTTCGGAGGGGCTCCTGGTGTTTGCAGTTGAGGAGGTTCCACCTGCCATGGTAGAAAAGGACCTAAGCACCCCACATCAGTGCAGGACAGAGTACCACAGACCTTTCCCGACTCTGTTTGTTCCCCTCCTGCTGCTCCCATAGGATTTGGCCCGTCCATTCCTCCCCGTGCTGTGCAAGCAGAAAGCAGCGTATGTCTGGGTGTCCTTGAACCATCTCCCAACACATTGCACAATCCTTGTGTTACTGCAAGCCAGGAGGTACGTGACCTCTACACATCTTGGGAAAACATTTGATACTGCCCACATGCCCTCGCTGGCATGGTTGTGCTGCCGATTTGCAGTCAAAGAGCACTTTGAGCTCTCTACCTGGGAGCAGTGGGGTGAGGTGGAGTGCCAAGGGGGACGTCCTTCTGCACCCACCTTGGTGCATACCCAAGGGAACTACACAGCTGACATTTGGCAGGCACCAGAAAAGGAGGCAAAAGTCCAACCACAGAGGCTGGGCATTCCTCTCGTTCATTAGCCTCTCTGGGCTAAGAAAACCCAAATCAAACAATTATACAGTAAATGCATGTCATCTACTCTGGGCTGCCCCTGTTGGAGCTTATTGGCTCTGAAACTGGGTTTGGCCTGCTGTGAAGTGGAGGATGCCCAATGCCTTTGTGAAACGAAGACCTTTGTATGTAAATTGGCTGCATTATATCTTTTTCTAGGATGCATTAAGTCTTTAATATGCAAAACATAAACCATGTCTCAGACGATGGGGTGTGTTGAACAGCTGGCAAGGAAGTCCCCTCTCAAGAGCTACTAAAGCAGTAGCATTTAAATGGCGTAAAGGCCAAAAAAAGCTCAGGGCTAGAGCCAAAAAAGCCTGTATGAGATCAAGACACTCTTTAGAATCCCCTTTTCAGCTACTGCCCAATTCTGCTACACTTGTTGGCTCTCTGGGCTGTGCTCCTGGATACTGAGCACTGCTCACGCGCTGAGCACTGGGGACTTGGTCCCTCATTTTACTATTGCAAAGCCTGAGTGCTCTGGTGCTGAAACTATTGGTGTCTCAGGGTGGTTGTGGATCTACACCAGCAACTGGACCCTTCAGAAGGGTGGGACCAGGCCACGTGGATTCTGGGGTGTTGGTCAACAGCCAGCTGAACATGAGCCGGCAGTGTGCCCAGGTGGCCAAGAAGGCCAACGGCATCCTGGCCTGTATCAGAACTAGTGTGGCCAGCAGGAGCAGGGAGGTGATCGTGCCCCTGTACTCGGCACTGGTGAGGCCGCACCTCGAATCCTGTGTTCAGTTTTGGGCCCCTCACTACAAGAAGGACATGGAGGTGCTGGAGCGTGTCCAGAGAAGGGCAGTGAAGCTGGTGAAGGGCCTGGAGCACAAGTCTTATGAGGAGCGGCTGAGGGAACTGGGACTGTTTAGCCTGGAGGAAAGAAGGCTGAGGGGAGACCTCATCGCTCTCTACAACTACCTGAAAGGAGGTTGTAGCGAGGTGGGTGTTGGTCTCTTCTCCCAAGTAACAAGCGATAGGACAAGAGGAAATGGCCTCAGGTGGCGCCAGGGGAGGTTTAGATTGGATATTAGGAAAAATTTCTTCACCGAAAGATTCATCAAGCCTTGGAACAGGCTGCCCAGGGAAGTGGTTGAGTCACCATCCCTGGAAGTATTTAAAAGATGTATAGATGTGGTGCTTAGGGACATGGTTTAGTGGTGGACTTGGCAGTGTTAGTTTTGTGGTTGGACTCAATGATCTTAAAGGTCTTTTCCAACCTAAACGATTCTATGATTCTATGATGTTAGTATTGAATTGGGACAGAAAGTACTATTACCAGTTAAATTCCTATCTGTAGGTGTATTCTTGCTTTTTCACAGGGTGGTGGGCTTCTATATCTAATGGTATGGAATTGTTCAGGACAGGTTTTGTAACAGAGGATCCTTTTTTCCCTCATTAATGCCTGTTTAAAAGACTAAGCTATCAGGAGGGTGGAGGAAATTTTCCTTTAAACAGGGACTGAGCAGTAATGAGGGACTGAAAAGGATTTGAATGCTGAAGTGAACATTGATTTCCTTCTTCTGTTCTTTGTTACAGATTATAGGTAGGCATGTAATCAGACATAAGGTTAAGGATAAAGAAACCACACAGGTTTTCCACAGGGGAAATGAAGGATTAGGGCTTGGCTTGACCTGAACCCATGTGAAAAACTTCCTTTCAACATTTATTACTTTTCTTAAACACTGGGATTAGGCTGTGCTAAGCACTAGACAAAAAACCTAAACAAAATCCCTGCCTGTATGAATTTGCCGTCTGGAGATAAATGAGACTGAGCATGGGCCACATGCAGGCTCTCTCACGCCTGTGTTCAGAGCTGACGTTTTGGTCCTGACCTAACTACACTCAGGTTTTGACCTGGATTTCCAAAAATATCGGTTCTCACCACATTTATTGGCAAGAGGGCCCAATTCTGAAAACTGGGCCACAAACGTGTGGTTGCAGGGGATGCATTAGAAAGGAATTACATTAAAATCAGGTTTTAAATGTCTTGAACAAACCAAGGAGGTAGCATTTCATGCTACACTTGTAATGGGAAATTATACACAGCACTTCCAAATCTCATTAAGCTCTATAAGCTGTTTTGTGTGCTGTGTGATGCAGAACATGACTGAGAAGATCTGCACCAAAGCACGGTCCCATGTCCTGTGACTTGTCTTGGCTGCTTGCTCCCCTCGGTCATTCAGAGGAAAAATATATATTCATGCATAGTAATTAGAGGAAAAGAAAATTACTAAAAAATTTCAGATGAGAAACAAATCAATTGCTGACTTGTGCATACTCAGGTTTATTCATGATTAACACATAGCACCATGAGATCCTGGATCATGCATGTGGCACGCAGGGCCTAGTGTCATGTAAATGAATGAGTGATAATACTCAAATGACCTTTCTCCAGTGTATTAAAGAGTATTGCTTGAGGTATAAATCACTTCAAAAGCTACTTCAAAATTTGCAAGCTAACACACTGAACAGCTGCGTTTTTTCCACTATTAAGTCAAGGGCAATTACAAACCGCAGTAATCAAATATGAAGATCATATTTAAAATAAGGACAGAGGTAAGAAATGGAAAAAAAGGTAAAAATAGAAAGCAGCAAAATTCAGTTTGCTCTGTAGCCTGGTAACATGCAGAAAGGATTGGGATGCATTTCTGCCTTTCGTTCCCTTATGCCAGTCACTTCCACACAGCATGTATTGCGAAAGAACCGGAGAAACATCCCATCAAAAGTCATAAAATAACAAGAAGACCACAACGTACGAGGAAATGTAATCCAGAGCCCAGAGCAGGGTAGGACTGGGGGGGTGACAGTAGCTGTGGTAATTCCTTACAGAAAGGAATTCAGCCAGTTTAAAAATAGAAGTTGTCAAGCAGAAGAGAAAGTCCTGGAGATGAGCAGGTGGCTGCAGCAGATTTTTGTTTGAAATGCTAAGGTGGAGGAAAATTACCATCTTCATCCAGCCTTTCTGTTTCTTGAGATTCAGAAAAAGCCAGGAAAGTACACGGAAATCTCGTCTTCCCACTGAGCATCCCCATTCATGGGAAAACGAAGATAATGTGCAATATGAACTATTGCCTCTTCTCCAATCAGTGTATTGATGTTCTTTTTGCTCCCACAGTGTGAGAGATTACTTAGAGGCCAGATACTCTTACAAATGCAATTTACTGCCTATGTCAAAGCAGGTCTTTTTTTTTTTTTGTAGTTTCTCCAGGGCTCTGAAAGAGTCATCTGCATCCCTACTAATGCTTGCAGCCAGTTGCCTCTGGCAAGGAAGGAGGGGATCTATTCCTAAAGTAACCAGATTATGTCAGAAGTGGGAATAGGCAGAAGCAAACAACGACCAGAGCAATCTATCAGTCGTTCCCAAGGGGCTTTTAGCAAACAGCCTTGACTCACTCTCAGTGCATCAAGGAATTTACAGGCAGCGTAACCAAATAAAGCTCAATATATTGCAAGAAGAACGAAGAATTTTCATCGATTATATGCTACATGCAAACCAATAAACAAGTCATTGAAGTACATGCTTTTGCAGGTAATTCATTTTAAACAGACTGGGCATGGACTTCTGTGTCAAAAATACCTTTGCTGTGGTTAGATAGGGAAAGATACATCATACCTAAGTCTGGATGGCTGTAGTGCACATATCACCATCTGAGCTTCACATCGTAAGCTCCTGTCACTGTCAATGGAAAGAAAAAGTAGGCAATTTTAAATATTATTTATATAGTGTATTTTAGATATTGACTTTAGAGTGAGACAGCGGACACTCTGATATGCCTAGTTGTAACCATTATTAAGCGAAGCCAAATGAACGTCTTTGACACACTCTTCTCTTGATCACATGAATCCCACCAAAGGAGTAGTTCATCCTAACAGAGTTTGTCCTGTGTAGACTCCCAGTACTGCCCAGTAACTGTAACCCTCTGCCCCATCTGGGGATGCTGGGTATCTTAACCTACAGTGTTTGACGGTCATCTGGGACCTCACTGATCTGTTAGAGCTGGTAGTGTCTGACTTTTGTCTTAGTAGCCCCAGGCAAAGCAACACCTACTGGGAGGACTATGGCTAGGAACAGACCTATGCCTTCAGATGGCAGCACCATCTGAAGCAGGTCTCTTTTCTGGATTTTGTTTTAATATCTTTTAAATCCTGGGCTGCATCACAAGAAGCATGGCCAGCAGGTTGAGGGAGGTGATTCTGCCCCTCTACTCTGCTCTGGTGAGACCCCACCTGCAGTACTGCGTCCAGCTCTGGAGCCCTCAACACAAGAAAGACATGGACCTGTTGGTTTCAAACTAAAAAAGGGTAGATTTAGATTGGACATAAGGAAGAAATTCTTTACTATGAGGGTGGTGAGAGGAACAGGTTGCCCAGAGAGGTGGTAGATGCCCCATCCCTGGAAACATTAAAGGTCAGGTTGGACGGGGCTCTGAGCAACCTGATCTAGTTGAAGATGTCACTGTCCATGGCAGGGGGGTTGGACCTGCCTTTAAAGGTCCCTTCCAACCCAAACTATTCTATGATTCTATGACTCTGTGATCTTCAGGAATGCCTGAGCACTACCCATTTCACTTCCTAACAGTGATAAGAACTGCAAGAGCTGTACTTCACAGAGTACATTACAGCATATTGCTAGGAGGACAGACAGTCTAGTATTTTCTCACTGTGCTGAAACAGGTGTTGACAGTAATATATCAGCCTGTGAAGATCTGAGGCAAAGATAAGGTCCCCCCAAGTCCTTTGGGCTTCAATATTACACTTCTGCTGTAGACGTATCCTGCTCTCCTTGTCTTTCTCCTGAAGCTTCTTGCCATTTCTTTGTTTTTCCCACAGAATTTGTTCATTTTGCGGGCTTGTATCTGTTCAAGGGGATCTCAAAGGCATGCAGTAGGCCTGAAATCAGAGTCTGAGGAGGTCGTTCCCGATTCATTTCTGTCCTTTGAGCTCCTCAGGAATGGCAGTTTCCACCACTAGCATTTCTGACCTTTCATTCCAAACCGGAAAGAAAATTTGGAAATCTGAAATTTTATGCCCATAGAGACATTTTCAGCTGTAGCTATGTTCCAGGGAATTAAGGAGGAAAGTTTGAATTCTGCTAAACAAATATTTTTCAAAGGAAAGTTGTTAGTCAGAATATTTTCAGCCATAGCTTAATGAAATCTATCTCCTTAGTCAGTTCTGACTTTCTTCACTAAATTCACTTGACAGGATACTGGCTTAAGAGAGAGATTATTTTGCCAGCATGCTGTTCTGTAACATTTGTTAATTTTACTCAAATAGCTTCTCTCCCATGGGTAGCTGGTATAAACAGTAGCATACATATTGTGACTACCTTTCCAATTTCAAAGGAAGTTTAAGTTTATTTGCTACTGTGAAGTCTGTTTGGCAAATGGCTTCTGGTCATAAGCTATGCTGTAAAATATGGAATAACCTTCTGTGTTTGTGCAATTAAAAAGTAATGATCTTAAAGTGTCATGCTGTAGCACCGGTAATGACCTTATGTGCACACTCAGGTGATGAGCATTTTCCTTGTATTTCTTTTTATGCTAATGAAGTGTCCTGGTTCTTGTTATTGCCTTTTCTGTGGCAAAGGTAGGAAATGCTGGATGAATCTTTGATGTAAACCAATGCACCTAATAAAGGGATCAATTTGATTAAGTGAATTTTAAGAGCTTTTCTCTAACTCATAGAAAATATGGATATGAAGCATCAGAAAGAGCACAATGGGATACAAAGGGATTTTGTTTTGCGCATGTGCTAGAGGAAGCAATATGAGTGCATATATTTGCATGCTCAAGATACAAGAGGGAGAGGATATTTTATACTGTGGGCAATCGAACATGAACTTTTTCAGTAGCCTCTGGGTCCCACCTAAAACCAGCGGAGCACTGCCGAGTAAGTCAGTCCCACGGGGACTGTACAGCCATCACCTCACTTCACCTCTGTCCTGGCCTTCTAACGTTTCCTCTGTGAGCAACAGCTGCACGTCAGGGTAAGCTCTGCTCAGGCCAAAGCTCGACTGGCATCCTCTTCCCACATTGCCTTGTAGAGGGATCTCACTGGCAAAACACCTTCAACCTCTCCTCCTCCTCCCTTCCTTTCTTTCCCGGTCTGCTCTCTACACCTTCAGGCCTCAGGGGAGAAAGTTGTCGTGACACCTCTAAGTGAAATGAATAATTGTAATACCTTGTAGCTCATATCTTTTGTGTTTCTCAAAACACTTCAATGATGTCTGTAAGTTGGTATCTCATTCTTCTGAGGCAGAGATCTCTGAGGCAGAGGAGGAAAATAAGGGCAGTATCTGTGCCAGTCTTTAGACATCTAAAAGTCTGTATGTTTAGTTTTAACTACCAAAAGAATATATACTGCAAGAAGTTGCATCTGTCACCACACTCTCCAGTCACTGAGTTTCATGAATGTGAATCCTTAGTGCAACACTTCCACGGGATGACATCTTCCTGTATACCCAGACCCAAATTCTCCAGCATATTTGGAGAATATCTCCATCTACTCCTTTAGGCAAGGCTGGCTGTCATGTAGGTGTTGCCGGCTCTTCCACAGTTCAGCCTGCCACCCCGATCTCTCAGACGTCATATTTCTCTGCCACCGAACTTTTACAAATCCATCGACAGTGCCCTACAGCAACCTACCTAGGGTTAAGGGCCCACAAAGCTGCAGGTAAGAGCCTCACACCATGTGTTTGACTTGAACAGAGAGCTTCAGAAAATCCTGCTGGCACCTTCTGCTTGCTATTGAACCACGAGGCAAGAGGCAACAAAGCTCTATCTCCAGAAAGTACCAGGTCCTTGGTTATATAAATGTGGTGGGATGGAGGAATTTGAGCAGAAAGGAGGGTTGGGAGGGGGACATTGAGAGTTTCACAGGAAGGAGACAGGACATCTAAGTAGATGACCTGGAGGGAAATAGAGGATTAAGTCCTGACTGGGACCTGCCTGTGGCTCATCAGCCATCTATGTTCATAAATCCCCATCCCTACAAGGGAAGATAGAGGTTCAAGGCTGAAACATTCTAGTAGATGGTCAGGAGGGCAAAGCTGAGCGTGATCGCATTTAAATATCTTTGAAGATTTGGCCTTCTCTGATTTATACACCCTCCAGCTGGACTGTCTCTGACCTGGTGATGGAGTGCCCAGGCTCACCATGGGCTGCAGCATGTCTGTCCGTAAGGGCAGCACTGTGCAAACCCTTAGGGACTTCTCAGGATTGAGGAGCGTTGTCTGATCTCTATGTACCAGAGCTCCACGGTGGAGGTGCCAGCAGATGGCACTCGGGAATACACAGAGCGGTCCCAGAGTGGCCGAGACTGGGGAGAAGTTCATGCCCTGCAAATGGCTCCCTCTGTGCAGCACTTTCTATAAGCCGTTCGCAAAACACATCCAGAAAACAGAAAAGCAGGCTTCATTTCACACTGAATTTTTTTATGGAGAGAGAGCTATATATATTTAATTTCATGTCTGTGAGAATAAAGACATTATTGCAGCCAGGAGAGTGGGGAAAAAAAGAAAAACAAATTGACATGGGAGCATGCATCAGGTCATTTCCATCAAATTCCAAGACTTCTGTGCACAGGAGATGGAAAGAGATGGAAACTCCACTAAGCACACATTTCCTACTCTCGTCCAATGTGTAGAAGAGTGCAAACCTGGCTAGAGAGGAAAGAAAAATTTTCCAGGATCAAAAAAATTAGGAATTATGTTGGATTTTCAAGTGCAAAAAAAATTATTATTTCATTTTATTTTCCATGGAGGAAAGTTAGAAGCAAGGAGGAGCAAGTCCCAAGCCTCCAAGTGGAACCAACTTTTGCTGGGGTAGAGGGAGGCAGCTGACCCAAATCACCAGAAGACCAGTGACAGACGTTGGAGGAGGGCAACGAAGCTGGTGAAGGGCCTGGAGCACAAGCCTTATGAGGAGCGGCTGAGGGAACTGGGGTTGTTTAGCCTGGAGAAGAGGAGGCTGAGGGGAGACCTCATCGCGCTCTACAACTACCTGAAAGGAGGTTGTAGCGAGGTGGGGGTTGGTCTCTTCTCCCAAGTAACAAGCGATAGGACAAGAGGAAATGGCCTCAAGTTGCACCAAGGGAGGTTTAGATTGAACATTAGGAGAAATTTCTTTACTGAAAGAGTGGTCAGGCCTTGGAACAGGCTGCCCAGGGAAGTGGTGGAGTCACCATCCCTGGAAGTATTTAAAAGACGTGTAGATGAGGCCCTTAGGGACATGGTGTAGTGGGCATGGTGGTGGTGGGTTGATGGTTGGACTCGATGATCTTAGAGGTCTTTTCCAACCTTAATGATTCTATGATTCTATGATTCTATGACACAGCTGGGACGGGGCCGTGGGCCTCCTACATCCACATCTAACCTATTCTGCCTCCCTCGTGCCTTTCATTCACCAGTTCTCCTCCCTAGATCAGAAACATTACATCTGGTTATTATTTCTTAGAGAACTCTTCACCTGCCATATCGCTTGTTCAGAATTATGTGTGAGCTATAAATGAGAAAATATGTGTATTATGCCTCCGTACCAGGACGGAGAGCTGCTTGTGCAGTCTTGCTTTCCCAATCCACATTTTCCAGATGTGCCCCTTCTCCTTTTTCGTAGGATGACCCCTCTCTTTCTTTCTGCTCCTTTCCTGAGCATTTCATTGCTTTTCACCTAAAGTTTCGCTGATCTTCTTCCTTTTACCCTCAAAATCAAGCAAAAAAAGGAGGTAGACATTTTTAACAGCTGAATTTTCTTACTGAAGAACACAAGGCTGCAAACTCAGAGGAGAAAGTAAATTTCACAAATTTCAGCAGCTCAGTGAATGCTACATACTGCTGACTGAAAGAAATTAAGCTGTAAGAAACTCGGTGCTGGGAAGAGGTTTTATTGGCATTCTGTCCTCACCGAATTCTCAGCACTGGAAAATGATGAGCCCTTGTGTCCATGGAGATACATGAGGGATTAATTTGGTCTTTCTTGTTACTTTATAATGTCACGTATGGTGGATGTTACATGACACAGACCGAAGTACACAGGTTGGTTGAGATATGGACTCTGAGATTCACGCAATTGCCCCCTGCCTCACACGTCTCAGAGGCATGGCCCGTGCAATGCACATTTGCAGGAGAGGACCACAGCCACCTCCTTTTTCCACGAGCTCATGTGCCAAGAGCAGTAGGTTGAACCCTCACAGAGGAAGGATGCGCACTTCTTTCCAGCCCCTTTTATAGCAATCTGCTGCTGCAGAATGGTTCCCTTTGGCCTAGGTACCGTGGAAAGATCTTTAGGTTGCCCTTCCGAGACCCTATCCCAGGCCTCAGCAGAGGCGAGGTGCTGAGGTAGAGCTGTGTCAGATAGGACCATGGCTGGTTCAGCCATGGGCTGATGGAGCCTCTGGGCCTCATGTGCCATTTAGCTTGGTGTAGATGAGACAGTCAGAAAAGTTACTTGTCTTAATTTAAATTAGATCAGTTTAAATTAGACCATGACAGCCAAATGAATAGTGCTATTTTTTTCTGTGGAAACTATTTGAGTAGAACATGAGAACCGACACAGTGGCTCAGAGCAAGGGCCCATCCAAGGGCCCTTTGGTCAGCAGCTGGTGGCTGATGCTTAGGGAAGAAGGTAAGACAGGGGAGCAACAGAGCAATATTTCCCTCAGTACGGTATTTCCAACCTCCAGAAAGCAGCATCTGGGGGACTTTCTAAGACAAAGTTTATATCTGAAAATCATGCTAAATGGCTTCTGATGTATCTGTTCCGCTATAAATTCCTTCTGGCCTTTCTTTGAATCCTTTCATACATTTGACCCCCCATAACACCCTGAGGCAATGAGTTCACAGCTTAATTAGTTACAACATGAATAAATCCTTCCATTGGTTTGTTTGAAACTGGTGTCGGGTATTGTTACAACAGAAAACACTACATGGTTACAGTTAGGTGAGACGAATGCCATGAAAAAGGCAGAATAAGAGATAACGGACACAGACGGACTGGTTGGGACATGTCAGACAACAATAAAATAGCCCTGGCCAGCATGTAAGGCAGCAATTTCAGGATATCAGCATTGTAAACTACATCAAATGTGCTGTAACAGAGGAGCAAGGAGGGAGCTGAAGGAGGGAAAAGAGTTAGCTCTCGAATTGAGCAGTTCTCCAAGCCTGGGGCAAGTAGCGCCTGAGAAAGCACAAAGGCACCTTGGGCAATGGAGACAGGCATGGTGGCTCTGTGGAAGGTGCAAGTCAAGGTCTCAGCAGGGGACTGGGGTGGAGAGAGACTTGGGTGCAGGCAGATCAGTCAGTCAGGCACCAACCACACAGATTCTTTGGGACACCATGAAGATAAGCTTTCCTCTGCATGCCATTGGCACATACGTGTCAGGGAGCTGTGCTCCCTGGCTATGGAAACCCATGCTTAGAGGATGAAGTCCTTCCCTGAAAAACACATTGTTACTTTAAAGCGTAGCGCAGTCTTCAAGCCCGGTTTCAAGGGCTTGAAAAAGAGATTTTAACTTTGTTCCCTCCATATTGTGCATTCTTAAAGAGCGCCATGCTATAATCTGGAGTATTGGTCACCTTGGAGTCTGCCACAAACCCATGGAGCCCCTCTGACAGTCAGTGTACAAATGGCCTCATGTGAATGGACATACCTGATGGATGTATCCTCTTTCCCCAGCCCACCCATCTCCAGGGAGAAGGGAAAGGACTTTTTCCCCAGCCATCCCATGTGTCAAGCTGATTGTGCTCTCTATTTGAGTGTATCAACAAAATAGATAGGTTTGGTGTGCACATGTATGATCCCTGACTTTTCATAACTTTACATCAAACCATCACTGGATTAAAACCCATAAGTTTTCTTGGGAGCACTATTTAAGCCCTTCTGGCTGAGGACCTTCTAGACCTCATGTTTTGGTTTCCTGACAAGAGCAGCCATCAGCTACAGACATTGTTTTGAGGCATGAAGTCATTTTTACCGTCTATGATATGTAGCACAAACATATAAGCTAATATGTTTTTCTGCAAAGGTAGTAACACATGGATCACGTGTGACACTATGGATCCTCCTGGCTCCTGCTCAATTTATCAATCACCCTCCTCCAGTTTATTGATGGATGAATTATAAGACGTACTACCTGGGTTCATTTCATCTGATTGTTTTTAAGTAGAATTCCACATTGAAATGGTGGTTATTGGTGTTTAAAAATAGTGGCATAATAATAGTGTATATTTTAATTACTTTCCTTTGCCAATTTACTCAACGCCGACCGAGTAGTTGCTCCTAACCTATGCAGACCAGATGGATGAAAGCTTGGACCTGTCTCACACTAAGGACATGAGATGAAGTTCAGCCTACACAGCAGGGATAGCGCTCAGCTGTGCATTACGGGTTCCTCCCAGGTTTCATCAGCACAACAGTCACAGGGAAACACGCAGTGATTCTGAGAACATCATTGAGCATCACATCTTCCTGTGATTAATCCCAGTCAAGGCCCATTTGGGGAATTATATTAGAAGAATATGTAAATGGATGCACAAGAAAATCATATGATTTCTTGTCTGGGGGGGAAATTTGAAAATAATTTTTCTTCAATGCTAGATGAGTCTATCCAGTTAATAATTTCATCAACCCTCTTTTCCATCTGTTTTTTACTGCCTGATGCTTTTCCGGCCTTCAGGAATCCCAGGTTCCAGAGACCAGAGGGAAAACCTGAAGAAAGGAAGATGTACCCTTGGTGGAAGAGGATCAGGTCAGGCAATACTTAAGCAAACCGGACATACATAACTCCATGGGCCTGATGGGACCCACAATGTGCACCCACGAGTGCTGGGGGAGCTGTCAGATGTCATTGCAAGGCCACTCTCAATAATCTTTGATCAATCATGGTGATTAGAAGTGCAGGAAGACTGGAGGAGAGCAAATGTCACTCCTATCTTATCTATCTAGAAGGACAAGAAGGAGGACCAAGGGAACTACAGGCTGGTCAACCTCACCTCGATCCCTGGGAATGTGACGGAGCAACTAATCCTGGAAACCATTTCCGGGCACATGAACATATATTTTGGTGAATCTTTGTTAATGAAAAGATAACAAGCTAGGTGAAATTAATGTGAGCTATTTCAGCAAGCTGCAATAGGATCAGATTAAATTGCACCCATGAAATTGTGGGTTATATCAGCTCCAAGAGAAATCTGAGTTGACTAGCTCAGAGGTAGAAATCTGTACCTCTGGACATTTACATTCAATCATCTGAACCCTGCCTTAAGTCTTAGGGGAGCTAGCCCAAGTGGGCAATCTCTGGGGATGTCTCTATAGGATGCTCTAGAAAAGAGAAATATAGTGAGATCCAACACAGCATCACTGAGTAGTAGTGAAAGGTTTTGGTGTCCAAGTGCCTAATGTCAAGATATGGAAGCTACACTGCTGCCCTCATCCCAGGAGCAGGATTTTTGGTGCCAAGGTTGTCTGTGCCTTACGAGATGCTCCCAGCACAGAGCAATGTTTGACATGGAAGGAGCTAGCAGTGCTTATTTGATTTTCTTGGCCAGTCTGGAGGCAGGGATTTCTCTTGGAGGACCAAGTGGAAGAAGCCTCTGACTGGGAATCAGAAGAAGAGGTCTGAACCCGGATCCCCTCTGGAGCAGTGGGTGATCCTTCCTTGCCTGCTTAGGGCTCAAAGAGCAGAGTCTGCCCTGGAGCCACGATCAGGGAGCCCAGAGCAGGCCCTGAGGGAAAAGGACTTTCGACCGACAAACTTACTGAAACTGAAAATGGTTTTTCACAATAGCTGACACTTGCAATTTTCCATGTGCCAATTAACAGAGGGAGCCTTTTTCCCTGTGGGTTGCAGACGTCAGATCACTCAGATGCTTTAACAGAGCTTCAGACATTAATTAAGTACTGCAAGCTAAGGAAAAAAAAAAGAAAGAAGATTTTAAAGTGAAGAAGTGAAGTGAAAGGTTCAGAAGTGACAAGCCCCCAGGGAAATACAAGTGATGAGACTCCCTGAAGTACCAGAAGCATTTGCAAGTCAGTGAGGAAGATTTATACTGGGGAGTCTCCTCTTCTCTTAGGTCCATGGGAACATATTGCAATGTGAATCCTGATGTGCCTGCTCTCAGAGCCTATGATTTAGAGGAAGTCTGTGTCGGTCACTGGGCTTGCTCTGGCAAGGCACTGCAACCAAGGATGAAAAACAGGTATGAGCAAATTGTGGGTATTCAGCAGGGTATCACTGAGAGATAAATTATCTTTACATGCTTGTGAATGGAATCTAAATAAGACCTAAAAAAGTGTTGTGCTGGGATGACTTGGGGAAGTTGCAGAGATTCCTTGGCATATTTCAGAGCTGTTGAAGAAATTATTTCTGAGGCTGCATTTCCAGCTTTGCAAGAGGTTCATGATGGCAGAATAATTCGTGAGAAAATACTGGGGTCTGGGGACTCTTGGCTACATTTGTTTCTTAGTGTATAATCGTGGTTTTATATATAAAATCATACTCATCTGGGCACATGAGACCGTGTTCCCTGGGCACATGAGACCTCCAGGTAACTCCAGCAGTGGGGTCTGATCCTTCTCCAGCAGTGAATATCAAATAGCAGCTCTAGTCCTTTTGCTAGTTGTCAAGGGTTCACAGCACTGCTCTGTGAAGCACAAAGCCCAGTGGTTGAAGTGATGGCTTCTTCACCCTAGGAATGAGTCTTCAAAGTCAGCGTTGGGGTCCAGTGATGGATGGGTAGGTGGAAATCTCAGCTGGATGATTAACCGTGGAATGACCCTTGACTGATGCGTGAAGGAGAGCAGTTTCCAGGGCTGGAAAGCTGCTCCCTTTCCTGGAGATGCTCACCACATGCTCACCCTATTCTGAAAGAAGGACCTGGGAAAAGCCCCCCTCTGTCCTATCTCCTTACCATGCCTTTTGGAGGAACAGTGTTCAGGCTACGAGATCACCTGGCTTCTCTCATTATTAAAATAGTTCTCATCACTGAGTCTATAGTAATTATATTCAATTCCACATCGTAATTTTTGGAGTCAGTCTCAGACAGATGTAATACCCTAAATCCAATTAATTATGATCCCTCTACCGGAGACAGACCATCTCTTTTAATGAGAAAGACCCGTATAATTTTTATATAACAACCAATTCTTGGCCAGTTTGACAAAAGCAGCTTAAAGAGGCTGCCACCACCGCAGTCCTTGGCAGAGAGAGCCAGAGGCAATGGTCTTGGCACTGGTTTTAGAGCAGCTGGGGATACCTGAGATCTCGTACCTGGTACCTGAGATAAAGCTGTATGGAGATGTACTTCTCCCCTTTCTGAAGAATACTTATTGGAAATGCTTTCAGGTTGTGGCTTTGATATTCATTAAAAGCAAACCCAATAATATCAGGTTCCATAACACCAAGTGACATTACAAATCCACTTGAAGCTTTACCTAAGACCATCACTCCTGTAAATACGACAGTCATTACTCAAATACCGTTTTTATCTGACAAAAGCACTCTGGTTCGCAGGGGAATGTTCTTATTCCTAGATACTATATATGCCATCTCTCAATCCCCAGTTGAAAGGGTTTATCTTTTACATATGTAAGTAATCACTTAACCTGTTACACCATTGTTTTAATTGGACAGGCAGAGAAAACAAAGAAAACCCTAGAACTTGTCATACAGGTTACATTAATTTATTGCCAGATTAAGTAAAGCAGAATAACACAAAAAAAGTGTTGTATGTAGGGGACATCCCTTCCTGCTCAGACTTCACTGGCCAAGCCTCCAGCCACAAGATGAGGGTAATTCCTATAACACGCTTGATGGTCCTTCAGTCTTCAGATCCCAGCCTCTCTTTTTACTGTGTTTTCCTTTCAATTTAAAATATTGTTAACATCTAGTTGGTTATCTTTAAATGCCTTGATATGGATGAATCCTATATAAAGTGATTTCTGTCTGCCATTTTAGGTCCTTTACTGAGAAATTTTGCATCTGTGATGCGTTGTCACTTGTTAGTTGCAGTATCACATCTTTTAGTTTGCCTTGTTTTGCACTTATTTGCTTACAGTATCCCAGCAACAGCAATCAGGGATCTGACTGAATTTACATCATTTTCTATTGGCATGGGGAGAGCAAAAACAACAGTGAGACAAGGTAATATGTCGCCTGCTCATTTAAGTAACATGGAGCCTACACAAAATGGCATTATTTTAGCTATATTCAAGCCCACAGAAGTGGCTTTTTCTTATGAACCAAACAAGAGATTGCTTTATGACTGAGCTATTGGGCAAAAGGAAAAACTCAGATTTGATTTTTAACTACAGAAAAGAAAGAAACAGGATTTATACCTCAGCCTTCCCCAGCTGAAGTGTTGCCATCATGGGGTTATTGCTCCATTTAGTGAGCGATGGGACATGAACAACTTCTTCCACTGTTTTCCATGAGAAAGGATAGCCCTGACTGAAGCATTAACTCCAGGGAAAGTTTTACAGAGAAAGGGGCATTTAACTTGTCTGCTTCTCCCTGTCACATGCCCTGCTGTGGCTTGGGGACTGCACCACTCTTATTTACCCCCTGGCATTTGTGTAAAATGATTCATGCATCACACTGAGAGTTTAGGTGTTGAGCTCAGGACTAGGACTTCAGAGGTGGGGCAAGTGGCTTGAGTCCTGGTGCTGGGATGCTGCGTGCTGCCAGTCCCCTTCATGGACCTCGCTCATTCATCTTTAAGACTTTTCCATGGCTCTTGATTGATGTAATACCCCATGTTTTCCTTAAAAATCCTCTGTGTCTAACCCTTTAAACCTGAATTGATATGTAGCTATATCCTTTTAATAACCACATTAAATTTCCTTCTAGAAAACATAGCATCCATTTTACAACCAGTACATTAATTTCCTCCACTAGTAGAAACCAGTTACTGTTGCACGTTTCCTCTCTTCCAGCCTCTGGAATATTTTTGTGCTGCATTGACACAGACAAAGAAACTGCGGTATTCTGTAGAAAACATGTGAAAATATTAATCTTATTAAACAAAAGAATACATTAAAATAGAAACAAACTGTTCAAAAAGGCTTCACTGGCTATGGTTAGTCGAGGTACAACCTGACATAGTGGAATGCTGGTGTAGTTCTACTGGCTTTATAGCTGATTTACTTTGGATGGAGTTATGTTACAGAAATAAAAATAACTGAGTGGAATTTTAAATTGATTCAGCAATCTTCTATGAACCAATTTTTGTTCTGGAATTACCCTAAGTCCTTCATTTCTTTTCATTCACTGCTCTTTGGGTAGCTGAATCACTGCCTTTTATTGCACCAGATGAGGGATCATGAAATAATTTATAACAACAATCAATCCTCTGCCTAGCCTGTCACAAGTAATCCACTATTAACAGAAATGGGAGGCTGAGTTTGCATTGGAGAGAGTCTTTGGGGCATACTGTTAAGTGGTACATTTTGTGTCTGATCTACAAAGTTCACTTAATAATTGAGATCTGATCTGAGGTCAGGATAAGACATAGAATTTAGATGACATGCAAATAAGCCATGTGTCTGCCCTTTACTTGGTTTTTGAAGTGTCCATGTTCTCTCTGAATCCTTACAGGAGCTTTTTTCTTGCTATCTCTTCTGCTCAGATTCTGCACATAATAGTCCGTAAAGTCACTCTGCATATAATGATACGTTGGAGTAAAAAAGCTTTAGAAGTGCGCTGATACAATAAGACATCTTCCACAATTCAATGTGTTGCGCACATCTGTCCTTATATTCTTTTGGTCTCCAAGCACCTTTCAGCTGAGAAGTTTTAAGAACAGCTTTATAGATCCACTGAGATTAATGATGGGGAAAATTAAACAGTTTTCTTTGACCATTTTCTTCCTTCTCCTGGGCTGGCTGCAGCACATGCCTATGAAACACGGACAACAGAGTAAGTGACTGGACCTGCGTGACTCCCCCACCTTTCCCCAGGCAATACAGCTCAGCAGGTCACACCAGGCTAATTATTAAGGTGACTTTTGCAATCAGCCTACAAGGCTCCTGAGGTTTCCCTGTTACCCCGTTCAGCATGGATGAAGTCTCAGCTGGAGCACTTGGGCCCATTCAGAGGCAGTGATGCAGAAACATGAAAAAGGTCTTCAAATAGATGGCAGGTTCCTGCAAGGGAAAAGGGAGTAAGCCCCATTTCCACCCCATGATGGGCAGGATAAGAAGTAATCAAAGAAACATGAAAGAAAATGCAGACTGGAGAGCAAAAAACACTTTCTATGAAATCAAGAGATGAGGAATAACTTATTTGCCTGCTCTGAAGGCAGGATCCTTCCAAACCTACAATTTGCCTTATAAGCATGTCTCCCATCACTTGCAATTTTGCTCAATTGTAACTGTTCGAGCTGAAATTTCCCAGCATGGGAAATCAATCTGGACTGAGGTTTAGTGAAACAATCAGCCCAAGCAGCAACAAAGTTTCAGTTTCCTCCACTTCTCTTGGCTCCAGTTGCTGACTTGGACTGGAAGGATTGGGTTTGAAAAAACTGCAGTCTTTGCTGTTCTTAATCATCCGATCCAAACTGGAGAAGCTACATTAAAAAACCCAAAACCTCTGTTTGTACATACCCAATAGAGACATTTGTATTTTTTGGTTATCAAACAGAAAGACTCTGCATTCAGGGAATCGAGCTCAGCCCCTAATGGCTCTAGAAATAAGCGATGTTTGATCACATGTTGGAGACATTCCTTCTATTGCTACAATATGTGGAAGTCTCATAAGATGCCTTTAATGTCTCACACGCAGCTTTTTTCCCCCTCTAAAATAAATGAAAAAGTGATGCAAGTGTGGCTACCTCTCCAAGAATTGGTATAAGTCCTATCTCAGTCCCTTATCTCTGCTAATTTAAACACCCTCCTTAAATTTGGAAACTAACGGCAAGCAGAAGCCTTTGCCGTCTATTTGATGTCACTCTGCCAGGGTCACTAGATCAGCTGCTTTTGTTGTCGTAAGGCTGCACAAAGCTCCTGCACCTTCATCTGCATCCTGCTGCTACTTTCAGGGGGAGAGGGCTATTCAGATCCTGTTAGCTTTTCTGAACAGGATCAGCTCCCTGCTGCCATTCATGGAAGCAGCATCCAGCTTCTGGGCTGGTTTCATGATGAAATGCACTTTTTTTTCAATCAAACACCTATTTGCAGCATGGTTTAATTCCTCAGCTAGTTAGCTTTAATAATAGTAATTAGCAAATTGGAAGAGCATACTTGATTTCTGAAGTCTCTGCAATGATTTTCCTGTTGATTACTCGAAGAACAGCAATGCCCTGAACCCCAGGCAAGAGTGCAAGAAACTTCTGTATTAGAACAGTTATCAAATGCAGCAATAATACCACCATTTCAAGAAAAATAAAGAGATATCTCATATTCTCCAAAAGAGATTGATGGATAAATGCTGTGATGAGAGAAGGGTAATGGTATTTTCACTTGGTCAAATACAGAGGTGAGATAATTTCTCCTTTCTTCATGGTTATCTCAGATGGTGTCATGCCCCCACATTGGATGAGATGAGGCAATGTGAGGAGACAGAGATATCTGCTGGGGCAGTCGTGCTGGCCTGTGATCTCAGCAGGATCAAAATACAGAAAACAAACTCTGAGGCAGGAAAGACCCAAGTGTTTTTGGAGACGGCCTTGCATAAAACTTTCCATTCCCTCAAACAAGTGAGGTATGTGACAAGAGCAGGCAAAGAGAGAAGGGCGCCTGGAACTGGAAGCTGGCCCTCAGCTGCTGGAGAGGGACTTCTGTCTGGGAGCTGGCACCAGGGAAAACCACCTTATAAACTGCCTTTGAAGCTCTGCAGGAGGCAAGCCATCACTCGTCCTGGGTGGCAGGTCCTGGTACTGCTGCCTACGCGCATCTCTAATTTGTCTTAGAGATGAAGAGGCTTCCCACTTCCCCAAAACTTCTAACGCTAGGCAAGGCAGGGATGGCAAGGTTTATTTCAGTCAAGCCAAAGGACAGGTAGTTGCACTTCAAGTAGGGGAAAAGATTACAGAAGAGAAAGGCAGAATAAAGGAACCCAACCTCAGATCCTACCTGCGTGGAAACATCCCTCCCTGGTAGTCGCTGAGATGCCCTAAGGCTTTTCCCAGCTGCTGGGGAGCAGAAAGAGCAGTGCCTGCATCGCCACTCACCTCCCTGCCTGCTGCTGTTCAGTGTCGAACCTTAAAGCTAGCCTGAGGTCTCAGCCCTGACCAAACGCTTCCCCATCCCTCCCAGGGCAGCTGGGCTGAGCTCTCTCTTCCTCCTTTTATCTGTGAAGAACCTCTGTTCCCAGTTGCATTTGAATTTCACTTGCTGGTTCTTCCCTGAGGTAGGAAGGCAGCTTGGTGGCTCAGACTGTTCTTACATGGGGCCATCTGCTCTAACACCTTCCCCTGTCGTGCCTTTTGGAGACAGGTTTTGAGGTATAACATGCAAACATAACAGGAGCTCCCTTGTCCTCCCAGGGGACCCCTCAGTTCTAGAACCCTCTTTGGCTGGGACGCTGCTTCTGCTGTAACGAATCACGCAATGTAAGATGCATTTATTGTACATACAGTGTAGGCAACCCACGGTCCTTCTGAGCTTTATCTCTCCACAGAGACCGAGAGCTACATCACTAATGCAGAGGACGGAGTTGTCCAAACTGTCCACTCCCACGCCTGCCCGCACACCTCTCACAGAGGGTTCGCTGGGCAGTCTGTATTTTTTATTTATTGTGCCGTGGGGTATAGGGGAAGTAGCTGAAGGGTTTTTCATTACTTTGGTCACTACCTGAGAGCAAAACAATTTCCTTGATGTAAAGAACTATAAAGGGCTCTCTTGGCACACTTTCTAAGTGTCTCAAACTCTTTAAAGAGTTTTATCACCTCCCTGATACAATGTCAGATTTTACAAATGGGAACAGAAATTTCAAGTATAACGAGGAGGCCAACAGCATCCTGAGCTGCATTGGGAGGAGCGTTGCCAGCAGGTGGAGGGATGTGATCCTTTCCCTCTGCTCAGCACTGGTGAGACACGTCTGGGTGCTGTATCCAGGGCCAGGCTCCTGGAACAAGAGAGACATGGACATACTGGAGCAAGTCTAGCAAAAGACCACGAAAATGATTAAGGGACCACAGCATCTTTTTGGAGCTGGTAGTTTTTCTGCAATATGAAAGAAAAGCTTCACATTTTTCAGAAAAACAATGGTCTCTCAAGAGGTGTGCAGCTGCAATAGTTTGGCTGCAAAAATTTGTTATTTAAAAGTGTTCATTTGCAGACACATCGGGGGAAGGACAAGTAACATTCAACTCTAATTGTATACTTTGAAAATAGTGCAATGATTCCCAAGAGCAGCACAATATAGCGAGCATAAATATGGCCTGGTTCAAACCTCCCATTGCTTCACTGGGCTTTGGGTGGACTAAGCACAGAAGGGCCCTTGTTGTGACTAATGATGGATCACATGTGAGATTTCTGAGCTGGAAAAGGCTACCGGGCTTGGTAGCATTGCAGAAATCTCTGACATGGAAGAGGTAGGAAGATCAGGCTACGTACACTGTTCAGACTGATCAGTGCAGTGAGGAAAAGCTTAAGAGGTCCTGAGGATGATATTCAGAGAGCATTTTCAGAGCATTTAGGCAGGAGGGCAGTCTCAAAGCCACAGAGCTCACTTGTCTCTAATTTGGGCTATATAGTACATGCCCATTTTCATACACATCAGCCAGTGACAACCAGACACACATTGACTTTTGGTTCACTAATGCATTTGCAGTGAAGATAAAGACATGCAACCTGGAGCCCCACTGTCCTGGACTATCAGGTCCCAACTCCTGACACAAAGAAGAAAGGTGGTTTTTACACAGCCCCTACTATTCTCCATTAAAAGTGAGATTTGGCAGCTCCCCTGTACTGGGGATCTGAAAAACAAACTTGCTGCTTGGAAGAATCAGAACAGTTGTTGTAAAACTCCCAGAAAATTTCAGCTTGTAGAAGTAATTTAAAAGTGCATCAGATACTACAGCTCTTGTTTTCTTCCAGACAGCCTGTTCACCGAGCTCCCACCTCCAGCAACTTTCCCTGGTACAGCTGAAAATGAATGCAAGTCAAATGAAAGCATCAGTGTTGCTAAAGGTGGTAAATTTATTTATGCAGATTATGGTTTATTTGTTTACAAGAGGCAGCCTTTTGTAAGCCAGCAACAGAAGGGATGGGTACCCACTGTCACAGCTCCTTCAGAGCTGCCTTTGTGCTCAGCTACGAGTCATACCCGAGGGCCCAATTTCACAGCATTAAGCCTCTCTTTAGGACAGTGCAAGGCTGCCCAAATGCTTTTTTCCAAGGAGCAAGCTGAGAAGAGAAAGTTAAACACCATTTAACAGCATCATTCTTGCAAATTCAAAGAAAGGAAAAAGAAAAAAGAAACTTCTGTGGACTAACAGAAGCTTTTTCCTTGCTGTTGTATAAGAAGACAGGTTTCCTCTGAATGGGACTCAATTGCATTCTCAGTGCCTCTGAAGAGTCGGATGCGTCTGTCCATGCTTCATCTCCTGTCCTGCTGCCTGGAGTGGTGCCTGGAGGCTCTCACACCTCCTCAGAGTGCTCTTTGCCATTTGAGGCTAGTTTAAATACTGTAAAAATAAGATTATCTCAGGCTTGCTTTCATTTGAGACCCGGAGGAGAGGCAGGTAGTGGCCCCTGAATGAGTCCATTACCATGCAAACAGGTTTAAGAGAGGCAGTGTACCTTAATGGCAGCCTGCCAAGAGTTGGAATTCGTTTTCTCAGAAAGCCTCCAATTTGTTTATTAGAGAAGGCATCAGCAGCAACTTCATGCTGAATGAGACCCTGTCCTAAAATCTGATTTTCACCCTAACCTTAATTGCGGTGACTGAGCAGAATAAACAGGAAAGCTGAGAGGAGGGAATGAAGGGAGTATCTTCTGAGAAGCTGGAAAGCACCAGCTCCTCGCTCCGGTGGCAGTTTCAGATGCTAAACTGCATTCGTTCTGTGTGCAAGGGGCTCTCTAGCAGCCATCCTTTGTTGTTTTTTTGGGGTTTTGGGTTTGTTTTTTTTTTTGATGCTGTAAGAAAGGGTCAGTGTTATCACAGGGAAGAGTTACAGCACTTCTGTTGTATTAGGGGTGGTTGAGTGTCTTCCAGATTTCCTCCAAGTCTCCCTCAACCAGTAAATGCTTGATCTCCCCCTGTAGTAAGTGCTACAAGTAAATTGTACTTTTTCTTGCTTTTTCTTTTTCTCAGTGCAACTTTCTGCTGAATTGCAGGTTATAGTTGTCTTTGCACAAGTGCTCAGAAAACATAAGGTGAAGAAAAGCCTCAGTCTGATCATATGAGGTCCCAAGAACAGAGATGTTAATCACAGCTTCAAGTCTGCCTCAAAGGGCCCACATCAAATAGCTGCTTAATGAGGGCACGTAGAGCCGACCGTGAACACAGTGAGAGACGTGAGCAGAAAGGACATTGAGGTCCCTCCGCACTCGGTCTTTCCTCCTGTGCCTGGGAGCAACCCATTCCTGTGCAGCAATGAGAGAATGCCTCTCCTCAAAAAACCTATATCCCACCATCAAATTTCAGCTTCTCTCCAAAAATTAGTTTGCAAATAGTGAATTTTCATACAGCAAGTATGCTCCCTGAAATTACTGACCACCCAGAAATCCTGTCTCCAACCCCTATGCCCACCTCAGGCAGGCAGCGCATTGGGAACAACTTTTCCCAACCTTACAAATTCTCAGCCCTGAAACGATCTTGCAAATAGAGTGCAATCATACAGACTTGATGTATTTTTTAATCTGGTTCCACCAAAGCAGCCGTTTCTGTTCCCAGTGGCCACACAGGGACATTCAGCACAACCCACTGTCCTGGCTACATTCTCTTCAGCTCTTCAGAGTGGATGCAAGTCTTCTCTGAAGACAATGCGATGGGTTACGTGAAGATGTTATTTGAATATACATGATATTCAAGCAGTAGCAAACTATACTGCATTCACACACATACACACACATTCCTGCTAAGGTATACTGCTACGTAGAGATTTTTAAAAATCTTCCGAAAATCCAAATCCTTCCTAGTTGTTCTCTCAAAAACCAAATTAAGGAAACTTACAAAACTTCTGCCAAATATGAGCCTGGGAATTAAAATTCATATTCTTACTACGTACCAAAAATCAGTGGCTCTGTAGCAATATTGCTTTTATGGCACTTAATTTCCCTTCTCCCTGATAACCTCTCTGCGCTCCACATTTTCTGCACTATCTTGCCTTTTCTTTCCTCAGGCAATATCTATCTCAGCACCTTTCTCTCCATTCTGTTAATATCTCTCTACTTGAGAGGTACCAACTACATTTCCTTCGGCGATGGTCTGATACACAGCTCATCAAACTCATACACAACTTTTCTCTGCTGTTACGTGCCTGTGAAGCTTCCTGCTTCTATTGCAGATCTGAAGAAGCTCTTGTGTGCCCAAAAACTAGACTAATTCTTCCTTTTGCACTGGTTGGTCTAAAAAGAGATGGTGTCTTAACTTACATACCTTGTCTTGACTTAATAATTTTTATATTCTTTATTTTTTAAAGAAATGTTTGCTTAGGGATTTTCTTTAGGATGCCAGAACGACAGAGCTCAGTGCTGCAGTTTGTCTGCAGTGTAGGGAGTGACGCATTTGCATCACCAACATCCTCATTAGCCCAGGTGGATTTAGAGTCCCTGCAGCGTGGTAACTGCACTGGCATAACAGCTTTTCTGCTAAAGGACTTACTCAAAAAATATAACTCCATATAACTATGAATTACTTATTGTACAAACAGGAAATGAGGAAAAAGGAACAGATGGTAATACTCTGGGTAGGTGACTCAAATTTTGCCTTTTAATGAAACCAGTCACTTTATGCTTTCCCAGTGGGTTATGGCAGGCCAATATATAAACTTCCAGGGAGTTATGATGAGATGAGAGACTTCTGGCATGAGTCTGCTCCATTTCAGTCAACAATAAGAGGTGATCAGTGAAAGCACAGCACAGATTATGGATAAAAATTGACATCCCAATAAAAATGTTGTGAAAATTATACATGTAGTTGAACATCATAAATGATGTGCTAGAATCTTCTCCACCTCGTTCATTTGGTCATGTTCTCCATTTTTACTCATTTTCAAACTGAAATGTTACTCATTCTTTTGCCACAGCTGAGAAATGATTTAATTATTTTCCAGCTTTTGTAATAAAGCGACTGAAATCAGCAAAATAGGAAGGCAGTAGGTTTGTCTATTGGCCCAGCCATGCTCTGCTGAACTCTCTGGTTGTTAACCATCTCATAACCATGACGGTTTGATTGCTAGGTCTATTGAAACAGCTTGTTCTGGATCCCTGCTGCAAAGCAATCTGAACTCAGGAGATAGCGCTCTGCCGTCACTTCGAATCGCCCTAGTGTGTGCTGTACGCTCCTTTTTTCCAGCATGGAAATGCTGTTGACTAGGAAGGTTCAACTCTGCAGCCACTGACTGCTAAAAATGCTTTGTGGCATCACCTGCCCCATCTCAGCATGTCCCATAAGGTGTTATTTGCAGCAATAGCTTATATCCAGGCTCAGAGAAGCATCTGCGGATCCCCTGGTGAGGATGGGCTGGTGAGGTCCTCACGCCAGGTGCTGCAATGGGGGATGGAGGGGTCAGCACAGTCCCTGTGTCCCGCTTCTGCTCTGCCTCCCAGTGCCTGTGCCACCACAGCTGGGCAATGGGGCATCTGCCTGATGTCGGTCCTGCCTTGGCATCTTCCCGGGTGATGCTCCTGCATGTCACCCACCGCTTCAGAGCTGGTGATCCTGGATGAAGGAAATTGATCTCCAGGGCTGTAACCAAAACAACCAAACTGCAGGAGTTTAGAGAGGCTTTTTTTTTTTAAGAGACGTTTGTTGTTTTTTTCCCCAGTCCTCATCTTGAATCCTGTACAACGAAAGTCTGAAAATGTGAAATCTTGAAGCTACTAGCAGCTTTTTTATAATGCAGCATTTGATCACAGTGGCTGTTTCTTTACTGTGCGTTCAGTTTTCTCTCACATACAGAACTATCAGAAGCACATATATTTGATGAGAGGCAACAGAGGTTTTTTCCAAAGCCTTCAGCAGCAAAGTTACTTACTCTCAATCTGTTGACTGTTTGAAGTCTAGCAATCTCAGGCCCCGCACACATCAGAAACAAAACTCCCACCATGTTCAGCAAGAGCAGAATTGCTTCCCCATGTGATGCTTTGCTACACCCGGGGCTGAACACCGGCAGAGAGTCATTTCAGATTAATGTTTAAGCTGTGCCGGGGGTGACTGACCACACAAACCATATTGTCTGTTCGGTAGTTAGCTGAGCATGAATGCTCTGGCATACCAATGTTTCAGGAGCTCTGCTCTGATGGCAGGTCTCACCGTGAGAGCTTTGCAAGGGGCAAGCAGGACCAGCACCAGCTGCAGGCAGCCCAGCAGGCGACTTGCAGCTGCACACACGCCATTCGGAGCCGCACTCCGTTTGCTTCCCTTTCAGTGAGGTACGTGGTAGCAAGTAAAACCAACCTACAAGGATTCCTGTGTAAAAGAACTTACGACCCTGGGATGAAAGATATTTTGATGGATCAAAAAAAGACATCACAGTCATGAATATTGATAAGTCAAGAGCCCGGTGAAAGCTTTGACTTAATGTAATTATAAGCAGTGCAATCAAAGAGCTCTCACATAGGAAGTGCTTGCAAGCTGCCCCAGGTTAAAATAACATTTTTCACTGACAAATTTGCCTTGCCCCCTCAAAAGCGCTGACGAAAAAATACTGCCTGTTTTTCTGAGACAGGGATCATCCTTTATTTAACTCGGTTCCAAGAGAAACTGCCAGTGGTTTTGAATCACTTGTAACCTGGGAGAAACTTGCATAAAGATCTGCAAAAGTACTGAAGTGCCATCGAACCCAGAGAGCTGAGCTGAGACCAGATCACATAGGGGTGGGCTAGTGCTGTCAAAGGCCGATCCTGATCAGCACTAAGGAGCCTCGGCAGCGTCAGAGCCCGTCCTCTGTCACACATCCCGCGGGGCACCTCAGTCCAGCTGGTAAGGCTGCTCCAGTCACGCTCAAGCTGCTCTGAAACCTGGCTGTAGCAGGACCAGCTGCGAAATTTGGAGCTGGTTCCTGCTCTGTGCTCCTGCTGCGGGTTGGGATCCGCAGGAGCTGGGTTCCAGGTCTTGGTCTGATTTCTGCTGCACTTTCTGTAGCTCATTTTCACTTATTTCCAAGCAGGCTGCATGTTTCCTAGTCCCAATGACTGCAGAGATGTGATCCAGCTGCTTTTATCCTTTACAGCCAAGAACTGAAGGAAGTCAGTAATACAGGCTCAGTAAATAACATGCTGTGGGTACTTTGCACAACACAAAGCAATGATGAGCCTGGTTAAACCAGGTGTTTACTTTTTACTTTTCATTGCTGGTGGAAAATAAGCTTGCTCTATGGGTATTTGAAATGGAAGAGGAACTTGCAAGGTTGCTTTCTTCCAAAGAGGGAATTACTTGTCTGCTCTTGCAGTACTGGGAACGGGTGGCACAGGGGGAAAGAAACACGGGGGTTAGCCGATTGCTTGGCAATGGTGAATGTTTAATTTTAGCAGTGAGTGAAAACTGATTTAGAAACTTGTCTTGTGATCAGGGACTGCAGGGAAAGCCCTGTGCCCTTGAAGCATGTGAAGAAGAGGTCTGAAAGCAGGGAGTGACCCAAAATTAATTAAAGGTAGGATTCGTATTGCACGCTCTGTTCGTCCTTCAGCCCTGTCAGATGGGATCAATTAACAAAGCAAGGCATGATGAGCAGGGCTTTTTAAATATTACAGCTTTTCCAAGACCAGACTCAAACACTGAATTGATATTTCTCCCCCCGGGTGTCGGTCCCCCAGCCTGTCTGGGAGGTCCTCGGGATGCTCCCAGTGACTCAGGAGGAACTCCCTCATGGGGGGAGCAAAAGGAATGGGAGTAAATTCAGAGTCAAACCCGTTGCTTTTTGTGAAGCTACTGAAATGTAAGCGATGGCAGCAGTCAGTGTTCAGTTTTGTGTGCAACAAGATAATTTTCTTGCCATGCATAAATTATCATATTTGAATACTAACCAAGTGGAACAACCTTTCAGGCAGAGGTCAGACCTTTTTTTTTCCTGTTCCTAAAAAAGGTCTTTTCTCCGGCATAAGCGGTTGAATGTCTGGGGATGCCCCACACGCTTGGATGACACAGGGAATTCAGTCAGCATCCTGGTGACTACAGGTGCAAGTGATTTACAGGGGCAACTTCCCTTTTTGGGTCCAATGGGAAGAGCACCTTGGATAACCTAACACCTGCTGGGAAATCATTTGCCTGATATAGTAAGAAATGGCTTTGGCAAGGGGGCATTCAGCTGCACAAGATCTCACCGTATGGAGTGTGTTTGTGATACAGGCCCCCAAGGATTGATGCAAGAGCTTGGACCATGCCCCTCATACGGCTTTGTGCACAGCTCTGCCACCGTCCCTGCCATCTTCTGCTGGGTGGACTGCCGGGTTTGATGGCTCACGGTCCAACCTGATGGAGCAGCCCCAAGTTCTGGTCAGTCTGTGCTTCCCTGTCCCTAAATCCAGATGACTTCTCAAACCACTAAATGGAAATGGAAACACCAAAGCCAATCTATAAAATTTCAGCCCCAAAATCAAAGGTGATTTGGGGGAAAGTGAGGTTCTTGGAAATAAAGATGTTTTGGGACTTGACCTGAGGGACTACGGGGCTCTACAGTCACTGGAATTTTTGAGGGCTGTAATGGGATTTTGACTACAAACATAGTTGTTCCCAAATTTTCCCTTTTTAGCTGCCTGCACAATCTTTGATTTTACAAACCAAAAAGGCCCTGATCAAAGCCCATGGAGTCAGTAAAAAGGGTTCGACCTTTTCATCTTTCCTCTCCCCATCACAAATGTTACAGAAAAAAATAGGTTGACAGAGCATCGCGGCTTCACTTTTCAGGCTGAAAAACCTTGTCCAAAACTCAAACAACTGGAGGAGCTAATAAACTCTTCTTTCTTGAGCACATGTGTTGGCCCCACCCTCTAAAGGTCTGTCCTGGTGGGCAGTGAGCATCACTGGTGAGAGATGCTGACCCAGGATCACACGGACAGCACTGGAGAAGGCAGATACTCAGCTCCGTTGAGGGTTTCCCATGCTCCTGGGAGGGGAAATCACAGTGCCTGGCTCTGAAGCCCAGCCCCCGTATTGTCACGTTTTACACATCCAGTCCATAAGTGCTCCTCACAAATAGCTACTCCAGCTCCTTGTGCCAAGAACAGGAAGACACCTGGCCCCGGTACATCTAAATCCACCCACGCTCCCAGAGCCGTGAGCCCTCTTTGTGGCCATAGCTGCCGATGGGGCATCTGCCTGAGCTGCACCCCATCAGGAATCGGTCAAAACTGAGCCTGGGACATGCAAACCATTTCCAAATAAAGATATTTGAAGGAGGAGAAATGTGGGAACTGAGCAGAACAAGATGAGTCTCACTAATCCTCTGATTAATGGGTTGCTCTTATTATTACTGTTTGCTTAATATATTGACTTTACTGTATGAAATTCACGGCAGTTGTGTTCCAAGGCTCTAAAATAGCCTTTGAAGCTGCTATAGGGTAGCACTTTCGCACAAGCTGCGTGCATCCATCTTCACTGTGGGTATCAGCTGTGGAGAGCCGTCGGTCAAAGAGCTGCTCTCTTGGGTGAAGCTATTCACACACCAAGAGCCAAGAACATAATGATGGTGTCAAGAGGCCGCAGGCTTTTGAAAAGTGCTTTCTTTGGTGTTTCAGTGAAGTTTTATTGCAATGGCTAATTAAAAGTTCATCACATGCACCAAACACAGCCAACGTTTATTTGCTGTACAGTCATATTGACATGCCAATGTTTTGTCAGTGTATTAGAATTGTGTGCTTGTTTCTGGAGTGGATTAACTATTGCTTATCTGTCAGGAAGAAGAAACATCACTAACAAATAAGTAAAGAAAAAAAATAAATCCTTGTGTCTCATGAAGTCCCAACAGCCTTTGGAATTGCTTTTGCATTTGGCTCTTTTTCTAATATTTTCCTGAAATCTGGCATGTAAGTTGCAGCGCAGAGCTAAACGGCGTGGACCAGCGTGCTCTGGGCACGACAAACCTATCTGGATTTCCTTGTGCCTAAAACCTGTCCCTTAGCCCAGCAGGGGCTTGCAGCTGTAACCACTGCTCATGGGTGCAAGGAGCTTTGATCAAGGATGAAGGTTTGAGAGGCAGGGCTTCCAAACTAGGCAGCTGGACCAGCAGTAGCCACTTAGGCTGCAGGTAGCAAAAGTGGTGAAGATCTCACCATCTGAGATGTGGTACCCCAGGGTGGCCAGCTGCCCTGATTCAGGGACCGAGGGCATACAGAGACCCTTCTGAGAACTGCAGAGAATGACAAAGAACTAGAGTAAAGGGAAACCACTGGAGGAAGGTGACGGCAGTAAAACTATACTGTTCAACTATCCCACCTAGCAATGTAGACATTCTTGGTCTGTATTTTTAATATATTTTAATATTGTTGTGGTTTATATGTTACAGTATTTCCCAATCTCCAATGGCTCTCAATTTTGCCTACAAACGGATGCCAAATTTGTGTACATGCCTTTCTTAAAAGACATTTAGGGAAGAAGTCTTACAGCACCTGCAGATACCACCTGCAAGTCTGCCATGTTTTCAGTGCCTGTATGGCAAGGGAAAATGCAGGCTGGGGCTGGAAATGGAAATTGGAGATGGTTTCCTTCCCCTCTGCCAGCCTCCCCGTCACTCCAGCTTCTGAGCCAGTAGTTGCATCAGACCACCTTGCTCACTGGCAGGAGCCAGCTGCTTGCAAAAAGAGCACCAGCCACCAGCGCAGCAAAAGGGGGAGGCATTGCTGGCAACGGCGTCCTCCTGCGCCGGCAGGTCGAGCACAGCCCTTTCGAGGAGCTGCAAGATGCAAAACATTCTGTGCTGTGATGAGCAGGTAACTCTGAAAGAGCAGGGTGCTGGAATTAGCCCGTTAATTAGCTGTCAGTGTCATCAGAGAGAGTTCAACCAGGGCCGCTCTTCAGTCAGTGAGAGAGAGGGAACAGCCAGAGATCTTTCCAGCTTGCTTTTAATGAAGGTGGCCTCCATTACAGCCACGGAGTCCTGGAGCCATGGCAGAGGCATCCAGGAAGAAGACGCATAGTTTGTGCTAATTAATGTAGCTTTGATTAGTCTCCATACCTGCTTGCAGAAGTGATCAAAAGTCCGGAAAATTTTTATAAATCATCCTTTCTTCATCAGAAATACGTGAAAAGTTGTTATTTGTTTGCTCTTGAGATGGGGACTTAATTGGAAAGTGGAAGGGAGAGGTGGTTATCATATACCAAATGTCTGGGAGCCTGGAACCAGATGTTGGGTTGAGCTTTTCCCCAGTCACAAATAGCTGACAGAAAATGTATAAATTAGTCTGGAAGGAGACAGCACTCTGCACTTCGGAGCTGAAGGCAAACAGACTATTCAGCCAAGCTCATAAATATCCCTTTTGGAGCTCACAGCCGGCGCACAGAGCAATGCAGAGCTCCTCCTGGCAATCAAAAGCCGTTTCTGTGACTAACGTGTGGAAGAAAAAATTTCTTATATCACCTCATCAGGGAATTTGTTTTTTCCAAATGTAAGTCATTTTAACGTAGTTTTAGTCACTAGGAGACCAATCTGCCGGGCGCAGTGCAGTTCACGGGCTGGGAGCAAGGCACAGAACATTCTGCAGAAAGCAAGGCAGGGCAGACCTCCTGCGGAACCTCCCTGACCCCGCTGGCTTCACGACCCCAACCGAACCACCTTCCCAACAAACATCTCAGAAGCAGGAACAACTGCAATGTTACAAGACATTTCTGTGCTTTGTGGAACAATTCGGTGCACTGAGAAGGAGATTTGATTTATAATATTCCATGTAGGATGGATACAGCTGTCTTTTATCTATATGGACAGCAGAGTGGTGATAGTTAAACATAAAAGGCTCTAGGGTACCTTTAGCTGAGGAATAAGATTCAAAGGTCTTGGTAATGCCTTCCTTTTTCTGCTATGTCCTGGGCGGTGGTGATCACCTTTCTTTGTGTTGAAATCAGAGTGGAAGTGGAGGACACCTTGCACTTACTGCAAGGTGCCAGGACTGGCTTGAGATGGTCTAACACACACAGCATAAAAAGGGAGACCTCCAGGGGGTAGGTGTAAAGGTAGGGAGACCCCCAGGTGTTGAACCGTCAGATACACTAACTTCTGGAGCTATGATCACATGAACATCAACCATAGTGCCTTCAAACCTTTTCTGAATAGGAAAGAAATCTCTTTACAGGTAAAATCTCTTCAATTTGTCCAGAATCTTAACTTTGAAGAAAGTATGGGGGAAAAAAAGAAAAACACACAACAAAACAAACCCCCAAACTAAACAAAAAATACTCAACTCCCCAAATCCAGGAGATGCAGGTTATTTCATATTGGACCTAAAAAACATGAAGAATTAAGTCTGCCAAGAGGGACAGAGCTGTCGAATTTGTTGTCTTGAAAGAGTGATAACTGCAGGATAAAGACGTAGACAGTCTGGTTTGGAGCTTAGCTTCCCCTTGCTTTGTAGGATAAATTGTTCTGCCAATCCACAAATTCAATATTCAGCACATTAATGCAGTCTAGCTACGAATGGCCAGTCTCAGTATGGTAATCCCACCAAAACTAATGGAGTATGCTAGCCACAATTTCTGCCATTGCTATCTTCACTTTTCAAAATGTTTGCAAGAAGCTAAAGGCTAGGCTTTCACAAAAACGTATCCCTACCTTACAGACTGAAAATTGGAGGATACATTTTTGAAAGCTGTCCTTTCACCTTTATCACAATTTGGTCGGTAGTTAGGTGTCTCTACATGGGAACTTTTACAGATTTAACCAGTTCTTGATGCTTTTCACGGTTTGCATGAAAACCCGACTCTTTGTGCCCTCTCAAAAGGCAGAGAGGAGTCCATGACAGAGTCAGGAAATGGTGTTGGATCACTCTATTTGTGGTGCTTTTCTACACAGAGAATTCAAACGCCAGCACCTGGCCTGACACGTGGTTATGTCCCTGTGTAGGAAAGGACTGCTCTGCCTCTTAGGTGAAGCCTGGTTTATCCTGAAAGCTTTAGTCTCCCTGAAACATTTCAGGGATACAGGCTGATAGAGTAGTTTGTTTTCCATCAGTCATGATTCCTCTGGATTGACCGGCTGAGCCACTTGTTTTGTGACATTTCTGGCATTTCGGAGCAGGTATGGAGGTGCTAGCTGCTGTGAGGCAACCACGGCTGGGCAATCATGACTGTGCAACCATGGCTGTGCAACCACGACTGTGCAACCATGGCTCTGCAACCACGGCTGGACAACAACGACTGTGCAACCACGACTGTGCAACCATGGCTGTGCAACCATGGCTCTGCAACCACGGCTCTGCAACCACGGCTCTGCAACCATGGCTCTGCAACCACGGCTGGACAACCACGACTGTGCAACCACGGCTGTGCAACCATGGCTCTGCAACCACGGCTCTGCAACCACGGCTCTGCAACCATGGCTCTGCAACCACGGCTGGACAACCACGGCTCTGCAACCACGGCTGTGCAACCATGGCTGTGCAACCATGGCTGTGCAACCACGGCTCTGCAACCACAGCTATGCAACCACAGCTGCTGACTGACGCATTTGAGAGAGCTGTGGTTCAGCATGAGCAGCCAGGGGACCAGCAGCAAATTAGATGCTAACTGCTGCAATGGGGTGGCTAAAGGGTTGGGGCAGTCAGCAAAAACATCTATTTCCATTACTCCCTTGAAAATGAAAAGAACTGTGTAAATGATAGCCAGCAAAGCTTCCTTCCACTGCGGAAACAAATCAGAAAAATCTCTATAAATGCTGGAGTTTCTCCCATGTGTGAAAGGGATCTTCTGACGCCCCTCCTCCCCTCCGTGTCCTGCTCTTCCAGAGTCTGAGCAATGCAAGGCCGAGATGCCAGGCTGGGCTGGCGCAGCTCCTCAGAGCCTGCCAGCTCCCCTCACGGTGGCTGCAGAGGCTCTCCCGAGTCTCCTGGCTTGTACTGGTGTGGGGGGAGAGGCAAGCACACACCGTGCTCAGAGCATGATGGCTCTCAGCACAGGACCTGGAAACATTTGTCCATCAGCTAGGTTGTCAGAAGAGCCCCCCACCCAATGCCCATTTATTTTGGGAGGGAGGCAAACACGCTGGCTCATTTGCAGCAGAGCAAATCAGCCCTTAGCCAAGGTGACATGGAGACAGGAGAGGGATGTACCTGCTGCCACGGGGTCCGTGCCAGCGCCAAGGGACACATAGCAAAGAAAGGAAAACAGATCTCCAGAGAAGCTCTCTGGAGAGACTACTAAGCTGCAGATGCGAGTGTAGCCCATCTGGACTACCCACGTACCAGCCTGGTCCTACACGCTCCCGAGACATTACCTCGCCGTATGAAATGCAGATTGGCTGCACAACACGCAGAAACTGGCAGGGCCCTGGTGAGTCTTGCAGAAATGACTTTCCCGATGACGGTGAGCATGTCCTGGCTGGCCCAACACGAGCCTGGGCTTGAAACCTCGTCCTCCAGCACAGCCTCAGGGCTGCACCTTGCTGGGGCCAGGGCTGCTTGGGACACCACGGTTGTCCTGGCTCTGTGGCCAGCTCAGCATCAATGGGGGCTTGGTGGGAACTTGACTCACAGGGAAATCGAGCACTGCTTTTCTCTGGCTCACTCAATGGGCAGGGAGAGGGAATTAGAAATTACATTTTTTTCCCTGATCCCTTTTTATCCTGTGGTAGTTTAAGCTCCCGAGTTGTGGTGGCAGTGGAGGGAAGCTTATGCTTGAGTTTTCCTGAGGGTTTTGTGCCGCGCAGGGGTGTTATGAGTTGGGACTAGCTGGTAATGGGTGCTGCACGTGGCCCTATCCTTAACTCCCAGTGAGTCCAGCGATCATTTCACACTATGGTGTTTTCCAGACGAGCGCACATAAACAGCTGGTCTTCAGCAGCTGGGCTGAGGCAGCTTTTGCCTACACAGGTAAATGTTTTTTGTTGCAGACTTGTGTAGCAGGAGTCGGGAACAGCAAGTGTATTCTTTGGGAGCTGCTACGCTGTGCAGTGTGAGACTTAACATTTTTTTTTTGTTCTAATTAGATATACAGGAATGCAAAATTGTCAACAGGGGTCAACACCTGTAAGACTCACCTTTTACCATCACCTACCTGGTCATCATGTAGCCAACCCAACGATAACAGCTCTTTTCTGCTCTTACAGTAGGAATTCAGGCAAGACTGCAGCAAACCCCACTGCGGTGGCGTTGCTGGCAACTCTCTGCTTTTACTGGCTGAGATCAAAACTTCTGCTGCTTCTTAAGCACTTCATGCTCTCGCTTGCCTGTAGTATTACCATGCCACTGTATGTTCCTGAACTGAGCCAATAGAAATGACAGAGGTATAAATTAATAGATATTTCACATGAGGCTCCACAAGTCAGTAATCTGTGGGGTTATTTTCAGTATTGTTCCCTTTTATGGCAGGCCCTGGCAGCAAAGACCTGATAGTAATATTCTATCACTTTCCTCCTGTTCTGTTAAAGGGAATGGTTTCATATCTCTGCTCTGCAGTAATGTTTCTTCCTTCTGACTCATGTAATAACGTTTTATAAAAATTTCATTTTAGTGTGCCCGTGAATGTGTCCAGAGCTGTGATTTTTTTTCTGCAGAGAACCATTCCTCTTCTCGTGGTTTACGTCGTATCTTGAGGTTCTGCTTTAGTTTTACCTCCTTAAAAGCAGACTTTCCATTTCCTTTCCTTGGATGTTCTTCAGCTGTGTCACCAGAACAAGTCAGAGGTCCATCTTCCCCTGTTGCCCCATCTCTACCACTGTGCTCTTGACATCAACTGATAGCATTTATAAACCTGTATGATTTCTTTTGATGTAAAGTTTTGCCTAGTGATTGAAAATGCAGCACATCCACCAGAAACAATGGCCACATGTGGGTGACGACAGGCCACTGTTTGCTCTGTGTCCTGATGTGTTCTGTTGAAAGCACCAAGGCTTTGGCACCAATACTAGCTAGCCTTCCCGTTCCAAGAGCAAAATCTTGTATCCACAGATCTTGTATTTGCCAATGGTAGCACTCAGCTATTTAATGAGCTATTTGTGGTCAGAAACCAGTTGATCGAACTCCAAGTTGTACCAGCTGGCCTCAAAACTGAGCCAGCATAATTGCAGACTAATGTTGAGATAACTGCTCAGGATAAGGATCTCCTCTTTTTTTATGAAAAAGATGGGAGCCCTTGACAATAACAACAATCCTCGGTATAAACCTCATTCCCTATTATCCACAAAGCCCATGTCACCATAAATTCACTTAAGATGCAAAACCGTAACGTCTGGCATCTGTACGAGTAGTCCAGCATTGAGTGCGGTTATATTTTGTCTCTTTAATACTTACTGACAGCACTACCTCTCCAGCTACTTTGCAGCCATCTGGAAGATCATGAAAAGGTATTTGATTTAGCTTTGTTCCACAAGACAATGTTATCCAGCTCAGCCTACATGTGTTGAGTGTAGTGATAGGAAGTTTAAGAGTTGTGGAGGAGTTAGCTTGCTTGCTTTTTGGCTGCATGATGCCCTTTTTAGCCCAGACTGCAGGGCTATGCAGGAGTAAGGGGGCCTTGGTGTTCAGCGATTCAAGGGGCTCAGGAATGGTCGTGCCGCAGGGGATTGAAGACCCCAGGGGCAGCAGGGGTGAAGGAGATGGCTGTTTGCACTGGGATGCAAGGGACGAAGGGGCACAGGGTCTTTGCATGGTCCCTGCTCATCCAGACTCAGAACAGGACTTGGAGGGGGATGTCGTTTCAGCCATCTTGTCCTAACAGTGCTGCTGCTACTGTGTGCTTGCTGCTGGGGTCCAGAGCCAAGGCTTGGTCCTGGAGCGTTGCAGGAGGACCCTCCAGCAAGGGCAGGGCGCTCAAGCTGCTGCTTCACACAGTCCATGGCAGCAAAGGCAAACAAGCAGAGTAAGGACAGATGGACACAGCAGCTGCCGTGCAGGATCAAGCCTGCTGCCCTGACACACTGGAAAAAAATCAGAACCATTGCCTTTATGGCTGTCACAACATACTCCGGTTTTAAGGACTCATTTTAAGGCCAAGTGGGGTCATTAAGTTATCACGATCCATCTCCCACCTTTTGCACCAAAATAATTTTATTTGCTCTTATTGGAGCTTTTAAATTGCATTTCCAAAATTCATGGTATGATGAGACATATTAGGAGAAATAACATTTCCTTTTCTGTTTCATACAGGCTCAATTGCAAAATAGCACAAAACTGGAAAAGAAGTGGTTTCAGAGGAATGTGTCACGCGTGCTGGGTAAGCAGAGACGGCACCAGACGAGGGCCCAGTGCAGAGGGATATAAGACGAAGAGGGACTCGAGGGTGATCAGCACCTTTCCACATCAGTGTCTTGCATTGCTACGTTTAACTAGTACAGGTTCAACCATGTAATTGTGTTCTCATTTCTTGGTCATATTAAATGCACTTCTAAAGGAAAAAAGCCCAACAGTAAAACCTATGAAATAGATAGGAGCCCTTGACAGTAACAACAATCCTCGGTATAAAGAAACTCAGTGTGGTCCTTTGACACATGTCTAGTTGTAATGTAATTACTCACATACCTAAATAATTCAGTTATATTTATTGTATACTTAGACCATGAAATTTAGAAGAAATACTGAGTCACAATCTGCTGGATGGGGTGGGGATGGGCTGCTTTCAGCCTGCCGTTAAGCCATCTGCCTCTATCATCAGTGGAATGAGGAAGAGACACTTTTAGAGCAATTCATCCCATCCAAAATAAGCCTCTAAAATGCTTTTTAAATGTAAAATATTTTCTCTGTGGAAGTTTCACTGACATCCATTTTTCAGAATAATGCAATTACCTGTGTTGTAGGCCAGAGGGGAACAGAGAGGCTCATTGCACAGCCTTAACAGGCCAGGTACAAGCAGTACCACACAAGTTTCCCATAGAAGTGGCCTCTCAGAATGATGCAGATGTCTACATTTCTATTCCTGCACCCTGAGTTTGGCAGAATTATCAGCATTTGTAGGGTTTCTTTTTCTTGCCTTTTGATACTTTAAAATTTGTAAAGGATGCTCACACTTTGTATGACCAGAGCATGACGGAAAGTATTTTCTCAGAGGTCACCTCTACAACATGTTTAACCATGGATGAGACTACAGGAGATTTCTATAGCTACTTCAAATTCATAATCACTCATTTTAAGGCCGAGTGGGGTCATTAAGTTATCAAGCCTTGCCTTGTGCATGACACAGGCTGCAGCACTTTCTGTATTAAGATGAGGATTTTCACATTGACAACTGTATAAGGTTTTATTCCTTGTTTTCTTTAATCCTCCATGATTTGCTCCTCTCTGCAGCCATTCTCTTCTCCATTCCTCTTTCCCTCTCCTTGTCAAGCAGCAGGATTCTCCCTGTTCCCTCTCCTTTACAAGGATCATTTGCTACCGCAGTGCCTGTGGCTGAGTCTTCATCTTTCTGATCCCTCTCCTCCAGTGACCTCCAGCACTTTCAAACTGCAGCTGAAAAGAGTTCTTTCCATCTCTACTTCTATCTCCCCCTGTCACCGACACTTACCTCATTTATAAGTGTGTGAGATGTCTTTATAGAGCACAGAGCTCCTACTGAGAGGTGCAGGATGAATTCTGCACATGACACCAAATGAGACAATTTAACCTTAGTTTTTTTTTTTTAATAAACCTTTTATCTCAAAATAATCATGCCATTATAAGGTCATTGAAAAACAGTTTAAATAATTAATTACAAAACTATGCAAAGACTGAACTATATATTTATCTTTGTGTACAGTTTTTGCTCTTAATATTTAATAATTTGTCTGTAATAATAAATACTTGACTGACAAATCAGTTTCTGTATAGCATTAAGAAATTTACTTTCAAACTCAGTTTTAGGTGCAGAATCAAACTTTCATTGTCAATAAAGCTGCAGCACTATGTTAATGATAAGGTACATTAAGGCTGGGTCTGAATGGGCAGCCAAAGATGATGTTAAAATATTCTAAGAGAGCTCCAGTTTCTGATACGAATAGTTGTTTTCTTTTTACAAAGAATGATATGAGTTTCAGGTTGATTAATTCTGTATGCCTGACTTTTATTTTTAACTGAAGTGTTTGTATATGATTAGTCACAATGAGAGCTATAACCTATGCTCATCCTACAACTATCCTATGACTGATCGCACCTGGCAGTGTGTAGATGAAGAGCACCAAGAAGACAACAAGAATAAGCAGAATTATGCCGATGATGATGTACTTCTTGTAATTTCTCCAGATCAGGTGATACAAACACTTGAAAGGATTTACAAACCAAGAGAAGGATGTGTCCGGTCGGCTAAAGGGAAAGAAAGAAAAAGAGAAAAACTTTTGTAAAGGCAGATCCAGGTATTTCCAAAGCTACCCCACTGCTAAGTATGTATTTTAGTCTAAAAATGACCTTTAGCTCCTGGGAACTCACGAAAGAGTTTAGGAACTTCCTAAGCTCCTAATGAGTTTCGCATACTATTGGGTCACTCTTCTTCCATCTGTTCCCAAGCCCAAGCTCCACATACACTCGGAATGAAATTCCAGTTCACATTTCATAACTACTCCAATTTAAGGCAAGGTACAGAGTTCAAAATTACAGACAAGATCATGATGAATTCTAAAGAAGAAATGCAGACATCTTGAACTTGAGTACAAAAGCTTTCTAATCACTGCAAGGAATTTAGCATTGCAAAAGGAGTAATGAGCCACTACAAAAAATCTGATTGCTCAGTGATGATCACAGTGCCATAACAGGCAGAGCCAACTCAGGCCTCGTATACGGCCCAAAACGGCATATTTTCAGAAGGAAATTTAAAACAGGCCTCCTGAAAACAGGAGATGAGATGAAACCTGAAATCTAGGTAGTTTGCCTGGGGACATAAAGAAGAGCCACCTTCTTCTGGTGCAGAATATCTGCACTCCACAATCCTAAGTTTTTTCCAAATGCTGCCGCATGTCGTATTCTCCTCCATAACCAGGAGTTTCCTCACAGTGTACAGCAAAACTGGCTGCATACAGAGAGGAAAACAATGTTCTCCCTAGGAAAAATGTTGGTGTAGTCTCTCCTCTGGCACGCCACCCAGCTTGGGAGGTCACTATGCCTCTGACTTCAACAGCCCTACTCCTGCAATGAGCTGAGGCAACATCTGTCAGCTTTGCATGATGGAATGACCTGCAGAGTACGGTGGTGTGGAGCAACATACCACCTGCAAAATTGGGTGCAGGTTGTCTTTCTTATCCAATATCACTGTAATTGTGCAGATGGTGCAGCAGTAAGGAGAATGACACTAAGAATGAGGGTCACAAAAAGTAACGGCCATGTCTCACTCCAGAAAGCTGTTTAGGGAATTTAAGCAATGTCTTAGTCATCTGGAGAATTCAGCATTCAGCATGTGGAAGTGAATGCCAATGTGACAGCTAGTCTGTAAATCTAAAAGACCAACTGAATATCTTTTAATTAAAGACTGTGTTTTATACTGAGGTGGAAATGTCTCAGAAATAAATCAACAAATAAACCCTCCAAGGTTAAAAGGAATTATTAAAAAATGGATACTCTGAAGAGTAAAACATACTGAATCACAGACTTGAGTAACAAAACCATTAACCTGCATGTTCCAACTAAGAACTAAGGGCTTTTCATAACCTTTAAAGATAGGAAAAAAGCCAGACTCTTGCTCATTTGTTTTCTTTGCAGTGCAGGCAATAGAATTCAGTACCAGTTACAGCAGTGTATTTGTTATAATAGAGTGTATCCGGAAAAACATCCTGTCTTGATTGGCAGAGATGAAGAGACAGATAACCTCATGGTGCTTTGGCCAGCAGGAAATTACATTCACTGCACCTTATTTCTCATTTGCATGTTTCTCTCTAGTTCCCACACATTTCATGTTTGTCCACCTTTGCTCTGGTACATTAAAGAGTCTGCTACTGTCTAGTAGCTCCTAGAAGGTAATTTTGGTTTTGAAATTTTGTTTATTAATTTAAAAACTTAATCACGCAAAACAATCTGAAAATTTCTCTGCTTCTCTGTGTGAGCCTACATGATTAGCAAAAAAAAAAGTGAACCTACAGTACCGGCATAGAGATATGGAGGTCCTGACACAAAACTCCTTGAGATCCACTTCCTCCTGAAGAGAACTCATTTGAAGTGCGGAAACAGTTATCTGTTATCTCTCAGTTGATTTTGACTACTCTGCACGTATGAACCACATATTCCATCACTCAGGGGCATTGAGCTGGTAAACTTTATGGAACTGAGGCACGCAATGTCTTCAGCTATGAGTCTACTTTCTTTCTAGTAAGTGATTGTCTAGCTAAAATAGTATTTACTATCCACATGCTGATATTGCTTTAGTAACCTTAGGATTTATTTTGCTTAACTTTAAAACTTAGATGCCCAGCCTGGTCAGTCATGTGGGCTGTCTGTATGTGGAGAGGAAGGACCTTCTGGAGGACAAATCATCTCTTTCCCCAGCTCCCATCTTAAGATACGTGTGTTAGGTAAATGGGATGATTCACCCACCTGTAGGTGAGCAGCTACAAAAGGAGCCTGAATGGCTTTGAGGTGGGTAATGTCAAGTGAGACTAGACCCACCCTAATTTAAATTTAATTGAGACATACATCTCAATTAAGAGTAAAACTGGGTTGAGCCATGTGTTGGCTGTGTATTTCATCATAAAAACCTAGATGTGAAGCCTCTCTAATTACTCAGTGCAAGATCTGAAGGAAGACTCTGATTTTGTAGCTTCTGGGTCAAAACACCTCCAGGCTGGCTGTGCAGCAGAAAAGGGGCCACCAGGCTAGTAACAACCTTTTGGTCCAAAAGCACATTTTGCGGATAAAATGCCCGTGAGGTGAAAACGCTTGGAGCCCTGGAGCCCCAGGCTGCCTGGGGTGCATGGGCTGGGCCTGAAAAAAAGAGCGGAAAATGAGGGGGTGCCTTTGCGCATCCTGTTGACAACCTTCTGGACATGTAATCTTCCTATTACACACTACGCTCCCTCTTAAAACTGCCTAGGCTGATTGCTTCCCACCAGACGTATCTCAGAGCTATCCCAGTCCTCTCTTCTCTGTCAGTGCTTTAGGGGAATCTTTCAGACAGACATATGTCAGGCATAGATCATCCTGCCTTTTGGTAAAGATGTTGGGTGAAATGATTGATTAAAGTCTTTCCAAGGCTAATTTTCCACAAGTTTCTGATACCTCTAATTTTCAGGCTAAATTTATACCTTTTGTAGGGGTATTGGCAATTCCACATTTATGCTGTTTTCTCCTTTTTCATGTTTATCCTGAGATATATATCAAATTAATGAAATTAAACAGAATGTGCAATGATTATCATTATGATTAGCAACTGATTTTTAGAAGCTTTGGTAACAGGAAATATAATATCAATTTCTCTCTCTCTTTTTTTTTTTAATCTAGCTCATTACTTTAGTAGAACAAAGTACCTGAGCCAAAATAGAAGTACATTTTTTTGAATGCAAAAATCTCAGCTGATAATATTTTGTTAATGTGTCAAATACTGAAAGATAAAATGCTCCTTCTAGATCATCTGCCTTTGCTAAACCACTTTAAATATCCTCATTAAAAAGTCTTATGATGAAAAACAAGCATCTTCATTCTTTGATTATGAAGTACAAAAAAAATTAGAGATAGATTTGTTGAAGTTGTGTCATTCCTTTATGACTTGATTTTCATGTTTTATGTGCCTTTATCTGCAAGTGGTTAATTTATGCAAAAATAACTAGATGTATGCAGAGGTCAGTTCTCCATAGATATGTAGCAACTAAGACACCTTTAAATGTGTGCAGATAATTCTTAGAATCATAGAATCATGGAATCACAAAATCTTTTAGGTTGGAAAAGACCCTTAAGATCATGGAGTCCAACCGTAAACCTAACACTACCAAGTCCACCACTAAACCATGTCCCAAAGAGCCACGTCTACGCATCTTTTAAATACCTCCAGGGATGGTGACTCAACCACTTCCCTGGGCAGCCTGTTCCAGTGCTTGATAACCCTTTTTGGTGAAGAAAATTTTCCTGATATCCAAAATTCTTGTTTCTTAATACTAAGACTCTGTCTCTTAATGGTCATATTAAAAAAAAAACTGGACAAAGGAAATATTTCATACATTCATTTTAAAGCACTTAAATATTAATGGCTTATAGTTATCCTCTTGATATAATAAATATCATCCATCCATGCTAAAGTTATGATGGTTTAAGAGGTTATCACGTGCCAGATCAGCTTGGAATGAACCCATGTGTGAACTACAGTTGAGGACAATGGGCAGATTTATTTCGGCTTCCAGAGGAAAGCATTTCAGCTAACCTGGAGGGTACTGCCAGCTACGAGTGCTGGTAGCCAGCCCCGTCCCGAGGGAGCCAAATGGTTTGCTCAAGATTACAGCAGGAAGGAGGAGAAAAGCCAGGAGAGGAGCAAGGAGACCTGCTCTTCCCCGTCTCCTGCTGAATGCCCCTGCCCCAGCTTGTTTAATGAATATGCTCCTACTCACTTAGGTTTTTCCAAGGGCTCAGGCTCCTTTCGAGCTTTGCCTACGGGATTCTTCTCAGCTTCTTCTGCTGTGACTAAGTGAAACTCAGCTTCCACTTTGCCCTGGATCAGAGAGATGATACATAAGCAGCCAGTCCTGGGTTATTATAATTAAATCACAGCAGGATTCAGCTTGTGGAGAAATTATGAAACCAGCTGAGGGTGAAGGAATTTGATTAAAGAAAATAAGATAAAGTTTTTGCAGCTAAAGAGAAAGCACAAAGGAAAACCCAAGCACCAAACTCCTGACATATGCTCAAGGACCATGAGGAAAGAGAGGTAGTGTGTTTTCTTCCAGACCCATAAATATATTTTCTGCTTCCTAAATTACAACATAATTCATCTGAGCAGACCTGTCTTCTACCTAGCACGCATGCCGGCAGACCTGAACAGCCAAGCTGGAAGCTGTGCTGCTGGTTTGGACAAGGTGCAGTTCATCAGTGGGGGGAAATTCAGCCAGTCACAAGTGCTGGAGCAGTTGAGCTGTGGGGTCTCAGCTTGCTAAAGGAAGATGGCTAGAAATGAGATCTGTGTGCAGAAAATGTCATGTAGCTCCATTCAGACTAAAAGAATAGGGGTCTATAGGTGGATTCAGAGTCCATTTTCTTCATGGATGGCCAGAAGATGATACTCAGAGCTGTGACAAAAGGACAGCTTTGTTCAGCACCAACTTACTGATAATTTCTAGAATTCAGAAAAGTCATAATGGAATATAACTGCTGGTTTACTGCTTGTTTTCATTGTGACAAGCCATTAAAGCTTGTTGAGTGACCATAAAATATTAGCACTTAAAAAAGATCGTCTGCTACACCTTGTAGTAGAAATGTATAATCTGAGTTATTTGGACTCTTAGTATCAACTGTAACTTCTGCTATAGAAGTTAGAGCTTCCTAAATATGGGTTAAATATTTATTTTTCCTGTGTACTCACAACAACAAATCTGTTGATAATTCTGTCTGTGTTATGTTACAGAGATGTTCTCTCTTTTCTCTACCTGTTTATTCAGGTACATTCTTCAGTACTATCTCCACTATAGATTTAATTAGGCCAAAGGAAAAAAAAAAAAAGGCGTTTTCAGAAATTTAAAGATTCCAGTAACAATTAAGAGTGGGTAAATCAGATCAGCTTCATAAAATCTGTAATGGATGAAAAACAGACAAATAGCTTTTAATGTATTTCTTATTTTCCTACCCCATACCTTTGTGGATAACAAAAACTAAAGTGTTAATCTACGGCCAGTGGTTGGGATTCAGCACAGAACTGGGCTGAAAGAAGGATGCAGACAAAAGGGATCAATGTGGAAGACAAGGGGATCAAGAGATGAAAGTGAACTGGAACAAAGAGAATCAATTGTCTGAGAGTTGAGAAAATGGAGGTAAAGCAGGGATTTGCAAGTGGAGTCCGTTCGCTAAATCCGTGGAAAGTACACAGTCACCTTCAATCAAAAGAAGGCAATGAACTTGTAGATGGCACTTTTTATTAAAGCATTCTTCTTGCTGGAAGGGAGAGAAGTATGAAGGAAAGGTGAGGTTTAGGAAAACCCTTGGAGAGTCAATGAAAGTCTAGAGGGCGACGGAAATCCCCTAAGAAAGGGCCAAAACAGGTGAATTGTAGAGGGCTATACTACAGGGAGGTAGCTTATAGCTCTTGGTCTGTGTCCTCACAGGGATCTGGATGGACCTAAAAAGACTCCAACCACACTAATCCCAGAACTGGGCTGCAGGGATGTCCAGGTTCAGGTCCAAGCTCTCAAAGTGCTCTGTGGCCATGTGAGCACATCAGCTCGGGTTTTCCTTCACTAGCTTACGCTGCTTCATGCTCTGTTTCATGTAGACATGCCCCAAGGACCATATGCAGAGTTAGCTATTGGGATATACTTCATGTCTAGATACATGCACTCCACCTGGGAAACCGAGGAGCAGAGCTGTCTTTCATTTACACTGAGGATCCCTATACTGTTGTAACAGTACAAAGGAGCCTTAAAGACAGAGAAAATGGAGAAGTTGTGTTAAACACTGAGGATTTCAGTACAGCTCCAGATTATACACAGAAAGCACTACAACATTATGAAGAGAAGCTGCAGCAGAAAACTGAGGTAAATGGCTAGGTATGCACTGAGTGAGATTTACACCCTGCTAGAGGCTTCAGGCAAATGAAAATTTCTGTGGCAGCTTTTATGTTCTTCTTAGGATGATACTTCTAACATAACAAGTCTTGTAGAGTTTGGGGGAAGGTGTCATTGTCCTTTGCATTCCTTTGTACCAATTGTATACTCGCTTAGTGAGCACCTTCAACAGGAAGAGGGGACTGTGCTCTTTCTACTTGAGATGTGTCACTAGCAAGGAGAATAATGGTAGACTCCAAAATCAGCTCCTTCAGCCTGGTTGAAGTGAGAAATAAATAGAAAAGAAATAAATAAGCAGGTGAGATTCCTCCCAGGATTTCCTCAGCTGACATAAAGTTGGCTGGAAACACCTGATTTTCCACTATACCCATCCAGTGTGCTGGAAGATGAGCAGTGGAAGAAAGCAAAGAAAAAGTACAAAGTGTCTGGTTGCCTGGGATTATCTGAACCAAATCGATGGGGGACCACTGAAGCATTTGGAGGAGTCCTATGCTTTGCCAGTGGTGGTTGTTCTTCAAAATTAGCACCTGTCTGTCTCACGATCTCAGCAGAGCATATCAGCCCCAGAGAAAAGCTGTTCATCTGTAGTGAGCTGCCTACCGTGAGCTCCCCAGCCTTGATGAAAGGCCACCAGCCTCTGACACGCTTCTGCTGAAATATGGAGATCTTGTTTTCTTCACTTGCTGCCACAACCATGCCTAGGTCACAGCTCTTGGCTGTCTTTGCTGCTCGAGGGAACCCATTCAGGTTCAATTCAAGAGTGCCTGGAGGGAGAAGTAACGTGACAACGCTCAGAAACCAGACAGATATGAATGCATTCAAACAGCAGCTTCCAGGTAAGATACATGGAGCAATGCAGCAGCTTGGGCCCAAGCTTCATAGGCAGGGATCTCTCTGTACCGTAAGCCATTCATTTGTATTGCCCTGGCATCGTCTCATCTGCGTTCCTAAATGTTCCCTCTCCAAGAAACGTGTAAGTTTGCAACGTGGTACTTCAGAGAAAGACAAGCAAAAGTTAGGGCTCAAACACCTCTTTGTACATGTTTCTATAAAATACAGGTTTGGCAAGACCTCGGGGGAAGTTCAGACAGATCCATTGCATACTTACCCAAGAAATCATCTGAAGAGAGTCTTTCAAAGTCCCACACCTGAAGCACCAGTTCAGCAGGTATTTTGCGCTCTGTCTTTTCCAAGGAAAATATGTTTTCTCTTTTACTAACCACCATTTGTTTCTCTGCTGGGAGATAGTAGAATGGGAACACAAAGCGCCAGTTGAAGTTTCCTTCTCCTGTCAAGGAGTTGTAATGTACGTCTGTCTCCTGCTTGTCCTCTTCCAGGCCCTTCATCCACCTATGGCAATCACATAGTGGAATACGCTGCTGTCAGCGGGGGAGCTGGAGTTGTGGTTGTCGTTATTTGGTTACAGGCATGATCATTTACTAACTCCTCCCTAACCAGTAGGAGGTAACACACCGTTCAGGACTGAGACACGCAGGGACAGTCCTGGCTCGGGGATCTCAGCTACCTCTGAGCCATGCACAGGCTGCAGCAGTGGCCAGTGATGATCAAAATTTGAGAGTGAGAACATGATTTTTATTTAGATCAGACCCCAAAACACCAGCTGACCATTCACTATTGGCCAAGACGTCTGTCTTGTTTGGGACTGGCAAAGACAGCATCATTCATTTATCCTGTATTCAACCTGTATTCATGTTGTGCCACACTAATAAACTCTGTGTCAATGTCCCACGACTGATTTAAGTGCTCAGTATTAGAGTCTAAACCATTTGCAGTTGTGGTTTGGGGGGTATAAATACGCCATAAATAAACAAACAAGTCTCCCTCTTTTTTCTTGTGACTTCCTCTTGATTTCTGTCGCAGTGTGCACAACATCTGATATGCAATGCCTTGTTACAAAAGGACAACACTTTCCTAAACATAATATTCTCTTCTGAATAGTTCCACTGAGGTAATGATCCAGCTAGGTATGGTTTAGTTCTGCAGATGATTTATCACAGCTTGAGTCGAGATTAGCATTTTTGCACTGCATCCAAAGAGTGGCTTTTCCCCTGCAAGCCTCATTATTTCAAAAAGTAATTGGGAAAAACAATAACAATCCCAAGCATGGCACTGCCCCCAGTGCAAATCCATGCCTGGTGACAGACGCAGTGCCACGTGCGGTGTCTGAACATAATGAGATTTTTGTCTTCATCATTAAGGCACAGAAACAAAAAGTTATCCACTTCCCTGTCAGACTGCTCTGGCATTGATAGTCATGGCCTCATGTTATCACACAGCTCAACACAAAGGCTGGCTCCCTATTTATTTCCTCAATTTTGTGCTCTCAGAGCTACTCTGCCACTGCTCTGAACACATTCGTTTATTGCTAAGTTCGATATACCTGCATGAACATCAGTGATTTCAGAGTAGCTTCTCTCAGGGAACTGCAAGGGGAAGTTTGCTCAGCCAGTGTGTGCAATAACTGCACTTGCAGCACACTGGGGGCCATACGGTCGTATTTGTGCGTGCTTCACCTGGGCTAATATCACCTGCTCCAAAAGAGTGGTACCACTCCTGGTGCCCCACACAGCTTGGTCAGAGCTAAAGCAAATTTCCCTGGTAAAATGCATGTAGACATACCCTACACAGGAGTAAGAGCTGCTACCAGACTGCCCTGTCCTTATGCTTACTTTGGATTTCTTATTATGTTCACGTGATTTTTCAGAACCTGCAAAGTGGAAAACATCCTCCCTTCCCTGCTCCATCAGTTCCAGTACTCCCGCCTCCTGCTCTTTGCATTTGGTCATTGGCAATACTGCAACAGCTTTTTAGGGAAATTCGTTTTTCCATATGCCTAGTGCTCTACAAATTCAGATTTTTCCAGGACTCCACAATGACACAATTCATATTAGCGTATTAATCTCACTCTCTAGTAGCCGAAACACAGCAAGAAATCTAAGACTCAGTCTCGCACCTGAGATTTCCAATACTTCCTACTGCCACTTATGCCATAATTCCCCCCCCCCCCGGTACTTGTATTCAAAGCCTGCTCAGAAGCAGTAAGTGCAAAGCAGTACTCCAAAACAGGCAAGTAATTTTAAGAAGTAACCTGCTACAATCTCAGGAAAGAGCTGGTTTGAGTGTCAAGCTCCCCTTTCACTCTCTCTCTTTTCATTTTATATATGTGCTATGGTTTACTGATTATCTCAGTAACATCTGTGAAGCTGTGACAGATGTTTTGTCCGCAGCAGGAAGGAGAGATGGAGAGCAGAAAGTGCCCACGTGATGTTCTCCCCAGCATGACCATGGTCATTCACCCACACATGCTCCCCACATGAGGTTAGAAAATATTTCTAATAGAAATAGTCTGGCAAACACCTGCTTTCTTGTTTCCAGTGTGGTCATAATTACCTTTTCCCGGATTATGTCAAACCTCTCTGCATCTGCGTAAGCTCTTACAGAACAAGTTCTGCAAGTGTTCGACCCCTGTTTGCTAAACTGTGGGCTTGGTTCTCTTCTTGTGCCAGCTCTGCCTGAGCGGGAAGTAACGACCAGTGTCATTTTATAGTCACTTGATTTTAAGAGGGTGAAAAAAAAAAGAAGCAGTGTCCAATATAGATGAGTAATTTGGGCAGGCATTTAGAGCAAAGTGCCAAGGTCACAGAAATAGCTTATCAGATATTCTCACAACATAATTTTTTGTCTGATTTTTGAATGAAATACTGCATGTTCTTTTGTACACAAGTCCTGAAGAACTTACCCTTTTACATAGATATCACTTGATTTTTGCCCTGTGAAGATATTTTCATCTTCTAGAATTACATCCTCTGTATTCCAGATTATTACCCTCAGTTCATAGCTGAAAAAGAAAAGAAAGTAGCCCTGTGTATACTCAAGCTCTGGTCAGACATATCAAATCATGCTTTTATAAAGTGAGAAATGTTGTATTTCTCTTAAACTCTTAAAATAGCATCAGCCTCAGGCCTCTTCTGTTTACAAGGGTCTAGTGATAGGGTGGGGATGGTGGCTCCTCTCAGCCCTTGGGGCATGCCGGATGACAGCGGAGTCACTGCCAGCTTTGGAGGGATGGAAAATTCCTTGCTTTTTATGTGCCTGTTCCTTTTCAATTCTTTTCACAAAAATGCTGCAGTGAAACAAAGTAATGTTGATCTGAACAACATCATCAGAGCAGTCTCTAAAGCAGTGAGCAGCTTGCTAATAAAAACCAGAGTTCCCTGGGAGGTCCTTTTCAGAAGAAATGCCTAAAAACTTTGTATTTGGTGCAATCCAGTGCATTAAAAGGGAATGTTTAGAGAAATTTTCATTTAAGCAAGTGCAATCATCTTTAGAAGCAACAGTAAAAGGAATTAAAGCTTTCCCATCCTTTCCACTCCCTATATACAGACATTCATGGTGGCCATCCAAAGTTCTAGAAGCTTGAACTGAAGTACAGATGTTGCAGGTGACATAAAAAATTGATACTCAAAAATTTAGGTATGCGTTGAGTCGTTGTATGAACAGCAAAATAAAAAAAAAACAAGCTATGTTTAAGAACACCAACATATGATTTTTCTGCTATGACATGTGTTGTCTTGGAAATAAGCTCAATCTCAGGTGTGAAATAGTTTGCCCCCAAAGTTACCAGATACCCTAGGTCATGGAGCTCTTAAGCAGATGTTGACCATGAAAACCAAGCCTCTGCACTCGCCAAAGAAACTTTTATCTGCAATGCTCTGTCAGCTCCTTGTTCAGTCGAAGATTGTCAACAAGAAATGTTTTCACAAAGTGTTTGAAGTCTTATGGAACCTGGAGCCTGTTTTGCTGCAACAAATATGCATTTCTCAGCAAAATGTGTAACTCATGTTTGCATGTTTATTTTCTTTCTCATAATTAACGGTTTGGCAATATTTTTCCCTGCTTTTGTAGACTACAAAATGGCAGCAACAATTTGGTTTTGTGGGTATGATTAGTTTTAAATCTTTTTCAATTGGAAAATGCTTGTTGTTAAAGAGCCTTATAGAAAGTTCTGGTCTGAAAAAAGTAATTGAAAAGTACATAGACTCTTATTTTTGTCAAATCTTAGCTTTTGAAAAAGGAAAGGAAAAGAAACAAGTTTTTATTACATTGTTTCTTGTTCAAACATAAATAATACAGGAATAGTACCTGATGCTGTTTCAGACATAAAATTCTCAGGAAAGGCCTTGCTAAAATATTAGAATAAAGCTGATACAGGATGGGCTGAGAACTCATTTTTGTGTTTCATTTACAAACATTCAATTAGCTTGAAGAACTATGTGTAGTGTTGCATATAAAGCAGCATAAGTATCTGTGTGAAATTTGACAGAAGGTTATTCCAAATGTATCTCCCCTATCTGTTGCTGATTTATGTGTTTCTTGATCTTATATTTGAATTAAGTGCTGGAAATCCTATAGGTGTAATACTTTTGCATCAGATTAAAGATTTCAGCCAGGGTCAAGTAAGTTATCTAGCTGAAAGAGGCAGTGAAACCAGAATTACTTCTTTCAGCTCAACAAGTGGATGATAACATCAGAGTTCTTAAGGGACTCTTGCGTCTACCCACCTGCAATCTCTATATGGAAAAGGGATATCTTTCCAAAAGAGGTGTGTGATAGCCCTTGATGAAAAAATCACCAACAGTTCTTTGAGCTGTTTAATGGAGGAGACCAAACTAGACCAAACTCGTTTGACTTGAAGTCATGTGAACCGAAGAAAACTTTTCTCGGGATCACAGAAGTTTGTTATGATAGTTCTTTTTACAGTTCTTTCCAGACACTTAAGAAAGACTCAGTCTTTGAAGACTAATGCAACTGTGCTGGGAGGAAAGCATAGAATATTACCCTTTGGGTTTTCTTGGTGAAATGTCCACTGGAGGTCCTGGCAGAGGCATATCTTTAGGAAACATGTCGACCCACATCTGTACACGACCCTTGAAAACAAAGAGATAAACATGTCTGTAACCCCTATTTTAAAGAGACTTTAAAAGGTTTTAAATGTAATTCTGACATCCAAAACCACTTCCTCTATAAGCACCGACCAGCTCACCATCCTATAACTATGATTTCATCTATAAACTTACTATATAATATTTTTTTCATACACATATTCTATCAATCTCTCAGGAATTTGGTGAAGTTGGAATTGAGCTCGAACATTCAAGGTAAAATCCACATAAAAATAGTATGTGAGGAAAGGAAAAAAAAGAAGCTCAAATACAAGCAGAGTTTGTGTTAACTTAATAAACTAAAGCATTTAAAAGAATGAAAATATGCAGTCACGCCTTGTGTGATTACTGTGTATTTAGGTAACTGGCTGTATACATACATGTGTGACAATTTCCAGGTTGATACTGTACAAAGTCTCATGTATGGTACAACATTTGGGCAAATAGAAACCACAGTAACTGGAGGAAAGGAAAACTGCTTTGGGTCTACCATCACCACCATCTCTGAGCTGCTCTACCTGTTCCATGCCTGGCTTATCCTTATGGTAGAGTGGCCGAGTCTCAATGTGCTCTGGGACCAGTTTGCATCCAGCTCCAGGGATTTCTTCCCAAGCACGTAAAACCTTTAAGGAGAGATGTTCATACGATTCAACTGGCTCCTCTATAAGAAAGAGTTAAACAAAAAGAACCAAGAGAGCTGAATTATAATGTTGAACCCCTTGGTAATATGTTCCATTAATTATTAAAGCTGGTCATTAAAAATCTGCTTGAGTTAAAAGGCAGGTTTTATGTGTCCTAGCTAAGTAAAGAAGGGTCTTGAAATGCATTTAATTCTTGTAAATAAGGGTATCCACCAGGGTAACTAGAAGATTAGCACTTAGGCAGTAGTTTATCTATAAAACACAGTGAATCATTTCACTATTACAGCAGCAGTTCCTAACAGGAAGACAGAAGAAACCTGTGAACTACTCTTTTTACAGAAAATTGCAAATGTGAGGCTTTTCTACGGTTCATGAAAGACAAGGAGACTTGGATTTTGATGGAGCTGACAGTAAATAGGCACTAGGAGTTATATCTACACCTCAGTTTGCCTTGTGATGGCAACAGCAAAGACTCCCCTGGAGAACTGAATCACACCTCAAAGGAAGAGGGTTGAAGTCCATGGGCAAAAACATGTCACCTCCTAACCAGCTTAGCTTGGCTACTGGAGGAAGGGAGACCCTGGAGAATAGCACCTAAAGGAAGGACCAGTGCTAATATTGAAGGTAGGGTGGATATTGGAAAGCAGAGGAAGCCTTTTGAGCTGTTGAGCTTCTCTTTCATAGAATCATAGAATCATTAAGGTTGGAAAAGACCTCTAAGATCATCAAGTCCAACCGTCAACCCAACACCACCATACCCATTAAACCATGTCCCTAAGCACCACATCTACACATCTTTTAAATACTTCCAGGGATGGTGACTCAACCACTTCCCTGGGCAGCCTGTTCCAAGGCCTGACCACTCTTTCAGTAAAGAAATTTTTCCTAATGTCCAATCTAAACCTCCCCTGGTGCAACTTGAGGCCATTTCCTCCCTTTTTGTGTGGGCTCCACACAAAAGGAACTCAGACTTTTGAAGAGGCACGTCTCCTAGATTAGTGGAGGAGTACCCAAGTGAGAAGAAAGTTAAAACTTCTTTCTGTCAGCAAACAGTTATCACTTTTCCTATAGTGTTGCTATCTCTAAGTTGTTAGTAGGAGACAAAAGGTTTGGGATTTAAACAGTAGGTATTAAACCCTTCCTAATAGCTCAGAGAGGGAGGAAGGATGACCCTGTGGTTATGAGTCGTAGTTGTCTCTTGTGCACTGACATGTTTGAGATGTGATGTATTGCATCTAATTTTAGCCAGCTAAAAGCAAGGTCTTTAGCCTGAGCTATTCAGTCAGGCAGCCTCACCAGCAAGGACAGGTTGTCCCATGATAACCCATATCCTCTCTCACGCACCTTTCTAAGGATTATTTTCACCCTCTGAAGGTGCTTATTTCTTCCCATTGGCTACAGGTAGTCCTAGACTGGTCAGGCAGTTGGACTAGATGATTGTTGTAGGTCCCTTCCAACTGAACTATTCTATTCTATTCTATTCTATTCTATTCTATTCTATTCTATTCTGTTCTGTTCTGTTCTGTTCTGTTCTGTTCTTTTCTATTCTATTCTATTCTATTCTAACTTCTATGGTCCTAGAGCAAAGTTAAATTATTCTTTCCCTCGCAGTTTAAAGCTGGATGTAAGGCCCACAAGTATAATTTTCTCCACCTGTAAAGTGGAAATGGTACTGCTCCCCCTTTTCAGTACTTCTCTATAGCTCAAATATGTGGTCTTTGTTAGTTTTATAGACCCAAATGATGACCAGCACAGGAACCCAGCGGGAAATAAGGACCCAGATGTACTTGTCAGAACAGCGGTCTGGGTAAGGATCATGCAGAAGATTGCATGCTGTAAACTGTTTCTTTATAATATGTTGAAAAACTTGTGTACATAAGTACTTTGGATTTTGCCATCTGGTTCTGTATTTCCTTGCTTTTGGTTTCCATCATCTTGCCTGATGTTGGTTTGTCTGAAGCTCATTTTAGTGAACCATAATTTTGATCGAGAGATCCTGTTGCTGGCAGTCTCACTCAGTCATCTGCCAGTGAGGAAAACAAACTGCAATACTGGAGTCATAAATCTCCTTCAGGCCAAGAAACCAAAAATGGATCAACTCTTCTCCTTTCAACCTACCTGAGCAGCCTTCCACTCGAGCTGTGAGCTATATTTTGTAGCTGTTAAGGGGAATTTGCTCAAAGACGAATAAACACAGATAAGGGAGTAGAGGTTTCCCTACACTGCCACAGCATCCACTACCGTCTCCAAGATCAGCTCCTTTTGTTCCCCCTTGAAAGTCTCCATCCTCACACCTCTTTTCCTTACGCTAAGTATAAAACTGAATCATAGAATGGTTTGGGTTGGAAGGGACCTTCAAATATCATCTCATCCAACCCCCTGCCATGGGCACGGACATCTTTCATTGATAGCTCTGTCCCACTCCACCCCTGTGTGATGGACACTCAGCTTCCTGGTAGCTTTGCCCTCTTTTTAATCTGGGAGCTCTGAAAGCAAGTTCTGTCCTGCCCTCTGGATTCATGGACCCCCCACACACCTGGATTTACACAACACTGTGTTCGTGCTTCAGAAGAGCGGTCAAAGTGATAATGATGAAGAGGAAGAAAAAAACCAACAGAGAGGAAAGCCAAGTAGGTAAGGTAGGCCTGGCAAGTAAGTGGCCTGGAACCTAACTGTGGTCAAACAGAGGACTTGTCTGACCTTGAGTAACTCACTTCACATCTGTATTTCCCTTCCCCCTTCTTCTCACTTCTTGGCTCTGTCTATACCAGTGTTTTAGTTTAGACAGGGAATGCATTTAAAAGACTCTCCCTGACTTCCCATTCCTTGATTTGCTGTGTGGAAGGATCTCAGAGCATGCAAGCTGCACTCCTTTCAGATGAAACTAAGCCAGAACACATGTTCCAAGAGGGTCCCCTGCACTCCAACCAACCCTGGGCATCCCATCCTTGGGATCAGGCAGGAGCTAGTCCAAAGAATCCCCCAACACCTACCATGGGGATGTCAGGTCATCAGGAATAACTGTCTCACCCTACAGATTCTCTGCAATTAAGCTACAGTAATAGCTAATATAGACACAACCTTCATCACCACAGCTATATGAGTATTTCAAAGCAGAGACAGATTCCAGTAATCTGACTTTAGAGTGCATAGCACAACAGGGCCCCAGCTTGGGCAGCCTCTTGGTACTGCTACAATGCAGTTGAAGAATGACGAACTACTTCATTACCGTTCTCATCTTCTGTGAAGACTGTTTGTCCCTTAAAGACTTTTGTTCCTACTTGTATCTCCCCTGGCCGCATGAAGGGTCCACTTATTCTGTAGTCCTTACACAGCTTAGTGAGGATCTCGCTTGGCTTGGTTGCATCTCTCCACGCATTGTACCCCTCTCTGCAAGGAGGGAACAGAGAGTGAAAAGAAATGGGTGATGTTTCCCTTCAGCAAATCGTACTGGCAAATCAGGACTTCCCATGCAGAGATTCACTTCGTGGTCAGTGGTCCTGACATCTGCTCAGCCAAACTTTTCCTTTGAATTGTCCAGCACTACTTCTTACTGCTCAGGTCCTGGGGCCAATCACTCTTTTCTCGTAAAACAGAGGAGAAGCTGAGGCAGCCTTACCCACAGGTTAGATAAAGTAGTCCAGGCATTGGCATGCTCCCCAAGAGGAAAAGGACCAGAGCTCATTCCCTGTTCTACCTAAGGGATTCCAGTCTACATGTTCTACCCCCATTTTAAGGAGAAGTGTTCTGCAGCTCCCACATGCAGAGGAGAAGCTGAGATTATCTGGGACCTGGAACAAGCACATAAAGAAATATCTCACACTGGAGACTGATCTGGCAAGAGAAGTCTTGGGGTTTGGTCTGTGCTCCTGGATTGCTTTTTTACATTGTCCACCCTTTGTTTGTAGATAAAATAGAGAAACAATCGTAGGAGAAAAACTCCAAACCCACATCTCCCAGGTTAGTGCCCCACCCCAGGGCAATGGAGTTATTTTAGTTTGACTTTCTCTGCATTAATTAATCTTTGTGCACAGCGTCCTTGGGAGTGCAGCCATATGACAGGGACCAGGAGCTCAGCACCACCGCCCTGTGACTCACCGCTGTTACAGAGGCCATGCCAGCAGCCCCGCTCTGCTCCCGCTCCCCCCAGTGCCACACCAGTCCCACCGGCCGTCCTGCAATCACTCCAGTTGCAGTTGAATAATGGAGAGCAGAGCAGAGCCCTGTCATAACTTCTCTGACAGATTTTTTTCCATTTGCCCTTCATGCCTGTCCAAAGGCAGTTTATCAAGCAGGTATATTATACATAGGCTGTTTACTATCTAAAATACTTGGTGAACAAACAGCGTTGTTAATTTAAAAAAATCCCCTTCCTACTGAGGCTGGCAGCTACCCAAAGCCACTGCTAAGCTCTTTGGTGAAATTTAATTAAAACCCCTCCTGTGACACTTTTGTGCTGGAGGAAGCATAATATTTAGCCACATTTGGAATTTTTCCTTCAAGTCAAGTGATTTACTGTGTGCTGCTCTCTGTTGCTGTCTGAAGAGGTACTTACATTTCATATTGACTTTGTAATCCACAGGTAGCTCGATGCCTGCTGTAGAAACGATTTTCCAAATCAATTTTCGTCTCTCCAATGAGATCATCTGTTCCCACGAAGTCATGGTCATAGATCAGGACTGTGAGCAAGGAATCCTTGGGGAATGTAGCTTGGATTTCAAATGATCTACAGCAAAAATTGAGACCTACGTGCAGTCAAATCAGTTTTGAAGCCTAAAAGACTAAGTTAATGAATACTGTGCAAGCCACGTGTGGACAGTGTCTCTTCTAATAGCAGTGGGGTTTTTTGGTAATGTTTTTGTTTCAATGAAATATCTGAACATACTGGAAACACACAGTGCAAAAGTATTTCCTGTCTCCTGCTTCTCTACCACCCCCTGTACAGTTCTAAGATCGTTTCTACCTACAGTAGAGAGAGCAATGGGACGGAGCTGGTCAGCTGCAATGATTTATCCTGAATCCAACAGAGGTGGAAGTATGGAAATTACAAGCCTAATGAAGTTGTATCTAAGAGTTCTCACACGCTTTTCAGAACCCCCAAAAGGCACATCTGAGTCTTTTCTGTTTTCTTCCAAAAGCTCCAGGTTAAATATTGAATACAGGAATCTGGGGGCACCCAACAAAATGGTCGGGCAAAAGCTTTAAACAAGTCTCAAAAAAGCAAAGATCAGAACTCTCTTTTCACTCAGTGCATTTTTCAGGGATAGGAATCATTGTCGTTGGGATGTTTAGGGAAGCTGAAAATATAAAAGTGAATTTAAATTAGTGGAAGACAGGACATCCTCATCAGCACAACACTGGCTCCAGATTTCTCCAAAGCAGAGGCAAAACTGAGCTTTGACTCCTGAAGGATGAGTTTTGTCCTTTTTCTCAAAGTGGCCAAAGTCAATTTTGTAGCAACAGCAGAGCAGTTTTTGGAGGAGAAAGGGGTTTGGGAATGGTCTGGGATTGCTAGAGGTCGATGATGCCATGCTGACCAGGGCTTCCAGGATGACGAGAGGTGGTTACTATGACTGACGCTACTTCTGCAAAGGAGTTGCTGCTGGTCCAGTCACCCCAGTGTTGCCACTGGCAGCAGCAGCAAGGGCTATCCAAATGAACAGCCCATTCCTAACCTTGTCTAAAACAAACACAGTGGCCATTTCCCATTCCATCTACATGCATCTATAATAGCTGTGCTTGATGGTTTATCATAATGATGGTTCAGTTGCAACCTCTATTAAGGAAGAGCTTAAATCACAGAAACTGAGATGGCATGCTATGGAGGGACGACTCTGTTCTTGTCTTTTCTCCTTACACTTTTTTCTTTAAGTCTCTGCTTTTGCAGACAGGACCCTGGCCAAGGGGGCTTTCAGTCCAACGTAGTATACTTTCTCTGTCTTAATGTTCTTATAGAATAACTCCATCCCAATGCAAAACATTTTCAATCTTCTTAAAAAAGGGAAACTTACTGGCAAAAAACCACAGCTATTAGCATTAACAATATAAATAAGTATAAAGCACTGATAATACAAAGTTTATGTTTACTGACAGCTTGCCTCTGGCTCCCCCATTCAGAAGGCTCAAAAAACAAGTTTTTTTTGTTCTAGTCTTAAAATTATGAGATTTATTTGGCACTCTATTCAACCTGAAATAGCAACAAAGATTGTGAAATCACACTTTACTGTGCTGATATTTGTTTCACTTTAAGCTTAACAATTGCATTAATTTGCACAGACAAGATCATTTGTTGCCTCATTTCCCCTCATGCATCATGTTGCAAAACCTCTCACAGATTGCATTCCATGATGTGTTTTGACTGGTATGAAAATGAAATAATTTATAATCATACAGGGTGACACCAATTATCAACATTTTAACCAGTAGAATTGCAAAACATCCAAACAGGCAGAAATCGGCATATAACAAACACTTTGTAATAGTAACAGCAATAGTGGTGGCAAGTGATAAAGCTGAAATCACACCTGAATAAGAAAATAAACCATCACTGACCTTCCAAATACTGGGTTTAGCTGCTTGGGGATGTAGTTTTCCCTGTCTTTAATTTCTGTGTTGCCCAGTCTCAGCACAATGTAGGGATCTGACTTGCCATCTGGATCAGCTGGGCTGAGGTTGAATGCCTGTTAGGAAGAAAGACTGTGTCCTCAAGAAGAGTGCTTAAATGCAGCATGATCACAACACAGGACCGTGGGATTCCTGCCCCGTCCTGGGTGTTTTGGAAGTGCAGGGACTTTGCTTGCCTCGTAATGTAAAATTTGGCATTTAGCTTTGCGGGCTGCTGGGAAAAGATGATCTGGAGGAGAAGAGAGTTTGCAAAGGTGGAGCTGATGTAAGTGCTGTCGCACCACTGAGATGGAAAAAGAGATGAGCAGGAGAGGCAACGCTGAGGAAGAAGCTGGCTGCACAAGTGCATGTAGGATTCAGGAAAGGGTTCCCAAAAATATTGGCCCAGATCCTTGAACAGTGCAAAATAACTCTTCAGACTGTATTTACGAGGTGGCTTGGAAGTCTTTATATTCAGGAAATAAAGCAATCTCTTCCTATTCTTCTCTTCTCTTCTTTGCTTGCCATTGTCTCTTTGCATGCCATTCTTCCTCTCTTAGATCACCTGCAACTCTCTTGTTTCTCTGAAATACTGGCTCCTTCTACCTCTTTTACTTCTCACATCGCGCTCTCTCATCATCTTGTCCTCTATATTTCTACCTCTTTCTCCACCCCGTAACTTATTCACAACATCTACCACATGCAATTCACAGCCCTCAAAAAATATGCTGCCATTTCCCCCTTACTGCAGTTCTGTTTGAATGTGTGTCATTTTGAAACAACTCTACAGATTAAAACTGGCTGCATTTGCATAATGTGGCTGGAACAAGTTGCCCATATTATGTCAGTTATGTCTCTAGCTCTTTCAGTTTGAAGTAAAATGATTTTCCAGTCTTGTGATTTATCACGAGGAATATGTAACATTTTCTACTCTGAACACCCATTTCTACAACATGAAACATTGTCTGAAATACGACCAAAAAAAATTCTACTGCACAGATGAGGATTTTCAGAAACTTCACTGCAAAGACACTGGAGGTTGAAAAGAAATGTCCAAGTTATTTCAGGGTTAAAAGAACATCTGTCTACTTACTGCCACAATATAAACCCTGATGAGGACTTTGACGGAGTAGTTTGGTGGTATCCCTTGCAGGATGCGGGGTTGCCCTCCGTCCAGCAAGCTGCCATCCTCAGGACTTGGGTAAATGCAGAAGGAGCCCTGGTAATACACCGTCTTTTATCTCCCTCGAAAACAGATCAAGTGCAATACAAAAACAACCCTTTGAACACAAACAAAACATCATTCACGCAGCCTGCGCTGCAACACATACATATACACAACACATTTTATGGTACCACTCAAAGGGAACACAGGATTCAGTGCTCTAAACATCATCTTTTAAAATGTCTTTGCTCTATAAAATGGTACTATGATCACATCTAGATGATTGCAAGAAGTACTTGCATGCTCTTAGCTCTCTGTTTTATTATTTAAAGGACTAACACCTGCAGATGTTCTAAATCTAGTTTTCTTAGTATTAATATTCTAAAAATAATATTTTGCCCTTAACTGTATATTTACAAATTGGTAATTCCACTGGGTTAGTTTCACAACAGTGTGACTGGAATCCAGCTGTATTTCTGCAGCCACAATACAACTCATATAAACCAATATTGACTCATGCTGCTGAGTAGCTCATACTGCCTGAAAGCAACTAGCAAGTAATTTGAACAGAAATTTGCATTGCAAACTAATTGAGGTATCAATGAGTTTAATCAGTTCCTCTAAACTACAAAGTGCCTGAAATCCTACTAACATTATTCCTGCTTTGAACTACATTTTCAGATTGCCTAATGGTGCCCTGGATCAGGCTGTGCAATTGCTTCCAACTGGAGTAGCTGTAAGGGCCTCCATTTAAATTACTGAAAATTACATACAAGGTGCTGTAATTGACAGTGCAGTAATAAAGTTGCATTCGCGGAATCTGGACTACATAATATATCTCTTCTTCCCCTTCTGTGATTTAAAACTTTTTTGTAATTCCTTGTTTCAAAACAACAGTGAACGCCTGGTGCTGGATGCTGCTTTCATCTATCAGATAATGGGAAAGGAAAAATATGACTCTAGATCCAATAAAAGAGATAATTCTATTTACAACAGACAGCCAATGACTTTTTCTTTCATCTTTGGTATACCTGAAATATGCATGAAAACATAAAGCCTCTAAATTATTACCCGGTTAATCAACATTAAAGCTCACCTTAAATTTTCCTATTATTCTGTCTTCAGAATCAGCATGAACTTCGTCATTAGATTTTCCTCTTAAGAGCTGGAAAGTTTTCACCCAGTCCTCAAAGTTATTAAATTCACTCTCCAAGTCTCCTTCATAAATCTTTGAAAATAGGACAATGCTTATTTTTTGTGGTGCAGTGAATACATTTATAGCAACTTTTTTATTACAGGATGACTAGAAATCCATTTTGACTCAAAATACAGATTTTAATAAAACCAAGGTTTTGCAAAAGTCCTTGAGGAAAAAAGTTAATTCCCCACTTAAAACAGGAGCAGTTTTGTCCTTAACCAAAGTCCTTCCCAACTACTGGAATAGCACGTTAATGCAGCAGGTAGAAGTGGCTCTAGAAGTACCAAATGTTCTAGAATGAACATTTGTAAGCACTGGTGTGGGTGAAAAACAGCGTGGATGTGCTGCTCTTTGCTTCTGTTTCCTCTCTGCAATGTGCCCTTGATGTACTGACCCATTCTGTTATGTTAATGTGTCAGAACATGAGAGCAAAGCAGACAGCAATAAAATGCTGTGAGGACAGAGCTTTAGGATAGGTAAAAAGACCAAATAATTTTTAAAAGGACAGGGTTTTTTTCAACCCTCTCCCTGTGTAATTCATGAAGTGTTATTCAGTGTGAAATAGAAGGGCCTAGACTAGTGCCATCTCCTAAAAAATGGAAACAGCAGTTTCAAATTCCCCTTTATTCAGCTACAATCTAATCCAAGCGGTCCTAATCTTTTCAAACCTCCTCGTGCCTCCAGTCATTTTGCATGACCCATATAGTTTTCTTTGAATTCCATCTATTGTTACCCAACCAAATCTAATGTGAGCTGAATATTACCTCCCCATCAGGGAGGATGCACTAGCGATTGCAGCGATGTTTTCCATACCCTTTTTAAAGTCATTCTTAATAGGCTGTAATATTTCCAACATGAAATTTGGAATTTCCAAATTCAGTGTTTTACAGGCAAACAACAAAATTGAATTTTTACTTAAGTCTCTCTGGGTGTGTCTATACTCGTAAATTGAAGGTCTAAGGCCAAGTGGGCCACATCCACCCTAACAGACCCTGTGTGGGTCCCAGTTGCATTATCACTATCATTTTTGTGTTTTATTCATTTTAAAGTATCTGAAATAAATGTAAGGAAGGTTTACTAAACTCGGCTGCTGATGTCAAGCTTTGGGGAGACAATGAATAACAGCCTTTCCTCTCAGCCTTACTTCTCTCTTACCTGCAGTGTTGCTAGGTTTGGAGTTTCTTTCTGTTTCCTTTTCAATGTCTTATCCTTCTTCTTTTTGTCTGGCTCCTCTTCTATGATCAATGCAATGTGCTCAGAAGTCTGCTTATCTGCAGAGATTTCATGACATCGTGTAGGTTTTAATGAGCAAAGCACATCAAATGCTTCAGATAAGGATGCAAAATACTTTTTAAAGAGTCCCCCTCACTCCTCCTCCATTCATTCTTCTACTGCCAAGCATAGGGTCCTCTCTTTTCTCACCACTCCTCCCAGGCAGAGAGGTGGCATTTTATCCTCTCTGTGGCTAACAGTCTTCATGATAAGCTTGGTGGACCAAGTGTGATGGTGTCCTGCATCACTCCTTCCCTGCTGGCTATCTCCCAGAACACCTTTTTCCTTCCTCTCTGACTCCTCCCGGATGCAAACTAACAGACCTTAACAGCTTTCATGTAAAATGTAAGGCTTATTTAAAACTGCAACCGCTATTTAGGCTGACTGGTACTTCAGGTATCAGGTGATCCAAGTCCTTCTCTGCTCAAAGGTATCACTAAATAGAGTGTATCTCACCTTGCGAAAGTCTGGAAGTACGAGAAAAGGGAGGAGGTACCTGACCAGCCTCAGGCCAGACTCCAAACACCTAGTGAGGACTTCCCAACAAAAAGAAGGTGAGCCCTTAAAAATGGCATCAAGATGGTTCGGTTCTTTGGCTGAAATCTGGATTTTGAGTTCACTTTACTTTCATTATTTGAGTAGTTCACATGTGTTTGATATCACTAAATATTTAGGAAAAAAATATATATGTATGTATTATATCAGTGCTGTCCTGTATAATGCTTATCATCATAAGTGAAAATATGTAACAAAAACTATCAGAAAAGAATTTACAAGATCTGAAGTTATCAGTCAAAAACAATATGCCACAACTGCCTGAATAGTATGTGGGTGGATGTCACAATGTCAAGTAAATTTCTAATTGTAAGTGAGCATCACATCTTTGTAGAACATTTTCTATCTAAATATTTCCTCCATGGGGACAAGTTTCACTCAGAAACTGATCTTTGCCTCATCTGTCAGCAGCCCTGATGATCACTGAAACACCGTCAGCTGCTATTTCCAGAATGATACCATCTGACATTTAGGTCATGTCTTCCATCCAGAGCAATCTCACTACCTCCTTTAAAATAGAAATCACCTCAATCACTGGTGAAGTGCAGTTCTGAACAGCGGCTCTGTGTAAACAGTAAACATTTGTTTTCTTTCCCAGCCTGCTCAAGCAGTCACATTTGTCAAAAAAAAAAAAATTTCTAGAGCTCTGTTTGATTGTGGGAGGACCTGTTAAGCCATGGAGTATACATGTATGGAGACATATATACATACACACACAGAGAGCCTATTTCTGGCCAAATTTTAGGTTCTTGTGCAAAAAATTTTCCATTAGAACCTGAGCTAGACACAAAGTTTTTCAGCTATGGAAGTCATACACGTGACTACGGAGTCTCCTAGCAGAAGCTGTTCCTACATCATTGATCCTGAATTGGATTCAAAATTGAGAGAAGCTTCTTTTTCTAAACCTGTTACAAATGCAACCTCAGATTAGGATAATCTCCACCTTCTATCATTTAGGACTTGGACTTTGCAAATCTTTGTGCATGAGATTTCAATGACAGGGAACTCATGTTAACTCAACACTGCCTGTGAAGTTTTAACCTACCCACCATCTGATCAGCTGTAGAGGAAAGAACCCAGTATACTGGCAGTACTCTGTTACCAGACATTAATTGTTGACGGTAAAATAGTAGAGAAGCAAAGTATCAGTAGTACAAAATAATAGAAAAATGCAAATATTTTACTTACTGTCTTCAGATTTTCCCTCACTGGAAAAAATTCCTTTTGCCTTTCAAAAGAAAAAGACAATGGACAAAATCCTCATTGTGAATGTAATACCGAAAAGGAATCATTCAGCAGTAAATCTACTTTTACAACATAGCTCACCCATGAGAGTTTTGTGCATGCTGGGTGACTAACCTTTTGCATTTTGAGCACAGAAGCGTAGTATTTTGACCACCAGTCAATAACATTTTCAGCTGATTCATCTGCAATCGTTCTTTTTCTCCTCTTTGTTGACCGTCGGATGGATTTTTTCATATCCTACCAAAGCAGGAGGAAAACACTGTTGAACTCTAGAACTGACTAAAACTAATCACCTGACTCATGACATCAAGCATGATCAGATGTATATGAAGAAAATTTCAACCTCCAAGAGCTAAATAAAATGCAATACGAATTAGTGTCTCTGTCTTTTATTCCAAGACACTTCATCATGATCATCATATTGTTAAAGTTATCTCTATATTACCGACTGATGATGCCAAAACTTGGAACATTTGAGACATTGCCACAGGAGCAACCCATAAAACAGGCAAATCTACTCAGAGAAATAGGTAATGGTGTTTTAAGGGATATGAACATTCAGATACAAGTTAGTTTTTCCCACTTAAATCTGCAAGTATTTTAAGAGCTCCCATTATTACTTTATTGCCTTTCAGAAAAAGAAAGAGTCCCAACAGTTGCTGCAGTTCAGCTGTTCTCTTCTTCCAAAAAGCTAAAATCTGATGCTGAAGATCACCTGCTCATGTGGCAAATCTTACTAACTTCATTCTTGCCTAATGATTGGCCCTTGTTAAATAGTGTTTCATCCTACACCCTTACAGAGAGTTGTCAGCTTGGCTGGGAAGGCCAGAGCAAAGATAGATAATTGGGAATGATAGACAGATAAGTGGGAATGATAATTAATATAACACAGATGGTTAAATTATGGGGTTCCCTTTAGGACTCTTTTCTTACTATACTTTGCTGTCATACATTAAAATTATTCTGTACCAGATGAAAGATCCAGGCTGGTGTGTACATTTAGGGAACAAGACATCCCTGCAGTTTCTTTGACCTCCTGATTATGAAGGATGGTGGAAACATCCGACCGCTGAAACGTCAAAGGTTAAAGAAGTATGCTTTATGTAGCTGCAGAAACAGCTTCTGAAATGGAAGTCAGTCCTGCATCTTCTGCTTTTATTATTGTTAATAAAACAGTGATTGTGATGGGAGAAACTACAGAGAAAGGAGGAGCATGTGCATCTGAACAAAAAATAAAGTGTACAATCTAAAGCGTTTACTGTACTGTAAACGCCATGCTGACCAGAACTGCCTTGTTTTCCTGTACTGTCCTATCTTCTTCTACCCACAGACTGACACCAGTTTTATACTTTGACCGTAAGATCTTTTGGAAACAGACTTTCTGTTCCACGTTTGTACAGCATCTAACACAGGGGGGCTTTCATCCCTGCCTAAATGCCATGGACACAGAAACAGTCATTCACAGTGAGAGTTTTGCAATTAAGTAGATCATTCAAGGCCAGGAAAACCAAAAAACCTTACTACTCCAGTAATACTTGCCCATGAGATGATGATCTAGTGCAAAAGGAAAGAAAGGAAGTTATCTATTAAGGAAAGTAATGAAATCACGTGGGATCCAAGCCGCATTGCTCACTAGTTCTCTCAAGTGCCAGCAAGATAGCGTGGGTGTTAACATCGGTACACAGAAGCTCTAATCCTGAGATAAGTAAGAGATTACCATTTTATAAAGAAGGGCTAAAATCTGCAAGACTGCAACAGAAAGTTAGCTGGCAGCTTCAGCTATACCTACCTTCTGTTTTCTGTCTTTCCCTGGTTCAGAGGCAGAGTACTCAGGCTCAGGGGCAGGAAGGGTTGTGAGATATGGGTTTGGCTCTACCACTGTATATTTACCCTGCTCCACCTCGGCATAGATGTGGTCAGCTAAAAGTGGTTCTTGGGATAACTCATCAGGCTGGGATGACTCAGGTGAAGCTGAAATTGAAACTTTGCAAGTTAGATAAAATTTTGCCAGAAATGCTATCATCACTTTTGATGGTCATCAAATGATCACATCATTAAGGGTTTGACCCTACACTCAACACAATAAAGCGTATCTTCTAAGTACATGCCTAGTGATAAGCCTCTGAGTAGGTCCTTTGTCTTTTTATTTGGGGTCAGGATTGGACATTTACCTTTCTCAATTTCTACAATGTCTAGTCTGTTTGGTGTAGCTTGAGGACCCAACTGGGTCTTACATAGGAATTGCTTAAGGCAATTGATGGTGTGCGTTCCAACAAGAGTACTCCTCCCAAACGCTCTCCAGTCGACCACGCAGATGCTTAGTGGTGGATGCAAGAGTTCATTTTCAGGCAGCTCCTAGCGGAGGAGGACAGACAGCAGCATGAGAATTGCTAGAGAATATAGAACATGTACAGAATATTTGTCAGGCACAGCAATAAGGCTTTTACTCTTCCCTCCCTTCTCCTCCTCAGCTATTAACATACTCAAAATGCAAAATGCATACAGCATAGGCAATATAGTTCTGTCCACAGTTTTCTGCAAAGTCTGGAGAAAGCCTTGTCCTTAAGAATACAGAGTGGACCATACGGACTGTGCTACTCAGTTGAGTCCCATGCTGTCGTATATGAACTGGGAGAATCAGGAATGTTCAGAAAGAATGAACGCTGTGTTGGAAGTTGTGAGTCTTAATGCCACTGCTGCTTTGTTGAAGGCTATTAACCCTATCTGCCTCAGTTTGCCCAACCATGAGATGTGGACACTGGGTGGTTACATGCCTTATAGGATGAATCACAAAAGGGAAAACAGCTCTCTGGACATGTGATGTTCAATGGAAGCTAAAAATACTGTAGCAACCGTACTTCAGTATCCAGGTTAGTGTTTTGATATCCTTTTGTCTTCTAAATAAACAACTTCTCTCTTGATGCTAGCAACTAGAGCAAATCAAACAGAATATTTTTGTCTGATGCTGACCTTTGTCCACTGAAAGTACCAGCTCTTATAACCCAGCCAACAGGTGATAATTAAATTTCCAGTCCATAACAGCCAATGTTAAAATATGAAAAGGTCCAGAGCTCATGGGCCAGAAATGATCAATCCCCTTAATAGCCCAGTAACACATGAAGGAAAATTAAAAGAATTGAAAGAAAATAAAAGAAACTGAGCACTACCCTGCAAAATGGGAAAGGAGGAGGAAAAAGTACTAAAAATATCCTTGTTATCTGCCAACAAGTCCCAACCTATCAGTAAAACAACATATTTCCTTGCCTACTTGGGACGTAACATGAGGAATATCATCTTCTTTTATCATACAGTTGTAGCAGAAGTCTTTTAAAGCATCTTCAAATCAGTAGCTTTTGCATAAGGACTTATATCCCTTAGTATTTAATCAAGACACAGAGGAAATTATTTGACAAGAAAGGAAGGAAATTAGTAATTAACACCTTGCCTAACCAGAGAACGGACAGGCAAGGAGCAGCATGTTGTACGCACCACTTCAAACCAGTCTACAAGGCCACTGAAATTGGGATTTTTCTTGTAGCTCTGGATGACAGAGGATTTCACTCCTTTCCCCGCACATTCGATGAGAACCTGGGGGCGATCTACAGAAAGGAGCTGGACTTTCTTCAGCTCTCGAACACCCCAGAACAGGACCTGTGGTGGGCAGAGAGAGAAACATCGGTAGCCTGCAGAGACCCCTCAGTCTGGGGGAAGCCACTGCTGGGATCCCATCACCTCACATCCCTTTAGGAACGCAGGAAAAAAACCAAACAGCTTAAATCTGATACCCAATAACCATCAGGATTATGGTGGAAGTTAAAGCAATTAGAAATATCCAACTGTTATCAAGAAGTTATTGCCAACAGCAAGCCATAATAATCACGTTTGCAAAAATTGTCTTTTCAGCAGGGCAAGGGGACTGTCCATCTGAACAGCAGGGGCTTGGTTTGTTTAAAGTGTCAGAGCTGTTGAAGGAGCAAACAAATCCCATAGGAGCAGAGGTGATTAATAGAGGTTTGCCAGCTGAGCTAGCCCTCAGGTCTGCAATGGATGGCAGAGGTCTCCAAGCAGCTTTCCTTCAGAGGAGCAAGCTCCTGGTCTGGAGGATGAGGAGGAGATGGGGTCTGTAAAATATGGGTCTGCAGGAAAAATGGGACTTTATACAGCACACGCTGGGGGGCCCTGAAAGAGAGGGCTGGGGCAGCGAGGGATGGTTATGCTGCTGGTGGTAAGAGAAGTCATGAGTCTCATGAACCTGAAATGAAGACTGGAACCGAAAGGGACCGTGGAGGTCTTTGTGGACAACTTGACAGCTGGCAGGACTGGGGATTTGTGTGAGTCAGGGAGTGGCAAGGGGCACCGGAGCAGAGCGAGGGTCAGTGAGATTCTGCTCCATTGATGGAGGTTCCCAGTTAAAATTAGGGCACGCTTCCATAGTTACAATGGCTCCATGGCCATTTCCACCAGCGTGGGTATTAGTTTATAATATCTTGACAAAAACAGTTGTGTTATCTTCATCCTGTGTTATTTCCTTGCTGGGTACCCTACAGAAAGGGTATATCTGGGAAATACGCATATGTCACTTTATATACACACACATCAACTGTAGACCTGTTCTCATAGCAATTTAACTGTCTGGATCTGGATGCAGTTTCCCTGATTTTAAGGTGCCCGAGGTATCAGACTGAGGAGTGGAGTTGTCCTGGGCCGCCTCCAGAACCAAGGGAGACAGAGATGCACTTCCAAAGTATAATTTAATCTGTTTAAGATCTGGGTCACTCTGGGAGGGTGGCTGCTCTGCTCAGCTGTCCAAACAAACAGCATACAGTGAGGCTGCCTCTAAGCTGGGTGCCTTAGAGCTAGTTGGGATGAATGTCACAGCAGTGTAAAATAGAAAATGTACAAGCAGCACAAAGCAATCCTACTGCAGAGGCACTGGGAAGGCCTTCATAGCACCATACTTAGAGGAACACCTAAGTTTAAGGATTTAAGTTGTCCCTTTAGTATCAGCAGAGTAGTTCACGGGCTTATCTACCCTACAGGGTTTGGTATAAAAAAACCTGCTAACAAAAACTCTTTCCTATGTACAGAGAACGAGAGTTTAACTAAATGATACAGCAGAGCCAACAACTGTTCCCTCCTTTTCAGCAGTTCAATTGCTTGATCTTTGAAGGCAAAGCTGGAACTGTTTCTGGGCTCCCAAATGAGTATTTCTTGGGAAGGGCCACCAGGTTACGCAAACAGGATCTGACTTGGCACAGCGAAATGGGCAAATAAACAGCTGGTACAAAGGCTGCAGGGTGAGTGACAGGGAGTGGTGAGGCTGGGCAGCATCCAGGCATTACACTAACATGAAAAGCTGCCACATTTCCCTGCTTTCTAACATAAGGGGACTCTGAGCCCAAATGGTGCAAGAGAGGAGGGGAGAGAAGGTGCAAACACAGGCAGGTGACATCGCTTGGCTGAAGTTTGGGACCCAGAAAAAGCCTGGGAGGTGCCTGATGTAGAACTTCACCTCCAGTGAGCCCAGCTGCAAGGGGAAGCTCTCCATCTCCTGCGGACACTTCCCTGGGCTGCACACAGCGCAGGTCCATCAGCCACGCTCTGCCATGGGAGCAGTCCTGTCCGGCAGGCCAGGACTGGGATGGAGCCTTTGCCGGCCTCAGTTGGAAGCACTGCCTCACATGCCTAGCCTCAGAGAATCAATCTGATCTGAGCTTACCACATTTATTTTGGGATCCATACGTTATTTTTACGTGATCCCTATTGGCCAGGATTTTAAAATCATCATCCCTTACTGTTACAGTTCAGTAAGAGAATAAAAGGAGCTGAGATGTGGAAACGGAAATATTCTAAGTAACTCACCTCCACTCTGTACTTGCTTAAAACAGGCCGGATGTTGGCTGGGACTGGGTAAATCTGGCTCACATCTGGTGGATCCAGTGGGGGAAGTCTGTGCGGATCTGACTCAGGAATCTGAAAAATTAAGCAGTCGTAACTCAGGCTGGTTTTTTGAAGAATAAAACCAGTATCAAAAGTATCAACCAGTATGCAAACGGTACATGGAACACAACAATTTAATGCAGTTTTGCAAGACAAATTGCAGAGCAGACAGGCTGTGCTGTGAGAGGAATGTGACCTGGATTGCTATCTGTCCTGCTGTGTTGCTAAAACACTTGGCAGGAAGAGTATTCAATAGATTGGGTTTATGCACCTTTCTGACAAAAAAGTCTCCTTTGTCCTAGCAGGACATAGTCTGCCCTAAAGAGATGTGTGTACTGAAGCATGGTAATTCTATTTATTAAAAATGGAAAGCATGGTAATTCTGTTTAATGAAAATCCTGTGCAAAACTGCTTAGAAGATTTTCACAGGAAAATTCTACATCTGATTTTAGTTAAAAAAGCCTGGTGAACAGACAGTACACATCAGCTAAACCGCATATTTGCCAGACATGCTCTTCAGCCACTGTGGAATAGCGGTCCTGCATTATTGCATGCTGTCGGCATTTGAGAACTTGCAAATCGCATCTCCAGCATTAGGGCTGGGTCTTCTCTGTGCAACAACTAAAATCTTACTGCAGGCTTAGGAAAGGAAGGCTGGTGAGATCTCACATTTGAGGACAGAACTGCCTCATAAAGAGTTTTGTTAAACTGCATTCCAGGACTGCAAAGCCTAAGACTGATATCAAATCAAGATTCGCTGGATCTTCACTTTTGTTCTTTTTAAGTATTGCAGTTAACTGAACAGTTCTCCAATATATTGCAAGTTTTCCAAGATCTAACCACCACTAGTGGAGTTGAGAGTGTTTCCGTATTACACAGTGAAACTCTCTTAATTTCAGTGAAATTAGCTTGGTATAACTCAGAAAGGACTTTGCTTCATGGCCACAGTGAAACTGCACAGAACAAGAGGCGAAGAATGATCTAGCACTCAAATGACAGTAGAGGAAAATACCCACAAGGTGTGTTTACAAGGGGATTTTGCTCTTTTGATCAAAAAAAAAAAAAAATCAGCAAATCCTGAGCCCACTTTGAGCAAAATCAAGACTCCTAGTATTCATTAGTCTGTATTTTTTTAGTCTACTACTTTTCTAAATGCCAGGATGCTTTGTTGTAAGAATAATTTTATCCCTCTAGCAAGACCCAGCATAATAGCATTCATTTTGAGGAAGGAGCACTCACTTCTTACACAACACTTCTTCAGCTGAACCGAACGGTACCTGCAGATCAGAGTTATCGAGCACGGTATGTCATGGGAAAGGTTATGGTCTCAGAATGAGAATAAATTAGCAATGAGAGATTTTTGTTTCCATCCTCACACAGAGCATCATCAGCAATCCCCTGATGCTGGAAGAAGCCACCGGCACATCAGCTCTGGGAGTGCTTCGAAGCCTGGCAGATGTTTATATATATCTTTTCCTGAAAATTTCTTTAATGTCCATATTGCTATTATCTCCCATGTGAGATGCTCTAGAGTGTTGTCACTGAGAAGAATAATACAGAGCATGAAAATAAGGACTGCAGGGTCTTTACTTACAGTTCTTGCCAACTCTCTAGGGAAGTCTTAGGATATATTCCAGAAGCAGTGCTGCTTCCCTTGTCCCAAAAGATGGCACAACAAAATACAATGCTCTCTTTGTTCACCAAAAAGTGGATTTCAATAAAAAAATGGGAAAATTATGGCTAAGGTACTAGACTCTATCCCTAGGTACCCACCATAATGAGGAAATGTTCCACATGGTATCATATTTCAGGCTTCCACCAAGAACATAATTAGCCCATCATGCTTAAAAGCCTGTTTTATCTTGGGAATATCTGTAAAACGTGTCACAGAGTTCCACACTTTTTCCCATTTCAGATTTCAGGATAAACTGCTGTAGGTTTTCAGCAGAGAGAAGTTTCCTCTAACTGGTGGCTCTGCAAATTCCACTGAAATTCCCTGAAATCCTAGGCATGATACACCCCGCTCATGCATCTGCCGGGCTAGCTAAGTTTGCCTTTTGTCTTGCCAGAGGTAACATAAATTTGCCTTTTGTCTTGCAGCTGGAAACCAGTGCAAGATTTCTCTTAAGATGTTAAGGGTATCTGAAAACTCAGTCTCCCTAATCCAGTCTTTAATATTCACCGCTCCCTGTTCCTAAGAGTGAAAGCCGTATTGAGAGCTTTGAGGTTGCTGAAGTCAGGGCCATGGGCTACTCCAAAGAGCAGGTCATTGCATGGCAGTGGGATTTTCACAGTTGTTTCTCAGGCCAGAGCCAATTCAGGGCAGGGCAAGTGACAGGGAAAGGAGGCTCAGAGCATGCGAGGGGCTGGCGGTGGCGTGTGCATGGACAGTGGCCCCTGGCAGGGTGGAGGGAGTGACAGAGATTGCATGGGGACTATGAGGAGCAGAATGATCCTGCTCCAGCTGCAATTCCCATTAATTCAAGAGGGTGGTGGGCTTTGATGTCACGGCTGTTTTTGTGAGCCCAAGGTGTAAAAGTGTAACGGTCAAGAAAGTCTAGTTTACCTCCAGAAGCTCAAATGTAGCAAGAAGGTCTCCTCCTGAAAGGTTTCCACAATACACTGGGTGGTAAGAAAGTTTAGGCGGTTCATAGTTTTGATCAGCAAGTCTCACCACAGGGGCAGCCACTGTAGACCCAATATATTCTGCCTTACCCTAAATAAAGAAGAATACAGGTGACAAATGCATTTGAATTTCATAGCTGTCATAGGAGCAGGGATGCAGAGTTCAGTATTTGTGAAAAAAACCTCTAGAAGGGAAGAGCAAGGTAAAATGCAAGGCAGCTATGAAAATGGAAGAGCTGAGTACTTATTGCCTCTTCAGAGCATCCAAAGTTTCTGAGCTCTATATTCAGTCAGTGAGACTGTGTCAGAGTTTGCATGGTCAGAGATAAATCCGTGTCTCCACAGACTTAGATACAATATTTACAGTTGTGTGCAAGGGAGTTCAGAGCAAGATGCTTCTGATTTCTGTAAGCCAGTCTTTGGGAGCAAGATTCACGCGGGAAAAAACAAGGCCATAGCTTTGCAAGGACATAAAGAGAGTCTCAGGGCTGTTTTCAGATGTTAAACTGCAAACCACTGTAACACTGAGCTCCATTCAGCAAGGTCATCCATTTCATGCCTATTCAGTGACACAGCTTTGCTTTCACACCGGCAGTAAGATGTAAGAGCCCAGGTTTTTGCTAAGAAGGATTTTGAGTTTACCACTGCATCGTCATCGTACAGCTCGATGACGATCTCTGGTGGGAACTGAGCGATCTCCTCTCTGTCGCCATGAAGCACAATGCTGTTGAAGAGCAGCATCTGGTTCCAGGTGGGGGATAATGTCTGAGAAATGATCTAATGAGAGAGAGAAAATGTTTAATGAGCTGTGAACTGGTTGGTTGGGAGTTCTTCAGCAGGACACGCTGATCTGCTGGTGACGTCCTTTCCCACAGCCTGAACCATTCCTTGTCTGAGACACCACATTTTTCAGCAGCTATTCCCAGCCAGAAGAATATGATTCTTTCGCCTTGAGGCCAGTATCTCCAGTTTCTCCATTTCCCTGTTTGCCTCACAGACCCCTCACAAGCCTATCAACACATGACCACCAGCCTGTGTAGACAAAGCTCGGTATTAAATTTAGAGGAAAGCTGTTGGTTTAGGAAAGCAGGCGCATGTCCAATGCTATTAAAATAAAGCCTTTGCTCTAAACCGAGGCAAGTTTTCACTTCTCCCAGGTATATTTTTTCGATCTTGTTTTTACTTCAGTGTAATGACACATAACATTTTATGGGGAAAAAAAAGATATTTTAATGAATCACTCATAATAAATCAATAGTTTTTAATTTGTTGCAATTTGGCTTATGTGGATGCTTATGACGTTTCATCATAGACAATGTTTTAACTCTCTTGGCAGGAAATATATTTAACAAAGATAACATTTAGAGAAGAAAAATATGCCAACTGCAAAATGACTCATAACCTGCTATCGTTCTTTCAAATGGAAATAAGGCTCTTGACTACAGTTTATTGGCACTTGGCTAACAGTCTTCTAAAAACATGTAAGTTATTGGCTGCAATATTTTATTCAGGCAGTGAATAAACTTAACACTTCTGTGCTTATAAAATCCTGTTTTCCCTGGGCCAAATTCTACTTTCCTGAATCTGATGCATCTAAACACTAACTTTATTGGCTTCATTCACCAACTTCTATTAGAAGTTAAAATCACATTACAGGAAAAAATCAATTCATATCCTTGAGGAAAAAGCAGCACAAACAGCACCTACAACTTAGAGCAGAGAAATGTTTTTGCTTCTCACTCCCTTTGGGACGTGCTACAGAACTTGCTTCGTAAGAGAAGAAGGTGTCAGAAGAATTTTAGAATTAATTAAATTGAAACAGTCTTCTGTGGAGTTTTTTGGGGCAGGGGCTGGATGGGGTGGTTAAATACTTCTTCTGAAACAAGACCGTATTTGGCCCAGCAAATTCTGCTTGTGGCATGGGTTTCAGAACTCCTGGCCCCATTTTAACTCTAGGGTAGCTGTAGAGGGCTCAGGACCTCTGAAAGCCAGTCTTCATGTTCTGTGAGGGACCATCCTCCTCCTCATTTGCCAGGGCTGTACTTCAACCCTTCTTGCTGGAGCTCTGTAGAAGCTCCCCCTTCTTTCTAGAGGCTCTATCAAATGTCCACAGGAGACCATTTGCCCCCTGGAGATGACAGAGGGAGATGTGAGACCACTCCCTATGGGCATATTTTTGCAGCGTTTAAGTGGTACAGAAAGTCTCACATCTCTCTGCTTTCAGCTCATTTCAACTTTGCCACTTTAAAACCACCAGTGTGCTTTGCTGAATTCCATCGCAAAGAGCCGTGCTGGCTCGCGTGGCTACAGAAGCCATATAAAGGTCTTCACTCTTTGCTCAATCATTGTATGCATAGACTATGCGAAAAGAGAACTGTGGGGGTTCGTCCTTATACCAAGCAATGACAACAGCCCAAACTTAAAACATATAGAAAAAGATGTAGAGAAAGGTAATTCACTTGCTATAAAGTCCCAGTAGCCCCAGAGAATCTGACATCTGATCTAAAATAAATTAGTACTACTGCACTTCATCTTAGACTAGCTGATAACACGTAAACTTTTGCCTTGCTTGCAGTGGACTGTCAGGAGTTGCCCTTTAACAGCAGGCATCTAATTTTCCTGCTAGCTACCTCCTTGCAAAACCAAGATTTTCCTTTTTCATGGCTTAATTGGGAAAAAAAAACATGTTTTTATTTACTGAAAGAGACTTTGGAACTTACCTTCGTGGTCTGGCAGTGTGACGTGAAAGTAACTTTTGCAAAAGGATCGGAAAGTCCAGTGCTGTCAGCTGCAATGAGCCCCCTCGCCTGATACATGTGGGCTCTCAGCTGGAAGAGGTGCGGGGCTACGTCATTGCAAAGAAAACAGAATGTCAGCACCATGGAAATGATGCAGCACAAAGGTAGGAAGGGAAGATTCATCACCTGCTGTCCAGCCAGGGTCTGACAAGGGGAACTGTTGCTAGTGCTGTCTTAAGACATCTATTCTATGATTCTAGTGCTGTCTTACTAAAGAAACACCTGAGACACTCAGAAGTTGTGTAAGACTTCTGTATTCACTTAAAATCAATGTCCGATGTAAGTCTCTACTGCAAGGTTGTTAACTGCCAGATTTTATCTCCCATCTGCTAGGTGTTCAACACAGTAGCTTCATCAGGAGAACTGAAGGATGCTTCCTCACTATGAGGAGACACACCCACGGGACAGGGAACAGAAGTTTCAAGTGAACAGGTCCTTTCTTTCCCCGGCATCTGCAAAGTGTCAGTGGCAAGACTGACGACTTGGCAATGAAACCAACCCTTTCTGATTAAAAGATGCTAAGTCGTGATCATGTTAGAACAGATAGAGGTTGTGCCACCCTCTGAATTAGAGCTTTTGGGGCCATGTCTCTTAATTGCTAACATGGAGAAGAAACAGTGCCTTACTTTTATACAGCAGGCAGGCAGGTGAGGGCACCACACTGTGCCCTGAGTTGGTGTTAGATGGAAATTCAGTCTCATATCCTACAGGCAAATTCTCCATGATGCTGTGGGCATAGCTGGCAGGTCCAAGCCATAGGTAGATGTCCACCTTTGCCTGCACAGTCCAGCCCAGCGGGCGCTTGCCTGGTAACTGAAGAAAAAAATCCACCCATCACCAACACGCTCAAGAAAGAGGCATGGCTGGATGCTGAGTCCTACCAAGCCAGAGTAAAACAAAGGATCATTCACTGAGTTGATATACTGATAAATGGCATTTCTCCACAGTGAGTGGTTCTGAGACTCATTTAGCACAAGGAATTTCTGTGATTCTTAGGGAAGAAATGAGTAGTTTTCTCGGTTGAAAGTCTATGTAAATGGCATACTACCTAACATGCAGAGGTTTGTGCAGGCTACCTAATAGCTGCAAGCATATCAGTGCCAGCTGATACCCTACTTTTCCCAGACTTCAACCCACTTTCCATTTCATGCAGTTTTGCTGGTTTCCAATAGTTAGTCCCATGTATTACTAAAAGTATTACTCCATTGGGCAGGTCAGAAAACATATTCCAATATAAAAGGTTACTAGTCTTGACAAACAGTACTATTATTTCTTTCCTCTCCCTTCCCACTTCATCTAGGTCTGCTAAGCTCAGTGTTTAGTATTATCTGTTCCTAAGGTAATTCTTGATATTGAAGCGGCTGGAGAGTTAATTATGGTATTTTTTTGTTCATGCAGGCAAATAGTACTGTGCTTAACAAGTACCTATGGCATCTATCAGGAGCTTAGATATTTCTATCTGTTCTTTAGCTGTGCTTTACAGGAGTGCGCCCAGCAGCTCCAGGTGAAAAGCCACTAAAAAGTCATTATATGAAGTTACTATTGTCTTGTGTGTTTGGGCTTTTCCTGATGGCCATAGTGACCATTACATTGCATAATATTCCACTGCCAGGTACTACCGCTCACACTGCCTTTGTAGGAGTATATCCACTAAGACTTTCCTTCAAGATGAATAATCCCATAACAATATTTTGGACATATATTGGACAAACATTTTCAATAACAAGCTTGAATAATTGCTGTATTACCTCTGAATACCTAGTTTTCCTTGTTATCTGGGTTGCTGTGTGCTGATCTCTTACCAGTCTCCTCCTGGACTTTCACGTGCTGCATTCTGATGTCTTTGCCAGCAAAGAGGCTGTACCTCTTCTATCTGTTTATGTCTACAGCTATAGATAAACAATGCTATATACTTGCCATAACAAGTAGTGAAAGAATTCATTACTCATATACCAAAAGCGTGGCAATGATACAGTGTTTAAAGGACAAGCATAAACATAAGAAGCAAACATTAATGGATGGGAGATATAAAGGTGTACACATTTTAGTACATTACAAAGATGAGCCTGCAAAATACAATCCCTGGAAGACATTTGAATACTGAATGCTCCCCAGGCATTATCTGTGTTTGCAGAGCACCCCAGACTTACTTTCAGGAAATAGGTTTTAATCTTCCCACAGTCCTTGCCTCTCTGCTCTTTCGCTGGGGAATAGAGTATGTTTTTTGCTGGGACTCTTGCATACGCAACTCTCTTGTTGCTGCTGAGCATCCAGATAAACACATCAGGTACCATATTTTGTGGCTGTTAAATGATGAGGAATATTGAATTAAAACTGAATTCTTTCTATGACCCACCACCATTATTTTTTGATAAAACACTCAAGAGCTCATTCCCTCACGGCTCCTGTGGAGTGGCAAATGTGCACCCAGACTAAAAGAGGTTGTCACTTCATGCTTTGCAGTCCAAACCTACATTCCTAAGCACAACTGAAGGTAAAGAGCTTTGTAGAGTGATTAAGGAGCACCCATTCTATAAATCATTTCAGCAGAAACTAAACCTAAAAATCTGGGTACGACTCTGTCTCAGGAAATAACTTACCCACAGACTGCATAAGCTGGAAGTACCTGCCATGGAAATACCATCAACTTCATCTATACCAGCAAACCAAAAAGGACCAAGGCCGACCTCAAGCACGGGCATACCATTATCTATTGTCCTTGTGCGGATGCTCCATGGCATCGCCTTGCCCTGTCCCAAATAACATTTCCCCAAGCAAAGCCTGAGTGTGGTTCGAAGCAAAGACCAGCTGAGGGGCTGTTCCCAGGAGGCACTGTGAGCAAGGTCACTCTGTTTTGGGAAGGAAGAGAATTTGGGCGTAGGCTGCAAACCATGCCAGGCTGTGCCACTTGCTCTCTGAGGCAGGAAATAGTCATGTTTAGTTTGCTAGCACAGGCAGCTCTCAGAGGGACAGCACTCCACTGGTTGGATTTTGGCTTGACCAAATATGTCCATTCTTCTGTTATTCTCAGGCTTAGTAGCATGTCTAAGCAGTGTCCACTCAGTGAAGTATAGTATAGAGACCCCTGAGTTCATACCAGTCCAAATCACTACATCCGTACAAGTGGAGACATGAATTCAGATCAAAAGCAGGCTGTCTCCAAACCACCAGGGCACACATGGGATGGTCTTATTTTAAAAAAAAAAAAAAGAAAGAAGAAAAATCTCTCCGTACCACATCCTCTCCATACCACATAGCCCAGTGTTTCCTACCCCAGTCTGTTAACAGCTCCATTTAATGCAAAACAGGATTGGGTCCAGACATCCAAAGGAGGAGGCCAGGAGTTATTACACACATGAGATTATGAAAATCAAAGTCAAGCCCTGGATTTTAAATTTATCTGAATTTCTGTGTGGATTACCTCATCAACCAAGAATCGAATTTTGTCTATAAAGCTCTGAGTCTCACGCATCATTTCATCCAGTGACATCTTCTTTTTTTGCTGCTGAACAATTCCCTTGGCATCACTGGACATTGCTTCCTGCAGTCAGGAAAGACAATATGTATTTTTTATGCATTATCAAGTAGTTTGAACTGGACACAGAAGGAGAAAACAGTCTTTGATTCAAGTTGAAAAGAGAAGATGGAGACACTTGCTTCAAGGTAACGATTATCTTTGTCACAACAGAAGGTGATCAACTCTTTGGAGCTGAATAACATAAAATGTGAATGTCCCCCATTTTCTCTTTGTTTGTATGTATACTGTATGTATGGAAGTCCCAAGAGACATGTGATTACCACCTAGAATTATTGGGCCTCAGCCCTGACAGAAGTCACAACCAAATTCTGTGCTACAAACAGTAAATAAAGCTAATAAACATTGAGATGACCTCCACCCAGTTTGGTTTCCTCACACTGGTTCCCTGGAGAAGGTGACTAGGTCCAGGAATATCAAATGCCAGACTTTACTAGTCTTGAAGTTCAGCCCCACCACAGTAATTAAATGCCTAACAGCAGTGTTAATTTGATGTTTTTCCACTGAAATCAGCATCATCCCATTTTAAGATGCATGGAAAAGAAAAATCAACTCATTATTATAATGTCTTATTTGTATTTAAAAATAACATGTTCTGAATTATTTTAGGCTCTCTTACAACTCTTTATTAAGCACAGCAGGGTTTATTAAAAAAAAAGCTCTTGGATTATATGGATACTATATTCATATTAATTACAAAGCATTCCAGTATGGTGAAATCAAATAGAAATTAAAATGTATACAACCAATGTACTTTCAGTTAACACCACTGCATCAATACTTAAAGGAATAAACACACATACCAGCTCTTGCTTGAACAGCATGAGTCTCTTTTTGTCCAAAGCAGTGTAGTTCAACCCTTTGGGCTTCCTTTCAGCAATGGTAATGAAGGCCCTAGGACACAAGAATAACAGGTTCTTTAAATGTGGGGGTTTTTTTAATTACATTGGAATGAAATCTTCTCTGTCTGCTGCAGTACATGAACCAGAAGACAGAGATGCTGAAATTCTCTAAAATAAATATTGAGCACCTATAAGATTCAAAGAATAGAGTCCAAAAACTATGCACCACATAGTTTCTGTGAAACAGGGTTAATATCTAGAAATTAGAGTTTATATCTATTTTTGAGCCCAATCATGCCATCTGACACAGAGCCCATTGGGTGATTTATCCCAGCATGTGGAATCCTTTGTTTTTATCTTAACCTTGTCCTTTTTTACAGTATGTCTCACACACTTTATTAAGTCCTACTTATCCCATATACATTCTATTCTTAGAGTCCAGAAAGCCAAAATAATATGACAATGACTGGCAATAGTCTACTGTCAATACTGAATATTGAAAATAACAATAAAATATTGTCTCTGTATAAATAGAAACTGCAATTTGGGAAGGCCTTTGCTTTTATAGCAGAATAAATAAAATATGTATCTCAGTAAGTTCACTGTACTTTTTTTTATTATCATCAGTTTCCTTGTCTACCCAACATATGAAGTTGATTTTCTGTATGCCTCTAGTAAATGCAGTTACCTGCTTTGATTGATAAAATCATTTAGGGTGGTCCTCATTTTCTCCTCAGATGCAATCTCTGAAACCTTGATCAAGTCCTTTACTTGCTCTAATGATTCTTCCTATGAAAAACACATGAAAAAGCCCTTATGTAAAGGAGGGCACTTTGTCATTCTGCCTGTGTTATAACACCATTATTCACTGTATGACTAGCAAGAATGAGGGAGGCGACTTTGTAACCTGACAGAACAGGACCTTTGATATATCACTGCGCTTGAAGTGCAAAACTCCAGCAGCATGATTTATTTTGACCTTTCCCCAGTCTCTCCAACTACTAGTCCAAGCTACTACTGCTTGGAGCAGCTTTGTTTTCGCACTTCTTTGGTGAAGATCAGTCAGCGGGAAACATTCTCCACTAGCTAGGAGGAAAAACTGTAGTTACAGAAAGTCATAGAATCATTAAGGTTGGAAAAGACCTCTAAGATCATCGAGTCCAACCGTCAACCCAACACCACCGTGCCCACTACAACTTGGTTCTGTTTCCAGCCCTGCTGCTTGAATTTAGCAAGTTGCTGGAGTTAACTTCTTAAACTTTAGCGGGCACCTGAATCCGTATGCAAGCTCTACCGCAACACCTACTGTTATCATTGAGAAATGGAGTCTGTTCTTACAAACTAAAATAAATGGCTGGATTTCCAGCAAGGCCTGTGAGTATTCAGGTACACTGACAAATATATCTCTCCATACATATATATACAGATGTTTAATTTTCAAATACCTGGGTTCGAAATGTTGGCCTATAAACCACTGTCTTCTCATGATACAGTCTTGCATGAGTATGACTTCAGTGTTGTTGCTCATGAGGTATATGCAGATAAATGAGGGATGAATCAGACTCTTAATCTGAGTGTCCCAAATTAAAATATTCAACATTAGAAGTCACTTTAAAAAAAACCCTACTACTTTCTTGAGACTGTTGATAGCCAGCTTTAAACGAGGGTAGAAAAAAAGATCATTATGGGAAAACACTATGTCTAGGGCATCACAGTGACTGCCCATGAGACGATATGCCGTTTCAACTCTATCAATGTTTTTAGGAAAACTAAAACCAAGAAGTGTCCTTTAAAGAGTCTCCAGCATAAACACAGGTTAAACCATGTAATCTGGGCAAGAAGACATCAGAGGAAGAGCCACAGGAGACAGAATTATTCTATATCTCATATTTTAATTGTTTGACTGTTTTTACAAAGAATAAAACATTTCTGAGAAAAGAAGACAGCCCTACAGCCAAAAAGAAAAAAAAAACAACCTGTGGACAGGAATACTTGACTAGCTCTAATAGACCAAAGCAATTTGGAAAAAAAAAAGAAAAGGGGCTGATATCAGCTCCTCTCTCACAAAATGAACAGAAAGTAATGCAGTTGGGGGAAATTTTGAAGGCCTGTTTTGGGGAACATGACCTCTCACTGCCATACTCTGCTGAATACATGAGCCTGGGAGGATGGTTGCCACTTACCAGGTGATCTGCCATTTTCTCAAGGGTGTTGGAAGAGTACAGACGAAAGGTCTGGTCTCCCCAGTAGCTCTTGAGACAGATACAGGGCTTCCTCTCGTCGTACGGCAGATACTGGTAGTTCCTGTGAAAACAAAGTATGGAGCAGTTCATAAAAGTGAGAGAGGAGTTCAGGGGAGGCGCAGGAAAGAAGAACTGTTTGGTGCTCTCCCACAGCACAGAAACCAAAGACATGTCAGGATGTGTTCACATGTGCTAACAGGTAAATACTGGGAAGAACAAACACAAACATCACTTACGCTACCTGTGAGATCCCTGAAGAGAAAAAGCTTGAAGTCAATGGATCTAATTTCAGTGCTTTTCAGTGTGGGAGAAAAGCCAGGCAAAGAGGCATGCAGAGAAGGTCTGAAATACTGTTAATGGTGGGAAGCAACAAGGGAAAAAGGAGCAAAGATTAAAATCTGATCACCTCTTTAAGAGCAAAGGTTCAGCACGCTGCACAGAGGGAGAGGCATGGCAGAGTCTCACGACCACATTACTTTCACAAGGTGCTTTTTTTCAGAAGCAATAGCTAGTGGAGATTGACATTCCTTGGCAGAAGCTGATCTGCAGGACCCTGCTTAGTAAAAGTGATACCAAATTCATAATATCTCAGTGATAAAATGCATCTGCTGCTCTCTCTTTTCTCACTTTTTATCTGAGGTCCAAGTTGCCATATTGACTCTTTTTGTAATGCTGCTTTCTTTGGGTGTTCAGCTGTATGAGTGTCTTGTACTGAAAAAAATGAGCAAGATGCCAGCATAACCAGAGGCTCTGCAGACTTTAATGCACACCTGCCACAAAGCCTGATGTTTGATTGCAGTTGTGGTAGGCACTATGTCAAAACCGTGTACCTGATAAGCACATTTTCCTCCCTTTATATAAATACTATATACTATTAAACACCATGCTCAGCAATATTGGATTTAACACTAGAGGTCTCATAATCTTCCTTACTAATGGTGGGACAGTGGAGAGCTTTTTAATGGATATGAAGCTCTATAAACTGCTTTATGTTCTTCTGGGAATGTCTCTAACCCAATGCCACCAATATGTGCTCTGCAGCTGAAAAGGGGCTGTACTGGAGAGCTATTTTCTAGTGTATACTTGTGTCGTGGTTTAGTCCCAGCCGGCAGCTAAGCCCCACGCAGCCGCTCGCTCACTCCCCTCCGGTGGGATGGGGAAGAGAATCAGAAGGGTGAAAGTGAGAAAACTTGTGGGTTGAGATAAAGACAGTTTAATAGGTAAAGCAAAAGCTGCGCACGCAAGCAAAGCAAAACAAGGAATTCATTCACTCCTTCCCATCGGCAGGCAGGTGTTCAGCCATCGCCAGGAAAGCAGGGCTCCATCACGCGTAACGGTTACTTGGGAAGACAAATGCCATCACTCCAAACATCCCCCCCTTCCTTCTTCTTCCCCCAGCTTCATATGCTGAGCATGACGTCATATGGTATGGGATACCCCTTTGGTCAGTTGGGGTCAGCTGTTCCAAATGTGTCCCCTCCCAACCTCTTGTGCACCCCCAGCCTACTCGCTGGTGGGTGGTGTGAGAAGCAGAAAAGACCTTGGCTCTGTGTAAGCATTGCTCAGCAATAACGAAAACATCCCTGTGTTATCAACACTGTTTTCAGCACAAATCCAAAACATAGCCCCATACTAGATACTATGGAAAACATTAACTTTATCCCAGTCAAAACCAGCACAACTTGCCTTGTGACCCTTCAGTATTTCTCCACAGAAACTGATTCCCTAAATAATAAAGAATAAAACTACCCGAGCCTCCCTGCTCTCCTGCTCTTCATGATGTTCAACAACTGGCAGAAAAAATGGTTGAATTTTCCATTTCCTCTCCTCTGGGAGAGGCTGTGGTATCCAAGAAAGGAGAGTGCACTTGGTATGGAGAGAAGACTTGACTTCTTCCATTTCAAGGTCTCCCTATCTGAGCACAGCCAAATTTTTAGAAAGTCCTGATCATCCACTCCTGAAATCCACAGCCTCAATAGGCTGAGTTGCCTAAGCATGGGCATCCAGAAGGGGCTGGGTCTCTCATGTTTGCTTGTAAGGATGCCTCAGATACCCTAAGTCATTTCAGATAGAAGTGGGCACATGTGTTTAACCACTAAGCCAAGCCCACAGAAACCAAATCACTTGTCACTCTTGAGCATCGTATCCATAACTCCTAATTTCCACACATCCCTAATAGGTTTATGTCAGAATTTTTCCTGTTTAAAAAGATGAAGATCTTCTCTACAACTTCAGTTTACTGCCCTATGGGATATCAAAAGAGAAACAGAATTTCCCATTTACTTTCTCCTTTATAACCAACAGCAAAATGAGCATTACCCATTGAATTCGGTGCATAGCAGAGCTACACAGGTCTCGGGCAATCATCAGTTTTGGTGGTTTCATAAGAGGGAAAAACAATTCAACTATCTCCCAATGTCAGAACGTCTTAACCTGAAATCCATAGAGCTTATGAGTCTTTTTATGGGATTTACTAAGAAAATTATGTAGCCATGAAATAACTCACATGGAAGACTGAACTTTCACATCTATTATTCCCTCTATGAGAATTTGGGGGAACCACTTTTTCATTGTTAGCTTATCCCTGCTATACATTTTGACATAAATGTGGAAAATTCCTGGCAATTTCATGGTGTCTGCTTTAGAAGTCTTATTGCTTTGCCTGCTCCTTTAATTAGTTAGTGGTTTTAATCTCCAAAATGGACTCTTGTTATTGTTTTCTATCGATTCTAAAATGATTTCTATGATTCTAAAATGCAGAGTTTATCTAAACTATTGGATATCCCATTAAGTACTGATTAATACTAAAAATATCCAGTGATGAGACCAGTAAGATTCCAATATGAAATGACAGTCATAAAGTCATTAGTTGGTATATGTGGCTGGCTAAACTGTTTTAGATAGCACAGGAGGGAAAAAAAGATGTAGCATTTTATATAAATTTGAGGAAAAGGGATCTTCAATAAGAGAAAAGATTGTTAGTATTGGAGTCAGCCAAGAAGCAAATAGCTAATTTGAAGAATGATTCATTCTTTTACAACGGTTCTTTAAATCTAAATTCTTGTTAAGGGAAAAATTAAAAATCCCATAGTCTCTCAGGAAGGATAATAACCCAGCATGTACCCAAATCTGCAGTCCTGTTAATGAGGAGAGGCAACTATCTTTAAGTCAAACATGGTTTTTTGACCCTTCTCTTTATTTATTTGCTACAGAAACAAAAATTTCTACCGTGGTACTTTCATTCATGTTTTCTTCCACTAGCTCTTATTTAATCTGACTGAGCCATTGATTACAAGAAAGGATGAAAGTACTTTTTAACTTCAGGGAGGTCCAACAGATCCAGGTTGATTCTTATATCTGTAAACTGCTTGGCAGTGCCTAGCCTTCAAATGAAAGAGGTACCATCTAGTCTTGGCACTCAGCAATATCGGGGATCATTCTACCTACCAAAGCAACAAAGAAAATATTTCTTTTTATTAACATCTTTGAAATGAATTAAACCTTTTCACTTTGAAGAACTGTTCTGCATGTTTTCATCCACTGCTCCATTCTTTTTTTCAAGGACTATTTCCTCCTACTTCTGTTACTACTTGCTATTTAAGTGTACATCTATAATTATTAGCTCTGGAAAGTGTTCTGGGAAGCTGACCAGATTTCAATATTTTTGATGTGTTACTCTGCTGCTGGAGCTGGTCATTGGGTGGCTGTTACTTGTGATCAGAATATGGGATCCTAAACCAGGGATAGCACTGAAGAAGCTGCACTTTCCTATAGCTTTCTAATGTATAGTTGGTATAACGCAGCCCTTTCAGAAACACCAGAAGTTCAAGCGCCCATAAGGCCAAGATCAGAAGGTGAGTGTAAAACGGCTCAGAGCCCATTCACTTCAGTGCAGCCTAGAAAATTTACTGTTATGAAAGATGTAATTGAGGATTTGAAAGCCTCAATTCCACACAACCTGTTTAATGCTGCCAGGGTTCATTAATGAGTCCCGCAGGATTATTAAATAGGAACCAGAGTCCTGCATGATAAGGTTTTGAAACACATATCCTCACCTGTTCCCACATGTGATCAGTGGCTTCTCAGGGGGTGTGGTGGATATCAGGGGTACTCCAAGGTCATGAGAAATTTCATCCTCCCCCTCATGCAGCAGGCTTTCTTCTGCTTCTCCATCGTGTATCTTCTTTTTCCCTCCAGCTCCTGCTGACACCCCATCAGTAATATTTCCAAAGTTACCTAGAGACACATGGATACAAGTGAAGAGATTACTAGCTTGGAGGTGGTAAACCTGAATGAGGTTTAAAAAAAGAGAAAACCCAGCCATACCAGTGGAAAATCATTGTCCCCTCCTGTTCATTAGCTGTTCTGGCCATACCACAGTTTATAAAGGTCCTGAAAGGGTATGTCTGTCCCAATGACTCTTCAGACTCCAGGGCAGTGCTTCCTTACCGGCCCTATGTGATATATACCTAGTATGCTACCCCCATCACTAAGTGATGCAATCCTCTGGTTGCTGGCCCCCAGGAACTTCTGCTTTTGCTAAAGAAATTCAGAAGCAAAACCAATACTGCTGTTGATATTTCTAGACCCACAAGCCCCAATATATGATTGGTTTACATAGCAAATGTATGTCGTCTTTACAGCATATAGATGATCATTTCAAAATCTGATCTCAGAAGTGCTAAAGCTCATTTTCAGACAAGCAAATTTTGCATAGTAGGGTTGCAGAGTTAGTAATAACAATGCTTTGAGGCCCCAGCTTCAAGCCTAATGCCAGACAACTCTGCTAAGGATACAGCCATCTTCTCTGATAGGATTTTGCCTTTAAGGGCAATTATCAGTACTGGGAAAGAGGTGCATCCATCAGACTGGTAATTACCGATTTTATTAGAGACAGGCAGAAAACATTCCCTGCAGGAGAAGGGTGTGCTGAATCACCCCATACGACATCCTGATCTGGAGTTTTGGTTCAACTTTTCCTGTAAATAATGGCCATTTGCCAAATTGGATCCAAATTTCAACTGCTGTTAGATGTTCAGGTCCGGATTCATCTTTAGTATTAATTCTGACAAGAATCAGTATAATTTCCTGGCCAACTATACAAATGAGTTTCTTGTCATTCTCAGCTCTGCTTCCTGCTAAGTTTCAGCAGGAATCAATATCACTCATTGATTGCCCTGTTTGTCACAGACATCTCTCCCTGCGCACATAGCCTTACAGTTGAGCACACTCAGGTACACGCTCAGGTACACAAGCACAAAGATGGGAAGTGCCAGGGTGCTACTGTGCACTTCTGGGGCTGGTACAATGGGGCTAGTATAGCAAACCCCTGCAAGGGAAATGAGACCAATTCGAGCTTCTCTCTTAAGGGAAATTTCTTCTGCTTTGAAAATACCCACTCAATATTCATGGAAATATCTTCGTTTTCTCTTCAGTCTGCTCCCAGGGACAATTCAGCTCCACCATGAGGAGATCCCTCATGCAGTAGAGTCCTGCTTTACTCAGAAGGAGGACAGGATTTACCAGGAGGATCTTAGAGGACAAGCTGGTGCATGCATTTTGAGGCTTGGCCACACTCACAGACCCACACGTAGCTCAAGGTGTTGGCCAAGACGGTCCACATGGATCCTCCCTGCAAAGGGGCTCCCTCACAGCCAGGGACTAATTGCAATGGGCACCACAGAATGAGCTCTGCTCTGAAGTAAATTATTTAAGTTTGGTCTCCCAAGAGATTAGGAGGCTAAATACTGGATGAGTTGCTGTATATAGTGGGTGAGAGCATTTGTATTAATACAGGGCATCTGGGAGTAGAGGCAGCTAGGCATCAGTATGCCCAGCTTGACTGCTATCCAGAGAAATGATGTTCAGCATTTAATTCAAATGTAAGTCCTACTCTGAAGCTGACTCTTGAACCCTGAGACACAGCTGTCAATAACACGTAACTTCCCCTTGCTCCTGAGACTCTCTCTCTGCTTTGGAGAAGAGCTTAACACACTTACCCACGGAAACCTCAAAGGTTATTGGCTTGTCCCCAACCTTCCTATCAATCATTGTGGCTTCAAAAAATGTCCCAAAGAGGAGGAATTCCTCAAATTTCTCTTCATAGATCTATCGGAGAAGAAGGAGGCAAAAAAAAGACATTTATTTTACCTTCTACTCTTTTTTACAGCACAGAGGAGTCTTTATCAGTCTCTAGCAGCTGTGTAACTGTCGTAGATGTATCTGTCTGAGGTGGTCAGTGAGGCACAATTTGTAGGAAAAAGTAATACCTTTTCTTTGAGAAATTGATATGATTGGAAAAAGAGATAAGCCTGTATGACTTTGGTCTTGTCAATATTGTCCAGTTATATCATAACTGGTTCCATAAATGTCACTACCCCTCACTTCATACTCTGCCTCACCAGTAGTTGCTATTAAATGGTTTCAGCATCTTCACATACTCTTATACCATCATTCAAACTATACATCTATGGCAGTTCACAGGCAGTTTAAGAGCACTCCTTTAGTGGAAAAGCAACAAAATATCACCATCCCGATATGTCATTTGTCAGTGAGTGTGGCAGCAGTCTTCCTTTGCATTGTGATAGTAATGCATCCAGGCAGGGGAGTGCTCACCCAGCTCTGTTTTCCCCAGGATGACTTTAACCTACTGCCCATGTGTTTGTACTACGAAGACTTTGACCTTGCCCAAAGTCAAGACTTTGACACTCAGCTCCCAGTGACACCAGTAAGACACAAAGATTTCTGGTATCCACATTTTAGATGTGCAAAAGCCTACTGAAACAAAGCAGTCCTTCTTTTTTTTTATCCTGCTATGTTTTAAACCACAGACCCAAAGGTGGGGTCTCAGTGCGGGGGGTGCAGTCTTCCGTTCTTTGCCTTCCCAGGCATCGCGGCACAGAAACCAGTAACCCAGTAACTTTGTTGTCAGCTTTTGACAGAATTTGGAAGCACAGGAACCAAAGGGTCTCAGCACAGCAGCACACCCTGAAAAGTGTAATGACCTTTTGTGGAGTTTTAAGATTCTGCTAGGCTCTGTTTAAACCTATTGGAGACCCAGCATCTGCTTGTCCCTGGCACACACTCTCACTCAAGGAAGGCCAGCTAACACCTCTAGCGCTTTTGGGTCGTTAAAAAAACAAGCTATTAGCCCCAAACCAAGACTAAGCTCAAAGGATATATTTTATGGTTTGAGTTCTCCCCAAATTTACACCTTGACTGCCACAATCTCTCCAATACCAACCCTACTCATTTCACAGCATGGGCACCAGTGTACTGAAGCCCATTAGGCAAGATCAGTACTAGCTGCTTTTGCAACAGAGTGAGGCAATGAATAAAACATCAGTTGTATATGAATATTTGTTTCCCTGTCTTTTGCAAAGCAGAAAAAGCTTTTGACACAGCCCATGATCTCTTCATTTTGAAAAACCTCTGCTATACACACTAAAAGGGCACAGGTCTTCAGTGAAAGGGTTAGCAGCATCACATGTCAAAGCTAACACCACAAACAGATTGAAGCTCCAGAGAAGCTTTAGCTTCCCTGCACCTTGATTATTTTCAGCACGAACCCAGAGCATAGGGCGCCTACTAAAGCTGAGGATCAGAGACTATGACACACACATCTATCTCCCATTATAAAGAAAGCAAATTGCTTTAATGTCTTCTTGCTGCTGGAATAGGTCAATAAAGTTGTGCTGTGGGACTGGGTAATTTCCTTCTGTTGTCTCAGAGGCTCTACAAGACATTTTTTGCCTTATTTGTAATGTCTCCAGTTCCTACTTTTCCTTTCAGAGTGTTGTAATACAATTATTGTGTCTATTGTAGCATGAAATATTGCTGAATGTCAAAAACAAAACAATATCAAACATCACTGTATTGTGTTGTTGTCTTTTACTCATTCTGTATTTGAAACTGAGGCACAGGAGCCAGAAATAAATCCTTATTACTACTATTAATATTTATTAGTGTTACAGCAGGGTTTGTTCTTCTACCTGAAGTATTTAGCTAGCACCTAAGACCATAGTGTTTGAGCTGCTCACAATAATGGATTTCTTCCATATAAAGGAAAATCTATATGGAAATAAATTTCTTCTCATGCCACCTCTATTACAATCTTCAGAGAAGAACTGAGGGACTGAAGCAATTTACAACTGTACGAGTATATAACGCAAGAAGAGGGCACAGGTTTGTGCAACTGGCTCGCAATTACCCATGCCATTTCTCTGCTAACACACTCCTTGACCTGTGCCAGCTAGCACTCATGCCAGCAATGCCAGGGCACAGACCAAGGAAAAGCACTTGTCAAGGCGAGGCCTCAAGACCAAAGAACAATTTCTCCTGTCCTATTTACTTGTAGAGATGGAGTCAAAAGACCAAGAATCAGATCTAATAAAGGACACGGACTGCCTTAAGCACTGAGGTGGGACTCCCACTACAAAAGCCAAAATTTTGATCAATGACATACTGAAGTGGGAAGAAAATTGGTTATGAGAATATTTTTCTTCCTATTTATTGGGTAAAAAAACCCAGAGCTTGCATATGCACCAATGTGCTGTTGCTCCTAGATAGTGATGTGATGGAGCAGAGAATCAAAGCTCAAGTACTGGCTCAGCACCTGAGCCCACATGCCCTGCCCGAACTGCACAACCTTCCCAAAGCACTGTAGCACGGATCTTCCCATGGTGTAACCCAGTGCAACAGGTGGAGTTAGGAAAGTAACATCAGTTAACACCAGTTGAGACTGAGCACAGGATTTGCAGCCCCTCTTCTAAAGAGATTAGCAATCTAAAACCACATCGACAATGCAGGGTTAAAGCAGGAGAGTAAAACAGGCTAGGCTATATCTCTCTGCATTTGCACAAAATCTGTATCAGTGATTCCTTACTGACTTCAATTCACAACTACCAATTTTCTCAAATGAATGCAGGAAATCAGACTTTATAATTACCAGCTGCCCCATTGGCTCTCTGTCATTTAGCAGATATGACATCATATAAGTTTCTAGTAGGAACACATCGATGCAGTTAGTGCAGAAGGGACGATAGGACAGAACACTAAGTTTTATGGAAACCAAGTCCTACTTGAGAAGTTTTTATGAGTTACAGGTACGCATTAATGGTCCATTTGTGCTGCATTATTATGGGAAGGTCCCAAGACTACAGAGGCATGGAGAAGCTGTAGGGAGCACAGAAAAGCAGTATTATATGGCCTGAACCCAAATACACACATCAGTGCCATCCTTGGAGGTTTAGGGACACATGTCAATCAATCTCTTAATATCATACCAACCTCTGAAGGCACATCAAATGGCTCGACTTCCACTTCAGTTGAGTTCATCTTATCTGAAGGAGAAGCTGACTTTCGATCCTCTCCTGCTTTCTCAGTTTTGTCTTTTCCTTTGGGTGCTTTGAAGTCTTTAGATGGCAATTTGACATTCTTGATAATACTTGAAAACTTTGATTCATGGGCTCCTCCTGAAAGTATCTCCACAGCAATCTCAATGAAGAGACGTCCCCTGAAGGAGACCCCTTCTCCAAAACCTTCATTAAGCTCCTGGTGGTCATCCATGAGGCTGTGGTTCCTGGGTGAGCCATAGAGATTGATCCAGGCAGGCCCAAACGTAGGCAAAAACCCTGGAGATAAAGCACCATTTATGGCATTTCGATTGGGTGTTAGCACGCTCTCCTCACTGTCTGCTCCAAGAAATCTTGTCTCTTGTACACCAAAAGCCAAACCTGGACCCATTTCTGTGCAGGTGGGGACCACCTCCTATAGACCACTGTTTTGCAGGGCAATTCTTAGGCACCAAAGAACCTCTGCCAATACCCAACCAGGGACTCTGCTGGTATGGAGCTCTTTCTCAGAAGAGAGAGAGCACGTTTGTACCACATGTGCTGGAGCAGGAGGCCTATTGCACGTCTTGAAAAAAAGAGCTTGCTCCCATAGACTGAGGGCTGGGACATGGTGGGAGAGGAACGGAGGCTTTCTCACCTTGTCCAAACTGTTCCCAAGCCCATGTCACTACTCAGTTTATATGATTTATCTTTTATTTTCTGATTAAGGACTTAGATATAAATTTGAATTGCCAACTTTAAGGAGTTACTGTGCCTTTGCTGAGCTGTGATAACTGACCATGTTCCACACATAGATCACACAAGATAAATAAGGCTATACATCATATAGACTCAAACATCAGTGAAAAGACTCCAGATAGTGAGCTTTACCTCACATATGTGAGGACAAACACATTAGTCCATGGTACCTCCTTAAGCTGTGATAGCACCCAGCTGAACCTTACCTAAACACTTTGCTCTTACTGGGTAGATCAAAAACACAAGCCTGCTCTGCCCGTGATTTGCACTTTGTGCTTTCATCGCCCAACAGAAACTCACACGAACTATAAACTTACATCAAGTCATCCCTAATGGACTAGAACAGACTATTGCCACAGTCACAAAAAAGGCACCAAATTATGTAGCAGCCCTGTAACAAGAAAGGCAGTGGCAGACCACCATGCACCGAGCACAATGTAATATAACTTCAAATTAAGCAAGAGAAGGTCTCTCAGAACCAACAAAAACTATGGATGTTCACTTGAGCTCTGGGCATTCCTAAAACGGGATTAGCCAGTGCCCAGATCCCAAGCAAGTAGTTTTTACCATAAAGGCATATTCTGGAACAGACATTTTCCCCTTTACCTTTGTCACCATCTTGTTCATTTGATATTTTCTTCAAGTCAATGAAGTGGGTGGCTAAGGCCACATCATTCATGCTGCCTTCATCCCAGACCTGGATTTTGACTCTTCGGCAGAGTGGAGGGAACATTTCCTTGAAGATAATCTGCTCGTGCCATACCGGATCTGCACAGTTCTTTTGCACTGTTGTCCGACCCTGAAATGAAAGTCCAGCAAATTTAACCCCAGAGGGGTCAGACTCGGGAGAATGGCAATAAGTGTAGCACAAATTACACTTAGCAGCATCTCTCTGGTCATTTTTAAAGCACAAATATCCTATCTTGAAAGTACTTCAGCTTTTCTATTAGCTTGTTTATTTTCCCCTCCATATCTCATAAAAGACCACATTATGGCTAAAGCATTCTCACCTGCACACAGCAGAACCTGGAATAAGATCTAATTCTTCAGGGCCCTTATGCACAAAACGTATCTGTGAAGCCAGACTTTGGCATTTCTGCTACAAACTGCACATCTTCAAATGGCTTTTGAAATACCTGGGTAGTGGTAATGCAGCGCAGTTTGTCTCATAAAAGATGAAATTCATTAAAGCTGCCAGGCTGCATGTACCAATGGAATTACCTTAAATGAGGCAATTTATCTAGTATAAAATATGATTACTCTAGCTTGCGTTCCGGGCATATGCCTGCGTGCTAGTGATGTAGAGACCAGAGCTATTCCTCCTAGCCTGAAGGAGACAGCAGGACCATATCACAGTCCATGCAGCCACAGGCTGTGGCAGGCCTTCGACTTTCACATTTGGTGGGGAGAACCGAGTCAGGAAACCCGCCAACGATAAACCCATGTTTTACACACCAGCGTGCAAACTCACATTAGTGACCCATTCTTACGTCTCCTTCAGCCCCCTATCAAACCTGAAGTAGCTGCATGCGTTTGACCATTTCAACCCATACTAATTTGAGATGTAATTTGGATTCACAACACAACACAAAATCAGCACCAAGGGCCTCATTCTCATGCCCGAAACATCTGTAAAGGACTAACTGGAGTTCTCCCTAAGGCTTCCTTGCAGACAGAAGGTATTGCTGGCTTAAAACCATTTCCAGTTTGATTCTTTCCTTATTTACACCAATAATCAAGGCAAGCTCCCTGACACCGTGTTTCACGGGTGTACCCCAGAGGAACCAGGCCCCTGGACCTCCTCTGCACTCCTCTTCCACCGAAGTCAGAAGGCCCCTCTCAGCAGCTCTCTGTAGCACCACGTTTGATGTTGAAGGAGCTCCAGGAGCAATGAAGCCAGGCAACACCGAGACAGAGTCTACTCAAATGCTTCCTCTTCTGCTACTCACAGAAAAGCTGCAAGGGTCCTGAATTACAGCAGAGTAATTCAGAAGTCAATACACAGCCCTAAAATCCATACTGAACCATCTTTACTGATTTCAGCCCTTTCCTTTTTTCACTCTAGGGAGAACATAGCACTTACCTGACACCACACTGAGTAATTCACTGTCTTGTAACTTGATGTTTTAGTTACATATCTACAGAATTATTTCCCCTCCTGCTACCTGATTCTAACCTACTGCTGTGAGGCTGATATTAGATCTGCTGGCATTAAGTGTTTCCATCACTTTGTTCCTGCATAATTTAAGAATTGAAAATTTTCTTTCTGATGACAGAAATATGTGTTTTACTTAATTTATGTAACTATAAGTTAAAAGACATCAGGCATAATCAACTGCCTGTAGCACAGCTAATAGGAAAGAAGGCCTACATTTGTGATCAAGAGGATCCCAATTACCATTTGACCTGCAAACATGACCACCACATAGGGATCCACAAGGTCCTTACTGTCGCCTATGAATGCTTTGGTGACATTGGCCATGATGCTAGAGTTCATCTTCGGAAGTCCTTGTGCTTTATAAATTCTCACATAAAATCTGGCCCATGGTCTTTCAGATGGAAAGCCTTTGGGGATCAAGAGGTTCCTGAAAGAAAAAAGAAACCATTTCCTTAAAATTGAAAACTCAGACAATGAAGTGATATTTTTTCCAACAAAATTGTCATATCAAGTTATCTGGCGTCCTGAGGAGACACAAAAAGGCCTATGAATTTGCTTCTGCATCTAAACCAAAAACATTTTCTGGTTACCATGAGAAAATTATATAGCATTACTCAGCAAACTTGTCTATGTGATACAGAACCAGGTCCGGTTAGATCAAGTTGCTCAGGACCTTGTCCAGTAAATTCTGAATACCCCCAAGGATGGAGATTCCCCACTCTCTCTGGGCCCCTGTTACATCTGATCTCTTCTGAAATTTCTTTGTTCTAACCTGTGTCCAAAACCTCTCATCCTTCTATTGTATTCCTCTGAAAAAAGTCTGGCTCTGCCCTTTTCATGTAAGATGCACCTTAACCTGCTCTTCTTACGGCTCAAGAAACAAACGCCCCCGCCCCCCCGCCCCTTTCCCTGTAGACCACGTGCTCCAGCCCTCCATCATCTTGGTGACTCTCCATGGACTTGGTCCAGTATGTCAGTACTGACCAGAAACATTGCTCCTGTAAAATTTAACGTATGCTGGCAGCATACTTCACCACCTTGAACTTCTGTATTTTACAAGGAGAATGCTAATGCACTTGAGTTTATCTAAGGATATGGAAAATATGCCATGGACACACATCTGATAGAGGAGAAGGAGTAGCTTTTCCTCATATTTTTTCTTCTTACTTCACTGCTTTTCAGAAATATTTAGCTGGTTTCAGATCAATGAACCTTCTGTCAGGGATAATCTGGCACTTATCCACAGGCCATGGTCAACTCTATCAGCTGCAGAGAAGTGACCCTAACATGCCCTTCAATTTAGTTGAAAGGATTGTAAAAACTCTCTTTGAGCCCATTAGAACAGCCAAGTGTACAATGCTATCCTGCTATTAACCCTGACTTAGCAAGGAAAGGACTGAAAGGAGGGCAGAGGACTCTTGAGGTACTTAGTAAAGAAGAAAGCAGTAAAAAAGAAACTATTGCAGTACTTTTCAATCTGCTCCTCAGTATCAGCTGTTTTCTGTGTAGCTTGTATTGCATCACCCTTCCCAGTCACACTGATGTCACACTTCACGTATCCCTTGGCTCCCGTCCTAATGTCAGCAGGGTCTGTGAGAAGCGCCCACTTGTCACAGAACTGATGACCTGTAAGATGGAACAAACTTAAGCACCCAAATAGGGGATGTAAAAAACCCAAATATTTCTCCTCTCCACTCCCAGAAAGTGGGAGAAACAACATTTGTGCTTTCAGGAGGATCATGCTGAAATACACTTGTTTACCAGGCACCAAAATGTTGTGTGACCAAAAAGGCAAACAAAGGATTGGTCTCGAGCTCATCAGAAAGAAGGTAATTTTCATCAATGGTTACTAAGATCAGTGACTAAAGACCACTGGAAGGTTGGGTGAGATTTCAGCAGTTGAATTAAGGCTGAGGCTTTATGAGGAAAGGCCAACTTTTTGAAGAGAATTGTCTGAAGACCTCAGAACTCTCTGGCAGCAAAACCCTTGCTGGGAGCTGTGGTCAGGCGTAACATTGGCAGCCAGCTGAGAAAGGGAGGAAGGAGAGTGGACAACCATCAGAGGAAGAAGCAGCAACCAGAAGCAGGTTCAGCTCTATCTTCCCAGTGGGAAAATGCACAAGACAATTCACCCACAACAGCCCTTGCTGCAGCCCTGCTTGAGCAACCCACCTTGAGCAAAGTCCTTACACCTAACATTAAGTCCTTGGCCATCACCTTGGGTGTGGAAAGGAGTGGGAGGGAGAGACCAGAGTGTATCAGGGATACGAGCTCAAGATCAATCCTCAGACACCACCCTCCTGTAAAAGTGTGAGCAGGAAATACAGGAGAGAATTAAGAGACTGACGTAGTCTGAGTACAGACGTAGACTGCTCACTTAAGTCAGGTAATTCCTCTCTACTGACTCTTGCAGGAGCCCTGAAGAGAGGGTGGCCTGAATGACTCTACACTTTTGCCGTAACTGGGTGACATCTATAGCAAGTGGCCTGAATACGTTCATTCCCAAAGACTGAGAAGAGACCAGGTCCTTGAGTACTTATGGAAGAGAGAAAGATATGTGTTTTGTGGATGGCTGTAAAAACGGGCCAAAAAAAGGACATGTCATCTTTTCTTAGCTTCAAATTTCAGAAAGCACTGGACATCTCTGAAGACGGCAGGTCAAGTGGACCCATGGTTGCCTCTTTGTCATCTCCTTCTTCTCTCTCCTGTTATGGTCTGCTCCTCCTCTCATCTTGTACTCTCCTCACCGTTCCTTCCATGCTCCATCCCACTCTCCCTTTCTCCCTCCACCCCTTCTAGCCCAACACACAGGGCAGAGCTTTGGATGTTCTGTAACGAATGAGTGGAGCTGGGTTTTGTATTCAGCTGCCCACTCTGACCCCTTAAAGAAAAGCCGCCCTTGATAAGTGCTTCCCACCAATGGGCAGATTGTCAAGGTGTTTTCAGTGTTGAACATTTTTCCAAAAATTTGGCTCGTGCTCTGGTATCCAAATAGGAAAACAACCCTTCCAAAAATCTTGTTAAGTTTATCCCTTGACATAAAGCACAAGCATCTAAGTGGAAAAGCAGCACACCTCCCTCTCCTTTCCTTCCCTGCCTCATATCTCATTTAACAGACAAAAAGGGCAGAAAATGCACTACTTACCTGGCTGACCATACACTGTCCCCAGATCTACTTTAAAGGAGCCTATCAGCACACTCCCGATCAGTTTATTGTGCATAACCTGTTAGAAAAAGGCCCGTTAAAGAATGTGACTCTCCCTCTTGCCAGTCAGCGTAAGAAAGAGCAATCCAAACAAAGATGATATTTGGTTCTGAGGTAATAAGCAGCGACATCCAGCACCACCCAAAACTGGGGTACATAGCCGCAGCAGATACAGCAAGCATTTGAAATCTGTTCTTTACCCAATATTGTGCCAATTTAGAAACCAATACATTTGTATCCAAGTGGAATCACACAGGTTCATCCCCGGTCCCAAGATTATATAGAGCGGGAATCAGGTGGATGTGTCTTCAGAGCACACAGGATATTTCTTATCCTGGCAGTTTTAAATAAATCATAATGAATATAAACCCATGGGGCATAACTGGTGTGCCAGAAGGTTGTAGAAATCATATCACTTTCTGTGCAATAGCTGAATTGTCATAAGAACTATGTACACCCAGAGGAGAAAGAATTAAAGTGTTTCTTTGCAACATTTCAATGTGTACATAAACCAAGAGGCTCAATTCTGATTTCCCCCCCACAATATTAATGAAATCAGGGAAGTGATATAAATGTAAATGAGATGGCAAGCAGGTCCCAGTGAGTCTATCTCCTTATCCTTCCTGACAAGTAGTTAATTTAATTTAATTTAATTCAAATTTAATTAATAATTTTCTTTTGTCATGATTCCTGAATCTATGTACTTCTGTGTCTGGTTTTCAAATACATGCATGTGCTTCACTTTACAGACAAGGCAGAGGCTAGCGACATATTCTAAGGGAAGATTGGCTCTAGAACTGTATTTCTCAAAAAAGATATATCTATCTCAGCTGGTTTCAGAATAGCTCAAAAAGTTGAAACCCACTCCTTGGTTGTGGAAAAGTTTCTGAAAGCAGGCTGCATTGTCTTGAAAACCTTGGCCAAACTGCAAAGAAAAACTAAGCCCCTGGAATTCAAGCCCACAGAAGCTAAATCTAAATGTTGGAGCTAAACAGCCAAGCCTCTGAGAGCATTTTGGGAATCTGGAAGACCTCATACCCTGGTCTGGACCTACACATTCTAGATAGGGGTAAAAGACTTCTGTGATTTTGCATTGGATTTTTCATGCGACTTCATTTGGTGCATTTTTCTTCAAGACCAGAAGAAATACATTCCAAAGATCACTGATACCTTCATCAAGATCTACCAGAAAATTCAGAAGGTTGCTAGCTGCAGCATAACATCCTTCCCCACTAAAGGCCTGGGGCCACTGTGTCCCTGTGGTTTAGGGATCACACTCAGTTATCCGTAGTAATTCCTCACTTCAACATGGAGGGAGTTTCTAGGGCTGAAAAATCAAGAGCTGACAAAGGAGCAGTTTTATTTTACTCTACTGTTAAGGCTTATAAATTAAGCAGCCTTCATGTGGGAGAGGAACCAGTGTGAAGCCAACGCTTCATGCACTGGTGCTGCTTTTCCTCAATCCCGAATGCTGCCAGGTCCCATCATAACACTGGACCCTTGCTCCTATGAGGTTGGATTAGAGTACGCGGGGGTGGGGAAGAAGCCATGAAAACTGGTGGGTTTCATCCTGAAGCCAGGCAAAATTACAGCTTTGGAGGAACTACACGGAAATAGGAGCTTGCCCAAATCAACAGCTCCAACACAGACTGGATAGAAGGGGAAAGAAGGCTGTAGCCTTTCTATAGCCAAAAATAAACAGAGTTTCTTTAAGACTCAGAAGCAAGAGGAGGATATGTGGTGAGTCCAAAGTGGTGGTGTCTCATTGCTCTTTGCATTTTCTCTCCACAGCATGACAGCCTGTTCAGAGAGCATTAGATGTGTAAACCTCACTTCTCCGTCCTTCAGGAGATTTTCTGCGTGAAATGTGGTGCCCTTGGGTAAACCATCCTGTACCCACTGAAATGATGAGGGTTTCCACTCCCTGTAGTGCTTTTAACTGCTGAGGAACTAACTTACTGCTTCTGTTAAATGCTCTGCATCTTTCCTGGTACTTTTTTTCAAGCACATTTTTTCTAATGTAACAAAGCAGGTGCATGCAGGAGCATGAAGCTTATAGCAAACACCTCTTGTCTTCTCTGAGAGGGAGCATCACATTTACATCGTACCTAATTAAAGGTTTGTGTCTTTCCACACTTGATTGACTCCATAGATGACTGAACAATTTTTCTTCAGATTTTCTGAAGCATGAACACTGTTAAATTGGGGAGTATTTCAGCAGGTGCTGAGAAATGGAAAATCTCCTTTTCCCCTCAAATGCAGGGTTTGAATACAGCTAGACTAACTACTGAACTGATGGACAGTGGCACTAATCTTTTATTTTCCTTGAGCTTCTACATGCGGATGAGTTCGTTTTCACAGATGAAGCAAGTACAGTGCATGAATGATTGCTGTTAATGGAGGCTGCCAATCCTTGTTTCTTCTTAAGTGAGATTCATGCTAAGCAAGCGCTGCAAAACTTTCCGTCCCCCAGGGTTTCCTTCACGCCCAGCACACATATTTCCCCTCTTATTTGTTTCTACTCCCCTGATACATTGCATTCTCCAAAATGTTGCAAGATAACGAATCTCTATTTTCAGTAACATACATGAGCATTGCCCAGGGTTAGTTTGTGTTTTCTTTTTAAAAAAGTCATTTTTATCTAGAAGACCTTTAATTTCTTAGTGTTGCACCTTCATCAGCTATAAATCAAATAAGTTTGCTGAGCCTGATGAAACTATGCAGATTTACACCAGGTAATGCTGGCACAGCCCCCCACACCCCCAATGCACTCAGAAAGGTGGCACTCTCCCCTCCACCACTGGATATATGGAATCGTTATCAAAAGAATGTAAGATCGGAAAGACAGGCCATATCTTAGAGAAAAATAACGGTACATCCCCAAGCAGCAGTAGCTCACAAGAGTTGATGCCTCGGAACTGTGCTGATACCAACCATGGGGGGCCATACGCTGCGATATAAGTCATAACAGTCAGCCGATATCTACTCCCATGCAAAGATGGGCCAGTGTCAGCCTGTAGTAAACTCTGTCCTCAGAGATAAATGACGATCAGATCTGCAGATACCTTATGTAGGTATGATTTTCATATATTTGAGCTGTGCATGTGATATAGTGGATTTGAACTGGAGCTTAGGATTCAGACTGTCAATTTACTACCAGCATTGAAAACCTAATTGTCCAGCTGGCCATAAGTAAATGAACATTTTTCATTTCTGTAGCTGGGAAAAGTCACTTTATTAGCAGTTCAGCAAAGCAGGTACACAGTGAACATCTCCAGCAGGTTTTGCACAGATGTTTTCCTACTGCTTTTGAGCACTGCCTGGCTCTGTCAAGCACAACAAGCACAGACCTTTTCCTGGTGTACTTTTTTGAAATGGACAAAGCACTTCAGGAAAAAAAGAACCTTCCCTGGGGCAACAACTCACTGCTCAGTTCTCTGGTCAAGTGGTGGAATTTTTGGCAGTGGAAATGCAAAAACAGCTCATGAAGGGCTCAGCTTGTGGTATTTCTAAGTATTACAAATACAGCACTGTCCAGAGTCTCATGAGAACTTCCTTAATTCCTTAGCAGCTTTGCTAAATGTAGTGATGAACCTCAGGAACTTCAGGTAAGACAATTAGCATGGGTCCGTAGACTTGGCATCCCAAACTGCAAATCATTATCTAATGCCCCAAGTCCAAGAGCGTGTGTGTCTTCCATCAGGGCTGTTCTGAGATGTCACATAACTTCGCCGGGACTTGCAGCGAGCAATGGGAGCAGCACTGAATGCTTGGAGCCCACTCCCATGTTAATAGCAACCCGCCACTGACACTCCCGGACAGCCCGAGAGCCGCTACTGAGGATAAGGTACCTGGATATTTTAGTTAGAAACAGTTGCATCTGAGGAACTGAGATAAACCATAAGTTTCAACTCAGTCATTTGAAACAAGTGGCAGCTTGAAAATTAGAGGGGTGAACACAATGCTGACTAACATTAACTAAGCTGAAGTTTCTCTTTCTACCTCGCAGATTGCCAGCAATGAGCGTCCCTGAAAATGGAGACTTAATCTTCCTGTAGGGTTACATTCCTTCAAATCATTGCCACCTGCCTTTCCTCCTTTTCCTCTCCCTTATCCTTTCTCTTTCCTATACCTCATGCTGACTTCATAGCACTCTGGGTACCTAAAATTATTTCTCTTTTTAACTACATTGAGAAGAACCATTTAGAGCCGAAGTGACATAAACAACAATGACCTTTACTCACTGTGCTAAGCTTTCATAGGTACTTACAGAGATGTTGATTATTTTGTCAAACAGGAACACCTGCGGTCCAATGAAATCAAACACAAAGTACTGTGGGAAAAGGGGACAGCAGATCAGAATCATCCTTGTGCTGGTAGCCAGCGCTATCGGCAACATGATTTAACTTTTTGGGTTACTACACAGAGCCCCAGTGAGACACTCGGAGTGCTGGGGAGGTGGCGATGGGCACGGCAAAGCCCTTTCCCTGCTCCCTGGCTTGTGGCTGCCATGGCCCAGACTTGTTTGCTGTTCTCCTCCTTGCACGGCTGCACAGCACTGCCCTTCGCAAATGCCCGTGACGGCCACTCCGCATCAAAGGGTACTGTCCAAAGGGACAGGAGGCACCCAAAGGGAAACCCAAAGGAGCGGTTGGTTTGGGGAGTTGATTTGGTCTCATTTGTCACCAGCTGGGAAAAACAAATGTCAAGGAAAGGTTGAAACAGTCAAATGGTAGAAAAGAGAGGTTGGGGCAGTTTAGACAAAGCTCCCAAAGGGTTCATTTGGAAAAACGCAGAGGCAGCGGTAGTAGGGCAGGATGCAGTGGGGGGGGATCAGGATGGACAGAGCTTGAAAAGGGAAAGAGCAAATAGAGCTAAACCCAAGGGTGCTGTTACCAGGGTTTTTTTAAGCTTGAAACTTAAACAGCTCCTCAACAGACCTTCCTGCTCAGACATGCAGGTGCTACCAGCTTAGTTCACCCCCATTTGAGCTACCAAGTAGTGGAGGTCACCCAGACCCGCTGAAGAAATTGCCTTCTCCAAGAGAGAGCACCTACCTCATTGTAGAAAGGGGCATTTGTGCCTTCCTTTACTGTTGTTTGCTTCTTCTCGTCACCTATCTCAATGATCACCACGGGGTCGATGTTCTCACCCACCAGCTGCCTGGCCTCAATGATGGTGATGGCAATCTGTGGGGCACAAGGACACCACCTGCACTCCTGGGCTCAGGTCCGGCCTGCCTGGGGATTTCACAGGCACGTAAGCGCCATCACCCCCTGCTCACCTGGTAGTTCTGGGATTTCATCTCCTCTTCATGAATTCTGGTCACCAGCTTTGCCCTGTTTAAATGACAAAATAGGTCATTAGGCATCTCTAGGCAAGAGCTGGTACATGGACACATGTTGGAAAGACTTCTCGTCACTAAGACAGCGTTGCTTATGGCAGGTAGCTTTGTTGTGAACTGTCAGGCTTGATTTCACCAGCAGTCACTTAAACACCACCAGGGACATGTGTGGTGGACAACAGGTAGTCCAAGGGCTCAGACGTGTCATCAGATGACACCAGTGTGGTGAGCTGAACCACAGTAGCTGTCCATGGGCAACGTTCATACACATGGAAAGTAAAATAGGTCCCTTCTGTTCCACGTGAAACTGGCTAAAAGCATTGGTCTGCTTGTATCTCTCAGGAGCTCAGACACATGCAAGGGCAGTTACTGCAGCTCAGCTCTGTGCCAGGCAATTTGGTAAGCTTGTACCAGCGTAATTCCAGATTTCACACGGAGCAGCGCCCAGTTTGTCTGCTACCTTTTGCTATTGCTTCTCATGAAACATGAAAAGAGGATGGGAGGTTCTCATCCAGTTCGCATGGAAGATTTTGGTATAATCATTCCTTGGGTACTATGGGATTTCATACCTGGATTTTAATGACACAACACTTAGATCTCTCTCTCTCATATACTTGGTAATAGGGAAACGTTTTGCATCTACACAGACCAGTGCAGCTACCTGCCATGCATGGGAATTATTTCACTTGTTGATCCCATCAAACCTGACTCCATTCCTCCCCTGTATGAAAAAAAACAACTACACAAACTCTTGGCTGTAGAGATTGCTGTCCCCTTCGTCCCATTTTCATTAGCAGCAGAGTTGAGCTTCTCTCAACATCCATTTCAATGTCTCCCTGCACTGGATAGCATCTGGTGATAATCTGTCTTGAGCTGGTAATATTTTGCTGACAAGTACCTCCCACACTGTCATGTGGGAGAACAGGAGTGAAGGGATCACTGCTGTCAGCAAATGGATTTTCTGTCAGCAGATGTATTGCCCTAGGGCAAGGCCATTCCCGAAAAGCATGGAGAAGGTGTTTTGGGGAATGTTCGGTAAGATATGCCAAGGAGCACCTTTTCCTCTTTGGGCTTAAGGACCCGAAAGCCTTGGACAGTGCATCGCTGTTCATTAGGTCTTCCTCTCCCTCTTCTTGTCTTCCTAGAGTTTCATGGTGAAGATTTGCACTTTCATCATGATCACCTGGTGAATAAAACAATCAGGAAAGTAAAACCCACCTCTGATTTCTACTAGCAAAAATCTAACTTGGAGCAGAGCAGTGAATTCATCAGCATGAACTGAGTGTTTTATTTATTTGGGTATCACAATTAGCGATACAGTAGTTGTTTGTATTGAGCCCCTCCTGTGCAAAATCATATACTATATAAATGGTGGCTGTAGCCCCTCTCTTCACCCCATGTGCACCCACAACAGACACATGCGTACTAGTCACATCCGACTGCCCCATTTCTCATCTGCTAGAAAGACAGTGGGACAGATTATTGCTGGGTTTTGCACGTATTACTTTGCAGTCTGCTGTCCATGGTTTGTCATGATAGTCTGATACACTACAGTCACTTCCAAGCGACCAAAACAGAGCCTAGCTTAGAAATTATTTCTCACCTTTCCTCTTTGTAGAGATGAAGAACTGGAAGATCAAGGACAGAAAAGGAGTTGAAGAGCATGATTCATGGGATCTCTTATAGAGAGTTATAGTCAGATGAGACAAATTGCTTCCAGAAGTGCTTATTTTTCTTCCTGACCATAAAGAGAAACTCAGCAACTAGCTCAGATGTACACATCTACATTTGACCAGAGAAACCCTTCCCACACTGCTCTGCTTTGTCCTCCTGGTCTGACAGGAGTCCTACCAGCATCTCTGCCCCTTTCCGAGCATGTCTGTGTTCAACACCTGCCTTGGGAAGGGAGCTGTGTGTTTTAGGTGAAAGTTTAAAATTTGTGTGCCTGTAGTTCATCCCAATATTTACATTTATAAGCAAGAAATGTTCAGTGATTCTGGACATGAGTTATTTCTGGTCTAGAAGCTGTCAGGTGGTACCTGCAACAGTAAAGATGATTTGCCCAGCAATACCCAGGAGCTTAGGTGACCTTGTGGAGACATCCCTGCACCAAATGAAAGGAAACACATTTTCTGCAACTACGCTATGGCACTGTGCTCCCACTACAAAACTAGACAAAGGGTGGTAATAGTGCTTCCTTGTCCTTTGCAAAGGTATGGTCTTGAGGGGTGCTTAGAAACTGGTGATAGTAGCAAAGGACCATCCATTGTACAGTAAAACTCACTTGGATTTCTAATTACAACTCTCATCAGGTCTGAATGCATCTGTTTATTTTTCATCTGGCTTCCACAAGCCCCTGTTCTGAGGCAAACCACCAGCCAGGTACAGACAGACATGACTTTTGCTTGTGCTGCAAGGCAGCCAGCTGCGAGCCAGCTCCAGCCTGGTGCCCTACTGCCTCGTCAGTGCGGCTCTGTGCCCAGGCTCACCTACCCAGCCTCTCGATGAAGGTTCCTCCACTAGCAGTCTCATATACCATATACGCTCCCCGACTGCCCCTCTGGTTCTTGCCAACCTCCCCAGAACACAGGGAAGGCAAACTTGTCTCTGTATCCGCGCAGGCATAGCCCGATTTTCACGCCTTGAGGCAAAGGCATCTGTCCATAGTTTTGCATCTGTAGCACCAAGTTCCCATGACTACCCTCCATACCCTATTTACTCTAGAGCACGATATTTGATTATGAGCTTGTAGTAATCTGTATTGTTTGCTTTAAGGCTAAAGCAGATCAAACTTCCCCCTGGCTGGGGACAGGCATGTGTCAGCATGACGCCCTGCTTGGACCACTTTTTGTGGGTTCCATGTTGTTTCTATTGAGACGCAAACTGTTTGCAATGTGTCTTTCCCTTTACAACTCCGTTTTCCTGACATTTTAATATCTGAATCGATATCCTTTTTTCCTCTCAATAACCATATGTATGTTGTACATAACTGACCAGCAGGAATTACTGCCCTGTATGGATCCAGTGACAGAAAATGCAAGCTGTTCAGTGAGTGACCACGTTCCCCACTGCACACTTCCCCGATAAATCTCCTAAGCCCAAATCCCAATCAAGACAAGAGAGAACCAGTGATTGCTGTATCTTTGCTAGTTCAGACTCTTCAGCAACAAAGACACAAATTAAATAGATGAAGATTCAGCATAAGGACCCCAATCTATCCAATGATTCAAACACAACCATTTGAAATAAACAGAGATTGGAATGCTTACATGAAAGACTGAAGCAAATTACAGTATAGTGTATCTTGTAGGACATGGTATATTTTATGGAGCATAAGATAAGTAGACTCTAACATATCATTAGAAAACTAATGAACTTTAGTTTTCCCTGGTCCAAAAGCCCAAATCCCTTGCTGTAAGGACCAGAGGAAAATCTGTTTAAAAGTAGTGCCCTTTAGCTAAATAATGCTTATGGCATAAAATATGTATTCCTGCTTCTGCCCAACAGTGAGTCAAGATACATACGGCTGGTTTATTACAACACTGTAATTCAAGGGCTGCACTAAACACATAGTAGTCCATGTTTTAAAAATTCCATTAAGTTTGAGGCATGAGACTGCAAAATAAAACTACAGAAGGTGAAGACTTTGTTGTGGCTGAACTACAGGTTTTGGTGAATGGGAGGACTGTGGCAGTAGGAGAAAAATGACAGTGGTAGGATGTGCAGGGGAATGTCTCCTCAGCTTGGAAACCAATGGTGTGTTAAGGGAAAGAAACAGGAGACTTTGCATGTCTTATGGATGTACCCATGTCTGTTAAAAATAAAAAATAATTATTAAAAATAAAAAATAAAATAAAAGAACTGCCATAGATTTAAGAGGAGAATTGGTACTAAGAAAAGCTCCCAGCTTTATTGAGCCAGCCCATGCAGCCATTAGAGCCTACTCAGGTTGTGTTCTTATGGTTTCTAGAAGCAGCAGATCTTCTGGAGGAATTACACACCTGTAATGAATTATCTGTCTCTAGAGTAGAACAAACACTTTCAAAAATGTGTTGTCTCTCCATGGTGAGAGTCAGGCTGGCATTTTTGTTTTACTCTACCAGATACAGCAGTCTAAACTCACAGAATCTGAAGGCGGACTTAAGGAAATAGTTAATGCAAAACAAATTAGCTGTCTGTTTACTTGGGAGTGATAAAGCGTTTACTGCCCATTTTATCAATACTAAGCCCTAAGACACAATTCAAATGAGTTCACATGAAATTAGATATGATATAATCCCCCATCTGCTCTTCCCAGTTGCAATATTGATTTATGAGACCTTACCCAGTGCATCTTTGTTTGCAATAGTCAACCCTTTCTCGCCTTTTTTCTTCTTCTTCAACTTCATGCCAGCAAACAGCCCCTTTCTGAAAAAGTGAAGAAAAGCAATCAGTGCAATATCTTCAAGCCTTTTTCTGTGCTGGACTCAAATTTAACTCAAGGAGCTGTTAAGAGGGAGTTTTGACTTCCAAGCGAGATCATTATATTCTGATTTTCCTTTTATTGAAAGCAAACAAGAGAAAGCTCTGGTTTTATGCTTCGTCTAATTTTGTTTATTTTTAAAATTTGGCTGTGTACAAGCAAACATACGGAGAGAAAAGCCAAAACTTCTTTTCAAACTAAGACAGCAAGAAGAGGCAAAGAAAGGAAATCCAAGATAAGCTTCCAATCTACTGACTTCCCACACACGTAATTCTTATGCCTGTGACAAGACCAGAGATAAAAGCTTCTCACAAATTACAGGTTCCACATCAAAAGCAGTTTTCCAGTGAATTAAGATAAACATAAAAACATTTGTGTAAACTTCCTTGGTGAGGACACCCACTGTATCCGTGGCACATACACCACAACAGCTTTTGCCATTTATTTAGTTAGTTCTCACTCTCTTCCAGCAGCAAAACCATGAAGAGGACTGGACAAGGGTTTCTGTTCAAGCTGTGTTACAGAGATGCTTCAGCCCAGCATCAACCCCAGCTACCACTGCATAGGGCTGTTCTGCCTCCCACTTCTTCCTACACTGGATTAGGGAATTGATCCAGCTTAAACCCAGTTAAAGTTTGGTGAGGTCATTTTTCAGATCATGCCTGGGTAAAGTGGCTCTATAGCCTCATTAGGGCTTCCTGATTCCTTGCGTTCAACTCAGTTTTAGACACAACTCCTTGCCAGCAGCCTACCATAGTCATCCAGGAACAAGGTGCGTTCGTGGGGTGAGACGCAGGCAGGGAAGCACCGCCCTGGTCTAGTTGCCATCACAGATAAAACATGTCAAGACATCAGCAAAGACGCACGGTGCCGTCCTGCTTCTTGGGAAGCTGATGGCAAAGCCCCCCGCGGCCCCAGGGTGGGAGGCGGGACAGCTGCCAAGCTGTGATAAAGCACCTCTCCCAGCAATGGCGCAGGCCCAGGTTGGCTGTTCAGAAGTCTGTGCTCTTCCTACCTTACTCTTCCATTGGTCCTTCAGCTCTTCAGTGAGTAGAGAGAAAGAGCAGTTGTGTTTTGTCGAGTTGGTTTTAAAGAGGGGGGGCGAAAGGAAATATGTCTACAAATGTTGCACAGTATTTTCCCCTCAACAAAGGGTCTCCTTTTTCCTCCCATAGCCACCAGTCCCTCCTTCTTGGTTGCCAGCCAGCCTCATCCCACCAAACTCTTTGTTTGCCCTGTGTCGGGGTCCCGGAGCATCGGTCCTGCAATAGGACACCGATGCTGTTCTGACATTTTGCAAGCACAGATCAAAGTATGACGACAAGACCGATAACTTTAACAGCCTCCAATTCACACCTGACCTACTGCTCCAGCTTCTGCTCTGCCATACCCTGGAGCGGCGACAGGAGCTGATACACTGCAGAGAGAAAGCTGTGGGAAGAAGATGGGACTTCTCCCCCTTGCCCCTGAGGAGGGCTCAGCATCTGTTCTCAGCAATGTGGAAGGGAAACGTCATTTTCTGTGTTAAAGCTGTGCCCAGAGAGCCCCTTTCAACCCAAGATTTTGGAGGAGTGGGAAGCAGCGTCTGTCCTGCAATTGCCTCCCTGAGAGATTAAAGTGGGGAATTTAGCATAACTATCATTACACTTTGGGAAAGGACTGGCTGATTTTTGTTTATCTTCATGGTTTTCTTATCTTTTCTTCCTTTTACTAAGTGTGTGTTTTTAAGCTGCATGATTCATTATTTGAGAGGGGGTTGGGGAGTGGAAATCAAATCTCTGAGCACTGGAGCATGCAGTTTAATTTTTCCAGGTTTCTGAAGGTTTCTGGAAGCTTGAACCAGTGTTTAATAATGACCCTTTGAGTCTGCACATGTCTTTTCTTGCTGCCAATCAAGGTCTGGTAAAACAGTTACAATAATGCAGGAAACACACACAAAAGACCTTCCTTAATGGTAAACTGGACAGTGCTTGGAATAGGGATGGGCGATAATGGACTCTTGGTTTTGAATGCCTGAACTAAAACAAAAAAGAAAAAATGGGAAAAGAAATCAGTAGAACCAAACCAGGCTTGAGAGGTTATTTTCATTAAATAAAAGCCTGTGGACTTACCATTTTGAATGAACCAGATCAACATGACCTATACTCAGAAATCCAAAGTCATCGCAAATGATTCACTTGGCTTTATTCGATTGTGAAAATGTAAATCCCATTGTTGCAGATCTTACCTGTTTGCTGAAATCAACATTGTTCAAATTTCATATTATATAGTAATGAAATATGTGGTTCTGTTTGCAGGCAATTTGGTCCTTTTCAATTTGGAATGTCAAGAAAAACATTTCAGTATATCTGAAACATTTCATTTTGAAATGTTGAAATTACATGGTTTTATATTTTGAAAATATACTGCTTTACACCTCATTTTAAGAGCTGAAACATTCACTAAATCCCACGCGAATTTATGAGCAGTGGTGGATTTCAACCCACCTAGAACTTCACTTTTATTAGTATATCGCTCTGTACTATTTTCCCAATTATTTGTCACATTAGTTCAAGAGGAGCTTTCTGTGGGCATGATTTCATAGTACAGTTTTTCCAAGGAAACAAATATGCCGCATATTTCATAGGGAGAAACAATCTATGCTGCTCGAGAATTTTGTGCTGTTAACTTTACTGACAAACAAACCAGGTGCCAAGAGTGGAAACACAAAGGATTTAGTATAATGGCAACATTTTTCAGGTTCTCCGTTGGCCACAAGCACGCAGTGATAAACAATCAGCACATTTTTTCCCCTATCATCAGAGGATTTGTTTGCCTAAATTGCTGTAGGAATAAAAACTTACCCGGAGAAGCACACAGCCCCTCTAGTCCAAACAAGCAGGCACCTCCGAGCTGAGTAAACCTGATAGCAATCAATGCTCAAACATCTGAAATCACCTGCAAACTCGAGGTGCGTTTAGCTATGGAGGAAAAGTTACTACAAACTGGAAAGGGAAGCTGATAATGTTTAAAAGTTGTATTCAGAGCAAGCAAATTAGGTTTACTAGCCAGGCCCAAGAGGAATGTCGGCAATGCTGGGCACAATCACAGAAAATCCACAATTTCTGTGTACCAAAGAACGCCAAAACCAGGCCAGTACGAGTGGAAATGTAGTACCAAGACAAAAAATGGCTCAAGCAAAGCAGGAGTCAGAGGGCAACTGGAGGGAATGTCCATTAATAAAGCCTGATGTGGAAACTGGGACGTCTTCCATGATTTTTATGTTTACATAAGACCGAAACTGCTTAAAGACAGAACTGCAGAAGGTGGCATGGGGTGACAGAAAGAGAAACAGCCAAGCTAGAGGTAACTCCACAGGTGCCAACAGCAGAATCTATCTTTGAAGCCAACCAGATTTCAGTCTCAGCTTTTTAGTCTGCCGGAGGTTCGGGCACAGAGAGGCACCAGGGTGCACCTGAGCTCTCCTGCAACCCTGGCCCCACCGGTTACCTCGGCCAAGGGCAGCTGTGGCCACGCAGAGAAGTGTCCCTCAAAAGCACCTGAGAGGCAGCAAGCACAAGCCACTTGCAAGGCTCAGCTATGGGAAAGGAGAAGAGCACGGGGTTGTTTGCCAAGATGGCAGGGCAGTGTTCATTACACACGGGATTTGCCATAGAGAATCTTCTCTAAAAAGGTCTAAGCTAAGTAAATGAAGTTTTCAGGGAACTGAAGGTATCACTCCCTCACAACAGAGAGGCTCTTACTTTTATACGTAAACTGCTTGTCATCCAGTGACAGTGTACGTGCTCCAAATATTGTGCACGTGGGTAACATCCATGATGCTTAATAAAATCATTTAGCCCTCTTAAAAATGTTCTGTGGATATTCTTTTTGCAGTAGAAAGGCTGTTGTCTTGGAAAGAAATAATAAAAGTAAGCTTCTTCAAATTTCCACAAAGAATGCTTCTTTCCACCGCAGCTTCAAGACATAAATTCAGTCAACTGCTGAAAATTACTCCTTTCCCTCTCACCAAGATTATGAAAATGTTCACAGGAAAATTTTGCCAAGAACGGAAAGTTTCAGGCTTCCATGCAGTTTCACCAGATTTGACTATGTCCCCAAAGTTAATCACATCTGTTATCCCCAAGCCAGGCATAAAATTGTGTGTGCCACCTCTAGATAGACCCCAAAGGTGTCATGAGGAAGCATCTCCCATGTTCCCTACAGGACCTCCCGACTGTCAGCAAGGCACAAACACCGCACTGCAAGAATCTGGGAAATCAGGAGAGACTTGGGGGGCAGATCCTTTGGGATGCAGAAAAAGTCTTTCCTCTGTGACCCGTGATGAGGTTGGAGATTGTTAGTACTGCAGTAGTACTGACAAACTTCAGTGAAGATTTAGACCCCATATACTACATGATACACAAATACAGATAAGGATTTTTGTTCCTTCTTGGAGCCAACAAGCTAATTTAAGATACAATAAAACAAATTCATGTCCAAAGAGAAGGTGGAGGAAAGAGTTCCCACAGGCTACCAGCATGCTTACCTTGCAGGTTTTCCATTGTAACTGCCTTGGTTGGAAGCAATTAAAAATCAGCCATCTCAGTTAATCAAGAACATTGCTTAGTTCAAAGAGGACTGAGTCTCCCAGCTCCTTCCACATGGGGATTGTAAAAAAATCTGGAGTAAGGACAACCTTTTTTCTTCTGCATAGGTACAGTGACAATGTGGGTCCTAGTTTATGACTGTGATTCATTAAGGTTTCCCTGGTACAAACAGTAAATGAGTGGGACACCAACCATACCACAGCATTTGACTATACTCAGATTTGCACTAGGAATCTGTAAATACAACGGTTCATTTCCCATTATCAGTGCCACAGGTCTACTGGGTCTCTGAATTAATTTTCATACTCTTTGAAAAAGACTCACAAACTGTATTCCACTCTCATCAAGATTTATCCATGGCACCTTCCAGCATTCCAGCTTTGTTAGCTTTCCAAAAAATCCTTTCATGCCCTTTCTTTTTCGTTTAAGCTGTCCCATCATCACAGAGACTCCATGATCACTTCTTGCACTGCATAATGTCGTCTCAGATATCCAATAATTGTAATTTGCAGTCTAATTTAAAGGAAAGATGGCAAAAGAAGCACTTCAGAGTTGTCAGCAAGAGTTGTCAACAAGTGACCTTACTAAATACTGAATCCCCTCGGAGTTTTTCCGCATTGTTTAAACTTAGTTTCTTCTTCCAGCAAAATCCTTCTAGAAGTCCATGTGCTCAGAGAACTGATGTATGAGGAGAATAGCCTCTTGCTGTGGGAATGGCCACACATCATCCAGAGACAAACGGGCACTTCTAGGGTGCAGGTTTTCTGACTCACTCTAGACATTCACTGTAGGATGGCAGAAATCACTTCTCCATTGGTTATAAAGTCATAAGGACAACCTGAGCCATCTAAACACAGGGATGTGTAGCTCGAGGAGGGATCTTCTGTCCCCTTCCATAAGGCCCCCTCTCAGTGCAGCTTTCTACCTCTTGATCAAGCAAAACCCAGTCTTGGGCTTAACCTGCATTAGACCAAGATGCTTGTCAAGGCCCATTTTGAGCTTTGGGATGCCCTTCCCTAGTGCTCATGTGTGAACCTCTCATGGTGGGCACAGAGGAATGAAACCAGGGAGGTGGAAGTTGGGGATCCTTGGAAACATGGAGGGCAGACACAGAAACAAACCCTGTTTCATCCAGTACCTCTCCCAAGACCATCCAGAAGCCCTCATGGGGACAGGGTGAGTGAGCTGCCAGTGGGCTCCTGGCAGCAGAAAATCCTCATTGGAGCAGCTGCCCTGCTTTTCCCCCCCAAGTCTCTTCCTCAGTGGAAGCAGCAGTCTCAGCAAACTTTTTAGCACCATCAAAATGATTTAGTTCAGGGATGATCAAAGGTTTGGGCTGCTCAGATCTGAGCCAGCTCCAGTGCCTAAGGATTGTAAAGCTACGAGTACGGTTACTGCCTTGACTGAGAAAGTGTTAGAAACTGAAGAAAGAGGGAAAACAGCCTTCAGCCTTCTCACACATGAATGCAAAATTTGTTACGTCTGCATCTTTACATTTTGTTATTTGCATTTTATAAGGTGGTTTGTATTTTTTGCAGCTCCTTAAAATTCTTCCTCTTTCAACAAAACTTAATTTTCCAAAGATTTTTGCAGTAGATCAACCAGTATTGCACCAGGGGAATAATTAACTCCACACGATTAGTTCTAATTTTCATCAAATAAACACAAGCATGAAGAACCTAATTCTCCAGGTGATAAAAATGTTTTCTCTTTCCTTTTTAAATGCAAAAACATAAGAAAGATTCTTGGCTTATTTGATCCACAATATGTACTAGTCAAGGAAATTGAAAGGAGAAGTGAATTATCTCATAATTTAAACCACTCATCTCAAAGAGTAAAACATAATTACAATACAAAGATGGAGTTTCAAAATAAAAAGCCTAATCAATCTAAAACTACAATGCGAGCATAATTGGTTAATTCAGAAACATTTTTTATTAAGCTAGTATGTCATTTATGATAATAAATTAAGTCCCAGGGAAGAAACTTATTGCATTACATTTAATTGTCAAAGAGGGCTAAATAAAATAGCTTCTGTATTCTTGGTCATACGGAAAGCAAGAAACACCTTAATGAATGGTTAATGATGTACTCATTTCATGTCGTCTTTTCTCAGGATTACAGAAGATAAGGGAAGATTTTTTCTTTTTATTTATTTAATTTATCTCCTTTGCCAGTGCAGAGTTTTTTTGTACAGTATATTGTCAGATACTTTATCCCGATTCAGTAATGAGACTCCCTTTATCCCAAAATCCATTATTTCTGCTGTGGTTCTTTCACAGCCTGGAGCTCTCACTAGCTGTCTCAACTTCTTTCCACTTTCCCTGGTTTCCCACTGGTTCTGCTGTTTGACAGGTCCAAGGATTTGCAATGGAAAAGCTTCAGCTCCTCAAGAAGGCGAATACACAATCCTGTGTTTGAAGCTGCTATTTAAAAAACAGCTGTGGCACACACAGAGGTATCAGTTCTGAAGCTTGGGGTTTTTCACATCTATGTGACACCATGACATTATATGTCTTGTCTCAACTATTAATATCTCATCAGCAATAGGAAAATAAAATTGCAAGGTGACAATATGGGGGTCAATGTTAATTATACACTAAACCTGTATGTTCAATAATAGGCTCTGAATTAGCTATTACAACTCGGGAAAGAAATCCTGCCCTCTTTGTGGATAATTCTCTATAAAACTTCATTTTATTGCACTGCAGCAATCAAAAACTGAAATCAGCCGTTAGGAAGTGTAATAAATGAGATAAAATTATGATAGGGAACGTCATATGCCACTAAATTACTGCATTTTGGCTACTGCTTGCTGCTCCAATTGGCTCCTTTTTTCAGAGCACAAAACTCAGCAATGTGCAGAAAACACTGGTAAGTGTGATCAGAGGAGGGTAATGGCTCCTGCCAGTCTATTCAGCCTGGAAAAGAGATGATAGACTGTGTTTTTAAGGTGGTGCACCAAGGTAAAAATATTCAAGTATGCCTGAGAAGTGCTGAACTCGGAACTGGCAATCAAACTCAAGGAGATAGAATAATAGAATCATAGAATCATAGAATCATACAGGTTGGAAAAGACCTCTAAGATCATCGTGTCCAACCGTCAACCCAACACCACCATGCCCACTACACCATGTCCCTAAGGGCCTCATCTACACGTCTTTTAAATACCTCCAGGGATGGTGACTCCACCACTTCCCTGGGCAGCCTGTTCCAAGGCCTGACCACTCTTTCAGTAAAGAAATTTTTCCTAATGTTCAATCTAAACCTCCCTTGGTGCAACTTGAGGCCATTTCCTCTTGTCCTATCGCTAGTTACTTGGCAGAAGAGACCAACACCCACCTCGCTACAACCTCCTTTCAGGTAGTTGTAGAGCGCGATGAGGTCTCCCCTCAGCCTCCTCTTCTCCAGGCTAAACAACCCCAGTTCCCTCAGCCGCTCCTCATAAGACTTGTGCTCCAGGCCCTTCACCAGCTTCGTTGCCCTCCTCTGGACACGCTCCAGCACCTCCATGTCCTTCTTGTAGTGAGGGGCCCAAAACTGAACACAATATTCGAGGTACGGCCTCACCAGTGCCGAGTACAGGGGCACGATCACCTCCCTGCTCCTGGATGCTCCTGGAGTCATCGCTGGTGGTGTCTGAAGTCAGCAGCTCAGTGTGCAGCATCGGTCAAAAAAGCCAACACAGTGCTAGGTATCATCAGGATGGATATTGGGAAGAAGCCAGTGGGTGTCATTTTGCCTCTGAAGCATTGGTGAGCCCACATGGGATCATAAGACGGGATCACAGAATAATTCATGTTGACATCTCAAATACAGTGTGCAGCTCTGGTCTCCACATCTCAAGAAAGATAACGGGGTTAGAGGAGGCACAGAAAAGGGTGGGAGAAGCCACCTGATGAGAGACTGAAACAGCTTGGATTCTTCATTTGGAGAAGGGATGACTAAGTGGGAATAGGATCAAAGTCTATAAATTTAAGCTTGTGAATAAGGCGAAAGCAGAGCTGCTTGTTACTCAGCAAAACCCACAACACTAGAATGAGGATGCACTTGAAGAAACAGGTCTAAAAATACTAAAAGGCCAGAGAGGGATGTATCCATTAACACTCATGATAAAAATGTTCTGGATGCTGTGGCAAATGGACCACAGAAAATGGCCAGGCTCACGTGCTATCCCTGAACATCACCTTCTTTTGTCACTGCTGAAGACAGAGCGCCTTGCCAGACGGGTAATGGATGTAACCTCGTCAGGTATTTCTCATGTTCTGATGGTTCCCTGATCATAAATACCAGACCTGTGCATGGCTGGGTCACCTGGCAGTCATGCTGGATTTGAATCAGGTGTGGGTTCATTATCACATTTCTGTCAGAATGATCAAAGCACACAACACAAGCTTTTGCCAGAATTATACCTAATCCAGCGTAAAGCCTTATAGTGAAAAAACTAATCCGTTCTTGGAACATACTTGAACAGGAAGGTGAGTTCACCCCCAGTTATCACGGCCTCATGTGATCACCGTGTTCTTAAGAGGTACCTGGATTTACTGTATTGTCTAACTGCAGCTGAAGCGATGTTTGGAATTGAGCTATAAAATAATGAGTGACATGGAGAGATGAATAGAGGAGTTTCTCAGTTTCAGTCCCCAGACCACAAAACAGGAGCACTCAATGACATTATCAGGAAACAAGTTTAAAACAAATGAGCAGAAGTGTTCTTCAGCGAGACACATATATCATAAAACACATTGAAAGGAAGGTTGTTGAGACCAAAGAATGCAAAGAGATTTCAGGTAAATTTATGGAGTTTGTGGCCAGAGGGTCCGATATCCATCCAGCTCCTAAACTTCCTAACTGCATGAAACTGCTAAGGACAGGATCACTTGCTCATATCTGTTTCACAGACTTTTCCCAAGTATCCACCCTCGGCCCCTCTTGGGAGGCAGAAACGGGGATGAAGGAGACCTTGCGGTTTGACCCAGTTGCTTCCATGTTTTTAGCATTCTAATTAAATAATATTATTTCCCTAGATGCTGTTATATGCAGAATGACTAAAGATGATCTGGAAGAAGAAATACCAGGTATATTCAAACACACTCTGAACAACCTGTAACTTGAACTTTTGAATTGTGCACAGTTCTGCCACAAACGATCTTAAACTCCAAAGCTGGTCTCAGAAAGTCTTTCCTTGACTTTGTGCAGGTAGAAATGATTAAAGAAAGCATAAGGCAGTATGGAATAGATAAATACCAGCAATAATAATCACGTCTGCCAGGAGCAGTTAAACAATCATTAAAGGACTTGTTTATTTTCTTTTCCTTCAAGAAGACGTCTTTAAATACAATTAGCTGAATTTAACTCAAACCTTGGAAGAATTCCCTGAGGGTATTAGACATACCTGTGGGCCTCAGATGCCACTGCTGAGGGCTCCATCCTGCTGTTTTTCTTCCAGTCACTACCTTTTACATCGTGAACAGGCTCTCCAAGCTCATATTTGCATTTAAGACTGCATTTAAGTTTGTTACTTGCTGGTAGCAAATGTGGTGCCTGGTTAGTCAAGTTGGTAAATACTGGACAAGAACAAAGACTTATCCCTGTGCAAACATTAACTCCTCTTGCTCTGCAGAGACCTGCATGAGCAAGCCAGCGAGCCACACGCTGCCCTCAAGCAACAGCTCCACGCTAAAAGGACACCAAGATTTTCACACCCACCAAGACACCTTGAAAAAGTTTAGATTTCAGACAGAATGAGCAACCACTCTCTGGAAAAATAGGCCTATTTTAAGTATTCACGTATTTACGCCCAGTTAGTTAATAAGAACATAATTTCTTTATTTTCTCTCTTTTTCCACCCATAACTTGCCTGACTTCTCTCTATTGCAGCCCAACGTGCAGGGCTCTGGATTGTGGTTCCCCCTTCTACTCCTCCCATCTCCCCAGTTAAAAGGCTTAATATGTGATATTTTTAGTTAGTAAACTTTCACATTATTCACCACTCTTGCCTCCAGTGTTGTACGTACAGCTACTTCCTTGACATTTCCTCTTGGACAGACTCCAGTCCAGTTGCTGAGAACAGGTTACAGAGGCACAAGACCTCTTTTGTTCTGCACTTCCCACAAGACCATTTTCACACTGTTCTTAACTTCTCTGATGGGAACTGACCTATAGAGAGGACAGTCTATTACCATGAGGCTGAATGTTTCTTTAAGAACGTCTTTGGAATTAAGTATTTGAACCCCACCGGAGCGGGGGATTCGTTCTTCCCAAGATACATAATTAAGTTCCCTGCTGTGATGAAGTACCCGTAGCACGTGAGACACCAGTAGTTTTACTGGAGTGAGAAATGCAGCAGAGAAACGAAATGACGTTAGGCAGCTTAACCCAAGTGATCAGCCACGTTCAAAATTTTGCATCCTTTCATTTCTTTTGGGTGACTTTTGGGAGACGGCTGCCTCTGCAGGTCAGGCTTATTTGCTCTGCCACAGTTCAACAGCTGCCCTCCCCTTTACCAACACCAATCATACTCTTGTTTGACTTGAGCTGTTGGGCAAAGCTCTGCTAGGAGGAGAAATGGTAATTAAATCAGATATCTCATACAATGCTATATCTTTAAAAAGCATGTGCAAAATCCCCTTTTCTCCTCTGGAGCAGAAATTGAAATGGTTTTTTTTCACTCACCCTTCTGAAGTTCACAGTTAGCCCCAAGTTCTTATTCTGGCTTTTTCTGGGGGTGCTTTTCTTCAATTTCCCTACTTTCTCTCATCTTCCTTCTCTTTCTAACACAAACAAGCCACCATAAAAAATAACAATAACAGAAATCACCAGCAGCACATGCCTTAGGTTTGGGTGACGATGTGCCTATGCCCCAGGTGGTTACTGTAGCTTTAGCTAATTCCCTTAAAAGGCTTAGTAACTTCTTCAGTGAAAAGCATGAGCTAGCTAAGGAAGGGTACAGCAACATGTATAATAGCGTATAATAGCATATAATAGCATATCTAGTCCAGGCAGACTTAGCTGACAGCAGAACAGTATGGTCCCTTGGGACATGCCACACAACACTGCCACTTTAAAGCACGTTCACCAAAGCCAGGTTTTAAAGCACTCTGTTTCTAGATGAAATCTCAAACACCGTGAGCAGCCAGCGCACCCTCTCAGTGAAGGGTTGCTCACAGTCTGGTAACATCCAAAAAAAAAAAAAAAAAAGAAAAAAAAAGAAAACATCAAACTTTTCATTTCATGACTTCCAACCCCATTTCTTTTGCAGGGCTGAATTCAGAAATGATTCATTACCAATACAGAACTGTTTCACTACCTTGCCCTGAAATTTTCAACTGAATAAGCTGAACTGGCAGCTCTGCAGGAAAAAGGCTATTGGAGAAAGACAGTCCTGGGCACCCTGAGTACCCACCACTGGCTGATCAGTTTTGCTCACCAGCATCCTGGCAGGCAACCAAACGCTCTTTGCAAAGGCTGAGAGCTTCCCTGCCAGGCTGCAAACCACCTACACCATCCGGGTCCCAAACAGCTTCTTTCCTAACTGCACAAAGCTTCTCATAAAACGTGAAACAAGCCAGCAAGCATCTCCTTTGCTCAGCTGGAAAAAGTGGCTCTATACTGAGCACCCAATTAGTACTTGAGTAGCAAAAGCTGAGGTGACCTTTCAGCAGCTGCTCTGACCTAAATGGGACTTCCTTTTTCTTTTTCTTTTCTTTCTTTCTTTTTCTTTTTCTTCCTTTCTGCCTTTCTTCCTTCCTTCCTTCCTGCCTGTCTTTCTTCCTTCCTTCCTTCCTGCCTTTCTTCCTTCCTTCCTTCCTGCCTTTCTTTCTTCCTTTCTTTCTTTCTTTGTCTCTTTCTTCCTTCCTTTCTTTCTTCCTTCCTTCCTTTCTTCCTTTCTTCCATTCTTCCTTCCTTTCTTCCTTCCTTCCTTTCTTCCTTCCTTTCTTTCCTTCCTTCCTTTCTTTCCTTGTTCCTTTCTTTCCTTCTTTCCTTCCTTCTTTCCTTCTTCTTTCTTTCCTTCTTTCCTTCCTTCTTTCCTTCCTTCTTTCCTTCTCTTTTTCCTTCTCCCTTTCACTCTTCTGTTTCTTCTCTTTTCTTTCTTTCTCTTTTTTGAGATGGTAACAAAAACAGGTCTTGATTAAAAGAGGAGATACTTCATTGGGAAGAAGGAGAAAGTAGAGAGTATGTGTGTCTTGACTGTTCCATTTTGTATAGGAAATGTTTTCAGACTTACTGACTTTAGCAGTTAAGGTTCAATGTGCAAAGAGGTGTAAATCAGCCCCCAGGCCACATGGGATGCCTTCTTTGAGCTGCCTACAGGGCTTTTTTAAGAGGAGGTTTAATGCTGAAAGACATGGATGTAAACATGTACACTGCTCCTCAGACCATGTGCCTCCAGACTGGCAAGACTTGGCATGGAGGAGAAGTCCCACTGACTGTTTTATAACCAAGTGCTGTAATAGCAAAGAAAGGCTGCAAGGGTGGTATCCTCCTGGGAAGGACCATGTTCCAGCTGCAACTTCTGCTCATGTTTCCCAAAGTTTATGTTTCCAGAGCTGCTGTGCAACAAGTAGGGCAGAAGCAGACTCCATATATGTGCCTACTTAAACTGAAATCAATACATGGTTGCAGAGCACCTGGCACAATGGAGAGTCTTGTCCCAGGAACTACCCTTTCCATTTATTATTTAGCACTAAAAAAAGTATGGCTGCTATATAGAAGATATGTGCTGAATTATTGAAATCAGTCTACGTGATGTTTCCTATCTGTATGACCACTGTACTGATAATTCCTTTCCCCTCACCCTTTGACTGCCTTCGCTAGTGAAACTAAAAGCTCTTCAGGACAGAGAGTGTCTGTGCACGTATCCTGGCCCAAACACAGTGGGGTCCTGGCCTCTACCTGCCATCGTATCAAGGGCAGCAAAAAATGTCACCAGAATAATTCTGGCTATTGCTGTGGCACACAGTAAATGCTGGCTGAGGGGCACAGTGTCCACGGTGGGGATAACAGGCTTCAGGGAGGTGGTAGCCAAAACTGAAGCTTTCTTCAGCAGGTGGTTAACAGCATCCTCTTGAAATCGGTGTAAAATAAAGGGGGCTGGTTCTAGTTGTGGTGTTAACACAGGAAAGCGGCAGCAAACAGCCCCACGGGCACCCTGCCTTTACCAACCATCCATCAGAGATCACAAAACACTCACAGTACAGATCGCTGCCTGGGGAGCAGCATTTTCCTGAGCCTTGCTTCTTTTCTCCTCTCCCCTAGTAAATCCATCCCTGGTAATATTTGTTAAACTCATTTTTTCCTGCTGTGCTCAAAGACCAACTGTGCTTTGCATCTCCCACTGCCATCCAGCAGAAACACCCCCCGCATCGGGCTGTGAGCATCACCCGCCAGCCACAGCGCCGATGCCTTCGTGCCTGCTGAGCAAGGCGGCGCGGGGCAGCAATCCCTCTGCCCCATGAATTGCTCTGGGCCACAGAACAGGGGAACAGAAAGTGCTGGGGTTTTCATTATGAATCCGAGGCTGAACAGAAACTCCCTTGTATTTACAAAGGGGGTGTTTCTCTGAGCTTGATAAACCAAGGTGGGGGCTGTGCCCAGTACCAAGCTATAGGATGTTTAGGAGTGTAAAGAAATAGAAAGCTTACATAAGGGGAGGTTTTCAGTAGTCGATACATGAAAGAAGTGACTCAGGCCCTCTTCTCTCATAAAAAAATAGGCCAGTCCTGGACTAAGCCAGGTCTCCAATGAATGGGAAGTAATAAGAAGAAAGTAAAGATATTGAGTCTATTTCCAGGTTCACTCCTGTCACATCCATAAAGTTACGTAGGTTTGGGTGGCCCGTTCAGTTAATGGATTTAAAACACTTACCTGTCCCATGGGAAGAGCATCAGGAGGCTTCAGTGTTGTTTGAGAAGTGCTCTGATCGAAACCACAGTATTTATAGAGATGGGCTGGAGCATCTAAGGAAAGACTCCTTTGAACAAAATGGTTTCTTGCAACTACTACAGGCACTTAGTGATCCATATGTTTTGTTTTAGGTTTCTCTACTGGGTGGAGAATATTGTTCTCAATCACCTTTGCAACCCTGCGGGACCTGGTGCCTTTTGCTCTGTGGGATCTGGACTGAGCCAAATGGTCCCAAACTGGGCACATTGCTGCCAAATGCAAGCAGTTACAAATAGAGTTAATTCCTGTTGTGTATTTCAGGGAACCTGAACCACAAATCGTCTGCTGCTGGGGAGTCCTTAAAGCGTTGGAACAACACTATTTGAGAGAAAGACATACTTGGTTAGAAAAACTGAGAAGCTTAAATAGGACACCTCCTCAGCAGGTATAAATTGGCATGTTATCTCAGTGACTGGGTGGCCCTAGAAATAGGATTACTGTAATTTTGGGGGGAGGAATCCATGTGTTAAAAACAAGGCAGAGGCATCCAGCTAATGATCCAGTTGAAAATAAGTAAAGACGTTTGATGGAGCCTAGTATAAAAAGCAGGATTTGACTTTTGTAAGTGATGCTGCGAGCTGATCGTGGGCCAAGAGAAGTGCAGATGTGGAAGCATCTGTACGGGACCATAGCAGGAGCATTTTCCCGATGCTTCCTGCAGCTTCGGCGAGCTTCCTGCAACAGGGCTGTCAGCCAGGGATGGGAGCCAGAACCTGCCAACTGCAGCAAGTCCTGGTGCAGGCTGGTGCAGGGCAACGCAGGTGGGTTACCCTCAGTGAGTGCATTTCTTACTGGATATTGAACTGACGGATGCTTTGATGTAAAGGAAAAGATTTCAAATTTGATAAATGAAATAAATGCGTTGTGGAAGTGAAGTATTACATTCAGTGCCCTACCCAGGGGGACCTTGGCTTTATGACAACATCTCTAGCTCAATCTTTTTGCACTTGCTTTACTAGAAATTTTTATTTTAGGAAGAGAAAAACATACTGAAGTGCAGAGGGGGTGGTACTCGGGAGCCCTGAATTGTAATCCCAACTTCTGTCTCTGGGCCCCTGCTTCCCCTCCCGCCCTCCTGCTCGTACAGCGAGTGCTGCAGCATGGCTCGGGCAGCACCAAGTGGCTCAGATCCCTGCTGAGGCCTTTGGTTCTACTTTTGCAATGTCATAAAAACCTACTATGTCTATAGAAGTAATGAAGTATCAGTGACAGGCTTGGGTCTTGCAAAAGAAACCCACTCAGCCGGCAAGGCAGAGAGAAGCCTCATTGCCAGGTCAGCCAGGAGGGGTCTATAATCAGGCTGTAATCAGTGCTGACACCTCGCTTAGTGCCCTCTGGGTGTGAAAACAAGCCTGGGTGTCCGTCCTGTACAGGAACCGTTCCTGACCAGGCTTTGTTCCTGTGAAGTCAGGCAGAGAAGTATCCCTTACCGAGCCATTTCTCACAGGCAGTGCCGGGTCTCAGCATTCAAGCCTGCGTTTTGCAGCTCAGCTGTCCATCCTACTTCTCCCTGAGGGACTTGTTATTTTACAGAACTCCCAACATACTTAATCTTTGACTTTCCAAAGACTGTTGGCAAGATTTGTCAGCAAATTACTGTGGAGGTAGAAAAGGAGAGGAATAATAAGTCCCATCTGGGTGGACTTAGCGCACAATAATATGTAAGATTTGGATGTGGTTGTAGGATCAGTCCCATGTCAGAAGTTAGTCTCTTGTCAAGGCATGAATTAAGCCACAGTGCTTTAACTCCTCTCCCTCCCTTCCCCATACATGCGTGGATATGAAACATCCTAGGGCTGCCCTATTTTGTACCAAACCTTGACGGTCCCAAAGGCAGAGCCGTGAGCTCTCCGTGCTCTGATGGGGAAACGAGGCTCTGCCTTCTGCTCAGTACAGCTATCAGGACTCATGGCCCAAAACTACAGCCCACCAATATGACCCCCAAACTGCTGGCTGGTTCATCACTCTCCAGTGATGACGTAAAATATTCTGTGAATGCCAATTAAGCAGTGACATTTGCAAAGACGCTTCTGTTTTATCAGCACATTGTTTGCACTGGAACATAACTGTTGGCTGTTCAGCAGGGAAGTATTAATCCCAAATGAATCCTTTCTGGCATAGGAACAAAACCAGCCTGTTTGCTGTGGGAAGTGCTCAGCATCTAAGCTGATCACGTACACGGTGAGATTCTCTACCAAGCAGACATGAAGTTTAAACACTGTTCAGGAGTCCAAGCAGGTTCGTTTCCATAAACAAAAAGGTGTCTGAGCACAAAGCAGCTCAGAAGTGGCAGAGAGCCTTTTTTTTATTCCAGCCTCAGAAAGATTGTAGCTCACCTTACCAAGGTAAGTACAGAGGTCCAGCAGCAAGAGATCTGTTGGGGACATGCAAGGACCCTGATGGGTAGATGTGGAGGATAAGGGTCGTAGGTTGCCCTCCCAGAGTTTTGCCAAAAGCTACTGCCAATTCTTGAGCACATAATATAGTTCCCTATTTGCAGCTGTTTATGTATGAGATTAAAGTCATGATTTTTGCATTGCCCATGTGCTGACAACACTTTTTCACTTCCTATGTCCCTGTGATCATACATCATCAGCATTGGATCTCTTTCCTTTTTTAAATCTATCCTTCCATATAAACCTGTTCTTATTGTGCCTACTTCAGTCCCAGCCCGAATAAGTAACAAGACAGTCGTTGACCAATGTAAAAGATGCTCCTAGATGAAGGGGGTGGTAGCAGGTGTTTCTGACACTTCTTGAAACAGGATGAATATCCCACTTCTTTTAAAGTGCTAAGAATTCATTTATTTCTGGCTCAGTGGGGCTGTGAAATGCTAGAGCTTAACAGTCATATATTCCAGAATAACCTCCTGTTCTGCAAAACTTTCAAATTAATCTTCAGTATGATTTTAGAGGATTATCTTCATAACAGACTTATATCTTTTGACAGCCAGAAGAGCAGATGCTGCCTTCAGCCTTTCTATAGATATCAAGTTTAAACTGATCATTTTATGAAATAGCTGGTTCAGTAATTGTGTCCAAGTTCAGACAGCAATCATTGCAGGGTGACTTGATTTTCACTCTGGATAGCCTGTACCCTGCCAGGCCAAATAAACTCCTTCCTTCCCCAGTCCTGAACTAGTCGTGAGAGAGAGAAAAAAATAATATCACCTTGAACAATTATTTGTAGAGCATTAGGTTATTGCCTAAGCCAAATCCCAGGGAGCTTCCAAGGGCTACAAGCAGGACACGGGGCTGCAGCCACTCAGCGCTAGGTGACCCGCTGGAGGTGCCGATCAGGGAGGTAGCAATGGCCAGCCACAAGTACACGTGCCTCAGGCTGATGCTGCCAAACACATTTAAACTGGACTGGAAATCGGTCTCCACTGGTGCTGCAGCAATTCAGTTTCCATTTGTACCAGAAAATCCAAACTTGTAAAAAGAAAGTGTGCAACCAGCCCAGACTTTCCACAAGATCACCCTTTCATTCAAGGCCAGCTGTATCTTGCAGATGAGAGGGCCTGAAAGTTTCCCAGACAAACATCTCCTCTCCACTTTTATCATCGCCATCAATATAACATCATTCATCAATATTGCTCCTTTACTTTACTGGTGTTAGAGGGAAGCTGTGCAAGCAAAGGCTGTATAAAATGACTAGAGTACTACTAGTGCCTAAAATAAATGTCTTTATGTCTCAATATTTGCTTCCCATCAATGTCCCTGAGAGCATCCTGACTTCACAGGGTGCTGCCTGGGGTATGATTCACACTTTGTCAACAATAAGCGCATTTGGTTGAACCAAGCACTTTCGGTTACTGCAGTATTTCTCAAGGTGTTTGCAAGCAGCCAAGCTCCAGCAATTTCCACAAGCATTGTTAGTATCAGAGACGGAAATGGCTCGTTAAAAATAGCTGTCTGCGTAGTCTGGCAAGGAGCCTGTCTCCAAACAAAAATTCGGAATGAACCTCCTTGCAAAGGATCAGGTCTGCAACCCTTGTGCTTCAAATTTCATTCATATTTTACTGGGACAATTTAATAAAGAAGAAAAACAAACAAGCAAGAAATAAGATACAGATTATTATATGAAGAAAGATTGTTGGAGGAATGACTAATATGTCCCCTTTTGTATAAATGTACAGACAAATAATTAATCTTCTATTCATAGAATCATAGAATGGTTTGTGTTGGAAGGGACCTTTGAAGATTACCTAGTCCAACCCCCCCATCACGGACAAGGACATCTTGCACTAGATCAGGTTGCTCAAAGCCCCATCCAACCTGACCTTGAACACTTCCAATGATAGGGCACCCACAACTTCTCTGAGCATCCTGTTCCAGTGTCTAACCACCCTCATTGAAACAAATTTCTTCCTTATGTCCAATCTAAACCTAGCCTCTTTCAGTTTAAAACCATTGCCCTTGTCCTGTCACTATAGACCCTGGTAAAACGCCTTTCTCCATCTTTCTTATAAACCCCCTTTAAGTACTGAAAGGCTGCAATCAGGTCTCCCTGAAGCCTTCTCTTCTCCAGGCTGAACAACCCCAACTTGCTCACCCTTTCCTCATAGGGGAGGTGTTCTTGTGGCCCTCTTCTGGACCTGCCCTAACAGGTCCACGTCTTTCTTGTACTGGGAACCCCAAAGCTGGACGCAGTGGTGGCAGGGGCCTCCAGGTGGGGTCTTGCAAGAGCAGAGTAGAGGGGCAGAATCACCTCCCTCGACCTGCTGGCCACGCTTCTTTTGATGTAGCCCAGGATACGATTGGCTTTCTGGGCTGCAAGCGCATGTTGCCGGCTTGTATCCAATGTTTTGTTCACCAGTACCCCCAAGTCCTTCTCGGCAGGGCTGCTCTCAATCCCTTCATCCCCCAGCCTCTATTGATACCGGGGGTTGCCCTGACCCAGGTGCAGGACCCTGCACTTGGCCTTTCAGAAGGTTTGCACGGGCCCACTCCGCAAGCCTGTCAAGGTCCCTCCGGATGGCATCCCTTCCCACTAGCGAATCCATTCAGCCTGCTGTCATCTGCAAACTGGCTGAGGGTATTCATATTACTGTAGGAGGAAAGCAATACATCACTGAAGTCATTTTCCATATCCACTATTTCAAAAACACTTTTTCCCTAGCACAATTGATTCGCTTTTCCTTGTGCTGCCATCCCTAAGAGAGCTGCTGAGCCGTAGTGAACAGGATTATTGCCCAAACCTGAAATAAAAGTCACCCAGTATATTCACCATTGCTGGTCGAGCAATGGTGAGAGTCCCACTGCATATTAGCAGGCAGGATCCCGCCTGGCAGACCAGTGGAGACAGACAGGATCTTCCAGACAGCATTTAATAGCAAAGGCTTATCTGGTATTATGTGAATTGTTTTCAGGAGGAATACTTCCCTCAATGACAACAAGCAGCCTGGATCCTATATAATACCTAAAATTAATCAGAATAATCCCACCAGCCTCCTATTGCCTTTCTACTGTGATAAGCCCTTTTCAGAAGACACTTCCTTTTTTTTTATTTTAAATGTATTCCTCAGTAATGCAGCAGAAATACTTATCTGATAATAACTAGAAATCCTTTCTTCTGAGGATTTCAGAGAACTTTGCAAGAGCAAGCATAGACTCATTTTTAAAGGTGATAAAATCAAGGAACAAAGAAGTTAATGGTTCTACAGAGGCTAGGCTATAAGTCATAGCTCACAGTTCCTATCTGCTTGCCCAAAAGGCAGGATTATTTGGGACATAGTTAAGGCATGCGAAAAAAGGTGAGAAGTGAAAGCTGATTTTGGCTTTAGAAAGGATTACTTATTTTTGTCACAAGCAATGCATTTCAGCAAGTCTCTTTTTTATCATTTATAATTCCCTGCCACCGACAAATCCCCACTACAAATGAACATTAGCTGGAGCAATGTGAGACACTCTGGGAGAGGCAATACAGCTGTTTGCTCTCGGTGGAGAGATCATCCTACAACGTCTCTGTCTTGGAGGAAGCCACAATGTGCAGCAGACTTTTTGACCCCTTTGCCTTCAGCAGGGACACACCAAAGCCTGGGATTTTTCTGTCCGTGGGGCCCATTGTAAGGGACATGCCGTTTTCAGCCACTTCTACCAGGGCAGCCTTTCTGACAGTGTTGGCTAAGCCCATCGTTTCAGAGCTAGCCAAAGCCCTGAGCTACAGCTTGGAAGAGACACAGCCATTGAGAACAGGGTTCAGACACAACTGAGTTGCCTTGGATCGGTACAGATCATTAACTGCAGGAAATGCCAAGTAATTTCACTTAACATAAATGTCTGTTGTTGCAGGCTAAATTTAATCCAATTATCTCCTGTTTTCTAAGAGTGTAGAAGCCCAAGAGTTACTGACGATCAGGCACAGTGTGCATGTCTCACCCTCAGTCTGCATGTGCAGGTTGGATAATGGTTCTTCCAGACTTTTTGCATGGCTCCAGCCTGCACAGCCAGAAACACAAAATTTTAAGATATCCATTGTCACAGAAAAGATTGTGTTCTTCAGAAATTGTATAAAACACACAGAAAATTCACCTCATCTCCTTGGGAGGCAGTAAGAGTAAAGAGCTAGCAGGAAAAATACACTTTGCTTCAATGTTGATATTTGCAAAGGTGCAGCTTAAAAAAAGGAAAAAAAAATGCCAGGAAACAAGACTTCCAGGGTGAGTTTCACATGAAAATGAAGTAGGAAATATGGATCAAAATTGAAAAAGAAATTGCTCAGTTGGTGTCAACCAGCACTGTCCCTCTGACCGTTTCCCCACTTACACCAGCTGAATCCAGCTCAGCCACCTGGCCAGCATTTTCACCAGAAAGCATGAGAGGATAAAGACAAAAAGACCCCATAAAGTCACAATATGGGGTTTATTTGATTGTAATCTGTTGCCACACATTTAGTTGCCAGTGCCAGATTCATCTCACCTAACTTCAGACATCTAGAGGTAGGCTGCTACATCCCAGCCAGTCATCCCAGGCGATCCGTATCAAGTAGACCTCAGAAATGCATCCAAATGAATCAGGCACCAGAAGTGTTCAGTTCTCCCCATCAGCTGGAAAGGGAGTCTAGACACTTGAGACATCCACATTTGTCCAGATTAATCCCACCCCCGCAAGGCAAGCCTGAGCAAGAGGGTGTAAAAACAACAAAAAAAGATATGTCAAACTTTCTTAACGAGTCAGAGAGAGATTTCAAATACAGAAAGATTGCGTAGAGGGTTTTGAGGTAAATCTCCCACTCCAAAGTGAGATTATCCATCACCCTGTCCTGATGGAGGAGTAAGTGACATTGCAAAGCCTGTCTGTGCCACCAGTGCTTTGGTCCTCAAATGCCACCTGGTGGTGCCTCTTCAAAGCCCTATCGGGTCATTATGGGCATCCTTTGAGGATAAAAAGGGCTGAGTTGTGTCCTGTGAGTAGCAAGCTTTCTGCAGGAATGGAAATGCCTACAGTCCTGGTCCCCATTGAATGTATTTATTTGATGGGTTTGTAATGAAGAGTTTAAGGCAGAAGTAAACATTGGTACAAGTTACATAAAATATAACAGAAAGGGGCGATGGGGAAAAGCTGCATCAGAACCAATTTAGCAAAACTTCCCTGAGGTGTGCGCAGCACACGTGCATTGCAGGCAGGACCCAAGGCTGGTGTTACACACAGGAGTCAATGCATGTTTTCCAAGTCCCATCCAAAGACCTCACCACCAGTCACCTTTTCTATCCATGCAGTTCATCTTAGTCAGGTGAAGTTATTCAGTGATACCATTAGCAGCTTTAGGAGCAAGACCTGAACGCCAACCTCCCAGAGCTTTTACTGTAGCTCCATAATAAACAATAAAAAGGCAATAAAATGAAAAAAAAATAGCAGTAAAGAAGTAACAAGGTGTCAGGAAGAAGAGGAATTACTTGATTCAAAGAGCAGCAGTGTCACTGTTGGCAGGGGATGTCCCAGTCCTTCACTGCCACTGTGTGTCCGGCAAGCTGCTGGTTGTCACAGCAGATCACAGATGATTTCCTACATTCCCCAGGGGAAAAGGGACTGGAGGAGATCCCATTCTCCCAGGACAGCTTTCTCCATCCGCAGAGAGTGAACCCAGGACCTCTCCAGGTCCTGTACATCACCCTGACCCACGAAAATGCCAGGAAAAAGGATTCAAATCATGTAACGAGGAAAGAGGAAGAAGGCTGCATTTTATGCATCCTCGAGGCAAAAAGTGTTCTGGAGGTACTTGCTCAAAATCCTTCAGCAGACCATTGATTTTTCTGTTTGTTTGTTTCGCAGTGGAGAGCACTTTCCGGGCCTCATAAGCCACCACACTTTATCTAGGTGCAAAACCAGCAGCAGGAGATTTCCCACTATGTTTAAAGGCTTAACACCAGGAGCTACCTCTACACAGACAGGTCATACAATCCTTCTGCGCTTCCCAGCAAGCAAAACTTGCGTCCATAGCTCACGGCTTGCTATGAATTCAGGGCATCTTGAGCAATGGCCCAATACTCAGAGCTCTAAATCTGAACTCTCAAGTTTTTCATGTGCCAGAGAGTTTTACACACGGGAGCTGGAGACGTGCTGGCTTGAGCCAAGCTGGAGGCACTGACACATCCAAGGCCCATGCTTGGACGTAGCCAACCAAGCCAGGAGAGGTCAACCTACGACACTGAGCAACGGAGCCCCAAGATGCCAAACGCCATCATGATCCACTAAACACATCAGCACCCCAGAGCCCTGGCAGATGCTCATTTTGTGCTCGCACACAAGGACTAGATTGTGCCATTAGGCACAGGGTTGACAAGAGTAAAATGCTCCCCAGGGACCTCACGAGGGGATTCTCCCCCTGCCTTTCCCTCAGCAGTGGTGCAGATGATAATCCATAGCACGGGGCAGAAAAATGAGGGATCACAATTCCCTGAGCGCTTACAGAGAAACCCAAACCCTCCTCCAAAGCAGTGACAGTGCCAGCATAGCCAGACGCTTCTTGCAGCTGCCCAGAACTTGCCAAGGCGAGGCCCAGCTCCTTCCTTGCTGCATGTCGGGTGGTTTTTCTGACAAACTCCCCGTGCCTGCCTCAGCCCGAAGCTGCCTTGCGATGCGGGTTTCCTTCCAGCGCTGCACATAACACAGCTGCACGCCAGCAGCCTCAAAGTATTCAGACTGCGGGGTGGCAAAGAGATATACACAAGTGGGAACAACTGTGCTTTGCTTTCAATTGCAAAATGATTTTTGGTCTCATAATAATTGTGCAATTTTTTAAAAATAATTTTATTTTTTAAAAATTTTTAAAAATTTATTTACACCTTAATAAAAAGCTGAAGTCACATCATTTATTCTTAGTGGATCAAATCCTCCAGTCAGGTATGCTAATGTAAACTCTGAAGCAATGAATTATTTCTCTAGAGCTATCCCAGAAATGTATCTGAGATAAAATCAGAATCAGTAAATAGAATGTCAGCTCTGATACTACCCATATTTCCCTACTACCCATAGGAACTAGGTTCACTTCTGAAGTTACAATAGCAGTACATAAGAAAACGAAACTATGAACTGAATGAAATACCAAATACTTCAGCATCCTCAGAGTAAAAATCTATTGATGTCAGAGAGAGCAATCTAAGCAAAAGACCCACTAGAAATTGGTATTAATATTTTTTAGATTGGATTCATATCATTGTGCTATTTCACATTTTCCTGTGAACGATTCAAATTCCTAAGTGCTTTACAACACTTGTTTACAACACTTTGCATTGTTGTGACTATGGTTTCTTAAAAATCAACTACACCAACTGAAATGAGATGTATCTAATCCATGAAAAGCAAACCACTAACACTTTTGAAAGCTAATAAACTCTTTAGAGTCAATTTTAAAAGCCTGGGAACTCTCTGGTGCAGAGACTAATCCAACAGCCCAGGCATCTGACGGAGAAGATTTCTGTTGTCTGCAGGATCAGACCCACAGAACAGTAAATTACTCGGGCTCCAAACCCATGTAGCTCTCTCAGCAGAACAAATCCATTTCAGCAGAAGGAATAGAAAAGTTGGTCTAGATGTTACCAGAGCTAATGCTAGATTAGTGTTAGGTAAATTTTCTTAGACTGTTTCAATGAAGGAAGCAAACTAGTGAAACAAAACATTGCTTTCTCTTCACACACAAAACCTTGTGCAGTTGTCCTAGAATTTAAGGCAGGCACAAATTAAAATTTGTCATTGTATTAAATTTATTTTACCACTACCATTCATTTACTATTTATATAAATTAATCTATGGTAAGTTCTCAGGCAAATCCTCTAAGCACTTTGGCCAAGCTTTGATCTCAGTTCCACATGTCTGAGTCCACAAAGACTCCACAAAATCCATTAAAAAGTTCTGGGTTTGGTCTGCTACAGCCAGGGCAAAATTTGTTTGCCAGTACCACATTCAGCTCTACTGCAAAAGAAGGTAGAAACAAGAAAATACGCTATAAACAGGACAACCTAATTAAATAATCTTACTATAAACAGAAATACAGAAACATACAAATAAACATGGTTATATGCATACATATACATTCATAGGCACAAACACCCATACATTCCTCTGTTCTCTTTCAGCAAAAAGCTAGTATCCTTTCCTTATGAAAAACAAGCACTTCACAAATTAGAGCTGATTCTCAGCTCATGAATGGGATTGACTTCAGGAAAATAAGGTTATTTTGAGCTGCTGCACCTAAGCACCAAAAGACTTAAGTGTCAAATTTTGCCCTTAGATGCATCCTATTGAAATCAAAAGAAGTTCTCACTGGGTAAAGTCAAGCATACACGCGTCTACCTAAGGAACAGGGCATGCTATTTCTACCTACTTCTTCAAGGCAGAATCACAAAACTACAGGGAGAGATACCAGTTATGTTAGACCAATTGATGTGGCCATAGAAGCCACTCTCGTACATTTGAGCCCCAAAGCCCCGGACCAGGGCACTCCGGGTGATTTCTGTTCTCCTACTTGCGCTGCTGGGTTGATGCACACCAAGTGTGAACCAGGGTAATCCAGAAGACACTACGCTTCTAAAAAAGAGTGGACAGGAAAAGAAAAACCTAAAGACACAACATTCATCTCCTGCCATTTGCAGTTCAGTGGAATTAATGCTCTTTCCTTAAAGACTTTTAAAGGATAAACCTGTACCAATACAAAACTTGCTGACATAAATGAAACCCTCACGCAAGCACCTTGATGTTAAAATTCTAAGTCTTTAAGTATTTCTAAACCTCATTTTTCTAGCTGCAGAATGCCTTACATTTTCACTGCCAAAAATAATGAAAAAATAGAAGAGACATTACCTTGGCTTTTTTCCCTCCATCTCCTATGCTTTCCTGTTGTCCAGTGTCAAAATGGCCTTTAGAAACTCATCCAGCACCTGCAAGACACATCCCTCTTCTTCCCTTGGCTGCCGTAGGGATTCTGCCTGTGTTTATGATTACCCCACCGAGATATCCGCCACAGTAGGGTGAGGCTGTTTAAACACTTAATTATATTCATGACTCTTATTCTAGATAAGGTTTCCCAAAGCACTGAAGTGTACAAGTGTAGTTAGCTGCTTAGTGAAGCCTTGCAAAACTGCGGTTTTGGCACTTACTGCTCCTTTACAGAGACTTTTTTCCTCCTCCTGCCAGGAGTGGGTTCTCTCTGCTGCTGCGGTCAGGTGGAACCAGCTGATGACTCAGCCAGCATTTTGGCTCATAAACCAGCTCCAGAAACACAATACCCTGATGTTCTGGGGTGTGACTATGCCAAAATGGGGTATGCATTTCCTTTCACGGGGTTTCATGCCATTCAGGTATGTGCTGCACCAGTATAATTTCTGCTCCTTCTCCGTGTGCACAGACCCTCTCCAGACTTGCCAGTCCAGACTACTCTCCCCAGTGTACAAATATCCCAATGAAATCAGTGAGAGTTTGGCCAAAATATTAGAGGCTGGTGGAGTGGATAGGCACAAGGAAAAGCTTGGGAGTTTAGTTCCCTCCAGGGTTCAGAGATATTGCTCCCTGTATGTCCTGGATATACAAAAATATATTTTCATGATGAGGACAGTCCAGCACTAGAACAAGCTGTTCAATCTCTGTCCTTGCAGGTTTTCAATACCTGGTTGGACAAAAGCCCTGAGCAACCTGGTCTGCGCCCATGGCTGACCCTGCTCTGAGCAAGAGGTTCAACGAAAGACCTCCCAAGAGCCCTTACAACTTCATTTCTCCTGTGATCCTATCATGAGATTCTATATCATACGATACTGGTAATGGTGTGTGCAGGTGTATCAGGATTTACAGTGTGGGTTGAGGATGAAATCCGCTCCCTGTAGCGATGTTGAGGTTACTGTGACCGGAGAAGTCACACATCCTCTCTGAACTACAGCTTATGTAGCTGCAATATGGGAACGAGTCTAGTTCTTTATTTCGCTGGGGCATTTGCAAGCATAGTATAACATTTTCAAATTATTCATACAGCAAATGATGCTCTGCAGTGTCACAGCGATACAGCAAATGCAATATTTCCATTTGTTCTTGGAGCAATACAAATGTAAACTTTGAGACAAAGCACAGGCATATTTTAGGCAATATCTTGCTTAACCTAATTAAACTAACCAAACATCAACCTGCTGACCAAATACAGAGGGCGTTAACAAGATCATTTCATCTCTCATATCAAAAATATATACATGCTTCACTGTGCTGCACAGTTCTGCAAAAGTAAACCTGTTTCACATATTACAAAATGCCATTCACACAAGAGGATAAACAAACTGCTGCAATTAATGCCATTAGCACAAAAGAGGAGGCCTGGCTCATTGTGCAGCACATCGCATATGCAGTCATTTTGCTACTCAGTTCAGTAGCTTTGCAATTCATGTCGAAGTGTTGCCAAAGAGTTGTGTTGAGGAGCAAATGGGGAAGAAAAGAAAAGCCTGATCTCTTGGCAAGAGGAATGTCTTATATCTTGAACATCAATTCGGATCTTTCCAAACAGAAACTCCTCTACATCTTGGTTAAAAACAAGAGTTTTTAACTCTTGTCGGAGTGACAAAATAAAGGGCATCAACAGTTGTTAGGATTTTTTTTAATTTGATTTTTTTTTAGGTTTTATGGCTGTTTTAGCACTTGTCAGCACAGATGTTCTAAGTGCTAAGGAAAACACACAGGGACGCGTTCTGTCGTGGTTTAACCCCAGCCAGCAAAAATAAACGCCACGCAGCCGCTCGATCACCCCCCCCGGTGGGATGGGGGAGAGAATCGGGAGGGCATAAGTAGGAAAGCTCCCGGGTTGAGATAAAAACAGTTTAATAATTGAAATAAAACTAAGTAGAACAGTAAGAATAACAATGAGAACAACAACAATAACAGAATACACAAAGCAGGCAATGCACAACACAACCGCTCGCCGACCGCCGACCGCGTGTCACGAACGGGGGCGAGCCCCCCCACACACCTGGTTTTTATACTGAGCCTGATGTCCCATGGTATAGAATACCCCATTGGCCAGCTGGGTCCACCACCCCGGCTGTGCTCCCCCCTCCCGGTGCAAGCATCACCCAGCAACAGCCAAAGCATCAATGGGCCATCAACGCTCCTTTCACACCGAACCCAAAACACAGCACACCTCCAAGCTACTGGGAAGAAAGTTAACCCTGTCCCAGCTGGAACCAGGACAATATCCACCCCTTATTCTATACCACCTACATCATGCCCAGGTCTCACATTTTCCCATACATTCCAATTAGTCACCGCTACTTTTCCCTGCCTTTTGATATATACACAGACAGAGATATCATTCCCTTAGTCACGTTCATACCATCTAGCTTAGACATTTATCATCAGCGGGGTTTCACGCGGCCATGTGAGCCAACTGAAGAGCTCGCTGCTGCTGAGGAGGGACGGGGGCATCACCTCCCTTTACCAATCCCCTCTTCCGCTCTCAGCCACGTTCCTGATGGTTTTGTTACGCCAACTATACCAACACTGCTCGGAGTCAGTTTAACTCACTAATCCACCAGAAATGAGTGGACGATTTGGAACTGTCTTGCAGGAGGAACCAGGGAGTCTGGAGCCAGGAGGCAAGGAGCAAGAGCCATCGCAGAGCGGGGAGCAGGAGGAAGGACAGGAGGGAAGATGGAACCATCAGGTTGGCTCAAATGCTGATGAAACCACAATCTTAAGTACTTGTTCTAGATTCACAGGTTCCCTGTGTGGCCTCTGAAGGTGCCAGGAGAGCTGTTTCTTCCTTCTTGCGCCCAAAGATAAGTTTATCCTGACAAAGTAGCAGCTCTGAAGAAGGGCTCTAGGTACGTCTAGGTGGGTGCTCATCAGCACAACTGGAGACAGGAGAGGACCCAGGTTCAGCAATAAGGATGCAAATGGAGCAATTCTGCCTCAACAGTGGCAATCAGTGCCATCTGTGATGCTTCAAGACATCCTGCTTAGTCTCCCTTCACTGCTCCAGAAATGTGTGGGTGCCCTATAGATCCTGTACTATACCTGCCAGCCCTGTGAGTGGCTGAGCTCTCTGGCATCTCTAATGGCACTGGATGCCTGTGTTTACACAGTTCCCATTTTGCATGTGATACAGCAGATTACGGGAATTGTGTGTGACCCACTAGTTTTCAGTAGGTAATGCTGCTGGGCTGATTTCTGAAAACTGATTCGAATAAAGCAAAAGATGGAAACTCGATTTTTGGGAAAGTCATTCCAAGCTATTCTGGGTGAATCTGTCAGTCCAGCTCCCACATTCAGGGGAGTTTGCCTTTCACAGTGCTGGGCTTTTTCACTTCGTAATTATTTGGGGCATTACCTGGAGCGCAGTTAGCTCAGTGGATATTATAGCCACCACTGATCATTAGGTCACAAAACTGATGTAGTTTCCTTCACATTTAAGGTACTGACCCATCCTAAGGAGGGAGAATCATCTCACGTGGTGCCAGACATCCATCAGGGTCCAGCTGCCCTCGATTCACCGCTCCAGGGCACTTCCCAATGTACCTGCCCAGAGAGGCCAGTGGAGCTGTGCCTCACGGCTCTGCATGGGCTAGAAATTATGAGATTAAGTGACATTAATATCACCCTAGGTATTTTTATTCCTCTAATTTGCTGGAAGATGCCAGTCTCCTGGCTCTGTGGGAGACCAGTGAAGGTTTTACTGCACAGCGGGCCCAGGGGAGTTAATCTGAATTAACTTTTAAAGTGGACAAATTCAACTGCATTAACCTCTATGTAGAGACATGTGCTCAGAATTACTGTGACAGTAATTTGATTTGGTTTGCTTAAGTTTGGAAGTGAAATAAATGGAAGTGAAATGAGGGACACTTCCGTGCCTTGCAGGAGGTCACCCAGGAGTTCAACGAGGTCTCTCTGATCCGCTCCAACACCCGGGGGCAGAGGAGGCTGCAAAATGCTGTGAGGTGAAAAGCAGTGACTGCGGTGGTGGTCTGTTGTCTGCGGGGAGGAAAGGAAGAGGAAAAGTGTGTCGATATCAGGCTTTCACTTTGCCGATATCTTAAGGTCAATACATACTCATAGAAATGGCAGGGTATTTTTGTAGCACAAATAGACTTTGCAGAGAGATAATGATTGACTCTATTGGAAATCCACAGTGGGGCTCCTGCTGCCCTCCAACAGTGGGATTTGGGTTGGTATTAGTTGACACCAATAACTCAAGAACAACACACGAACATTTTTTTCAAAACAGGTACTCAATGATTAAACATGGAAAACTTTGTTGTGTTTCAATAGGGGAAAAAAAACGGCAAAAGCAGGTCTGTCAGACCCACAGCCAGCAATGCAACGCTGATCGGAGAGAGCTCCCTGGCTGAGGGATTACATGAGCCCGGGCACTTTCCTGCTTCCCAGGCAGGTGACTTCTAGAAACCGCTGTGACTCATAAGTGTTTACCCACTAATATTTCCTCAACCTCTGACAAGGCAAGTTGATTAGAGAGTTTAGACGAGAGTAGCCAAAAGGTGTGGCTAGCTTTCATTATGTGGTTATCATTATTAGCTTAAACAGTGCCATTATGCTTGCAAGGGAGGGTTTGAGTAACGTAATGTATTGCATTGAAATGCCGAGGAGAAGCACGGTCCAAGTAAAGCACGTTGCTGGACAGAAATGGGAAAACAGACAATGAGGAGAAGGGCTCCACCCAGGCAGATGCAAAGCTGGCAGAGGTTCTCATACACTTCAGAAAGAAAGGGGAAAGGTTTATTGTGAAAATTCACTTGGGGATTTCATTGCAAGGACATTTTATTTATGCAGTGGTTATGTCTAAGAGTCCCTGCTGTGGACAAAATGTCCATAATTTCTTTGTTTTTTGACAAAAAATATTATGCCACTCAATACACCTAGTTTTAATATTTTGAGCAGTCTAATATTCTGTGCAGTCCTCCCAAAAGAAGACAGTAGAAACTGGCAGGGGACAGAGGAGAGTGACTGAGGTGACCAAGGCCATGGAGTAGCTTCCAGACAAGTTACAGCTAAAAAATTAGGACCCCGATGCTTGGAAAAGACAAATGGGTGGGATACATCAGGGCCTCTAAAATCATTAGTGGAATGGCAAAGATGAGTAGGAAACATTTGTTCACAGTTTCTCGCTGTAGAAGCATTTTGGATAAGATACATAACTACAGTGTTGAACAGATGAAGTAGTTCAGTTGTTGCTACTTAGTGCAGGACCACGTAGTGTTGATATACCAGAAAAAATTTGGGGTAAAACTACTCCGTTCAGAGCACAGAGGACAAGGTTCTCAAATACAGTAGGTTTTAAAAGCAAAGGTTTTTAAATTCACAATTAATAGATCATCATCTTCCGCTTCTCTAGCAGTTCAGACTTCTCAGAGAAAGTCACTGGGTTTTCATGAATAAATTCAGTCCTGAAAAGATGGTTATTGATGTAAAAGGATTGGAATAGATATCATGCACAGCTACTATAAAAACATTTTCCGTGCACTGAAATGGAAGAAGAGTTCTCATGTAAATTAACTACAACCTGCCATAAAAGTTTGATGGCTCCTTTCTCTCTGTTTTCAGAACAGGAACCCCTCGAGGCACACAGATAACATCTTTCGCTGCCTAACTGATGCTGGTGTGGAGTCTGGAGCACACCGGGGAGGCTGCAGCCCATCTCTGCCCTGCCACAGCGTGGGCAAAGCATAAGCCTGGGCCACCCTCTCCAGGAAACGCTTGTGCTAGAAGTTGTTCAGGCATGAGGTCTCCCGGAGGTCCCCCAAGGGAAAGGGAGGTAAGGAGCGGCCCTGCTTCTTTTCTCTGAATTAGTAGAGATAGCAGGAGTTATGGCAAGAGGAATATCTGCTGGGAAATGATGGCAGGGCACACTCCTGAGAAACCCTGCTAAGGGGGCCAAGCCCCCCAGGAGTTGGATTTTCTTGGTCTATGGCAGCTGAATTGGGAGGGGAGAGGAGGAAGAGCAATGCACTTCACCCCAGCACCTCTAGCAACCACAGCTCCCCGGTGCCACCACAGCTCGCCTAAACCTGATGCCTAAATCTTGCCTAAACCAAACATTTTTTATTTTGACACTGTCTTTTAGTGCAATTCTTTGGCCTGGAATTCTTGCGCTGGAAGAGGCAGTGAACGTGATGTCCACCCTCTCCCCAGGCCACTCTGGGTTTTATAGACCTCTACTATGCCCTCCCTCATGTCTTTTTCTCTTCAAAAGTCACAAAACTCTGTTGTTTTCAGCTGTTTCCTATCCTTTGGATTATCAAAGCTGTTCCCTCTGAACCCTCCCTGCTCCCCTATAGCCTTTCTGAGGGGGGAAACCTTCAGCTTCCACCACCACAAGGGTTTTAGGAGGGGACACCCCCCCTTCACTAGCACCAGCACAGCCTAACCACAAGGAAGATACCTCCATTTCCAAATGCACAGCGAAGAGAGGTGCAGGTATCTGTCACACAACTGTGGGATGTGAGTCGCAGCTGGTGTGGAAGACGACTATGGTCAGAGAGACCACCACAGTTCTGTCCTCCTCTATGGCCCCACTCTCCAGCACCTACAGCAGCATCTGTCCCAAGCCCCACAGCAGCCACGTGGCCTCCAGAACGCTTGGTTCCTCCATCCACAGGCATGGAGGGCAGGTGACGTACCTGCGTACACTGTGGCACCTTACCCATCTCAGCAGCACGAAGCCCTCTCGCCCACCGCAGGCAACTCTGAGCATCACATTCCAGCACAAGTTACGACAAGGCAAAGGGGAAAGGCTTTCACCGCTGTGAAATCTATGGGCTGGAGCACATGGGACTGCTCAGCAAAGTCTGCTCCCAATGATTGCAGTGGGACTGTTGGGTGCTCAGCACCTTGCAGGCCTGGATGTTGAGCACCCATGGACATGGGTGCTATGTAGTCATGATGCTACTTTGGGCACATTTCTGACTCCCTGATATGACAGCCTTAAATGCTCTGTGTTTTTTCCCCCTGACTTGCTGTGCTTAAGCACCGGGAAACAAACACGGCAAAGATCTGTTCTCTCTGTAGCCCATGCTGTAATTCCTACAACACTGGTATCTTCTCTCACTCAAACCCACCTGCTACATGACTGTCTTTACAGCAGGGATATTTGTAATTCTGCTGAAAGCACACACAGTGTTAGTCTCCAGAATCCTGCCATTTTTGCAAACACAGAGGCTCTCTTTCATTTTACTTCACTTATCTCATCAGCTTACCTCCATCTTAAAACAATCCATTTCTTACCCACAAACCTAACAAAAAAGGTGCAAAATGAAGACAGCCATCATACAAAGAGATGCCTCTGCTTCGCGTGCATCCCTTTCTCACTTGTACTTACAGTATGGAGAGACTGGAATCTACATGGCCAGATTTCTCCCATGTGAATCCAATAAATTTCTTCTCCTCATTTGCATTCTTACAGCTTCCCATGCAGCTCAGACATACATGTTTTGGTTTCCCTCTGTGATAAAATTCTGTATAAACCATTCAAACAGTTGTGTCTGCACAACTGTAGTTAAAAACATGATAAAGTCGGTTTGCTTTCTTCCTCAGCTGTGTTGCATTAGAAAAGGGAAAGAAATTTTATTTAGCAACTGCACTTCTTGGTATCCCATATAGATATGCTCTGTTGGTTTATTTAATCCACAACAAGTTTATTCATTTAAATTGAATCTGAAAACGTGTGGGTGACATTTTTATGCTCATATGTCAGCAGATGCCTACTTTGCTTTTTTTACTTCAACAGAAACAAGTTTATACAGAATTTTCTCAGCAGTGTCCATAATACAAATCCCACCTCTAGGCAAGCTTCCAAGCCTCAGCTGCTTTGTCATATGCATGAGGGAGTGTTTTGTGCTTTAAAACCTCACACAGCATTGCCCACAGTAATCTTTCATTCTTCTTTCCAAAATTCATCTTATTACCTTCCTCTGTTGCCCCTGAACCTAATTTTCTACAAACAAGTTGCTTTAAAGTTAACATTGCCCATAAAATTATTTGTATACCTTCTCCCCTTTTGCATTCCAGGTAGTTATTGCATCTGTAACACCACGTGCTTCTTCATTTGTTTAGACTTTATTCCACAGTATAGGCTTGATAAGGCAAAGTCAGCTATACCTTTGAAATGCTTTTGATTTTGGTGTGAGCCAGACTGAGCCCCTGATTATACCCAATGATTTTTCTCCTTTTTCCTAATTTCTGTAGTAAACAGACTTAATTCCTTCTATAAGCACTTGTGAAACAATCGCTTCTCCTTGTTAAGTTAGATTGCCATTAATTCTGATTTTCCCAGCCTTGTCTTCGTTTCTCTGTGTGTATAGTTATGGAGAATACTTAGTGCCAGTGCCTTGCACAGCTCCCCTGTTACTGTTCCAGCCTCAGCTTCATGAGCATTGCTTGGAGCATGCATTTTTATCAATTTATGGACAGCTGCCCACAAATTTCCATAATAGACACAGGGCTTCTAAGCATATCCGCTGCTAATGGATTTGGAACTGCTCCGTGTATTTTATCTTCACCGCTTCTCCTTCATAATACCTGTGGGATAAGTTGTAAAGCAGTTTTTATATTATCTCCTTATTTAATTTTCTTCCGTGATGTCTTAAAGCAGAATGAGACCAGAATGGTGATGTCTTCCCATGACTCTGCTTCAAAGCTGCATGCAGGTGTTAAACAGGAGATTACAGCAGTAATAGGTCGCAGTCTCTCTTCCTGGTGCCCTAACATCATTGCAGACCAGCTCCAGAAACCAAAATACAGCAGAGGGCCAGACGCAGACAGCCTCTTCAGCCTCCAGCATAGGTACTACAGTCCCTAAAATGCCCAGTCCCCCAAACACTGTAACCCAGCGCCGCAAAAATAACTCCCAGTACGGTTGATAAAGACTTCTCAGGTGTGGTCCCTTACCAATATGAGGTGCCACTCTCCCCCTCCTTTGATTTTACAGGGAGGCAAAGGCTCCCCCCATGAACAACTCTCTGCTCCGTATACCGACTGTGCAGCTGACCTGCGCTAGGAAACGCTGCTTCTGAACTGGCAAATTTTCATTCAGCTCATTCAGGATTGAATTTGTAACCAGACAAGCTTTCCAAATGATTGTGTTAACTTTGGGGCATGGCAAACATCCTCACAAAGAGCCGCACTGGCGCTTCTGAACATCTGATAACTTGGCCCTGATTTAGGCATCCCAGATGGTGTTCAGCTCGTTTTAGTTCTTGCAAACTATTGTCAGTACCAGCTCAATTCAGTTAAAGAAAATGATGGACATATGTTGCATTTTCTGATATCAAAGCAGCAAGTTGGAAGGGGTTTTTCCTAGTGGGTAGGGCACAAGGCCATTACTTTGACAGAATCAATGCTAGAAATTTTTCACAAGTATTTCCATGACCACGTTTATCTTGATTTTATCATTATTTTATCATTAGAGGTTTTGCAAGGTATCGTAGTCTCCTTTTGTGTGTTTAGTTGGGAGCATTTTTCTTTAAATAGCCTGAGCTGTTGGAACAATATCATCTGAGAATCTCAGCCTTTTCTTAAATATTCCTCTCCATTCTCGCATGATTTGGCTGCAGAGAAAAACCCATCCACACGTGCAGCAAAACCACCTACAGGCTGAGAAATCAAGGAATAACTCTGAGCCTGTTAGGGCACTCCACTCCACTGGGTGGTTTGCAGTTTTTAATGTTCCCACATTACCGTGCCAATCAGTCCTAAGAGATCAGGGAATTTGACACAATTATTGCAAATTATTCAGGCATAGCATGGAGAAGGGGAAGGAGATGTAATGCAAACTCCCATCTACAGTTCTGCCAACGAGACTCACTTTTTCCCCTTGCAATGGCTATTTTTCAGTTCTTGGCTTCCTTTTGATTGTCAGCCCATTGAGATCGTTATGTGGTGCAGCTTTTATCACACGTGTCAGATGGCAGGCCAGGTACAAATATAAAATTGGGCTATAACATTGAGCTTCTGCCAAGCAGGCTGGTGTGTCAACACCCCTGTACACCGTATGTTCAGACCAGTTTGAGTCAATATCAAACATGCAGCTAAAATTGAGGAAGTATCTTGTTATTTCAGTGGCGCAGCCATGAGAATTTCCCTTGTGCTTTTGGCAAATGTGTATTTACACAGTCATGATTTCAGGTGCAACTTCAGACCGGTGATGGTTCCTCTGGCTTCATGGACTCACATCCCTTATCAGGGCATGGAGGAGACGGCGAGCCTGGCAAACATCACCCAGCAGTCGTCTTTGTGGATCTCACCAGCCTTGCCCCAGTAGGTACCTCCTGGGTCCACGTTTGCACTTCACACCTTTTTCCCTGGTCACTCAAATCTCTTCCTGAGAAAGATGCTGCTGCTGTTGCCCAAACACAAGTATTTTACATCTCCCTGAATGGCCTCAGCAACTGCTAAGTGCTTGTGAGTGCCTCTTTTAGCAAGAGTGATCACTCCTTAAGGACCTCACTCAAAATTCGGGTGCCAGCATCTTAGGACTCATTCAGATCTATGCAGAGAGAGATCTCCTATCCCAAAAAGTTTAAAAACCTGAGCAAACTTAGGGTATGCTTCAGTAAGTGCTCTGCCATATAAATAGATAGTGTGGCATGGCCTTCTCTTCATTGGCTTCGCTTTTCATATCACTTTCATATCATGCATGTATAAAACTGTTTTACAAAATGACAAGGTGGAAGAATGAACTCTATTTTACTAAAAAAAATGAGCTCAAGAAAACAGGAGGTCAGGAAGGTCACACAGATTGAGCCCAGACCACTCAACTCGCACTTCAGAGAATGAATGAGGCAACCCATAGCTCCACACCAAGTCATAGAAGATAGCAGTGCCAAACGGAAATACCAGAAGCACCAGCATGTCCCCACGGCAGGTCACCACCAAAGCCCTCAGAGATGCCAGCAAAGGACAGTCAACCCAGGCTGTACTCCACGAATGGTGGGACAAAGGTTGGACAGAGACTGCCCCTTTGCTTTGCAGTACCCAAAACCTGGCCGGAGGACCCTGACCCCCAACACTCTGACCCATAATAGAGATAATTATAATGACCAGAATCCTGTTCGTTCTCACGCTGCACGATTTTGTTTTCTCATTTTGTGGCGGTGACCCTTAACCACCTGCACAGAGCTGGCTGAAACGCGGGTCCGAGCTCTCTCTGCGGCAGCATCATTTCCCTACCGAGAGTTCAAAGAATGGACAAGAGCATTTTGGCCCCAGAGCTTTAATCCAAAGTTTTAAGCCCAAAACAAGGGCTGAAGGGAGCTGGTATGAGACATACACTACTCCATCCCTCTCCAAACACCAAATATGCAGTCTGGTTGCAGGAGGAACTGGTTTCACAGTGCGAGTTTGACATCTTCATTCCGATCACTGCCTCAAACTATACTAAAAATACAGTAACCGCAAAAGGCAAAGGTGAAAGAAGAGGAGATGATTCTTTTTACACAAGCCACTTCTATGCTCCTTTTGTAACACTGTGTGAGATGTTAAAGCCAACAGATCATCGAGCTCTGTCCAGACTGTCAGAGAGAGACAGGAAAATGTAGCTGCTGCCTCAAAGCACCCACTATCTAGGAAAGAAAAGAGCACGTGAGAGATGAAGCATCTCCCTAAGCTCCCTGTGACTTGACTTACTGTTTATTAGGAGGGTTTGATTTGTAAATGTGAGGAAATATGCCTCCATTAAATTGTCTTTCCACACCAAACACATGCTGCACAAATTATAGCCCTTGTTAAACAAAGAGGCGCACAAAAATCTCCATGGCTTCGTGTCATTTATTCTGCACAAAATGAAGTTAGCGATAATATTTGCTAATTTGATAATATTTGATAATATTGAACTGCCATAAGTCACAGCGGAGATGTCTAGTTATTGAACGCACCAACACTCTGCCAGGATCAACACAGAAACGACCTGCATCCTCAGAGCATCAGCACAGGTTAGTGAAGCTCCTGATGTGAAGCACATTTGTTGGCCTGCAAAGGAATTGCTTTATTTTAAGCAGCAAAAATCCACTGCACTGGGGGACTTGAAAGCCAGATAAAATAGGCATTTCAATAAATGTGAATTAAAATCTTTTTTTCAAGACATTTAGACTAGTTTTGTGAAAGGTACTGTGTAGGCTGCTAGCCATGCTTTTCAGTTTGAATTTAGAATTAATATAATAAAAAGATACTAACACAAAGTTGAGGCATGCTAAAACTTAATTAGTACAATATAAACCCAAGCAGCACTGTGATAATCATTGAACTTGGAAATGCAGCTGTCAGTCACCTGTGACATAACTTACTTACACCAGTATTTGAGCACGTACAGCCTTTGCTTTTTCCAAAATCCCTGTAAAATGCAGACCTGGATTGCTCTCATACGGGGTTTCATACCCAGGGGCAGTTTATCAAACCACTTAAACCCAGGAAATGGGACGATCTAAGAAATTTAAGGCTGTCCCCAAAAGCCTGCCTCTTCTCTTCTCTGTACAGATCCTTTTGAAATAATTACCTGATCCTTCATGAAAAAAACAGTGGATTTAAAATCATTGTCACATTTACACAAAAAAAAAAATCGGGAAAAATGGGGAAAAATGGAGAAAATGGACTTCAGATGGAATTGGATTGGAGAAAAATTACTTCAGATGGAATAGAAGAAAATTCAGGATCTTTGAGATTTCTCTCTCAAAACAGCCACTCGCAGGAATTTCTGCGTGCAAAAATAAGCAACTGCATGTAGGAATCATAGATTTGCAGACCTGGTATTTGTAGGAGTCTCTGCAAGGAAGTCTGCAGGGAAAACGCTAGACTTAATTTTAACTCCTCTACCTTCTCCACAGCAAACGTGTTTGATGAAACTTTTAACAAAGCTCATTTAACTGTCATTATGTTTTCACACAAACACAGAACAGTATTGGAGGGAAGAAAGCTTGATGCTTTTTTGTGAAGGATAACCAAAATCCCTTGTCACTTAATTGCTTGCTTTCTGAGTAAAGAACCATTTGCAAGCAGAGCACGGAGCAAGCAGAGCTCTCCCCCTTTCCCCCCAAAGCCGCAGCAGCAGAGGCCCCGTCCCATTTCTTAGAGATCTGTTTCCACCACAGCGATGGAAACTCAGCTGCAGCATCAGCAACACACACAGAGCTCTGACCGCACGCTGCAAATAATGCCGTGTCTTGGAGCATGATATATATATTCAGGAGCCAAATATCCACTTATTAGAGGCTGAAGAAAGCCAGTTACTAATCTAAAATGACATTTATTTCCAAAAACTCTAGGCATTTCTCCTGAAGTGCCTGTACAGCAATTGAAGCTTTCCATGGTAAGGTCTTGACACTCAACACCAGCTAAGGTGTTTCTATAAAAATGAGGGAAATGCCAGGTCAAGACATGGAGAGAAACCCGACCAGGACGTAAGCCTTCTGCATCCTGCCTGGATGTGCTAATCTTGACACGATGAATTTAGCAAAAAATGGAAAGAAAAAGGAAACACGAGTCTCAGTCTCTCCTGAACTTGTTCTTCTGCTTTATATGAATAACAGCGTATTAACAGGGCAGCCAGGGAGGGGTTCCCTGAACCAGCGCACACACCGCAGCGTGCGTGCTCATTAGAGAATGAATGAGGCAACCCGCAGCTCCACATAGAAGATAGCAGTGCAAAACGGAAATACCAGAAGCACCAGCGTGTCCCCACGGCAGGTCACCACCAAAGCCCTCAGAGATGCCAGCAAAGGACAGTCAACCCAGGCTGTGCTCCACGAATGGTGGGACAAAGGTTGGACAGAGACTGCCCCTTTGCTTTGCAGTACCCAAAACCTGGGTGGCAGGCTCACCACCCTCGGCCGGGCTGAGTCCAGGCTGGGTCTCGGAGCTGGCAGACAAATGTGTTCTCCAAATAGAACAAAATACAAAAGAAAAAGATCTCAGATCTCCGCCAGTCCCGTCCCTCCGGTGCTACACTGCGGTGGCACAGGCTCGCCCAGCCCTGGGGCAGCCCGGGAAGGCAGTACGCCAGCCAAGAACGTGAACCAGCAGTCAGGTGCTGAACATTGAGCAAATGCACCCTGGAAGACTTCAAGAAGTGGTGTCAGTGTTTTCTATTTTATTTTTAGGTCAGCTACTTCCAAAACCAGTTTGCCTGCAAGAAAGACACAACCATCTTTATTTTTTCTGATGGCAGTTCCCAGGTTACTGGAGCTTTCCTATCCTTTATTCCTCCTTGGGCTGGTTCTTAAGGGCACCTTCACCAGCACAAATCTCCAGATTTATTTAACTGCAGGCTGTTCCTGTAAAGCAAATCCATGGCTTGGGAGACCTTGAACCATTGCCTGCCCACACTTCTCTTTCCAGAGTGACTGCAGCCTCTCTACCTCCAAAACCAGAACAAACAGTTAGCGATCTCCTTGGCAGAGCAGGGATGACAGGTCTGGTTGAAGACCAGTGTTACCCGGTCTCCTGTGGTTTTAAAAGCTCCAGTGGATTTATGATCTTGAGATAAATTCAGCCTTGAACCTTGCCAGCAGTTGCCTGAATAACTCAGGCATGCAAGGGTCCCTATAGATAGAGGTTAGCATGGCTGAAGCTGGCCCTTGTATATATGTATCTGTCCTATCACACAGCAATGACTGCAGCATCAAGTTAAATAAACACTCGTGGGTTTTTTACCCTCGTTCAAGTATACATTAGGAATAAAATCCCCATTTTGGCTGACAGCGGGATAAAACTCCTGCAATCAGCGCTCAGGAACAAACCTGTGGATTTTTCCCCCCATCTTTGGAAACATCAAACCATTTTGTCCTCTAATTTGCAATGACAAATCCTTAATGTCAACAACAGCAGAGCAAGGCACACTCCCAGCAACATCCATTTAACCAAATATTTGCCAGAAAAGCAGAAGATTTTCCAGAAATATTTAATCAAATATCTTCCAGAAAGTGCATTTTGTGTGTCTATTTAGAAATACCCTTACTCTGCCAAAGAGCCATTTCAAACTATGCTATGCACGGCTGTATCTGAAACTACCAGACACAGGAATTTGCAAGCTGTTTTTGGGACTAACCTGGTGCATTGGAAGACATTTTGCCACTTTTATTGTTACAGATCACATTACCTGGATTGCCTCTGGTGAACTTGCTATTGTGGTCACCATACCGGCTTTGGAGTTTCTCAGCAATCTTGCCTTCAGCACAATTAGGAAATAAACATTTCTTCATTTCAGTGTGATGATACAGATCTCTGCTCTTTTCCTCAAAAATAAAAGGAATTATTTGACCACCGTGATGCCACATATGGAATTGATGTGATGGTGAAGCTGATGAATGAGTCAGTCCTAAGAGGCTGGTAGGGACCACTGTAACTAGGACATCCCTTCGCTTCTGTCCTGTGTTCATCCTTACTCCGAAGTATCATTGTTCCAGCTATCAGCCAGATGACACACAGACGCAGCACTTTCTCGACAAGTCAAGAAAATAGTGATTACCTAGAGTTAAAACCTTTTTTAAGGTTTCTTTCCAACAAAGAAACCTATTGACATAGGTGGTTACAATCTCACTTCAGCACTTCGCCTCCCTGACCAGTTCCCACCGGCTGATCGTGGTTTGCGGCTGCTGCTCCGTCAGGCGTGGGCACCACGGGGGTGGGATGGGGCACGGCAGCGGCCCCGGCCGGCATCCCTCCCTGCAAGGATGCTCCCATGGTGGAGTTTGAACCAAAAGGGTCTGGAGAAGAGGAAATTGGCCCCACAAATTTAATGCGGTTTCTCTTCCCTTAAAAAGCAGCAACTTCTATAGATCCATGCAGGAACACGTGTTTGTGCCCTAGACCCGTCAGGACTCTCCCCGGGGGAGCAGCCAGCACCGATCTCCATCGGACGCTGGGGAACACACGGCGGCCTCGCGGCTGTCTATGTGTTGTGCCACCGACTGAAAGGAAAGACCAGTTTGGTTCTGCTGGTGAAGTGAAGAATATAACCTCGATGAGTTTGGGATTGAATGAAATGCCTATTTTAGCATGATTTTATTTAATTTTTTCTACCTTTCAAATTTAAATGTAGGTAAAATATTTCACAGTGGAATATATTTAGATGAAATCAGCAAATAGTTCAGCAAAAAAAGCCTGTTTCATTTACATTTTTTCAACAGGTAAAGGATTTGTCCAAAATATGTCATTCAAATAGAGTGTCTCAGCTCCGGTCTTCAGCTTTAACTGGATTGTTTGCATCAGGAAGGAAATAAGGTGATGCCTCAGCCTGAATTTTTAAAAAATATTATGATTATTCTTTCAGGGATGATCATAAACCATAACATACCCCTGTAAATAAGCACTTTGCTATTAGTGTGAGCATTTTGATAAAATTGCCTCAACAATTTTCTGTTTAATTTTGGTTTATGCCTTGTTGAAAAAGATTAACTCCATTTCTCTAGAAAATATCACTTACCTGTATTCTTTGAAGTGAGTGATAAAAACAAATTAGAGCTTCGTGCAGGCATGAATCTTTTTGCCATCCTACTCCTTGCGCAGGACTGCAGATTGGTTTGCTAGCTTTTTAATCAAGTGAGGGTGAAATCTCTAGATAAATCTGAGCAGCAGGACACAGACAATTCATTTTTTCCTGCTGTCTGCGTTCATCCCAAGGAAGAGCTGACAACGCGGAGCCCGCAGAGCACACCTGCGCGAGGTGTGCGGCACAGCAGAAGACGTGCACAGCACGGCAGCTGAACCTCCTCCTCCGCAGCCGGTCATGCAGATGTAAAAATTATTCCAGTTTTCAGAGTTTGGGATGACAGGCCATGGAAGTGAAATTCTACCTATTTCAGAATAAACAAAATATGATCAAAGGAAGACCTTCAAGTCATTTTTTTTTTCTGAAGAAGGGCTCACAGCACCCTGAAGTGAAACATCTGATACTCCTCGGCACAAGCTGCCTCGACCGTATTTCTCTTACAACACCTTTTCAGCTGTAATTCCCATAGCAAGGAATTATGAAGGGAGGAAGCACAACTAAAACACAGCCTAGAGAATACACGTAGGCAATGCTGTCTCATCCACGGCTTCTTTCTCACGTGACGACACTAAAAACTTCTTTCTCACATGACGATCCGAAGGGCATCTAACACATAACACCAGCAAGAGGCCATGCACATCTTGCCCAACAAAACATTTGTGTGTTTTGCTCCAAAACCCACCAGAGCAGTTGGTTTCTCCTCGGCTTTGCCCAAGGCCGGCAGCAGCCCAGGCTCCCTGCGGATTGCGCTGCAGGTTGTGGCATGCGCAGGCTGGAACCGAGCTCAAAGCAAGAGCCGGGGGACAGCGCGTGGCACCCCCTGGGAGGAATATAAACCACAGAACGTTATTTCTTACAGAGGAGCAGTCTCCGTCCCTGCCTGTACTGGGCAAGTGAAAGAACAGCCCCATCCCTGCTGGAAACCCTGCCAGCTGCCCTCTCCGACCCCGGCCAGACACCCTGTCATCCCCCACACCTCGCTTCTGCCGACACGTGAAATTTGGGACGCAAACAGGGCTGTGTGCTTTCCTCTACAGCCATGACAACATTAGACCTGAAATACCCTACGTCAGCCAGCCAGCCCTGCGTGGGGATGTTTTAATTACCATTTCCCAGGGCTGACATCCCAGTGGGCGAGAGCCCGGCGCTGCCGTAGCTCAGCCCACGCTGTGAGCAGGGCTTAACAGAGCTGCCCCGCCAGCTTTTCTTTCCCACATCATCGCTCGAGATGTGACATTCAGGTAGGTAAATATACTTCAGAAAACCTCCGTGCTGAAAACAGCCTTTCTCACCTCAGTGCTCAGTGGAAGCAAATGTAATAGTATCACTACTGCCAACAGACCTTCGACTGTAACTCAGGTTCCAAAACACATTTCTAGGTTTTCAGCACTGAATATCTGCTTCAACCACATAAGAAAGCTGCCGGCGCAATTTGCAATTGCAACTCAATAACTTTCTAAAAGTTGAAAAGTTTTGTGTCTAATTTAAAAACATTATTTGGATATTTTTTTTTCTTGTTCAAAATACAAAAACTGCATATTCTTAAAATCTTTATCTCAGGTAGTTCTCTTTTTGGAAAAAGCAAATGTCACGCTCAAATGATCTGTAAAACTAGAAACAGCTCTTCCAGAGTCTAATTCAGTGACTTTTCAACCTCTTCTGAGCAGATAACTAAAATCCATTTACAGAAACGCCAGCACCCTGTACAGCTCTTGAATACTTTGTAGAGAACTACGGCACCAGCGGCAGAGCCAAAGCTTTATGGACAGCAGGTGTTAGGCAGGGATTAAACACCACGGGGAAGACAGTCACTTAAATATTACTCTTTTTGCAGCCCAATACTAAACCCTCTGATCCTTTCTGCATTACTGTTCCCATTCTCAGAGGTGCAACTCCACCCAGAAGCTGCTAACACAGATAATACCAGTTAATGTTCCTGTGCATAAAATCAACATACAAACCATACTAAAACCCTCTGTCTACAACAGTCTAACAGGTTTTAAAGATACAAATTGTTATAGTATGACTATGCATCGTATAATTGTTTTGGCTTTTAATTCCCATTAGTTTGCCATCAGAACTGTCTGATGAAAATATCAACTTGAGTCCAGGGCAGCCAGTTCACAAAATCACACTGGGAAGTTAAATATTTACAGTAAAAAAAGCAAATACTAAATATGACAGCAAAATGCCATGAAGCTCAGCTGAAGTCTGCAGAGACTATGGTAAACTTTCAAATGACAATGACAAAACGCTGTTCATGAATCTGGCATCCTCAGCCCCATATTGAGACGAGTGTTTTGGACCCGCTTCATGCTTTGAGCACCCTCACTCCTCTTCAGCCTGGAGAACCTCAGCTCAGTTTTGGTAAGCTCCTTGCTGCCTTGCTGAGTGCTTTCAGCCAAATCCATTCAAAAGCTCAAAGAGCATCTCCCTCACCTGCTATTTTAAGAATGTCACACAGGCGTCTTTGCATCTTTTCACTTGTTTCCTTCATCATCATTAAAATACAGATATTTCCACTGCGTCATTCAGGAACTTCACAGGTCTGCCCTTCTTTACCGCTGTAACATGGGTGAGGGTAAATTTGGCACCTGATACAGAAAAGATCATGCCTGAGTCTTGGACAACCACAAAACCCCAGTGCATTTCTGACACTACTACTGGTACCTCTGTAGTCACTTATTGCTGTAAGAGAGCAGGATGTCCCACGTGGCGTTCACAGCATCACTGATGCTGTATCTTCTGCTTCCATTTGCAAGAGATGCGTGGTTTTGCCTGAGATATTTGCTTTACACCCTCAGCGTGGCCAAGAGCAGACCGTACCATGGACTGTAACTTCACTAATTGCAATCAAAAGCTCTCAGGGCTCTCCTGTGCAGAAAGACACTGGGGCACAGGAGTGCAGATGGCCATGCCCAGCAGCACCCTTCCTCTCCTTCAGCCTCGAGCTCTTGGCCCAAAATGACTTTTGATAAAGGAGCAAGACCCTAAATCAAAAGTCAATCAGACCAGCAGCCTTTTACTCACAAGGCTTACATAGCACTGCAGGCAGCCAGCATAATATGTGGGAAGTGTCACCTATGTTCAGTGATGCCATCACAGACTTAAACCCAGCAAGAAGTGGAGTCACATACATGACCTTCAAATCAAGCATAAGCCCCTGTTTCATGCCATTACAGTCACTTCGCAAAATGCCCCCTTGTGTGCTTTGCTGCACCAGGCTGAACCACCATAAATTGTTATAAGAATAATTTTAATTGACTGTGCAAAGTATTTAAAGAATTTGCAAGAGAAAGTTCTGGGGGATGTGGGGAAGAAAAGGTTAGCATCCCCTGCAAAAGTCAGTTCTTCATTTCCTTAAAATAATTTGCATCCTTTGAAATTAAGAGAAGGAGGATCTGAACTGTGAATTGTAGTTTTATTGTCTTTGCCATTTGTGATACAAACAACCATTTTTTACTGCAGAAAGTGACAGAGATTCAGAAAGTTGTCTTGCTGCATGATTGGTGCCACAGATAATAAGAACTTCAGGGTTTCCTCCTGGCGCCATGTGACTGCACTTGATTATCACGTTCATGTTTTAAATCTGAGCATAAATCGCCGATTCTACAATCAAAGGCAAAAATCCCTCAATATAGTTTTCTCGTATTTTATGATTTTTTTAGGTTGGGAAGATTCATGTTGGCTGGACACTTGAATGCTGCATCTCCAATAGCACACGGAACAATGACCACTTTGGCCAATTTTAGGCACTTCATGAGAATTTCGTATCATCTGCCTTGAAACGAGCCAGAGCCTAGCACAGAGAGTTGAGCTGTTTTCACAGGATTACCAGATTCAGATTTTAATTAGCTCCAAACTATTCATTTAACATCTCTGGTTTCTTCTTTGCTCTTCAAAATTTCAGTACGGGAGTTTCAATCAACTTACCAGTGGGACAAAGATGAATTTTTGCTATGAATTTATATATTTAAAGATCTGTCTCTTAAAAGTATCTGGCAGAAACGGATGATGTGGCTCCCCCAGGGAGGGTCTCTGACAGGGTGATAAGGTAGGCGGCTTTCCTGCATTTCACAGGTACAGACTCACCAGTCCGAGAGCATTTCCTCCCGAGGCATTTGACAGGGGCCACATTTCAGAGCAGGGAAAGAGGCTATTGAAGAAAGGAACCCATGTGTGGCACTACATACGCGTGTTACACAGATACATACACAACTTCCCTACCAGCTCCATACAAGATTATCCGTTAGACCCCTAGGTTTCAGCAGCAGCAGGCAACACTGCGTAGAGCTCTTCACAACAAAGATAGGGCTGTCCCTGCTACGCAGGATGCAGAACAACCTTCCAGTAGCTTTCTGGGCAATTAAAGTTGTAAGTTCAGTCAAGTTTGCAAATCTACGGCACGTTCATTCCTTCAGGGCTTGGTGCTTATTAGAGACAGCCCAGTGCAGAGGCAGCGCAAAGCTAGAACATCTCCTGAGGCATCTCCCTCCATTCACCCGCATTTGACCTTCTGCTGACTCGAGCCTTGGCAAGAGCGCTGGAGTAACCCAGGGAAGGGGTAAGTCGAGGGGAGGAGGTCTCCATCCATCACTTCTAGAGCATCGACACTGTGTTCTGCAGTGCAGATTCTGCACACAAACATCACAGTGCCAGCCGCAAGACCTTTCTGACCTTGTTGTAATGCCTTAGAAATGCAGCTTTCAGGGGTGAAGTATCTTTTTATTATTAAATATTTTATTATATAATATTTTATTATATTGCCTATAGCAAAGTCCCTGGTAATAAATATTCATAGCAATATTTATTGACAGATAAAATGGCACAATTTAATCACAGTCATTACCTTCTGTCCCACTTAGGGGACAGATAAGCCTGCAGCAAAATGACTTGATACACAGCATGATTCTGTAATTTTCAGAGCTAGGAGCTCTATTTTTAAGTATTAATAAGACATCCCAAACCTCAGAAGACTTTCATTCCTTTTCATTTGGTTTAAGCATTCTTTCCTTCCCCCAAAACTGCAATCTCCGCCCTGAGCCCGCTCCCCACATCACCCATCCGTAGGCAGCCTCACGCAGCCTGAGAAGCCGCGGAGCACTGAAGCCTCAAGCCGATGTGTGACACACACAGCAATACGAGTTAACAGAGGATGTCTGTGCTGTTATAATAATAAAGCCTAGAACTGCTGCCATGATTAAATACAGATCTGCAGCGGAAATAAATTCTTCCTGGGTCTGACCCATGCTCAGCAATGCAGATGAGTTGCTGGCAGACAGGGCTAACCTTTCCCCACAGCTATAATTAGCATGATGCATTCATCATTACACAGAAATTTAGATTTGTTTGGAGAAGGAGAGAAAAAGCCTACTGGGATTCTGGTGACTGTATTTATACCTACAGAAATGTCAGCATCTAGATCAGGGTTGGACACAGACAGCTATAGGTGCTACTACGAAATTCAAGAGCACGCTCTCTGGTCTGTATGTGCAGGACTGGGGGCATCCTGGGGACGGCCACTAAACTTGCCCCTTTCAGCACCACCAAAACCCTTCAATTTTCCCTTCAAAACCCTAACTATCCAAACCCAACCATTCTCTGGTTCTTTTCCTTCACCCCGCTGCAGCTCACAGTTAAGATGACAGAGGTTGCAGAAAGATTAGGGTAATGAACTGAATCTCAAGCATCCCGACCTCTGCATTGCCTTCCACAATCATAACTGGGAAGTGCACGGCTGCATTACAATGCCGCGTAGCTCGGGGGTGGCAAAATGAGAAAGCACCTGCAAAGGGCAGCGTTTGTTACTTCCACAACACCGCGATGGGTTATCGGAGTCAGGCAATACAAGAGCAGCTGAACAACAGGGTACAAGATCACTCCAGTCACCTGCCGGTTGTCCTCAGGCTGGAAACGTACCTAACCCCAGCTAGTCCCGATGAGCTGCGTCTTAAGCGTATTAGATTGGCTTATCAAATAGGTCGGGACGCTCAGGCATGCTGCTAAGCCTTCCAGCCCAGCCTCCCTAGGTGCTGCCTTGCTGAACTCCTCTGAAGGAAGGAAACTGAACCTGCCGGGGAAATCACAAAGCCCTAAGATAAGCCCAATTTAACTAGCAGCTTTCCTGCAGCTTAACCCTCGCAGAAGGGAGCTCAGCACCGCTGGCCCAAGGACCCGGCCAGCACTGCCTGTGCCAAAGCGTCCCCAGGAGAGCAAGCACACAGCTAATTCAGCCGGGCTCCCTCCGCTGCACTTGTAGCAACAGAAATGCTCTTATACCACCTGTCTCCTCCGTGAGAGGTTTTGCAGAGGTGATGGCAGCGAGGCCAGTGATGTTGTATTTGCATCTCACAGACAAGAAAAGAAGCAGAGAAGCTACTTGCAAAGGCCCGGCGGGAGCCAGCAGCAGGGCTAACATCAGAAGTTGAGCTCCTGCACCCAGTTTAACCTGTTGTTTCTTCACCTGTGAACGTAGCAGGGAGCAAAGAGGGGCTGCGAAGGATGCCACCGCCTCTCCCTCAGCGCCCTGTGGTCCCAGGCTACGGACACGGCGCTCAGCTCCGCCTCTCATCCGGGAGCCAGGTCTGACCCCCTGACAACACGCAGAAGTGCCCCTCCAAGGGAAGGACATTGCCTGTTCCTAAAGCACCTCAGTCTGCTGAGATAAAACAAATCGCTGTGAGGTCTCGGGAGCATCAGGGAGAAGCTCCACAATCATACAAGCTATCCAAGCTCACATCAGATGTGTGTCACCCCTCTTGTTTACACCCCTGTCCACCTTGGCAGACCTTCTTCAGGAAGACCAAGACAAAGAAATTCATGCTACTTTTTGGTGATAACAGTTTTCCTCCTGAAAATAACCAGCATCAACTTCCACAGCCTTTTCAAACTGATCTGCTGCAAGGAAATTTGGGGTTGATCATTTCCCACACTTGCTCCAAAGCAGGACGTTTCCAAAGGCAGCAAGCAGCAGAGCTCCCCCCCATCTGCTGCATGAAAAAAAGTAAACCTGCTCCAGGGACAACGCTTTCATCGTTCTGCAAAGCAGTAAGTCAGCAAATGAATCTAATTCACCCCCAGTACAAAACGTCACTGCCAATCATTCACATCAGGGCAGCAAAGAATTGCAGAGCGCTCCCCAAATGCAAATTTTGATGATTTTGTCAGGGCAACATGAGCCAAGGCTGTAACTGCTCTATAGCCCCTGATAATTCGAGAAAGCACTTTCCTGGGACTGGCCTTTGAAGCCAGGGGACCACTAGGTATCTAGCTATGGGATCATGGCAAGGAGACGAGAGGTATATATCCTCACAGTGGACATTTTAAATATATATAAACCATGCTCAGAATGGGCATTTACAATTTCTGCTGGGATCTCGACAAAACCCAAGAGGAAACCTCTTCATCCCGCCGCTGTACGCACGTGTCGGGTGTCTGAGAGGTGAAGACAGCAAACTGGCTTCATTGGAGCCGCCATAAAAAGCCAAAACCCTGCATGGAAATATTCCCAGGTGGGAAGTGATATCCAGGGACACTTCAGTGTCATAGGCCATTCCCTCCCCTCCTCTTTTAAACACTTTTTAGAAGAAAAGACTATAAAAACCAAAGGAACGGGAACACAAACCTGCACAGCCCCTGCATAGCTCAACCACGGCAGGGAACTGCAGCCACATCATGCATGAAGCTACGGCCGCGAAGCCCTGGCTGGCCACCATTTCAGCCACCCCACGGCTTTGACTTATGACCAGGTGAGCTCAGGAGCTGAAGCCACCTTCTTAATAATCCATTAAATCAGCTTGAAATCAGCCAGGCTGGACCAGTCTCTGCACAGAGACGGGTCCTTACGGAGCAGCTTCGTGCAGCGAGCAAACTCTGCAGGGTGTGCAACCTCTGCAAAGCTCCCCGGGGCAGAAATTCGCTGAGGAACAGGGGACGGGAGGCAGGAAGGGGTGATTGCATCCCATCTGTCAATAAATTTATCTGCAAACATCAAAACTAGTTTGGAGGTAGAAGCCCAGTTCTGCAAAATCTCTTTTTTTTCAAGCTAAGCCTGGCCCAGGAGGATAGCTACAGTCATTACCAGACACATATGATGATTTAAAAAAAAACCCTTATTTGACAGGTAGACTTATCTGATGACTTCTTTGAAGCATTTGAAAGTTTTCTGTCATTTTTCCCTTCATGTGCAAGTGAAGTTTGATTGGCAGTTTGAAGCTTGCTATTAAATTAGCTCCTATTTTTAGACCTTGGGGACCATAATGTAGGACAAAGCAAATTTTAAGCAGATGAAACCTGTAAGACCACACGAGGACAGAGGAAGAGGCAAACAATACTCCAGCAGGGTGATCAGGCAGCTCAGGTATGCCAGTCTAACTCCCCCATGGGGGCACCTAATCCCAGATTAAAAATAACCCTATTCCAAAATGACGACTCCACTTTGAAGTGTAATTACCCTCTTCTCAAGATGCCATTCAATTCCCTGCTCTAGAAAAATTAAACTTTATAGTGATCATGATTGGAAAGATTTATTTCAGTGACACAAATACAATATAACAGTTAAAAGGAGTCCACAGCGTTAAAAAAAAAAAAAGCTTCCTGCATTTTTTTCCCCCACATGTAACCCTCCATGTCTTCTAACACTTTGCAAGGCTTCTGCCCAACATCAGTCTTAATTTTTCTCCTGCACGGAGCAATCCTTCCAAATGTAGTGGCTGCATACAGCTTTGCAGCTCTGAAAGACTCGGTTACCAGTGCATACCCTCAGGAGACACAGTTTCTTCTTACAGACAGCACAGCTCTATCAGAGTCTTCTCCGCTGGTTATTAAACACGCAGTGGTCGCGGCTGCCCAGGGGCCTCGCTGTCCCTTCCAGTCCCGGGTCCCTGCACAGACCTCTCTGAAGCCATCTGAGACAACAGCACCCTGAGATGTTCAGGAGCAGTTTGGGACACATTTCGTCTCCATCCCTTCTTGTCCAGCATGGTAAAGGTGCTGTGGGTGTGCAGCAAGGTAGAGGCAGGCGCCTCGGCTGATAGACACAGTGCAGCTCTGCCATGGGGAAAAACCCTTTCCAAAGAGCCGTCATGTGCTGGAATAGCAACACGGAGCAAGTCATGGGTTTGACAGCAGAGCCGGAGGAAATGGAGTGGAAAGATCTGCAAAAGCAATCCTGGCCCAGCAGTCCTGGCATGGAAATGCAGCAGTGATAGCAATAAAATTCCTACGAGTCCCCTCAGTTGCATGGCACCATCTTTTTCTACTCTTCTTCCCCCACAGCCCTGCTAAGAGCCCAGAGGTACCCCAGTGTCAGACTCCTTCCCTTGAATCACTTCACCAGTGCTGCTAATTGATCTCAGCACAGACTAATTGATTTCAGAAGAAGAGATTTTTTCCATCAGGGCAACTTTCTTCAGTGGCAGACCACATAGTCTCTACTCAACTAAATTGATCATCTAAATATTTTAAGAAATTCACCTGAGCTCTTCTCTACTCAAGCAAATGGAAATCTATTAAGAGCATTAAAAATTCTTAAGTTTTTTTTTCTTAACGTCTAGTACTAGAGCTACATACTAAGAATCATTGCTTCCTCTCTCCCCTTCCCTCCTCCCACAAAATATTACCTGATTCTATGTCTGACTGTTAGCCCACAAAAAAACCAAATCATAACCCGGAGACACCTGTCTACAAATGACATAAGATAATCCACCACGCTGTGCCACCAGCCTGGGTTTGCCCTAAGCCAGCCAACACCCGCCCCACTGCAAGAGCCGCAGGGAATCCAGCCTTCTTTTGCTAATGTGGGATGGTCCAAAGGGGTTGGACGCAGGGACAAAACTCTGCTTTTGGGGACATCTGCTTGGGCTGTGCTGCTGAAGAGGTCCAGAGCTCCCTTTTAAGTGCAAAGGGAGCGACGGTCTTTGCCCCGTGGATGTATTCACACCGACTGCAAGCAAGCAGCGCAGAGGTTGGCAGCTGGGCTGTTTGAACAGTTCAAACCATCGTCTTTGAGAACAGGCAATCGGCCAGGTGGGGATGCGGCTCGCAGGCTGCCAGGCACACCACGCCGATACCTCCCGGGGTCCTCGCTAGGACAGCTAGGGACCACTGCTGCAGGCACCGCACTGGCACACAACAAGGAGACACTTCTGCCCTGCAAGCACTTGCAAAGATGAAGTAAAAGCGAGAAGCCAAGCCAGGAGCTGCAGTCAGAAACTTAACACCTTCACAACAAGCTCATCCACTCTCTGCAGATGGAGATTCAGCCAGGAACAAGGATAGGAGGGGAGAGGGCCTGTTTAGAAAAACAAAAGTACATTTTTCTAAAATCAAGAGCTTCTGGGTAGCTGCTCTCACCCCTAACCTAGGAGGAGCAGACACAACAGCACTTCTCTGCAATAGATTAGTCTCTCATTTTTTAAACGCAAGACTGCTCTCTGTTGGAGAAGCCCTGCCTGCTGTTTGCATCCTATTAAAATGCCGTCAGGCAGCAATTGGTACTTTTCCAGTATCAGCAGGACAGTGGTACCACTGGCTGGGAGTTAAAAATCAGTTTATGAAAAAAGTAACGGTTTGTTCCGCATCCTAAGAAAGCATTATCTAGATTTTTCCCTTGATAAAGGCAGCAGCTGTTCTGCCCAAATCAGCTCAAGGACTATAAACAATTCTTCTACATGGGATGCTGGTTTTTTTTTTGGTTTTTTTTTTTCCCTAATTGCGGGCTACAGAGTTTCTTTCCATAATATGCAGCTATTCATATGAATTATACTAGTCACAGCAAAGGAAAGCATACCACTTCGGAGTAACGGCACACCTGGTGCAGAGCAGGGATTGAGTGCCCTGCAGACATCTCTCTGCTGCATGGAAAAAGAGTCCATGCATACATACAGGCATCTCGGGCCCATGAAGTTCCCTTTCAGCAAATCAGCGCTTTCTATCCAGGACTGCTTGTAAAAAGTTCCCAACCAGCTCCAATTTTGCTGGTTTAAAGTGCAAGTTTACACAAAGCGTACAGAGGTGTCCACGTGCAGCTTCATACAGGTGCCTCCTTTGGCACAAGCTGATTGACCTGGGTCTCTCTCACTTCAACCCTCCACCGGTTTCCATAAGGAGAGGTTGACTCAGGCACCCCGTGTATTTATGCAGCCTCATGGGTATATTCTGTAGCCAAGGCCAAGCTCTCCACTGCTGCTGGCTTTGCACAGGGCAGGCTGCCTTTGCCCAACTCGTCTCACTTAAAACAAGCTCAGCGACATCCCCAGGAGCTGCTCGCTCCATCAACTCAGTCCACAGGCTTGACATAGATAAATTCATTATTTCAGTGCATGAACTCAAGTCAAAAGATAATCTCCAGAGCACCCTGTCCAGAGGAACTGGTTCTATTTTATTTTATCTTGCTTCGCTCATACCCCACAGCACCTTCACCTCCTGTACAGCTAGCCTGAAGACAAACATAGCAGGGTCTATAATTGAGGTGCTCTCTATCTGTTTAATAATGGATTTGAGATGCGTCCGCTCTAAAGACTAGAAATGAAAACACAGTATCTCCTTCCCCCTTCTGAAACATTATCACATGTGTGTTACCATGGATAAACCTTCAGTTTTGTCACTGACATCTACTCAGTCCCCTCAGGACATACTCTGCATAGTTGTAAAATCAGCTCTCTAGGAAGAGGGCAAGAAACGTTGATCTAATGAAGAATATGAGCCAACATAATCAGATTTGTTAGCCAAAGAAATTAATAGTTTAGAAACTGCTGTATGGAAATTCAGCTAATAGTACTTTATTGGACTGCCTTGGAAGCAAGTGCCAAGGAAAAGAGCTCTCTTCGGGAATTCACAAGGTCAGAAATAGACAAATTGCCAGCCAGGATCAATATAGAGCCAGAAGTGCAAGGAACACTACAAAAGAGCTTCAGCTGTCTTCTGAGTACAAATCCCAATTTATTTCCAAATCAAATGGCTACACTAGCACTGTCAAACTTGTCAGGCACCTGAGGGAGTACCAGGTCCAAGAGAGAGGATGCTCCATGCCGATTTTCTATCTATGCATTAAAAAGACATTTCTAACTCACTCTTTGACCCTCCCAGTCACGATTACAAAAAAGTCTTATGTGAACAGAGTTGGGCTAAAACCACGTTCCTCCTATTTCCAAGGTGTCCTAGACCCAGGTTGCTCATACACTCAAGTTCCACACATTTACTCAGCACTGAACAACCTTTCCAGAGCTGGACTGCAGTCCTCCAGGAAAGCTGAGTTGGAGTAGGTCTGCCCTCACTGGGTTTACAGAAAAGCAACAAACACGAATGTGAACAGTTGTACATAAGGAGTAACAAAGTCCTATACCCCATCCTTCTCTCAGAGGTTCCTGTCTCTCCTTCCGAAGCCAGAACTTGGCCAACCTGGAGCTAATGCTTAACCTAAGAGACGCTGCTGTACATAGCAATGCTTATATAGCAAAGTTCATTACAAGTGATGAATGACATTAGTCATATCAATATTTGCCAAAGGCTTAGTCCTATTACTTAGATAATTTTATAAACAGCTAAATGATATTCTGCAAGTAACATTTTAACCAGGTCTATTTTCTGCAGCCTCTTTATCGAGTAAGCAGAGCTCTGTCTCTTAATTACATAAAATTGCCTTAGTTCAGTAGTGTTCCTTAGTTCAGTACTGTTCACTAGCAAAGAACATCACCTCAAGAATATTTTCAACAACAAAAAAAACCCAAACAAATCCACTGTTTTTTCCTGATGCTGCCTGTTGCTGGAAGACAGTAACAAGTGAAGTGCTGACACCTACAGGACAAGACATTTGTGTGTTTAGAAACCTCAACCTGGGAAGTCCTCATTCACTGTACGATCCAGTTAAACAAGCATATGATTTCAGAGTATAGCAGCTACTTGATCTGATTTAATTTAAAAAATGGAGTAATACCTCATCACTCATTTTCAAAACGTGTTTTGTTTTTATACATCAAGTGAAAACACAATCCAGGCCAATTCACGTTGATTGTTTGAAGGAGTTCAGAGACTGGAAAAATAAACCATGAGGCTACTTTTCCAATTCTATTTCTACTCCCTGCTAACATGCTCGGCACCTCTCATTCCTGTGTCTAACTTCTTCCCAGATCTTTTGGGGTAGGAATGGTCTCTTAGGACTTGTAATTAAGAGGTTAATTTCCATTTCTCTATTCTGTAAGAGTGAGCTCTAGGATATAACAGGTCAGACAGACACTTCCCCCCTTCTCCCGGAACTTTTTCTAAACTACTACTCCTTCCCCCTTCTCATCGTTAACTTCTTTTCATTTCCATTTCTGTTTCCCAGTTGAACATATTCCTTCTACCGCAACGACTCTACAGTCAACAACGCTGGGCCAAGACTCTACTCACTAAACCTCGTGGCTTATGTACATGCTATACGTGCCACAAGCTATACACACTACAGAACAGCTTACAAATCACTGCACGTTTAGCATCGATGTCATGTGGAACATTTTATTCAACGAATGCCTTAATTCCTCCCGTTGTTTCTACATCTCTCTTTTCTCAGGACCGGCAACCCACTGTCCTGTAGCTTTTGAAGGAGCACACTTACAAATTGAAGAAACAACAAAACGGCGTCTTGCCAAGCCAAATCATTCAATCAGAATCAATCGCGTCTGAATTCAGCAGCTTCTTGGAAGTAAAGGCCCAGATAACTCACAGAAGTTTAGAGCTATCAGCGTGTGCAATGCTACCCTTCAAACAGGTGGCGTAAGCGGCAGACTCTCGGCTAGGGCAAAAGCCCATGTGCACTGCGATGGAGAACAGAATAACGGAGGCCCCCACCCCCATATGGGATTTTATGCAATAACAGCAATGAAGTAAAGTTCTGAGCTTGCCAAAGGCTTTAAACAAGAAAAAAGCCCACATAAACATTATGAGCAACAGGAAAGACATAAGCAGAGATTCAAGGTTAGATTTTGCACACGTGCCACAAGCACAGCGTAAAGCGACCAAGAGGGACAGGTAGGGTAGCCACAGTAAAAGCTGAGGCTGCAGTGCAAAAACCCATGAGAAACAAAATGTCAAGAAGAAAATGGGCATCACAGAAAACATGATAGCTTTTCTGTCTATAAAAGGAAAGCAAGCAAAAGCTACAGCCCAGGAAAAACAAGTTCATGACGATAAAACCATAAAAGAATTAAACCCTTATTCATTTATAAACAAAATGGTGAATAGGTTGAAACAAGACAAACACAGAAACCACTGTTCTCAAGTGATATTATCATCAATGCATACAACACAGAAGCAATTCAGAAGACACAGCGGAACAACCTATGAAAGGCTTGCAACAGATCTCTTAAGAGTTTCTCACGGTGCATTTTTTCAGCTGGGATGTTTCCTATGGGTACATTATATCTAGAAATAAAGGATTCAGCCAGTTCATTAGCATTTCTCTCTTCACATGGGGAGAAAAAAAAACCTCAAACACAATAGAGTAGAAAAGTCAATAGAAAAGCAGCCACCTCTGAGGTTAGGAAATCAGGTTAGCTGCCCAGTAACCACCAAAAAACGTTCTGGTATTGACCTACATAAGAGATCCACAAATAAAACTCACTACTGCTCGACAGCCACAGCTGAAGCCGTGTTGTGGGTTTCTCAGCAGCAAAACTCACATCCAGAGCTTGAGGCCACAGAAGCCATTCAGTGCTGCTGGACAAGGAAAGCAGTAAATTCCCCTGTACCAGACACAGGCAGGTAAGACAGAACTTGGAAGCACAGCGACAACTTACAAGCTGCTGTGACCACGTGCCTCCTTGCTACTGTTCTCAGCACCATCACACTCCTGCTCCGTGGCATTTGATGACCCCCATCTCCATCCACCCTCTCCTTCTCCAAGGTCTCAGTCCTCAGCACTTTGCTGCTGCCCTGGGCTTGGCCCCAGTCTTCTTGTTGCTATCAAGCTTTCTTGTCACTGGCTTAAAGTAGCTGGTACCACACAAACACCACATTCATAAAGCTGGTCTAATGCTGGTAGTTCGGTAGCAATGAACTATATAATTTTACAAAAACGTGTTGTGCTGTATGGCTAGCTGTATGTTCTGCTATACTAGTGTTCTCCAAATCCACAATTTGCATTTTGTCTAGCATTCAACCCTGCCCTACTTAAAAACAAGTGTAAAGTCACTTCGTGTATTTTATAACCAGGAGCATAGAATAATGGAGGTTGAAAAGGACCTCAGGTGGTCTGTAGTCCAACCTCCTGCTCAGAGCAAGGTCAGCCATGAGATCACATAAAGTTGCTCAGAGCTTATCCAGTCTGTTCTGGAAAACCTCCACGGATGGAGGCTGTACAACACCTCTGGGCAGCCTGCTCCAGTACTCAACTGTCTTAATTCCAAAAAAAGCTTTTCCTTATATCCTTTGCAGGGGAAAAAAAAAACCAACAACAAATAAGCAATTGTGAGAAATTACATTGCTGTAGTACAGAAAGATATTAGGAGAAAACATGGGCTACCTGTGCACCTGTTTTGAGGTTCTACCACAGTTCTGCTTGGACTTGGAACAATAGTTTGAGTGGCTGGGAGGGTGGAGGGGAAAGCAAAGGATGGAGAGGGGGAGCGTAGAGATACAGGACATAGATCCATAATGTAAAGAGGCAACAATTAAACAAATTAAGTCTCCATTAATTTGCAAGAATCCAACATCAGTATTCATTAAAGCTGTCATAAACTAATGCCTCCATCATCTTATTTGCATAGTGATGCTTTTGATTCACTTCTGTGAAGCTGTGCAGAATCACCTAACAAAAGAATCAAGGATACAAGGAGTTACCTGCAACCCTAAAGCCTGCATTACTGAAGACAGCGATGGAACCCTGAGCTGTGTACCTCACTGCAGCCCCAAAAGTACTTTATGTCTCTAAGCCCAGCTCAATTCCTAAAGCCTGCCCAGCCCCAGCTCACTAGAAGGCCCATTTCTAAAAGACATCTTGTACCAAGTAGTTCCTAAGCAAGTGATCTTGATTATCAAAGTCACCCAAAGACTTCTTCAAGAAGCATTAAAAAGCTTGACTTTTTTTCAGGGGATGGGAGGGAGGGTTAGTATTAGCTTTAGGGGCTGAACAATAAAACCAGATACATTTCATCTGTGGTCCAAAAGGAGCCTTGAGCTCTACCACGATGACATAGCTAGGAGGCATGCATTTAGAGTATTCAAGTGGAACAAAAGGATTTGGGGTTGAGGGGAAGGAAAAAAAAGAAAAAAGGTAGTTACATACACATTCTCAAGAAAATCTGAGATAGAATAAAGCAAGGTTTAAACCCAAGCAGGAGGTTATTAGGCTTCTTTCACCATCTAGGTCTGTATTTCTTCTTTATATTGTAATCAAACAGTCAGACTCTGCAGTTATACTGCTAAGATGAATCCTGCGCCTGGATTACTTTAAAGAAACAAATAAATAACAATTTTAGTCTCATTCCTTCCAAGTTCCTAGTCAAAACTGTCTTTAGTCAAAGAAAATGGATAAGACACCACATGCACAAGTGCCTTCAAATATCCAATATCAAACACCACAGGTTTAGATTGTGCCTGAAAGAGAAGACACAGCATACATTATCCTCTTGTACTTCCCCTTCTTCTTAGAGGTTAAGCATATGGTATGGAGAAGACTACAATAAAATAAGGGGTTTCCATTGATAAAATAGCGTTTCTGCAGAATTGCATGCATACAGGAAAAAGATACTTTGATGACATTTGGTAGTCTTGAGCACTACAGTGAGAGTGTGACATTTTAGTGCTGTGTCCAAGAGAACTACTGCATGTGAAGGATTCTGCACATGGTTTGACCTAAACCACATTTTATTTGTAAACATTTGTTACATGTGCCAATAATTTAATTGAACACAGACTTTGTACAATTCAATGTATAATATTAACAATGTCACACTAGAAGAGTGCAACTGTATTCAGTTACAGTCATACTTTAAAACCTTCAAAATACAAACCATTTGGAACACCGAACAAGAAAGGAAAATTTGAGAACAATGATGGAAGAGAAAAAAGAACTGTGAAATAATAAGTCATCATCAAAAAACCTGAAAACAAACATAGCACACTTTCTAGTTGGCTCCTGAACACCTTCATGTGTATCCATCCAGATTGAATACTACTTGGGTTGTGCGAGAGCACAAAGCCAACCTCTCTTCTGCAAGTTAAAAATCTTGCTTAAGACAGAAACTTAAAACAGCTTTACAATGTGTAATGCATGTGATTTTCCCCATTGTCAATAAAACTTCCTGAAGAAAAGAAATTGATTTGATTTGTCTTTATTTGCAATACAATATAAAATAAGATTCTTTTGGTATGAAGATCTTTGAGATCTTTTTTTTTTTTTACACCATATTTAAAACAAAAATCACATACTTTGAGTAAAGCCTCTGGGCCATCCCAAGCACTGGAGCTCTAGTCGAGTTTCAGGTATTTTATGGACTTCTTTGGTTGCAATCTATTCCGTAAACTTCATATATGCAGACTTGAACATTTAAGCTCCTAAACTAGTGTTGAAGCACCTAAATTAGAGTGGCTTGAGTTCTAAAAAACTGCAGCATACCTGGAATTCTCACCATTAACTGTAAGATTTATGGGTATTAAACAACTCTGAAGAGCAGGCTACTTTTATTTAGAAATTAAACTTTAGACAACCTAATAACAAAGGGTATCCTTCATTTAGTAACACTGAAGAATATGCAGTGAGAACAAGAAATTTTCATCCATTTTCCATACAACTTGCGCTATCATCACTTTACATACTAGTATAGACAGTGCATGGCAAAATTCGATACAATACACCGAACTAGCTCACCTACCACAGCTCACTGTAGCACTTAAAGTAACATCTATAGTACTGAAAGTGTAAGCCATCACCTACTGCTTAGTTCCTCTACAGTGCTAGATATTGGCTTAATCTCCACATAACAATTATTACAGTAAATGTTTCCTCTGCCATTTCTAGCAGATTGACATCCAATTGCTTTTTAATTTCTTTTGAAGGAAATAAGGCAACTTAAAAAAAAATGCTATAGAGCATATGCACATCCAATACAAAAGTCACTGTAGTGTAAATGATCAAGTTTCTATAGATAATCTAGTTCTGTAATATATGCAGAATACTAAGTTCAGCTGCTGTTGGTAAAATACAAAAACAAAACAGATGTAAGAAAGCAGCGCTGAGCAAACTGAAGTACTACAGGCTTCCAGTCTCTTAGACTGAAAGTCCTACACTTACACTTTAGGAATGTATATAAAAAGCAAAGGAAAAAAAGAAGAATAGAATTTTCACAGTTGTAACTAAAGCCACTGCATTATCCTATCGTGGTATTTTGTCCTTTTCAAACTTCTGTCATGTTTTTTCTTACAGCCATACAGAACACGATACAAACCCAAATGTTTCTATTTTTCCTCCTTGCTGTTGTCCAGCATCATCTATGCCACAGATTCTTGGTCCATTATGTACTGTAGGCTAGTATTAACAGGATGGTTAAGTCTCATTTTTAATTATGACTATTTAAAACAAGGCAGTTCCAGTAAAGAAGAGAGTTGGCAGAGTACTTTAGACAGCTGGGTTAAAAGTCTTAACATTTTACATTTCTTGTTCTCCTTGTGTGCTAAATGGGACAGACTTTTTTTTAAGATGGCAAAAAGTTGTTAATGCCTAATATAAACAAAGTGAAACCATGCTACATAAAATCATCCCCTACAAATAGAGCCAGAACATGATTTTTAGATGAAAAAGCTCACTGTTAATGTTTGTCATAATCAGCAGCTAATGGTTCAAGGAAAACCGATTCAGAGAAGTCTCTGCCTTCACATCCTCTGCTATTATCTTCCTTTGCTAATGACTGTCACATGAAAAATCAAGAGCTCTGTTCTTTCAAACATTAATCAACAGGACAGATCTAGTTATCTACCTTAAACTCAACTTATGACATCAGAGGTTTTCCTACAGCAATCGTCACCAGCTTCAAATAACAACGAGGGACTAAGTCCCAGTGTAATCAAATCTCCTGGTTTCATACGAAGAGTAAAATGAATCCATAACCATGAAGAATCCCATGAACAGAGCCAACCACTTCAGCCCTTCCATAATTCCACACCTCCATCGAATTCTGCCAGAGATGGAAGTGTACCACTCATCTCCAAAGTGGCCTTAAGTCATCAGCAGGCCTTTGAGTTTGCACTAACTCAGCCTCCTGTAAGCATCAGATCTCTTCCCATTGTACTGATTTCTCAAGGCCCCAGTGTTAAGCTGACCTACAGAATTCAACAATTCTTAAAGCGCCATATCACCATGATACTTTTTTTTTTAAACAGTAGGTATCACTGAGCTTTCAGAGGAAGAGCCAAATCTCTTACCTTTATGCAGAAAGATTTTCAGTAATACAGTACAAAACTAAACAGAATTTATGTCTGAGTAACGAACATAGAAAACTACTATTGTAATTTTGTGGTGACAGCATAGAAATTTAACAATCATCAGATAGCCTAGAAAGGGCGTGTTTAGTTATAAAAGAAAGATTGTCTCAAGATAAAAATAGTGCTGGCAGCTAAAAAGCTCTCTGTTGCAGCAAGATATGCAGTAATGAGTAACAAGTTCTAGACGGTTTAAGCATTTCCCCAATACTGCAACACAACACATTTTTGTAACACTACTTTTACATGGGTTATGCTGCAGCAGCGGTAACACTTCTTAGTGGTTGGCACTAGGAATTAACCATAATAGAAGAAAGGCATTTAGTGATCAATGCATGAGAATCCCTATTTGACCTGTTCCTTAGGTGTGGTTGAAAAAAACGGAGGAAGGGGACCATCCGTTCCATTCAGATAATACACCTTCTTTGAACATGAGATTCTTGGCAGGAAGTGGAACACCCATATCTGCAGAAATAGGCTGCAAAAGTGAAGTTGAAGAACCAGCATCATGGAGCTGATCCAATGCTGAAATACCTTCCTAAAAGCAAAAGTAAGAAAAAACAGTGTCTTAAAAACAAGACAAACAATGAAGGATTTAACAGGTAGAATATGACAGGCTAATCTAATCTGCAAACACACTGTGTGTTACTTTAATCCAATAAACACCAAATCATTATGGAAGTAAAAACAGAATAAACAAAGGGAAGCATGAAATAAGCATACAGTTGCCTCAGCTGCATCTGTGCATGCATTATTTGGCTTCCAAGAAAACTTCAGGAAAGCCTGAAGCTTAAAATTGAAGGAAAGACCTAGCAAAATGGATGTAAAGCTATAAAATCTTCAGGACAGCTATTGTACTGCTATTTATCCCATACTGTGCTAAGAGCTATACATATATTTGGAGGCACTGACTTGACCATATTTTGATTAGTTGTATTTCCCAGAAGTTTGGTTTTCTCAGCTTAAAAATCACTTCAGCACCTTCTTTTTTTCTCTCTATACAGATCAGCATCATGAAAAGTGTATCTCAGAGATAACATCTGAGATTAGGACAGGAGTCACTTGAGACTGTTTGACAGATGGTTTCAAGGCTTCAAACCTCCTGGGAATCTCCAACGTTCTCATGAGGAAGCAGTTTCAGGGTACACCATCCATAACACTACTTGGTTAAATAACCTGCAAGTTCCTTACCTTACTTAAAAGATAGAATTTTAGAGAAAGGTATCATAAGACATAGGCAGCTAAGCAGATCCCATGTTACATGTGGACATGCCTTGCTAGAATACACTTCCATGCAGAATTATAGCAGGCTGTGGACCTGGCATTCCTCCTTGCTTGCTATGCAGGACCCCTATTCTCTATGCTCTTAAAAAATCCCCCCAGAGTAGGCAGTTTTACGTATTTATACTCATTCAAGTTCTAGAGGATCTTAGAACAACTGCAAAAAGCATGCTGGTATGAAATACATGTTAATGTATTTTATTTTTTCCTAAGAGAATACAGTTGTCTTGAGATGCAGATAACACCTCAAACGATTAGCATATCCATGGTTTGCAGTAAATCTCCCTAACATATCTAAGAAGCAACCAAGTAACCAGCAGAGTAGGCTGTGCTGTAACAGGAGGAGTGAAGAACAGTTTTGCTGTGCAAGTCCCGTAAAAAACAATGAAACTAATTACACACAAGATGCAACCACAGAAGTTGCAAGAGACAAGTATTAAATAAGGCTAGAAAAGGGACAGGGAAGTACTCACTTTTTGCTACCAGTAGAATTTGAGGTTGATAGTGTTCTTAATACGGTTATTTAAAGAAAAATCAAATAAAACAAACCATGTGTGTTTCCATACACCCAAAAATGGCAAGTCGGAGGGCAAAAAGGGATGACAGACCATAAAGAATGATTTACGTCTGGATTATTGCTCCTTACCTGGAATGAATGAACAAAATCAAGGACCTGAAGAGACAGCTTTCTACTGGAATGTAAGAGTTTTTGAAGGCTGTCAAAAACAAGAGAGAAAAGCCATGTCCAAGGGGCACAAATTTTTACTAGTAAAGTAACACCATAGTAACTTGCTCCCAATTAACTCTAATAGTACCTAACATCATGTGACAAAGTTAAAAGCTTTCACACAGAAAGCTTGATAATATTGTCATCACTGAAGAGGTGCTCAACTCACCTCATCTGCTCTTGAGTCTAGTCAGCTAAATGCTATTTTCCCTATCATTTACACCATGCTAAAGTGAAACTATTGCAATTGAAAAATGCTATTTTACGTAAGATATTAATATATTAGACTTTATCATGTCTCATTCTTATCTAGGACAGCCTGGTAACATGACTTTTAAGATGCAGATTAGTGACACGCTGTTAAAAAGCAGGTCAACTACTATAATAAAATCCTTAAGCCACGTTTTTCACGCAGCCTTATTTTTGGTCTCCAGAACCAGGCTCTAGAAAAAAAACAAATGAGAAAATCCCTAACACACAAACCCAAAAATCCCATTGTTGAAAGAGTAATCTTTCATAAAGAAATGCTACAGTAAAAAGCAGAAGATAGCTTGATCATAAGCCATGACTAACCTTAGCAAATAAGATACCAATAGTAAAGAAAATTTCCACAGGAGCTAAATGCATTTTTACATCAAAACATTACCAGTAAGATTCCCTTCCCCCTGATCCTCCCCTGGAACGGGGGCAGGGGTAGAGGGGTTAGGAGGAAAGAAAGCCTGTGCTTGACTAGGAAGGGGAAACGAGTAGGAAGGCACCCAAATTTACTTTTTTTTCCTGATCTGTTGATAGACAGTTTACTACAAAGAATTCATTTTTACCTTGCAGAAACTACAAAAACAGCCTAATCTTAATCTTTCCACAACTAAGGACTACTGGACTGTACATCATAGCTGGTATCTATGAGCCAAAAAGCAGCCACCTTACACACTAAAATTAGGTACTCCATGAAACTTAGCTCAGTTCGGCTCCCATTGAGTTGTAGGTATCATTTTTTGCAGAAGCTCTGGGCATAACACATACAACCCGTTAAATCTGTAACCAACAAATTACAGCTCACCTTTCCTTTCTACATAATCCATGAGTGGCAATTTTTCTGCAGACTTTCTGATTCAACTCAGAGCTGAAGAGTGGAATGCCAAAACATAATTCCAGGGGAACCCATTCCAGTTCTGTTGTGGCTACTGCAGAAAGAAAACCAAGAGACAACCAAATTTTAAGAAAAGACAAAGCAAGAATATTGATTCCAGAACCAGTTCTCTCAGATCAGGCTCCATTGGACAGTTCATACTTTTTAAACACAGTTCATTTACTGAACTGCTCAAAGATTTAAGGGAATGTGAATTTTAAGGAGGAAGAACACTTAGTGTTGCACTTACCATCCCAGACAATAATCAAACAACAATATGTGTTCAGATCCTTAAGAACAAGATATCTCATCGGACTGAAAATGTTTAGTACAAGCCAGTTGTCATGTTTTTACCTTCAAGGCTTTGCTTGACTGCAGAATCCATGGAGGTTTCTTCTATTACCATCTCAAATGATTCTGTGCTCCCATTTACATCAGATCCTGATGCTAGTTCAGTCTCTCCTAAAGGCAAAGTAATTCTTACATAAACATTTAAGTGAATATAAATTTAGATACCACCTGATGTAAGGAACACAACACAAGTTTTGCCCAAAGACCATACAGCTATAAAATTAGAGGAAGGGATATGGAGAAACATAGGGCCTGACTTGTTTCAGGATTAAAGAGCCACTTAGGGATCCTCAACACACTTGAAGATTAAGTTCTGGCATATAAAAATGGCACAATTTACTTTTACTGTTTTGAAATTTTTTTTTTCTTCTATTGACTGTTCTAGTCCAGTGATTTTCAGCCTGTATTTGCTATTTTTGAGCTAGTCAAAGAAGAATTAGGAAGTAAGCCTACTGCCAATAGATTCACACTAAAGAAGGGTTCCTATCTGTGTTGGATAGTATTTTGTAGAGTTCCAAATCAGATAATTGCAATCCTTTGTTCAACTTTGCTGAAGTGATTGTATGCAAAACTAAGGGAACACAGCCAAAAAAGACAATTATTGGTAACTAACCTCTTCCATCAGAAGCATCACTCAGCTTTCTGTTAGCATGCCGACTTGTAGGATTCAACATAGTGACATAGCCACAAAAATGCTGCAAGTCTACTTTGTTTCTCAGTATTTTTAAAGCCGTATGAATGCCCATGTTCACACGAGAGAAGTCTAGTGGAAAACAACACATATTCCAGCTTACTTTACTAGAAGTCTCCTCCATAATAATATAGTTCATCTCTAGGCCAGGCTAAGTTTTTAATGTGGATTTTCCTCTCTTGCAATGCTCCAGGTTAATGATCACATTGGTACATCTGGGATAACACATAAGTGATCACAATCTTCCCACACCAAGCACTAACTGGTATTTTATAGTACAGTAAAAGAGCCAAGGAGGAAGAAACATACAAACAGAAGATGATCTCTCTCTCACACACAGACACATACAGACAGCAGAGATGGCAAGGTTCAGCTAGGAATCAGGTGTCCAGCTCTTTCAGTGCCAGAGTCTTTTATGGCAAATTCAATACAAGATACACGTTCCACATATCTGAAATTCTGAAGAATTAGAATACAGTATTAGAGGGTAACAAGGAGTTTTAACAGCGAGTTTTTCATGCTAGAACTTAGATTTTGGCTTCAAGATTTTTCACCTAGTCAGAAGAAAACAGACATCCCAGAGACAGCAAATATAAAAGTAACAAATATAAAAGAACCTAGTAAAAACTATATTAGGAAATGAGCTTTATTTCTAGTTGGTCCAGATTCTTCTAAGTAGCAGCTTAAATAATTTTAGATTTCGTATCTCAAAATTCATACTTTTACGACAGCTCTCAGCTGGGAAGGCTATCCAAAGCTTATGTCCTACTCAAAGAGTATTGCAGAACATGTTAATTCCTGCCTTTCAAAATCAGTTGAGCTAGGAAGACTTTGAAGGAATAGGAGATTTTGCTAGCAAAGCTCTTCCTGGGGAAAAAAACTCCGTAATAGTTCCTAGTACTACTAATCAAGATAAGCTTGTTCAGTTTTGGTCTCACCTGTCTTACAGTTAAGAGATGCTGAATAGAATATACAGAAGATTTATTTATGCAATTAATAAATATGCTGGTTAATAAGCAAGTATGCACAAAGAAAGATTCAGAGGTGTTTGTGGAAGTTACTTCTTTACATCTGTGCTAGGAGAGAAGAGAGGCCAGAAAACACATTCTAATTAGGATAGAGAAGACAGAAAGGAGAAGACTGTATATCTAAGCTCAGAACAGACTTGTCAGCCATTTAAATATTCTTTCAAATTTCTCATCTAAGTCGACTCGTAAGTCCTAGAAAATTTGTATTAAAAGGATTATTGCAACCTTACTGCACAAGGTAATGTGCAAGAAAATTAAATATGGTGGTGTAGAGATTACATTAAAGACAGTCAGTTACCTCCCTGCTGCTCAGCTTCATCAAATGGGAAAGGTATGTGCATTGTTTCTCCCATTCCGTGCATGCCATGCCCCTGAACATCAAGAAATTAAATTAGGAACAGAAAAATATACTCATCAGCTTAGCTTAGTCCTACTTGTGCTCCCTTTTAAGGACTACCAGTCAAGTCGATGAAACAAGTAAGCAGGTAGCAGGTTGAGATATTTACACATTAAAGTTCTTGCTTAGCTGAAATAAATAATTAAATAAAATACCCCACCCTTCCCCCCAAATTGCATGTGAGTAAACACAATGAAGTTAAACTTCAGTGAAGAGGCACAATTTTTCTCTCCAATTACTGGTTATAAATGGATTTCCTAATCGCTGAGCACTTCTGGAGAAAAACAGAGTTTCCACCCCTAAGTACAGAACATTTTTGAGCAGTCAAGGCTGTCACAAGTGGGGCTTTGAGAATGGGTAATTTTATGTTTGTTACAATATTAAGTATCTATTTATTTGAATGATTAATTCTGAGAGTTCAGCTGAACCAAAGAAACACTTCTCCCAAATAGACAAACCCACTGTATCTCTGCTGTTTGTGATAAAAAGCATGTTTTGCTCATACTTTAAGAGCTAAATATCAAGCATTCCAAAAAAGTGCATTTCTTGAATAACACTTCATACTCCCAGTTACCGTATACCACTGCTGTGTAAAAAGCTTGTGGGCTCTTCACTTTCATTCCAGTTTCCTACAACCCCACTCTCATAAATCCACATCTCACTTTTAGCTACCAAAACTCTATTATGTCTGCCCATAATACAATAATGCATACATAATATGCATTCAGTTCAAAACCCGTATCTTAACCACCACTGAATCATAGCAGCACTGGCTATAGAAGTTAACATATTTTTCAGCTCTTGGCAAAAGTGTAGCTCTCCTACATTGTTAATCTCCTCTACCACGTAACAGCTTAACTCAAAAAATTATGTATGTTTTCATCACTTATACAGAGCACTCTGTACCTGAATTAGAACAGCAGAATGTGTTAAAGCATCATTCAACATTGTGAGCACATTTGAAGTAGGAACTACTCCTGGGTCGTGACCCCAAGATGTTATTAGTAAGCGATCATAACCCTAGAAGAAAGAAATTAAGAGCATTTACAGTAGTAATGGACTATCCAAGCACATAAAGTGAAATACCAGAGTTAGGCATTGGCATACTGTTACAATTAGGAAGTTACTACAGGTAACTACAACTCTATAGTGTTATATTTTGTACCAAGGATCATTCATGTTCATATTCCTGGTAAAGACAGAAGTTTGCCAACCTCAAAGTTAAGATGCTATTTTGAACAGGAGGTGTCTGTCACCAATTCCTGTAGAAGTATGCGGCCATTGCAGCAGCCTCCTAGCAAATAGGAGATGAAAATAATTCCACATAAATTTAAAAGCAAAATATAAGCTAGATAAACTAACACCGTCAGAGAACAAAAATATATCAATTCCCAAAATACCTATCCAAGGGGGAGGGACAGGAAGACAAGAATATTGACTAGGAAGTAATTTCCTAGTTTCTCAGTTTTGAAGGTTGAATTCCCCTGCATCTCCGTAAGATTTCTAGAAATGTCTTGACAGTTCTCTAAGAAAATGACACTGCAAAACAGCAGCAGGAGAGAAGCATTCAATATGCACGCAGAAGGAAAAAGCTCAAGTAAGTTTGTGACAGCGCAGAATGTGAGATCATTTAGTACAAGAAAACCTGACCTATCACCACACTGAGATTCAAGCAGTATTGAAATTTTCCAAGGCTACCACACTGAATGCTTTTTACTAATAGAAGTGCACAATCCATACATTTACTAGTAGTTTAAGCTAATGACAGACTAAGGTTTGAAGCAAGCTCATCACCAATGGCATTACAAAATGCCTTCTGTGCTAGAAGCCTTGATTCACTTAATCCTATGTTATCTTAAATTAAGGCTTAGAAATAAAAGTATCTACAAAATTTTTGAAATTGGAAAGGGAAGGAACACCTGAAAGAGGTTTGAGAAATGGAAAATACATCTACAAATCCTAGAGCCAGAGATGACTGCTGATATAGGTACACCAAAGAATGCAGAACCCTCTCTGAATGTCTCCATACCATTCTAACATATTTAGCTCAAGTATCTACTCAGAACGATGAGATGAAAACTGTAGAGGCCTCTCTGCAATTATAGATTTGAACAATATTATTTTACGAATTCCATTGTGAGCAGCAAGACCCAAACACTGCTAAGCATCTGCGGCATTTCATATTAGGTTTTTTGGTTCAGGCAAGTTTAGAAGTTGCCATGGCCACTTCCACCTAGGTTTGCCTAGCATACAGAATACCTAACAGCACTCCTTTGTGGCACTTTTGTCCTTATTAGCACCTCGGAGACAGAATGGGAGAAGGCAGCATGTGAAGTCTTTCAGGCACGAGCTGATCACCTGCACTGTTTTGTGGGACTCTTGCCAAAGCATTGCATGGATGCTAATAAGTTAGGTGGATCCAAGGCTGGAAGGAATTCGGAAGAGCAACTGATCACTGCAGAGACAAGAATTCCAGTCACAACCTCTATATACACAAAATCACATACAGCTCAGGAAGTTCCAGACCAGAACATGGGGAGGGCTGGAAAGGTCTTAAGAGGAAGTATTACATATTGTACTTATTCTTCCTACTTCCAGCCACTGCTAGAGACAGGCTACTGGGCTAGGAAGACCTTTTGTCCAACCTAGTGCAACCTTTATTAAATTACTCTGCCACCTAAACTGCATGGAGAATTAAAGCCTAGAACTTCAAAGTCTCCAGATTTCTACAGTGGACGAACTGGAAGTGATCATCTTAGCCATCTTCTAAACCAGTAAAAGTTGTATGTAGAGGTGTCCTTTCTTATATGATACTAGAATAAGCACAATATACTATGTCTCTATCTTTTGATATAGTTCTTCTACATCTTTGTAACACACTCTGGGGATGGGCTTACAAACCTATATTCACAATGACTGTAGTACCACACTTCACACTAAAATTGAAAGGTGTGGCGTCAAATACGCTGGAGTCACATTGTGACAAGAAGAGAGACATAAGTAGCATTCCTTTTTTAGAACCTAGGAAGAAAACAAACCAAGATGCTACATAAAACTTGCTTCTAGAAAAGGTACATCATTGACAATGAATTATACCTCTGACTTGAACTGTTATCCCTGAATAGCGTACAGCATATCTTTGAAAAGTTTGGAGAAGGGAGGGAGAATAAATCCATGCATACGCTACCTGAAAAATGTCTGGAAGTTTTCGAAGACGTGTTCCTTTAGAGAGCAACAGAGAGGGTGGTCCTTGTCCAGTTATATGGTAAATATACAGTTTGAACCAAACTGAACTAACTTCTGGTATTGCAGGTCCAATATGCTAGAGATTATTCAAGAAATTAGAAAGAACCTAATATTGCAACTGTTACATGTATAGATATCATTTAAGAATCAACAGTTTTAAAGAAATATAAATCTAGTTTTGTAGCACAGGAGTTCAAATGTATTACTCTGCTACTGATGATATTCTAGGTACTTAGTCCAGTATTGCAAGACTCTACAGAAAGGTGATTGTAAGGTATTTTCTATGAAGATAAATTCAAGAACAAAATACCTGTCATTGACTGTACTTGAACAGATAAATTCTTAATAAATTAAACAAACTTATTTTACTAAGTATTCACATTTTTCCTCACTAAACTTTTTTTTAAACGAATTGCAATACTATTCTACATGCCAATAATTGCGTCTCTTTAAAAGGGACATCTAACAGGTGTATCCAAAACAAAGCTATTAAGAAGATATTATATTACCAGATACTGGGGGGAAAACCCCCAGTATTTTTTCACCTGGGGCGTACAGCTGCTAATAGGTCGAATTTCATTGGTGAGTGGTGCCATGGAAACCAGCAAAGTATAATTTTTGTTGAGAACTCTGCTGCAGGTAGCTGGATCCAAGCCGAGCAAACTCTCACATCGTAAGAGGTCCAAGGGAAACCCTATGTTGAAAATGTCAGATTCTTAAATTATCACTTGAGATGGAACATACAACCCAAAGCATTGTTTCAGATTTTTCATTCTCCCCTGCTAAGCCATAAATACAATACTTTTCACAACTAAGTTTTAAATTATTGGGGTGAATTTGAATAAGTTTGTGTGTAATTTTAGCACCACAGCTTGCTCCTCACCAACTAAGGGATCCCAGGAAACAAGCACAAACAAGAGATACTAAGGAAGTTAGGCAACAACCTGTTTTTATTTTTAAAAAATAAATAAATACATCTACCCCCGTTAGGAGAAGAATACAGTGCCTTTCATGACTTAAAAAATGTTTCTTTGACAGAACAACCCTGTCTGGAAAAAATAATGACTCCTTTATTATGGCTTTCAGAAGCACATGATTTGAAACCAACCTCTTCCGCAAGTTCAGCTTGTTTTGCCATCATTATAGAATCATAGAACCATTTAGGTTGGAAAAGACCTTTAAGATCATTATGCTTTAATTTGTTTCTTTGGATGTTAAGTCCAAGCCTTGGCAACCAAGTCTGTCATTCAACAGGCAAATCCAGTAATGCAGGCTCAAAGGATGATGAAAAAGTCATGTTTTGGCTTCAAAATATTTTTAAACAACTAGGATACAGATTGCTTTCTGAAACAGCAGCTTAATCAGAAAGCTGAGTCAATGCCAGATAAGCAAACTAACTTAGAAGGATTTCCTCAAAAGTGTTCACAGTACCGTTATTTGGTTGATCAGGCTGTACAGCTTGTGCCCCTAGGTCTTTATTATGCCGCAAAAACAGTATTGTGTTTCTCAGTGTAAGTGCATGATCGAAGTACCGCTGTGCTTCCCCTTCACCTGTGCTTTGAACCTACACAAGAAGCAAAACAAATGCATACAAGTGGCACGTTGTTTCCACAAGCATTAATTACACAAAAGGAAAGATTAACAAATTAGCATTTTAAAGCTTTGTAATTGAGTAACAACCCTGCAGCTTATATACAAAGGTGATTTACAGGAACTATTAAATGAAAAGTGAGTCTTGGCCATGCTAGTCAAACGGTCGAAAACACAAACACAACATCTATAAATCAGAACTACAACTCAGTCTTTAGGTAGAAGTATTTAAATGTCCAGTCATCCTGACTGGTATAAAAGGACACAGCAATTAACAGCAGTCCTCCTATATAATTCTACAGTTGTGCTTCTAGAATTATCTTTAAAAGGTGGATAGGTTAAACATTCCAGCACACAATGGTCAAATTTTCCTACAAAAATGATGTGCAGACTTTCAGAAATACTGCTAAAAAGAAAGTGATTTCCATTGCACAAGCCCCTAATGCAGGTGTGTGTACACACAGACTCGGGCAAATGTAGTTCATGAACTCACTTTGCCCACCAGACTCATCACATTCATATACGTGCATATATGCAGGTGTGCAGGTGTGTCCCTGCAAGTCACTAGAGGTATAAATGCTGTGAATAAGAAACATTTTAACTGAACTACTTAGGTTCAGTGTGACAAGGTGTTTGTTCTTATCATTGTATTGCTAAATAAGCAGTTTTACACAATGAAAATACTGGGGTTTTTTGGCCCCTTTACACTCCAAGTGCTGAAAAAGCATTTGGTCAAACATGTAACAGATTACCTTTTCCAGCTCCACCAAGAAGCTGTCAAGACTCTCATCTGACAGTTTCCCAACTTCAAACATAGTGACTGCATGACTTTTCAAGTTCTGTAACAACAAAACAAAACTCTTAATTCTTTGAGAACGGAATGGGCAAGCAAAAGTTTTATTAAGCAAAAGCATTTCTTAACAACAAACAATACAGAAGTTTTTTAAAATAATTACAGCTGTATTATATTGAAGTCAAAGTATTTTAAAGCTCTACATATTTATTCTTGGCATAATAAATTGAACAATTTTGACATACTGGTGAAAGATTTCCCATCATTAAAAAGGCAGTAAGAGTAGAATCAAACAGGAAGGCGATACGCTTTGTATGTCCGCTAGACAGATTCAGGCTGCTCACGCTCGCTGTTTCAGCTAATAAAGAACAAAAGAAAATTTATGTTTTATTTAAAAATAAAATCATCAAGTTTAAGTCAAAGCTATTTAAAAACAAAATGAAAAAAAATGTTAGTTATTGCCATATCGAGTAGAACAGAATTCCCTTATCACTAACAAACTACTGATTGATTTAATTCAGAAATTGGTATCTTTGCATCAATTGATATCCATCATACAGATTTGCCAAATAGCTTTTTTCTGAAGATGAGGCTGAAGAACTTTAAACCAAGAAGTAGATACCACCTCCCCCACTGTACATTCCATGTGAAGAAAGGATCTACACAATCTGTGTTTCACTTGTTTCTAGACCCCTTTACAGCCTATGGCACTCAAGAAATATAAAAATAATTGATCCTAATGTATTAAAATTTACTGTTAGTGCTAACCTGGATCATCTTGACTGTTGGTATCTGTATCTGTGGCTGATGACCCAGCTTCCTGTATAGGACTTCTGTTTTCCCCACTGTCCCATGAAAGCAGCATCTTTTGAGGGTCCAAAGTACTCCTATTAATGTGAATTAAAATCCACATCTATCGGTCACTGTAGCACCAGAGAAGTATCTCTGCCTTCCAGTGCTAGTAGTCCATGCACAGGCATACCTAATACATGCCTTTCCATACTTCTAAGCCCTAAACCAGTCAAGCTTGATGTCCCTCAGAGTCCTGCTTTAGCTTCAGCGGAAAAGTTTACTTGGGGGTTTGAAAATACCAGATTTTGAAAGAGATCTGAAAAATCAAGCCACCATCGTTGAAGAAGAATCCAACAGAAAAAAATCTAATTCACTTTGTTCTCACAGTCTGAATTAGCATTAAAGAAAACTCAGGCATAGCAGTCGTTTTAAATGGCTTAACAGAAATCAAACTAAAGGTGCCTGACCATTCTTAATTAACGCAACTTGGTACTCCAACTTGGAGAACCCTTTGTTGACTGATATTAACATCACTTTACCAGGATTTGATATAGATATACGTATATGTGAGAGTGTCGATGACAGAACTGCAATGATATCTGACAGCAAGCAAGCAAACTTCACTAACAGCAGTGCCAAGAGACATTGTCTCTATGCCGGCACAGTAACAGCTGTTATTTATGGCCCCAGCAGTTTAAAGCAAACGCTTGTTTGCTTCAGAAGTGAGCAACTAGGCATTTAAAGGTCAAAAAGCCAGCACTAAATAACAGCAATAAAAGTAATACATTGAACTTAGAGGGTAAATTACTATCCCTTACCCTCAGATTAAGAAGATTATCAAGTATTCTTGCCATTACATACATTAGAACGCCAAGTGAGATTAGTTGTTGCAGAAGTCAAAGAAAGCAACCAGTAGTTTTACAATCAGATTTTGGTTCTAGCTTTCTCTTCAACGAGAAAAATAAGCTTTGCGACAGAACGGAGATACTTACTTCAGTCTGTTTACCGAAGGAACATTCTTCCACGATGGATGAAGATTATCCAGGTTTATTACTTGGCCTTTTTTATGAGCAAAGCCTAACCGACAATACATGGACACAGCATTCTGAAGAAACACAAGTACAGGCAATAAGGAACTGCTATATGAAACCAGGTTGCAAGACAGTGAACTTGCCACATCAAGTTCAATAGATGCATTATACACACATACCTTTACCAAAGATAAGTCAATCTCTAGGACATTTGCAAGCTAAAAAAAAGAAGAAAGAAAAAAGAATCAACAATACAGTGTTAACAATGCAGGGTAATTCACCACTTGTGGGCTTCGGCATGTTTTGGTTGGTTTTCTTTATTTCTAAACCTCGCCTGTACTGGTAGGAGCAATTTTGTCTCATCAAAAGTGATGAAAAAAGGGGATGAAGTCTCATAATTGTCCCACTTGAAAGCATGCAAAAGAAATATGAGGTTATCTTCCACTGTGTAATTTCTAGGTTAATCATGTGTATCAGAAGACACACAAAGAGAAAAACAAATCCTGGATACATTTAATGGGTATTTTTCAGGTGCTTATTCATGAAGTTTTGAGAATAAGACCTTAAGAAAACATATTTCTCATGTTAAAATTATAAATACTTATGCAAAAGTTACATTCCTACTTTAAGCCAACACCCTGCATGTTTTCACTGCCAAAGAAAAAAATTATTTTAATTTTTTTATTTCACACTAGCAAGACAGAACCAATCTTGTTAGGACAGTGGGAGAACAGACTCTGTTCCAGTTCTAGCTCGTATAAAATAGTCTACATTAGTCACCCCTGTATAAATTCTTTCCAGCTGATGGAATTGTTTCACTGAATTGAAGGTACACCTTCAAGCCTTTAAAAATTACATTCAAGATTAAAGAAACAGGCTGGATCTTAAGCCTGGCAACACCTCTAAATAAAATCACTTGATATCGATCCATATCTCTGCCTTAAATATTTTCAGCAGTGTGCTTTGGGCCCTTTCAAGTTTTCCTATCTGCCTGACACAGGGTAAGTTTTACTTACCTCTGCCACATTGGTGTGTTCATCTATTGAAACAAATATCTTGTACAGGAGTGTTTCAAAGTAATCACCTTGCACTCTGTTCATCACAAAACCTTCAAGTGGTGGCACTGAAAAGAAGAATTACTTGCAAAATTACAATTTGGTAACTTTCTTAAACTGAAAACGCATAAAGACAGCAAAATAAATTTACACTTATTTAGTTTCCATGGTACCTGTAATTTTGAGGATTTCCCAGTCACAAAGATTAAAAGTCTAAAGATAGTATACATGGTATTTAAAATTCTCACTCTCCTTAAGAAAAGTAGTGATTGTCAATGTGTTTTCTTATAAAAACTAAAACCACTCTACCTCGCATCATAGCCTTGCAGTCTCCAGCTCATCCACTACAGATAATTTCCAGTCACCCAGCCCATAAAATGATTTTGTAATGTGGACGAAGATTAAATCATGTCTCTGATTAGAGTGAGACACAAAAAAACCCGCCCCACCCACACACTCCAGAGCTGAGACTCCCAAAGCTATTACTTAAGCAGTAAGTCTCTTGTATTTAGAGGACTTTCACTTAACTGATCTCTACTACAGCAATGACAGGTCTTCTGCATGGCCAGGTTCCAAACGATTTATGTCTTTGCAGATTATACTGCATTCGGAAGTCCCCGAGACCTAGCATAGCATAATGAGTTGTTCAAAGGGCAGCCATATGCTGTGCTAGTTTAAGCTCCTGCATAGTCCCCAGATTCAGTGCATGACTATAATTGAGGTGACAAGACCATGAAGGATGGAACCAATACCTATAAAAAAGTTGCATCTGTCTAAAAAATAGAGGAGTCAAAACCCCATGTCCTTTTGGCAAGGTGACTATGTTTCTCTATGCTATTCTTCCTTTTCATTACAGACATATAGGAGGGTACTTATTGATTCATGCCATGAATCTTTAATACACTCTTATCTTACCTAAATATGTATACAAAATAACCTAAGAATTCAAGTTGAAATAAATCCTATATACAACAAAGTTTTAAGAGGGTTGAAAACATTCAGTCAAGAAAAATTTTCATAGCTCAAATGTTTTGTTTAAGCAAACCCATGCACACAGACAAGCAGCTTCCAACACAGAGAACTACAGGAAAACTGAAATGAATCCAAGAAGACATAGGCATAATACCATTAAATATTTACTTACCTGCTATACAGCTGTCATCAGATATTGGTACATCAAGGTAAATAAATCCTTTGTTATATAAACCTTTATAAATAAAAGCACATCATTTTAGAAAAAGCATTCTCCAGAGTACTAATGATACAAAGTAGACTTCCCCATCAGCCAATTCAGAATTTAAAGTAACTTTTCCCAATAGCCTCCGCAGTAGAATATTACTTTGCAATGCATGGATCAATAAGCCACACCTAACATTAAACAGGTGTCATCCTAAAATAGAGCTCCTTACTTGCAGTCTGATGCAGTACACTTGGAGCTCTACAAATACTTTCAGGACGATCAAGCACAGTAGAATTACCACAGATTGAAGCAGCTACATTTGACAAAGATGAATGTGTCCCTGCCTAAATGTTAACTTGTTTTCACCATCATCACTGTACCGCCAAGAAGTGTTTTTTTAATTCTGTATTAGTTTTGTCAGTTGAGGATGCTGGCTACATTTTGGTCCTGCCCTACCTCAGGCTGGAACTCACACACATTGTAGCAAGGACACAAACTAAATCACATCAGTTCTGATGGTCCTCACATGTCCTTCCCACACATCTTCGCTGAAAGTCCTTTTTACACAACTGTAAAAATAAATTCTGGGGCACTTCAACACAAGGTGTCAGCAAAACTGCAGCGGATACAGAGGGACACTGCATACAAAAAGGACAATAATATGGTAGATTTTAAATGGCACTTTCCCTACATGAGACTGATTTGAGCACTAAGCATCTCAACTGAGTTCTGCAGAGTAGATAAACCAGGGAGAAGTTTTTAAGGAAGGGCAAAACATTTCATCATGGAGTTAGAGTACTTTAGAGTATAAGGTTTGTAACAGCTGTACTTTAATAGTAAAGCATAAAGCTAAATTACACAGTATTAAATAAACCAAATTTACCGTCAGTGGTTCCTTTGATGTTACCCAGTATCACTCCACCTACATCATACTCATTACAGCAGGGAGGAAGTGCGCCAAACAGCCTCGGGTGAAGTGTTATTAAACACGTGAAGCAAAATTGTCAGGATGTTTCACACACACACAGAGCTCAGTCCAGCTACGGTGCGTGTGTATAGAGGTATATCTATAGCATATATAGTAACATTACTACCCCCAATCAGATCTTAAATAAAATGCCTGCAATACACTGACAACTAACCTGAATTCATGCTGATACAACGGCTGTTCAGCATGGGCAGTGACACATACTCAGCTATGCAAGCCAATGTGTATCAACAAACCAGCTTTAATGGATCAGGATGATATTACAAGCCATCAACAAGCTAAGGGTGCTTTCCACTGTCTCTCCTTGAGATTCAGCTCTCATAGCTAATACATTCTTACTTACTGTACCTGAAATGTATTGATGGCATCATAGTTTGGACTAAACAGTCCTCTTTCGCCATAAAATCCCACCCTATTGGCAGTCCATTATATTAATTGTCTGTACATTCTTTTTCTACCCATGAGTTAGGGTAGAAAGGCACATTAGATCCTTCTAAACCTACTAAACCTGAGCTGTAACCCTCCCCACAAGCAACACCAGGCCATGTATAGAGAAAGATCAGTAAGTGTTTTCTGAATTCAAATTTTCTTAAGCCCTATACTGTTTCAGATCCACTCCAGAGCTTGAATTTCACCTACCTCACTTTTGGTTTTATTGGTTTGTTCTGCTTCTGTAACAGTCAGTGGAATTCTGCCTCAATTTCTCAACAAAAGTACAGTGCACAGCTTCCATTGCTTGTAGTAAGCCAAGCATTTACAGACCGATTTCTCAAGGAGGAGTTTGTACTCCTCAAGTGCATTTATACTCCCTTGACTAATATGATTTGTCTATATCTAATACTTGTTATGCTGAAATGGGGAGACACATGCACACCATTTTTCAGTAACAGCTGCAGACCTTTGAGAAACAAGACAGCCTCTTAGATTTAAGCCCCATTTTCATGGTGTTCAAACAGTACAAAATTACAAAAATTCTTCTTTGAAAAGCAAGGATTGAAGTCTTACCACCCAGGATTACCGAAAATGACATATTTTATTTTAGTTTCTCTTGTCCTCATCTACCTCCCCCACAATCTTTACTAACAGTTTCTAATGAAAGAATTTGTTCAATCAAACAATAACAGAGCCACAGCTGCTAATGGCTCACTGTTAAACCATTTACAAGATCCAGACTGCAGTCTGTACAAGCTCTTGAGTATTTTCCTCCAACTCCTCTTATGCTTCAGCTGTCTAATCCCCTTTTATTCCTACTGTCAGAATTTACTGAGCAAGATCTACAAATAGAAAAGGAATGTCCATTAAACACGTACTGTGAACTACATTGAAGTCTAATGAACCAGCAAGCTGAGGACCAGAATCAATTATCTTATCAATAGCAGACTTCTCCGATGTAGTACAAATCTAGGTAAAAGAAACCATGTTAGTCTTTTGTAGAAGTGAGTCTATGCAACTTACTTAATACTACTCAAAAAAATCCAAAAACATTACAGCCTCAAGTCAATCATAAGTAATATAAGAATATAGGAAGTAAGCCATGTTCTTAATCAAAGTATTTGCACTGAAGAATTCACTGCAGTTCCTGTTAAAGTCTTAAAAACTTTTACTCTTGTCCCCGCACAAAATTATGCATGCTCTAGGAATGGTACTTAAACACACAGGCGTTTGGCAAGTGAAGTCCACACGATAACAGGTTTGCTCTTTAAAACTTCCAAACTGAGTGTTCAACTGAACAACTGGAACATCTAGAAAGATGTCCATTACAATATCAAGTAATGTGCCTCAGGTTAACTACTCCAGGTTGATGGGATGTCAGAATAGAAAAGCCACTGCCCAAGATATTCCCAATAATAGCCAGAAAAAGATCCCATCACTGCTTTAAATATGATACAATCTAAACAAAAGACTTCCAGAGAAGGAATTAAATCCAGATCAAATGACTAGCTAACTGCAAAAAGAAACTGAGACTGGAAGTAGAATTAAGTCAGCTCACAAGTTCTTCACATGCAAACAATGAAAAAAATAAGGACACACAAGAAGCAGAAACAATGACAATATATATTAAAATAAAGTCCACTGACATTCTGATTCTAATTATAATGAAGGTGAAGATTCAGTCAAAACTGAGCTGTCAGGGCTTAACTACGAAATTTAAGAAAACATATTTTGTTGCTTGTTCCCTACAAAGCACATCATCACGCACATTAGTTACCACAGACTGGTTGACACAAAACTACCTCAGCACTGTACATACTGCAGCAGGGAAGCCGCTGTTTTCAGGGACTATGAGTATTCAAAATTAGAGATGCAGTCCATGCTAAAATACCTTGATGTCATCCTCAGTGATGTAGCCAGACTGCACAACCCACCAAGCTTCTATAGCAATCTCCACAGGTTTCACAGGTAACAGATCATGAGCAGTTTTCCTTCTGAAAAATTTCTGCAGTGGTACAGTCCATTTGAGATAGTAATAAAGAGCACTTCACATGTGCAGACAGCCATTTACCTTTATATAAGCTGATTTTTATAAACATCGATTTTTAAGTACATCGTATTCACAGACCGGATACACACAAATACTATTAGCCTTGCCATTTCGTAAAAGCACATACTCATTCAGAAAAAAAAACATTTCTCTGCTCCCTCAAATCATATGAAAAAGGGAAGGAAAAAAATTATTTACATCTGATGTTGTTAAATCTTCACATAAACCCGTATTCTATTTGTCACTAATTAAAAATCACACTATTCAAACACATTAGGATCAAGTCCAAGTTTAAATCATTTATGACATTTACTAATGTGAATAGGTAAGAGAGTACAGCAAACAAATATACAAATGGGGTATTTTAAAGAAATTCAATGATCTCAAAAAAAACCATTTTAGGAACATTTTCTTTACTTCAAAGGACAAACTACCCAACATTCTCAATAAGCATGGTGCTAAAAAAGTACAGTGCATTTCAGTCAAAGAAAGAAAAACTGGAGGGTGCTGTTTATTTATAGACCTAAATAGCTTCTCTTCCATTGTATAGCCATTACTTTTTGGTTCACTCTATCAACTTCATATTTTGGTAAGCACACTTTTGGTTGAAGCAGTACTGTGAAGCTACTGCAAGAGTACTTATGAGTTTCCTGAAGAAAGGAAGGAACTGTTGCGAACTAAAGGGCCTATTTCTATCAACAGTAATTACAATATTTTCCACATGTGCTGTTCACATGCAAGGATACCTGTTCAGACTCATTACCGTTATCTCGGAGAAAAACATACATACTACAAAAATTTACACCTAAATGGAGGACTGTCCCAGAGTAAACTCTGATCTCAATTGCACCCATAGAAACATGGAATAATTCTTCCAGAACCAGTATCATTATTCCACATTTATACTGGCCAGGAGACATTAGTTATCTGGTGCCATAGAGTAAATATAGCTCTGAAAAGATACGTTTGGAGGAAAAAAAAAGAAAACAATGTAGTACTGAATATCTTTTTCTTTAGTATAATTTGATTTTAAATTAAAAAGCTCTTTATTAACTTCAGGAGACACAATATAATTAGCAATACACTATGTCACATTCAATTAGCCATACTATTAAACTAACCAGATCCATGAAATTATTCCATTCTTCATTTCCTATAACATAAACGGGGGGGAAGAGGGGAGGAAAGAGAGCAGAAATTAAAGACAAACTTACTTTTGAAGACCTACATTGGTTCATTAGATCTATATACTGGTTTCTTCCTATACCTAGAAGTCTTAGACCTGAAAAATAAATAAGGTTTTATTTTTCTTAAGATGGGTTTAAGCTGAAGATACATAAAAAATTCTTCAAAGAATCAGACCTACTTCTATAATAATATTTTTAATTACTCTTTCTTCCCAAAATAAAAGGATAGTTATAGGAGCTAAGTTCAGTTTTAACTGAATTTGACAGAGAACCATATCCATCTAAAAACAGAATCTAGCCCCATTCATTTACTCTGTACAGGTTAAAAAAAAACCCCATACCCCCTATCTCTCAAGTCATGGGGTAGCAGGGAATAATCCAACCCCTTTCTCTCCTACACTCACATCAACAGGTAATAACTATGCTTCAAATTAACAGAACTAAAGCTGTACCAGATTTTGGTCAATAGTTTTTCTTCCCCCTAATAAACCCCACTCCATGCACTGGATTAAAACTCTAAACTAAGAATTAGAGCACAAAAGACCACACAAGCCTCTAGGGAAGATGATTTAGATCTAGTTGAGTTAAACTGAACAGAATTTAATTCTACAATGTCTAGCCTTCAAGCATTAAGGAACTATGAACAGATACTGGAAAACTACTCATTAGTTTTAAAACTGAGGCAGAATATGGGTTAAGTCCAACTTTCTAGTTCAACATTAGTTTTTATGATAGGATGTTAATAAAGATGTTTAACTTAATTATACCTCAGCAACTGACTCACAGCTGCTGCTAAAATAACAGAATTGCTAGGGAAAAAAAAAAACCAGGGAAGCCTTTCCTCTCTTCTTACTCCTGAGTAACACTAGATTTCCAACAAGCTACATGGTGCTGAATAAAAATGTTTTTCCTGATCTGTTTTCCCAGTGTGAACAGAGAGGCAAATTAGTAGTTAACTGACAATATTCTTTTAAAAACAAAACCAAAAAACCCAACTGTTTTCAAAAGCTGCAGGCTACTCCTCACCTGACTACACGCAATCCTTAAAGAGAACTTAAAGAAATATAAATTCATACAGAAGGTGAGGAATGAAGTCTTCAACTATGAATAACTTCTCAGTGGCAGGTTTGATTAACACCCTCCCTATGCCAGCAGTTTGCGTTTTCCTCTATAAGACTTATCAGTAGGCTATTGCTCTTACTCTGTTCCCCTCCACCAGGTTCAATGTTTTTGCTTTCCTAATCTTCCCACCTCATACCCACAACAGTCTAATAGAAATCAGGATAAAACACCTGGCACATCCAGGAGTGTCATAAAATACCAGATTCTCTTCTCTCTATTTTCTGGTACATCATCCCTCAATCCACACTGATGCTAATTCACAGGAGTGTCAACAGCCTTTCAGCGTCTTCCCTAAGCTTTCTGCCCAACACATGCCAAAAAACGCACTAGGAAAGGACCAGCAGTCAGCTGGCTGATGCACAACAGCCAGTAAGGCTTTCCACTCAGAAGTCCAAGCAAACAGGAATGCAATACAAGCAAGGACAGAAGCCGCACAAGATTTTGCACCATGCCTACCTGTACTCAAACTAGCCCAATTCCAGTGCTGACCATACGGACAGAACTCTGTATGAAGAGCACACGCTCCTTAATATCATTATTTAAATGCTTCTACACCTTCATTCACACACTTATGTTCAAGAAAACGGATGCCCACAAAGCTGTTTTCAGAAGCTCCTTATTTCCAACTCATTGAAAGCAGCAATGCAACTAGGTAATACTTACAGTCAGCAGCAGTGAAGTTGGGTAATGAATCATAGCTTTTTTCACTGTTCATTATATCCTTAAAAAGACAAGAAAACTTAGATGCAACAAGAAAGTTGTCATTTCAGAGAAGTAGGTCCAAAATTCTGCCTGCTTTTTTTTTTTAAAGAACAAAATGAAATTAAAACAAATCTATTAATGTCAGTTACCTTACAAAACTTGCCAATTACTTGATTAATCATTACACAATAAGGTAAATACATAAAAAAGAGACTTCTGTTTAATGTAAGATTTACAAAGAAAATGTTGATTGACAAAATAATAAAGATTAAATCCTGTATCTGTCTTCACAAAAAAAAAAACCCAAACAAATAGCACACGGAATTGCTAACAGTAATAACAGAATAAGCTAACAATTAATCCATTATGTCTGCAATCACTATACACAAGATATCTGATATCCAATAAAAATAAAATAAGGTTGCCAGAGTGCTCACAGAACACAGAACCATCTTTGTTCTCATAGAAAAGGATCTGCTTCAAGCTTTTGAATAAGCTTCTAATATGGTTAAGTGCCCTTTTTGGAAGAGAACAAAAAAGAAAATAACCATTCAAATATGCTGGTTTTTAAAAATTGAAATTCTCTTTGTTTCATTAATCTAACAGAGTAAGCTATTTCCTTTACAGTTTGAAGTGAAGAGTCACAATCTCAAACATCAAAAGAGAAAGACTGGCCTCAGAGTGAGTCCCACCCCTGTTTCACATGACAAAGTCCAGCTCTTGAAAGGCTTACAGGGGCAGAAGGGAAAAAACTGCAGATACAAGTAGTTCTCCAGAAAACTTCCTTACTGTTTCCTTGCTTGTTACCATACCCTACCCAAAAGCACATGACACTGCCTCATATGCATTACAGGGACATCACCAACATCTCTAGGACAGAAAACAACACATTCTCAGCATAGTTTTGCACTCACCTCCATTATGCCTGTGTAATATGAAAACGGTGTTACTCTCAGACCTTTTACCATGATGTCAGACAAATGATAAGGGTACAACATGAGATGATCTCGACTGTATTTTAACAGATCCTCATAATATTTACGTTCGTCTTTCTTGACATGCTTAACTACAAGGGGAGAAAAAAGCTACATTGTTCTATGAAGTTCAACTTAAAAAAAAAGTGTTACAACAAATGGATTAAAAATAGTATAATGGCAATTGACAGAAAACAAAAAACAAAATAAAGGAGTGATGAAGGGCATTCAGCATCCAAGGATATGATACAAGTACTCCCAGAGCCTTTAAGAATAACATTAGAACAGAGCAGATTTATTTTACAGATTACCAGGAAGTGGCCCATTGAGACAGAACTCACACAGGCTGTAGAAAATTATCTTTTAATTAGTGAAACTATTATCTACTTTGGGAAGACGAATGGATGCAGTCAATGCAAAATAAATTGAAAGTCTGCAAACAAGTCATAGCCAATAGCTTATGTGAGTCAGGGCCACTGTCTGCATCTCATCTAGTGACAGGTTTTATTTTATTAGTCAAATCCTCTCTTAACACCTCTTAATTTCTTGGAAAAAGGCAGCATAACTACAGCAGGAACTCAGTTCCACCTGCCAACTCAGCTTCACTAGAGTGCTTCACTAGACTCAAAATTCAAGACTTTTCTTGATGTTTTATCATTTAAAAGGATGTATTTTCAGGGAAGGAGGGACCTTTGAAGGGGGCTAGTTCTTGCAGTTTTGCAGTAGAGACAAGCTTCCACACAGAAGAATCGAGTAGCAATTAGAAGTTACTTAGCTTCTTTACTCACCTAAGTTATTCCGGTATCGTAACTGATTGCGGATGCTGTAGAGTACAACCTGCCTTTCATATTCCCTCTGAGAGTTTCCAAGACCCTTGAAAACATAAAGGCCTTTTAGCTGACACGCACAAAACCCCTTTTAGTTAAACCACAAAGTGTCTCATGACAAAACATATGCAGGCAGTTGTCATTACTCAGGGAGTCCCCCAGTTCAATAGTGATAGTATCTTTAGTCTCTGTATGAGGTCAAAAGTATTTTTAGTTAAATAGTTCTCTCTATACGGGGTGCAGATTTAAGCAATAACTTTAGATTTTTTGTTGTCCTAGTACCATTCTGATAAAAAAGGGAGCATCTAATTCTCAAATCAAAGGTTTTAAACTGTCTTTTAGAAGACATGAAGCATCAAGCATTTTACCAAGCGTTCAGCATCTTGAAGCCTTTAAGTATTACCCAGAATTAGTGTAGCATAAACCAAGGATGGTGAATGACATGTGAAGCTTCAACTGCTGCACCTAAGAAGCTTATAATGCAAAAATAAATAATGAAACAGCTCAAGTTGTAGCTTCACACAAGTAAGGCAATCAAATGATCTTAGGTCACAATGTGCGTAAGCACAGCACATTACTTGACTATCATGAAAGAAGATAAAAAGAGAACTCTGATTGATGCTTTAAATGCCTTATTTCAAAAACTTCGCCTCAAAATTCTTCATATTACTCTTCTACTAGCATCCGCAACAAGCCATCTGGTGTTTTTTTTTTCCCCCTCTCCTGGTTCCCTTATTGATGCTTATATTAGAAAAGACCCTTAGATAAAAAGGTACTTTACTGCATATATGGGATAAACAATAAGTTGCATACATACTGTAGAATCAGGTATTGGAAAAGGAACACCTGATATCATACACAGAGTCTATAATTGATTAAATATCCAAAGAGGGATCCAAGTATTTGCTCCAAGCACAAAATTATTAAGGACTATTCTAACACTAAAGTAGACAAAACAGTATTCCAGAAGTTACGTTAAAGAAAATAATGCATTAAATACTGGTATATTTTCTATCCTGAATCACATAGCCAACAGTACGGCACTCAGCTGGGTAGGTAAAGAGAAGTCATCATTCATGCCCCTCTTACAGCTCCCGAAATCTCAAACTCAAGGAATTCAATTACTCAGGGCCTGCAGCCACTACTCATCCTCTCCATCCTTCCTTTGTGCAAGAGCAGGAATTGTTTTTCAGCATCTGCTTTCAAGCAGTGTAAGAGTTTGGAGACAAGAATGTCTCGACATGACAGAATACCTCCCCTCTGCTACCAGAGGCCCGTTAAATCCATCAAATCAAAATTTCATGAGGTTTCCTTTTCCACACGCCACTCACTGCAACAGCTCCCTGGCTACCGAAACGCCGGGCCGCACAAGTCTCCGATGACACCTGTCCTGGTTCAGCTCACACTACCCAGGGGTTGTGTGAGGGATACCCAGGGATACCCGCCGCAGCTGGTCTAGCGTCTGCGCCAGCTGAGAGAGCACCCCACACACCCCCGGCGCCAGCTGAGAGAGCACCTCACACCCCCCCACATCTCCCTCTGCCCACAGAGACCCCAAACCATCGCTACATCCCCCTCTCCTCCCAGAGCCCCCCGCCTCGCACATAGAGACCCCACACCGCCCTCACATCCCACTCTCCCCAGAGAGACCCCCCCACGCACGCGCGCACACACACACACACACACACACATCCCCCCTCTCCCTCCCAGTCCCCGCTCTCCTCACGGGCAGATCCCACACCCGCCCCCACATCTCCCCTCTCCTCACAACCACGCACCTCCCCCCTCGCAGGCACCCCGTGGACCCCGTGGCCAGGGCCGCCTGCCTTCCCTCGGGGCAGGCAGAGCCGAGTCCCCACGCCTCCCCGCACACCGCCTGGCGCCCTCCCGTCCTCCGCTTCCCCCGACCGGGAGCTCGGCAGCCCGGACTCTGCCCGCCCGCCGGCACCTGCTTGACGCTGGCCGGCAGCCGGCCCCAGGGGTAGTTGTGGCGGATGTGGAACTCCACGTCGATGTTCATGGCGAGGAGACCGGGCCGCGCCGCGGGGCCCCGCCGCCGGGAGGCGCTCCAGCCCGGGAGGCGCTCCAGCCCAGGGGCCGCCCTGCCCTCCGCCCGCCGCCGCAGCCACCTCCCGCCGGCTGCCGCTTCCGCGTTACGCCCCGGAAACTCCTGCATACGTCAGTTCCGGCGGGGCGGGGAGAGGGGTGGCCGGCGCCTCGTGATGCGGCCGGTGGCAGCTGCGCACGCGCGGCGGCGGGCGGGCGGGCCCTGGACGCTGCGGGCGGCGGCCCAGAGGGACCCGGGACCTGGCAGCCGGCTTCCCGCCCGGCGGAGCCCCGGCCGCCCGCTACCTTCCCCCGCTTCGTCGGGCGGCAGGGGAGCGCGACGAGGTTATTTCGGTCGCTTTTAGTAAGCTGCTGTAAGCGGAGGCGAGGCCTGGGCTTCGCAGCCAGCGCGTTCGGTCGCTGCACCGGCAGCAAGCGGCAGGAGTTGAGGCCTTCCGGGCGCCCTGCTTCTACTCGAGCTCTAAGGCGCAGGTGCTCGTGCCTCGAGAAGGTTATCCCTCGCCTTGGCCGCTTCCCCCGCACACCAGCCCAACCGTCCGAGGGCTGACACTGCGTGGGAACAGATCCAAGCTGAAAATGGCTCCGTTACCTGCTTGGTTAGTTTCGACATCAGTTTCCTAATGCAGTTCACGATGGACCTGGACAAATGGTAGTGACTGCTCAAAGCAGGGGCAGGTACAGGCGCAGAAATAAGCATTGCACAACGAGGAGTGATCAAGATCATTGCATTTAGCAGTGGCCCTGGGCTAGGCCAGCTGGGTGTGCGTGGTCTGCATAGGGCGAGGGCTGGCAGCTGGCAGACCTGAGTACCAACAGCAGCTTGTCGGATTCGTGCAGCGTCTTGAGCAAGTGGGTTAATACCATCAAGGAAGCTGCTTCAAATAAAATAGCAGCAGGTGCCCCTCCTTGTCTTAGGATCTAGGGTTTTGTGAGTCATTTAAAGTCTTACCAGTGTCAAAATCGGTGCCAACTTCCCATGCAGAAGCATTTTCTTATTGTTTAAGTGTCAGGGAATTACAGACAGGGAAAGGCTCCATATTTTTAACACTACACAACATTTTAGCATATGATTTGATATATAAGTAAAATAAACAAAACAAGTGAGCCTCTGATCACTTGTGCTATTTAATTTTTAAGGCTGTTATCCTGCATGCTCAGTAGTAACCTTGGAACAGTGGTGACAGAGCTGAAAGGGGACCAACAGCAATAGAAAGAAACTCAGTCCTCTGTTATCTTCGAGTGGGTCCCCAGAGAACTACAGACCCAGTTCTTCTTCAGCGTCACTGATACCTTCAGGATTGCACTTCTGCGTAACTGCAGAGACACAAAGCCTCAGCCTTCGGACGTGCCCCATGGTGCCGACGCACACATATCCCTGCAGCCGAGGAGATGATGAGCAGCTCACACAATCTCCAGAGTCTCAGATAGAGCCTCCCTGATCATATCACCTGCAGGATTCAGTCCAGGAACACAGTCACAGCCGACCAACCTGACCTCATCATTAATTCTTTTAACCCCAGTTGTCACATTTCTGATGAGCCTTTTGCTGTCACACCCTACATTGGTTTATAAATAAACTATAAAAAGACATTAATAAGAAACCCTTTTTGCCTTGCCCATTGCCACATAAACCAGGTGGTACAGGTCTTTGGCTGGTACTGTCTGTTTGCTTTTGATATCAGTAATTAGACACACCTCTCAATAGGGCAGGACAGTTTTTTTCTTGGATGGTTCTGAGGTGAATTATCTTGTGGCACCAGCACCTGAATAATACTTTTAGTAAGACACAGATGTGAGAATCCACAAGCTAAAATTCAGGTGCTCAGAATAAGAGTAATGTATGCAGTATTCCTACTCCATTATATTCCTATCGGCTGCCTCAGACTTTTCAGTGATAGCACTGGCAAAAGGGAATTAAAAATAAGACAGAAAGAAACTATTGACGTGAGGTAGATCTTCAGAGAGGCAGAGTAATTGAGCAGACCTGTGATTAGAAGCCAATAGTGGAAGTACCCGATTTTTAACAGGATTTTAATTTATTACCAGAAAGGGTACCATACAACAACATTGTTCTGTGTTTATTAATGAGTTTGAGAATTTGCAGACAACTGATTCAAATCACTTTCTAAATGAAGGCCATAGATAAAACGCTCTGAACTCCTGCACCTTCAGTTGAGGTCGTTGAACTCTGAAGTTATAATCATACTGGTTTAAATCATGTATGTAAAATACAGTGAGCAATGAGGATCAGGCTACTGATCCTTTTTTCCAAAGCTTAGGATATCATTAAAACCACATCCACTCCCTCCCAGCTCCGCTCCTCAGGATGTATATGTGTGTGTAGGATGTTGCACAGTTTACAGTTTCTCCAGCTGACCCTTCAGGCAGTTGCAGCAATGAGCAGATTTATCCTGGAACACAGGTGCTATGTGTAGCTTTCTCCAGTCGTTTACGACTTTCCCTGACTTGCATTAGTGCTCACAGGTAATCAACCCTGGTTCAGATATTGCTACCCCTAGTTTGACACTCAGTAGATCTGTGCCCCTGATTATATATAATGAATATTCATTGATTTTTTTTTTTCCTTCCCTATTCTGGTTGGTACACACGAGTACTTACTTAAATGCATTCATTTCTGGCAGGAATAATCTTCCTTTGTGAGGATAAGCAAAACAAGGATTGAACACTTCAGCCTGGTGTGCATCATCCATTAGCTGCTCTCCTTCCACATTCTGTAATAAATTTCCACTTACCTTTGTTTATCCCTTACTTCTGAGATATTTTTAGACATCTTTTTGTATTTGATGTCTCTTACTGCTCATAACTCATTCTGTCCATCTGCTTTTCTATTTTTCTCATTGCTACACATTTTTCTTACTATACTTCCTATCTTTCCTTCCTGTAGAGAAAATTTGCTTCTTGGATTTTAATATATTTGCTTCCAGTTATTCTCAGTAGCCTTCATTCTTGAGATTGCCTTCTCAAAAGACATTGCCTTTTGGCCCACTGACTTTTCAAAAGTCTGCTTTTTTCCTTATTCCAAGTCTTTTGTGCTTTTTCCTTGCAATAAATTAACTCCATGTGTCATTGCCACTTTCAGACAAACTACCTTCCCCTTCCTCCTCATTGTTTAAAATCAAAAGTAGCAGCTTGGCTTCCTCTGTTTCCTGAGACAGAAGTTGATTCCAGTGTGCTCAACAAGCTTGATGGACTGGTGGGGGCCTGCCAGTTCGCTTTTGCCACTGACAGGTAACTGAGGCCTATCTACAGAGTAAAATACAGTGCTCTGAAAGAGCGAGCTGAGCTGAATCAGTGCAGCTCTCCTCTGAACTGAGCACCTACACTGAGAAGTTGCAATGAGATTTCTTATTCGCATTCCTTCTAGTCCTGGCTGGCCTTACCAGCTGCATGTGAAGAATATCTACTCTCCAAGATGACGTCTCTTTCTCAGGAGTGATTTGTGCAGCACCCCCGAGCTGCTTATTCAAGTTGACAACTGGTGATCAAATCTCAAGACCAAATAGTTGCCAGGGAATTCTTTCCTCAGAAATAATGTTTTTTTGCATATCCAGGAATGGGACAGTGACTTCCTTCAGGGACACTGACTTCCAACTGGAGACAAATTCATTGTAAATGCTTGGTTTTAGCCAAATTTGTTGGCGGGCTGAATTGTTTATTTAGGACTTCCACTCCAGTTTTCAACCCCTTAAATTCCTCTCCAAAGTGAACATTTGAAAGCTTAAGTCCTTCCTGCAGCTTATCCCTGTTGGTGAATGTCTTGGTAAACCTGTCTGAAAATCGTTTGGTCCCTGATAGTGCCTGATCAGTCTCTGGTCAACCCACTGCCCTTTTTGTCTGGTCTGGATAAATCTCCAAATACTGTTCAGAATTCTTGTGGTTGTCTTTACTTTCTGCAAATTCTCAGTCTCACACAGGTTCACCAGGGATCAGCAGAGTTAAACAGGAGTGCCAGGCACTGCTACCACTGTAAGAGCCATTTCACAGCTCATACCAGTGCTGTAGTCAAGGTTGGTGAAGGCATTAATTCTGTTGACTCAGATGTAATCCACAAGCCACGTTTCTCTGTCACACAGAAATCCAGGTGCCTGTCTCTCCAGGGAAAGTTCTGCCTCTTCTTGCAGGCAGACGAAGCACCATCCCACTGCCCAGCCGTGCCAGCACGCTGCTACCACAAACACCCTCTGCAAAAAGTGCAAAGCTCAGCTTCACTTAGTTCTTTACCTATTACTGCCTTGGTCCTTTATTATTTCACTTCACTAGACTGAAGATTTTAATTGCCTCCTCCATGTAGCCTCAGTTAAGGCCCATCAGCTTTAACCAATTCTGTGGTTACTTTAGAGCAAAGACTCACCTGGTGGTAGCCAGCAATAATCTCCAGAGCAGCAGTGTTACCAGTCTACAGTTGCACTCTGCAGTGTGTGCATGGTACGATGTATCATCTCCTTTTCACCTTTTTCAATTATCTCCACTCCACCTTTCAGCGGAGAATGTCTGTTTATAGGCACCCTTTTGATAAGCCCTTTGTGCCTTCTCTGCATCCAGCCTGCTTGATCTTGCGGTGGCATAATACCTGTGCCTCAGTTTTCCATCCTGCTGGCAGAAGAAGGAAGAAATAGATGGAGGTGGACTCCATTCATTACATACCAAGAAATGCCCCTGTCTCATTGCCTGGGGTATGTCACCCACAGGAGTATGGTCCTCAGGCCTTCTGCAGGGAGTCAGTCCTGTTATTTACAAAGCTGAAAGGTACCATACAGCCCTTAATTTTTGTTAATTATACAAACTTTTAAACTCCCAGTACATATACTAAGTCAACCAAATTGATGGGTGGGAGTAGCACATGGTTTTCCTACTGATACCCTATTTGCATATTTAGATAGACCATTTGCATGCACAGCACTCAGTCTGCTGTTTGTTTTAAATCCTTAATGAGTTGCGCCTTCTGGGCTGCTGTATTTCACTCACAATCAGTAAAAGCAGTCTGTATTTGAGCTTCTGAGTGCCCTCCAAGCTGACAGATTCCAGAGAAACCCTGCAGTTTCTTTCTCTCCACCTGTAGTATTTCCTTTAATGTCAGTTTGGGACAGCTTTATTCCCAAAAATATTATGACAGAAGTGGGTAGTTGCCAGCTCAGTAAAGGCTTTGAAGATGCCTTTGAGACAGTATGATACCACAAAGCATTGAATTCTGGATAAAAATTCTTCATGTTCACATTTGATTTTTACATTGCATGTGTTCGAACACCATAATCAAAGCTGATCATTTATTTTTAAGAGTGTTTGAATGGTAGCGGGATCTTTGCAGGAAAGTAATGTCTGTCAAATAATTTAAAACCTAGAATTATTACTGCACTTCCGATAAAACAATTATTTTCATTTGATAATCACATAGATTTTTTTTTCCCCTGAACTGCTATAAATTCAAGTGTACTTGTTTTCTTCTCTTATTTTCTCTGGGTGTCCCACCTGAGGTCTAAAGCAGGAGCTTGGCTGCCTGTTAGATGCTTTCTCACTCCCCTTCCTCAACAGGACAGGGGGAGAAAATAAGATGAAAAAGCTCATGGGTTGAGATAAAGACAGGGAGATTGTTCAGCAGTTACTGTCATGGGCAAAACAGGCTTGACTTAGGGAAATTAATTTACTTTATTGCCAATTAAAAATAGAATAGTGAGGAACAAAGACAAAACTAAAAACACCTTTCTCCCCCCACTTCTTCTCAACTTCACGCCTTCATTCCCAACTTTTCCACCTCCTTCCCCCGAGCGATGCAGGGGGATGGGGAATGGGGGTTGCAGTCAGTCCATAATACTTTGTCTCTGCTGCTCCTTCCTCCTCATGTTCTTCCCCTTCTCCAGTGTGAGTCCCCCACAACTCCTGCCAGAAAACCTGCTGCTGCGTGGGCTCCTCTCCACGGGTCCACAGGTCCTGCCAGGAGCCTGCTGCAGCGCGGGCTTCCCACGGGCTGCAGCTTCCCTCAGGGCACATCCACCTGCTCCGGCGTGGGGTCCTCCACGGGATGCAGGTGGATATCTGCTCCACCGTGGACCTCCATGGGCTGCAGGGGGACAACCTGCTTCCCCATGGTCTTCTCCACAGTCCGCAGGAGAATCTCTGCTGTAGCACCTGGAGCACCTCCTCCCCCTCCTTCCTCACTGACCTTGGTGTCTGCAGGGCTGTTTCTCTCACATTTTTCTCATTCCTCTCCCACAGCTGCTGTGCAGTATTTTTCACCCTTTCTTAAATATGTTATCACAGAGGCACCACCAGTGTCGCTGATGGGGCTCAGCTTTGTCCAGCGGTGGGTCCATTTTGGAGTCAGCTGGCACTCACTCTGTCCAGCATGGGAGCAACCCCTGGTCTCTTCTCACAGAGGCCACCTCTGCAACCCCCCACTACCAAAACCTTGCCACGTAAACCCAATAAAAGCAGTGAGATTTTGTAGGAGCTGAGGGTCCTCAATGGCATACTAAATACCACTAAATCCCATAAGATCCGATATAAACTCTTTAGAGGAGGCATCCTTTCTAAAATGTTTGGAAAGTTTGTGTTGGGCATTACCATCACTATATGTTTTAAATCATTGTAATAACAATTAGATAAATGAGTATGTATAATCTCGAGGCTTATATTGTGATATCCTGATTTACCTTGCAGAAACCAGCCATCTCCATGACCCAACAGGATGTGATATTAGATAGTAGGGATAATAAAACCACCATGTAATGATGAATACACCCCACCTTGAAATGACTAGAATTTAAATAATGTCAGAAGTTATTGATTAACCCAGGGTTGGGTAGGATTTAGCTGCTCTAGTAAAAGTTGACTATTCCATCTGAATGCTGCTTTTATTTAAGAGCAGAAGAGTTGCATCTTCCACACTCAGACTAAGCAAAAATGGGCAGTTCACATGTAAGTAATTTAATTTGGATTGTCAAGAATGCAACAATTTCCTTGTTTTATTTTTGTCCATTTTCACTTTAAATGACATTAATACAGCTGCAAATGAAGATTTAACCTCAAAATCTACTTTAAGCGTGGGTGGGAAACTTGTATGTATCTGGTGATATCACTTAATTACAGTATATGAATAATGAAACTATTACTGTAGCACACATGTTCTGAGTGTTTTAACACTCGTGGCTTAGTTAAAAAGGACAGCTCTTTAATTTTGAGAAAAAGAAATGATGTGTAGGATGTCATGGGAAAACTAATTTTAGTTAGTTTAGCAAATTTGTGTTGGAACATTCTGAACACTAAAATAATTCCCTAAAGATGTATGAAAAACTTCCTGTCCCAAAGGCCAACACTTTCGAAAGTTGGCTAAGTTTATCACTGAATAGTAGGGACAGGAGTAATCTCAAAGTGCAGTGCTCACAAAAGGGCCTGATTAAAATCCAGGTATCAGGATTTACTACATCAAGTTATCGTATGAGTTTTGACTGAGACAATTTTGGCTAACACTTGGGTGTTTTGTACTAAATACCTAAATCTGCATAAAGATATTTAACCTCAAAACAACCTGACTGTCAAAAGTTTCTGTGTTGTAGCTGTGAATAATCGGTCCTTCTGAAAGTTAAGTAGCTTGTGCGGAAAAGTTGCGGGTTTTTAGCTCCAATTTTAAAAATAATGGATAAAAGGCAATATTTATTCAGCAGCTTATTTTCTTCTTGAATGCTGAAAATCTGCAGTTTTGCAGTATGTATCAATAGAAAACGGCCTGTTTGCTGATACAGGCTAATGTTATGTTAGTTTCTCTAAGATTTATATTATTTTATTTCATGACTATTTTTTGGATTCAAATTCAGCAAGACTTTGAGAGATGCCAAGCATCTGCTGCTTTTGGACCAGCTCTTCAGGACATTTTCTCTGCCAACTGAGCAAGAGAGCCCGTACCATTTGCGCAAAGCTCCAGCTACTAAGCCAAGGAGCTTTTTGTCTCCCTGTGAAAGGGTAGATGGTCCCATCTCCTCACCATGCTTTTGTGGCCTGGCTGCTTGCGTAAGGGGAGAGAAGCGAGCAGTTCAGCAACCCATCTTTGCATAGGAAAGAAGGCCAAGAAGGCTCCTGCTGCACAGCCCCGTGTGTCCACATAAGCACACATCGTAGGGTTCTTGGCAGCATCTCCTGAGGGTCCTGACCCTGGAGAGCCTTTCACCAGACACTGCACTGAATGCAGTGTAGAGCAAGCGTATTCAATTGAGGTTTAAACTAGCCGGTTGAGGTCTATCCATGGCAAGAGCACTGCATCTCAGGCAGGTTTAGCAGTTGTATGAGCTCCATGCTGGACTACGTAGCCTGGATGTAGGTGCAGTACACTGGAGGTGTGCTGCAGGCTTCAGTGGGAAGAGGTCTGAGCCCATGTTGGAATAGAATCCGATGATTCAGCCCATGACTCATCTGGGAACTGCATCATTCTGTGTTTGTCCCTAGGAAATTACAGGTAATCTTGGAGAAATGCCTGCATCTGTATCAGAGAACCGCTGCTGGAACAGCCTGAAAATACAAAGTTCTTAACCAAGCTTTTCAGCTGCAGTGTGTTCTTTCTCCTAATCTCATGTTTTGCAACCACAGGTTCATGAGTGTCTTATGTATTGTGTTTTTTAAACCTCCAGAGTAAGTCTTACGGACTCGCAGAGGATATACGGAAACCAACCGTAGGGACTACCAGTTTGTCAGCAGATGAGCCAGTAAGCACTTTTTTTATGGAGGGTGAGAGGGACACCGTGGCATTGCAGCACATGTTGCTGTGGTTTATGGTGGCTTTGGGAGGCACTGCAGTGCACAGAGGCAACTCCTCTTCCATGGTCAAAACTGACACTGGAAAGCTGGGTAAAACTGGGCTGTTTTATTCTGTTGAGTACTGCATCTTTCCAAAAATTTGTCTGCTTTGAAATTTCAGAAGTGAATTTTTTTGAATAGCCCAAATTCTGCTGGGAGAAATATCACATTAATCATCTGTGTCAAATGAGGTATTTTATTTGGTTCAATGGATTTAGGTTTTAAAACTTTCTTGAAAAAATGTCATTATTAAATGAAGTTTTCACTGAAAGCTAAGCATTGTTCAAAGAAAAGGTTCCATTATGTGGATGTTAAAATGGAACTTTTCAGCTATATCAAAATGTCTCATTTTAAAATGGAGCTTTCATCAAAATTAATCTCTTCCTGAACATGTTAATTTGAACAAAAGTAACAAATTTTACTGAAAAAAATGCTTTCAACAAAAAATTTCCAACCAGCTCTGAAGTGTACCTTTCTCTTAGAAAGTGAGCGCTCGATTAAGAGCTGCACCTGATGCAACATTATAGCTCCAAATCTGCATATTGCCACACTCTTTTTGCTCTCTGAACTCGATCCGGTCCCTTTTTGTACAATCAAAGTTTTTGACTGCACATCCTTAGAGATTTAAAGTCTCTAATTACTTTCTCTGTTTGCAGTTTTGCATCAAGCTTATCTGTACTTCTGCTGTTTTCGAAATTACCACAAGTAGAAGTAATCCACCTGCAAATCTGGGTAGCTGCTCTGCTGTAAGCAAGGTGCTTTGGGCACATTTTGGGAATAGCAGCAATGGTTTTGATGATATGGTGGTTTGAAAAGTTTGATGGATTTTGATTTTTATGAAATTGTGTAATTGTTTTTTAACCTTTTGTCTCTCAAGAATCCAAGATGGCTCTTTATGCATTATTCTGTTCTTCTCTGTGATGTTTGTGACTTAAATTAATCTGGGGGTGGGTGAGTTCTTTGTTTTTAATTTAAACCACTTTTTGAGATTCTCTGGGACTCACTTGAGTTTCATCTTCTCATTGTAAAGCAGCCCAAACCTTCTGCCAGGGAGGACTATCACATAAGAAGGGGGTGGCAGGTTGTTGTGGGCCAGATGGTTTGAGGACTTGAAGGTAAAAGAGTAAGTATAACCTGGAGAGCACATCTGCCTGAGGGGTCCTCTTGGGGATACGCTCACAAACATCACAAGGGCCTCTGTGTTGCCTATGGACATTTCTATGCTTGTAGAAATGTTTCGTTAGTACAAGTATTACTTACCACAGTGTGATTTTATTATCTCATCACGAAGCTCAACAATTGCTATTTGTTGTTCCCCTGGCAGACCAATATTCAGTGACAGTCGATTCTTGTTCAGTCCCTGGCCATAAGCCCACAGTCAGCAGAAGACAGAAATACCTTCTTGTTCAGCCACCCGGCACTGGGGAAGAGCTGTGGCAGATTCTTTTCGTTTCCATGGTCCCCTTTTATCCAGGATATTTGCTGTTCCTTTAAGGTCTGAAGCTGTCCTGTGAGTGCAGCTGTGGTAGGTGTTAACAAGCAGCTACCCATGGAAAATTTATCATGTGTTTGTAGCAAAAAAAAAGAGCCCATCTGAAGTATCAAAGGGTCATTACATTTATGTTTTACGTAATATAAACAAGTCAAACAATTATGTTTTACAAAAACATAAAAAATTCCGAAATATCTGGACTCTAACGTTCTTCTTTGTATACAACATTTTTAGTATATTCTACCAAGTTCTGTTACTATCCAGAAAAAGTACTCTGCCTTTATTGTTAACTAGGACTACTGACTGAAGCAATGGACTGATTACTGCTGCTCTGGGTGACCCAGCTGACCTGGGAGTATCTTGAGACTTCCTCCACTCTGTGAGGTGGAAAGGAGTTAGACACAGAAACCTCCAAGTTCAAGAGACACAGTTGGTTTGTCGGACACTAAACACGCAATGTCTGTATAGTAACAGCCCTTCTATGTGTCTATGAATATATAGGTGGTGTTTAGAGAATGCATTTTGCAGAGGAATACTTTAAAAACAATGAAGAGACCAAGGGGAGAAGCATGTAATCTTGGGCCTTCCCTGATGGGGTGCAACATCCTTCCAGTTCTTCTCCTTTTAAATAATTAAGCTTTAGAATACATGAAAGAGTCAGCATGATGTTCCCATGGTTTGTGTGCCCGTGTTTTTCAGCCCTGCATAGGTATACTTAAGTCATGTTAGCTTTCATGCTGGCATCCACAAGAATTTACTTCAGTTCCACCAATGTTAACTTACGAAAACTCATCACAAGTCTTAGTTGAGGTAACGAGTGTAAAATTTTTAATAACACATAAGAACACTTGAGCTATCTCTCTATTAGTATGCAAGTCGGAGATTTGGTATCTCAGCTGAAAAAGAGGCAGAATATGCCAGTTTCCAATCACTTTAGTTATCATTATCCCTGATGGCCCAGCATACAAAGTGTTTTCCAACTAGGCATTATGGTCAATAAAATAAAAGTAGACAAGTCCACCCCAGCATAACAGAGAATTATTCCAGACTTGGAATTCTAGATTTGTCCTAGGTGAATAAAGCCATTTGTTTGCTATTTTTTTGTGGCTTCCATCTGCAAGATAAGTATTAACAGGAAGTGATGTGAGGCGTGACGCATGACTAAACACAGGCATGGTGTCTCTGGAGATTTCTAGCATCCTTCCCTGCCTCGGCTTCAGCTGCCACATTGGGGGAGTCAGGTCCCTGTCATCCCTGTGTCACCTCTGCCAGCCCCGCGTGGGTGCGGGGTGCTCTGGCACATCTCAAAGGTGTCTGTAGTTAAGCAGATGAATTGAGCCCTCTAGAAATAAAAGCTGCAGGTTTGCAGCTTTGGCATTCCCACTGCATGGTACCCTGCTAGCTAACTGATTTTAAATGTAATCTACATTAAGAAGTTCCACCAGCCACAAGAGGGTTTGGACAAATTAAAACCAGACAATGTGAAATTCAGCCATGAGACAACCCCCTCCAAACACTTTTTTCTTTTCATTGTGGACTTCTCTATTGTGGTGATGAGCATGAATAAGTTGAGTGGATAAAAAATCAGCCATAGGCTATTTTGAGATGATATATTAACAGATACTTAGAAACAGGAGGGACGTTGTAGGAGAGACATGGTTTTAATTTTGCAGTTTAAATAACTCTCAGAGCAATTACTTTCACTGTTGCCACTTGTCTGTAATAGGAAAAAGTAAATGCGACTAATTCTATGAGGATCTTCTTGTCACTGTAGTTTTAGTCTCCGATGTAGAAAATAAGGTTATTTGCACCTCTCAGTTTGGAAAGGGTCACTGAGACATTGCAAAGGCTGTTGAGTAATGAAGTCTAATCTACATGACTTACATATATTGTATTATCCAGCATAGACTTCGTATAGAAATTGTTTTGTTCTTGACAGCAACAAACCGTCAGCAACAAGCTAGCCTGACAGTGTGTGTTGCTGTCGTACAGCTGTTAGACCTAAAACAGCCGTAAGGATTTGGGCGAGTGACAGCCTGGCTGGCAGATGGCGGATGGCATTCCGAGACGCTGGTACCATTCTCTGAGCAGTCAAGGAGGCAGATGGCAATTTTCCAGTTACATATTGTGGGTGACTGAGAAAATTGCTCAAACAGGCAAAAATGACAGGTACATTTTACAAAACAGCAAAGGAAGAAACCTTGCGGTCAAAAGGACACACGTAGTCCTTAATGTAGCGCTTGCCAATTGACGTACATCAGAAAGGTGTTTATCAACCCCACCTTTTTATTACCATAGCACAAACCCGGGTTTGTGCTTGCTGATACTGCAAACTGTTTGCTTCTGTTTGTTTTTAAATATTAGCACCCATCTACTCTGACCTCTGTGCTAAAAGCCTTCGCATTTCACATAAATTCCTGCCTGAATAATTGGGCCCAATTATTTGAATTGCACTGAAGAAGAGCTTGCAGAAGAACATCTTTCTTTGATGCAGGGATGATAGGAGATGGTGAACCCACCATCTGCTAATGACCAGATATCCTCACCCCTGAACAGCCTTTCCTACTTAGACGTGACCCAACCTTGCCTACTGTCGCGAATGAGTGGTTTAGAGGCCGCTTAAAGAGTCACCGTCAAAGGTACCAGCAGAAAGTGATTTTAGTAGAAATTTATAAAAACACGACTTAACAGAGTTCGATGGCAAGGTTCACTCCATTACTTACTACACGGATGAAGTATAGATCATAAGATTTTAGCAGCACTTAATCATTAACTAATTTAACGTTTACAAAGTAAGTTAGTAGAGTCTACTACAGTCACGACAGTGACTTAATTACACATTATGCTTGTTATCAGTTCACACACACACACACAGAGAAATATATATAAATGTACAAAACGTATACCTGTTAAAAATTCCCCTCAAGCGTTCAGTGAAGAAATATTCACGTCAAATATCTCAGCATTTCTTAACGGGTGAGGGTTGAGCTTCGAGGAGTGAAGGGTTTCAGCCCAGGTCCCGTCGTCAGCTTTCGGTGATGATCCTCCGAATATCGCAGACTCGAGAGGTCGCGAGCTCTGAGGCGCATCGCACTCGGAGGGAGATGCTGGGAGCAGCCCGCTGTGGTCCAGGAGAGCTCAAAGGGTCTCACTTAGGACCACCGTTCATAGGTTCACAAGATGATTGGCTTTAGTCATCCGTAAATTTCCATCCTGGCCACAGTCCCAGGTAGTAGTTACTAAAAATTCTCAAGGTTTCAGTGTTGTTCCACTTGAGCTATGACTCAGATGAAGGTATCAGGGGATGACACCCGGGCCAGGCAGTAGAAGTATATTCCCAGCCTCAACTATGCAGAGTTTCTGATACGGTCAAGGAGCGCTCAACCGCCAGACTCAGCACACCAAGGCCAAGGTTTTATGGGAATTTCTGAGATCAACAAGCCGCCCAGATCAACAAGCGGCCCAGGAGAAGGGGCGGGGGGAATGCACCACCACAATCCACCCCGTGACTAAAGTCATCTTGATCACAGAGTGGCGGTGTGGTCGCCTCTTGCCTCTGTGCCTATAAACGGATCAATGCTGTATTCCAGTTGTAATCTGAGGGAAATTTTTGGTTGGTATACTTAGTTATTAATGTTTTGTTAAATGCAATTAAGCAATGTTATATATGCGAGGAAGTTTTGGTAATAGTGTCACCTGTCTAGTTATCTTCCACACAATGTTCAACAACAAACATAATACAACAGAAATTAGTAAAATTATGGTGGGATGTAACATCCGATTCAAAGTTCCTGCAACTGTTGGCAGCCACCCAAATAAGGCATCCCACCAGTGATGTTCTCCATCTTTCTTCACCTTTTCTAGGACATGGTATATCGTCTCTGCATCATGATGGACAGTAATCAGAGTTCTTTGTCCATTGTTTCAAATCTATTTAGCAATTAACTCAGGTCATCGTGTTGTAACAGTTTTCTTATCAATGTAAGATTCATTCCAATGGGGGCAGGTAATAAATCTTGATAAGGTGTATAGCTTGATTGTAACAGCTGATGGGTTGTAACAGGAGCTGAATAGTTAAAGTTGCATCCTATAATCTTGGTAAAATTACAAATACAGATATTTGAGGGATTATGTGTTTCCACAGTGGTGGTGTCTGTAAGTACAGAATCACAAAGAGTTCTCATACAAACACATCCATTTCCAACATATATAAGTACAGTTTCAGGGGTTTCATCAGGATGTATTTCAAAATGACAAATATTTTGTTTGGTGTCAAGACAAATGTCTTGGGCTTTAACGGTATTCTACGTTCTAATGGATAGAGGACAGTTCCGCTGTGATTTAATCCCAGCACAATGATTGGGTATATGGTATATACCGAAGCATTGCATATCGTTAAAACAAAAGCTGTGACTTTGCTATCAGTGGGGTCATAAGTAAAATTGACTAGATGCCACCGAGATTGGAATTCCCTTTCAAATTTAGTTGCATTATCCCAAATTAACTTTCGGATTTCAGTGGGCAAGGTGCCCTCATCACCTTCCCTTATAATTACTGTCACGGTAGATTGTATCCACAACTGGGCTTGGATGCAGCTAAGAGCTAGGGAAACATTATTTTGGTTTATGCCAAATGCATCTATAATTAGTCAGTGGTCCTCTTCACTAATTCTTTCCCACTTAGGCAATACATTAGCTAAAAGCCATTGACTTGTTCCTAGGGCTGTCAAAGAAGATTGTAATGGGTGTTCTAATTTATGTAAATTACTTGTTGTGGAACTTATTTTGTTTGCTAAAACTTCAGCGTCTATGCTGTTCAATATTCCTAGTCCCGTTCCCAGAATGCCAGACACATCTCTCCTTGATCGTTTTGGAGAGATGAGGTTTTGTCCATGCAGCCACACTAACAATCCTGAATAAGATGTATTCAGGAATGGTGAGCAGGCAGGTTTAATTGCAGAGATATTAACTTGCATTGATAGCTCTAGGTGTTTGAGAAGCCATGATGGATTAAATAGCACTTGCTGTTGTCCTGTTTTTAATTATATAGGGACCAATGTTATAAATGTGAGGAGACAGTTTGATAGGAGGCTGAGTTGGTGAATACAATTGTTCGATATCGATCCTGAATTCAAGACCCAGGCTGGAATGAAAGTTGGGTTTTGTCCAAAGACATACTACGTGTGCTGAATGGGATATAGTAAAAGTATACCAGCATTCATGTTTAAAAGGACAGTTACGTATGTTGTCTTTTCCTTCGATATTGTTTACAACAATGTGTAAGGTTGCTGTCATACATTTAGTGTGATTTTCAATTAGGCATCTTATCGAAATGGTATCTCCTTTGGTTCCCTTTAAAGATGGAATTTGTTGGTTTTCATTTTCATCTTTAATAATTCATTCCTGCCTATGAAAGGTGATGTTATTGTGTAGTGATATTGCAGATAAATTTGGATCACCACCACACCTACCAGTAATTGCTCTTTGTTTCTTTTACTTGTCCACTATATTAAAGAGCTCTAATATTTGGAAGTTTTTCTCATGGAAGTACCTATGCACAGAAGCGAAATGGGCTTTATCTGCTTTTCTGCCCTTTCTGATTGATGGTCTGGAGCCTTCTGAGCAAGTCACCCTTTTATCGCCCAGGAATATTTCCAGCCCCGTGCCAGGCTGGCTGACACGGCCAGGAACAGGGCTGTGCCAGTGTCCCCGGGCCTCGCTGCCACAGAAAGCAGCCACAGGTCTCCAGGCCCCATTGCTGGTTTGCCCCAGGGCCATCATACATCCCAGGCAGAGCCGGAGGCGCCCGGTGGAGGGGCGATCCTCTGCCTGCCGGCTCCAAGAGCTCTGAGGTGTGTGATACGTGTCTCCAGGCTCTTTGCCATGGGTGAATGTCCTGGTGTCGGCTGGGATAGAGTTAATTTTCTTCCTAGTAGCTGGTACAGTGCTGTGTTCTGCGTTTAGTATGAGAATAATGTTGATCACACACTGATGTTTTAGCTGTTGCTAAGTAGTGCTTACCCTGGTCAAGGACTTTTCAGCTTCGCATGCTCTGCCAGGTGCACAAGAAGCTGGGAGGGACAGGCCAGGACAGCTGAGCCAGCTGGCCAACGGGGTATTCCATACCCTCTGACGTCATGCTCAGCACATAAAGCTGGGGGAAGAAGAAGGAAGGGGGGGATGTTCGGAGTGATGGCGTTTGTCTTCCCAAGTCACCGTTACGCGTGATGGAGCCCTGCTTTCCTGGAGATGGCTGAACACCTGCCTGCCGATGGGAAGGAGTGAATGAATTCCTTGTTTTGCTTTGCTTGCGTGCGCGGTTTTTGCTCTACCTATTAAACTGTCTTTATCTCAACCCCCGAGTTTTCTCACTTTTACCCTTCTGATTCTCTCCCCCATCCCACCAGAGGGGCGTGAGCGAGCGGCTGCGTGGGGCTTAGTCGCTGGCTGGGGTTAAACCACAACAGTGAGGGAGGTATGTCGCTTGTCAGGCAGGTTGGGTGCCTCTACTGAAATGGCTTTTCCTCCTCTCCGTTGATGTTCATTCCAGTCTCAACTGCTTTTTTAACTGACACAAGCAGGAAGATATATTTTCTTTTAGGAATGCATAGGTTTAAAATAGGGTGACATTATTATATAAGGATAATATACCTTATATAGCGGTAAGAGGCTATGACTATTCCTGTTATGCTCATACCTTCTGCTATGATCCAAAAATTGATCCACTTCAAAGGGGCCTAAGTAGCATTACAATAGGTTGAAAAGAATTTTTATGACTGGAAATGTCTGTTTTAGTAAATCAGACCATTGATGAAGTACAAACATATCATCATGTTCTCAGTCTGTCTTTGGAAGTAGATCAAAATCAAAATACAGCAGCCGACTCCCATGTTTGTTCTTGTGTTTTACTCTTAACACACGGAAATGCTTGAAAATGAGTGATGAGATTTGGGCTGTTTGTCACTAAGACTGTCCCTTTGGGAGTTCAGAATTTGCTCTGCTAACAAGATGTTATCCTGACAACGTGTGATGTACTAGAAGACTAAAACCACAAGATCGAAGACAACATGCCCTTTTTTTTTTCTCCCTATCCAGTACTGTTAGTCTAGTTAACCTTGGATTCCAGTTGCATTATAGCTCATTAAAGGTTTCTGCCAGGATAAATAATTAATCTTGAGTATATATGTGTTGATAAAAAATTAATCATGTAGGTGCTGATTTACCAAAAGCTTTCTTCCATGATCTAGTGTATTAGATACAATTTAACTAATGACATGAACACCCCAGTCCTGTCGTTTATTATGCTAACAAGGTGACTGGATGGTTTGGGACATTTCTTGGTAGACAGAGAAAACAAATTTTCCTCTGCACACAAAAGAGGAATACAGAAAATCAGAGAATTGGAAGGCACCTTGAGATGTCAGCTCACTTATCCATTGCCTACAGCAAGATCAGCTCTGCCCAAACCAGTCCTGACAGCTCTAGCAGTGCTGAGCTGGAGGAGAACAGCTTCATTAGTTGGAGACAAGGCTCCCCGAAGGTCTCTGAACTGGCAACTCAGTGACTGTCCATGGTGAGAACTGAGAAACCTCAACAGGTTCCACAGTTTCCAATCTGTGACGGGTTTTCAATTGTTTTGGCTTGTCTGTTTGTTTTTCTGGCATTCCTGTGCTCACCTTTGGGACATTATGGATCGTCTGGGGCTTGGCTTGGCAGTGTGTATATATCTGTTAGCCCAGCTAAAAATATTTGAACCCACTGGACAATTTTTAGATTAATTTACCAACAAGGTGTTAAGTCTCAAAACTGTTAGGTGCCTGTTACATTTCTTGAAAATCTTGAGACTGTATTAGATATCCCTTGAACAAAAGACCCTTATTAGACACCAGAGAATCCACACAGTGATGGGCCACTATGCCTGTGCCCATCACAGGAATCACTTCAGCTGCAGTAGGCAGTAGAGGCACCAAAATCAGCCATCCAGGAGATGTAAATCTGTGGGAAACCAGGCAGAGGGGTTTCTGGTGCTCACCTGCTTGGTAGAAAAGAAAGCTCAGGTTGTTGCCTATGGAACTAGCTTATGTAAATTCTTTTTAAAATATTGGTTTTCTCCAATGCATTTTTAGATGAAGAATAACAAAACTGGTGAAATAGCTGGGGCTTGATTCTGTTGCCCATCTCCAATAACCACTGGAGATGCCCTCAGGTATGTGAGACATCTGCACCAGGTTGACAGATGCAGGTCCCACAGGAGACCACTCATTTCTGACAGGCAGCAGGCAGCTTATCCTGGGGCATCTCTAAAGGTGCCAGATACCTACGTTTAGACAAGTGAATAATGCCCTAAATTTTATTCCAAACCCCACTCACATGCAGTAGTCAGTGCTGTAAAGAGCATGGCTGGGTCGGTCTGCCCTTTCTATGTGCTGCCATTTTGAGATTTAATTTTTACTTCTGTTAAGCCAAAGAAAAATGAAAACAGCAAGCAAAGAGAAGCTTGAAATTAGGCATCCACTAAATAAAGCACATAAAATGAACCTGGCAAAAATGAAGACTGGGGTAAGCACTCAACATCCCTGGACCAATCCAGCCCTTTTTAGAGCTCTGCCCATTGCTATTAGACCTGCATCTCGACTGCTCTGGTCAGCAGCCACATTCCTGCTGGCTTTTCCTAGCGATTTGCTGGTAAGGGTCTGCATCTGCATTTATCCATGCACATTGTCAGCATCGATCTGTGTTAGAGCTGCAGTGGGTGAGCGCTGTCAGCAGCATCCTGAGCAGCTACCCTTTCTGTTGTTTTGATGTTACTGCTCCATAAACTGCTGTTCCTGAGTATGGTTGTGGCATCTGCTTGAGATGATGGAAATGAAAAAATAGCTGTGATTGCTCAGCTGTATTATCAGCTATTTTCAGGTAGGGTATGTTGTCTCTCTTTTGCAATACGGGAAGCTACCTGGCATGCTCATGGTAGTGTTTCTTCTGTTCTTGTCTACTGACAGAGGAGCACTTTGTATCTACTGCAAGCTTAATCGTCTCTAGCTCAAGGAAGATACTAGATTTTGTCCTCAAAATCTCTGCAACGTATTGCAACATCCCACCAATTCTAACTATTGATGCCTTGAATCCACCAGAGCTCTTATTCCCTCCCATGTCTTCCTTGGTTTTGCTGGCCTTTTTGTTAAACTGTTTATTTGTGCACCGTAAGGGCTCCACATGCTGAAATACCAAAGCACAGTCTCCAAATGCTTCTCTAAGCATTGCAGACCATCTTCGACTATAAACTCATCTTACATCTCCTTAAAGTCAAATGTAATTTACAGTAGGAAAAACTATGTGGTGTGCTTTACAACAAAGTAGAAGTGTTAGTTTTAGATCAGTTGTAATCTATCCAGTTTAATAGAAATAAATCTGTGGCAATTCTAGCCAAAGCTGCAAGGGAAAATGATTGTTATCTTAAAATATGCTTGACTGAGGCAAAAACTGTTTATGCTAAGGAACACTGTTGGCAGAAAAAACAAGTGGACACAAGCCATGAATACAGCTAGGCTGGAAGTGAAAAGAGGATTTCTTACCACCAGAACTCTGATTACACTAATTAATGTAGAAGTATTGGAGAAGAAAATGAAGTAACAGAGCAAATGGAGCTGGACCAATTTATGAGAGCAAGTTCCCTTGCTCTCCTAAGCATCGTATGTCCAGCTGCAAAATTTGTATGCAGTCTCTCCACCTGATATTTCAGAGTCCACATCATGCTATCACCAAAATTGCTGTAACACTTGTAAGTCATTAACTACTCAAATCTAATCTAAGATCCTAACTCTAAAACATGAACTATATTAAAGTGACTCTGCCCATATTACAAATGTTACAAATGGTATTAAACATCAGTTTCTTTTGCTATTTGTCCCTTGCAGGAAAATCCACCTGTCAAAATCTGCAGGGTAGGAAGCAGTACGGTTCTGAAACAGCACTCCCTCTCCTGCGTGGGAAGGCTGTGTCAGTGGGCAAGAACAAGGCTGGGACCCAGCAGGTAGTGAATTTTAACTGGGGCTTTCCAGATGACTCAGGAGTTGGCCTTGACAGTCCCTTACCCAGAGTATCAGATTTCCTATCTATAAGGATATCTCCCAGGTGAATCATTTAATGTTTTACAGTGATTTATTTGAAGACGGAGGCTTCCTCTGGTCCTTTGAAACAAACATGTCCTGGACATCATTTAGAAACAGGCCTTCCTTCCCTTCCGCATGATTTTCCCCTTGAAAAGAAATATGTTTCTTTATTTATGTCTTTATGAATCCTCATAAATCCACAATGTTCTTTCAGTTGCTGGTGCTACCATTTTCCTACCTGTTGCAACTGTGCTACACACAAAGACAACAGCTACAATGACAAGTTGCACCTAGGAGTTAAGGACTCACTAAAACCTGAGCATAACTGACCGGCCATCAAGGCATAAGAGAGCAAACCACTCTCCCAAAGTCCTGTAACGACGTTACCAGGACCAGGTGCATCAGTGATAGGGTTGGGGTAGTGGGAGCTGTGGAGGCGGCAGCATTACCATAAGGGCAATACCCACAGCCCAGCACTGTTCGTGGGTAAGGCAAAGCAAAGTACAAACCACGCCTTGCCTTTGGGTGTTTGTGTAGGTGTTTCTGTCCAGGCTGAATGACTGAAAAGTGGGAGCAAATGCCAGACGAAGCCTTTTTCCTCTAACTTCTCACCAGTGCATCTTCTGTCCCAGGGCAGGAAGAAGTGAACGCAGAGCAACCGTTCTCAACTCATATTGTTGGAGTGAATTTGAGGGTCTATAAATTAGAATAGCACTTGGATACTACAAAGTAGTCAAATCTATGCATTTGATATGTTAGAACTTCCCTCTGTATTTTGTGCTCCAGAATTGTCCCTTTTTTTTTGCTGATTTTTCAGCTGCTTCCCTGGTCCTTACCCTCACAAAAAAAAGCTTTGCAAACAACCCTAGGATAAATTCACTACTGACTGCCTAACACAGACAGCAGGATCAACCATATGAATGGCATGAACATCATCTGAAAAGCATACTAACACTATAGAGCCAAAATAATGATAGCTTAATCTCACCATCATCTATTCCATTCAGATCTTGTACCCTGTTCCTACAAACAGCTTTCCACATTCTGCAGGGGAAAGGCAGGGATACTATCTCTCCAGCTTACAGTGTCCTTTGGGATTGCTCCAGGGTGCATGGTACAGATGCAAGAAGTAATTAGGAGCTCGTTACCCAACGTAGTGGTAACTCTGACAATACTACCAACCATATGTTAAAGTATGGTCTGAAGTGTTTAAAAACAATTTGCATGTTAAACTTTGTATTATGGAGAGGGGAAAACCATACTGGCACCACACACTGCTGTCTGCGGGGCACTCAGTTGAACAGGCAGTAGAGCATTCTCCTGAATGCTACACCATGATGCTCATTGAATCCGCCACGCGTTGAGGAGCACCTGGACCACATTCCTTGTCTCAACACCGTGCCTGTACGACTCTCCAGCGGAGAGGCCCATTGTGCATGCAGAATTTGCATTCTGGGGCTGTATAGTCAGAATAGACTTTCATTGTATTGTGGGATCCCATTATTCTGTTCCCCCAAATTCATTGCCCACTGAGTCTGATTAGCTGTCATTGTTTGTATTGCGGAGAACAAAGGTGAATTTTATTCTCACAAGAATGGAATTGATTCTTTTCTGTCCCAGGTCAGGAGGGAAAGAAGAAAAGAAGAAAGAAATTAGAACTGCTTAATTTTCAAGCATGTTGTGCAAAAAGATATCTTTTGTACATGATTCCATCAAAGGAGAAGCACATACACCCTATCATAATAGAAAAATGTGAATGCAATTCATTTTGGATAAAGACAGTGATCAGTGCATCTGTTTTCTAACTTTGTGCTTTTCCCTTTCCTTTTTGACAAAATTCCTGAGAAATTTGAAGACTGTTAAATAAAATCTCTGACTAGAAAATATTAGTTACTTATATGCATCTATTTCCACCTTATTTGAAAGGTTTAGAGAAGCATGTGTGTGTCAGAGCATACAGTGGGATACATGTTTACAAGCAACATTTGTGATAATGATGTGGCAATGAAAGTGTTACCTTGTGCTGTAGAGACCGAGAGAAATTATTGCAGTTATTGTACCTTACTACTTGCTATTATTATAAAAATAACTTTCCATTTCAGTGAGGTGGCTGCACTACAGCAGCTACCATCAGCAGTAAGTTGTATCCTAGCTGCTAACCACGTTAGAAAAGCCAGGTACCTAAATGGTCTTTAGTCTATCACAAAGGTACGTTGGTAAAGCAGTGTAGGGACTGGATTTGGGGTTTCTCCTTGAGAAAAGACCCTTTGTCTTTTGACAGAGGACTCCTTTATCCAGAGCTGTAGCTCTTCCACCAGAGCTAGCAGATCACAGCATGAAACTCTTGAAGAATACCAACTAACAGACTTCCAGGCTATATCCATACTTGTAAATAAAACAGTTCATTCTCTGGCCAGATGGGTACATGGCAGAGCATGGCCCACAGCCATATGGCTAAATTCTCTTTACCTCACAAGCAGAATCATCTTGTGCCTAATGTCTTTCAGGAATCGTCTCTGCCCTGTGCTGTCCCCAAAGACAAGGAGGCTAATCAGCCATTGAGCCTCTTTTGCTCTTCAGTAGGATGGTGGTATTTTCAGAAGGGCTTAAAAGCAGACCGCCATGCCCTGCGGTGTCATAACCCGTAATTTAATGGAGAGCAGAGTGCTATGCCCTGGGGTATCATAACCCGTAATTAACAGTGGTGGTGCCAGTGCCTGGCAGCCCTGCAAAGCAAGTAGCCTGATCCACATGTTGCTATTTGAATGGAAATGCCAAAGCGCTTGCAATGCCCACTTAGAGCCCCCACTCCCACCCCGAGTACGTGGTGTGCACATAGTTCTAATTGATTTTGGAGCCTAGGACCTATTTTCCAGTGTTATTTTAGAGTCCAGGCATTTAAAAGATCTGAGTCATGATATTACACGGGTTAAAACATTGCTGACCTCCTGGTCTGAGAAACAGCAGAACAGAAGAATAGAGGGTGTACCAGCATTTCGGCCCTTGTGATTCACAGTTTGTCAGATTAGTACGAACGGGCATGGTTTTCAGTTTATGTTGCTATGTCAGGTTGTAAACTGCTGCTGCGGCTCTGGACTTTGAGTTATTATCCCCGATAGATTTAGCTCAAGGTAACCAGATGTAATATTTTGCCAAAAAAAAAAAAAAAAGCCGAACTACCAGCTTTACCATGTTATTTATCTCCGATTATCTTGTTTGCATGAATGCATCAATGCCAGAAGGGTTTGCAGGACCAGTTTTTATTCAGCCGATTGGGATTCTAAGCTCTTGGTACTTACAAATGTACTGCAGAGAGGGGCATGGTTCTGTACGCATCTGGTAAGGCGTTTATATTGGCCTATTGTTAAAGTGGTACAAACAAATAATATTTGAGCTGGCATGAAGGTGCCCAGTATGAAGTTATTACCTTCAAATTACTTGAATAAGCCTGAACTGGCAGAACAAAGTTGTATAGGATCAGCACTGGGTGTCATGTGGTGACACCTATTTGTGGACCAATTCTAGGAGCCCTAGTGACAGATACAGTACTTCAGCATGAAGCCCAGCATGAGCTTCACAGTTTAGATGATATGAACAAAGACCAAGCAAGAATCTGGCCCAAACTGCTGTCATTCGGAGAGACTAATGTAAAATTGTTTCCCACATATCTGTTGTGTCTCTGTTTTCCTAGTCAACCAGTAAACACCATCATCATGGGTTTGATGCAGACCGAGATGCCAAGAAAATTCATAGCGCCTGCAAAGGAGCGGGTAAGAAAGCTCTTGCTTTTATACAAAAGGCAATTCAAGATTATAAAGAGCATATACATAAACTTAGGGCAAAACAATTGTTTCAACCAGTTTCAGATAATCTTTATGCTTTCTGTCACTTACTGACTCAAAGAACATGCACACCCATGAAGTTTTATATGACTAAGATAAATGGGAAGGGAAGCCAGTTTGTTCCTCAAAGACTGGTAAGATCTAGGTTGATAATCGCTTGGCTCCAGGGGATTGGGATAAACATGATGTTTGCTCCCTGCAATAGGAACATCAGGCTGTCAAGGCTGATCTGACAGTCATGGGGTCCAGCGAATCAGGTCAGATTAAGGTCATGGTTATATGTCCTTTCCCAGGCCTTCAAGGACCAATCAAAAACATCACCATCTCCATATATGCTCATCAAAGCTCACTGCAGCTCCATCAGCTGGAAGGAATATACAATGGTCCTCAATCTGCACCAGTGATTTTTAACCAAAAATACTGGCTCCCACCATCTTCTAAGGTAGTTTAAAGTAAACTGGCTAACCGTGCACTGATGTGAATGAGGAATGCACAGTGTTCATGGGATCCTCGGGTCCGTGGAGGTGATGATGTCCAGCAGAGGAAGAACAGCCAAGCAGCACATCAGAGCAATAAGTTATTAATCCACTCCAGGCATCTGCACAGCAAACATGTATTTAAGCATTTTTTCCTGGCGTAGCACTGACATTCAAGATCAGCTAGTTAAGCGCCTGAATTTTAGGAATTGTTCTTGCCCTATCAACTGAGCCCCCTCAAGGCAATTCCCCAGGGGACTGTCCTACTGAGTTTAACCCCACATTGTCAGATAGCGGTGCTTTTTCTTCTGAAATTGGACCATGCCTCCCGTCTTGGTTCTAAGCAGGAAGAACTGGACAAGATTGTCCTGTATGTACCTGGTGGTGATATGCAGGGATGAAAATGCATCAGCTGCTGCTGAATGCCGATATCATTTGTATTTTTATCGTTTGTACTGGTAGCTCCTCAGAAACCCTTGTTGGTCCCTGCTCCCTAGAGCCTGCGATGAGGCACGGCACAAAGCCCAGTAGGTGGATACAACAGATGGAAGACCACAAGGAGAGCATGGGGCAGTGTCCACCAGCGTGACGCGCATGCATCAGCAGACCTGGCATACGGCTTGATGCCTTTGATCAGCCATCTAAACCCTTTATATGCTATGGGCATTTTGGCAGTCTCCATCATATGCAGGGTCATAGGTCCCTCCTGAAACACATTCTCCATTTCAAAACCTGTCTTGAAGAGATAATGCCTGAGGCAAGCTGCTGGCCCTGAGATGGAAGTGCACCAGGACACGTGTGTTAATGCAGTAGCTACTCAAGTGTGTCTTTCGGGTATCCAAGTAACATCACTGCGGTTCTGTCCCTTTAGCCACAAACATAACAAATGCCTTCCAGCAGCTTTGTTTAGTGCAAACATCTGTAAACATCTGTTTATATGGCTGAGGGCAAGAAAAGTACAAGAACAAGGTCATTGCCTTTAGTAAACCGCTTCCATCCTTTGCATAAGTTACAGCTCAAAGCTGCCCGAGGTCTCTCTCCTGGAGGGGTGTTCGGTTCCCCCGTGGGTTCCCGGGAGATGCAGCTGCCGTGGTGCCCGTCACCGGGGCACCCCGTGCTCCCTCTTCACTCTCACTTTTGCCAAGCAAAACTCATCAGCACAGACTCAGGCCATGAAGGCCTGTTCCTGCTCCTCTTCCTGACTCCATTTAGCGCAAAGCACGACCCATTTTGTACAGGCTGTACATTCAGGCTGTGGGTTAATGAAGCTGATTTAAACACATCCTCGCCTACCCCGGCCTCTCGCCCCACGCCGTTTGTTCTGTTGTGCAGGCACAAGCGTTCGCGTGCTTAATGAACTGGATCTGGTGGCTGATCCCTTGGGACTACAAGCATTGCCACCAAAAATGTGTATGTCAGCCCAAAGGCACTGGCATAACCCTGATTTTAGGAGCAGTGTCCGACCTTCTCAAACAGAAGACTCAATTTCCCTGATAAAATATGAGCGGCACGGGATGGTGAACTTTTATGATCTGAACATTGTAGCTGACTACAGTTAAATATATCCTCAAAAGGATCATAGATGCTACAAATCCTAAAGTTGGCACCAGTGGGGATATATGTATAGCAATTTTTTTCTCTTTAGAGATCATGTTTTCTTTCCTCTGCTTTAGATTCCTGATTAAATAATTCCTATGCACAACTTCTTTTTCAGGAACTGATGAAAAGAAAATTATTGAAGTCTTGTCAAGTCGAACATCAGAGCAGAGACAACAAATAAAACAGAAGTACAAGGCTCTGTATAGCAAGGTATTTTGAAATAAATGGCCTCTCTGTTCCAAACAGCCTGCCTGCTAGAAATAGAGCTTACAGGCCTCTGCTTTTGGAAATAGCAAGGGCACAGTGGGTTTAAGGTGGACACCAGTTAGTTTCTGATTCAGCAATTTATTTTATCTCCTAAAATACCGATTATATTTCTAATCTTAGGCCTCAGAGTCTTCTTGAATTCAGCCTTAACCAGATCAGAGCATTTTAATCAAAGTTGGGAGAGCTAGAAAATAATTAATAACTGAAATAAAAAATATTTCAACTTGTGTTCATCTTCAGCACATTCAGAAAAAGGAATTAATGTAAAAGGGAAATTTTAAGTCAGAATCTCTCTCAGACCAGATGCAAATTCAGAGGAACAGTTTGATCTTACATCATTATATTTTTGTTAAGTTTAATAGAAGAAGTATTGATTTCTTCCAGTGATGAAGTAGGATACACGTTGCAAAACTGAAAAGTCTCATTGGGCACTTGATTTCTGGAGGAGGAAACACAGAGTGCCTTAATGATTTTGTGTGTAAGAAAAATAAAGCTTCCAATATGTTATTTAGGTAAACAGCTGGATCCTGCAGAGCTTATTATTAAATGGGTATTTTCTTAAAGTCTGCTTGCTCATTAGTCATTAGTCAATGTTAATAAGACAGGCAGCACTGAACCTGAAAGCCTTCTATATGTAAAACTTACAGCAAGCATGATAAAGATTTTGGTTACATAAATACTATAGATTTAGTTCTATAATGAGGATTAATAGAAATAGGCATTAGAAAGGAGCAAATGCCATGAGACATCCCGGTTACATCAGCAGGTAGCAAGCCTTCTCGCCTGCCTGGGCAGCCTGAACCTCTCGGGAAGGAGCCGCAAGTTGTGCCATTTCACTGTCCTGCTGCTCATGGTGCGCGCGTTGAAACTGCTCCACCACCGACGTCAGCCTTTGACTCGAATAGATTGAGAGTTCACTTGTGATTGTGTAAGAGGGTATTTAAGAACAATAGATTCAGAGCCAGGCTTCTCGTTCGTTGTTCTGAACTTGTCAAGTACTTCCCATACTACAGGAAACGTTAACTGCAGATAGGGCTTCAAATAAATCATCAGTAGGCGTCCTTCTCAGCGTACATCCACTAGCTAGTTCTCCTCCGGGGTCTTACTAAATTTTGAATTAACTAGATCATATCACAGAAGGTTGATTTTTTTTTTTTTTTTGTGGAAAAAAGGCTGATTGCTTGGCACCAAAGCACTTTGTAGAAATTTGATGCTTTTTCCAGTAAAAGTCAATTTTAACTAAAACTGAAACTTTGGTAAGTTTGATATCTTCTGTTGCAGCTCTTTCAAAGCAGGAAGTTTCTGCATTGTGTTTCAGAGTAAAGTCTTCTGTTAAGTTTTTAAAAACACTAGTTTGCATTTAATTAAACAAGTAAGAGTCAAAACTGGACTGATACCAACATTTGAAGATGGGACAATCATTTCATTCAATCTGAAACAAAGATTTTTAGGGAATTTATTTTGCAAAAAAAAAGTCCACATATTTAAAGGCTTTTTTATGGTTTTGTCCCTTTTTGGTACTGAAGAAGCTTTGAAATCATGAAATTCCCTGAAACAAATGAAGAAGCCCTCTAATCCCACCTCAGCTTTTGTGCTAACTCTTCCGACTATCTCTGCAGGATTTGGAAGAGGTCCTGAAGGGAGACCTGAGTGGGAATTTCGAAAAGGCTGTGCTGGCTCTGCTGGACCTGCCCTGCGAGTACGAGGCCCGAGAGCTTCGGAAGGCAATGAAAGGCGCTGGGACAAATGAGTCGCTGCTGATCGAGATTCTCTGCACACGAAACAATAAGGTTGGGACGCCGTGCGTGACCTTCCTTAGGTAGCAGGGCAAAGAGCTCGCCAAGAGCATCTCCCTGGAAGGAGGAGGAGGGATCAGACCAGGTTCTGCGGCTGAAATGCCTGTTGTCAGTGCTTGCAGCTGTAATACCGGGGCTGAAAGTCTTGCAGGAGTTAAAAGCAATATAATTCAAATTTCTTCCTTGGTCCGACTCATATCTCCCATGGGTGGCACAGAGGTAACACCGATGATAGAGAAATCCCCGGGTGCCTGTTAAAGGCAGCTTGGCACTGCTCTGACCGTTCAGAGGTGGCTTCCACCAGGTACGGGAACGCGATCCTCTTCAAAAAGCCCTTTAGCTTATGCCTAAACGCAAGTGAAACCAGAGGGATGCTGCACCAGTCAGATATCCCCCGAAATGCTGTCCTGAACCGGGCTGGGTTTGAGTTGTGTCTCTGCACTGCAGTGAGGCCCAGCGTGGGCAGGGAATGGGAACTCAGCTTCTCCTGCCTCCACGCCTGCTACGCCTCAAGCAACACGGGCATGGTACTGACTTGCTGGGGCTTTGTTTGCTTATTTATTTATTAATTAATTAAATATTTTTAATTTTTTTTTATTTATAAATACTTTTTCCTTATTTATTTATTAATTTGCTTATTTATTTATTTGATTTATTTGCCTAGGAAATTGTAAACATAAAGGAGGCATACAAACGACGTAAGTAGTATTGTCTTTCAAACACCTTCATTTAAAGCCTTTATCACTAGGTGAACCCTCACAGATTTTTTTTCTCCACAGTCTTTGGTAGGGATCTAGAGTCTGATGTTAAAAGTGACACAAGTGGCTACCTACAGAAGCTATTACTCGCTGTGCTAGAGGTAAGGCTGGGGGCTTTCCTCTTATGCATCTACCTGATAGAGATATTTCCTTTTCTCTATCCTCTCTACCCTGGATAATCATAATAAGTATTAGCTGGTATTTATAATTATGTAATTATGATATGTAATACAATAATGAGGTAATTATAATAAGCAAAAGGCATTCTTCAGGATAAGAGCCTTCTATATTTATAGCTTTTTAATATAACTGAAGGAGTTACACAGAATCTGAAGTAATTTTATAAATTCCAATAATTTAAAGACAACAGCATTGTTTTATTACTATTTATACCACAGTAATGGCTAGAATACCCACTCAAGGTCATGGCTATATTATGCTGAATTTGGCCTGAAACAAGCCCAAATAACAAGCGATAGGACGAGAAGAAATGGCCTCAAGTTGTGCCAAGGGAGGTTTAGATTGGACATTAGGAAAAATTTCTTTACTGAAAGAGTGGTCAGGCCTTGGAACAGGCTGCCCAGGGAAGTGGTTGAGTCACCATCCCTGGAGGTATTTAAAAGACATGTAGATGAGGCCCTTAGGGACATGGTTTAGTGGGCATGGTGGTGTTGGGTTGACGGTTGGACTGGATGATCTTAGAGGTCTTTTCCAACCTTTATGATTCTATGATTCTATGATTCTATGAAATTCTGATTTCCATCTCAACTGAGGAATTTACAGTTCAGATAGATACAGAAAAAGTAAGAAAGAGATGGCTGTTAATTTTCCATTCACAAAAAAAAGGATCATCGAGTCCAACTCCCTGCTCCTCGCAGGACTACCTAAAACTAAACCATATGACTAAGAGCGTCATCCAGATGCTCCTTGAACTCTTGACAGGCTTGAAAAAAAATTAACACCTCCATAAAGACACAGTACAACTAAGAAGAGTAGGATCATGCCTAGGAATGCAATGTGGTGGCCAGCCTGAGCAGACACCCCTTAAAAATGAAAAGATTCAATAAACAGAAGAAGCTTTAAAGACCTAACAGTCACATTGCTAAATACACCACAATTAGACTCCCATTTTGGAAAGCACGGGTGCATCTCTCTTCAACCTGCTGGGGTATATTTTCAGGAGTGACAAATACATATTATTCCTAGATTATTTTCATAGATTAGTCCTTCATAATTTCTACCAGGAATTACAGTGTTAGTGAGTGCTCAGAGTATATAGGTTAGTCAGGAAAATATTTTGCAGTTATCAGGGCATATCCAGCACCACGAAAACCATCAGCACTTCACTGCAGGTACTGGGAACCTTTTTGCAGTAGCTGGATGATGAATACACCAGCTGCTTTCCTAAGAACCTTTGCAGTTGGAGCCCAGGGTGCTGTATATACCCAGCAGCCGAGCCCTCCCTCAGTCCTGCCCCAGCTCTGTCTGCACGTCAGCCCCATTCCCACCCCAACATCTGGCCACGCACACTACCACTTCCAACCAGTGGAAGAATACCGGCAAAAAATGGCAGAAAGCAGAACCAAAGAACAAGGCAGGTGGGAAGGGACCTCTGGAGCTCCTCTGGTCTGGCCCTCCTCAAAGCAAGGCTAACTCCAAACTCAGATCAGGTTTTCCTCTGATTTTGTTTTCTGCTCCGGACACGTGCTGGCTGGGGGAGGGAGCAGGAACACCCATGGGATGGCAAGGAGTCTGGGGACAAGGGGGGCCAGCAGGCCACCCTGCCGCAGGGGAGCATCCCCAGGGTATGGTCTACGCTGTGCAGCTGCCCAGCCCCGATAGTCCCTTCCTGCACCAGAGTTCCAGTCTCATAAGGGTCCCAGCACACAGATAAAACTGGGAGATAAACCCTACCTCTAAAGTCAGCAAAACCAGGGCTGTGGTGAACCTGAACAGACCGTTCAAAACTGTACCACCAAGTTCCACCATGCCCCATTACTAGGCATTGTCAGCAGATGGCAGCAAAACCGTAACCAAAATATTCGTGAGGGCCACTAGCTGACAATCTTCCCTTCCACTACGAAATGTCACCAGCACTTGGTCTATTTTTTTTATTGTCATGTCCTTTCCTGTAGGCAAACCGAGATGAGACCCAACAGGTCAATGCAGAGCTCGCTGAGCAAGATGCCACAGATCTGTATAAAGTAAGTGCAGTTGTGGAAGAATCCCCGTTTCCCCGTGCTGTGCAGCAAGGGCTGCCTCGGGGGTGACTAAAGACACCAAGTACAGGGGCAATGGCAGTGTAAGGAGATGAGCGAGGGGGGCACAGGCTGGAGCTTGGTGGATCAAGGGCTCTGGCTGCCTTTTTGTCTCTACTGTGAATAAACAAGTGCTTCAAAAAAATAACATGCAATCTTTAAGGCAGGAGAAGGCCGCTGGGGAACAGAGGAGCTGGCTTTTAATGTGGTCTTAGCAAAGAGAAGCTATAATCAGCTGAGAGCTACTTTTCAAGCCTATGAAAAGGTGAGTTAACCTCTTCTGCGATGTGGGTTGCGTGGGGCCTGACATGTAGTTTGCAGACCCTACAACGACATATTTGCCATTTCAAAACTTCTGAATGCTTTAAGAATCTTGGAAAAACATTTCTATATGACTGGATCCTGATCTTATGGAAGGACACATAGGGGATAAAAGCTGTATCTTCTGCCAGTGAAGAACCTATTCCCCTTCATAACCCACACAACATCCAGCCAAATAAATGTCACGATGTCGTTTCCTTCTCGCAGCTGCACAACAGTGGGTGTCCCCACTCCTGCAGGAGGACCAGCAAAGGGACAGGTTCACCAACTCCTGCCCTGAAGCCCGGTTTTGCTTTTCTGGTCTTTTCCTCTCCTTCTGCAAAGCAGAGCCTGACAAGGTCTCTCATCCTGATCCCCCTGCTTCACACGCTCATATTGGCTGGGCAGAGGCACATCTCCAGCCTCTTCCTCTCTGGCAGCCTGTGCAGGAACTTTGCTGCATTATTCTCTGTCTCCAAGCATAAGGCAAAGTAGGTAGCAGGATCCCGGCTGTCTGGTACTTCTCCCTGTGTCACCCACCAGGGACATTTTACTCATGCCTGGACCTGGAACTGACCTTCACTGAGACCTCTCACCTGGAAATGACCTGTGAAAGTCAAAGCAATGGAAGATGCAAGGTCCTTCTCCTGGCAGTGAGGTGGAAGCTCAGCAGAGACATTTATTCGCAGGACAGGGTCCCCGCTCCAGCCTCTGGCTCACAGTCCTGAACTTCCCTAGGATGACTCTGAGTTCATCAGAAAACTGTAACCCTAGGCACTGAAGATGAAAAAAATTCCAATCAAGGCCATATTTCAGTGTCAGCAAAATAAGGAACCCGTAGTTGGAAAAATGTTTGCAGCCTAATCCAAGTTTTGGTTTGTTGCTGGCAGGAGAACAAAACCAGTCACTAACTGATACTCTCTCCCTCAGAGTGGCCCAAACCCTGGGGGTTCATTTAAATGCTCCAATAGCCAAGCTACCTTGGCTTTTTGATTCCTAAAGCCAAGCAGATCAGGTTGCCCAAACCGATCTACCACATCCTGCCTAGCTGTATTTGAAGTAGAAGTGGGCCAAGATTAGAACCATGCAAACATCAGTCCTTCTCTGCATTTGGAAAGATAAATAGGGCCAAATCTAAACCAGTTTGAGGGTTTGCAGAACTTAAGCCCAAATCCTCAGAAGGTACCCCTTCCTGCCTTGTACCCGTGGTCTCCCAGCTCTGACCTAAAAGTCCACTAGAGTCTTGAACCATGCAGGGCCATCCTGATAGGCAAAACAGAGCAAAGTAAAGGCTTTGAGGTTCACAAAGTTCACAAAAGTCGGGATAAACTCTGTTTTGAAGTGGCGGTCTGTTTTTCCCCTTTCCTACAGCATAATACAAAAACCCGGGAACAACTGCAGTGCTTGTAAACTTTCCCTGGGAAGCCAAAGACAATAAGTGACAAAACTTCACAGAGCTGGTAAAGCTCCAAAAATTATCTTATTTGTGTGGGAGCCATCCAGAGCCTTTGATAGAGGGGTTAGAGGAAGCTCAAACAGTTTCTCCTGACTAGGGGTGACTCAGGAAGAAGCTGCAGCTTCTTTGTCCTAGAAGCCCTCAGATACGTTATCAGGTATCTGCTTGATTTAGGTTGTCCATCTCTTAACCATTGTGCCTTACCTGGCCGCATAGACCTTCTCTTGGTGCCAGTGGATCTTGAGCACTTACACCAAAGGAGAACTTCATTTGCCCTTGAATTACTTCCTTGGAAAGGCTCTAAAGGATCTGAATTGGTCTTTTGCCATTGGATCCTAAATCTGATGCTGGTTTTATGGCAGTGGGATGATATGTACAGACAGCAGCTCTGATGGCTCCTTTTTGTTGTCCTCGTAGGTGTGTGGGAAGGACATAGAAGAATCCATTAAAAGTGAAACATCTGGAGATCTGGAGAAGGCTTATCTCACTCTTGGTAAAAAAAAAAGAAAAAAGAGCTTTCTTTTCTAGTTCTTGCTGTCATCTGACATTGGTTGTTGTCAGATGGCAACAGACATCGAGATAGCCCTGAACTGAGCGGACATATCTGCCAGGAAAAGAAGAGCCAGTTTTCAGTAGTGATTTGGACCCCTTGGTTTTAGAAATAAAACTTGCCAGACACAGCTCCACTCCACGCGGCTAAATTATTTGCCTTCTAACACAGGGTGGCCACCTTCAAGCTGCCCCTGAGGCCATGGCTGTTGATAGCTTCCAGTGGATGCTTGGGCATCATCGCAAGTGTGCTAGCCAGCCACCACAAAAATATACATGGGCCTTGACAGCAATTTATCATTGTGGATGACTGTGACCTGTATTTAAGCCTGTGCCCTGGCTCTGGTTAGCTTACTGGTATTGCTGTTATCCATCTGCATCTGGGCTCTTCCAAATCTTGCCCCTGTGAGCTGTGGAGTGAGCAGCTACCCCAAGAATAGATGGGCAAGAGGAACTCCAGAGGGTCAAATGCCCCTCATTCATTTCATTTTCACTGTGGAATGGCAGGGTACTCAGTGTTGATCATCTCGCTATGTAAAATGCTTTCCCTGTGGAGAAATGTACGTCCTCGTGCAGACTCCAAGACTTCTCCTTGCATACTGATAAGGGACCAGTCATAGAATGAAAGCCCTACCAGCTCATATGTCTGAGCATAAACCCTAGAGAGTTTCCTTTATTTCTTCCTTATTTATTTCCTTCTCATTGAAGATGTATCACAAAGTGTACATAGACGAGAATAATGAAGCCTCTTACTGTCTTCTCTAGTCAGCTGTGCCAAAGACTGCCCGGGTTACTTCGCTACGCTTCTGCACAAGTCGATGAAAGGATGTGGGACTGATGAAGAGACCTTGATTCGCATCCTTGTGACCAGGGCTGAGGTAGGGTACCCTGCGACCTGTAATACCTCTCATCAGCTCTGGGAGAAATACAAATGTAGAGGGTATGGAATGAGTCCTGGTAGATCATGTGCTCAGCCAACCCACTTCAGCCCGATGACATCAGTGGTCACACTCTGCTTTTGTACCCAGGCAACCCTAATTTTGATATTGCATCTATTTCTGTTTTCAGAAGAACTAAACCAGAAAGCATGCAGGCAATTTCAAGTGGAGTCAACTGTACCTGGTTAAAACTAACCCATGGGGAGGTCTGGCCCCGATAGGATGTGTAGAAGTAAATTCCTAGTTAAGTAATGATAAAGCAGCAGTTCCCAAATTGAGAATTGCGTATAAAGATACGTTGCCAATTCTCTCTGATTCCAGCTGGGAAAAACAGATGGGGAGGAGGGAAGAAAAATAAAGAGCCAAAGGAGATAATTGTAATTTTAAAAAGCACAAAACTGCACAAGACATTTGAGATCTTAAACACAGCCTTTAAGTCTTCCTTCCTTGTAAGCTATGTAGGTTGTAACCCCAGGGCCGTTTCAGTCTTGACACAGAGGAGGAGCCGTTCACAGGGACGAGGAGAGCGTATTTCTCAATGATCGGCAGTGTGAGAAATTAGGCTCCAGGGTAGTCTCTCTGTTGAGACACAGTCCAATCATCATAACGTTTAAAACCTCCAGTGATACAGATCAGACCCGTGCCAACGGGTGCCTTTTCACAGGAAAGCTCGAGACACAGTGTTTAATTCTGCCCCCCACCCCATAGTAACAAGAAAATTACTTTTGTGGGTGGAACAAAACTCTCTTTTAGCCATACTCCTGGAAGTGCCTCTTTCCCTGCTTGCCACCACAGCGTGGCCTCAGAAGCTCGCAGCGACCTGTGTGAGTTTGTCCGCTACCAAGGCTGTGCCTGCATGTCACCATTGAGCGCCAGGCAGAGGTGCCCCTGGCAGCCCCGGCGCAGGTCTCCACACAGGCCCATACCCCTCTTTGCAGCTAGCGTCCCCTCACCACACCATCTGACATGGGCTTACCTCAAATCCGAATGTTAAGCTGAAGGTCCTCCAAGATTTTTAGACCTCCTGCTTTCTCCTCTCCTCCTTCCACCGGCTGCAGTGGACCTTGGATCAGGGCCCAGGGGTCCTGGTAGGGGCAGGGCATATTACTCAAAGCACGTCTCACTCTTCTAAAGAGGCTCTTGGTGTCTCCTCAGAGCGACCTGCCAGCAATAAAGGAGAGATTCCGGGAAATGTACAAGAAGTCGTTAGCAGAAGCTGTCCGATCTGATACCTCTGGGGACTTCAGAAAGTTGCTGCTGGCTATTTTGCACTAAAAAGCCATCAAGAATGAAGAGGCATGCTGAGCAGCCACCTCTTGATTAGTTTCCAAAATAACATCCAAAAAATGTGGCATTAGCACAAAGAAAAAAATCCAATTTATTTTCTTTCCAGCTGGGAAATGTGTTGCCAAGTAATGCTGGACGTGAGGTTTATGTTATGGCTATCTCGCCAAATGTCCTTAAGCAATAAAGACATGTTAAAAAAACTAAATCTAAATTGACGTCTTTGTGTTTGCATATATGGAGGAATCTTCTGTCATTGTTTCTTCTGGGTAGATTTTCTATCTTTCTCTCATTCTGAAGATTATCTCTGTTCTTTCCCCAATTCGACGGGTGCCATGTCATGCCGTTACAGTCCTGCCAAGAGAAAATGGATAGTAATTTCTGCCTCAGCCCATTATCACAGCTCTTTAAACAACCCAAGGGCTGTGAATTAATTATTTAAGTCAGGCCCTGATTAAAATCCTGCTATCAACGGGGAAGGTTGGAGTGATTTCCCTGTCTGTGGGTTGTCCTCTCACCTCCTAAGTAATCCCATGAAGGAGATAAGGACTTGCAGTCCCCATCGGCACCACCTCCTGGGATATGGTGCAGGAGCCTAGCTGGGGAAGAGATGGGGCTTTGTGAGGTGGATCTGTCAGGCAGGGAAATGCTGTTCCCACAGAGGCAGACATCGGCCTCAAGACAGCTGCATGGTCTCCATCCTTGGAATCTCGGAGGTTTCCAAGATCTGACTGGATAAAACCCTGAGCAACCTGGTCTGATCTCATGGCTCACCCTGCTTTGTGCAGGAGGTTGAACTAGAGACCACTGGAGGTCCCTTCCTCCCTGAATTACCCTGAAATCCTGTAATCGTGTGTGAGAAGATGTAGATGAAAAATAACATGACAGGGCCCGACAAATAAGAAGAGAGAGAGAAGAGTCTGGGTCAAGGAGATGGGCTTGTGAGCGTTTCTCTGTGTCTGGCCTCTTCCCCCTTTTGAGTGTACCGCTCTGCAAGGGGAAGGGTCTTTCAGACCTAGATCTTCTGAGGTATGATGGCTGATGGTCTAATTCCCATTGAAAATAGTATTTCTGAAGCACTGGACCTGTTTCTCCCTGCTTGTATCAATGTCACAGCAGTAGTACCTGGCCGTCTATTTATAGTCTGTAAAGATGGGGCAAAATAAATGGGAGATGGGAAAGATGGAGGGCTTTTAAGAATGATGGTCTGTGTCACACAGGTGTAACAGGATGTTCCAACGTTTTAGAGGCCTGATCCTCCTTTCGCAACATTTCTAGCAACATTTTTATATTCTATAAAAATATCAGGGGCAGATCCTGAACCTGAAATGAACCATGTGATTCTGGATTTGCCTTTATCAAAGGCATTTCAATGTTCAGACCTAGGAAGAGCAGAGCAGTGCAGGATCTGCGTATCTTCTTGTTGCTGTTGCCATGGGGCTCTTGTAACCAGAGACTATAGAAAGGAGAGATGAATAATCTACTTAGGTGTCCAGTGTTCCTGATGATATTTTATCCTCCGGAGGTCACACTGTATGTTCAGTCCAAGATAAGCTGGCAGGTACCCATTCTCAAATGATGTAGTTTGAAGAAAAAACCAGCGGGTGTCTGAAATGCACATGAAGGAGCTGGTTTAGGCAAAGGATTTGTTTTAAAATACTTCAACAACAGTGCCCAAAGCTATATGAGTGGTTTCTGTGAAACCTCTAGAAGCTCAGCACACTTTAAACCCAGCTATGTCCTTATTTAATGTGAAGCGCATAACTTTGGCAGCCAAATTTATTTTTGCCTGAAGACTGTTTTAATTAACGCTAGTAGGTCATTCTGACTAAAGAAGGAAGAGCACAATTGCTTTCATCTTAATCTTTCACTCTTTAATTAGAGATTGGCCTGAAACCAAGCCAGGAGCCCACACATCTTCACACCCACACATACTGGGCCAAAGTCATTATTGAATTACATGCTGTATCTCTCTATCTGTACACAATACATACAGCGATGGCAGTGACGCTTGTGAAGTTGCTCTGTGTCTCCAATGCTGTAAGAGTAAAACTTGTCCCTATGCCTCTTTAACAAAAGTTTAGGTCAGGGGTTTAAAATTCAAGTTCAGATTTCAGGACCAGAGTCTACAGATGTAGTCTGTTACTTCACCTACAAAATCAGAACCAAACCCAGATTCGATCAAGTCTTAAACTAAACTGTAGTTCAAAATTAAGTATCATACCAATGTGAACGACAGCCGTGGTCATAGGGCACTCAGGGAAATCATGTTTCCTGAGCAGATGAATACAAAATGAGTAATGCAATAGTTACAGAGGAACGAGAGAGAAGGATCATAAGGGTATCTGAACTTAAAGAATAGGAAGAAGACCAGATAGTTGGCAACTAGTATCAGCAGAAGGAAGTTAGCAGACTTCTCTGTGGGCAAGGGGCAGCATTCACAAGTTGCAACAAAGGAAATTCCTATTGGATATGCAGAAAAAAATCTTTATCAGGAGAGTGGTTCAGGACTGCAGCAGGTTGTCCAGACAGGTTGTGAAATCTCCATCTTTCAAGATCTCAAAAACTCAACTGGACAAGTCCCTGAGCAACCTGACCTAACTCTGAAGTTAGCCCTGCTGTGAGCAGGAGGTTGCACTAGGTGAGCTCCCAGGGGATCCCCAACCCAATCTTCCCGTGACTCTAGGAGAATTAGGTAGTTTGTGAGCAGGAGACCATACCTGGCAGTGCCATGTGGAATAGTCATTGTATTTCTGTTGCCTGAAGTAACACGAAGGACTTCATCTTATTGTTACATACGATTGTCCATCAATTCCCATATTCACACTGGATTCTGTTTACTTTTCAATGTCTTCTCCGCTACTTGCTAGCTTGGGGAGTTTCATTGCCTTCAGTGAACCTGAGATGTCAACCAGGGAACTAGAGGACAGGGTCAAAGGGCTGTTTTCCCCATCCAGTGAAGCAAATAGTAAAACCACACTGGGCTCCGGCTGAGCTTGGACAGGACTCGGGGAGGCTGCTTCAGTGGGGAGTATCAAGATGAGTCCAAAACCGGGTGCTGGGTGTGGGGAAACATTTCCTTCCCAGGTCTGGCCCAGACATCACATGTGGAGTTAGGTCTCCTGGTGGTGTTATCAGCTGGGTGAGATACAGACATACGTGTTGAGTAGAAAGGTCCATGCTATCTCTTCATAGTCATTTGCTAGTATAGACGTATCTTTGCTCTTTCAATGCACATATTAATTATATACATTTACATGCATGTGTAAATATGCCATACATAAATCTAATAATTCCCCAACACTTTAGTCTTCCTTTCTGCTCCCGTATTTCTCTCCCCGCCAGCTTATAATAAGCAAAATGGTGTCAGGTGCCCATCTTACCCTGGTCAGGGCCCACCGACCAGGCTCCACATCGCCAGGGCACGCAGCATCCCAGGCAGTGCTGGCTGCTCTCCCAGCCTGGGCTGAAGGCTGTCGCCCCAGCCAGCCACCGCTGCTGCTTGGGGCATCTTCCCATCCTCTCCAACTCATGGCATCTGATTAATTACGATCCCTGTAATTGTCTCTTTTTACAATGAGGAATGTTAATCCTGGGTTTTGTTACTTCTCCCCATTTTATAAAGACCATAATAAGGAATGTTTTTTCTTGTCCCCCTGTCTATTTAGACTGCAAATGTGGGGAAAGGGATGATCTCTCTCTTGATAATTGTGGGGGCTGGTAGTCATTGAGGCAGCACACGTAACACTGAATAAGCTCAGTGAAGTCTTTGCCTTGAACAGTCCTTTCTCCTTATCCATATTTGTTCATTTTCACCTGAATTGTAACAGGATCAGTGTATGAATTTTAGAAGTTGTCTGACATCACCAATCTTCTCTGTGCACCTGTCTCCTGGCTGATTAGATTACAGCTTTTTTCCGCTCTGTTGCTTAGTGCATGATAATAGACATTTCATCATCCCACTACATTAAAACATAGGAAGAGCTGCTCTGGGTCAGATGAAAGGTTCAACCATCTTAATTCCAAAACTGATCAATCTTAAAGACGTAAGAAGAGAGAGCAGAAGGAGCAGGGTGAGTGTACAGCATTGCAGCAAAGCGGTCATTCTTTGGTAGACATTTCCATCTTCTAGAAACTGGCCATTGATGGAGTTCATACAGCAGCGGTTGCAGAAGGTCGCTGTTTTAACAGCCCCCAATGGCTCCAGTCTCCCTCAGGGGCTATGGGGGACCTGCAGCATCACGTCCCACAGTGCTGCTGGGTCACATAACCTGCGAACGAGCCCACTTTCCCACTTGCACATGGTGTTTGGACCAGCCCATTACCGGTGCAACATCCCACTCCCGTGGTTAACGCAGTAACCTGTCCTTCCAAAAAAGACCGCTCAGAGCTGGTTGGGTCAATAGCATGCCAACCTAGGAAACCTGCCTCAAGAACTCCTTCAGAAACAGACTTTCTCAGACAAATTACACTGTCCCACGGAAGAAACAGCTCTTCCTTCTCACCAGGGGTCATGCTGCAGCAGTAGGGGCCATATGGGACATACTGTTCTAGGGTATGCCGTGAAAAATGATTTCTAGTTTATTTATAAAGGAAATCCTAACTAAGCAGTGCTGATGTGCCCACTTGGTTGGAGATGTGTCTGAAACCATAATCTCTGGGAAAGAAAGAAGAGAGAGTTGTAAAGCAGGCACCAGCAGCTTCATTGCTCGGGAGCCTTGGCCCCAAATTGATAGGGACCTGTGTGGGGACTCAGCAGGGAGCAGCAACCCCCCCCAAGAGCAATAAGCTATTTAAACAGCACACGCTGTACTCTGGGTTAGCAGGAGTTTGCATAACCGTGCACAGCCCTCGAGCCTGGAATCTTCTAAATAAATGCCACATTTATCAGTATCTAAAGCAGAAGAACATCCCACCTACCCTTCCCCGACCCCATAAAACAGTGTCGTTAGTGAAGGCAGATAGCATCATGTGTTTCTTTAAGGGTTAAAAAAATAATCCACAGCCACTGCCAGGAAGAGGCAGAACTAAACAGGCAGGAAAGAGTCAGAGCCAGAACAGAGATATAAAGCTAAATCAATCATCAAAACGGACCGCAACGAGAGCATATACATACAGAGCAAGAAAGAAAGCAAGAGGGTGTTTTGTTTGGGTAGCTAATGTTCTCTGGACGAGGAGAGAGAAATTCTCCTTTGGGTTTTTAATGCCACTCTAAATATTTATAGCAAGATCATGGCCAGCTGGTGAGGCAGCGGCGCGGGGAGCGGGGAGGGGAGGGCGCATTTTCCCCAGCACCCCAACATCATCCTCTGGGTCATCTCTTTGCTCGAGGAGAGGGAAAAGGCTGCACATTGCCATGTTTACCCTCAAAGTGACTCATCTGCAGGAGTCAATCCAGTGGCTCCCGCCCTTCCCCTCCCTCCCTCGCCTGGCTGTTCACACGCGTGTGCACACACACGCACAGATTGTGCGGGAAGGGAAGATGCCACAGCCTCCAAAAAGCTGTGCCAGCCCGACTCCACCCTGTCTTTACACGGGCCTGGGCCTTCAGGGTTTTGCTAGCCTTCAGGCATTTCACCACGTTATTAAGCTGCATTGAAAAGTCTCTGGGAAAGGCCACGTACGGCATGACCCGTGATGCAAAGCTGCTGTTTTTAGAAGAACAGGCTGCCCCCATCCCTGCAGTCCGCTGGGCCACGGGCGCGGGGGCAGGAACATATGGAGGGCTGCAAACACCAGCGCGGCACGGGAGTTGACATAAGGGCGCTGTGGCTCCCAACGATTTTCGCTCATCTGCCTCGCTGTGACTAGATGCAGACATGACTCACCCGTGAGCTTTGGCTTTGAAAATATGAGAAGGAGTTTTGCTTTAACCTTGTGTTTCCCTGTGGGAGCGATGCTTAGAAACAACATTTTGGATTCAATCCCATCCCAGAACAAAGGGAGGAATTTCAGCACAGATGAGGGGCCCAGTCCAGTTACCCAGTTACCCAGGCATGGGCAGCCGATGCCGTTTGTCTTGAAACACCCAGGAAATTGGCACCAAGCTGGGACACATCACACTGGACCTGCTGGGGACCCCGGCTGGGGACCAGCAGGGGTGGTGGAGGATCCTCCACTGGCACGAGGCGCTCGACCGATCCCAGCCCTGGGGATGGATTTAGGCTCATCATTGCAGATACCTGCATGGGAGGTATAGAGACACCTACATGTGATTGAGGCAGCACCTGTGGAGACCTAGCAGTGCCTGGAGGACTGTTCACCTGCCCAAATACAGGTGGTACTTACTAGTGACCTGAATAACTCGGCAGACTCAGTTGTATCGACTAGACCTCACTGGCTGCAAAAGGAGCTTGGACACCATGTTCATGTCCAGGCATCTGCAGTTAGGGACCCCATCGAGGTGTCTGCCCTGGGGAGCTAAGTGCCACCCCGGGACATGCCACCCTGGGACCCTGGTTTCCAGCTTGCTGCACTCGCTTCAGCAACCCGCTCCAGTCCTCCCACCCGTAACGCTGAGCTTCCTCAAGCCACTGCTCGAGAAGTTCTTTGCTAAGGGTATCAGAGAGCTGAGGTCCTTACACAAAAGGCCACAACCTGATATTTTCTATATGAAATATCAAGCAGCATCATAAAGATAAACTGCTCCAAGAGTGAACTTCACTCTCTGCTTGGCAGAGGTAGCTGGGCTCTCCCTGCCCACCTTGGAGCAGTCCTGGGCGCAGGGGTCCTGGTGCATCAGCATCTCCCACCAGGTTGCAACAGGCCGACACTCCCCAGATCTCTCCATAAGGTGGAGACACGGTCCGTCCCACCGGGGTCCCTGGAAGCCCTTCTCTCTCCCTCTTTCTCCATGAAACTACAGTGACAGTGCATTACCTAGCGCGAGGCATTGCAGACTGTTTACAGGCTTCTAGAGTTCCCAGGCACTTTAGGACAGGGTCCGGCCACTGTTTCCAAACGGACAGCCAGGACTTTTATAAGTGAACTTTCCTCTCCGTGTCTATTTATTATATGTAAACATTTGCCAGAAAAACACCACTCCGGCATGCTCAGTACCGGCCAGGTCATTGCAAAAGGCAACGGCGGCGTCACATGTGATAACAGCGAGAAGCCCGTGTGTGCCTATTCTTAGCGCTGGAATGTATACAATGCCCCACCGCCTCGCCGCTCCTGCGCACAGCTCCTGACAGCGGCAAAAGTGACTTCAGAATAAACACATCCAGAAATCACCCTCTATGAATCACTTACCTACTGAAAGAAACGTCCTGTGGGTTTATAGGTTTTTATCCAGGCTCTAGCTATGGAAAATCTCAGCAGAGAATAAACGACAGAGAGTAAGTGCATGCAGTGAAGGACAACAGAAGGTAAACGTTTCTACCCTACCCCTGCAGGTTGAGCAGTTAGCCATGACAATAGATACTCATCATATTGTTCTGCCTGGCATTAATTTAGTCATTGTGTGTCTGATTAACATAAAAAAAAAACACAGCTAAGCAGAGTTAATAAATAACCATTTTAATGAAGATTCCCAGTCTCTAGGGTTCCGTTTGCCCTGCTGCAGAGTTCAGCTCTGCCAGATTTACATTCTTTGGGAGTGACTAACTCTAGGGGAAAGAGGCGCAAGCTACTAAACTGCTAATACTTTAAAACAGTGAATAAATGTCTAAGTGCATTTATTCAACGTGATTAAAATGAACAAACCAATTGTTTCAGCCGTCCAGCTTTCATCCCAAATCAGTGAGATAACTTCAGTGCTTTTGCTTCTTGCCAGGGACACAGGCAGTGCTGACCTCAGAGCTGCAACCTATCTGATAACTTTATGAAAATTTTAAAGGGTCTTAGCGACCTTTTAGCTTCTTTATTATTTTCCCACTGTGCTTAACCCGTGTTCCATTTTTATGCATAACAGTGAACGGATATTTAGAGCAACATCAAAGTCCCAATTTGTTCCCTTGGAGCTGGATATTTCAATAAAAGCTGCTAAGAATTTGGTTTTTTCTGCCAAGTCCAGAATTCATCTCTCTCCTGTTTTGCTATGGAAGAGGGATCCACTGAGGAGTTTCTCTTCAAAGACCAGGACTTCTCCTCCGAACTGCTGAGGCAGCTGAATGCTCTGCGGCAGAGCGGGATGCTGACTGATGTTACCCTCTGCTCCGAGGGCTTTGAAATCCCCTGCCACCGAAACGTGCTGGCTTCCAGTAGCCCATACTTCAAGGCGATGTTCTGTAACGACTTCAGAGAGAGTCGCCAGGCTAAAGTCATCCTGAAGGGCATCAACGCCGGGATTTTGGATCAGATTATCCTTTACGTTTACACAGGGGAGATTCTTATATCCACTGAGAATGTCCTGTGCCTGTTGGAGACGGCCTCCATGCTGCAGTACGCTAAGCTGTTTGAGGCCTGCTCTGCCTACCTCCAAGACAAGCTGACTCCTGACAACTGTCTGAGCATGATCAGACTGGCAAAAGTCTTGAATTGCCAAAGCTTGAATAAGAAAGCCAAGGCTATGGCTTTGAAGTACTTTCCTGAGGTGGCCTCATCTGAGGACCTGAAGGACCTTTGTCCCTTGGAGCTCATCGATTACCTTGGGGACGATGAGCTCTGTGGGGAGGAGGAGCAGGTCTTTGAGACACTGATGGTCTGGATCCGACATGACCTCCAGGCAAGACAAGGCTACATCCAAGAGTTGTTCAAGAAGGTCCGGCTTCAGTACGTCCATCCAACTTTCCTCTTCCACTTCATCGCCAATGACTCCCTCGTTCAGTCCTCGCCCACTTGCAGGAGCATCCTTGAGTCAGCCCGGAGACATATGTTTTCCTTGTACAGCACCAACGCGCCTGACATCAAGCCCATGCTGCATGTTCCTCGCAGGTACTCCAACCAAGAGTTCCTCATCATCACTGGTGGCAGGAAGGACAGTCAGCAGACGACAAGGGATGTCCTGCTCTATGATGACAAGACAAACCAATGGCTAAGCCTGGCCAAACTTCCCATGCGCCTGTACAAAGCCTCTGCAGTGAGCTTACACAGCAATATTTATGTGCTCGGAGGGATGCCTGTTAGCAATAAGAAAAGCCCCGTCAGTGATAATATTTACGTTTACTCCCTCAAACTCAATCAGTGGAGATTGGTTGAGCACATGTTAGTTCCACGTTACTCCCACAGAAGCTTGGCATATAAAAATTACATTTTATCATTTGGTGGAATTGGCAAAAACCAGGAAATCCTGAATTCTGTGGAAAGATATGATAGCGTCTACAACACCTGTGAGAGCATGGCAAACATGCCTGTTGCCGTCCTTCACCCTGCTGTTGCTGCCAAAGATCAGAGGGTGTACCTCTTTGGGGGAGAAGACATTATGCAAAACCCTGTCCGGCTGATCCAGGTAATGGTCAGTCCTGCTTGTCGTAGGCAGTTTCATCTAAGGTATTCAGCAGTTCATCAGCCTCCTGAGGAAATCAAACCCCCCAGAAAACTTCATTGTGAGCTGCAGCAAGAGGCGGGATGAGTTGACACATGGCTTCAGGGAAGTCTTGTCTGCAAGGAGCATTGCAACTCTTTCATTTTACCCGTTGAGTGTTTTCCAGGCACAAGCCCCGAGGTACTTCTTTGGGTGTCAGCTCTGCCGCTGGTGGGCACTGGGGCCAGGGCTGCTGCAGGCGATGCTATGGCAGGCAGTGGCCGACCTCCCTGCCCGGCTTCATGCCTGTAGCCAATCTCACCGAAATCAGTGCTTTCCACTTGGCGGCCGAGCTGGGGTCTCAGCCACGCACCTGCTCGCTCGCAGCAAAAGCAAAGATTCATGATCATTAGAGCGATTAGATTCTCACTCATCAAAGGGCCAGGACTTAAACTGACAGTTATTTCATATAAACAGTTGTGTTAAAAATGTGGCTCCTGCCACATGTTGCTGGCTCTCTGCCTGCTTTCAGCGGTTACACTCTATTAGGAGGAAAAAATACACTAAATCCTTTCTTATCTGATTTGATGCTTTAGCAACATTGTAGTGTTACATGAGTGTTTTTCACTGGCTTAGGTGTTTTAACTAAGAAGGATCATTAAAGGCTAAGACGGCAGCTGGCACACGAGCAATACTTCTTTACAGTGATAACGCTACTTGATTATCAGGGGGAAGGAAATGTATTTATCAGTTAGTGGGGAGATGTCCTGGAGATATTTGCTATATTAAGAAGCAGATGATGTGACATAAAAGTTTGCGTTGCCCAGATACAGATGACTGAATGATCATCATCTGGCAACAGCTTTTTTTCTCACATAAATTGATGACTTAGATACCACTCTAAGTCCCATCAACAAGTCCCTTTGCCAATCTGAGTGCATACCAGCCACCAGCACAAATATAGCAGCTGGGCAAACATGGTGGCTGCCAGCAGAGCTGGGTGAAGTTGAGGTTTGTTTGCCCAGGAAATTACTAGAGCTAAGGCAGAAATACACAGAATAATTGGAAAATGAAATGAAATGGCTTGCACTTTGGGAGATCATTATCCAGGAGTTACAGTGATTTAATGGCCACGCGAAGATTTACAGCCGAGAAGCTTGCATATGGCAGATACACTCTGCCTTAGTGCGTGTGCTAGCATCTCCTGAGCAGACACGCCTGGAGAATTAGAACGCTTTCCAAGGGGACATATTAGGGAAAAAAGTGGGTAAATTCTCAGATTTCCAGCAGTTCAAGCCAGGGGATTGTATTCATTAGGACAAAATAAAAGCCATAAGTTCCTCTGTAATTACAATTGCCAGTTAAAATGCAACATAAACAGCTGCATGTGTATCTTTATTTATTTGTCAGGTTTACCATGTCTCCAGGAATACATGGTTTCGGATGGAGACCAGAGTGGTGAAGAATGTCTGTGCACCAGCTGTCGTGATTGGAGACCAGATTATCATCGTAGGTGGTAAGGGCTCTGTTTCACCCTCCCTCCTGCCTCCCCCTGCCCAGCTCCTGCGGCATTTCACAGCCTTCCTGCTTGGGGTGCTCCCTGAGAAAGCATGTGGAGCTTGGGAAGGAAAGGAGGAGGGTGTCCACCCTCCATACACGTCTCTCATGGTGTCTTATGGCCATGGAAGTGGGGACAAGTTCTCCGCGAGGCACCTTCTTACTCCAAGTAGCAGGACCTGGGTGGGGGGAAACTGAGGAAAAGCCAATGCAAGTTACAGTTCTGCAGAAGAAGGGAGGAAGCCAAGGGCAGGGGGGTCCTGCTCCTCCCCTGCTGACTCACAGCCTGGCCCTTCCTGACTGCTCCTCTTGGAAGGGTGGAGAGCACGGTCACACAAGGCCATGGACAGCTTTTTGGGATGGGTGGGCTATAGGGCTATGAGGGGTTGATCGGTCCTGTAGCTGCCTCCTGGGGGTAATTGTGAAATGTCCTCAGAGGGGCGTGAAACACTCGGAGAGGGGAAACTTCTCAGTCTCTTTTTCAACCTGAGGATCAGCCTTTGCCCGTGGCACTTTGATGGATCACACGTCATTGGTAGTTTGGCACTCTACAGTCCTTAATGCAGCTCCCCTGGCCTCAGGCTGGCACGAGGAAGCATGTGTTAGATTATTTAAGGGAAAATGAGACATAGGGAAGCTTTAGCAGAGCAGAGGACTGAACCCAAATCACACAGAACTCAAACGTGGTGTCATCTCTCGGCGGGAGGCCACTGCTACCCTTTGCAGTGAGAATAGGGGAGAGCTGAGTCAAAAGGTCCAAGACTATCAGGTTCCTGTGTGGCAGATTACCCTGACCTCAGACCACAGTGCCCAAAATACAGTATTTTCAACTCTCTTATCTTCAAATGCGTTAATTTGAAGGGCCTGTATTGACCCAAGTCTGCTGCTGATGAGCATAAGTTCTCAATTTATTTTTTATTTATCTAACAAAAGCCACAGAAATTCATGTTAACTTTAAATATCTTTCATTTTGCTTGAAAGTAGAGAGATTCACCATGGTCAGGTTTTATTTATCAGCTTCCATGCCAAAACATTGGCCAAACACTCTTAGTTTATCAACAACAGTAAAACCCACAAAAATAACATTTTCTCTTAAAAATAGCTTTCATCACATTTCAGGTCCTCTTTGCATGACTGGTCACACCATAACAAAGGAGAGTGGGCTGGCCTAAGCAAGACAGGCCTTGATTTTTGTTAGGGAAAGTGGCTTCAAGACTTGCAAAACATGGCCCAAAGCAGTTTGTTTGCCATGGGCACTCTTGATTATCTACAGAGATACATGGGCAAGGTACTGCTAGGTACCAAGCTTCCACACCTCCATTGCTCCAGGGCAAAGGCCCTGGTACCAGCCCTTACCTCTCAGCAGATGCGAGGCTACATCACCCCTTAGTGGAAGAGCTGTCCATTGGGTCACAGGCATGGTGGCCAGCAGCCGAGGGCTTTGGGAGTGGAGCGAGCACTGGTGGCACTGTGCTGTTGAGTATCCAGCTTCATTCAGTGGACAGCTATGACTCCAACCCAACAAAGCATTGTTGCTCCCTTCCCATGTGCCATTGGTTTCTGTATTTCCAAGTGAAGCTCTAGGAGTCTGTTGGGTGAAAATAAATACTTTGGGACGTTTGAAGGCAGATGCAGAAAACTGCAAGCTCCAACTGTGTTTGACAAGTTGCTTGCCTGATCTGATGGGTTTTATGGTGCTTGTTGAGCCTCGCTGCCAAGGTGCTATGAGACAGGGTGAGGACAAACAGGAAGGGAAGGTAGACAGACAGGCATTCTTGTGACACATCATCACTTCCCAGCTTAGATATCTTAATTCTGCCAAATTATGTACCAGTATAATAGGTTTTATTGAAGACTAGCAGGAAATATCATTCTTTCTGCTGGCCATAAGCTCTAATTCCCATCTGTCTCTTCGACCTCTGGCTTTGCATTTAGGGTACACCCGGAGAATAATTGCTTACGATACAAAAGGCAACAAGTTTGTTAAATGTGCAGACATGAAGGACAGACGAATGCACCACGGGGCCACTGTCATCAAGAACAAGCTGTACGTCACAGGAGGACGATGTGTCACTGCGGACAATGTCATCGAGGACTTGGATTCCTTGGACTGCTATGATCCAGAGACTGACACATGGACACCAAAGGGAAAACTGCCACACAAACTCTTTGACCACGGGTGCCTTACACTCCAGTGTGTCCCCTGTTCTAACCTTCTCTAAACAACCTTTGGTACTTCCCAGGACGTTTTGTGCTTTCCTTCCCAGAAAGGACCCACCTTGCTCTGCAGAGAGCACATGGGGAACCCTCATGGGGTCCCACAAACTCCTGACCTTGAAGGCACCAGCGGCATTAGTCATTCCCCGAACGCTCTGCCAGAAAGGTCATGCGCTTTGTGCTCATGCCGTATTCTCCTGACCAATTGCATGTGGTGCTGCTCAGTCCAGCCCGGAGGCCTTACCCAGAGTCTTAGCAGAAAACACGAAAAAGATACTGGGTAAGAACCTGGTGCAGGATTTGGCCTTGTACAGACTTTGAAATGAAAGGTGAATAGGAATGCTGGTACCTCCAGGGAAAGTAAGATCTGGGTAACCTGCATTTGTTAGCATGCAAACTCGGCTGCATGCCGCGGCCCTTTGCTGCTCGGTGCTGACCACGCTTTCCATTTCGAGTGGTGGGAGCGTTTAGAATAGGAAGCCCCAAGCTCTAGCCTTGCAGCCAGCCCAGCAGTGGCTGCCTGCGTTAGCTGTGGTAGTCATCTCATAAGAAATAAAATTTTAATGTTCCTAACATCAAATTAGGAATTAGCAAAAGGCTGATGCTTTGATCTGAACTCTCACATTGCGACAAGATGCAGATTTGACTCTTCTGAGCTACCGCTCTTTCACAGTGCAGGGAAAATTTTTGTTCCATCTGCCTGCTCTCCAAACGAATGGGAGAAGGTGGGATGGAAATGAAGATTGTCTGTGTCTTCTTTTTCGAGGGATCTTGTTTTGCAGGGAGCTTGCTTCTCCTTTTGCATCGGGGATAGCAGTGGGGTTAGTTAGGAAGCTCTTTGGCTGATGGAATTCCTGAAATCTGGAATAGCAGAGAGGACACATGGAGGAAAGGGGATGTAAAAGAGAAGAGGTATTTGGGAGGAACATTTTTTTTTTCCCTTTCTCCTCTCTCCAAACCACTGGAAAACAGCGATGAGAGAAAGCCAGTGACAGGAAACCAGCTTTCCAAGAAGAGCAAGTCTAAGTCTGCCACTTGGCAAAGCAGCTCCGGCTCCACCAATATTTTTGTGGGGTTCTGCCACTAAGTGCATATTTTTAAAGGGAGGGGATTAATCATCAGATACTGAACAGGCTGTGAACTGCTGTCAGGTCACCAGGCTTGGTAAGATTGCTGACATAGCAAGGAGCTTTAAAGATAGCACTGATGACCACCATCCAGAGAAAGGATGGCAGAAACAACACCCCTTTTTCCTCATATTTGAAAGAAAGTGGGACTTTTCCAAGGGTAAACAGTGGCATGAGAAAACCATGCTCAACCCTCTTCTTCACAGAAGGCTGCACAGCCATGTGGTCACCACCATGTTGCAGGACACCAATTCCAACCGCTAAGATCCCCTCCCATAAATCTGTATCTGAGAGACAGAAATAGTTAACGAAGTGGGGGGCTGGAAGGAAGAATTGCGTATCAACTGCTGTTTTAACAATGTGAAATAAAATAGTTATTGTTGTTTGTATGAGCTTTGTGTTCAGGAGTCCCCATTGTTCCCTCTGCATTGTTGATAAAGGGAATTGGTTTTGTACCAGCGGTTTTTGTACCAGCGGTTTTTGCCAGGGTTTCCTTCTAAGGATCTGAGTAAACCTGCAAAAAATGAGTGGGAACCCAAACTCATCTCCCAGTTCAGAAGCCTTTGGCTACGTTTCTCCTCTGTCTTTCAGTCTATATCATCATCTCTTCCCCGCGCAAAGCAGGGCTAAATCACGGCACTTGCCAAATTGGACCGGAGCAGTGATTCATTCTGCTTCCTCACAGGCCAGCTCCAGCTCTCTGGAGAAAGAAGCCTTGTCATGGCCAATTATGGAAAGTCTGCCCTGGGGAGATGTTTATTCCTAACCCCGCAGTGCCGCCTTCCCAAACTCCTTCCTGTTGTGACCCCGCTCAGCTCCAAAACTCCAGGAGACGCCAGTTGCTGCCATGCATTTTAGCTGACACGGATTCCTGCCAGGCTCGTGACTGTACCCAGAACGGAGGAAAAAAAGCTGACTTGGGGCCATAACCCCATGTTTGCAAACCATTGCCACAGTCATTGGTTTATGCTTGGAAGCAAACAGATTTTTTTAATTCCCGTATCACATAACTAGTGATTTTCTCAGCATTCATGTGGGGCCCAAATAGTACCTTGCACAGCTGTAGCTGGGCAGGAAATGGGGAGCGCAAAGAAGAGGCACAGTCACAGCGGCATTGAGCACAGCGTCCTTCCCCCGGCCCTCAGGGAGCCCTCATGTCACCCCCAAGTCCTTGGAGATGCCAAGGGCTATGGCGAGCTCTGCCCTGGCTGCAACCCTGTGTTCCTTCCCTTCACAAACTCCCCACCTCGTGCCCATAATTCAAGGAATTTTGGTTTGCTGGGCAGTAAATACAAAGCCTGGTTTCTGATAGACTTCTGTCTTGTGGTCAGTTGGCTTTGATGCAAACTCTGACCAAAGCTTTGCAAAAAGGGTTGAAACCAGAGAACAGTGCTGAGCCTTACCGAGGCAGACAAGGGCTGGCAGAGACGCTCGGTCACAGGGAGGCAGCAGCAGCTTCAGGGCAGGGCATACGCGGCCCCGGGGCAGACGCTATGGGGAGAAGGGATGCTGCCTTTCTAATCAGGTGCTGGCCACCACTTGGCCCACCCAGAGCAATACCGAGTACTGTCCCAAGGCTTTGCAATTGTTGCACCCAGTGGTGCTATGGGTGAAAGCACTTCTAGCAAAGGTTGACCAAGGTACCCCTTTCTCCAGAGTCAGGAGGGGACTTTCCCAAGCAGGATCTGCAAGGCCACCGCTACCTGGAACACTTTCTGAGTCACCACATGCTTTTCCAGAGGTCTCATCATCCTAATATTCGAGCATTTGAGCGCTCGCTTAGATGGGAATCCCCCATGGGAGAGCAGCAAGGTACTTCTCAAATACGATGACAGCCCCATGAAGAGTTGGGAATTTGTTGCTCTTTATTTAATAACGATGGAAGCCAAGGAAAAGAGGGTTTTAAGAAAAGGTCATTGATTTGGGGGTCAACTTTTAGAAGGGCTGAGCACCTGCTGCTTTTTTTCAAATCAGGGAGTGCTGTGAAGGCTCATCACCTCCAAAGGTCTCATTCCTGGGTGTCCTGAGACAGTCACTAGATCATGGAAACCGTAGGACCACATGGCTGAAAGCAGCCTGCTCCATGAGACAGTGAGTTACCCAGTCCCTCATGGCAGGTACTTGCCCAACACATTGAAAATCTCCCATGAGAGACGCTCTGCTCCCTCCCTAAGTAACGTACTTGAGTGCGTTATGAACCTCACAGCTTTTAGTACTATCTATCCTAAATCTTCTTTGCTGTACTTTCTGCCATCCCCACAGAGATGAAGGGCAATTGATTACCCTTTTTGATACCATACATTTTTTTACATCTTTAAAGTTTATTAGGATGTTTCAAATTCTGTAGACTAAACAAACCCAGCCCTTTCAATCTTTCCTCGTAAGTCATGTTTTCTAGACCTCTGATCATTTTTGTTGCTCTCCTCTGGACAATTTCCAGTTTGTCTGTATTTTTTTTTTTTTAAGCGCAGAGCCGTGGCTCAGCCTCGCAGAGCTGAGAAGGGCAATAAACCCCTTCTACGTCCTACCTACAGCACGCCCGGTCTCTCAGCCCAGAAGGACTTTTGCGTTTCGCAGCAGCAGCAGATTAGTGACTCGGGTTCGGCTGTGCTCGGGATTAAGGAATGCTTGCAAGTTTGGGCAAGGTCTCATGGAAAGACTGCAGGAGATCCAGGATCTCCCAGGGTTATGCCGTAACTCCATCTTTGCTTTGGCTCACCAGGATCCTGAGCCAGATCCCGTTGAAAACAATAAGTCTCTCCATGGGCTTCAGCAAGGGTCTTTGGACCGGGCCCTAATTATTGTGTTCTCAGCTGGGTTCATCACTAATTCTATTAATTTTAACAGCAAATATTTAATGTTTGAGTCATTTTTTATACTAGGGGAAAAGTTTCAGGGAAAAAAAAAAAGGAAGGGAGGAGACTGCATTTTCTTTTTAACTTTCTTCCACTTCCCTTGCTGCAGACTCAGAGCTGACTCCTGCAGCACAGGCAGCCTGTGGTGGCAGGCAGCTTTGCTTTGATCTTAGCAGAGAGCTTCGTAGGTTAAGGCTGTGTTTTTTCACTGTAACCGTTTATCAAACAATACTATCATTTCCAAGGGCAGCCTTTTTCTTGCGCAGTAATATGTTTATAATTATAATGCATTTCCTGCTTCTTTTTGATTAAACACACCTGACAAAGTAGGAAAGATGTCGATGCATAAATAAACGGGCACTCTGAGTTCATCGCTTCGTCAGTCCTTTTTTTCCAAACGCCAAGGAGTTCACTGCGAGGTGAATTCTCTGGTTGAGAAGGAAACAATTGGGGAGAGCATATATGAATAGCATACAGAGTAATTTATCCCTGGCATTGTTCCTTAGCCTGACCTGAGAGCCATTAATAATTGACAGCAGCAAAAACAATCCCTTTTTAAAAATATAAACATCCATACTTTTTTTCCAGCTGCTTGAAAGCCCCCACACAGAAGTTAAACAGTCATATTCTCCATGGCACAAATGAGCATGAATTCCTTGGTGCAAGCTTGCACCAGCAAAGGAGCCGAGACCTGCTAATTAGTGGAGTGCTAATAATGTTTTCAGCGGCTATTTCTGATGAGTTTGCCCGGGGTCCAAACGAAGCACAGTGCATATGGAGAAACGGGTGTCTCAGGCTGCCGTTGCCACCGAAGTCAACGGGGCTCCTCAGGGTTTGTGCTGGAGCACTGCGAGATTGATCTGGCCTCTTCTGTTTATTGAAGTTTCCAAAATAGTAGCAGAGTAGCGAGGAGCCCAACTGCTCTGTCACTCGGCAAGTCACCCGCCGGCTCCAGCTGCCGCTTGTCACTTCTCTCCCTGGGGCTCTTTGTTTGCCTGCACTTCTTTCATGTTGCAAGAACCCTTTCTGAGAAAAGCAAGGAGCAGCACGTCTCGAGCAGCCCCGGGGCCGTTAGGTGGATGCCTCGTGGCTGCTTTAAACACGAGGCATCCTCACAGCTGTTGGAGACATTTGGCTTTAGGCTGGGGGTGAGCCATGGGGTAAAATACTGCTGGAGGTGGTAAAAGGTAGCAGAATCTGGTCCACTTCTTCATCTGGTCAGGAAGATGTCTACAAACCATCCTCCTATATCTAATCCTCCCATGTCTAGTCCGCTGAAGTTTGTTTGTCAATCAGACTGTGTCTTCTGATGAATAAGCCATGTCCCACCACTCCTCCCTAAAGCAGGCATGCTGGGACAAGGCCAAAGGCATGTCCCCTTCCTCAGGTCCCCCAGTGCCACAGCTGTAATGACATCCCCTGAGTATTGCCCTGGTCCCGGCGCATCGCTGAGGTTTCTCCCTGCTCTCAGACACCTTCTGAGGCCAAACAACTGGGCAGATGTGTTCTGCAGGTGCCCTGCACCCACTATTGGAGGTGGCAATGACTGCCCAAAGCACCGGGAAGTGACACCAAGGACTCTCAAGTCCAAATTTTCAAGCTGATGGGATGCTCCTGGTCTGGCAAATCAGCCAAAACCAATCTGAGCCTTAGAGCAGAGCCCTGGCACCTCTCTCTGAGAGATGGGTGGCTGCAGGGGAACGTGTCCAGCCCCAAGGAGCAGAGAGCAAACTGCATGGAGGGTGCCGCAACGTGACACTTGGTTACTAAGCTTCAGTGCTGGGAAGGCGCAGTGTTTTATCCAGATCAGCAGCAAGCCCTGGAATTAATAGGGTTGATTAAACCGTTTTGATGTGCATGGTATGTGGAGATAAGGGCCCAATTCCCAAGGGTTTCCAGTGAAAATTAGATGTTAACCATAACAGTACGTGACATCCCCTGACAGGGGTGAGGAAGGCTGCTGGAAGACAAGAGACAAGTACAAACCAAGGGGGCAAAAGAGGCAACTCTTGGATGAGCAAAGTTACCACGAACTTGCTGGATCTGTTTTGATGCTGAAATGACGTGGACCCTGGCACCAGGCAGATCGAAACCAAGGGAACTACGCCTGCTTTATGTTGTTATGACACATATATTTCCCTAAAAATGACATTAAGAAGTACCAGAGGCGCAAACATTGTTCTGTTTATCTGTTCCCCGGGTAGGGCTCTTACTCTTAGAGACAGCCTGAGCACTGCAGAATATGGCCCCTGTCAAGAAAACTTTGCCTCTGGCATGAGGACCGTTAGCAAGCGTGACATGGGAAGCCAGCCCAGGGGGTCAGGGCGAGCACGGCTATTGCCCGCTGCCGCCTGGCAGGACAGCATCCCTTTGAACACGCAAAGGGATGGGCGCCGGAGGAGACTCCCCTGCCGTGCACTGAGGTTCGCAGATAGGAAGCCGATGGCAGAGGACGATTCCTCCCCAAGGTGTTGACCCAGGATTCATCCTGTGCAAAAGCATGGAAAAGCTCCTCATCACCCAGGCTGTGTCGATGGTGCCTTCATATGCTTCAGGCCATGTTTCAGCCCTGGGACTCCCTTGCAGTGGAGCTTGCACCTGAATTAGCCATTAATGGGATTCCAAATTCCCCCTACCCACAGCGTGAACTAACCCATGCTTGTGCAGCAATGCACACGTAGCCATGGCATCCTAAGGAGAAGACTCCTGGCAGCTTAACTGGGTGCTACCTCAAGCCTTGACCAAGGAGGAAAGCAGAGAGGTCCTATGGACATTCTTCAAGACGCTGTGGTATTTAACAGATAATTCAGACCTTTTTAAAAGAAGGCAGTCTTTGGGCTTGGGAGGTGCTGGCTGAAGCCGTGAAGGCTTCAAGCTGAGAGATCCTGTTTAGAACCTACAAGAGTTGTCTTTCTGCTCATTATAACTTGGAACAAACGTCAGTAAATAGAGTCTGTTTCTTCTCCAGGCACAGGGGGCTCTGGAAATTTTCTCAGGAGAAAAACAGCAACACGCAGTGAAAGAAGTGGTGCCTGCAGACTGAAATACAAATGGCAGAGAAGCCGAAAGCATGTTCGCCCTTCCAAGCTTGAGCTCATGTTTTTAATGGCATGAAATGTGACATGCACAGTCAATCAATCACGGACTTCAAGACAAGAGTCCGTTATTTGTGATAGCAGCGTAAAATCCACAGGTCCTTACTCCAAAGATCTTACGAAAGATTCAGAGCAGAGGACACAGATGAGCCTCAGAGCATGATCAGCTGGAGTTTCAAAGCATCCAGCTCATTCGTTAGGCAAGAGCAACACCTTATGCCATAACCTGGATAACTGGAGTACACCTCAAAAAAAAAAAAAAACAGCTCTTCCCTGTGGCTCTCTGGTCTACAGCCCATCCCACAGATCGGCACACAAATGCGATCAAGTGCCAAGGTCCAGGGCTTCCTGGAAGCTCAGGCAACACGTGGCAGATGGGCATTAGCTGTCTAACACCAACCTTTTCTGTCCGCAGGTGCCACATAGCCTGAAGGGCATCATTACCCTAAAACATACCTAGGAGAAGAGTTTTTCCCCTGGTTTTCAACATCTAGATTTTCCCATTCCCCAGGAAAGGTAGCAGAAGGTTTGGGACAACTCTAGGAATGGGCACACAACTGGGAAAGTGGATCCCTTCCGCTTTTAAAAACAAATGCTTTACAGCATGAGGAGAGAACATTCAGACAGCTCAGGGCTCTCTGATTTCCAGGAACAAACTATAAAAGCCATTTAGATCGACTGAAAATACTTTGGCATTTCCCTTTCATATTTCCAAGGCAATTTCAAAGGAAGGTGATAGGTAGTACAGACCAACCTTCCTAGGACTGTCACCAGGGAAGGGAAATGCAGCTGGGGAAATGATTACATGGATCAGTAGGGTTTGCTTTATCATATTTGTTTGATTCTAGAATACATTCTCCTCTGCTGATTTGTGGCTGGACTAATGCAAATACATGGATTTTCATGTAAATACAACATACTGCTTTGTGGCTGCAGGATGTTGGTGAGCTTAACTCGATCAGGAGAAAATCCCTGCCCAGGTTTTAGTAGAAATCTGCAGACACACTGCTAGCAGAATCGTGGTACGGCCAGGCTCAGTGGGATATGGCACTTGCAAACAGCCTAAGTCATTTGCCCTGGAGCTGTAGGAGCAGAGAACATCTGAAGTTCTAGATCAGATTGGTGAATCAGAAGCATCTGACACAGTTTAAGAGGTTAAGCCTATTTATAGACAAATGAGGGTAATTTTCATAGCTGAAGGGATTGGATTTTTTTTTTAAATAAATTCATAATAAACTGTAGGGAGGAGAATACTGAGATCTGTACTCAGTTAACTCCTTGGAGACGAGAGGAAGGTTGTCCAACATAGGGATGGAGTCAAAGGAGCCAGAAATTCAAGAGTGCATTATCCCCACTGCTTTGCTTTTTATCCACTCGCAGGATTAAGTTATGCTTTCAGGACAGTACAAAGCATCCCTGTGGAGCCAGACCTTGTCCTCCCTGCCTGGCGCACAGTTGGGACTCTCCTGGTACCCACACGAGTGCATTTGATGGGGGAAACTGGGAGGGACAAATCGGATGTGCACCCGTGGGGAAGCAAGTCCCTTCTTTACAGGGGACTTTCTGTTCATCATTTCTTGCCTTACTTCATAGTTTACTCTTGGTTATCACTAATGGTGGACATGAGAGTTAGTTTGCCAGTGTGTGTCAGCAGCGGAGTTACGCGGCATCATCAGTCAAGTGAGAAAGGGTGGGACTTGCTGAGTGATTGTGGGTAAAACATTATTTCTCTTATGCCTCCACTGCCATATCATTAAAATAAGGATAATACCAACCCCACAAGGGCATTGCGAATGAATCCACTAAAGCCTGAAAAATGCTGTCTTTCATGAATTGCCAAAGACTGCTGTTGTACAATCTCACTGGAGCTACTTGCTATTTAGGAAGTAACCACACCTATAGAAACAGTGCTCTTGGATGAATGTAATGATGATCTTAAATGAACCGGTAATCAGCTGGATAAGTACAAAGACTTATAAAATGAATATGGGTCTGATTTTGACCGAGGCTACCCCCTCCCCCCAAAAAAAGAAACCTAAATGCTCCTTTAAAGACTACCAGTCTTAAGAAAAGACTTTTATAAATAATAGGGCTGAAGTTAGCCCCTATCTCCTTCTCCTACAATGTGTTTTTGTACACTGCTTTCCATAGAAGTCAAGGACAGATTGAATATGGAGTTATAGACCCACTGGGAGAATGGGCCTTATGAAAAGGACACAAACACTTGCAGGGTTTGCAGGTGGATTGTGCCCATGGATTAGTAATGCTTTTACTTAAGCAAGTGCTCTTCTGCTTGGAGGCAGCTCCCAAGTAAGCTTGAAGATATGAAAATCATCCCTTTGAGGTAATCTGAAACTTTTTTTCAAGTTCAGAGTAATGATGTATGGAGTACTCCATGCACTCATTTCATTCCCAAGTCTGCAATTTCAGATCGTGCAAAAACATGGCATTTCCGTAACATGCGTTTCTACAACCAAGGTCTATAGGACCAGGTCGTTGCTTGCTCTCTTGGAAAAAGCAAGTTTTTCAGTTCTTTCAATGTTTTTGCACCAGCCTTTCTGAGACGCCTTCTTATAACCTCCCCTCAGCATCTGTTTTATTTTAAAAGGATAAAAATGCATCGAAGTCTCACACATTCTTGCTACTTTCAATGTTCTCCAATTACGTTATTTATATGAATCCATTCCCTTTTTTTGCTAGGGTTTTTTTTTTGTAGTTTAAATTTCATGTACTCAGTGGCAAGGACAGAGACCTGCAGGGTGTGTTGTTTTTAAAAACCATTTTATTTTGGCTGTTCTGTGATGAAAACTGCCTGCAAATGTAGAATTGCAAGGATGTTTGAGCACCCGCCATCACTCTATTAACTTTAAGCTGATCCTAGGAACTGGCAGTACTTGACTATCTGGTTCCCAAGTAGCATTTGTGAACTGCAGGAGTCCTTCAACCTTGTCTTCCAAGCACGACTCCTTAGGTCCCTGCACTCACCACCTGTCTCGATAAGCTCAACTCATCCTGAAATCTTAAAGCTAACATGAGGCGTCTCCATTCTTTGGCCTCTGTGTGCCTGTCTTGGCACAAAAGGGGACACAGCATGGAGATGCCCAAGCTGGCAACACAGGAGACTCAACAGTGTATGCTTCATCTGCGCTTGTCCAGGTCAAAATTCCCTAATTTATCCCCTGGAGTTTGATCTGCCAGTAGATGGGTCAAATGCTTCAACGTGGCCTCGGGGCGTTGGTTAAGTCTCCCAGGACTAGCGGGGGGTTCCTTTGTGCTCCACCGTTCCTCACACCTTCCCAAAAGCGGCTGCCCTCAGCGTGCTTCAAGTGAGGCAAGCAAACCAATTAACTGCTTTTGAAAATCCTGCCTTGGTCTGTTATGACGAGATCCTCTTGATAACAGCACTGCCTGGAGTGAGCAAAGAGCTTTCCTTGTTTTCCTCAATCCGAATTCAAGCAAACTTCTGCTGACCTCTTCATTTTGGCCGTTTGATTTCAATGGGAAATGGACTGCAGGGACTTTTGACCTCAAGCCTTGTATATTTTCTCTAATATTCTTTTATCTTCACTAAAAAACATTTACTAATATTTTAAGCTAATGTTTCTCTTCAGAGGGTCACACACAGTTCAGCATGCATCTTGCATCCAAAAATTTATCCAGGTCTCTAGTGTTACGGTTTTCTAAACAGGTCGGGTATTTACTTGCTGTTGCTGAAGGGAGCGAGCAGAGCCCTTCTAGCTGACATCTAAAATAATGAAAGGAAAACCATATGTAAACCATACTTTCTGGAAATAAACTGACCCTTCTACATTTACAGGGCCAGGGGAGTACAAGTGACCCCGCATGTCCCCATGTGACTGCCCAAGTTTCTACATAGCAGGAGAGAACAGGTCACACAGATGTAGTTACAGAAGTTGGAATGGAGATGCAAGGGAGACGAGGGAACGCCGCCAGATTTAGAGCAACAGGTGGTTCTTCAGCGGCAACCGCGAGGGACGAGCGAAGCTGGGTGCTGAGAGCAACCTCTGCGGAGGCGCCTGCACGGCATGGGGTGGAAAAGTGTCTGCAGGGAGGGGGCACCATGGAAATAAACAGAGGAACTGGCACCCACAGCATCAGCCCTTTCCTAGGATTGGTCCTGCAAGGAGCTTTGGAGAAACCCGACCCTGCGGTAAGGGCTGTACCTTAGGACTTTGGAAACACGGGGTTTAGGCACCTGCTGTCCCAGACTGCGTGTGACTATCAACAAACCACTTGGCCACGATGTGCAGATCCCAGCGAGTGCTTAAATACATTCACAGATGTGGGCATTGGTGTCTCAGTTCTCTTGTTTCCTTTCCATGCCAGGGAGAAAATAGCTCTTCCCTACCTCACATGTTGGAGAAGACAAGAGTCCACTCAACTCAGAAGAAATAACCCATTTGCATGTTTCCAGCTCAGCACGGGCACCTCGTGTGACCCTGCAGGTTTCTGCCCGGCAGAGGACAGGTCACACAGAGGCGGTGACAGCAATCCAAGCAGAGAACTGCGATCCGGAGAAGATTATCAAGCCCTGGGCAGCTATGGGAGTGAGCTCATAGCAGGTCAAGAAGAAAACAATTAGCACGAGGTTTGAAACACAGTCTCTGGGGAAGCTCGGAAAGGCTTCCCATAGACATTTCAGTGTCTCACGTGGACACTGAGCTTGGTTCTCCACCATCCTACCCCTCATGTGGGCACTGGCACATAAAGTGCACGTGAAATACCATAGAGCTTTAAGTCATAGTTTACCTCCGGTTCATGCTCTTGAGCCTGTCCAAGAGAAGGAAGAGCTGGATTTTTACATGCTAAGCTTGCAGGATTACACTGCTGCTGTGTGGCTGGGGCTTTCAGAAGTTAAAGCCAGATGCAGCCAGACCCTTCCTAGTCCGACTGACTTTTTCCTACCCATGACTACATCAGGCCTGCCCGTAGGAGCAGAGAGCAAACAAGTCCGGAGTGGCAGTTCCTTGGCAGGGACCTAGTTTACCTTTCAGTGCCACATTTCATAACACTGGATGGCACTTATCAGAATAGATTTTCCAGCAAGTGGCATGCCAAAGCCTTGATGAAATCAGGCCTTCTGTCTGATGTCAATCACCTACCCTTTGCCAGTTCAAAAGTGCTATCCATGCTGGAAAATCAAGACCCAAGGAGCACTTTAGCCCAGAAGCGCACAGCTAAACCTGGCCTAGCAATACGCTGTAGTAAAATGAGGTCATCGGTGCATGGCCTTCAACCTGTTCTTCTACACTTGATGTTAAACAACAGACTCACCTAACTACTGGATGTGCTTCCACGTGTCTTCCTGTCCTTTTGATGAGGAATCTTTCACGGCCACTGGAGCTGCAATATGTGCATAGACCTGGGTATCTACTGAGGTGCAACAAAATGGAGGTGCATCCACCACCTTATTTTACAGACATTCCCTAGTCTTTACAATAGATTGACACAAACAGCTGATTACAAATGTGAAGATTTTAGGGTGTGGGCAAAGCATTCTCAGCTCATGGCCCGAGCCTATCCTTGCTAAATATGCAAAAATAGACATTGTTCTCCCCCTAGATTAGATTATAGTTTTGGTTCTTGTTGTTCCCTGGTGTCAATAGGAAGTATGTTCGCTGGCATCTGCATTAGGCCCATTTGCACCAGTCCCCGACGGCTGCAGAGCTGCAAGTTCTGCTTGTGGGTGGCAGCTTTGCCTCCTGGTCTTTTGTTTTCGAAATGCAGCTGCAGAGAAGAGGAACATGGCATCATTACTGCTATGAAAGGTCTTTTCATCCTTTGTGGTTTCCGGGTCAGAGCTGTGTTGGCTGAGGATTCCTCCCCCAGGGTGGAGGAGTAATGGAAACGCAGCCTAAAACAGGATCAGGAGGAAGATGTGAAAATGAGCGCAAACGTACAGAGTATGAGTCAGTGCCACAAGGAATCTCTATCCCATAAAGTCAAGATCACACCTCCTCTTGGTACAGCAGAGCTGTTCCCACACAAGGAGAAGGCATTGTGTGGCATTCAGCATCTTGAAAAGGACTTATGTCCTGATTGAAAGTTTAATAGTGGGAAGATGTTTTCAGGTCAGCAATATTGCAGCGTCAGAGAAGGGTAGAAAAAGCAAGCATGACATGCTGCATTCATTATCTGCTGTAAAATAATATAGACTGGATGCTGAGGCCAAATCTTCTGCTTGTGCAAATCAACAAAGCCTCACTGATGCTAAACTGATGCTGAACTGATGAACTCCACTGATGGGCTGGCCTTTGTCAACAAAACCAGTCCTTGTACGTGAGGGGTCTCTCATGGGGTATTATGTTTTTAAATTTTCATTAACAGCCTCACCTCAGACTGTTCAGAGGAATTAAACTGTAGCTTTAGCACAAGGAGTAGGCAACACAGGCTGAGAAATACCCAAAACAACAGTTTCACTGTCAAGTGTCTCCAGACTCCCAGGCCCTAAAGTGACAGTCCATGGCAGCCTGGGGCTGCTGGTGGCTGGAGCTCAGACCTGAGCTCGTGGGTTCTCCGAGGCAGGCACCAAGTCCATCAGAGTGGGAAGAATTTGTCCCCCAAGGAAAGAGCGAGGACCCAACAGAGAAGGACCTTCTCCTCTCAGGTAAGCATGAATAGGGCAAGGCAGAGTCAAGCCCAAAGAGTACGGCCAGGTTTGAGCCCAAGCAGGATTAGGATGTCGGAGGTGCAGGCGAGGCAGCCATGAGGCAGACTAAAGAAGCTGTAGTCTGCTCTGAATCAAAGGTGCAGGGGACTGGCATGGTTGAGGTCAAGGAGCAATATAAAAAGAGCTGGTTTTATTGCTGTTTATGTCTTGAGGACCAGACTCTTACCTGAAGCAGAAGTGGGATGTAAAGGAGCAGGATGGAGCTACGGGGAGTGGGACTGCTGGTGGGACTGCTACGTAGACCTGATCATGGGGCAAACTAGCCCCACTTCAGCTCTTCTTGGTGAAGCTTATCAAGCCCTGCCTTTCCCAAGGAGCTAACTGCAGTCAGGGAGCAGAGCTGATAGACCAGGTAGAGCCTCATGGTCCATCCAGCTAGACATCATGCTTGACACCAGCCCTCCGGATGGGCCCCAGCAGTAGCTGAAGAGCAGCGGCATACCACACCGCCTGCTCATCCCTCATGCGGCAGACGGAGCAATGCACCGGCCACGCAGCCGACGCAGAGCCGAGCCTGCCCGCAGGCTGCCTCGCAGCCCAGGGAGGTACGTCACATTCTTCTGCCATGAGTGTGGCTCATCCGGCCGCACCCAGATGCTTGCCACATCAACAGCGGGTGTTGCAGTGCCAACCCTCCTGCCAGCAGCTCTCCTGGGGGATGCAGGATGAGCTTTTCCAGAAAAGAAGATGCTCACAGAGGTGGTGGACCAGAGGTGTCACCCCCCACCAGAGTGGGCAGATGGCTTTGGGGACAATCACCTCCAAGGAAGAACAAGAGGAGGGTGCCTTAGGTCACTCTGCACACTTGAGCACCCTACCACCCTGGGAGATGTGCTGAGGAGCCCAGGACAGGGGAGGCCCCACTCTCATTTTGGCCCAGGAGGGCGGCCTGGGCCATACCTGTGCCCTTGGCACCCGTTTCCCAACTGGTTCCTCAGAGGTGTCCATGCAGATGTGCACCTGCACAGGCAGAGGGGACACCTCTGTCACCCCCTGGATCAGTAGGACATGGCCAAAGGCAGACCCTGAGCCATAGTGGGTGCACGTCTCCTGTTTTGGAGGGGGCTGCGACATGGCACACTATATTACAAAAGCCTCCGCGTAATTTCTCGCAGTAGCTGGTCTCTGCTGCGTTCAGTTTGTAAGTGCACTTTTTTCCTAAGCACTGGACTGACGAGTGCCGCTGGCATCCGAGGTTCAGGATGTTCCCAAATAAAAATCATGTTTCCAAGGACACACGCACATCTTCCTCTCTTCCGTGAATTTGCATGGCTGGAGCCCGGTGAACTGCTGACAAGGCACGAGGAGGAGCAGGACGCAGGTCATTCTCTGGTATCCATCCTGGCTTATTTGAAAGCAGACCTTGTTTCAAATACAAAGTGCTGAGCAGAAGATGCCATTTGTCACTCTTGGGAGCAGATTTTCACTGTAGAGGCCCCACTCTCATTTACAATAAATCGCCTCATAATGTGCAGGTAATTTATGCCATTCTTCAGCTGTAAATTATATTTACATCTACTCTGTGATCTCTTTACATTGTTAAAGTGTAGTAATGTGACTGTGGAGTAAGTGATAGTGATAACTTGTCTACAATGAGAAATTCATCAGAGTAACTGTGTGCATGAAGAAGAGTCTCTTTCATCTTGGAAAAATATTCTGTCTGGTTTCCTCATGTGAAAAAACCATTCACATCACAGATTCGATCTGCAGGCATCGTTTCCCTTGACCTGAACACCGCAGATATGTGCTGTATCTTCCTCTGAAATGGGGTCAGGAATTATGAATCTCTTCTGTAACTAACATTATTTTTATTCACTGAATTCATCCAAAGATCTCAAGCAGAGAGTAGAAAGCTTCCATCAGAAGTGATCTAAATTGTGAATGAGGATAAATTTGTCCTGTTTGCTTTTTTGGTTTGCTTTTCCAGTTTGCTTTTCCAGCATCCGGAGAATATATCTCTTCCTATTATAAGCTATTTTTCAAGGGTGATTTTACTTACAGTAAAAAATGAGCATTGTGAAATCAACTGTTAAATTTAGATCTTCAGGCTGTTTTCATCAGAACAAAAACACGGGGATTTGTAGCTGTCAGCTTCCCTAAAACTGATTCGTACAGAAAGACCAAATCCTGAGCTCAGTTACCTTAAAGTGGTTTCCAGTGATACCAAAGCCACAGGCATGAGAACAAGGTCCCTTTGGACCTTAGGATGAGGGATCTTTTGAGCGTTTCAGGCGATGACCAGATCAGAAGAGGTAGTTGGGAGAGAGCCATTTTAGCGGTTTCTCACTGCTAGCTTCCTACTGAAATTTTTGAAAGAGGAAAACAACATTTCTGGTTTCTCATTTTTCTTTCTATTTTAGGATATTACTTTGGCTACAGTTGGAGCTTTCTAGCTCTGAGAGCCAAATTCTACCATTAGATCTGCAGGGCATTTTATCTGGGTGGGGAGGAAGAAAGTTGGCTGGAAGAGGTGATGGAGGACCAGCAGGATTCTTCTGCGCTCCAAATACTCATTTCAGTGGATCCATGCTGCTTCTGTGATCGGGATAATGTTGCATTTTGTTCGAGAGGGGGTAGTTCCAGTACTACCTGCACCACTAAGACACACGCCGAGATTGCCTGTACTAGGGGCTAAATCTTCCCATACACTGTCTGATGACTTTTGAGGCCAGATTGCTTAATATGCTAAATTACAGCCAATTACCTTATTATTATGGATAAAGTATTTTCATCCAACATGCCAGGGAGATCAACACTGCACATTACACGATGCCTCTGAAATTCACAACAGTGTTTTCTGAGAAGAGACGTCCATCTGGTTCACTGGTAAAAGCGACGTCTTTTATCTCTTCCCAGCAGAGGGAATCAACCAGTTACTGGATGAGCTCCTGCATTCAGAGCTGTATTTTAGTCCTGGAATTTAATCCAAGAACTAAATTCTGGGCTGAAACTCTGGTATCTGCCAACTTGAGTTTTTATCCTCCTCTTAGTCCAGCAAACCAGATCAATGGTCTGACTGATACTGTGTCAGTTTAATTGCAGAAATCATGTTGCACCACTTAAAGCTTTTATATGCAGGCTCATTTTTATGTTGTTTTGAATGTCCTTTACATCAGGTTAGTTTGTCCCAGCCCTGACCCTGAACATCATCTCTGTGTTGCTTTTTCTAGGGGAAAAAAACAACAGCTTGCTACCAGATTGACTGCTGCTGATAGCCTGTACAGGATAAAGTAAATTAAAACCATGCATGTGCTTGGTCAGAAAATTAGGTTTACATGTGAAGAGGCATAACTCCAGTGCTGACTTTTTTGCATCCCTGTTAAACATTATGGAACCTATAGTTAAAGCGCTTTATGCTGCCAACTGTATGGGGCATTTCACCGGTAAGGACCAAAACCCCCAGGAATCACTGAAGTCTGTCCTCCTGGAGAAGGAAAATGGTATGTTATGAGAGTCGTTGATGCTGGTGCACGACAGAAGACCTTCTGTGGCTGAGGAGGACAGCCCATAGAAAAGGACAGAAAAGCAGAGAAACAAAAATCCCGCCTCCTGGGGCGCACTGAGGTAACAGCAATATGACAGCGCACTCTTAATGTTTCTGTTTCCCTGGAAAGCAGACGCTTCATGAAAAATGTCATAAAGTTGAATTTAACCTTTTCCTGCTGGAAACGTTGCAGCCAGACCTTTTGCTTGCTGATAGAGGATGCCTCTTTTCCTTTTTCCTTTCTTTTGTCAATGATAGAAATATTTGCACATTGAATGGACAGTCAGGACACGACTGGGCTACAGCTGGGGGAAAAAGAGATGGAGTCAGAATTTGGGAGGCGATATCCTCTTCTGCCCTTTGTGCTCTCCATGACTGGGGAACGGGAGGGGTATTTTTGGAATATTATTTTAAATAGCAGGGAGGGGCTATCAGGTTTCATTTCATCTGTTGGTTCTGGTCTGCGGTGCCAATCAAGCTATAGTTGTAAATTATAAAATGGAGTCCTCTGTGGTGAGGAGCAAAGGAAGAGACAATGCCCTCCCTTCACAGCTGGGGCATACCTGTGGCGATCTGCGTTTTCACCGCTAAGCCCATGTTACTTCAATTACTGTTTGCCTCGGACTTATTTATTTGAAGCCTATTATGTCAGCTTAGTCAGATCAGTGCAGTAATGCTCTGCTCTCCGTACTTCAGCCCCCGAGGGGAGAGAAAATGGGTTCCTCTTTCTAAAAGGAACTGTGGTTTTTCTGACAGTGTGCGATGGCACGCGAATTCATGGCATGGCTGACATCATCTAAATCCTAAAGTCTTTACCCAAGGTCCCTTCAGGAAGATCCATCCAGACCCCAGGCACCCCAGCGAAGGAGGATCAACAGGGAGCACGACTGACACCCTCTCCTCTGGGAATAGCATCCATCTGTGCTTTGCATTTTGTGCCTTCTTTACAGCCTACAAATCTTTCAGCCATTTTGTTTTTACACCAGCTTCTGGTGCTGAAACAGCTGATGATCGTACAGTCTGACCATGCAGGGAAGATGGCCCAGAGATGCACTGAGAATCTCTGTTTATACCAGATAAGGCTGGGTATCTGGGATGGGGAATGGCTTTGAAGATCCATCCAGATAAGGGAGTTGAGTGGTATCCCCAGTTGACTTTTCTTGAGAAATACATTTGAATGTAATCTCGCACAAATCCCAGCACCGGGGAAGGGTGAAAAAGGGATCAACTGTTCTCATGGTATCAGCCATTCTTGTAAGCTCTCAGCTGCAGTGAAACCACACCAGAAGATAAGGTGACTTCTGACTGTGATGACACGAACGCTTTGGGGCTGATCTTGGGTCTGAAGATTTTAAGTTGAATTTACCTTCCCTTTCTTCCTTCAACTTAAGCGCTCTGTTCAAAAGACAGCAGGAAGGCTTGTTCCAAAAACATTGTGAAATTAGTTTTATGGGAAAAGTAATAAATTTACATTCTGGCTTGTAGGGCTGTATGTTGTCTACACTGCCACAATGATCTAATTTAGCTGGAGGAGTTAAGACTCCAATATGATGACAAAGGCTGTTTCTGCACAGGCTAAACAATAACAGCTTTGTACAAGGTAAGCTGCCGTGCCCAGGAACTGGAGGAAAAGACTGGGTTCAGGCACTTCAAGGTAGGTAGCTGTCTTCTGATACATCTCTGCATTTCAAATAGCTGAGAGACCTACAAATTCAGCTGTTTAATCAGCTGTCACCTGTTCAAGGTTTCCTAATTCTCCTACGCTAAACACACTGCCTTAGACGATATGTATTTTCCACAGACACATGATGAGACCACCGTTAGGCCCCGTGTGTCATTACCCTCCCACACCAGAGCTAACGTCCTTCCCGTAATGGATATAGATATATAGATATACACAACACATCCCTTTCCAGAAAAGCTTTCCAAGCTTTTCCTCCATTAAGTTAACCTCAATTGTATTATCTGGAATTAATTTTGCTGCAGTACTTGTTGGATGTTCAACAGAAAGATGAATGCTATAAGCTTTTACACAAGTTTCATGCTCAATGGAATAGCTGATCACTAAACTTGGACCTAGAAGCGTTTTCCTTCCTTGTGCTCCAGCTGGGGTACTTACAGACTTTAAAAGTCAGCACACTCTGCTCAACACCCTCCAATAAATAGCACGGTATCTGCTGGGAAATGTTTTTTCTTGGCCACCGGCTCTGCCTCCAGACAACAGGGCTGGAGGAAGAGGACTACTGGTCCACTGCAGCCATCAGCAAAAAGCCTCATTTGAACCACCACAGAGTTTCAAGGTAGAGTATTCCTCAGGGACATGGACTGCAAATTTAAGAACAAAACCTGCTCCGCTAATATCAGTGGGAAAGTCGCCAACAGCAGCTGCAGAGGCCAAATTAGCTCTTCTGGCAGCAGAAGAGGAGACTATTTTGCACTCTTAGAATGGTACAGCTACTGTGTCCCACCTAGCCTGGGCAAACCCCTCGTGAATTAGAGTAGAAGAACCTTAAAATTAAATGCAAACTTAGGAGGACTCACATTTTTTTTATGCAATATGGGTGGGAAATCACATTAGACAATATAGCTCTGAAAAAAAGCAACTCCTGCTCCCAGGGACCTGCAACCTAAAGAACAGGCTGGGACGGACTTAGCTGACAGATTCGTTTTTGCAGTTAATTACGGAATTTTAACAATTTCCTGCCTGTGAGCTGAGCCACGGTAACTGTCCCTGAACACACTTCTGACTCCAGCAAAACGAAACGCAAGGTAATCTGACCTCATTTAATGAGTGGGGAGGCAGATTGCATCACCCCGCAGCTGGTGCAGGCGAGAAGCACAGAGCCACGGCGTCCCTGCCGCTCTCCTCGTGCACGGGGACTTGCTCAACCCAGGCGATCGTGCATCTCGGCTGCCAAAAAAACAGAAGAAAGGTCCTGTCCTGGCCAGGTGATGCATTTTGGATCACAGGGACAAAATTTTCTCCTGAACTGGCCTATAATTGTAATTTGGCAGCTCACGTATCTTACCATGAGCCAAGGAAGGATGACAGGTAGCTTTTTTTTCCCTTTAGGATTGATTTGCGGTGGCTGGGTAGAGCACCTAACTGCTTCTGCAGAGCTCAGAGGCTCTCAATGCTCACCAGCTCTTGCCAATAAAAAACCCAAAATCGATGTTCCAGCCATGCAGGTGGCCTGCTTGGGCTTCTTCTGAATTATGAGCCTGCTGAGCTTGCTGAGTTACTCAGAGTCCTGCAGCCCCGTATCCCAATTTTACTATGGCAGGGATGAATTATTTTTTCCATCAACCCCAAACACCTGAACCCCTGCCAATGTATAAAGGGGCCTTTTTGTGACTTTGAGGGATTGTCATACCTCAACCTTTGGGAAAGGAACCTGTGATCCTCTCCAAAAAATTCTTCTGCCCATCAGCCAAGTGTCGAGACGAGCAACTCAGCACAAGGCTGTGTAATTGCAGTGTTAACCCCTTTTAAAATAAATTAAATAATACTTAAATAAATATTGAAATATATTTTGAAATTTAAAAATCAAGCCACTCGATATATATTTATAAAGATAGATCTGGTATTACTTAGATCTTCCTTCTGTTTTACAAGGAGAAGACTGCCTCTTTCCCAGCTAAAACTTGGAAAAGAGGTAACTACAGCCAAAGAAAAATGGACTTAAACTCTGCTTGTATTCCTCCTGTTGCAGGTACCAGTGTTGTGCCCTTTCCTTGCAGCTACTATCTCTGGACTGATGGAAAACACCTTGGAGAGTATCGCTCTTGGGCTATCTCTGGGCTGCCTCCCCTTTTCCAGCATCTTCTAGGAGTTGGGTTCCCATTGCCTGCAGAAGGACTAAAAGATCCTAAAGATGTAGCAGCTGCCCACCGGCGTTTCAGCACAGCGTGTGCTGAAAATCCCCTCCTTGTAATAACAGTGATGCTGCTGTGACTCCTTGGCACTTTCTCTGCAAATCCACTTGCTTCCTGGAAAAATCAGGCACGCTCTATTCCATGCCTGGCCAAGAAAGTCCAGATGCTTTATTGCTTCATTCCCGTGCTGCGTTTAGTTTGTTAATGCTTTCATGTGAAAACAGAGTGACACATGGGAACCCTAAGTCTATTTATTTCTTCTGCAAAGTCACTTCTTGGTGCGAGAGTTAAAGGTTACAACCAGTGAATGGCTGTTGACTCCAGGGGTTACTCTTGTAAAGCAAACCAACGCTGATTTTTATTTCTGTTTATCTGAAGCTTGCAGAACACTACACACCGTGTAAACATCACAAGGCAGCAAGGGGGAAGTTGAAAGCAAGGACTGACCACTGTGATTATGTCTGCACACAGCACAGGGAAGCACAAAAAAGCAGATTAAAAACTGTGGTTGCTGACCACAAAGTCTTTGCCTCTCCTGGACAAATACCAAGCCTGAGAGAGATGAAGCCAAAGCCCCTAAGACATGTCTTCATATTACCTACTGGAAGGGAAAAGCTCAGATGTGCAGTGGTCTTCAGCGGCAGGGCTGATCAGAAAACGTTCCTCTTTCATGCAACTGTTCATAAAAAAAAGAAAAGGGTTATAAAAATACCTTACACATATGTATTTAGATTAAGAGTGCTGGCCTTAAGGTTGCCTGTGGGCAGTGATAGGCAGGACAAGGGAAAGGAGCCAACCTGGTCTCATGCCTCCTACCTGCTCCTCTAAACGGTCCTGGGCATGAGAGGTGGCCCACTGAGCTCACCACTGCAGCTGTGCTCTTCTCAGCACTTCCCAGGAGTGAAGGGAAGAATTTGTCATCTATTTGAGGACACCTAAATCCCTGCAGGATCTCAAAATTCTGGGTAGCTTCTCCATAACAAAAAGGCCTGGTACACTGGCATCTTCCCCCGAGATTGCCAGTGCCAAGTACTCAAGGACCACAACTTAGCCTTAAAAACCATAATATTCCTTTTTGATTGTCGTCTTAACCAAAGCACGGGGTATTTTGCATTTTTGAGCCACGGGAGCAAGCTTCTCTCTGCAACTGTCAGGGCTGCAAACGTGCATTCTGGGTTTAAACTGAAAGCTGAGCTTCTCACCCCAAAACTATGCTCCAGATACTGGTGCTGTCAAAAGAAAGCCAGCTATCACAAGACTTAGAATAAAAATCAGAAAGCCGGCGGCTGCCCTTCCAGCAAAGCATTCTTTGTGGCTACAAGTAGCCAGCTGAATCTCAGCTATGTGGTTTTAGAGACAGAAATTAGTACCTCCAGCTGCACGACAACAAGCCTCAACTATATTAACAATAGAAGGCGGCTCCACTGGTGTCCCTGCTCACCGGCACCTGCGCTGGCCCGGTGCACAGCCCCATAGAGGGCAGTGGTACATGCACAGCATCCGTCAGATGCTCAAGAAACAGAAAACAAAGCTTATAAATCATAGATGTGAGAGATAAAAAATAGATCATGTTGGGTGGAAAATGGCAAAAAGATGGGTAATTACAATACTTCTCTCCTGGTCCGAGTTCAAGCACATGGGCCAAGTGGCCCTGTTCAATTAAAGATGTATTTGGGAGAGGTCCCACACGAAGCCGCAGCACTATTCCTGGCCACGCTCCGGCTGAGCTACGCCGGCAAGGAATGCGTGCTTCAGGAATGCAGCTGGACGGGCTGTGTTTAGGAAAAGTTGTGTATCCTACCAACAGGGAGGAGGATCGGAACTCTCTAATAACCACGCTCCTCCCTCCGCAGGGGGTTTTACGCAGCAAATCGCCCCGCTGCCCTTTGCAGCTTGCTCCCGTGGCTGAGCCCGGCGCTGGCCACCCACGAGACCCAGGCACCCCAGAGCGGCTTCCTACGGCCCGCCCCGTCAGGCAGGGATGCTCGCTGCACCCCGCTGACGCTGCCAGGGTGGTGTTGAGGTAAGCAAAATGTGGAGCGACCCAGGCTGGAGCTTGCCGCAGACACGGAGGCAAGCATGCCGAGAAACTCCCGTGGGCTCTTCATTGAGACTGAGCGGTCGAAGCTCTGGCTTTCGTGGAAAGCAGCTGCTGGTGCAGGAGAGGGCTTTCTCGCACACGGACAAATGACCTGTTCTGTAAAACAGGTAGTTCTGGGTTAGAAACACGTAAGGGACAAGAGGGTCAGCTAAGGGGCACCTTCAAATCCAGCCAGGAACAACTTCCCGGGCTGCTTCCCCTGCGGTGGTTTCTATAGCATGACCATGAAATCTGCATTTGCTTAACGGCCGGTGAGAAAAACAACTCCTTTCAGAGCCCGTGTGTGGTCCAACAGCAAGGGGCTACCTTCAGATTTTCTCCCCCATCGTGTTGAACAGAGGCCTGGAGCGGGCAGCATGCCCGATGGGCAGGGCTGTAACCCCCTGGCACCTTCCCAGACCTCGCCTGGGGCCGCCTCTCACCTTCGGAAACTGCCCTGCCCGGGGACGGCTCTTCACGTGATGGAAACAGCTGCTTTCTGCAGGCTGCTGGGGGGACAGAAGGGCGGAAATTTCACACTGTGTTCCCTCCATCTGTGTTCCTACCTTCCCTTCCAGGGACATCCGTCCTCTGCAGCAGGCTCTGCCCTTGGACTGCACCATCCTTCCACCTCTGAAGGCTCCAAACCCCTTTAGGAGACAGGAAAATTAAGATGCAAGGAGGCTACAAAAGGGAGTACCCAGCATTAACCACCTGCCTGTAACAGGCATCCAGAGAACAAGAGCAGTGGGCAAAAAAAGGGAGAATCTGGGTCCCCTGAGACTGCGGGCAACCAGGCAGCGCTGCCAGTTGCACAGGGGGCCACAAAAGCCACAGAAAACACTGCAGCGCCGATAACGAACTTCAGACCCATATAAGAGCCACAGCCGTGATGTGCCACAAGGAGGACGGAAGAGATGAAAGGCACGGCCAGTACGTGATGTCCCCAGGGTAATTACAGGAGCTCACTGATCATTCAGCCATGACCTGCACTACAAAGCCAGGCCAAGCCAACCCCGCTGCTGACTTGATCTTCGCAGGTGCGATACCCTCAGAACTTAGTGCCTTTCGGTGCCTTTTGCTTTCCCCGGCACTGGCGGTGCGGCACACCCACCGCCGTGGAGCTCGGGGAGGCCCTGAAGCTGAGCCAGCTCTTGGCTTGGTGCGTTGCCATCCCACAGAGAAACCTGCGTCCTGCAGGACTGTCGCCACGGCCGGTGCAGGCGCCGCTGGCCGCTTGCCCACCGTAGCTCTGAACTCCTGCTCTTCTCCGTTGTGGAACTGAATGTCAAGTACTAACAACTCCTGGCTGCAAAATCCTGGGCTTAACCCAGCGGGCGGGAGGCGGAGACACCCTTTGACATGCAAAATATATATTTTCTGTGAAATCAAATCCCTAAGCCTGCTGTCAGCTACATCGTGCCCAATTTACTATAAGCAAGGAATATTTCTCGGATATACTTCCAATTTGACAAGACACTGCTCCTCTTTTCAGTCAGTTTGCTGACATTAATTTGCTGCCAGCCTCTTTCCTCCTTTAGAGCTACCTATGGGGAGGGAGGACGGGCTGGCCCATCACATGCAACGTACGTGGAAGTTGGCTCGCACGCAACACCCCGTTGTTTGTCTTTTGTGCACGGGGAACTGCCAGTACTATTGCGGCTTTCTCCTCTCTATTATCTGTCCTAACCACCCCGTGTTTAGGGGTATGCTTCTGTTAACTGAGGTAAAGCCAGGGCGTCATTTTACTTTTCCTAAATATTTTCTATTTTCAGACCAAACGTGCTTGCAGGTATTTGCCCAGGAAACTACATTGCTCCTCTCCCTCTGGTTCCCAGGGAGCTGCTGCTCTGTGCTGCTCCCATTTCAGCGCAGAGCGGGCTTCTCCCGGGGAGATCAATTAACTCGCCCAAGGTCAAGCAGCAGCTGGTGCGCCCAAATCCACCCCTGGGGCCAGTCTCCTGGCTTGTGTCCCCACTAGTGATTTACACAAACAGCCCTCTCACCCCAACATCAGCAGCCAAGACCCCATCCAGAGGGTTAAAATCTTACACTCGGACTTTCAAAGGCAACAAAAAAAAAGTTTGGCACCCCGATCCTGCCAGGAGCTGCTTCCCTCGGCCTTTCAGCATCCTTAACTGGGTGGTCTCCTACTGCCAGACCCCGGGAGCGAGTTGTCGGAGGATGCACCCCGCCACTCCCCAGCCACATCCAGCGCTGGAACCTGCTTCCAAAGGTGGGTCGTGGCCCAGCACCTCCCCACGGGCTGCGTGACTTGCTGCCAGAGGAGAGGCTGGCTCCCGCAGCTCCTTGGATGCCAGCTACCTCCTTGATGAGTACGGAAGGTCTAATGGTCACGGGACGGGCAGGCAGGAACTGCTGTGATTTCATCACAGCCGTGACCTGATTCAACCTTCATCACATCATTTACTCTGTCTCTCTGTGGAGCAAGGGTCATGAGCCTCGCCTGCCTGGTATGAGGATTAATTCCTACCAGCTAATGCTTTGAAGATGAGAAGAACAGCGTGCATTGCTGGGCGCCGCTCTTATTGCTGTTAGACCTGTGCTCTGCCCACCTGCGACCAGGCTCTGGCAATGCACAGGCAGGAGTCCGTGGCGAGAGGCATTTATGCCATCCATGTTTGTGTGACATCCCTCTTCCAGGAGGATCCCAAAGGGATTCGCTGTTGGGTGCATCGAGGGACCCACATCCACCAAGTAGTTACCGGGAGGCTGTCGGGCAGGGGCAGGAGGGTCCCCTCCCGTGCCCAGGGCCAAAGGGAGACCTGATCCAGGGTAGAGCTATTGAATTTTTGGAAAGATAAGGCTCCACAGGACACCTGTGAGCATCCAGACAGGAGAAAGAGAGAGTCCTAGGGGAAAACCAGCTCCCCTAAAGCATCCCTCTAATGCACACGCCAGCGAGCCAAGCTCATTCCCGGCGTTTGCTCTCGCTCGGTGAGTCGCTGCTTTCAGTGAACAGAGGTGTAGGAAAATAAAGCTTGGGCCACACCATGACTCACCGTTCCTGAAGTTAGGTATCCTTCATCGTAACCGCGCGGCTTTGCCAGACGGCAAACCCTCCCGCAGCGGTGCGAGCCACGGCACGCCGACTCAGCCGCCGGCATGCCCAGCTGGGGTGACGGGGACAGGGAGGCTACCAGGCCTGTCCCCCTAGGAAATACCCGTCCGCTGGATCATTTTTCAGCAAGAGGGGCACGTTTGCTTCTGAGGTTTGAGAGCACAGGCTGCTGCAGCCAAACACGGGCTCCTTGCCTCTTCCCATCGAATGGTGGGAGCACGTCTGGGATGGCCCGAGCCTCGTGGGCAGGATCCTGTAAGACGTGCCAAACGAGGGTTTCTTGCCCAGAGTTGGCTCTGAAAGAGGGTTCCTGGCTTTATCCCCATGTGGGAAATACATCCTTTAATGCAGACATGGACGATACAATGACCACATCGATAATTCTCCCCAAGTCCACTTACCTGTGGGAACCCGAGTGAGCCATGACCAAAAGTCAAGTGCCTGTTGCCTTTCTGAAAACCAACGCTGCCGGGTTTTGTTACGCACTGCCCGGTGGAGCATGCTTCACCCGCAGCCTCGGTGCCCGTTTTCACTGCCAGAGCTGATTTCCACTGTTAGCTTTGCCCTACGGTATCCATATGTGCTGACTGTGAGTCTACCCAGGTCAAAGTTGAGACACCACTGGAATGAAGTCCTCAACACCCCCTGTGCGGAGCGGCTGCACCGCTGCCCCAGGACTGTGCCCACCCCCAGCTGCACCCTGTGGCCACTCAGCAAGGCCGCCCTGTACACCTCTTGTCCCAAAAATTCAGTTTTTCCCTTTGAAACTGCGCTGCGGTGGATTCCCCCTGGCTCCAACCAGCTGTGGCTGATGGCAGAGCCGCCCTGCCCGGTTCCTGCGTGCCCTGAGATAAAACTCATTCCTTGGCGTGGGGAGCCCAGCCTTGGAGGGGTTCATGGCTGGGGAGGTGGGGTTGTGTGCAGGAGCTCCAGGAGCAGGCATAAGAGGCTGCTTTGATGTCTGTGCATGCCTACATGCACACTGGGCCGGCTCGGCTCCCCACAATCGCTTTCTACAGAGCCAGTAACGCTGGCCGTAATGGACGTGCTGCAGCGAGGCCCCTACAAGAGCCACCGCGCTGGTGTAGGGAGGGGGAAGTTCTCCTTTCACAGCTAAACACGCCGCTTTTAATCCCTCTGCTGCCGATTCCCAGATCCATAAACACGGAGCCACAACTGGTTACAGATGTACCAGCTTTGGACAAAACCGATGCCTCCTCCGGGCTTGCAAATCTCTGCACCTTCCCCACATGTGCATGGGTTTGTCCCTGCTTCGTTAACCCCTGCACGCCAACGGCCTGCGGAAGACTGAAGGCAGAGTTTGAGCACCTGTGGTACCTGTTAAGCAAAGGCTTAAGTAAAGAAAGGCTGTGCGTGGAGGCTGCTGCCCCGGCGTGGAAATGTGCTTGGAGGAGCAGCTCTCGAGAAAGCCGCCCCTCCGCGACCCTCGGTGCAGACCATTGCCCCTGCGCCCTGCCAGTGCCTGCGGCAGGTCCAGCCCGGCTAACCCTGCTCTGCACCTGCGTGTCCGTGCAGCGAGCTTCAGTCTCATTTTCTTGTTGTGTTTTTTCAATCATAAAAGTTTTTACCCTGGGTTCGAGCTATTCTACAGTGCCGATGGGAGCAGCTCTCCTGCCACACCATATTAAAATCTCTGAAGGTTTTAACACGCCCCCTCCTTGGTCGCATCCATGGCTCTTGCCGGCTCATGGTCTGACACCGTGCTTTTAATCAGCCTGCTGCAGACCGCCGGCGGCTCCCTGGCTGCTCACGAGCATTTGACAGTGCTTGCGGGTTATTGCCCCAGATCACATTGGCTTTTAAAAAAGACGGGACAAATCAATCCCTGCGTCCGCCTTCCCTAGCACTCCTTTCTCTCTCCATCCCCTCCTGCAGACCGAACCCGACCTGCACTTCAGAGTTGCCGAGTGATCCTCATTAAAAGGATGAAGATATTTTCAGTGACATAGATCTGCCTGGCTTAACCCACTCGGCAGGGCAGGACGTGGGTGACAGGCAGCCGCAGCCTTTTGGTGACACACCGAGCTCAATGACACATTTAGGAGGTGGCCTCACCCCGAGCAGCTCCGTCCCTGCAGACCTGGTCCCCTCCGGGGTCTCCTGGCGATATCGCCTGCCGCGATGCTGTTGGAAGGTGCTCAGTTGTCGAAGGCACGGGGCACTTAAACTGCAGAAGAAACCCACCAAAGACAATTTTGCAGCTCAAAGCACTCTTGCAGCTTAAACAATATCCCCTGCCACTCAAAAAATAACTGGCACTGCCTGTAAGGGAAGGTGGGACCACTGCCCCAGAGGGGTGGATTGGACGGGCGGAGGGAGGAGACCTTGGCCCCCATGTCCTCGTATTTGGATTTTAATTTTTGCACGTGCTGCAGCTCACCGCCGCTCTCAAGCGCTTTCTGTCCCCAGGGGCTGCAGGCACCCTTCAGGCATGGCAGCTTTTAGCCAGTGGATTTTCACCCTTCCTCCCACCGCCCGCCGTGTAACACCCGCCCAGGCAAGCCATGGCAGGAGACGGAGATGGGGTGGCCGGGGCGGCCAGCGCTCCCGCTGCGGGGCTTCCAGCAGCATCGGACACCCGCCCCGCAGCCCTCCGGCCCGCAGAGCTTCAGCCCCAGCCGCGCTGCATCGCGTCGCCGTGCCTGCACGCCCCACCTTCGCTGCGCCTCAGGTGCTTGTTTTCATTAGGGTTTTTTGGGGGTTTTGAGGGTATGTAACACCGTCGCTAGCAAGCGCCAGATGTTGCCGAATGCCCCACGGCGGCAGGTAGCGCAGCCGGGGAACGGCTGGCAACGTGACGCGGATTAGGGCGGCTTATCCCCCCGGCCCCGCAGCCAGCCGCTCACCCTGTCTCTTCTCGTCAGCCCTTGGCCCCGAGCGCCGGCCCCGTCCCGACAGCCCAACAGCCCCCCGCCCCTGCCCGCGGGACCAGAGCTGCCCCCGGCCACCCGGGGACGCCCCACATGCGGTGCCCCCGCGTAACGGCAACTTGGCCATACAAAAATCAGTGTATTGAGATACATACACCATAGCATAGGGCAAATACGTCGTAATCCTAATACAAAATGTCCTATATTTACAAAATGAGCTACAGGGCATTCCTGGCTGTGAATGTAACACCTCAGCCTGGGCTTGAACGCAAAAAACCCCACGTTTTTAATGTTCAATACATAAGACCGTCTCTAACACCTACCAGTGCAGGTACCTAATAAGCTACATTTATATATTATTTATATTTTCATATATAATACTGCTTTATATATATTTACATATCTTTCTGTCATGCATATTTATCTATAAAATATTTTTAAATGCCATTATATATAGAATATAATGCATATAAAAGCACACGCGTATATAAACCAGACATAAAACATGATATACATACATAAAACATTACACAGACATAAAATAGACACATATGAAACACACATTCAGAAAATCTTCTATATATATTATTCTCTCTATATACAGATATATATATTCTCTATACAGAACCATGTATAACATTATGTACATATTCTGCATGTTTTCACAATGTTCTAAATTTATCTGTATGTTTAGGTCTGTATGTTTCTATAAATAGGATATAATTTTGTGATACATAAATATCTAAAACACATTTATAAGCATAAACATGGCTATGTAAATATTTGTATTTGTATCAAATCGGATGTAGGAGTTATATATGGAATTGAAATATGCATAAAACATTAATTTTATATGTATTTGTATTCTATATTTACTGTTTTATATATACAACGCAAAAATAAAAACGTTTTTATGCACAGTATAGAAATTCACTACCTGTATGTATACATGCACCCGCAAACAGCGCAGGCACAGGTTTTACTGCTGCTCACACAAACTGCTCGCTGGCCCCGCCCCCACCGGCCCGGTCCCTCCCCCACGGCCCCGCCACGCCCCCACGGTCCCGCCACGCCTCACCGGCCGCGCCACGCCCCCTGCCCCGCCCCGCCCCGCCCCGGACCGGTCGCGGAGGACGGGGGCGGTGCCGATAAACACCGCCACGTGCGGCGGGGCGGGGGCGGGGCCAGCCCCGCGCTTCCGGCAACACGCCGCCCCGCCGCCGGATAAATAGCGCGGAGCGGCGCGGCGCCCGCAGCCCCGCCGCTGCGGCACCCACCGCATCGCTGTGCCCCGCCCCGCTCCCGGCCTGGGCGCCGCCGCCGCTCCTGATCGATCTCGGTCCCGATTTTGGTCCCGCTCCGTCCCGCCGCCATGCCGTTCCTGGGGCAGGACTGGCGCTCCCCCGGGCAGAGCTGGGTGAAGACGGCCGACGGCTGGACGCGCTTCCTCGACGAGAAGAGCGGCGGCTATGTCGGCGACATCAGCAGGTACCGGCGGCGGCTCGGTCTCGCTCCCGGCCCTCTCCCCCGGCGGCGTCGCTAGGGGGCGCCGCGGTGCGGTCGCGCGCTGGCGGGGGGACCGGGGGTGCGCGGCGGTAAGATGGACGGCGGCGCCTCGCCCCGGCCCTTGCCCGGGGCGGCCTGAGCCGCGGGGGGGGGGGGCACCGAGCTCCGTGGGCCAGTGTCGGCGGCGGGGGGGTCGCTGTGCGCGCCTGCCGGTAACCCCGGGCCTTGGCGTCGCTGAGGCGGCCCGGCCTGCCGGTGGAGGGGCTCGGCGGCTTTCCCCCGGGGCTGCTGTAAACCCGAAACGGGTCTTCTTCAGCCCCAGCGGTGCCCCGGCCTGCCGGGGCACGGAGGCGGCTGTCCCTCCCTAGGCGGCCGGGCCGTCCCTACGGCTGCGGGATGGGGTGGAAAAGCGAGGAAGAGGTAAAAACAGTCGGTGCCCCACGGCCTGGGCGCTGTGCCCTCGGGGAGCGTCTCCTGGGGGGCCCTGAGGCTGTCGTCCCGTCCCCCTCCCCTCCCAAAACAACCCTTCCTTGGGCTTCCCGGCCCTCGGGATGGAGAAGGATGATGTGTCTGAAGCCACAAATCTTCACCAGACCATGAGTAATGTACCTTACGTGCTGCTTGACTAATCTGGCTGCAAAACATCAACAAAACCCCCAAGATGGTGAAGCATGGCGGAGCTGCGTTGCTGCGGGCAGGAAGCCTTTGCAGCAGCGTGCGTGTAATGGTCGCTGGCCAGATTGCTCCTGTCAAAACCAAACTTTTCTTGCAGAGCTGCATCTTATTTTCAGTTGTGCGCAGTCAGGTTTGGGTTTGCTGTGACCGGGCTGAGGGATGGGTCAGGAATGTCCATAACAAAGGGACTTGGAGCAAACAGGGATTCGCTGTGAGCTGCTGCTGAGATGTCACTGTGCAAGGAGCTTTATGTAGCAGGTCTCTATCTCTTGCCCTCTTTTATGCAAGCTGTAAATAAAAATCAAGTTTAGAATACAAAGCATCTGATCTGTAAATAGGTAGAAAAATGTCTGGCTGGTGGTAGTGTGATTGTGTTGGGAACACCGAGTTTGGCACGGGTTTATACATCCCTTTTCCCATTAAAAAGCGAGGAGGTGACATACTGGCCCCAGACTGAGGTCCTTGCAGTGCCAGGTCCTGGTGCCCAACTGTTCAACCTGTCAAGATGCCTTGGAGAAGTGTGTGGAAACCTGGCAGTACGTGAACAGGGGAATAATCTGCCTCCCATACTGGAATTCGTCCACTGCTGTTGTTATGAAGGTTTCGGATTACAGAGTCATTCAGTAGGAAGTAACAGTCAAGGGTGTGCTGTTGACATGTGAGATTTAAAGCAGATCTGTCTTGTGCCTTTGGGCTTGGATTCTGCCATTGCATGGGGCGTGTTAACCTGGCCCATTATTGATTTTGTGTAACCCTGATAAAATATGAGTTTGAACATCTCAAAACCACTTCTTCCTTACTGCCATACTCTGTTCTTGGGTTTTGGTCCCCCCAGCAGAAAGCCGCATGGATGGGGGAAATGTGCAGCTGAGATGTTCTGCTCTCACACTTCTGTTCTTCTGAGCCAGCTCCGGCTGGTAGAAGTGTCTGGTTCCCCGAGATGCTGTTGCTGTGAATATTGTCCACCCGCGTTGCTGCTGCTGTTCTCCCTCTGCGGTCTTGTGGTGGAGCCTGCAGGAGTGGTGCCTTCCCCGCAGCTGTGGTGCCCTGTGATGGGGGACTTGGAGCAGGAGGAGGAGCTGAGGCTTGTGGTGTCCTGAAGCTGGGGGAGGTTTCCTCCACCTCTGGGGCCATGTGCAGGTGCCAAACCAGAACAGCCATCCGGACCCTGCTGGAGGAGGTCCAGGTTCCTCATGGGGCTCAAACTCTGACTTGGTCACTTGACTTCTGCGCACGCTGGTGGTGTGGCTGTGCTGACAGACAGCAAACCTCCCTCTCCTGGCTGTGGGCCTGGGCTGGTGATCCTGTTGATCAGTAGGAGGAAACAAGGTGCCTTGTCCCACAGGTTTCACTCCTTTGCAGGAGCCTGTGCTGAATAGCTGTTGGAGGTGTGAGTTGATACGGTGCTCACATTTTTTTTTTGAGGCTGAACAGTGTAAACATGAGGTCTGTAGGGGAAGCAGCCTGGCTGCGTAAGGGTCCTCATGGCTGTTGCAGAGGAAGCTTGCCCGGTGCTGTGAGCAGCAGCACGTTTCAGTGCCTGCCAGAGCTCTGGGGGTGTCCCAGACCCGCGCTTCCACAGCAGCTGAGAAGTGCAGCGAGGTGCCTGGGGACCCTTCTTTGAATTTAGACCTGCTGATAGCCATCTCCCATCCCTTGTGAACTGCTAGAGCAGTGGGGGCAGCTCTCTTTCGTTCTCCTGGATGCATTGCCTGTCTTCTCCCCAGCACCTGCAAGGCATCCCCAGAGCTTTAGGCAGCATGCTGTGTGCAGCGGGGGGCCTCTCCCAGAGCTCCTGGTGGGTGCTGCCTTCCCCTGCCACCCCCAGGGATCTGCGCCGCTGCCCAGGGGCTTCTCAGTTTCACATTGCTGCTTGGATCTGTTGATTTGCAGGTCTGCAGAATGTGGAGATGTTGATGCACAGCCTCTTTGTAGATAGTCTTTCATTGCCCTTGAAGAAAATAAGGGGTTATAGCTCCCTTCGCTAATAATATAGTTAAAGCAGAGCTCCAGCAAATGCAGAAGATGGGCAGTCTTGGACAAGAGATCCTAGCTGTTAATTTGTACAGTCACTACTATGTGAGGTTTGGAACACCACCAGCCAAGTCTGAACCTCAGCTAAGCTTTTCCTGTAAGCTTGAAAGAATGTTTTGTAGGGACTCTTTTGTTAATAAATACTTTGAGTGCATATATATATGTCCTCAGAGATGTCTAAATATGTCCTTCCGTAGAAGTCTGACTGGCTCAGAGGAATCTACCACCTACAGTAGGAGGATATGGTGTTACTTAAAGATAGAAACAGGTTAAAGGGAGGAAAAGAATACCGCCCAGCAGTGTCCCAGCACTAACTGTGCAATCTGTATTACCTGCTCCTGTCTGTTATCTTAGCTAGCACAGAAATGAGGCACCAGAGGCTCATTTAAAAATACCATTACTGGGTGCAAAAACTGCATGCAGACCTCGAGAGCAGCCTGCAAGGAGGCAGCTTTGGAGCTCACAATGAAAACCTGTGTATTTTCTCTCCTTGCAGGAAACATAGTGTTCAGCAGACTGCAGAAATAAACAGAATCCTTGCTTTGTGTCATTCACAGCTTTTGTAAAAAGGATGATCACAACAAAGAGAATCTCTTCAACAGTCTGAACTATGATGTTGCTGCCAAGAAGAGAAAAAAAGACCTGCTGAATAACAAAGCCAAGATTCAATGTAAGATGTCTATTTGGGCTTTTTTTAAATAAAAGTTGCTGCAGGAGGATGGAAAATGCTTCATATCTATGGTTTTTGCACGGTACATGAGGAGTCTTCCAGAGTGTCTCGAAGGGCTTTGCGCCCATGTTTGACCTAAGTAGAGAACTTGGATACAGTTTAATGTGAAGATTTATGCCCCTGTTAGTAATCCCTGCTCTGAGGAGTTGTGCTTGTTGTGTTCAAATTTTTGTCATTTGTGTTTGTCAAAAGGAGGGTAATTTTTTCCTATGGTACATTCAGATGAACCAGTTCCAGTTTTTTTCCCCCTGTAGACTTCCTTCTGCACAACAGGCTAAATTTATTCTTCCTTCCATATGCATGTTGAGTACTAATCTACATTACTGGAGGCTATGAGCCTGAATGTGAGCTTTGATCCTATCTCTGTGCGCGAAGTGCATGAAAAATGAAATAAGATTTCAGCTCGCTCAAAACAATGGAAGGTTTGAAATCTTTCTGTGCGCACAGCGAGCAGCCGGGGTCTCGGATGGCGTGCTGTGGCAGGACTCAGGGGAGCCTGCAGGGACAGCAAGATCTGCGTTGGTCTGATTGCAAGATAGGTACTGGAGTTAGATGCGAGGGCTACAAATGTAAACATACACAAAGGAAATGAGTTACAATTCCCACACTACTATTAGCTCATTGTGCATCCCCCAGGATTTCGGAAACTGATGCCAAAATCTGGCCCCTCTGTGCATTTGGTTCTCTGAACAAACAAATGTTACCATGACAGTTTTTGGCTGGATTCTGCTGTGACCTACTATTGAAAAGGGCCTGATGCAGAGTCTGCATGCCTGTAACTAAGACTGGGTTTGTCCTGGGGCTCACAGTACCAGGCAGGAGCGCATCCTTAGGTGGAAAAAGACTCCAGGAGCACAATACTTCCTTTAAGGAAAGGAGTCCAGCAGCATGGGGAGACAAATTTTTCTTCCTCACATTAGCTGCTGAATTGGCAGTGTGTGGTGGAAGAAGGGTCAAAAGCCCATGTGAGAGTGGGGTGGGAGAAGGATCGTGCAGTCTAACTGCTGTTGCAGTAAGGACTCTTCTGCAAACTGAGTTAGCAGCATGTGGTGGCTACAGGGAAGCTATTTTGGGGAATGGATGGGACAACTCCCATTTCTGAGGGAAGGGAGGGGCAATTAGAAATAGGAAAATTTTGGTCCCAGATAGGTTTTTCTTTTTTAGCAATCTAGCTGCAAGCACAAGCATGCTTCTCTGAGCCTGACCTCACTGCTAAAAGCTCTCTCCCACATGCCTGGTGTCTCATGACATTTTTGCTCAACTTCAAATTTGACATTCAATCCCAAGCCTGTAACCAAGGTAATGAATAGTTAATAAAATCAATAACAACAAAACCTGGCTGTCAGCCACACTTACTCTCTGGGACCAAAGAAGAGGAGGTGCTATGGTCTATCTGTGGCTGGCAGATTAAACATTTACAGTCTTGAGCTGTGTCACTGAAACAGAAGCCCTTTCTAAGGCTGAGGGCCGCAGTCTCAAATGAAGCAATATGGAAACAAACCAGTTCAGCAAGTTGCTAGTTTTGGTTTCAAGTGCAGTGGTGTAAACACAAAATAACTTCATTTGCACTAAAAGGGCAGGAAGTGTTGTAAGCAGAACAGAGATCCAGTCCTCTGCGAGGTGGAAGATTAACTTAGCAAAATGTCTTTGTCCAAACAGATTTCCACCAGGAGAAGTGGATCTATGTTCACAAGGGGAGCACAAAAGAGGTGAGTGCCTTCATAGGTTCTTTGTTCCCTTTTCTACTGTTTTTTCCAAGCGGTGGAAGATCCTGTGCTGATATAAATCAGCAGAAGCTCTTAAGAGATAAGTGGAAGATCTGGCTTGTGGTTGGAATTTCAGTAATGATTTTAAGCCCCAATCAGGGAGCCAGGGCTTGCTGTACAAGGCTCTGTACATGTGTTTAAAATACGACTTGTTTGCTTCCCTCAGTTAAAAAAAAAAAAACAGCCATTTGCAGACCAAGCCATAATACTGTTCTTGGCTTTCACCCAGTACAGTCCTAACATGGAAAATCATTGGAATTCATCAGGCTCGTTTGCACTCGTGGAGAGAAGCGGCTGTACAAGACCGCTCTGAACTCTCACTATATATTGAACCCCGGGAATGCATGGCTCATTCTTACCCGTAAATTCATGGGTCGTGAGCAGAGCTCGGGTCGCTCTTGGGAAACTACCATAATCTACATTGGGCTATGCCCACTCTTGACGTCAATAAGTGCGGCTCTGCGGGAGACAGGCCTGCCTCCTCTAGCTGTGAGCTGGTCCCATGGTTTGTACCCATTAGCTTGCTAAATTGAGTTGCCCTGGGTCATGTCTTCCTGGTGCTGTCTGCACTCATGTCTGCCAAAACATGACCCAGACTGTTTTTTCTTCTCAGCGCCATGGTTACTGCACCTTGGGAGAAGCCTTCAACCGACTTGACTTCTCCAGTGCTATCCTGGACTCCAGGCGATTCAACTATGTTGTGAGGGTGAGTGAAAGGCCAGGGTTTATTTTGCTGTGATGGTGGTGGAGGCTCTGAACTGAGCACTGGGAAACACTGGCAAAGAAGAAAGGTCCAAGTGTGGAGGTGGGGGTGTTGGGCTTTGCTGCATGAAATAATTGATGGAAGTTGTGTGGATAGATGCCCAAAACCTCCTTTTCAATCTGTTAAAATGGAGAAGGAGAGAGGTGGTGGTGATGTGGAAGATGAGCTGTCCTTAGCCTAGCATTCTTACTACTTTTTAGTTGTGAAATTCACTTCTGAATTCACTTCTGAAACGCAGAAAACTTAGCTTCTCATTCCTGAGTTCTCAGTTCAGCTTCCAAATGCGATTCCTGTAGTGCCAAAAAGAGATGGGCTCTCTGCAGAGGCCATAGAACAGTGGGGACCTCTTTGCACAGGAGGCTCCAGCTCCACGAGGGCTGTGGAGCTCTGTCTCCTTTGAAGTGATACAGGAGATTCTCTGGGGAGTTGAGTGTTTTGGGAATGAGAGGATGGGCTGAATCTCTTGGAGACACTGATCTTAACTTCTCTGTTAAGGATCAATGTTGCTCTTAATCCTGTGTGACTGGCAGCGGTTTCAGTGGGTGAAGCATTTGGTTAGTCTTGACACTATTACTTGGTAGGAAGGAGTCATCAGCCTCAGGTTCCCCATGCTCTGGCTTTGCATAACAGATCAGAGCTTCTCTTTTGGCTCTGGGTGGCCGGGGGGGTGGTAGTGGTCAGGGGAGCTCTATGTTTATGCGCATGTGATCTGCAAATTGATCTCGAATTTCAGAATGCTTATCAAGGTTTGGAATTCAATAAGCTTAGAAAAAAAAAATCTGTTATTAAACTTGAGGCTGTTTATAAACAGTTCCTTTTCACATCTCATCAGCAGTTGATCACTGGTGAGGCACCAGCTGTTCAGGTTTTAGTTTCTGGAGCAAGCAGCATTGGTATTGCTTTCCTTTTGCCAAGTCAAATGTCATGAAAAGTGTCGAAGGAAGAAATGATCTGAGCAAGTTCACCTTGGTTTGTTCACCTGTTGTCTAGGTGACAAGCAGCCTGTGAAAACCTCTGCCACCTGGGAAGAGTAGAGGCATTGGTGGTGATTACCCACCCGCTGAGCAGGAAGGGCACTGGCCATCACTTGGGTGTCCTGCTGCAGGGGTGGTGGCAGGGAGTGGGGGTGCTGGGGGAGGCAAAGCAGGATACAAGTCCATGGAAACTCAGGCTGTCCTAGCTCTGCTGGTCCTGGGACAACTTGTTTTCCTGCTTGTACAGAGAAGGTGGTCACCAGCACTGAGGTACTCAGTGTTTGCTTGTACTGGATATATATATATATGCACACAGCCATGTCATCTTTAGGGGGATTATTGTGGAAGGAACAGTTCATGCCAAGGCTATAACCCTTTAGTCAAATATAAAGGAGGAAAATAAAATAAAACTGGTGGTCCAGAGATCCTTTTGGCAGACTTTCTGTCTTACAACAACGAAGAACTCCAAAGACCTCTGCTAAGCATGGCCTCGGGTCGTGCTGTGCCACGTGATGGGCTTCTGCTGCTCAGCCCAATTGATCGGTGTCTCGCATGGGACTGCAGTGATTGAGCAGAAGTCCCATTAAATTTTTCGAAGAGCAAACTCAAATTTCAGTGAAGTTAGTGTGGTCTGGTGGGGAGGCTCAGGCAGACCTTCTTCCCCTTTTCTCATGAGGACTTCATAAAAGCATCCCGAATCTGCTGTGTATCCAAAACAGCAGTGTTCTGTATGGAAGTCAGCATGTGTCCTTGTTTCTACAAATCACCTCTCTTCTGAGCTTTTAAGAGTAGTTTTCCCCCCAGTAGTTTTAAGGATACAGCACTACTGAGAAGTATGAAGCTTTCTAATTGAGGCTGACTTGCGGTTTGGCAGATTAAAGAAAATATTAAACCTGGTACCATGGATCAAACATAAAACTGACTTCTTAAAATGAAAGGCTTGTATCGGCCAAGTCTCTGGTGGATAGTAGCTCATAAAATGCCTTATGTGCCAGATTTATTCATGAAAAGCTCTGCCTAGATGTGGATCTTGTTTATGGTCCTTTGCAAATCGCAGGCCTCCTAGAGCACACAGATGAGCAATCTGTCACATGGAAAATGCCTTGAACATTGGCAGGCAAAACACTTTTCCCTTCCCTCCCTCTCCTTGTTCTCTCTAGTTCCACCCATTGCTCAGGGTATCTGATTAATGTCACACTACCTAATTCATCAAGCAAATGCTTTCTGAGGAGGGAAGTTTAGAGTTGAAGGCTGGGGGAGAATATGAGGATGTCTGTAGGGGAAGAAAAGAGAGAAACAGCTGCAGGCTTGGGATTCTGCTGGCTACACCCAAACTTGCCCTATAGAGAAATAAGCTACATCACTGCTGATAGCAAAATGGGTTTTCAGGCTGAACATCAGCTTGCCTTTCTCAAAGCATTCCTTTCTGAATTTCTCTGAACTTAATCAGCACTGAAAACACTGTAGCACTTTTTTGTCATACAGAAGTGTCTACTTCTTAAGATACACCCAAACTAAGTTCTTGGGGTCCCTAATGGTGCACCGATAAAATGGGTAGCTCCTTCAAGTGACGTGGAGGTGTGAGCTGCAAGAAGCTTGGCAGGTATTTTTCATGGGCAAATACCATCAGCTGTAGCCAGTAAGTTCATGTAACTGAAGCAGAAGAAATTTTCCTCCCAGTCTTGTCTTGACAGTCTGCTGATACAGCACTGGAAGTGCTAAGTATAGGTATTGGTGCCATGACTTGGTCCTTGCTGATCCTTTAAACTGCCTACATGTTACAGGACAACGTTGTCTTTTTAGAGTTAGTAAGGAGCTGTGTGATTGACCCAGAGGACCCAAACTGTTCTTAGTCTTGAAGCAGTCCTGGTTTCTCTGGTCTTAAGATTTAATGAAAAGACTGGAAGCGTTCTGTAAGCATAAGTAATTATGAGCAGAGACAAAAGCGCCTGCAGCCCAGAAGTTGTTGGTTTTCCTTCGGGAACACTCTGTTCAGATGACAGCAAGGTTTTGCAGGCTGCTTCAGAAGGAGTTGTCATATGACGGCTGTGTAGTAATGTCTCAAGGGAAGGTGCTGTTTCTGATCATAAAAGCTTAGGTCAGGTTAAGCTGCATGGGCACAGCTCCTCTGGAATAACATGATCTAGATAGTGTGCAGCCTGCTAAAGTAGTCTCTTAAATTTGTTTCTTAAGTTTGTATAGCAGTTAGCTCCAGGAGTCCTGGATTTATGCTGTGCTGAAAGAGTATCAGCTTGATGCTGTCTCATGGAGATCTGTCAGCACCTGCGCTGTAAATCATTGTAACTCGCCTTGCTCTTGCTCTACCTCCCAGCCGAAAGCCAATGTGACATTTCAGCCACAGAAAGTGGAGGGCTGTGAGAGCAAGGGGGCAGCTGGAGGAGGAATTTTTCATTGCAATACATTTCTCTAAGCAGTCCAGATGTGAGAAGCCACATTCCCAACCAGGAGGAGCTTATGGATCCCCACAGGGTGCAGTCCAGCTTCCCTATAGCTGGTTTGGGGTATTCAGAGGGGGATTTACACTTCAGTAGTTCGAGAGTTGTGATTTTAATCATTACAAAGCATTTCCCTTTTTGAGGCAAGGTTATACCCTCCTGCTCGGTGCAGCAGGCTTGCTGATGATTTTTTGGCTCTGTATGCTGTAAGCCCCTAGCTGTGGGTTATTTGGGGTAGGGATTGCCCACACGCCCCGGTGTTCCACCGAGACAGTGGCAGAAGTGCCATCTGGCTGTGGCAGGTCTAAGCAATGCTGCACACAGCAGTCACGGGTGCAAGGCAGCGAGCTTTCATGGCCCTGAAACAGGGGCCCTTGTTCCCTGCCACATGGCACGGTTTTGTTTGCTGTTTTTTTTCCTTGTGCTTATGGGAGGAGGACCTGCTCTGGTCCCGGAGCTAAGTGGCTTGTTGCACCAACTGCTTTAGAACGACTGCTAGTGAGGTTTGAGCAGGAGCCCCATCAAACTTGTGGGGAAGTGAGCAGGTTATGGCCCTGCTGTGGAAGGTGCTGCCTCCTGCCAGCTTTGCAGAGAGGCTCTGGAATAGCCCACTGCATCTCTTGCCTTTTCTCTGTGGCTCTTGCAGACCCCTGAGAACAGACAAAATAGGGGCAAGGCAGTAGGAGGGATTTCCTGGGGAAGCTACCAGGTCACCTTTTTCAACTTCTGAGGAATTTAAAGAGTGATTTGGGATCTAATGCCCTGTTTTCCAGAGGTGATGCAGACTTCCCAGCTCCAGTCAAAATCGGCTGGAATACAATCACTTAGTTTTTGAAAAGCAGGTCTTTTAAAATTGCTCTTAACCTTTCCCTGTACACTCTCCTACCATCTGTCCCTCTCAGTTGAGCGTGGGCTGGACTTAATGCAACCACATCATCACACACGCCTGCAGCTCTCCAGCCTTTTTACCCTACTCAGCATTAATCTGAATTCATCAGTCTGCTTTTAGTCTGTATTATGCAAGTGGCAACACTGATTTTTTTTTTAATAATGCTGTAGACCCCCGTTTGGCCATACTTTAACTGAGACCCTACTCTGCTGGGTCTGTGCCAACACTAAAAGACCCTCGATGCACTAGAGCATGTGGGGCATGGATGAACTGTACTGCTTACCTGGTTTTTGTGTATTATATGAGCACAGAAGAATAAAAAGTCTTTTGAGTCGGAGGGCTAGCCAGTTGCTTCAGCCAGCGGTCCCTGGGGAGCGGAGTAGTCCTAGAAGTATTCACAACATAGCTTTCATATGGAATTTCATCCTGTGTTTGTTGCTGCAGGGGAAGAGAGGTGACACATGATATCTGAGCTGGTTCACTGAACATAAACTGAACCTTGATAAACACAGACAAGGCAAATTTGAATCTGTTCCTTTGGCTAAATTAATTTTGTACCAATTTAGCGTTCTTCAAGGGACTGAGATTTTTATCCTTGTTCCTCTTAAAGAATGGCCCTGGCGTCTAGCTCTTACAGTATTGCATTACATGATGCTTATCACTGGGTGCATTTTGGTGTTTTCAGTAACGGGCACAACATTGCTAACACCCAGCCTGGAGGAAGCTGTCTCTGTGCCAGTTCCAGAACGGTGCAATCTGGAGACAGCAGTTGTTTATGCACAGAAGAGCTGATCTGGGTGCGTGTGTGGCTAATATACAGATGGAGTCTGGCAAGTTCATCACTATAATCAAAGGTCTGAAGGCTAAATAGTTTAGCGGAAGCAGAGTATTACATACTACTTTGGGACACTGATTTTTTTCTTCTTCCTCCAATATTTCATGAAATTAAGAAAAGACCGTTTTCCAAACATCTTGCAAACTGCCTTGTGGTCTCAGTTTAGCTGATTTAGCAAGAAGATCCACTGATGCTGTGCACCAAATATTACCCAACTCTCCTGCATCTCTTGTTTCCCCCAAATGAGACAAGAAAACAGGCAGCCTGCCCTTCACAGGAGTTAGTGCAGGTCTTTTTTCATCTTGTTTTCTTTCGGTCATGTGAGGTGCAAGATATTAATAGAATGTAAACTCAAAGCCATCTGATGATGGTGTTGGCCGGGAAACTACACGGAGGAAGAGATCGGTCACTCTAGGCGACTTCACTGCTCCTAGCTGGCAGTCACATGCCAGCGCCCGAGACCAGCAGGGCAGGCGAATGACTGCAGCAATACCTCTCCCTGAGCTCCCTGCTTCATGGCAAGCTGCCGGTGACTTTTTGGATACATTCCTGTCATTCTTATAGCAGGGCAAACAGTTCAGCTCATGACTTATCAAGTCTCGTCAAAAGCCATCTTAGTTACTTGACACAAGTAGTTGCACCTTCTCTGGGCTCTCTGCGGTGCCAGCAATGGGATACCGTAGCTGCAGATGATAAAGGATTAATAAGCTAGTCATGCGGTAATGTGTTGATTGATTTGTAGCATAAAAGGTTTTTCCTTTCCTTTCTAAATTAAAACAGAAGGCTATGTACATCCAAAACAAATGGACTGACACGTGGACGGTCTGTGTATTTATATAATGCTGGGGGAAGGGAAGAAGGCTTGGAAGATCACAGGCCACATGTTCTGCAGAGTATGATCCATAGGAAACTTCCACAGCTGTTCTTGTGGTGGTAGAGAGCCGGGGAGCAGAGGGCATCTTCCCTGTGGGAAGTGCTTCCGTTAGCCACTGCGGCCCAAATTCAGCGTTCGGCTTGTGCATGAGTCGGGAGATCAGTGATGGGAAGCAAATCCCAACTGATAGGATCCTAACTGAGATTTCCATTAGGGGAGGTTCGCAAGTAAACAGGACAAACAGGGAGAGGTGGTTTGGTGTGGCAGCTGTAAGAGCTGAACAGAGAGGAGGAAACCTTGAGGGAATAGGGGCTTGTTGAGGGGGGAGGGCTTATTTTTAATATAGTGCTTAACCTTTCTGTTGTGGCGACAGCACTCTGACAAAACCCATGCAACCCAGGAGTTTGACGTAAATTGTGGAGTCTGACTCTCATTAATGCCCCATCAATAATATCCCCATCCAAACAGGCATTTGCTCGTGTTCCCTAATGACACTGCTTGTTTATGCCTCAGTGAAGGACGGTGACGTTGGCTGTTCGTTGTTCCCTTGGTGTGAATGGAGGCTGTCAGTCTGAGCACTGCTCTGTGGTTTTTCTGCATCTCTCGACCATGAAATCAAGTTTTTTTCCCCTGAAGATCATTAGCATGCCTCTTTCTTTTTTTTCCACCCCTTTCGATGTGGGTTTAATTATTTGGCCTCTGCTCTCCTCCCCCTTTGCATTAGTTTGCTCTGTTGTTCTGTCTCCCTTTTATTTTCAAGCAGCAAACAAGTCTCTGGACTGTTTTGCTGTGTCATGTGACCAGGAGTCAAGATTAGAAAGGTATCTCTGTGCTCTGAGGCTTGCAACTTCTATTTTTATCCACAGCTGTTGGAGCTGATAGCAAAGTCGCAGCTGACGTCACTGAGTGGCATTGCCCAGAAAAACTACATGAACATTTTGGAAAAAGTGGTGCAGAAAGGTAAGAAATGGAAACAGAGAGGGGGAGGAGGAGGAGGAGTCTGATTTAATCTGGTGTACTCCGTGTGAACCACATCCTTGAGAATAGTCGGGCAATGCGAGACGGGTGAAGAGGGACGCCGCTGCTTATTTCTGCAGTGCAGTTCTACTTGCCTTTCCCTTGGTGAAGGACTGTGGCAGGGGGGCGGGGGAAGGTGGGAAGAAATGCCTGTATATTGGTAGGTATCTGAGAGGCGATTCCTCCTTCTCCAACCTTCCTTGCTACCACCCCTTCTGCATCCTACTGAGTCCTATTTTTGACTGCAGAAGAGATGGCTGCTCCTGCCCCCAGCCTGGCATATCTGCGGTCTCTGCTGCCGCCTTGTCGCCAGTTTGCTGTGTCGTCAAGTGCTCCCACTGCTCCGGAGGGAAAGAAAGCTCGAGGGCTGTCTTCACCTGCTGAGGGGGCTGAATTGTGGTTGAGATGTGCAGCTTCCCTCCCTGATGCCTTAGCTCTGGCTGAAGCTTGGGAATTTGGAGTGCCCTGTTAGTGTGTGTAAAAGTAATGAGAAAGGAGATCCTGAGCTGTCTCCCTGGACATCAGCTGGGGTAGATGGGGAAGAGGTGCACATATATAACCTCTTGCACATATCGGAGGGGAAAGCTGGCCGATTGCCAGGGGTTGGAAATGGGAAGTGCTGCAGAAAGGGCAGATGCCTCATCTGCTTATCCTGGGAGGATCTCTTTCCATCTGCTGTCTAACCTGCTGTGTCTGGCTAATGTTTAAGTGCTTTCCTTTAAAAAGAAAAGTGCAGGCTGGCTCTCTTGGCCTCTGAGGTTATAGCTGGTAACTTGACTTGCCTGAGAAACATGTAGATTCAGAAAAGGATTTGGGCAGTTCCCATTTTTAACCTTTCCCGTTCCTCCAAAGTCCTTGAAGATCAGCAGAACATCAGGCTAATACGGGAATTGCTGCAGACCCTCTACACATCCCTCTGCACGTTAGTTCAACGGGTCGGCAAGTCTGTCCTGGTTGGAAACATCAACATGTGGGTGCACAGGATGGAGAGTATACTCCACTGGCAGCAGCAACTGAACAACATTCAGATCACCAGGGTAAGCACAAATCCTGAAAGCTTAAAATAATGTGGCTCCTTTGTGAAACCTTCTCATGTAGCAGCTCTCATTTGGGCGACTGCAGTCCACTGTACTCCCAGTGCAGGCACGGTGCTGGGGAAGGACTTGAAGTTGCCAAAATAACTGGATGCATTCCTAGCATCACTTGTGTCCCTTAACTCAAACTCAATCAAACAACCCAGGATCATGCTTTCTGTTACTGGTCACAGACTGTGGCTTGACTCCTTAATGGCCGTGAAGTGCTGTGCAAACAGAGCTGGGCAGGAAACAGTCTCCCCCTCTTGAGTCTTCTGAGATTAGGCCTTAGTATGAAAAGTCAACTCGGTCTTTCTCAAACTGAGAAGTTGCCTTCAAAACTTGTTTATCAGATAGTTGAGGTTTTCTAGATTTGTTTAATCTGTAAATTAAATGCAAATTTCCAAATAGCTGCATAACTTCATGCTTCCTGGCTGAAAATATCAATGATTCTTCCAGTAGTCTGGAGCTGCCTGTTCCAGCCGGACGAGTCCTGCTTTCACAACATCTGTGTTTTCAACAGTGTCTGTGGGGATCGGAAAGATGTATTAGTTGATAAATTCCTAACCTGGTTTTGCATGGGAATCAAATCTGAACTTGTTCCACTTCAGAGAATCATAGAAGGGTTGAGGTTGGAGGGGGCCTCTGGAGGTCATCTGGTCCAACCTCCCCTCCTCAAGCAGAAACACCTACAACCAGTTTGTCCAGATCCACGTCTAGACTTTTTTCCCCACCTCAAATGGATACTTGCTCCACAGAAATGCTAAAGCTTTCCCCCAGTGCTGACCTCTATGTTGGTATGCCCCGTGTAGGACTTCTCTGCAGTGAACTGGACTGTGAAATTCCCACCTGGGCAGACCATGGCATGGCCTAAGGGAATACAAAAAGCACCTTTTTCCTGGGTGGGTCAACCAGAGAGGCATTTGCAAAGGATTAAGCAAAGGGCCTGCTTTCATCATTTTACATGGTTGTGTTCTCTGGGAACACCAGGAAACAATTTCCAGTCCTTCAGTTAGAGTAATGCAGGCAGCAGGACACAGGAGAAGATGAACTCTGGGAGGTCGCAGGGAGTTTGAAGAGCTGCACAAGCAGCAGTGCCTTATCTGGTCGTAGTCTCTGACCCACCCCTGGTGTCCGGCTCTCGGGATGGGCGGCAGCCCCCTGTGCCCTGCAGGGGAAGCACTGGCCGTACTGCGGGGTGGCTGCTGGGGCACAGCAGGTCTGCGAGCTGGGGAGCTGCCCCATGCCTGGGCACTGCCAGGGCCAGCTCCACCCGCGCGTCTGCTGCCCTGAGTGCACCACAGGTCAGGAGCTACCTCCTGCTGCTGAACTCGGTAGTACAGTGTGGGGTTTTCCCCTATGCTTTAGGCACTCATAAATCCCAGATAAGCATTTCAAAGAACTCTGCCTATCCAGACAAAAGTGCCTCAAAATACTGCTTGTGAATGGAGCTGCCTTTTATGTATACTTACTTATGTGTAGGTTTACAGACACTTTTCTAAAATAAATAAAACAGATGTCGAGCTTGCAAAAAAAAAAAATATTTCACACCACTGAAGATGACTTCAGGTCAAGCTAGAACAAAACCAGCTGAGTTTAGAGGAAGGAAGAACAAGCGCAGCTCTGTGCAGCCAGTTGCTTACAGTGCACTGAGTGCTTCTGGAGTTTCTGGAGGGGGGGAACGTCTTGCAACAGCCAAGATGTAAACCTTTTTTAAAAAAAAAATGTGCGAAATATTGAGTGTGCTAGAGCTGTTTCAAAAAAAACAACTCTGTCCAGAAAGTGACAGCATACTGATCTGCTCTGATCTAATCTGTGTTCTTTCTCCACAAAAAGTAATGTGTGAAAAGTCCTGGAAAGGAGTACTGAGGAAAAAAAGTCACAGATAAGTCTTTGGCCCTGACTCAGAAAACCTGTAAGGATTTGCTTGAGTCACACTGGTTTCGTCAGAAATAAGACATAAGCATAAGCTTTGGGGTTTTTTGACCCAAGAGCCTTTGAGCTTAGTCCTGCCTGTTGTGCCCTAGCGAAGCTTATAGGTAGAGAGATTGCAGGAGGGAGCAAAAGACAGGCTGGCAAGGGAGATCAATGGGAGGTGATCCAAGGCTCCAGTGCATTCTTCCTACCCCAAAATATGACCTCAGTTTGCACTGATGGGCAGGGAAGCTGAGCCTGGACTTGTGGATTGTACCAAGGAAGCATCTACATGTAACCAGGCAGTGCGCTTGCAGCTTAACTCTCAGCATGCAGCTGACGTGGGAAGAAAGACCCTCTGGAGATGGCAGAGACAGTTCACTCCTGGAGGGATTGTTTCAGGCCTGTCTTGCTGGTGAAGATGGCCAAAAATGATGCCTTGGTTGAAAAGCTGTGGTCCTTGCAGGTACCAGGCAGTGCTGCATGGTCCGGGCAGGCTGGTCACTGGGGCACTGAAGGGAGGGTGGGAGCTGTTTTTGTACAGACCTACTTGTGCCCATGGAGTTTCACATGCGATGGGATGGCTGGAGATGGGACTGTGTGATTAAAAGCAGCCTCATGCAGCGTTCCCCTGCTGATGGCAGTCCGCGTGCTTCTTGTTTGAAACGGTTAATAGCTCTGCCAATTGCGAGACGGGTGCTGTGACTCTGCGCCTTAAAATAGCAGCATCTCTGTGCAGGGTAAATGATAAACTTGGCACATCTGTCTAACATTGTTTCTTCGTTGGGGCCCAATCCTAAAAGCTGCTGTTTGCCTTAATAAGGCTCGGGCTGATTTTGGAGCAGCCAGAGCCTGGGTTGTGGTCCTTGCTGATGCTTTGCTCCCATGTGTGCTTTGGATTGCCCCTGGACCCCCTGATCCATTGTGGTCAACTTGTCCTGGAGCTGTGCTGCCATGTGGACTTGCAAAACAGTCCTGGACCCTGTGGAGACCAGCCAAAGGTGTATGGGGGGGGCAGGTGGCTTTTGGCTCTTTAGGCTAGGATGTGCTTTGGTGTGGCTGAACAGCTGATGGGAAAGGGGCAGGTCCTTCAAGTGTTCACAGAGGAGACACTAGCCCTGCCAGCAGTGCCCTGGGAAGCCACGCAGGGGGAATCCTGCTGCGGGTACTCATCAGCCGCTGCTGTGGTTACAGCAGGATCCTGTGACGACATAAGCTAAAACACATCAGAAGAGCATGAGATTCCCTGCAACGTGTGTAACAGGAGGCTGAACTTGAGAAGTAATGCCAATGTCCCTCATGGTGGAGAGACCTGGATGGTTAATAGCCGATACCACGACACCAGTAGCCTATGTCCTGCTGTAGTGAAAGCTGGTGGTGGTGCTTCTGGGAGCATAGTCTCATGAGTATGGACGTGGGATGGACGAGAAGGGAGGAAGGAGGCTTGGACTGCAACTCTGCTTCTAACTACTGTAATACAAATACATGTCCTCTTCCTTGAGGATATCTCAAACTGTTCTGGGGCAGAAGGTCGAATATCTCTATGTAAAATGTCTCCTTATTCAGAAAGAGGAACTGCTGCTTATTCTCTCTGTGAAGAGCAATACTTAAAAAGCAGTAACGCTACTGCAAGCTTGAATTGCTTGGGTTTTCAGCCTCCTGTGAGCTCAATTTTGTCTGTCTCTTCCAGCCTGCCTTTAAAGGAACCACTTTGACAGACCTGCCGTTGTGTTTACAATTGAACATCATGCAGCGACTGAGTGATGGGAGAGACCTGGTTAGCCTTGGTCAGGTGGCTCCTGACCTGCAAGTGCTCAGCGAAGACCGGCTGCTGTGGAAGAAACTCTGCCAGTATCACTTTACGGACAGACAGGTACAAGGAGGGATGCAAACTGCCATCAGTTGCTTGTTGTAACCCACTAGCAAGTGAACACACATGGGTAGGACACTCTTACTTGACTATCTCTTGGATCTAAGGGCTGTGCCGCAAGCTGATAATACAGGTTGACATGAGAATGGCTGTGAAGATGATTTATGTAGAGGGTTTTGCATGCCACAGCAATGATTTCTGAAATAGGAGCCTGAGGAATTAGTCATACGGTGAACTTCTTCAACCCTAATCCAGGTGGTAGCAACTGCAAGTCATGTGGTTGCTCCTCGCCCCACGTGTGGGGGGAAAACGTGCAGGCAAGCTCCAGCAATCATCCGATGTCTGACACCCTTGCAGAGAATCTCTGTGGATGTGGTCCATGAACGATGAGTCGTACTCTCTTGCCCTTTAGAGCAAGAAATCCCCTCTGAGCTGTTTTGTGAGTGACAGGACGGTATGCGGAAAACAGCCCTGCTGCTACCCACGTTGTACCTGTGTAAACAGCTTTGGCCTTTTGCAGGCTGGTAATCATCTGGGGTCTTCTAAAGTTAAAAACAAACAAACAAAAATCCCTCTCTCTGTTTATGGGTGAATGTCTGGGGTGTTTATACCAGACCTCTGCACTTCAGGGACCGCGTGCCAGATTTCTCTGCTGACTTGGCTTTATTTGCTCACTCTGGATTTGACTGGACGTGACTCTGGGGAAGCTTTTTCTATTAACAAATAAATTAAAATCCAGTCTCTGCAACTAATGAACGCTAAAAGAAATATGGGTGTCTCCCAAGCTAATGTGACAAATCACTGACTCTTAGAGTCATTGAAAAAGCAAAATACTTTAACTTCTGAAACTGTTAAATGCAACTATACTCACTGTCCTGCCAGCCAGAAACAGTGGCTAAAGTAGTATAAAATGACTCACAGGATTTCAGGTTTTCATACAGTAATATTCATGAAATGGGGATAGACCCCGATAATGGTATCGGGTGAGGCTGTTGCCATCAGGAAGCTGGTTATAGCTGGATATTCAGAGCAGGAGCTTTCTTGGTGTTACAAGGGGACTGTTGTGGGACCGGTAAGGACGACACTTATGCAAGGGAGAGGAGAACAACAGGAGCTGAAGAGGAAAAAAAAAAAACATTACTTGACCTGCTACAACTTTAATTTTTTTCTTTCAGATTCGCAAATGGCTAATCTTATCTGACAAGGGACAACTGGATTGGAAAAAGATGTACTTCAAGCTCGTAAGATGTTACCCACGGAAGGAGCAGTATGGTGACACGCTGCAGCTGTGCAGGCACTGCCACATCCTCTCCTGGAAGGTATGAGGTGTTGGTGGGACAAACTCAATTGGGGCACAAGCCACAGGGCACTCAGTGCTTCCTCTGATTGCAGCTGGTTTAGGGTGCTGCAGTTCCCTTGCCTGCAGAACCTAGTGTTCTCCTATATCTTAATCCTCCCTTAACTATTAAGACCCTTTCCTCTCTATGCTTCAAAGGTCCCATCTTCTCTACATTGAACAAGAGTAGTGTCTATCAAGGCCAGAGGTGAGGGAGATGGGCATACTGTAGGGCTGCCTGCAGTAGATTATCTTAGCACTGCCAGCAGCTTCTGCCACCCGTTACACGGAGGTGGAGGTCTTGGCAGCAGGTTTAGCCGCAACGAGAGCTGGTGGCTACAAAACAGCCCAGGACAGAAATCTGCTGGCCACTGTGTTGATATCCAAGGCATGTGTCTGGAGTTAAAACCCCGTAGCTGATGGTAGGCTCCAGCCTCTCGTCCCTCACAAGAGGGGAAAAGAATGAATTAGATCTTTGTTGGTTTTATTTCCCCTGACTTGCCAGTAGCCCCTAAAATCTGAAGCCCAGTTCTGAGCTGTCTGCTTTGGCGAGAGTAGAAATATTATTCTGGGCTCTGCTCTATTTGCAAGCGGGATGTCTGGCAGAGGGGCAGCGCTAAGTTGGCTGATGCTCTGGCTCCCTTTCCGCAGTCTCTCTAAATGGAGTTGTTTTCTCCTTTCCCAGGGTACTGATCACCCCTGCACAGCCAACAACCCGGAGACTTGCTCCACCTCTCTGTCGCCGCAAGACTTTATCAACTTGTTCAGGTTCTGAACTTGGGTCACCGCAGCTTACGCGATTCTTACAGGACACTTTATGCCACTGAGCGTGGACACTCCATTTGTAAATAGTGTAAATATTCATGTTTGTTTGAAGCTCCTGAGTCAAGGAACAAGAGGATCTCAGAGATGAAAGGTGAAATTGCTCACTGACGTGCAGCACTTAAGGAATACAGACTTCCGTAGGACTGGTGTATAAATGCAGCATGTTGTACAGAGTCCCTTTTTTATGATCAGAGTACAAGATACAGGGCAAAAAACTTCATTTTTTGTTTTTAGAAGTTAAAAATGAATTTGCCCCACAACCATTTGAGAACTATTTTGGTTTGTTTCTAATAGAGAGGAAGCAATATGAGGCTAGGACTGTTGAACTGTTTCTCCATCTGGTTTTATTTAGCATACATATTTATAAATATGACGTTTTAAAAATATTTATGAAAAATATCCCTGTGACAAGTTTAATAATACTTTTATGTTTTTTAAAAGGACACATTCTGAAATACTTAGGATAGAACTCTAGCCTACTTGCAAAAGAGAATCGCACCATACCACTTTCTACCTCTAATAGATTGAGTACCTTTCAAACAAAAATCCAGTGAATAATGTGAACTTTTGTATTTTGTACAATGATTTAAAGGGAAATGTTTGTGATAGTAAGCATCTTTTCTTGTATTAATGCTTACCTCTTTACATTAGTTTTCTTGCTCTACTCAGTGCTTGAATGCCTAGATGATAGGCACCATATAAATACCTAAGACTTTACTCCATCCTCTTTTAATTTGTTGGTTTTGTGAAAGACTAAGCAAAAGAGAAAAGAGAAGCCACAAGGATGAAGATTATCTAAAAGGGCAGAAGTTCTGTTATAAAGAAACAAGGGACCGGATTTAATCTCACAATGTAAATTTGTATCAACTCCCCTGGGTTAATTGCACTGGTTGAAATACCAAGTGAGGTTAGAATCTGATTCTTCAAGCCCATGTTTTCCTCGTTTTCCAACATGCACACTGCGCTGTATTCTCACTGCTGTTAAGTGAATTCAATTATCTCAGACCTAGTAAAATGTAGGGAGAACGGGGCTGTTGAACATAGTGAAATGATGTGGGGTTTATTCACTGGAAGACTGGCAGCATCGTGTTTTATTTCAGACTACTGGAGGTTAGGGTGCCTAGCAAGACAGCATGAAGAAATCGGTCAGCATTTTCCGAAAAACAGCAGTCAGGATTGGGATAAGCAAGGGTTTTCCAACATGGCACCTGACATGGTTTTGGTTATTTCTCTGTGCCAAGGAAATGGCAAGGACCCAGCCTAGTCCCTTCCGCTTCCAGTGCTGACCTTCTTTATGGGATCTCCTAACACTAGCCTAGAGCTAAATTTTCAGTCCTATGGAGGAAGTGGCCAAACTCCTAACTTCACTGTGGCCGTGATCTGGCTCACTCTCTCTCTGTTGCATACAATGCTTCACTTTTCCCTATGGTGGAGCTAGAATAATCCAGCTCGTATATAACAATTAGAAAACCCGCAGTGGAAAGTTTTTGCTGTTTGCCAGTAGATTTCCTGTATAGCACTTTCTCTGTGCATGTTATAAGCAGGATGCCTCGGAAGGGTAAATATTTAGTGGGTAGTGTGTGACTATGTACAAAGAATTGTGAGGAAGAGGAGTACTCAGGACAATTCAAGAAGAACTACTTGAGTTAATTATTGTTAAATATTGTTTCTTTTTTACATTTTTATAACTGACTTGCAACACTTTTCTGCAGTTGTTTATATTTTTAATAATGACAGTATTTGCATTTTTGCAAACTAAATCACTTTGCATGCTCTTGTAAGAGACAAAAAGGGAAAAAAGCTGCCTCTAGATGGAGCAGTGAGGAAGGGGGGAGGAAGCCTAGGAAGAAGAAAACCGGGAAAATGCTGACGAGAGCTGCCCTTCTCCTGTCTTCCAACAGCAAACGCAAGCTTTTGCTCTTCCAGAGAGCTCCGTGAGCTTGTGCCACCCTTAGCCATGGCCCAGAGCTTGGTACTCTCCAGAGATGAGGAGAAAAAACGTGCAGGATATCTTGGAGTTGATGCCCCATCCATCAGTTTGACTGCTGATGGACAGCATAAGCCTGCTGGTCGTGTTCCTGTCAACTGAAAGTGACTTAAAAGCTGTTACCTTGGAAAAATGAACTTGTGCTTGTTTGGGGGGATGTTTGTGGGTGAGGGAGACCAGTTTCTGTTTTCATTCCCACATTGATGGCAGTGGGTAGACGAGGCTGAAATCTGGCTTGGTGAATGATGACATTAAGGACAGAAACCTGCAAGTGGAATGAAGCATTGCCACTGTATTTGGAGATTCTTGTAGTTCCTTTTTCTAGCGGTGAGAGGACTTGTGCCCCTTGGCATCTTCTGTTTCCAGCTCTGACTTGGGGTTGGTTTGTTTCATAGTCTTGCCCTGCAACCCATGGTGAGCCGACCTGTTGTGATGGGGAGGCAACGGTATTTCGGTATGAAATGCTGGGGGTTCTGCCTAGTCCAAGTCCATGCTCAGCAGATGACACTTACCCACTGTGAGATTGTGACACTGGGTGAATTTTAAGCTCAGGTTTGAATCTGGCCTAGTGCATTCCCCGCACAGCAAGACAGAAAATCCCAGCGTTCAGCTGCGATGTGGGAATGTCTCACTCTAGCCATTGCCTCTATCAGCCCCTGACTGGTCTTGAGCAAAGAGTGTATTCTGTGGCCTCTGCCCAGAGAGCATGGGTCATGCTGACAACATCAATGTGCAGCTGAGGCTCCTATTTATAAAACTTACTTCAATTAGTGGCTTTTTGATTTCTTAGCACTGTGTAGGTCTTAAAGGGTCAAAGTGCTGAAGATGATTTGTTAATACATACAGACACTTGTGTGTTGCTCGGGCAGGGTCCTGGGATATTGCTGTCCGTGTCCAAAGCAGCAGAAAGCATAACTACTGTGCTGGAGAACAAAATAGAGTAAACAGAAACAGAATAAGCCTCATTCAGTTACTGCTTCAGTCATTACCCTGCTGCTACAGCAACTATCAAACAAGACCTCTTTGAGAGGCTCATTCTTTCTCAAGTGGCTGGTACAGGGAGATATTATGGTGAATTCAATACTCTTGTATTGTATTTAAAACAAAATGCTGTTGCATCCAAATACCTTAGTCTAACCACTTACAAGCAAAGCGATCAGTATTTTAGCAGTTCAAAGGCATCTGCTTGGCTGAGGATGGCAGAGTAACAAAACTGACAGTGATAACGGGCTTCCAGGTAGGATGGTGTAAGGCTGCTCTCATGCAAAAAGGACCTCTTTATTTTGGGACAATTGTGACAAAGCTGTTGTGGCGGGAAAACAGGCTTTTACTTTTTTGTTGGACATAGAACGTTCAAAAGGCATTTCACCTTCCAGTTAGTTGATGTATTCCCATTAGACATGCATCAGTTCCTATACTAGAAAAGGAGGGGGTTTTGCTCTCTTTGGGGTTTTCTCCTTCCAGCATATCCAGAGAAATCTCATCATCTTCAGAGCATGTGTTATCCAGCGCAATAGTGTAGAACATGGTGCTGTGAAGAAGAAAAACACATCTGTGCAGGGGAGGAGGCTTAGGAAGGGAGAGATGCCAGAGATGTTTGTTTCAGCTTTCTAGAAGAGGCAGGTATTTGGAGTTTGTTTTAATGTGATAGCCACTTCAAGAGGCACAATTTCAGTTGTACATACCTTAAGCCATTTATACTAACTATGGTATGGTAAAGTTTGATCATAAAAACATGTGCACCTCCTCTTATATTGTTTGGGTTTCTTTTTTTAATTGTGGGAGTTTCTAGATCCTTTTATTTTGTAAAGTGATTAGGAAAACTTGTATTGCTCTGAAGATATTGCTTTGTATGTAAACATTTAATTGCACCCTGCCACTTTCTGTATATGGGAATATCTTTATTATTTTTTTTTTGCCCCCATGTTTTGAACTGTTTGTGTTCCCATTTCTGTTTGACTTCAATTCCTCTTGTGAAGCTATCGCCTTCTAGAACATATGCAGGTACTAAACCAGCTTTTCCTCTCCAGAAAATTCTTTGGCCCTTAGTAGCTAAAATTTGATTTAGAACAGGAACATTTCAAATTCTGTTACGTAGCTAATAAATCAAATGTGCTGTTTCACGCTTATCTCCTGCTCGGTACAGCAAACCAGCATTGTCCTGTGGGGTTGTTCTTACAAACCCATTGCACAGCTTCCCCATAGATCAGCACCTTGCCAGAAAGACATAGCTTTAAATTAAAATGCCACTCTTCGTAGCTGGCCTGTTTGCAAAAACATAGACCCTGTGGAGCTGATGGCTGATCAGGTTGATAAAGACTCCCTGTTACAAGGTTTGGGACTCTGGCGTTCTGCTTGTGCTGCTTTTCTCAGCTCATTGCTTATAATGATGCTTGTTAAAGGCTCTGAAGACATGGCCAGCCATCCACGCAGCTGTCAGCGTGTGGCTGCCGGGCTGCGTGAGTGTCTTTACTGGTGCCCGATTTCTTTCCCACATCTTCCTCCAGTGATTTCATTGGTAGCAAATTGGCTTTGCAGGATCTGGCCCTAGGGAGAACAAATCCATCTTGTCCTTGACACATGCAGTCTCTAGTATATTAATACCTTGAACGCCAGAGAGATTCCCCCCCTATTGACCAAGCATTGCTGCTTCTCCTCCTGGGAGGGCAACGGAGGGTGGAACTCGCATTTCTTTAGCCATCGTGTGCTGCACAGAATGTTAACAGGTGTGCTACCAAGAGAACATTTTAATTTGAAATAGCAAATACGCTAATCTTTAGGAACTAATCTACAGTAATTATAAATACCTACTTATATATGGAAGAGAGCGTGTGTTCTATTTTGTTTTTCCTTAAAGTTGTAACTAGAGATGATATGAAGTGAAAGGCATCCCTTGTATAATAAGACTTCTGTTTAATATTATTGTGTGGTTAAAATCCTTCCATTATAAATTTGCACACTTTTTTCTTCTTCCCTTGCATGTTCAACTCTGATTTTTACAGCTGTTCTGTGCAGACAGTAATGTATTTTTGTAAAACATTTTTGACACTGAATTGCAATAAATGTTCAAACAATGTGAACCACAGAGTTGGTTGTCTCATTGCTTCCAAGTTGGTGACCTTATCAGCCTTGAGCTTCTGGTGACTGTAAACAGACTCTTTCGCAGGAACATCCAGAACTTGGGTTGTCGTGGCAGTAGGTACGTGGAGAATACCCAGGATAGAGCTGTTGCTTCATTGTACCTCAAAGGAAAATGAGGTAAATGGAGCCCTCACTTCCAGCAAAAACAGTGCTTACTTGGAGCTCATGCTCCTGAATCTGTATTCCTCCCAAAGCGCAGGGGTGATTTTTGCCCCAGAAGAGATCACTAGTGTTCACACTGGTCTGATAGCTTCAACTCCAACTTGTGACTTACGGAAATACTGTTTTTTCTGGACATGTTATCCAAGTGACTTTGATTTTTATCTTTTTTCAGTTATAGTTCCATCTGGTTAGAGTCAGGACAGCAACAGTCTGACCTGGACTCCTGCTCAGAGAGAACGCGAATAGGAGCCCACTGAAGGGACTCCCATTAAATTGTGGAAAAGCAGCTGAAAAGGCAAATGAAATGTGTCTCAGGCTGGAACAGGAGAAGTTATCTTGGGTAAAACAGGATGACTTGCCTCATGAAAGCTATGCCAGATATGAAAATAAGCACAAAATGCAGATGCTTTGTTTTTTTTCATTGGCACTATGTCAAGTAAGGTATGTTTAAGTTGTTTCATAAGTCCTTTTGTAGTTGTGCTGTGCTTCAGGAGTATGGTTAGAGGGCTGCACCCCCAGATGCAAGTCTCTGGAAACATGGGACTGTCTACAAGATCACTAGAGCCTTTTTGACAAGAGGATAAGCAAGCTGCTGTCAAGATACATTTCGTACTTAAACTTTCTTGAAAGTACTCAGTTCTACTTACTGTAATAGACTAAATCCTTTAAGGGGAGTACTTGATCTCTTTGGGAGTGTGTTGGGTGAGGTCTGTCTATAATCCTCCCCATTTTTATGTTACTGCTACTAACACCTCCACCCTTCTAGGAGCACTCGGGGATGGATGGTGAGGCAGCCTGCAGCATGGATGAGATCCTGCCTTGATCAATGATAAGTCACCCTCTGTAATTCCTTGAAGTGCCCTCACTGTCTGTCTTAGAACCTAATAAAGAAGTTGAGTTTAGGAAAAAAGCATTTTGAAAACTACTTGCACAATAAAAACTAAGGTTATGATTCAGCTTTGCCCCAACTTTCCCTAATCCTCAGTTCTGCTTCTCTGCTTTACAAGGGATGGGGGGTGAACCCCAGTCAATCATGCAGGGGGTTGCTTTATTTGTGACAAAACCTCAGCTGCTCCTGTCATCAAAATTGCAGAAATGGGAGAGTGCTGTTTTCTAAAAGGCTCTATAAATAACTCATGTGGGTTCAAAGGCCTTCCCTAAGCTGGAAAGACACCAGTTCACCCCTTGCCATTCTTGATGCGTAGTATACTGTGCTTTTTAGTAGAAAACAAACAAACTAATGTCTTTTTAATATGTTTTCCTTGGATTGTTTTGGTCCCGGCCTGAACAGGCCCTGAGCGCGGGAGGCAGCACCCGCAGGGTTTGCGGCCGAGGCGGCAGGTCCGGCCCGGCCCCCCCGCGGGTGCTGCTGCTTTCATGGGACTGCTGAAAGCGGGTGCGGGACAGGAAAGACGCCCACTCCCAGCTTCACAGGATAAACAAACAAACAACCCTGCGGGGTTTGCATTTATAGATGGAGAAACGCAGTCAGTGCAGGAAACGCGAGTTCCTCCTCTTCACAGCACACCATGAATTTTGACTTATTTGAACAGGGCTTTTGAGCACCGAGTTAAAAATATATGCCTACAAGAATAAGCTTATTCGTGAAGTACATAAAAAATGACGTCTCTATAGGTAATCTTTGACGGGAACGGTGTGTGTGACAAACTGTCAGCGAGGGCCTAGATGCCTCCTCGCTCCCTGCTTGTGCCTAGCGCTGAGCCGGGGCGGGCTGCAGTTTTGTTTTCTCCTTGCCTTTCCTCCACAGGCAAAACTCGCACTTTTGTGAGGGGTTTAGCTCATGCTATGGGCCAGAAATCTCTTCCTCTCCTTCCTCCCGCTCCGGTGCGGCAGCCCAGGCTGCGGGAAGAGCGTCAGCAGAGGCGATGCACCCACGAGGACACTGCCAGGCTTAACCTACACCAACGTCCAGCCCAACCGTGATCCAGCTGAGGAGAGTCCTGTCAGGTCTGGTCAGGACTGAACAATGGTTGGGACCCAATGCACTGTGGCTTTGCCATCCCATCATGAGGTGCCTCTTGGTACCACAGCGATCGCTTTTCCCCTTGGGGTTTGGGGCACCCTCCTCAGCTGGGCCTGGGGGACATTTTGTCCATGGGTCTCCCACCAGAACCTGACCATGGTTTTCAACATGGGTTATCTCTTAAATGACTTTTTCCTGGTCTTTTTATAGCTCACTCGCTGAAGTGGAATTTATTCTTTCTTTTTTGGATATAGCTGGAGGTGTAAATCCAGACAAATATAACTCCTGAAGGGGGATCAACCTGTCTGTACCACGGCTCAGCAGCGCCTGTGTTGCTGCTGGTGTATATAAAGCAACCAGGCTGCTTTTTAAACCTCTGAAACTGAAGTAATTTTATTTGGTTTTTTTCTTGCTTATAGACAATTAAATGGTTCTCCTTTAAAAGAGCTGGCTCCTGGCAGTAGGTAGAAACCTACAATCTTTCTCTTACCACACACTTTTATATTTAAAGCCTCTATTTTTAACCCAATGGTGGGATTCAAGGTTAATGCTCGTTAGATCTGTGTCTAGACAGTTGTGAAAAACAGGAAATGAATTACATTATAGTATGAAAGGAGAATTTAACCTTTTCTCTTCTTGTGGTTTAACCCCAGCCGGCAACTCAGCCCCACACAGCCGCTCGCTCACTCCCCCAGTGGGATGGGGGAGAGAATCAGAAAAAACTCGTGGGCTGAGATAAAGACAGTTTAATAGGGAAAGCGAAAGCTGCGCATGCAAGCAAAGCAAAACAAGGAATTCCTTCACTCCTTCCCATCGGCAGGCAGGTGTTCAGCCATCTCCACGAAAGCAGGGCTCCATCACGAGTAACGGTGACTTGGGAAGACAAACGCCATCACTCTGAACGTGTCCCCCCCCTTCCTTCTTCTTCCCCCAGCTTTATGTGCCGAGCATGACGTCATATGGTATGGAATACCCCTTTGGTCAGTTGGGGTCAGGTGTCCCAGCTGTGTCCCCTCCCAGCTTCTTGTGCACCCCCAGCCTCCTCGCTGGTGGGGTGGGGTGAGAGGCAGAAAAGGCCTTGGCTCTGTGTAAGCCCTGCTCAGCAGTAACGGAAACATCCCTGTGTTATCAACGCTGTTTTCAGCACAAATCCAAAACATAGCCCCATACTAGCTACTGTGAAGAAAATTAACTCTGTCCCAGCCAAAACCAGCACTCTCTTCTTGCTAACACATGTGACTGGGGAAAATATGTTACAGCAGAGTATTTTGAAAAGTTTAAAAAACTAGAAAAATGAGAAGAAGAAGGAGGAGGAAAAAAAAAAAAAAAGCTGTGTTTCTACAAGGTCTTGTGGGAATTATTTCACAGAAAATAATGAGCCAGACTCTGCCCTCAGCTACACCCAGGCAGTAATTCGTTTCCTTTGGTCTCTGTGGAAAACTTGCATTTTATTATTCCCTGCTTCTTCTGAATGTTCAGAAGCAAACAAAAAAGCCAAGTTAACCGGCTTCACACACATGCACATGCACGTGCGATAGCTGCAAGAGGGAAGCCACCACACGCCAGCCGCTCTCCAGCACATGGAGCCAGGCAGAACAGGTTTGTAACACCCCGGGGTGTAACAGCACCTTACACTCCTTTTCCTCAGGCTGCCTAAGGCCTCAAGGTCTTTATTCAATATTTACAAAGGTATTTATTCTTTATTTGAATTAGAGACTGCAAAAATGCAAAATTCCCTCACTTGGCCCTTTAAGAAAGTAAGAGCCCAAAGGCTTGCTTACCACAGGCAGCACAGCAACACCGCTCTGTCCGCCGACATACAGAGTAAGAGCCGAGTTTCAAACGCCTGTCGCAATGAACCCAGCGCGCAAATTAAGCCTGAACCAGCGCGAACAGCTGGTCTGCTCAGAAAGAGATGGAAAGTGGAGGCCTGGGTGCTCTTTACCCACTTATCCACCCCGGCCCCCTGCAAAATGGCTGCTGTTTGGATGCAAAACACACCACGATCAAAAGCGGTACTGCAAGCGTCTCCAGTACTGCTTCTGAGCTCTTTCCTAGGACCCCTAACATACCCCAGTGGTGTATTTTCAAGCCTTTCTCAACCACCCCAGGGCTCCGGGATGAGCCAGCAGCTGGGAGCCCCAGCAGAGGCACCAGGCGAGCATCCTGCCCCGCCGTAAAACCACTGTCCTCCCACCGACGGCTGCATCTCCGTCTGCCTGTGTCCGCCTCTCCCTGAGGGTGCTGCGGGCCCTCGCATCCAATCCCGCTCGCATCCGCAGCCCTGTGCTGGAAACAGCCCTCGCCCAGCTGGGCGCTATCGCAAGGACCCTGTTTATCTCGTGCACAACTTGCCTCCCTCGTCTGCGACTCTTTGCTGGAGCCAAATGTTTATGCTCGCCACACATGCTGTCAGCTGGCCAGAAACGTTAATATCCCCATGGCAGAGCAACAAAGCCTTCCCAAGGATCCTCTGCGCCACCCAGCCCGGGCTCTGCCGCTCCTGCCCTCCCGGGACCCCCGCTGGCTTCGGTGGCTGCTGGGAGCACGGAGGAAAGGGATTAGGTCCTCCTCAGGACTGTTTATTTGCTTCATTTTATCATGATCGCTTTTAATTTTGAAGGCGCATGAATATGAAGTGTACAAATCACTGGAATAATACTGTAGCTAATTTTATGGCGCCTTTAGCACCATCCAAAAAGAAAAAAAACAGCCAACAAACAACTGACTCCCCCCACAATGGAGCAGTCTAAATAAAGTTTTTTAAGCAATACAATATTTGCCTGTATAGTTGTCAGTGTTTCCACTGCCAGTTTGTCTTCCTAAAGGAATCAAGCTTTGGCACGGCTCAGATCAGAAAAAAATAACATCTTTAAATGTTTGCAAGGGGGTATGGGATGGGGCGGGGTGATGGGAGTTAAAATCACTAGGAGTGCTGTAAAATGTTGGCCTAAGAGCCTCGGAAGGGAAAGGGCCTCCATTTATCCGGATTTACTTGCCCGTGCCGTTGCCAGCGAGGGAGGGAGTGGAGCAGCAGCCCTTGCAGCCCTTACACCCGGCCAGGCAGCCAAGGTGTGGGTCCTCCTCAGGAAGAGCCAACTGCCACGGGAGCGGAGAGGATATAATTTAACACCGCTCATTGTTAATGCTGAGATGAGCTTAGCAAGCATGGGAGCCGATACTCACTGCAAAACACGCTGCCGTGAAAGAAGTCGTCTGTATACGTATGCCTAGAGAGGCACACAGACACACGTGTGCAGACATACAGACACACAATTAATAAAAGCTGTCTTTCAGAAGCCAGGCTTTGTAGTCTAAGGAAGGTCAATAATTTTCTTGTCAGCAGCAGCTTTGCTTGAAGGAGACGCTTTAGGACATGGCTCATCCTGTGGTGGGGAAGGAATGTGTCTGCTTTAATCACGAACCTCTTTTTTTTTTTCCCCGTGAATATATTCTGCCTGATGTAAGTATAGCCTGCTTGACAGTCTTAACGCAGCCAGAAATGGTGTTTGATTTATGGAGGAGGTGGAAATCCGAATAGAAAAGGATACAGATATTCCAAGGGTCCTCATTTTGGTCCCTCTCCATGAGCACACGTGTTAACCCTGAAGGCTCTTGGTGTTGGAAACTGATGGAGGAACCCCAAAGCTCCTCTTGCTGGCCAGTGTGTTTGGCTGTAATATCCTCTCAGGTACCTCAGGAAGCCAATTTACCTCCAGCCCATCCTCAGGTTACCAGATGGCGGATCTTGCATTCCACTTAATATTTAACCAACCTCTGCCCTCATTTTCTTAAGTTGGCGGTGAAACCCTAGCTAGCCTGTGTGCCACAGCACAGTGGGATTTTATTACAGAAAGCTTGAAACAAAGCTTCCACTTGCTAATCCAGCTGTGCTAATGGCCGTACCGCTGCAGCTCCGTGGATCATTCTCCAGATGGCATTAAGCAGCAGTGAGAAGTAGTTATAACGTTATTTGGGAGCAGGCTCTACTGCACTATGCAGGCAGGGCAGAGGACCTTACTGCGAGATGAAACGATGCCATCTCAGACAAGACCAAGTGACGATGAAGATGGCAACGCCTCTTTTGGAGTCCACATGTGTGCTTCTGTCATGTGTAGGGCCTCAGATGTCCTCAAGGCTGGCCAAGCTCCACATGTGGGTTTTTGTCATGGACTCCACTTGCTAAGCCAGGGCATTTGCTCATTGAATGTGCACAAATAATCCCCATTTCTGAGGATCTCTGTAAACCCAGCAAGCACCCCGAGTGGGGTGGTAATGTCCTGCCAGTTCCACCCCTTACATTGCTTCTGCACGGAGCCAGCGACAGGGACACGGCAAGGGCTGGGGACCTGCGCCGCGCGGCCAGGGCTGGGCTGAGCCGTTGCACAGCCGCGGGATTCCGCAGCGGTTCAAAGCAGCGAGGCCGCAGAGCGTCGGCAGGAAGGTTTCACTCGGCTCTGCAGCTGTTGGGGAGGGCGACTGCTTCGCCCCTGCTCGTGCGGCCTTCGGCAGCGGCTCGGGGGAGGCTGGGGCTTTGCCTCCGTGCGCGGATCCGACCTCCGTGCACGGTGTGAGCTTGGAGAGGCTGGCGAGCAGCGGCTGCTGGGACTGCGTGTGGCTCTCCTCTGCTGGGAACCAAGTCCCTCACTTGGCCTTTCAGATATCAAAAATACCCAACCTGGGTTTTTTTATTTAATAATTACCAAATAAGTTAAATGAGAACGAGGATTAAGGAAACAATCTTCCCGGTAAAACACCTCTGACAAATACAGCAGGTAGGGCACTGCAAATCCCCTCCAAGTCCCTTCTTCCCAACCTACTGCTGGGAACAAGGCGGGGGGAGCGCCGTGCCAGTGCCCCCCAGCCAGGAGAGAGGCTGGACCCCCGAAGCCCTTCCCAGCACTGGTTATTTTGCATCTCAGGCCTTGGCTGGTCCAGCACCGCTTACTTTGTAGCAACTCCATGGAACCATGCATTTGAAAACAACTTCTGGCCACACACATACCTTAGAATATTAAAAGGTATTTTTAGTACCTCTGGCAGAGCGGATCAAACTCTGCTTTCAGCTGTACTAAGACAACTCTATGGACTTTGCTGGCAGTGCCGCCTATTCATACCGAGGTAGCAGCTGGTAGAAGCTACCTGACTAAATAGTCGCATTTACTCCACGCAAGACAAAAACACAAGCGCAGATAAAAGCCGGTGGGATTCCTGACTTACAGCGGGCTGTATTTTCTTCCCAGGAGCGTGATTTTGCCTGATAAAAGTCTGAATTGTCGAAGAAACAGCATCACGTAGCAAGGAAAAAATACTCTGAATGTCGCCTCCTCAATTTGTGATGGCTTTGTTTTTGCAGTGGTATAAATATAACTGTGACCATTTCATACAGCAAAGTGCTCTGTGATGAGTACAGTATAAATAGCCAAACTGATTACACTGGCTATAAACAAGGACTGGAAACCCTTGCTTCACCCCAGCAGTTAGAAACGGTGGCAGCGGAGGGAGCTTTACAGCTAAATGGTTAAAAGCCGCAGCAGAACATTTTCTCGGGATGGCTCCAAGCGTGGAGCTGGTGCGCTGCCATTTCAGCAGCCAAGCTGAGACGGTGGGAAGCACGCCGCCACAATTGCATACTAAAAAGAAGGGCAGGCTGAGATAACTACCATCTTCTTACTGTGTAGGTCGTTTAAAAAAAATAACATATAATGATTCCTGTCTTATTGCAGTGTTTGGGTTCCAGATATAGCCTTGCCTGGGAAGGCCGGTATAACACTGAAGGCCAAATGAGCATTTCCCACTTTTAAGTAATATAATGTCAGGAATCCAGCTCGTCGGAAACACCCTGCTCATCTCCCTCTACACCAGCGCCAGACACTCGAAATGAGCTTCAGGTGAATAATGCCGCTTCATTCAGACTTTGTGAGTGACAGTTCACAGCTCAGGTCCTTTGAATGCTTATTTTTATTGCTATAAAACGAAGCTTGGTATGCCTCATGCCTAGGAAGTGGCTTAGCTCACTCAGAAACTCTGGGACTTGCCAGAGGCCTTAGATAACTAAGTAAGATTTGTTTTAGCTGCCCTCAGTATCCAAGGTATTTCCTACTGTAAGTATAAGGAAACATTGAGGATACTTAAGCAACCATATTTGTTTATCTTAGGTCAAACTGGAGACATTTTCCAGAACCACTACTGCAGCTGCCCTTAACTTGTTGAAAAGCTGCATTTGTATAGAGTGCTTCGCTTCTGACTCCATGATGACAAACGAAAACCTTCACTGAGAGCCGAGCTCCACAGGGAAGGGTGCAAGCAGCTGCTGAGCAAACCTGAGCAGATGTCTCCAGACACTCACTCTCTGGGTGTGCTTCATTAACCTTGGCCTCAACTGGGCCAACTCCTGCATAAGGAGGAAGCCAGAAGGGAGAAGGCAATCACCAGCATTCTCTCCCTCAAATTTCTGAGTAGGTAATTACTTGAAGAGAGACAGACGTCCAGATAGGTTTCACCTCGAGAGGAGATGATATTCTCCACGCTTGCGAATCCAAAGTGTTGTAGGAGGGTAACCCCACCAAACCTGGAGCCATCTGCTCAGCTGGGTGATGCGTGAAGTGATGCTCTGCAGGTCCTCCCCTCTGGCAGCGTGGCTTGTGCCAGTCGCAGGGGACAGCCACCACCTGGGTCATGGACGGTGTCTTGGTAATGGTTCTGCAAGGCACCCGGTAGGCGGTAACTGCGACTAGTGCAAGGACACGGTGGGATTTTCACGCCTCCTTCCTATTTCCTGGTACAGCGTTCTCAGGTCATTCAGTCCACAACCCGTGTTTGCTGAAAAGGCAGGGGAAAAAACTAAGAAAAATGAGAAAATTTGGACCAAAGTCATTCTAACAAAAGAAAGCGGACCCCAGAGACGGCCATTTTACAGTAGATGTTTGGAGAGCAACAGTGCTTCAGAGCACGCACAAAGCTCTGGCTGGATGATGAGGGGGTGAGGAGAGGAGGCCACATAGGTCAAAATGTCCCAACCGGGGCTCTTGTCCTGGAATCTGATTCATACAAATGCACCCTGGTGCCTCCCTGCCTCCTTAATAGAGCAGATCAGATTGCAGCATCCCAGGTACCTAAATTTAGCCTCTGAAGTCCATAAATTGATAGCGAAGCAATTAGTCCGATAATCTAAGGTGTCACACACCCATTTTGGTAGAGATTGTGAATGCTGAACAGATCCCCAAAAATTGATAGGTGGTTTGACGATGCTGGCATATAGCCCTTGATGCACAGGAAGGATTTGCACTGACATTAGAGATTCAGGCAGTCAAGGGCAATACATAACCCATTAGCTGCAATCTTGCAAGATACAGATCACCTCTGCACTGCCGTCAGAATTATGTTTTTTTAACTGTAACAGCTACTGGCAGGGCCGAGTGTGCAGGAGAGTGCCTCTGGCCAAGCGTCCCAACTCGCACGTCCACCGAATGCTGACTGCTCTCTCTGCTGGCCAACTGAGAAATGGTATTTTCTCAAGACAGACCTGGTCATGTATAAGTTTGCAAAACTGCGCTGACCAAGCAAATGCGTGCCAGAAAAAACAGCATTTTTTTTCGAAAGTCCTAAACAGGCAAGTAAAAGAAGTTAGTTATCAAATAAACTATATTCTTAACTAAAAAGCAGCAGCGAAGAAGAGAAAAAGGCAAGAGAGACGTGGGTGTCCTATCTCATGCTGCAGCTTACTGCATCAATAGCCTACGGAGTGAGAGGAACTACCCGTGAGATAGGATGTCCCCCCATTATGAGTATAGGGCTATCAGGGTCTTGCCCTACAATGTCTAGAAGTAAAAGTGTTGGAGAATTTCCAGTGACCAACAGAATACAGAAGCTGGGAGAGCGTGGGATTGTGAGTAACTGTCCTGAGGGCAGGGGGGTTTCTCCTCGCTTTGTTCAGTGCCTGACTCAAGGGTGACCTAGTCCAAAAAGCCACCACCTAAGAGCTCTCAGCACATAAATACTGTAATAACTGGACAACAGAAAAACTTCACTGTGGGAAAGGACAAGGTAAAGAAGGCTGAAAGGGAATGGAAAGCTAAGCTGCACTAAGAAATCATTGTCGTGAAAGTGAATAAGCAGCACATTTTTGTGCTGGACGCATCGGGACATCCTCTGGACGCAGGGAAGATTAAAAGTCTCAAGGGCTATTGACAGGACGGAGTACAGGTGAGCACATGCTGATCCTGCTGTGCCAGTGCACCCCAGCAAATCAGCCCTACAGTAATGTCAAAGCTCTCATATGATTTCATATCTCACAGTAGCACGAGCCCAGCTTCCCTGCATCAAGCAGTGAGGCTCTCCCTAGAGCACCGCTTTGGTTGGGTGGCTCTACTGGCAGCTTGGAGCTGCACCTGAGGACCACGGAGTCGTGCTCTGCCGTATGGTGTACCCCATATGTATGTATGCCTGTGATATAAAGTCACTTGAGTCTTAGGTGTTTAAATACATCGGTGATCACAGAGCTGATAATTAGCGGTCTGGCAGTGAAGTTGCCTCCCCGCCATCAGCTTTACAGTGGCAGTTCTTTGCTTGTACTACTGACATGCGCAGCTTCTGCAGGCACTCGGCAAAGTAGCTCTCACCAAACTTTGCTTTTCTGTCTGCAGCTTACTGTGGTGCTCCGTTAGTAAAAAGGTGGCTGGTGGGGCCACCTCACGCATCAGCCTCAGGTGGCAGCAGAAAGGTTACACACAGCAAGTTCCCCAAAACAGTCAAGACGAGGGTTAATTGGAGAGAGAAAGGAGCAAAGAGGGGAGGGAATTCACTTAGTCCTTCTGATGGGACACCAGGGCTAATCAGCACTAGAAAAAGAGCTGGTCTCTGCTAATTATGGTGAAGCAAGTAGCTCCTTTTTGTATTTGGGGCCCTAAATGAGCAATCAGCGTATTGCTGAATTCTGTCTTTCTGATAGCACACCTTCTGAAATGGTGACGAAATGCCACCAGGCTTGAAGGACTACAGAGACAGCACCACAATATCAACATCCTCAGCACTGAATGAAATAATTCTCTGACTTTTACCTATGCCGCTGGAATGACAACTTTTTACAAGAGCTACAAAAAGATTGTTAATTATAGAAAAGCTATCATCACACACACCCAGCCTGCTACATGTAAAATTAAGCATCTGTTCAGAATGATTAGAGAGAAAAAGGACCCTCTTTTCACATTGATTTGTTTTTTAAATTTGTATATTCTGAATAATGGTTGTGACTGTTCTTAACAGCTTCGATCCTGAAACTGGATTAAACCAGGCAAATTCTTGTGTCTCAGCCTCACTAAAGCGAGTGTGTCACGGATTTCAGGCACCAGAAACCAGCTGAGGATGACAGCTCAGTATTTAAATCAAATGACATACTCGAGTAGGGAGGGGTGAGAACCTAATGTTCTACAACAACTTAAAGGGTCTGTTGAGCAATGCACAGGAACTCTGTGTATATGAGATTCACTTACTTGAAGGATAAAAAGTGCTTAACACACACAACCTGTTCATCTATAACGTGGATCTTTAAATTCTCCGTTTTGCTAGTGTCTAACCTGGGCAGCCCTGGGCACTGGGTTAGCATCTACATAGAGCTGAGCAGGCAAATTTCTGCTGCTGTGCACATTCACAACCAGTCTTGACATCACTCAAAAAGAGTAAGTAACAATGTCTTCACTCACTCAAAGCATGCCTGCCACATCAGCATCATGCAGAAAGGGCTGCCATTTCATCCAAACGCTGATAAAAATCAGATCTTTTACACAGGTGTATCTGGTTAAATCCAGAGCTGCCCCCTCTCGGGAAAGCTCTGAGCACCAGTTTATCAGGAATCCCGAGTTCCATCACCTCAATCTCTTCTGGTGAAGCTGGTTCACAGAGACAGAAACTACAGACCAACTCTCCCACCCCGCAGACGAGTGCCCCGACAACTGGCCTCCTATCCGTAGGCACTCAAGGAATCCGTATGGTAGCAGCCCACCTGCATAGCCAACCAGCTGTGCTGCATCTGGCAACAGAAAGTGTAAGTTTCTACATTCAGCCAGCCCTTACGACACAGAAAAAGAGATGTCTGGATGAAATGAATCAATCCCACAGTTGTTCAACGGTCTGTCTCTGCTGTTAACAAGCTGAGTAAATTCTCTGGAACTGATGGAAGATACAGTAATAGAATATGTACATAACAATACACCTAGATAACAGTAATATACATATAAGTATCTCTGAAGTTTTTATATTTTTCTGTACTTAAAAATAAAATGATCCCTTAATACCTAAAACCATTACTGTGCTTTTCCTCACCAAGACTGAAGTCCATCATAAATGTTTACTGTAGTCTCAATCCCAGTAGGTTTCCAAGGGCAGACTGGATGAAGTGCCGAGCAGCCCGGTCTGACCTGATTTGAACAGGAGACTGGACTAGAGACCACCTGACACTTCTAACCTGAATCATTCTACCAGTCTGTGATTCTATGATGTGCTAGTATGTAAAGTAGAACAGGTCCAAAACCAGAGAATTAAATACCCCATCTTAGCCTATTTCTGTAATCCCTGCATCAGAACTAGTGTGGCCAGCAGGAGCAGGGAGGTGATCGTGCCCCTGTACTCGGCACTGGTGAGGCCGCACCTCGAATCCTGTATTCAGTTTTGGGCCCCTCACTACAAGAAGGACATGGAGGTGCTGGAGCGTGTCCAGAGAAGGGCAACGAAGCTGGTGAAGGGCCTGGAGCACAAGCCTTATGAGGAGCGGCTGAGGGAACTGGGACTGTTTATCCTGGAGAAGAGGAGGCTGAGGGGAGACCTCATCGCGCTCTACAACTACCTGAAAGGAGGTTGTAGCGAGGTGGGTGTTGGTCTCTTCTGCCAAGTAACAAGTGATAGGACAAGAGGAAATGGCCTCAAGTTGCGCCAAGGGAGGTTTAGATTGGACATTAGGAAAAATTTCTCTACTGAAAGAGTGGTCAGGCCTTGGAACAGGCTGCCCAGGGAAGTGGTTGAGTCCCCATCCCTGGAAGTATTTAAAAGACGTGTAGATGAGGCGCTTAAGGACATGGTGTAGTGGGCATGGTGTGTTGGGTTGATGGTTGGACTTGATGATCTGAGAGGTCTTTTCCAACCTTAATGATTCTATGATTCTATGTTTAGGCCACTCTTCTAAGACATGGGAGACTTTGCTCCAACCCCCCCGATCAACATGATGGCTTTCCTGGGCTCCCCTGCAAGGATGCAGCTTGATATCACCTTTAAGGAAATTCAGCAGCAAGCGACCCTGTGTGGGGGAGGCTTTCTCATCCCCTTCCACCCAACCATATGTTCTTGCTGATTTCCTTATACCAGCAAGAGCAGCTGTCTGACCTCATGGCAAGCCAGTTCAAGGAGCTAAGAGGCAGGGAAAAACCCACTTTGCTTCTTTCTGTCGGTTTAGCTTCCTACCCTGGATTACCATGGGGCCAGACAAACGCCAAGTGCAAGCACACGGCGGCAGGTGAGAACGCGCAGCCACCGTAAGAAGGAAAAGCAACTGCATCTTCCAGCAACCGTCAGCACTAGAACAGTTTAACTGAAATGGCAGGCATTTAATTCTCCCCTCGTACAGCACAGAAACCTAGATACTTACCTGGTTTTACATAGTGCTTGGGAGTTCAAGACTGTACTACTAAATCTGTGTTCCCTTTGTGGGTCTGGCCTTTAGGCTTCTGCTAAATAAGCCTAATTGATAAAGTTAGTGACAAAACTGAGATGCACTGCCTATTTAGATAAGTGATAGAAATCATAACATAAAGAAAATATACTGTATCTCACTTCTAAAATGTGGTGACATTTAACAATTTGGGCTACATTGTTCAGTATTTTGTATGTTTCCAAAAGCTTTTCTTACAGCATGTAAATGCTCTTTTCAATTTGGGCACAGGAGATGGAAAAGTAATATGCTTACGGTGGGATGTCTGCCTTTGATTTGACATATTAAAAACCAAGTTCATTCTTACATAATCAAAATAAAAGTTTTTATTCAGTTCATTATATTTGATTGGGTATTCTATTTGCCCAAATACTTATTCCATGTAAAGAAATGTAAACCATAAATACAATATAAGAGCAGCAAAACAAAACACACCCACTCAAAACAGAAGCAGGGAGAACTTCTTTGTTCACTTCACTGTCCTTCCAAGGAATAGCTGTAATCAGTCTGTCTGCCAAATCGATGCACAAAGTCCGGAAGAGGGAACACTGAGCCCCATCCCACTTTGGGATTCATACTGATGAAATCATCCAAGTTCATCTTGGAGTCTAAAAAAGGACCAGAAAAGGGAAATATTTAAGTTCCTGATGCAGCTTCTGTAGCACAGGTATACATCTATCAAGAAAATGTCCCCAAACCCCTCTTTGATAGTTCAGTTCAAAATAGCGAAGAGTTCATAGCACACTTGCTGAGCAGCAGTCCGGCAAGATTCTGCAAATTGTACGGTGCTACGAAAACATCTCTTTCCAGTCTCTGAAATGTTGCTTTTGCCCCGATCCCTCTCTCTGCTTATGGCAATAATCACATTACTGGATCAGGAAGCATCCTTAGTCATTAGAAACTAGTATGCATAGGAAAGAATAAGATTTTTCCCTGCAACAGCAGCCTAGAAGGGTCGAGTAGTGTCAGAGAACTGGAGTGCAAATAACAACCAACACAGGGAACTGCAATGCAACAGGTGCCTGTAGTCTTCCTGCGTTCACACAAATCTGATTCCTCAAAAGCAGGGGAGATATTATTCCCCCATTAAGTTCTGAACCAAAGTCAACTGAGTCAGCTTTTGCACTGACTGCAGAGGAACTGGATCAGAGCAGCAGTCAGAATTGGAAGTCGCTTAGGGTCTCTCAGAAGCGATTAGCCCCTTGGCAAACCTACAATGTGTTACTCCCCAGGCTACACTGTTTGCTCTGTATTTGCTTTCCCTCCAGCCCTGAACTTTGTCCTTGCTGTACACCGGCCCACTGCAAGGCCAGAATATGCAGACCAGGGGAAATGTCTGACGTAACCCAGCCCGTAGCCTAGAGGGATGCTCAGGCAAAGAAGGGCACAAACCTAGGCTGGGGACAAACACTTTTTTTTTTGAATCCTGAACCACTGAATGAAGTCAGAGGGGGACAAGGTTAACCGCCATAGTTTCAAGAGAAAAGTAACCATGACTGCTCTTTGCCAGGAGTTCAATCTGTTCTGAGCCCTGCAGGAGAGGTAGAAACCATTCTGTCCCATTCGTGGATCCCAGAGAGCTCAATGGAAAGCGCTGGTGTGCAGTTTTGGGTTTAGATGCCTTATACATCCTTTTTCTGGAGCTGGCCTGGTACAAGCTTTGCTGACTCAGAACCACGCTGATCAACAGTTTCCGATTCCTCAGCCTATTCAGCTCCGACTACAAACATCCGTGGGCTTGTTGTTTTATGTTCTCACTGACAATCTGCGCAAATAATCTTTTTAAATGCCCATTAAAAGAAAACTGGAAGAGAATGAGTTTAAAGAACAGCGTGGGAGAGCCATTGGATTTACTGTTATAGCTTTCCCGCTGTATTTAAGTATTTATTTTAACATGGATGATTCATGTGCGCATTTAAGGATTAAGAACCAAACAAGAGTAGGCTCTAATGATGGATTACAAAATCCATAGGAGGAATTTGCTTCAGCTGCAAAAGCTTGTGTAATTAGGCTTACCATTATGGACAGCGTAAGCGAGGAAGGGAAGACGATGTTCGGGAATCCCAGACCCAGGAGTCCCAGCCATAATCCGGCCCCCGAAGCCCTCTATTTGCACCACATCTACACGATGGCACAGCTTTCTGGTTTGCCTAATCCCAGCTCTCACCAATTCTGAAGTCTGGCCCCTAACTCTTTTCTTGTTAACCTGTTTGGGCTCTGCACATGGAAAATCCTTATGTCCAGCCAAGCATGGTCCTACTGCTGAAGTGAGTCTGGCAGAACAGGGCCAATTTCTGCCTGCCTATGTGGGAATTTAAAATAGCACAAGCCCAGCAATTTGCTGTTGTAGCTCAAGAACAATTAGTAGTGGATAGCAGGTATTGCTTGCTGGTAAACTGGTAAGCCTGTTTTCCAATTCCCAACTTGTCTTTTCCTCCCAGATGCTTTTGTTTTAAAATTAATGTGATTCTTCATACAGTTTAAGATTTGAAAGATTAAAAATTCCTTGCTTTATGTGCACTGAGCATAGTAGAATAATAATTTCATAAAACTGTTCTATGAATTCTAAAGAAGCCCAAAGGAGGTTGTTCCAGTAGAGTTAAAAACACAGCTGCTGTTGTTAGCAACTTGGAAGTTGCTGTCACAATGTCTGTAGGAAGTGAAATATTCTCTTAAATTCAGAAGGATTGTGGCAGAGCATAACACAGTCCATCAGAGAAGTTTAATGAAAGGAAAAATTGTTTTAACAAAGCAAGCAAGAACAGGCCTGTGAAGAGCGGATGGTCTAAGAACCGGTCAGTAGATGGCACTGAAGCAGTATGAGAGCTATCCACAGGAAAAAACAGTGAGGCCTCTCCCGTTTTATTCAGCTGATAACCGTCTCTCTGTGCTGCTCTTCTTACTCCTGTGCTGTACCTGAATGTCATGCATGTTATGTTAGACCTTACAGCTTTAGGAAACAGCTCGACAAAAATGCACGAGACCACCACAAAGTCCTCTTCCTGAAGCAGACGAACAGTGACAAACAGCAGAATTTACAAAAGAGACATCTGGATGCTACAGTTGACAAACCAAGAGGATTTCTCCACAAAAGCAAGGAGGAGCATGCTTTATATAACATTTATACAAGGTCAAGAACAGCAGAATTAATTTTTTTTTAAGATTTACATTATGCTTGCAGTCCTCCTCAGGTGCTGTGGCTATTATACTAGCTGCATTTGTCACGCACACACACTGTCAATGAGACCTGGCGCGTTCTGGGTTTCTTGCATAATTTTATTTTTTTAATCAAGTCTGACACTTTTGCCCTGAGCAAATAAAAGGCATATCAGATGCATTATATCATGAAGGCACATCAGATGGCATTGTTAGCCATGATACTTGTGGCTTCTGCCAGCAGTAGTTAGAAAGCTATGTTTCAGCCAAGTCTCAGCTTGGCTCACAGACCTTGGACTAACTCTGCATAATGACGGCTGCCGAAGGGCTGCTGGAGGTGAGCAAAGCCTCCAAGATCAGCTCTGCTGCTGCTGCTGAACCTTGGGGGCACCTAAAATACTTAGAAAGTTGGGCTCTTCACAGACTTGCATAGGTGTCTACAGTTCTCTTCAGATCCCCCTCCCTTGCCTGAGCTGGGAGAGAAGTGTTTTTGCAGGCAGAGTCGGAACGGCTGTTATGACACTCAGCTGGAGGGTGCTGTCCCCACAGCTGAGACATAACCAACTGTGCAAACCACCTTGGTCCATCTCGGTGTAAAACAAAGCTGGTCACCTTAAATTATCTTTCACAGAAAGTGGTGTAATTTCAATAAGCCACTCACAGAATTTAAATACTTCTATCCTGAGTTGTACCTTTATTGCCTCTATCCCGACTTGATTCTTTACTTCCACAAAAGCTCATGAAGTAAGGACCTAGCTTGACAGACTGGAGTTTTATTCTCAAACAAGAGGAGCGGAAGGTTCCCATGAAGTGTATATGAGCTATTTCTATCCGTATCAGTGCTTCTTTTTTGCTTTCACTAGGATCCTACCACCACCTCAGAGAGGAGATATAGAAAGAAACTGCAGACGTCTGCCTGGCCTCTGTCTAGCAGCTTGCCTGTTACATAGATGTGTCACACACAGCGCCTCCAGAATTTCTCAGCTGTCCTACTCACACTCTTCAAAACAAAACAAAAAAAAAAGTAAAACTCCATCATTTATGACTACCAGGGATTTTAATAATAATAAAAAGAACAAAAAGCCTTTACAAATCAATCCTGCCAGTATGCTACCAAACACGTAGGGAGAACTGAAACTCAAACCAATGCTTTTCAGTGTTAGAGCTGATGCTACCAGTTGTATATAAGCAGTAAGACCATCTGTTCTGAGTAATTTTGAAATGCACTGTGCAAGCTGTATTTTTACACAGGCTTGCAGTAAGGAGGGCTGATCTCATCAGGATTCATAAACTAAGCAGAATCAGACCTCATTAATTTGTGAGAGAAGTCTTAAAAGAAAACCCCAGGCTGGGCTCACCAGCCCTAGAATGATGAATGTGTGCACCAAATCACATCTTCTTAATTTTTATTATTTGAACAAAATACCAGACTCACTCCTGTTTTCTTTCAACTGGCAATCAGGTGGGACCAGGGGAATCTGCTGCAGCTCAGGTATGCTTATTCCAGCAGAGCTGCCTCGAGGATAGGCCTGGGTGAGAAAGCCCCGTGCACCCAGTCAGGTTAGCCAGCTTCTCCTGGCACGCACAGCCGCAGAGCAGAACCGAGGCCAGAGCAACGCCAATAAGAAACATAGAGGCCTAGCTCTGGGAAAGGGCTAGACCAGAGCCAGCTGCAAAAGGATAATGCTTAGCATGTGAGTTCTGATGAGATATTGAGGAGTTTCAGGGTTTTTTGTTCAGTTGGTTTGGTTTGGGGTTGGTTGCTGTTTTGTGGTTTTTTTTTGGTTTGTTTTTTTTTTTTTTTTAATAGTGCTAAGGTTCTTTAAAAAAAAAAGTTCCAAGTTCAATTTTTTTTTTTAAGTATGGACTGGAATTTATGACTCAAGTTTATTTTGGGAGGTTTATGTTGCAGCCCCATGAGCAGAACAAATACAGTTTAAGAATTATTCCTTTTGAATTCATATCAAGAAAAAAAAATGCTGAACTGGTTACTGATGGAGATTCCTTGATTCCATTCCAAAAGGCATTTCATGGTCATTAAACATTTCCTGGTATATTTCATAAAAAAGTATCACTGGTCCCAGTATCCTGTCCCAGCTCCACACTGGGAAATTACATTATCCTACCTACAGTCCTATTTAACCTATGTTTGACTTTGATACTATAGAATTTCCTTTTCCAAAGCGCTATATTCAGGCTTAACAGCTGCCCTGCTCTGGAACAGGCAACACTTTAGTATCAAGACCAAACATTCTTGTCTTTTTACATTTATTAAAAGCTTTAAAACCCTGTGGGATAAGAGCAATGTATATAAATATAACTAATATACTTTAACACATAGCAAATTGTAGCAACACAATAGTACCAGAGCACTGATTACCTTTAAATACCAAGAGCTCATGGGCACATGAGGGCACAATGCTAATACTTTGAAAAAGAGTGATACATTTTTGTTGTACTTTTTCAGTCTTCAAGCATTTGTTTAACATCAAAGACGACATATAGCTCACAGAAGTAATATAGAAGTAATAAGAACCTTGTATGCTTTTGTATTGGGTTTGCATGGCAAGGTTTTGGTAGCGGGGGGGCTACAGGGGTGGCTTCTGTGAGAAGCTGCTAGAAGCTTCCCCCATGTCCAATACAGCCAACGCCAGCTCGCTCCAAGACGGATCTGCCGCTGGCCAAGGCCGAGCGCATCAGTGACGGTGGTAGCGCCTCTGGGATAACGTATTTAAGAAGGGGAAAAAGTTGCTGCACAACTGCAGCTGAAGAGAGGAGTGAGAATATGTGAGAGAAACAGCCCTGCAGACACCAAGGTCAGTGAAGAAGGAGGGGAGGAGGTGCTCCAGGCACCGGAGCAGAGATTCCACTGCAGCCCATGGGGAAGACCATGGTGAGGCAGTCTGTCCCCCTGCAGCCCATGGAGGTTAAAGGTGGAGCAGATATCCACCTGCAGCCTGTGGAGGTTAACGATGGAGCAGATATCCACCTGCAGCCCCTGAGGGACCCCACACCAGAGCAGGTGGATGCCCAACGGAGGCTGGGACCCTGTGGGAAGCCTGCACTGGAGCAGGCTCCGGGCAGGACCCGTGGAGAGAGGAGCCCAGGCTGGAGCAGGTTTGCTGGCAGGACTTGTGACCCTGTGGGGGACCCACGCTGGAGCAGTCTGCTCCTGAAGGACTGCACCCCGTGGAAGGGACCCGCGCTGGAGCAGTTCGTGAAGAACTGCAGCCCGTGGGAAGGACCCATGTTGGAGAAATTTGTGGAGGACTGTCTCCTGTGGGAAGGACCCCATGCTGGAGCAGGGGAAGAGTGTGAGGAGTCCTAAGGAGTGGCAGAGACAACGTGTGATGAACTGACCACAACCCCCATTCCCCATCCCCCTGCGCTGCTCGGGGGGAGGAGGTAGAGAAAATCGGGAGTGAAGTTAAGCCCCAGAAGAAGGGAAGGGTGGGGGGGACGGTGTTTTAAGATTTAGTTTTTATTTCTCATTATCCTACTCTGATTTGATTGGTAATAAATTAAATTAATTTTCCGCAAGTTGAGTCGTTTTTGCCCGTGACAGTAATTGCTGAGGGATCTCCCTGTCCTTATCTCAACACATGAGCCTTTTGTTATATTTTTCTCTCCCCTGTCCTGCCAAGGAGGGGAGTGACAGAGCAGCTTTGGTGGGCACTTGGCATCCAGCCAGGGTCAACCCACCACAGCTTTTGTAATTATCTTTTCAAGAGCTTAGGAATTTGCCTACTCTAAACAACAGCAAAATAATAATAATATAAATGAATATAATGCTACGATCTAAATATGCCTCACAAATAAATTGATAGTAAAAAAATATGTGGTCAATTCTGTCAGCCATTAAATTGCAGTCACCTCTAACATGAATATGTAAGCAATTTAATCTTGTGCAAACACAAATTAACATAGAAAGGAGAGTACTCTATCTAAGTGAAACAACAGGGAGAAAACAGTTATCTGCAATGGAATTTGGCATGGACATGAACATTAATACCCCAGGCTCTTTTATGATAACAAAAGGTCTGCCACCCAGTTTTCCATCAAGTTTAAAATAAGGTGCTTTTATGCCTGATAAAACTGTGCTGAGACATTACTTTACCAGTCTCTAAAAGAAGAGAATTACCAGTTCCACTTGGTGACAGCAATGTTTTCTAAACCTGTATGTTGGCCTGCAGGACACGTGCTCATCTATGGAGCTGCATCACTGAAGCACAGGACTTAGATTCAGCTAGAAGTTAAAGCACATGCTTGTTCCACAACAGTTAAAGCCAGACTCCTCTCTGACTTACAGCATGGTGCACATCGAAGCACACGTCATTATAAGATATCTCAAGTGAATACAGGGAAGACAAAAAACAAAGCTGGAGAAACTGGTACCGAATGAAAGACAACTTGAACTAAACATCCTAGATCTGATACAATCTATTCCTGTTCTGACCCAGATCTTGAAGCTACCTAGCGAATGACCATCCACCTTCAGTGGGTGCAGGGTAACCAGTTTCCTTCATCCGTGACGTTCAGCCAACTGACCAGGAGACCAGAGCGCATCAGCACAGAGCTGGAATACTGTGTCCAGTTTAGGGTTCCTCAGTACAACAAAAAAACCCACAACATTGACATGCTGGAGTGAGCCCAGAAGAGGAACATCAAGTTGTGTGGGGCAGGACAACATGATATTCAAGGAGAGGCTGAGAGAACTGCGCCTGTTCAGTCTTAAACAGAGAAGATGAAGAGGAGACCTTTCTGCTGTCTACATCTACCTGATCAGAGGACACAGAGAAGATAGGGCCAGAGCCTTCTTGGAGGAGCCTGGCAATAGGACAAGAAGCAAAGACCAGAAGGTGGAACATGGGAAATTCTGATTATATATGAGGAATTTTTTTTTTTTTTTACCATGACAGTGGTCAAATATTGGAATAGATTGCCCAGAGAGATGGTTAATCTCCATCCCTGGAAGTGTTCAAGGCGAAACTGGACAGAGCCCTAAGGAACCCATTTTGAGCAGGGGTTGGACTGGATGACCTATGGATGTTCCTTTCAGCATGGCAAGGTACAGAGCAAAGAAATAAAGCATGGGAGAAACTGAAGATCTATGTCTCTCTCACTATCTATTAACATCACAGAGACAATCTGGAGGTTGGCTGAGACAATGCGGCTGCTGCGCGTCAGTGAGGTAAAGCTCAGTCAAGCAAGACAGATAAGGGGAAAGTTACCGAGTGTGCAGCTAGGGAGTCATTCACTACAGCTGGAGGTACACGTACACATCTGCGACTGTTTGAGTCATTCTGTAACTCACTATCCGCAAGTAATGTTTTCTACTATTTTGATTTGAGTAGAACTTTTCACCTTACTGGTCTGGCCTGATCTATATTCCTCACACTTTCATTAGCTCTCAACTATCACAAGAATAAGGTTTCCACAGGCAAAAAGTCCTCAGCACCTAGGAGGCTCCAGCTAACAGTGAACCGTCCACTGCAGTCCAGGGATTCTCCACTTGCTACACTACCTCTGTATAAACCTTTACGGGAGATAAGGACCAAGACATGGAATTTAAGGTGCTTCATAACCTGGATTGTCTAGAAAACACCTAAAGCTTCACAATGAAGACTACATCTGTGCTCCTGCCCACATTCATAGTTCATTTCTACTCTACTGTGAAACACCAAGCTTCCTTAGAAGCCAAAGCAAAGATTGAGAATTAATTTCCCAGCTACTTAAAATCACGATAAACTTGGACCTAAACACAAAACACGTTTCTTTGACCCTGCCTTCTCTAACATAAATACATAGCAGCACGGCATTATTAAAAAAGCAACAAAACCAAACATGCAGAGCAATAACATGAAAACTCTTTCAAAGCAAAACTTCACCACACTTTTCTCCATCTGGAAGAAAATGGGAGAACAAACAAACACATGGCGAATGTTAGCCAGCTTGCCAAACACAGCTTGATTAGAATAAGCTGAAATGCTGTGCGATAAGAATGGTTTAAGCAGCTCTATAGAATAGAGCGATGGCAAGTCTTTACTTCTCTCTCTGCTTGGCCCAGAGGCTATTAGCTAGATTATCACTTAAAAGAGGCTTAATGCTTGGGGAAAAATTTGCTGACTTGCCAGTTTGCCTTAAAGTGTCCTCAGGTCCATTCACCTGGTAGAGAAACCTCAAACGTGTTCTGCAGGCAAACGTAGCACGCTGAGCGGAGCTGAAAACTTCCTACTGTCAAAATAACCTCCTCTGGCAGGATGGGACCTGCCAGTTAAAGTGTGCTATAACCAGTGTGTTAAAAATTCACTTTGTGACCCCTAAGCAAGTTATTTGGCCTCTTTGCTTCAGTTCCCTGCTGTAACGAGAGAACAGTATTATTTGCCTCTCATTCTCTGCTCAGTTTATGAAGATCAGTAATTAATGTTTAATAATGGTAAATGCCAGGAGACATGTAAACTTTCCATGTTCAGAAAAGGAAGTGCCAAATGCTTCATAGCCCTATTTTTTTCCATATGAAATAATAAGCTAGCTGGACACATGTCATGGAAGCATATTTATTTCTTGTGTACATCTTGGACTATGTCATTCAACACTGTAAGCAGGAAAAAGGAGCTCTGGCCGCTTACCTGCAGTTTCGATGCAAGGGTATGAAGGAGGAGGTTTCTGCCATCTCCCATTTGCATCTTTCATATGAGATCTGTCTGAAGCAAATGTCTTCAAGTACAAATCTGCTCGAATCATTCTGATTTTCCTAAATAATAATGCAAAATTCTATCAAAAGATGAATGTATACAACACTGCATTAGTCACTCAGAACAAGAGCCCTTTCCTTCCATCAAGGAGCATTAATTTCATTAAATGCATAAATTAGCAATATTGTGCCAAGCAGTTAACTAGTTAACAAGAAACTACAGTAGGAAAGAAAAGGGCTTTTGAGGATTAAGGTAAAGAGCTTTAGAAAAATAACACAGCGCATTTATTTTACTGGACTATAGCAAAAAGCCTCTGTCACTATGTATCCACAAAGAGAACTTCAACTTTGATTTCATGAAAGAACATTCATGGTCTTTATATTTTATGTCATCACCTGTGAAATTCTGGATGAAGGCTGTCATCCAACTTAAAGGCCTCCACACTGTACAGGTCAAAAGGACACGGAAACGGCAACACTGTGTCAAGATCATAAATGAAGTTCTGCTCCCCGCTGGGAACATGAAGTAGAATAACGTGGTAGTCCTGGGAAGAAGGGTAATTGCCATTAGTTAAACAGCTGTTAACGAGAAACTGGCAAAGGGAGTGAAAAAAAAAAATGCTTCCTAAAAGCAGAAGCTACAGATCCTTTTTTTAAATCCTGCTTTCTGCCCTTGAAGTATTAAGTCTGTAACATTTCTGGCACCAGGAGAGAGATTTCCTAATGCCTGTCTCGCCCATCGTGCCTTTCAAGAAACCTTGGTATTCCCCCCATTCCTTTGCAGCCTTCTTTGATTTAAGCCTGGACAGCTAAACTAAAGTCTACGCTACTCCTAAGAAAATAGCAAATCTCTTTCGTGGCCCGCACCAAAACACAAAAATTGAGTGGGATAAGCATTTTTGTCTTAGACCCAGTCCTAAATAAAAAGCTCACAATGATATATGATGATAGCTTAACATTAAAATTATCTAGTGATCTCTTCTAATAAGAGATGTTGTACCTGTTGCAGTAACACAGTCTGTGAATTTGAGTGCCGAGTGTTTAGCTGCCAGAAGCAGCTGAAAAAACAGCAAAGGGCTCAGATCAAGAGGAACGTAGGAGTAAGACGAATTTGTCTAGTAGCTCTTGAAGCTGGGAAAAAACACCTATGGGTACTATACCACACTTTTTCAAGGTAACTATTTTGTCTTGATACTTGGGTTCTGAGGTGCAGTTTTATTTCTTAACTTGTAAGAAACATAGGTGTGGTGGAGGTTTGGAGAAATTGGAGTTACTTATGTTAGGTGTCAGGTGCGTACACTGTTGTTTTCCAAAATTAAATTGAAGGTAGCTGTTAACAGCTTACTAAAGCTTACACTAAATCCACTCACAAAAAGAGTTTGAGGCACTGTCTTCTGACACTTTCAATATTAAACAATCCTAACCACAAAGGGATTGGAATGAAAAAGATCTTAGGCAAGCTATTTTGCCAGACCAATATACACATACAACTGTATGCAACAATATTTAGAAGAATCCATTACAGAGTGTAAGAAAAATTAAGCTTTATGTATCCTACGATCCACTGAAACATCAAAGTTAAAACACCTTTTGATCCAGAAGTTTTTATCAGAAATCCACATTCTGCGGTGGCCTTTCCCGACTCTCCTATTCCTTCTTAGATCATCTTCATAACACTTGGATCTCTTCTTAAACTAAACCTTTTTTGTACTATAAATATACTGACATTTTGGGAGAGAATGAATGATTCAGAAATCACAGAACTTCAGAAGTTTGCAGATTATTTTGCAGAATTTCAGAAACAGAAATTGCCACAAGAAATAAGAGTTTTTTCCATGCCAAATAACTGAAAGAATTCTGTAATGATACATATTTGAAAGGAATTCTGTAGTGGCAATTACTGAATTACATTCATTGATCAAATGACACTCCAAAGCCACCATTTATGGATCAGTTTAATTGCTGACACCTGAATACACATAATGCTTATATTTTTCTATCCTCTGTACGGCCTACATGGGTATTTTCACACATCTACTTCTTACAAGACATCTGCTTAAAATTCAACAAAGCTTGTAGACTCAACAATATCCAGACAATAATTTTCACAAATCTGTTATGTACTCTTACCAATGTTAAGGTTTGTCATGTGTAGATTTTAGTGGCTGTCTCGCTGTTAATTTACTACAAATAGTAAAAAGGACCACCAGATTTAGGCTCTTTATAAATCTGTTGTAAAAGAATAATAAATATTAATACAAAACTACAGAATGGTTGAGGTTGCAGGGGACCTCTGGAGGTCATTTGGTCCAGCCCCTCTGCTCAAGCAGGGAGCCAGCTGACGGGGACCATGTCCAGACAGCTTCTAAGTATCTCCAAGGATGGAGACACCACAATCTCGCTGGGCACCTGCTCCAGTGCACCATCTCCCTCACAGCAAAAAAGTGTTTCCTGATGTTCAGATGGAACAGTTTGCTACAATAACGATGGCTGACACTGCCCATGTCTGATTCTGCAGATAACAACTACAGAAGCACGCACTTGAAATTATGAGAGCGAGAACAGAATGCCTTACCCAGACAACAGGCTCATCGCCATGTCCTGATTTCTGCTTCCAGAGTGGAATCTGAAAGTTATAAGTGAATAAATCTGAAGTTAATAAAACCTTTCAGATTAACACAGATTAATTTCGGGTTAATTTGTTAGTTCTTTGCTAACCTATCCACTTCATCAGCTTACAACTGTGCTGCAGTCAAAAAATTTTCTCTAGTTTCTATCTTTCAGGAGCATGAAGTTGGAGATACTATTCTGGACCACATAATATAATCATTCTCCTAAACTGACAGATTACAGGGAACAATTCCCCCACAGCCCACAGGGACATCGTGCCTCTTCCCATGGTCCTGAATGCATCAGATAACTAAAAGATCTTCCATGGTATGGTTTGCACGTCTCTGAGCCAAAATGAGCTACAAGAGGGTTTTAGACCACATCTCACTTATAGGTTGGGCTGCGGTCTAAAGGTCTGGGCCCACGTCTCGCCTACCCTGGGCTGTGGTTAAAATGCCCGGGCTGTCTCACCTACGCTGGGCTGCGGTCTGAAGGCCTGAATCTCTCCATAGCTGCATTCAGACCACATCTCATCGACTCACCATCCTCCTATCATTGGATATGAAAACAGCATAAAATTCTTCTAACGGGTATTGATCCTGACTCCTGATGTAGTCACAGAGCTTCCAAACGTTTTCTTCACTGTAAAAAAAAAAAAAAAAAAAAAAAAAAAAGATAATTTTTTTCCCCCAACTTGACTTCTAGCGAGCAGAAGCGAGCCGAGGGGCGATGCCTGCTGGGAGGCCCCCCGGTGCGGACTCCCTTTGTGGCCAGAGGCCCTCCGGGGCACGCCCCCGTGTAAGACAAGCCTCCCACCCGAGGCACAGGCGGACACCGTGCGCGGATTATCGCCCGCGACCCTCGCCGCCCCAGCGCCTCGCAGGGAGGGCTCCCGCCTGCCCCGCGCACCGCCCGCGGCCCCGGACACCGGCGGCCCTTACCAGTAGCAGCTGGTGTAGGCGCAGGCGGGGCGGGGCGGCACCGCCGCCTCGTAGGCGGCCGCCGGCCGCGCCATGGCCGGCCTCGGCGGGGGGGCGAGGGCGGCGCAGGAAGTGCTGGGCGCGGCGGGGCCGCCGGCTGCGCCTTCCCCGAGGAAACGCCGCCGCGCGGCGGGCCCGTCGCCCCGGCTGGCCTCAGGCGCTTCCCCCGCCCCCGGGCACCGCCGGAGTAGCGGCCAGGGGTGCGGGAAGAGCGGTTCCTCTCACCCGGGGGTCCCTCAGGCGGGGTGCGGAGGGACGAAGAGCCGCCACCGCCGCCGCGTGGGAGAGCGGCCCCTTTAAGCGGCGGCCCCGCCCCCCGCCGGCGGGAAGCGGCGGGAGGGGCGGGCACAGCGCGCGCCGCCGAGCCAATCCCGCGCCGGCAGAACAACCTGCTCCAACTTTTACGCGCCAAAAATATCGAAGAGCCGTATCGCGGAACGTGTCCTTCCGCCGCCCGGGCCGGGACTAGCTGCCGGAGGGAAAAGCGGCCGCGGGGAGAGCGGGGCGGAGCACGCGCCGCCGGCCTCCGCGAGGGCGGGTGGCGGCGGCGGCGGCGGGGGAGAGGGGGCGGCGGCCCCCGGAGCAGGCGGAAGGAAGGCAGGAAGGCGGCGAGGCGGAAGGATCCGGGAGGAGGGCGGTGACCAAGCGGCGCGCGGGCCGTGGTGGCAGGATCGCCCCCGCCATCGCTCCGCCATGGTGGTCCTGCGGAGCAGCGCCGCCCGCCCGCCCGGCCCGGCGGCCCGCGACAGCCGCCGCCGCCGCCGCCCCCCCTTCGACCTCATGGACTCCAGCTCCGAGTTCATCTCCTTGGAGCCCCCCTCGCTCAGCAGCCGCCGCATCTGGACGCGCTCCGGGGCCGCCTCAGCAGCCGCCAGGGCCGCGGGATCCAGGGGGACCGGGAGAGCCGACGAGGCCGTGAGTACCGGGCGGGGGTGGGGGGGAGCGCCGGCTCCTCCCAGCTCTGCCCCGGCCCCGCGGGGAGACGGGCCGAGGCCCGGCGGGCCAGGCGCTGGGCTGTGGGCCCGGGGAGGCGCCCGGTGGCTGCGCGGCGGGGGAGCCGTCGCCGGCGGGTGCCGGTGCCGGCCGGGAGCCTTGGGGAGCTGGGAAAGCCGGGTCCCCGCGCAAAAGCACCGTCCATCGGTGTCAGGTGGAGGCAAAAACGGAGGAAAAATGAGTGTTTAGGGTAAGCGCCTATAACTGCGGTCGGTTGCGTTGCCGCATGTGAAGAAGTAGCCGGAGTTGGCCTCCGCAGCCGGCCGGGTCCCCCCTGCCGCGCCACCCGTCTCCGGTCACCCTGCAGCCAAAGGGGGCTCGGCAGGACCTCTGGCCCGGGGCAGCGGTGACAGCCTGCTGAGAGACAGTCACTGGGGGCCTGCAGAACTTTCGCATCGCCTTCTGCTTTGGTGTGTTATCTGTATTTCCCCTTCCCCGTTTATTTTGATTAAATTTGTTATCTGAAAAGTTACCTTAAAAAGATCTTAGAGACCGCTTTTCTTTAATTGTGGTAACGCTCATAGAGAGAGCGCTCGCTGTTCTGATGATAAAAATGCATCAAAAACAGCGCTCGACACAAAACATATGTGACCTATAACTGCATTCTAGCTGGCCTGAAGTGCCTGTGCCTATATACACTCCTTAGTCAAGTGTATATAGGTACTACTTTGGAAGCTTTAAAAACAAAACTCTGTTTAGAAATCAGGACTAGTTTGTACTTAATTAAAGCACTTATGTGTGTAAATGGTGAAAATTTTACTTAAGCTTGTTATAATTTTAACCTACCCTAGTAGAAAAGAGACTGCTTACATGATTATAAAGGATGTTAAGTAGTCCATGCTGTCTGCATCTCAGCGTTGCTACTTTAATAACTGAACCATTTCACTTGGAGAAGTTCATTGTTTTTAATGTAGCCTTTAAAAGCTAAAACCCTTCTCTGCGTTTTCCAAGTCAGGCGTTTCTCCGCAGGGTGTCCTGGATTTCCATGACAAATCAAGGCAGACCAGATCCAACTCAGAAGTGGTCTGCTCTTCAGGGGAGCCCTGCCTTGGAGTGAAGCTTGTAGTGGACTCTCTTTCCTTCCAGCAGAACTCTTTCAGGATTTTCAGTTATATGGATTAATATTTTTTTTCATTATTTTCAAGATTACTGAACTAAGAAGGGAGAAATCCTTGGGGTATTTTTTTTTTTCTTTGCAAACAGTCATGGAATCTGCTTAAAGATCACTGCTTTGCTTTTGCAATCTACACTAGAAATGGTCAGAGGCTACGGGGAATTCAGCTGCCTGTTGCACACGGGGCAAGGCTGTGCAAAGTTAGGCAGATAAAGCACCTGGCACATGTTTTCAGTGTGGAGAACAGGAATGAGGAAGCTAAATGTAAACTTTTCACTGAAACCAAAGCAGAATCGTCATTATGAAACTGGCTGTAAGGTTGTTCTTTGTTTTGGTTTCTTTATTTTTTTTCTTTTTTTTCCTTTTTCCAGACCTTTCCCATGCTTTGAGGCATGGAGTCATTCTTATTTCATTTGTAGGATGGCCGGGCTTTGCTGGAGCTTTCTAACTGCAGAGACAATGCAGAAGTACCTGAGATGACAAAGATGATGATGCTGGCGCTAGCTGCATGTTCAAGTCCTAATGCCTCTTTCCTATCTTGTTGGTGTGCAAGGACTTGGTGGTGGCAGCTTTTGCAGTTTTTCTGATATCAGCACGCGATTTATATCTAGTTATTTAGCTTATTTCATCCATAGAGAGTAAGGAGCATATGGCAGAAGGCCTGAGGTAAACCGCCATCTGATGGGTTTCTCCTCGTCCAAGTTTCCAGTCCCAAGGAGTCCCATGGCAGATCCAAAGTGGTTACTGTCCCTTTGGAAGCTGTGTATCTGCAGGTCTGTAACTCTGGTATAGTTCCCCAGACTGAACAAGATTGTTGTCCTGTGACCTGTATTTGAGGGCAGCGTGCTCCAGAGTTCCCCTTTTGTCTGGGCACAGTGGAAACCGGCACTTTTCCAGGCTAAGGCCTTCACATTTGTCTGTATAGGGACCTCAGCGTCAGAGCTCACAGCCTTGTTGCCTAAGCACGTTTATCTGTTCTGATAGTACTTCAACATAGAGTTACTTCCTCAGAGATACCAGATAGCTAAACACAGTTTTTGTAAAAAGACTTTTTAGAAACAATTGCTAATCACTTCCTATAGCATAAGAAAAGTAACAAAATATAAAATGCTTTCAAAATTTGAAATATTTTACAAAATTCTTTCATCCAGTTGCCTTATCTTTCCAGTTTAACCATTTGCTTCTACTCAATTTCACTTCTTAAGTGTGATTTTTCAGCCTGATACGGTTGATAAGAGTTAGTTACTCTTGCTCTGCTGGCAGCTTGCTGGAGTTAACCTAAAGGTTCTTGGTGTCTGCTATCTCGCCAAACTGGGATGTCCTCCTATGAATGGAGGACGGTAAGAGTTAGCAATATACATTGTTACTGCTTTGCCTGTGTCCTAATTTGAGCCAAGATTACGGTAAAAAGATAGTACAGAGGATAACAAATATCACGAGTATTGTATTGTGAACATTGCATTAAAAATACATTTTAAAAAAGCAAACAACTGCATAAGTATACATAGAAAGATTTCCCAGGGCACTATACCTTTTTTTCTAACATCTGTGCTGACATTCTCTAAGTGTTTGTTTTTCTTTCCGTCTGGGATTTGGCCCAGAGGTTTGTGAAGTGTATTATTGCAGTCATCTTTTAACTGATATGGCAGACCTTTAAGATTTCTCCCAAGGAATATTTACTTCTAGATCAATGAAGTAGAAATATCCAAAGCGGCAGTTATAACTCATCTATCTTAAAGTTTAAGCAAGCTAAATCTTCCAAAGTTGCTCCCAACTTTGGAGTCTAATTTTACAAGTGATCATATATTAGAAATAGTGCCTCTTACTTAAAATGTTGTCCTTATTTGAAAGTGCTGTATGTTCAGAGTAGCTGAATCTGGTAGCCCGATGAAGAGTACAAATGGCCTGATCCTTCTTCCCTCTCTGGCTGATCAGGATGAAAACCTATTAGTGGGAAAATACACACAGAGATGCATGTATGTAATATGGATCCCTGTATTATTTGGTCTTGGGCACCCAGTCTGTCTGTAGCTGCCCCCCGGTGCCTGGGTCTCCCTGGGGGCTGGGGGCTGGCAGATGGGTGCGTAAGCCCCAGAGCTGCACAGCCCCCTTCCAGCTGCTGGTATTTAGACCCCTGTGTGCGCTCACACACGCACACATGTACTATGTATATCCCTCTGTAACTGCCGTTAGACACTCAGTCAAACCAGTAACTGGCCCGGGGTGGCCTGGTCTCCCATACACAGACGGGTCCCCGGCCCAGACCTATGGCCTCTCCAGTACCTGCCCCCCAGCCCAGCGCTTGGCTCACATCCCCCCGGTCTGGGTATCTGGCCCAGACTTGTGGCCTTTCCCGTACCTGGTTCCCAAAACTCTAACCCCAGCTACGCTGGCCTCGTGCCTGTTAGCGATGGCGCAGGCCATGAGGAGGTGTGGCCCCTTCTCCCGCCGCTGGCACTCAGACCTCTGTGCCCCGGGACACAGATAGAAACGCCCTTAAATAAATAAATAAGAAGCCAGGACAGTCTGGTGATCAGCGACCACAAGGAGTCGTCCTCTAGGCAGAGGCCCTCAGGCTGTCTGTTAGGTGACCCCGAGGCCTCTCCCGCCCGCACCCCCGGGGGGTCCCTCAGCCTGGAGCCAGGCCTTGGCCGGACCGATGGCCTCGCGAGGAGCGGGGCCGGGCTGCTCCCCCAGCGCTGCGTTGCCAGCGTGCCTCTGCCCGCCAGTGCTTCTCCGTGGCTTTTTGTTGATGCACATTAGCCTTTAATCACGTAACCTACCATTATAGGTAGCTCCCAGGCATGCCTATAGATTTTATAGGATGATATATAAGCCATAGCCATACCAGCTGTAGGAATACTATTGAGTACATTTGCAGGTGAGAGAACATAATTATTTCTTGGTCTAGGTTTTTTTTTTCTAGTTCTCTCAGTGATGAATGCTGAAAGTATTGATTTAAATCTTTATATACTCCTATGTGTGAGTGTGCACAAAAACCTGCCTTCTTCAAATAAACCTAGGGCTCCGTAAAATTAAAAATTAGTTGAAAGACTTCCTGTTACGATTTCTTTCTTAAACCTTTGAGGGGAAAAATGTTAAAGGTGACTGACAGATCAGACTGCCTCTCATTAAGCTTTAGGTCTTGTTATATCCATCTGTGCTGGATCCAAGAAGCAGAAAATGTCTTTAGGGGTTTCATTTCAGATGCCCAAATTCAAAAGCCAGCTATGGGAGGCATCTTGTGAGGCCTCGCTCCACCAGCCCGGAGGACTGCAGGAAGGGAGGTGCTCTTTAAAACGAGTGGCAAAGGAAAGGTGATCGAAATCCTCCTCATGCAAAAGGTCTGTCTTATTGTGAGAAGTTGTCAGGTGAACGTTCAGGACGGCTTGTTCAAGGTTGACTGAAGAGAAGACCGTCAGACAGTTACAGGATTGCCCAGCTCTGTGGCTCAGGGCTGACTCCTCAGCAGCGGGTGACTGCAGCTCCCATAGTGTGGCCCTGCAAGCGCCTTGTGCGTGCATCGCTGCCCTCCCGTAGTGACCTTCTTCATGCTTCTGTCATCATCTCCATCAACTACTAATGGAAGTACCTCTTGGTAAAGTTAGTGTCAAGAAGTAGAAGAATCTGGTCTGGTTTCTGCCCTATTCAGTGTGAGATTTAGTTTGGCTTTCCTCACGTAGTAAAAGTGATAGTACTTATCCTCCTTGCAGAAATACTAATGTGAACAAGATCAACAGCCATAAAAAAAGTGTATCTTGAGTTCTCTTTGGTTTCCCGTGGATAAATGCCATCCTCCTAAAGCAAATCTTTTAATGTCCCTCCAAATGCAGTCATAAATGGAACAAAGATAGAAAAACTCTCCTAACTAGATCTTAATCCCAGGACATGCAAGGTCAAGCTTGACTGTTCCTCTGAACCAATTTTGAAATAAAAGTTGTTTTTTTTTTTTTTTCATGAAACGCAAAGTTTATATGAAAGGCTTTGCCACAATAATTTTTTCAAAGGATATTAAGCTCAAGTTGTCCACAAGAAAAGCGTGGCGGAGGGGAGCTTTAGCTTTGGAAGCTGGGTTTTTTTTTCTGAGAGCTACTTCTTGGTCCAGAAGTGGTTCAAGGCTTACCTGCTGTTAGTTGCACCACTATCAGGTCAGGAGAGTAACAGAATAAACTTGCCTAAATGAGGGAGACTTTCCTTCTTAGCTCAATGTACATGGTTCAGATAAATACGTTCTTATTTCCTTCTTTCCCTAGGAATTTTCCTCTGGCAAAATTGAATGCTTCAATGGACACTGTTTAAGATCAATGAGAAAAAACATGCCGCCCTGTTCAGACTCTAGCTTTGACAAAAGCATGGAAATATTAAGTGAAAATGTCAATCGAAGACACTTCACGAGGTATTGTATTTCTAGATGTCCAATCTCCGTTCAATTCATAGAATTAAAAGGAAAAGTGAAAGCATGCACAATGAGTCACGTCATAATAAATCTACAGCTAAAAATCTGTGGGGGAGTACAATTACGTTCATGTCAGTGCCAGTATCTTAGAACTAGAATCGCTCTTCTTAGTAAAAGTCTTCTGCTTGTGCAAAAACCAGGCATCTTTTCCCAACTCCTTTGAGATCTCTCCTCCGCTTTGATTACTGAGATGTTATTTGCACTATTGAGACTTCAAGATTAGCAGGTTAGGAAATTTATGTCCTTATAGAACTGTCTGCATATGGTATGCAGCAGACTTGGGATCTGAATCCTCCATGTGGTCCACAGGCTTTTCTTTGCATGATGTGGAACACTGGGTTATAAACTTGGTCAGGTTCCCTAGTCTTGATGGGGAACAATACAATACGATACAATACTTCTATGCAATAATTCTAATATAGTAATTCTTTTCTCCCTTCTCTCCTCTGTCCTCTTTCTTAATGTAGGCAGTTGGCAAAGCCAAAATCAGACCAAAAAAAAGAAGAATATAAAGAAGGTAAGTAGTTGTAACTCCCTAGAATTCCTTTTTAGCCTGGTTTCCGAGAAGGATTGCGTTTGGTCACTCCGTCTATTTAACTTGGCCCCAAAAACTTCTGAACTCGTCAACCAAAATCAGCTGAAGTTGTGAGAATAGATATCTCAAAAGATAGTGAATTTCCTATGAGTTTTATGAAAAGAGGTAGGTGCAAATAGGAGGATACGCTATTAATTCCTTTCAGGCTTGGGGAGAACGCAGCGTGAATTCCAGCCTGCTCTTAGGCACTAGAGAATCTGTTCCTTAGCTCGGGTTTCTTTATGACGTGGATTTTCTGGAGTCTGCAGGACACAAATTAATTGAAAATCGATCTTGCAAATAGGAGGGAATATTGCAGTATTATAATATATGCGAGTTCAAAAGTAATTCAGTCATGAGATGCACAAACCCACTGACGTGGGGAAGGTGTCACTGAAGTTCAGCGATTTGCCGTGGAACCGAATTGCTGTGCTGAATACACAAAGCAGCCTTGGTGCCGTGAGGCCGCTTGCTGGCAGCTGGGAAAATCCGTTATTTCCAGGCAGTGTCCTGCCAGCCACAGGCTGAACGCGGGAAGGGGCCTGAAATGCACTTTGTGTGTAGTAATTCAAGTTCTAATTGTGCACTACTTTCTCACTGCCCTTTCTTAACTGTTTTAATGATAGTGCAAGTAACGAACCCGTGGCAAAGGATGCTGTGTGGTAAATACTGGGCAGATCTTTTTTTAAAGCAGGCAAGCGTTTGACTTCTTTGGTATTTGGGAGTTTATCTTGAGACATTTCTTATCTTCTAGAGCTTTTGTGTCATGGTGCAGAAAATGAAAGTGATGCATGCTTAAACAGTGTACTAAAAAACATGCATCTTAAGAAGAGACGTCCCACATAAAAAATTTTTTTGAAAAACTATTAGATACAATTTTACATGAATGGAGTAAAAACACCTTAGAGAGAGGTATTTGTTGTTTTCACTTTTCCATAAAGAAGTAACTGGAATAAACTTGCCTCCTGCATGGAACAAAAGTTGCTTTTTTGTTTTCATCAGATTGCCTTTCCAGACTATTAAAAAGCTGCTGTACAAGTCATGCTTTTAAGTAGGTAGTTTAAACATAAGTAATTTAAGTTGAATGCTGTGGTCATGACAATAACTTCTAATTCAGTATTTAAAGAAAAAATCAATCCACTGCAGATTTTTTTACATTTTACTAGAGCAATGGTGAAATAAAGGGAATAACGTATTTTCTGTCTCAAAATATTTTATATATTAATGCATTTTAGTCACTAGAACACTGAAGACCAGAGCTAATGCAAAAGCTGCAGAAAAAGTCCACGAAGAAAATGGAGATTTGGAGGTCCGCCAAAGCTGCAGACTTCGACAAAGTCGTTACAGCACTACAAATCAATCTGTTTTGTTTGACAAACTTATAACAAAGTAAGTGGGTTTTTTTTTTTATCATCTTTCAAAGCTACTAAAATGAGCCTTATTAGCAAGCCTTTGCGCTATGGCGTAATATTGGCTAGGGACTTTCTCCTTTTGACAACAGAAAAAGATATTGTTATTCCTGGCAGCAAGAGCTAAATGTATTCAGTGGTTAGGCTGAGTCTTCCCTGCATGTACCTACATATATGATACGTCCTTGTGATAACTGCTGGGCTGCAGGTGCCCTCCATAGTAGAGTCCCACCAGGGTCACACAGCTTGGAACTTGCAGGATGTTACCAACTTCTGCTAACATTCCATTGCAGTTGATCAGGTAGGGTCTTCTCCTCTTCCTCTGCCTGCGCCGGTATGTCCTGTAATTATTAGTGTATTGATTTATGTAAGGTGTGGGCCTTTGTACTTCGCAGCCAACCTGTTTAACCTGAGTTTTTTGGAAATAGGTGCTTGTGGCTGTTTAAGACTTCCAGGTCTGAGAGTGTGTGCGGGAGGATGTATTTGGAAGGTGCTTCATGTGTAAAGAATTTGGGCGCAGACAATGTTTAAATTGGCCACTGATGTCTTCGTTTTGGGATTGCCAGTTGCAGAGAGATATTCATACTAGAGCATCTTTTATGTATGGGCTGGGTGGGTTTATGTGTCTTGTGAACCAAAACTATCACTTTATATTGTGACTTTCGGTAGATTTAACTTGCCCTCTAAATCAATTTTCTTAGCATCAGAAGCGCCTTCATTTTTAATTAACTTTTCTTCCACGCTTATATAACGCTCAGTTAAGATACTGAGGAAAATTGGATACAGCCAAAGTGAAGTAGTCCTAGTGTTTCTGCCTGTCTGTCCATGGCTTAAGTCTCTTTGTGAAGCCCAAACTGACATTGTTTTCTGAAAGGTTTGTGAAATGCAACAACAGTGGGATGTTTTTTCCAGCGTATGTAGTCATGGAAAACCAACACGAAACTTAAATTACAGTTAAGGGAAGAATAAGCAACCTGTTGTCTGAGGAAGGCTGTGAACTAAAAGTGACTTAATGCTATCATGCAGAGCAACTGAAGTGCTATTAAAAACTGCCATAATTTCTTTCTGTTATCTTACTACGATCTTCAGAATTCTTTTTTTCCTACTAAAACAAGGGCTTTTTGCTGTGTTCAGCGAGAGGGGAAAATAAACCTGAAAACAGTGTATGTTTGCAAATCCTCAAATGCTTGTTCTTAAATCTCTCTATAAAAAAAGTAAACATTTGATCTAATTTTTAAGTAGTGTTTAAAAACTTGGCTGTGTCAGTGACTCTTGCTTTGTGCCACCTGTATTAAAATGTCATACAGATCATGTGTACTGTTTTAAATGAGTTTTTTTTGTACTTCCCTATCTTTGCTCTTACATGGCAACTTTTTATCTTAGTACTGCAGAAGCAGTCTTGCAAAAAATGGATGACATGGAGAAGATGCGTAGACGGCGAATAATGGAAGACCTTGGGGTGTTCCACGATGCAGAAGAAGTAGATACTAATTTATTTTACTATTTTTGTATAAGTAGTGTATTTCACATAAGGAAATTTTTTAGTTGTAATTTTAATTTAGCTGAAATGACTTCTTCCAAAGAATAGTGTAGTCTAAAATAACATCTGTTTTTGCTCTCTAATTATAATTTCACATCTTACTGTTATGGTCATGCTACAGATACGCTCTAAGGGTGGAGGAAATATCTTCTTCAGAAGACAGGAAATAGCAGTGATATGTTGAAATACATGTCTTATACTATGCTTTCTGAATTGCTGTACGATTTTTGAATGGACACTTTACAAACAGCTGTTTTGGGGCTTAGGTTTTCACTTCAAATCTTACTAAACGCTGAATTCATTGATATCTGCTTTATCTGTGTTTGTTCTTGTGCCAGCCTTGCCTGTGAGCTTAAGTAGTGCTCTGTCCCTGGAGGAACTTATGTTAAAACTATATACAGCAATCATATTTCCTCTGTCTTAGTTTTTCTCTATTAAATTAAGTTCTTCTATTGTCCTTTTGAATGACAGGCACTTCATTTTTTTAAACATCTTCATAGCCTGCTTTCATAGCTTTTTGTTTAGATCTGAATTCCTTTTTTTTTTTTTTTTTTAAATGAAACCGGAATCATCCATAGTACTTTGTATATCATCTCTCAAATGCCCATATAAATTTTTTTTTTGTCTGCTCGGAATTGCTTTTTCCTGGGTTCTGCCACACTTTTGGATTATTAACCTGTGATTAATTGATACACTTGGTTTTGTATCTGGATAGGTATTTAACTATCACACATACTAAAACCTATTTTAAAGCAGAAATTCTTGTTACTAATCATGTGTGCCAGAATGATGTTCCCATTCTCTCCTCCTGTATCTTAATTTAATCTTTTGTGTATATGGAGTGCCCTGATAATGTTACTATATAGGCACCAAATATGCCCATGTCAGGTTTTCTGCATATTTGTGACTGATCTTTCTTGTTTCTTTTAATTAGGAAAACCTTGATATGCACTCCCGAGGAAAGAAAGAAATCCAAAGAGCTGACAAAGAAATAGCTGATAATCAAGGTGGCATTGTAGGTTAGTTCTGTTTTAAATTTTCTTTACTATGCTCTAGACAAAGACAAAAGCTTTGTCTTAAACAATTGAGACGAGCTGAACTACTGGGTATTTTTCATCTACTAAAAAAAATCTGTGTTGCTATTGACATGACAAGCCATAGTCACGGACTCTAGGGCTGTACTGTCGTGAGCTCAGAACAGGTATTCAGAGAAAAAAAAAAATCGGTGCCTTTCCAAAATGCTTACAAGATAAAAGGCAACAGATGGCTGTGGACAGGTGGGAATACAAAGAAATGGATGGTATTACTCAGAAATGAGAAAGAGTGATCTTGCTACAGCAGGAGCATGACAGTTTTCACGGCTTTGAGCAGCACAGCAAGAGTTTTCAGGAAGTAAAGGAAGCTGCCAGATGTGTATGGAAAGCTCCTCCCGAGCGTGAAGATCAGCAGGGGAGAAGATAGTGGTGTTCGTTTTTGTTTTTAGCAGGTAGTCAGTGGAAGCTGCTGTCTGGGCCTGTAATTAGGAGCTGTCATCCCTTTACTCAGTGGAAAATAACATGAGGAATAAGGTTAAATTGTAAAAGGCCATATTAACTTTATGTTTGAAGTGAGGGGGAAAAGCTTTAAGGTTTTAAGGAGAATGATAGTTGTGATTAAGGCAGTCAGTCCAACGATCCTTGTAGGCGCTTTCTGGATGGAACAGAATGGGGCAAGACTGTACTTGAGGACAGAAGAGGATGCGGCGATAGTTGAGCCGATCAGTGGTAGGTTTTGTGATAGACCTCCTCTCCACAATGGAGCTCAGAGAGACAGTGGCAGGAGGGGGAGCCCAAATAATACCCTGCCGGGCTACTCCCAGGCCCATCCCGGGGCCATCAGCCCATCAAAGTCCTATCTGCCCAAGCCCAGAGGAACACAGGGGTGCACAATGGCAGGCAGGGACCCAAATCAAGGACTCAAATCAAGCTGCCTTGTCTGGGCCCCTCCCAGAGCTGTCCCAGCAGAGCCATCAGCCCCAGTGTCCAGGCGTGAAACCCATCTGGAGAATCATGGGAGCAGCTCTCCAAATCACCTTTTGGACTAGGGGGTTACTGCCTAGGGGTGGGACACTGTGGGATGCAGGGGAAAAGCCGTTCACACAGGACTTATTATGGGATCTTTAGGGCAGGAACCAAAGGCGGGACAAGGGAGAGGTTTAGCTGATTTTGGGAGGAAGAGAAGTGGGAAAATAGAGGGGCAAGGGGATAAAAAGGGCCAGTCACGTGTAAGTATTTTGCTGGTCAGTACGCTTATCTGACTGTGCCCTGTGGCTGATCACCTGTCTGGCCATCAGACCATCAGAACTTGAATGAGAGATGATTTATGCAATACCCAGTGAGGGCAGTATCTTGTACATGTTACACAGACTGTGGAAGACTTGACCACTGGCACTGGAGACCTACAAAAAGGTTCAAGCTAGATGTCCAGGTGTTAATAAGCACTGGGGTGATCTTGTTGCTAATCATGAACAGGCCAGAGAAGAGTCCATGGCCTGTTTTTAGGCCTGTTATTAGTTCAGACCTAGCCTGTGGCTCCTGCTGTGCACCTCGGTGATCAGACCTCCTTGTAGAGCAGCAAGAGAACACTTGGAGCCACAGGAGGAGTCCAGCGAGAGGCTGACCTAAGGAAACGAAGGTAGGGCAAGGCATTAACAAAAATAAACATGATCGAGTGTGCCAAGGCCATTTGACTGGTAAGGGAGGACAGCTAACTCATCATTTGGAGATCTAGTTAGGAGAATACCAACTCAAGGCCTTAATAAAAGCAGCTTTAATACAAGGCATTGGCAGTCTAGAGGGAGAAACTATATGGCTTGGTTCAAGTGTGTGGATCTCAGGGTGTTGGGTGGCAGAGACTTGTAGAAAATAATTATAAATAGTATGTTGAATGGGAAATAAGAGTATGGGGCAATTCATTTGTGATCAAAGTGAAAACTCTGAAATTTTAAATTAGGAAAAAACTAAAATATACTTTTATAATGAAAAGCATGCCAGGAAGAAGTGGGGAAAGTGTGTTAGTGTTGGTGTAAAGAAGATGAGTGGAGCAAGAGGAAGGACTAGAGGAGCAGAAAAACAGAGAAATTCATGCCTTTGTGAGGGGAGTGTTGGAGTACCAAGGACTGGGGATGGTAGTGATGCCAAAATCATTTTCCAGTTTTCCATGTGCTTGTGTAACTTACCTTGCATTCAGAAAGCAGTGTGACCTTTTGGGGGGCAGAAGAAAAAGAGTAGTGTTTTCCACGGAATAAAATTTACTTAATTTTAGTGAGCAGATAGGTGAACAGAGCATGTACATTCCTTACCTGGTGTCCAGTTATTAATGTGAGAGGGTATTATTAAGAACCTGCTAGATAATTATACTCCATGTTTTTTGCATTCTTACCACATTTCATTAAAATCTTCAAGTTACTTTACAGAAGCTAGTGGCATAACCTGTATGCATTTGACATTATTTTCTGATTGGGGAAGTTCAAACCTGTGACTTGCCCATTATTGCTCATGTAATCTGTGGCAGAGCTAGGACTTGGAGCTAGATTAGCATGCTTAGTCTTACCACTATAGAGTATTAAAAATATTTCCTTGAAACACTTTCTCAAAATTACAAGAAATGACTTTCTGAAATAGTGGTTTTCATAGGAGCTGCATCTTAGCTAAGCAAGATGACAGAATTGTTGTTACTAAGACTGATGAGAAGTCACTCAGCAATCTCAGCAAGGACAGAACAATATCTGTATGTATGCTCCTCTGTGTTTTGTAATTTCTGGAATGTGTCTTGCATAAATTGGTCTTAAGGTTTTGCAGGTTTTCAGATATATTGTGTCATTAACATGAAGGTAATAGTAAAACCTATAGGCATTTGTGTGGTGCATTTTGAATTTAATATAATTTGCAACAGTCCTTAAACAGTTTAATGTTATGTCGATGTACACTAGTTTCATCAGAAGAAAGTGAAGAGAAAGAAGATGATGATGGTGAAGATACTCGAAAGCGTTATGACTTTCGACAGAGGAAAACTGTTGAGCGCTATCAAGCTCCATTGGAAAGTAGGTTATATGCACAGTTTCTCTTAAGAGCTGATTTCTTGAATATAAGTGAGAGGTTTTTTTTTTTTAAATGAAAATATATACACACTCAACTTCTATTTGTATTTCTTACCTTCATTCTGCAAGTAAATTTTATTAAATGCATGTATCCTGTGCACATTATATTTCTTTGCTATTTGGCATATTGTTGTTTTTCAGTAAAAAAATGACCTATGTATCCCTGAAAGAATGGTAATTAAACAGACTTGATAATCCTACTCTTGTGGTTTTCAGTTCTCTCTAAAAAGCAGGTGTGTGTTTTTTCACTTGTACTGTGTACTGATTTAAAAAAAAAACACAACCCAAATCACTTGAAACTTCCCCTGAAATTAGAGATGGGTGAAACACATCACATTTTCTGCCTCTTTCACTGTCCTGCTTTCTCTTAAACTTGTTTATAATGTTATTCTGAATTCTTTGCTTTCAATAGAACCAAGACAACGTAAGATATATTTTTCGGGACGGTCTTCACCTGTCAGACAGAGGTACTCATTTAGAAGTGCTCAGTCACAAGGCTCTTGCTGCAAAAGAACGAACAGGTTGGTGTATGGTTAGTGATAGTTCTTATTTATTAATAGTGCTATCAGTCACATTACTGAATAATGCTTTCAATTATTTTTTGGATTGCTGGTAATTACAGATTAATAGTATGATTATTGCTGCGGTAGTCTGAGGGTATTAAAAAAACAAATATTGCCGGGGGGAGACTATACTTTTTAGTAGCCATTAGATTTTTTAAAAATGCAGTATTTGTGGTCACTGATAAGGTGATTATGGAGGTCATAGCTGAGATTGTGTAACTGAAATTCTTTTGTTCTGGAATTGAAGCCAGAATCTCCCTCTGAAAATCTTAGACTATTTAATCTTGAAGGATACAAATTATTTTCTTAAAACTGAAGAAAATTTGATTAGAGGGAGAGCCTGTATGGAAGTTTTAGTGGATTTTTTTTTTAATCACTCAAATACTGATTCTGGTTTCTCTTTGGAATCAGTTAATGTTTCTGAATGAAACTATCCTTAAGCAAGAAAAATGCTAAATGAAATTATATATTATAAATTGCAGTAGTAATGACAAAGGAGTTTTGGATCCTGTAAGCTGTTAGAGCATGGAGAATGCCATCTCTTGCTAGATATGAGCACTTTGTTTAGCATCCTTGAAAGCAGACAGTTATGGAAGGAAGGGGTTTTGAAGCCGAATATTTAAATAAGTTTAAAAGGTTTATGTTTCACGGAGTGGATACATAATGCTAAGTGAAACTCGATTTGTGTGTGTGTGAGACAGAGATTGGACAAAATGAGTAATTTGTTTATGAAATTTCTTTGCAAAATAGTTAAACATTTTACCTTCCTAAGAAAAATTAAATTTTGCTGTCACAAGGAAAATCATGTAATATACTTTGAAATCACATTCATAAGGAGTACAATGATCTGGAAACTTAATAGATCTCAAAGTAAATTCTGAGATAGAATTCACTTAAATTTTGATATTACTTAGTGTGTACTTTAGTTTTTGTACTTGTTTGTTTAAATGTTTGCAGACGGAGACACGCAGTCCACAACAGTGATTCCACTTCCTCTTCCTCATCATCCTCATCTGATGACGAAGAGCATTTTGAGAGGCGTAGGAAGCACAGCCGTAACAGAGATTTAAGAAGGTTAATGTAATTGGAGAATAGGGGAGGGAGGAATCTACTTGGGAGGAGTTTGCATCTGCCTAACCGTGAAGCGCTATCCTCTTCATCTTGTACAGTTTCTAAATTGGGGCAATATTTAATCCTATCTGTTGGTACTGACAACTGTAACTGGACTCTCTAAAATTGGATTTTTAGAATTGATTTTTAATAAGCATTTGATGGGAATAGATGGGAATAGGGGGAGGAACACTTCTATGTAATTTTTTAATGTAAAATTCTACTGCTCCTGTGCTTTGCAGTAGTTTATTCAGGAAGAAAACCACCATAACAGAAAATGTTATAAATAGAGGAAATGGCGGCAGTTTTGTTACGTAGCAAATGCTACTATTTTAATAACAATCTAACAAATAAGTTTTCAGCCAAATGTCTTTCAGACATGTGTGTCTTCTGGCACACACATCCCAAAGTCCTTGGGAAGGACAAACAGTGGTGGGCAGCCTTTATAATATTAATCCACACTGAAGTAAGTATCCCCGTGGGCTGTAACTTTTGAATGTAGAAGCAAAAAATCTTTGAAAGATGTCAGTGTGTTTTGGGGGGTTCTTCCATCCCACAAATCAAGGTCAGTTCACAGTCTCCACGTACGGAATAACTTGTTCTAAGCTTGCATTCATATATGTGCTCTGTTGACTGGCATGGATATTCATAAGTGCTAAGAGTTGTTAAAATAATTAACTCAGTTTAATGTCTGGAGCGACCATTTTCCTTTATTTACTCATGGACATCAAATGTAAACCAATTTGAACAAGTATTTAACTATTTGGGAAGTGTATGGTCATGTATAAGGTCTCCTGCGTTCACTTGCCATCATTATAAAAGCAAAAATCTTCTAGCTGCATCTTAAGTTAGAAAGCGCTTTTCTCTTTCTCCTTAATTCAAATCAGGTGTCTTCCACTAAACTTTCGGCAAGATGAGTTAAAGGGAATTCACAAGGATCGAATGAAAATTGGAGCAAGTCTGGCTGACGTTGATCCAATGCAAATAGATTGCTCGGTAAGTATTTTTAGTTCATTGTGTCAGTGAGGTGTTTCCAGTTTATGAAAGCTTTCAATAACGTGCTGTCGACAACTACCTTGGTTTACAGTTTTCTCTCAAGCGATTTGAAAATGGCCCAGAACATTTCCTTTGTGCTGACATATAATTTCTGATGGAACCTTATCAAGGTTGCAGCTTTCTTTAACGTGTGTTCTGTTGAATTTATCTTTAGGTACGATTCGATGGTGTGGGTGGTCTTTCTGACCACATTTCAGCTTTAAAAGAGATGGTTGTTTTTCCATTGCTTTACCCAGAAGTCTTTGAGAGATTCAAAATTCAACCTCCAAGGTAACAGACATTGTTTAAAACTATAAATTCTAATTCACCCATTTTCAGGAGAATATTCAACTGAGGTATCAATATGTTTCCATGCTTCAAAATTTTTAGCAGTGTTGATGGGGTTTTTTAGCAGTAGTAAAAAGTAAATTCTTATATGCTGGATTCTATCCATTTTTATGTAGGTTCAAAGATTTACTGTGTGGTGAGAATATACTTTAAAAGTGTCTTGCCTTTAAAAGGTGCGTTTGGGGTGGTTTTGTTTTCAGTTCTATGTACAAGTCAACTTGATTAGTTTATAAGCAGGAAGGAATTATCTACTGGTAGTCAACTGTAATTTGTTTCTTGGAAGTCCAGTTGTCTCTCCCACTGACTTTTTTTTTCCCAAGTGCTTAAGTATCAGTTTTACAATTGATAGGACTTACAAATAGAAGCTTGCAGTGTTTTTTGTGCTTGGGCTAAAATAAGAATCTTTCCACACAGCTAAATTAGTTCTGTATTATGAAATGAAATTATTAGAGATTTAATTGTTAGCTTTATATATTCTTGGTCAGCAAAACTCAATCATGGTATATTGAAATATGATTTCAAATTCTTTGCTTTCAGTAACTTTAAATGTATTAGAAATAATGAAAAGAAAATCTTTCAGTGTTTTGCTTCTTTATTCATTGAAATTATTTTTGAAACAGCAGTGTATTGGCTTTTCTAGTTGATGGCTATATTTATCTGGAAATGCAGAATACCCTCCCAGCTTTAGACTTTCTCCTCGTTTATCATCAGCAATGGATGGTCTGGGAAACCAAATCCGGTAACTTAAAGCTTTTCAAGGGAGAATGAAATGCTTTACTATCAAATCTTGCCTTTTGTGAAAACAAGAATGAATATGCAGTGTATAATTGAAGAATGAACTGGTGACTCATAAGCTAGCCCAGTCTCAGATTCTGTGCTGAAGTGTTTGGCTCCATTGTGCTGTAACCACCCCTGTTAGTTTGTCAGGAGTTTCAGAAATGTCCTGGGACACATACAAAACCTTGAGAAAAGATTGTAATCTGCATTGTCCTCTTTATTAATTTTGTTTACTGCCTTGTTGAATTGTGTAGGAACACAAAACTTCCATCTGTTTTGACTTTTTTCACACTTCAGCTGTTACTGCTATCTTACACATGAAGTGTTTTGGTTAGAAGAGAAGAGTTGTGCATTTTAGGGATGGGGGTTGTAACCGATACTTTTCCATGATGTTTTTTTCTTATGTGAATTTTTTTTTTTTTTAATTGCAGAGGCTGTCTATTCTATGGTCCACCGGGGACTGGAAAGACACTGGTTGCTCGTGCGCTTGCTAATGAATGTAGCCAAGGTGACAGGAGAATAGCCTTTTTTATGAGAAAAGGTGCTGACTGCCTGAGTAAGTGGGTGGGGGAATCTGAACGACAGCTTCGTTTGTTATTTGATCAGGTAAGGTTGAAATGTGCCGTGTGTTCTGTCTGAACTGTAATTTTCTGTGGTCAATATTTTTAAGAAGAACTCACTCCTTTTCATGTTCTGTCGGTTCCTTCCACTGAAGTGGTCTGTCAGTGTTTCCTTTTTCAGTGGGTTTTTTAGCTGAGATGTATTGGGAAAGATTAATAAAACAAACGAGAAAACCTCACGAAGCAGCCCCCCTTTCCCCCCCCCAAAAAAAAACCCCAGCCACAAAAAAGGTTGCAAGAGGCAAGAGATGGTGGCTTTAGATCAGAGGAAAACAGATGCAGGCTGAAAGCATGGTCATTTAAATTCATAACGGAAGCTTGCTTCCAGGACCTGTAATTGAATTAAGTCCCAGCTCTGCTCTCGGTGGTTGCCAAATAGCTGTAAAAACTACTGGTATGATTTGTTTCCTGTCACCCAGTCTCAGTGGGTTGACATAGGCTGCTGCCTTCTGTTACTCGTGCCACTTACTCCATTAGCTCAATTAGTAGAGATCCCTGATGCTAGTCTGAAAAATCTGGTTCCAGTGACTTTCCAACCATAACGTTTTTCATGCATTTTCTATTTAAAATAGTGCTGTTTGACTTATGTCAATATTCCTGCATTTTCATTCTAGGCCTACCAGATGCGACCTTCAATTATTTTCTTTGATGAGATAGATGGTCTTGCTCCTGTGCGGTCCAGTAAACAAGACCAAATTCATAGGTAGTACATTTTTTTGTATGTACATAGAAGCAACTTGACCTTTGTGAAAAGACCACAACGTATTTAACTTTATGTGACACGTTCATTTGTCCTGAAAACTCGTAATTCAATGCTACTAAATTTCAGATGATTTTTAAACAGTAATTGAAAACAATTCACTAAGCTTGATATCAGCACAAGGCCTGTGTTACCTTATCTATTTCTTTATGTCTTAAAACGAGTCTTTCACTAATTAGCATCTCATCAATAAAAGCTTGTCCTTTTTGAGTCATCCTTGGAGAAGGTTATGTAGAACATAACAAAATTTACTAAACCAGTGAATGAAAATTATATTTTTCTGTTAGCTCTATTGTATCAACACTTCTGGCACTTATGGATGGCTTAGACAGCAGAGGAGAGATTGTGGTAATCGGAGCCACCAACAGACTGGATTCTATAGATCCTGCTTTACGAAGACCCGGACGCTTTGATCGAGAGTTCCTCTTCAGCTTGCCAAATAAAGAGGTCAGAACTTAAACTCAACCTTAATGCTAACGTGGCAACGTCTATCTTTGTAACAAAACCACGTAACAAGGCAGTATCATGGAGCAGTTAAAGTCGAAATCAATATTGTACAACTTGGACGAGAGAGGGATATTGGAGAGACTGCGTTGTACTGTGGAGGGCAGATCTGGTACTGAATATATATGATTAAGATGATTTCAACAAATAGTTCTACAATTAGTTTTGATTTCACTGTAACCAGCCAAGAAAATGGGATGTTGCTAGTCACTGAAATGTTTAAGTAAGAATGAATGTCTGAATTAGCTATAAATTACTGCTATCTCATCTTGAAAATGAAAGAAATGGTGTCCACACAAAAATTCCTTTTTGCTAACAAAAACCTTTATCCAGGCTGGTGCTCGAGTGAATTAAAATTTTTCATTCCCAAAGTGGTTCATGTTTGCTTATTTATTTAATCCACTTAGGCACTTTCACCCTGAAGTGCTCTTGCTCTCAGTTCTTAGTTTATGAATGGTTAGTGTTGGATTGTTCCCAGGCTGGGTATCCTGGGAAATACCTATAAGTATTTTGGGATCTGACATTCTTAGTGGTATTTATTAACAGGGAATTGGACAAAGATGTGAAGTACACTGCACAGGTGTAGGGCTTGGGAAGCTTCTAGTTCAATGGCAATAGCTAAGCAATGAAAAAATAGGTATATAGCAACCAAAAAATATTGGGGGGGAAGATAGTGTGCAAAACTGGAACCCTGTTTTTGTGGTTTGTCTCTGGCTATCACTGATACTTCTTTTTCTTTTATAAGCACTTCTTGGAAAAAGGATAAAATACTTACTGGATTGAAGGCTAGTAAAAGTGCACTGAACGGTGTATTTAACACAAACATTTGCCTCCAGTTTTTATCTGCTTTCAGGAACAGGAGAGGAGGTGCCATGAAACAGATATAATACATGATTCCCCACTGTGGAAGAATTCTAGAAATCTGCCATAATTAATCTGTGTACCAGGAAATACTTAAATGAAAGTCTTGCTAAGATCAGAGATGAAGATAGGCAATGTTTGACATTTTCTGGATTGGTGACAGTAGTTTGAGTCATAATTACTGTTCTTCTTTGTAGTAATTGTAGCAATTTGAAATGTAGTGCTAGGACTGTTTTCCTTGAATGAACTGGCAGAAAAATAAATTTGATGAACTAATGAGACTGTCACCATGAAATTTTGCTAAATTTGTGAGAATATTCTTTGATGAAAAATTTCTGTTTGCAGATAAGTTTCTTACTACAATTTTTTCCTCAGGATCATTAGGTCTTATACTTGTGGAAACTTACTTTTTATGGAAGCTATAAATGCCTTTTTTTTTTCACTGCAGGTTCCCAGAAAGAGTTTAATGTAACAAATTGAGAACTATTATATTTCCTGCTTGAAAAAGCAGAGAGCGTATTAACTGAACTTTAAAATACTTAGAAGTTTAGCAGATAAGAAAAGTATTTGTATTAATGTGAGGGGTTTTTGGGTTTTGTGTTGTTCTGGGTTTTTTAAGAGAAAAATTAGGACAAACTAAAATGCAACCATTTTGTTTCCAGGCTAGAAAAGAGATTTTCAAGATTCACACCCGAGACTGGACCCCTAAGCCATTGGATGTGTTTCTTGAAGAGCTAGCTGAAAAATGTGTTGGTAAGTTTGAAAACGAAGTGAGTTACTGCATGTGACTGAGTCCTAAGAAATGTGAGCTTGTACCAGGCAGTACCCGGGCTCTTGTGCCTTGCTGCAGAGCAAGGCAGTGAGGCAGCTGGCATGTCTTGGGAGCAAACGAAGTTAGATGCTTCTTTTAATTTTCTTTCCGTCTCTCAGAACATTGAATGGGTTTGGGGCATCTTCCTCAGGAGCAAAGTTTTGATTAGGCAGCTGCTTCATAAATGCCAGATATCAGGCTGCAAGCCACGTAACAAAACTTCTCTGTAGTGCAGTAACTCTTTAAATTCTCTCTTAACCTGTTAATTTTTGGCTGAAGTCTTTCAGTGTTGTACTTTGGAAACCTTGGCCTTGACTTCTGTGTTGCCCGAGACTGACGTAACATTTGATTCTTGTTTTGCTTATTAGGATACTGTGGTGCTGATATTAAATCCTTATGTGCTGAAGCTGCCCTCTGTGCTTTGCGCCGCCGCTATCCTCAGATATACAAAAGTAGTGAGAAACTGCAGTTAGATATCGCTTCTATTAAAATAACAGCAAAGGATTTCGTCATGGCCATGCAGAAGACTGTTCCAGCTTCACAGAGGGCTGTGGCTTCACCTGGGCGAGCACTATCACCTATTTCAAAACCACTGCTTGAAAACACGCTAGCAAGAATTTTACAAGCCTTGCAGAGAGTGTTTCCCCACGCAGTGCTTGCACTAAAGAAGGACCAGCAGCAAGGTATAACAATAACATCCACTACTTTAAAATTCTGCCAAAGCAAGAACTTCTGATTTGTGCAATCAACATACACAAGCCTCTCAGCCATAATAACAATAGAATTTTATAATATGCATGTGCATGCCTTTATTTCAGGAATATCGTGCATAGTTTTTATTCTGGATTCTAAACTGAAGTGCTGGATGGGAGCTGTGAATGACTCGCAATACGCAGTAGAGAACTATGTGTTCACTACTAAAGCAGCCTGTTTCTGGCAGTAGCTAACATATTTGTCATTTGTAAAGATGGATTTAAGGTTTAATGTATGAGGCACCTCTTTCAAAATAAATACTTAAATGGAGGGGGGAAGGGCATTTTTACATGAATACTTCTAATTCCCGTCTGAAGAATGTTAGGACCACAATACAAGTATAAGTGGTTTAAGCCTAAATACTGTTTTAGTTATCATGATTTTTAACCATAGTCTCTCAGTTTAAATATTTGTGGATCACATTGTACACTTGCACGTGAGATCAGAACGTTTTAGTAGTGTATATTTTAGGGCTTGGCTTGCACAGCGTATGTGAGCTCACGCTCCTGACTGCATCAGCCTTGGTCGGGTTTAGTCTGTCAGCTGGTGAGAGCAAATAAATTGATAAACTCATTCCAATCCTGATTAATGAAGATCCATGAATAGTTAGTTATTATGTGAATCTCTTGAGACTATCCTACCAGTATTACTCCCAGTAGAGCTGGGAGATAGGTTTGCATTGGTAAAATAGAGGCAGAAATTCACTAACAAAATAAAAGCAGAGAGGCTACGGGATTGGTAGTTGCATCCCCTTTCTGTTGTCTGCCTTCCATTATCTCCTCCTTTGGTGATCTTTGAGGAGCCTTATTTAGAAGATGTGTTGGTGTGTATATTCTGACTCACCAGTCCTAGACAAATGGAACTCTGCAGCCATCACGTTCACTTAATTCCCCCACTTCCAGTGGGGAGAACCTGCTCCAGAAAGAAGTGGCCTTGTTGGGTTTTTCAGGAGTGCAGGAACTACAGAAGTTGTTCCTAATCATCTTTATTCTAAGGAAAAAACCTCCCAAGTTTTCACCAACAGAGAGACATACCTTATGCAAATCATGGGATGTAGGGCAGCTTTGTAGAGATTTGTGCGATCTCCTTAGATCTGTAGTAAGATGAACTCTTCAGAAAGTAGCATTCAGCGTGTGCCCTCAAATGAAGAAATACAAGATTAGGGGTTTCCAGCACTGATTTAGAAGCTGTATTAATGCAAGAGCGAGATATGGATTATTCAGGAAAGTTAACAAACCTCTCTTGTCTTTCAGACAGTTTAAGTCATATTTTAAGAAATAATGCAGTTGACAGTGATGAGGAATCACCATCAATCTTTGAAGATAAGCCAACACATAAAATGCCTGGTAGACAAAAGGAAAAATTTCTCAATTTTAGCAGGTAAATGTTTGTCCTCTTTATGTTTACATTTTTAAGATGGCTGGGTGTGTGAACAGTTTTGGCGTGAGGGGTGGTACATGAAGGAGTAAAATGTGTGCGTGGGGGGGGTGATCAAGAAGTAAGTGTGAAGATCCAGCTGGGTACTAATGTTCTAATGGAGTACACTACCATAACCCATCAAACTCAACAGCCCAGCCCTCTTTTCCTAAGTCAAAGTAGTCCACAGACTATTAGAATGTGTTGATTGAATCCATGGTATTCCTTGAAAGATTAAAGATCAAAGAAATGTGCTGTCTGTCCTTTTAATGAAAAAACCTGTATGGATTTGTGGAGCCATCTTTTGCCTTCTACCTTCCAAAATTGTTTAACCAGTAGCAAATTATGTAGCAGAAACAAAATTTAGAAATGGTTTGTTAAAACACTTTGAGAAAAACTTAAACAATGTCTGCATTTTGTACCTTTAACCTACTAAGTTTAAATTAATCTTTTGACATTTTAATGTGGAAGTCGTATAAGCCAACAGTTGAAAAAATAGATTGTTGTCGTCACTGTTGGGTCAGTTATTTTTCTCAATTTCTATTGCTGTGCTGTCCAGAAAATCTTCTGACCTGCTGAGCTTGGTTAGGTCTCTAGGATCTTTGACTTCAGCCAGCAAAGGTACAACAGTATTGTGGTGGAAAAAACAAATGCTCTTCACAAATGTGTTTCATGCTAGTAAAGCAAGATTACTAGGAAATTAATACACAATTCAAAGATGGAAACAATTAAAATGACTGAATAAATTAAATATAAATCTTATACATATTTAGTATACTGCTCTAATTTAACCAGTCCAATTGTGTACTTCTTCAGATACAGCTAATGTATTTCAGTGCCCACGTTAATTTTTTTTCTAGAAACGTTGTTCTGCTCCTTCCTTCGCACCACCTCCAGTAACTATGGCCAAATTTCAGCTAAACTTGAGTGATGTAGAGATCTCACAGTTACTTAAACTCAAGACCTACTGAAAATTCGTGTGTACGGGCAGCGAAGAGATCCAGATTGGTGTGTGCTGAGAGAGAGAGGGTTGTTATTTTCCCCCATACCAGCTTACTGACCAGTTGCCGTGTGTGTATTTAGCTGGACAGTCCCCCTGCTGTTACTTAACCCAGCCAAACAAATAGCAGACGTGCTGGGGATTGGCAGGATTTCTTAGGGGAGTTATGGTACAAGTTTGTAAGAAAATGGGCTTTGATAGTCTTCCTGATCACAGGCCAGCTTATTATTTGCGGGAATATGAAGAGTATTTACAAAAAAAAAAAAAGTAAAGGAAAAAACCTTTAACATCTGTGTGCCTATTTATCACTTCATTTTTAAACTGATTTTCTTTTTATTGTTCTAGAAATGCTTATTACCAGCCAACATCTTGCAGGCCACGGTTCTTATTAGTTGGAGAGCCAGGATATGGGCAAGCTTCTCATTTGGCACCTGCAGTAATACATGCCCTGGAAAAGTTTCCAGTTTATACACTAGACCTATCTGTTTTGTTTGTTAGCATCACATCACCGGAAGAAACATGTGCACAGGTATCTTCTTTTCTCTTCAATCTCATAGGATTCATGAACTGTATATAGACTAGTAAAGTAACCAAAATTCATTGTTAATGGAGGTGGCCTGGTTTGAATGTGCTGTTATATTTTCTTCTGTCTGAAAATCCACTTCTAGATCGAATGATACCGAATAAGGATGTTGTACATGGCCATATTTTCCATTCCAAATTAAACAGTGAGGATGTTGCTAGCAGCTCGGGAAGCTGGGAGGTGCTCCTAATAAATTCCTCTTTATGGCAAGAAATCCTGCCCATCTCGGTGGGATCCAGAAAGTTGTTTTCATTGCTTTTTAAGACTCTGTGCTTCCAGTAGATGGCTCTGCATCAGCCTGACTGCGTGTCATGCATTTTTTGTAGCCTTCTTTTTTTATAATATCTGTAAGGCAATCAGGGTTTTGAGGGGGAAAAAACGTGTTTCTTTTTTTACATATACAGCTTCTACTGCTGCAGTATATGCAGTAAAAGCATTAAAATTCATGGAACACTTACATTTGTACACTGGTCTGTTTTTCTTAACTAGGAAAATTAAATATGAGCAGACTTGGTGCTGTTTTCCTTTTTACTTTTAGGCAGGAAATCCATTTAATTGTTTGGCATCACTGTATTAAAGTATTTTGACCTTTTGTAGCAGCATTTGAGAGCCCTACAAGTAAGAACAGACACGTTACATGACTGGATACTCATTTGTCACATAAGAGGAACAATTCCTTTTTTGTTATGTGATGGTTGCATCTGCAGTCATATAACTACCATGTCTAGTCGCTGCCCGGATACGCCACGTGCGCTTCCCATCTTGTGACAGGAACTCCCTGAATATTGATAATCTGAAAGGGTGCACGGAGAAATTTGTCATGTGAAAGGACTGTTGCCACTTCCCTCATGCAGTAGATGCATGTCCTCTTCTATGATTGAGGTACCATCTGTAGGCAATGGCTTGTGGTCTTCCAAAGCACGTAATCTGGTCTGATGGATCCTTTGGTAATGAGAGGCTCATTGTGAGTGATTTAGCTATTCAGGCAGGCTGAAGATTGGTCACCTCTTATAAAATGTACTTGAAATTATGAATTGTAACCAGGCTGCTTCTGCAGTGTCAGCTCTCATCTTTTCACACAGGTCTGTCTTTGTTCAGACTGTGCCTCCACACTGACTTGGATATGTGCCCGCTTTGAATTGAAAATGGTGTAGTCGCAGTCGTGTAGCGATTTACCCAGACTAATACATCTTGCTGAAGGGTTAGTCTTGTTTTTTCAGGCACACCACCACACCAGCTGAGTTGTAAGGCTCTTTAGGAGTTATCTTACACCTAAGTAGTTTTGAAATCAGGCAGAGATTCAGGTCTGTTTCTGTCTGTGTTGCAATACCTGTATTTGAGTCAAAGTGAAAATTTTACCTTATTGTTAAGGAGTTGTTCTTTTGTTGGTTTATTTTGATGTTTTGGCTTCATTTACTCCTATTTCGTAAGATAGTTTGACTGATACGTAGTTATTTATTTGCCTATTCTACATGGTTTAGTTTTCTTATCCAAACTTCCATTTTACCAGTTGATGCGAGAAGCTCAAAGAACAGCACCGAGTATAATTTATATCCCACATATCCATTTGTGGTGGGAGGCTGTTGGAGCTACATTGAAAGCTACTTTTACAACACTACTGCAGAACATTCCAACATTTGCTCCAGTTTTGCTGCTTGCAACATCTGATGTGTGTCATGCAGATCTCCCAAAAGAGGTATTTCTGTTGATACTTTTCTGACTCGTTTTTTCAATTTCTTGTTAATTTATAAATCCTCTAAGCATTGGAGTACTGTGCACTCTTAAGCAAATTCATACTGTTATTACTCAGGCACCCTAACCAGGTCTCTTAAAATTTGCTTAGAGAAAACAATGCTGAAAGTATTTGTCTAAAGTGTTTTCCGAGTAAAGAGATTGACTTTGACCCAACTTTTTCCCCTTTCTCACCCACGCATGCTTATTAGACAGATGTATAAATTTACTTCAGACAATAATTTCAGTGACTTCAAGATAGTTAGGTATGTACTTAGTCAAGAATATATGGTGCTTGAAAGGTATATGGGAAAAAGATATTTTTACTGAGAAGTGAAAGATATTTTTACTGAAAAAGTACAGTGGTCATACTGTTAATGATGGAAGGTAATTTCAAATTTAAATTCTTTAATAAAAATTTCAATTTCTTTCTTCATATAGGTGAAAGCTTTACAAATTAGAAAGCCAAGTTCCAACTTCCGTTTAAGTAACTTGGAAATCAATTTTTAGTTGTATTCCTTAACAAAATTCAGTAAGAGTACATGCTTAGCTTTCTAGACATCTGAGAGTGTGCATTAAAGGAAGGTGTTCAAAATGTGAATATGCTGCTGTTTATGTTGTCTCAGTTACTGGGGGGGACTGTTACCTAGATGTGTTTATCATCAAATGCTTTGAAAGGGCTTAATTTTCTACAGAAGTTTTTATACTGTTAATAAATTCCTTCTAAAACAAGTATGGAAATTTCTTCCATACCTTTTGGTAGTAGAGACTGAAAAATGAAGTAAAACTTGGAAGTATGCAACTTCAGATTCCTCATTTAAATTAATTTAAAAAAAAAAAAACCCACACCTTACCAAAAAGCGCGCACGTGTCTCCTGAACCCTGCCTGTTCCCTCTATAGCTGCCATAAAGATTCAAACTAAAGGACAAAAGGCAGGTAAATACAAAATAAGCAGTCTTGGAGGTGGTGAATGTCACCACTTTATCAGTGTATCATATGGTCCCTTCATTGGACTTTAACTCTAGAGGTGTGCCTTAGAGAAGATAGTTTAATTTGCCATGCTAACCTATGAAAATCTAGCCTTTTAAGGCCAAAAAGATAACTTTTCACAGTTTGTTTTATCCAGATGATTATTCAGTTTAATTTAGAAAGGTACTCATCTTTTTGGAATAGAATATGAATTTGTGTGGCCTTATATCTGAAATATCTTTTCTCCTCATGCCTTAGGTAAAAGAATTGTTTATTAATGATTATGAAGAAGTTTTCAAAATCCAGTTGCCTAATAAGGAAGAAAGAAGAACGTTTTTTGAGGACTTAGTTTTAAATCAAGCTGCTAAACCTCCTGCATCAAACACCACAGGTGAGGATATTCTACTTTGCTAACTGTAAGTTAATAGCTATACAGTATTTGCTTTGGTGGTAATTTTATATCAATAATTTTTCATACGCTTGTATTTGAGTTCCATAAATTGACTAAAAGTTTCTGATTAATTTAAGCTTGGCAGACGTTGGAAGTACTGCCTGTAGCACCGCCGCCTAAACCTCGACAGCTGACAGAGGAAGAAATAAGACAGCTGGAGGAGCAGGAGGAGGATACGTTGCGTGAACTTAGGATTTTCTTAAGGGATGTGACTCATAGACTTGCCGTTGACAGACGTTTCAGAGCATTTACAAAGCCTGTTGACCCAGAAGAGGTAAATTAGTGTTGATCTGTAATACCATTTTATCTGTATGTATTCATAATTTCTCTGTGTTTGTATTTCTCAGTGTTTGTGTACTCTTTATAGGAAGGTTTATCTTTGTTTTTAGGACTGTACTATTCCGATTTTTCAAGAAGCAGGAAGTGAATTTTGCTTTTACTTTTGCTGACTCCTTGAGGCTCACTGAAAGCCCCAGGTTCCTTCTAAAACATCTTTAGAACTTTAGAATATTTCAGTTGGAAGGGACCTACAACGATCATCTAGTCCAACTGCCAGTTAGACCAAATGCCAACATACTGAAAGGCTTTAATATGTAGGCATGTTACAGCACCGAAAAGCAGAAAGATCTCTTTCTTTATAATTATAAACAGTATCTATATGACTGTTTTAATAAAGCCTAAAGCTCTTTAACTGACTGTCAATAGTTTCTGTGAGAACAGGAGTAGAAGCAGCACTTTTTAAAATAAATTCTAAGATTCTATTCTCTGTTTCATCTGGGGCTTCTTGGTATAAGATCAACCATAAGGGCTGTGTGGTTTCTTCTTCCTCTCATACACTTGTTATGTCTCTTTTTCTCATTTAATTTATTGAATAAGTCTAAGCCAGGGGCATATACTTCAAAGTCAGCTGTAGTTTTAATATAGCTTTGCATTTCAGCAAAGTCTGTTTCCCTAAGCATCCACTGAGTTGTCTTTCCCTTTACTTCTAGTTTCTGAGATGTGAATAATCTAAACAAACATAGATGTCCTCATCTAAACTAGTCGTTAGGCTCCTTTTATGGTCTGAGTAAAGAAATCGGCACCTCTGGGTCCAGTTATCTCATTCTAAAGTAGATGCCTAGGACAGATACTTCAAAGGTGCAATTTCTGCAGCCTTTTCTTGCTGCCAACAACAAAGAGAATCTCGGGTGACTTTACCAAGAAACATTTCTTTGCTGTGATTTTCTAAAGCGAAGTGAAATGAATCCCACTCTGGGTGTCTGATTCCTTCTCTGCCCCACACATGCTTCTGACCCCCCTGCTTCTTTTTTTCCCTCTTCTGGTCTGTGTCTTCAGAGCCAGTTGAAATAGCCCTTCTATTTTTAAGAAACTAGCTGGTTAATTTCCGCATCTTTGGATGTGTCATAAATATTGGAGGGTTTTAGGAAGTCCTTTATTTGACTTTATTAAAATAATTAATTTTGATAGATACTATATTAAATCCCTGAGCACGTCTATTTCATTTATAGGTACCTGATTATGACGCAGTTATTAAACAGCCCATGGACCTGTCGGCAGTTCTCTCTAAAATTGACTTGCACCAGTACCTAACTGCAGGAGATTTTCTAAAAGACATCGATCTAATCTGTAGCAATGCTTTAGAGTACAACCCAGATAAAGACCCTGGAGGTGAGGATGTGTTTTTATCCCTGATTTGGAAAAATTTAAAATGTATAAATTGATAAATGTTGTCTGTGGACAGTAGACTTGGGATTAGATAATTTTAAAGATCCACAGAGAGCATTTCTTGCCAGGTTGTAAATGTTGTAGCATTAAACTACTTGGGCATGAAATTGTGATAGAAGTGTTGATCAGTAACTAGTGCTTTTGCTTTAATAATTAACTCTTATGTTGTTATGCTGAAAATATTCACTGAGATAACCTTTCAGAACCTACTTATGAAAAGAGGAAAATCTTTCTAGGTAATCAAAAAAAGGATTTCATTGTCTGGTAGAAAGTACTCAGTTCTGACTGTAAAATTTCAGATCGCCTCATTAGGCACAGAGCTTGTACTTTGAGAGATACTGCATATGCCATAGTGAGGGAAGAAATGGATGAAGATTTTGAACAACGCTGTGAAGAAATTCAAGAATCTCGTAAGAAAAGAGGTGTGTTTTTTGACACTAAGGATTTTAAGACTTGTCTCAGTATTTGTAACCAACAATGCAAGACACAATTCTTTGCTATCTGTTCTTTATTGCAAGGTTGTAGCTCTTCAAAGTATGCTCCATCTTACTACCGTGTAATGCCAAAGCAGAACTCTGTTCCTGGGTGTAAGAAAACAGACCCAAAGTGTAATGAAAAAACGAAGATGCCAGCACCGCCTGTAGATTGCAGTACACCCCGCCCTAACGGCAAGTTGCATTTTATTCAGACTTTCTTGGAGAAGGTCTAAAGTCACTGATACATTCTCTGTTCTTGTGACATAACAGGTTTCTGTGATGCCTGCTGGTTCTTCATGCCAGAAGCATTACATTTTTTTAATTTGCTTCAAAATGTGAGATAAATCCAGAGGTCATTCATTCAATATGGTTACGAAGCTCACAAACAGTGGTGATTTACATTATAAGATACTGGCCTTGATGGCCTAAATTGCTACCTCTTGAAGTCAAAAATGTTGTACGTGGCAGTTGCTGAATATTCAACTAGTTTTTAGTTATATGAAACAGTATTTTTCCCTTCCCTGCTCAAATGCTAAAATCTATGCCACCTCTTACTGTGATTTCCAATTGAAGGGGGAAAGGGGAAAAAAATAGGGGAGCAATAATAATAGATATGTAAAGGAAAGATCATAATTTCCTCACTTTTCCTATGAAAAGGACATGAAAGAACAAAGGGACTTTGGTCTCTTTCAGTTAAAACGCATGACGTGGTGTGAAGTTTTCTGGTCTCACTGGCATGACTGGGAGTTTTGCCACTGACTTCAGCCATATGCTTTGTGCAGTACTCCATGAATACAAAGAATGGTGGGTTTTTCTGCAAGGCAAAAATGCGGTTTGTTTTAAACAAGGTTATCTGAATCAGAAAGCATACGAGGTGTAAGTCTTTACGGACAATTTTCTCTCCAGCAAATACTCCCTTAAAATTGTTTCTAACTCTGCCCAACGTGTGTTTAGCTTTTGGAGTTCACAGCTTTATAACAGATTTGAAGAAGGGCTCATCTCCAAGTGCTTTTCTGTTGTTCATTTATATTAGTTCATGTAATAAGACAGTAAGCAACTTCACCTAATAACCTTGCTTTGTAGTAACACTTCCTATCTAAAGTAAGAATTTTCTGCTCATAAAATCTTGAAGCGGATGGGTTTGTGAATGAAATTCTGTAGCTAGCTTTTTAAAATCTAATAGCACATTGACCTCATTAACTTGCAGCTCTTTCTCTAGACATATGTAGGGAGACAGACAATGGTACTTGAGCTCCTTTGATCATTTTCCTTGTAAGTCAAGTAAGATGAGGATGCTGGATTTTGAAGGAAGAACTGTTTTGGTAATGTTTTGGATTACTTTTTCTGATATCTCTTTGTAGATATGTCAAAAAGAAAACGCAGAAAGAACAAAGGGTCTTCAGGTGTCGCAACAAAGAGGAGGAATTTTCAGTTCAACAAAGAGAATAAAGTTCCGGAAGACCAAAATGAAGTAGAGAGTGATGAAGAGTCTCCAGAAAAACATGTTTCTAACATGGATCGCACTGAAGTTGAGTCCACACAGGATTCTTCTATGGAAGAAAATGAAAACGTACTTCAAGAACGACAGAAAAATGGGAATGAAAATAAATCTGGGACAGAAAAAGAAAGAGAGAGTGTTCTCCTTGTGGCTAAATCTGCTTCTGAAAAGAAGAGTGTCATGCTTCCTGAACATTCAGACCTAAGAAAGGAGAGTGAAATGCCAGACTGCAAAATAGCAGAAAGTTCTGAAGACGGAGATTCAAATGGTAAGTGAAAGGTCAAACAGGTCATTTATCTCCTTTTTCTTCCTGAGGAGGATTACACTATTTATTAGGTGTTAGTCGTCTTTAATTCCATTCTGTTATTTCTGTTGTATCTCTCTAAAATCAGCACACAGTGTTTCTTGCATAATGATGCCGCCCTTCTAGTTATGCTAGCCAAACTCATGTTTTTCTGCAGCTGCTGGTTTTTTGATTCTGAAGTTTGTTTTTCAAATGGTACCTAATTGAAAAACAATCGTTGACTTTCTTTTATTGTATGAGTATCTTCCCAGTAATAAGCAGCGTAAGTTAAAAAGCTGTACTTCAAGCAGTGTGGACCCAGAGTCACATGTGGAATAGAAGACTTATGTCCTAATGTTTGCAATGTAAGATCTGTTTCCTAACCTGAATTACTTCGGAGTTTTACCATGCAATGCTGTAATGGCAACGTGACTATATTGTTTTCCTGGTTTTACCCTGCCTTTTTCTCTAGTGCTTTTTTTTGTGTGTGAGCTTCTAATTTTTATGGAGCAGTGACTTTTACCAGAAAGAAAGTAGAAGTCCAGTATTTCTCAGTGAAAAACCGGTAACAGGTCTGTCTCTGTCATTGCAGAGAGAGACTCTATTCCAGGTACATGATACTTCACTGATACTGTATTCCAGATAAACAAAAATCCTGACTGAAGAAATTTGTGTCATTCCAGATTCATGGGTACACCATGTGACTCATGCAAGACGTTCTCGGGTAGAAGAGCAACAGGTGATAGGTGTCGAGAGAGCAATGGAAATTCTCACACAGCCAGTGATTGTGGATTACTATGAGCTCAAAGTAAGTTTAATTTCAATTTTGTTAATACTGAAGTAGGACATTTTCTTGCTACATGTGCAGTTGTAAATTGTCAGTTGTTAACCAGTGCCAATTAAAACAATGTATGGGAAGGATATACAGCTTGTGAAATAATTCAGCCTGTAATGGATTATGACTGTTGTGTTTCCACACCTGGTGTAGACTACTGTTCTTGCTTTTGGTGAACTAAATTTTAGGAGACTGGGTTCTCTTCCCAATTTTCATTTAAAAGGGCTTGTTGATTTTAAAATAGCCCACTGACAACCTGCTAGTACTGTTGGTTATTAATGTCTTAACAGTTTTTATGATAGATTTGGGGGTTTTGTTTTGGTTTTTGCATGTTGTCATTTATTAGGAACCTGAAAAGGACCTTTATTTCTAGCAGTGATGACTTTAAACCTGAAGTTAGCAGGTTGACATAAAGCTTATCGTGGATAAAATACTAATACCTGCTTTTCTGAAATTCTTTCAAAATCCAGTGTTAGAATTTTGCATTCATACAGTTACAGTTTAAGGTTACCGTTAAAAGGTTTTTCCAGTCCCTCGTAGGAGAGAAGTTGCTCTCCTAGGCTGCAGTTGGGGAAAGGGATAAAAATGGGCCTAGCTGCTGGGAGTAAAAGAGGTTCCTTTGCATGAATTGGAGAGTGTAGAACAAGGACCTGATCTTCAGGGTATATTGCAGTGAGGAAAATGAGAAAAATTGCTAGGTTGGAGTCCTGGAAGTTGGCCAATGCAGAGGAGGGCTGCTGTTTACCTGCCATGATGAGAAAGGGAGTATTACATGGATGTTTCCCCTGTGTGGGGAGAATGTGACCAATCCCCTTTGGTGAAGGGGCTTGTCAACACAATTTCTGTTACATTTTTAAGCTGTGACCTAATTTGTAGAGGTGAAACTAACTTTTTAAAGCTGGCTTCCTAAGAAAGCAGATTTCAGGGGGTTTTGTTGTTCATGTCTGCCTGTGTATATAGAGAAGCCACATAGGTTTTGCATAGAGTCAGGGTGCTAACAGCATGTGCTCCAGAGTTATTGCCCACTGGAGAAATGGTACGGTAGAGCTCTTATATATGTTTCAGCTGTGAGGAGAGCTACAGTTGTGAAACGCATGTTTTAGAAAACTTGTTTCATTAACATGGGTGCCATTGGAACTAGCTGCTCATACCAGAGAGCCTCTTTTGAACTCATCTGCAGTGAATAAGCTAGGTGAACCTCCAAAATGTAGCTGCTTGGTTTTGCTTGGGAAGGTTTTGCTTGGGATGGTTTTGTTCATTTATTTGCTTGGTAATAGGCCTAGAACTTTATGAACATATAGAAGAGCATGCAGTCATCTATGTGGCAGCAATTAGAAATAGTTTCACACAGGATGTTGACCATACACCTCTGTCACATCCTATCTTTTCTGTTTGCAGCAGCTGAAAGCACGCTGCGTGGTTTTTGTGCGTCTTATCTGTATGTTGTATAGAATGAAATTGAGGGGAATACTCAAATTTTGTGCTAGCTGATCTGAGGGAGACAGAGTTTGATGACGGGCAATTGTGAGGCAGTAATATTTTCATTTGGTGTGACTGCTCTCTTAAGCTGCATCTTCACAGCCTCACACAACACACAGATACTGAACAGCTGCAGCAGTGGGAGAAGGTGCTCTAGGTGCCCCTAGCTTGTTACGGTTGCTCTCCCAGAGATTATCACCTTCACATCTTTGGTAACAGAAATGGCTGTGTGAGGGATTGGTAATCTGCTACAGGCAGAGTCACTCTGCTAGTTTATCCACTCTTCAGTTTAAAGGTAGCAGCTAACTGATCCGACTTTGCTTCCTGATCTGCTTCAGACACTTGAGCAGTGTGTTCTGCCAGCAGAGCTGTAGGCACGGTACACGTTCAGCTGATGGGTAAAGGTGAGCACCTCAGGGTGCTTCCGTTTCCAGCTGGCACAGCTCTATCGAGAAGATCTGTAGCCTGGCTTCCAAAGATCCGTTTTACGGTGCCCTGCATTGCAGCAACAGTTTCTCTAATGAAATGCAACAGTGGCTTTGCTGTGGCAGCAACTCTACGACAAAGTGGATTGTGTCATTCCCTGCTGTTCTGGAAGCAGTTGATTTGCAGTTATGATCATTGATGTGCTAGATTGATCAGTAATAAAATATTGTCTGAAATTTAAGCCTTCCTTTTCTCTGAAGTATGAAAAATTAACTCATTTTCTCCAGTTAAATCTTGTGAGGTGTATAATCTGTTCTCTGAAGTGTCACTCATATTTTATTTAACAATATAAGAAAGTAGCATGTCACTTGTGTTGTATTGTTATTGTTTAGCTTCTGAAAACATAAAGAGCCTATTCAAAGGATCTTGCGCTATTCTAAACTTGTCGTTTCCATTTTTTTTCTTCAGCAACTGTTGCATTTTGTCACTGTGATAACTAAGAACTTCAATATATTTCACTTGGAAAAAGTATATGCTGTTCTTAGTCAGTGCATTTACCAACATCGGGAAGATTACGACAAAACCGAATTAGTGAAGGTAAATTTTTTTGTCTCATAGCACTTTCTATCACTGTTATGCATGTATGTGTTATGCATATGTATGTGTGCACTCTGGACATCACGCTTATTTAGCATTACTCTTTAGTGCTTAGTTGCCTGTGTTACAAGACTTTTTCATTTCAGTCTGGAAGACATTTATCCATATTGCAAAACCATTGTTGTATTTGGCATAATTGTTGGCAGTTTCAGCAGGAAAAGGCTTGAACTTGAAGACAATGGGTCCACCCACACAGCCCTCTCCAAGCAGTTAACCTCAGCCTGTCAATAGTCCTTCTCCAGAACCTTTTTAGGGGTGGGGCGGCTATGAAAGGAGGGTGCTTTTCTCAGTCTGTCTCCTCCTCTTTCTTCCCTTACAGGCAGTCAGACATGGTAATACTTCGTGTAGTAGTCATTTCGTTCTTGAAAAGAAATTAAGTGTGAAACATAACAAGAGGTTGAGACTTCCTCTAGTCTCACCATAATCTCTTTTTAACTAGCATGGCTGAAGCATCTTGAATTTGACATATGGGGAGATTTCTGTCTATGCCGGTATAATCATAGAATCATACAGGTTGGAAAAGACCTCTAAGATCATCGTGTCCAACCGTCAACCCAACACACCATGCCCACTACACCATGTCCCTAAGGGCCTCATCTACACATCTTTTAAATACCTCCAGGGATGGTGACTCCACCACTTCCCTGGGCAGCCTGTTCCAAGGCCTGACCACTCTTTCAGTAAAGAAATTTCTCCTAATGTTCAATCTAAACCTCCCTTGGTGCAACTTGAGGCCATTTCCTCTTGTCCTAATGCTAGTAAGTCAAATTCTCTGATCTCTTCCTGTAAGACAGGATTTCTGAGTTGTCAGAACTCAGCAGAAATCTTCCAGAGGCACCCATGGTCCCAGTCACACATTCCCAGTATTGAATCGATTTAGATAGGTTGGATATTCAGTCTTCAGATTCAAGATCCTTGAATCCATATGTCTTTGAGATGCTTGTGCCTGAGAATAGATAAAATTCTTTATGCCTCTCAGTCTGCCTTAAAAAAGGCCCTGGTCATTTCGATCTCTTCTTCCACATCTGATAAACAGTTAGAACGGACGCTCCGTTCTGATTGTGCAACAGTGAGGATTATTTGGATTCAGGGAGGCCATTCCTGAAAAACGTGCCCTTCTCTCATCTAGTATAATGACGTGTTTTAGCACGAGAAGGGATTTATTTATGTTATCTCAGGGCTGGTGAGCTTTTGTGACTTAACTTTTAATGCTTAAATTAAAAGGGACTTGATTTCTTTGTTTTCTATTTCTACCTTTAGCTTTAACAAAAAAAAGTCTCCTATTCAGAGTGACTCTGCAAGTCGGTCAGGAGCAAGCTCTACTGTATGAAGAGAGAGACTTTAACAAGTAATTATTCAGAGTGCAGAAAATAACATTTCCAGCTTTTAGTTGTGGCTTTTCATGAAGTATCTCCTCTTTCTAATTGTTGAGACCACTGCTGATACAAAACCGTGGTCTCTCGATGCAGATCCATACCGTCTCTCTAGCCTACTCTCTATTTTGGATGCATAAGGATGCGTTTGAGGCTAGTGGGTGTAGAAAGACGTTGTGATGGTGGTAGCACATGTATTTGCTAAATATTACTAACAATTGTATGTATGTACAGATTCTTTATTCTTCTTATGGAGAAATAAACAGGGTTCTTAAGCTTTTATTCATGCTGACTGCTAGTTTATCTTTTTTTCTTATTAGGAAATGAAGAAAGAAATTGCAGCCTTCAGTTATGCTCAGTGATAACTTGATTTCAACGTACTTGACTTCTACTCTGTAATGTTTTCTTTTCATTGCATGCTGTTATCTGTGCATAATTCAATAAAGATTACTTCTACATATATATTTATACATATATTAAACAAATATATCGTAAAATTTATTAAGAAAGCTCAAATAAAGTCCTTTAACTGCTTTTATTTGATATTTTCGTCCTCTATATATATGTATTTTTATGTGACATACTGCTGTGATTGCCTTTGGAACGCTGCAGATCTGAACATCTCCAAGATAATTTCAGTACCTCTCTTTAAAAGAAAACGATTGAAAACTTGATAAACTTTTATCATCGTTTTCCAGCTTGGGGGAATACATTTTTCTGAAGTAGTCTGTGGTGCTGTATAGTGCATTGCATTATTACATAAAGGTTTTAAACCAAATCTCATTTTGGTATATGAAAAGTAAATCCTTTAGAAACCTCTTAATGCAGTTCCAAGGTAATTTTTTTTAATTACCTGATAGCACCTCAAGTGGCTTTCATAGAATTAACAACCTAAGGAAAGTATGTGGGAGAAACACTCTTTCCACAAACATAAGAACTTCTGCTATGGCATATTTTTGCCTGTCAAAAAAACCTAACTTGAAACAAAGCAAGATTTACTACTGTAACTTTCTAAAGTAAAGTTTAGTCTTGCTTGTAATAATGACAATCTTCTTGATACTGGAAAATTGCATTTTAATATAAATCGTTAGTTGCAGGTCAGGTGGCTTGTAGTTGAATTAAATTGTAAATAGTTTTCTAGTTACCTGGAGAGAATTGTATCTGTTTATTACATAAAAGTGAATGTATTGTTGGTGATAAATATATTTAAGTAAAAGCAAAGCAATACCCCGTTTTGAAGATGTATGCCTCTTCAAGCCAGCAGAGAAAATTTCTTTGTTAATTTGACAGATTTATTTTTAAAAAACTGAGAATAACACAGGCAAAGTTTAAATTTATGAGAATAAAGTTTTGTATCAGTTGCGATAAGATATGTGGCACGATACATTGCTGTTGTGTTATGTTACCTCACATACACAATGTCTGGAGATACTGAATGCCTAACTGTGCAATCCTTCTGTATGTGTTTGGTTTCTTATGTATGTTTTAGTTTCTTTTTTTGTTTTTTTTTCTAGTGTGTTTGTCCAAACATTTGTGTACTATGCAGATTTTTTTCTTTTATCTGTATTGTTTTGATGGGTATTAATAAAAAATGAATCATCCTTTTGGGGGGTTTTGTCTGCTCTATTTTAATCACAGAATAATTTTGATCATTAACAACCTTATACTTAAAAATCACACTTTAAAATAAGAACTATATGTGAGCAGCTTACCCTACTCTTGGTGTATTGGTTATAAAGCAAAGGCAAGTACAGGAGGAAAAAAAATGTATTGAAAATTCACATTTTAATGTATATGACATTGGAAATGTCTCTTAATGTCATTTTTCTTTAACTTGATCTCCACCTTGGCTGCTGTCACTGATTTTCGATGGGTCTGTGGGGGCGGTTTGCTGACCGCATTCCCCAAGATGACTGCTTGAAAAACTGAACCAGAGTGAGAGTGTGGAAATGAGGAACCAGAAACATTCCTGGGATCAAAACTTTTGCTCTTCAAAGCTGTGATCAAACTCCTTCCCGACACGGTCTCGACAGGATACTGTACCTACAGTTTTTTTAAAAAATTATGTTTGTAATTGTGTAAATCTTGGGTCTTCCATGACCAACTGTTAACTCTTAATAGTTCCCACAAGCCACATCTTTATTTTTCTTTCTCGGGGAAAAAATCTCATTTTAGTGTCTCAACCAAAATGGCAGTGATGAAAAAAATAGTATGTAGAAACGCCAACATTTCTGGAAAGTATGCATCAGAGGTTAAAACTAAATGTTGACTAAAATACCTAGGTATGTACTAAAGGAAGAGGTACCCTTTCTCCAAGTTCTGTAACTAAACAAAAAGAAGAGGTTTGTGCGGTTTTTTCCCTCAGAGCCGTCACTTCTGTGCTCACTCGCCGCTGGTTTGGGGCTCTGGACCCTGCGGCAATGTCCTCCCTCAGCAACAGCTCAGGGCGCCTAAGGGAAACTCGGGGCTGGCGTCGGAGAAAAAGCCCTCACGGGGCTAGAGACGACGCTCTCCTTAAAACCTGTCTGGGTGCGTGGCGGGAGGGTCTAGCGCGGAGCCCAAGTTTGTCGGCGGAGGAGCGAGCTGCGAGGGCGCCGCTGCCACCCCGTAACTCCCGGCCTCTCGCCCCCGTTTCTCCCTGCCGCAGCCGCTGCGCGCGGCACCTCGCCCGGCCGAAGGGCGACGCGACGCTGCCGGCCCCCTGCCTGCAGCGCCGGGGCAGCCCCCCGCGGCCAGCCGCTGCCTCGGCGCGGCCGGGCCGCCCTCCGCCTGGTGTCCGCCGCCTGAGACGGGCGGGGCGGCGGCGGAGCGGCTCCGCCCCCGCTCCCTGCCAGGGAGGCTGAGGCACCGGCCGCCGCTGCCCGGCCTCCCCGCGCACCCGCCCCGGGGCAGCGAGGCGCCGGGAGGATGCGAGTGGGCGCTGCGGGCGGCGGCGAGGCGAGGGCCCGGGCGGCCGGCGGCGTTGGGAGTTCCCGGCTCACCCGCCGCCCCCCCGCCCCAAAAGAAGTGCAGTAGTTTGTGAAACGCAAGATGGCGGCGCGGCCGTGAGCGAAGGCGGCAGGCGGGCAGGCAGGCGGGCGGCGCGGGCGCGGGCTGAGGGGGCGAGGCGGAGCGGCGCCGTCAGGTAGGGGCTCGCGTCTCCCGCCGCCTCGGGCGCGGGCGGAGAGGGGGCTCTCGGCGCCGGGAGGCGGGAGGGAGACCCCCCCCCCGGGGGAGGCGTGCCCCCCGCACGCCCCCGCTTCCCCCCGGGGAGCGGGCCAGACGCTCTCCCGGCAGGGACGGGGCAGCGCCAGCGCGCCCGCCACCCCGCGCCTCCCCGGTGCAAGGGCGGCTCCTGGCCGGTGGGGGCGGGCGGGCCGAGCCGGGCCCGGCGGGGGTGGCCGCCCCGCTGCCGCCCGCGGGGTGGGCGCGGTGGGCCGGCCGCGCCCCGCCCGCCTCCCTATTGTCTGGCGGCGGCGGGCGAGAGGCCGGCGCTGTCCCCGCGGCCGGGGGCATCGCCTGCCGGGGGCGGCGGGCTCCGAGCAGCCTGGGGGAGCCAGGGCAGGGGGAGAGCCAGGGCGTAACTTCGAAGCGGACGGCTGCGTGCCGCCCCCGGCCCGGCCCGTAGGGGGGTTAAACCCCTTCGAGTCCGAGGACGATCTCCTCTTGCCGTTCTTCCCTCCTCCGCCCTCTGCCAGCTGTGAAGCCGGGAGCCTGTGCGTGGCTTTGCTCGCCACAGGGCGGAGGAAGATTCGCCTGACTCGTCATTCGGAAAGGAGAGTCAAGAAGTTCAGTCCTGGTGCGCCCGGAGGAGCTGGCAAGTTCCCGCCGGTGTCACCGGGCTGCCCGCGCTGGCGCTCGGGCTGATGACGGACTGACTGACAGGCTGACGGCAGCCAACGAGCCATGAAGTTCTGGCTCCAGAGTTGTCTCGCATCCCGTGGCGTTGCAGAGCGGGGGCGAGCGTGGAGGAACAGTACCGTGTATGTGCAGGCAAAGTTGGGGAAGATGTCTGGTTTACGCTTCTGGGGGTGTCTGGGTTTTGGGGTGCGTTCTGATGCTTGGCTTTCCCCTAGATCAGGATGTGCAGCACTGGAGGTCAACACCGACTTCAATAATCCACGTAATGGAGGCAGTTCTGGATCTCTGAAAGGGCTCAGAGTATCTGCAATAGTGAACACTATCTGGTAGGTGCTTGTGCTTTATTTCTGAGCTGCTTGGACTTTCTGGTAGGTTAAATAGTTAACGGAAGGATGGAGAAGTTTACTTTGCACAAAGTGTCATGTAAAACAGCAAAGGCTGAGATGTCTGTTGATCTGCAAGCTGGAGTAGGTGCTGCTTATTTTTAAAATAGAAATGTACTGAGAGCATATTGGGGATGTCAAAGTGCATATAAACATTGTATAAATAAAAAGTGGATTTTGTTATGAAACTTGTTACGTGACAACAAATATTCCATTAAATGTAGGAATGAGCGAGGAATTTTAAAAGCTATGCTGTTGGTTTTTGTTTGGTTTTGCTTAGAAGGATTTCACGCAAAAAAAGAAAGCTTGTGAGTACTTACAGTAACCCTGTTTAAAACAACCTGCATGATGGAAACTATAGGACTGCCTTGAATTACAACCTCTGAGCGAGAACGCGTCATTTAGAAAACCCTTTTGTAACTGTCTTTGAACATTGCCAGCAAGGCAGTCTATTTCACTTGTGGTGTTAAATGAATTCCCCTGAGCCAATTAGAAGTAGATGCCATTTTTTATAACTGAAATTATTTGCTTTTAACTTCAGGCTAGTGGTTCTTGTATCTTTGCTAGACTGAAAAGCTCTCTGCTATCACATTTGGGTAATGTGTGTGTATACTACGATTGTCCCCTAACTTGTCTTTGTAAAACATAGCAGTTTGAGATAGAGCTTTTCTTTGTGAGGCATACTTTTCTACTCTCTTAATGTTTCTTACGACTCTCTTCTGGATTATTTCCTCTCTTGCAACACCCTTGATGACCTGTGCATGCTTTAGCTGGATCCAGTGTCCTGGTGTCTAGCCTTAATTGCTGTCATTTATCACTGTTGGTTGTTATTGGAATAGACAATATTTATCACTGCGTACCAATATATCGTTGGAGACTGTTAGAGCTGTGTATTGAACAGTTCTGCCTTTTGTAGATTTCTCAGTACTGAAGAATTTCTATCAAATAATGGACTTGGTACTATTGTTAGGATTTGTTTTGTTCATAATGTACAGAAAAGACTTTCTTGTGTCTTTTGCTTCCCTGAGCAGTCTGTAGCATTTCACTTTATTGCTATCCTTGAGCTTTCCTCCTGTTTTTTCCCCCATTTGTTTATATGTAGTCTGAGGAAAAGGATTAAATTTTGGTTAACGTTTTCATCTACTTATGTTTAACATTGGTGACCCTTCTGTTTGGATGTGACTTTAGAAGAGTCTTATTTAAAAAATTGTTATATATCTTTGAAGTCAGATACTTTCCTCAAGTTTGAGTTCAGGATTTTTTCCAGCTTTGTGAAACTGGAACTCTTAAAGCACCAGGTACATAAAAACAGGGTTTAATTCTGTTGCACATAATAAATATAACCAAGGCACAATCACTCGTAGCTAAGCTATGGCTAATCTTTATTTTCGTGATCAGTTTCTCTTTACCTGTCAAGCTGAGGTCTAGTCAAGAATCCCACCATGTCAAATTCAGTATTTTTATGTTTTCTAATTTTTAGAAATCCTGAACCTGTTGCAAAATTTACAGAATGATCTTTTCAGTGTCTGTTTATTAAATTAAAGTCCTGTGTAATAACAGTTTTGGGGTCATGGCGTGGGGGAAGGTTCTGAACATTTTTAGCTGAGTGCGTGGACGTACTGTTCTCTTCTGTGTATTAATGGTCAATATTCCCTCTCCTTGCGCTTTAGATGCGGGGTCATTGATCCATAAATGTCCAAGATGGTTTGCCTCCAAGTTGTCATGACTTGTAAACAAGTGATGCAATTTTCAATATAGTACCATTTCCCCTTTTTTCTTTTGTTTACTTGCTATTTCCTAAATAGGCAGCAGTATTGATCTTAGTGTCCCACTCATGTATCTCCCCACTATGTGTCAGTAGCATCACCTTTGTTGAATATATACCTATAAGAATACAATTTTCTGTTGTTATTATTTAAGTTTCTAATATTGTCAAATTAGGCATTAAAGCAGCTTCTTTCTTCAGGCTATCAAAGGGATGTGATTACTTACGTTTTCAGCATTATTATTATTAATTCCAATTTATTGTCTTTATTCCTATTCATCTTCTCTCCTTTTTGTCTTTTTTTTTTTATTTTTTTTTTTTTGTGTGGCTAGTTCAGGACCTTCCCAAATATTCAAACCACTTTGCTGCATAGGCAGTTGTTTCTTTTTCTGTGGAGGTGGAAGCCACCAAAAATGATACGTTTCCTTATCCTGTACCAGCCAGATGGCATTTCATAATTCTGTGCCTTGCATCACTTTAACTGATGGTTCATTTCCAGTTCTGTTGTCTTTCTGTCAAGGAACTGGAAGGAACTTCAGAAGGTCCACTCAAGTCTTTTTCATATCCTTCAGAGTTCAGTGAACTGTAACGTATTTCATAGAACAGCGTCTCTACTACCAGTGGATTCTTTCTAACCGGCTTCAGAAATCAGCCCAAATTGAGCAGAAGTCTGCTATTGTCACCTGTGGGAAGATGTGTACCCCTCTTTTATCCTTAAGAGCTTTGAGATCATAGTAAATGTTAAAGTTCAATAGAATTCAGTGAAAAAGAGTATGATCTAAAGGGGCAAGGACTGGAATGTAGAGTACATTTATGATATTGTTAAAAATATAAAAAGGGCAGTATCGTGCTGAAGCACAGAAACTAGGAAAATTGCTGACGACTGAAAGAGGAATGGATGTGGCTAGATGGGAGAACCTTTAGGAAAAATGGTAAAGAACTTGGTATATGCTACTTTTTGCACTCCTTAAATGATGTCAAAAATGGCAAGGAACTTAATGTTGCAAACATGCTTTAGCAGCGTGACCTCTGCTTGTGCCTAACAGGTCTAAAGGAGCTCAATATATTTTACTTGCAAAGAACAGGCTTCAAATTATGTTTGGAGCTATTTAAGAAAGTGAGTTTGGTATTTTAGGTTCACTCCGTGCAACTTGGCCTTCCCCAGTGGCATTTTACAGTCTGCTGCTCACCTTCCTTATCCATTGGTCTCACTAGGAGTTGAAGGAATTTAACATGCTGCCAGGGGACCCACAATTTGAAGTCGTTGCTCAAGCAAGCCTTGAAGGCTGGCAGTTCTGTTTAAACAGTGGGCAGACAGAACTGTGTAATGAGGCGTGCATAACGCCAGCCCTCGCTCTTTGGCAAAGCCAGCATCGTTCTGTGAGTGCTGTGAGCGCCAAATTCACCCCATCAGACAGAAGGACAGAAATGAGCTTTTGAACTTTCTAATGGTTATGGTACAAGTCCCACATGTTCAGTGCTCTGAATCTTCAAAGCATCTTATAAATAATGTATTTTGGATAGGAAATAGCTGTTAGCTTATAACGAATACTGTGAATTTGGCAATAATTTTGTATAGGTTTTAAGACTTGAATCCTTGTTTATAGGTTAGGAGTGTGATTATTTTAACATTGGTTTACCTTATAAAGGTGCTAAGAACTTCATAGATGGAAATGCACGTTTGTATAGTCCGAGGCAGTCTTGGTAGAGGACTCCAAGTTCGGCTTTCTTAAAAATTGCGGTATATTAGCCTAAATAAAAGATGGTATTAATGTGATTGCCTTCCTCCCTGTGTTGTAATGGAAAGACACGCTTCCTATGTCAAAATGCTGTTGATTTTAAAACTCTTCTACTGGCTCGGTGCGTGCGTGTAAGGCTCTGTTTTGGTAACTAGGTTAAAATGAGATCTAGGAATGTTGTATGTCCTGAAAAGAGTAAAGCGGACAATGGGGAAGGAGTCAGGAAAGAACGATTATTACTACCTGGGCTGTAAAGGACTGGTAGTTAAACCTTAGTTACAGCTGTGTGCTTCTTCAAAAAGTCCAGATTCCTAGTTAATCTTTAGAATACTTTCTAAGTAGAAAAATAATGCCTTTTTATATACGGGTCAGGTGCCTTCAGCAACATCAGTTGGAGTTGAGGGCACTCTGCAAATCAGAGCTGTATTGGGACTAGTTAGGCACTTGGCAGCAGTTGCCAAGTGAGCTAGATGGAGCAACCGTGAAAACTCAGGGGTTTCTGATTCTCAGTAGGACTCTCAGCAAGATGAAACACATATGTAGCTTCGGTGGAATTCTTGGAGCATTCAGCACTGCACAATGTCCAGCCTTGTTTGCAGTGTTGAATACTTATGGCTCTCTGTCCTCCAAACTTCTCAGTGGGGATCTGGACTGACAAAAGGTTCACCATACCTGAAGCATCACGTGAGTTCAGTATTTTTTGCGCGTGGATGAGTTGGAGGAATTGGTGCCTGTACAAGATCCCTGCTGGCATTGTAGGTATCTGTTTAAATATAATGCAAACCCACAGAACTATACTCCTTGTATCTTATGAGTGTTTTTCAAATTTGACTTATTAATACATTTTACTTAAATTTGTTGGAGAAGTTTGTGGATGAGTAGAGAACTATTTTTTTTTATTTCATTAAAAGAAATAATTTAAGATGGAAGGAAAATTTTTTTTTTTGTGAAATGATTACAGCTTTGGGTGTTTTATCTTACAGTCCACAAACATTCATTTAAAATCTGATTCTTGACAAGTAGCTTTTTTTTGCTTTTTTTTTTAATTCTCTAGTTCTTTGGTTCCTCCAAGGGAAAAATAAGGCCTTGTTAATATCAGGTGTGTTTGTTTCTTTTGGGGGAAGAAGGGAAGAGGTGAGAAAAAAAGAGTAATATTGAAATAAAGTAAGTTGACTCTTTCCACACATAGTAAAGAAATAGTCACATGCGCACATTCTTAGAAATAATTGTATATAGTGTTCCGAGAGAGAGAGAGAAGTTTTACGTTACTAAATACACTGAAATTTTACTTCAGAATCCTTTGCTTTGAAAGCTTTCCAGTATATTAATATTAGTGTGGATGATGATAGTGCAAACACCGTACCCTGTGGTCTCACATGCTTACTGACAAAGGGTGAGCAATACTTTTACTGCAGTTTCGGCCAGATGCGTATGGGCACGAGCTAGTTCTAAGGGCAGAATTTGCAGATATATGCTCCTTTATATGAGTGAACATCCTATTTCTGGATGTAATCCTCATGAAGTTACTATCTGTGAACTGCTGAACAGGAGCCCTCATCCTTACCAGGCAACATTTAAGTCTGCATGCTGCAGACAGCTGATTCGGGAGAGACGGGCTGAGGGTGAGAGCTTGCTGGAGGGTTGGGGCTGAAGATTGCTTTGCACCAGAGCAGCTTCTCTGCACTGCTTTGTGTGGAAAGATTCAGTCATTTCGACCCAAAGCAATGAAATAAAAAGCTCAGTCAGCCATTTCATCTTGAGATACCCCGCCCTCCGAAACAAATACTAAAAAGAAAATGTAGATTTTGGCCCATGCATATCCCAGCAATTTCCACTGATTAAGTTTATGCTTGTAATTGGGATCTAGACAGGCCATGTTTTGCAAAATGTAAGTATCTTTTTTTAATTTCAGTAGAGGAAGTTACAAGATTTATATAGTCCCTTTGATATTTTATTTAACCCAGTAACTACTTGGGAAGGAAAGAGTCTGTTTAATTTACCTTTGTCCTAGATTCAGTTTTAATATCTAATGTTTAAATGAAGGGGGGTTGATCTTTATTTTTAATGATTCATGCTGCCTCAAAGCACAGTGGTTTCTAGTTGTGTGCTGCCTTTCCCACTGGGGGATGCAAACAAAAGAACAATAATTTCAGACTCCTCCTTCAGTTTCCAAGAGAACCTTAGCTGCTCAGGGATAGCTTTGAATTTTAAAAGCATTTTTCTTCCAAATTATGTATTGATTGCACACAAAATAGCAGTGCTGTAATATGCAATTTAAAACAAATGCATGATGGTGCTCATTTGCTTTTAATGCTGCTTTTTCCAGCAGAAAAACAAAAAGTGGATTCTGTTCCCATAAACCAGCCTTGCAAAATCCTTACAAACATTTATTAGTCTAGACACAAAATATTCTCACCCGGCCTCAGCTTGATGATGGCAAAAAAAAAAAAAAAAAGCAAGCTAATATTGTACTTGGCTGTCAAAAAAGGGAAAGAAAAAAAAAAGCTTGCCCCAGGCTAGTGAACCAGTAACATTTTGCTGGGGCTGCCTACAACAACAGATGCATCTTATTCCCATGGGGTTTCCAGGCCTGCCTATTCTCTTATGCTAAACTTGGATAGTCTCATAAACATTCTCTTTGAGTACCACACCCCAGTCGTATCCTGGGCTCTTTTAATTTGGTTGGTTTAATAATGATACTAGACATGTTCATCTTGCCTCTCCTTCCCAGTCTTTGTATTCTCCTCTCTCTCCCCAGATATCATTTAACTAATGCATTAATTCAAAAACAATCCTAATATATGGGAACTGGAATAATTGATAGAAATCAAAATGCTTTAAAATAGCTGATTTAATCACAGTTTAAATCTGCATGTAGGGAACTTTGATTTAAATGATTTCTTCTAATCTTGATTTGCATTTGTGCTTTTGACAACTTTCCTAAATGGCAAATGATTCTCATTGTTTGATATCGTGGCAGTTTGCGAATTTTGTTTTGTAAAGGGATAAATTATATCGGTGAATGTTTATTTTATCAGTCCTTTACCTCAACATATACTCACTCAGAGTATTAATTTTTACTTTTTGTCATTTTCTTAGAAAATAGTGAATTATGCATATCTTGTTTTTCAGATAATGATTAGTTCCTGTTATTCCCAATTTATGTCAAACTGCATTTGGTTGGAAATTAAAATTTAATTAAAAATTCCCCTAAACAGCACAACACGTCTGTATTATTAATTAAAATACTGTAAATATGTAGAATATCTAAGAATACATTTATTCAAGCATGGCTGTATTTTTTTAAAAACCTAAAGGTTTATGAGACAAAATATGATACTTTTTTATACTTACTAGATTAAATTTATTGTTTCTGTGATGACGTATCCATGTCTGTTAAGATTTTAGCCATGGCAGAGCTCATGCTCAAACCTGAATTGGAGATCTTACATAGAAAACCACCTGTCCTGCTTTTTCAACTTTGAGGCAGGACTCTTTTGTAATTCAGAAAATAATTCGTATCTTCACTCAGTGCAAATGTCTACAGAGTGAATGTCTGTCTAGAAGGTTAGTCATTGACTGCCATTAATTCAGTGTTTTCACTAAGAATTTCCAACTTAGTTAACTAAGACAACTTGCTTCTAAAAAAGAATTATTTATATGAACAAAAACTGTCTGTTTTAATACTGATTTTTTTTCTCAGTGCTTTTATCCCATTAAGAAAAACATACCTGTTTACAGTTAGAACAGTACTTTACGCAGTCATCGGTGCTCTCAGTGAGGATGACTGGTTTAATGTTGGTAAATTAGATAGGTGTTACTCATATGAGGGAATGTGTTCAGTGTGTTCTTGAAACATTAATGTAAATTAACAGTGTTTCTGACTAAAACTGATTTTGGTTTTCCTACTCTAAATAATAGGAGGTTTAAACATAATACTGATTCTTCTTCTCCTTCCACCCCAGCTCTGATGCTATCCTGGTTTGTTCTGTGTAAATTTTTTAGGCTTTTCTATTGCTTCTTAAATGTGTTTTTATCAACACGTACAGTATTTTTTAATAAAATTCTACTGCCCATTCTAATTTAAATCAGAGAGTATGATTTTGACCCTAGAATATTTATGCAGCTTTAAACTACCTATATATTTTAAAACAGAACTAATCTGATTTTTTGGTGGTGTTTAAATCTAATGCAAAAAAGAAGAAAGCAACCCCACAGCTATTCATTTTAAGCACAGTGTTTTAGTTAACTACAGACTTTCTACTTACATTCTGTTGTGCTAATTTTCCACCATTACACTAGTACATGAGAGACAAAAAGTGAAACCAGGTAGTCAGTTTTAGTTTTAAGCTGAAACATCCCAAAATCCTGCAGAGAAAAATTAGAGTAGAAGGGACTTCTGGAGATCATCTAGTCCAGACTCCTGCTCAAAGCAAAATTAACTGTGAAGATAGATAGGATTGTTTGGGGTCTTACGAAGTTTTGAAAACTCCCAAGGATGGAAATTCCTTAAAAGTTCCCAGCAGATCTCCACAACCTCTCCAGACAACTGGTTACAGTTCCTCGCCAGCACTGAGGTGCTGTTACTCTACCATCACCATGCCCCTGAAGTGATGTTCATCTGATCAAGACCAAGAGTATGTTGGTGTTGCAGTGAGAGGCAGGTAAACCTGAGCTAGCTTACCAGTCTCGTGCTGGTCCTGGCAGTAATTTACTGCTGCACTGGGAATATTTGCACTTAATGGCAGTGACCAAGTACCCTGAATATGGGGAGGGAAACTTAAGTGTTGTATTTGTGTTGTGAAAGTGCTGCTGCATAACCAGCGTTGGTTGGATCAGGTCAGAGGATAACATCCTGAAGAACTGTAAGATCAGCTGCGCTTGCAAGCACGAACACAAAATTTTTCTGCATCTCTCTGGTATGGAGGAGTCTGTCAGTAGGGACGAGGCGAATTCTTGATTTTGTCTGTCCTTAATTTATTTGATTCAGTTTACAATTGTAAAGCTGTTACATGACACTGGAACATTCTGGAGCCACATAAAAAAAAAAACTTCTGAAATATCAGCTCTGAAGTCACATTTTTTACTTCCTAAGTGGAGAAGCAAATCATGTGGCAAAGAAAATAAAGGACTTTTTATGCACTCTGCGCTCCTTGACCTTCTCACAAAGTGGTAGCAGACCTAAGAGGCTGGAGGAGGCTTTAAGGAGGGCATGGGATGGGAAGCAGGTGGGTCCGGGGCGTGCAGGATAGGTACTGAGGAAGCACGTGTGAGCAAAAGCCCATGGTGGCCTAAGTGGTGGACAAAGCTCTAAAGAGTAGTTGCAGCCTTGATAATGTGCCTTAAAGTCTTCACCTTGACATGGGCTAACCTAGGTCCATGCAATAGGATGTAATTTTTTTTTTGCTTTTCAAGTGACACTCCAAGTCCTTGCTTTTTCCTCATTCATAGAACACTGGCTCATACAAACACTGCATTTATACATTTATTTCAAGTTTTTTGGGATCCTTTGCAAGTTACTTAAATTATGGGTCTGTATCCTGGTTTATGTGTGCGTGTACATGTGGAGCATGTAGCAGTGTGTATTAGTGTCACCTGGTGAGTCCATTGTAAGTCCTTGTTTTCAGTTTCTTGTGGTCATTGAAATGAGAATTTCTCACGCGTTGTTTCTGTTTGGAGGATGATTTTGTTCTCAGTTCATTCAGTTTTGAGGAAACATTCAGCTGGTTCAAGACCAAAATTAACAGCGAGGAGGGAAGCAAGGAGAGGAAAAGAGGCAATCTCAATGTAAAAGCCGTATTATCTTTCTTTTTTCTGAACAGCTCTGTGCCTCAGGGATTTGACATAGGAACTTGAAATTTGGCAAGGATCTAGCCCTGAGGTCTGAGAAATGCGTTCCGCTGTTTTAAAAAAAAAATTGGCAGAATTATGAGTCATAATCTATCACCACCTTTTTGTATCCAAGGTAGAATTTGCAGGAATGTTTTGTAACCTGCTCTTGATCATGCTTTTATGCCTGTCATGCACACTTGCAGGCTGTTTTAAACCACCTGTATTAAATGGATTCTCCTCCTCCGTCTGTCTAGGTTATTGTATTGGCATGCATCAATGTAGTCCTTAAGCTGCTGCTGCTTCTTGTGTTTCTGCCAGTGGCCTAGCAGGAGGTATAAAAGCGTTGGGAGCTGGTAAGCCCTGAGACCTAGTCCCCCTTGTTTCAGGGTAGAGAGCTCCCAAGACCGTTAATTGCTGTTGAGAAGATATCATTTGGCTATGATGACAAGCAAATATTAAGGAAAACAGATAGCAGCCGATGTGAAATCTGGTTTACAATGCGATGAGGGCGCATACAGTTAGTTGCCATCAGTGGAGGAGAGGGAGAGGAGAGGGAGACAATCTGTGCTGCGCTGTGTCACCTTTAAAAGCGCGGGGGTTCCTGTATAGCATGAGAGATGATTAGAGAATGAGTCGGACTCTCTAGCAAAGGAGACCATCTGTAGGACTGCTGCTTTGGTCTCTGAAGAAGCTGAAAGGTGTCTGGGGACACAAACTCCGGGAAGTGAAAGGAAGGTCTTGTACTTCCAGCACTAGACTAGGGCCTGGGAAAACGAAGGTCTCCAGAAATTTTCGCCTAGGGAAAAAAAATGCAGATTTAAGTCGGAAGGAACATTTTGTGAAATCATGTCTGTGCCAGATTGTTTCATTTTAAAGAAGGAAATCCCGGGAGAATAAAGCCTTTTGTTTTGATGTTTTAAGGAGAAACTTTTTTGATAAACAATTTTTAAAATTAATAATTTTTTACTGTTCTATTTTTTTAAAAGCCAATATGAAGCATTTTGAGGGTTGGATTAAATGTTTATTCAACCCAAAACACATTCAAAAATCTTTTCAGGTCAATAATTTACTTCTTTCTCCTTTCCTTTTTCTATGTAACAGCACAGCAAGCAAAACAAAACAGAGCTGTAACTATGCAAAAAAAGTGTCCCTAACTCTGCTACCATTTTATTGGGTATGATAAGCATTTACATAAGTCTGATACTCACTTTCAAGAATAATCATGCAGAGATGTCTGATATTAAAAGTACTGAGTGCTCACAATTTGAATTGAACACTTTAGAGGTCAAAAAAAAAAAAAAAAGACGTGCCTCTGTGAGGTTTAGCTGCCAAGGTGACTGGATCAGGTAGAAAATACATGCATGTGTTGCTGAGGAGCAGAGACAGGCATTATATATGTTAAAGATACTTCTTCATCATTGCACCCATGATTGTTAAGTACTTGTCACGTTTGATCAGTATCTTCTATGTGATCAGACATAAAAACTGGTTATGGCTTCATGTGTCAAAAGCAGTGGCACAAGTTACTGTGCTCACTGTAGAGGTACCTGGGAGATGTTTTGTAATAGAAGAATATAAAGTAAGTCATTTAGTGGTCACTTCTGGCCTGAAATTCTGAAGTTTACTTTGATAGAACCTGCTCGTAACCCATTAAAACCAGTGGGGATAGGAGGTAACTGAGAAGGTCTAGTTGCATGTCCTGTGGCGGGCTCCTTTCAGACTCTGCTGGGCTTCGTGTCAGCTTCCTAGTGCTCCAGCACAGGTCTGGCTGTGGCATACCCCAAAGCTGTGTGTGGGCAGGCAGTACAGTAGCTTTTGGTACGTGCCTCCCTCATTCCAAATTGTAATGCGGCAAGGACCCTAAGCATGCCCTCATCTTTGTAGAACACGTGAAGTCCTGCTGAAATCAGTTTGACGAGTTTTGCTCCCATGTTGAATTAGAACCAGATCTCATTTTAAAACGGGAATCAAATGTGAATATTGCAGGGTTTAGAGAGTGAAGAAATAGCACTATAAAACAAAGTTCTTCACCCTCCTCGCTGATAGGCAACACAGATCAGAGCAGATTACCCTATACTGAGCTCTGTGCAGAATAGTTTTTGACATAGATACATCTACTCTGAATAAATGGTAATAGTTAGAAAGAAGCTAAACAAAGGATCAACAATTGCATGTTGTCATGGATTAATCAGAAGCTCTAAGGAGAAGACAAAACAACGTTTTCTGTGTTGAGAGAGATCGTAGGCAATTTGTAATCTATGTGATTTTAAAAGTTAGAAGCAGTTGCTATTGCTTCATCTTCTCCTGAGCCACCCTGTTTGTGCATATTCTTAAAATCATATTATTTGGGTTTGGATTTTTTGTTGGCACGTTATTTCTGCACACTGGATGGAAGTGTCATACAGCAAGCAGGGAGAAATGCTTTTTCATAAAGCATACAACCTGAACACATAGTAAACACTTTCTGTAATCTCATTTATTTTCTTGCTGCATCAGCTACTCCTGTTTGGGGGAGGGATGGAAGAGGTGGGTAAAAAATCTGTGGTAGAAAGAGGTTCTTCTACGTGTGTCTTCTGCTGTCAACACTTTGTCTTTTCCTTCTCAAACTATAATCAAAGGGGCAGAAAGTTTCTGCCTGCATTCAGAAAATATTTACATAAATTTTTATCCAAAACTGCTATAGAGACAACTTTAAATGTTGAATTCCATGCAGGAATATATCTGTCTTAATACAATTATTAATGAATTGGTATTATTAACTCTTTATGGTCTGTTTCTGAAGAGGAGTGTCCTGAGCAATTGCCTGCTTAAAGATAAAATATAAGATCCCGGACCTTCAAAAAAAGTATGCCTGCACTTACTTTTTTATGTTCCTGGAAAAATGTCTGGTTTGTGGGCTGGTTTTGCTAGGAATGTCAATTGTATGAAAATCTGAAGTAAAACTACAGAAGGGGATTGCAGTGATGAACATCTTGAGGGATTAAGAGTGCAACTAATTGAAAGTTTTTCTCCAGATTCTTTCATTGCTTTTGATGTAAACACTTGGAATATTTAATTACAAACTGAATTGCACATATAATTTCAATATTAACAGCAAGGGATAAAAATACAGTCCAGATAAAAATAAAAAATCTTAAATCACGTATTTGACCCTAAAGCATGTAAGGGACAAGCCAAAGCAGTCTCTGAACCATTAGTGATCATCTTCAGGAATTCATGGAGGATAGGGGGAGGTCTCAGCAGACTTGAGACAGGCAAACGTAGTACCTAGTCTTAAATGAGGGAGAGGCATGAGCAGAGAAGAAGAACACGTAGGGAATCACGGATCGATTAACAGGATCTTCATTCCCAGGATGATACAGGAAGAATTTACTAAAAATCAGTCTGTAAGAACCAAGAGAATTGTAACAAGGTTCTTCATAAGGTGGATTTGTCAAAACCAGTCTATGTCAAGCCAATCTGATTTCATTTTTTGCTGGAGTAATTGGCCTACTGGAACGGGATGTTACAAATCTTACAGAAGTCAAGATACATGGCAAGGTCCCACATGGCATTCCTGTAAGCAGTACAGGACTACTTGAGTGTGAATTTTCATAATCCCCTGGTAAACTGAGAGAACATGTCAAGCAGGGTGCTACAGATAGAATAATCCCGTTAGCACCAAGGAGAAGGGAACGGAGGTTTCTGTAAAGTCTGTAGAGGAAAGAAGGCTGGGAAGGGTGGCAGGCATCTCGCTTTGTTGAGATTTTAGTGAATGCTGTCATAGCTCTTCATAGCCCTGAATTAAACAGGGTTTTGAAATGACAACATCCTTAAAAAAAAAAAAAAAATCTTGCATAGTGTAGTCAGAAGAGTGTAGATGCAGCTTTCTTTTTCTGACACCTGCTTGCATCAAAGAAACGTGTTGCTCAGTTGGTAAACAGTGGAGGGATAGGATAATCTGCCTGCGCACCGTGAGCAAAACTGAACCACAGCAAACAGAGATATGATACAGAGATTTAGCTAAAAGGCGGCAGGTGATGCAATTGCCCGTGGACCTGTAGGCTTACAGGCTCCGTAAGCGCTATTGGGTAAATGAGGTGACTGGAGACAAACACACACTGATTTGTTGAGACAGGTTTCCCATTTTATTCATTATCTCCAGCCTTATCTCGAGCATGATTCAACACTGCATGTCAGGTCAAACGTTGCTTTCACTTGCGCTCTGTGCCATCCCAGAACGGGACCCCCAGCAAGCCCTTAAGCTCACTCAGGCTGCCCTGCGTATAGATCCTATGTGTTGTGCTAGAGATGAGGGACTGCAGAGTACCGCAGTTGCTTTTCAAACTGCAACTTCAGTCAGCAAAACTAGCTGTTAAGTAGCTTTTGAAAATGGGCATTTCTGGCATTTCTGAAATTTTACTCAAGATCGCAGAAAGATTAAGTAATACCACCCAGTTCTTCCCCAAGAGCATTGCTCAACATTGAGTCTTGGCAGTTGTCTGTCTTTTGTCAAGAGCCCTCTAGCCCCACAGAGAAGCAGTACAGTTAATAATGCTCTACCTCTCATCTCTCAGGACACCGAGACAAATGGATCCAGTTAGCTTTGCTTCGTGGTTCTCTCACTGCAAAGATAAATGAGATGGCCTGCAATACATACTTTGTATATAGATTAAAATAAGTATCTTTTACACTTCTGTGCAGTTTTACAGACTGCCAGCATTAACTTGTGGAAGAAGGGTATCTTTCAACTCCAGTACTATTAAATAATTGTCATCCTGGAATGATGATCACCCAAGATATATTGAGCATTGTCAGTGTCCTTAATGCCGTCTAACCATATCCTTGGCATAAAAAGCCTGTCATGTCATGTCACTTTGGATGTAGGCACAGAAGTACAGAGGTGACTGTTAAAAACATTTGGGGAGGATTTTTATGAAGAAGTGAGGTAAAGCAAACAGTTTCAAAAACAGCTTATGGAGCAGCACTGGGTGGCAGCTATGGATGAACACTTTTGTCTTTTGCCTGAAGAAAAAATGTGATGCTAAGAATTATTTATCTTCCTTCCTATCCACAGCCTCTGCCTCCCATAATCAAAAAGGAAGAATCACGTTACTGTACGGTGAAAAATAGTATTTCTTTTCCCCTTCTCATTTCTTGTAACTGTCTTTTTTCCTTTTACACTGTTCTTTTTCCTTTAGACTTTGTTGTGAACAAAGCTGGCCTTCTGTTTTTAACCTGTTACATGCTGTTCCCTTTCTAAACCTTCTGAAACAGCTACTGAGTATTCCCCTTGAACTTGAGCACGCTCTCACTTTGGGAAGTAGATGATGTTCCACTGTCTAAAAATTCATGTCCCTATGGGATTTCTGGTATGAGAAATCAGGGTCTGATTTTATTTCAAGAAGAAAACTATTACAGAGTTTATAACCCTCTACAGAAGTTTGTGCATCATTTCCAGCAGACTAGTTGTGGTCCCTGTGGGATAAATCTCACTGCAGTTGATGCTATTTAAGATGATATTTATTCTCTGAATTTCTATAGGCCTCATATTTATTTGGTGGTACTTCAGTTTTTCTTAGAAATGGACAAGGAATTCTGAAGAGAAAATACATAATTTTGTTTGGCTTCTGCTTGCTATATCAGTCTTTAATGCTTTTTCTCTCTGGTACAGTTCACACAATCAATCATGTCCCTGTTAATGCATAGAGGCATGAAAACAGATTTTAGTTAATTGCCATGTGCTAGCAATCAACTTTTATTGGTTTGGGATTGGTCTTCAGTTGGAGAATGACATTTGGGGAGCTAGGAAGAAAGGATAGTCATCTTTTGTCTGTCAAAGTGTCTTAAAAAGGCATTGTTTTGCCTGTTTTCAGACTGGGGAGAAGGGCCCTGCACATGCTCATGCTCACATATATAATGCAATAGAAAAACACTTTAAACCCCTTCACAACTTCTGACATGAAAGACATGACAGCGTCAGTAGTGGAGGTGTCATACTGGGGTCGAGTTTGTGATAGGAGGGACTTGAGCTCACAAGGCAGTCTAGAGAAGTTGTCATAGCATAGGCAAAGCAGTCTAAAGGCACGACTGCAAAAACTATGTAGGACAAGTGACCTCAGCATTGTGCCAAGAAAAAGACTTCTGAAGAAAGGGAAACAGTCAGAAAGTTACCTGTTTTACACCATCCTGCCTTTCACTGCATTGACATGAACTAAAACAAATTTCAGCCTGTAATAAGCGGATTGGATTTTGCCTTTCTTAGCTTAGCTTCGAGCATCTCTTTTTGGAATGGGTCTGCTGGTTTCAGGGGATGAACAGTGGCAGATTGAACCCCAAAGGACTGAATTACCTTAAGCCAAAATATGTAGCAGAATAGAAGTTACTCGTTAAATTGAACTAATTCCACTGTCTCTTCTTTGCTACAGGTGGTGGATGTGGACTTTAGAACAGTGTGTCTCAACATTTCATCCTCAACTATCTCTTTTTAATCTGATTGCACTACAAAAGAAAAGCTGCTAATGGGATAAATGTTGAGACTTTACAAGAACTGACTTGAAGTACCGAAAGCCATTATTATTAATCAAGAAGAGCTTGAAGCTAAGTCTGTAGCTGACCAGTCAGTATCACTTTCACATAACAGGCATGGCAAGTAAAAGAAAATCAACAACACCGTGCATGGTCTTAGCCAATGAGCAGGATCCGGATCTAGAAATGGTATCAGACTTGGAGGAAGGACCACCTGTACTTGCAGCAGCAGATAACCCTACAGCAGAGAGCGTAACGAGTGATGAGGATGTTCATGAGTATGTGGATTCAGACAATCAGAAAAATACAAATAAAGTAGAAGGTGGTTACGAGTGTAAATACTGTACTTTTCAAACTCCAGATCTCAATATGTTTACTTTTCACGTGGATTCAGAACATCCCAACGTAGTATTAAATTCATCCTATGTTTGTGTAGAATGCAATTTCCTTACCAAAAGATACGATGCTCTCTCAGAACATAATTTGAAGTACCACCCTGGAGAGGAGAATTTTAAATTGACCATGGTGAAACGTAATAATCAGACAATCTTTGAACAAACAGTAAACGATCTTACTTTTGATGGGAGTTTTGTTAGAGAAGAAAACGCTGAACAGGCTGACTCTTCTGAGATACCCTCATCGGGGATCTCAATTAGCAAAACTCCTATTATGAAAATGATGAAAAACAAAACGGAGACTAAACGTATCGCTGTTTTCCACAATGTGGTTGATGACATTCCTGGTGAAGAAAAGGGAACTGAAAATGAGCCAAACTCTGAAGAAGTAGTAGAAAACCCACCACCGGCAGTTTCAGAGTCAAAAGCGAGCCATTCAGTTGTTTGCAGTGCAGCAGATGTGGCTAGTGCGGTAGTGACTCCAGCACCAGTGCTTCAGCCTGGGGTGGCACAGGTTATAACAGCTGTTACAGCTCCACAGAACTCAAACCTGATTCCAAAAGTCCTAATACCTGTAAATAGCATTCCAGCCTATAATACTGCTTTGGATAACAATCAGCTTTTGCTTAACACCTACAACAAATTCCCGTATCCAACCATGTCGGAAATCACTGTTCTTTCCACTCAAGCCAAGTACACAGAGGAACAGATTAAAATATGGTTTTCTGCCCAGCGTCTGAAACATGGTGTGAGCTGGACACCAGAGGAAGTGGAGGAAGCAAGGAGGAAACAATTTAATGGCACAGTGCATACTGTGCCGCAGACAATTACCGTTATTCCAGCACACATTTCCGCCGCTAGCAATGGTTTACCTTCAATTTTACAGACATGCCAAATAGTTGGTCAGCCAGGACTTGTTCTCACTCAAGTTGCAGGTGCAAATACGTTACCAGTAACAGCCCCCATAGCTTTGACTGTGGCAGGAGTCCCAAACCAAACACAGTTACAGAAGAGTCAGATTCACACTGCTCAGCCTATTGCAGAAACCAAACAAGTAGCTGCTGTTCCAGCGCCTCAGCCTATCAAAAATGAATCCGCGCTGATGAATCCTGACTCCTTCGGGATCCGAGCAAAAAAAACTAAGGAACAACTGGCAGAATTGAAAGTCAGCTACCTTAAAAATCAGTTTCCTCAAGATTCAGAAATTGTTAGACTTATGAAAATAACGGGCCTCACTAAAGGAGAGATCAAAAAGTGGTTCAGTGATACACGCTACAATCAGAGAAACTCAAAGAATAATCATGGGATTCATCTCAACAGTGATTCATGTGCCACCATTGTTATTGATTCAAGTGATGAAATGAATGAGTCCCCAACGGGAGTCACTCCACAGAGCAAGTCATCGTGGAGCGCTTTTCCTGATTTCACCCCACAGAAATTCAAAGAGAAGACTGCTGAACAGCTGCAAATCCTCCAGGCAAGTTTTCTTAATAACCCTGTCCTTACTGACGAAGAGATGAATAGGTTAAGAGCCCAAACCAAACTGACCAGGAGAGAGATTGATGCCTGGTTTACAGAAAGAAGGAAATCAAATGTCTTAAAGGAAGAGGGAGCTGACTTAAACGAGAGCAATGCTGGCAGCTCAAAAGAAGAGGCTGGAGAAACATCTGTGGGAGATGGAGCAGCAGGAGCAAAATCAGGGTGTTCCACTTCAAGCAAAATAGGCAAAAAATCACCAGAGCAGTTGCACATGCTTAAAAGTTCCTTTGTCCGTACTCAGTGGCCATCTCCACAAGAATACAACAAGCTGGCAGAAGAAACTGGGCTCCCAAGATCAGAAATTGTGAGCTGGTTTGGAGATACTCGCTATGCTTGGAAAAATGGTGGATTGAAATGGTATTATTATTACCAGAGCGCCAGTGCAAACAGTCTGAATGGCCAAGGCTTTGCAAGGAAGAGAGGGAGAGGAAGACCAAAAGGGAGGGGGAGAGGAAGACCTCGGGGGAGGCCTCGAGGAAGCAAGAGGTTAAATTGCTGGGACAGAGGTGTGTCTGTCATAAAATTCAAAACTGGAACAGCAATCCTGAAGGACTACTATATGAAGCACAAATTCCTTAATGAGCAAGACCTCGATGAACTGGTAGCCAAATCTCACATGGGATATGAGCAGGTCAGAGAGTGGTTTGCAGAAAGGCAGAGAAGGTTAGAACTTGGAATAGAGCTGTTTGATGAGAATGAGGAGGAAGACGAAATGCTGGAAGATCAGGAAGATGAGGAAGAAACGGATGATAGTGATACTTGGGAACCCCCCCGACACGTTAAGCGTAAACTTTCAAAATCAGATTGACGTGCAATTTGGGATTTGGGGGCCAAAAACCTATGAATTAGGTTTGATGTTATGGTGAAGAGCCAAATGATTTTTCATGGCCTTCAGTTTAGCAAGCACCTGCTTAGCATCTTCCATCCACTAAAAGAACATGGGCAAGATGCTACCTGTGCAGGCAACTGTTTGCTTCCTTGCTACAAGAGATGGACATCCTCAGGCCTAGCCTAGGACATGGGGTTATAAATCAGATCCAGTTCAGCTCCTCCTCTTCCACACTACCGATGGGAAGGTTCATGTTCATCGTTCATGTGACTGCTTCTCAATATTTAATTGCCTTATATTGTTTAATTCCAAAAAAACACAGACACATTTTTTCATTGTTGTAGGAGAACATTGCCTGTTCATGAAGGAGGAAAATACAAAGACCTAAGATGTCTTTTTGCAAACGTCGCTTCACCTGAAAGGTTTCAAGGTCTGGGTTTATTTCTTAAGGAAAGAGTGCAAAACAAAAGAGAAGGGGAAAAGTGTGACAAAGGAATCAATGAACCTAGGGGTGAGGATTGCTTGGTTTAAGAAAATGAGGTGATATTGGCATCTTTTGCATATCTTCAGAGTGTTTTCGGTTTACAGAATTTGTGCTGAAATGTTCCTTGTTGATAATTATGAGCTAACTGAATGAGTCCAATGCTAGAAGATGCTTTTCGTTACATATAATCACTGTATCCTACATCAGTTTAATTTAAATGCCTGACAGACTTGATGCTGTTGATAGTAACATTCATTTTTAGCTTGTGCATTCTTTCCTTTGTTGGAATGGTAAGAAAAGTATGTATATTTCTAGCTAAAAAGAATAATTTCTTGAAATCTTACACTGAATTTTAAGGTAAACGTGAGGCGGAAACTGCCTAAAAGTTGTTCAGAGTTGCTTAGGGGTTTGTCAGAATACACAGATACAGAGGCGAAAAGCGTCTTCGGGTGCTAGTAAGAAAGGTTTTCAAGTAAGTTGTGGCAATGACATGATGTTTAATTCTCAAACAGAATGAAGTTATATGGCCTTTAGATGCTTAGGGATGATAAACATGTTAGTGTTTAATTGTTCTTCAGCAATAGCCCAGTTGAATGATTTGCCTGCAAGTTTAACTTAAATTCATCCTAATGGATTGAGCTTGCCACTATGCTGATTGTACTTGGGGCTGCTGGGTGAACACACTTACTTTTAGAGGTGGCTTGATCTACCTGAACTGAACTCCAGAAATAATTAATCTGATACAAAACATCTACATCTTGAATAAGTGTCTTTAAAACAGGAAAAGAAAAAAGCCATTTAAGACATTGAAATCATAGTAGAGTTTGAATTACCAACTTAAAAACAATGGGCCAAATTCATGGAGGTTAGTTTAGGCAGATGTCTGGCATCCTAGAGAACTAGTACTCCGAGGAAGAGTAGTTTGTGTTCTTGCTACTGTCGGTCTGCATTTTTTAGGGATAAGCTACTTTATATTTAGATGTCAAAAGATGATGATGAATTGGTGCTGTTGTCACCAACATTGTCTGCTTTTACATTGGCACTAACGGAAAGGATATGAGCAATCTCCTTTTGCACATCTGGCAGCATCTTCGCTGTAGGCTTCTGCATCTAATGACCAATGAGAGACAGATTAGTGTAGAGAAAATGCGTCCTAATATTTCCACATTTCCAAGAACCTAATCTGGGATTACTCTTTCTTCCTCCCTGTGATAACTGTCAAAAGACCAAGAAAGTCCTTTTGGTCATGATTTTCTGAAGCAGAGGAGACCATGTTAGATCTGTTTTTCCTACCTGATAGTGGGTGAAACCCAGGTCAAAGCAAGAAAGGGAGTAACGTCTGACAAAACATTGTTAACTCACCTTCCTCTCTGGGCACTTGGAAGCTGCCCTTCTGCTCCCAGGTTGAACAGGCTACCTGAGTTGCAGGAGGATGTTCTGTGTGAAAGCCATTTACCAGGGTGAGCTCTTCTGACTATTTGAGATTGCTGGAAAGAAAAAGGCAGTGGCTTTTGGTGTGTGACATGAATTTAATGACGAAACTATTTCCTGGCTTCCAAGACTCAAATTGGTGAGGCACGAAGTGGCTAGCGGTGCTAAAGAGGACTAGTCAAGAATCCCTCAGTTTAACTTTGGAGTGGGGGAGAAGCAAAGCCATGTTGTCAGCATATTTCATTGCAGTACTTATGCCTCTGGATGTGAGGTGGTGTAAGAGAGATCAGGATCTGGCCTTTTCAGCATTGACTGCTATATGTGGTTAGGAGGTATTCTTGTTTGGCTGGTAATGGTATGGATGAGGCTGTTGCAGACACCAGCAGATATAAGAAAGATTTGTGTTAGCTTCAAGCTCCGCTGGGAATACAGGGTCAAAAATCACTGCTTGCTCAGTGGGAAAGGACAAACTAGTAGGGAAAGATATGCTATTTTTAAGTTTCCAAAAATATTGAAGCAAATTCTTAAAATCCTTGGGAATATGCCTTTAGCAAGCAAAATCTGGAGTTGCCTTAATTTTTAAGGTTGATCCTTAAAGAATTAATTTTCTTTTTTTAAAAAAAAAACCAAAAGCCACTCAAGCAACCTGTCCGAATAAACATCTCCATTTTTTGCAGAGACAGCATTTAGGTTAGCATTAAATCTGACCACCTTTAAAAGATGGGAAAAAATAAAGATCCAAGTTAACTATATGATTAAATGGGGAAATTTTCCATTTTGGTAGTGTTCTGTTAAATAACACTCAGCTACAGTGGTAGGCCTTAGCACATCTGGTCTGAAAAACACAGGAAGAGGAAATACATTGTTTATCAGACTAAATATAGTTGGATTGGACATCTTCTTTCAGTAAAATGGTCAGAGATGGTGGCTGATGTATACTGCGCCAGATTTTCATTTGCTGTAAATATTACAGTTCCATGTATTCCAGTGGTTATAATAGTATTTACAGCCCATTGAGGAATATCATCTCTTTGCTGAATGTAAAATTTAAATTAAACCATGTGCTGTGGGTCGGCTAATGAGAGATGCAAAGTACCCACATTTCCTTTGGGCTACATGCGCATTGTAAGCCTTTCAGTTGTGCCAAGGATGAGAAAAATCTGGGTGGGTTCAGCCTGAAGACAGCAGTTGTATGCATTCATTATTGCTTATAATCTGTCTGTTATTTCTGTTTGAACAAACAGAGTCCATTAATTACCAGTTTATTTCATGTTTACAGCATGTGTATATTTGCACTGCATACTGGGAGAGAGGGAAACTCCTTCTGGAGGCCTCCCGCATCAGGACTGACGGGAGAAGCATTGGAAAGAGCTGTCAGCATGCTGGTCTGTTTTATCTGTGAATTGTGGTTGTGGCTGGTGGGAACTCAAAGCTACTGGTAACAACGGTTTAGCCTAGATTCATTTCATCTAATCTTAGGCTGCTGTGCTCCTTACCTGGGTGCCCAAGGCACACTAGTCACCTGCGAGGTGTTTTGGAAGCCACTTGGACTGAGCTACATTGACAGTGGGGAGGGAAGGGGCAAGAAAGTATGTCTGCGTGGGGAGAGTGTCCGTGTGGGGTTTTGTTGATTTCCCTGCTCGGTGAAGAACTGTGTGTAGATGAGCCTGTGGTGTGTTTTCTGTATTTCTGTGGAGCTTCACCTCTTAGGTTTGAGCTAGTTACGAGCCAGGCTTCAGTGATTGTCATTGACAGGGAGATGAAGAAACTCTTGGATCTTGCTCAGACCTTACCTCTAGGTAGCTGGTTTGTTCTTAGTCTTCGTTGGGAGCACTGTTTCAGAATTCAGCTGTGAGCATCAGTTCCTTTAGAGCTAAGGTAGATTTCCTCTTCATCTGCTGCCAGGAGTACCTGATCTGATGATGCTAGTTACTGCTGTCTCTGGAATTCAGCTAAAGAGAGAATAAAGATAATCCTGTGCCAGAGTGGAGAAGGATGAGGGCTAAAAGAAAGCCTCACAACCAGGTGAGGCATCCAGCGTCACTGTATCGTGCTGCTTCATGGCATGTTTTGCTCTTGCTTCTGAGTACAATGAAAGAGCATGGTTCCATCTTAAACAGTGCTGTCTTCCCAGTATGAATCTCTTAATGATCCCAAGGTTAGTGTTTTTTGTAAAAAGAAAGTTAGACCTATTCCTTCCTGGAGGTTTGAATGAACTAACAGTGCTGGTTTGTAAGAAGTGGAAAGAAGGGAAAATGCAGAAGCTTGAAGCCTCTTGACTTTTGCTTGCCCTGCAGAATTCACTTACCTAGAAGTTCTTAAGCAAAAAAGTTTTACTCTTGCTGTTCTGACAGAACGAGTATTGCAATCACTCATTTTTAGCACATAGAAATCTCTGCTTTTTTCTGAAAGCAGAGGAGAGGAAAGATATCTAGTACCTCATGATTAGAATTTAGTGGATTATCTCTAATACACTATAGTAAATGAGGCCATTCCCTTTATAACCTTGTCCAGTACCGTTTTAAAAACTGCATTTTCATGACATTATATGCAATATGGTGTCTGGCTGTAACTTTGATTATTGGGAAGGAAACTCTTGCAATGTCTGCACAAGACGTGATATAATTTTTCTAATGCATGATTTGCTGACTTTGGGCAAAAGCCTATTTTCTTCCTGCTTGCCAAGGAACTCTTGAGGCAGGCAAATGCACTCCCTTCTCCTCTACAGAGCAGAGAAAGCATTTCTGGAGCCCATACAAAGTGATTCATGGCCTTATGCAGTCCCCATAGGCCAGAAAGCCCAAAGATGCAGACACTCTCTTCCTCCTCCGTTTTCCTCTGAAACGAGAGCACAGCAGTAACTCTGACAACTAGTCTCTGGCTGCTGAGTAACCAAGCTGTAGTTTAAGGTGGGGAGCATTCTCCCTTTTGCACTTAACGGAGTACTGTGTATTCAGGCTGGATGTCAGTATTTGCTTCTGTAAATATGATAGTATTGATTTGCGTCCTCCACCTGAGTCCTGTATCTGTCTATATTCATATCTCCCAAGGAGAGAAGATAATCTTTAAGCTTCTGTAATATTAAATATCCCTGCCCTAACCTGAATGCACAAAAATAGAGTGCAATGAAATATAGCTACTTTGTTTGATTTAATTTATTTTTTCTTGGAAAATAATTTCGCCTACATTCAGTAGTAATGAAGAGATAGTATGAGTGATCAGAGAGCAGTAAAACTGTCAAGAGTTGTTCATAATGCCTGGGATGATTACGTAAATTAGAGATGGGAAGGGCTAATGGAGGGCTCAGTTCCCTGCACTAAACAGTGCTGGGTTACACCTGTATTCTCCATCAAGCTTGTGATATCCTCGGATAAGTTGATTTACCAGGTAGCATGACACAAACTTATTGGGTCAAGTTACTTGAAGTTTGGTGATGTATTAAAATTCTATAGGAAAAGATTTTAAAATGAAAGTTGAAACAGAAAGTGAAAAATCCCCTCAATAGCTATTATACACACTCAATAGCTCAAATTTCTGTGTTGTTTTCACACTTTTAAAAAGGGAGATTTTGAAGCACAGGTGGGTTACAACCAGTATTTTCGAGTTCAACGGTCTGAGCTTTTGGGGGTTTTTCTCCTTCTGCGGTGAAGAGCATCTGCACTTTTTCAGTGGATAGTCATTGCAAAACCAACTTACACAACATTGTAAAATGTAGAGTGGTAGCTGAGGATCCCGTGGCACTGTTCATGAATTAAGGTGGGATTCGTCTGATTGCATGTTGATGTCTGCATTTGAGCAGGACACTGTAGCTAGTCAGTATACCTAATGAATGCAAGCCTGCTCGTCCTGCGTGCCTGGAGTTGGTCAGACGAACTGCAGCCTGAACTCCAGTGACTGTTACACATGGCTTGCAGGGAGACACTGACACTACAGACACCTGAAATTAGGCAAGATGGATCTTCGCCTGGGAGTGCGCTGGATTGCAGCACTGATCTTTGTGTTGTGGTTAGCAATGGTACTTACCTCTGCTTCCAACTTGACGCTCGTTGGGAAGTGTGAGGCCTTTTTTTTCTGGTTTTTTGCTTTTTTTTCTTTTATTCTAGAGCAGGTAGCACTACAGCGGTGGATAGAGTAACTGGTCCTTAGTTACAGTACTGTGGCGTAGGAATGATTTGGGATTTCTCAAGTATTTTAGAGATAAGGTTACTATATGAACATTGGACTGTGCATAACTTAGAACTATGTTAAGACACATAATATTTGTGTCCCAGTTGATGAAAGTATTTCCTTATGCTTATTCAATATTAGATACATCTCATGAAACTTTCCCTAAAGAATCTGCTAGAATGACAGAAGATTCCAGTCTTCATCTGTGATACGAAACGATCAACCACAAGAGTTCCATTATGATTTCGAAATGTTCCCCCCGCTTCCAGTTCCAGCTTACAAAAGTGTTTCCAATTTTGCATAGTTGGCTATCTGCATGTATGCTTACAGTCTGTACAGAAATGCACTACAATGAGTTGCCCTACCTGGGAAGGCTTTATATTGTATAGAAAATGTGGCACTAGGTACTGCTCTTCATGTGCACAGGAGAGTTAACAGGTGTCGATCTCGTTTACAGAAATGATGGCGCTTTGCAATTTTCTATAATATATTGCAATATATTTAAATGTCCTGTTTGACATGTGAAATGAAATTAAGTTAATGCATTGTTATGTATTTGAAGTATGAGGAAGATGATTCACTAACGACCAGCAAGGTTTTTAGAAGGTGTCCAGTATGTAGCTGTCTGTGTGATCTGTCTGGTGTATGTGATGTTAAAGGAAGTAACAATACTGTCACCGTTTAGAATGAAGAGTTTCTTTTGAATGATGCAATAGCTTACAGTGTCTTTCCTTTGTAGCTGCCCAATGTGGTGAAGGGGAAGCAATTCTTGAAAAAGTTCAAGATAACTGGTTAACTGTGAATGGGCCTAATCTTTCGTGAAACCAAGAAAATTTTTGGACACACACAGGACTTGAATACTCAAAAGGATTGGAACTTAGTGTTGTGCCAAAGTTAAACTACTGCAGTTGGCAGAAGTTCTGCACTGTAAATAGAAGACTGATTAAAAGACAGCTTGTAAAAAAAAAAAAAAAAAAAAAAAAAATTCAAATTTTAATACAGTACGTTTTTATTCTGATACATGATGGAAACATTCTGTTTTAGACCTTTTTTGAAGAGGCTTCAGTGACCACTAGATTTTGTCCTCTTATATTTTGTTTGGCCTAATACTATATGTTCTAGTAAGATGGGCTTTATTGCCTGTGTTCTTTGATATGTGATTAAGCTTATAGCTTTGAGTGACCAAACATTTTACAGAGTAAAAGTTCTTAGAAACAGTATAACGTAACTGATATTTCTGTGTCTTATTTATCAGGCTCTGCACAAACTTGGAAAGTTGTGCTGGACTTGTACAACTCATATATGGGAACGCAGCATACTTCTGGATATTACAAACCTAAGCCTTTGTGGCAGTATGGATCTTGTCTTTGGATTTATTTTTGTTATTTTTTTGAGGCAAAGAGACGAATGGATGCTGCTGTAAAATATTTGTAATATTGCCATTATTGCTTTCTGTAGCAATTACTGCTTTTGCTTCAACAGATAAAGAAAATAAATCAGAGATAGAAAAATCCTAAAAGACGCTGGTAGAAGAAAGGATCATGTGGGAACTTCTGAAAATAAACTTTGTACCAAAATTTTGAAAACAGAAATAATGGAATAAATGTCTCCTTACTGAGTGCGTGTGGTTTTAAGAGGTGGTGTGGAAACCAGGAACCATGTCTGTATGAAAATATCACAAACCAGATCTTCTCAGATGTCTTTTTTTCCTGTTACACAAAACTGAATTTCACCAATTCCTCAGATGCTTTGAATTCAGAGAACTGGCTTGGCTGAACAGCCAGCGTGAGGTCAGCTTCACATGTGAGTCAGAACAGCTGCTTGTTGCTGAACTGTTCTGCTGTGTCAGCAGGCCAGGGACGTTCACGTGACTTTTCTCGTTAAGGCAGATGCACTTTTATTACCACATTTGAAATATTTGGGGTGGGAAGACTAGGGGCAAGTAGGAACCGCCTCCCCACTGAAGTACCTGTCAGTTGTACATCACAGTTTATGGCTGCTTTTAACATGTGCCTTTTCCTCAGGGAAGAAGGGTCTGGTACGAGCACTTTCTGTGGAGCTCTGCATCTCTCCGGTGAGCCTGACTTGCCGTCACTCACAGAAGCTCCCTGCCAGAGGCAGTGCCGCCGTCTTGCATCGGCATGACTCATCATACCCATCTACTTCAGCTGTTGCGCTGCAGTCAGAGGGTCTTGAGACCCGGTCTTCCCTGCAGCACCCGGCATCGTGCCTACAGACCTATCCCCACCTGAGAAAAAGATGTTTAAGGCAACAGAATCGTTCCTGTGCTGTAGCTTATGTCAGTCCCAAAAAATTACATCCGTAGCTGAAGTAGTGACCTATGCACAGGCCTGGAGATGAGCACTAGTAGTCAGTACAGCTTGGTGTTTGGCCAAATAGTTTTACTCAGTTTGGTGAAAAAAAAGGGGGAAAAAAAAAAGAAAGAATGCTTATTCAAGAATCCGTCAGCTAATGAGGGCGTTATGAAAAGCCCTGGATTGTGCACGCAGTCACCTTTTTTTAAACGGTTACCTTTTTTGTTTACAGTGTTATCAGCAATTCCAAAATGCTGCAATTCAGTCGATGTTTTCACAAGACACCAGCTGGCCTTGTGGGTTGTTTCCCCTCTCCCAGCCTCCTCTTCCCAGCCCCTTCCATCTTCCATTTGTTTTCATAACAATACTGTCAACTACTACTTTTAAGAATTTAAAATACCGAGCCACTTTGTGCACTGACTTATTTTTCTTTTTATGCCAGAAAGTCCCCTCTAGAACGATGTTAAGTTCCTCCCTGTGGGCTTGGCGTTGCTTTGAAACACTGCTGGTGGTGGTCTTCAGTCTGTCGAGTGGTGGTTTCTAACATTTTGGTTGTTAAATGACTTGTTGCACTTTGAATACTATAAAATGAAACCTTTGAATATATTTATATGTTTCTACTGTTATAATGTTGAACTATTAGCATTGTGACTAATTCCTCTCCCATGTGTGTTTCTTTACAGGCTCAGTGCTGAGCTGATGTTCATTACCTTAAAATATTTATTTGGTAGAAGAAAGAAAAGACGGAAAAAGGGAATGAAAATGTGTGTCGCACCTAGTTGATTTGTGTCTTTGGGTGAAAATAAAGGTCAGTGTTGGCAGTAATTCTCCTCTTACTGATTTTCAGTTTCCCTAAATGAAAGGGACTAACATGGAAGAAGGCCCACAAAATAGCCTCTAATAATGACGTATTCTGAATGGAAGGAGATGGTGCAAATAATACTGCAATTGTGACTGCTCTCAATCATGCAGTTTCTTTCCAGCAGCTGGCCAGGGCCTCCAGGTAAAGTCCAGCTGCAAGGATTTCTGTGTAAGCATCGCACTCGGCACCCACAAAGTGCAGAAATAGAGGCCCATGGAAGCCCTGTGATGGAAGTGGCTCACCATTTTTCTTAGTGACACCACAAAGTTAAAAACTGCATCGCTGATGTTATGTTTCCTGCTGTTCTTTGCTCTAAATTCATTTCACTTGCAATGATTTGGGGAAGGGCGCAATTGTGGCCAAAGTCCATTCTTGATTTCTGCATTTTGTTTGCATTTGTTCATTGAGCAGTGCTTTCCCTCTGCTTTGCCTCACACTTTCTGCGGGCACTGATAATTTTACAAGGCAAATACGAAGCCATAGAAGCTAAATTTAATAGCAGTTTCCACTGGTCCTTTCCAGCAGTGCAAAAGCTGCATGGGAAACGAGGCAGTGGAGAATCAACAAACAGTTTGGTTGTTTCCCTTGTGGAGGCAGCCTCCTCTGACAGCCTCCATGTGGAAAAGGAGAGCAGGGCTGGAAAAGCCCACGAGTGCTGAGGGTCGCTCAAGGGCAGTCCTGAAGCCCTGGGTATATTTCCTCAACATAGCATATTTTTTTCTAATTCTTTAGATTTGTTTCTCTTTGTTCCTGCAAGACAGCAATATTGTAGGAAGTCAGCTCAGTTTAATGTTATTACAATAGATGGTCTACAGCACCCAAGGCTGCTCCTAGAGGAGTTGCCACCGCTGTTACTTAGTCCTGCCCAGTCCTGAAAACTTTGCAGTAGTAAAGTTTTAACCTAGAGAGGTAACAAATCTGCTGTGGTCTCCACAGCCTGGTTTCATCATGAGTAGCAATTAAGCAACAGGTGTAACTGTGGCCAGGGGAAGTTAATGAGTTTTCAGAGACAAACTGATAAAACTGAAAAAAGGACGTAGAAGGAGGCATACAAACTTCACCGTGCCCGACAGCAAGTCTGTTGGGTTTTTTCCCAGTTAGAGCAGTAGATCTGAGATACCACCCTTTACGATGACTTCTGCATCGAGCTTGTATCCACAGACCATCAGGCTACAGCCTCGGTGCTTGTATTACCTGGCTGAGTGAAGTGGCTCAGACATGTGATTCGCATCAGTGCTGGAAATGTGCAGGCTTGCACAGGAAGATCACTGCTTTAGGATTCTCCCCGGCACCTGATCACCTTTCCAGAAAGCTTTTTTCCTCTTCTCTTTTCAACAGCATTCTGGTCAAACCCAGGGGTGTACTCATTCTGTTCATCATTTATCTTACTAGACAGAAAATAGTTGCAAAACCCATTAATAGCTGAACACATCTGTGCGTAGTGCACCCTTTTGGCAATAATGACTTTATTGGGTTTTGTGAGGCCTGAGGGGGAAGGATTATGGCCTAGTTAATATGGCTTGCCAGGGGTTTGAAAGGTTGTGCTGTCTTAAGGTAGATCAGGCAAATGAACCATCTTTTGGGAGATGTGTCCTCTCCTGTCTGTCCTAAGGACCCCTAAAAAGCTTTTGGCTTCTGTTAACAACAAACAATTCTTACTCTTTGATTTCTATGATGCACGACCCCTCACCTCCCCGCTCCTGTTTGTTGTGTCTTACTAGAACTGTGGGGTGGTTTGATAATTTACAAAGGAGGTGGATTCCATGGTTTTGCTCTTCTGAGAGATGAGAAAGCAAAAGGAGATTCCCTGCCTGCTGGACTCAGCGGCTGGTTGGAGCAGTGCTGCTGCTCTGGCTGTCTTTACCTCCCCAGTCACTTCTTCCTGCCTGGTTTCTTGCCTGATGCTGTTCCTCTGCTCAGACGCTGGCCTGTGCACTCTGGTGTTAATACTGCCTGGCTTCAATTCACTCTTCTCCTTCTGTAGTGTGCGAGGGTGCCGGAGCACTTTTCCCCTTTAGGAGTAAGGAGCTGTTTTAGTTCCTGCATTTGCCTTTGCTCAGTCCTGGTTTTACCTGCCTCAAGGACAGATCTGGATTTAGCAAATGCAGCTTCCTCTTGGTCACAATTGGCTGAACTGGTTTCTCAGCTGGCTTGAGATAGATGGAGGTTCATCTCAATTCTACCACCACTTCTTTAAAGACATACTGAGTTTGAGACAAGTATTCTTTTCCTAAAATTTGGGTCAGTGGCTTCTGGGAGCTTTGGCTTAGGGGGTCAGTCTTTTGCCAGCCTCAGTGTGACAACTTGCTATTCAAGGAGGATTGCTCTTGAGCTCTGCAGTTGCATCTCAGACCATCATAGTAATGTTTGCTAGAGCTCATCTGAGCTCGTCAGAGCTTTAACTGCAGTTTTGTTTGCAGTTTGTAGTAGTGATAACCTCTCTATGCCTCTAGCCATGAAATGTTGTTATTTGTATTACCCTCCAGCCTTAGTCACGGACAATATCCCCTTACGTGTGTCACCGTGCAAAAAGGATGAAAGATGGTCTCTGCTGTAAAGAACTTGCAATCTAAATAAAAGGCAAGAGGCAAGGACACAGCAAGACAATGTCAGCAAATAAAGAGCTGCTCCTCTTCTCTTTTCATGAACATGTTTAGTGAAGAGCCTATGTTATGACTGTCAAAAAAAAACCCTAATCTTCCCTCAAGGTATGAATATTTCACAGTGTCTGGAAGAATCCACTTAACGATTCAGGAGCCACCCATCCTTTGAGGAATGCTGCCTGTGGGCCTTACTGCCCTCTTCACTGCAGGCAGCGCTCTTGCTTTGAGGAGGGAACTAGTCTTTCTTTTGCTTTCTTCCAAGGGCAGCTCCTTTCCAGCATATTTTAATAAAGCTATAAACCATGTGAGAGCTGCATTATTCCTTAGCCGATGCGTGTGGGTAGCGCCTACCAAGATAGGGCCCTAGTTGCTGACCGAGGTTTCTTGTTTCTACTGTGTGTGCTTGATGGTTTCTGAAACCTTTGTGGTGTGCATTCTCCTGGCACAAGAGTGGCTGGGCTGTGGCGAGGACCCATGGAGGCTATCACAATACAAATAATAACTTCAGTAATTAAAGAAACACTGGGGGAGAATTCTTCTGAATTAATTTTGCCTCAGAGTAGACTGGGAAGCAGGGAGAAGAAGGGCTGTCAGGATCTAGACAAGGTCCGTCTGCCACGCTGTATTTTCTTTTCCTGGCCAACAGGATCAGGGAATAGGATAGCGTGACAAATTCCTGTCTATCGCTTGGGTTGTCTTCACCGCCCAGGCTTTCTCTGGGCTCACCCTGACTGCAAGATGAAGCACGCTAGGCTGCCCCCCGTTCACCGAGGTTGAAGCTGGGTCACAGCACCTCACCGCCGGCGTAACGAGGCATGCTCATGTGAACAGCTACAATAGCTTTGCTGATGCGCAGGAAGTTGCTCGGCGACCGCAACTGAGTGGAGCCCATTTGTTTTATTGGTCCGATGTTCCTATGCTGAGCCGGTGGTTTAGGCTGGCAGTGCAGTGAGACCTCGGCTGGCTTCAGGAAGAGATTCATCTATGGCTGCTTTTTATCCCCGAAGCTGGCTACACAGAGCAGCTGCAGCAGTGCAGGCTTTTGTAGGGCTCGTGTATCTCTGAGCCCCCTCAAAGCTGCCTCTTCCAGAGATGTTGTTTTCTCCTGCGTGAAGCCAAGGCTAACAGCACCACGGCAAATCATGCCATGCAAGCTCAGGCAAACAGCTTTACTGAAGTACAGTGGGAATTTGTATTCTGGCAGCTACACTGATGACTCGGGTCATAGGGGAGAAATTGAGCAAATCTCCAGTGCTGACAAGGCACAGGAATTTCCTAAAGTTGCATTTTTTTATTTCTGTAACTAATACACAAGGAGCCTCTTGAATGTCTGAGGGGAGGCGGGGAAAGGGAAGAGCCAGGCAAGAGGCAATATTATGTCCATGACTTATGACTGAAACCACGCAGTCAGCTGCTAGGCCCCCTGTGTGGTGCTCAGGAATCGCTGCTCTCCTATCACTCATTTACCAGACAAAGGCATTCTCTGCATTGCAACACAGAGCCTTTGCAGACCACGTTGGTATCCTCAGAGGCAATGATGGCTGAAACCCCCAACCCTGGAGGACTCCGCAATCCAAGCTGGCAGCCAGCTGGCTGCTCTGGGATTTGCCCCTGGGAGTGCCTTGCTCTTTGTGTGTTTTACTTTGAGCTGGAGCCACATTTCACTTTGATTACTCATGTTGCTTTTTTGGTTTTTCTTCTTTTTGATTTGCTCTTAGTTGTCATGCTGGATTTTCGTGCTTTGCTCATTAGACTGGTGTGTTGCAGCATGACCGTCAGTCCTGGAGGAGTGGGAAAGGAACACGTACGTCCAGTGTTTGTGAGGAGAAGTGCAGACGCTATAACTGTTTAGACACTAATGCTAACCTCTGCAGCCTGACTTCAGTGCGTTCTGCCTCTGTCCTGCAGGCACATCATCACACGAGTCTGTGGGCAGGAGGAAGCCAGATGGTTTTGGTGTGCACATACAAGCAGCTCTGACTCTGCTTGCCTGCCTTGACGCTTGTAACAGGACTGACGCATGTCGAGCAAACTCCTGATTCTCTCCAGACTTACTTGCTAAGCAGTTTTCAGGACTACTGTTGTTTGCCAAACAGCAAGTTTAAAAGCAAAAGAAACCTCAATCCCTTTTATTTTCTGATCAAATCTACCTGCCAAAGTTGAGTTTCTACCTAGGGATTTATGCCAGCTGATGCTACATCCAGTCATAACTATGCTGGTATGGAAGGATATTTTGAGCATGTATCCACTTAGAACAAAAGAAAACAAACCCAGAACCTGTATTTTACATGTCTACTAGAAGGAAACCCTTAAAATTATCCATACGAGCAGTGCTTTGGCCTCAAAAGATGTTCTGGTATAGACAGGTTCATTAGTCCATTTTTCAGGTTAAGGAAGTACAAGGATGACTTTAAAGCTCACCTTCTCCAGACCTGCATGGTGATTAGATGGGACAAAATGGACCTTCCTGGATGAACGGACAGGCAAGGCAGAGAGAGGAAACAGCATTTGCAGTACACTTACAACTCATTCTGTGTACAGTAATATCATGAGGCAGGGTGTACAGCTGGGGTAGCTATTTCACCTAGGTGCTCTTAATGAGCAATGATGTGCCTGAGAATCTTTACGCCTTGAAGAAACTCTAGGGTCAGTCTTCACTTTGTCATGTCCCCATTTCCTATAGCACAGTGTAGAACGCTTTGGGAAATCCTGTTTCGGAAAGCCTGAGATTTCACAAGTTTCCCCTTCTGCTTTGGGGCAGAACTGAGATCAAATGGAAAAGTTACTGAAACACACTCCCACCCACCCCCACACAGGCACTGGGCCAAGATACAAACAGAACAACTCTACAATTATGCAATTAATTTAACAAAGCACGGGACACTTTGGTTCAACTATTTGTTACGAGATCTTACAACATTTCTATTAGAGTGACTTGTGACCAAACTCCTCGCCAGAGCCGGGGAGGTGCGACAGCCCGTGGGGCAGCACAAGCCACACCCGTTTACCACCCACCTCCTAAAACCAACGGGCAAACGCCAGAAACGAAGTCACAAGCTGCCCTGAGGCAGGGCCTTCCTCCGCTCTCGCCTCGCTCGGCGGGCTGGCCCTTGACAAGGCCAGCAGCGCCCGGGCTGCCACCGCCCCATTTCCAGTCAGCGCCCCGGCCTCGCGGCGCTCCCCGGCTGGCGGGGACGGTTTGGCGCAAGGACTGCCCTACCGCAGCCGGCTCTCATCTCCCAGCCCGTGTGGCGGAGGAGTCGGGGCCTTCTGGGGGCGCCCGCCTCAGGCACCCAGCGGGCAGGGCCGGAGGGGGCCGGATCCGAGGCGCGGCAGTCGGGACTATAGCTCCCGGCGGGCCGCGCGCCGCAGCCCCCCTCACACCGCCCTGCCTAAGATGGCCGCTGCCCGCCGCGTCCCCTCTAGCCCGCGTCGTCCCTAACTCGGTGACCCCCGGAGGCTCTCCCCCGCCGAGCCGCTGCCCTCGGTGGACCTCCCGGAGCGGCGGACCGGTAGGGGGCGCGCTGCCGCCGCGCGGCGGGGGCCGCTCCGGGCGGAGCGGCGGCATGGAGCCGCTGGTGGGCTGGCAGTTCGAGGACTCCCTCTTCGCCCCCAGCCGGGAGCGGGGCCCAGGCGGCGGGGCCGGACCGCCCTGCGGCGCGAAGCACTGCGAGCCCCGCGTGAGGAGCCGGGGGCGGCGGGCGGGCCCGGCGGGAGCGGCCGAAGGGGCGGCCTGGGTACGGCGGGGGCGGCCTCAGCCCCCCTGACGGGTTTGTGCTGTGCCCGCAGTGGTTTCGCAGCGAGGCGGACGGCGGGGAAGGCGCCGGCGGGCTAACGGCCAGCAAGTTCCGGGCGGACTGGGCCTACCGGCAGCGGGAGTTTGAGGTATTTCCAGGGCTCTCGCACGGCCTGGGGCCTGGGCCGAGCCTGGGTCCCGGTCGGTGAAAGTTTTGGGGATATAAACTGGGGTGATCCCACAGTCCCCGGTGTGCTCTGCGAATGTGGGTGTGTATTTATAGAAAAGCCTCCCGGCTGAGCCACGGCCTGGAGGTGCTGGAGTCTGTGGCGCGGTTATGTCCAGCGTGATGGCTCCTCGTTCGTGCTGAAAGCACGACAGCCCCACGGGCAGTCACGGTGACCTGGTGAAGAGCTGTCCTGCTGGCTGAGCTGCGGTCAGGCCACGATGGGCAACTGTGTCCTGGCAAGCTCCCCCAGCCAGATGTCATCTTTCCAGGAGTCAGCGTGAAGTCGGTGTAAACTGGCCAGAAATGCTGCTCTGCACCCGGGGCTGATCCAGATCAGGCTTGCACATCCGAGTGTTTCAGTAGTGAGCAGAGCTGGTGTTTGCGGCCATGGAAGACATGGTCAGCCAGAGTTAAGCATGTGGATTTATCTGCTCCTGGGGATAATACCGGGTCCCACAAAGGCTGTCAAATCGCTGGCAACCACCTGGCTGCTGCTCACCTATCTGAGAGCTCCCCCCGCTGTCAGGTGAAAGCTGACTGTAGTTGTCAGGCTCCTGACATTGGCTTATGAGCCTCATCATTAATTGTCCCACCTCTCTGCTGCCTCCCCTCGCTCTGGATGGCTGGTTGTGCCTTTGGGGTGCATTTATGTTCCCCGTTTCTGTTCCTGCCTGCTGTAGTCCTAGACCCTGTCCTCACAGCCTACTTCCTGAGCCACATTCCTGATTATCCAGAGTCTCTTCTGCCTCTATAGTCCTAGTTGCAGGATCCAGTCTTTTGTTTCTTTGTTTCCTGGTTGAAATCGGCTGCTTCTGTCCTTGTTTCAACTGTAATAGCATTTTGTTCCAGGCTATGGTTTGCATTACAGGCTCCCTGATTTCAAAGCCCTCAGGCCGACTTCTGACTCCACTCCTTTCGCCTTGCCCATTGGATTTGTGGATTTTTTTGTACCTCAGTTGGCACTGACTTCTGCTTTTTAATGTTATTCCAGCGCTACTGTTGCTTTGTCTCTACGCGACAGATGCTTTCCAGTCTCAGCTGAGACACCCTGAAGGGATTCGTAAAAGTGTGCTGAGAAGAGAGATGCCTCAGGCTGCGGTCAGACATGGCTGCTGACCCTGAGGAAAAGCAGATTGCTCCTTGCTGTGGTGCCCCCTCAAGAGAGAATGACACCCCATCACATCTGCTAGTAGAACAGACCATTGCTTCCTAACCCTTTTCTATTGCAGTGATCCATGTTAAAAATGTCTAGTCTTCAGTCTTACTGCTAACCTGGATCACTGTGACAGAACCAGAACCAGACTGCACATAAAATTACCAGAACCAGACTGCACACAAAATTACGTTTTCACCAATGGCTAATGCACTTACTGGGCAGAGGGGAGCTCTATCTTTTGCTTGAGAAGGAATTCGAACTTCACACCAGGGAAGAAAAATATTTCAGGCATTTTGCTAGGAAGTATTTAGGGTATGTCACCTGGACGCTCTTTCTGTTAGGACCATTCAAGTTTGCAAGGAATAATTAAATATTAGTTTTGAGAGATGGGAGAAGGGGCACTGCTCTTTAGTCTTCTGGTCTGAGCACTCACATGGAGGGGGAGGAACCAAGATTCCAGTCTTAGCTTCACTGAATACTTAATTTAATGTATTTAAATGTTAATTAGAGTCCTGGTGAATGCCCTGAGCATTAAGCTACAGAAGTATTGCTCATTCTTGTCTTTTTCCTTAGTCCAATTAATATTTAATAATTTCATGCAAATTAGAACCACCCTACAGGAACGATGGAGATTCACCTTCTCTGTGGTATTCTCTGACTTGCTGGTTATTCATGTGAAGTGAGGTACTTGCAGGTTCAAACCTTCCCGTGGAGAATGTCATGGATTTGAAACAAGGTCCCCCAAATTTAAGATGAGTGCTCTGATCGTTGAGTTGGTAGCTGGGGGAAAGATGTCACATATTGCCCTGGTCAGTAGATGATCCCATCTGGATCAGGCCTGACGGGGGAGAGGTGGACAGATGTGTGGTGAATCCTGCCAAGGCTTAAACACGAGCTAGGAGTGACTTGGCTGTGTAGTACCGGGGCCCTCATGTGTTGCTGGCATAGATGGTAGCTGAGTCCAGAGAAATGAAGATGTGGACTTCAGCTCCTCAATTCCCTTTGTGACTGTAGTCATAAACAAAACATCCTGTCAGGCTTACCTTTAAATGAAAATCTCTTACTGTTTTGTTTGGCTTTTCTTTTTGTCGACACTACTAGAAAGCCCTGTGTGAATACTCAAACTGCTTACTACTCTTACCTCCCAGTAACATTGCAATGAGACGAGATGTCCAAGAGGGCCAGGCTCGGTGTTTATCTCGCCTAGGAAGGCACGAGGAGGCTCTCGATATTGCAGAAAAAATGGTAAATAACGCAATCTTTCTTTTAGGCTTTGAACATGGAAGTATTGCCAGTAGTTCTTTTTTATGGACCATTTTCTGGAAAAATAATGTTCAAGTGTATAATCCTTCAGGATGTTCAGTGCTCAGAGTATTTGGTAAACAGAGGGTAACTGTCACTGCAGATATAGTCACTCTTTAGAAATCGGAACACCCTGTACCACAATGAGCTCCCTGTGCAGGGAGGCTCGTAGTCCTGGAAGGGACTAAATATCATGCTCTGCCAGGCAGAATTAATGTAATATAATAGGAATTATAAGAAAGGGGATAAATGAGTGCTTAAATCTTTCCACTATGAAAGTGATGGTTCAAAACTCCCTTTTATTTCCATATACTTGCTGCCAAACTGCCACCAAAAAGAGCGTCTAACCACAAATTTAGTTTTTCCCATAAAGGAAAAAGTCCAGAGGCTCTGAAGTCTATTACAATTTTACTGCTGCTGTTTGTTGTATATAAAAGGTGTTTATACTACAAACAAGGGCAGCTGTATAAAACTCTGAAGGCAAATAAACAAATGACAACACGTGGTGCTTTCTTGCCTAGGACAAGGCAGCTAGAGGGAATGCTGTCAGCTTGCTCGTGCATGACGTGTGTCGCGTATCATTTAAAATCAAGAGCACAGTTTTGTACAATTTAAAAATTTCCTTTAGTGATACTTGTGTGTTATTATTCAGGGAGACATTTTCTTAGGCTCTGAAGGATGATTCTGTTCTACTCCTGGTTTTAATCTATTATCTTTTGTTTCTAGAGAAACGGTGCTACTAACACAGATCACTTAACGACGGTTCTCAACCTGCAGTTCGCCATTCACCAGGGTCTGGAAAATGTAGAAAAAAAGATCACGTGTCTGCAGCAACTGATCTGCTTACATCCTTTCAATCCTTGGTACTGGAAGTTACTTGCTGAAGCTTATATGAGCCTTTTACAGAGTTTGTCTCCGTTAGTCATTCCAGAAACAATTCTAAATCAGTCTGAAGAGGTTAGTGTAAGTGATAGTGGTTTCAAAACATCAACTGGAAGAGAGATTCATTTGCAGCCTCACAGATCAGATGGCCAGAAGGAAGGCCCTTGGTCCAGCCTTGCTACAGAAACAAATAGGGAGAATGCAGTGACTTGTAGGAGCAGCCAAGCTGTAAAAGAATTCCTCTGCACTTTGGAAGAACCGGAAAGGACACATGAAGGGAAACGTGCAGCCTCCAAGTCCTGGGAGCAGAACATGTCAAAGAAAATTGGGATAAAGGCATGTGCCTCGTTTATTAGAGCAAGGTAACTAAACGTATTCTTAGAATAATGTTAACTTCTCCCGATTGAAAACAATTTAAAGCATATTTTTCCCAGCCTTAACATTTTCAGTTTACATTTTCAATTTAAATGTTTGTTTCAGCATTGGCAACACTAACTTAGAAGCACCCTGCTATTGCTTCATATCTATCTTCATATCTGAAAAGCAAAATCCACTAGTGTGGTAGCTGTGAACAACCTAAATCTGAGTGGAAAGTTGCACTGTTGGGAAGTAAAGCATTTTTTAATGACCTTATTATATGAATCTTTTCAAGTAATTATATAGAACAGCCTGTTAGAGCATGGCTGTTTCCTGGTTTGGTGTTAAAGATGCAGCAGCAGAAGTGCCCCAAAGGGAAGGCCAGTCTTCCTTCTGCAGGTGCCACCTGTCTTATTTGCTTGAAGCCTCATGCTTGTGTGAAAATGTATTTTATAATAATACCCCAATCTGCATAATGGATGAGGTTGAAAAATGAACTCTGTGACAGCTGATTGACAGGGCTGCATTATAATGCTCTTTCCTTTTCTTCCCTCTCTTCCTAAAACTCTTGCATACAACAAAAATCCTCAAAACTTAATCTTTCACAGAGATAATTAGGAACTGTTTTTGTTAAAATAGTCTTGGATTTTTTTCCTCCTCTTGCCTTTCAGTAATGTATTAGTCACCGAACATATTTAAAGCCATTTTATCAACTTCCAAAAATGTTTACAGAGAACACTTTATAACTGCTCTGTTAGGGCAAGATTTAAGAATGTAAAAAAAAGATATAGTAGCTTTTAACCGTACTCAGACTAAGAGACGGTGACTTTAATTGCTACTTGGGAGAAGTTCATAGATTTAGTATGGATATTGAATATTAAAGCTACATTCATATTAGCATAATTTGTGTTGCTTGTTTTGGTGTGTATGGTTCAGCATTAAGACAATTATAAACTGTGGGATTTCCTTGCTTGACTGCACAGTTTCACAAAGTGTAGTTGCGGTTTATATTTGCAGACACACTTGTCCAGGGTAAGCTTTTCCCCTGGCCAGGGCTTATGCATTAAATAGCTTTTCTAGTATTTTCAGGTCTGTTGGATTTTAAGTGAGATGTGGATGTTGCATAAGCATATGTTCAGGGTAAATTGCACCTAGAAAAAGGGATGTTATTATTGCTTTTTGTAGGAAATCAGGTTCTGTGTTAAAGCATGAATAATTGACTCTTCTAGTTTTGTCAAGAAAAAAAAATTGGAGAAATGGTTTTCTTTAATTTTCATTCTTTCTTACATTATGTTGATGCAAATTTTGAAACAAAAACGCTTTACAAGTTAAAAATACTTTCCATTTTTACTTTGAATTTTCCAGTTAAAACTTTACTGAATTTACAAATGGTTTGTTGGCTCAGTCTTGTAAATTTTGATGTTTATAATGGTCAAATGAAAACTTTCATCTAAGATCTTAAGTATTCTCTTAATAAAAATATACACTTCTATTATAACACATGCTTCATTTAACTTTGGTAAACGGTAAAAAAATTTGTTGTTCTTTATGCATAAAGCTTGAATTGAATATAGTTTCAGTAGCAATACTACTAAGTCCCAGTGGTCCCTTGGTTGAATATACTTAGATGTTTCCTCTGCTGACATGTTTTACAGTCCTTGTGTGAGGAGGACTCTGGAAACTGCCACTGCTCTCTCGGGTCGAGCAGTTGATGATGGGGTCCCTCCGTGATGTGAAGTCACGTTGTGAACACAACATCTAACTTTCACTGAGTCATGGTGGTGACTTCTGGGACACTGCCTTGAACATAAAACTGTGATGAAAGATTTTAGAAAATATCCAGGGTTGGCTTGTGTGGAGAGGATGTTTGACATCTGTCTAAAACCCCCAAATTTCTAGCTTTTCAGGTTACAGAGATAATCACTGCCGTAGGCAAAAAACCACTGCTGGCTTGTTAGGCCTTAATAAGGATGTGGGAGATCTGATGTACTGCAGTTAATGCTAGCAGATCTGAATTTTGTGACGAATACACAGGGAGAAGAATGTTTGCACAGAGCAACCAGAGATGCTTGGCATGTTGTTTTTCAAAAGTACTTCTCAGTACTTCTGTCATAGCACGGATATACCATACCCATAGTAGACTGATACGGATGTATTAATTTCTTTGCAGTTGGCAAAAGTCAGGGAGAAGAGCTGGTTTTAAAGTATTATATTTTGTTTGGGTTTAGGTTTGCTGACTTACTCTTTTGCCAGCTGTGCCTTTTTTTTAACTGCCTTTTTCATTTCAGGCTTTTACTTCAGCTTACCCAGTCGCAACAATCGTCCTTTGTGCTAGAGAATAACATAAAAGGTCAAAAAGAAATTGATGACGAAGTGGCACGACTTGGTTTCAATGAAAACTCTGTGCTGTTGATGACCAAGGTAAGGGAATGTTTTATTGTGTGCAAGTTCTCAGCTATACATAGGCTGGTTGAGGTACTCGAGCCAGTTCAGGCACAAAGTCCTGTAAGTGTGACACTCCCTTGAGCTAATTAACTGTGCCAGGAAGCAAGGTAAATTAGCTGGGGCGGGTTGCCCTGGTAGCGTGTTATCTGGAACTGACAGTGATACCTGTATAGTGCTGGCTTATGTCACGCGGGTGTATCTCTGTTCTGCTGAGATTCTCCTTTCGGGAATGTTCAGGGTTGTTAAGTTTCTCATTGGACTTGTATTTGCGGATGCATCATCGCTGTGTGTTTCCTGGGATGCAGATTTTATCTCAGGAATTTTAGATGCCACAAAATGAATCACAAGTATGAAATGGAAGTGGAGTTTACTTTGATGGCCACAGCAGTATTAAACACTTTCAGAAAAAGTATTAAACATTTTCAGAAAAAGCCAGAGACATCCTTTTACACGATTTCTGTGTTCTGTTTGATGTACTGGATTCTAGTTTTAAAGAAATACAAACAAGAAGAGTAACATTGCATTACTTTATTCATAGAAATTAAACATTTTTAGTGTTTAGCTATTTATAGAGTTTCTGACTTTTATCTTAAGGAACAAAAGGAAGCCAGCGAGATTCTAACTTTGTTGTCAGTATTACAGCTTTAAGTTAGTGAAAGCCAAGCCATTGCCGGGTTGACAGGCAGTCTTGTGGGATTTCATCCATGAGAGGGCAGTAGCATGCAGACAATCTCAGGTTTTGAAAAGGTTGGGAAAAGAAACTTCTCTCCTTGCTTCCCTTGGTCCGACACCCCTCAGGAAGAGATCAGAGTGTTGGTGCTCTTGCAAGGTGAGCATTGAATGTGGAGTTGACGTTGAGATTTCCGCTGCTACTCAGAGAGTAAAAATCCCCCCGTCCAAGTGTACCCAGAAGCTGGGCGGGGTTGCGCAGCTGTGAAGCTTGGGCTCTCATCCGTCTTCATTGCAGAATGCAACAGGCAGACAACTTGATCGTGACTTGGAAGCTTCTCCTGGACGGCATGTGGTTCATGTGTCAAGGGCTTTTCTTGTAAAGATCTGTTATTAATGTCATATTTGCTGTTTTCTCTGCAAGTTATTTTCTTGTTTCCCATCTTTCTTACTCTGTTCGCAGGTCATGGGGCAGGATCTTATACCAGAAAAACTAAAAGAGGAATTTCAGGGTGAGGTAAAATGCATAGGCCCTTCAGCGCTGTCATCATTGGTAACTGCATCAACCACAGAATTTGAAATCAAATGGTTCGGTAATCTCCAAGATGATTTATGTCACTTTGACAGACAATTCTATTCAGATATATATCTCCCACCTTTGGTAACTTAAAGGTTTTGTTGTATTTATTCTCATATCGCCAAATGATTATGGAGTGATATACACAATAAAGTTCATATTACATTTTTTAAGAATTCTTATGTATATCTTTTAAAAATATATATAAATCTCTCATTTAAGCTCTTAATATCTCATCATTTTCTGTGTTCACTGATTTGTTTGTATTTAAAAGAATAAGGAATCCAGTATAAAATCGAGCTTTCTGTTCAGCTTTCAGAGTTAGCTTTCCATCATAAACCTCACTGTGTTGTGCTTGAAGCACCTGTGATTTTGGGGCTTGCAATGCCAGTGGGATGGAAGGCTTCCTTTATGATGTCCAGTTTGAAAGTTTCTTGTTGCTGCATTTAGAGCCATGGAATTAACCATTTTCCTAATGTGTTTTTTTAATATTTCTTGATTAATTGACATTATAGTGATTTCCTGTTCAGGGCTGGATAGCTAGAAATCTTAAATATATTTATGCTGAGAAACTGTCAATAAGAATAATTCCATATGTTTTAGAAAAAAAGTCTAAATGGTAAATATTTTAACACAGAACTGGAAGGAGATTTTCTTTCTTCAAAGCTAAGTGGTTTTTGCAGGCATAGAAGTAGCTATAGTCTTGACTTCAGTGTGCTTAGACAAGGGAGGAGAAAAACTGTCAACGTTGTTTATATGTACCGAAGAGTGTTTAGTCAGATCATATCCTTTGTAAAACCCTGCAAGGAAGGAGACCTTTGCTGTGAAAACTGGCAGTGTTGTTTCTGCATCACACAGCTCCTTACGTTATGCCTTCAGTTGAAAATGACACCACTTCACTTTACTTTCTCAAGCACCGATGCTATGTGCTTTGGGCTCCCACAGAAAAAGGCTGAGATTATCCTGTAGTTTCTTTTGCCTGAAATAAAGCAAACAAAGGGTGCTCTTCCCCCATCTTCTTTTAAACTGCGAGACTTAAATTCTTTGTAGCTTGTCATAGAAGTGTTCTTTAATGGATATAGTTTAAAACCAGAAATCTCTTAGACATAATTTGCTGTGACTTTTCCTCATGTTTTCCTGTGTTTTCTTTCTGAAGTACTGAAGAGAGCTGAAACTTTAAATAACTCACAACTGAATGGTAATTCACCATATGTGAATGCACTTTGTATCTGCTACTTTTAGGTGAATTTTAAAGCTTTAAGATACTTCTAGGGAACTTGTCACTAACCCTTGGTATGGTATAGCCCTCTGCTAAGTTGACTGTGAAACCTCTCCGGAAAAATGGAATATTGCCTTCAGCCATGTCAAATTATCTTTGATAGTTGGGTGACTTAATGCGATTAAACCCCATCCTGGTCAGCTTGTTACGAAAGATGATGACTTGGCAAGTGTACTTGGGTAAGCATTAATGCACTCATAAGGTATTACAGAATATTTGGTTTAGTCATGCGTGTGCTTTGCTAGGTGGAAATTTTTGTGTGTGTGTGTAGAGCACTATATTCGGTTGGCAGTGAAGCCCGCCTGAAGGGCTGGGGAAGCTTTTAAGACTGACTGGTGTCATAAGTTTTCAGTAGAGACTGTCCATAACGTGCTGTAAATTAATTACGATGTTGGCATCAACAGAGGATGTCTTACAGCAAAGACATAGCAAACATGGAAAGCTTAATGCCAAATATGTCAGCAAAAAAAAGGGAACAGGGACTTCTCCCTCTTTCTTCTTAAACTTAAGGTCACGAGTAGCCACATAAAAAGGCTATAATTTGTTTTGCCACAGCTCTCGAGTAGGTTCAGTAGTTAGAACATGGGAACACAGCTTTTGTGGAACGAGGTCTGCATAGATATTTAATGGGATCTCGCCAAATGATTTGGCTCCACAGTTTAGAAAGTGGAAATCACTTTGGAGCTGTTTTAGCAGCAAATTAAATACTTGCCAAATGTTGTCATTTTGTGACTGAGATGTCCAAAATACACAGCGGCTAGGCCGAGGTGATTTGGAAACTTCTTGGTGTGCATGCAGATTGTTTGACTTGAGGTTGTCTCTTAGCCTGGCAGCACAACAATTAACTCCCCACTGGCTCCGGGAGTGGAAGGCAAGTGGCAGTTCTTAAAAACAGGCAGTATTTTCTCAAACATAACAATAAAGCAAAAATAATGTTTTTAACTACTGCAAAGAAAACAACATGAATGTTGTTCTGAATGTGTCACATAGTTATTGTTCCAAATAACCAGTGTTTATTGCACTGGGGCTATGAAATACTCCTTTGTCTCACTTGTGCCTGGCTCTCTCTCATCTCAGCTACTTCAATTCCTCCTTTTTTGGCCTGCTCTTTGCTTTTTTGGCATGCCACTTCTCACTCCGGTTTTCTGTTTCTGCTCATATCTCATGAGGGGCTTTGCGCTTCCATCTTGCATTTGAATGCCTCATCGTTGCTTCTACTTTCTGCATAATTCTACATCTGCCTGTAATAGATTTCTTCATGTTTTGGCTCTTAGGATATTATTACTGGTATTAGTACATGCACCAGTACTCCCCACTGAGTTCAACAGCAAATTTTAGTATTGCAAATTGCAAGTGAGAGTCCGTTAACAGTTACTGAGGTTTGATTTTGTTATTTTAACACTTGCTTATGTTACAGATGCTTTGGGAAGGACTCTCTGACCCTGGTTCTGATGCTTCTGAAGTGATTGCTGTGTACAAACACAATCTAATTGTGTGTCTTGCTATTGAGTGAATACTGCTGGCTTTGAGGTGAGGGAACATGTTAGTGCTGTAACTAGCAACATTAACACAGTTTTCTCCATCACAGAATCATAGAATGGTTTGGGCTGGAAGGGACCTTCAAAGATAATCTAGTCTAACCCCCCTGCCATGGGCAGGGACATCTTGTACTAGGTCAGGTTGCTCAAAGCCCTGTCCAACCTGACCTTGAATACTGCCAATGATGGGGCATCCACTGCTTTTCTGGGCAACCTGTTCCACCGTCATTGTAAAAAATTTCTTCCTTATGTCCAATCTACATCTACCCTCTTTCAATTTAAAACCATTGCCCCTTGTCCTGTCACTGTGTGGTGGGTTGACCTTGGCTGGCTGCCAGGTACACACCCAGCCGCTCTATCACTCCCCCTCCTCAGCATGACAGGGAAAGAGAAAATAAGATGAAAGAAAAGAACTTGTGGTTCTTAAGACTGTTTATAAGGAATCAAGAGTTGTAACATGGGGTCCTACTCATGCTCCCAGCTGAGAACCACCTTTATTGCTGGCAATAAAAGAGTGGTTTCAGGTAGTGCCTACTTTTCCTGCTTTCTTTCTGGTACCTGGCACCTTTCTGGTACACAAACTAGAAGAAAAGAAAAATGCAAGCAAATCCATTTTGGTAATAATTTGGTGACCCGGGTGGGACTCCACGGGTTCCCCACGTTTTGAGCGTGGCGATGGCATACGACACAGCCGGTACTGGGCGAGTTCACCCAATTGTCCTTGCAGGATCTGCATTCCCTGGGAAGGTACTAAAACCGGGGGCAGCACAAGTCATGGGGGGTTCGATCAGTAAGGTAAAATGGGGTTTGCCGCTGGTGGAAATTCTGGGAAACAGGAAGAAAATTGATGGTACTTCAGGTCTCAGTAAAGCTTGAACTGTAGCTCTGTCGGGACAAGTGGCCAGCTGGAACTCGGGAGGGGACAGCCTCCGAGCAGTGGCCCCTGGGAGGTTCATTTGATAGGGGTAAGCTGACCTTCCTGCCTCGTGTGTGATACGATATAAGGCAGAAGTGCCTCATATGGTAAATCCCTGCTGGCTACTCCCCATCACCTTCTTGTCCTGCACAGGACAAGTTGGCAGTTGTTTCCAGGATCTGTTGCTCCATCACCTCCCCAGGGCTGGAGGTGCAGCTGGCAGGCCTAGCGAGGGTCATGGACGGGGGCCGCACAGGAGTATGGTGTGCGATGGTCCAGGAGGGAGGAACCTCGACCTACTGCCGGAAGAAATAAGGTCCCCATAGTGCACATAGGGAAGTGGCTGGGGAAGGCGGAGTGGATTGCTCCTCGCTTGGGAAAAGGCAAACCCATCTGTGGGATTGTCTTCGCTCAAGGACCTGGGTGACCTTGGTGGGTAATGCAGAAGGATGGGGAGACCTGGTGTGTACCTCAAGGAGATTTAACCTTGGGGGAAAAATAATCTGTGATGTGAGTCATATGTTGTAGGAAGTAACGTAGCAGGAACGACCTGACCCAACGAAGAGTGAGCTTCACAAAGAACCAGGCGAGTGCAGCAGTGATCCAAACCAAGCGGGTGTTGGCTCCCAACACTTGAACATACTGCTTCTCCTGTCCTGAGCACCCATCTTGACAGATGGGCCCCAAGTCATAGCCTGTTCTTATGAACGTTTGGAGGAGTGGAGGAAGTCCATGGAATAGGAGAATAATATCTATCTGTTAAGAGACCGGGGATAGATGGTAGTTAATGAGGATGTGTAAATCTGTTAAGTTGGGTATAAAGATGGTTTAAGTATGTGGTATAACTTGTGTTGGTAAGAAGGGATTTCAGTAATGAGAATTACATACAAAGGGATGGTTGGAAGATGTATAAATGTATTAAATTACTTGGGACCTGAGCACAATGCAAATGTATGGAATAAGGGGTGGAGATTGTCTTGGGTCTGGCTGGGATGGAGTTAACTTTTGTCATAGCAGCTCTCATAGTGCTGTGCTTTGTATTTGTAACTAGGAAGGTGTTGAGAACACACCAGTGTTTTGGCTACTGCTGAGCAGTGCTCCCACAGCATCAAGGTTGTCTCTCCAACATCCCCTCCCCCCAAAAGGCCAGTACGCTGGGAGTGGGCAAGAAGTTGGGAGGGGACATAGACAGGACAGCTGACCCAAGGTGACCAAAGAGAGATTCCATACCATATGACGTTGTGCTCAGCAATAAAAGCTAAGAGAAAGGAGGAGGGGAGAGGGCATTCATGATTAAAGCGTTTGTCTTCCGGAGCAATTGCTACATGTACTGAGGCCCTATATGCCAGGCAGTGGCTGGACATCGCCCGCTGATGGGAAGTAGAGAATAAATGTTTTTTCTTGTTGTCCTTTGCTTGTGCATGTGGCCTTTGCTTTTCTTTATTAAACTGCCTTTATCTCAACCCACGAGTTCTTTTTCATCTTACTTTCTTCCCCCCTGTCTTGCTGAGGAGGGGAGTGATAGAGCAGCTGGGTGGGCACCATGCAGCCAGCCAAGGTCAACCCAACGCAAAGGCCATACTGCCCCCCCCTCCACTGAGTGCTCGCAGCCAGGGCACACATAAAAGGCCACACTCGCCCACCCCCGGCCCATGGCAGATGCTGCCTCTGCTCCTGCACGGTGCAGGGAGGCAGCGGCTGACGGGGTCAGGGGGCTGCCGCCCCTCGCAGACCCTGGGAACGCGACCAGTGGTGACTGTAGGCAGCAGCGTTCAGTGGCCGACGGCCCGCTCCCCCAGCCTTCAGCCATGAGGTGCGAGGGTGCGGGCTGGGGGCCTGTGGCGCGCAGCTGCCCCTCGCCCCGCCGGGGCCCGGCGCAGGCCCCTGGCCGCCCTGCGCAGAAGGAGCAGCGCCGGCGGGAGCTGGCCAGCCCCTGGATCGAGCTTCGGGCTGGGGTGGATGCTCTGCTCCAGGTGCCAGAGCCTGCGGGGGAAGACTTGGTGCTTCCTGGCAGCACCTGCACCGGCTGCTGGGGCAGAACGCCCGCCTGCAGCGTGCCCTGGAAGACCTGGAGAGGCAACGCGGTGCCCTTGAGGCGGAGAACAGCCTCCTGAGAAAGAGAAGCTCTCCAGAAGCGTGCAAGAAGGCAGAGAGGCTCCAACAGAAAAATGCTCAGCTAGCTGCCCTCACCGAGCAGCTGAAAGAAAGATGCAGACATCTGCAGGAGACCATCGGGCACCTGATGAACGCTCCCGTGCCACTGCCCATCCAAAGCTCCGCTGAGGAACTGTGCATGAAACGTTTCCTCAGCAGAGGGCTGGAGAAAGCAGAGAGCATGCCGGAGCTTTGCTGGCACAGGACCAGCAGAATGAATCCTCACAGAAGGCGGCTGAGGAGCTCCAGGCCCAAGTGGCTGCAGAGGACGAGGGCTCATATTACGTGAGCAGCCTCAGCCAAAGGTGTGAGGAGTTAGAGGTGCCGCTTCTGGAGATGACAGATGAAAACACCACACGGGCTGAAGAAAATTCTCACCTCCGTGGGCAGATGCGCTGGGCAGAAAAGGTTCAAGCTGAAAATGCTGACCTGAAGGGACAACTGACGCGAGTGGCAGAGGAGCGAAATTCTGCCATCCAAGCCATCAGCAGTCTTCAAACCCCGCTGGAAGCTGCAGAGCACAAACTGAAAGCTGTGAGAGAAATGGCAGAAAGTGCTGAGGGAGAAGTAAAAAGGGACCACGGAGAAGCCGGGCAACTGTTTCGAGCCCAGGTGAGTGAACCAGAGAATTGGTTTCAGAGCCCCTCCGAGTCACCTTGGGCAGAGGACAGTCTTGGGTCCTGCCTTCTTTCAGAGGAGGACCCCACAAGTGAGACAGAAGAACCAGTAGCAGACAAACAGTCCGTCATCCTGCGGGCTCTGGCACAACCACCGGGAAAGCTTTGAGCATCCATAGCTCAATACAGCTACAATCCTTTTGATGGTCCCAGTGAGCAGCCTGAACTGGAGCTGCCTCTAACTGCTGGACAATATGTTCATGTCTTTGGACAGGTGGATGAAGACAGCTGGTCTGTGGGAGAGCTGGCAGATGACACGAGGATTCATCCCCTCTAATTTTGCTGACGAAGATTCAGATGACGACCTGGAAAACGAGAACTGGGATGATCCTCATTATATTTTGCCTATTTTGGAGGAAGATGAAGAGAATCTAGATGTGGGTGATGGGGGCTAAAAAGCATAAATAAACGTAGCCTATACAAACCTCCAGAAGATCTACAGAAGTGAATTTGTACTTAAAAGTGATTTTTTTTTTTGACTTTCAGATTTCTGTAGAACGGGGGGACCTCTGGGAGGCAGCAGGGGCCTCCAACGGGCCACAGCAAAGCCCAGATGAGGCCCCGGAGCACTTTGGAGAGTAATTGGGGGCCTTGCAGGGTGCGCCCCAGAGCTGGACGCAGTACTCCAGGTGGGTCTTGCGAGAGCAGAGTAGAGGGAGAGCATCACCTCTGTCGACCTGCTGCAGCCCAGGATATGGTTGGCTTTCTGGGCTGGAAGCGCACATTGTCAGCTCATGTCCGATTGGATCGCTCATCCGCCAGTACCCCCAAGCCCTTCTCGGCAGGGCTGCCCTCAATCCCCTCATCCCTCAGTCTGTACTGATACTGGAGATTGCCCCAGCCCAGGTGCAGGACCCTGCACTTGGCCTTGTTGAACCTCATGGGGCTCGCATGGGCCCCCTCCTCCAGCCTGTCCAGGCCCTCTGGGCGGCATCCCTTACCTCAGTGAACCAACTGCACCACTCAGCGTGGTGTCACCCGCAAACTTGCTGAGGGTGCACTGTGTGGCAGCAGTGTTTGTTCGAGCCCTTCCCTCGCAGCAGACGGATGAGGTATGTCGGCATCCTGCCGTCACCTTCCTGGCAGGTAGTTTCTGCAGCTGCCTCTAACCACACATTCCCCTCATCACTGAACGATCAAGCTTGTGGGGGCCTGTTAAGATTTTTGGCGTATCTCATTGCTGAAATTGTAAACTCTGATTGTTTTCCATCAAAACTGAAATTCCATTCATTTGACGTTCAAGTTCAGCTGTCGTCTGAACTAGCACAATCTCTATCCCTGATCCGGGGCTGAAATCGGCTCTTCTTAACTCACAGCGCTCCTTCTTACCTACTTTTCATTATCTGTGTTCTCCAAAACTTCTGTAGGCAAACTATCTTGCCCCACAGAGACGAGAAGAGCTCCTTCATGGATTTCATGGGTCATGGTCACCCGAGGAAATGAAGGCTTCAGAGGTAGTGGTCTACACACTTCTCCCCATATCCCCCTCTGTGCCACCCCCAGTTGGGCTACAATGGGATTAGGGAACTGAACCAAATTTAGACGAAAAATCTTATTTAGGCTGCGGGGACACGTAGTTTAATTCTGTTCCTGTTGATTTCAGAAGAAACAAAACGTGTTTCCTCTTCACCTGGACTCTGACTGTATGGAAGTCATTTAGCTTTTGGAAGAGAAGAGAGTAAGGTGCACAACTCAAGAGAATATGAAGATACAAAATGATTTTGTTTTAATGAAAGTCTTCTCTTTTATTTGAATGGTTGCCATATTTAGATAATTAAGTAAGAATTCATAGGAATGAAAATCAACTTTCCCTTCTTCCCAAGGAATCCGAAAAATGTTGCTATGTACAAAATTTACAATTATATGCAATAGTTTATTGTTATTCTGGACTCCAAAATCTGGTATCACAGGTAAAAATGTTCACACCGAAGCTAGAGCAGGATGTGTCCATCCTGTACCTTTCATAATGTTCTATAAACTTTACGGGTATCCTTTCAAAATGATTGTTCTTCCAAGGATGAGAAACTTTTCTCACCTGAGATCTTGCTGCTGCATACAATTTTCATCATCCACAGCCTAACTAATTAAATTGTATTCCTTTTTGAGCAGGTGAGAAGTCAGGCAAAATGGGCCAGGTGTGCAAGTGTGTTTAGGTTTCTGTTTTCTGTTTGAGTCAGATGAAAGATGATATAAAGCAGGTGTAAAAAAAATAATCTACTGAGAAATCAATAGATGTTAAGCATCTAGTAACTTTGGGATTTAGATGGAAATCCTTTGTTTCATGAATTTTCTTACTATTTTTTGCCTTTCGCTTACGGAAGCTTCCATCGTTTTCATGGATTATTTGGCAGAAAGTTTTTCTGCTTTTGGTTCAAGCTGCTGAACCTCTGTAACTCCCTCTGTATTCAATGGGCACTACAGATACCCAGTTTCTCTCCAAAAATTAGAAACCTTGAACAACTCTGAAATAAAGCATTGTTATCTCTAACTCAACGTTCAATCAAATGACCACTGAGAGGATTTCTAAGATCCATGTGCTATTAAACGAATTGGAACTCAGTCCTGCTGTGTTACTAGTAGGACTTTGCTTCTTTACTCAGCTTCCTTTGCCAGTCAGAATCTACGCAGCTGCTCTGCAATGAGGAAAATTGCTCTGAGCTGGTGGGATTGGAGGTTTGTAACAACGCGTGCTGGAACACGCCCATGTTGCTAATGAGTGGAAGTGAGCATAAGGTGGCTGCAAGATGTCCTCTGTAACCCGAATTGTCGGTCTCAGTCCATGTCATGGTTCGCAGGCCCCCTCCTAGAAACGCTGCGAACAGACGTCCTTGCCGTGCACCTCAAGCAGTCAGCTCGGAGACAGCGCGATGGAGCTTCCCCATCAGCCCTAAAGGAGTCCTCCTAAATCAAGACTAAGGTGCAATGACAGCACAAAGGTAGACTGCTGCTGCCAGCATCGCCTCAGTTTGGCACGTAAATAGCAGCCTTCAGTCTCCTTATGCAAGTGCGTAAAACGCATAGTAATAAACTGTGACTTACCCCACTTTCAGGTGCCTGGCCATATCAAAAACAGTTACCCACCTAAATCTACTGCTACACAAATATGCCTCCACGGACAGGTGACAGGCAACACCAGTGTTGCACTGTGAGCAGCATTATGTAGATGTGTTCTTCCTGGGATCGTGATGCACCCAAGGTTTACATGTTAGCAGGCTTGGCTTTTTAATTAGGGAAAGGAAGCATCCATAAGCAGCAAAACAAAACAAGAGGCTTGAAATCATCCTCATTTTGTATTATACAGAATTTCTATATTCATCAGTACACAAGCGATTGCTAAACAGGTCCTCACTACATTTACTTGCAATTCAAAACAAGGTGGTTATTATGCAAACAGGTTAGCTTTGTGGAGGCATCTCCAGGGTGAGCTTAACCCTGTCCTGTTTGGTTCCTCTTGTCTAATTCTTATAGGTCTGTAAATGTTCATGTTGTTGTACAGAACTGTGGAGTTATCGGCCACGTACTGCGGCTGATAGTAGTTAGCCTGGATGGCCTTCTGCGGTGGTGGGGGTGTGAATGAGACATAGCTGTGGAAGGAATTAACTCTATGGAGAGGTGACGTGGGGGTTAAGTTGCTGCTGAACATGAGAGTTCTTGGGGGTTGCTTGCTCTGGTGGGTGCTGCCGGCTGAGAGGCTGCTGAAGGGATCGGAAAGAGTGTTGGCGCTGCCCTCGTTGCTGTCGGGGAGGCTGCGCTGGGGGGCCCAGCTCTTGCTGAACAGGAAGGGCATGATGCGCGGTGGAGACTTCGGTCCCCTCACTGGCTTGGACAGTGCGTAAAGGTGTCGGAACTCTTCATCAAACAGCTCCACAACTTGACCCGTGAACTTGGAGAGGAGGTTGCGGTGAACCTGGCCGCATAACCATGTGAAGCTGGAAGGAGAAACAAGGTAAGGGCTAGCGTTAACGTCAGCCATTAGGAACTGGATATCCCCGCGGGGGTGGTGCGAAAGGCAAATGCGTTTTACTGCCGAAGCTTCTTGTCTAAACACAGGATGAAGATGGTGTCGCAGTTGAATTTCAGGTCAGTTCACATCAGTGCTCTTTGACTGGGATCAAGCTTTGTTATTGCAGCTGCCTCTAAAACCTTCAAGAAACCTTGTAAAGTTATACAACCTCCTAAAGGGAGTGGTGATCCAGATCCACTGCAGGACTAAATGTCAGATACAATACCCGAGGTTTGGGTGTCTGTTCCATGGAAAGGAGTTTAGACTCCTCTTCTGGGTACCTCTCTTCCATGCACAATGCTTAAATTAAGGTCTTACCTTGTCTTGTCTGCACACACATAATTGTAGCTTCCCTGCAGAATGCTATGCCAGCTGGTAACTCTCACCCACTCAAAACTGACATTAGAACGACTAGTAAAAAATAACCATCCTTTGTTTTCATTTTCCCGTACTTTTTCTGCATTGGTCAAGAGAAACACATAAAAACCCAACCTCACTGTTACATCCCACTCCCACAAAACAAACCACCACACCTGACAAATGCTTATTTTCTTCACTACAGAGAAAATGAAATTATAAATATTTCCTACAGCCTTTCCAAAAATAAAAATGCTACTTTGCTATAAAGTAAGGGAGAAACACTGCAATAGTTTTCATTCTGGTAGTCCAGAGACACACCTTAGGATACCCCATAGCTTTTAAATGATTTTTCTTTTATGTGCTTCCCTAATCCACTTAGTAAACATAAATTTGTGCTCTTTTACAAAACCACAAGCCAGCCTGGTTGTGCTGTGCAGGCTGCCTTGTCTGAACAGGAGCGGCATCAATAAAATGAGCATAGTTGAGAGAATGAAATGTAATTACTCCCTGAGCTGACCGGGGCTTGAGCCGTGCAGCAGAGGATACAGAGCAGCGTTGGATTTGAACCCGAGGTTATTCTGTGTTGGCAAAACTCTGCCCCGGTTATTCCGTGACTTTATTAGCTACGCTGTTGTGCACAAGGATTGCCGAGAGCCAGATTTGGCTGTAGGTGTGTGCACTTTAAATCTTGTTCTTGTCATGTTTTGACAAAACTCCTGTGAAACTCAGTGGGACTGACAGCCTGAGCTGATGCTAAGGGAATAAAATCAGACGATTTACATCTGCCCGTTCGGAGCATTCTTAAAGAAGGTTGGGTTTGAGGCATACAGTGGTTTTATACTGTTGCTTCAGGAGCAAGGAGAGGAGTGAAGAAATCACTAGTTCAATGCCACCGGGCAACCCTACAATATATACTGTACATTTTATGATTGGACATGAAAATATACACTGAGTTACTAGAATACAGGTACTTCTCATCCACTTTGTTCAAATCATTCTAAATATGGAAAAAAACCTTGGGAGCTGAGGTAAACAGCACAGCAAGCTAACTCCCTGCTGTGTGGGTAACATCTGCTGTGCTAGCTCAACATTGCCTTCATTCACTAAGAAGCACTCTCTAAACCTTTGCAGCTCCTTTGTCTAACTGTTAAGGAGATAATAAGCCAGGAACAAATACCAAAACACGTGCAACTAGTCTGGGATATCTGCGCTGAAGGTTACAAACTCATGAAAGGGCTGAGGTGTGGAGTGGCCGGTTTATACTTTATGTGCTAGAGAGAGATCTAGTTTATAAAAGAAAATTTAGAGAGAAATAAAAATCAATTACACTTATAAATGGCTTTTAAAAACCCAACATAATCAGAGGAAAAACTGTTGCACCCAATTTTGATAATTTACTCCCACATGTAACTTCCTGGAGTACCTGACGGACAGATACTCATTTGTGGCTCATCAATCTTATCTGTAACCCTCGCAAGCAGAGAAAGTTGGATCCAATTAATAGCCCAAAGATTCCCCATGGACTGATGGCAAATGGGTCAGCTGTAAAGTAACAAGGTGAGACCTGTGCGATTTTAGACAAACATTTGTGGGCCTCACGTAGTGAGTCACAGCAATTTACATTCTGTGCACTTTGCTGAAGAACAAAGCAGAACTTGACATAAAGACTTAACAGGTTTTCACTGGCTTCATTCTAAGAGGAAATTCATTGTTTAGGTTTTAGGCCCTGTTTTGCTCCTTAGTTTACAATTCCAAGTGCTCTTTTGGGAAAGGCTTAGAGAAGTCTGTTATTGTCACTAGCTGCCCAGGAGGATCATTCTTCTACCAGGCCTCTTTGAGTGAAGCACATCAGAAAGAAAAGAAAGCACAAAGAAGCACTGCCTAGCTGGGGGCCAAAGCTGTATCACAAATTCAGTCATTAATAGATACTTCTCAGCCACCTTTGCAAGGCTTTGTCCGAAAACTTATGTTCTGTTCCAGATCCTTTCATCTATGATTGTCTGAATCAAACCCCACCTCTTCTGTCCAATCTTCATTTGCACTGGACTTGTTTTTTTCTGAGTGTACCCTCTGCATTACTGCAGCTGCAGTTCGTTAGGGATGCTCTCACCCCTTGTGTTTACTGTGCTACAGTAACATGCAGCGTTACACGCATTCATCTGAAACGGAAGGACTGGGTTTTTCAGCTGAGCTCAGGTTTGAATTAACCTACGCGCTAGTGTTGCCTGCTGGTGGGATAACCTCTGTATGAGAAGCTGGCGCCACCTGAACCAATGCTCTCGGCAAAGCACCCCAGTGTTAGGTGTTGGATACTGGCTCTGAAGAGGCCGGTGGCTTTCAGAGTGGCAGCCGGGGAGGTACTCAGCTGCCCCTGAGAATCAAGGTCTATGCTTTCTGCTGTTTTTGTTTTGCCTTCTTCAGGCGCACCGAGTCCATGCGCTACCTAACTTCAAATCAATTAAAAAAAAAAAAGGAATAACATAGTTATCATAGGATGGAGTAGCGTAACACAGAGACAGCAAAACAAAATACTGCATCCGAATCCCACACCACAGACATTGGTAATAAAAATCGAGAGGAAAACTGTAACTTAAAACACTTACTCATGCCTGCACTTGTGCAGACACATGGCTGGAACGGCCTTCAGAAGCTTCTCATCTCCAGCCTGCCCTGTGTGGCAGGCAGGACCTCTTATCCACACTAACCCAAGCAATGGCTTTTTAACATGGTTTTAAAAACCACTCCAGAGCAGGAGATGCCACAGACTCGGTGGTTCCTTTGCCTCTAACTAGTTGCCAGCTTCACTCCTCTTGTTGTCCATTAGGCAAATATATTTTGTCCCCAAACGCTTGGGCTAGAAGCAGTGAGCCAGGGTCCCTTTTAGAGCAGTATGTCCTGAAGGGCTATTTTACTTCCTCAGCCTTTTCCCCCAGCCGCTATTACAAAGTCATGCAGAGCACAGCACTTAGGTGAAATTTGCTGTTGTATTAGTTTTAAGATCTATTCCAATTTGATTTCCAACAAATGCATTGCAGAAGAGTTTGAGTCTGCTTTACTCAAAATCATTCCTGTTTATACCTGCAGAGGTTGGTGGGTAAGGTTTAGGGGTAACAGAAAACTTTCAGATTAATAAAGTGAGAGCTAGCAAGCCTACAGAAATGCCACGTACTGAGAGCCAGCTAAAACCCACGTGAATCTGCAAACTGGTGCTGAGCATGCTGAAATTAAATACTGTATAGATTTGTTCCTCACCACCCTCTCTGCCTCCTTGCTGGATAGGGGATTATGTAGTTTGACAAGGCTCTTGAGGTTAGAAGATATTGCAACAGCACTAGAGAATGACAGAAGTGACTCTGCACAGGACTTCGAGGGTTTTTCTCTTTTTTTAGGATTGAAAAGAGAAGCCAAAAGGAAGCTTCCTGGCTAAAGAAAACAGATCTTGTTCTGTCCCTCTTCTCCCACACATCCTTCACTTCTACTCTCTCTATAAATCTGCTGTTCATTTCCACACACCTTTGGGGAGGGATTAAAAAAAACCTGAAAGAACAAGAAAACCACAGAGCGGCCAATTAAAAAAAAAACCACTCTGAGCGTTCACTCATTTTTGTCTGATGGTTTATTTGGAAACTGAATGAAAACTGGTTGCCGGCCTCTGTGGACAGCTGAGCCCCGGCAGCCTGTGCTAACCCCACGCATCCACCTTTACCTTCCTTTCTATAGTTATGTAATCTTCCTGGTGGCACAGTTTTATCGGACTAGAGGCATTTAAGCCTCCAAATCATAAACCAGGATTAAGAAAAGCAATCTCATTCTTTTAATTAAATAATCACCTCTGTAATTTTTTTCTCTCGTCTTTTTGTATCTGGATTTCTAGGATACACTTCGGTCATTTGTGAAGCTTATCTATGTAGCCATGAGGCGTAGGAACTTTATTTGATGCAAGCTCAGAGTCTCCTGAAATTCCCTGACCTGAGGATCTTGGATCTTAATCAAAAACCCAGTTGTTGAGATGCTACATCCTCTACCTGAAATAATCATAGCAGCACAAAAGTGGACAGTTACAGACTAAGCTCACAAAAAAAAAAAGGAAAAAAAACAGGGAAGGTACAACAGTCACATAGACACAAGAATGAAGCACAAGAAAAAAATTGTTTTCCCTTTAATCACTAAACTTGTCATATGGAGAACAAATCCTCAGATAAGCTGAGTGACATATGCTACATTAAGGGATCCCGAGGGAGACGGAAATGTATCATGTCTCATGATCACAGCATCTGAGGACCCAAATAATGAGGAAAGCATAATATTAAGCTATACATATTTCTAGTTCTGCTCCAGGGCTGCACCAGCAAAGTTGTTTACCTTAGTTTCTGAACATTTAAATTAAATACCACACTCCATAAAGAACTAACATCAGCTTTAAAGCAAGTTAAATGGATTATTGACAAATGGCACATATTTGAAAACATGAGGGTTTTTGTTCAAAAAAACCTCTCACCTGTACAAAAATTTCTATGGCACTTTTTTGTGAAGTAATATTAAAAATCATAGAAGAGCACCTAGACATGAACTGCAATGGCTTATCTCACCTGTAAGATCCAGAGAGCACGTATCTCCAGTCGGAGATAAGAAATTTTTCTTGTATTTGTCCTGAAAATTTCCTGCCTGATTTGGCACAGTAAACCTCTCCAGTAACACTGCGGACTGAAATATTCTGTAAAGAAAAAAAAAAAGAACAGAGTGAATTCCTTTTTTTTTAACTTAAAAATCAGAAGGAAAGGGCCCTTTCCCCCCACTGCCTTTAGCACTTTCCCAATGTCTCTTATGATTTCTTCATGGACTCTCCAACGTTAAATTTGAAGGTTTGGGGCTAGAGGAAACCTAGCCAAGCTCTCTCACCTGCCACAGGATTACTTATTTCAATGGGGATATAAACCTGCATGGAAAATTCACGCAGATGGAGCTGTGCTGTGTAACGATAACTGGTGCTACCCGTACCGAAATGAGTACGAGATGTGACCATAGCTGTGAGCAGCCTGTTACCTCTGCTGACACCCCAGCAACAATTTGCTCTAGCCATAAGTTCTCGTTTTACGTTGGCTATGGCACAATACGGCAGGGCAAAACCTCTGCTCTTCCAATCACCTGGGCCTGCAAGGACGTACATGCTGCTCTTCTAGCACAGCCCAGACGAATGCCGCACTGCAGGATCAGATGCAAGTACACATGTGAGTGGAGAAGCAGGTCAATTTGACCCACGCGATGCTCTGTGCTGTCCTTGTACCTGAGCAAGCGCATTTAAGGCAGGCCAGGCACCCAGACTTGACTCTGCTGTCCATACACACACTTTGCAGAATCAAGGCCTTAGTAAATGAGTGGCACCAAGGATTTGGCTCACACGTTGTCGAAGCCTGTGTATTGTAGCAGCATACTTACAATAAATAGCACCGGACAAACACTGTTATGAGCACGTTTTATTAATTTCTGTTTCTTTATACGTTTGGGTTGGAATTCAGCTGTTGAAACGCTGGTGTCTGGTGCCCTTAAGGGTCTCCTGCCCGCCCTCCAGCTGCCGTTCCAGACGGCCGCTGCCTCTGCGGTATCAGCCATCCCCACGAAGATACCACAGGTGCCCTACAGCATCTCAAGCAACAACTGAAATGGTCCCTAGGAGGTTATTTTTAAGGTCAGTTCGCTCTGGCAGAGATAATGTGGATTAAGCTAACAGCCAGCTAAATTTGAGGTGTTATCTTTAAAACAGAGCTTTAACGACATGTTTTATCAGAAACCACCTAGTGCAACCATGGTATTGCCATGCAAAAGAGTTTTGTGTGCCCGCTACCCGTGGCTGCCAGACCACAGCTGCTGCAGAGTTATTGAACAGTTGTCATGCTTACGTTAGACTAAGGGACTAACTCCACTAGGGGACTTCAGCTCTGCTTTAAGACTTCAGGGCCCAGATTAGTTTCACTTAAGGACCTAATGGAAATGCTTTAACTTCCTGTAACATCCATGGAAAAATGTAGGCATCTTCAGAGAGGAATTAGGTGTGCTAATGCTACCTCTGGAAATCTCTTGCTCCCTTTTAATTACAAGGTGGACTGACCCGAGCATAACCATGCTTCTAGCTCAGAGTGCCTGAAGTTAGGCAGATGAATCTGAGCCTAAGAGCTTCACAGTCCCACAGTACCTTGAAGAGATCCTCAGCAATTTGCAACTTGTCGCACATCTCCGAGAAGAGATTTATATTGCCGTGGTCGAGCAACAGGTAGACAAACACCATGCGCTTGTTTGCTGCCTCCAGGAGGTCACAAAGAATCTCAGTGTCTGTGAAGACATCCATGACAATAGCTAGCACCTAGGGGGGGAAAAGCAGAGGCATTAGCAGGGTCAATTTACATAACTTAAGGTTGCCTGTGAGGCCACTGAAATGTAGTTTATTTAAAAAAAAAAAAATTCCAACAAACGCAAATCTTTGGAGATATATGTGAATATTTCTTCTGTTTTTCTCCCTAAGTGCCTGAATCAGTAAATCGATGAGACACGTTGCGTCATTGTTTTATTGCTCATATAAAGCCAATGTAACACACAACATACGCACTTCAGTTAAGCTCTTTTAATCATAAAATACAAGATGACCCATGAATTTGTGGGTGAGATTTCACCACTAGGAAATATATTGAAGTGCTAATCGGAGAATAATAAGGATGTAGCTAAAATAAGAGATCACGGCCCTTGTCAGACAGCTGACTAGCTTACATAAGTCAGATGCAAGAATCACTGGATGATGCTTTCTCTGTTACAACTTACACCTGGAACGGTCCTGGCTTTTTATCCTCACTCTGTCGTTGGTGATGAAGCGACAGACTGCAACAGCTCCATCTTTTTTTGTTTTTTATAACGATTTATAAACTAATTGTTTCATTTTAACCATACATCCATGCTTCCCAAGTCACAACTGGCAGGACAGTGTGTAAAAGTCTCGTGACTGGGCATAAAAGCCCCAACAGCTACTTAAATGCACAGCCTCCAGCCAGTGTGGATCGAGGGAACAGTAAATATGATATAAACCCACTTCCATACTCTAGCCCCTACGCTCAGCATTGGGCACGGCCTCATGAAGGTGCCGGTCTTCGCTGATGTCTGCTATTGTCCACGGGAAGGGTCATCTCCCTAGGGCAATTCAGTCCAGCTAATACCTGACTTATCTTCAGAAGGTGCCTACTTCTCCATGCACTAGAAAGGGAACCCTTGATAATTGCACTCTCAAGATATCATCTTCAATCAAAACAAACTTTACAGTATCTCTGCAGATCTGTCTTACTAATTGCTTCCAACTTGCACTGAATCTTACTCCAAATCCTGTGCCCACACCTGCCAGCAGGCTTATTCCCTTCGCCCCCGCGAGGAAATCCTACAAGACCAAGCACATCCTGTGCGGCCAGCACCCTGTTCAGGCAAGCCAAATGTTTCGCAGAGCAGTGAGGATCCCACACCTTCCTTCTGCTGCCAAAGCACGGTGCTTCAGAAAGGGCCTTGCCAGTGCTAGGTAAGTGGCACAATTATGTCCAGTATCTCACATCCACACTTACTGTTAACTCACTTCGTCTTTTTAAACGGCACAATACCACATCCAGCCTCACCGTAGCTCCAGACCACTCTCTCTAGTACTGCTTTTTCACCAGCTGTTCCCAATTTGTATTCCTGCACCTGACTTTCCTCTCTTACTTGCAGTACTTCTCGCTTCTTTTGCCTGAATTTAATTTTATGATTCGTGCCCGTTCCACAAATGTGCTAAGATTATAATACTACTATGTGCTAAGATTATAGTACTACTCGCCAATCCTTTGCAGTTTGATGTCATCCACAAACACAGTCTTTATTCTGTTGTTTAAGTCGTTAATGGATGTATCAAATACCAGGCTATCCAGGATAGACCCTTATCAGATACTAATTAATAAATACTGCCATTGAAAAAGTGTACTCAAAAAGCAGTTGCCAAATTTATACTGTGAGTAAGTGTTGTTCCAGCACCCTCTTGTAATGTAAATTAGATGGTTAAGAAGGTCACGTGAACCGTGGATTTATATTACTTTTCCCTCTTTTTCCCCTACAAGTTTTCTCCTTTTGGGACAGAAAATTGGCCTGGGTTGATACTTTACCTGGTGCTTATTTTATTATTCCAGAGACATTTCTTCTGTTACTGTATCTTTCTGATGCCGCCAACTTAAAATGACTGATCTATAATTCCCCTGATGTGCTGTCCACTTGCAGCCTTTGACAGGGCAGTTGCCAACGGGGATTCTTCTCCCCTGCCATTACACTCAGCGTTATCAGACCCAGCACTTGCCCTTGCCTGAGAATAATAAAGTGAAAGTCTGTAATTCCAGCGGGCTCCGCAGCCTGTGCCAGACAGCAGGCACTACAGCATGGTTTTGTTCCTGGCTGTTCCCCTGTGAAAATGCTAGTGGCGTCTCAAGTTTATACAAGGGGAAAACTCCTGGATGATGGTAAATACAGCCCTGAAATGTCAATTTTTTTTTTTTCCAGGAAAACAGGAGAGCTGCCAGAACACACATGACAGAGACTTTTTGTCACCCTCCAGCTGCTCAGCTTCTGGTTTCCCAGTGCATGGGCAGCCTGGCTTGCGCTGGCACCTCTCTGCAGCCCCTCTGTCACTTGTCTGTTGTCAGGGGCGTCATCTGCACCTTTCCCACATGCCAAGTTATGCTGCAGAGTCTCTGTACGAAGCCCACGTGGCATTCTTAGTGACACTGACATCAGGGATAAAAGGTATCAGGGATAAAAGGTCTTTTTTCTGAATAATTTCCTTCCTCTGGGGATGGCTGCTGGCACACCACGACACACATGCCGTTCTCCAGGTTCTCCTTCACTCACATCTCCCGTGAATCCCCTAAAACAATTGCTAATGGCTCAGAGCTCACTTAATTCTCATTACCGGTGCAATGGTCTGAACAGAGCAAACCATCCTGCTGGTGATGCACAAGAAGGGATAGAGCCCAGCTGCCCTTTCTATGGCACATTTGCTCTGCCGGGTTAATGGGAGTTTAAAAGAAGAGGGAATGCCTTTTTTTTTAAGTCACCAACATAAAAAGGTGTTGGTGTGAGTACAAAAAAAAAAAAAGCACTGCCTGTGTTCAACAACAGGCTCTTTACAGCCACTTTCTAGAGCAAAGCTACACTGCAACGCACAAGGCTGGTTTGGATCAAACACCATGTTTACCTGATCTTTTTAAGAGCAGGAAGACAACCGCGTGCAGAGGGAACAGCAATTCTCTCCCCATACCTGAGTGGTCTTGTTGATGTACCGGCGTATGATGTCTCTAATGTTGCTGTTCTTCTCTGTTTGGAAATACACAGTGGCAGTGGATTTTTCCTTTAAATAGGGCTTCTCCGCTGTAATCCATGTGTGCAGCAGAGCTGGCTCACTGCTGTCAGAAATGGTGGGGAAGTAGGTCCCTGAAGGGAGCGACCCGGCATCGTTCTGCTTTGTCGCAGCCGCCCCATCGGTGGCCAGGGACTCCTGTGCATAATAGGACTCCCTGGCATTATCCTTGATGTACTGAGCTTCCACCGAGGAGAGGAAATCCACCTCGCCCTCTTTGCTTAAAGTTTTGAGGTAAGAGTCTGTCCCACCATCCAGGAAGGCGTCGGTGGCCAACCTTATGCTTTCATTGTGGCTGAAATCCGCTTTTGTCAACTTCGGGGACTGGTTCTTGATATCCTCCAGCCTTTTCCTTATCTTGCCCATGTGTCTGGAGTGGCTCATGGCTCTTTGTCGCAGCAGTCGATCTGCCGGGCAGGCACCATGCATATGTGCGGCGCAGGCAGCGCAATCGTCGTCCTTGTTTGGAGACTGCATTCTGGCGTGAAATCGCCTCGGCTGAACGAATTAACTATGAATAAAAATAAAGAGATCTTATTACCTCAGGCAAATTCACACTCCCTGATTTTGTTGGTACAATTATCTTCAAAAAAAACCCGAAGCTTGCTTCTCAGGTGGTGGTGTACTTCGGCAACAATCTGTTTCCAGATGGGACACAAGTGCAAAGTTGATTAGATTGCTTATCTGAGAGGCACCCACCTCAGCCCCAGGGCATACGAAGGATTCGAGTCCAATTACCGGGGCCGTCCGATTTGGTTGTATTTCCCCTCCTGTCGCATCCTGTGAAATGTGAGCAAGGAAAGCACTCAAGCAAAAGCAGGTAGGCTCCCAAGCATCGTTGCACAATCTTCAAAACAGCTTGAGGCTTCTCTGTCTTCCCGTAGTATTCGTTAGGGAGCAAAAACAACTCTGACGTTGAACTGGGACAGAGACATCAGCCATGTCCATAGCTTCAGAACAGCAGAAAGGGTGACGGACTCTTGTCTGCACCTACATGCTGCCAGGCAGTCTTAAAAATAGACTTGAACATCGTCTCTGTGCCCCGTTCGTATTATGTTGCTATTACCATGGACGATTCACTCACTTACTTCTTTAAAGCTTTGTGACTATGCCATCCTATTAAAAGAAAAATACCCCTTCCCAAACATCCTGAATATTATGTGGAGGGAGGGTTGTGAGCTGGCCTCAAAGCATCAGAAATACAAACACTCATCACTTGATTGTGCACATTTAGGGCTGTTTGGTTGGTTTCTTTTTTTTTTTTTCCAGGCTGCAGCTTCTGGAGTCACGTTGTCCCCGTGGCAGCTCGGCTGCTGTGTCATTAGCAGGACGGAGGCGCAGGTTCGCAGCGGGGTGAGAGGCACAGTGCCTCCGGGGAGCCAGGCTGACTGGTATGACTGTGCGGGGGCGAGGAGAGGCAGGGTGGGAAGGCACCCGGCCTGAGGTATGCCATAAATACCTGGGTGCATGCTTTTACGCACAGGCACGTGTGACACAGTTTTCTCACACAGGTTGAGTTTGCCCTCGCCCTGCATAGCTCTGCATCCATAAACTGGTGTGCCACGGCTCCAGAATGCACATCTGAGCAGGGAAAGGGTCCTGCCGCTCTGACCAACGCACTCGGGAGCATGGACATCTTCAGGGCCACTCAGAGTGACACAGGCCCCGTTTTTCCAGGGTAGTTTCCCAGATTCTGGGTCTATGTGTGTGTCAGATGCCTTATGTGGGGGAAAAAAAAAGTAATTATACGGGAGGATGACACAAATGTATATATATGAAAAGAGAAAAGGGTATGAAATGGTTCAGATCTTAATCCCAGAGCCACGGAGGGCAGGAAACACCCACCTGGAGGCTGAGGAGAGGTGGTGGCAGGGCCCGTCCCAGAGCTCCTGGTGTGATTTTGAAAACTATCTCGTCCCTCCCCCCACCCCCAACATCCGCCCGCAGCTGTCAGACGCGGCCAAAAGTCACTAATTATCTACTGACCTGTTCTGCGCAATTATGCCGAAAATGATGCTGCCTAATGAACCCGACGTGCAAGATCGCGCCCTGTCAACGCTGATCGGGGCCTCCCTGTGCCCAGCCCGGCCATCACCCCCCACCCCGGCTAGGGCCAGCACTGTCACCTCGGGTCCCACATGGTCATCCCAATGTCCCACACAGTCACCCTGGTCCCCACATGGTCACAGCAGGGCCCCATGCAGGCCACCCAAGGCTGTCACCATGGGGCCTCACACTGCCACCCCAGGGAACCCCTGTTGTCACCCTGGGGTCCCACATGGTCACTCCCATGTCCCACATGGCCACCACAGGATCCCACACCATCACCATCAGGACCCACACGGTCACCCTGGAGCTCCATAGCCACCACAAAGCCCCACACCGTCACCATGGGGCCCACTCAGTCACTGCGGGGTCCCACACGGTCACCCCGACGCCCCACGCAGTCACCGCGGGGCCCTCCTAGAGCAGCCGGAGGACGGGCCAGGCCGGGGCGGGCCGTCCCTCCCGCCCCTCGTCCTCCCGCGGCGCGGGCTGAGGCGGCCGCCGGCCCCTCCGCGGCCGTGCCGGGGCGGGAGGCCGCCGGGGCGGGGCCGAGGGGCAGCGTCGAGGGCCGGCGCAGGAAACCTGCCTGCAGCCGCCTCGTTAGCGCAGTAGGTAGCGCGTCAGTCTCATAATCTGAAGGTCGTGAGTTCGATCCTCACACGGGGCAAAGGCGGGCAGCTCTTTTCTTCCTCCAGCGGGACGGGCCTCGCCCGGCCGCTCCGGGGCCCGCGCCCTCAGCTGCGACAGAGTCGTACAAAACTGCTCTCGAACCCCTCAGCGTTGTCGTTGCTGTCGTGATTTACGAAGCTGTAGTTCCAGGGCAAGGGCCTGCGTCGGCTGGGTGTGGGCTCACGGAAGTGACTTCCGCAACCTCTCGTGTTCAAAAAACGCGCTGTGGCAGCGGGTTTTCTGCATTCGAGCTGTCTGCAGGCCCGTTTCGGCATTTGGGAACGGGAAATCGGTCCCGCTCCTGCGGCGGGCTGTGGGGCAAGCGCGGGCCTCCGGCAGCGGGCAGGGGCTGGGAGCTGCCACCGGGCACGGCCGGGAACACCCCGGCTGATGCACCCCTGTGGCGGTGACGTTCTTATGAACCGTAAGTGTGTACAGATGCGGCCCAAGGTGCTAGCCAAAACCTTTATGGTTTATTTTTTCTCTTTATGCACAGAAATAATCACATGTAAACTCCAAGACAGTCGTCAGAACAAGGCACTTTTCTCATCTACTTCTGCCTCCCAGAGACGATCTTTGTTGCGTTTTTCTCCCTCTGAAAAGGAACGATGCCTCTTCCCCGCGCTCTGCTGAGGGCTGCGATGAGATTTCCGTGGATCCCGGTCGCCGCTCATGTGACTGTTTCTGGTTCTAGACGCAGAGGATGCTCATGTGATAGCCAGTGAAAATCAGTCCAGCAGTACAAAAATAATTGTTTTTATTTAGATCCTCTGTCCCCTTTCTTTATCATGAAACCTACCTGCTAATATGTATAACAACTATATGTATCATCTCCAGCAACGGAGGTTCCACAGCCTCTCTGGGCCTTACTTTCAGTGTTTGGCTCTCAGTGGAAAGGATTCTTTCCTCTAACTGCAAATTTCCCTGCTGCAACTTGTAGAATCCACTTACACATCACTGACAAAACCAACATTTAACAGTGGTTTGTTTCTTCAAGTCACGGCATTCACCAGAGCAAATAAAGTACACAAATACTGCAAGTGTAATAACTTAATGGTAAAAAGTGAGTTTATTTTAGAAGTAAAAATAGCATAATAGTTACCAAGAAAATAATGAGAAGGTTACAAACAACACACATTTTTCTAGCTAGCATTTTATTTTTATATAAAAATATTTCCAAAGACCTTTATAATAAACAATGTATGATCAGTCCTTAATCACGCTATACATATTTAGCATTTCACTGATTAATAATTTGGAAGTACAGATGAGGTCCAGAGCAAACCATCTCAAGGTGTCCACTTTGTAGCTTGGAAACGAGTTGGAGGATGTCTAGTTCGAGCCTGCGAGGTAAGCTTTTGTCTGAGCCGTCTGACTTCTGCCATCAGTTCCCGCTCTTGGCATGCCAGTTCTTCTCGTCTTCTGTCTAAAGACACTGAAGTGCAAGAAACTCAGACTTAATATTGCGACTAACAGTTTTCCATAGATACCATGAATGCTTATTGGAAAACTGATACCTCCTGCATAGAAACACTATGTTTTACCGGTACCGCTGTATGCGAGACAGCCCTAAGACCCGTAAAAGCAAGGAACAACTCCTCCTAAGTTCTTTGAAAGTGGTACCTATGTTTTATTACAAAAGGGTCAGATGCTGATGGGTCGCTATGGCAGGTCCATAGATACATGTTTCCCATTGTGTACAGTTTTGTACGTAAGATGCATGTGATTTTAAAATGTGCTTTCACTGGCCATAAAGGTTAGGACAGCCCAGAGGAAATGATTACAGGCTAATTCCTGACTATAACTCTCAGTAAGATTTTCATGAAAGACAGTTCTACATCTTCTCAACATCCCCAAATCATACATAACTATGAAGACAGGAAAAGCACAGGTAAAATGATCAGGTCAGAATGACATTAAACTAGGCTGAGATTTAATATGACTGTTCTCACAATGTGACACACTTCAGGCACTTCCTACCTGTGCTGCCACTGGTAGTGAAGACATTTTTTCAGGTGTGAAATAGAATACAACAATAAACTAGTTTACTATCCACTAAACACCTACACAATGAATAATGACTCAATCGCACAATGAGGTGTTCCAGTAATGCTTCTGAAATTAAACGTTAAAGAAAGGAGGGTTCTAACTGAGAAACTTACTGTGTGATGATGACTCTGATGCAGACAAATCATTCAGACAGATGTTTCCAGACCTTGGCACCTGCTGGAGTTCTACCCCCCTCTCTGTACGTCCGGCCTTTAAATCACGCAGTCTCTCTGTGGGAAATGGAGAGAAGGATTCTTTGTAAATTAAAAGTCTTTAAATTTCTAGTGAATTTTTCTAGCTTGAGGTGAAACCGGTTTTCTCCAGGAAGCAAAACTGGAACAATCACTCCAGCTAATGGCAAGTACAATTTGCTCAGAACTAAAAGTCGATGTTTCTAGTCTATAGGTCAAAGCTATGCATCACTGCACCTCATTTTAAGAAATTACAGCTCCACATATGCTGTTTCTCCCTATATAATTAATCTTCTGACAAATGGTCCAGTAAGATCATGTGGAATATGGCTACTTGTACTTGCAGTTTTAGGAGGAGACACCCATTTTAATAATTTGCAGTTGCAAATTACTCCATATTAAGAACATTAGGCAAATAAGGGCAAAGTCTGAAAAAGTTCGCCCAAAGCGATATTAATCACCTAATCTTAATACTAATCACTAATCTTGTGTGAGCCTTGCAGAGATGAAGGAATAGGAGAAATCTCTGCAAAAACGCACAAATGCAGCATTTGAGAAGGATGTACTGGCCAATTCAGGGCATAAATGCTTTTTTCCTGTGAACAAACACTTAGCAAAGTCATTTGTTGGCAGTGAGTTTGCTGTTCTTTACCTTATTTGACAGAGGATTTCTAAGGGATGCGATTTTACGATCGGCTTAAGCTGACCTAAACCTGTGCTCCTATCAAAAATGCCATTTATTTTGCTGCATCTGATCAATGTCAAACTGAGATTCCTTCCCAAGTCAGGTCTGGTATATTGGTTTCATGAAAGAATACTGCCAAAAAGTACTTATGTAAAGGAGTTAAACTTAAGTTTGTCCCTAATATTGGACACTTAGTTTGTATTCAGTTGCTGAATGCTTCATGCCAACATCCACACAGGAGAACTGCATTATCTATACACTCACCAAAATAGCCATCTTCTCTTTGCAGCTTTTCAGCCAATTCTAATGCATCATTCATTTTGTCTTCTAAAAACTGCTTCCTGTGCTCATTTGCAGCAGCAGCAGCCTTCTGCTCTTCTTCCAGTTGAGCTTTTTTCTGTATAACTTCTTCCCACTGTGCAACAGAGATATTAAATGTGTCCTCAACAGATGTGTTGCAAGGAAAAAGCAACAAGTAAAACCACCTGGATTCCTACAGACTAAACTTCACCCTTAAATCAAATTATATGTTATTAAGCTGAGTGAATGTTTCTTTTTGAAAAATTTCTCATTCAAACACCTGGAGAAAGGTAAAAGTCTTGGGTCAGAGAAAAAAAATGAGAGGAACTTACAGAATTAGGAATATGTTTTCCTAAGCCTAAAATATCCTCACCAATTTGCTCTAGTGCTTCCAGAAACTTCCAGTCAAAACAGGAAAGGAGATTCCTAACAAAATATTTCTTCAATACCTTTCATAGAATCATAGAATCATAGAATCATTAAGGTTGGAAAAGATCTCTAAGATCATCAAGTCCAACCGTCAATCCAACACCACCATGCCCACTACACCATGTCAGTTTTATGATGTTATGGGCAAAAGACAGTTACATTTGTGCCAGTCCCACTTAGAATAAGAGATAATGCAAATACCTTTTTTTCTTCTGCTTCCCTCAAGGCCTTCAGCAGTTCAGCTTCTTTCACCCTGTTGTCATGCAGAAGCTTGGCTATCTCTTCATAACGCTTCTCACGGTCCTGATCATCACACCTTAGTTTATGCAACGCTTGCAACCTCCAGTCGGTTTCAATGCGTTTCTGCTCTGCTTTGGCTAAATTTTCTTCAGTCACCTAATAAAACATCTTTCTTAACAGGAATCCAATTACTCTATTTCAAGTACGCAGCCTTACATACAGATAAGGTAAGATGAACTGAAGTGTTCTCCAGTATCACTCTTAGATGTCCCTGCTGGGAGACTGTACCTGCAGTGCCACTCTCCATTCATTACAGCAGGCTGTCTCATCTATCAGGGCTTCCTTCTCTTCTTCTTCATCCTTCTTATTCTTTCCCTTACCGAGGGTCTTTTTTTGTTTTGTTTTGTTTGGGTTTTATTTTTTTAAAAAATCTTTTGGAAAGAGGCATAATCCCTCTCCATGATTTGGGGAATTTTGCTTTTCTAGCATGTATTTAATATGATTTACAGGTGCCATTAACATAAGATGGATACCTGGATGCCAGTACTTCCACCCACATCCATCTGCTTCCAAAAATCGAAGGCTGTTTACAAAAATTCGGACCCATATGTTTATTTCTAGACAAAATATAAATGCAGATGCCAAGCATATGGGCAGTGGGTTAGCTGCAACTATTTTTCCAACCGTGCAGTTACAAGTTCTGAGCTTGAAAATCTGAACAATTCCTAATGTCAAGCTACACACATTCATTACTGTGATCCAGAAGACAGATTCTACAGCTGAATTTCCTGCCAAGTACTACCAACTGAAAGTTCCTTTGCGGCTTTTGTTTTATTATGGTTACAAATAAAACATGTTCCTTAACAGGAGGATGTCTTATTCTGAAAAGCACTTCTGAGTGTTATATGCCTTCTAAGTTCTGAGAAGTAAAGAAAAATTAATATTCATGGCAGGCCCAGAGAATTTCAGTATTAAATAGCTGTTTGGACACTTCAGTCAGATTTTTGAAAACCTCAAAACTTTAAACATACTGTCATAATCTATTAATATAGGTATCTAGAAATTAGATTTTTTTAGAAAATATTTTCATATTAACTTGAATTAGCTAATTGCAATTAAAATACTGTTAACTAGTACTACTTGTACTAGTTAGCATACTAACTCCCCAAAACACATGTTAAGATCCAATCATCTTACTATGTCAGCTTTCTGTTTTTCTTCTCTATCTATTTCCATCAATCTCTGAACAAGATGATCTTCCAGATCCACCCTTCTTCGACGGGCATCCACCTCTTCTTTCATTTGCTTTGTAACTGCCTCTTGATCTTTGATTAGATGCTGCCAAACACACAAACATAAATTATTGTTGCTAAGCTACTAACCCACATTTGTAATTCTGTCTCTTTAACATCTATTAGAATTTCATTAAACTAGTACTTGAATCCACACATCTCATCCCACTACATATCATAACTGTCCAAGAAAGTGATAGTCCCTGCTGTTTTATCCACTTGGAATTACACTAAGCCTGAGTCATCACAGAGGTCTCGCAGGTTGATACTGATGTAATTCCATTTCCTGGATTACAGTGGAGCATAAAAGCAGAATTCCAAAGCAGAATTAGATTAATCATGAAAATATTCTGCACTTTTATGGCACATTTCAGCCAAAACATCAAAATGTTTCACAAATATAAATCATGTTTCATGGTACAGGGACTTGTAATAAACACATCTGCAGCTTGAATGCAGAGATGATTTGCCAAAGTAATACAAATCATCAATAGATCTAGAAATAGAATTTTAACTCTCACCACCTTTTCTTCACATTCATCAGGGCACATCTGCACAGTTTTCTGGAGAAGACATAACCCCTTCCCAGGTCTGCAGGAATCTATTGAGCTGGGTCAGCAGGGTACTGAAGCAAAGTTAACATACACAGCCTTCTAAGCTTGAATAGAGCCCCTCACTGACGGCAGTAAAACAGTTAGTTCAGGGCATGGGCAGGGAAAGCCTGTCTACATAGAGTCTTGTGGGCAGACATATATCCTCAGTTAGTTAAATAATTGCTACCTTTCTCACCTAAAGAGGATGATCACTGTAGAATTAGTTCCCTTAAACAGCTGACTTTACATGTACTGGAACACAAATGAGCTTAGCCTGGTTTGCATTATGTAGCCACAATACAGCTGGCCGTGTATTTAATAAATAAATGCTGAAAGAAATTTAGCCCAGTTATGCTCAGCATGGGTTATAAAAAGTCTGTGGCCAAAAGCTTTAAAAAGCTGAATATAAGCAGACACATGCTTCAAAATAAGGGTTAGCTATCTGGATGTCCACTTCTGCTTGCATTCCATCGGATCTGCAGGTATGCAATATGGGCACATGTAGCTGTGATTTCTAAACACTTAACTTACTATTTCTAACCAAAACGGACATTACTAAAGCCTTCCATCGGCAGTCTTGCTTTTCAGTCATTAACTATTCATAATAATTAACTTATATTTAACTTTAAACAGTATTATTGATTAAAACCCTTTATTACTGAATAGTGATCTTTTTGAATTGTAAGTCAGTCATTTGAGAAAAGAACTGCACATTCCCGACGAACCATCCATTCTTTTTTGCTTAATGATGTTGTTGGCAATTAGACATTTTTTCATCAACTACATCAATCTGCTATACTGTTCTCTCCAGAAAACGTAGATACCACAGATGAAAAGGTGGGAGTTTCTGGGATGAGGAACATATTGTTATAGACTTACTTCTTATTTACACGTTCCTCGCTTCTCTCAACCAGCTGAGCACCCAGCTAAACCCTGCAGCAACCAAATGATACCTTTGCACAGAAGAATAAAATGGGGAGGATACGGGTATTTTCTCCCATAAAACCAGATAACAGTGATTCTACTAATGATTTTATCAACAGAGAGTTGATTCTAAAAAAGGTATCAGAGAAGAAAGGGAAAAAAACCAAGAAGGCCCCCTTTTTCCTTACAAAGTCTGGTTGAATGAACACAACCAAATCTGAGAACTGCAAAGGAAGAACCATTAAATACAAACATCTGTATAGTTCTCTAATAATTACCTGTTCAAAAAGCTGTCTTTGTGATTCAAGTTCCATCCGTCGTAATTCTACATCTTGAAGAGTAGCAGCTGTTTCCTGCTCTCTCATGGATGCCTTGAGAAGAGAAACACATGAAAATACAGCAAAGGAGACATTCTTCTCCGTTAAAAAACAATATCAAGAAAAATGTCCAAAACCCCAAGCCACACCCTACTTCTAAATTCTAGTTAACTTGCTGTCATACCATGAATAACAGAAAATATTGCATATCAGAAGTACAGGGCAAGGTGGAAAAGAGGCACAGAAATAGTTTTGCATCCAGTCAAGCATATTAGGGAAATGTCAGGATTGATCTAGCGCTAATAATCTGCCAGATGCAGCTCCAAATCAACTAAGGAGTCTCTGAACCCAGAACGTTGTGGAGGACAGGACACAAATAGGGAAGTGGCCACTTTGCACCTGGCAGAACCTGTGCTGAGCTGGAGCTAACAAATCTTACGGTGCCCTGACTGTGGAAAGAAACACACAGCTGCTCTGCAAAGTGTGGTGCTGAGACACGAGGAGTGGCCCTGCAAAGACTCGATTCATGCCCACGAGGTTCAAAAGCTTCCATTCTCAGCATCTGCATGCCATGGTGCTCGAGCTAGTAACATGGGAGCAGAGCCAGGCCTGGCCAGAGGCTGCTGCGGAGCCTCTCAATCAATGGCAGAGTTAATTTGCAATCTGGATATACAGCCCACAGACAGCTGAGAATTCACTAGTCCTTTAAGGAGCTCATTACATTTTTCAACACTGCCAATATATCTGGCTTTTATCAGGAATTTTGCCAGTTAAAGCAAGCCAGTGGAACATAGTAAGTGCCAAATAAAACTGTTAAATTATGCATTTGCCACTTAAAGCTTCCACCTCATGCTAAATACACCTCTGGGCTCACAAATCACAGTATATCAACTGAAATTTTAATTATGCATTTTTTCCTTGTTTATTTTCACTAATAAACCTTCAAGAAAAGAATTGCTTGAGCAATACTCAACCTTTCTCGCAATTTCGTCATCAAGACGTTTCAGTTCCATTTGACACTGATCTTGCTGGTATTTCAGAAAACGCCTTCTCGAAGCATCTAGAAATTGTAGTTCCTTTACTTTCAGTTCTCTTTTCACAGCAGCTAGTCTTCAAAGCCAAAACAAACAGAAACAAGGGAACTTGTATATATGAAAGGTCAGTACCAAACAGCACAAACTTGCACTGCAGTTATCCATTAGTTACTATGAGCTAATCTCTAACTTACAAAGCTTAGGACAGTTGCTTTCATTCTTTTAAATTGTGCAGTTTTCATTTACAAGACAAAATTAAATTCACAGACACACAGCCATCCTCTAATGGCAACATCCCCCATTAATCGTTGAAGTCCTGTGCCCTGTTTCTGTTCTACCTTAATAAGCACTAGTTCACTATTGCAATGATCCAGAACTGGAAACTATTCCTTACAATAATTGCCAGTGCCCTGGTACCTCTTTCTGCACAAAACTAGTCCTAAGTTTATTTGGAAAATATCAAACTCTTTCAAGGAACAAAACCACAAACTCAAGAATTAGTTTGCAAAGAAAGGCTCACTGCTCTCTCTAAAAAAAAAAAACAACTTACTCTGTAGGTTACAGAGGTTTAAGAGAAGTGCCTGTAGATGTGGTGCTTAGGGACACGGTTTAGTGGTAGACGTGGTAGCGTTAGGTTAATGGTTGGACTTAATGATCTTAAGGGTCTTTTCCAACCTAAATGATTCTATGATTACTTGTAGTTGATCTAAAAAACTATGGAGATGTTGAAATTTTCTTAAACCTTCACAACTACAAAATGTACAAACTAACAGTTCAGCTTCAGTACTATCATAACTCTTTGCTCAGCAACTGATATATAAAGCAGTCTTTTTTCTAAATCCACTAGACATACAAGAATGTGTAGAGTCACTGATACTAGAAGTGACTCTCATTTGCAGTGTGAGTCTGCCCACAGTGCAAGTCTGAAGTCTCGGTGTGCAAACACACAGCAATTGACTGCTTAAAAGCATTCACAATCCGAAGAGACCAGACAAAAGGCTGGGAGTTGAAACAGAAATATGAAGTGACTTGGCCTCTAATCTGCTGTATTCCCTCAGGCAAGGCAGTAATGCAACCCAGATCACTTCATTCCCACACCAAAATCTGACCCACCAGACCACACTCTTTCCCCACATTATAATTTATACAAATTAGTGGTTATTTCTCCTTTACTCATGGTTAAAAATGTAATAGCAGGATACAGTAGCCAGGCCCCTAATGTTTCTTATATTATAATACCTCTGCCTCTGTTCCGCCAGCTTCTCTTCTTCTTCCAGTAGCATTTTTCGCCTCTGTTCTTCAGCTTCTCGAAGTAATTCCTGCTTTCGATACCAGGCTTCATCTTCTGCTTTCTGTTCCTGTGCTTTAGCTTCTAATTCATGCGCTAATTGTCTAAATGGAAGGAGATCACCAGTTAACAATTCAGGCCAAGAAATTACTTGATTACTTAGAAATTGATGTCTGTACTAGTAAAGAACTGCTGCAATAAGATGTCATGAAAGAGTATGGCATCCCCTTTATGTACTGATAAAGTACATGAGGAAGAGTTACAATACTGACTGTTACAGACAACAGGGCATTTCAGATGAGTGCAGATATTTTCTTCCACACATTCTTAACAAAAAATAGTTTCTAAAGGTGCTGTGGCATCATGGTACCCACTGATTTCAATAGCAAGCTAAGAACTCCTGGCCCTTCACAGAAGTTTAGGCTCTGACTTACAAGCTTTCAAGTTTGAAGACTCACAGCCCAATATTTTCTACGAGTTAACAAACATTTTTTAAGATAATTTAACTTAAAAATGTGTCAAATCAAGTAACTCTTAACCTTTAGCAGCTATTTAAAGTAATCTTCCTGAATTTTCTTAATTGTCTCTCTTCTCAAGCATACAGATTACAGCAGAAGAAGGCAATTGTGTCCACCTGTCCCTCCCAGTCTGATACTGCCTTCAACAGTCCCATTAATACCTCTCTCGTAAGTATTCAATTTCATCCTGTCTGATCCTCTCCCGTTCCCGAGTTTGATAATCCACAATGAACTTGGGATATTTATTAAATACAGGGTATTGTCCTTTTGTAAGTGGTATGAAGTCATCAAGCATACGCTGTGGATGGATATCTAGTGGTGTAGCCTCCATAAGATGATAAGCTTCCTTAATCACAACGTTGATGTCCAGGTTGTTACGATGATGAAAGAAATACTGTAAGAGACAAGCTTCCATTTACACTCTACAAAAGATAAAGCAAGTTTTTAATATACCTATTTGGGAATAATTAGGTAAATTAGCAAGATCTATATTCCAAAAGTTTAAAAAGGGATTATTAAGTTAGCCCTATCAATTAGTAAAATATCACCGGCTCAAATGACTTGACCCAAACCTCTTCAAGTTGTAAAAGTATGCTCTGGTTCTTTTCCTTCTCTTCTAACGGCAGTTGCGTAAGGGATCTGGAAAGCTAGGTGTGAATTTAGAGTTTCCGACTGCCCGCACAGACTCTCCTACCACTGGATAAACCTCTCTCGACTTCTGGTGTTAAAACATGAAGCTTGGAAGTTCCTCTTCTTGAAGGACTATTCTTCCTGTCAAAGATCTTATTCACCAAGAAAATCTTTAAATTGGTTATTATTAAATGTAGCAATAATGTTGTCTGTTTAATGTCTGTCAAACTGACTGCTCACAAGCACATTTTCAAGGTGTAACCCTTTGTTTGCCTACAGAGATGTTTTCATATGAAAAAAACCTCCTCCTCCCATGTAAGGCTAAACATAGGGAAACATTTTCATTTAGCTTCAGAGAACATCAAGTAATACTGTCTAATTTTGCAAATCTGAAAGCAAAATAATGAAACAACATGACAGAATGACTGTGTCTTGTCTCCACAGGCACAAGTTCATATTAGATCCCCAAAAAAGAGGCAGAATTATTTTGTGGTTGATGAACTATTGACATTTACAAAATGGCTTTTAGTGGCATTAGAAAGCTTATGAAAGCTTTTAAAGATCTCATTGCATGAAACGGCAGGAAATTGCTCAATATTTTACTCATTTATTGTATATTTGTCAGGTACTAGATGACGTTATTCAGAAACATGTAATAATATATTATTAATGGGGAAATGAAACATCTCCTTCTAACCTCCGTAACAACAGATACAATGTTTTATATGTCTCTGTAAGTACCCTTTTATACGACTGACTTAAATATGAAGATGTTTACCTCAAAATCCCCTGTTTGATTACAGTGAAGCAAGGGAGCTCTGGAACATATAATATAGGCAACAACAATCATTAGAAAGTACGTAGGATGGTTGGAGAAGATATTGTCAAAGACTTTCAGCCATTCTTCTCTTGTCAGAACCTCAGAGAACAGTGTTTCTAGAAGAGGCCAAGCATAAACCTACATTATTTGGGAAAATGAACAAAATAGTCCGTTAGTACAATTTTACCATCCCTTTTAAAAAAATAATACGAATTTTTCTTGCCTTATACCAAGAATCTACTGATTTATGAAAGAAACAGGAACTAAACCAGAATATCTGAATATAAGTTTTATCACCCACTGTAAACATTCAAAATTAATATGGAGTGATTATAAATAAATTTCTTATTTCACTGGATGTCTAAATCTTCTGTTTAGATTTGTGAAGCTAAAATCATCCCTAATGATAAGTAGGGATTACAAAATTAATTCATTGCACCTATGTCCACTTTAAAAAAAAAAAAGTACATTTATGATTTGATAAGTAGATTTTCAAGCAATGTGGACTTAAAAACAAAGGACTTCTAAGAACTACAGTAGCATGTATGTGAGATTTATGATTATGGAAAAGGAAAAGCTGCAGGAAAGCAATGATATATTCTTTACACTCCCATATCATTCACTGTTATTTAATGAAAACTCCCTCAGAAAAGAATTATTTCAAAATAAAAGACTACTGCACTATCATTCACTGCAGCGACATTTTGTATACAAAAGTTGGCTAGAATATTACCTGTGAAGTCACATTGTGTTTTATTAAGTGCTGAAGTAGTTCTTTGTCATGATGTGCCAAAACATTTTCCATCATACTAAGGACATTAACTGGAGGATTGGGAAAATACTCAAACCAGTGCTGACAAAAATTAACTGAAAGAGAAAAAAAAGCCCAACACAACCCACTGTAATCCAGACTGATAAATTCTTGACAACCTTAAGGTGTCGTTATAAAGGCTATGAATTTAAGAGGTAGGTTTAGGCACCAAAACCTATTTAAGATATTCCCCCACTCCTCTCTCCTAGCATGTATTCCTAAACCATTCCCACAGTACACTGCTCCTCCAGCTGCACTGGCATGAGTGTTCGTGTCAGTACACTGTGAACCAGACTGGGGAACTAATCTGGCTCAAAAATAAAATGAAAAAAAGTCTGTGTGCTGTGGGACTAAGTGGTTGGAGGCAGATGGGAATACTTAAACCAGTATTTCTGTCTCATGAAACTACAGCCTGGATCAAGTAATTTTTAACATACTAAGAATAATTTCCGTAAACTTGGATACTTATTCACTAACAGCATGTGTTTGCAAAGTGGGTATGTATGCTTGGCAGCACATACCTTCTGTAGACTTAGCAGCAGCTGCAACAACTAATTTAAGTGTAAAGCACTTTAATTTAGAATGTTTCTTCAGAAGACAGCCATAGCCAGCTTTCAGCCAAATGTCTCATTTTGAGTTACCACATGCTTAGGACAACTAAACACAGTAAAACTTTAAAAGAGATCATTCCCTTTTGACTGGGAGTGGGTGAGGTGGGTGTGTGTGACTACTCTTCCCATGTCTCAGAGATTTTAGTTATTATGATATAATTATGCTAGATACATTTGTTTTTACTGATTAGACTTTACAAATACTGTTAAACTGCTAACTTTTTGCTAGAAACACTGCAAAAAGGAGTCTAATACCTTGTTTTTATTTACAAGCAGGTTTTTGTTTTAAGTATACAGTTGCTACATATTAATTCCTGGCAACACCTTTAGAAGGGAGCCTGATGACCTCTTGGGAAATACCTCATTCATTTCATCAGGAAAAGCTCTTTTGCATGGGAAAGCTTAAACATGTTGCAGCATATTTGAGTTTTTAAAATCATTACTTACCTACTACTGTAGCAACAACTTCAAAGCAGATCAGCTGGTTGTTCTGGAATAATTTTACAAATGGGAATGCTAGCAAAGGAATATAAGGCGTCTCAGCAAAGATAGCAGACCAGTGAGCTAGAGCTGATAAGGTCCTATATGCAAAGGCAAACAAAGGTGTAGAAAACATCAATCCAAACCCAAACAAAAATATAATATGCATTTTAGAACCACAACATAGAAAGACTGTAAACTTCAAGACAGATGCAGGATTATACGAGTTATAAAACCAAAATTGCATGAGGGCACTACTATTTAATTTTAGAATTTTCCTTACAGTTGATTCCAGCTATTGGAAACATTTCAGATCACTATATGAAAATAAAAATCTATAATATTTAAATAAATATAAATATATATTTTACCTCTGTAAAACTCTCAGCAGTTTCCTACTTTTGATGGGATACTCATTTTGAATATTCACAAATGCACTGTGGGTACCCTTATCTATTAGGCTACTGAATGCTAAGTGGTTTTCAGGAAGTTGTAATAAGGAACGCCAAACAAACATCCTGCAATTAAAAAGCAGACTTAGTCAAGCAACTTCTCTTTCATAGGCCAGTAAACACAAGCAATTTTATTTTGTGCAAGCATGAACATGCACATGAACATACCTGTACTTTGCTGGATATTCTCCAAATCCTTTCAGTAAGGCCCGCAGACGTTTCTTGTTTAATCCACCTGGCAATTCGTTCTACAAAATAGGGGATCAACAATAAATGTAAGGATTTCTCCTTCTTAATCTCTTTCCTTACACTCTAATTGATGATAGTAGCTAAATACTGAAGTTCCCAGCATACTGTATTTTTTTTTTAATATTGTGTCCCAACTATCCGTTACATAATCCTAGGTATTTCAACAACAAAAAAGATAATTCAAAAGGTCATTCATCTATTGAACTCAAAGAACAGCTGCCGTTGATTTCAGTCAGAAGGAAATCTGACTGACTAAACTATATATAATTCAATGAGGTATACAGCCAAACCATAAAGAATATTGACATAAGGAATAGATCATATTGTGATGAATGTTACACGAGGACATATATAGATATAGATGTGTATATACATGTGTGCATGTGTGTGTATATATATGAGAATATATATACATATGAGATGCAAGACAGAGAGAGAGAAGATGGCACAGTGATGACAGAAGGGAAATAAATGTAACAGTAATGCATCTTCTAAATAATTAATAAAAAATGAAATGGCTTCTAGGCAGACATTTGAGAGGTGCCAGTTTGCTAGCAGGGAAGCAGATCAGATCTAGCAAACATCCAAACGTGTCACAGGTTGCTTGAACAACTTCAGAGGTACCCCAGGCTGACTGGAGGCAGCTCTGGCTGTGTCACGTAATACTGGAGTACGCTAAACAGAGAGAGGAAATGGTACTAAAACTCCTTCAATCCCCTCTCTGCTCAAACATCCAAGTGAATCAGTGCCTGAACTTATTCTTTAAAGGAAGTGGCTAGATTTTTTTTTGCAATGAATTTTAAATGCTGCAGACTGGAGAACAAAATATTTGCAACTTCTTCCTACCTCTTTATTTTCAACTGATTTGTTCACTTGCAGTTTTAGCAATCTGGTTTGAATTTTGCTTCCTTTAGATTTCCAAGGCCGCTCTGACCTTCCTGAAGTCATTCTCATTGTCAGTTTATTTGCCTCTGACGTGCACTTGGACCAATCTTCTACTACTTTGAACATGGGTGGTGGAGGCTAATATTAAGTGAAAATACCTTGGTTAACATCTTGTAAGACAGATTAAAGTAACACGATAATTTGACGTTTGCTTTACTTCATATGCCGTATTTTTGAGCTTGATGGCCATAGCAAGAAGAATAGAGACACATTTATACCATAAATAAATATATATGGACTGTATACTCCTGAATAAGTATGCCAGTGAATAAAACTGCCAGCAATAAACTAGAAAGACTGTGAGAAGGTTTATGTAGCTTCCAAACCAACTCAAACATCATGTTATTTCCTTGTTTAGCAAACACTAAAATATAATTGGGATCATATAAATGTGTATAATGTACTGTTCAGGTTATTTACTTTAGTGTGTTTCTCAATGTCACTAAATATTTTGCATTTCTATAGCACCAGTTGAAAAGAATACAAAAGACCTTTACAAACTTTAATTAGTCTTCAGTGTCAGGGAGGTATTAATTCAATGTTGGAGATTGGGAAAGCAAGTAACAAAGTGGATATCCCAGTTCATGTCAAACCGGCAGCAAAAGTGCAAATGGAATGCATGTGTGACATCTTTACACATCCTTCCTCAGCTCCAACTCCATCATTATCCAAAGCTGGTTACTGTTTACTTCAAAGACATGGTGATTAAAGATATATGGAATTCTGGATTTAGAAACCTGACTCTCATTAATAAATTACTTTAATAAAATAAGAACTGGTATTTAGAATGTTTGTTATTTAGGAAGGATTAGGAGTATGATTGTGCCATAATGATGGATGCTGGTATACAAGAACACAGTAGGAAGAACAAAATCACAGTAACAAAAACACCATTCATGCCCGCAGTTTAAGACAGCATCAGTTGCAAAACATTTCCTATTGGAAACGGAACAGAAGCAGCACAATTACGCTGCTTCCACCTCCCCCAAAATGTCATTACAAAGAGAAATTGGTCCATACAAATTGCTGTAGAAATAAATACCATCTCCCCCTCCTCCCAACACCAGAAACAGAGTGATATATATACTTTAAAAACATCGTATTACTTGACAGGCTGGAGTAACTATGAAGGGAACTCTACAAGCCACTCTTTCTTTATTTGTAGTGTTAAATATGGCACTCCAACACATGTCTGCAAACTACTGCTGATACAAAAGTTATGCAGACAAGTATCAACTTTAATGGGATTTACTGCTGTTTTAAGAAATGTAAAACACTCTACCTTATTTCCTTCTTGAGTCAAAGCTTGGACACTGTATAAATTAAGGCTACCATTTTCCATTACTGATGCAATATACCGTCCATTGGGGCTAGTTGCTGCTGTACTAATTCCTTCTTCATGACTCCCAATGTCAAAAAGAAGTTTGCATGTTTCTATATGGATAAATCTCATAATGTTATCTTGACTTAACACTCCAAGGATCTATAAGTTAAAAGGATTCATCAATTAATATTGTCAATGTAAGACACAGAGGAATACCCAATTCAGCAATGACATTCCATTAAGCTAAAAGAGCAATTGAGCAAACATTTAGCACAGTAACTTCCCTTTTGTATGGTATGGGCCCATATCCCCAGTGTCCCCAAAAGCCCTCAACATATATGTGCTGAATCAACTCCAGTGTTAAGCTTTGTAAAAAACTGACCTGGTTGGAGCCCCCATCGAAACTGTCAGGGAGGAATTCCAGGTGACGGACAGCTCGTACTTTTGCAGGCATCTGGATTATTCGTATCAACTGCCTTGATTCTAAACACCATAAGTGAAGATGATTTGATTTTCCACCAGCTACAAAAATCCGGCCATCTCTAAATCACAGATGAGGCAAAGTTTCCATCAGAATACTATAATTTAAGTTAGTATTAGCTAAAAAGAGAGAGATTGTACATTTCCTTCTATGCTCTCAAATCACTTTTGAATCTGTCATTAATCCTGTCATACTCTCCTGAAAGAACAAAATAGCTCCTAAATAATAAAATTTGCTTCTTTAAAGGATAGTTTAAACCTTATTTTAGTGGTCATTAAAAATCAACTTACTTTATTTCAACTGCTATGGGACGGTATTAAAAACCGTTATTGATCCTTGCTGAAAGTATCAGTCACAGCAGAGTTCAAAAGCTTATCATAGTTCAATACTTCCACAAAACATTACAAATAAGGAAAGAAAACCTGCTTTAAAACTACAATCTTTGGAGTCCGCCTTTAGAATGTTTAAAATAGCAATTTACCTGGTAACTGCAAAGACCTTATAAAGTAATACAGAACCTTCTACGGGAGTTGGCAACTGGTATTTACAATGAAGAGTATCAAATTCCCATGCAAAAACAGAATTATCTTTGAAACAGCTGAGGATGGTGTTACTCAATGGAAGGAAAAAAACCTGGAAGAATATCGAAAAGAAAAAAAATGGAGTATGTTGTCAAGGAAGTACCCTTTAAATTGGACCGAAGTGCATGGCAGAATAAAACACAGCAAGAAACCATGACATATGGCTATTACTGTAACTGTGTAATGCAGCTGCAATGCAAGGCTGAGATCCCACGGGCAGCGGGGTCCCCTTCCCTTGTTACAGCCGAAGCAGGCCTGCTCTCCCTTTCAGTGGTTCAGAACTTGTCGTACCCTTTGCTAAGCCAGTTTAACTCACCGAAATGACACAAATTTTTATCTGTGTTATTTTTATGAACGTTAAACCATCTTGTGGAGGTTTCGGATGAGTGCCCGAGAGGACGTAATATAAACGGTGGGAACGTGAACCCAGGAGCAGGAAGGGATGGAAGACATGAGCCAGAACTGCTCATTCAACAACTGCTTGTTGTATCTTCTACAAACTGGCTTCAGCATTCAAATAGTACCAAGAGCCTGCAAATGCACTCTATGAAGCATTCACCTGTAGACTTAAAACTCCTTAGTTTTACGTACAACTATTAAAAGTGAAAAATATTGTAGAAAGTTTAGCAGTGTATTCTCCAACTATGAAATGCGGATTTTACTGTGAGGATGAATGAAGATAAAACCAGAAAGCTTATAAATTTTTTTTTCAATTATTCTGAACATGCTTATTGTTTTTGTGTAATCTCTTTCAATAAGGAAAAAAAATGGATTATTTACATTTTTGGATGTCATCAGATACATTCCTGCTTAATGACAAATTATTGGTTTAGATCACAGGTTCTATTTTCGCAGCAGCACATGCAGCTTCAGCAAATTCCTTGTACCTATAATTTTGAAGGTTAAATTGAAAATGTCTTCTGGTATCTGAACATTGAGGCACTACCTGAAGGACTCACTGGCTGAGATTTAGAGTCAGTGCTACGAAGTTCAGAGTTTTGGTCTGAATGGTCTCTTGGGGCCTTGAATATCTGTAAATCTGGGTACGTGGGATGGGATTCATCTTGCTGAATGTTAGTGACTGAAAGTTGGAAGTTCAGGCCAAATTAATCACTTCACAGTGAGCAAAAGTTACCTGTGGGGAAAGAGTCACCTCACCTACCAGAGTCATTTATCTTCAGACAGACTGAGCTGTCTGTCCTCCTTCAGGGACTCTGAGGAAGTCTAGACAATGAATTGAGAGCAGATGCCTATCATATAGATGGATGAAGTTTACATTTTGGTAATGTGGAGTACTGAACAGTTCCTAATTTTCTGCTTTGCCCTAGAAAAATACCAAAGATGGTCACAAGCAGCTGTTGAATAAGCAGTGATGCTTTGAAAATGGTCATTATAGATGTCTTCTCTTAGCTCTTCTTTCTCTTTTTTTTTCACCTGCTATGCTTACAGTGTGCAGCTCAGTCTCTGTCTCTTTAAATTAGCTTTGCCCCATACCAGCTTAACAGAAGGTGTATGTTGGAGTGCAACTGGGCTTAAGTAAAGAGGCACCAAAAAGTACACCGCAGAGATTGGTATGACACTACTACGATGGCTCAGACAGCAAGCAAGAATCCAACTTCGGCCAATGAGCGTTAGGGCTGCGGTCTAATAATAAACCTGATCTTTAATAAAGCTCTTATCTGTATGTCTTATGGGACGTGGGATGGGAGTAAGTATCATCATTTCTATTCTAAAGACAGGAAAGTGAAATCCAGATAAATATTTGCATAATGTCCTATCAGAAATGGTAGAGCCAAACCAAAAGTGCAGGCTCTTGATTCCCAAACAGTGATTTATTCATTCAACCATAGTCACTATTGTTTGGATTTAAAGGTTATTTCCATACTGTAACACCCTGATCCTACCAAATTCCAAGAGCCATTTATCAGTAAGAAGCCCCTACACATGGCCTACACAAAGAAAGATACTGAGCAGTAGAAAAATCTTGTCCACTAAAGAAACACAGCCATCTTTGGAGGGAAGACACAATAATTATTTTAGCAACATGCACTACACACCAGTTTTAATAAAACAAACAAACAAACAAAAATTTATGCGTGACCTTCCACAGTAATTGCTAGGTGACTACTTCAGGCTAGCAAAATTTCTGCCTGACCTAGAACACGGTGAAGACACTCAAATGAATAGCCTTGTTCTCTGCAAAATCAGCATGGCTTTTTAGTGACCAGCCTGATGAGAACTTTGGTTTGAAGTGGTGTTTGTAAGACTGTTCACTGCAGGGCAGCACGTGTGTAAGCAATGCTCAGGCACTGCGTCAGTACTTTCTGTAGTACTTATGCCAAAGTTTGACATTTGGTGGCGCAGGCAGACCTGTTTAAAGCAGCATAACGCTAAGGAAGACCTATTTAAACAACTCCCTGACACAAACACGTCATCCTTCTCATCCCCTGTTGTTCCAGTATAAGTGTCTGAGCAGCAAACCGAACCAAAGAAACCACTAAGCTGAAAAGCAGCAATTTCTTTTTGCTGAGTTACTTTTCAGCTTTGTTTGTTCCCACATTCAGTGCTTAGTGTGCATAGAAAGAAGAGCAGCTTTGGAATAAGCAGCTGAATGGGGTAGGTGGTGGTGACTGTTTGAAGTTACCATTATGACACCAAAACTGTTTTTTTAACAACACCCTTAAATCCCAGTATCATTCAGGTTGGAATCAATCTCCGGAGGTCCTCTGAGCCCATCCCCAGGTCAAAGCAGGGTCAATCTAGAAGATGGCTCCAACTTCCAGGTTAAATAGGGTTAGTCAAGGTCATATCCAACCAAGTTTTGAGTATCTCTAAAGATGGAGGTTCCTTAAAAGTTCCCAGCAGATCTCTGCAACTACTGAGTCATGATTCCTGTGGTCTGGGTGACATGACAGGATGACAGTTAAGGAGATATGCCCAAAGAACATAGAAAAGATTCAGCTGTATTTTAAAAAATGTTTTCAAGTACCGTGATTTTAACATGCGGTGTTACTCCTACTGAGGTATGCTTGTTCACCCTTTAGCAATTGCTTTTTACTCACCTTCTGTATACCCACAGACTGACGAACATTCAGCTTTCTTTTTCTTTGAAAGGTGTCCAAGTCCCACAGTTGTGCTGTATCAGTGGATGTAGTGATGGCATACCTGCCCGAGCCATGGACAGAGATGGAAGACACCGAAGAATCATGTCCCCTCATCCAACTAACTAGCTCCTTGGTTTCTGCAGGATTTGATGAAAAAAATGAAAAGGATATGAAAGTCATTCAAAGTGAAACAACTACTACTTTACTCTTTATTGCCAACACTATGCTGTGAAAGACACTTTTAAGCATACCTAGTATGTGACCATTTACCACCACAGCCCAACAAACAAGAAAAAAAGGTATCAGTCTTCATATAGTTATTATGCCTTAGAGAAACATAACCACCTCCTTATCTCCAAGTAACAGATTTTATAAGTTTTCTTAGTTCTACACAGAAAGCCAACTTGCACAGACTTGTTTAATTTAGCTTAAGAATCAATCTTAAAAAGTCACGAACACTGTGATCAGGTAAGTTCAGCATGCCTCGTAGGCAGATTATCCGATGTGAACACCCACAGTAATCTCAAAGTTGAAACTGAATGTTCTAGTTAGAATTCTCCACTTGTTTTTACTTGTAGACAATACGTATGGATGATTACGCAGCTATTTACAGGTGCAAGGAAGAAAGGTTTAATGACAACAGGCTATGACTATAGAAAGGCACAGTCAGAAAGCAACACCTCATTAATTCTTTTAGAGTCCAAAACATTTTTATGCTGTGTATTGCATACTAAGGAAATGGCTCCTCTGACTACATTGTCTCCCACTTGTGACTGCATGACCACTAATCCTCCCTCAGCAACCAAACTGTATTTGTGGCAATTACACTATTTACGTTGGGTAGTTTGCCTGACAGCCCAGGGGTGGTTCCAGCTGACCTAGTGCTGTGGCATCAAAGATGGGAAACGGCTATGAAGCAGCTCATGAAGCCTAACAGTGAAACTTTCTGCTGTGCGTACAGACGATTGAGTGCGTAAAGCTATTGTCACATGGGAAGATGACATGGGATTACAAAGTACGGCTTCTAAAGCAAAGGATGGAAGCTTAGCCCACCAACTAAGTATTATCTAATAGACCTCTAAGGATAGTTTACCCAATACTGACTTATGTGAATAACATTTGTATTTTAAGACATTCTTTAGTATGACTTGGTATCTGGAAACAGCACCATATAAACATGCAGGACTCTGGAATAATTAAGAAGATTTCTCTAAGTGCATCCAAAACCTAAGTTTGGTCTTACTGTGGATGAAAGGAAGAGAAAAAGCAGAGGATTTCAGACCTTAACTTCCTCTATTTTGGCAAACAGTGTGTTACATTAAAATCTTCACTAATAATATCAGACCCTCAAATTGCAAATGAGTGATTCCTAGGGCTTTTGAAAAAGATTTAAATCCAGATGATGAGAGACACTACAACTGCACTTTTTGATAGGTTAAGATTAACTTATGAAGAATGAATTCATAGAATCATAAAGGTTGGAAAAGACCTCTAAGATCATCGAGTCCAACCATCAACTGCACCATGCCCACTAAACCATGTCCCTAAGCGCCTCATCTACACATCTTTTAAATACTTCCAGGGATGGCGAATCAACCACTTCCCTGGGCAGCCTGTTCCAAGGCTTGACCACTCTTTCAGTAAAGAAATTTTTCCTTTCACCATTTAACATTAATCAAGACAGAGACACACAGCTGGCCTGTGAAGTTAATTTTAGATATCGCTTTTGAATAAGGATACAGATCTACTTGCAGCTCAAAAGCACTGACAGTTCTTTTAGTGTATATTGTCACTTTGTTCAAATATTTTACTGTAAATATAGTTAGCAACTGGTTCAGTTGCAAATTAACACACTGTTGACTGATTTTAGTTTGATTTTACATACAGCACCTCATTTTAAGCAAACACACAGAATTGCTTTAAAAAAGGTAACATATATAATTGCGATCCTGCGCTAGACTTCAGTTAAACAGACGCCTGCGTGACTCAGTGGGAACAAGAAACTTTGACAAAGCAAAGGGTTCGTTTACCCACAGGACTATAACCCCCACGGGCCCAAACTGTGGGGTTTTTTTTTGGAAGGACAGATGGCATGAAATACATAATAAGATTTCCATCAACAAAATTTACAAAAAAATTGAGATTGAAACTAAAATGTAGTTTTTTAGAACAATCCAGATTGTAAGCCTCTAAATTTCTCCTTACCTGTATCAAAGCACTTAATTGAATAATCTGCCAAAGCCACCAGGAATTCTGTCTTTCTGCGAAGATTAAATGCCAAAGCAGTGCAAGCCTGCATTGTCCGCTGAACGAGTTTGAACCTATTTAAAAATATATGTTCTCATTGTGTTAGGAAACTTTGGTTCATAATATCAAGTGAAGTAATAACTTAATCAGCTTCAATATATTTCACTGAGAGAAAAAAAATAACTCAAAAGAGAGCAAAGAAATCATATCTAATTACGATAAATATAAAAATATTAAAACTCAGTAGTGTAAAATTGAGAAGACTGATTAATATATTTCTACAAATTACAATACTAGGTCTAATTTATTGTAATTCATGGCTCATATTATTAACTGATCGGTACTGTTCAAAGAATAACTTCTTGTGGTAGTATTTAGTCACTTAAGTTCTATGAAATTGCTGTTCAGTTTAGAGTTACAAACTACTCAACTTTTGGAGCAGCTAATAAAATAATATTCAGGGAGCCTACAGGGGCTTGCAGTTTCAGCTCTGAGAAAACCGCTATTTCCACATTCACAGCACCATTAACTGAGGGTTAAAACCAGACCTGTGGCATGCTGTCCAGGCAAGTTCTATACCTCTGAATGTTACAGATGTCCAGACAATTAAAATGTCTTGATAGAAATACTCTTACCTGTTTCCATTCAAGTCAAAAACATATATATTCCCTTGGTGGTCTCCAGCGAGCAGAGAATCTCCGGAACTGTCAAAAGCCACATTCAGAAAACGTATTGTCTTTGAATGGTATCCTTTGACACTATGAATTATGTTTACTATAACTCTGTGAAGAAAGCAAGCAAAACAACCATGCTTAGAACTGTTTTATTATCACATATTTCTCCAAGGGCTAGCATTAAAATGTTCCTAGCTTATGGTTTTACAATTCTAATCATCCATAGTGTTCTATGAAAAATCTTCTTCCATGAAAAATACGTATTTGTAATATAAAAAATATACTAAACAAAGGAAGTCATTCGCTATGTTGGAAGGTAGTTAGGAGACATGTAAAGCAGATGGGGGAAACCTATCATTCGTGATCCTTTTATGTGGCTCCTAGTTAGCTGATTTTCAATTATATTATTAATGAATAACACTAACATATATGCTGATGTATCATCTACCAATGTATCTGAAAGCCCAATTCAGCACTCAGTAAGGAACCTGGATCTTCATTATCACTGTAAAGAAACATGCTAGAAAAATGAGAAGCTATGAACTACTGTAAGAAACCACTCAGGTTAGATTGGGGTGGGGGGAAAAACAGTTTTAATACCACTTCTTTTCAGAGTCTTCAAAAAGCATGATGCAAGCCATTTTTATCATTATTCACAGTGAGATATTATGGGACAAAAGTTGCTGTTTTTTCACATGCTATCCTTGTACCATGCTGTTGGCATAAAGTGGAGCCAGATGCAGAACCAAAGCCTGTATGCAGAATAAGAGGAGGGTTTCTCCAGGAAGCAGGACATTAAGATTTGGGAGATCTGCTACTCCTGGATTTTTTGGTTAACACTGGGGAAACCAATTATTTTCTACCATCACTTGGTTGTAAACTCAGAGTCAAACTAAATATCTAGAACTGTACCAGTTATCGGGAGGCTGCTTAAAGACTGCAGGGCACTTGCAGAAGACTGTGACCATGGCTATATAAGATGCTGATAGCTATCTGAGACACCAATTTCTAAGAGAGCAGAATATGCAAGCCAGGACCTGCATGCAACTGTTGGCGTATGTTACAAAGTGTGAGTGAGTATCAGAAGAAGAAGAAGGGCCGTACAGCCATGGTACAAACTAGAGACAAAACTAATTGTACCTCATTCTATTAAGCCCATTCTTTTCTGCGATAAAAGGGAAGGGCCATAAAAATGAAATTAGAAAGATGTTAAGCTAATTTAAATTATAATTAAAATTTAGTGATGTCAGGGTCTTTAATGTCATAAAAAAATCCCACAAGCAAAGTATGACTTCTGATTCTAAAAACACCCTGAAACGTGAGTAGTTATCAGTGTAGTTACAGCATCTCCCTCATCTTCCTCAACACCACTCTCTGCCTTTCCAAAGTCCCTTTGCCACTAACTAACCTAGGAGAATAAAGTCAGGAGTTCACAGAGCTGCATCCAGGTTCCCCACGTCAAACGGTATACAGGTACTCCGAAGCAGCATTCATACTGCTGCTCTTCAGCTTGGGCCAGACAGTATTTTCACATTTTAATTAAACTCTCCTGGGAATTCGCCTATGGTATTTTGTTCAACACAATGAAAACAAAAAAGCTAAAATGGGAGAGTTGTCCAGGCGCTTGCCCAGCCAAGCTGTGAGCACCCCTGAGCACGGAGGTTTCACAGCCTCCTTGGGGACCTGCGCCACCTTCAACGTTTTTCTCCGTTATCTAACCGGGCGCCCCCCGCCTCCAGCCTGCAGAAGCTCAGGTGGGCTCCAGCCCTGCCCCCTCCGCCCCTTCCCCTCGGCCTGCCCACTCCCTCGGCCTCTCCCCCGCGGCGCAGCGCTGGGGGCGGCCGCGGCTGCCGCCGGCCCGGCGCTGAGCCCCGGCTGCGAGCTGAGGCGGCAGCGCTGCGCGGGGCCGACCCTGCCCGGCCGCCGCCGCCGCCGCCCCCCGTCCCGCGGCGGCCGTTACCCCCGCCGCGCCGCCGGGCCGGGCTTGCGGTGCCAGATGGGGCCCTGCTGGCGGCCGCCCAGGTCGGAGCTCTCCATCCTCGGCCCAGCGCCGCCGCTCCCGCGCTCGCCGCCTCCCCTCAGGGCTCCTCCAACGGCCACCGTGGCGGGGGGCGCCGCACGCATGGTACAGCCCGCTCCCGCTTCACCAATGGAGGGCAGTAGGAAGGAGGCGGGCGCCCCCCCCCAGATGTCGGCCTGCTGGGGAATGGAACTGCCCGCCCGGCGGCCTCGGGGGCTTGCCGGGAGTTGTAGTTTCCCTGGCGGGGGCCACGCGAGGAGCGGGGGTGGGAACAGGGGAGCGGAGGGCGGTCAGCGTATCGTAAATGAAGTGGAGGCCACGTCTTATAGAAAACATATTTTTATAATATAATGTCGCGTCCTATCGGGCAATTACTTTTATAACATAATGCAATGGAACATTTAATACGTTTTTTCAGGCTTTCGCAAGCGCAGGGCTTACTGCCGGTTCACTCCTGTTACCAGCGGCCTGGCGTCGCCGAACACAGCCTCGGGGGCAGGGCCAACTGCAGGCCCAGCCCGCGGGGACGGCGCCACCGCCGGCAGCGGCGCCACCGTCACCCGGCAACGGCGGATCGCCCCCCCCGGAGGCGGGACTTCCGGCGCTGCCGTTGCCCCGGCAGCCGAAGGGGCGGGGCCGGAAGTCGCGGCGGCTCGGCCGAATTCGGCGGCGCCACGTCTGGCTCGGGGCTCCCCTCCCTGCCCGGGGCGGCGGCGGCGGCAGCAGCGGGCGGAGCGCGGCCGGACCCTCGCCTCACCCTCGCCTCTTCCTCAGCGGCCGGTTCGTAGCGAGGCCTCGGCGGCGGCCGGGCGCAGCAGCGGTGACATGTCGGACCTGGGGGACTGGTTCCGGAGCATCCCGCTGATCACCCGCTACTGGTTCGCCGGCTCCATCGCGGTGCCGCTCATCGGCAAGCTGGGCCTCGTCAGCCCCGTCTACCTCTTCCTCTGGCCTGACGCCTTCATCAACCGCTTCCAGGTACGGGCCGCACTACCGGTCCCGGCGTGCCCTGCGGCGCCCGCGCCGTGGGAGAGCCCAGTCCGGGGCGCGCTCGGCATTCTGGGAGTTGTAGTGAGCGGCCGGGTGTGCTGCGGGGCAGGGGGCTGCGGGCGGGGCTGGCCCCCTCCCCCGGCCTCCGCGGCCGTGCTGGGAGGGAGCGGCGCGCCGAGGCCGCCCTCAGGAGTCACCCAGGTCACCTCCAGCGGGAAGCCGGGCCTGCCTTCCTGCTTAACCCGCATAAGGCCTGCGAGCCCTGGGTTTAGCTAGCGCTCTGCCTCGGCAGGCCCCGGGCTCCCCACCAAGGTGACACGGGCTGCGGTGCCCGGTCCTGCCAGGGCCCCCGGGTGAGCCAAGGAGGGCTGTGGCCCTTGACAGGCCCTGGGCTTCGTCTTGCATCTCATTTTGGTACCTCTTTTTCCTAAGTTTTTTTGAGGGGTTGTTCTGGCTGGCACCGGTTGTTGTGCCATGGAGCTCTACACTCATAAAACCTGTGGCTGTGACTTCAGGTCACTTGCCCAGCCTCCCTTGTGCGATTGTGTGGGTGTGACTTTGGGAACAGGGGTTACAGGCAGGTGCGCAACTGTCCTAAACCGCAGGTGGCTGTGGAGATACTAAGGCAGAGCTAGAGAGGTGCATCTTTTGCACCTTCCTAGTGTTTCTTGCTTGGAATTTGAAAAAGCTTGTGTTCGGGATTGTCAACTTCTGTGCCTAGGCGTGGTTGACATAAACTAAAAACTGAAGTCCTGAGGTTTTGGATGTACAGTGTCTCTGGATGTCTTAGCAGTATCAAAAGTGGTCACAAACGGGACAGTCTCTTTCCTTGCATTCGGAGGTTACGGGTTCAGTGTTTTGCTGTGCAGGTGTGTAAGAGGAGAGTGTCCATGGGATGAACTGGAAAATGAAAGCGAAGGAAGAGGAAAGATCCCAAACTTTACATTTCTATTATGTGTGCTCATTATGTCTTCAGTGAAGAAGACTGAGTGAAAAAAAAGATAAAGATAGCTCTATCTGTAGTTTGTTTCATGTATTGTCTCCAAAATTTAGTAGCTTAAATGACTGGTTTTTTCATCTAGTTCTGTTATTTCTGCTGGAACTGTGATGTTCAGGATCCCAATACTTTATTTGGAAGTGTTGCTGGTTAAAGAGGTCATTCATAAATGGCCAGACGTTTTCTGTCCTTGCTACATGCTGCCATGGAGTTGGCTGTGCCTGGTATTGGTATTTGGGAGACTCTCTAAAGCAGGTGCAAAATGCTCAGAGCAGCGTATGCTGTCTGGAATGGTATGCTAAAGGCCGTTGTATGAATTCCTTGGCCTCTGTTCAACAGGTAAGAATGCATTCTGCCTTTAAAATAGGGCAGCATCCTTGCGAGCATATCCCTTTTGCACTGCAGTAAAGACTCAATATTGCAAAGATGTGATGGAAACCATCTGGGAAGTTGTGTATGATTTCTGTTGTAATCTTAATAGCTTTGCTTATCAGATTAAAAAAAAAAAAAAAAAACACACAACCAAATGTAAAAACTGTGGACACAGCAGTAATTGATACTTGGGCTATTTTTAATCTTCTCCTTCATCTTCCAAGTAATTGATTACGAATGTGGACAAAAAACCAATGCATATGAGTTCATTCTACAGTATATAAATATATCTCTTTTGATCTGGACAGATCTGGCGGCCGATAACTGCAACTTTCTTCTTCCCAGTGGGACCTGGAACAGGATTTCTCTACTTGGTGAATTTGTATTTCTTGTACCAATATTCATCACGATTAGAAACAGGTATGTTATCCATTAAATTGTATGCACATGGTGAACTCTGCCTGGAGTTGATAGAGCTTACCAGATAGAGCTTCTTTTGGGAATGTTTGTGGCAATGGGGTTGTGGCTGATTCAGACAGAATTGTGAGAAAGATGTGCCACTTATGTTGGTCAATGGGAAACTGCTCTGAAAACTGATTTTCTGTGACTGGCTCCTTCCCTTTGGCAGGGAGCCTGTTCATGTAGGATCTGAACTTGATACTTCTTTCAATAGGAGGGCCCGGTGCTTTTCGTTGTTGGATTTCAGGAAATGAGAGAGAGAGACTAAAAGAGGACGTTACCTCTGTTTTCTTGTGTCTGATGTCCTTTTACATGGAAGGGTGATAGAACATAAGTAATAACGGGTATATCCATCTTGAGAAAATAACAATGTCAGTTTTTCCTTTTTTTAAAAGGCAATGATGCTTACTTGTGTGATTCTATTGGTTATGTTGAATTGAGAGATACCTTGTACAAATGAACTGTACCCCTCTGTCAAATAGAATTGTGAAAAAGTTAAGGAACTAGTTGGATTTTCAGTTAGGGGGAAAAATTAAGAGTGGAAGAAAGGAGATCAAATAATGGATCATTTCTCTCAAAAAAGAGATTGTTCTTCAAAACTGTTTTCATTTTGCATTGCACAGTTCATTAAAACTAAACAAAAATGGTTTCAATTGAAGTAAATAGTTAAACTGACATATTTGCAAAGCTAAGCTCCTCCTGAAAGCCTTTATGAAATAGAATTTCTGTGTAGTTCTAATGGAGTCTTAGAACTGATGGTGTAAGTGGAAATGCATTGCAACATGATGTTTGGGAAGTCTCACAATAGAGATCCCCGGTAAACCTGTCATCCAGAGGGTATTGTGGAATCCCATTTAAGTCGTAAGAAGAGTAGCAGGGAAAGGGAGGAGTGGTGCCAGATTGTATTTGGTTGTTTTCTTAGTGAAAGTAAGTAGTAATTTAACAGCTAGAAACAGTTCCTCCTTCTCTTTGAGCCTTTCTGCAGTAGATTATGAACACGTGAGAGTACTGACAGTTACAACATTCTACTGTGCAAAGCTATGTGTAGTAAGAGTTCCTGATTAATATATGCAAATTATAAGATATCACTGCTTGTACATATACTTGCAAAATGCTCTAGTTGTCTATGCTGTGACATGTCTCATGGAAGGAAGTCAATTCTTTCAGCAGTAAATTTACATTCCTGCTGTACCACACATCTGGATTTTGAAACTGGGAAGTCAGCTGTGTTGTTGTTTGAATCAATGCATTTCTTTTATATTACAGTCATTTTTCTGGGTATAAATGAAGTTCTTGGTTAGGTCGGTCCTTCCTCTATGAAAAAATCTTGAATCCTTCTGGACATGGGAGGTGTGTAAGTTGCTGATAATATCTTTACAAGTGGAAATCAGCATAGGTCTATACCTCCTTTTGTCTGTGAAACTGAGGAAGTGAAACTTCTATTTTCAGGGCTGTACGTGGTTTTTGAGCATACGCTGGTGTTGCATGCTAGCTTCAAATTTAGCGTCAAAAATATCCATATGGTTTTGTACTGTGCTTATGCTTTCCTAACAAGCTGACCTCTAGCTTCCTGAGGAAAAGGAGATTGATGTGTTTTTGTTTTGTTTCTGTTGGAGAAGAACATAACAAATATCAACAGAGAAAGCAGAATATGCAGAGTTCACTCCCCAGCAGTATGAATGATGAGATTGAGTCTGCAGCTCTTCCCCGATGACTGGTTTATAGCCAGGGCCCTACTAAAGGACCCAGTGGGCTAGAGCTCGCCCCTGTGCTGAGCTTTTTGGCAGTCTGTAGCTCAGTTTTCTTAAGTTGACTTTCCAATGAATATCTAAATAGTTTGTCTAATATTCTTCATAGTAATCTCCTAGATAAGGAGAAGTGAAAAACTTTAAGGGAATAATACTTGCTTTGATTTCTTCCTATTCTGGAGGAATTCCTGTGCTGGAGTTTCTACAGGGTTAGTCAGCTTCCTCTCTTCATTTGTTTCTATTTGCTGTACGGCAACAGTAAGGAGAAAACTCCAGTTTATGTAGTTCTCCAACTTTAAAATTTTCCAAAAGATTTTTTCAAAGGTTTTTTTTTTCTTGTTGTGTAACTTGCATGGCTGAACTGAAATAATAAACTTAAAAAGACTAAAATATCAATTTTGTTTTACATAGGCAGAGATACTCTAGTTATTCTAAACAGCTAATGCTTAAAAATAGATTTTCTTTCTTTAAGTTTCTGGAGACATGTAAAATAGTTGTAGGAAGTCAAAGAGTGCTAACATTAAGCAGTGGCCTTCTTTCTCGGCATTTTGGTGTTTAATTTTTAGCAAGTAATTCACCTTGTTCATGGTGCGCCGTGTTTGTCACTGTGTGGTTTGGGTCTGTTTCAGCAGTATGCTCAGGCTTTCCTTGCCTGCATGGAGCTATATGAAAGTTGATAGGAGTCTTGCTCAAATGCCAAGGTCTGTGCCAGCCTTTTACCATAGTTTGCAAACTGTGTACTCTCCTTGTCATATATGTTAATTTTTCTGGAGTGTAAAAACTATCGTATCTCTTGAGTCTGACTAGATGATTCAAAGAGGATGCAATTTGCCTAAATAAGGACTGGTTTTCACATGACTCGATCATTAAACTTGGTGCTTCTGCTTTTGCTGTGCAAGTATATTTCCTTATTGTGCGCTTCTGACTGGCAGCTTCTTATGAAGGATAGGGTCCAACTCCATTTTGAAATCTTATGAAGTTAAAATCACTTATCTCCAGAGTCAAAGTGTGTTCTTTGAGTAGAGCTGCTGTGTGTGTACTTAATGCAATAGGCTGAATGTCTTACTTCTTTTGGTCCTGAATGTTGTTCTATGATAAGGCCTTTTAAAATTAAAAAAAAAAAAATGGTAAACCACAGATTGCATGTAGGGCAACTGTTATTAAGCTTTTCTTAGATGCCTAAAAGTAAAAAAAAGTCTTAATTTCTTATTAAGATTTCAGTACCTTTCCTAACAATTCTTTTTATTTGCAGGAGCTTTTGATGGAAGGCCAGCAGATTACATGTTCATGCTTCTGTTTAATTGGATCTGCATTGTTGTATCCTTCTGCTCATTATCAAACTTTTAGAATATTTTGGTTCTTCTGTTTCTGCCTAAAATACATTCAAAGACCAAGTTTTAGCAATGTGCTGGTCAGGAATCTCACGAAGCTCAGCAAAGGGAAGTGCGGAGTCCTGCCCCTGGGGAAGAACAGCCTCAGGCACCAGGTCAGGCTGGGGACTGACAGTCTGCAAAGCATCTTGGCAGAAAAGGCCCTGGGGTCCTGCTGGACACCAAGTTGACCATGAGCCAGCCATGTGCCTTTGTGGCAAAGGTGGCCACCAGCCTCCTGGGCTACATTAGGCAGAGCATTGCCAGCAGGTTGAGGGAGGCGATCACTCCTCTCTGCTCAGCCCTCGTAAGACATATGGGGGGCTGCATCCAGCTCCAGGCTCCCAAGTACAAGAGAGACATGGACATACTGGAGTGAGTCCAGTGCAAGGTCATGAAGGTGATTGAAGGGTTGGAGCATCTGTCACATGAGGAGAGGCTGAGAGAGCTGGAATTGTGCAGTCTGGAGAACAGGAGGCTCAGGGGTGTCTTACCCATGTGGATAAATACCTGATGGGGGAGGGAGTAAAGGAAACAGAGCCAGTCTTCTCTCAGTGGTGGGACAAGAGAGAACAGGCACGAAATGAAGCACAGAAAATTCCATTTAAATGTAAGAAAGACCCTTTTTACTGTAAGGGCAGTCAAACACTGGCATGGGTTGCCAAGAGATGTTGTGGAACCTCCATCCTTGGAGATGCTGCCACTGTGTCTGTGCTGTTGCTACCTCCCTGTAGCAATTTGCAGTGGCACAGCATGTGGAAAAAAGGGAGCGGTGACATCAGTGTGAACCACATACAGCCAGGAAAGCTAGCATGTAGAAATGCTGTCGCCTTTATCAATAGATTAACTATCTCTATTTGCATTCCACTGTATGAGGGGATTTGCTATTCCTGCTAGTCCTGTTGAGCCACAGCAGTAACTAGAAAAGCAATGTGGGTTTAGTTATGTTGTTAAGAAAACCATCAGCTTCATTGTGGTTGCAGGCTGTTGGCTGTGAGCTATTAGATGAATCTGATTGTGACTTGAGTTTCAAACCGGTCATTTAAAAGCTTCCAGTTGCTTGTTCCCTGTGTGATGTAAGGAGCAACCTGGATGCATGATCTGCGAAGATGCTTGGTGCCATTTTATACATATTCATGAACTGTTAAAAGCATTCTGATCATAGCAAAATTCTTCAGCAATTGTTTCTACTCAGCAGTTACTACAGCAAGTAGATCCTTTGGGTTCCAAGGTAGGAGAGTAGTATTAAAAGCCTGCATTGATGCACTTCAAGAAATTATTTATTTTCTATGACTCAGTGGCAATATATTGGAATTTTTTTTTATGATCTGGTATTTCTTTAGTTAGAAACCCAACATTTTAGTCTTTAAAAAACTAATGAAAGAATCCAGCTGTTAAACCTGTAACATGCTTTTATGCAAGGACTGATTGAGTTTGTAGTTAGCCAGTTTCATGATGGAGGGAAGGCCAGTGCATCTGTCAGCCCTTGGGGTAATGACTTGAGGTGGTACCTTGAAAGGCTACTGAAAAGCAATTATTGAAACTAAGTGTGTAAGTCTCTAGATCATTGGAGGTTTTTCATTTTTTCCAGTGGTTAACTTAATACTACACAAGAATGCTGTTTTAATTTTAAACATTAAAGACCTTTGCATGTGTGTTCAGTGTGTGTGCAGCTTCTTTTTGTCGTTCTAGTCTATCAGGTTTTGCTGCGTTTTTCTTAATGGTGCAATGACAGATAACTGGCTTGGCAATGGACATGCAGGTAAGTGCAGTGCAGTTTCTTAAATAATAATCTTATGGAGCTTTCTGGCTACTTAATGACTTTATAGAGAGCATTATCGGCATAACTGCAGAACGTAGTTAAGCTAGGCTGGTTTAGTTTGTATCAAAATGGACTGCTGTGTGTTAGTTTTTTAGTTTGGGTTAGGCTTGGCTAATGTCACAAGCCTGTATCTGACTGCCACTCCTAACCTAGTTAGGGAGTCAAGGAGTGAAAATTGGCTCTTTGTGCAGTCAGGAATTGCTCAGCCTTTTACTAAAATGGACACAAGATGTCACCTATGCACTGTTTCCTCTAATGAATGTGATCTGTGTTCTTACTTTTTATCTAAAAATGATTCTTGGTTCATTAGTCTTCTCAAATTCAGTGTGCCTTTTACTTGCCAACAGAAGTTGGCAACAAAAGTTTGGGGACAGACTTTTTAGCAGGGCCTGTTGCAACAGGACAAGGGGGAATGGTTTTAAACCAAAAGAAGGTAGATTTAGACTAGATATAAGGAAGAAATTTTTTACAATGAGGATGGTGAAACACTGGAACGGGTTGCCCAGAGAAGTGGTAGATGCCCCATCCCTGGAAACATTCCAGGTCAGGCTGGACGGGGCTCTGAGCAACCTGATCGAGTTGAAGATGTCCCTGCCCACGGCAGGAGGGTTGGACTAGATGATCTTTAAAGGGTCCAACCCAAACTATTCTATGATTCTATGATTTTTTGTGAAAAATGCAGCTTCAGATTCAGATCAGAACTGTGAAGTTCAAAATCCTCACAAGAATGACTAAAATAGTGGTCTAAAGAACCAGTTTCAATGAGGTAGTTCTTATCCCTCCACATATTAAGGGGGAAAATGAGGGAGTGTTTTTTGGACACAACAGAGTATCAGATAACTGCATGTCTTCAGCCTGCCTCTGCTATTCTCTCCTCATCTTATTCTGTCCCCATCACCCAAAGCCTGCACCAGTATCTCTAATATTCTGTACAATATTATCTTAGCATTTATTAGATCACTTATCAGGCTCCCCTGGTAGACAAAAATAGCGATCATGCATCTGCAGTCAGGACTGAGTTCTGTTAAGGGCTGTCTGTAACTTTGCACTTAAACTTTTTTTGCTGTGGGGAAGATGCCACAAATTTCTTCAAAAGCATGCTGAAGTCACCCATACATTGTATGAATTTTAGACTGATTGTGTTGATTTGTATATTTTTTAAAAGGTGCTTAAAATGGTTTTATATCTGCATACAAAGTATTGCTTAAAAGAGAATCGGTTGTTTGATGTACAAATGTGTTTTTCTTAGAAATAAGGGTGTTTTGCTTGTGTTGAGTGGCTTGCTTGAAAGTGAGAAGATAGAGTAGGATAACTGGGCCTCTATTCCCATGTCAAATACTTTCCAAAATTAGATATTACTTTGTTTTTCCAGTAAAATAAAAATGGTTTTAATAAAGACCCTAAGGTGCTTGTGTGACGAGTCAGACTGCTGGTGCACTGTAGGGCTGGGGGAAGGCTGGACTGATGCCGATATGCCAGCTTTAACGTGGAACCTGTTAAATAGCAGCACCCCTGAAGGGATGAGTTTTAACCTCTCTTCCAAACACACGAGCTGGTTTGTAGCATTAAACCAGTTCATGGAAATGTTGCTGGCACAGGCTGTCTTCGGTTTAGAAATCAGCAGATAGCTCAAATAGTGCTTTATATTTGTTTCACTAGAAATAGTCCAATCGGCCAATATACAGTCACAGTAGGGAGGTATGTGAAACAGTCTCATCTCCTGGCACGGAGCACGGGTTAACTCCGAGCTCTAACAAGGTGGCTTTGCCAAGGCTGGCTGCGGTACTCTGAAACAGTGATGTACTGGTGCACCTTCCCTCTGTGGTGCTCTGAGGGGGACGCAGCTGGCAATTCGATGGAGTAACACTTCATCTGGCGTATTAGCTTAGCTCCAGATGAGTGTGTTTGGGTTAGTGCCCTGGGTTGTGAATGGAAATGGTTGCGGCACAGATACATCGCTGACTCTGCTGTAGGTGTGCTACCAAGCAGCCGGGAGCAGAGGAGTTCGCCACAGCTGCTCTTTCGCTTGGTGCAAGTTGGAGCCCTTTGCTTTGGCGTGGTCTTGCAAAAGGGAATGACCAAGTAGGTTCTCCAGCTTAGCTTTCTCAATAGCTTTTGAACAGATCCATGACACAGGATGGCAAAGATCCTGGGGCAATCTTTAAAGATTTTGCTGATGTATCATGCTTACAAGACATTTTTGAAGCTTATAGCTCCTGCTGCTTGTTTAAGTTTCTTGGGCTTCTGTGAAAGTGATGGTAACTTTTTGCCTTTTTCTTTTTTTTTTTTAAAAAAAACATTGCAGTTGCTGATGATTCCACTCATCATGTCAGTACTTTATGTGTGGGCCCAGCTGAACAGAGACATGATTGTATCATTTTGGTTTGGAACAAGATTTAAGGTATGGTATGTCAGACAGGATATTGGAAAGGTTTCTTCCCTGAAGATGCACATGAAGGCGGTGAGGGGCAAATTATAAATATTTTCTCATATTAAAGATGTCCCATGCTTTCACATAGCTATATACTCCTTGAGGTGCAGCAAAGACAAATTTCGTCATGGTCTTCCATATGGTGTCACTCAGTGTGGCTTTACTGAAAAGATGTCCTGAACAACTGAAACTCATCGATCTGAAAAGAGGAAAAAATTCCTGATAAACATTCAGCTGGATAAAAGCTGAATGTAGCAACACCGTAGTGACAAAATGTTGATATTTTAAATTGTGCTTTCCTGTGCAACCTTGTCTGTTTCTGCCAGGTCTCGTAGTGAAAACTCTTGATCATTATTTCCAGACCTTTTCAAAATCAGAAATATTAGGACTTTGTTTCAGATGTAAGCTTGCTGTGGAACGTAGAGTGCAAAAGACACATCTGCTTATAATGTTTTAGACAAATCTAAATGTCTAAAAAATGTTAGTGGTTGCTCAGTTTGGAGTATCCTACCTTGTTGGGTAGAATCTGCTTAACTTAATATATCAGGATTTGTGTAATGCCTGAAACATTGAGATTATAACCATGCTTATTTGTGCAGTGGGAAGTTGAGCAGGTTTATGTCCTTAACTTGTACTTACAACTTCTCTGTCTCCATTGCGTTCTTTTTCAGGCCTGTTACCTTCCATGGGTTATTCTGGGATTCAACTACATCATTGGTGGCTCGTACGTATTTATTTATATGGCTAATTTGAAGTTATAAAAGCTTTGACAGCTTATTGCTGAATTTAGAAACAATATTAAAATAAGAGGCTTAAAGCTGTATAATGTGACTGATAATGCTTAATGTCACATGGTGGTCATTTAGGATAAAATCAAAGAGGAGATGTGCATGTGAGAACTAGAGAATGTAGGTGAGGGGAAAGTAATAAGAATTTGGTTTATTTTCTAGTATATCTATGCATTAGGCCTTTTCCTTACTAAAAGAGTAATGCACAGTAAAGAAAGATGCCATCCCATATGACAAACCATCGTTACTGGTTTTAGAAACAAATTTAGCTTGACTCTGTGTGCTGTTACTTCTTTCCCTCACAATCTCGCCCAGCATGATGTTTTTTTCAGTTTGTGAAACAAGGGAAAATGGCAATAACAAGCCCACAGAGTGCCTTATTAGCACCTGCTGAATTCATTGGTCTGTCTTGGGTTTCTTTGACTAAACTCCTTGATGCAGAAATCCCCTCTGTGCACGGTCTTTCCCATTGGTGCCCTGCGTTGGTTGGGGCCTCTTGGTGCCGCTGTAACACAATTAGTGACAATAACAAGTTATGTGGTTGATTTATGAAAGGAGGAGATAATACAGCAAAACTAAATTCCCTTTTCTGGCAGTGCCTCTTACTGACTCATCTGTCACTTGAGAAAACTGCTTGCTGTTAGATACCTGCTGTTTCTATGCATGACGGAAGATACTCAAGGACCTCCATTCAGCAGTGGTTTTGCAAAATTGGGAACAAAACAGTTCAGTCCAGCAGGAGACAGGTTGTCCAGTGAAAACAGTGGTAACTTCTCAAGCTTCGCAGACTATTATTTTAGACACTAATAGCTGTACGGTCTAATTCCCTGATGTAAACAAGTATTTAATTGCGTTTTCAGTACAGACTGTAGAGAAGGCTTGGAAGGGAGGGTGGAACAGCCTGCTGATGTGTTGGCACTAAAGGCTGGCCCTTCTAAAGTAGTGGCTGCAAAATGCTGAGGGAAGGGAAATTTTCTGTGGCTCATGGCCCCTGGCAGTGCCCGTGGCAGGTGAACAGTAGTAACTGGCAAAAGATGGTCACTCGTTTATTTTCAGTGAAGGCAGCATGTGAAACAGTTTTTCTTCTTTTGCCTTGCAGAGTCATCAATGAGCTGATAGGAAATCTGGTTGGACACCTGTATTTCTTCTTAATGTTTAAATATCCAATGGATTTGGGAGGAAGGAATTTTCTGTCCACACCTCAGTTCCTGTAAGCTGCCTTTATTCTTTAGTTCACTGTTTGTTTGGTCCAATTTTCTGTATTGTTCATGAGACATATTTGCTGGGATTGTAAGGTGTAAAATACTTTGCTAAATCAACCTGCTTCAGAGTATTATATTGACTGTGCTGCTGAGTCATCAAAAATGTTGTTTCTTGTAAATGTGAGCGTTCTTCGTTACCCCTATGGATGGCTTGTGTCCTTTACCCACTCTTAGGAGTGAGAGTAAAAGTCATAGTTCTGCTAGTGAATTGAGCTGTAGTAAAGAGAACTGCCTAACAATTACCAGACGGTATAAGTTTTTTTTTTTCCTGTAAATGATCTTTTATCTGTATTTCCATGTATCATTATAGAGGCTACCAGTTCAGCAACCTGTAACAATAATAGGAGTCAGCTGCAGACTTGTTCAGGACTATAATATGTATTCTGCTTTGCAGTTGGTACCAGTCACCTTGACTGAGACCACAGGTCTTGGTTTCTGAAGTGCTTTTTCTTGCGATCTGTTCATTGTTTTGGCATTGAAATACTACGATCAGAAGCCAAAGTTTGTAACTTCAGTTGCCCATGTCCTCATCCTTTTGGGCTGTAAATATTCTTTCTCTACCAAACTTTAGTTAGCAACTCAATTAACCCTTTTTATAGCATAAACTGTTAATTATAAGATGCAAAATTGTATTACAGCTATGCTTTCTGTAGAAGTTTTAATGAGTAGGGAAGCTTTGTATTCTACTTTTGCGTTTGCAAGCCCTTCTGGTAAACCTAATTTTCCATAAAGATTAGAAGACAAAATGTTGTTTTAAAATGTCTTTCAAGGTAATAACAGCTCTGAAACTTCCATCAGTCTTGTTGGTTATGTGTAATTCTCTTGATTCCTCATATGTGTATTTAATTTTTCTCTATATTTGAGAAGCAGGAACAGAAGTACTGCAAACATCTCTAAAAAGGGATAAATTGTGCCTTTGCACTGTAATGTTTTGTTAAAAAAAGATACTGTGATGAATTACAGGTGTCTTTAATATAATAGTGAAGAACTTTTTCTATACAGGATCATTTTTCTTGTAGAAAGGAGTCTGGGTTTTATGTATGGACCTCAGACTTTTGTGGTGAAATTCAGCAAGGGATTTGCAGGAGCTCAGTGTGACTATTGTAGAACTGAAATGACTCTGCATTGATGGCATCCCTTGCAAAATGCAGAAGCTGTATTTTAGATCACTCTGTCTATTTAGATGGTAGCCTAAGTTGGATGATAAGGTCTTACAGCTCTGATTTGCTTGAGATTTGGTTTCAGACAAGCTAGTTGCTTGAGCCTGTTTCCCTTAGTCTCTTTGGTCCTCAGATCCTCAGGAATGTTTACTTAGAGAGCAGTGAGATGGTTGGGTGCTGTGATGACAGGAGCTTTGTAACTATTGAAGAGAGAGATGCTCAGAAGTTACTTGGATTTTTTTATTATTTCCCCTGAAAAAAGAGAGAGAAGTTAGGGGAATTAAGTTTGTATCACAGCATTTATTCTCAACAATGAGACTCCCTTATCATGTTGGCTTTTTTCCCTCTGTTGGGATTATTGTATCTAACCATATCCCAGAGATGGAAGTTCCCCAGAATTCCCATTTCTCAGTGTGCTGAGGGCTTAGATTTGGAAAGAATTCTGTGAAGTGCTGTGAAAAGCCAGTTTTATTGCAAAGTCTAGCAGCTAAAAGGAAGTGCATGGAAAAGTAGTCTGGGATTTACCCCCAAAGGTACGGCTGTTTCTCAAACTCTCTCCTTCTCTCCTGGCTTGTCTTAGGTACCGCTGGCTGCCAAATAGGAGAGGAGGAGTGTCGGGGTTTGGTGTCCCACCTGCTAGCATGAGAAGAGCTGCAGAAGATCAGCAGGGTGGTGGAAGACACAACTGGGGCCAAGGTTTCCGGCTAGGTGACCAGTGAAGAACTCCTGCCCCTGGAAAACAGCAACTCTTTGGTTTTAATTGGACATAGGACCGACCCTTCCTGGTGCAGAGCATGCTTAAGAACTGAGCTCTCTGTAGTGCTGTTGGATTTAACTGATTAGAAAGAATGTTTCTGGTTCAAGAGAAAATTTAAAAACTCCAGAAGGGAAAAATGTAGATCTTGCTTCAGGTTAGCCAGTAGTGTCCAATTTGATTCTGCCATTAAAAAAGCCTTTATACAGTATTGTCTGTCTGTCACAATGGGCATCCATTATGCCATCTTGTTCCGTGATGTGATGGAACAAGCTAATGGTGTTCTGTCTCGCCTGGTACGTTAAAAGCTTTGTTGACCGTGGTAAGGTAAGAATCCAGTGTGAGGCAGACGGCTCAAACTAACCCCAAAGTTTAGGAAGCTGACTTTTTCTATAGCTGTGCTTAAGTCCCAGGGTCTTTGGAAACATTATTTAAGTGATATCTCTCTGCTGCATTCATAAAGCAAAATGCAAATGTTTCATTTCCGTTATTAAGCTGTATTTTGAGGGGAGTTTTTTCTTGCCGTGCAGCATTTGTCCTACCTGCTACAGCATGGGATGGGCAAGACTAAGGATAAGAGGGCTTACATTTGAAATGGCAATAACAGATATTCACAGAATTGGAATATCTGAACTCTTCATGTTACAAGGCTTGCTCTGTTTAAACTGAAGTTGTATGGCTTGGTTTTTTCCCCCGAGATCTGTGGATTCTTGGCTTCAAGGTTTCTATTTGATTGCAAAATTGGGTAGCACAAATACTACTTAAACTAGCAAATGTAACGTATCATTGTGGTTAATGTAAAGGGTACTGACTGCAGTTTGTTAACTGAATCTTCAACTTTCTCTTAAAAGCTTTAAGACATCAAAGAATCAAAGCTGGAAATAAACTTTTCCAGGGTCAAGATACAATAGAACAGATTGCTTTACTACAAGACTCTTTCGTTGTCAAATAAGAAATTATGTACACTGTTTATTAGTATCTGTACGTTTTTGGTAAAACTTTCTGACGTGGAGAAGGGAATGATTCTGTACAGTAGTTTCCTTGTACTGGGTTCCTGTGGGCAGAGCACAGGGCTAAGATCCAGGAAGCTGTAATGCTAGCTTGTTACTGACTCACCGCATGGACTTGAGCAAACTTCTTACTTATGTCAGTTTTCCCAGCTGTAAGGAGGACTCATGCATGTCTCGTAGCATTCTTACAAGTTAGCTGTTCCCAGCTCCCCTGGGTGGGAGCTGCTAATGAGCAAGGTAAGGCTTAGGTTCACATAAACGACAACATTTAAGGTAGGAATGCAATTACTCTAAGCTTAACCAAGACTTGTAAGTCGGAATATCGTTGCTCTGTTTTTGTTTTATAGTTGGAGGAAAAAGAGCACTGTCAATAGGATGAGATTCAAGACTGAATTTCCCTTTAGCATTTGTCTGTCTTTTTACTGGGTAGGTAGGGCACAGAAGGCTGTTCTGCCCCAACTTAGGTATCTCAGGTATCTATAAGTAGGTGAAGTGAATCTGGGCCAAAACATTTTTATTACTACTTTGTTTCTTCACTAAACCTGGGTTCTGAAGGTTTAAAAACTTGTGAATACTATGTGATGTGAAACTGAGTGGAAAATAAGCAGTTGGACTGGCAGTTTTTAGCTGGCTTGCTTGAAAAAAATGCATGCTCCATTTCTTCACTGCAACTCAATTTTGTTGATCTGGCGTGTGGAAAAATGTAGAAAATTGATAATGATCATATTATGGGCTTAGATTTTACAGGAATTTGGAGTTCAGAAATCACCTGCCATTTTGTTTATACAGTAATAAGTTTTAAAGATGCTCTTTTCTCTTTCTTTGTATAAAAGGGTAGGTAGAAAAGAGGACTGCAGTGTTGTAAATACTAATCTATTGTTGACTGACAGCTGTTTCTTGATGCTAACTTGAACAGTCTGGAACTACTGTTTATATACGAGTCATGATGCAGCTGGTTTTTTAGTCACAATAATATCACTGTCTCCAAAGCATTTGTCTTCATTTTGAGACAGGACCTAACTGTTAAGTAAAGATGCAATAGTTTGTGACTCAGCTAAAACCCTGGCACACTCAAATTGCAGAACGTCTTTTTACAGAAGGCCAGAAGGAAGGCTTGGGTGGGAGGGAGGATGACAAAAGTCGTCCTGGCCCAGTGCACTGCGCTGGGTCTTGCTTTCTAGTGTATCCTCCTTCTATAAATCAAGAGGAAAAGGTTTGTGAGGCATATAGACTTCTGACAAGTCTTGATTAGCTTTTGAAGGGCTTCAAGTCAATTTACTTTGGTTTATGGAAGATTCACTTCAGAATTCTGTATTACGAGCTCAGTTTTTCTCTCACTTGTCCCGAAGCACTGTTTGTCCTCCAGCGTATGCTGACAATGGCAGTCTCTTGTTAAATGAGTACCTCCTTTCTTATTTTGTACAGGTAATTTCCCTTTTTGTAATCAATTTTTGTTGGCAAAGTTTTAAATTAAAGTTTGAATCTCTGTTACTGTCTCTGTTTCGCTAAATCATATTTCAGCTTAAGACAAGCCTTGTGATCCGCACGTCTCCGGGGAATGTCTGACAGCTGCACTGTGACACCACCTCCTGCTGTTGATAAAAGTATTCAAGAAAATAACCTGCTTTTGGGTGGGAGTTTTGTCTTCTCTGATCGCTTGCAAAATCGTAAAGGCATTTTTTTTGTCTCTATTTATCACTATGAGTTTTGACAGTCTGTGTCCTTCCTGGAATATTACCATTTTACAGCTTTTTTTTGTATACTTGATGATTCATTCTTTATTGTTCTCTGGGAGGAAGTATCCTTCTACTCACCCTCAAACTTTGTGGGATTGATAGAGATCACTTACTTTTCCAGGAGTAAGCTTGGTATTCTGCAATATCCTCTCTCTGTCCAGCCAGATGGGCACAGCTGCCAGAATTCCTTCTGAGGCTCTTATCTCAACTCATTTGGAGACACATCGAGCATCCTGTGAATGACTCTTCTGGTCCTCATCATTCATCTGACTGCACTTTTCCTGTTTGGTACCATAGAGGCACCAAAGAAGATCTTCGACTTGGTACATAACGCACTGTGTGAATTTGTTGTGCTCCTTGAACTGGAAAGTCTTGGTCCGTACTAAGCGCACCAGATAGAACAGCGTAGCAAGTGTGTCCCTTTCAATTTTGCTCCAGCTGCATAAAGAGTCAACGGAAGAGCCAGGAATATGAAATCAAATGTTTCTAAAATGCTTCATCTTTCATTTCTATCACTTTGCCTTGGCGACAGCTCCTCTCTCAACACAACTCGGTAACATGGTGTTGCCAGTGACTTAATGAGAAACTGGACCTGTTGCTTCATTCTGTCATCTAATTGTCACATTAGGAAAACTGAGAGGCTTTAATTTTCAGAATAGCATATTGTTTGCAATACAACATAAGATTCTTTCTGTGTTTATATATCACTGTGTACCTTATCGGGGAGGAAGACTGCTTTGCCTTGATGGTTAAGGTAGTGAGCTGGAGAGATACATACTAATTTATGGTCTGAAGCTTCTGATATTACAAGTCACTTAATGGCTTTGTAATCCTGTTCTGCATCCATAAAGTGAAGATGATTCATATTCTCCCTTTTCTGTGCTTGGCTTACGATGATGGATCAATTTGTACTTGCCGTAGTATGGCGGAGCACTAATTTTGGTGAAGATGTTCTTAGCATTGCCATCGCCTGCAGTAGTAAATGGCTTTTCATGTTTTGTGTGTGCCTAGATTCTTATTTTGCCATGGATGATAGTAACAGTGACTTGAAACTCAGAATTGAGTCTATTGTCATGGTTTTATTAATGAAGTTAAATATGTAATATATGCATATTAAGCAGAAGTACTTACATCTAAAAGGTGATGATGTGCTGTTTTCTAGAATGGAAAAGATGAAAAGACCTCAGCTGCTTATATTTTTCAAGCACACTTTTTTGGTGATGAAAGGAGTTCTGTTCACAGCAGTGGCTCTCCTTTTTATCATCTGGAACATGATCTAGGAGGAGTGATTACAACACTTGTGAGCAAAAGTTGCATAAAAGGAGCTGTATCTGTGGGATGCTGGCAAGGCCTCTGCAGAATCTTGTTGATGTCGGGGGAAAAAAGTGATGGTGAAACCTTAATTCTGGTGCTTGGAGGTGGTTTGGTTTTTTCCCTCCAGAAGACAAAGCCCTTGCAAAATGCCATTAGAGCTCAAATCGGCTCTTAAGACCAAGTTTCTCTGGACTGCTAACTGTCAGCCATAGGTCTCCTGTGATGAAGATGATGGCAACTGGAGGCAGTGTTTAAAAACAAAACCACCACAAGCAGTCTGCTTGCACTGAATGTTTATATTTATTTGTTGAAAGAAATGTGTACATTCAGTCCCTGGACTGGCCATGGATTAAAGGACAGTGAGTAGATCCCTCTATTAATGGCTTCATTGACTTGTCATTGTAACTGGAGGTGGGGGGATGCTTGCCTGCACCAATCCTTGGGCTTGCCAAGCCGCCTGGTAAATCTCTTCACACCACAGAGTTTAGGTCACCTTGTGATAGCTAGTTAAATGTAGAAAGTTTCTTTGCAGTAATGTTTCCCTTTGCTTTCAAGTTAGAGTATTAGCTGTAGTTAACCCCAACAGACCCCAAAGCCTGTTTTAAAATCAAAACACTGTCACGTACTCTACTACAACACTCTTAGTCATATGGTTTAGTTCTAGGTAGTCCTGCAAGGAGCAGGGAGTTGGACTTTTTGATCCTTATGGGTTCCTTTCCAACTTCTGATGTTCTATGATACTCCAACTGGAAAAGCTTTTTGTAGCACTTGTCTTCATTAAGACTTACTTGACTGGCCCTGCTCAGCGTTGGTGCTGTAGAAACTCTAGCAGGCAACTGGGTAGAAAGTTCATTTCACAATCATAAGAAGGGAGAAGATTAAGGGGTCTTCCCGTTGCCTGTCCCTCCCTGAGCAGCGGGCCAGTGTGCTTTTCCTCTCGGATTAGGCTGGAGGGGCTGTTGTCTTCTTGCAGTCCATATAGTGCCCCTCCTGCATAGTGCTGCTCCTCTACACAGGAGAGGGTCTCAGATCAGTGGGATCAAAACTGTTTAGGTTGCCTGATGCTTGGGCAAGTGGTGTGTGCTTATAGCCCCAGGCTGTGGGGAGTGAATGTTGCGACAGAGGAATGCAAGTCAGGTTACGTCATTGCTGCTTTTTTTTTTGATGAAAATACAGTATGTGTATGGTGGTGTTGGATGTATGAGGTAGAGAGGCCTAAGGTTCCAGTTTTTGGAATAAGAAGTATTTTAAATCGGTCAGGAAGGAATCTAAAGATGCTGAGAAATTGGTTTTTAACTGGACTTGAGAATGGGGAAAAGGATTGTATTCGCTGTTTGATCAAAGAAGGTTTTTCAAAGTGCTTTTTCTCCAACATGGGCAATCTCTGCTCAGGCTGCAAGGAAAGCAACGCTTGTCTCTGTTCTCACCTACTGAACCCTTAACCCCACAGCGGGTGGAGGGGCAAGATGGGACACTGTTTAGTATTTATACCTGCAACTGGACTCAGCGGCTAAGCCTTTCACTAGAAGGAAGCCTTGAGCACGTGCCTGTAACACTGCCTCACCTGCCCTTTTAAGCAGTTGTTTGCTCTGAGCTGCCTGTGCTTATTGCTGTTAGGAGTTTAAGCAATTGCAAAAAGAAAATGGCAATGTGTGTGCCTTGGGTGTTGGCCTTGTATGTTTTAGGGGCTCAGGCTAAGGAGTTAACTGTAACTGATGTTAATGTTTCAGTAGTTTCGCTTAGGAGCTTTTACGTACAGGCTAATTTTCTTAAAAGCTGATTCAAAGCCCAGATGCTAGAGGGTTTGGGTTTTTTAATGTACAGATGAGTAGGAAAGTTAGTCTTGTTCTGTTCTCTGTTCTGTCTCGCCCTTCTTCCCCAAGGTACGTAATTTAAGATAAAAATCCAATTAACGTTGAAAAAGTACAGCAAAAATTCTGGGGCAGCATCAAGAAGCTCAAACATCCCAAAGCTTTATGCAACCGATGGCATAAAGAGCTTTTATTGTTCTTTCAGCCCTTGTGTTGTGTAAATTCAGAAAACAGATTAAATCTTGCAGGAATTGATATTCTTAGAAGATCCTGGACCTATGAGCAGAAGAACAAGATTTTTTTCTGAAATTAGAAGTGCTCTGGATCATGCAGTACAGCAATATTTACTTTTGTTTTTCCATTCTCCAGCTCTGTCTTAGCAATATTCAAACCTAAGCGCAGTCTGCACTTTTTCACAGGGACAGATGTACTCCTCTCTAGCTGTATCAACACCTGGTTTGGCTTTAGTAGTCCAAGGTGCATGTAGCCAGGGGCAGGGGCTCCCCAAGGAGACCAGCAGACCTAAACACAAAAAAAAAGAAAATCTGTGGGGACTGAGTTAAGGGGAAGGAGAGGAGTGTCAGGCATGACCTGACAGTCAGCTTTCTCTGTTTGACTTTCCTCAGTTGGCTGTGTTGAGCTGGTGGGGTTGCACAACCCAGACGGGAGTAGGACAGACAAGGATGAAGACGTGGCCTAATCATTTTGAGGAGACCCTTGTTTGGTACCTCTTGGGTACAGCCTTTCCCAGGGAGTTTCAGGGAAGTCTCTTGGGATGTAAACTGCTGTTCCTGAAGGCTGTAGAGGGGAAGGTAGCTCCTAATCTGAAAAGAAAGGGGCAAAACCTTGGTGTGTGCGGAGGAAAGGTTCCTAGCTGGAGAGCAGACTTGTGTGTGCTTGCAGCGTGTGCTGGTTTCACTGGAATAGCATTGGAAAGAAATTCTGTGTGTGGTGGGGGCTGGTTTTGCAATGTGAGAATATTTCATTTGGATGATTCTGATGAGGATGATATGCTTCAGGTTTTTATTTCTAAAATGACTTTTCAGTTAGGTTAGAAAATACAATGGGTTTTCTGTTTGCTTTTAGAGCTCAAATCAACCCTTAAAAGCTGAAATCAGAACCGACTATTTTGATTGGGGCAAAACACTTCTGCAGCCTTTGTTTCCACAAGTGTTGTGGTGGCTTTTCGCTGCAATAAGTAAAAAAAATGGTATTTGTGACTCTTGCCTGAGACAGGACTTGCATGTTGGAAAAAGGCCTAACTTGGATCATTGTCAACAGGTTTCGAGCTCCTTTGCTCTGTGAGCAGGGAGTGCCTGGAGAGGTTTAAGAACCTATAGCTTCTGGGCGGAGAGTTTCTGCATTCCTGGTGAAAGCTTCCTAGCATGTCTGCTGCTCTCATTGGGGTGGTTACAATCTGATTTCTAGTTTTCCTGTATATTTGAGTTAGAGCAGTATTATTTCATTTAAATCTCCCTTCCCTCTTTTTGATCTGAAACTGCACTCAAAGAATTACGCCCAAATTTAATGTTTCACAATAGTACGGGAGGAAGAAGAGGGATATTCTCAGCTCTACTGCATCATACCTGCACCCGCTGCCTGTGTTCTGCAGAGGCAGGGAAGACTTACAGGAATCATCAGATGCACCTGCAAAATGTAAATCCTCATCACTTTAGAAAGCCTGAGCAGGCTGTAACATAACAGGGACTCTTCATCCATTGCCTGCTGTGACAGCCATCGTATATAAAGAAGAGTTCCAAACCATTTTCAGAAGTTGAGACTTGATACTTAAAATCATGTGCCCGGTAGCAGTATTGGTTTTATAGCAATTTACAGTCTTTTCCTGCCTCTTCTGTTGGCTGTCATGCAGGCAGTAAATTACCAATCTATTTTTTTTTTTCTCCCCCATAGGTGATAACCAGTTTAATACCGCTTCCCTTGCTTGCATCCTTCTCTGTTTTCCAGATATCAGCTACTTATTCTCTCAGATGATCTGATGAATGTAACTAGTTAAACTCAGAGTAATTGTCCTCAAATGCCATACATGCTTTTGGAGCCTGCTGTTGCTATTTCAGAAGAAGAGCTTTTGTGCTTTCAGTCTTACCCATTATTTTTTTCTAGCTGTGTTAACTGAGCGTCTAATGAATTCTCCAAGCCTTCTCCTTGTTTCTGTTCCTCAGAGCCACCCCATGAAGACGTGCATAGGCTGTTTCGGTCGCAGAGGGGAGTGTGAAGGGCCATGGCAATGGCATGTCATTGCAGACATACCACTCCTCCCAAGCAGAGGGAAAGCTATCATTAACCAAACGGTGAGCTCTGCTTCTCACCTGGACTCTCTGGCACTGGGAGGTCTCACCAGGCTGTGGAGTCCTTGGACAGTCAACTGCCTTCACAAGAGACGGATTTTTGGGGTTCACAGAGCCGCCTGTTAAGAAACAGCTTTTCTTGTCTCTAACAAGGCGCTTTCCCCTCTCTTGCACCCGTCACTCTGTCCTTTTCAAATAATGAATTCTTCTGTGTAACGTATTTTTTAAGAAAAGAAGAGAAAGCAAGAGCAATTGATACAAATTGATGCCATTTAACCTTCCTGGGCAAGGGGATAGTAGCATTGAAGGAGAAAAATCCTCTATCAGAGGTGTCCATGGTGCGGTGATACTGCACTTGAAGGTCTAGCAAATCTCTAAGAAGTGTATCAGTCTAATTTCTTGAAAGCAGACAGATAACAATAGGCCCTACGGCTGTATTATTTGGTTGAGTAGCGAAGTGGATAGGGGGACGTTTTAGCTGGATGCAATCCCTGTGCTGAAGGATCTCAGATAGCTCTGTAGCTGCTATTAGAGCACAGCTCACCAGGACCAAATAATTACTGTATAATTTAATGCCAATACAAACAACATAAGCTAATGCGTTCATTCCCCTATAGAAACACTTTGTCCTCTAAATCTGCTCCTGCCAGTTCCTCAAAGTCAACCTACGGCTTTCTGTGTCCCCTCGTGCATCTTAAATGAGATCAGTAACTTCCTAGGCTGGCGCTAGTGGAGTGGCTCGCTCCACAGAGCTGCTCTCTGAAGCCGAAAGCAGTGCAATCCTGAGGAAATCCTGCTGAGTGAGGAGAGTTTCTGTTAACGTGTAATCGAGTCATGATAAGACCAGCTAATAAAGATAAGGTTCTCAACAAGTGGTATGGGACAATGAGCAGGGAAATGGAGTATGGAAAACTCTGATTAATCACGACACCCAGCTACATTGTTCAAAGAAGAAACCACCCCAAATAGGATGTGTGGGCATCTTACTGAAGGAGAGGGAGAGCAGGAGGAACCTAGGGAAAAGAATACAGGAAAGCGATTGTACCTCCGTGACCACGAAGGCAGCACCCTGACCCTGGGGAAAGCTATCTAAGAATAGGTCAGCCTTGATGCCTCCATAGCCGAAAGGCCAGAGGGAATTAAATCCCGCTCAGGTGAGTTGGTTGGTTTTTAATGCGTGGAGATGGGCTTGTTCCTGCTCACTCTCTGGGGGGGCTTCGGTGGAACGCGAGGTGCCAGGCAGCAGAGGAGCTCGGGAGGAGCACCCTGCCCTGGAAGAGCCCGTCGGCGGGGGCTGGAGCAGCGGGGCAGGGCTGCGCCTCCCCTCCAGCCGGAGCGAGGGGCAGGCAGCTCGTGGCATCTCCTCTACACTTGGTGATCTTTAACTCGGCGCTGCGGCCACCGCCAAGATCACTCACGCTGGATATGTACCTTGCTGTATCGCTGCTATTTTTTTGACCCAAGCTAAATTCATCTGTGGGCCAAATCAGTAGGGCCACCACTCCCAATTCACTCGCTATCTGGTCTATAAAGCTTTAATCTTTTCCCCTTTCAGAGGAGTATCTTAAAATTGCAAGCTATGCTAAAGTAGATGCTAAAAGGTAAGCTTGCTTACACTTAGATGTTCCCTTCTGGGCAGGGAGCGATGGTAAACCCTATGTTTCCCAAATGAGGGCAATTCTGTGGACTTGCATTTATTTCTGACTATGCCACTGTGTGTCAGGCTTCAGCTTTGCTTCATGTTTGCCAGAAAACAGCCACTGACTGGTACCGCAACCCCAGCAAAGAGGGGCGGGAGGGGAGAAGGTTGGAAGAAAGAAGTATATCGGTGCCCGGGATCTGTAAGTCCTCTTTCTGAATAGCAGCAGCAACAGATAGGACATGAGCATAATTTCCCCCCCACCCCTCCTGTACATCTATCTTGCAACCTGAATGGTGATGGTTTTAAGAAGCTGGTAGTCTGGGTTATATTTGAAGCATTGATCTAGTGTTGAACAAGCGTAAGTGTCCATTAAGAAATTGCTATCTGCACATGATAATTCAGGAAGAACGTCATTCTAAAGAAGTGCTGATCTTTCTTGTCCATTAGTTTGTTTCTTGGCTTGCTTAGGTACTGGTGGCTGTGGTTCAGGAGTACCAATTAAAATCAGTTATGCAAGGCATGGGAAGTAGGGCAGTTCTAGCTTGCATCAAGAAGTGGATGGTAAAAGCCTGATAAGCTCTGAATAGCTCTTATATTTAATCTTATGCTTGTTACAAAAAATAAAAAAAAGGCGTGATGATGAATTAAGAACTTCAGTGTGCAGGATGCTGAGGAGACATTGATTTTGGCTCTACCATCAGAGAACTGGGATGAGGCTCGCTGAATATTGCTGAAAGAGTCTGTTAACAACAGGCCAGCAGGAGCTGTTCATATGAAAACTGCCCCATGCCCGTGTCCTTCAGTTCTTTTGCAACTGTTTAGGTAAATCAGAAGCTTTTGCCAAAAAGTCAGGATTAGGAGGAGAGCTAGGAGTTATGACTCTGGCAGGCTGAGGCTGCAGATGGCCACAAACAGTGGCTCTGGGAGAGGTGGGAATTGCTCTTTTTCAGAAGGGGTGTCAACACTACAGTGAAAATTTAAACACCGTGTGATTTTGCTTGTTGAAGGTCAGTGCGGCAGCATCTGCAGCTCTCCTGAATTGGTGGGTGGTGCTTCTACTGAGCGAAACCATTTCTCTCCTGCCAAGGGCCACCTGGAAGTTATTTGTGAGCAGAGGAGGAAAGCTTCAGCAACCTGTGTGACTTCAGTTCCCAAGTCACTTGTATAAAAAAAAAAAAAAATCTCCTTCTAAATGAATAAGGGGGGGGTAAGAGCCTCAAGAAAACAATTCCACCCCCTGAAAGGCCAAACACACTATCAAAAGCCCGTTCTGCGGCATGACTTGCTGCTGCCCAGCTGAGGACAAAGCGCTGAAGACGTCCTTCAGTGCCACCACCCCACTGCCTGCTCGCGCGGGGAGAGGCATCCTTCATCTTTGTTTAGATGCTGAAATGCCCTTGAAAGCAAAATCCTCAGAGAGGAGGTGGTTTGGAGATAAATTTGCGTTTGGCAATCCCCCGTCGGTGCGGCAGGGCTGTGCTGTGCTGTGGGGACGGCAGCCGGCACTCTGGGACGGCGCTCAACGCAATTGCACCGCGGCGCTTCGTGGCCAGCACTGATGTTCGGTCCAGCGTCCTTCCCTCAGACGGCATAAAGTTGGTGTCTGAGAGTCCGAAAAGAGAGCGGTGCTGCCCAGGTTCAAGCATAGGCCAAGTATGAAGAAAACAAACCAAAACCTCGGCAGCCTCCTGTGATTTAGACGAGCAAAACTCCCGCGCTGGAGGACAAAACCACGCTCTTTGAGTGAGTGCTTATCGTTCTTGAAGCTGGCACAGCAGAGCAGAGCAGCCCATGCTTCAAAAAGCAAAGTAATTAATTCTCCTTGCTCCCAGCCGCAGCAGTCTCTGTTGTGCAATGCTGCACTGCAACCGGGCATGGAGAAACTTTCTTTCCAATCAAAAGAAGTATTCATTTTTTTGCTCTGACACAGCAGGGTTGGTCTTCCTTTTAATATTACTGAAGACAATGTCTGCCTTGCCTTTCCGTGACCTTCAGCATGTGGCTTCGTGTTAAAATTTCCATCCCCCCACATTCAAATGCTGGCATTTAAAAAAAAAAAAAAAAAAGATTAAAATTCTTTTTGTTTAAATCCCTAATAGGGAGCCTTAGAGCATGCTGCCCTTCAGATGTGGAGATAGGGCCTGGCTTGTGCTCCTGGCTCTGGGCTTTTCACCTGGGCTCTGTCGGCATCGTGGAGAGCGGGTCAAACCCACAGACCCCCCACCCTGACCTGGCTGCTCTCTGCCTGCTGTTTGCCCAGCTGTGGTTGAAGCCTGGTAGCTGAATTTGGGCTGGAGAACAGGTTCGGAGCTGTGCTTCCCACTCCGGGGTACTTCTGCTCTCCCTCTGTATAATGGGATTAACGGCACCAAAACCACTGGCATCCTATTTCTGTTGCAGCTGCTCCAGGTGTGTCCCTTGCTTTTAGCGTGGGGAAGTCCCTACCTCTCTATGTCCAAATGTGTCACAATTAATAATTAATAACAACATCAGTCGATCAAATTTAGCGCTGATTTAAATTCCTGGTTGCAGGGAGCCTCCCTGGCTCTTCAGGGCCAGCTCTGCTGCTCAGCATCCCCCTCCCCTGGAGGCAGTTTTGGGGGAGAGCATGGGGGGAACATGGCCCTTCAAGTGAGGCGGCAGCTGATGGGGCTCAACGATTGAAGCTACGGCCAACCCAAGGGAAGGTAAATGTTCAAAAGTGCCTTGGGAGAACCTGGAGCAGAGTTGCAGGCAACGGAGCAGAGAGCAGCCAAATAAGCCTGAACTTGTGTGAAACCCTGGCTACAATGAATAGGCCCTGGGAAAGATCCCGTTATGAAGACGTTTAAGTCGGGCGATAAGACATGACGCTGCTGTTTAATGCCTGTCTTGGGAGCGCATCGAGGCGGGAGGCAAAGTCAAGTGTTTCCACCTCGCCGGAAAGGATGTCCCTCCATCCTTCACCAGCAGTAGCTGACGGCCCCAGCACTGAGATGGCAGGGACTGCCGGGGTTATGGGATGACAAAAAAGCAAAATATGTCAGATTCTAACATTTAGGTCCAGATATATGTTTAATGCCACCATGTGGCAAAATGCCTTTTGGTATTAGTGACCTCGTGTGAGGAGTTTGGAGAGGCCAAAGAGGCTGAACGGCTCCGTTGCTCTCAAGGTGAGGAGACAGAGATGCTCTTAATGCCAAGACGGATTTAATCACACATGCATGCTAATTTATAAAGCACCCCGGGGCACGCCGTGAGCTCCTGCTTTAAAGGGAGGAGAAATTCCCTCTCCGTGGGAATAAAAGAGCAGCTGCAGCAGCGGCCAGGAATGCCAGCTGGGCTGGGGGGAGCACCTGGCACCTCCCGCGGGGGCCCCCAAAACGACGAGGGTCACTGGAAATGGGAGACAGAGGGAAGATGTTTAGGGACTTAAAGGTGGAGGGAATTGAAGCAGGAAGGTGAAAGCTTCGCCCAGAGAGCTGCGCCGGGGAAGAGGGATGTCCCGGCGGGATCGCGCGGGACGTGGGTCCCTGAGGAGCCCCAGTCCCGGCTCACTCGTTTCTGCCCTTGTGTCTTCGCCTCTTGGAAAGGGAAAGGCCTTCGGTGAAAGAATAAGAAATGCCAATGAAACGGCAATGATTTGATACAAATATAAAATGAAGCTTCCTTGCTGGAAGTCAAGACAAGGCCAAGCTGAACTCCAGCTCTTGCCTTTAGCACATTTCTTCTGCAGTCTTGTGAATAACTACATACGTCTCTCAGTTTCTCTGTCCATAAACTCGGGTTAATAGTATTATTTCTTTAACTGTCTCATAGATGTGTTGCAAAAACAATGATTTTTTTTTTTAGAATAAGATTGCTGCATGCTAAATTTTACATGGTACATTGCACTGGGATGATACAGACTTTTAAGAAAGAATAAAAAGAGCACGGAGAGTATGAGTTTTGAAGAAGCTTCATAGATGTCCCACTTACTGTGCCCGAGCCATTTTGCTGACTGTGTGGTTTTCACAGTACACTTAAATTATGAGAATTGTAATATAATTAGAACTACCATTCTGGAACATCAGGTCTGATGGAAATAACAAAACAATGGAAAAATCCCTGCTTTTGCTTACTGCGCTCAAGATGTGTGCTGTGCGATTAGGTCTGACCATTACTCGGTCACTCAGCTCTTACCTCCATCCTCGCTAGAGCTTGCAATCGTCTCATTGGGATGTGCTTCAACCGCGTAACACCCGCGATAACACCCGCGAAGCCCTGCCTCAGTTTTTATGCTGCTTTTTCATTCCTTCGTTGCGTATCTCACATGCTCTTCTCGTGATACATTCCCTTTCCCTGCTGTACTATGAATATTTTCACAATTCTGCTCAAGAGCCACGGGCCCCATTCATAACAGCTTTCCATAAGTTACTGCCCAAACGAGTACACAAGTCCTTTCTCTCGCTAATCTAAACGGGCTCCGGTTTCTCTTTTTCTTCAGGAGATAATTAAAAAAGTTCCTTCCCATCACTGGTGTGCTCTTTCCTTGCTATCAGGATGCCAAACGGACTTCCTACAATGTTGCCTTATGTGCCTTCAAAATTAATTCTATTTCCCCCTTCTGTAAGCAAATAAGATTTCAAGATGTGTCATTTTGCTACCTAACAATATCTGAGGGCTACAAGAAGATGATAGGGAAAGTTTCAGTGATTAGATTTCTGCTAATGGTGAACGTAATGCATAAATATTACTTAGCTTGGTTGCCATTTTACGTGTGTATTTCTCTAGATTTTAAGTTATCACCACATAATTATCATTATGGTCGTAATTACTCAGATTTCTTCCATAACCCAGCACTTCCCCCCCAGCCTGTGATGGTCCATGTGGTGCTGGGACACCCCTTCTTCTGAGAGTGATCCCTGCAACTGCTGGGCTTCACCCTGCAGACGCAGACTCCCTGCATCACTTGCTGGCTGACTTTCAAAGCAATGTATTAAATGAAATTCCCAAAGGTCAACACCAAAGATTTGAGGTTAGAAATGGTGCCACTGCAGCCACGTGGTTGAAAAGAGCTTTTTTTTTTCCTTAAAAAAGCTCTTAATTTTCTTAAAAAAAAAAAGATTTGTGAAAAAGGTATCTTTTAGGTTGCAGAGAGCTTTGTATACGCTGAAGTTTCTGCCCCAAAACTTCCCAAGGTCAGGCTGGATGGGGTTTTCAGCAATCTGACCTAGTGAAAGACGTCCCTGCCCACGGCAGTGGGGTTGGATGAGATGATCCGACCCAAACCATTCCGTGATGCTCTTATTCTATGCTGTCCGAGTGGTGTCTCACCATGGTCACATTTAATAACGCTTCTGTCTGACCTGTCCTAAATTGTACCTGTGTTATTACGTGCTTGGAGTCCCCCGATCTCCCACAGCTGTAAGGAGCTAACGGCAGCTCATTTACTGAGCAGCACCTTCCCAGCATCTTATGGACCAGGCAGGAGAATTAATGTGTGTATATAATGAAAACCCATCCTCTTGTCAGCATACAAGCAGGCTAAATTAAGAAAGTAGAGGCCACCTAATTCAAGTTGTTCCAGTGATGGATTTTTTTACAAGCCACATTAAAAAAAGTGTTGCACAGGTGCAAAAATCTGTTGTTGGTGGTGTGTTTTGGTTTTGTTTTTTTTTGGTGTGTTTTTGCATTAACTAGATTTCTTCTGATTAAAACGCTTCAAGAGAGTTAGGTTGAAACACATTGTGAAGGATGTCAATCAAAACCTGAGCACCAGGGACTGCTGGTCCTGGGGACCCTGCCCAGGCAGGGCTGCCCCGAGCCACCCCCTCCCTGCGGGGCTTCACTGGGCAAACGCCAGGCTCCTGCGCCGGGGAGGCAAGGCTGTGCCGGAGGAACCTCGGTGTCAGCAGCCTATTTTCATCCATGTGCAACGAAACCCCACGGCCAAGGCCGTCTCTAATGGCTGCCGCATACAAACAATGTCCCGATTGTGCCTCGCCGCTTGGACTCGCCTAGAAACGCAGCCACTGCGGCGGTATTAATTAAAAACAAAGCCTGCTTGCAATGCCCAGTTTGTGAACCCGTTCCGGCAGCCGCACTGAAGCAATCTTTGTGGGGACCTGTGTTGCTTTAAGCTAAAAAAAAGGGGCCACCGGATCGGCTTTCCCCGATGAAACCTGGGGTCCGAAGGTTTGGTATCACACCACGACCTGCCTGCACAAACCCAGCCGGTGCTGCCGTCCTGCCGACGCCGGCAAAGGCCGTGCCAGCCTTTTGCAAGCCCATTTGTTTGCTTGGGAGAGCTTCAGCTTTATTATCTGTGTGATGACAGACTCCAGGGCCGGTGCTATTGTTTTATTTGAATTGCAGAGATCTTAAAGCGCCCCAGCCCTGGCCGCTAATCCCACCGTGTCTGGGGCTGTACAAATACAGAAAAACCCAGGTGGGTCTTGTTCTTCCTAGGCCTCCTGCTGAGCTCCCTGGGAGCGCTGCTGGTTAAGCAAAGTAGGTCAGCGCTCCAGACTCACAGACGTACGCGCACATCAGACAGGAGAGATGCAAACAGGAATATTAAGCCGCCAAGTGGCTGTTAAAAACTGTGCACAAGGGCAATTAAAATGTTAGCATCCTTTCATGTAAGCAAAGCAGACAGAAGCGGCAATTAGTTTCAGTTACAACTTTGGAGTCCTGGAGGAGCGTCCTCGGAGGCATTTTCTTTTTGGCCACTTGACGCTTGCATCCACCGATTTGACAGCCCACGCAGGGGGTACGGACGTGACTGCGCGGGCATCTGCCTCCATGCACGCAGGAGTACGACGCACAGCGCCGCGTGTGATGGGACACGTGCATACTGACTGTCAGGCTGCCTTTGCCCGCGGAGGAGCAGAGGTTGCTTCTCCACTTCTTGCCGTGGCCCGTGACGTGCAAACGCAGCCAGTGCAAGCGCTGCCCCATCCAGTTACTTATTTTTGGTGATGAACTAGACAACTTTATTGTAAGGAAAGTTGCCGAGCGTTTCCGCCGCCCACTGCAAACCTCCCTCGACACTTAAATGTTGTGCTGATGATTAATAAAAATAATTCCATATAGGTGAGTCATGGGGATGGTTGCATTCATTCATTCAGGTTGTGACTGCAACCAAAATAAAGGCACCCCCAAATCTCCATTCCCAGGCACTATCCAACCCCCCCAGCACAGGGAACAGCCGTCCAACACCGGGGAAATAAACATCAGTAGTTCATCAAGTTCATTTTAATCTGGTTAGCGTTTGCCAAGCCGATTAGTGCAAACCAAGTTAAAACCCTAATCGTGGCTCTAAAGCCACTGAGCTCTTGTGCACCAAGGAGAGCTGGTGGGGGCTGAGTTTGGGTTTTAAAGGTAATAAGATAAAAAAAAAAAAACAAACAGACGAGAAAAGGTTACCAAAATGTTTAGCCTTTGTTTTATTGAGTTACAACAAATGAGCAACAAGTTAGAAAAGTTGGATTTATTCAAACTCCCTAGCATCGTATTTGTGCAGCGCACTGAAAGGTGGGCAAGTTTTCTGAACCCAGCTCATCAGAGAACGCACCGGACGGCTCTCGCACCCGCTCGCCTACGCACCCACGTTCCTGCTCTCCCTCCTCCTCCTCCTCACACGTGCACGGACAGACACCCCCACACAAATCCATATTAGCAGTATTTGGAAAAAAGTGCACTCAGGAACCTAGGATTGATCTAAAAATTTAGTGGCAAGGATTAATCAGAAATTTCTGTTGTGCGCTACAACATCTGAAGCTGGAGGGCAGACTGTTGGTTATGGTGTCCATTGTTGTACCAGCCGAAGAAACACAAACAACTTCAGATTATAAAGCATCTTAATTTCCTCGCTCCAACCCCTCTGGGGGTTGTGTACTGCATGTTTAAACAAAAAGTGCTAAAAAAAAAAAACCAAACAAAAAAGGCATTCTAGCCAAGTCTTCAGAGACCCACAGCCGGGGCTGGCTTGTGAAAAGTGAAGTACAGGAGCTGGAGAAGACTCGCCTTGTAGGAGCATGGAAAAGCTGAGATTTAAATACTTCAACCAGTAGCAGGTGGCCATAAAACGAAACAAAAAAGTCAAAACAACAAGAAAAAAACCAAACCCCAACCACTCCAGAACAACCCTCCCCAACCCCGTAATGCATTTAAGTGGGCTGAAATGTAAACCGGGGTGGAGATCTGGGCTCAGATGTTGATCTGCACCAACGAGACTGCAAAAGATCACAGATCTATCTTAAAACGCTTCAGAAAAAATTCTCCTCTCCCTCCCCCACAAAAGACACTTCCCTCCCCCAAACCAACCCCCAAATTTTGCAATGGCATTATATGCAAGAATAACTTGCACCTATTAAAAAGTTAACAAAATTTCCACATTGTACAAATCTGTTCCAGTAGAGGAAGAGGCTGGGCAGGAAAGTGGGTGGGACAGAAGCTAAGGAGAAACCTATGTACAAGGACCCTTTTCTCTTTCTTTCTTTCTTTCCTTTTTTAATGCAGTAGTAGGACTTTGGCACTATTAAATGATCCCATGATGATGCTCCACGACAGTATTTCTCGCTGTGCCTCCGCAAGTGCGGTTTGAGACTTGGAGTTGCAACACGCTATCTCACCCCAGGCAGGAAAATAGAGTTTTCTTCTATTTTCAGACAGCATTTCCCCTTCAACGTCAGGACAGTGCAGCTGAGGATACCCCCTGCAAAAATTATAAAAGCAGCATATTATTTTTGAAGGCACTATGAACAGCTATTTGAGCTGTCAACTAACACGGCATCCAGTTTACATCCCTGCACACACGCTAGCACTGTATTTTGTATTAACCGTACTCTGAAGCCTATCCCTATCCCTACCACAGCATCAGGCTGTGATAGGGTGCTGGATTTTTGTTGTATGTAACATGCAGCTAATCATCCCCTATAGATTTCTAACAGGGACATACAGCCCAGCCTTGACTCTGCCGATCCCTCACTATTATAAACCTCAGGCAGATCCTCACGCTGGCTCAAAGGCGATGTACACATGGGTTGGGGGCAGCCACTTTGCGACTACAGGACAGATAGTGCTAAAGGCAAGACAACTTCGGGTCTTTCTTCCCTAATAAATCCTCTTTTTTGCATAATTTTAGAAAATAATTATACAAACTGCAAGACAATGGAAAAAATTGCATGTGCCAGCTCCCTGACTCCACTATGACTCCTGCACCTACATAAAGGCTGCACCATGGACCAGAGATTAAAAAATAACCCCAGCAAACACAACCTTCAAATGCTCACCCGCCTACACATATCCCCAGTTCCCAGCACAGAGCAAGGGCTCTGCGACAGGGATTATGTTCAGCACTGTTTTCCCCACTGAGGTGTAAATGTGCAAGAAGTGCAAGCACCCACTCAGGCTGCAGCTGCACGCAGCAGCACGAGGCGGCTTCCCTGTACCATCCTCCTCGCCCGCCCTGCAGCAGTGCTCACCAAAACCTGAGCTAACCCGTTACTTCACACCTTTTGTGAATGTTGCTACCAGCTCTGTTATTTCCCACAAAAGCAGTAAGCTCTGCCTGGCATCTGCAACGCAGAAAGCAATGCAGTCAAGCTCAATAAATGGGCACGGGCTTGCACCAACACCAAAGGCAAAAGTCCTCCCCGTCCTTGCAACCTTTCCTCAAACAGCCCCCTGCTCCTCCTAACTCATTGGAAAATGTTAATTGCCGCGTTGGGTTTTTACTTCCCCCTCTGAAGTCCTTCATTGCGTTACAGCTTTGGTCTCCGACACGCCTCACTGGTTTCAGGGGAAATGGCAAGTCCTCTGTACTTCGGCGTCACTCCCTGAAATGCTTTAGGGTGACCAGAGTTCTGCAAAAACCACTGGTCAATCCCACACTGACTTTAGAATGGTGCCTTGGAGCCCACCACCAGTAAAGGTCACTATAGTTAGCTTTATGGATCAAACCCTAACCCACAAGAAAAATGAGAACTTGGACAGAAAGGGAACCCCAGGGCTGTTCACTTTTGCCACTTTTTGGACACTGAGGAATGCACTGGGCCACCAGCCACTGAGTGATCTCAGCTCCCACAGCGGCACAAGAGGGGTTGGAGACACCAAGAGGACCCAGACCACCTCTAGTGCCCAGTACGATACATACAGCAGAAGCAAGGGGTGACTTCCTTTGGACTCTTTTTTTTTTTTTTTTCCTGGTGTGCAACTCCCAGACATGGTTTTCCTTTGGCACATCTCCACAGAGCAGTGGTCACAGCCATCAAGAGCCCGCATCTTCTGGGGTGCCCACCTACCTCACTCCCACCATAAGCCACAGACTTTGGTGCCTACATCTTGCAGGGTTTGGGCTTAAAATGGAGGTCATGAGACAACTCTAAAAAAGAACGTTTATGGCGGAGGTGGTGGTGGTGGGGAAAAAAAGCATGCTTCTGAGAAAAAAACAAAAGCTCTGGGCTGAGGAAATATCGATCTTGGGAAAACCCCACGGGGACACCATGCTGTGAAGAAAGCCAGCGGTAGCTGCCAACCACTCTGGCACGTTCTGGTCCCGCTCTCATGTCTGAGCTGCAATTTGCTGTATTTAATGTAGGACCAGTTTCTGTTTGTCAGGCTTGCGCAAATGGGGACAACAGACCTAATTTTGACCTGTGCTGTTGTAAGGCAGGAACACCTCTATTGACGGAAAGGGAGCTAAAGCACTCCCTTAATAGAGCAGCTGGCCCTCGTTACAAGAGGCTTCATTACGCAGCATCTGGAGCATTTTCAGTGATGGCTTTAGTGCACCCTACAGCAGCCACTCAACGTCTTGAAGGCCCCAGCACCCTATGGGGACAGGTCTCCCAGCCTCGCTATTCAGAAAACCTGACCTGCTCTGTGGAATAAATCCAATTTTGCCAAAAGCTTCAGATACGGACTTGGTAATGGAGCCTCTTCGTAGTCCAGGGATGGTATTTCCATCCTGCTCCCACTAGCTGCAGCAGCAGCAGCATCTGCCAAAGACGGCTCAGTTTTGAAAAACTCAATTTTCTAAGGCATAAGGTCTGTCTAGGCTGTAACACAAATACTCCCTAATAGTTTCAGAAATTCTAAAGCTACAACCAGAGCAGACACTGACTGAGATGGTCTGGAAAAGCTCAAGTTTTACAGAAGCCACACACAAATTCAGCCAACAACAGGAGTACGGAGATCAATCACCGAAAAACATTCACTTTAAACTACGTACATCAAGCCGAGAAAATAACACCACTTTGAACATCAAAGGAGTGTGTTTCTGCCTGATGTAGGGTTCAGCAGTGAAAGTTTCACATAATGCCTGTGGCTGTGTGAGAGTCAAGAGGAGAAGTCCCTTGTCAGCTCTTCAGTCCACCTCTTATGTGCGGCCAGGACACTGACACGACCCCTCTTGGGCAGGAGTATGATGTTAGGAAAAATCAGACTTTTGTATGACAACAGGCAGAAAAAAGCTCTCCGTCAGGTCTTACGCAGTCTTTGCTTTTGAGTCATACCCTGATGTCACCTAAAGTAACGCCTTGTTAATTTAACACCAAAGTTTTGGTTAAAAATTATGTAAGACAGGCTTCACAAACATAAGAGTGAAAGCATATCCTGAGGGAAGAAGGAGCCAGTAGCTGGGATTTTTCCATGGGTCCCATCAGTGTGAGGTATAAAGCTTCCAGCTTTTGTAACAACGCCTCCACGCAGGCACCGGAGAGCAGGCACTTGCATTTCTGGGCTGAGACTCAGAGGAAGAATAAAGGAAAATGAAAGAGAAAAAGACTTTGGGCTTCTGTCAAGCCCCCAGGCCAGCATGCTGAGAAACGGGCAAAAAGCAGAGGACAAAATGGTCCTCTCATCTTACTGCATGGTCTTCTCAGCAGAAGCCCTGCTCCAGTGCATCTCTTCTCAGTAGGTGTATTTTACAACCAGCCACCGGAAAGCTCCTCATCAAAAGGATAACTCAGTGAAAGTTTAACCGAGATCAAAGTTCTTATTAAAATTCCTCTCTGATAACACTCGAGCACTTCCACAGCCCTGGAGCTTTACAGCCAGCACCTGGGCCAGGACATGAAGGCAGTAGGTTCACCCCAGCATACCCTACACTGCTCACAAGCACAAAAAGGCAGGCACCAAACCTATGCTGCTGGAAGAGGGTTGTTGCAGAGCTTGGTTTTGTGGTACAAGAGGTTTGTAAGAAATAGTGGTTTCAGGCAATGCCCCCTCTCCTGCCCTCCTCCCTATTCCCTCTCCTTGCCCCTGGTCTGCTCCCTCTCCTCAGTACGAATGTTTATAGCTGGAAGGGGGAAATGATCTGGAATAACAACCCTGAAAAAAAAAAAATCCCACAATGCATTTATTCATCACGCATTTGATTTTAAAAGGCAGATCAGATGCTGGATCTCCTTTCTTATGTGGCTGCACAACAGCAGCAGCCCAGCATGCCTCCGGCTGATGTTCCCACGTCCTTCCTCTAATCTCTGCCTTTGCCACACAGGTAACACAACCTGCTCCTCACATCCCTAATTACCAACTTCTGCAAGCACAACGCAGGACACTGCCTTGTGTGGCAGTCTGGAGCTTTAAGATACTTTGCGATACAGATGCTGTGATAACGCTTCTCAAAATTAGCCAACACAATTTGTAGTTCAAAATAAAACCACTGCAGGGTTTCCCTTTTCAACTCAGAGCAAATGTCCAGAAGACTTTTGGACAAGTATTGTACAAGGAAAAAGTGAAGGGCTCTAGGCTAGCCAGCAGGGCTTGCTAAGAAAAACTGCACCTCTGCAACAGTGAGTAGTCCAATTGAAGTATTGCCAGCTGCAATAGTAAGTCTTCAGTGCAAGTGTGGAGAGACTTCTATCAGTCCTGGCTTTTGTATTTCCTTTTTTTTTTTTTTTAAAAAAAAAAAAAAACAACCCCAAACCAAAAAACTTTTCAAAAACTTTTACATATTTTTTAAAGAAATGCTGAAGTATATTATACTTATTAGACACCAGAAAACTACTAACTCTTTCTAAAATAGGTGTTCTCTCACTGTGGTTGCTAATGCAGGGCACTGAGCTTTCTGTGGGCTAAGTTCTAGCTTAAGGAGACCCCAGAGTTTGAGACAGACTCGGTTATACTGAGCACAAAATGTTACGGGCTCCAGTGAACTCAATTCAACATGCAAGTCAAGAAATGCTGACGGTGCCTGCTCCAGATTTATACCTGTGCAACTGTGATCAGAAACAGGCTTCAAGTCTCCAAATAACACATCGTTTCACATTGTGAACGATCGTATAAAACCCCCTTAAAGAAAGGCCCTGCAGCTTGCTTTTAAATTCAAGATCCTGTGAAGCAGAGCTGCTAAAACACCCACACAACTTAGTCTGGGACATTTCCTAAGCCTCTAGAGTGAGCAAGCAGAACAAAGCAAGGTTGGAGACAGTTCTCACCTGCAAAAGGAAGAGAGCACATTTGCATGAGCCACTTCAGTCCTCACAACATTGTTTTTTTTTTGCTTGCTGTTGCATAAGGAACCATCTCTGAACCTCACTGGGCCCTTCCCCCAGTGACCTTTTATTCTGAGCAGGGCAGGATGCTGCAAAGGAAGGACCGGAGGTGCAAAAACAGGCACAGCCTCTATTCACGGGAGATCAATGATCTGTTAGCAAGGGGGATATTAGCAACTAGTGTTACTTACTATGTCTTTGCGTGGCTCAGCTGGTATGTTTTACATCAAGCGCTGCAGAGGTTACATAGGTCATTTAAAGGCAGAAAGTTTAAGGTTTAATCACTTAATGGGGGGGGTGTGTGTGTGTGTCAAATCTCCCCTATCCAGGACTTGACCCACAAGGAGACAAGAAACAAGGCAAACAGCACCAACCCCTCCCCTACCATGCAGTTGCTTTAATTTACAAGCAGGATGGGTGTCCCTTTTGTTCAGGCATCCAGCAGGCACAAGGATCCGGCAGGGATGGGCTCCAGGGATTTATACTGAAGAAGGGCTACAGGATGCTGGAAGCGCACCCAGACAGAGGCAGGCTCAGAGAAACAGGGCACCATCAGCATTACCTGTCTATACGTGAGAATTGTCTCCAGATATACTTTCAGAGTCAAAGTCCGCCAGCTCTGCCTGGCCTTCGGGTGCCGTTTGGCTCCAGCTGTCTGTACAGTCCGATGCAGCGTCATCCTCGCCCACCGTCACCTCCACCCAGTTGACCTCCGCTGGCTCCTCGTTCTCCTCACTGCCGTGGCCATCATGGCTGTTGCACTCCAACCTGTCCGTACCCTCCGCTTGATTCCCCAACAAAGAGTCTTTCAGTGGTTCACAGTCTCTTTTTGCTCTCACCACTAGTTTCCCCCCATTCTCTTCATTCAGTTTTTTATGCTCCTGGTAATGCTGCCGAGACACCTCATTACCATTCTTTGGGCTCTCGATGTGTTTTGATCCCTTTTTCTGGCTTTGCTCGTTATGACCATCAACAATGTACTGCTGCTGGTACTGGTCAATCCATTTAAGTGACCCCGTTCTTAGAGAAGATCGGTTTTCCTTGAACCAGCGAACTATTTCAGTTCTTGTGAGCCCAGTCTGAGATGCTAACTGGTCATACTCCTGGGGCGACGGCCACTGGGTCCTTGCAAATGTGCTTTTCAGTAGATGAATCTGCTCTTGGGTTTTCTTAAATGTGGTGGAGGACCCAGATAAAGCACCAGGGAGCTGGGAGCTACTCAGCAGTTCTGCCTGGCTTATTGCACCATTGGGAGTTCCTTGTTCTTTAATTTTTCTATATGATCCCATTGAGTCCAAGACAGCTTGCTCCATGCTGTCCCTTATCTTTCTTCGCTCAGAGAACCATGAATCTATCTCCCTCCTACTCAGCTTAGTCTCCACTCGAAGCCTGTCCAATTCTCCTTGGGTAGGAAAAGAGCATCTTAGGAAACTCTCCTCAAGGGCCCTAAGCTGCTCTTGAGTTTTTTCTTTGAATCTCTGGGGAGTAAAATCTGTGTACGGGTGAAACGAACGGCTGTGTCGACCAGCTGAAGGTGCTATTTGATCTTTGCCTAAAGCATCTCCAGGGATGTGCACAATGCCCCTTTGACTTCTGTACCTGTGGTCACTGAACCACTTCTTGATCTCGCTCCTGGAGAGACCCGTTGCCTCTATCAGCCGGTAGACTTCCGCATCATCGGGAAACTGGCTTGCCATGAAACTGGCCTTCAGCTCTGCTATCTGCTCCTTCGTCTTTTTTCGTTCACTGGCTGGCGTCAGTGGTACGGCAGTCAACTTGGCAGGAATGTCAGGCACCTGAACTACATGAGGACGCTTGGCCTCTGGAGCACTTGACAAGGTCTGTATTGTCCTCTTTTGCCCCTGGTTCGGGGCAACAGCAAGCGTAATTGGTGAGCAGGAAACGGTTGAACCATTTGATACGGGAGTCAAAACCAGACCGGTCTGGCCCAGTATCTGACAAGGCAAAGCTGTCTGGATGATGGGCTGGGGCATTTTTGCAGTTGTCAAAGGAGCTGGCAGGACAGTGATCGTTTGGGGAACTGCCTGGATAGTACCGTTGAACATCTTCTTTCTTGCCTCCTCCACTTCTTCAGGAGACCAACTTATACCATGCTTCAAACGTTGCGTAGCAAACCAGATTCGGATTTGTTCTTCCGGATGTTTTGATGCTGCTGTCAACCACGACAGCTCTGCTTGCGTTGGGTAAGGAAATTTATTAAAGGAGTTGATCATGGTTGCATTAGTGTCCAGTGCAGAGTTGTATTTGGTACTGTTCAGAGGTACCGGGACCTTGGGGACAAGGTTAATATTTGGTGGCAGCTGTACAGAGGGCATAACATGGGCTAACACATCATGGAGAAGGTCTCCATTTATACAAGCAATAGCTTCAGTGGCTTCAGTTATGATGCGGGGGAGAGTGCCATCCACATGGTTTTCCGTAACTCCCTCTTCTGGCTTTTTGGGACCCTTCTTGGTTTCCCCTTTAGGCTTTCCCGGTTTCATCATTGGTGTTTTACTCGCACTAATTCCCCCATGAAGTGAATCATCACACTCTGCATTTTCTAGCCCACCACTTGCAACAGTGACATCATTAGCGGTGGTCTCAATGGACTGCTCTAAAACAGTCTGATTATTGCGTTTAATTAATTTCAGTTTAAAGTTAGTTTCTCCTGGGTGGTATTTTGTGTTGTGGTCAGATAAAGAATCGTATTTTTTGGTTGTGAAGTTGCATTCAGCACAGACATACAGGGGGTTGAGAATGACATTTGGATGCTGAGTGTCAACATGCTCTGTAAATTCATTTAAGTTTTGTGTTGAGTAAGGGCAGTATTTACACTCATAACCACCCTGGGGTTTCTTAGACTGATTTTCAGCTGGCGGCTTTGCCTCAACCACTTCGCAGTCTTTGACTGAGCTTTCTGAGGGCCAATTTTTTTTAAAGTCCTGCGGCAGTGCACCAGCCCCCTTCTCTTTAGGAGCCTCTACGCCCTCGGCGCCTTCCTGCTCCATGACTTCAGAAGTTCGCACCATACAGGGAGTCGTTGACTTTCTTTTGCTAGCCATGGCAGCCGCTGGCAGCGGGCTGTTGTCCTAAATGGTGACTTTTTTTGACAGGACGAGCAATCAACTCAGAAGATCTTGCAAATGGCTCCAACCTTCCTTGATTATTTTACTCTGTTCTGTTTAATGAAGAATTTCCACCCCAGCTGTGACCATCAGCTCTGCCAGCAGACCTGTCAGCTGCATGACACCTGTGAAACAAAGCACACGTCGTTAGGCACTGATATATAAAACACGGATTTAGCAGAAAGCCACAGCTTAAGATATGTGCATTTACAAGGCCATTTTGGACAATGCTGAACTCTTCCTCCACCGCCGTCATCAACTTAAGAGTCAAAAATCTTCCCACAAAGAACAAAAGCAGTGGATAATTCGCAATGAAGTGTGCCGCAGGTAGAAAATGGCTTTGAAACAAATAGGATGAACAGACAGGGGATTTTAATCTCCACTGGACTCAATGTGTTTAGTTGGAAAAGAAAGAGGATACTGCTATAAATACTGTATCCTTTTATAGAAGCTGCAGTTTCTATTAATTATTATTTTGAAGCCTGCAGATTTGAAATTGAGTACGATTTATATTAAACTTAATTACTTCCCACTGTCACTTACCTTGTAAATATGTCTACTAAATGATTGTGGTTACTAATGATGGATGATTTCTAAATAAAGCTATAGGGCCTGCCTTGGTTGTAAAAGTAAAGGCAGAAAGAAGAATTAATGCAAATCAACATTTTCAAGGTCTGTGTCTTGACAAGAGGTGGGTTCAAAAAACTGCAGCAGATCTATGGAGGCCTATCAAGTCTCTTCTGGAACAAAAGCTTCCTTAAAACACTACTTTTCATTCAATATTGACAGAGGTAGCTAGAAAAGGTCACAGAAGCCCTTAGATCCCTTTTAAACAGGGTCCCTTCCTGTGACCCTGCTGATATTCCCATCAAGCCCTAATCTTGCACTTCACTCCCTACAGAATTAAAAAAATCCATTTTTAAGCACAATTCTTGTGTCGAAGTGGTTTTAGAAGTTCCCAAATGTAAGAATTCTGTAAAACACATATTTTTAAAAGAATCTGAGGCCAACATCAGTCAGCACAACCACAAAGGAAGACTACACCAGCTGTCTTACAATCTACCTGCACTCATCGGGGTGGGTGGAGGGAGGGCAATTTAATTGTCATAACAGACATCAATAAAAAATAAACTGATGTCAATCTCCTATTTGAGAAGATGCCTTTTCTAATCAATTGCTTGACTCCAATTTGCTACTCTTCCTGATCAGACGGGCTCTGGATTCGTAACGCTTCCAGGCCTGATGAAAACTCATCTTTTACAATCAAGGAGTCCTTGGGATGGGTTGGGGGAGGCACCAGGGTTTACAAACTGGAGGAGGATGGAAAGTGGACCTTTGCAGAGTAGGTAAGACCTGCACTGATTTTTGTAGAAGCGTATTAAATGGAGAATCTGAACTAGAGATCTAATGAAAGATGTCCCTGCCCATGGCAGGGGAGTTGGACTAGATGATCTTTAAAGGTCCCTTCCAACCCAAACCATTCTGTGATTCTATGATCTCACACCTAACCAAACACAGATTTTCTCATTGTGAAACTTATAAATAATGAGCTGCATCCAGTACCCAACAGACAGAAGATCAAGTGAGATAAAATCCCACTGCAGTTACATCTGGACACATCCAACATCAGCAGACAGTTTATAACCACCTCAGTGCTTCCCGGAACCTGCTCCTCTGGCTTGCGCATTGGCACGAGAGCCAGAAATAATTGCTGTAAAAGCAGCCGCTAACTTCTCAGTTCTGTTTGCAGCTGATGAATACTTTGCAAGTCTCTAGAGCATATTTCTGCTACTCTGTCTGTCACAGATCATACCACTCCTGTATATATGTGTGGTGGTGCATTCCTCCCCCGCTCTTTTCCTCTGGACTACGATACGATCTCAGAACCTTCTGTTAAGCTTTAGCCATTGCGTATGAGTTGGGTGGTTAAGCGTCCCTTGGCCGTACCAAGCACTCTTGCATGGCTAAGGTGGGGATCAACACTGATCGTACCAGGGACACTAGATACATGATCAAGGTAGGGAACAGAAACAAGAGATAATTCGTCATCTCTGACAGCTCTGAAGCTTTCCCTACCTGGATCATAGCTCAAGTGGAACAATACCATTGTTACCGTGAAACAATACCATAATTACTACCCTGGACCACCTCGGATAGTAGCCAAAATGGAAATTTACTGATGACTAAAGCCAATCATCTTGCAAACCTATAAACAGCGGTACCAAGTGAGACCCTTTGAGCTCTCCTGGACTGCAGCAGGCTGCATCCAGAACCTCCCTCTGAGTGGGCGCCTCTCAGAGTCCGCAAACTCGAATTTGCGATACTCGGAGGATCCCCGAGATTCTGGGCTGAGACACTCCTCGGGGCTCAACTCTTCGCCCGTTGGGAAATGCCAAAGCATTTGACGTGAGTATTTCACAGGACTCGAGGGGAATTTTTAACAGGTATACCTTTAACTCTAGGCCTTTCATTTAGCTTTGGTACCATATTCATATGCATATATATGTGTGTGTGTGTATTGATTGATCTAGATCTTTTGTGCGCTTACAGTTATAATCCGTAGTTACATATATATGTATTGATTGATCTAGATCTTTTGCGCGCTTACAGTTATCTGTAGTTATTGATTGATCTAGATCTTTTGCGCGCTTACAGTTATCTGTAGTTATATATGTATTAATTGATCTAGATCTTTTTACACGCTTATCTATATGGATACTAGCAAGTACTACCTGTAGTTGTTTTAATCTTTGTAGTATCTTAACTAATTCTTTGTGTAAGCTGTGAAATTGATCAATGTTTAAGCATTGTAAGACTCCAAAACTCTTAACCCTTTAGTCATAAACCATTGCCCAGGTCTGAGACTAAGGGTAGATCCAGCCACACCTAGGCTCCTTTTTGAGAAGGAGTTTAGAAACCAAAAAGGTCTACTCTGAACCTCGTGACCCAACGGGAGGTCCTTCCTATCCCTTTCTGTATTAGACATAAACAGTTGTCCAAGTCTGAGACTAAGATTGGGTCCAGTTGGATCTCTTCTGAACCTCGTGACTCAACGGCAGGGTCCCCCTTTTACCTTTCACCTTTTTACCCTTTTATCTTTTAACCCTTTTACTCTTAATCTCTGTACAAATCATTCCAACACAATTCTAATACGATTTTCCCCTGTGTAACTTAATCCATGTAATAGGTAATAGAGTGAACCTTGCCATCAAATTCTGTTAAGTCACGTTTCTATAAATTTCTATTAAAATCGCCCTTTGCCAATACCTTGCCAGTGATTTACGCGGCCTTAAAACCACCCATTCATGACAATATGGAATCCCAAAATCATATACTGCCAGAGGAAGCAGCTCCAGCTGGGGATAAGAGTAGTGATGGCAGCTTCCAGCTCCAGGTACTCAAAACCCAGCATGAAGCAATTCTCCATACACGAAGCACTTCATACACGAATTCTCCACAAAGCACCTTTGCAGATAAGGCTCTTGTGAAACGCTAAACACACAGCATGGAGGAGATGCTGTGCAGAGACACTATTTGTTATATTGCAGATGTGCCAGCGTAACCGCAGTGTGCTCTGCGTTCACAGTCACCCCCACCTCTGCACCTCGCAGCCCCGACGGAGACCGGGGATGCTCCCGCACACTCGCTCCAATTCAGAAGCACTGGAGCATCTGGTTGACTTTCAAGGGTGCATTTAAGCTCTGGGCATTTCTCTGGGAAATGGAGCATCTTTGTTCAGCTCCATGAAACAGGGATGAGGCTGCCCGTGGGCTTAGGGCTCTGCCTCAAGCATCTGGCTTGGTCAGGATGACAAAGTGCCATTTCCCTCTAACCTAGGATTACCAACATTGTCATCGCCACTCCCCAAAGCATGAGCACCTCTGAGCCAACACCTCCTCTTCTGTTTTCTTTTTTTGCTTCTCCCTTTTAATAATAAAGCAAGCAGATGAACAGTGGAACAAATGATGCCTGGTTTTCTACAGATTTGTGCTGACTGACCTTTAAACTGGATTACACTGAATATTCTCTATTATTTCCACATATTCCTTCAAAATTCCCTTCTACTTCCCCTCACAATCGTCCTCCCGCAGAGTATTTTGGCTGTGATCTGTGGCTTGCTGTGTCCCACTGCAGACAGGATCAGAAGTTAGAGACAAACACATGACTGTCCAAACGCCCATCTTCCCGGCCACCCATTTTTAATGATGCTTGCAGAGAATTAATTATCTTTGAAGCGTCTTCCCTTGTAAAAATATGGCTGAAACGGGCAGGGGGCAGAATGGGCTGTGTAAGCCTGGCTGCTGCTAGAAATAGGGTGAAGGTGATTCGGTCACCTCACTCTACCCTGCAGATCCCACTGCGCTTGTGACTGATTTTCATAGACAAGGGAAGGGAGGCACAAGGCAGCACCCTGGGAATGGGTGGAGGAGATGAGGACGGAGCCATGGCTCCCGGGATGCTCCTCTGCGGTTCCCTCTCCCTCCCACGCCACACAGCTGCACCTAACGGCCTGCTCCTTTGCTGGTATATGACCTTCTGCAAAATTCATGTGGGAACATCAGCAAAAGGAAGAAAAATCAAAGGACATCAAAGACAGAGCAAGGCTTATTTATATTTCACTGAATACCCCTCCCCCCAAGGAAGAAAGAGCTAAGAACAAAAAGACAAAGGAATGGGATGGGAGAGAAAGACTGGAGAACAAGAAACAGCTAGGTTACAACTTTGAATCAATCAAAGGTTTCTTAAAAGTCAGACTACATGTTTTGAATTCCCCATTCTTGGGAAGCTCAGTGAGCTCTCTGCGACATTGGGTTGCTGTGCTGAGCTCCCACCTCTCATGGGGATATAGAGATCAGCCCCAAGCAAGGTGCTCTGATAGGGAGGAAGGGCCAAGGTCCCTCCAAAACAGATATAAATGGGAGGACGGATGAAAAATTCTGTCTGCTATAGTTGTGCTAGAAAATTGTAGAGATTGTTGCTTCTATTCTCTTCCATGTTCCATTCCACAAAATGTTTTTCTGTATTTCTAACTGCTGTTAATGTTTTTCTGTATTTCTAACTGCTGTTTTGATAATCCCACACTCTGAATAGTTTTTCTGCCACACAAGAATCATTATCCACCGTAGAAATCTAGCCCAAGTCAAATGTTTCTTTTTGGAGGTCAGTAACAAAACAAATGAGTTTCAGTCCAAGATGTGCAGTTTTGGGAAGCAGAGGAAGACCATGACCAGCCAGAGACCATCTTTGTCCCTTCAACCTGTGTCCTGAAAGAGGGGGAGGAAACAAGACCAACACTGGAGTGAGTGAGGAGAGTTTACGGCCCCTCCAGGAGACCTTGGTAAGGATGTCATTTGTGATAAATCAATACACAGTTGCTACGGAGGACAGCCCCCCCCGTGGCACATCTCCAGGAGCCACACCATGGACATTTGCCACGTCTCATCTGAGGAGCATCTCACAGCTTTCAAACACAAGCTGCTTGCCGGAATATCAAAGCCCCAGCGGACAGCTTTAAATACACAGTGTGGTTCCTGACAAAGCTGCTTAAATGATGCTACTTCAGCTCCTCTGACTCATGAGCAAGACAGCTCTCCCAGGTGGTCCGCTGGATTTCAGCGGGCAGGGGAAAACGCAAACCTGACCCCACAAACCTCTGTATTTCACCTGCAGATGGCTGATGCTCCAGCTAGCAACGACTCCCAAAATTTAGTGAGGGGGAGAGAAGTTACCCCTCAGCAATAGTCAAGGCTTAGCAACCAGCACATCGTGATGGGAACCCAAGCTACACTTCATCTGAGCTGTGTCCATGGCACACGTGTCCCTTCGAGGGACAAAATTCACATCTGATGCTTGATGAACAGGGCTGCACCATGGACAGGTCAACCTCTACCCCTAAAGCCAGCCTGGTTCACTCTGTTTCGTTACGGACAGGACCCTGGACAACTGACCTCCTTTTTGGGCTGCGGCCACTGTGGGGTGCCCACAGCCGTGGGGTGTAAGGGTGCTGCCGGCAGCTGCCCCGCGAGCAGCCAGTCCCCCCAGACATGGGGAGGGAAGGCAGCCCTCACCCCTCCAGCTCACCTGCCACATCTCCTGCTTGTCTTGCCATGCTGCAGAGGGTTGGGGGGCGGGGGGGGGAACACCAACCTAAAACCCAGCCACAGTCCTCCGATCTTTCAAACCCCTGTTAAAATGGCTCCGGAGCACCCAATGTGAGAACGAAGTGGGACCTAATTTGGCGACTCTGTGCACGACTGAGGAAACTCCGCATTTCCTACCTGGTCGCCTGGCCCCAAACTGGGGAAACCGCGGAAAACCACACAGGGAAAATAAACTATGCTTTTAGGCCTGGCTGGCACTGGAAAATGTCTGCCTGTGTAGCAATGCCACCTTCCAGCAACAAAAGAGAACTGTACAGTTCAAGCAAAGGGATGGAAAACAATAAATCAAAAAGCTTTCTCTCTTGCTGAACACTGAAATCTTTTCATGGTCTCCCATCTTTCCCTTGTGCGCATAGCTAGTTTTATAAATGCTCCCCCCTCTCCCCAGAAAGCAAATATTTGGGTAGAGACTGAACTCTCCTCTTCTGCAGCGCTGTTCCCATATGGGTTCCTCTGAGGTGGTGGCACAGCGGGAATTTTCCATGGCAGCTGGGACACAGCCCAGTCGCACAAAGCATCGTCCAAAACCCTGCGAGCCATGGCTGGGGAAGTGGTAGGGCAGTGGAGAGACAGGGCTGTCTGTCTTCTCTCGTACCCCAAAACATGAGTGAGTCTGAAAAAGCCTGTCCAAAGACAACCAAATTTGAAGGGATGTCAGATTAAAAAGCAGGGAAAACCTTAACTTTGGCAGAAAGGGAAAAGCGCACCAGAAATATCACCAGTCTGTGCTGCATCTTCCTTCCAGCCAAGGGCTGGAAGAAAGTAATACAACAGAGGCTGAAACAGGTTGAACCTCCCACCCAGTGCAAATGAATCTTTACTTTTCACAGATATACCTTGCTTTTTTTTAAAAAACAAAAACAAATCAGAAAGAAAAACACTTTAGGGACACTGGTGTGATTTGCCAATAAAATTTTTCTTATTTTTCACCTCACTGCATCGTTTGCTCTGCCCTGTGCTAGCAGAGAGTTCCCAGCATGTGGCCCATCTGAAAATGAACAGCGGGAAAACCACCACCACGAGGATACCTGCAAATCGGCGCAGAAATATAGAGGGTTTCACTTGCAAGGGCCAGCTGATGTTTAAAGAGGGTGGAAGCATTTTAGTGCTTTGCTGCTCAGGACCTCAGTCTCTATGAACAGCATCCTCTCTGCTACAGCAAATTGTAATTTAAAAATAAGCAATCATCCCAACCCCCAAAAAACCCTCCCCCATGTCTGAACATGATGTTTAAATCAGAAAGGTACGCAGCGTGAGTAACAGGAGGTGCACAGCACAAGACCAACCAGAGCTCACTAGAAAGGACTTGTTGGACAAGTCTTTCAGTCCCTTGTTTGTTTTTGGGATACTATTCCACTTTATCATGCAGTAAGTGGATCCCAGCAAACCTCAATGTGGATGCCACGCTCTGCCCTCAGATGCCAGCCAGGCCCTGCTGCCCACTGCCTTGCAAACACCACAGGCTGCTTTTAAAGCAGAGACACCACCTGCACCAATTTTTCCCTGAGCTGAAGAATTTGCCACCGCTTCCAGGACGTGTGACCAACCACACTGCGATGGACCTCAGTGGGTCTGTTCATTTCTGGCTAGCCTCAACGGTGGTCCTCTCCCTCTCGTAACCTTCCAAGCTTGTGGGTCCCTGTCTCCCCCAGGACTCAAAAGCGCGTGTCCCTACGAGCATCTCTGCTTTAACACTTGACTCCAATCTGCGTGGCTGCCCAGAAGTCATGCCCATAGAGTTCAGAGCAGAGCAGAAATTAATTGATATTACTTAACAGCATCATAACCCCCCCCACAATCATCTACTCTTCACCCACGAAGGCTGCAGCAACACGAACACATGCAGCACAGAGCACAGCTATCATCCTGCTCCATACCAGAGATGCTGAACTCACATTCAGTAACGTTGCGGTAATATTATTCTCCTACAAATCCAAGGATGAGAGGTGAGATATACCATGGTGCAAAAAAAGAACGTGCCTAGGGTGATGTTTTACCTTCCTTACAACTGTTTTTAGCATGCAGCTGCTACAGTAATATCAAAAAGCACATCAGCTAGCACAGCAAAAAAATGCTGTTGCTCTCCACTGTGATAAAACATTGCTTAATTATATGCAGGAGAATAAGCAGACGCAAACCAGGGCAAATAATTCCTGCATGATGGATCGGGACTGTAATGGTTTGCAAAAGAAAACCACAGAAAGAAAGGCAGGTTTTGTGAACTACAGAGCAGAGCTTTTAAAACAGCATTTAAGTCAGAGCAGCCTAGAGCTCCAACACTTCTGCAGTTCTTTGCTGAATAAAACACAATTAATGGGGAGGTATACAGATCGTTACAGCAATAATTTTTCCAGACACATGAAAAAATGAATTTGAAAGTGCTATAGATTCTCAATTCACATATGCTGGTGTAGATATTTCTAATCAGAAAAGAACCCCACATAGATGTTTGCAGCAGAGTGCCATGGCCATGAATTTTTGTCTATAGAGAAGCAGCAACTGATAATTTTTCTTTCTTTTAAGGACCAGAGGCTCACACCTTTCAAAGGCCATCAGCAAATCAAACTGCCTCCAGGACTCCCGATTCCCCCAGCAACGTGTCCTGTGAAACTGGATGTCAACACGTCTGTGAACAGGGGCAGAAACAAACCTGGCACGCATCCCGCCTCTGCCTTGCACCCCTACAGCACGGTCACCAAGAGACTCTGTAAAATTACATAGATAAAACAAAAATGAGGGTTGTTGGTGGAGAGGGGCTGAGGGTAGGATGAAACAGAGTTTCAAAAGACACCAACAGTAGTAGAAAACCCTGGAGAACTGCATGCCTAAGCCAACCCACATGAAAGCTGCCTCTTTACATTAACAGCTCAGCTGCGATGTGACCATTGCATAGAGATAAAGAAGCTTACTCTGGAAAACAAGGTATTCTGGAAAAAAAACCCTCTATAGGCTTTACAAGAATAGGTTGTATCAGGCAGTACCGTGCAATAGGCATATTTCAGAGTACACCACTCACAGGTGTATGTATTCTTTTGAACTAAAATGTTCTCACTCATGCTGCTGCAAAGCCAAAGACATGGGAAAAATGGTGGGTTTTCTGTGCTGCACGTTGTATCAGCGCAAGTGGCCAAGCCCTTCCCAGAAAAGGGAAAGTTCAATATCCTGTGCTGTGAATTTTCTATTATAAGTACCTATTTGCAATCGCTGGCTTGTATTTTTTATTCCTTTGTTAAATGCAGGCTTAAGTTTAGTTGCTAAAATCTGGTTTAGGCCTGATTTTAGCTTTTTTGCTCTCTGGAAAAATAACAGAATAATCTACCCAGCATGAAAAACATGACCTTACGGACTGGTTCATGTCCTGAATCAATATTTATATTGTATCAACGGTCACTTGTCCTATCCAAGACAGTGGCCTTAATCTCAGGTGCTGCCAGAGATGGTCCCTCTCCAGGAGGACACACACGTGGATGGGGCAACGATGAGCAGGAGGGAAAGGCCCAGGGTGCCGAGGTGAGGACAAAATCCAGGTTTCCTTGCTTCCCGGCCACTGCTTTCTCCTCCAAAAAAAGGGCTGGCAACCCACAACTTGCACACGGAACGTGGTACATGGGCAACCGCAATTGGCATGCAAGGGCTGCAGCTCCCACTGGTTTCTGAAGTCAGTGCAGTCCAGGAAAACCTTTTTTCCTCGTAGTGTGGTTTTCTGCCAGAGACACCTGCTTCGGGGTCCTGCTGAACACGTGGCTTAGCTCCACCAGAGTCGCAGATGCTCAGGGACAGAAAGGGACCCAAAATCCCAGTTGCACCTATGACTGTGCACGCTCAAAACCCAAAAGGCGCTAGTAGGTGCACTCCTGGGGCCTCACGCTCTCCTTTGGGAAGGAAAAATATGAACTGACCTCTTCCAAGCAAGATGATGTATGAACCACCCATGCAAGATACAGCCAGATACATCAGCAGATGTTCTCAATGCCCGCAGGGGGCCTGAACCTCTGTCCAACACCCTCCATCGGTGGCTTCCAGAGGCAGTGGGCTCCAAAGATTAGTCATGTACCCTGTCAAAATTATCTCCTTTAATCAGTGGTGTGTTTACTCCTAGGGTGGGTACTTGCATGTTCATAAGAGAGAAATAAAGACCAAAAGATTTCTTGAGAGAGAAATAGAAACACTATAAAAACACTCATTCTAATTAGTTTAATTATTTGTCTGTGCAGCTCACTGAATCCTCATCATTGGACTGGATTAAAGTCACTGGATTTAAGTAATTCTTCATACTGAGTTTTCACCCTGCACAATGTGGTGGGAGGACAAGAGACTCACAGACACAAACCAAAAATTATCTGTAGACACTATCTTCAGCTACGTCGGTAAAACCTGGATATATCCGCCTTTGATTTTACGCAGGAAAAACCAGTTTATTCTATCTGAATATTCAGCTTCATTTCTTTTCAGGTATGCTTTTAAAAAGTGAATTTTTCTAGGAAGGAAAGAGTGTTAAAAGAAGTACTCTTTGCTTAAGCAACTTTTAAGTAATCGTTTCCCATTTGTTAAGATTAAACATCTTAACAACAATGTCTGGTCCTTCGTGTGATCATTCCATGACACTGCCACCTAGACAGGGTACAGCTGTATACATTTTATTTATTACTATGCATTTTATGTATTATTATATATTCTCTCTCTTCAGATTTATTGTTATTATAGGGTCACTATCACAGCTAAATGCTTCCAAAACAGGAAGATGAGTTATGACAGAAGCAAGACATTTGATTTTTTTACTCCATGTGCTTACAAAACTTAAAGAACAGTACAGAAGTTTTCCTGCTTTAGTACTTATCACACCACTTGTCTCCCTCAGCAAATTTTTCTGCTCTGGGAACCACAGTACCCTGCCTTTAGTCAGCTGAGAGTCAATTTTTTCAAGTAAAATCATCAAGGCACTCACAAATGCTTTTGCAGCTGAACTGCAAAGGGAAAACAAAAGTCACATGCACATTCTGGGCATCCCTCTTGCATGGCTGTGTGGTAGAAATAAGCGCTAACCTTCTCAAAAAACCCCCCTTTCATTTCTCAATGCCCCTAAAGCCCCACGACTCTTGGCTCAGGCAGCACACGGCACACAGCACAGCAGGGAACGGAGAGAAAAGTGCCCAGAGAACCTGATGGAGGGGAAGGAGTGAGGGCTGAGGCTGGGAGATGACTTGGTGACCACTTCTCAGAAGGGTTTAGATTCGAGAGAAAGAGAAAGGATAAGAAATCCATGTCACCAGGATGTCAGGTCTGAACGAGACAGGCGATACACGCAGAGTTATGGGATGCCTGGCCATCACTATTTGTCTGACATGGAGAGCATCCCCTGCATCAGCCTCATCCAACACAACAGCAGCACTGAAGGAGTCTATGAAGTTCCCAAAAGAGACGAAGGAGCTCAATAATTAACACAAAACATTAGTAAACTGCGTATGTCTATAGCTGCACACCTCCCCCTTTGACTCATTCACAATGTGTTAGAAAAACACAGATCGTTTGTGATTTATAATGCTGATGAGTCACTGTACCTCTTTCCTCCCCCCCACAGGCTTCTCTGTGTATCTTCACGTTCCCCATAAGGAGTGGGGATGAGAGGATAAAACACTACAAGCACACTAGCGTAACGTCTCCCTCCCACAGGATGGTTTTAAGCGTGCCCCCCAAACACCGCTATTCTTCTCTCTTGCCCCCATTTCCCTGTTCACTCATCTACGCTCCAGTGAACTCAATGGCTATCGTTTCAAGTCATCCAGACTGACACTGCTTACGCAGCCTGAACCTTTGCACTGCCAGGAAAAGCTTCAGTACACAATAATTTCCCCTTTTAAAACATTAGGTCTGGCTTATAATTGTAATACCTACAAACATTCACTTCCTGAATGGAAAATCTTGAGCTACAGTGCCAGACGCTATCGAAGGAAGCCCAAAAGCTGGGTTTGGGGTACAAAAAGGCACCTTGGAGCCCACCACACTGTATACTCGCACAGCGATGCAATGGAAACATTCACCTCGACATTTCCAGAAGCAGGAATTTCAACACACCTCCTTCGAAACCAAACCACCCCTGGAAACTTCCGGCTGGATTTTCACAGGACCCAAACACCCAGTGTCCTCCAACTCCAGCCAGACGATATCAAGTAAATCCGATGTCAAAACCGCTTCAGGACAGCTCCAATTTTAAGCACATGAACAGTTAGCCGTTGGCCTAACTCACATGGTTCAATACCCTGATGAACCAAAGAGGCAAATCTCAGGCGTCCCACATCAAAATGCCACGTTTCTGTCTGGGGGTGCAAACAGACCCCCATGCACATACTGCTGCCGGCTTGGGGGAGCATGTTGCAGACACCCATGCTGCCTGTGCCATGGCCAGGCTGGGTCCCCCACTTGCTAGGCAAATTCAGATGAACGACCTTAAACTGCTGGCAGATGATGCAAGTGCGTTTCCCAACCTCGATCTCTATTTCGGAGACTCCTGAGATACAGATAACTCCTGTACTGCTGGGAAAATACATCTCCTTCCTCAAACCTGATGCAATTTCCCCCCAACCATAGCTGGTGACCACTCTCCCAACTAAGACAAAGACAAAAAGCAGGGGTACGAGATCAGCAGGCCACATCTCCTGTCCCAGCATGCAGGAAAGGTGCTGCTGCTGGTTAAGAGGAATGAGGTGCTATGCAGTGCTTTGCATCGGTCTGACCTCCTCGTCTCCCTCCGGCCCTGGGGACGAGCGGATTTGGTTCCGCTAGGGGGCTTTGCGAGTATCTTGGTATAGATAACATTCACTCTCGTCTTGTCACATTTTACATTAATTTTGTTGTGCTCTACACGCTACTTGTTTCAAAAGTGTCCTTTTACCAGACCATGAAAAACGTAGTTCCACATCTGGAGGCTTTTCTTCTCCAAAAGCAATGATGTGACTTCTACTGACTATGTAAAATAGGTATCTTTTCTGGGTCCTTTCCCCTCACGTAGGAGTCTGCCTTAGATAGTTAATGACCTACGGTGATCAGAGGATCCCACTAGCCCAGTATTTGGAGGCTTTACAGCTGTTAAGGCACCTATCCTCACAGCAGGCCTGTGAATTAAGGCACTGCTATTATCCCCATTGCTCAGATGGGCAATTAAGGCATGAAGAGAGTGTGGCTAAGGCTTCGTTAAATGGCCAAGTCAATTTACAGCCTGCTGCCACCAAAAGGGATGGGGTAGCGACAGTGCAAAAATCATGCCTCACCCAAAGTCTTCAGCAGTACTGGAAACCGCATCCAGGTTTTCTGTGACAGGCTACTGCTCCATCCTCCAGCAAATTCAGGTTATCCTCCTGGCTGGTGAGTTGGAAATATTTAACAGCCCCTGCAAAAGGAGCTGGTACTCTTAGATTAGGATCCAGCGAACAAGCACCAAAGTCTCAAAACCACCACAACTCTCACTCACCAGCGGGCTCATGGGAGGAAGCAAAAGTCTGAAGATCAAAGGTCTGAACTATCTGCCTTCCCTCAGAGATCACTCATCAGGACAAGTGCACGTACACAGCAGAGAAGCCCGTCTGCTTCTAATGATGCCAAACCTCCTTCTGTCCTTACACAAGCTAAAAGTTACCTTCCTCTGCAGCTGCAGCAAAACACATCACTAGCAAAGCCACACCAATGCCTCCTGGTCTTCCTTTGCTCCAATGCTACAGTTCAAGAATTCAAGAATTCTCCCCTTTCCTTTTTTTTTTTTTTTTGGCCTAAATTCTGGAAAGGTCTAGTATTGTAGGGAGCATTTTCATGTGATGAAGACCTATGACAATCCCATCTCAACCAAAGTCTGTGGGCACCATCAATGCACTTGCTCTCTCCTCTCTTTCTGGCTCTGGAGGCTCTGGAAGAGTTGAGCCACACCTCCTTCAGTCAAGGGCATATTTCTTCCTGCTGTCAGTAATACAAACTGAGCATTCCTAGCATGCATCACGTTATCCCTTCATCAGTTCCTTGGTCAGCTCTGAGGTCAAATACTGAAAAAGTGACCCTCTAAAAGATGCTTAGCTACTCTGTTGTCCATCACATGCTGTGCCTGCTGAAGTTGTTTTGTTACATCTGCTGTACTTCATCTCCTGCTTCCCACTTAGATCACCTCTGCACATCATTTTCCTCTTATTGGCTTCAAATTTTATCTCAGCACTTTGTTTTCAAAGCGTATTTAATTATCTCTCCTTCTCTTAGTAAGCGCCCAGACCTCATACCCATACAAAACACTTTGCTTTAGTATAATCCTAGCAACTGTGTGACAGAGGACCTACTACACGTTCAGCAGAAGAGGCGAAGAGACAATAAATAGCAAGTCCAGCAAGATCTTTTGAAACATCTGCATGCATCCCCTTCACTGCAGGTCACAAAACACTTCCCCCAGCTTACTGGGCATTTAAGGCATCTAACACAAGACCAAAACCCACCAACTATTGTCCATCATCAGAAACCAGAAGCCAGCTGAAGCATCACTGATGTTCCAGATGTCTACACCATCTGAAGCTCAAAATTAATAGTTGTTTGGAGCTGAAGTTATTCACCAAGTAACACATTCCTACTCTGTACCACTGTTCTAATTTCTTCTGTCATCCAACAATTATGCTCCCAATCAAATATTTATCTTCCTTAGGATAATCACAGATTATATATACAATTCTTCAAAAAAAAAAAAAAAAAAACCCAAACAAAACCCACACAAAACAAAATCCAACCCAACCCAAACCAACAAAAAACCCCAGAACACAGAGTTGGGGAGCCTTTCAAAACCGTGCTTGCTTATGGGGAAAAGGCCTGCCTCGCCATGCAGTACGCCGAGATTTCAGGTGGGTGTGTACACTTTATTAATCATCCCTACAGGCACCTATTAGGCAGGATGGAAAACAAATGCATTTTGCCCCTGGGGATCACAGGACCGAACGAGCTTCCTCTTCCACCCCGCAGCACCCGTTGCTGCTGTGATTTGTCACAGGGCAGAGCCACTGCCCTCTGTGCACAGTTACAGTTTTGCTGTTGGGAGAATTTGGCACTGCCACAAAGGACCTTTGTTCGTGCCAGAAGTTGGGCGCACAATGCAATCCTTCCCCCTTGTCACACAGAGTTGGTTTTCCATAGCCGGGTTAGAAACACTCCCCGACAACTGCAACTCACAAACCCAAACACCGTACCTCTCCCCAACGTGAGATCCTTATTCCCACATGAAGTACTGCAGGATGGAGGAGACAGAGGGGAGCAGTCGCCACTTTTTGGGGCATTAATTCCTGCAAACTCTAACCTGACTTGTGGCAAAGATGGGTCTGAGGGACTGCCAGAGCTCTGCCCTCAGTCTCTTGGCAGGACTTTTGCTACCTGGATACTACAAGACCATCTCAATATAAGGCTCTCCAGTTTCCAGGTATATTCTTGTTCTCAGGAAGCCAGAAACTTGGCAGATAGATCTGATCTAACAACATACGATTCCTTTGTGCCACATTTCCCCATCTGTGTTTAATCTGCCAGCCTGTGTGTGTGTGTGTATTTATTTCAGCGCAGCAGCTCTGGGGCACTGCTCTGAATCCAGCCTGTCCCACCTTTTCCTCAACTGGCTCTTGCAACGAGGGTCCCCAGGCCAGGATACGAGCTGCCAGCACCCTGGAGCTCTGGGAAAGGATAACAATATGGGGGGCAGGGGACAGAGGGTGAGCACACCCTGACACAATGCTGCTGGAAAAGAGTGGGATTCAGCAGGATACAAATGTCTCTGCATTTTCATTTCACCAGGAAATCAAAGAGGAGACGATTACTGCATCATTCACAAATTATTTAATATCACAGTTCAAAAGAAACAGTGCTGCTTTTGGAAACATGCAGTGGAAGAGAGCGAAAAGGACCTTTGGAATTTTCATAAGACCTGATTATGTATTAAAAAATGATAATAATTGACACACTTGTAAATACGATTAGACTAGCACAATCCATGCCTTTGCAGACTTTTGCCACAGAGCGCGTCACAAAGGAGGACACATTTTGTTTCTTTCACTTCTTATTTTAAACATCAAGGGATGCAGAACAAACCAGTTCCTGCTTCCAAAACTGAGCTTGATCTGGACCATCCAAAGCTTGGATGCTTTGGCATCCGCCTGGAATGCCCCTTATGCTCCCAAACCACAGAGGGACCATGTTTCACCCAGACAGATTATTACTATACTGAAGAATAAACTGCCAAGGAAAACAAAAAAAAGAATTGGAAAAACCTCCCATTCATTTATTTCTTACCAGCGGAAGTGTTTGCCATCACAACACCTTAAAGCGTGACAAAGTACACTTGGCGGTTGCCTCCTCCCATCTCCTCCCACGCGTTTTAATCCGGGTGTACTCACTATTCCCCGTGCGGGGCCGGAGTCATCGCAGGCATCGGCCTCTTTGTCTCCCTGGTGCCTGGATTCCCCCCAGGGCTACTTCATAGCGTGTCCAGATGAACAAACTGTAACAATGATGCTTGAGCAATACTTGAGAAATGCAGAAAAGGAGGAGAACTGCTCCTTAAAACAGTTTCTCACTGAAGGGCATTTTTCTCAATTTTTTTTTTTTTTTTTTTTTTTTGAATCTGAGTTTCTTGTCCTCCTGTTTCTGGTGAGTAGGAGGGATCTCGCTTGAAAAAGCAAAGGCTGATTTACACACAAGGAAAAACATCTCCCTGGGGGAACGCGTCTTCGTTGCCTCTCACGAGGTCAATCGATTATTTCGTGTTGCCTTTTCGTATGTCAGAAATCTATCGTTGAGCAATTTTGCTCCATTAAAAAGCACCTGAAGAAATTATTTTTGAAGAGTTTCTTATAGGTAATTGATATCCCCCCAAAAGCAAAAAATGGAATAGCTACTCTCCAAAAAGATGACACTCCAATGAGTAAAAGACAATACGACGAAGCAGCCATAGGAAGGCAGAAGCACAAAACCACGAGTCAACTCAGAAGTCGGCCACTCTCGCTGCTATCTAGGTCAACAGAAGGAAAGCAAGACCCAAGCTTAAGTCTGTAACACCTCATAAGCCTCATTAGTTCCGTTTTCCTCTTATTTCATATGATTCATGTTCCCTTCCCAACCCACCTTCCCCTCCTGCTATAAACTCCAGAGCTCTGCTGGTCTTGCGGATGATCATCTTGTTAATTTTTTTCCAAAAAGGCCAAACGGAAGGTGGAAAGAAAGCGTTAACCTCTTTCTATCCGTACCTGCGACCTGCGCAGGCTCCAGCCCCCCTTGCTTGTCAGCAGAGCCTGGCGACGTCCGCAGAGGGAAGGTGTTAGAGAAGCGTTAAGTCTCACTGTTTCCGAAAAAATCCCGTCACTTGGGCAGCCTGCGCTGCCTCTCCAGCCAAACGGAGCTGGAAATCCTGCAATGCCTTGAGCGTAACCACCACAGAGAGCGTTCAGGAATGGCTTATGAAATGTTAGTGCCAGGAAAGCCCCAAAATTTGGGATCAACTGTCTGGCACGGGCTCAGAAATCACTTCCACTCAGCCCATGTACTCTCAGAGCCAAGTTTTACAAGAAGTTCGAAGGCCTATCTACTCCGACACAGTACGTTAATGACCTGTAACACTGCATGCCAGGGCCACGGAGCACGACGGGCACAGAAACTGCCAGGACCAGGTCTGTGGCAAGGCGCCCAGGGTGCACACTTGCTCCCACCCGCTCCAGCAAACTCTCCTCCTTCCCCCTTTCTCCTCTGCGCTGCAACACAGGCTTCAACCAACCAGTCATCAAAATCCAGCATGACACTAATATTCAGTATTTGTTTGCCAAAACACGTGTGCTCCTTCTAGGGGAAGGGAAAAAAAAAAAAAGAAAAAAGATCCTTAATGATACAATTTCAAGAGCCACTGATTTTGTGACCAGCTTGCGTTAATTTAGTTCATCTCCCAGTTTTATTATGTTTGTAAAAATCTCTCTCTCAAAAAGAAACCACCAAACACCCCACTATGAACTCAGTGCGATGTGGCAGCTCTTTCCATGGCAACCCACCAGCACCGAGCCTGCTTTTCTGCACGGACTTTGCTGCACGAAGAAGGAGGGCAGGGAAAAAGCCTGCTGAAAAGCTCCGGCTGTCGACTTCAGCCTGGCGATCCTGCCACCCGGGGAACCGAAGACATTGGGGAAAGGCAACGCTTCTACAGCCTCAATGCTGAAACGTGTCTTAGCTCCAACTGTTAACCAGCTGCTCGGTCATTTGCAGGTTGGTTGGTTTGCTTGCTTTGTAAAGCAGAGTCAATGTATTTCGTCTCCCAAACAGCATAGAAAACTACCTTTGTAGTCCCAAAATCGTTCTCTGCAGAACCAGAAGGGAGTGGAATTAAGGCAACTGGGCCATGCTCTCAGATGGTCTCCACATGCAACAGCAGGATGCTCGCTGGGGGATATCTCCTTCTGGAGGATAGGCAGAAGCCTGTGTCGCTCCCAGCACTGGCAGGACAACCACGCTGGGCTCACCACTGCCATGGGCAGCCTGGCTGGTGTGGAGGGCCGGCAGGCAGGGTCTCGCGAGCTCCCTTGCTGCCTGTGATAGCCATCACTGGATATTGCACCTGATATTCTGCTAGGACCAACCTTCCATTGCTGCTGCACCAATTAAACATGGGCTACACTCTCAAGCTTGTTTCTGCAACCACAAGTTTTCCTCCAAAACACGCCATGCCCTCCTCCCCCCCGCTTTAATGAGCACTTTAGAAATTCAGCATCCCCAGACATGTGGGAGCTAAGACCTCCAGGCACATCTTGTCTTTGGCTATTCTTCAACCTAGCCATGCAGCCAAACCCTTTGTGTAACTACTTGGGATCCAAAGCTGACACACAAGCCAGCTCCCAAAGACTTCCCCCCACCCCCCCTTCCCAGCAGCATTCCCTCCCTGTCTTATCACCTGCAAAACTCCGCCTTAAGCACTACGATTATCCAGACTGGAGCCGTCCAGGGTTATGGGGCTCCTTCTCATAAAGCTCCTGAGGCTTTATGTGAAAGTTTAGTTGCACAACAGTTTCTGAGGTTTAGGAAAAACCATGTTCCGCAGCAAGAGCTGATGCTATTATTTGAAGTCACCTGATCCCAAAATCCAAAGAAGCGGGGAAGGGGAAAGACAATAGTCCCATGAACAAGGCTGGGGATGGCAGAGACCTGAAACCACATCTCAGAGGAGCATTCATCAGCTATCACCTCTCAAATGCAGTCTGGGTTTCAGGCACCTTTCCTGACAAAAGCATTGGCAGAACACACATTTATGTGAAGAGCTTCAGTTCCAGCAGATCAGCTGCCTTCTGGCAGGGAAACACTTGCTCATAAACATTTCCTGAAGCAACTCCTATCTCAAGACTTTTGTAATATTCAGGGAACTAGATCAAGACTTACTGCATGCTCCATACCTGAAAGAGGAACCCAAGAAGAAAAAATGAATTCTTGAATTACTTTTGTCCTTTCTCCCCAAAGTTCCTCTGCTCTTCATGATTTCTGTGTCTTGTGGAAGCGATCTGCTTCTCCTCCTATGCCTTTTGCCTTCTCCACCCCCACCAAAATGTTCAGGGGATGAAGGAAGCTCAGGCAGAAGAAACCAGACAAACTACTCGCATAGCTCCTGATTTGTGTGGCCTTCAGAAATTCTCCTCGTAGAGGCAGTCCCTGCAGAGCAGGGCTGCTTCTGGCTTGGGGAGGAATTGGGCCCGGTATGACCCAATGCACTCAATTCCCCTGGCATCTCCTGTGGCCTCACTGGCCTTTAAATTAAAGGGTAAAAATCAGAGGGGAAAGAGAGGGAACAAACAGGAAACCCTTAAAAGCCCTGCCTGCTCATGCAGGCCATAGGCCTCCGCTCTCCTTTTGAAAAAATTCATTTCTAAAGCAAAGTTACCCCGTGTGCGGTACTGCAACGGGAAGAAAGACAGCCAGGGAGCGTGAAAAGGCTGCAGAGCCTGTAATGGAAAATCCTTGCTCAGTCACTGAGCAGTCCTCTCGTAACACTTATTAAAATAAAGCAAATATGATGAAACACAGCCCAATTGCACGGAACACTGCTGAGAAATTGGATCCGGCTGCTGAAATCGGCTCCCAAACTCCTCCTCTCCAAATACTGGCGGTTCCCATCAGTTAACTGCATCCAAACCACCCCTGGGCAAGAAGGTATAGGAAAGACAAGATAGGACGGGTCACTCTGGTTCATCTTCAGAGTGGGGCTGGTGTCTAAATCTTCTCTGGTCTCTTTTGTCACTTGCCGAGGTTCAAACGCGGCCCCTCTAGCTGTTTCTTAATGATGAAAGGTGGCACTGACTAAGAGTTCAAGTCCGTGGGACTCCGCCTTAGTGTTGCGTGAGCGAGTGAGAAAAGGAGCCTTAATATTAGGTCTAGGAAAGCAAGTTAAAAAAAGGCCTCTCGGTTTTCTTCTCATCATTTGTTTTTAATTCTATATCTTACTCTTTCAAAACTGAATTCAAACAAGAATAGACAGATTTTACTCCTTTTGTGGAATAAATCAGCCTAATTGCTAAGGTCAGTGTTTTCAGACCAACGCACAAAAGCAGAAGACCCAGCTGAGGAAATTCAGCGCTCTCCAATTCATCCTCTAGAAAGGATGAAGAACAGCCACCCTGGAATGTCAAGTTTGCTCCTCTGAAGGCGAAAACAATTTAGTGTTGGTATTGGATGGCAGGAACCGGGGAAAAAAACCCAAAACAACCTTTCTAGACTGCCCCGAGATATCTTTTCAGGGCTTCAAATGCTGATCAATGGGATAGCCCCCGTGGTCCATTGAGCTTGCAGTGAACCAGAGTGATGTGAAAGGCATCCTTCCCCTTTCACTTCTTGGCATCGTGGCTCAGCACCGCTGCTCGCCCTGTGTCTCCTGCCCCAGACATGCAGAGAGAGACTGGGGCAGCAAAGTGGGAGGAGAACCACAAATTATTTAACCCATCAAAAGGGGCTTTGGATGGGATCCACGCCTTACATTTCAGAGGAACGAAAACACTACCTGAGGCTTGGATAAGCAAAAACGCCATCACCACCCCCAAAACCACACAGCAAAACCCCACCAAACGCATACTATGAGAGAAAGGGTGGGGGAAGAAATGCAATGAGATTTCATTCATATCTGAAGAAAGAAATCAAGCGGGTGTTAGTGGTAAAAAAGAAAAATGTCTTTCCTCCTTGGACAACCCCATTTCAAGATGCATGCGCGCACACACACGACGTGTATCTAGCTATACAAAACCAGCACACGCCACCGCTGTTTCCTTGGGGTGTAAATAGCACCAGGAAAGAAAAACCTTTGAACCCAGCCCTCTGTTTGCTTCCAGTCCCAAGTGACTCAAAAGAAGGACTGTCTGAAGATGCTCAGTAGCGGGTCAATCTTTCCCAGCAGGTAGGAGAGGTATAAATCAATTGCTTTAAAATAAAAAAAAAAAAACAACAAAAAACCCCGAGGCTTACTGGTAAGAAGTGAAATTGGGGGGAAAAAAAAGGTAAAGATGAAAAGCACCTGTAATCTCTTTAATGCAGCACTGAAGTCTTATGAAGAGAAAGCACAGAAATGATAAGAAAAGGAAAGAAAGGAAAAGAAGAAAGCAGCCCATTGAGACCAGCTACAGATATATTTTTTTTAATGGGCATTAGGTCAGCAGGGCATTTTCTATCTGCCCTGCTTAAACCAGAGCTTTGATGATGTTACATGTGTGATTTTAACACAGCATTTATCCTAGTAGGGATGTAAGTTTATTTTGTGTGTGTGCATGGATGATAGTGCAGGGTTTTCCTGAGAAGGGAAGGAGGGCGATTTGTAGGTAGATGATGAAAACAGCAGGTGTTGGGTTGCACCTCAACTGGATTTTGGGTTACTGACAAGGGGAAGGGGGAGAGAAAGGAATAGGCAGCAGCAAAGGGCTACGTGGACTTGGAGAGAAGGGAAGAGGAGAATAAAAAGAAACAGTTTTGCCCTCAGCCCCCTACAGTCCTCCTGAATTCAGCTCAAATGGCCAAAAGGCCAGCCTTGCTGCTGCCCAATCCCGCCCTGCAGGGATTGCTCTACCAGCAGAGCCCTGGTCAGGGGCTCCAGCTTTCCTCTCCCATGCCGAATGCACAGGAGCTGCAACGTCCCCTCAACTCCCGCCCAATTTTTAGCCCAACCTACAGGCATGCCCATCTCATCTCTGAAGGCTCAGCACATTGGCCAAGGCAGCAGTGATAAAACACATTTTTTGCTATATTTTATTTGCTAGCGATTTATATCTACACATAGATGAAGACACCCCAGGCTTCCTCCTTCAAAAAGACTACAAAAAAGGAAAGATCACAAATCCACATTCTGCTTTTCTTTCAAATTCCACAGTGCTTTTCCAATCTAATTCAATAAGGACTGTGTAAACAGACTGGAGCTCGTAAAGTTCCCAGTGAACTAGCTGCTTGACTAACATGGTGGAAGTTAAAGAAGGTTAGCTAGAAGCTGAAGTCAACATTTAAAACACAGACTAGGGACAGACTGAACAGATTTGGAAGCTGGCTTTCAGAAAACCCTACCCTACAACCTCAGCAATCTCTTAAGTTTAATTACTGCAATTTTAGGATAGGTTACCATAATTAGACTAGATTGTACTTTCTCTTAAGGTGCAAAAGATCCCTGGAGAACAACGCCGTTTGTGCCAGCACCGACTTGCTGTGCACTTAACTGCATGCGATACGCTTAACTACACGCAATGCCTTTTAGTTGAATATATCCTATTCAAGCCCAGAGAATCTTTTTCTGTCCGTTACGTTACACGCAGCAACAGTGTTACCCAAAATGGTCACTGCTTCAGGAGATCTGAAGACTCGAAGAACAGCTGGCAGACATGAAGAACAAAGCAGAAGACATCCATACCTCTACGGGGATTCTCCACCACAGGCAGCATGGGTGTAGTGATGCTACAGATGGATGGTGCACGGATTCACTTTGCCCTTGGGTAGGTGAAGTTGGCGTAGGAAAAAGGCACTCGAGACCCAACAAGAAGCTTAATGTTCACAAGTTGCTGTAAGAACCACCAAGGGGTTAACAATTTCCAGCGGTTTTACTTTACAAGGGGCAAGATGGAAATGGGGATACGTTTCCAAATTTAATTTTACATTCCCTGAGGATTATATTCCAAGAAATTACTCTGTTATGTGAATATTGTTACTGCATGACATTTTGGTCCCATTATCTCAGACTTTTTTTGGCATGTATGTCAGATGTGATTCACCATATGTTTAATGACATGCAACACACTGGTTCAAATATATCCTACTAATGCAACAAGACAAGAGAACCTTTATTTTCTTATGCTTCAAGTTACAACTCAACTCTGAAATGCCTCAGTTAGTCACACAGTCCTCATCCAATTTTAAGATCTCCCATGTAGATTCATGGAACTTTAAACAACAAAAGAAAACCTCCCGAGACAGATAAAACTGCTTTTCATAAATTTGAGAAAGGCAGGATACGGTTTAACTGTTAGCACTAGAAACATCCCAATCTCAATACCTTCTCCAGCATTTTTGAGCTATTTACGTAAAGTGGTTTCCCTACATGATTACTAGGCAGGATTTTTATAGCAAGAAGGTTTTCCCAGATCAACAGCTTTTCCCCAATCACAACTTCAGTGCTACAAAACCAAACAAGCCCCAATCCCTGTCCCAAAGACTTTACACGCTATTTCCCTGTTCAAAGGAGAGTTGGGAGGATTATTAGCTGTAAGTTGCTTTGAAGGTAAAAAAAAAAAAGTACGTGCTAAATATTGCTGTCTCCATGAGTCAACACATACTCTTCAAAACTCTCTACTAACCATTTATACTATGATAAAAATAGCAATTTTGAGAAGTAAGCTAGATGCTCTACAATTGGTGGCTCAGGAACAACAAGCAACACCAAGCGTTACTGTCTCTGACAATAGCGCCTTACAGGCAAATATGTTTTAAGGTTAAACCAAACAAATTTCAACTCATGCAGTCAGACAAATTTTGTTCAATCCCTTCAGTCCAATGAAGGTAAAGAGCTGAGTGTGCTTCTACCCTGCAGAGGGCAAAGAGCAAGTGGTGTCCACTAGACTGATGTCAACCTTTGCGAAGGGACCACCTGCCTGGACTTCCTATGAAACACAGCTCACTGCTGCGGTGCTGAAGGTGCACAGAGCAATTTGACACCCAGCCTCTGCCAAAGAGGGTCTCTGATAAGGAGAGGAACACCAGTCACCTCCAGTAACCCACATGGGAAAGGATGCACAGGCTGGCAGTGTGCATGGATCTAGCCATGCTATCAGTAATCCTTTTGACCAAATAATAAAAAAATCCACCAAATTCACTCACAGAAATACAAAGCCCCACCCCCCTGAGCTTCCAATTGCCTGGAATAAAATCCAGCCTTTGTAAAGCAGCCACAGACTAATTTTCAGTTGTGTCCAGTACACAAATCTCCAAGCAATTTAATGGGACCCCCAGGAGTTCAGCGTCCTGGAAAAAAAAATATGGAAGTCCTACGCATTTTATATAGGTGTCTGACACAGCACTGGCACATAAACCCCAGCAAATATGCCAGCTATGATGTTATCTGGGTCTGCACTGCCATCCCAGCCAAGACTCCCACCAGCGGGAAGAGCGATGGGAAACGCCAGGACGCACACTGAAGTCTTTACATAATGCCCCGGCTACTCTTGCCGAAGCAAATGGGACGGCTGGCTCCTTTACTCAAATAGATTAGGTGCTATCTAAAACAGAAAGCACAGCTAATTACTTGAAGTTTTTGAATATCACCATCTCCTGGGAGGTGACACCAGGGATTATCCCTCCTTTTGGAGATCTCGGGACTGAGCGTTGGAGGAAGATCAGCACGGTGTCGGACGGTGCTAGCAAGACTAATCCCTCTAGAGCCTCCTGAAAAGCAAAGTGACATGATTGATAGCAACTGATGGGGCTATACAAGAAAGGGTGGTTTCTCCCCCAGAACGGGCCTGGCATTGGACAGCGGCAATGATGACACAAAATGTGAGCATGCTGTAATACTCGATGTGCCCCAGGAGTCTCCGCCTCAGTGGACACTACGCTGGGCCCAGAGGAGGCCACAGACATGCACTGCAGGGGTAAGAACCGATGCATTTTGGAATTATCATTTATTGCAAAATTTTGGGGTTTGAAAGCAGCACAAAAGCAGCATGTTTTAAGGGAGGCTTTCGATAGCCAGCTGGCGGTTGGTATGGCGTCACCTCAGTGCTCAGGATGTTGGGAAGGGGTCTTGGAAAGGGACTCTGCAATTTTCCAGCAGCTGTCATGCTATCGATGCCATACATCGCTCAGAGCTCATTGTGTTGATATTACCGCAACTAAATTCACAGGCATATGTTTCAGGCAGCCACGGAAGAGGACGTGACACCTGAGCCCACTGACAGATCCCAGAGCACAGTAAATAGACTGAAGTTTTTAGGAGAAGCAGCAAGTTTCAACAGATACCTATGACTGGCCAGAGACCTGATGGGCATGCCTGTGTATTCTCTGGGAGACGAGCGACATGTTGCAGAAGCAGGTGTCCGAAGCAGGAACTATGATTTGTAGGGATAATTCACCAGCTAAACCTACAGGTTTTTTTGGTTTTTAGTATTTGCTAAGTGGGAAGCCCCAGCCACTGCCGCTGGTACAGTAAGCCCCCTCCTGCAGACCCAGCGCCTCTGGGTGAGGAGAGCATGGACGGATGAGCAGAGAGAGTGCTAGGCAGGTATGGAGCTGAGCCTCCGTGAGCATGTGAAGCAAACCAACACACTGGAACGATCACACGGCTCCATCACCCGTAAGAGCTTTGCTACGGAGCGTTTCTAACCCGGGGATGCTGCTCAGGAGCTGCAGCCTAGAAACTCCCCACTCTTATAAATGAGATTTTTTCATCTTTTCACATGAGCTTATGAAACCCTCAAAATACCTTGCTATTGTTTTGATATTCAAATGCTCTTTTGGAGTCACCTGCCCCTCTACCAAAACCAAGAGCAACTAAAACACCCCCCGCTGCCACCACAACAGCCGTTTGGAGGTCACCATCTCCCTCCTCTCCATTTATCGTGTCCCTGAGCACACAGCCGTGCGTGGACCAGATACACCACGACTGCAGGGCGGTGCTGGGGCCACCTCGGGGGGCTGAGCACAGGATTTTTTTTTGCCTGGTCAGCCTCAGGCTTAAGGACACATTGGGCCCGTTCTCTCCTGGGAAGGGAGGTGTGCACCACCATCCCCTTGTGCCTGCCCATGCCACCACTGTGGGCACACACCACATGCCAGCGCATGCAAATTCAACCCCCAGCCTGCCCCGTCTGCTTTCTATACTCAAAACCACTCTCCAGGATCCCTGAAGGTGGCAAGCTCTGGCAGCTTTACACGACTTTTAACATACAGGGCGTACCTCCAATTTCACTGCCACCTCTGAGGTCAGGGCTAGCGCGTGGCTAACGTACACAGTCAGGAGTTCATCCAAATGACACAATTACTCAGCCAGACTCGGCTGGAAAGAGATGCTCAGAGATCCTTATGACACGCACGAAACGTACCCTTCACATATTCACAGACAGCAAAGTAAGGTGCTTTTGGATCTTCTCTTACAAAAAGTAGCACAATTTCTATAGTAACAGACCAAAACTTATCGCTGCAACGAACAGCACTACATATTATGCTACCGCTGCAGAAGTTTCTTTCCTTTTGATAACATGCACCAAAAGGAACGTGTTTATAATGCAGCAACCCCTATTAAGAGTGCGTTCCCTTCCCCCCCGCAGGCGCATATGGGCAGCTTCTCTCCTACTCACAAGGGCTTTCTCCAAGTGCCTTGGGAGTATTTTTAGAGGGGCTGATCCCGGTTCATTGAAATCCTCTGAAATTTTGCTACTGACTCCAGCAGAAGCAAAATCAAAGATGAATGCTGCTCCTTCTCTGCACTCCTCCAGTATCAGAGGGATGGCCTGTCCATGGCCACTCAGCAGGCTCTTTTACTTAAGAGAAAACCATCAGAGAGCAAGGTCACACCAGGATGGAGATCCACCAAATGCTTTACAACAGAGCTAAAAAAAATTGGAGTTCCTCTTCGCATTTATATAGTATATAATAATTATAACTAATGATTAGATATTAATTAAGTATATAGTTGTTATTGTCATGGTTTAACCTGGCAGGCAGCTAACCACCACACAGCCATTTGCTCACTCCCCACGCCCCTGAATGGGTTTTCCTCTACCCGAAGCAGGAATAACCTAGACTGTCTTCCCCAGCATATTTCCCTGCGCACTACAGGGACTTTACCCCCTTCTACAGTATGTAAAGGTTTTGACTGGGCAGGGCCAGCCCGATTGGCAGATCCCCTGGTGTTGACTGATCAGGCGGCTTTTGCTAAATGTGTGTCCCAATGCTTGAATGTCCCACCACCCACTGCTCTCAGCGTAGTCTTTAGCAGCCCATTGTATCGTTCGATTTTCCCAGGGGCTGGTGCATGGTAGGGGATGTGATAGACCCACTCAATGCCATGCTCTTTGGCCCAGGTGTCTATGAGGGTGTTTCTGAAATGAGTCTTGTTGTCTGACTCAACTCTTTCTGGGGTGCCGTGTCACCATAGGACTTGCTTTTCAAGGCCCAGGATGGTGTTCTGGGCAGTGGCATGGGGCACGGGATATGTTTCCAGCCATCCGGTGGTTGCTTCCACCATGGTGAGCACACAGTGCTTGCCTTGGTGGGTTTGTGGGAGCGTGATATAATCAATCTGCCAAGCCTCCCCATATTTATATTTCAGCCACTGTCCTCCATACCAAAGAGGATTTACTGGCTTGGCTTGCTTGATTGCAACGCATGTTTCACATTCGTGGATAACCTGTGCAATAGCATCCATGGTCAATTCCACGCCTCGATCATGAGCCCATCTATATGTTGCATCTCTTCTTTGATGGCCTGAGGTGTCATGGGCCCACCAAGCTATAAATAATTCACCCTTATGTTGCCAGTCCAAATCCACCTGAGCCACTTCAATCTTAGCAGCCTGGTCCACCTGCTGGTTGTTTTGATGTTCTTCAGTGGCCCGACTCCTGGGTACATGAGCATCTACATGACGTACTCTTACAACTAGGTTCTCTACTCGGGCAGCAATATCTTGCCACAATGCGGCAGCCCAGATGGGTTTACCTCTGCGCTGCCAGTTGTTCTGCTTCCACTGCTGCAACCACCCCCACAGGGCATTTGCCACCATTCATGAGTCAGTATAGAGATAGAGTACTGGCCATTTTTCTCGTTCAGCAATATCCAAGGCCAACTGGATGGCTTTCACCTCTGCAAACTGGCTTGATTCACCTTCTCCTTCAGCAGTTTCTGCAACTTGGCGTATAGGACTCCATACAGCAGCTTTCCACCTCCGATGCTTTCCCACAAGGCGACAGGACCCATCAGTGAACAGGGCATATTGCTTCTCGCTTTCTGGTAGTTTATTATACAGTGGGGCTTCTTCAGCACGTGTCACCTCCTCCTCTGGGGATATTCCAAAATCTTTGCCTTCTGGCCAGTTTGTGATCACCTCCAAGATTCCTGGGCGACTTGGGTTTCCTATTCGGGCCCGTTGTGTGATCAGTGCGACCCACTTACTCCACGTAGCATCGGTTGCGTGATGTGTAGAGGGGACCCTCCCTTTGAACATCCAGCCCAGCACCGGCAGTCGGGGTGCCAGGAGGAGCTGTGCTTCAGTACCAACCACTTCCGAAGCAGCTCGAACCCCTTCATATGCTGCCAATATCTCCTTCTCAGTTGGAGTGTAGCGGGCCTCGGATCCTCTGTATCCCCGACTCCAGAACCCCAAGGGTCGACCTCGAGTCTCCCCTGGTGCTTTCTGCCAGAGGCTCCAGGTAGGGCCATTCTCCCCGGCTGCGGTGTAGAGCACATTCTTCACATCTTGTCCTGCCCGGACTGGCCCAAGGGCTACTGCATGAACTATCTCCTGTTTAATTTGTTCAAAGGCTTGTCGTTGCTCAGGGCCCCATTTGAAGTCGTTCTTCTTCCTGGTCACTTGATAGAGAGGGCTTACAATCAGGCTGTAATCTGGAATATGCATTCTCCAAAAGCCCACAACGCCTAAGAAAGCTTGTGTTTCCTTTTAGGTAGTTGGTGGGGACATGGCTGTTATTTTGTTGATCACATCCATTGGGATCTGCCGACGTCCATCTTGCCATATTATTCCTAAAAACTGGATATCCTGTGCAGGTCCCTTGATCTTACTTTGTTTTATGGCAAAGCCAGCCTTCAGAAAGATTTGAATTATTTTCTTCCCTTTCTCAAGAACTTCTTCTGCTGTGTTGCCCCACACGATGATGTCATCAATGTACTGCAGGTGTTCTGGAGCCTCACCCTGTTCCAGTGCGGTGTGGATCAGTCCATGGCAAATGGTAGGGCTGTGTTTCCACCCCTGGGGCAGTCGGTTCCAGGTGTACTGGATGCCCCTCCAAGTGAAGTAAACTGTGGCCTGCACTCTGCCGCCAAAGGGATGGAGAAGAACGCATTAGCGATGTCAATTGTGGCGTACCACTGGCTGCCTTTGATTCCAGTTTGTATTGGAGTTCCAGCATGTCCAGCACGGCAGCACTCAGTGGCAGTGTGACTTTGTTCAGGCCACGATAGTCTACTGTTAGTCTCCACTCCCCATTAGACTTTCGCACTGGCCATATGGGACTGCTAAAGGGTGAGCGAGTCTTGCTGATCGCTCCTTGGCTCTCCAGTCAACGAATCAGCTCATGGATGGGGATCAGGGAATCTTGGTTGGTGCGATATTGCCGCCGGTGCACTGTTGTGGTAGTGATCAGCACCTGTTGTTCTTCAACCCTCAACAACCCCACAACAGAAGGGTCCTCCGAGAGACCAGGCAAGGTGGACAGCTGTTTAATTTCCTCCGCCTCAAGGGCAGCTATACCAAAAGCCCACCGATACCCTTTTGGGTCCTTGAAATACCCTCTCCTGAGGTAGTCTATGCCAAGGATGCACGGAGCCTCTGGGCCAGTCACAACGGGGTGCTTCTGCCACTCATTCCCGGTTAGGCTCACTTCGGCCTCCAATACAGTTAACTCTTGGAATCCCCGTCACTCCAGAAATACAAATGGGTTCTGCCCCTTTGTATCTTAATGGCATCAGGGTACACTCTGCACCGGTGTCTACGAGAGCCTTATACTCCTGTGGCTCTGATGTGCCAGGCCATCGAATCCACACAGTCCAGTAAACCCGGTTGTCCCTTTCCTCCACCTGGTCATAGTATTCGTTACTCACTTCTTGTAAATACGAATCAAGAATTCCTTCATTACAATCAGAAGTAAGATCAGCCTTTCTATTCTCTCTGGGGAACTGTTCACTGGAAACTGGACCATCGTGAGACAGGTTTTTTCTGGGAACTGGAGCAGCAATTTTCCTGGGAGAACCCCCTTGTGTGATTGTTTTTCCCTGCAATTCATGTACCCATGCCTATAGGATTGAGGTAGGTCTTCCATCCCACTTCCTCATGTCCTCTCTATGGTCACACAGGTAAAACCACAGGGTGCCCTGTGGTGTGTACCCTCTGTATCCTCTCTCTTGAGCAGAGGAACACTTACTCCTAATAGCTGAGACACTGATCCGTACAGATGGGGAGCAGGACGTATTCTCTTTGAGTTGCTGGACCTCCTGGGACAGTTTCTCCACAGCCAAGATGAGGGAGGAAGAAATATTTTCTTCATACTGCCGGAATTGGGCAGCCAATTCATCCACCGTTGGTTCCTCTCCATCTTTCCAGGTCAGTACTGCCAATGAGTTTGCATACGATGATGGTATGCTCTGTACAAACTCCTGCCACATAGGTCGTGTGCACTGGACTTCATCTGGATCTTTGGATAACTGCTCATTGTCCAAGTCATCAAAAATCACCTCCAGCACAGCTAATTCTCTCAGGTTCTGGATACCTCTCTCCATGGTGGTCCACTTGCCTGGGTGACATATAACATCTTCCTTGAAGGGACACCTTTCCTTCACGCCTGACAGGAGTCGCCCCCAGAGGCTGAGGGCTTGTGCCCTTTTTCCAATCGCTTTGTCAATCCCTAGAAAGGGATCCCAGCTCCTTGGCTTCCCTATCCTCTAATTCCAGGCTACTGGCCCCCTTATCCCAGCATCGGAGCAGCCAGGTGACAACGTGCTCGCCTAGACGACGACTGAAATCTTTTCGCATATCTTGCAGCTCACTCAGGGATAGAGATTGGGTGGTTACTGTCTTGTTTATGAGTTCTTCCTCTTCTCTGGCCCTGCTTTTTAATCATCCCTTACTAAACAAGCTGACTTTTGCTTCCAAGATCCTTCTTGTGTATAAGACCAACTGATACCGGCACAGGCTGGTTCTCTGGTTCAGCCGCAGTGCCTGTCCCAGGGGATGGAGCAGCCGCAGTGCCTGTCATTTTGTCGACAGATCCAGAGACCTTCTCTTCCCCTTGAGGGTACCGAATAGTGTTGAACAGGGCTCCATAGGTATGGGCCAGGCCCCAGAACCTTGCAGTGATCTGTGACTCTCTGGAGCTGCCAGGTGACAGCATACTTTTTTTTTCAAATATTTTACTAGTTTTTCAGGATTCTGCACTTGTTCAGGGGTGAAGTTCCAAAACACTGGAGGTATCCACTGTCCTAGGTACTTGCCCATACTATCCCACACACCCTGCCACTCGTAACTACCCAGCCTTGGGGCAGATCTCTGGGTGGTATTCTTAAACAGTTGTTTAACTTTAAACAAGACCTGAAACACATTCAGGATTAGGAGCAATAGGAACATGCCAGTTTGAACATCCCAAGGATATTCAAAATTCTCAAGAGCTATTGTAACTAGCCTGGAGGAGAAGGGGAAGGTGAAGGAAGGCGTCTCCCCTGTAAACTGGCTCTCCGAGGAGAAAAGGTAAAAAGTGTAATTATTAACAGTTTCCGAGAGGTGGCTCCCAAAGTACGGAGATGACAGCAATGCGAGTACAAATACCAGATTAGTCTCACGACCAGCCATTTTATCACATCATAAGCTAGTGCTACAGAGTACAGCAAAGTGATGACCTTGACCCAGCTCCCAGCAGTGATAAACAGCACAATAGGGAACATACACTGCAAGTAAGGTGTTACATGACACAACTCTGAGAACAAGCACGACAACTTTGAGAGCAAATAAATCAACATTGTGACCAGCGACTATTAAACTAATATAATGAATGTTTATAACAAATTTGTTATAACCCGCTCTGGGCAGATTTGTTGTTATCTCAACCTGTCGAGCCCCACGTTGGGCACCAAAAGGACTGTCATGGTTTAACCTGGCAGGCAGCTAAACACCACATAGCCGTTCGCTCACCCCCCGCCCCCAGTGGGATGGGGAGAGAATTGGGGCAGGGTGGGTGGGTGGGAAGTAAGATTCGTGAGTCGAGATAAAGACAGTTTAATAGGACAGAAGAGGAAGGGAAAATAATAGTAATAATGATAAAAGAATATACAAATAAGTGATGCACAATGCAATTGCTCACCACCTCCTGACCAATGCCCAGCCAGTTCCCGAGCAGCAGCCCCCCTGGCCAGCTTTTCCCTAGTTTATATACTGAGCATGGCGTCATATGGTATGGAATATCCCTCTGGTCAGTTGGGGTCAGCTGTCCCAGCTGTGCCCCCTCCCAGCTTCTTGTGCATCTCCAGCCTTCTTAGTCGGTAGAGCATGAGAAGCTGAAGAGTCCTTGACTTAGTATAAGCACTACTTAGCAACAAATAAGCCATCAGTGTGTTATCAACATCATTCTCATACTAAATCCAAAACACAGCACTACACCAGCTACTAGGAAGAAAATTAACTCTATCCCAGCCAAAACCAGGACAATTATAAGTAAATAATGTAAAATATATTTAAATATTATATTAATAACAAATAATAACAATAAATGCAAGACCATTCCCCATCCTGCTGGGGCTTGAGTCTCCTGTAGTAGATCCCGAGTGCCGCACTTGCTCCTCACCCTTCCTACACACATGCACGGCAGCATCTGAAACCCAGCCACCCTGAGCGCTGCGGGGTTTGATTCATCTGTAGTAAACCTGGCAGGATTTCAGAGCGCGGCAAATGCAGTTACAGTCTGGTTTGAGGCGTGCAAGCAGAAGACCGTGCTTGGAGAAGTGCAGACAGGAAACATGCCAGATTGTTTATCCCTGAGTCATGACTAATGCTGACAGTGAAAACCGAGACAACTCAGAGACCACTACTGTGCTCAGTGCATATGTGGTGCTCTATCCTAACTCCACCAACAGCAAAACCAGGACTAAGCACACATTACCTGTGCAAATATCATAGTTGCATTGTGTGAAACTATTCGTGATGCAAAGCATGGGATACTCATCCCTCATCGCATTTGCCAGGTTAGGAGACCTGAGTGTCTTCTCCAATACACAAGCAGACTTGCAGGTTCAAGTGCTCCTGCTTTCAGGATATCAACCCTCCCTGATTTCCAACAGACACCCTAGCAAGCGAGCAGCCACTGAGAAGACAACACTACCAAAGACTACTGATGGCAGTAGAAGATAAAGGAAAGGTCTGGGACGGGTGGAGACAGGAAGCTCCAGGAAAGTTCACTGCAATTTTTGTCACTTCCCATCTCTCTCCTTTCAATTCACCCAACTCTCTATTCCATCCCTTGATGTTTTGCTTACCAGGCAGACATGGAAGTAGCAGCGTGTGTTTTAAATCAACTGGGACAGGTGAAGAGGAAAGCAAGCAAAGCCTGGGTTAGCTTTAAGCGTAGGGAGTGAGCGTTTGGGTGAGGGGAAGAGATCCCATACTTGGTTACATGGGGATTTGGGACAGATCACCGACTTGCAATACAAGGTGTGTGCATGGATCCTAAACCACCATTAAAAGAAAAAGAGAAAGGCCCTCGGGCTTCATTTTGGGGAGTCCTTGTTACTGCAATTTCTCTGAGCACTTGCTCAGGAGAGATGTGCTCTTCGCTCCCGCACAGGGCTTTTTGCCAGCTTGGATCCACCCTTATCCTCAGGGGTGGGAAAGTCAGACCTGCCAGAGAGCCTGTCATGCCTCTCCAGATGACGTGCCAGTCCCAAATTACTGTAAATTGAAAATCTATATATCATATTACACCCATACAGAGAGGCCGAGTAGTTGAGGCTGAGCTGGGGACCTGGCAGGTAAATTCTTTTACACCAGTCTGTGTTTGCAGTGGAGCCTTTACTTCCCCTTACAAATCACATTTCAGCTTTTCCAATACGACTCCAGTGCACATCTACTCAAACAAAAATATAGGCTCTCGTCTTCTACTTTTTTCCCCTCCTGACTAGCCTGATTTCCCTCCTCGGGAACCGTTTTCCAGGGCAGATCTGACCGTACAGACCTGCCACCCATCACAGCACTCGAGAGCAATACGCAACAGGGATTCCCCAAATCGCTCACAGCCAGGTCTGCTCCACCACACAGGCCCCTGGCACAGCCATCCCTTCCCAACAGCCCGCCGCTCGCCTCCGCGCCACCCCCGCTCGGGGATGGCGGTGCTCCTGACCTTCCCTGCTCTCCCATCTGCTCTACTGCCCATATTTTGGCTATCAGCCACATCTCTCTCACCCGTAACCTGGGGACATTTCTCCTACACCCCAGCACGTAGCCCAAGCAGGACGGCTATCCTGCAGCATTTTTCTCTGTACCCTTCTCAAAATTTTGCCACAGAATGAAAATTCCAGGTAGAAACATTTTTTCTCTGCCTTCTCACCACAATTCCCATTTCAGCTACTTAACCCTCCACCCTATAATAGTCAAAAGCATCGCTGCTCAGACCTCTACCCATGCCAGTCACCATCACCAGACCCTTCCCACCTCCTCCCAGAAAGTGGCTCTGCAAGGCTCCCCTTGGTCAGGGTGTTCGGTTCAAACCCCTCAGCCCTCCTTGCCCCTCTGCAGTTGCCTGATCGTGTTCATTAACGTAGCAGCGCTCGCCTCCTCCGCTCCACCAGCAATGCCAGCTTCATCCATCTGCTTGGCAGCTGCCTCCACAACAGTCACTGCCTGTCCCTCCATGCTGCCCCTCCAGCATGGCAGGACCTCCTGCCATCCGTCTGCAAAGCCCGTCCCGGCTGCTGCCTTGCAAGCCTCACGGAGACCCACGTTTGCTATGAAACCAGACAAATTTGATTTTGATTTTTGCAGTACGTTTCAGTTCCTTACTGGTAGGAAATAGAAAGGATTCCTTCCCAGTTCTCTCGGGAACCAGCAGCTGACTCGGGCGGCTGTGAGCATGTGCTGCTCTGTGCTTGTCACTATCCACCCAGAGATCCTGCTCCCACCACAGCTCCTTGGACTCCCTGAGGTTGTCATCGGCTAGCAGAGGGGTTTAAACAGAGATCAAAAAACTCAGCATACCAAGGACCATAGGATGCTATTCAGAAGGATGCTTTAAAGAACTGCCTAACACACCCATACTGTTTGCAGCGGCAATAATATTATCACTATAATTTTGGTCGCAACAGTACATGTCCAGCACAAACAGAAAGGAAAGCCTTAGCTCTCTTCCTGGCTTGCTAGAAGAGTTCAGGAAAATCTTTTGCACCTCAGTTTACATGCCTGGGGACTGCGTTTCTATCTCCCTCTGAGCTGTTCAATCCTGGATACCCATCTGTGAGCAACAGGCGGCAGAGATCATCTGTGCTGCTTTGGAAGGGGGACCTGACACTACATGACCAGAGCAGTGTAACGAGTGAGGACATCCTCCAGCCTGGGACGCCATTACAGACCACCTGTAAAAATGTGTATAGAAGATCTTCCAAGCAGGATGGCACTTCTCTCACCTCATTTTCCCCATCCAATTCATAGCTCAGAGTGACTGGGGAGAGATGGGCAACTCTGAGGGTTACACCTGCGACCTGCCTCAAACATATGTCCTAAAACAGGGTGAAACATCTCTGTGAACAGTGCAGTCTCTCAATTGATCCCAGAAGTGGTTAGACAGCTACTATAGAATAACTGCTTAACTTATAGGCAGCTGGGGTGAAACACATCCTAGTCCATCTCTCCAGGTCTACCTTTCTCCATTTATAAGATGGGATAACAGCACTGTCCCAGCCTCTGAGAGAGCAAGAGACTGAGCATATCAATCCCAGGGACCTGGTGAGATACCATGGTGGTACGTGATGGAGTACCTACAGTTTCAGACTCCTTGGCGTGACTCAAAACACTCAACAGCCTTGCCCTCCCCTCAGGAAATAAAGGTGTTATCTTCCAAATAAGGTTTCCGTACAATATTAATGGATGCAATGTGAATAGAGACAAAGTGTTCTATACTGAAGTTAATCACAGAAAATAGGGTCTGGGAGGGAATCCCAAGAGAGTGACACATTTATTTCATTATTATATCACAGATGACATTAAGTATCCACTGAGTCCCTCAAGGCAGAATTCTCGCATAAAAAGCATCCCCATTTACCAAGCATGATAGAACCTGCAACAGTTCTATAAATAAAGGGTATTTACAAATAGAGCTGTTAAATATTTATTTTTCTTTGGAGACCGAGTTCTCTGTTCATTTGTCTCTGTTGCAGAATCGTTTGGTATCAGGGAGCAGAGGAGCTCACCTAAAAAAAGACTAGGAACCAGTCCAGAGCCTGATCCGGACACAGCACCAGCCTCCTCTACAAGCTGGCGAGGGAAAAGCATCCAACCTGACACAGAGGGAACATGAAGCAAACAAAATGGGAATGATCTCATCCAGCAGGCAAAGGTAGAAGAGAAGGAACGCCAGCGACAAAGCAGTGATTAATAAACGCTATCATACCGCTCCGTCCTGACGGAGCTGGCTTGGCACTATACGTTAAAGAAGTGACAACCTTCAATTGTGAAGAGTAACTGCAGATTTGCATTACATTTGCTTTGTGTCTTGGGAACAAGCATACGTTTCTCACAACTAAAGAATTAGTGATTTTTTTTCCCTTTTTTTTTTTGGAAGCTGACAGTTCTGTGAGGGGGGGAAAAAAAAAAACAACCAAAAAAACGTGGATCTGAAATACACTGCTAACCCTTTGTAGTAGCAATTGTAATAGTTCTTACTCCGGCTTGCCAAAAGCTGAGTTTTAATTAAATATTAAAAAGCTATTTGTTAAAATAAAGTTGCCATAGCAACTAGAGAAAGCTAAAATACCCTGGCGTTTCTGACTCACAGCATATTAATCAACCACCAGCTATTATATAATGAGCACCCCCCTGCAAGTGCCCGCGGGAGCTGCGGCACCGAATGCCTGAACCCGCAGCCCCCGAGCCGGGCAGCGCTCGCTGCCGGACTCTGCCCTCTGTGCACTCGCTGCCTGCCCCTGGCTCAGCCCAGGAATCACGTGCCCAAATATTTTGGGGAAGCCACGCTGGAGCACTCGGGGTCAGTACATCCTCGTGGGGGCACGAAGGGGGATGGCGCTGGGCAAGGGAGGTTTTGGCGAGGGACGTGAGGATGGCAGCTCCCTGTGCGCCCACGGCAGTGAGGGGCTTACGCCGCCCCTTCCCAGCTAGCCCTCACCACCTGCCTCCAGTGCTTGTCTCGCAGATGCGGCGCTCACACCAGATCTATTTCTGTAAAAATTTTTTTCTTAAATTATTGGAATTATTTCTTGCAGCAGGTGTCTTCCTACCATCAGGCCAACTGTGCAAAAATCCGAAGGAGCGGAGATTAAACCTTGCAAGGGCAAACCAGCTCTGCTGCTCACCCAGAATAGCTTATTTTACAGACTTTAAAAAACAAAACAAAACCAAACAAAAACCAAACAAAAAAACCCCCAACAACCACCCCCCAACACATCTCATCCCCAACCAAGCTGAAAAAACCCTTCTCTGTCCATGCACTGCGAAGATGGCAACGTCAGCCATCCAGCAGTCAAAGCTAGCTGACCCACGGCTGCTGCTGGCACTCGCTGCCAGCCCCTGGGAGGCTTTTCCCTGGAGACACAGCTTGTGTTAGAGGCGGTGGGACTTCGCCCATTGCCTTCGTCCATGCCATGGCATCACCACGTGGTCTGCGATGATGGGAACGGCTACAGGAAGGAGTCGAGCGGTTGAAGTCCAGAGCAACGTTGGCATGGAGGAAGAGGATCGGGAGGGAGAAATGCAGCTGCATTGCTCAGATGGAGTTGGGGACAATCTTCCTCCCTCTCAACGTCTCAAGTTTGTGCTTTTAACCCCCCACTCCTCTTTTTTCCAAATGGAAAATAAATACCTAACCACGTAGTTATTAACTGAAAGGAATGTGATGAATATTACAGCATTTGTATGCCAGCTTCAGTTTCCTGCTGCTTTGTTTGGGTGTCACAGGCTGTGACTATGACAACCGCAAGCAGTTACTGGACTGATGTCATTTGTGACATCATGCTTAATGGAAAAGGAAGAAAAGACACTACCAAAATAAGAAGACTGGAACAAAACCTGCTTTTGCCTCTTCAAGCACCATCAACTCCTGTCTACCGAGTAAGGTCCCGAAGGACCACCATGCTAGGGCTACTGGAGAGCCAGGCAGCGGCAACCCCGTCCTTACCGAAGCCCAGGCAGCGCTGAGTACTTGGGAAAACCTGCCCTCTTCCCTCCCCTCGGCTGCAGGACGAACTGTGAGTTTGCAGTCACACGGAAGAAATCTCCTCACCCCTTCCCGGCTGGGAACCACCGGCACGATCCAAAGCCTAAGCCTGGCTTCCAGGTCTGAGATGATGGAAGCAATGGAGGCTTTTGGCTAAGCCTCCCCTCTCCTGACTAAGTTTCTCCTGCTCTCCAACCAACTTCTCCTCCCCATCTTTATTTTTCAGTTATAGCAGTATTTTCCCTCCCTTTTTAAAAATAAAACGCAGTCTGCCCAACATTTCTGCACCGTCGCCTGACCGAGCATGGGGGAAATGTGCATTGATTTTGTGAGGATTCCACTGTTTAGAGAGGTGGCTTTTTTGGTGACAAGTACAAGTGATGGTTTCAGCCTTTGAGGGCTGCCCCAGCTAGAGCCGAATCTGTTGTCCCGTATAAAAGCAAGGAGGCAGCACCACTGCTGCGTTTTGCAAAGCGATTACCTCACGTACCTCATAGGACACACTGATGTCAGAGCCTTTCTTTGCTTTGACAGAAAATGTTTGCAAATTCACTGCTGAAGCTCCAAGTAACAAAAAAAAACCCAAACACCACCCTGAAGCCTCCAAACCCATCTAAATCTTATCTGTTCTCCACTGCAACAAGTATCTCCTTTATAGCTCCACACCCAGAAGCCTTGACATAAACCAGTTAATCTTTCCAAGTTATTTTTCCCCAAGTTTTTCCAACATATGAAAAGTGCTTCTCTGCCCTCCATGCTCTCCTGCCAGACCTGCTGTGCCTCCACAGCCCAATGCCGCAGCCTGCTCCGGGCAACCCCCCCCCCCACCCCCGAGGCCCCACCTGATCTGCAGCCAAGCCACCAACCTGTCCTCACATACATCATCATGGGGTGGGAGAGCAGCCACGCCACCGTGGTACAGCTCCTCGAGCACATACAACCTGAAGGAAACCCTCCCTGCATCCTCCCAGGGCTTGGTCCCCCACGAAGAGATGGCTCTGCCTTGCACTGCCCAGATAACAAAACCCCATCAGGGGGATCTGGTCCATTAAAAAAAAAAAAAAAAAAAAAAAAGGGTATTGCTGTTAAATAGCAGAAGAGAGATGCTGCCTTACAAACAGGGGTGGATTAAAGCCTAACAGGTGAAGCAACCGCTGCTCGCAGCTCCCTGCTCTGCCTCCCTCCCCAAGTCCACTGGAAGTGGCAGGAGCTCCCCAAACCGACACCATCCCTGACCGCTCATAACACAGCACATCAGCACTTGGTCTAAGTTCCCTCTGCTTTGGCATCAGCCGAAGCCACCCCGAACCACTGCTGCACCCCACGCTGCCACCCCTCACAGGGGACAGTACCTCTGGGAGCAGCCATGGGCAAATTTCACCCTCTGGGTGCTGAGCTTCTGAGCAGGACATAGTTTCTCGGTTGGCATCGCCCTGCTGCAGCCATCTTGCGCTCCCCAGTTCCTCACTCAGGCTTCTGCCACACAGCTAGAGTGGTAGGAAACATGTAAATGGGAATTTGCAGTCTCCTTTCTCTGCTGAGCAACAACTACATCTCGCTGCAATAATTTCGAGCCATCTGAGACCATACACCAGTTACCTGGGCAGCTTCCAAGCAGCCTGCTCTTGTTTTCTCTCTCACCCTCTTAACACGGCTATGATAAATCAGAGCCACCCGCGGACTGCACGCCACCCTCAGCATCACTGCTTTGCTTTGTCTTAACAACACAGACAACATCTACCTGGGACTAGCGGTCCACCTTTCAAGAGCAGAAGCTGGTCCCTTTGTTTATTCCTTTTGTGGAAGCAACCACCACAGGGGTGCATAAGGACACAGATTCATTAGGACCTCAGAAACACTTGCCAAATTTCAACACTGCCTACTTAACAGAAAAACAAAAAACCAAGCAAACTTTGCTTTTGAGATGAGCAAAGAGCATTTCTAGTGTATGGATATACTTGAGAGACACAGTATGTACACATGGCATCTTCCTGCTGAATTTTCTTCACCTAAATCAGTATTTACTCTTCCCATCACTCCAGAGCCAACACAACTGTAAAAAAATGCTTGTTAGGTATTTATTAAGGAATTTCTACCATGTCTTTATCAAACACTGATAGACTCAGTTTCTCTACTGTTAACAAAACATAGCCCTTTCTTTTTTCAGGCTGATTTCAATTTGGGGTTTTATTCTGCTCTAGCCCAAATAGATTTGTGTTGCTGTAACAGAAAACAGGCTGTAAGCCACTGAAATAAAAATGGAAACAAAACTCTGCTGATTTCCAAGTAACCATAGATTTCCATCACCATAGAACAGGGTAAAAATGGGCCAGGAGTTGGGCTGATTTTAAAAACCTCAAAAAAATCCCGTATTCAACCCCTCTGCTAAGAAAATTTACTTACAGAAAAGCAGCAAAGCCCAGAGCAATGGCATCTAAATCCCCAGTCCAAATTTTAGCCGTTTTCCAGCCTTGTACCAGCACAGAGGAGCTGCCCCAGGAGCCCACGCTGTGCCAGGCACACAGCCAGGAGCTCCAGTCAGGGCTTGCCGAGGTTGGTCTAGTGCAGTCCCGGCTGGTCCACCTGGAAAGCTGCAAACCAGCCACAGCTGCTGGGAAATCACAGCCCAGATCCTTTAGCAATGCATAGGAAAAGGCCATAGTGCAGCTGCTCCTTCAATATATACTTTTATATATGTGTGTGTACACATATATAAAAAAAAAAGCTCCTGGCTGAGCTGCTTTGAAGCAAGGGAGGGAGCCAACCATGCAGGTGAATCCTGTGGTGTAAAAGTTCCTCTAAAGTTATTTTACCAGATCAGGGAAGAGCTCAATATTGGATAGTTTTCTGCTTCGACGACAGAGCTGGGATGCTGTGCACACGCACAAAAACAACCTCACGGCAAATCTGTGCTCTTCTTCCCTTTCAAAAGATGCAGGCTTTCTTCCTGAGGAACGCCTTGCCTCAACTCTCCAGCAAGATTTTGTCTTTCAATGGCTGGTAGAGCTTGGAAACAACAAACAAGCTTCAGATGGTGCTAACGGTCCATTCTACTGACCATATTCTCAGTCAAATGCATTCATGTGGTTCATATCTGCAGTGAGATAATTATTCTGCCTATGTGGTAATACAATACTGACTTTATTTTGTGGGTTGCAAAGAGGTGCCAAAGGCACACAACTGGTTCAAAAAGACTGGATTGGCTTGCTATAAACATTTCTTAAAGTGCCTTTTTAAAAGAAAAACCTAAAAAATCTTCCTTCTGTTTGACCAAGCTTGGGTTTCTCATTTGAAGGAAAATAGGAAAAAAAAAAAAACCTACTCACAGCACTGCATTTCTTACATCCTGGGAATCTCAGTACTTATACCTCTCTGAAGGCGAGCAGAACTTCTGACACCTACAAAAGAGGGAAAAGCTATGTAAGTCAGAGAAAAAACAAAAGGAGAAAATAGCAGCCATCCCTTCCACTCTCTGACTAGCAATTTAGATTTTTTGCCAGCACCCGGGAATGCCGACTGACAGGAATTGCAGCAATTCCCTTTTCCACTGACCACCACTGACAGATGCAGAATTTGAAAGATTTGGTGCTCCAGCCCTGTTACAGTAACACGATGAATGTTGGGGGCCTCTTGGGGAAAAAAAAATCCACATTTCTTAGGCCAAGCAGACAGGGGAGAGCACTTGCACACTGATGTCCAAAGATACCGCTGCTGCTGCGGTTTGGACTGGAAATACCCACAAAACATCTGCTGCAGCAGACATGAACCAGAACAAGCTCTGTTTGGCTACTGGGAACTTCAATAAAACGCCATCAAAATTGCCTTTCTTCTCCTTAAAGGAACTCACCTGCTGTGTCCCAAAGCTAAAGTTGGCTTTCCTCATTTTTGCTTTTTTTTTTCCCCTAAAGAAATGGGAGAGGAAGGTTTAGCTTCAGCAGCTGCAAGAGCAGAACGGATATAAAAAATTTCCCCCTTTGGCAGCGGCTGTGCACATGTGTGTAAACACACCTGAAAAACACCATGCCCGTGGGTCTGCAAAGAATAGGTAAAGAGAAAATAAATGGTCATGGGACCGCTCTGAGTAGAAGAAATACATGCAGCAAAACACCCTGCTAGTCCCTCAAGAAAAGAGGTAGAAGCTTATCGATTGCTTCAGCAGCACCAAGAGCACAAACCTGCATTTTCAGCACCAGCTGAAGTATTTGAGTTTGAAACTTCACACACTTGTTATCTGGCCAGAGGAAGGTCAGCTGGCAAACCCCAAAGAAATCACTCAGAGTCTTTTGCTCCTTCCCAGCAGGTTAGGAAGATTTTTTTTTTTGCTTCTTTTCAAAGGAAGATACAACTTGATTTCCTGAACGAGCATCATGGCTACTGGAGGAGCTGGGAGGCCAGGAGCTGTTACACAACCAAAACCATTTTTTAAGAGCTTAGAATAGAAAAAGCTGCATGTTTATTCATAGAGAAAAGGGAAGCTGCTTCCTGCTTTGCTCCATCTCAGAGTAAGGCAAAAAAATGCTAGTTTCACTGAATTGTAAAAGAGAAATAAACATACAGGATAGCGGCAGATTTTGTGCTATTTACACCTCCACCCCTTTTTGGTCTTGGCAGGCCGCCTTCTGCTGCCCTTCCTCCCTCTTTTGGGTCAAATTCCCCATTCTCCCATCGTAGGCTGCAAGCCCGGGCCAAGCAGTTTCTGTATTTAATGGGCTTAGTCCAGTTATCTTACATCCACTACCTGAAATCTTGTATTTTTAGTGCTGTGTCCAATGCGCAAAAGTGACCTTACATCTTGCCAACAAGGACCAAAACCACCCCTACGAATAAAACGCTTTTAAGGAACAATAAAAATGCCTATAGTGCAACACAGCCCTCTCTCTCCTGCGATCTCTAACCTCTGCTTAGAAAGTTAACTAAAATAAATGCATATGTATGGTGCTTCTTAGGACTGTATAAAGAGCCTCACAATTTTTTGTGTTTTTCCTAAAGACCCAGCTGGTGAAATTTCTGTGAGGATCCCCACTTTAGGAAACATAAAGCAAGAAGAAATCTCCAGGGTTATTAAATCCAGACCCGTGCTGTTGTACTCATACCACACAATCCTCTTCAGAAAGTATGCAAAAAGTTTCTACCCCTTGTAGCTATGAGAATATAATTTGGGTTTAACATAACAGCTCAGAAACAAGCTGGTAATATATATATACACATATACATACACATACATATTTCAGATCTTCTAAACAATTTCATGGTTCTGGGAAATCTACTACTGCTTTTGAAAGCCTGGAGTTAGGCAATAGTGAAATGAAGGAGTCACAAACACGTTTTATACAGAAATGCCAATTTTTTTGCAACAGGTAGGTAATTACTAATGAAAAGAAAACGGGTCTTGCCCAAGTTTGTTCATCCTGAGCATCCCTGCGTGGTCAGCTCTTGAACAGCCTCCCTGGGGCCACGCTTACTCCAAGCCAGCTCAAGGCAGGGGAAGCAGCCCTCCTTGGCACGAAAGCATCACTACCCTGAAGTACATCACATCTCCACGATCAGCGAATTCAGACCAGACCTCTTCACTCCACAGGAGGGCATTCATGCGGGCGTCATGTCCTCACCTACATGAGCCGTGCCACGTAAACATCTGCACAGTCACGGACAGGAGCTGGGGAGATTTGTATCTGCTGGCTCCCGCGCGGTGTCCTGGTGAGTACACGTACGAAACAGGTGACGGTGATTTATGAGTTACCACGCACTGCCTGGTTCACAGGAATTGCCTCTCTGTGTGTGTACATAGCCCGCAGCACACAGAGGGTAACTCCAGCTACCCCAGCCATCCTTCATTCTCCACACATCGAGCAGGAGACTCAGCCACCAGATGCTTCATTATTCTAGATGGTTTCCAGAAAAAGTAACATCTTATGGCAAAACAAAACAAAATAAACACAAACATTTTAAAAATACTTTTAAAAAGTATGTAACTTGATAAACACCAGCACCCCACACGGTTTCTGCAACCCAAACACTACTGCACTAACCACCTAAAAATGGGATTATTTTGCTTTGTTCGGCATGAAATTTCTTGCAAAAGCCAGATCGTTGAGGTATCTTTAGTGAGCTAAAATGTAAATCTCGAGCTGCTGTTAGGGCAGGGAAGAGAAATAACAGTACTTTTTAGATGCTTGACAGAAAAGTTCCTTTGAGACTCTCTCAACCTACGGAAATGATCAATTTTGCAAAAGAACATTTTACAGAGAGAAATGGAGTTGGGAGCCCTGAAAGCACTTGTTTTCCCTAGCTGTGCTCGAGATGAAGAAAAATAAAACCGAAACTCCTCCTGACCTCTTTTCCTGAAAGATGCCCATTTGGTGGCTTAAACCCTGCTGCCAGTCAGCCGAAAGCATCACTACGGAGCAGGTCGTGCCTGTAACGCCAACCCTCCACAGCCCCACGAGGCTTTGGTACTTCCCCCTGGCACTGCCGGTGACCCATCCCCATCACCCGACTGCCCCAACGCCCCAAAGTTGGTGGGACAGGCAATAGGTTGGGGCCACTTTTCCTTCATCAACCTAACGAGCCCCGGGACGCTGTTTCCCTCTGCTCCTGGCTCAGCGAGGCAGGAATACGGCGAGGCTGGGGTGCAGGTTCATCCCCGCTCCTCACCCCTCGGCATCTGTTTTGTGCTAGGCATTTATTAACTTCTCAGTCTAGCTTATACCTAGATTTCCCTAAAAACTACCATGATCAAAATTACCACCTTAGCGATCTGAATTACTTCTAACGCTAGACTAGAAAGGCCTTCTCTTGAATTAAATATGCGCAGCTGTGTTGGAAATGGGGAGTTTGCAGCCCGTAGATTGCAGGCTGTTATTACGGTGTGATTAGCAGATACAAGCGTTCCTGAAAGTCATCTGTATCCGCACAGTGAAACTCCCAGTTATCCCGGTGGATCCCGAGCGCCCCAACAGCTCCCGGCTGCCAGTCCGGTCCTCGTTAAACATTCACCAAACCTGGCAGACTTCAGCACAAGGGATTAACATGCTCATGAGCATCCTTCACTTCAACACCTTTTTATGATTAATTTTTTTTATGATTAATTTTTTTAAAATTAACCCATCCTTGTCCCCATCCCTAAGACAAACGCATAAAACACAATCCAGAGTTTCCATCAAATAACTAAATACGCAGTGAAAAAGCCGTTAAAAAATCCCAAAGCGCTCTGAGGTCTCTGCGTAAGCACACACACACCATGCGGACAGTGATGCTCGGAGAGGCCCGGGGATATCCCCCGCACCTCTCCATCCCCAGCAGTCTTACTCCTGCCCCACTCGCCGCCCAGCCGCCTTTCTCCAGCCTTTTGAACGAGGCTATTTCCACCCCGCAGCAGCTGCTGACAGCAGCCACAGCACTCCCTGGGAAAACCACCAGCTGACCTGCAAAACACATGGAATCAGACAAAAAGAGGGAGACTGGGGGCTCTGCAGCCTCTGAAGGGGGGTGGGAGGAAGGGGAGGCCGGGAGCGGGGAGGCTGCCTGCAGCTCCTGGCGCTGCACAGGCAGGGTAGGAGGCTCCTGCCAAGGGTCGCCTTCTCCACCTCAGCAGTGTGACAACTGCTCACGTGAGGTCTTAACCCACGCTGCACCATTTGCAGGTACCCGCGAGCAGAAACTGTCCCAGGGAGTCACTCCAAGGCCGTGGCACGCTGCAGCTCTGCAGCCTTCGCTTCCCCCAGGAAAATGTCTATAAACTACAGGAATGGACCAAGCCCCTATTTGCAAGGCCTTCTTAATGCTACCAGCTGGTTTTGGAAATATGCGGAAGCATAAAAATAAGCAAAGAGCAAATAACAGCAAAGTAAGAGTAAATAAGAGCAAAAAGCAAATAAGCTGTCTCAAAAAAAAAAAAAAGGAAAAAGTTTCCTAGGTTTAGGCAGATTTTCACTGTAACTGCAGCGCTGCCACAGAAACGATTCCCTCTCTCTTAGAGCTTTGTAAGATTTCAGAAAACATGCTCTCTGTCGGGATGAAACCGATCTTCTTACATCCCGCCAGGGAGAAGCACGAGAGCGATGCTCCAGGGCAGTGGGTGGCTGAGCCAGGCAGCCTGGGCAGCCAGCGAGGCTACCGTTGCCTGACTGCCGCTCCCAGGGGACTGCTCCGACCCCTCGGCCGCAGGCTGCCCGGGGCCGAGACGTGCCCATCCACAGTTTTACTTGAAGCTGGTAAGAAGACGTGGTTTGGCTGCCGGCAGCAGCTGCAGCTGGCCTCGGCTGCAAGGTGAGGCAGGGGCTGGCGAATGTCCTGGCCTGGCTTCCCTAGCACTGGACAGAGAGACGGACTGTGACTCTCTGCTGCTTCTCATCTCAGCGCCTTCTTAAAAAATATGCAAACAAACAACAACATTAACCCCCACGGCCCCAGCGCGGGGGGATGATTCCCTGCGTCTCCATTCAGGTCGTACAGCCTTTCTGCACTTCACTTTCCGTTGTTAAGCCTAGCTCATCGGGAACCAGAGCACTGAACCAAAATGAAAGAGAATGGGAAAGCATTGCCCAAAGCGGATTATATTTACTTTTCATCCCCCAGCTGCGGATGTCAGCAGAGAAAGGTATATTACTTTCCTTCCTATCTCCTTAACTGTTCCTAGTTTCCTTCAACAAATCAAAGTGTTTTCTTGAAGGGTGAGAAAACTCAGTCTCGTATACTACTTTAAATCAGCAGCAATGGCTTTAAAGCAAGGAGAAGAATGTTTGATTGTGTAAGAAAATTCAACCAGAGAGAGAGCGATGTCCTGTAGGGTTCTGGCCAACAGAGAGTTCATCATTAATTTATTTGGCTTTTAGTAGAGTTAAACTATTTCACATTATTCCTCTTAAACCTTGCATTTCAGACTGTCACCCTCTGGTTAGTTACCTACTTGCCCATAGTAATAAACGTGTTGGAAAACAGTTGTCAGACCCTCCTCTGCCAGAACCATGATTGATAACTGTTTTCCAACACAGCGGTTGCTACAGTAGCACTGTTGTAGGATGCTTCTGTTGCTCAACATACGCACAGCAATAACTTTTATTTTATTTTTAAACAACTGAGCTGCGGACTGTTCATCTGCTGATTAATTTTCAACAGCATGGGATGTCCAGTCCCTGTGTTCAGATCCATCCAGGTGTCATCATACAAGTTTGCTGAAGAGACGTGGTGTATGCTGTACACAGGGACACAGACAAGAATCACACGTTCCTTCCTCTCCCCTGCAAACACCCAAGCTCCTAACAACAGCAGTGCTATAGAGGAAAAGACCAACAGAGAGAGAGAACTGAAGCAAACACAATACAAAACCATGCTAACCCACATCAGTCCCCACGGTCTAAATGCATGTGCCAGTTTGGAAAGGACAGGGGTCATCATTTGAGACTGCCTATAAGAGGTATCACGCAGGCAGGTGCAGCAAATGATGCGAGCAGACGCCCATCAGCATCACTTCACATGTACACAACGCTATTTAACCTAGACTGCAGCCAGAAACATCACTAGCTATTTTCACTGCTTAGATCCGCTGTCAGAGTGACACAATTTAAAGCCTCCCAGTACCGCTGTTAGGTCTGGCCCGGTCTCTCCAGTTTCAGCCTGATTTCCTTACCACATGACACAGCTCAACAGCAGACACCCTTTTCTCCTGCTCTTAATTCACTCCCTCTTTTGTTTCCCTCAACCCCCAAGCTGAAAAGAAAAAAAAAAAACAACTTAAGAGGGAAAAAAAAAAAAAAGACTGATCAAGGCCAGCCAGTGACTACATTTTTCTGTTATAAAAATAAATACAAGAGGAAGGGGTTTCCCTTTTCCGGCTGTTTAGACCATTCCTACTTTTGGCTGTAAGCACCGACGTGTTTGCAAATTCCTGCCAAACGCAGCAGCCGTCAGTGCAAAAGTGGTACAAGAAACAAAATGAGCACAGGGTGTAAATATAAAGCAAGAAATCACTTCACTGTTCAAATAATGTGCTCCTTTTGCTCTTAAAGACCAGCGCTGTTAGGTGTTACTGAGTCTCTAATTTTCAGTAAGAGCATCCATGTGTCTGTATCTGGAAAGTTAAGTGAGACGCACCTGGGCCAGCAGCCCTAAATTCGTGCCAGTGACCTACTTTCAGCTACGAGTAATCAAGGAGCCACAAGGAGACCGTAGGTGAGGTTGCCCGGAGTCCCCTACACGTTGCTATACGGTCCTACTTGGTGCTGAGCTTCATCCGCTCTCCTGACTGCAAACTCCCGGAGCAGCCTGTTTGAGGCGAGCATCTCCCGGGGCAGCTGCCTGCCTGCTGCACTTGCTCCCCGGCTGCACAGCCCCAGCGCCGGCACTGCAGCCCTCCCCCGCGCTCCAGCAAACGCAGCCGAAAGGGGAAAGTCCGCAAACACCGAGCACTGAAAAACAGCGTCCGACCCCGATGACTGGAAAGACTTGAGGAAATCCCCATGCAGCAGCTGCTTTTGGGGCCTTTTCTTCCTATCCTGGGGATAGCCAGCACAGCCTGGGCACTGAGTCTGCTTATTCTATTAAGAATCAGTAACTTTGGGCCCATCCTTCCCCTCCAGCTAGACTTTAACTTTTTTTTAAGGCCGAGAATACAAAGCGATGGAACGAAACTTTCTCCTTACAGCCTGCCAGTCTTGCGGTCCCACAAATCTGTCCTATCAATTTATCACCTTCACTGTGGTGATGCCTGCATTGAACGCTGATTTGTTACGCCTCCAGGTCCACAGCCCTAAACAGCCTGGGATGTTTTTGGAAGCCAAAGCAATATAGGCTCAGACACTGAATGTCTGATTCCCGCAGATCTAAGTGTTGTATTTGAATCAAATTAAGATTTGGATTCTATTTATATTGGAATACCTCTGAGGCAGCAGATGCTTTTTACAGCCTTCTACCTGATTCAGGATCCAGGGCATAATTACATTTCTGAGAGCAAATCCTGCTACTGTTTGGATATACCTTTGCCACTCACTCCAGTAGGAGCAGGTCTGAACCAAGGAAGATAAAGTGCAATTCACATGCTACTGCGAAGAGCTGTTCAGGAGAAAAGCACTTTCACCCTTTAAAAATCAGACAAAACCAGATTTCATACAAAATTTATCCTATACTTCCACATAATCAGCAACATGACATTAATTTCTTCCATCTCACGATATATTTAATGAGGGGGAAAAGGAAAGGTACATGCATGTGCACACCCCCTTCTCCAGTGCTCCTTGTTATTCTTCCAGAACAATTCTTCAAAGCTGCCAAGATCACTGTATGTTACCTCCTTTTTCAAGGATCAGATACATTGCATCAAAAAGCATGCAGGAAAAGTTCTAGGGCATGAAACCAATTTTTGTGCACTTTTATCTGGGTCAGCTTTTCTATTGATTCTGCAAATACCATATCATTTTTTTAAAGCTAAGGTTTTTTTAGTTTAAAAAGAAGAAAAAGAGAACATCAGAACTTAAGTCAAACATCCATCTGAGCCAAGGATTAGTTTTGCTGGGTGACTCCAAATCAAAAAGATAGATTTTTTTAATAATGAAGTCTAACTAACAGTGAAAGAGCATCTGAATTGATTTCTAAATTCAGTAAATGCCCTCTCTTCCCATACTGCTTCTGTTTTTATTAAATACTATTTAATGTCTTTGCTATTAGGTGTACAAAACTTAGACAGCTGACAACATCCAGGAAAGCTAACGGGAGACAAACACATTAAAAATACTCACACACACATTTTACCATTAATTCACCCCTCCCTTTCCCTGCCCCTCTGCCAAGTTTTCCTCCATGGTTATGAACTATTTGGCACAGCCTCCAGCTTTATGTCATTTCATCAACCCCAATGTGTGTCTTGAGGCGCTCTGAAATAGAAATGATAAGTGAGAATTGGCCTCGGGTGACACAAGGCTGGATCCTGTTTTAGGAGGAAGTGACTTGCTGCAGACATCTTGAAGGTCTCATATTAACTTCACCTGTACACACAGGTGGGAAATGGAGAAAGGACACTTCTAGGAGGAGACCTACCAACAGCTGACAGTTTGTAGTAGGAGCAACTCAGAAAATTTGCTTGCAACTCCAGATGACAGCAGAAAAAATATATAAAGTAGTTGGGAATTCTAATTAACTTCTGATGAAAACAAAAAGCTAATGAACTGGTTCTCAAGTTCTTTTCCAGGATGGAGTCCTTTTACTTCTGAGAGATGCTTTTTGCATATTTTGGTGGTGGTGTGGTGCTGGGAATAACAACACGTTGCCCAAGAGCCTGAGTAGCAAGTGTGCTTCTGCTGGAAGGTGGGCGCCTGCTTTGGCAAGACCTCGTTTCGCAGGGACCCGGGCACACGGCGAGCGGGGCCATTTGCATGCGCGCTTCGAGTCAAAGCTCGACAGGGGTCTGACTAAGCCGAGCATTTCTTTCCTGGCTCTGGGACGCCCGTCTGGCACGCTCAAGATCCAGAGGATTGTCAGGATGGATCCCTCAGCCTTTTTATATTCCATTTTCCCCGTCTGGAGAGCTGGGATGGAAAGATGAGTAATCATTTACACAACACCAGTTGTGTAACACAAACAAAACCCCCAGCCTAACAGCTGAACAATTTCTGATACGTAAATGATTAAACCCCAACATTTTCTCGTCATGATTTTAACTAATTAAGCCTTGTCTTCATTAGGGACACCGTGCCAGTCCTGCACTAGGCTCCAGCTCCAGCATTGCACATCTATAACCAAAGAGCCGCAGACAAGTGAACTGCCCTCACCACGGCAGGGCCAGAGGTCCCCTCGCCCACGCGTGACCCTCCTTTCAGCACCCCACCACGCTGTACTCCATCTATGGCTGAAATGCAGTTCTTAATATACTTCTAATTGCAAGAATTATTGCTATATTACACCCGGACTTCTCTCTTCCCCCATGCATTGACTGGTTGCTCGGAGCTTTGCAACCTTTCGAAGAAACTGCCTTGAAAAACAAGACCGGGGAGGCTCACGTTAAATAGGGAAATGAAAACGCATTGCTAGCTACCCCGGAAAACTAGGCCAGGCTTCTCTCGACCAAATCTCCAGGTATCTCTAAGGCAGTAACAGTTGGCACGCTTCTTAAAATACGCACAGGCTGATTAAAGGCTGGCATACAGCGCTCGCTACACTTAAAGCATTAGCGGTGAATTTTAAAATCAGACAGCCACCATGATTTTTCAAAGAAACCTTCTCCAAACGCAGGGCTGTTCGCTGAACCCCCTCTCTGGCTTGCTCTCCCACCTCAAAACACACCGAGAGGTCACCTCGGGAAAGCCGGAGGTACCAAACTTGGTACCTACAGACGTACCAACACCTTGGGTGTTGGTCCGAATTCAAACCAGCGGCTGTTTCAGCGTTGAGGCGGGGTTGCAAACCACAGCTTTCCAGGGCTCCTGCCCGCCAGCCGCCATACTGCTCCTTCCCCGGGGGCTGGGCTGCGGCGCCGGCCTCGCTGGGACATGCGGCGCGGAGGGCAGAGGGGAAGCGGAGGGCTGAGGAGGGACAATCGGCCGATGCACCTCCCTGCCGGAGGAGGCAACGGCAGAGCTGATTTTAACACAAACGCATATCCCACCCTAACAGGACACTTTCCCTGGGGGAATGTTTTTTTTCCCTGTGCGCCACACTCCAGGCCCTCTCCTTCATCTGCTCCCCTCACGCTGAAAAAGCTTCGTTAGCGGAGAGGAGCCGAGCTCTGCCTGCCCTCCTCGCTCCCGTCAGTGGCCGTAAAAAGCAGGACTGAGCCACCAGCAAGTACCTTCCCCTCCTCCCCCTCACACCAGGGGAAATGCGGGCTGCTTTCCTTCAGCTGCCTTCCCCACCTTCCCACTGAGTATCAGAGCACCCCCCGCCGCAAGGAATTTAATATGGGAAGTGTTTTCATCCTCTTATTACAGAAAAGGTAAAGCAAGACTGATGGTTCGGACATATTTATGTTATTTCAGTTTAAATTAAGGCTGCGGCTTCACAAGATTGCAAATCTGGCTTTGTCGCGCCCATTACTCGACTGAGACCACCACGTCCCAGCAGTGCAAAGCGCTGCCTGGCTACCACCCCCCGGCAGACCCCAGCTGCTGGGCGGACGGTGCCCCCGGCAGCGCATCACCCCTGCCATCGCCGCTGGCTGCCATTTCCGTAGCGGGCTGAGGGCTGCGGCGCTGCAATGCCCGTGGGAGCGGGGTGGGCGCCGGCTGCCACTGCCACCGGGTCACCCTGTACTGCCACTCGCCCCACACCCTCGGACGTGCGTTTCAGCCTGCTTACTAACACCTCCTAATTTAAATATTTAGGCCACTTTGCAACAAATGCAGATGGTTTTGTGCCCGTGCTTTTGCATGTTGCCTTCAATAAACAGGTTTTGGCCTGGTGTTCCACGGCAGGTCGTAATACGTGGGGCAGTTTATCCTCTTCAACAGAGCTATAAGGCAAACGGGTTAATGTACGAATATGCTGAACCTCAATGGACTCTCTCAAACTGGATTGAGAAAGGACTACGGGCAAATACAGTCAGAGGTCACCGGAGAAAGCGACTGGTAATGCTCAGATTTATATAGAATCATGGAATAGTTTGGGTTGGAAGGGGCCTTTAAAGGTCATCTAGTCCAACCCCCGACATATATACAACCTCTCAGTGAGGGAAACAGCGGTTTTGAAGGATCTCGTATAAAAAGGTGTTAAGTAAACACCTTTAAATAAAGCTCAGCAACCCTCCAGATCCAGGCAGGGTAGTTACGCTCTCTTTAGCCTGTCCTTCTTCTATCTTCAAAGTGGTCTGTGAAATCGGCTTTAACTTTGCCACTCGATTTCTTTCCTTTGCGACACTTTATGACAACTGCTGAGTAACTGGGAAGCAGCACAGCAACATCACCCAGAACACCCTCCACTGTCCGAAGGCAAATTGCACAGCTTGGATTTAATTTGTATTTATATGCTTGCATTTTCCACACATTAAATGTGTGGTCTAAGCAAAAACCTCAGCCAGAGTCTCCACTGCCTTCATCCAGACTCAGCCATGAGCTCTCACATGTCCCACTAAAACAACCAGGACCCCGCCTGGGCCCCAAAATCCATTTTATTTAGAGCACTTTGCTTTACAAGGAGCTCCGTAATGCTCCGTTCAAAGATAAATAGTGCTCAGAAATTTTATTCTTGATGGAAGCTGTATTTAAAATGTTTTTCTACTGTTCTCAGCGGGGATTCACATTTTGCATGTGTGACAAAGCAGACATTGTCTGCAAGAAGCTATAAAGCCTGAGTGCACAAAACTACCCTAAATCTAATCTAGAGCATCCACGGACCAAATTCGACCCCTAGAATCAAGATGCTCAAATCTCCTCTGCTGCTAAAATAAAGGCAGAATTTGGTCCTGGAAGCTTAAGGTCGTTCCTCAGTTTGCAGCAGAGCCTAACTAGAAATCTGTCAAGTTTCTAGTCTGCACCTCAAATAGCCTTGTGAAGTTGTACAATCGGGAAGAAGCAGCCAAGGCAGGGTTTTATTGCCAGGGAATGTAAACAAATAGCAGGCAGTGCTGCTCATCTATCTCAGGTTGGTGCATATAATTTTAACTAAAGCATTTATGTAAATACAGATGCAAATTAGGTTCAGTATAGCATCTGGCAAATTACTATCAGAGCCCTGAGGCTACTGGCAAATTATCAGCATGAGCTTTCATGATGTGAAGGTACCAAATCTAGTCTTGGTCCAGACGCTGTATATTTTATTTGGCTTAAATTGGCAGTAAAACAACATATTGGTACATACATAAGAAGTTAAATAGTCTTCCATCTGACAAAGAGCTCTGAGGAGGTAAACCAACATCATTAAAATCCGTCCTTTAGACAGCCTATGTCTAGCAAGAAAAAAAAACCCTTTGCATTTCTGCAACACCTACCAAAGGAACTCAAAGCGCTTCTGAAATGTTAATTAATCCATACTCTCCCCAAGGGAGATCTAGTTTAAAGATGGTTATATGGAGTCTGCATTCATCTCTCATTTGCCAAAGGCTCGCATGAGGGAAAGCCACAGAGATCGAATCTGGACCTAGGAGCCTTGATTCCCTGCTCCTCCATGTTCTCATCACAAGACCTCCCTCCCCAAAAATCACAAGAACTCGCTCACACCAAAGAGGTGCGAACCTCTTTGGCCTAGATATCACTGCCTCAAAGTAGTGTTAACTTCAAAACCTTGTTAAAACTGCAAAGGCGATTACATGACAAGAAAAAGAAGGGAAAACAAATCACAAGGGGAGAAAAAAAAAAACAACTTTTGAAAATTGAAGGAATCTTTATATCATGCTGAAAGGATCTTATCCTTGGAAAATGAGAAGGTACGACCAAGATAATGTTCACAGCAATATCAGCATCAACTTCTGGTGATTATTCCTCCCCTCAAGCTGCACTTCCATCTTTAAGGCCTTGCAAGTGGAGATCAATTCCCCTTCTTTCAGAACCCCCATTAAGGCCAATACTTGGAAAGAGGCAATAGCTCCCAAGGTTAAGAGCACACTTAACTTGATCAACATCAATGATGCTTAAGCACATGCTTAACATTTTCCCTGCAATATCCTTGCAAATTTCCCAGGGTATGAATTTCCCACCGGCAATGAATGAAGTGAAATCACATTTCCAACTTATTCAGAATGGATGCAGAAGTTGACTGGAAACAATTGTTATTACTGGTGACAAAGAACAGGAGAAGGAAACACAGTAAGGTTTGGAGTCACATGGGTACATTCGCAGCGTGACAAAACGTGACACATACATGACATATCATTACTATGACAATGTTTGGAAGACATGTAATCAGCATTTTGTTAGCATATGGTCATATACTGGCCCCTTCCTGTGCTCAAAATTAAAAACAAAACAGAGGGACAGAAGCTAAAAGCATCAAGCCACAGACTGGCCTGTTTGCATTCCTTTGCCCTGATATCAGTTATAATGACATTCATTTAAATGCTTTGCTTATTGACTTGATTGTTTTATTTAGCATTTTGCTTCAAAAAAAACCCCCAATAAATAGGTAAAAATAGCAAGTGGTGTTTTTGAATGTTGGGATGCCAGTGTGAATTCTACAAGTAACGGTGAGTTCCTGGCTGCAGGGAGAGTGTAGAAGAGGGGGAACAGGGAATGGAGACATAATTAAGGACATTATGCTGAGGTCCCGTCTCCTGTGATCTATTGGAACAGGCTAAACATGAGAGCCTCATGCCCTGGGAAGCCGGGCATCCCTGCTCTCCACGGTATATATATAGGAAACTTGCTAGAGAGCAGCAACATTTCAGGCTCAGCTCCTCCATAGCATGTTTGCATCTTGACTGTAACCTGCTCTAGCAAAATCATTTTCTGGGTCCCCTTTGCAGGATGAAAAAATGCCAAGTTTCACTGGAGGGGAGGGAAAGACTATTACAAAAGATGAGACACTTCCCATTCTTTTTTTGGGACAAAACCAAGCCAAAATCACTGCCTTGCCATGTAGCTGTTTCAAGTCAGAACGCACATTCCTCATGGAGGCCAAGTTGGCGATCTTGGTGCTTTCTTGTTGATAATCACATCTCAATAGGCTTTTATCTGATCTGAGACTTAATTGGGCAATTCCAATAGACCGAATGATTGCACTAGTTTTGCCAAAGGCAATAAATAACTTTAAACATACAAGCAAACAGACAAATAAAGAGACTCGCAGGTCTGATGTGGCCTTTGCCATCCGTTGCACTCAGCTGGCACATCCTTAGGGACCTGTTCGGAAATCGGTGCATCCTACACTGTACTGAGAAGCCGAGCTGTTCAGGTAGCAACTCACAACCTAGGGACACCGGTGCACCAAAAGGAGCGGCAAGAGGGTTTGGTCCTAGGCAGGCTATGGGAGAGGAGGTTTTAATCTTCTGCCTGAACTTGTGTAAATCATTTTTATTCCTCAGTGCTTTTACACCTAATTCTTGTAACAAAACTTTTCTGTATCACAAATACTGGGATGGAAAATATGCAAGCAGATACCAGGTGTTTTAAGGGAGATACCAGGTATTTTAAGAGAGACGGGATTAAATAAGCACCGATAAACCGCTCTCTTCTCTGCTTCTCCAACAAGGCTGGGGATGACCTTGAGGTGTATTTCTGGAGCAAAGAAACGTGTAACTCTAAAAGGCTGGGGAGGAAGAGAGGAGCAGTATTTCACCAAAGGACCTGCAGTAGCAGTGTAACAACATAAGCTCTTGAAGGGAGCCAAGGATTAAAACTTGGTGTGGAAAGACAGAGTAGGTGGTAAAAGACGGAGTTATCCGTCTTTTGAGACTTGGGCGGTGGAGCTGTGCTAGCAAAAGCAAGGGGGTTGCTCTGCCCAAGAGGTAAAGTTGTGCCTTGTTTTCTCTGTCTGCATATTTTTCCACTTTTTATTTTTGGATCTTGCAACATTATCCAGCATTAGATGGCACATAGCTAGAATAATCGCTGCCATGCCCTGCTCCGGAGCGTGAGGGGAACACCAGAACCTCCCCGCAAAGGATGACAAGAGAGGATCTGCAACATTAAAAATGCCCTTTTCACCTCTTTTTTACTGAGGAGGATCTGAAAACGCCCCTTTAAAAATTTACAGGAACTAAGACCCCAGAAGCACTCCAGCAGCAGACGAACACCCACGTAACCTTGTTAAAACGCTACACGGCAGATAAGGCTATCGCAGCAAAGCCCTGGTCGAGAAGAGCCCAGCACAAGCCCCTCGCAGGCTGGAGGAAGGGCGGCTTCCCCAGCGCACGCCCGCCGTGCCTCGGGCTGTGCCAGCACGGCCGTGTCACTCGGGAATCACACCTCTCCATGCTTTTTGGCCAGTACAGCTTTGCTGGTAGAAGTCTGTAGTGTAGGCACGGCTTAACCCTAAGCTATTTTCAGAAGGCGGCGAGATGCGAGCTAACTTCCCAGCATACAGTACAACCTGCGTTGTAATACAAAATTCAGCCTTTGTGCCTTTCCAGACAGAGCTGCTCAGGCCACTGGAGATTGGGACCATGGGATGCTGACAAGTAAGTGTCAAGATGCCGATGCCATGAAATAAAAGGTTTCATAAAAAGCCTGACAGGACAGTTTTCATTGATATGCAAACTCTAGATGAGCGCTGTTTCAGGAGAGGATTCGGCACCCAGGATGGAGCTGTAACACTCACGGCTTACACGCTCCCCTGGAGCACTGGTGGCTGTGGCCCCATCACGTCACCTTAGTGCAGAAGGACCCAACTACGCGAGCACGGCAGTCGCAAGGCGACTTTGCGCTCCTTAAGCCAAGGCAAGCAGGAGACATACAGCATCAGCGGGAAAAATGATAAACTAACACACCTCAAATGACGATTAAAATCTCCTGAAAAGGCCAAGTTTAGCAGGTCTTGCAGGACAGCTTCATTCCAGACTCAACCAGGATCTATTTTATTTGGCCAGTTGACCTGTTCCCCCATTTCTACCCATGAACCGTAAGGCTGGGTTTGTCCTTTCCTCCTCTTAATTTTAGGCTTAAATAACATTTTCCTGAGTCAGAATTTAATATGAACCAAAGCGGCTGCTGGCTGGAGTACCCACCTATCTAAATGCATGTGAAAATTTAAGCTAACACTTCCAAACCTGGATACCCCCCCAGGGACACAAGGAAAACATGGATATAGCTAATGAACAGCTGTTTTCTACAAAAAATGCTGGAGACACACAAGTCCCAACGAACCACTGGGACCATTGATCACTTAGATGCCAAGACATCACTTTAAAGGCTAGACTTTAGAAACCACTATTCATAAATGTTAGCAATCATTTTTATCTTGACTTGTACACGAGTCCACTGGCAGAAAAGGAAAATGAATAATGAGTTGCAGCATCCTCCAAAGCACGGTCCAGTCCTCAGTCCGGAACTGTTGAAATCGGGAATCTGCCCAAGAGTGCGAACAGACACGCTTTTTCCTTGGAAATGTAACCCGCAGCTGAGCGGCATGCAGAAGACACATCTGGTATTTCTCTGGCTGCCGGCAGCTCTTTTAGTTCACGTTATGACACCAAGAACCGAAAGTTGGTGTTTCTACAGAGAACCCCTCCCTCTTCCAGTTATTTCATAAGTTTCTACTTACTGAAAATGTTAATCATCACTGTATTTTCTCATGTCATTGATACCTGATCATTGATGCCCTTGGCAGGGACAGGACACAGCCCCCAACGCTTTGAATTACACTGGTGTTCCCTCTGCTGAGGAACAGAGATTTTGCAACATCCCCCACCTGTGATTCAACCCCAAACTCAGAGAGGAGGAACAGGGCCTCTTTTGGGCAGACTCCTCCTAACTACCAAGGAAGAAAGCAAGGAAGGGGCTCCCAAAACTTAGGCAAAGCTTCATGCCACGGGATGAGGCGGGGCAGATCTTCCACAAGGAAGAGAACAGCTCTACAGATGGAGAGGTGACGGCACCACTGGCAACTAAAAAAATGATGATGATCTGCTCCGCAGCCTCTACTGCAGCTGTCTCTGGAAGAGCTGCACCAGCCAAGGGTCAGGGACTCAATTCCTGTGTCTACCCGGGAATTGCTTCAATAAAGAGTGACAAGAGTTGCTCAAGATCTGGATGCTATTCTTGTAGCAGCAGAGTCCCAGAAGTCTTCCCCAGAGACACATATGCTAGTTTTGAGGACAAAACCGGATGGCATTCAGCACGCTGCTGGGATATTCCTGGACATCAATGTGACAATGGAGTCCCACCAGGACCTGCTGCAATGTGACCATGTTCTACCACTAAGCTGCGGCTACCATCAGGATATCTGAGTAGGCTCTTTACCTCGTAGCAGTATAAAATTAAGGTGTTAAGATAAACTCTTAAACATCACTTTGGTGAAGGACAGGACTTTGAAATTCTACCCTGGATCCATCATAACTTCACTCCACCAACTAAAAGGAATGGTTCCAGGAGAGAAACCAAGCATCCCTTGTAATTTGAAATTATGTGGGATAAAATATTCACACTCTGTAAGAAATCATAGTGAGGAAGTTGTACCAGGGAATGCTCCTGATACGGATCTATTTTGCCGTCTGGCTCCACTCCGGTGCTATCTGCAAGTCCAGAAGCTTGAACAACATTAAAGGTTGGTCATTCCAAACACACAGGAGCCTTTTTATTCTAAAGGCCAGCTGCATATGGAAAAGACGTTAAACTTTGTCCTCACCCCTGGAGTCATACCTGTTCTCTTTAAAGCATATTTCCCTACCTTACCAAAAAAAGCCTCCCACATGTATTTACACCAGTGTTTGCTCTGCAGATGGCTGTGGGAAAGAAATACAGATTTTAATCTGCCTCGGCGCACCACCAGCCGAGCTGCAGTTGGGATTTAGTGGACAGACTCTTTATTGCTGGTAGATGTAAGCAACAGGAAGAACACAATTTTATCTCCAAAATCTGGATGGAGGGGTAAAATAGCTTCCCTGCTGTTTCTTGTTACCAGAGGGAGCTAGAACAACTGGCACCTTTCCAGGAAAGCACTACTCAGTGCTCCTCTCTGCAATCATGTAGGAGCTCTGTTTGGGATGGGACAGGAACAACTTGTAGCAATGGCTTCAAATGAAGCTTGGTGAATGTCTCCCTCTTCCACACTACCAGACTTTAATCAAAAGCAGCATTACAGTTTTGGGCAAAACCATTTCCATCCTCTACTGGCTTCCCATTGCTTGGCTCTAGGCAAACTGTTCAACATTTCTGACTCAGTTTCCCCATCTGTTAAACAAGAATAATAAAACCTCCCCTGGAGAGATCATTTACACTTTGGCGCTTGTAGAGCACCATGCAAAGGAAAGCGCTACAGACCATCAGTAAAGCAGCCAAGACTCTGCTAAGAAGGCTGAAGACCAGACACTAGACTAGGTTAGTCTGGTGATGAATCTGACGTGTTTCAGGGGGTTGCCTGAAGTAACAGCTCACCAAGGGACCAACTGAGCCACCGATGCTTCAGCGCACCACCAGCCCATTCAACCCCTACAGCCAGACATGTAGCGCAAGCCAAAAAAAAGAGAGAAGCTGCCAGCTTCTTCATATTCATGAGCTCTTTAATAATGCTCAACAAAACTTGGAGGCATGTTCTCTGCTGTTGCTCTTGCCCTTTTGCACAGCGAGCAAGTCATAAATATTTCAGGGGAAGAGTCCAGAAAATTTGCAAGATTGGTCCTAGCTTTTTACAGCATTAATGAGCAGGCCATTAATAGTTAATGAAGCAGCTGCTGGTAATTTCAGAGGTAAAGGCAAGACGAGAACAGCAGTGTTTGCCCATCCACTACGATGTGATAATGTGAAGGAATGACTTGATCCTTTTATCAAATCCTCCCCATCACAGTAAGACCTGCGAGCTGATCACAAGACCTCCAGCAGAACCGCACCTGACCCGTCGGCCCCGCTGCTGTCACCCAGCAGGGACGGACACCGCTGCCAAGGGTCTGAACCGACCGTCCTGATGCTCCGGGCATACCTGCAGGAGTGGAAGGCCCTAGTGCTGCATCTTACTTAAACACACGTGCACTGTCCCAAACACTTACCCAGGTTGGACCATGCAATGCATGTATGCAGGCACGTGTGCGCACCCTGTAGTTGTACATATGTAAAAATGCCAATAAAAAGAGTGGGGGGTTGGGCCTTTTAAAGGTCTCAGCTGCTTGTGCAAAGCCAAATTCACAACACGATTAGGCAGCCAACTTCAAAGAACAGCTCCTGTGATTTCAGCCTTGCAGGCAGCGAGGACTCCAGTGAAAAGGTATTTTTGCTGTACTTACTCCTTCATACCTCTGAGCTGACATCGCCTTGTCTGCATGTTCGCAGCCGGCAAAGTACGAAGTGTCCCTCGGCCGTCACCGTTTGGTTACTCCACTTGCCAGCAGCTTTATCGAGGAAGCGCACCACCGGCTGCGCCTGCCAGCCAGGCTGCCGGGAGCAACTCCAGCCCTACAGCCCAGGCAGGGGCAAAACGGAAAGGGGTTGGCAAGAAGAACTGGGTAAAAGTTTAGACATTGCCAAACTCTATTTCCTTCTTTTTACCCCTGCCGGTACCACTGATTTAAAGGATTTGTGAGGTTGGTTTCTGGCTGCTTCCACGTTTGTGTGTATGTGGGTTTATCAATCCCAGCGCAACTTTTTTTTTTAACTTGCTGGCTAATGTCTGTCATATTTGACAGAGGTGAAAATCTCAAAGACAGTAACTTTCTATCGGTCTCATGAAAACAGACAGAGTGTGGAGGAAAGATCCCCATCACCGGTGCCATGAAGGGGAGAGGATGCGGGGTTAGTCTGACCCCTCTCCCACTGCAGGCAGGAATTCAATCTCACCAGTCAAACACACTGGAAAGAGGTCTGTGTCAGTCCCGCTGCTCCCAGGAGTAATCAGTCTCCTGGATTTCAGCTCACATCACATCTGGCTTGTCACAGATGAAGCTGCTTCTGCTCGACAACTGATAAGGGTCTGCACAAAAAGCAAGGATCGGTAGCAGACAGACTCCCTGAAGACCCCCAGGTGGACAGGGACAGCACAGACCCAATCTTCTTCAACAGCAAGCCCATGAACTGAGTGGGGTTTGGACGCAATCTGAATACCTCCCTTTTATGTAAGTGTCCTTAGCACAGAGTGCAAAAGTTTGCACTTTATCCGTTCGGGACGTAATGCTCAGAGCCAGCAGTCAAGAGCCTTGAATTCACTGGGAAGAAGAAAAGGAAAATAAAAGCTTAATTTCAAAGTTATAGTCTTAATTCCACCCTCCAAACCAGATCTGTTAAGTAGTGCAGGTGTCAAAGGCAGCTGCAGCGTTGGGCCTTTTGTTAAATAATTAGCTATAATTTGCCTAATCTATCTGCAGGTACTCACTGAAGAGATGAAAAACTTCTCTGTCAACACCCTACTCTCACCTAAACTTCCGGACAGGCACCTCCGGGGATGTTGTCTTCTAGTTTTTAACAAACCCAGTCCTTGGCTTTGCTTGCCTTCAAACAAGACTCTGCCCACCTACTTTCAATGCAGATCAAAGGTGACCGTAATAGGTCCTCACTGTATTAAGACCTGTAAAATAAGTAAGTTTATGATGTTAAATTTCAAGTAATTATTTTATTCTGCAATTTGATTAAAAACTATCATTTGCCAAACATGCCTTGGAAAAAAAAATTACTACTTGGACTTAATAATAAAGTATATAATTAACAATTAATGTATAGTGCTTCTTTTTAAAACCCATGGCATGTAACATTCCTTCATGCTTTAAGAGGGGAGCATCTTAAAGTCATTATAAACCTTGATTTAAAGACTTTAATCACATTAAGGATGAAACTTCACGTAAGAACCCTGCCAAACCCAGATATGCATTGGGCTGTTCCTCACCCTCATACCATCTATTTTACATAATTTAAGAACAGATATTTTAAGACTCCAGACAAGTCAAAAAAGAGTTTAATGACCAAAAAAACCTACCCAACTTCAAATGTTTCTTAATCAGCTTCCTACTAGTTGTCTGTTTCACTTAAAAAAAAAAGAAAAGTAAAAATAACAAGATTCTTGGTATTTTGCCTCCTCCTCTAGCTACATTGTAAAAGCTTCAGTATCAAGTGTGTGTTAAAGCTTGCTGTTTCTAACTTTCTGAGTACTTACTTTTTACTGATTTGAAAACACAGTGAAGGGACAAGGGCCATTCACGCACTAGCCAAAAATTAATCAGGCTGCAACACCAACCAAGCCAAGTGGCCACAGCGAAAGGTGAAGAGTGTTTCAAGATGAGTACCTGCATGTTGTAAAAGACCAATAATAAAGGGTGGTAAATCACAGTACTTCTCCACCGCTGTGCAGATCAGCGGTCACGAATCTGGGCACAAGAAGGGTCTCCCGGCCGGTCTGTGCCAGAAGCTCGGCGCAGGAGCTCTTCTGGAGGATGCTATGGCAGTGCCTAGACGCACAAACCAAACCCAACGTGACAGCAACTTTCTGACACTTGGTAACAGCCTCCCCCATGAGATTCAGTAAAAAGATCAGGATGAGTGAGAAGGAACAAATAAGACCCCCATCGACACAGGCATGAACAAAATACAGGCAGATTAAAAAATAAAATAAAAAAACAAAGGCATGTTAAATGAAAACACGGGCCAGTCTGAGCGATCATGTGAGACCTGCACCTACTGCAAGGTACTGCCTGTGCCAGTGAGCGGCAGATAGGAAAGGATGCATCACGTCCAAGGAAGCGAACAGAAAAACACAATCAAATTCCAACCTTGGCTGCAGAAACCGAAAGGAGCTCATGTACAAAATCAGCAAATACACCATTTCCAAAACGCAGCAAACTACACCTCACACCGTTGCACATAAAACATCCCAAAGAAAAGTTAAACACGTGGCAGAGACTGAGTGGCAATCCCCATGCCCTCTTGCTGCCTGCTACCTTCTGTAAGTAAAGCAGCCTGCAAACAGCCACAAATCCTTTGCCAGACAGTACCCTGATGTCTACCACATCACCACCAATTTTGGGATGCAGCAGTGCTAATGTTAAATATCCACTACCCTCCTTGCAACGTACACTTTTCAGGGGGTGCTTCACATTTAATAGCACATTTCGAAGCAGGTTGCCCACTCCATCAAGCACCACAAAAGCTCTTTCCCTACGGACGGAAAGGAGCTTGCCCTCCCCTGCAAGCACCCTGCCGCGGCAGGCTCCCCGCCAGGACGTGGACGGAGCCCCCTGAAACAATGGCAGGGCGGGAACAGGCAGGTGGAGAAGGAGGGGAAGGAAGAAGGTACCGCAAAGAAATTAAAAATGCAAAACATGCTGTCAACAATGTACTTCCGCCTAAACTGGGGACAGGGTGCAGACAGGGGTTTGTGGCTTTTTTTTAAAAAAAAAAACCCCAAACATATTTAACTCCCCTCTAAATTTTGTGGGAGAGGTGCAGAGGGCTCAGCAGGGATTTGAGGCCAGCCGGCGAGGGGTGTGCCGGTGCCCGGTCACTCCCCGTGCCCCAGAGCTGCAGACCCCGAGGCTGAAAGCACCCGCTCTCCAGTGCTTTGCTTTGCCGGGAGAACGAGACCGTCTGCCGCTCGTACTGAAGCAAGAGCAGAGCAAACAAAAAAGGAGTTCAGATTTCGGGAGATTAACTTTAAATCCACCGACTCGGCGCTCTGATCTGCTGCTGGAGAAGGGATGGGGCTGGAGCTAAGATCATCCCTATGTACGAACTCTTTTCAGCGTAAGTAGTACCTTGTGACACTCCTCTCCTGGCTCGGACACACACACAGAGGGTAAACATGTAAAAATAAGGTAAAACATGAAAATAAGGTACTTATAAAGGCTAAGATACGGGATAACAGGACAAGCAAACAAGATTTAAAGAACTTCAAGTACATTTAGGCTTGAAAGCAAAACACTTTAGAGAGCTAACATTTTTTTTCCTGTATCTGATTAACTATGGATTTCGAAACTTGTGTTCGCCTTGAGCAATATTTCCCAAGCCACCTCTATCCCCCCGACATAACCACAAGGCACACAGACGAGATGCTGGCAGATACGCAGAGGAGTCCTGTAAAAACTGTTTTAGCAACAGCAAAATTGTGAGGATGCTCTAACTCTAAAGAAAGAGAAGATGCCAAGTTAAGAGCAGTTAAGAAAACAGTCCCCTCCAAACACATCGTTCTTCCTTGTCACTCCAATTGCTTTAAAACACACGTGGAGCCTATTCCTGGCTTATGCCGGAAGATCCCAGATGGATGGAGGGACGTAAAGGCTTCCTAAGGCAGCAGTTTCCTCTGAATTTACTCATCACCATTTGTACCTGGAAACTTCCTACCTGCAGCAGTTGGGCAAAGTCCTGCAGGTCCTCAGTGGCCACCAGCCCCTGCAGCCAGCAGCCTGGCATGGCTGCACCAGGGACTCTGCCGTGCAGCATCCCCAGGTACTTTTCCTGGTTCGAAAATCCCACACGAGGCTTTTTCAGCATCTTATCACTGAGGGCTTCTCAAAGAAAATTAAACCTAACTCTCAAAATGGTAGCACAGTGGAGCTGGCGCCTTCCTGGCAAGATGCTTGTACCCGAGCACCGGTTGGGGAGACCTGTGTCTTAGGTTAAAGCCCAGGTAAAAGGGCTTCTGGCTCCCAAAAAAACCTGACTGCTCAGTACTGAGAGATGAGGAACAGATCCCAAAAATCTGCAACCACAGGGTCACAACTCCTCCTGGTACTGAGCATTACATGACAGTGATGAAAAGTAGCATCATAAACGTGACAGGTGCAAGAGATGCCATGGGGATGCCTGACGGTGACAAGGAAATAAATGAGGGATAAAAGACTCGGAAACCACCTTTGCCTGAGCAAAAGGAGGGTGTTGGTGCAGCGGTTGTCTCACCACAGGTGGGAGCAGTGACAGCCGCGTGGACACCCAGCCAGGCGACCAAGCGCTCTCCCCAGGTGGGAGCCGAGCGTTCAAACAACTTCCTCGCCTTCCAATCACGTGGAAATAAATAGGTCCGACCCAGTGCCGCTCTTCTCAGAAGACCAGAAAGGGGAACCTCTTTAGAAAAATGCAGGGTGTTTACTCGGGGGGGGGACCACGATCCTCTGGGATAACCCCATCTTCCACAATTTTCAAGGAAACCGTACCGAAGCTCGGAAGACGACAAGCCCCGAAGCCTGCAACAGCAGTGTGCTTCCAGCATATCATTTAAATAAATCAGTTTCTGGAGAGACAAAAGACAAGGAAAAACTCCCTGCGGTGCCTGACAGTTCGTGCTGAAGAGGATGCTGAAAAAAAAACCCACAACAAAACATATTTGCTTTAGAGGTGGGAGGCGGGAAGAGGGGTGGGGAAGGCATCTCCTCAAAAACACTTCAGGCCAGAACCATCAGGACTTTCTTTTATTTCGTACGAGAGTGAATCAGCAGCGCTCTGCCAGCCTGGCAGCAAAGCTCGGAGATGCCGGCGCTGTCTGCTTCGTACCGGCTTCCCCCGGCAGGAGAGGACGGAAAACCTCCCCGCATCGCTTCCCGGGGCCTCTGTCCCAGCACTCTTTGAAATCCAACAAAACTTACTACCTCCAACTGTTCACTCCTGGATTTTCTTCTTGCAAATAAGATTTAAAAAAAGAACAAGTATTTTCCCACTTCTGCTGAGTGAAGCGTAACATAAAGTAACTGAAACTAATACGCATGAAATTAGGTTTACAGATATTAAAAAAAAAACATCCAAAGCTTGGAGAGTGAGAAAAAGCAACACATACGTTGGAGACAAGGGAAGGGGCACAGAGTTCCTGAGAAACACTGGTATTTTATTAAACCCCTCTGAGGGTGCCTTTAGCAGCAGCTCAGAACCTGCTTTTTTTGGGTGCTATTTAAAATAACCCACAAACAACAAGATTCTGTTTAAGAAGAAAGGAAACACACTTCTCCCTATATAGCTTTGCTCATAGGACTTCTTCCTTTGGTCACCAGACTGGACAAGAGGTTAAATAACCCTGAACTTGAGGCTTCCTTAGTTATCGTCACTGACTCAAAACAAGCGAGAAAATCTCTTTCCATTTGTGGTTTTTTTTTGTTTTAAGCTACAGCATGTCAAATATGCATTTTTAACACTTACTAGAAAATTGTGTGAACAACAGGCAATTAACAAACAACAAGAGAAAAGCCAAAATCTACAGGTAATGTGAGGTTGCAAGTTTAAAAAAATATTTCGTATTTAAGAGGGGAAATAAGGTCAGGACAGAAAGAATGGGAGAAAAAGAGGGAAGGAAAACTAAGATTTCCGGCCTGTGATGGCGCATGGAAACCAGTGCAAGAAGTTCCCGTCCCACCCCTCCCACCGCTCGCATGAAGTTAATCGTCCCCTCCGTTGGTGCCAGCTGGGACCATACTGTAAATCACATCACCGAAATGCTGCAAGTTAAAAAATAATACTAAAATATATATATCTCTATCTCTCGCTTAAGAAAGGAGGGAGTGAAGCAGAGGGTTGCTTCTCACCACAATCGTTTCTGCGCAAACCCACAGCTGAGGGGACAGCGAGTCGAGTAACACAAGGGAAATAACTCTGGTTTTCGGCTTTGCCACATTTTTCCAGGACAGAAGATGAGTTTCAGGCTGTGGAGGAGTCTTCCAAGTGAAGTGAACTACGCCACGGCCAGGTAACACCGGTCTGGAGGGAACTCCGCGATGCGCACAGAGCCATTTGTGTTTGGGCCAGGATGCGCCCGCTCCTGCGGCCCAGAGCCTCCAGCGCCTGCTCCTGCAGGGAGGACTGGGCTCAGCTTGGGCTTAACTCAAGCAGTAACGTCTCACGACAGGTCTGGACCACTAATGTTTGCCATGCGGCTGTATCAACCCAGGGCAGGACATGTCACTGATGTAGCTGTGCTGGCAAAACCCACGAGCAGAAAGGCTGTTACACCAGCAAAGGGGCATTTTCTGTTAACGCCGCTTATCAAACTCATCATGCAGGGCTGGGCGGATAAACTCACAACCAGCAAATTCACCCACAGAGCAAGTTGTTGGTGCGGTCGTGGGATGCTGACCCCACCAAAGCGCTCGTGCACTCCTAGGCTCCGGGTACCCCGTGTAATGAGATACTAAGGAGTCTGAAATATATAGGTGCTCACTTTTTACCAAGGCCTGTAGTGACGAGACAAGGGGCAATGGTTTTAAACTAGAAGAGGGTAGATTTAGACTAGATATAAAGAGGAAATATTTTACAGTTAGGGTGGTGAAACACTGGAACAGGTTGCCCAGCAAAGTTGTGGACGCCCCATCGTTGGCAGTGTTCAAGGTCAGGTTGGACGGGCTTTGAGCAACCTGATTTAGTGGAAGATGTCCCTGCTCACAGCAGGAGGTTTGGACTAGATTATCTTTAAAGGCCTCTTCCAACCCAAATCATTCTATGGTTCTGTGACCCTATGGATGAGGCTGCCCGTCAAGCCAGAGCCCCAGGGTGTGGGCAGCCAGCGGGCTTCCCCCGGCTGAGAGATCAAGAGCAGCACAAGACGGAGAAGACCTACATCACTTCAGAGCTTGTGAACGGTGTAGATGGCAACTGAGCCCAACAGAGAGCCTGGGCGACGGCCCTGCTTAACCTGTAGTCTACGGGGGGGGGCGGGGTGGGCGCATCTGCAAATTCCTCCCAAAGTGTCTGCAAAAGTTAATTTGAGAGGCAGGCCAGTGGTGAGCAGGCTTCGCTTTGTTAGATCAGGTCCCCACTGGAAAGCCTGCCCGGGGCCCACAACCTCGAGAAGATATAACTGTAGATGTACCTGGGGAGGCTTGTTGCTGGAGTGACACTGAATTCCTCGCACGCGCCATGCTTCCACCACCCAGCATGTACCCCGCGCACCAGGTCGATTCGCAAAAGGTTGTCAAAACTTGCTGAAATCCATCCCCTCTGCTCCTGACGTGCAATTTCTAACCACGGAGGCGTTACAGATCACCTTCTTCCCCATTTGCTTCCCGACCCTTCCTCTCTTCTCCGTCAGCCCTCCAGATGGCAAACGCTCCCCTCTGCCAAGCGCCGACAGGAGCCTTCCCACCGCCAGCCCCGCTCGGGCATCGCCCGCGGCAGGCAGCTCGGGCACGTCCCATCTCATCCGCGAATTCCAGAGACAAGCCTGCCTCTGTCACGGGGGATGTGGCACCGCAACCCATGCCCTCAGCTACCAGAATAAAGCCCCCCAGGAGGACTTTTTTAAAGTCCCCTCCTGGTTACTAATGCCAAAACCTCCTCTGCTTGCCTGTGCCATTCTCCCTCCGCTCACTAATAAAAACCAGACTTTTGAAGGTTCTTCAGTGCTAAATACACAAAATCATTTCACACACCTCCCTGAAAAACCCTATATCCCTCAATTTGACCAGATCTCCCAGTTGCACCAGCAGACTCACAATACTGCCCGTTCTATGTAAACTCATTTTACAGAAAACTCAGTTTTCACTTTAGAAACAGGTTTTGGGTCTCACAGTTCTGAGAAAAGCTTGCCAAGTACACCACCTTAAATCAAACTCACAGCGTTTCTTGCAACAACCCAAAGTGCATCTTTTTTAAAACAAAACAATCAATCACTTGACTTGCAAAGGCATGGCGGTTTTGGGGAGGGAGGGCTGGGTTGGTGATTTCTGAACTGCCTCCGGATGGCAAGGCTGGAATTGAGTTCTCTTCCCTTCATCTCCCAAGGACCCGATTCACTTCATTCCCGTTTTGCTCCACCTTTGCAAACCAAACTCTCAAATACTACCCTGTATGAAAAGTATTTGTAACATTCTGGACATCAACAGCTCTTTTGGCTTTTACAGAAAAAACACAAACTTATTCCTACCCTGGGACTGAACCGTATCATGACATCCAGTAAACCTACCTATTTTTGAAGGGTTGATAAAATAAACCAAACCCACAAATATTATTTCCAGCTGACATGACACATGTAAACACACCTTGACAGAAGACCAGCAATTACTTTAAAGGCTTTAAGTGAAAGTCTTTATAGATTATTTTAATGCCTACTTTTGTTTATTACTTACTTTCAACACGAACAGATACCATCATGCAGATGTGCATGCTACAACCTTCAGTTTGCAGCAACTTTTAGGGAAAGAACACACTTGCTGTATTATCATCACACTTGAAAGAAAGTCAAAACTACAATTACACTCTCTCCACACAAAAAGCAGATGCAGCTTTACTGCAACCTGACAGCCATGCTAAAATCTCAGGGAATTCAGTTGTGACAGTGTCCACTTCTAAACAAATTCTAATCAAAATACTATTATGATTTATTTTCAGTGTATGTTTTCATTCCTTAAGTGGACACACAGGAAAATAATTTAGACATGGGTCAAAGCATCCCAACCAGAAGAGACTCCAAATAATATCACTGAGGATCATGCGAGTTAGAGCAAAGCTAAAAGGAATAAAACCCGAAGATGTCGCACATGCAAATACAGTGATGTCATGCCTGGCATTAAAATCTTCATCTTGTACGAGGACGAGCAAAACCTGCTGTGTTCTCATTCCAGCCTGCAGCAGTTTGAAACTGGTTTGAAAATGTAAAAAGAAGCAAGTAACTTTGCTATATTTAATGTTAGCTTTATTTTTTGGACTTTAATAAAAACACAATAAAACTCCCCCCGCTAACAAAAAAGAATCAAAACGTGACGCTGCCAACTTGGGCTGTCTCATACAATGGATTATTGATTTTACAGACACTGTCTAGAAATTGTTGATTGTAACTAGGGTAAAAAGGAAAAAAAAATGGTACTTAGAGAAAGCAGTTGGAAGGAGCGCGCTCCCTTCAAACACCGACGGCAGAGACGTCCTGTGGGACGCAACTCTGACAGGAGAACTTTAGGGGTGGGCAGGCAGGAAAAAAGTCGTTTTATGAAGGTGAGTAATCACATGGGCTTGGGGCTGATAACTGAGCTATGCACATCTATAAGCGCTTTCCGGCACTGAGTTCATCACAGGTACAAGAAAAGAAGACGAACACCGGAGAGCTCTTGGCCATTCATTTCTGCAGATACGCTGCAGAAGCCTGGAAGGGGATAAACACGCACACGACTGCTGAAGTAAAATAAGGACCGGCCAACAACTTTAAAAATGCGTGGGCTTTTTAGCATTTATATTCCAGCTGATTGCTGGCCAGTACCTTCCTTTCCCTGACCCGGAGATCAATTTGCAATTCTGTGTTTCAAAGAGCTGCTGAGTTCATACAACAGACTGAAGCCACATCTACATCAGAAAGGCTTCACCGGGACAGGAATATATTACACTGGCAAAGCACTTTGGTCACAGATACCTCTTAAACAACAAAATTACTCCTCTACTGGTCTAATAACACGACGGCAGCACACAGCCGTGTCACTTCACGTGACATTTCCCAGTAAGGTTACGTGCAAGAGGTTTCTGGTAGAGACACCGGACCCCTGCTAGTCACACCTGCGCCTGCACAACTATCCCAGCTCCAGCCAGGAGGGACAAACCCCACACAACGTTTAACCTGTAGTTAAAAAAAAAAAAAAAACAACTCATTGACCAACTACTTGTGGATTACTTGTTGGTGAGCTGGATGATAAAGCAGAGAGTGGCAGATTTACCATTGTTTGCTGTACAACAATTACTTTGAGGCATTTGACATTTTAGTTCTCAGCCCCAATTTGGAAAGGGGTTTGCTTGGAGAGACTATCATTGTTCCACTAAAGGATGTGCTAAAATTCCTTCCTGAACTGCGATCTTGACGCCTATGCATCTGAACCGAGATGGGACAAAAAAAATCAAATACGAAAGACCAGTTTTGCCTAGCTGACAGCCTTACACTTCGATCCCGGCATTGCCAAGGGAGATCCCCGGAGCTGCCAGAGGTGCAGCTTCACAAAACATGGCACGCTCCGCCACCCTCGCCTGCTGCTCCCCGCGCTGCCGGCTTGGGACCCAGCTGGCAGGAGGTGCTGACGCCCAGCAATCCTGATCACCAAGTCACCTTCCCACTCAGCAAGAGTCCTCCTCTTCCCTCCCATTCCTACTTCTTTGGATGCTTTTCCTCCTTCTGCTCTCCACCTTCTGACCCAAAACTTTTGCTGAGTTCTGCTGCATGGCAGGGTCCTTGCAAGCTCTTGAGGTTTAAGAAGAGCACCTGCCCTGAGAAGATGGGGAGCCTCCATCGGAGAGGTGCCTGTGGAGCCCAAGCGGGGAGGAAATCAGGGCCATGTCCCCCCACCGCACTCTCTCCCTAAGGAGAGATTCACAGGCGCAAAGCAAACAAAAGGGCTCAGGAAAGAGCCAGGCAGAGGGATCCCCCAAAGTCAGGCGGGCACATCCCAACTCCACTTCCAAGTTTTATTCCTAGCAAAGAGGGGAGAAAAAGCTGTGTCTTTTGCTGTCTCCCTCATCCCAGAGGAAGAGAGAGAAGGGGAAAAAAAAAGGAGACAGTTGTGTGATGGCTTTGGAAACCAGCTAAAACAAAAGGGAAAGTCACCTCTCCTAAAAAAAAAAGTGAATGCACGTGCCAAAGGCCGAGTTTCCCCAGATCTCCCCATCTCGGGGAAAATAAAATGCCAGAGGAAGGCACAGACTTTCGCGAGGCAGAAGGAGGGATGGAGCGGGGCGCCCGGCTCTGCCCCGCCGCGCTCCCGGCTCGGTGCCGCCCGCTCCGCCCCGCCGCGCTCCGCAGTTACCGGCAGCGGCGGGGCAGGAGGCAGCGAGCCCCCGCGCCACGGCCACGGCGACACGGGGGAGCAGGCAAGGAGGGGAGGGCAGGGAGGGGAAAAAAATTAATAAAAAATTAAAGCAGAAGAAACCGCTGCCAAGTCCGGCCGCGGGCGCGGAGCCACGCGTGGCAGCGGCGCCCGGGCCCCTCCTGCGCCCGCAGCACCCCCGGGGCAGCTTCCCCCCCCCCGGAAGCCAGCGGCTCCTTTTTAAAGACCGCACTGACAAAATCGCCCTGCTCGCCTCTACGTAACGCCCTGTCGAAAGCGGACGCCATATTTTGTGTTGCTGATGTCGACATAGACAAACGTAGACATGTTTTTTCCTCCCCCCCCCCTTCCTCCTCCTCCTCCTGCCTTCCCCCCTTCACCCAAACTTGCGACCGGGAGGCGGCGGGGAGCGGGGAGGAGGACGGGGGGAAAGGAGGCTGCATGGCGAAAAATTAAAAATAGATCCGAAAAAATTAAGAGCCCACCCCAAACAACCCTCCCGGCTCCCTCCCCGCGGCGCTCTCCCCCGCCTCCCCTCCTCCCGGCCCCCGCCGGAGTCCCGGGCACCGGACAGTTTTTTGCGGGAGGAAAAGTTGGGTGCGAGCGGCCGGGGCGCGAGCGCCGGCGAGTGCGTGTGCGCAGGGAGGGGGGCGGCCGGCGGCGGGGGGGCCCCGCCTGGGAAGTTTCCTACCTGCGCCCAGGGCGGCGGCACCGACTGTCCCGGGCGGAGCGGCACCGGGGCTCCGCGCGCCGCTCCGCGCCGCTCCGCGCGCCGCCGCGGCAGCCCGCGGCCGCGGGACCCCGCGCCCCCCGCCCCCGCCGCGCCGCTACGGCCCGCGGGGAAACACGCGCGCACCGCCACGCGCGCACGCACGCACACGCCGCCCCGGCCCCGCCGCGGAGAAAAAAAAGGAGAGGGGAAAAAAAAAAAAAGGAAAAAAAAAAGAAAAAAAAAGGAAAAAAAAAAAAGAGCCCTCGATCGGTGGGGATCTACGCCAAAACCCACATGATCTCTGACGTCAGCGTGCGTATTTGCATACGATACCACCGCCGGCGCGGCCGCCGGGGTCCCTCGGCGCGGCGGAAAGTTGCGAGCGGGGCTGCCCCCCCCTCCCCCCTGCCCGGCTCCGGCCGCTCCTCCTCCGGCGCAGCCCCACGAATTTTCCACGCACCCCCCCCGCCCCGAGCGGTGCGCGCGTGGGCTCCGCCGGCCGCTCCATAGCCCGTGTGGCGGCACCGCCGGCCAGTGCCCGGCCCGGCCGGCGGCATCGGCGGGCGCTGCGTTCCGCCAGTCCCCGCCGCGCCCCTCGTCCCGCTCCACGGGCGGAACCACAGGGACCCCCCCACCGATCCTCCGGGCGGAGCCGGGGGTCGCAGCGGGGGCGGCCCCCCCGGCCGCGGGCGGTGCGAGCGGCGGCGGGGGGTATGGACCCTCGGTCCAGGGGCCGGAGCGTCAGGACCCTTGCTCCAGGACCGCGTGGGCTGGACCTCCCCCTGTGGGGGTGGCAGAGGCTGGACCCTCGTTGTAGGACGTGGGGATGGGACCCCCATCTTAGCATCGCGGGGATGGACCCCTTGCTATAGGGACGGCGGGGGCTGGATCCCCGTTATAGGGACGGCGGGGTTAGACCCCCGTTGCAAGGACGGCGGGGGCTGGACCCCCGCTGTAGGGACGGCGATGGGATGATGAGGGGCTGGACGAGGCTGTGCCGCTTCCGTGGAGCTGCCCCTCCGAAACGGGGCAAATTACCTGGGGAGGTGGGGGGCATCTCTTCATCCTCGGCTTGTGATGGAGGTTTTCCAAGCCACCCGATTTGGGGTGGGCTTCAGGCTGTTTATTGCTTTGCAGAAGGTGGTGTGTATTTCCAAGGGATGCTGCAATAATCTCTGCTCCTCCGCTGCATCGCAGGAATCCTTTCCCCCATTTAAAACTGTCGTTGAACTCTTGTGCCTCTTCGCCTTTCTTCCAAAGAGATGTAGACAGATAGGACTCGGGCTATTTTCTGTTTACTTCAATGAATTAATAAAAAGAAACAATTTACCGATCGTATCTTGCTACTAGATAGCAGATCTTCCAACAAGTCCAGGCTGATAGGACTTGGGAGTAGCATAACCTCCCCGTAACTCCAGGGGTATGGTGTCTGCCCTGCGGCGGCTTTGATACCCTGCCCCGTGTCACCAGCGCCGCGGCACGCAGGGGCAGAGCCGTCCTTAACCCCGCTGAGTAACTTCGTTGGGCAACGTTCTGTTTCCCTTCCCCGCGCAGGGCTGGGGACTGGCTTGTGTTAGAGTGTCAGAAGAGGAGCTCTGAGTTACTGCAACTGAATAATCGCGGCAGAACGTAAATATGTCAAAGCAGTGTCAAGAGATTTCTTTGCAGGGATACCCTTATCTGAGTAGGCGTGTTTTTGACTGCCTGATTGAGTACAGTCTCTGCAAGCATTTGATATCAGAATGGATTCCTTCCTCGCTGCCACCAGCTCCGAGATTTCCCCTAACTCTTCTTTCTAGATCGAAGCTGTTAGGAAGGGACAAGCATGGACATCCTCTCCGCCCTTCCTGGGGGCACGGAAGATGACCATTAGAGCTTGCTAATGCTCATTGAACTTTGGCTTTCCTCCCTAGAGATTTGTTTTTTGTGTTGTGTTTTTTTGCTTTTTTTTTTTTAATGGAAATTCCTCTGTCTTATAAATAATACTGAATATATTTTGTTTCAGTAGCTGTTCAGCCCTGGAAATGTTTCTGAATTTTGAATGCCTGGGGAAAAAAAAAAAAAAGAGCTATTTTAGGGGCAAAAATATTTGCCCCCCCAAGATACACTTGTCTTAAATTCCTTTTCTATGATTTGGAAAAAAAGAAAAGCCAAAGTGTTTTAATAAGACTACTATGCCTATGAATATAAAATATTCTTGAAAGGGCAGATCAATGGAAAAACAGGTGAAAAATCATCTGCTTGCTCTTGTCCTAATTAACACTTACCTTAAGGCCTCTTTAACTTTTTTTTGCATTGCCAAATGCAAAAGGCTCTTTGATTGATTGGGTGATACGGCGGCTAATGCTGCCTTTCAAGTGCAAACAAGGGCCGTCAGTGGGAGCCGGGTCCGGGGTTTCAGACTTTAAGCCCGGGTTGTAACAAAGACAGTTCTAACCTGAGGTCAAAGCGACCCCTGCGCCAAGGCCCCCAGTGAGGCTCATCTGCTTTCCCCAAAACCCTGGATGATGTCACACAAATTAGGAGCTGAAAGGTCATTAAAAATGGAGCATAATTCACTGTATTTAAAGTGAGGAGGATGTGGGTTTGAAAGTGCAGCTGTTGCTATTGCCGTCCCAAATGAACAAACTGAGGACAACTTTTTGAGCACTGTGTATTCAATGTTACTGCTAGAGAAGCTGCTCATACGGTGTAGGTAAGTCTAAAGATACCTGCTTGTGTGTGACTTTGCATTTTCCTACATTCAAGTGCAAAATATAGTGCACAGAGATCTGTTCTGTGAATGTTTTTCAGCTTGGTCATCAAACTCCTCCTCTGAATCTTGGGTAGTGCGACCAACAGGCTGTACGGCATCTCTACCCAGACGCTGTCTTTTAGGAAACTTGTGGTTAGTCAGTTAGCTTTGGCTCTGTCAAATTTAATTGAAGTTAACTGAAAGGATCAAAAGTTTACTGAAGGATGGAAGAACAATGTTTATGATTAGAGTTTATAATTACAAAAGCCTTGATTCCTTGGGAAATCATCCCCCCCCCGCAAAGTATCAGTGATGAATGCAAAGAGAATACTCGTGCTAACTCCAGGTATGTAACTCATTTATAGAAATCTAACATTAAAATGATGCAGGGTAACATAACAAAATGGAAATTGCTTTTACAGAAGATGCAAAAAGGAAATTTGCAATTTTAAATTTCTTTTGCATAAGGCCTCTCTTTTTAATTAATAACACAATGGAAGCCACACTGATTACAAAGCACAGTGAACATGCATGCAAAATTTCCCAGGGAAGTGAGGGCAGAGCACTTGCTTGCTTTAAATCTAGTGCCCTCTCCATTTCCTCTGTGCACTTTCTCTAGATTTAAAGCGACATCTGCTCCATAAAGCCCTCAGATGAAGTTGCGAGCTCGCCTGTGAAATAATACCTTGGTCAGAGATAATGAACTGTGTGCTGATATGTGTATATATTTTTTTTATGGTGAGGAGATGAGTGTCTGACATATGTGTTGTCACATACGTTTCAGTCTTTTTCAGCTTAATGGTTTCTTTCTGACTGTTTAATCCTGTGAAATTGCAGGCTGAGTCAGCATTACAGATCTAATTCCCTCTCTTGGAGGTGCAGCTCCGAATTTCGCTCTGAACAGACTGCGAAATGTCCTCGAAGGGAATGTGCATCCTTTAAGAGCCAAAACAGAGGCATGTAAATAAAAGAACCAGAGAGTCATTTTCTGTTGAATGTGTGGCTACATGTTGCTCATTTTTATGCTGGCCTAACTCTGCAAGATCAAGTGGAGTTTTGCCTGCAGGATGCAGCAGCAGATGGGTGGGCTGTGAGCTTCAGGATGTGTTCGCTTCTCCCGGGCGAGGTGAAGCAGCCCTAGGCTGGCGGGCCAAGCTGCTGCCTTAGAGCTGGTCGGGAAGAAACAGGGTCAGCCTCAATTGCTAATTTTACGCCTTGCTCCTAACTCCTCTTCCACCCCTTTCTTCTTTCCCCGCGCAGGTCTGGCGATTCCCCTGCTCCCACTTGGGGTTTTTAATGACAGCTCAATAGTGGAGTTAGGCTTTCTATGCAGTCAGCAGTAGAAATGAAGGTAAAAACAATTTAGAAAGAAGTCAGCAGACAAATGCTGTTACTTTTTTTTCCTCTCTTGTGGAGATCTTGATCTCCGTGCCGAGGGCAGGAAGCAGTGCTTGGCTGGTGGGCAGCGCATGTTGTGCAGGCCAGTGCCTGAGAAACAAAGCTCTTTATCCTCGTGTGTTTGCCACTCACTCCTCAACCTGGGTGGTTTGGTTTTTTTCACTCCAGCAAAACAACTCCCCAAATCAAGCTTTCTCCTTTGCTAAAACGCTTTGTCGATCCTATCAGTGTTCTCAATCACCGGGGTGTGCAAATGCAAGCTCAGGTAGCGAGTGCCGATCAGATGCGCTGTCTGCAAAATGAGATGTTAATATAAATGCACAGAAGAGCAAAGCAATATCAAGGTCTGATCCAATTATAAGGGCTGACCTTATGATTTGTAGTGCCCTTAAGCCGGGGGAAGCTGTCAGAAGGCAAGATGCCTCCCCTTCAGGACGCAGGGCTGATGGGGAAGATTAGTTGTTAAGCCTGGATGGAGAGAATCCCCTGAACACAACCTCCCTAAGCATTTGCACTCATCGCCTGAGCTTAAGATGAGTCCTGGCAAGAGGCACGCAGGCATCTGTCTTTTTCTGTTTCAAAAACTCCAGGAGAGCTGATCACTTATCACGGGAACCATCTGGCTTATTCTTAGAGAGATCAACAGTTAGTCACTGAGCGAACGAGGAACATGCTGCACTGAAGTCTGCTCTCCCCATTAAAATATGAGGACTCAGCCCAAGGTCCCTGAAACACCGTGCGTGGTGCCTGCTGCAGGCGGAGGGGAGAGAGATCTAATCCTGCCCTGAGGTTGCGGAGCTGCTGCGATGTGGAGAGGGCTGCTGTGGCAAGCTGGGGATGCCAGCATCTCCGCAACAAGCTGTGGTGGCCGCAGGGATGGGGACCTGAGGCTTCACTTCCTCAAGGTCACCGCTGCCGGGGACGAGGGGGGAGCAGGGCTGCACCACGGCTATCTGGAAAGCTCGACGCCGTCTGCTCTGCCTCCATTGTTTGCTCCCAAGTGCAGGGGCAATAGGTGGGACTGGGTTATCGCTCTGCGACAGAGATGCTGAGGATGCAGGGCAAGGCCAGCGTAGGCTACTGTGTGGGTCGGTGCTGCTGGGCTGCGAGAATTACGGGGCCAAGGGGTTGCACTCTCATCTTGGAGGGGTGACACTTCAGGATGCGAGAGCAAACACATCCATGTGGCTCTGGGCTCCTCACGTGCTGTATTAAAAAGGACCATATGAGTACCTAAGCCAGCTTCCTTGCTAAAAACTTCTGAAGCCAGGGCACTACACCTCCCCTTCCGTTGGGCAGTTCGTGTTTTAATAAAGCCTGCAGCACCCTCCGCCTGCCCTCTGCCATTCCTATCAGGCCCTTGCGAAGGGCAGCTGGCCGAGCCCCGGCGTGCTTTGAAATGCACTGATGCTTAGGGGGGCTTCGCTCGCCCACCGCTGCTCTGGGCCTCCTGCAGCCAGGCAGGCTCCAGACTTTTTTGGACCCATCAGCAACCCCAGGAGATGGGTGAACTCGGAGCAGCAGCTCGGCCATCCTCCCCTGCGGACGGCCACGTGAATCCCGTAACCTTTGCTGAGAGTGGCGGTTGGGGATTTTTCTTTTCTTTTTAATGTCTTTTTCTATTGCTCTTGCTAATTACTAAAGCAATTTTTAAAATTTAAATGAGGGCTTCCTCCCTCACAGCCCATCTGCTGTGAAATCATAGCGCACATCCTTTGTGACAGTTCAAGCATTGCCATGGCAACGTGTTGTGATGTGATCAACCCTGAGTTATGACCTCACTGCGGGACCGGGCAGGCCAGGCTGCTTTGGCAAGAGGAATAAAAAGCAGCTTCTGTATTAACAAAAGTGGGATCTCTGCTACAAGCCGATGGGATTTGTCCTGGAGCAGACAGGCTAAAGCCCTCCCTGGAGCTTTTTACAGGACTTCAGTGTTAGGGCTGGGGGGGGAATCCACTTGGGAAATCATGTATTTCTCTCCTTAGAGAAAGTTGCTTTCTTTGAGAAGTCTTTTCCACCACTTTATGGTACTACTTCATTAGAAATCCTTGGAATTTTTAAGACTTTTTTCCTTCCCCCCCCACCCCCTGGTGCTGGGAAAGAAAAGATTGAAAGTGCTGGAGACCGAACTCTCTTTTTCCTGTTTGGAGGCAGGTATACTGCATGGCTGGTGGCAATGCATACTTCACCTATGCACCCCCCGTGGCTTTGCCCCGACCCCATCCAGAAGATAGCAGGGCGGGGGGTGGGTGCTTTGGCTTTCCAAAGCATTCATCTCTCACCTCCCTGCTGAGCCTGGCGTGAAGGGTGACAACTGTCGCAAGCCTTTGTGGACAACTGGAGTGGATTAGCGACCAAAGACCACCCAGCAGGTGTCATATCCAGTGTTATCCATTTCCAATTAACCAAAGACCTGGTTCAGAGACCCTGGTTCAAAGTTGGGGATTTTTTTCTTTTCTTATTTTTTTGTGATTCCTGTGGATTTTGGATCAGATTTTAACCGTCAAACTAAGCCTGCTCTTCCAGGAAGCTATTTGCACATGTAACTAATTCACCGAGACAGCTTGTATATTTATCTGTACTTTAGTATGTATTTCGGAATGTGTCTTTATCTGTCCCTTAGATTAGAATATAGCATCTTAAGACTGGTGGTGCAAACAGAATTGATGGGGATATTTGGCAACTCCAGAGGGACTGGTGGTACAATTTGCCACCTCTCTGGGGAGCTGGGAATTTAACAGGCAGCCTAGTTTGGCTATTTTATTTGTTGCTGAGTAGATATGGTGCTGTTTATGAGGACTTAAATGATACATGTCTATTAAATGATGTGTGTTAACAAAGCTGAGAGGTGTTTTGGGAAGGGGAGGAGAGAATCTGGGAAAAATGATGCAGTTCTTCAAGTGGCACATTGTGCAGAGAAGAAGTATTAGACTTTCATAGTATTAGACGTTCAAGTATTAAGACTTTCAAGTATTAAGACAACTTCTATACGATGGTAAGGTCTAGGGGACCACAGTGGGTCTGCTGTGCCAAGGTCTGTATGGTGATAGAAGAGCACACAGCCCTTAGCTGCTATAGGTTCCTCTGTCCTTCATGGTTGAGCTGGTGCATAAAGCTGCCAGACCTTACACATCCGTTCCTCCCGTGTCACTTTTTTAACTATATATATATGGCTATATATAATCAATATAGCCCCAGTGTATTACTAATCAGGCCATTTCATTTTGCACTGGTGACTCTCTGCTTTACCTGTCGAGTGAGAAAACTGGCAAATGGCTGCTGCAGCTTTCTCTTTAAGCCATTTTGGAGAGCCGACCTCGAAGACCTCCATAATTTTTTAGGCTCACAACCAAAAGGGGGGAAAAAAAGAAATCAAGTGTAATGATTTTCTCCCTCCAAAACTGGCTTTAAAAATAGTCCCTGCTCAGCCTCTTTATGCCATCTTACAGCCTCCAGCAAGTTTTTACAGCTGAGCTCGTTCCAACCCCAGAAAATGCAGCACAGCCCCTGAACTATTGAAGTGCAAATGGCTTGACCGTAATCTAGGAAGATTCAAGAGAAACGGGTCAAATGTTACACTAAACACTTATGGCAACATGTTTTAACAGCAGGAGGATAGAAGCGTGTTTACCCTGGGCAGGTTTAATGCGAGAAGATTAAAATCTCTTTTCTGAAGGTGAATGTAATCAGGTCTTTGGCTGTGCATGCTCAAAAATAACAATACCTCTGTAGCTGCGTCCATACCAGGGTCTCAAGGTGCTTAGAAGATTAACTTCATAAGCTTTACAGCATGCTCATATTATCAGTCCCTATGGTTATCCCAATTTATCAGTGGGAAACTGGGGCTTGGGGAAGCTGGAGATCAAGTTCTCCAGTGGCTTTGGCTGCAGCCAAGCATTCATAAAAATCAGTACCGGCACTGGGGATCTTGCGACTTTTGCTGACTCCACGCAAGGAACCCGTGGCACAGTCAGATCCCCTGAGTCTAAACCTGTTGGCTTAGCTACATGCCCCATCGTTCGTCCCCATCGCTGACACCAGCAGGAATGCTCGGTTCGGCTCGCTACGCATTGTGGTAAATATTTATAGGACTGGCCTGCATCTTAGCAGTGGCAGTGGGAATTTTCCTGCTTTCAAAGAAAAATGTACCCGTACCGCTATCAGAAATACAAAAGCGGTGTCACAGTGCTCACAGAAACAAATTGGAGTCTTTATCCTACCAGGGCTCAGCCAAGAGTTCGTATCATCTTCTTAGTACGAGATCTGCCCTTAGGTCCTCAGCGCATAGATTTTCCCTGCATGCTGGGGTAGCTCCGGGGTTTTGTTTTGCTGCAAGGCCATGCTAGTAATAACTCCTGTAAGTTTTGGAAAGCTGGATTTGCAAAGCTAGCTGCTGGAGAATGTGCTAAATTACAGGTTAGGCAATGTGTATTTACTACAACTAAAGGGAAATGTTTTTTTCCAATCTTGAAAAACCCAGAAAGGCAGCTTTCTCAGTGCAAAATATTTTGTCACAGTAGCCACCTTAAATGTCACCCTGGTTCGGTGACAAATTTATGGTGACATTTTTTCCACAGAGGTGGTTAAACTCAACTCAAGTGCTGCCTGTAAAATACTGATTTTCCTGCACTCCGAGGGTGTCTGGGGAAAAAAAAAATGACACTGTATGTAAAATTTGATTTATAAAAAACATGTGCCTGTTGCTTCAACCTCTGGATGCATTTACATTACAAGACATAAATTAAATTTAACGTTACGCTGCCAACAACTGTGTTTCATCCAGGACTGAGCCGGCAGGATGGGATGTGATACATGGGTGGCAATACAGGAGGAAGTTTGGATAAGGCATGGAGGGGACAGACCAAGAGGGTAACTGATAAAGGCATATACCTTTAAAAAAGGCATGGGCATACATTTTGCTGGCTATGAACTGTATAGAGCCACCTGGTTTCAGAACTACTCTTTTCAATATTAAAAAATACGAAGATAAGGGATCCCCCTTCCCCTAACCCCTTGAATTTATTCGCAACAGTTTTGGAAGTCAGCAATAGAATGCAAAATAAGCGTAGAATTTATTAATGATTTCCTTAATGCCATAATATTGGTGCAGATCTTTCAGAGGAGTGCTGGGATCTACTGTCTGGGGGGGAGGTGGGTGAAGGGTCTCTCTCTGTCCAGGTCCTATTCACCTCTTCTACTTATGTCTTAACACTTTAATGAAATACATTTAAAAATAAATGTTATGCTAAGGATGGTATGATGGATACTGAATTTGATGGATCGTGATACAAATGCAGATTAATATTAATCATATCTGTATAATTTAATGAAGGATATAATGCCACCTGCTGTGTGATAAAAACAAATTACGGCTTCTTTGGCTGTTTTTGTCTAGTTCTGGAAAGAAAATGAATTTGGACTAAACTAATTTCCCACATATAATGTCTTATATGTGTAATTAAAGATTCACGTGTTGCAACTAAGCATAAATACTGTGTAAAATCACACACAGGAGAGGCCTACGATGTTAACCCAGCACTTCCCGGAGGGTTCAGCATCCAGCATCTTCTGGTTGAGTTCAGTGGTAGTTTCCTTTTCTTCACCAGGGACCTGGAAGACACCCTCTTACACTTCCCTGCTTTGTTACAGGTACAATGAAATCCCCTTGGAGGCAATAATGACCTTTTATTCACAGAGCAGTGCCAGGCAGAGACGTGTATTTATACGCTTAGCGTGGGCAGCGCACTTGACCGGTGATTCGGGGCCAGGCGGTGTTGGTACAGCCCTTTGGTGGTGGCTGCCCAGCGGCTCTCTGCCCGGGGACGCCGTATGAATCCAAAGAGGGAGCGATGGTGCCTCGGAGCAGGCGTCTCTGCTGGGTGCAGACCGCAAGTGGCACCAAGAGAGGCATTAAAACCCAGGCAGTGGCTCGGGCCTGTTGCCACCGTGGACCTTTCTGAGGACTTGGTGGGTTTTTTGGCTAATTATTAGGGGTTATTTTGCAGCTCAGGGTGCCCAGTCCGGCCAGAGCTCCTGCCCTGGATGTGCTGTGTCTCCTTGCCATATCTAAAGGCTGAATGGCCTAGCTGCTGGATGGCGTATTATATATGGCAGACTGGCAAACGGTGGTAACAAAATAACTTTGTCCCCCAACAAAGTTAATTGAATGAGATTTAATGTTGCTAAGAGATTTGGACTGCATCCCTCAAACTTCAGGAGATCAGGCCGCCGAGCAGGAGGCACTGCAGAGGGGTTGGCGCCGCGCCAGTAAACAAAGCTTTATCAGGATGATATGTTAATATTTGTGTGTACTGTAAAATTAAAAAAAAAAAAAAAAAGGGGGGCGGGGGCAGGGTGGTGGACTGCCTCATCTGCTTCTCTGGCATAGCGGTTCCTGTTGAAGCTGACGGTAAAACATTAATGCTTCAGCAATGAAGACAAGTGATTTCAAAACAGCTTGATTGCAACGGAGAACAGATGCCTAATGCAGCCAGTCTACTTTCATCTGCGGTCCCAGCAGATCTTACATGGAGAAATATTTTTCTTATGAGAAGGCCCAGAAGCCCCAGCTAAAATCAGAGCTGAGTTTGGTGCGGGGGCTTCTTCAGGATGCAACGATGCTGACTCAGCAGGTTGTAGGTGGATGCAAGCGCTCTCTGCCTGGGCACCAAGCTGGCCATGCACGGGTTCACCATCATTCGAAAACTGTGTAACCACGTTAGTGTGAGACTGCACCTGAGGTAACAAACCATGATGAAAAATCCGACTACAGAGAAAAACCCCAATGAACCAGCTGGTAAGAAATGCAGGCAGTGGTGAGATTCTCGGTGTCCTTCATCTGACACAATATGGACGGGGAAAACGCTGAGAGTGCAGCAGTGGATCTTGCAGGCTGAGAAGGTGCTCCTGAATTTCATCTAAACTTTGGACAACTGAATCATTGAAGCTGATGTCAAAGTGGGTTTTTGTGAATTAATTGCTGGAAAGAAGTTAACTGGAGAAGATGATGGAGCAGATGCTGAAGATAAGAAACGACAGGATGGTGAAGAGGGAATTTCCTCTTGGTTTAGCTGGTGATGTGTGCCAGCGTTAGAAGAAATGTTTTATGAGTGTGGATGTGTGCGAGAGGTTTGAGGAGGGACCATGGCAGCGCTCCTGCCCGGTCCTGACTTGCTCACTGCTAGTAGGTTCTCACCCTGGAGATTTGGGAAAAGTGGACCTGAGTGTGCCAGGCGCTGGAAACACATGTGATGGTGTAAAGGGTGTCACCACTCCACCACGGCTGACCTGAGTCCTACCAGAAACTCGACTAGTATTTTCATCTGAGGAAGACACGCTGCAAGTGTGGTCCATCTGGTGACCATGTCAGCAAAGTGTAGCATATAGTTTTCTCACCATATGAAACCTGCAGCACCTGCATAGGGCATGGGAAAAATGGGGAAACCCTGAGCTTTCATGAGATGGAGGACAGCACAGTTTCTACCCACAGAGCTTTGTAGTTTCAGCTATGGTTGTAAGACGAGAGCTACAGCTCTCCTTTATTGCCGGTAGACAGGTAGGGCCTAGGCTGTCCAGATGACACTTTTTTCCTCTCTTCCAACCTACTGCCTACTTTCATAAGCACTTTGCCTGAAATCCTGGTCCCAGTGAAGCAAAATGGCAAATATCTCATTGGCTCCAGTGGGACCAGGGCTAATTCTCAGATAGAATGACGTACTAGCCCTATGCACTGGCTATACTCTGAACTTACACACCCAGAAGTCACATAAAGACAACACCAAGGTCATGGGAAATCCACATTTTCTGTATAAAGCATCGGAGTACAATTTGTAGGCTGATGCAGCTTATCTTTAGATCACTAAGGGGATGGATAAGGCTTGGGAACCTTGTGTAGCTCAGCCCAGATAAAGGTTCAAGTCCAGACTGATTAAATGTTGTCTGTTGCCTCCACAATGTGGTTCAGATGTATCTACCTGGATTTTAGTAGACAAGTTTTACACCTACAAGATGTTCCCTCTTTGCCAAATCACCCCCTGGCATTGGGGTGAGGTACAAGCGTGAATTTGTACTGTTTCTATAGCTGGGCTACAAGCCTGCCAGTTGCTATTAACATTCCCTAAAAAACCCAGGAGAGGGGGACGAGGAATGCATCAAGCGTTTATTGGCTTTGCTGCTGATAACAGGGTGAAGATAAATATTTGTGCAATGGTATGTCCTCTTATCTGGCTCTGGGAATAAAGTGATGATTCAGTCCAAGTGCTTTATCACAGTTACACATCAGAGAAGAACTATATAGAAATCTTATCTCAGGACTGTCTTGGCTTTTGCAGATCTGAATAATTATGTGGATCTGATTAGTTATAAGTTTTACATTCCTTTAACGGGGCTCTTCCATCTGAATAGTCAGTTGTGTGCACAGAAAAACTCCTCTCACCTCACATTATTTTTTATTGCCCTGGTCTGCATGTGTCTAATTCATTTTTGTATCCCAGAAATGGTGTCTCTGGTTATATTTTGGGGGATTCAGCTTGAGTTAGGCCCTGCCTTCCTGAGTGCTGAGGAAACACACAGGTTTGCAGAGAGCACTCTGTGCTGTAACACAACAGAAATGAGGAATACTAAAGCTAAAGTCAAATTCATCCTGGTGGAAACTTTATTATCGTGAATGAACCATATCCCTGAAGAAAAAGCTGGGTTTACCTCCAAACACCACACCTCCCAACTCCACAGGAGTTCAAATGAGCTAATCCTAGCGACTTTAAGTGATGTAAGGTGACCTTCACTCCAGAAGCCTTTTCTCCTGTCAATTTTCTCCATTCCGGTGTCTTTCCATGCTCAACTGGCAACATCAGCAGAGAGGGAGGAAAATAATAACAGCAGCAGTCACTGCCAGAGCAAAAAAGAAAGTGTGCAATCTTTTTTGTGTTGTCCAGAGGAGAAAGGTTATGAGCAGAGAAACTTGTGTGCTGAGTTCAATCTTAACGTTCCTTCTAATAAGCCCCGATGTTGTATTTAAAAAAGGAATCTTTAGATTGGTGAAAACAGGTCTTATATTAAAAGTATTGTCTCTGGTTTAAAAAACACCAGTGGAAAGAGCTTTTGTCTATATTTTTTTCTCTCTCTGGGCTGCAAGGATTGATTCGTCTGTTGGAGCACAACACTGGTAGCCGAGACTGTCACAAGGGCTGGCCCCTTGAAACCAAAGCGCTTCGATCCTCCCCCATGTAATCGGCTGGGAAAGGGCTCGCTGGCCCCGCGGGGAGCTTGCTCCGTCAGGAACAGCCTCCTTCTGCTGGAGCTTCAGGAGCTGGGGGAACGTGGGGGAACGGAGAAGCTAAACCTCCTTCTCCTCTGTCTGGTTTTAATGTCACTTATGAAGGAGCTATCGGAAGTTCTTAGCTTCACATTTTGATCTCATTTCCCATTCGGCAGCTCGGTACAGATGTGGATTTTCCGAGCCATCTGATCTGTTTGGATAATAAAAGCCCGTTTGGTCTTTTGGGGAAAAGCTGATATACAGTTGCCAACATTTTTGTAGATGTTTTCCAAACACAATTTTCCAACTGAACCCCAGAGGGTGGGCAGGCTGGGAGCTGCTGGAGGGCTGTGTGCTCGTTTTCATCCATTTTTAATGTGCTTAAAAAAATGAAAGAAAGAGAACAATGCCCTTTCCTATTGACCAACTTCTCTAGAATGATACAGTTTTGGGGTTTTCATACTGAAGAATTTATTTTCTAATAAAGTCTTGATTTATATCTTTTAATCTAGGTTTCCATTTTTCTGCCAAAACATTAAAAGAGCAGCAATCTCTTCCCCATCCATGTAATGATGAGAGATCCTCACATGCTCTGAATCAAGAAAAGCATATTAAAATCCTTTACTGTGTTTTTTTATAAAGCATTCGGAGCTGTCATTTGCCTTTGAAATCTGGTAGTGGTAGTAAACGTGTAGCACTTCTAGAAATAAGGTCATGGATGCTAATCCACAAGCTCCCAACATCACTTTCCTCTCCTGTGTTTTATGGGCTTCTCCCAAGAACCAAGCTGGTAGCATCGCATCCACCAATTTGATGAGCAGTCCTGGAGCATGTTACATTCATCTTGTGGGACTTGAACTGGTGAGAGGCTCTGACCTCTTTTCTGGCAAGTCTGGATATATTTACAAGGTAGGAAAGAGTGAGTGTTGGGAATAACTGTGTTGACTCTGGACAGCCTACTGCTGGGATGCTCCTGAATCTCGTTCTTAGGAGGCCCAGTTGGTACCCGTGGAGAACACCCAGGACATGCCTTGCAGTGCACTGTATGACACCTTGCAGACCTGTTGTGGGATGGCCATTTGGCCAAGGAGACGTACCCAGGTCCTCTGTGCTGCATGCCTGCTTCTCACTCCCTTCTGCAGTTCTGAGTGCCTCTAGTCTTTCTCTGAGAAATCTCGGCTCCTTCTGAAATTGATCTTTTTCCTTTCAAGTTTCTTCTCTTCCTGCGTTTTCTGTAGTTCTTCATAATAAAATAGAGGAATGTGAATTCCTCCCTCATCTTCCCTCCCTTCTTTCTTATGATACCTTCTCCTGCTGACAGTGCAAGTGCAGTCTGCTGCCAGGCCTTCATAACTGCTGTTCATGGGCTGGAGCACTTGCACACAAAGCTTTGTGTGTGGATCTAGAGATCTGTGTGACGAAGTGGATCCGGGACTCAGCAATACAGATTTTTCAAAACTAAGACTGAGGACACCATTGCTTTATAAAGCTGCGTGCAGTGAGACCCATCAGAGAGCTCTCATTGACCTCAGAATGTGAATGCAAGCCTCGTCACAGCAGAGCAAATGGCATAAAAGCAGGCGTCTGTTCTCCAAACCTGTTTTGTTTTGCTGTTATGTGTGAGCTGGAGAGCCTCCTGCGTGCTACTGAAGAAGGAAGATTTATTTTTTTAAGTTCTAATATAATCAGAAGATTTTTCTCTTAAAACTGAAAAACAGCAAAGAAAACTTCAAACAGCAGGCGAGACGACTGCTACAGGTGACCCAGCCACAATTTACAGAGAGACCTCTACCTTACAGCACAATAACGTTGAGGATCATGATGCTCTGGCCCGTTTTTCTTCCCTGAACTGTTCAGATAATGGTTGGGCTAATTGGTAGCTGTCAAGCTTGTGCTGAATGTACTGAGGGTTTCTGTGATACTGCTCTGGCCACTTGAAGGCAAGCGGTCTAGTTTGGGTTTCAGAAAAATGTCAATTAGAAAGCAATTTCCATGCATTCGCAGCTTACTCTTCCAAAGCTGATCTATTTATTTCTGTTATCTGCTTCATTGTAAACTCCCAGAGCACAGACTGTCTCCCTTATTGTATGCGTGCAAAGTGCCCGCTGCAGTCTGGCTCTCCTTCGTGCTGGGACTCCAAGGTGCTGCTACAATTAATGCGAGGATGGAAAGTTTGAATAAGCTCCTTGTAGCTGCTCTGAGTGATGAATGTGTGTGAGGAAGTCTCCTAGGATTTTTCCTATAATAAAGTATTATTTTTCACATTAACAATTCCAAAATAGCTGAACTCTGACTTGGACTTTTCAGTGCATGTTTCCCACAGTATGTGTTCACTAAGCTGTTCTGCTGCTGAGAGTGAAATTCTGGCCCCTGTGAGCCGTGTGCAGTCCCAGGGAGCAGTGGCCAACCCAGTTGTCTTTTGCTGCTTGATTTTGAGGAGCGGATCTTATATCTTTTTTGTTTGCACTTCTATAAACTTTCAAAACACACCATAGCTTGAGCCATCCCTTCAGGAAACATTTAAAAATACCTGGTTTTGAAGATGCATCTCACAAATAGGTATTTTTAAATGGTCAAGGAAAAATTGCTTATTAAACGACAATGCTCTTTTTACAGGTATGTCACGGTGGTGGTGGTGTAGGGCTAGAGCTGGTGGAGGTTAGTGGCTTTTTAGCTTCCTTTGCAGCTTGAGAGTGAAGATATAGTATTGGGACATGACCTCGGAGAACTGGGCTCCGAAAATAACCTTACCCCATTTTTTTTGGCAAATCACTCATAGTGTCTCGCTCTCTGAATATCTTGTCTGTAAAGTGGGGACTGCAGACAAGGGAGGTGCCATCCTGGACTGCCACTGCTGCTTCAGAAACTGCTGTGCCACCCTGCCCTGGAGCCAGGACTTACCTAGGTGCTACCTGTCTGGAGGAGTGAGGGGTTGTGAACGTTTACCAGGCAGTTTCTAAGGCAGAGCTACGTGGTACGTCTGATGAGGGCCTTGATGGAGGGCTCTGCTAGCTCTCTGCTTAGTTTGCAACTTGTCTTACCTGCACAGTGAAGCAGCTGATTTCAGCAGGTTTTGACGCTTCATCGTCTGTGGAGACTCATAGTGCAATACGTTGGGTGACTCTTGCAACTATTATCCTCTCAGAGCTTCTTTCTGAAAGTATTCAACAGGGGCAGGAGGGCATGGTGGAAATGCGGGAACATTTGAGAGCTGTGGTCGCCTATATGATTTGTTCTTGGCACCCATTTCATGTTCCTAAAGTGCCTGGATCCCTCTGTAAGACCATGGTAAGGGGCCCAGCTAATCTGCAGAACCACATCACTTTTAGCCATTTCCCATTGAAAGGCTGAGAACAGATGAGATGAGAAAGCCCATGGCAGTGCAAGCGATGGGTGGGGTTGAGTGAAGCAACTTGAATATCAAGTAATACAGAAAGTTTGGAAAACCTTGGATTAGGCTGTCACTAGGATATGGCCTAAATCACCAGATGTGAGGAAAAACAAGTGATATGTAACGAGGGCTTCCTTTGTGTTTGACTTACCCTACAGGACTCTCAAAGCTGCGGATGATCATGCAAACCATATGTGGTGCAGAGAGGACAAATCTGAGTTACTGGAGAGAGGGATTTGCTGTTCCTGGGCTCTGGAGTCAGGGCTCTTCACCCAGATTAGCCCAGAGAATTTTTTTTCTTGGTATAGAATAAAGATTATACTATAAAAGCCAACAGATGCTTAACTGTCATGTTATGAATGGCATCACTGTAATTAAATGCCTCCGCTTGTTGCCTTAAACAAGTAGTTTCTTTGAGAATTCATCACTGCAAAAAAAAATGAATGCTGTATTTTGGAGAGGGCAAAGGGGGATACTTTACTTTCCTTCCTCCTAATCTTGATTCAGCACCTAAAACTCCCCCATTCCCTCAGCAGAACCTGCTGCCTCATATGTGGGGATGATGTGGGCAGCTTTGCCTGACCTCAAGCCCCATGTTCTCTCAGGAGCTTTATGGAGGGGAGTGAATACCGTAGTCGCCCTTTACAGATGGATGCATCAAGACAGAAATCTTCAGGTTCAACACCACGACTCAAATGCTGCATCACTGTGTACCTGTAAGCCTTGTTTTTAGGTGCTCTGCTGTCCTGTGAACTCACACCTCCCATTTGGGAATTCACGGTGGGGGTGGGAGGCCAAGGCTGGGATTCGCAGACCCCTGCCCAGGCGGTGGGAAATGCCGAGGTGTCGAGTCGTGCTCTTGTGGGAAGCCTCTTTCTTCTAGTAGCTCCTAGCTGTGAGTGGGGAAGGGCTCAGCCCTTTCCTCTGACACGCGCAGGATGCTCCTCTGATGCATGAAGAGCTCCTCATTTCTTCTTGTCTGCCCCAACCCCATCCCCAAGGTAGGCACCGACCAGCGGGGCTGCAGGGCAGGCTCAGTGATCGCCTTGGTTTCCCTGCTGAAGCTGGATGGGCCCTCCACCTACCTGCACATGGCATTTTGTCTCCTCCCAAAACGCCCCTTGCAAATGCAAAAAGTGGGGGAAACTTCTGGTCTGGAAGCTCCCCTATGGAGCTACATCTCCATTTTGGGGCTATTTAGAGGCTGAGTGCTGCAGCCGAGGCAAAGGATGAGCGAGTGCCAGGAATGCCTGAATGTTAGACATTGCCGTTAAACGAAGTAGGCGAGAAGCTCTCAGTTCTTACAAATTTATATCCAAAATGACTTCCCCAGGCTCAGGGGTGCTTGCAGATGCAGAACAGCCTCTTGATTTTCCTCTTCCCAGTGGTCTTTTCACTCCTTTTTTCTGTCGCTCTTCAATGAGGGCCTGACCCTTCCAGCTGCCCCATGGAGGGCTGCCCCGAGTTCAACACTCATGCCAGCTGAAACCAAACTTGGCCTCAGGCCAAGGATCTCAGCTTGAGACCCTCAAAGTTATTTAGACTCCCAATGCCTGAGATGGCTCCTTATCAGTCATGCTGTGCTTGGGAGGGAAGGGCTTTGGCACACGAGACAGTTAAAAGTTTGGATGAGGGGTGTTTAAGTACTTGGGCAGAATCTTTGGGGGTCATGTGGGAACCTGCAACTTGGGGAAGGGCCCCTCATCTGCGAGTCCCAGGTCAGCCCAATTGCCAGCCTCTCCAGGTCCCTCTGAACAGCAGCCTGCCCTCCAGTGTATCCCACTCCACGGTTTGGCGTCTGCAGCCTTGCAGAGACTGCACTCAGCCCCGTCGCGCAGAAGACAAGGAGCAGCACTGGTCCCAGGGCTGGTCTGAGGGACACCGCCAGTTCTTGGCTGCCAGCTGGACTTTGCGCTGCTGGTCACACCTCCTTCAGCCTGGCGGCACAACCGATTTTCCACCCACCTTATTGTCCTCTTATCCAGGCCATATTGCATCAATCTGATGATAAGGACTCTACGGGAGACTGCGTCAAAAGCCTTGCAAAAGTTAAGGGGTACAACATCCACTGCGCTCTCCTTGTCCAGAGTGCCAACCACCTCATTACAGAAAGCAGATTTTTACTGGCTCAGGCAAGGTTTAATTTAGACGCAAGTCCAGCCAGCTTTGCCCTGCACTCCCTCCACCCTCCAGGACGTGGTGTTAGTGGGGATCAAACTCGTTCCGTCTCCCTGCCTCCCCTGGAGCTGACATACCTTCAACATACGCTCATGCTGCTGTAAAAGCAATTGAACCCCGTACTGAGCGATTGAGTCCCAAATATTCCCTCCAATTATCCAAACCACTTGTATTCTGGGAGAAAGTACAGATGATGGCATTCAAGATGGAATAATTATGTAGTGGAGTCTTGCAGTATTTATGTGAAGGGTTATTATGCCAGAGCTCCAAATGTTAGCAAAATCACCCCAAGAAGACAGCAAGCAGTGTTTGTATGTCCGTCTCCCACTCTCATAACGCTCGCTCATGTTTATGTGCAGACTTATATGGGTTTTTACTGCTAACGTCTTTCTCATTAATAGCCCGCTTGAGTTTTATGGTATATCTTTTTGCCACAAAATCAATTGAGGGTTTGCAATTACATTTTCGGATAGAAGACGCTGTTTACAGCATGTTGTTTTGTAAATCTTGGACAAAGAAATCTATGTGGGAGCATCAGGCGTGGTGCTGGGCCAAAGACACCAGAGGGTTATTTGCAGGACGTTTATGGCCAAGAGGACAGAGTCTGCTGCCAGAGTTACAGTGCCTTCCCTCAACTGGATGCAACAGCACGACCGGAGCTGCAGAAGGGACAGGAACTTCAAACAGGGTTTGCCCTGAGGCACCGTGGGCTGGGAAATGCAGAGCTCGGTGGGATTTCGGTATTCAGCTGAAGAAGGGCAGGAGCATTACGGGCAGTGATGTTAGTCCTGCCTGCCCTTGCAGAGGTGGGACCTGCCTTAGTGCAGGGCTCTTCCCGCGCACTTGCGAGGCCTCGTATGGGCACACTTTGTGCAATGTTAGGCAACATGCCACATGAATCACTTTGCAAAGGCTGGAAAAATGTAGCAACATATGGAGCTGAGTTTGGGGAAAGAATTGAAAACAAACCTCATAACTTGAGCGGTTTCCTCCCATGGCAGCTGTTCACATGTGCTCTTGATGCTTGATATGGGCCTCCCTGCTCACTGGGGAGATACCTGGAAGTCGTCAGAGGAGTGCTTGCTTTCCAGAAGCCTTTCACCACCTCTGTTTGCAGCTGCTTGGGATGAGGAGTGAATTCTGCACTGACCTGAGGAAAACGCAGTTGCCTGCTGCCCTGCACAAGCTTCATGAACCTCTCAGACAGCATCTCCACAGCCTCTGAGCTAGATCACATCTAAACCCAGCAGCTATTAAATAGTCTGCACTGAGGGTACTCAGCATGACTTGACAAAGAACCTTATAACCAGGCTGGGAGAGTTTCTAGTGGACACAGCATAGCCACATCCACATCTGATTAAAGCTCCATAACTCCAGGGCAGCCCAAGTTGGCGTGACAGCTCCTATCAGGAGATTCAGCTCTTTCACCAACAACCACAAAACCTTGCAAACCAGGTAGAAACCAAGTGGGTGGCAGTCCTTGCTTTAGTTAGGATGCTGCGAGGATAAAGCTCAGGAGGAATGGGTTGTGTCTGCTGCTACAAACTTCATGTGTGACGCTGGCTAACTGGTCCCTTTGGACCTCAGCTCTCCATCCATAAGAGAAGAGAGGAATAGTGCTCTCTGCCTTAGTATTTGCACTTGACTTTTACAATGGGCATGTTACCATACCCAAGGTATGGTACCCAAGGTCCAAGTCTTACTCCAGGGACAGAAGCTGCAAGTGAGTTAAACCAGCTTAGAATAAACAACTTCAGTAGAGAAGGATAAACACAAGAGTTAGAATAGAATAAACTCACCTGAAAGCAGGAACTCAGCAAGAGTTTGATGGACTGAAAACACAGCATTGCCAACGTTAAAGATATACCCGTTGGGGTATCTCCTTCAGTCAAGCTGCATGTGATGCAAGTGGACACTGAAATGCAGAGCTGTGACACACGGTGACATCACTTACAGTTTCTCTGTTGGATGGGGTTGGGGGAGGCAGTTTCTGGGACTGCCACAGGGCCAAGGGCTGGGGAAAGGAGACAGGAGGGTCTCCATCTCAGCGGTGGGTGGGCAGTACAAGGGGGCAGAGGTGTCTCCCAGGCTCTGCTGTTGTCTGGGGGCCCTCTTGTGGAGCATTTGCCTTGCACATCCAGTGATGGGATTGGGTCTCATTTGGGACAGGGCTTCCCTTGAGCTTCAGAATGGCTTTTATGGAGAGGCAGGGGTTTTTGCTCAGGTTGCTCCACAGAAAGATGTGTGCCAGCCCCAGTTTTGCTGTGCTAGGCCAGGCTCCCCATTGACCCTCACAGCTGGGTTGGGTCTTAACTCCTCTGTAAGGGCCTGGGGGGACGGACAGTCCCTGCCTTCAGCAGATAGGTGGAAGGATTCATCCCCTAAAGATAATGTGTCTATCCTGAGCTGGCCCCTATATAGTCAACTGAGTACTATCTAACGGGGTGTAGGATGAATCCCCCAGACAGGCCTCTAGAGAGATCAGATGAAGAACAGTTCAAAAGAACATTATTTCTCTCCATTTCCTATAAAGGGAGTTGAAGGTGATATGTTAATACCTGTATTGGAAGTATCTGCCATTAGGTGAACCATTGTCCCTGAGAGCTTGGTGAGATCCGAACAAACTCTGCTCCTGGTCCCACTCTGGACAAGAGTCCTTCATGCAAGGGGCCCTGCTGCAAGGAATTAGGTATTGATTTTGTCGGCTGCTGCCAATAATCCATGTTTATTCTTACTCACTAGGGGCCCTGCTCCAGCAAAACTTGAGTGTTTGTTTAATGCCTAAATGGGAGGGGGATAATTATGTACTTAAAGTTATTTAGTAAATGCTCTGATGGAGTGAGGGGTGCACAAGAATTAGCTGCAAAGTTGGTTGCAGTAGATAGAAGCCAAGGTGGAATCTGGCCAGGGATTCTCTCACTCATTTCCTTATCCCAGAGCATTTCACTGAGTTTAATGGGCAAAATATGACCAAGACTATTCTTTCCATAGTCTAAGTTTTCAACTAAAAATATCTGTACCCCAAGCACTTTTTCCTGTAATGCAGATAGGCTGTGCCTTCTGCCATCTGGGACATGTACAGACCCGGTAACTCTGATCATGGTTGTTACTTATTTTCCTTTGTGTCAATATAAATCTCTGATTTTTTTCCCAGTCCTTTTTGTGTCTGAAATGTGAATTTGTGCAGGAAGATGTTTCACCTTTTTGGGATAGGGCAGAGCTGGCCCTTCTGGTGTTCAGCTTATTTTCAAACAGTTGGAATGACTCCCACCACTTTTTGTGGGGAGGGCTCAGCCATCCATGCAGCAGCAGCTAAACTGCCATGAATTACAGCCTGATGTACTAAAGATTCCTGAAATTGAAGCCACTTTACCGTAATACCTTGTGTTGCAAATGGTGGTAATTCATTCTCAACAGCTTGTGAAACAGCTGCTGGAGCTTCATGTTAGGTTCATGTTAGGATTGTAGTTTGCTACCAGGACAGGCGGTCCTGCTTTTTCCCCACCTCTCCAGTGCAGCTGCCTGTTCTGCACTGCACGTGCCATAGCTGCAGGAGGGGAAAAGCCTACGGACCCAGCAGAGACCTGACCCGCCAAAACTGCAGGACTGTTTCTCTGATGCTTGGACAAACCTCTCAAACACAACAAGGGGAACCTGTCTGATAAACAGTGGGGTCTGGTTTAATTCTTGTGAAAGCAAATCCGCCTTCCGCAGAGCTGCCTCTGCTCCTCGCGGGGCCGCGTTGGCCTCAGGTGTCAATGCTCTGCTGGTGTAAAATGAACAGTTATTGCATCAGAAGCCTTCAATCTGCAAGTGCAAATGTGACATAAATGGGTCTAATGTGCGTGGGGCTTGTAATGGGTGACAGCTTAAGAGCTGCATTTTGAAAATATGGTCCTCTGTGTCCCATTTTCTTTACTTGGCTTTCGTTTACTTTCTCATACACATGGGGGAGATTAAGAACAGAGCACTTACTATTCTCCAGCAATTGTGCGTTACTGATCCTTTCTCTTTCTACACTAAAAAGAAAGCAGGGGCTATCACAGAGCTCCACCGTGGATTAGCCGACATGCTGCAGGAATGGCAAGGAGATTCCTGTTTTCTGCAATGCTGCAAGTTGGATTGGATGATTTTTATCGTCACCTGAAGTCTGAAATCTGTGCACCTACAAAATAACCGGGGCAGACTGTGAACAGTTTTGAATGGTGCTCTGCATATACTGTGTGCCTCCCTTTCTATTGACTTTTGAGCATAATGAAGGGAGCACTGAGTCAGAAGGGCCAGATACCCGAAGTGTAAGGTTTTCTGAACACTGGAAACTGTCTTTGCTCTCTGCTCCGTGCCCTGCAGCAGGCACATGAGAATGCTGTGCTTTAATATGTGTCTGGAGACGTTTCACATGAGGAAGGGGAAGGAGTGAAGTGTATTTCTGTGAACATTTTGCAGGTGTGAATGAAGCAAGAACAGTTTAATTGTCCTCATATCACATACTTAAAGTTACTTTTCCCTTTCAAAGACGTAATTTCTAGCTGTCACTAGGTACACTTTCCTAGGAAGGCCAAGTTACTGTAAAAGACTGAAGCTGTATGGTGCCTTCCCACGGATGCCAGAACAGCTGTTTCTCTGAGTGCCAGTCCTTCCCCTGCCTTTTCTTCCTGAAAAAAACAAACACAAATATTACAAGCTCATATTACTTGCAATCAATGAGACAAATGACTTAAGAAGGGTGGTATTGCTTTTAGTTCTGTGTATGCTACTTTAGGGAAGCCGTTGATGCAAAGAGAGCTGTTACCATCTTTCCCAGTACAGAGAGAAACCTGGATCTATCCAGGGACGTTTTGCTTTCAGAGGTACTACTGCCCCTGCTCCGTGTGGTTTTGGGGGGCCAAAAACCAGACCCAATGATCCAATACCAAGTAGAGAAGGATAAGGACTTCCCATGGTTTGGAGCCTTGCTGCTCCAAATATAACTCAAATTGCAGTTTGCCCTTTTTCCCTGTGAGAATACATTGCTGTTTTATAGTCAGACCGTGTCCGCCGTAACCCTTGGGTGCTTTTCAGCAGGGTCCCATCACTGCCCAGTTGATGATGGAATTGGTCACAACATGGAAATTGCCACTTTAGCTAAACTGTGGCAACCAGTTGTGCGTGTGCTGCTGGGACCCTGAGGGAGACCCCCATGGCAGGAGGGTTGGGCGAGATGATCTTTAAAGGTCCCTGCCAACCCAAATCTTTCTATGGTTCTATGGATCTATAAAACTTGCTGCAGCAGTTTAAGGTGTCTGCGTCTATCTGTGTCTAAGCTGCTCCAGAGTTTTAACAGAAATCAAAGGTAGACTCATTGTATTTAATGCATTTTGGGTTTTTTTTGCAGGAAAGATAAAGTCCACCTGAAAGCAAAAAAATCAACCGGACGCTACAAACTTTCTAGATTCCCGTGATGGGGTGTCTGATCTCTCTCAGGCTCTAGGAAGGACAAAATTCATTCCCCTTTTTCTATAGGAACATAGAAACATAGGATAAAATAATAGAATCGTTTAGGTTGGAAAAGACCTTTAAGATCATCGAGTCCGACCATTAACCTAACACTGCCAAGTCCACCACTAAACCATGTCCCTGAGCACCACATCTACACGTCTTTTAAATACCTCCAGGGATGGTGACTCAACCACTTCCCTGGGCAGCCTCTTCCAAGGCTTGACAACCCTTTCAGTGAAGAAATTTTTCCTAATATCGAATCTAAACCTCCCCTGGCGCAACTTGAGGCCATTTCCTCTCGTCCTATTGCTTGTTACTTGGGAGAAGAGACCAACACCCACCTCCCTACAACCTCCTTGCAGGTAGTTGTAGAGCGCGATGAGGTCTCCCCTCAGCCTCCTCTTCTCCAGGCTAAACAACCCCAGTTCCCTCAGCCGCTCCTCATAAGACTTGTGCTCCAGGCCCTTCACCAGCTTCGTTGCCCTCCTCTGGACACGCACCAGCACCTCCATGTCCTTCTTGTAGTGAGGGGCCCAAAACTGAACACAGTATTTGAGGTGCGGCCTCACCAGTGCCGAGTACAGGGGCACGATCACCTCCCTGCTCCTGCTGGCCACACTAGTTCTGATGCAGGCCAGGATGCCGTTGGCCAAATAGCCATGGCTAAAAGCAGTAAGCTTCTATGTATTGAGAAATCTTTTGCTGCTCCCATACGTTAGGTGGAGACAAATTTGTGGACTATGATCTGATATGAAAACTGGAAGCAAAAGTGTTATTTAATTCCAAATTTTTAGTGAATTGTGTTTAGCTTAATTTAGTGTGATAAATCTGTATCTTCCTGGTTTAGAATTAAAAAAACCCCAAACCTCTATACATTTTTTGTTGTTCTGCTCAGTAAAATTAATGTTATTCATTAAATTTAAACAATGGTTAACTTGCCATTCTCCTCAGTAATTATCTCTTATCCCTTATGAGTACATAACACACACAACACTTGTAGTATACAAAGACCTATGCCAAACTTGCATAAGTAAATCAAGGAAAGCATAGTGTGAGCTGCTTTTGTGATACTCTTAATGACTGATGGACTATTCCTCTTAAAACACCTCCCACTCGCAAAAACATCAAAAGTGGGTCTTGCAATAAGCGTTAGGTACTTATGTTGAATTCACTTCCTGGAATATAGAATTTGTTAAAGTGTCTTAAATTATTTATTTACAGATTTCGGTTCAACATTGAAATGCTCATTTTGATGAGCTAGTGATGAGATGTCATTATTTGTTCCACTGCCAACCTTCTATTCAATAATTAGCCACCCCACTCATAAAATTTTTGCTTGATCCTATCAAGCATGTATTCACTTTGATTGGATAGAATATTCATTGGCAAAGGCTGCAAGGAGGCACGTAATTCTATTTATGTTCATCCCTCAATCTATTTCTGCAGTTTAAGGGATCTAATAATTCCAACTCTCTTTCACCCATGATTGTAACTTAATTTAGTAAATTCTCATGATATATTTTATAAAAAATTTGAAGACTTTCACTCCTGAAATGGGCTGCTCTATTCTCTACCGATAAGAGAGCATTCTGCTGAATGAAAGGTATTCACAACTTCTTTACGATTAAGAATACTAAAATTTAAAGCGCCCATGCAAAAATTACCTTTTTTGCTTGTGTACAGGAAGAATAAAATCCCGCAGGAAAAACCCTGTAATATGAGGAAGTGTGTTCCTTGGAGCATTTCTCATCTGATCAGATGAAGATGGCTACAGCATTAATGTTTGTATCTGAGCTCATCATCTAGAACCTCTTTATACTCAATGAACAGCAATAGACATGTTCATGATGTGATTCATGTCATCACAAAGAAGCTCTCTAAAGTAGTTGGTGTGAACTGCTATTTTCTCTCCAATGACTGTAAAGGGATATCCTTTGTCCACACGTATGCATCAAGTGCCGTTTGAGATGCTGTAATGTGTTTGACGCACCTGCATGGGGCTGGCAGATATGGTGTAGGACCTAAAGGAGACCTGTGCCCTTCTGGAACTGTAGCTGGAGACAAGCATCTCAAGTGGCACTAGGTGCCTGTGTTAGGTGACCAAATCAGGACAGCCTGCATAAATATGGTCCAAGATGTTCTGGGATATCAGCTTAGGAGATCATGCTTGACCTCTGACGTTGCTCAGGGAGGAACTGGACATCTCATGGGTCCAGTGCCATGTCATCCAGCTCTGTGTAGATCTCCTGGATCCCCTGGAGCATATCAAACAACATTAGACAGTTTTGTTCAACAAAATCAAGTCCTGGAGCTGACTGCAACGTGAATTTACACTACTAGTGCACATGCGGACAGTTAAGTTTCTGCCTATGAATCTGGAGCTGAATTCCACCCCAAAAGTTAGGGATCTCTAATTTCCAATCTTTGTCACAGATGGTTAGTATTTAGGGACAGGTATGAATGAGATCTTCTCATTGATCTTGCTTCAGAAAGTGTCTGCTTGCTAGTAGATCTCAGTACAACGCTGATATATTGCTGATATATCCTTTCCACAGGAGAGATGCCTGCAGTCGGTCTTGGGTGGTGACTCACCGAAAAACTCTGAATTGCCACAGTTGAGATTATTTGTCTGTTCTAAGTGAAGATTTGGAATTAAACGTCTTGCAGTAAGAATAGAAATCTTCCCTTAGGATCTGCTGGAGGCTCCTACATGCAAAGGTATACATGAGTAGTTAGCTTTGTCCCTTGGAAATGGTCTCAGAGAAGACAGAGGGACTATACTCTAGATAGCCCTGCTTGAGCAGGAGGGTGGAACACATGACCCCCAGAGGTCCCTTCCAACCTCAGCCGTTCTGTGATTCTGGGATTCGATGGTTATACAGAATTGGACTCTGTCCGACTGCCGTGGGGTCAGTACAGCTGGGGTTTAAAATTAGGTACCTGATTCAGGAATCCTGAATCAGGATTCATCCAAGCCTGGCTGAAGTGGAACAGAGGGCTGCCATGAACCAGTGTAGAAGGAACAAGGCCATGCCTGGCTTCCATTGGGGTGCTGAGATCCTGCTGATTTCACTGAGATTTCTGTATCTACAGAGCAGTTAGTAGTGCAAATGCTTCTTTGGATCTGGATCTGAGATCAGAAAGGATGACAGCTGGAGCCTACCTATCTCCCGCTAACACTGTCTTTATACATTGCTACTAAATTAGTTTCTACATTAAAGCTATTTTTACATTTTTTGCTTTCTGAGATTTTAGCAGTTTATTACTAAATCTTGCTCTTTTGGGATAATCCCGTCTTTAAAAATTAGATTTAACACAGATTCAATGCAGAGCTTAGTTCAATCCGTATCTGACTATTGTGTGATATTTTAAGAGGTTTCTTCTGAGGTACCTGGGACTTGCTGTGCTAAAAAAACAGGATAGTGAGCTGGATGGATCACTGCTCTGATCCAAACCAGCAGTCCTAGGACAATTTTTGACCAGCCCACTGAACTCCCTTGTATATCACAATTATAGCTTAATATAAAAATGTGACTTATATGTGGCTCTGTAATCTGTCACTTTGGTTGACACAGGGCAGGCCGAAAAGACCAATGCCATCTGCATTTGATTGACAGCAGTTTGCACTGGCCTGGATGACCCCTAGAAGGAAGGTATGGGTTAAGAGAGAGACACCACGGTGACTCCAATGAAACGGACACTCGAGAGATGGAAGTAACAGAACAAGTTAGTAAATTAACTCTTACTCTCCAGACAAACCTTCTAAATTAACAGATACTGGCATTAATATGCCAATAAACAACGACTTCTTAAATAAAAGGGAGTGGAGAATAAAACTAATGTAATCAGTATATTTTTTCAGTTTCACCTGCTAATTTTATCATGCTAACTTTTATAACATTAAAAATAAAGCCTCATACACCAGCCAAAATCCATGTTTAACAGAGTCGTGATGCACTGCAGCTGATGTGGGATGCTGCAAAACCTGCAGTGGCAATTGGTTTGGATGGGACGGCCCTGTAAGGACAGCGAAACAGGGTGCCCAGGGAGCTTGTGGAGCTTCCTTCATTGGGGAATTTTCACAAATAGGTCAGAGAAAGAAGAGCTGGGAGGCTTCTTAGGCAGGATTGCTTCTGCTTCAGTGTTGTGTCTCCTGGGTTCCCAAAGCCTCTCTGGGAGAGTACTCTGTGCAGTCTGCAAAAGAGTTTTTGAACTGGGGGATTTCTTTGAATTGGGGTATTCTGTGGTGGTGGAGCCCCCAGACTGATAACCCAGTGAAGGCCAACACAGCCGGTTTCTCAGTCTTATCACAGTCTGAAGGTTTAATGAATAATAATTGACTTATTAAATTTTCTTTCATTTTACTACCATTGGACTTGAAGTTTTACAGAAGCATGCTGTTTTCTTCCTTTTTTTCACTAGCCGCTTGTACTAACACTTCAGTATACTCCTCTAATTCTCCCTTCTTACACCACTTTCTCCTTCACATTATACTTCTGTGATCATAACCCCACACTGATGATATTTTTTTTGGCTTTTAAAATTAGGACGTGAGCATGCAACATCTAGGGGAGCTGTGAATAAGAGTACCAACGTGAGCAGACCCATTGGTCTCAGCAGGACTGTTTAACGTTAAGCAGCCTGGGAGCTGGCAGGAATCACGTGCTGAGCCTGCAAACCCTTTGACCTCATGGTCTGAGCTTTGCCTGTGGATTCTTCTGCCTCTGGGGACACACTGACTTCACGGGAACCTGCCTGGACGTGGGGATCTCCTGGACGTGGGGATCTGGACGTGGTGACAGCGGCAGGCTCTCGTGAAGAGAAGAAACTAAAGAAGGAACGTAGTCCCCTTCTCAGGCAGGGGTGCTTACTTTTAAGCAACATACAAGATCAATTTTTTCTGAACTTCGACAGACTCGGGCGACAAGAGGCAGTGATTTTTCTCTGCAAGCCGCGTGCTCTTTCCCTGGCACTTCTGCTTTCTCTTTTACCTTGTCATGCTGGTGATGTTTTTTCAAGTTGTATCCTTTGCATTGCTGTTTCCTTTGATCTCTCTGTTTGTCTGCTTAAAATATGCATGTTCACAAAAGCATAGCAAGTAAAACCCTTTTGCCTTTTGTATGTGCTTCTTTTTTGGGTGATGGCATGTGCCATGTTTAGGCTGGAGGTGGCTATTATTTCAGCTATCCATTCACATAAAAGAGCTCCTAGAAAATTAGGGAATGGTTTTCACAGACTTTTTAACCTAACACATAATACCAAGACTGAAAGAATCAATATTAGCTCTTATACTGAAATATAAAACAATATAAAAAAATTTAGTAAGGTTTTTCCTTTTGCGAACTCTACTGGATTACAGCTACTATGGAAGTTAATATACCTCGTCCAGTGTATGAATTTTAAAGCTTATTTAAGTAGTATAATAAAATATAATAATACCGAGAGTACCTTGCGATTTGCAACAAAGACCCTTCAACATATTCAATTTAAGAAGTGGTCACAAGCCTTAGATTTATTGTAGATGTTTATAGCTCTTTGTGAATTTCTGTGGAGGGAAGGATGGTTATTCCTGCTTTGCTGACACTACAAAATGTAAAACTTCCTCAGGGTTTTGTAGAAGTTCCACTTTAGTTTTTAAATCATTCCTAAATTGTGCTGAATGTAACACTGAATATTTTGCTTTATTTCATTATTCCTTGGGACTCTCAGTTTGCCCTTATTGACATTGCTGGGACTTCCAAAGATGAAATTACAGAGTAGAGAGAAATATGCACAGTGCTGAAGGGATGATGGATTTTGCTCTGACTCATTTAAAACAATTTTCTTTGCCCTAAAATCTTAGACTGATTAAAAATGGTGATCTAGCTAATTCTCCTCAGGAACTGAAATCAGTGAGTTGCCCTGATTTACGCCTGTGAAAGAGCTTCCTTGAGCACTTGCAAAGCGCAAGAGGGAAGTCCCATCATCCAGGATCGGTTCAAAAGCAGACTGCAGTAGTGAGGGAATTTGTCATCATGTAGCTCCAGAGACCTTCTGGAAGTCTCCCCAAGTACATGAATTTTAATCTACTAAGATTCTGAGACAGGAAAAATATTCTTGAAATTATCCAGAGGGAAAACCACTGTCCCTCCAGTCTAATCAGAGAAATCACTGACTGCAGAAGAAGGGTCCAAAAGTCAGTGATAGTAGTAAGCTTTTGATTATGTCAGGACTGGTTCTTCTTCATTAATATTGATCATTTGACAGTCATTGTCACCTTCAGCCAGGACATCCTGCCTCACTTTGTCATCTTTGACCCCAGCCTCAGTTCAAGAATGGGTTTGCCCTTCTAGTTCATTTATTTAGGAAACACAGTGAAGTAACAAGCCATCCTGTCAGTAAAACGTGCTATATAGCAGTCTGACTGCGGTGGCACCAGTTCTGGTTTGCCTCTTCTACATTTGATGGTTACGTTTTCACTATCATCTTGTTGGTTAACTGTATGGTTTTTTATGGGTCTATCAATTAATTGGTTTAGCTTCTTACATGTGTGCTTTTCAGACCTTTCCCAGTTACGTATTTTGTATGTCACCCAAAATGGGCCAATATATGTCCTACTGACACATGTTCCCCATAGTTGTCAGAAGACAGCTAGAGCATCGCTTTCCTGTCTTTGTATTTAGCATGACTGATTTTCTTGCTCTTGACTTATCATGTGGTGGTTTCTGCCTCGTGCTGCCTCCTGTTTCCATGACCTGGAGAGAAGAAACGAGCTGGAGGCTTCTGCTTCTGGTTCCTTCTTTCTGGACAACAATTTCCCCAGTACAGCAAGAAACTGGAAGAGATCTGTTTTTGATATGGCAGTTTTCTACTGCTTGGGAGTTCATCTGCTGCTGGAAAAGATTAATGAAGGCAAAGCAAACTTGAACTCTGTACAACACTATCTGTGGGCTGTGTGTGCGGAAACTTAGGTCAGCTCAGCTGGGGCATGGCAACGTGCAATCTGTCATTAAATAGTCCATATGCCGGAGTCTTGGGAAGGTGAAGGTCTGTCCCCAGGGGACCCCAGAAGGTTGTGTCTGCACCGTGACATGGAAGTGGGACAGCAGGTCCTGGCTTAGTGCTAGTCTGGCTGGTCCAGACCCCTGTATCAGTGACAGGCTGCAACATGAGCTGCTGGGACGGGGTCTTGGGGTCCTGCCTCTGTGGGATTCGCACCCCGGCTCCATTTCACCCACCAGGGAGCTGAATGATGTCAGATGATTTGTGTGAGCTAAAAAATGGGTGTCAGCTTACTGCATGGCCAGTGGTTAAGTTTTCATATGTTCCTGCAGGGAAAGATCTATTAAGTAGATGAAAGGGGACTCTTTCATGGGATGGCTGTGCATCCATCCACATTGCTTCTCTTCAGTTTTGTGGGCAAACTGCTTTCTCTCCAGCACTGGTGCTACTTTTCTGTTTGTAATTTTATGCTTGACTCAATATATATTGGTCTTTCAGAATGAATACTACCTGTTTGTTCCTCGTTTTTCTTCCAAAATGCGGTTGGAGACCTGAGGGACCGTCACCGTGTGCTTGTGAAGCTCTGGAGGAGGAAAGGTCCAGAGCGAGGGAGACGGCCGCAGCAGAGAGCTCCGGGAGCCCGCGCCAGGGTTAGGAGCTGCTCCATCTACTGGAACTACCAAGGGAGAACTACTGCACTCCTGCTTAAATGAGGAGCTGTCAAACTTTAGTATTTCTATGTACATCACTGTGGGGGGTTGACCCTGGCTGGACACCAGGTGCCCACCAAAGCCGCTCTGTCACTCCCCTCCTCGGCTGGACAGGGGAGAGAAAATATAACGAAAGGCTCGTGGGTCAAGATAAGGACAGGGAGATCACTCAGCAATTACCAGCACGGGCAAAACAGACTCGATTTGGGGAAAATTAATTTAATTTATTACCAATCAAAATCAGAGTAGCGTAATGAGAAATAAAACCAAATCTTAGAACACCTCCCCCCCACCCCTCCCTTCTTCCCAGGTTTAACTTCACTCCCAATTTTCTCTACCTCCTCTGCCCGAGCGGTGCAGGGGGACGGGGAATGGGGGAATGGTCAGTTCATCACACGTTGTTTCTGCCACTCCTTCCTCCTCGGGGGGAGGACTCCTCACACTCTTCCCCTGCTCCAGCGTGGTCCCTCCCATAGGGTACAGTACTTCTCCACACACTTCTCCAACGTGGGTCCTTCCCACGGGCTGCAGTTCTTCATGAACTGCTCCAGCATGGGTCCCTTCCACGGGGTGCAATCCTTCAGGAATAGACTGCTCCAGCGTGGGTCCCCCACGGGGTCACAAGTCCTGCCAGCAAACCTGCTCCAGCGTGGGCTTCTCTCTCCATGGTTCCACAGGTCCTGCCAGGAGCCTGCTCCAGCACAGGCTTCCCATGGGGTCCCAGCCTCCTTTGGGCATCCACCTGCTCCGGCACAGGGTCCTCCATCAGCTGCAGGTGGATATCTGCTCCCTTTAACCTCCATGGGCTGCAGGGGGACAGCCTGCCTCACCATGGTCTTCCCCATGGGCTGCAGGGGAATCTCTGCTCCGGTGCCTGGAGCACCTTCTCTGCCTCCTTCTTCACTGACCTTGGTGTCTGCAGAGTTGTTTCTCTCACATATTCTCACTCCTCTCTCTGGCTGCAGTTGCCCAGTTTTGGGATTTTTTTCCCCTTCTTAAATACGTTATCCCAGAGGCGCTACCACCGTCGCTGATGTGCTCGACTTTGGCCAGCGGCGGGTCTGTCTTGGAGCCGGCTGGCGTTGGCTGTATTGGACATGGGGGAAGCTTCTAGCAGCTTCTCACAGAAGCCACCCCTGTAGCCCCCCTGCTACCAAAACCTCGCCATGCAAACCCAATACAATCATATGACAAGAGGTCCTATTTGGTCTGATTTTTTAATTGCTATAGTGGAATGCAGAGAAATAAGATTTTCTCTGGATTTGGAGGACCCAGGTCAGGACAGAAGCCCCAGTCTCCCAGGCAAAGCACCCACCGATGGCCTTTCCACATCGAGCCACTCTGCCGAGGTCGGGAGCAGGCAAATATTTACACACCTGGTTAGGATGAGTCTGCAAAAAGCTCATTTTATTCAGGCTGCTATTTAGTTTTGTTAGCCCCAGACTCGGCCCCATAACAACTGCTAACTGTAGTAATGCCTCTTGGAGCATTATCGACCTTACCCATACGTGCAATTAGAATTTATTATTGCAACTAGTACCTTGCTGACTTGTCCATTTGTAGTGTCACACACAACGAGGGTTTTGAAAGACAGCAACAGCCTAGCTGGAACGACACGAGAGCTGCATTCGCAGCAGTGCAGCTCACATAGCAGTAGCGACACAGCCAAAATTAAATCACCGCTCCGGGAATACTTGGCAGCGCAAGCCCAGATTGGAAGTACCCAACAAGCCTGGTGACATCACAGGTACTTTTTTCTTGACCTAAAACACTCCAGAATAATGCGGGAATCTTATTTCATAAAATGTGATGTTCTTCAAAGTGTTCTCCTATGATTCATTTGTTTTGGGTGTGGTAACATCTCTCTCAGTTCCCTGTGTACTTACACACTCATTAATCTTCTCCCAGTGGAGAATTTCCATCTTCCTTGTAATTATTTGGGGATGGGAAAAAAAATTCCAGATACATCATCTAGTAGGGCAATCCCTTACTGATTGACTAAAGGGAAGATCGAGACTGCAGAGTTTTGGCACTGTGTGATCCAAAGTCTATCGGTGCCGGTGAGCTCATTGACTTATTTGTGCAATGGATCCAACCTTCTATCCTATCTGGTTTTAGAGGTGATATCTCTAGTAATTATGTTTTCAGGATTCTGGTAAAAGTGAATTTTGGAAGCGTGTCCTTTTGAGACACATCCGAGTTTCGTCAGATAAAAGGAGAACTGGACCAGCGACTCCCGACCCAGGGACAATCCAACCACTCTGCTTTGAGAAATTCTTTAGGGTCCTGGTTCAAACCTTCATTAAAGCTCACTGATACTATTTGCAAGAGTTGTTATCTATCTCCTTCTGCCACTGTTGCAGGTAATCAGTCTTGTGGTGCCTAACTCTGTGAAAGCTGGGTGCTGCTTTCTGACCTATTGGTTGATCTGGGGGTCTTCTAATGGAGCAAGGCGCTGGGGAAGACCTACTATTTGGATCCTTGTGCTCTACTGTGGGACTTAGCCTCATCACAGTGACCACAGCACTATCTCCTCTGCATAACACAGATGAAGCTTTGAGCAATTTTGATATGGTTTTGATTATTTGAAAATCCTTTCCTAGCATTTATAAGTACATTTGATGGGTGGAGACTAGATCTTCTGTTTCAAGGAAACTCTGATTTTCCACTCCCAACTGGAAAGGAAAAATTACCCTTTCCAAGTAAGTGAAATTCCAGGAAAGCAGATAAATGAGACAAAAGGTTTGGTCTTAATTTCAATCTTTTGTAACTTTTGTAACTGAATTTTCTTTTGAAAGTCCATTTCTGGAGGAAGAAAATCAAAACTGCCATTCCGAAAGGACAAAATAAGAGACGTGAACTTCACAATGTGTTGTTCAATTTCTTTCTAGGGCAAATGCTATCAGAATGAAGAGATTTTTGAAAATGTATAAATTATGACAAAACTAGATCTTTTTTTGGCCCCCCAACTACTTTAACGAAATCTTGCCAACCAGCTGCTACTCTAAGTGTACCCTTGGGCTGAACATCCAGGCAGATCTTCTGGAATGGGCTTGCCAAATGCACCTGGAGAGTCTAACCCTGAAGTCAAAGCAAGCAAACATAGCAGAGTCACATCAGACTAGGATACTTTGGAAAAAACCCACTGTTTTAAAGGGGGTTCAGCTGCCATGAAGGCCGGATCCTCTTTTTCAATTTTTGTTTTTGGGAATTGTCATCCTCCAATTCCCTCTTGTAACTTCCTGAACCAACCTTGGCTGCAGTGGAGTAGGGATTCTATAGCAACTTCATTTATATTGAAGAATGGAGAGAGAAAAGTTAAATAAGAAAATGAATAATTCAGTTTCTAGTAGAGTATGCTGTGTCTGTTATTGTGATGTTGCATGTGATATATGATGCTCCGTCCATATAACTTCTTACATGGATTTTAGTACCAGGTACCTCAAACTGCATGTCAGAAGCCAGCATGAGCCTGGGAGACAGGAAAATGGGGATTTAAGTCACCTGGATGAAAACGGTCAGGACTCTGTCGGATACAGTGTTTGGGGTAGGCTGAAATTGTAAGATGGAAGATGCAACTTGACTGCTTCTTTTTGTGAAATACGGTGAATCTCTACTGCTTCAAGCATTAACAGAGCTTTAGGAGTATATAAAATCCAAGACTATTGGTGCTTAAATCCCTCGAGTTTCTTATTTTAGTGCCAGATTTTCCTAATTTTCTTTATGTCTGTGCACGCATGTGTGACTGTGAACTACATGTAGAATGCAAGCAGCAGCAAGCCCACATTTTAGCTTTGGTGATCAATTTTGAAAATGATTATTTATTTGATAGCCCCTAAAAATAAATGAGGTTCTTGAAAGGAAATTGTATGGAAAAGGAGATTACAGTGCAACGAAGGATTGACAGTTCAGTGAGGAGAAAGTGTGGGGAAGAAAATGGGTTATGGAAATTGGAATATGTGGTTACTGAAGTTAGTGTGGGTGGCTAGAAATAATTTTGCATGTGAAGTGTATGTACATCCCTTTTCTAAAAAGCATGTGAAAGAAGTGAATTTTTATTTTAAGGATAAGGCTTCTCTTCGAAATGTTATTTGAGATCTGTAGATGAACAAGAATTATTATTTACTGAGGAACAGATTTTTGGAAATAGCCAAGTAAAATTCACTCCTTATGATCGCTCATCCTTGTATGACTCCACAGCTTTTGTCTCTCACACTGGCATTTTCCCTTTCTTTATTGGAAAAAAATGTGAGCAGCTAAAGCCAGTTGGAATATTCCTTTGAAAATACTGCTTGAAAAGAAATCACTTCATTGTCAAAATAGAAACTGATGTGGAAAATTCCTGGTTTTATTGAAACAAACAAACAAACAAAACAATGTAAAAGCCAAATAATTTTTTCTGTTTAGTTCATGATAACTAAAGGTCCAAACGTTTTTGTCTGTGAATTGGGTTGGGGGCCAAAAACTTTCCTTTTTGTTAGTGGATGAAACCTGAATCTTTTTGTGCAAACAAAATAATCTTTCACTGGACTATTTGTGATAGTGCAAACATTTAGCTGTCCTAATAATGCGAATGCTTATGCATCCCTTACAGAAATGTGTGGACATGGCCATGCAAACAGATAACCTAGCCACAACTGTGAGTTCAGAGTTTGCCTGACACAAATAATTGCTAATCACACAAATTTCTTTACTAAAAGAATTGCTTTGGATGCCATAAAGACCATAAAACATGGTGAAAAAATGCTCAGCTATGTCTTTTACATTTTGGGCATGTTGAGATGGCTTTTGAATTTCAGTGGGCTACAGGAAAGTAAAGCTCTATGTGCAGAGCTCTCAGATATGCAGCGCAGGTCTGCCTAGGCCAGATAATATTAATCGCATGCGAGGAAATTGAGATTCTTTGCCCATTTAGAGATCATCCATCATTTTCAGAATTAAGCATCCGAGCAGTTCTCACATGAAAGTTAAGTAAGGTAAGGAGAGTCAGCATAATAGTACGTGATTGCGAGGCAATGAAAGGTGCTGGGGCTCATTACTTAATTACAAGAGGTCTATCTGCCTGCCTCGTAGGGAAAAGTCTTTGGCATCCAAAGCGCTGAGACAGATTACCCAGCCCAAGGAGCGCAACGCCATTCCCCATCCATCATTCATGAGGAGCTCAGGGGCCTTGCGGTTAACTGGTCCAGAGACCTGGGACTGGCAGAGCTTATTAATGTTAAGAGCAGGGCTGCGTGAGCATGGCGATGGTGTTTGCAGATTTGAGTCAGTCTGGGAAGCGGGTGAGCTGTGTGTGCCCCATGGAGAGCCAGAGCTGATGAGACCTGAAAGCGCTGCCGTGGGTCTCTCTGCATGCACTCCATGTCCAGAGGATGAGGTGGGACCAGACACAGGCACCCCAGCACCCTGTGAATTAGGAAGGCAGAGCTTGAAGTGCTGAGGTGCAGAGACAGCTGGGCTGCCTCGGCTCAGGGAGGTGCACCTAATTTATTGGGGGCTCAGGCTGAGGGCTATGTCCAAGGTCAAGATCACCACCACATACCTGAGGCAGTACCTGTGACTAGCTGCCCTAGAAGATTAAAAATTTTATTTCTAGGACTGCAGACTGGTTGTATCTCAGCACACACATAGCTGCAAGGTTGCAGCCTTTGTTTCAGATTTTTACACCTCACTTGACTAATTATATATCTTTGTAATGACTGATTAAGCAGAACAGCCATTTAATGCATCTGTCCAGAGTGAGACAATTGCAGAGGGTGTAGCTCTTAGCCCTTCTCCCCACTGCAGCTGCCCTGTGTGTGAAGGTGCAGGGGCCACCTTTGCCCTAGGAGACTGCCAGCACTTTGGGACTGTCCTTCACCTGTGCTGCTCCGGGGGAGCAGAGCAGCCGACCCGCTCCAGGCGTGGAGGTGGAGAACAAAGTGCCTTTCCAGGGTCTGCTGCTGAGAATTCTCCTGCTTGACAGCATCAGCTTTGCATTGCTCCTTACAACCAGGCTAATGCCCAGTAAACGTTGATAGCACACAGTATCTTTGCTATCACTTAACAAATGTTGGTGCGAGAATAAGTGCAGGGAATCTGCACACTGCCTCCAAAAACCAGTGTGCTATGTGTTGCATTTTGGGAAAGGGCAATGCTGCGATGAGATCAAAGCAAAAGCTATCCATAGTGAAGAGCTTTTTGTTACTTCTTGATGCATGTTTTGCTAACGCTGTTTTAACAGATGTGATCAAACTCCATTTGCCTGAGTTTGAAAAATGCACATCGGTGCCGCAGGTAATGGGGTGTAAATGTGTAGACTGTGATGGTCTCTGTATTACAGAGCTGGGGCAGGCTCTGGAAAGAAATAGCAACCCATCCGCATGCTTTTTAATCTCTATCACTACTCGCTGGCTGTTAGGGGAAAAGATTTTGAATTCAGGAAAAAAGCATGTTACACTTCTTCATATCTGGACATGAAGGATCTTGAACAGTGCTTAAATCTCCAAATAACTGTAAAAGGCAGTATTGCTCCCCATTTTGGACACAACTGAGGTATCTGAATAAATAAAATAATAATGAACAGAGGTTATTAAAAGAAAAGAGAATCAGGGCCACTGTCCTTCAAGAGCTGTATGATTCTTGAGAGTTGTTACAGTCCCCTAACACCTTCTTATCAGGAGGTTCACTGTCCACAGCAGGGTGAGTCCTCATAGCCCATTGTAATGTACAAAACATGGATTTCTACAAACAGTTGCTGGAAGGACCAGAAATGTGCACCCACACCTGCGCCAGGTACAACCTCTCTGCAGGAATCTGGGAACTGTGGAAGCCTCTTGCAATATTTCAAGGACTTGTCCAGTCATGACTGCCTAAATTAGACAGTGCAACCAGCTGTTAAACAAACAACTGGTCCCACAACTGGTTGTTTTGAAAAAACCCACCTCCAGCAAAGGGTGTTCTCTTCTCTCCTACAGACGTGTCGCAAAGCCACCTGCTTCCCAGGGCTGTGCTTTAATCATCAGATGGCACCACCTCAAAACAAAAGCTGGAGAGAGTTAGGGATGCCCAGCTGTTAGCCTTTTCCTCCTTGCACACAGAAAATGAAATGATGGTGGATCCAAATGACACCTCAATCATAAGCACCAGTGAGGAAGGTTTTACACAAAATTTTCTCCAGGGAGCCACACTGTGGCATCAAGCTTTGCACTTTTGATGAATATTTTTGCCTGTATAGCAGCTGTGTGGCTGACCATTTCACACTGTCCTATGAAGCTGAGGTAGGAACCTGTGCTAGGGTCCGTGAATCATTAATAAACTCTGCCAGAGGCACTGAAATGTGTATTACTTGAGTAGTGGGATGCTTAAGTATCTGGATGACAACTACATTTCACTTTCACATCAGTACTTCTAAATATACTGTTGAGTTCTGTCTACAAAAGGGTAAGAGCATGGCACAGTCTGTAATATATCTGGTGCAGACAGTGCAGCATCATGTTTGTAGGTAACAGTGTGACCCGCCTGTCACAAATGGTGACTTTTCCATGTCAGTAGATGTCAAATAACCAGTTTGGAGTCACCAGTGCTATCCTAAATTACACCAAGGTGTTGTGCTCACTGTTGTTACAAAGGTGTCAAAAAGGACTTTTATTTTGTGCTTTATGTTTGCTCAACTTTGGGCATATTTGAAAACCATTGTTCTTACTCCATGATAAAAAGAGGAAAGGACATGGGGGAAAGCAAGGAGTCAGAGTGAGTCAGGAATTATTAAAGTGCCAAATGCCCAGTGACTCTCCAAAGTCCATACTCACCACATCTGATTGCAGACTCGTGGATTGCATCAAGGAGTGGGAAAGCCATATTGTCCACAGAGAGAGACAGGAGGTGGTAAGTCCTGAGCCCTCTGGATGTGCCTCTGTCTGCTTTCTATAGGGAGTGTGCCCACCCATCCTCCCGTGGACTGCTCTTCAAGGACCCGCTCTCTGCTCTTCAAGGCCTGATGGGTCCCAGCACTCCTAAAAGGAGCATCTTCTGTAGGGCTTTCCTGCCCTTTTCCTTTCAAATTAAAGAGCTTTGCACCATTCTCCTATTTGTCACGTAGCAAGTGACTAGGAATTTTTATGTCCTTGCAAAGGACAGGAATCTCTGCTGGCCCATGCAAGGGAAAGGCAGGCTCTGATATAGGCTGCCCTGCCTGCTCTGCAGAGCACTGCTTAATAACAAGGGGGTGTACATGGCTTTGGTTTGTAAAATATTAAATAAATTAGTGTCTTCTGCTGCTGCCTTTGGATAGAGTGTTAATATGAGCAGCGTAACAACTGCTGCACTTCATCCCAGGGGCAGCTTCATTTTAGCAGCCTTGTAAAGCCAGGGTGCATGATGCAAAGTTTTGATTTGCTACTGTAGATGCATTACACAAATTCAAATATTTTTTGCTATTTAGCAAAACATGCTATTTATCTCACAGTTGAAGTGAAGCTTTGAAAAAACTACTCATGTAACAATAACCTAGCCATTCTGTTCTTTCCTTTCCCGTTCAGTTTCCCACGCTGCTTCCTGGTAGTGCTGAAAATGGACTGATTTTTATCATCATTAGTGTGCTGTTCTTGTTTTTGCTAAAACTCTGGAGAATCATACCAGGACTTGACCCTTCTTCCCTTTCCCCTATCCCTCCAATAAATTTAATCGCAAGATTTTTTTTCTGTTTTCTTCCTGACTGATGCTATGAACACCAGGATATCCAATCTGTTAAAACACCGGGATGTATACACAAGAATATATAAGTATTTCAGTTTTACAGGCATAGACAAGTGAAATGACTTCCACAGACAATGCAGCAGTAGCAGGGGCAGGTAAGAAGTCCCGAGTTCTTAAATTTTTACACTGTACTTAATCCTTTGTGTACAAATCACAAACCTGCCCTTTTAAATCCAAACAAGAACACATTTTATAAGCAGGTGGCCATGAACTTCATCTCTGGGTTGGAAACAAGCTGTGCCTATTCATTGTGAGCTACAGTTTTATTATCGAGTTGGGACTGATATTACTGGCATTCGACATGACCACATAGCAATACTGGGTGCCAGGTCCTCTTCTGATTTGCTTTTGCTGACAGGTATTCTAACATCACTCCGGTTAGCTCAGACCCAGTTTGCAGTCCTGTAGTCCTGTCACGGTATTATAATATCACTGCAACAAACAGCTTTTCGCTGGCACTTAGCAGTGGAGCACATGCCAGAGATTCATGTGAATCACAAGGAAATGGTTCCCACTACTGAGTACATTAAGTTAAAGGAGAAAGCTATTTCCATAGTAACCACATATGGTAGGTCAGGTGGTGACTTTCCAGATTTACCACCAGTGGTTTTGATCCTGAATTATTTATACAGCGAATTTAGCTTCTCCGGTCTTCTTGGCATGTTGCCTGTGAATCTCCATGATAACATGTGGGAGAAAAGAGAAGTTTTATATGTAGTGCCAGAAAGGCTTAAACTTGATGGTTTTATTCATAGATGAAACATTGCTATTCTCATGGCTAGTATCAACGCAAATAATAGTGGAAACCCTTGGGCTTACTAATCTACTTTTTACTAGGCACTCCACAGTACATACTAATTTGAACATGTTATAGGTGGAGCTGGTAGTAATTGCTATGCCTGTATTGCCAAACATTTTTCCACTATAAGAACTGCTTTTCTCACTTGAAACTCCTTGATGTTCAAAATGCTTCTGCTGAAATTCATCAGTTCTCCTGTTTCTTTGGACTGTGATTTTTGGAAGAAAATTTCAGCCAATTGCAGGCTGAATTTGGGAGTGAAGTATGGCTTTGTTCATGTAAATTTTTTCTTAAAATTGTTTTGCTGAGAAACTTGACTACTTTTATTATTGGGACCAAGCACCTAAAATTGCACAGTAAAGTCATCTTAACATCATGATTTCTCTTCATTTGTTCCCAAGAATTATAGCCAAATGTGGTGAAAGTATAAATATTTTATTAATTTCACAGTAGATTTACATTATCTGCTGCTTTTCCAACCCTCTGAGCTCATTAGGGCTCTGCAGAGCTCAACCTTTCAGCTTTTACTAATAACAGACCTAGGGGAATGAGGGACAAGATAGGACATGATGTTTTATAACCTTGTGGACACCCCTTGTAGATCCTGGTGTAAAATAGTCCTGAAACCCCTCTGTTGTTGGTGATTATTTCCGAAACCCACTGGCAGAGTAAGAGACAGCCCTGCGTGGAATAGAAGAGCTCCCTGCTAACAGGTGGATATGGTTGAAGTCCCCATCCCAGCCTAGCTAAGGCATCTCTACAGCTCCCCACTACGGCATTTTGATGTTTGCTGGCTGGGAAGTGGTGTTTCAGTCAGTACAGATTAGCTGTGAGCAGCTCCCTCGCAGGGCAAGCAACAGAGTGTTTAGCACGGTCTCAGACCCCTGGGCTGCCCTTTGGCAGAATTTGGCACTGTTAAACATGGGTTTCTTTTGTACTTTGTCCTATCAGACATCACCTCTGGTCCATAAGGACTCATTGCACAGCTCCGTCATGCCAGTTGGCCCCTTTGCCCAGGAGGTTTTTACTAGGGGCCCTCCCAGCCAGACCGGCTTCTCTGGCTCACATAGGCAAGAGAGGAGAAGTCATCCCCTGAAAGGAGTAGAGGCTGCTGGGCCAAACTGGGTCACTCACCATCATGGACAAAAGTAGTGCAATCAGCCTGGAGATCGCACAAAGACAGGAAGTAGCAGAGGTTGAGGGATGGACCAGTTTCTGCCAGACAGCAAAGACTTGGGCTGGGAAAGTCCTGCCAGGGAAGATACCCTGCAGTGAGGGTGCAAATTTGTCCTGATCAGCTAGGGGTGTAAGGTGTGACCCCGATGTACGTTAATTGTGGGCAGGAGCTAACCGAGGAGACGGCCACTGTGGAAGAGCTGTGTTGGGACGCAGTTGTGGAGAACTACCACATGGACATATAGCTGCCAAGAAATCAGAGACACAGACATCACGCAATCGTGCCTCCCTCTTTAGCTGAGGCTCATAGTAGTGTTTGAAACCAATATCATGTGCGGTTACCAGTGAGGTCCATGTGCTGCCTTCCACCCCTTGCCATGGGGCTGAAGGGCTTTTAGCCAGCACAATTAGCTTAAAATCCAAATTCTTTGGATGGGGAAACTGCTCAAAGCGCACCAGCTTCTCTATCCAGTAAAGTGATTTGCAACAGATTTGCTTATGCGAAGATCTGGCACCCATTCCCCTAACACTTGGCTTCTGTGTTTTGTTCTCATCTTTTCTCTGATTTCTCCTGTCTTCATGATCTCTTGTTGCTTTGTCACACCCTGAGTCAAGGCAGAGAGAGGTGGAAAAGGTCCACTGAGGCTGCTGTGTATTTCTGGAGTTGGGGGCTTAAACTGAACTGCATGCTCAGCCATGCCTTCATGCTCTCTTAGTGCAAGACACCTTCCCTTCTCCCTTGAATCATAGAATCATAGAATCATTAAGATTGGAAAGGACCTCTAAGATCATTGTGTCCAACCGTCAACCGACACCCAATGCGTGTCCAACCGTCAACCCATGGGTCCCATGTGCAGGAAAACCTGGCTGGACAAGGGCATTATTGGGGAGGGTGAAGGAAACAGGTCTCTCTCTTCTAACCAGCTATGGACTCTCCACATGCCATGGTATTCTTTTGTAATATTAAAGACACTCAATTATGTGGGTAAGGAAGCCCTTGGAACTGAGGTTCCTCTAAGCATTTTGTTCTTGGGTCTTCACTTTTCACACTGTTTTGAACTCTCAAATATAATGGCTCAGGGAGTTAGCTGTCAGATCAGTGTGACATTTTGGGTAATTGTATGATTTTTAAGGACTGAAGTTCACCTGCTAGAGTCTGGTGTGTTAAATGCACTGGAAGCAGGTACTCAGCAATGTCAGATGGGTCTTTTCCAAAACAGAAGGAAGGGGGTTAATTTGATTCATGCTGGCATTTTTTATTCCGTGGAAGAAAACTTCTCTTTCAAGGTCATCTTATCAGCTCACATCACTGCTTCAGGATGACCTGGGTAGGGAGCTGCTGTCCCATCACCTCCCTTATTCTTTGCTCAGCTTCTGGTCTGTGGTTTTGGTTGCAGGGAGATAGAACATTTTTCTCTTTCTGTCTGAAGCCGAGCAGATTCTTGTGTCGAAGCACAATCCTGGAGTTTTCCTGTTTCAGTGTGACACTCAGCTGGTATTTGAACAACTTGAAACCAGAAGGAATGCTCCTAGTGCCATATGCTTTCCTATTGATGGCCCAACACTTGTTCCACAACCCTGCAAAGACAGTGCTAACACTGCCCAGCAGGATATGGAGCAGCTCATAGTGTTGAACACAGTAATGTTACCTCTTTTGACTCACAGCTTGGTTGGGTTTTAACCCTTGGAGCCACAACTTTTCACTGGGACCTCCTGCTCCAGGTTGAATATTTTCTGAAAAGTTTGGCAGAGACTGCTCAGTTGTACATGAGGTGAGAGAACGGTCCCTTGCTCAACCCTTGCCTAAGAGAGGAAATACCCATGCAGCCATCTGTTGAGGACAGTCGGCACCTCGCCCTGGAGAAAGGCTGGCCACTCTCTTGGCCAGGCTGTCCATGTGCTGGGCTGACTGCTGTGGAAGCCTGCTTGTGTCCGGTCATAAAAATCCTGGTTTGGCAGTAGACAAATCAGTGAGTTTTCTGTTTATTTCAGTGGGAGCAAAACCAGGCCTGTAATTCCTAACAATAAAATACAGAAGAATGAAGAAATAACTAGCAAAAAAATAAACACAGAAACCACCCTTGTGTCAAGCCGGTTTGCCAGCAATTTTTTTTCCAAATGAATATAACCATTTTGCCACTCTGGCTCTGATACGAGAAGCATTAACTCCCTCCCTTTGCCCTACCCCAAATCCTATTATTTCATCTCTAAATAGCAGCGTGCCTTGATTTGAAACATGTAAGAATTGTTGTCCTGAGCTGCTGAATTGTTGATGAGAATGTGTCACTTACTAATTCTTCTGCATTTTAGTTTCTTTCTTCAGTGATGGAGAGGTAGAGGGTGATTCAGAATGGGTCGGGACTGGGTGGCCATACTCCTAATGCAGGTACCTGAGGTTAGGTGGGATGAATGCAGACCGGCAGTTGCCCTTCAGATATTGGGTCTGTTCCACAATCTCAGATGTTGGACTGGTCTATTTGGCTAATCTCTCATATAGTCACCACTCTTCTTCAAAATTGTCTTCACCAAAGCCAGGGCCCAGATGAGTTATTCAGTGAGTGAGAGATGCAAAACAGAACAATTTGGATTGGGAGAAACCTCGAGATTTCACCTGGCCTGAGCTCCTGCTCAAAGCAGAGTTGACTTTGAAATAAGAGCACGTTGCTCAGGGTCTTGTCCGATCAAGTCTTGAATATCTCCAACGCTGGAGATCCCCATCTTCTCTGGGTACTTTCTCCACTGCTGAACTGTGCTCACAGTGAAATATTTTTTCCTTGTGTCTCTTTAGAATTTCTCTTGTTCTGGCTTGTGTCTGTTGCCTTGTGTCTCTTCACTGTCCACCTCTGAGAAGAGATGGACTTCACCTTCTTTGTGCCCTCCCATTAGATAGTTGTAGACAGCAGCAAGGTCTCCTCTGAGCTATTTCTTCTCCAGGCTGAACAAGGCTGTCTCGCTCAGCTTCTCCTCCTACACTGTGTGCTCTAGCCCCCAACCACCTTGGTGGCCCTCTGTGGGACTTAATCTTATTGGTCAATGTCTGCATTGTTTGGAAGCCCAAAGCTGGCCACAGTTTTCCATCTGTGGCTACACCAGTGCTGAAGAGAGGGGAAGGATCTCTCCCTTTACCTGCTGGCTTCAGTCTTGCTACAGCTCAGTATGAAGTTGGGAAGAGTGCACTGCTGACTTGGGTTCACTTGGTGTCCACCAGTATCCCAGGTCCTTTTCTGCAAAGCTGCTCCCAAGCCAGCTGTCTCCCAGCCTGTACAGCTGCATGGGGCTGCTCCATCCCAGCACACCTGAATGATGGAAAAGGTGTGGAATATCCTGGTATATAGGTGACCAGGAGGCCGGGAGGAATAACATCCCTCAGAGCATGGGGGGCTGATATTTGGCTTCTATCACCACAACAGCTTAATCTGTATCAAGCTGCTGTGTGACCTGGTGTTAAATGGTGAAACAAAGGCACAGAAACGCCGTTGCTTGCAAATTGTGTGGTTAACTGTGATGAAGCACGTCACACGCAAGTTTTGCAGCACTCTTCGGGCTTCTTCTTTTTTCCACTAGAGGGACCCAAATGCAAATAAAAGCTCTAATTTATCAGCTGGGGAAAGTGTGTGTGGGGTCAAGTATCTTAGCATTGAATGAAAGGCAGTATTTTCTCCCTCTTAGTATTTGTATTAAGGACCTGATTCACCATTCATTGAGTTCGAGGTGGAAATACTCCGAGACTTCAAGCTAAGACCTGTGCTCCCTATTTCAGAACCGGTTTCCAAGGCTTGAATATCTCAAATGTTAATAGCTAAAATAGCTGCAACCCAAAGACAAGCCTTGACCATTAGCCAGAGTGTGTCCTTTTGTGGGCAGTGCATATTTCTGTTTCCACGTCCATTTTACTGGTGACCTTTCTGCTGTGGCTTCCTGACACATCTCTTTTCTGCCGGATGACGGCAGAACACGGTTTCTGTTTCAGCTGACTGAGGGGAGGGAGGGAAAAAATCACTGCTCATCACTGAGTGTTTGAAACCTATTAGAAACAAAAGCGCAGAGGAATGGGGATCTGCATCTTCTATCCCAACCTTTTGGAAAGAATGGCAAAGGAAAAAAAAGCTGAAGGGAAAAAGTAGCTGATGTTTTTTGGGTTTCATAGTGGAAAAAGCACAGGATTAACCCCTTCTTCCCCAACCAAACTTATCCACAACAAGATTCACTTACAAAGGCTGCTTGAACGTCAAAACACTGCTGATTAGCTTCAAGTCAGCTGAATAAATGTTCCACCTGGAAAACCAAATCTGAACTAGGTACTGGGGGAGGATGAGACAAAACCCTTATTAAAAAGCTGAGTTTCCCCCTTTTTTCTCACTTGGAAAAAAAAAATAGCTAAACACATGAGTGTGGCTTAACCTTATGCACCCACTGGCTCTACCAAAAACTCAGCCTTGAATGTCTCCTAACTACAGAAGTGTTTAATAGAGGAACAAAGATTTACCACTGCCTGGGGTGCATAACCAGTTTGACTGCAGAAAGTTGTGACCGTCTGTCCTGGTCCAGCAGGACTGCTCAGGGTTTTCTCTTAGCACACGATCCTGCTCGGAAACAGACTTAGTTTCACTGGAGGAGGCTGGGACCAAACCACTCGGGGATGGCTGGGCTTAATGACCCAAGCACCCGAACAGGCAGGATCAGAGGGGAGCAGGTAGCTGGACTTTTAAGCACCGACTATTGGCATTGGTGGTTTGTTGTGTCCCTCTTGATTTGCTTTTTTGAATTGCCAGGCTCATATCTGTTCCTTTCTCACTCTTCTGTTGCTGGCAGGTTTCTTCCTGTGCTCTCCAGCAAAAACCTCGCAACCCAGCCACTCACTTCTCTTCGGCTCACCCCTTATCAAGGTTAAAAGGGAAAGGCGTCAAAGGCTGCCAGAAATAGGTCCTCTGGGCTCCGTTCTTCCTGTCTGCCATGTTATTAATACCAACCCCCCTTTCTGTCCATCTTGGCAGGACAGAGAGTTTAACTCAGATGGGAACTAAAATTGAAGAGGGGGAGGGTGCTGGCCCTGGGACCAGTGGTTCAGAGTCTGGAAAGGGGGAGAGGGAGGGGAGCTCAAGCACATCTACCCTCTGGTCAGGCATGGGTCCCCCATGCCCATTTTCACCTGCCATGTTGTCCTCACCCATGGACAAACTCAGACTGAGGAGTGCTGGAGCCCTCTGAGGGAAGGAGGATGGGCAGTGCCTTCACGCAGCCCCTGCTCTTCTTCTGTGCTGACACCCAGACCCCATCCCTGCATGGGGAAGGACTGGTGGGGTGGCTGATTTAGTAAATTTTGGATTTAGAGGCAGACTCAACCAACAAAACAAGTATTTGGGGTTTATGTAGTTTTCCTAAATTCCTGGAGCAAAGAAAGATCTAATATTTTTATGCTGCTAAGATTGCTAGGGCTTTTGCCAATAGAGAAATGCTGAAAAAATAGCACCACCAGTTGATGTGGTTAAGCTGGCAAAAATGCCAACTGGTGACCTGGCCTCCGTACCCAGACCCACTGCTCCTTCTTTTGTTTTCCTGCAGGTCTTCGTATTTCTCTCCTGCCTTATCGTTACCTGTCCCACACACTTCTCTCATAATCTACTGCTGACAGTTTTCTATTAGGCATAATTTCCTGACCATCTTGTGTATAACTTTGACATGCTGTAAATTTGGAGATTTATATGGAGTTGTATGAACTGTGCTCTTGAGACACTTGAAAGAAAAACATTGAAACGAACAATCTTGGCAGGAAAAGTACAGTTGGAGAGCTGTAAGGCCAATCCATAAGAGGTAGTTAAAGCTAGTCAGTGTGAGTTGATTAAGATGAAACAGGCCCTCAGCTTTGTCCCTGCTTGGGACTGAGCCATCAGTGACTGTAAGTGCTATGATGTGGATTTGGGTGGATGCTAGACAAGAAAACCCCCTGAATTGCAGCATATTCCTGCTTGAAGCTCACCAGTATCTGGAAGCCAGGTGGGCTTGGAGAATCCTGAGCAGCCAGGGCTTTGCAACAAGCTGGCAGAGCTGAAATATCTTTGAGTGACAAGAGTGAACTCTCCTTTCGAGGCATGCCTGCCTTAAAACGGGCTCCTGTCTCTGTTTATTTTTCATTTTTCATTTCTGAAAGTATGCTGGTTTGCAGAAGAAACTGCAGTCAGCAGTCATGGATGTACAGGCAGCATGATTCTTTAAAAACAAGCAAGTCATTAGTGGTTTTGGAATCTGGCTCATAATCCTAATGATCTCTCCCCCCTGGAGAGCTGCTTGGTATTGGAGTCAGTCTGGTACAGTTAGGTACTGGCACAGTCCTAGCTAGCGTGCTAGGACTGGTCTTTCCTGAGCTTACAGCAAAACACTTCCCTTGCAGCTGGACTGCCTCAGCTCCTGTCCTCAGCTGGTAGGTCCCCACTACCAGCTTTGCTAACCCAGGCCCGAGACAGAGAGGAGGAACTGATGGTGCTGGCAACTGTCTTTGTCTGTAGAGTCTCTTTAGATACTGTGCAAAGCAGAGAAGTCTCTAAAAAAAAACCCCATTTAAAAAAAATATTAAAAAGAGAGCTCTTCTCAAGAGCCATGGCCATGCAAAAGCCTTCATTGCACACAGCCAGTCTGGCATCTGTGCCCTTGCTGGGCCAGCATAAACCCAGGAGGGAGTATGGAAAGAGTGTGCACTTAATTCGTTGATCAGCTATCACTGATCCTTGCTAAAACACAGCTGACAGACATGCAAGACAGACAATTTGAAGAACTCACTTAGTGTGACCTATGGGTCAGTTCTTATACATGAAAATGTAGTTAGAGGCTGACAGAGGTACTGGACGTACACGGTGAAAGCTGAGGTTGTGGCCTCCTATGTGATGTAGTATAATTCGACAAGGCAGGGCTCTCTTTGACTGTGCTGGTGCCTGCCCTCCACCCTGAACATAATGCCTGAGACCCTATATCTCTAGCCTCCTGTAGCATCTCAGAAACGAAGCTGAAAATACCTATTGCTAATCCACTCAAAGGCTTCTGCTGAAAGCAGAGTGTATTGAGATGTTTAAAGGCTTGGAAGGCTTGAGGTGGGTTACTCCTACTTAGGTCCGTGTTATGAGTTAAATCTTTGGAGTAATTTTCATGCCTATGGTGCAACAGTCATGCTGCTGTTTCATTTGTGGGCTGCAGTGGGAAGTTTTCTAAGATTTGTAGGATAATTTACCTTTGTCTCAAAATTCTGGGTAATATATCTTTGAAGGTTTAGTATGCCAACTTCAACGTACCTGTGATTGGTTTGACATATGGAGCATTTTTGTCCTGGACAGGAGTTTGGCTCTTTTTTTAAAAAAGACCTAGACTGCATCAGACATCTTTTTACAGCAGGGGAGATTCAAAATAATTGGGCCATGGAAAGAGCAGCAACTCAAGACACTCTCAGGACAAAGACTTCAACATTAAAGTAACCAGTTTGTAATACAAGCTCCATTGTCAAGTGGCCCATCTTTCAGAAAATGTATATCCTATGGTAAACCTCACCATTTTCACAATGGATGGTGTCTCATGGAGGACAGCAAGACCACTTCTTGGGGGAGGTAGACAAACCCAGAAGAAGCAAGCAAGCAGGAATCACTACATTTAGATTTTCTAACATTCACCAAAATGAAACATTTTCTATTTATAATGTTGTCAATTGCCAAGATCTTACATTGGTTTTTATTTAATGCAGTTACTAGTATTCTTTTTCAAGGGTCAGCAAATGAAAAAGGAATCTTTAATTCCTCTTTTGTTGAAACCAATTTTGAACTCTCTCTTGATCTCACTGAGAATAGGGTGGGGCCAATATTAATTCCGTGTGATAAATAAGTAAAAGAAGAGCGCTACGAAAATGTTTTTTTGAGCTGGCATTGTTTTGGAGCTCTGACAGAAAATAGTCAATGGTGGCTGATGCGCTGAGGTCAGGATCATTGTATATGTTATTCATTATATTCCTTATTGCCAACTGAAAGCACAATGGTATTCCTGTTCTCGAGATCCTTTGTACCTACTGCTATTTGTAGACAAGAAAAAATTATTGCAGCTTCTCATAACTGAATGCCAAGAGAGATATCAGAAATTTTCATTTTGTTGCTGCTTTAGATTACAGAACAAAATCAGTTGCATATGTAATAAGGCTACTGATGCCATGAGAAAATGATTTGTGACTCATGAGAAAACTTCTTAGCCAAAAATATACAAAGCTAATTGGGAAATGATTTTTTTTCCCCTATGTGGCAAGACATGTCAGCCATATATTTCTCACCACATAATTGGCAGGAAAACAAAGCAATTTTATAGTCTTGTATTGTGCTACAATACGTTGGTTATTGTAAACCTTTGCAATCACCCAATTACAAGGTACCAAAGAGAAATGAGATTCAAAACATTAGTTCAGGACTTTATTCACTCATAAGTACCTCCAAAGCTCTGAAAATATCCCAGTTTTCTCATCCACACATCTATTACTTTTCCCCTCTAACAATGGTCAGGCTAAAGCTGTAGTTTCAACCCAAATGTGTTAGGTTTAACTCTGCATGCTTAGATAGACTCAGCGTCGCACGTCCACTGCCTATTTGTCCAGAAATTTCCATAGATTACAGTGTAGTCATTAAATCACTTCAAAAGTACTAATCTTCCAACCCAGACATTGGCAGATGCATTTCCCGTACTTCAGTAGAGCAAGAACAGTCTAATCTACCTCTTTGCGACAGCTGATCTCTTAAATCTGGAGGAAGTACCAGCTCAGTGCAAATGTTGCCAGTCTTTGATTGATGCAGGAGCCATTCTCTTTCCTCCAACCTAGGAAGTACGTTTGGATTGTTAAAGTTTTTCCTGACATTGCCATGTTTTCCTACCCGAAATGATGGCATGTTCTTTCATCAGGAGGATATTCTGATGATTAGCACCATAGAAATGTGAATAACAAGTAAATAAGATCTGCATGATGCATGTCACAGTGAAAGCTCAGAACTTAATGAGATTTTCATAATTTAAATTTACAATAAAACTAGTCAGTTTGACAGCTATGGCCAACTGCAGTGACATAGCAGGCTTGAGGTCCTCAAGATCATCTGTTACAGAATTCAAACCATGTTTTCTCTTGTTAGGATAGACATACATAATTATTTAAACTCACAGTAATAAAGCTATAGTTCTCTGGGCTGGTTGACAAAGGACCCATAATAAAGGAGAACTAATCCATCTTAGGATAGGGATAGCTAGCAGAAAAAGATTATACCCTATCATATATTATTTCTTTCTCAGGATCCTTGCTACATGCAGTGCATAGGGTGAAAAATGTTAATTGAGATGGTGTGGGACTAAGGCTATTGTCTGTAGGGTCCCAGCCTCATTAGCTGCAAAATTTGGAAAGTGTGGAGGGAGCAAATAAAGGGATTTCAGAAGGAGAAAGTGCAGCCTAATGTTTAATGCAGTTGAATACCACCCTGAAGAGCTGGATTCTTGCCTAGCCTCTGAGCTACGATGCGATGCTGAACTGAGGTTTCCAAAGGCGGGGGAAATGGCCCTGCTGTTGGTGTAAGAGCTGGCTGGTTGCTCGCCAGGAGATGGGATCCTGGGGCTTGGGTCTTCCTGCTGCTTGAGAAAACTGAAAACTACACTTCCCTGATCCCAGGGTGATGGGCTACAGAAGGGGAGAAGGGAGCACCAGGGCCACTTTCTGGCACTATCCAGGGTGTCGGGGCAGCAAGCCAGCTCGGGTCAGTGCAATGGATCTAGAGATTGTCCTGGAGTGTGTGGAAGAGAACACAGCTGGTGAGGGAGCCAACCTCCCCAGCCAACTAGGGAAGGCACCCCACTGGGCCTGTTGTTGGCAAACAGAGAAGGACTTGTGGCTGATGTGATGGTTGGAGGATGTCTTGGGCATACTGATCACAAAATGATAGAGTTTTCAATTCTTGGAGAAGTAAGGAGGGGGGTCAGCAGAACTGCTACCTTGGACTTCCAGAGGGTAGACTTTGGCCTGCTTAGGAGCCTGGTTGACAGAGTCCCTTGGGAGGCAGTCCTGAAGGGCAAAGGAGTCCAGGAAGCCTGGACGTTCTTCAAGAAGGAAATCTTAAAGGCACAGGAGCGGGCTGTCCCCATGTGCTGAAAGATGAGCCGGTGGGGAAGAGGACCAGCCTGGCTGAACAGAGAGCTTTGGCTGGAACTCAGGGAAAAGAGGAGAGTTTATGACCTTTGGAAGAAGGGGCAGGCAACTCAGGAGGACTACAAAGATGTGGTTGTGGAGAAGAATTCTGGAATCAGGAGTTTCGGATAGGACTTTGGCAATACAAAACCATAAACAAAAAAGGGGGAGATGTGGAGAAGACTTAAGAGGTGGCCTAATGAGTACCAGCTGATTCAAGAACAGAAACAGGTGAAGGGAATTGTGAGCAGACATGTGATCGTTGCCGGAAGGAAGATATAAGAAAGGCAACAGAGAGAGACAGGGGAGAGAGGTGCAATGAATGGAGAGAGAGATGGTAGGGCTGCCCTGTTATGATAAAGGCTGTGCATGTATGCTGCAACATGTGGTGACATTATGCAGGGAGAAAATTAGAAGGGCCAAAGCCCAACTAGAACTTAATCTGGCTACTGCCATAAAAGACAGTAAAAAATGTTTCTATAAATACATTAGCAACAAAAGGAGGGCTCAGGAGAATCTCCATCCTTTATTGGATGTGGGGGGAAACATAGTGACAAAGGATGAGGAAAAGGCCGAGATGCTTAATGCCTCTTTGCCTCAGTCTTTAATAGTAAGACCAGTTGTTCTCTGGATACCCAGTCCCTGAGCTGGAAGACAGGGACGGGGAGCAGAATGAAGCCCCCATAATCCAAGGGGAAATGGTTAGCGACCTGCTACACCACTTAGACACACACAAGTCTATGGGGCCAGATGGGATCCACCCAAGGGTACTGAGGGAGCTGGCGGAAGTGCTCACCAAGCCACTTTCAATCATTTTTCAGAAGTCCTGGCTAACCAGGGAGGTCCCAGTTGACTGGAGGTTAACAAATATGATGCCCGTCTACAAGAAGGGCCAGAAGAAGGGTTCGGGGAACTACAGGCCTGTCAGTCTGACCTTGGTACCAGGGGAGGTTATGGAGCGGATCATCTTGAATGCCATCACACAGCACGTACAGGACAACCAGGTGATCAGGCCCAGTCAGTCATGCCTTCATGAAAGGCAAGTTCTGCTTGACTAACCTGATCTCCTTCTATGACAAGGTGACCCGCTTAGTGGATGAGGGAAAGGCTGTGGATGTTATAAACTGTAATTTCAGTTTGAATTTCAGTAAGTTCAAACTATTTAACTTTAGTAAAGCCTTTGACACCATTTCCCACAGCATTCTCCTGGAGAAACTGGCTGCTAATGGTTTGGATGGGTGTACACTTTGCTGGGTAAAAAACTGACTGGATAGCTGAGCCCAGAGAGTTGTGGTGAACGGAGTTAAATCCAGTTGGCAGCTGGTCATGAGCGGTGTTCCCCAGGGCTCAGTTTTGGGGCCAGTTCTGTTCAATATCTTTATCAACGATCTGGACGAGGGGATCGAGTGGTCCCTCAGTAAGTTTGCAGATGACACCAAGTTGGGTGGGAGTGTTGATCTGCTGGAGGGTAGGAAGGCTCTGCAGAGGGACCTGGACAGGCTGGATCAATGGGCTGAGGCCAACTGTATGAGGTTCAACAAGGCCAAGTGCCGGGTCCTGCACTTCGGCCACAACAACCCCATGCAACGCTACAGGCTTGCGGAAGGGTGGCTGGAAAGCTGCCCAGAGGAAAAGGACCTGGGGGTGCTGCTTGGCAGCCGGTTGAACATGAGCCGGCAGTGTGCCCAGGTGGCCAAGGCCAACAGCATCCTGGCCTGTATCAGAACTAGTGTGGCCAGCAGGAGTAGGGAAGTGATCGTGCCCCTGTACTCGGCACTGGTGAGGTCGCACCTCGAATACTGTGTTCAGTTTTGGGCCCCTCACTACAAGAAGGACATGGAGGTGCTGGAGCGTGTCCAGAGAAGGGCAACGAAGCTGGTGAAGGGCCTGGAGCACAAGTCTTATGAGGAGCGGCTGGGGGAGCTGGGGTTGTTTATTCTGGAGAAGAGGAGGCTGAGGGGAGACCTTACTGCTCTCTACAACTACCTGCAAGGAGGTTGTAGGGAGGTGGGTGTTGGTCTCTTCTCCCAAGTAACAAGTGATAGGACAAGAGGAAATGGCCTCAAGTTGTGCCAGGGGAGGTTTAGATTGGATAGCAGGAAAAATTTCTTCACTGAAAGGGCTGTCAAGCCTTGGAACAGGCTGCCCAGGGAAGTGGTTGAATCACCATCCCTGGAGGTATTTAAAAAGTGTGTAGATGTGGTGCTCAGGGACATGGTTTAGTGGTGGATTTGGCAGTGCTAGGTTAACGGTTGGACTCGATGATCCTAAAGGTCTTTTCCAACCTGAACGATTCTATGAGGTCACACAAGCCTGTTTTCCACAAGTTAAGAACATACACACAGTTACTATGGCTCAGCTGGCTGTCAGAAATTTTATCTGAGCCCTTATTTTTACTGCTCAAGATTATTTTGATTAAATTTCAGTTTCTGTTTTAGCATGACAAAAAAATGTTTCAGGAAACACAAATTCAGTCTATTCCACTGCCTTGCCTTTGTTCAAGCATAAATAATAAACAACTGAAAGTCAACTGATGGATCCAGCCTTACCGTTCTCTAACCTCCCACACTTCAATATGAAAACAGTAGGGGTAAGTAGGCCTTCACATCAAACCAAGAAGCTGGTTTGCATTTGGCTGCTGTCCTTTCTTAGAGTTGCCCTGTCAGCACAGGAGGTGAAAGGTCTCAGTGCATTTTATGAGGTTCATGTTGCTGACCCTGCATCAGGCCCGGACTAAAAATTCGGGGGCAGTGTTTAGACAGGGCAGGTCTTGCTTTCTGCACTGCTTTTTGGGGTGTCTGACTCTCTCCGAAGTTTGTGTCTCAGCTCTGGTGATCCGAGTCACCCCGCTGGGGACAGCTTCCTAAACCTTAGATGTTGTGATACACAGAGTCACCAAGAGCTGTTCCAATTCTGGGCCAAAGAAAACTGGCTTCTGCCTCTGTTCATGTCAGTAGTCTCCCTCCACTACGCCTGCCTCCAAACTGATGTCACACTGGAATTCCCATAATTTGAATCCCTAATACTCTTCTTTTGTTAAAACATTTAAATATGTAGCAGACTGACACAGGGCACCTTAGCCTATGAACATGTGCGGGTGAAGAGAAGGTGAGTTAAGGTGCTAGAAAATAGAGGAGCTGCAGCTCAATCCCCATCACTGCGCAGCAGAGCTGAGAATTGAGGCCAGGTTCCCAGATTTTCCCTTGCTTGTCCTTGGAAAGTGAATCCTTCCTTTCAGAAAATGGTCTGTGGTCTGTGCCCATGCAGCCCCTTGCAATGGACTCAGAAGTGCTGGTACTTCACCCCCTCACTACTGACACATGAGCTATCTCTCACCTGGGATAGCAGGACAAGCGCACTTGAAGGTTGATCACTGGATATATCCAAAAAGTCCTCTTTGCTCTGAATTCTGCTTCATTTATCTAAGTAAGTGGAAAGTGAACTCCTCAGACTGAATATTAATTAGGCCAAATAAATGCAAACCAGAAGGGAAGCAAAAAAAGAACTGTTAGTAAGGATCATCCACCAGTCTGCGGTTGGATAATATCTTTGGAGAGCATTGCTTTTTTAAAAGAGTTAATGAAAGACACCAAGACACCATTCGTGACTGTGGCTGTGTACGAAGAAGTCAGCAAGCCCCCGCTCTGATTTATTCAGGAAAATCTATGGGAGTGGTGGAGAGGGGGAAAAAGAAAGAGCAGCCTAAACTTCTGGTGCCAGAGCTTTTATGCCTTCGTATCAGCTCCAGGAGTTTTCTGGCTGCCACTTGTAAAATTCTTTGGATGTCCCCTGATGTTTCTTTCCCTTCAGCCCAGCATCACGGGCCTTGTGCCTACCCATTTTACCATGACCTACTTCTGCCTTATCTTCACACTGTCTCTCTTCTGATCTCCACCCACCTCCATGGTAGTCCAGGCCTCCTTAAACAGAATGGCCATTGTATTGTTTTCTTTCGATTAACACCTTTTCCTGTGACCCTGCTTGTCCAGCTGAGCTCAGGTGTCACCTCATTCTGGCTTCTAGAGGACATTCCTTCTCCAAGAGCCGATTTGCTCCATGAAAACTGATTCAGTTTACCTTAAATTAGGCACCCCCTATCTGGTGAACTGAATTGCTCTATCAAGCATGTTGTCAGGAGCTTTCTCCAGGGGGCCATACACAGCTCCTGAGAGACACCTGATACTTCAGGGAGTTGCTCCTGGCCTCCATCTGTCTGTCCACTATTGGTCCTATATCACATCTGCTAGCACTTTGCAGATATCTCACATGTTCCATGGCAACTCCCTTACCACAAGATCCCTGTGTGTAGGCGGCTGAATTGAGGTCTAGATATTGGCTGATCCTACACCAGTGCTGTAGGATGCTGGTCTCCAGCTCTGCCACAGCTCTGTCCTGCTCAGCCATGGGCCCTGTGAAACCCATTCTCATCCCTCTGGCCCTGCCCAGCCATTCCAGAGCTGTGTCTGACCCTGGTTTACCTCACTGATCCTGGTCCCGGTCCCGACCCCAACCTGTGCCCTGGTATCCCAACATGGCCTTGGCCCCATGGGGGTGCCTGATGCCTGGGGCTGTGGCCTGATCCCAACTTTTCCCCACAACCTACCCTGCTTCCCCAGTTAAAGTCTTTGCTACTGAGTTCTTGCATGCCCTCTGTCTGGTTGGTTTAACCAGTGTTGTGGTCCATGTGGCAATGAAAATAAGCTGTACTATAAATGGCCACACTAGAAGTGTTGGCCTCAAGACAAGTATCACAAGCAGCTTTAATCACAAATCACACTCAATGGGGCTGCACAGGAGCCAAAATGGAGATAAACTGAGCAACTTTTGAAAAAAAATTGAGCCATTTCAAATACAGCAGCTGATTTATTAGTACTCATTTTCCATGCACTTCATTGAACAGATTTCTCTGTTTATGAATGCTGTTTCAAGTATTTTTCAATACTGGGAAGCAGGCCTGACCCAATCCTTATATTCCAACATTCCCACAATTTTAGCAGTATTATGAATCTATGTCTAACTTCTAGATTGCCAAAAGACACCATATTTCCAGGGGAGGGAGGCAGTATCCCAGATCCATACAGCCCTTAATCTTGGAGTGTTCTAAATTTTGAGCCAGCTCTAAATGTGACTAGCTTACAGCATGAGTCCTTTTTTTTTTTTTCTCTTTTTTTTTTTGTGTGTGTGTATGAATACAGTCCAATGAGGTGTAATGAATCTAACACTTTGCTGCAAGGAAAACAGACACGGCCAGGTGCAGGCTGGATTCCTTCTCTAGCTGAAAAGCTCTGGTCCTCCACCCCTCTGGGTGGGATTAAGTCAAGGCGAAGGGCAGGGCTCAGTTTCATGACAGGGGAGATGATACTCTCTTGAGTACTCAAGATGTCTGGATGGATCTGCAAAATAGGGTCCTAGAAGAGACTCATCCTGTTCTGGAGTGGTGCCTGAAGGTCATGTGGGATCTCCTAGGGCATTTCTAATGGCACCAAACTGAGCCCTAGATCATTACTGACTGAAACTCAGATATCTAGTGCACAGGTAGTCACATGGGGACATTTATCTTTAGGTGTTTCAGTTTGGAGTTGGATGTCCCCATTTGTGCTAGATGAAGTGGATTAGCAGGGCACAGACTAGGCCGGCTTGGTGTGATGCTGCATAAAAACGTCCAAGAAAACAGCCCAGCTGTGGGAGTCCCATACTCGGCACAAGAGACTTGACAGGCCTGTAATTCATTGTCGTCTGGTACGAGACGCTATTTGAATATGGGCTGTTGCAACTACTTAGGGAAACTGTAATGTGAGTGCAGGCCAAGCAGAAAAATCAAGTGATGTTCAGATGAAATTGATAAGCCATTGAATTGTCTCTTCCTGCATCTTGAATGAATGGAGCTTAACAAATAATTTTTTTAATGGGAAACATATCCATGCTATGCACACAGTTCTGAAAATTGTCAGGCTGGAGGCCAAGCAAAATAAGTTTTAGGATTTTCTCAGCTTCATAATTGTGTTATAACATTGTATGATAGAAATTGGGCTGTGGCATTAATTCTGCTCTCTGGCATTAAAAAGAAGAGGAAGTATTCTTTAATTGACATCTAAAATTTCATTCATGGGGTATTAACTGAATTAGCTTTTTGCCTACTGAACTCTCTTCTGTGTTTCTGATAATATGATTTAACTTTGGCACTAAGGAATTCTTTTATTTGTGAAACGCTAATCTGTATCAAGCAGAGAAGAGGAAAAAATCACTTATGGGAGACACGGAAGAACTGCAATGTTTTTAAACTGAAGGAATGGATCTGCTATTTCAATGCTCTGACTGATCTATCTCTATCCTACCTGAAAATCATTTTGAAAAAAGTCTCTGACCCCTGCAATGAATATTTGGACCCCCCCCCCCAAATGCCCCTATAAAGGCTACTGGCATTGTATGCTTTCCTTGCCACTGAATTCACCTGTTTGTAGGTTGTTTTCAGCATCACAAGTCTGGGATGTGGTGGGATGGAGAGCTAACCCTGTTCAGGACTTCCCTGAAAACAATGTCTGGAGGTCACTGCTGGATTGGTGCATAAGTCTTGTCAGCAAGAAACACTTTCCCCTGTGAGCTTAATTTAGTATATCCATTTAGTATTATTATCATTACTGTCTTCATCTAGACACAAAACCCTATGTTTGCAGTTTTGCTTTGTCCAGTGAGGAAAAAAAAACCCGAATGGCTGAGGAATTTTCTCTTTCCTGTTATTTATGAGAGTAAGCTGGGGTTTCTGACAGATGTCGTGTGGATCTTTGTCCTTTAAGAATTTGGAGAATTTTGGCAAAGGTTTTTGTGAACATTTCACACCATTTCAGTGGTGGCAGGAGGGTAAAAGCACCTTGAACAAGCATGGGTAGGTCTCATCTACGCACAAGAGTTGTGAGAGAACCTGAATTTTCCTCCACTCCGTTGCCTTAATCGATGGCCCAACCTTCTGAAGGTTGGCCAGAGAAGTCCTTCTGCCATGGGAAATGGATGGAGATTCTCTCTCACAGTCGATGCAGTGTTGTTGATGGATTTGGTGGGAAACATGTGTTCACTCCTGAAAGATACTAGCAACATGCTGAGGTTATTGTATTATTTCATGAGTGCTGCAAATTGCTCTGAAGACAGAAAACCCAATTGTCTCTTCCATCCTTGGAGAGAAATTAACCTGGAATGTCAAAGCAAAATCATTGGAGCCTCTAGGCTAATCATGTCACCAGGCTGGTTCCCTGTGTTAATTATGAAAGCTGTTGTCGATTGTTTCTATTTCTCACTCTTCCTCATTGTGATAAATTGTCCATTAAAAGGAAAAAAACCCCACCCAAATGTCTTACACTGATTTCCTATTCCAGCATACTGGCTAGGGATAGTAGAGAAGGGTACTGACAAGTTGTAGAGCATCTGTTCTTGTTTACAGAGTGCTCAATCGCAGCTGAGTAGCTTGCTGGAAAATAACTATAATCCATGGAACTGAACAATCCTAGAAAAAAAATTCATTGCCTTTGTTGCTGTTACTCAACCAAATATGCGGAGGTGAACCAGAGCTTGAGGTTGGTTTGCCAGTTGGTGTCTCTATTCTTTTCCTTTAGCAGAGGTGGAGACAAATAATTTAGCAAACACTGGAAAGTAGCTTTTACAAGGCAAGCATCTGAACATGCTGTGCAGATGAGCAAAGAACAATCCTTGTTTGTGATGGGCCTAAAACATCTTAGCTCTGATCCTGTCTAGGGTGTGTGAGTGCTTTTGAGGTGGTGCAGGGCTGTGTTCTTCATCACTCTTGGACAATGAAGATATCCTGAGGTGTATTGCAAGGGACATCAGTTCAGACCCCAGTTCAAGAAGCATGTTATATCTCACTGCGTTTTGCTTTGTTGTGTAGCCCTTGTTTGGATTAGTGATGTGCCATGGTGTGCAGGACTGAAAATGGAAAAAGAAATTTTTGAATTGCAGGAGCTTCGTATGAGGTATCAAAATCTGGATTTCATTAACTGAAAGCAATTTTTCTGCTTCTTGATAAGACTGAGAAACCAAGAGTTTCTAGTAACATTACTGGGAGTTGCTGAGCTTTGCTATTTAGGTGTATTGAAGTGAATTGGGAGTTTCTTTCCAGACAACCTTTTTTGAGAGAAACGCTGACTATGGCTCTTCCCAGTGAAACATCACCACAGGAGGACAAGCCAAATTCCTGCAGTACTTCCCATGTCTTATTCTGAAATATTTTTTTTCTTATTTTCTGTTTGTGGTTAAACAGCTGCCAGGCTTTACCAAAGAAGCAATCGCCAGTTAATGCAGGGTTATGTGATATATGTTTAAGTGCTTGGGGGATCTTTTTACTGTAAAGGACATTGAAATGCAAGATATCATATCTGGTTATAGAATAGCTCTGAATGTATATTAGTTGTTCCCCAAGACAATAAACAAGCAACAGCTGGTGTAGTTTTAAAATGGGCATTCAAATTAATCTACCCCTTAAGTTTTGAGGGCAAAGCTGAGTGAAAAGCCTTGCATCATTACATAACATTAATTCTTACAAATAATAATTATACGTCAATATCATATTTATTTTGACTAAAGGCACATTGAAATCGAAACAGTGAGGTGTTGAATAAGGGAAAAATATTTTCAGCATGAGGATGGTCAGACATGGGAGCAGATTGCCCAGAGAGGTTGTGCCATCTCCATTCTGGCAGGCTTTTTAAAGACCCGACTGGATAAAGCACTGAAGCAGCCTGGTCTGGTCTTGTGAATGTCCCTGCTTTGAACAGAAGGTTGGGCTAAAGACCTGCTAAGGTCCCTTCCCACATGAATTCTCCTATAAGTCTATGATCCTATGTTCTTTGATGGTGTGTTAAGATTTCAGTCAAGCAGGTCTATTTGTGCTGGTGCTGTCAAATACCATCCACAGAGGCCTTATATTTCTTGCCCTTACACAGAAGTAGGACCATTAGGGTTAGTCGTTCTGAACTGGCATGGTAGAGGGCTTTCTGGAGAAAAGGGTGTTAGGGCTGTTGCCATTGGCAAAGCCTGGGATTTAGTTGACCTTATAGTAATGGATTGGGTTAATAGGATGGGACAGTGTTTTGGAGGACTTCCAAAGCAAGGAGAGAAAGCTTGTGTTTGATAAGGAAACAAGGGAGGAATATGGCTGGAGACTTGTAATAGAACAATAGGATGAAGAAGTGAAATGCTCTTATGGGTGGTGTTTTGAATGGACTCCCAGAAATAATCAAATGTAGCTGAATATAGCAGAAAAAATCCTGCTGGCCTCTTTTTAATTTATGCAGCTTATGTTTTTGGTGCTAGTCCTAGGAAAAGGATCCCAGTGTTATCTGAGGATAAATATCAGTCCTCAATAAAACCCTTGAGTGATGCCAATATGTCCTGTCAGAAATAAGCCACCAAAGCAATAGATGGAGATACCTCTGGCGAACCCTACACTCTATTGGCTGAGGTGGTTTTTTTGTTCACTTGTTTTTTCTGAAGCATCTTTTTAGCAGATTAGAGAATAAATTATCACCCTCAGATGTTTCCATTTTTTTCTCACAGTTTCCCAATGCTCCTGTCAATTCCTAAGGCATAATTTTTTTTAGTATTTGCAGTCTCCAGTCTAAACCTCTTGATATGATAATTCTGAAAGCCTTGCTTCAGTGCCAGTACCAAGGTGTGCAGTCTGCTGAGAAAACGTCCCTGTGATGTATATTCTTGCTTGGGCCCTGTGTTGCCGTGTCGTGCTGAGCAAAGGAGAGCTAATACAGGGAAGATGCTAGCATGCGGGCACTGCAGAGGACATAGTTGCTATTCCCTGTCCTACATAGTCCCCTTTTTCTGGAGAGGTCACAAATCCTTCCTGCTCACTTTCTAGCTGCACAACACTGCTCACTGTCATCTAATTCATGAACGCTTGGCACAGTTGGCAAAACTTTTTCATTTTCCTGCAGCCCAGATGGATTGTGACTTTTATGGACTATCTGGACAATAAATTATTTCCCATCATTAGAGGTAATCTTGGATAATATTACAATGTCGGGTTTCAGCATGTGGTTTTAAAAGCCTTGCTGATTATAAGTAAAATAGGTAAAAATATTAATTTTTATAGAATTTGGAGTTTTTTCTGGCTTTTAAAAGTAGGTTCTCCTATGCAGCTGGTCAAAAAATGCTTGAGGGAAGAGTTATATACCCCTTTTCTTGATTAGATTACTTGGCAGTGAGGACGATGAGGCATGGAGACCCCTCAGAGAACCAGGAATCAGCCCAGCTCTCCTGAACCCAAGACATAACCAAAAGCGTGGCTGGTGCAGTCCGTGAGCCTCCCGAGCAGTTCTTCTGTAAAGTCAGTAAGTCCACCTGCATAGATCTCACCAGCTGAAATAAGGAAGCCCATTCAAAGAAAAGCTCTTACTTTTCAAATATTTCAGATTGCTCTCCAATAACGATTTTCATATTTCACATTCCCATCTCAATGCTGGGACGCATCATGGGAAAGATGGATGAAATGATAGAGTCCAAATGGACGTCTGCGCTCCTCTGAAGAGGCACAAATGGTTACGGCAGTGGGTGTGCATCCGACCCTACTCTAATATCCATTTATTTTTAGCAGTTTTCACCACTTGCTAGTGCACGTTTCCCATGGAACGGGGAGCTTCAGAAGCCATTGGAAGGGTGCTGAGGTCTGATTTGCATTTCCATGTCTACAGCCAGGAGGATGTCAGTCAGCATCTTTACAGGGTAGATTCAGGGGGAGAGCTCTTTCTGTGGAGATGCTGCCAGACCCATTGTCCAGACCCATGGGAGAGCTCGCCACAAGGCCGATGCCAAAGGACCATGCCTACACCTTCACATAGTGCTTGCTGCCTTGGCCCAGCGAGTCCCCGCGTAGCGGCACACAGTGTGTGGGTGCGAGAGCTGAGGAGTGCGGCTGCCTGCCATGGCCCTGCCATCACCGGCTTGGGAGGGTTCCACTCTGATGTGCTTGTGCTGCTTTCAGACCCACGCTCATCCCGGTCAGGAGTGTTTCCACTGGTTCCACATGGGCCTGGCCCCAGAGTATCTGCACTGGGGTGGAAACACAAACCCAGTAAGGGAACGTTGCTACAAGGGGCACTTTTTTTTTTTGGTGTCATTTAGGGGGTGATCTGATGCCCAAAGTGTCTCCGCAGAATTGATTCAGCAGTTGCACAGTTTGTGAGCAGTCAATGCTGCTCCTAAGGGCCTGCTGACAGTAAATACCTAATTGATTTTTTTGATTTGCTTCTGCAGGATACGCTTAGCCTTAAAAATACATTCCGATATCAGGCTATCACTTTTTTCCAGCTATCCTGCTTTGAATTCACTACTGATCTTGGACATAAGTAATGATACAGTTCTTAGATTTCATTCCAGATTCTGGTCATTTACCTTGACTGACTTCAGAAGAAGTTCCTGCTAAAAATGAAGGTCACCAAATCAAAAACATTTCTGTGTACATTATAATCCCTCAAGCACAGTGTTGAGTGCCAGACTGACTAGGAGAACAGCACTGGTCCTTGCAGTTAACTGGACAGTTTCTTCCTCACTGATGCTTTTCCAGAAAGGTATTAGCACAATGGAACATGTGTTGCTGAAACGCATAAACACTGAGCACCGGATGCAATGGGCTTGGTCGATTTTGCTCTCTCCCAGTGTGCCCTGATGAGTTCGGAGTGGGATCCAGTAATTTAATTTGTGATATCTTTAAGATCACTGCAACAACTCAAAAGCTGTGGACAGAGGCAAATAACATTTTGTAATATATTTATTGAATGGTAATACAAACCAGAGAAATCTATAAAGAAGGGAGGAAATCATATTCCCTGTCTGGGAAGGTACTGAACTGAATTTTAAACCAGAGAACCAGACATGGTTGAGACTGAGAAGGGAAGGGGGAGAGTTCACCCGACTTTCCCCTTAAGAAATAAATTACTGGTGAGACCACACAACATTCTTCCAGTTTTCTGTCCTTCTGATCTCCCTTTACAAGTAGACACGCTCACATTTTGATGGTCTCCCCCATTTTTGGAAGTATTGCCCTTGTTGAAGGTTTACATAAGATTCTTTTATTTTTCTCCCCAGAGGACGAGTTGTTCTTGCAGCTGAAATCCCTGCCAGAAAGTCCTACCCTCTGCTTATAGTACGTAGAGAGTAATAGGACACTGAGACAGTGAAGCTGTTTTTACTCTGTGTTAGGCAGCAGTTTCCCTTCATATACCACCATTACTGCTGAATAGCATGGAATGAGAAAAGGCTCAGTCTCTGTAATAAAGTCAATAGCTCCTCATCTGAAGGATAAGAGGGATTTCAGCCAAGGGAGCGGAATGGCTTGCTTTCTCTTCATTTCTCATTTTAGTTTCTACTTTGTGTTCCTCAACACATACATTACCCCTTTTTGCAGTCACTGGGGGATAAATTAGTCCAAGATCCTGCTTACCACTACTTCAGCACTTATACCATTTCTGATCAACCTATACTTAACATGTAACCTATACCCCTTCTGAATTTGTCATAAAGATTTCCATGGGAATTGTGTTCTCCAGACCAGATTCTGCTTTGTTATTTCAGTATAAAAACACAGCACTTCCACTGAAACCCTACCATTTTTTATCTCCACCCACATCTATGAAATTTGTGATTCCCTGGAATTATTCTGGATTTGCACTGGAATAAGTAATAAGTTGAATATGGCTGAAAACAAATTTATTGTGAAGATTTACTGCACCAAATAACTGCAATGGTTATAAATCTTTTAAATTTCAGGTAAAATGAATTTATATTCTGATGCTAGTGTTTGAAGGCACAAACTTTGGAATTGGTTTCAAATAAATCTCAGGATTGCAGTTAGGTAGATTTTGCTTATTATTCTTTGTTTGTAATAGGCAGGCTAAATTTGTGTCTTCTGAATTTCATATCATAAATACAATCGTATAGAATCATAGAATAGTTTGGGTTGGAAGGGACCCTTAAAGGTCATCTAGTCCAATCCCCCTGCCCCCTGCCATGGGCAGGGACATCTTCAACTCGATCAGGTTGCTCAGAGCCCCGTCCAACCTGACCTGGAATGTTTCCAGGGATGGGGCATCTACCACCTCTCTGGGCAACCTGTGCCAGTGTTTCACCACCCTCATTGTAAAAAATTTTTTCGTTATATCTAGTCTAAATCTACCCTCTTTCGGTTTAAAGCCATTACCCCTTGTCCTGTCACTACATGCCCTTGTAAAAAATCCCTCTCCAGCTTTCTTGTGGGCCCCCTTCAGGTACTGGAAGGCTGCTATAAGGTCTCCCTGAAGCCTTCTTTTCTCCAGGCTGAACAACCCCAACTCTCTCAGCCTGTCTTCATATGAGAGGTGCTCCAGCCCTCTGATCATCTTTGTGGCCCTCTTTTGGACCTGCTCCAACAGGTCCATGTTCTTCTTATGTGGGGGCCCCAGAGCTGGATGCAGTACTCCAGGTGGGGTCTCACCAGAGCAGAGCAGAGGGACAGAATCACCTCCCTCAACCATGCAGCCCAGGATACGGTTGGCCTTCTGGGCTGTGAGTGCACATTGCTGGCTCATATCCAGCTTTTCGTCCACCAGTACCCCCAAGTCCTTCTCAGCAGGACTGCTCTCAATTCCTTCATCCCCCAGCCTGTATTGATACCCAGGTGCAGGACCCTGAACGTGGCCTTGTTGAACCTCATGAGGTTCACACGGACCCACTTCTCCAGCTTGTCCAGGTCCCTCTGGATGGCATCCTGTCCCTCAGGTGTGTCGACCGCACCACTCAGCTTGGTGTCATCTGCAAACTTGCTGAGGGTGCACTCAATCCCACTGTCTGTGTCATTGATGAAGATATTAAAACAGTACCGGTCCCAATACAGACCCCTGAGGGGCACCACTCGTCACCAATCTCCATCTGGACATTGAGCCATTGACCACTACCCTCTGGGTGCATCCATCCAACAATTCCTCACCCACCGGACAGTCCACCCATCAAATCCATATCTCTCCAGTTTAGAGAGAAGGATGTTGTGGGAGACCGTGTCAAAGGTCCAGATAGGTGACATCTGTAGTCCTTCCCAAGTCCACTGATGTAGTCACTCCATCATAGAAAGCCACTAGGTTGGTCAGGCAGGACTTGCCCTTGGTGAAGCCATGCTGGCTGTCTCGAATCACCTCCCTGTCCTTCATATGCCTTAGCATAGCTTCCAGGAGGATCTGCTCCATGATCTTCCCAGGCACAGAGGTGAGACTGACTGGTCTGTAGTTCCCTGGGTTTTCCTTTTTTCCCTTTTTAAAAATGGCGATTTTGTTTCTCCTTTTCCAGTCAGTGGAAACTTCACCAGACTGCCACAACTTCTCAAATACGATGGATAGTGGCTAAGCAACTTCATTCACCAGTTCCTTCAGGACCCATGGATGGATCTCATCGGGTCCCATAGACTTGTGCACCTTCAGGTTCCTTAGATGGTCTCGAACCTGATCTTCTCTTACAGTGGGCGGCTCTTCATTCTCCCAGTTCCTGTCTTTGCCTTCTGTGGCTTGGGTGGTGAGGCTCGAGCACTTGCTAGTGAAGACCGAGACAAAAAAGTCATTGAGTACCTCCGCCTTCTCCATATCCCAGGTAACCAGGTATCCCGCTTCGTTCCGGAGAGGGCCCACATTTTCCCTAGTCTTCCTTTTATCCCCGACATACCTATAGAAGCTTTTCTTGTTGCCCTTGACATCCCTGGCCAGATTTAATTCTATCAGGGCTTTAGCTTTCCTAACCTGATCCCTGGCCGCTTGGACAATTTCTCTGTATTCCTCAGAATAAAACTTTACCTTTGAATGGGATGGGGCCTTCTTGGAGTAAGAGGAAGCAGAGGTTACATGTAATGACAGACGAGGACATTCAGAGAGATTCTAGCACTGTCATTCCTCAAAAGATCAAATTATCTAGATCAAATGATTAGATCTCACCGAAATGTCCAACAAGATTGTCCTCCAGAGGAACTGCAGTTATCTGCTGTTTAATTTTATAAAACTATTCCCCATTCATTTTTCATATAAATGCACTCAGCTAAAGTCAGAATCAGTCAGACTAATTTGGTTAGGTATATTTTAAGAGTAACACCTATATTTTAAAAGTTTATAATTTTCTCAAGAATCTGAGGAAAGCCTTGGATAACAGGATAAGCACTCTAAGTCTAATTTTTGTATATGGTATATTAGTTTGTATAGTTTCAGGTATATTAGTTTGTAGTAATTTTACATTTGCTTCAATTGCTAGTCTTTTTTAGGACCAAGGGTGTTCTGAGACATCCTTATCCTTTGTGTGTGATTTTGGGAAAGTGAGTTCCTGGAGTCATGGTCGGTTGTTGTGTTTTCAGAAGACAGCATGAACTATTTCTGGTGAAGGTGATGGGCTGACAGCCCTCTTTGGCCCCAACTCTGTGGGAGCATTGTGGTTTCCGTGTCCCTTGATCTTATTCTAGGGGGACTGCCCCCAGCTTTTTGCCCTGACCCTGATCCATGCTGTGCTTGCTCTGTTTTTTACTGTAAGGTACATCTGTAACTTTGGGAGCAAGGCCTTGCTATATAAAGCCTGATCCTCCAAGGCACAGACACTCTGCCCTTGATGAGGTACGTGCTTTAATTTACACAACACTTTTGTCCCATTGATTTCACGTGAATAAAATGTAAACATGTATTTAAGCATTTTCCTGGATCTGGCCCAGAATGCTCAGACTTTGAAAGTCTGAACCCATTTTCTATCAGTTGTGAACCACTATGCTCATAGTTGGTACAACTTAAACTGTGATGATCCTCAGCCTCTGGCATGAGTCTCTCAGAGGAGAGGTCAGCGAGGATGATGTAGGCTTTGGAAACTCGGTGCCCTGGAAGGACATTCACACTCTGTTCCTCCGCCTGTACCGCACTGATCAGCATGGTGTTTGAGACCACACATGGGTTTTGCACAGGCTGCTGAAGAGTCAGAAAAATGCAGTGGTCAGGGCTGAGCTTTCTCCAGCTGTGTCGTGGTCCTGTGGTGTTGAACGACATGGTGTCCTGCTGCCACCCCCAGAGCTGCCCAGCAGCACGGCCGGGCAGTAAATCTCCTTGGTCTACAGTGTGTGAGAGGCACCACTTGGCTTGGCATTGGATCTCATGATAATGCAGGAGTATTCTCCTCACTGAGGAGAAAAGGGCTGGATGATCCTGAGACTGAAATGGGCAAATGCACTTTTGAAACCTCTTTCCATTTATTTGTCTGTTATTTTGTAGTAGGATGACAACAACCTAAGAATACTTTTTTTCAAGTTCAGACATAGTCTGCAAATACAGCTCTCTGACTGAAAGATTTGGGCACCCCCAACTTTCCTGTATCTACCAGCAATAACTCTCCTTCCACATTCTCTTGGAAATATCGCACCTGCAGCAGGGTGGCTGGAATTCAAAATCTTTTCCTAAAACTCCCTGTCCCTTACAGCTTCTGGTTTTCAGCTACAGATGAAGTATTCTGTTCACACCAGATCAAGGCCACGTAAGCCTGGCGTCTAAAACCCCATTTTCTGCTGGATTCCTCTCTAGTGTTGGAGGTTCCTGTGCTGAATTGAAAGAGTTAGATTACTTTGGTATCTCAGCTCAAACCACCCGGGCTATGGAGGGATGTGTATTTAAACTGCTTTGTTTGAAAGGAGTCTTGGGAAATATCTCCATATCACAGGACAAGATGGGCTCTGATACTAATGAAGGCAGTATGAACCACAGCTGAATGCAGATTGTATTTGAAAACTGACTGTCAGGGAGATATCCTAGAAAACTGTGAAACAAGTTCAAAGTTTACCATTTGGTTGTTAGCAGAAATTTTTTGAAAGCACAATCTAAGCACAGTCCCAAAAGTGGATAAAGTGTTTTTTAGAGCTCCCGTCTCTGGCATGGCTTGGAGGGAGCAATAAAATTAGACTCCTGGAAATGAGGAGGTGACCTGTATTAAGCTTGCTTTGAAAGTCTGGTGCAATAGGAGTTCAGTTCCTGAGAATATATTTTAAACAGATCCTACCCCTAAATTTGTGTTTCCTGGTAGAAAAAGCTGGCAGAATTGAGTCGGATTTACAGCAAAGTTGTGTGTTGCTGTAGTTTAAGGTCCTGAGGGCAAAACCATCTTTGTAAATCCACTTCTGCAGAAACAACTTCTTAGTGCTCCATTGTTGCTACTAAACTGTGATTGCCCTGTACATGGTTAAAAAAAGTTTCAAAAAGGTACAATAATCATGGAGATTAGCAGACAAGAAAGAAATAGTTGTATGTTTGCTTGTGCATGAAAATGCTCCTTTCCGAAAACCTTGCAACTAATCTTTTTAGCCATGGCAGGAATAGGCAGAACTGTAGCCTTGAATCAATACCTGTGGGAGATGATGACTAACAGACTCAACAGAGTTTTTTGTTTGGAGGGGAACGCTTAAACTTTTGGAGTTGGTACCAGCTGTTCCTTTGAACAATGCTGTACTTATGATTCAGACCAGGGCGGTTGTGTTGTAAGCAAGCAAAACTGATTATTTCCCTTCGTATGCTTACTAAAAAAATATTTAAAAAAATGGAAAGAAACTTTAGGTGGGCCTGAAAGATAGAGGAGCCTCTAAAGTACTTGTGAATCAGTTTTCCTGGTATAACTGCATCCACATGTGAATTTATTGAAAACACATGTGACTTTGATAAAAGATTACATTTAAAGAAGGGGCTAGAACTGGGCTACAGACAACAGGGTACTGTGTTTCATCAAACACTGAGCTACACATTTTCAAATGTTTCATGTTAAGAGAAAATGTTTAGATGATTTTAAACAGTGCACTACTCCATTTCCATTGGCTTGCTTATCACAGACCCCTTATGAGTGTTTCTGTTACAGAATAATCCACCAAGGCCATTCATCTGGTTGCTTGCTTGGGGGAAGAAAATCGAGTTACAATATGTTTACTCTAAGGAATGGTATTATGTATTTGTAAGGTTTAGGGTTGGGTGAGCTATCTGGGGAGAAGAAACAGCAAACACAAAACTTGCCTGAGATTCATTATTGTCATTACCTTGCCCTGCATTTTCAGAATATGAACTGATAATAACTAGTATGTGGTGTAATTCATATTAACCAAATCTTTAAGAGGAGCTGATATGAATTCAGACAATTACGTGTTTAAAAACAGCTGCAATACTTTCAAAGTAATTAATAGACAATAGATAACATGATCCAGTTCTGGGAAAAAAGATGTTTCAGATAACCAAAACTCAGGTCATGGAAACTCCACTGTAAATTGTATATTAGGGTTTAAGCTGCACTGTGTTTTTACAACATAAACAAAAATAGTCTTGGGGCTGGATTCAGCTTTCCCTGTGTATATAGTGTGCTTTGAGTATATTATATATACCTAGATTCCTCATGGATTGAATCCTCTGTGAATTCACAGTCTCTCTCCTGCCATTCTGACTTTCATAATGAAGCTTAAAGTCAAAGTCTACTCAAGACCTTTGGTCTACTATTGGTCCAGACGGGTCGGGTTCTGTAACTAATAGCTAAAGGAATAAAGCTTGAAACACATCTTTGCCTTTGACTTCTGCATCCCAGTCATGAAATGTTTCTTGCTGGGGGCAGCGGTGTTAAGTGTCTGCAACAAGGCCTGAACTCCTACTGACTTCAGTAATGCTGTTTTGCTACTGTGCCCTACCGATAGTGATGTGTGTGGACATTTTGCTCCAGAAATGCAAGATTATTTTAGATTTGTGAACAGCAGTGAATGCCTGTCAAAATCAATAAGAAATCTCATTATTTTCAGTATTGTGTTTGGCAATTTATTCTCTTTCCAGGAACGAATTCCCACAATCTGAAAAAACTCCAGTGATCATAAGATGCAGCAGCACCTCAGTGTCCTAGGCAGTCTGGTCTTTGTTTAAGGGAGGTGAACCATTATCCAACGTCTTCGTAAGTGGAGGATTTTTGCCACCTTTAGATATTGCTAGGTGCAACTACCAGCAGCAACCTTCTGCCCGGACAGAGGAACTGCTTACAACAGGGTGCTATCCTTAAGCCACAGGTAAGGTCCCAAAACACAGAAGTTCTACCTGAGACAGTAATGACAAGAATGTGATGGAACTTTTTTCTTGGATTTAGTAGTTTTTTTTATAAGGAGGCAAAAAACAATCAAGTTATTTTTCAAGAAGGAAAGAGATAAGCAATGAAGACCAGTTTTGTCCTTACAGGTTTGGGAGAAACCAAATCCAGGATCATGCAAGCACCTCAACAGAGCTCTAGACTGCCAGGGAATCAAGCAGGTATCATTCAGTTACCTTTGTGTTTTTACCCAGTTAGTTGCCCATCTACCATGCAAAGAAGGCTGGGGTCTAATAAACACCAAAGGGGATTCTTTAAGGAGATGACTAGATGGTCAAAGGGAGTTCACAGGATGGGGGACATGGCCTGTTATGCGATGAACTATAAAAAAGACAGCTCTCATGCTCATCTGCTGTAAGCTCCATAGTCAATCTACTGTTGATGTCATCTGACACAGAAATATCAAGTGCAGGCTGCTCTCTGTGATTATCTGATAGCAGTGGGTCAAGTGATACCATTGTGGGTGCTTCATGCAGGTAGGGTATCTGCTTCACTAAATTACTGCCTCATCTAGTTGGGGGTAAGTATCTTGTTTTGGACTGGACCTGCCTGAATCCCCTAATCTGCACAGCAATGCCATGAATGGTAGGAGCATGGTATCTATCCATGTTTCCTAAGGATTTGGGTCTTGAGGGTAAGTGCATGCAGTTGTAGATTCTCAGCTATTTAGTAAGGCTGGAGCTCATAATGCCACCGTTTCTATAGTGGGAGATTAATTGTTTCAATAGACCTGGATATCTAGTCACATGAATGTTGTAGGAATGTAACGGTTTTGAGATTTCTTCCCTTCTGTGCAATTTGACTTTTAAGCTCGAAAGTTATTAAGGAGAACAGATGATGATATTATAGAATAAATCAGTCTGAAATGATTGTTGTCTAAATTAGGTGAAATACAATGAAAAATGTGGCAATGCACTGATAGCTGGTTTGTGAAGGTTTGATTTCCAGTAAGAACTGTGACACAAATGTAGGTAACTGAAAGATTTGCGGCAAGAAGAAGAAAACCTTCAAGTCCTGAATTTCAGCTTTCCTCTGAGCTGGAGGAAGGGAACCATCCACGTATGCAGCACTTGATAAATTACTCCCTTCTGTTTATTATATCAGTTTTGTTTTCAAAAAATGTGGTTTATGATTATTTGTTTTGGATAGCAGAATAATCCCTGACTCTTGAAAGCCTCCAAAGTGTTTACCATTAGCAAACATAATGCTCATTAGAGGTCCTTCTTCAAATGCAGAGTGAATATTGGTGTCTTCCATTGCCAAATAAAGATATTGGCTTCAGGGCCCCAGTTTCTTTCACAGTCTGCTTCCTTGGTCCAGTGGGCTTGGGGGAGTTAATTTTCATACCTAAATAAATAATGTATGTATAATAACAGGCATTCATAAAAGGCATAGAAACAATTAAAAGTATAGTAGACATTGTCATCCCATCCTTCTCCTTAAAAGCATAGAACAAAGGGAAGGACTTGTGTGTCCTTTACATTATCACTGTGTGTATTAACATCATATCTACTAGTCCTGACTTTGTCCCATTGGCTGCCGAGCATCAGGTCTTGTCATATCTTTTTCTGCCTAACTGAGGAGCTTTCTATTGTCTGTGGTGCTGCCCCACTGCTACTTTTGACTGTGACTTTCCCATTAGCTTCATTCAGTGTTGGGCATGTTTCCACATAATGAGATATAGCTGTGCAGCGTCCTGCGTGGTCTTGGCTACACGGTATTGGCCCATATGCAAGGACATGTTTGTTTGACAAGGACAGAATAAAAAAAAAAGAAAATTCATTCCTTTGTGTGGGCCCTGAGGAGGCCCAGGGGTGCTTTTCAGTGGCCAACAGGCCTGCTGTGCCTGCCCAGAGCTCATGCTTTGGAGGGCTTCTTCGTCCTTGGGCTCCGGGACTTAGGCAGCTCTGGGCAAGTAGGACCAGGATGGAGACACATGCTTTAGCATTGCCTACTTTCTTCCCACCAGCACATGCTGCTCCTATTATTTCTAAGTTTCAACCAACCTTTCTAGTGTCTGTTGCTAGGGGATGTTGAAGATCCTGCACATAATGTGGTCTACAAACAGAGACTGAGTTGAATTTTTCAGCTTTTAATTTCAGGGAAAATCATTGCCTTATATTCTGGCTATTTTGGCTATGTCTATACTAGTAACTAAACTAAACAAGACTGGGGCATAGGGTGAGCGCTGTCCTACAATAGCCTGTATTGTGTAATTGTTGGCATGCTTGTAGGCATGGTGTTGGCCCATGCCAGCTAATAGTGTCCCAGACAGAGCCCTGGCATGGTTCAGGAACAGGTCAGGGACTGTTTCTAATAGGAAATCCAGACTAATTTATATCTTTTTTTTTAGGGAAAAATAGTGTGGCCATATGGATGCAAATTGTGTTGTGCTACTGCATGCAATGCCAGAAAACAGCCCTTGTCCATTGTTTTAACTTGGATAGATGTAGCTTTTGATGCCTAAGAAGCAGAAAGTTGCAATTGTGGAGCATAGGCCAGGCTCTTTTTTGACTTAATCACAGTGTAATGGGGTACTAACTGAAACTAGGCGGAATATCACATTTTTCATCAAACAAGTATAAAGTATCAAACAAGTACCATCAACCGGGAGCAAGTTCTATTGCCAAGAGATTCCCACATGCGATGAGCAGCCTGGTGTAATCAATTTGTACCTAAAGCAGAACTCCATCAATAATAGCATATGATCTATGTTTTGTCAACAGATCAACAGTAGTATGCTGCCCACTTAACTTGTGATGGTTAAGATTAAACTATCACTGGATCATAATATCCTTTTACGTTGTCCCCTGAAGGTGTAAATGGAATAGGAGAATTATGCTGATTTGCATCAATCCAACATTTGACTGATAAGTGTAAAAAGGCACAGCATATTAAAGATCTATAATTTTCAAAACATCCGCACACGTGGTAAGATTAATCTCATGTAAATTTGGACACCTAAATGGTAGGTGCTCAGCCCAACTTTCTAGTCTGGCAAGCACCTCTCGAGGCTGATTCATGCCATGCCCAGGGAGGCATCGGGGACAGGAGGAATGAATTGTGCTCTGCTGAGCCCAGCTCTCTGCCCTGATACCAGCTCTTTGTGTTGCTGTTATCCAGGCATCATTTATCATGCAACTTTGCTTTTTTCTCAGTGCTTTATACCTTTTTTCTCAACAATTTTCTCTTGAATTTTTAACTGTCACAAGCCCAGATATTTCTTTTCCATCTTTGTTTCTACTTATCTTGCATGGCTTTCACTTACTCTCTCACAGCTCAAGAATTTGTTTCAATAAAGCCGAGTCAAGGCCGCACCAAAGTGATTAATAAAAATGTGCTTTGGGTTGCACAGCTTTGAATTTCTTTGAATCTTCATGAGGTTTCTGTCAGCCCATTTCTCCAGCCTGTTGAGGTCCCTCCAGATGACAGCATGACCCTCTGGCGTATCAGCAACTCCTCCCAGTTTTGTGTCATCGACAAACTTGCTAGGCTACACTCTGCATCATCATCCAGATCATTGATGAAGATTTTAAACAGAATTGGACCCAGTATTGACCCCTAGAGTATACCTCTAGTTACTGGCCTCCAACTAGACTTTGCGCTGCTGATCATCACCCTCTGGGCCTGGCCACTTGACCGTGGCCACCTCACTGTCTGCTTATCCAGCCCATACATCAACAGCTTCTCTATGAGGATCTTATGGGAGACAGTGTCAAAGGCCTTACTGAAGTCCAGGTAGACAATATCCACTGCTCTCCCCTCATCTATCAGGCCAGTCATTTCATTGGAGAAGTTTATCAAGTTGGTCAAGCATGACTTCCCCTTGGTGAACCCATGCTGACTACTCCTGAGGACTTTCTTGTCCTTAATGTGCCTGGAAATGGTTATCCATCACCTTTCCGGATATGGAGGTGAGGCTGACTGGCCTGTAGTTTCCTGGGTCCTCCTTCTTGCCCTTCTTGAAGATAGGAGTGACATTTGCTTTCCTCCAGTCTTTGGGCACTCCCAGTCACCATGATCGGTCAAAAATTATTGAGCGTGACCTCACAATGATGTCTGCCACCTCCCTCAGCACTCATGGGTGCATCCTATCAGGGCCCATGGTGTTATGTACGTCCAGTTTGCTTAAGTATTCCTGACCTGATCCTCTTCTACCAGGGGTACATCCTCCTTGCTCCAGCCTTTCTCCCTGGTTTCTGGGACCTGGGATTCTTACTAGTAAAGACTGAGGCAAAGAAGGCATTCAGTACTTCCACCTGTTCCATGTCCTGTGTAACCAGGTCCACCATCTCGTTGAGCAATGGGCCCACATTTTTCCCTAGTCTTCCTTTTGTCACCTATGTACTTCTTGTTGTCTTTAACATCCTTTGCCAGATTCAATTCCATTTGGGCTTTAGCTTTCCTAACTTCATCCCTGGATGCTTGGACTCGTTGGTGAGTATGAGGTCCAGTAGAGCACCTCTCCTTGTTGACTCCTCTATCACTTGGAGGAGAAGTTATTATCAATGCGCTCCAGGAACCTCCTGGATTGCTTATGTTCCGCTGTGTGCCTCCAATAGATATCAGGGTGGTTGAAGTCCCCCATGAGGACCAGGGCCTGCGAACATGAGGCTGCTCCTGCCTGTCTGTAAAGGTTTTCCTGGTCAGGTGGCTTATAGCAGACATCTTCTATAATATCACCTTTAACTGTCCTCTCTTTAATCCTCACCCATAAGCTCTCACTTGGCTCCTCATCCATCCCCAGCCAGAGCTCCATGCACTCCAGCTGCTCTCTCACATAAAGAACAACTCCCCTTCCTCATCTTCTCATCCTGTCCTTCCTAAAGAGGCCTGTATCCTTCCATTCCGACACTCCAGCCATGGGAGCCATCCCACCACATCTCCATTCCCAACAAGATCGTAGCCCTACAACTCCACACAGATCTTTAACTCATCATGTTTATTCCCCATACTGTATGCATTAGCATGCAAACGCTTTAGAGAGGCACCCCAGCATGCTGAGTTCCTGGAGAAGGTTTGGGGTATTTCTCCATAACGGTGCATTGTAGGTACTTCCTTGCTTACATACAAGTGCTGGAGGTCACCCCGCTTAAGCCCCATTTTGTTCATTTTGTGATCCCTTCCTGTCACATCACCCCATGCCCTTCGCTCAGTAATCTTGTCTGTCACTCCCTCACAGGACTGCTGGTTACTCTTTCCCTCTCCCATCATTCCTAGTTTAAAGGTCTCCTTATGAGGTCAGTCATCCTGTTGGTGAAAAATAGCTTTGCCTGCTTATTGAGGTAGATCCCATCTCTCCCAAGCAGATGCTGATCTGCAAACATGGTCCTGTGGTCACAGAACCCCAAACCCTGCTGTCAACACCAGTTCCGCAGCCAATTACTGACTTGTCCTATTAGTGTCCTTCTCCTCACACCCTTGCCCCTCACCAGCAGGATTGAGGAGAACACCACCTGGGCTCCCATGCCCTTCATTACTGCCCCTGGAGCTCTGTAGTCACTTTTGATAATGTTCAGGTTTCCCCTGGCAGTATCATTTGTGCCCACATGCAATAACAGCAGGGGCTAGTAGTCAGAAAGCTGGATGAACTCCTGCAGTGCCTCCACAACATCCCAGATCCTGGCTCCCGGCAGGCAGCAAACCTCTCTAGATGACTGGTCAGATTGACAGATGGGTGCCTCTGTCTCCCCCAGCAGGGAGTCATCCATTACAAAGAATCGTTGTTTCTTCCCGGTGGTCTTGCATGGTTTAGGGTTAGGTGGACCAGGTCCTTTTGCTGGTCCACCTAACCCTAAACCTTTTACCAGCAGAGGACTTACAGTTTGCTGGGTGCTATCTGGCATGCCAGACTACTAGCATTTTCTTGTTAAAAGTGACCCATGTCTTCTATTCTGATACAAACAGCTGTGGGGTGGTAGAGCATACAATGGAAATAAAAGCTTGTTTCAGGGCCAGAATAGAAAAACTATTTCTCAATTAGTTTTTTGATTTAGAGACAACAGTTGATTAACAATCATCTTTCCATAGGCAGAGCTGTGCTTTGAAATGGGTATTAAAGAAAAGGCAGTATTTTCATTCAGCATAAAGTGGTTTTTTTTGAGCAGGGCATAAGCTTCCAGGGGAGAAGATAGGGTGATAGAAACCTTCCAGCACATGGAAGTAGGGAATCCGAAGTCTTGGAATTAAAACAGAGACATCTAAACTGATGACAGAAACAAAATACAACAATGAGAGAAAATGAGCCCTTTAAGGCAGAGTAAAGGAAGAAACCTCTAATATAATCCCATTTTTCCGCAGCTATGAGGCAGGATAGTGAATGAGAAAAGGCCGTAAGACAATTGGGTAAACTGCTATGGCAATTGCTATAGCAAGCTCATAATGGAACTCTGCAAAGTGAAACTAGAGAAGGTCCCAGTCCTGCCTGGCATTCCCTTTGCTGATTGCCTGCATTTGTTATTCATTTCAGAAAACTCTTTGAATAGAAATTAAGAAAAAAATCTCCAACAAACCAAACAAACCCTGCTGTTTATTCCAGCTAATATATAGAAAGTCAGCGGAAGATTTAGGAACATCATGAATGCCAAGTTAGACATTAAATTTGTATTTTAGTTGGCTTTAGCATTTTGGAAGATGACATTTGAATGTCACATTACTTTAATGTAGGGCTGGGAGCCTGTATTTACAAGAAGGCCTTAAATAGAGCATTCATTTTAGGTTTAATTAAATCTCTTGCTCTCTATTTTTTAAAGGAAACAAAACAAAGCACTGACTATAAATTTCCATTGAATATATTCGTTCTGTTACTTTTTGTTTTGCTAATTCTCACTCAAAATGCTGCTTCGTTCTACTGCCATTTTTGAAAAGGGAAAAAAAAAGCAGATTTAATTCCTCAAAAGGCAACTGCTTTAATTTCATCTTTCTTACGATAGTAGAACATTTAAAATGAAAGACTGATGACAGTCCTCAGGTTTATAGCCTCTTTCCTAAGCCCTGGGAGAGATGGCCTCATTTGGCTTTGCTTACCCAGGTGAGCAGACTCTTGCCATGAGCTCGTGGCAAGACCCACCAGTGGTCAGCAAAGAGTTAAGATGATGTGAGAAATGGTATGGCCGGGGTCCTGGCACACTGAAATCCACCCACCTAATGCCAGACTTTTGCTTTAATGTTAGCTTCACCTTAAAATCATTATCTAAAGGGTGGGAAACAAACTTTTCAGCTTGTAAAGCAAGAAGCTTGGTTGGAAACAAAATCCAAGCCGCTTTGGTAGGCCTGATTCAGTTGCTCTGATTCATCAAGTGAAAACAAGCCATTTGCCATCTGGTAATTACCTTGGGGACCGAGGTGTAAATCCCTGTTCCTTAGTCTTCCCCTCTTTAAGAAAACATTCTCTCCTAGGTGGTCCAGATGGCGAGAGGCCTTCAGACAATGCATAGAGGTGACCAGTGATGGGTTGCTCCAGCGCAGCAGGAGGTCCCCGCGGCGTGCACGCGGAGGGAGGGAGAGGTCTCCTTTGCAAATGGTTTGTCAGACAGCTGACAAGTGCTGTATACGTGAGTGTGAGAAAGCTCTCTGTGGGATCACACAGCAGTCCTGTGTGAAGCACCCCCATCCCTGGGCTGTTTGAGACAGTCAGCAAGGATGGGACTAGGTACAGGCAGAACTGACCGACACAGTTATTCTTTGTCTCTCTCTTTCTATTTATTCATGCATCTAAACTATGGTTGAAATGCTTCTCTCAACTGGTACTGATTAAAAGACAACCATATTGATCCTTCCCTCCTTGGTTCAAAGAGAAACGCCCTGTTTTCTTTAGAAATCCAGGCATCTGAGCCAGCCATCTCAAGAAAGAAGAAACAACATTATTTTAGAGGCTGTTTAGTTACGGTATCTGCAGCACTTCCCTCCAAGAAGGATACTCCTTCTTCTTCTCTTGTGACTTTAAAAGTAGTCAGAGCCTGAATTAGGCCACTGGAAGAGAGAGGCTGCTGTTTCTCAAACTCTGACGTGGGTTGCTCACGTAGTCCTTGGCAGATGTCAAATAGCTCAGTATAGGTTTTTAAGCCTCCTTTTAATTGCAGCTCACCACGCTGGGCGTGCAAGGCTTTACCAAGGCGATGTCGCCTGCTCCACCATTGCTCAACTATCAGGCGGTGTTATTTCATTAGCTCTGAAAAGGAAGAGAAGAAGCAGGTGGAGCAAGGACCATTTCTTTCCTACGCTCATCTCCCTTGTACACGCGTAGCTTTAATTCCCTCCTCCCCTGTTTTCCGACCTGGAGACAGTCACTATACAAGCAGCAAAGAAAAGATGCAGCATTGGCATGAACTAACAGGGAGGCAGATAAAAGTATTTTGGAGAGCTGCTGCCATCAGATAGGAAATCAAAGTTCCTTGACTTCACCAGGGTGTGGATCAGCCACTGCAGATGATCCAGCCCTCAGATAATCCACCCTCTTCTAAAGGGACTATGACTGAAAAGAAGTCATGAAATAGCCTGCACCCACAGATAACCTTTGGATAACCCCCATGCCTCCAGAGCTGCTGTACAAAATCACAGATGGGAGCAATGAGGCATCTCAGGGCCAGGGGAGCCCAATGGGAGCAACAAGCAGGACCTGGAAAAAAGAAAGAAAAGAGAGAGAAGACAGGGCTGAGGAGTAAATTTCTCCTCCCATTGCCCCCAAATGAGCATAACCACATGATGCAGAAGAGCAGAATTTCTTACAGGCATTAGACTAGTGGGTGCAAAAGACTTAGTTAAAAAATGTTGCCTGAGACTTAAGGCCCAGGGATATCTGTGCCACTTTGAGGTCCCAAGGGGGAAAAGACAGAGGGCTGATAGTTGTGCCCCAAACTCATTGCCCTTTCTGTTCTTCTCCATCACAAGTTCAGGTGCCCAGAAAGACAACCAAGGAAAGTAAGATGCCATTTCATCCCCTTGCAGGGATCTTGGCAAGGGCATATTATATCCTGAGTAGTTTGTGCCTTTCCAGTGATGTCGCAGTGGGGTTAAACACCGAACCTCGGCCAAATGGTACCCTTTTTGGAATATTTGAATGTATTGCTTCAACCAGTTTTGAAGTGTGCCTTTCATGCTCAAATAGCATTTTTCTTGTGTGTTCCCCACAGAAATGTCGTATCAGAGCTATGCACGAAACCTGGCCAAATCTCATCATGAAAGTGCCACACAGGAGCTTATGATGAGCAAGTCCATTGATTTCAACAGGGCAATCTACATCATCCTGGGAAAATTATTGATTGACATGGTTGAAAAAAACAATTAAAAATCAGCTAGTCTGACCTTTAAAGCTGATTTAGAAGTTGTTATCTATTAGTGTTTTTGAAATAAATTAAGAAATTATAGTAATATCAACCATCTTTGTTCCTGCCAGAAGTGCAGTATGCAAAGTTTTTAAAGCAATTCTATACTGCATGAGTTGATGTTGAACTTAGAATGATGTAAAAACAAAAGCTATTTTATGAGATGTAGGCACTAGGAGGCAAATTTAAAGCTGTGCTTTCAACTTGAAAGCTTACAATTTCCTGACTTTGCAGTGTTTCCCCTTTTCCTTCCAATTTGAAGTAATGCCTGAGGTGTTTTTGTTCTTTTTTTTTCCTCCTGTGTGATATACCTGGAAGGAGTGGAATATTTCCAACATGTATTGATGAAGCTTAATTGTACCTTTGCTAAAATCAATAGATGATTCTATCAATTATTTAAAATACCAAAGGAACTCAGTTTCCTAAACCTAATTTTAATTTCTAAATATTTTTCTTTTAAAGCAAATTTCTTAACTGTGTGTATAATGCTAAGGAATGAATTATCCCAATAAAAATTACTTAGCAAATGCTTTACTCTTGTTTTTTCCTTTTTTCAAAAATCTGTGAAAACACTTTAGGCGATTGCTGGAATTAAAACAATATTCCACAATGAAAGGTTAAAAACGGCTAATTAGAAAATGCTGAAAGAAAGTGTTATAATTATTAAGAAATTTTTACAATTGTTTTTGCCAGAAAATGATATCTTGAATTTAGCTGCAAAACCCTGTGCTGCAATACTTGGCAAGTATATTAGATGTCTTTAAAATTTGCCACAAATCCACTCCTGAAGTGACTGCCTATTCCAATTGCACATGCCAAAATGGATTTTCCCTATGGAATATCAGCCACTAATTTGGTCTGATCTGCACTAAGTCTCATTCTTCTCTCGCTTACAATGTCTTTGATTTTGTACTCTTCCAGCACTGTTACTGGCATAACACTGGATGCATGGTGGGTTTACAGGAGGTGAGTTTTAAATCATGAGTGTCAGGAGGTCTTCCACTTTTACGGAACTCCAGTTTCCCCAATAGGATGACGTTATTTCCCTACTCAAGATTGTAAAGCTCTGATATACTATAAGATATTGTTATTATTCTACTCAATTATACCTACTTTCCATGTGGCATTTTCAGGCACGACCTCCTCTTCCTTCTGCAGTTTCTTACAGAATTCATACATGTGAATTTTAGGTCAAATATATTCTCCTGACCTCAACATCCAGAATGTGAAAATTATTAGCAAAATTGATGTAATTTCATGAAGACTTTTAAGTCTCAAGTACAAAAAACTTTCCATCGATATTCTACAAACCCTTCAACCCAGTTTCCAGCAGCCACCTACGAACTCAGTGTTCATGGATCTGGACTTTTTCTTCCCATGCAGTGTATTCATTGCTGCAAAGGAGCAGTTTAGCACTTTATAAAGCCTGTACCTTGGGAAGTGTGAGAAGGCACACGTGCAGTTAGGAACACTAAAGATGCATTACAGACAGTTAGTAATGCAATGCTTATCACTTGGTTTATGAACAATCTTAATTTTTCTACAGAATTTTTGCAAATCATTTATCCCTCTTGAAAGGATCACATAGTCTGAACTGAAAGAAGGGAACATGATATTAACCTGAAGGCTTGTTAAACTGCACTGTGGTTATAAATTTTGTGGAATTCCTTTGTATTTACAGTAACTGCCAAAACAGATTTAATCCTTTAAGGCTTCAAGATGTACATTTCTTGGCTTGTGTGCTGGGACATTTTCATACTGGAAAATGATGTATATTTTCCATATACACTGTGGGCTGCTTAGAAGAAGAATGGGTAAAACCTACTTATTTTGGGGATAACGTAAAGACTGAGAAGCCAGGAAAGAGAATGGGAATTCAATGGGGCGATGGACTCAAGTCCCAGACATTGAGATATGAATTGAAATAAATGTGGGCACCGAGATTTAACAACTAAGTCCATCTGAGGTTTTGCCTGAGCACAGAGACTTTCTGCTTTCCCTATAGCCATGTAGCTCAGCAGACTAACATAATCAATGTGGGGATGACTGTATTCCTGTAAGCATGCTTATATCCATGCAGCTTGTTATGGGATGTTTTAAACATCTATATGTAATATAGTGATAGCAAATGCCAAGGGATCTTCAAGAGCTCAGAAGAAGTGAAACAAGCCTCATGCAGAAATTGAAATATAGAAGGAAAAGGGTATTGAGGTAAAAGGAAGCTGCAGGTTATTAAAATTGCTACTCTTTGTGGATTAAGAACTACAGGATTGACTATGTATTAAAAATCTCTTACTTTGCAAGAAAACAAATAAAGGATTTGCGATGCCTTTTTTTTTTCCCAGCGTGGTGAGGGGTAAGACTGGTTGAAACCTTCGCATCTTTCTTCTTTTTTTTAAAGGAGAGCAGGTTTTCACTTAAACAAAAACAGGCACAGAAAATGTTGCCTTTCACTCAAAAAAATCATCATTGATTAATTTCTGTATTTAAATTTCTTTTGCTAATTAGTTTGGTTGATTCCACTCTGAAGATGATCCTGGCTCCTGCTGGAGTCAGTGAGAGTTTTGCCATTGACTCTACACAACATAAATACAGGATAGACAGTATATTTGCATTATAAATCCAGGTTGTTATAATTAGAAGTGAGTTTAAATGCTGGTGTTTTACTCTGCATCGCAAGTTTCCAAAAGTCTCATACTGTCTGGAGCCGTGATTTTGGTTTGGGCCCACCTCCAGGGCAGGGAGAGGCTGATTAGCTGTAGAATCTGTCTGAGATCTTGGTCAGCGATATTTTTATATTTTTGTGGTTCAAATGATGTATGCTGTACTATGAAAGGAATACTTTTCCCTCATTAATCATATTTCAGAAAATGGGAAGCACATGATAGCTAAACAAACCAAAGCATGAAAATGAAGACAAGAATTATGGTAAGTTAGGCAGTGTGAAAACCTTTATTGGACCAAGAAACACAGCCAGGAAGAAAAAGATTCCTGATGAAAAATTTCACAGGCTTTTTGTTCTTGTTGATGTTATTTTTTTTCCTCAGAGGCCTTTGTAAGTTGTTAGTCTAATAAACATAGTAAAATATTAGCTATTACTCTTTTAGTAAAAATAACTAAGAAAAGGAACATTTTGTTTCTAAAATCTCTGGAAGAAAAGCATGTGTATATATTAACAAACTTCTTATAATGATGTTGATATAATAAATTATTCTATTGAAGATGACTATTATTTGTTTTTTAGGGATTTGACAACCTAGGTAGAATATATTCTGCTAAAAAACTTAACAGCTAAGTAACTGAAACTTTACCTCTACTTACCAACCATAACTTGAGTTTAAAGTTTTGGGTTTTTGCTGGCAACGAAAGGATTTAAAATGACATGGAGCGTGTATCTCCCACCACCCTTTGATGACAGAAGCAGCTGCTGCACTAGAGAAAAGTAACTCCCTGACTGCTCTTTCATGTGATTCTTTCCATAGTTTATCCTCCCTGCTTCTTGCAGCCAGCAGTTCGGGGCTTCCCATATCCAAGAGAGGATGATTTTTAGCAGTCATGGATAGCTCCAGGAAGTTTGAAGGGTTTCGAGGAGCAAGTTAATGCTTTTAGGCTCCACAGTGCTCTTTGGAAGGAATCGCACATTGTGCTTGTGCACCAGGTAAAAAGTGCTTTCTTCAGGTTTGTTTTAAACCTGGTGCTTGCTGGCTTCCTCAGGCGCCCTGAAGCAATTGCATTATGAGAAATAAGCAGTATTGGCTTCGTTTTGGATATTATAGACCCTTATTCATAGTCTTGACCACTGTCTAGCTCTAGCTCAAGCTCCAGCACCTCTGTCATGCTCAGGAAGAGACAAGCTCAAGATATCTTCTAGGGGATGGGGCTGTGATGGGCTTAGTCCTGCCTGTGCCTGAGTTATGCAGATCTTGTGGAAAGGAACCACTGGCGTGCGTGGGGCTTTCCTTTGGGGAACTTGGGAGGTCATCGCCATTTTGCAGGTAAAGTATGTAGATGTGAAAGAGCCAAGTTTAGGAAAATGGGCTTAAACTAGCACTTTAATACGAGCATCCTGACAAGCTTTGTTACGTAATGATAGTAAAAGCTGAGTTTTTAAATGGTGGATGTTGTCTTTCTTTGATTTCTATTTTGTTGCCATATGCTCTTGTCTTTTGTTGTGAACAGTAAAAAAACCCACTAAGCCTACTAAGAAAAAAAAAGGAAGGAGTCACTTTTTGTGAGGTTCCCAAAGGTCGAGAGAAAACAACTTCCAGTGATTTAGTGGGGGAGAGCCTGGGTAGGAACCGAATAGATATACTGCATCTGCCAAAAAATGGCGGGGAACAAAGAAAGCCTTAGATGGAAGGAGGAACTGTGAACATGTGTGTGTGCACGTGTATCTGTAAAGCAAAACTCTGAGCTCCGGGGTGATTTATTTATTTGTAAACACTTCTCATTTGGAGGGCCTCCTGAGATGCCCATCTCATTTTCACGGGGGTCTCCGCCCTGCTTGTTAAATTAAGAATGATGTATAACGCTGTAAAACAAGGAAATAAATTTCTTTGCAAAACAAAGCCTAGCCAGGGTGCCTCACCACAAGACATGCTCCTAGCAAAACCACAAGGACTGTAGTCACCAGGAATATGGACAAATCATTAGGAGACAGCAGGAACCTTGAAGTGCTAGGATGGAGTGGTACACTTTATTTGGTTAATAAACAGTTGAAGTACAACAACAATGACTTTCCTAGAGAAAAAGAAGTCTCAAATTCTGTGTGTTCTGTTACTGATAGATCAATGGCTATGGTGAATCTAAGCCCTAAGGCTTCAGGCTTGCACATATTAACACACGTGTAGCTGTTTGCACAAGCTAAAAAGTTGTAGGTTGCTCTTTGCTAGATTGTGGCAATGAGGTACCGTTGTCATGACTTCTGTGACAAAAAACTATTACTTTTAGAATTCAATTTTACTGTCCCAAACATCTGGGAAGAGTGATCAGTCATCATGATTTTTTCACATTTACGGTTGGACTTGATGATCTTAAAGGTCTTTGCCAACTTAAATGATTCTATGATTCTATGATCACATTTAATCAGCACATTTGCATTTTTACAATATAAGTGACATATAAATTGCCAAACTCACTTTTACAATGATTGCATGCTAGGGCAGTTTTGCCTTGCAAATTTAAGGCTATCTTCATATTTTAGAATAAGCAAGCACTTAATAAAGTTATTCCATAAAATCTTGCCAAACATCAGAATTGGCACCCAAATTTTTGACTTGCAAGGGAAACTGCATTCAAGTATAATTTTGAAAACCTATGCAAAAAAATTACAGTAAGATATCCCTTGGATTTTATGAGTCTGAAATCCCATTATTCTATGAGGTAGACTAATACAGTTATGTGTTTATATAAAAATACAGCAGTTATTCTTTCACAAGAGTGCTTACTATATTTTTTCAGTGATTTCCTTCCAAAAAATAGCTTCAGCAATTGTGAATATCCGGGCTGACCCTGTCCCCATGTAACAGTTGTGTTTTGCAGTACTGCAGACTGGCTCCAGGGAAACCGCTGTGGTCTCTCTGTTCCCAGGGCTTGAAAGCTCTATTGATATGATCGACCATAATGATTCCGAATGAGGATTATGGTCTATCAGTAAATAGCACGGTATTATGCATATACCATAATATAGTTACTACGATTTTTTTATGACATATTCCTGGAACCCTCGTTCATTTGTGTAATAATAACTCACCCCAGCGTAACTTGTGTGTAAAAAGAGTGGGATTATGCTTTGGGAATGCAAATAGGAATTGCATTGGTGCAGGTTGGAGATGCAGAACAGCAGAAAGCTGAGGCTGCATGATTCTTAATGGGAAATGGTGGCCTATGCATTTTATTCTGAATGCATCTTTTTGTATTCTTAAGAGTACACTTATGTAGCCTTCCAGAAATTCAGATTATGTATAAATATGGGCTTCCAGAGTATATAGCAGGGTGCAAGCCAAAATGAAGTGCCAGAGGTCCTTTCCTTCTGAACTTCCCTTCGTCCTGGGGAAACAGGTCACTAAACCAAATTCAGTCTTATCTTACTTATAGCTCTATAGCTTCTCTTTGGTTTTTATACTTGCACTGAATATAATAAAGAACTTATTTAATTCCAGGTGACTTTTTCCAAACGGGGACAAATTTCGCTTCCGAGAAGTCTGAAGCAAGACCGTATGTAGCAGATGGTGTTGGTGGCTTAGTAGGATTTAGCCACAATGGAGGGAAGGTTAATGTTCTTAGAACAAGCAGAAGCTCTAGGGCATTACGTTTCATCTGTAATGTCCAAATATATCAATGATATACTTTTGAGAGTGATTTCATGGCTCATTGACACCAGTAGGAACAGTTTTCTGATTTTATTTTTTAAGGGTACTTTCCTCCATAAGATGGGAAGTGTCTGTTGATGCACCACAAGGGTGTGTTTTACAGAGAGGTTATACAGCTGTAATAGAGAGGTCAGGAAAAAGGGGGCTTCAACCATCCTTTTCTCTGTTCAAAGAGAGAATGAACAGGAGGGCTGACTTATTTAATAAAAAAAAAGAAAGGAGAATTTGACACAGAAAATAATTGTAATTGTGGATGAAACAAAGATTCTGGCTGGAGCCATAATCAGAAGGCAAGTCAGAGGATAATGCCATGAAATTGCAGAGTAGACATCTGAGTGTACACAATGTTTCCTGGTGGCTGCAGTCACTACCAAGCACCAACAAGGTACTTCCTTAACCCCACTGGGTTCTTACTTCTTTCTAAGGTCAGAAACAAGCAGAGTTTGCAGAGTCTTGATGCTGAGTTTCCATATAAAAAAGAATAAATACTTATTTTCAACCTACATAAATTATCGTATAGGAAGAAAGCAATCTTGAAAAAAGGGTATGTTGTCTAAATGAGAACTCGGCTTTTATGTATGTCTTGTCTGCAACCCTCTGCCCAGCACTCGGTAAAAATATGGCTCCTGCTGCCCTCAGCAGAGATCTGTATAGAAAAGAGGTCAACGTCACATCTCAGCTCTTAACAGGCTCTTAGACATGCAAACCGTCTTAACAACTAGAAGGCTAAACTCACCACACAGTTACAGTTCAGCCAGAGAGAATGGTATTCCACATGATTTATGTGACATTGTGTGTGGTAAGTGAGTGTGTTAATGTATTTTTTCACTCCATATTTATTGCCTGGCTAGACTTCTCTTGTTCTGACCATGTGCTCTTCTCCGACAGATCAGGAAAGTCATAATAAGCAACTGCTCCTTTTCTACAAACACTCTTGCATTTGGAGCCTTGCATGATCAATCCTCCCTCTGTTTCTCTTCCCATGGAACAATGCCATGAAGGAGCAGAGATGGAGACCATCAGAAATTGTGACCTATTTTAAAGATGCTGGAACCTAGTGTGCAACGTTCACATTTTTCTTTGATCGAAAACTCTCTTTTGTTTTCCATAGGCAATATTTCTACAGCTGAAACAGAACACAAAACAAGAACTCTTGTTGTGGTATGCTAAGTTGCTTCTCTGTGGAGAGGCAGCTCATCAACTGCAGCAGCCTACCAGGAAGCAGAGAAGTGCAAAAGAAAATCAGGACGCCTGAGCCTTCAGCTATGCAACCACAGTCAATGGAGTTAACAGAAAGGGACAAAGATCTGAAGAGTGACAATCTTTGCTAAACTGATCATACTCTGAATAATACTTCATATGGTAAAGGCTGGGCCTTGGATTTATATATTGTGGTTTTAGACTTGATCTCCTTGATTTACCATTTGATGCTGCCAATGTAATGTGCCTTTATTGTCTGTTATCAGCGCATTTAAAAGATATTGTGGAGACACACGTTACATTTAGGAACATTAGGGGCAAATTCATTATCAAAGACCTATGGGTCACAGTTACAGTGTTTATTTGGATAGACATTCAGCACCAAAGAAAGACCTTCTGGGCAGGATTCCATATATAAAGGTATGTAGACTTCGATGTGTGTTTGTAAGTGAAGTGTCCAGTTCTCATTACAGGAGACTGAGAGCAGGAGTCAATTGCTTCTTCATAGGGTTTTAGCATTCCTGAGGTGTCCAGGATACCCTTGGTGTACGGCTGATACTCTGGATAGACACAAATCATTTCATCAGCCCTGTGTGGATGTCTCAGACACCCTGGACATCTCCAATGGCACCACACACTTTTCCTTACTGACTTTTCCAACTGACTCAACTCTGTCATTAAACTTTAGGGCATCATTCAGCTCTCTAGCCAGTAGCTGTCTCTTTCATGCTCAACTGCTCTCTAAATTGACCAGAGGGGTCACTTAGTTGTTCTAGGCATTAAGTATTGTTTGAAATGCCCACAGGCATCTTGCCTTTGTCTGGTCTCCATCTGTTGCTCCAAATGGGTATGGGCCTCCTATAAGCTTTGCATCGACCCTCCAAGCCCACATGGGCCCAGATATAGGCATCTCTGACGGCAGTAAAACCCAGTGTTTAGGCGACTGAATTGATTAGTAGATCTCCAGTGACTACAATGGGATTGCTGGCTCGCAAGTAGGTATCTGTATTCAGATGTCTGGTGTCTTACTTTTGAACTGCAACCTGCCCAGTGGGTCAGAATTTGAACCTCAGTCTCCCAAGATATGCTATTTCTCAAACTGAAGCACATGGACACCTGGGAATCCAAAGATTGATCCTGAGAGGTCTGTGAGAGATGACTTAGCAAAACAGGTATATATATGTATGCCAGAAAGCTGCCTAGGTATGTGAAGCTTTGAAAGGGTCTGCATCAACACTGGAGATTCAGCAGGGCTCCACATATTGGCGTGTTTACAAAACATGGATTGAGATTTTAGACATCCCAGTGAGTGGGTGTGCATGCTGCTGCCTTTCCCTACCATGGAACATACAAACTTCTGAAGACATAGGTTTTGGCTGCAGGGAATTGTTTTGCTAGGTTTAATTAACCACGAATAGTTACAAATGATAACGTGAGAAACACCATACTGTTTAGACCAATGGTCATTCTAGTCTAGTATTTCATCTCCAGCAGCGGCAGAGAAGGTGGTTTATTGGGAAAGCGTCTAAGTCTAGTCCTTTTAATATCCTGGCTAGTCTTTTTAGTATCACTTCACGGACCTGTTGTCTATAAATTTGTCTAATCCCTTTCTGAACTGAGTTTACTTATTTCAGTCTGTACCAAAGTGGCTGAAAGCCATTTATGAACACACTGTAGTCAGCTGACACCTTAACAGTCATGTGTGTTGACATTATTTATACTAATATTTAAAATTTATATTTCAGGCATATCTTCTGACCTCTACAAGGTTATGGGCTTAGGGTGCTAAGCACTGTGAAAAGCTGGATTGTCCGTAATACGTCTGTTGTGCAAGGGCTTGCTGGTTTTTTGTTCCAGGAAAAAATTAACATTTAAAAGGAATATTATCTGTGTGATTTGGTCTAATTCTTTCCCACTGATAAAAGAAAAAAACATGAATGCTTTTATTTTAAAAATATTTGAGTGAAACCTTTGTTAATGTTGTGAAACAGCGGTAACTTTGAGTCACTAAGTACTGGGTTGAGATATTACACAACCGCGATTTGTATTAAGTCCCTCCTTCTGTTTTAATTTTTGCCTGTGCCCGTTTTTCTTGTTGACTTTGACAGGATCAGGATGCAGTCTTAGAAATGCAACATTTATCTTGCAGCGATAGAGCTTATGCCTTTAATGTTACCTTTCAAGAATAAGAGAAGTCTGACAAACTGTCTGGGTAGTTTCAGAGTTTATTTGCTGTAGTGCTCGCTGAGTGTTCCTCATTTATTTCACACAGCTACTGAAGTTCCAATTCATTAAAGCAATTTAGTCATATAGATTTCAACAGGACCAGACACCTGCTAAGAGTTATGCATGTGCTTATATGTTCTTCTGAATCAGTCTTTGCCTGGAGAGCTGTCAGGAACAATCTATGGGAACTACTGAAAGTGACTTATGATCACATCTTAGTCAGATGCCTATTTGTACTGAATTATTTTGATATGTATGTACTACACTAGGTAAGGTAATACATCCTACCTCTGGCTGTGTGCATCCTTGGTATTTGTTCATAAAAGCACGCTCAAATAAGCAGACTCCTCTCTACCCTCATTTTTAAAGTTACTCCTACCTGCTATGCCTTTTCAGTTTTCCTTTCTTGTTCTATGAGGTCAAGGCTGGCAGAATTTCACAACATTCAGCCAACATCCGTGCTAAGTTTTGGGAACAAATTGATATGTTCTTCCTTTTTCTAATTTCAGCTTAATAAAACCTTCTCTTGTGCAAATTCTCAGCAAATGACAATTTGACATTTGCCAGATGATGCCAGATAAGAACTGAGGATCTGTTCCTTCTTTTTAAGAGAAAAAATCAAGTAAAGCCAGCTGGGAATTTTGCCAACAGGAGCTGTACCCACACAGAGACGACTGAGTGAAACAGGCAGAGGGCAGAGAAATGCAACCACGCTGCCAGAGAGGCAACTGAAAGGGCAAACCTGAAGAAGAAGAGCCCATCCCTTAGTCGAAACCCACAGGTGGTGAGCATGTTTTACAATGTCTGCACCCAGCAGAGTATCTGAATGGATTGCTCAGGTATCTTGCTGAACTGGCGACTAAGTCAATGCCTTCGAAGGAAGAGCTGATGTTCAGCAAAATGCTATGGTGTTGAAACATAACTCTCTTTGTGAATCTGCCTCCTGCCTTCACATGTTCATGTGGACCTGGACACAAGGCTCACAGAGTGATAAATGACTCAGATGAAGCTGACGTATCAGTCTTAACTTGAACAGGGCCTTTTCTGTCTTTCCCTTTCTTTTTTTTGCAGAGGGTAAAGGATGTGGCCTTATCTTGGGCACTCCTTGACTTCTGTCAGTTCTTGTCACAGCTGGAATGTTATTTAAATCCAATTTCTTTTATCTGAAAGTATTTATGTGAGCAGATAAAGCATTAAGCCTTTACCCTAAAGTGCCCTGCTCCACTTTAGTGCTCCAGATAACATTGACTTATGCTGGAGCTGCCACTCCGCAGACAGGAAATCAATTCTCTCCCCTGTTCTCTGCTTGATCTTTCATGGTGTATAATGGGGATGTGTGTGTGATGCTACTGACAGACCTCAGGATGCAGTCCATTAAGAGGTTAAAGGGAATCTCCTCTTCAAACTGTAGGAATCTGCTTTTTTTTCTGCTGGAGTTTTATTTATTTGAGGTGGGGAGAAGAGTGGGACAAGTCAAATCTGTATTTACTGCTTTCCTCTGACTTGAAACCTAAGTTTAAAAGCAAGAAGGTCTCCTCTCACTCTTCTTACCCCTCATAAAGAGCTTACTCAAGCAGGTCTGTTAATGTAGCTGAGAGAAAGTACTATTCGGCATGAGTGAACGTGTCAAGAACTGTCTTGAAGTGGAATATATGAGATTTATGGATTTGAAATGCAAAAACCATGAACTGAAATGGAGTCAAGTGCTTTTTAAGACTGCTGGTAGAGCCCTTTTTAAAAGGAAATGGAAGAGTTGGGAATGAGACAGTAAAGTTGAGCCTGGAAGAAGGGGAGTGAGGGGAAAGGTGCTTTTAGTTTTGCTTTTTTTTCTCACTATCCTACTCTATTTTTTAATTGGCAATGAATTAAAATATTTTTCCCCAAGTTGAGTCTGTTTTTCCTGTGACAGTAATTGGTAAGTGATCTCCTTGTCCTTATCTCAACCCATGAGCTTTTTAATCTTAAAATCTCCCCCTGCCCTGCTGAGGAATGGGAGTGAGAGAGCGGCTGGGTGGGCACCTGGCAGCCAGACCGGGTTAAACCACCACAGTCATCCATGCACTCTCTGAGGTTAGTGCTAGCAACCTCTATAAGAAGTTCTGGAAAGTTAATTGAGATTTGTGGACTGGGAGATGGGAATGATTAGGCTGGATTAAAGTGTCGTATGCAAAAAAACTTCTGGACACAGAGATTCTTATGGCTGCACCTGATTTTTGTGAATACCCCTGATGTTGCAGGAAGAAGGACGTGCAACACATGTCTTGTGTAAGCTCTAGTAGAAACACAAAGAGGAAACGTGTAGGACAAATGAGTCACATGTTTAAAAGAGAAGGTATAGAAAATTAGCAAGATCTGGACCAGGAATTTACGTGAAAGACTTGAACAGTCCCCACGAGCCTTCTTTTGAGGAAACATGTCACAGAGAAAAAGGGGAGGCAAGGTTCACGGGGTCAGAGGGGTAATAAAACTGAGAGGAAGTTGTCACATGCATCATTTTCCCTGGGAAACCTATGTACCGCAATGCAGAAAGTCCATAAGTACTTACGACACAGTGACCCAGAACAGCACCAGCTAGGAGTTAAGCTGTGGCTCCTAAATAATTCATATGTCAAGGACAAAGGCAGCATGTGTTGTTTTTCTGATGGATGAATCACTTCAGAGGGAGAGTGTCCTGGACCTCAGAGCTGGTAACAATATCTCCAGAGAAGCTCCTTTCTGGCAAGGCTGAAGGTGAGTCCCTCTCCGCAGCTGCTCTGAAGAGTGCGTTTACCATGTGTGCCATGGGCCCTTTATCCACTTCATCCACATCACCTCTCATAGATTTGGAGGAGGGGAGAGGATGGTGGTGCTCAAATTTGCTTCTTCGTGAAGGATTTCTGCAGGTATGACTGCTGAGACATCCTCCCAGCAGCAGAAGGGAAATCAACAACTCTACAAGGGCCTGATGCCATCTGTAATGCTTCGATGTGGAGATGACCTTGTCTCCACTGTTTCAGGGAAACTTCTTTGTTTTGGACACAACAAATCTCCAAGGTCACAGGACTCAGAGATTGTAGCATACAGGGTCATAGTTAGGCTGACACTTTATTCCTATCTAATACTGCTTTTTTTCTTCCCTTATGTGTCGTAAAAGAGTAAAGTATCAGCAGTTCATAGCAAAATCTAACACAAGGCTCTGGGCAGTGAAAGTAGCTCATTAAACTCATCATAATTGACAGCTAGATACTTTGGAGGTAAATCTGACAACGAGCAGGAATATTTGTAACAGTGAACACTGGAACTGGATGGTTCATTTCCTGGCAGATCAAAGAAGCCTCTTGGTTCTTTTCCAAACTGCTCTCACTGAGATCTATTTGGATAAAAGGAAACCAACAAATTAGATGAAGCAAAACTGTGTGTAAAAATGGTGGTCTTATTGCTTCAGTCTTGTACCCCATTTACGTCAATCTTCCTGTCCTCTGGAGTACTCTTCTGTAGCTTGCTTATCTCCTCTCATACACCAGCTCCTATTGCTCTTGTAGTTCATGTGCTTGAGAACCCTACAGGTTCTCTACAAATCCAGGTGTGTTGCTTTGGATACTTTGGAGCTTGATCTTCTACTGCAGGAGTGATCGATTGCCTCTTAGGAGCATCCTGGGAGAGGGTGATGTGTTGCCATGAATTGACTCCAACAGTAGATGCTGCTGGGAGGTGCAGGTCTGCTCCGCTCTCCTCGCCCTGGCAGTGAGCTCCCACCGCTCCCAGTACAGACAGCTCACCCTGGGGCCCCAGACAGCTTTACGGTTGATCAGCTGGTGGGATGGACTCACTCCATGGTTGGAGCAGTGCTAGAGAAGGACCGTGGCAGAGGTCAGGCAGGAGCTTGCAGCCAGGCTGGGAAAGCAGAACCACTCTGCCAGAGACAGCTCAATGCAGTATCAGCTCAGCTCTATGTAACCTACATTGGTCTATATATACACGTAGGAATTTCTGCTTTTTAATTATAACTAGTAATCAAAGAGAAACAATGAAAAATGTTATCGTATGCAACAAAAGTTTAATAAATCTCTTTAAGAAATGGACACTGACTCACCTTCCTTAATCATCTAAATAGTGCACCTAGATGCCCTTTCATGTCAGTGAAGAGAAAGAAATGTTTCTGGTGTCTGATTCCTCTGATCTACCACTTGGAACAAACATAAGGAAACAACTTTTAAACGGCGGGTAATGAACTTCTGGAACACGCTGCCGTTGGAGGGCACGTAGTGTCTGCGAGCACAAAAAAGGCTTAGATGAGTTCATGGACAAAACGGATGTTACAGGGAATGGAGAGGGTTGTATCTCTCACTGTCCCTAATCCGGTGACCCTGGACACGGGTAGGGTACAAGGGCAGTGGCCTGCAGAAAGTGGCCAGGGCCTTTGCTGACAGCATCCTCTGTTATCACTGCTGCAAGCAAAGCGCTGGACCCTGAAGGACATTTCGCGTGCTCTTATACCTTCTCTGGCCTCAGACATGACTCCTTGGTTTCCATCTACCTCTGGACACTACTTCCTCTCCTCCTTTCCCTCCCAGGTCCTACTGCACCGTGTCACCCTGAATATTTGGAGGCTGGGACACGAGGACAGACAGGTGAGAAAGGATGGACAGACCATACTGAAGTATGGGTACTGGGTATTTTTTCATCTTTTACTCCCAAGATACTCTCTGAGGATACTCTGCTTGAAGAAACATTTAGATATTGTTTTAATCAGTTAGAAAGGAATTATTTTTTGTTGAACTGATAACTGGGAAATGCTTCTTACCTAACAGCCTTGAATATTGTACTCAGCCTTGAGTATCTCAGCCTTGAATATTTCTTCCAAATAGTTAATAAGCACAGCTCTTATTATTAATGCTGTGTAAAGAGCAAAGAGCCACTTAAGGGACACTCTTGTTTCATGGCCAAAACCGGAATAACTAGAGCTGAACTAAAGAGATCTATTTGGTTGGAGTGGAAATAAATCCGAAATAACTCAGACCACAGAGACCATACATGCCAGCCACCGCTCAAGGTGCTGCAGAGCAGCTGGGTAACTCCTGTTGCTGCTGAACAGCAAATTCTACAGAAAGGGTGGGTTAAAGGGGTGGTATTTAACTCACCTACCTTGAAACATGGACAGGGTGGAAGGAGACACCTGAGCTTGTTGCTTAGATGCCCTTTTCAGTCAGTGGGAGAAATAGATGTTTCTGGGGTGTGATTCACCCAAGGTACTTTACACTTTTCTTCTGGGTTGAGACTTACTGAGATGAAGATGTCTGTCTCAGCGGTGCCTACGGTTTGGCCAGAGAAATCCCTACCCCAGGGACTGAAGTCAACAGTATGGGTTGAATATGGCAAAGAGCTTCTGTCAAAAGTGGGAAGAGGCAAAAGGAAATGGTCATGTTTTGAAAATTTAATTTTCGGACTTGCCATTTTTAGGCAGCATTTCCATGTCAAAATAAACACATATAGAAAAGGGTTAATAAAAAGAGTGAAATAACCTTACAGGGAAGCAATGCTCTATTTTGTACTGAACAATACTTTTCATTTTGATCCAAAATTCACTTTTCTAATTCATTTTCTTCTATTAATAATAAAATAGTATTTGGGCTGACCCACACTGAGATATTTGTGTGGGCTTGATCACCCAACCAAAAAGAAAAAAACCCCAAACTATTACTTTTGCTTGCCTTTAGACATTAATTTTCCTAGTGCTATGGGAAATAGCTGTGGTTACAATGGTAACATCTTTTTTTTTTCTGCTTTTGCTTCTCCTGTTATAGATTGCCATGTTGGGGACCAGAGATCACCTACAAAACCCATCTGCATGCGATGTGCTTCATTCCTGCTGTTCACCCTACTTTCTGTGTAGATGTTGTACTTTTCACACAGGAGCCTGGACAAGTGCTATGAGAGATGAAGGTGAAGTTCTGGAGGGATTTTTAAGAGAGTTGAGATCAGCTGGTGACAGCAACTTTTCCCTGGGTCTTCTGATTCTGCCTATGGCATGGAAATGGAGGTGTAGGGTAGCAGAAGTCCTTGGGAGGTTTTGAATCCTGCTGACTTTCAACACAAAAAGCAATCTTTCGCTGGCATAAGCAAAATAGAAATATATCTACTTGCCAAAAATTGGTTTTGCTGATGTCTTATGAAATTAAAGAGAGGAATCCTTCCTCTAGAATTTTTAGAGTAAATACATTATACCCTGAAGAGAAGATGCGGTTTATGTTGAATTTTTGGCAGCTAAATATTTTTAGGTACAGCTCAGGAAAAATTTTCTGGCCAACCTCTTTGGAATGGAAATATTTTTTGACACAGTTTTTTAACATTGTGTTCTGCAGAAAACAAGTTTTTTCATAAATTCTACTTCATAGGGGAAAAAAAAAGTATTTTGGGTTATTGCCAAACCCAGAAATACATTGATTTGGAAATGCTGCTTTGATGCCTTGTCAGACTTTGTAGCTGAACTGCGTAGTTTTTCCTTTCTTTGTGAGCTGGGCTCCCCTGCTGGGCGCTCCCTTTCCTCACCACTCCCGGCAAGGTGGGAGTCCCGTAAGGCCTTGCCTCCCCCAGTCCGAAGAGGGGAGGGGGAGGAAGAGGGTCTCTGTGCGTGATGGAGGCTGTTGTGCATGTAGGAAAATGTGGAATTAAAAGAAATTCATAGGACGAGGAGTCTCAGCTGCATCAAGACTGCTTTTGTAAAGAGAATATTTCATTCTTCACCAAAGTATTTAATTTTTCAATTACTAGCTTGGAAGTATGCATTTTTCCCTTTTTTCCCTAGCTCCATTTTTAGGTCATCATTCAAAACAGGGGCTTGTCCTACACTTTTAGTAATGGGGAAAGCAGCACAGCTCTTTCTGGGGCTAAGCAGGAGCCTGTGTAAAAGATTATTCCTATCACACCTCAGCAACGATTCTTTCTGCAATACTGAAACAGTGAACTGCCTTCAGTTTTCCGTGAAGAAATGCAGGATAACAACGGTTCTTAAAACCCCACAGGCCTTATGTGGTTTATACCGAACTCCGGTGAGAGTCAGTCGGGGCGGCTTTATCTGCATCCGTCACTGATACCACTCAAAAACGCTCACGTAAATTCTTTGTAGGAAACAGGCCAGGGCCAACCCACCGTGACTTGTGACGGCCAGCTGGGCTTCAGCTCAACACAGAAAAGCCCAAAGAGCATTTAAATGCCTGATCTTCATTCCTCAGAAACATCAGATGTTTTACATTGACACGGAATAAATTTTATGATGTGACTCACATAACTCACTTTGTAAATCCAAGTCTCTTCTTCCTCACACTGCAAACTTGTGTTGATTTAGGAAGTCTTTGGGACGGAGGGTTAGTTTCTTTCAAGCTAATCTGACTCCTAACTCCAGGTGGAGGGTATGAAGGATTAGGTCCTTAATATTGTTCCAGTTGTTCTGAAGTTAATAAATGCTCTCAGCAAACAGTATCATTCCTCATTCCTTCGTTGGAAAACTAGTTGTATTTGTGGACAATCCAGAGAGGTTTGCCAAGCACTTCTACTTTTTACACTTTTCTAATTAAGATAATTAAGGTGTGCTGTTTCTACACGACTAAACTCAAGCAACCATTCAATATCTTACGTACATTCTTGCCTATTTCTCAATAATTTGATTATTCCTATAGATGCTTTTGACTATTATTCATTACCTACCAGTTGTCTTTTCAGCATTTTATTACAGTTTGACAGACTAAACAGCTGTTTAAGTACAAGGATATATTTTTCTTGGTCTTTGTTCAGAGTCGCTTTAGCTTTTGTGAAACACTGATTTCCAGCTGGGAGCCAAAGCAGTTTGAAATGTCTGCAGCAGACAGCTAAGGATACAGTTTAATTAGCCTACTTTGATCTTTTGTATGGTGGCTGATGATTTACTACAGCTTGCAGCATGGTGAGGCAATTATATTCATGGTCATTATGACAGCATCCTTTGAGCCAGAGTTATCGTAGAAGGAAGATTAATTATAATGGGATTTTGTGGGGCCCAGAAGCCAAGATAAAGTAATGTTATATCCAGAAGAGTGCAATAAAGGAGAGCTTCACAATCAAAATATTGGGTGAAACCTTGGCCAGGCTGAGGTTAATAGCAAAACTCTTTGTAACTTTGGAGAGGAATTCACTCATAGGGTATGCCAGACATACAGTAACTTGGACAATTTTCTGGAAGATCTTAACTATGTCCTCTTGCTTGGGCTGATGCCATTGTCAGCCCAGGATATGGTAGCAGCGCCATTCTCCATTCCCTTCAGCATTATTTTCTTCCTTCTTCTAGAAGCACAGAAGAAAATTTTGGAGAATATAGTTAGGTACACTGATAACTTTAGGGTTTTTCTTTCTTTGCCCTTCATTTTTTATTTAAAACACTTCTCAGGTTATTGTCCTCAGGTCCCGTGCAGCTGCTCTGCCACGATGGGGAAACACCTTTTGAGTGAATCTGCGCAGCATAATGCAGTGTGTCAGTGTTATGATTTTATCTGTTCAGAGGAGACTATGTTTTGTAAATATTATGGCTTTGGTAGCAGTTGTTGTTGCATGTCAGGAGAGCTAATAAAACTGGCTAGCAGGCAGAGCCCAGTCTCTTCCAGCTATGGCCTGCGAGAGCCTGCTCGTCCTGTGTATCTGCCTCTTTCCTTGGCAGCGTGCTGTACAGTTATCTTCACTACTTCTAAACCAACTAGTTGGTTTACACAACAGTTCTTCAGGGTTTCTCAGCAAGAGAAATTATGCAGGTGAGTGTTTCAATGTTGTGTTAATGCAACCTTGTTGGTTCTGCTTCTCCAGGAACCTGTAAAAGCCCGAGCAGCTTTTGAGGGATCAACCCAAATGCCCACTTAGGCAGTAGTAGTGTTTGAAACAACAGACAAAGCAAGTGTCTAGGAAAAATTGTAAGGAGAGAAAAAGTATATATGAAATTCCCCCAGAACACTCTCCTAACCTCCAGCAGCCTGTGACCCAGAGGCGCATATTTGCTGCTAATAGCTCTTACGGACTTCTATTTAATGAATTTCCAGTCCCTTTTGGACCCATGTAAACCCTTCTTACTACACCTTCGCGCTGCTCAGACCACTGCTGAACCATGCTTTGGGGGAGGACCTTGCCTGCCAACTGCTGTCCCACCCCACCTGCCTGGGACCACTTCTCTGTATGGTCTGGAGCAGCCCCGCTCTCCCACAGGCATTTCTTTGCCGTGAATCCCAACATCGTTCAGTTTACAGATGGCAGCAAGTTCAGAGGAAAACAATGTCAAACTGCAAGACACGGTGCAAATTTCAGATGTGGAAGTGCCGGTAAAGAGGAAACTTACTCTGTAAAGCCCAGCTTTAGGGAAACTACTGAAATTAATGGGCTAGATAAGCCCATAAAGATGACTCTTGCACTGACTTTTCTCTGGATTTTTATATATTCCTAATATTATTTTTGCAAGTAATGAAATACTACAGCTGCTGTGAGGAGGAGGGAGAACTGAACATGGGATGCTGGAGATGAGAGCCGGCCAGCGGGCTGCTCCGCTGCTTACAGGAAGGCGAGAGTTCACCTTTACCACCCAAGGGAAACTAGAGTACGTGATTTAGTGCAACTCCTGGCTTTGGTTTCTGTTTCATCCAGCCTTTCTACAGGTTTCTCCATTAAAGCAGGTTGCCGCTGACTGCCAGACGTCGCCTTGGCGGCTGTGGTTTGGCTTGCTGTGCCGGTGTGCTCTCTGCCTCAGTACCGACGTGCTAATACGAAACTTGGTGTCTTGTAGCTTTTGCTGCAGTTGGACCCAGCTATTTCTGACCCTGTCTCCACGAGCTCTGCCAGCAGCTCTCAGCAGAAGTGTTGGGCACGGGGGGGTTGCTCCCCTCCCTCCCTGCCTGCTGCTTGTCGGCTGTCGGCTCCCCAAGGTGAACCATTGCCTCTTCGACTTGTGAAGGGAGCTGGCCTCACAAAACACACAGTTTTCCCAGGGGCTGCTGCGTTTTGTGGTTTCTCATCAGCGTGCTACTCTGTCCTCTCTCAGTTGCTGATAACGAATGGCTTTGGGAGATTTAAAGCCAAAGATTAAATGGCCATAAGGAGTGAAATGCAGGAGTCCCACTGGCTTACTGCTCGGGCAGTGGTCCGGCAAGTTTTGCTCTCCCACCGTTTGCGGTGGAACAGCTATAATGTAAATTTTTTGGCTTCACTCATTCATACTACTTCAGAACAAGCAAAAATCTCAAAGCTTCTGCCTTCGACTGCTTTCAATTAAATGCCTGAGAGGAATCCTTTGTCTTCAACGTTTCGGACCACGTGAGCAGTCATGGGTTAAAACCTCCCTAGGCAGACGGGAGCTGCTAGAGCCGCCCGAGCCAGTGACCCTCCGATAATGAGGTCACGGGGAGATTTCAGAGCCATATGTTTGTCTCTGCCCAGGTGTTCTGAGGATGTGTAGACATGTGTCAAGGATATGTCAAAGCTCATGGACACTTCTACAAAGCTCAAGCCTTCCCCAAAGCGACCCGCTTACCGGGCACTTCCCTTCCGCATGTCAGCTCTGACGAGGCTTGCTGAAGTGCTCTTATTTAAAATATGGATCCTACCTAACCAGTTTTAAATGTGAATTTTGATGCACTCCTGCTGTGGCTTTTGTCATTTAAAAGATATAATTTTAAAAATTATTATTATTATTATCATCATTGTTATTAACAGCTAACGATTACCATTGTTGTACTTTTATTGTGGCTCCTGGCAATTTCAGATGTCTGTGGCCAACATTATCTTTTCTCCTATCAGCTGTTGACACAGATGAGTTGCTTACTCTCTCAGATCAGAGTTATACTGCATTGCATTGTATGGTTGCCCTCTTCTTTTCTTTGGATATTACTTTTGTCAGACTTTAAAATGATGTCAGGAGCCCTCTGTGCACAAGAGCTGGTATTCCTATTTTGAAGGTAGTAAATCCAAATTAAATGAATCCTGTAATGTGGCCAAGGGGGCTCAGTGCACTCTGCAAACATGCTGGCTGCAAGTGTCAGACTCACCGAAATGTCTCCATCACTTAGGGCTGCGTTTTTAAACACAGACAGTGCCTACAGCAGACAGGATTTCCAAACGTACCCCACAACCGACTTCTACTGCTTATAACACAGCTTTGGAAACCAGGCCCTCAATGCTTAAGGTCTTAGAAAGGACTCAAGCCCCTAACTGCTCCTCACAGGGGTAGGAGGGGGGGATTCACGCATTGCTCTATACTTAATACTCCTATCAGCTAACTTCAGGCAGCTCTCTACACTGCTAAGTGTTCAGGCTTTTTAAGATGCCCTCTGACGTGCCTCGATATCCCCCAGCACTAGAGAGGCTGCCTAAGTGCTTGGCAGTGGCTTTGGGCACCACGCTGGTGATTGTCCTCTGACAGCGTGGTGTTGCCCAGGACGAGGGTGGTGGCGTGTGGCTACTCGCCCAGCCTGAACCCAGGACCCCTTGCAGAAGTCGTGTATAACTGGTTTTGAAGACCTTCCCCTTTACAAACAGAAAAGCAGAAGGAGGTTTAGCAGGGTGAGGCTGCAGATTGACACTGATGTTAGTGAGAAATTTGCCAGACTCTCCCAGAGGTGGGATATGGACTACTGTGATCTCCATAAACACCCTCCACTCCTGCCCTGCTCCAATGACAACTCTCATTTTTCATGCCGACCACTCCTTGGAGACAGGGTGGTCCTCAAGTGTCCTCCACACACCATTTGAAACCCAGAGATCTTCCTCCCACCACTCTGTCTCTTTTGCAATTAGTAACTTTTGCAAGAGTCTTGCAGATCCCTATCTTCCAAGCCTGACTGCCAAATGTCTGTTGGGGACTGAAACTTCACATACAGGTCCCAGTGAGGGAACGTGGTCTTGCAATATAATGATAATAATTATTCTTCAGATTAGACTTTGCACTCTGCAGTTGTGCTCATTGCTTTCCCTCTCTGTTGGCTGAGTGCCTGAAATAACAAAGCCAGAGATTGTCTGCAAGGCAGTACTACATCTTATTTTAATAACCATAACTCATCGCTTTATTATTTTTTTTTTCATTTTTCAGAGAAAAACTCTGAAGAACCCCCTGGCTTTGACCATATTTTATAGATCTATTGGATTGCAAAAGGACAAATAAAAAACATTCATAGGAAGGTGTCGTGAGAATGGGTAACTATTACATGCCTGCAAGGTGACAAATTCTGGCTACTGTGTGCACATGAAAGGAGTAGGGAAAGAGAGCCTGGAGACCTGTCCAAGAGCAGGAACTGGAACAGGGCCAGGTGGTTTTGCTTGCTGCTTGGGTAGCTCTGCAAAGGGAAGAAAATTGTTCCTTCTGGCCCCTGCTTGATGATTTGAGTTAGTTTGGGCCTTTCATGTGCCAAACCCTGCTGGAGGGGGGCACATGGGAGGGATGGGGAGAGAGGTACTCTGTAAGATGTTCCCAGACAGGTATATCTGGCTTTATGGGGTGAATGTACCAGCCACCAGGACAGTGCTGCCAGTAGTTTATCTTATGGGGTTCAGTGCTCAAGCAGGGCTACCTCTAACCAGTACCTTGAAGGCACCTGAAAGCAGTAGGCTCTACATTTCTCTCCACGCAGGATTACTGTTAAGGCTGAAGCACAAGCAGCCTTTTGGGTATAGCATCCCCAAACCCCCTCACACCAGGCCCACCTTTACAGAAAATTTCCTAAATGACCTAAATCTTTGTAGGTCCAGCACGCAGCCTTTTTTATGTCAGACCCTTGAATCTTCTTCTTCCACACACCACTTGGGAATTAGCTACAGGCTGCCTCATTATCCCAGAAGCTTTTTTGAGATCTTAGGTTATTTTTGTATTTTAAAGTCTTCCACGTAAGTTGTTAACTTGGTTTCCAAAGAGGAAAAGGCTTTCTAATCATACTGTCTGACTCTGTAATTCCTGAAGGCATGAGCTGATTTGATCCAGGTTTTACCTTCTTTCCCTGGTACAGGAAAGGCACGGAAAGCTCAATGTGGCCTTTTCTGCTTGGCAGCACCTCGGAGGCAAAGCGGCAGGTATGGACCGGCGGGCTCCAGAGCAGCCGCACCAAATGCTGCTTCTGCCTGAAGAGATGTTTCAGAAGAAAAGGACGTGGAGCTGAGATTTAGGGTGGGAGGAATACAGGCAGTAAGCTCCTTAGCACATCAGTGAATATGAGTAGGTTAAATTAAGTACGTTAAGGACATTTTTACTAAAAAGAGGTGTAGAAATACCAGAAAGGATATGATGATGGAAAGATAAAATAAGGGGAACAACTAGCTCTTCTCTTTATTTTCTTCTTCCCTTGTGTTGTATGCTATCTTCTCTTCTGTAGAATAGGATAAATATCTTCCCGTGTCTGGTACACAGCTTCTGATTTTTCCAAGAAGATATTATAAAACCAACATCATCTAATGACTTCTGCAGTCTGTGCCATTTCAGACAACGAACACTTGGCAGTTTAGTGGAGGTGCCGGGACTGTAATGATCAGTGAATGAATTCCAGCAATGTTTTGGAAGGGTTCCTGCTTCCAGTTGGCATTCGCTCTCCTGTCTGATTCTCTGCTCGAGCTCTGTTGCATATGAGTAAGGCATCAAGCCATTACTGATTTTTAAAGCTGGTTCCCTTTGGCACCAGTTGCACTTCAGCTGACTCCTGCAAACAAACAAAACATTTTTCAAAGTTTTGTGGAAATTTGGAAGGAGTCTTCCATTTCTCACTGCCAGCACTTTAAAAATAAAAACACTGCTGTATTTCCCCCTACCTGAACGCGCACGGACTTCACCTCTTCTGGAGCTGACAGGGGTTTCCTACATGTGATCCTGTGTGCAGGTTGCCTTTCAAACTGTTTTCCCCTGTTATTTGATAGTCTTCCAGTTCTGAAATAATCAGAAAGACTTGAATTGTCAGACTGATTTATTTCTTTGTTGGGATAGAAATGAAATGAAACAGGCACAAGCCAAGAGTTTCCATAATCAGGAGATGAATATCAGGCTTTGACATTTTTATTTAGGCTAATAAATAAATAGGTATGAAAAAATGCTGAATGGCTCCCAGCAGCTGTGTTTGGGGTTGATGGTTTTGAGTTCTCAGTTCTTAAGAAAAAGAGGCTGTTTTACCTACATGCATAGATCTGAAGGCAGAGGTCTATGCTGAGTGACTATATTTAAAATCCTGGCCATAACGTTGGTTTTTTTCATACAGTCTAATAGGTAGGCATATTCCAGCTGGGAGGTTCAATGCCAGTGTCACGAGTCTGATGCTAAGCTTGTGCTAAAATCTTGGCCTAGAATTGTTTCATTCCAGCTCTGTTCCAACAAGGAAATCAGGAAATCACTGTTGCTTTCAGAGCTCCAGTTTTCTGCTCAGTTTTCCATATCTTCTTTTAGCTGCCCAAGTGCTGTACATTTTCCTCTAACTATTATCATAACAGCTTTTCATCAGGGTGAAAAGAACTCAGTCTGACTGCTGTACTAACTAGAAATCTGTTCTACCCAACTCAGCAGACAATCCAAATCTACCCAAAACTTTATGATGAGCTGCCTCAGTTGCTTCATGGACAGAGCTAATGGGGGTTTTAGTATAGCTAGAAAGTGTCATGCCATGGTGCAAATGGGATGCATGTGGTAAAGTTTTTGAAATCCTATCAAAACGTTTTTTATAAGATTTCACTAGAAAATATTTGATAGAAGAAAGCTGGAGCATTGATTCAGAAAGGCTGAGATTTTAAGATGCCACAACATCCTGCTGTGCTGTGAGTTTTTTATGGAAGACTTTCAAAATCTAGGGTCCAACAAGTAACATGTGATTGCCTCCTGCCTGAAGGCAGAAACTACTGATTCTGGGTCCAGCTTTTCTTCCAGATTTCCAGTAACTCAGGCAGTGGTGCGGGTCAAATGGTCAAGGGCTGAGGAGTTATTTTAACCAGAATCACAAGCACAATGTTGAGACAACACAGGGATTTCCAAGGAGTGGTATGTCAGATGGAAATGTGCACATCCGGAAGGAGAGGTGACTGCAAATATGTGGTGGCTTTGGAAAAGGTAGGCTGCCTAGAGAGATTGTGGGTTTTCCATCCTCTGGAGATATTCAGAGCTTGAATGGAGAGGGCTCTGAATCCAAATTTGAAGTTAGCCCTGCTTTGAGCAGGGGTTTGGACTAAATGATCTCCAGATGTCCCTTCCAACCTAATTTATTTGATTAATCTCATTTTGTGTGTGTGTGTGTAATTTCCTAGGTTGTCTAAGTTGCAGCCCTGTCACTTTGGTCAATAGTAAAGTGCCACCACAAAGCCACCTATAGAAAGTATTAACAAGCATTTCTCCATAGTGGGTCCCAGATAAAAAGGAGATGTTGAAATGGGAAGGGGAAGATGATTGTAAAAGTTTTTGTAAGTAGACAGTTTAGAGGAGGAGAAAAGGTAACCAGAGGGGACAGACTTTTGGAGTTATCTCACCAGGTTCATTCCTCATCTTTTCCAGGTTCATTCCTCATCTTTTCCCTATCACATCTCCACTGTAGTCACCTTGATGCACAGCACCCATGATGTAAGCTAATCAGGGCCTTGGGAGAACGTATGAGCTCAGTGCTTTTCCTATCAAATTTTCTCTGGCATTGATGAGAGGGGCATTCCTACATCTGATCTCTCCGCTGGACCTCCATGCAGCAAACCGGAACAGCTTAATGCTTCAGGTCACTAAAGCTATTCGTTGCACAAACAAATAACAGCTTTATGAGCTTTTCCAGGGCAGAAAAGAGCAACTGGCTCTATTTGTTTGGAAATGTTGACAATTATGTTCATCAGAAAGTCAGAGTTACTGTTGAGAGATACTTTTTCCTTTTTACTTTTTTCCTTCAGATTCATGGGTTATAAGGTTGGAAGGGACAATAATGCTAACCTAGACCAATGTCCTACATAACACATGTCACAGGAGTTCCCTGAATTAATTCTCATTTGAAGCTTTCTTTTGGGAAAGAAAAATCATGATGGAAAAGTTCCCAGAAAAAAAACCTGTAAACTCTGGGTTTAGTTTTTTGATAGCTACTCACCTTTCTAGTGAAAAATCTGTGTTTTTATTTTCTAACTTGACTAGTAGACTTTGAGCTATTAGAACTTTGTTAAACATCTGCAGAGCTTTCCATCATCTGCTTTTGTTCCCCATGGAGGTAGTTACTAACCCAATTAAATCATCATTTTGATGAGCTGAAGCTCTATCCTGCATGATCCCAGGACCCTTTCAAAGTTGCACCTTGTCGGGGTAGATATCTTAGTCTATGTCTACATTTTCTGTCATTGGATATATGGTTACATGGTGCAAGTCTCCTGTGTTACTCAGATGATATTCACTCTGTACCAAAGGCTTGTTCTACCCATCTCCTTTTCAAAATTTTTTTTTTGAATTTGCATACTCAGTACATGTTTTTTAAGATGTTTTAATTGATTTCTTAAGATGCTTGTAACCAGCAGAGCTTACAGAAATGGGATCATACTGTGGCTGCTTTTATTCCTGCTGGTATTGGCAGTTAGAGCAGTTGCAGCATATATAGACAGGCAAGGGAGCTAACAGGAGTGAACCCTTACACTAATGTCATAGCTGCCTTTAAAGGTGTAAGTAAGTCCTGCTAAATTCCTTAAACATCCAGGCCTTGATCAAGCTCTACTCAGACCTCATGATCATCCTGAAAAATTGCCATTGGCCTTTCTGAGGCACCTGGAAGTCCAAAGTCTTTGGGAATTGCTGGCTGAGCTCATGGTGCTCATGCAAAGCAAAGCTGGCGAGGAACAGGGAGTTGCGTGAGCTTTTTACTTTTTACTTTTCACTTTTACTCAGATCTGTGTTAGAAGTGTCTGAAGATTATTTTTTCAATGCTTCAGCCAGTTTTCCAGATCCATTCTTGGAGCTGTTATCCCAGTGGCAAGAATAATACATTTATAACTATTTTCATTCTTTTCAGAGGAATCAAAGTAGCAGTACTTTATTCCTTCCACGCAATTCCTTTAAATTTGCCTTCTTAAGGTCTTATTTAAACTTGCTTCTGGGCTTGGAGGAGATGAAGGGTACTTACCTTTGCTCTACAGAGAAACATAAGGAAGAAGGAGGAAAAACCAGGCAGGCTGAGGAGTTGTTACTTCTTGATCAGAGGATGATCTCCTTTGGGATGTAAAGGGCAGGGCTTGCATGTGGTTGGTCTAGGGGTTCACTCCTGCCTGAGCAAATCTGTGCGAGAGGTAGGAGGGGGTCCATCAGCAGAGAGCACAGTGCCCGGAGGCACAAGCAACCTGTGAAGAAATGGGGACACTTCAAAACAATGCTTCCAACTTCTGAGTTAGCCGCGTGAGTATGGAAAATATTAAAGTATAGATAAGGAATCTTTCCCATAGGGAAAAACAAAAGGAGCTCAGGAAAAAGTAAAGTGTAGTTGCTTGAGAAATCCCTCTGAGATCTTTATACTGGTGTGTCCCATTCCCGTGCATTTTTATTTTGCGTTTCTTAGTAAACATAAGACATGATTAAAAAATCACAGCCAGATGGTGAAATCAGCATCCTGAAGAGGTGTCAAGTGAAGAGAAATGAAAGAAGGAGGGGAGATTCTTATTCAGTGTTAATTTATCCAGGGAATATGATTGAGATGGTTGCTGTCTCTTTAAAAATATGATGTAATTCTCAGAAGCTTTCCTTTTTTTTTTTTTTTTTAATTGCTTATTTGCTCAGTTGCAGCTATAGGGGAATTGTTATTATCAAAAGTGCTCTGATAGCCCTATTTGAAATGACTTTGGAATCATGCTGCTTTGTTGAGAGTTTTGGAAAAACATGGTGGCCCGTCATGTATTGGAGAAGGGTTTCTTGTTTGTGAGAAGAGTTGTTGGCATATTATGGAAATTGCATTTCTCATATCAGTTTTGTGCTTGTGTTCCGTAGTGCAAATTTTTTTGTTGTTTTGCCCAGAGAAATAACCATGTTTTATATTTGATTTGTTACAGAATTAAAATACTGTCTTATTATTTCTTTGAATGATGTCATGGAATGGAAAAATGACGGCACAGCCTGGCATACAGTAATTTAAAATAAAGTCTGTGTTTCCTGATAGGATTCTGTTCATGTACATGTGAATAGGTGTGTTGAAAAGTTAAATGTTACTGAGTTTCATAGACTATAGTAGCATCTGAAAGGCTATAAGGAAAGGATGTGAAATGGCAGCAGAGACAATACAGAAAATACAGACAACATGATAGGAAAAAGAAAAAGGTGTCAGAGGAGGGATGTACTAGAGTAAGTGTGACTGAGCGGGAGAAGGCAAGTGAAGAACAAATCCTGTCTTTGGAGGGAGCTTGCCTTTAGGGTTCCTAAACGCCAATTGTGATTAACAGGGATCTTATTAGCCTTACCCTAAAACAATAATTGGTAATTTTTCAATGGGAATCTCATAGGTAAAATGGATGTTGTTATCAAGTCTGATCTCCTAGATATTGGACAACCAGTACCCAAGACTCTTTTCTAGCAGACGCTTCTTTTGACTGTTTATGATCACAAAGCAGGTTTCCAGGTTCAGTTCTACTATTTTACCTAATCTAGCCTTCCATTTCCTTAGCACAAAAGGGGGGTGTTGTCACAGAGGAGAGAACAAACAGTCCTGCAAATTCATACTAACACAAGGAAGAGGGAGAACTGTGGGAATGGGAAGGCCTCACTGCAAAAACACAATGACCTTGTCAGCAGATCCAGAGGTGTGTATGTGCCTGGAGTGAAGCTATAACATGTGGATGCAAGTTTAAACAGGATCCTGTGGGGGCCAGGACAAAAAAGAAAACACACACAAAAAGAGAGCTGCTGAGGGAAAGGGGAACAAATAACAGAGCAAGGCTGTGCTGGAGAGGAGCTAAGACAGCATACCTGGCTGGGTGGGGAGCTTTAAGCAATGGTAGCCCTTTACCAAAATTCTGCCAAGCCCTAGGGGGGCTTTGCATATTAAAGTAATGAGGACCTTTAGGTGGCTCACTTTCGGGGCTGTTCTGCTACTGAGGTGCAGTCATTGATTTTTCCAGAGGAGGGAGTCTATCTCGGTATCCAGCACATGGCCTCCCTTTACCAATGAGGTAGGCATGATTGTGAAAGCTATTTAGATTAGGAAAAACTAGTGTAATTTTGATGTCTTTTCCTGGGAAAGATACAGAAACAGAAGGAAGGTTGTCAGGTGACCAAGATTATGCAATTGATAAAGAAATTGGCCGCAAAGGGATGACATTAACATTGAAGACACAATACTTAAGGAGCTGATGCAGTTATTGCTAGCAGTGTGCCCAAGTGGCCAAGAAGGTCAACGGCATCCTGACCTGCATCAGAACTAGTGTGGCCAGCAGGAGCAGGGAGGTGATCGTGCCCCTGTACTCGGCACTGGTGAGGCCGCACCTCAAATACTGTGTTCAGTTTTGGGCCCCTCACTACAAGAAGGACATTGAGGTGCTGGAGCGTGTCCAGAGGAGGGCAACGAAGCTTGTGAAGGGCCTGGAGCACAAGTCTTATGAGGAGCGGCTGAGGGAACTGGGGTTGTTTAGTCTGGAGAAGAGGAGGCTGAGGGGAGACCTCATCACGCTCTACAACTACCTGAAAGGAGGTTGTAGTGAGGTGGGTGTTGGTCTCTTCTCCCAAGTAACAAGTGATAGGACGAGAGGAAATGGCCTCAAGTTGTGCCAGGGAGGTTTAGATTGGAAATTAGGAAAAATTTCTTCACTGAAAGGGCTGTCAAGCCTTGGAACAGGCTGCCCAGGGAAGTGGTTGAGTCACCATCCCTGGAGGTATTTAGTGGTGCTTAGGGACATGGTTTAGTGGTGGACTTGGCAATGCCAGGTTAACAGTTGGTCTCAATGATCTTAAAGGCATTTTCCAACCTAAATGATTCTATGATTTGATTCTGTGATTCTAAAGTGGAATAGCATTCCTGGCTTGATTTTAAAGAAAACAAAGTGTCCAACAAAACCAGAAATAAAGGTAAGGATAGAATAATGCACAATTACTTCTAATGATAATCATTTGTTCAAGTAAATTCTTGGAGTAGTGGTGCTGTGTTGGATCTCAAGGGTGAGAGAGGGTATCAGAGATAGCAACAGGTATGGGTAGACACCATAACAGTGTTAAGGAGAAGCAGAACACTGGGGATTGTGCTAAGCACTGTGAGATACCCTAATTTGTCTGGTGTAGGCTGGAGGACAAGTGGTACTGATGACAGCAGGGTCCAGGTATTCCAGTGTGTGAGCAGTCACAAACTTCTTTGTTGAAGTGACAGGATTCTGTATTCCAGCAATGAGGAAAATCTTACAGAGAAACTCTGCAGGTTCAGTAAGATAAGTAACTGCCTCAAGAAGGAGATTAGAAGAGAGAGATATTTCCAAGAGTGGAAAAAGGGCCATCAGCAGTCATAGAGGTCAAAATGGGGTGGAATGAAGTGCAAATTGCCAAAAGCCAAGCTGAGACAGACCTAGCAAAGGATATTAAAACAAATAACAGAAAGTTCTTGAGTCATATAGGATGAGAAATGAGTCTACTATGCAGTGAGAATTTTATAAGGGTTAAGAATAATAAAATGTGACACCAAAAGAAAATTAATACTTAGATTCAGTTTTCAATAGCAACTATGGTACCAACTATGAGGTAAAGTCATAACGCCCAATGGGAAAGAAAATAAGAGAAGTTTTACCACTAATATGCTTCAGCTCTAATAAATTGAGGATGGGAGAAAATGCAGCATGGGTTTGGCAAAGGTGTGTAGTGGCTGTGAAAACGGATAGGCTCCTATCTAAAAAAGAAGAAATGTAACATGTCCTGGACTTCAGGTTTCTTACTGAACTGTATGGGAAACTCGGTCGCGCCGCAGGATGTGAGGATGAGCAGAGGGGTTGCAGGGTGGGTAAGCACCTGCTCAGGCAAGGCAGGAGAGAGCACTCATGGAAAAGGCAGTGTCTGGGCAGTGCCAATGTGCAATGTGTTTATATTAATGACAACAGGGCAGAAAATAAGTGTCTGCTGATGACATTTTGTTGTTGCTTGAAGCTGAGAGGGCCTGACATTATCTTCCAGGAAGAGCTGGATGCCCTGACAGGCAAGAGTTACAGAAGAGGTGAAACTCAACCAGGCAAAGGCCAAACCTCTGTTCTTGCAGACTAATTAAAACTTCTGCTAATAAACTGGGAATTTTTGCTTGTGTGGATTCATATATCAGTCATGGGATGCTCATGTACTGTTAATCTGCTAGATTCAAGGAAAAAGAATAAAGGCAAAGCTGTCCTAAAAGACATTAGAGAAAGAATTTCCAGCTGACTTATTATGTATTAGAATCACAGCAGAAGATGCTGGAGACACCTAAGGTGGGATACTATGTTCACTTCTGGTCATGGACATTCAGAGATGAGCTCTAGAGGAGGACTGCTAAAGATAATTAAGAAAAGGGTCATCTTATGCAAAAAGACTGAAAGAAATTGTCCTGCTTATTCTAAAATCTTGAAAGCTTAGGAGAGGACAATCCATAAATATGTAAAAGAGAGAAAAAACCATGCCTCTGTTAAAGTTAAAGGCATGTAAATGGGGGTCAAGTGAATATGATGAATACCCTTTTCCTGGAAAATGGAAACAAATTCCTAACCCCAAGAGGTGCTTAACTCTGGAAAATCATTAAATACCTGAATGACTGTTAAGATGGAGCTGGAAGTTTCTGAAATGGTTTATATGATACTGCTATCTGCAATAGCAAAGGATTGGCTTAAGGACTCAGAGATATTTGTCAGTTGAAAATCCAAGTATAAGAAAAGATGAGAGCATCTTGTACACACTTGCTACTTTTTATATGTCTTACAGCTGCCAAATCAAACAGAACGATAGTGAATACAATTAATTCCTGTGTTTTTTTGCTATAAGTTTGAGGTATCTCTGAAGCCAATGTCAACAGTTATGCCTAATTTAGCTGAAAAGTGTATATTTAATAACTGAAACTCTGTGATGCAAGGAAAGAATGATGGATAACATTTCCTTTTTCCAAAAATAAAAGACAGGATATGGTGCAATGCTGCTGGTCATCATCACCAGCAATAAATCTCTACTTATGTTTAATTATTCATTGACACTAAATGTCATCTTGTACACACCCTGCCAACATAGGATTGCTCTTCACATTGCTTCTGCCTCTTACCGAGTGCCCTCACCATGAGCCATATGAGTGCTACATATCCGTTGCAGTGTTGGTTATTAGCTTCTCCTCCTTGTGGAAAAAGAATGCAACAGGGAATGACTTAATTTTATAATTAATTTGATAGGTTTTTATGTTTTATTGGTTTTTCAAATGCATGTTTTCTTTTTATATATAAGAAAGGCAAAGTCTGGGAATCTTGTTCTCATAGTATAGCCTGGTGAGGGATGTGATGGTCTTCTGTGTTTGTGGAGTTTATTTCACAGTATGGGCAGCCCATTAAACAATTACATCTCGTGACTTGTACCAAGAGCTGCTGTGGATCATTGAGTTTTTTTACGAGTTTCTGGGAAAGGTGCGTTAATATACCTTTAAATGACATAACCCTTATGACCTGAGTTATAGCTATCCTGTACAAGAGAGCAAGGAACGTAATGCTGTGAACAATTTTCCTCTTACTGGTACAGTTTTTTCACAACCAGGGTGGGATTCATCTCTCTTACCTTAGAAGAGACAGCTACCTTTTAGACCTCTGAAGTTGGGTGAGACATTGAAAGTGCAATTAATTTTGTCAATAATGTCATCTTTGCAGTCAGTAACACGCACTCTGAAAGACTAATTTTGTCCTAGTGAAACCACAGATGAGAATACAGGGAACATCTCAGGGGGAAAGTTAGGGAAAAAAAATTGGAGCAGAGAGAAAAGTGAAGGAAGAAATGGTGCAAAGTGAAGATGGCAAGATCAGCAGCCTCTGGTTGCCAACTGCTTGTGAGATAGCATGTTTGAAGAGGGAGCAGAAGACAGCCGTTAGGAAGACCAGTTTTCTGGCCAACAATGTTGGCCAACAGCACTTAATGTAAAAACAAAAATTGTCAAAAGAAGACCAGGTATGGTGTGATTTTGCACAAGGGAAAAGAGATTTTGATTTGAAGAAAAAGCAGAGCCAGGATGGTCAGACAGAAGAGGGACTGGGAGAGATTAGGGCAACAGTAGAAAAGGTTATACAGTTCCCTTATGTGGGAGAAAATGCATAGTAAAAAGCATATGACAAGGGGAAAGGAACAGCAGACACAAGAGAATAGTCTCAAAAGGAGATAAGGTAATAATGGAAATGATAAGCATGTGTAGTTCTATATGCTGCATGACGACAGAATTGGTGTGTGTGTTTATGATCACTGGAGACAGGAATGAACAAAAATGTAAAAGCTGAGATTTTGAACCAAGAACATAAAGAGAACGTCCAGGAATAATCCACATTTTGAAATGCACATTTCTGTGAATTTCTTGCTTTTTCAGTTTAAAGTTCATCCCTTAGCTGGCATGCATTGATATTTGCAGTTTGACAGTATGACCAGCTGTGTTTTATCAATTCAAAAGGGAGGAATCCATGTTAAACCTTGTGGAGAAGGAAAAGCGATGAACAAATCACATTACAGAAGGCAAAGAGGGAAAAAAAGTTTTCTTTTTCTATGGCTTTAAAGGGACCTAGACACTATAAACACAAAATTTGCAGTAAGCATAGTCAGAAAGGGAAGAACAAATAAAGTAGGGAATGTCCCACCTGTTAAGGCTATAAATGTTTAGAAGATGTGATATGTTATGTTTCTACGTGTAACAGACAGATTAACAATTTTTTGAAAATATGAATTATGGGCAATCTTGTCTAAGTAGGTAGCAAATCTACAGAGCAACATTTCAGTTGCCTGAAGAACTTCTGCTTCTGGAGACACATTGATATTTTCTTTATTCATTTTGTTTTTCACCTAAGAGTGTGAGTAGATGTGCATTTTTAAGTCAGATGAGGTTCAGATTCAGTACCCAATTTCATCCCATCAGGTGAGTAACTCAATCTTAGCTAGTCCATCTGAATGATAAATTAGAATTAGGATTATTTCCTCAGAAACAGTAGAGAATAAAAATTTGTCTGAAATACCAAAATAATTTGAAATTGAGGAAGCATTAGTATATTGCTCCCCCTTTTAAAAAACGCCAAATGTTTGTTGTTTGCAGTTCAGGTTCTTTGCTTTAGCTCATTGGTATAAGATTTCTTCCTGATCTTTTTGTCCTATAATCTGCCTGCTACTCTTCAAAAACTCCTGTTGGAACAGGAGTTTGCACACAAAATTATTTTAAATTCAGACACTTCGTTCTCTTCCCTTTTGCTGCAAATTAGGCTTTCCTGAGTGTCTCAGATTAATTTTCACTTATTTTTCCCTGCCAGATGAATTTGCAGTAATTTTTCTATGTCAGGAAAGATGGTTTTACCTCTGCTCCAAATTTTTTTGAGACAATTTTAATAGAAAGGCTAAGATTGGCACGAATGGAGAATGCCTGGGTGTGCTGGCACCTTACGGAGCCCACAGCAGAGAGCGGCTCCCAGAACGGCCTGTGTTAATGGCATCCAGATTATCAGTTCATCAAGACCCCACCACATCCACCTGCAGTATCATGACGTGCTTGGAAAATCCAGCTTGTAGAAAGGAGATCAGTGCTATGCAGTTCTGTGTTGTTATGTTTAACCATTGTTTCTTTTGCCTTCTAGACCTGATGAGAGAGTTTTGGGAGCTGTTCCAAAAACAAGGCTTTGTTGGGGTTCAGTGAGAAAGGCTCTGTGTTTCACAATGTGGTTTTGTTCCTTTATAAAAATTTAAGAAACTCGCAGTAACAGCCCCAAATCATGCTGCACAGTGTATGATTTTTGGAGCTCCCTCTGGGAAGACTTTTGCATGGTTTTGCTGTGGCAACCAGATAATAGTGAACAGCCCACGCAGCAAGTGTTTCTGCAAACTGTTGACACAGCTCACAACAATAGATCTATCCGCTCACTTGTAAAAGATGCAGCACCCGGCAGCATACAGCCAGGAAAAGCTTCAAGCAATATGGGATGATCAGTCCTCCCTGTAAAATACCCAGGTAAGGAAGGTGGTATTGGTGAATACACAGTAAAACCCTGCCTTTTAAAAAAAGTGTAGCTTTTAAAAAGTCTTGCTTCAACACTGACCTCTCAGGATAATTTATAAGCCTTGCAAATAGTTGGAAGGAAAATTTAGGTAAGACTCGGGCAGGTGGGTCTGTCATGCTTACAGGCTAGGATGAGACCTGGCTGATATTCAGCCATCCAGAAATACGAGTGGTTCTGCTGGCTCCCCTTCACTGGGAACGGGTGAGCTCACTTGGGGCTGGTAAGAGCCAGGTGTCCATCAGAGGCAAACAACAAGGCAATTGTATAAAGAATTTGGTCGTCACTACTTAGAGGAAAAGGGTAAGCAAACAACCCTGGAGCATCTTCTGTACTCCCTGGAGTAGATTTAATCTACTCCATTGATTACAGCATTTCCAGGCAGCAGCGTGAGTCTGAAATCAGTATAACCTTTACTTTATCTCACCACAGGTGGTGGTCTCAAGTGTCTCTTGTGTGAGATAACCAAAGGCTCTGGGAAGGCAGCTGGTGGGAGGTCATGCACTAAAATATGGGTAATACAGGTTGAAAGCTGGCTGCAAATAGCCCAGAGACAGCATCAGCTGTATGCACTATTCTGGATCTAATGCGTTTCTAATTGTCCCTTAAAAGGAAATCATGCTGCTTCTCTTTCTGGCGGATCTCATCATGTTTTCTGTGCAGTTTAAGCCAATTACCCATCTATCTTCAATACTGATAAAAACAAAACCAAGAAATGATTGCTACTGGACTCCTTTTGGAGATCTAGTTCGGCTTTCATGAAGTGATATGCAAACATATTTTTTTTGTCTTGCATAAGTTCTTGCACAGTCCTACAGACATTTGTTCTGACTAGCACTTTCCTATGAGAAACAACCAGGAGTGATTGGGCCACCTCTCGGGCAGAGCTGCGGCACGCTGGCAGGAGCTGGGGAAGGCTATTTCCTGCCCTGTATTATCAGACTTGGCACTGGATGACTGATGCCAAATTATTTTAATTGAAAAAGAAAAAAGTAATTTTTCATACCAGTATCAACCATCAAGAGGGTAAACTCTCTGCTCTTGGTTTTGTGCTGAGCGTGCCAATAAAAGCATCATCAGCTTTATGTTGTCCTCACGGTGCCCTGCTCTTCAGCGAACAGCAGAGCGATGTCCAAACACAAATCGACAGTGTGAGGAAAAAGGAAAGCTGATTTGAGTGTAACAGACTGTGATTTTTTTTTTCTGGAGGGTTTCAGTCCCTGGAAAGATTAAAAGATAATTGTTCTCTACTACAGGATTGCAGAAGGGTTTAAGGGAATTACAAAATAACTTTTAAAAAGAGGCCTTTCTGTAGAAGGTTTAACAAGCCTATGATATTTCTATTATTTTATTCTTATCACATGGTGAAATACTTTTCCATTAGAGTGGAAATAAGATCTTCTCGTTACCATTTTAGTACTAACTCTGGGCCAGGCTGTCAGTTCAAATGGCAGGGCAAACAAAAGCACAGCACTGCCTCTGGGAGGTCCCTCATCTGAGAGATATTATGAGGGATTATGAATCAAGCAAGCTGATTTACAGAACAAATCAAGTTACTTCTCTCATGAAAGTTTCTGTCATAATCATTAAGGTCCCTTTTACACAGTGGAACAGGTAGGATTGTAAGATTGTACATTCTGTCAATTTTGGCCTCTCTTTTTAACATTAATTTCAATTTATCTTAGAAGAACTTTTATTTGCACAGCTGATCTCAAATGTCAACAAAGTCTACCTGCAAGCAGATCTGTGCTGCCATAAATCACGTGGTTATTGCACCTCAGGGATGTTAGAAGTTCAGTGCCCATGAAGACACATTAATATTTGAAAAAAGTCCCCATTTTAGCAGGCAATCTGACAGATGGATTCTTTCTCCATAGGTATCAAGTAACCACTCCATCACTTAATAGTTTATTATAACAATAATCACCATGAAAATTTCCCAAAGGGAGGCTTTAATTTTTCACTTCTGAAGCCACACCAAAGGAATTGCGCCTGATTTTAGCATTCATGTCTTCTCATGAACTGTTCTCTGCATCTTTGTGCTCACAGATGGACATGAATGAAAATGAAATGAATGAGTGTTTACAGAAAAACAGACCGTGGTAACGTACCGGGGGGGGGGGGGGGGGGGAGGGGATTAAAACACTGTCCTTGTAGGCTTTATTCAGAGAAAATGCTCAGTGACTGCTAGTGGTCTGAGAAACCAGTGTGGGATCAAGCCCTGAATGCATTTCAGTTGTACCTAGGTTATTTATCTGAGGAGAAATCATGCGCAGAATGTTTTCTTAGTTTTAATATTTCGTAGCAGTGAGCTTCTACTGCTGTACACAGATGTGTACATTGCAACACTGACCAATAAAGACAGCCTGGACTGAGTTGCAACCTGCAGGTCACAAGCTAACGTGGTGCCATTTGCTGGTTCAGGTATTATTTTACAATGAGGTGAAGCCTGTAGATTTTGTGAGTGCCTAGCATGGGGTGGAGGACGCGTGGGGAGCCACAGGATTGGGCTCAGAGATGCCTCGAGGCACCCCATGATGGTCCTGTGCCCCTCCACAGCTACTGCCTTTGGGAGTCCTGGTCCACGTGAGCTCAGGGGAGGTTCAGCCAGTGACTGCAGAAGGGTGAGGGTTCCTCCCTCCCCAGTGTCCCAAGTCAATGAAGTCACTTGCAGGGTCCACAAATCCTGTGGGAAGCAGTGTTACCCTTGGGAAATTTCTCTTTTTCACGTGGAAGTTTAGCAGCCAGACCCTTAAATGAGTTGTTTGTTTTTTTGGCCAATTCTTTTATAATACCTGGATATTAATATAATCTGTTTAGCATCTATGGGCTGTCAAGGCCACCTTACTGCCATAGCATGGGGTCAATGTCCCTTGTCACTGCAGAGAAAGACAAATATCCTGATTTTGATCTTTTTGCGTTGACAACTCATGTTTTCTATGACTAACGGCCTTTTTGCAATTTACTTTTTGGAAGCTTGTTTGTGTCACCAGAAGAAGGTACAAAGACTCACGCTGCTGACTTGTTTGTTCTCACCTGGACGGTGGCTGTGGGAGACATACAGTGCTGGTTCCCTGTACCGTCCGCTGTGCTTCAGCTCGCAGGGGTTCACATGCTGTCAGTTCACACTGGAACCAGATTTGTGCCCAGTCATTTAAATTTTAAAATACTTGGCTTCAGCAGGAGCACGTTTTGACAATCTGTTTGAGAACAGATTAGGAGGATATTTTTCTTTCTTTCCCTTTGCTTCTCTTGTGTGTTATCTGATTCATAAGTTGTCATCAAAACCCCCCACCTTACCTGCTCATGGAGAGCTCATTTCCTGAGAATTTAAAAGCCACTAAAGAACAGTCACGCACTGTTATTTTATTTTTATGTTTAGTGCAGTAGAGACTGAAATGCATGGCTTTTCCCCCAGAAGTTTATTATCCCATTGTAAAAGTGAAGTTGAGCGAACGGAGCTATTAGTTAAAAATGAGGGACAAAGATTTCAACAACGAAATCAGAAAATTGCTTAATTGAAGGGAGCCGCTGCCAGCTCCCCCTGGAAGCCAGCTGGAAGCCAGTTCTGCTCTGCAATGGAGTGGTCTCCAGCGAGGTCCTCCTGCCTCCTGCCTATGACCTCCTCCCAGAGATTTGACTTCTGCAGGGCTTTGTACGGTGGTTTGTGCCTGATGGCTCCTAGCCATATGAAGCTGTTGCTGTGTAGCTTGTGGGGCCGGGAGGATTGGCTCTTCTTAGTCTCCGAGTTGCCAACTCCCTCCTCTATGTAAAATGTAAAAGATGTTTCCTAGCTGTAGGCAAAGCTTCCAAGACGACCTCAGTGGATGCAACTTAAGATAGTGAAAGAGCATCAATTTTCACCATGCTCTTATCTTTAAAATTCTTCGATTCTGGGATTCTGGGAACTAGTAATTTTAATTGAAATGCATAGCATCATATTACTGAAAACACTCTTTTGCTCTGCCTGGAAGAAGAGCTGCAGGGAGAATGAGGCTGAGGGAAAACAGCGTCTACCTGTTTCCAGCTGGAAAAATGGTCTGTTGGCTTAAAAATGGTGTGGGCCACCAGGCTCAAGGGGTGTTAATCAATGACTCAAAGTCCAATTGGTGAGTAAGAAGTGAAGTAAAAAAATGTTTTTACAAATATATTAATGACAAAAGGAGAGCCAAGGAGAATCTCCATCCTTTATTGGATGCGGGGGGGAACATTGCCACCAAGGACGAGGATAAGGCTGAGGTACTTAACACCTTCTTTGCCTCAGTCTTTAATAGTCAGAGCAGTTATCCTCAGGGTACTCAGCCCCCTGAGCTGGAAGACAGGGACGACGAGCAGGATAAACCCCCCATAATCCAAGAGGAAGCAGTTAATGACCTGCTATGCCACCTGGACGTTCACAAGTCTATGGGGCCGGATGGGATCCACCCGAGGGTACTGAGGGAGCTGGCGGAGGAGTTTGCCAAGCCACTCTCCATCATTTACCAGCAGTCCTGGTTAACTGGGGAGGTCCCGGATTACTGGAGGCTTGCCAATGTGACGCCCATCTACAAGAAGGGCCGGAAGGAGGATCCGGGGAACTACAGGCCGGTCAGCCTGACCTCGGTGCCGGGCAAGATTATGGAGCTGTTCGTCTTGAGGGCGCTCACAAGGCATGTGCGGGACAACCAGGGGATCAGGCCCAGCCAGCACGCGTTCATGGAAGGCAGGTCCTGCTTGACCAACCTGATCTCATTCTATGACCAGGTGACCCGCTTAGTGGATGAGGGAAAGGCTGTGGATGTGGTCTACCTGGACTTCAGTAAAGCCTTTGACACTATCTTCCACAGCATTCTCCTAGAGAAGCTGGTGGCTCACGGCTTAGACAGGTGCACTCTTCGCTGAGTAAAAAACTGGCTGGACGGCCGAGCCCAAAGAGTTGTGGTGAACGGAGTTAAATCCAGTTGGCGGCCGGTCACGAGCGGTGTTCCCCAGGGCTCAGGACTGGGGCCAGTTCTGTTCAATATCTATATCAATGATCTGGATGAGGGCATCGAGTGGTCCCGCAGTTAAGTTTGCAGACGACACCAAGCTGGGCGGGAGTGTTGATCTGCTGGAGGGTAGGAAGGCTCTGCAGAGGGACCTGGACAGGCTGGATCGATGGGCTGAGGCCAACTGTATGAGATTCAACAAGGCCAAGTGCCGGGTCCTGCACTTCGGCCACAACAACCCCATGCAACGCTACAGGCTTGGGGAAGAGTGGCTGGAAAGCTGCCCGGAGGAAAAGGACCTGGGGGTGCTGGTTGGCAGCCGGTTGAACATGAGCCGGCAGTGTGCCCAGGTGGCCAAGAAGGCCAACGGCATCCTGGCCTGTATCAGAACTAGTGTGGCCAGCAGGAGCAGGGAGGTGATCGTGCCCCTGTACTCGGCACTGGTGAGGCCGCACCTCGAATACTGTGTTCAGTTTTGGGCCCCTCACTACAAGAAAGACATGGAGGTGCTGGAGCGTGTCCAGAGAAGGGCAACACAGCTGGTGAAGGGCCTGGAGCACAAGTCTTATGAGGAGCGGCTGAGGGAACTGGGATTGTTTAGCTTGGAGAAGAGGAGGCTGAGAGGAGACCTCATCGTGCTCTACAACTACCTGCAAGGAGGTTGTAGGGAGGTCGGTGTTGGTCTCTTCTCCCAAGTAACAAGCGATAGGACGAGAGGAAATGGCCTTGGATATTAGGAGAAATTTCTTTACTGAAAGAGTGGTCAGGCCTTGGAACAGGCTGCCCAGGGAAGTGGTTGAGTCACCATCCCTGGAAGTATTTAAAAGACGTGTAGATGAGGCGTTTACGGACATGGTTTAGTGGACATGGTGGTGTTGATGGTTGGACTCGATGATCTTAGAGGTCTTTTCCAACCTTAATGATTCTATGATTCTATGATTCTATAAGTACCTCAGGGGCTGACACTAGTAGCTCAGTCATGGCACTGGTCATATTTTCAGCTCTGCATGAGGAGACAGAGCACACTTTAGAAGGTATGGAGATAGCACTAAATTAGAGGAGGGATTGATGTGCTAAATGGAAAATATTTGCTTCAAAAGGAACGTGAAGGATTTTGAGGATTGACTTGACAGAAACCTCACCAAGTTCAACAGAGGGGTGTGAGGCTCTACACGTGGAGCAGGATAAGCCCCAGCACCAGCTGACCTGACTGGCTGAAAAGCCACCCTGAGAGAAAGGACCTGGGTCTGTGATGGACACTAGGCTGAATACATTAGCCAAAAATGCACGTATACAAGAAACAAGGCAAACTGCCCACTGGGCTCCAGCAGAGGTAATGTGGCCAGCAGATCAAGGGGGATCTGTGTTCCCCTTTGTTTAGCACTGGACAGCCAGCTGTGGGCTCCCCAGTTCAAGAGGGATGCGGATGAACTGGAGAGGCCCTAGAGCAGAGCTCCCAAGGTGGTTAGAGACCTTGAGGAGACACTGGGACCCGTGAGAGCTGGGCTTGTTTGCTCTGGTGAAGAGGTGGCTTCAGGGTGATCAGCTAGCAGTGCACAGCTGCTCAATGGGGAGTTACATTGATGACCGAGCCAAACTGCTCTCTGATACAGCAGAAGCAATAACAGTGGGCAATGCCCAAAATTGCCTTTGGGGAAGTTCAAATTGGGTATGAGCAAAAACTTCTTCACCAGGAGGGGAGTGCAGCTATGGAGCAGGGACCCAGGGAGTCATTGTCCTTGGAGGTTTTGAAGCTGTGGTACACCTGACCTAGCGTTAGCGATAGCTGTGCTTTGACAGGAAGGTTGGATTAGGGACCACCATAGATCCCTTCTGACTAAGGTTTTTATGATTCTGTGACAACAACTATCACAAGGATAACTTGGATTTTATATCGGGGAAATTATACTTCATTCATCTTAAACTTGTTTCTTCTGCTATATCCCAATATTTAGCTTTCTAAGACCTTAGAGTACTGGAAAGGAATCAAATACACAAAAAAAAAGCTGTGTGTGAGGGAATACTATTACATTTAAGTCAAAAGAAAATCTCATTTCTCTTCACTTGATTTTATGTCTGTGTTAAGAATTATACAAATGAACATAAATGATTACCTAAATACACACACACACACGTAAAAGTTTATATTTAGGTATATAAATAACTGGGTCAAATGATGTGAGACTGATTAAGAAAGTTTAAAGTTCGAATCTGGCTGAGTACCCAATAATTCATATTGTTCTCAGCAGGACTTGTTGGCTGCTCAACAGGTTTGAAACTCAGACTACTTATTTATCTGCCTACTTAGGACCTGGGATTTGATCTTGCACTTACTGAAGCCACTGGTAAGGCCCTACCAACCAAAGGATTGGAGGCTTTTCCAGCTTCACCTTTTAGCTCAACTGGACTTGCTGTTTCTTTGGCTCATGTGTAAAACGACTCTAAAACTATTTTATTATGGTTGGGCAGAGTGATATGTCTGTTTTAAACTCTGCAAATCATAGCCACAGAGTCTCAGTTTGGGGGACTGAGATACACTGAAGAGTTAATGATTTTTGGAGTAGAGGGAAGAGACAGGGTAAGGTGGAAGACGTAATGAAGTGAAGGGGGTGAGCCCTGGCCAGGGGAAGGGGTAAGAAGTGTATAGAAGAGGCATAGCTATAAAGAGTTGGGATGTGCGTGGGGCATAAATAGGGAAATGATTGCTCTGAAACAATCCTGTGCGGGAAATTGAAGGGTTTAAGGTGTGTTAAAGGCTTTGCAGCCTCAAACTAATATTTATGGCCAATCTGGAAGAAGGAATTTTGTTCTTTTGCATATCAGCTCTTAGTAATTACAGATGTTCCTCTAAATTTGCTGGAACAATCCATATGTAATGGTATGTTGCAGAGTTTCACAGGGATCTTGTGAAATACATTGTGGTATCGCATTATGCCTATTGCAAGTCAGTGTTTAATGCTGGCTTGAGGAGCTTAACCTAGAAATTTGCTAGCGGTTGTTGAACACAAGCCTCGGTGAGGTTTCTGAGAGTGCTGTGGCACTCCGCTGGAAGATCAGAAGTACTCCGCGAGCTTTGCAAGGCTGTCGGATGGGAAGAGACAAAAGGGCTGAGGCTGTCTGGGATAGGTACTGGCACAGCACTGTGCCCGTCGGTGGGGCTGCGCCGCTCCGCGCAGGCTGAGAACTCGGCGTGGGCTGCGGCGGCGGCTATTGTGCGCTATGAATGGCTGCTTCATGCTAACCAGTCTGCGGTGGCTATTTTTAATCCCAAATTCTAACATGCGGGTTTTAGAACAGCGCTTGTCTCGAATGTGAAAGAAACCACAGAGCAAGGGACTAAAGGGCTGTTTTGAAAAAGGTCCGGAAGGGAAGCCACACAGACTGGAAAGCTGCCCCGCTAAAACCCAGCTTTAAAGAAAAAAACTGAGACATCTCCTGAAGAAAAGGGAATAATGCTTTTGAAGGCTGCCAGCCGGAGTCATGGATTCAAGGCTGGGTCAGATGCTTGGATTGATCCTAGTTATGTATACCGATGTTACATTTCAATTATAAACTTGTTAACCCAAGATTGCCTTGACCTAGACGAATAAGGAATATAGTACAAAGAGTAGTTAATAAGAAGTTAAGAATAGCTACCCAACACTATGTTCTTTCAGAGCCGAAGGAGAAAGCTGTAACCTGTGCACAACTTGTGCGTAAGAGAAATGCTGCAGTAGGTGTGTAAACGACCGTGGTCCTGACAAAGCCACATTTTGGAAATGGATCCCTTACTCTGTCCTGTTGGCTGAGAAGCTTTTCTGAAGCAGGCTGCAGGCACCTCCCCTCATTATAATTTTTTAAATATTAATGACTGCTTCACACCCTTGCAGAAGTCTTTGTGAAATTCCAGCCCTGCTTGAAAATACCTGGGTTGCAGCAAGATGAGACTGAATAGAGAAGTGTGTTGGTAACATCCAGTACTGCTCAATTATGAATTTAGCAGCTCCACTCCAAGTTGAAGGGCATGAACCTCAAAGCTATATTTTTTGTCAGACATTTATGTACCTTATTCTTTTTAGAAATCAACAGCTAAATATGCAGTGACGTTCACAAAAAGAGATTTTCCTTTTTTCCAAATGGATAGGTTGGCTGAAAAGTTATTGTCATGTACGCAAGAAGCTTGGCTGAGGCATATCTGGCACGTATGTGTTAGTCAGGGGCATCTCGGACTGCTGCAGAACTTTCCTATTTACAGTAAAGGAGGCCCTTGGCCCCCAGCGCTTACTAACAACCTTAACAAAGGGTATAAATAACAATTATTTGGATAACTCAGTCAGACCTGACTGTACTCATGAGCCTTTAATGTTCCTTTTTTTCTTAATTCTGTGGAATTTTTTTGTACGTGACATCCCAAAAGAAGGTAAAAATATCCTACGCTTAATATCGTGTAAACATTACTGATTAGAAGAGCCTTTTGCCATTAAGGTAAAGAATTTTCCCCTTCCCTCCAGGTCTGGGGTGATCCTTACCTCCCACAGATTTGGATCTGATTTTTTTCCTAAAATCCCTTAGTGATGTTAGTCAGTATTTTGATGCCCTGACTTAAGATATTACTGCATTTTATATTAAAAGGAAAAGAAGGAATTAATCTTTTTTTTTTTCTTGTTCTAAAGAGCACTGTGGCAAATGAGACTGCTTCAAGGAGAGGTGGAGATTAGTGCTAAAAAAGAAAGATCTTCCCTCCTTGCTAAATGGAAAGGTCTCTTGAAGAAAAAACTGAAGTAAAGGAGGCATGATCGAAAGTGTGTGGAAGCCAGAGAGCTCCTTTGATTGCCTTCACTGGGTTTTGGTTTAGGCTCACAGAGTGTCCATTACATTTTTATTACCCTTTCTGGACACATAAAATGTTACTTTTATTGTTCAAGAAAAAGGAATAATGAATGACTTTAGCATTCACTGGAGTGAGTCATTGACTTGAGCCAAGTGTAGCGTGACTCAGGGGTTCAAAGCAAATCCCCACAGCCCCGTCCTCCACTCCGCTTTATGAAGCTCCCCCGAGCAGTCGCCGTGCCAGCCTTGCTTCACCAGCAGGGACCTGCAGCACGAGCAGAATTGCTCATTGCTGTGTGTTCTGCACAACCCTGTGTCCTGGGGGTATTTACTGTTTCAGTGGAGCTCAGCCACCTTTTTACTTGGGGCCTATTCTTGTTCATTTTATTTTTTGGTCAATAATTCTAGTCTCAGGAATTCTGGCCTGTGGAGAAATCCTGAGGTTATTCGTCAGAAATAAGCATCCTCTTGAAAGATATTAATTTCCTTTGAAAAGGATAGAGAGGTGAAGGAAAGTCACTGTGCTGTGTGCATAGTTAATTCTGGGCATGGTGTATTACCGTTGTAGTTCACTGTCTCCATCACTGCTGCCTGGGTTTGTCACACTCTATACTGTCCCATGTTTGGCTATAAGTTTCTCATGGTAGTCCTTCACTGTGTGTCCACTCTGTGCCTTGTCTAACAAAGACCCTCTCTTAATTAAAGTCTCATATTCCTGCTCTTATGTAAAGAAATAGTAACAAGATAAAAAGAAGTTGTTCATGAGATGATTATGGCCTGTAGCAAATGCACAAAACTGTGCTCTAAAAACATAAAGTTGATTTTTATCATGGTAGAAGTACATCACAAGATGGTGTACACCAAAGTAAACATCGCTGTGGGGGCTGTTGTCCCCCCTTATGATCAGCAGCCCCTGTTGTGGTTTCTGTGCTGTATGATGACATCTTGGATCCATCCCCTTCATGATTACACCCACTCCTGCATGTGCCGAAGAGATGGTTAGGCTGGAGTACCATAAACCAGGGGCTTGTGGCAGCCCCAGGCTTTGATCCAATCTGCAGAGTCTCACTGACAGCCCAGCTTTGTTTTTTCCCTGGGCGGGTTGGTTGGGCTGTTGCAGGGTGATTAATAATCACGGGAGAGACCTGCAGTGTCACACGATGGTATCAACTCCTGATGGATACTCACACATTACGTCCCCAAAATAAGTGCCTCTTATCTATCATCCTTACACAAATATGTGTTTACATTGACATTTATGGTTGCAGTCTTGAAGTGCTGCCAGACCACTGAGCTTATTTTGGGATGATGAACATATGGTTCCAAAGCTTCATTGTTGCAACAGTGGAAGTAAATCAAACATTGTCTTCTTGTTTTGTTTGTTTGCTGGACAGTGGCTGGGAGCATTAAGGTGGTATCTCTAACCATTGCATTTTTGAATTGAGAAATGCCTTTCCTTTTACTCCCTTGCTCTATTTTTTACTGCTATTCCAGTATTTTTAGAGCTTTTCTAAAGAGTTAGCTGAGTTGTGTTTTTTCCTTTTTAATTGTATCCTCCATATTTAAGAGTTTTAGATGCTTATGATATTTACTAGTGTCTCAGTGAGTCTGGTGCATGTGTTCAGTTGACTATGCATGGTGCTATGCTAACTCATTGATGTGCTTTTTGAATGTACAGGTCCAGCCTTCTGTTGTGCTTCTTTTCAAAACCTCCGGCATCTTCATCCCAAGTCTGTTCACCATCTGGGGCCAGTGTTTGTAGGGCGGAGGAGACAGAGCATGGTGGAAGGCATCATGGTTTTACATGTGGATAGAGTTGTGAAATAATGAGCACCCAGATTATGCAAACACAAACAAAGGCCCTCTAATAGTTCCATCATACTTTATTTGGACACATTGAACCGGAGCTCGTCCTGATCCTGGCTCTGAAGGAACTGATGAGGGGCTTGCAGGTAGCTTTGCCCCGCGTCCTCTGCACGGGGCACCCTGTAATTGCCCAGCCCCAAGAGCAGGATTTTGGATGGTGTGATCAAAGTGGTTTCCTAATCATGCCGTTCCCCAACACTTTGACTGAAAATAACAAACCTATTGAACATGTGAGGAGTGAATGCGTGAGAGATTTTCACCTGCTTATGGAGGCCTGGAAAAAAGAACTTGATTGTACGCGTTATGGTTCAAAGCTGGCTTAAAGTTTTGTCCTTTGCTCGGGGGGTGGAGGTGCCTCATCCTGCCTTTTGTTGGCTTTCCTTTCCAGCTCTTCCCATTATTTCACTAAGACATATGAGCTTGGTTGCCCCGCTTTTATCTGTGCTAAATATAAATGGAAAAACAAACTGAACACAGCAAGGTAAATAAAGAACAGGAAGTGCAAGACAGACCTCTTGAGATTTTCAGTATTCCCACATGTTTTACGTTACAAACCAGCAGGCGAGCACCGGCCTGCCACACAGGTGGAAATGTGTGTGTGGAGGCCACTGCACACTGAATATTTACCCTGTATCAAATGACAGAAAGGGCTGAGTGAAATAGCATTGTGCTGAATCGCTGTGAAAGGCTGTGAGGTTTCCAGTATTCCCCAAATTTCTCTAGGGTGGGCTGGTGTTTGCATAGTTGCTTGCAGTATGAAAACATAGAGGCAGTGGCTCAAGCTACTAACAGAAAACTGTTCTTTACATTGCTGGTAAATAGAGGTGCTGCTGAAATCCGGTGAGCTTTTATTACTGGGTAAGAAATTTGGGGCAACACTGTGGAGCCAATTATTAAAATGAATACTATTTTATGATTACTAGCTCTCTCCTCCATCTGCAAGGACAGGTAATATCTAACATTAGACCAGCTGATGCAACTGGACAAAGCAAACAGGGTACACTTCATTTGGTGGACAGGACCATCCAAAGCATGTCAGTAGTTGGCTGTTAAATTTTCAAGGGCTCTCTCCTAAAGTAGACAGAGCCCATAGAAAATTGGTTACTTGAGAGAGAGACAGATGAGATTGTTACTGGAGCTGGGAGCAGTGGAAGGTTGTCGAAGGCTGAATAAAGATGCAGGTGTTGAAAAGATGCAAGGGAAGAGGCAGTGGGGGGTAATTCACAGTATCACGGGAAGTTTTAGCCATTTCCCAGAGTATGACCTGCTGTCAGTGAGACGTAAAGGCCTTCAGTATTTGGCAGGTCTAGGCGTTTAGTGAAAGTTTCTGTGTTTTCACACATGCCTTTTCTAGAGGAGGTCTGGAAGGGGGAAAGTCTGCCAGGATAGAGGTAGCAGTGATCCTGTTTTCCTAAAAGGAGAGCTGAGATGTACAACATTTTACAGGCTTTATCAGATGTCCCTGGCTGTTCTTATGAGTTACTGTGAATTAATGGAGGATATTTAGTTTCCACAAGTTAATGTCCCCAAGTACAAAACTCAGGCTTCGTCAAACCCAGAATCTTACCTGACACTTGCAAGTTTACTCAGACTTATTAATTGCAATGAAGGGCTGTGAGTAAAGCTTGCAAGTTAAAAGCAAGCCCTTGGTTATTTGTTTTCTGACAGTGAGAAGTGCCCACAGCACCTCTGTGGGTGCTTCTATCTCTGTGCATGTGCTTGGAGACCCTCCTGCTGCCACTAAGTTTATAATCAACTAGAAAAGATAAAAGAAGGGATGATTCTTCCCCCAGGATAGATAGGGAATGGATACATAAGGAGATACTCACCCCACCTTGCTGTAGATACCCAGGAGTGAGGTGCCCTACCATGACCTGGTTGTGTGGGTCCTCCCAGCAGCCAGTGGTATGAAGAGGAAGGTCCACCTTGTACATCATCATGAGCGTCACCATTTCAGCATTGAGTCTACCGGGAAGGTATGTGACTCTCCTACATGAAATGAGACAAATGCCACCCTCAGTGACCTGCCCAGCTTAACACAGTTGTTGGGAGAGTCAAGAGCTGAGTGCGTTCAGGAACAAAACCAGATGTTCCAGCATCTGTCCTCTGTTGTGTTCGTCATCCTTTCTGCACATCCGTCGCAGTAGAAAGTGCCAATAACAGGTTTCTGTGAACCTTAGCAAGTTCTGCCACAAATCTGAACTCCCAGAACGTGGCAGGAAGCAAAGTCCAGGACCTCAGGGTCCAGTCTGCACACACAGCCTGGGAGAAGGGGAAGGACACATCACTACACTAGAAGTAGATAAAAATTTATCATGTTAGAGATCCTGATGTTGGCATAAAATTGCTTCAGATCAGGCAACTGAAATTGTATGTGCCACTTTGCGTCTGGCTTGTTTCCCAGATCAGCGGTGGGAAGATGAAGGGGGTGTTCCAGGAAATGTCCACGAGGATTTGCCTTTTGTTTATCATTGCTCATCTTTCTTTGTGGTGCATTTTTTCCCATTCTTTCAGGAACTGTGTGTGGTACATACCATTCACATTACATTAACTATAGATTGCTAGGATCGTAGCTGGATGAAGTATTATTAGGGAGATGATTACATACTGTGGGTAGCTGTCAATGCTCCTGATAATATGTTGCTGAGGAGTTCACACAGAGCACAAAGCTGTGTATCACGGGCTTGTTTCCACAAATGGATTATCCACACAGAGCATTTATTCCCTTGCACTTAAGGTGACTGGAAAAGAGATGTAATTGTGCCACTTTTCTATGAAATCCAGCAAAAGGCCTGAATATTTTGAATGGTTGTTTTCTCCTTTTCATACCTTTGAGGTTTGGGTCCTGTTTGGCTTCCTTTTATGGGAAAATTTCTGCAGTTTACTGCAAAGTTGCTTGCTTTGACACCTATGTCAAGGGTGTTAACCTGAGCAGGCAAGGCAAGCACGTTCTTTGTATTCTGGAGCGTCTGAGGCTTGTCTCCATTTCATTTCTGCATGCAGGCAGCAGGGGGTCTTCGGGCTGGAGAGTGACTTTGCACCCAGACAGGACCGGCACAGAAGCAGGAGCCTGGTGGGGATGTTGCTGGGGATGGGGCTCCCCCATTTGCCCCCCACGTCCGGCTGCTTTCGCGCTCATGCTGGGTACGTGCAGGGGTACCGTACCAGAAGGTGGCACTCCAGACCCTCTAACGTATGTCCTCAACACACCCCGGAGGGGGCCGGTGTTGCTCGTTGTGTTGGTACAGACACATCTGGGCTGGCTGGGAGCTGAGAGCTGTTTAGCCGCAGACGCATGGAGCTCTGCCCGGGCTTATTCCCTATGCCGGGAATCACAAGTACATCCCAGACCCCGGGGGTACATCTGTGTGCCTCTCCTACACTGGGGTTTGAGCTCTGTATGGGACCATCCTTTCTGCCTGCTCGCATGCTCCCTAGAAGAGCTTTGGCTTGCGCCTGTTAGCATTGTCCAAGCAATGCCCGGGCAGCGGTGGAGGCAGCGCCCCGGCCAGGCACTCTCCTTAACAGACCTTAGGGATGAAGCTGACTTGTTTTTGGAAGCATTTCCCGTTGTAGAGGCAAGTCGTGCTGTGCTCCTTGTCCTCAGAGCCAGTGAACCAGACTTGCTCTTTTCTGATTCGGTGTTACAGAGGGAACTGATAAAACTGCTGAACTTGCTTGTGCGCTGGGAAGAGTGGCTCTGGCAGGTCGGTCTGGCGCTGATAGGCAGAGGAACACAGAGATTTTGAAAGCAATTACAAAGCAGGCTGCAGACTCAAAAGAATTAGTGGGCTATTAAAGATTTGAACTTAATAACAAGCTTGACTACTTCCCTACCAAAACACTCTTCCTGCCTCTGCTTTTCCCATCCTCATGCCCAATTAGTGCTACCACCTTTACACTCAAGGGCAATGGCCCCTGTTTTTCCCTCCCATGCTCTTCCTGGCAGTGTATTCTCAGCTGACACGGACATCTCAGTATTTGATCATCCTGCAACCTGCCAGCACGTGAGAAGACTGGCCAGTTAGTGTAAACTGTCCCTCAGCTGTCCGTCTGGTGAGTCAGTGCAAGGATCTCCGCCGCCGCGCAGGGCGCATTGTTGTTTGAGGTTACACAGGGTCCCTGAATTTCTTAATCTGCACGATTATTTGCCGGGTCATTGGACCGAGTGTGTAACAGAAAAGAAGATTTTTACAGCTGAAATTCAGCAGTTCCCAGTTATGCATGCTCCTTGGGAACTAGAAAGAGTTGGACCTATTCAGCACTTTGTTGTCACTGAATTTTTCAATTGCTCTGATGCTTAAAAGGTGCACCTAGAGCTGATATAAATATTTTCATAATTTCCTGTTAGGGGTATGATGCAGATACTTCATTGTCAACAAGTCTTTAACGACAGACCTCATAATGGATTAAGTTATAATTTAACTCCCACCATCCCCCCCCGCCAAAGATGAGTGACTGACCCTGGCTCACTGGAATGTGATTCAGTGAGGTATCTCTGATAAATTTCTGCATGTTTCTCTGGAAAGCAATTTCCACTTTGTTATATTACAGTAGCCAGTGCCTTATGAAGTAAAGGAAAACATTTGTCCAGCAGGACATCATAAATTTCATGACAGACTTTAAATTTTCTTGGATGAAATGTTTAAAGTGAAGCAGACTGATCTTCTAAAAACACACTGGCCTTTCCTGAGTTCATGAGAAGCTGTTTCGTCTCCTCCATTCAAAAGTGTATGAAATCCCCTCTGCAGAGGAAGCCTGGTGGTAGACGGAAGCAATATAGGTGTTGGCTGGGTTTCAAACCCAGGGAAAACCAACACCATCTGAAAGCCAGTATTATAAATAATTAGTCAGGATCATTTTTGATAAGTTGATTGTGCCCCATAAAAGAGGGATTGTGGAACCCACCATAGCCCCAGCAACTTGGACATAATCCAATTTTTACAGTGGAGCAAGATTAAGTTAAATCACTTTTCCAAATAACCATCATTTGTTTGATTTGCTTTCATGAGGGCTTTTGGTTATGTCAGTAGTTGTCAGATGCAGACTGATGCTTATGTGTCTCGTGCCTTTCAACTTGAGAAAATCGTATAAACTTTGCTGCCCTCCAGTTAGAAGGAGCAATGGTCTTTTGAGAATGAATAAAGTCCTTTAGCCCTCAGCCCTGAAATGTGATGCTTGGGTCAGCCTTCCGTGTTGCAGGAAGTCTGTATGATGATGTTTTATGCTGTAAACCTACCTTCTTCATATTAAAGGCATACTGAGAGTGGCACTTAAATAAAGAATGACTGAGAGCCTTTATGTGCAGCTGCTTTCTGAATTGCTGAAGGAAACTTTTATAAAAGACACTTAGGTTCATACACGTACATCTCCTCGTGGTACTTGGAAGAACAAAAGTTGATTTTTGGTGCTAAAAAGGGAGCAGAGTTTGGTTTTGAGAACTACAAGCTAAAATATACTCATCAAATTTTAGTCTTAACATACATTTCAGTGGATGAACATTTTCTCTGCATAAATTACCATGGTCCAAAGATTTGTCTTACTAAGGATGAATACTATGGCATGTCATGAGGTACATGCTGGCAGGAAGAATGTGACTACAGTAACAATAGAAAACAAAGCCAAATAAAAACTCTTTTGAAATGAAAAGTTGATATCTCAACAGCAACAACAAAGCACAGCCCCTACATCAGAATAGGATAGAACAGAACCCAGAATAAAACAAACACAGTCTTCCAAATAAGAAACCTTTTGCTTCAGGGAAATGTATTTTTGTAGTAAATTAATGAAAACTAGGAGATTTTGTGAAGAATAATTTTCAGTGAAGGAGCATTTTCTAATGCAAAGTCATTTTGATTAATTTTTTACAGCAGCTGACAGCTGATCCAGGCTTCTGATCCCACCTGGGTCTTCTTGGCACTAGTGAAATCCAGCAAATCCCTCGTGGTGCTAACAATGTACAGGGCATACACTGTAAAACTTCTGATTAACCAAAAGGGCTAAAATGTGGCCAGACTTGCTCAAGTTTAAGCAAAACCCACACGAATAAGTCTTTCCTTGTAGTCCTCCTAGCGAATCTTTTTTTTTAATTGAAGGAAAAAAAAAAGAAAAGAAAAAGACAGACCCAAGAAATGTTCCTGCAGAGAAGTACTGGAGATTTCAAAAAGCTACCAGCAAACTTGTGTCTTGAGGCTCTTAAGATGTGGGAGTCCCAAGTAAAGTTTTACTCCAAATGCTGATGTCTGGGGACTGTACATGGATAACTGCAACACATTTGTTTTGCCTTTATTATTCTTGCACTGTAACCTGACTTTCGTTCAGGAAGAGGAAATCCATGGCCTTAATTGAAGCCAATCAGTGAAAGGTCATGGGGTAATACTTAACAGACAGGGATAGGGGAAAGGAAAAACAAGGAAAAGGTAAGGTCTCTACTTGCTTCAAAGACTCGGTTGGATCCCGGAGACAGAACACACCTGGAAGGAGAATGCGCTTGAACCCCAAATATACACATCAACTGGGAGTCATAAAATTAAATGGAGTTTGTTTAGATTATTTGCTTACCATTTCTCCAGTGACCTGTGCAGCAGCAACCTCAGTGTGGGGAGGCATGGGTGCCTACTGCAAATATTGAGGTGTTTATTACCATGGTGTGATTGCATGGATAGGAGCCTCAGTGTTTCCATTAAGGACCAGATGTGGCGTTCTGTGGTTTCAGGTAGCCCAAAGGTTGGATTTAAATGAAATGTTGACAGACACTATTCCAGAGTGTGATTAGTTGCTTCGGAGTTTAATTTTTTTTGTTGTTGTTCTTGTTTTCACTGCGTTGTGGGAGAGTATAATTAGCTCTCTAGTTTATTCCAGGGTTTCAGTAGTCCTAAAGTCAGAAGGTATTTTGTGATATCTAAGATATATTTCCTTGTGTATTTGAAGTTCATTGCTCCTTCCGTTATCTACAGCAGACACAGAAAAGAAATTTTTTTATTGTTTACTTTTTAGAGTTGGTCTAAGTCTAAGCTAGTCATGGTCATGGTCTTTTCTGGTCTAAGATGGACATGGTCATGGTCTGGTCTAAGCTAGTTATGGTCTCAGTTTGCTCTCTGAGTAGTCCAGCATGAACTTTATTAAGATCAGGGTTTATTTGAAAACATCCAAGTCAATTATGTGCTTGCTTAGGTTAGCAAGTATGCACATATTCATAGGCTGAAGTAGGTAAACCAGATTCTTCATGATCTACTGGGCTTAATCTACTGACCTTTTACTTTTACTGCGTGCATAGCATTTCTAAAACTCACGCCATCTTTTTAGGATCTGAAGTGGGCTTCCAGAGCATCTGCGGATCTATGTGTGCCTAATGGAGGTGTTGCATCTGCCCAGGCCAAAGAATAGTGAAAGGTCCTGACCAGCTTCTTTCCAGAGATGTCAGATCTACACTTTGCTTTAGGCTTCACTTACACAGGACTGCACAGAGCAATGTAGGTATGCTTCATGACAGACAAAAGATGAAAGCCATTTTTTTGGAACACGTTTTCTTGTTACAAATATCTGTGATTCAAATCCTTAGACCTGAGCAGGCTGTTGTGTTCACGGTGTGAAAGAAAAGCTCTTACAACTGATCTGGAGGATAAGTCTTTGTCCTGGCTTAACAATGAACACCCAGTCATCAACAGTGTTGAGGGCAGAATTGCTGCCTTTGTGTAGACAGATAAATTTACAGAGAAAGTCCAGGACAATGATGTGTCCTCAAAAAATAGCTCTTGCTTAAGTCTGTGTAAAGACACATCTATTTTAAAATAGCAAACATTGGGAGATTCTGCGAGCCTTGGACAGCTATTTTTAAATGGTTGTGAGGGATAAGCAAAAGGAAATGTGCCATACCAAGAATAACTATCTCCATTCTAAGTCCAAGGCCACAACACCAATAGGGCAAAGTCCTTGTCTTTTCCCCACTACTGGAAAAGAATTTCATATTTGACATTTCACCCTGTGTAATGCAGACTCTGTGGTCTCCTTAGCTAAACTGTGCAGCAGGATTAAGAGTACAATGTGTGGGTAGAACCAGGAGATCATCCAAAAGAAAAAAAGATTGAGGAACATTTTTTGGTTTAGACACCTACGGCAAATAATTTTGCCTTTCTAAAATATTTGGAATTTGCAATACCAAGGAGAACCCTGCTTTCAGAGCTGCGCTGCTGAGACTCCCCTTGATTTTCACAACTTTGAATACTATGGCAAAGTTACATTTATTTCCAGGCACAGAAAGTTACAACTATGATTGTTATTGCTCCTATTACTGCTGTTCTTGATATCATTGCTGTGCCCTATTTCCTCTCTGCTAATGGTAAGTTTTGTCTGATTATAGGATAGTTTATCCTGAACGTGAGCTCACTGGATTGATTATGCATGGGATCTCATCCTATGCCTGGCATCTGTATCAGATATTTTAAGCACAAATATATCTTTGAGAATGCATATCTCTAGACTTTAGCTCCTGATTTGTTAAATTAAGACAATAGCTATTCCCCTTCTCCTAGAAGACATTCTGTGAAAAAAGCTTGGAACAAGGTTGCATCTGCCCTTGCTCCATATCATGATAAACTGAAACCATGTATATTTAGGATAAAAATCAATGCTTTGATCTGCTCTTGTTCCTGCTGCTGCCACACCACTGCACTTGCAGAGACTTCAGCAGAGATGCCTTGAATCACACTTGTGTAAGTAGATAGAAAGTTGGATCCATAGTATCTTCCTATTCGATGACTCTTTTTGTTACTTCCAGTGAAATTCTCACTTCCCATATGAAACCTGTGTAAAAAGATGGGAGAGAGGCCCATCTGAGGTGTTTTTGCTCTTTTGGTTACAGGTGAGTTGGATTTCTTGTGCTTAGACATATTATTTGCAGATATTCCTCCAAGTCTCCCAAGTTTCACACTAATGTTTAAACTTCTAGACTATGCTTCTTGTGTTCAATTAGTATTAATGGATATACCTTTGAAAAACAACTTCAGATTTTCACTGTGTAAATAACTGACTACCCTTTTATTTCTCTGCGTGACTGCATTACATGTTGCTGTTCCCAAGTTTGGGGAATAGTTTAGAAGTTACCCCTATGGCCTTTTGTTGCGAGTTTTCTACAAATCTTAATGTTGCTGCCACAGATGGTGAAAAATTAAGATGGTTGATAAGTTCTTTTTCAAAGCCAGGGGAATTCATTAGCCAGGTATCACTGGAACAAAACAGACTGGGAAATGCCTAGTGCAAATCCTACACAACCAGGAACACTCATCTGCAAAATACCTGTGCTCTAATAGGAGCAAAACCACAATGCTGCTCCCATATTATAGTGTGGAGTGTAACTATCCCTTAGACATCCCTTTAAGTTGTGCAGTGGGTAGATGGGTTCACAGGACTTTGGTGAAGAAGTATATAGAAGTGGAAAAACTCAAAATAACTAGAACGCTAAGTAATGACAACAGTAGCCTCTAGGGATATGTTAAGCGCTGAGAGTGCTTACCACAGAAAATTTGTATGGACGTTTGCTTTTCTTGCATTGGCCAGGCCTTATGGTTGTCATTTTGAGTATTTATTACAACAATACCACATGTTGATTGCTTACATTCTTTGAATTAATTCCCACCCAATGTAGTGAGATGGAGCTCTGAGTCTTTTCAACAGTTGTGTATCATAATTTCACTTACTGTTTGCATAATTATGGGATACTGCATTTTAATGATAAATTGTGTAGCTGTAAGACCCTCATATAGCCACAGAGAGATTCCCAGGAGGAAAAGCAGAATAAGCTGGTTCTTTAGAGTAAACTCTGCTCATGCAATGCACAGCGTGAGCTGGAAATCACAGAGAAATGTTTTAGCAAACCTGACCAAACCAGAGCAAGTAAGGGTCTGTGTGAGCTGCAAATGGGGAATGGGAGGAAGTAATCACTGCCACGATTTGCAGGCAAGACATGGAAGACCAGAGTAGTCTCCATTGCTCTGAAGGCAGCAGAAGCTGTAGTCTCCATCAGCAGACACATCCTCTTGATGGGCCCAAAGTCAAAAGCAAGTGCTTTGCACATCCTGTAGCTGCAGTTCCTACATTCCTACTATAATTGGTCATTTTTGGAGAGTCCAGGGTCGCAGGTTCCTAATATAATTGTCCTAAGTGCTTCTTTGCTTTCATGAACAGATATCTAGGACCTGACAGTGGTCTGAGGACAGTTCTTTCTCTTGAGCTCATTAGCTTAGATGTCTACAATAGCCCTCCAGGCCTGCATGGCCTGCTTTTGACCACCTGACTTGAAACATCTATTGTAACGCCCCAGCTAGCAACGTAAATCAACCTATAAGTCAAGGGGGAGCGAAAGTAGTCTTCAGTAATTCATACTGCATGACTTTCCTTCTGAAGGTGCCTCTTTCCCGTAACTACAGAAGAAGAGTAGGCATAAGAGTAAAAGTTATGACCTAACGTTCATTACGGGAAATATGGCCTCAATGATACGTGAATAAGCATGGAAGTGGCCTCAAAAGGCTCCCCCTGTGTGTATTGTAAACTGCTGTGTCTGTGTGACATACATGTTTCATACTCACAGTATTGATGGTCATTACCAAGCTTTCATGTTCTCACAAAGCTTCTCACATGTGTTTGATGTTTGTAATCTGCTTTTTATTTTAAAACTGGTTTTCTCCCAGAAAACAAATTTCCCCACATTCTTTCACTTCCAGCAAAGTTCATTAGGGACACTGTTGGAGACTTCACCACTGTTGGTGTAACTACACACTTTCTGGGTCAGGCCAGAGTAACTAGTTGTTGGGTTTTAACCCTGGTAGGCAACTAAACCCCACACAGCCGCTCGCTCACTCTTCCTCTAGTGAAATGGGGGAGAGAATCAGAAGGGTAAAAGTGAGAAAAACTTACGGGTTGAGATAAAGAAGTTTAATAGGTAAAGCAAAAGCTGCACATGCAAGCGAAGCAAAATAAGGAATTCATTCACTGCTTCCCATCAGCAGGCAGATGTTTCTCCATTTCCAGGAAAGCAGGGCTCCATCATGTGTAACGGTTACTTGGGAAAACAAACACCATCCCTCTAAATATCCCCTCTTCCTCCCTCTTCCCCCAGCTCTTATTGCTGAGCACAATGTCATTTGGTATGGGATATCCCTTTGGTCAGCTGGGGTCAGCTGTCCCAGCTGTGTCCCACCCCAACTTCTTGTGCACCCCCAGCCTACTTGCTGGCAGTGAGTGAGAAGCAGAAAAGGCCTTGGTGCTGTGTAAGCACTGCTCAGCAATAACTAAAACATCAGTGTATCATCAACACTGTTTCCAGCACAAATCCAAAACATAGCCCCATATGAGCTGCAGTGAAGAAAATTAACTCTATTCCAGCCGCAACCAATACACCAGCAAAGCAGAGCCTGCTGCTTGGGTGCCAAAGTTGGCTTGCGATGCGCTAGTAGTACTGGAAAATGTTGTGAGGCTTTATTGTCCCCACATGGCACCTAAGCTAATGAGCTAATGATGTGTGGACATCGTAATAAGGCAAGTGCAAAGCTTCCCAGAGCTCACAACGCTACGTGGCACCAAAGGGGCAGCAGCTTGGGTCAGCAGCAGTGTCATCTCTGTGCTGTACGTTGGTGTGCAGGGCAGGCAAGTTCTTGGAACTGGCCTCCAAAATTAGAGGTGACATAAGTCCTTGGAGAAGGTGTGTGTTTCTCTCGAGGGACCATCTGGGAGATGGGTTATATAGACTAGCTATAGACATAGTTTGATCTAAAGCACCTCTTCAGGACACATACTCCATCGAGGACAATCACTGTCTGCAGCATATTGGCAAGTTTCTTGTCTAATCTGGTCCTGAATACTCAGGGAAATTTTTCTAACTGGTCTGGGGAGGATATTTAACAGTCTGACACACTTTATTGTATGATTTTTTTTCCTGAGATTCAGCCTGAATTTTTGTTGGCTTAGCTTTTACCCTGTTGTGCCTTGCTATATCACTTGAATGGCCTTGAGCAACATTTTTTTTCTTCCTCTAGGCTTCAGCCTTGGTAATGTTTCACATCATTATTAATAAGAAAACTATGCAGATGTAATTTATGGGACACATACACAGCAGAGCACACTACACAAAGGCCTACTGGTTTCAGAATAGAGCCACAGGCCTTTGTTTCTGGACGATGACTTCATTGGCTTTGGATCAGGCCCATGGGGAGCCACAGTTAAAATAATCACTTAACTAACCAGAGTTAATGTATAATTCTTTCAAATCCCAGAAGTTTTTAGAAGCTAGCTTACTACTGTCTTGGCTGCTTTATTCCTTGCTGGTTTTTTTCTCTCCATTTGGAGATGATCTGATTTTCTGAAGATCTCATTTTAAAAAGGCTTAGTGCAATTAATCAGTGCTGTTGGGCTGGTTTTCTGGAGTGCTCGTTACATTTCAGTTATGCTGAACTCCTTTCTGAATGCCATCTAAATGCATTCCAGATTTAGCTTTCTGTCTCCTTTGCGGGATCTGTTACACTTCACAGACTAGGCCAGATGAGGTAAGTTCATGTAGTGCCGTTGGGGTAAGTGCTATCATGAAGGTCTACACCAGATGAGGACTGGGTTTCTACTTTTCCCCTACTAGACAGAGCATCTGCATGGCCTGTGTGGAAAGGAAGTCTCCTCTCTTCTTGGTACTCCATTGGCATTGAAGAAAATATCTCTATCTACTGTATAATACTGTAATAATTTGAACCTAGAAGCACATGGACAGCCCCTCCCACCCCCCCAATGTGCAAGGTGCCGTACAAAAAGAGAATAAAATGGAGGAGGTATCAAATAATTTAAATTCTAAGGCAATGAACAGATTCAGATAAACAGATGGAGGTAGCAAATGGAAATTCAGAGGCAGAACTGGTCATCCTGACTTGCAATGCCCTTGCCATATCACCCGACCTGGCTGTTGTCAAGGCACTTTGTGAGAAGTCACCATTCTTCTCTTAGTGTGGAAAACCCCAGATATTCTTCTTGACTTGCATCTGTAGTCCTTCTGGATGAAGAGAAAACTCAAAATCCTTACCCAAGATATGTAGCATAGCTATGTAGTCATCACTGTTTGAATGAGCAAGTCAAGAATTTCATGACACATAGTTTCCTCAAAGGGAGGGGGCCAAGGCTAGCGCAACATCTGGCAGTGCTGACATAATCTACTGGATAACTCACATCTTCTGTTACCAGCCAGAGATATCCAGAGACGCAGCATTGTAAAATGCAATTATTCTAAACAATGTGCACAAAATTTCACTCTGAAGGTTTTGGGAAAGTTGCTTTTCCTGCTGTGCACGTGATGTGTCACCCTTCTGGCTTGAGTGTCAATGTCATGTGATTTGGCTGAACATCATATCATACTCCCTGATAGGCATTTGAACTGTGGCTTGAAACCATTTTTCACTCAGTGGGATAAATGAAGATTGCTATAATCCTGTTTACTTGGAGACAGGACTACTGATAAACAACTGGGTCAGTGAATGGAACGTATTTTCTGAAAGCTGCTAAACTCAGTGTTTGTCAAGGTGTCTCCATTGATTCTAGCTGGCCTGTGTGAAACACTCATGGGATGCAGAAGCCTTTCTGTGAGTTGTCCTGCTTTCAAATTCACGGCGTCACACGTTTACATATGTGTGATGCTGTGAATTTGATCTTCCACCATGTTTAGGGAGTGAGGCAACTGCTGCCTTGGGGAAGGACTGACATAGCATATTATGATGGGTTTCTGAAGGATTTTGTGTTGCCTTCATTGTGAAAACCTGGTTTTTAAGATTATGGACTTAAGAAAGATTTGAAAGCCGTGGTCTCATAAGTGGTATGATAGTACTGTGAAGAGGCTCAATGAGACATACTGCATGAAGGAAACATGATGCCCATGAAGGAATGGTCTGTGAATAGAGGCCGGGAGGTGCTGCATCCTAACCTTCCAATCAACCTCATGCCCAACATTGAACACTGGTTATCTTTAATGAGAATTGTTTAATCTTTAATGAAGGTTACCTCACAAATACCTAATATTTTTGAGGACACAATATTACACCATCTCTCTTTGAAATTGAGACCATTGAATCCTGTGTCAGTGCTTCATTCTCCTTGGTCCTCACTTGGAGTCATGAATCTTGTTTTTCCAGGAAAGAGTAGATAAAAGGTATCTAGACTAAGGGTGTCTACCTTATTTTTTCTTGGAAATCTCCAGTGCTTAGTGTAATGAAAGGCTGTGGGGATTGTGTAGTTTCAGCCACAGAAAGAGCAGCTTTTGCATTGGAGTCTGCTTTTCAAATCCTGTCACGGCAGACCTTTCAAATAACTGATGGCCTTGCAATTGTCACTTCTAAAGAGAACAGATAGACTACATCTGAAGAGAGGAAGAGAAGTATTACCTAGGCTGGAGATCAAAGTATACTTCCACTGGGACCAAATCCAGTTAATGCTATATTTACTTTAATAACCTTCAAGGAAGGGTACCTATCCATTTCAGTCTCACTATCATTTATGAAAGCCACCAAGGAGGAAATTACAGATTCGTAAAGTCAGCTGCAGGAATTCATCAAGTGCATATTCAAATAATGGCTTGCTGATTACTGAAGCTTTCATTTCTGAAACAGAAAAGAAAATCTGCTCTTTGAAAGCCACGTGGAGGCATATGAGAGACAGAAGAACGCTCACGGGTCAAGCACTGATTTAATAGGCTCTTTAAATGGGCAAAATCTACTTCCTCCTCCTTGTCAGCTTCTCAGCACACCTCTGACTGCAACATCCGACTGTCCCAGTCGTTGCTGCTAGTGAAATGCTGTGTGCTGTATGTGTGGGGTGGGATGTACGTGCAATGTGGGGGGGAGTTTAGGATTTCTGCAGGGCACAAATGGTGCCAATGCAGCAACTGAATCTTACTGTCTGGTGCTGCTGTAAACAGGGTATTTATCCCAAATACACTTCCAGAATAGATTTGCAGACAACTGGTGTGTGAGCTTAGTGTGTTTTTATGGTGTGCTCTGTGAAGAGCAAGTGATCTAATAATTCGGCTCCAATTTAGATGCAGGCTACAAGTGAAATGTAAATAGGAATGCAGTGGTTTTGGCTACACCTATGCTACTACAGACAATGGGCCAGGTATGTTCTCTGACCTGGGCCCATCAGCACAGCATGACTCATAAATGTATGGCTAAACTCTTTTCCCTTGAAATGGGGTTGGTCAAAGCTGCCCACTGGGATGAATCTTCCACTGTGGCCAGAACCATTATTTGCAGTAGATGGTAAGGGTGGCCATGAGATAGCACTCAAACCTGTGCCCTATCTTGGTTAAGTTTAGCAGTGCAAATGTAGCCAGAAGGCCACGATGGGTTTCAGCCGCTAGTGTTTAAGGAATTTGACTGTGACTCTCCTTACTTATCCTTGGCTTTTTCTGGCTCTCTGCACCAACGCTGACACAGCAGATGTGGTTGTTGACAATTAGAACTCTCTGATGATGACATTTGTCCACCTCTGAGAGCACCCCCATATACCACACCAAGAGGAGATCATGCTGCCAGCAGGATAACGTGGAAAAAACACTGAAGACACAGAAGAGAGGCTTCATGGGCCACAGGAGGCCAGTGGGATGTAGTCAGAGAGTTGCACTGCCTGATGCTCAGGCAGTGTGGAGGAGTCTGGCAGCTGCCCGAAACCGAGATCCTGTTTGGGGTACCAGCTTCTCCTCACTTCTGATGACCACAGTAGTAGCTGACTGCTAAACGTCCTTTGAACATCTAGCATAAGCAGCCAGACGTTTCACTACATTGGTGGCCACCTGTCACAGATTCTTGCTTTCCTTGGCACTGTTGAGGCACAGAAGAAGGAAAAGCTCTGAAATAGGGCAGATTATAAAGAGGTTTCTCAGGAAGTGCACAAAGTCCATGCTGAGGGTCTAACTCAGCTCTTGAGTTGTCCGTCGGAGCCAAAGGAATCTTGTTAGGGACTCAATGACCAGAACAATTGAAATCAAACATTTGCTTAAATGAGGTCTTTTAATATTTTCTCTTTTCCTTTCCTGGTCATAGGTAAGGTAAGTATATAAAAATACGTCCAGCAGTAATCTTCTCCACTTTGTGGCGTTAGTTAAAATCATACAGCTGTGTGCAGAAGAGAAATAGGGTAAAAGATATTATATATACATATATAGAGACAATGAGTGAAGTTAAACACAAAGCATATGTGGGAATAGACAAAAATGTGGGTCCTTACGTGTTTTAGCTTTATTGCTTGGTGACAGCTGGAACATGTGCACGAGAACAGTCACTCTTTTATCAACACCTGGTACTTCACTGCATTCTCACACACTAACAAAACGTTGGCATGCAGGAGATTTGGTGAGGAAGACCTGCTGTTCCTGCCACTGCAATTAATCATGCTCGTTATGGCTGGAGATTAGAAAGAATCCAGTAATACTTAAGGATCCATGGGAAGTGAAATATTTCCTATTTTTACTCCTCCCTGTCAAGAGGGAATTGCCAAGTATCCCATTTAAAAATCTGTAAGTGGACTAATTTTCTCATTCTAAGCTGAGGAGACTCAGGCCTTGTTAACAAAAATGCTCATTCTCAGGTCAGGATGCAATAATAGGACATATCCCACTTCAAGTGGAATCACCTATTGCTTTAGGTGCTAGTAATAGTCAACAAAAATCATCCCTTTCTTAGAAATTCAGCCCCAGGCTGGACTTTTGAATTATAAAAAGCAGCAACAGCAAGGTCCTGTGGAGAGTGGAAAAGGCTTTAGGCTGGGGCTTGGGAGACCTGTATTTTATTCTTGGCTCTTGGGCAAGTTGCTTCAACTCTTGACTTCATTTTCCTTTCTCACTCCTTTTTCTGCCTGTCTTGTTCAAAGGAGCTTCTTTGCTGTGTGTTTGCTCAGTGTTTGGAGAGCTGAGGTTTGCTATTGTGCTGCTCGCAGCAGCTGTTTTCATAGCTATAGCCGTAGCCACCCCTCCGACGTATCTGTGAGTGAAGGTTTATCCAGGTGTTATCTGAGAGTTTATTGTTCCATTGTTTTTTATTGAAAGAGTCTGGTAACTGTCAGTCTATTTGGAACAGCATTTTTGTTCTGTGGCACTGGTTTCAAATTTTGGCACTTGCAGTTTGTATCCAGTTATGAGTTAAAATTTAGCTCGGGTATTTCAGCCGGCAAAAGGCTTTTACTTTCTTTCAGTGTCTGGAATGCAGAATAACGGTGATCAGGGTGGAGCCAAGAGTACATTACCTAGAAAACAATGTTTTCATTTTTCTTCCATGTGAATTTCCAGTTTTCAAACACCACTGAGCTTTTAGCCAATTGTGTGGGTGTGGGGGGATTCAAGGAGATAAGCATGACATTGAGGTCTGCCACTCAGATTATTGATAGAGCTTAATATGAAGCCCATGCTATTCAGCACATGCTTTAGGTCCAGTCTGCGGGAAATGGAGACTCCCTTTGCATTTGTCGTTTGGCATCACTGGCATCAGATAAAGAACAACCCAACCACAGGCAGCTCCCAGTTTCCCTTGATGACTGGGCCACAAGTGCCAATGAACGTGCTGGAGATGAGAAGAGGAGATTTTCCTGGGAACCAGCTAAGAGGATAAGGAACAATACAACCAAAAATATTGCTTAGTCCTTTGAAAATAGAGGTCTTTGGCCATTGTTTGTGTAAAACTAAGTCCTAGATTGCTATTTTGTCTGTATTCCTGCTTTCTGTGCTTCTGTTGATCCCCACACCTCCATTAGCCAGCTCCCACCAGCTTCTGTATGGAGAACTTGAGGAGCTGTTTAGCTTGAACATTGCTTCCAGCTCTTCTAATTCCCTTCTGGTTTGCTTACCACATCCCACACTCTCTCTCTGCTTCTCCTTCCAGCCACTGGTTCTCCTCTTACTTTCTTCTTTTACTCCTTTCAACACCCAGAAAATTCCTTACCTTTCCCCAGCCTCCTAAGGCTCCTGTCAGTCCATTGTCATGGCCCCACAGCCTTTTCTATGGGCAGAAGCACTACCCATGGTAGCAGGAGCTAGCAGGGCATGATGATGCCTAAAATGATGCCTTGCTTTGGAAGGGAGAATTTTTTCCTGATTTTGCTGTTGCATTGCTGTCACAACAGACATTTTGGACAAAAGTGGCAGATTAAATTGATAACACCAAGCAGCTGGTGCCTGCTCAGAACCTGGGAGGGGAATTTTGTAGGGTAGAAAACCTCTGGTTGGCAATGGGCTGAATGTGGGTGGACAGAAAAGTGGTCAGCAAAGTTAGGGTGCATTTAAATGCAATCCCATGAATGAAGCTGGCGTGCATAATATTTTAAGTATTTTCCCTTACTCATATGGCTAACCCAGAACAGAGGTTTATTTATTTAAGTGGCACTTAAGAAATCTACTTAGGAAAGAGTATAGACTACGGGTTCATCCACTGGCACAGATTCTTCTGATGCTACCACTAATCACAGTGCAGCTTGTGGTGAGCAGAATCTTCTTGTTTCCCACGGATTAGTATCTGTCTCAGCTCTGTAGTGCTCTGTGGTGTGTGGCAGGATGGTTTATGTGTGTGGGATGATGGCAGTGCTGGCTGCTCATTAGCTTCCCTCACTTTCTTTGATCATAAAGAGTGATGCAATGTGCTGAACTCCTCTAAGGCTGATTCAGCACCACTTACATTGATTCAGCACTAGTTCTTCACTTCCTCAGCGTGTTCGCAGACACTCAGTGCAATTTTGTGTCACTGGGACGTAAATACCTTAGTCGTATTATGGTCAATGAGTTAATGCATTGGGTCACCTTTATCTGTCTAACTTCATGTTTTAATGTGCTTACTCACCTGTCATAAGCATGATTTCAAGAAAAATTACTTGAATCTTACATTTGGAGAATGGTGTATCTGAGCGACTTGCACAGGCACTATGCAACATGCTTGAAAGCCTCATTCAAGTCTCTTACCTGCAGCGTAAAACTGTCGTTAGGAAATCAGAAAAGATTCAGAAAACATGGCATAAGCCTCTGAGATTGGAAAATCTGACTAATAGTGCACTTCGAAGCAGCATCTCCTGTTGTCACTGGACTAGATGGCCCGTTGGTCTGATCCAATGGGACATACTGTTAAGTTCTTAATTAAAGAAGCTTGCTGGAGAAGATTGGGAAAGGAAGCTTGGCAAGATCACTAGAGAGGGTGACTGAAGGGGGCTCACATGGTCCAGCCTTGGCAAATGTCCTGGATAACACTGCTTGTTAAGCCTGTGGGTGTACACAGTGTGTGCATGGATCAAGTACACAAATCTGTGAGGTTGGTTGCCCAAATCTGCTAACATTAAAGAAGATAAACGTCAGCTGGATTAAACAGTAGCTGGGCAATTACAAAGACTTTTCTTTTTTTAAACAGCTCAAAAAGAAATAAAGACGAACAGACATTTGTGATGTGGGGAGACACCCTGGAGAGGAAACTGCTGCAGCAGCAGTTGTACCCCGGTTTGACACCACCATGGGTCATCCTGCTGGTGTTGCCTTGCTGCCCCAGCCAGACCCAACACTCTGCTTTGTTCTTTACTTGGTACTGAGGCAGAGGATGGGCTCCCTAACGTCTCCTTTAACAGCAGCAGCTGAATGATTAGGCATCTAGTTTACACCAAAATATTCTGTAGCCAAAACCCCCGAACGGGTTCCTCTGGGGATGTGGGGTGGGAATGACCCCTTTTCCAGCAGTAAGCCTCACTTAAATCAGTTTTAGGGTGGGATGAACAGCCCTCTGAAAGTGTTAAAATCTCCCCGCTGGCAGAGGTCGCTCTTTTTTAAACTGATGGCAATGGTAGTGCAAAGCCTTAGGTTCCCCTCTTACCTCTCTCCCCACTACAGTCTGCTTTCTCTCCGTTTGAGGGTTTACCCAGTGCATCCAGACAGCTACAGACCCACCGGCTTTGCTCTCTGAAGGGTTCTCACACACAGTCTCTCTCTGGGTCGTGTCTTTAAAAATACCTCCCCATGTTATACAGAGGCATGATTGCAGATGGAACAGCTTAAAACTGCTTTTCCTTTCTCTTCTTTATCTATACTATAGCACATGAGATGATAGCTTAATTTAGCTGAAAGTATGAGGGGGTTATATATGCATAGTAATTTTCACTTTTACTATATTATACATTTAAATGAACTGCGGAAAAATTGTTCAGTATCTATTTTTTGCATCTGTGTCAGACACAATGGTACTTAGTAGTACAAAGCAATTACACACATGATTTTAGGGGATAGAAAAATATGTATATTATAGTATATTTTTGTATGTGTGCAGGGAAGTAAAATGGAAGAGTAAACTCCAGAAACCTTAAATCATAGAGTATATGGATACCATATGGAACTGATTGCTGGCATATTACACAGTAAAACAAAAAAACCCCACAAGTAATGTTTTTCGGACAAATTATTTAGCTATAAAATGATTGTTTCAAGAAACCATATTTGAAGCAAAACAGCTTATACTAGGGATTTATTCAAACTCTTGGTCCCACTATAGATTTGTAGCTAGGGGATCTTGTTTAGAAATTGATTCTTTTTCCAGCTGAAGAACCACTGCTATGTTAGTGCAGTGAGTTCCCCAGCAAAGAAGAGGGTTAAAATGCCACATACATAAAATACAATACACCCATACTTCCTTTTCCAACTCTAATGTAGCTGCTCTAGAGTGCTTTGATTTCCAAGCATTAATATAAACCACCTTTAACCTCAGTATGTGTCCAAACCACAGAGGTACCTGTGTATTGTTTGTTTATATTTGTTGTTTTAAAAATATACCTGATATATTTAATTTAACAAACAACAGAAACCTCAGCCTCCCTGGAATAATTCCTCCAACAAAAAATTCAGGTTTTGGTCTATATGATTCACCCAGGGCTGGATGCAGTCTGGAGGAGGCATGAGGAGCACTGACACAGCTCTATTGCATGGAAGGGAAAGATGAGGACTAAAGGCCATTGGGTCCCCTCTTAACATTGCGTCACGGTGATGCATGGGGACACAATTTAATGGAGCTCTTGGAGATAATTTCTATGATGAAGAGAATGAGATATCCAACAAAACCTGAAAAGCAGCAGGGAAGGGAGGAGCAAAGGTAATTTATACCCTCCTAATTTGGTCCATGTACTTATTCTATCCTTGGATACACCAAATATATCATTGCCATATACCCAGCATATCACTGCCATATACCCAGCAGCGTTCACCTAGTGTATTGCTTTGCTGATATGCAGGCAATCTAACACAGATCAAGTTCAATTAATGAATATGGTTGAAGGGGCAGAAGTGGTCATAAAGGAAAAGAACTTCTGCTGGCTAAACTCCTATTTCTGAGAGAAATGTGCAGAAATAAATAGCAACCTAAGAAAGCCAGATCGTCTCTTCCTTTTGGCTTCTCCTCTGTGTTCTGGCAAAGCCTCGAGGGTGACAACAACAAATACCACCACCTCTGAGCTCTGCTGTATACCAGGATAATACAGTTGTGATGGTAAGACATGGGGAACCAGTGGATCCCTACCAATTATGTGCTGAGCTGTGTCAGAGGAGCTACACGCTGTGTCACCCTGAACTGTTGTTTCATGTGGGATAAAAGAGAGTTAGGCATATGTGCCAGTTCTTGCTTTGACCCTGATATTATTGTAATAACACTCTTATTTTATTGGATGGAACTCACTAGGCAGTGTTTCTCATATTATGGTTATAGTAATAGAACTGACATGCAGTATCTCTATGGTAGTGGATGTTTGTTGTCTTGTTTGGCATAATCCTGCTGGGGTGAAAATAGCAATCAAGATTTTATGGTTATGTGTTTTAATGTGATGCATAGGAAGAGAATTAGATATTTGCACATATCCTGCAAGTATATTTGACTCAATGACAGATGTTACTCCAAGTATTCATATAACAACATAACCTTTATTTCAGTGCTAAGTCAAGAGATGTTGCTATGTTATGCAACTGAGATGGGCCCAAAATATTGGCTCTTTAGGAATGTTCCTAAAGTTTTAGTACCTGGTCCTCCTTGACACTGAGTGAAGAAGCTAAGAAATTTTAATTCTGTTTTCAGAGTTTTCCAAAGATGACAGTGCTGCCACCTAAGATTTTGGTGTATATATACCTCTATAATTTTCTTTTCTGAGGCTTAAAAGGAATAGGTGTTAAGATGCTGAAAACTTGAGCTGTTATTGAAACATATTGCTAAATATAACAGACAGCCCTTTTCATGCATATCTCGTTTTCTCTAAAGCCAGCTCTCAACTGGTGCTCACATGTGGCTTTAGACAAAAACTACAGGGAGAAGTGAACTGCTGTTCCATGAAAACTTGGCCAGACGACAAAGATAATATGCTTACTGCCCTAGAGGTCCTTGTCAGACTGAGTCTTTGCAACCATAGTCTACAGATATTTTTCTCCACACATGTGATAGGGAAATCACTGCAATACCTCCTGTAACACATATCAATCTTTTGTCAAAGGGAGCCCAAGACAATGAACAAAAAGAGCTGCTATGATGACTGGAGCTGACTGGCTAGTGTTTGGAAATATCATCATTTACTTATTTTTGGCTTGGAAATAATTTACCACTAAGCCTGATTATATGAAATCTTCTTCAATGTCTGTATTGTATGAGTATTTTTGCTTGCTGGGTTGTCAGCTATTTTGACTGTTCTTCCTGGTGCAATGTAAGGTCTGGCAGATTATTCTATTGCTGATCCACGAGTGGTTTGTCAAATGGTTATCTTTGTGCAGCTAGGAGGAACTAGAGGAGCTTTAGGGATTCATTAAAAATATTGTTTGTTTCAATATCCGGACCTTGCAGATTATGGGCAAGATTTGCTGTAGTTTGAATTAATAAATCAAAATGGTTATAGTTCCTCAGCCAGGAAATCCCTTGCTGCACAAAGGAGTGATGGGGAGGAGGGGTAGAAATCTCTCCAGTCATTTTGAGAGCCCAGATGCAGAGAGGTTGTGTAACCTATACATGATCTCTGTGCAATCAGAGTACCCGTGGCTCTCTGTGGCCTGTACATGGGGTGAAAGCAGGGCACAGCCTTGCAGCTCACAGTGTACAAATGGAAAGGAACAGCTGATATTTAACCTGTAATAACGACCCCAGATCTCATCAAAGGGCAAATTTGTGCCTCTCATAAGTACCACAGAGCTTCCAGCACGTTGTGGTTGTCGAGTCTTTAAAATAAGGCTTAAATCTCCTTAAATAGCAGGATAACCACTACGTGGTACACCTTCTGCTCCCAGGAGGCACCACTGACCCGGTCTGCTTTATACTCAGATGTAAGGGTCTCTCCTGAACTAGTCATCTTTTCTGGTGCTGACTGGAAAATCTTTCTATTTTCCCTTTTGTCGTGGTTTAACCTGGCGGGCAGCTAAACACCACACAGCCGCTCGCCTACTCCCCGCCTCCCCCCAGTGGGAGGAGATGAGAATCAGAAGGGTAAGAATGAAAAAAACTCATGGGTTGAGATAAAGACAGTTTAATAGAACAGAAAAGGAAGGGAAAATAATAGTAATAGTCATAGTCATAGTCATAGTCATAGTCATAGTCATAGTCATAGTAATAGTAATAGTAATAGTAATGGTAATGGTAATGGTAATGGTAATGGTAATAGTAATAATGATAGTAATAATGATAGAATATACAAAATGAGTGACGCACAATGCAATTGCTCACCGCCTACACTGACCAATAACCAAATAGCGATCGCTACTTCTGAGAACGCCTATACACTGAGCATGGCGTCACATGGTATGGAATACCCTGTTGGCCAGCTGTGCCGGCTATGCTCCCATCCTCTTGTGCACTTGGCAGAGCATGGAAGGTGTCCTTGACTAGCAGGGTACTTACCAACAACTGAAAACATCAGTGTGTTATCAACATTCTTCTCATACTAAATCCAAAACACAGCACTAGGAAGAAATTTAACTCTATCCCAGCCGAAACCAGGATACCTTTTAACTTCAGAAAATTTTAACTTTTCACATACCTAAAAGAGGAAAAACCCAAACCAGGACCTTTTTTGCTAAAAAATGGTTATTGTTTTATTATGGAAAACCTGAAGTTCTCCATGGGAGATAGACATTTTCAGGGAAAACTGTTCACATAACACAGTTTTCAGTTGAAAAAAATTGTGTTGACTTAGCTGCACACTGTTGACCAGCTGTAATCCTTATGTCTGTCTCTGTCCTGGCTCTGCACTGGAACAATGCTTCCCAGGGTATATTTACTACCTTGTGTACCCAAAGAGATTAGAGGATCTACAAAGCTAGCAATAAGCATCTTAAATTGGTTCTTAACAGATTTACCATTTGATCCTTTGGAAGCTGGGTCCGCATATTGACCCATCCTGATGTACGACACAGCAGGAAAACACAGCTGCAAAAAACTATACCTTAGAAATAGTTACACCCCAGGACTGATTTAAATGTAGCTGTCATTAGTGTTTTCCTGCAGTGGAAAGCTCTACCTAATTACATATTAAACATGGCCCATATTTCAGCCCTCTGAACTGCAAAGAACATTTTGAACATTTGTGTCAAACCTCCATAAATCAAGGTAATTGTGTGGCAGATAGGACCCAGGAATCAGGTCATGTATTTGACATGGCACAGTGCTTCTGGGAGGTGTTCGTGGTGGCATTTAGGGAGAAGCTAACAATGCCCAAGGGGTCTCTTTTTCTGGAAAGTAACAGCATCATGGCAAGAGCCCTGACTCAAAATCTCCTTTTTTGCTCTGGGTTAATAAAACTAAACAAAATTAAATGAAATCAAGTCTTCCCTCATCACCATTCTCAGAGGACTGTTCTGAAATAAAAGGACTAGGTGAAAGGGCAGGGGATACAAACAACGGAATAAGTGGCACATTATGAGAAAATCTTCAAAGCAAAGTCTGAGACAGTCTTACAAGTAAGGAAGGCCCCAGAGCAGCTCTTGTCTTTGGTGGTCTGAGCTGAGGGTCCTTCCTATTGCTCTCGTTCCAGAGCTCACTCTGCAGAGCAGCTCTTGTCTTTGGTGGTCTGAGCTGAGGGTCCTTCCTATTGCTCTCGTTCCAGAGCTCGCTCTGCCAGTACAGCTCTGCTCTGTGTTGCCTCTCTGAAGACGCTGCTTAGATTCAGGACAAGACCAAACCATCTCAGGAGCTGCAGTGGGCTCCATCATGGAGACCCGGACAGTGCGGGTGGGGAGGCACGGTCGATTCCTTTCCCACTGACCCCTTGGCACAAGAAAAGAGCCTCCTTCCACCTATTTTCTTCCACATAGGGCTACTCAGCTGTCTCAGATTTTAGTAGAGGGGTGTGTGTGTGTATATATATATATATATGTATGCATATATACATTCAGCACAGTTCTTGTACTGAATATATACTGGAAACAGTCATTCTAATCACATTATTATATTCTTACTTATAATGTGGTAGAAATAGCTGTTTTAGCTTCCTTTCAAAACTTAATTTTTATCTTCAAGAACCTAAGTGGGTGGAACTGTGAGTGCCAAAAATGGCAATGAAGCCAACTCTTTCTTTTTCCTGTGACACTGCAAAGCTTTGTTTCTCCGAGTGTTATTATGTGCTTAAAACCACTGCATTCTTTACATACTGCTAGTAGGCAAATCCATATTTAGTACACAGTGGGGTCAAGAGTTGTTTCTTCAGATGTGTAATTAATGTTAGGCTGTGCAATGCCAATATAAGTACCTAAATAAGAATGTCATCAAAGAAAGACGGCAAGGTAAGGTACCATTTGTTCTGGCTGGGACTCCTTTTCTGGTGCTGAAATCTGAATTGAAAAGCCTTACTTTACATTCTTGTTTTGAAAACTTTGGCCTCTGCAGTTCTATAATGCCCTTTTATAGATTTGTATGACTGTCTTCAGAGATCTGCCTGTTTCACTGTACAATCTTTTTGCATCTGCAGTGTTCATTTAAAAACCAAACAACAAATGATGAGTAATTCAAGAGTGTTTCAAATGATGTGACTTTCAGCACTAGGAATGAATGAAAAGCTGAATCGGCAGGCCGTAAAGAGTCACTGGAATTTAATAATTTATTCAACAATATTTATTCTGCTATGTATCAAAGGGAGTAGGAGTGACTGAAGTCCTTACAGGTCTCTGGTCCTGCCCCAAAGACTTTGTCAGGTATTCATTGCTTCACAGACTGAAACCCAAGTGAGAACCCTATATTTTGGGCTGTAAAGATTTGTTCTAGCTTCTTTTCCTTTCTCATCCAATTAGCAGTTTCTTATTCCATGCAAAGTGGAACAACTTCAGTAACTGAGAATAAATGTAGCATGCGGGAACTGTCCTGGGATGTAAGAGGTCGGATCTCCTTAGGCAGCACAAGGAAGTGAAGGCTGATTTTTCCCATTCTGTGTTTTGTCGTTGATCCATACCAGTGCTGGTACCTACAGGGTACCGAGGCTGCGGCCCATCTCTTTTTATGGCTTGTTTTGGACGTTTTATGTCCTAAACATTCTGTGAGAAAACATACTCCATTTAGTGCTGGATGCACAACTGGTAAGGGAATGATTAGTTTGTTGATGTCAAAATAATTCCGCCTTAAGAGGCAAGCCAAGATGCTCATTGCTGCCAAGACAGAGGTGCTTTCAGTGTTGGAAACATCGGTGCCTAGAAACTGAAGATGTATCTAGGAAGAGTGGGCTGCTGAGTGAGGTTTTTGATTTGTCTGACAGGACTAAATGTCTAAACTTTTGTGAGGGCTGGTGGAGAGAAACAGATGCTTGTAGTCTAAACACAGGTGCTGCTCTCCAGAAGCGCATTTTCTTCCCATGGGCTACAGAGAGAATGCGGTTGATGGGTCAGATGTAACGCCCACACTGTCAATAATTACACCTGACGATGGACCCTGCTCCTTCTTTCCCCCTTTGCTCTACAAGACTGAAGACAAGCTTCTGGGCCTCACCTCGAGTGACCCCACCCAACTTACCCTTTCTACATTGCTTGATTGATTTCTTGTCTTCTTCAATTTCTCCACTTTTTTGGCCTTAGAAGCTGTTTCTTTGCTGGAAGGAAATCTCAGTGCTCATGCACTTATGGTAGCAGGTTCTACTTACAGTAGCAGGTTCTCTAGAAAAACCCGCAAAGGAGCAGATCAAGCATTTTTGCCAGCTTTTCAGAAAAGTGCCAGCACAAAAGACAGCCACAAGCCACCTCAGTATTTATTTTCATAGGTCACTGCTGTTGTGAATTCTTGAGGTTTTTAGCCTTTATCACTCTCGTTTACAAAGAACTCGCAGTCTCAGAGGAACACAGCCAGTTGCCTTAATCTAAAAAAAGAAACGTGCTGACTACAGTAATACATGGGAAGTTTAAAGACAGATCCTCCTGCTTGGTGAAAACTGGCTGGCAGCAAAATACGTTTTAGGGATCACTTCCAGAAACTGCCAAGGTAAGAAGAACAGGGAAAATTTAGTGGCATAAAAGTACTTGAGGCGAAATTTTTTACAATAAGGGTGGTGAAACACTGGAACAGGTTGCCCAGAGAGGTGGTAGATGCCCCATCCCTGGAAACGTTCAAAGTCAGGTTGGATGGGGCTCTGAGCAACCTGATCTAGGCTAAGATGTCCCTGCCCAGAGCAGGGGGGTTGGACTAGATGGCCTTTAAAGGTTCCTTTCAACCCAAACTTTTCTATGATTCTATGAAACTAAAAAAACCCAAAGCTCGTTTAACCACTTTTGTCCAGCTTGTCCAGTTATAATACTGCTGCTACTGATTTAGGCTATGTAAATGATGTTTTGGAAGCCAGTGTTGTTACTCCCAGCTACTTTAATACAAAGCACTGAGTTTACAGAGTCAGGGAATTGGATGCCTAACCAAATCTTAAGTTGCTTAAAGCTCTAAGTCACTTGTGAATCACATTGCTAATATTTCAGAAACCACACAGGACAAGCCGTTTTCAGTTTCCTTTAACCTTCAATTCAGTAATGAATATTAATACTAAAAGAGCTAGAATCTGGTTATTTCCCTGATCTGTGAAGATCCTGGCAAATTACAGGGACTCAGGGCAAGTTTCAGGGTTTACTCAATTGAAACAGGAGCCCATATCAGGAGCCCTCATGAATATTTGAAGATTATTTATGCAGACAACATGTTTTTTTACCTGCTTGCTGTCCCATTCCTTGCTTAGTGAGACTGAGTACAGCTCCCTAAAGTCATACTGATTTATGTCCAGAAGGAATCTGGTTCGACACATCTCACTTTTTCAATGGACTAGGCAGGTGGGTGAATGGCACTTTATAAGGCTGTTGAAAGCTCAGTTAAAAGCACATGGCGTGTGTAGGCATCAGATCTCACCAGCTGAGCTGGCTTTGCCTCGGGCGGTAATTGGAAGGGAGACATAGAGGAAACATTTCGTGCTTCAAGACATGATACGGCTGTGAAGCAGTAATTGACCCAAGGTGCGTTTAGCACTGTCGCCAAGGTGCTGCTCAGGGTAATTCGGAATTAAAAGGTGTGATCAAAGTAGTCACAGCTCAAGTTAAATAAAAAGGAAATAACTGTTAAGAACCTTTCTGACAATGCAGCCGTTATGTGCTTGCAGAGGATTTGAATGGAGAAATAGTGTGCAAGAAAGAATTGCACTATAGTGCTTACATAATTTGTCAAAGTGTGCTCCAATGTCTCAGTGAGGATGATATAAAGTCAGCTCCATATTTTCAGTGGGAGTTGAGCTGCAACCTTCCTGAGGCTTTAATTTCCTTTTATTTTGGCAAAATAAATTGATGAGGTTCTGCTCTGCTGCATAGGGCTGGACTGCAAAATTGAGGGAGTAATTTAGAAGGCCTGTATTGATATGCTTGGCTTCAGCAATATTTATGTGAAATAAAAAATTGCAAAAGAGGTTACAGGAGTTAAATGGTTGCCTTCTAATGAACTCAAGTGGTACCTGGTGCCAGTGGTCCTTAGACTGTTTTCATAACCTCAGTGTCAGCATTTCATGGAAGATGAAATCCAGGATTCTTTGCCTTGCTGCTTGGGCAGCACTTAAAAATCAGTGTAGGAACAGTTGTTCTTATAAGAGAAACTGAAATAATGATATTACATGGATAAGTATTATAATATGGAAAGAACGACAAGAAAAGCACAGAATAGCATAGTTTAATATTATGAAGCACTAGCTTAATACATTAAAAGAAGAGGAAAAATTTTAAAAGCAAAGTACTTCAAAAAATAAGAAAAAAGAATTCCCTTGCAAAGAAAAGCTATCAAAGAATGAGTCATCTAGGGACCAGGAAGGACTTTGGGAAACAGATGTTCTTACATTTAGGACAGATGTTTTATGATAACAGTGCTTTGATAGCAGTTGCAACAAGAACCTACTCTAATTGAAAAATGTTGTGGTATTTCACGAGAGAAAAGAAGAGGAAAAAAAGCACCAAGTTTCAAACGGACATATGAAGACAGATTTTCACACTATTGTATTATAGTGATTATGTCTCCGAAAGGGCTCAGAACAGTGAAAGTCTTTTTCAGTGGAAATATAGAATAAGCACTTGTAAACTAGGATAATGAGTTAGGCTCTCAGAAAAGGCTTTCAAAGGTTTAGGTGAGAGATGAAAAACTAAACTGAGACTAAATAAGTTAGTGATAGTAATTGTTGACTATGTTGCCGAAAGATTAAATGATAGGTGCTTGTTACCTATAAAATAACTTTAATGGGAATGAGGATAAGGAAACAGTGTTGCTCCAAGTGAGGCAGGCAGCATCACTTCTGTTGCAGCCATTTGAAGTCAGTGGAAAGACTGTAGGCTTTGAATTTGGCCCAGCTGCCTAAAAGTTTGGGTAGATATTTGTGAATGTGGTAGAATAGAGAGAAATGTCATCATCTTTGACTAGTTTTTACTTGTTCTTGCTACCTGCTTACAAGGCAGATTTAACATTCATTAAAATCAAAGTGTGTGTGTAAGGCGTGGTTCTCATCTCTCCTTTTAGCTCCTAGAAAGCTAATGCAACAAAAGGGGAGAGACCTTTAACTAGCTCCTGTTTAATCAGGAAAGCATATACAGCCCTTGGAGAAAATCGACATTTTAACAAGTGGATCCCCTAGAGGGCTTCATTTGTCCCCAAGATAACTTCTCATCACAAACCTCTGAACTTTTTGGCAGGACGAACCTGAACTCACCTATAAAGTCAAACTGGAGATTGGTTTCTTCTCAGACAGTGTATCTTGGAGAAGAGTGTTTATTATAAGAAAGAAGGACAAATAGGTTGCCAGTTGCTGTTACTAGGTCAACATCTCTGCTGTCTTCAAACAGCCAGAGATATTTCATAGTTTGGGTGCAACTGAAAATAAAGTCTCACAAGATTTTAAAGAATTTTATACAAAATTTTTTATGTTTGCATGAGATAAATATATAATCCATTTTATTTCAGACTACCGTGTTAGACTAGTTGAATAAAGACAGAGTTTGCTTTATTTTTCTGGAAGCAAAACCAACAGCCATCAAAACAGCAGTGCAGATGACTTTTAAAACTTCCTTTCCAGATGCTTATTTTTTCAGTGTCCATTCTTGTAACCAGAGACCCTGCAAATGCAGTCTAGGGGCACTTTAAACTTCAGTGGCAAGGCTCAGTTAGGGATTATCTCTTACCTTTTTTGAGGTCGGGAGAGCTATTTCTTTTGTGCATGTCTGTCAATTACCAAGCAAAATGCTTGCAACTATCAATTCCAGGCAGTTAATTTTTCTGAGGATAACAGAGTCTTTAGCAATACCATATGGCAATAGCCACCAGCATCCCTTGCAAAATGAGCAATCCCCTATTATTCTTCTCCCTCAAAGCCTGGCATGCCAAAGTGATAGTTGACCTGGAATGAACCTCAGTCATAGGGTGTAGGTGGGTAGAAGTTATCCACTAGTTATCCCACATAGTTGGTACCAAGGTCTGAAGAATCCCTTATTTCTCATGTGACTTTTTTTTTTTGCATATTTTAGTTTTGTCCTCCATGACTTTGACCTTTTTCCAACCTGCAGGCTAGTGGAGGCTCGTCACTAAAGGCTTTCTTCTTCATGTTTGGGTAGATGTGAGCACAGAGGAAATGAATGGGTAGAGACCAGCTTTGTTCCCCAGACACAATGATCAAGACCAACAGACTCAAACTAGCCAAAGGTTTTAAGGCAGCTATAGTAATTTACTGCTAGAATAGCCCAGCAGCAGATCACACCTCCATGGGGTTATCATGGGCTTTCTAATGAACTTTACAGAGTCTCCAAGCATTTATCTTGTTCAGCTTTGACAATTGTGTCTGTTTTCCAGAAAGCAGCCCTCCAGATTTACATCTAACTAACACAAGGCAGAATATGGCATCTTAATTTTACAGTATATCTTTCATCGGATGACCTATAAAAATACTGAGGCAAAACAAATGTATTCTTCCATAAGATCTGAAGAAATTTCCTGTTAAATGAAATACTCTTTCCCACTGAAGCATTAGATTAAATGTACATATCAGAAGAACTTTATACCCCTTGGCTGTTACAATGTGATGGCTCATTAAACAGAGCAGAGGAACAGGAGGCTATTGTAGAACAGAGAAATTAGACACTTATTAAAACCCGGAGTCTGAAGACATAATCTTTTTCCCTAGAAAATCTGTTCCCTCTGTAAAGAGTTTAAAGACTTCTTTTTTTTTTTTTTTTTTTTAATGTAGCTTTTCCTAATCATTTCCAGGAGCTCTCTGGAAGTTTTTTGGAAGTGAGTGATGGTATACAATTCCTGTTAGTAACTAATTTTTGTATGCTCTTACAAAATGTAGTGAGACTGGAGGAAGATAGCTATTCATTCAAACTTGTCAGCACATGTCTCTAAATGAATTACTCCCCCTAACATACCATGATTTTCTGTTGGTAGAATAGAAAACTTTGTGGAAGATGAAGGCCAATTCAGGGTTTGCTACCACAAACATACATCTCCTAGTTGATTCACATTTGGTGTGGAATGTACCAGTTAGCAAACAGTAACTGAAAACAAAAGAAGGAGTTGAAGTATTCTACATTTTACAACATGTCCAGGTCTTCAGAACATGGCTTACATATTAGTCTAACAATCAAGAACACATTTTTTGATTCTGGAAACTACTTTTGCATTTTATTTTTTATTAAAAAAAAAAAAAGAAAAAGAAAACAAAAAGGAAAAAAGCCAGTCCTGTTGTCTGGGCTGAGAAACAGTTTGCCCAAGAAAGAAGTCCCTTAAGCAAAGAAGCAAAGACATGGAGATGTATGCTAGCCTCCAAAGCAAGTACCGGTCTCATTTATATTGATGAGAATTCACAGTCATCTTTTGGGGCATCCAGAAAGAAGAGAAAATCTTGGCATAAATAAGAAAAGGTTGTCATGCCCCTGGGCCACTAACTCACATGGGCTCTGATCTGGGTCCATGTGAACGGGAAGGGTGAAATCCTGCACCACTGAAGTCAGTGGCAAAATTCCCACTGAATTAATTGGGTCAGGATTTCTCCTCAAAAGTCTGGTACAGAGCCCATTAAGTGAGTGGAAAACCTCCCCAAAGGAAAGACTCTACATTTCTATGTACTTGCCTCTCTGATCTTGTTTCTTTGGCTTTCCCAGCAATAGGATTATTCCCATATTAATAAGAAGTACTCATGAACTTCTTTGTAGGACAGGGACTTCAATAAGATTGCCAGTATGGTTGCCAGGTACTGCTGAAGGTATTGATGACTTGTGAGAAGACACGGGCTTGGAGATTGAAATATCCCAGCTCATTTGCAAGTCATTATCCAGTCATTGTTGGGGATCATTATTTTGCCTCCATTGATACACAGCTGGATTTGAAAACTAACATGATTTAATGCACTTTGGTTTATCCTGTTATTGCTAAGCACAGCTAATGACCCCATAATTTAAACATAATATTCATATTTTTTATTTGATGAATTCTTTTGACTGTGAAAATGTTTCCCTTAACACAAGGTTGATGAAAAACTAAGCCATAAGCCGTTTCATGAATCAGAAACAAGCTGGGGGAGGTTTGTGTGTTTAATTGAGAAAGAAGAGTATTTATAAAAAAATAAACTAAGTTTTCCTCTGCCTATCAGGAAGAATGGGGCAGATTTTTAAGTAATAAATCCAAGGTATGTATCCACCAAGGGGACTGCATAACAAGGTGGTGTAATAAACAATTTTTGACAGAGGTCAGAAAGGTTACCAGCAGTTTGTGTGACTTAAGAATTTGGATAACAGGATTTAATTTTTACAGGATAAACTAGATATTGGCTGAGAAGAGGTAAGCATGTGCACAGGATTGTAAGGTAATGGAAAATCAATAAGGTCAGAAAAGGGGTTACTTTGGAAAAGAAGTAGGGATCCTACAGTATAGAAAGAAAAGCTGTGGAGGTGCAACAGACCATGAAGTAAAGATTGAGGGTATTCCAAACCGGTAGGTTGTGGAGGAAAGAAGTAAATCTAAGGTTATGTCAATGGCTGAATTAAAAATAAATATTCTATTAGTCCTAATGGCCAGTGGCAGAAAGCTTGTATCATATTATTCTGGTTGAAAAAACCTTTGGAAGCTAACAGGTATAACAGTTGTCTTTGATTCAAGATATATGTAAGAAACAAGTACACTCTTTAGGGAATTAGATAGCTGCAATGATGGTAAACATCATCCAAAACTAAGGTTAAGGCAAGGCTAATTAGTAATCCAAGCTGGCTGGAGGGTTTTCACTCTGAATTGAATTTAAACATAGAAGACAGGCTATTGCTTCTATGGATTGATGAAGATGTGAGTAGACAAGCCAAAAATACAAAGATGCTAACAAAAAATTATCTGAAAGCCAAGGGCATAACAAGGCTGAGCACTGGGATTATAACCATGAGAAGAAGCCTAGAAAAAGTTTTCCTTGTGGTAGCTGGAAAATGCTCGGATCCAGGAATAAAGAAACACAATATCTTCTTCACAGATAGCTGGCCTACCAAAAGAGATGCTGGACATCACAGTTCATCCCTTCTTATATCAGAAACAACCTGAAGAGTCCCACAAATTGTCTGATGCTGGGGTCCCAGATGGTAACAGTGGCTGAACTGGACAAACATGAAGACAACATGGCAAAATAACTCCATGGATCTGTCAGAAATTTCCACTTTCCTCTGCTGCCTGCATGCGTAGGAGCTGCATGCCATGAGAAAGACCCACTGGCCGCTGACCCAAGGACACACGTGTCAAGCAGCACTGGGTATGGGCTGTGCATGCATGATCAAAAAGACCACAGTCAATTCCGTGATCTCATGGGAGCCTGGGGAATCATCTGGAGCAGAACAATCTTCTGTCAAGTCAAATCTGGCCTCTGGGTACTCCCTGGACTGGAGTAGCTTAGAGCCAGAGGAGTGTTGTTATGTTTAGGGAAACACCTGCCAGCCTGAGTTTTCTGTTTTCCTTGTCAAAAATTGAGCTGCATGAGGCTTAGGCTTGGGCCCAGACACTGGTACCTCTTGATTTTATTCTTCTTCTCTGTGATTTTTACATGCAAGAAGTAAATAAAAATCAAACCCCCAAAATAGAAGGCTTTTTGATGAAACCAGAGACCTTCCAGCACAGCAGGATATTCTTTAGTCCACTTCTCTATTTAAATGTTCAGCAAACAAGGCTAACTAGACACTTGAATAATGTATTCATCTTAAATAAAAGGACATGGCTGTTTTCTGCTAGACATTTTCTACTTTCAGGATGTCTACACTATCAAATAACTTAGCTTGCCCTGTCTCTCCATACATGTGCTAGCTCTTTTCTCTTTTGGAGTGAACCAACTTGTTTCCTCCGGGATAAAACTCAGATTTGTTTCTTCGAGTAGCTCTTTTCAAAAATTCCTCTCTACAAGATGTATGGACAAGATGGCTCAGGTTTGCTCTAGAAGCCCTAGGACCTCACATAGTCCCTCAGTGCTATCCCAGCAGGTCCTGCACTCCATACTCTCATGTCCTGTTCCAAACATGTTTCTTCTGTACTTCTCAGGTGGGCTCTTATAATTTCAGGCACTTGGAACTGGCTCCCCACAGTGCTGCATTAGCAGCATTATGTTAGAGCCCCACATGGAGACCTTGGCCGCAGGTGCACACAGCCCACTGTCCAATGTGCAGCAGCCTGCATGCCAGCCAACTCCACCTGGCTTGGCCTGGAGGTCCTCTGTGAGCTGTGGGCACTGCTGGGCTGCTTTGTTCTCTCTCTGGTCTCTGCTTTCCCTCCAGTGCCCTCTCAGTTCATTTTGAACTCTCAGCTCTCACACCACTTCCCTTTTCTTCATCCTTTGTCACCTGTCATTAGTACTTTTTCTCTGTATTCTTTTTCTTCTAGGTTTTCACCCATCCCAGATTGACGAGCCCTCGGCTAGTGCTTGGTCCTTAAGGAGGATGTCAGAAGACCTACATCGCCTGGCTTGTAGGGGAGCACTGCTTCCTTGGGCAGATGTCTTACACCATCTCTATAACCTCATTAACCTTATTGCCTTTGTTTCATTGTTTTGTAATTTGTAACATGTTACTTGTATTTTTCTGATACATTCAGGACAGTCTTTGAATCATTTCCCATGAAAATTTCCTGCTGGAAGATCCCAATTCTTGACATTGACACCGTATTCCTCCTTGAGTAAGAGGAATTGACTCCTCTGGAATTGCACCAGGATTGTGACAAAACAGACAAGACCCAGCATCTTTTGGGAAACCGTTGGTCTGCAAAATGAACAGGAAAAGTGTCTTCCCCTAAATTACCAAAGAAATATGACCTAAAGAACACACTGTTTTCTTAGACCCTGAACAACCTTGGCCCTCTAGGTGATTAGGTCAGTGAACTTTTACAAATCAAGCTTATTCAAAGTCCTGGGCTGGTTTGTGAAACTGGAGATTTGCAAACACTGCAGTGCACTCAGGGGTCTACTAGCCACACAGTTGTTCTTAGTTCCCCTGTTCAGAGGATTATGGTTCTATAATGAACAGATGAACAGCCTGTACAGCCTTTAGTTTAAGACTGGTTATAACTTGGCGTACTTCAAAAATCAGGAGTCACCAGGTATAGAGAATGACCACAGAAAGCCACACTTCAATTTCTGTATCACTTCTTTGTACATCTTACTAAAAAACGTGGAAAATTGCTGCTGAAAGTGTTAAGTCATGTCCGTGAATTTATTAGGAATCCTAAGTTTTAAATATACATACCATGATTTCAATTGAGCCTCAAGACATAAACTTTTTTCACCAAGGCTCTAGGTTCAATGCCAGTTAACATAAAGTGGTATTGCTTTCCTGATCATGTGAGGCTGTGCTGATATAAATTGGTTAAGAATTTAGCATATTAAGCACTAGACTTTGTGACTTTCTTGTGCAGCTTCAAACCAACCATAAACATACTAGGCACCAGTACCATGGGAATGCTGGTAGCTGCATGCTTGAGATTTTGGTGAGTACTTCTGAAAAACAGTGTTAGAGAAGGGACCAGAAAGCTAGAAATTAAGATGGTATTACAGAAAAGCCCATGAAGAGTTGAATACAGTCAAACGGAAACCACAGTAAAACTGGGAGTATGTGCCTGCAATTGCATAAATAGGAAGAGAATTGTGTTTAAAACTTTTTGTTTATAATCATGAAGTCTTTGTGTAATTCCATCATGTCAAGAGTAACTGCTCACTATCTGTCCAAGACGACAGCATAAGTTCAGTTTATAGGATAAACACAAAACGGTAGTGTAAGTGAGCCAGCAAGACCTTTTACGTGCTGAAGATATGCAGTAGAAGACCACCCACAAAATCTACAAGTGCAGTCCATCCAAAAAAGGCTCCAGTGCTTTTTCTGTGGCTCCTACTCCTGAAATAATTAAAATTTGGAAGAGATGCAGATGATCAGTATCACTACATGTGCTATTTCAGAGAGCAGTGTCTTGCGGTGATTTAATTTCCTGGTCCTTTTCAGGTGGTCCTCACTGAAGTCGTCTTCTCCCATTGAAACATTTTTTTCCTATCATCTTGCCTCGGTGAGTGTGGCCCTTCAAATCTGGCAAAGTCAAACTTGCAGCTCTACCATGGTTATTTTGTAACCAGCAGCAACACTCCTTTCCAGCTGGTAAAAATGTGCTATGTATTGCCTAAGGCTGAGAAAATGGCGTCCTCTCACACTATATCCTTTTTCTTTCATCCATGGTAAATCCATTTTCACCTTCGCAAGAGGATTTCTTCCTGGCTTTCAGTGCAGAGGATGTGGTATTCCCTCTGCCTTCGTTCAATGTTTATTGAGACATGTCATTTTTATTTCTGTTGAATATTATATTTAATATTGTTTAGTAAAATCTGCTTAAAGAGCCTAGCTATTTGTACATTCTACAGAGTTTCTCCAAAACTTTCACCTGGAATAAATTAACCACAGGAGGAAAATGGTTTGCAATGTAAAAGTAGCAACAGGCATTTTGTCATTATTGCTAACAACAGAAATCTGTCTGGACAACCACTGGAATTTGAAATATGGGTCGTCCCAGCTTCCTCTCCATACTAAATCCTATGAGGACTCTTGCACTTCAAATGTAACATCACGAGCAGAGTACGTCAGCAATGCTACTTTAAAATATCTTCTTTACTCTTTCATTAGGACTAGATCTGGCGGAGGAAATGTCTGTGGCCTTTCATGAACTGGTAAACTATTAAAGCTTCATCTAAATAGGGGAGAATGAAATGCAAACAACTGTAAATAGAGGTGAACAGGAAATTATTTTTCCAGCTATTAAAAATGCATCTACCTCTTACTAACATTAGGTTCTGCCAAAATAAAATTAATAAAAGTGTTTGAATTTGGGCTGGCAGTAAAATGCTGCTAATGTTAGGCCAGTGGCTTTAAATGACCCTGGCTGAAAGAGCCAGAACCTGCTTAGGAAAGCACAACGCACTTTGCTTCCTCCTTTACCATCACTGACTTTTTTGAATGAAGTCATCACATTGCATAATATTTCTGCTTCTGTTCCTTCATCTGTAGTATTTTTCCCAACATGATCCTCAGAGACAGTGCACTAACTGCTACAGTTAGTGGCATCTGTACATACATTTTCTGAATGATAATACAAATAAGGTCAACGCTTCTGTAAGGATCTAGGGGAAAAGAAAAAGGCAGGTTTGGTGCATAGGAATCAAAGTTGAAATAAAATGCAATTTTTAATTTTTTTCTTTTTTAACAGGACCAGGCATTTTATCCTATGTGCTGCATAAACTGAGCTTCTATGGGATTCAAGTGCCTTTTGTGTATAGAAGGATACTGCAGAATACTGGAAGCTAATTTTGGAGCCATTCTGTGGTACCGTCACAATTTCCAGGCAGCAATTACACAACGGTAATAGTTTCCCCCTGCTTCTAGCAGATGACTGTTAATGCTCAGGATCAAGAAATGCTTGACAGTATTCCATTAAGAAACAGCGAGGAACATTAATTTCATTTCACCTTATATTAGTGCAAATCAGCACACCTTTAAGGGCATCACAGATATGGCTGTGTATTTTTTATGCATTTCATATGTTCACAGTCACAAGTACCTGTCCATTTTCAAAACCTTGAGAACACATACACCTCCAGCAATGAAGGTACACACATTTACATCCATATACCAGCCAGACTTGCTCTCTGCATTTTTAGTATTAAATATGCAAATCATCTCATATGTATGTGAAAACCAAGGCCTTATTTATCTGGGTCTCTCTGCTGCTTGCTGCATAGTCCGCACTCAGAGTACAGTATATTTCCTCTGATCCTTTTGTGATGTGAATTGCTTTAGTTTGCCTATTTATAAAGGCAGCTGGCTCTTTACTCCTCCCCTGGTCTGAGGCCACAGTAAGAGCTGACTCTTCACATTCGAAGGTCCTACTCAGCCTGAAACATCACCTAATTATATGATTTGTGTAGTATTTCATACGGTTTCAAGTGAATGATGTGCACAAAGGCAAATCTCAAGTCTTATGACCAATAACGGGGTCTATTACCCTTGACCAAGTAGATTTGTACTGACAATCCTGAGCAGTTATGAGTACAGCAGAGATGTTCACGGCAGCTTTTCTGCCTGAACCAGAGAAACTGCAGCCATTATGTTTGTGAAAGGGCAGCAAGAAATGCAAAGGCTGCAAGGAGAGAAATCTGTATTTTTTTTCAACTGGAGTGTTTTTATGACATTTGCTTGAAAGTGGCAAAGGCGAGCTGTGGCTGTAGGTAGCTAGACGGAGTTGCTTTTGGCTCCTGGGGAACAAAGCCAACAGTCAGCCCAGCTGGCAGGCTGTGCAGATAGCAGTGCTAGTCATCTCCTTCCCTCCCTCTCCCTGAGACGCTTGGCTTCGAGGCTGTCTTGCTGCAGGGGAGGTTTTTCACTGTGGAATTGGGATACCAGCGCAGCAGCCTTTCCTGGTTCCCAAGTGGGGACCAGTTACACATCAGTCTAACCTCAGTGCCAGGGAAGGATATGGAGCAGATCATCTTCAGTGCCATCACATGGCACGTACAGGATAACCAGGTGATCAGGCCCAGTCAGCATGGGCTTATGAAAGGCAGGTCCTGCTTGACTAACCTGATCTCCTTCTATGACAAGTGGATGAGGGAAAGACTGTGGATGTTGTCTACCTAGACTTAGTAAAGCCTTTGACACCGTTTCCCACAGCATTCTCCTAGAGAAACAGGCTGCTCATAGCTTGGATGGGCATACTCTTCGCTGCGTAAAAAACTGGCTGGATGACCAGGCCCAAAGAGTTGTGGTGAATGGAGTCAAATCCAGTTGGTGGCCGGTCACAGGTAGTGTTCCCCAGGGCACAGTATCGGGGCCAGTTCTGTTTAATAGAATAGGTCAAGGGAGGTGATTCTGCCCCTCTACTCTGCTCTGGTGAGACCCCGCCTGGAGTACTGCGTCCAGCTCTGGAGCCCTCAGCCTAAGAAAGACGTGGACCTGTTAGAGCAGGTTCAGAGGAGGGCCACAAAAATGATCAGGGGGATGGAACACTTCTCCTATGAAGAAAGGCTGAGAGAGTTGGTGTTACTCAGCCTGGAGAAGAGAAGGCTTCAGGGAGACCTGATTGCGGCCTTTCAGTACTTAAAGGGTGCTTATAAGAAAGATGGCGGCAAAATTTTTAGCAGGGCCTGTTGCGATAGGACAAGGGGTAATGGTTTTAAACTGAAAGAAGGTAGATTTAGACTAGATATAAGGAAGACATTTTTTACAATGAGGGTGGTGAAACACTGGAACAGGTTGCCCAGAGAGGTGGTAGATGCCCCATCCCTGGAAACATTCCAGATCAGGTTGGACGGGGCTCTGAGCAACCTGATCTAGTTGAAGATGTCCCTGCCCACAGCAGAGGGGTTGGACTAGATGACCTTTAAAGGTCCCTTCCAATCCAAACTTTTCTATGATTCTATGATTCTAATCTCTTTATCAATGATCTGGATGAGGAGATCGAGTGCACCCTCAGTAAGTTTGCAGATGACATCAAGTGGGAGTGTTGATCTGCTTGAGAGTGGGAAGGCTCTACAGAGGGATCTGGAGAGGCTGGATCAATGAGCTGAGACCAAGTGTATGATGTTCAACTAGGCTAAGTGCCGGGTCCTGCACTAGGGTCATAACAACCCCGTGTAATGCTACAGGCTTGGGGAAGAGCGGCGGGAAAGGACCTGGGGGTGCTGGTTGACAGCCGGCTGAATATGAGCTGGCAGTGTGCTCAGGTGGCCAAGAAGGCCAACGGCATCCTGACTTGTATCAGAAATAGCGTGGCCAGCAGGAGCAGGGAGGTGATCGTGCCCTGTACTTGGCACTGGTGAGGCCGCACCTCGAATCCTATGTTCAGTTTTGGGCCCTTCACTACAAGAAAGACATGGAGGTGCTGGAGCGTGTCCAGAGAAGGGCAACGAAGCTGGTGAAGGGCCTGGAGCACAAGTCTTATGAGGAGCGGCTGAGGGAACTGGGAGTGTTTAGCCTGGAGAAGAGGAGGCTGAGGGGAGACCTCATCGCGCTCTACAACTACCTGAAAGGAGGTTGTAGCGAGGTGGGTGTTGGTCTCTTCTCCCAAGTAACAAGCGATAGGACAAGAGGAAACGGCCTCAAGTTGTGCCAAGGGAGGTTTAGATTGGACATTAGGAGAAATTTCTTTACTGAAAGAGTGGTCAGGCCTTGGAACAGGCTGCCCGGGGAAGTGGTGGAGTCCCCATCCCTGGAAGTATTTAAAAGACATGTAGACGTGGTGCTTAGGGACATGGTTTAGTGGTGGACTTGGCATTGTTAGGTTTACAGTTGGACTTGATTATCTTAAAGGACCTTTCCAACCTAAATGATTTTATGATTCTATGATTCTATAACAAACTGGTCACCCACCTAGTGTTTCATAGTCCCCTTATTTCCAGATGAGTAGAAAACCTGGTAGTCCCTGCTAACTGACAACATGATTGCAGATCAGCCTACTGCTTGATGACAAAGAAATGAAGAAAATGACTGAAAACACCCTCAAAATTGCATGTGGCCTGAGATCTGAAATTATATTCCCTAGTTAAGACCTTAGAATAAATAACCGCATGGCTTTTGTTCTTTTTTATTGAATGAGATTTTCCCACTATTCTAACATGATTGAATTTTATTTTGCTTGGCAGTAAGTAGATGGTCTTTAATATGTTAATGCTATTAATAATACTTGGCACACAGCTAACTCCTTCCATCAGACTCTCATGGCCCTTGGTGAACGAAAGCCTGAAATATTTCCCTGGAACGGCAGGCGTTAGCTCAGTGCTGCACAGAGACGCTGTGTGGGATCTGGGAACATAACCCTGATCACTGATTCCCATAACTTACAGCTAGATTGCAAATTGGATTACTTGTCCATGCAAAAGAGAAGAAATAGGAATGTCCTTTATACCCCTATCTGCACAGTGGTCACTGCGTGGTGGATAATAATTTATTGCTTATTTGGGACTGCAGTAAATTAGTATCCTTCATCTGGCATGAGAAGGGAGAAGGGGGAAAGAGGTGAAAAGCAGATACAACTCCTTGTAAACCAGCATATGACACTATTTTCTTGCCTGAAAATCGTGCTCTGACCTTGAAACCAAGGCCCTCCCAATTCTCTGAGAATGTACCTTTGTCATGCACTAATAACTGCTTAAATCCTTCTAACTATGCCAGGAGGACACATGGGCACCTGGATAAGTTACCACATGCCACCTGATCCATGACAACTCTCTGCACGTGTCATCTGGGGAACTACAAGCCGGTCAGCCTGACCTCGGTGCCAGGGAAGATTATGGAGTGGTTTGTCTTGAGGGCACTCACAAGGCATGTCCAGGACAACCAGGGGATCAGGCCCAGCCAGCACGGGTTCATGGAAGGCAGGTCCTGCTTGACCGACCTGATCTCCTTCTATGATCAGGTGACCTGCCTACTGGATGAGGGAAAGGCTGTGGATGTGGTCCACCTGGACTTCGGTAAAACCTTTGACACTGTCTCCCACAGCATTCTCCTAGAGAAGCTGGCGGCTCACGGCTTACACAGGTACATCTTTGCTGGGTAAAAACCTGGCTGGACAGCCGAGCCCAAAGAGTTGTGGTCAACGGAGTTAAATCCAGTCGGTGACCGGTCACGAGCGGTGTTCCCCAGGGCTCAGTTTTGTGGCTGGTCTTGTTCAATATCTTTATCAACGATCTGGATGAGGGGATTGAGTGCTCCCTCAGTAAGTTTGCAGATGACACCAAGCTGGGTGGGAGTGTTGATCTGCTCGAGGGTAGGAAGGCTCTACAGAGGGACCTGGACAGGCTGCATCGATGGGCTGAGGCCAACTGGATGAGGTTCAACAAGGCCAAGCCGGGTCCTGCACTTCGGCCACAACAACCCCATGCAACGCTACAGGCTTGGGGAAGAGTGGCTGGAAAGCTTCCCAGAGGAAAAGGACCTGGGGGTGCTGGTTGACAGCCGGCTGAACCTGAGCCGGCAGTGTGCCCAGGTGGCCAAGGTGGCCAAAGGCATCCTGACTTGTATCAGAAATAGTGTGGCCAGCAGGAGCAGGGAGGTGATCGTGCCCCTGTACTCGGCACTGGTGAGGCCGCACCTCGAATCCTGTGTTCAGTTTTGGGCCCCTCACTACAAGAAAGACATGGAGGTGCTGGAGCGTGTCCAGAGAAGGGCAACGAAGCTGGTGAAGGGCCTGGAGCACAAGTCTTATGAGGAGCGGCTGAGGGAACTGGGAGTGTTTAGCCTGGAGAAGAGGAGGCTGAGGGGAGACCTCATCGCGCTCTACAACTACTTGAAAGGAGGTTGTAGCGAGGTGGGTGTCGGTCTCTTCTCCCAGGTAACAAGCGATAGGACGAGAAGAAATGGCCTCAAGTTGTGCCAAGGGAGGTTTAGATTGGACATTAGGAGAAATTTCTTTACTGAAAGAGTGGTCAGGCCTTGGAACAGGCTGCCCAGGGAAGTGGTTGAGTCCTCATCCCTGGAAGTATTTAAAAGACGTGTAGATGAGGCATTTACAGACATGGTTTAGTGCGCATGGTGGTGTTGATGGTTGGACTCGATGATCATAGAGGTCTTTTCCAACCTTAATGATTCTATGATTCTATTTTGGTCACGGTGACTGTGAGATCCTGTAGCTCACTTCTGGAAATAAGCAGACTTGGGTCACTTTGCATCTTTGGGGTTTCAAAAGCTGCACCCAGCTTACTGGGGCAAGTGACTTCATGAGCTGAACTGGGAGCATAAGACTGATGTTGCTACTGGTAGTCTGAGTTAAATGTAATGTGATTTTTTATTATAAGACCATTTTTTAATGAAAGCTGTAGTTGTACTTAGCCATTTTCACCAAATAAACTTATTCCAAAGAAGAGTTAGAATGGTCTTTTATCTGTGTGGCGAACTGCCCATTCACTGCATTAAACCCTTCCTAGGTTTCAAAAAGTGGGACAAAGCTACAAGTCCATCTTTGTCCATACTTTGTGCAAGTTCATGGCTGTAACCACATGTCTCTTCCATGACTTGTTTAAAATCAGCCAGTTGTCTCAATCTATTTCTAAAAGTACAGGTGTCTACACTGAGTAAATAAATAGCAATGTAATTACAACTGACACATGCATTTTGCATTGCTGTCGTCACAGAATTTCCTCTCTAGGGCTTTGATGCAGGAGTTATTGAGCCAAACAAACACTTGATCACACCCTCTGCAAATAGGTCAACACATGCACAGAACGGCTGTGTGTGGATGTGGTTGAGGAATTAAATTTAGCCTCTGGATTTACCCAGTGATTTGACAACAGCTTAATTTTTCTAGGAATTAAATCTAGTTAATTAATGTATAATTTAGAAAGAAGACTAGAGAGATTCATACCACAAGATAGATATTGTGTGTACCTAGAGTTTAAATAAAATTGTATGGTTTTTAATGGGAACATAAAAAGACATAGCTATTTTAAACACCTGTTCTAGGAACAGGGAGATGTTTCAGTCTTTTCCATATAAGCACCTTTATTTTTTGTTGCACCTGCAAAACAGCATCTTTAACCAGAACATCTTCTGTGTGAGGTCCTCAGATAGCCAGCCCTGTAAACTTGAACAATAGCTGCAGTGAAGTGGCATTTTAGCATATGTTTGACACATCATCTTGCTTCTGTCTTGTCAACGGAGAAGGAAAAAAATATCACAAATCTTTTGAATTCATCACAAGTCAGCAAAAAGCTAGAGATATCTTCAGGTGTCTCCAATATGGGTATTACAGTCCTCTGTGTCTGGGGCTGCAATCAGTGCAGATCCAGTCAGCTGAGCTGACAGAGTTCAGGCTGTGATTCATGTCCACCAAATATTGGCAACTGATTTAGGATAAGATGAATTGCACCAAGAACTCCATTGACTTCTCTGTCTAGCTCTGCACTGACAGCAAAAGGAGGGTAGGATGATTTGCACATATGCAGGTGCCTGGATAAGGTCAGAAGAATCCCACCACTACAGTATGACTAGTAGTCTTTGTCTTCAGGTCATTCTTTCTTGAATTATTCTTGTTAGACACCAGTATTACTGCTCTAAATTATTCATTGTGAAAACATAGAAATAAGGCTCCTAAGGTTTTAGAGGCTTAAATACATTTAACTCTATTTAGACTCATTGAAGTAAAGGCTTTTCAGTCTTAAGGTTTACTGGAAATTGGAAATTATTCGCTGTTACACATATTTCCCCCCCCCCCCCCAACAAAAAAAAAAGAACACAGTGGAATTTTTTTTGTGATTTTGTCCTTCCTTTTAGGATTTGGTCCTAATCACCAATGACACATGACTGAGTGAGGATTACAGTTCCTTATTTTCAAAAGCTGTTTTTGAGATTTCATCCAAGGTTTCTCTGTGTGGTCTATTTATTCATAAAACTTAAGGGGAGGTTGTGGGAAAACATCTCAAAGTGGAAAAAGGATAGTTAAAAAGTAAGAGTGCATGATGGTGTCTGAAAGCCTCTCTTTTCCCTTATGGTCAGTATTTTCTTGTTCATCTCAGAGGTCGATCTCTCAAAGAACTTCTGTGCTTGTGTCACTGGAGTATTTGTGGATCAGGACAGTCATCTGGCTTTGTTCCAGCAAGACCCTGTCTTGATGGAAACTACAAAAACAGTGCTGGCCTTGGTTTTTCTTTTTTAATTATTATTTCATAGATAGGGATCCCTTTCACTCCTCACATAAATGCAAAGTAAGTGATGTAACTGAAGAGACTTGAAGACAATGAAGAAAATGAAAAGTTAAACAAAAGGGCCATATCATTCATTTGCTTAAAGAAATGGTTACGTACTTGTCTTTGTTTCTATGAGATGGTTATAAAATGCAGCTGATGCCTTAGTATTTTATAAGTCTTCTCATTGCTTTCCATTGACCCCAGCTAAAAAGCCAGTTAGAGTTTTCATAGTCATTTCACACGAATGTTTCTTATTAACATGTAATTTTTATACGAACTGTTTTCTCTTTATTTAAAATTAAAAGTGCAGTGTTTTGGCATAGATAATCTTTCTAACCACTTCATTAAAATGACAGTAAAATTTCTGTGATGGGGTATATTATTATTCAAAGAAGGACTTTATGGGCCATTTTGGTGTCACAGTCCAGGAGAATCATGTATATAAATCTTAACAATCAAACACCTATAAGACAAAACCCCCAAGTGCACAGTGGTCTTTATTAATAACGCCCATGCCTTACACAGATGTAATGAGATACTGCAGCATTTCCCCATTATTAGAGAATAAAATAATACCATCATTCATTAGAAACAATGCAAAAATAATGGCTTTGTTTTGTTAATTCTTGTCTATAAAATTGCTGCAATGAATACGACAAGGTGGCCAGCTGTTGCTAATAAGGCTGCAATGTTTAATGTAAAGCTAGCAGTGATATGTTAATGTGTGTTGTCATTCTTGCTCACCTTATCTGATGATTTTGACATTGTCTGGAAAAACAGGCAGAGGTAATTTACTTTCCATTCCTGCCAAGAATCACGTATATGCAGTACAGAGGCTGAATGTCACCACCGTTTCTCCATGAGCTTATCTTGGGCCTGACCCAATGTGTATTAAGACTTGCTGATTTTTTAAAATTATTTTAATGGGATCTGAATGGGGCTTCTTGTTTAGGGAAAAATAATGTAACATATTAAAGTCTTACAGAACTAATTCTGTAACTCCGGTGGTATTAAAAACCCAGAAATGGGTTTCTGGTGTCTATCCTGGTGCCTACATAAAAGAAGCCAGAAAATTCTTTCATATATTAGGATAAGGCAATGGTTAGGCAAGGATTAGGAAATTCTCATTTTCATATCATAGCACCACAACGAAGTTTTTATGGAATAACAGGTGAAAGGCTTGCTTAACCAAAGCATTTTAAACATATGTTTACATTTTAAGTATATTAATGGTTTTACTGACATCAGTGAATTGTGTCTTCAATTTTGGTAGAAGGAAAGAAAGAGAAATATACAGTCGTTGGGCTAGATATAGCAACTATTTCATTTCTTGTGGCTAGTGGCCATTGATCGTCTTAATACTATCACTGGACAATAGTATTGTGTGTGCTCATATGTAACTTGTCAAAGGTGGAGGAAAGGTTTTGCTGGTCCTCTGCAGAGAGGCAGTCTCCACAGATGATGTGCCAGGTGGGTTTCTTTGAAGACACATATGGCAAGTGGATTTCTATCCTAGCGATGTTCTTTCTCCATTGCAAGACTGACCTAGTTAGTCATTATGTACAGGATGAGACGCTAAAAACAATTATGAAAATGATGATAGGTAAAAGGGCAAAACACAAGCTCTATGCCTTCTCCCACATTCAGATCATAGGAAGTGCTGTGGAACAACCAGGAAAACACATGTTGATAGCTGTATATTATTGCTATCAGTGTGTGACTGAATGAAATAAATGACCTGGATAAAAGATCCGTAAATTTGCTAAGCTGCAGTTTTTGTCACTAGATGGCAGAAAAAGATGAGTTATCTTATATGATTAAGCTAGTTTTTTAACATATGAACAGGATGAACGAAGTCTGTGTATCGTAGCTGACCAGAAACAATGCAAAACCTGCTTACTAAACTCTGTCTTGTTATTGCCATATTTAAAAAACACATTCTAACATCCTGTTGGTAACATGGGATTATGGTGCCCTCTTCTAAACCTGCTTCCCAGCTATGATTGTTAAAGCTAAAACAAAACAATGTAGATCCTTTAATGTAAAAAGCGGCAGAGAATAAAGGAAGCATATTTAATTACTATGTGTGGGAAAGCCCATTGCTTGTATTTACTTTGCTGGTTAATATTGACATTGGGTAACTGAAGGACCAGTGATTCCTTCCTTGTACATCCAGACACCCTGCTGAGTTCAATGGGAACATTAAGTGTGGAAGATTGGGGCTCTTTCCAAAGCACCCTCAAGTCAAGGGGAAGATTCCCATCGACTTCTCCAGGTCTGGGATGAGCCCTAGTGAGGAGCGGTCCTTTGAACAATAAGCATTCATCACTGAGTAGCCAGCACAGGGTGTTGGGGTTTGCAAAGCACTAAACAAATAAATGACACACATTCCATTTCTCATTTGCCCCAGGGTTACACACACGTGCCATACTTGGAAAAGATTAGAGCTTTTCCCTGGGAGGCCAGCCACACAGATTGAGAAAGCCACACTAGATAATCTCTGCTTAGCCTTTCCATCAAAAGAGCTCAGCTGTAAAAGCTTCTTCACATGTGCAATGGATGCGAGAGCATTCTGGGGATAGGCTTTATTTCGTGCCCGTCACTGGACTTCTCCTGGATGTTTGATGCTTCACATCACCCTGCCACAGTCAGTTCCCATTAGACTGCATGATACGGTAAAGCTTGTCCTGACTGGCATGCATACAAAACAGCATGGGGCATCATAATGTTATGTGCCTGTTTAAGGGGTTCAGAGAGATGCATTTTCCACAAATCCCTAGGAGATCTAGGTAGCACCAAAAGTTCACGGAAGCTGTCTCACTCCATGGACTGGTCTGTCCCATCTGGCTTGACTTACAAGTGATATCCAGGTTCTTTTGTTAGTTTAGCTCCTAACAGACTTTGATGCATGCTCAAAGATCCTGGTGGAACAGCAAGATTTGGTGAATGGCCAGTTGTGTGGGTCAGGGAGCTGTAGAGAAAAAGGAAAGAGACATCCCATGAAACTTGAGGTGCAACCAAAATGTAGAAAGTTTGTACTGCACTGGCTGACCAATGGCTGACCCTAATTAGGTTCACATCCAGGCCAAGAATGTAATGCACCTCACTATTTTTTCATTTTGTATTGAATAAATGAGCCTTACTAAAGCTCCTAATAAATAAGGAGCTGTCATGGTTTAACCCCAGCCAGTAACTAAGCACCACGCAGCCGCTCGCTCACTCGCCCCTGGTGGGATGGGGGAGAGAATCGGAGGGGTAAAAGTGAGAAAACTCGTGGGTTGAGATAAAGACAATTCAATAGTGTCCTGGTTTTGGCTGGGATGGACTTGATTTTCTTCCTATTAACTGGTATAGTGCTTGCGTGCACAGCTTTTGCTTTAATTGTCTTTAAATTGTCTTTATCTCAACCCACGAGTTTTCTCACTTTTACCCTTCCGATTCTCTCCCCCACCCCCCCGGGGGGGAGTGAGCGAGCGGCTGTGTGGGGCTTAGCTGCTGGCTGGAGTTAAACCATGACAAATAGGTAAAGCAAAAGCCGCGCGCACAAGCAAAGTAAAACAAGGAATTCATTCACTCCTTCCCATCAGCAGGCAGGTGTTCAGCCATCTCCAGGAAAGCAGGGCTGCATCACGCGTAATGGTGATTTGGGAAGACAAACGCCATCGCTCCGAATGTCCCCCTTCCTTCTTCTTCCCCCAGCTTATATACTGAGCATGACATCATATGGTATGGAATAGCCCATTGACCAGCTGGGCCAGTCATCCCGGCCACGCTCCCTCCCAGCCCCCCACGCACCTGGCAGAGCATGGGAAGCTGAAAAGTCCTTGATTAGTGTAAACACTACTCAGCAACAACTAAAACATCAGTGTGTTAACAACATTATTCTCATACTAAGTTCAAAACACAGCACCATACCAGTTAATAGGAAGAAAATCAACTCCATCCCAGCCGAAACCAGGACAAGCTTTACAACATTAGTCAGCATATGCAATGACTATTTTTTCTTTTACAATGGCACTTGTGACATTTGGGTTCAGGCTAGTACAAAACAAAAAACTTGCTTATAATCTTTGACTAAGATAAGCGTGAAACTAGTACTTCAGTGAATGTGATGAGTCTCAGGCTACAAAGCCCTATAGAAAGTTGCTGTTTGCTATGGCAAACAATCCCAATGCATGAAAACATGTCCAACTTTTTTTAGTGCAGTCTTTTGGAGTGGACTTAAAAAAATACTGAATACATTCTTCTGAAAGAAAGCACCAGGAAGAGGTCATGAAGGGAAGAGAAATCAACTTTTTAACTAGAATTTAATATTTTTGGGCCACAGTTAGGGTAAATATAATTTGCTAGTTTCATACTAAAACATTATACCTTAATGCCTCTTACTACCTTTTTGCCATCTGGTTTAACAGTTGCAATAATCAAGCAAATGGAATATAACAGCAGGCAATTGTCAGGGCTTAAATGTGGGAAGGGCACAACAGAAGCTCATAGCTGGTAGTGAAGACCTGGTTGCTGCTGGGAATAAGAGTTCCTGGGAACCTGCGCTGTCATTAGGTAGCGATGTTGTAGGTATCTTCAAACTGGTATTACAGCATCTCCCTGGAAAGAGACAACTATTTCACGGATTGTAATTTCTGCGATGCTTAAAACAAGTGAATAGTAGTACAGAGAAAAATCAAGGTCTTACTATTGCTTGCACCTGTTGTGTCCTAAAACACCAAAGCAGTTCAAAATTGACTCAGTTCCATCCCATATACTTCTCCTCTCTAGAGGTGTTTTAGAAGTGGGGATAGGAGTAATATTCTGGCTCAGACAACCTGATATGCTGCCCAGAAATTAATCCTGATGTAGTTCTACAGACATGAAAGATTTGGTAGAGATGCTTTTGCCTGCTGTGGGGAAGGAAAAAATAATTCATTTAGCAGGGATGGCCACACCGTTCTTTAGAAACTGAGGAGGATCCACCTGGAAGATCTGGATGCTGGCATGATACTGTGAAGCAAACACAAGTTGAAAAACCTGTAGTGCATTTGCAGTGCATCACTGCCTGTTGTTTCCATACACGAGTTTCTTTGCTCTCTCTCGGTGCGGGTTCATTTTGGAAATGACAGTCACAAACCTCACAACCACTTAATTTCAAGACTACCTCTTGGACCTCACCTTTTCCAAGCAGAATGGGTGTCCTGGTGCCGGCTGGGACAGAGTTAACTTTCTTCCCAGTAGCTTGGAGGTGTGCTGTGTTTTGGGTTCGGTGTGAAAGGAGCGTTGATGGCCCATTGATGCTTTGGCTGTTGCTGGGTGATGCTTGCACCGGGAGGGGGGAGCACAGCCGGGGTGATGGACCCAGCTGGCCAATGGGGTATTCTATACCATGTGACATCATGCTCAGTATAAAAACCAGGTGTGTGTGGGGGCTCGCCCCCCGTTCGTGACACGCGATCGGCGGTCGGTGAGCGGTTGCATTGTGCATCGTCTGCTTTGTATATTCTGATATTGTTGTTGATCTCATTGTTATTCTTACTGTTCTACTTAGTTTTATTTCAATTATTAAACTGTTTTTATCTCAACCCGGGAGTTTTCCTACTTGCGCCCTCCCGATTCTCTCCCTCATCCCACTGGAGGGGGGGGGGGGTGAGCGAGCGGCTGCATGGGGTTTATTTACTTGGCTGGGGTTAAACCACGACAATGGGACATACCTTACAAAGCATAAATTTAAGGAAACCTCCCAGTTCTCCTCCAAACCAGAGCCTCGTTGCTTGAACTATTCTGCCGTTCTCCTAAGCAGAGAGAGTCACAGTGTGTGCTAGCTGGCAGCCGTCGAGCTGCTTGAAAGTGCCCAGCACCACCCCTAGAGCAAAGTATAGATCGGAGAGGTGACATTGCTTAGGTGGTTACATCAATGACCATCACGCTTATGAAATTTGCCATTGTGGAAAATGAGCAATGGATCACTGCAGACCAATTTAGTGAGTCTTGGTAACTACATGGCCTGCTAGGCAGTGATCTGAAATCACTAATCCCTAGTTCGCTGATAAAGATGATTTTTTCTAATATTTTTTGCCCTGACCTACCATTTCAGTGAGGCAGAGATACGTAACTGGGATGAAGATTTAAAGCCCTTTTTTATACTTGCAAAAGGTCTGTTAAGATGGAGTCACAATAAAAAGCATTAGTGAAAAATCTTGTTCTGTCTCTCGATTCCAATGTTCTTCTCCTGGTCTGTTCTTCCAGGGTGTTTGAAGCTGAAGTACAGCTTAATCCTCTGAAACTGCAGGAGAAGAAACACAGCTTTACTGCTCTCACTTAACACACATGTTAACAATTAGTTTATACTTATTGGTATTAATTGCTATAGTGGATGCAAGGAGAGGGTACATTATATGCTTCATGGAACACTCTTTAAAGATTTTGCAACCTTTTTAGTCATATTCAGGCTCCTCCGTCCAAAGGCCTGGAATCCCTCGTGGAAAGAATGGTTTCCTCTGCCAGTTCTTAGAAACGTGTTACAGGGCAATGCACATTTTGCCTCTCCAGCTAGTTAAAGAAAGGATGACTTTTATTCAGACTAAAACATTTGATAGAAACGGTGTGGTTTTACTCTTGCCTGTTAGAAACGAATGCAGGTAAAGTAGCATTCTGCTTGTATCAGCTGTCTATTATGCTTCTGATAGTCAAATGCTGACAGTTCAAAGTGATATCTTGTCTAAATGATGTATTGATTTATAAAGCAGGAGGAAATTTCACCACTAACTGCTCCAGAGGGTGTAGAAATAACGGGAAGATCAGACTATAATCACGACAGTCATTTAGATAAATTGTTTTTGTTTTAAAACAAATGCCAATAACTGAGAGACAAAATAACTCAGAACCAGGCAAAAGAAATAATATGTTTTGCGTACATTTCATGGCAGGATTGTCTCGTGTCAGGCTTCATAAGCTAAGTAGGGTTGAGCCTAACCTGTGTCTACAGTGACACTTCCCAAGAAACACGTACACAACCAAAAGTGTTGCTGTTGATTTAGTAAACGATGTTTTTCTCACTGAATCCTGGTGGATCCCCAGCGCAGGTCTGGTAAGCTGTGAGAGGGGCACCTGCTCTATGACGAAGCCACAGAGCACTTCTGGATGTTTAAGGCTTTGCAGTCCCTTTCTCACATTCCCATCTTGCTCTGGCCCCATGTTATCATAGGCAATTGCAGTCTCCTCCCACTGACTCCCTCTTCTCTCCTCAAGACTTTTGCTTTGAAGCTCCTATGCCACCTCTTATTGTGTACGATCCCTTTTCCCAAGGAGTCAGCTTTTCTGTCCAGCAAACCCAGGGTATACACTCAGCCAGCAGGTCCAGATCATTTTATTTTCAAATACAGATGTGCTCTGCTGTTTCATGGGTTTTTGTCCCTGGCTGAGACGTTTCCAAATACTCACATAGCTGATTCTTCTCCCTGTTTCAAATACTTGCTCAGATCTGGTCATTACAAAACGCAGCCATGAGTAGACTGTTGGTGGCTATCACATTGCCTGATGCTTTACCCTCTCCCAACTGTCTGTGTCCATCGATTGCCTTTAGTCTAAATCTGTTAACACTTCAGGGTAGGATCTATCTTTTAGTTCTTTATTTGTGTTGGCAATAGGGCAGGAAGAATCCCCATCCTTGAATTAGGTATCAGCAGGAATTCACAAATTGAATCAACTGGATCCAAACCCACAAGAATTAAAATGGCCTATAAGAGCAATGGGATATAAATGGCCCATGCGTCCATTTAGCCTGGGAATGAAAAGAAGTTCTTACAGTCTGAGCAGAGAGACTCTGAGCTTCCAGCCCAAGAAATGAGGAAAAAAGAGGAAGATGTATTTTTCATAAAGGTGATTCTGATGCTTGCAATAAAAGGGTCTGACCTCAGCAGTCTCTACCAAATATATGTTCCTGTCCTTGATTTGTACATGTCTTAAAGGTCTAAAAAAACCCATGTAGTCACATCTCCTAGTTTTCCTTCTCTTTCTTGCCGACAGTGGCTATGTCTAAAGGCAGAGCTGAACTCCTGCACTGGAGCTCCGGGTGCTCCGGGATCTGATGTGAGAGTTGTGTAGCGGGAGCTGCGTGTGAGGTAATAAGCCTTGCTGAGAGGCAGGATGTATTAGCCAGAGCACAGACTCTGCATGAAGTTAGCTATAAAGCTCCCAGGCTGGGTTTGGTTTACATCTGACCAATTCGATCATGGGCAGGGTAGCTCACGTCTGTCTTCACCCATTCCCGCATCCACATTGGTAATACAAACACAGCATCCCTTTGCGCTGTGCTGCCAATGGGGCATTTTTTTATGAATAATGGTATACATCGGGTCCAATCTCTCTTTTCCATCAGTTCATGTTGCAGAGCTTGGAAACCAACCAGATCCTGCTCTATTGTCTGACTGAGGCCCTGTATATAAAAGGACTGCATTAGGAGGGAGACTTGCTGCAGGACCATGTTTTCTGGCTAATGGAAACCATCAAAGCGAAAACGCTCATAAGCTTATTTCTGTTGAAAGAACAAATTGCTCTTAATGGTTTTCAGCTTTTGATCAACTTATGAGGCATTTTTCAAATTAACCCCGTATGGCAGGGGTTCGGTGTGCAAAACTCTTCTCTCTGGCGTGTTGTCTGAACGCAGCAGGCATGGGACAGTCAGGAGTCACAGGTGGACAGCACTGAGACTTTCCAGATGCTTTTGAATATATTGCCTCCCGACACATGAAGAAGAAACATAAATTCACAGCTTAGCAGACGATCCTTAGAATGGCACCTACATATATTCGATACTCTATGAACACTTCGCACGGCAGAGCAGAAGAAGAGAAAATAGCTCAGAGTTAATTCTAGTCCTTGGATGGCTCAGAAAAAGACAATTAACCCTTCTTAATGGTTTTGTTTAATCAGGACACTTTTCTTTTGTCTGGCAGGTAAAGAACTTCAAATAGAAAGAAAATCATATTTTTTAGGGCAAAATGTAATGATTAATGTCTTCTTTCTGTAGAAGACAGAGTTTACTTAACCAATGAAGTAGAGAAAGTCTACATCACAGGGGCATTATAATGTGAAATACATATCACAGTCAAAAGTATTTGCTCCCAATCTACTTTGGCCAATAAGGAAATACTGAATTTTCATCATCTTGTGAAAGATGAGTGCAGTCTATGCCTGAAAAAAAAGGAAGAGCGTGTGTGCTTGGAATGAATGCAGCACAGGGAAACTGCTCACTCCCTGACTTAATAGTCTCACCAGGGTCTGCCTTTGCTGGACAGCATCTGTTACTCCTAGATGTGTTGTGCTGGAGATGCTGATTTTGCTTCAAAATGCCTGCTGAACAATGAATGCCGTTTATTCCCTGGATTCACCTGTTTGCCAATTTGCTAGTGGTCAGTTGGAGATTACTCTAGTCACACAGGGGTTTTATGTACCTTGGCTGCAATGGAAATCCCAGATGTGTAAGGGCTGGGTCAGGAGGAAGTCCTCCATGCTAACATTCAGGAATGGTTTCACGCCTGTCGATATCCACCCTATCGAAGTCCTGGGGGTATGTCCTAATTGCCTTTGCAGGAATTGCTGCACTGGAAATAGGAGACAATATTGTGTCATAGCTGTAACAGATTACACATGGCGGACTCCTTCACTCATACAGGAGCCTTTTTTGGATTCTTGTGTAGAAAAATGTGAGAGGCCAAGAGTGGACAAAAACCCTAGATGTAGGAGGCATTTGTACTTCCTCTGTAACCGTGTCTTAATTCATTTAAATAAGGCTTCAGAGGGATCTCACTTAGGTATGTATGATTAGCCTAGCTTATTTCCGATTCTAATTTTAATACTACATCAACATCTTATTATGACTTTTCCTAGCTGTGTAATATTTTGGTTCAGAAATATCTAGAATACTGGCCTCAGATATTGCTATTGTCTTTGGACTACTTTGTATTCATTAATAATTTATAAAGATCTCATTCTTTCCGTGCATGTATCTAGAAAAGAGGATTACTCTGCATTATTATGTACACAACCCATGACAAAATAGCCACAAGCATTTTAAGGAATATCAGAGCATTTAGTAAGAATGATTATGTTGCACAATTTTAGGGAGAGAATATAAAGGACTCAGATGGTCTCTCTGGAATTGCAAAGATTCAAAACAGGCAACAAAGAGGAAAATTAATTCCTCCTTATTAAGCAGAGCCATATGAACAACACATTTTCCAAGAAACAGAGCTTGTAACTGAGGAAGCTAAAATGCTCAAATCATGTTGGATGGAACAGGAATTTATTCCATGTTATTCCAGGAAATTAAGAGTGGTTTTTGTTTTTGTAAGGGGAAAACAAAGTTTTAGCCATTGGACTTCAAACAAGAACATGGCAGCCTGGTAGTCATTAACATCAGTGTTTATGGGTTAGACTTAATCATCCAGTTATGGATAATTACATTTTTTTCCATATGATGTCTAAGTTAATATAACGCTTGAGTGTCAACAGTGACATGATAGGAAGAGATTTTGATTAGACAAAGAATTGGATATTATCCAGCTCTGAAGGGATATGATCAGTAAGCTAACTGATGAATGAAGCTTATGAAGCCTTCAAATGTTAATGAAAATTTATACTTACTGGCTGCATAAATGCTGTAAGATCCAACCAACTCTGCTGCAGAGTTGTCCTAGTTCCTATGTCAGATGGTCTTACTTATTATGTAGTGCCAGTGCATTAAAAATTTCTTTCAAATACTGCCACATTTACCTGTTACCATGCATTGATTGTTACTGAAGTGACGTCGGAGCACAGGCAGCTCCAGGATACTCATTTTGAATGACAGTTTTTGGAAGAGAAAACATGAACTGTGGTACTGCCGTGAGAACCTAACAATGAAGTGAAGAGCATCATGTACTCACAGTAAGCCTGCAAATGAAATAGATCATACAAGACAGCAGAAAATGAGAGATGGTCTCTTTAGGAGTGAGAGGGAGAATGGTGAAGTTCTCAGTGAACTAAATCGTATCCAGAAAAATGACTCTATTTGTTTTGCTTAACCACTCTTTGTGTTTCCAGTGGGGCCAGAACCTCAACCCCCTGAGCAAATAGTACCATTTGTCTGTTGGGTTTATAGTATAACCCCCTAGATTATGTATAGTGGGGTACACAGGCAGACAGCACAGCCAGAGTGTAGATCGACTGAAAGAACAAAAGCAGCAGCAGGAACAGCAACTACAGCTACAGCTGGAGCAACCATCCCAAGAGAAGAATAGAAAATCCAGCAGCTGTTTCTGCCCCGTGTCCTAGGTCTGGGCAGCCCAAGCTTCCAGAGCGTGACTTCCCTGTCACCTTAGGGAAGGAAGGAGGGTTTTTCTTTTTAAGAAAGGGTTAGGTAATGACAAACTTGAAACCTTTTTGAAGACCATTCAGATGCATTCCTTTCCCAGTCATATTCACTGGCACAGGCCATCAAGACAGAGCTCTGCTTTCCAAAGGGCTCTGAGGCTCATATCATGAAACTTTTTGTAATGTACTGAAAACATACGTTTTGGACCACCATGACCTTGTAAAACAGGCTATCATGATTAGATTCTTGGCATCTGGGGAATGTCTGCACTTGCAGACACATGCCTTGGAGTGAGAGGGATAGAAGACAAGGAAGTGATCGCACTGAAACCATCTTCTCACATTGCCTGGTACCACACAACATCCCAGCGAGAGGCAGTAAATGTCGTGAGGAACTTTTTGGGGATAGAAGAGAATGCAAGACTCATGAGGGACTCCTGGGAAAGGTCTCCTCCTTGAGAGCAGGACCAGGGACAGCCAGTGCTTATGAGTTTCAGAATGAATCTGAATTTACTCAAAACCAGAGAGATGATCACATACCCAGCCAGAAATATAGACAGCTGTCATGGAAAATGTGGTCCTGCCTGAAGCTGGAAGTGCTCTCATTAGCCAGAGAGACACCTTTTGCTCTGTTTCTCAGGAATGGCTATAATGTATGATAAACAGCCCCGTGAGTGTTAATGTGTCCAGTCTTGCTCTAGAGGCATCTGCTTGGCCTTGTGCAGTCCATCTGCGTGATGACTTTTTTTTCTTCCTAGAATAGGGGAGGTCTTTTGATCTGAAGGTGGACACAAGACACATCCAAATCCCTGGTCAAACCCATGTGAATCTTCACTTGATTATCAGCCTACAATGTTCTTGGGTTCTGCAGATCTGAGCTTGCAACATTCACCTTTTCCTTTGTGACTCAGTGCTACACTTGAGATATCCTAAAAGGAATAGAAGGTGTGCACTTGTCCAGGGCTTTAACACATTCAAGTCAGAAGTCCAGCAGTGCCATACCTTACACAACTCATGGAGCAAGGTGAAGATGGGTGCACAGTGCCATTTACAGGCAGTGAATGTGTTGCATGTATAATGGTGGAGGGGATGTTAAATTTGTAGCACTCTCTCTGTAAAGGCCTTTGCCTGTGTGCTCTTTACAACAGAAATGGCTCCTCTATATGTGGCCTACAATTTTCTGTTCCAGGAATCAGTAGAAATTAATTTTCCCTCAGCAAACATGAACTCTGAGAAGCTTCAGAAATTCAGCCAGCCAAGAGCCCATGGAGACTCCAGAGTCAATACTGTACTTCCCCTGATTTCTGACTGATTGAATCACCCACTCTTCACTCATCTCACTGACTAACTCTAGAGTGCTGTGAAAACAAGATGTTAATTTCCAAACTAACTGTGGATCTATGTGACTTTCTTCTTGCTAAATGAGAAACCAACTCAAAGTGCAATCAATATCCAATCATTGTCCCAGGGCACATCCCAGTCTTTAAACCAGGTTATAACCACTCAAAGAATAGTCTTCCTACTATCTGAATTTGTTAACTACCACTGAAGCCTGTTTAGACCAAGCAGGATTGACAGGGCACACCATTTTACGTTTCAGCTCTGTCCTGGAATGCAATTAATATCAATATTCCCATCAAAACCTTGTGTTTGCACTGCTGAGGTGGACCAACCAGGAGCAGACAGAGGTCCCAAAGTTAATACATCACTTCCCCTGATTCCTGACTCAATCAACACAGTGAATAGGTCTGGAAACAAGGGAACGCAAGTGGACAAGGGCAGCCCAGCAAGTACTGAAGGAGACCACCATAGAGAAAGTTGATTTGGCCCCTCTTCTTTTAACCTGTTTCAAACGTTAAGCTTCCAGAGGCCTGAAACAGTCCTTGTGAATATGTATATTTAAAATGTTATTCCTTGGGGGTATTTTCCCTCCCGAAACAAATAACATATTTTAGTAAAAACTTCTATTAAGTTACTCTAAAAGTTTCTATTTGTAGCAAGGGGTTATGGAAGAAAAAAGTAGAATCTGAAAAAACAACCAAATAATCAAAAGATGTTTGCCATACCTGAGGGTGTCTATAGAGGAGGTTCCCCTGACTGTCCTAACAGGGCTGTTAGGAGCAGCAAGGGTAATACGACGCGGTCAAATACACAATAATTTCTCCTCTTATCTGTTCCCTTCAGAAGACAATATCTGTGTGAAATACAGGCTTTCTGCCTGTCCATATGTCTGTCTATTGATCAGGAAAGGAAGACATCAAAGATGTCAGAAAAGATCAATTTTCTTTGATCCTATAATATTGATATATGGAAGTATTTCACAGCCAGCTAAACCTATACCTACTCTTCCTTGCTTATATCTAATATTTTAGATCTACTTTATCTTTTTTCTTTTTTTTACATTTATCCCCCAATGTCAGTAAGCTACTCCTTTTTCCATCTTGTTTTCCTATTTTTTTTCCCTATCCTTCCTAACCTCCACTTGAACTGTCAACACATCTCCTGTTATTCTTACCCCTAAGACTTCATTTTCACTAGGGGAAAAAAGGGTATTTTTAAATCAAGACAGAGGATTCAGTATACTAAGATGAGGAAAATCTGAGGTAAGAAAGTTTAATTCTGATAGATGTTGGCAGATCTGATTAAAGACTAGGGCAGCCCCAGGGTTTACTTTGACCCACTAACCTTTGTGGAAGCTATCAACTACTTTGTCTTCATTAGGGCTAAGCACTGTGGTAGCTAATTCAAGTTAAAAATATATCTTTTTTCCTAGGGAAGATACAACCTTAACATCTCTGACTTGCTATTGATTTATAACTCATTTGCCATCAAAGACTCTGCTGCCTGCCTGTCTACATGGGATCACCCTTATTGTGCTTAGTGAGGATTAGGAAAAAAAGAATTAAATATAAACTCTGTGCACATTTCCAGTAACTTTTTTTTTTGTGTTATTAATAGATTGAAGCAAGAGTTTGGATCTGAGCATGGCTGAGGTCTTGGATTTTGTTTCAGTTACTTTTGTGTGTCCATTTTTTCTGTTTGCATCTCAGTGGTAGATGTATAGCACATGCAGAGAAAAGTTCACATTAAATAGAGATTTTGGCAAAAAGAGTGAGGGAATCATGATCAATGCAGTACTGAATTTATGTTTTTAATCACTGGACCATAAGCAATCCAAACTCTTTAGCAATCTGTCTTCCTTATAGAATGTTTTTGGGTTTTTTAATGTTTGATGTCCTGGGAAGCCAACATTTGCTACACTGAAAGACAAGACAGATATTTAACACATCAGAAAGCAATGGATTTTTTAAAATAAGTTTTAAATTCAAATAATTCTGATGAACTGTAGTAAAGAAACCTTTGACCAGTTCCCTGGGCAGAAGGGATAGGACTTGGTATCCAACCTTCCCCAAATACAGTAGCTAAAGATGTTTTCAGGGAAGAAAATGAGCATAAGCCTTTGGTATCATTTAAATCTCAGTTTAGGCAAATTTGATAGTTTAAGTGGGATTAAAGAGGTCACTGGCAGTCTGCTGTCCCTTTGCCAGGGATAAGCACCATGTCCTGCCAGGAGCAAGGTAAATATGTAACATTTCTTTTTCATGAGTTATCAAATCCTGTTTTTCACCTCTGATTTTGTGTGGGAAATATCCAGCAACCTTACTCAGTGATACTAATAACAGGTGAAGCTGCTATCAGTCAGAGCTTCATAGAGCCAGTGTCAGATGCTACTTGCTGTTGGACGATTTAGGAAACAGCAGCCCATTCAATATAGTGTATTAATCTCATTTGTTATCTAATTTTCTAGTTTCTCTACTTCCCCACAGTGGCATTTTACAACTTGATTACAGGTCAGTTGTTAGACTCACCAGTAGGATATCGCCTTGTGTTTATACATCCAGGGAAAAAAAAATGTTGTTCTCCGGGACTAGAAAGAAGCGGAGCTGGTGTTGCGACCTTTCAGCTTCTTCATTCTTTTTAAGTACAGAGGTTGGATAAGTGGAGTTGTTAAAAGAATTCCTCACCCCAAAAAAGCACTGTGAGGTTGGGAACATGAGCCAACAGTGTTTGGCTGTTTATTTGTCAGAGACCTGCCTGTTCGTAAAGCCACTGACCACCGGGGACTTCTCCTTTTGCACCATGTGTTGGAGCAAGCAGCTTTCCCACGAGATGCAAAACTTTTCCTCTTTGGTTATGAATGGCAAGGTGAACACTGAAGTGGTAGTAGTCAGCATGCTGGCTGCAAACTTTCTTCTCCTATAAGGGACATTTGCTGGTTTTAGCTTTCTTTACGCTAAACCTTTGGATCATCTATATACAGAGTTTTATTTGAAATGCCTCCAATAAGATGAGAAGCAACTTTGATAGACTGTCTTATATAGAAGATTTACGGCTGTGGTTCATGATATCTTGGCAAATGGGAGTATAAATGATTTTTATGTGGCCTGTGAAAGGTTAGATAACATTGCCATCACTGGGCTTAAATTTGCTCTACAGAAGGTACACTCCCATGGCTATTTGTTCAGAGATCTGCTAACTGAGAAAAGTGGAAACCAGGTGATTTAGTCCTCATGAGGCAGGAGGAACTGTATCACCATAGTTCCTGACAGGTATTTACCAAATTCAGAACATGGCTGTTGTGCACAGAACAGTGGCATGCAGCGTTTTGGGATGTACTGTGTCTTTTTATTTCTTAGTGAGTTGTAAAGGTAGATAGGAGCTGTTTTCAAATCCTTAATTTTATGTAGATATTTTGGCACTGAACAGAAAAATATAAGAAAAATGAGTGTAAACTGTAATAACAGAAAACTTGAAATGGTCTGTGCTAGTATTTGCATGAAAAGAGAAATGTGACTCCACTGAGCGCAGCGATGAGCTGGAGTATTTGCCTTGTCCCCTAGGCCAGTAACCCAGAATAGTGACTGACCTGCTGAGTGGCATATGCGTAGGCTTGGAGCATGCCCCAGCCTTATGACAGCTTTTCTTTAGTCGGCCATCAGAGTCACTAATTAACTTGGCAAAGGCACAGAGGAAGGGCAAAACACAGCTCCTTATCCCAGGGGCTCCTGTCCTTGCTGGCGTGATTTCTCTGAGCAAGAAGATTCCTTCTTTTCCCCACTGTGGCAACCAAACCTGGATACTCCTGGCTGCAATCAGCTGCACGGTTCTTGTCTGATGCTGGAACTTGTATGGTCTAATAATCATTAGAGGGCAATCCTGGAGAGCCCTGACAATTATTTCCAGCTTTTGGAGTAACTTTGTAACATCTATTTTACCTCTCTATGTATCAACTGAAGGGGAACTGACTTCTGTTAATGAAATTCTTTTGACTATCTACTGTAAAGTGTAGATAAAACTCAGTGTCATTACTTACAGACTCCCACTTAAAATAAGTAGGATTTTCGCTAATTTAACCTTTCTTAAATGATAATTTTCAGCTTCTGCCTGAAAAATGTCCTTCATTTCTTTTTCAGTGTTTAGAAAAGGGTAAAACCTTCCTGTTCCCTAGCACAGGAAAACAAACAAAACTTCCAGTGTGATTGATTGGAAAAACTCAATTAGCTGTCATGGCTATAATTACTACATAAACAGAGTCCTGGGGTAGAGACCAAGTGTGCTAGAGACCCCTTCACGAGGCCTCAGTAAACTGGGGTATCCTCCATAGCCTACTCAGTCAGTGATAAATGGTAAAGTGCTAACGTATGGGTGTCCCTTTCTGTGAGGTCTGCGGGCCCTGTTACACCGCGTGGGCTCCTTAATTCACTTCTTGCAAAATCCCGAAGGGCAAAAGTGGAAAAAAGTTTGGAGCCATTGCTGCCGTCGGTTCTTAGTGCTTCCCTGAGAAAATCCCTCTTTGCCTTTCGGATCTCAGCTCTCTTCTTGAAGCAGACTTTGTTTCCTCAGCATATTGGAAAGCACAAGTTAGGCTCCTAAGAATAAATACTATTTTTGAAGGGAGCTAGTTTCTATTATACTCTTAAAATACTAAGTCAAAAAGCAGCTTTGGAAAACAGCCATTTATTTGTTCGTTCATTCTCTCTCTCTCTCTCTCTCTTTTCTTTCTTTCTTTCTTTCTTTTCCTTTTTCTTTCTTTCTTTTCCTTTTTCTTTCTTTCTTTCTTTCTCTTTCTTTCTTTTCTTTCTTTCTTTCTCTTTTCCATCTTTCCATCTTTCTTTTTCTTCTTTTTTTCTTTCATTCCCTCTTTCCTTCCTTCCTTCTGTATTTGAACTTTCCACAAATCCCCGTCTTTCTTGAATACCATACAACTCTACACTAATGTAGCGAACAGTAAGGCAGCCACAACTGTCAGATTCAAAGCCCTTTTCTACCAATCTCTTTACTGATTTTAGCAATCCTAGATCAGGCTCTAAATGGGACAGGGTGCTTAAAAGCAATTGCAAGATGGATGACAGATTTCAGGACAATATTTTCCGGTGAGGTACAATTTTTCCCGATGAACGTTAGCACAGCACTGTCACATGATAAGGGGTGGTGAGGTGTGCTGGGACATGCCAGTAGGAGAGGGGCTGCAACACTGATTTGCAGACAGCAGCCAGTGAAGTCTTCTGAGCCTGCAAGCATGCTGAGGTCAGAGTGGCGGCTGACCCAGCAGTTGCTTTGCAAGCATTCGCAGGACACTGGCGTTAGTTGAGTTTGATACTGAGGGTGAGGGATTTCTCAGGTCGGCAGCTCTGTGATGCACCACAAATAATTTAGCAAACACATAGTGCAGAAGATTACCCTGACTGATGTAACAGAGGAGTAACTTCCTTGTAACTGAGATGTAACTTACTGTAGCATATCAGAAAGCATTGAAATAGCAAGCACAGCTGCTCTCAAGCCATAGCTGTTTCCAAGGCTCCATGAAGCCACAGCTGATTAGATTTTGTTTATTTTTCAGTTCAGAGTTTCCAAATGCAGGTTAACTTTGAATTTCCAGATGTGTAATGCGGTGAAAAATGCTACGTGTTTTCATCTTCTAGCATGCAGCTATATAGTGAGCACAGACCTGATGTTAGAAATCTTGGTCACTGATGCAGTTGTTAACTAGTGACAAATTACACCATTTAACTACCTGACAATTGACTGGACCACTCACTGGCGAGTTCACTCGCTAAAGGGTCATCATCCTTTATGATTTAGAAAGCTAGAAAGAGTCACAAGATCTCCAAATTGAACTCTGGAGTTCAGATCTCACTCACCCTGAAAAAAGCCTGCTTTAGCTCTGTGCCTGGCCAAGACAATATTTTAATGTCAATATGCTTGGAGGACCCTGGGAAGATCTGTAACAGCAGTCATCTGTGAGCTATTCAGTATGTCTACTTTGTAGGTTGTCTTAGGATGCTGGTGTCCTGGTTGTATGTTGCTGTGTTGTACAGCCAGACAGGGATGCTGGGGAGGGAATGGTGCCTGCCTCCACTTAGGTTTCCCAGGGGGTTAGAATGCAGCTGGAGCCATGGGAGCTGGGCAAAGCCAGGTTAGATGAAGATAGTCTACATGGCTCATTATGACTGATGCCTCACCTCTTCCGGTGAGTCTGGTGACTCACTTGAATTTTAAGACATTATGTATATGCTAAACAATAGGCTGGCTGTCATGGTACCAGTCCCCTCCCAGGATGCTCACCGCATTCCTCATCTGGCTCAAATCAAATCACCCACTTTTTTTGATAACACACTGATTTATACCCCAATATCTCGGCCCAAAGTGCAGACTCTGATCTCCTTCCCCTCCTGCAGATACTTTCTACACTCCAGAATCCCCCCTAAATTTCCACTTCAGATGCCACATTTGGCAGCCGGATAATCACTCTGCATTTAAGCACAGAAAGACTCATAATAGTTGTGAATTATTAACACAGGGAATTCACATCCCCTTGCAAATGCTGAAGGCAGGAGGGAATTAATGCAGCCTTTCCAGCTTTCATAAAGAACAAACAACTCACATGTCCAAAAGCCTGTCCGTGTCTCCACAGCTGTGTTAGCTGGGCTAATAACATATACTCCTTTTCCTTGCAAACCCTGAGAACACAACAGTTGTTTGGGTGATGGGGAAAGAATATTTGTTTTTGCTGCTTATTTAGTTTATTTGCATTATGATCACTCGTTAAAGTAAACTGAAACAGGAAGGGCAGGGGAGTTCCCATTTCTTATTCCTTTTTTTAAACTCCAGTATGTGCCAACTTTTTTAACTCATTACAATTTTTTGGCATGAAGAGTTTAAGGCCAGACCTTGAAGATCTGATTCTTCTTCTTGAAACTGGTATAACTAATGACCTTAGGTGAGGTATTAGTAATGCACACTGGTGCATGTTGAAAGAGAATCAGTCACTAGGGCCAACGCTTTTAAAAAGTGCCTAGTAATTTTAGATGTCTCCATTTTTCATACTCATAACACTTAAAAGTAGCCAGAGTTTCAAGGGGCAGCACTGTATGTGCTGCAGTCTCCATTTCTGAAGTTTGTAACTGAGGACTGATGCTGAAAAATTGGAGAAGGTACCTGTGAAGAGTTGCAAGAATTACTCAAGGAATAGGAAGCATGCTGCAAGCAAGACTCAAGGACCTCCTTTAAGGTGGTGGATGGAAGAGAAAGCCTCTGAATGAAAACACAGAGTTTTTTGTTTCAGGAGGAAAATTTGTTTCAGGAGGACTCTACTCTTGGGAATCAAGTCAAAACCACTGGAAAAACTCACCAAGGTGAAGTCTCCCTGATGTTTTTCTATGGGGTATGCGGTAGTACAGTCACACCTACGGGACCTGAAGGAAATAAATTGGGAAAGTTACTCGAGAGGTGAGACTATGCACATAGCTGATCACCACAGAGTGCACTGCAAGTTCATACCCTTCTTATCCCATTGCAGCTGGTTCATCTGTTTTTATCTTTTTAAGCTTAGAAGCTGAAGAATCACGCCCTGTTGAGTTAGCGTTATAATTACATCAGTGCGAAACTAAGAGAAGTACTCCAGTATCTAGGCTATGGTTTATTATTTACATAGGTAAAAGTCTTTGAGTGCTGCGTTGTCAAAGTGACAATGCTAAGTGGAGAAACCACATAAAAGCACTAGGAGTGGTTTGTGGCTTGGAGGGAAAAATGCAGTTAGCAATTTTCCAGGCTGGATTCCCCCAGTGGAATCACTAATGTTGTAAACAAGCATTTATCCAAATCCAGCTAAAACACCTTGGCAGTTGCAGAGGGTAAACAGAATTTTTATCACCCTTAGAAAAATGGATGTTATTTAAGTAACTATTAGCAAATTTTTTACGATCTGTCATGGGACAGCAGGAAGCAGAACAGAACTAAGTTAATTTTGCATGAATGATCAGAATGAAGAACATTGTGTGACTTTATAAGCACAGCAGGGAGGCTCCGCTAGATTTCTCATATTTGGCTAGTAACAAAAACTACACATTTTTTGACTAGCAGGTGTCCTTGAACTTAGTCAACCTTAATTTGTAAACATCCTTTCTACAGCTGTGTGAGCTTTGAAGTGTCCAACTTCTCATCACTATCCAAGAGTTGACTTCAGAGCTTTCTTCTGTTCATCTTTGCACTCCTCCAGGAGCCTGACAGTGCCAGTCAAATTCTGTATTCTTGATTTGACGTCCTCATCATTGGACTTGTGCTGCAAAAAGGTGAAATGATTATTCAGGGATTTCAGATTGCTAGAGAGCATAGATGAGATAAGATACTTACACTTACTGCAGTGTGTAGTGTAAAAATGGTTTCCAAATTGGAAATCCTTTCTGTATTTAGAGCTGTCTATGCCACTCTGACCCCTGATGTCCTTCTTCATCGCAGTCTGTGAAGGATAATTCATGGCTGTCTCCTTTTTCATGTCTTTTAAAGCATGGAGGGCAGCACTAATGTATTCCAATTTCTCCTGCTTACTCTGAACCACTTTTATTCTCAAATTCAGTTCTGAATTAAGGGTGAGAAGGTATTACAGTTGTGCCTGATGAGGAAGGTATATTCCATCAGCCGGCAACTAGATTGTTGGGAGAATACAGCATTAATGTCTTCTTGATATATGTACCTCTTTGAGTTTGGGAGTAAAGAACACATAGTTTTTCTTCTGTAATGCAGGTATTATATTGAGAGTGATATGTATCCAAGTCAGGAAGATGATGGAGCCATTTTTCCTGCATCAGACTTTGGTCTCTTTCACATCCTTTAAAATGAAGGATATAGATAAAACAATGGGAGCTTCATCACTGACTTGTGTGACACCAGTGTATTCTCCCTATGAGGGGGAAAGTATTTTGAGGCACAGATTTTGCTATACAACGTTGTTTGGGCTGTTCAATGGTCATCACCAATGCAGGTAAGAACAAAGAAGTAAAAATGGGTCTACCAAGGCAATGGACTTCTAACAAGTATAGATTAATTTCTTACCAAGTACACACTGTAGTAGGTCACAAAGTGGTTACTGAAGAAAAAATAAGCTTCTAATGTATACAGTTGAGTTCTTGTCTAGCTTTGTGAGCTATAAAACTGATTCTGCCTCCAGGAGCCAGCTGTTGTAGAGCTGGTAGGTCCTCTCCTTGCACCAGGATACAAGCCACTTGTTGGGCCACTTTTGGGTTTTGAATAGTTGTTGATTTTGAAATGTGTGTGGCCCTCCAATCTCACTTTGATTTGCCAGTCTAAGGTGAGGGAAACTGCTTATGGCCATAAAAGCCAAAACAAGGAGTGATTAGAATTGTATTTATTGCCTCTCTCAGGATGTTGTTGTCCCACCATGCTGAAGGCAATGGGTCACTTGAACTCTAGATGGTCTTCAAGAAGCATAAGCTTAGTGGAAATGAGTATTGCATAGGACACAATAAGTTTGCAGCTTTGCCATGTGCTAATTTCCTCTCTCTGTTTTTTAACCTGTCTTGGTGATAGATAATAAAATCCTCACCGTTTGTTTCGCCAGAACCCTGTTGCATAGCAACTGATCAGCAAAAAAATAGTTTGGACTGTCTAAGTATGACAGATTAGGCAACGTCTATAATATATGAATTTATATCAGATCACAGCTGGAAGAGATTTGGCCTGGCTCAGCAGAAGTCACTGATAAAACCATGTGTGGTTACCAAATCACCTGGTGGAAACTGCCACCAGCAAATTCATCTATTACCAGTGCTGCACCCTAACCACATTTACCCCGACAGAAGCTTCCTCTTTCTCCCTCCCTACCTGCCCAGTCGCAGATCTAGAGGTCTGGGCTGTGGTCTGGAAATTCCTGTCTGTGCTGATCCTGTCCCTGGATCATGCTTTCTGGCCTCTGGTCCCAGGACTGGTTGACATCTGTTGGGCTGCACAGCTCTGACTTGAATTCCAGTGTTGTGCTGGATGGAAAATAAAGAAATCTTTTAAAGGATTTTATACTGGGAGTTCTTGGGAAGGAAATTTTAGAGTTAAGATCTGTGGGATCAGTTTTTGAAATGGATAAATCAGTCTTAATTTTTTCCCAGTTGTTTTATTTCAGATTCTTGGATGCTAATTCAACACACAAGAAATCAAAGTTGTGCACGCCCACTTATATCTTAAATCACTTAAATCTGCAGAATGCCTATAGACATATATTTCTGTGCAGCAAGTCAAGTGTGAATCTAAATGATATAATGCATTTTTCATGATGAAGTTCATAAACAGATCTAAGAGAAAAACTCTCTTTTGGGACTGTCTGGTATGTAAATGTGAAGTTGTAGTGGTCTGTTAAATATTTGAGATCAAAAATGTTTAAATGTAATTGTTCTGTTGCATTTGTCTGTCCAAATTTTGAATAATTCTTTAATGCATTTCAGATGTAATGTCAGAAAATATAGAGAAGGATATTAACATGAAGAACAGAGATTTTTACAAGATACAGTAAAAGAAAGAAAAGCTGTAGGCTGCTACAGTGTTATAAAGGTTCACTCTTCAGTTCATGAAGTTCTGTGGGAAAGTGAGTCTGTAAGTACAAAGACCTTATATCTCTAAGCCCATGTTCCAGAAAATACATGTTTGTATTTTAGTAATTCTGACAGAAACCATGACATCACCCCTGCTGGGCAAAGCAGTATTTGTAACCTCTTCACACAGGCTATCCCTGGAGATTCCATTTTCCACATTCTTTAATTTGCACAAAATAGATTATATAAAATTCAACTTTTTTTCCTTCTGGGATCAGATGGTGCTTTCCCCTATGAGATACCCATTTCAGTGAAAAGCAATTAGCAAATGAGACACTGAAATGTTTTCAAAATTTTCCATGAGCTTCAATATAGTCACTAATAATTAAGGTGATCCTGCACTACAATGTCTTTGATGAAACTGAGTATTCTGTTTCATGATGTTCATCATTCAGCTGGGCTGAATTTGGTTCTCACTTTCCACTGAACAAACACTGAAGTTTTGTCTGTACTGCAGCCCCATCTGCCCCTGGTTCTGCATGACTGGAAATTTGTGCTCGTGTGAAGTCACGCTGGTATCAAGCCTTTTCCCAGTGGATACAACTCAGTGTGGGTTTCAATCTGACTCATTTCATCCATCTAGAAGTTTGTTATCTACTCTAAGTTTCTGCTGCAGTCAGTGGAGACTGTGAGGCTCCTTTAGAGAATAATTCATCCCATCATAAGGCAAATGTCTGAAATAAGCTGGATGCATCTCACTCTGACTGTATTACTCTACATCCACTTGGTGGGAAGGGCATCCAGAGGGTTGGCTTTGTCTGCGCATCTACATTTAAATGACCCAAGTTAAGTCAGAATGAGGTCTGAGGGTCTGAGGACCAGACTACAGGCTTGCAACCTGTGGCCACCACGGCTTGCTCAGTCCATGGCTAAATACCAAGCACAATATGTTTAATATACTGCTGTATGTTTGTTAAATACTTCTACCTATTTTAGCCACCTTCCATTCTGTGGGTCCTGTTTGTGACTGATTGTCCCAAATTGGTTGAATACAAGCTGCTAGAAGTGCTCTGAGTGCCTGTCCCACAGGATCCCTGATCTGTCCTGGATCTTCCTCACGCTTTCTCCACTGTACGTCATCCCAGATGTGGTTAGGCAGTGGAAGCACAGTATGGATTCTCCTTTGATGGTGGCACATGAAACCTGCACGTGCAGTCCAAATTGCACCATGCCTGATCATGAGCACCATGTTGCTTTATTACATGGGCTCTAACATGTGCAGAAATACGGCATATAAACACAAAGAGTGTTCAGCTTCTTGTCAAATCCTTAGATGGTGCATCATGGCTGATTAGTGTAAGCCTTGCGTTTACATCATCTTGACAACATGTTCTTACTTACTATGCTGGAATGAAAGGATAGATCCAGCCTCCACATATGGGGTACATATGCTATAAAAAGGGCAATTTTGCTGAATCGGCTTCGTTGAGTAAATTGCTAAGGCATGACGCTGATTATCTAAATGGGAACGCTAGCCTGAAAATTAATAATGTAACTTTACAGGCTCATTTGCTGCCCAGGTGAATTTCACTAGAGGGGCTTCAAGCAGTGAAAGTGCACGTGCATGTGATATATAAAATGCACCTGTTGAAATAATGTTTCTTTTCCTGGATGTTATATTACAGGGGCATGGACTAATTTCACTTTTAAAAATCCTACCCCAATTTAAATGCCTTTTTTTTTTCCCCTGCTCTCCTGTTGATCTTAATAAAAATCTCTTCATTGAGGGAACTGGTTATTAGGGGAACAAATAAACTGCCCGTAGTCAGGAGTACATATATAGCACTTTTCATCCATACATCTCAAAGCAATTTGCAGGAAGGGGCCATGTATCCCATTTTGCACATGGTGAAACCAGAAATTCAGAGACTTGAGAAGAAAGTCATCGCAGAAGGCTTAAAATACAGTGCTGCTTTTTTTCAAGCATTGCTTTTATGTAGTAGGTGTAATGTCTGTACATAAATGCAATCACGTAATCAGAGTCTCTTTAATGTGTGATATGTACGGCCAGTACTGGGAGGAGTAAGAGAAAGAGGAAAGAGTGAATGGTTTTTGCTTAAGTTTTGATTACTGTGAGTTCAGTGAGACAATCCATTCCTTCCTCCTTCAATTCCTCTTTATGTAACTCACACAAGACTGGTAAGAACAAACGGATTGCTGTCAGCAGTCCGTAGAAATGAAAGGGTAGTAGAACAAATTATTTTTCCACTTGATCTTTGAAAATAATTAATGCTAAAATTTTATTGCAGCATGTACTTGTATCAGTCTTTGTTGGAAATTGTAATGCATCACATATGGTTTGAACGACAGATGTTGGTCCATTGCATTAACATTTTCATTGGTTTCTCCTCAGGGCTGATACTTCATGTTTCTGAAAGATGCAGGATTACCTCCATATGCAGAAAATGCCCCATCTCATTGCCTATCCCAGGCTGGTAAAACAGCAGGCACGTGTTAGTGGATCCGGGTGTGGGAGGGCAGGTAGAGAGCAATGGGAAGTCTCTGCTTGTTCTTGCACAGTGATTTGCTTCAGTTGCCAAGCTCTGTTAAATAAACAGCTTATGCACCAAGTAGGAATTTCACTTGTACAAGGAGGCTTTTCTTTGAACCTTTCCAGGTGGGAATGTTTTCTAGTACAAGGCTCTTATTTAATGTTCACACTGCCCAAAGGCCACAGTCAGCACCTCTGTGCAAACTTCAGAAGACATAATCCCTGCCTTAAACACCTCATGGTCTGAGCACGCAGCAGTGCCCGACGTGGAGTGGAGTGAGCCTGACGGATGCCACCAGGGTGATGGGTGCCTGTCTTGCTAGATCCAGTCACTTCCCTTATTTATTCAGTGACCTTATGTATTTACCGTGGGTCTCTGGTGTCTGGCAGGGAAAGGGCAGGAGGCTGAACGCACCAAGAATGAGGACATGGAGCAAGAGAGCACTGCCAGCGGGAGACAGAAAATGAGGACTAACATGGGAGAGGAGATTGGAGCAGAAAACATTTTGCTAGGAAAATAAAGTCCCTGTTAGTTTTCTAGTTTCCGCCACTTGTTTTCAGAGGCAGTGACATCCACTGGAGTAGAGAACAAAGGTGACAGATGTCTCTCTTCAGTCTTGTTTTGAGCTCTTACCGGTGTTAACTTTTCTGCTTCCTCCTTCTTGGAGGTCTAAGGTCTAAGGTCTTTTGGGAAGGCTGTGAAGAGCTAAGCGGGAGTCCAGAAGGACAAAATGGCTATAGTCCTCTAAGCACTACAGGAATCAGGATATCTGCAGAAACCTCCTGTCCCTGAGCTAGTGGGGTTAATTGTTAAGTTTCCAGTCTCTGGGAGATGCAAACAGATTTATGTCTACCCATTAAAGCACATTATGACCCATTGCTTTATTCGCTCATCAGAAATTATTTCTTCTTGTTGTAGTATGACATCTCTCTTGCACATCTTCCATGAGGAATGCCACGCAGAGGTTTGGGCACAAGACAAAGCACAAAGAAATAAAGGAAACTGAGATGGTGACGTGCCTCAGAGACCAAGTTGACCCTGGAGGCCACTGCCCAGCCCCGACTCCTCTCCCGAAGAGACAATGCACCTGTAGATATGGTCTCCAGAGCTGTCTTGAGCACCGGCTCATGCAGCTGGTTAGGGGACAGCCACAGACACCTGGATGTAGGGCAGACTGCCAGCCCAGCCCAGCATTAGCTCATCAGCTTTACACTGAGATCAGTGAGAGCTGGTGAAGGTGGCCCACACCAGTACGCCCAGATAACGTTCATGCCTTGAGGGTGGTCTTTGCCTGCTTCTGTATCTCCACTGCACAGCTATGAAGTAACGAGCAGAGCACAGCTTGAGATGGTCTGCTCCAGACCATATTGGGCAGCCAGAGTAAGTGGGATTCAGCCTGGGAAACCCGTTCATGTCTTGGTTTTCCCTTTTTTCCCTTTCTTTTCAGTCTCCCCAGGTAGGGATTTTATTGGAGGCAAGTAAGAGGTGAGGGAAAATAGTGAGGACAGTCCAGTGGCTCATGTAAGGAACTCCTTTATTACTGTATTGCTGAAAAATGTTACTGAAGTGGCCGGCTCCAGGGGGTATACAAGGACACAGATCTTAACTGGAAGTCTGCTTCCTTACCTATTCCCAGAAATTAACAGAATTTAGGCAATAATCACGTACATTCAGTACTGAATGCCAGAGCATATCGTAACACACAGAAAAGGGGACCTTGTTATGCTCCATGCTGCAGTGTTCGAGGCACTTCAGTTCAGCACCTCTCTTTGCTTATTCACATCATATCAGAGAAAGAGCAAAATGCTGCGTTAGCCCAGGGCTAAAAGTTATTGGCATTGATTTCAGGGCAGTTCTTTCATGTGGGGAGGGTGTGGTGACCTATTGGCAAAAGCACCTGACAAACCTTGAAGACATGGGTTCAGCCTTGCAACACAGATAACATTTTCCCTCTCCCCTTTCCCTGCGTCTAACCCAAGTGTAAAAGAGTACCTGGACACTGAGGGGTAAGGTGGTGGTTGCCTGGGTGGTGCCTGTGACCTTCCCCTCTGCAGCGTTGGCTTCTGAAACCAGCTCATGTTTCCTGATGGGCTGTCTGGGCTCTGTCAGACCTTTGACTCTCATGTTGTGCAGCGCATTTTTTAGAATTGCTGTGCAGTCTCCTATAGTAAGGACTGTCTTTAAGTTCTCTAATATTTTTTTAAGCTATCAGAGGAGCTGTTTTGTCAGGAAACTCCAAGCACCCAGTGGAAAAGGAGCTATAATTAAGCTCTTTGCTGGTAACAGTTCTGGATGTTGGGATCATATCTGGGTTATGCCACAGTGGGACAGTGTTGGCTGATTTTTTTGGGCGTTGTATACTCTTAATTTCTACAAGCATATATCTGTGTTACACAACCAGCAAAACCACCCCAGAATCTGTGTGGAACTGGTTTACTGTCCATCACAGACAGACTGAATTCATTGTGGCCCGGAAGATGAGGCTGAAGGTAGTGATGGTCAGAAGACAACATCTGGATCATCCTTAGACTTCTTTTGGCATATAAAGTCTTTAGAGTGAAAACAGATTTTACTTCAAGGGTGATTTGTGTCCTCAGTGGAAAACATCACCTACATAAATTCTACTAAATACTTCTCCTCCAGGACACGATCCCTGATCCTCAGGCCAAGCTGCTTGTGCTCAGACTGCTCAGATTCCTCCAGGGTACCATCCCCTCTGCTTTGCATTTGACTCTAGTTCTCCCGTAGGCTCCACGTCACCTAGGTGGTGTCACCTAAGACAAAATTATGATTTTGTTTATTGCCCCCCACCCCCTTCCCCAGTGTGAAGTTTCCATGAGAGCTGTGCTGCAGCTTGCCAGAAATACGCTATGGGATGTAAACAAGGGATGATGCTGCATGCCCTGGGATGTGACATGAAGGTGCACAGTCAGCTGAAGAGCACTTCAGGACTTTGTAAGGCACAGGGAAATGAACCTGCGGCAGTCTTATCCTTCATCCGTTGTAGGACCTCTATTTAGGAAACTAATGTAGGACATGAGTTTCAATTATCTCCAGATCTACAAGTCGCATGCTTTTTTCTAGCTGGTTCACTGCGAAAGAGAACCAGGGAGTAAACCAGCATTTAGGCAGTTTGTATGATTGGCGGTTTGGGGTCCAAAAAATAGCTGGGGAGCTCTTACTTACTTGAAGAGCAATGTAGGGTGAAGTATGGGTACATCTATCCTGTGCACCAGGCAATGAGTCAGACAACCTGCAGGCAAGAGCTGGCTTGAGCTGCCACGTTCACTGTGCAGCAGTGCCTGAGCATCCCCATGGAAGTGATATGGGAGCAGCAGGATCTCTTAGCTCAGCCTCGCTGCTGCGGCTGCCTGGTTTCTGCACTCAGCGGTAGCTCTGGGTATAGGTTCTCTCAGACTAACAGTACCCAACTTAACTAGTGGTTCAGGCTCAATATAAAGACATAAAACCAGATATACTGCGCCAGAGCAAACAGCAGTCTAGCCCAGTATTTTGTCTTGGATCGTGCCAAATGGATGCAGCTAGGAAACTATACAAAATATCACAAAAATAGAGAGATATTTTCTCAAATTCCTCCCAGTCTTCAGCAATTTACAGCTTGTCGTCCTGCCAAGCCAGAGGCACCATCTGTATATTTAATTGCCTTTGATAGATTATGAATCTCTCCAGCCTCCTTGTGAAGATATGTGATCTTTTGGTATCCGTGACACCCATGGCGAGGATCTCCACAGATTAAACAGCTTCTGGTGTGAGGAAAAATGTTCCTCATTTGGTCTGAACCTGCTTCCAGATAATTTCATTTTATATCCTCTATGTTTTGTGTGTATTCAACAGGCAGTGTATATTCAATCTGCATTCATACTCTCTCTGGTTTTGTAGGAGCCCATCATCATCCCCTTCTGTCTGTCTTTTTCCAGGATGAAGACTGTCACCTCTCTTAGGCACTGCTGGTACAGAAGCTGTCCTGTGCAGCTTGAATGCCTTTTATTATCTTTTGTTGTCCTTTTCTGAATGTTTTCCAGTCTATTATGTCTTTCTGTGGCTGGAATATCAGGAGACCACACGGCACAACTTTCAGGACATGGCAGTGGCGGAGTGATGGATTCTGGTTTGCTTTTTCCTAAAAATTCTTAAAAGTTGTTTTTCTTTATAACAGACTGTGGCACTGCAATAATATTTTCATGAAACTACCCAGTTATAAGAAAGCTATTGTCTGCTCTCAAGATTGGGAGATTTCTGCCACCACCACTCCAATTAGTTTAAAATGTCCATTGCAAAATATTATTTTGACACAGGAAATGTGAGATAATTCATTGGTAAATTCACATTTCTTGTACAGTGGAACCAGATGACTCAGGTAGAAAAGAAAATGACCAACACTAATCAAGCATCAATACAAAACTACAAATTACTGGGGTGTTGATACTTGCAACTGAGGTTAATCAAGCAGCAATTAATGAAAACAGATTTCCCTGATCATATTTCTCTCACCTTTTTCTAGGGATATAAACTTTTGAAATTATTTGTTTTGAAAAGGGGTGGTTTCTGTGGTGTTAAGATGTCAACTTATGACACATGGTTTTCCAACAAAGGCTCTTTATTTTAAACAGATGTAGAGAAAGTAGCAAAAAATAAACTCACAGATACTGGTTATAGAAGTGGGCAAAATATCGGTATGGCTCCTTTGAGTAGCTTCAGAACTGTTTGTCAGAAATCCTGAACTCAGAAGTCCCATTTCTCCTATTCCTGCCTTTCACTCCTACCACGGCAGGCCAGATGAGGATGCTTGACCCTGGGCCATATTTCCCGGTATTTTGAAGAAACTTTTATTTCTTGGTGATGGGAATGCCCTGCACATTTGATGACAAGAAATTCATCTTCAAGGATGGCCGTGCTGCTCCATTTGTGTCATGGATGAAGACAGAAATCCTTTTGGAGAGTAACCATGATCCAGTGGCGTTTAGTTGCGCTCAGAAGGGCAGAAGTACCACAGTTAGATTTAACTCAGTGAACTGAAGTCCACACATAAGCCTGCAGTGGTGAAGCTTCACTGGTAGCTGCACAAGCTACTTTAGGGTGTTTGCCAGCAGGAAGTTTGCCAGTGTTGCTTGTTTAATGCTAGTGCATGGGGCTACGAGCTGCCCTTGGACCTCAGGTCTGCCATGGGGACACCCCTGCAGGTGGGTGTCCATTCACTCCAACACACTCAAGAGAGTGCCTGTTTTGCCCATGCTCTCTGCCAGCTGGTGACAGAGCAGGAAGCTGGGTAGCCACATTAACAGGATGCTCAACATGAAGCAATAAAGCCCTGCTGAGAAATAAGGTATAATAACTGGGAGCCAGCATTAAGACAATGCGGCTATAGGGCTCTGGGCTGCAGCTGGCTTGCATCCGGCTGGCTCGCAGTGTGCACAGGGCGGCATGCAGCTGCTGCCATTCTTTGCACATTGCTTGTATAAAAGGATCTCCAAAAAGCTCAAAATTAGCTAAAGCTCATTGTAAGAAAGAGCTCTAATCACAGCTAGTTATGGTCTGGCTTTGAAAGAGCCCTGCTAGTTTTAGCTCAGAATGTCTGGGCACTAAAGGCTCCATCTGTTCAGATATTTTCAACCTTTCCCAAGGGTACAGGGTCCTATTAGCTTTTACCCACAGGACGAAGTTCCACTGAGGAGTTATGAGTCAGGTCTGTATTTGGGTTAAGTCCATAGGTATCTGCTTCACTCTGTCAGTTTGTGTGATAGGAACTTTGAAGGAATAGGTAAAGTGAGGCAGGAGGCAGTAATTGGCATGGTGAATCAGTCTGACAAAAGGCAAATTTATCTTGGATAACCCTAACTTTGCTCTTATCTTTCAGGCTCTCTATTGAACATAAAAAGGAATAAGGCTGTTAAATGGACCATTTGAACTCATTTGAAAAGTCTATGTTGGTTAGGTATAGTATTGTTAATATTACTATTAACGTACATTAGTACCTCAAGGGTCCTCTCAGGATGTGCTTCCTTAGGAAACACGAAGTTCAAAGCAGTCCCTGTTGCAAGAGACCTCACAATCTCAGCCCCAGTTCTGCCTTACGGCCTGCATGGAAGGGAGGGAATGCCTGCCCGGGTAATTACATGTACCTGGGAACTGGGCACACGTGGAGCATGGGAGAGGAACTGATTTGTGGTTACAGCCCCATCAGGAAGATTTTGAAAGACAGATGTTAAGAAGCAGCAAATGCTGTTTGTGCAGAAAAATAGGTAGGAACCATGTGGGTAAGTAAGGAGCATCTGCACGTCTGACACAGCTACAGCAACCTGCTCTGTGGCTCCTTGGTGCTTTTTGTGCAGGGTTTTCTGACCAGTTTGGAAGCTTTCTAGGTGCTAAATTTATCGATTGCTATTTTATATATAAGCAATTTATATATCGCAATTTGTAAGGTATTGTATGGTTTCCTGAGTGGTCTGCAAACGAATTAGTACGTTTACATGCTCAAAAAAAGCTCTTTAATTCAAAATATCTCCAGTTCTGGTGTTTGTCTACAGAAAGCTTGTGTTGAGGGGCCAGAAATTCTGTCAATATCCAAAATTTTCAGCCATATTTGAAATATTGGCTTTACAAAGTTTTGGCTGTGTTTACATGGCAATTCATTGGCCAAGCCAGGAACTGGCCTCTGGCGTAAGCAGAAAATTGCCTTTCTATAAGGGACATGTTCTGCAAAGAGCAATTGCCATTTTACTTCCCTACTTGGAAGCTGGTTTATTAGGGGAAAAGGGACCTGGAGGGCTGTAGGCCCTGTTTCTTCTGCCCTTCTGCTCCCTTAGTACCGCCCAGCCCCGAGTGCCTTTTCCCATTTTCGTGATGTGATTGCACGAGCTGGCTTCTCCCTGCTGCTGGGAGCAGGGTCACATCACACCAGCCCAGGGCCAGCACTGCTGTTGCTTTGCACATCCGAAGGACCTTTATCCCCAGGCAGCTGCTGAGACCGGAGCCCAGGCTTTTGTGCGTGTGTGTCCGGCCTCGTTTCTCCACCCCGTGCAAACCTATAACGAGGCAGAGCTGAGAACGGCAGCACCCAGGGGACAGTGACGGTGACGTGCCGAGGGCAGATCATCCTGCTAGCAAGTGCCAGCGAGGTGTGTCACACCTTCCTGGAGATCAGCTAACGCCCAGCGGCAGCTCGGTCAGACAGCTTCTCCCCAAGCGAACACTTATGACTGAGAGGAATCATGTTGAACACGATTGTAATTGATTCAGTACTGTTGTGTGACAAAACACAATAGCTTTGTATGAGGCTTTAATATAAATCTCTTGCACTAGCAGAGCCTGGTAATTGAATCAATATACAAGCAAGGCTGGAGAAGTACGATGAAAAAGTTTGGTTCCAGGTTAAATGTGAAACAGATGTTCCCCGACCCTCTCCCCTTCCCGCCCTGCTCCCTCCCCCTTTGTCCCTGCCAACTGCAGGCATGAAGTGCTTCTAGTTTAAAGCGACAAAAAAAAAAAAAAAGAAAAAAAGGCAAAATAGAAAGCAACTGCATGATTCTTTGGCAGTTAATGACGAGTCGTTGGTAGTTGAGAGCAAGGCATCCCATTTGTCAGGGCAAATGGCAGTGACTCTGAAAGGGTCAGGAGGGAGTGGGTGTCGCTGGGTGTGAGGAGATGAAGGAGGCAGGCAGAGCCCCCCGGGAGCAGTTCCTCTCACCCAAAGTTTGCAGAAGGGGCTTGGGGAACTGCCGATGGCTGTGTCCAGCGCTACAGTGGCAACACGCACAGAGCAGGCTCTACAGCTCCTAAGGACCTTCTCAGAAACCCAGAGTGGCCCCAGGTCACAAAAGAGAAGCCAAAGTGGAGTCTTCCGGCATGAAGATCTCCTATGGTGGCTCTACCAGAAAGCATTGGAGGTGCCGAGGGCCTGGGCTCACCCCACAGAAGAGGGATCCTGGCATGAGTCTGGTGATGCCCCCGCCCAAGAGGGGGGCAGAGGCATCGAGGAAGGTGGTAAACATCAGCGATGGCTCCTGTTTTGGAAGGGTGTAAGCAGATGAAACTGCCCTCCCTGCCTGCATCCAGGGTGCGAGTAGGAAACCTGTGCATTGTGTTTGGGCTATCCAGGCAGGATGGCACTTTGAACTAGGAACCACTTACTGGGTTTTTGTAAAGTTTCCAAAAGCACAGGAGGAGCCAGTGTAAGAGTGATGGTTGGATGGTTTCCTGTCCCCTGTTTCTGAGCAGACCAGGCTCATTTGCTCTTAAATTTCTCCTTGTCTGAGTAGCATTCAGCAAGCTTTATTTTCCTTGGTTCCTTCTGTAGCCCAGGATCAATCTTTGCCACCACTGCCATGGAGATGAGATATCAAAGCCCTACCAGTCCTGGCGTACAGGGATTAGGGCTGACTCACAACCGCCTCAGCTCCCACTGGTGTTCCTTTTTCCAGTCAGGGCAGTGAAAACTCTCCATCTATGGTAGTGGAAGCACATGAATACATATCTCTTTTGGATTACATCCAACTAGCAGCTGCTCTTTACCCTTCTTAAACTTGCTTTACCATGCTTAGACCTACAGCTCATGGCCTGGAGTAATACACTAGAAATCAGCCTATCCTCAGTTTACATACAGGGGTCAGCATAGATTTGCTTTACTACTTCAGGCAAGTTATTTGCCTTGCCCTAATCTCTCACTCATGTAGAATGGTACCACTCTACCACAGCGGGATAAGTCCGCGTACCTGTGATTAGAGAAAGGGGAAATGCCGGTCTTTAGGAATTTGATGGAGGGCAGTGAGAGCAAATAGTCAGCATAACGTCAGTGAGTTGTGAATTATTTTATATATAAGTAGATTGAATGGGATGGGATCATCACCCAAAACTTTCTGCCTGGAAAGTGAATCATTCCCATTTCAAATTATAAAAGGGGGAAAAAGCCTAACAGTGTTCCTTAAATAAGTGACACATTTCACCACTTTTTGTTGGATGATTTGTATACTGAAGTATTCGGAACAATGGTTCATACTGGCATTAGACTGATCACAGTCAAACTTATTTAAAAACAGATTAAATACCTTTTGTGTCTTCCATGTGCACTCTGGCTGAAAGCATGGGACCTGGGAAGAACCCTCTGGATCACCAAAGAACATCACTCATGTTCTTATTTTGATTGTTTGAATGCCGTTTCAGACCCTTATGTCTCCCCTAGGAAGTTTTTTCTAATGCTTTCCCCATTGTATTCATGGACAGTTTATAATAATTTGATATTCTGCCACCACTGACGTTTACCCTAAACATTCTTTTTTTGATTTATTCTCTGTGGTATTTTTACAAGGAACTGCCATCTTTTCTAAACCTGCATTTGATGAAGGTAAACAAGAAAGGCTCTCCACATGCTTCAGTTCCTTAATTTGAACTCATCTTTCCTTAAAACAGTTATGTTTATCTGAGCACGGAACTCCATTTAAGGTCTCACCAATGCCATATACAATGGTATTAATGATTCTCTGAACCTGACAGTAAATGCCTCATCTCTTGTAGACTACTGCAATTTTCTTCTACTTTTGCATTTCTCTGACTACTGCATTTTATAAAGGCCATGTTATTTTGATAGTTCACAGTTTTCTTAGGACTTACCAGAACATTAGGATCTCTTTCGTACTATTTTCACTCATAATACCTCCAGATTATGATATCAGTGTGAGGTAGTGGACTACATACATGATGTTGCAACAACTCTGCATGTTATCTAATTTCTCCGAGTCTAGGACACAAGTGTTTCCAGTCTATCTATGGCAGTGTATCTAGGCACCCTCTGTATCAAAGATGGATTCCCAGCTTCATGTCTATGGGAAATTTTGTTAGCATCCTCCAAATTATTTTATGTCTGGAACTGATCTACAATATCCCTTTCCAGAACAACCCATCTTGAAATTCTTTTATCATTCTCCTTATTTGAATTAAAACTCCCTACATGGCAATGTATACATTGCTCTTCTGAAATTAAGATAGTTACATCTGTATTTTCTTCACCTAGAAAATCAACGATTTTAGACTATCAAAAAATCAACCATAGACTAGACTAGACTAGACTAGACTATTTCAGATGGAAGGGACCTACAACCATCGTCTAGTCCAACTGCCTTACCAATTCAGGGCTGACCAAAAGTTAAAGCACGTTATTAAGAGCGTTGTCCAAATGCCTCTTAAACACTGACAGGCTTGGGGCATCGACCACCTCTCTAGGAAACCTGTTTGAGTGTTTGACCACCCTCTTGGTAAAGAAATGCTTCCTAATATCCAGTCTAAACCTCTCCTGGTGCAGCTTTGAACTATTCCCATGCGCCCTATCACTGGGTACCGGGGAGAAGAGATCACACACGAGAAGATCCAGCTCTAAGGATGTCAGAAACAAACTAGAAAAACAAAGCATGTCTCAAAACAGAGTTTATAATCATCCCACAAAAATCACACATCTACTAAGACACTAAACAAATAGATTTCCAAGATCCTGGGCATAATGAAATACATTTGGAATTCACTCAGCAAGTTCAAAAAGCAACCTAAAATGCTCTGCAGAGAGAAGAGAGGAAGTCCACCACAAACAGTCACATTTTGAATTAGCATCACAGTTGCAATATCTGTGAACAGAGTGCTCCCCCAGATGATCAGTCAAGGCTGATTTTACTTCCCTAAATACATCCATAAATAACCCTTTTTGTTCCTTGTGGAATATTTAGGTAAACTTCAAATGTCTCATTCAAAATCCCCATTTCCCTTTTCTGCCTGTTTTTCTAAGGGAGAACAGAATTTGCCCGTCAATTTTTCTGCACAGACGTGGTCTTGAGTTAGAGACATCTTTCATTTGAAGTGACCTGTCTCAAATTGTTTCTAATGCTCTTCCGTATATCTTAAGGCACTTATAGACTGACCCCCTACTCTGTGAAAATCATCAATTTTCATGGGGCTTGGCCCATGCTGTTAGTGAATAAACTGCCTCCAGAAAGCTGCATTAATGTAATGCTAGGACACTGTGACTTTTGGAAAGCTGTGAAAATAAGGAGTCCATCATGACAGGATGAGCAGCATGAGACCTTCAGTACATGCAGCCTGATGACAAGTTCCAACTCTGCCTGAATAAGAAGTGCAGGGAGAGCTGTCTGAATAATTTCTCAAGTGCCTTCCCTTCGCTTATGTTGAGAGAAAGAACACACTGTAAAATGATCATGAAATCATAAAGCTGTGGTCTTTTCTGTCTCCTGGAGAAAACTTCAGCATTGGCTTTCCATTAACCAAATAGACAATGCTAGAAAAGATTAACTACCAAAAAGACATCCTGCAATAATCTTGGTTGCCATCATAGAGAAGGTCTCAACAGACATGTAATTTTATAAGGAGCTGGAAATAAGGAACTAGAAGACCATGTTCCTTCTGAACCTCCAGTAAGTTCAGCGTGTTTCAATGCCATGATACTAGAAGGACTTGTACTTTTCCATTATTTACTTCCCAGCTGGCTTTAAAACTTTTGCACAGTCCATCCAGGGCTGGCTCATCTATAAAAATATGAGAGCACTGTCTCTTTATCTTACAAGTTCTGTTGATATATACACATATTCATACATACATATATATGTATATGTATTTATATTAGAACATTTCAAGTTCCTCCCCTTAGGGCATAGCATCAAACAAAACCTCTGTCTAAAATTTAAACGCTAAAATCCTGATCAGTACCTGCTACCATTTTTCAGACATCCTCAGATAATACCATATAATTTCTTAGTAAACAGGTATTTAATGCGTACAAAACCTGCTGCAAACACCACTGATGTATGTGGCATTTGGAATACTCTGAGTAACTTTCAGACAAAAGCTGTTAACTAGAAACCCATCTGCTGTTCCTAAGATGGATGTCTCGCGAAGATCGATTTAATATTTACATGACTCTGCTTTAGCACACAGAGTACCCCATGGTCTTTCTCAGAGATGATTTTTTAGACTGGGCAGTGCTGCCCTAATATTTTCTGCAGGTCACCTGAGCTCTACAGAGTGAAGGAAAATGGCACCTCTCCAAAACATTCAGGGTCCCATCAAGAGATCAAGTGACATGGAGGGCTTTGTGTCCAGCCAACTTCCAGCTCTTGCCTGGCACTGGCCTGATTGTCAGCAGTTGTGGAAGCCGAAATCTCTACCCCGTGTCAAGAGTGACCTGTTCTGACCAACAGGCCCATGTCTTGGTCTTGTGTGTGGTATGTTTAGCCTCTGCCCCGTCCTCCGGTTTGTGTGCTTTGGGAGGGGAGGCAAACACTTCACGTCACATGTGTGGGTTACAAGCCCTACTCAAAGGTTTCATATTTCCAGGCTGACACAGGCAGACACTCCAGAAATTGACGCAGATTGCAACTTAAATGGAAGAAGTTTCACACAGTGCAATTTCTGGAGGACTTTTATTTCTCGCTTATCACCTGAGAAAAACACACCACTGGATTTGTCTGTGTTTTCAACACAACCTGATTTCTTGCCTTAACTTTCAACTTGGCTAATGAAGCACAGCGAATGAGTCTTATATGATTCACACGGTGCTTTTCTAAGCATCTGTTTTAAATCACCTATCTAAGAGTCTGAGACACGGTCCAAAGTTGGCAAGGTGGCAGCCAGAATCGCATCGCACTAATTAATTAGCTTAGAGCACGTGGGCGGATGTGAAATTATTCATGTGCAGCATTTTACAGAGCTTTTATGCCTGTGTGCTTTCCAGACTTGAGCTAAATGGATCTACAGGAAAAGCAAATGCAGCAACTAACACTCACTCAGCACAACCCCACGCAGCAGTCCACAGTGGGACCGATCCAGAGGGAGAATCTTGGCTGGGACACCGGGTTGTCCTGAGCTAGTGGAAAAGCAGATCATTGCCAAGAGATGTGGAAAACAACGTTTTTATCAACTCCAAGCGGGCAGGGAGGGAGCAACTGAGAGATTTTTGTAGCTGAGACATTTCCCATGGAAAGCTGGTGTTCCTGCTTCAGACTGTTAACATTGCCACCAAACTGGGACAAGGAAACCCCCTTGGTGTCAGTCTCAGAACTGACTTAGGAACCACAGGAATCCCAGTCCCGGGACCTCTGGACTTCTTTTACTCGATTTGCAGCCACTGCAGCACAAGGATTGCCTCATAACACTTAGGGGAAATTTTGGAGCTTTTTCCTGTGAAATTTCTCATTGTTATAATCTCTAGAATTCAAGCTAGATAGCAACTACGGTGCCTTCCTATACCTGTACTCTGATAACTTCCACCAGATGACCATAGGCATTTTCAAAATCTTATGCTACGTGAGTAAAAATGCTGAATATATTTATTTTCAATGGCATGAAACAGCAACTGGAAAAAATATTTAAATTAATAGTGTTTGTATAATATTCAAACCTCTGCTCCTCTTTCAGGAAATGAGAGCACCTGTATAAACATTTGATCTGGAGAAGTTAAAGGTCACATTACCACTACGTAGTCCATGGCCTCTGAAGGTTAAAATATCCTTTTACAAACAAAATATCCTTGCCTTGAAGAGGTTGGGCAGGTATTCCCTTGGCTGCTGTTGCAACCTTTGGCCTCAGTCCTACAAACACTTACACACATGCTTAATTTTAAGCACGCAAGTATCTCTACTGTACAGCTCAGGGGGGTGTGATGAGGTTGCACTTATTAGTGTTGTTGGGTGCTCTGATGTTATGATGTTGAACTCTCAATGCTTCCCAGTTCCCTGGTTATTGGGATTGCTGTAGACCCAAAACAAGACAACGCAATCCACAGACGCTCTGAAACCCAAAGAAACCCCCCAGTTAGTTCTGATACGGACCTTCAAAGCAATTGACTCTTTCATCAACCAGTTCTCACAGGAGTTTTTTCCTAACGTGCCTTCTCAGGATGTCAGCTCTTTAAATGAAACACAAAGTACTGTAGTTATGAAGTAGCCATTTTGTGATTAGGTACTGCATGCTTCATTTTCTTATTTTATACTTGGTATTTTTATGTTCTTTCTTTCTATGTTACTCTTGAGGTGTTGGTTTTAGCTTCTAGTTGCACAGAAGCACAGAAGCAGCTTTGCAACAGCTCTATTAATATTGGAGTGATATTTTTCAAATGCCAGAGTGATTTAGGAATCCAGTTTCCAAGTGACTTGGGTGCTTATGCATCTAATTTGAACCTTCAAACCTTATTTGAAATAAGATGCTTTGAGAATATCTTTGGATCTGATCTACCTTTTAGTAAATAGCGTTTTCCTCTCAAATAATGTTTTGTAACCCTTCTGATTACATTTGATATACCTTATACTGTCTTATTTGTACCTTCTTCTATAATTTTTTTTTCCTCTTACACATGGCAATAATACAACTATGACGGCTTACCAGATTGCTGAGTTCCTGGAATCAAAACGTTTGTGATACCTACACTGAAGTTGACATCACTGCATTCAACATGAGTTGAGCTTTCCAAAGGAAGGCAAGGGACCTCAGCAATAAAGCTTGTCTCCTGGCGCAGAGTGGCTCCATGGCGTTAACCAAGATGTGTGGCTGAATATAGGCCAGAAAAAACGTGGTTCATTTTAGTGGAGAGATAAAATTCACAGCTGAGGTAATTCCCCCAATATTTGTAAGACCCCACTCCGATGCCTGAGAACTCATATCACCCTCACATCGTCTGTCCTTCAAAAGGACATACCAACCACCTGGAGTGGGTTGCAGGTGGACACCCACACTGGTGCTGTCTCCCGTAGAATCATATGCCATCAAAAGATTTCTGCTTCGACCATATTTAAATAATTTATCAGAACAAAATAAACTTTTCTGGTAAAATGCCTGAGTATGGTTTCTCACTTTTTGGCACCTAGGTGGAGTGAACTTTTTAAAGATCATGTTGGCAGATTGTTTTAGTGCTGGCTAGGTCCGCGTGTCTCCACAGAGCAGTTGCTGAAGCAGCTGGGCTATCAGTGGTGGATGCTGCAGTTGCACTGGTGGAGAGTGGAGGTGAGATGACAGGCTTAAATGCTTAATAAGGTGCTGCTAGGTGGGAAGGAGATGAAGGGCAGCTGCGCTTAGTTCTGCTGGTAAGCTGCCTCTGGTTATTGCTCTCCCTCCCTCCCTCTGCCAGTAACATCTGCATAATTTCTAAAGGATTGATATTTCTGCAGTATAAAATGTACTAGTGGCATGAACTCAGCTTGTCCTGGGGCTTTTTGCATCTATTACTGCACATTCAGGAATGATCTTGCTATCTTTTTTGTGGGGTCTCTGCTACCTCACATTCATCGCCAGAAAAAAAATAAAGCTACTCTGGCTGACTGCAAACATCTGCCTATTCAGTGTCTCACTGAAGCAATTGACCTTCATAGCTTCACATTCAGCTTATGGTGTAATGAGGATCATGCTGGTTCCTTCTTTGATATCTGGAAGGGGTAAAATCAATTTCTTTGCCCTCTGGGGCATAGTTACATTATTTGCATGGAGATGCCCTTCAGCAAGTGGAAGAGTATGTCCTCAAAGAAGTCATCAGTTCCAGTATTAGCTGAATTTTCTAGTTTGTAAGAATCTGGCAGTGAAGATTTCCTGTAATGCTACGATTTGCATCTCAACAGATTTAACTGCCACATGCATATCTCAGTTTGGAAGGCACAGGATCTCCTGATCACAATGTGTAAAATAGAGGACTATGATTTCTAGTCCTCTTTATACATATTTCTTGCATTTTTCTGAGGTTCAGACATGAGCTGACAAGATACACATTCTAAGACAACTGTCCTCTCGTGGATGTGGTGGTTCAAAAAAGATAGCCATCCATCTAGTTCAATTCTCTAAGACCACAACTTGTTTAGGTTTGCTAGTGTTTTAACTGTCTTACAGAACTTTTTACTTTCTTTTAGCTAGGCAGAATTAAAGAATGGAAGTTAAGTTGATTATTTAATGAGGCTGTGAGAAAAAAGAACAGTTGTTAGAGACATTGATTTAAAATGTATATGTAAGAAAATATTAAAGGCAAAAGGCACATTTTTAACTTTGAAATTTAGTACAATTGACAAAAAATACTTGAACTTCTGAATCTTGAAAAACTTTGGTTAGCCTTAAGAAGTTCAGAATTAATAGGTCTGCTGGTGTTTCTCATCTTCTGCAGAATTTAAATTGTGTGTCTTTTGAAGACCTTGCTTAAAGAAGAAGTAAAAAAAACATTTTGGAACCATTGAGCACCAGTTTTCAACAGTGAAGAGATAGAAAAGGAGAAAAATAAGTACAAGATTGTACTTGCAACTTTCTGTATGTTAACATTTATCTCAGTGGTGACAGATCTTCCCTTCCTTTTGTAAATTCCACTCAGATGCCAAACACAAAGGAGCAGAGAAGCTGCTTTGTGCATTTTGTCCCTGCAGGACCAAAAAAGGCAGCAATGAGTTGCGGAGCAGATATTTCTTGATATATAAAGCTAGTTGGAAAGTCAGTAAGTCAAGCCCACTGTTAGGGATGTGTTTGTGCCCAGCTGGTTGGCCAAGGCCACGCCTGACTGATACAATCTAACCCTAAACACTAGGGAGGTTTAAAGTGCATTAAGTATGCATAAATTATATTTGATCCTCCTGGTGTTTCCAGACCATGGGATTGATAACAACAAGGCAGATCAGGCTGTTAAGCACTAAGGAAACCTGCTGCTTTTTTCGATTCATAGTACTATCTCCCTGTCATTTGGTGGACAGGACCACAGGGAGTCATTATTCTCATGTAGTAATTGAGAGGGAAAACCTGCTCTTCATTAAAGTGATGTGGAATGAATTTTGTGGGTAATGATATATTTGTGTTGGTAGCTTCAGCGGCTTCTCTGCCTTGTAATAACAATGGTGCCTTAAATAGCTCTCTCAGCCACAAAGCCCTAGAGTCAACCCACACCTGCTGCTCCAGAACATCTTTCTAGGTACACTGAGTCCTGCTCATTAATAGCTGGGCACTGCTGCTCTTCATTTTCCTGTTTGTGTTGGCTGGGTGCTATTTTCTCAAAGAGGTAAGGCTAAAGTTTATTCCATGTTACACATGTGAAAGCACAGTCACTGAGCTAGAAATGCTGGCTTATCAGCATTTACCTTGTAAACTGGGCCTTTCTGAAGATCCTCGCTCTAGGAACTCCAAACTCACTGCTGTCTTTGAAAATAAAAAACAACCTTTGGCTCAGTGCTTCTGAACCTTGCACATCCGACATTGAAAATTAGGCACCTGATGTTAACTCCCATGTAAGACCACCATGATCTGGAAACCCAAGTAACCCCAGACACACCAGGACATGCAGTTGGCCAAATGCCACGTCTGCGCAGAGGTCAAACTCCTACCCATCCACGGCTTTCCCAGAAAACCAGGCACACATTTCCATGGCTCATAAAGCTCACTTTGAGACGCTGTGTGATAGTAGATCTGGGCTTGCACATGAGACAGCTCCAAAGGGTGCAAAGAAAGTGGAAGCTGCATTTAGAAGAAAAGCTTCCAAATTATCCCATGAAGCATTTGTCATATCCCAGATGGCTGGAGCCATGAATTCGGCTCAGTAGCATATTGGAACCTATTTAGCAAAGGACAATGACAGACTAACAATAATAATAAAACTAATGAAAAGCATGTGCCCTATGAAGAAGTGACAACTGATTAAAGCAGATAATTTTGCAGATGTCTGAGAAAGTTAAAATTATTAACACAGTTTCAATATAAGAAAGGAGTAATACTTCCAGTTAGAGTATTCCACATGGATGTAGCTGGAGAAATATTTCTTGATGCTCAGAGAAACAGATTCTTCTCCGGTGCATCTCCAGCATGGCTCCAATCAAGGGAGATAAACCTATTCACAGTGCACTTGCAGTGCTGAACAGGCAGTCAGAAGTTAACAGCAGATAAATCACTGTTGATAAATACCTGTTTGTGCTCTCAGTTGCTGGCTGCAGGTGGTTTTCCTAATTCCCCTTCCACTGACATCAGGGAGAGCAGATTTGGTCCTTTTACCTCCAATGGGACTGCAATTTATTGGGAGGGAAGGGCACTCATCACTTCTCGGTGGGGCCTCCCTCCTTCATCACAGCAGGATCTTTGTCTGCATCGTCTTGTCCAGGAAGCATAAAATGCTCAGCTAATCTTGCTGGCAACACTTGCAGGATGAACTGTATGGCTCTAGGGTTTGTCAGAGCTGCACTGAAACTTTGCAAAATGTGGCACTTTGAAAAATGTTTTCCTAAATATGCAATTAAAGTGATGACAGCTTCCTAGAGGTTGCAGTGTTACATATTTTATAATGTTACGATGACTTTGTGCTGTGTACCAGTCTTTTATGTGCAACTAAACAAACTGTGATGGAAGAGGTTTAAGTATTCATTTGAGAATAGGTCATTATAAGTACATCCATATTTATGATCAAGATGTATAGGACTGCATTGTTTCTGGCTGCATAGCTATTATTCATCTGTAATTGCAAAAATACAGCCTGCCAGTTTTGCTTTTCAGTTACAAACTTTAATGGAGCAACTAATCTGATTTACCTTTTAACAGCTAAGAACTCCGGAGTTGCTTTAAATGCTTTCTGTTAAACACTTTTGTGTTTGAAGCATTTTTTCATGACAGTGACTTTTTATGCAGATTGCTGACAGAATATGAGTTTTGAATAGTTTTTTCAAATACCAATTTATACTCAGTGTACTGTCCAGGAATTGCTCTTTAAAATTTGCTGATTGAATGCGTAAATAAGTGACCAATATGAATAGAAAAAATCTCTCATTGTCTGTAACCTGATAACCTGTATATTATTCAATATACTACAGTAGTTAAGCCAAGAAGTACCAATACAAATGTTACTTTAATTCCGAAATTCATAAACTATTTGTATTTTCTTCAGGTGCATAGTAGCTTATAACCATAGACTATGTTATTTCTGAGTCCCAGAGAGATCTAGCAAGGCAAGCGTGAAGAATTATATCAGCTAATTTTGACACTAGGAGTATGTATTCTCAAGTAGTTGAGGATCGACAGGTTCGTGTTTTATGGGAATTCAAATTGATTGAACTTTCTGCTTTAAATGTCAGAAATAAATCTGAAGGGAATGGATAAGTGTAATCTAAAAGCCTCATCTTTGTGCTCAACCCTCTCCTTCACGTTAAGTGATTAGGTATAATGAAGCTATATGCCTCTTAGAGCCACCTACTTCCATTCATCCAGAGAGCTACAGAACCTGGATCATGTATAATGTATCTATCTGCTGCTTATTTCATGTGCCATGTACCACAGAAGGGGAGAAATAGGTTGCATGCATCCATATATATAGAAATATGTGTATATATATACAATGTATGTATATGTGTTGATGTTAATAGGCATTACACTTAAATGCTATTCCAAATAATATCCATGTAATATAACTGGTATTATTTGTTAATATTAACTAGCGGCCAGATTTATGACACACTGAGATGTAGAGCATGTGGTGCCTTTTAAAATGCATGACTGCAACTAATTGCTGTATGTGAGTGTGGTGTCAAATCTACAGAGGTGACAAAACCAGAACTGTCAAGAAAATTGTTGGAAACTTCAGCATTTAATTGGTGGAGTGATCAGTTTCTGGTTAGAACTTATGACTCTTCCTGACAGACTAGAAACATCCCAGTGTTTCATTTGGAAGTACTGAAAAATAAAGCAGAGAGTTACTCCTATGTAGGCTGCTTTGTGGCTGCTAATACTTTAGGGGAGACTTTAAACATTTGAAAGCATTTAGTGCGGACAATTAAAAGGAAATGGCAACCAGCTCCCCAAAGCATATGATCTAAGGCTAAGTTTCATCTGCTGTGCTCTTGAAGAAGAATTTCTTTGGGCCATTAAGCTTATGTGACAACCACTGATACTTGGAGTCGGCCAGAAAATGTCAGCAGTATCCTAGAAGACATGGGAGATGACCGGATTCAAGTGGCATCAAAGAAATGGCCACTGTCTGCACTCCTTATGAAATCCTGCAAGATACACTTGCAAGAGTAAGGTTTCAATCTCCTCCTGTTCTGTTTAGGAGCAACTGTGCTCTTGGAAGTTTTATAAACCATGAATAAAATCCAGAAAAAGAAGGAAACCACATGCCGAATCACAGCTGTCCCATATTTCCTCTGAGACAGAGATTCCCAGGAGAGGGACTTCTGCAACAATGTGGGCTCATACAATAGAAATTTCCATAGAGGGAGGGAAAATCTACCAATTCTCCTCTGCCAAGTTCGAGTAGTTAATGTTTGGAAGCTCCCACAGGGTGTGCAATAAATAACCTTGAGAAAGAGACCCTTAAGGCTGGATCCAAAGGAATTCCTCATATTGGAAAAAAATTGCATGGAAAGCCCCTTCAGTGGTGGGACTGGGAAGACTGATCTTTAGTGGAGAACTGTGACTGAATTGCACTGAGATGGTAAAATCCTTCCCTTTTATTGAAGTTCAAACAAGTTCCCAGCTGGAGTCCATCAGATTGGAAAGTGGATACAGTTCAGAAGAAGGTGAGGAGTTATGGGACTTATAATTTTCTTTCCTGAAATTTCTAAAGGCTTTTTTTCCAAAGAACTCATTTACTGCCTTTTGTTAGATGATAAAGATTGAAACAAAAATGCACAAGAGAAAAATAATGGGAGAAGGGTAAACTGGAAAAAAAGTAATCTCAAGGTAAGCTACATCTGCTAGTTTCCTTTTTTCCAGCCTTCCAGACTGGTGTTGGGAAGACTTTTGAATTGGCTCATTCTGCCAGTGTGATTACTTGCATATCTTTGAAAACAGACTTACATATGTACTTAGAAGAGAAACTTCTTGAAACAGGAATAAACAAGTGTTTCCTCCATGGTATTGCATGTGTGTGCACACACAATGTACAGTTCCTGAGTAATGTGTCGAATAAACAGTACCCATCTGTTTGGAAGATGATTATCTGCCACTTTGATACTGTCTATTTGGGTGCTTGTCTCTATATCTGTGCTTATGGAAAATGCACAGCACTGACAAAGGAAGTGTTCTGTTTATCTGTATGGCATGTCACAAGATAAGCAAGAGGACCGGATTCCTTGTTGTGTTGTGGTAATACAAGGAAAAACTAGGTAAAACCTGACATTGCAGAGACTAAACCCCAAACGGTAGTCTGGAAGCTCCTATAATGGCTCAGAGCAGTGTCAGCTGCAGTGGAGTGTGTGTAATCTTGTAAAGGGGGGCGTGTGTCCCTGTGTGCAAACAGACAAATGTGTGTGTGACCATCCGTCTCCAACTAGGGACTATCTATTGGATACCAGGAATGAGATTTGATTGCCTCAGCATAGGCATTTAGTCTAATCTGAAATACCCTGGGATATCTTGACATCCAGATGTGACTGGCAGATGTGACAGAGGACCCTCTGGAGAGTCAATGTCCTTCTGGGCCAGCAGCTAGAGGTCAGATAGGAAACCTGTGGCCATATAAAACAACTTGTTTAGCTAGCCAAATTCTTCAGAATGTGACTGTAAAAAAGACCCAGGTCTCATCTTGACAATACTGAGGTAAACCTGCTAAAATCAATGATACTTCTTCAGAAATTACAGCACAGATTTTGTCTTCCATCTTCCACTTTATGACATTACATTCTTTGTCACTGCACTCACATTTGATAGAGCAAATACATCAGATTGCATGTAAATACCATTTCTGTCAACATCGCTATAGAGGACTGAGCGGAAAGCTGAAGGCTTGTCTACTATTGATTATTTTCTCCAAGTCAGTCCCACTTCCAAACAAGAGGAAAGGAAAATGAATAATACTAGGAGAACTTCTTTGGGACACAAGTTTTTAACCATTTGCCAACAATAAAATACCCAAGTAAAGAAAGAAGAGTTTAGATCAGAGTGTTTCCAGACCTGCACATTACTGGTAAATGACCATATCCAAGAACACTGGGGTGGGTTAGAGACTTACTTTTTTATTTCAAAATGATTGTGCCATGGAAGCCTATCTGGCTGAGGGAAGTGCTCTTGTTACTACTGAATATGAAGGGCCAATGTGTCATCTCAGCCCTGTCAGCTACCAACTTTGGTCCTGCAAAGGCAGCTATTGAGAATGCCTCCTGCCAGAGGTATGTGAAGGTAGAGACCTCCCACTGTGCCTTGTCTACTGACCAATGATTACCTTACGAATTCTAATTAAGCCTTTGTGATCCAAGATTTACAATACAGCAACCTTAATGTTAGGTTTTCAGAATAGCCAAGGAGTCTTCTCAGGGGTGTTCAGCTAAGGAAGTAAGACCTGAGTGAGGGTGAGAGTTGAGCTGTGGCTGTGATGACAGCTACGTAGCTCACGATGTTCTTCACTCTTCTGTCAGCAGTGTGCAGACACTTCTATTCGCATAGCTACTGCCGTTGTAATGCAATACGAGTTGCAAAAGCAAATAAAGCTTTAAAGGTGCTTCAAAGTCTGAACAATTGTCCAGGAGAATTGAATTATAATACTGTTTTTCTGATAAGAGTTTGTCACCTTCTATTTTTTCAGAGTAGTTTCAGGAGCCACAGAGTCTGTCACTCCCAAACCTGCAGTGTTCGTGGAGTCCAGACGTCTCCTAACAAATTTCATAAGTTTGTGTTGGTGGTGCCAGTGAAGTGAGTCATCGTGAGAGCACTGGTCATTCACCCCAGCTGAATTTGTTTGTCACTGATGCAAACTGTGGGACTGGGGGGTGAGGAAGGGGTACTGAGTGTGGTCTGCTGATACTGTTCATATCTTTAAAAGTCATTACAGCCGTGATGGGAAACCCTAGAGGAAGTACGGCATGTCAGCAGAGAGCAGGAGTCACTCTAAGTGCTGCATGCCAGACAATCCGACATTTCCTCCCCAGCTGTTCAAGCCACCTGGGTGTTTCCATGCAGAATAGCAAGATTTACTGGCAGGCTGTAGTCGCATCACCCGAGAAGAAAATCTGTAATTTTTCAGCTCTGAAAAAATCCCCTGTGTAAGTTTTAGGGAATCTTAATTCTCAGATCTTCTTTTCCTGGAGTCTTATAAGAATATATCAGAAGATTTATCGCTTTGCAGACAGAAGATAAAAGGGGATTCCAGCAACCGCTTGAACATCATCTGTTTAAGCCCAGGAGTAATGGAAGTGCCTTGACTCAAATAGATTAGCCATGATCATTAACTTAACTCCACTCTCTCCCACGAGGACGACTTATTTTCAAAATTCCCAAGCATTAACTTTGATGGACTTCTAAGAGAAATTTGTTTTTCTTTATTGAGATGTCTTTAAATTTGACCCTCTCTTAAAGTCAGCTGTAACAGGACCTGGTGCTGAGACATGCCAGGAACTGACCAACTGCTCCCCAGCTTTCTCTGTGGGAAGTGGAAAAGAAAATGACTCTGTCTACCAGAGCTGTAGAGTTTAGAATATGGTAAACTGGATGTCAAAGAATAATGCTTTTGCTTTCAGGTCTGAATAACAAAAAGGTGCTTAAAATTAAGATTCAAAGACTGCTTCAGGCCTGTAGAGATTACGAGATTGCAGAGCTAGGTGCTACTGCATCTTGACGGTGTGTGAAGATCAAAGTCAATTACTTCAGCAACCAAACAGGGGTTTAGAAGTCCAGCTTTTGGCATGTACTTCTGAAAAGCCTTGGCCTGTGTTAAGTATAACTGAAAGGAATGCAGCTTTATAAGACAGAAATCCTTGCACATGGGAATACAGTTTTCCACATGCAAACAATGTGTGCATACAGACTGGTGCTTAGACGCATAGTTACTTGATAAATGCCTTTTTTTTTTTTGTCAGAGCATCAGTAAATCTCAATCCAGGACGTATTAACCTAAATATTGTGTATAAGATATTGGAGGTAATTTTTTCACACTTTTTGGCACTAGTCATCTCTCAGCTGGAGCTCTATATCCAGTTTCCAGGCCCACACTTCTATGAAGTTATGGAGAAATTGTAGATAGGCCAGAGAAGGGCAACAAGGATGACAACTGTCTTGAAAAACATGACCTTTGCAGGAACGTTTAAATGATAGAGTTTGTTTAGTCTAGAGGAGCGGAGACTACAGCTGACATGGTAACAGCTCTCTGGTACGTATAAAGTTATTATGAAGAGGCCAGTGATAAATTGTTCTGTGAACATTTGGGAGCTGGACAAGAAGCAATTGACCTTTCAGCAAAGAAGATTCAGGTGAGGTTTTAGGAAAATATTTTTTATAAGCACAGTTAAGCATTGCAACATGCTACTGAGGGAGCCAGTGAAATCTCCTTCTCATGCAGATTTCATGACAAACATCTGTGGGGGATGGTCTTGGCAATCAGGAAACTTGGCGTCCAAACGAGGGGATTGTCTAAACAGCCTTTGAAGTCCCATTCGGGTTTACTTTCCTGTGCCTGTAAATTTTCTTTGTGCATGTCTCTTGTTTGCACACTCTAAGAAATATGATCATTTTAAAGCTGGTGATTTGAAGGTGTGCCTTTGGATAGCTTCAATCTTGATGTGTTCAACCCCTGCCACGTTTCCTCATCTGGTATTGAAGTCATCACTGGACAAGGCGATCTGGCAGGAGCTTCCTACTGTCTCAGCAAGCCCTGGAGCATGTCTGGAAGGCCCCTGAGCTACTAGAGCCCTTAGGGCTAGGTGCCAATGAGTCTTTTAAGGCAGTTTAAAGCAGTCTTTTAAAGCCATCCTCTGCTCCCTATAGCCTAGTGTAACAGAACGAAGGTGCCCTGGAGTGCAATTCCTGCATACAAGAAACAGAACTACTGTACCGAAAAAAAGCCAAAAGATCTCCTTTCTTCTTGTAGGAGAGTGTGATTTGAGATAGGTGGGGATGGAGGGGGCTCAAATAGGTAAAGCTGAAGATTTGTGGGGTTTTTTTCTCCATTGGGTTTTAATGGCTCTGTGACTTGCTAACAGCAAAATACTAAACTGAACTGTTGCTTCCTCCTTTTTAGGTTGCTGTAGGATGGGAATAATGGGGGAAGACCAGTACTTATGTTGCTTTGACACTGTAAATGATTCTCTGAGGCTCTGAAAATGTCAGTGACAAACAGATGCTGCTGATTTCACTTGAAGCTTCTGCAGAATTTGAACGGCAGAAGTTGTCAAAAAGACATATGTTTTTCATGAAAAATGTGTTGTTCATAACATTTGCTTTTTAAGAAGAAAAATGACCCATTCTAGAACTTTTCTGGCATTTCTGTGACTTTTAAAGTTTTACTTTTTTTTTAACAAAAAACGAGTTCTTATCTATTCTAATTTTCTCAGTTTATTGTTTTGTGAGTATTATTTTATCATTCCCTTCTCCAACTTCCCTTTTCCCTCATTTTGTCATAGGCTTTTCAGGCCCTGCAGTGCCCCGGGAACTGTCGGTGTCAGAGCACATGTGCACGTACGTGGTGCTTGTAAGGATGCCACTTACTCCACTTGGTCCTTTAACTGTTGGGTTTTTTTTTGCCTTTGAAACTCTCTCTTATATCTTGTTTCTGTTATTGCTCCTGATGTGGAACTGGATCTCATCTTTTTTTTTCTGTTTTTGTTCTGTTGGAGGATGACTGGCCAACAAAAATGTATCTTTTGCTCCGGTGGATTTTATTTCCTTTGACGACAGCATCTCTGTCTCAGTCCTCCTGGATCTCATCCTGGCTCTGTCTTTCTCTGATTATTCAGAACTTGTGGTCAGGTTTACCTCCATTAAGTCTGCAGTTCCCTTGAAGGACGCATGCACCTTACCATTGCTCTGTAGCTATATGAGACTGGATTCAGAAACACCACCTGTGTGTTGGCCTCAGTCCTGAGTCTCCTACATTATCCTAACCTTTGTTATGTGCTGTCGGTCATTGCTCTTTGAAACCTGTCAGGTACCCGGGAGAGTGCATAGCAATACAAAACAGCATTCTTTTTTTTGTGTGTGTTTTTGTCTTTGCAGTCAGATTTTTTACTATGATTTCTGTTTTCTGATTGCTTTATTGTTAGCCTTGTTTTGTGCTCAAATTCCCATTTGGCACTAGCGGGTTTAATTTTGCTGTGTTGTTCTGTGGCCTCTTGCTGTTACAAAATAATGTTACAAAACTTGCTCTCAGTTTCCTGGCCACAGCTGATACCTGCGTGCTGCCAGCAGACCATTTTTCCGAACCAGAGCTGTACTCCACTGTAGCAATATCGTTTCCTGACATACGGAGAGGATACACCAGTTCTGATTTTTTCTCAAAATATCTGTTTGAGATTTCAGAAAGCTATCAAATCTTTGCTTTTACTGTAAAACCTCTTTGCTAATGCACATGACATGTATGTGGTTTGCTTTAAGCTGCGTATTCAGGACTACCTAGTAGGCACATCTCTCTCTTTTATGACGTCAGATCTTAAATTTGGTGAGATTACTGCTAAGCCACCTTGAAATGAAATCCTGCCTTGCACATACATCCTGGCACCATCTACGTGGGGTAAAATATATAATGTCTCAGGGTAGGTTTTCTTGTAAGATGGCCAGGCTCAGACTTTGAATTGTTACAATCTGTAGAACCTTGTCCCGGAAAGAGCCTTACTGATTGCCCTAAAGCATCCTCTCACGGCTGGAGAATCTACATAAAATGCATTAGCTTGCAGAGGCTTGTGGTTGACTTTTACACAGTACTTTATAAAACTTGTGCCATTCACCCAAAAGTGAGTAGGGGGAATCCCTCCATTCTAAATACCATAACTGATATCCTTATCCCAGTATCTTTCTGAGTATACCTCCTTTCTCTGTTGGAGTTATACTAGCAGATGCTGTAGACTGACTTTACATAGCCACTGATGCTACACTCCTTCTGAGACATCACGTGTTCACTCAAGCTGTTCTGTAAAGCTGTAGTGTTTTATGACAAATGCTTTCCTTTTGATCAGTTTTACTCTTCCAAATGTCTGGTTTTTGGTCTATGACTTTCTCCATATTTCTTCCCTTGGCTTTAACTGCCTCAAGGAGCCTGCACTTTTGATAAATGTGCACAAAGTCCATATAGTTGGCTGCTCCTGTTGGTTGCTGAATTTGTTTCACACTTTCTAATCCAGGCATTTCCCAATTGCTTGTGTCTTTCAGAATTTCCTCGATGTTGAGTCCTGGTGACCTCAGTCCTGGTGGACTCCAGTTCATCAGCCTTTAGCCTTCACTTGCTGGCACCTGGTCAGGGTTTGTCATAGCTGAATACCATGATCTCCAGTTGCCACATCATCAGTGTCTTGCTTGATACATAGCAGGCCAAATGTGAAGTCTAGCTGATCCCCTCAGTCTGTGCAATGTTTTCTCATTCTTTCATTCTTCTTTTGGCAGAGCCCTTGATGGTATCTGCATTCTCAGTAGGTACTACTCTGTCTTTCAATCTGGATTGGTGCCTGGAGGCTTGTGCGTGGCTTTTTACTGATTGCTGTCAACATTATGTCCCTTGGTTTATTTTGGTTTACCTGCCCTTGCAGGTTTTTCCTAGGCTTAGATCTACTTTCTTCCCCAGTGTCTCCAGTGAAATGGATTAGGTGTCCTGTCTCCTAAAAGTGAGGGTTTTATAACTAATTTTTACAACCTTTTACTAGGTACAAGCATAGTAAACAGTTATAAGCACAAACAAATCTCTAATTTCATTCTGCTCTGTCTCAGGACTTAAGCTGCAATGATGAACTTTACTTACTGAAGTGCTGCAGCCTTGATGGGCTTTGTTCCCATATGCACACAGATTCCCTGTATCTTCTCCAAACTCCTCCTTCCTCCAACACCTACTCCTTTCCCCAGTTTCCATGCAGGGGACTAACCTGTCCTGTTCACTTTCTGCCAATGACTTCTCTAGTGGTTGTTAATGAATAGGTTCCTAAGGAAGGCTGTGCATATATTTTATGGAAAATAAGATCTTTAATCACCTATTGAATCAGAAATGTAGGAGTCTCCTGTGGGAAGTGAAGAGTCATAGTTGCACTGAATTATCACTTCATTTGAGCATAATAATGCCCAGCTTCTCTCTGGCAAGTTAATCTTTCCTTCTGAATTCAGTGTATCCTTCCATCCACTCTCTTGTCCCTCAGAAGACGGCCCGGTGTCATTTAATTCCTCCTTCTGTTGATTTCCCCTTCAAATCTCCGTCATGAGAATGAAAACAAAGACTTTTTTTAAAAGGAACATTACCCAACAAATGCTCAAGGGGATCACTTGGGCTTGAGTTTGTCTCATTTCATCTGCAACTCAAGCCTAGAAAACCACTGTGACTTCAGATGTCACTTGAGATTAGGCTTAAGTCTGAGCACAAATTTAAGTGCCTTCTCAGAAAATCACTTCAGTTTTATATGAGGCAGGTGTCTATTGACTGTATGGAAGAGCCACAGGTTTAAGAATAATATTCAGGGATGTCTACATGCTTCTGAAGGAACTTCCATGCAGCAGGTCCCAGAGCCCAAGTGAGGAACCCTTGTAGTCAGAAGGACTCCGGGTAAGTGCGGAGGGTTTCCCACAAAACACTTTTTGCAGGACTGGGGCCTACATAAACAACAGAAGAAATTTTTCTGCATTTCTGTCTCATCACAGTGTGTTCCCAGCAATGGTTCCAGAGAGTGAAGAGATCCAAAGAATGAGGCAAAGTATGCACTTGATGCTTCTTTGCTGATTGGAGACATGGGAATGGATGTTGATATTCTGGAAACTGTGAAGCATGCTTCCTAACCTAAGCTGTTTCCTGATTCTCATGTGACTCAGAGACAAGTAAGCAGATCTTCTCTCCTTGTACTCCAGTGGTATTTAAATTACTGAAACTGCACAGGATGGTTTAAATTAGCTCTGAACAATAGAGCCTATTCAGGCTTTTGGTGAATCCACTAAATCCTTTTTGGCTGGTTATAAAAAGCCTGTATTTGTAAATGAATTGGTTTTCCTGCCATTTTTGTAATGTTAATAACTGAAAATATAGCAGTGTCTTTTACTACAGGATTAATTAGTTTGTTCCAATCACCAACTTTCCATTAAATATTTTTACTAAAATTTATTGCTCCATTATATGTTCGTGCTAATTAAATAAAATCTCAGAATCACCATCTACTAAAGCAGAGGATATACTTTGGTGGAACAAAGTCTGCCATGATGCTGGACAGAATATGAATTCCTGGCTGGACTTCGTGTACTTCTGTTGCTCTGCAGGCTGCATTGGGAGTCACTGCCTGTTCTGACTTAGTGGTATGAAAGACAGGAAATAGGAAGACTTCCTTAAACTATAGATTAATTTCCTTACTCAACCTTTCTCCCAACTGAGGTGTAAGAAAGGTATACCATGTGCTAGAGAAAAACAGGATCCTGTTTTTCAACATGTGTGTTGTCACGCCGATAAAATCACTGCCAAAGTCTCATTGAAGTAAACTGACCAGTGTGAAAGGCAGTTTCTATGTCGCCATTTAATACATGAAATCTTAAAAATCAAGAGTACACAGAGGAATAAAGGGTACTTACACAGAGCGGAGAATTCCACATGCAAATTGCCAGTTTGTCACTTGACTAATTACTTTTATGTGCAATTATTTGAGTTATTTAGACTGAATTGAAAATGAAATGGTTTCCAAAAGAGTCTTGCCCTGATCGTTTTGTCCTCTTCCCAAAGATGTAGATAGTTGTGCAGTTGCTGTCCTTTGCCCCAAAGCTGACTCTATTTCTGCTGTTGTTGGTTATATTTGGACAGTGCAGAGCATGGAGGATTTGGGATTTGTACTTGTGACAGCTGAGTGGTATCACAGGGGAAAAAAACCTAATTGTCCTCCTTTTAACAAAATCTTTCATTAGAGAAACATATTCTGTCTGTTGTTGTGAGTGCAGGAACATGAAGTGAGAGCCCACATGGAGGTTGCAGTGCCTATAAAATAGAGCTCCAGAAGATTTGGGAGAACCAACCAAATGTCAAAGGTACTTTATATTACTTCTTATTTCACTGAGTTAGAAAAATATTTTAAACCTATGGAATGCCCATTGCTCTTAACCATGCTCTCAGCATGGCCCGAAAATCCTTACCTACACACTGAGGGAGCCCCAGAAGCCCCTGAGGAGGTTCCAGCTTCTTTTTTACTCTTTCTTCTTTTGCTGCTGCTGCTCTGAGAAGACAATCTTTCAAACTGCAGGTTTCATCACTCCAATTGCAACCACAGTGGGAGGTTGTTAGTATTTGGCACTGCTGAAATCAACAGCCTGTTTGAGAAGATCTTGGAGTTCTTTGTATCCGGTTCTGCTGCAGAGGCTACGGCATGAGACGCTCTTGCTCAGCAGCTGGCTGCAGCCGATGCTGGCTACCGCTGCAAAGTCTTACTCTGCCAGCAAAGCCTCTTGCTAGAGACACAGCTTATATTAGCAAAATTTGTTCTTTGATGTACTTTATCACCTCCATAAATACATTTGCTATACTGCTAAAATGACATGGGTTTGGGAAAAGGGAGAGATAGATTGTATTTGCAGGTGAGTGTTTGTGGCATGGAGGTATTGGGTTGAAATGGTGAATGTCTTTGCACTCCTAAGTGACGGACTTAAGCTGGCAAAAGCACAATGTCACTGTCAGAGAGTAGAAGAGGTTAGTAGCACAGGAGCTTTCATTTCAGGGCTGGAAATAGATATACATACATATGTGCATACACATATATATGTATATACATGTATATATGTTTTATAATACTGATATGTGTATAAACATTTTATATAATATATATGTATATTGTGTTCTAAACAATATCTAAATCAAAGTCCATCTTTGCTGTGACTTCCTTGAGACCATGCAGAAATACCAACCTATAATGAAAACAGAAATGGAATATAACAATATAAGGTTACATATGCACGTACAGTTTCACATCATGTCTAAATCCCGGATGTACAGTTAAGCACTCTGGTCATGCTCAACAGGTCATGCAGAAACACAAAACTATTATTTGCAAAAGCAAAGGTTGTGTCTAGTCACTGTCCTTGCTAGAAAGGATATATAGCAAGGACAGATCTTTTAAAACAGTTAATTTTTTTCTTAGTCAGAGCTAGCCAAAAGGGTTGATTCGCCTCTAGACACCAAAGAAAGGGAAAAAAATTCAGAAGTTGTTTGGGAAATCTATTTGTACAGTTGGAGTCTGGCTTGGAGCTTTTGGGACTCTCCTTTATTTAGGTTGACTATATACACAGTGCATCCTTCTGGGATTCTGAATGACTATGAGAAATATGTGTTTTCTAATGACCCCTTTATGATCTAAAAGAACACGTCACCTTACGTTTTGACATGAGTGGCTTGTTACTTAGCCCAGGAACAAAGGGGATTTTTGCCTTAGAGACAACTGTGTGAGATTTTAAATACTGCTGCATGGGTAAGCTACTCTTAATTAGTTTCTGTTTGTTGCTTGGCCTGGCTGGGAACATTAATAGTTGTGTGGAGCTGCAATGTAACTCAGTGAGACTATAAGCTGTCTTATCTTCCCACCACTGCCAGTTCTTTGACACTGACTGACATCCTGAAACAAGCAGCAGAATGGCCAGACAAGAAAGTTGCTTATTGAAACAACGAGTTTCCTGAAATAAACAGAGCAGTTTTGCATCAGCAGGCCTGTTCTGTCCCTGGAACAATGCTGGACATTTGCATTGGCTAAATGAGGTTAGTGTTTTGCAAAGTCTTCTGGAAGTCTGCGTGTCACTATGGGCACCAGCAGATAAAGCCAACGTGATAAGGACTGAGGTCATGAGAAGAAAAGGGAAGAAAAGTGAGATCTGAACCAGATATTTAAACTGCTGTGATAGTTAATTAAAACGATGTAATTGCTCCTATATTAATTTCCCTTTCCCTTGCCCTGACATTTACCTTAAACCAACTTTTTGTTATCTAGTGCTTTTACTCATTTTCTCATACCAACAGAGTAGCTGCAGTAACACCCTGAAGCTACTCTAACTGTCCTCAGAGTGGAGCCAAACATCTTCAAGTCTTCAAAATGAAAGCCAAAGGCATGGCAGGAAAAAAGAACAAATTGGGAGAACCTTGTTGGGTTTCCTTCCACAGACAGTCCCCAAACTGAAATTGTTTTGTGCAACACCATGGCAGAGACTAGATAAAGCTTTTTAGTTTTGTTTCATGGTTAAGTGGAGTTGTTTCTTGCTGACTTCTAAAAGACAACCTTGAGTTACTTTCAAGAAAGAATTAATTCAATTTTGTTTTCTTCATTTGTCAAATAACAATGAAATTTGGTCTCCTTTTTCTTCCATTGTCTTTATTGTTGATGGCTAGCTACTGAATATTGGCATGTGTGCATGTGAACAAATACATATGTATTTTTCCTTTACAGGTTGGTCACAAATATCCCTGACTAATGGTGCTTGAGCTGAGTCCTTCGGTGGCACAAGTTCCCTGTTCATGCCCTGCTCCCCCTGGCCTGAACACACGAGCACACACGTGCACGTCCTGATGTAAACTGCTGCTCTCCTGAACAGTCACGTGAACCAAGGCATTCTCCCTTCATACATTTTAGAAGGAGAAGGAGGAAAAAGCCCAGTGAGATATCCTGCCAAAGCTTAGAAGGGATTGTTTGCAGGTTTGTTTTCTGAACACTTCTAACTTGCTCATTTTCATGACATGAGCAAAGCCATCACCTGAGGGATTTGGTATTTGGTTTGTCTTTTCTAATGACAAGTGCTCACTGCATTTGACGTTGCATCAACTGCTGAAATGTCCCTGGTGTGTCCTAAAGTGGGGAAGATGGTGGTATCAGGTAACTGCCCTCAGCCCTGAAGATACTCGCTGCGGAAGAAGAGCCAGTTGTGATTGCTGGGCAGAGAGAGACCATTCAATCTGTCACTGTTTTGGTACTTCCTAGCTGCAGCTGTTTGTACAAAGTACTGTGTACAAACTGCCATTTGCCTAAAGAATTCAGCACATACAGAGTATAAACAGGGTTTAAACTGTTTGGTGAACCTTGTGCAAATTTCTTTTTTTCTTTTTTTCTTGATGCAACAGCTGGATGTAATAGTCTTAGAAAGTGCAACAGTGTCAGGAATTCATTTGCTGTTTTCAAGAGACAATTGGCCTTAATTACCTGATCCAAAGAAATGAAGTTAATGTGGTGCAACAAGGAAATGCCATGCCCCATTAGCAAAAGATGTTTTCAGTTAAACCAATGTTGTGGTGGCACAGTTGCGGTGTGCTTAAGTGAATAAGCCCTACTCTGGAAGAAAAACTTGGTTAAGAAGAAAAGATCTCAATCCTGAAATCCTTGCTGGAATAAGTTATGTTACTCTCATCCAAACTGTTCCTAGGGGCAAGATTTGTGCAAGTACCTGTGGCTGAGAGGTGGTGTTTAGGTAGCCAGATGGAGTTCAGGTAGTAATGAGCAACTTTAAGCCCTGATTCTGTATTTCATCGTTATTAAGCAGACCATTTAGGCAAATGTTTAACTTCAGCTACACATGTAAAACTTCTTGAAGTGATTGCAGCATAAAACATAAAGCTATACATTGCTAAACTCTGTTGCAGGCTGGATAAGTATTTTTCAAAGCGTACTTAAATACTTTTTCATAAACTTGTGAGCAAATTTATACAATGCATACATCTATACTGGTAATTAATATTTTATATATCATATAGTGTGGATGATATCTTTGTATATTTTTATATAAGTCAGTATAAATATTTTTAATATTTATATAAATATTTTAAAAAATTATATAAATTAATCCCATTTAATTATCCTTAATATTTTGCTCTGAACTACAAGAAGCTAATAAACACAAAATAATGGCCAGCATCAGGCTACAGAATTAGAGCAGATTATATGTTCTATTAATTGGGTCTCTTTTCTTCTTATTTAGTTATACAGCATATGTGACTGCAAAATTGATACCTTCCAAAAATATTGGAATAGTCTATAAAAATGGAGGATCTGGAGAACTGTAGGCCCATCAGCCTCATCTCTTTCCCTTGGAATGTGATGGAGCAAATTATTCTGGAAACCATTTCTAAACATACGAAGGACAAGAAGATGATTGAGAGTAGTCAGTAAGGGTTTCCAAAGGAGAAATCATGCTTGTTCAACCTGATAGCCTTCCGTAATGAGATGACTATCTTAGTGGATGAGGGGAGAGCAGGGGATGTTGTTTAAATTGACGTTAGCCAGACTTTTAACAATGTCTCCCATAACATCCTCATAGTCAAATTGATGAAGCACAGGGTAGATAGCTGCACAGTGAGGTGGTTGAAAACTAGCTGAGTTTCCAGGATCAAAGGGTTGTGATCAGCAGCACAAAGTCCAGCTGGAGGCCAGTCACTAGTGACGGACCCCAGAGGTCGGTATTGCCAATATTCTTTAACTTTTTCATTAGTGACCTGGATGACAGGACAGCGCATGCCCATGTGCAAGTTTATAGATAAAACAAAACTGAGAGGAGAGGCTGATACACCAGAGGGCTGTGCTAGAGGGACCTCAGCAGGCTAGAGAAATGGGCTGACAGGAACACCATGAAGTTCAGCAAAGGAAAATGGCCAAGTCCTGCCCCTGGGGGGGAACAACCCTTTCCAGACAAGTTAGAAAACAGCTTTGCAGAAAAGGTCCTGGGGATCCTGGTGGACAACAAGTTGAGCAGCACTGTGTCCTTTTGACAAAGGTGGCCAACAACCACAGGTGGCCCAGAGGGGTTGTGGATTCTCCGTCCTTGGAAATATTCAAAACCTGACTGGACACAGCCCTGAGTAACATGCTCTAGTTGACCCTGCTTTGAGCAGATGGTTGGACTGGGTGATGTCCAGAGGTGCTTTCCAGTCTCAAGCATCCTGTGATTCTTTAATATGGGAAGCAAAGCCATGAAGCTGAACATTGAGAATACACAATATAAGATCCAATGTGCTCCATAATTGTGGTGGAACAGTGAGGACAGGAAACCTCACTTTTCACCTGACCACTGAGAAAATTCCCCTTCAAGGTATGTATTGAGCAGATTCCCTTGAGCTGTTATCACAGTATTGTACAGGATAGATCCTTATCTCTCTCTTAAAGCTTGGGCATTACAGTATTTGTGGCAGTCCAAACCACCTGAACCTGGACATGTGGAGGACAGAGGTTCATGTGCAGCTTTTGTATTTGTCCTGAATCTTACTTCCTTTTCTTGCATGAGCTGTATAAAAAGTAGGCATGATTCCTCATTTTCCAGTCTGGTCTTTAAGAAAGAAGGATTTATCATACTAAAGTATAAATACACTTCCCTAAGTGTAGAGTCTATACATAGAAACTGGTGTTGTAATATTAAAACCACAGCGTCTACCTTCCCTATAAGGACCTCTGTTCAACTGACTTGTCACACCAGAATAACATTTACTGTTTACTTCATTACTTGCCTAATGCATAAGGTCAAGTATAAACCTAAGAAGGTAATAGGTTAAAATCTCTTTTCCAGTGAAAGCAATGAGACTTTTCATATTCATTTCAGTAGAGCCAAGATTTTATGGCATAACAGTCTACAGGACCTATAAAAGGATGCTCTCTAACTCAGCAGTGATATCAACAGGACTCCAAGGATTAGAGGAGATAGAGAGTCCAATTTTATGCAAACAGTATTTTAGTTTCTATAATGCCAGTGACAGAGCTCTCTCATCACCACAATAACTTGGTCATCTCTTTTTTCCCCCCTTTGCTTATTTTGTGAATGTTTATAGATGTGGGCAGTTACGCAAAAATATATTTTTTGGACTATAACTAAGCTGTTTTCAGTTAGTGAAACTTACACTTCTGAAAAGGGCACTGTAGTGTCATGTTTATTTATTCCCTGGGTAAAGTGTGGCTCCATCACTCTCTTTTTTCTGGTGGTTTTTTTTTTTTGGTGTCCATTCTGTGAAATAAAGCTGGCTGCATGCTGAGAATACACCCATTAATTTCAAACCAAAGTGAATTTATTCAGCTTATTTATAAATCTGTCAGGATCAAAAACTATGGAGAAAAGAATGATTTACCTGATGTTACGGTATTGTATAGCTTTAGGCAAAACAGAGTTTGTAGGATTGCAATCAGATTTGGGAGGGCTATGCTGTGCCCATAGATTTTCTTCTTCCCTTTGAGCTTTCCTGCAAGTCGATTTCTGTAGAAGTGAAACACTTTATGTTTATCCCTTTTACATAGAGTCCTTGCCACAATCTCCAGTTTAGCTGTAACTCTAGCTGCTTTCTAGGCTCCTCAAGGGCCTCAGAGGAGTCTTGGGTTTTTGGCTGCCAGCTCTTCCCTGCAGGTTCCTACAGTTTTCTTCCTCCAGACCTGTTTCTTAGGCTATCTCCTTTGACCAATTGTAATTGCTGCAGAAGGTTTAAATTCATCTTAACAGCTGCAGTTCTCTTCTCCAGGATTAAATGGGGGCTAATCAATTCATCTTAAATTGGGAACCATTAACTCAGAACAAAAGCATTTGAGAGAAAATGTGGATCAAAAGAACAAGCAACAAGCACAGTTGGCTCCCCAGGTAGTCACCCAGCTCTGTCCAAACAAGCTACCATGGACGACCAAGTGTTTGCCAGCTCTTGGATGCATGCCATCTCTCATTTCTTACTTCACTCTGTCTTTGGAGTCTTTCATCATTGTGTCCTACTGAGCTGTACTAAGTCTCAGTTTCCTCTGCCGGGCAGCTAAGCTTTGAGAGATTTGTTACTTGGCTGTCCATTGTATTGGGTATTACAATAATTCAGTATGCTGACAAGCAAGAAAGGTGTCACTTACACTGCCCAGAGGGCCAAGCATACGGTCATGAGCCAACTCATAAAGATTCACAGCGGGTTTGCGGCATATAGGAAGGAGTCCCTGAGTTGTCCATGGTTCCATGGCATCCTTCACAATCCTCATCTCACATCATAGAAAATTAGAATAAATCTATTACAAAATGCTGACTGAGGATGGAATTATCCCATCAGCAAGGGAATTAGACTCGATAGCCTTCTGGGCAGGGCCCATCTTGGTACATTTGAGCTGCACGTAGTGCATTAGGTCCTTGACCCCTAGATATTAATGTAATACCAATCAATTAATAATGCCTCAGAGTATGTCTTCTTGGGATCTATGTAGTCCATGGGCTGGTTCTCAGCAGAAATCCACTTGTTAAGTTTATCTTTTTGTACTGCTAACAGCACTAATCGGTCAGTAGCTCTTTTTTGATGTGCTTTTGCTCAGTTTTGCCGCTGTGCCCAGCCAGTACCCAGCCCATAGATAACAGCTGTGTCTACATAGATCTGCCTCTCTTTATGTGATTGTGCTTGTGCTTTGTATTCACAGAGGACCAAACACAGCATAGCTGTAGCCAAAGTATACTTGTTTTGCTGTGTTCAGATGATCTGGGCAGTGGGTTATTGCTACCTGAGTCAGAGCAATCCTTTATAATTTCTGAGAGCAGCAGCATTTTAGGTAATTCATATATGGGTAAAGGGCTGACTCTATGAAAAAAAGTACAGTTCCCTTTGCTTTGGGAAAGTATTGAATGGCAGGCAAAAACCCCTCTTGCACAAATGAGTTAAGAGTTTCCATGATCTTTGTTCCGTGCTCTCAGCCTTGGTGCAGGTTTCGCCTTTATGGGATAGTGTTATCTCATGTCACCACTCGGTTCCGGCCTGAGCTGGCCCCTGGTGACACAGCGGAGGAGGCAGCCTGACGGGTCGCCAGTGATCCCCCGTCTCCGTATCACCTAGCACTCTGTCTCTAGCTTTGTTTATGCCAGCTTAGAGATACCAGCTATATGTTTCCATTCATTATTACCCCCACTCACTTTTGTAACACTGCCGAGCACTTCAATTTCTATCGTGCATCCTCTTGAGAGGACAGAAGGGGTTTTTCCCTCGACGTGTTTCACTGCATTTTGACAAAGGACTTACAAAATGTAATATCCCATCCAGGAAATACTGGGCATGTAAAAGTAACACATCTTGGCAATCCCCACATGTCTTTGTGCGTAGCTAAAAAAGTTAGAAGTGTTAATAAGGAGAAAGGTTTCCGCTGTAAACGTCAGTTCTGTTGCTTAGCTTTTGCTTATTTCACTCTGACCCAGGGTTTCTTTGCATGCTGGGCTCTTTTGTAGTGCACCGTTTCAGAGGCAAAGGCTGAAACTCCTCAGTCCCCATTACCAGTTCTGCCCTGACTTTGCTGCAGGTTAACCTAGCAGGTTAACACGGATGATGCCTAAACACTGATGGGACTAACACACTCAGTTTGTTGTCAGGGCTTTTTTAGACCCCATTGATCAAATGCGTACTCAGCTGGGTTTAGGGTTAGAGTTGGGCTTCCTTTTGGGCTGGAGAACCTAAAGGTCCCTAAACTGGGGACTGTTTAATATGGAACTTGCCTTCCCTGATCATCACATTCCCCGTCATTAAGATAGAGACAACATTTGTTTGCCATTATGTGAGGACTGTAGTGGGAATCAACTGATTATAAGGGGCTTAGAAATTTCTGTGAAGTCCTTGAGAGGTGCCAGACAGCATGTTACCAAAGAGTTATTTGTATGCCAAAATCCAGGATTGTTATGTTGAAATTAGGAAATTGGTGTTTCTGCTGTTTTCTTGGTGACCTCGGGGATCTTCTTGAGAACTGGAAGTATGAGGAAGCCAGCTGCAACCCTTACCAGCCTGAGCTGCTGCAATGATGCTGCAGCACTTGGCAGTTTTAGAGCAATGGGTCTGTGTGAGTTGCCAGAAGCCCTTTTCCAAAGTGACTCTTACAACTGAACGTGCTAGGTACGTACCTCTGGTCATCCCTTGGCCCTCATTTTGGGATCTTAAGAAAGGTGCTGTCAAGGATGGTAGAGCACCTGCAGGCTCTCTAGGGATGTTCTTTGAACTGAGGCAACCCTCAGTGATCCAACAGCTAGTTTGTTTCTGCTTTGTATGTGTGTGAAGCCATAGGAGCAGCCGTCTTCTGTTGAAAATATTTGTGTTATGCCACACTTGTAGTTCAACCCTGAGATCCAGTCAGGGTGGACAGGATTTTCCCCAAAATGAGAAGTGCTGAATGGAGATCTCTGAGGGATCACGTGATGTGGAAACTTTAAACTTCATCCCCTTTGTGTCAGCATAACTCTTCCCAAAAAATGCTCGCTTTTCTAAGATTAGGGAGATCATGCATTAATTATTCAGTCCTGTTCAAATTTTATTCATGTGAGTGGCAGTGGGATCTTCTTACCTAAAGCACAGATCATTGAATATTTCAGATACAGCAAATCTGGCAAATGAAGATTTTGTGGAGTATTTACCTGAATTTCATTAGTTTGCTGCGATGTGTTTTGATTTTATGAAGCATAGCTGAGATACGTCTTTATTCATAAATGAGTAAATCTGTATATATCAGTAGATGCCTGGCACGCTGAAATTTTTTAATGACAGGGTTTTAAAGACATGAATAAACAGATTTTTTAAACAAGTTTGTTTTTCCTTCCACAGTTGCCTAATGATAGTGTTTGCATTGGTTTAACTCGTTCTGAGCATACAGTCTGTGTAAGGTAATACCAGCAAAATACTCCCGTGAGCAGATAGCTGGGGAATGGCCCCACACAGCCAGAGGAGTGGTAAGTTAGTAAAACCCATCTTTTAAAAGTACCAGAGTTTGCAGGTTGTCTGTGGGATATGTGAACAATGACATACATAAACTCCTTGAAAACTGTGAGTTCAGATATCAGACTGGACTCAGATCTAAGAATTTCTAGTCTCTTGATCCAGCCTTTGAGTCTGTTTTGCCTCACTGCTGCTGGGAAGCAGATGTGGAGGGCATGTTTACACTACCAGATAACTTCTTTGCCTAGTTTACACCTGGTCCCCTGCCTAAAAGTTAGTTCATTCCTGAGCTTCCTTTTCTGGTCAACCAGTCTTCTCCAAAACAAAACGTAGATTTGCTTCTAGGGAGAGTTTCTCCTTGTGCCCATTTTCAATAGACTCTGGAGGTCACACCTGGGCTCCCTTCGCACTGTGCAAACCTCCAGCACTCCCCACGGGTTTTGTACCCTGATCGACTCCTCTGAGCTCCCCTGAGGGCACCCTCACCTTACTGTCCCACGCTATTTTAGATACTTTGAGATGATTTCTTCTTCTCCCACTCCATTGTGACTTAGTGTCCAAAGCAGATGCGCTGTTAGATGCTGTGTAATGTGGACATAGTCAGTACTGGCTTGATATTTAGAGATTGCTTTTGGAGATGGGATATATTTAGAAGTGTAGACACAGCCACTGTTACCTGCCTCCACGAGTATTATCAGGTGTTGTTTCAATCTTATTCAGACTCGCATCACAGCAATGCTGTCCTAAACATCACCCATCTCGGAAAATATGGCAGAAAAGATCCACAGCACCACTTGGAGGATGAACAGTGTGGATCAACTGGAATGAGTACTGGCAGTGAATTTCAAAGTCCTGGGGTGGCTCTAGGTAAATTTGGTGTGGATTTTATGAATTGCTGGGTTCATAAACATCACGATGGACCACGTCTATTTACTCACAATTACAGATGTTCTCCTACATATGTGATTTTAGAGGACGCTACTACTTCTACCACAGGTGGGACACGACTTTAGACAGGTGCCCACTTTCACTCCTAAGTCCCTCTCTTTGTACTGCAGCAATGACCAGATGCCTCAAATAAACTCAAGGGCCCATTGAGTTGTACAAGGGGCAGCCAGCGGCACCAAACCACAATGCCCCTTTCCAGACAAACTCTCTGTTATAAGAGTACTATTTTAGAAAAACTATAATATTTGCTGTAGGTCTTGATTAGAAAAATGCTGCAGGAAAAAAAAAAAAAAGGAAAAGGAAATCTATAAGTTGCAATTAAAACCTGTCGTGTTTCACCAGTGAACATAATTTTTTTATATCTGGGCCTGTTACAGTGAATGCTTAGCTTCTAAAAGGGTGAACTTATTATTCCCATCTTTGAGAGCTAGACAAGGAATCGTCCTTCCTACAGCAGTACCTCAACCCATTGTATCAGCTGAGAGTGTACAGTCAGATACCTCCCTAGAGACTACTGGAATAAAGTGCCAGTTCCGGAATAATGCAGCTGAAATCCGTGCTGACTTGGGCAGTAATTCAAGAAATCAGTCTCACTGTGTTTATATCTGCTCCCTTGCTATTAGGCCTTGAAAGTAATGTGTGAGAACTGGCATAGAAAATACAAATGGGCCATGGTTTGAAAACCAAATTGTATAATTCTTCGTAAGATTCGAAGGATGCATTCTAACTTGGCAGTGTAGTTTCGACTTAGAACATAATGCCATAGCTTTAATGTCATCATATGCACTGATGATTACTTAGGCCAAAAAGAATTGGAAGAACTACGGAAGAAAGAAAATATGGTTTAAGCCAGCTCAAATGGAAATTCTTGCAGGTATTGTACTCAGCGTTTTAATGCATCTATAACAAACAGGAAAGTGAGAAGTGTTAAGGTGCTGCCTACATAAATAACTAGCTAGAATTTAAGGGGAGGGGAAGCTGTTACTCAGGCTCTGGAGAAAAATCAAACAGATGCAGTGTCTCGTGTTTGTCTCTCATCGCCCTCACTCTTTGCAAGCTTTTTCTCACCGCTTTGTGAGGGCACCCTCCATTCCTACACTGGCCCTCCTGTCAGTGCTGCTCTGCTCCCTCCTGCGCTGCCTCGCGTGCTGGCAGCAAAGCAAGACTCGCTGGAGTGACAGTCTGGGTGAGCAGCGCTCAGGATCAGCCTTCTGGTCCTGTTTGGTTTTCTTGGAAGCCCACTCCTTTTCTCCGTGTGATGGATACAGGAACAGCACATTGCCACCGATAGCAGACCACCACTCAGCTGAGAAAGAGGTTGTGAACTATTGAGAGTTAAAACTTCCTTAATTGTTCAGTTGTCGGATTTTTGCTGTTCCTATTTTAGTTGGTTCAAAAATACAGGGTTTGTGATTTAAGTATTCAGAGCATGGAATAGGCAATCATGTATTGCTGCTATTCATTTCTTCATTGATTGCTTTCTCATACACACAACACAAAGTACAGACATATACAGAGGGCAAAATGATGTATGTGTGCATATGCATGTATATATGTAGATAGATATAGCTATGCATATATCTATATCTACGTGTATGTATACATAAACACTTAAAGAGATGGAACAAGAAAGAGAAATAAATAAAACCACCATAAACATTTATTGGTTTAATTCTGCACTTCTAACATTTTCCCTTCTTTTTTGATGACTTGAGACTGTGATAGAACTTGGGCTGTATCTTTTGGCAGCATTATTCCTAACGAAGGCCAGGCTGAAGAAATACAGTAAAAGATTATTCTGAGTAACAGGAAGCAATAATTCACACCAATGTGAAGTTAAAGAAACTTCAGCCAGACTTGCTTCTACAAAATCTTACTCTGTCTTTTTTTTTTTTCCCTGACGATCAAATGGATTTGGCTAGCAAGCCATAAAGTCTTGTTAAATGTTTAGTGCTGTACTTCTGAAAGCAAAAATGGAGGCACGACCTTCATGCGAATGTCCTGTAGGTAAAAAGAGGAATGAAGAGCTGTCCCATGGATCCAGTTGTGCCAACACAGTTGATATTTCATGGAAGTGTTGGTATGATTCTACACAATGATTTTTCAGGGGATTTCCTTAGTATTTTTCTATAGGAAATCACATGAAAACTCTCCTCAACATATTAATAAGAAGAAAGCTCCATTATTAAGGCTGTAAAATCAAAACTAATAAGGACAGAATTTAGGTTGCTGTACATTAAATTAAGTTCAGTTGGGCTAAAGTAGGCAATTCTTAAATATTTTCTTTTACTTTTGGCAAGTCTTTCATGTATCAAAGAGACACAACTGTGGGGAGGCCAAAAGGCTTGAGAATTCACCCAATCTGATTAATACTATGTCTGAAGCAACATCTGGAGAAAAAAAATCAACACAGTTCATTAAACCATTTGGAAATGGAAAGTCTTGTTGGGGCAGTCAGGGTTCAAAGTAGGCACCGTTTCCTAAGTCGGGGTGCTGGAACGATGGTTTTCTCTCTCTTCTGTTTCTTCTTTCCAGTGTGCAGGAAAGCCATAGCCCAAAATGCTGTCAGGGTCCAGGAATGAGGAGCTGGCCACGCCTTGAGCCTGAGGAAGCCAGAGTGAGGTGACTTCTGGGGCAAGTGCCCTACCTGGTGGTCTGTTAGTTTCAAGCAGCAAGACAGAAGCTCTTCTCCCAGTTGGAGAATGGTGTATCAGCCTCCTTGTAAAGGTAGACCTGAGTTTTGTAATTTTCTTTTCAGCAAGGAAAATGCCTGGAAACAAATGATCTAACCTCCGATTTAGCAAAATATTTCAAATAACCTAAACTTCTTTTCATTTTTTCTTTTCTCACTAAACACCCTATTCTTTCCGAATTGATTTTGGATTATTCCAGAACATATTTAAACTGAGTGAATTGAAATATTACATATTTATATCTAGGGTTTTCTTACAACACAAATGCTTTCAGGTGTTTTCTTTTTTTGTAGAATCTCTCTATCACTGCTAGGAAAATGTGACAGGTGGCCAAGCAAGAGGATGAGAATCCTCATGGGGTGAGGAACAAGGGGCTCTTCAGTTTAGGCAGACAGAAGACATGAACTGAGGAGATCTGGAAAGGGCTGTCCTTGTATGTCTCTTCTGAATACAGCCAAGCTCCCTGGAAACACGCAGAGGGAACGTCAGTAACGATAAATATGGGAAAGTGGGGAGATAAGGGTGTGGGCTAAATCCTCAGCCTGACCTTCGTGAGGTAAGGATGTCAAGTGCTGCCCTTCTGACAGTAGGTAGAATTGCATAGCAACCTCATTTGGGTTCCCATGCAAACAGTAAGCAAAAGCAGCTCTCTTGCTTATTCGAGCATTAGCCTTGTTACTCTTCCCCTTCCCATGTGAATGGGTGTCTTCCAGATCAGTCAAGTCTTCCCCTCCTATGTACAACCCTCGGTGCTTTTACGTCTTCAAGTGCTTTGGTCGGTACACCAGGCTGCTATCTCCTCACCCTCAGTTACAAGCTTCTGTGCACACAGACTGTCTTCATGAAATACAACCGTCCTTGAGATAAGCGTGGTCTGAAAGCACGTCCCCTCCTCTCGGTGCACTGCTGTGTGAGGGGAGATGGGCCTCTTGTAGAGCCTGGATTTTCCTTCCTAATTCCTCCAGTCTGTGGAGGGGAAGGGAGATGGCCTGCTGTGGAGGTATTCCCTTCTGCCAAAAATGATCCGATAGAGTGCGTGTATGTTATCTTCTTGTAACCATGGAAACAGACAAAAATTAGTCAGTGGGATACAACCAGACTGTTTTCAGTTTCTGGAAAGGCAAAGGGCTCCCTTTCATCCTTGGTCTGGAATTGACAGTCCTGCAACTGGTACGTTTACGTTTGGAATATTTTTACCGTGCTACTAGATCCTAAAGCGCACCTAGCTTCAGGAAAGTTTGCTGCTCTTGACTTCTGAATTTCCTTTCTTGTATTTGTTTGTTACAAATGCCCATATTTAGCCCTCCTCGGTAATGTATCTGCCTTATTAAAATCACAACCTGTCTATGATGTCATTGTAGCATACACCTGCATAGAGTGTTATGAATACACTCGAGGAAGCCTAGAGTGCAACATATGGGAATCGCTTTGTAATTTTTGAATTTTATATTAATTTTATATTATTGTAAATAAACAGCATGTGAAATAAGTTATAAACCTTGTGCAAATTGTGCTAGTACCTCCTAAATGTATTCACTTGTAAGTGTATTCACTTGTAAGTGTTCAGACCACAAATCAGTCTGTACTTTAAAACTGACAGCTTAAGTTCTAACAACTGAAAACTTACATCCAGACAACAAAATATGCTTTATGGTGTATGTACAACTCTGTTTTGGAGTTCTCATCTTGGGATTATGCTACATAAAAATGTACAGAGAAATCAGTATCCATCACAGCAGGGTTCTGGTCCATTGTGGAAGGACGCAAATTCCAGAAAATCACTCTGAAAGCCCCAGGCTGGGTGATTGTGTCCAAGCAGACACAAGGTTCAAGGAAATTCACTTTTTTCCCGCAACAGTTTCAGAGCTGCAGCTGAAACTCAGCTGTATCATAGTCAAACTGAAGCAATCTTCAGTTGCTGTGATTCATGGAAATAAGCCCAGGGCTTCCTATGGGCTCCACCTCAGCCAAGAATCTCTAGAGGGTTGAAGGCTGTAGCTATGTCCTGCCTGCTCTGATAGGCCCCTACACAACTTCCAGCTCTATCTCCTCCGCTTTGATAATGTGTGGAAAAGATAGAGTGAGACTGTATGTAAGCCTGGTGCCGGTGCCATCATCAATCATTTTTGACTCTGCAATTCACGACTATGATGAATAACGTCTAGGACTAGGTCTACACTTATGCGGATGCCCAAGGTGAAAGACAGCACACCCTGCTTTATCAGTCTGCATATACCAGTCAAAAACCGTCAGTATCATGTAATGCAAAATTATTACTTTTGGAAGAAACATTAATGGAAAATATCTCTAGAAGAATCATGAACTATATTTACACATAAACACACACATAGTAGATATGTGTATATATAAATATGAGTGAATATATATACATATATGTATATGTACATATATATTTGTATGTATGGATATGTGTGTATATGTGTATATGTCTAAATACATTTATGTATTACGAGTGTGTCTATATGGGGGGAGGTGTGTACGTATACATTTACACTTATCAGGGAAACTTCTGCAGACTACTTCTCGGTTACATGTTTCCCCTTCAAGTCCTCTCAGCCGGTGTGTTTTATCTCAGTGTTCCAAATTTGCGGCACATCAGAAATCTTCCTTACTGTTTACTCAGTCAAAACTCATAATGTAATTGCTGTCAGAGCCTGGCTGCTTGCAAGGAGTCACTTGGAAACTCTCTCTCCATGAATGTGAGTTCAGAAAGTGAACTCTAATGAGCCCTTTCCTCCTCAATTAACTCACCATGGAAAGAAGTCTGGTGCTGGCTGCTTTGCCTGCAGTTCTGCAGTCGGAGGCGGGGATGAAGGTTAGAAGATGTGCATGGTATTAGCACAACTGCTGTGCTTGGGAAAGCTCTCTTCTGGGGTAGGCAAATGCTCAGGATATCTGTGGAAGGTTATCTTCCCTCTGCAGATAGGCATATTCCTTCTTTCAAATAATCTCTCTCTCTTTGATAGGGGTAGTGAGTGCCTCTGACTTCTACTGCTTATTTTGGGTGCCCTGCTTCCAACAGAAGGGAAAAAAAAAAAGACTCAGAGAACATTATTTGGCAAGAAGCACTGCTGTTAGTTATTAAATGAGTGTGGTTGATTTAGCACTAATGGGCTTTGGAGTCTAGGCAAATGTCAGAAGCAAATAAATACTGGATCCTTCTGAAATGCAACAAATTTCTTTATTTTGTTGAATTCTATCTGGTCTCAGCACCACAAAAATGGCAAGAAATAGAGAATCATAGAATCATAGAGTCATAGAATGGTTTGGGTTGAAAGGGACCTTAAAGATCATCTAGTTCCAACCCCCCTGACATGGGCAGGGGCACCTTCCACTAAACCAGGTTGCTCAAAGCCTCATCCAACCAGGCCTTGAACACTTCCAGGGAGGGGGCATCCACAACTTCTCTGGGCAACCTCTTCTAGTGTCTCACCACCCTCAGATCAAAGAATTTCTTCCTAATACCTAGTCTAAATCTACATATTAAATCTAATATCTAATATCCAATCTAAATCTAAGCACCTCCCATATGAGGACAGGCTGAGAGAGTTGGGGTGGTTTAGCTTAGAGAAGAGAAGGCTCCAGGGACAACATATAGCAGCCTTCCAGTGCTTAAAGGAGGCCTACAGGAAAGATGGGGAGGGACCCTTTTTCAGGGACTGTAATGATAGGACGAGGGCTAATGGTTTGAAACTTATTCATTTATTCATTCATTTATTCGTCTATCAACTAACTTTGTGACAATTATTCCTGAACTAAGACTCTCTTAAATATTGAAAGTTTTTCAGAATTCCCCAGATATCTCGACTGCAATACTTTGTGGCTTCTGTCTTTTTAACAACCATCCAACATGTTTCATGTTTACTGTATATAGTGAGTCATTTCTGTAAGAGAAATATGAGCCAAATATGTTTTAACTCAAGTTAGAAGAATACTGGCTGAGGTACAGTGAAAAATAACATCACATAATATCAAATGAAACAGGAATTTAAATTCATCTGCTTTTCATGCTTGAATGACTTCCGAAATCATTGAAAAATGTGACTTCTTAAAAGGCAAGGGCCATGTGCTGTAACGAGTCTTTCTTACTTGAATTTAACAGTCAGATTGGAAATCTTTCCTCTTTCCATATTAAATTTTATCAGGAGTATTAGAGCTAATAACACTTAATGCAGATTTTGCCTTGCATAGCAAGGATCATTTTCAAATCCAATTTGACTGTGAAGGGTGCAGTATTGTAAAACTGGATGAGGATATAGGTAAAGCTGACTAAACATTGTTAAATCATAAATATTTAACCAGGAAAAATCCTGGTGACTCTGAACAGGGTATCTGGAATCACCATAGAATCAACTATGGATAATCTACTGTAAATGAACACCAGAAATACGAAGTTTGAATATATTCAGAATACATCCATACAGTGCTCTAACTCTCATGGCTAAAGAAATTTCTCTCTTGGGTCAACATGGACAATTTTTTACCTATTTGACAGAGATGTTTTTGTGTCTAGAGTTAAATCTGTCATTTTAAGGGATATCCAGGGGATTTCCAAGGCAGTACTAACACTGTGAGAATGGAAATGTGCTTACTTCAAGGCCTTTTAGTGGTGTGGAAATTTGATGATATATTTCTACAAATATAAGTCTACACTTATGTAGATTTACAGTTAATCAAAGGCCTTATGTTATTTGCTCTGGGTAGGGCTTATGTTAGGGTTGATCTTGTCCAATATATTCAATAAAGTTCTGGAAAAGGGATGATGTAACAATTTGCTGATGAGGACAACTACAAAGGGTTACAGAAGGATCTCACGGTACTAAATTACTGGATGATGAAACAACAGATGAAATTCCATGTAATATAGTGACGCACAAGGGAAAAACAATCTTGTATTTATATATCCAGTGATGAACTTTGAACTGCTATTGGCATGCAAAAATGAGATTCTGGAGTTATCACAGCCAATTTTACATACTCAGAGCAGTAGTCAAATCAGAAAATCAAATCTAGGGATTTTTTAGCATGGATTAAGGAACAAACCAAAGATCATTATGCCTCTGTACAAATCCGTGATGAGCCCTCACCTTGAATACACTGTATAGTTTCTCATTCCTTCACCCTCTCTTATTTCACCAGATAAAAAGAGATAGTAACAGAATTGGAAAAAAAGGTGCAAAAAGGGCATCAGAAATGGTCAGTACTTAAAGGGGGCTTATAAGAAAGATGGCAGCAAACTTTTTAGCAGGGTCTGTTGCGACAGGACAAGGCGGAATGGTTTTAAACTAGAAGAGGGTAGATTTAGACTAGATATAAGGAGGAAATATTTTACAGTGAGGGTAGTGAAACACTGGCACAGGTTGCCCAGAGAGGTGGTAGATGCCCCATCCCCGGAAACTTTTAAGGTCAGGTTGGATGGGGCTCTGAGCAACCCGATGTAGTTGAAGATGTCCCTGCCCATGGCAGGGGGGGTGAACTAGATGACCTTTAAAGGTCCCTTCTAACCCAGACTATTCTATGATCCTATGATTCTATGAAGTGACTATCTCTTCACTGATTTTGAATCAACCTTGATAATTAGCTTAGACTGGGTGCCTGCAGTTAATAGGAAAATCCCAGGCTTCGTGAGAAGGAGGTGAAGTCTTCAGGATTTAAGAGCTCTGTATTGAGCAGTGTTGGATCGCAACTTTGTGCTGTTGCCTCAGAGGTTCTAGAAAAATTTGTTTAGGGATAGTAATACTGATCTAAAGATGTGTGAAGAACCATATGGTGAAGAGAATCAGCATCAGGTCTCCAGCATTGCTCCTTTCCAATTTGTGTAAACAAACTTGTCTAAATCTCCCTAGACAACAGTCTGTTCACAGCATACTCCTTCACCCCTGTACAGATTTCCTTGCAGTCACCTTGTTTCAGCCTTCCATAACTCTTCACCCATCTGTTTACCTAGCTTAGTACATTTTGTCACCTCCTGTTCTTTCCGCAGTACTAACAGTGACAGCTAAACCCTGCCTAGTCCCATGGGAGAAACGTTTCTCCTGCCCCAAGAACCTCTCTTGTGAATTCCCATTCCCATTGAGAAAGATCCCTCAGGATCTTCATGGCCAAGTGAAGACCGTATCATCTATCTCTTGAGAGCAGGCTGGCCCTAGCCTAGGATTTGAAACCAGGTGTCCCACATCTCAGGCAAATATAGGAAACTAAGCTGAAATCTACCTTCTGTTGGGAGCAGCTCTTTTCCTAACCATGCAGCTACTGACCACCCTACCAAGGTAAATGGATCTTTCTGTCATGATCTGGCCAGAGATGTCATTAAAACTGACACATCTTCATGAAAAGTTATGTGACCCACTGTAATGTCTTTATGTTCGCTCTTTGTTTAATCCATATTTTCATTGTGCCACATCATACTCATGCAAAAGACTGTGCTTCTCCAGTCCTTCCCCTCATTCAGCTTGCTCTTTTAGTCCTACATTTTACCATCAGGTCTTCAAGAAGTGATTTTAACAAGGCTTTACCATAGGGCACTTATTTTAGTTCCAACGCTTGTTGTCTGCAATAACCAGCCAAAAATGTGGTTGAGTCACGCTGTGAACACATTTATCCTGTAGTACATATATGACTTTATTCTTCCTTTTCCATTTCCACCTCATTGTTATATGTGATTTTTCATTGTATTATATATAAGCTTGAATTTTAAACTCTTTGAAGTAGGGACTGTTTACAATATTTCCCTCTTTTCAGACACAAAGGAACAGTCCTGGGAACCAATAAATAAGACTTTAAAAGTGTAAGTGGTGGTAAGTTGCTCCCTTGAAATGGGAAAGAGAGGAATGTTGCCCTTCATTGGCAATGTTCCTACAGATCACATTCATTGGATGAGTAAAAAGAAAGGTCCAATATCCAGAGCAGTCTTTTTAGCCGCACGTGAAAGCACTGCCTTTATTACACATATCTGCTCAACAGAAGCAATTCACTTAACATGTAAATGTTTTTTTTTTAAACCAGAAATTCCTTGTTCCTATGTGGCTGCCTTTTTTCAGCTTGTCTACTTTTTCTGCTGCCTAACAGCGGTTAATGGAGCTGCAAATTGTTATCAGCTTGATATTACTGTAGAGCCAGCTTACACAAATACCTGATAAGCACTGTAACACACTTCAGTGGATGAAAATTCATTGTACAGCGTTGTTTCCTTTTACTTTAATGTGTTCCAGACCACTTGGACAGCTCACTTAATGAATCCCGTTTTGGGGAGGACAGCCACGTTTGAGAGGCTGCCAGCCTGAGACGCGGGTGCCCGCATACTGATGACCCAGGTGAGATCCTTTGACAGCTGACAGGGCCATGCTGACTGTCTTATAATGAAGTGAAAACACTGGAGGGACGGTGGTTATGACAGGGACGAGGTGTTTAAGAGTCCTATGTTTTGTCAGGCTCCTGTACACTGCATGGTGAGCAACAGCATTACAGAAAGTGCTTCTGCAGCAGCTGCAGAGGCTGCTCATCTGCTGTTTGGACTGTAATCTGCATGTCCTACCCTGCATCAGCATGGTCACGTAGCAGCTGCTATCTTTTATTTTATGTGTTGGAGTATCGCATTATAGGTACAGAGTTTTCTTCACATCTCCCAGGCTGGATAGAGGAAGGTTGTCTCTGTTTTACTGGTGGGGAGCTGACATGGAGGCACCTCTACTGTATCCAGTCACTTGAAAATCAGGCTTCAAGGCTTAGCTGGTTTTCCAGCCTCTCTATGGAAAGTCACAGGCTTTTCTGAGGACCATCCACCCCATGATAATGTAAACATCTACTCTTGATGGGATTCATTACCTTCTGGCTGCACTTTTTTCCCTGTTGATTACAGCTGAAGTCAGTTGGGATAAAAACAGGGACACTAACAGATCTAGGCACTTTCTGAAGGCATTTAGCCATCCAAAGATGCAGACCAGGTACTCAGGAAGGTTTCAAAAGTGTCTTCTGCAAGCCCAGCTCCCAGCAAAATGAGTGCTCCAGCAAGGCCCAGATGAGCTGTGGACTGTCCTGCTCTGGGACGAGTCCAGGAGGCCCATCCTCCCTCGCCCATGGGAATGGCCTGAGCGATTACGAGAGGTAGCACTGCTCTGCCCGACCCTGTGCCAGCTCGTCCTAACTTCATCAAATGGTCTCTGAGGGAAAGGGGTGAGGGATCTCTCTTGGACAGAAGGAGGAAGGTCCACAAGATTTTTCTCCAAAGGTGGGAAGAAATTCTTGGGATTTAGGTAGACATTGCTGAATGATGTAGAACACAATTCTGAAATTTGTGGTAATCTTGAGATGATTTTAGGGTTTCTGAAAAGAGACAAAAGTTCTAATAACTTGGGGCTTCTGAAAGTAGCCTGGACAAATTGCTGTAAAAATGTAATTGGGAAACCAGCCAGCATTAGCAGAGAAAAGAAGTCCTGTTTCCAATCCATGTGACTCTAGGATTAATTCTTTTCTGCTAGTTCAGATCTTTTTGTAGTTTTAATTGCCTTCGATTACTAACTTCTTGTTCATGCATAATGCGTATGATGGTTCAAGTGCTAAACAGTATCAACATTTCCCTTCAGATGTGGCTGTTCTCCTGGGGAAGCAATGTGACTCCTGTAGAGCTGCGGGGAAAAAATTTTGAAAACAAGAAAGAAATTTGGCACATGACTTACATAGGCTTTCCTCCATGGCAGGGTGTCTACCTGACCTTTTTGCCTTTGAAACTTTTTCTTCACTGTTGCTAAAATTAGTCTGTAAATAACTAAAATAAATACGCATGGAGGTACTGTTAGAATAATATTATTAGTTTGTTTTCTCTTTTTAGGAACCTTGCAGAGCATCAGATTCTGATGCCATTCCTGGACTACAGGCTCATCCTTTGGACCACCCTTCATTTTTATTTGTACAGCACCTAGCACTAAAAGGACTTACTTTCCCTTTAGCCCTCAAACCATATAAGTACACGTAAACAGTAATAACTGACCACCAATGCACTTCAAAATGGACTGCAGAGATCAAGAGAGGTCAGATCCTCTTTAACTCCATGAAAACAGCAGCAATACCCTTGAAAATTAGCAATGGTGGAAAGTGATAGATATTTATTCCTAAGAACCAACTGTCTGTTTCCAGAGTAGAAATCAACTCATACTTTGTAAGAGAAATACACCATCTCTCTAAATTTAGATTTAAAAGTGGCAGCCTCTCTACTCATGAAAGTGTGCATTCATTGCTAAGATACACAGGGGCCATCTGAAAATTTTCATGTCATTAAGCTGGTATTTAATTTACCTCTCTCTTGTAGGTCACTTGGAACTAACATTCAATAAATTGGTTTTAGGGGAGACGTGGTAGGGACAAACTGAGGACCTCAGTTCAGTAAACTTTGCTTGTTACTTGCCTGAATAAATTAGGACTATTAAAAAAGCCAGTGTCCTTTAATGGTGGATGTGTAATAAAAGTAATAAATAGTATCTAACATTTTAAACATTTCACTCATCTGTTCTTCAAGCATCATCAATATGTTATTTATTTGCTGAGATTTGACACAAACTGGTTTTTTAATGACCCTTGACAAATGTGCCCTAAAGATGGAAGCGCCCAGGACCTCAAGGGAGAGGGACAGGGGTGATCTCACCACAATTTATAAGTGCTGACACTAGGGGGATAAAACTACATCGATTATGTGCTGCTTGGTCCGTTAGATAAAATTATAATGACAATTATAATGACAATGGGCTAGAAAGTTCAAAACTGCTCTAGACATGTTTAACAGTGTGGGTGTTTAGTCAGTGGAGTCAGTGAAACTGGGGATTTTTTAAGATCAGAGGAGTTGTTTTTCTAAAAGAATTTCCCAGGTTAACAGATTATGAAGGAACAGATCAGATCGGGTGGTCACAGCAGTGCCTATAATCCACACTCACACTTTGAAAGCAGGCGAACTTCCAAGTAGAAAATGTGTGAACTTTCTGTGTGGCGCCTAAAACACTCCTCGGGGGTGTGCTTACACTCGGTGAAGGAAAACAGAATTTTTAGGGCAAAACCTGTTTTTTTCCCTAGGCAGCTATTGAACACAGGCCAGCTGACTCTCCTGGGTGCCTTATCATAGAATCATAGAATCATACAGGTTGGAAAAGACCTCTAAGATCATCGTGTCCAACCGTCAACCCAACACACCATGTCCACTAAACCATGTCCCTAAGCGCCTCATCTACACGTCTTTTAAATACTTCCAGGGATGGTGACTCCACCACTTACCTGGGCAGCCTGTTCCAAGGCCTGACCACTCTTTCAGTAAAGAAATTTCTCCTAATGTCGCTCTCCATTGCTATGACAGGGTTCGGATGAGCAGCTCATCCCACCCAGGACTTTTCAGGAGTGCAGAGAGCTGAGAGCAGCGAGTGAAGCTGGAGAGACAGGCCTGTGCAGATGTTCTGGCAGGACAATGCCCTCACTAGTCTTCTCTGGCCACGTTTCAATAGGTTTCACCCTCTCTTGCCTTCGTCAGGGTGAGCCACCCCCTCAGAGAGCCCATCTGGGGCGAGGGACTGCTTTCTCGGTGGGCAGCGCTCAGCCGTGGTAGCTCAGGTGCCGGGGACCGAAGCCCTGAGCTGCAGATGTGAAGTCCTCAGGATAATTCCCAGCTCAAGGCCCACCCAGATGTTAATAGCCTGGTGAAAAACCTCCTGCCAGGCAGCAGAGGGGAGACAAGATCCTCCGCAGAGAGCAGGAGACGGGACGTGGAGCTGGGCATGTCTCTTCGCAGGAATGATTTGACCCAGAGGAAGGAAATTGGAGGTAGAGGGATAAAGCGTTTATCTGGAAGGGGGGCTTGCTGCCAGTGAGCATGAGCAGCACTGGTAAGGCTTTTGACACCACTTTTTGCAGAAAAGCAACACTAATAGCATTTAGTATTTCAGAAAATCACACTGCAGCTCAATAAAAAGGAACCAGCTTTGCAAGCCAGTCAAGCTTGGGTATATCTGCTGGGGTAATTCCTGGGATGCTTTTTCAAAAGTGCTTAAAATGCCAGGACATGTCCCTGGCTGCTGGGACACAATTGCCTATAGTGGTAACAGGTTAGCCTGGTTGATGTCGCACTGGGACAAAATTCACACTCTCAGACAGTTCCCATGTGTGTCTTAGAGTTAGCACAGACCATTCTCATCCCTATTTTGGGTATGACAACTCTGTTTTGGAGGGTAAGAGGATTTGAGGGGTAGGGTGGAGTCTGACTGGCTGACCTCAGCATCAGAGAGAGGTTGCTGCTCAGTGTACAAGTACAGATGTAACCTGAAAGCCTCTGTTGTCAGGAATGCATTTTTCTGGTCCCTTGAAAATACTTCTGGGTGAAAATCTTGCAGATGTCCGTTACCACGAATCTGCAGATTCTGGGAGGTGGATTGTAATGTGTAGTGTAAATAGCCCGTTCAAAATTGTTGGCTAGAATTTGTCGTGCCTTGGAGAGTTTTTCAGTCTTTTGCTCCCTGAAAATTTGATCTCCAAAAGGGACCTGTTTGATCAGCTTCTACAGATGCCTTTTCCTTCTCCACAGGAACAGCCCAGCACACGCGTCCTGCACGGACACTCAGAGCCATGCGACAGGAAGAGGAACGGTACGAAAATGAACTTCTTCGCACTGTTTCATTTCCTTTCTCTGCTAACTTTTCACTGTATTGTTCTTCCCACATATCCTCTCTCCCCCATGTTCATTGACCATGATTGGGGAAGATTTATGGGAAGAAATGCCCTTTTTTCATGTATTAGGAAAATCCATTCTTGCTGTCCCACCTGTGTACATGTACATTGAGGCTGTATGAAAACACAGCACAGGTATTAAGTTTTGCAGTGTTTTAAAGTGGGCTAACTAGAAGTGCAGCTGTTTTTGAATTAATTAATAGTGTATTTCACAGTGGTTGCCATTCAGTTTGAATGAAGCAGTTAATAAAGCAACATTTTTTACTTCTTTTTTTAATTGTAATTATTGGGCAAGTTAATCTATTGTAAATTCTTCTAGACTTAGGCATGGGACATGGCCAAGTATGCACCATCCGTGACAAAATGAATCAGTGTCGTGGCTTTTGTAAAATGTTTTGTACTGTAAGGCTGACTAACACGCACAATTCAGCAACAGTATCCACCAAGCGCGATTTGAACAGGAACTCTTGCAATGCAGAGGCAAAGATGGCAGCATTTTGTTTGAAGACTCTTTTGTATGTTAATAGTCTTCCTTTCCATCTCTCCCAAACTGGAACAGAAGTAGAGAGGAGTTCATTCTTTATTGGAGAGTCTGTTACCCAGATGTAAGCCATGACCTTAAAGTGTACACCTTCCCACCATACCCTGCTGCTGACATCTGAGCCCCTATCAAAGCTGCACCTTAATCTTTGCAGCTGGTAGCTAATTCATCTCATCTAGTCTGTACCATACTTACACATGCCAGGACTCGACTTTTAGTTGTGTTTTCAGAAACACCAGGGCTGCAAATCCGTATCTGAAATCAGCATGTTGACATTTGAAATATGACATTATGACATGCACATTCATCTATTCAAAATTTGCTCAAACTCACAAGGTAGATTGTTGTTTTCCAGGTCCCTGAACATATGCACTTGTTAAACATACTCTATGTGTATACATATACACATATACACATATATGAAAATGTGCCTATGTATAACTAGTACAGCTGTTCCTGGAGTAACTGTTGAGCAAGTTATATAACAGAAGGTACTCTCTATACTGCCTTGAAGGAGAAGTAATTTACGTTCACTCCAAATCAGAAGAAATTGATGTGATTTCTGTATTTCTGGAACTGGTGCTTCAGAGCCTTTTATATAACAGTTAGATTAGATAACTAAAATAATTACAAAACAGGCTTATGTATGTAGAAAACAACATACAAAGTTAATGTTGTTAATACTAGAATCAAATAAATACTATTACAAAGCTCAAATTTGTCAGCAATTTTTTATCATTTTCCTAGTCATAGCATCCTTGACTTGCCAAGTAAGATGACTAACAGATGTTAAAGGTACCATTCTGAAACCAGCACAGGAAATCTTTCCTTGAACATACCTGTGGATAACACAGATTTTCATTTACAAATTTGTGTAGAACTAAGATGGATAGGACTATTATAACCCACAGAAATTTGGAGACATCTTATTTCATTGGCAAAATGTCAATTAATTTGCCAACACCATCACCTTGAATGTCTCACATGCCTGGCCACAATCCTTAGGGTGAGAAGGATCCTGTCTCACAAAGTGCCTTATCGAAATATCCTCTTCATCCACTATACACACATCAGTCTAACATAATAAGTTACTCCCTATCCCTTCTGTCTCAGTAAGAAATTGTTACACACATTTTCTGACATCCGTTTTTGTCCTCTGTCTCATGATCGTACTTTCTTTCTGTTTGCATTGCTACAGTTTACTACAGAGGTTCATGTGGTAAAGTAGTTGTGGAGAGTAATCCGCAGGAACCTGAAAATGGGCTGGTTAAGGCTAATTAGGAAAGTCATATCTGATACGTTGCAGAAAGGACCAACCTCAGGGTATCAGGATCTTGTTCGACAAAACTTTCCACTTCTTGCGGATTGTGATACTGCCATAATGCCATTTGGGCACTGAAGCAAAGTGAAATATCAGCCATCAGGAACAATGGGAACAAGATAATGAACAAGTAGCTTAACTTTTAAGATTTTGTCATTTTTTTTTATAATCTGTATTTTTTTGAGTCTTACTGGCTAAATACCTATAAAGTCTTCCAAGCAGGAAATTATTAAAATGTTTCTTGCCTTAGATGGTATTCATAACAATAAAAACTGTTGCCTATACAAACTTCCAGTTTTCCGTGTTCCACAGTCATTGCCTACATGGCTTTCACAACATACTGCATCTGCGTTTTTCCTTTTAAGGGACAGATTTATGAGCAAAGATTATTCAAATTTAACACACATTCCTTGAACAAATGTCTACTAGAGGAGTTTTGATAATTGATTTTATGTTGGCAAGGACATATCCTCAAAGACCAAAAAAGAAGAGATGCTTCAAGGCAGTACAAGTAGGAATAAAAGAGATTAAATAAAGCAAAGGAAAATGGAACCTGTATGAAAGAGAACACTACTTCCATCAGGAAGTCATTGTAAGAAAGTGCACTGTGCAGTCATCAGAAGAAAGTGATGGAAACTGCATTGATTCAGTCTTTTACAGCTACAAGAAAGCAAGCAATTGAGAATTTGCTGCAGATAGTCACCTTTTTTTGTTGGGAGATGGCTAAGGTTATGTTTCTTTCTCTGATTCCTAAGACACTTAGGAAATTGTTTGCTTTTCCATGTACATACATGTTTAGTCTGATTCTACAGTCCTTGTAAAAACAGATGGACCAGAACTAACTTCAGTACCGGAAACACAGAATTATACCCATACTCACATACATGGTAGTGTGTTTGTTTTTTCAGAATACACAGAAAATATGTAAATGTATAAAGTTGTTTCCTGAATTGCTGTTCAGTCAAAGAATTTGTCACTTATTCCACATGAAACAGAAAAGATTGGGAAACACAGGTATAATTGTAGTGGAGTAAAGAGTTTCAGCTAAGAATGATTGACAATTAGCCACTAAAGTTGTTTTTTCTAAGAAAATTTAGCTTCAGCTTTGTGTTTTTCCAGCCACAGAAATATGATACATGGGGAAAAAAAGATTTTGACTAAAAGCTATTGTTTTCCTTTTCTTAACTTACAATAGAATTTTCTGACATAAATACTTTGATCTTTTTTAGTAATTTGCTATGGATAAAGAAAGCACATACCAGCTGTAGTTCAGAAACAATGGTTAGAGTGAAAGGAGGCAATAAGTTATAGAAATAGGAACACTCCCTCCATTCAATCAAAATAAACCACTTGGCACAAAACAATAACAGCTGAGGTTGTGCTGAATTCCTTCAGGAGTAAGAGTGCCATGTTAGAAAAGCAGGTTTCCCCCTGCATAAAATGTAAATAGTTACATTTGAGCAATTATCAAAACATCCTTTAATGTTTCTTGAACACTATTTGATGCCGTTGATGGACTTAGTAGCAGTTCAGGTCATCTACAACTGGCCAGAGGGATCACAGCTGTTCCTAGACCACAACCCAGATGAACGTGTCTACGCGATGGCAATGGGCTCAAGCTGAATTACAAGACATTCTGTTAAATATAAGAAAATACTTTCTACTATGAGTGTGGTTCAACACTGAAGCACAGAGGCTGTGGAGTCTCTGTCCTGGGAGATATTCAAAACCCAACGGGACATGGCCCTGAGCACCCTGCTGTAGCTAACCCTGCTTTGAGCAGGAGCTTGGACTGGATGATCTCCAGAGCTGCTTCCAGCCTCATCAGCTCTGTGATTCTGGGAAATACAACAGAGTTCTGCTTTCTGCTCTGTCCATAGCTTATGTATTATACGGGTTTGGGCTGGGATAGAGTTAATTTTCTTCATAGTAGCTCATATGGGGCTATGTTTTGGATTTGTGACCAAAATAATGTTGATGATACAGGGATGTTTTCATTATTGCTGAGCAGTGCTTACACAGAGTCAAGGCCTTTTCTGCTTCTCACCCCACCCCATCAGTGAGTAGGCTGGGGATGCACAAGAATTTGGGAGGGGACACAACTGGGACAGCTGATCCCAGCTGACCATATGATGTGATGCTCAGCAATAAAAGCTGCAGGGAAGAAGGAGGAAGGAGGGATGCTCAGAGTTATGACATTTGTGTTCTCTAGTAACTGTTACTAGTGATGGAGCCCTGCTTTCCTGAAGGTAGCTAAACATTTGTGTACCAATGGGAAGTAGTGAATTAATTCCTTATTTTGCTTTTCTTGCATGTGCAGCTTTTGCTTTACCTATTAAACTGTCTTTATCTCAACCCACAAGTTTTCTTACTTTTACCCTTCCGATTCGCTCCCCCATCCCACTGTGGTGGGGAGTGAGTGAGCGGCTGTGTGAAGCTTAGCTGATAGCTGGGGTTAAACCACAACAATATTCAAGCTAGTAGGACTTGATGCTGAATGTATTGCTTTAAAATATTTCCTTAATTTTTCTTTTTTTTTTAGTGTAGAGTGGGTTAACTAACATGAACTGTGTTTAAACTTTAATGATTTCCCTGAAAAAATGGGTTCAGGGAAGAATAAATAATTCAGTTGTAGGTTCTCAGAGAATCCTAAAATCATATGTTTATATTTAAATAAAAGTCTAATCAAAAGCCCAAGAAGCCAATAAATACTCTTACATTAGTTTCCCTTGGCTTTGGTCATGCTTTATACGGAGAAATCAAAGAGCTATAGGATCTATTTTCCAAAGTTTCCACATTTTTTGGGGGGGACAGTAATTATGTTCTCACCATGACAGTTAAGATAACGCACAAATACATTGATGCTGCCAAACACTAAATGAAATACACTTGTATTTACTATTGTACCCACATTGAAGGAATAGAGATATGAGTAAAAAGTAGAGTCATGGCATTGCATGACATAGCATCAGCTGGAGGCTGTGCTTTCTTCTCACTCCCAAGTTCTTTGATCTCCCAAGAGAGACTGAGCAAAGTTGCAGATTGTGATGGGAAAATGAACAAACGAGCTGATGTGGCTCCCCAAACAGCTGATGTGGCTGCTTTTCCTGCAGAGGTCCAAGATCACTGAGTTTGATGCTCAGTTGGTGTCAGTTCAGCCGCTTGCACATCGAGTTTCAGGGACACCACAAAATATTGGGCCCAAAATCTTCCACTTCTGAAAGCACGCATACCCAAAACAATTGGCTCAGATGCACAGGTCTATTGTTTTACAGCTGTGTTATTAAAAATAAATCAGCTGCTGTGTAAGCAGTGCTTTTACTTTATAGAATTTGTTTAGCAGTTCATTAAAAAACAATGGTTGTTATTTTCTCATCTTGGAATAAAATATCTCATCAATTTATGACGATTTTGGTGTTGGCCACAAGGAATATCTCATCAGGAGGAGCAGAATTCACAGTTCTGCAATCTTACTTATTCCTGATGAAAGCAGCTTTTCAGAGGATTTGAATGTATCCCAAAAATATTTATTGATGTACTGATGGGACATATTCCTGGCTAGACATCTGCATTAGTGTTTTTACTCTGTGGCTGTTAACTTAGAAGGGAAGAAGTTAGCAAATGTGCTGTGCTTTCTTCTTAAAACTGTGGTGTAGCACAGCTCTGCAGGCCCGTGGAAGAAGATATAAAAGTATGTGCTAAAGGGAACCTTTAAAAGGCAAGACAGTGAAAGTCTTGCAAAACTCAACAGTAAAGCATTTTTTCTCATTCCAACCTACTGTTTCCTTCATGGTGATTTTCTGGAAGACTACCCATTCAGCTTAGAGGAAGCGAACCCCATGAAATCTGGAGCACCAACTGCATGTTGATAATACAAAACAGGGTAATGTTTGGTTGTAGATTCATCTCACCTAGTTGTATGCATTTAGAGGAGTGAGTGTTCATGTCAGAAATCTTCCTTTGCTGATGGTTCACAGAAACACGTAGGTCTAGAAGCTGATTTACTCCTTAGATAGGCTCCAACATGTCTCTAAAATAACATTCCTCCCTCTAGTTACCCTTTATCCTGGGGTTCCAGAGTCAAAACTCTATTGTGTCTTTGGACCAAGAGAAACTCTGATTAACTCAGAGTTTTTGAATTTTAAATTGAATTTTGTCAATTCCTCCTTTCCTCAGTTGGACACATAAGGAAGTGACTCTGGTGGTACTGCACCATTTCAGAATAAGGTGTGTTATATTTGTATTTTATCTTATAATGGAAACAAAATTTTGCTAGCCAGGAATTCTGCATGGTTTACATTCTTTTGAAATGCAGATTTTTAAGATCCTGAAAGCTGGTATGTAAACTACTACTCCAGAGGTTTAATTTTCTTTTTCTTCATAATCTCTGTAGAAATAAAGAAATCAGAGATGAAAAAATCCTCTTAGGTTATTTGACCAACTCCCACTCTCATTTAATGCCAGGTAATTTATTCCCTACCACATTGTCCACTGTTGCTGTAAATGACTTGTAATAAACCTTTCACCAGTTTATCTGGGAGGCTGCTCCTCATTGCTAGCTCACAGAGGTTACTCCTACTTATATCCATGGACTATTAAAGAAGTATTCTGTTCCTGCCTTTGTTTTTACAATACAATGGGTCAAAGCCTTAGGTTTCTTTTAAGGCGATATAGTATCTTTTGGAGGGATGAGTTTTGAGTCACCATTCCTGGAAGTATTTAAAAGACGTGTAGATGAGGTGCCTAGGGACATGGTTTAGTGGGCCTGGTAGTGTTGGGTTGACGATTGGACTCAAGGATCTTAGAGGTCTTTTCCAACCTTAATGATTCTATGGTCTTCTATGATCTTCTATGAAAATGGCCCCATTTTGTGGGTTTGATTTTTTTTTCTTTTTCAACCGTAGCAAAGAGCTACAGGCATTTTCCTTTTAGCGCCTCATCGTGCCTCATCATGCAGCAGGGTTGCTGCAGCCTTACCCTGCTGTGGATGGTCTCATCCATGGACTCAGACTTGTCTCCCCAAAAGGCAGATTTCACAGTTCTCCTCTGACTGTCTCAAGTCAACAGCACCTCCTATAGCCTCTGGGCTCACGCAGGACATGGAACTCATTTACTTAAACATCATTCTTCCCTTCAGCCATACAAACTTGTAGTGGACCTGCAGGCAGACACATCAAGAATTTCTCATCTGGGAGATGGGGCTCTGGGCCCAGCTACCCAAGTTAATTGCATATTTTGTCCTATGACTGTTCACTGTCAAATATGTTAGCAGTTTTGGCAGCAACATCATGCCTGGGAGAACCATGGTCCTCCCTCTTCCAAGCGACTATTCTCATCGCAGATCCCCATGGTGTGAAACCTCCTACTTCCTTTCCCTGGATCTTCTGAATGTTTCATTTGTCTCAAAAGTGACACTGCTGTAGTGGGAAAAGTGAACATTACCTCTGGAAACATGGGTGACATGGATCTGAATACCCTGAGGACAGCCTGGCTCCACTAGCTGAACATATGAGCTACATGTGTATGTATATATGCACACATGTATAGAGATTTAGGACTTTAAATCTGATTTTATGTAGGCATTAAACTCAGATTAAAAAGTGATCAGTCTGGGACAGAAAATAAATTTCCGAGGCTCTCCTCTGTATCCCACTGGTGTAAGCTCTGTTACAATGGCAGCTCTGGTGAGTCCCAGTTTTATATGCCTACTTCTTCCAGTACACCTTGTGGAAATCTAGACTGTGACAATACAGTTAAGGGGGCACAAGCTAGAACCATGTGTGCACCAACAACTACATGCCATGCCTTTACCTACTGGTCCTGTAAGGTCTTCTTACAGAAGTACTGTGCCAATGATGTTCGTATTGCAGACAAAACTCACTCAGCCACACAGGTCCTTGCCTATATTGTATAAGATCTTGTAAATGATGACAAGATCCTTTAAGTAGGAGAAGGTTTGTCTGAAGCTGGCCTTATTGAAGCATAAGAGGATACAAGGTTGGTCCAGTGGTTACAGCCATGTATCTGCCCCATTGACACTATAGGCGGGGGTGTGCTTAACCCAGACTATAGCATTAAGCTTTCTCCTCTGCTGTGCTTTTGAAAGAGTTTATCTAAAGCTGCTGCCTCTCTGTGGGACTGCATCCAACCAGTCTGAGCACCGGTCTACTTTGGGTGGAAAGTAGCCTTTCACAAAGGATACCTGTAGTCCCTGATGTCTAACTCAGCACTATTGAATTCTTGCAGCTAGGTACGTGAACGTCAGGCATAGCAGTGTTAAGAGTCACTACACCCAAGTGTCCTTTCAGTCTGGCCCTGAGTGTTACGTGATGTGACCAAGGAAATGTATAGCAGAACAAGAGCCAGGTTCCACTCACAGCATTACAAACTGCCGTTTTAACCATTGGATCATCCTTCTTCCTTGTACCAGAATTATGTATAAAAGGTCTATTGGATATGGTGTCTGACCACTCACTCATTCCCTTGGTATTGATTTCACATTCATCCTAAAGCAAAGGCAGCCTCTTTCACCTTTTGATATATAAAGTTTAAAAGTCCTGAGAATGGAATCATAGAATCATAGAATCATACAGGTTGGAAAAGACCTCTAAGATCATCGTGTCCAACCGTCAACCCAACACCACCATGCCCACTACACCATGTCCCTAAGGGCCTCATCTACACGTCTTTTAAATACTTCCAGGGATGGGGACTCCACCACTTCCCTGGGCAGCCTGTTCCAAAGCCTGACCGCTCTTTCAGTAAAGAAATTTCTCCTAATGTCCAATCTAAACCTCCCTTGGTGCAACTTGAGGCCATTTCCTCTTGTCCTATCACTTGTTACTTGGCAGAAGAGACCAACACCCACCTCGCTACAACCTCCTTTCAGGTAGTTGTAGAGCGCGATGAGGTCTCCCCTCAGCCTCCTCTTCTCCAGGCTAAACACTCCCAGTTCCCTCAGCCGCTCCTCCTAAGGCTTGTGCTCCAGGCCCTTCACCAGTTTCGTTGCCCTCCTCTGGACACGCTCCAGCACCTCCATGTCCTTCTTGTAAAGAGGGGCCCAAAATTGAACACAGTATTCGAGGTGCGGCCTCACCAGTGCCGAGTACAGGGGCACGATCACTTCCCTACTCCTGCTGGCCACACTATTTCTGATACAGGCCAGGATGCCGTTGGCCTTCTTGGCCACCTGAGCACACTGCCGGCTCATGTTCAGGCGGCTGTCAATCACTGAGCATTGCATTGTAATACCTGGTTGACATCTAGTTTCCCCAACACTTGGCACTAGAATGGTTAAATTAAAAACAAATCATGTTTACAGTGATCTGAGTGGCACTTACACGCCAGTTCACAGCAATCTCTTCTTTTGAATTTAATACATGAAATTAAAATCATTTTCATCCAACAGAGGCTAAAGCAATTACAACACTCTTGCTTAATATTTAATTTACTGTAGGAGCTTTCCAGAGCTTATCTCTAAGTTTGTTTTTTTCTAGTGAAGAGTTTGGATTCCTTGCCATTATCATAATTTTAGATTGGAGTCAGGGATAAAATGCTGGACAGCTCATCAAATGATTTGTTCCAAAAATAATGCTTGTATCTGTGGTGAGTATAATAAAGCCTGTGTGCGTAATTGCAAAACATATAATATGTTTTCCTCCACCTCTTGTTTTGGCTATGTGTTATCATAACCTCTGTTAGCCTATTCACAGCAAACAAATCCTACCATTGAAATCTTGAAATTAAAGTTGTTACTCTTTTTTTATAGGGGTGGATTAAATGGAAATATCAGTGTCTCACCATCCTGCCTCAGATAAAACCTAATCCTTCTTAAGATAAAAAAGGATGGATTTTGAGGGATACAGCACAGAAGGAATCAATTCCCTGATTTTTTTTTCCTCATTTACTTATCTTTAGGCTAAATAGGATATGGAAAGCATGATGTTGACTGTGAGTAATTGACTGCATAGCAACTGTAAGCAGAATTTTTATTATATATAGAGGCAAAGGGTTACACTCAGAAAATGTATCAGATTAAACCCAACACTACAGTTTTTCAAATGTTCCTGGGGTGTCAAAATACATTGGCTTCTGGGTGTCCAACCTGATATGCCCTTAGAATGACCTGATTTTCTGAAAATAAAATCTCTGTTATATCACTAGTCATTTTCAAAACTTTGGAACAAATAGTTAAGGTATTTTGGCTTGGTATCAAAATGTGCAGTTCTCATGGAAAGTATTACATGCTTTAGCATTATATGGCGGGTGTGTTAAGTTTTCCATCTGATGCATCAGAAGCCTTGCCTTTTTAAAAGTTTATGCTCTCAGCTCAAGGGATTTTATGTCATGGAAAACTTTAATGATGGAATGAATGAAGTATTTTATCCTAATATGGCTTTAATTTTCATGGCTTGCCATCTTCTGGGCCGTCCCGACATTTTCTGCAACAAGTGTTCAGAAGTTGCTTGAATATGCAAACACATCTCCCAACTTCATGTCCTTTTGCAGCTCATTTCCTGGTTCTTTTTCTCATAGTTATATACCAGCCTGGTATATAAAACTGGTTCCTTAGAAGGCCCTATATAAAGATCAAGGACCCTAGCATAATTGAGCTGGATGTAGAGTCCGTTGCTAAACACAGACATCCCGCATGGCTTGGGCAGGGTGATCCTCAGAGTCCAAATCAAGCTACATTATTCTTCTGAGCACCTCTGAATGGGATGCAGACATCACTACTGAGTTCAGCTTGAATGGGAAGATAAGACAGAGAGTAGACAAAGTGATAAGACAATAAAAATATCATACATCGCATAGGAATTTGCAATGGATTTTTCAGAGCTTGAAGTTTGGCTTAGTGGTGATTAAACTTTTTTTTTTTTAAGAATTATTTTATGAGTGCTTTATGGGGCCAGAGGAAGAGCTGCTATCTCATTTTGTAGTCAGCATCCACGTCACCAAGAGACAATTCACAACAGCATGTGTAATGCAATTCTATTCCATGGTTTATACGTGGTGAAAAGTTCACCTTTTGAATTCCAAGTGCTGAACTCTCTGAAGCGGGTGAATTTTGATACCGAATGGAAATGGATGCTGATTGACATTTTGCAGCACTTACATTTTGAATTGCTCAGTGCTTCCAAAAACTCCTTGTTTTTATTCTAATTATGACTGCCATCAAGAAGCTTAGAAATTCCACTGCATGTTTTATAGAAGCTAAATATTCCTTATTGCCTTGAGAATTCTTAGAGGAAAATGGGTACACTTCTTGTTTAATCTAAATAAACGAGTGAAATCAATCTGACCATATCAGAAATTTGTTTGGAGAAATCCCTGTGACGGAGCTTGGCTAACTTGTTGTTTCTTTTTTGGCACCTTCTTGTTCATCTTCTACAGATTATTGCAGTTCCTATAACATAAGGGCTGTTTTATGGGGAAACTATTTGATGCAACATGCCTGGTGCCTCTGCATATGGTAGACTTTTTTTCCAGAGGACAAGCTCAGTCTTCAAGCATGAGAAACTCTTTGTAAAAGATGCCAAAAATCCTCTCTGACCAACACTTTTTTATATTTTATGAGTCTCATTAGTCTTTGTTTGGCCATCCACTTATGCATTAACATATGCTATCAATAAGTATTACAAGTGTTCACAGTTCATGCCATCCTGTGAAGCACACACAATGGGATGTAAATTACTCTGAGATAAAACTACAGGAATTATCTTTATAGGCAAAGAATCATCATCATTTGGCCAACTGCTGACAGTTTTCAAGTCTAAATGAGTTTTGGCTGGGTTCAGTGCTATTCAATCGGGGACAAGGCCATGTATCCAAACACATAGCTTTTTGGTTTGGCTTGCAGCAGTTAAAGGCACTTTAGTCCTAGTCAGCTTGCTACTATTTCATGGCTGTATGAGACTCTGCCTAAAAGTAAGCTGTTAATTTTTATTTTCATATGAAACGTTTAAATCACAGTGCTGGAGCACTGTTTCATCTCAGAACACTGCTGATGCGACATGTGGATGTTACCTCACTAATCCAGTCCTTAGCTAGGTTGGTACTGTCAGAAAGACAGCCCTGGTCTAGCAAGACCTTTTGGGACTCAAGGTCTATTGGAGATGGGCAGATGATCTCTATCATAAGAGAGGGGAGAATAAGGGGGGAAATAAGGGGAGAAAACAATGGGCTGTTGCTTGGCCCGTGTGGGCTGTTGGTTCTCAGAGAAGCTGAAGACGGAATGAAACTCAAAGTGACAACCGACAAATGTACCATGTCTTTGTCCTGGTTCAACTGTGTAATACAGTAGCAAGACAGCTTAGGGAAGTGGAAATAAACGGCCAGACTGTGTCCACGCTATAAAACTTTAGGTGCTGATTAAGTCTTGAACTACTCATACTTGCTCATACTAATGTTATTGAATTCAGCACAGAAACAACAATCATGGCTACTTTTATCTCAAAATATGGCTGATGGTGGGACTGTCTTTCATATAGTAATTTGGAGCAATCAGATCAATGATGGGAAGAACCTGAATGTCTCCATCAGGTGAATGTCTTATTCAGTATGTCATTGCACAGGACATTTAGACCAACATGAATGATTTAGGCAACTAATTTTGGGAGAAGCTTTTAGGTTATTAGGCCACATTTTACCTGGACCCTTTATTTCAGAGATACAAGAAGTCAGATTTCCAGAAAAGTTAACTTTCCTCTAGTAAAAGTTTCAGGAATGTTCTTTAGCAGAAGTTATCAATTTTCAAAATGAAAATAATCTCTTCAGATGAAAGGTCACTACATCTTATTTTAAAAGTAGTACTATTCCACATTCCTGACAGCTGTATGCTTTCTAGTTTCCTTTCTTTATCTTTGTTTTTCTGGGGGAGGGAAGGTGTTAAATGAGAATTCATGGAGACCCAAATAGTCACCCAAATGGTATTTTTCTGCAAGTAACTGATTTACCCTCTACTAGCTCTACTAGTCAGCTCTACTAGGATTGAATCTTTATCACACATTAACATGTCTTTAGATAAGAAGAGATTGTCCTTATCATTCAGATGGGACTAATGATAAAGGGAGCCAGTGCTAAACTAAACTTTATGTGTAGGCTTTTGCTGTAGTATACATATAAGGCTCAGCAAATCTGTGTTTTAGAGAGGTGGCCAGAAAAGATTCCAAGTTTCTCATGAAAACTCTCAAGAAAAAAAACCTTTTTTATTCATCCTCATTACAAGACAATTTGAACATTCTTGAGCCAAAAGAGCTTGGAAATTTGCCAAGTATCATATGAACAGATTACAAGATTTTACAAACTGCTCGGGCCTAGTCAGAGCTGTGTAAATGAGCTGCAATAAAGTGACCAAAGGCTTTACCATTCTAGCATGCAGCTTTTCTTTGCCTAGTTCCATCTCTTGGACATGTTTACTGGGGGTGTTCATATTACTTTGGCCCAAATAATCAAATCTGTTAAGATGATGCAGTACAGATCCAGCAGGTGCCTTAGGCACTGCAGGTTTCAGGACTTCAGTGCTTAAGTGTTGGGGTCTGATGCCACAAGTGGAACTCATATTCTTGCGTCATGTGCAGTGACTGAAGAGGTATAGGCTCCCAGGAATGGGATTTACAGGAAGCAGGGAGCTAAAGGGGTATACCTTTGCCAGTTGGTAGGAAATGATGCAGAAATTCCTCTGTCTTAAATTTGGTCTGCCTGCCTGAAGCAGGGCTGAAGGAGTCAGAAATGCTCTTCCGGCCTTTGTGTATAAATCATGTAGTTTAGAAGGAGTATAATGCTGCAGCTTAGTGGGCACAGGAAGGAGAAAATTGATTTCTGATCCTTCTTCCTGGGCTGTTTATGTTTTGGTGGTTTTTTGTTGATTTTGTTTTATTTTTTACATTAAAGAGTCATGGAAAAATAGAAGTAGAAACACTTTAAGGAAAAAAGCTCATATCACTCACTGACCTCTCTGACCAGAATGATAAAAAATCAGATTCATCCCTGCCTTCAAGTTGTGTCTTATATCCTTGTTTCAGCCTAGATCAGGAGCATGCTTCTGAACACTTTGGTTCACAGTGCAGAGCAGTCTTGGAGACCACAGCCTGTATCCCTTTAACTGAAACAAAATAAAAGGTAGTTCTTTAGGAGCATGCCAGATGCTCTTTAGGAGCATAGCATAGCAAAACCCTGGACTTCAGGAGAACAGATTTTGGCCTGTTCAGGGCACCTGCTTAGAAGAATCTCATGGGAGATAGCCCTGGAAAAAGTAGGTGTCCAGGAGAGCTGTTTGATTTTCAAGGATCACCTCCTCCAAGCTCAAGAACGGTCCATCTGGCTGTGCAGGAAGTCAAGCAAAGGTGCCAGGAGGTTCACCACCAGATGAACAAGGAGCTCATAACAAAGCTCAAACAACAACCACAACAACCCCATGCAACGCTACAGGCTTGGGGAAGAGTGGCTGGAAAGCTGCCCAGAGGAAAAGGACCTGGGGATGCTGGTTGACAGCCAGCTGAATATGAGCCGGCAGTGTGCCCAGGTGGCCAAGAAGGCCAATGGCATCCTGGCTTGTATCAGAACTAGTGTGGCCAGCAGGAGTAGGGAGGTGATCGTGCCCCTGTACTCAGCACTGGTGAGGCTGCACCTCAAATCCTGTGTTCAGTTTTGGACCCCTCTTTACAAGAAGGACATTGAGGTGCTGGAGCATGTCCAGAGAAGGGCAACGAAGCTGGTGAAGGGCCTGGAGAACAAGTCTTATGAGGAGCGGCTGAGGGAACTGGGAGTGTTTAGCCTGGAGAAGAGGAGGCTGAGGGGAGACCTCATCGCGCTCTACAACTACCTGAAGGGAGGTTGTAGTGAGGTGGGTGTTGGTCTCTTCTCCCAAGTAACTAGCGATAGGACAAGAGGAAATGGCCTCAAGTTGTGCCAGGGGAGGTTTAGATTGGACATTAGGAGAAATTTCTTCACTGAAGGAGTGGTCAGGCCTTGGAACAGGCTGCCCAGGGAAGTGGTGGAGTCACCATCCCTGGAAGTATTTAAAAGACGTGTAGATGAGGCCCTTAGGGACATGGTTTAGTGGTCATGGTGGTGTTGGGTTGATGGTTGGACTCAATGATCTTAGAGATCTTTTCCAATGTTAATGATTCTATGATTCTAAAAAAAAAGCATACAGGAGGTGGAAGCAGAGACACAAGACCTGGGAGGAATATAAAGACATTATACGAGCATGCAGGGATGTGATCAGAAAAGCCAAAGCCCACCTGGGACATGAGGGACATGAAGGGCAATAAGAAAGGCAGGTACATGAACAGCAAAAGAAAGACGAGGGAAAATGTAGGCATGTTGCTGAACACGGCAGGGGACCTGGTGACAAAGGAGACAGAAAAGGCTGAGCTGCTCAATGTCTTCTGTGCCTTGGTCTTTACTGGTAAGATAGTCCTTCAGGAATCCCAAGCCTCTGCCATGAGTGAGAAAGTCTACAGCAAAGAAGACACCCTCAGTGGAGGAAGATCAGCTTAAGGAACATTTATAGAAATTGGACATACATCAGTCTGTGGGACCTGATGGGATGCACCCATAAGTGCTGAGGGAGCTGGTCAATGTCATTGCAAAGCCACTCAATTATCTTTGAAATCAAAAGTCACTCCTACCTTCAACAAGGGCAAGAAGGAGGATCCAGGGAACTACAGGCTGGTCAGCCTCACCTTGATCCCTGGGAAGGTGATGGAGCAATTAATCCTAGAAACCATTTCCAAACATATGAAGAACAAGAAGGTGGTTGGGAGTAGTCAGCATGGCTTTATTACGGGGAAATCATGCTTTACCAGGCTGATCGCCGTCTATAATGAGATGACCAGCTTAGTGAACGTTGACAGAGCAGTGGATGTTTATCTTGTTTTTAGCAAGGCTTTTGACACTGTCCTCCACAACATCCTGATAGACAAAGTGAAAAAGTGCAGGTTAGATAAGTGGACAGTGAGGTGGATGGAAAATTGGCCAAATGGCCAGACACAGAAGGTTGTGGTCAATAATGCAAAGTCCAGCTGGAGGTCAATCACTATTCGTGTATTCCAGGCGTTGATACTGGGGACAGTATTCTTTTTATTAATCACTTGGACAATGTGGCAAAGTCACCCTCAGCAAGTTTGCCGATGATACAAAGCTGGTGGCTGATACACCAAAGGGTTGTGCTGCCATTCAGAGGATCCTGGGCAGAACAGAGAAATGAGCAGAAAAAAAGCAAAGGAGGAAATTCAGAATGAGCAAAATGACAGAACACCCAACTCTTTTACTATAAGATTATGGTCTGGTGTGCAGAAAACAGCTAGCAGCTTTCCATGATCTCTAGGTTCTCTCAGGCAGAGATAGTAATTCCACAGAGCCACAGTGACTTTCTTTTGTGACAGCAAATGAAGGAGAAAGAGCCTTTCCCTTCCTATTTCCTTTCCTTTCCTCTGAAAAAAGAAACCTATGGAAAGTCCAGGAGGAGCAGTATAAATCCAGGTTGCTCCCAGCCAGGATAATGACCTGCTGCCCTTCCCTCAAAGCTGGCTATAATTTGTATGTAAATTCTTCCTTCAGTAATAGCTCTGCTGTTCCACAATTTAGGGTCACTTCAAAAACAAGGGCAATTATTGATGAGGTTGCTCAACGATGGAGATGTGGTATACACACTCACCTCTCCTCTGGAGTTTTTTGTCTTTTCTCAGTGAACCTTCCCCTGGCAATAGAGAAATTGGTCTTTGGGGGCAACCTTACTGCTCAGGATATGATGTTCTCCATTAGTTGAAATCACCTCCATTTTATATATTTATTTGTGTGTACCATAAAGTGTATTGTAAAGCAATTATACGTTAGGTTTGTCTGCATGGCTGGGATTAGAAGGGAAGAGTCTTCTTCTTTCTCTGAAACTATGCACCTCTGAGGGCATGGGCCAGGCCCCAGCACTTAGCAGGTTTAGACCAATAAGGATGCGAGATACTTGTGTAGTTGAGGGGGCTGATGATAGAAGTATTGTGAGACTGGCAGTTTTATTGCTGGTTATTGAGTGTAACGGTAGTGGCAAATGATTATTGCATTCTGTAAGAACTTTGACTCTGCTATCAGGCTAACAGCCATCAGAGGCTAAAAGAGCATCTTGGCCCAACTAAGTGGTCAGTAGGATAGAAGTAATACCATGCGAGAGATTTGAAAAAGCCATCAAAACTGCAGGTCAAAGGCAAATGGTCAGGCAGAGTTTAGGCTTTTTACACAAGGCCCTATTATCCTCAAGAAGAAAGGGGAAAAAAAGAATATTTACAGAGGGGGCTGGAGATCATGTTGCAAGGATATTGCAATCCACTCAGATCTATTGAGTTAGTATTAGAGTCCATGAGAGAAGAGTAAGAAGGACAGAGAGATTCAAACAATAATACACCTAGTAAGTGATAAGTCACTATTGAAAAGTTAGAAGGGTGGATCACCCTGTGGAGGTCAGGCTCTCTCTCTGTCTCGACTGCGGAGGGAATAAAGTACGAGTGGGTTCCTGCCTTTGGAATCTCAGTTCAGTAAGTAAAATTCAGAAAAAGCTCATTTCCAGGCAGTGAAGGAGGTGATAAACAGAATCAGCACAAACAGTGCAACACAAGAGTTTTGCACTTACCGTACGAAGATGTATTGATATATCACTTACCCTGCCTTAGGGTAGAGGAATAGATAAAAAAAGGTGCCTTCCTGGCTCACAAACTGAAGTCTGCATGGTCCAAGGTCTCTTGGAGGCCACGGTGTTCTCACAGGTCTAGGCTACAGATTAAAGGTATTGCTGGGGTAGCTGTAGTGCCAGGACAGATATAGTTTAGAAGTAGTTATTTGTGGGGAGAAGTACTTTACTTGTATAATTTATACCATATGCCCAAGTGTCTTGGCTCTGACTGTGCCAAAAACAGATACCTAAGGAACAATATAAGAACTGGGGCTACATATACTGTTATTTTCTCATGGTACTTTCCCAGCCTCTGATAATTTGAGGTTCAGGGACGCTCTGAGCCTGACATCATATTTAATATTGTTCAATAGATCTTTGCCCTATGAATCAGTGTAATTACTTTTTGGATCCATGCAAACTTTTAGCACCCACAGCATCCTGTTTCAAATCTACAACTGGCTAGTTTGATTTGAGGTCCTCTAGTTCATGTGTTAGAATGAAAGGCAAATAGCTGTTCTCTATTGATTCATTCCTCAAAAGAGAAAAGCCATGGATATTTTTTAAGGATTTCCATTCAGAAAGAGATAATATTGGCATGATCGACTTATTAGATTTTTGACCTTTGAGATTATCCAGTGTATCCCCAAAGCAGAGAAGTTAGAGTTGAGTGGTTATGGTCCCTAACGTGCCTTCAGTATATTATAAAAAAATTCATGTTAGATTTTTCAAGGACTTAAAAGACAACTTAAATTTAATTTTATACATTGTGTTTCTGAAAACTTTCCTGCTTACCTTTTCTATCCAGGTCACACAAAGAACGGGAAAATGGTCAAACTGCATACACCAGACACGAAAGGGTACATTTCATATGATCAATGACTAGGAAGATATTTAGTAAAATTTGCTACAGCTGGTAATATGAAAAACATTTTATTAATCTTTTTATTATGACCAATGTCATTTTGCTGTAAACTTGTGGGCTTTATGTGTAAGTCATAGAAAGCTTTGATGTATTTGGGGTCTTATTGTCGTACAGTATGAATTTAAGAAAGAGTGGTTCCATTTCAGTGATAATGAAGTCAGTTCATATATGAAAGTGGTTGCTACTCCAATCATATTTTGACTGACATATTCCCTTAAATCACTTCCAGATACAGAGATCTTTCTGAAATGAAATAGCTTAACATCATGATCAGATTTATTACACTTCACTGATTCTGGACCGGATCCTAAACCAGGATGATGTTGCCTGGGATCAGGCACTTGGAGGGCCTAGCTTTCTTTTATTTAGTTTAGAAAATAGAAGAGAAGAAAAAATCCTCTGAGGTAAAATGTAAGGACGGAAGTAACGGAAATTGTATATGCAAGCAAATTTATGATGATAGGCTCTTAAAAAAATAACGTCAAACACAGACACTAAAATAAGTTTTAATGTAACTTTGTGGCCTTGGTTTCTAAACTTTATCTTTCATCTTATTGTCAAGCAGAATACACTGTTGTAAACCATGACCAGGGAAAGCACTTCAGATTTAAAGTGTTGCAAACACAACTTAATTTGAGACACTTGCATTCTCATGAAAAACATCCATACTTGTCCCTAGCTTCACGAAAAAGAGATTATTTTTCCAAAGGTCTATATTTGGGTTTTGAATAAAAGCCATTACTCTCCATAGTGAATATTTTGTGTAACACAGAGTAAAAATTATCCCAACTTTGAATGAATAAAAATGAATAAAATGAATAAATGAATAAAATATCATTTTTGTGATTGTTGTGCATTGTCTGCTCTTGCCCATTTCTCTAACATTTTAGGCTGTTAATGGCAGAGTAAGGGTCCAAATTCCTACCCGATGCAACTGCAAGCTGTAATTGCTCAGTCTGGGTGGTAATCTGTCTATGCTAAGAGAGTTTACTTTGGTTGAAGATGCTACTTTGTGTTTTGAGCTCTATTATGCAACTGTTTTGATGTGGTGGATCTGCATTTGTATACATAGCCAATGAAGGGAGATAAATACTGGATGCCCGCTTGACTGGATTCCCTTACAGAGGTTCCAGCTGGTTCAGCTGGGCTCTGGGCCTTGTGATGGATGGTGGGATCCCTGCACATCCTTACCTACTCCCATCCACCTTGCAGGTCCAGGTGCCCTCGTTGTGCAGCTTGTGGTCAGGCCTGGTACCCACCGTGCATGGGAGAGAAATTAAAATAGCACATTCCTGTCCACTGATGGCAGTTGGCTTTAGGGTGAGAAGAGGATGAGAAAGACTTGGATTAAATTACTGGATTAAAGGCATCATTTTCAGGTTATGTTGAAGCAGTAAAATAAGAAAAATAAAGATTTAACTTCTCTCACTTTACAGAATACTGTGAAAAGCTGACGTTAGGCAACTAGACACAGAGATTTATTGGAGCTGCATGACTATAGCAGTGCATGCAAAACTTATTTCTCATCTGTCTTCAGATAAATAAAAATTGGGTTTAGGGTTACAGCAGGAGTGAATGAACAAGATAAGAAAAAGAGGCACCCCTCTTAGCCCTGTAAACTTTAATTCCCATTTGAAACCAAGGTTTTTTGTAAATGCTTGAACTTTTTTTCAGCTACCAGAAATAACTGCTAAAATATTTCAAGAAAGCTAATTTCAATGGCGTTTCTTCATGTATGCCAGAAATCAGTTATTATAAATTTATAGCCTCAAAGCAAATAAGCTAGCTGAAATCAGCACTAAGTACATTTCAACATTTTATCAAGTCTTAACCCTAAATAATTCTAATTTCACTCAGCATCATTTTACTAAAACATAGATTTACTTATTATCGATTTTGCTCATGTGATAACTATTTCATATTACACCAAAGAGTAGGTGTTTGACTATATGTTCAAACCAGAGAGCTAAAGTGAATAGTGTCCAGAGTCTCTGTCTACAGCTGTGGTTGATGGTTATTTTCATCTCAGAAACAACGTTTCAGTGTGACCTTTAAGCCTTCAGATTTCTGTGGTCTCAAAGTTTATGGAGTATTTTTCTATACAATGAGAATGTAAATGAAGGGGGATAAGAGGGATTAAAGAGAATGCAACTCAAACATTGATGTGGCCAGGACAGATATTGCACAGAGTTAAAAATGTCCTTGGAGATGAATGAGATTGTATGGAAATCATATGTGAAATTACAATGAGATTTTCCTGAAAAGTAGCAGACGTTTTTAATTTCACTTTTTTTATCTCAATCCCTCATGGAGAAAAAGAAAAATGAGGAAATAACTTGGTAAATAGCACCATGCACTTCGTGTTACTTAGAAACATGGAAAAATACTCCAATTTCAAATATTATACAACAGTTTTCCTCAGAACAATGATTTATAGATGCTCTGAAGTTTTGTATGGAAGATAAACTTAGTTTCCACCTGATACTACAAGAATGAAGATCTTTTTTTCATTTTGAATCACTGCAACATATAAAAATTCTAACTGATTTATGCTTGCAAAAGCATAGGTTACTGGACTCAAGTAAAGTGAGCAGAAGGTGATGATCCATAATGAAATTCTGCAAAGAAAATGCTCTTTCAGGAGCTGATGATTTTACCTTTATTAACTTTAATATGTGTATTCAAGTAAATTCCATTCTACCTTCTGGGTTTTTGACTGGGGGATTTATCCAACAGCCATTATGCAAAACTCCCACTACTAATATTATTTTAGCTCAATAAAAGCTGGAAGAGATAGACATGATCTGAACACACACAGTAAACCGTGTTCTTGCAGAAACTTGAGTACAAAAATATCCAATCCTAAATAGCTTTTGTCGGGAGACTGGTACCGTGGCAGTCAGTTCAGAAAAGACCAGTGTTTCTCTATGCATTATTAATATATCTCTATTACACCTTTAGCTACCCGGGGAAGTTTCTGCCTGAAATGTTATACTTCTAATTTCGGGCATATAAACCTGTGCTTTCCTAGATTTTATCTCCTAATTTTGTCACGCATAGTAATTTGGATATCTAAATGGTTTCTTGAAAAGCCTGTCCATGCAGCCAGCACAAAAAGGATCTACTCACTGATCTTCCATGGAATCAGGCATTTTTAGAACACTATTTTGGAGCATCTCCCTCAGGACAGTGCAGCAGCTTATCTTGGGACGCCAATAGCTGCACTTTGAAAGTAACATGCCGGTCAGAGGCACAATGCTGCTTGCACTCTGAAGACTTTCAGTACAGTTGACTTACTGCTTAGTAACAGATACTGTGGAATGGTTTTGTTTCAGAAAGCCACTTTATCAGAATTTCTAATTTTCAGAAAAGAATTTTTGAAGGTCTAAAGCAATTAAGGAAATTATACTTCCTTTGAATGAGAAAAATTTTCACTTTTTTAGCTCCTCCAGTAATAGGCTTTTTGCTTTAATTCTTCTTTTGATATTTAATAGAGATTGATTATGACTGTACCAGAAGGTAATTGGCAGGATTTTGTTATATTCTGTCTCTGCTTTTTTTTTTCCCCCCTGTGTCTCATTGTCCTAATGACATGGTAATAGCAAGCTCTTGGCTTTCTTACCTCAGAAGTGAGTTATATCATTCTGTGATTTAATGTTTCTCTGCACTGGAAAGGAAGAAGGTCAGGATTTTTTTTTATGTGCACAGGTTTATTGAAGTCTTTAGAAACAAAGCTAGAAAGTGAGCCTTTCTCAGAGCTCTTTCAAGTGCACTCAGACATGCTGAAGATGTCAAATCCACTCCATCCAGTTATTTTTACTGACACAGAAAGTAACAATAAGCTAAAGTCCTGTTATTCTTGATAAAGGTTTTGTAACAGAGCAACAGGCTCAACCAGGCAGACTCAAATTGCTTTTCTAAGTACAATCAAAGTTTCTAACTTCATGAAACTCTTCAGGTAAAATTCCCAAATCCAACGCCCCCACATAAACCAGCTTTACTTGGCAAGCAGAACATGATTTTTTTCATGTAAGATTATTTTTAGTATGAACATTTTATAACATGTCCTATCTTATATACATATCCTATCAGTTTTTTATGTCCTATCGGTTATACAGAAGAAAAGAGTAATTGCTAGAAATTGGCACAGAGATCTGCAAAATAAAAACTATCATTTGAAGAATATGTTTGCTGTACACAGGCCTGGCAGATAAGGCACTGGTGAGGAGTCATCAAAACTCACTGTTCAAGTAACTTGGTAGGGTAACAAGTTCTGGAATAAAAAAAAAAAGAATAAAAAAATTCCAAGAGCTTCAAATTGCAACCACCTATAAATATAAGAAAAAGATTCATGTCTTTAACATACATATTATTCCCCATATTTCTGCCAAGATAATTTGTAATTACGGTTCAGTTCACATAACAGAGTTTATAGTCTGCAATTTGAACTATACTGGGCTTTCCTTGGAATGGGAAAGATTTTACTTGTGTGCCTATGTTGCTTCTCAGTAGCTATCATTTGTTATAATTATCAAGACTCATTAATTGACTAGACTTCCCCAGATCACAGTCATCATGTATTTACACCAATTACAATAGAAGCTCCTTGCCAAAGGACTGCATTGTAAAGCACTCAGAAGATGCTTGAAAGCACCGGTGTTGTTGTGCAACTTCCTGCATTTTGTTTCCTACCTGAAAGAACTTTACAGGAACACACTTTGTAAGTGATTTTATATTGTCTGGACGAAGGACTAAGTTCAGAGAGACTTCTAGCTAACTGATGAAGTGTCCTATAGTAAGCTCTGCACCAAATGTAGCAGTTGAAGGGGGCCTTGGAGATTGAGAATTTGGAGATTGAGGGATTGTGAGAATTCACTGTTGAAATAATTTGGAAGGAAGACCACTTTTGCAATGGGCGAGCTTCTGAAAAGCTCAGGTTGCAATGGTGTAAGATTCACATTTTTAATGTTCATACAAGTAATCCGTGTTGGCTGTCAAATGGATAGAAGAAGCAAAAGCTGTGCTGATTTTCAGTGGACCTGTCCCTAAAGGTCTGAAGGTGGTTTTAGAAATGTGAGCATCCACAAGAAGACTATGCTAATATGGATCCTTCCTTAATTTAGTCTTGTCCATTTGTTTCTTTGTAAATACTCTTCACTTTAAATAATTTCCTGTCATTCTGGATAAAATGTGTTGCGGATATCAGCCCTCACAGGTTCATTTGCGTGGGTTTCATTGCATTTTATATTTGAACGTGGTTTATTGCCTTAAATCTAAATGGACTTGCAGTCCAACCAATGGTGGTTGTAAATCCATGAATCCTTCCTGTAGTTGATATGGTTTGCAGTTGTTTCACATTCCTGCATGCTTGAAGCTGTTCTTCCACTTTCATCACTTGCAATAGTTTTTTACTTATAGCTAAGGTATGCCAGCAGTGTCGTTGCTTAATTTGCCTATACATGGCTCCCTGTGTGTAACTCATGTAATTCCAGCTCATTCAATCCACATTTCTAGCCTTTTTTACAATATTCTCATCTCTCATCTCATCCATGCTCTAACCTCTTTCTCAGCATCCCTCCCAGAAACATGTCCCCTAGCCTGACATATATGTGCCCAGAAGGTGAGGACCACGTCTCCTTTCCCCTTCCCAGTAAATCTGTGGCTGTAAATGTCCCTTTCTAGCCCACCCTCCTCCTGTTCCTCTTTCCTGCTGCTCTAAGGGTAACTGTCTTTAGGGATCTGCCAGGGAAAATGCTTGTGTGGGGGCTAAGTTATCTGCTGAGTCGTGAGCAGTGCTGCCTGTAATGTCTGCATTAATGCCCCTAGTTTTAATGGAGAGAGGGTAGGGAGTCTTCACCTGAATAGGGCAGGAAAGCTGCTAGCGAATGCATTCAACAAGCAGGAGCCTGTTCCAAGACTCAGGCCTTTGCAAAGGACAAGGGCTCATAAGTAAATGACAATTCCTAAAAGGAGGCTAAGGAGGGTTAGGTTGAAAAAATGTAAAAAGAAAAGTGTTCTATTGTTCTGCTGTTGTTCAGGCCATCACAAACCTACCGTTTCATTTCTAACGTCTAGCTGAGTTCTGCCATGTAATTTTCCAGTTACCAAGCATTAAACACCTATCTCAGCATCCAGCACTGGCCTTGGAGTAAATCCTAAGGAAAATTATTAGCCAACCTGAAAAATTCCAAGCCAACCCCTCTCCTAGTTTTCTGTAGCCTGCAGACTCTGAGGGGTATCCAAGCTCTGTGTTGTCTTCCTTTTTGCAGATAAAAGAAATTAGTTCTTTTGCCTAGATTTAATCAAAACACTTCTAGGAAATAGAGACTTCATTTTAATTCAATGTATTCTTTTTTTGAATGAAAAAAGAAAAAAAGTTGTTTGTGTTTTGAAATGTTGCTGAAAATGTTGGGTTTTTTAAACCTGACTTGAAAAAAACCCAAACAAACACTCACAAAGTGAGAGGAATAGATTTTGCCTTCTCTTTTGCTTTGTTGACTTTTTCCCCCTTTGTCCTCACACCCCTTATTTGATTGCACCAAAAAAGGGAGTGGGGTATTCAAGCAGGTAGGTTTTAAAAATGGAGTAAAAAAGCCAAGCCAAGCCAACCAAGCTAATAGAAATCAAATGACCTCTGCTTTCCTTTCTCAATGGGTTATAGTGCTGCTGTATAGTTTTCTTCTGTGTTTGGTCTGAGTCCAAGAGCTGATGCGTCTCAGGGTTAGTAGCTTACTTTCATTCTTCTATTTGGCAACTCATTCTCATTCAGACCAAATCCTTTTTGTATAGTGAGATCTGATATGAAGATCAACCTGTTCCATGTCAATACAGAGTGCAGACTATTTCCTTGAGTGGGCTGGACAAGAGTTTTGGAAGGAAAATAAATCTCTTTATCTATTCTTTGACCTGCTGGATATGTATACATACATGAACTTCTAAACAAGAGGTTTTCTACCTGCCTCTGGAGAATAAAAAGTGCTCTAATTGGTAGCCAACAGAGGTTGATATAGGGCACATCAGATGCTCCACAATGGAAATAAAGATACTGAGATTTTGTTGAAGCTTGCTGGATGCTTGTAAGCTTAGCACCATGAAAACCTGTATTTTAACTGTAAGTTTTGCAGAAGCAGCTAGTTGTCCCAGCCATTCTTAGTTGCAATCATAATAATGAGGTTTTAAGAATTTACTGGTGGCATCCTTTAAAAAAAAAAAAAGGAAACACTTCGGTGCCTTCTTTCTGTATCCTTTGTAATTTCATGCTCCTCCTCCCTGTTTGAGGTATTCTCACATCATCAGTGAAAACGTTGTTTAGCCAGTGATACAAGTAAATTACCAAAATAAGCAACAGCACAGTTGTAGATCAGCTGGTATATGACACAATTGGGAGCTACACAGATTTTTAGGTATCTGAACCCAAGTGTTTTCCTGAAGGAATTTTAATAATACAGAAGTTTGCCAGTAATGTACATAAGGCCTTATTACAGCCTGAGAGGCTGTCTTGGTTAAGTAGCCATTTAATGCCTCAATCATAGTCCAGGATCAGAAGCAACTTGAAGTTATTACCAACTGGAAACTGGTTATCCACTGCCCGTGGGTCAAATACGTTGGTGGTCTTCTATTCCTAACAGAGAAGAGCTCACATCACACACATATATTCCGGGTCGTGCACGCACTCCCCCCCCCCCCCCCAACTATCAGAGCAGACACTAACCAGCTTCTTCCTGATGGCCTTAGTGGAGAGAGGGATTGAGGTTTATCAGGGAATTCTTGCAAGGAAACAGTAACTGTGAAAACAAGAGTGTTAAAAGAGGAATGTCCCTAGTGCAAAGGAAAGGAAAGAATATATTCTTTGTTCCTGTGTCAGCTGTCTAACTTGGTCACTGCTAGCATTTCACTTTCACCCTGAAGAGCAGCTAATTGTTTATGAAATGACCTTGTTATTCCTGCCCTAGTAACCTTGTCTGGAAGGCCACCACATGCATTTATTATTCTCTGAAGGAAAATGTGCTTTCTGACATCTGTTCTGCATTTGTTTTCCTTTAATTTCCTTTAACTCCCATCACCCCCTCCCCAGATTGCTCATCTGTGCTGCTCTGCACAGGGTGGCACAGGCTGTGCTAGTCCTACAGCCCTGCCTGTCCTCAACTTTCTCTTTTCTGTGGTTCTGCTGTCTTGCATTGTAGTCTGGTACAAAAGGACAGAGAAGGGCACTGTGAAATTGCCTTCTCCCTCAACCCCCTCCTGTGACAGACTTTACATCCCCTGAATTATGTATTCCAGTTTAGGATTGTAAGAGTTTATACTGAGAGCATATTGCAGACAAAGGCTCCTTCTCTCCTATCTGCCCTGGGGATTCATTCTCCTCTTACTCCTAGTGCCAGAGAGTGCAAAAGCACTGGCAAACCACAGTATCCTTCCCATGTAATTTTTCAGCCAGCAATAATGGGCATCTACAGCATCAGTTCCTGAGGTTCTAAAAGTATAAAAAGGCTTTGCAAGAAGTCTAAGTGACCCAAATGTCCTTCTCAGTAAAAAAGCTTTGTAGTTGGCCATGATCGCTTTCAGCCCTTTCAAATTTCTTGTGATAAGCAATCTAAGAGAATGGCCTGCCTGTTCCCCAAGGAGGCTTTGGGCATCTGTTAACTAAGTGATGTTTCTTCAGCAATGCCAGTTAAGTGGCTGACACCATTGCCTGCCCTCTCCCAGCAGTCTGTGCTCCAGCCCTGGCCATCCTCTGCCCTGTGCAGTAAGTGTTTGAATGGTCGTGCAGTGAATCTGATTTGGGAGGGTTCTCGGGGCGGGAGGATGGGGTGGGAGGAAGGTTTTACAGAAGATCTGGGTCAACAAGTGGTGACACAAACTCTCCTGCTGGCATCTGGAAGTGGGCGGTGGGTAAATGGGAACACGCAGCGCTGAGCGGCAACAGCGGCTTATACTGGCTTGACCAGGACTTTTTAGCATCTAAACACAGGCTTAATTTTGGGTTTAGTTCAGTGGGCATTAAAGCAAAGCTACAGATTTGAGAGGAAAGGAGAAGATACCTTTATCACTCAATCTTGCTATAAGAGAGAAATCATGACACGTGAAACAGGCAGGAGGATTTACATACATTGTGTTTCTCTGTTCCATGAGATTACCCACAGCCTCATGAATCCAGGTTATCTACAAGAGGTCGCGGTCACACCTGCAGAAATCTTGACTCTTCACTCTAGCCTTTAAGTCTATTTGACCTCCCAGACATGTTGTTTGGGTTCAACCTTCCAAAAGTCATGCAAGGGGCATGTCCGTGAAACCAAAGGAAGGGTCACCATTTCTCCTGCCTAACTCACACCTTGTCCAGTGAGGAGAGCTGTTATGGGCTCTTAAGCTAGTCCATCTCTGCCTCCAGTTTTTATGAATCCTCATGGGCAGGCTTCAGAGACAAAGACCATGTTCGCAAGAAATGAGTAGCCTTTCTTCTTTTGCACAGTGAATGAGACAGATTATAATAGGAGTCAAGTAGTTTTACTGCAGAGCATGTGCATTCAAAATCTGGTCGCCCTTAGGAAATAACACAGAATCTTCCAAATAATTCCAGAATTGTTTCATAATCTCTTATTTAGGAAGTTGCTATACATCTAGCCTTTCATTGGGAGATTTGTAAAAATACTACTTCACTTTTGTCATGATTTAGGCTGGTACCTTGAGTAGCCTATGTAAAATGAAAATCTTTTTCTTTTCTTGTTTATTTTGGCTAAGATCTGTTGTTAGTTTCTATAAAACAGCCATGGGACTTGGCAATGTAGGGGCAATTGATATCCTGAATATCTTAAATGATGTGAGGCAACACCTGGCTGATTTTATGTTTTTAATGGTGCACTGATGATAAATACACAGGGGGACACAGAGAGAAATATAGCACTCCAGTTTTCCATACAGGTTCCTTACTGGCAGGATACACAGGGTTTCAAAGGAAAAGAAGTTCTCTGCATCCATCATGAAAAGTGTTTTTGAGACAAATCCCGTGCCTCCCTGAGGTGCCCTCCAGATTCTTTGGCTTTTTCTTGCTTTGTTTCATTTCATCTTCTGGGCTGTTTACTGCTGCATATGGCATGCGCTCCTTTATGTTTGTCAATGCCGAGTTTTATTTACTGCATAGCAGCCTGATTTCAGAGGAAACCCGGTTCCTTTTTCTGCTCACTCACTTGATGTAATCAGTAAATGCAGCTTGCATACTGTTTTCCATCTGTCTCAGTCATTTATATAGATTAAAACCAGCAGAGGTCCAAGTAATGGCCTTGTGGGGAGGATTCTCCACAGTGGGGTGGCTTGCTTTACAAGTCCTCAGATTTCACTTTGTTTGTTTGCTTTTTCTAGTCTGTGCATTCACCACTTGCATGTTAATAGATTTGTAGAAGTTCCCCCTCCAACAGCCTCATCTGTAACATCAGACAGTGTTGTTTGCTTATTCTCTTCTTAAACTCAGTAATATTTGTGTTTCATTAAAAAACATCATCCTTAGTTCTTTTCTTGACCAGAAATGCTTTTACGGGATTATAATAAATTAATTTCAATGAATTCCTAAAACATACCTACACAGATCTTTAAAGCTATTTTGATGTTATACTATTTGGAGATAATGAATATTACTGTTAAAATCTCTACACTATAAACACTTCACCTCTTTGAAAGCCTTGTAGCTGTACGATTCTGTTCATTTCAGTAACAATTCCATTACATCAGTGAATACACTGTATCTTTCCGTGTCATTTCTTCAAGTTACTGGTGTCAGAGATTATGGGCTACATTTTCACACATTTGCCTAGCTTTTGCTCTTTAAGTGTCTACCCTACCATTTTTGGTTAAATATTGTATAAAACTTAATTTGAAAGAGCAGGGGAATTATTAGTCCAAGTGTTCTCACTATCACAGGAACTACTCCCTTCTCCATCAGCAATTCAATAGGAAGAAATGTCTTTATGCCAATCTAAATTAAAGCTGAAAATTCCGTCCTATTGCTAGAGTAGCAAAACCGTGTATGATTTCAGAAGAACTCATATTTTGTCATAAATGCATGCTACTGTGTCTTAACTCTGTTGCAGGTGCTTAGAAGAAAAGGTATCTAGATGTGTAGAAATTCAGGCTGAAGACCTGTCTTTGATCTGATGATCATCCTTCTCTTTGTCACCATTTCCTGTTGATTAAATTGTGTTAGCACTTTCCTCACGTAGAGCTTAAATATAGTTGTGACCCCTAAGGCAGTAAAACAGCAGTATTAAATGGTTGACAAATACTGGCAAGCTGAGTGGTGCCTGGAACCACAGAGATGTGAGGAAACAGAAAGATTAGATTTAAGCAAGTTGTATGCTGGTAGGGTTGTATGCGTGTGACAGACATCAATTCTTGAAACAGCAGTGAAGATGGGTGTTCCCATTGCAGAGAAGAAATATTTACATCTATAGTTCCTTTTTTGCTTTGTTGAAACAGACAGATACCTTATAATGTGCAGAACAGGGCCAAAAGATGTGTTGTACATACCTGGGGTATGGGGGGGTTAAATAACAAAACGCTAACCCTACCGCTGCTGCAGGAACTAGCTAGGTCTGTCCTCATTTAAGATATGCTCCTAGGCATCTTAGTCCACAGGCAGTAAAACAGGGATTAACACAGCGCATCTTCAGAGCCCTACTGGCTTCAGTAGAACATTTTAGGAATTCACTGCTGTGTAAATCTGAGTGCAGCTTCAAGGTTCATCATTGAGACTAAATATTGTTGTGGCAAAAGCTGATAACTTTTCTCTGTGTAGGAATAGATATATGTATATGTTACCTATGCAATGTATGGAAAAGTATATCTGTAATACACAAGTGAATTAGAGATTTTATGCTGGTTGTTGCCTTAAAAGTCCCCCAAGGATACATGACCATTTACAAAAAAAAAAACACACAACAATTTTTGGCCATCAACAGGCTATCTGGTTTCCAACAGGAGTTACCACAAAATAAAAACTGCTTTTAGCATGTGAAAACTCAAACTGGCAGTGTCTGCTCTGAAAAGTATCATAATAATTTATTGCTCTTGGGTAGATCAACTCTTAAGGCATTTCAGTAGATCAAGGAAAGGTCTTTCAGCCAATTATCAAGGAGCTATTCTTTGAAGGCCTGTTACAGTGTCTATAAATCTGTAAATGTGTTTCTTAGTCATTCAGTTAGAGCTGTAATCAGTTATCATACCAGATGAGCTCTGAAGTCAGCAGATCAGTTGCACATTCCCAAGAGAATTTTTTCTGTCTTATCTTTTCTATTTCTCTGAAAGACATATAAGATTTCACATATTCGAAACATATATTCATCTCAGCAACTGCTATGTCAAATGAACAAAGCTAGGGAAGATAATGAAGTACAGTTTCGTTGATACTTATCAGTCGGGCTTTTTCATGCCTGAAGTCAGCTCTGTATGGAAGCAAAGACTTGTTCCTCTTCAGTAAAGAGATTTTTTGCCTTTATGGACAATGCGTTATGTCCCAAAGGTCATGGGGAAATGCTGCCATATCAATGTGTTTCGTTCATTCTCCAGGAGAAACTGCACTGAATCTCACAGAAGAAATAACTTGCAGAAGTGTCATACTGGCATAAAAATAGTGTGGTTTAAATGGAAGCTATCAAGCACCTAAGAGATATCACTGCCTGTGTGGATAATTAGTAATAACCTACAAACCTATGTTTCATGTTCTATAACCAAAACATTGCTGAAACTATCAATCTAAGTATGGCACCGTTCTGGCACTATTAATCCAGTCTGGCCTTGTGTCTAACTCTGGAGGATAACCTTAGAAAGATTCAGATGAAGCAGACTACCTAAGAATTGCTAGAATCTCTTCAAAACATTGAAATAAATGCCTAGACCGTGCAATGTAAGCTTCACAAGATCCAATAATTCAAATAACAAATAAAGCAAATTGCAATACATTCAATAGAATGATGTGGTTGAAATCTTAAGAAATTGCAAATCCTAGTAGCTTAGACACTGGATCCTCTCAAAAACCCTCAGTAAGTTTCAGATGACACCAAACCGGGGCAGACAGCTGACATGCTGGAGGACAGAGCTACTCTTCAGACAGATCTAGAGAGGCTGGAGAAATGGGCTGACAGAAACCTCATGAAGTTTACCAAAGACATGAGTGAATTCCTGCAATGGTACGGAATAAGACCATGCAATAATGCAGTCTGGGGGAGGAGCTTTGCAGGAAAGGGCCTGGGGGTCGTGGTGGTCAACAACTTGAACTTGAGGCAGCAGTGTGCCCCTGCTGCAAAGAAGAGCAACCACATACCAGACTGTACGAGAAAGGATGCAGCCAGCAGGTCAGGATAATGTTCCCTTGCTTGGCACTCGTGAGACCACATCTGTAGTACTGCATCCAGTTTTGGGCTCTCCATTACAAGAATGACATTGACAGATTGGATCGGGTCCCATGGAGGGCCACCAAGAAGGTCGTGGAGCCAGAGCACGTGATGTATGACGAGAGTCTGAGAGAGCTGGGCTAGCTTAGCTTGGAGGAGAGACAGCTCAGGGGGATCTTACTGCTGTCTGCAACTACCTAATGGAAGGGTATAGAGAAGATGAAGTTAGTCTGCCTTCTCAGAGGTAAACAGTGAAAGGATATGAAGCAATGGACACAAGTTGCAATGAAGGATGTTCTGACTGCCTATAAGGAAAACATTCTTCGTTCTTCACAACAAGGGCAATCAAACACTGGAACAGGGGTCCAGAGAGACTGTGGGATCCCCATCCTTGCAGATACTCAGACTGAACTAGACATGGCTCTGAACAATGTGCTCAAAAACAAGCCCTGATTTGAGCAGAGGATGGTACCATATGACCTCCAGAGTTTCCTTTGAACCTAATCTATTCTGTAATTTCGTGTTTCTCAGAAGAGCTGTGCTGGCCCCTCTTGTAGGAGGGGCCTTCCGTTGTTACCTGTGATTGCAAGCTGTGTGTTGGAGGTGGAGTCTTTGAAGGCTTCCCCAGACTGTTGTCCTACTTTCAGGTACCCACACATCAGACGGTGTCATTGGGTTCTGTTCAAAAGAAACATTTTTGTTTTGTTTTGTTTTTTATGCTTCTAGTCAGTCAGTCTTTGAAAATTTACCCTCATGGGCAAAATACAGAGAGGAGAACTTCATGATCCTGGAGCACAAGACATTCTTACTTCTAATTCAGACTGCTTGTGTGATGCTGGGGTAGTTAATGTGACTGAGATTTCCAAGTGATGAGTAATTTTAGGCTACTTTTATGGAAAAATAATGATCAGCCCTGATTTTCAGCCTATTGAAGATTTTGAATTCTTTCAGATATTAAAAGCTGGGCTCCCTGAAATCCCAAACCTTCCAAAAAATTATTGGCCACTTTGAAAAATCCTTCTTTAATCTCCTCTTGGCTTTTTCTGCATAATAGAAAAGGTGGAGAGGGTTTTTTTTCTTCTTTCCCCCCCCCCCCCTTTTTTTTTTTTCCCCTTGTGTTGTCCTTTGTGAGCCAGAAAAATCATAGATTTCTACACTAGGTCCCAATTACAAATTTGGACTTCATCAGTAGTGGATCAACTCCAGAGAGGGAATGAGAGTAGTAGAAGAGACAAATCAGCATGGGAAAATCTCTCCTCCCTCCCATTCTCCAGGGACAGGTTCCAAAAACACATGGCTTTTGGCTGTCAGCTTGCTTTTGGCATCTGTACTCCAGCTGAGAGCTTGTTCGGCCTTGCATGCTTTGATGCAGTAACAACACAGCCCAGATTTCTGCTGATTAATCATTCGGTCATTCTGTATCTTAACCAGCTGTGATCATGAGCTATTTTTCCCCGCAAAGATTAGAGATGTGACTGTTCATCATCTTCATATTCTTCACTCCCTTTGTATAAAGGCTGAAGGGTCTCACCCAAGCAGGTGCTGAGGGTCCACAGCCCCACTGAAGGCAGGGAGGGGTGCGGATGTCTGCCCCCCCCCCAAAATCAAATGTTATCCCCCTACCCCTTCAAAGATCGTAACAAACAATTCTTTAATTCAGCTCATGAGGAATTATGCTCTGAGTCCAATTTTATCCTAGGAGTAGGAATCCCCATGCCTATATCTTTAATTTCTGCTTCGGTTTTGGCATTTGGGGGGTGCAACCCACTTGCAGCAGATGGAAAATGTCAACCAAATGCACTTCCTTTATGACTCATACACCCTCTGGAGCATGTCACAAGTAAACCCTCCACAGCAGATTTATGTTAAATAGAGGAAGATTGTGCTGTTGCAGCTTTTTTGATTTCTTCAGAATGATTTCAGTAACTCTCACTACTTGTTTTAGTCACTGGGGTGGAAGCTGCTGGCAGAGTTACGTTAAAACAGAGAAGTTCAAGCTTCCTCCCTGGAAATGACAGTGTGGTCTTCAAGCAATTCTGCTTGCAGCCAAATGAATGTTGAATGCATGGTGAAGTTTTTCCAATGTAATATCTGATTCATCCGAAATCACCTAATAATGGGTAAACCCCGACATAGACAGTACTATTTTTGTAAATGAAAACACCCAATATGTGTCATCTTTTTGTTCCTTTATTCAGAACAATGGCCTTTCTTCTTCAGGAATGCACAGGTTAATTTTTTCTCTCCTATTTTGTCCAAAGTGACTGGTCTAGCTCTTGCAAACTGAGTTAATTAAATCATTCTTCTAAAGAGAAACAGAGCCTGTAAGTCTGTAAATAATATAAAAACTACTTAGTACGTCCTGGGTGCAAAGTAGAAAAGCATGTGTGAAAACACTCTGTCCCTCCCAGAGCATCTATAAAGAACTTTGTTTCTAATCATCTGTCATGAGAACAATATTTTCCCCCTGAGAAGAAGAGAAACATGCCCTTCACTAAATGTCATTCATTTGGAGTCTTTAATACTTTGTCTAGTTTTAGTCACAATAACAATCACTTCCATAGGAGTATGTTTTTCTTTCCACTTTTTCACACTGAGAGCGAGCTCCTTTCCACGCTGAAGGAGCAGTGATATAGGAGGGTAGCTGTAAATGTAATCAAATTAGCTGAAGACCTTGATGATATAGTATTGTCATTAAACTGATAGATAGGTAAGGGAGGGGCGAACATGGCCTTGAGAGGAGATGCAAAGGAGGAGATCGAGAACTGCAGATTCCACTCTACCTTACACGTGGAATTACGCAGGATTTATGCTTTGCAGTAGTCAGATGGCATGCCACAAAGACGGCAATTGCTGGCCACCAGTACAAGACCCAACCTAGGCTGAGACATCAGCTCTGGTGAGCATAACATCTGACTGTGTCTCAGAGAGACCACATGACTGGTGGATATTAATACTGCTGATTTTTCTAAAGTAGAGACATTTCTGTGCTGCGTAGGAAGCCCTCCTTGCCTGCTAAAGCTGGGGTGGGAGGAAGTGCTGGAGGAGACAGATCATGTCGCCTTCCCTAAGAACGAGCAATAAAAGCTAAATTATGAACCTTGTCTCTTTAATCATTCTTCAGTGATTTGTAAGGAACCCAAACCAATTTGGAAGGCATAGCCGTGGCTATAAAGGCCTTGGCAAGTGTTTGGAAAGATATTTAGTTCTTTCATCTCCCTGAGAGAAAATAAATCTGCCAGGGACATTAAAGCACCAACTTTAATTTTTAGTCAATATTCTCATGTTTGCTGTCTGTCATATCAGTGAAACAGCAGGAAAAAAGGACCTTTTTTACATAGCTGTCTTTGGAGAACCTCCCTCAGAGGGCTCCTAAGAGACCAGAGTCAGCAGTTTGGGATTTTGTGGAACCATGGACACAAAAAAGGACCATAATAAAGAAGCTGAACAACACGCCTGCCTGGACAGGCTGAGGACAGGAGAGGAGAAGGACAGACTGTTACTCAGCTCAAGACATTCACCATTTTTGCCTCCCATGATTTCTTTGCTGTTATTTTCGCAGAAGGGAGGAGGCAGAAAAGCAGCACGAAGGAAGGCACCTAAAGGAGCCCACAGAAGGGAAGAGTCAGCGAGCAATGTGCACTTCTGTATAGTGATTAATTTGCCTTCGGAAGAGTGCTTGTATTTGCCTGTAATAGTATTCAGAAGTGTTTCTTCTATCCATTTCAAACAAGCTCTACATAACTATACACATATAAAATACAGATTCTGTGTCTAACTGTGCTTGTATTCAGGCACTTGTTACTTACATTTTGGTTTATATTACTTGATCGACTTGAGAGCACCTGTCTGTCAATTTAGGTCTTTATGGCAGTGGTGAGAGTGCATATTCTAAATCAGGATTAAAATATCTGGAATTTACTATTCTCTGTGAAAAATAAAGGACTGTTGAAGAAGCCTTTGAGTTTACTTTTAACAAAGATCAATGTCATCTTTTATAACGCTTGAATGGTTTTCTACTTAATGAATAGTCTACTTTAGATATATTGATGGCATGTTCCCATCCAGTCTGTCTGGAATGTAGATCAGTAAAACAATATATTATGGATATACATTATTTTTATTGATGAACAGAACATAGTTTGCTAGCACAGCGCTAATTCTGAATAATTATTACAGAAACTGGGCCTTCTCAGCTCTCGTGTATGAGCTTACAACATTTATCTGGGAGATCTGGTCAATATGCATGCTGTAATATTTAAACAAAGGAACCATTACAGTCTAATATATCAAGGAACTTCAGAGTAACCAAACTAATGACTTGAGCAATCTGCTTGTGCTTACTGCACTTAATAAAAAGAACCTGAGTTTACCATTGCAGTAGTTTCTAGGGATGTACAGCAGCTGCTACTCTAACTGGAATTACTTAACAATTTGAAGTAATTACAGGTGATTACAGTGTAAGGAGCAGTGAACGAGCCAAACAATCTCACATCCACTATGTCTCAGCCTGCTCTTTTTCTTCATGCCCAGAGACTAGAGTGCAGGTGGGGATAGAAATGTTTCTTTCATGCTCTTCAGAAGAGCTTTATAATGTTTTACGACTGAGTAATTTTTTCCATGAAAAAGACTGGTATAATATGATTTCCTCTGACATAAAAAATAATCCAAAAAGTCCCAAACCATTTAGTTTTGATATTTTCAAAATAAAGCCTGGCTTTCTTTGCTTCATTCACAAGGACTCTGTGCATATCCTTCAGTGCTCTGAGTTCCTGCATTCACCGTGCTGATGGTGCCAAGACATTACATTAAGCCAGCAGATGTGGGTTGCTGATCTCTTAGTTACCTGCTGAAAGAGAGGTTGTGCGTTAGGCTGGGGAATAACAAAAATGGCTAGGGACAATAGCGCCTGGGTGAAGGCATGTTTGCAAAGGGGAAGGCTTGTCTTCTTAAGACTGAATAAACCTGTTTCTCTCAGCCCCTTCTAATACATCCTGTGCTCCACTGGTGGCCCTGCAATGGCCTTGCTCGAGTATGTTAATATCTGTCTTGTGAAGGGGACTCCAAAACTGGACACAATACTCCAGATTTGATCTCATAAGTTTTTGCATGGAGGAGAATGGCTCTTAGCTGGTGTCGTGGTTTAACCCCAGTCAGTAACCAAGCACCAAACAGCCGCTCGCTCACAATCCCCCCCCCCCGCCGTGGGATGGGGGAGAGAATCGGGAGGGCAAAAGTAAGGAAACTCGTGGATTGAGATAAGAATAGTTTAATGATTGAAATTAAAAAAAAAAAAAAATTGTACCGAAAAGGAAAGAGATAACCATAAAGACAGTAATGCATAGGAATATGTTACTCAGGAAATCTGTAGCTACTTCTTTCCTGGAGATATTTAAGAGCAGCCTAGAGTACTGCTGCTCAGTGGTGCTCCAGAGATCATACATGGACTTTCAGATCCACGCTGGTTTTACCTTTCAATGATTCACTGAAGGAGGGTATCTATCTCAGCATAGAAACATGGAGTTGATTTTTTTTCCTAGTAGCAAATTATGAAAATGTGTTTTGAAATATATCCTAGGGTGTACACGTGCTTTTACTTTATCAGAAACCTCCAACCCTTATGGTTTTTTTCCTAGCCCTGAGGAAAGCATCTGCTATCGTTGTGAAAGAGTGTGGTGGCTTGGAGGAGAGATGGACGATCATCCTCCATTTTAGAGTAGCATTCAGGGATGAAAAGTCCCCCAGTATTTTCAGCTACAGGGTATGACAGTATTTTTTTTTTATTTCATACTTTAGGTAGAAGAAACAACACAAATCCTCATTGTAATGCTAGATGGACCTTACAGTTCTCTCCTACTCATTTCATAATATCTTCTCCAGCCATAATTTAAACATCCCTTAGAGAGTAAATAAAGACTCATGAAATGGGAAGAGCACTGTAAAAACAAGCAGAAAATACATAATACTGTAAAGGAACAAGACACTTCTATTGGACTCTCATAAGTAATGAAGAAACACAAATTCATTTGATAGAGACATCTGTGAAATTTCCTAGATTACACTGGTCCTTAATGTGGAATTACCATTCACACTCGAGAAAATGTTCAGATTTCAATACCGTGGAATTGATATACATTTGACAGAAGTTAATGGAGGTTTTTATGTTAGTGGTGGAACAAGTCTCCCATGAGAGGATACTATATATTTCCCTTTTGATGGCAGTCAATGACCGTTATGTCTAGAATTCAAGGATTTTAGGCATGGTTGTGGTTACATATATGTTCTTCTTTTTACCATCAGGTAACGCCTGTGTTCCTGTAAGCTTTCCCTACAAGAAGCTTGATGTGACTTCAGCAGCTTGGCTCTTTGTTCCTGCTTCTCATGTTTATTGGTTATTTCTTTTCTGAAAATATCTAGCTTTTCTGCTTGGCAGGGAAAATCTTCAGAATAAGGACAAAGACTAACCAGTCAGAGACATCTGCCACTATCTACAGATCTAATCAATAGCTCTGGGAGCTGTAGTAGTATCACAGACATGAGTGGGTGCATGGGCAGAAGGTGGGCTCCACGTGCATCACCATTACACCAGCAATGTGGACACTGTGGATGTATGTGTAACTTCTGTGCCCACTAGGGCAGCTACGAAATATGAAGTAGATGCTTTCAGACCTTGATAAGATTGGCCTTAAAATACCACAAGGACTGTCCAGTCTGTAAGCATACATCTCTAGAATATCAGTAAAACTTTCTGAGTGTTTTACTGGAAATAAGAGGGCTTTAAAGAGGTGTAAGTATTTTACAGATTTGACAGAAGAAGTGAGAGAGAATGAGAAATTTCTAGCAGGTAGCTAGAGCATTTTACTGTCTCTATCCAGTCAATAGTTCTCAGGGATTTGGCAGTGACCTTGAATTGTTACTAACAGCCCATATACATATCCAAAGTAAACAGAGCTTAGGAGAAGCACAGGAACTGAACAGAGAGAAGACAATGTAGTAACTGCCAGCATATTCCTAGAAAAGGCAGCGTGTTCAGACTCTTCTGAAGAGGCCCAGAAAAGTAACTTTTCCATTGTGTTATGAACCATACAGTTGCCTAGAGCAAGGGCAACAAAATAATCTAGCACAATGGGTGTGATTTTATTGAGATTGCGTTGCATGAGTATTTACAAAGGCCTCTCTGTTATTTCTTTAGGAACTGAGACGCACACAGCCTCTGCAGTTAGCTTATTGTAAACTGTACAAGGAGTTGTGTTTATTAAAGCAATCTCACAGTCAACAGTTGTTTTAGCAATTCCACAAGGATCCTCCATTTTCATCAGTAATCTGAGAACTTGAAGTGAAGCCAAGCTGATTTTATGTCTTCCTAGTTTGGTATGTGTGGGTACTATCTCCATTACAGAGAATGAACTGGCCAGTCTTTACTCACTGAGTTGAGGAGCCATTTTTATTTACATAGCCTGCTCTGGATGCCAGTTCATGGCATGTGGCTTTCTTCTTCCTCATTCATATGGCCCTCTAGTTAGTACTAATGTCCAAATATACCCTCCATTGATGGGGTAACTAGCCATGTGCTGACCTCCTTACAAAAGGCACTGTTTAATGCTTTGCAGTCTCCTGGATATGGGATATAGACTACTTCTGTAGCCCTGAAGAACTCATTATTCACCATCCATTATTACTGTGACTGCAAACTTAGAGGTCACACATCTGCTAAGGGAGGACCCTAGATATAGCTGTAAATTCTGTTTTTCTTTGAGTGCTGAATTAAATTTGCTAGGGCAATCTTTTTTTTTTTCACAATGGGCACAACACTAATGAGTACGAACTGTGACAATTTTGAGGAGTTCTTACTCCTTGCTCAAAATATCTTCTACATCTCTTTATAATAATATATAAACACCCAAGCAAATTAAGGAAATATTTATTAGCATTTCCACTATGTAGGAGGAAACAAAGACACTAATGGTAAGTACATGCAGCATTTGTTGTATGGTAGAACAGCTGGGTCTGCTCATCTGTATGTAGATGTTTAAGTTAGATGTTCAGTCCAAGTTATTCATCCAGGATCTCACTATACTCACTGGAGGAGATGAGTACTTCCAGGAAGTGAAACATCTTACCCCAACACAGGTGTTTAAGGTAGGTAGACACAATGTATAATAAACAAACACTTTTACAAGAAATGCCAACTCTATACTTTGCTAGAATATCAGAAAATGTCTCTGTTCGAGAAAGACATTATCTTGGAACCGGAGCAAAAGTGTGCCAAATATACCTATTTTAAAGAACATTAATTGATAATATTTTCCTGTAAAGAAGATATGCCTGAAACTAGTTTACACACAGTCTAGGGATACTATTAATGTGCTAATGTGTTCTTCATCCATTAAAGCTACATTGGGATGGTGTAGACAGTAATGGTCTTATGCAAGAGAATCCTTGTTCGTTGAACATGTGGTGCTTTGATATATCCAGCTAGTCTTTTGCACATAGAGTGTGTAATATACGGTGATTTCTGCTCCATGCCAAGTCTTCTTGTCTATTAATGATGGTGGCTCACAGGACTTTAAACCCTTCTCATTAGTGATCAAAATATTTTGTGACTGTTCCAAGATTTCTTGTACCTTGAGATCATCCTGCCTGCCACGTGAGTGTCTGAGGTCTCACTCATGATTGAAAAACACATCTGAAAATGTTGATCTGTTTAAATGGATGACTATACAGTTCTCACCATCATGATATCCCTTCCTATAAAATGACAATATTATCCTTCTTCCTTTCCTGTCATCATATTGCAGGATTTGAATTCAGTGCTTTTTGAGCCTGGTTTTCTGAGCAAAGGAAGTCAACATTTTCATGAGGTCTCTTTATGTGCCTGTTGGTCACTTCTCACCCCAAAGAACACTTGGACCTGTTGGGACACCCACCCAAAAAAGAGCTCAATTTGGTTCTAGGAAAGACAAGTTTAAGGTACCAAAGGCCAAATTCTGAGATGTCTTTTAGCTTCATTATAGGCCATCTCATTGAAGCAGTAGGAAAGGTCACAGAGTTTCCTTTCTTACATCTTGCAGTTGATAGTTTCCTGTTTTCCTTTAGCATAGGTCACATTGCCTATTATTGTTGGCTGTGATCCCTCACTGACTGCTATACACGCTAAAAGCTGCCTTTTAACCTACAATGCTCAACTACTGATCAATTGTCTGAGAATAAACTTATACCAACATAGCATCACATTACACGAGCTTGCAGTGTACTTGGCAGCATGAGAGCTGAACTGTCGAGGCAATGTAGACAAAAGTCAATTCTAATATCAAATTTGGAGTCAGATGTTTCTCTCTTTGACCCACATCCTAATTTTGTGCTTTTGCATTTGACTCAAAAGATGACACGTTATTTTGGTAGACTGCCCACAGTATAAGAAACAGAGACGTCTTTAAAGATCTGCCCCTTCTCTCTGGACCTGTTTTGTTTAGTAAAACATTTACCAGAAAATGCCATTTTGAGATAAAAACATTCATAAATGCAAAGGCAATTTATGAATAGCTTCAGGAAGAAATAAAAGGGAAAGGGGAAAAAACGTTCGGGATACATTTTGCAATTTTCAAAATGGAACATTTCAACTTCTCATGATGAAAAGATGTTTTCTTTTATGAAACGATCTCAGTTAAGAAAAATGGTAATTTTAAATATCCAGAAAACAAAGCAGAACATTTAGTTTTCAGCTAAGCATTTTGGTTTAGAATAATTTTTAAATTCTTATATATCTGTATTTTTCCGCAAACACCAAGTTAAAAATTTCACTATGCCCATGGGTCTACTATTCTGATGACAGATATTTACTCAAGGTGGAAGCCAATTTAGGAAATCTATACAGGCATTCCTTATGAAATAAAGGACAACATGCATGAACAAGACAGGGCATGATGAAATTGTCACATATCCTAGCAAATTGCTCTCTTCAGGGAAAAACTTGCTACAGTAAACGGAAAAGATGAAGTATTTGTGTACATATTTTTAAATCCCTTGTGCCCCTCAGAATGTAGTGGTTAGCAGTAAGTTAGTGCCAGTGGCCACATTGCATGGCTGACTACAAATGTAAAGTATTTTAATTAATCTGTTACAAGGTAAATAGCTTAGTTTTGCATTTAACATTCTGTAGTTGGATTTGTATTTTACTGCATGAGGCATAAGCAACTGAGATGAATACATTGCTTTTGAAGGAAAAAATACAAACTGGGTAGGGGCTGTTGTCACTGAATTAATGAAGGGGCTGTTGTCACTGAATTAATGAAGGCGAACTTATAACTTCAGCAAGCAGCATATTGAACATATGTGAAGGTGAAGGGAAGAAAATAACTTTTATTGAACTGAGGGTACATGTTAATCATGTCAAGTCACATACTGATATATTAAATCCATCCTCTAGCTCTGAAATAATGCATTTTGTCTATGAGAGATTCTACCAATTAATGACTGTATTTGTCATTTTAAAAGCTCTCATTGGAATTAGGTCTAAGCTGTAAAGTTGAGCAAAGTTGTCATCCACCAGGGGTTGTTGTCAGAGGGTCATGCTTCCTTTGAGCTTACACACAGGGCCAAGCTGTATCCTGCACTGGGACAGGTGTTCAAAAGGGCCTTAAAGGAAAAGGCTTGGGGGTGGCTGCAGAGCTTGCATACATTGTCTTAGTGCATGAGACTGATATGTTGTGCCACAAGACCATTGCCTGACTGGCATGTTGGCTCCCTTCTTCTAGAGAATATTATCATAGTAGTTATACTAAACTCTTCTACTAGTAAACTAAACAGTGCCAAAGCATGAGCACTGGCACTGGAACCAGTCCAGGCTGATTAACTGTTAGAAGGATCCCTGGCACTAGGGCAGGTTTGGCTTGATCAGGTTTGGCCTGGACCCAGTTCTTGTGGCCAGGAATTAGCAAGAACCAGGGACCATTCTCAACAGATAACGTGGGTGCAATTTGCCTATTTGAAGAACAACAGTTTAATAATATAAAGAAGGACTTTTGTGTATGTGGCCTCAATTCTAGAGAACTGCTTTGAAAACGTTTGCTTTAACTGCATGAGTATAGGCAGACTGAAGAGGTCCTTTTCATCAGTAATAAGCGACAGAGAAAATTTGAAGTGTTATAAGAAAAGTATCTACAGTGGATCATGGATCATTATTACTTGTATAAAGTTATCCCATATAGTCCCCCAGGGAGATTATCTTCTGCTCTGAAGCAATATGGGTGGCTTTTCCAAAACCCCTAATTTTTTAATATGTTAATAAACTCTTTAATACTGTAATTCTGGTTAACCTCATAATCCACATGAATGTCCACTTCTACTTTGTCCTTGCCAAACTTTTTGCCTTGATGAAGTCTTGTGGCAATGAGTTCCAGGTTGATCATGAAGATGGTTGACAAGGCCAAACAACTTAGGAGATACAGGAAGGAAAACATTCTATTGTAATGCTCTTATCCTCCATATCAGAAGGGATTTAGTCTCTTGCCTGCCATTTTTTAGCATTCTTATTTTCTCCTTCTGTTGCTGTTATGCATTTGGCCCTCCCTAGGGACTGAAACAAACCTACCCATGCACATAACTGTTCCCTGAAGTTCATGATTGTCCTGTCAACCTCATTATTTACCCTGTAATATTGCTTTTCACTTCCCACCAGCTGGCTGTGAGCAACTTAAGATGTCTCCGGGGCAGTAAATAAACAAAGCCAGCTAAGCATGAAAACTCTTTGCTTCTCTGAGTCTCAAAAAAAAAAGGGACGGGGGAGGAGGAGGAGAAAGGGAAAAAGAATATTGTTTGTAATAGCTGCCAGTAAACAGCTGGGTTTGCAATGTATTATTCCGTGCCAGCTCCCAATTTATTTGTCAGCTATTGCTTGGTTTTCCAGCATGGTTTTATGTTATCAGTTTTCAACTTTGTTTTCAGTTTCAAGAGATTTTGATACTGGGTATCAGAGGAGTCCTAATCCTGGAGAGGGGCTGTCCTGCAGTTGATAGACACTTTGTCCATGATAGAAAAGTTTTTATTTGCCTATGGATGTAACGGGTAGGGTGTCATCTCTGCCACTTTTCTGAGGAGCCTTGCACCTCCATCCAGTTCTTTATTGTACATGACTATGCTGAATCTTTTGCTATCAGCAGAGCAGGTGGTAGGTTGTGCTCAGTGCCATGGATTGACTTGCAATTCTGCTCATCCTGACACTGAGTGCTGGCTGGGAGAATTACTTTTTTCCTTGAAATAAACTGACCAAAACCCCAAAACCATTTCTAATTTTTGTTGACATGACTCTGGTTTTCACAAAAAATAACCAGCTTTGGAGTTCTCAGCAAGGAAGCCTTTTCAGTTAATAAATTAAATGTTAGTTCATTGTCAACTTTATTTTATGAACGTTAAAAACAGTAAACAGAAATGAAATTTCCTAAAAAAGATGTTCTTAGGAAAACATCTCCTCCCTCTGACTTTGTCATTTGGAAGACCTGGCTTTGAGAATATTTGAGCATTTCCCTATCTCCTCTCTCTTTCTCATTCTTGACTCATCTATGAAATGGATTTGGAGTGAGAATCTTGAGGAAAAGGGGATTAAAGGGCCAGAAGGAGTGCAACCATGTAGCCCTGCAATATGGTATTACTAATGCTAGTAAAAGGCCATAAGCTTTATACTGAGTTTGTGAGGCCTCAGGACAGAGGCTTGCCAGGTCTGCTCTGGCCAAACCTTTCTCGACCTGCCTATGGCTTTGTTTGACTTGGTTCAGCTGTGACAGCAATTTGTCTAACTGACCAGATGTCTGTATCTAACTTTTTAAAAATTTTTGTTTATCTTTGTGTCGTACAACTATAGTTTTACATAGCTAGCAGTAACAAGCAGTTCTTCTAGGTAGAACGAGATGTTTATGACCCTAACACGATGATGCAGCATAGAGAAGTATAGGCCTGGTACAACAGGAGAGCCCTTGAGAAGTGGAGGTGCTGCAGACCTGGACAAAATCGGTTACAGGGGTAACAAAGACAACAAAAAGTATCTAAAATGTGTAAATGGCACTATGTATAATAAATGTGGATGCAACCTGGAGCAGCAGACCAATAAGGAAAGAGAAAGCTAGAAATATGTGTTACCAAATGTATATAAATGACATTAAATGGAAGGAAAAGAAGACAAAAGACTTAAAAAGGAAGAAAGCAGCAGATGGGAAGCGGAAATGCTCTACATGAACATCTTATTCCTCCTGACAAAGGACTGCAGTTGCTGCCTACTCCCTACAATCGCATTATTGTTATTTATATATAAAAAATAAAAAAGGTGTGCCTCCTCTTCAATAATAAACAAAATTTTGAATGTAACAGGAGGCACACAGACAAATCTACCTCACATGATCAAGAGTGCAGGTGGTGTACCTGGGGCACTCAGGCACAGAGGGGAGGCTACAGCTTGTTAGTGTCATGGTATGGAATGCTCAGACCTCTTCATGGGTGGAACTTTTCAAGTCCAAGCACTAGAGTCAGAAGTGTTACGTATTACACAGACAGCTTCCAACAGAGGTGGATTATAACTGGAGATGGACCATTAATTATCATCACAACATAAGTGAAATAAGAGCAGGGTGTCTCTAAGAGGCCAGTATCAGCTGGCAGAGCTGCAGATTAAATGCTCCTGATGGGTAAATTGATTTTGTATATCACAGAGTTATTCTGGGAGAGGAAGCCAGGTACGATAACTACAAATAACTATAATTTTTTGTAAATTTTTTAGTAAGTTTTTAATGCCATTTATTGGGGAAGGAAAATAGGTAGCCCAGCTGGGAATAGAAAGCAGAACAACTCAGCATTTTTAAGAAGAGCAGAATCTGGTTTAGAGTAAAATCCCGCTCACCCCATCACAGTTGACTTTGGTCTCCAATAATGGGCATCACTTCATATAAATCTTGGCTCCCTGGAAGGTAGGTCTCCATGCTGAGCTGGTAATATGGAGGAGGAGGAGGTTTATCTTTCCCATGCTGAGAAACATGGTGTATAGAAGAGGGTTAAATAGTCCTCTGGAGCTGCCTTTCAATGCAGCTTGGAGAAAGCCAAGGAGCCAACTTCAGCTGGGAGCCTCAGCCACAGTTTATCCGAGATGAATCTATGACAGGACATATAGTTTGTGTTGGGTATTCAGTTAATATGCTGCCTGAAGTAACTCTATAGCTGAAAAACTCTGTTAACATTCAAAGATTTGAACACTTCACCTTCTGAGGGAGTACAGACTGCTATTAATTATAAAGAAATGGAGGCGCTAAGAATGGAGCAATGGGACCTTTGCTCTGGGTCCCCTCTGTGCTCTAACCAGCTGGCATCAGATTCCCTGTGTTTATTTAGGGTTGGGTTTTGTTTTTTGTATGTAATTATGTTCAAAATAAGTCACAGAAAGCTGAGCAGAGAGGTTGCTTGCGCTAACATCACTTAATAAATGCTGAGTGGCTACCTTGATCTCCTGTGATGACATGAAAGGAAAGCCAAACAAACATCCAGCGGACACATTGGCTTTGCTTGTGTGAAGAGGAGATAGCAAATCTTAGGGAAACATGTTGTTCATTATTATTAATAATGAAGGCTGCCATATTATACATTAAACAGACTTGGTGCTGATACTTAAAACCAAAGACTGTTAATGAATTCTGCACCGGTGTGCCATTAGCTGTTACTTACTATGGTGACAACTGAATGCTAATAACATGTTTGTAGATGCGTATGAAGAAAACAAACAACAACCGTATCTTTGGTTTTTATGGTACTTGAGGGATAAAAGATGAAGAGAGATTAGTTTGTAGCTTCTTACTGTGTATGGTGCTTCAAGAGCTCAGTTATTCTTCAGGTTGTAATTCGTGATGATATAGTAAGTGCATTATTTTAGAGATTTCAGATTAAACACTGAGGTTCTTAAAATCCATTTACATTAAAAATCTCCACGTTTTTAGACATGATTGTCCCATTGCAGTTGACAGCAAAGCATATACCTTTTCCTTCATATATGAAATTTTATTTCCCTGCTGAGCCAGCGATAACCAGTGTAAAGGTATGCAACAAATATAAATGTATCTACAGTTTGAATGTGGTCACTTGCCCCTTTCTACAGACCATCCTTTACAATTTTGAAGGCTGTTGCTGTGTCTAAACTCAACCTTCTTTTGACTGTGATTCTATGCTTCTATGCTTCTATGATTCTATACTGTTAAAGTCCAAAAGGACCATCCTAGTAAGCAACTGGAGTTTATGGATCCCTTTCTGAAAGTCATACAGCCAACAAAGTAGGTCTGCAAGACAAGTACAGTGTCTGCCAGTCATCCTCATTCATGACATTCATGATTCTAGAAGCCCAAATGCTATGAAGCAATAATGCTATTGCAGACTTCCTATGGTATCTGAGATATCCAGAAGGGATGGTAAGTATGACACAGGACCTAAAGGAGATCCATGGCCTTCTGGACAGGCAGCTGAAAGTCAGGCAGGCTGCCCTGAGCATCTCATGTTTGGACAACAGAACAAAGCTCAGATTTCTTGAGATCTCCAATAAATTGTGAAATAGTTTCTCACTGGGATAATTAAGGAGAATAGTCTTGATATGAAGATGACTTGACTTAACTCATTTTTATCTCAGTACTAGAGATGCACACAAAACTTGGCCTCTAAATGGGTAGCACTGTGAAATGAGATTGTCAAGACTTTTTTTTCCTTTTGTACATTGTCATCTTTAGGTAGTAGAAATAATAGAAGATACAAGGAAAAAAGAGGGAGGGCAAAAGTGACAAAGAGCTGCTGAATGTGAGTTTAAATTTGATTATATGTTTAATGCCCCAAATAAAATTGCTGTTGTTAGTGATGTTTAGAAATTCCTTCTGCAGTGAAGACTTGCTTTTGGTACCTTTAGTGGTATATGATTATATTCTGATCTTACTTTACCTGTTTTTTTTTTTTATTTAAACAAGATACAAAGCTCTGTACACTTGAAGGAAAATCCTGGCTTTATTAAAGTCTATAGAAGTTCATTGATCATTCTTGGACCCAAGACATCATTGATAACCCTCTGAAAACAGTAAAATCTATCATGGTTTTGTTAACATGTAATAATAGCTGTAAAGCAGCACAGCAGTAAAACACCACAGATAAAAATAAAAAAGAACCTATGACCTGAGGCCATGGTCTTTGTATTTGAGATCCTAAAATTAGTCAGCAAAGGTAGATTCATTTGTTGAAGCCATTTGAGAATCATACAATGGTCGGGGTGATTTGCCCCATCATCCAGGTCGTTAATGAAGATGTTAAAGACTTTTGGCTCCAGTATGCACCCAGGGGTTACACTACTAGTAAATGGCCTCTACCTGGACTTAGTGCCACTCATCGCAATCCTCTCAGCCCAGAAATTAATCCAGTTTTCAATCCACCTCACTGTCTACTTTTCTAACCTGCACTTCTTTGGGTTGTTATGAAGAAGGTATGGGAGACAGTGTTGAAACTCTTACTAAAGCCAAGATAAACAATGTCCACCGAGACAGTCATCTCATTGTAGAAGGCTGTCAGTTTGGTCAAGTATGATTTCCTTTTTCTGAATCCATGCTTATTGCTCCCAACCACCTTCTTCTATGTCCTTTGTGACCAGGTTCCCTGCCCCGTTCAGCAGCACGCTCACATTTTCCCTAGTCTTTCTTTTGCTGCTGTTGTACCTGCAGACGTCCTTCTCATTGCCTTACATGTCCTTCACCAGACTAAACTGCAGGTGGGCTTTGGCTTTTCAGATCCCATCCCTGCATGCTCAGACAGTGTCCTCCTGAGTGACCTGATCCTGCTTCTGCCTCTTGTATGCTTCCTTTTTTATGTCTGAGTTTTGTCATGAGCTCCTTGTTCATCCATGCAGGCCTTCTGCCACCTTTGCCTGACTTCCTGCACAACCAGATGGACCTTTCTTGAGCTTGGAGGAGGTGATCCTTGAAAATCAACCACTCTCCTGGACCATGTCCCATGAGATTCTTCCAAGCAAGTCCCTGAACAGGCCAAAATCTTCTCTCCAGAGTTGTGATCCTTTTTTCTTGCTTTGCTCCCTCCTTTTGGGATCCTTAACTCCACCATCACATGGTCGCAGTACCCCAGCCTGCTCCCAGCTTTGCTGTGAAAAGGAGCAAACCTATAGTAAGTAAAATACCTTGTTGTGTGATAAGGATACTGACTAGTAGTTTTTCATCACAGAAATAATCTTTGCAGTTATGACCATCCCTTTGTCAGAATGTTGCACAAATCAGCATTTTTGAGGCTGCGCTTGGAAAAGGCAAAATATTACACTAAAAGTTGGCTGATGAGGATTTTATAATGACTAATGTTTCAAACAGATATGAAATACTATTTTTCTTTCTTCTGCTGAGTACTTCATCCCAGAAAGTGTTATGTAGCCAGTCAAAGGCTCTTAAAAGTCATATAGCAGCCATGGAACCAGAACAGAAATTTAAACGGCCTGATTTGTAAACCTTTTCATCATGGAATAAAATTGCATCTGATACTTACTTAAAAAAATGTACAAGACCGTCATTCTTTTTTCTTTGTTTTCCACTCAGTGTATAAATAAAATCTGGAAGCGTGGGTTAAGATATCCTTAGGTGCCAAAAGGAGAAATGAGTTTAAAAGCAGTCCTTGAGGCTGTTAACAATAATAGTCTGGCTGAAATGTTTGGCCCAGGATGTCAAAAAGCCCCTAATTGCTGGGAGCTAAAAGAGTCTTCCAAAAGAATGACCATTTTAAACTTGTCATGTCCCATTTGTTTTGGCCACTGTAGGGGACAAGATAGCAATTTAGGAGGACCTTTTGTATGGTACAACAGGACTATTCTTACACATACACACAAAGTGTTTGGTGTTGCACACACAATGTTTGGTGTTGCAAGAAGCACTGTTATAACACATCATCATGTCCTCCAAACACTGGCAGGACCAGGGCAAAAGTGTCGTTCAGTGTGTAATTCTCACTAGCACTCCAACAATGCAGTTCTGAGTAGTGCTATTGTGAAAAAAGAGATTCACCATAAAATCTTCACTAGGAACTACAGCTCTGTCCTCACGCTTCTCTCCCCTCCTCCCCCTGGAGTAATAGGAAAGAAAACATTGCAAATGATATGTGAGAAGTGCTCCTGTGGTCACCAGCTGTGGCTGAAGCGATGAGATATTTTGAAATCCAAATGAATGGTTCATTATAAGGAAAAACTTTGTTCAACGATTATGCAGTGCTGAGGAATCCACACCTCGTTTGCAGGGGAAGAAAATGTTCTATTTCAATTCCTTGAAGAGATGTTACCCACTTCTTGTGGGCAGTCACTTAAGTGTTATAGCTTCCTTCTTGATTCCAGCTATGTAAAAAATGTTGACCATATCAAACATGCCGACTGCTGTATTACGTGGACAAATGTTCTCTGCAAGGAGCAGAATTCCGGATCAGTAAAGGATCTCTGGGTCCCCTTCTTCTCTGCTTACCCAAGACTTGTTTATATCTGAATAATCTGTTACTTTATATATATCAAAAAAGTGAGAGGTCTCTTTAATGTGGACATGCTTGTGAGGAACATGTAGATCCCATACAATACCTGTTGTCATACCTATGATGACTTTTCCCATGGAGTTTCCTTGGGGTAGTGATTGAGAGTTAGACTGTTCCTTTTCCAAGGCATGAACTGTCCAGATTAACAGCTGAGTCTTCAAGTTAGGTACCTCTGATAGATGACCTGAAGATAGTCACGTCTTCTATAACCAAAAAGGTTACAGAAGTATAACTTTTTCCCATGAGGAAAGCAAAATATGCAGAACTAGTACATAGCATTAAACTACAGTGTAAGTGTATCTACGTTACAGTTCTGAGTGGCTTAATTATGGATTGGCTGTGTCTCTCTTAACATGAATTGTCTCAAGGTTGAACTATTTAAACCAGTAAACCGAATTCCCTCCCCAGTGAGTAAAAGAGCAAACTTTTGGTGTAATTCAATCCACCCTAAGACTGGTTTCTGGGGCAGGATTGAGCTTACCTCTAGAGCTGCCTTTCTCTATCCATTGATCATGGGAGGATCTGGAAATGATCCATCTAACTTAAGTTATCTAAAAGTTAAACATCAGTGTAGGACAAAGTTGATACAATGAGTTATACCTTATTTCTTCTGACAATAGTTAATTTTTCTAGGGTGCAGCTAGGATGAACAGGAAGCAGGGAAATGTAGATGTCAAAAAAAGACTTACTCTTGGAGAAATTGAACCATGCTTTGCCATTGACTGTAGTGGGGTCAAAATTTAACCTCTGATTATGCCATGATCTACATTTGGCCTTTTTCTCCCTGCACATGATACAAAGGATGTTGATTAAACAACCATTTCATAACAAATATTCAGCCTGGACATTAGTGATACTAGCTGTTGTTTGAACTTTTTCAAATGACTGTGATGCTCTCTGCTGTAGCTTTGTTGGGAAACTTTGTGGATAGTCTATGATGAAGTCACCCGGCTGGTTTGGAAAGGTAGCTCGTAATAGCAGTGCTGCATTCCCACCGAATATGCACCTTCTTAAATCTGAGACACCCTGTGTCATATCTCTGCTACACTGAATTATTGATAACCTTGAGACATAAACTTCACAGAGACATGCTCTTTTTGATCTCTTCCCATATAACTTGCTGGAGAATATGCCATTAAAAAATGTGATAAAAAGTCATGTTTTACCTCTATCTCCAGGTGAAACTCAGCTCAAAGTTCAGGGGTTCTGTCCACCCTATCAGTCATCCTCTTTTTATCTGTATCCTTTCTCCAGTCACCATACCTGAATTTATATAGTCTCCATGAAACCTCTTCCCTGAATTTGTGAAAATTCTGTCACCTAAATATCTAATGTCTATGTTTTGTCATGCTTAACAATCCAGCCCTTGGAGTGCACTGGGCTCCATTTCTCACTGTGCAGAGGCTGAAGAAGGTTCTCTTGGTAAATGGAAGTACCTGAAGGAGGCAACTAGTAGTGGGGTTGTCGGAGTTTAAGTTCAAGCCCATCTACACAGAGCAATCTGTGGAGCCCTGCTAAGAAGCTCTTGGATTTTTTCTATTTGTCTGTAAATCGGCACCAGTTTTCACTCCACAGATATACAAAGATAGCAGTGAAAAGATGGATCTCGCCATTCTGCAGTCAGATCAACTCCATTAGCTACACATTTCATGTCTATTATAATAAAATAAAATGAAATATGGCTGGATTTTCAGAGGCAAAAGGAATTCACTATTAGTGAATGCAGCTATATCCCTTAACTTTGCGGACATCTCTGTTTATAATTATGATAGACATTGTTAAATTCATAATTAGTCAATTTTACCCTAAGCAAAAATAAAAGATACAACAATATATACATTTAAGTGTAGCTGGCTTAAATGAAATTTTTCTCATCTTTGTTTCTCGCTTCTAATGTTTCTATCCCCAGGACAGGACAGGTCAAGATGCAATCTGTGGTACTTGCAAAAGTCAATGAATATAAAAGCCTATTATTTTAAGAGGCTCTTTAGGGCTGTAACACTCTTAACAAGCCTCTCAGGGCTAACATTTAACACGTGTGCCCTATAGAAGCCTATAATTTACCACGTGCCATCAATTTCATATAGACCAATATATGGCTGTCAACCAGGTACAGCTCTGCTTGCTCCGTAAGGGTTCGAGTATTTTAGTGCAACCCATGATAGCTTAAGTATGCTAAATAGCTGGCTGCTCTCCTGCTTTGTTAAGGTTACACGCTGAGACCAAAGCTGGTAATGCCTGAAAATGGTTTCTAACAATTTTCACTCCCTCTTTCATTGGACAAACAAAACAATGCTGACACACAGAGCTAGCAGTCCTGCAGCCTGAAAAGAACACATGGCTTATTTTTTTTATTGTTTGGTGCAGTTCAATGTAATACTGAAATCTCATCATCTAAATTTCTAACTTTAAAGTTTGTAAGGGACAAAAAACCTAGGCTTTGTGTTTTTTTGAAACTTTATTACATTGCAGAATATTTTCATGATAAGCAGAGAGTAGATGTCTACAGCAGTCCCCGCGTTACCATGACAAATGAGCAGTAGCACAAGCTTGTTTAGTTTGTGAGAAGAAAATGTGCCTGAAAGTGTCCATGCCCTTGTTTTTGGCATCCTTAAAGAAGCTGTGCACCAGTTTTGGGGGTGTTTGTGTCTTAAAAATGTTTTGTGTAATAATATTATTCAGCTTCTTCTCTTTCTAGTGATGAATTGGGAATATGTAGAAATTGGCTGAAGTTGTGAGAGGGTGGAAAACCACAACTGGCAGGGAAATTGTAGACTTCAAAATAAGCTTTTCCTTGTATGAATAGAAAAAATATGGAGATTTTTTTTTATGTAGAGAAAAATAACTAGCTGAGACATAGACATTTTTCTAGACAAGACAGTGGTAGAGAAAAGAAAGGCTGGTCTTCACGTCTGTAATGTTTTCAAGGGCACTTTGAAATACTGTTAGTGTTGTATAGATTTTAAATTGCTTTTTATCATCCTCTTGGTGTTGCACAGTCCTCTTTTACAGTTTATTTTTGGGAAACATTCAATGTTCGTTTATAGAAAGCACACCCTGATTACTGTTGTATTCACTAGCCATTTACGTATAAAATTGCCTCTGAGCCTTAGTGGTTTGGTTTGGGTATTTAATTGTTTGATTTGTTTATTGTATATGATGAATTACTGTTTATTGGTTTAAACTCACCCAAGGTACACTTTATAAAAATGCTGTTTTAATTGCTAAAATACACAGAGATTTAATTTGTTTGAGAAGCTAAGATGGCTTACACAGTGAGTTGGTAAGTACAGGTGCTGACCTTCCTTTGGCACTCCATGACTCAATGAACTCCTAAGGTGACTTCTGAAGCCATTTAGGGAATTACTAGGAGTTTTCTTGCTGGACTTTACTTGGGCCAAGAAGAACTATAGGTTGGATATGATGAAATAATTTGAATATTTTAATGGCTAAATAGTCCACATTTGGATTGGTTGAGACAAGTTGTAAGTTCCTGTTGAGCCCAACAGATAATTTTGTCAAAGAGAAAATGGTCAAAGAAAACAAATTCTGAGAAAAAGATTCAATGAAATTTTCCAGACAAATCTTTTTGATTTTTTATTTTGAGACTGATTTTTACTTTTTAAAGCTCTAAAAAGTAAAAAAGGGAAATCCAAAATATGATGAAAATATTAATTCCATTGTAGGTCAATAATGTAGGATTACATCTAAAACGGAGTTCTTTTTTTACAAGAAACATTAAATTTAAGTTGATCAAAACAGACTTTTTCCTATCAATAGCCAGATTTCAAAAATATTTCACATAAAACCAACCCTCTTCATGGTCAGTCTTTGGCTTACATTTCAGAGGGAGCTCTGAAGGTGCCCTTTAAGATATGGATGGCTGCCCCAATCTTAGAAGACCCCATTGCTAACATGATTGTTGTATTTCATATCCCTAACATGTGATATATTCTACCTTTAATAGTAGGATTTCACCTGATGTACTATGAAGTAACATGTGTGATGTCATATCACTGTGATCAAAACTGTTTTTAAAAAAAGGAAAAAAGGATTGGACAGAGTAGAAATTAATGGGAAAATAAAGCTGCATTTAGCCTACAATAACTGTATATTTTCACTGCATTGGTGTTTAGTTAGTATGAAATATGATTCTGTACATAGTACCAAAAGTCTTGACCACAGATGTATTGTTTCATAAATAAAGCCTTGTACAAGGGGGGGAAATGTATTTTAGTGAAACTGATGTGAAGCTCATATACATAATTTATTTCCTGACTTGATGTGGAATTTGGATGTTGGATCATTGGGTGTTTTCCAGAAATAACTGGTGGGAACTGAAGTGGACTGAGGAGACACTAGCAGCTTTATAGTGTTTGATAGAAATGTAAGCTTGTCGGGTCCCGTCATACTGAATGTGGATTACCTCCTCTCCTGAAACAGCTGTTTTTTCAGAAAATAAAATGTTCTTTGTCCCAGGAAAAGCAAATTGTGTTAATTTTTTTTCAGAGCTGTTCACATTTTGTTTAGGAAAACTTGATGTACAGCTGCTTATCCTGGAAAACAGGGTGGAGAAGGTCCCTATCTATTTTTCTTGTTAAATGAAGATTTCTCAGAATGCTTTCTTTTGAAATGGCAGATCTGTGACTAACAGCTGACCATTAAAATGCTGAATCACTACAACAGTGATATTCTTGTACAGTTCTTGTGGCTTCTGTTTCACTTCTTAAGCCATTCATCCCCTCTAAAAATCACAGAGAGAAAAAAACATAATAGGTGGGAAAACCAAATATTAGGGATAGAAGTTAAAGTGATGTGGTATAACCTTTAATATTGCTTGGAAAATTTATTCAACACTGCTGTCCTCCTTTAAGACACTTGCTACCTGTACATCTACTTCTGGACTTTGCTAGAAGGACTAGATGTCTCCTTTCAGGAAGGACATACCAGTGGAATGGTAACAGACCACAAGAACACAGTAACTTCTCGCATCTCACAGTCCTTCCTATGGCTTTAAGAGGAGGTATTCTTTAGAAAATATCTCCTCTGAAGGCCCTCCGAGATTAACAATCGAAGTACTTTTTCCACTCCAGTGACCGTAGTACATCAGAATTCCCCAGGGATTTGCCTGGTTTGTATTACCCTCATACTCAGGAAGAATAGAAAGGAATAAATCACTGTGTACTATTATTCATTACAAATATTTTAACACTGATGAGGTAATCAGGGAGTTATGCTAAAAACTTTGCACCTTTGAAAGTCTTACCATTAGACTGCCTAGGGAGAGAAGACAGCTATTTAAAAACAACTTTATAAAAGACAGCTCATTTTTTAGAGCAATCTTTTGAAGTCCTGGTAGCGGTCAGTCACATCAACACTACCTTATGGTTATCTTTTAGATTTGCCAGAGTCCTTTAAATATGCACTGGCAATTTGGTTTTTTGGCATTTGTCAGTGAGCAATGGGTCCTGTGCGATTTCTATGCAGGGGGGAGGCCTCAAACCAGAAGAGAGCAAAGAAGCTGAACCTCAGGTCACAACGTAGTCCTTGGTGGGGCACCTTGAGTCAGACAAATTAACTGGTCCAGCTACTGGCCGCAGCAATGCCGTGTAAGCATCATGTCCCACCCCAGGCAACACAACAGCTACAAAGCAGAGTGCGTGAGCCCATCTAGGTGTTTAAAAACAAATAAGAGGGTATTTAAGTCTGGCAACACAGAACATGTGAATACAGTTCCTTATACAGAAAAAAACATTGCTGATATGTTCCTTAGCAAAGAGGTAGAGGACTCATCATGTTTTTGTGACTTACCGGTATTGGTTGCTCTCTTTCAGGGTAGGGACTCTGACCCCCAGTCCTGAATGAGCAGAGGTATTTCCTATCAATCAGCATTAAGCGCCCATTCCCCTCTGTCACATCTACCTTCTCAGGACTTCCTACTAGGTGGGTCAGAATGATCCCAGGTTAGCATCTTAGTTTTCCTGGGTCCCAGTCTCAGAAGCTGACTTTTCTCCAAACACTGTATGGGGAGTCATAGCTCCTAGTTAAGGATTGCAAATCCATCAAGCAGCAGGGTGCCATCCAGACCAGTACTGTAACAGCACATTTTGCCAAGCAATTCTTCCCCTGAACTCTGCCAGGAAGGCCCAATTCGCTTTTGAAATACTAGAAAATGTTACCAGATATAATCAAGAATAAAATAGTTGACACGTGCAACCATTTTAAAGCTGCTAGAAGTTCCCTTGTTATGGGCTGTTCAATCACTGAGCAAAGGCAAAATGTCTTCTTATGTGATGGAGTCCTGGAGAATGAAACAAAAATCTTCCTATGTTGGGCATCTTCATCCAAAATACCTGGCCTTGACCATGATGGAAGCTGGAATATCGAGGCTGGTCACAAGCTGTTGTGGCTAGTTAATGCTTCTGGAGTATTAAGGTCATTCGCAGGTAACATGGGTACAATTTTAGCTTTCAGAGATGAAAGGCAAATGCATTTTGCCTCTGGAATGAAAAACTCCTTTTACAGGCCCTGAATCCACTGTTGACTCTGCTGGGTTTTGCATTTACACAGCTACCATAACAATTTATCTGATATTTTTCAGTCAATCTTGCATTCATGTTTTGAGTGCTGGTTAAATAAAGATAACTCTATCTCGTGTTGTGTAAGTGCTGCAGGATTCCTCAGAACAATCACAACCCGGATTATTTTTATAGTGTGGTTTTTATAGCGATATGCTTTGCCATTCTGCAGGGCTGAGTAAACATCCACTCATGCTAGACAATGTTTTTCTGTTTGTTTATGTCAATTAAAGAGCTTGAATATACAGACAGTGAATCCTACATTACTTCCCTTAAACCAACAGAATACGAAATCAGCTGGGCTCGGTGCCAAGAAGCTGATTTCTGATGATAAACTGAAGTAAAACAAAATCTGCTCCATATGGTGCAATTGTAAACTTTGTGACTATAAACAAAAACATACTGTGTGACTAAATATTGTGGTACAAAAGCAGCCATGAAGTGCTATCCCTCAAGGCATACCCAGTGCCAGCCTGCCCACTTTCGAGCACACTCTTGAAGTAAAAGGGAGTTTGAGAGACCAGGTGATGCTTGGTGTGTGTATCGCTGGAGGAAGGATGTGGTGGTTCAGGTTTCTGAGCTCAGGTCATGAGATGGGACGTACTTTGCATCTGGTAATAGCTGCCCCTGCCCCTAGGTTTTCTGCAGGAGAAGGTATGAAGGTAACCAAACTCACGGCAGGAGTGAAACTCCCTCCATTTCTGTCTGTGGCATGGTTGGCATTGCATGCTTTTATCCTCAGCGGGCATGCAAATGTGGCAAGGCTAGCTGTAATGATTCCTCAGCTTCCTAAAATCCTACATAACTCCTACATATTATAAATCCTATATAATTCTATACATTTCCTAGTAGAGGGAGTATGAAGGCAGGCTGAGGTGTTCAGTAGACACCAAGACATGCAAATGATCCCCATATACACTAACCAACCATTTGCAGAAGGTCTGGTCCAAGTCAATGCCTGATCTTGTCTTAGAAGGGTAAAAGTAAACAGGAGGTTGCAGAGAGCCCCAGTCTATCCAAGGAAATGGTTTTTGTTCGAAACTCCCAACCAAGGGCTGGCTTATTTCACACTGCTGATAGATCACTGAGCATCGGCGGTGTGAGTACGGCATCTTCCCATTTCACATTGCTGCAGAAACCAGCTATCCCCATGGAAAAGGTTTAAATGCTTCACCTGACTTTTGGAAGGATTTGGTAAGAGCACAATCAGGAGACTTTGGCGTAGAAACACAGGAGAGTTCCTCAAGCCGCGATAACTTAGCTGTGTCGTAAATTGGAGTGGATTAAACCACTCTTTTCTGCAGCATGTTCAATGGTCTCTCGAGTTTAGAGTTGTGGAAGAACAAAAGGGAAATACTTTGCCACTATGAATTAACAGCAGCCCTTGTAAAGAGTCTCGCTAAAGGAAGGAATGACATGCAACCTTTCCACTATGTTTGAAAGAAATTGATTGAGGGAAGGAGGCCAAAAAAATATTACCCGCAGCTTCAAACTGTAAAAGCGTTTAGAGTTGTTTAAGGACCCCATGCGCTTCTCTTGTACTGTAAAACCAGAACCTTGGGGAAACAGAACATAAGGAACTGGAAAGAAAGAACTGAAGATTTATTGGTGTTTTCAGCATAAGCACTCATCAGTCCCCTTTAGCAGAAAAGGAAATGAGCCTGCTCCTCTCTTTCAGCTAAATGATGGTTTTCTAAAATGCCTCCTTGCCATAGAAGTATGGAATAACACACTTAAGAAAAAGTATATCATATTGCTAACCGTAATATATACAGACAATATTCTTTTTAAACAAAAAACAAACTGTAAGTACCCTACTGTTTGACTTTGACGGGACATCTATGCCTTTGGGTTTAGATCAGAAAGTGCTTCCAACTCCATTGTTGCAGGCATGCCTGAAGCATCAGTAAAGGAAAGGACTTCCAATTTTTAATAGAAATTCTCAATAGGGCAGGGATGATTCTTGTTCTTAATTTATTTTGCTTTTGTTTTGATCACTGAAATAGCCATGTAATGTTTGGAGGTGGCCCGGGGTAAAGCTGCAGCTGAACAGACTTTGCTGTTAGTTTCCAAAATGTAACAAAACCTCAGTTCTCTTCTGAAAGGGGATGTGTGTGTCAAGTGACTCGTTCGGGGTTAGAGGGAGGCAGCGGAGCTTTGCAGGTCCCCATGAGCCTTGTTTGGCGTCTGGTTCTGCTTACTTATCCAACAAGAAGCAAAGGTACTTGGCAGCACTGAATAAGAGAGGAGGAGAAGGTAAATGAATCAGGACAAAGAGAAACTGAAAAATACAAGGAATCTGAAAACTTGAATAACGAGCACAGCGATTTCTCGTAATCATGGGACAGGCACCAAGAGTAAAGTTTCCTCTTAAGAAAGTGCTGTAAAACTGAGGCAGAATGTGGAACACATAAGCAAAGTTCAGACCCAAACATGACATGGAGGTGACCGCAGCAGCACTCATGGTTGACTTCCCCTGTGATAGTGGCCAGCAGCCAATCCGCAGTGCTAGGATTACCGCCAGATTTCCCAGAAGCATTTAACACAGTTATTCACAAGGACATAGGTGGAGGAGTAGAAGCCTCCAGATGGTTAAATGGATACAGGAAGACCTGGTGGTGTCTCCTGTCCATCCTTACTGTTAAAGTCTTGCTGACTGTACCCTCACCAATCTGTTGCGTTGGGTCTCAGCCCACATATCTATGTGTCCAAGTTGCTCCTGGATCTCAAAAGAGTACACTTGAATTTACCTCCCAAAGTAGGTTTTGCCTTCTTGAATATAAGACTGTATGGTCCTGCCATCCTTGGCCCTGAAACCCATTCTATTCCCTAGATTTGCCTGTAACTTAAATTACCACCTTTGAAACTCACTAATAAGGTGTCAGCCTTCGTGATTACAGTACCTATTTGGAGCATAAAATGTACACAGATCATAGAATCATAGAATAGTTTGGGTTGGAAGGGACCTTGAAAGGTCATCTAGTCCAACCCCCCTGCAGTGGGCAGGGACATCTTCAACTCGATCAGGTTGCTCAGAGCCCCGTCCAACCTGACCTTGAATGTTTCCAGGGACGGGGCATCTACCACCTCTCTGGGCAACCTGTGCCAGTGTTTCACCAACCTCACTATAAAATATTTCCTCCTTATATCTAGTCTAAATCTACCCTTTTTTAGTTTAAAACCATTCCACCTTGTCCTGTCACAACAGGCCCTGCTAAAAAGTCTGTCCCCATCTTTCTTATAAGCCCCCTTTAAGTTCTGAAAGCCTGCAATCAGGTCTCCCCGAAGCCTTCTCTTCTCCAGGCTGAACAACCCCAACTCTCTCAGCCTTTCTTCATAGGAGAGGCGTTCCACCCCCCCGATCATTTTTGTGGCCCTCCTCTGGACCCGCTCCAACAGGTCCATGTCTTTCTTGTGCTGAGAAAGTTTCAGCACAAGATATCTGCTCTGAATAGTTTAATAAAAATACATAGATCTGAAGGGTATGTATTTCCCCTAGTTTGTTTCCTCAGCACTCTGAAACCTTCTTTGGTCGGAGTCTGGTCCTCCAGCATTGCTTTTCTGCCCCTTGCCTCTCTTTGTACGTTTTAACTATCCCTTTCCTTGCTTCAGTCTTTTCCTCCTGCGTAAGCAATTTCTGCTCCCTCCAAATCTTGTAATTGCAGATGGGTAAGAGAAGGGGCTCCTTTCATCTCCGGTTACCTTGCTTCCCGTTTCAAGTGTTCTTGCAAGGAGAAATATTAAGGTTAGATACTCTCCACTGCTCTTTGCCTGATTACAAGCAGTAGCAACTACATACCAGTCACCACAATTTCTAGACTATAAATACAGACGTTCTCCAAATCTCACTCTCTCACTGTTTGCTATGGTCCATTATCCATTTCTGTGCTCATGACTCACTGAAACAGTTGTGTTCTTCCACAGCACTGCTGCAAACAAGGCCCACAACATCTGCCAGATCCTATATTAATTCGTTACAATTAGGCTTATTCTGAACTGACCCTCTGTAAAACTTTATGGCAACAATTCTGCTTTAAAATTCAATTTGACTTGAAGAGCCCTCACTCTGAAAAAAAGCTCATGAAAAATAATTATCCTTTTTCATTTGCTTGGAAACTTTCATAAAGAGCATAACAGTTAACTGCTAACACCTGAATCGCAAATGACCCGATCGATCCACTTAGACTGCTATTGCATATTGCAACATGTTCTTTTCCTAGAAAAATAGCAGTACAGTCTTCTGTGTAACACACCGTGCAAGTAGAGAAGCAATTTAGGTCAGTCAATAACTTCCATCTGTTCTGAAGCAGTGAGCATGAAAAGAGTTTCTTTATTCTGGTATAAATTCATGGCAATGCCTCTCCAGTTTTATTTGTGCCAAGGTAATTAGTGTATCCCGCGACTATTGCATGTCCTGTACATATTTCTGAGTGACACCCATACAAAGAGGTGAACTGTTGCCTTGGGAAACTCCAACAATCCTTGTAGGATGTATATTTATTTCTTTTCTGTGGCCTGTCCGAATAATGCTAACAAATTTCTCTCAGCTTTGCATCACATGAGCTCATTGAAAAGTATATGCTCCTCTGTTTTATCATACTTTTTGAGTTTACTAGCATATATACATGAATTACTGTGCCTTCTTGGTAAACATATGCAAATACTTCCTTAAAGTTTTTCCTTATCTTTACACTCTCTTAGATAATTTCTCATATTTGAGTGAAACTGGTTTTCTCCCTTGTCTACTTAATAACATACACTTCTTGTTTATAAAGTTCCTTTCAACCAAAGGCTGTAAAATACTTGCTAAAATAGATTAGTATTTTGAAAACCAAGAAATACTGATCCTTAGGCCAAATGTTTGGAGAAGTGCCTACTAATTCAGTGTTCTTAACTTCAATATGAACTACTTTAGATGCCAAAATTGAGTCACCAAATATTGCCTCAGTCTGAGTTTTCATTGGAGTCAATGGCTTCTGCAGGTGTTCATCATTTCCAGAAAAATAAGATTCACTTCACAATGATGACATGAGGCAGTGGGATAATATTTTTGAAGAATCCTGCACAGTTCAGACCCCCAGATTTAGTTGCCCAGTTCTGCCCTCTCAGCCTGGAACAACTGAAAAGGTAACAGGCTGACACTGACAGCAGGAGCCGTTGTCCCGCGAGTACTCGGGAATGGGCCTTAGGGATTTCATGTTCCTGGCTTTGTTTCTGCCTGAGGAGCTATACTTTTTGGACATCACAGGTACACCAAAAATAAAGATTTCTGGGCCCTTACCTCTCTTGCAAAGGGACAAGACATTTGACCTCCTCAGAGACTGTAAGCCTTTTGCTATACAACAAACAAGAAGCTGTCCTGAACACCAACAGGGTCAGCACGTATTTGTCTGACCCTAGATGCTGAAGTTTTAGTCTCGATTTAACCATTGAACAGAGCCCCTTTCCCATGTGAGAATGGTGCATGGTGTTTGGAAAGATTTTAGGATGTTGCTTTCATCCTCATCATAATCTTCGCTATACTCTTGGCTAAATAAATAAATACCTGAAATGTATTTCTTGTCTTCCCACTTGGTTATTTTATATACACTCTGCTCTAAAAAGTGAAAAGCTGAAAAGTTTGCTCTTTTATGCATGGTAAAGGACTCCTAATAGTTTTGCCTCTGGCGGGATCCTACCAGTTCAGCTCCACTGAAGCTGTGTTTGAAGGAAACTCCGCCCTCCCTGTCGAGTCCGTTTGGAGCAGTCCTCAGAAGCTGCAACCATCGGGGCTAAGCCATATCAGGTGGCTCCACACATGCTGGAGCAATCTAGGATTGGGAAGGAAGAAATGTAACTCACTGTTGTTTTTAGCTTCAACTCCTCTGAGGCTCCAAACTCCGTGTTGTACCTCTTAGAGTCACAGCTCAAGAACACAAATTAAGTGAAACAAAAATTTAATTAATTGATTACGGGAAGTTCATGAGTTTGGGAAAGGACTATGCAAACATACAAGAACAATGAGCTTATATGTTGCCCATACAAACACAATGAGCTAAATCATTATACCAGAGACGGCTAGGGGGATGGGAGCACTGGGAGCCCCAGGCCAAGGCTGTGCTCTGCAGGGCTGTGTCCGGCTCTGGGCTGGCTGCCCTGGGCTGCAGAAGAACAGAGGACTATGGGCTAAGTCATGAACACACAGCCCTGGCCCCAGCAGGCAGCTGCTGCGTCCGGGATTTACCAGGTTGTAATGACAATAGAGACACTCTCCTTTTGTGTCTGGGAAGCTTTTTTACCCAGTTTCTCGAGAGAGGACAAAACTACAGAGCTGCTAGAATAATTGCTGCATGCTGCCAGCTATCCTTGCATGAAAGCAGTTTTAGGAGAACTGGTTAAAATGATAGTGCTAGAGGTATTTTGAACATCCCTGCTTAAGAAATGAAATTAGCTCCCAAGAAGAGAGCCTGGCAACCTCAAAGTCTTTGTTTCTAGATATGAATTGCCCCAGGGTAATTAGTTTGTGGGCTGACCTTGAGTCATGGACTGTGGAAGGGCTGAGCTCCAGATGGTCTTGCATAGTCAGAGCAACACAAAGTAGGTATAGATAAACTCGGAGCTGGGCTTTTTATATGCAAAACATCAAGAGTGTGAAAGAAACTCGACTCAGTCCTGTTAAACTGTGCAAGGTAAGAAGGTACAAATAAGATGGCAAGGGCCCCAGTTATGGTCAGCTGCACAGTGAACACAGGAGCTTGTTTATACCATGTTTGCAGTGAGTGTCTTTTGTGTATCTGAGTATTTGTCTTCTTTCATAATCATTACATCATTTTTAGATTTGCTACTGCTCTAATCTTAGATCTGGTGTCATTCTTTGTGCCCAGTCTATAGACAGATTTTGAAATGCGTCCTACAAATGTGTACAAATGCACTTAACAACGGAAGAAGTCTCAGGATATTGCAAAGTAAAAATTCATAGGTCAAGTGGAAAATCATTGTCCAAAATCATGTGCAACCTGTAGCTTGTGTTTTCTTGTTGCAATTATTTTCTGGACAGTATCAAAGTACAACAAATCAATTTCCCCATCTTTCCCTCACTCCAGTTAGCTGCCGTTTTCTTTGATTCCTTGTTAATATATTTTGTTGGCTCCAGTATGACTCAAGGTGTTTAGTATGTGTATGTTGTCTGGCTGAGATGGAGTTAACTTTCCCCATAGCAGCCCTTACAGTGCTGTGCTTTGCAGCTGTAGCTAGAATGGTGTTGAGAACACACCAGTGTTTTGGTTACTGCTGAGCGGTGCTCCCACAGCATCAAGGCTCTCTCCACCCCCACCCCAGTAGGCTGGAGGCGGGCAAGAGGCTGGGAGGGGACATAGCCAGGACAACTGACCCAAACTGACCAAAGGGATATTCCATACCATATGATGTCATGCTCAGCAAAAAAAGCTAAGAGAAAGGAGGAGGGGAGGGCATTCATTATTAAGGTGTTTGTCTTCCAAGGCAATAAACCCACAGATGAATAATAACAAAATAATAAAAAAAGATTAAAAAAAATGTAAAAAACAGTCAAATCTTGCTAGTCATGTTAAATGGATACCAACTGAGGTTGTTAGTTCAATTTTCTACTAAAAAGCACAGTCAAGGGAAAATGCAGGCCTTGATCTTTCCAACAGCCCTACTGAACTACCCCTGTTCACCTTCGATTGTTAAGGCACAGCTAATTTCTTTTATCTTGGTGCCTGGACATAGAAATCATGCTGTTTGACTGGCAGAAAGGTCTTATACAAGAGTTTTGCTGCATCTATCTCTCTGACACAATAAATCTGCTAAAGTAATTGGAATTAAATACAAGATATATTAACCAGCAAGGACTGTTGAAATCTCTGCCTTCGATCTGCCCCATAGGAATAAAGTATTAACTTAAATAAGCTACAACCAATAACAGAGCCAAATTTAATAAGAACCCCAACACTACGAACATTCTTCCAAACAAAGAAGCCCTCATTATCCAAAGTGTACACATCCAGGAAGATTAATTTGCTCATCACTGTTATCCTCAGAGATGGATTTAATCTATTCATAAGTTTTCTTAAAAAAAAAAAAAGCAAGAGAAAAAAGATTTTTCTAATAAAATGTATCAACGAACTTACTTTTTCTGCAATGGAATAGCCCTTCCCTGAATACTGCTAGCCTGGTTTATAACTATAATTGAGAGACAAAGATGGATATAAGTGTTCAAATGTTATGATTTTATCAGCTTGCTTTGATTTTTGTGCATGAAATCTGATGAGGGAAGCTCTTCTTTGTCAGCCAACATCCTTGTAAGAATCTTGCAGTCTACATTATAAGCAGAATAGGGCTATGTGTTTACTGCTGTTTCCCTTGTTTCTGCCAGTTTTCAGAATTATTGATATCCTCATGTTCCTCTGGGAAAAAGAAGGCAGCAAGCCGCCTGGTTGAAATGCTATAATGTACACTCTACACACAATTACCTCCTACAGTTGAATAAAACATGAACTCAGTCTTTTCCCAATACTCACAAAGCATCATTTGTACTCATAACCTCTTTTGGCACAATCCAGCTTGCTAACCTGTCCTCTTATATGTCAGGCCAGATGTTAGCTGTCAAAGAAATTATCAGCTGAGTACAGATATTCTTGAAAGGTTTTGACTCTCCATTTATCTCACTGCCAGTTGATGAGTCCATCCCAAAAACCAGTGAAGCAGCAGGTCCTGATTCAGCAACTGGTGAAGCTAATGTAACTTAACTTAAGCATTTAAGATCAGCAGTAGGTTTTTTTTCACTTCTGTGCGTTATCATTCTAGACCTTGTAGCCCTCCAAGGCACTAAGCAGCTTCATGTATCATGACTTGAAACGGTGTTTAAATCTCAATAACCCCGTCAATGTTGGAATGGAAACTGGTAAAGTTGCTTCTGTCCCTGAACATATTGGTATTCTGCTTGGGAGGATATAGGTTCAAACATGGTTGCTGGCTTGTAGTGAGGGTTGATTCTACATCCCACTATTTTTCATGTCTGAAAAATTTTATATGAATTATTCTCAGGCATGGGAGACAATGTCTGTCTGGCTTCACCAGACCTTTCACTAGACATGATAGTCAATCTTTCTGTGGTTCAGGATGTTTCAGGCTCCATTTAGTTTCAGTTTTTTGTTGGAATACTGATGAATAATGTATTCTGTTGAATTCTTTTCCCCAAAGAACAAAAGATATTTAATAGAGAATTCAACATGCACCTACTTGTACAATCTGGAGATGTGTAAAAATTTTGGCAGAGAAGAACAGAACATTAAATTTTTTTTCATATAAGATTCAGCATGTTTTCCAAATAATAATGCAGTAAAACTGTAGGATGAAATCCAGCGAATAGAAAGTATCTTGAGTGGGTTTCAAAACATGACTTTATATCTGAATATATTACACAGTGGCTACTCGTTTGCCATGCTTATGCAATATTGCAAAACGAAAGGGCGAGTACTCACATGAGAATATTTGATATACTGCCTCGTTTGATGACAGGTTTTCCCACTAGTTTCCCAGGGATCTGAATGATTTGTTACTATAAGGCATTTTTTTCCGGTGGTGAATGCTGCCTCTCCATAGCAGATTACCAAATCGAGTGTGAAAGAGGACTCATTCCTCCCATTCCTCCGTGGTCACGCAGTATTCTCGGCAGGGGTAATACTCACTGCATGGTTGCGTGAGTGGGGTTGTTCTAACGTGGGTGTGAAGTACGTCTAGGAAGCAGGGATTTGAAGGCAGGATCCACCCAGCAGTACAGCCAGTTAAAGAAACTGAATTTCTACCTCAGTTCTCAGTGAAGCCCTTGTAGGTTTTTTGTAGGAAGCAAATGGAGATCTGAAGGACTAGTGATTCACCTGTGTCTGAAACAGAAATAATAATGATAGGAATAAAAATATATTTAGTAAGAGAAGCTTGATGTCATTGGAAACATCATTCAGATGTGAAATTAAAGTAACACTGCACTGAATATTAATATAAAATTAACGACTGCCTGCTAATGAGACCTGTTTTATCACGCAATTGCTTTCCAAGGGAAGCAAATGAAGTGTTTGGGGCTTTCACCAATGACCCAGCGGAAGCATTAGGAAACAGATTGCAAGTACCAATCCAGCGTAAGAGGTACACAAATTCACTTTACATTTTTCATGAAAAATGCCTGTGCTTAAAGTTCACAGCATGACAGCTCACAACAAGTGTTCCTAAAACAACTTCTGACCCAACCAAACTGAGGAGGAAGCAGCCGCCTTCTGCCCTGGAGTTACACACAGGAAGTTAAATGAGGTTCTTGATCTCTCAGAGTAAGAGGTCTCAAACCCAGAGCTCTCATTTTTCAATAAAGTGCCTTCATTTCCCAGACTGTAATTAATATTAGGAGGCAATTCCCCTCCTAGTGCAGGCAGGACACGTGCAGCCGCAAATCTCAGATTTAGGTCTGGGAACAGGCAAAGTAGGAGTATACCCAGCACACTGCTGAGGTGAGGATGGGGTGGAAGAGAGGATTTAGGACCGTAGTTCTAATGTGGTTTATACGTTTTATTTGGTGATTTCTTTCACTCCCTTCTGAAGGCATCTAGGTGCAAAAGATGAAATGAAGCAGCATGCAGTGCGATGGCAAGACTGGGGAAAAACTCGTGTTGTGGTAGAGAGTGGGGCAAGACTTAGTAGCATCCTCTGTTGTTGATTATCTGGGTCCTTCCAAGTTGTTTAAAGTTTCTGCTTTTCCCCACTCAGACTGTGCTTGTTTTCAGCCTTGGGACATAGTGTCTGCTTGCAGGGAAATATTGCTTATCCTCCTGCATCCTGATAGTATAACTTAGCTTTCTATTTATCAGGTGGGAGCACAAGCTTGAGTAACTTAAACTTTCAGTAGGAACCCCCAGAAACCGAACTTGCTACTTTTCACTGGCAAATAGAGCACAACAGCAGGACTATGGGACTTCTGAGTGGCTCCCTTTGTTTGTTTTCTTTTCTTTGTGGTGCCTCAGCTTAATGAGTTTGTGTTTTGCTGTTTCTCAGTATTTACACTGCAATATATGGGGCTGTAGCATGTTTGGCCCAGGTTCAGAAAATGAAATGGAACTCTTCATTAGCCAAACTCCAGCAGTCCCTCCATGTTCTTTATCTACACAGTCTAACACTCGAGCACCTCTCTTCTGTGACCCTAGCCATTACCTGCTTAGCACCCCCAACTGCCCCACCTTTAATACTGCTTCAGTTCTCTTTTCTCATTATCTTTAAAAACATGCATTGTTCTCCATAGTGATGTCTATTTGCAAAGTAAAAACAGATAATTAAATATACATATGGAAGAAGCATTGCATGAAAGTATTAGATGATACAAATCTCTTGGAGACTAAAAGACTAACAAAAATTGGTAAGCAGCAATAGTAGACATACAGAAATCAAGGGGGAAAAATGTCGGCCAACTCAAATTCACCAACAGTGGTCAGCTACCTAAAAATTACAGCAGCCTTTTCTTTTGTTATCCCCACTCCATGTTCAGCATGTTCCGCGAGGAAGTCGAGGCCTACAGTAGTCATTTAATTTCTTACATTCTTTGAACTTGTTTCAGTGCCAGTGCGTTCATTTCTAGCTTATACAGCCCCATTCAGCAATTCCCTGCTATCCTGGCACAGTCCCGTGCGAGAATATTCACCTCTAGTTCTTCAGACATTGTTCAGCAAACAGTGGGAAGCACTGCAGAGAATTTCCACCATGATATCCCTTTGTCCTCATCCTATCAAATGCTCACTGTAATAAAATCTTGTAAGTACGAATGCATGTAACTGAGCTGGTTTTTTTCCAAGGCTAAAGTTGTCTTGGCATGACTCAGAGCCATGCAGGGGTAGGTCGATAATAGAATAGAACAGACTATTTCAGTTGGAAGGGACCAACAATCATCTAGTCCGACTGTCTGACCAATTCAGGGCTGACCAAGTTAAAGCATGTTCTTAAGGATGTTGTCCAAATGCCTCTTAAACACTAACAGTCTTGGGGCATCAACCACCTCTCTAGGAAGCCTGTTCCAGTGTTTGACCACCCTCTTGGTAAAGAAATGTTTCCTAATGTCCAGTCTAAACCTCCCCTGGTGCAGCTTTGAATGATTCTCATGCGTCCTGTCACTGGATACCAGGGAGAAGAGATCAGCACCTCCCTCTCCGCTTCCCCTCCTCAGGAAGCTGTAGAGAGCAGCTGAGGGTCAGACAAATGCAATGGATACCTTTCACTGACAACAATGGTATTAGAAGAGAATAAGGTACTAGGCTGTCCAAATGTTTAAACACTAGACTGCCATCCTATCTTGGCATCATGATGTTTCTTTACTTCTTAAGGACTCTCTCACACAGAATATCTGGACCCCAAGCTGACCACAGACCTTTTCAGAAATATCCAAGCCCATTTTCCTGTGCTAGATGTTTTATTTCTAAGTGACTCATATCCATTTGTTTTTCATATAGCAATCACATCTTCAATTGTATCTCTGCAGTCTTCTGCGTACATATCACCCAAGTTCATCATTCACCCCATGATGGGTGGAAAAAAAAAAAAAAGCATTTCCTCACACATTTGTTCTGCAAAAGAAAAGTTTGCCCTATATATATCATAAGTCAGTGTTTAGAGAGGCTCTGTTCTGCATGGGATAGTCTTCTGGGATACATGGCAATAAGTCCTAGTGCCAAACTAATGTATTGGGAATAATCATGTAATAGAGATTCAAACTCTTAAATCCAGGCAATAAAGGTTGTTACAGCAAACGTCCTCTGGCTCAGTCTTGTGCTGGTATAGCGTAGGCACATTCGTAGTTTTTATTAGAATCTTCTGTTAGCTTCATATGAGGACATTTGGTTGGCTTGAGGGCTAACTGGAGGGAGAGATGAGAGGAAGTGGATACAGTTGCAACATAATGTTTAGATGTGGTAAACTGAGCCTATTTCTCCCCAAAGTTTTAAAGGAATACAGACGTGCATTTTCGGGTTGGCAGAATTGTTTCACAGAGATAATACTCTAAAATTCACCCTGTAGATATCCTGGGTAACTTACACTGCCTGAATCCAGTTAAGTAAACAAAGCATTATTGTTTAGTTGAGTGACAATGAAACCCATACTTCAAGGTAAATGATTCAACATGATCCACCAAGGGTTGATATTTGCTAGAAAACAACTGCCACGATTAATCCATAGACCAAAGAATAATATAATGCAGGCAAGCCTTGTTATATATCACTTGGATGGGCATTGGGATATTGTATATTTCATCACTTTAAGTGGTTCCTTCATCAAGCAAATCTTGCAAAACAAAGCCAAAAACCTTGAACATTAGGGCTAAGGGGAAGGCATTAAGTACATATCGTCCTTATAGCCACCGGATTTTGCTCACAAATTAGAATTGTCTTTAAAAGTGAAATTCCTTAGTTTTTGGCATGTTCTCATGTTTATTGGAGAAGGTTTTTCTCCTTTGGCATACTGCTTTTTCTCTTACATATCCTTATTTCATCAGTTGTACACACTGAATGTGATTCCAATCTTTTTCTCCCTTGTTTGTTGGACCACTGAACCAGGGTAAATGAAGGCACATAGCCAACCATATGGTAACAATAACATCAGTGCTGCAGTAGAGGAAGATCAAGAGTCGCATATACATAAGGTAATATGGAATATATTTATACAATTTTGAAGAATATCACTAGTCTGTTTTCTTCAGTAATATTTATGTTCTTTGGAATGACAGAATGAGGTCAAATCCAAGATGCATTACATTGAAAGTACCAGTCAAAAAGAACTTGTCCCTTTCATCTGTTCTAAATTTTGATCTTGCATATAACTTTGTGGAAATTATAATATATCAAGCACTATTGGTATTTGCCTGGAAAAAAAGTGCAATTTTCTTTTCAGAAAATTGATGTAATTAAAAAATTGGTATAACAGAATGCCTAGTGTTTTGAACAGTAGAGCTAAAATTTATGTCCTGTACCACTTCCCATTGTTTTCAGAATGCCCCATTTATTAGATCCATTTCTTATGTCAACTGGGATAACTTAAGTGCCCAGAAAAATGGTGGTGCAAACATATAAACCTGGTTATAATTATTAATTAAAATTTTCAGCTAAACCATAAAATGGTGTCTGTGAAAAATCATGCAAAAATGACTTCCCATCCTTTAAACAAATCTAATCTTAGTCAGTCACCAGCAACTCCGAAAGCAGATATGTTTAACCATCAATCTCCGTTTAGTTTTGAGCAGCTTGACTTGAAATTGGTTTATCACTTTTCAGTCACGTGAATCGGCGAGCAGGAAAGATGGCCAAAAGTAATAAATGGAGTTGATCCTACCAGAATTGGGTAGGATTGCAACACTTTGAAATACTTTTTTAATGAAGTGGAAGCACTGGACCTTTCATGAGAAATGGGGGAAAACATCCTTTGAAACTGTACTAATTTCAGTAAAGAATGAGGAAGTTAATTCCTTTTAAATATTTGATGAGTGTTCTAGATATTAAACTAAGCTATATGTTGAGTGTTCAAACTCAAGGAGACTAAACAAGGAGACTCATAAATTTACATTCACAAACTGAAAATTTCTATTTAAGTATCAACCAGTATTTTTCACTTTCTCATGCCATTATAACTGTCATTTAAAACTCATTTATGTATCATTTACCAGCTCCGTTACTTATGGAGTTTTGACATCCTTCTGTAGACATTTTATAGGTCTGAAGCCACTGTTACAACCAAACATACTGTATTGCAAATTAAGCTTGTGACAGACTCATCCTGAGATTGCTAAAAGGGATTGCATGTGATTGGTGAGAAAAATGAAGATGTACGGTTTTAATTACAAGACTGTTTATCAAAATCTATTTTAATGGCAATGATCTATGACATCTCAGACTATCTGCTACTAGAAGAGTAATGGGGGAGGGGAGCATATTCACAAAGGGTGATATCTAATGTGAAATTAAGAGAATTTACCTTTTCCAGAAATTTTAATTTCTGTCCTGGAGTTCCTGACAGATTTATGAGAAAAGAGTCTTTTGAGGTTGGATTACAATGAAATCTTAGTTTGTATGAAGATCTATAAATATTCCGTGATGTTCTTAAAGGCCACATTCAGGCTGCACAGTTCTGTGTTGCCTGAGCTAGCACCAAATACAGAGCTGGATAAGTTAGCCAGCATGAAGCCATGGGTAAAAAGCTCCCAGTACCTGAGTTAGTTCCTTTAGAGCTAGCTCAGGTCTCTCCACACTCCGCAGGGTAATCTAGCATACTATTTGCTTTAAATATTTACTTGTGTGAAATATCCTTTTGGCTGTGTTGGGGAGAAATTTTATGTCATATCATTATTTGCAGACTCACATATATCCAGACCTACTGCTTGAGATTGCATGATGTCTCTTTTCTGTCTCTTTTGTAAATCCAGGCAAAATTTCCACCATACTGTGTACCCAGTAGGGTTCAATGAAATTATCATAGTAAAAATAAAAGACTATAGGAATGACTTCTGGATAGTTTGGGGTAACCCATTTCATTCCATGCTCAACCACACAAAGTACCATAGTTCTGTCAAAAGGCTGTCACAGAATTTAAGAGAGCAAATAAATGTCGACCGCATTCTTATGAATGAACAAAGATTTGATATAAATTTAAAATTGTACTGGGTATACATGTATGAGTCACAAATACAGACTTCCACTCAGTCTGCACCTGTTTCAGTAGGTAAAGCACTGGTACTAAACTGTTATTGCTATGTGATTAGAAAGGAAGAGGAAATCTTGCTGGACCAACTCTTTTTTAAGAAATCAGTTTTCAATTTATAGGATGGGGACGCGATCAGCTGCAATTTAATGTGCTGGTTTGGCAAGGCAGCTGAGCCACCATAACTGGCTACAAGGTGTTCTTAGCACACCTAGATTGTAAGCTAAAATGTGCTGGTTTAAGCTAAAACATTTATTTTGCTGTTAGGGCAGGTGGGCAGACATATGGTGCAGCTGAAGAACGTTACTTGTTCAATTTCTGCCAGTTTTAATCTGAGCAACATTCTTTAGTGGCAGGAGTTATCTTCAAGAAGAGATTTGATACTAAGGGTTGAAGGCACCCATTACCTTTGAACCTGACACTGAGGCATAGAAGTTATAGTACAAGTGAGAGTAAGAAGACTTCCTAGCTAAGGGAGGAACTGAGAAATGTAAAGGAAAAGTAGCAGAGCAAGATTGAGATAACAGGCATGGAAGAGATGATCTTCCTTTCCAAATATATTTTGTTCCCTTGTCAGAGATGGCCAATAAGTAGATCTTTCCTTTTTACACTCCCAAATTAGAGCATGTTTTACACAGCTTTTTCCTTCCATAGTGAATAGTCTTGATAGGTTGGAGAGAAGTTGATTCATAGCATTTTCCTTCCCCATGCCCCCAGTTTATACGAAAATGCCACTGATGGAGTTTCCCAGTACACCTCCTGGGCTCAGGCCCATACTTATCTGTTGTTTCAAGGGAAATTGATGTTGCAGCCTGTCTTAACAGACTGGTTCATGAAACACCCATGAAACAGAAGGTTTCAAAAGCTTTTGTGGTAAGCCTACTGTATATTGTACCATATATAGTATGGTACCATCTCTCAACTTCACTATATACAGTATGGAACTATCTCTTAACTTCACCAAGACAGGGACACAGTTTCCCACACCAGAGCAGGCAGCACGACCTCTTCGTGGGCTGGTTTCAGAGTCGGGCTGAAGCTCAAGTGACTGCTCTGTTCTGTAAAAAAGGGATACTGAAGTTTTAACCTCACAGTCTGTAGTCACCAGACCCAATGCCAGTCTCAAACGCTGCACAGATAGACAGTAACACCACCGAGCCCAAGTGGACTTGACTGCTCTGACCCCCCATGAAGTGTGAAATACACCCTGAAGTTTTCAACCTGCTAAAGAGCTCATCTTGTATTTGGAATTAAAAATATTCCTTGTTTCATTTCTCTCCTGCTGCAGGAGGGGCTGGGTGATCGTCAGGGGGAGCGGTGGCAGCAAACACACGGGGTTTTTGTGGTCTGTGCAGGCATGACAGACCTTCACTTTACGGCAGCAGTTGACAATCTCTAGGAAAAGAGGGCACTCAAGCAGTAGCTGATTTCTCCTCTCCAATTCCCAGACAGTGCTGCGAACAGCTGACAGTGAAGTATCCCTCTTCAACTGCAAAAGTTGTGTGATTCCTCCATTCTACAGGATCCACAGCAGTTCACTACCTTGTACACAGTGTAACACAGCGTCAAACCACATGGGTCAGTGAAGAAAGAAGGAGCACTGTGATTCCGACTCCTTCTGAAGTGGGTCCAATCTTTCTTTCCAAGCTGGAACGGTTTCAGGATGAGGTTTGCAAGTTCTGAAGCAGGAAACTCTTCAACTTCAGAAGAACCCTGTCAAATCTTATTAGAAAGTAATAGCCGACTTTTGAAGCTAGTTCCATTTGTTTGAACAGTCCCTAGTTTGCTGAAGCTGGTGAGGTGAATCTTTGCCCTTCTGGGAGAAAAATTTCACAAATTCAGTGCTTTATTTTTTCAAAGAATTTACAGATACTAAATTATCTTCAAACTGCTTTTAGACAGTAGACAAGTGATGCCACTTTCACAAATGTGGGGGGAGAACAGAGGCTGAGCACAGTTTATCCTTGGCTTGTGCTACTAAATAGAAGTTTCAAGAGCTAAAGAACTCTGCATGGGTCTCCAGCCCTAGCCACAAGTAATATGAACAAACTACTGTTAGCTCACTAATGTGTGAAAAATTCTAGGCTAAATTTTACAGCATTTGGGTTGATTGATTTAAACAGCAGTAGCGGGGAGAACAGTTTAATGTTAGCTCTACCACATAGGATTTAGGTCTGTATCCTGCAGGCTACCCTAGGTAGTCATTGGCTAAAGCACATAACTATGAAATGAACCTTTTTCACATTAAATTCTTTTCATGCTGGCTCATGCAGGAGTCGTTGCTTGCTGCTGTCACAAAAAGGGAAGTCATAAGAAAGTGATGAATCAAGAAGGGGATTTTCCCTTCCCTCCCTAGAAGACTGCTCTGGATTCTGTGGAAACCTTCCTCTCCGCTTACAGATCACAGCTGCTCAGTGCTGCCAGGAAACCGCAGAAAGGCAGCAGAGTCATGCAAAACTTTTTTTATGCGATCATAGTGTCTATCCTTTAATGGCCCAGCAAAGTAGAAACCGTTCCAAACCACCGGAACTGCTTTTGTATTGCTCATCAGGAGGCTCACAGCATCTGACCCTCAGAGAATCCATACATACCCAACGGAGATGGGTCCTATGTACGTGGCACAAACTTCTCAGAATTTGTCCTAAGCAGGGAAGTTTTTGGAGATAATGTTCTTTTATTGTTGCTTGCACTTTCTTTTTCAATTGAAATTTGAATTTCAATTGAAATTGAAAAAGAGACCAGAAATCAAGCTTTCTTCCATCTGTTTTTTAAAATATTTTTCCTTTATTACAATATATCATATTTTTTCAAAGAATTTCAAATCTCTCTTCCCAGCAAATAACCTTACATCACTTCATGTAAAATAAGTTCTTCTATAGCTATGTTGCATGATATAGGAAAATGAATATGGTAAATCTTGCTTTTGTAAGAAAAGTACAGGTACTGTAAAAGTAGAACAACTTTCCAAAACAGAAAGTTCGTAACATAGGCAGAGTTGCAGAGCCCTTTATATTTTTCAGAAATCTGGACCATCTTCATGCTTTTTATGCACATCATCTATGCATGCAAAATGCCAGTCAATGAAAGATCTGCAGCTGATGGGAAAATAGCCTTGGAGGTAAAGTGCTGGAGTTTGTGTTTTCCTCCTAGGCTAGCCCGTTAGCTGATAAAGGTGATGTGCTGTCTCACGTCAAGGTCCTCAGTGAACTTGTGCCCTGATTGCCTGACCCACGATATTTTCTCTCCTAGATCAGGCAAGTGTGAGTGTCGATCAGAAATTTCCCATCACCACACGACAACAAAGCTTCCCATTGCACGTTTTGTACAGGAACTACAGGAGTGAGGGAGCAGCCTCCGAAATTGCAGTGACATCGCCATTATTATTTTTGTGCTTCAGTCTTATATTACATCCCAGCACAATGTACTGGGCTTCAGCTATAAATAACTGTTGCGCACTGGCTGCAGGCATCATAATGATGTGTCTCACTTTCTACCTGACCTGTGGATGTATTAGTGACACAAAGACTCAGTCAGTAAACCATGTGTGGAATCTACAGCCCCATGACGGGCTCAAAAATACATTCAAGCCACCTCTGAGGGATATCTTTAGAGGAAGAAGGGCAGAGATGGCTTTTGGCACAAACCCAGAACTCATCCTTTCAAATAACATTTGGCTTATTGGATTTCGTTGTATAGCTATATTAAGCTTCCCTTTAATGCTTTTAAACTTCTTATTTGTAACTTCCAGCCCCTTTCAGGGAAGATTGTGTGTTCCTCACCTTTTGCAGCAGCATCATACTTCTCGAGAGCTGAGCAAAAATTTGTTTTATTACAAAGTGGCCTGAATCATGTCAGTCCTTCTCTTGCCTACTTTGGGATTAATTTGCTTGCACTTATGAATTGCATTTATGCAGCTTCCATCAGCCTCGGTGGTTCCTGTAGCAGGGAGATTTGGCCAGTGGGTCTCTGTTGCCTACTGCCCTGACTCCAGTCTCTATGCTGTTGGCTATTTCACTCTCAATTTCTTCTTTGGTGACAGAAAAAATAGTCTCCATAAAGGGAAAAAGGAATGACAGAGATTTGCTTTTTCCAAGTAGAAAACAATGTCCCAGATCTGACCTCAGCAAAACCGCTTCGTGTGGCACTTTACTAGTTATGCCTTAAAGAACTGGATTGTGTCCAGGCCCTGGTGTGGTACTAATTACCACAGCTTTTGGCTAAGAATGAACTATAAATCTTTAAACACCAACAAGTTTGATTAGGCTTGATTTTTTTTGGCACTGTTGTGGTACCTCCAAACAGAAAAATGTTTTTGCAGAACAGGTTCAGTATATCTGATACTTCCTTGCACGCAACATTTATCACACACAGGTTTATTGATGCAGGAAGTGAGTTTCCCAGTTTTATTCTTTAAAAATTTGAGGTAAAGCCAGATCTTCAAATGATGGAAATCGGCATAACACCGTTGTCCTGAGTCATGTTTTCAGTAGTTCAGGATATAGCTCTTGGATTTCAATCCTGGAGGCTAGTGGTAAAAAAGGTTTATCAGGTCACGTCGTCTATGTCCTTGTCAGTGAAAAATTGTTCCTTTGTGTACAGAAATAGGAAGCAGCCCTACTTTGTTTTAAACATTTCCCTTCCACAAATGGTGTTTTTACCACTTTCCCTTGGGAGTCTGCTCCATTCAGACGGGGATTTTCCTGGCTCTAAGCTCTACATTTTTATTTCACATTCAGATCCACAATTTCTGTATCCAGGTAATAATTTTCTCTTTGTCTGCTTGCATATCTGTAGGTCATTGTCATGCTCTAGCTTTTTGCCTTTTAAACAACCTGCAAATACTTAACTCTTAGTTCTTCTTCAAAAAATCAATTCACTTTAAAGCCATAATTGTTCTTAAATGTCTTTTTCTAAACTGCCTTCTGTCTGTCAGGAATCACTTGCTGTCCGGCAATCAACACAATGTGCAGGTGCAGATGACCAGGCTGGAACAAAGACAGACTTCGTATGGAGTGAGGAGGAGAGGAGATACAGACCTCCACGTGCATGGAGGTGCTCGGCTGAGCTGTGGGTGTTGTGCCGAGTGGAGAACTTCTCTATAGTAGCACTCAGTGGTCCTGTTTGTCTTCCCGAACAGACAGATGCAGAGCAGGGGAAACGTGTTTCAGCTCTTAAAGTATTCAGTTTAAAGCAATAACCCAAATCCTACCCAAGATCGCAGCCTCGCAGAGGTCAATTGCAATGATCATGTGGGAGTGATCAAGGAAAGTGATCAGGGCGTTATCCTGTATTTGGGATATTCAGTCTTTCCTAAGTATTTTCCAGTGAAGATGATTACTCAAGTGTAGTGAATTTATGCCTAGCAACAAGCAGGTTTATACCAATAGTTACATTTCACAGGCCTGACAGTAGTAGTCCAGGGACTGTCAGGCACACAGCTGGAATACGAGCAGAAAACCGATGTGGCCTATATTGCTGTGCTGCTTTCTTGCATGGTAGTATTTGGAGCTGTTTCCTTTGGACGTACCACAAAAGGCGATGTACCTGCCGTGGAAATTGATGGAAACTGCACACACTCTTTGACAAGAGCCTCTGAAAGTGGGGAGCACCTTCTTCTCATGCAAGGAAGCAGGGAACACTTACAACAAAAAATATAAACTCTAGTTACTAACCTTAAGTTTACACAGCACTAAGAGAAGTGGCTGCAGAGCTGGCTAAAGATAGTACTGCTAGCTTTAAATTAGCCTGCTAAGAAAGCTCTGAATTACCTTCCTGTTGGAGGTGACAGCCTGTGTGTAGCTTTGTGGCGCCACAGAATTACCAGTATCAAAACTTCCTAGTCCCCTTTTGAGATACAGAAAGTTTTCCTTAAATATACTCAATGCAATCTTTACCCAGGTCCAAGAATTTGGACTGCACAGGAGTGTCTCCATTTGGCTTTGTATGCTGCTGTGAGGAGCAACCATCACTTCCATAATAGAGCACCCTTCTTCACTTCCTCTGCTTATGCTCTTGTGCTCATTTCTACAAACACTATCTGGTGGACACAGTCCTTCCTCAACTCAGCAATAAAAGTGGCTCTTCTCTTCCCAATAGCACACACACAAAAAATCGTAAGTCTGTAGAAAATCGAGATAATAGAACAGAGTAGTTTCACACTTCCCAAGTGGTGGCTAGACCTCTGAACACAAATGGCCAAGGAGTTCTCAGCTACATGTAGGGCCCAAAGGTTCTTTAAATGGATGCTGAGACTCTCTAAAACCCAAAAGGGGGGAAAGACTGACAAGAAGGATGCGAATGTCACAGTGCTCCTGTTGCAATGCCACATGTGACCACTTGTGACTGGAAGAGTTTGTGGCTACCCAATTCATGAAGAGAGTTGGTTGATCAAAAACAGGCTTAAAGAAGTTGCCCCAAAGTGAGCAACCTAAGCTTCTCATTAGGAACCAGTGAAGAGAGAGGACAGGATTTACGGTCTTTCTTTCATGAGGTGAAGGTAAAAATGCCTCCCTTTCTAGCCATTAGACATTTCTTTCCTAGAGATACCTTTTCTTTCAAGCCTAGAAGAGGATTTTGCCCTTTCTTTTAAGGAAATAAGTGCTATTGTTGTATTCCTTCAACACTGATGTGACCTCATAGATCAGGTACATCACTATCATCTAACCTTCTGCTATTTGATACTATCTGAATGTGGCTGCTGTGAGCATGTAGCTACAGAAATGTCAGTACCTGAAGAATTTCTGTGAGGCCTGAAGTGGACCTTGGAGGTCGGCCTCACACATCACAAACAGTGACAACCCTGAACCTGAAAGCTCCCTGTTACAGAATGATTGCAAAATTAGCAATGCTATTAGAACATATGATCGCCACAGCAAAGCCCAGTTTGGTACCAGACTCCAGTCCTTCCTTTATGAGGCACTCAGCAGACTCAAGGTGATGTAGTATATCTCTTAGTTAAAGATGCCAAGAATGAAACACAGAGACAGAAACACTCCCTCCATGATTTCTGGTGTGGCCACAACCTGGGAACATGCAATCATATTGAAATGAAATGAATTATATAGTCAGTCCACAGGAATGTCCTGAAAATAACTTGCAGAAAAATACAGTGCTATTGTGTATTCTATACCTGTCTTGCATATCTATAACCCCTTAGATAAATAAATCATTTTGTCTGGTGTATGAGGAACTAATATGAATTTTTTCTAAATAAACTAGGAAAGTGGACCAGGGAAACTGTAGATCATCTAAAAACTGAAACAAATATGCCATAAAATTATAGGAAGCAGTTTTCTATATTGTGTCTTTGATCAGTCATATTGGGTGAATTTGACTTTATATGTTTTATCCCAAATGGTTGCTATTATTTCTACATTGATTTGGCTGGAGGCAGCCCCAGAAAATATGAAATTACTTGTAAACCCATTACTAGCCAGATGGTTGGGAAAGGTCATGAATGAGAGGGAAAAAAATGGCCTGTTGCAGGATCCAAACCATAAATATGGGACCTCTCAACAGACACCCTAATATGTAGTTAGAAAGAAGAGAACAGAGTATGACGGGGCTAAAGAAAAAAAAACTTTATTAATGTTGCAATGGTTCCTGAATATGTATCTATATCTCTTTTATTTTTAAAGAAAAGAAAATACTACTACACGATTTAGCTAGATCTTTGTTTTATACTTATCCAAGCTTATATAAACAACCTATTCCTACATTTTTTATATGCATGTCTCTTTTTGAATACATTCACAGATGTAATATTTTAAGTCATCATAACATTAAATATTTTTTGGTTCTTTGTTTCCAGGATACTCAGGCACAACACACAGCCTGAACTGTTTGTTTTATTTGAATTCAGTCTCCGCATTCATTCTGTCACTGTTAAAGCCCTGATAGAAAAGGCAATAGTTCAATTTATTCAATGAGACCAGGCGGTGTTTCAGATCAGACACAATCCTGTGGCCCAGAAACGTCCTCATTCCACTGAAGGCTTGCTGTACAGACTTGTAATTCCCTAGCTGGTAAAATGGACCGCAGTCCTCATTGTCATGAGGCATGGAGGGCAAAAGCCACTAAATACTGCATTTGAAACCAGGAGAGGCATTACGGTGTTTTCCAGCTGCTGGAAAACTTGTAAATGTAAGTGTACATAAGCCGATGGCAATGATGTGATGCATTTGGTCACATACATAAGCCGTATGGTCAGTTCATAAATGTTCTCAAAATGAGATCTAATGTCTTGTCAAAATCGAAGTGATGGTGTCCACCCCTTTTTTTTGACACGGGGACTTGAGATTTAATATCGTGTTAAAATGGAAGGGATGGTGCCCACCCCTTTGTTTTGGTATGGGGATTTGAGATCCACAGCCTGGATCCTTGCAACGCCGGGGCTCGGTGAAGAGCAGACACTGCTCTGCAGCATGGACACTGCCAAAAAATCCCAGAGCTGAAAGATCCTTCAGCCTCTTCTTGTGTAGACCTTGATTCTGTTCTCCAAGATTTTCTCGAGCACTGGGGGTGCCAAAGCACCACTTTTATTCAATAATTATTGTGTAAAGCCTTATCTGGATGCAGAAGTCTTTAATACAATATTAACCTAAATATTCTGCATTACTACTACTATGGTCAACGTTACTAATTGGTTCCATTGCTTCGTCTCTAACAGTAACCAAGAGTCAGATCCTTAATCTGATATCAGTGTGCTTCCTGAATCAAATCTGCTAAGGAAAACAATTAGAAGAGAAAAAAAAAATCAAAACACGGGGAAGTGAGTGTTTCTTATAATTCTTTAAATTGTATGAAAATACTAAGTTGTGGCTTTTCTGTAAAAGAATCTGGAACTGATTCCAGGAAAGGACTTTTCACACAAATGCAGAAGGACTTAAGTCTAGGGTAAGAATTTTGAGTCTCCTGTGTTTTGCCAGTAGCAAAAGGTACTCTAAAGAAGTAGAAGTTTCTTGAAGTTGTGGTTTGCCATTTTCTAAATTGCATCCCAGTGCTTGATATCCCAGATATGGAGTGGGCCCAACTGGAAGTAGAAATCAAAGCTGTTCTAAACAGCTCTGACAATTTGTCCGGCATTCATCATTCACATCTACACACAAATTTGAAACAAACTTGAATATCTAAAGGCTTTGTGTTTAATAAAACCATAGATTAAAGGCTGCAGTACTACCGCAGGCTACAGCCTATTGGCTGTTTCCAGCAGGCAGCAAGCCATAAAGTTTGGAAATGTTATGGAGACATACTACATTATCACGGTGATGTTGCAAGAAGATTTCCGGACCATTTTTCTGGCAGTAGGAGAGCTAGTACGAGCTGTTCATAGAAAATCCAGCACTCTAAGCTATCCATGTGGCTATGTGCAAAACCCACTCTATTCTTGTACACATAGCTCAGATTTAACTAATCATTGTGGTCTGGCATTTTGAATGTGGCATACACACTGTGCCACTGTCAGGAGCACATCTCAGCAGTCTTCTCAGCTTTTCTATGCTCTGGGCACAGAGGTGGCTTGGGGGGACCACAGGTCTGAGCAGAACACCACATACGGGGAGTGGGACACTCTGTTGCACTGAGTATGTGTAACTGAGATGTGAAGCCATCAATGACTTGACCACAGGAATATTCTTTCAGATATTCAGAAATATAAATGAGTAATGTCTACATCCATGAAGCTAATTAAACTACTTGGCTTTTTATTTACCAATACTGTTCATTAATTAATTGTAGCAAACAGTGTACTATCTCCTTCCACCATTTCTCTCAGCTGCTCATCTCATAAGAGAAATAATACCATGGCTATTTTAGGTACACTGTGGAACATTCTTTAGGTGAAACAAGTTCAAATCATCAATAACCTTAGTGATGATTAAGCAGAGCACTATGTTATACCCTTTAATAACAATTATCTGCCTCTTCCTAGATTAGGAACCTTTTCTTTAAAAAGAAATTATTTTTCTTTATGAGAAAACGCTGTAAGGTGCACCTTACCTTGTACATTACCATGCCTTGAATCAAAGGTTTTCAATATGTTTCACTGGGGCCACAGATATAGCTATAGAATATTCACTCTGTCTCAGGGTAGACATATCATAATATATGAAGGAAAAAAATTGTGAAATTGAAAAATTACAAGGTAAGCTTCCTTCAGAGAGTAAAACTCCAGTGACTAAAAAAAAAAAATTAAAGAAGAAAACAATATATTTAGTAGCATATTCCTGCTCCTTTTTAAAATTCAGTGAGGGTTAACAGAATAGATCTGCTTCATGCACCAAGAAAGGACTGCAAATAATAATAAAAAAAGAGTACATTATTTCCTTATGCTCGTAAATGTTCCCTCTGAAGTGTAATAATACATGTTGTTAATATATATTGTAATTCCTTGCCTGTGGTTTTTCTTAATGATGATCTTAATGAAAGCTGAGTAGTTTATTCAACAGACAAACATCAAATATTAGTTCAGGAGAAATCTCTAGGCCTATACAACGCAGACCTGTGTGGATTTAATAATTGTCGTCAAACACCATTTTTGTGTGTGTTTGGCTCAGCTCATCAGGTTTCTGTCTTTGTGAACACTGGGGTCACTGATCTCAAATTAATGGGAAAATACTAAAAAATAATCCTGCTCTGGTGTAATTAATTGAAATTAATACAGAATTAGAGGAAAAAAGTTAGTTTAGCATATTTTTTCTTTCTGTTTTGTTTACGTCAGGAAACAGAACACATTCAGTAACTTTTTTAGTGCTTGGAGGGCTGTTTCATCTCGTGGTTCAGGTGAAGGCAGTGTTTTTTCCCTCCATTTCTACAGCTAATGGGAAACAAATGAGGGTGCCCATTAGGCCCTGTAATTGAGGCTAGAAGCCCAAGAAAACTTTATAGGGTAAGGTAATCCCCTTCATCTTCTTTCCTTCCCATGCACTTCATCCTGTGCCAACTACTTAACTTTCCCTGGATCTCATGACAAAGGTGTAAGTGACCTCCTAGGTTATCTGTTCTTCTGCAGACGGAGAATCACTTCTTGCAGTGCATTAACACGAGCTGGTTTGAGCTTAAATGGAACTTTGAGGCTTCCTATAAAGCTTTGCCCTGCTGCCCAATACCTCTTTCTTACAGTATAACTGAGGAAATAGCTTGAAAATATGTAAAAGGAAATTGCAGGCTCTCCTGTCTGCACAACATTCTGCATTTCTGCATATTGTTTCCTTATTTTTTATCATCCTTTTCCCATTTTTTTTTCCAAAGCAGACATCTCTGTATGCCTCCTCTGAAGTCAGAGCCCAGGTCTAGAAGATCATGCAGCTTCACAGTGAAAAGTGTCCCAAGAAGAGTCTTCTCCTGTTACCTACCTCAGTGAAGAAGTGGGAGCAAGGCAATAGACCCCCTTGTAAGCCCCTTGATAATGATAGATGAGTGTAGGAGAGCTGCCAGACTTTGTTGAGGGAGGAGGGCAAGGAATTTATATATATATAAAAAAATAAATATATATATGTATATCCTGCCTACAAGACACTCCATGCAGCTTCATGTTTCATTGTAAAAATAATTTCATAACTGTAGCTGTTGACAGTTATAACCTTCATAACTTAAAATTCATAGGTCTGCTCAGACTCCAATACCTGTGACACTGTAAGGAAACTCAGTCTTCCAGAATTTTCCAGAGTTTTCCAGAGTTTTCCTGAGTTTTCCTGAGTTGTGTATTGCTGATTGGCTTCATGTTGGAGAACATTTTCCTGGATTGCAACTTAAAATCCAGAATGCAAGAATCTAAATGCTTTTCTTCACCATGCCTCATGCAGATATGAGGCAGTGGTCATTAGGGAGGCTTACTGGTATTTCATCCAGGTTACAGATGTCCATTACCATTCTATGGCATTGCTTCCCTTAAAATTTTTAGTACCAAATGGGCTTATGACACTGCTGGGAGAAAAGGGATATTTAACAGCAATCTTAGCTCCTAGCTGCAATTTTTGTGATCTCAGAACCTCAGTCAAAATCTCATGAGAAAACGCCAGCAAAAGTGTCAGAAATGCCAAGCAGTGACAAGAGGGAGATGTAAAGTCAGCACCATGGAGGAAGGCCTCGAGCACCCTTTAATGTGAATGCAGAGCCCCAATACACTGTGCTACTTCTAATGATGTATAATTGTGCCCCAGCTGGCTTCAGCTTGTGGCGTTGTTACAGTTTCCTTGAGGTGAAGAGTGTCGTTCAGGTGAACCTTAGAGTTCACCTCAAAATGTAATGAAAAATAAAGGAGGCGATGCCAGAGAGCACCTGGGTAAAATGTCTGTGCACGAGACCAGCAGGACTTAGGAGAGATGATACATTTCTGACCATTGAATTAGTACACTTCAGGTACATTTCTCACCATTAGCAGCCTTTTGGACATTATCAGAAATCCCAGCAAATGGCTGGCCAAATAGCTAAGAAAAGATTTGCAAATAAGCTAGAGATTTGCCATTATTTGTCATTATTCAGGTTTGTTTGACTGTCACTCAGGACACCTTGAAGGTATTCATAGGTATAAACTCTTCTTGAATTTTAGTGTGAGTGATTGCAATGGAAATTCATAGTGGAAAACTTCAAGTCGCAGAGCAGAAATACCGTCACGATTCACATGTGAACAATTGCACAGCATGCAAAATAAGCATCACATAAGTGAAGGGCAACGTTTGAAACTATTTGGTCAGTACTTTTAAGTCTTATATTGATCTGAGGAAATAAGAATAAAATGAGCAAAATGAAATCACCATCAAAAAGAGGAGCAAGATTTCCAAAGTTTTTCCAGAATTTCCTCATCATATTATAGTTCACATAACGATATTTTAGACCAGCATTGCAAGTAAAGGGAATGAAACAAATGCAAGCATAATTTTTTTAAAAAAGCGGATACACAAATTTTTCAATTTTAATCCACATGTAGGCCTTCAAATGACCTTATTTGCAGAGATACAGAGCATTGCAAAACTCATGAGAGATCAGTTCAGGCCAAGACTATATCAACCAAATATTTATATTATGGTCAGAATGCAATCCCCACCATCTTTTTCTCATTCACTCTCCAATTCTAAATTAATTGAGTTGTTGTTTTCACACCAATATGAGATGCTAGAAATAATTTCAGATGGAAATGTCTATGGAGTGAATAGACAGAAGCCATAGTGAAAATTTGGAGGAAAACAGTAACTAAATATCTTTTTAAAAGAATTTAAGAACAAGATCTCCATCTTGAATTTTTATCTATCTGAGTTTACATGTACTTAATGTTGTGATTGACTTTAAGAACATTTTTCCCTTGGTTCTGTCCCCAAGGTTTGAATGATTCAGCCTACAGTAATTTACACTTCACTGTGAAGGGCAGCAAAACTGAAGATGGCTGTTCCTTTCCTTGTTAACTCATATTTTACATGTTTTAGTTTGCCTTTGAGGTGACTATTCTTGGAAACCATTCACTCTTCTGTCCTTTCAGATATCAGGGTTGTCAGAAGTACTGTATAATAATTCGTATAATGAACCCAGTTAAAACAATCTTGTGGTTATGAAGTGCTGCTGGAGAGGAAACATTCGCTTTCCGACTCCTGGTCCATGCTGCGGATGTGTCCTCTCACTATCCCCTCTCTGTGCTCCTGCTCAGGGTCAGTTCATTGGAAATCTTTTGGTGGGGTCCATGCATTGCCCATCAACGCAACTGAGTGGCAAACCTGGTGGCCCCTCTGTCTGCCTGCTGTGGAAAGCAGGTGTTGGCAGCTCACCCCGTAAACTTCTGCAGAGTCCTTGCTTTGTTTTCTATCTTTGTGTGAGAAGAGTTTAGACTAATGAGCCACTTCATAAGACCCTGGCCAAATCCCCTTTCTAAAGGCTCACTACCGTCTGGTTCATAAACATTAATCTATACCAGACTTGATCTTATTCAGTGTTCTTTATAAAAGAGAAAAGGGGAAAAAACCCTCTTTCAGTCATTCCCCTCACCCGGTGTTCCCACTCTGCCATGTCCCAACTGTACTAGTTATTTCTGAGGTTTGGACTGGGGGCTGTGGAGATCTGAAACACGGGCAACATCCTCAGCACACACTGACTGCTATGTGAACACTGCTTCCAGTTGTCAGCCCAAATCCTTTCCCTCGTGGCTTTTGCTAGCATGAAGTGCCAAAAAGTTTCACACGGTAGCAAGTGGAAGTGTTTCTGAGCAGGACGGTGCAAACAGTGCCATGGCTGCTGAGAAAGAAATGCAAATCACCTTCTTGAAACAGTCCAGCCACAGTCATCAGCCACAGGCTATCGACTGTAACTGCAATTTTATACATTTGTAAGTCTGGGTCAATAGTTATGGCTCCAGCCCACAGACTGATGCAAACACAGAGCCCAGCTGTCAGCCCCTTTTAATGAACACATTAAAAGATTGAAGGTTGTTCATATCTTCTGGTGGTGGGATCACACAGTCACCTTACGGATGGAGGTCATGCGCCAGGATGGATGAAATGATGAAATCCAAGCTCTGGCAGGAGCTTCAACTAGATAAATCACAGTGGTTGCTTCCACGCAGTGTCACAGCTTGTGCGCCAATCCGTTTTGCAGTAGCTTCTTGAAAGGGTCAAACAAACCCTATTGTTTGCAGTTAAGTAGCTGAACTATACCTGCTTTCTATAACACGTGAGAAAATCCTGTGTTGCCTATACAGCATGAGGAAACACTTCTTCCTTCTCCTTGTGCTGTGCGTACCAAAGGTACAAGGCGAGAGCTGACCAGAGGCTTTGGTCCGGGCGCGGTTTGCTCTCTCTGCTGGCAGCCTGCAGGAACAGCAGCAGCCCCCGAGCGCTGGCAGGCTGCTGGGGCTGCGGGGGTTCGCCCCGGCCCCTGGCATCTCTGCATGCAGTAGTTACCAAAAGGGACCTTCCCACCGGTACGAAACAGTGTCAGTTTATATCTCTGACTGAGCCAGCGTGACACGCTAATGCCTTTTATGTATTCTTTGCCTCTTTGTGTGAACTCATGCTGGAAGGTTAAATTTCAAGGCAAAAAAGTTAACAAGTGTGGCAAGAAAATACTATCCTTGAGTGGGTAAGTATAGATTTGCCTGCCTTCTAATTTAATGTAAAAATGAAGTTAATGAATTGCAAGGGAGAATAACACTTTGGAAAATGCTGGCTCCATTAGAAATAGATGATTGGGGATGACAGATTCCTCCACAGAGAGGAGAGATCACTCTCCTTTCTTGCTTTGTCTATTTGTTTTCCCTTTTTTTGTCCTACTGTGAGAATTGTCCTTCAAACTCTATTTATCATGACAGATTTTCTGGTTAGCTCAATAATTGGCTAGAAATACAAACATTTTTATATAGCAAATGCATTTACTAACAGAAAGAGATGATCTCTAAGTCAGGTGGATCTGTTAACATGTGACCACCCAAATGCAAAAATTAAAAAAAATGCCTGTGATGATGAAAGTAAAAGCCTAAATTTTGTGCTGACAGATGAACAGGACAAGATGAAGCAATTCTTTTTCCCACAGCTGCAGTTCAACACCTGGAAATGGGGTGTGTGAACACAGCTACCGCCACCACCCCACAGCTCAGCTGTGGCTTCCATGCAGGGCAGCAACTCCGAAGCACCATGAGAGCACAAGGGGTGATTGAGTTCAACATTGGAAGAAAACTGCAAGCAGGAACGTTTACTCATGAAGGAAATGAATCATTGGGGTAAGAAAAAAAATCGGTGGGTCTTAGCAAAGGATATAGCCACAACCAAAAGCGTTGTGCATTCACTTGGCAGAAAAACCCTAAACATACTATACCTACAAACAAGAAGGGTAAGGAGGTATTTCACTGAATTCACCTGGAGGCTGTGCTCCATCTTCTGCATCTTCACTGGGTACTGCACGCTGGCTGTTGGTCAGATGGTGCATCCAACATTGTGTGACTTCTTGGTCACCCCCACCCTGTAACAACCCATGTTGACCATGTAGGAGATACTGGTTCTGTGGTATTTGAAATGGCTTTTATTACCTAAAGGGAAGCATTGCTGGACATCAAAGTGGATGGCAGGGCACAAGCAGTTTCTCATCAATTCCCAGTTTTGAAGGCCAGAAGAGAACATTAGACAGGACCTCTAGAGCATATAGTATTGACTGTCACCTATCTGTAAGGCAGACAACTCTGGCATATATCAGGGACAGAGGCAGGTGATAAAATCTATTCTCTTCTCCCTTCCATATGAGGATCTGTGGATCAAAAGGATCTTCTTCAGCAGAAAATCATACACTTGTATTGCGCTCTCTGCTGACAAAACATTTGAGTAAACAGATGTGAAATCAGCTACACCACAGCAGGACAAGGAAATGAGGAAGGAAGAAAGGGATGACTGCCAGAGTGGGAAAGATTGCTTTTTCCCCAGTCAGGAAAGAAAACACTCAACAGAGGAGTTTGATTCGTCTTACTCTCCCCTATCTTCCAACATGCTTAGTTTCAACACCACACATGAAACACTAGGTAAGCAAATCCAGTACTCAGTGATAGTTTTCTAGAGGTATTTTAGAAGGTCTTGTGTATTTTATCCAGGCTCTGGCTGTTAGTCCTGAAGGGTGCAGGTCCCCTGGAGATACTATGTCACACTGGCCAGCTTCCAAGCAAATGTCCTGGACACCCTAATCTCAAAGAGTCGTAAGGTGCTCATATCTGGGCATCTGACTTTCACCTTAGGCACGAACCAGGGCTTGCTCCCACGTGGCCAGAATCAAACATCCTGAGGTAGCTGGTATGATCCTTCAGACCTTTCTTAGGCCAAAGATCTTGTGGGTTATTGCACACAAAATCTGTTAAAAAAACATAGTTCAGTGGAAACCTTTAAGGACAGGGACCCTGAACCGCTCAGCTGACAGCCTTTGCTCCTACCAAGTCCCCACCTGCAGTGATGACATTCGAGTCCCAACCCCCTGGCTGTGCTGCCCTGGTAATCCCCCCGTGCTAGGGCTATCAGGGCAGAGAGGGTGGCCAGCTGAGATCTTGCTGGGACTGACCGACAGAAGGGGCAAGTGTTTCAGGATGGAGTAGATGCTGGTGGTGGATGTTGCCTGCGTGCAGAGGCGTCACCACTCTCTTCCCCATCGTGTCTTCACCTGTGGTCATGTGTTGCACATCTGTGCCTTGTTCGAACAGCTGAGCACCATCGTACAGCAAACTCTGCAGCTCGAAATTGAGGGTTTTTCCCCCCTGTGGTTCCTAACATCCTCCTTTCATTTCATTTCACTGCTTCCCTGCAACTCTTAAAATATGATTCAAGGAAAACTGTAGTAGAAAGGGAAACTTTCCAGTTACACAACCTGATTAACAAGGAAACAGGCAACTCTCTCCTTCAAATACAGAGGCACGGGCTTGTTCTTGAAAAGCAGACAGTTATTTTTGGAGTTCTGCCTGGCACACCGTCTAAGGACTGTGCTTTCTGACTGTGACTGCACACCATGTTCTGAATATTAGTGACTGCACATCTCATCTCGGTATCCACCAGGAAAAGCTCTGAAAAACACAGTATAGGCCCCCATTATTGCTGTAACAAAACACCATGAAACTAAACCAGAAAGCAGAGGAAACAAGATACCAACATCTCAAATAAGTTGAAAGCCACACACTGAACATGCTAATTGATACAAGTTTTCAACGGTGTTTCTATATTTCTGGTACTTAGGATTACCTTCTTTGGGACATTATGTTGACCAAAGATTAGGAAACATCAGAAAATACAGCCACTGCTGGAGCACATGCAGAAAGTTGGCACTGTCAGTGCTGTCAGATACATTCTTTAAGGTAAATTAGAGCAATATTTCCCTTTCAAGTAAGTAGGTGAATTTGACAGTGGCCCTCCAGTCATTTGCTATGGGTGCCTTGCCCTGTCTTTAAGATGGCAAACTAAGTTGCCTGTACCTATTTCTTCTTTCACTTTCATGTTAAATCTTTAACTAGAGTGTGGAGTATCATAACCTGTTTCATTTCCAACTGCTTCTCAGCCCAAGCCATCCCTGGGGTGCCATTGAGCTGCCAGCTCTCACAGAAGGAGTCATTAGCATCCTTCATTGAATAGAAGCACTGGAACAGCAAATAGGCATGGCGAAAAGTAGAATGGACACAGACATCACAATAATATCTTTTTTAGGACCTGATTCTCCTGTTATTCCACTATAGTTCAGAATAGCAGGCACTGTGATAAGTAAAATGGAGGTGCTCTGACCTCAGTGCAGGAGTAAGCCTCTCGCTCATGCAAGGATTTGCTACTGATTCCTACAGCTGAACTATTTACCAATAGTAAACTACTTACAGCATGTTGTTTTAAGAAGATATTATTTTCCTTGAAAAATTCAGCCTCAAATTGTCAAATGGTTCTGAATTGAAAAGAAAGGGGAAAAGTAAAGAGGAAAGAATTAAGTAATATCAAACCCCTTCGTGTCAGAAGTGCTGAATTTTTGTATGTGATACTTATCTCAACAAAACTAACGCAATTTGACACTTCATCTCAGCAAAAGTAACCCAATCTTAAAAAAAAGCAGAAAGGTAAGCAAAAGGGTTAAACAATCTGACAATGAGAGAAAATTTGTCATTCCCGATTACAGGAAACATTAAGGCTTGAGCCAAAACAGATTTTTTCACTTTGTTCATTTCACTATAAAACTTAGACAAATTCAGTTTTGGTTTGACCCACACCAAATTTCTTTCCTATCTGAAAAACCCATTACTTTCTGACCTCAACTAATCATTTTAGTTTCCTTTTAACAGAAGGGCCGAATCACACATTTTCTGGTCAGTTCCCAAATGATAATGGGTAAGAGCGAGGAGAGGAGGAGGGGGTCCTGCAGGACATTTTGAACCAATCCATCTATGTTTGTAATATAATCCAAAGTGCCGTTAGACCACCCTCAAGCAGATAAGAAGTAATATGTTAGGGGAGCTATTGAACGGGATTTTTATATTGAATAACACCGTTAGGTCGCACAGATGTTTCTTCTATTATACTAGTTTTAAATTTCTATTTCCTTCTGTAACTTGGTATTACAATGTTAATTCTCTCAGTAATAATAACAGTCCCTGCAGAAGAGATGACTCTCTCCATACCTATTTTAGGGAAAACTATACCTTTGGCCACCTAGAAATGGTTGTTCATCTCCGAAGTTGAAAGTTCAGCTGACTGCCAGTCTGCGACTCATTCAGTAACAAATAAAGAAAGTTTCTATCATTGGCTCACTGAATTTGTAGTGGAAAAATTGCAAAGGAGAGAAAGACAGAGCACTTTCTTTTGAGGTCCAGGGGTCTGTCTACTTCCATTCAAGCCAGAATTACCCTGAAAACTGCTGGGAATTTGGAGGCAGATTCAATAAAAAGCTGTTTTCAGGGCACCAGACAGGTGTGAGGTCTGTTTGAAAGTTCAGGGTGTTTCCTGTCTTATTTGAATCTGTTAACCCCTGGCCACTGCGAATCAAGTAAATATTTGACAGATCCTTATGCTGTGGCTGACTCACAGGACACAGAAAGGACCATATTGGGGCAGCTTAGTAATGCTTAATTAAAAGAAGATGTGGCAGCATTTTAACATGCATAGTTGTTTATAAGTCTTATCTCCCCACTACAGGAAGGCATTTAATTTCCACATTCAACATTTTCTGAACAAAAGTGGTCCTAAGCCATTTTTAATATCCATGAAGCAGGGATGAAACCTCTGTTTATCTAAACTGTGTATCATGTAGAGACATCTTTTTAACCTTCCTATTATTATACAATCACCATAAGCATCTCTGACACCTTACAACTATTTTCCTTCCGTTTTATAGAAAATAAAGCAATGGAAGAGTTGGGGGAGCTATGCAGAACGCTTGGATGCGGTAGTGTGATCGGCATAGCTGGGGCCCCTCTGAGGTCATCTTGTGGGTTTTTTGTAGTCGTAATTACTTCCTACTGTGCCTGCGGCCCGCTCCGTCAGCCGGTGCCGGTGCCGGGCAGGCAGTGAGTGAAAGGCCGTGACTCCGCTTCCTCCGGCGTCCCCTCGGGATGGCGGGGTGTTGCTGGGATGCTCCGCAGCAGCCAGCGGAGGGCGGGACAGCCGCCTTGCACAAGCCTCTGCCTGCGTCTGTCTCTCGCTCACTCAGTGTCTCCGTCATCAGAAGCCTTTCGTTGTTTCTGGTTTCGTCGATCTTCTGCAACCAATTTGTGGATGAGGCTGGGGATAACACGAGATGGAGAGTTTGTCTGCTTTGAAACAGAGCGAGCTGTGGTGCTCTCATCCTAAATATGAGATATCTCTCTAGCTCACAATCCATTTCCTCTCTTTCCCTGAAAAGAAGTGGATTTCTGCTGATACAACAAGATCTGCCCAATGAGGTGACTTCCATTTATAGTTATCACATTTACAGAGTGAGTGGCATTTATATACTAGTCAATCTTCCATACAAATATCTCAGTGACCTCAAACATGCAGGCATGCTGCAAAAAATATCGGAAGCAGATTTAACAGCTGGACTCAGCTGAGCTCTCTGCAGATGATACCCAGCAGCTCTTTCCTGTTGGTATCTGGCCTATCTGGTTTTAAAATATCTCATCAAAACTACACTTCATTGACTTCAAACTTTGGTACTGTTGGTCTGCTTGGTCAAGTAGAAACAGTGATCTGCCACTATCTGAGCACTACTCTTCCGTAGCTTTGTAGTTTTGCCCATATGATATATAGCACTCATGTATGGAAGTATTTCTAAGATTATATCTTGGGACATAATTTACAGAAATGCATTTGTTTGCCATAAACCTCAACCACGTTTCCCAGCTCAGGAAAAGCAAGGAGTGTTCCAGACATTGGCCAGTTCCTGCCCAGAGGACCTTGTTTCCTGAGAAAAATGAGGGGGGAAATCATCTAAATTGTGGATGTCTTTAATGAAGGTCTCTATCTGTGGGTTAGTCACCTTAGATTCCCTTTGTAACCAGTGGAGATCATCATGCAGTCATCATACTTTGTGCTGAGTAAATTCATCTGATCTTGAAATGACCATCGGCCTTTGCATACTACTGATTGTACCAGGTGGACCTACATTGTTTGGAAAGGGAGACACGACAACTAGTTCACGAGTAGACACACAAAATTCAGCAAGATGGTTCCCATTTCTAAATCCTGCCTAAGAGCTTAGTTATCGTTGAGATCAACATAACTAAACATGATGTACTTGATGTACTCTTCTATGCATGTCTGAGGAGCTGGGCCTTTATTTCTAATTTGATGCACAGGATCAGCTCCACTGTGAGACAGGCTCACATATGTATATAAAGGTTATCTATATGTGTAAAAGTTCTCAATAGAAAAAGACTACTTTTTCTTCTTGAGAAAACCAGTATGAATGGGTGAATGCTGAGATTTTTAGATCATGTTACTGTATCAGCTTTGTCTATGTGCTACAGATTTTTGTCAAGAAAAGGAGGAAAATGGTTTTATTCTGCTAAAATCTCAAGGAACTTGCTACAAATGAGTAAAAATCATTAAACATCATCATAGTTAGAGAAGGGATCACTCTTCTCTCCATATTATCAGTACAAAAGTGCTTGGTGAGTGCCAACTTTCTTACTCCCACATACTCAGAATGGACTCTATTGGTTTTGATTAGAATATCCAAATGAGGAAAACAATAAGGAAAGCAAGAAAAGACATGAAATAAACTGCAGCTGGGACCAATTTCAGAACCAGGGAAAACATACACCTGAACTTTGGGGAGCACTTCATCTTGAAACAAAATCTGCCCTTGAACTTTCCTGACCTCCCTCTAAATATCTTGCAATCCTTATAGCAATGCTTTATTTACCTGCTGAACACACTGCAATATGTATTTTATTTTTACCTGTGGCTGGTATGTTCTGTCCTGTCTCCCAGCTTGTTTATGACCTAGGGATGTCAAATGTTCCTTGGAGGCTCAGTAACTTGGGATAATGCTCCAAATTGGACAACTTTGACTTCTTCATGAACCTTTGAATTTACCTTACAAATGCCAGGGTATATGCTGTTCTTCACTTTTGAGAGCATTAGAGTAGGTGCAAACTATGTGTGCAGGGTATTTCTTTGGCATCTGATCATTGCTCCTTCTCATTTCTAGCTTCTTTTTTTTCCTCCTGACCTTTGTGATATGCAAACATCACACATGCACCAGAGAAAATGAGCATAGGAAGACTGGGACGTAGCCATGTCCTTGTGGATGTTCCTATATGAATTCAACAGTTTTCACATCTCCTGGGTTTGTGGCAGTTTGATTTTCCTGGCAGCCTTGCTTTCAGTTTCTGACTCTCCAGTCGCTGGGAAGCTAACTATCTCCATATGTTCAGGAACTTCCTGAGATGGAGCTAGGCAGTGCTTGATCACTGGGATGAGAGTCTGGCATCCAGCTCAATGAAGCCCTTTGTTTAGGCACCCCATTTATTGATAGAGAACACCAAGCATCCCTTCCTCCTTATCAATGGAGGGATTTAAATACTGACTACATTTAGAACGAGGTATTGCCCTCCCCTACCTTCCCTTGCCATTAAATGACAGTTAAAGGACCAAATGGAAAAGTAACAGCAAGATATTGGTCTCAATAGTGTTAAAGGAGGATATGGTCCCCCACACAGGAAATGTCACATTTGATATAAAACAAGTTTCAGAGTAATAGAGTTGCCAAATTATTTGAAGTGATGTGTATTTCATATAAGTATCTGCCACTCTAAATCAGTGCCAGACAGTTGTCAGATAAGGGAGGCATAATTCTGAATGCAGATGAGCTGTAAACAGACACCAAGGCTGGAAGGAGTGTTAGAGCTGGGTCACAGTGAGTTAGATTATCCGTTTCCCACAGGTTACCAGAATTAAATATTAAAGAAGTGATAAAAACAGTGAGCTTGCTTACTCTCCTTGGACAGAGTTAAGGAACAGACAGAGACATCTCTTAATCCACCTTACTATAACGGCTGACACAGTATAGGCTAGCAATAATTTATGTCCCACCCACTAGATGAATAAAAAAAGGAAATCTGACTCAGAGGTGTGTCACTGTGACAACAAAAATCTGTAGTAATGCATCTCATGTACATCACGGCTGTGTCTTGAGTCACAACCCAATCCAAAGACGTTTGGTGCACTATAAATACTCAAGGTGATTTTGGAGTGTTGGAGAAATTACAAAAATTGCTATACCCCAGTAAAGTAGGTTTAAAGTTCACAATCACAGAGTGATATAAGAGAAAAAATTGTTCAAATAATATATGCAAAAAGGAACAGAGCACTCCAAAAATGAATATTTAAAATATTCATTAGAGTAAACTTTTTTCATTACTTTTTCTTCTTGGTTAGCTATTCTCCTTTTCTGAGGTACAGGGAAGGTACTAAGGGATTCCTGCTTAACATAGGAATAAAATAGCATTCTCTCATGACTATGGCAAGTGTGGAGGTGGTACAGAATAATTTTCTGAAAGCTGTGTGTGAGTAGTTGAAATGAACTATGTAATTACACTAGCAGAATCTCTCCTATACCTCCACATTTCTTTCATTTAGTGTGAGTGGCTACTGGAAAGAAAAGCAAAAAAACTCCAAACCCATAAACAATTCCCCCAACCACCCACACAAAGTAACATCACCTCAAATAATGTTGGAAAAAGAATAGGAAGAGTGTTAGCTATGGAGCTTTTGTGTTCTGCCTCTGAGCTGCAAGTTTGGTTTGACAGATCTAGGTCCCGGTAGGTAAAAGTGCTGAAACAAGTTCACAAGTGGCTTCATTTTTATAGGAATGACCACAAGACTGGGATTTAACAGCACATTTCATGAAGCAGAGAGAATAATCTGGATCCCATTAGTGGTACAGACTAACACCCAGACTATGGAGCCTTGACATAGTTTTGGGAAAGTAGGGTGTATCAGGAACCCTACATGAACTGTTGGATGGTGGTAAGCTAGACAGGAACATCATCTGTTGATTGGATTTATCTTTTTTTTTCTTTTTCCCTAAACTGTTTTTTTCCAAGAAAGCAATATTGTAGTCTGAAAGCCTGTCTTATCAGTAGATAGAATCACAGAATGGTTGAGGCTGGAAGGGACCTCTGGAGGTCATCTGGTCCAACACCCCTGCTCCAGCAGAGCCACCTAAAGCCGGTTGCCCAGGACTGTGTCCAGATGGCTTCTGAATATCTCCAAGGATGGAGACTCCACAACTACTCTGGGTAACCTGCTCCAGTGCTCAGTCACCCTCACAGTGAAGGTCTTATGCTTAGATATGGGAAGATGTACACTTAAAGGAACTAAGAAGGGTTAGAAGTGCAATTATTCCAGAAACTGCATAACTGCACCAAAAAAAAAAAAAAAAAAAGATCCCACATATGTAAAGAACTTGATAAAATACAAAGAAACCATTGTGACTAGTGGATTCGCATTTCAATGGCTATGCAAGTCACACTTGAACAATTTGTACCAGTTTTCCTGCCAGTCCTGTGAAAACTCAAACGAATGAACGAATGAACAAACAAACAAACATCTTCAAGCTCCCTCAAGAGTCTCCACCTAATATTTTAAGAACAACTTTTTGTCAGACTTTGGCATTCTGAATGGAGACCTGGTATATCATGATTTTTATCATTAAGTTACAAGGCAGGAAAGAGAATCATGCAAAAAGTGTGTGAACTGAAGCATGCAGAAGCTGATAATGAGCTTTTCTCCAAGCTAGCTAGCTGGTGCCAAATCTCATTGGCTCATATTTGGGCAATTGCTTCCCCACAACTGTAGCTTGCAAAATGTATATCTGTATGTATGATATGTACATGATATGTATGAAAACTCCATTCTTGCATATGGGAGGATAAAATAATTATCCTAGAGTCAACTGCCATAATTGTTCTGGATGGGAGTCATAGGGTTCCTCTGAAGGCCCAGACGTATGGTCAAGTTACAACAGCTCTACAAATTATCGTGCATCGGGTGAGCTGTCAGGATTTCCAATACCTGCTTAGGAATTTGCTCAGAGCCTCCCCAGCGCTGAGGCAATGCAGCACAGCTCCTCAGTTGCAGGAGTTACAACAGCAAAGATCTGGCCTGATGTCTCAATTCCAGGAGAACAGAGGACTCTTAGAAGAGCACAGAGGAAGCAAGATGAGCACAACTCTGATGTCCCTTGAGAGCTGTGCAGCAGCTGTATCACAAGTGGAAGTGACATGCCCCAGCATCCAGCGCAAAGGAGATGGGCAATCCATAACCCTTTAACTTATGCTTAGTCCATGTTGAGATAAAAATATTTTCCGTCATGTCTGTGACCCCACTTTGCAGGTTTGCATCTTCTGAATGCTGAGACTTCGGCCTATGGGAAGCTTCCAGGCAAAGGACATATCACTCATTTTTCTGGCGTACTGCTAAGGCCAACTTACCCACAATTACAGAAGTCATATGGTATCAAAAGGATATGCCTCCAAAAAAACGGCCACAGCTACCCTCTGGTTGATATGACAGGAGGGAAAGAGGATAATTGAACAGCGTGGGGACTATGAAGGCATTTGACTGCCAAACGGATGCTGTGGGTGATGTTAAGGGAAATGAATGATTTAGGATTAGGAAACTGGGAAAACACACACAGATCTTGTATCAAATTCAGCTTTCAAAAAGTGGCTTTTGTGGTTATATGTAGTTATCTGGCTTGTCTTTTTGACCAGAAGCTCCTTGGGCTATAAACTTTCTAGTGCTCTGTGTTCATACAATGCTAGACATTATGTCTACATTTAACTATGGGGTCCAGGAGCACTTTACCTCTGGGGTCCGGCTGTGTGATGCGATGACATGCTATCTCTCTTCACAGCTTGTTTTTTTGGTAACTAGGTGCATGGTTTAACCCCAGCTGGCAACTCAGCCCCATGCAGCCGCTCGCTCACTACCCCCCGGTAGGATGGGGGAGAGAAACAGAAAGGTAAAAGTGAGAAAACTCGTGGGTTGAGATAAGGACAGTTCAATAGGTAAAGCAAAAGCTGCACACGCAAGCAAAGCAAAACAAGGAATTCATTCGCTCCTTCCTATCGGCAGGCAGGTGTTCAGCCATCTCCAGGAAAGCAGGGCTCCATCACACGTAACGGTGACTTAGGAAGACAAACTCCATCACTCCGAATGTCCCCACCTTCCTTCTTCTTCCCCCAGCTTCATATGCTGAGCATGACGTCATAGGATATGGAATATCCCTTTGGTCAGTGGGGGTCAGCTGTCCCAGCCGTGTCCCCTCCCAGCTTCTTGTGCACCCCCAGCCTCCTCGCTGGTGGGGTGGGGTGAGAGGCAGAAAAGACCTTGACTCTGTGTAAGCCCTGCTCAGCAGTAACGGAAACATCCCTGTGTTATCAACACTGTTTGCAGCACAAATCCAAAACATAGCCCCATACTAGCTACTGTGAAGAAAATTAACTCTACCCAAGCCAAAACCAGCACTCTAGGGTGTATGGGCAGGAGGCAGCTGCAGTAAGCTCTGATGATAGTAAAGAACATGGAGGCCCATGTGTGCAGGATGCATGCCCAAGTGTATCTGGTACTTGGTTAAGACACTATTTTTGAGACTCAGTCCAAACTGGGATCCTTAGGTGATACCGAAGTGTGAATAGGAATATGAATTGAAAACTGACGTGATGCACTGTGCTGTACCCTGGCTACAACTACCCTGGCTGATTTGTCAGTTATTTATGAGTTTTTCCTGGAGCTTGTTCTTTCATACTGAAGCTTCAAGCTTGTAAACCCCCACCAGCTTCACTTTAGAATCCTGAGCCTCCCCACTGCTCTCAGCAGACCATCTTCCCTGGGCAATGCCAAACACCAGCAGAACTGTCCACAGGATTGTGACCAAAGCAGGAGTGCAAGTAGATCTACTGACCCCAAAACCTTGTGCATGGATGAAAAAGGGATTTGACTAATGCCTCCCTGGCTCTTTGCCTTTCCCTTGCACTGTTCCTGTGCAAAAACCTTCTGCCCAGAAAGATGTTTCATGGAAGATGACAAGTCCAAACGAAGAAAAGCAAAGGTGTTGAAGAAGAATTTTGTGATTTCCCTCTAATTTTTACTTGGAGAGTCTAAGCAGTGAATTAGTGACATGAGAAAAAAGTCCTAGTTCAAGGGGAAGAAGGGCACTTTCTTCCTTTCTTCCTTTCTTCCTTTCTTCCTTTCTTCCTTTCTTCCTTTCTTCCTTTCTTCCTTTCTTCCTTTCTTCCTTTCTTCCTTTCTTCCTTTCTTCCTTTCTTCCTTTCTTCCTTTCTTTTCCTTCCCACCGCCGCTCCCCCTGCCCCTTCTCCCCCTTCTCCCTGGGTTCGGGCTTTCTAGCAGGCAATCTGGAAACTTAGGTCTTCCAAAAGGAGAGAGAGGAGAAAGGCAGCATGTCATATTTCTCTGATAGCTGGAATGTTTCAGTTTACATCTGTTTCCTGTACAAGGAAGCCCAAGGAGCAACGAACTTACCAGGAATAGTAATGCATGTGCTTTCTTTTTCTCTTTAAACAGAAACAGTAGTTGAACTTGCAGTTTGAGTCCACGTAACCAATAATTTCTCATTACAAATACAATTGGGAAATAGTTTAAGCATCTTTGTGAGCATGATCACATCTGTGTTAAATAGGCAGAGTTTAAATCACATTGCTACTGAACGAAGACATGGGTGGGAGTTTTTTTGGAGTTCCCAGAAACTAAATGTCATAGGGCATGTCTGCTGGCCAGTTCATCCCTGCTTCCGATTCATGTGGGACCACAGGACTCACATGAACTCACATGAATCAGAGTCTACATATGTTGCTGAGGGTGACAAGACGTCTGAGATTACCAAAGCAACTGAGGAAGCTGCAAATTAATTAGAATAAATTATTTTTCCCACCCTAGAGCAAATAATGAATTCATTTGAGAATTGTTATGTCTGAGCACAGAAATAGCTTTTAGGAAGTTCACCTTGCTGAAGAAAATGTTCCTTTCATATGAGTAAAAAGACAATAGGAATAGCAAGACTTCCTGATTAGCATGATCTCTGACCAGCATTAGGAAAATCAGTAATGTGCTTTATTAGTGGAACAAGTTTGGTTTTGTTTTCTCTTTGTTCTGAGTTCTAGATAGATAAATGAATTAAATGGGTACAATCTGGAAAGGGTCTTTTGCTCTGTATTTTTTTTTCCATCCTGTCACCATGGAACCAATATTCACATTTCTGAACCACTTAAAGAACATTTGAACAAAGAAGTGAGACCATAGATGGTCTGAAATGAGTAACATCATTGTCAGTGCAGCACTGAGGCCTAACATCAGAACATCTTGTATTTTTGACATCTGATAAGTCTCTTTATAAGTTAATAGAGAAATTTTCCTTTTTTGTCCATTTGCAATGTACAAAGAAACAGCAAGCACAATGAACACACTGGCATTGTTTGCCCAAACTACCTCTGGGGACATAATCAGGTTATGGGCTGTTTTTATTCTGCCACACCAGACAAAAATAAACCACTCTGAAATGGACACCTTAGCTTCAACAGAAAAGGAGTGAGATCAAGACGTTCACATGCAACTACTGATTTCCAGTACTCAGAACTGAAATACCTTGTAAGTGCCCAATTTTCAGAAGGCAGGTTCCTTACCCTCTCCCAGCTTGGGCTGCTTCAATGAGTTACAGGGATCACTTCAAATTACATTTGAAAATCTTGGCACAAGAACATTTCAGAGTCTGAAGGCATCCAACAAAGAGCAGCAGCAAGCATCCATGTTTAACCACGTTAACTACATCTACCAATTCATATAAAAGCAACTACACTGAAATTACCCACACTCTGCTGTGTTACTTCTCGACTGTGAGCCTGGTGTGGCAGAGGATGCTGACATCCTGGAGGAAACCCAAGATAGGAAAAGTAAACCTTTTCTTCTCCCTTTGCTCAAAGTGCAACAGATGGAGGGGGAATTGTCCTTATCTAGTCTCCCAAGGATGATCACAACAACCATTTAATTTTTTGAAAGATTTGCTTTTTCTCCTGGTGCTAAGATAAGAACACTAAAATGGCCCAGAATACAGCTACAAACAGTTGTTAAGCTTTGGTATAAATGCCTTTATCAAAACAGGCAAATATTTGTAATGATTTGGGATTTATTTTAAAAATATGAAACACTGTTTATTTAGCGCTATCTAATGTGTAGAATTAAGGCACTTAAGGCTTCAGAAAAGAGAAATTTATCTCTAACATAAGTGGTTAAAACTGTTCTGCTGTCTCTCTGCTGACTTGTTTCAGCAGCGAATTTAGCATGCCCAACATATAAGATGCAGCAGCTGAACATCAGATCCAGTCCAGGCTTCTCCTGTGTTCATCAGACGACAGTGCTTGCGACTGCAGGGTTCACTTTGATGTCCCATCATTAGAATGCTGGAGTGATAGCTCAAGTGCCATTACCTTCAACTCACCTTTGTTCTGCAGGATAACTTGTATTCTCAGTTAAATCCCTTCCTGTACCAATTTTTATGATAATATATGCAGGACTGCGATGTCATCCGGTTAAGTAGATGCACTGCCTTTTGGGATCACACATATCCTGTTACAAGGGTCACTTGTTCCTCAAATGTTTCTGTCTGAACAGAGAGCTTCACAGTTTCTATGTATACAAAATATTGGACAGCTTTTCCCTGCCCCAAAATTGCTACATGGGAAATTTCTATGAACAAAGGGCTGGAAGACATGGGTTGTTTAAGGCCATGTGCAAGTTAGATTGGACACTTTGCATGCTTTTGTCTTAGCTCCTGAGACTGCTTAACCTGCTTAGAGAGTTCGCATTGCTTAGTTTTTTCCCAGAAGTAAAATACATCCACTGAATGTTGGCGTTGTCTTTCATTCTCAATGAAGACCAAAGCAGTTGGCAAAGAGATTCCCCAATTGGCAGGAGGATGCCAGCAGCAAGAGTGGAAAGAGGAGGCTGGGAAAAAGAAGACTGCTAGCACAGACATGCTAAAAACAGCACCCGGGTAGGTAGACAAAACAGCCCTGTGTTTCAGGCCCATCGCTAAAGAATTTCACTGCAATAATCTGTGTGTTCACAAACATCCTCACAAGCTCATCGGGCTGTTTGCAAGCTGGAATCTGCAGGTAACTTTCAGCAGGAGGAGGCATCAAAAGTACAAATCATACGTGGTATTTCCTCTTAAGCATAGGGGAGGAAGTGATCACGGAGATGAAGGCAGCCAACATTTTTGAAGGGATGACTAGAGGGATTACAGTTCAAAGTAAATAGCGGAGCTACCATAGGTGAGACTGTTGTGCTTCTAAAGGGCAAATTTTAAGAGAAACAAGGAAAACAAGAGAGTGAGCAGACTAGAAGTACGCTAGGAGATATACAAATGAGACAACCAAAGTGGAGGTTTTTAATATGAAACACATTTCCTCTCAGGAAATGAGCCTGTTCCTCAAAAATACCAAGCATGCTGCTCACAAGGAGGGATGGAAAGATGAATTTGGTGGATAGAAGTAATTATAGATGTTAAGATGACAACAAAGCATATTATCAGAACACAATCTGTAAACCAGCTAGGGATTATCAAAGTCAGAAAGGTGTAAAAGGAAAAATTAGTCAAGACAGTGTGTGAAACTTTGTGGTTCCAGGTATTGAAAAAGTATTCTGATATCAAACATGCTCCATTTTCAGGGTTTACATTTGACCAGACATCTTTATGGGGTGAAGATATGAAATGAACATATCCTATATGCCATGTGCTGAGAACTATATTGAACCTGAAAATGGCTGGCCACAATAACCAGGTAAAAAAGGTCATCTTTCAAGAGATTTGCTTAACCAAATGTGTCCTTCAGCACACTGATTTAATGTATTGAATGTTGTATCTTTGTAAGTAGGTATAGACCCACTGAAGTAACTAGCCTTTGTAAAGCTAGATGAAAGCATCTAAAGCAGCTACAAAGTCCTGTCTGGATTCCAGACTTCTTCAGTTTTTGCTTTTCCTGAAATCTGAGATGCTACCTCAGAAACCAAATAATTAATGGACATAAACAAATTTGGGGAGTAACTCGTGCTAATAATTCATGTTCCAAGAAACTTCTCTTCTTGTAATAGTAAGAAAGATTTGTTAATTGGGAAATGTAATGTATTAAATTCTTATGCTGCATCAATAATCATGTCACCTGAAATTTTTCTTCAGTAAGTTAAGTCAGTACAGGTTAATAATGTGTTTATTTAGGTTTTTCTTTAAGACAATGAATTCTGAAGAAAACATTCAGAAGTACAAATTTCACCTCTCTTAAGAAAGAACAATTGCTGCTGAACAGTGATTTTTAAGTCATAAAACATAACATTCAGTATCTGTGCACCCATTAGCTCGGCAGATGTTCTTAAAAATATTCCCCTGGTTCTAGGATTGGTATAATTACACTGTCATTGCTGCATGTCCCTGACAGACATTCAGAAACTCTTACGATTTTCTGGGTGCCCTTATGTTTTCTGAATCCAATACTCATATGTTTATTGCTCGTTTGATTTAAGCCAATATGCATAATTCTCACTGCCGGCCAGCCTAGGCGTAACTTCAGATGCAGACTTACTTTGGTACCCATTACATGTCTGTTTGTGCTCTTGTGATGCTCTCTTCTGGCGAGGACCCAAAGGGATCCTGCCCAGTTACACCCTGGGCAAGATGGTAGGTCATGCTCTTCAGTCCTAATGAAGACACTCCTTAAACTGAAAATTGCTGGGTAAAGATGTTGGGACAGTATTGCACTTGTGTCTGATAGAGACAAGGTGCACCGAGCGCCCCTTCAGCCTGTCATCCAGCGGTTTCTCACTTTTTGCACTTTTGCAACTACAGAGAACTTGCAGGATGGACTAGCCGGGGGCTTTGCGCGGTGTCCTGTGTAAGGAGAGCACCAAGCCTGCTGGCTGTTGTGCAGGCAGGATGTCTCTGCTGGATTTTGCATTTGCCCGTGGAAGAAAGCAATCAACCCTCGGTCCAGGGTGCCTAAAGCCTTCATCCAGGCAAGCTACAGGTTGGAAAGAGGAGAAAAAGCCTTTAAGGCTTTTTGCTTTAGGAGCTTTATTGAGCTGGCACAATCTGGACTAATCATAGTCCTAAAAAGGAGTTAGGTCATAACAATGTCTGATGTACTGTGTCAGTGTGCGTGCTTGTGTGCGCACGCCTGTGTATGAGAGAGGAGGACACAGCCCCTGTAACAATCATAACCTAAGAAACCGCAGGATTGGCACAAAAGGAACGTGTTTGACAATGAATCCATTTTTGTTAAATATTGTGGATTATCTTCTAGATTCCTTTGGGAAAGTACAGAAAATTCCTGTGCAGACCTGAGGGAAAATTATCTTACTGATCTGTTAGCACCTCTGCTGCTAATATAAACATTGGCAAAAACTATATAAATACTGGTGGATTCTGGAAGGGCTGTGAGCAATTTAACAGCAAAAAGCTCCTTTTTAAATACACGAAAATGAAATGCTTAATCTGTCCCAGGATGCGTTGTGTGTATGTGAGTGATTACATAAAAATGCTGTGTAATGAGCAACCTGAGAAAATGTAACTTGCACTACTTTAAAATTAATTATTCCTCAATTAAAGCCACAGTAGTGTACTTGCTCTGGTTGTGATTAAAGTTCCTCCTCTGACATTATTCACCTGCTGCTATGAAAACAAACACATTTAGCGTAAGAATCAATAAGTGTTTTTTTTCCTAAAGCTATTTCTTGTTTTCTTGGGTAAATTAGGCCCAGATCCTCCAGTTAGTTCTCTTCCAGCAGCTGAGCTCTGAGCTCACAGGAGTGGAGCGTGGGGCACTTCATGGCAGACTAGCAGCCAGGAGGATGATACTCCTCTCCTTCATCACTACGCATACTTTCGCAGTTATTTACCAAATCTCCTAAAGCTTGCCAAAAGTATGTAGAGAGCCTATCCCAGGCCTCCCACCCCTATTATCCCTTTGTCTATATTTATAATTTACACTTCATTGAGGTTTCTCATCTTAACTTAGAGCCGTCTGTGCTTTTTTAAGCAGTTCCTTAATAAAGGGAAGCTGCTCACACTGTGCACTTAGGGAGGTGAATATGCCCGACCTTCTGGGGTTCCTGAAGGCAGGGATTTGGGATGATGCACAAGAGCCCTTTCCAGAAGTGGTGGGTTCAGGTGAGCCCTTGCCCCCACTGAGTCCTGTGGGGTGCAGGGAGCCCTGGCCCTGCCACCTCGCTTCTGCAGGAAAAGACTGGGGAGCAATCCCTTGGCAGCTGCCAGGACTGGCAAGATATCTGATATTTAGTGGTGGACTACCCATACCGGCAAAGCTGGAGTTTCCTACTACCGAGCCCAGTGCCATGTCCTCCATGGAGGTGGCTCCAGTCCTGGGTCTGCTTTTGCTGGTCCTCATGGGGGAGAGAAGTGTTTGCAGGAATGACACCTCTGGGGCTTTATAAGAGTGAGCCAAAATTCACCCGATTGAGGTTACTGCATGGGTCGGCGTCAAGGTCAGAATTAAGAGGTCTGACCCCAGTAGCCAATTTCACAGATGGATGAACTGAAGAGAGCAGGCGAGTGTGTGCTGACTCTTCACTCTGCTCTGTTTTTCTCAAAATCTCCCCCGTGAATCACCCCTGATTTTGCAGTGGACATTTGCACTGTGTGTGATTGATTGAATATTCCCTTGGGCTGTATTTTAGCATAGGTGGGACTGCAGAGGGAGGGGCAAAGCCTGTGTTATTTTCCTCCTTGGTTCCTCTTCTGGTAAAATATTACAGCACCTTACCTTGCTGTTCCTGTTACGCTTTCTATTTTGGTAAGATACCCAGAGGTCTTTGGGCATTTCATACCAAAAAAATATCCCTTCTAGTCTCCTTCTGTTTCTTCTACCACACTCCTCCAGGGTCAAAACCCTTGGTTTAATTGGGGCTTCCCTCCTCATTGCCTAACAGACTAAAGAGTTGTCGTGGTTTAACCCCAACCGGCAACTGAGCCCCACACAGCCGCTCGCTCACTCCCCGCCGGTGGGATGGGGGAGAGAATCAGAAGGGTAAAAGTGAGAAAACTCGTGGGCTGAGATAAAGACAGTTTCATAGGTAAAGCAAGAGCCGCGCACACAAGCAAAGCACAACAAGGAATTCATTCACTCCTTCCCATCGGCAGGTAGGTGTTCAGCCATCGCCAGGAAAGCAGGGCTCCATCACGCGTAATGGTTACTTGGGAAAAAAACCACCAAATGTTTCCCCTTCCTTCTTCTTTCTCCAACTTTATATGCTGAGCATGATGTCATATGGTATGGAATATCCCAGTTAGGTTCGCTGTCCTGGCTATGCTCCCTCCCAGCTTCTTGTGCACCTGGTAGAGCGTGAGAGGCTGAAAAGTCCTTGACTATAAGCACTACTTAGCAACAACTGAAACATCAGTGTGTTATCAACATTATTCTCATATTAAATTCAAAACACAGCACTGTACCAGCTACTGGGAAGAAAATTAACTCTATCCCAGCTGAAACCAGGACAAGAGTGAAGAAAAGAATTATTGCTATTTAGTAACTTTGATCAAGAAAAATAAAGCACAGCTACTTAAAAAACAGGCAATTTCAGCAACATTTTCACTGAAAAGAATCATCTGAAAACACAGACTTTGTATCACCAAGGGGCTTGGAAATGCACAGAAACTAAATGTCGATATATTTTCTGCAACCGCATCAACTGCAAGAGAGCTTCGCAGTATGTTTTATTAACGTAACTGTGGCAGCATTGCTTTCCTGGGCCTACAGACAGTCTGAAAGGCTAGTTCGGGATTCATTTAACTTATTTAGACATCAAATTTAACACCTGAATGTCATCTAAAATTATGGGACTTAAACTAAAATGATGTAATACCAGCTTGGTTAAACCAAAGGGTTAGCAGAGGGTGAGTTCTGTGTGTGTGGAAAGCAATCTAGTTGAAATCCAATTTACCCAATTTATCTTGAATGAATAAATTTAATCTAATGACATCTTTTATCCCAAGGATAGAAATATGAAGTATTTCTTTGCTTCATTGTGGAAGCTAGGAGCTATTACAGGGAAGGAAATACAGAAGGAGGAAGAGATGGGTAGGAAAAGGGAGAGAAGAGAACAGGGGATGGAGGAGATAGGGGAGAAAGCGCAGAGACCTGGAAGGGGAACACATCTTACTCAGCAACGCTGACTGTAAGAAGGCATTAAGCAGATAAACAACAATTTACTACTTAAAAGCCATATTCTACCCTTGAAGTATGTGCAGACCTCCCCATGAGGTCAGTGGGTGTGCCAGTCTGGGCTGTCAAAAAATACGTTGTCTGAAATTCATATCCTGGCCTTCTGGGAATAGCTGGACGTGGAATCTGGCGCTGGCTGTGGAACGAGTTTGACATTACTATACAGAGCAACTGACGCTGGCAGACGCATGTCCGAGGTGTGATTGTGCAAGGATATGCTTTTTCACCCTCAGCTCATGGGAAAGTTGATCAGGCTGCTTAGTGTTAGTAGGTTGTTTATTAATTTGTGGCTGTGGGGTGTTTTTGTGATTTCTTACGTATTAATTCTCATACCTTCCTGAATGTGATAATTCCTTCTTGAAGTAAGGAAGAGAGTTATCTGCTTTATCAGGTGCAGCAACCTGAATGTGCCAGGAGGCTAATGGAGGTTCTTTCTGGTAACCCAGAGAGTTCATGGGGGAGAAGGGAATTCATTGCAAAAGAACTGCCCTCCTCTGTGGCGTGACTATGTTTACATGGACTTCAGTAGGACTGAAATTCACTTCTGTCCAACAGTTTGAGCCAGCGTTACTTCAATTAGTCAAAAAATAAAATAAGTCTAGTAATTAAATACCCAAGGGAGCTAATGTTTAGTATCACTACCTAGTTCTCAGCACCTGTTTTGATCCTGTTGGCAACAATTGCACTCCAAATGGCGTAACTTGTACATGACAGGAAAGCCAAGGAGACAGCCGTACAGTGAGCAGCATCCTTTGAGCTCAGGGACTGGGGCAGAGGGGTGACATGGGGGCTCAGGGGATATTTCCAGGCTTGGGGCTGGCAAAAGCTAGAATTGTCAGAAACCGGATGGATTCAGAGGAGTCTGATTTCTCTGGGAGGAGAATTTAGGCTAACATAAACCACTTCCAGAAAAGGTTTAGAGGAGGTGGAGTTAAAAAGGTTTTTCAGTCTGCCCAGAAGCCCGGCTAGTCCAAGATTCTCTCTGAGAAAGATCAACACCAGTTATATCTGACAAAACTATCAACAATCCCCTGTAAAACAGTTGAAGTATCATCTAAAATCTACAAAGATCTCTTCTTAATCCTGAAGAGAGATTAGATAAAATCTTGAGGCACAGGGTTTCTGCCCTTTCCAAAATATTTCTGGCATTGACTTTCAACATCTGCATCTTCATGTCTCCTTCAGAATACATTGCCAAATCTAATCTTGTTTTAAAACATTCCCTAGTCTTTATTTTCTTGATGCTGTGTCAAGACAGGTATCACTATAGGTGCCAAAATGTGAAGAAGTATTTTCTTGCTTCTATTTTGAACTTGCTATCTTTGAATTTCATTGAATCTCTCCTCCTTCTTGTGCTACAAGCCAGAAGAAACAACAAAACAAACAGAAAAGCCCTGTGACCTTCTGACCTGCCCCACCTTGGCTAAAACAGGTGTAGGAGAAGAAAGTCCCTTTCTTCTACGCTGTTATAGCAAACGAACGCGAGAATGGTCACTAACATATAGGCTGTGCTGGGAGAAAGATACCTGCTAGGTAAAAGCCCAAAGATAATTTGGCATTCAGGCAACAACTGGAAGTCGAGCCTTTACAGATCTAAGGAGCCCACAACCCATTTTTGTTTCAGTACAGAAGCTGTCTCGCAAGCCTCAAGCTTCTCTTCACAAAAGGAGATGATAGCTGTCCTCATCTGGCATATACATTAAATATGTTTTACATTTTGGCTGGGCTGGAATTTTTTCACTCCCTTCATTCTGAATTTATGTCCCAGTGGGGCATTTAAACTGGAGGTGACAGTGTGTCTGTCTGTACCCCAGCCCTGTCAATCCAGTTGCTGACAAAGAGAAAAAGTGAATTAGAGAGTCATGCTGCTTCAGTTCAGATTCTCTCTCAAAAATAGATATCAATGTGAAGTAGCCATGAAAGGCCTTTTTGTGTATGGCTTTATCCTATCATAGCAGGGGTTGCTGTTAACGAACTGAGGAAATGTGAGATGAAGTGGGAATACAGGCATGGATGAAAAAAACTGACAAAATGTCAGGAATCCTTTTCTTGTAAATCTAAATGTAGAACTGAAGCCAGAGCTGAAATGTATTAAATAACTGTCAAGTGGAGAATTACTGGGAACTGCCTTCCACTCTGTGTAGAAGATGCCTTTCAAAATACTAAGTAGCATAATTTTCAGTTGATGCTTCACACAGCAGTGTATGGGAATGCAAAATTGGGATTAAATGCACAGCTGGGGTAGAATGGCATCCTGCTACAGGCTATGGCGAACAACGCCGATCAGCACCCTCTGGGAACCTGCCCCCAAGCACCAAAGAGCTGTGGAAGTGCAGAAACATTTAATAACTCCTCTGTTGCGGCTTTGCGTTGAGATCTCATGCTCCTTGTGAAAGGGAAGTCCTGATCAAAGTTGAGGAGAGCACGGCATGTAGGAAGACCTTCTTTGACATTTCAGGTGAGGTCATGATGAAAGAAAGAACTATGCACAAAAGCAGCTGACTGAGGCATGGAAAATACTGGGAGCCCAGGCCAGTTGGATACTTTGTCGATGACCTCATGGATTATCATCACCAACTGGTCTGTGTTACCCTTCCCTCTCCCTCTCACCCCTCGCCAACAGTGAGCACTCCCCACCATGAGCTTCTATGGACAAAACCTAAGACTGAAGCCTGGAGTCTGCAGCTCTCTGCTGTGCCTGTGTCAAACCTGTCACACAGGTTTTGGTGTGTTGTGCTCAAAGACAGTCACACTTGTGTCACGTTGGTGACCAGAGGAGGAACTGACATGTCAAAAGGGCAAGATGTGGGGAGACCTTGATCCCATACGCAGATCCTTACAGAAATCTGTAGCATAAAGTACAGAAGGGCATAATAATCAAGGCCAGTGCTTCAACTTTCTGCTTCACCTTTCGTGCTGAATGACTGAAATGAAGGTGTGTTTCTTGAACTGGACTCTCACTCTGGTCAATCATCCAGGCTGTGAGGGCATTGCATCCCAGCGCAGGTGCCTGCGAAGCTGTGCATCTGACTTCACAGAGCATGAAAGCTCTTCACAAATAGTTAATTTGTGCCTCCAAATAAGTTTTAATGGCACTATGGTATACCCTCCCTACCGACTGACACCAAAAGAGCTTCTCTATTTAGCAGGGGAGCACCACTGGTACTTGGTACTTCTGAGCTTTGTTTGACCAATAAAAGCACAAACCAGCACTGGCCACAGTCTAAAAACTGTGCCAAACCTTTCCAACAGTGTTGTCCTGTGCTGACCTGAGGTAGGAACATTGCAAAAACCTTTCTCCTTCATTTTGACAAGTCAGCTCTCATAAGCCCAAACTTCTTAAGCTTATTTGCTCTACTCAATGAGGGAGATATAAAAGCTTTCTGCTACACCAACTAATCCCCCTAATAAAGGTGAGCCAGGCTTCAACCTTAGCTCTCTTAAAGAGTGTGACATTGAATGGAGGTGGTCTGTCTCATCACAAAAAGCTCAGCTGCTCTGATGGTGGAAACTCACCGCAGGGATCGCATCCGAGTGCGGCACTCATAAACAAGACGCATGGCATCATTCACCCTGAGGCATTCGCTTCAGAACACCCGTCCCTGTTTCTAGACCACTCTGAAGCTATGGGGTGATTATTTCTGAAACAAATCAAGGGCAGACAAGTGAATGTTAACTGTGCTTGCATAAAGGCACTGGTTCCAGCCACCATCCCCATGGACCAAGGCTAGGGAGGATGCAGAAAAGCTCCAAGCCAGCTGTGGGACACATCCTGTCTTCTGGGCATTGCATTATTTCTCTATCCTTTATTTATCTTTATTTCATTTTGGTTTGTCTTAAATATAAAAACTAAGAAAAGAAGTGGGAGGGTGAAGACTGAGACAACCTTGCAAACACTATGATTTCACCTTTTCTGATAGGTTTTGTTGTTTCATTAGCCTACATTAGGGCTTTGCCTACCTTTTGATCTCAGACCCACTACTAGAACAGATTTGCTATAAAAAAATACTGCTTTTAAATGATGTTTGCTTTAAGTAAGTCTGGAGTGTGATTATTGTGACTTGAGAAAATAAGAGACTGTTTGTTTTAACTGAATTCATAACATATGTTTGTAATAAATGGGCTTGGGCAGTTGTCCTGATGCTAAATGGGCCAAAATTTGAAATTACTGCAGCCTTGGTGAAATTTCAGCACTGCAAAATCCAGCAAAAAAAAAATCATGTGTGAAAGTTAACAACCAAGCAGAGTGAGGGAGCTTGGGGGCAGGATTTACGGCTACACAGGATGCTGGGGGACAGGGAGCAGTGGAAATGTGTGCTCAGAGGGAAGAAAGAGTTTCTGAGGCTCCCAGCAAGCCTGCGCCCCATTGCCATTTGCAGGGCTGCAGACCGAGCTCAGCCGTCAGCCACCTGTATTTCTCCTCAGGAGCAGGAGTTCCTGCTCAGACCACCTACTTTGAGAACCAAAGCCAGTTAAGGCAGAATTTAACTGCTCGGGTTCAAGACAGTGATGCAAACTGCCTGTTACCCAGGGCGTCCTAGCTGAAGGACTTCTTTGGCTGGCTGTGCCTCCAATTTTGCCTGAAAGGTTCACAGTGTACCTCTAAATGCAGTGTCTTGTTGATGGTCTGAGCTGGCAGGCTGAATTTCACTGGGGAAATTTCATCTCGCAGTTCCCACCACCTCCTCCTTTGATGATGCAAGGTCTAGGACGGACACCAATGAGCACATGCCAGACACAGACCTCTGACTACAGAAACTCTTCCATGGCCATTTGCAAAAGATTTTGTGAAACCAAAGACAGGTTTCTCTATTACAGTTGCTTTACAGTGCAAGTGCTCTACCTCTGTCTTCATTGACTTGAATGAGAAGATGGTGCACAAGAGAAAATGTCACCCTGTGCCCTTCACAGTCGCAGGGTACGCAGAGCCTCTAACTCCTGTGACCTCCCGAAGCTCACCTCCTTCTCTGCTCTCCAGCCATCATAGCTCAAACAGGGTCATTGTCTTCTTTTCTTTACTGTGATTTCCTTAATAAACTAGACTAAGTCTTGGACTTAATCCCATCACAGTAAGCACTGTCTGAAGCAGTGAACAAAACCTTGAGGGAAAACCCCACGAGAACATTTTAGAATCAAAGCATCTAAGAGCAAACAAAATTAAAAGACAATAAAGTCTACAACATAAGTGCCCTTCCCTCCAGCTTATTTTTTTGAACTTGGGCTTGCAAAGAGCATCCTTGGACTTACTGCTTTGTCTCCTCCTTCCTGAGAAAGAGTTTTTAGTTCTTTAATTCTCTTCTGATGTCTTTATTTCAGGGATGTTCTGCATGGACAAAACAACTCTACTGTTTCAGCCTGTGGTCAGGAAACATGCAGATGTTCTGAAATGACTCTGATTCCAGGTCAAGAGGTTTCTCATCTTGATCCATTGTTACTTCCCAGATTGTTTTTCCAACAACTGTCCATTAAGTAAGCTGTAAACATTCACGTAGAGAGTAATTCTTTATTATATAGAAACTGAGCCTTTCTGTCAGGTCAGCTCCTGTTGTTGGTGTTGTTACACACAAGCCAGCTACAGTCTTACAGGGAGGGTAAGTAAATGTGATCATCCTCATTCCCACTTGCATACGTAGCAGCTCTGTGCATACCTCATTTAGCCTATGGAAGGCCGTCACTGCTTGGACTGATAGCCAAGGCCCTGCTTAATCCCTCCATATCTGCCGTGACCACCAATAGGAGAAAGCCAAGATCTCACAGGAAACACATCTATTGGCTTGGACACGTGGTCTGACAGGGGCTGAAGCTGCAGAGAGAGGGATGGATTTTTGCTTGGCTGAGTACTGTATTGCGCTCGCTGCTGGGTGGCAGATCAGACTTTGTTCCTGTTGCATGACAAGGATGTCCCAAGCCTTTGATTTACATTCCTATTGACTACCGTGCAAAGAAATGACATAACTGCCCTTATAGATCAATATTACACCTTAGGTAAAACTTTTCTACCCTAGTCAAGAGTGTCATTACTGATATTACTCTATATTTTTACACTTTTGCTTAGAAATGGCATTATCCTTAGTATCTTTTGGCTCTTTTCTACTTACCAGTCTTTTCCAAAGAAGTTTTAATGCGACTATACAGAAGTTTTAATACAACTATATGTTTCAATGGGAAAAGCTATACTTTTCCATGCATCAAAACCCAAATGGGGTCAAGGTATACTTCTAGCACATATGCACTAGAGGATGCCAAATTGGGGGGGACACTATTGATGGAAGGATATCTTCAGCAGAATGCAGAAGAAGTTTTTAGTAAAGACAGTATCTGCACACAACGCAGCCTGCAAAGAGAGCACCAAAAGGGTTGCATATCTTAAGCCTGTTACCCCTACTGAATAGCACAGTTTACAGGGGGAGGGACTGGATGCTGTAATGACATTCGGTGCTTAGTAACGGTGTTTTACTGTGTGTTTTCTTAAGATATAATATAAGAAAGGGAACACAGACTGTGTGGTGGGTGTGTGAAGAATATATCCTTCATTATTCCCACACAAGCACACTATAGCCAGGTACTATATCTTAAGGCAAACTCGTTTGATGATTTCCAGTTGAAATGACTTTTGAAATGTGATTGTAATTAAATCCCTTAAAGGCTTATGTAAAAGGCATACCCCCTTCTGCAATATCTGTGGGCCCTAAAACTGTGCAATATACTGAGAGACTATGAAGCCTTTGTTTGATTATACAAGTAATTAAATTTGAAATTTTATTAAACTTGTTAATAAAGACATAAAACATAGAGCTTCATACTTTGCTTTGATTTGTTGTGAGCTTTTACTAAATCCACAATTTCCTGGCACATGAATACACTGTGTTTAAGGCCACTCTGGTTTAACCACGTAAATTCAAATAGTCATATCACTTCACTGGGGGCAGAGAAGGAAACCAATTGGGCTGCATCAAAAAAACTCTTTCTAAAAGCATACAGTGCATCCTACATAAAACAGCTGTATGAAGTTAGGGTCAGTGCCTACAGGCACTGGTCAGCTTCAGGGTGAAGAGCAATCCCCAGCAGACCTGCAGAGGGCTTCACCTTGTTCTGGTGAGAGATCAAAAGGCCTTCTCTGTCCTACCAGAGATAGCTGTGAAGTTCAGTTCTGGAAATTGTTATGATCTGTTTCAAAGATGAAGGGGTGTCATCATGACAGATGAACTCCTCAAAGACAGGCCAGAGGGATCTCCCAGTTCTTTGGCTCCTGGAGGAGCCAGAGAGGCATCCTGGATCCAGGAAACAGCCCACTGGTACTTCTCCTTACCTTATCACTTCAGGCTTCAGGCTAGTTCCCAGAGGGTGCTCTCTGAATTATAGGCTCAGGAAACTTATGTAGGCTTCTAAAAAAATAGAATCCAAGTTAAGCTCTTCTCTTGTGAGCTTCCTTGTCCATGTAGAAGAAAGACTGAGGCTTCAAATCCCAAGTTCCTTTCTCTCTCTCCTTCTCCAGAGAAAAGGGGTAGAAAGGCCCACAATTAATATAGCAACTCTTCCATTTCTGTGAAGCCAGCAGTAAGAAAAAAATGCTCCAAAACAAATGAACAGTGACGTTGAAGGTCACAAAACTTCTTTGTAATCAGGTCCTTCATAGGGGTTGATTTGCAGAGGTTTGCTGTGATTGTACATTTTAGGAAAGACATGTAAAAGATTTTCTGCTCCTTTCAAATATGAACTATAATATACTCACACTTGTGCTGTTAAAAGCACAGATCATAAAACACAGGCGCTACAAGGTGGCCTCCCTGGCTCTGCTATTATATAGCTTTCTCAGCTCATTTTTAAACATTTACATTTGTTCATCAGACATTAACATACCTTCTGCTATGCCATACACAGGGATGAAAATTATGTTCTTAGGACAAGGCAAGGAAGGAAAACTTCATAAAGCTACTCAGCCTCACAACCGTAACTTGAAGCAATTTTGGCCTTTCATGGGAGGAGAGAAAGAAGAGAGGAAGAAGGGTATGTGTATATTCATTATAGCCCTTAAAGTTTACAGAAACACAGGTTCCCAAGAGCCATCTCAATAATGGTTTCAGTCAAATATTTATATTGCTATAACTTTATATGTTTAATGATTTTTCCCATTAAGGTTTTTGTGGTTTAGCAAGGAAAATCCAAATATTCTTGATGATGATTGGTGAGTTAAAATCTCTTGTAGCAACACAGTGTATAAAATCCTCTCCAAGTAACTGCCTTTTTCACACATCTGGAAAGACTCCATTTTTTTATCTGCCAGAGCCTTACAAGGGCAGCTTATTCCATAAATAAACAGAAGAATATATGTAGTCATAGAATGACTGAATTGAGTATAATCTTACAAAAACAAACCCTGCCTCAATACTCCTTTGTTTGTTGCTTTTTGGCACTATTATTCACTCTCCTGTGTGTACTGTATAATCATTACTGCCCCCACTCTCTCCCTGATGCGAAACGCGTCCAGGTGGTCAGCAACAACAAGGCCAAGGCTTGCCTAGCAGTGCAACCTTCTGGAGCCAAATGCATCCTGGAAATGGGATCTCTGATTCTCATACACTTTCCACGTGAGTAAGAGCACCACCACCCATCTATGAATGCCTCTTGCCACTGAGAGAAAATACTGTCACTTTGCTCTGGTCCAACAGGCATCCCGTGGGGCGATTACCTCCTGCTCGGTCCTTTGATGGGAAGGGAACTGCGCTGCTGCAGCACACAAAGCCTGGCTACAAACATCTATTTCATGTGCTTGCTGGTGAAACACAACCCTCCTGGGCCAGGACTGAGTTACAAAATCTGGTACCTTCTGGCAGTGAAAAGTTTGGAGCACCCTACACTCCCATATGTAGAAGGGAAATGGCATTATAACTGTGGCAGCAGAGATGCTTTAGTTTCCGTGTATTTTTGTCATTTCAACAATTACATGTAACAGAGCAAAACAATGAAAGACATTTAATGTTTTCTTCTAGCTATTTATCTTGACCTGGTCCTAGAAGCAATAAAAAGACACTTACACAAAAAACTGAGTATTCTAATCAGATGACATTTACTGAAAACACACTTTTGTTTCCATCTGTTAGATACTTTCTTTTCTGAGTCATGATTTCTGTGATACAGCTCCACCTATTCACCCTGTTACAACAAATACCAGCTACAGAGATAAGCCTTTATCTCCTATATTTTTTGAAGCTCAGGAAAGGGAGGAAATGACTCCTTTGGCACAGAGTTCATCATTCAGGAACATTTCTGTGATGCTTCTACTTAGAGTGAATGTAAGGGAGGGAGGATGTCCCTGAAGTTCAGTCCTGTCTATATGTATTCATGTGTTGGCTGAAGGAATTAAGTTCCTATAGGTAAATGAAGTTCAGCCCAAACCCTGGAAACCCAAAACTCAAAGTAAGGTTTCAGTTTGTCATCATTTTATGCATGGGCTCCGTGCTGCACCAGGCACAGCAGTCTGGAACTCAGAGACCTCAGGCTGCAATTGTTCCAAGTGTAAGGCTCCACACGTGGGGTGACGTGGTTCTCGTTCTGCTTCTGCCCTGGGTCTGACAAAGGAGGGAGGCTGTGGTAGGACGCTGTATCTGGGACATCACACGTTTATCTCTCTGCACAGCTCCGTGGCTTCTCTGGTACCCTGGGACTTGGCAGCCCTGAGTGGCCAGTGCAGGGTGGGGATACTCACCGTGCGCAGCACAAAAGAGAAGTCATGTTGCTTCATGGAAGGCCTGAGCTACCCCCTCCACCAGCTAGAAAAGTAGGAATCAGGTGGAAGAGTCACAAAAGCATTCAGTGCTGTGACACACACACAAGATAACAAAGGAGCAGGACCCAGACCTGTGCAACTGCAAATGCCATCTTTTCACAGCCAGCAACCAACCCATGCCCAGCTGGAAACAAACCCATAGATCTCGGGGTGCATCCACCAAGGGACAGGAACTGGGACAGAGTGCCTGGCAGTGCTCATGGGCACCAGCTGGGGAGCACGGGGACATGGGACATCCAGAAAAGTAACACGTTGTTTTGCTTGTCATTAGAAAGTCAAGCCAGTTCCAAAACAGCAAACACCCGCATATATTGGACTCAAGTTTTCCACATTTATAGAGCTGAGTACTGAAAAGGCATCATTTAGGGGAGAAGACAGTGAGCTATTTTGCTGGGATCCTTCAGATGCCATGGCTTAAAAGCATTCATCATGTTAACCCAGCTCTCTGTTTCTCCGAGTCATGTGCCGCAAACAGTCCCTCCACACACAGACCCAGATCAACCTTGTCATTACAATTTGTCACACATCTCGTTTTATGTTTGACGTTGTACTGGAATATTATAACCTCCACATATTGCTGTAGGCTATGAGTCTGGACCAAAGCATGAATGGGGGTGGGGATGGAAAGCAGGAATGGGAGAAGGACAAAAAAGAAGGAAATTGCAGACATTAGTAACTACCAAATTTCCTCTGGAGGTTTGACATTTCCTGTAGAAATAAGTCAGTGCCGTGGCAGTGATGACAGTGCAGTGGAGACATAGTCAAGCTAACTTTAGAGCTACTGTCAGCATCCCTACTGTCAGTGGGAACTGGGGCTGGCTACGAAATCACTGGAGCAGTGTAGTGAATGCTCAGCTCTGAACCACCATGAAGAGACAGCTACCAACATCTGGATTAGTGAGTCTTACGTTAGCATGGCCACACCACCCTGCAACATAACCAAAGGGAGTGTGTGGACACATCTAAAATGAAAGATGCATCTTTGCTGCATCTTCTTTTGGATGCTAACCTATCACATGCTCATACTTTCTCTTTGGTGCAGTAAGTCCAAAGTATACAACAAAGGAGATGTAGTTTGATTACTTTGTTGGGTTTTTTTATTATTTTGTTGTTTCTTATGCCTCATCGGATATTTTGCAAAAGCTGTTTAGAAACATATTTCCTTCACTTAATGTCAAGTCATTCCTTTAAAAGGGTAAAAAAGACAATCTGTAAAGAATCTAGCCATGTCTTTGCAGACAACAGGAGATTTAGCAAAGTGTTATACTCAAATTTACGTAAAATGCTATATTGGTTTCAGTCCCAGGGCATTCATGCAAACTTCTTTCGTAATTTTACTGATCTAATACCTGTTAGTTTTGGCTTGGAAAAAAGCCAGTCATGAAAAACAAAACTAACAAAAGCAGAACAGTGAGAGTAGCATAATTTCCATTCCACAAGTAATATTGTTATTTGAAATCGCTTTGCGTGAAATCACTTTGCCTGAAATCAGAAGACAACTAATTTTCAACTGAAGTTGGAATATTTTAAAAAAATATTAGATATATATTTTGGGTCACTAGAAGAGCTTGGCTTTGAGAAAATGAAAACAATTCAGTCCAGACTTAATGTCCACTGTTTAATTGACATTTACCTCAGTTCTATTTTATTTCTAAAGTGAAGTCCAGAAAAATATTCAAATGAAAAATAGGATTTGGAGTTTAACATTTGATTTGCCCTCATTTCTCAAGAAACAGAGGTTAACCTGAAGTACTTTTCCACCACAGTGAAAAAATCTTTATGGCACCATTTACAACCATAGTGCAAAAGGCAAAACAAATCACAGTCACATAAATATGGGGTTCGAGACAATTACCAAGACTGCGGAAGGGATGCTAAAATCAGGAAAGTGCTCTGGTGTGAACAGCTGTGGCAGACTGGTCTTTTAGCAGCATACTTATGATAATCTTTCTCCCCTAACATCCACTTTGGCTGAGTGAAATAAGCTGTCAGTAAAAGCACAATTTTTCCCAGCAGAAGCACAGGGGCTCTTGCTAAAACAGTTCTGTATTGGGCACTTAACAAAAACCTCAGCGTAAGCCTTGCTTACAGCAAACCGCCCATAGCTCTATGTCAGCAAAACATGCAAGCAAAAAAAAAGAAATCATGCTAGATAACTCTACCAAACCGTCTCTCCTGATTTTGTTACCCAAACAAAACCCAAAACAATTCCCTCCCTCCATCCTCCTCCCCTTCCCCTTCCCTCCTACGTTAAAAGAGAAGCAGCAGCCTGCTCAGGCTATAAAAACTCCCAGCCTTTTCACAGCCCCGGTCCCCAGGGCCAGCGGAGCAGCCTGCTCCCCACTAACCTCCTTCCAAAAACTGCCCCCACCCCTTGCAAGTGAGTCATTTTTATAGGGCTCCCCAGGGTGCTCTCGACTGCTTTCGCCCAGACCCCCCCCACCATTACCCCGGGCTTTCCACCTGTGAGGAGATGGCCCGTGGGAGGCCGGAGCAGCTTTCGGTTACCTCCCCGCCTGCCAGATGCAGGGTGGGGTCTCTGCAGCCCTCACACTCCAGTATCGCATGATGTCAAAACCTCTTTTTTTTTTTTTAACTAAAAAATAAAAATAAAAATCCTCTGTATTTACATTTCAGGAACTTTTAATTCCCTTTCCCAGGCTTTGCATGTTGTATCCAACTGCTGAAGTTTTCTTACTCGCTGGGGCTGATTAGAAAATCTTTCATGCTACAGCTTTTTTTTTTAACTGGAAAATGCAGTTCTTTTGAAATCAAAATGCCATTTGCGAAATCATTGCAATTATGTTTGAATCTCCTTTTGAAAGTGGACCAGGAATAAATGGTCTGACACAGCTGAAATCTCTGTCCCATTTCAGCATTTTTTATGATGAAAATTTTTGAGTTTTCAATTCAAAATAACCTTGAGTTTATGCCATTTTTCTCTTTTATATGTTATATCCTTCTACCAAAAAAATCCCAGATCAAAATGAAACACTTTGCTCAATCCAACAATATTCGTATCCAATTTCTTTTAAATGGAGTTTCGAAACTTTGTGGGTTTTGTTCTGAATTGACAAAAAAATCCTATTACAGAGGTAAAAAATGCATATTATGACCATATACCTGTGTGAGGAGAGTGCTTGGGCAATGCCCATTTTTTAAAATCCAGACATCCACTTGTGGAAAACTGTGATTATCTGCCTGTGACCGTAACTACCTGACCAGCACAGGAATTTGTAGCACGCAACCTGCAGTTTTTGCTTTGCATCCATTCCCCATCAATGCCAATCTCCAGGATTTAGTGCTCTGCAACGCTCAGCGTTACAGCATTTAATTTTCAGGCCCTGGCCCTATACCCACTGGCCCGAGAGAGATGTTGGTGCACTGAGCGAGCCGACAAGTACCAGCAAAGGAGCAAAGTGCTGCCCAAAAGCAGTGCTGTGCAGAAATATAAACACTAGAAATGTCAGAGGACAAGGGGATTTCTTAAGTCCCTCTCCACTCTGCAGTAGCTTTGGATAACTACTTGCCCTACTAGATGATGTTACCTTCCATGGAGGATTTATGCCCTTGAACTCTGCTGAGAAAGGGGGAAACTATATGCTGTTTTTCAGAAAGAACATGTGGTTAGCGGCAACATTACATTTTCCAGTTTTATTTTCTGTCCTCATTGCTCTGGATTCATCCAGGTCAAGACTTACCTGTCCTCCTGCTGCTGGCATGAAACTCAGCAAAAAATCTGTGACGCACTCCGCCAAAATCAATGGCAGTGCGATCACACACTGAGACTGAGCTGGACTCGGAGTTGGGGAGTGCTTGCGCTGTGCACGTCCTTTGGTAATGATGGGGAAGCCACAAATGCCAGCAAATTTTTATCTAAATTCTCCTTTGGAGCTCATCCGTAGAGACTCTGTGACACACAAGTGGGTGCCTCCCCACGGACCTTACCAGGCCCTGCTTTGCAAACTCTAGTGCACAGATATAGGGTGGGAAGTTCGTTCTACACATTTTTTTTAAGAGGATGAGAGTGTTTAGGATTCAGATTTAAATGGTTTTCACTCAAAGATATGTTTGGGAATTTTTGAATGGCCACAGAAGTCGATTTCATAAAAGTTTTAGCACCACTGGAGGAATTATACCGCTGACAGCACAGCAGAACTAAATCATCAATTTTGCTTCACAAAGCTTCTTTTTACTGTGTAACGAAAGCAGGGAAAACCCTCTAAGAGCTCCCCGAGCGGGAAGCCATCCTGCGAGAGAGAGATGTTGTGACTCATCTCCATGGCAACCAGGGATGATGACGCGAGCGGCTGCTCTGGATTATTCTTGTTTAGCAACAAGCATACAACACACAAATACATGTTTGGTGACTAGAGTATTACAAAGACAATGATGAATTGTCTGCAAATCCTTATCCATCAAACTAGCCGGTAAACCTGGTGGGTGACAGAGATTGTCAGAAACCAGCATGGCTGCTGATTTGCTGGTTTAATTTTTCTTTTAATGTGAAGGTAAAGAGAAGAGAAGGCAGTTATAATATCCCTAAAGGATTTTATTCTGGAAGAATTAAGAGGGTACTTTTATTGCTATTTATTTTTTAGGACGCAGCCTACATTGACAAGTGTGAAAATCTCTGCCTATGCAGTGACCCCATCCTGGGCTGTGACAGAGGTGTGATGTGGGACCTCCAGCCCCAGGGCAGTGGACTGTCCACCATCAGCTGTCAGCAGAAGGAAGCAACAGTTTGGTTTGAACCATTGGGATGTTTTGCACATCTGCATGAACCTGTACACACATAGTTGCAGCCCCAGTGCACACTCAGCAAGTACAGACTTTTCACAAGCAACTCTAGTCATTATATTTCTTTACTGAGTATGGAAAATGATAATGACAACTTTGTATAGATCCTGTCTAAGTGAAGAAAAAGTAATGCCCCTGCTATGTAGCACTTAAAAATTTTTTTTTTTCTCACTGAAAAAGAGATTAGTTCCTGTTTTAAAAGGACCCACACCCCTATCTCAAGCATCCCAACTGCATTTCTATAGTATCATTTCTCAATTTAATCTATAGCACTTTTCCATGTGCCCAAGGCTAGTAGGAGTATCACTCTTCTTCAGAGTGTTCTTGCCAGGCTATGTACATATCTTCACCTGGGTGGCAAATCAGATGCCTTGGAGCACATCTGCTCTGTAATTGAGTCATAAGAGACAGTAATGCTGCGATGGCTGCTGCTAAGGGAGGGTGTCCTTTCACTCAAGTAGCTGTCACTGTCTAATTCATACCTATGACCAAACTTGAAGTCTGTGAGATCAGACTCAGATGTCTAAGGTGAAATGTCTAAGCTGCCTTCGACTCCAGAGGCAGGAAATACAGCTAGATGAATCACCTCTAGGACATTTTCTTTGTTGCTGTGATCAGGAAGTCTTTATCTACTAATAAAAATATTTTTTAAACTATTTTTGCCATCACCTCTTTGCAATCAGACAGACTTTCTCCCTTCCCCTTCATGGGGGAAGCCCTCCTACAGCAACTGGTGTAGGTAATAGCACAAAATAGTTCAATCCATTTCCAAATCATCTCATGTGAGGCAGCAACTAGGAATGAGGAAATCAATTCTTTGTACTGAACTGTGGATCAATTAGGAAATACGTCTTCAGCAATATTAAAACAGACTCATGATGGGGAGAGAGTGAGCGGCAGGTAGCCTACCACAACACGAGACAGCCTCACATATATAAAGCTCTACTGAAACATACACTACACTAAATCCTCCGCCACAGCTAGAAGAAATGAAAGTCACCTCCAGACTGAAGGAGGCTCTTTCCAAATGAGAGAGATCTGGCAGCTCTCCTGGAGTGAGCAAGTATCTGGCTGCACAGCAATTTGGACAGCTTATTTCCCTGTTTGCCTGGCAGTTGGAGATGCAAGACATGCTTCATTAAGAAGGATCACTAGATAGGGATGTGCTTGTTTTTTAAAACTGAAAATAAGCAGCATTCCTGTTACTTTAAAGTGAGTATCAGTTTTCTTTTGAAATTTAGCAGAGGCCTGGTAACAATTACCATATTTTAATGATTATCAACAAAGGGAATATCTAAATCACAGCAAGATTTTAAAAAATAGCTGGTGGTTCTGGAAACATACATTTTTGGTGCATGACTTGCATCAGTTTTCCAGGGCCTGATTTTCAAAGGTTCGAATGTTCAGTGCTTCCAGAAAATGAGATGCCTTAATAACTTGGACCAAAAGCCAGGAGGCATTCAAAGGCATTAATTTGAAAATCTTGGCATTATATGGGCTATTTGTGCCTGCTTATCCAATTAACTTCCCATTACGTGTACAGCTACCAAATGGACTGTCAGAACCTGTGCCTGTGATCTTGCCACCGTCCTCTTGCCAATCCAGAGAGTTCGAATATCATAAATCAGCTCCTCTCCTCCACACAAAAAAAAAAGAGATTGCTGCTAAATTTATGAGATTTTTTTTCCCCAAAAAGTTAAAATTTTGTTTTGGACTAGAAGACTTCCTGAAGTACCTTCCAGTCCAAACTATTCTCTGATTGTCTGTTCCTAATCATGTGGGAGTTTTGTCCTTTTCTTTCCTTTTTCTACCACTTTACCCATTCCCAGCAGGCATAGGAAAAAGTCCTTCCAGCTTTCTCCTGAGTACGCTGATGTAAGGGTGAACTTACCAGGGTCCCGTAGGCTCCAGCTGGCTCTCAAGTCTTGTATGAATCTGAACAACTCTCTGCCTGTTGAAGCAATTTTCAGCTCTTAGGCAGATAAAAAGGTAAGATCAGAGACAATAAATGGGTATAAACAATCATAAAGAAAGAGTGAGACAATATTGGTCAGAGAGATAGGCAGCACATGCATGATCTTAGCAGTCTAGCAGCTCAAATAGTGTGAAAGGGATCGATGAGTTTAATTTGCAGGAGTTTACAGGAGCTCCTCCTGAGACTGAAGGCAACTTGGGGAAAAAGCACTGAAGTGTCTGACTGAAATTTCACAAACAAAAGGTGGGTTGCTCAGAGCCGGAAATGAATCTTCCTATAGTGAGCAAGAGATGATAAGCAAAACAGTTGAAGATAATGAAGGTCTATGAAAGCGTCGATATCAGTACGGTGGATGAGTTAGAGAAGGTTGGTTTGGAAAGATTCAGAGAGAGAGGAACACTAGTTACTGATGCACACTTCAGCTCCCAGTTAATTTCTATAACTTCTTGTTGATTTAACTAGAATCCCACACCTGCCATTCACACTCCACCCCAGTGTTGTAGCTGGGCTGCCCTACACTCGTCTTCTGTCCCCAGGTTCACTCCTGTACTTCTGGTGTCCTTCAGCTCTTTAACTTATGCTTTCAGGCCTCAAGTATCTGGTGTAAGGGGCTGCACTTCCCCGCCCCTACTACTGCTCAATTCAGTTTCCCCTGTGCACCATGTAAGATTAACACAATCTTTTTCTATATGTCTAACAGAAAATTCAAACCAGATAAATAAAACTGCTGTCCTTCCACAGCGCTCAAGTATGTCCACTGGGGGAATGGGCTGACCTCTTTGCAACCATGTGATATAATATGGGCATTTCCAACTTAAATGAATAGATAATAATTAATATTATCAGAAAATCTAAACAAAAGCTTAACATTTTCCAAGCTCATAAAGAAACAACCTCAAACAGCCATTTTTTTCACTTTTCATTATTAGGAACTCACATATTGATGGCTGAAGTAAGAAGATGTTGAGATGATCACTTTGAGGATCAGATGGCTGTAGTCAGAGAGGCAAGATATATAGGCAGAGGTCATATCTTGTATTAAACCAATAAGTATAGCTGCAAAAAAGCAGACAAGCTTTCATTGCTTTCAGGTCTGAAGAGAGAACAGTGATCTTCCAAATTCAATCAGGTTAATAAGAATGCCTCTGGACTTGACTTGACTAGACCATTTGAGAAAAAAGGATGACAAGAACTTGTGGGTCAGAGATGGGTAAGGGATTTCCAAGCAAAGCTAACAAGAAGTTTAAATAGTATGAGATAAAGAGAGACAAACACATATTCATTAACAAGACCAATGGTGTTATCATCTAATTTAAAAAATCCCACCAAATTATGTCATTGTGCATTTTTATTTTCTCCTGTTCTCAAAGCACTGCATCAGAAAAATATTGAAAAGAAAGACTTGTGGCAAGTGAAGGTACCCAAAACAAATCTTCACTATTTTGAGGAAGTGAGTGAAACTAATATCTCTGTGTCCACTAGAGCTCTCCCATATCCCGGATTTACCAGATGCATTTAATTCCTGACAATGAATACCAATGTATCTCAGATAGAGCAAGGCTAGGAGAGAAAAGATTGCTGAATATCAAATTTTGTTTTGTTTATTCATTTTTACAAGATTTTTTACATTCTTTTTACAAGAATTTTACATTTTTACAAGAATAAGGTCTTTGAAGATGATGTTATGGAAGTCTAGAAAGCATCTGTATCCAGCACCTAAGGAATCCAAATTCTTTCTGAGCATAGCTCTGGTTTTATTATTATATTCGCTTTGGAAAACTAGTCCCAGTGGATAGCTGACCTCTGCCATTTTATGGCTCACTGGCTCTTTGACAGCTACTTCTGGGTGGCTGCAGGTTATGACACAAATGTTTCTTCAGTAACCATTTACCTGCTCCCTTGTGGATTCCCCTTCCTTAATGTATCCCTGGCTTCACACAAAGGACTGGAAACCCAGCCTGTGTGAGTTTGTAAAGTCATGGGGGAAAGGAAAGTGACTGACTAACAAAAGATCCCGAACAGCTTCTAATTCAGCTCTTTTTGTAAGGGTCACGTACCTGGAGTTTGTTTCAGGAACTTCTTTCAAAGGAAAGAAAGCCCCAACATGCTCATGTTGCCTATCTGATCTTTTTCCTGGATTTTGCAAGCAAATACAATGCTGAGTGGAAACAAGGAATGTCAGAAACTTTTATTCTTGTTAGGCTTTTCGGGGCAAACTAAGAAGGAATTGCTCATGCTCAGTGACTTTGCTCTGTTTAATCAGATTCAGATGAAATGATTGTTGATAGATTTTCGCAGAAACATTGCAAAATGTATTGACTGACAATTTGGGAAGAATTTACCGCATTTCAAAAATAAGCAAGCCAACAAAGTTCATTTATGACTTCATTCTAGATAAATGTTTCCTGTAAAACACTAATCTAGGAACTCTTAAAAATGTATTACATATAATTTATATATTATATGTATCAAATGTTCTCACTTTTTACTGCTGTAAGAGCTGTTTTGACACATCAGAAAAAAGGATCCTGACCTGAAGAGGCACCTCTCTGAATTGCTGATAGGTGAGAATGGTTGTGTGGTGAAAGCTGTGCAGTAGTCCTAACACCTGACTTTTTTTATTTAACATTTTTCACCAGGTGAACTCAAAGAATGTTGCATTGTGGAGAAGAAACCGAGCAACATCTACTTTAAAAGGCTTTGTGTCCTGCTTTGCTGAAGAAAACTCATGTAACGGACACAAGCCCCCAACCCACAGTCCTCTCCCTCAAGACGGATGCCCAGATTTGTGTGGTGCACCAGTGATCTCAGCTGGACTTTGCACAGGATTAATATCTCAAGGAAGACGTGTTTGCAGAAAAGGGGTTAGTTTTAAACCTGCTGATAATTTGCCATTTCCATACTCTTCACTTCATTTCTAACATCTGCTTTCTGCTATTGCATGTTGTATTTGCAGGACTAACAATTTATATTGTCACCAAATTACATTTGAAAAGGAATACAAGGTCTCTAATTTGTTTGCACACCTTTCAGAAATTACAATTTCTTAACCAGGACAAGGAGGAGTGGTACAGCTGGTTTCCCATGTGCAGGTAGGGACGTGAGAGTTTTTTCTCAATGAAAATATCTTCAAAACTGGCCCATATCTCAGAAAAGTCAGATTTGTGTGAATAATCTTTTTCTGATAAGAAAAGTTTCAACTGAAGAAATCCTGATCAGACCTAAAACTGCAGTCAAAATGTCATATTGGAAAAAAATCATTGGCAATTTAGCTCTTCTCTCCTTGTCTCACTCTCTCAGATTGATCAAAAACATGCATTTCAGACCAGAAAAGCCCTGCCAATGAAAATGCTGTCAACTTCGAGATTATTTTCACATTATGTATCTCAGTTCTCAAACAAATAGCATTAAACCCATTTTTTTTCAATTATGTTTTAACTAGAACATTTTTTTCCTCCACTGAGTGAAAAAGGTGCATTTTCCCTTGGCCAAGTCAATAAATCAGCAAAGTTGCCATATTGGTTACTGTTCTTGTAGCAATGGCATTATATGATACCAAACACACACAGTTGTGCCAGCACGCTCTCATCTCAGGATGGCTTTCATCCAATCAAAACGCCAGAGAGATAATGAAAATATATGTCCTGGACACTTTATGATTAATTGTGAAGAGGCCTAGAAATATTAGATTAATAAACAGCCTTTGTAAGGAATACATGTTATTAAAATATGCTTGTCAATGCCCAGTTCTAATAATGAATGAATGAATAACACTTCTGTGATATATGAGGTGATGGCAAAAGGGAATGATAAAAGGGATGTCATAGCTAAAAGATTAAATTACGTTGATTGAGGAGGGCTACACCACATAGGAAGTCTCCCTAGATGCCCTGCTGCAAAGGAGGACAGCTGTCATCATTCGTATCTGTACTTTGCCTGTCTCTGCTCCCATGCAGGCATAAGCCCTTGCTCATGTCTAGGATCCCTTGCAAAGGCCAGCTGAATTTCTCCAGCACCTAAGCATGGTCTTTGCCTTGTACAAAGCTCACTGACATGCTTTGAGATTTAATTTCACTTGTAAGTTATGCATAGCACTAGGGCAGAGTCCAGGGGAGTTGGAAAACTTTGGCTGGACTTTTTTCTTAGCAATTTATGAGTCTTCAGTGTATTTGATTTAATTTCAAGTGGATAACTAAAACAGTTCTGCCCATCATCATCATGTTGGCTTTGGAAAAATAAGAAATTATCTAAAAAAAGCATACCAATATGTGTTCTGGCGAAGTCTTACATGATCATAATATCAAAGCCATTGAACCTGTTTATTCTCTCAGCAATGAATACACAAAAGCCTTAGTTACAGTGAATTGTACATCTCCATTGATTTTAATGGGAGCAACATTTGCTTCATGTTCAAGGCTGGCTCTGGTTCTCCTCAAGCTCCTTCTTTTATGTTGCAAATATCAGACAGACTAAGTTAGGACTAAACTTTTTGGCATTCAGAAATTCGTAAGTATTAGCCCAAAATATTTCTTGGGATGTGTTTCCAGTGAGATAGAAATGAGAAGTGTAGAAAGTATAGTAGAAGGTGAATAATCGTTTATATTTAAAAAGAATAGAGACACATTTTCTGTATAATTTTTTAAGACTTTTTAATAAAAGTGCTGCAACCTATGTTTGAGGTTTGGAACTCTTTACTTAACAAGAAGCAGCAGTTAAGCTTCTTTCCATTGTGGCCTTTAAAAAAATTATTACTCATTTTCATTGCATTGCCATTAATTAGTTTACATGCCACTTAAATGGAGGTTTTATGCTTTAAATCACAGTGTAAAACCTGGCGCTCATTAGAAAGTATTTCTGCCCCGTTCACAGCAATTGAGTTCTAGCCTGATTGGCCTCAACTCCAGTTCCTGAAATGATACTTTGCTCATTAGTTTCCCACGATACAGGAAAACTGATTCCACTTTTTTCTCCATGATGATGCCATCTCAAGCTGCCCGTATGGTTGGATCCTCATTTTCCTTCCCTTCCCCTCCTGCTCTGTCCCTGTCCCTTGAAGCCCTCACCTTCTCAGTGCTGGTCCCAGTGCTGTGAGGACATGATGGAGAGGGAGAAGGGTCAAGACGTAGTTAAACAGGGGTGGTTTGAGTACATCTGGCTGGATATTCACAGGGCAATATGACTGTGCTAGTACAGCTAGTGATCCACTTGGATTATTAAGACACAGTTATCAGCATGAAGGGAGCATGACCCACATCAAGGCACATAACAAACCATATTTTTTCAATACTTACAATTGTTCAATCTACTGCAAATCCTTCTGTGAACAAGTCCAATTTTTTGCAAAACCCTTTTTTTTCTCACTTTCTTTTTGTAGGATTACAGTAGCAACCTCACCATACAATCCATCACTACCACTACAGGACAGACAGTATTTTGATGCACTGCCTTGAAATATAGTGGTTGTAGGACTGGGAAGACATTTTCTAGATGTCTAGACTTTCTAGACAAAGGCATAAATGGTTTACACTGCACTACGCTAATAGATAGTTTAAAGGTGTATTTGATTGCTTTTGTGGCTTTGTTTTATATACATCACATATGCACAAACCCTGGGTGTTGTAGGCTTAGTGTGTGTGTATGTGTGGATATGTTTCAATAAAACTGATTTGTCTAACATTGCAAATGCACAAAAATGAGCGCACAAATGAAACATAAATTGTCCATGTCTTTTGGTAATCTATGTTAGACATTGAACACTACCATCTGTTCTGCAGGGAAAAAAAGAAGTTGTTCAGAGAAATAACTTGTCCTGGAAGAAAATCACCTGCTAACCCACTATTCATTAGAGGCTGATTTATGCACAAAAGCCTGAGGGTTTCTAACCTTTGCAAAACTCTTGGATGTGTTTGTTTTACAAACTGTTCTGGTGAAGAAAAAGAAATCCCAAACACTTCAATTTTGTTCATATGGTTTACCCTAACAGTGAGCCTATTTGCTAAGATTTTTATTAAGATGATCTGGACACATCGTATATAGTTTCTTATGTTTGACACCATTGGAAAGGCAGCTGGTTTGCTTTGACCAAGCCCCATCAGGATGGACAGTCTGTACTAGCAAATAAAGCAGTACTAAACAACGCTCTGGAAACAGGAACTCAATGGTCTCTACTGGCAGGTAGAGATGGTCCATGTTAGGATGGTCCCATTGGCTGGGTTCATCTCCCATACAATCCCCAGGCAGGGTTTAGAGAATAGTGCAGGCCAAGGACATTTCCTTTTGGTGGAGGGGGTGTGGACCTCTTGTTTCAGAAGATAAGTGTGCCTGGTGGCATTAGAGCCACCAACTGGTCCTGGGCAGCTATAATTTACAACTGCAAATACAGTCATATTATGCTCACTGATTCTCTGTATTTGTCTGTGTCTTTACCTGTTTTTTCTCAAGTTATAGACTATGAACTTTCTGGGGCAAGGACTTTGTTCTCTTTGATCGTGTAGCACACTAGGATCCTGGTCCAAGACTGTGTCCCCTTCTGCAGTCCAAATAATAAATCATTCTAAAACTAATTCAGAATAATGCTTCAGACAAGGGTATGGTAAAGAACAGTATAGAAAAGAGCTATCAAAAGGCAGAGAAGAAAGCAAACAGTTACCTTATCCACTGTGGAAACCATTTATTTACTTACCCTTGTTATCCATGGACATTTATGTTGGTCACAGAACAAACAACCAAAGGAAGTTATGAACATATTTTTCATCTCTTACTATTGCTGAAATTATGTGCAGTTGCTGTAATGTAAGACTCTTGATGCAGTCATGAAGAAGTCCCTCCTTACACTGTGTGTGAGGAGGCTGAAATGAAGGGTTGACTGCCATGAACTTTTCTATCATTATTTTCCTTTTTCCTCCTGACATTTCTAAACACAAACACTTGTAATCACTTTTAGAAGGGAACCCTGTATTCATGCAAAGCAACAAGGGATTCCAGCAGCAAGACAGATACATCTGGACAATTTGGTAACCTCCCAAGCTTTGATTTAACTGTTAAATTGGTGACCGTATTTCTTTCCAGTCCATGTGGAAATCTTCAGCCTAGAACTACAGAGGGCTGGTGTTGACATTTTTGATGCATTCAGGGCGCTCCCAAATGTTACAGATGTACTGATGCACCAATTGGAGTTCTGACGTTAATGAAAATGTATAAATGTCACAAACAATCTGATTTTAACTCACAGTTAGGACCAATTCATTTGGGAAGTGTATTTCTGCTGAAGGCAAAGAAGTTACACCCCAGAAGTAATTTGGCACAAGAAAGTGACTTTGAAGCATGTTACAGTGTGTCTGAGAAAACACATAATTTCTTGAAAGTATACTGGTGAAAAACGCAACCATTTTGTCTCAGGGATAAAATGTATTGGCCAGGTCAACACATGAAGAAAGCTAATTATGTCATACATTATGTCAGGGAGGGCCCTCTGTTTCAAACATGCTGCCTATTACCTTCAATAGATAGGAAGGCAATACTTTTCTATGGGATTTGAGTTGATGAAAACAAATACAGTGGTGGGATTTTTCTTCAGCTGAAACCCCAATCCTAATTAATTAATTAGGTTAATTCAATGGCTTTTCACAGTGTGTAAATCAAACAACTGTGTCTTTGGCTGTCAGAAAATCTAGCTTGGGGATTTTTCCTTTTCCCCTTTAACATCAACTTTAGCTGGTTACATTCCAGAACATTGCCTTTGAGAACAGTTGGTCAAAAACAAAAGAGAAAAAACTCAGAAGGGATATTTCAGGCTGTATTTTTAGCCATTATATATTTGAACACTTTCATTTACTTCAGTGGGATTCGCCTATCTCTACCAGCTGAGAATCTGGCTCACGATATTTAAGCCTCTAAGACTAGGCTTCCCAGCATTGCCACGTTACCTGGGAACATGGTAACTTTCATAACAGAGACCGCTCCAGGCTTTTCCTTTTATATTATGCCCTGGATCTAATAAACTTTCTCCACTGTTCATGCACTTCTAAGGCTAAGAGTCTGGGCTTTCCTGAAAGTTATCCTAACCTCAAACAAAGTTACAGATCTGAAGCAGGGATTACTAGGTGACATTGTATGCAGTAGATCCAATTATAACAGTAAATTTGTTTATGAAAGAGACATCAGCTGCTAGAGACTTTTGATTATGTTCTGATGTTATAAAGAATGTTTCTAGCCATCACAGATAAAAGGCATAAAAATTGCTTTGAGAGGCACGTGTTTCCTACATCTCATCAAATTTGTAAACTCCAAGATCCACTACTCTGGGACACTTCAACAAAATTACTCCATGAAAGATAAGTAAGTGTGACAGATAAAGATGACAGACATTTTGGCCTGCACATTCAACCACAGCCAAAGATACTTAAGAAGGACCACAGCATGGGAAATGACCCAGTAGGTTCATGAGACTGCATAACAAGGTATTCCAGAGACCATCATTATCCCAAATCAGGCACATGTAAAGTGACTTATTCAGATTTGGTCAAATATTTTAGACTGTTACATAGCTTTTGAGTGAGTTGCATAATTTTGATTAGACTTGATTTCTTGAGAGGCTGAAAAATAGCTTACTTGCTGAAACTGTGGATATTCAGCAATTTATAACTTTTTTCCAGTGGACAATTTTTGTGAGTGTAGTTTCAAAAAATATATTAAAAGGACAATTAAAAAAAAAAAGATGTGGACCATGAGTATCTATCCTGACCTTCTTCACCATAACCTCTTCACCTTTAGTCTCCTATGAACATTAGGAAAATTCAGATGTGATAGTCTGTCTTGAACAGATACTGTGGTTCCTTTTTCATTTTCCACAACACCGTGAGTTATGGATTGAGTGTCAACTAGAGCAGATTTTCTTGGCTACATCTGATGGTATCTTGGATTTGCTTCCTCTTGTACTGAGCTGGAAATAAGTATCTGAGGTGCTGAATGTTCCTTATTGTCATTAGTAAAGGGCTATTTAAAAGAAAGTTGATTTTGCTTCCGTCTGTTGTTGACTGCACTTGCTGATTACATTTGCCTGCTGTCTTTGTCAACCTAATGGCTATGGTGGTGAGGAAGTGAAGTTCATTTACTTTATAACAAGCATAATAACATTCTCAAAGGGTATATTTTGAAAGAAAACAGACCATTGTAAGATCAGATTCAAACAAGTAGGCTGTTCAGAGCAAGCATTTGCTTTTTTGGTCGTAATGAATATGCCAACATCTAAACTGGAAAACACATGTGAGTCCACAGCAGTGGTAGGACAAACAGCTGCCTTACTCAGGCCCACAGGCAAAAAAATTGCATGGGAAGTTTCATTTTGAGTTTTCATCCACTTATTGGAAAATACAGTAAACCAAGTTGAATTACAGATGATATACTTCAGCCAAAGTTTTCACATCTGCCTAGGAGATTTGGTTATTAAGTTCCTAAGCTTTAACAGGGATGGTGGTCCAACATCTTTGCACAGCTTTGGAAATCTAAGTCAGAGCATGTAAGATAAATGTGTAAAACACATAGAAGTTAAAAGACCTTCTTTTCCTATCATATCCTGTGTGTCTCATGTGCAGATTAAGAGATCATCCTTTCCCCCCTTTTTTATCTCCCCCGTACTCTGGATGATTGACATAGCTACTCAGTTCAGTTTAGCAGGTTTCTCACATTGCATAGAGATCAGGGTAATATCCTACCTTGTTTCACACCAGCGGAAACTTAGACAGTTTGAATTATCATTGGAAATCTGTTGAGTACTTCTTGGAGCTAAAGCTTAAGTGTCGAGGTACCTGGTAAAGTTAGCAGAGAAAAAGATGCGGCTGTATCTAGTTGAGCTGCAGGAATTCACAGTGTGGAACTCCCAAATGCAAAGTACCTTTTGGTAGCTTAAGCATGTGTTATTTTAGTGTGAGCATTTTACTTGCATCAGAAAGGGGCTAAAACCAGGCACGTGGTCTGTTAGACACTGCTATTCATTAAATTGTGTTCTGCCTAATGATGTTTTTAAGCAGCGGCTGTAGAGGTCCCCACAGCCCCATGTAGATTTGTGCAGCCTACACCAAGCCTAGAGCTGCCATAGCCATAGTGGTCCGGTTACCTGAATCTGTGGGATTAAAGCTGCCTTAGGTACAAGTAGTCACACCTTGCTTCACAGTGCAGATGGCTGCTGGTGAAGAAAATGGACATTTCAGACGTGACCTAACTCACTGGTTTGATGTTCTGGGTCAGCAGTAAGGAGTGGCAAAACTGGCCTTTCTCTACATCAGAAATGGGTAAGAGCTGGCTCTGCCTCAACTGAGCCCCACCAGGCTGTCTCCAGTCTCTTGCCCCTGGCCATCTGAGTAAGGCCTTGGCCAGTGTCCAGTTGTTTCCATCTTGCTTGAGCTTTTGCGTTCCTCCTTGTGGAAACCAAGCCGAAGGGGTGGAGGGCCGGGGTACACTTAGGTCATTTCCCCACAGGGCTCCCTGGGCGGTGGGGGCATGTAGCCAAGGTCCATCATTTTACATGGAGCTTCTGTTTACCAGGGTTTACCCTTAACAACACCATGGCATTTGGGGCTTGTCCACACTCCCTCAAGGCCAGTCTGCCCTTCCGTGTAGATAGCACTGTGGCAAGTCCAGCAGCTGAAGCGTACCTTCCAGAGCATGCAGAGCCCCCATGGTCAAGCACGTTTGGCTGGTTAGCACAGAATTTGTGGCCCACAGGTTGTCCACCAACTTCCAGTGAGATGCCAATAAAACAGCCAGATGTACTGAAGGCAGATGGGGACAGCCCACACCGCGCTTACCGCTACTTTGGATGACCAAACAGGAAATTATAGGCAAAACAGCAGGACGGATAGGGTAAGGAGACCGCGTCTGCCCCTCCGGACAACCCTTCCTGAAAAACACAAAACTCATTTACAGGGCAATGTGTAGGGAAACCTGTAAGCTGTTCTTCCCTGTGGTGTATGTCTTGCAGATTAATCCAAATCTACCTTTTGCAGCCATTCTCATTTCAGCAGGTCAGGCACTCCGGACTCATTGTAGCATATGGATCCCCAGGGAAAAGCTCATTTGCAATTTGTTTGTACCTCACTGTGAGGTTCATCTCATTACTGCAGGATGTTCCTTTAGACAGATAGAGAACATGGCACTAGCTCTTCTCAAAAAGAGCCATTTCACTAGTAGACTTACTTAAAAATTCATCTAAGAGCATAGTGAATACATACAGTCTTTAAAGCAAGAAAATTGCAACATTAAATACCAAGGGGAGATTTATATGAGAGCTTAGAATTGTGGCTTTCTTTGGGAACTTATTCTTGGACCTAGTCAAAGGCTAATTTTCTCACAGTTTTGAAAGATTTTTTTTTTACCTGAGGCATTTGCTTGAGAAGTGGTGACACTCCTGACAGAAGGGTACTGAGTGATACTGAAGTGGTGCTGCCAGGTATTTCTTATGAGCCTACCTTGGCAAAACATTCATGGACATGCTTAATGTTACCGGGATTTAAGGACCTGACTGAAGTTCAGCTTTGTTGGCTAGGCATGACTACAGAGTGTTTTATTCATACCAATGGCTTGATATTGATATTGTCAAAGAAGCTACTGTAAAAACCATCACATGCAGTCTTTTACTTCTTTGGTTCAGTCTGTTTCTGTATTGGGTCCTGTGAGTCTGTTTCTCCCATTTTTGTTCCCTTTTGGTCCTAGAAAAGAAAACAGCACTCCTCATTGTTCTCAGCAATGTTTTTCATGTTTGTGTTTCAAGACTTCTGAAGTCTCAGAGACTTACCATCCTTGGAGACAGAGTACCAGATGGGGTAAATCAGTAGCAGAAACACTACAGAGAGTCCCTTTGAGATGTTTCGCTGTTGTGTCTTCTCCCGTGATTGGGGTCAAAGTGATCACCCTTATTATTCATTACCTTCCTCGGTAGTGCTGGGCACTGGGCCAGCAGTGGCCAGGTGGATCTGACATACCGGTTTCATGTCAATGCATGGCTATGAACACTGTTTACATGTTTTTACCCTCTCTCTGCTTTTGGCACATAATAGTATTAAGTCCTTTTTGGCAGGAGCAGAACAGAATACCTACAGGCCCACCGGAGCTTTGTGATAACTGATAAAACAGATTTAAATTAACATTTTCATAGATGTTCTAAATCTTATTAATGTTTGATTAGACTCTTGGGGTGAAATGTGTTATATGCAATTATCAGTATTATTATTTTAACTCTGAGGCAAATTAATAGTAGCTGTTTTTACACTGCCATGTGAAGATTTTAGTAAGACCACTGCTAAGTGCATTTGAAAATCGCATTAGAATCATAGAATCACAGAATCATAGAATCATTAAGGTTGGAAAAGACCTCTAAGATCATCAAGTCCAACTGTCAACCCAACACCACCATGCCCAATACACCATGTCCCTAAGGGCCTCATCTACACGTCTTTTAAATACTTCCAGGGATGGCGACTCAACCACTTCCCTGGGCAGCCTGTTCCAAGGCCTGACCACTCTTTCAGTAAAGAAATTTCTCCTAATGTCCAATCTAAACCTCCCTTGGTGCAACTTGAGGCCATTTCCTCTCATCCTATCGCTTGTTACTTGGGAGAAGAGACCAACCCCCACCTCGCTACAACCTCCTTTCAGGTAGTTGTATTGTCTATGTGTGCACGGACTCCACTTGTTGAAGAGCAGAAACCATTAATATTTTCTATAGTTGAGAGATTTATTTTAATTCTCAAAGAATTAAATATGAAACACAAAACATTTTCCAGATTGTTCAGTAGCTTTGATCAAGATGAAAACCTAACCAACTTAAATTCTGGTCAAGCAGATGACTACCTGTGTTTAATATGAAACCATTACCAAAGTCTAAGTGAAGGCAATATAGATTTAATCTTGCTTTCAATTTCAAGGTACTCATGGACAAGGCATTTGGATTTCCCTAGAATGCAGGAGAAACTGTTTTGTACTACACATTACATGTTTTCATAAGTCACAGAGGATTTATGGTGTATAACTGTGCAAGTAGGTGGTATACAAGGCCAGAGTCTTTGCTAAAATCTTAGATAAATGTCAAAGGAGAGAGTTCCTTAAATTTACTGACCCAACATCATCATTACAGCACAGACCAGAGTAACTGAAGGTGTGGGGGGGTGGGGGATGTTGCTCCATTTCTATACTGGGAGAGCTGGTACTTTATGTCTGCAGAAGATTGAGAAAGGACTGGGATTTGGCTCTGTTTTGGCCACGACAATGAGAAAATTCCCTCCTTTTCTTTCAACCTCTCCAGATCCCACCAGCATACCAACAACGGTAGAAACCCCAAAACACAGCTAAGAAATACAAAAGCTGTGTACCAGTAAGGCATTAAAATAAGTCATCATGTCTTAAAAGGTAGAAATCCCTCTGCTAGGAGGAGTTTTTATCCCTCCACCTGCACTAAGACAGGGGAAATGTTACAGACACCATCATGCACGATACTGCACAGCCTGCAGTTTTATACGGAAGATATTTGTATGACATGGTGATGCGTAACAGTGAAAAACAGCATGGACAGATGAATAGGCAGTGAGACGGACAGACAGATAACACCGTGGGAGCTACAAAATGCTGCCCAAACTGGATTTATGCAGCTTCAACTGAGCGTAGAATTACTCGTGCAACTCAGCTGCATCTCCGGTGAAACACGTGGAGCTGTTGGTGTTGAAAGGGCCTCTGAACTAATAAGCACTTTAAACATTTTTCCAAACATCTTTCGGATGTCTCTGAATGACCCTTTCTTGTTTCCTCGTGTTAGCCCACAAACCACCGTTAACCCCACGACAGTGTCCAAACAAGAGGCACGTCAGGCGGCTCCAGGGGAACGACTTGCCACCACATTTATCACCCTCTTTTCCATCTCTCGGGCTTTTGTGATCCTGACAGTTGTTTGGGCTCAGTTTTCACCGGCCGGTTGGGATGAAACTGAGCCTGCCGTTCAGCTGAAAAACCCAGTGGCTGGGTGGGCCCGGAGGAATGGCCCTTTTTTCCCCTCCCTGTTTAAGCCTCTTGTGAGTAACTCCCTGCAGCTGTCCATAAACACCGCGTTCTGAATGGAGTGAGAGATGTCTGGGGCAGGCCCTGCTCTTGCTGTTTCTGAAATGAAAATAAATACTCTGTCAGCCGTTATACAGAGGATTGCCGCGTGTTGCCCCATAGCTTCGCAACCACCTCAGGCCCTTTTTTTCTAAAAGATGTTTCCAGCATTAACTCTCTGGAACCCAAAGTATACCAAAATGATAAATTTACGAGTAATCACACAGCACACAAGACAAAAGCATACTTGGCCAGTGAGCCAAATCCCATACTCGCCTCTGATAAACCACACAATTAATGGCATATAGAGGAAGATACTTATTAAAAGTGCAAAGCAGAAGATTGTGTATGTGTGGGGAGCAGCAAGCATGTCTTTGCAGCCAGTGTGAATTTTGCCTCCCAAGAAACTGTTGTTAACCCAAAGCTGTGCGTAGGCACCCACCTTTGCCAGCTGAGCAAGCCACCTCCTCTTGTCCTGCTGGGGACTGTGCCCATCCTGGATCATGGGGGTTGGCTTGTGCCTCCTCAGCTGCTTCACATCCCCTTGGCCAGGCTTGTCCGAACAGTCGACAAGCTGCTAATGCACCACCTGCCACCTCCATGGGGGGATCAAGCCCCTTTCCCCCGCGCCCTGGCCACAGTGCTTTGTCTCTGCCCCACCACCTGTGGTCATTGACCCTCCAACCTGTTGGCCCCAGAGCTCAGCACAGTGTTTCCTCATCCAGTGTGACCACACAGCCAGGAAAGTCTAAGGAATATCGACAGTAAGCCCTTTCTTACACAGCATATTTTGACTAAAAAGGGCTGCTGTCTGTCTCAGACAGAGGATCTGAGGAGGCAGCAACCTCCCTCGAGGGCATGGCAGCAAGCTGGCAGGAGTGGGCTGGCTATGGCCGTGTCCTCAGCTGGCACCGCCAGGGCTGGCCAAGAATGTCTAGCCACAGCCATATTTTTCCGAGCCAAGTGTAGGATGTGAAAGCAAAGTCCACTTGTTTTCAGATCTGTTTTTGCTTTCCCTTTGATCTTTCTAGCTCTGCTGTCTTCTAGGCATTTGGGTTTGCTTGCATTTTTGAAAACAGGATGAACTGGTTTAACAGTTGAAGGTTTTATTTTTGCTTTCTTTTCTTTGTCTGAATTCTGTAGAAATGAAACTTCATTCCACCTTTTTTATTCAAATTTTTCAACATCTTTGATTGCTGAAACCTTTTCAGTAGGGACCTGAGATCTTTATCTGCTACAACACAGAACAGAAACACTGGTCTAGGCTCTCAGGGTCTATCAAGCCCACGCTCACTGTGTCTAACCCAGAAAAAATGCATATGAAAAGAGTAACAAAGAAAGGGAAGTGTATCATGAGCTACCTAAATCCAAGAAAGACACTTAGATACTCTGGCTTGTATTCCTCATAAATAAAGCAGAGGCATCAAATAAAGTTGGCCACAACTCTTTTTCATAGGTTGCTCTTAAAATTTGCTTTCACTTCAGGATTCAAATAGAAATAAAACCTTAAAGATGGTTTCATGAAAGAGAGCACCATCAGAGCTTTGCTTCTCAGGTTATTAACACAAGTTTTTCTACAAATCCTGTGTTGTGTCCCACCACCACTACCCCAAAGACCCACAATATCTTCTGAATACAATGCATTTGAAACAAATATAAAACCTTGGAGTGTTTTCAAATTGATGCAATGCCATCTTTTGATGAACTCTCACTGCTGAAGATATTCCAGGTGGTCCCAATGCTTGCACTCCTTTCTCTTTAACTTTGGACTTGAGTGGGCTGTTGGGAGGATCAATGAGTAGGTCTCTGTCAAGATTTCTTGCAGTGAACTCTTTGGTGTATTGACTATCTTCATACACTGATGCAGCAAATAAAGAAAAAGGGGTTCAGATCTTGATGGGAAGGCTTACATGCGGCTGTAGCAGAAGTAATAAAAACCCACAACAAATAAAGCAACAACCTGTGTGGAAGGAGGAGATTAAAGTGGGATGGTTTTGTTCCAAACTTACAGGGTTATCAGACTATGTGGCAGAAAAATCCAAAAATCTTTAGATCAAATCCCTCTAGGATGCTGTAATTATCTCACCATTTTGAACACTGGTTAGTTGTGTTTTTAAGAGTGGAGTATTTGACTTTACCACCTCAGTGATGTTATTGTTAATATTACTTTATTTTTTCTTTGATGTGCATAATTACCCAAGATTTTTTAAATGCCCAACTCATAAAATAAAACTAAACAAACTCAAAACCCATATTGTTTGACATCATGTGACACATGGACAGGACACCAATAAGGTTGGAACTGTTAGATCACAGCCCAAAACAAGTTCCAAAAAACTGATAGCAGTAATAGGCCATGCAAAGACCCTGCGATCTCAAGGAGACCTTGCAGTGTGGACTCTGCTCCATGGTTTCGTGTCCAAGTCGGTGATGCAGCCACTTGAACTCAGGAATTACAGGAAAATTTTTCTTGGCTTTTATATTTAGCTCACTTTACTGCTGAGATCTCCAGGTGATTTAAGAGAGAAACTTTTGTAAATTCTGCCATTATCATAATCAGAATGCAGCAGATACACTGCATGGAAAAAGTAACCAATTTTTACCAAAGATTTACCAAAGTAAACCTGTCCTCTCTAGCTTACATTTTCACTGGACGTCAGTGGATATGGAGCTATGATTAGATAGATGACTTTAAGACTGAGATAATTTCTTGTTTCCTAAAGAGAGCAAAGAATTGTCTTTGAACAAAAGAAAGTCAGTGTCCAATGAGCATCTCCTTGTCACTGTCTTTGTTGTTCTCAGTGTGCAACAGTCACTTTGAAGGCTCATTTTACTACAAAGGCACTTGTGTGAAGAGTAGCCCACAGGACCCTGTAATGGTGATTAGTCTTTGTAAACTCCCGGATCCTTTGTGCCAGACCTTCAGCATGACAGTTCAAATGGGTTAGGAGTTCACTCTCACTTAATTAATCCCAGATTTTGTTCATATGGCACACGTCGTTGGTGGCAGGACTTCCAAGCAGGATTGCATAGGTATGAAATCAGCTAACAATGACTTTATTTTTCTGTGAAGCAGGCCTTAATTTAGCAAAAAACCCCAACCAAACGAGCAAAAATAACCCCAAACATACAGCTATCCTTTCCAGAATCGATAGCAAGATAAACAATTTCATTTCAAATGTGTTATTTACAAGACCCAGACACACAGATTGTCAGAAAAATATAAAATCTTCTGATTTTCCTTTAATATGTAGTCATTATTAGCAAGCATTGAGCTGATTCAAACACTTCCGTCTTAAGCCATTCCCTATCTTGTCCCTCTGTCAAGGTTTTTTTTTATGCTGTTGGCATTTCTTGTTTACTTGAGAGAAATTAATTTTATTGGGTGTAGCTAGAATCTCCAGCCCCATGGCTTGAAAGAGCTCATGCTATGAATGTCTTTGCTTTTCAAACTGTTGCTCATGAACACATGGCTGTGTGTATACATTGTACATGTGTATATAATACAGGTCTTTCTGCTAAGCTTATTTTCTATCTCTGAATGCATGGAACACTGATGTGGTTTGTCATATATGAAGGTTTTTAAAACCTATAAAGATGATAAAAAGTTACAAATGAATAGGCATATATTTGCCATATTGACATTTTACCCCAATGTAAATCTTAACAATGTGTTTTCTTTAGATCCATTCTTCAAAATTACTAATAGGGTTGGGAACATGGTTTGAGTAGGGGTGGAGTTCATAACATCTTCGGATGTCCGTGAGGTAGACATCTTCATCTGAGCTGGGAATTTGCTCGTTTATTACAGTCAGTAAATACAAATAGGCTGTGATTTCATGCACACAATCGATCTTAGCCTAAGGTAGATGACAAAAAAGCCCCAACAACAAAACAGAACAGAAGAATTGCTTTCTGCACAAGTCTATTTCTGTCCTTAAGGATTTTTTGGTTAATAGCTCATACAGAGATTTCTGCATTACAGGCATGTAAATCTAGGGCAAATAATTGTCACCTTTGCCAGTTACTTGGGTCAGATCAGCGTTTTATTTACTATGACTGCCACTAGAGTTCGGTATTACAGTCTTTCAGCACAGGATTTTAGGGAATCCACCTCCTTTTCCAGTGCAGAAAACTAGAACAAATACAGTCAGCTAATAGGCCTGTTGCAGCAAAATGTCATGAAGGTCCCGGAGGTGACTATTAAGTTATTAGGTTTAGAAGATGTGATTGCCAAGGCAATGTCCAGTATATCCAGAGATTGGCAAAAGGACCACTGATAGAGAGGACAAGTATTTGAACACTAATACAGAGGACACAGCATCACCTTCTTCATGTCTGTACCTCTTCCACTGGTGTTGTCCAGATCTCAGTTTTTGGTCAAACAGAAAATTTCTTAATTTAAGGATTAATTTAAGAATGCTCATTAATTTCTTGACGTTGTTAATGCCATCATGCACAGCAACTCCAGGTTCTGTCTAATTCTGGTGGACAACAAACTGACTGCAATTGTACATGCCTTTGCTGTCTGGTGTGTGTCTATTATCGCATCCCAGAATAGCTGAGCATTAGGAGGTAGGTAAATTCTGCAAGCCCTGAATGTTGGACATCTCTGTGGGAATGTAGGTCTTGGCAAGAGAAGGGCCTAGGTTACTACATATCAGCATACCCTAAAAATCTTTAAAAGTTTCAAGGGCACATGGTTGACGACCCTTTTCCTTCAACACAAAGGGCCTTTCTCTCCCTAGTACCATACATTACACTTTGGCCTAAGCTACACTTTTGTCTAAGAGGTAGGAATAAACTCCCCAAGGAAGGAAAGATCTTCATAGAGTTCACTGCATTTCCTCAACCTGCCGTCTAGAGAGGAACAATACACACAATGAGAAAAGCAACTATGCTAGGTATCCTGAAGCCAAGGACTACGTGTTGCCCTAACAGTTCTCCTGAAAAATTAATGCAGTTATATATCATACTCTCAATCAGTTGTGCCACTTAACATACAACTAGTGGATGCTTAGATACTAAGGCTACATCTCTAATAAAAAATAAATGTATTCAGGACTCTTGTCTGGCACTGAGGTCACCTGGTATGGAGCACTGCCAAAATCAATACTACTAAATTCTATTAAATACTACATCAGTATATGAAAATCTCTTGCTTTGCAAAACAGGGCAACTGCCTATTGGGAATGGCTCCTGCCATGTGCTAATCTCAGAACCATGCCTGGGAACAATTTGAGAAACTGCTGACACGGGCCAAAAATATGCCAGAAACTTCTCTAATAATTTAAAACTATAGAAGATTGACTTGCAGGGCCTGGGAATATTCCTTCACACTGTAAATTTATGGTATAAGTGTAGCCTGTAGAGATGAAGGCAATGTAAGGACCTATAGAAACTAGGATAACTGATGTATACTGGGAATCTGGACCACTCAATATGGTGAGTCAATTCACCCAATTATCTACAACCCTACATTAAGTTTATGTCTTATTAAGTACGTTGTTCCAGAAAACATTTTACATGGTGAAGCATTAATTTATTATTTCCCAATTATTCTGTAGTTAATTTTAAAGTACAATTTCATTAGGTTCAGGGAGAAGGAATGCTGTCTTTATAAACCAGGGATTGGCAGATAACACGAGGGTGTATCACAGCATTGGGAGCAGGGATTAGCTTCACTGAAGCAAGATGCAATTACAGATGTTAGGATCAGTGAGCTGAGACATTCTTCCATTTACACATTTGGACTATGTTTGAAAGTTTAGTTTTTAATTTAAAGCCTTTTTACAAACCTCTTTCCTGCATGTTATAGCAGCCTCACTTTGTCTGCATGAGTTTTTAGACTGCTCTTTGTGGGGGAAAATATGGAAAAATTAGTATTCTGACAGGTTCATATTTTTATTATTGAGCATAGCAGGTAGTATATGTGCAACAACATCAAATAATTTGTTCCATTAGGATACACGGTACTCTTTGCATGACAATATGCACTCTTGTTCTCTTAAGTATGAGACGTAACAATTCTTTATGAGCTTACTATATTTAAAGGAGAAAGGAAAAAGCATTTAAACAGGCAAATACTGTATTTCAACAGGCCATGTGTTGCAGATCAAAAAAGACTGAGTTAAACCCTGCAAAGTTAAACCTTTACATCTTCAAACAAAACCAGAATTTTCCTTCTGAGTCTATTACATCGTTTGCCATGTAATGTTATCACTAATAATCATTGTGTGTTAGCAAGAGAGGCCATGAGTAGGTTCAAGCAATAGACACTTTTGTGGTTTCTGTTGTTAACAATCTGTCAAAGTCAGACTCCCAAAACCATGCAAAGGAAGAAAGAGAGAGAGAGAAAGAGAGAAAGAAAGGAAGGAGCTAAGGAAGGAAGGAAGGTTGGTTGGTTTAATACAGAGGCACAAATTAAAAGCAGCAAAAAAGAATGAAAAGAAACCAGGGCTCAGGGAGGAGAGATGAAAGTAAAAGAAAAGACAAACATACACAGCTAAGGCCAGAGTGCAAGTCCTTTCAAGTCCTCATTAACCCCACAGTAAAGAGGTTCCTTGTGAACATTTAGCCTTTTCATTGAGCTCTGCTTTTTCATTGACAAATGTCAGCTGTGCAACATGTTTGGACGCAGCAGTAACCCTCTAAAACCTCTTTCATAGAGTGCAAGCCAAATCCGCCACTATGTTTTAGCTCCATGAGCAGATGCACTACTGTGAACACTATATTAGACCAGTGTGTGGATGTGAAAATCACACCCACGTCTTTACGAGAACTGGGAAACTAAAATTTCCCTGATTACAACGCGAGCAACTGAGTCAGTGTAATTGTGAGAGTGAAGGATGTACGCTCACTCACGGCTTCTTGCTTTGAAAACCTCCTGGGAGAACATGACCCCCTCATTCATCTTTGAAGGCCTCAGGAGCAGCTGTCACAAAGAGGGACGATGGCACTGAGGCTCGGGACAGCTTCTTTCTTGCAAGCACGGGGTCAGCATCCAGGCTTTCTCATCAAGTGTTTAAGCATGTACTTAACTTTTAAATTCGTGAGTAATCCCATTAACTTCAGAGTGGCTACTCACAGGTCCGAAGCTCAGCAGAGGACTGGGGTTTTTTGAAAGCCTTGAAGCTCAATGTCTGAAGCCCTTTGAATTTAGAAAGTCCCTTCCCAGGGAAGAGTTTCAAAAACTCTGCAGATAGGTTTGATATAGGGTGTTATATGATTTAGGAGGGACAGACCCAGAGTGATATTTACAAGAAACTCATAAGAGGTTTTTGTTTACTAGAAGTTCTTTCCTTGCCAGTGGTAGTTAGTTTGTTCTTTCTTCATTTATTCAGGAAGTTAAAAAAAAAAGAGGAAAAAAAGGAAAAAAAAAAAAAGCCAATTATTTAGGAAGGTCAAATGTGTCCCAGCCTAAACTGTGAATTACTTAAATAACAGGACATGTCACAAAACTGACATCAGTGCTTCTCTTCAGTCCCACCCAATGATAATGAGAAGCCATTTGAACAATTTCAGCAGAGCAAAATAAACAAAGATTTTATGCAGACCCTATCAAGAGCTCGATCCAACAAACCTGTAGTCAGCCAAATAGCTCTTTGTCAAACTAGAAATCCCTCTGATATTTCCTTATTCAGCAAGCAGGGAATGTTTGGATTACTGCAGTAATGTGCATGTACAGGATGGGGTTAAAAAAATCAGTCCACATTTCTCCTCTTTATACCGATTGTCACCACACAGAAGACAGCTGTCATCTTTAAATCTTGTTTTAGCGGGAATGAGATACTGCTTTTGTGGTAGGGGAGGGAAAAAGGCGAGAACATAACAGGGAGAAATTCTGCACAGTTCAGCTACTATGAATACTCCCCAATTATTTTATCAGCAAATAATACAAAGAGAACAACAGGGGACAACGAAAACATTCCCAAGAAAAAACATAGGAAAATATTATTTGTAATGAGAAAAATGTAGGCAGCGCACTTGGAAGAACAGTTTTCAAGGAAACCCCTTTTTACAGAGACAAGAAGCAAATGAAACAAGGCTCTGAAGTGGAAGCATATGTGCTCACCGAGGGGAGCTGATGTAATTGGTAAGCGGAGCTTGGCCTCCTCCAGAAAACCACGTCTTTGTGGAGGATGGCAGAGGGTGTGTGGCAGGCAGCAAGGGAGGGGTGCGAGAGGGAGCTCTGTTTACAGCTGAGGTGACGTAGGCGGCTTGGCTACTGCTCTCTGTGGAGTCCACACCGATATGCGAAGGTCACAGCACAGGGTGGACTCTTGGTAACCCCCCCTAGACAAGAAAGGAGTTGTTAGTGCAAAGAACTGCAGTTTGGGGGAAGACTTTCAATAGTGGCCCATGGTTTGGGGGATTGTGTTAAGAGAAAGTTTTGAAAGCAAGGTGTCTATAGGCATTTTATTGGTGCAATTACACCCATCTCTCTGCCCAAAAGTGCCTATCCCATGGAAGATACCCCTCAGACACCTTCTTCTGAAAGAACAAGCTGCAGCCTCCTCTGCACCATGTGATATGGTTGTAACTACTGCCACAGCTAAACACAGGCAGTTGGCACGGCTTGTCACCAGTCTGACCCCCTCAAAATGGCAAGTGTGGCTGTCAGTCGTCAGCGCCTCTGAGCCTGGAGCCTGCGGGGCTGGACTGTGGCAGAGCCCAGGCAAAGCAAGTGCGTCCAGGTGATCGGTGCAAGGCGGTACCAAGGCGGTACTTTTGGAAAAGGGAGCCCCTTGGCAACAATCCCTCATGGCAAATCTTGTCTTCCAAGTGAGTCAGTGACTGTACATCCCAGCCTGGACGTCCCAGCCTGGCCACCAGGCAGCCCCTTGGAGGCTTCCTGCCCTCACAGCTGCAGACAGTCAGTAACGTCCTTCCACTCTGTACATGCAAGGTACACTTTCTGGCACGTGAATTTGTCCTTTCTATTTATTTCATTCTGTCTCCTCAGATTTTAGCCCTTAAAATAAACAGCTTCACTATCCTTTGGGCTCTAACAACATTCCTTGAGGACTGTTGGTATTACAGAGGTTTCCATCACCATAAAGGCAAAAGCAGAGGCTCAATGCAATGAAAAGGTTAATTGATGTCAGTATGTTTTGGAGAGGGATGCTAGGAAGGAGGAGTATGTGGTTACAGCAAATAACTGAGACAAAAGATCCAAGCTCTTTCCCCATCTGTGCAGCAGTCCTCTTGCATGAGTTAGGGGGAGCCACTTATGTCCTCTGCTGATGTTACTGCTATTTTGCTATGTACCTAGGGATGGCCGTCTGATCGTGGCCGTGTAATTCTAGGTGTCGTCAGCACAGCATGAAAGGATGTGAAATTATCACTGAATCTGAGTGAGGAGGAAGGAAAAGTGATGGACATACCAGGCAGAGCAGAAGGATATAGATACTACTTTGGACCAGAGCACCCAGCAGAGAGCACAGACCACCAGCCGCTACTGAGCATTATGGCAGAGGTGAGATTTAAAGAGAAAACATAACAGACTGGGGGAACTGGGGAGCCCTTGTTGTGCATAGGATGCAGCAGGGGATACGATCCAAACTTTTTAGAGAAAATTACAGTAGCAGGTAATAAAAAGTGGAAAAGCAGGCAGGGGGGTTGACAGCAGCATGCTAATAATATCGTTGGCATATATTCTTTTCAAGTTCCAGCTGTAATGGCTGAAGCAGTTACATCCCCAAGAGTTCTCTCCACTCCTCACTTCCCACCTAATCTAGGACATCGCCTCCTCAGATGCAGGGACTGAATAGCTCTTGGAGTGTCTCCTTCAATTATTCTAGTCAATTATTTACTTGCTTAGTAAAACTCTGTTATTCAAAGCCTAGTCTAAGCTAGACTGGCTTGATTTAAATAAAATTGATGGCATGAACAAAGAGCCATTCAACTGGCATTTTTGAGAAAGTGGTAATTTTTGATGATGAGGTAGCTGTGAGTGTCTGGGGTTTGTAAACCTTTTGCTGGTACACCTAGAGAGCATGGGTCTATGGCCTAAGAGAGGACAGGCAGGTTGGGATATAGCATTTATAGCCTATGAGAGGGTAGGCAGGTAAGACAGATAACATTTAAGTAGTGGCACTAAAAAGATTAAGGCTTTACTGTACTTCTCTAGCTGGAAAGCACTAAATGATTACAAAGCATTATTATCCCATTATCATAAGAGCTCACTCAACACATAAGGAAAAATTAATAGTTCATTTCATTTGCCTGTTTACATTGAAACCTGGCTGCTTTAACTCCCCAAATGTTTAGTATCAAGTAGGTTCAAAGAAAAGTATAACTCCTCAGCAATGAATTTCCTGACTTTGCTCTTTCTGTTTAGAAAAGATGATAAAATGGATTGCAATGTTTTACAGAATTTCAGTATTTATTACATATCGAAGCTATTGGCCTAGCATTTTAGAAAGATACACAGATTTTTGTCTTCAGATGTCACATAAGAACTTTAAGACTAATCTCAACCAAAGATGCTAATTTGCCAAAGTAGTTTAACAACTGTCTGGAGTCTTAAACCTTTCACACCGCAATCTAGCTCTGCAGGGTCTGCAGAGTATGGGAGTAAAGAAAAAAAGGAAATAAGTGAGCCAGCTAAATAATTTGAATAGTGATTAAATGAAAGGATTGCAGTGACTCTTAAGCTGATGAAATGAAACACTACAGGAAGCAGAAAAGCGATAAACAAAATGATAGAGGTTGTTGAAGACTATGGACAAGGTGGCGTTACCAAACACCAAGCCCCGAGGCAGACCCAACCCAGCAGCAGAGGCAGTGCTTTCCTTACCCTCCTCTTATGCAGAAGCATTATACTCTGCTAGGGTTTCTCAAACATTTACAAAGCACGTTTCCGTCCTTCTCCACATGACAGTCCCTCCCCAAGCCCACTGCAGCTCCGTTCCTTCAGGGTGAGCCAGCGAGAGGGGTGTTACTGCTGGGTACTCTCCTCCCTGCCCCTGCCAGAACTGAGTGCTGACGGCAATTAAAGGTGGTGTAGTTAGCAATTCCCTTGCTATTGCAAGCACTGACAGCCAATACTTACAGCCTATTCTCATTTTGCTTCTCTGAAGGAACTGAGCTACTGCTGACTTCTGCTGTCTAAAATTTCATGACCCTTTTGAATGCTCTCGTGACCTTCAAGGGGTTCGTGACCCTGATTGAGAAACATTGGGCTATTTCTGTAAAACACTTATTTTTGCATGGATAAATATTCCTGTGTTCTGTAGTGCACTAACAGTTTGAAATGGGCCCCTGCAGCTGTAAGACACTGGGGATAGACCTGCGTGACCCTGTTACTACACACTCTGGCACCCCAGAGAACATCATATATCTATCTCTGTAGCCACTGATCACAGATCCTGTACAACATCCTGTCATTCTAAAGGGAATTTAGCACCTGAAAACATAAAACCTTCTCGGCACCATTCAGTTTCACTTCTGGGGCAGAGGGAGCCCCAGTCTGAAAGGAAAATGAAAGAGAGTCATGTGCTGTGACGCAGCACAAGATGCACAAGCACATAGACTACATCAGCTAGTGTCAGCTGGAAAGCTGCAGACAGCCCCCTGGGCCCTCCAGACATCTGCATTTGCATTACCCTGGCTGACTCCTTCCTTTACCTGGGACAGAAGTGGGTCGTGCTGTTGATGTGCGCAACGTTGGCGCTCCTCATCCTGCCATGGAGATTTTCCATTTGGAGATTACTCTGTGCCAAATGGAAAATGGAAAGGTAAAAACTCTTAGGAGAGCAGTATCAATCTGCAAAGGCACCTGATGGAGAAGAGTGAGAGGAGAAAGGAGCAGGAGACTCGCTAATGTCTGATACAGAAAGATTAGGAATAAAATTCTGGATACCAGTCCAAAAGCCATGCACAGGGAGGTTACCTCTCCTAACTCACAGGCACCCAAATTTGATTATTGGATATGATCATCTGAAGGTGATATGAATTTACGTATCCAAGGAAAAACGACACATCCCCTGCAAAATGTCTATAGAGAATAGCAAGAGAGAAAGCCAGAGTCTCTTCCAGAGAGCAATTCAGCACAGAAAAGGAGTGGTAAATAGGAGAAAGTATTCACGGGAAGGTCTCTGGTTTGATTCACAGATCCCAGCATAACTGGGGAACCCCTGAATTGCAGTAACAGTCTTTGGACTCAGTCTTGCCCCGTTCAAGTCCACGAAGCAGTTTTGAGCCCTGGGAGGATATTCAGACGAGGCATGCAGACAGGGCAAGGCAGTCAGCCTTGGATTTGGTCCCAGCTTGACCTCCCTGCTTGATTTTAAGCAGCCTGTGAACAAACATTTACTACAGTAACAGCAAACAAGGGAGTCTCTGTAGGTGTAAAGCCGGGATGCAAATTACAAACATATGTAAATTGAAATCGTTTAGGTTAATTTCTTGGTACTGAATTCAGTGACTAAGTGCTTATTTCAGAATGCTCATTCCATGCCTTGAACTACTGCTTTGTCCAGCTCTTCAGTGGCAGAAAGCAATTTAGCATAATCCTTCTACTGTAATGTCCAGTTTTTCCGCACAGATTACAGATGAAACCAAAAGGCCTTGTTCTAAAGAAGGCTTACTGCTTTGCAAAGCTGGCCACTGTGTGTTTAACTGGACCAGAATGGTCCATTGGAGAACAGAGGGAAATCTCACATTTGGGAGGATGCGGTGGAGGAGTCCTGGACAACCCAAACAATCCTTGTTTGCCAAACAATGTGTGTGAGGCTTAAAAAATGATGAATTCGAAACACATTTCCCACTTCACAACAATTGGAAAATACCTTTCAATCAAATGAATAATAAAACTCACTTCCCGAAACCGGTGAGGCTGATTATCATCTAGCTTAAATCACTGTAATGCTACTCGCATGAATGTAGCTGCACCCACCAGCTGATATCATCTGAGGATCTGGTCCAGGAATCTGCGTAAGGGAGAGTGTAAGATAATGATGGGAGACCTTTAAGTTTTTGGCACACAGGCTTAGCTGTTAATCTTGTCAAAATCAGTTCCCTTACCTCTTGTATTGCACTCGGCTTGAAATACTATGGGTTTATTTTTTCTCACGGTATTTCTGCTTCTATCTTTGACTTTTTTTGACTTCCAGCTGAAATCTTGATTTTAAAAGGGGCACCCAAATTATTTTTAAATGTGACTTTTTTTAAACTCAGAAATATTGCTCTGTTGTGGGGATGAAAATTCAAGTTGTTGTTAATTTTACCCCAATTATTCAAACATTAATAGTGAGAGGCTATGTTTCTTTAGAAAAATAAAGTGATGAAGGGTATTTATTTAGAGAGATATTCAACATTATAAGTGAGACGTGGTTCATGCAAGTGGGACATTCGACCTTTTGTTGAACTACTCTTGCAAAGTATGTAAAGGAAGATTTAATCAAAGATTTCCTGGTTTTCATAAATGAATTTAAGTTACCAAAATCCGAGGCTCTATAAGTTAGTGGAGAAGAGGTTACTGCTTGCAGTCACAACTTTAATAAAGCTTTTTGAAAGTACATGTAAGTTATTAAATCCACTTTAAAAACTGGAAAATTTCATACAATTTTTGGGGAGGAACTGTTCAGTCTGTTTCACTCTGCTTTCAGTGGTGGGTGATGAAATTACTTACATGGCTTTCTATTCCCATCCCCAAGAAGATCTGTAACTTCCCAGCACAAAGCTGGAAGAGGTAGCTTTACTGTACTAGGGTGAACTTTTTTCCTGGAAAAGCTGAGCTAACTCAGAACTGGTTCCTCTGGCCTTTTGAGCTTGTGCAAGTAGGAAAGGCCATGATTTAAGTGTGGAGAGAATGGTCCTTTGAAGCATATGGTATATGTACCGTACACAGGCCACCCAAATACCCAAATCTCTTGGAAGTTCACCTACTCCGTAGTTCCCAGAGTGCTAGCAAAGTGTTTTTCAGTATTATTATTTTTTTTAATCATTGCGCAGTTGCCCTGGAAAGGATATGATGTGGTTTAGGCTGTTTTTAAGAAGCTTATCTTGGTTTTGTCCACCCCAGCATTTCACCAGAACTCAGTCAAATGTATTTGTATCCAGTTGTAAGATCTGTCGAGACTGTAAGAGTTTAAGGGTACAGATCAAGTCAAGCTGGCTTGGGGTGAGCTTGGAAAAATGGCTGAGTTTATGTTCCCGCCATGCTGTAACTCAGCTTGCTAAAAATACAACTACTGTGGTCATGGTAGTTCATTTACCATAAAGAAAGTGGTTAAGGATGCTGACTTACTGTCTTGGTTTAACCCCAGCCGGTAGCTAAGCCCCACGCAGCCCCTCACTCACTCCCCCCTGGTAGGATGGGGGAGAGAAACAGAAGGGTAAAAGTGAGAAAACTCATGGGTTGAGATAAAGACAGTTTAATAGGTAAAGCAAAAGCCGCGCACACAAGCAAAGGAAAACAAGGAATTCATTCACTCCTTCCTATCGGCAGGCAGGTGTTCAGCCATCTCCAGGAAAGCAGGGCTCCATAGGGTTACTCGGGAAGACAAACTCCATCACTCTGAATGTCCCCCCCTTCCTTCTTCTTCCCCCAGCTTTACTTGCTGAGCATGATGTCATATGGTATGGAATACCCCTTTGGTCAGTTGGGGTCAGCTGTCCCAGCCGTGTCCCCTCCCAGCTTCTTGTGCACCCCCAGCCTCCTCGCTGGTGGGGTGGGGTGAGAGGCAGAAAAGGCCTTGGCTCTGTGTAAGCCCTGCTCAGCAGTAACGAAACCATCCCTGTGTTATCAACACTGTTTGCAGCACAAATCCAAAACACAGCCCCATACTAGCTACTGTGAAGAAAATTAACTCTATCCCAGCCAAAACCAGCACACTTACAAACGCCGTAGGATACAACCCAGCCTGCGGCCACAGCTATCACCCCCAACTGTGGTAGCTTCCCCACCTCTCCCTCCCACGGCCACTGCAGCCTGCAAGCCTGAACTATGCATGAAGTTGCTCCTAAATGATGCGAGGGCAGTGTGCTGCCCCAGCCCAGTGACTGGGGGGGCAGTTTGACTTCCTAATTCAGCGAACTACAGGTGTTCACTTCTACCTGTGATTTGCCTGTTCTTGCCAAAAAAGGTGGCAACAGACAAGAGTGAGGGAGCTGGAGACCACAACCGCCTCAGCTATCAGTGTTTCATCTGCTATGTCTGTATGTCAACACCTGAAACCTAATCTGGGCTCAGCCAGCTCGAGTTGGCACAGCCTAATCTAAACTTCCAGCTCTGGCTAGCTACTGCTAATGAATTGTGCTGGGCAGATTTCAGGGCTTTGCAAGAAAGGTGGCTCCTGCAGCTGAGCCAACAGCGTGACCAGTGGCCATTGGCTTAATTGGCCCTTGAGCATGTTTTAGTGTTACCAGCTCTGGGCTGGGTGAAGGTGGACACCTTTCCTGTCCTCTGCTGTTGTATAGAGCGGCTGGTAACTGTGGGCAGAAGAACAGAGAAGGTGGCTGCAATGGCAAAATATCTCCTAACGCCCCACTGTTACACAGAGTTTGTAATCAATCTTCAGACACTTCCCCAAATCTAGGCAAAACCTGAGCTGTGCATTTTTCATCTCCAGGTCTCAGCTGGACTCTCCATAAACTACCACTGTCAGAGTGCATTATTATCATTACTATTGTTTGATAACTGCATCAACCTTTATTTTTCAAAGATGGGACATTTAAAATTAGCATGGAGTTTCCTCTCATACTTACTGGGACCGTTTTGGAGTCACATACAGGAGGACCAAGAAAATGAAGCAGCAAAACACCCCCTTGCCTTAACTTGTTGGGACAATTTGAGTCCTGAAACTAAATTTTCTCCTTAAGGGATTCTTATTTCCTTTCTGATTATGAATTGAATATGTACAAAAGAAAAAGAAAAGAAAGAGAGAAAGAAAAAGAAAGACAGAAAGAGAAAGAAAGAAAGAAAGAAGCTAAGCTGTTTCTTTCAGTTCTAAACAAGCAACTACTTTAATGACAGTGCTTATAAAAACAATATTATGTTAAATTATTTAGTATGTTTTATTTAATAAAAAGGAAAAAGGAAGATGAAATAGGGCATTGAGGAAATTCCTCTTTGTTTATTTTTGTCTCTGTAGTGGTTCATTTTACCCACCAGTGTTTTTTCTTCATTGTAAGCCCCCCTTCTCTCCTGATTGAAAACAGACTCTCTAATAAAAATGGTTTAAGATCACAGTGATAACTTCAATTCAAGAACATGAATAAAAAGCACCCTTGGAGGAAAGACCCCATCTGCTCACATATGATGTTAGGAAGGGAGTGCATAATGCAGAGTAGTGATTGCTACCAGGTGTAAGATTACTCAGGTCCTCCACATATAGTTTTTAATCTATATGGCCACTTAAAAAAAAAGGGATTCAAGTATCCTATAAAACAGGTCCTATGTTTTACATTTGACCTCTTCCTGAACATCAACCTTATTAAAAACAAATAAAAAAATGTCCTGAATGGAAGCTGTAGTTTGATCTGGAGCTTATGGAGGCTGACAGCAAACCTGCCATTGCTTTCAGTGGGGCAGGAGCTGGCCTCTGCTTCATTCAGAAAGAGACCCTTATCAAGCTGCCTTGCAACGATCACTCCACAAGTGGTTTCTATTTCATTTTATTCTAATCACCTTACAGAAATACATTTTTCACCAAATTGAAAGCTTGTTTTCCCTGAAGCCCTGGAAAGGATTAGATAGCATTACCTCAGACATTTCAAACAGTAAATTGTGAACTTGGAAGAAGCACTTCAAAGCATGGTTATGTGAAGCTTCAAGTGCCCGGCAGAGCAGCAGAGCTGAAACAATCGCAATCTCTGCAGCTGAAAGCAGTGACTCAGTGAGTGTAAGCCACGAATCCCATTATTTTAATCTAACATGTATATTATCATGGGGTTTAAAATCCATGTCTGATATACTGTGCTAGCTGCTGTAAGAATGTATAAAACAGAGCCTAGATTCCAAGGCAAAATGTGAGCAAGATAAAAGCAGGTTAAGAGCAGAGATGGCAAGACTCTGCACAATTTTTGTAATAACTGCAGTAACTGGAATTATGGAAGGCATGTTTTTTTTAGCCAAAATAGTTAAATAATAATAAAAATCTAGTATAGAAACAAATGAACATATATAAAAGAAACCTTTGTCTTGTAGAGTTTGTAGAATCATCTGAATTCACAGGAATAAATCAAATTGGAATAATTACTCTTCTATCTGTTTAAAACCTCTTCACTGGGTAGAAGTCAGGGATAAGGGTTTGCACTGCCTTAATTATACTGGTACAAGCTGGCTAAGGGCCTCTGCCTATTCATACAAAACATGTGCCACTTTACCTGCATGGGGATTCCCTTTTGCCCCCAAACGAGGCATTTTGGGGGGCTAGTGGCCGCATTTCATTGCTTGCCAAGCCATTATCAGGAGGCAGAAATATATGCACTCAAGGAAAAGCTTGCTTTGGGGGTGGTTTGAAGTGAGAGGAAGAGGCAGCTCACCAGGCTTTGACAGAGAGCTTTTCATCAAAATGGTTTTTCAGGGGAAAATGATTTTGTGCTGGGTTTGTTTGTTTGTTTGTTTGTTTGTTTTACATTAAAGACAAATATTTAATTTCAGCTTGCTGATTTCTACCAGTTTCCTCTGTGCTCTTTGCTCATCGCTCTCTCTGGGCTAGGTTCCCCAAGGGCCATAGCTACCAGGGATTTTCATAGCATCCCATTGCAGTTTGGGAGGGCAACATCTCTGTGCAGAACTGGAGCTGCTCTGTGGTCAAGGAGCCTCCTATTTGTCAAGCAGCAAAAAGCACACCCAAGTGATACTGCAAAAGCTTTTCTGAGTTGGACTTTTTGGCTTTAAGCTGAAAAGAATCAGCTGCCCCAGCCCAGTGGGTTTGCCCCAGCCCAAAGATTTTGGGTCTGGACTGAAGGCTTTTTCCAGTCACAGGAAGTTCAAATAGAGTCTTTCCTAGATAGACTGCATCCATGAAAATATTTATAAACATTTCTCCTAAAAATACTTTTCCTTAGAAGTCTTGAAGTATATGCATACCATTTTATGTTTTTTCCATTGCTATATGCTTAATATCAAGCCTGGCTTATGTTCTTCACTAAACTTGGACCAGAGATGCTAGATTGATTGCCCACAGTCATACCAGAATGTCTGAGAATGACATTTGGATTCACTCCAGGTTATTAGGACGAATATATTGGCTTTCTGACAAAAATAATCTTCCTTGACTATATAGTTCGCATACTCACCTTCCCTACCCTATGCGGTATAGCTGTGTCCATGTGACCCATGTGTCATAAGCACTCATCTCCCAAAAAGATGGTTCAGGCAGGACGTTGAGGGCTGTAAGGAATTAAAGCACTTACCATAGATGTGTGCATGGAAGTTAACTGTTTTGCTAATGGTGGTAGGCATCAAACCCTCACATCCAGTCCAGCCACAGGCAGCAGCTTTGGCTCAGCAGCTGCTGGGTTGATGTTGCAGCCACTGTGAATAGGTCGCCAGATTGCATACTCGGCCGCTGCATGGTAAATTACATCAAATGTATGGGGAGTAGCTTATCTGATATAGACTGACATTTTTATACCTCCCCTGCCTTATAGCTCCTACCTGACTTCCATCACAGGACCCACTGTATTCCCAATTTCCTCCTGTACCCAATACTGCAATCTTACCTCCCCTCCACTTACAACATCCTTTTCCTCTTCCATGCTTCTCCCTCCTGTAAAACTCACCTCTTGTATTTAATATTCTCTAGATTTTACCTTTGCTACCCCCACCTTCAGTCTCAAGCCCATATCCTTCTCAGTTGTTCTTTGGCACCTCCTAAGACATCTCACAGGCACCCAGCCCACCAGCATCCCCTGGAGCCACCCAACACGAAAATCCTGGGTCCTTAGAGGCAGCAACACCCACAATCCTGCCCCTGCAGAGACTCTCACAACAAGTTAGGGCAAAGGAACAAGTTTTAAGCAGCTCATGGTGACAGCCAACTATATTGTGTGCTGGATAAAGCCTACTGCCTAAGTGCTATGCAGGTTTATTGTGGACTGTGCTGTCTCCATGGGCTTGGGCAATTAAATATTCTGTATCCCACACTTCCTCATTTGTGAAACAACTTCAGGAGGTTATTCAGCATGACCTATGCAAGATGGAGCAATCCGAAGAGCTATGGAAATGCTAAGTTGTTACTATAACCAGTGAGTAGGTGGACCAGAATTATGTGCTTGTGGCTGTGTTATTCACTGATTTATTGCTACCAAACAGGCAGCCTTTATTTTCAATTAAATGCACATCTGTCCCTTATCTGCCTTCTCTCTCAGTAAACCTTGACTACCAGCTGTATTGTAAATGCCTGTGAAACAGAAGATGAAGAAGCCAGGTGGCTTCTAGGATGGGAGGATGAATAAAAGAGACAGATCATGTGAATTATCTCAGCTGAAGCAATAAAATGTAAGTGACCCAGGAACGTCCTGTGTGTCTGGTTTTGGACCATAAAGTCTGCCTGGAAAGGATGCCATTTATCTGCATTAGTCCCTGTAGCAGGCTTAGAAGTCTTTGCAGGCTTGAAACTGTGTCGATCTATCATTGCTACTGTAACCTTAAAAGCAAAAGGCCTAATGGCAAAAGCATCAAGCTACAAGCGGTACGAAATAAAATACTATATTTGTACAAAGGGGGAATTAATTTCAATTCCAAATCAGTAGCTGTGCTTGTTGCTGTAAAAATATTTCAGTTGTGTTTTTCTATTAAATATTCATCAGTCCATGCAGCAGCTCTTTGGCTCACCGTAGAGTCACTTGCTACCGTCTGCATCTCCAATACATGTAGGTCTGGGCTAAAAGCCCAACTAATAAATGTTTTAGGACCAAGAGCTCAGTAAAAGCACTGGAGGAAAGGGCCTCTGTCACAGCCAGCTGTGATTCTGAATGGCACCTTTAAAATTCACATGTGAATAACTGATCAGATGGATTAACTCTGGCTTTTCACTTCATATACCCAGAAGGCAGATTTATTCCATTGTAAGCCATAATGTCTTCTAAAATAAATAAATAAATAAAGCCACAGAGGCTGTGATCTTTGTTCAATTAATATTTTCCTGTTAAATATTTGTAATAAACAACCAAAATGCAGAGATTCTGTCACGATTGGGTAGTACTATTTCAGTTCTCATCATAATGGATAAAGACTTACCATTGATCAAGATGTTGATGGTTGCTGTGGGACCAATGCTTACCAAGGGGAGTATATTCAGTCCAGGCAGACCAAAAACAGTCTCAATGTATAACAGGGAGATTTAGAAAGGCTAAAGAGCTGAAACGTGTGAGAAGTGTGGATGGGGAAGGAAAATGTAGCCAGTCAAAAATGAATTGAAATTTTTTTGTTGGAAGGACTTTGTGAATGGCCAAAGTGATTGTGAATTCTTGATTTCTTCCACAATCAAGAAAAAGGAAAGTATCTATTAAAATCTGGTAGGAGATAAACACAGATGTTAAAATACACAGCAAGCTAAATGGAAAAGGCAATTAATACACTTGCAGATACACTCCTACACAAAGCTAAAGCTATTACAGAGAAAACTATGCTTGGTAAGATTAGGGACAATACGTACATTAAGTGTGTTGGTAATAAAGCAAACCCTAAAGGTGACATAAGCCTATTACTAGTCAAAGATGGTAACCTTATTAATACTGCTGCAGACGAGATATGTTCAATAAATATCTGTTCTGTACTTAGAAAGCACAAGATGAGTTTATATCTTAGGAGAAAGGTGACAGATTTTCCAGGCCATTAGTAGCAGAAGACAACATTAGGCAGCATTTTCTAGAGATAAATATTTTAATGCAAAAGCTCAAATAAGAATCACCCCAGGGTCCCACAAGACCTGGCTAAAGTGATCTCTGTCTTGCAGATGTTCATTTTTAACACATTTTGGAATACCAGGGAAATACCAGGGAAGACAGTTAATATTGTGTCCCCATGGAAAAAAGTGGGTGGGGGTGACAAGAATAGGCTGGTGAGCCTGACATCAACACCAGACAAAAATATTTAGGGCTCCCTCTCCCCCTTTTTCTCTCCTGACCTCGTTTTGTTTTGGACACCAGCCCAGTGCCCTTGAAGCAACCTTCTGTCCTCCTATGCATCAGGGGCTGAGACTGGTTCCCACTGAGGTCTCTGCGAGCCTAACTGGCATTCCAGTACCCTCCCTGCTAAATATGTCCCATTGCAATGGAGCACATGGTCCCCAAAAGGACTTGGGGAAGCAGCTGGCCTGCTATGTGACAACAGGACACAGGAGCTGGGAATCAGCCAAGGGGCAAGAGTACCAGCTGATGGATTTAAATAGGGTCCCAGCCCCGAGGGATCAGTTTCCTGGGAGGGAAGGTCCTGAAAGCCATAGACTGCAGGGGCTTTTCCCTAGAATAGAATAGAATAGAATATTTCAATTGGAAGGGACCTACAACCATGATCTAGTCCAACTGCTTTACCAACTCAGGGCTGACCAAGTTAATGCATGTTATTAAGGGCGTTGTCCAAATGCCTCTCAAACACTGACAGGCTTGGGGCATCGACCACCTCTCTAGGAAGCCTGTTCCAGTGTTTGACCACCCTCTCGGTAAAGAAATGCTTCCTAATGTCCAGTCTAAACATCCCCTGGAGCAGCTTTGAATGATTCCCATGCGTCCTATCACTGGATCCCAGGGAGAAGAGATCAGCACCTCCCTCGCTGCTTCCCCTCCTCAGGAAGCTGTAGAGAGCAATGAGGTTGCCCCTCAGCCTCCTCTTCTCCAAACTAGACAAGCCTAAAGTCCTCAGCCGCTCCTCATAGAACATTCCTTCCAGCTTTGTTGCCCTCCTCTGGACGCATTAAGGACCTTCATATCCTTCTTAAGTTGTGGGGCTCAGAACTGCACACAGTATTCAAGGTGAGGCCACACCAATGCTGAATACAGTGGGATAATCACCACTTTTGACCAGCTGGTTATGCTGTGTTTGATGCACCCCAGGATGCGCGTTGCCCTCTTGGCTGCCAGGGCACACTGCTGACTCACATTGAGCCTGCTGTTGACCAGCACCCCCAGATCCCTTTCTGCGGGGCTGCTCTCCAGCCACTCCTCTCCCAATTTATACTTGTGCCCGGTGTTACTCCATCCTAGATGCAGAATCCAGCATTTGGACTTGTTAAATTTTATCCCATTAATCATAGCCCAATGTTCCAGTCTATCTAGATCCCTCTCTGCAAGGCATCTTTTCCCTCAAGAGAGTCAACAGCACCTCCCACTTTGGTATTATCAGCAAACTTGCTAATAGTGCATTCAAATCCTGCATTCAAATCGTTGATAAATACATTGAACAGATCTGGCCCTAGAATTGAACCCTGAGGAACACTGCTGGTGATCAGTTGCCAGCCAGATGTAGCCCCATTCACTGCAGCCCTTTGAACCCTGCCCTTCAGCCAGTTCTTCACCCAGCGCACCATGAACAGTTGGATAACTTGTCGAGAAGGATGCTGTCAGAGACAATATCAAAAGTCTTACTACAATCCAGAAAAACTGCATCTACCCCCTTCCCTTCATCCACTAGCTGGGTGACCTTATCATCGAAGGATATCAAATCAGTTAAACAGGACTTTGCCTTTGTGAACCCATGTTGACTGTGCCTGATGATTGCATTAGTTTCTCTCCTGAGAGCAGAAGAGCGGGGATGCCTGACCCAGGGAAGGGTAGTGGGTTCAGTCGTGCCATTTTCCTTCTGGTTCATATGTAGGATAGAAGTCTGGCCCATGCTTCTTTGATTTTAATAATCTGTAACCAGCAATGAGACCTGTCAATAGTCCCTAAATCTTGTGTTTCCTGCTATTATTCCACCCCTGAGTTTTCTGGTTTTTCTGTTTACTTTTTTTTAAATTTATATTATTTTAGAGATTCCTGGTACTTCCCTCAGCCGGACACTTTGCTAGAAATGCCACCTGCAAAGTGCAGAGTTGTAGAAATAATAGGAACAGCACAGGACTTTAGCAGATAATGGAGGGGATACGACAGAGTCTCTGAAACTTACTGTGGGGGTTAAGTGTATTGTGTCTATACCACAGCTGCAAGACATGTGGAAAGAACCATTTATTGTATAAACACTGACATGGCTCGTATGAGCACACACTTGACTTACAGAAGCTAAGCAACCAAACTTTTCTTCTGAGCATGCCCTGGGGCAAAGCTGCTTCCATGCTCTTTCAGTCTACTCATCTGCAAGATTCACTGTTTGACCTCCACTTCCAACTATCCCAGTTACTTCTGCTTGCACAGTTTGTCGCACAGGGCAGCCTGAGAGATGTGCTTGATGGCACATGTGTCTTGGGTGTGTCATTACTCTTTTTCACCAAAGGAGACCTGCAGGGATATTTAGTCCTCTGAGAACAAACAGAAAAGATAGTATAACATCTGGAGTTCACAATTTCTCTTTCTTTATTAAGCTTCCTTACATACCACTTCACCATAGACAAGAGAACTGAGGGCAAAAAACATGATAACACTGATCCAAGACAATTTAACTGGAGGAACAAGTTGAACCTGAGACTATCCTCAACAAAGAGAATCTCAGTAAAAAGAAAAAAGTATAAAAACTGGAGACAGGAAGGATAACACCACATTGTATCCAACACTGAATTATTTTCCTAGGCACAAAATTAGAATTTCTCATACACAAAAAAGTTAGAAATTCTGCAGTTGGTACAGCTAGGTTCCACAGCTACAACCAACCACTAGTTCCTGAAATCTGAGATGGCTGAAGGATACTCATGAAGCTTTTATTGCTATTGTTTTAATGATCCTGCAAACTCCAAAGCACTATCAGGATGTTATTTTTCATGAAAGGGACCAAGGAGAAAGGCCAATAACTTCATTTTCTTCAAAAATGAAAATGAAGGGAAACTCCCTGCCCTGATTACAACCGTATAGGGCTTCGGAGAGGAGGAAAGTTGAGTAGTATCGGTCAGTGACATTGCACGTGTGGCCCACCACAGGCTAAATGATGCCAAAGGACAAACTGCTGCCACCTGCTCCAAAGAGCTGTCAGTGGGACCATGTGCATCACCTAGGCAGGAGAAGGTGTTTCCTTGGGTGGGAATTCTGGCTCATCTTTTCAAGGCAAAGGGAGCCTGACTTGCTTGCTAATCCAGAAGATAGAGGGAAACTGCATGTAATACCAGTCCAGTATCAGCTAGATTTCCCACCATTACATGACAAAAGTTAGCAATGCCTCTCTTATTGCTTCTCTTATTCCCATAAACATGGAGGGTCACTGGTGATGCTGTGAACTTGGAAGTGGCATCACTTAAGTCAGTCATTCGTCCAAGTAACATTCACTAGAGAGGCAAAGTCCTGACGCTTTCACTCATAAATAGATTTTCAAAAACTTTACAAAAGATCATGTTTCCTGGTTGATCGCCTGAAGACATGTTAGCTGGACAGGCTTCCTCGTCTTAATAAAATTAATTGATGTTAGCTAGACAGGCTTTCTCATCTTAGTGGATGCAATCGATGTTAGCTAGACACATTCCTAACCTTAATAATAGGAGTCGCAATTGCTGAATATTAGTTGTGGCAGGCTTGTCAGCAAATGTCTGGTTTAATTTATGAAAGAGAATTGTGTCAACAATGGGAATATATTGTTTCCTACACTTCCTGCTTTCTGGTGTCGTCAGTATGTAACGCCTTGTTACGGGAAAGGTCTTGTGCAAAATGCAAAGTTCTGAGTGAATCTGGAGTCATATATTTACCATCACAAGAATTAAATGCCTTTAGCTGTTTTAATTCAAATAGGCTCCTTGCAAGGCATTTGGTAGTGCTCTTCCTTGCTTGTCAGTTGTTTGGAGATGTAACATACGTATTCAAACATGAAAATCTCTTTGTTCTTTGAGCACTCCAGGCTCTCCACAGAAGAGCTAAAAGTTGCAGCATTGCATTGAGAAAATCCTATAAGAAAACACCCACTTTTTTCATTTTACCCCTATGTTCTCTTGTTGAATTCAAGAATAATTTTAGTAACCTCAAAAACGCATCCCTCAGTGAAGTTGCTGATGGCTGAAGGGATTTTAGCAAACTCTTGACAGGCTGAGTCTTTCATCTCGCTGTTGAAGTTATGATTGTATCTCTATCTTTCTGCTGGAGCTCTGTGGGGTTTTGCCCCCTCGTTGCCCAGACTTAGGAGTGGTAAAGCAACCACTATATAAAGCAGAAAATAAGGAGTGAGAATATAAGTGTGTGTCCTGGTCTTTTCCTGCTTTGCAGTAAAGTATATATCCTGGACCTGAAAAGATGGAAATACTCTGAGTTTTGTAGTCTAGATAAAAAATCTCTCTCCAACTCCAGCTCTCTCTCAAAGGAGAAATCTATCTCTAACTTAAATTTGCATGTGACACACCCATTTTTAGATGAGATAACCTTTACAGAAGTGTCTCTAGTGGGATACTCAACTCTGCAAAATCATTACTAATTTCACAAAATGTAGGTCATTAATGTGGCAAAATCTTCTACTGAATAGCTGTATCTCTGTGGAATTTTGTTACCTCTTTTTTGGTTATCAAAAAGTAACTGCTTTTAAAACTTAGATATAGGGATATGTACTAAAGGAGAGGTCTGGCCATGGTAGCTTTGACAAGTAATAAAATAATGTACTTTATGTATATACTGATTAGCTTTCCTCTGTTATGGTACATACAGATCATATCTATATTGACTTGTAAGGCCCCTAACAAAGCAACAGCTGAATGTTTTGAATCCTCTAACACATTTAACTTCATAGCAACCTTGACAGGTAGGGAAATATTATAATGCCTAAGACCTGCACTTCTGCTCCTAACTGTAAATTAAAAACTCCAAAAAACTCCTAATTGAAACACCTACGTAAGTCCAGCCATCTTAGGGTCCTTACACAGCCAGTGAAATACAAGCATCATTAGAGTCAAAATCAGCCTGAGTGAGTTCTTAATTTCCCAGTCAAGATGTCTCACCAGGCAACTGAAGAAGGAGGATGGTGAAGGTCATAATTTAAAGGACAGGAGCTGACTAACTACAGCAGCTGCAATGAGTTTGGGCCTGACCTCATGAGCATGGAGAAGCTGAAGAGAAAGTCCCTGCCACATTGTGCTTGCAAAGTTACTGCGATGCAGAGATGAGAGGGGGACACTGAGTTGCACAGACACTCAGCCTACTTCCCAACCCACAGGCTTACTGCGCTGCGGGAAAATGACTCTTGGGTCTGGGACTAACAGAGGCAGCCCCTGAAAGCAGATCTAGCTTCCAGCAATCCATCATCCTCTGAGCCAGAGTTGTTTGCTCCTGTGGAAGGGGCTAGTAATTGTGTTTTGCAGCTCCGTGTTACAACTGGTAGTAAACACTGACTAGAACTGGTCTGTAGCACCAGGAAGCAAACAGCTCTCAGTGAAAACAATGGGTATGTCACGACAGCCTGTGACAGGAAAAATCTGAGATTGTTTGTACAGCAAAATTTCTGGAGAAAGTTTGTTTGATATTAAAAAATGTGTGGGAGCATTGCAGGGAGTTCTGGTTCCTTTCAAGCATTATCTGATACAGCAGAAACATAGAGCAAGAGAGAGGCAGGGGAAAAAAGATAAGTCACCCAGAAATGGATATATAAAGTCATAGTTGTAAGTGGTGGTATGATAATATTCTTATATACGGCACTGTCATTTCTTGTAGCGAGACTATCTGACCAGATGTAGGCGTCTCATGGAACAGAAGAGGGTGGAGAAGAGGAAGGAGGCAGAGCACATGTGGTGGGTGAGGGAATCCAGGTCTTTGAGGACTGCTGGTCTGTTAAGTGCTGGTACATGTATTTCTGTGGAAGTGGGAGGAGCTCCTATTGTATTTCAAGCTGAGAAAAGAAATCTTATACCAAATTATCACTTGCAGTAAGTGCAAGGTCAGCCACTTCTGAGAAAGAGTAAAGCGTTCCCAGGGGAAATCTCCTTGCACTTCTAGTTGATTTTAAGAGCTTTCTGAAAATTTGAATATTATTAATAGTGTCAGGCATAAATAGGTGCCTGTGAAGAAAAAGAGTTTTCTCAGGAAAATTAATGTGAAAACAATAAGATCTCCTTCCCGCGGTTTTGCTGAGACAATGAGAAGATACCACTGCTACACAGAGGAGCTGAAAGGGAGGGTTTCCCGTGAACAGACATCTGTTTCAGGCTGAATGTTTCATGCCCATGTTTTTTCTCTGCTGGTAACAGACATCTCTGCTCAAGTGATCATATCCTTCTGTTGAGTGACTTGAATTAACGGGAAGAAAAACCATCTTCATGAAGCCTAAAATGATAGAAAGGATCAAGTGAGTATTTTCATTGGCATCTGCTGATCCTCCTTTCCCCAGAGCAGGAACTTAGAAAGCCCAGAGAGGACTTTGCCTGGAGCATCGTAAAGTCATGGACCAGTGCTTGGAGATCTCCAAGCCAAGGGAGAATATGGTCTGTTTGAATTCCCAGGTGCTTCTTAAACAGAAATAATGAAGATACTTTATTATGGGCACTGCCACCAACTATTTGCATTCACAATTGTGCCCCATTCAAAGGTGTAAGGCAGATAACCCTCGCCACCTGATGGAGATAGTTTGCACAAATCCACTCTTTGAAGCCAAGAATCATTTTGAACAAAATTCGTATCATGAAACTGTAACAACAGCACAGCTGAATCCTCTACAGAGTGAGCACTGCTGTCCTTGGATCACGTCTTCTGCCCCTCAAACACATGTGAAAAGTGGGATGAGGTTCCCACAAGCAACTCCAATTTCAATCTGTTTCAGACTTTATTTCTTCAATTCCATGGCCTCCTGTGGTAGCAAACTATGCGGGCCAGCTACCAGCTGTGTGAAGGCCTGCCTTTTATTCATTTTAAATTTACCTGCTGGCAGCTACATTTATAATCAAGCGCCACAAGAATGGAAAGAGAGTGTAATGCATCTCAGTTGTTACCTGGAGTTGCTATGGGGACACGATGGGTCTGGAGAAGAATATCAGAGAAGGGTCCTGCCAAAAATCAGCATCCAACCATGGCAGTGAGGAAGGGTCCCCAGAGGAGTGTTTAAACCCCAGGTCGGTCAGGGTGGGAATCTCCCGGTGGAAAAAGTGGAGCAGGAAAGGAACAGAGAGATCTGCAAGGATCCAGAAAGGAATGGTCTGACTCTCACCTTCATGAGCCATCCACAGCCGTGCAGGCTGCAGAGGAAGAGAGGGAGGAACGAAGAAGCAAACAGACATTTGGGCATGGGATAGCTGTGGAAAAAAGAGCCTGTTTCCCAAGGACTCCTCACCAGCTTCACTGGCACATGCTCCCGAGGAGTCTAATATTAAGCACTCTGGGTTTCACTCAAAGCCTGCTAAGTCAATGGGAATCACTCTTTGCATTTCTCTGTGTTTTGGACTGAATCCTTTCAAAACAAGCAGTGACTAGAAACATGGCGTTTCTTCCTCCCCGTGGCCAGGATTTTCAACATACCTCTTCTAGGATCGCGGCTAGGTTTTCAAAAGCAAGTTCCCTGGGAATGGAGAAATGATCACAAGTGACCGAAATACCCAGGCTCTCTTCAGGTGGTTCATCAGCCGAGACAGAGATGCACTGCAAGCTCACGCTTTGCCTGGTGGTCATGAGACATGAATAGACAGGCTGGCATCCAACTTTGTGGTCCTCCAGCACAACCAGGAGCAAGCGCACCGTTACGGTGGCTTAGCTTTGCTCACTCACTTGCAGCTGCCTGTCAGTAAACTCAACTTTCATTTAGGAAGCTCAATAAATTTCTGAGAATCTGGACCTATACAGCACGTTTTATTGTTTGTTTATCTTTATAATTATGACCAGCTTCTCCCAGTAAGAGCTGCAGGTAGCTGAATTCTTTCAAAGGTCTTGCCCTCATTGTGAGTATTCAGGTTTTTGCCAGCTCTGCCTCAGCATCTGAAATTCATCCTCTGTTTTCTGCAGTAGCAGTAGGATCTCCGACGCTAAAGCAGGGATGAGTTTTCCACCGCATGCTGGAGCTGGAGTCCCCTGAGCACACAAGTTGGCCAGGAGTAGCGTTAAGCCTCCTGAACGTATACATGTGCAGTTCTGTGTTAAATAAATTGTATATTTAATTAAATCTGAGAGGAGATTTATTAGGTAGGGCATTAGCCAGACATGATGCTGAAAACGATGAGGTTTTCTGCTTTCACAAAAACTTGGGCTGTTGGGGTTTTTTTGTGTGTATTATCTCAAAAACACCTTGACTAGCTTTTGATTTTAAAATAAATATATTTAGACAGGCAGAAAGTGTTGTAAATGTTTATATTTTGCTTGCCTTTTATTTGACTTCCTCTAATTTTGAAACAGGAAACCATTTTTTTTCCTAAAGGAGCACATTTTTTTACAGCATTTGGGTTTTCTAATAGGTGATTTTCTGTTATTTATTATCAGTTTTATTTTCCAGCTCACAAATAGTAGATAGTTCATTCCACTTTTCCACAGGACCTCCATAGGTGTTTTATCATCTGCAGGAAGATAGGCACAATAATTTCTGCATCATGGGGGAGGTCCTGAGGGAACTAAGGCTAAATAAAGAGGTATCCAATCTGTTTGGGAAGTTTTTATGATGTGAAACATTTTTCCACTATAAATGAAAAATTGTCAATTTAGAATTTCTTGGAGAGAGGGCCATTAAGTTGATTTAATTACTTGATTTATGTTTTTATTTGTAAAAAAAAATCCGATTTTGATTTCCAAGATCAAATTTTAAGCCCAGTTTTCAGCTTCAAATGATTTTTGTAAAATTTATAAATGCAAGCTAATTGGAGAAATAACATTCAGATAAAATTCAAAACAACGTTATCTCAAACACATTTAAACAAAGCATGAGGATTGTCCCAAACTTCTTTTCACTTGTCCCTTTGCAAAAAAAAGAAGCAGTCAGAATTTCTTTTGCATTATGACACAGGATGGGAAAAAATGTCAAAAATCTCACAAATTGTCCTGGGGTGGAGCAACTGTCCCCATCTGACCGTATCTTCCATCTGAGACTTGCGAATCACATGCATTCCTCCGGCTCCCATGTTTCAGTGGCACAGACCCTGATCCTGTACAGCGCAGCCCAAAAAAGCCACCCATGTGGGGAAGCACCCTCAGCCCGGAGAGGGTGGTGGGAGCACATCTCACCAGCTGCTCTGGATAGGAATAAGGCTGCCAGGCTGCAGCTGCACCTCCTGCCAGCATCAATGACTAAACCTCCAAAAAGTGGCTCTTTCCCACATAACAGCCAGCCCAGGTGGTTCACCTTAACTGCCTCGGGGATATTCCCTCCTGGCGAGGCCTCAGGTTATTTGCTCCATCTGGCTTGTTACTACTGTATATTCTGCGTTTACGGTATTGTGGCTCAAATTCAGGGGGTGGGGCTCTGCAGTTCATGTTAATAACATACGTGCCTGGTTTTCAAGTGTCTCACTGGCTCTGCCAGGCTGCCGCTGCTGCTGGCTGGCTGCCCCAGGGGACGACTCAGCCCAAAGCAGAACATGAGCATGGCTCCCTCCTGCCTGTCCATCAGCAAGAAGATGAAGTCCCGCACATAAATGGCTGAGGATTCAGCAGGACAGTTGGCATCTGGTTTCATTTCCCCAAATGGAGGTGTTCCAGGGAAACAGAGAGGTTTCACGTTCAGACTTCTGAGTTAGTAGAGGCAGAAGAGACAGGCTCAACCACCCTTTACCAAATGTGGGTGAGGGCAATGGGAGACATCTGAGCTTTAAGGACTAGACTGAGCGCTGGTTAGCATTGCCCACCCAAGGGAGATATGAACTCTCCATAGGGTGCTGATATGGTCTCACCTAGTTCACAGGTCCAGCCATGACGGGGTGAGCACCATGCTAAGGAACTGGAACAATTTTTGAGAAAAGCAATAAGATGGTTGGTTGCTGGGAAAGGGGAATGCTTATCTGAAAGAAAGGGATGCAGAGGATGACTCAACCATCACTTTCCTGTAAGACACTGTATCCTTCCTTGGAGATATTAAAAACTGAGCTGAACAGGGCTCTGAGGAAGCTGACTGAGTTGGCCATGCTCTTAGTAGGGGCTGGTCACTTGGGGGCTGGATCTCCAGAGGTCTCTTCCCATCTGAATTTTTCTCTGATTGTGAGCATATATTACAACACCAGACACACAGGTGCAAGGAATAGTGAAGAGTCAGAAGCCCTGAGAGAGAAAAAAATGGAGTAAGACTTATGAAAGTCATGCAATAGTCACATTCTTAAGCATCTTAGCACAGCCGCTGTGGCTAGTGATGATACTGAATGCTTACAATTAAGCCCACACTGACCTGGGCCCATAGTGCAGAAGGAGAACTTTTTTAGTAAAAAAAAAAAAAAAAAAAAAAAAAAAAGAAACCTAATCCCAGTCTCCTGGAAACAGAATTTACTTCCTTGATTTCAGTGGGTGTCTGGAAGATTTTCAAACTGCCATCAGACTATCAGCCTGAGGGGTGTATTCATAGATTGCAAGGCCTAAAGGGACTGTTGTAATCATCTAATTTGATTCCTTTCTAACATATACCATAAGACTACCCTGCAATCACTCTTGTAATGACAAAAGCGTATCTTTTGGAAAAAGTTCTTACTGAGATTAAATGGAAGGAATACAAAATGTTCCTTGGGGAAGAGCTAACTGAGACACCCAAAGTCCCTGCCAAAGGCACCGATCGTTATGGCAGCAGCTGAGAGCAGCTAAGCTACATGGGATGAAAGGATTTCTGTTGGACCAACTGCGACTCTAGGAGCAGAGAGGTGTGAGAGAGAAGGACAGGAAAAAGCCAGAGATGCAAAATACTGAATTGGGAAAAAATCAAGCAACAAGCTTCTGGCACATTTGGATTTTTCTCGGCAAGGAAACCACCTCCTGCTTGCTTTTATTTTTTGTGGGGTAAGGAGACCTGGCACACACTTCTGGTAAATAAATAGGATTGCACAAAGACTCCGCATGACTCTACCAGCTCTTCCTCCAAACAGAAACATGACACAGAAAAACCCTGAATAACTGCTAAGCATTCAAGTCAAAGGAGCATGGGATTTCCAGCATCAGAAGTTTATGGTTTCTTACCAGCATTCAACGAATACTTGGTGTGGACTCTTCTGCCAGAAGGGCCCGTGTGACGGGCAGTTGCTCCTCAGAGCACACAGAAGTCACAGGGAACAGAATTAATTTTCTACCTGCAGGTAGCTGTGTTCGCAGTGAAGAACCACAAGCTGCTAAACAAGCTGGACACATGGAACTACCCACACGTGCCGCTGCTAGAGAGTGGAAGCTGCTGGTTAGTATGCAGCAAGGATGAGAAAGCTGCCGAGGAGCTTGCAAAGAAGTGACCTGTGATCCTTAATGCTTGACTTGTTTTTAACATACCCAGAAAATATGAGGGTGAGCTTCAGATGCCTTATGACAGGTGTCCCATTTGTCCTGTCACATGTGGTGGTTCTCTGCCTGTGCTGAGGAGATGGAGGCACAAATGAGCAGCTGGGCAGGTGAAAAGGGGGATTTATAAGAAGACTCTGCCAGCCCCATGGCTGTGGGGACTGCGAATCCCTCTCTGGCCAGCACTTCAGAGTTAAATCAATTCACATATTGTTCTTGGGTTATGTCGGTAATGTAAAGTGTCTAACATTGTATCGTCCATGACAATGCATCTAGCAGAAAGAAAAGAGAGCAGCTGGAGCAGGAGATGCCTGGAGTATATCACCAGAGAGTTCCCCCAGCTTCTTACAGCAAGTGTGTCTCTTGAGAAAGAATCTATTATTTATTTCTAATTACAGTAGGATGTCTATTAGCACTTAGGTTTCTCACTTTTTTTTTTTGGCTATTCACATCTTACTGACGCTTACCACTTTTCTATGGGTGGTTTGCATTGACATCTGACAGGCACGAGGGAGACAATGTCCTTACTGTCCAGAAGTCCCTGTAAGATATGATGGATGGATAACAACATCATCGGCTCATATCATGCAGCTGGTCCAAACTAGTTTAATGCAGTTAAAATTGCAGTATATCTACAGCTCATGGCTGAGAGTGAGATTCATAATAAAAACCAGGATATCCAAGTCACTAAAGTACTGAAACAACTACTCCCCTACTGATGCCAATGGGACTAAGGTACCTAAATATTTCTGCTTATAAACCTTCTTCCCTTGGCTCATCTCTGTCCCGCTACAGACTGTGAAGAAGTTGAGGTAGAGGCTATCCATCACTATATAACTTTTGAACACCTAGCACAATGGGACTTTCATGGCTGCTAGGGGTTTTGGCACTCTAACCGTACAAAAATACCAGTAATTCTGCAGTTCATATTGTGATAAGATTGCTAGGAGGACGGGGCAGTTGCTGAACTAAGCCATGGCTGGAATTGAAGCAGAAAAAATATCCATTTCATGATGGTTTCACTTTTCACTTTCTCTCCTGAACTGTCTGTAATCAGCAGTAACTTACTGCACCTGCATGTCTGGGGCCTCCAAGGAAGTGGAATAATTATTCCAGAATATTTTTACTTCCAAACAGTCACAACAGTGTTTGCTTAGACAGTTTTGAGTCCAGAATGGGGGAATTCGGTTGCCTAAACATATATACAGTGCCATCTGAGGTGCTTTAGATATCAAGACATCTATGCAAAGCAGATGCAACAGGACCTGCAGGAAACTCGCATCCATAGGCCAGCAGCTGGCTGGGAGAGAAACCCTGGGAAGCCTAAAATGGTACCTGGTGCCTATATTCAGGCCATTGAGCCAGGGTCCAAATGTCTTTGGAGTAAAAGTCATCCCAGAAAAGGTGTTTGACTGGAAACCTTACGCTACTTCCATCTTTATGTTATGGAATTATCAAGACATACTATAAATTTTGAAGGTCAGGGCACGAGACCTTCCTTACACTCTATCCAAGCCTCAGGTACATCTTCCATGGTTCAAGACTCAAGAGATTTAGTCTCCAGTGCTGGAGGCAGTGTTGAGCTCGGCCACAGGATAGGGCCAAGTGGGTGAGGCCACAGGGGCAGCAGGGAGAGATGTTGCCTTCCAGTAGGTCCTGGAGATACCCTGCAGCACTGCCTCTCTTGGGCTTCCCGGTACACTCAATCGATGGAGGCTGCCTGCAAACCACACATTGGCCAGCATATTGCACTGGTTACCGGAAGGTCCATCAGCAGGGCTCCCTGGTGGAGACATCGCCCTGCAATTACATGGGGGCACACATCTGGCTGCAAGAGGAATGTAAGGGGGAATCACTTAAGGAGTGTCTTTCGTAACGTAAGGAACTCGAAAACTTCTGTGTCTGGAGGAATCAGTCATCCCCTAGACGCTGGGCAGCTTTCTTCGGAAATAAACCTCTTCCCAGACGGAGGCAGGAGGGAGACGTTCACCGTGTCATGGGCAGGGTGGAGGCTCACAGCTCATTCCTGTCTGTCCCCGTTTCCCTAATGCATGTCTGAGTCAGGGAAGCTCTGCTGTCAGAGAAAGTGATGACTGATATGATAAAGTGAAAATTCCTCTATTTGCATCATTTCTTTCTGCACACCCACTTTATTTCCTCGTTTTTAGCAAACTGCATAGTAAAAGCTGTTATGAAATGCTGTTTCTCCTTTCACCGACTGATGAGTTAATAGCAAAACCAATTAAATGCAGCATGCAAGACAGCCAAGTTGTATGTGTCTCCCACTGTCTGACTCCCTTTAAGAACTGCTACATCACTTTTAAGTCATTTCCTTTCCCAGATGAGGCAGTTTCACTTGTATCAAAGAGCTTGATCTAAACCAGTCTTACAATAAACCAGACAGCCTCGTTTTTGATATCATTAGCCTTTAACCTCAGAGGGACTTCTTCAGACAGGAGCTGCAACTTGTTACCAGATGTCAAAAAATGTTCATCATCAAAACCTCAAGTGACAACTTGGGGCTAGGCAGCGTGAGCTTTTTGATTGTATTTTAAATGACAGAAATTTTTATTTGGCGTAGCAGTGCCCAGGGTGGCAGAAGGAAAGAGAAAAGAAAGTATTTCAAAAACCGTGTCACAACAGGCTCTAAGTACTCTCAGGTTCATTGGATTTCTCCATAAACTGTTGGATTTCTCCATAAACTGCTAATCTGTGGTGTGAAGGGGCAGCATTTGTGGTTTTCCCTAGAGAAAAGCAGAAGTGCTCCACATACTATACTACAACAGTGAATACTGAATGTGTGACTCAACTCAGATACGGTTCAGGAAGGAAATTTTCAGCAATTCCAGCCTAGGTAAAAACACATCTATTGTTTTATTTCTGCAGATGGGGCAGAGCAGGTGAGATGGCTTTACTTTGAGCAGAGGGAGAGATTTAGTAGAAGCAAATGTAATTCTCCGTACCTTCTTTATGAAGCTTTATATATTGCATGTGACAGTAAAACCACAAAGCTAAAAACTGCTGTCATGGAAAACTGTAGCAGATTTTTCACCTGTTGTCTAGAAAGGAGATGAAAGCAATCCCAAGAAGAAGCTGGATCAGGAGCTGAACCTCAGCAAGGTATATCTTTGCCCGATTGCATCCATAGGATGCAGTAATCTGTATTAGCAACAGTTACCAGAGCCATTGTATGGTCTCCTATGCAAATTCATGATCTAACCCACAGACAGCTATGTGAAAAAATCTTGTTCCTTTAAGAGACAGTTATTTCTTTGTTTCTTTTAGGACAATGCCAGAACTCACGGGTTTGTCTATATAAATGAGAAATTCCACTCCTCATTGAACAGATATGGGCTGTAGAAGATAATTAACCACTTCTTATGGTTTATCCAACCCTCAAAACTTGGGTCAGGTATTGCTCACCACCCACATTAATTGCCCAGAACAGACTGACTGGTTTTGGACCAAATATTGTCTCACCAGCACTTAATATCCCTGCCATAGCATGAAAGGAAACAGAAACCTGAGAAGAAGAGAAAATTAGAATGGTGGGAAGAAAAACAGTTTCTTAACTGTGCAATGGACTCTGTCTGTCTAACGAATCCCCTTTGAAAACCACCCATAGTAATAAATCAGGATGTAATATATTGCAGATGGATCAACAGTGGCACACACATAGCCTTACGTCTCTGCCACAGGTGTTTGGTTTTGTATTTGACGGCAGGTCAAGGAGTAACTGTGCAAGGACAATCCTGCTCTAGAGAGTGACAATTCTGTTTTGCACCAGCTTTCAGGGTTAAAAACTTGTTGTCCTAGACTGGAAGCAAAACTAAGCCTCTCAGTTATTCTGTAGAGTGGAATTATGTTGATACAACTGGCTTATCAGTTTATTTAAAACTTTATTTAAAAAATCAAATCTGGACTTTTTTCTGCATATGGCTGACTAGTGTTTAGAAACTTTCTTCTAAACATAAACTTCATTGTAATTCAGTAACTTTAAGAAAATGTTTTACTTTGACAGAACAACACATACTGACAATATTCCATTAAAAATGTCGTGTCTAGAACTGTCCAGCTCTTGTGAGGTGCTTCATGTGCAGTCTTGTCCCATTGGCTTAGACATTGGATGATCTCTAGAAACAAACCTCAGATTGTATAGACTTTAATTACATGAAACCTTTAGGGGTCTTCAGCATCAATTGTGAAGATATACTCAGTACTTTTTTCAGATCAAACAAACCAACAAAAAAGCACTATAGTATACAGGAGAATATCCTGTTCTTCCAAAATAGGTTAAAAATATACAGAAAAAAAAAAAAAATCACACATAAGGATGTTAGAGAAATTTTAATTGAACCCTATACAATTTGTCTAGACTCCTGCTGCTGTCAGTGCTCCATGGTTTTCTACAGCTTCTCAAGGAGGACTGGAAGGATTAGCCATTTCCTGAGTTCCAGTCGTGCTTCTAATAGTAAACTTCCCACACATGTTTCAAGTCATTTAGCCTCGTTGTTCCTCCCCTCCATGTTTCTGATCCTTGATGAAAAAAATACAACTGCAAAAGACTTGGGAATCTCCCAGGGGTTACATCTATAAAATGTAGTAAAGGGTATCTGTGCCTCAGTCGCCCCAGTGCTCAATACACTGAAACATAAAGGCAACCACTGGAAGCTGAATGGTTTAAACTGCGGTATGTATAATGGTTTATCCTCTATTCCAAACAACTGCTAATGGTCACTCTTGGAGCTGGGGTACTTACCAGGCTGGACCTGTGGTCTGACTCAGTATGGCAGCTCTTTCATTCTTACAGTGCTTATTCCTGAGTTTCTCCAGATGCTATTTACTATGGTCTTGGAGTTAAACGTGTGCAGGACAGTCTTTGCTTGGCACTAGTTATGAGACTTATTTGCTTAAATCAGTCTCTCCTGGGTTCCAGCTGATGCTGCAGATAGGGACATGCTGGAGCTGTTATGGTCTCTAACATTTGGCTGTGGCCAGGACAGTGTCTTGCAGCCAAAGTCTTGCAGGGCTTTTTGTGGGATGGCAGTGCATTTCTGTTGCTGACGCTGATCAAATGTTATATTTTTAATTGAATTTCTACAGTTATGGTCTAATGACAAACGTGTATGCTCTGCATTATGCCCTCTCATGACTTAAAACTGGGAGAGCTACAGCAAAGGGGTTCTGTTAATAATAAACAACATTAAATGTCAGCCAGATGAAACTGAAGAATGGAAAAAAGAATAGTACAACACAGGGAGGCTTTCTTTCCACTTACTTTATTTTCACTGCATTTAGAGGACTTTCATACTTTCTCTGCCTTGAGGAATATTTTCACACATAGAAATTCACTTCTATGGAGTGGGAGTTCACAAATCTTCCTACTGACTTGAGGAGAAGTAGGATCAAGAGTGACGTTTTGGTTTCTCCTCATTACCAGCTTTCCCTGCCTTAGTAGTGTTTCTCTGCTCAGACACGTTTCTATTTTGGGTATTTTCTTCTCCACAGATCCCCGCTACATGTTGAGGATAGGCTTCAACTGCATCCCATATTTTGCCATGAGAGGCCAATTGTTCTGCAAACAAGGAGGAATGTTTTATTGTTCTGGCATTTCGTCTCTTTGGATATGGTTTAGTAACTGAATAATACATTGAAAACATGCTTCAACAGAAATGAAGCCCAAGAATCCTCATTTTTGTTTATTTTATTTAGTTATTGCAAGACTCCTAGCAAAGCTAGCACCTCATGGTTTTAATGGAAGTCCTTCAACAAAAATGAAGAGTAAGATAGACAAACACTATACAGCGTTGTCACTACAAGTCAGAGCTTGCAAGGGTCCTACTTATCCTGTGGAAGTCTTTCCCTTAACTCGTTTGTCCTCTGAAAAGACAGGACACTCTTCTGTATTTCTGTGCTAAAAGTTAAGACCCATGAAAATCAGAAACCGGCTCAGTAGATATAAGAAGCTGTTAAGACAGCCTAGCTTCCTCCAAACATTTTGCCTCCAGTTGCCCATAGCAAATAAAATTGCCTTCAAAAGTTACTCACTCAAACTCTGCACATTTTTTTTATGGCAAGAACCAGGAGAATAGAATTTGTACATCAAGGCTGTAGGTCAGGGGTTCCAGGAAATTCTGTGGGATTTCTGTAAAAGTGCAAAAGGAAAAAAAATTCTGTGAGCAAAGAAAGTTGTAAACTGCTGTTAAATTTGAATTTGAGGTTTTAAAGATATTTAACCCTATGGTCACTATTTTAGGGAAGGTTACCAGCTATTTCTGGGATTTTATAGAAACAAATAATCTGGCTATCCTGTCAGCATGGGTCTCATTAGCACAGAGCCAAAATCAAGGCAATTATTTTTGTGTACTCAAAGTAATGGCAACTAACATCATCTCAGAAACCACAGGATCCATCATCACAAACTTTATAACTAAAGCCTTGTCTAAATGGAAGGCATTTTCTCCACAGAACCTTTCTCAGCTCACAGATATTATGAAAATAAATGTACTGAAGTATTCAGATTTTGTGTAATGGCATTTTGAAAAGTAAACAGGACTGGAAAATTCATTCCAAGGCTTGAGCACCAAATTTCTCAAGAAACTGCTTATTGGTGTAAGGAGAAATGCCGTTGACTCAAGTAAAAGAAATACTTGAGTATCAACAACAGCATTTAGATGAGCTCTATCATTAAGGGAGCCAGAATAAACCCTTGATTTTTGCATTCCTCAGTTCCCACCCATGCACACACAAAGAGACCCGGCAAAATGCATTACAGATAAAATGGCATTGCAGTGGTGTCCTTAGTGACAAGTCTCCCACAGAAGTAGTGCCCAGTTTCTTCCTCCACAGATGGTTGTTACCACCATTCTTTCAGACAACATGCTATAAAATCCTATGTAACTGAAGGAAAAAAGAACAGGATCTTCCATAGCTGGCAGAAAAAAAATGATAGCTTGGATTTTTTAATAGTCTGAGAAGACAGAAGTTATATTGTAGATCCACAATGGGAAAATTAACCAAAATAAAGCCAGATGTTCTCTTTTTCCTGTAAGAAGCGGGAACTTTTAAAAGGTAGAAATAAAGTTATCATCAAAAGAAGGTAAAGTAACCAAGACATGGAACACTCCTAGTTAGGAATGGTTGCTATTCATGATTTTTGGTTTTACAGGACAAAATTCTGACCCAGTGAAGCCAATGGCAAAATTTCTGCTGCTGCAGAGCAGGAGTTCATACAAAGCTCTGGTGGCTCATGAGTAGGTGTCAATAGGCAAACAGATTACATTACCATATTCCAAACTCAGGTTAAGAAAAATGTCACCAGTAAGTGATAGCTATTTTCTTGAGTGATGCTGTAACTGGATTGTTGGTGTTCACATCACAGAGTGCAGATTCTGTGTTTGTGAGGGATGGCAGATAGATATGTTAGAAAATAGTACTTTCTATTTCTATAGAAGTCAATTGGCTGGTTTTGAACACCCTGAAGTTGGATACCCAATCAAAACTTGTGAGTTCAGTCCGTCTCTGACATATTTTGCCCTACAATTTCAATTCCCTCTCAACTAAATACTTTATATACAAGGAAACACTGGCTAAATCCAGCAGCCTGTTTTGGAGGAGTTATTCAACTCAAACCTCCGATGCAGTGAAATTCATGGCACTGAGCCAAATGGTGGTTTATTCATGCCTTTCTATCAGCAATACATTTGAGCTGCTTGAGACTACCTGAATAAATATTTCACCCCTGCTGTTTGCCACTGAGCTCAGGCTTCACTACTGGCACTGTTCACAAGAGAACCCCGTGGTGTTTTCTCCCATGTCCACCATGCTCTTCCTGTGTTGTGATTGATACCTGAAGCTCCTGGTTCCTGTGGACTTCACATGTAATCTACGTGTTCTCCTTGAACCGTTGTCCTGTACTTTGAAGTGTGCTGCCAGGGCTCATGGCCTCATTCACCTACCAGACTTTTTTGCTGTTTTGCCCCTCAAAAACTGTCTTATATGCACATTCTTCCTCAAAACAGAAAAATACTTTGCAATTTTTAGCCAGAAGCACTGAGGAGACATATACCTGATAAGTCACTAGGCACAATGTCCTAGACCTTCCCAGATTCTGAGTCTACCATCTCATCACAACTTTGCAAATTCTTCTGACTGTCATTATCTTTGTCTAATTTTCCTTTTGTAGGTTATTTGTGGTTTACTTCTCTAGTGATGGCTCTTTTCACATTTTCCTAGTGGCTGCTTTGCTCTTATGGAAGCAACCGAGCCTCTTGCTCCAAGCACACCATTGTTTTCTCAGACCATATTTGGCAAATAAAAAGATATGCATGTTTCTAGTCTATAACTTTATATTATTTTTAAAGTAGCCACTTCAAATCTTTTTATATGATGTGAAGAGTGAGGACCAGTTTATTTACTCCCCATTTTGTTTCCTCCAGTCTCTAGGTATTTAAAGTCTTGCTTGTTCTGGCTTTTTGTCAGGAGCCTTTACTGTTGAAATTTTTATTAAAAAATGTTGATATTTGTTGCAATTTTACTGATTAAATTCTGAAAAAAATAATCTCTCAGTTTAACTGCTTTTGCATGACTTGCCAAGGAGATTGATGTGCAAACAGTATATGTTCTACACCAACAATGGAGGTTGCCAGGTGTTTTTATTTATTTAATTCCCCCTTCCTTTCTTTTCCCCCAACAGAAACTGTGGTAATGCGGGCTTTTAAAAAATACTTGGAAATGTGATCTTTTGCATTAAAAAACTAGGCCATGCTCATACTGCCTGCCAGCAATGCATGTTTGAAGTATTAATGTACAACACCTAAAAGAAACATAATATTAATACAGAACTCTGCATTAAAACACCCTTTCAAGACAAGCCAGCTGTCTTACCCTGAAAAAAAAGCCAGGAAACCCAGATGCGGAGCTAATCAAATTGTTCATTATAAATGAGCTACCTGGCAAATTTAGCTCTTTTTTTCCCCCTAATGATTGAGAAAAAGCCCTGGTTTTTACATACTTATTTGTAACTTGAGTTCATCCAATACCTTGTGCAGGCAACTGCTTTGATTCGTTGGCTAGGCATCAGTCATTAGTTGTCTGACTTAATAAAGAAATGTCAGGACTGAAAATCTGTTGTATGCAGGATTTTCCACTGTGCTGCTCTCTTAGCTGAAGGCAGATAAGAGGCAGACTATCGTTTATTTGAAACTTTTCCATGGGGAAATTCACACATGTAGCCAATAGCCCTTCCTCTCTTTGGGATCCTGCAGCAGAGACTTAACCCAAGCTCTGTAACTGATGACTGGTAAGCTTGGGAGAGGGAGCAATGGTCCAGCCTGTCAGTGCTGACTAGATATACCCAAGTTCCCCAAATACTCAATGAACACAAATTGTATTTTATTTAATCTGCCTGACCTACATATTCAACTTTTTCACTGCCTTCCTCAGGAGGAATGGACCTGTGGCCATTGCATTCTTCATCAGGGAGACCGATCTGCTGAACTCTTATGAGTGGTCCCTCAGCCTTGTCCATCGAAATGACACCCAAGGCAGGAGTATAGCTTAATAACTTCAAGTTCATAATGGTCAATGATTAGTCAATTAATTCATTGACAATTTAAATTAATATTTTGTGGCTCATTCTAAAGAGTTGACGGTAATCACAAGAACAACTCCACAGGCATAGCTGCAGGAGGGAGAGGGAATATCAGGTGGCTCAGGGGACTGGGGGACAAAATCCACTTAAAGGAGACAGACAGAGCATCTCTCTAAATGTGAGGTTATTCCAGCCTGAAAGCAATGAAGATCAGTGAACACCACTTTCAGAAACCTTTGCTTCCTTCCCCACCCGTGTTTCTTGAACTGTAGTTCACCTTCCTCACAGTTGTATCACACTTATTTCATAGCTGCATGATGCTCCAATTTCAAAAGAGTGCTGCAAAAAAAGGCAGCCTAACTGTACATAAATGTTGCACATACATGTTAGGTTATACAAGGTAGCCAGCATGAAGATAATGCTATTTAAGCTCTGTATATGGCCACAACTGAGGACACAGCTGGGACTGTGCTGAGCTGTTGCATGAAAGAATCTAAGATGAAAATTGAAGGTAATGTGTTTTTTTCTGAGTGGTGCTATCAGCTGGGCTCTGTGCATTTGTTGAAATGCATGCATTTGTTGAAAAAAAGCAATGGCAATTTTACCATTTATGACTAAAGAATTAGCAGTCCTGTTGAAAGCATCAGCAATTCATCAGGGTTTTTGACTAAACTAGACCAAAAGCTTTGCAGTAGGTAAAGTAAAACTCTTTCCATTTAAGGCCAATTTTTTGAAATGCTCTAAAATTCACAGACGACTTCTCATTGCCTTGAAACTACATGCTATTTCATTAATGGGGAGCAATACTAGTCCACTTAGAGTCATTTGGACAAGGGATTCATGTGACACAGCTCCTTTTATCTCCTCTTTCCCCCTCCCTCTTTACCACCTGCCAGATTTGGGACTCAATCTCCGTCTCAGATTTTCCTCACTGTTGCCCAGCCATTTGTTCCAGGCTACTCGTGACTCCCACTGCTTTGCAGGGAAGCAAAGGAAACACAGTATTAACAACAACAAAGAGCTGAGAATTGTAAGTAGCTGTGAACCTGATTCACAACCCAAAAAATCATATTGTGTGTGGACAGTGAGAATGCACAAGGGTTTGTAGACTGGCAGCTTTCACTGTAATTGGATGATTTCTGAGGATATCCAATACTCAGCCAACATCCTTTCAGGTCCAAGTAGGGCAGACATGAAGGGAGCAAAGTCTGCCTCTGTCACAGCACTTTTAATTGGAGGGGGGGAGTGATTTGAAAGCAGCCTGAAAGTTGGAAAGGAATCAGAGAATTTCCCAAAAGAAAACAAACTTCAGATGTGAATACTTATAAGGCTGGGATCACGGAAAGGGAGAAAGTTTGAGACCTTGGTGAGTGGGGAGGGAAGGTGATGTTGGAAGTGGGCGAGGACTGGGGATGCAGTGAATGCACATGGTGTGTGAGCAGATAATGGTTACTGGTTGTTGCCAGCTGCCAAAGGGCAGAGCTGAGCAGCCATGCACTACAATTCTTCCCTCCTTAGTGTTTTCTGGAGGCTTGAACTCTGATGAATTTGCTTTATTCCAAAGGCAGAGAATAACCTGAGCTCTGCACTAACCAGGTTCATCAGGTAATTGTTGGCGGGATTATTTGTCTTGCTCAACCAGCTCTCCTCGGAAGAAAGACTGACATTCATTCCTTAACATACTTTAATATATTCCTTAATATATCTTAATATGGGCAGGAAAGAAAACATCAGATAAGAGGAAATAAACATCTCCTTTTTTCTCTAACGTGTTACAGTCATGGAAAGGCACTGACAGACTGAAGTGAGTCCAACAGAGGCGACCAGGATGGTCAGGGGGCTGGAACTCCCGACGTACAAGGTGACGTTGAGAAAGCTGGGTTTATTCAGCCTGGAGAAGTCTCAAGGGAGACCTTACTACTCTCTGCAACTGTCTAATAGGAGGATGTAAAGAAGATAAAATGAGACTCTTCTCAGAGATGCACAAAGATGGGATAAGAGACAACAGACACAAATTACAGCATAGGAGTAAGATATTAGGAAAAAGACTTTCACAGCAAGGATGGTCAAATTTGGAGCAGGGGCACAGAGAGGGGGTGGACTCACCATCCATTGAGATATTGGAAACTTGAGTGGGCACGGCACTGCTGTAACTGGACCTGCCATGAATGGCAGGTGGGACCAGTGACCTCCAGAGGTCCCTTTGAATATTATTCTATGAGGCTATGAAAATTTCCTAGATGTTCTGCTGTAGCTGTTGGTGTAAGTTTATTGTGGTTGGTCATTTGAGATGGGCATACTCCTCCGCATTTGCTCTGCACTGAATGCTGGAACAAAGGCCCCATTTAGAGCAAGGCTTGAATTCAGATGGAAAGTGTCAGAAAATGCACCCTGCCCGTCATTACTCATCAGATTAGGTGACGGCACCTAGATGGGGTGGGATATGATCCTCCCAGACATCCTGCATATCTCCCTACGCCGGAGAGAATCAGCTTCTCGCTGTGCTACACCTGTTTAAGGCATAAACTTGACAAAGGCTGCTGACACCATACTTATTGCTAGGACTAAAGGCGTAATCTGAACCCTATTGGAGTCAGTAAGTGTCTTCCCATTAGTTTGCATGGTTGTTTTGTGAGTCCATATATGAACAGTTGTAACTTTCCAAAGTTCATTATCTTGGCTGTTTTAAGTGGTTTTGGCCTCAGCAGAAGCAACGCTACATCACACGTTGTTGTTCCAAAGTATCTTCCCAAGTGTCTTCCTAAGTATCTCTCAAGTATCATCATGCAAACAAAAGATTTTGTTTTACAAAACACTACAATGTTTTACAGGGTAAGCCTGTACTTAACTGTCATGAATGGATAGGTTTTTTGAATGTGCATTAATATAACTCTTCCAAGTTCCTACCTTCCAGGAACTGTATTCGTTTAAGTTAGAAATGGAAAAACTCTGGGATGGGGTAAACAAGATGTTAATTTACAGATATTGAAAACCACTGGTGTCATGCATGGATGTTGAAGGAGGGAGATACGCTTGGCATCTGTAGAACAAGAAACACTTTTAACAGTGACTATATATACACACATAGACACAGATATGTATATATATCAGGATTCAATAGAAACTATCGATGGATCATTTTTAAGGTGACTGCTACAGAGAGTAAGCTTCTGCACAAAAAGCACATTTAAACACTTTGTCATGAAGAAGCAGAATATTTTTTCTGTTCCCTGATTAGTGTCAGAAGTAAATCTAGGTAACACTCAATAATCTCTTTCTGTAGCTGTTTCCAACCGCTGTTACTCAGGTCTATGCAGTGCTCTTTAAGTGCTCTTGACTTGAACAGCACTTGGGAAAGCACAGTCACTATCCAGGCACAGATTTACTGAAAGGACTTAAGACACAAGCACCACTCACTGCAGGGAATGTGCTACAGGCTACACTATGCAGCAGCTGTTGCATGGACCTTCCCACCCAGAATGAAGTTCCTTTTCCTTTTGGAAAGATATTTACCGGCCATAAGGAACAACTAGATGATATATGTATAAATAATGGAAAAACAGGATGGAAAATGGATATTTGCTTCAATAGTGTTGTTGGAAGGCTTCAGAACAGCAAATTTCAAAGTCACTTCCATAAGAAAATGAAATAACTTGGTTGTAAAGACACAGAACAACACGAAATGGAATTATGGAATTATACGCAGCCTTAGAGGTAACAGTAATTTGATCTTGCTAGGGTGAAACTAGGATGCTGAAAAAGAATTAAAAGAAAAATACATGATGAGGTCAGGAATGCTGAGAAAGGAAGGTGATATTCTGTAAATGTAATTTGGCATAGGCTGTGTGGCTAGGCAACCAAAAGATGTCAGTAAGCAGTGGTGATGGAGGGTGAGGAAGAAAACACTCCTAACATGAAGAAAAAAGGCTTGATATGAACAGTGTTGAGAAGGAAAAGGACTTTGCAAAAGCAGGAGAAATTGAGAGGATATGGACAGGACACCAAAGCTGAAAATCTGGTTAATGGGAAGAAGATATGGTCTGTTATGAGGTGACTGCAGAAGAGATCTGAGGATCAGATCCCCAACGTTTTAGGAAAGGTCGTTTGAGGTGCTCATATGTTTTCACAGGATTATTAGAATAATTCCAGTTGGAAGGGATCTCAGGAGGTTTCTAATAAAAACCTCTGCTCCAACCATGCACCACTGTCAAAAGCCTGGCTCCTTCTTCTTGATGACCTCATCAGCAGTCCTGGCAGGCTGCTGTCAGATGCCCCTGAAGCTGTATCTTCTCTGGGCTGAACAAATCTTGGTCCTCCAGTCCTCCTCACAGGGTAAGCACTCCAGCCCCTCACCATCTTAGTAGGCCTCCTCGAAATCACTTCTGTTTGGCATTTCTTGCACTTGGGGGGAGGGTGGCAAAACTGTATGCAATGTACCAGCTCCTTGGATAAGCCGAAGTCTGATTATCTGAAGTCCAGAGTCTTTATTCTGTTATTGGCCTTCCTCACTCACGGCAGGACCTTCACAATCCACTTCATGGTAGCTACAGCCAATGCTGCCAATGATTATCTCATCGCCAGCCACTTCTCCTTGTTAGTGAATGGCAACTCAAGCTGTGTGTCACCCCTGGTTGTCCCATGCAGTACCTGTATGAAAAAGTTATTCATGACATCCTCCAGAAATCTCGTGGATCCCTTCCCTCCCCACTGTTGCCCCAGTACCCTTCCTACTGGGTTCAATCAAGAACTTCTTGTAGACACTAGAAACAGACCTGCTACCATTGGCTGAAGACCTACCTGAAGTGCAGCCTCTTAGATTGCAAACTCTCTAGTATATGTACCTGCTTGTACATACTTGTACATACCTAGCAAAACAGGACTCCAGTCCTGGCAAGGGTTCCTAAACATAATCATAAGATAACCGTGTGATGCCCCAAAAGATTTTCTCTTTTGTTACCCGAATGAGTTTCAGTCTTCAACCACTGCCCAGTTTCCTTCTAGAGAATCGTCAGAAACAGCCCAAACTTCTTATCCATGTGTCATCATGAATGAGAAAAAAAGCCAGCAGCAGGCTAGGAATTTATTCACAAACCTTGAGCATTTGTCTCTTCTGCTGTGCAACTGTAAACCAGAATATGGTGAACTTGAGGACCTTCCACTTGCTGAGGACTGTAAAGGGGATGCTGGTGCGCTGTGTCTAGCTTGGTGGGATCCTTTGTAAGGCAGTCACTGTGGCTTGCTTTAAGAAGGATCTTTGATTCACACTTCACTGGTGGTCATGAGTCAGTCTCCTAACTTGATAGAAACGCTCTCCTTAATTCCAGGTTATTAAGCCTATCAGGAAATAATTAAGCCTTTTCTTTTTTTCTTTTTTTTCTTCTTTTTTTTTTGGAAAAGGATTTGCTTTGATCAGTAACCAGATGCTGGAACGGATTTGATTTAAAGTTTTCATGATATCAAGGATTGATAATCTGAGCTTTCTTGCTGCTGTCAGGAATATTTCCCAGTCAGCAAGTTGTGTCTGCAAGCTGTTACCAGCTGGTGATAGCTCTCAATTTGCTATGGGAGGAACAGGACTTTGGCAAGCTTTCTCACAATATGGGTCTGTGGTTATGTGGCTGTCGGTCTCCACTCAGTGCTGAGGGCGTCAGCCACTGTGGAGACGTGGAGCAGGCCAGCAGGAAGAGCCAGGCACCCTGGGGAAAGGGGAGAGGAGGACAACGGGGGAGAGGTTGGGAATGGGATGAGGAGGGGAGTCAGGGAGCAGGAGGAGGATTTAAGCGGAGAGGTAGACAGGAACCGCTCATGGGAGACAGCTGGGTGGCAGGAAGGAAGTAGAGCTCTCCGTCTGCTCAATACCAGGACTGCAGAGGAGTTGACCATCCTCCAGGCTCCATGGAGGGCTGAATCCCAGCTGAGGAGCAACTCCCAGCAAAGGGCCAGATCCTCTGCTCTTGCCTCCCTATGTGAACAGGGTTTCCTGAAGTCCGCAGATTATTTTACTTGCTGGTGAAGTAGTGAGGGCAGACTATGCCTCTGACTCCTCCACACGGCAGCACACAGAGCTGGGTCCAGGCCACCCACAGAACTCCATTTTCTTTGAGCCATAAAACCATGCCAGCTGAAGAGGCAGGCTCTAATCTTGCTTTGATGACAATTTGCCACTGTGGACATTTGAGAAAAATGGATTTGGTGGCTGCAGAATTAACCATGTGGTGCTGCCCTCATGCAAACTGGTCGCTGAGGTAAGAGCGATGGAAAGAGCAACGAGAAACCGCTATTTGCTTTGAGTCAGGCATGCAGAATGAATTTCCCTCTTTCAACACCAAGAAAGAGGCAATGTAAATTCTGCAGTCTAGAGGGGGGAACCTTAATATTTCATGGCAGCAAAAGCTTTCGTGTAGTAATGTCATAGTAACATACTGTAAGAAAGTCAATAACCCTAGCAGGTAAAAACAGAAGCTATTGATAAAAGTTTTATTTGATGGCTCTACTTGATGTTATATCTCTGGCCAAATTGTCAGCAGCAAAACACCTTTCTGATGCTCTGTAAGAAGCAAGTCTTAGCCCTCTTATGAATACTGTTAGAGAACAGATTCACCTTTTGCTAATTTACAGATTCACCTTTTACCTGCACAACTTAGCCCATATTGTGAAATCCAATTCCAATCCAATCCTCTTTTGGTGATATTTGATGAAAGTCTCAGCCTGATCATAGCCTAGTATCCAATTCAGTTTGGGAGATTGTTGCTTTTCAGATTTTCCCCTCATTACAAATGGATTTAAACATTCTATGTGGAAAATATTCAGAAGCATTTCCCCCTCTCCCATTAAATAACTTCACAATTCACACAGCTTTTGCTTTCTTTGAAATCATGTGACACCTCAGCTACAGGCTCTGCAGGTAAAATACAGCTGGTGGAATGAGAAGCATCCCATGCTATGGGCAGGGCAAATTTTAAGGAGAATTTATTGCTGGCTGCACTTGTGTGATGCACAGAAGATAAAGGCAAGAAAACCCCCAAACTTGCCATTTCAGGTTTAATCTGGTATGTGACCATAGTTATCTAAGGGGAGGGAGCAAGGAGTTGGGGAAAGAATGAATGGAAGTGGGGAAAAAAAGGAGAAAAGCAGCTATAAAACATTTTGCAATCTACAGAGAGAAGTGCAGGTCTGCAGGCTACGAGCACACAGGAGGGATTTCAGGCCAGCTCCCAAATTCCTTTTTGTTTGAACATTTTGTAAACAGACCTGTGGAGTCTCCAGTATAGCGAGGGGTGATGGATGGGCACCGCTGAAGACAATAAGTGGTTTAGGAGCCAAAAGCCCTTTTGAAGAAAGAATCTAGGCATCAAGGAGAAGGCGAGACTGACTTTTTAACAGATTTAGATATCGCCTGGTGGAGCAGAGCAATGTATAAACCCTAGGAGCCAATGCCTAAGGGAATTCCCAGTGCCGTGAGCCCTGGCTCCACTCTATCCAGCTCTCTGGGGAGCACATGGGGAGAATTGAATACTCGTAGAGGGATCTTCTGAGGCCTGGCCAACTGAGGCTGGAACTACTGAAGCAGCCACAAGCCGAACATGGAGAGCCGAGGGCTTCATTTTACACCCAGCCCAATGAGCTGCTCAGACAGCCTAGGACGGAGCTGTGGAGGCCAGCCCCGGCTCTTGCCCTGCATTTGTAGTCTGATTTAACCTGTGTGTGCCACTGTTGTCCCTCCCCTTGCTGCCACCTTGTCTCCTCCAACCGCTTGGCAAGATGTCAGGTCTTCAGGAGGTGACAGTAGCACAGAGACAGGCTCATCCACTGCTCGTCAGAAATCCAGGCAGCCAAAATCTTCTGTTTAAGATGCTTGTCCTGCTTTCCTTTTTTTCTTTGAAATCTTCTATCTATTCCAGACATTTGACTAGTCTAAGGACAAAGCAGATGAAAACAAACGAAAAAATAATCAAAGCAACTTAAGACCTGTTCAAAGTAGTTTGCAGGAGAAGGTTTGGGTAATGCAGTGCTAATTCTTTGCTTTCCTCACATGCAGCATCAAAAGCAACAGTATGTTCTTTATCTTCCCCATGCCATCAAAGCAACTGAGATAAGGAGGAAGAGCCGCACTCTACCTTCATTTACACCACAGTGAGTTCATAGCATTGCTCACAGCCTGTGGCGTCAAAGGGATCTATTAAAAATGATCTCTAGACCAAGCAGGTATCAACAGAGAGTTCAGACTTGCCAGCCATGAAGATTTTGGGGGAGGGGAATATCATTCACTTTGGAACTGTGTTAAATTTTATAACATTTATATTGTGCCAACATGCCTAAATCAGTTAGAAAGAAGACTTGAGGCCAGGGAATCTACATGGATAAAACCCTTGATTAGACTAATATATTGACTGAAAACTGCGTTATTTTTATACAGTTCATTTTGTTCTGTAATATGATAGGCCAATATAAACAATTTGCTACCAGTCAGTCGCCGAGGGGAGCTGCTCCAGAGCCGGACCGATCCGCAGCGGAGTGACAGATCTTGGCGCACAGGGGGTTTTCCGGAGGCAGGGAAATGGCAGGGGAGCGGAGAGACCTGCCGGGAGCCGGCGGCTCTCGTGGGAGACGCTGAGGAGGCCTGGACATTGCCAGAGCAACTGCAGCCACCCCCACACTTACAAAAAGCAGCCTGGGGAGTGGGAGAGACCAGGAACGCTGCCAACAGAGCGGGCAAACAGAGCGTGGCACGGCAGCTGGGGCAGCAAGGTGTGCAGGAAGGGCATAGTCGCCCCACCAGCTCAAGAGGTGAGTTCAATTGGTGGTCATCACCCTCTCAGAAGGAACTTAGCTATGGTATCCACCTGGCAGAAAGCTATGTCCTCGGCACTTGCCAGAATGGATGTGGCAACCCAGACAGAGCTCCCATGAAAACATGCAGCCATCCAGGTCTCAGGCTGCAGGGAGTGCCAGAGCCTTCCTCTGGTAACGGATGGCAGCAGTGAGAACAGCTGTGTGAGGTGTGACCGGGTGGACAATCTGCTCAGCCTGGTGGCAGAGCTACAAAAGGAAGTAGAAAGGTTAAGGAACATCAGGGAGTCTGAGAAAGAGATAGACTCGTGGAACCATGCTCTGCCCTCCCTGAGACAGAAACAGGAACAGCCACCAGAAAAAAAACAAGATCAAGGGGATCCTGTACCCTCCCCCCACCAGGCTGAAGGCAGTAGCTTAAAGGAAAGGAGGTAAGTCCACGCTCAGGGTGGCAGGCAAACCCCCTCCTTGCCCACCTCGCCTTCCCAGGTGCCTCTGTACAACAGGTATAAGGCTCTGGATGTGGAAGGCCAGTCAATGGATGATGTGGATGACAGTCCATCTACACCAGAGGTGTTGCCAGAGTCAGAAAGCCCTACCCCCTGTATCACGACCACCTCCGCGAGGAAGAAAAGACGGGTTATAGTTGTAGGTGACACCCTTCTGAGGGGAACAGAGGGTCCAGAATGCCAGACAGACCCTCCTCTTGGGGAAGTCTCCTGCCTCCCTGGGGCCTGGGTTAAGAATATCAGTAGGAAACTTCCTAGCCTGGTACAGCCCTCAGACTACTACCCATTACTGCTCTTCTCTATGGGTGGTGATGAAGCTGCAACGTGTAGTCCAAGGGTGCTCAAAAGAGACTTCAGGGCCTTGGGACAGTTGGTAAGGGAATCTGGAGCACAGGTAATTTTTTCCTCTCTCCTTCCAGTTGTGGGCAGTGACATTGGAAGAAACAGATGGACCCAGACTATTAATACATGGTTCCGTGACTGGTGTCACCGCCACAGTTTTGGGTTTTTTCGATAATGGGATGGCACCAGGCTTGCTGGTGTCAGATGGGATTCACCTTTCTCCAGGGGGGAAGAGAGTCTTTGCTCACAAGCTAGCGGGGCTCATTGACAGAGCTTTAAACCAGACTTGAAGGGGGAGGGGGATAATATCAGGCTTGCCTGTGACAAGCTGTGGGAGGACATGTCAAGGTTAGAGGGACGGGGTGCTAGCGAGGGCCCTCAGCCTGTTGCTCTGAGATGTGCTGGGTACACTGGAGCACACCTGAAGTCTTACGGAGATGAGCCAGGGACTCCTGAGGTAATAGGAACCAAGAGGGAAACACCAGTGAAATACCTCAAAGGAATTAACGTGTGTTCCTCTAAGAAGGTGACACAGCTGACAGCCCAGCTGGAGTGCCTCTACACCAATGCACGCAGCATGGGCAACAAACAGGTGGAGTTGAAAGCCACCGTGCTGCTAGAAAGCTACGACCTAGTTACCATTACTGAAACTTGGTGGGACGAATGCCATGACTGGAGTGCAGCTATTGATGTCTACAAACGGTTCAGAAGGGACAGGCGAGGAAGGAGGCCAGAGGGGTTGCCCTCTACATCAAGAAATGGGTAGAGTGCAAAGAGCTGTCTGTGAAGAATAGTCACGAGCAGATTGAAAGCTTATGGGTAAGAATTAGAGACTGAGGCAACAAAGGGAATCTTGTTGTTGGTGACTACTACAGGCCGCCCAATCAAGGGGAGCCTATTGATGAAGCCTTCTTACTCCAGCTACAGGAGGCATCGTGCTCGCAGGCTCTCATTCTGCTGGGGGACTTCAACCACCCCGACATCTGCTGGAAAAGTAGCACAGCAATCTGTAGGCAATCCAGGAGACTCCTGGAATGCATTGAGGATAACTTCTTAAGCCAGGTAATAGACAGCCCTACCAGAGGGGATGCGATATGGACCTGATGGTCACCAACGCAAGTGAGCTAATCAGTGACATCAAGATTGGAGGCAGCCTGGGCTGCAGTGATCACGCACTGGTGGAGTTCGCAGTACTGAGGGATACGGGTCAGGCAAGGAGTAAAATCAGGATCCTGAATTTTAGGAAAGCAAAATGCCAGCTGTTCAAGGAGTTAGTCAATAGGACGCCCTGGGAAACTGCCCTCAGGAACAAGGGAGCAGAACAGAGCTGGCAGATCTTTAAGGACACTTTCCATAGAGCACAAGAGCTTTCAATCCCCAGGTGTAAGAAATCAGGCAAGGAAGACGAGACTGGCATGGCTGAGTTGAGACCTGCTGGTCAAACTAAAGGGCAAGAAGGAAATGCACAGGCAGTGGAAGCAGGGACAGGTATCCTGGGAAGAGTATAGGGGTGCTGCCTGGGTGTGTGGGGATGGGGTCAGGAAGGCCAAGGTGCAGATGATGCTGAACTTGGAAAGGGATGAAAAGAAGGGTCTTTACAGGTATGTCAGCCAGAAAAGGAAGGTCAAAGAAAGTGTACCCCCCCCGATGAGCAAGTCTGGCAAACTGGTAACAACACACGAGGAGAAGGCTGAGGAACTCAACAACATTTTTGCCTCAGTCTTCACTGGCAACCTCTTTTCCCACAGCTCTTGAGTGGATGGACAGCTCTGTCAGGGACTGGGGGAGCAAAGTCCCTCCCACTGTATGAGAAGATCAGGTTCGTGACCACCTGAGGAACGTGAATGTACCTAAGTCTATGGGACCTGACAAGATGCATCCCAGAGTCCTGAGGGAATTGGCTGAGATAGTTGCAAAGCCACTATCCATGATATTTAAAAAGTCATGGCAGTCAGGTGAAGTCCCTGGTGACTGGAAAAAGGGAAACATTGCACACATTTTTAAAAAGGGTAAAAGGAGGACCCTGGGAACTACCGACCTGTCAGCCTCACCTCTGTGCCTGGGAAGATCATGAAACAGATCCTCCTGGAAGCTATGCTAAAGCACATGAAGCACAGGGAGGTGATTCAAGCCAGGCAGCGTGGCTCTACCAAGGGCAAGTCTTGCCGGACCAACCTAGTGGCTTTCTATGATAGAGTGACTACATCAGTGGACAAGGGAAGAGCTACAGATGTCATCTACCTAGACCTCTGTAAGGCCTTTGACACAATCTCCCATAACATCCTTCTCTCTAAATTGGAGGCATATGGATTAGATGGGTGGATTGTCTGGTGGATGAGGAATTGGTTGGATGGTCGCATCCAGAGGGTAGTGGTCAACGACTCAATGTCCAGGTGGAGATTGGTGACGAGTGGTGCCCCTCAGGGGCCCGTATTGGGACCAGTACTGTTTAATATCTTCATCAGTGGCGTAGACAGTGGGATTGAGTGCACCCTCAGCAAATTTGCAGACGACACCAAGCTGAGTGGTGTGGTTGACACTCCTGAGGGACGGGATGCCATCCAGACGGACCTGGACAAACTTGATAAATGGGCCCGTGTGAACCCCACGAGGTTCAACACGGCCAAGTGCAAGGTTCTGCACCTGGGTTGGGGCAACCCCCGGTATCAATACGGGCTGGGGGATGAAGGGATTGAGAGCATCCCTGCCAAGAAGGACTTGGGAGTACTGGTGGATGAAAAGCTGGACATGAGCCAGCAATGTGCGCTTGCAGCCCAGAAGGCCAACCGTATCCTGGGCTGCACCAAAAGAAGCGTGGCCAGCAGGTCGAGGGAGGTGATTCTGCCCCTCTACTCTGCTCTGGTGAGACCCCACCTGCAGTACTGCATCCAGCTCTGGATCCCTCAACACAAGAAAGACATGGACCTGGTGGAGTGGGTGCAGAGAAGGGCCACAAAAATGATCGGGGGGGTGGAACACCTCTCCTATGAGGACAGGCTGAGAGAGTTGGGGTTGTTCAGCCTGGAGAAGAGAAAGCTCTGGGGAGACCTTATTGCAGCCTTTCAGTATTTAAAGGGGGCCTATAAGAAAGATGGGAACAAACTTTTTAGCAGGGGCTGTTGCGATACAACAAGGGGTAATGGTTTTAAACTAAAAGAGGGTAGATTTAGACTAGATATAAGGAAGAAATTTTTTACAATGAGGGTGGTGAAACACTGGCACAGGTTGCCCAGAGAGGTGATAGGTGCCCCATCCCTGGAAACAGTCAAGGTCAGGTTGGACGGGGCTCTCAGCAACCTGATCGAGTTGAAGATGTCCCTGCCTACAGCAGGGGGATTGGACTACATGACCTTTAAAGGTCCCTTCCAATCCAAACTATTTTATGATTCTGTGATAATTGCCCATTCCTTCAAGTATTTTTTGTGCTGCTGTTTCAATTATACCACTGTAGTTAAAGGGGTAAAAATATCAAATATAGACAAGCCCCTTTAGAGGGAACTCAAACTGCCTCCCAAACAGGAATTTGTATTGCTCATATAAACTCTACACAAACAAAATATTTGAAGGCTTCCAGTCAATAAGCGTCAATGATATCAGTTCACAGACTGCCAGCCAGCGTGGGCCAGCTGTACAGAGGCAGCTACGGACCTAAATATGGAGCCGGAGCAAGTGGAGTCTAGAAAACTGCCTAAGCAGCCTAAGTGGTTAAGTCCCACCAGCTTTCATTAAGTATGTATCATTAGACTCCTGACTCCCTTTGCACGTCTCCCTAAAAGCATGGATTTCAACAACAGACTATGCTAATGCTCTGGTAAAAGTATTTTACGCTCCTAATCCTCACAACTGCAAGTATTCTGAAGTAAAATACAAACATCCTTTGAAAGTATCTAAGATATCTAATGTGGATATCCATCTAAAATTTCTCATCACCACAGCTTTTCGAAATAGAGGGAAGCATAACACCAAGAGCAGAGGAAGATTTTTAACAAAAGGATGCTTAGGTCAAGTCACAGGCATGCACAGGAGACTCTCCCGTTGCTCCCACCTCCTGCTCCCATCTCTAGTCCTTGCAGGTATTCCTCTCTTCCATGCTGCAGCATCTTCAAGGTAAACCTGACTAGTCAACCTTGGAGTTGAATTCACCAGCAAACTGCACAGTCGATCAGTTCTTGGTCAGGAGACTTAATCTGTGCAACCACCTCAGCTGCATGCTGAAAGTGCAGAGGGCTTCTCAGTTGCATAAAAAATAGAGTGATCCTTCATCAGCAGGACTAGGAACCAGGCTTAAATTAGCACGGAGCTGCAGCCTGTTTCCCTGTGACAAAGATTGCGCAACCCAGCATATCGTGGTGCCTGCAACACAGTTGAAGTGAACAAAGCAAGAAAGCATCAAGTTTGGGGTGGAAAACAAAGGGAGGTGTGTGGACAAGATAACCTCTCCTATCCTACTCACAAGGATTCTCTGCTGTGGGAAGTAAATGCTGGCACACGCAAGAACAAGCCTTGTGCTATATTTGTTGGCAGAGTTTGAGCAACCTCTGTTCCCTTCTCCATAACAGCTCATGTAGTACTGACAGCAGTGCTGAGGTTCTCATGTCCCAGCTGTATTCCAGCGTTAGAGGTCACAATGAGCATTAAACATCAAAGGTTCAAAACAAAACTTTAGCTTGAGCTTTTTTTTAAGAGGTGTTCTCACTGGAGGAGATGATCCCAAGGGCAACTTTCTTACCTATAGTGTTGTTTTCTGCCTTGGGGAAAGGGTCCTAAAATAAGATGATTCTGAATAAAATGTTCACATTTTTATCGCCATCTGATGTTTTCATTTGCAAATTCCCAAGACAATTGTGTGCTCTGAGCAAAATCAGTGCCTGTATTCAGTAATGGATTTGGTATTAGTGAAGACCTGCTGGGAGATTTTCAGAGTACACTGGTGTAAGTGCTCTCTGTGGTAATGGTTTAGCAGGAGTACAGCTTTACCATTGCTGGATATCTCTGAAATAGAACAGACTCGTTCTTCTACTATAATTTCCTCACAAAGCTCGTGTCAGACTGCTGAGATAAAACACAGAAGTTACCTCTTCATAAAATCATTCTATATTGCAGACCTGCATGTCACATGGTGCATGTACATTAACATTTCATGTTGTAACAGATTTATACATTTGAAGCAAATCCCATCATTTCCTCATACTGCATTTTGGCTCCCGTTGTGCAGCAACCTCAGATGAGTGTCCCAGATTCCATTCAGTTGGGGCTGGACTGGAACAGGCCATCCTGGAGTGATCTTCTCTGACCATTTTGGGTGCTATGGGGACAAACTAGAGCTAATGTCAAATAACTCTCCAAAATGCAATCAGCATGGGTGTCAGATCCTCAACACCAATTGTTTCATCCTGTAAGTCTGTTCCTAGTGGACACTAATCCATGCTAATATAGACATTGCTCTTCTGGGGCTCTACTGCATCTCTCTTCCTTTTCTCACTCTTTTGATTTCTGTTTGTCACACTGTCTTTATTTGTCATTCATTTAAAAATCTGTCAAACAGCTTCTATTTAAGCAAGCTCTGTGGAGTGATAATTACCCCTGTCTTATTCTCTGTGTTGTGACATTTCCAGTTATTTTTTTAATATTTTGCTGTAAAATATTTTTGTTCAATTATAGCACTTAAATCTTTTCCACTATACCTTTTAGGCACATATTTGTGTCTGAATAAATCCGAGTCGTCTAATAACTCAATTGCAGTTCTGATTCTGAATAATAGTCAGTATTAAACATGCAAGGACATCAAATATATGTGAAATGTAGGTACTCAGGGACTAAAATGAGTTCTCTTCGAGGGAGATTTGGGGCTAAATCTGAATACTTCTGCATCACACATATCTGTAATATTTGATGACTCACAATTTTAACCAAGCTAGGATAAACACAGGGTTTATCTATGTGTGACAGAGAATACTGTTCTCAGACACATCAGGCACAAATTTTACACTATATTCAGTAACACAAAAAACCTTTTAAAATACAGCTTTAATTGGAAAATTCATTTACCCTTTGGCAATTAAAATTAGGAATTTGAGACTCTTCTATAGAGAAAAGGAACCGGTGTCTCCAGGCGGCACTTCAGCCATCTAAAATCTGATTCACTCACTGGAGATGCTTGTGTTTCTTATTTGAGTACTTTGGTACCCACAATGGCCTCTCCACTGTGAAACATAAAATGTCATCATAGACTTGCACCAGCAAGAAATTAAATAGTTTCCATTTCTGATATAACATCTTCTCTTTTTATGTAGCAGTGAGGATAGTAAAGTCATTCTGTCAGATGTGTATTCCATTTACTGCAGCTTTGATAAAGGGTAATGAAGAATCAGGAAAAAACTGTTGGGAGAGCTTTAAAAGGGTTTACTTTCAGGGATTCCTCAGTAAGACACTTTTTGCATTAATTACTCCTAAACAGAAGTCAACACTGCACCTTTGGGAATATTATCCATGAAAGAATGCTCGCACAGCAAGCTCGTTACCCTGGATTTCAGGAGAGCAGACTTTGGCCTCTTCCGGGATCTGCTTGGACGAGTGCCATGGGACAAAGCCCTGGAGGGAAGAGGGGCCCAAGAAAGCTGGTTAATATTCAGGGATCACCTCCTCCAAGCTCAGGAGCGATGCATCCCAACAAAGAGGAAATCAGGCAAAAACACCAGGAGGCCTGCATGGATGAACAAGGAGCTCCTAGACACACTCAAACACAAAAAGGAAGCCTACAGAGGCTAGAAACAAGGACAGGTAGCCTGGGAGGAATACAGAGAAATTGTCCGAGTGGCCAGAGATCAGGTTAGGAAAGCTAAAGCCCTGACAGAATTAAATCTGGCCAGGGCTGTCAAGGGCAACAAGAAAAGCTTCTCTAGGTACATTGGGGATAAAAGGAAGACTAGGGAAAATATGGGCCCTCTCCAGAATGAAATGGGAGACCTGGTTACCTGGGATATGGAGAAGGCTGAGGTACTCAATGACTTTTTTGCCTCGGTCTTCACCGGCAAGTGCTCGAGCCTCACTGCCCAAGCCGCAGAAGTCAAAGGCAGGGACTGGGAGAATGAAAAGCCGCCCACTGTAGGAGAAGATCAGGTTTGAGACCATCTAAGGAACCTGAAGGTGCACAAGTCCATGGGATGATATCCATCCACAGGTCCTGAAGGAACTGGCGGATGAAGTTGCTAAGCCACTATCCATCGTATTTGAGAAGTCATGGCAGTCTGGTGAAGTTCTCACTGACTGGAAAAGGGGAAACATAACCGCCATTTGTAAAAGGGAAGCAAGGAAGAGCCAGGGAACTACAGGCCAGTCAGTCTCACCTCTGTGCCTGGGAAGATCATGGAGCAGATCCTCCTGGAAGCTATGCTAAGGCACATGGAAAATAAGGAGATGATTGGTGACAGCCAGCATGGCTTCATCACGGGCGAGTCCTGCCTGACCAACCTAGTGGCTTTCTATGATAGAGTGACTACATCAGTGGACAAGGGAAGGACTACAGATGTCGTCTATCTGGACCTCTGTAATGCCTTTGACACGATCTCCCATAACATCCTTCTCTCTAAATTGGACACATATGGATTTGATGGATGGACTGTCCGGCGGGTGAGGAATTGTTGGATGGTCGCATCCAGAGGGTAGTGGTCAACGTCTCAATGTCCAGGTGGAGATTGTTGATGAGTGGTGCCCCTCAGGGGCCCATATTGGGACCGGTACAGTTTAATATCTTCATCAGTGACGCAGACAGTGGGATTGAGTGCACCCTCAGCAAATTTGCAGACGACACCAAGCTGAGTGGTGTGGTTGACAGCCTGAGGGACAGGATACCATCCAGAAGGATCTGGACAAACTTGATAAGTGGGCCCGTGTGAACCCCACGAGGTTCAACAAGGCCAAGTGCAAGGTTCTGCACCTGGGTGGGGCAACCCCCGGTATCAATACAGGCTGGGGGATGAAGGGATTGAGAGCATCCCTGCCAAGAAGGACTTGGGGGTACTGGTGGACAAAAAGCTGGACACGAGTCGGCAATGTGCGCTCGCAGCCCAGAAGGCCAACCGTATCCTGGGCTGCACCAAAAGAAGCGTGGCCAGCAGGTCGAGGGAGGTGATTCTGCCCCTCTACTCTGCTCTGGTGAGACCCCACCTGCAGTACTGCATCCAGCTCTGGATCCCTCAACACAAGAAAGACATGGACCTGGTGGAGTGGGTGCAGAGGAAGGCCACAGGGGGTGGAACACCTCTCCTATGAGGACAGGCTGAGAGAGTTGGGGTTATTCAGCCTGGAGAAGAGAAGGCTTCGGGGACACCTTATTGCAGCCTTTCAGTATTTAAAGGGAGCCTATAAGAAAGATGGGAACAAACTTTTTAGCAGGGGCTGTTGCGATACAACAAGAGGTAACGGTTTTAAACTAAAAGAGGGTAGATTTAGACTAGATATAAGGAAGAAATTTTTTACAATGAGGGTGGTGAAACACTGGCACAGGTTGCCCAGAGAGGTGATAGGTGCCCCATCCCTGGAAACATTCCAGGTCAGGTTGGACGCGGCTCTGAGCAACCTGATCGAGTTGAAGATGTCCCTGCCCATGGCAGGGGGTCTGGACTAGATGACCTTTCAAGGTCCCTTCCAACCCAAACTACTTTATGATTCTATGATTCTATGAAGAGCTACTAAAAAGATACAGTCTACTGGGAACACCAGGATATTAATGGAAAGAGTGCTTTCATTCAGCAGTCAAGGGCTTAGTCAAGGTTCAGTTCTCCAGTCTACCAGAGACTTTCGTGTGACCTTGGAAAAACTATTTATGCTTAATCTTCGAAGCATGTAGATAACCAACCATTATTAGAACTTAACTTGAATCTATGGTGCTTCAGCTACTTTTGTGTAAAGTGACACTTCTCTACATGAGAAGGGTATTTTAAGTTGTTCCATTCCTGAGAAGAAAGGGCAACAGTGTTTAAGACAGGGAATCACTCATTGCATTGTGATTTTGATATTATGACTCCACAGCTGATAGATATAGTCAGGATCTGCAAGAAACTTGACTGCGCCTGCCAGCATTCATTCGAGTTGAAACTGAGTTGCAGTAGCATTATCTAAATAAGCAGATACTTATTCTTTGGCATTAAAAACTACTGTGACTTAAAAATATAGGTTTTTCTCAAGACCACCAAGACAGCAGGATCTGCATGAGGGTTAATTACTAATCTCTGACATACTCAATTGTGCAACAGCATCTCAGCAAGGTTAGCCAAACCTCATGCTTTTGTATATGTTTCAAACAGTGCCAGAGATTCCCCTTCCAAGTCCAAGTTTGGCCCCCTCTTTATTTTACAATAATTCTGTGCTTAGGAATCTGAACAAAGGCCACCAGAAACTTGAAATCCAGAAATTATGTCCAGAGTAAACAACAGACCAGAGTCAAGCTCCCTCACGCTGGCCTGTTGCTGGCACAGAAACATTATAGCAGTTTTAAGAGTCCAGCCCTCTGCAGATGCTCTTACTTCTTTATCTCAGTGGTTAGTTAAGGGTATGCCTATCAGGATCGCTTTAGAGTCAAAATCATACCCATGATTACAGACAGAATTTCAAAGATGACCCAGTCCCTGTAAAATGAGAATTGAATTTCTGCTCCCAATAGAAAAGCCTTGCTGTCTGTGAAATGTAGCCTACAGAAAAGCTGTCATATAACAAAAGAGCCAGTGAAATGTCCTCTAACCATTAGCAGATTCTTTATCTACCTACCCCCTTTCCTTTTCTTTATCCTCTCTCCAAAAAATACATAATTTAAAGCACTCATTCTTTCTGGAAAGTTTTGACACGTTTTTATCAGATGAGTCAGGCCTTTGCATCACTTTCACTGCAGACTGGCACTAAGACATCTTACTGCCGTACTAACGAGCTGACACACCGCAATGCAATACCTCATAAGGGCGAAGCACCCTGTTACAAGTCACACTATGTTCACATGGAGCACTCCTCCCAGGCACATCTACCTTTCCCACCATTCCCAGCACAGCAGATACATTTAGCCTCTTGTCCCTAGCAGCTATTTATTAAGGAAAGTCATATTTTCACTTGTTCCAATGTGTTTTAAATGGCCTTGTCCTACTCCATGCATAACAACACTCACACTACTAGAAGAGTAGAGGTTACTTCCTTTTGCATTTTGACCTCTCATATCTTGTGATGCAAGGTATCACTTTCCTCTGCCCTAAGTTGTCATGGGATTTATTCTCAGCCTGGAGACTGTGATGACAAAAGGGGCACAAGGGGTAATAAAGAGCTTGACATGGCTGTGTGGTTATTTGCATCTGTTTCTTTTGCTGCCTTTGTTTGTGCAAGGTCAACATGTGACTCTACAAGTCTTGGTTTGTGCTGCAAATCCCTGAAGAATCTTTCCCTTCACCTTTCCCTCTCTCAAAGGAAAAAGTAGTTGTAACAATTAACTCATCTAAAATAGTGACTGTATTTGTTGACAGATCACATTTCCATCAATGCAAAGAGCTTTGAAGTTGACACGAGAAGGATCTAGCTGAGCTCACAACACTCTTGTATATTGATAGGTTATCTTTGCTCAGAACAACTATTATTCCTGACCTGCGCCCATGCTGCCAGGCAACAAACAAACCAAATGGCACATGTTTTCCAAGACCAATTCCAAGGTAAAATACCTCCATCTATCTTTGCAGAATATTTGGGGCAACATCAGTGCGATGGCAGTAGGAGAACAAATATAGAAATGTTAGTTACAGGCCTAGCTGGGATTGAGTAAGAAAAACTCAGTTCCTCTGCCAAAAGCAGAGCATAAGGACTGCAGTTGACTAAATATTGCCAGGTGTTCTACAACTATTGCATTTTGACACGACTGAGAAACATAATGGAGCTGAACACAAATTAGGACTGATATTCCTTCGTGTTTGCTCAAGGAAGAAGAATGAAGGCTGTTAAAAACATTTGTATCAAATCAGTGTGCCAGAAAATCGAATTTGACTAAGGGAAATGGCCACAAATGTCAGTGCTGACAGTAGATGCTTTTCTATTTTTCTATATCCTTTCTTCTTTTCAAATGATATTCCTAAAGAATGGACATTTGCCTAATTTGGCTGAAACCCCCCCTTTTTTTGGTGAAAGAACCCTCCAAATTAAGACACACCTCAACATATCTGTTGCATCAACTTCCACCTACCCAACTATCATCAGGGTGTTCTTTGCAGAGCATTCATACACTCCCCATCTCTAACCCTGCTCCCAGTCTAGTGAGCTGAACTGATTTCTACAGGCATTTGGCTCTCACAAAAGCCTTTCTGGGGATTAGCAACTAATTATTGCCAGTTAGCTCACACCTGAATTCTGAATTCATCCACAACCTCCAGGTACTTCTACAAGGAGATTTGAGGTCGGTCTTTGTTTGATTGTTCTTCCCCCTCCAGTGACCCTTTGCTTTGTCAGTCAGATCCAGGAACCACACAGTATATACTTGGGTGACATCTGCACATTTTTGGACAACCTTAGCACTAAGTAAGTGTAGCATTCCCTCATGACATCTGCGCAACACCTGAGCTGGTTGCCCACAAGCTCCTGATCTCACAGAGTCCCACATACTCCAGGAGGACTCTGTATAGATACAGGATTCTGTCCTAAAAACTATCATCATGGTGATTAATAGAGAATATCACAAAGATATTTGTCATTCAACTTTGTAAATACTTTTGTAACTACTAAGAGGAGCTTAAAATGTAGAAGGTGCTCTTTCTTCAGCTGTCACCGCAGTGTGACATTGCTGTTACTGTTATCTAGCACAGCACAGGTTTTGCAGCAATGCACCAGTGAGCCAGACCCCTTGAATGCAGTACACAGCGCCATACCTCAGAACAACACTAACGTAATTACAGTATAGACCACCAGTGGCAGCCACTGTAATTGTACCATTGTGTTGCCAAGATTTACCTGGGACAGGTGAGCCGTGGTCTACTCCATTAGATGCTAATGGCAGGGATAGGAAACCTGAGTGGGAAAAGGCTGATGTAGATTCAGCATCAAGCTGCTCTCACAAAGACACTGAAGAGCAGGAGTGCAAACATAGTGGTGAATATATGACTAGTTATTTACTGAAGCTATGGGGAAATAGATGTATTTCCCAGCCTGCTTCTACGAAAACATATGGGAATACACCGTGATGGGAAAGATATTCAGTTCATTGAATTCATTGAGTTCATTCAGTTCATACAGAGACAGCCCATGAGGAAAGACTGCAGATGCAGCGTGTGTCATCCTGCAGGCTCTTTAGCACAGGTTCACGATTGGGGGCTGAACCCTATAACCCTTCTCTGTGATCTCTGTAGATTAAGTGAAGCTCATCAAAAGGCCAAAGCATCCAAAGGTCTTTGCAAGGACAGAGCTGAAAAGAGGCCACAGCAGGCTCATGAACCCTGTTTCTATCTGCACGGGAACACGAAGAGGAAATCAGCTGTGTCAGATTGAGATGAATAAAAACCCTCATTTCACTCTGGCTTTCCATTTCCAGAATATGGGTTGTACTGCCCATAACAGCTCTCCCTTAGCTTTGCCCTGGAGTAAGCCAGACAGCTGCATACATTACATCATTATCCAGACAAGCAAGATTCTTCATGTTCTAATTGTATATTTTTAATAAACCCACCAATCCCTCACCAAGCAAGCAAAGCAAAGATTTGACGAGTAAGACTTATTTCCGCAGGACTGACTCACATGGTGTTATGCCTCTTCAGAGACAGCGAAATGTTCAGACATGAACTAATGAAGCAGTTCCTGCAACTAGTGGAACATGCCTACATGGTCCTGCGCTCATGAGGACACTGGATATGGGTGGAGATCAGCAACAAACTGGGTGTGAAGGGACAGGAGAAGATGGGTAAAGGAGAAATGTCTTGGTGGCAAGGCAGGAGATGAGACCCCGTTACAGAAAGACAAGGGAAGGAGCAGGGCTCTTGGAGGAGGGAGAGGCTGTGAAGAGGGGAAGACCATTGAGTTGGATGGAAAAGGGCAAAGAGGAAAGCGCCTTCCCGCTCCACCTCATCACGCCCTCTATATTTCTGATATTTAGCATTTAAATATCCAGCTGACATTACGACTGGAAAATCTAACCAGTTAACTCATGGGTCTCTGTATCTTGTCCCCAAAGGGCTGTGCCCACACTTTTAGAAGGAATCATTTTAGTTCCTGATGCCAAGCCCCAGGGCCCCTGCCAGCAGCACCAGTGCTTCCAGGAAGATGGGGACTGTGCACGCTGCTGCTCGGCAGTGCAGCTGCGTGTGCCTGGTGAGGGGAAACGTGCCCTGCACCGGAAAGGTTTTAGGGACAGTTGGGATGCTTGGTTCATCCCAGCTGTACCTGATTGGAGAAAAGGTAACTCTCTGCCTTGTGCTTCTATAAAACACATGTGCACAACTGGATGTGCTCATTGCTTTTCCTCTCTCACCCCCCAGTGAGAGATTCACCCAACTCCCAGCAGACTGGCTTCCCTAAATATTGAATCAGTGGTGAAAGCTTGGGGCTGAAAAACTTTAGTCTTTTTCTCATCAGCCTTATACATGGCACAGATTTTCTCAAGGAAGATCCCCACGTATATTTCCTGTACAGCTGGTCAGTTAAGCCAGAACAGTTCCCCAAATGTATCAACAGATGTGTCTTTGCAGGCATACAGAGTAACATCTTGGACATGACTATTTCATCTTCAAGGAAGCAAATCCTCTTTTAGCAGTTTTAGTTTAGATAAAAAAGCCTTTAAATGGGATTAAGTTGTTTTTTCTCTAGAAGTCAGCCTCATCAGCTCTGTAAGTGGTTAACTCATTCACTTCTGTGATGTCTTTTGGGCTGAGATTTGTTATTTCTTTGTGCTGTTAACCAGCTGATAACACTGGCAAGGAGTCGCGGGTGCCTAGGGCTGCATTTCTCGTGTGTTTGCTAGAGATAAAGTCTGAACAGCTTCTGCTGAGCCACAACAATAAAACCCCTGAGCAATTAAGGAAATCTAATCAGTTCCACAAATACAAGGTGCAAGACCACCTTTTGTCCAGGGTTCTGGTAAGTATTTTCATGCCATTATTCAAGAGAATACAGTGGTCAAATGGCTAAGCTGTCTGCCTTAATAAAATGTTTGTTAGTTGAGCTACAGTTGCTGAAGTTACACCTGAGTAAAATCCCTTCTATTCTGCCCCAAAGCTGCCCCAAAGCAAAGGGGATTTCATAATACACAGCCTAATTTAGTGAATTATGTCTACTGATTGGACTGACAGTTCCTAACAAACATTAACAGACATCCAGTTTTCTTGAGCAGTGTGGATTGGCCAGCTGCACTGGTTACAAGGCTATTTCCACGAGCTGAGAAAGGTGTGCTTCACTTTTCCTGATACCATAAATATATTTCAACAAATGCCTTGGTGTCATTCAGATTCTAGCAGTCGGTGTCTTCCCCCTCTCCGGTACAAAATGTCTCAAGCACTCTTGGGACAGAGTTCAACACTTTCCCACACTCCACACCTGGAAACCACAAGCATGCAGAATATCGAAAGGTAGTAGCCCAAGGTTAATTTGATCTCATCCACTTCTTCAGGTGAAGGAGTCATAAATACTTCACAGCCCACCTTCTTATGGTATTTAGTCATTAAAAAAAGAAAATCTGAGAGGGCTTCCTCCTAAGTGCCTCTAATTCCCTCTGCAAGTTATCACTGACGTTCAAATTTGAAAGCTTACACAACTGTTTTACTGTAGTTCTTGGAACTAAACCCTTATGCATCACAGCTTTTGTGCAATACATATATGGTAAAGTAAAATTAATATCCTCTGTTTAGTCTGAATTCATTGGCGCAATGCCTAGAGTGACTAAGGAAAGCAACTAGCATTTATAGAACAAAGCTGGAATTAATTCTGCTAGGGAAACCAACTGTGCTGAGAAAAAGAGTGTGAGAGGTGGAAAACAATGGGACTCTCACTATCGACGAGTCAAGAGTTGTCACATGTAAACCTCTCCAGGAGGGGGAGAAGAGACAACTTGTAATAGCTCAGAGAATAAAGGATCTGATCCAAACTCCTTGACTGCCAGTGGAAGTCTATACATTTCTGACAGTGGGGCTCGGATGACATCTATGTACATTGAGCTGTTAACAGTTATGGGGCCAAATTCCATTCTCATTCATCCTAGTGTTAAAACAGAATTAATCCATCAGAATACAGCTAGATCAACTCTTCTTACCATGGGGCAGGCAAAGAGTGGCTCCGTTGTAAGCAGTGCAGCTGTACACACCCGAAGACTATATTCCACCCCACCCATTCAGAATGAAGGAAAGGAAAAAATTGCTTGGCTTATCCAATAATACCCCAATATAAATGTTTTGGTTAAGATTTTGAAACATATAGACATATAAGGATTTTCATAGCAGAGATTGTAAGGGTGTACTGAAGACTATCTCACTGTAAACTAGGTCCATGCTGGGGAATAGATTTTTGCTACAAATTCAGTAGCAAAAAAACCTCACATCTCCAGAACTGGAAAAATGTTTGAAAGAGATGGACTAATTAAGTGCTGCTAATTCTTAAGCAGTTTAGAGTTGAAAGACTTTGGGGTTAAATAATGTTCAGGAAGGGGATAATGGGTATTGTGATTGAACTTGGGAACAGTTTAGCTTGAAGGAAAATGGTATAGATTAGAGGACACTTGTACCTGTCTTGGAACCAAAACTTAATCATAGTTCCTATAATAAATATTTCCATAAATTAATCACATCAAAGTGGCGAGTTGTATTTCTTTGGAGTGAAAGAATGGTGTATTAAAGCAGTAACAATACAGAACAGCCCACCTACTGCGGAAAAAATTTCTTACAAACTACAAGCTACAAGACAACCTGTCTTAATGTTTCTGCATTTGGACAGATTGACTCAAGAGAATGTCATAATTATTTATTAATAAACTCCACAGAATAAAGGACTTTCTGCATGAATTAATATAACTGACATAGATAACTCACTGATAAAAATGGACTGCTTGATTGCTTTTTTCATTTGATAAAGTTATCCACTAATCAAACAGATTTAAATATTATTTTCTTGTGTGGCAATATCTTGCCAGAATATTTCTAAGAGCAATAACAATCAGCAGTGATAGCAGTGAATTTATAATTGAAAGATATAGAAATCTCATAGAAAATTGGTTAAAGACATCCCTCAACCCTTAAAAAAGTTGACAAACAAGATCACAATGAGTTTTATGGCTCAAAAAGGAAAGCAAGTTTGAAGGAAAGGTTTAATCATTCATATCCGGTTTGAGCAGGTCATAAGATTTAACCCATCATTAAGCCTTGGCACGGTAGTTAATAAAACTGCTGGGGGCCATATCTCAGCTGTCAGTAAGACGCTGTATGAATGTTGCTATTGTAAAACAGTAACTGTTTCTAGATCCCAAAACTATGATTATCAAGTTCTTGGTTGTTCACTATCACTAGTTTACAATTATGTTTGTAGAGTTGATAATATGTGATGCCTGCTTCTCTTCAACTCTAAGAAGTCTGTAATTACCGATTTACGTATTTGTTACAAAAATAAGTGCTGGTATTAAATATTAATAAGTATTAATAAAGCCCATTTTATATGTTTACGGTTATCAATATAGCATGACACTGATAAAGCAAAGCTCTATGTAAAGCTAGATTTACTTGGCAATTCAGTACTTCCATTACTTTTTAATGCCTCAGGAGGAGGCTTCAAGAGGAAAAATACTCACGAGAGGTATATGGCCCCAAGAGAAAAGCAGAGAGTTGAAAGATGGCAATTCAACAGAATCAAGGATCTTGCTGTTCCTAGCAGCAGTGGAGGTTGGCCTTCCCCTGGGTGGCGGCTGCCCATCGGGTGTCTTATAAGCACTAATGAGCACATTTATGGATGTGTGCTAGTCTTAGTTACCTGTCTCATGCATTACTCAATAAATAATACTTTGTACTCTTAAATTGTGTGGATTTTGCTTGCAGAGTCTCTTTATGCAGAGTGAAAGTGGCTGGGAACAGACATGACCCAACAAGGGAGGAAGGCATGCCTGCTCCGTACCAGCACTGTCCCAGGTCTTCTCAGTTCACAGAATATTATGGGCGTGATGTGGTTTCTCTCTTTAGTCACATGCAGATAACCTGTTTCCTTGCATTTTGACAAAGCATTTGCTATTCACTACCAACTTTGGGCAATTTATTTATTTTTTTTTTAAAAATACGTGTGGGTAATTATCCCAGCCTGCTGACATTTTACTTTTAATGCCCTACGCTGTAAAGCAATATATTCCTCATTTACTTTTAGAGCTTGTTCTAAGACCTAGTCAGTCAATCTTCTCATGAGTGGCTTGCTGTCACTACATGTTCCTGTTCTGCTGCATTCATCATGGCACAGTTGTTTTCTTCAGTCTTTTCTGTCAGCACAAAAACCTGCTTGCAGCTAAGTTCATGTTCATTACTTTGCATAGTGCTAACTTTTACCTTGAGTTTCTACACAAAGTCTGAGATCAGTTTTCACTTGCTATACTGCTTTGGCAGAATGGAGTCTGTTTATTGCCATAACTGTAGTTTGCACACAGAACTCACTCCTAAAAGATTTACTGAGCTCTCCAGATATTCTTTCTTCACTGTTTTAATCACAAGCTGAGTTCACATAAGTAAGCAGTGTCTCCAATCCACTTTGTGAAATTGCCCAGTTTCTTTTAGCACCTTCAGACAGTCACACTTGTTTGATTTAGATTTTTCTTCATGAAAGGCTTGTAGAACTGTCACTTATTTCAGCCGGGGACTTTTTTTTTTTTTTATGATGATGATCATTATTATATGAATTGTGGGAGAGTTTAGCAACTGCAGTCACACTTCAAATCAATTTTGTTTATATCTGTGAAAGAATAAAAAGGAGAGGTTATGATACCTTTGTAACAAAGGCTAAATTAACTGAAAGAGGATCTACGATCAAGTCATGACAGCTTAAGATGTTGCTGTGCATCATCGGAGCAATGGTAACTGCCCAGTGTGTAGATTTATTTACGGCAAAAGAAAGGCAAATTAGGAACTAATTGTCATTTGTTTGTGGGAACTAATGACATTAGCTCATTGCTGTCAGCCCACTATAAGTCTTAATTACAAGTATGGGCACAAACATTTACTGCCAATCAGCTCGCCTGCAGAAACCCATTAAACTATGATAACAAGGTGTCTCCAGCTTAAACTAGGTATATTTCATCTGCTTATTCTGTTGAGACATGCCAGTCTTGAGACTAGTGTCTCAATAATGTATACTATCATTTGTAAACATTCAAATGTATTGTAAAGATCATCACCATATCAACCAAACTCAGAAGAAGAGTTATTTACTAGGTATAAAGTCAAATAAAATTTTGAGTCAATATAGTTTGCAGTTTGAGCCTACAACATACATCCACGTAACACTTGTTATATCTACATTAAAATATTAAAAAGAAAGGCTGCGGTGTGAACATGCATACAAAACGCGAAGTGCATATTTTCACGGCGGTGTCCTTTCAGCAGTGCCTGAAGCATTTAGAAATGCTTGCCAGACTGACCCAACTTTTAAAGGAGGCCCAAAACCAAGAAGGGGGTTGCTTGGCCTAACTCAGGAAAGGATAAGCAGGACTATGGATTTACTAATCAAAGACAACAATCATAGGTGGATACTAGAGATAACTGTGACCTAAATGATAGTCAACAGCCAAGTCACCCAGCCTCCTTGTATGGGACTCAGAAGCAAAGATTTGGGCAAAACTGGGCAAAGGGAGGCAAAGTAGGGCCTCATTGCCCACACAAGCAGGCTGAACTTGGTATAGGAGACAAGAGTAAGGTAATAGCAGTCTTGGGTTTTGTTATGGCCTGAAAAGAGAAAAGCAGGGCTTCTGCAGGAAGTGGCAAGGTTTGGGGAGCAATGAGATAACCTTTCTGCCAGAGCTTTGTTTAGACTTGGAGGTAGTCCTAATGCTGCTTTTGAAGCCATTTTGGTCTGCAGAGCAGTTTGTTTTTCCCAGGCCTCCCTCTTTCCCTAGACTGCCTTTTAGAACACAATGCAAAGCAAAAACAAACAGCAATTAAGTTCAGGTTATGCTAAATGTCTGACCTGAATCCACAAACACAAGGGATCTTTCAAGTTGAAGCTGGAAACTTCATCCCTAAGTCAATTGTCTCAGTATTGCTGCAAATGCCGAGCTGAGATCACCTAACAGACTGAGACACAGGTCATTGTGTAAAGAAAACAAGGTATCCTAAGGATGGAGTTAGGACTTTAACTCTGTACATTCTGGCTTCTGTTGGCTTAAAAGAATACAGTATTTCCTATGCTTATTGCACGGTCCTGAAAGGATAGATAATAACATGATCTTTTCCTAGTTCAACAGACAAACTGTAATACCCAGCTTTAAGAATTGAAAAGCCTCCATCTTTCAGGTGTTAAGTGTTCAAACAAAAGGTCAGGTCTTAAAAGGTGAGCTTATATTGATCTGTTTGCTGTAATTTGCATAGATACAATGTAGGGGGGACTTTTCTTTATGCTACAGGAAACAAAGAGTTTACATCAAAGAGCACTGAAAGGTGTTCTGTAAGTTCACAGAGAAAGAAACCCCTTTGGTCTAGATATCTGGATGGAAATCTCATGAAAACAGGCTCTGCCATAACATTTCCAGTCATTTCTAATCCTAGCTGGCTCAGAAACATTAGAGTGATAACATTTCTCAAGTTATTTCAGTAGTCCTGGTTTTGGTCAAACCCAGGAAGCATGTAAACTTTACAAACAAACAGAACTCTAACAGACAGAGGAAGCCTCAGGAGAAAGGCTTACTTCAGATTTAGTTCATCTATAGGTAAAATTTTTTATCATATTAATAAAGATGCTTTGTACTTTCATCCCAGAATCATGCACCCCAAAGCCTAGTCTGTGCTTCAATTTTTAAACTATGCAATTCTGTAAGCCCAGAGTTCCTCATTGGCATGGTTAAATCTACTTTTTAAGCTGCTATACCTACGTGAGGCATTTTGTGCTACTATAGATTATCTTGTTTCACTGAACCAAAATAAAACTCTCTTTGGGGTATGCTGCTGTGGCTAGAGGGAAGTATTTCAACATATACATGACTCTCCACTAGAAGGAAAACAGTGAGAAAAGCCTGTGCTCTTCTCTTACCATGCTGCTGCTTTTTTTTTTACCATGATCCTTTCTCAAACGGCAGGGGTGCAGGAGGTGATGCTTTGTGTGCCCTTCTCTCCTCTTTGCACATGCGCTATCAATAACACACCCCAAAGAGCATATCTCTGCTTACTGTTGTTTGATTTTATCTTTTTTCATGCCTAAATTGGGAGTTTTGAATGCAATTCACTCTTTTTTATTTCATAACTTACTTTTATTCATTTCAGGCTTGTCTGAAGCTTTGAAATCAATCCACTTGCTTCACAGTGGAGTCTGTGAAGCCCTGAGCCCTGAGATGCTGGCATTGCATTAAATGATCAATGAATTTTCTTTTTCTTGCTTTATCAGAGAGTGAAGGTCAGTATGGCAGATGCTGTGACATGCAGTAGCAGCCACATTGAAATGTTAACACCTTTTCTGTACTCTTGCCTACCAGTTTGCAACTTTATTTAGAAATGACGTGACTACAATGGAAATGAGTGTGTCCAACCCCCATCAGTCCAGTCAAGATAGAAGATAATTGCTTACACCACGCCATCGTGACAGCTTGCACTTCACAGCAGTTTTCCATGTACTTTAAAAGAGAGCAAATTGCCGTCTGCAGCTCAGTGTTGGATTTGCCAATAATGTTACCAGTTTAAAGCAAACTGAGATGTTTGCCATTACTCAGTAGTATTGTTCATCTGGTTTCTAGAATAGTCCAGTCTTCAGTATAAATGACAAAACATTGCCAGGAGGAAGAATGCCACACAGGCCACCAAGAAACAAATATTACAAAACCACAGAGTCTTGAAGTTCCTTCATGTAAGTGTAGAGATAAGACACTATTACAAAGGAGAATCACTGCTGGTCTGTGAGCAGAGCAAGAGATGGGGAGTATGGCTGTGGAAACTCTTCCTCTGCAAAAACCCTTAAATTCCTGTTGGCTTCAGGAGAAACAGATAGATCTGACCTCTCTACAGGGTACTTCGGCCTTCTAGTCCGTCACGTCACTTCTCCATGTTTCATCCTTCAAATCAATCAGATGCGTGTCTCAAAGGGAGAAGGCTGTTGTGAAACAGAAGTACGTAATATTTGCCAATCAGTTTGTGTTCTTTGTATGAAAAGTGCAAAACGTTATGCTAATGACATGCATCTCTAGTTCTTTAGAAATTCTCCAGCAAATCTTATGAACTGCTAGTGACAGAACCTCTCCTTTCTTCAAGACATGCCATATCCTGTCTAGGCTGCCCAGGGAAGTGGTTGAGTCACCATCCTTGGAGGTATTTAAAAGACCTGTAGATGAGGCACTTAGGGACATGGTTTAGTGGTAGACTTGGCAGTGTTAGGTTTACGGTTGGATGCGATGATCTTAAAGGTCTTTTCCAACCTCAATGATTCTATGACTCTATGATTCTATGATCCTATGATTCTATGATCCTGTCCCACAAGTCCCACAATGCAGATTTGAGTAGCAGACTGAGTAAAACTGGCAAACACAATATCTAATGCAGGAGGGAGTTTTAATAAGGGTAGCTCTAAATGCAGCTTAATAAAGCAGAGATATGCCTGGATGTATATATTAAATTCCGTTTACAAGTAACATACTTCGTACAAGGATATTTCCCATTCCCATGGGTGAAAGCGTTTGGTGAGTTTGGGTTTATTGCCCATTTAAGACCACACCAGAGTCACCTGACTCTTGCATGGCCAAGGGTTCCTCAGAGCAAAGAAACAGAAGCCAGTCTTCAGGAGCTACCAGCTATTGGCAAACCATGTGCAAATAAAGGGATCTGAACCTAATAAGGCTAAGTAAATTGAAAGCAAATTTTCCACTGGTAGCATGCTTTTAAAGTATAAACCATGAGGCTAATAGTGCTTTTTATTTTCTTTTTCAACCTACATAAAATTTAACTTGTAACTACACTTCTATAGCATATGCTTGAGCTCCAGTCACATCTTTCCAATCTAGAAAATTGAAGCAAGAGGAGGAAATATGATCCCATTCCCCACTGAGGTACCTGTTCATTCCACAGTAGCCAAGAGAGACCTCTGAAAGATCAGTGCTTTGGTGCCAGCCATGGACATCCTCTTCTTGTTGCATCCCACTCATGGGTTTTGATCCAGACTTAGGCAAATCTCAGTGGTAAGATGGTTATTCTAGAGCAGAGTCATCCCTGAGCTCTCTCTGTCTCCTGCAACAGTCAGTTGACCTCTGTGACTGTCCTGGTCATTGCAAGCTGTAGGTGCTCCGGCTCCCAGCGCTCACAGCCAGACACAGCCCCATTTGGAAATGGTCCTTCCCTTACTGCCACTCTTGGTGGGTGCTTTCTACTGGCAATGTTTGTGGCTGGCTCTTCCTGCTGACCAGGGCTACTGTTAGCTGCCCTGCTAATTGCGCTTAGCTAGTTGTTCCAACAAGGTTTTTTCCTAAGTAATCCTTCCCACCTCCTATTTGCCACTTTGCCTGTTAATTTGCTGGCTGCTGCTCTAGTCTGTAAGGGAGGCTCTCACAACAACCCCTGCGGTGATCCAATTCTTCTGTTAGGGTTGGTGACATGCAAAATCCACAGACTCCTTACTCCAAAACCAGAGGACACCCTCCATGCAACCATCTGAAACTTAAAAATTGCCCAGCACTTTCTTTCCCCAGTGTGAAGAATGATACCATGCTTTCTCCCTCTTTAAAATCTGGCTGTTCATAAAAGAAATGGTCCCAAATACTGAAAAAAATGCTCAAATAATATTCTCACTTCATCCTATTCCATTAGCCTCTTCCGGACTCTTTCATCTAACTTCTGAACAGATACCAACCGAGAGTACCTCGCTCTGACAGTACTCAGGGTGTCTCCTCAGCCTTCAGATCAGCAGACTTATGCCATAAGTGTCATTGCTAGCATTGCTTTTGGTAACTTTGCTATTATTATTATTATTATTATCATTATCATTATTATTATTATTGTTGTTATTATTGTTATTATTGTTATTATTATTATTCTGTCCTCCTAATGATTTAATATTTTTCAGTCCTGCAACATCCTTAAATAAAGAACATTATATGTGTGCAAAACATTACCAGAATTATGCATCTTTCATCCAGATTACAGCTAAAGAGACTCTTCTAAGTGGGAGCTAAACTTCTTTTGCAGATTCAAAAATAGAAGCTTCCAATGTGTAACTAAACCATTCATGGATGAAAGATACAAAACTTTCTTCCTTTCCATGACACAACTCATTAGAGAGTGGACTCTCCAGTTGCTTGAGTTAAGCACCATGACTTGTAATGGCAGTGTCTTCCTTTATTTCTGAGAGAAAGAGAAAAATAGACAGAATTCTGTGTAGACCTTCACAATAAACCTTAAAAAGTTAAACTTTTTGTCCAGGCTAAAAGAGGCAACAGAAAGACTTACAGCAAAACTCTGCCTGTCAAGGGGCTAACTCTGCAGAAAACACGGTCATCACTAAATGCTAACTAATCTGTCAGACGTATCAAGAAAAATCAAAGCTTATTACAAAACGTTCAAATAAAGAGTTGACAAAAATGTTGAACAGTGTTAGACACGAAACAGCCCACTGGGGAATTTCCATAAGAAACACATCCATTTGGTGACAATTCCCCATTGACAAATACTTTTTGAAATCTGCCAGCTGGCCAGATCTTAATCCATTTAATGTGTACTATACTGACATTTTAACTGCTATGGTGCTAAACCAAATTACTTTGCAAGAATATACCTATGCTAAATCTGAACTATTATGTTTATTAGCCAACATGTGATCTCATCAAAAATGAAATACCAGAAAATCTATTTTCCACAAAATCGTGTTGATTGGCATTAATGTGTTCTATAATTCTTGATTGATTGATTGTGTTCCATAATTCTTTATCGGTTGATCTTGGCTTTTCTTTATCTTTATTTTGCCGGACAGTGAAAGCTACCTGGGTTAAATTTAAAACATCATGAAAATATAAAAACTCTTTTAAAAACAACAGAGGAGAATAAAAGCATTGTCAGAATCTGCAAATTCATTTTTACAGAGGGTGCTCAACACCAACGCCACTCTTTGTCCAGGACGGTTTAAGGGTAAGGAAATTAGTAATACTGCAGTCAGGGGGCAAAGTTTTTCACACATAGGGCAGAAGGAGAAGAACCTTGTATTACTGTTTCTCTGGAGATAGTTTTTATGATGCATTTTCTTTCCCTCATTCATTATCTTTTCTATTTTTGGTATAAATTGAACCATTGTTTTGAATATGATTTAGACTTTTTAGATCTATGTTTAGATGGTTTTTAAGCTGTCCACTAAAAGATTTTTTTTCCATACATTAAGAAAAAAATAGCTTTAGCACTGATTGGGTGCTAATTGCAAGACTTTAGTGGGCATGAAAAGAGTTTATGATTATTTATGGGTAGATTCTTCACATATTGAGCTCCTGGTCAACGGTGGTGTTCCCCTGCGGAGAGTTTGTACAGAGCTTGATCTAATCTAAATCCAGAAAAGTGAAAATATCGGTGTAGATTTTTCCCTGTGCAGCATTCAATATTTAAATTAATTTAATTTAAATATTTGGATTAAATATTAAATATTTAAATTAATTTAAATAGTTAAACAATGGCTCTGGATTTCAAGTATTATGGCCTTGACTTACTGAATTCCATGGTAAAAATCAACATTAAAATTATTTACAGCTTTTAAAGATGTAGAAAAAAGAATGGTAGGGACAATGTTAGAAACTTTGTAATATACAGACCTTTTTGACTGAAAATCTGTGCAGTTCCAGATCACAATTCCAGCCAATTATTTGTCTTTTCTCCCCGAGAGATACTAACATCCTTAACACCATACAAGAAACTGCATAATGAGTCAGGAGATAATTGTGTTCTTATACAAATTTTGAACACAAAATTTGGGTGTTATCATACAATTATTTTGTCCTCAGGGCTCTTCAGTTACTCGATGTCTTCTGTCCAGTTCCCATTTCTGTTTTGGGAATCCCCCAGAAGGGAGAATCTGCCAGGCCTGAAGCATGTTTGAAGGGCAATAAGAGATACTGATATATTCCGAAAGACCCCAGCCATTCCAGGTGGAGCACCAGGTGCAGAAAGTTGAAGTGTCTTTTCCAAGGTCAAAACAGAATTCAGCTCTCTTCTGTTGTATGGTCGTGATCCACTGAAGATACCTTACCCATCATGTAAAATGAGTTGCTCTTGACAGATAGATGTGGATCACTGATAAAATTCATAAAAATTTACGTGTATGGATAATGTAATATGAATCAAATAAGTTACTTGTGACATGCCAGCAACATAAATAAGGGTTTTTCCTTTCCTTAAAAGCAACTATTTTCTCCTTCCCAGATACGATACCAATGCTGCGATTATGAACAATTAACATGGGAGATTTTAAAAAACAAAGATTTATAAAAATGAGGCAGTGAATGGGAAACCAAAAAACCTTTACAGTACATGTGATTTGATGTCTGAGGAGTGAATACATATTTATAGTGCTTGAAGATTATCAAGGGAAAATAGTCTGGCTTGTTAACACCTAATCAGAGGGATTCACATTGGACTGATAAAATAAAAAGGGGGATCTTGTTAAACGCTGGAAGTTGATGGAGTGTTTTGTTACTGATAGTCTCATTCTCAGCAAGACCAACAGTGTTTGTACAATCTAATTACAGGGGAAATTGGATACAAAATGTTATCATGTCTTTAAATGGGGGACTCGGGATGAGTTAGTGGAAGCTTTAACAGGCTGGGCAGGAAAACGTTGATTAGTAGCACTCACACGAAGGTTTGGAAGGTTTGAACTCTTACATTTAGGAAAAGAGAAATTTTAAAAATAATTTAACAAAAGATGTGTGGCTCCCTGGAGCTGCTATTGCTCCATTTTCTTCAGAAAATACTTAGAGGAGTGTTGATCGAGCATGAGCAGAGGAAGCAGTGTGAGCAGACCCAGAGAGCAGCCTAAAGCATTGCCAGCTTTGGCCTCCACCTAGACCTTGAAGGAGCCACACTGCTGCTTGCCTTACCCCCTGGAGCCTTGCTGGGACCCCAGATGTCCTGGACGTCAGAGCCGGGAAGTCAGTGGTGACGATGGTCACCGCCATAGCGAGTGCTCAGCTAAAGCACAGCACCCGCAGAAACACATGCCTCTGGTGATATCTCAGCCTTCTGGGCAGTTCAAGGAGACATGCTTCAGGTGATTTTTCACTCAAAGGGAGGGAAAACCAGACAAACGGCTCCCAGCTCAGACTCCTGCACAGTACAGCCTCATTTACAGCACTGTGGCCTCCCTGCTGCTCTAGGACCTTCTGCGCCCCATCCAGCTGGTGGGATCCACCTGGGACATGCTGAGCAGGCGTGCATATTGGTTGGGGTGCTGCTGGAGCTGGGAGGAGGATGCAGTGCCATATTGCCCCCAAGGGAAACCCTCCTTGGAGGGAGAGCTGTCTGCATGTTGCCCAGCCCTGACCTTGTCACAGGCTATAGATGTCCCACGGCCAAGCGGAGGAGACCTCGTAATCTGGGAAAGCAGAAATTTGAGAGGTGCGAGGGAGAACTGGAAATCCAGTGCTGGGCTTGGCAGGTAACTCTGGGGGCTCCTCCTCCTCCTGGAAGATGTTGCCTCTGCACCAGAGAGGGGCAGGGCCATCTCCTCCGGTCTCTGGTGGCATGGTATGGTTCATGTACACAGCAGAGCTGGACCCATCCCATGAGCACTCACACAGTGGCGTCCAGCCAGAGTGAAACCTTTCAATGCCCCGGACACCGAGATCCATAGCAATGGGACCCTGGCATCTTTCACCGGGCAAACCCTCCTCTAGTTGCGTTTAATCAGCCCCTCAGTCATCCCGCAGCAGAGGTGATAATGTTATTGTTGACTGACAACAGGAACTCTAATAGCTGTGTCGATCTAACACTTTTTAGATGAGGTCAAGATATTAAGGTGATAAAATCACTTGAGGTTGTGGAAGCATACACATATATATATATGGGTATATATGTTGATTTCAAAGCCCATCTAAGTCAAATGGGAGTTTCCTATTTATCACCATTAACTTTAGCTTAAATCCTGTGGGACTGACATTTAAGGGAGCTAGCAACTGGGCAGGGACTCTAGAGACTAGTTTATGCAACTGTTTTTTCCATTTGCTTCTTGATGACCTAAGTCACCTCTCCCTATGACTCAGTTTCCCCATCTGCAAAGGGGGTATTAAGCCTTACCTTCCTTGGAGAATTATTTCTTTCTGAGGATGAAAATCTACAGACAAAAAAGGTGAGATGAGCTGGGTATTCTTATTTTGCACCTAGAAATAAGGCAAGAAGTTAAAAATACATGCAATAAAAGAAGATGAGAAATTTAATCCATTTGATTAAATGTTTTTGCTTCTGGTGGGGAAGCTGAGCTCTCAGAAGAATTTGTTTGTTATTAGCAGGCAAATTTCTCATCGGCAGCTGCAGAGATTAGTAATCTGCGGCCACCCAGAATTAAAATCTATACTGTCTGCATTCAGAGTGTGTCATTATCAAACTTCTGTTAATCACTCGGTTAGTGCAACAGTGGTAGCTAAATCTGATTCCCAGCCTCAGACCCTGCCCTCAGTGAACGTAAAATGAAAAACTCTCCTTGCCTCTCCTTCAGGAAGCAGCTTGAGACTGGGCTCAGCTAGAAATCAAGCTGGAAAAAGAAGTCTGGGCCCTAATCTAATCAATGGAAACTCTCCTCACCTCTACAAAGCCAGGGTTTAGCCCGGTATCCAAAAATAAATATCAAGGATTTTCCAGTGCGTATCTGTGACTTTTAAGAATGAGCCTCGATGCGCTTCCTCTGAGCGGCGGCAGCCAGCAGCGCTCTCGTCAGCAACATTTATGAGCATCTCCTTCATCAGAACGTTGTATGAAATGTGCTTACCAACGCTGGCAGCTATCGCACTCGGTCAATCCTATCACAGAGCTTCTGATCTCAGAAGTGTATTTGAGAACATTTTTTAGCTATGGCCAAGTTAAGGGTTGCTTGTCTGGAGGGTGTTTTGGAAGATAGTGCAGCCGCATGCTTTGAACAAGTGAATCAAGTGAATCTCACATGTTCCATAAAATTTTCATTGGTTTCTACAGCTACTGGGACAGTGCAGGGGAGGATATGAGGTCCAGTCACATAGCTGGAAATACAAAGGAAGACGCAGGAGTCAGTAATATCTCAGCTCCCCACGATCCAGTAACAGGAGTTCTTTGGCACATGAATCTTCCATTAACCACATTTTTGGAACCAGGCTGATGGTCAGGGAGGGCTTTGTGTTTGCTTGATAGATTTATGATAGGATTTCATTGGCCTTCTGCTCTGTGTTTATCTGGCTCTCATTTCCAGTTAAACATTCAAAGCAATACCCTTGGGCTCTGACTGCATGAGAACCAAAACTGCTGAACCAAAATAGCTAAAATTTGCACATCTTGCCTACGAGTCCATGAATCCTTGGAGATAAGTAAGGAAGTCTTGTCTCCAAGCTAGTTTGGACACTCAGACTGGCCAAAGCATCAAAGTGAGTCTCCATGTGCTGCCACTAAATGCTGGAATTTGGGGTGAGTTTTCTGTCAGGAACAGAAATTCAAAATATAGCAGTTTGTGTAAATCAGGGCGCACTCTAAAATACCCACAGCCCTCTGTTGCCAGCACAGGCAAGGTTCAGTGAAGGACACATATCTCACTAAAATTCAGTGAGCAGAAAAAAGCAAATGGAAATTAAAAGCATCAGAAGGGAAGTGACAGTGGGGTTCGGGGAGTGTGAGGGGAAAGGTGGGCATCGGAGGTGCAAATCACCAAGGCTGACCTCAGACCATGGAAGACCATGGATCATCATAGATGCCAGTAATGAAAGCAGATGGGGATGTGGTGTAAGACTGGCTTCCCAATACCTCATTGACTAATAAAATGACCAATACCATAATGATGCTTTCCACCACAAAAATCTACAAGTGTCTAAAGACTTCAGAGATGGTAAACTCATTTTGTGGATGACAAATAATGATGAATAACTCAATTAAGAGTCCCATAACCCACCACTCAAATTTAAAGCTGCTTGTCCCAAGCCACACAATGAATTGCTGTGGTATAATGTGAAACTTACTCCTTATTTTAATCAGGGGATATTTTCTTCTGCACTTACAGTAGAAATAATAATGGCTTTATCTTCTTTATGGTGGTGTCAATCACTAATGAAGGAGTACAAAGGAAACATACCCAATGCATGTCAGCAAAAATAATAGTAAGATTTAGACATTTTGCAAGTATTTATTCTTGAAACAAATAAAATTGAAAAGATAAGGGGTTGGTTTTTTTGGTTTTGTTTTGGTTTTTTGGTATAAAGCTTTACACTCCTTTTTCTCTTAAAAAAGAAAAGCAATGCTTGTAAAAAAAAATAAAAATTAGTTTTTCCTGCCTTCTAGCCACAGACGTAAGCCACATTAAACATTACAAAATTGCCTGATGTTGATGCAATTGCTGATCATAGTTGTGTTGGTCATTTTAAGGAACCAGACCCACAACTTTGATTTGGAGTCACTGAATCAGCCAAATCCAAACACAAATTCAGCCTTGGTTGCTTTATGCTGGAAGTGTGGCTCAGGAAGCCACCTCAATAACCTTGTCTATTCATTCATTTGGCTTTTGTGAATGGAAACCAGAGATCTGGGGTATTGGTATTGGTTATAGAGGATTGGTTTGGTTATGGTTTGGTTTTTTAATTCTGAACAGAATACTGCTTTTTCTACTGTGGATATTTATGTGATTTTATATAGCCTGGTGTCATTCAGATTAGGTCAGGGCATCCTGAATTTGTCTCTAAGCTGATCAACATAAAATTACAGAGACATTCAAGACCACACTTTGGTATCTTCCCATGTGTATTTTGTGCGAATAAATATCACCTAAGAGAAGGACAACCAGCTTCTACAGAATTACAATATGTAAGATTTTACTAGAAAGAGAAGCTGTGATTCTAACACCCTGGCTTAGTTTTACAGAAAATTGTGAATTTGTATGTTATTGTTCAGTTATTTATTTCCCTGTTGTCAGGCATTTTATTTTTTATTGATAACATCTGCAATTGAACCCACACCTGTTTATCAAAAGACAACTACTTTCTTTCAAATTGTCTGTTCATGAGAGTTGCATCCCATTTTGCAAGTTATGGTGTATTTCACACAAAAACTCAAGCTCTATCTGTTTGTAGGAGAAAAGATCTATTCAGCTCTATGAAGGGGCTTATCTAAAAAATACAAATATTACCCCCCAACCAGACTGCTCCAAAATGAGTTCTCTTCACATAATCTCCTTGTGTATTTGAATACACAGTCCTGACAGAGGGAGGCATCTTTCAGCTGATCTCTTCTCTTCCCATTGCTCTAACTCAAAACCAGTGTTCAGCCTGGCCATTTTCACGTGGGAGGCAGAAACAAGTCAGACTCTGGATTATCGATCTGCACTTCTCAACTGTCCCCGATTAGCATTTCTGAATATCAGAGATTTTATATAACAATTATGCAGCATTTTAGCTATACTGGTCACTCTTAACGAAGCAGATTTGGACTACTGTGAAAGCCAAGGTTCATCTGCATACTCTAAACTCCACAAGAAGCTGCAGGATCACCTTGTACAAGTGAGTGTGCTCTGAACAGCCCTAATAAATGCTAACATCATGGGTGGATGTTAGCTGGAGGGCAGTTGGTGGAAGTGGAACCAGCCATATCTCACCCATGCTCTTGAGCAATACTAGAGCTTTCACTTGAAAATCTCAGAAACCATAATGGATTATTTTTGTCTCCTTCCAACCAATGATGCAGAACAGTCCTCACAAGGAAGAACACAAAACAGGTTAAATGCATGTATGTGTGTGGGCATATATCTGTGTGTGAGAAGTAGCATTCCACCATTCCCTGTGTGGAACTGGACCAATATTTAGAGGTGTTTTTCCAGGCTTCCTCGTAAGAAACAGGGCAAGAAAAGGATGAAGAAACACATTCAGTGATCTTTACCTGCCAAGTCATTAAAAATGGTAGATCTGTCCGGGTAGATGGCAGATGCCTGTCCCAGGAAGCATCACTTATATCAAAACTGCTTCTGAAAGCATGAATCTGGAAGTACTTGAAAGATGGAGGCTCCTGGAAAGCCCTTTGGTCTTAGCATGTATGTAGAGATATAGAGAATTGTCTATAGATACAGAAAGCAATACTTTTCTGTTCTTGATACTACCAAAGGCTTGGATCTCTTAAATGATATGCACTGACAGGAACCAGCCTAACTTAGATGATAAAACCCTGCGCTACAAGAAAAATGCCAAAACAACAAGCACTACATCCTTAGGACCAAAAAATAAAAATAAAATATAAAAATGTAGATGGGGAGAGATATTTGCCACCTCCTAAGAAGATTTTTAAATCAAAGGGGGACACTGTGATTAGATTAAGGCCCCAGAATGACAACAACTCAGCTTTCTCTTTGAACTCAGAGCAGCTCCCAGGATGAAGTGGTGTTCAAAGACAATTCCTTTGCATGAATAATATGGGGGAGGGTTTAATTACCACCTCCCCTCATTCTTCATCTTCTCTAGCCAGAAAGCTCAGGTTTCAGCAGTTTTGTTTCTCACTGACACTGTGGCAGACTGGGGGAAGGGAGAGAAAGGAGGAAATACTACAAGGCTGGGAAAAAAGGGCAGCAGCCAGTGAGCTGTAGCAAAAGGGACAGAAAATAAAAGAAAAGAGCACTGCCGCCTTCATATATAAACCAGTTTAAGAAAAAAAAGAAAGAAAGAAAGAAAGAGCTATCCCACTGATATTATAAATCTCTGGAAAGGGTAGTGTCAGAAAGCACAAATCTTGTACAAAACAATCCTATGGCTCAAAACTCACCTCACTTAGAGGTGTTACATTATAGCTATATGGGAACCATGGTATATACTGAGCAGAGCTGCTTCGAACCTGGTTTCACTCTGGCTAAGTCAGCTTAAGTAGAGCTACAACAGATCCAGACCAAGAATGAGTAAATCCTAATGTTCCCCTGTGTGAATAAAGATCAAATGCATGTTGCCTTTACATTTATGTTGTCACTTATCCCCTTTTTAATGCAAACGATATTATGCATTGCTAATGTTATTAGCCAGTAACACTGCACAAAGAGAGAAGTGTGAGTCTGTTTTTACCAGATTTCAAATCTTTTCCAATATGATTGACCTGATCTCATAATACTCACAGCTTAGAGCAGAGGTAAGAAATGCTCTTAGTGAATATTATTGATAGCTTAAGATCAGCCGTGCAATCGCTTGCCTCTGCAGACCTCTTAAAATATCTGCAATAAGAGTGCCCTCTCTGGACAAAAAAGCAAGCTCTCCACATGCATTGCAGAGACAGGGATCTGGTTGTATTTCCTTACTCCAACCGGTCCAAAGCTCTCTCTGTAACACTCGGTGCCGAATGGCCTCTTGCTGCTCTCTTGCCAGCTGAGGATCTCTGAAATGTGGTGTCCCCCGCTATAGGAACCACACACCCTTCCTGACATGGACTTTCCCTTGCCAGGGCTCTGCCGTGAGTCAGTTGGAACCAATTACTGTGTTGTGCAAAGCTCATGTTAGGCAATAGCAGCTGCGTGATGAAGCAGATTCCTCCCAGGTTGTTCTGTTTCCAGTGGTTTCTGACTAACTTCCCCAGTCCATGCCAGGCGTCAATGGGACACCCCACCGGGAGGGAATGGCTTCATTAGGTCTCCTCCAGCATCTGCCTTGGGTGGAGGTGAAAGGGAGCAGAGCAGGCAGTTAAAGTGCACTTGGTTGGGTCCACCCAACCCGAGGGCACCCAAGGACACCGGAGACCAGGAGAAAAGGATCGTCAAATGCCTGATGTCTGAAAGTAGAAGCAGCCTAGAGTGTCAAGGACACTCTCAGGACCTTGGTCTGAGCCAGGTTTCCACATCCCATCTGCTCCTGTGCTAAACAGCAATGGGCCCTCCTAGAAAAGCTCTCAGGCAGCTCTGCCTACTGAGCAGAGGTCATATGAAAACTCAACACAGGGATGTTGAAGCTTTTGGCCAGGCACAAAGTGCTGGAGCCCATCCACACTGTGGGCGAGCGCTCCCCCAAACCTCTGGGACTTATCTGGAGAACCACATGCGCCAAGTCAGAAGCAGCCCCACAGGTTCTCATACAGGCAAGAAACATGGACAGAAAGAGAACTGACACTTAAATCTGGTGTTGGGGCTATTTCTACCCCGTAGAGGCGACCGGTGAGCCCCTTTTGTGGTTTGTATAATAAGGCAAGCCTAACTGCCCCACACAAGGTGCTGCTCTGGTGATTATCTCCCCAGCAGGAGGGTGAGGGGGAAGTGGGAAATATTCAGTGGGGCTGCTGGTTTCTGTAGGAACAGAGGAAGACAGAAAGGGGAAAAAAAAAACAAAAAACCTGTTATATTTTACTTCAATGAAAGATTCCTTTCTGTTTCCAAGAAAGAACCGGAGATGAGCCAATATAAAACATCACCATGAACTAGCTCTACTCAGTTCCACACCTTGGGGTATTTGGTTGCTGATTTGCATTTACCGAAACATTGCCCGGCTGCTGAGGGGTTTGATCAGCCACCCAGAAGATGACGAAACAAATGACATCAGAGGAGATGGAGGTTCCCAGTAGCAGACACAAGATAAGGATTCAGGGCACTTTGCAGCCCTGTCCTCCCTGCTGCGGCCGGCTCGAGCAGCCCACACAACCTCTGAACTGCTTAGGGGAAGACTGGCTCCTGGAAGAGAGAAGAAGATAAAGAAAGAGACATGGACAGATCATCCAAAATTAATGATGGAAAAAAAATGAAAGGACTTGTCAGAGGAAATTTTCGCTGTGCCAGAATCGCTATTAATCCTCTGCAACTCCCTATGACTAAGAGCTGTTAAACTGCATTGGCATTTCAAAATGTAGCTATTCCATTGCACAGGCAAAAAGTGGCTAAGATATTGGGATATGCAAAGGGGATTAACTGTAATGGGCATTTTTCATTCAAGCGCTAGGGTATTTTTTCAAAAATGTTTATTACCTTGTCTCTTTAAGTTCTGGCAAGTTGTTTTTATCTCCTCTATTTTTAACTTTTTTTTTTTTTAATTTATCAATGTTTTTTAACTCCCATGCCAGTTTCTACCAAATCAATCGGAGAGAGAGAGAAGTTTCAAAAATATGAAGATATTCCAAGCACTGGGTAAATAAGTGTCCAAAAAAAGACCAAAATCAATTCCCTCACTGAGATAAACATGGGCACAACCTTTAATAGACATCACAGAAGCAAAGCTTGACAGGAAACAAGGCTTGATGGTCGCGGCATCACTTGCTTTGATACAAAATGATATTTATAGAATTTTAATTTTAATCTTTTGTGATCTTTTCTCTTCAGGGTCCCCTTCACAGGTAAATCTAACGTATCATCTTTGTCTTTCATTGCTTTGCACAGCACACCATTATTTAAGCACCGTGAGACTTTGAGTTAGCTGTACAAAACAAGACTGGCATTCAGGTTTCCAACTTGTTCAGCTGTAAATGGAGACCATAGGGACAAGGATCAAATCTTTTGCCTAACAGGGATGATATGACAGTAGGCACTACCAAGCTGCTTATACACCAAATACTCCAAACTCAGGTATTCTCAGCAGCTCTCAGCTGAAAGACCACCCTACTTTTGAGTGCAGAGCTGGCACTGTGGTTGTAGAGGGCTGCCAAAGCACCAGCGGGTGGCAAACCCCTTGCAACGTTGGGTTGGTGATTGGCAAAAAGCTAAAGCCCCAGGAGAGATAAAAGGCTGAAAGGCCCCTCTGAGGCCGCAGACAACCATGCATGAGCTATCATCACTCCAAGCATCCTCAGCTCTTGTGTGCACCTGCAAACTCCCTTTCAACATGCAGGTACAATCAGGGGTTCTGATTTCTTTGCTACCTCCTATAGGGACCATGTGATACTGCCTCCTGAATCTTCAAGCTTACACTAAGCTTACAATGTTTGTCTGAAACAGGGTAAAGAGGCACAAATACACCTCTTGGAAAGCAAATACTGCCAGTTCATTGAAACACGTGGCCCTTTACTTCCTCCATAAAAGAGGGTCTAGAGCAGCTAAGCAATCTCAAAGGCAGGATACAAGATAAAGATAGCTTTGAGAAGACAGATTTGAGGTTTTGTTTTTCCATTGCTCCATTCTAGAAATAACAATCAAACCTCAGGAAGGGGTGAGGTGGCACCCTGTCGTTACAGACTGTGAGTGTTGGTGCACAGATGCTATGGAGATATCTCTGGGTGGGGCCTGGACCTGAGCTTGAGCACGGAAACTCCCTCAGGAACGTCTCTGTACTTCCCGAGGAAGCAGTAAAAATGTTATAGGTCTCTGCAACAACTGGTGTTCGCCTGCTTTCACAAATCACCTCTTTACATTCACATTCATGCCCACATTTCTTGAATGCAAGAAACAATTAACATCCATCTTTTTTCCATAGTTAACGAGGAATTGTAACTAAAGGATGGAGACTAATTCCTTCTTTCCTGGGTCCCAGGAGAGAGAAAGCCTTGGTACATCCATGAGCCGGGGACACCAGAGGGTGAATCCAGGGAAAAGCCACCAGCTGTTGTTTCAGCGCACTGGGAGGAGGCAGGCTGCAGGTTCAAAGGACCCTGCAGATGTGTCTGGAAGGGAAGTGGGGAAAGAAATGTCTGTTAGCTGCGACTTCCCTTGGACCAGGATGCAAAGGACATCATTGGCAAAATTTTCTCTTGTTCTCTTGAGAAGAGAGATTTACGAGAAGCTGTGCCCCAATTTAGTTCTGTTCTTCCCATGATTTCTCTGCCTCCACTTGGGATGGGTCTCCTTCCAGTGAGGAGTACAACTCACACAGATTAAGAAAACCCCCGATCTTCAAAGGGCTGCAGCACATTGCCATAATGCCGTCGTAGCATGGCTTAGCCCCATCTATATAGGCAAGATCAAACAGTATCCTGCAGAGTCAGGATGCTATTGCATTACAAAATGATTTTTCCCCGTGACAGATTTGGCCAAAAGCCAGGCGACAAAATAGGTCTGCTCGGAGTGAATGGACTTGGAGTCATAGACAGCAGTTAGAGATTTATGCTGCTGCAGTTGCTTCAATCTCCAATGTACTCGCATCAGAAATCAAACCAAGACGCTGTTCCCCAGTATTTCAGGCTCACCCAGCCATCTGCAAACCAATGGTGTGAACTTTGTGCCTTGAATGTCATCATTGTAGCTAAACATCTTGCAGTTTTCTTTCAAAAATGTGTCCATCGAGTAAATTAATCATTCATAATAATTAATATCAGTTAATATTAATCTGTAGAAAATGTGGGGGGGGAAATCCTTTGGGAATATTCCTATATGAGCATATCAAGAAATCATGCTATGCTCTCATTTTCTAATGTAACTGCCCGTTCAATGACAGCTTGATAGAAAGTGGCATAGATGTTTTTGGTGGCACTTTGCTGCCAAGATATTTTAATGAAAGGGAATCAGCAGGAGGTAGCAACCTGAAGTACGAAGCAATGCCACAAAATCCAGAGATTTTGTGAAGAGATTTTATCTGTCCTTCTTTATACATCTGTACCCTTGATTTTGGCCTTCAAGTCATGAATGTATTTGTTATTCCTTGCAATATGGAGGATTAATCCATCAGTACTGTGGATTGGAGAGGGGAGGGTGAGAGAAATGAGCCCGTTAGGGCTTGGTGAATCTAGCAGGACTAGCAGAGGGGCTGAGGCCTTAATGCATCTATATTAAAAGGCCTTGTGTTTGCTGTAATCTAGAATTTGCCAAATGTTTGCTGCATGCATGTAGGAATGAACACGATTGAGTTTATGCTGCATACCCAGCCACCACATCTGAGATGAGTCACAGCATATGCTAAGCTCAAACCCATTGCAAAAAAAAACACGCTGAGGGATTCACACAAAAATATAGATTAGCATGGCCTGACTGAGTGCATTTGATTGGGTCAAGTGATGGGCTGCAAAATCTTAAACTGCTGTATCTCAAGGCCCAGCAATCATATGCCTAGTATATTACAAAGTCTGTGTCTATCCCAGTAAATGAAATTAGAGTCTGTCCACTGGTCTTGAAGGGTTATGTTATGGTTTGTGTTGTCATGACTGGGCTGGAGCCTGCAGCTGGTTCTGCCTGGTTTGGTAGAGTAGCCATAGTCCGACATGTTGTCAGAGGAGCGTATTCAAAAGGAAGAAAAATCTTTCTTGACCTCAGAAAGCTGAGACCTCTGCAGGTGACATTAAATGTCATGGGAGGACAGTGCCCTCTCCGGTATGTACTTGCAGACCAGGCACTTGTTAAGCGTCATGTCCAGCAGGACCCTGAGTCCCAGCTGGATGGCAGACGAAGGGTGGCACTTTTTACCACTGGTCAGAGAACATAAGTGTTTGCAGAATCACTGTTTAAATAACAATATCAGAGCATTATGCTAAATTGTGTGTTTGCCTGCACAGACCATTGTGTGAGATGCAGAGGGTCACTCCAAAAGGTTAATAAAATCAGTAGTGTGAGGTATGTTTAACCTCTAGAAACAGGCTCATGCCAGGAGCACTGAAGATATTTTAATAGCCAGATCACTGTTGTGTCCTCCAGCCACAGCGGAGAAAAGCCACTCACTAAAACACGGGAAGATGCAATGGGGGGATGTCTCTTTAGCCATGGTGCTCCTTTAAGAGTCAGTCCACAGCTTAACACGACAGCTCTGAATTACCCTCTGTAGGAAGCTGCCGTTCTCCACTGGCTATGGAAAGATCTTGGAAAAACCATCCAGCCTTCACACCCGCTCCCCTCCTGCCCTAACATGCTGTTCCCAGCTCGGGGGGTCAGGGACACAGTGCCTGCCTGTAGCCCGCAGCGGGGACAGTGGGGTGGCAAGGCTCACAGCCCTCCCTGACAGATGAACGTGGAGGTTCATGCTTCTTCTCATGGCATTGTTTCCACGCCTGTGTCTACCCGAAGGATCTCCTCTTCCCGTGACCGCCATAGGCCAGACAGTCAATATCACTTCAGACCGCAGCGAGCAGCAGCAGGAAAAGCTGACCTCTGCATCGGGGCACGTTAACGCTGCCAAATCGCTGTCAATGCACTGCTAGCTCTGATATGTCACCTACTCCAGTGGCTGTGGTCAGGGAAAAGACCCCCTCATCGTCAAGGCTTCAGTCTGACAACAGGCATGAAAGAGCAGTGTCTTTGAAATCTGCCCTCATAACCAGAACCGAAAACAACATTTTCAGTAAAGGATTAGGAGAGCAAGTTGAATCAGCAGGCTCTGCAGCCTGTCGTTACTCGCAGATTTGCTTTGTTATCAGCACGTACATTCAAACGCATGTTTGCAAAAGGTCTGTGGCACGGTCGCCCCATTCAAATCGTGGAGGAAAGCAAGAAAATTATTTGGCTTGTGTTTGCCTGTGATGAGGTCTTACCTTCTTTGTGTGCAAGCTGCTGGGGATCATTAGTACTCTCTGATATTCGTTATTTGTAAGCAGGTCTGCTCTCTTCAGGTTCATTTCCTGCTCCTCAATGCAACACTGCTAGACATTTTCACACACTCCGGATGCATTGCATAACACAGGGCAAAAATCTTCAGCAACTAAGTGACCGCCTGACCATCCAATAACCCAAACAGCTCAGCTGTCGTACGCTGCAACCCGGCCTCCTACCCAGACCACATACCGAGAAAATCCATGAAGGCCAGAGAGCTCCACAAAGTGGGACCTGCACCCTTCCCACAGCCTAACAGTATATCCCAGGCAAGAAAAACTATGGGCAAATCCGGGCTCCTGGGGCAGCAATTGGTTGTTAGTTTTATCACGTAAGACTTGCCATAGACAAGGGTCCCATCTTGAGATGCACCCTTCCTTGGTAAGGTCTGCATGTCATATGCATTTCCACTTTTGACGGAAAATGTGTCACTAACTCAGAGCTACTGCTCTGATGTGGGACTTGCAGAGAGAGGAACCAGAGATACATGTGCCCTTTGATTTCTGACAGATTTTCATACAACATGGGCAGAAAATGGGCCTCCAAGTTGTATGAGTGCAGCTGCATCCCTTGGGGTCCCTGGGACAGCTGTACTCAGATGCCTGCAGGATGGTGACCCATCTCTCACTGAGCTGGTGACGGTAGGGAGGGGTTGCCAATTTAATAGTATTTACTTTCCTACCACTGATCTGTAACATGAATCATGTTCTTGGGAAGTGAGCAAGAGACCATGTAATTATTTAGGTAATGTGGCAAGTTTGGGTGAACTGGTTGGTAAGTACCAGCAACAGATGAAAGAGCATCCTAAAAATGAATAAAAGGGGTGTCCTGAGCTCCCACCTAAATCTTATACACTCTAGGAAATCTCACTCATTTTTTTTATTTCAGTTACTGAAAATTTCATTTCAATGAAAATCGAAATGCAATGAAAATTGAAATTTCATTTCAATGTGTTGGGGTTTTTTTATTATTATAAATAAGCACCTTACAAGGACCAGATCACTGTGTCTTTGTTCCCATGTGGTAGCTGAGGATGACTGCACTGCCTCAGTTGGCATCGCTGTTGGGAGGACAACCCCAAACACAGGCTGGCAGAGGCCAGGGCAGTGCTGCAAGCAGGCTGTGACCGGCTGCACCGCTTCAGTGCCCTGCCTAGGCAGCGGGGCGATTAATAAAGGCAACTACCTCCAACCAGTCGTGGAGGCTTCTAAAAACCACTATGCTGGTGGGTGTAAAAACCACTATTCTGTCCAGTTTCTCCATCTGAAGGCAGCTGGGAATGTACAGGAGTATGTCCCCATCCTGTGAGCAGCCCGTTGGAGGTGAGAGCCCCGACATCCTCCCAGGTGGGGAACTGGTCCTCTTCAGGGACGGTCGGGCTCTCCAGACTGGTCAGGATCAGCCCTGCCAGGAGCTTGGCAGCAGTGAAATAGCGTGGATGAACACGTGCCAACCTTGAGCTGCCTGGCTCTGGTCAGTTTGGTTTACTGGCACAGTCATTGTTTGTAGATCTGTCTTTCAATTGCACGTGCTCTTTGTTTTATGTGGTGTTATCTATGAATCCTACACAGAATATAATGCTGCTATTTAAAAATAACATCAAGTCGTTCTAAACTGGGCTCTCACTACTGTCACATTAGACTATAGGCATGCGATTAAGTCATTTCTCTTAAATTAGACTTCACAAAAGAAACCTCTGACTGACCCGCTTTTACTTCTACTCCATGCTGGTTACACATTAAAACTCATTACTTCAAACCGTCCTGAAGGGCATTTTTGCTGACAATCACAGTCCATTCTAGCCAAGAGTTCTGGACACATCCAAATGTGCATGACTTGTTTCTAGTCTGAACCTGTCTACTATTAACTTCTAACTGTTGCTTCGAGTTATGGCTTTCTCTGCTATATGAAAGAGAAATTGTTGGAAAGTTTCAATTTTGCAAGAATGATTTCATTTTAAAGACCAGTGGTTTTCTCCAGATCCTGTAAAGCTTCACTTATAAATAACCTTGGATTTAAATGCCCAGAAGACTGGCAGCCTCTAAAATGGTTCTGTATATACTGAAAACAACCACAGAGTTTTAGGTCTGTCTGCACCCGGCCTTCATGAGCCTCAAACTGCCCATGACGTTTATATTAAATCTGCAAGTGGATTCTCAGTTGCCATAAAATCATAATTTAGGGCATGATTCCGCTTTCACTTACGCCCATATCAATTTCTGTAACTCTCCCACTTCCAGCAGAATCTGCTACATGTGGAAATAGGTGTGGAACGCACCTGACATGTTAGTCCGGTTGTTGGTAGTTTCATGGAATTTAGGGATGGAAGGAACTGCTAAATCGCTTAGTCTGACATCCTCGTTATGGAAATCCATTCAGTTATTCTTGTACTGGGTCCAATAAATTGCACTGAAATAAAATGTAGCTTCCAGAAAAGCATTCAGAGGATTTCAAAACATAGGAATCCACCACTCCCCTTCATCGTTCAGACAACTGTGAAAGAAAGCTCACTATTAAATGTGCCTCCTGTCTAGCTTGCATATGTCTACCTTCCACTTTTAGCTTTTCACTCTTACATGAAAAAGATCCTTATTATCTCTCATTTTCTTATTGTGAAGACAACAGTCCATTGTAAACAGTTTGCTTCTTGCCTTTCTTTTTGATGAGCTCTGCACAGTAGCTGATCTGCAATAAAAGAGTGTGTGTAAATCCTTGCCTTAGAGAAGATGCGAGATAAGAGCCCTTCAGCGTGGATGGGCTCAGCCACCTCAGCTTCACTGAGGGACCAGCTCTGTTCGTATTTTCCTGGCAGCAACACTACGGAGGACGCTCTTTAGGGCAGTCCTGCTGCCAGCTACTACCGGCTGCTCGTTTCCACCCAAGAACATCCCTGTTCCCCTCAGCCTGGACAGCCGGTTCATACATGCCCATAGGAAATGGCTTTCATGCTTTGCGGCTGTCTTCATCACAGATCAGTTCTCCGAAGCAATCAATTCAGCACTGCAAACTCTGCTGGTCCAGGCGAGGGAGTAGGTTGACATGTGTGTGTGTGTGTGTGTGTGTGTGTGGTGTATGTTGGGGGTGATAGGAAAGAAGAGGCAGGAAAAATGCACATGGAGCCATCCCCTCAGGATAAAAACAAGTACTCAATAGTTGCTGGAGAGTGGCTAACATGCCTTCAATTCATCCCCTAATTTGCTCTGCGGCAACCAATTTATTTAACCATAGCCTATGTCAAACTCCCCCAAAATACATTTTGTCTGACCTCTGTCAAACAAATCCATTGCCTCATTAGCAAATGAAGTCAGGTTAGTTCATTAAGATCATTCTCCTATTGCTGGTGATCATCTATGCCTGTGGACAGTGACAGCCAAGAAGTCCCTTTTCCCCACTACTTGTGATTATAAATCCCAATTAGAAAACAGGATTGTTTGATAATGGTAACCATGTAGACATAACATAACATATAAAAGTAGATGTGATATACTTCCAATAAAACACAACTACATCTGTTTTCTATAGCTCTGCGTGGATTGGCATTAATCATATCCTCCTACTTTTAATTCCTTCCCGGTAGGCAAACCTAGCTTCAGCGACCTACGTTATCCCGCTTGCCCTGACAGCAAGATCACACAACATGAGCTATGGCTGAGAAGGAAGTAGCTGTGGACATGAGAGACTCACCACTCCCATTATGTCATTTTCTAAAACAAAGTTTCAGTGTGATTTAAGTGCTGCTATTGCTGCCCCTGTAATACAAGCAGGACACAAAGATTTGTGCCTCACCAGACTCTGTCTCTTGATCCCTGTTCAAACCGAAAGAGCATGGGATTAAGCCAATGGGACACTATGTATTTCCAGAGTAATCAGTGGAGGAGATGTGCAGCCTCCAAATTTAAACTATTAAAAGGCGGAATAAAAAAAAAAAAAAAAAAGAAGTAATAGTTCATTTGTAACAAATGTGCATTTGAAAAAGTTCATTTGCAACATTTGGTTACAAAAAGCAGAAAAAAACCAAACGGCCCCACTCCCGCCCCAACCTCATTTCAGAAGTTATCCTAGACGTGAAGTCCCCTGTGCAGGACATACCTGTCCCTGAATTAAGACAAGGCAAGCAAGTGCCCAGGGAGCCTGAGAAAGACTGGCAGCAACAGCTCCCCAAAGCACAGCTTTGGGGGTAACCATAGTCAAGGACAGACGTAGGACATCTGTGTTACAACTTAATCCTCTCTTGCCTCTGGCAGCACCAGAGAAAGTCTGATGTCATCATGCTTTAGGACTCACACAGATGTTGAGGACTTGGTTACATGTATGATGGTAGCAGAGCTTGGTGATAGATCCTTGCCTGGCTAACTGACAAACCGTCATCATGTTATAAGCCCGGCTTACACAAGATATTTGGGTGGTAGGAAGGCTAGTGTGGACAGGGGGTTCAGTAGCCCTCTTGACACCCTTCTGCCCTCTGGCCCTACTTGGAGCAGACACTGCAATTTGCCCCTTGCCTGATGAGAGAGATGTGCTGGGCCCTGTAGCAAAAGGTTGTGTAACACAGATCATTTGGTGGTGGTTGGAGTATGGGAACGGTGCTGCCTGGGGAGGAAGGCCTGAAACGGAGGAATGCCTGAAAGCCTTGATAGACTTCATGCTTGCTAAGCCATGCTGTATTTTCAAGGACACTCTAAACCATCATGAACCAGATTGCTGCCAAAAGCAGTTGTCCTGCCTTCTTCCTGCCCGAGTTACTTGGTCTTACTATTACCTGACCTAGGTCAGTTCTCCTGGCGTAGGGAAAGGGACAGTGAGGAGACAGGACTTAGGAGCCCAAAGCAGGAGGAGGGTGAGACAGCTGCTTTCCCCGGCACTGCCAGGTTAAAACAGCCACAAAACTCTGGCTTAAACTAGAGGTAGACCTGTTATTTGAGGCGGACCAATTGCTCAAGGAGTTCAGCTTCGATGCACATCCTAAAGCCACTCTTCCCCTTGGCAGTGACTGAGCACACCCAAAAATCTGACCACTTCCCCGAGGTACCCAAAAAATCTCCAGTCTAGGTAACCACCGACTTTAAACCATTTATTGCACATGAGGAGCCCCCAGAGCACTGCAAAGTTTTCCCACACCAGAAGGTAACGACCGGCGATAACTCGTCGAGGAGTCACCACCGCGTTTCCCAATGGTGTCTGGACGTGGTCCCCTTTGTGGGCTCGACGCCTCCAAGCAGCGACCTTTGTGGTCCTTGAGAAAACAGCACGGGGGAATGAGAAGCTGATCCCCCCCATCCTCCCCCGGAGGGTCCCCGGCGGGACACGGCACATCCCGCCGCAGCATCCCGCCCGGCTCCGCGCACCCGCCCACCCTGGCCGTGCTCCGGCAGCGCATCCGAGCTCTGGGTGTTACCAGGCTCCCTGTTGCTCCTCTCACTTCAACAGTGCCACCTAGTGCCTTTTTAAAATCATTTCAAGTGGAAACGGGGGCTCGAAAGCGGGGAAATCCGCTTTTGAGGCAGAGAGGAGTTACAAAGGGAAGGAGCCCGTCCGTGGGAGTGAAAGCTGATGGCAGGCGGCAGGCGGTGGGGTGTGCTGTTAACTGCTGATGCCCCTGGCTAACTGTAAACCATCAATGGAGCACAGATTGAACATTTCTAGTTAAAAAAAAAAAAAAAGGAATAAAAAAAACCCACCACAATTTTCCAGTTCTTAAATTATCTAATGTGTTCCCTGGCTTGTTTTAACCCAAGTGGCAAGGGCATTAATGCCAGTGGGAGCTTCCTTGGGTATTTTCTACAGCAAATGTTTCCGAAAGTGAATGGGTAAAGCAGGATTGGAAACTGCAAAGTTCATCCATTCATAGAGGCAATTCCCTTATTAATAAAAACCAGCAGCAGCAAAAGCTGTCCCAGCCGCATAGTGGCTGAGGGAGGGACGAGTCCCACACCCCAAGCCTAGAGATGCAGGGAGTGGGGAAAGTGGGGGGTTCCCCTTAACTGTGGGGCACGAAGAGGAAATCAGGTGGTGGTAACATATGTGTATTGCATTTCTCTGCAAAATTTGCAACTTAGCTAACTGAATTCCTGCCGCTGAACTGGTCCTTGGCTGAGATCATTTCAATGGGCAGGGTTGGTTTCTTTTTTTTTTTTTCCTCCTTACAGGAGTTCCCTCCCCTCCTTCTTCCCATCCTCCGCCTATTAAAACAACTCAAGTCTCACTTGTTAAAAGACCCCATAACGTGGAGGAGGCAGAAAAGCAGCAGCAGCAGGAAAGAAAAAGACGTCTGGAAAATATTACCCGTTTGCTGCTGTTGCTCCTGAGAAACCTCATTGAAACAGTTACTCGGTCAGCAAGGCATCACCAAAGAGACTTTATCTGATGCTGTACATCTCAAACTTTCAGACGCTGCCTTGCAACTTCTCCAGGCTTCTGGCTAGCCGGGTTTGAAATAAGATCTTCAGCTTCGACCACGAGAAACTAACTCCTAATTTATTACTTCTAACTTTTTTATTATTATTATTTGAAAAAAAAAAATCCCACAGCTTTGACCTAGAAACTGAAGCAGAGAAAGACAAATACATGGTAATTGTGAAAACACGTGGGAGAAAATGAGTAGGACTGAATAGCCTTAAACGATTTTTTTTTATTTTCATTTTTAATTATTTTTTATTTCTGAGCGTCTCAATAAGTCCCTGAAAAGTGCGATTTCATCTTTTACCTCAAACTTGGAAACTGTTCAGCGGGAGCAACGGTACGTGAGACCACACAGCTGGCTGGAGCCCCTCTATGACCAAAGGACAGAAGGACAAACAAGGTAGGTGATTTATGATTACACTTCTGTCACCTCAAGAGCAGAAGACCCTCTCCCCCCATCATCCCTATTCAAGGGAGGAAAGCTGAAACAGATCCCCAAAACACGAGTGGGGCTGGGGGAGGATCTTACCGGCTCTACGCTACACCTATTTCAGCAATGAGTAGGACCGGAGTGAGGATGAATGAGGTTTTCAGCCGCAATCCCTCCTCCGTGTAATCCGTTTAAGATACTGCTGAGCTTTAAGATTTGAAAACAAAAAAACAAAAAAACAAAAATCCCACCCCCTCCCGCAAAAAAACCCAAACTCAACCAAACCTAAAATTAAAATAAAATCGAGCAACAGGTTAGGCAGCCGCTCCGCGGAGCCCAGCTGGGAGGCGAGACCCGCTCACAGCCCGGGCTGGCTTCTCCGCGGCCGTCCCCTGCCGCTGCATCCAGGGCCGGGCGGGGGGACGTGACAGGAGCGGAGGGAGGGATGGGACTGCAGGAAGGAAGGCGCGGCGGCGGCCGGCGGGAGGAGGGCTGAAGTCCCGCCTCGGAGGGGAGAAACCGAGGCGGCCGCGCGGCCTCGGCGCCGCGCTGAGCGGGGAGGGCGGTTTCCCGGGGGAGGGAGGGGAGAGGAGGGGTGCGGTGGGGCGGGAGCTGCAGGCTGCCCGCGAACTTCCAGCGCCGCACGCCTGAGCCCGGCCCCGCCCCGTCGGGCAGCCCGCCGCGCCCGCCGGCGAGACCCGGGCTGGCGGCCGGCGCCCGGCGGCGGCTGCGGGGGCCGGCTGAAGGAGGGTCACACCGGGGGGCCGCAGCCGCGGAGGGGGCGAAGGCGGCTCCAGCGCAGCCTTGAACGCCCCCTGCCCGGCCGGCGTCGGGCGGGGAAGGCCCCCACCGCCCCGCTCAGCCCGGCCGCCCGCAGGGGCCCCGGCTGCCCCCGCCGGACCGGGCACGGCCCCGCGCCGCCGGGCAGGAGCCGCCGGGCGCAGCGGGGTCCGCCCCCCTCGTGACGTGGCAGCGCGGGGGATCCCCCCCGGGCGCCCCGCCCACCCGCTGTGACGCGGCCAGCACCGCCCCCATTGGCTGCGGCGCCGGGCCGGGGTTCCCCCGGAGGAGCAGCCCCGCGGCGGCGGGCGGAGCCGCGCGGAGCCGGCCCGGGTCACGGCACTGCCAGCGCCGCCGCCTCCATGTTCACCCCTCGGGGTCTCCTCCTCGGCTGGGAACCCCGGCGGTGGCCTCCCGTAGACCCCTGTCCCCCGCGGCCCTCCCTGCACCTGTTCGAACGTCGGTTCGTGTCTGCCGGACACGGCCGAGACCCAGCTCTTCGGAGCCTTGGTACCCTTCACCTTACCTTGTCAGACTCCACGGCAGTGCTGGCACAGAGGGATGAAAGGGACCTTAGGAGAGAATTTACCCCATTTCCCTGCCCCGAGAGAAGACCCCAACATGGTGCAACACTGCTGGCGGGGGTTGTCTAACCCCTTCTTCAGGGCCTGTGGTGACCCCGCATCTCCCAAGGGGTAGCCACTCCCCCACGTTAGCATCTGCTTCATAGTCTCCTTCCTTATGGATCATTTTTCCATGGGCACACACGCATTTTTTCTCCCGCACACATTGCGTGTAACGTGGGTGCCTTGGGGCTTGTTTAAGAGAAAGGATAGGCCCTTTCATTTGGGGGCGATGGCAGTGAAATATGTTCCCTTTCCCTGAAAAACTGCTCAAAATCCAGCCCCCACCAAGGTTAGAAGAGTTTTGTCACTGATGTCAATACAGCCAGGATTTTATTTCGTGCTCGTAAATCTTTCTTAACGTACATGCAAGTGCAGAAAAACCTGGGAAAAGGTTTTCCCAGTGGGAAGAGCAGCTCTACTGGATTCGGTGGAGTTTCCCATGCTAGTTCACTAGCAACAAACTCAGCAGTTGATATTTATGGTGTGGAAGCAAATGTGCTTCATTTTGTTACTATTCAAGACTAGTGTATAAAGCAGCAAATTACTCCTCCATTCAGTGTAGTGGGACTTGACTAAGTCAAACGAGACATAACCTGTGCTTTATAAACAATCACAAGATAATAAGCTCTGAACACCAAATAAGTATTTATTTGCTGGAGTAAGTCATGGAGTAGTCAGTTTTGTGCCAAAAGCATCCATGGACTTCATAACCAGCAACCAGAAAACATTTCTAAACTAGATTTTTGTTTAACTGCCGCCCGAAATACCTGAGTACAAATATGATTTACTTCTTGATTTATTTCTTAGATCATTTGATTGGGGGGGAGTTTGGCCTTCTTTTGGTTAATTTAACAACTCGTGTATCACTGTCTACATTAGGAACAAATCCAACCAGCAGCTGTAGAATTCATTCCACATTGGTTACTCAAACCAGTAAGAGACTAAATTTGGGCAGTTTAGTGGGAAACGTACATTGAGCAGACAGGAGATTTTTGATTTGCAGATCAAAGCCTGTGCATGCAGATACAGTTTGCCATCATTACTAATCCTGTTCTTTATTTTAAACCTAACCCCAGAGTAAATTTTAGTCTTATGTGAGCCCTTTCCAGAAGATCAATGGCATGACAAAATCTGGAAGTGATAAATAACCAAAAGCACCAGATATGGTAACTCTGCTGTAGTAAAGATGTACAGATGTAACATAACTTTTCAGTTTCCTCTCTGCAGGCTGTAAAATAGAAGAGGGAGTCTGGACAGCTATTTTATGCTTGTAATTAATGTGTACCTGGAATCATTTGTACTTCAAAGATAAATGATTTATTTTACTGCCAAAATAAGGCTAATAACAAATCTAAATATTGACTGAAAAATTGTAACACTCAGATACAGTTTGTGTACACACAGAGTATATGTGGATAAGGCCCATACAGTATGTGTCAGCCTGTCTGCATGCACACACACGCTCACACATGTACTCAAACACGCTCATGTCATTGAAGCAGCTGCTCTGTTGAAGCCAATGCTATTATTCTCACAAGTAAGGAGTTCTTTTTAAGACTTATAAAAGATGATACTCCTCCTCTGGTTGTGTGCAAAACAGCCCTCAGTAGCTGGGTGCACATATACCCACCTGTGTCAGCTTTTATGTTGCCCACCTCGCTGATCCCAGGCATCCTGCTGAGTAAGAGTTGCATGTTTATTACAGACCAACTACTACTGACTCTACTTTCAGGTGAATATAGGCAAGGAAAATAGGAAGTGCTCTGATGGTTTTTGTTGGGGTTTTTTTGAGGAAAAACAGTTATATGGAACTGGAGAACCAGTGGGTCCCATATCACACCAGAAAGCGTAACTTTACAAATATCAGTAACCTAAGCCTTATGAAAGGTTTTGTAGACCTCCAAGAACCTCTTGCATGGTCATGGTTCTCATTTGACAGGTGAGGAAGCTGAGGCAGAAAGAGGTGAATTCACTTACCTAAGGTCACCCAGCAGGTGAATGGCAACACTAGGAACAAAATCCAAATTGTCCTGGTCTACTCTTAGATTCCCTAATGTAAGAAATGCAGTGGTTAAGCAATGATCCATCTGACAACCTTCATAAGGGAGATTAATCTGTATAATAAATTTGTCGAATGTATGCATACATTTTTATCATGAGTATCCCAGAAATAGCAGCTTCGCAGAGAAAGATTTTTTTTTTTATGTCTGCACTACAGAACTGCAAGATAAATTATCCACTGATTTCCCTCTTCAGCAAAAAACTTCAGTGCACACTTATCTTTAATGACATACTTACATGCTTTGCTGAATCCAAAGCCTCAGCACTGAGGTTCAGAGGACCATGACTAGCAGACATTCAAGAATTCAGCTTCTATACAGGCATGTAAAAATGAGACATTTTCAAAAGTTTTCAGTGCTCAGCACTTCTGGTTGCAACAAAGATTTGCAGACAAGTCTGATGTGCAGAACTCGTACGTGGGGTTGGTTTGTATTAGCGTTTTAGTTTGAATCAGGAATGTGCTATCGAAGGCAATGCTACAAGTGCCCCCGCTTCAACCAGGTTGCTTGGGTTTGTATTGCGAAGCGATTGCTGGGCACACAAACTGGATTCCTCTTGAATGACGCTAATTGCAAGATGTACCCCTGGAGCACACTTTTCAGACACTAATGGGTTTTCAATCCATGGGGTCTGACTAAACTTAGTTCAGAGTAAAATATGAGAATGGATGGAGGGTGGAAGTACCAGGTGTTCCTCTTTACAGATCTGTTCCTTTACATTTGCTGATGTGGCCATAGCCCTAGATGTCTAGAGAGAGGCACGGCTCTTTTGAATCTTTAGAGGTGAAGGGGACAAAATAAGCACACTTGTGATTGAACCTTTACTGCTGTCTCCTGGACAAATATTGACTTTTGCAGTATAAGGTTTTCTAAAAGTGTGTTCAGAAGTTTGGAATTAATAAGCGCTAATTCTTTCAAACAACCTTCCAAATTGTTACGTTTTATGTATTAACTTCCTGTGTCTCCCCCTCTTGCATTTTAATCTTCTGGGGAAAAGCTAGCCAGAAGTACTACACGGCAGTGTGTTTCAGTGTTGTACATGAGAGAGGGCTTCTGAAACAGATGATGTAGTGAGCTGCATCCCATGTGTTGCAAGCAGACCTAACTGCAGTTTGACCTCCCGTCAGTCACTGTTTCCACGTCCTGTGTCAGCAGATGCAGGGGACTGCCTGATTGCTTCCTTAGTCCTCATAGGAGCTGCACAACGGCTGGTACGGAATAAGTGAACAGAATGCAGATAATATTGATGTGTTCAGATACCAATACACGTAGGTTTTCTGGATATGTATTTGCCCCTAGTCTCTTTATTACTTTCTCGATGTATTAGTAACAAATTAAGCTTTTTTTTCTCTTTGCCTCCGGACTTTGCAAAAGGGATGAACTTTCTCTACGTCCTGTTACTCTCAGGGATGCATGAAAGCTGATTAATAACCATATGGACGGACTGTGCTACATTATTTTGGAGGGAGGAAAAAGTGGTGCTTTACCATGGAAGTCAGCAGTGTTCTTTGCCGAGTAGAGACCCAGTCCAAATCAGGACATACGAACATGCTGAATTTCAGTCAAGTGCCTAGATCTTATTAAAGTTAGATCTATACACCATAACTACATGCTAGCCTAAATATTTTTCAGAATAGAGAGAACTCAAGCATATTTTGCTATGTTCTTCAAATTTGAGATCTAAGGCATTATCCAATCCAACAAAGGAGTGTGATCTCTCTAGCGTTAGAGTTAATACCCCATTATGTGTACAACGTAGGTATCAGTCAACTCTTTGTTAACCTGAACTTTTTATGAAAATAATGTTAGAAGACTACAACTTTTAGTTATGCCAGTTGTTAATAGTAAAGTAGAGTAAGTTCTCCTTCATCAGAGGTGTGACCAAAAAAAAATACTCTGTGTGGCTTTATCAGGATGCCAAAAGAGACTCAATGCCAAACAGTTCGCTAGGTGGACTCTGATGTCAAGTACATTCAGGGGTTCATTTCTTGGCCATACTTTTCTACAGGAGCCTCCAAAGAGAGCCACACATTGCTTCCTCCTGTACAGTCGCTACAAGGCACATATATATACTTGGGACTGCTTGGTGAATCAAAATGTGTCACTGAATCAGCAACAGCCAACATAGCATTAGGATTGAGCATATGGCTTTCATATTTCATTTCTACTAGGTGGGCTGGTTAGCACTGACCAGCTCCATCCATGGAAATAAACAGCTGCAAGACCATGACAACATTGCTCAGCAGTAGACTGAAGTCTCTCTGCATACACTCATGTTGTGCATACAAACCTTGACCCTGTTTGCTGGAGGCTGCGTCAAGCTTGTGCTGGGTCCAGCGCTGCAGGGTTAGGTGAAGGAGCCCATAAAGGATTTGGGTGTTCAAACTACGGAGTAGCATTAGCAGTACTGTCTCAGGCTTCCTGTGCAGTACGTGGGGGACTTAGGCACCTTCAAAAAGAGTCTGACACAGGCAGTGCCCTGGGTGGGGCAGGCTTTAATATATAGGTGTCTGCAGCTACTTAAAACTTGAATCTTCAATCTTATTGCCCCCTGGAAATGTCCTTCAGGGCTGATGCAAAGCAATGGACCCTCTGATTTCTTTCAGTGCTAAATAGCTTTCACTCTTAAAAAAATAATAGTAAAGAACAAATATTGCACGTACTATCTTCCTCCTCCTGCTTTACAGAACTGGTTAAAAACATGCCCAGAAAGTGCAAGATCCAGGTTTGATTCCAGAAGCAGTGAGGTAACCCACCAACTCACCTTTTCACCAGGTGAGGAGTCATGTCCCTCCCCTCACTCCAACACCTGTTCCCATGTAGCAGCAGTTCCATGTGTATACAGAAGTTTATCCAGGAATATGGACTGGCTGCAGGTCTTCCATGTGTTGAGCACCTCATCCCTAGCCTAGGCGGTGCTTTTTTTCTTTTTTTAAGTGCTGCAGTGCCTATTTCCCAGGACAAACTTACCGGGTTAAATCCCTCAAGGAACTGAAGATCCATTAGGCTGAGGCATAAACAAAACACTAAGCTGCGCTGATCATACGAGGTGTGTCCGGTACCCCCTGCCAATTAGTCAGCTGTTGAGTAGGTCTGTAGTGATGGCAACTTTGAATATCAGCAATTACATTTTTCTGAAAGAATAGTGCTAGCACTTAGAAAGAGTGATTATCAAGGAAATGACTGAAAAATAACTGTGGCTTTGAAAATTAACGTGGGTGCTTCTCCTTCACCAGCATTTGACACTTACATCTTGACTCAGCATGGCATTATTCATGGCTTGCACTGTTAAAACGCAGTACTGTACACTGGTTCTCTGATAATGCTTAACTCTAGCTTCGTGTGACAAGTTCAGGAAACTTCAGGAATGGATTTCAACTGATGTCTTACTAAGGATGTCCTTTTACCTTTCACTGCGTTAGGTCAGGCTAGATATTCATAAAAGCACTGTCTGACCTTAAAATCTCTGATGCAGCTATTCCCTACCCTCGGTGCTCTTATTTGACTCAGCAGTTCATTTTTGGTCCCAGACTTGTGCAAGCGTCATTTCCTTTTAACTTCTTGGCTCAATTATTGGAGAAGGGTGGAGAGTTTTTGGCTTCTTTGCCATTGTTTGGGCACATTCAAGTTGATAAAGATCAGTTCTGCTGGGCAAGTTATCAATAGCTCACGTGCTAAAGCTTGAGAATATTGAGCAACTTTTTCCAGACTTTCCCTGAGATTCAGTCAGTTAAAAGACTATACATAAAAACCTCAGTTGCACATACAAAGGGGAAAGTTTCTTTGATGAAAGCCAGGAATTTAGATCAAAACACAGTTTATTTTCCCAAGGTTGACAGTGAAAGGATAGAAAAAAAATGCTGTTTTATTAAGACCAGAAATCCATTTCTTGATCTTAAAAGACTGGTTTTTTGCAAGGCAGGGAAGCTGTGCTATAATGACAAGATCAGAGAATTCATTTCTTTTTTTTTTCCTTTTGTACGGAAACACTTCATAGGAGAGAAAAAGCAATAGCAAATTAATATAAAAGAAGCCTAGTACACTATATAGTCAGTCAAATGTAAACGCTCCAGATCTTAATCTAAATCCTGTGAGCTCTACCCATACAAGCGGTCCATTGATTTCAGTCATATAATTCTCAATGTAAGCAGACTTTAGCCCCTACTCGCTAATAGGGGCTCTATTTCTGGCAAGAGAAAAGAAGCAGTGGACCCCAAATGGGAAAGCAGAGTACAACTGCACCGTTAATGAAACATTTACCTTCATGTTTGTGATCTTCTGCATGCTTGAGGGATTAGTAAACACACAGGCTATTTGACTTCAAGGTGATCTAGAGGGGATCCATTACTTAATCTGTTTTCTAAAGAGAGTCTACTTTGGGCACTGAGTTTTAATTCACCTATGGTGGTGGTAAGCATAAGCTATCTTTCATTAGACTTCTCCATGACCCCCCGTCGTGAAAGACTTTCAGACAGGCCAGAGCAGGGACGGTCCCTTTTGCTGGTGGGTGATTACAGCACCTGTTGGAGCCCAGCCGTAAGTATTCAAGGAAGTCCTAGAGATAGGGTCCGATTTCTCTGTCAGTGTCTCCAAATATACATTTAAAAGGCTTCCTCCTGCCTTGAAATTTAAGACCCTAAATAGCCAGTGGAAAAAAGCATAGTCTTCGTAACTTCAGACATTATGCTCGCCTGGTTTATTTTTATTTTGTAAGTGATTCTGTGTTGACTTTTTTTTTCCAAGCCTGTAACTTTTCAGACAGAAATATAATTGATGACAGCTATGCTGCTACAGCTTGGTAGTATTTTTTCAAGAAAGAGTTAAAGACATATATGATGTAAGGAAGTGCTGTTCCAACTTCAGCTTTGGCCAACAGATGGTGAAACAAACATGGTCAGCAGACAAGCGAGATGATAGCAGCAGGGAAAATATGAATAGTAGTAAGTAAACACAAATATTAAGTCCATTACTTTGAGAGGCCCTAATTCAGCAAAATATTCAAGCACGAGTTTCAGATTCATTGACTTGCAATGCGCTTGCTGGGTTAGCCTTAAGCAGACTTTATCTGTTTTATGACCTCAACATCAAACGCATCAATTGACATAAAACATTGTCATTAACTTTCCTGTAATTCTGAGAAAGCTGTTGCATAAAATGGTTAATGTGATTGTCAACAAAAAGCAGTTAGGTAGCAATATATTCTGCCTGCCTGCCTGCCTACATCGTTTGTCTCAAGAATCCCAGAGCACCCTCCATGCCAGCCAGCTCCTCCATAACCCAGAGCTTAGGGTAGAAGAGTTTACAGCCAGGTAACCTACATATGTAGAAGTTGTCAGAATCAACTGATGTTCTAATGAATTTCTGAGTCCAGGGTGGAGTCTTGGCTCTGTTAAATTAATGCGTACTTTTGTCACAGAGTTAATCTCAGTCAAGCTTTAGCCCTATACACACATGCTCACACGTGCATATATCTATGTACACAAATGTATGAATAATACATTTTTACGATGGTATTGAGAAGACCTTTTAAAGCAGATGTCTGATTATATAAATATAAATTATAAATATAGTCAGACATCTGTTTAAAAAATTATAAATACATTCAGACATCTGTTTTAAGAATGTCTTTCCAATATTTTTTCAAACATAACTAAGCGACAGAAGCGATTCAGGGCGTGATGCAGTCATGACACGGATGGGGGATGAGGAGGGGCTGCCCAGACATTCAGCTGTTCCGCTTGCCTGTGACCATATGAAGCGAGTGGTGGCCCAAAAGCCCCTTCTCCAACCCTCCCAGGGTAATATGACAAAGCATCTCATTCAGCAAGCCTAGGCTGCCAAAATAAGATGCTGACACAGACAGCACCTTCTGTGAGGACATTACAAATAGTAGAAAAATCTTACTTTACATGGGGGAAGGACTGCAAAGAGATGTTGAGTTGAGCAAGGTGATGCAGTAAGTCCGTGACACAGCCAGAAGCACAGGGTGTTTCTGTTGATGCTGAGCTCTACGTTGTAGCGCACCCCTGACGAGACCTTATATCAGCAAGTGGTGGCTCTGCTAACAGTTTCCGTGCTTCTTTGCAGATGTATTGTGAGAGGTTTATATGTATCCTGAGAATACTTGGAACCACACTCTTCGGGGTGTCCCTCCTGCTGGGAATCACCGCTGCTTACATTGTGGGCTACCAGTTCATCCAAACAGACAACTACTACTTCTCCTTTGGACTCTATGGTGCTATCCTGGCATCACATCTCATCATCCAAAGCCTGTTTGCCTTCCTAGAGCACAGGAAAATGAAGCGGTCACTAGAGACTCCAATCAAGCTGAACAAAACAGTTGCCCTTTGTATTGCTGCCTATCAAGAGGATCCTGACTACTTAAGAAAATGTTTACTTTCTGTGAAAAGATTGACCTACCCTGGAATTAAAGTTGTTATGGTCATTGATGGGAACTCGGAAGACGACGTTTACATGATGGACATTTTTACTGAAATCATGGGTAGAGACAAATCTGCCACTTATATCTGGAGTAATAACTTCCACGACAAAGGTCCAGGTGAAACAGAGGAGTCTCACAGAGAGAGCATGCAACACGTATCTCAGCTGGTCCTGTCCAACAAAAGTGTTTGCATCATGCAGAAATGGGGTGGAAAAAGAGAAGTAATGTACACAGCATTCAAAGCACTGGGGAGAAGCGTGGATTATGTACAGGTAGGTATTAGAGCGCCAGGTCAGTGCCAATTCAAACACACTTTGAAAGAAAGCAGCTTTTGTATATTTTGTGCAGCACGTTAGAGGCCATCCTAGTCCCTGATGAACACAGTGCTCCTTTCACTCTCTTTGGAAACAGCTTGACCGTTAAAAGTATTTTGCTACCTTTTAAAATGGTCAACCTATCTGTGAATATGTTAAATCTGTGCACCAGCTACTGGAGAAATCTGAAATCCTTCCTCAGCCTTCAGTACTGCCCTCTCATCCAAATGGTTTTGCTTCTGACAAAGCCAGTGGCCTCCTGAAGACCCCTTCTCTGCTCCTGTAGGTCAAGATCTCAGTAAGGTTTTATTCTGTGAGGTTGTTAGCAGCCCCATATGCAAGCAGACAGACAGGTATTTGGTGGCACTAGGGAATACCTCAGAACAGTGGTGGAATCTGTAAAAAAGATGGGGATATTTTAAAGGCTTCGAAGGCTGTGAGGAATATTCGATAAAAGGGTCAATATGCAGCCTTGAAAGAATGATTTCTTCAGCTAAAGCCTGAAGGAGCTTTTGCTTCATCACTTACAGCTGCATTACCTCACTCACCGCGACTTGGCCTTTAAAGCCCTTATGACACTATTCACTTAAAAATGAATTAGGCTGGGTCCTCTCTCCCTGTTTCCAAAGCAGCAGAGACACATTTCTTTCCAGCTGCCTTGGATCCTGTGAAAGATTTTCTATGCTTTTGCCTTACACATGGAAGCACTCCTCACTCCTGAAAACAGCCCTGCTAACTGCAGGAAGGGGAAGAGGTCATGTGTGGAGGAAGGCGGGTGGGATCATGGTCTCTGGCTGGACACTGAGGATCCTTTCTTATCGATCAAGGCCAGCAAGGCTTATTTGACTAATTCCATGGAGTATGAGATGATCTTCCTAATTAACCACCCTCAGCCCTTCCCACCTTCTCCCGACCCCAGAGCATCCAGCTCCGGTGGAGCAGCAGCTCCCCGCGGGATGCTCTCTGCTGGCTCAGGGCAGCTGCATGGCTGAGCCATATGTGTTTCTGGGGTCCATGCCCAGCCCTGTGCGGGTGTGTGTGTGCCCGCTCCACACGGCACAGCATCCACGGGCACCGTGTCCAAGGCATGCGGAGAGGCTGCTGGTAGCTGGGCTCAGAGCAGTGAGTCCTCCACGCACAGGAGGGGCAGAAACTGAAGAGCGATGGGAACTGCTCTGTTAGAGGAGCTGGAAGAGTAAGGCAAAGATTTAAAATCCATCCCCTACCACTTCTAAAATTGAAACTGATTTATTCTCTAAAAACAATGGGCTTAAGCTCTCCATTGTCTGCACTTTGGTTTTGTGCTGTGAGGGACTATGATGGGATAAAAATGCTGGTTTTCTTTATTAGCATGGTTTTATAATCACTTTGCACAGAAGTATCAGATTGCAGAGTGAGAAGGCAGAGAGAAAACAGATTCATTGCAACTTTGCTCCTTCAGTCCAGCTCCTGCATTTGTTCAGGGAACCTGGAAAAAATGTTTCTATTTCAACAGTCATAGCAAAAGCTGAGAAAATGAAAGAGATATTTCTGATCTTTCAGTCAATTAACACTCCTGGCCTGGCTCAGGAGTCCTGATGAATGTGTCAGGGACCGTAATGCTGCTGTAAGCGGCCACCAAAGGCTGCAGTAATGATTGATGCCACAGTCACATCTACAGGTCACATCTATATTAGAAATGCAGCACCTTGGTGGCCCTGGCTACTACACAGTCATGATGCAATGCAGCTAAAATGTGGCTGTTTTATGAATGAATGAAGGTTGAGATATTTTAAATGGTTCTTTGGGGGTACCCATGGTAAATTACTTTAAACAGGCCCAACATTTTAAGGGCTGAGCAATCTGCATCGATGATCAAGCACTTAAAAAAGTGGACCAGTCAGCACCATTGCCTACCCCTGAAACTGTGGGTCTCATGGATCTTAAAAGACACTTCAGAGTTACGAACAGACAATCACAAGCAGTGAGACCAATGCAGATAAAGAGCTGTTGCTCATTAATGGTGTCTCATTAAATACCTGAAACTGCTGTGAAGGCTTATTTCCATCCTGGAGGAGGTTAGGAGGGTGCAAGCAATCAGGTAGAGGAGTTAAACTGGCAGATATTGTCAGTGCAGAGCTAGTCGGGGCAGCCAGGGTGCAATTCATCTTGTCTTGATGGAGGTACCTGTGTGGACAGTCCAGCGCAGCCTGAATTTCTCAGAGCAGCGTCGATAAACCACCACTGGTTATAACGAGTATCTGAACAGCTCACTTAAGGTCGACTGTCCCTTTCATGCAACTCTGTGACCCAAGGCAGTAATTTCTAGGTCACTCAGCCCTTATGTGGAAAGATGGCAAATTGGCTCTTGGACTGTGCTGGGCCACCCCTGGCTGGGCAGACCTCAGTGTGTTTTATTTGGGTTCCTAAGTGTCTGCCTTTCTCTGGGCGTGTCCTCTTTTCACCTGCAAAAACCTCATCTAGATGGAAAATGATGGCTTGTCAAGGTTTGCCCCAGAAACCCAGACATGTCCACTGTGCTGACATGCCCAGGACACATGCTGGTAATTTGTAAATAAATCCAGCGTTTTCAGGATTCCTCATCTGATATTAGTGATGTTGCTAAAGGGCAGGTCTTTCTGCTACAGATAAATGCATCTGGTGGGGTGGGGGCTGCTCAGCTGCGTCAAGTGACAGGCACTGGAGGGAAAGCAGAGGGGCTGAGGAGGGGGCTGATCCCAGCCCATCACTCATGGACGCAAGAAATGGGATGAGTATCGCTGCCTGAGCCTTGGGTACTCAGCAAACTACGGATTCCCTGTGCAAAACACTCAGAAACAGGTCTGTCCAGGAAATCCCAGATAGAAATATAGGCATCCTTTCCCCTCTTCAGCAGAATGTTTTGCTCCCTTTTTATCACCAAGTGCTGTCACTGATGACAGCTTTCCACCAAAGCTGGAGGCACACCTTGGCCAGGTTACAAAGGTGCTCCTCAGGATGAGTCCTTAGAGAAGAGGAAGTGGATGCATCAAGTTAGCTGGAACTGGAGATGCTTGTGGCTTTTCTCCTGACGGAAATATGAGAGCTTTGATCAGCTTTCTCCTCTCAGCCCCTGCCAAGTGACCGTGGAGGGGAGGCGTGTTGGCAGACACTCAGCTGCAGCCCAAGCTATCAGCCCGACTATCCCGGGTAACCTCCCTACTCGAGTCTGGTCCATAACAGAGCCCCAAAATACTCTCCTCCCCCTTCACAGACCAGACATGAAGGTTTCTCTCCCCTGGAGTGAGGGGACTTAGGCTGAATTGAAAGGTTGGATGACAGGACACCAAAATTAGGATACCCAATATGAAGCCTCACCAGAATCTGACTTAATAGGTTATTCATGCAGAGCTATTGACTTTTGCCCCTACCGTCCCCATCTGAAATCACAGGAATGCAACGTGGGATAAACTGGAAGCAGTACGAGAATTTGTAGGGCAAGATCCAGCCGGCCAGAGGGGTGTTTCTGGGACAGCCTCCTCTGCTCCGGTTTCTGGGCGTCTGCGAAATGAGTTTACACACGGGGGGCACCGCTTTCAGCGGCAGCTGCGACAAGGAGACACCCACTTGTTTTAAACAGGCTGCAGCCCGTGTCATTCGCCTACGAGCAAAGGAAAGCAATGCCAGCTGCCTCGCAGGCCGGCCAGCCTGTCTGAGCCCTCCTCCTACTCTCCAGGGGAAAGCCAATTCCTAATGTACACAGTGTTTAGTTGACTAGGACTGTTTGTGTGGCTGAAACGCCTTGTGTGTGTCATCTATTTCTGCCCAGTCTCATGGAGTACTTCAGGACTCGCTCCTTCTGGCCTTACATATTTTTTCTAAGAATGCCAGAGGAAAATAGCAAATAATTTCTGTATATCAAATGTCAAATCCCTGCACTACTAATAACACACCATGCATCTAAAATTAAAAATGAGTTTGTTCTGGAATCCAAAATACATATCTTACATGAATTGCTAAAGCCTTCTGTGAGTGAAAGAACTATTAGGTTTCTTCCCAGACTCTTAGCTGACTTTTTCTTTTTCTTTTTTATAACAAGTGTCTGGAATTTAACTCCTTGCTCCTTCCCTCATATGGCAGTGGGAAACATTTGACCAGGGTGCTACAACCATGCAGCCGCCACAGGGAAATGCTATGTCAGGGCTCAGCAGGAATCTGCCACACACCCGCAAACATTGTCTTGCTCTGCAGTGCCCCATCTCTGAGAGCGTATCTCTTATTCGAAGGAGCCAGCCCAGTGTGCCAGTAAAACAAAGAGAGCTGATACAAAAAAGAGGATTGTTTGCATGCACAGCCCTAAGAAGCACTCTGTTTCATTCAGCACCACTCCTTGCTGCCTGATACAAATGGTCTTTAACAGAAGTATCAATGCAGACTTCAAAGTGAGATTTAATTGCATTCAGGAGAATATGCATTTAGAGTCACTACAATCACTCGCATGATTTTTATTTTCTTCTCTAGTGTACTCCTTAACCCATTTTTGTTCTTGTTTTGTCTTACTTGTAGGTCTGTGATTCAGATACAATGCTTGATCCAGCCTCATCAGTGGAGATGGTAAAGGTTTTAGAAGAAGATCCAATGGTTGGAGGAGTTGGAGGTGATGTGCAGGTGAGTATGATGATTTTCAGATTAACAGAGGGGTTTCAGCAACTATTTGCACTGCAATTGCCTGCCTGGAATAGTGTTGAATATACTGTGATACCATTATAGAGGCTCTTATGATATCTTAACCCTTCCGTCTGTTGAATGGAAACTCTTATTCTTGGATGTATGCCCTGATCTGTGGCAAGGGCAAAGGTGGACAGAAAGCCAGGTTGCAGTGCATGTTCTGGAGCGTTATCATTGGCGACTTTAATAACAGGCACACCATCTCTGTCTGAGACTACAATAGCGTGAAGACCTTCCATGCTCGGCAGCTTGGTTAAAACCAGTATGGTTTTAACACCCGTTGAAAGCAAACAAATATTATTCTCCCCCATATATGTGAAAAGTGGGGCACTGGCATTGTCAGTTGTCGCATCATTGAGTCTCTGGGTGTAACTGCTTGCTCAGGGTACCAAAGAAAAGCTATAGGGGAGCAGGGAATTGAGAACAGGTCTCCCAAAGCCAAGTCCAACACCCCAAGCACTTCAATTATGTTACCACTGGCAGCCAAGATTGTTAGGAATAAAAGCCTTTTTGAAATGCAGTGCACTACACACTTTGTGTATTGTTGGGTTTCCTCTGTATCTCTGTAGGCAGGATGACGGAAAGCCCCCAGGTCAGCCCAGCTCCACTTCTGTTAGGATTTCCAGCATTGCCGAGTTTGGCTGACAACTACAGCAAAAGGCTGTTAATTCCTTTTGACACAATTGCTTCTGCTGCAATTTATAAAGAAAAATGCATATGAATATTTCAGTTGGCCTTAGGATCGGTCCCCCGTATTCAGTTCGGCTTTTATGTGAGGAGAAAGGGCCATCTATATGGGCAAGCACTTATAATGAACGCCCCAGTAGTCAGAAGTATTTCAGGCATGTGGCTCTTAACTCCAGAAATTAAGATTCCCACAGAAGCCTGAATATCTTCGTGGCTCTGGGCTGACCACGAACCAGATGTCACACTCGCCCTACACATGTGAGATGCCAGGCACCTGTGAGTACAACTGGAAAGAGACAGTATGGGTTCAGCTATGACAGTGAAGGTTCATAAGCATCTGCAGAGAAAGCTGGGAAGGACATGTGTCCTCTGGGAGGAAAGGTGGCGGAATGAAGTCTCTGGGATTTTTTTTTCCCCCAATTCACTTTCCAGCATACACCAAATGCATCTGAGCCAGGCTTGAGCCTATCTCTGAGCCCTACGGCTTCTAAAATGTGCTGGAATTAAACTGAAACAGAGACAAGATTGGCCCTCGGCCTTCAAACCTGACAGAGATTAGGGCCATCAGAGCAAAAGACTATTTTTTTCTAGTTGCAGAAAAATGCTTTCTGGTTGTAGAAGGCCACAGATTCCCCTGAAAACCCCCACACTGAGAAGATACTGGTGCAGAGCTGGCACAGCCACCCCGCCACTCACTTCCTTGCCACATTCCCCAGCACAAGATGTGTGCTGAGAACCTGGATGTGAAGACATGGACTTGGGCATCTGCACACGCTCATAGCTCCGTTGAGTGTTCAGACTCCTAGACTACGTCTATGTTGTGTTTTAAGTGTAGGCCTGAGCTTCAGGTGAGCTTTGGGGCATACAGAAGAGAAAGACCGAGATCTTTATGCGGGCCAAAGCAAGACTCTACTGGAGTACCACAGTATGTCTTGGGGCAATGTAACAGGGCTGGTACTGCAGACACGCATCAGAACAGATTTCCTCAGAGGGCCTAATGTCAGATATGGGGACATAGTCCAGGGTCAAACCTCTAGGACCATCCTTATGATACCAAAAATGTAGGCCAAAGACCATGTGCTCAGCCTTTCTCATGCTCCGGCATAGCTTCAGGAGGGCTGGAAGAAGTCCTGTGAGTCCCGAAGGTGTGTGCAGGGGACAGAGAAACAGGAGGCCACGTCTGGGACTCCACCATCTCCTCTCGGGAGAGGCTGAGTCCAGCAGATCCTTAACTGGGGGTGAAGGGAAAGGAAGAATGAGCCAGAAAAGGAGTTTCTTGGTAGGAAAGGTTGTGAGCAAAAAGAGAACATTTTGGTGGAGCAGACTTTTGAAGACTTCATCTCGGCCTTCCTGTCAATGTCCTGGACTGTGTAGGTAACTCCTGGATTCGCCATGAGTTGGACACAGGAGTGAGCTCCCCCCTGTATTTCGGCTAACGGTGCTCTAGTCTCTGCAAATTCCTTATTGAGCCAATGTGTATATTTTCTGTCTCAAGAGCTCATCTAAAATGAAAACTTTTTTTATTTTGCAGATCTTGAACAAATACGATTCCTGGATCTCCTTTCTGAGCAGCGTGAGATACTGGATGGCATTTAACATAGAAAGAGCCTGTCAATCCTATTTCGGCTGTGTACAGTGCATCAGCGGACCTCTGGGAATGTACAGAAACTCTTTACTCCATGAATTTGTGGAAGATTGGTACAATCAAGAATTTATGGGCTCCCAGTGCAGCTTCGGAGATGACAGGCATCTAACTAACAGAGTGCTAAGTCTGGGCTATGCAACAAAATACACAGCTAGATCCAAGTGCCTTACCGAAACACCGATAGAGTATCTCAGGTGGCTGAATCAGCAGACCCGCTGGAGTAAATCGTACTTTAGAGAGTGGCTTTATAATGCGATGTGGTTCCACAAGCACCATTTGTGGATGACCTATGAAGCTGTAATCACTGGATTCTTTCCTTTCTTCCTTATCGCCACAGTCATTCAGCTCTTCTACAGGGGAAAAATCTGGAACATCCTCCTCTTCTTGTTGACAGTTCAGTTAGTGGGCCTGATAAAGTCTTCCTTTGCCAGCTTCCTTAGGGGCAACATTGTCATGGTTTTCATGTCGCTCTACTCAGTGTTGTACATGTCAAGTTTACTGCCAGCAAAGATGTTTGCAATTGCCACGATAAACAAAGCAGGGTGGGGCACGTCAGGAAGAAAAACCATTGTAGTTAATTTTATAGGACTCATTCCAGTCTCCATTTGGTTTACAATCCTCCTAGGTGGCGTAATTTTCACTATCTACAAGGAATCAAAAAAGCCATTTTCTGAGTCAAAACAGACAGTTCTCATCATTGGCACAATCCTCTATGCATGTTACTGGGTTATGCTTTTGACTTTGTACTTGGTTCTTATCACCAAATGTGGCAGGCGGAAGAAAGAGCAACACTATGACATGGTGCTAGACGTATGATGTTTCCGTGGGAAGTTACCCAGAGAGTTGTAAAGCAACCCAACGACCTTGTAGTATCTGTGGCATCAGACGAATGTTGCCAAGGGAAATGGATCACTGCTGCTGGGAATAGGACATTTATATTCCTCTGGGTTCATTTTCATCCTGCCAAAGTAAGAAAAAAAACAAACAGTAAAAAATGATTTTTTTTATTTCCAAGGGGAGGGGGAAATGCAAGCCACACAGTTTCGACCTGTTCGCAAGAAAATGGGAGAACTTCTATGTTTATGCACTTTTTTATTGTGCATATGCCTGACAGTGTTACGTTCTATATACCTCACTGGTCATGCTTATGTGTGTGGACAGGAAGGAAAGGAGTTTGGAGAATCGAGAAAAGGATCTTACAACCCCTTGCAACCTAATTTATGAACTTCTCTTTTTTATAGTTCTGTTTATAGGAAGGGTCTTTTGTGTTAGGCTGCCAAATGTAATGCCAAAGGTAAATTTTAAGAGGCCATTGGCTGAGCTGTATTTTTATATTATTGTATTATTTGTGTGTGTGTATTTTTAAGCCAACTTTTTTCTAAATCACATATTTTATATTTTACTATCTGCCAAAAAAAGCTGCCTCCCCAACATTTCGTTCTTTAGCCTTTTTAAATACATTTGGGAAAAAAAATCATACTTCCTCCCCCAAAATTTGTGCTGAACTGATTTTGTTCACAACAGAAAGAATAAAAAGTCTCTGCATTTTTGCAGCTGATGAATGGTTATTTCTGTGAAAAGCATTTACATGTGCTCTTTGAAGACATTTATTAGGAAAGGCCCAACATTGTCAGTTTTTGAATACAAGCATATTTGTGCGTAAAAAAGGCCAAAGGGGTAGATATGTGCAATTTGGGGTTTTGTTTTGGATAACATTGTAAAAGGGAAATTTACTTCTCTGCTGAGAGCATAATATCCCTGGCATGCGCAATAGCCATAAGGCAAGGCAGGCCTCCATGCCATTGGAGAAGACATTGCTGTAAGAAAGCTCCCGCTGATTTTGCATGGGACCTGAGGAGTCAAAAGCTTCTGATTTAGAGAAATATTGGACACCCAAAAATACTATTGACTTCACTGATGGTCGTAGTTGTTCATAAACTGGTAGTATCAAGCAGATAGTTCAGGTTTTTGAGTTTAAAAAAATACAGGGAAGGAAAACTTATCAACACTTTCAAAATGTGGGTGTCTTACTATAAAACTTCTGCAGTGCCCTTCACAAAGTTTACAGAAAATACAAACATCAGCTTCTCTGACATCCGGTGTAATACAGACCCCAGTACTGAGCCCAATAATTTGTGTTTGACTAAAGCATATCTACCAGAAAAGAAGCCAATTTTTTATCAGAAAACATCAAGTCTTAGCAAACCCATCACTTCCTTGGTGCCTAATAATCAGTCTTGGACATTTATTTTGGATCATGGTTTTGAGAAATAATATTCAGGACTAAATTCTGCAATCCTTCACCAGCCAAAGGAATGTGGCATTGAGCCCTAATATACTTTATAAAGAGCAACAGAAAGCCAGCTGCGTACAGATACATGCCCTTTTTAGATTCTGGTATTAAAAGCACTGTGGTAAAGCAGAAATCAGCATATGATGCTTAAAGAACTTAGAAGCATTTTCAGCTTCTCTTTTTTTATGCAGACGTGAATAGATTCTGCTGTAGAATGAACTGCACACACACTACCTTATTTGTCTGATTATCTTGAGGTACATGATTGCTTGAAAGTCATACTAATATTATGTTAATGATTGGAGGGTTGATTCATGTTGATTACAAAATAGAACAGTATTAAAAAAAAAGCAAAAGAAACAGTAAAAATAAAAAAAAAACTTGACTATGCCTTTTAACTATTTATGATGTAAGTTAAAGCTTGGGTTAACATTCAAATGTCAAATAAATCCTCTCATTCTATAAAAAGATTGAATTAATTGCCTGTATTTATTCTAGCAATTATTCAATGTACTTCCAATATAGGTTGTATAGTATAATTGTTACTTTCATAAATAAAATATTTTTGATAAGATTATGACTAATTCATGGTATTCCTGATCAGCACTTCTGCTTTGAAGCCATAAATCTGCATGGTTTGAAGGATGTTGTTACAGTGTCACCAGCCTGATTTCCAAGCAGGAATTTGCCATCGCGTAGCAGAGCACCTGGGGAGTGCGTGCCTGGAGGGAGGCAGGGACTGGTCCCCGCTCCGAGAGACAGCACAGGAATTGGGAACCACAGGTCCCCCTGGCACTGGTACCTGGTGCCCCGATGGCAGAGTATATGGGTAGCGCTTGGTGTCTCTGCCTGCCTCTGCCACTAGCTGCTAGGCGAATTCGGTCAAAACACTTCCTTCCCTTTTTCCTTTGCCTCTTGATTTGTAAACCAGGAATAGCAATCCAGCCTCCTTTTGGAAAGTGCTTTGAAGTTTATGGCCAAAGTACTTTACATGAGAGCTGATATTTTCCAGCCCTCCTGTCCACTGCCTGTTACTGCTCTCCATAGCTGGGGAAGCAGAGGAGAACCTGTACCTGGCCTTCTCCTGCTCCTCGTTACTGCTATTTCAGCTTTGCCCTGGAGCAGCTGAAGCGCATCTATATTTTTCCTGCTGCTGAGGGTTACAGACAGCAGCCACTGGCAGAGGGACAGAGCGAGCAGGGGGCAAAACGACATCTCACACATCTTTCGGACCATGACAGGCTCGTCACAGGTCTATTACTTAGGAGACAGCTTCTCAGCACTCAGCGCTTGTTACCCTGTGTCTGGATACTCTGCCCACTTTTGGGTCCCCCAGTACAAGGAAGTCATTAATAAACTGGGGCAAGTTCAGTGCAAGGCCAGCGTGATGGTTTGGGCTGGAATGGAGGGGCTGAGAAAGCTGGGCTGATTTAGCTGGAGAAGGGGTGGCTTTGGCGGGAGGACACCTAAGGTCACCTCCAATGCCTATAGGGAGGTCATAAGAAAATGGAGCCAGGCTCTTCACAGTGCTGCCTGATGGGAGGATGAAAGACTCTGGATTTAAGTTGAAAGGGGAGAGCTTCGGACTAGGTATAAATAGGGAATTCTTCCCTATGAGGACAGTCAGGCATTGAAGCAGGTGGCCAGGAAAGACAGTGCAGCCTCCATTGTGGGAGAGTTTGAAGACTAGACTAGATAAAGTCCTGAAACTCCTGGTGCGACCTCAGAACTGCCCCTGCTTTGAGCAGGAGGTTAGGCTAGAGACCTCCGAGGCCCCTTCCAACGCAAATTCTCCTGTCATCCTTTCTGAAGCAGGTGCTGACAGTCTGCTTCCTAATGACAGCTCCCACCCGGACGGAAGCTCATTCCCATCTCTGTTCCCCACACACTCACCCTGACCCCGGGCACAAATAGCTCGTCAGCAACTCGTACTGAGTACCCAGAAAAATCAGAGCCCTTCCTGTGAATCTGTGTCCCCACCATGTTTATGGCTGCGTAAAAAAAGGTTTCAGCAGAAAATGAGACTACAAAACAGTTCTTACTGAAAATGTTCTTAGACAAATTAAATTCTTCAATAACATTTCCTCTGCTTATTTTCATCTCAAAATTATTTCTTTGTATTTCCAACAACTTTTGGTTCTTGGAAAAAAATAAAATGTGTTTTTCATTAATAGCAAATCTAATTGTGAGATCTCTGTCAAAAGAACAAAATGTTAAAAGAAAAATTCATGCTTTGTTTTGAACTTTTTTAAAAACACAGATATTTTTCAGCCATCTCTGATAGACAGATGGTGCTGAACACTATAAGAAACTCCCACAAACTATAAATTCTACAGAAAAGTTAAAAGACAATCTTTCAAAAAAATGCAATGAATTGGCAATATCTCAGGTTATAACCCATTTCCAGAGTGGAGTAACTTGGGTTTAAGAGTATCTGTTTGCAGAGACCAGGTCCGAAGCAAAACCTGTGGGAATCAGAGGTGCAGCAGGGAGGAAGGAGCCCTCCTGTTCTGTCTGCTAACGAGCTTTGGTTTGGCCAAGAGTCAGGTTTCTTTCAATGGGAAATACATGAATATTTAGCAGAACTTTTCTAGGAGGCGTAAAAAATCCTGTCAGACATGTACTGCCAAATGTGTCCCAATGTACAAGCTGTTGTGAATCTGTCTGTTAAAAAATTTGGTCTGAATTTTATTCTTAGCAAGAGATAAGATAGTAAAGAGGAGACAAAATATACTGAAAGCTGTTGATGAGGTTTGGTATTACTGAGGCTTTGTTGGAAATGCCACTTTTCTCCGGAGTTAACACAATTAACTTAAACATAGTGCAATTTTTTCCCCAACTTTCACTTGGCCTAAGTTTGCTGCTTCAGTTTCAGATCTGATGGATGGATGAGTGCCCCAAATTGTGGCTGCTTCTTCCAGCTATGGTAGTTTGTACAATAAAAGATTCTGTCTTTCCCAAAGAAAACCAACTTGAGTTTTCTTCTAGAATAGCCCTAAAATTTCTATAAGTTACCATGACTGCACAGAGGAAAATGGTCTTGTAGTTACATTTACACTAAATAAATGAGAGACGCAGGCCACGTGTCTGAGCTTTGGTACATGATAATACTCTGTACTGTTCAAATATAAGCATGGTCCGTGGCATGTTTTTGCCGTGGGCAAGATAGTGCTGCCCCAAACAATGTTGGACACAGGTAGGGGAAATGCATGGAGCGGGAACCAGACTGGTTTGGGGGATTGTAGAGCTTAGGTGTGATCTCTGCCATGAGCTGGTCTCAAGACTGAAGAACAGACCCTGGCTTTTTGGGTTTTTTTACTAGATTAAATATAAGCTATCAGTACGCCACGGAGGAGAACAATGCATGGTCAGCTCACCCCTTATGGGACATCATGCACATGGGATCTTACTCTCAAGAGATCAGTAGATGTCATTAGTTCTGCAGCTCTTAAAAACACCTTCTTTCTTTCTTGTTTTTTTTTTTTTCCAATTAAGAAACCCCACATGTTTTCTAATTCCTTCGGTCATGTCCAGGAAGCAAGAACCAGCACCACCTGGGAATCAAACACTACTGTAGTCACAGCGCTCAGGGTCTAGGACCCATTGCATTAATACTTCCATTGCTTCTCTTACAGCATTCCTGCTGGGACTGCCTTTCTCCTGGTAGCAGTCTACTTCCATTTGCTCCAGGTATGACACACCCTGAAATGAAATGGTTATGAGACAATCTTTTTTGGTTGCTTCTCACAAGGTTCACTAAGAACAGGGAGCATGAAGAGGTTGCTTGTATCAGTGCTGCTTTATACTACTTAAGAGAATGACGGCTGGAATTTAACATTATCAGTCACATTATTAGGCACTAGAGAACCCACACAAAGAGCATGCACAAGAGTGAGAGCTAGCAAGTGAATAACAGGAAGTTAGATTTTGTAAGTTCCTCTGCCCATATAATTATTTATTTTACAGTTTCCAGGCAGGAAATCATCACTTTTAACTATGCCTTGATGCTACAGCACTTTGGAGACACATAAAACACTGTAGCCATGAAGAACTGAGGTGAATGTGACTAAAAATAGATTAAATGGGCAGCTTGTACTAAATTAATTACAAGAATGTGGCCTGTATATGCTCCCCAGAAGTGCTCTTAAGTTTTCCATGCTGATTCTTTTTCATGAATGTAGCTTATGGGCTGAATCCACCCAGCGAGTTGATGCTGAGGACCACGAGTGACTTCTGTCTGCTCTCAATCTTCATTGCCTTCCACAGAAATTGCATAGCATCTTACCAGCATGAGTTGGTGCTGGCCTGGTTTCTGCCAGCATCCATGATATCTGGATAACCATGACAGCACTGTGAGATGTATTAGAAGATACCTCAGTATCAAAAGAGAAAGTCTGTGAAGACCATAGAAGGGGGCTCCTCCAGGAAAAATGAACCACTTGATAATACAGATAAAAAAGCAGCATTTCACAGCATACAAAATTCTGTCTTGACAGATAAGTTGTGACAAAAGACATGACCATGAGACTACAGAAAGAAGAGAAAAGCAGAAACAGCAAATCTGGGAAAATTAAGATATAGAAAAAAGGTAAATTGTTTTTATTTGTAGGGAGAGCTTAACTCGCATTCAGACTTCAAAAGATATCCTCAAACACAGACTGGGATTAATTTCAGTGACTTTAGATACCTACAGCAGATACTGCTACCTCTGTAGATGTTATTGAGTTTCTTTGGCAGCCAATGGAGAGAAAGAGCCCTGACTGGAGACAGCTTGCCTGACGACGGCTATTTCACACTTACACTGAGAGCGATGGACTTTCTTCCATAAAAGTGCCTGTTCCTCTTTGCTGACTATGGAGGGAGGCTCAGTGATCAGCTCAGATCATCGGCTCATAGTGTAATTCAGTTGAAGGAACCTCAGGAGATCATCTAGTCCAACCTCCTGCTCAAAGCAGGGACAGCTGTTAAGTAAATACAACCTGAGAGAAGACGCAATCACAGTGCTAGCACAGCCTTTCCTAAATGCTGACTTTTGTAGATGCTCATACTTGGTCAGACAAGTCTTACCTCAGCTGTCTCCAGGCAAGGAACACCAGCTTGCTCCAGAGGGTGAGCCCAGCACCCTGTGCATACACCTCACACTTTGGCAGTGGTGGACCAACATCCTGGTATTGGGGCAAGAACACTTGCAAGAGTCGTAGCTGCTGCCATGCCATTTCTCCCAGCCATCAGCTCAACATCACATAGCACTTCTTTTCTCAGTTCTCCACCGTATACATATATCTATATCTATATCTAAAACTATATTTAGCTATATTCCTTCCTAGGTCCTAGGACTGTAATAATCCATTTCTCATAGCAAGCCAAAATCCTGACGGACAGGATAATTTCACGTGTTGGACTTGCACGCTACAGCAATGCTGCAGGCAGATTCTTTTTCTTTGTTATTTTTATAAACAGCTCTTATGTATACTTGATCTCGTCTTCTTTAAAACGACCACCAAGAAGACTTGCTGGCAACTTTTCCTGGAGATAGTGGGAGGAGTTAATCCTCTGACCTGCCTTCTGGCTGAGCATGTCATGTAAGGAGATTGAATGTTCGGGTGCAAAATTTGTTGTGCTTGATTCCAGACAAAAGAAAGTTCAAACAAAACCACCTAAAAGGAGCATCCATGTAGTTCTTACCACAGATATGACCCAGGAGTTTAATGTAAACCAGCTACGAGATTGGAATTGAATCACATTTTAAAAAAAAAAACAACTATCCATTTGAATCACTGTAGAGTTCTCTTTGGACACTTTTATCCATTAAAATCTCTCTCAAAGATAAAAGCTAAATAGATATAAGCCAGGTTTATGTTAATGTAAAAACATATGCACTGTGGAAGCCTTGTCTACACAAGAAAGTTTATCTGATATAACCAAAATCTTTGTGATTTTACTTATTGTAGTATAAGTGTTATTTTATTTGGTTTGTTTTGATTTATGTTGCTTAGGAAATTATGCCCATAATTTAAAATGGGAACTCCTGTTTACTAGCTTCAACAAAGAAGAAAGCTTCACTTGAATTGTGATAATAAATTGGTTTAATCAAACTGGTAGAGAAACATGACACTTATGCCGATCTATGCCAGATACATTTTAGTTCAGTCTTGCATGATTTACCTTAAGATAAGCCAAGATGTGAATTTACAGCACTTCAGACAGTCCATAAGGACTGCCCTGAGCAAATCCTTGCTCTGCAGTAAGTGCGAAGTAGCTTAGCCTGCAGCATCAGTCATTAGTTACATTGCATTTGCCACAGGGTAAGAGAGGAAACATGGACAGATAATGTATGATGACTAAGGCAGTGTAAACTCACGCCCTAGGCTGCTCAAAGAAGCTTTAAAATGTATCTGTTCAATATCTTCATCAATGATCTGGACGAGGGGATCGAGTGCTCCCTCAGTAAGTTTGCAGACGACACCAAGCTGGGCGGGAGTGTTGATCTGCTCGAGGGTAGGAAGGCTCTGCAGAGGGACCTGGACAGGCTGGATCGATGGGCCGAGGCCAACTGTATGAGATTCAACAAGGCCAAGTGCCGGGTCCTGCACTTCGGCCACAACAACCCCAGGCAACGCTACAGGCTTGGGGAAGAGTGGCTGGAAAGCTGCCCAGAGGAAAAGGACCTGGGGGTGCTGGTTGACAGCCGGCTGAACATGAGCCGGCAGTGTGCTCAGGTGGCCAAGAAGGCCAACGGCATCCTGGCCTGTATCAGAAATAGTGTGGCCAGCAGGAGCAGGGAGGTGATCGTGCCCCTGTACTCGGCACTGGTGAGGCCACACCTCGAATCCTGTGTTCAGTTTTGGGCCCCTCACTACAAGAAGGACATGGAGGTGCTGGAGCGCGTCCAGAGGAGGGCAACGAAGCTGGTGAAGGGCCTGGAGCACAAGTCTTATGAGGAGCGGCTGAGGGAACTGGGGTTGTTTAGCCTGGAGAAGAGGAGGCTGAGGGGAGACCTCATCACGCTCTACAACTACCTGAAGGGAGGTTGTAGCGAGGTGGGTGTTGGTCTCTTCTCCCAAGTAACTAGCGATAGGACAAGAGGAAATGGTCTCAAGTTGCGCCAAGGGAGGTTTAGATTGAACATTAGGAAAAATTTCTTTACTGAAAGAGTGGTCAGGCCTTGGAACAGGCTGCCCAGGGAAGTGGTGGAGTCACCATCCCTGGAGGTATTTAAAAGACGTGTAGATGAGGCCCTTAGGGACATGGTGTAGTGGGCATGGTGTGTTGGGTTGACGGTTGGACACGATGATCTTAGAGGTCTTTTCCAACCTGTATGATTCTATGATTCTATGATTCTATGATCTGTATCTTAAACTGGTCAGGACTGCCTTCTAGGTAAACCAGGGGCATGTGAACACAAAGACACTCAGGAGCGTTGCAGTGAATTACCAAGATTTCAAGCTGGTTATTTGAACTGTGGGAAGCCTCCATTAAGAATGTGTTTTCAGAATAAAAGCAACTCTGCTTTGATTTAGTACCCCCCTGGTTTTTAGATAGGACTTTAATACAGTTTACCTCTTGCACATTAGAAGTCTGACCAAGATGTGCTCACACTATCACAAGCGTACTGTAAGAAGTTGCCCTCCTGCAAGCACTGGAAGAAGATACTGAGCACATACCATCTACTGCAAAGCAAATTAAACTGGGACAGTGGTAGGTGTGCCCCTGGACATGCACCATCTCTGCCTCGCACAGGACTTTGCACAGGCCAGAACAAAATACCTGCCTCACGCTGCCAGCACCCATTTTCCTTGGGTTGTTCTTAACTGAACAAGGAGCAGGCTATAGGCTGAACGACTGCATATGCCCCTGTGAAGCAAATCCAGTGTCTGACAGATGCATAGGTTGCCTATATGATGTACCCAAGTGGTAAAACAGAACCTGCTGTACATGCAGCAAACCCATATTTGCCAGGAAGTACAGGAGTCGGGTGTGCAAGCGAGACGTCTGGTCCTGGCAGCAGTGCGGGGAGAAGAAGAGGTTTCATCACTAAAAGCAGCATAAGTAAGCTGTAAATATGCTATCTCACTGTATGGCACATCCCTTTGTGGTCAGATGAGCATTGCTCCAGCTGCTTTGCCCGGAGGCATTGGCACATCAGCCTGTTACCGCAGGGGGAAAAAAGAGTATGACCCTATAGCGCATTATGCTGGGTGCAATTGCCACAACGCATGCTCTTCCCTCTTGGCCCACTGGCAGCAGGTTATTCCTCTTCTGCTGACAGACCAGCTGCTTTACACATACTGCAACATGAAAGCATGCTCACAGGCAGCTGCCAGATCCATTAATTACAATTTTTATAATTATTAGTCTTTAATTCTAGTAATTAATTAATTGATGGCCATTTGGCTCAACTCAGTTCCAGGATTAAAACACATGATGTAATCAGTTGGATAGCAGTGTTCCTCGCAAGTGTGACTAAAATACTTCCATGGAGAATGAATCACCCGCATGCCCCAGGCAGAGCGTGCTCCCCAGGCAGCAGGAAAGATCTCACACGTCTACGTGTACCTGTTGGGTAGCGCGTGTTGTCCACAGCTGCCAGCTCGGCCCCTCTCCTACTTTGTCTCTGATCTGATTGCTCCTTATGTTCTTAATTAAATTAAAGGAGTGTGAGGTTCTGGCCAAGTTAATCATGGCTGGGAATCAACGTTCATATTTCTCTTGCAGCTTTGAAGTCTGTCTAATCTATCCTGTTATCACTATAATATCTGAGACGTGATGAGGGCTTTGTAAGTACACAGATTAGACAGATTGCAAAGTTAATGGGGACATATGGGTGGTGTTTCTCAGCCATTATTCTTTCTGTAATTGTGGTGGAAAGAATCTGTCAGCAGAAATGCACTCTTCAGTAATACATTGCTGCAGCATGTTGGTAAATGTTGGGGAGAGTGCTGGTCTGCGAGTGCGTGTTCTGCACACACCATTGATCACTCCATACCTTTCACTTGTTTTTTTTTTAAACACCTAACCAGGGGCGGAGTCATTTGGAAATATATCTGGCATTGACTTCAGCTTTCTGAGCACCGTATGCAGTTTTCTGATCAACCTGGTGTTGAAACAAAACAAAAAGCTTATTATATTTGTGGTTTTTTGCCTGTGACTTTTGGATGATACACTATGTGCTAATAAGCAAAGCCCCATGAAACTCAGCATCATTGCATGGGACACCTGCATCCTTTTGTTTTCCAGCCACTTCCTCAAATGTAATCTGTTACATCTCTGTTTAAATCAGCACAGCCAGGCAGGTATAAAACGAAAGTCTTAACCACCCATAGCAATTACACGTTACGTTTCATAAGATTAGGCAGGAAGCACTCCATAAATTCCAGTAGTTAACACTCGTTTTAATTGAATTGCCCCCGAAGTTTGAATGGAGCTGGTATTCCTCTGCTCTGAACGGCTGCGTTTCCCAAAACACGGCTGCGTAACAACAAACAGATGTTTTCCAAAGCAGACAAGGCCACGTTTCTAGTGATGGTAAAGTGATGCCTCTGTTTTGTACATTTGTGAAGTACTTCTGCATCTAAAATAATTGGAAAAAACTTCCTTTTGGCTCAGCTACCTTGAATCCATTGGCATAAACAGAAGTTTGAAAAGATTTAGCAACTCTCTAGAGTTTAATGCATATTAAATAATTTGATCTTGATTTGTCCTCTTGTCCACAGGCAGGACAAGTCACCAGGATGCAGGGATACATGTTTGTCTAAGCAAAGCAGAGAAGCAGAAAATGGATCTTTCCTTACATCCATTTAGGCTGCAAAACAGCACTATAGGAGAGTATCATAGCAGAGCTGCATTTACTTGTTTGTATGAGGTAAACTACTAAAATAAATTGCCTGGGACAATATTGTGTTCTAGAAGACTAGCATCTAGACTGTCCTTACATGCCAGATACTTCAGATCAATTTAGAAATAGCTGAGGCATGCAAGATGCTCCCACTGTTATACCTGCAGCTATAGGAGATTTTATGGTTTGCATCCTCACCTGCTTCAGCATCAGATCAGCCAGGTTAATGCAAACCTTGTTCATCAACGGTAACTTCAGATAAAATATTTGAATAGCGGTATTCAGGTGAATAGCACTCTCAGTCCCTTGTATGACCCCAGTTGTGGAGGCAACAACAGCAGCCAACAGCCAGGGATATTTACTTCTTTGAGAGTTACAGCTACATCAGGAATACACTGTCTGTCTTTGCCCTGATACATGTAGATTGTAATCCAGCTGGCATCGTCCTTCTCTGCTGCTGCCAAACCTCTGAAAGGAGGGGCTGCATATTTTAAAGCCTTGTCTGCACATGTCAGTTTATTTAGTATATGCTAAGTCGTTTATTTTAATCAATTAGATCAATGAAACTCCTGGGAGTTTACTCAGGCACACCTGTTTTGGTTTTTTCTTTTAAGCCTATGTTATTTGGAATCAAAGCCAAAAAAGCTATTCTTACGCCAAAGTAAGTCTATCCAAGAGCCGAAGACGCTTCCCCCATGGATTGTCCTATATTATTATGTTCATACAAACAGTAAAATTCAGACAAGCCACAACTCATTACAAACAGGAACATACAAACACTAAAATGCTAGAAGGAGCAGCCTTACATTACTTACATAGGAGCAGAATACTCTAGAAAAGTAGTTTCCAACCCACAACTCTGACAGTCCTCAACAACTGGTTGTGGTCAGAGGAAATAAGTTAAAGGCGAGACCAGCAGGCAGAGCTGAGCTTGTAACTTCTGCAGTTTGGCTTGTAACTTCCACCCATGAGCTAACTACAGGTTGAAGAGCACTAAAGAGGTTTTTTTCCATCTCTAATGGCTATAATCTCACTGTTGAATTTCTTCTTAAATTCACCCTTAATTATGCCTGAGTGTTTAGCAGATACATAAGAAACTCTCCATTTAAGAAACTCTGAAGCCCTGTGAAATGCATTCCCAATTTAACACAATTCTGGTAAGAATAGGACTCCTCAGAAGTTGTTTTCCACTTAAAGATCTGAAGATGTTTGACAACCCTGTAAATACAGATTCTGTGCATATAAATGCTCAATGAAATCAGATTTCCTCCAAAGGAATTCTAAGATTTTAGGAACATTTTATAAAGCTGGGTGAAATGTTTCAAAGGTGAGTCGACAAGCATCATCCATGCTGAATGATGGCCAGTTTGGATTCAAATTCTATGGCACCATTACCATGTCCTAGAATTTGAATAAAATTTCAACCACCATTTGACTGATCCTTAAATGCCGCAAGATTCCAGACGGACCTTGATTGTGTCCCTGCTGAGACACCCACTTTGAAACACAACCTCTTCTTTCAACCAGCTGTCATGTAATTGTTGTCTATATATTTCCACCAACCATATACCTTATAATGGTTCACCTGAGCCTTTCCTTTGGATTTTAGGTCCTCAGTTTGCTCAAGACATTATCTTCTGAAATGCCTTGAAATCTCATCAAAATGAGAAATAGCATGTCTACAGCTTCCCCCTCTTCTGCTCTCACATAAAAGTAGGCTGTTGAATAGTTTGACAGAATTTGTTCTCAGTAAAGACACATTAGCTAATTTTATTACTTACTATTTTCTATCTTCCTTGCTTTTCTCCTACCTTCCTTTTTATGAGGTTCTTTCTTTGCCAGTCTCCATTCCACTGGAGCCTCCCATGTCCCAGCGAGTCCCTAGTGGTCCACAGAAAGTTTCGGGTTAGCACAGTGAACGCTCAAGGCTATGCTAACTTGCATACATAGCTTTTTCAGCACAGTCTTTCCTTTTGGGCCAGACTGTAGACATTGGGCAGGAGGCAACAGAAGGCACATGAGCTGGGGTACCTCCATTCCTATCAACTGTGCCCTCTGCTCCTTCCCCTCAGCTTTGACTAGTTCCCGAGCAATAGTCCAGAGCCACCCTCCAAATTCAGGCAAATGCAAGCACCACAACCATGTCCAAAAAGATGGAGGTGAATGATTTTGAGGCATTTTCCATATGTTGTCACACCCCCCAACCAATCTGAACCTTTCCCTCTACATTTACTGTGGCAATTGAATCTTTAATTTCACCTCTTCTTCCTGACAAGACTATTTCATTTCACCTGTTTGAGCTACCAGAGCTGAAAGCAGGTAGTTGCTACAGAATGGTTTGGGATGATTCAGAGCACTTTACATCCTCTGTCTAAATGTTTTGTGCAGCAACGAGAAACTGAGTCTGTGCTGTTGTTAAACCTTGAATCAGTTCTAGCGGTGAGCTAGAAGAGAAGATGATTCCCTTCATTTTCTTTCCTAGACCAACATGGGACTCAATGAATTCAAGATGTGTATATTCCAAGTCAGCAGGGACACTAGGATAATGGGAATTACCTAATTGACACATACCACCACCCACACACTTCATAAAATCCAGTCTCAAATTGTCTAGTATTACATTCAGCAGTAGGCTTTTCCCAGTGTAACTACATGTAAAACTACTACAAGTTTCTGGCCCAGTGTTACATAGGTATGGGTCTAGTCTTGTGAGGTACTAAGCCCATACACCGACTAGCAGAGGAGGCACCAAACTCATCTACAGGTCTAAATTCAATGTGTATTTTGCCTGAGGAAAGACTAATTATTATTATTTTTTATATTACTTGTTTTAATAAAGACTCTTTGAAATGCTAATTATTCTTCTGCTGCAACTTTTCTTGTTGGTATATGCAGAATGTACTGCTTCGTGATTTTTCTATCTTATCTATTTACTATTTTCTAGTGAGTGGCTTACTATGAGCAATTCATTCCTTCGTTTGCTCTTTTACCTTCCTGTACCAACATTTGAGCTCAGGGTGGAAACTTCCACTTCTCTGCTGGAAGAGATCAGACAGTTGACAGAATTTTTGCCAAGGTATGCAGAATTTCTACAGGGGCTTTTTCTGCTTACTTGGCTATTTGTAGCCTACTTGGTCCTCTTATACTTTCAGTCAAGATACGATCGGTACTTGCAGAAAGGGTGTGTTTTTTTAGATTTGGTGCTCAGACCAGATTTCACAAAACCCCACGAATTCTGTTAGCTGAGCTGCACGCCAGAGTGCAACATATTTCAGGAACTGTCTTTTATGCACTTCATTAAGTGTAAAAGTAACAAGCATCTCAGTGTTCTCCATAATGAAAGGATTCTTTGAGAGTTAAATACTCCTCTAGTTGTTTTTAATCAAGCTTAATACGTGTGAAATTTGTGGGAACGACAGTCCCATAGACTAACAGCAACAACAGGTACAGCCAGAAATCCTGACTTGCATAACATATCCATAACATGCCATCAGTTTTCTTTACTTTTGACCTATTCAGAAGACCATGATGATCAGTTTTGCTCTCATGGCCATTCAGTTGGAGTTCTCCCTGCTGTCTTTCAGCAAGGATATCCACAGGTGGCTTTTTGACATAGGAACTTAGGGAGAAGGTGTAACATACCACGTGGTTTCCTTATGCAATTTAACTCACTTGGTACCCTGTCTACACTTTCACAGCTGGCAAAATGGGCAAGACCATTTCATAGTCGGACAGTGCCATGTTAGCCATCTGCAATTATTTTTTGGGGGCTAAATTGTCAGTTAGATAATCAGATTTCAGTAAAAAACTCCCGGCTGTGGATATCTTTTTGGAAGCAAAGACACGGAACAAGGGCGACAGGTTTATATATTTGTTTCAACTTCACTTTAAACAATAGGCTTGAGGTGTTATTTGCCCTGTTCATTTCAAAGGGTTGTTAACTAGATTCCCAGTGCTGATAAATGTCATCACGCTGTGTCCTTTTTACAGTATGTTCCAGATCAAATCCCTGGACTGCTGTACATGTACCCTTCTTGTGTCGCCTGCTTACAGAGCAATTATGTCCTGGACATATTTTAGCCACAGTAGAGCGAGGCAAACTCATCTTAAGCTGCCTATCCCAGGTGAACTTGCTTCAACTTGACTTGTGAGCACCCAAAGAGCATGGCAAAGGCGAGTAAAGGAAGAGATGAGAAGTCAGTCCTAGGAAACTCCAGCAAAGAGGAATACAAGCAGGAGTGTCAGCAGTCTTTTCCAGTGACACGACCCAGGCAGAGTGTTGACCTCTCAACGGGCTGCACTCAGCTGTGCAGCAGAATCAGTATTATACACTAAAGCAAGTTATATTTACAGCCCATTCAGTGTTACAGCTGCTCTTGTAAATCTGGCTGCAGACATAATGGGCTGACAAATGTATTCCAAAGACCATACAACAACATAGCTTGAAATTAATCATGATTGCCATGTAAATCAAATGCAAAATCCATTTTAATGCTCTGAACTGTATTTCCCCTTTTTTTTAATCCTTTCCCATTCCATCTGTACTTTGGTGTCTCTTCCTGCCTTGCCAGAGCAGTCTCCCAGACACACGGCCATCTTCTTTGTTTATTCACTCAGTAGCAGTGAAACATTTTCAGACCTCTCCTTCCTTGGTGATAGACAGTTTAAAATGAGGGAACTCAGGGGTAGAAATTGTTGGTTAGTTTAAAAATACATAAGTACATATATGCAGAGGGAGAGAGAGAGAGAGATTGGTATAGAATTTGTATATATGTTTTAATGTAAGAGGAAAAATAGGTATCACTTTTCCAGCCGTAAATCAATAATGATCTGAACATCAACAGCTTTTAAAACTTGAAATGAACTAAACTCTGCAACTTTCAGTTTTTCTGGTCATGCCCTATCTCATCCATCCCAGTGATCTCCGTTCTCTCCCATCACTCTGTTGTCTCCCTTGACAGCTCCAGACCTGTCCACTCTCTCTCTCACCACACAGATGCTTTAGTAAAGCTCATTTGTTTTCACACACCTGGTAAACTTTTGCTTAGATTTTAAAAACAAAAGAAAAAAAAAGTTCAGTAAGCTATTTTCACTCCCAAATTCTCTAAATGCAAGGAGTGGGAAAGACATGTGTTCTTAGTAAAACCACACAGTCCTGAGGGACAAGGCCTGGACCCCTGGCATAGCCTTTAGCTCTCAGCAAGATGGATCTGCTCTTTCTTATCTACTCCACTGTAAAAGAGAAGTTGAAGTGAATTGCCCTGTATCAGTGCAAAAGCAATATGAAGCAGCAATGCCCCACTGTATTCTTTCCCTCTGATTTCCAACCCGTTTGAGCAAAATCTAACCATCAAGCCTCACTGAGTCGGAGCCCTTCTCTTTTGTTCCTCAGCTCCAGCTTGAATGATCCCAGATTTTCCCCAGATCTTCAAACACATCCCCTGCCACTCCCTAGCCTGTACAGAAAAAGGAAAGCTGGCAACTTCAAGAGCACCGGCCACTCCTCCCTGCTCAGAGGCCACTGCACATCTCCGCTTTGATGTGGCTGACCTCCTCTGAACTGGAGAAGACTGTTGCTTCTCAACTCAGATTTCCCCCTGAGGCAATGAATTATCCTGACAACCGACTACTGACAACCGACACCTCCCCAAAGGGCTCCGTCCTACTGTGGGAACCGACACTTCAATGGGAAGCTTCGATGTATATCCCAGGCTGGAAGTGGGGCACTTGATGCTTGATGAATGTTTCCATTTTGCTGAGAGACAACCACAGACTGGAGGGTTTGAGCTGGAATCTGGAAGTTTGAAAGTGTTTTGATGTGAGGGCTCAGCCGGTCTCGTGACAAAACAGAAGCCAATTGTGAAACCTGGAAACATTCCCAAATTTCCCCAATTTCTAAGTGGACATTGAGATCAGTTTGATGTGTAACTTCAACACCCAGTCTCCATGGATTATTCGTTTGTGCCTGCCTTTACTTTCTCTTTTGTGCCATCCTTCCCATGCTCATCTCGTCCACTTTCCACTTTAAGGAAATAAGAGTTTACGAAATTATTATTCTCTTTACCAGGTTCAGTCAGCAAAAATTTTGCAAAAATGAAAAGTGTTGAAAACAAACAATGGTCTTAGTTACTTCTAAATTAACTATTTTTAAAAAATATTTTTGTCCTGGGCAATAAAAAATCAAACTGCATAAGGAAAATCTGAAATGTTAAATTAGTTTTAAAGTTTTAGATGCTAAATCCACTCACATCCTGTCCCAGCTGCAAATTTGCATGTGTGCAACATGTAACATGTTCAAAAGACCATTCACAATTTGTGATTTAGGACTGGTCCATTCCATGGACTAGGGTTTTAGGTTAAGCGTATTTTTTTTGCTCTGTTATATTTTACTGAAATGCAACTGAAAAAACCCACCTGGATTATTAAGTTTAGCCCATAATCGTAAGTAAGTCTATATAGTGCAGGTGGCTTGACAGATCAATCAATCCACCACAGCCATAAAATACTCCCCCTGGAAAGAAAAGGACAATTAAAAGGCATCACTAGTATGCTGGGTTAGTTTGGTTAAAAGCACAAGGTGTTCCTTAGACATTGAGCACCAATACCTAAAACCAAAATGTCTCCCTATTTGCCACCGTGGCCTGGGACACAGCTCCTTTTAACCCCAGATTTAGTGGTGAGCCCAACCTTGAGCATGTGAAGTAGACCAAAACATCTGAGAGTAGAAATATTTTTGGAGTGCCATTAGGAACAGCCTATCTATCAGGTGTAGTGGGACTAATTCACCAACTTCAGACATTTTTTCATCAATGAATGCAAAGAAGCATTAAATAGGACACGTCAGAAGCTAGATCCTCAGTTTGTATACATCAGCCGTGTTCAGCAGATTTATGCTGATTTACACCAATTGAACACATACTGAGTTTTGGATTGCATTCTACACAATAGTCACACAAATTTGGAAAACATACTATGTTTTTAACAATACTTTTTCCCAGCAAACCAAAATGGGCTTGAGCTCTGCTTTAAAAAAAAAATACAAATTCTTCTGCATATCTCAACTTTGAGAGTGTCCCGTTCTTCAGTGTCACTGATGGGCAGCAAGTGATTGCAGCTGATGGTATCTGCTAGCCAGAGGATACGAATGTGCTAATCTTACTTCTAATATAAACAACAGTTGGGGCAACTTTTTGCAATGTAAATGGTTTGTTGGGTGCATTTTATGACACAGCTTGTGCCTTCACAAGCACTGGTCATTGTTTGCTTTTCTTTAAAATGAAGTCAAAGTATTTCACAGCCTTGTTTGGCACCAAAATAAATTAGGTCCCTTTGTGTACGGTCTAGGTGCAAGTGTGCACGTAGGCATGTGTGGTCAGTTTTTAAAGGGGATACAGTTTTCAAGGATTCAGAAGAATCAACTGCATGTAAAGACTTACAGGGTTTTCTTAACACTGAAGAGAATTAAATACAAAGAAAAACTATGTAGGGCTTGTTTTTTTGCTCTTCAGTTTTTGAGACATGCACTAACATTGTATTTTCAGGCTTTTGTTTGTGCCAAGGAAAAATGGACATTTACCCTGGTTGGTTACTGTTAGCTTGAAAACTGAACTTTTTTTGTTCAGATGAATTTGAGACTATTGAGCTGCCCAAAACAACCCCAAAACCTTCAAGTCAGAAAGATTGGATTTGAGTCTTTTTCTTTGTTTGTTTATCCATAATTTTAAAAGACATTAAAAAACTGCCATTAACTGAAGTGAACTTCACATTTCCAGTCACTGAGCTCACTTGGAGATGAAAGGCTCCTCCTGGCCGTTACTCAGCACTTTCCCTTCGCGATGCCCTGTCCCACCACAGAGGTTATTAACTTTTTACAAGCGCTGCTCACATCCTCCCTTTGATGGATGGTGCTAAGCTTGTATTTAGATTACAGGATTTCCCAGCAAGGCTTTTTGTTATTGAGGGGGAGGGAATTTTAATACAAGATGGTTTTTCATATCAACCACTCGATTTTCGCCATAAATATTTGTGTGGGGAATCTGCTTCAGGGAGTTTTGCACCATACCACCCCGAGGCCTTAATGCAAGGTCATGGGTGCCCCAAATACAGGGTGCAGCAGTAGGTTTTGGACTAGTCCTCCCCTGCTTTTCATGTCCGACTGCGAGGTGCAGGGGGGCTTTCCTCCACGGCTTTCAGCTCTGCTCTCTTGCAGCTCCTGCCAGGAGGTGGGAAACCTGGGGTGACCCGCGGGAAGACTATGGGAGAGCAGAGAGGAAGGGGGCAGAGAGAGGGGAAAGAAAGCACCCTTTTGCCTCTCTGAAACCCTCATCCTCTTTCAAAGTGAAAAAAAAAAAAAAAGGAAGGTGGAGAGGGAGGCCAGAGGGGAAGAAATTTCCCTGCCACCTCATTACTCTCTGCTCACCGTAAACTCCCAGTTGTGGCCAGTCTGGCTCCCACCCTTCTCTCCCCTCTGGCTTCTGCACCTAAATTTCTCACAACCTTCTTCCCAGCTGGAAATGTAAATCAAGACACATTCAGGATTAAAAAAAAAATCTGAGTAAGAATGCCCCATTCTCATTTACGGATTATGTAGGAGCAAACCTTGTTGGTCTTCACCGTCTCTAACTTCTGTGATTTCTAGCTGAATTTTCATGACTCATGGATCCACTTTTCTGGCTAAAGAACTTACTGGCTTAATTTTTTTTCCTCAGTGGAAAAAAGCTGACACCAGATGTTTCTTTAGACCCTTCCCTGTCCTGAGTGAGTAAACACCAGAAACAAACAGGCTGTTCTGTCATCTTGCTCCACTCCAGAATACCAACAGTTTTATCACTTAGTTAAGAAAAAAAATGCATTTAAACTGCTACCAACTGCATTTCCAGCTAAAGATATATAAGTCCTCACTCTTAAAATTAAATAAAAGTGTTTACACATGAATACTATGACTGTTTATGAGCCCTGTGGTATCATGCACGGATACAATAAAGCTCTTGTGCCGCGGGAGCCCTCGGCTCTGACGAGCGTGTCTCCTGGCCCAGGAAAGCAACGGCCCTTTCTAACAGCCGCCCGTCAGTATTTTTAAACCTCCTCTCCTAAAATAACATGTCAATGTTTGCCTATCTGAACTCACAGGAAGGCTGAATGAAAGTTTGTGGGCACACCACTGTAAATGGATTTTGTCACGGTTTTTGTGATGTCATGAGACTATTTATTGTGCTGTGCTGAGAAAGCGAGTGAGAATTGCACTTCTCCCTGCAGCCCCCTCGCCTCTGAAGGGATTTTTGAACTCTTTAACACCTCTGAAAGTGGGGGGGTGAAATTGTGGACAGCACACTACCCTCCTGAGGTGAAGGTGAGCATGTTGGATCCGTTCCGCCAGACAGTGTTCAAGCTTGCTGTGTTGCTTGCAAATATATCCCGAAGTGAACCATAAAAAAAACACCACACAGACAAGTTTAATTCCTTCCCCGTCAGTAATGCCACTACCTTTGTTTAGCAGCTGAGTGTGGCACTGTGGCACTAGCTGATATTTTATCTTGTGCTGCTGGTAAAAATCTACTTATTTTGTATCAAGACATTTGAGAGAGAGGGAAGAGTAAACAACCCCTCAGGTCCCAAGATGTTTTTGTACTGAGGCCACTATGTCTGCAAGTTACGGGTCTTTCAAGCTTTTTTCAATTACACACACATAAAATATTAGATCACTGCATGGTTAGTTAATATTATTGTAATATTACCTTTCATGTAGAAAAATGTTGGTTCCTTCCATCTCGGTCTTTGCTTAACAAGTAATTCAGAGAACAATCCTTGGGTGTAGGAGTTTTCTCACCTTACCATAATTGTTTAAAATTAGGTCTCCCTCTAGCTCCTTCTGTAGTCAGAAGACAGGGTTATGTACCTTCTGGGAGCTACTCATCCATTCAAAAATAGATGCCTAGTTTTACATCGACACTGAGGCACAGGTAGACTCCTTTCCAGTAGGATCCTGGGGTGCCCCAGGGCAAGACCTAATCGTGTAAGTGAGTGTTTTTCATTAGGCCGTAAAACACGTTTATGCATATGTGCATTTTGCAGCACGAAGTGCACTCAGTCGTTTGCATCACAATTTCCAGAGCGGTGTCTTCACCGCGCAACCCCAGGAGTTTCGGTTGCAGCACTGGGGTGGGTGGCATGTGTTTGTAGATGGTGGGGAGGGATTTCAGGGTGCAAAGCCCTCTGATATAGGTCTGGGGGACATATGGGAGGGAGGATGGTACTGTCTCATACTGTCAGTGGGAAGCAGTCCCTGGAACAAAACCTCCTAGAACTGTAGCTGGGTTATATCTCAAGGGAAACTAGTTGCTTCATGCTGGGAGAGATCCTGAGTGAGAACTAATGCACAAGCACTGCAGGTGATGGGGGGAGGGAAGCTGGGACAAGGGAGGGAGCAAGGGAACTAAAATAACTGGGAACTGCTGTTTCAGTAGCGTCAAGATCTTTAACTTAATCTTAAATCTGACTCCTCCTTTGGTCCCCAGCAGCCTGTGCAATGCAGTCCAGCCTATGGAAACCATGTGCCTGAGTGTGTCTCCTAGCTAGTGTGTGCTTAAATAACTTGCAGAACTAAGAGGCAGACGTGGGGAGAAGGACACCTTCTTGGACAATGATATTTGTGAAACATTAAGATAGAACATGATAGTCTTTGGGGCTGCAGCAGGGCTGGGTTTTTGTGGCGGGGTGTCAAAAGCTGTTCCTGGTATTGTTTTGGTTTCCTTGTGAGCTTGCAGAGTCGCCCCACTTCCTTCAGTACTGCAAGCCATCCAGATGGATTGGAGTGATAAGTGGTGAGAAATTGCTTTGCAATTTAGCCACATACGGAAAACATGCTTTGGAAAATGCATTAATTTGTCTTCTTAAAGGTGAATGTAGAGATTTTCTAGTCTGAGGCATATTTCTGAGTCTTTAGTTCAATTTCCCAGTATAGATCTATGTCTTGATTCCATCAGAGTTAAATTTAAGAATATATTTGTTTTGCAGCCAAAAAAATAGGCTTTATCCCTGCTTGTTTCACATTTCTGCACCATCAATTCCCAGCAGATGTGGTAAGAAGGTGACTTTTTTTGTTGTCCTCTTCCAGTCAGGACTTTATAATAATGGCAGACTGAGAAGTGAAGACTAATTCCTGTCCACTTAGACAGGACGAGCCACATCTATGCGCCAACATACACATCCAGACCACCTTACTGCAGCCAGCTGGCACTGAATCACCTATTGCTCTTACTTTACTGCTGAAGGAACCAGGGTCTGACAGACCAGAAATCTCCATAGTCTGAAACGATTTTTTACCTTTTGAAGGCTGACAGCATTTAAATGGATGATCTGGATATGGCTTACAGGTCTGATTCTATAGTTAATCTCTACATAGAGAGCCATTAAACACTAGTTTAACTTTGGATAAAGATGCAAATTCTTCAAACATTAGTTTCCTAAAATGAGTGTTTAGAAAGAGCATATTATTATAATCTGATGTCACAAAAGTGCAATGGGTGGCAGACTAGTTCATAGGCAAAATGAATATGAGGAGAGACTTTTGTGCTACCGATGGAGTCACCAGTTGTAAAGCGGTTGTAAAGCAGTTGTAAAGCTCTGAGAATCAGATGCAAGCCACTCACTTTCGCCAGTATTCAACAAAATGCCTGCGCATTGAGCGATTTCCCATAATATGAGCAATATTTCGCTGCTGTATTGAATCACTGCATAATCCAAAAAAATATATCTTTTGAGAAAAAAAGTTGGTTTCTTTACCAACCCAAACTTTTGTGTGAGTGTCAGAGCACCAGAGAAACGTCAATGCTCTCTTGCTCGTGAGGCATTAGTGAGGGTGGAAGTGTTGCCTAAGCGTAATTGAGCTGGAAACTCAAGCTGTTGCTTCATTCTTTGTCATTTTAGGAGATGCTGTTCTTACAAAGTGGAGAGGGGGAGTCGTCTTCTTGGTAAAGGCTGAATAGCCTTTCTGAGCATTCTTGGATGGCCACACTAGCACACAGCACAGTGCCACACACAATTAGTGCATGCACACAAAATATGGCCACAGGCCTTACCTAATGAAGTGGTGGGAATATGTATCTATGGGCTGCAAGATCCCTATTTTATAGGTACAAAACTTCTGGTCTGAAGATAACCTGAGGCATTTTGTGGGGTCTTCTACACTGAAACAAAGGATAGTTAATGTGTCTCTCAGTAAACAAATACACTGAATAGCAATCAGGATTAAATTACTGGTCTCCAGCATTATCAGTCTTAATGTTGGTAATTCCTAGAACTGATTTAGTTTAAATATGCAAAATAAGAGGCTATAAATCAGCTTTATGATATTTATGTATTTTCCTTGTGAGGTTGATAAAGTCTGTATGTTTCTTGCTTCATCTTGTCTTCTCTCGGTTACCCTTAATTTTCCAGATGCAGTTGACACCCTAGTTAATTGGAATACTTCAGATTCCTTACCATGTAGTGCCATGAAGACACTACCTTACACAACTTCTGCAGAGCTGACTGTATTTAACTAATTTAAAGGTTTTAGATTTGGGGGGTTGTTAGAAATACGGTCCAGACATGCAGCATTTTCCCTCAAGATGTCTGAGGTTACATTAATTAATCAAGCATCCAGGATAGGAAGCATTAATCGTTTGTGTCTGCACATTGCTGGGATTATTCCAAAACCTCCTTCTTTTTCTCTGTCAATATAAATAAAATAAAGAGAGAAGAGGAAAGTTTAACATATGGTCAAAGATAGAGAGCATGTCCTTTTCTCCAGGAGTATACATCAAAGATTTGCAGAGATAGGACTGATTCATCAGCAATGCTCTTAGGCCAATATAAAGTCAAGGATGTGAGTCAGTCACAAGCAATGTGAATTTAAACCTCCATAAACAATTTTTAAAGATGATACAATAAATTTATATTTACCTTGCCTTGCTCCCCCATTCAATATTCTGCTATAAAATATTCCCTTTGTAGCAATTCCTTTTGCCCTTATCTCCAAGGCACTAGGAATAGCCATGGATGTGAAAACCTGAAAATCTCCATTCTTGAGCAGAGTCCAGGAATCAAACTCAAAAAGCCATATCATGAACCAGTGTCTTGTGTCTTGTCAAAGTGTCAAGTGTCTTGTCAAATCAGTCTCCTGAGGGTTCATGTTCATGGTGTTGGTGATGTAAGGGAACAGATAACATTATGATGTTCTTGAGGTGTGTTGCCTGATCATGTCAGACACAGATGAAGTTTTCCAGAAGAAACACAGCAAGCTAAGGATAAGATTGGCAGTTCCTAGAAAGATCAAGCTGAATGCCAGCTGCATGGAGCATTTTTAATATAAAACTAATAGTCATACTCTGTTCTCAGCTACATGAGAGATGCCCAGGTTACTACAGCTAAACCAGTGGAGTTGCTCCAAACTCTTAGTGGTGTAGATGTACTTGATTTCCAGGAAAGTGGTGGAAGCCTTCTTATTTCATTCCCCTTTCTTCTCTTGATATTCTTGATTTCCAACTAATTCTTCTTAGTTTACCCTTTCAAACTATAGGCAGGAATTCAGGTTTTCCATGCTTTAGGGGGTTTACTAGAGCATGACAAAGAATCTAAGCTATCTGATCTTCTTTTCTTAAATCTGAATGACACCATCAGTGTGCGTTTGCTTTCTATTGTACTGTTCTGAAGGGCTGAGCTATCCTGAAATTATCTTGGTCTCTAGAATTGCATGGTCAAAGTTAGTCATAGGCCAGAAAGACTAGTCAAGGCCACAGTGGAGATGTGCAATGTACATAAGCTGGATACGTCAGTTCTATAGCTTTCTTATAGTAAGCAAAATTTCATATCAAGCTTCTCTTCCAGGAATGCACAGAAAGGAGAATAACAGAAATGAGTTGAGGACAAAAGATTTTCTCCTGCTTTCTGTGAAACTACAAGGAATCAGAAGACTAAATATTAGATAATTAAAATGGGCTTTGAAGGAACAGAGAGTCCTATGATCAAACGGCTGCATCATATCCAAAGCTAAAAAGATTTTCTGTTTATACTTTTTAAGCTAAGCCACTTGGATTTGCTTTTGTAAATTATGCCCTATGGCCCTGAGGGATAAAACCATGTGGGAAAAGACTAACTGCCTGAGATTTTTGCCCTCCTATGGAATTGCTGCACCCTTGTGCAAGAAAGCCAACCTTTCCTCATGCCTGTAGCATAATCATTGGGCCACTCTCTTGGTTTCAGCTGTCCCCTGAGGCATCCAGTCCATATCAGCAGTCAGTTTACTTTTGCAAATCAAAAAAGAGGATGATTCCATTAGTCAAGACCCAAAATCCATACTGAAGTGATAGCATGCCAAACTGCACAGATGCTAGTGAACGTATGCATAGTTTCAGTATTGCTTCAGAAAAATATCATGTAGCTCATTACCTATCTTTCCCACAAGAGAAACTGCATTGAAAAATAGAAAACAAACACATACCTTTAAATGGAACTGCTAATTTTTATGTTACTTATAAGTAAAAAGCCAGATCACACTGGCAACAACATGGATTTTTCTTCATTTGATTGCCAAATCTACAGGAGAAGGGAAGTGTTTATCACCTCCCATAAGAAATTTTGAGCATTCAGCATAAAATACAAATCTCCATTTAAATCTTTTGTCTTCGTGAATTCTTTTCAGTATGACACACAGATAGAGAGGAAATTTTAGTTAGTATTGGTTTGGAACAAAAAATTAGCCATTTTTTTAGTAAGTAATTTTGGAAACAACCCCAGCTTTGCAGAAATCTCTATCCTGCCTCATCCTGTTTTACAGAGTTCCCTTTCTGTGCAGATCCTGGCAGAAGTCAGCTTGTTAATTCCCAATGACAAAAATTAGCCAGATAATGGTTTTTATGGAACTGCTAAAACATTTGACTCCATTAATTGGCCAAGAATATGTTTACACTTAACCAAATGGCCTGCTTAGAAAATTCCCAAGGAATAACCTATGCATTGAGATTATTTTGCAAGAGACCCAGCCTCTTTTGCCTCAGTTTCAGGAAGCTTCATGTAAAGGCAGTGTCTACAAGCGTGTGCCTGCATGCATGCTGAAGATCTAGGGGACCACACCAACAGATGGAGGTGCTTTAAGGGAGAAGGAGGCAGAATTGAGATGCCTAAGTCTAAAACTACAATCCATAAAATGTTGCCTAGCCCTGCAAGGGATAAAAAGGGCCACATCTTTTCCTCAGTAAAGTTCACTAGGTGCCTCTGGTGCTTGACAGTCTGGTCTGCTGCCATCCCTCCAGAGCTGAGCATTTTGGTGCCTTTCTCATGCCTGCAGCCCTTTGGGACTTGCAAACTGGACACTCCTCCACCCATGTCCCCCGGGGGTCCAGTCTTGTAGGCGTTTTCTGGAAAAGTGTATTGGCAGCACTGATTTCTGCATGAAGCACAGCAGGCCCTCAGATAAAGTCCTGCATCTGGAAGGAAAGCAGAACTGTTGCTTTTATCTAACAATTTAGAGGTTTAAAGTATTTACCCAGGAAGCTGAAGCTCGAGGCTTTTCTCCTCCTCAGCCAAAGGCAGCTCCAGCTCAGATCTGCAGCCTCCTACAGGAGCATGGGAAGAAACACCCTCCGCTCATTCTGCCAAAACTGGTGTGGCCGAGAAAGTCAAAGGGGCGGGAAGAGAGTAAGCCACAAATGGCTGATGTTGTCCTTGTGCCTAGGAAGTGCGGGCTTCAGATTCCTTTCCTGTACTGCACACTAAAGACCTCAGAGAATTTTAGTACTTTTAAATTAGAACCTCAGTGAGGGAGGTTACCCCCAGCATCTCACTACTGTCTTTCTGCTGTCTCAACTACTCATCAACACCATTCATTTTAGACAGAATACTCAAGGTAAGCACTTCTCAGTTTGCAGGACACTTGCTGGAATTTGCGTTAGCAAATTAAAAACAAATTATTGGAAATAATTCATTTTCTCATGAGCTCTAGGAAAAAAAGAAAAAGAACAGAACCAGGCAACCTTACATCTTCTTGTCTTTAAACCTAGACACCTATCAATTCTTTTCTTATTTATTAAAAAATTATTAAAACAAGGGGTGCACTTGAATATCTTAAAGAGTGAAGTGACTAAATTCCATCTTTCCATACGAAAGATAGAAATGAATTTTTTTATGTAAAAAAGAAAGCAAAAATGTGTATCCACAAATTGCTTTTCATCATAAGTGCTTCAGCTGATGGTTTCCAATGACTGATTGTACTTGCAAACAAATTTCCTCCCACTAAAATTGAAAGAGATTAGTTATTAAAATTTGGCTTGTATTAATATAAAGTACCTCTGTGGTGTTTTCTAAAGTAAATTGAATATACTTTTGATGTTGTATGTAGAGTGGAAGACTGTTTCAACCTGCCCATTTCTCTAATAGACTGAGAAAGACTTTAGAACATCAATATCAGTCATAAAGGTAAGGAAATAGCGACAGGCAGTAGTGAAGATTCTATAAAAAATCAGTTTTCTGATCTATATCTCTTTTTAATCAGTGGAAGAATTATGTAAAAGCCAATCAGACTTTAAAAATGAACAAAGTGCATCTGTATGAAGACGTTCAAGAGCAGATAGAATTTTTGGCAGCTCAGCTCAGTACAAAAGTTAATTTCATAGAATCATAGAATTGTTTAGGTTGGAACAGACCTTTAAGATCATCAAGTCCAACCGTAAACCGAACACTGCCAAGTCCACCACTAAACCATGTCCCTAAGTGCCACATCTACACGTCTTTTAAATACTTCCAGGGATGGGGACTCAACCACTTCCCTGGGCAGCCTGTTCCAATGCTTGACAACCCTCTCGGTGAAGAAATTTTTCCTACTATCCAATCTAAACCTCCCCTGGCACAACTTGAGGCCATTTCCTCTCGTCCTATCGCTTGTTACTTGGGAGAAGAGACCAACACCCACCTCGCTACAACCTCCTTTCAGGTAGTTGTAGAGCGCGATAAGGTCTCCCCTCAGCCTCCTTTTCTCCAGGCTAAACAGTCCCTCAGCTGCTCCTCATAAGACTTGTGCTCCAGACCCTTCACCAGCTTCGTTGCTCTTCTTCATTGATCCCTTTGCAGTTTTGGAAATCTTTTTCTACTTTCCACCCATCTATTTCAGTTAAATAGCTAACTTGACTAGAAGAAGTAAAAGGAAAAGTAGCCTTTTCTATGAAATCTCATTCTGTAGCCAGAAGCAGTTAGAGCAGTGATTTTCTCACAAAAAGATATTTCTACTTCACGGGGAAATGGGTTTGTGTTAACGTCCTTTATGAGGAAAAGAGTGTCTCCAAAATCACAAAGGACCCTACTGCATGTGTGTTTTTTTTGAAGGAGGAAGTTCATAAATCATTCTTCCATATTATATAAATACATCTATACGTGTGGATTTAATTATCTATTTTTTAAAACTTAGATTGAGTACTATAGTCCTTAGTCCTATAATACTCAACCTGAAAAACTGTTTTTAGAATTAATACTTAGAAAATGAATAATCTGGATTTTCGTCTCTAAAGTATAATTTATACATGGAAATTACAGGTAATCTGTGGAAAAAATTGCAATATTCAGAAACTGAGTAATGTCATAGCAGATCCAATTACGAAATAAACTTTTCCTTGAAACTAGAAGATCTTAACTACGCATTTGATAAAAACTTAAATCATATTCTCCAGAGAGGAAAACAGAGGGAAAAGAAGCATATGGAGGTCAGTCTGGGTGTGACATTCATTACCACATCGATCTAAGCCCCATTAGTCATTTCAATGTATATTTTTTTTACTTATAACATATTGCCACTTTGAGAGCTTGGGTTCATTGTGGGAAAGGAAAGGGAAGAGGAAAAGGAAGAGGAAAAGGAAGAGGGAAGGGAAGAGGGAAAGGAAAGGAAGGGAAGGGACTGCAGAAATAACACTGTCTCTGGGAAGATGGCAAGATGGAGTAATAGGATACAGCATGCAAATAAACTGTTCACAGTTCATGGGCCCTCAAAGGCACAGTTCTTGACTGAGCAGGTGTGCTGTTGCCTTGTTGGTTGCTCTCAGGGATCCTGAGCTTACACAGTATCGTTGGTTATTTTTTAAATCTAATTTTTATATTTCTGATGTGATAACTAAGTGATGCCCATCTCTTATTCCAAGCTTTCCCCCATTCTCCCCATAGAAAGGAGCAGCCCATTCCCAACCTGGACAGAGAAAGGATGACTTCACTGAAAGATTTTTTAAGTGCCCATGCAGAGAAGGTATATCTGCTTTGCAGGACAGCTCAAAGAAATTGTTCAGGGGGCAAGAAAAACAGGGGAAAGCATAGTGATGTGGCACTGGTATGCTGTCACTGGAAGGGGTGACGACAGGGGGAAGAAGGGACCCACCAGAATCATCTGCAGTGGTGCACAAACTGGAACAAAAAGAATTGTGGGAGGATTTAAATACCCTTGCCAAGGAGCATGTTCGCACCCCTGCCTTCATCTATAGATCTGTCAAGAAAGAATAAAAATAGTTTTAAATCATGCCCCACAAAAACACCACCAGTCTACAGTGTGCTGTAGGCAAATTGAATTTTGCCACCCCAGTATGAGGGTCCTGGACCCAATCAGCACCTCCAGAGAGATGAACTGGGGGAGCCCTGAAAAGCAAGTCCTGCAGTTCCTCCTACTTTGGTCGTATTCCTGGGCAGGAGGACACAACCATGGGACTTGGTACTGGCACAAGCCATCCCAAGCAGAATGGGGGCCTCCTTGGGCTCCCCACTTCAGTTTCAAATGAAAGAGTGCATTTGGCAAGTAGAGATTGATCACAATACTGATCTGAAATAATGCTTTTTGTTTTAACCTTCCCTCTCCTGAATTTGCTTCACCTGTCTGTGGCACTTCATCATTAATCAGCAACAAGAACCTTTTGTAGTGCAATGCCGCCTTCTTCCTACACCTTCGTGTAACATTAAGCAACTGCAATATTAATAATAATAATCCTATATGGAAAGGAGTAAACTACTGCCAGAAAATGAATCTTCCAGAACAGCTGCACTGTTCAGATTTGGGGTGGCCTGGGCACTCTTTTGATTTTCATGAAAGAGGCAATTAAGCAATTTCTGTAGAGGCGAAACTTGGAAAAACTAAAGCCACTGCCCAAGGCAACTGGGCCAATGTGCCAAAGCTGGAGCAAAGTGTGCACAGTATTAACTGTGCTTCTCTATAGGACAGCAGCAGAGTATGAGTATGGGTTTGCGGGGATCACAGAGCCATGAGAAGCAGTTGCGGGGGGGTACCCTGGCCAAAAGGATAGGCAGAGCTTTACTTCTGCCTTCTCTGAAGTGGTATTTTGGGGATTTCTGAGCAAGGAATTACTGACACTTCTCAGTACCCCTGGGGGAAACAGGTTCTTGTGCCCACTCATTGGAAGTAAACTAGATGACAGCAAAAATGACGCCTTGCTCATGATACCAGTTTCCTCCTAAAGAGGAAAAACCAAAGAGAGTCCTGAAGGGTCCTGAATATTAATCAGATGTTCATGACACAAGGGAAGGAAAGGCTCTGAGGGGGCTGTAAGAGTTAATGGATTAATTTGTGAACACTTTGAGATCTTGCCGTAATGCCTGGGGGGAAGAGCAGAACTTTTGCTCTGTATGTATTTGCAACTCCTAAACAAAGACCACAGTACCAGGGCTTGAATTTCACACATTAATCCGCAGGGACCTTCAAGCCAGACACATGGCTCTGAGGCAGCTAGGAAAATAGTTCCTTGCTGTTTTTCAAATCTATCTGATTAGGTGGATTTCTACCATATGAGCAACCTTACAGAGAAAGAACAGTTGCTTTTTTAGAAAGCAACAACAAGCACAGCTTAGAGAAAATCTGTTAGAAAAAAGGTAGTGTCTGTCTGTGATCACCAAGTGGACTAAATCTGTGCTGATTTGGGTTCTGTTTCCCACAGTGGAAGAGTGGGAAAGTGATCTTCCCTTGCTCTTGGGATAGAAATGGTATCGGATGAATCAGCCTCTTACAAGAGCTTTTTGGACAGAATGCAGGAAAATCTTCATATGATTTGAATTTTGTTAACTCGCAAGTTTTATTGTTTTACGTTGTTGGCACACAGAGTATCATTAATAATAGGATCTGCCAAATGCTACTACTTTATGGGACTTATGACAGTTGAATCTATGCGTCAATAGCTTACAGCCTCACACCTGTTAGCAGGACTCATCCTGCCCGGCAGCAGGGACCTTGCTGTATCATCAGCTTCCCTACCAGCCAAGCCCGGCTAGGGGTCTCAGCACTTTGCAGGACTGCCTCTTACATTTCTGTCCTTTCCAGCAGAACCCTGGCGTATTGAAAAGAGCCAATAAACAAAACAAAACCAAACAAAAGCCAACAAGAAAAAAGCCCAGTGTTTGCTGAAAATGCTGAGCAACATTTGCACCGATTCTGTTAATGTGCCCCTGAAATTTCCTGCATGTCCTGCTGTGCAAATGCCAAAAGACAATGGCTTTATTTCTGTAAATATTAGGGAATATTTTCTTTGGCTTTGTTCCATTCGTATCATCATTCCTCACGCGCTATGTTTCAGAGCAGGGTTTGAAAAGGACATGCCTGGGGAACATTTCACTTACCTACTCTGAGGTTTGAGTTTGTACCAGATCCTAAGGATCAGGTGAATTTAGCAGGGTGTTTCCATTTTCTCTGTGGACACTGTGTGTAACATTGCTTATCGATCATTAGCTGTTGTGAGCATCCTTATCCTTACCTACTGGGGCTGTACAAGAGGGACATCTGAAAATGTTTTTCCCAGGCTGTGGGCAAGTTTTAGGGTTATGACACATAATTCAATTCAGCCTATGAATTGAAATCACAGCATCAGGCAGGGCTGAGAGCTGCTGGGCTCAGTAAGCTGTGATCCATCCCAACCACAGGCCCTCTCCACTATCAAGACCCCATTAATGGGCAGCAAATGAAGTTGTTCCAGCCCCTAACTAGGAAAACCAACCCGTTACCATGCTGCTTGTGCCATGCAAGCTGCTGCTGTCATAAGTCTTATTTTAAATTTGTTGTTCTTGGCTATCAACAAAAGAACAGGAGTGCAGCACACAGAGCAGAATAAACTCTGTGACTGCAAGTTCTAGGCAGAGTTGCTCCAGTATGTATTAAAAAATGTAAGAAGTACCATAGCCAGTCAAATCAAAGGCCTGTCTAGCCAAGTATCCTGTCTCTGACAGTGATTATTAGCAGATACTGAAACAAAAGTATGAGAATTAAGGCATATAGAGTCCTTTTACTGCCTTCCAGCCTCCAAAAATCAACAACTTAGAGATTTCCTGAGACTGAAATTACATCCAGAGCATAGTATCAAATAGTCAACAAAGCACCCATCCTCCATTAACGTGTCAGTCCCTTTTGGAATTTATTTATTTAATTTATTTGGTCACAGTGTAACTACAGGCCACACAAAAAAGTTTTCCTTTTTTTGCCTATTTTAAACTGTGCCTGACAATTTTATTGGGTGCCCCCTAAGATTTGATGTTCTGAGAGACTGTAAACAATCCGTCCCTCTTCGTTTTCCCTGCACCACCCTGGTTTTATAGAACTGTGCCATATTCTGCTTCCATTATCATTATTCCAAACTGAGAAACCCTATGATTTAATCAGCAGGACAGACACACTAAAGAGGAAAAGAGATTTGTGGTAGGACCAGTTGTGGAGTAGGGAGGAGATTCTGGAGGCAGGTCTTGCTGTGGACATCTTCTCACCCACTCTATAGACCTGTGAAGTTGAAGCTGGCAGCAAGTGAGCATCAGGCTCTGGTGTCAGAGAAAGAAAAGCCAAGGACCACCCTGACTCTGAGACTCTGACATTCCTCCCCAGGGTCACCAAGATATGGAGGGATGGCAACTGTCACCTAAGGGTGGCAGGAGAACCCATCTGCCATGCGGCTCTTAAAGGCAGGCAGAAAAGAGAGGGAGAAGGCATCGTCTTCTCTGATGCATACAACTGCCTGTGTTGAGGGTCTGAAGGAAGTCGGACAGCTGGGTGGCTGAGGACAGGGGAGAATTTTCTGGGTGATTTCACAGGGAAGTCTTAAAAACCACCTGACCAGGAAGATCAGGTTGATGATGCTTTTTATGAGCAAAGAGGACAATCGTCTTAAACACAGTATTTGGTGTCAGTGGGGGGATTTGAACTGCTGGACAGGAAAGGAAGTAGATCATAGGCTGTGGGCAAATTTGGAGAAGGGCTTGGGTAAACTGTTTTGACGCAGAAAGAGAAAGAAAGTTAATGGGAGCAAAGATTCATCTTATAATAAACAAGCACTGTTAGAAATATCCTTTTCTTAAAATTTTAATAGCATTTAATCCATAAATACTCAGAATCATATAATCATAGAATCATTAAGGTTGGAAAAGACCTCTAAGATCATCAAGTCCAACCGTCAACCCAACACCACCATGCCCACTACACCATGTCCCTAAGCGCCTCATCTACACGTCTTTTAAATACTTCCAGGGATGGTGACTCAACCACTTCCCTGGGCAGCCTGTTCCAAGGCCTGACCACTCTTTCAGTAAAGAAATTTCTCCTAATGTTCAATCTAAACCTCCCTTGGCGCAACTTGAGGCCATTTCCTCTTGTCCTATCGCTAGTTACTTGGCAGAAGAGACCAACACCCACCTCGCTACAACCTCCCTCCAGGTAGTTGTAGAGCGCGATAAGGTCTCCCCTCAGCCTCCTCTTCTCCAGGCTGAACAGTCCTAGTTCCCTCAGCCACTCGTCATAAGACTTGTTCTCCAGACCCTTCACCAGCTTCGTTGCCCTTCTCTGGACACGCTCCAGCACCTCAATGTCTTTCTTGTAGTGAGGGGCCCAAAACTGAACACAGGATTCGAGGTGCGGCCTCACCAGTGCCGAGTACAGGGGCACGATCACCTCCCTGCTCCTGCTGGCCACACTATTTCTGATACAGGCCAGGATGCCGTTGGCCTTCTTGGCCACCTGGGCACACTGCCGGCTCATGTTCAGCCGGCTGTCAACCAGCACCCCCAGGTCCTTTTCCTCCGGGCAGCTTTCCAGCCACTCTTCCCCAAGCCTGTAGCGTTGCCTGGGGTTGTTGTGGCCGAAGTGCAGGACCCGGCACTTGGCCTTGTTGAACCTCATACAGTTGGCCTCGGCCCATAGATCCAGCCTGTCCAGGTCCCTCTGCAGAGCCTTCCTACCTTGGTCTGATTGTAAGACATAGAGAAAGATGGAAGATGAGTCAGGTCATGAAAGTCCTGAAAAAAGAGTTCACAATCCTTAGAAAATGATGACGGAGAAGGTCAGATAGAAAATACCAAGTTTCAAGAAGGAAGCCCAGTAAATTCTATGAGTCCGTGGCTGAAATTTCATGGGGCAGCAGCCAGAGTGAAAGGAGATGGGGAAAGGAGTAAGGCAGAAAGCTCCTGCCTGCAATTTGGCAGTTGCTCCCAGGAAGAATCGCAGTAATATGAGCACAAATTGTCCCAAAGCAGAGAAAAGGTAGGAAAGCCAGCAAGAGATCAGCTTTCCTGATATTTAGCTTTACTGACCTTAATAGATTTTATTACTGCTATAGGTAAATTAGGTCTTTATAGGAAAACCTCTTTTCCCTCTTGCTCTCAGCTCAGGTCTGATACTGAGTCATAAACTCATAAACTTGCACCTTCAGCTTCAGTCCCTTTTGTGAAGAGCCGTGTTAAAATATAGGCCTTTAAGGTCATTAAAACCAAGTGTACGTGGAGAAGATAAAAAAACAGCAAGCAGCACGTTCGCAGAGATAAAAGCCTGTGCAGGTTCATATAATGTTATTATGACTTTGCAGAAAAGGAAGGTGCAAAAGGAACAGATGTCCAAATGTAATGGTTTAAAAACTTGTATGCAAGATGGAGAGATGGCTCTTTCCCACCACATGGGTAGGACACGCCATGGGAGGAGTGATGCCAGATTTACATGTGCACGTGAAAAACCCAAGGAAACTGGTGAGCCGTGGTCTGAGGCAGCTGCCCTGGTGCCACTTCCCTGTGTTGTCAGAGCCGCTTCCAGAATGCGCAGAGCCGGGGCGTAACGCCCCAGGTCCGCTGGCCGGGAACAGCCTGTTCCGCGGTGTCACACTAAAAACCCTGCCTGCAAGACAATCTGTCACTGATAATTTTGCACTGTTCATGGAAACGACTCCCTCGCTCACAGATTTAAAATAAAAACCATCATCAATGTGATCTGGCGGCCAGAACACATGTTTTCATTAATTAAGATGTTAGTCATGGAAGCACCAAGATCACTGCCAGACAAATAAATAAACATACTCAGGACATCCAGGACTAGTAAACTTTGCACTTTGTAGGACTACTCTTTCCATCATTCTTTGTCACGTCTTATATATCTAATGTGGCTTCAACAGCAAGCATCTCCCTATGATAACTTGCATCATTGTTTGTTTTTACATGGAAGATACTGCCTAAATAGCTGCTTGCCTAAACTTCAGGATATTGCCTGCTAAGAATTGACTGCTTAATTTGACAAGCAAGAACAGATGATACCCTAGCCTGGAACAAGCATTATAAAAAAGAACTGTAGCCTCATGATCTCTAGCCCTATGTCCTGTAAGTTTGGGTAAGATGTCTTGATAACAGGACAGTGAGGGCTGTTTTCTCACTCACAAGTTTTCTCACTGCTCCCCCGCCCCGCTCTGTGCCTGTGAGCTCATCCCCATGAACAAAATGTTCTCCTTTCATTCAGTGTCACTCCTTAAGCTGAGATTGGAAATGGTTTAAATAAAAGTCGCAGTCTGGGCGTTCCTGTTCTCAATGCTGTTGCAGGTTCTCCTACGCACCTCTGCATTTCTGTAGAGAAATGCCAAAAGTTTTGAGATATGCTCTGTAAATGCATAAGGTCTGTAAAATACTTATTCTCTTGGTACATGTAACTTGTGATCCCTATGCTTGATTTTCTAGAAAATGTTTTTTAGCATCTATGTTAAGGTCATGGTGCCTGAGACCACTGGAGGCTGCGATGCAGTTAGCCATTATATTTGCAGAGATTGTGGTCTCTTTCCTTTAGCCAATTTCTCTGCTAAAACCTATCAAAACTACCTTCCCTACAATTTCTATATCAAAATATTTGACTCTGCCTCACTGTAGCAAGGAGAAAGCAGAAGGCCTGGTCTCGTCCCTTGCTGCGGTCTTCTCTTACCTACAGTTACTCAGCAAACACGTCTTGGTAGAGAGAGTTGTAGCTTTGCCCTCCTCTGCTTGCTGGCAGGGCTGGACAAGTCCAGGGGAGCGGAGAGCAAGAGCTGGGCAGGGGCTGCCTGAGCCAGCATAGACACTGTGTTAGCCTGTGATCCCTGTCTTTATTAGAATGACATGTCCAGCCAAGATGATATAGAAAAACTTATACATGGTGGAAGGACAGGATGGAAACAATAATACTTATTTGATTTTAAAATCGCTTAAAAATTCAATTTCATTTCATATTGGAAAGAAATTGAGATTGTGGAAAGCATGATTGCTCAGAGAAGCCCCCAGAACAACTACGAGGTCTGTTGGAAGAATTTTCATCTCGGTCTCGTCAGCTCAGATAAGTGATCTAACTCCTGCCTAAAGCAGCAAGGCCCTTCTTGCCTGCTACGAGTATCTACAAAGTGCAAAAAAAATCTTCCTGTGGCTCATCTGCTGTTGCCCACCTAGGAGGAGAGACCCCGAAGCTTAGGCCTGTTTTAGAGATATCCTCCCTGTGTCCCCTGAGCCCCTTGTGAGATGACTGCTTGTTCTCCTTTCTCTCATCCATTTTTGCTCACTGTCTCACCCGCAAATGCCAGCACTTCCTGCAGTTTCCAGAAGCTCTTATTTCTCAGCTAAGAAATATTCCACTGACAAATCCTGGCCAGCACTACCCAGGATTAAGTTTTCGTTTATGTGACCTGCTTCAGGGCTGTATGGGTGAACACTATGTAAGTACCTGATATACGAAAGAAACACACAAACATGCTCAGATAAAACAAGGCTCACTGAGTGAGGTCTATGCTATTTTAAGTTCAAGGTTTAAATTCACCGCCAGCTGAATATGGCTGGAGTCAGCTGAAATGTCCCTGATGAACGAGCCCCATCCTCTGCCCGGGATGCAGCTAATCCGCCTGTCCAGGCACTTTCATCACCAGCGAGAAGAGCAGTTTGCTCTGTAGGTTCTCCATAGATCTTCAAAACGAAATACTGTTTTAGGAAGTTGTCTAAGATAAATTTCACTCCTATTGGGTCCTAAAACAAGTATTTAGTAGAGGGAGACAGAGGTGGAAGATCCAAAGCTAAGGTCATAGCTTTGAAGAGCAGGAGATACGACTCGGTTTTGTGGCTACCATGTGTTTGCAGGACGCACGGGCATCGTGATTCAGATCTGGATGGCTCTGGTGTCCTCAAGCCACAGAGTTGGGGTGGATAGGGCAGGATGCGATATTCCCCAAGCAGGGGACATGGCACCCATAGCAATGCATCACACCACTGACTTGTCCTAACACCCCCAGACCCGAGTGACAAGCAATTGGCCATGCCAATACAGTGCTCATCAACATCCAGAAGGCTTTGTTGGCTCCCATACTTCGAAACCAGCTGAGCGTGAAGTTAAGACAAATTCCTGATTTAAGCTGGTGAGAATTAAAAAATTAGAGTAGTTTCCTGGACTAACCACATTTGCTGCTTTTGGGTTTTTTTCCTTACAGCAAAATGAGAAGAACCAGTAAGTATTTTTAATTTGACACGTTCTTCCTATCTTTTCAGTTCTCTACTGTTAGCTGTAGAGCAGTTATAAAATAAGAAATTAACTCAGTGGGAGACAGTACTTTACAGTCAGAAATGAGCTGATCAGATCAATTAGGACAAGCAAGCCTAGTATCCAGCATCGCACATTTTTCCTCTGCCTGATTTCTGGTACCCACTTGTTCACAAAGAAGTTTGCTTCTGATTGTAGGCAATGTCTCTCACAAAAGGCAAAATCAAATAACAAAAACAAACATTACCTCAAGCTGTTACCAGAACATTTTACAATTTACTCGTGTTCCTTTCTCAGATATTCTCCTTGTTTATTATAAAGCTGTCTGGAGGCAGAAAAATATATAGAGACAAACATTTTTCAGAGGTTAGATTAAATGGTTCAATAAATGAACAGGAGGGAAACACACGATCTGCTTGCTCTCAGTCGCGGGGTGTAAAACCATCCTGAAGTATTCAATTAACTGTTAAAAACATTTTTAGCAAACTTCACTATCCATCATTGCCCATACTTTTCAGCTTCGAGATCCTGATTTAAGCCTGTGCAAAAATCCCACTGCCAAAGAGCCAAGACCTGTTGTCTCACTAAGCCAGGGGAGCCTTTGCTTTCAATTGTGGTTTTAGAGGAGGACCTTCAGCATAAGGCTGTCTCCGTAGAGTTTCCCTCCCGAACCCTGACAGGCCTGTCCTCTAAGTTCACTCACCTCATTTCTCTGCCAATAATATGATAAGAACAATAAATAGTAAGGCTAAAAGAGGCACCTCAGTTCGCTGAATGCGCATTTTATCATTTAAATTAAAAGCTTAACTTGTAGTCACAAATGGCTTAAATATTTAGCCAAAGTAATACTTCAAAAATTACTTCTTCCTTAAACCTATGAGGTAATTCATAAGATATTGTCATTTGGGAACAAGAATAAATATTATGGAAGGCAAAAGATGTCAAATCTTGTAGGCAATGGAATAGCCTAAAATTAATTCCAGTAATGAATTTTGATAGAATGATTTCTAACATGTCTCTTTGGAGTGATAAACAACCTGACTTCAAAACCAACTCAAAATCCAATATTCAATACATTTATGAGTAACCCCATGGTAAACTGACAGCCAGTTTATTTCAGTCCTGGAGTCTGCCTCAGCATAGCTGTTTGTGGTAAACTTTTCAGTTCTTTCTTAGCAGGATTGCTGGAAATTTGCCAGTTACAGCAATCTCTGGCAGTTGTGAAGTGCAGCTGTGGCTATCTGCTTAGGTTTCTATAAAATTAATTTGCATCAGGCAATCTCCAACATATACTGAATAAAACACACACAGGTACAGATTTTAAAAGTGCTATGGTGATCTGATCCCAGCACTGCTTTTCTGCACCATATTCATCATTTTCATACATTTTTATTGCCATGACAAATAATGCAAACCCAGTAATTGTGGTTTTTAATACTTCAGAGTACACGTGCTCTTCTTGACTGTATAACAGAAAAGAGAAACAAAGAAAACGAGTCTGATTCAATTTTTGTGCAGAGTCAAAGCCTGTAAGTGAAATCAATAACTGGCACGTATCAGCTCTTTTAGTGATATGAATCCACCTCACTGAGTATACACAAATAAACTGTAAATATAAGATCCCTTTCTATTTTTAAAAATGATGCATGCAGCGAAGTCTTTGGAGCTTGCAAATATTCAGGGGGAAGGAGAAAATAGGAAAAAAGGTTCTGTTTTTGTCAACTTCCAAATCTTCTGCCAATCTTTAACTCATAGCACAGGTGTGAAAGTTAGCTACAGAGGAAGTTGGCCACTTTCACCTGTACATTTACTGTAACTGACTTACGTATCATTTAAAATGTTTCTCTCATGATTTGACCAGGACTACACTTCTACCAGCATTTAGCTAAAATTGCAATTTCTTTTGTGTCATACCTATACCAGCAAAAACCTTAATGCAAACTCAAACTATATCAGCATAAAAGTGTCTTTGCCAATACTGCCAGCTCCCTCTTATCCATGCTAATGGGAGGCTGGAAATATCTCCTCATAAAAGGGATCTCTGTCCCTGCAGCCACCTCTGGCTGGACCCACATTGCATGGACCCACGGTTATGCTTCTGGCAAGTTTTAACTACTGGGTGCCAAACTGCATGTGTGCACTGATCCTGCAACCAGGGCCAGCGGCTGCCCCATCACAGCACAGCCATGTCCATCTGGTATTGAAGCTGCACCAAGGAATCCCACTGCACTCAAGCTGGCCATGTGCACGGCTGCTCACATGCTTTTGTATCCATGGCATGGATCAGACTAGTTAATTAAAAATTTTGTTTGCAAGAAGTTGGTTTATTTACCTGGGGAACTGCTACGACTTGCACCTATACAAGGAAGGTGTGCTGATGCAGCCAGAGCACTGTTAAGGAGCAGTAAATCATTCAAAGTCCTGAATAAGGTCTTTGTTTATTTTGCCTGGATATGTTTCATTGATCTGATTCACCTCTGAGTGTTTGATCCATCCTGTCTTCATCTGGTATGGCTTTGATCTAGTCTATACTGCTTGTCTTGCCCCCAGTCCATGTTTAAAGAGTTTGAAAAAATTTACTCTGAACACAAGGTGACTGAACTACAGCTATTGAGAAGAAAAGAAGAGGGAATGTTAAATGCTTGGTAGTTCACTTTGACTTCCCCTCTTGCTGCTAGTCAGTTGGTCTTTCTATCCATATCAGCTATCTCTAGCTACAAATACAGAGCAGTTGCTTTATTCTATGACTTTTTTCAGACTTGGTAGATTATCTTGATTCACATCTGTTTTACATCTGACAGTGAAACATTGCTCAAAGGAAGAGAAGGGAAGCACACTGATGCAGGATAGTTTGATGAGGTATTGCTTCTGTCAAGATGTTCTTTACAAAAAAGATGAGTATTTTTTGTTCTAAGGAAATATTTTGATGACCTATGGTATCACAGAGGGAGCTCAGAGAAACTATTAATACATATTTTTAATAGACAGCAGCTTTCCAGGACCTGCATCTGTTCAAACATATAATTTAGTCTATAGAGATGGGCTAACACAGACCACCATGCACCAACAGAGGCTGGAAGTCCTCAGTGAGATATGTCTACCGTATTTGTTATCCAATGTCAGGGATAACACATGAGCTATGATATTCAGAGGTGCAAAAGTTGGAATTTCCAGGATGTAAGGTAACTAACTCCCTTACTTTCTTACAAATTCATTTCATACTATCAGGGGACGAATTCAGCTGCCAAAAAAGAAGTGCCACAAGGTATTTTTTATGGCCTTCCGCTGCTTCTCCAGAAAGGCACATGTCTTGGATTGGGTGTGCCATCTTTATACTGGACACACTATGACATCTCATATGGTATTAGATGTTTAAGCATATGAAGTTATCCTTAGATATTAATCTAGGTTCTATAGAAACCCAGAAGTTCAGCATTGAAATTACAAGTTCCTGAGAAAAAAAAAATCTAGGGATTGCAATATTGAGCATAGCAACACTGCAAATTTAGGCACTCCTTTGAAGATTTATTCCATACAACTTCAGGAATGTAACCAAACCACGTAGATTTCACGGCTGTTTGCCCCAAATTCTCTCTGTAATTAATGGAAAGAGGCAAGACACATTCAGACATTGACAAAGATCTTACATGTAGATGACCCGTGTAGCCCCTCTGAACTGTACAGTCATTAGTTTCTTAATGTAAATGCCACTGTCACAGAAGTAAAATGAGGTGGGATGGATCTAGGCCCTGGTCATGCACTATAACCCAAAACCATGAGCTGGGGACCTTGACTCCCTCTCACGGGGAAAGATAGTCTATAAAAGCCAGCAAGCTGAGTGGAAACCTCTTTGGGCAAGCCAAGAGAAATGCAAGAAATGCAGTGGTACTTCGCATACTGTCATGGGAGCAGCTTTCGCAGCACTCCTTTTCACTCTCTGGAGTTAGGCACTTGCCTAAAGGTCTAAGGAGGTTTCATCTGTAATTACCACCTCTTATCTGAGGGGTTCAAACAGCTGGTTATATGCTGAAGTTTATCATGTCCTTAAAGATGATGATCTGACTAAGCTAGAAAAGTAAATAGACGAAAGAACTCAACCCATAGTTAAGTGGGTTGAGTACCTATGAGGAGAGAGAGGCCTTGAGAGATCTCCCAGACCTTGCTTGAAGAGAATAATCGTTATTGCTATAGTTTGTTTTGTTACGACAGGAAAAGTTAAGCCAATGAATATCAAGAGATGTAATCTATTAATTAATTCAGATATATACAAAGGGATCATCCTTTTAAAAATAGCATCTTCTACATTTCATGCTTGTCCATAACTTCTCCTTTTAGTGAAAAGCTCACCAGCACTGAAATTTCAGTTGAGAAAAATGGACAGTGAGAAAACATACATTATCGCTGACACTCACCACCAATGTGTCAATATATTGGTGGTGTCTCAAAAGGCCTTCCTTTACCCCCCTCCTGTAGGTACAGCTACTGGTAGGGGTGAGATCCAGAACATTTCCTGTTCTTAGGCCGAGCTCTGTGAATTCAGTTGCTCTGACCAAGTTCAGACACCAGCTGCACCTCCTTTCTAATAATTTGTGTGAAAACCAGGGACAAAGCAGAACAAAATATTGTTTAACTTTACCACGGGATTAAACGATGCAGAGAAAAAAGCACATTAAAAAACCAGGCATGCATTCTACATCCTTTTATGGCTGTCCCAGCTCTCTCAGACACCCAGTTATATGACCGAAAGGAGCATTATTCCCACAAACAACTTTACAGCCTGTCTTGTAGGAGTTCCCTTTCTAAGCTACTGCACTTCTTTTGATCTCCGTTGGGCGTAGGCTTTCTCCTGACTTGCCACTGTCTTTTAAAGTTCTCAGGCACTTTGCAAAGAAGCAGTCTGGTTTCAGCTATTCTGTTTTGTCCCCTATATATCTTTTGTCCCCTTTATAGCTTCTATGAGTCTGAGACAAGAAATGAATTCTGAAAGTCCTACAGTAACCAGGTTGGCCTCCAGTATCCATATATCATCACAAAGGTACAGCTCCCCTGCCTTTTTAGAGCTAATATGTGAGACGTTTTCCCACAGAATGCATCTATTTCAGCTATCATGTTATCTTTGTGGATTTCTCATGCAAATATGATCAGATGAGACCATAAGCTTATCTTTTATAGGGCACCATCCAACCATCTTCTGAGAGAGAGGGGCACCAACAGAAGACAAAGATGGGCTCTATGTCTGTGCACAGCAGACGCAGTAGCACTGTAGACAATTACATTTCAGCAGATGATAAAGTGCTATGACGCAAACTTCTTCACTTCATTAAAAGAACATTTCCTTTCTGCTCGGGTTTGAGTCTGTGTGTGTTCTGCTCAATAATGTCTAAGATCCCCAACCCATTCCAGAGATAATTAAGATAAATATTGTTACACTTAATTAATAAAGCATGGCATTTAATTTAAACAATCTTAAATTCAACTACCACATAAAACCAGCTAAAAGAACTATTGTAAATATGGTGACATTCAGAGCTGAACTTTTCTTATTTATGCATCAGTTATTAGACATTTAGATGTTTCTTACTATAAAATGGAGGACTCCGATGTGACAGATCTTCCCAAAATACGTTCTCATTTATTTTGCAAAATTACTGTGATCCTGCATATCAACAAATTCTAGGGAGGGCAAAACTACCTGGTATCAATACCTATAGGCAATAAATCATCATTTAGCCCCTATTCATTCATTTAACCACCCGTATTGCTCATTCTCTGCTAAAGTATGCAAACTGTTTTTTCATTAACAACATTCTGGATGATGCGTAAAAGATTAATATAATACGACTGATGCCATATATTTATACCAATCAGAAATCAGTGAGAGGTTGGTGTTATGACAACCAGCTCCTAATCAAGTGGAATATATATGCGTACAGTCATGTCTGCACGCAACACTGTGATAAATCTTGGTTGGGTTTTCCTCATGCAGTGTTAGTAATACTGCACTGCATTGCTGTCTCAGACAGCAATCCTTCCTTTAACTTTTTAAATATATTATAATTGCTTTTAGGAATTTAAATTTAAAGGATTATCTTTACCTCAGTTTTCAGCTTGTAATTGGCAAATCCTTGTCATAGTTTCTACTACCTTGACCAACATGGTAGTCACACTAATGGTCTGTAGTTGGAGCATAATTTCGTTAGCATAATTTCGTAAAGAAACACAATCTGGATAATTATGCTGTGTGTATGTGGCTTGGGGGAGTGATGATTATCTGTGTGATCTTCCAAATATGTGTTCCACTTGTAAGCCAATTCAATCATATCTAACGATAAGGTGGAGGATCAAACTTTTCTGAGCCCTTATGGGTTTCAAAAAACTGGTATCTGCATAGGGGAGAGAGACTATCAGTACTGCAGTGGGAGCTCTCCTCCTGTTTGATATCAGACAATTTACATGGAAGAACTTTTATGAATACTCCAGCCCTTAAGACATAGAAACCAGATAAAAAGGTAATCATAAGACACAAGTTCAGAGGATGCCAAGTTTCATTAGTTTTACTGATCATGGAACAAGTTCTTGCATAGCCAATAAAGCACTTGGTTCAAGTCTGTAAGTTCATGATGCCAGGTCCCACTTTACAAATTGCAACATCCTGATTTTAAGGAATTTTTCCATTCTCTGATTTCTCTGATTTTAAGCATTCCTGCCAATGCAATTACTTGTGAATCAGTCAAAGCTGTATTTAATAATGCCATTTTGGATTATTCCACTGTTCCAAGAAACTAGACAGGGGAAAAACTACAAACCATTCTGCATACTAAGGAAATGTCAAAGCAGGATTTGTCCACAAATGTCAGACTTCACAAAGGCTGTCTCTACACCTACAATAGTAAAGGTTTTCCATTTACACACAAAACCTATTAGACATCAATTCCAATCTACAGAAATCTGATTAAGGCTTCTCATTTTGCAATTCACTCAGCCCAAATTGCCATCCAAGGGGAATTTCATTTGAATGAGGACTGCAACACTGGACATTCAGATGCTTAATCTGACTGTATTTGACTTCATTCCAAGTGTTTCCCCATTCCTGGCTCCTACACACAACTTTTATATTATGCCATAAATATTGTCATCAAATTAATCATGCATTGCTGTATATAGGTCAGCTGGAAAAAGATTATCACTATACATGACATAATGTTGTATGAAGAGCTGAAGCAAAGAAAACTCAGTAGGAAATATGGCTGATCATCTACTTAGTAGAATATTTTTTTAGTTTTTTATTCAGGCTCTCATCAGAGGCAACTTCAGCCTCAAAGCAGAATAAAGGGATTTCAGCAGGAATTAGGCAACAAATAATTTAGCATTGCTGAAGGCACTTATTCTCTTTTGATAGCTGAGAAGGCATGTCAAAGAGTCCTTTCCATGGACTTGCCTCTTTGTGTCTATTTTCCCCAAGATAACCCCAATTAGCTTGAGTCCAAATTCATTCCTTTTTTGATGAGTACCTGAGATTGGGCAAAGCTCTCAATAGGAGCAGTTCTGCTCAGCAAAACAAAGGTGCCTGAATTGCTGTAATCTGCCTGCCAGGGAGGACAATGGTCAGGAAAATGCAGCACCCTGAATGTTATCATATGCTAATAACAGGGTTCAAATGCTTTAGAAACACTGGCAATACACTTTCTTAAAGGCTTCTTCTAAAGCTTATATGGCATCATTTTTACTGCTATTGCAACCTTGGCTTGCCAGTGCGGGGATGCCAGACCTTGATAAAATCATGGAGTGATTCTGCTGTGCAGGCAAACCCTTTGTAATGCATCGCCTGAGAAGAGCTGGGGGTGATGCTTACCCCTAGAAGGGATGTGATTGTAATATACCATTTGAGTCCCATCTAAGCCCTAAAAAGAGTAGCCCCTTGTCCCAGAGGAAATTTCATACCCTGTGCTGTTTAACCTAGTTCTTCTTCCCATGGAGGTTTGTAAATGGGCCCTTTATTCCACCTACAAACCTTAGAAAACTTTTTCATAAGGCTATCTCTGCCGAAGACACAGTGACCTCATTGTTGTGGCAAACACTGAACAGACCATTCTTGCAATGACACTTCCACTTCAGAGCCCTACACTACCCCCAGAACAGGCTTTAGCAGAAGTCACTTCATTTTGTATATCCATATTTTGTTTGTTTGTTTGGCCAATAGACCGCAAAGATGTCTTCTCTATGAAGCTGCGGAGATTTGTCGGCAGCAGCGTGGTCCACATGGATTTTACAATGACAGTCATTGTGTTCATATATTTCAAAGAGAAACTCTGGGACCACCACTGAGCTCAGATTTGCAGAGTATGGGAAAAGCAGTTCCCTGGGCTTGCAAGTTCCTCGTCCAGTGCCAGGAAGCCTGGAAGCCCTGATGTCCCCAAGCTGGAGGCTGAGATCACATATAGTGGTACTAGACCAACCCTGCATTTTGAGGAAGTCCCATTTGTACGTAAGGTTGCACTGGAGCTGTCACCTTGACAATGAGCCAAGTGAGCTGTCAAGAAACCAAATAATTTTCTAATGGCAGCTGATTTCCTGGCAGGAAGGGTTTCCTCAGAACTCTGCATGGGTTTTGTCAGTTTGCCAAAACCCACCCATTCACAAAACATTTTGATTTCAACAAATCAGTGGTTTCCAAAAAGCCATAAAAAAAAAAAAAAGAAAAAAGAGCTGTTTAAAGACAAAGTTCCCAACCAATTCAAATTATTTCACTCAGTTTTCCCAAAGCTATAAATCAGTCCAATTGCTCTGTTTCAATACAGGAGCCCCTACTTGTGTTTGCCAGTTTGGAATGGTCTTACATACCAAGTCTTGAGATGGCTGACAGCACCGCATTGTGCAAATGTCCTGATCAAACGATAGCAGTATGCCTGGATATAGCCTCCCGCTCCCTTGTGAAGATCCTCCCACAGTCCCCAGCACGATGTCCATGTGCCTGTTCCCCAGGAGGATGAGTGGCTACAGCATCACTCTTGCTGCAGAGTCCTTCATTCAAAATAGAAATTGCAGGCTCTGGAGCACGGAATATGTTCACTGCCTTTCTGTGTCCTGCTATCTTAGAGTGTAATTTAAACAGGACAGGTAACAAGTAGTGAAGGCATCCAGGTATGTCTGGCAGTCACTAACAACCAGAAGACAAACTGTCCTGCCAGGGACACTGAGTAACTCATCTGGCTCCTTGGCCAGGCTAGGTCAGCATCACGGCGACTTCTTTAGGTAACAATAATTCCAATTTAAAGCACCAGTAGAGCCAGCCTGGAGGATTCTTAACCAGCTTTGCACAGAGTGCCTTTTCCAGTGATTCCTCCCATTTATTCTCAAAATGGGCTTCTTGGGATTGATACCTCTATTGGATGATTGACCAAAAGGTCTTATGCACACTACATGAGAGATCCTGGCACTTGACAAGATGCATGCCACAAATAACCGTGCAAATCTCAATGTCCAAAAACACTTACGTGTGTGTGAGGCAGAGACAGCAGGGCTGCTGTGCAAGATTTATGTCTAAGTGACATTCTCCAGTTGTGATTGCTTTACACTAACTGGCATGCTTTGCCCGCATCCAGAAGCACAGCTGGCTTTTCGTTCAGAGCAAGCCCCCGCTTCCACGTGGTGTGGATTTTCACCAGCTTCCGCCCCAAGGGTAGGCAATCCTCTCCTCTGTGCCATGCATGGTGGCATCAGCCCCATGGTGTGCAGGAAGATATATAACAGAAAGTAGGTGAAAGCCACTGCATTTCACTTTGAATAATCAAACCAGAGTGTCTGTGCCAGAATGCTGGGAACATGCTGCTCTTTTACTCAGGCAACACGGGCCCTACAACCAGTCATTTCCTACCTCCACTGTCCCACCCTGGATCCCATCCCAGGATACCTCCCTGGTGCCCCTCGGCTGCACGGCAGGGCTGGGGCCTTGGGAGCGGCGAGGGCAGTGGATTTGGGGAGCTTGTGAGCTCAAAGAAGGGCATCAGTATTTAAGCAGGGAGTAACACATTGTTAATTAAAGCAACTAGCTGGGACAGGGCATAAAGTAAGAGAAAGGCAGCTAGGAGACCACCAAAATACATGGGAATGAAGATGTGACCATGTAAGTATTACTGCAGTATAAGTCTCCAGTCTCCAGTCACATCAAAGTTAGGGGCTGGGTGGACCAGCTACTTTTTACAGCAAAACAACAGAGTTTTTAGAATTACAAACTGCCCATGCAGACAAGCCTTTAATGTTTCAATGAGAAAAACAGGAATTGCAGTCACTCAAACTGAGCCAGAGCCTTGTATATCAGTAACATGTTTCTGCTGCTGCTGGAAGTCTCACCGCTCCCTTAAATAAGCTTTCTCCGCGTAACAGAATTAGACCTGTAATTTCTGCAAAATTCCTGAGTACTCAGATTGGGGCTGACAAAGGTTTCTGTTTATTCGGTATAATTCAACAGAATACTATAAGAATACCGGGGAAACCTAGCAGCGCTACCTTAGAACTAACAAATACAGTACATCCCAAATAACCTCCCTGAAACCACAAAAGCTGCTTTTTATGATGACTGTTTTTAATAATGTCCGAGTCCCTTGGGTTCACATCTTTTCAGTCTTTCGCAATGTGTGGCACTTAGACTGTGCAAGGCACTGGGATTGCAAACAGGCTTTGCTCCGCGCTGCACGAAATGTGGACCTCTGCAGGGAGAAATGCCACCAGGTAGCAAAGCCATGAAACAGCAGAAGTAATCCATCAGCTGGTTTAAAGACAAACTCCCCACTGTTTCGCTAGCCTCCTTTCAACCCCAAAAGAACGTGGGGATGTTTACAGACTCGGCGTCCCTAAAGCCAGCGCAGCTGCAATTTCATCTCAGCTGGCAAAACGCTCCCACCGACAGCCAAAGTGGCCAACGTGCTACTCCTGACAGCGAGTCTGTCCCTTAACGCAGTTTACTAGCTTCATGTGTGCAGCAGTTTGGAAATGTTACGTGGGCACCAGCAGAAAAAGCATATCTCAGGGGGAAGCCAAAGATGGAAGGAGAAGCTGGGAGGACCGAAGGCTGAGCATGCAGCTGTAGGGAAGGGCTGGCCCTGTCTAGATGGCTCTTTTGGGGGAGTTTCTTGAGGAGGACGGAGAGGTGAGCCCAAGTCCTGAGCATCTGTGCCCTCTAGTGGCTAATAAAGGAGTGGAGACAGACGAGGTCACTCCTGTCCCCACCTTCGTGAGCGGCAGGGGTGCTACGGCCGTGCCCATCTTCTGCAGAAGAGGCATCACACGGACTTACAGAAGACAACAGACATGGCCAGATGGGCAAGGCAGGTAAAATGCCCCGACTCTCTCTTGTGATGTGGGGGCTGTAAGGTAGCACTCTCTCCAAATAACGTATGTCCCCACTGGAACTGCTGAGGCAGGAAAAAATCCACTTGGAAGGCTTGGAGGCCCCTTCTCCACAGTCCTTTCTCCCGCCAAAAACATAACACTGAGCTAATGGCCCTGTAACTTTGTTTTGATTTCCCGAGCAGTCTTGAGTTACCTAATATCTGGCTGGCTTCCCTCAATGGCTTTCCAGCAAAGTCATTCTCAAATAGTTTTCTTTAGATACCAAATACTAGCTATCATGAAGTTCCTCCTGAAACCCCTGTTAATAGTATCACAGGCCTTGATGCTAATCTTGCCTTTCTTTCCTGTTATTTTTCTTTCTGCCTGCATTGATAATCTTCTTTAACTTACTTGGACAGGAGATGCACACACACACACAAGTTTATATTTATTAATACATGTGTATATGTATATGTAAATGCACATATACACGTGCATGTACACGTACACTATATGTATATGTACATGTACATGTACATGCAGGCTAGTCTTATGAAGACAAATCCCCATGTTACTGCCGATTGCTTTCATTCTTTATGTTGCTAGTTCTTATATAATAGCATGCTTGGAGAATTACAGACCGGACAGAGGACTCATGCCAGGCAGTCTGCACCACAGACCACATACAATATATTCCTTAACTAGGCTGTCCTCTACTATCTACGATTTGCCAACAAGGTTGCATCTGTATTCTGACAAGTGGTTAAAAGGAGATGTCTGTGATCAGGTTATTTACAATGGGACTTGAAACAGGAAGAGAAAGTGTAACAGTAGGAAATGGTGCTGCATTCAGAAGAAGTTTTATATGGAGGCAGTACAGCAACTTTGGGAGATTCACAGCTCAAAGGTCATCTCTCTGGCACCTTTCGAGCAAAACAAAAAACAAAACCCAGGTAAGTGCTAGTTTATGTCTGTGAAGGAACCATGAAGTACCACAAACCACTGGGTCAGCCGCTCATCCCCCAGGTTGCTCCCCAGTCACCTCTAAAGGCAACAGGTAAACTCAAGGACCTCAGAGACCATCCACCTTACTCATTTCTGTGACAGCAAAGACCTCTTGAATGTCTGTTCAGCATCTGTCTTGTAGGACTGATTTTGTGGCTAAGACACAGAAGCTCTTAGAGCTCTTTGGCAAGTGGAGGAAATGTGAGTAACCTGTCCTTAGGCTGGTGTCATGCATGCATCCAGCCAACACAAACAGTGAGAGGACCAGGATAGGCAGTTCATCTGTTGCTTTACCATCCTCCTTGTCCTTTAAATGACTTGCATCTCTGGGGGAGCTAAGAAGAAGGATGCTTATGCTTAAGCCATGGAAGAACCAGGGACAACCTAACATCTGATATTCCTGTATTTCATTGTGCTGACCATGTAAATTGTGATAATTTGGCACACTAAAGATTTCAGCCCATATCCAGAAAATAACATTTCAGTGGCCAGAAATGGTTGCTTAAGCCTGTACCACAGTCACTGAATTTATTTCAGAAGACATCAGTAATTTCAGTGATTGCTCTTTATTTGAAGACCTTGGAGCACCAGCACTACAGAGCAGCTCTAGCTCTGCATGGCTGCCCAAAGTTCTCCATGCTCCAGTCAAATACGAAGCACATATTTATGGCTCAAATTGGAATGAGACACTTCCAGCCTACCCAAATTGATCTGAGCGGAGACCATGTTAGTCAAAGCTTACACTCTCCTGGCAGTCACTGTTCTGTCCCTTTTCTGTTTCAGGGGGGAATTTTTGTTTGACAAACATGCTGGCATCAATCTCATAAAACCACGCTACAGATTAGGTGGAGGAAGAAATCTATCTCAGGGCTGCTTTGATAGCTCATTTTTAACCTTTATTTGAATGGGGCTTAAAAATCAGAAAAGAAACTGAATTTTTTTAAGGGAGTATCAGGCTTTTTATTTTAGCTTTTTTATTATGATATAAACAAGGCGTTAGATTTACTTGTGAGCATGGCATCCCATGAGCATGCGTAAGACAGATTTGTGAATGAAAATTTTCATAAATTTTAACATGAATAAGAACTTGCTCAAACATTAATATCGCCAGGTATTTGGCCATTTGTTAACTTTCTTTTGCTGTTTCAAAAACCTGCAAGGAGTGGAAGTAGAGCATGCAGTCCGTAGAAACAATTAGCCTGTGAGCAGTATAGCAGAATGCAGCCGTTATGGCTCCAGAGCCTGCAAAAAGAGAACATGGACAGCAAATGATCAGCTGCCTATGGGAAGGGAATTGAAAATAACACCACTTTAATCAAGCCATTTATCTGACAGGCAGATAATACTGGATAAGGATCTTTGTAGCAGGATTCATTCAATCTGTCAAACAGTGGGAGCTGGGGGAGTGTAAATTCCTAAATAATCAATCCATGTAAAGAAATCTACTGTTTTACTGATGAAATTCTGCCAGCGAAAAGACAAGACTTGGGCTTAGCTGTAAGACTTCATCCCCTACTTCTAAAGCACTTGTGATTCCAATCGTTTTCCGTCTGTGTTCAGAGCAGCATTGCCTGGGTGGCCTGCCAACTTCTTATTCAAACAGGACCTCTGCTCTGGGCCTAAGGCCATGCCTTCAAGGGCATTTAGGTGACTGAAAATGCAGATAACTCTTGTCTAGGGCACCACCAGTTAAAAGCTCTATGAAATCTGTTGGCTTTAGGGCCTAATTTGTTTTGCTACATAGAAAACTCTTCTAGGTGTATGCCTCCAGCTTATCTGCCTTTCTTCTGCTCCTGGATCAGCAGTAGCACTGGTCTGTCCAGGTAGAAAAGTGAGAAGAGGCAATAATCACTGGCTGAAAGTGTTCACACTGACTTCCTGGTGTTGAAGGAACAGGGGAAAATGCACAATTAATGCAGGCAGCAGTTCACTCACCTTTGCAGACACTCACCTGTAATTACAGCCTTTTCTCACTGACAACCTTGAAGGGACGGGGATGCTCCTGACTGCTCCCTTGCAGGGTCTTGCTGGCGCTCATAATCCACAATTTGAGAAAAACAGTTTAATATATACATAGAAGTGACGTGTATAAAGTGACTTGATTAGAGAAGTGGGGAAGAAAGTAGCCCATCAGTCCCCCTACATTTCAACATCATCCAGAAAAGATCAGATTTTTTGCATTTTGGGCTTCGTGGTGAATTCAAATATCAAGGCCTAATTCTTCTTTTATGCCTCTATAATTCAGAAGTAACATGAGAGGAGAAGCTTACCACTGAACCTCAGATGAAAGGTATTTGTAACTGCTACAACTTCCAATTTTAAAAGAAAATATTTTAATTATGATGCAATGCAGTGGGAGTTAAAGAAGCTTACATTTCTGTTTATTTTACATGGTGCCCAATCCTTTTCTTTTTTTCTAATTCCAAGGCAACTTTCCCATTGACTTCATTGTGAGCACGGTGTGATACGCCTGAGCTAACATGGGAAAGCACAACAGATCCATGTGGTGGATATTAAGAAACAGCTCTTATACAAGGATAAAACCTAATTCTGTGATCACACAGAGGTAAAGCAGGAGTGCTTCCAGTTAAGTCAGGGATACTTCACTGGTACAAAGTCAGTGCAACTCTATCTATTACTTCAAAAAGGGAGTTAATAACCATTCTTCTACACTCACTAATCTGTAACTAATCATAAATTTAGGCCCCTGAGCACTCACCCTGAGCTGCAAGGCACGTACCTGCATGCCTAGTGGCAGAGCACAAGCCAGCTGTGACTCCAAAGCCATTTGGACATCTTAGCTTGCAGCAGAACCTACACTAGCAAATCCTGACTCTTGCTGGCCTTGCTGCCACAGGCAAAGTCCTGGACTAGCAAGGGTTTCAGTGCTACAAAACTGTCCCCCGGTAGTTAGTCCGTAATTTTCCAGGGGCCCATAGTATGCTTACCATAACTGAAGCCCATCTTAGTCTTCCTAACTATGCAAAGGGCCTGGTGTATTTGTTCATTCTGCATTACAATTTTGAAGGCATTCTGCAAGGAAAGTCTTACATATGTGAGAAATATTTGGTTAATATGAACATCTGTAAATCAAAGACTTTGCGAGTCAGATTCCTCAGCAGATGGGATACAATTTTCAGCAGTGACTAAATGATTTAGAAGCCAAAGATCTGTTTTCACAGAGACAGGTGCTTAAATCTCACTGAAAGTCAAAGGGAAAGAAATTTGTGAGTCCAATTTAAAAATAGAATTTCTGTGTGTGTGAAAGCATTGCTTACTCATTCTTGAGAAAGTATTTTGTTGTCAATTTAATGAAACCAACCTCTGAATTTTGAGCTGGACGTCTTCACATATAAACAGAGGAGAACAAATTCTCCCTACTGTGGGAATTAGTGGCTGAAATGTTGTGTTTTGGACGATGCAGGTATTCAGAACAGATAACACAGGGTTTCATCCTGACCTGAAGCTATTAAACGGGTCTTTCACTCATATGAATAGAGAGCGTTTCACCGCCTTCAGTGCAGTTTCTCTGCGATGTGAAGCAGATGAGGCTCTGGCACTATCGCTGTATAAGCATCCATACCTCAGTCGTTGGTTCAGGGTTTGTGGGAGGAGAAGGACGTTATGAGCTCTGACGGCGCTCCTCCTGAAGATCAAAGCACCCATACCAGCAACCAAACCACAAAAACTTTCTCAAGGAGAGCTTTGCTGCAGAGCTCTGCCTGTTGGTGGTCTGTGGTTTCCCCTAAAGCAGCACGGGCTGCAGATGAGGATGCTTGGCAGAGACCTGCGTGGGATGGGGTACGTGGGGATGTCCTGCCACCACCCCCCTGGGTGGAGTTAAATCCCCATTGGCTGCAGGTTTGTTTGCTCTTCCACCAGCTCCCATCAATGCCCAGGAAAAGCCACCCACCTCTCAGCTGCTGCTGGATGTGCTGCATGGGGTGGAGCTGGAAGGAAATGGCTACCAGAGTGGTGCCAGATCAGGTGCGCTGGGAAATAAGCAGGGAAGGGATTGAGCAAGTGATCCAAGCTTGAATCACTGCGACTGTGTTTGCATTCGGTTCCTGGGAAGACAGTGGACAACTCCTGTCTGTCACAGGAACACAAAGAACAAATAATGCTTCACTGCACACAGATTTGTGTCTTGTTGGTGATCTCCCTGTGGATCCTTCAGTGTCTAGCAAAGGGTGACCCATTTTGGGTCATTTTTCTATTTATATCTAAGCCTCTGAAGGACCCAGGACTCCTGGAAGTGCCCATTTTCCTAATTTGGGACTTTCCTTTCCTCCACTAGAAGAGATCTGAGCAGGCAATGTGGCTGTTCATTGATGTAGCTGCCTTCCCTCCTCGACCTGAAGCTGGGTGCAGCCTTCATCCCTCCCTGCTTAAGCAACTTGAGTTTGTTCCAATTAGTTCTCCTCTCCATTCATTTCTGTAACTCGACAACATCAGTACCTGACTGTGGGGAACTTACTTCCGATGTGTTAATAGTCCTGTAATGCTTAGATTAAAGGCATTAAAACCACATAAATTATTATATTTCCTTTGTTTGCATCCTACATTCATGTGAGCAAGGATTTGCAAAAATTGCACGAATTTTTGCATTTTCCCCTTTCCTCACAGTGGCACCAGCCCTTAAATTCTCATCACCCCTTCACAATCCCGAGATGGAAATTTCAGTGCTGAAGTACCCCAGAAACCTTCTCTCAGGCTTCCACCAGCGCCGTCATTCATCCTATTTCAGGAACGTCAGTCCTTCACGTCTTTCGCACCCCACTGTCATGTGCCAACGTGATTGACACTGCTGGGAATGATCTGCCCACTCCTCCTAAATGTGGTCATGGGCTGTCGGTGCTGCAGACATGCAGACAGGAGGAACACGGACCCTTGAAGAGTGTCAGATGGCCATCTGCCAGCCAAGGCACAATATGGTGGCTACTGCCAAGCCAGCTGGGTCCTCGCTCTTCCAGCTGGTACAAAAGTTGCCAGGCAGCCTCCACTCCAAGAATATTCAAGAATTTGGGGCTATAATCTATGCCATGTGTTTCTCTGTTTTTACTACATAGTGAAAAATAATTTATTCAGATATGCTAAGTTATATTTTTAACGTTCCACAAACAGTTCTTTGTGAAACTCAGTTTTAGCATTAACAAGAAAATGAAGTACTTTGCTCACTGTGTATATTATTATAATGATCCTTTTTTGTTTAATCTAAATATTGTAGCTCATTTATCTTCTTGGATGTCACAACCAGCTCTAGGCACCATAGTTCTGCTGCTGTACCAGTTAAATGATTATTACATAAACATTATATAAATAATTAGTGGATAACTAATTTTTTGCTGGATGACGTCTACACCCTTTTGTCCAAAAGAATCCCTCATATTCTTTTCTTTTTAGTGCATATTGAGAGCCTATAGCATGCTGATCATTGCCTTTCTAAACAAGAAAGGCTGAAGGGAGTTTCTTCTGAGAAATTCAGTATCACTCAGTTCTTGAAAGAATTGAAAATGGTCCCTTTTTCATAAATGAACATTGTCAGCAAAGAAAAAATGGGAATAGAACCTAGGACATTTAGTTGGAGATTCAGAGATTTTTACCACTTGTGCTTAATGAGAATTTCCTACTGTTAGCACTGGTATGGGGCTTCCAAGCTTTATTTAGTCTGTAATCAGACATCAGATGACAACTAGGTACATTCATGCATAATTGTATTTCTAAGCTTTTCCTTGAAGAACAAAACCTGCTTCAGTTTGCACAGATTTCAAAAGGTATCGACATAATTTTCATTTTCATTTCCCTCTGCATCTTTAAGTTTCACTCTACTCTCCGTGGCTTTTTCGGAGCAAGCTCAAAAATCAAAAGTAAGTGAGCAAGTGCAGTTTTGTTTTCTGTTGTGCACTGATTTCCAGGAATTCCTTTCCTCCATTAGATTTACCATGTGACCACCTAAGAATTTGTCTTTTTTCTTTCTGGAAAAAAAACGCTCTTTTACTTTCTTGTTCTTTTCTACCATATACTTCACATTCTGCAATCATTCCACAACAGAAATAGTTCTCACTAACATCCACACACTTAATAATTGAACAGTCACAAATAAATCATTTCAGAAAAGCTATTTAATCTCTCTCTACACCCCATTGGAATACGATTTCCAAACTAATTTTAAGACAAGCAAAAAAAATCTGGTTTTATCTTTCCTGTCATTTTATTTTAATTGAAGTTTATCACATTCTTTATACTGACTTCCAAATGCCTCACCCTTTTTTCATCAGGAGGGGCAATTCCTAGAGACGTGTGAAATGTTTCATTTGAACTACAAAAGCCTGGAAGCAGACTTGCTGTGAATTCATCCTGCATTTGCAAATCATCAGTGAATCGTTTAACTCCTGTGTCTGCTGAGTTGTCTGCAAGCTTGTGTCTGCTGTCACTTGGCAGGTGTTACTGGCTCTTGTTCTCGGGGACTTCCATGGCTGTTGTTCTGGGGCATTTCCAGGGAAAATGTGGTTCACCACTTAGAGGCCACTCACAGCCTTTTGTGGTTTTCGGACACCTGTGCCTTGTGCTGGAACAGAAACTTCATGCAAACCTTTGTGATTCCCCATGAACCTTAAATGTGTCACATTTCCTTGTAGCTTAAATAGTAAAACGGAGGTGGGCCAATCCCAAACCTTCTGGGGCCTGTATACACAAGTACGTCAGTACTGCTGGTTGCAAAGTTACTTCAAAGCAAAAGTAATTTTGAAACCAGATTAAAGCTAACATGACACACCAAACTCTGACCTGAAGGAGCTAAGGTCCAAGCATACGTTATCCTCTGCAGGTACAGGGATATCAGCCCCAAAAGACGGGCCAGACTGAGGACAATAACATCTGAAACCACCACAGCCAGACATGGCCAGCAACATCTGCACAAAAGACTTTGCCCCCGCGACAAAGCTGGGCTCTTGGGCAGAAGTTGGGGGCAATAGGAAAAATTAGTTGTATTTGTGGATGTTGTGGGATATACTTCATGTAGAAGACATTTCTTATAAGGGCTTGTGAGCCTTCAGACCTCCCCGCAGCAGCGGCAGCTGCTACCCCACTGCCTGCATTATTCAGGTGATCCGCCTGGACAGCCTCAGCAGTCCCTGGCATTTAATACTTATTAATCACTTGAAATAATCAAAATGCGCTAATATTACAACGTGGTAAAATAAAATTATATTATCACTGTAATTCTTAACATAGTCTATCTTCAAAACTGCTAACCCATCTGCTCAGACATCTTAGAGATTTGACAAATAGGCTCCAGCAGATCTTGCTGAGGCAGTTGAAAGCGATACCTCCATCGGGGCAAGTCAGCCACAGATCAACATGTCTGGATGTCTATATCGAAGCATCTAAGCTCCCACTATCAATAGAGATGAAGGCCTTGATTCAGTTGCTCAGAGACAGGCGTTTGAGGTGCCATTTGAGATGTCCTAAGGGTACCACCTCACCTCCGGCTGCCGCCCCAAAGAACATGAGTGTCTCATAGGTCCTGAGTTATATCCGCCAGTCTCTGAGTTGTACCCGTGGCCCTGTGGGTGTCTCCGATACCCTGAGCATCTCAAATGCCTGATGCCTGCATGTGGACAACTGAATGAAACCACAGCCAATACACCAGAGGAGCCTGGAGAGCTGTTTGGAAGAGTTAAGTGGATTTATCGACAGAGCTATGACATAAGGAGGAAACGGGACACACCTCAGCGAGTGCCAGCAGCTCCTCTGACCACAGGAAGTATCAAACCAGGGAGCCTCATCTCCTTTCTCCACCTCTCCCCCTAGTAAATCCAAGAGCTTATATTTGAGTTTAATGCCTCTTAAGTTAGCTTAGCTGGAGTGAAAGAAGCCACAGCTGAGACGAGACACTGTAAATAGTGAATGGATTAGCAGCATCCAGCAACCCTGCTAACTTGAGCTGTAGCCTATACCTCCCAATGGGCCAGTTAACTTGTGTGCAAGAATATTTCCACATTGAATGGAAGGGCTTTGTGGATGGAATTCAAATTAAGAGCAATACATCAGTTATTTCTGCAGCAAAGACAAGTCCGTAATATGTAAGGGTGATTTCATTTTATACTAGATTTAAAAATGCCTCAATGAAAGGAGCTAATTCTCTCTTTAGGCAGAATTCACATAAGCTTTTAATTGCTATTCTGTAAAGATATCCAGTTTAGTTATCTTTCACCATTCACTTACTCTTCTCAATAACAACTGGTAAATTCAATCAGATGTTTCTGTGAAACAGTCTCATGTCACTGCAAATGGCTACAGATCAGAAAGAACTTCTTTAGAACACGCATTTGCTTTAAATGTACCTGCATTGTGCTTTTGCACTGAATTACATTTCAGTTCTTGCTCTTGAAATGTTTTATTTCAGATTTAGTGCTGATGCACTATGGATAATCAAGGACTTCTTAAACATTCAGGTATCAAGAAAGTCAGACTTCAGTTGTCCCTCCCAACTCTGCAGACATCTTGTCTTTGAGGGTAAGGGATGTTGACAAGTCTAAGGAAACACTGGATCTGAACACAGCAATTCTTGTGATTTATAGTGAAATCACAGTCCTGATCTGACATACATGCAGGAAACTGGAGAATCTGATTTTATGTCCAGTAATTTTGATTAAGACCTGATCTTGCAAAACTTATGGACATGTTTTTTTCCTAAGTCCATTCCCATAACTACTTCAAAGCTTTACTTTAGAAATACCTGTGAGTTTCTGCTACACTGAGATTGCAATGATAAAGTGGCCATGCTATGGTTTTTATTAAATGCTAAGATGTGACATTTTAGTTATAGCTCTCTGACCCAGTAAAAGAGCCATGCAAACACTGGGCTGCTTGATATAGACAGAACTTGCAGTACATTTGAGCTGTACAGTTATTAAAAGCATTTCTGTAGACATTCCCTTTCCTTCTTGGATTGTTCTTGGCATTACTCGAATATTTATGAATATTTATGAAGGCACTTACTTGTATGAAGTCTGTGAGTAAATCATCAATTTCTCTGGAAATAGTGCTTTTTCTGAAAACTTTGTTAACCCTTCAACACAAGTGCCCCTGAGGGACTAGAAAGTTTGAGCACAGCTTGTAGAGTACATCCTATAGAATGTATATAAGCCTTTAATCAGCACAACAACCACAATGCAGCAGATTGAATAACCATCTGAAGAAACTCAGGGAGCATTGTGATTTAGTCTGCCCCAGAAAGCTGTTCTGTAACAGCTTTGCAAATGTGGCCTCAGCTACCAAACCTATGCTAAATCAGTCACTGAACAGACTTATACCAGTTAGTAGATGACTCTTTTTTTATTAACTAACAAATCTTCATAAATTCAAGGCTACATGGAGAAAATACACTGATTTATTGGTCCAATACAGCTTACCCTGAAAGCAAAAGGAGTTTCACATTTGACTTCAAAGGAAGCAAAGTTGGACCCTGAAACTATGAGCAGTATAATAAACACTAGTAAAACATAATACTTACTAAAGCAGCATGAATCCTGCTCCCCAAAAGTACACATTTACTCGCTACTTGTGCAACTTAATACTAATGAAAATGAAATATGGTTGTTCGCTGAGGTCACACCTGAGTACTGTGAGAGTCAAACAATCCATCAGAAATAATACTATGAAATACATTTCCATTAAGTGTTCATGGAATGAACCTGAATTCCAAATAAATTAGTAAAACTGTTATATCTCTGCTTATTTGCAAGTTAATGAAAAGCAAAATTCACCAGCATGCTTCTGAATACAGTGCAGGAGTGCATACTCAATTCAAAGTTTTAATATTGGTGTACGCTACAAAGCCATGCATAAACTTACAGATAGTGTAAAATTGACATTAATATCAATGGAAGTGGAAACAGGCCAAGATAGAAAATCTGGTTTTGTGTTTTGTTGGACTGAATACTTAATAAGTTGCCTATTAACGATAGCTCACTTAGCTCACTTAGCTTGTGTTTTATAACACAAGACCATTTTTTCTGGGTGTTTTTTGCCTTAGTATTCTCAGTTATTCATGATCGATGCAGCATATATCAATGGGAGTCTATGATAGCAAATACTAAATGAAGCGTAAGTCGAACGTGTCCTGATTTAGCTCTGTAGGAGACAAATCACATTCCTCTTTTTAAAACCACTGAGGACAGATCTCGCATGTTGGCAATGCACTTTCCCAGTGAAGTCTGGCGTATCAACACCATTCTTTTGCTGTTTACAAGGAAATTGAGCAAAGGAAAATGATTTTCAATTTCAGCCTCCAGCCAGCTGTAATGTCAGACAATGAAGCATGATTCTAAGTGCAGAACAGCAGCTTGTCTGATAGATGGTAAGTAATTAAGTAGCTTCGGTCCAGAAAAGCTTTTATGTTGTCCTTGGGCTTTGGACAATGAGATTTCTATTCCTAAGCTGTCTTCCTGTGAGATAAAAAAAACCCAAAAACATTCACCCTACATGTATTTATTGTGAAAAGATGAGGCTCTCCCAGCCCTATAGAGCAGTGAGCCTCCAGGTGTAGACCAGATAATGGATGTTTCATTTCATTTCCTTCTCTTGTGCCTTCATGAAAGGAAGCCCAGACATTGCCTTTAGCAATGCTGCTGCAGGATGTTGACCCTGAAAGCATCCCCCAAATTAGACAAGTGTATTATTCCTGTGTAATAGGTGAATACAAATAGGAAGGACAGACTTTAGTTTCTGTTCCTTATAAATAGATAGAAATATCACACCTCTCCAGATTCACAGCAAAGATCTTTAAATATATAAAGATATAACAGAAATAAATTCTTGAAAAGGTAATATTTCCTTTTATTCCCTCTGTTTTATGTGACAATGAGAATAAAGCAAGTAATATATTTATTTATATATTTATACAAAGTGAGCACAGCATTTGCTGAAGACTAGACATAAAAGATCCTTCGTCTACATGAAGCAAAGAACTAATAAAAACCCTTTGGGAAAGGGAACTTCCTGATACTAAAAGCTGAATGAATTGAATTCAAACATCGTCGTGACCTTCTCATGTACAGTCGTTTGAGATACTTGCACAGCCCTATCCCCAGAGAATCTTTGTGTCTCACTGTTTTTATGCTCTGGATTTACTACCCCTTCTAAATGGGACACTGCTCATTTCCTCATTTTGCAGATCCAGAAATGAAGGTGTGATGTGACCTTTGCAGGTCACTGAAAATCTGGGACAGCGTAGAAAACAGAACTCACATTTTGACTCAAGTCAAAAAATCATCCTCTGTTAAGTCTTCCTTGTTGAAAAAAGATATGAAGGAAAGGTTTATAAGTTATCACTCATGAGATTGTGCCAACATGGAAGCAAAAGAAAGTCTCAAGACTAGAATACTGGTTGAGAGAATATGGAAAGTATTAGTGACAGAAAAAAAATTGATGGAATGCTAAATTACTGTGCAGGCTTTCATGTGGTATGGTTGTGCCTCTACACATTTGTGGATGAAAACAAAATTCAAGTTATGGTTACAGAAAGAAAGATCAAATGTTTATTCTATTGCAATCTGACCAAGAGGTGTAATTAAAACAGCTGAATCATTGGATTCACTGCAACACAAATGTTGGGAAAACTCAGATTATAAATTGTCTTGTTTTGTGTCTTCCACTGCTTTCATATAATGAACATTCTGTTCTCTGCCTAATCCTACAAATGATGTACAATGAACCCTCACTTACCAGAAATGCCATTATTTGAATCAGGGTCATGTTCAACTTTAAATGAGGTTTGTATAACAGAACCATCTGGCTTCCCCAAGGCCACACTGCTCAGTGGGACTAAGGTGATTGGGACATACTGCTTCACTAGGAGTGATTTGTTCTTATTTTGTCCAGCTGAACTCTGTGGCCTTGCACAATCTCCAGGAATTTTGGTCTTGTTCAACTCAATGGCTGTATCGTATTTTCAGTAATTAATGGTTCAGAACTGGTGTGCATTACACATAGCTATTATTCTTTATATTTCTATATGCTGACAAATATTTCTTTACATGGCACCTTATGTTCAAAATTATACCTTAAGTGTACATAGCACTGTGTAAGTACAGACTACATTTACAATCTGAGTGACCCTAAAATTCCCTGCTTTGGTCATATTGTCTTGAGCAACACCAAAACCCAAAGAAATTGTTTGTGAGTAGGTTGGATAAAGGCAGAAGGAAGATAAAGATGCTATGTCAGATTTCTTTTCTTTTTCTTTTTTTTTTTTTTTTAAGGAGGAAACTAAAAGAGAAAACGGGAGACCCCTAGGAAACAGATACAGAAAACTTTTCTCAGTAGGTGGGGTAGACTGGATGGAAAAGCACAACTGAGGCCCAAGGAAAGAAGCAGCAAAACAGATTTAAGAGTCTGCCAGCAGTAAGAAAAGATGTGGGTAACTAATGCTGGTAAAGAGAGAAGACATAACTGAAGACTCAGTGAAGAATAACCTACAGGATGAAAATCAGAGAATACATGAACATTTTCATCTTCAAAGTGATGATATTTTTAAACAGGTTTTTATCCAGATGTCACACATACTTAGCCTGAGAGAGAGCTAAGACATCTTGGAGAAAATCAAGGAGGGTGCTGAAGGGAAGGAAGTGTTAAAGGTGAGCTGAATAATATATTCATTAGAGACAACAGTAATGAAGAAGGCAAGTTGGATAGAAACAACTGGTGGGGTACCTGAATAGTGAGAGGTGAGAAATAAAGAGAAGGCTCCATGAGAAACAGAAAAGAAAAAGCTGAGATAGATCACAATGGGCTCATTGCTGCCAGAGCCCACATTTAACAGGGAGAAAAAGAAGTTAAAGAACAAGGAAATGTTGAAGACAGTGATATGGAGGTGAAGTACATTTTCCTTTGATCAGCATTCACTTACTCATTAGGGGAGTAAACCAGCTGAAGGAGAGAATACACAATACCTAGTCCATGTACCTGATGCTCTTACTGTCCAAGCATTTAAATCCAGAGGACAAATACCACCAAAAATACAGATGAATCAAAAAATAAATGCAAGCGCTGTCAGAGAGATAGCCAAGATTAGAGAAGTAGTCATAGCTCTGTGTGGGGTCAATAGATGAATCAGAGAGCAAAGGGACAATGGTGTGGATCAGCGGGGGAGCAGCCAGAGGAAAGCCCAGAGGGGTGGGTGGGAAGGGAAGGAGTGAGTGTGGACAGGGAAGGGAGAGGAGCACTGCTGAGGACAGCATGCAGTGCCAAAGAGATGGGTCTCAGCTTCAGATCCATAAAGCAATACCACTCTGTAAAGGCAAGGTCAAGGGCAAGAGTGGAGACATCATTGTACAGCAGATCAAAAAGGAGATTAATGGAAGTAAGTGAATGGTAGGGAATTGGATTAATCAGTGATGTGGAATGAATATAAGGGATGGGATGAGTGGAATAAAACAGTCAGAAATAACCAACTTGCCACATTGGCACAGTGGAAAGGAAGAACTGAAGCCAGAAGGATGGTAGAAAGGAGACAAAAGGCAGATGGACACTGCTCCATGGCAAATGAAGGAAAGAAGATGATTCAGACAGGAGATATGGGGAGCCAAATGGTCTTACCGCCAAGTGTGATCTTGGACACATCTATGAGGACAGCACAGATATAGTTGAATTTTGAAGACTGGAGGCTGTTACATACATGAAGGAGGGGAAGCAAGCGAGAAGTTCATAATCAGGGTAAACTAAATTCTTCAGAGAAGGATTAAAAAAGTGGTGGAGAGCTGCAGTTGAAAAAAAAGAATATGTGAGCCAAAGCAAACCACAAGTCAGGAATAAAACCCATCCATCTGAAGACTGTAAGAGTAGTCAGAAGAAATGACCACAGACTTTCAAGCCTGCAAAACCATTCTTCCATTCTTCTGGTTATCTGAATTGCCAATTATTAGATTTTTATTCTCTGAGTGTCTGGAATTATCAAGATCATTCTTTACTTATTGTTGCAGTGTGTCTTGTGGTATGAAACTTGAATGTATAAAATGTTGAAACATTGCTTGCTCAGAATGACTCATTAACATCACAGAATAAATAAGCGGATAATATTGCTAATTTGATTCAAAGCCCTTGAATATACTTCATCCATAAACTCTGACTTCAATGAGTATAAACAACTCTCAGTGAGTGTCCCCATAGGAGAGATATTAATTCACAACAAAAACTGTTATAACTCCTACACTTGGGAACTAAGCATTTTTTTCTTCTTCATCTTGACTGTCCTGACTGTTCATGAGCTAATATTCAAATATTAATCCATGAATTATCCTCGCCTAAATTGAAAAATATTCTAAACTACTCATTAAAATCTTAGGTGGCATTAACACCAACTTCACATTTCTTTCCATTTGCTTCATGAAGCCACCCTAGCTAATGGATTTACTGTTGAGAAGCATCAGAAAACACAGTGAGTGTTAGGTGAATAGTAAAAATATTCACAAAAGGCAAATTCTGAAACTGGAATTTCAAACATCAACCAGCATCATTCCACGTAACCTCTAAATCCATCCCAAAAGACTTGGTGCTCTAAAAGACGTCCATAGTACTAGGCAGTAGTTTTAAAAACTTTCTTGAATCAGGGTCTTAAATCCTTCCTGAAGATAAACTGCACTGGAACATCTCCAAGAAACTAGGTGACCAAAGCATGCTTTTAGAGTCCTCTTTTCTTTATCCTGTCAGTCACTTTTGTATTTGGGTGGAGAGTACAGGCTGTGTATTGGGAAGGGAGGTGTGAAAGCAATAACATGATAGCAGGGAATTGCTTGGGAGACATGGGAGTGAAAAAAAGGTAAGGACTGAGAAGGGGGATTTACGTTTTTTCACAACAAAGTGACAGCTGTTATGTCATGAGTCTATACTTGTCCTGATCACTTTGTTTGTGTGCTTTTTCCCGCACCCCACATCTGTCTTTGTCTGTGTATGCTGTACGCTTTCTGGGCAAATCACTACCTTTCCCTGTGTCTGGAAAGAAACACAACATCTTTTCTGGCACTGGAGCAAGCTCCGTAATGAAGAATGTGATTATAACTGATGAAGGATATGGTTTCATCTTTCAACTTTGCAAATTATTTACTATGATTCAGAGTCATGAATTCCTTTGGGCCAAGGCTTTCTCTCTGAAGCTGCTGCAAGAGTTACCATATATTGTTGATATGACTGAAATTCAGGGTTGGGAGGAAACTGGGGCCAAGATTTCGAAGTGCTAAGCAACTGCCCTAAAGCCAAATCCTTTAAAATGTCACAGGTTGGACATCTAAAACTGGATATTTGTCAGTTTTTAATGTTTTTTAAGTTTTATCAATAATAATGACGATAAATGTTGTAATAGTATCTAATATTTATATACTACTTATCAACCTAAAGTTTTGTCCAAATGTTTTTTCCCAAATGGGTAATCAGAGTTAGAGAGATTTATGAAGTTGTCAAATCAGGAGCTTTTAAAAAGCAGTTACAGCTTTTATAACACTTCGGATCATGGTTCCTATTTGTTTGAATGTTCAAGCAGCTACAGTTGTCTCTGCTGATAGGTGTTACTCACAAATACAGAAGGCATGTTGCTTCAATATTAAATTAAAGAAGCTACACTAGGATCACGATGATAATAGGGTTGTAATAGTATGTATCCAAAACTATGACAGTAAAAAGCCCTGACAGCCGGAAAGCACCTTATCCTCAGCTTTCTTGAGTCCACCAAGTCCAAGAACAAAGACAACAGTCATGTCTCAGTAATGTGCAGTACAAGGATGCCCATGAAGCAGTGGCATGTTTACTAGCTATCTCTTAATACTGTATGCTGCACTGCAAGTTTCCTGAAAATATTACTGATCCCACGCACTTGATGTCTTTAACCTTTTTCATGTGTTTGACAGAAGATAGGGGTTAATAATTCAGTGTACTCTATTCAATTGCCTGGGGAAATTTGATCTACACCCAAAATTACTCTTCAATAAGACAGACTCAGGAGTTCATCTTGTGTGTTCAAATCAGAATAGAAGTATTTGCAGGATCACGTCCACTATGTAGAGTGAAAGAAAATACTTGTATAACCTATACAACACACCCTATCTCAAGGTGTGGAGAACTGACAGCAACTTATTCATTAAGTAAAAGAAGTAGACTATGAACAGAATGTATAGCAGAGAAAGTATTTATTTCCAGGGTCTTTCTTGTAGTCTTTAAAGAAATCTTGAACGGTGACTTTTACAATGTGTCTGACAATTGTCATCAGGAAATTTGTTTTCTCCCCGTATCCTTAAGTTACTGAAAAGACTTGACCCCCAAGCGAAATTGGAAGATATTTTCCTTTATGCTGTAACATTTCCAGATGGCTGGACTCTAGACTGACTTCTTCTGCCTGAGTGTATCAGCCAAGGATTTACACAACACCAAATAAACTGTTGTTCTGACTCCAACCGTGTCTATACAATTTTGCAAGATCCACAATAATGGGAGCAATGGATTTCTGCTGGGACAACTTTGCCAGCACACAGAAAAGCCTTTCTTATGGTCCATATTCTGAGTCTCATTCACTGTTTTGCTGTCTCATTCTAGCAGGCTCCCAATCAGAGCCTTTTTTGCAGCTTTTCCATCAGGAGCTCTGAGAGCTATGATGACTTATATCCAAAAGGGTATTCCATATTACCAGGTTTTCTGTTCTAACTGGAAATTTAAGTTGTCAATATAAGCTGTATACGTCTATGCTAACTGTGTTGAAGATTTTCACACAAATAATAGGACATACATGTTAAGGTTTAGAGTAAATACCAGATCCCTGAAGAATCAAAAGAAATATCAAACATAAATTATTCACTGCTATGTATCAACCAAAAGGGTAGATGAGTTACAGAGGAGAGGGACCAGGACCAATCACACGGCTAGCAAAAAATGATTATTCTACCCTTATACCAACACTTACTAGTACAAAAAATGTTGCTACATAGTATTCCCTCCCTCCCTTGAACATTTACAAAACATTTGTTACATAGACTGCAATTTTCAAACAAGCCTGAGAGGCACAGGTCCTTCTCTCTTCCATGTGTGAACAGCATGTCACTCATGTCATCCTTCACAAGAAAGGAATGAAAGTAAATGTGGAAAGCAGTGAAAGCCATCTTGGATTTTATTCAACTGCATCTTCATCAAGCATCGGATTTTCTGCAATATTGTCCCCACAGTAGGTTTGAAGCAAGTGTTGATTGATTTATCTGCTCTTCACCTTGCAAGCTGGATGATGTTACACCAGTGGAACGTATCATGTGCTACAGTAATGTCTGTATATCATTTGCCTGTGTTATGACCATTTATTTCTCCTGGTGACTTAAACTGAATTTCAAACATTTAAGCAAAACCATGTATATCTCCCCTGCACATTCCAGAATTTATCAGGTACAAGATTAAATTCTTATTCCCTGTTAGTGAAATATTAGGAACCTTAAAGAATAATAGTAAGCCATCAGTTGGAAAACAAATTGGGAGACTGTCAGGTTTATGGCAAGGGTGGACATTGATTCTAGGGAACAAAAAGTCTTTGCAGTGGAGAGATAAGGGGTACAGAAATGGGGGTCTTCTTCCTTCTCTGACACCCTTGTCTGTTGTCATTGCCTGTGTCCTAATTCCTGACCGTGTCCTAATTCTTGAGCATGTTTTGGAAGAAAATGGTCTCCACTGCCCAAACCTGCCAATGGGTGCTACCTGGAGAGCAGCAGAAAGGATGCGACAGTCAGGACAGTTCTACCTGGGGCCAGAAGCTGGGGGGGCACTGGAAGCCCAGATAAACTGAGAGGTGCCTCAATGCCCACATCACTCTCTTCCCTGCTTTCTGCCACCCACTCCTGCCTGCTCAGGCCATTTGCATTCACCCGTTTCTGCCTGGGACTTTCTTGCTGAGTTACTTTGCTCTTGTCCTGGTTTCGGCTGGGATAGAGTTAATTTTCTTCCTAGTAGCTGGTATAGTGCTGTGTTTTGGATTTAAGATGAAAATAATGTTGATGATAACACACTGGCGTTTTGGTTGTTGCTGAGCAGTGCTTCCACTGAGTCAAGGACTTTTCAGCTTCTCATACTGCCCTGCCAGCGAGGAGGCTGGAGGTGCACAAGAAGCGGGGAGGGGACACAGCCAGGACAGCTGACCCAAACTGGCCAAAGGGATATTCCAGCTTCAGCTCTGCTCCCTGCTCCTCTGCACCGAGTCCAGTGAGAGGCCAGGCACCAGGCGCCGGGAGGCCTGTGTCAGCCTCACAGAGGAAAGCACCAAACCGAGGATGAGGAAGATCTTTCCTACAGCGTTTCCACGTCCTGAAAGGGACAGAAGGAGACACTCTTCAGGAAGGAGGGCCCATTTCTTCATTTGCACCGTTCTGCAGATGTCTGTCACCACCAACATCATTTGTGAAGCTGCCCTAATATTCAGGTAAATGACATACCAGAAACAGAACAAGAGAAGTTAATAATTTCTTTGATTTATGTAATGGCAGCAAGGCTGTTTTCTTCGAAGCCGTGAGCCAGAGTGATTAAAAGTTCATCAGTGACCAAGTATACCATGCAGTGCAATGTGGGGGCTTTTCCACAGAGCCCTATAAATCTCGGAGCTGGAACGGGCGTGCAGGGGTGGGGAATGAGCTAACCTCGGCGGCGCACGTCAGCCCCGCAGGAGCCGGAGCAAACTCCCACCCCCGGGCTTCACAGAGCTTTTATTGCTCACCAAGGGCCAAACCTCACTTTTGTTACAGTCAGTGGGAGTTTTGCCATCGCCTTTCCTCAAACAAGGCTTGACACGAGCGGAGCAAACAATGGGAAAACAGGAGCCAAGCCCTGGGCTGCGGAGCCCATGGCAAGTTTCCATGGCTTTAACTGGCACCCAGTGTTGGTCTCCTAAAAGAAGGACTTTCACTGTACCTGTTCTTCATATGCAAAGCACAGCTTTTATACTTGCAAATGTAGATATATATATTAAAAAAAAAATAGAGATATATACATATTCTTTTTTGCTCTTTGTAGCAAAGATAAAATCTGTGAGCTAGCACTGCTAACAGTGCCTTCAGATTTTCTGAAATGTAATGCCTATCCCAAATGTCAAATCTTTATTATCGTTGTCTGTTTTAAGTGGAGCATATAATTTCCCGACTGCTCTGTCTGCTTCAAAGAGCCTGTGTTTGAAAATACAAAAAAAAAAAAGCAGAAACAGAAGAAAGGAAATAAGATAAAAGAGAGAAAAAATACAGAAATACTGGTTGTTGCCAAGTGGTCCCCAAATCTCAGGTGTCAGAAATTATTAAGGTCTTAGAACAGCTATAAACCTCAAGATTTATATAAAATGAACTAAACATATTCTGTAAAATAGGAAGAGCAGGAAAACTGTTCTACAAGTCCTGTTACAACTGCTAATCTTCTATTTTCTAAAATGTTTAATGTACTCAGTTCACACAGTGTGTATAGTACACATATATATGTATACGCATTATTAAAGAGAAAAGCTAAATTGTAGTGTATTTAAGACCTCATGGTTCAATTTTAGATCAATATGAGAAATGGAGTCACTGAGCACAGCACCATCGCACTTTTAATAAAGTGGTAGGTCATAATATGACTTTGTGGAGACGACAAAATTACTGGAGAGTTACTCTTTTATAATGGCTTTCTTGTATTTAAATGGAAACTAACTGAGAAATCTACAGGAAACTAATTTACACTCGGATTAGGAATTCAAATTGAGGTTAGGGAAAAATGCACCTACATCTAACGGTTTGTCATCATCTTTTGAGCAGTGCCCGAGCCCGGCCTCCCTGTACATAAGCAGCATCAAGTCTTTAAGTGTGGCTTCAGTACAAGCCAACATTACCCTTTGGAGTGCATACAGATCCATGTGCCTGGGCATATGTTGGCGCTCAACTCAATGCCAGGTGCTCCTGGGTGAAGGCCACGCCATCCAAGGGGAGCACTGAGGGCTGTTCCTTGCTTCCAACTGGCTCCCCTCCACTGCCAAGGTCGGGGTAACACAGGCCACTCACAGAGGAGGGCAAGATTACTCACTGGCTTAGGCAAATCTGCCTCCTAAACTGCACCTCAGCTGTTTCTGAAAGCATGGCTTTGTGGTTATGAATGTTATGGCGGCCTCCATCCACATACTCTCTTTATATGGTTCTGACAACATGTTGGCATTACTTCACAGCTTACCTTTTTTGCCTGCATTTTTTTAAGCAAGCTATAGCACCTCATTGTTTGGTAGAGCATTTATTATAATCTGAAGTCAGGTCAGAGAGCCTGCCAGACCTCTTTGCAGCAGAGCTGTATGCTTTGGGCCTGAGGTCATGGAGCTATTTGCACTTCCAACAATTGGTTGCATCAAGCTGTGTTGCAACACTGTGAAACATGTCACATCAGGGTTTCTTTTTTCATTCTGCTCTGAATTTGTCTCTTCAGTCCTTCCCTACCTCTCCCAGAGAGCAGCAAGTAATTTGGCAAGATTTGAGATTAGTTTTCAATCTTTGGCTTTCATGGTTTATGAAGAAATCCTTCTTCTGCCTAGAGTCATTCACAGGAAGGTTATATTTACTGGGATCTTGGGATTTGTCTCAGGACTCATCAGTTGATAACTATCCTTCATAACTCTCCTGACCTTGCAAGTACAACCTTACATCAGGTAACAAAGAACTTGACCCACTTTTCTGAGCAGCACAATAGCAGATGTCTCTCATGTGCCTTTGGGTACCTTATTCCATCTTTAATTTAGCTCTAGTTATTTCCCCCTAGTCATTTAGTTATTCTACTGAAAGTCTAGGAATATAAGCTAATTAAAGGAAGGGAAGATGATAGTGAAATCCCCCATGCCCAGAATACTACCAGGAGCAGCAAGTGCCCCTTTGCTATTCTTCGTTTCCAGCAGTAGTGTTTAAGAAGACTTCTTATGGGGTATGACATTTCAAACTATGGGAAAGAGAAAGCAAATTCTCTAGGACTGAATCATCGTATCTGGAAACACAACTAATGTCCAATTTACACGAACTGCATTCATAAATCTGAATTACACACTGTATAAAAAGACACTCATCCAGTATATGCTGGTAGAAACGGATGAATGATGCAAGGAGGGGTTCCAAATGGAAAGCTGCAACCTAGAGGAAAAGAAATGGCACATTTGTTGTTTCTGACTAGTTTCATTTCTTTGTAACAGAAATGAACACAAGACCTTTATCTGAGATGACAATCTTAGAGAATATGTTGCCAGAGGGGTCGGCTGATCACACAGACTTTGCCCACACAAGAGTTCCCACTGAAGACAAATGTTGAATCGGATGAAAATCATGCCTCAGTTGCACAAAGCCAGGTGATTTTAAATGCATATGTAACCAAAGGGGTTTTACTTGTGGAGCACTGAATACAATCCAGGAGAAATCAGCTACTGGGAAAGGTAGGTGTCCTCTGCTGCTTCTTTCCTCTTACAGGAAAATGTAATCACTAATCCTGCTCTCTTACAAGAAAACGTAATAATGAATCCAGCTTTTTTGTTTTTCATTTGCATAAAGCCATAAATCCCACACATTCCATTTTTCTATATTGCAGAGTACAATGTTGGATATCACTAAACGTAATGGAGCATTCATACAGATTGCCTAACACTTCCATGGGATCCATTCTTCTGGTAACACGTCCCTGCACTCCCTGCCCAGGAAGGTGACAATTTACTACACAAAGATGAAAGCCATCCTGAATGATCATCCATGTGTATCATCCAGGAGAAAAAGTGTTTTCCATAATCCCTGATAGTCTCAGTTTACCAAGGGCCTCTTTTTTATAACACCTCTAAAAATCTTCAATACTGCCATTTAATTATGCTCAGAGATTATGCCCTGATCCTGCAAGCTCAAACCCCATCACACACATTGAGCATTTAATTCTGTTGAGGTTCCTGTTGTAACCACATCTAACCGAATATTCAGCTTTCCATTAAATCAGTGAGATGTTAGAAGCCTGAACAGGAGCAGGAAACCTGAATGCCTGTCTGGATCTGAGCCAAGTACCTTCCAGTATTGCATTAAGTAACATGACTAACATCTGTCCTCAGCAGAAGGCAATGGTACGTAGCAATTTTCTGAATGGTGGCTTAAAATAGCAGTACCTGTCAGAGTTTTCTTTCCATCACATTTCCATTGTTGATAACCAATATACTTTTAAGGCAAAAGGACATGAAGCCTATATCTTCTATGCAACGTATAGAAGAACCAGAATGATATAGAGAGCAGCAAAAACGGTTGGACTCGATGATCTTAAGGGTCTTTTCCAACCTAAAAGATTCTATGATTCTATGATTCTAAAAAGAAAGATCAAAGATACCAAACAGCTTCCATACAGTGAACAGCTGTATAGATAAGGATTCCTTAATCTTGGAAAAAAATGACTAAAAAGGGATATGACAGAAGACTGTAAAATTGTAAGTAGAATGGAAAAGGTGAATAAGAAATAGGGAATGACTCATCACTGTTATTCCCAATAGAAGATCAAGAAGGAGGACATTAACTGACGATAATAGGTCATAAATTCAAAACAAACGTGAGCAGGTACTATTTTTCCCACAGCTTGCCATTAAACTGTGGAACCTCCTGCCACAAGACATTGTAGTATACATAAGGTCAAAACACAGCTGGAGATATGCCTGTAGGAAATGCGAAGACGTGCTGGTGGCCCAGGCAGCCTTGCAGTTGCCAGCCACTGGAAATGGGAGTATGTGCCAGAGAGGTATCCCTGCATCCCTGCTCCATTCGGACACTCTTCCAAAAATGATCACTATTGACAGTGTCGGAGACAGAATACTGAGATACATGGACATTTTTGATGTCTGATGTGGTAAAGCTGTTCTTCTGTTCTCATATTATGTATCTATGAAATGACCAGAAATGTCAATGGAAACTTCCTAATCTCATCATAAGATTAAATTTGTATTTGTAGCCCTCTTTTCTCTTTCCCAAAGAGTCTGCTTAAAGCTATCACCATAATTTATTTCTCCAACAGACTTTAGCAGTTTTGCAATGTTTTAATATCTCTTTGTGCAAAACTTTTGCCCTTTTCTTTATGAATAGGTCATTAATGTTTACAAAAAGTTGGAAAAGGCTTCTTTTCAAGGGCCAAATCTGCCTACTTTTTCATTTCTGAGGTGCAAAGCTATGAGTGGTCTATTGTGGAAAACAGCTTACAAAGGCTTTGCAAAGGCAAATGAAAGAAAGTAAATTTGTCCCTTATTTGTTGATAGGGATAGAGGAACAACACAAATTTGCAATTTTAAAAATTAAAAGGGGTGGGTGTGTGAAATTTTTTATGGCCAGGGCAGCTTCCAGAGGGAAATTGGAGCCAAAGAGAAATTTTAAAACATAATATAACTAAATCAAGGAAACAAAAAAGTTCCTTTTCACTTACACAGAAGCCTTGTTGAAAGAGAAATACTTGTGGGACATGAGGAATGAAAAATGTCAGCATGCAACTGCCCAGGCTTGCCCGATTTGTAGCTCCCACCTCATGGCAATTGCTAAGAGTGTTGTAAAAGAGCCTCTTTGTCTCTGGAGAAAGTATTGCTTTCAAAGACAAGAAAAATCCACAAGCAACCTCTCACTTTGACACACAGGTCATGACATTAAAAGAATAATGTGAAGAATCACAAACCACCGGTTTCAGTTAGGAAAGCAAATGGCTTAGTAGGAGGGAGGGAGTGCTATTTAAGTTATGATCTGCTAACTCTCTGTTTACATATATCTAGTTCCTTCCTAAAAAAACCTGGCACCTAGTAAAGTCCTCCAGAATGACACAAAAGAGGCAAAATTCTTTAACTGAGTCAACAATGTCAGCAGTTTGCAAAGGGGGAGGCTAGAACAATATAACTTTTAAAAAGCGGTGGGGTTATTTTGCTATCTCCGCTAAGGTTTGTAAAAGCAACATTTCATGGCAGAAGGGAGATGCCGGTGTCACAAGTCAGTGCCGCAGCGATCCAGACACTGGAATGAGCACATTTCCTGGCGGGCGCTTGGGTAAGTTGGAATGGTGGAGCAAACCTGCCAAAGGGAGGGGGGGAGAGGCGAGAGGGCACCGTGCCAGCAGAGCTGGCACACAGTCCCACCTCTGACGTGAGAAGAGTTGACAGGTTTATGAATTTCGTCATTTTGCCAGAATCAACCTCAGCAACCGGTTTTGCTTGAAATGCTTAGAAAATCGTGGTTCTGGCAAGACAAAACAGTATGGTATTTCCTGGCCCAGAGCGAAGAGGTGGCAAACCTATCTTGATGGGCACATTCTTTAACAAAACATTTTGAGCTGCATCCCTTCCCTCTGCTGACGCTGGAGATGGTAGCAATAACACCAGGGTGGTTTCCTCTGCGCCCTGTTTGCTACACTGCAATTAGAGAAAACTGCTGAAAAGTGATGGCAGCAGTTTCACTCTAAAAGAAACTGCAGGGAGAAGAAGAAGAGGGGCCCTTAATTCAGCAAAGCCCTCTATGCAAACCAGAAGTTAATTTTTACGGAAAGGAGGAACTTGTTTTTTTTTTTAAAGTCCTTGAAAGTCCAAATTTTTCAGCTTAGCTTGTGAACTGGATCTGAGACTCGCACTCGTGAACAAATGCACAGGTGTGGGTCTACAGTTAGGGCTAAAATACACCCCCAACTGCACTTCGGACTGGAACTCCCCTATCAGGTTTGCAGTGGGTTTGGAAACTCTGGCTGCTCCTCTGAGTGACTGTAACGTGAAAAAGGCATGAAGATATCTTTGGAGTGCTGAGCAACTGGGTATTTCCAGAGCAGAAACCCCAAATGCAGCCAGCCTACAAAGTTTCAGTAAACTCTCAAGTTCTGACAAGAAAAGCAGAAAGGATGACGTTGTCTGAAGAGTTGCCAGAGGGAACAGTTGAAAAGCAGTCCTTCTGAGATATTTTTGGAATAGCAGTAGCATATGACACTGACAAAACTCAAAGCTTTTATTATTGTTATCGTCGTTGTTGTTGTTACTTTTATGGCTTGTAAGAACAAAATTCACCTCCTGGCAGGTAGCCTGTAAAAGGAAAATGAAACCACTTAGACCCAGTCCTGAGCCCTTTGAGAGGCACAGTCAGAGGACCCCATCCTGCAGGCCAGACTCACTATATGCAGCCGAGCTCCCATAATTAGCTTCAGCCTATGGATCTGAACCACATGAAAAAAAGAATGTGCCACTGTCCTTGGCATCCACTATAAAATTAATTAAAAATGCCAACAAGGATGGTCGGCTTTTCCAGGCAATCAGCACAAGATCTCTGTACACTTCAGATTTCATGTCAGAGGAGATTATTTGGTTAATCACTGGTTCACCGGCTACCTAATTTGTATGGCTGTTTTGACTGGAAATTAGATTCTCTGTTTCAGAAAAGGATACAGTAAAAGGTTTGGTAAGTAGATACATTTGAAGGTTTGAGCTCATGGAATCCAGATTTGGTGCCAAAATAGGTATCTGTGCATTCCTGGAACTATTGTAGGAAAGGAACTGAGGAGGAGTCAGGAAGCCATAGATTAGTGAATCTGATCTCTGTGGTAGGCAAGATCTTTCCGAAGTTAATAAGAAATGAGATCACAAAACATCTGGAGAATGTTTTGTTTCTTTGGTTTTTAAAAGAAGAAAAAGAAGAAGGGGGAAAGAAAAAGGAACTTTGTCACCGTGGCTTCAGAAAGGGGAAGGGTTGAAAAAATTGGTGTGAATTTTTAAAGAAGTGACAAGAAAGGACTCAAAATTGAAATAGCAAAATCTTCTGCTTGGCATCCTAAAAATAATACAAACCTCACAGTACAGAAATCCGTGAGTTTCAATGGAAGGGGCAGAAGTATGTAGTAACCACAACACTATCCAAGCATATAACAAAAAGCACCAACTTTCTGAGAGCAGAGGGGGGTTTCCAGCCTTTAGTCAAGGAGACCAAACCTTGCTCACTGAAGCTGGTCTCTGTGAAGTATCTTCTCAGCCAGTAGGCAGGATCTCTCATGCACAGCTTAGATGCTGTGACAAGCAGGCAAAAGTAAAATATAAAATATTGCTATAAATTTCCATTGAATAAAAGGAGAAGCAGTCACAGCTTTCTTGCTAACCCTATAGTAAAGCTGATCTCCCTTTTATAGTGCCATATTTCTAAGGAAAGCCAGATGGTAGCACGCAGCAGATTCTCACTCCTGCCTCATAGTAAATTGTTGAATAGAAAGACAAGGATGATTTTAAAGAATTAAAGGGAGTTCCAGTTGGAAACAGACAACTCTTTTCAAATGCATCCAGCTAAAAGCTGATTTTTTTTTTGTTTTATGAGTACAGCAGTATGGTCTGGCCAAAGCATCAAGACCTGATTTCTCTTCTCTGGCCTGGCCCGTGCTCGTCTCTGTGTCTTCCTAATTACTGCTGTCACTCAGTGTTTCTGGTTTTCCACATGTATTTCAGTGTTGGTTGCTTACTCCCTAAAGCAGTCTGAAAACTACAGGTGACAAGCAGGGTAGTATTTCTGATTGACTTAATTAGGCATCCTAAGTAAGGGGTGCATTTTTTTACCTCTGGCTTTTGTACCCTCCCTTTTCCTTGTAAATCCCTTGATTTAAAACAAGCCATTAGACAAAGCAGGATACTACATTCTGGGCACACGACTCGGCAGAAGAACTGGCAGGAAGGCAGAAATTATTAACTTAAACACATGATATGAGATCAGACCGGTGACCACAGAAGCTTGATTTACTTCAGTCTCTGTTGAGAAGATCCCAAGAGGTGCCCTGCAAGCGCTCGGCTCTGCATGCAGCTTGCCATGAACAAAGCTTTGCTCTGCGAAGAGCCCCAGTGTTTCAGGCTACGCTGCTGTGACCAGGACACATTTTCACTGGAGAACTGTGTGAAGTTCAACAAGGACAAGTGCAAGGTCCTGCACCTAGGACAACATAACCAAAGAGCCCAGTACAGGCTAGGATCTGTGTGGCTGGGGAGCAGTGTTGCTGAAAGGGACCTGGGGTCCTGGTGGACAACAAGCTGACCATGAGTCAGCAGTGCGCCGCTGCGGCAACGAAGGCAAGTCGCATCCTGGGCTGCATCTGCAGGGATAGAGATGTGATCATTCCACTCTACTCAGCGCTTTTCAGGCCATACCTGGAGTACTGCGTCCAGTTCTGGCCCCCACAATTCAAGAAGGACATGGATGGACTAGAGAGGGACCAGAGGAGGGCCACGAAGATGATCAGAGGGCTGGAGAACCTGCCCTGAGAGAAGACTGAAGGAGTTAGTTAGGTTTTTTCACCCTGGAGAAGAGAAGGTTCGGAGGGAACTCAACACAGTACTCCAGTACTTAAAGGGCAGCTACAAAGAGGACAGAGGCTCTCTCTTCACAAGGAGCCACGTGGAAATGACAAGGGGCAATGGGTAAAAGTTGCACGGGGAGAGATTTCATCTCAACATAAAAAAGAAATGTTTACAGCGAGAACAATCAATCAGTGGAACAACCTCCCCAGGGACATGGTGGAGTTCCCATCGTTGGAGGTTTTCAAGGTGCAATTGGACAGGGTGTTAGATAATCTCATCTAGGCTCCTTTTCCCATGAAAGGTTAATCTTTCAAGGTCCCTTCCAACCTGGACTGTTCTATGATTCTGTGATAACGATTATTGGAAACTGAAAGTAGTATCTTGCAGAAAAGGCCTTAAAGGAGACTTTGATTTAATGTTTATTCCTTCTGTTGTGTAAAGAAAGAATCCAGTTTTGTTATGTTACCTCTGGGACCTCATGTACTTCACCCACTTGTCTCCACTGTTGCTGCATATTATTTATTGTTACCCGCTGGGAGTGTGTCTCCATCACAGTTGTAGTCAGGGCTGTAGGTGCTCTCAAAGCAAGTTTCCCAATAGTTCCCATTTTCTGTGCTTTGGTTCACACTGTGGTGTAGTCTGGATGACCTGAACTTCTTTCGGATGAAGCTGAATCCTATTCATCCTGTAAATGGGATGCAACTGAATCCTATAAATCAGTGGAAAGGAAAGAAATCAAAGGGGAGGTTAACACACCAGGCCATGAAATGCAGCAGCTGAGCTGAAGCACACAGTTAACTGCTGCTGCTCTAGCCAAAGGGGCTGGTAACATCTGGCAAAGTGATGGGGCAGTAACCCTGACTCATAACGTCCAAAATCACTCCAGCATAATTCCCACAGTTTTCTTGTCAGCACCCATAATTCCCTTGTTCTTGTAAATCAAAATAAATGATCAATGTCAAACATGAACAGAATATTGGAATCTTTCAGCTGGCTGAAGAAGTGGTGTTTGCTGGGGGGAGGGAGGCAGCATGATTTATTTTACTCTTAGTATGTTCTCTTTAAAGTTGCACCACTGTATTAAATTCTATTTTCTGAAAACAGAAAACAATGAGAAGAGACTTGCAAGAACACCACCAGCTTCCATCTGTGAACAATTTGATACTTGCTTTCGGCAAATTTCTAAGCATTCCAGTTTTAAATAGACTTTGCACCAGTATTCTCACCAGCAATGCTGCAGTGTTGAAATATTCACAGAACTGAGTACAAAATATCACAAACACTTGGATGGAGAAGTGTTATTGTACATGTGAATGGTTATGCTCATGGTCCCTCTTTCACTGTTCTCCTGCCTTTAAGAAGATTGTTGGAAATATGACACTGTCCCAAACAAATCTGAAAAAAACCGGAAGATTTATTGCTTTGAGTTAGTCAGTAGTCAGAAGAACTTCTTCCACCCCAATCTAAGCTACAGAAGGACACATCATTTTTCCCCAGTTGCATTGGGGCTGTCTCCAGTGGGTCTGAATTCAGTCTATCATGATAGAAATAACATTACAAAGTACTATCTTCATCTGCTGTTTGCTTTCTAATACATAGTTCAGCAATAATTTTATGTATCAGGCAAAGGTCCTTTCGATAGGTCAGTGAGACTGGTATGGGTCTTTGCTGATATCAAAGCTCTCGATATCTTTCTTTCCCATTGCAAAAGAAGACACAATTCCTCTACCTTTTTAAACAAAAGTCAAAGGTGAGTGGTTACTCTGAGCAGGAGCTGGAGGTTAGAGAAATGTCTTAGAAAAAGCATGCCCTCCGGACCTGTGCTTCATATCTTCCTAGCTTGGAGGTGTTGACTTTTCTCTGTCTTGTTTCAAGAAAGAAAAAAGGTTAAATTTATTCCAGCATCCAAATAATCAACTATTTCCAGTGCAGATAAGGATCTTATCCAAAGAGAATATATTTTAGAAGCAAGACTGCACCAGCTAATGATATTCAAACACCAATGAAGCAGTAAGTCTGCCTCCAACTTGCTAACAAGGCTGTACTGAGTTACGCTCTGTGCCTGTTACAGCAACTGTCAGATAAATAATCTTGCTCCTTTGTAAGAAAATGAACAGGCTGCTCCACTTTAATCCCCCGTTATCCAAATATATTTAAACAGTAACATGATTAGGATAAGGATACACTGCAATATGAGTTGGAAAAGTGCTAAGGCTCCGGAAGCATGCACCATAAATCAAGCATTTAATGATTTAAATCAAGAACTTTAAGCAGCTGCCCCTGGGAAACATCGGGAGAACAGACTGTGCAATGAAGCCTGATGAAAATTAATCTGGTAGGCAAACATTGTTATCTCACGGACTTTATGGGAATCATAAAAATAAGGTGCTGAACTTTGTAATGTATTTTTATGTTCTTATGCTAAGAATGCTTTCTACAGGCCCTACTTCTTTTATTTAATAAGTAGAGTACAAACCCTGTTACCTTAGGCAAAAGTTAATTTGGGAATTTTTTTCTAACTTGGGTGATTAAGCTATGCCTTTCAACTGCTGGTTTGATGACTATGTGAAAGGTGCTGACATGTGGAGGTGCCATGCACCTATGCAACACTCAAGGTTGTTCTGTAGAAAATCAAGACTGTTTTATGAAAGGAAGCACACTCCAGCTGAGAAACCGTCCTCTTAAAATTCTCCTCAGGCACCATAAAAGCACAGGCGGTGTAAACCCACGCAAGCTGGCACTGCCGTCCAGATGCTCATCCCTGCCTTACTGCAGCTCCCTGTGCTGCTCCCTCCATGTCCCAGCACAAACGTTGATTTAGCCACATGAGGAAGATCAGAAGAACAATCTCCATTGCAAAATCATTCTTTATTGCCAGTTTAATGTTAACGTGGGTCAGCTTCCCGTAGGGATGGTGCAGGAGCAGGAATGAGCCAATGGGGGCTGGTAGATATCCTAGCAGCACGCCTGAGCTATATTAACTTAAAATGCTTATGACACTACAGCCTTAGTCTTCGAAGTAGAGTAGCTCAACAAAACATTTAAAACTGATTTTTAGTTCTATGCATCCACAGTGGTATTATGTGCACATTACCAAAAAACCAGCAAAACCAGCAAACAGTGAGTAAGCATATATTTTCCTACCAAATCTTAGAAGGTTAGTGGTGGCTCTGCTTCTCTCATCTCTCCCGGGCATAATTAACAATCAGCAAACTCCCGCTGCATAAAGACGCAGAACCATTACAAAATACAAGAAGAATTCATGGCAGGCTTGAGTTCATACAGGGCAATGATCTGCCCTACGTGAAATGGTAGCACAGGATTCAGGCACCAGTTAAATCCTCCTTAAATCCCTCTCAAACCCTACCATACTGAAAAAAAGAATGAAAAAAAGAGATACACTAGAAAGCAGGTATATTATGTGTTTCTGTGTTTACCACACATTGGACGTTGTCAAAACCACAAAAGTTTTACCAGAAAAGAATTATCTGATAATCCTCTTTATTTTACTTGGAGAATTAGGATTTAGAAGTGAGTTAATTTAATCCCTGAAAAATAAAACATGACTTTACTATTCCCAGTACTTTGTGGTAACAGAAAATAAGTTGCTTTCCAATGAGTTTGCTTATAACAGTAGACATCCTTCAGCTCATTCTCATATTTGTGCTCACAATAAATTTTATCTTAACCCCAAAAAAGACGGGGGGGAATAAAGCCTACCTACCTCAAACAGTGTCATATATCAAATAGAATAATTGTTGCAAAATGCTTTTTTTTATCCTCAAGTGATTATGTTCTCTGCAGATATAAATATATAAATCAAGTAATTTCCTTACTATTAGAACATTTTATGAATGTTCCAATCTCAAATGTATTTGTTGTGAATGCTAAAAGCTTTGTAGTTTCACCTGGATTAAATTGATATTACCATTAAAATAACAGTGCAGTAGTTCTCCATGTAGTAAGTTTGCTGTTCACACCTTTCTTCAATCAACAGTGCACCTGGTATTTCTTTCCTACTAACTCAGCATGCCCCTGATTGCAATGTTTAACATGACTGGTTCCTGTGCAGTGGAAGGATCATCAAGAATGAGATGGAAGTGATAAAAGTTCCAAAGCCAACAGAAGACTAAAAGTACAACTTAGAAAGCCTTGTTCCTACAGAGATTTTTTTTGTTTGTTTTCCCTCCAAAGCTATAGAGAAGAATAAAGATTGTAGCTATTATAATTTACATTAATAAAACTGCTACATCTTACATATTATAGAACAATAACATAAACTAATTTATGTAAAGCCAAAAAAAAATTTTAGAGTTTAAATTACAGCCAGTAAAGCTTCCTAAGATGTCTGTAATACCAATAGAAAATATTTTACTGAATATTAATCTCAAAAACATGTAGCCTACATTTATATGATTCACAGTCATGTTACCAGAGATTCAAGGCCAAGCTAGTAAAACAAAAGTGTGTTTTTCTGTTTTCTTGTTATCTGATATGAACATTTCAGGAATATTTAAAGAAAAAGCAGGAGAAGAAGGGAATTATTTAAGCGTAGAGACTAGTATCCATGTATTTGCCTAGATACACATGGACACACACATGCCTATATAAATCAAGCAGAAGTAATAGCAGCTTTGTTAACATTGCCTTGTAAGATTCTACATTTTGATTACCACATTGTCAAACTTCAATCGTTTGTTAACTTAAGTTTTCCATGACAGTGATCCGGTGAAGCCTAGGTTGAGTAGCTTTGGGAAAATTTCAGCCAAAAAATTGTTTTTTCTGAGCTAGAGGCTGAGGATACAAATATGCACAACCGCTGCCTGCAGACAAGTATCTGTGCATCAGCTGCACCTTCATGGTTGGGTGAAGCCAAAGCATTTCACTTCTCTGTTGGGTGGGTTAAGCATGCCAATATGCTTAAACACCACAGCTCAGTAAACACGTGATAACACAGTAAATTGTGGAAACTCGGTCAGGCCTGCTTCCAGAAAAGAGAAGTTTACAGTAACTGTGATATTTTGCAATATAGAAGATATCTGTGAAAAGGGAGGGATTCTTTTCTCCGTGCCTGCTGGGGACAGGTACAAAGTCATGGACTGAAGTCAAGCAACGGAAGTTTAGGTTAGATGCTGGAAAAATATTTTCAATAATAGTGATGGTAAGGCCTGGAGCAGGTTCTCCTGGGAAGTTGTGGAATCTCATTTACTGGAGGATTGTAGGAAGGGGTTACACAAACATTCCCCGCGAGTGATTCAGGACTGGCTGGATCTGCCTGGAGGAGGGTTATGAACTACAGCATCTCCCAGGGTCCCTTCCAGACCTACTTTCTAATTCCAAATTAGTCTTGATAGAGATTTCCGCTGAATTTGGTAAAGATGCCTCTCTCTCTCTGCCAAGACTGAAGTTGTCTTCATGGTAGAAGCTTGTGTTTCTTGACGCCATTGAAATAGATATTATGCACCTTTCTCCCCTGTTGATAATATTTCAATTACGCAGGTTTCTTAAACCTGGAACAGTGAACTCCTGACAGAGCTTAAGAGGAAAAAAGATAGTCGCTCACAATAATCTTACTAGGAAAGTCATATAAACCAAGGGTGTATTTAGCTATCAGCCAAGTCAGAAAAGTGTTTCACCTGAAAGATGTTCTTCAAACATTTTCTAGTTTTGATTTTTTCATGATGATAGACTTTGAAGTGCTCAACTGATCAATGTGTTAGTTGTGATAACTTGGTTGCATGTACCAGGTGACCAGGTGACCCGCCTAGTGGATGAGGGAAAGGCTGTGGATGTGGTCTACCTGGACTTCAGTAAAGCCTTTGACACTGTCTCCCACAGCATTCTCCTAGAGAAGCTGGCGGCTCACGGCCTAGACAGGTACACTCTTCGCTGCGTAAAAAACTGGCTGGACGGCCGAGCCCAGAGAGTTGTGGTGAACGGAGTTAAATCCAGTTGGCGGCCGGTCACGAGCGGTGTTCCCCAGGGCTCAGTACTGGGGCCGGTCTTGTTCAATATCTTTATCAATGATCTGGATGAGGGGATCGAGTGCTCCCTCAGTAAGTTTGCAGACGACACCAAACTGGGCGGGAGTGTTGATCTGCTGGAGGGTAGGAAGGCTCTGCAGAGGGACCTGGACAGGCTGGATCGATGGGCTGAGGCCAACTGTATGAGGTTCAACAAGGCCAAGTGCCAGGTCCTGCACTTTGGCCACAACAACCCCAGGCAACGCTACAGGCTTGGGGAAGAGTGGCTGGAAAGCTGCCCAGAGGAAAAGGACCTGGGGGTGCTGGTTGACAGCCAGCTGAACATGAGCCGGCAGTGTGCCCAGGTGGCCAAGAAGGCCAACGGCATCCTGGCCTGGATCAGAACTAGTGTGGCCAGCAGGAGCAGGGAGGTGATCGTGCCCCTGTACTTGGCACTGGTGAGGCCGCACCTCGAATACTGTGTTCAGTTTTGGGCCCCTCACTACAAGAAGGACATGGAGGTGCTGGAGCATGTCCAGAGAAGGGCAACGAAGCTGGTGAAGGGTCTGGAGCACAAGTCTTATGAGGAGCGGCTGAGGGAACTAGGACTGTTTAGCCTGGAGACGAGGAGGCTGAGGGGAGACCTCATCGCGCTCTACAACTACCTGAAAGGAGGTTGTAGCGAGGTGGGTGTTGGTCTCTTCTGCCAAGTAACTAGCGATAGGACGAGAGGAAATGGCCTCAAGTTGCGTCAAGGGAGGTTTAGATTGGACATTAGGAGAAATTTCTTTACTGAAAGAGTGGTCAGGCCTTGGAACAGGCTGCCCAGGGCAGTGGTGGAGTCACCACCCCTGGAGGTATTTAAAAGACGTGTAGATGAGGCCCTTAGGGACATGGTGTAGTGGGCATGGTGTGTTGGGTTGACGGTTGGACACGATGATCTTAGAGGTCTTTTCCAACCTGTATGATTCTATGATTCTATGATTCTACCAGGTACGTTGACACTGCCTATGGCACTCTGCCTTACACAGTGGTGTGTCTCATCTCTCTTTTGCAGACTGATCTGAGGATATAATTTTAAAATAATTTTTCTCAAGAGAATCAGAAGTGAGAGGATACTGAAGTACGTGCTCTGGCCTCTGAACTTGTTTGGTAGGAAATTGTGATTCAAAGCAGGGAACAAGAAGCACCGCATTCTCCCTAGATATTCAAATGCTACAAATGTTGAGATGATTGCTGCTAACAGGAGGAAATGAGGTTTCACAAGAGTGGCAGATGCCAGCCAGCAAGTCTAAAAGAGGAACCCACTGCACTAGGAACCTACTCAGAAAAAATTGGCTCTAGATGGAAACTAATGCTCCAGATCTTAGGGCCTAAGTATTGTTCACATTATAGCCTTTGCTCACATCAAACCCTTTGCAAAAATTAGGACATTCCGAGAAATACACAGACTTTTAGGACAAATACTCACAATTTAGGACATTTATAGAATTACACAAAGTTTCCTAAAAATCAAGGTATCATCTGATTCTTTAGTCTGCACTTTGCAAGCAGGTAAGGGATTTGGCTTCCTTTCATCTCCCAGGACCTCCAAAGGCACTCTCAGTTCCCCTCTAAGTATCAATAATCCCATTTTAATGGCAGAAGGCTAAGGGGCAGGAAGAGGAAGAGATCGTAGTCACAGTTCACATGGTAAATCTGTGGCACACCACGGAACAGATGTAGGTTAGTGCTAAAACGATGAGATTTTTCTAGGACAAATTCACTTACTAAATGATTTTATCTTTTTTTTTTCTTTAAACACTCAGTTCTCTCTAAACTGCTACGCTTTTCATTTTCAGTTACAATTATTGAATATTACAACTAGATTGTTATTATTAACAGCACCAACATTAGCAGCATTCATTGCCTGAATTTTAGTTGCACCTGAAGGTACAAAGCCATGTGAGATGCAGTATATACACATATAGGAAGAGCTAATTCCTGTTATGGACTGTCTAATTACAGAGAAATGAGGAAAGATTAATCATCTTGAACAGGGTCCCACAGTTAATCTGTGGCAGAGTGAGGAATCCATTACAGCCCTACTGGATCCCTGCCCAGTGCTTTCCTCATCGCCCTCTTTCTCCCTCCGTGTTTACCCTGTGTTGAGCACAGCTAAGTAAAGGATCACACAGACTGCTAATAAATTTTTGGCTGCTTGAGGTGTTGTAAAGCAATTAAAGTATATCCTATGCAACCTTACCTGGGAGTATCTAGAGTCAGTCTTCATTTTTCAGCAGTCTCCACAAGAGACTTGAATAAGGAGCAAACTCTCTTCCCAGTTCGGTGTGATCGGCGCAGGTAGAAAACAGCCTGGCACAGTTTGGACCCCAAAGAAGAACCTTCGCCGTTAGAAGGCTTGCAGGGCTCAAAGGCAGATCTAAAAACGTCACCTAAGCAGCAGGAACAGCACAGTGATATACTGACAACAAAAGCTGGAGGAAAACATTGCATTTGCTACCCACTCTTAAAGCTCCTCTAAAAGCGATGCAAGGTAGTGCGAGGAGTAAATCTAAGCTGCCATGTGAAGACAAGCAACGGAAATTTAACTGTAGCTGGAGTGACGATGACTCATGTTACTACAAAAGCTGTCAGTGAGAGACAGATTTTTCTTATCCTGCAGATTGTCTGTAAGATTCTGGTACGGAGGCTGCTAAAGACTTCCGAGTTTCCAGCTCTTAATACCTGAAGTGTAAGGCTTATCCCTTAAGAAATCTGGAAAAGAGGGAAATCTGTGAAACTGCCTTTCTGGATTGAACCACTGTTAAGGTAAGGTACATCTGTAAAATTTAGAGATAGTTTCCGTTCTTAGTGTTCCCATGAAATCTTATTGAAGTGAGAAAGGAAAAAATACCTCGAGATTTAGTTCCAAAGCTAGGGCCATCTCTACTTCAGTCTTTCTTCCCTTTCATTTCTTGGCCTGGATATATTAGCACACATGTTATGATCTGAGCAGATATGCTGCACTTCTTTTACAGGGCACTTTTCGATATTTTAATTTTTTTAAAAAATCAATGAATTTTTTAGTTAAGTGAAGAACCAAAATTATGCTTAATGTTCTACATAGAAAAGAAAAAAAGAAATTTAGCTCTGTAAAACTGATAATACTGCCTTTTGCACCATCACTTACAAGAATGCAGTGCTCAGAAATGAAACTCTGCCTCTCCCAGCCCGCAGCTCTGGGAAGGGCACAGATGTCCTCCACGTGGTCTGTGCCGGCGAAGTCAACATGGTGCTGCCGCTGAGGGGAGCAGGAGGGAGGGCTGGGCTTCTCACCCGGGCTAGTCCTTCCAGGAGTGTGAAGGAAGATCTTACTCTCTCAGCTTTCCTGTGCAACCACTAAAATAACACTGAGACACACGTGGCTTTATGTACTCTTCATTGACCATGCACCATCCACACAGAAATGATTCGCGTCCTGACTCACGCCAGCACTCCATCAGTATTTTTGGCCTCACAAGAATTTCTTTCAGTGACAAAAACGGCTTAGTGAACCTTTCTGTTTCCCAGTGCTCCTCCATCCCATCACCAAAGCCTGGCTGCTCATCCTTCTTTCCCGTCACTCCCTTAGCAGAGCCCATCCAACCGTTTATTTGGCCACTCAGTGAACCAGGTCAGGGAACTGATGAGGGTTAAAAAACAAAAAAACAAAACCTGCTGGCTTATTTTTTACCCAGACCAATTCCCCAGTTAGTTCACAGTGCAGCACACAAACTTAATACGAGAACATCTGTATTGGATCAGAGCACAGGTCCATTTGGTCTGGTGTCCTGCCCCCAGCAGCAGAGCAGACACAGCAGATGTTATCCGAGGAAGGATGTAAGGACAGGGCAAGCATGCAGGAATGCTTCCCAGGAATGCTCTCCCAGCCTCTTGTGACTTGTGACTCAGCGATATCTTGAGTCAAAGTTAATGCTTTTTTATTTAATAATCCTGGTGGATTTTTCCTTCAATTTTCCTCCTCTTTTCTTTTTTTTTTTTAATTCATGGAAATATTTGCAACCTTACCATGCCATGGGCCATAGTATAACTATGTGCTATGCAGTCAATGAAGTGTCTCTTTTTGTTTACTTTGAAAGTAGTACCCATTAGTTGAATTTCATGTCCTTTGGTTTTTATACTGGAAGAGGCCAAGAACAGCCATTCACCCTATTCATCTTTCTTGTTTCACTAGCTATTTTATAGATCATTGTTGTATCTCTCTCATTCAGCTCTTTCCCAGCCTCTAGAGGTCTTAAAATACCCGTATGGGAGTTGCTGATCTCAAGGGTCCAGAAGAGGCAGCAACGCAATGCAGGTATAGATGTGCATGGTCAGGGATCCTGGTTGCTTAAATTGGCCCTGCTGAGGAAAGAAACGCTTATGAAATTAAGCCTTTAATTAATAAGAAATGTGCATCTGGGTAGGCAGTCTTGTCTGCTGAACCTGACTTAGACTTTTTATTCCCCATCCTCCCTCCTGCTTCCTTTACCACTGCTTGCCAATGTCAACCAATGTCTTAAGCAGCTCTCCAGTTTTGCAAGTAAATAAAGAAGTCAGATGAATGATTTAATACATCTCCTTTCCTTCTCCCATTGCTCAGTCCTCAACTGTCTTCTCTTTTTCCTTTTTATATCTGAATGTATTTTCTCTTTCCCCCTTGATCAACTACAAATATTTTTTAAAGATTCCGTTACAGCTCATTGAAATGTGCACTAAAATTCAATGTTCAGTATTTCTTTTTGCTACTCTAAATATAAAATCTTTTTTACCTTCCTTTGGCTTGTTTTCAGTAGATCTCCCAGTACTTCTTGTTTCCCATTTGTTTATATTTCTTAAAAGCCTCAAAGCTACTCTTTACTTTACTATCTATCTAACTTGCCTTTTCTCACTCTTTCCCTCTGCTTACAATGGGATTTAGCTTGCAGGCTCTTGCCAAACATGCTTTTTAGAAATATTTTCCCATCTTGGGGAAATCAAAATTATGCTATTCATTAGATGCTGTCTTAAATACATCTTCCCTAATGTTGAGATACTCGTGTTTTCTCCAGTCCTTCCTCAGTCAAACTCCAAAATCCATGAGAAAGCCAACACTTTTTGTTCTCCTGCCTGCGTCCTGCTCACTTGTGTGCGCTGCAGCCTTGCGTGCCTTCAGCCACAGCCGGTGCACGGGAGGCAGAGCCCAGCCCTGCATGGAGGAGCAGGACGGGCTCTCCTGTTCAGCTCAGTGCATGGCTTTTTAGCAGCACTCTGCACGGACCAACCTCAGAGACATGGTACGCTTTCTTTTTAAGCTGAGTCATTTCCAAAGATCCAAAACACCCAAGACATGGGCAGAATTCAAAGATGGTCTGGTTTCAGACCTCTCCGCTTACCTGAGCACCAGCCTCGGAGACACCAAACACTGGGTCATACAAGATCCTACAGCTTCGCTATACATGTGTGGGGCAGGGAAAGCAGTGCTGTCATCCAGGGAAAATGCTTCCATTGGGACTTTTCTGGGTGCACGGCATCACCAAAAAGGTCAGGACTGACATGGATTGATTTGAAATGCACCTACTCTTCCCTGAGTAACAGAAGGTGTTTCTTAAAATGACCTTTCATGCACTCTTTAAGGGATCCTTGCTTTATTCAGTCTGCAAGTAGGAGAAAGGAGGATGAAAATCTCCTCTCTAAACAATTATCTAAACAAGTTAACTTCTATTTTGTGCCATTATGTCAGATTTAAGCAGTACATGGACCAGTCATGGATTTCGGCACAGAAATAATTTTCAGCTTCATGCAGCCATCCTTGTTCTTAACAGAGCAAACCAGAGTCTACGCTCTTGGGAATACACAGAGAGAAATTTTCAATGGGGAAAAAAAAGAAAAAAGCTTTTTGCATTAATATTTCTTGAAAAGCATTCCCTTTTTTGCAAGCTTCATTTTGGAATGGTTTGTGGAAATAATCAGACGTTGTGCAAATTAAGGTTTTATCGTTGTGCACTGGGACAGAGAGTGTACAGACTGAGCAGGCAGCTTTGCCTCTCTCAGCTTTGAGGGGGTTGTGGCTGCAGCTTGCCTGTGGGATGTTTTCTTTTGCGGGATTGCTTTTTTCATTTTCCTTGGAGTATGTACAGGGATCGCATCACACCGTCAGTTTAAGCTGTGGGACATTGTGACACCAGATCAGGGCCATAGGAGCCCCAAACCTGCTCTCACTGGAAGGGAAGCTTCATGGCATCTTGCCCCATCCCCTTTCTCCCCCAATCTTGCCTGACAGCTCCCGTCTTTCTTATTTATTGTGAAAAGGGGGAACAGTGCTTTGTTTCTGCATGGAAACAGAAGGATCTAAATATGTTTTTCCACACATGCATGGCTACTTCAAGTAGTTGGGACTCTTATGTCAAATATGTCCTGTCTTGCTTCCTCTGAGGGTCTATGAAAACATCCCACAACCACCTGAGCCACCCCCCAATCCCTTTGTTGCCCTTAACTTCCATTAAATGGTCTTTGCTGTGGCAGCCAAAATATTTACGCTATTCCTTTCTGAAGACTCAATTGCTGCCTTTCTGCCTGCTCTGTCCCCAGGACCCCACAGCCTTGCACGGCAGCGCTGCCTTCTGCCTCTCTCACCGTGAGCACAGCAAGCTGAGCTTTAAAAGTGGGTAATTCAAATTAGCAATCGTATAAAACAGGCTCCTTTTAGCTCCTTTAAAAGCTGTTTAGCTCTTGTCTCAGAGCTTCTCTTGCTTTTCTTTCGCATTGCCTTTACAAGCAAGACTGGCAGAACAGATTAACTTGCTTCTGGCTGCATTGGATAGAAGCAGATTAACACAGCTGGATCCAACCCTGGGGAGCCCAGCCTGGAAATGTATGTTAGCACAACCCCGGCAATGTATAAGCAAGAGTCGTTTGTGTTGATCTTTTTCAGGATGATGAGTTTGTGATTAACTCTTTTGTGTGGAGGCTCGGCCGTGTAGGAAGCTAATACGCGGCGGGATGCTGACAGAAAAGCTCCCGAGGCATCAGCCCTCCCTCTCGCCATGCACAGCCCTGCAGCCGCTCTGGTCTGCCTGCGCCGGGGCTTAGCGGGGGCTTTTGTTTCCCGTCTGTCTCCTTTGAGATTTTTTTGTTTCCACCTATAATATTCACCACCAAAATAGCCGGCAGCGAAGTCCCTGGGGCCCCAGAGCGGGGAGCGGGGTGGCTGGGGAAGAAAGGAGAGCTTTCATCCAAGGTTTAGTACAACCTGCTCAGCTAAGGGGGAGGTAAAACCCAGCGTGGTGGACACGCAAATCCAAGTTGCATGCAATTAATTAAACTCCACAACAAATGCAAAAGAAATGTTACCAACTCACAGGCAGGCTGTTTTCCTGCTTGATCATTTGTCTCTAGGGCTGAAGATTTGGTTTTTCAGCACAGGCTTATTAATCTAAAATGACTGTGAGTAAATTGTAGAAAATCAGATAAAAATACATCTACTTTGTCAGGGAGCGATGAATTACTATGCAAGAGGAATCCAGGAGACCCCAGATTTAGCACACTGTCTTTAACAAGCAGATAGCAAGTTTTTATATTTTAATAAAGAAAAATATAGTAGATCCTGCAGTATGCCCATTTTCCCCTCTGAGGGGCTGGCTGGAGGAACTGCAGCAAAGGGCAGGAGAGGGCAGTGGTTGCATCAGATCCGCACATGGGGCGTGTGGTCCCCGCTCACGTTCCTGCCCAGACTTCCTGCAGATGGGAGGACTGACCCTCCAACCTTTCCGTGCCCCCACTCTGCCGTTAGCTGACTTGAGATAACGTTATTTGCCAACCTCAAAGAAGTGTGGTGAGGATAAAAGCATAAGCCCTTGAAAGGGCTCGTCACAGCGCTGCTGAGAGGAATGAGAAGTTTCCTTCCTGGTTAAAATGGAGGGTCCAGAGCAAATCTTTGCTGGTAAGTATATCTGCTGGATGAGCTGGAAGCAAGAGAGTCATAACATCAATATAGATATTCTGGGGTTCACATCTGAATTCCAATCAACATCTTATTAAGGTGTTTTTTACTGTTGGGCTTCTTTTTTTCTTTTTACATGGCATTAATCCAGGACATTTTTACACATAACAGTTTTGAAATCTCACACACCCCTAGGCTGCATGAAATATTTCTATACAGCATAATTCTTCAGAGACAGTAAATCAGACCATCTGAGATGTATACCTATAAATTTTAATGAATACACAATATCCCCGTCACTTCTGCCTCTCTTGTCTAATTACATTTTTTCTCTGTTTCCAGCACATCTCCTTCTATATCAAGGTGAATGAATGAAACAAAACACTGCTGACTTAGCAGTAAATAAGTGAGAAGGAAAGATTCTATCCTGGACTGGGGAAAAAGATCATTCATTTTGCAGGCTTAGTGCCAACACCACTACCTTGCAGCTCCACTCATCTGATATTTTAGGGATTACACTCAGATAAGCAAGGATAATTGAAGTAATTTTCAACATCTTCACCAGACAAGCCAGAGGCATGACCTTATTTTAGATAATAGGTAAATGAGATTCAAATGAGCTTTGTTTTTTCTTTTTTTTTTTAACAATGAACATGATTAATTACTGGAGCAAATTAGCAGAGGAAGTGGTAGCTCTTCCAACACTTCAAGTCTTAAGATGGTGTCTGGTGCCTGACTGGTGGACATCTCTTAGCTAAACACAAATTTAGGGGCTTCATACAATTGCTTTGGAGCTCTATGGCTTGTATAAATGGATTTTGGATGAGGGGATCCTCGAACTTATGTATAATTGTACATGTATGGTTTTTATTTTTATTTTTTGAACTTTTGCTGGCTGGAATATGTTCTGCTTGGTATCATCAGCATGAACTAAATCTCCATAAAACTGCTAAGGCTGATTTCATCAGACCACCTGCAGGGGAATGGGGGAATCAATGGGATTCGAGTGCCTGAGACTGAGATGCCACAGGGTGAACTGCTGGCCCCATCAGCTGGTGCAGGACAGCCGAATGCCCTGTAGCTGCTGTTGTATCTTCCAGCTCTGCACAACAGGGCATGACTCCAGACATCTACAGTCTGGCAACCAAATCAAGCCTTCAGGGTCTAAAAGGTGTTCAGAAAAGCTTATGTCTTCCTGGCCCGAAAGGCAAGCAGGAATACATCAGTGGCGTTCCTCACTTGCAAGCGATAGTCTTATTTCTGCTCTGCACAGGAGCTAGGAAGAGATGACTGCAGCAACGCTCAAGTCTTTGGCTGTTGCCATAATGATCATACTTAGGAAATAAGCTAGCCTATGAGTTTTAAACCCCTTACCTCTGGCAAACCAGCAACTTACATTGTCAGTTTTATTTTGTACTGTCTTGGCCATTTGGCTACAGCTCACACACAGAGCAGTTATTGTGTCTGGGCTTTTCCCCTTAAGTCCATAATATCACAAAGAGAGCCACTAGGACACGAAAGAGCATGGTTTTTTGCTGTGAGAATAAGCCCTAGGAAAATGAGCAATCCACAAAGAAGAAACTATTTATATTTGCATTACACATTCCAACACACGCAGAAAACAAGGTCTTTCAGCTGATTCCTCTTAGACTAGGCATCAGCTTATTATTTGCAGTGTGAAACAGGGCACAATAGTTCATAAAGTACAGTAATGAATATAGATATATTCATTTAGAAGTATTTCAAGGAGTACTTGTAAAGAAGTTCAAAAGTTTGTTTGCAAGCTTTTGTCCTTGAGAGGTTAGTTTAGTTTTCTGGGGCTGGAGAAATAACCTATTACTTGCTTACATTTCTTTTTTCTCATTTAAATCAAACCTCCAGCATTTTACTGGCACCATTTGAAAACATTATTGTTTTGGTGGAAATGTCACATACCTAATATTTCTATGGGGAGAAGCAATAGACTGCTTTAGTTGAAAAAAAAAATGCATGCAATAAAATTACGGAGGAATGAATGAGGACTTCCAGCCCAAAGGAATGCAATGTTGGGCATATAGTGTCGCATTTGCCTGTGTGGGTAGGATAGCCTGCCTGTTTATTTCTAGACAGTTCACAAATCTGTTCCCATGCATGGAGGCTGCAGAGCCAGCTCAGCGCAGGAGAGGCAGTGGGTGTGCAGCCCAGCCTAAGGTAACTGGGGAAAGGGGCAAGGGAGGAGGACTTCCTCAGCAGGCAAGGAAACAAACCCAAATGAAGCCGTAGTTAGCCCTGGTGCCAGTCAGGAGATTTGCGCCGCTGTTTGTAAATCCAAGAGGATGTGTTCCCACAGCTGCAATTCAATGACTCCTTTGCCAGGTCCTCGTGGCTTCATCTTCCCCTTATACAGACTCAAGATGGTCAAATCAGCGGGTGGGAGTTGGGCGACAGAGGGCTTGGAGGCATCCCTCTCTTGCTGCTCAGCTATAACCACCGAACGTGAGACCTCCATGACCATCTGGCCCCAAAGAAGGAGAGCTAAGGAATTACTTCGAGGAAAAGGCTGAAGTGAATAAATGTAAAACACATTAGGTCATGTGGCGCAAAATCAGCAGAGCCTGGACACGTGCAGGGAGTACGTGTGAGAGCAGGGTGCCTCTAGTCCTCGCTGCAATGCCTGGAGCCTGATTTCCAGCTCTGATGTATTGCATCATTACCCAGCATGACGGCCTGTCTAGCTTTCCTTTTAGATCCAGATTCACATCTGTCTCTTGGTGTAAACGAGGAGCAGGCTGGGAGTTACTCCTCATTTAGTTTGGTATGGCCGGTATGAGAATCTGGCCCTTAAAACTCCTCATCGTTGGGAGTTTGAAGTAAAAAAAGTGTGGCTCACAGCTTTTAAATGTCAGCCAGCTGTGGCAGCCTTTTCATTTCTGTTCATTTCTGTTTATCAACACCTTTCCCACCTCTTCCCACTGTACTGAGCTGGAGGAGCCAAAACTTGTCCTTCTGGACTCATCCCAACTACAGACCTCATTTAAATTTTCTGAAGTCTAGCCACAGCTGAAGTTGTTTCAGGAAAATAGCACAGGCCAATGCTTTTAGTCTGTAAGCCCCTCCAGATTTTCCTTCTCTGAAATCTCAAGAGGATTCCCTGATTTACCTAAATTAACCTTCCCTATAGATTTCCCAAAATAGAACATCTCAAATACTCTTGGCACAAGTTTCCACACAGAGATCAATCTGTAAACCAGTAAGGACTGAGACAAAGATATTTTTCATGGCCAACATACAGTAGGACTCTCACAGAAAGCTAAATTTGCTCATTTCCGAGACCCTCTTTTATTAACTGCATTTATTTAGAAGCCTTTATTTAATGAGAAGCTTTGAGACCTTATTTAATTTATAGATCTTGCGTAGAACAATGGCAGCAGCTCAGGCTGTGAAATGCCACTTTGTTGCTTTTTCCCGCTGCTGCCCAGAGCGTGAATGCTCATGATGGTGTCTATTTGGCTTGAACATGTCAGATGCGGACCAGACAGGATGCTGAAGAAAGAAACTGGTGTCCTTCATTTCCAAGGCCTGGCTCATTACGCATTCGGTGATGAATTTGCTCTGTTTATAAATTCTGCAGCTACCACTTACAGCCATACCTGATGTGAACTTGAGGAGCTGTGAGCGGAGCTCAGATGATCTTCCAGGCAGCTGATTTTTCAAAAAAAATATTGCACGGAAAGCTTAGAAGCTTGGATTATGCATACGCAGTAAATGGCACAAGCGCAAACAGCAACCTGCTTGTTAAGCTCTTTTACACACTGGAGCCAGTCGGACCAGCTAAAATGTCAGGCTAGGAGGATCAGGGTCAGACGTGAGTATTGATCTCTGCCTGAAGTAGCGCGTTAACCCGGCGCGGGACCAAGCAGCCACCAGCATGCGTAACAGTGCACAAACACCGCACTGCGTACAGCACGGACGTGCACTTACTCCTGCAGGAACATCTTGTCTAAAAGCCTCATCTGCAGTCAACGGGAGATAGAGCCATGGTACAAGGAGAGAGAAGCCCAGCTATTCGGAGGTAAAACTGGAAACATTTTTGGCAGCAATTGGGCACTTCATTCTTGCACTTCTGGAAGTATCTCTGTTGGGAATGGGTCACTGACTCACCCGCCCTCCTAACTGCCCACTTGGAGCTCACTAAAGCAAGATCACCTTGACCTTGGAGGGGCAGCATGTTTCCCAGGGCTTAAGCTAATGCCGTGGCTGAAAGCTGGCTAGGACCAAAGCACACAGCAGGGTGCTGACTCTGGTCACCACTGTGATGGCTGGCCCACCGCAGAGAGCAATGAGGCTCTTCAGAGCTAACAGAGATAAGGCACAACTCGGTGATATTCACAATACATGGATTAAGAATAGAGCGAGACCTAAAATACATATCAGAGAATTAACCTGGCAAAAACCAAGGGAAGCCAGGCTGCTCGCTAGCAAGGTTTGCTACAGCGTGGGAAAACATTTACGTGCAGCTAGGCCAGCTTCGCCCTCCTAGGTTTTGCCAAATGCCAGAAGCAGCAGCCTGTGTGCTGGCCCCACACCTTCCCGCGGCGCCGCATCTGGAACCGCTCAGGGCTTCCAGGCAACCGCCGTCCTCGGGTTCAGCTCCAGTGCAGCGCAAGAGCCACCTTCCTCGGGAAGGTGCTTGGGCAGAGGGGACTCCCTGTCCCGACGTCTCCCCCCCTCCCCTGCCCGGTCGCAGCCGCAGGAAGCACGTGTGCTTTGCAAACCCTGAGGGAACATAACAAGAATTGCTGAGGAAATGTTGGCTGCTGCTCGTTCATTCCCCATACCTTCATCAACTGGTATACTATGGTTAAACCCTTGCGTCTGGACAAGCTGTACCCCTCACCTTTGAACTCCTGTGATCTTAAGGTGGTGGGCCCAGATTGACCCCCTACCGTGAATTAAAATAGCCTTATTTCCCTTATGTCATAGCCATGCTTCTGGTATAGGGTTGCAAGGAGAAACAAGCTCCATCTGTACCTTCCCTGTCCCCGGTCCGTACTTGCCACCGGGGAGAGGTAGGAAGACTTTCAATAATCAGTGTGGGTGTCCTCCAGCCCTCCTGCAGAGAAGTTCCCGACTCTCTTATGAGATCAGGTTCTGCAGAATGAAAAGTCTGGATGTCGTGAATGAACAATCTTGTTTTCCATTTCTGCTGCCTTTCTGCACTTATACCCTTCACAGCTGTCCTGTAGAGCTTGGCTGGGCAGTGTCACTCGGACTAACCTTCAAAAGAATTAGTACTGCTACTAAGGAATGAGCATTTCAGGGAGTCCCACAAGCAGAGAATATGGGAGGGGATGGTCAAAGCTTAAGACCTTGCCTGGGGATTTCCCCAGTACCCAGGTGGAGCCCCAAAGCAGATAGAGATTCCACATATATCCAGACAGCGGCAGCTCTTCCTCAGGTTGTCTCTGGTTTCTGACATGACAGAGCTCAGCTGAGTTCAGCTGTGCTTTTCTCCCTCAGAGTTGTACTGCCTGTTTTAAATACAACCCTGTATAAATTTTATTTCCTTCCCTTGAACCTCATGAATGAAGTGTTTTGCTTTCAATTGGTGGGGGGAAAATTCTGCTGTATGAAGCCACCTGGGATGCTTGGGTCTGCTCTTAACATGGTGGCCAAATGTAGTTTACATTGTTATATATCACTTTTTAAAGGGTTGTCCAAATCAGTAAAGTAAATAAAGCAGGTTTGATTCTGAGAACAAAAGATTTGCACCAGTTTTGCTATGATATAGCTGAAATTTGAGACAGCATTCATTACTTCTACAGACATTTAATATAGTAAATATTTAATTTGGCTTTAACTGTTTAGCACAAAAAAGGGTAATTTTGTGTTGCTAGCTCTTATCCTGTAAAATTAGTTTCTTCTCAACATTCCTGACCTGTTGTCTGAATTGGTCTACTCTCATACATTGACGTTACAATTTGAGTCTACACCTTCATTTTTCCATAGAATAGTCTGTTCCTCTCCTGTTAGTTTGCCTCTCTTCCAGCCTGGAATAGCACACAGGTAATGCCATTTCTGCTGCCATTAGCAGTTCATCTTTCTGTTCCTCTGGGCCTTCAAAGTGATCCAACTTTTTGAAGCTAGGAGCCAGATGCCAGTCTCAAGACAGCTATTCCCATGTGCTTGAGACACCTAAAAATGTAATAACAGGACAGAGAAGAACTCATGTCCCCATAGACCTTGGGACTAGAGTCCTTTAATCTACAGTCCTCTCAAAGTTGCTGCTGGCATAATGGACAGCTGAGTAGCAAGATGTCACGGCCAATGCTTTTCCCTTTCTGCTACAATAGCAGTCTTGTTGGAGCACGTTTCACTGTCCCTGATGAAAAGCAGGCAAGCAGGGGAACGTACTCCCAGTTTGCTGGGACGTAGTGTTGGTCCATGGGCCAGATACGCTCCACAGACTGCCAGCAGACAATTCTTAGGTAATAGTATGGGAGCTCAAAGCATTGCTGCATTGCAGGAATTAGCTCTTACATAGTCATTTCTCTTCCTAGACTGCAAAACAATAAGACAGATCACCACAACTTCCAGCCTCAACTTACAGGTGGTAAAATCAAGGTACAGAGAGCTTCGAGATCAGCCCAAAGTAATTCAGTAAACAAGCTACAAAGTCAGAAACAGAGCCCAGAGGCAATGTCCTATGCCAACCTGAACAGCCCATTTTGTGCCCTGAGTTTACCTTCTCAACTCTATAAGGGGTCTAGATGACTGCTCGCACACAGAATAGATGACTTCTTGCACACAGGAACAGACTCCACGGCAGACAGCCAACATCATCATCAACGGCTGGGTCCATGCCTATGCCTGGCACAGGCAGCAGAAACACTGAACACCATTTGAAAATAAATCACAAGAAAGGTTAAGCATGTAAAGGGCATATGCAACCTTTTACATCCACTGCATCTGACCTTAGCTGATGATGTTTGCTCACATGAAGAACCACTGGAGGCTCACTGGAGGCTGCATGGGAGTCGACCACGTTTTCTGTGCTCATGGTCTATCATCCAACAGCAGACTGCAGTAACACCAGATTTTCCTGCAACTTTTGCAGTTAGGTTTTCTGGATGAAGAAGCCTCACAGATCATAGTTTGGATGTAAAGAGGGAAGAGTGGGAGGCTGAGCTGCCATCACAGGACTACTGCTAAATGGGCTTGAGGAAGTCATCTAGACCACCCTTATGTGCCAATGTAACTTCAAATATATATGTACTTCCTCACATACATTCCTCCTCTCTGATAGTGATCCCCTCTCCTTTTTTCCTAAGCAGTCTATTCCAGTTCTTAATAATCCCCACTGTTAGAAAATCACTGCTGCTGTCAAATCTGCAATGTAGGCTCATTGCTTCCGGTCGCCTCAAATGTTTTTGGAGAACAGAGGATTTCCTTACATAATTTCTTCAGTAGGTACACTGTTATTATGTCTATACCAGGTACATCACTCAACATGCTTATTCACATTTCACATAAATAGTGCAAGCTGCTGCATATTATTGTTTAGCAAAGTAACTAGAGAAGCACGTTATGTAGGCTGCCTATGCCATTTTTTATTGTTGTGACAATAAAATTAATTGTTTTTGCAATTCAGGCTATTTCTGTGATTACTATTTTGGATTCAATAGTGGTTTTTTTATTAAATCATCACCTGCACTGATTCCACCAGTTCTTCACCTGGAGACTAATAGATCAATGGGAAAAGGTATTTCAGGTACTGTCTGGAAGAACCACAACTGGGGATAGTGTTCCTTTCATTCTACCTTTATTTCTCATAAGCTTTGAAAAGTCATAACAGGAAATAAATGTAAAGGCATCTCAGGAAGTCATTTAATCCAGCCTCCTGCTCCAGGGCTGCATTTGAACTGAGAATTTATAAGAAATAATGTAAGGCAGCCTAGTGAATTGCTTTCTTCCTGAGTCACCTAAATTTCCTTTCTCTGAAGGATTCCAGCGCTTTGGTAAACACAAGCTTACCCTTACAAAAGCCATTTTTGTTTCTAGAAACTCTAAAATTATGCTTTTCCTTCTATTGAGGGGGTTCTTTGATACTGCAAACCTCATTGTACAACTAGTTCTCTGTCAAGACTGTGAAAACGTGCAGGTCTTACATAGCGACGTCTTAAACTGTGAGTGACACCACCGTGTCCTTAAGAGGCCAGAGATCTTTGTGTATTAGAAAATTTAGTGTGAGGGAACTCCAGCTCATGTTGCTAAATTGCCAAATATTTCTGTCCACACAACTGATAGGAATTAAGTTTCACACCTTCCCTGCACTGTGTGTGTGGGGGAGACCTAAAGAGATGTGTTGACCTAAAGAAATGAAGAGGGGATCTAGGCAGAAATATGAATGTCTTCTGATGTAAGATATAATAAAAGACACTGACACCCACTATCAAGGAGTAATCTGGATTGAATCTGTGAGGATAAACCTTATTCACTGATTAAAATGCACAGAGGTTACTTTGTTTTAAAGGACTAGAAATGTGGAAAACAATATTCTGGTATCTTTAAAAATGGTCAGACAAACAGAATAGCCAGGCCTCTCCAGACTGATGCCTAAAGCAAGTACTGGCAGTATATACATATTTGTAAGTGACCTGGTTGAGCAGGGCAGTGAGAAAGTTTGATGATGTTTTAGTATTTTTCAAAGTAGGCTGACTGTGGAGAATTTTGGGAGAACCTTAAGAGACTGAAGGTAGAATTCAGTTGCCTGAATAGAGTGGCATACTGTTACCTGAGAGACCTGAGGATCTGAGATGCCCACACGGTGCTGACAGATGTGACCCGGGAGCTCCAGCAGCCTTTCTGGAGCAGAGGCGAGAGGCTGGGAAGGCCCCCAGTACTAACACTGGCGCAGGTTGTCTGCTTGTGGCCAACTGCACTGAGCCCTCAGTGTCTGAGGGATAGAATATTGAAATGAAGTCAATGCAGACAAAAGATCAAGTAACCAATGTGGGGTAAAACAATCCTAACTTTGCATGTAAAATGAGCTGACTTATTATTGAGCAGTGGGATTCTGGGTTATGATTGGTAATTCTGCAGAAATACTTTGGTAGACCTCAGTAGAAGTCAAAAAGCAGATTAAAAGTTAGAAATTGCCAGAAGGAATAGAAATCAAAGCAGAGAATGTTGTTATGCTACCTTGTAAATCCACTATTAGTCCATATCATGAAAATTGTGCTTATCTGAGAGAAGGTTCCCTCAGAAAAAGGATATAGTATAAATGGAAAAGATACGGAGAGGGCAAGATAGATAATGAAAGACCTGAAATGACTCCTGTATGAGGAAAGATGATGTACAGTGGGAAGCTTGAAAGAGATGACTTAGGGTGTCAGCATTGTCCTACAATCTTCATAGTCACAGCGAGGCATCTTCTTTAGCATGTGACAAGTAGTGCTCTACATCTGCTGATTGTACGACTGGATCTCCCTTGGCTATGCTGGGGTTGAGGGTGGTGAGTGAGGTACAGATGTTTGAACTGTAGTCACAGGAAATTCAGTCACGTTCAAACACGGGTTTGTAGCTATAAACTGGTAAGGATTAGATGGTCGGTGGTACTTAACAAGTCATTTGCTGTCTCTCATTCTCCAGATTCCCTAATATCATGTAACCAACCAGTCGTGGACCATGAAACCCTGCTTCACTTTCCAAATGGCCAGCATACATGGCAGGAATTACCACACACAGCCTTCTAGCACTCTATGTTCCAATCCTCCAGCACACTTGCAATAAAGAAATAAGCAAAAATTGTTTTTGCTAATTAACGCAGAAGGTAAACCTAGGAGCCAATGTCTTCTAAACGAGGGTCAGAGAGACATGCATGAGGTTCTGGCATGAGAATTGGCCATGGCAGAGTAGAGGAAAAAACTGCTGAAGCCTTCATGCCAGGATCAAAGCCTTTCGTTCTCAAGGACTGGAGCCATGAGAAGAAGAGCACCAGACTGCCATCAATGGGAAATCCTTCATTCAGAAGAACCAACCAACCACAGTGCCACCTTAGATTTCATTTCTATGAAATGTTCATGTGAAATAGTCAGAGGAACAAACTCCCCCGTGAGAAAACCAAACTTATGCCAAGAACAGATTTGGCAACCTGGGAGGGACTGGCTGATGGCCAGGAGGCTCAAAATGCACATCATAGAGACAGAACAAAGTTCCTTCTGCTCCCGGCGCTTGAGTACAGCTTGTCTGTGGCTGAGCAACCTTAGCCCCCTCTGCTGCTCACGAGTTCCATGTCCCCAGCCCCCTTCTACCAAACCTCTCGCCGGTAGGGCAGAGAAAACACGTTCACTCTGGACGTAAGGTCTTGCAAGGACTTCAGTCTTTTTGCCTGAGCGTTTTGTGTCCCCATTTGGGGTCTTAGAGGGAACATAGAAAAGGTTCCATGCTTCCAGTGGAAAAGGGACAAAAAACACAAGGGTGTGAGCCCAAAAACTTGTCTGCTGTTTGCAGGTGTACCAGTTAGTCTGGTGAAAGATTGTTTCTCCCCTGTCTCTCATCACAAACAATTGAACTAACATTATTACTCCAACTGTAATTTATAACACACTTTAAGATTTTTTTAATGCATCTGTTACTGTAGGGATTAAAAGGTAAACAAACTGATTATCACCTTGCCAACACTTATCAAGAGGTGGCTGTGACTGTTTAGATTGCTGCCCAAAGCCAACAAGAAATACATTAACTGAGAACAAAAGGTATTGTTTAAAAAAACAACAGTTACCATTAAAACCTCACGATATAGATCAGCTAAATCCAGTGATACTTTAGGGATCATGACCTCTGGGTCCCCACCAGCCCATTACAATTTTATCTTATCATCACTGTATATCCAAATAAATCCGTGTGTGTCACAGAAACACACCAGTTAGCATTGCCTTTCCAAAGGATGCTTTACGGCTTTTGTTGCTTTAACTCAGCATTCCCTAATTGTTTTAGATTGATTTAGCTGGATGTCCAGGAGTAGTGATTAGATTTTAAAGACTTCTGGGATGAGGTGGGTTCCTGCACATGAATTTTTCCAGCTGTGTTAACAAACAGGAGGTGAAACAGATGGGTGGCAGATACATACAAGGCTCAAAGCACTGCAGTGCTTGGGCAATCAATTAACACCTCCAAAACTTATGAATGCTTAATAAAGTGAACCTTCACATCTCCCGAAGAGCAGCAGGAGATTGTGACTATTGTGACATTCACACCAAGTTGTACAAGGGAAAATCTATCCTGCAGGGCACAGACTTGTGTGTCCAGTCTCTCTGGTTTTTGCAGAATATTCTACCCTCATGGTTGTGAGCCTCAAACTGAAGCATTCATCACTGATTTGTCAGACATTGTTCCTTGTTTGCAGTAAGTGGATTTGAGTCTTGACTTTGAGACTTTAACAGCATCCACTGAAAAGGCAGGTAGAGAGACGTGGTGGAAACTTTCTAACTGGAGCTAAACAAAGTGAAGGTCAGATTTGTGGAGTCTGTTGGGAAGGAGAATAAAATTTTGTTTATGTCCTCTCCTAGCATTTCAAGTAATTTAGAGATGGTGCTTATCTTGTTTTCTGCATTAGTGGAAAATTTTGATGATGAAATATTAAGGAGTACATTGGTGATTATCTGATCTTGCTGTAGGGAGTAGCAAAGTAGGCACTGTAATATCATATTTAGGCATTAGGCCCTCAGAGTCTAAACTTGAAGAGACCTGGGGAGAGATAATAGGTTAACAAACGCAGCTATTGCAGTTTAAGAATGAGTCCTCCACTCTACCCCATTCCTGGAATTAACAACGCACTGCTTTGACAGAAAGGTATGTTCAAATAAATTAAACAATTTAACATAAACTAAACAATTTTCACTGAAATGGCTGAGATCTGAGCAGATACTGTTTTTCCAGCTTTGCTTTGCTCATTAAGCATTGGCAGAGAGGAGGAGCAGTAGTGGCAGAGAATGGTAACATCCTAAATCACTTCCCTTGAATACATCTTCAGTGCCCTTCAGCACAGAGGCACTTCAGCAGTGAGGTTCAACAAGTACCTATAGGTAACCAGTATGAAACACATGCAAAAAGCATGACTGAATCCTCACCCCTTGCTGGAAATCAAGACTGACACCTGAACCAGGTCAGGTGGTTCTCCCACTAAGTCTGAAGGATCATGACAAGGAAATTTTCAACCTTGGTGTTACATCCATTTTTTATATCACAGCTACGTCAATAGGACACTGACCCATTAAGTAGTTTAGGTTGAAGGGACTCAAATCCATGGCTTTATCTACAAGAAAGTACCTAAACCATCTGGCTAGGTAAGGGCACAGATCTGTGCCCTGATGCAAACAAGAATAGAGGACCTCAGGGCCCACAGAGAAAGGAGGTTCTTTCCCAGAGTGTTTGGTATGAAATGTTCCACATTCAAGCTGAACAGGGAGGTCCTCAGTGCTTTTTAAGTATTGCCATGCATAAGTGACCACCAAAAGCTGCATTCTTGGACTTGGCGTGTTAAGAACTTTCTCAGATCTGATCCGTTGTCTTTTGGCTTTGTTGCTTTCCCAAAAATGATCGAGAACCCAGGGGGTTTTACTGCAATTAAAATATCCACAAATGTTTATTTTACTTGCTTAAATCAAGTTCCTGATGTCTATAGTGTGGGCAGAGTAGTAGTAAGAAAGAGCTCAGACTAAATAAATATGAAAGAGCCTGAATGTCAGGCTTATTAAGAGAAGCAGATGGTTAGGAATCTAATTGACTTGAATGACTTATAAAAAAAAAAGAGATAGAAATCTCTAGAGGGCTGCGATTTTTAAGGGGTTTTGACCTCCCATGTTCCCAGTCAGGCAGCTGGCAGCCCAATGGGTGCTGTTCTCACAGTGTTTTGGGTTGCCTACTTCCATCAGACTAGGAAAACCAGAAGAACTTGCAGAGCACACGTTAATGCCTTGGGAGATCCTTTGGCTGCACTGTTTCAAGGTTCCAGAGGAATTCGGTTGAATCAGCTTATATGAGCGGATGGTTAGCCGTCTTTCATTTTATCAGTGCATTTGGTCCATCAGTAATCATGTAATGCATCCACCCAGTGCTCACTCCCACCACTAAAAGCAGAAAAGTGCTATGATGTCCTGCGTCTGATGAGCTACACAATCTGGATACTCCTATGGCAGCCACCTTTCGTTACCAACCTCTTTCTGGGTTTGATGAAAGGTCTTGCTTACCTCTGCATGTTACTGTTCACAGTGCTACATCGTTTTTGCTGTTTTCTTGCACGCACCAGAAGAAAAGATCTGACATCTGGATAAATGAGGGCAAATTCCTGCTGTGATCAGGGAAGGAGGAAGGGGAATAATGGGAAGATGTATTGGAACTGGACCCACAGAGGAGCTGCAATCCCAGACTTACTCAGAATAGTCAGTCTATTTTTGCTTCCTTCTTAGCACAATGTTTTTCTTTGAGTTCCCGATGAATTCAGGGTCTAGATATATTCATTTAGTGAACAGATGATGTAGCTCAAGATATTACTCCACTCTCCCCCACAGCTTGTTCAACCCTGAGAGCTCAGTTTGAGCTTCTGCAGGAGGTGGTTGGAGCTAAGCCATCAGATCCTCTGCTGAAGTAGCTGAGGACCTTGTGCATATTCTGCTCTTTTGACTCTGTCCTCAAGGCAGCAGTCTCTGACAGAAGAGCCAGAACTGAGCAGCAAAGGAGCTGCTGACCTGACCCACCACCACAGCTAATGGAAAATTTGTCTCTAAGTATTTTCTCCTACAATTCTTTTTTGTTTGTTTTCTTTGGAGGTGGAGAGACCCTTATTATTACTGAAAAGTGCCCATAGAAATACACCTTGCCCTACTTCAATGCATTTGCATTTGCATATGTCAAGGGGCACTGCAGAGCCCAGTGTGGATAAGCACAAGTGTAAATGGCCAGTCACACATCCAGTTTAAATTTAGATATTTACTTGTACATCATCTCAGTTGCACCCAAGAGGAAGCAGTCTGAAGGCAAGGCAGAGTTCAGAGAGTATTCACAGACACTGCTGCATCAACAGGAGTCTGAGGCCGAGTACTCAGTTTTAACAGAACAACACAAAGAGAAGCATTTACAGCTATTATTAATGTACTTAACAGCTGGAAGCAAAGGGCTCCCATGTAATCTACCCGTATTGCTGAGTTTGGGAATTCCCCCTCCTCAGATGACGGATACGTTAAGCCTCTGAGCCCTAAGAACAGAAATGCTGTGGCTGGAGGTAGTCCTGTGCGATGTGGAAGGGGCTTGCCTTGCTGGTTGCAGAGGGCAGACACATGTCCCTCCTCTCGCACAGGCGTGAGCACAAGGCGGGTTTGATTCCCTCACCTGGGCGCAAGGAGCGGCAGTCAGCAGGTCTCCAAGCGCTGCAGCCAGAGCCAGCAAAGGACTGTTCACAGCCAGGTGATGCAACGTCAGATTTTAAAGTCCGTTACATTAGAGCTCCTTTTTTACGCATCAAAGCATGCATTGCAGGTACTGCACTGCATATCTGAGTCACCAAGCACACTCTTACAGAAACGTATTTGTCAGCATATATATGATTTACAGTGCTGTCTTTCATTACGGTCTTGTAAGTGAATCCATGCTTGTGATTAGTTTTCCTAAAGATGTCCAAAGACCGGCTACTAGTCAGTGGACAAATGCAGGACCAGCATCAGCTAGACCAGTTTCCCTCGTACAGTCAGCTTGTCTTATCTCTGTGCAGGGGGTACCAGTTCATGGCTGGCCCCTCTGTGGGGGCTGCCGACAAAGAGGCTAATTAGTCCCAAATCTAGTGGCTTCCTGATGCAGACACACGACACTGGATTCAGACCACCAGCTCTCTTCTCACAAGCCACCGAACGTGCATCAGAGGGGAATGGTGTTTTGTTCATAAGACGGAGGTGAAAGGCCCTATATCCTATTACAGATCCCCTGGGTCAGCTAGTCTCCTTGTTTACATTTTTGTCAGAAAAAATCAAGGATGTTTTTACATTTGTGAATGGAAAGGCAGTAACAGGAGTGTGTACGAAGTGGTATTTCTTAGTCCCCCATCTGACTTAGTGTTGGATAGCAGCCAAGGAAGGAAGGAAGGTGATTGCCAGCTCTCCAGCTGTGAACGCGGGGCCGTGCTAAACCAAGGATTTCTCTGGCACCCGTTGGAAGCAATGGGGAATGTTTGTGTTCCTGAAGTCACCTTCAGAGCTAATTGCTGCATCCTGGTGACCATGCAGGTCTAAGCTAACACCACACACACAACTGACAGTACGTGTGTCCTGGTGACTCCAATAAAGATATCGCTGTGGCAAGCTCTCCAGCCTTGGGTCCTACGAAGTGGTCCAGGCTCTGGAGAACTCATCAGGTTCCCTCTCTGCCTTTTGGAAATGAGCTTCTTTCTCACACTCTGGTTTGGGATCACTATGTCTTGAAATACAAAAAGATGCTGTTTCTGAACTAATTGCCCAGGCTCCTATTATTACTGAAGCTACAAATACTTAAAATAACCTGTGAATGATCCTTCTTATGTGCCAAAGTAAATCAGTAAGAATACCTCATAGAAAAACAGCATTAATGTTTCTATAATGGTGAGTTAAATAGCATCAAGCAGTGTTCCCAGGCTTAGTGAGTCAACCATCTGTGCTGTTCAGCCAGTAGACTACTTCCTGGCAAGGTTTTGACCTGGCTAGCTAGATTTTTCCAAGGTGAGAAATAATCAGAGGAGCTAGCATAGGCCTGGGAGCACTGCTCACCCAGTCTGGGTGCAGACCTTTCTTTGCTTTGAGAGACAGGAGAATCTCTTTGGCTCTCTTTTATAAGCTCGTATGTAGGTTTTGGAAGATAGAAAAGTATATGTGCAAGCCATTGCACACCAGCTGGCCTCAATGCCCAAGAACAGTCCCAAGCCCATGCCACTCAATGTGACAGTTATAGCCTAAATGTCTGGTTTCAAAGACCAGTGCAGTGCTGTGGTACATGCTGCTGTTGCAGGAAGCCTCACAGCAGCTTGCAGAGAAGCACCTCTTCTCTCATATGATCAGAGATGCATTTATTTCACATCCACCATGCAGGTGCTCTTTGTCTTACAACAGTTGAGGACCCCCAGTTCCACTCTTCTCTTGTCTCTTTATATGAGAAGCTGACATTTCGGTCACAGGATGTGGTGGACCATGTGCCAAAGGCTGTGGGGTCCTCAGGAAAGAGGCACTGTCCTACGGATTGTCCTTTTCTGTTTGCCTGCCTTGTGGCCCAACCCCAGTCCAGCTGTGAGGGTTATGAAGGAAAATGTTCCCTGGGAGCAGGCCAGAGGTGGGATGAACTGTTCTGGCAGGGCTGATTTGGACCTAAATACAGCGTAAGGTCTTTGATGCCTGTCTTCTTTCTGAAGGCCTTTAACCCTTTCAGCTCACCCATCACACTGCAGTCATTTTCTCCCTTTAAGGAACTGATTTAAAACACACTCTCTTCTTTTGTCTGAAAAGCAGCGCCCCTTATTTCAGCTCCACTCTCGATTAATCACACCCCTGCCTCCTCTTACTGCTCTCCTGTTGCCTCTGCTCCGTGCTCTGCCTCCTCCTTCTCCTGAGCGGTTCTGCCTCCTCATCCTCATTGCTGCCACTTCTCTTCCACCACTGCCCAGAAATCTTCTCCAGCTCCTTTCTCCCCATTAGCCAAACGATTTTTTGTTTTGTTGTTATAATTGCCTGTGGGCAGGATCCCAGACTGAAGACTTGACTCTGCTGAAGCACGCAGGAGTCTTGCCATTGACTTCAGCGGAGCCAGATTTCCCCTGAAAGGTTTTGGTGATTTCCCACTAGGTCTTCTGCAAGCAAAGACAGACATGCGTGCAAACCAGCTCCTCTGTAGGATTCATCAAAGGCCAGCAGTAGCTGATGAGTGAAACGTAATTAAGATGTGATTATAGAATCAAACTTACAGGTTAGCCCATTTCCTCTAAATAGGCCTATCTTTCTAAGCTTTCAAGTTGACTTTGTTGATGTGTAAATAGTTTGATATTATGGAACCCAGACTATCTCAGCTGTTCGGGTTAGTTTGTTTAAAGTTATAGGAAAAGCTACTAGAAATGATGGCTACAATCTGCTACTTTGGCCCAAATATCATCTGTACTAGATTGCCTGAGTTTCTGAACTTTACAGCATCATAAATTTGTGCAATTATAAATGTAGAAGCAAGAAGTATGTAGGCTCAATGAAAACATCTGAATTAACATCATGTAATGATAAATAGATTCCCATAAAAACTGCTACAGAAATCTCCAGAGAGTAGCTCTTAAACAATGACCAGAAAAAAAACCCCAACCATATGGCTAAAAGCATTATATTCTGTATGAGGATGGTTTTGCCTTTTAAATTATGTACATTGGGCTATGACTATGAGATTTTAGGAAAATTCTGAGTGGAACTGTTTAATGCAAAGTGTCCGAAGTGCGCTTGAGAACAAAAGCAGCCCCAAGGCTCCTTAAAAGGAGTCCTATAAGGTCTCTTTCACTATATTGGCACTGGAAGACAAAGTTAATCAGCTACAAAAAAAGCTAAGCTATTAGAATACCCTTTGGCTTATAGAAAACATTCAGCGCTCTGGCTTTTTAGCCACTGCTAGGTAAAGAACTTCATCTGCTCCAGTTTAAGTCGATGGCTACGTCCTGATTGACTTAAGCGGGGAAATGGCTGGGCCACAAATGCAGGACGGGAGGGAGCTGATTGAAAATGGCTTCATATTTCTGACAGAGCAAAGGAAAATATCTGTAAACAATTTCCTTCTAAGGCCTTTTAGAACCAAAGTGATTAATGGAAAGCAACTGGGAGAAAAACAACAACCAACCCACTGAATGGAGCAAAATAAGCAGAACATTTACACAACCATCTTTCCAGGGCAGCTAATGTCTTTCTCACACCTATATTTACTTTTTAATGCAATCTGAAAGGGAATACATTGAACAAACACATTTTTTCCTTATTTTCATAGTGTCATCTTTTCTACCTTTTTTTCCAGCAGCGCTAAGGCTGCACAACATGTAATAAGGAGTTTAGTAAGCTTCAGCTGCTTCGATAATCATTTAATTTTATATCCTTTTGTCATATCTGTTAAAAAAATGAGGCACAACAAGCACGTAAGCAGAAATATTAATTGCAAACACATTCTGTTTATCCTGCAATGTGTAAATGAAGAAAAGATAGTGCTTAAAAAGAAAGCAGTCTTTTCTTCCGTAAAAAAAAGGAGACCTCTAATGTTCTTATCGTTCCTGTTCTTATCTGGTACAGAGCACTTTCAATCCATCAAGACAGTACTCTTCTTGTCTAATCGAACTGCTGAGAGATAAGAGGTTTTAGGGTTTCCTGACCATTGTTTGAACCTTTTTCTTTCTAGCTCAAAGAGGAAAGTCTTGAAAGTCACTAAAGCGCCAACTGTAACTAATTAGGGAATCTGAGGAATATTCAGTTCAATGCAGAGGTTAACGAATAGGAAAACTTCAAACCACTACAGAGATGACCTTAATGGGAGATTCAGATTTGAATTAAAGCTATAGTAAGCTAGTCACTGGAGATTCAAGCTTCTTTTCTTCTTACTTGGAAAAGCTCAAAAGCCCACTGTTAAGCATGCAAAGAAAAAAAATCTCCAAACCTTAAAAGGGTTGCCCAGTTGTATCTATTTTTATCTGAGTATTGAGCCGTTTTAATGGAGATGAGCAAATGGCTGGGCAATTAACAGAGTAAGTTAGTTGTGTAGACTTACAGCTTGGACCAAAATGGGCAAAGACTCTGAGTGCAAAGGAAAAATTAATAGAGTTTTTTGAACAACTGTAACTGGCTCTTAAAATTTAAAACTAAATACCTCTTACAGCATAATATGACATTCCAGAAAGAGAACATTACAGTTGCTGATTTTATTCCTTTCCGTTATATTATTTGGTTACGTGAGAACTAATTTTAACCAAACACAAAAGCCACGTAAAAGCAAAGTATGCTTGGCAAACACCAAGAGACAGTGAACAACAGATTCCAGATAGCTGCCTGGTTTTGTTTTATCCCAACTGACTTTCAATTCCTTTGACTACAACAGACTAACATTTAATTATAGAACCTTTTAAAATTATTACGTCTCCCTTGATTTAATTGGAAATTAAAGAGGAAACACTTCCCAGAATTTAGCTTCCTGCTTTTAAAATTAAAATTTTTCTTGTTCCATAGAATTTAAAAATGTCACCAGGCTTTTACTGTCTGCAGTTTGTTATCAATCACATAAAACTCATTAAACATGGCATTTTTCATCATGTCGTATGTATATTAGTGAAATCATTACAAACACGTTTCAATAAATCACCAGATCAACTGCTATGGCAAAACCAATAGGAGATTTAAAAATAACTGTTCTTTCATGGTTTCCCGCAGTAATGGGACTGTCTCAAATGCTAGGCAATTTATTTATAGTCCTTTTTTAATAGTAGCTACTTAGTTGAGTTTCCGCCTTCATATTTACGTTGTTTCATCTAGACATGAGCATCAGTCCAAGCCTGATTGTTTAGATTCAACCCTAATTTCTCCCAGATTGTCCATGGAGCGCGTACATTACAGAATGTGGCTAAAAAGAAACATGCACCAAAAAATCTCGCCCAATAACCTGCACCGAGGCAGGATCAAGCAGACTAAACCCTCCTCAGTATCTGCCTGTTCTTGAAAACATTTAGTGAAATGTTTTCACACATAACTTGCCAGTCAGTGTTTCAGAGGCCTTATATATTTAAATTTTTCTTCTTTTCCAATATAAAACTTTGTAATATAAATAGATTTATTCTCTCCCCTACAGAACAATGATTCCCTGTCCTCCCTATAGCAACATTAACATATAAGAAGTACGCCATGTTCTCCTCAACCTTCTTTTTTTAGGTATTAAACAAGTTTCTTCAGACTTTCCACACATGTGCTTCATATCCCTTATCACCCAGGCACCAAGCTCGAGCTTCACCAGCTTAGGTATGCTATCTAAACCTTGCTGTAACACTCCTAACACTCCTGGAACACCTCTCCTATGAGGAAAGGCTGGGATTGTTGGGGTTGTTCAGCCTGGAGAAGAGAAGGCTCTGGGGAGGCCTTTTTGCAGCCTTTCAATATATAAAGGGGGCTTATAAGAAAGGCAGAGAAAAACTTTTTACCAAGACCTCTAGTGACAGGACAAGGGGCAACGGTTTTAAACTGGAAGTGGTTAGGTTTAGATTGGACATCAGGAAGACATTTGTTATGATGAGGGTGGTGAGACAATGGCGCAGGTTGCCCAGAGAAGTTATAGGTGCCCCATCATTGGCAGTGTTCAAAGTCAGGGTGGACAGGGCTTTGAGCAACCTGAACTAGTGCAAGATGTCCCTGCCTATGGCAGGGGGTTTGGACTAGATGAGCTTTGAAGGTCCCTTCCAACACAAATCATTCTGTGATTCTATGATTCTAATGAAACCTAGGTAACAAACAGAGAGAAGTAATTAGAACAAGAAAGGTGGTGTTTCACAAGCAAACGACATTTTCTATTCTTATTTAATTTTAGCTCTATCATAATCTCCAAACTCACTTTGCTGTACTGCTTTCATTGCCAATTACTCCAGCTCTGCATTTGTGAGTTTGATCATTGCCCCAAGGTGTCCATATCACACTTGTTCTTGCAGAATTTCCACCTGTCTATTTTGAGCCATCTACCCAATTTGACAGACTTTGAATTCCCACACAGTCCACTGGGCCGCCACTGCCAAAACTTAATGGGCTCCGTTCGTGTTGACAAGCCATGGTTCAAAAGCGCTGGTGCATCCCACCGGCACTGCAGAAGTTCAAGTTCAACTCGTTCCTTATTTGTTGTTCCCTTTCACCTGCACCAGAAGCAGCATGCAGGAGCTGCTGCTTTTTACAGCTGGGGAAACACTCCAAATCCTCAATTTTGCTGATGCAGTATAAAACATACAAGCTAATGCTGAATATTTTAAGGATCAGGAAATGTGGAGCTTATTCCATTAAGTATACAAAGCATCTAGACCTTTACAAAATGTTTAGAGAAACATTTTGGCTACAGGAAGTTGATCATAGGCACTGAAGGACTTTTTCTTTAATTGGAAAAAAGACAGACATAAAAGGAATGAGACTTGCTTTTGCTAAATGCATTTAAGCTGTCCTTTTAATAATAAAAAACAGTTGTCTTCAAGATGGGATAACTTTTAAATATAAAAAAATAACACACCACAGGGAGTTGAAAGGAAAAACAAATTTAATTATGTATTCAAGGCCATCCAAACCACCCACCCACATATTAAGTGTTTGCTGGCTACACAGACACTATAGTTGCCATGGCTCAACCAATGATCTTCACTTGAAAAGTAAACACCTTTGTTAAAAAATAAAAATATTACATGAAGTGAATAATCAAACAGTTAGGGCAACATCCTGCTCCCTCTGAAATCAGCAGGCTCCTTTCAGCAGGATGGGTGTTAAATTTTCAGCTGTCTGATTAACAAAAGCCGGGGTAGCTGCAGGGAGGACATCAGGAGCTGTGCTGGACCGACAGCCGGGTGCACTGATGAAGTGATGAAGAGCAGCCACGTCTGATGAAGGGGCCGAGGGAGGAAGAGCAGAGGTTGGAGCCAGGGGTGGCAGGACTACTGGGGTGGGCTTTCAGAACCACTGTGTCCATCCTAGCGAATTAAATGTGGAAGTTAGTGGTATAGACAGTCAAGCTCCTGTGCCTGGGACTGTTCACTGGCATTGCTTTATTTTCTTATATAGATGTAGCTCTTAAGAGCTGGCTGTCATTTTATCAACGGGCTTGAAAGGCCTGAAGCAAGCTGCCTCAGCATAGCGTGGCAGACGCCCATGGCAAAGCAGCCGTACATCACCTCAGCCGGAATGAAACGCTGATTAATATTCAGCCTGGGTGTCATCATACGTGGATGAACCTGCTGGTGCTTCAAAATTACAAACACCGAGAGGCTGAAAATTTCAATGAGCGAAAGAATGAAACTAACAGGGTTGTGCACAAAAACCTTTCCAAATACCTCTGCAATGAGGTGTCTCACCCTCCTGCTATCAGCAAAGAGTGCAGGTGGTATGGGGGAGCTTCGCTAAATGGCAAAAGGCAGGTCGCTGCAGCAAGAGAGATGAAATATTTGGGGCTTTATCTGTATATATATATAACATCTATGTATACATATGTATATGGTAGCAGGTTTTTAGTAACTGAAAACTAGAACTGATGGCAGCGAATATCAGTTTGGTCCTCAAAGAAGGATGCTTTATTATGGTACACACAGACTAAAGCCTTTTGGAGCAGGCAAACAAAGGGACCAATGCAAAAGCCTATTTGACCATTATCTGTGACAAATTCTGAGAGAATACTGATTTCCATTTGTCATAGAAGTTTCCTGGTAGTTGATACTGTCCTCCAGACATGAGAACATTAGAAGTGACAAGAACAATCTGTGAAATTGCCATCTACGAAGCCACAATTCACAAAAGCAAGAAACACGAGAGGGCTGATATTGCTGGGATTTTGGGAGCGCGAGATTTCAGAGGTTTGTGAGGATGCTGCACCAGATGAAAGGCAGAAGTAGCAACAACGACAACCACAAAATCTTGCAGACATTCAAAAGCCCCCATGCTGAGAGAAAGAGACATCAAGTCCATCTGAAAACTAGCAAAGGTAGCTGGATGCCAGCAAAAATAATTTCTTTGTAGAGACAGAGCCAAACTTTTGGAAACAAACTGACAGACTACTGCAGGAACCATCCGTTTTAACTTGCCATGGCAGAGGAGTCCAAAATACCTGTTGATGCAAACAAAATGAATAAATTAAAAATAAAAAGCCCTTTACAAACCTAATTGCTTGGGAAGAGCCAGGGAAGGGGAAAGCATGTACCAGCAGCAACAACATCCTTGCACCCTTGCATTCCTAAAGACACAGAAGGCAAATTCCAGATAGACACAGCACTGCCATGCTGAAAATGCATGGTAATTCATTAGCATGTAGTCATTTTGGTGAGAAAAAAATACCTAGAAATAGGGAATGGAGTAGAGCTAAGGTGAACTGGTAGATCTATATACCTGTCTTGACTAATCATTCAAATGGTTGCTTCAGAAGAAATCAGAAGAATTAAAGGTATTAAAAAGAAAATAAATGAAAACCAATAGGCACTACAAGCACAACTGTGCAAATGAGACAATGTGATGCTGATGCAGCAATGACTGGGCTAAGAGAAATACTGGTCCAGAAGCCTAAACTAAGTCAAACTGAAGGGTATCCCTTTCTCCTTCTGATTTATCAAATCTGATACTGCTGTCCTAGAGGTGAGCAGAGAGTGAAGGGGCGGCTGGTGTGACCCCCTAGAGATAGGGGGTTTGATAAAGTCCCTTGAGATACGTATGTTCTGCTTCCACCAGCTTGAGGTTCCCATGCTGCCAGAGCTCCTGATAAAAGCAAGGAGCTGGAACGTGAGGAGCACTTTCAGGGAAGACTTTTTTCCATTTGCCTGAATGAGTTTTCAGTGCCTGGGAGCACTGCACAAACTTTCGGCTGCAGGAGGTCCCTGTTCTTCTACTGACCTCCAGAGAGCTCCGTTTATGTTAGCACGGGATTTTACTCAATTCAGTTCCTTATTTGAAAGATTTCGGTTACTTGCCAAAATCCTTCTGAGATATATATACAGTTTCTTTTCTCATGAAACCAGGCTTTAATCTACAGACATATATTTTTATGCTCTAAAAGCAGAGATTTGTTGAGAGAGAAAGAGAGAAGGACATTTCGTATGAGAGATCTAAATAAATATCTAAAGAGGCTGCAGTCATGGTACATACACAAATAGATGGAAATTCCCTGAGAATCAGTCTGCCCCTGCTAAATTCATCTCTTTCATTCATGCAGTTAAGATGTGAGGATCTTGGTCAAAAGTGGATGAAAGTGTTTTGAAACAGCTGGGCTCCTCTGGTATTTAACCAGGCATTCAACCTCGTATATAACCAGGAGAGCAATGCCAGATGATTTTTTTTTTTAATTCATAGTAAATACTGTACTATGATTTTCTGGGAAAAAAAAAAAAACAACACAGAAAACCATACAACAGGCTACAATAAAGATTTCTGATTCTGTATTGAGGCATTAAAATCAACTGCTATTCCTGCTAGTATTAATTGCAAACACGGCTCCTGGATGATCTCCTAAAATCCTCGTGATCCTGGAGAGAAGTTACTATCCCTTGATAGCAAAATATTCTTTGATATTTTTTCTCATAAGTCTGTGAAGGAAAAAATGCTGTCTCACAACATAGCACTGGAGAACTGGTCGGGTCTTTTAATCCAGAACTTCTTTTTGCAGTAACTTTCCATATGATTTTTCCTACTGGAAATGTCTGGGAATAACTGCATGCTTTCCAAACCAGGAAACAATAAACGAAGAAGGCATTTGGCCAAACTGTTATGTATTATGGTAAGTAATAGTCAGAACGTGCACTCACATTCACAGAAATACAGTGTAAGAGGGATGTTAGCGCATGGCACCAGATTTGCTTTCTGTGTATCTAAAATGTGCCCTTGCAAATTAATGAGGAACCATAAGGTTTCGAAGACAAAAAGACTGCTTAAACCATCTAGTTCCTCTCCATGCCAATACAAGATTGCTCCTCGATATACAATCACGTGGGTTGGTTTTTTTCCTCCCCCCTTTTGTCTTACTTCAGATGTATGTGAAATATTTAATAAGCAGCAAGAATGACTGTGAAACACAGCACTGCAATACTGGAAAGCATCAGAAGCGACTCTGGATTTTCTGACTGCGCTGAAAGGAGCCCAGCTGGTCAGTCCCTCCTGCCCTATTCCTCCCCCTTCCCAAATCCAACCAGAAGATTCAGCCTTCACATGCCAAGATTTTTGTCTGTGAGCTTTAAACACTACACACACAGAGGTTTCCAAGTAACGCAGTGCCAAGGAGAGACTGCTGCAATTAATAAAATTAACAGAAATCCAGCAGCACTCTGACTCCCAGCCTGACTCAAAGCCGATCCCTCCTTTCAGGAAAGGTCAGCCCGGGCTCCAGATGCAGCAGAGCAGTCCACGTGCTCCTGGGGTTTGCCCTGTCACCAACAGCGTGGCTTGCATTTCTAGATGCTGCGTGTGTCATGAGCAGGCTCGCGCTGGGAAATTGCACAGAGCAATCAATATCTTCCACCCGCTGGACCAGAGCTCTTCTAGCAACTCTGGTGGCAATTCTAGGAACGATCCTGTGTGTGAATGGGGAGTTTACTCTTGCTGGGAAGCAGGAACCGCCAAGGGATTTACAAGGAGGGGCAGCATATCTCAATAGGAAAGTCATCCAGGAAGTCCTGTTTCCAAGAATCAGCTGGTAAACAGTTTAGAGCACCCCGTTCACATCCGTAACACTCAATGATTAACGAGACACTGCTCATATACCTATAAAATAACCAATTCAGTCCTGTTTATTTATATCACTGATTGAGCGCTTTGTCACTGGCTTTGAAGAGGGAAAACTAAGCTGAGCCGCAGCTACAAAATTAGGGAGCGCTGGCACCTAAAGGTGACCTAGCTCTCCTGTTTAACATGCAATGGCCACATCTTAATTTAACGTCAAAGATATTTTGAGCGGCCAGTACCGTGTAATTAATAGTCTGAAATACATTAATTTATGAGACTGCTCAGGCTTATACTGTAAAGCTACCTTAGAGCTGCCAAAACATTTGTCAGACACCCTGAGTGTCAGCAAGCAATAGACAGCCTCAGAAACCTTCCCCACCAGTTTTCCTGAGCCACGTGCGCAGCTCCCACCAAAGCATAAGGCTGCGCTGGGAAATCCTGTTCAGACTCTAAATTGAAGTTTGCTTTTTCACGCCTGAACGAGAGAGTCTCTGTGCGGCAGAGACATGCAGTCTTCGGCGTTGTCCACATTAGAAGAATACAGCTGCTCTTTTTTTAACAGGGGGGAAAAAGGAGGCTTTTATGGCTATCCCTGAAGAGAGACCTCTTACAATGCATCGCAGTGTCTAAACAGACCTACGTGCTCTGATCCCACTTGGCAATAATGAGGGACTTGTAAACCTCGGGTTTCAGAGCCCAGCTCGCCGCGTCGGGCTGCAGATGCAGTTACAGCAGCGGCGCGTTAAAAAACGTGTGACATTTAAGCGGGGATGAAAATTAAAATTGTCTTTTGCTATTGTCCGTGTATTTACCCTTTGCTTTGGTCTGTTTCCATAGCAATAAAAAAAAAGGGATCACATGCCTCCCCCTCGGAGGGGGCGGGCGTGAGGAGCGCCCGGCCGCCGTTCTGCGCGCAACCGCGCCCCGCTGCGGCTCCGCGCCCAGAGCGGCTCCGCTCCCCCCGCACCGCTCCACTCCCCCCGCTCCGCACCGCACCGCTCCGCTCCACTCCCCCCGCTCCGCACCGCACCGCATCGCACCGCGCTTCACTGAGCACGCAGCGGGCACTAAATTGCACCAGGTATTGAGGGTGCACGTTGTGGGAGGCTTCCCCTGTGATAGGAAAGGCGCCGCAGGAATTCGCTCAGAGCGCTGCCGGACAGTGAGGGTTTTCGTGTTGCGCCATCAAATGTTTTGGGAAACTCCCGTTTAGCTACACCAGCGTATTCATTGGAGGGCTCACTGATTTCTCATGGTAAAGCTGTGTGCAAGGCAAGCTTGCAAGAGGAACAAACCTCTCTAAGAGGTGGATACCTGTTCAAAAAGCAGCTCTCAGAACAAAGGAAAATCTGAAGACAAAAGGCTCAGGATAATGCCTACCTCTTCCCTCGCCCTGTATCAGCTTCCACTGACACGGACATGGCAGGGCAGAGGTAAACACTACGGTGTGATGCTGGGTCTGTTCCAACCCCCCTGTGTGGGGCAAAAACCCCATTGACTTCAGTGGGCCGGATTAAAAAGAAGCCGTTGCCTGACTGTCAGTTCTGCCATCAGCCTTTGCCCTGAATATTTGATGAACTCTGGGGAATTTCTACCTGTTTGAGCACAAGCGCAGCAGTCGGCCAAGGCCAACAGAGTGTGGCAGCTGCTTCCCCATTATCTGTCTACATCCCGTCAGAAATTGTATTATAGGATCATAAAGAATAATATGTGGTACCTAAGACTTAGAAGTTAAACTTAAGAGAGAAGTTAGGAGAAGGACTGAGGTGGGGGAAATAAAGTAAAAGCCTCCTCTCAAAACAGGGTTTACAATATTCAGAACTTTTTAGCGTTACTGAGTTTCAAATTACTAATTCAGTTCACTCTACAGCTTTATTATTATAAATTCTTAGCAAAATTTAGTTGGAAGAGACCTCTGGAGGTCATCTAGTCCAGTATCCTCCCCAAAGCACAGCTGACCTCCAAGTCACATTGCCCAGGGCCTGATGCCCAGGTCACCGTTGCAAACCCCAAGGATAGGATTTTCTGAGCACCTGCTCCAGCGCTGAACCATGCTCATGGTGAAAAACTTTTCCCTGATGCCCAGTTTGAATTTCCCTCTTGCAACTTGTGACTGTTGCCTCCCATCCTTTTACTTGCCCCTCTGAGGATATACTGGCTCCATCTTTGCAAATCCCCTTTATGTAGGGAGAAGAACCTCCTGGCATGCAGTAACAGAACAAGCTGTCTTCTCGCTCTCCCTGTCCATGCTTTTAGAGCAGATGTTAGGTGACCAATTGCAGGTGTACCTCAGATCTGTCTTTTCAAAACCTCTAGCATGCAAAATAATCAAGCAATAATAGTTCCTACTAAAGAAAAATGCTCCTTATGTTGCTGATCATTGCAAAGGATTTCAATGTTTTTATAGAAGAGAGTGGAGGCACAGTTTTCCTCAAGATAGATAAGAAAGTGATTTAGTGAAAGAATAGGAAAGCAAACTTTCCTAATCCAGAACTGTCTTTTGCCTTAAAGATATAGATGTTCACATGGTTGACAGCAATATAGAGTTGCCTGTGCTTGCTTTTAATAGTTTGTTTAGGTACCAGAAGTGATACACAACATATCTTTTCTCTTTGAATAATTTGTCTTGTTTCTTGGGAAACTAATTCAGCCTGCAATGAGCTCTGTGCTATCAGAGCTAGACCGCTGCTGGTATCCCAGCTGGCTTCTTCAAGGCTAATATGGGCATCTTTATAGTTCATAACTTATAATGTCTAATTTATGAAACATTCAATAAATCAAGTGCATTGGTGGGAAGAAACAAACTATGTATCTAATAAAAAAAATTATAGAGACAGAAATTATAACTAATCCATTGTTGGGACAGATAGAGAATAATCTTCTAGGTTTGGAGCATGTTTAAGTCACTTTTTGGTTTTAGAAGAGACCTTCTATTACAAACATAAAAGTATTCCTCAAGACCGTTGTTCTCTGATTTCAGATGCATCTCAAACAAACATCTTGTCAGCACTTTTTTTTAGCAAAGGGATGTAGCTTACCAAAAAGAGGAACAGGGTATTTTCCTTGCTATTTTCCAAGTGAGGAAGTAATAGGGGTATTTTTGATAGTTGCGAACAGATCCATAGCCTTTTATTAGCCAGAAGTCTTGCACAACTTAGAAGTGCAAGCAGCCATTTATTTTTTCTGTATTTAAACAATAAGAAGAGATTCAAACTGCGTGAAAAGCCTTTGACCTTCTTTTGAAGGAAATTTTGCTGCAGGACATAATAAATAAGGGAATAAAGTTTATTGAAACTAAAAATATGTTTTATTAGTTGATCCAGTGTCCTTTTCCAAGGATTGAGAACAATGGCACATGGCATTTGTAGCTCTCTGATTTGTATGGTCATGTATGAATGTAAACATCCTGGAGACCACACAGTGAGGATATATTTAAGCCACGAGCCAAGTCCACCTTTTTGCTTCTGCAGTCTTATCTGATGACCATGCTGGCAGCTCACATCAAGCTTATTGACTTGTCTTGTGTGTCCTGCTAGGAAAATAGCCATTCCTGGTGAGGACATTACGGATGTATGTTTAGGTCTTCCAGTCAGGGATTAGGGGAAACTCTTGAGTTTCATAAAACATCAACTCTCGCTCCAGAGCTTGAAGAAAGAGAGACAGAAAAAGCAGTTACACAATTTCAGACAAAACCCGATGCTATATTTTGAAGATGGTCAGTAAGTTTTAGGCTTGGGATAGAAATATTTCTATATTTTCTGCAGAACAAGAAAAATAAATTAAAAAAAAAAATTAAAAAACAATTATCATGCATTCTATGTGAAAGCTTATATTAGGAAAAAAAAGACAGCTCTATTCAAACACACTAAGATAGCCCAGAATGTCTTTTGGCTCTTGTATTCAGGAGAAGGGAGAAGAACCTCAGCATTTTCTGCCACTTTGTCAATCAGGAAATATCTTTCTAGTGGCTGCAGTTAACAGCCCCATTCACATAACAATATTCAGCCAAGGCATTTCTGATCCATGCAAGACTGCACTGCCCGTGACTTCACTCCAGGCTAAACCTACCCCTGTTTAGACACTGCCGGCAATCACAGCCTCCGGCACTGTGAGAACGGGCTGCCAGGAGTAATTAAGGGTAGGAGAATTGCACAGAGCGATGGGGTTTCTTCAATGAAAGAAGCAGAAGGCAGAGAAGCCATTTTTGCGAGCGTGGTGCACAGACGCCCAGCATCATGGCCCACATAAACACCCTGCCAGACGCGCAACCAGACGCACTTTGATAACGCGGGCTGCCTGTCTGTGTGCTTTTGGACTGGTGCACCGGTTTCTGAAGAGGGCCTCAGGCTTTTTTTTTTTTTTTAGTGTTTCTTTTCCGCAGGACTCCCTCCGCTTGTCTGAAGCTGAAAGACTCCTCTGCCTTGTCTGCATACGTGATGGAAACAGATGAGTCCCAAGGGAGAGCTGAGTGACCTTTGCACTTCAGCAGCTTGGCAGAAGTGCAGCAGAGCCCTTCAGATCCTCCTCCAGATCCTGGAGGAGCCCTGGGAGGTTGACAAGGTTCAGAGGGGTTTCCTTTCCGGTTCTGCTTTCTGCAAAGAGAAAGTGCTGGTGACCAAATTAGAAAAAATTATGACACTCCCGGTTTGCTGGCAACATGCAATAGACAGATTAATAACTTGCTGGCACATTTTTCCTTCTTTTTTTTTTTTCTTCTTGCTTATTCCCCAAACTTCAACACAATAGTAGAAAAGAAGAGAGATGGAAAACTTGTCTGAATGTTTTTCTTTGCAAATGACTTGTTAAAAAGCAAGATGTTTCTTGAAAAATCCCGAAGATTATATAAAAGTCCGCAGCTGGTTAGGAACTTAGAGTAAAATTGCAGTAAATTCACTATACTTGTGTTCCATGTGGGGTTCTTTTCTCCTTGGGTACCAAAAATATATATACACTTCTGTAAAACTCTTGTTTCTTTAACCTCCTGGTCATTCCTTCAAGTTCAGAGCCATGCTTTTGAAACCCAAGACCTAAATTTCTGGAATTTATCAGTAGAGTTAACATGTTACTCCAAAAGCTCAGTGTTCACACCTTATCTGCTCTGTCATGAAGCACAATAAGTTGAACCTACTAAGGATGATGTACTCACTAACACATGGAATAATTTTGGAAGAAGTCATGAGGGACTTGATTCAACGGAAATAGTCATGATTTCTGTGGAGAGTTGATCACATCAGTCACTCCTTCCCTCCATCCCTTCCTCAAATGTTCAACGAAAAGACTAAAGCAGAGGGTTCAGGAGAGTTCTGGGCTATCAGGAGGTGGTCTGTGTGGCAGAAAGAATTGAAGGAAAGATAGAAGAGAGCTGAGGTTCGTCCTTAATTGGAAGAAGTCCTGACTGAACCCAAGGTGCTCGTATCTAAGTCCTCAAAGATTTGTGGAGACTGATGGGAGTCAGTCATACAAATAGGAGAATGTGTTTGATCACCTTTGAAGTTCTGGAGCAAAGGTCTCCTAAAACTGATCTTCTTCCTCCAATTCTGGTAATCATATTAGAGACTCCTATGTCAAGTAGACTTGAAATAACACGTAAAGCTGATATGGCCAAACTCCTAAATCTAAGATTAGAAGTATGAAGTTCTCAACACAAGTAGCTTAATCATCATAACCCTGTTGATTTTAGTGGGAAATTTGAATGGCATCCAGATAATTTATTCTCAGAGGTTAAATATGTATTTAAATGCTTAAACTTTGTCGCCAATATCTGAGAATTCTTGCTAACTGAATCAGGAAAACAGCAGAAATTGTTTCTGAAACAGATTATAAACTGACTATCTTTAGGAGCTGGAGTTTTTCGAGGGGAGGGTTTTTTGCATAGCATACTAGTAGTGAGACCACAAACCATAGTGAAAATTTCCAATAGAAAACTTGAGCCCATATGGAGTCATATGAAAGGAAGGCATGCACAGAGAAATAAAACACCACCAGTGGGTAAAACTGCTGGACTACAAGGATAAATAACGCTTTACATCTGTGCATTTCTACAGAGTCTAGTAACACAGGTATTAGCTGAAATTAGGACATCCTTGTACTGCTGTAACATAGCAATCATAATATCTGAAATGCACAAATAGCCCCAAAACAGCACAGGCTGTTTTTGTGATCACTGTCTGCTCAGGTACAACCAGGAGCAGTAAGATATTCCTGTATAAAAAACACAGGCATTAAGATCACCCTGTGGGTCGCGTTTAGTCTCCCGTTATCACAAGAAGCCATGCTAGACGGTCTCTTTCATAAACAAATTAAGGTTCTTCTTAAAAAGAAATACAGTCCAGAGTTAATGATCTGGACGACAGCTGGCATACCCCCACCCAAGAGGACAGTGCTCTGTGTTCCCCAGGGGAGACACGTCCCCAGGATCTGGCAACAGACTGACTCCTGGAGACGAGCAGGGGAGAAACCCAAGTGCCTGAGTCAGCCAAATTCAGCTTGAGAAGTGACCTCTACATATCACTCGAATGGATTCATTGTGTACAGAAGGAGTAACAAAACTCCAGATCTGTCAGTTTCCCCAATTTTTTTTTGAGATAGGAAAGTGTGCAAATAAAGCAAAAGGAATGGTTACATTCTCACAAAACTCATGATAACCATATATACCTGGCACCAAAGCTCTCCTGTAGCTGCTAGGTGTATATCTGCTGCAGAAAGCAGAAGAACACAACTTACATTAGCTGGTGTTGGATTTCCTGAATTAGCAATAAAGAGAAAGAGTGCTGCTAAGGCCATGGCACTTACCTTGTAGGTGAAAATATGTAGTTGGCCTCATTGGTGGCTGCACCACTGATATGCTTCAAGTTAAGTAAATGCTCGACTTACTGATAAAAGGAGACATAGAACCATAGAATGGTTTGGGTTGGAAAGGACCTTCAAAGATCATCTAGTCCAAACCCTCTGCCATGGGCAGGGACATCTTGCACTAGATCATGTTTCGCAAAGCCCTGTCCCACCTGACCATGAACACTTCCAATGACGGGGCATCCACAACTTGTCTAGGCAACCGGTATTTTGCCACCCTCATCATAAAAAAATTTCTTCCTTATGTCCAATCTAAATCTACTCTCTTTCAGTTTAAAACCATTGCCACTTGTCCTGTCACTACAGGCCCTGGTAAAAAGTCTCTCCCATTTTTCTTATAAACCCCATTTATATATCGACAGGCCGCAATAAGGTCTTCCTGGAGCCTTCTCTTCTCCAGGCTGAATAACCCCAACTCTCTCAGCCTTTCTTCACAGGAGAGGTGTTCCATCCCTCTGATCATTTTTGTGGCTCTCCTCTGGATGCACTCCAACAGGTCCTTGTCTTTCTTGTACCAGGGATCCCAGAGCTGGATGCAGTACTCCAGGTGGGGTCTTACGAGAGCAGAGTAGAGGGGGAGAATCACCTCCCTCGACCTGCTGGCCACGCTTCTTTTGATGCAGCCCAGGATGCGATTGGCTTTCTGGACTGCGAGTGCACATTGCCGGCTTGTGTCCAATTTTTCATCCACCAGTACCCCCAAGTCCTTCTCCACAGGGCTGCCCTCAGTCAATTCATCACCCAGTCTGTACTGACACTGGGTGCAGGACCTTGCACTTGGCCTTCTTGAACTTCATGAGGTTGATATATAGATCATCTTCTATTGCTTCTAGGATTAAACATCCAGATGCTAAAAAATAAAATTACAATTACATCCCCGTATTTCAAATACTGTACTTATGTCTTACTCCACTTACAGAGCATGGCACCACCACCCATGATGCTAATGATACAGCATTTCAGCCTCCATGGATATGTATTTATGGTTCATACAGCCAGAAACTGTAGCTTTCCTGTTCACTCCACGGTTGGGATCCCCCAGTCATCTGTGCTGTATGGCTGATGTGTGTCCCAAGCTCACTTTAGGAACAAACTAATCAATTTTCCAGTTCATCTACATTGTTATTTTAGTTTAGATCAGAAGTGCACTTTTGAAGCAAGTTGTTTCCATCTACCATACTTTGGTTCACATTGTTGAGCATTCTCCCAATGCACAAATATTCTTCTTTTGGGTGAAACTGGACTGGAAGAGTCTGTGTCAAGCACCACAGCTGCAAATAGGTGTTCAGTCCAGAACTACTCTCAAGGAAACCCCCCTGAAAGGTGTACAGGGTGGAGATCAGGTCTGCAGGATCAACTGCTTCACTGTACAGGTCCATTTTATTGATGGGCACTGCCTGCTAATGCAGACATGACCTCTGACAAAAAACCCTAGATGCATTTCTGGATGATATTTCATGTAAATGAGTAATACGCATGCACAGAAGATGGTGTAGATGAGTTGGCATCAAGTTTGTCTTCCCTGTCTCCATGCAGTAGTAGATAGCACTTCCAGCACTGTCTGAGAAAACTGGGCACCGTCATTACACTATGTGCTCCTCCTGCCATACTTCAGACCTTGCAACACCTCTGGTTTATGCCATCACTTTCCAGGCCACATGCATTTGGTAGAGAAGACTTAAACAAGAAGGTTCATGGCTCCATTTAAAATACACAAAAAAGATCTATTAGTGAGAATCACTTCATGCTGGGAAAAAAAATCCACAATCTAAAAATAACTTTACTTCCTCGCTTTTTAACTTGACAGAATTACAGCCATGAATCAGACAAGAAGATCTAGCTACCTATAAATAAAAGCAAATATGTGTCCAAACAAGGCTGCTCATTCACTCTCAGAGCTCAGTAGGCAGACACCAGCTACTCCAACATGATTAATCTTTGGGGGGGGTTGTGCACAACAGACCTTCTTTGCAAGTGGTGATTATTTCTTTCTTTTTGAGTCCACTCTGTTTACATTAGCAACCCACAGACAAAGACTTAATTTTTGAACAGATATGCTCAGCAGCTTTCATCTTCCTTGTATTTATCCCATTTGGTTCACAACCTGGGACCATGTCCAGGAGATGATTAAATGGACAGACTTTTAGGTCTACATGTCTGTCTCATTCCGCATTGATTTATATCGGATAAAATAATATATGACAAAAATACATCAAAAAGAGTCTTCTGGGGCTGAGGAGATAAACCGAGGTGAGGAGGAACTGGTCCCGTATCTCTCTTACTCCCTCTCAGCCCCCATTCCAGATACACAAATTTTCTGTTTATCATCCAGTTCAGCAAACATCTGCACTTTTCCAGGACACAAAACTGCTGAAGATTCTGAAGTATTTTATTCTTCTTTTTTAATGTTGATTTTTTGGGGGGTTTTGGTTGGGTTTTGGGGGTTTGTTTGGGGGTTTTTTTGTTCTTTTTTTTTTTTTTCCTGAGCTTTTATACTTTCTGCCTGAGAAATCTTGGGGTGTTTTTAGTAGACTCTTGTAGTTATATGTCCAGATAAGCTTAGAATGAGCCTATGCACCAGGTTGTCTAGATGTTGCCTTCATGCTCTTTAGATGCTGCCTTGCAAATTATTTAGCATCTCTAGCATTTTTCACCCTGATTTACAGCATGAATCCTTTTCAATAAATATTTTTACTTGTAACCAAGGACCATATTGTTCAGAGACATAGCAAGAAACAGCCTTTCCCACCCCGGACAAAATAGACGAAACCGAGGCACACCAAGGCCGAATGATAAGTCGATAAGCAGCTTAACCTGCAGCACACTAATCTCATACTCCACCTACATTTTCTCACTTGGACACTAGCAGCCTTCCAAGTCATGTCTTCAAGGATGCCAGCTGGCATGAAGGGTGCTCTGTGCCTTGCAGAATGAGGCCCTAAAGAGATGGGTGGCATCTGAGTGCAGTTTCACTAGATGAGACGGAGTTGGGGAAGCTGATGAAGAATTTTTGGCCTCGCAAGCAACCCTTTTGCAAACATCCACGCTGTGGCTCACTGTCCTCTCAACTATGCAGGTACAACAGTGTGCAGCGCTGGCACCGTCACCTCCCTCATACAATCCTGAAAATATCTTCTGTCCCTGAAGGGGAAAGAGAGGGAAGACAATGTCCTGGCATTTGTCACCACCTTTCATGTGTGCAAGGTACAGCCCGTCGGCACCACGCTGATGCTTCGGGCTCAGTAATTCTGCTCAGACTCTTCATGGCACCCGCGTGCATTTGCAGCAGGGGCTCAGTCTGCAGCCCACACAGTGCCTCTGCCTTTCAGCTTCCTCTGTGAAGCCAGAGCGTTCACTCTCCATTGCAAAATGCAGTAGATGAAGAACAGTCTGCCCACGAATTAATATTTTTTCTGATCTAGGCTCCTATTTACCCATGAGCCAACTTCAATATCAGACCTGACAGCTGAGCATCTTGTTTCACAGCTGTCTCTTACCTAGACTATAGTCCTTTCAAATAGCTTCAGGCTAACCACTGCAGCTCTATACTCCAAGAGGAAGAAGCAGAGGAAAAGGTAACCTTCTCATTTTTGGCCCAAACATGAGCTAACTTGCTAGAAGATACCTTGGTAAAATATATATTAAAATATTTTTGTTTGGAAAGCAAATCTACAGTGCTCCATCTTTGCTCTCAATGCAGAGCCAGTACCAGCAGCTCACAGATATATTAAACACACTAATGGTTCCTCCTTGTCTGTGGAGGCATTTCACTGGTCTGTAAGGATTCATGCTGGTGCTTCAGTGGTTTGAACACTGTTATTTCTGGGCTCCACTGGAAAGCAAAAGTCCCCCTGCTGTGGCAAGGACATATGAATGGGTCATTTTTGTGCGCTTTGAATATAATGGTTTGTCCCTCTTCCCCACTGCACCACATGGCTGCTTTCTGCCTTCTACAGCTTCCACTTTTAATAGGCTTTGCATCCTGTTTTTACATTAGTCAATTCCTCAGTTCTACATAAATCATAGCTTCATATAAAGAAAAACATCTTCTATTTCCAGGGTACTCCGTAGATAGAAATAACTGCTCTGCAAGGGTTTATTCTTCATCATTTCTAAATGTGTTTTGGAAGGCCATTGGGCCCATGTGCACTTAATGGCTGTTATTCCTGAGCAAGGACTACAAAATTCATCCTTTAGCTGCAGAACTAATATGAGAGCAATTAGCACATGTTCAGAGATGCCTAAAGTAGTAACAAGCTAGAAGTTCAGGACTTGTGCTTTTGGCTTTTTTTCTTAGCATTGGACATGACTTTAAAAACATTTTAGGACTGTGGTATAAGGAAAAAAAAATTTCCTTTCCTACCAGTCCATTTCACCTTCCATGTTACCTATTGACAAATTGCAAGCCCTTCTGCGTTCTTGATCACAATAGCTCCATTTAAGAGTTCGCATGACATACATGTCATTTTGCATTTCAGAAAAATACATAGCATTTAAGACCTTGGGACTGAACACCAGGTCTTCGGACTTGGTGTTTGAGTACACCACTGAAATTAATAAGTAGCCTTTATTCTGTAAGATCTCTGGATTGGTTAGTGGTAGCAGACTAATTTCTGACAGCAGAACAATGCAGTCAGATGTTGTGAAAATATGGAAGCACTAGGGCTTCCTCAAGTGTGGTGGAGTGTTTTCATCACAGATCAAAATAATTTAAGAATTACCAGCAAGAATTATGAATGGTGATGGAGACAGTGTTCACATTAGTGGTAATGTAAGTTAGGAATATGTCCTGTGTTTGCAGCTTCTCTCTAACTCCGGTGTGAACCAACAAACATATTTATGCAGTACACCGAAGTGTGACTATTGTATCATGCGGTAGATTAGATAAACAATTATCTACATGCTTCAGTTTTGCTCCTGTTAGTCTTGTGCACTGGAGGAGTAGGGGAAGGAGACAGGCTCTAAATGTGCATGGACAAAATCTGTGGTAGGCAAGCATCCAAGAGCAGATGACACCGGAGTAGATGCTGCAATAAAGGATTATAACATGGACTAATTACCATTTGAAGCCTCAAAGTATACTGACTTTAGCTGGCATCCAGGCCACATAGACACAGCCAGTTCAGAGAAGCCCTTCAGATCCCTCGGAAACTACAGTAGGCAGATCTTGTCAATAGTTAAAACAGGAAATACTGCCTGGAGTGGAAATTCACTTTGCATTTGTTGGAAAGGCTGGCAGAACAGAGATAAGGTGTTCATAGCACATGGCAGCAGTTGGGACAAGGCTGGACAAAAGTGAGGTGTTCCTGTTTCTGTATCAGGGGTATCTTTGGGACACTTTGGAGGACACCTCCTATGACATCAGTGAAAGACAATCCAACTTTTGTGATTTAAAAAACCAAAAGTCTCCATTGAGCTCTAAGAAGCCGAGAGTAGCTGTAACAACCAGGATCACAAAGAGAAAGTCCTTCTTATTCCTGTTGCTGAGCAGTCATGGGCTTTGTCTCAGCACCACCCATCCCCTCGACCTGCCCCACTTGAACTCATGTCAAAAAAGAACATAGCCTATAATCATTTAGTGAGAACTTACTGCACAGAAAAGAGCTCAAAGGGACTTGGATTTCTGGATTTCTAACCCAATGGAGCCACACAATGGAGTTCCCCCTCAGTTGCAGCTCTGGGCCATGTGGTGACAGATGCTGTACAAATGGATCAAAAAGGACAATCCTTAACACCACCACCACCCCCCGCTCCCCATCCCGAAAGCAAAGCTGAATAAAGGGCAAGAAACAACATCTGGGTACAGACAAATTGCAAAGCCCAACAAGATCTTCACACTGCTCCGCTCCATATGACACAGTTGCGTTATCCCATCTGTGCAACTATGGTCAGGATTTAGGGAGCTTGCTGATTTGGGTGCTGGAGGGTTGCCTGATTTCCAAGGGAAGAGACTGAGAGCAAGCCATCTGCTATTTCTAAATTCAAGCTAATAAAACATAGCACGGGTGTGTTTTGGAAGCACAAGCAGCATTAAGAAGCAATTTCAGAAATCGTAGATTTTGACAGCTTTGCTGGTAATTCTTTTCACCTCATTTTGGAGAACAAAAGAATTGATGGCAACATTACAGCAAAAAAATGTGTGAGAGAGAAAATTATAACCTTAAAGGTGGGCAGTGAAAGATGTTTTTTTTCCCTCACGAAACACAATTTTTGGATAGAAGCTAAAAGGTCATGTGAGGCCCAGAGGAGTGATGTAGTGATGTGCTAGAAAGCCCGGGCTCTCTTTTGTCTAGTCCTGGGTGGTACAAAAGTTATTTGCGAAGGTACAAACCCTGTTTCCCTTAGAGTCAATTTTTAAATCTGTGTGCTTTCCATAAGGAGCAGAGTGGGAGCTAGATAGATGGTTTATTCTCTAGAAACAACTGTTCCCCATAAAAATGTTATGAATTACGTCCTCTGGAAAAGGATGGCTACCTTTAGAAAAGGTAGGCAAGTGGCATTGGGAGACCTCTGGGACTGCAGTGGGAAGGGGCTGCTGGGGTTTCACATGGGACAAAAGAGGATAGAAATGTGGTGAAGGGAGGGAAAATGAGGGAATGTGGGAGACACAGGGTATTTGGGGATTGCCTGCAGGGCAGGTAGGCTGAGGTCCTGGAAGCCTGCAAATTTTGTAGTAAAAGGTGAGAGAGACCTGAACCTTAGTTTTGATAAATTGAACACAGCAATAGCTCATCTTGCTCACTGGAGCTGGGACCTTTGGTTTGTGCTCTTAGGAGTGTTTGGAAATTTCTCACAGTGTTTCAAGATGCAACAGATATCAGGTCACGAAACTGTATATTACTGAGCCAATTGAATCTTGGGGAAAAGAAGTAGATTGTTCAGAAAAATATGAACAAAACCTAAACCATTATAGTAGTTTGAAAGTCTTTGGAAAAAATGAACTACTGGAGCACAGGTGAGATATTAAAAGGTGTATGATAAATACATGCAAAATACTACACTGGCATTGCCTTATATCTGGCTTATCTGTATCTACACTACACAGCTATGGTAGAGAAGCTGCTCTGATGAGTGACTGAAAAGATGAGAACTTCAACATTGCGTGTTGTTACAGCAACATAGCAGAGAGGACTGGTACAACTTAACACTGAACTTTACATTTTCTTACACAGAAGAATCCTACATAAAATACCACAAAGTGTTGAAAGATTTCTTGGCAAGTTGGCTTCAAAATGAAGCAAACAGCTTGGTTTGACTGAAGCTTGTCAAATATTTCAGCAGTCCTTTTCAGAGAACATTGAGACCATGTTTTCGGTGCAGTTTGTCACTCATCAGTGCATAGTAACTTATAGAGAAATAAGGCAAGATCAGTTTTGACGCACTAATTCCTGCTGTTAAGATTATGTTATTGGCCCTCTGGTAGTGGTTTGGAGAGCAGAAGTAAAGACCAAAGGAAGCCTCTGTGATTGCAGCAATGAAGCAACACCATAAACCCCATAATTTTCTGACTGGAAGACAAATGACTAGACCACATGAAAAGAATGTTTGGTTTCTATCTATTTTAAAACCCCACTTGTCTCACTAACAGAAAGGAATTTGCTGTGGTCATATCATAGCCTCTGCAGATATGTATCTGCATCACTCAGCCACCAGGCAGTTCAACACTGTGGACTCTCTAGTACCTGGGGACAGGATGTGAGCAATTCCCCGTGAAGTCAGCAAGGTCCGGAATTCATCTCAACTAATTCTGCCTAAGTTTCCTCTCCAGCCAGTGGAAAAAGAGAGACGGGACCAACCGGTCTGAAAATGTATCACTGTATGCTCATAGCAGTACTGGTTTCTCTTAGGATGAGTGACTCTCCTGAAGATATTTATTTATAGAGTAAACCTTGATGGTTACCTTGGATTAGAAGTCTAACATTTAAGATGAGAAAGGTGAAGTGATTTTTAAGACTCATTAAATCTCCTGGGTGTGAAATGGCCCAACGACACCTTGTAACAAGTATGAGTGAGAACTGCCCAGCTTTTCACCACAGAAGACTTGAAACTGGTAAAATGGGTCTATTGCACAGACAAATAGCAACAAGACCTGTCAATATGGGGAAACCCCACATTGTATTGCATAAAATGTTCCCTCCACATGGTTGTGTTGTTAATGGCTATGTGCACATATCTTGAATGGTCTTGGTAGAGAGAGTAGGATAGCTGCTCCCCGGTAGTAAGAAGGATGTGCATGTAGCATATGGAGATACATGTCGTTTTAGTCCAGTCTCCCAAAGGAACAAGACTTACCTGATCATACTCTGTGTGTGTGTGTGTCTATCCCCACAGCTAATTTTTGAAGCACTGGTCAATTTTAAGAAAAGTTGGCAGCAAAGTACTAGTTCAAAGAAAATAGACAGACTGGTAGAGGAATTCCAGTTGCAGAAAGGCTTCAGCAACACTTCAACCCTCATTAGTTATCAGCAGATCCAGACAGAGAGGATCATGTGGAGGACACACATGAACAGCTCAACTGTGAGAAAAATTCTGTAAAATATTTCCACTTCACTGGAAAGCAGCGAATCCAGCCATGAAACCAGCTGCATGTATGTGGACTAACAGGAGAGGAATCAAATATAGGGCTCAATATGAAAATATTCATGCCTTTGAGCTTAAAGGAATAGCTCTTTAATACATTAACAATTATGGTTGGAATACAAAAGACAAGGCCGTCATTAGACTTGTGAAGAGGAAGCTGTTATGGTCGATAGCTGCCAAATGTTTGCTGATCATGCAAAGCCTGTAGCACACATCCTACATGGTGCACACATGTGCGTGCCTGCACATATTTACTTCTCATAATTCTACTGCAGAACCAAGGAGGTTATGAGCAGTGATTTGAGATAAAGCACTTCTACCATCAAGCCTGCAAATTCCGCTGGGGTTTGAAAGTCAGACTCTATGGTCGTGTTATTTTTGGTTCCTGCTGATGTGTCACTTCCAGCAGTAAAAAATAAAAGATGGTTGGAGGCAAATTCTAACTTCTGCAAGTCTTGCTTTGCTTTCTTGCCTTTTGATCAGATCCCAAGAAGCCTTCTGTCCTTGCAGAGGTACAAGTCAGAAAAGTATTCGGCCTTGCAGCTGCAACTCAGTTAACGATTCTTTGAACAACAAATGAGCCAAACCCACAATTTTCTTTTCTATAGTGTTGTAAAAAGAACTCTGAGGAGCTCACTCACGAGTGCTGGTTTCATAAGTAGAGCTGAGGAAATGCGCACGCATGCACATGCAGAAGAATATGCATTTGGTATGGAAGTGTAACATTTCCAGTCACATTTTCCTCCAAAGCCACAGTTCAGCAAGCTGTGTTTGCATCTGTGTTTTCCCAAACTTTTCAAGGCCGGGAAGGTAGGGACCTGTGCTGCTGACTGCACAGCCTTCTGCCTACATCTCTGCCCCTGGAAGGATGGATGGACAGTCAGCCAAGAGCCAGTACTGGGGCTGAATGCTTTTCCTAATTGTGTGAAAAAATTGTACATCAGAGCAAGATCAAAAAAAGATGCTTGTTTGTGGAAGACACCCTCACAACCTTCATTGTGCCTGCAAAGAACTTCAAGAGTCTGCCAAAAATAAGGCAAAAAAGGAAAATGACACTTTCCCCTACTTTACAGCAGCAAAGGGAAAAGCCATTATTAACCTGGCCCTTATTTCTTAGTTTACACCTAAGACTAATCTGTCCATCTTGGCCAACACCTGGAAAATCACAAGTTATCCAGGAGTGGATTCTCTGTTGTAAACTCATCAGTAGTATAGAGATCACTTATCATTTGTTCTTGTCTAACCCCTTTTAACAGAAGTAAGAACAACAACAACAACAAATTTCAGGTTTTGGTTTGGTCTCTCTTCCATCATAACGTGCCCTTGGAGACACCTTTGGCATTTTAGGTCAACTGAGCAGGAGAGTGTGGAGGAGTGAAAGAGGTAAGTCATGTTCTGCTGCTTCAGACAAATACAGTTTATCAGTATCCAGTTTGATTCAGGCCACAGGGACAGATCCAGCCTAAGGAGTGTTCAAATTAGGTCCCACATTTAAGATACTCCTTTTTTATAATAAACATTTGTGGAAGCGAAGTTCCACTTTCCCAACAGCACCTTCTCTTTTTTTTTAAAGAGGGAGGGAGCTGACTGTTGTTCCTTTTTTTTGTTTTCCAAGTCGATGCCATAAAGACAACGGCTGTTTCCATTTCTCTAGACCCGCAATCTACACCAGCTCGCATGCACTAATGGTGCCAGGCATTTATCACTGCTACTTGGGATTGTCTCATGCTGTCAGTAAAACTGGTTTGAGAGGTCTGGACTGAGCAGATGCATCTCACCTTACTCTGTGGGCCAGCCTTACTTCAACTTTTCTACTTCTTGGTGGACAAGCAATGTCAAGATGGTCTTACAGGAAACATGGCCAGTATGTCATAGGCTGGAGATTGCAACTTCATACGAAAGCTGGGCTAATTATCTGGTTTTAACTTCTCCAATTAAGGGATTTTGTTGTATCCAAAATCTCCTTCTATATTCTTTCACTTTATGGTTTATCATGTTTACAGAAATCAAATGTTAGAAAGAGAAGCTGCCTATGAAAACATATACAGGCTTCAGCATTTAATAGAACTCCTTCAGTTCCTTTTGGTTTGGATTCTTCACAGAAAATTACGTATCTTCATTCAAACATTCCCTCAATTCTGGTCTATGATTTCACTATTGTAAAATATCTGTGCTACTATATTTTTGCAGAGGATCAAGACAATATTTTGCAGAAGTATTGTTGCAATTTTTGAGTTGCTGAGTTGCTTCAGTTTTTTGTGAGGTCAGATAAATTGTCTCTAAATTCAAGTCTTTAATATTTAAATATTTTAATTCTTGTGAGTCTGTCTACCACAAAAGTCATAAACAGAATAAAAGCAAAATCAGGAAAACCACATAGATTTCTACCAATATAATCAGAAAGATCTTTTTCTGGTACTGTGCTTCTAGCTGTCTGTCTACTTCATGTTAACTGTCCTCCCTGCAGTCCTTTTTGTGTGGTGGGAAATTATTTTAAAATTAAATACAGTTATTTCACAATAGAGAAATTATTTAAGACATAAAACACTTGTCAATACTGTAGACATTTTTATTCAAAATAATGTTTTAGAAAGAAAATTGCACCAAACTGACTGGTTTTCTTCACTGGTTTTGCTGTCATTTAGGAAGTGACATTTAGCAAGTGACACAAATGACCAGCAACTTTTACCTTTGGTGGAATGTTATCTGGTGTGTATATATATACAAATTTTCCTTTGGAGTTAAGTCTTGCAACATGTTCCCAACTCTTCTAAGTATTTAGTGAGACCCATGACAATGGGTGTGCTTTCTTCCTAAAGCACCACCTTCCCAAAACAAGAGATTAAACTGGAATTCTACCTTTCATTTAGAAAAAGAATTTTAAAAAATTTACATTTCGAGACACTACAGTCACAGAAGAAAGCTGAAAATCTTGACTCAAGAGGCAATAAATCAGACAAACACGCACAACTGCTTGCTAATTCTTTTGTGTTGGTAATGCTTTGGAGGACAACTCATAATTTTTAAGTAGCTGGGGTTGGCAGTACCAGCTATGGGATACAATATAAACACGGGGAAGCGTAAGGACTGTCTGCACCGTCATGTTCTGGTTATGTTCATAGCAGCACAGCCAAAGGAAGGGAAAGTAGTTCAGTGTTGAGAGCTTTTGCATAGTAGACCGAAACATAGTTTGGGTGTGAATAATTGCAGGAACAGGCACGAGCATCCAGGGTAATTACCCAGAGCCCCACTGGGTTAAACTAGGGACATGCACAAGCCATCTGCTGTGCAGATGGGAGCAAGGATGGGCCCATGCCCTGATCTTCCACAAATTTAAGACTATCTCTGGCCATTGAATAACAACTACAGCTGAAATGATGTGCCTGTAGGTCTGAAACACACTGCTTCCCTGACCCACTGTAAGTCTAATATATAAACCACGGGTAAGTAATGCTTCCCAAAGACACCTATCTCAGAAAAGAGTAAAATCTTTGAAAAGGGAGGAAGAACAATCCAGCACAAGGGCACATGCCCATTAGCCCAGAGATCTTGATTTCCAGCTCCAGTTTACACCAGTTGAGAATCTGGTCCCAGGTGCCATTCCCAAGCCTGCTGTGCCCCCTCTGGAGCAGGCAGCAAATTTCTGCAACTCTGCAGACTTTAGTTTCCCCATCTAAAAGATATTTATTTATCTTTTTTAGAGCTTTTTCTTTGAAAGAAAGATGCTAAACACATCCATAAGCAAATATTAAGAACAGAGAAGACACCAATGAGAGAGCATGGCTTGAAAACAAGGCAGAAGAGTTACAAATGAGGATAACGCAGTAGGGAAGTCTACAGCTGGGAGAGGGAGGGGGGTGTGTGAAGAGAAGATAGGTTTTATTTGAAACACATGTGTGACGGTTAATCACGGCTGGAACCTGGGATCGGGTGAGACTCTGTAGTGGAGAGGAGGTGGCAGACACAGGGAAATTATTTTTTATTTCAAACAGATGTATTAACAATGGCCTTATGCTGATGAAACTCAATAAAGAAGAGATTTAAAGAGGGGTATACTGTGATGGGAATTTGTAGCTGGGAGGCAGAAGGGAAAATGATCATTTGCAATAGACATATGTAATCACTGTGTGCGCTCAGTGCCGAGATGAGGGTGGGACTGCAGCTGCCAAAGCCAGTGAAAAGAAAAAGCCCGGCCACTGCTGCAGCAGAAAATGGGAAGAAGGGATAGGCTGGTCCAGCAGGAAGGGAGGAGGAAATATGTGGTAGAGGATATACATATACTTTTAAATTTGTAACTTCTAGCAAAATTAAAATTGTTCCTTTAATATGCCGTATTAAAGAAATGTTCTGCTCAGTCCTGTAACTGTTTTCTCTCTTATTGCAGGATGTCTTGTGCCCTCTTAGCATTTATAGCACAATGCCTGAACATGATCCTTGTGTTTTTATCAATAAATTAATGATCTTTTTTGTTCAACGTGAAGTTAGAATTTCACTTTCTCTTCACAGTTTATTCTTATTTGCTTCCTTGGTTTTTTTAACAATGTGTTAGAAACTTATGTTCCTAATTTGGTTTAAGGTGAGAGCTGTTATCAGCTTTGCCTCCCTGGGGAGTCTCCAATCACAAGCAGCAAGAGATTTTACTTAAAAACATAAACACATATTACTGTGAGTAAATGAAAAACAAATTCAGTACAGGCAAGACCTGAACAATTTACATATAACAACAGTAGAAAATTGGTGAAATCCATGATTATATGGATAACATTTTCAAAACAAAATAAATGTCTAGACCTAATTTAAGTTTTACCTTGGAGAACACTAGCTGACAAAATGAAAGTGAAGAAATCTTCCCCAAGTTCGGAGGGTACCCAGAGGTAGGTGTCTAGATGAGTGCAAGGAGTCTCAGCTTTCATGACCATCAATGAAGATCTCATGACCATTGTCACTGCAGACTAGGACGGGATGCCTTGTCATTTCCAGGTGTTTAGGTTAGGATGAGATGAAGCCCACTCTGCCCCCATTGACCACACTGACTAACTCCGCTGTTGACAAAAGACTAGAGCGACTCTCTCAAATGTACCTGCCGTGTTGGAGATGCCCTTTCTTAATCAAGTGAATCTGAAGTGTTTTGCTTTCCCACAGCAATATGTTTTGTAAGATAGGAAGACACGCAACACTAACACTTATTTTTGGTCATCCAAGGACTCAGATATGCAGTCAAGTTGCAGTAACAAAGAGCACATGCTCAGCTACCATGGCTTGCTGATATGTGATGACTTGTTAGCCCTAGGTAATTCATTGCATCCCCAACTCTGTCATGAAAATAGCTGAATTTTCAAAAGCTTTCAGATAGGCCACAGCCTTGAAGTTGCATGTAAATAAAACTGTGATCCAGCTAATGCTGCTTTATTCTCATACATGGGTGAAAAGTGCGTATTTCCTATGACTTGCCATTGACTCAATAGCAGAAGGAACTGGAGGTGCATAATGCTGGGCTGCCCTGGAACGGGAAATAGCTGCTCTGACCCTCCAGGGTGCAGACTCTCCCTTTGGGAGTCCTCTGTTTTGCTCCATGCTCTAAAAAAAGCTCTCTGAAGACTTTTTTTACAAGTTCAATTTTCTTTCCTTGCTGTTTGGATGTCAGGGAGAAAGTACAGCTGATGAAAAAAATAATAATTGGACAATGCATTAGTATTTAAGGGAGATTTCTGAGTTTGATTTTTGTTCTGTCTTTTTAAATAGTATTGCCAGCTTGCAGCAAAAGGCAAAGTAGAAATCCATGGGAAAGAAAACTGAACTTACATTTTGAGAAAAGCTGTTTGCTATCAGCTTCTGCTGGTTTCAATCCACTGCATGACTAGAACAAGGCCATTTTATGCTCTAGGTTTTCCTTTCAAAATCCAGACACAAGGGAAGTGCTTGTCAAAAATTATTAACATCTTAAACAGGGTTTACTATAGACAAAGGCATTAAGATACATTTGAAAACGCCCATATACATTATAAAAGTTGGAGAAATGTGCTTTTTCCAGTGCTCTTTTAGGACAGAAGGGAGAAGTGTGTATTGCATTTTTCTCTTGGGACAGATTCACTAGCAGTGATTTGACCAGAAAGAAGCCTCCTTCACTTCTGCAATGTATAATGAAGGAAAACTGAGCTGTAAGTTAAAGATGAAGGTGAAAGCCTGACCCCAGTGAAATTAATGGGAATTCTGCCATTGATTTCAAAGGGGCCAGTGTTTCAACCAAGGTATAAACTTTGTTTCATTTTGTCTTGATCTGGGAGTTACTCAGGAGTAGTGCTATGTATGAAATTGATTTTTTTTTTTTTTTTGGTTCTCTGTCCAAACTGAGGAAAAATAAAAAAGAAAATAATCTCCAGTCAACTGAAACCCATTGTTTGTTTTGCTAAACCAACAAAAAACTCAGAATACATTTTTGGTCAGCAGAGGTATTTCTTCTGACACAAAGTGTATTGTTTGTGAGTCTCAAATCTCTCAGGCTTCTGTCTTCATTTATTAATGAAAACAGTTTTTCAAGCAAAAACAATTAAATGTCTTTGTTTAAAGATGTCAAAACAAATTGTTTAGAGTTTTCTAAATCTTCTATCACCCAATACTTTTGCCCAAAAGCATTCACCAAACTCAAAAGGGACTCATTTGAGTTCTTCAGGAACTTCACATTTTTTGAATAAAACCCTTTTCTGGGGGGAAAAAAAAAACCAACCAAAACCCACAAAACCAAACAACACAAATCTCTTCAGGATTTCAATGTGATCAAAACTGCAAAGAGAATTTAGATTAGCTTTGAAAGAAATAAGGATCATATTAAAACTACTTTACCTGGTAGTGAATTTCAAATAATATTTTCAACATGAAAAGTTAGCATTTATTTTTTGTGTAAGAGAGTCACAAATAAGAGAGGAGTGTGGACAAACATTTTGAGGCAAGTGACAGAATCAAGTACAGTTGAGATCCTGGTGCCTCTAGTTCTGAAAATATACTCACCTCTAATTGCTTCAAAAACTTTTCTAAAAAACCTCCCACTTCGTTCAGTTATGGACTTGAAGGAGCGATGTCATAGTAGCACACGGACATGCACAGGATCATAGACAGCATCACAACATAACCCAGCCGTAGAGGTGTGAACTGTTAGAGTTTGAGGGTTTGGAACTGATTGGGATTTTTGGCCTTTTTTTGTTTTGTATGTCAATATAATGTAGGTTTGAGCAGTTCAGACTACACAGCTCTAGTAGAAATGGAAAGTCCTAACCACAGATTAAATCATCTGTATTGTATTATGAATAGTCAGCTCTGTTGAGAAAGGACATTTGACTTTGCAATGTGGTAGATATTAGCAAACACTTAAGAGAAACCACAAAACTCCATGTATTTGCCTGGAGTAAGCCTACAACATCTGCTCGAACCCTTCTGGGTCTACACTGTTAAGAACATAAGTCAGCTTGTTGGTCATTCCTCTGAACTTGAAGCCAGATGAGCAAATCCAAGCCATTTCATGGTACAATCACTCTAATCATTTCAGCATGGTTGCTAGGTTTTTTGCAGAGGACATGAGCTTCAGAAAAATATTAGGCAGCATTTGCAACACTTCCCTCTCTTACAAAGATTAAGTTGTGTGAGTTGCAGAGCTCTGAGAAAAAGCCCTTCTTATCTGTCTGGCTGTTTTATTATTCATTTATTAGGTTATATTCCCAGGCCTTGTAGTTCAGTTTCGTGTATTTAGCACTACTGGCTTTTTTGTTCATGACCTGAAATTGCCCATTTTGTATTTTCACTTAAAGGAATGGCTACTATGCATACATATGAATTACAATTTATAAGGATACTTTTTTATTGTATAATATTTTAATAACTGCTATGAGTGTACAAATATCTCTACTGGATGGGACTGGATTTGTTCAGCTGGCAAGGTCAGCCCTGACAAGTGAGTGAATAGGGATTATTTTCCTCGGCTGTTACTGTTGTTAGATGTGCTTTTAAAGCACAGGGTATACAGAGATAGCCTGGGTGTACTGAAAGTACAAGCAGCCACAAATATATTGCCATATATATACAGAACCACTGATATCTATGGCAGCCTGCAAAATTTTAAAGACAGGTCCCAGTCCTATGTTCTTCACAATCCAAAAAAGACACAAGGTAGTAAGCGATGACAGCAGACAATGGTGTACGGCAGGGATGACAGAGAGAAACATTACAGGAGATAAAAACCAGATTTGTTTTGTAAGGTTTCAGCTGTCGTGTTAGCTATTGTTCTAATCCCCCCTTTTATTCTGCTGATTTATTTTGGAACAATTAGGTTTGCTCATCACACAGGTATAATTAAATGGTAATGGGAACAAATTTGTTGTCCACTTAAGACAAAAAGAAGTTCTCTGAGTACAGAATGATAAGTTTTTCCAGTTCTGTGTCATTTTGGAAATAATCTTTTCCAGGTGTTTGCATACAACTTTCTGTTTTGAACTGAGGTAGATAAAGTGATGCTTCTTGAAACCTGAGTATTGATGTGTAAAAGCTATATTCTTTGGGGGAATTTTAAAATCTGATCCAAACATTTCATATGGGAATTTGGTCAAGGTTTCTGCAGGGGCTGAAGCCAAATTAGAATTTGGTTTGTAAAGAAATATCTTTCTGTATGAAGTGGAAATTCCTGCGCCCTATCCCCGCCCCCCAGGATTTCCTCTAGTGTAGCAAAATTGAAAAAATTAAAAATACTTTTTTTTTTTTTTCCAAAAAGAAAAACTGGGGGTGGAGAAAAGGAAAAAAGAATCAAGAAAACTTCAGTATTTTTGAAACATTCACTTGTAACTAAAAGAAATAAGTTAATGTGTAACTATGTTCCACAAAAGCATTTCCTCACAATAACCACTTTTGGAGCTGACCAAGCAAGTAGGTATCTCATACAGAGTACAAACAATAGCAATGACTGGATATGAAGTTGAATAAAGATTATCCTTTCAAAGTTCATCAAAATTGAAAAGAGTTCTCAAAAAGTTGGATACCTTTTAGTAAAGTGAGAAATCTTATATCTTCCAATTATCTTTTGTCAAATGGAGGCAGCCAGGACCATTTCTTTCAATGTTTTCCAGAAAAAATATACTTTTGGCCCAAGTCTAAGCAAAGGGATTTGTACCAGAAAGGAATTGAGAGAAGCTGTAGATAACTGGCCATAAATTTGAGCTAAAACAAAAGAGATCTGCCTATCAATTATCTCATTATACCACCGCAATTACTGATGGAAGTTGAAAATCTCAACAAGTACAAAATAATTATTTATATGATCAAAAGCGAAGGAACAGAAGGACGGAAAGGATCCAAGTACGTACACTGTCCACACATGCGCTGTAAAGAAACAGCAGCAGAACCATGTGCTGAAACAGTGGTGTTGAGTCAACGAGTGGCTCCCTGCCAAGCACAAACCTTCAAGGGAATTTGCCCTTAGTAGTGATAAAATGGAGAGCACTGGTGGCTTCTGTGCAGCAGCTGCCATTGGGGATCCCCTGAGGACAATTCATGAGAAAAGCTGTCAGAAGGCGAGGTGGTACAGGGTGTCCTTCACTCTCTGCATTGATGGGGGAACTCCTGCCAAGGCAGTGTGTGGCTGTGCCAGAGAGGTGGCCAGGGCTGTTCACCTCCTCCTTGGGTATTCATGAATTGTCAAGAACTGAGAGAATATTGATTTAAACTAACAATCCTGTTTGTTTTGCAAGAGTCTTGCGTGATTTTTCTAGAGGAACATCTGAAGAACCGAACACAAATACACTCAGTTTTGAGTTTGGTAAGATGTCTCCTGCTTTCACATCCCATGCGCATATTTCTGTTGACTGAGGGAACATATTTCAGGTATCACAATTGCTCCTTCACAGCTAGAGGAGAAGAAGAGGAGGCCGTTTTATTCCCATTTCATTCCCTGCAGAAGGGGAATTCACCTGGCACATGCAGAGAGGTATATTCCAGATCTTCTTGGTAGTTTGCAGGACACCTCTGCTAATAACGTGGTTTTTTCTGCACAGGAAAAGGATACAAAAACATGAATTCAATGAATTAAACAAGCAGCTGTTTGCTCTCCAGGTCTGAAGGCACCTCCCAGTCCATTGTTCATTGTTTCTGGAGCACTTTTTATCTGTTGTTATCACCTCTTCACCACCACGAGGGAATCATTGCAGTCAGCTTCCACAACCCGTACTTTCCATATTCCTCTCACAGCTTCAGCTAAAGCCAATTCCTAATAGCTTACACAGAAACCTAATACTTCTTCCTCTGGTGAAATGATCCTTAAATGAAGCTACTAGAGCTGGAGGTCTAAAACAGAACGTAAAGAACCTCCCCCAGGAGGCAAGTCCAGAAACGATGTTTGATGAAAAAAACAGGTGGATGAGCAGTTTCAAAATTAGTGATTTGATCTGCTCGCGGATTGCAGATACCCACAATATGTCTTGATACTGTGCATGTGTGAGTAGCCCACAACACAGTGTGTTATTACAGGGGAATGTTGTACACATCTGTTGCGTGCTGCAGGAGTAAGTTACAGGCCACCAAAGCATACTGCAATTGCTCCACAATTAATGGCCCTCTTCTTCTCCTAAGGGCACCCCCCACTTTGGTTGCTAGCCACCACCTCACTCAAGAGCTGTTCCTTTAGCTGCAGGAGGGTTTTTAAGGGTACAGTCCCCTTCCAGTTCAACATGATTATCTCAGCAGGTCAGAGTTTAATTCGGCAGATCTGCTCTCTCTCAAAGATATGAGAAAGCTAACCACTGACCAACCACTTCTCACAAAGCAGATTACTTGCTTAGGAAAAGCCTGTATATAGAGCTTGCATGCAGGAGAATCTGGTATCTCCTTCAGCACAAGGCTCCTTCAAATACAGGACAGAAGTTTGTAAGTACTCAGAGTCAGTATAAGACCTTGCAGAAGTCATCTTTTATGCATGTTCAGTTCTTTTTTTTCTTCTTTTTCTTTTTTGTAAAAAAAAGACCCCACACCAATGTTTGTTCTTCCCCTGTTTCAGAATGAAGTTTCCAAAGCCTGGTCACCAGTGACATGAGGCTTCCTACCTATGAGGTCAGGAATGCAAATCTCCATTTAAGGTTTATACCATTGACACATTAATCTGCAGATGCTCTTTTGTAGAGCTGGCATTGTCTCTGACACAGGAAACGTGCCTTTGGACAGAACATGTTTTCTTTCATACATATTTCTATATACATTGCTTTGCTTGCAGATCAAAAAATAACTGGGAAGTCATAAAGTCAGTATCTGGAAGGTTTCAAGGGCTATTGCTATAAATTAATGAGAATTCTGTCTCTCTCAGCAATCTGAAAGTTAGGCCTGAAGTGAGTGCCTATGTGACCTTTATAGCCAGCGGAGAAGGAAAGGTCTGCCAGCCTCCAGCGGGAGGCTGTCTGCCAAACTTAGGTGCCTAAAATCATGTACATTAGAGCCAGATCCCATCCTAGATTTCCAGTTTCATTTTAGCCCAGCCCAGAGAGTTCATACATTTTAGGACATGGATAAAATCAGAACCTATCCATTTCTTGCTCTATATCCTGTGCATTTTGCCTTGCTGTAAAAGACCTTTTACAAAAGCATCAGCTTCCATTTAAGCACCATTAAAAACCACCAGATTCTCAAAAGACTTAATTAACTTAAGCTTTAAAAGAAAAGAAAAATCTCGTCTGAGGGATAGTGAGAACTTGTAAGCACTGAAAAATTCTGCAATTTCATTCTTGAAGCCATATGTCTTAAAGAAAAGAATCAGAATCTTCTTAATAGTCCAGTCCCATGAATAATTCATGATAAGAAACATGTCTGAGCCCAAACTACCTTTCTCAACACACTCTAACTTTGGCTGGTTTTGCAGTCCAACTGATTTCGATACCTGGTTTTGTCGTAATTCCAGTGGAATAAATCCAAATTTCCTTTTCTAAAAGGTTCCAGGTTAAATTCCGAGGTTTAGGCTGCCTTTTACTTCTAATGGCTGTGGCAAAGTGAAAAATACCGGAGTATAAATCAGATTTCTTTAGGGGCAGACACGATGTAACCGAATGTTTAAAGGAATTGATACCTGAGCCGGCAATGTGGGTTTTACTCAGCCATCGTATTTTGCTTCTACGTATAAAAGAAATTTAGGGAAAGCTCTGAATTGAGACTTGGGTGTCTAAAGCAGGAGCTAGGTAGACTTCAGGTGCCAAAAGCCAAAACTGCAGTTAAAAATCTCTTCTCAATTGGTGCTGTTAGCTAATGCCTTTCCTCTTCCTTGACCAATCTGAAAGCGTTAGGTCTGTGCTGTTCTGCTGGCCACACTGCTGGCCAGAGCCCCCCGAATGAGTAGCCTGTGGGGACCTCCCCCAGTCTTGGGGAGCCAGAGGGAATGCATCTAAAAATCAGGTTCCTTCAAACTAGCCATTATACTGCTTTAGTCCATCTCTGGGTGAAGACTGCAGAGAGGCAGAAAAAGTGATAAGTACTCGTTTCTGAAATCAAGACAGTCCTCTACATTTGGCCAGGAGAAGTGGGAATATTCTCATCTGCAACGTAGCACACTTAGCAAGCAAAGCACTTCATATCCTTTATTAATGAGTTCATTAAAAGTACTATCCATAAAGTTCTGGTGCTCATCAGTGCTGGCACTCTGCTTTTGACATACTCTTCATCTTCCAAATACAAAAGTTTCCAACCATTATTAGTAAATCCTGCGCCAAGCAATTGAATTGGAGACACCTGTATACACTGGGAGCTGCAGACAAAGCGGCAGTCGAGCCAGGCCTTTGTACCTAGAAAGATTTTCATTAGAAATTGAAATATTCTTGTACACATTTACTTGCTTTGACTAAACAGCCATGTTGTGCAATTTCCCTTTCCAATTGCAGCTTCCATGCACAGCCTGTTATCAGAGAAGTGCCAATACAACCCCTGTTATCACAGATTCAGAGGAGGATTCAGTGGTGCACATGCATAAAAAAAGCAAGCAAAATATTAGCTGAAGTGGTTGGGCTATCATGTAACAGTTAATATTTTAAAAGTGGTTCTGTTTACACAGACACTCGTAAGGATCATAAGGGTCCTCTTAGATGAGTTTAATTATTTTTAATAGCTTTTTTCAGAGAGTAATTGGGTTGTGGTTTAACCTGACAGGCAGCTAAACACAACACAGGCTTTTGCTCACTCCTCCCCTCAGTGGGATGGGGGAGAAAATTGGGGAAAAAAAAGTAAAATTCGTGGGTTGAGATAAAGACAGTTTAAGAGAACAGAAAAGGAAGGGAAAATAATAATAATAATAATGATGATAAAAGAATATACAAAATAAGTGATGCATAATGCAATTGCTCACCACCTGCTGACCAATGCCTAGCCAGTTCCCGAGCAGCTGTCGCCGCCCTCTGGCCAACTCCCCCAGTTTATATACTGAGCTTGACGTCATATGGTATGGAACATCCCTTTGCCAGTTTGGGTTAGCTGTCCTGGCTGTGCCCCCTCCCAGCTTCTCACTGGCAGGGCATGAGAGGCTGAAAAGTCCTTGACTAGGGTAAGCACTACTTAGCAACAGCTAAACCATCAGTGTCTTATCAACCTTATTCTCACACTAAGTCCAAACCACAGCACTATACCAGCTACTAGGAAGAAAATTAACTCTATGCCAGGTGAAACCAGGACAATGTATGAGCCCTGGGAACATGGCGAGTATGAGGCATGTGTTCATTTCTTAAACTTTTATACTTGCTTTAGAAGAACCAGTAGAATATCCACGTATGAACTTCCTTGTATCTTCCTTGAAAGGGTTTCATTTTTTTTTTCGAGGGTAATGAAAATCTACAAATGTTCTGGCACTTTTTTAGTGTGAGAGGTTATTTGTTGAGATCCAGGCAAAGATAAAATGTTTATACATTTGAGGCCAGTACCTGCAGTTTTGATAACCATAATAATTATTATAAGGCTTAACAAACCCTCTACTTTAAGGCATAAATTAAGTGGCTCAGTAAAACCATCTCTTAATTCATTGAGAATATTTCCAGTGGCTTCAGATGGAGTTGTTTAACGTCCCAGCCTGGTAATGACTTTCTCTTCCGCAACCTAAATTATTGCTTGGCTGGAGAGGAACTTTTCTAGAAGATAATGTTCCTTCATTTACAATTACCACTGCTGATTACCTGGTATTTGTCATTGTTGAAGACAGGCTTTTGAGCTAGATGAAACAATGGCTTTATTCAATGAAATATTTTTTCTAACTAAGAATGAAAAGATTTTGTCAAAGGTAAACTAGAAAAATATATCATTAAGTAATGCTATTTTCTACTTCATGTATTAGCTTTGCTGATAAAATATTGATTCCTCATATATTAAGAAGTAATAATGAGTAATCAAGACATTGCGATAATTTTGGGGCTGTGATTAATCTCTAGGATAATTTGGAAATGTTAACCTTATGTAAAAAATCAACTATGGTTTTTCACAGTAATTGGACAATATAATAGAGGTAACAAAAAGTCGCACTTAGTGATCAAATGAAATCAAATTAGTATTCTCTGTATTTTATCAAAATGGACTCTGAGCTCTGTTAATGGGGGTGGACCATGCTGGTAAGTCTCACATACCACACAAAGATGCTGGGTGTGATGTTCATTGAAAGCCAGGGGTTGATGCGGGGAGACACTGTGAGTTTACAGAAGAAACGAAAGCTCTTCAACAGTGTCTTCCGAGAATGCAGTGTTAGTGTCTGGATTATCTCTGTTTCAAGATAATTTAAAATTTCCGTGATTATAAAACACATGTGAATAATCAAAGCACTGCAAATGTGTTTCCTGCCAAAGTAGGAAGACGCTGCTTCTGTGCTCCGTATCACAAGATCAGACCTTACCAGAGCATGGGAGGCAGGACCCAGGCCACCAGCCCCAGGCCGCTCATGTTTGTTATTAATTTCCACATAGCCCTGTTATACCAAAACTAAGCAGCTTAGGAAGACGTTACAAGGGATGTTTGCCTGTTTTTTACTCTATATTCAAGACAAAAAAATCATCTTCTTTTTGCCACATTAAAATCTGAATTCTTGATCAACTTAAAGAGACATTTCATTTCATATAGGCCCACAGTATGTTATTTTTTTAAAAAAAAATCCAAACAGAAAATGAAACCTGCGGATAAAACTTTTCACATTAATTAACATTCATGTTCAATTGCCCAGTAAAAATAAGTTAATCATCACGTTACAGCATCCATAGAATGACAGAGAATACCGATGGAGGGCACACAGCACTGTCATCAGAGGTCACCCTTCTGCCCTTAGCAGATCTGCAATATCTAAAGTCCTCCTGACAGGGTAGTTTTAGCCAGTTTTGATGGTTGACCAATTGTTTTTTCTGGATTATTTTAAGTAGAATGCAAAATGAAATGAGTAGCATACATTATAAGAAGCAAATTATATTTAAAAAACCATTTTTTCTCCATAATTTAAGACAGAATAGCAAAAGAAGTTAAGGTTTTATCATGGTAGTATTTGCAGGCACGTCAGAAGCCAAAATAATCCATCTGGGTGAATCTGCGTTTATGCTATTGAAAAACCAGGGTGTCTTCTGAAATTACAATCTATGTAATCCCACAGCTTTTACCACAATGGTATGTGATCACCTCCTAAAGTAGTTTTACAGAGAGATGGAAAAGTGCAGTCTTCATTCCTTAGATGGGAAATTGCAGGACGAAGAGAAGGAGCCATTTTCTGAGAGTGTCACCAAGCTGATGTCCCCTTTTTAAATGTACACAATTTTAGGCCAGTCATCTGAACACTTCCAAAAATACAGTACGTGTGAACTAGTCCAGGAACCATACCATTACAATACATATATTTTAATTCTTGACCCTTGCCCTAGAAATTGTCTTTGTGAGGTGAATCTAAACCATACTATATTAACATTTCTTAACTCTATTACATTGAGTTGCTGATTCAACATGACGTTTTCAAATGATAAAATTGCCCATCATGTTTATGATCCTAGGTGATTGTATTTCTAGCCAAAACCAGTAGGATTTCTATTAGCATTTATACCTTAAGAAACTCACGACTGAACAGGATTAGTGGGAACCATGCATGTTCTCAGGAAGTGCTGTTATGAGTAACCTTCACAAATATAGACCCATCTCCCACCCGAATGATTTCTTCTCTCTCCAGCCAAGTGGGTATTTATAACAAATTCCAATATCCTAAATATTAAGAATATAAATATTATTAAGAACACAAATATTATAACAATTTCTGATATCCTAAATATTAAGAATATTTTGTAGGAAATCCTTTAATATCTAAATTGCAGTTCCGGTAAATGAGTGCTCTAGACATTTTGAGGAGAAACCTCTCCAAATAGTTACACGTGACATGAACATCTTTCAGCCTGACAGAGATTCATGGTGCTGCTGCCCAGGCCAGGGTCAGACCCAGAGCGAAGTGTCCACTTACTTACACAAAGTCTGAATGTGGTCCCAGGATTCTCTCAAGGACACTTAAAAAATTTCTACATCAGTTTACTAAAACAAAATCAACCAAAAAAAAACCCCAACCCTATGACTAATCAAATCAAATAGAAGTTCAAGTAGAAGAATTACTTTCAGATTTAAAGAGAACGCAGGCAGACAGCAATCCAGACTTTTTAGCCTGAAGGCAGGGTTTATTTATCCTCTGCATTTTAATGATAGTTTCAACAAAAAGCTAAGGAAATTATTGGTTTTCAGCCCTACTTCTCTAGTATTTTGCAAAATTAGTATAGGCTTTAGAAATCCCTTAATAAAAAATAGCATGCCACAGACACAGTAATAGCCAATTTAACAGACTCACAGTTAGCCTGGTTACTGTCAGCTTAGCACTTGGAAAAAGAGTCATCTAATGTTAACTACAAATCACCCTCAAATCTTTGCAGGGTGCAAATACAAACACATTTATAGTCTATGCCCCCTAATCTCTGATTAGATTAGAGAAGACAGAGCCGAGGGAGTACCCCATGTCCCTGTTCTCAAGAGGCACTGCACCACGGTAGAACAATTATACGAACTGATTTTTTTCCTTATTGATCCTCATCTATGAGGTCCACCTGGCTAGAGTCTGTGAAGATATTTTTGTAAAACAAACATCTCACCTGGTAATAGTTCTCAGCAGGGAAATCTTTTGTATTATTCTTTTTCTGTTGCACTTTTTGTGTTAAAAGTTGAATTTTGTTTCAATTTTGTACAATGGCGTAAACCCTCACCAGCCTCCTGCACCGATAGAAAACCCAGTGATTTGGGGTTTTTACAGAACTAACGGTGTACGCAGAGGACAACCCATGCAAGAAAGTTATGTTTCCCGAAGGACCTGCATTGAGCATATTCAAGGGCAGGAGCTACTTTAGTACCCACATGATCTAACCATACAAAGAGCACATATTCTAAGGGTCCCACCCTGAGCATCTTTGGAGAGAAACCCTTGTTTTTATATATATGCTATTGCAGTTTCCAAGCAGTGGTGTTGCAATCTGTGGCTGATGTCGTGGGGAAAGAAAATGACATATTTTGTCGGACCAGATGGAAGTGAAATTTATTTGATTTAATATAATGTAGACTCTCTCCATCATCCTAAAATGAGTAGATAAGCTACCCAAATGTCTGAAATATTGCTACAATATTTTCTTATTGTAGACAATGTCTCCCGGTTGACCTTTTCCCTCCTCCTTCCAGGTTGCCTATTATAACTCCATAGTTTGGAATAATTAAAGTGTGATTTCATCCCTTTTCGCCACTAGGATTTCTTCTTAACTGTTTTAGGTGCTAAGAAGACCTGGGAACACCACTGTAAAGAAATGGAGATGGTGGAGATGACAAACTGGAAGCAGTGGGGAGTTCCTCAGGTCACTGAAGAGGAAAGCTTGAAAATCCAAACAGGGTGTGTGGAGAAAGCACAGTGCAGAGGACATTCAGAGATACTAAATACAAGTATTAAAAGCTATCTTAGCTTTAGCTGCTGTAGAACAGCATTTTTCTCTGGCGGGCATAGCTAGTGCAGCCCAGGTAGTTCAGCCCAAGCTCGGGTGTCTCTGCATATACAAATTGCATCGTGCCATATAGATAAAGCCACATGGACGGCTGGATGTTGAACCAGGACCAAAGAAAAGGTAAGACTTAATTCCATCATTCACTCTAAAGCTTCTGCATGAATTTGTGCAAAATAGGTGCTGGACATGAGGAAATCTTCACTGCTTAACTTTATGCACTAGTAGGCTGCTCTATAAGCACTGGCCATTGCTCTTTTTGGCTGCAGTTGTAACTGATGGAGGCCTTACAAACGCCAACACTTTCCCATCTTTGAGAGCACTCAGACAAGCAGTATCTTCACAGATCTTAGACATGCCAGACTGTCCGGAGCAGGATGGCGATGAGCCTTTGGGATCCAGAAGCACGGAAGAGCATGGGCTTGCACTATGGCCCTACCTGCACTATGGGAGGATCTGCTGTGCAGTTCAGGGAAACCATTACCATTTCTTGGCCACGGTTTTGAGCACTCCTGTAATAGCTATCACTACACATTTTCTTTTTCAAGCAAGATGCTACTTCTCTTCTCCAGTGTCTCAAGCTTTTATCATCTCTCCCACTATTCCTCCTGCAATCCTTTTTTTTCCACAGGGTCAGCTAGTGAACTACATTAGACATAAAATGTCTTAATCTGCTTCCTGTGGATCGGTCCAGTGTTTTGTCCTCTCCTGTGGTCCTCAGTTCAGCAGCAAATGTCTCAATTGTGAGCCATATTAAAACAAAAACCAAAACCAGGTGCCCTAAAAACAGCATGATTTTGGGAAATGCAGAGAAGCTAGTAGCTTTCCGCAGACAATGGGCAATGGACAGGATAATATAGCAGAACATGAAAAGTCTTGTTTTATTTCCACAAATATTGGTATTGAACAACTGAGAGTGTCTGTAAAAAAACCTCTCTAAAGGTGCTGAGTCAGCTGAACTTGCACAATACTCTCGTTACTAGCCAGTAAACCCAGTAAATGTGTAATATTCAATATGGAAAGGCAAGCCTCATCTTGACCAGTTGGCAAGCCAAAGCAGCAAAAGCTCCGTTATTGCCTCAGAACATAATCTCAACTTTCCCCCAAAACTGTGTTGAAGTCAGGGAAACATATATGAGAAAACCTCTATACTCATCCATAGTCAGTTTACTGTGATGTCTTCAATCCATGACATATCTGAGATATCTTTCAACCGCTATGTAGAAGCCATGGACTTTTTTAAAAGAGCATTCAGTCAAAGCACAATGTATGACAGAGAGAAGATTCATTAAACTCACATGAATTCTCCATTTCCCTATGGGAAAGACTGTATGGGATCTGAACACTGTCCAAACCACGTGGCTGTTCTGGACTGAGATCTGAACATTCGAGCTCAGACCTACCTCTCCTTGTTGATCACTTTTATGTTGACACAAACCACATATGTTATGTATCTGCCTCCTTTTCCCTTTTAAATTGGCTTCTCTGATCAGCGGAGCAAAGATACAAGAGGCAATTCATCTGCTGCACATAAATGTCCTTCGTGGTAGTTAAATTCTTTCCTAGATCATACTCTGCATGGGTATGAAGATAAGCCAAACATAAATTGCAACATATAGCTTTGGGAGGACAAATTTTGAGAGAAGGGAAACATCACCTTTTTTTACCTTGTTTGCTGAAAATGAAGGTTCTCAGCTCAGTTTATGAGGCTTAGGACATATTGTTCACAATATTATCATTTATAGTCACAGATCTCAAATTATAGGTAACATTTGTTTTTATTGGGAACTGAAAATACTGAACACTCTCAAAAAATCTTACTTACAATAAGGTAGTTGGGTTGATATTGCTGTATTCATTCCATACTTGTTAGGCTTTGGAACTGTTATGCTTTGACTCAAGGTCTATTTTGACAAGCTATCCAAACCCAGAATAAAATTATCCAAAGCCATGGCAAAAAAAAAAGGAAGGAAAAAAGGTCCCTGTTTTTCCCAGGTTTTTGTGAAATTGACGGTCAAAACAATTATTTACATGAATTAAATTGTTAGACAGACATGATTAAAAATATCAGTAATGCACTGTAATCCTCTTTTGAGGTTAGATTAGGGATGCCAGCTGAAGCACTGACACTGTTCCTTTTACCTGTGCTAGCAATGAGCTGATACTGAAGAGTTTCAAGAAGTGTTTTGATGATTCTTTGCTTAGAGTAAAGATGGAGTTAAACAGAGGAATGTGTGTACACTATATAATCATAGGTTTGAGCAATTATTGAAGGATTTGCTAAAATGTCTGCAGGTAACACTTAAAATGGATAGAGATTGTTGAAATGCAGATGGAAGTTGTTGCAGAGATCTTATAAATATGCAGAGTCACTAACTAACCCGAAAAAACATTGCATATTTACAAATACGCATAGATCCTCAGTGACTGGAAAGAAGTGCTTTTCCTGTAGTTTCTGAAGCAATAATTTATTGGGAGACATTTCTCCCAAGGCAGTCTACAATTACTTTGTTGCTAATTCCTCTTTCCTCTTTATGAAAAGTGAAGGATGAAATGGGATAATAAAGGCAGAAAAGCAGCACGTATGTGATGAAATATCTGTTCTGTAATTTGCCATTGTTGTGGGAAGAAGCAAGGCTCCTACCTTTGGCAAGGGAAGTACAAAACACAGCACGTAACTTTCATTCCAAGGTTTTTGTAGATATGGAGAATGCAGGGAGTGCTTTGACGTATTTATTATACAAGTGGTGAAGCTTATTCCACTCTGCATTTGCCCGTCAATTTCCCCATGTAAACAAATCTTCAGTAGCTGCAGGATGAGTCTCCAGCTCCTGACCATCATGAGTGGATCTATGGAGACCCTGGCTGCAACTTTGGTCAGGCTGCAGAAACAGGATTTCAGGTAAACCATCATCCCGGAATGTCTCTTCCAGGTTCTGTATCGCGACTGCTACATAACAAAGACTACAGACCTTGCCGAAACATCATGGCTTTTTTTGACCAAGGTGGGGCAGTATCCTTAAGGCAAGCCATGCCACCTTGGCCAAAAATGGCAGCCATGGCATTTGCCAACACATTGTCTGAAATGTGTTCAAAAAGAAATATAAAATAGTCTAAAGAGACCATAAAGTTAGTCCCAAAGCCTAGACTTCATGAGCCGTGCAATAATGACTGCATTCAAAAGGGTATTGGAAGAATATAAAATAGGCAGATATAGACACATTTGTAGTGTGAATGACACCACAGGTGTAGAAGCCTCAAAAATGTGGACAGATAACTAAGCCTATAAATGTGAATGTTCTCTGTGGTTTGTTTTCTTGGCACGTCTTCTAGAATTTACTTCTTTTTATATTTATTACTTAACACACTGCAGATAATTCATCAGCATCAGCTATTTCTCCCCTTAGGAGGCCCTACTATATATGAATATGTTTGAAGTCAATAAAAAGCAATCTCCCTCGAATAGAGAAAAAAACAGATTCTGGCTCATAAGGAACAAATTTTTTTTTCACATTCCAAGTAGTCTGTTGTCCGCTTTCAAATTGGCAGGTGTGAAGTTGAAATCATGTCTAGATGGGTTATGTGAGAACTACAGGAGTTTGGAGGTATTTTTTTAGGGGAAAAAAAAAGACAAACAAAAATTTAAAAGTATCTCAAATAGAGACTGTCGATATCTGCAAGAGTTAAATTTGGCACAAGTGTGAAATAAAAATCTGATTAATAAATAAGCCCATAGTTCCCCTGTAACATTGTTACATACTACATAATAGTTGTAGAAAGAGTAATTATATAATGGGTTAAAAACACACTGTCGAGAAACTCAGGCTAGAAGATGTGTTACGTTCAGCTTTTTCGTTAATCATGCCTTACAAGTAGGGACAAGTCCTAGTTACCTTTGTACTGAAAAAAAAAGGATCTAAAATAAAAGCAAGGGCTAGCCCTGCAAAAATAACTTCACAGCACTTCTTAAAAGAAATTTTAATTTTTTTTGCAGTTTTACACTACAAATAGTGGACTCAGTCACATTGGTCAGGACACCGCATTGCACATGCATTGCAGAAGACTCCAAGAGTGACCCAATGATTCATTTTCAAGTTGATATTGGCATGATTTGGCTCAGATCATCCACAGCTTCTAGCTAGCTTAACGAGGGGTGCAGGCCCATTTGTCCATCGTATTCAAGCATCGCTCCTGGGGACTGGCACCAGAGTGGAAGTTCAGGGTCAAGGAATGCATTGCAAACTCTCCCCAGAGGAAAATGTCTGCTCAAGGAAAGACTATATGGTAATTATTTCAGATCCTCACTCTCTCTGCTGGTCAAAGGTGCTTGCTAGGTGGTCACAGATACACCTGTCCTGAATCGAACAGCTTCTCCCATTGCAGCTCTGTTCTAATGTAACCTAATATTCCCACAAAAAGCCTGTTCTTACCCTCCCTCTCAGGTCATGCTTCTCCTAGATCAAGAACCAACCTAAGAGCAAAAGGGGAGTCACCACTTTATTCAGGTATTGTAGCTTTGTTATCATTTTAGGGATATCATTTTTGGTCAGACAAATCCCACTGTTAATGTTCCGCAACTGTCCTTTTCCTATTTAGGTTTAAAGCAAACATCTTTGGACCCCATCATTGACTGCCCCTTTAGTAAACTTTAAACATAGCCCACCTCTCGAGTGCTTATCAAAGTTTGATGACATTTCTAAAATGTTTCAGACTTCTATCTCTCTTGTCTTTTCAATCTGTCTGTACTGACGTTCATTTAGACATTATAAAATGGTCCTGATATGAGTGAAAATAATGGACTCAATTCAGCAAACAAGTAAATTTGACATCTGTAAGCAGGTTACTATGCTTACACCACCATCACTATGGATGAGGCTCTTCAGCAAAGCAGGCAATGGAGGCACAGCAGGGCATCTAAATGGGGTCTGGAGTGCATGCATGCATACGTGCATATGTGTGTTGTGGTGAGGGGAAAAAGAGTTAGACGAGACACTACCAAGCACTATAAGCAGCTAAAACAACCTCTGCAGATCTGGGGTTAGATGAGTTTCACTTCCTTTTTCTGAATATCTGTATACAGCAATTACTTTTCTTATTAGTCCTCCAACATGTTCATGTTCTTTTTGACATTTATTATCTTTTGTGTGTACAGACAAAACTCATAAAGTGTGCATTTATAGATGCTGAATAGATGAGTGCATTTCCATACTATGCAGCTTTCCCTCCAATGTTAGCAATTGCAGGGAATTAATTACAAAAAAACGGGTAATAAAGATGTAAAAATGCTTGAGATCATCATCTGTGAAGAAAGCTCTTCTTCTCTGAGTGTCCTCCAATGACTACACCATATGCATAGATTATTAGAATAAAAGAGTGGGTTTATTTCACCTGATTCTGCTTGCCTTTATTAATTGTTTTTTCAGAGTACTTGACAGTAGTGAGGAAGCCACAGGTTGTCACAAATTACTTTCATTTTCGTCTACATGGGTACAAATGAATAAACAAAAAAATTTGCTGTATTTATTTTTCCAGCTATCTTTTCCTTCCTGCCCTTTGGAGGCCAGTGTCAAAGTTTGCCCCATTTCTGAGAATATCCTTGAAAAGTCATCAGCACTAGTCATGGCAATTAATAGTTCCTGAACTGTCAAAAAGTTCTCTGCTGTCACAGGTAGAAATGAAGCTGAGAGTGCTGTGTGCCTACCAATAATGTTGTCTAAATGAACGTCAGTACAGACAGATTGAAAAGACAAGAGAGACAGAAGTCTGAAACATTTTAGAAATGTCATCAAACTTTGATAAGCACTTGAGAGGTGGGCTATGTTTAAAGTTTACTAAAGGGGCAGTCAATGATGGGGTCCAAAGATGTTTGCTTTAAACCTAAATAGGAAAAGGACAGTCGCGGAACATTAACAGTGGGATTTGTCTGATCAAAAATTGATGGCTACATTTGCATACTCTGTCAAATTCATTTTGGTTAATAGCAAGAATATCTCATCCTAAAGCAGACACCACAATAGGTCAGATGAAATGTTCCCTAAGAGAGTATGGTCACTGCATGGACTGCACTGTCTCTGTCCCACAGAGACAAGCCAGGTGTGGAAAGGTACTCTGTAGGTAGCCAAAATAAAGTGAGATTAATCCTATACTATTGAAAGTAAAATGCTGCATCTCGGTTCAAGATTTACATGAACGGGACTGTAAAATTAAAATTTCGGACAAGTATTATAGCTTATAGAAAATCCTGGTCTGTGTCTTCCTGAGAAATGCAGTCAGTATTATTAGACACTCTTTAATGTATCAAGTGCTTTATATAACTAATTCCTTCTATAAACATCACAATGTGAACTTAATCTCTTGTGCACAAAAGAAGTACAATACCCTTTGTGATTTCAGTCCAAAAACAATTATTGAAAGATCAAAACAAATCTTTCCTGTGTTTGGCTTTTTCTAATAGAAAAAAGCTCCAGCCTTGTCAAACCCGGCCTTGTTCTCTGTACAAGCTCTCTTCAGGAAGCGATCCAAAGGACGACTCTCAAAATGCAGCAATATGGCCAGTAACTGTTCCCTACCAGTGTCCACGTGCAGAAAATCGCAGCATGGCACAGGTCTGATGCGTTGGTAAAGGTCGGCATGCAGGATTGAGCAGAAGTAAAAACTGGGTGGATATATTTTAGATTGCAAAATAAGACAAATACTGATATACTTAGTAGTAGGTAAACCTTTGCAGTTTACAGTTCTGATTCAAGAGCAAAATCAGCAATTGCAGCAATTGCAGCCTTTTCCTGGGCAGAGAGGCCAAAGACCGGAGGCTATGGGGCACCATCCATAAGCTTAGGAGTGAAAACGACCTTCCAAAACTACCTTCTCCATTACCCATTTTTTGTACTTGTCAGTGGACAGAAGTTGGCTCTTGGGTACTGAAATACTCTCCCGAGTGCAGGCAAAATTAAATCACGTTCTCTCAAGAAAGAGAGTCCAGAGCTGGCTGCTCCTGCCCCAGGAAAGGGACCGTAGCATGGAGAAGTCGTACGAGGGGCAGCTTGCTCCTCTGGGGAGAGTGAGGACAGCAACTGGTGCTTCTCAGAGGTGTCCCCTCCTCGGGGACTGCCGCCACACTCTGCCCCAGTCCCCACCACCACACCAGCAGCAGAGGAGCCTCCTGCTCCCCTTCCAGGTCTGGCTCTTTGTTTCCACAGTGCCTTTGATTATGCAAACAACCACCGCCTTCCACTTAAAAATGTTATAAATCGAAATGAAACAACAGTGCATCAAACCAAATTGGTGATGGTTTGGTTTTGCAATTTTTTTTTTGAAAGACTCAAGGATATGGTTTTTTTTTTAATTGCCACAGAACAAGAGAGTACCCTCTTGACTTTTGCTCCATAAATGGATCAAATGTAACGTGTACCATGTCTCTAATCCCTTAATTTTAACTTCCTTCATTGACAGTTCCTTCATTGACAGTTGGCAGCTATTCCGCATCGTTTTACAACAACACAACATTTTACAGCATCGCTATCAGGGCTGCTGTTTGTGAAAAGTGGAATGGAGTCACTCATAAAACTAAAATTGAATTTTGCCCACCTTTCTATCAAAAATATCACTTCCTTATTGCATTGCAGTTAAAATATGTTAACTGATTACTTCCCCATTAAACTCAATCTGGAAGGCAGAAAATATCCTCAGGAATGGGGACCACACTTTTCAACAGAGGAGAGGTTCATCTCCTTCAGGGGAGCTCAACATTCACACCAAAACGTAGTAACAGGAGGGGAGGAAGGGAAAGTTGTTCTCCAGCAGTAGGTGTCCTCACTTCCATGTATATGAAAATACAGACTGATATTCTTTACATTAATGAACAGTGTCAATAGCACCTACAACCACTGGTGTCCCTTCGGTGTGGTTGCTGATGCTCTTACGCACTGCCGACTCTCTGCAGGTCTGGTTCAGGCTCCGGTTTCCCAGGCAGCCCATTGCCATCATTACTGACCTGGGGCCGCTACCTGATCTCTTGCTGAAAACCCTTCAAGGCAACACCTGTCCACGTTTCCTAGCACACAAGCCATGCTACCTGGCCTTCTGCACCCACTCCTCCAGACCCTTTATCACCACAGCAAATTGCCAGTAGTTTTCTCTCTGGTTTACATCGAATGCTACCCAAAGAGCCCACTCACTTGGGTAAGTAGTTCCCAAACTCTGCCAAACTTTGCAATCGTGATGCCAATAGGGCAGGTTCCTGCAGCATGCACCTCGTGGCCAGATGTGGCATCTTGCATCTCCCCCTTCATAATTATCTGAGAATATATCCTCCAAATGCACTTAAAACACAGTTAAGGTGGAACAGTTAATAAAGCAGAGTGTTTGTGTTTTCACAATGCATTGCTAAGGGATGTCACAACCAGAGACTATTATCTAAGCAGTCACTCTGTTTGCAAGCGGAAGAGCAAAATGATTGAGGTCTTTCTCCCAAGTACCCTAACCAGATACGATAAGAAACAACAATATCATTGTTTGTTTTCAGTACATTAATGTCCCGAGTGTTGCTGTGTTACATAGACATTAAAGAGTTTATCTTTGCTGATATTTACCATTTCAGTTCCAACAGTGTGGACTTGGTGACATTTCTGTCCTGAAATTGTCATTTGCTCTCAGTTACAGAAACTTATTTAAAGCCAATTAAAGTTTTGAACACTTCTTTTTCAAATGCAGGTCAATTCAGAAAGATAGATCGGTTTGCAACCTGAAACACAATGACCTGACGTCAGTATTCAGGCACTTTGCATTCCAAAGAACTCTCTTTTGTGTTTAGGGACCTCATGATGTTATGCCAAGCCATAGACCAAACACCAGATTTAAGATTTTAAAAAATAATAATACATCAATTAATTTGGCAATTTTAACATATAAATCTACACGCACAATCTACAGCCATAATTCAACAATAATCTTCTGATCTTTTGGACTAATTCCTAAAGGCAAAGGTTTAAACTACAGATGAGAACAATAGAGAACACAGTTCAGAGGGATTAATGAAGTTATTGTTTTGTACAGATGTAAAATCTATGCAGAAGATCTTCGTTACATGCCAAAATATCAATTAGTGATTTTCCTTTTCACTGGCTCCTCTTTTCCTTCCCTTCATTGTACATAATACTTTCCCATGTTCTCGCCAGGTTTTGTCCTAGCAGAGCACGAGAGAGGGTGGAGCGCCCTCTGCAAGGAAACGTTCAAGCTGTACATTGCGTGTACAACTCGCTAGCCAGCTGGTAGCATATAAACATCTGAGGTCATATTCAGTCCTTGCATGCATGACCTCGGAATGTTATCTAAAGCCTTTTCACTGACCCCAGGGGCACTGGTTCCTGAACTAATACAAGCGTAATATGTGTATATAAACCTCCCCCATCCACACTTTGGCCAGATTTGCTTCATCAAGGCATTATGCCTTCCCAAGTCTCACCCAAAAATCTGCAAGCCGGGTGAAGAAACAGTATAATTAAACACACTTCATGCAAAGCTGATTAGGTAATTTTCACTTGGATCTTCAGGAGGGAAAAATCAAGAGCTGTGTTTGCTGACTAACTTGCATTGTGTACTTTACAAACAAAACCTCTAACAGACTGGTCATTTTATAGAAGAATAGATAATACTGGCCAACAAGGCTGCTCTCTTGAGAAAAGGAGCACTGACTAAATGAATCTTTTCTTACACTGTGGAGGTGCAGGGTAGACAGGGAACACATGAGATCTCTAACCTTCCCTCCTGGACAATCACTGAAAAAAGGCATCAGGGACCTGAGTTCATAACAAACAACTCCTCCATATTACACTGCATCTAACAATACAACACACACACTGCTGCTGCTGCTGCTGCACTGAAATGTCATTATTGGTTACAAGCCCAAATCCCTCTGTGGGACCTGACCATCTGGTACGGAGAACAGGACGCAGTTTGAGGCACAATGTTATCTACGGACAGGAAAGCAAAACCAGTAACAGCAGAATGAGGTGGTGTCTAAAACATGAAATGCCTATAAAAGAGGGATGTGCCAACTTGTGCTTTTATTTCATCACCTTGTAACTGTGGAGGAGACATTCTTGCTTCCTCAAAAGAAGCCTGTGACATCTTTCAGCGTTTGCACCCAAGTAATGTGGGTGTATCCATATGTCCAAGTTTTTCAGTTCCTAGGCTATTATCCAAATCCTTTGATTTGCAACTGGCACTTTCAGAGGGCACATCCTCTGCCAGTGCTACTATAAACCCATGAAGCCAAGTGAGGTAAACAATAAACTAAATAAGTTTCAAGAAAAATTGATAACTACTTCATTTGGATCTTGGGGGAGGGGACGAGGTAATGACACTGCTGAGCTTGGTGAGTTGTTTCCTATAGCTTAAATTGTGCATTTTAAAAGTGAATTTGGAACAGCCATCTTTAACAGACTGGTAGCTTTTTACAGACAAATAGGCAATATTAGAATAATGTTAGAATAATAGCAAATAAAGTTGCTCTCATGGAAGAATAAATGTTGACTTAAAACAGTCTCTTCAAGTAAGGAACAAGAAATCAGATTTCCTTGACCACTTTTTCAAGTATACCTCTGTACAGTATTTCCAGCTCAGCTAAAGCCAAGATTGCAAAACCAGAAAAGTGTTATCCGGTGTAAAGCCAAGATAATAGGATATGGAAATAGCCTCTGATGATTATGAGGCTGAAAATGTCAAATATGATGAAGTTTAACCATCATTAATTTGCATCACGTAACGCTAAGATAAAATACACAGCTGATCCATGTGGAATAAAACATTTTCCCCCTCATTTTTGTTTCATTGGGTTTGAATTAATTCTGCTTTGTTCTTGGTCCATAGCCAAGCTGAACACTGATTTTAGCCGATTTGGGTTTTTTGCTTCATTATTTTGATTGGACAGTAGCATGTTAGAGTTGATTGCTCAGCTATATTGCTATATGTAAAACCCATCACAGACTCTGCGACAGAAAATTATTGAAGAGGCCTTCTCTATACAGGCTGAAAACATTTCACCAGCCCTCCATAAGCTTTCTACTAGAAAACAGTATTCATTGGCCTGCTTTAGGCATGATGTGCACAGCTTTTGAAATGTTTTTCCACTCTCTATTTCAGATTTGCCCTTTCTAGTCCTGTCTTTTTCCATAGCAAAAGGGCAAGAAAGGGCTGGGAGGTCCCTGCCGCCGGGGGAGCTGCCCTGGCTCCCGCAACCCCTGTGGGACTCCAGCCACTTCCACTTGCAGAAAAATAAGGCAACAGCGCTGGGTGCAAACTTTCCTCCCTGCATGGTGTAATCAAATTAAATAGCAGACAGTAGAGGGGAAAGGCAAGTTTATTATCTCTGCATTACTCCACTGCATACTTCAGAGTCTCCAAATTTAGAGTCATCTGAAGTCTGTCACCTGTGTGATATCCACCTTTTGTTCAACTATGTCAGCTCTTTTCCAACTTGACTTTTTATTCTTGTAAGCATAGAGAAGTGTTGCAGAGAAAAATGGCTCGGCATGGTTTAAAACCAGCTCAAGATCAAAGCAGACTATTGAATTATTAATGGCAGAAATCAGCAGTCAGTGAACTGTGCATTCAGAGTCAATAGAGAAATCACAATACTAGATACTTACCACCAGTGGTTAGCAAATGCCTATACATTGCTAACCACTTCTCTAACTAGCAGTAACTAATAGCAACACAGATGCACACTCAGTTGCATGCACACCCCCCCGCTGGCCACGTACACCCCTCCAGCTGGAGGTGTGGGCGCTCTTGCTCTGTGTGTGCCCACACCGATCCCACAACCTGGCAGGAGAGCCCCAGGAGCTCATGCATGTGGGTCCCCATGTGCTGCCCCATCCCATCACCCCGCCAGCTGGGTGTAGACCCCTTGCAGCATCCCACAGGAGGACGCTGGGTCTGGCTGGGGCAGCGCCGTGACGCCGGTAGGGCAACCCATGGCAGCGTCAAAGCAGGTGTCAAACCAACTGCTGCTGCGGTTTCCTCTCCGAGGACACTCTCCACATCACAAATGTTCATTCTTATTTCTTTTTGAGCTGCCTTCTCCTTTGTTTAAAAAAAAACAACCCATCTCTGTATTTTCCTGGTTAATATTTAATCCACCTGACAATCAGCTTCCTCTTGAACGTTATCAATTTTGGACAGTTTTGGGTGTCCCCTTCACCTGTCAGCTATACAAGATCTCCTGCCTTAACAGCCATTGTTATCCAGGCCATTCTGCCAAGGGAGGACCATAAGGCCATCCCTACAAGAAGTCCTAACTTAATGCGGTGTATTGTATTACACACACCCTTCCCAGTGCACTACTAAGGCTGAGAATGCTGCTGTCATCCTGTATTAGTACAGTCAGAAAGCATTTTCTGTCACTTGCTCTCCAAAATAAGCTCAGCTAGCAGAAACCGGTGTCAAAAGACAATTACCGTGAGATCTAATGCAGCAGATATAGTTTTAGAAGTATGTAAATGTTTCATCGGAACAACTTACATACTGATGGTGCATCATCCATCTATTCAGATCAAGACAAGCTGCTATTCTTAGAAGATACGCCGTAGGTCAAACCGAAATTATCATACAGTGATTTTTCTTGGCCTTTGTTACAGAAGTCAGATTAAAGGAGAGTAAGTATGATTACCATATGTCTACATTTTCCAAATATGTTCTATTTTCCACCTAGAATTTAAGTAAAATCCTATTTGGAATTAAAGGGTTTGGGCCATTTTTCTAGAAGTCTGCAGACGTGTAGAGGACTGCATGCATACTGTGCTGATGACCTGTGCATGCCACGTAAACCCAAAAGACCCTACTGAAGTCTGACTACGCAGTCCCAGGTCAGCAGGACTTTTTTATACAGCCCTTCTCAGATGTGTCATGTTCACTGTATATGTGCACGTGTGCTGTAGGATGCATATTTCTGCCTAGGAAATCCCAGCCAAAGTTATGGAAAATCTTATCATAACAGCTATTCCCACCTTAGGGTAACTGGCATTTTTTAATTCAGTCCTACCCTTTAAGGAGAAACTTTCCTGAGACTGCAAAAAGTGCTGCCAGCCATGGGCAAGAGAATACAAGGAGATACTCCATGAACTGAGTAGAAATTTGAAGGACAGCATGATGTCATTTAGATAAGCACAAACCAGGGAAGTGAGATAACACTTAACAGGTTAAAAAAACCCAAATGAACCACCTTCCTTTCCAGTCCCTTGTTCAGCAGACCACATTTCTCTTAATCTGCTTATTGATGAGTCTTTAACCTGACTTCTTCTCCTCCTGGTTGGCCCCAATCAGGAGAGTGCAGAGCTCTGAAAAATAGCTGAGGGTACTCAGACAGCTCTGTTTCTCCAGAGTAAGTAGACATAGCTGTCTGATTGGGGTTTTTTGTTTGCTTTTTTTTGTATTTTCAAGTTCTTCAGTCCAGCTGTGCCTGAAAGTGGAGGGGACAGTTTAGTCACATTTAAGCCAAGTTCATGTGTGGTATCCGCTCCTACTTTCCCTTCTCAAAATGGGAAGATGACCAAGGGACATCCAATCAGTAGGAAAATGATCTTCAGGGATGCTTGAGCGAGGATCCATCAAAGTAAATAGCCAACACAGCTGGAAAAAATAGGAGAGAGCAAGACCTCACCGAAAGCCAGATGTTCAATGCACATTTTGCTTCCTATTTTTTTAACTATAATTTTTTAACAAAAACAGAAAAGTATGCTACTTTTTTTTCTTAAAATACAGGCAGGAAAGGAGACTGCTTACGAGTTTAAGTTAATGTGTTTTATTGTTCTAATTACTTTGAAATAAGTTTAGATATGAAATGATATTGATTGGAGAAGAAACATATGCTTCTTGGCCCAGCAATGCTCAATGCAGCCAGTGTTAGATTTGTTTTCTCTCTGTGTACTTTCACAAGACGCCTGTTGGTTTTGGATAAGTTGCTCGTAGATTTAAATTTATATGAAGGGATTTAGCAGACAAAACAGAGACCCTTTAGAAAAAATTGTTTTCATGCAGCTTTTGATGAAAGAAGAGATATAAAATGATGGGGAAGAGTGTAGCTGAAGAATAAGAAATCTATAGGGAATATTTCCCTGCACAAATTAAAAGCTTGGTAAATCCAGCACTGAACTAATGTACAAGGGATTGTGACTGAAGCAATGCCAAAAGGAAGAAGAAGGGAGGATTGAATGTCAAAAAAGCCAGAGTCGTATTGAAGAAGTCAGTCTGGGGGTAGACTGGTAAAAGAACTTGGAAGTAGAGATGCCTCGTTTGGGCCAGATGTCCCAGTGTCTCTGTACAGGTGTGACTAATATTTCCCCTGATACACAACAAACTTGAGGAGAAAGAGCACTCAACAGGGATTTGAGAGTTCAACTCTTGGCTCCGTTATTGACCTTTTCTGCGTGTACAGCAAGTCCTAATCCTCCCTCTTTACGTCAGTCTCAGCTGTGAGGTCTCCTAGAAAGAGACAGCGTCCTGTTATGTTTGCAGCCACTAGGCTATTGTAATGATTAGGCATGTTTTCAGAAGCATGGCAAAACTGAAAATTTTCCTTAACCGTTCTATTCAGCAACAATTGATAAATTTTACAGTTTTTCAAGCAAGAAGCAGGCACATAATGGCAAATGGGAGCTGTTATAAAAGGAGGTGGAGTGTCACTGTATATTAGGGATGACAAAGTCATTATTAGATTAGACAAAAGAAGGAACATGGAGAAAACAGTCAAAACACCTAACAAGATCTGTTTATGAGGAAAATGGCTAAGTACAAGTTCTTCTGATGGTTGTGCTATGGAGCCCAAGGCCAGATTCAGACCTTCGTGGAATCATGATTTATCATGGGAAACTCTAAACCTCTCTGATACAACCTGACAACAAATACTCTTAGTAACGAGTTATCCTTGGTGTTCAATTTCATGGGGAGATTTAAAAAATAAAAAAGAAAGAAAGAAAGAAAGAAAAATGTATTAAGTATTTTTTGATACAAAACTGGACATACCTCATCTGCATCGGTATCAGTAAGCTGCTTGTTATGAGAAATTGTAGAGGAATGAGGATTGTAGAGGAAAGTGCTGGGGGAAAGCAAGAAACAGTTTTGAAAGCCAGGAAACATAATCTGAAAGGAGCATAGTTTGACTTTAGCCACCTCAGGACAAGTTTGCTTGATTACAAAATGAATTGATATTTTCACAAATGAAAAATAGGAATTTTTTATAAAATCTGCTGGTGACACCTTCAAGTTTTGTATCAACACAGACATGACCAAAAGCTGGTTGAGAATAAGAATCATAGATAGGGGCTGAAATCAAATTAATTAGCACAAAATGCATCATTTGGAAAGAGTTGAAGATGACGAACTATGTATGGTTTTTTATCACTGGATGACAATGAGCTGGCGAGGAACTGCTGTGGAAAGGCGATGCAACCCTAGGATGAATGGAGGAACTAATTTAAGCACACATAGGGGAGTATTAACAAAAGTGGTTAAGTTGCTGATGACATCTCATTTAGGAGACTAGATGTAACTATCATCCTCCTCTTTTAAGAAAGATCTAGTGAAAAACAGAAGCAGAAGCAGAAACTTGTGTTATATAGGGAACACATAGCTTGCATGGCAAGCAGTAGCTACAGAGCTTAGCTAGTTTGCTCTTGTAAATGAAAGGCCCAATCAACCTTTGGCTAAAAGCTTTTCCTCCTCTTAGGTGAAAAGACCTACTTCTATTAAAAGCAGTTTCAGTTTAAGAACAAGAGCATACAGACCAGCAGAGAACTGGCAAAGAGAAAATTTTGGTTAGAAATCGGAAGAATTAGAAGTTAGAAGGTGGCTCCCAACAGTTAGAAAAGGGAATTTTTAGCAACCTAGTAAAGGGATCATAGTAAAAATAAAAATGAACAGTTATAATATATATGTTATCTGCTTTTAAGATAGGATTCATTGCATTTATCAAATGGAATTGAGGATGGCAGGGACTAGAGAAGAGAACCCAGGGGATCCCACCCTGCATTATCTTCCAGCTTCCTGCCACAGCTCCTTTTGTGCTCCAGGAAACGTTCCACTATCGTCTTATCTTCAAAGCCATCCAACTCTTGAATTATAATTGGCTTCCTTTCAAGATTTTTATAGCCCTTTCCTCAAGCTATACAATTATCCTTCTGAGTTGTCCACCTTGATATCTCCATAGTCCTCCTACTCTGGCTGAACATTTCCAACCCTGACCTCTCCACCTTTTAACCCCCTCACCGAAGATAAGGATCTTCTCAACCCTTCTCCTGAGGCCTGTATCCTGGCTAAGGTCTTTTTTTCCCCTCAGCAACTCTCAGACTAAGCTCAGATTTTTCCTGAAGAATCACCCACCCACTCAACACCCCTAGTCTGCCCCAGGTGAGCTAGCTCCTCCAAAAAGCTTCTTTGGGCCAACAGGGGAGGGAAGTCTTTTTCAAGGCTTCTGGTCCTGAGGCATTAAAGGAGCAAAAGGTATTTTCTACTTCTAAAAAACATCTTTTCCCCTGGGAACAATTTCTTCTTTCCCAACACTGCAGTTTTTTCTCCAAAGACTCTCCCAAAATAAGCAGTTTTGGGTTTCATGTGTCCTTCCATAACACATGAAATGGGCATCATTGGTGTTGCAGATCTCCACTAACTTCAGAGGATCAGTATTTTATTACTGCACATTGAATGGTTCATTTTATGTTAACGTTTGAGTATAATGCTTACTGAAAAATAAATCTTTTTTTGTTTCAGCCTCTGAATACAGAAATTACAGGTATGTTTGATGTAGAATAACTTGAATCACAAAAAATGTTTTATCCCTTATCTCCTGGTTAACACTTTTGGCAGATTCTAAGTTGCAATCCTACCAGAAAGAGTGATATGGTTACACTTAGAGTTTGGGGTAGTAATTATTTTAATGAAGATTGGTTATTTGTAGTAACAGGAGTTCTATTTTCTAGGGTAACACATAGCTAAAACGATAAGTTTAGAGAGCTTTTCTTTATACATACAGTAAGTTGCATACAGTATTGCAAGAGTTCTGAGATTATTCTGATCCAGGTGCTCCTCCTTATTCCCCAAAAGTATCGTACATTGTGGGTATTGTGAGATCCCAGGCAAAAGAACAGAAAAAAGAGTTCTGGTTGAAAAAAAAAATGAGGAAGAGCAATGGCTCCTCTCCTGCCTCAAGGGATAAACAGACTCTCCAAGGACTGACTGCAGCTCTAACAGGGATGTCGAGTTTGGATACGTCGTGGTCTCACGTGCTCTGTACTGCGTGCACAATCTTGGGGATATTTGTCAGAAGTCTTCAGCATCCTCTTGCATAGTCCAGCCCTTTAGTCAGACATCTTGTAAAATGAGGAGAATTACTATATTTATAAAGTCTGATTTTCATCTCAGAATCAATGTTTCTGGCCAACCGTTCCAAACTTTGTTTCCTGAAAACCTCTCAATCCTGTTAGTGCTACTACCTTTTCATTACACTTCTGTCACCAGAGTTGTGCTTTCCTGAAGCACTGTTATTTCTCTGTGCTGTTTTTAAACTTTGTGTTTTAATCACAAGCAGCTGCCTTGCTCAGTGAAAAGCTAATTATCCCCTAAAGTAAGAAAGAGGATAGAGAACAGAAGAACAAGATAATAGCATCAGCTCCACATCAGTAGGTAGGGCATGACACAGGGACCCTTTGCTTCATCCCACGTAGGCTGGGACTTTGGGGAAGTCACCTCGTTTCTCTGGAGTTCAGTGTTCCTACCCTAGAAAACAAGCATAACGATACCCATAATGATACTACATTTCCACGGCATGTTGGAGAAAAAGAAGTGTTGTATGAGAGCTTATTATAAACAGTTGTAAAAACTGGAAAAATGTTCATATTTTATTGGTACAACCAATGTCACATCAACCATCCTTACACTACTCTGTAAAAATATGGGACACATAAAGGACTTCATCTCTTGCTAATGTAGCAGGTATAAGGGCTAGACTTGCTGTTTAAAGGAGAAAATAAATCTTCCCCTCGAGGGGACAGGAGGGAAAGGGAATGAGGAAGGGATCAGTGGAGCCTTTAGCAAACGTGCCAGCTTTACTAGAATCAAGTAAATAATGCAGGTTAAAGAGAGATAAATAAAGGATCTGTTCCACCCAGCATAATTGTTTCTAGAGTACTGCAATTTCTCTTTGCTGGAAGATATGCAATATGATAAATCTCTGCTGAAAAATCACTCCTGTGCAGTCTGGCTTCCAACCCTTGCAGGCTTTGAAATTTCAGGATTGCCTAATTAAAGCACTTGCAGTGTTAACTTTCACTGGACATCACTGAGAATTCACAGACTGATCTCAAATATGTAGCTCATGGAGATTATTGTCAAATATAAGACAAAGAAAATTCCCTTGAAGTTACCAACATCTCACAGGCAGGCCTGGTGGCAAGCTGGATTTGATCCTATGAGTACTTCTACAGTCCTAAGCTCTGGTAGGAAAAAAGATAAATTTAAAACAGTGAACGATCTTTTCAAAAGTGTGCAGGACGAGATGGTGATAAGCAGAGGTAGATGGCTTTTCAAGGTTCCTGAGCATATTTTCAAGAAAACATAGCACAAGATACTGTATATCACATCATGATATACCTATCTAGGTATGCGTCTGATGTGGTTGTTTCAAATTAAAATGTTGTTAATTTTATTAACAAAGACAGAGAGTGAAAAGAATTTTATGCAATCAATGCACATACCTGGCTTACCTGCGTGTTATCAGTTTTAACAACCAGGGCAGTCCTAACACCTCCAACTGCCCTGGTATGTTTCTGAAATCTCAGACTGGCTTTTCCAGAAAGCTGCTGCACCGCATTCATTAGGGCATCGCCTTTAAAACCTGTTTTGCTTTTTTCTTTTTTTCTTAATTAAAAAAAAACACAACACAAAAATCACACCAACAGATTTTTAATATATACTCAAAAATCTTGATGCTCAATTGGGCACGCTCTGTAGGATTTCTGAGATGACTGACGGTCTCCCACATTAACAGGTCTAGCACTGAACCATTTCTTCAATAATCCCATATATTCATACACTAGCATCCCGATAATCAGGCCAGTTGGCACTACACATAAGTGATCACAAGATAGCTCCAAATAGATCTGAAATGGTATAGGGATTTTTTACTGTGGAAAAATTTCAGTGGTATCATTAAAATGACAAAACGTTTTAGTGTAGACAAGATAAATGTTTTCATCCTTCCAAGGCTACTTTTAGTGCAATGTAACATGCATGGGTAATGCAGTATTTCCAGAGTGAAAAATCCCGAGTCACTGAATGGAGCCCATCACCATGGATTGGCTCGCCCATTCTGCTATATGGTTCTCTTTTCCAGCACTGAAAGCTGTCACTAACCATGCAGATTTAGCTCTCTTCAGTGCAATCACACAAATGTCATCCGAATCATTGCTTCAATGCCTGGAATCTCTGGCAAAAAGAGCTGCTGGTGGTTCCCTTAGAAACCTCTCCTGGGATGGATAAGTGACCGCAAATGATGAGAGAGACGGCAAAGGCGGGTTTTTCCTTGAATATTGGTGCTTCCTGGTGCATGTTTGAGGATGTGCTAGAGTACTGCAAACAGAGCCTGCGCTGCTCCACTGAAGTTGGTGCTTTAAGCAATGGGAAAAAACATCTGCTCAGGCCAACAGCAAGCTTAATATTTGAACGTCAGTTTCTTCAGCAATCTAAGCTTAGCAGCAAACCAGTCTGTACAAGATTGAGGCTGAGGTACAACTGAACCACGAGGAGTAATCCACAAAAGTTCTGCCTGCCAGCTGGGACCTTAAACCTTCCCTGAGAAGCTTTCTGGTGCTAAAAGTTATACTGTGGCACATTCCCAGAGATGCCATCGCCTTGGTGAATAGTTCTTGTCCAGGAACATTTGGGTTACACAAACTCACCCGATTCCCACGTCCCTGCATTTTTCAGACTCTGCGTCCTGCCCGCCAAGGAGCTCACCTCTGCACCCAAGAGGCGTCAGGAAGTCCTACGCCATGCCTTACCGTGCTGCCACATGGATCTTTTTCTGTTCTCATGAGACAGCAGCAGTTCTTTCAGCATAAAAGTGTAAAAAGCAACAATCATCACTGGCTGTAAGTGTTCATACTAGCCAGGGAACTGCTAATTAGCTTTAACTGGCAGCAGCAGCTCAGCTGGGGGGGGTCACCAGGATTTACATTAAGCGTCAGTCATTGTAGCTGGTTTTTGCCCTCTGCTACCCTGGAGGAACCAAGGTCTTCCAGCAATTATGTCTGACCTGAGCTGGTTTTTAATTTAAACATGTGGATGTGGGGGAAATTGTATGAAGACACATGAGCCAAACGAGGGCAACACTTTCAAAAGCTGGAAAAACACTGTTCCAAAAAATTTATGCCTTTAGTGTGGGATTGTTAAATTCCATCACCATAGCGATGCTGATGTAGCAGTGCTAAGGTTATTATGTCCAAATCCCTTTATGAATCTGGATTTATGTGCCTAAAATTTGTCAGAAACCATAAAACAGGACATTCCTCGGTAAAAGGGAGAGAAGTCTGAGATTTCAACTTCCTCTATGCAAAGGACCCTCTAGTCCTCACAGAAAGGGCAACTCCGTCAGGCAATCTGGTGTTAATGACCAAACTGTTTCACCATCCAAAAAGGAAAACCATAAGTGGGACATAATTAAGTAAAAATAGTCATTTGCTACATCAGATCAATTCAGAGGTTACCATTTATCATTTTAAACTACAATTATCAATTTATAATGGAAAGTCAAATATGTCTAAGTTACCGTATGGGAATATCTCTTTCACAGAGGACACATTTTTATAATTATTTTATTATGTAATAATAAAAATGACTATAGTAAAAGATTCACATAATAGAATATATACACATAGTACTTTACAGATGGTAATTTAAACTCCATAATTTTCCTTGTTCTTCTTAATGTTCATTGTATCATATGCAGGGTCAAGTTTTGAATAAAATTACGAATAAGGGAAGAAAGTTGTGCTGAGGGCTACTTTTGGCTAATATTTGAACAGAGGCATCACGATATGTTCGTCATGATTTCCCAAGTAGAGTTTTAGTGGGTCATAATAACGAGGTTTATTACTGCAGGTTTCATTTGTGCACAGGGCGTCTCAGATGCCCGAAGCACAGCTGAGATCCTGACTGGGCTACGTGCACAAATCAAGCTTCAGAAAGCTCCAAGTATAAAAATGGGAATTTCATCTGCCCTTTATATTTCTTTCCCCTACAACCTGCTCAGCCTTCCCGTCCTCTGGGCTCATTCGCTCCCCTTTCTTGGCCCAGACTCACTTCAACTCCCTGCCTGCCTTTGCATTTAAATTTAAAAGGTGCAGGTATTATTTTCAGCTACTGCTTGTGTTGAATATTGCTATCCTTTTCTCCACCCCTTGTCTATAAAAGATTTTATACTTTCTGGGTTTGACCTCTACATTTCCTCTTGGGAAAGTTTCTGTCCCAACAGGAGTGCTGGTTCAGAAATAACCTAGCACTGTTAACATTGGTGTTCAGCTATACAGCTCAGTGATGGCTATTTCTATCAGTGTGAAATCTCATTGGAAAAGCCCTTTAACAATAATAAAGACTTCCTGTAGATTCAGTAGCCCATGATATAATTACTAAAATAAAAGGTATGAAATCTGTTACTCATACTTAAGGCTAAACCAGAAACCAGAAAACGTACTAAACGAACACTTCTCTCTCAGATCAGGGGGTGTGTGTGTGTGTGTGTAAGATTTATTGAGTATTCATTAAATTCATTATCAGATATTTTTCTGTATTTGGAGTCTAACTGCAGGTTCTTTCAAATTTTACTTTTTTTTCTGGAATCCTGTGTGATTATCCAGTCTTGACATAAAGTGAAGCAGTGAACTGCACTGTGCTATGAAACAGTGATAATTGCACCCCACTTCAGTGTTCCCATACCAAAGTTCCCCTTTCAAATGGTTTCCTGAAAAAACACACAACAATAAAGTCTCATTTGAAAAAGGGACGCAAACAACAGTGGTCCCTTGAGTTTCTTTCTTATCCCAAACGATTTCCCCACAGGCAATTTCACAAAAGAATCAACAGACATTATAAATCATGAATGTGCAATCACAGAGCCACAACTTTCTGTATCGTAGCTTTGAGAGCATTAATCTCTCTATCTGAGTCAGAACCAAGCAATCCTGGAGGAGCACCAAGAACACAACCTTTAATCATGACCTAAGATCACTTTTCCCCTTTTTCCTTGTTTTTTGTTCTTTCAGTGAAAAATGCTGCAAAAACTCCATACTTAAGCAGAATTTTGGGAAAAGCTGCTGTTAACTTTTTTTTGTTCCTCGTGCTTATTCTTCCACTACTAAGGGTAAAACAAATAAATAAATCAGTCAATAAATAAAGCAATTTTAAACCAGTCTTACAAACCTGGACATCTTTTGTCATTCAAAACATAGAAATAGTTCTCTCCATCAAGCAGAACATCCTTATTAGTTTTTAATACATACCTAGGCTGAAGAAAAGATAAAAGGAAGGAATTTTTGTCCTATTATTTTGCAACACATACAGAAAATCATGTAGTATTTGCCAGTTCCAAACAATGATGTTTTCTGCTGTTTGCAAAACATTCTATTCTTATTTCTGGTTTTCTAGGGGTTTATGCTTAGCTTATGCTGTTAGGAACAGGCAACCTTATTAACTTAACATATTGTTTCTCCACATGAAGCAGATGATGTTGAAAGGCATCAGAATAGTATCATGCATGGACAGCAATGATCCACCTCAGTGTAAATTCAACCTTGAACAAAATTAATATCAAAGGAAAACAGAATCATGCAAAATGAAATGATGTAAGTGATCAGGAAGACTCAGAGAGGCAGAGTTTATAGATAAGGGGAAATCTATTAGACCAACCATTATAACTACTGAAAAATGTATACTTTTGATGCGTCAGGTCCGAACGGAAGAAGCAATTTTCCAGTTAGAAAGCAATTTTTCTGAGATTAATTAAACCTAAATCAATTAGTCTGAGCTTAGGAGAGATGGGATACTTGGTATCTGTGGAGCAGAAGAAAGTATTGGCAAACATAGACGTAGAAGGTGGTTTTCTCTTATGAGGGAGATGATAGAGAAGCAGAGCTGTCTGTGCAACAGAAAGCTACAATTTGATAGAGTCAGGAAAAATAATATGCAATAGAGCCTGTACCTTGCTAAGTCCATCATTTGTAGTATTTTTAGTGCAGTTATGAAATCTAGTTTGGAGATTTATCTTTCAGTCTGTTTTATATGATCTCCTGTGAAGATAAGGATTCAGATATCAGAGTCAGGATAGGGGTTTTTAAGAAATATTTCACCACTTTTATATGGGCATTTCTAGTCTTTTTTGATTGTCTGGGTGACATCATTCTGGGGCAGTGTGGTTGCTCCGTTCTAGCCATGTGGTTTCCATGAGGCCATTGGATGGCCTGGACAAAATACAACACATTCAAAGAAAGTGCAAATAGAGTATGCGCAGATCCTGGTAGTTCTCTTGCCTTGGGTGTTCACTGTGATGGCTGTGGAGGTGTCTTGGAAATGTACACATTATTGTCTAGATCTATTCTGCATAGATATTTAATCTATGGATGTTTACTTCTGATGCCCAGTCTACCTGATTCCACAACCCTACTCATTGCAATTCCCTATTACAGAACTCATAATACTATGATGCATCTTTAGGAAGCATCTGTTAGTTAAAGTAGGGTACTTTTTTTTTTTATGTTATGTGTTAAAAAAATCAACTTTTACCATGTACCATGATAGGATATGTCTGTGTCATGGTTACAGGACTAATAAATAACAATAACATACAATACATAACATAGATAGATGTGCTTGCAAGCGTATACTTTCTAGTTTAGGGACTCTCTTCCTCCTTGTTATCACTGTTCTTTCCAAAGGTTAAACACTTTGCAGTAGAGATCATTAGTAACACTGCAAATGGCTGATGGTAAACTGCTGCAGTGCACTTCCACTCTTGATAATGAGTAGCTGCCCTGAGTACCTTTGGTGGGTTTGGAGCCATGTTACTAAGATTAATTTGGCTCAGGTAATTTGAACCCTTATTGCTGAGCTGTTTTGTTAAAAAGCTATAGAGAAAGTATGTACCGTGTGATTAAAGTCATATATATAATATAGAAGGAAATGTAAAAATTTGTGCACTTTCTGAAAAATTTTGTCAACCAGCCAACTCTCAAGTAATGGAAGAATAAAGCGTAATAAAAATGAATGTGCATACAGTAACTTGAAAGTGTTATTAGTCTTTTTCCTTCTGAACTGATTAGTCAAGGGCCAGTTCATTACACGTAATTTAGTACTAGTCATAATTATGGTTAGCCGTAGCAGCTAAAATATTTTCCTCTCAATACTTTGAAACAAACACATTATATTCTCTGCTCCTACCTCATTAAGATAGTTTTTGTCCAGAAAATTGACCATGCAAGTAAATAATGAACACAAGGACAAAATGGTTGCAGCATGCTGAGTTATCATGGGGCAGCTCGGGAAATTATCACAGCCGAAGGAAAATCTACCTCCTGAAGAACATAAAGTGCAATGTAAAGAGGATTTGGGCACTGACACCTAAGAGCATAATGCACAAAGGCCTCACTTATATTCTAGGTAATTCAAAAGCAAGAGGCACCTAAAATTTTGCCTCCAAAATTGCATAGGCGTTTAGCATATTCAGCACAAACATCCTCATCCACAGACAACGCTTTCTGCCGTGAAGACAGATTTTGCTGGCCTTTTGTAGGTAGCAATCTCACCCAGGCACCATGGCACCTCGGCAATACATTCCTTTGGTGTTCAAAATTCACTGCTTCCCTCTCCCAAAAAAGTGCGCTAACCCCTGGGCTGAAGGCAAGCCTGGGGAAAAGCAAGTCCCATCCCCTCTTTGAAGCTGTGCTGTGCAAAGAAGGGACTGGATCCTTTGCCCAGGAATATGATTCTTTTTTAATTAATTGTTTAACAAAATGCACTCCACTGAAAGATGGGAGATTTAGGTTTGAATAGGCTCTGCCTGACAAAGCCACAGACATTAAACATTATTCAACAGACTTTGGAGTAATGACAGTGGGAATTAGGGTGAATTATGGAGATTACAGTGAATTCCCTGCATCTTCTCTGTGTTCACAACGCTTGGTGTAAATACTTCGGAAAAACTCCCAGTGAGATACACTGATGCTCATGATCTTGTCAGAAGAGGCATTTTAGCCAGACAGCTCCATTACCTGTCACTACATCTTTGATATATTTTCCCATCTGCCTAAGGCACTTCCAAATAGATGTGATCCTGTAGGCAGCCTGTAAAGATATGCCAGGCACAAAACCTATGTGTCTTGGGGCCACGAGCACTCATTTGTGGAGCATTGTGTAGAAGAGGAAGGGGGAAGGATGCTTTGAGGAGGTTCTGCCATCACAAGTAGTAGTTGAAGAAATAGGATAGAGAGCAAACCTGTCACAGACAGGGCTAAAGGCCAATTGCGCCAAAATTATCATTGATTCAAATTGGTCTTCTTGACATGAAGGCTGGTCTGAAACAACAGACAGTAAAGTTCTGCATGTTGTCCTCACACAGTTATATCGTTTCCCAAAGCATGATTAGCAAGTTCTGCCTTCATATGCAATCTACAGTTTGCTCTGTCTGAAAAAAACACTCTCTTGGGATTTTAGCATTGCCCCACCTACCAGAGAGGTTGACCTCACAACAAATTGACAAGCAGGTTGTAGCCAAGGGACTAATCCTTAGCCAAAGGGACATTGCATTTCTTTCGCTGGAGGTGGGAGACACAGTGCTTCAGCACTTCCTGACTGAATCGGGAATGAAGAAATTATGAACAAGGAGGAGGGAAGAAATTCTGAATCTGAAGACATCCCCAAACATGACGCTTAAAAGAAAACATGGGATCCAAGGTGACATCATCTTCCAAGAAAGCAAAGATGAAGGAGTTAGTCAAGAAGTAGCTACTCAGCTGGAAAGCAAAAAAAGTCTTAATAGCTTTTCAGCTGGATACCACAGAAAAAGACTTCTAAGCTAATCTAAGTGTTAGGGCGTGTAGGGTACATCGTTTTCTCTTCATTTACTTTCACTTCTCCCAAGACGCTTGCAACAATGTCGTTTCTATTTGAATTTGTAAATACATTGCCTGTTTTAATTTACTCCAAGTTGCTCTGGATTAAGGGGGATTTTATGGTAACAGGGAAGTTGAGATAATGGAAATTCCTCACAGCTAATCAGCAAAAATCCCTGTAGGCAGTAGGTGAGAGACAAAGCATATTAAACTTAAAGGGGCAAAACCTTTCAAACAGAAATGGCAAGGTGGGACTGATAAAATCTAAAGGTGAATTAGGATTTCTGGAATTAAACAGGCAAATTCAATTAATCTCATTCTAGCAGAAATTAGGTGAAGTAAGAATATTAGCAATGTTAAATGCAATTAGAGAATTAATTACAAATTAATTACTATACTAATAATTAATAATTATAAAGATACAATCAGTTAGATGGTCGCTCATCTCTGTTCTGGTTCTTTTGCTTGTGAGTGACTATCTCCTTTTTTTCCTGCCCACCTTTCTTTTCCCACTTGTGTATTTCTGTCATTTGTGACTGAAAAGTCCTTGGGACAGAAGCCATCTTTTCAATTCTGACTGGAAACCCTGGGGTATGTTAGAGGAATGCAAAACGAATAATCCCACAGAATTTAATAAAAAAGATTGTTCCCTCTGTAGAAAGAACATTAAAAAGGGTATTTCAATTTTAAAAGAGAAGGAATTGTTTTATCCTGATTCCATAAGTGTCAAGGCAAAAATTGCCTTTTATTTCAATAAAGCCAGAATTTCACTTCGTTTACTTGAGAAATAACTAGCTCTGGATTCACCCTAAGGATGGCCTTTTCATAAAAGAGTACACCTGGGAAGCCTAGAAATAAGATCACAAATTTCCTGTGTTTGTGTTTTCTGTCTAAGAGACAGAAGGGCTGGACGAGGCTGCAGTGGTCCCCATACCGTATCCTTCCAGAAATGCGAAGGGCGTTGGAGCGAGGGGCCAGGTTTACTGACCCATTCAGTATTGGAGTCTTGCATCTGCCATGTTTGCAGGCTCCCAAAAGAGAATGAACTGGCCAGGAAGTTTTGTAAGGGAGGGAATAGAAGAAGGATAATTTGGCCAACATAACTGTGATCTTTCTGTAATCGTGTTCTAAATTACATTTTTATGTGCATGAAAAGACATAACGGAATTACTGCTCCATTACATCAGCTGGGTAACTTTTTCAACCCAATGTTACCCATTCAAGATAAAAAAAAAGTTGCTAAAAAATTTTGAAAAAAACACTTTATTGTAAAAAAAAAAACAAAACAGTTTCCCAAATCCTAAGAACTGGAGAACAATAAAGACCAAAACTTTACAGTAACAAATCCTAACATGAGCTTGTCTACCAGCTCACTCTCTCATACACTGGCAGTCACCAATGCATTAGAGGCTGGTTGCAGAATGGTGGCTCTCCAGCTTACTGAACAAGTTTCATTTGACATGACAGGCAGTTGTGAGCCATCAACACATCCAAAAAAATCAGGTTACTTTCTCCTGATGATTAACTCAGTGTCAAAGATTTAACCCTTGTTTTCAATGCTTGGACAGTTTCCAGATCTATAAAACAAAAGGACATCATCAGCAAGTTTCCAAGTTTACCTGAAACTTCATTGTGGAAGGGATCCCAATAGGCCATCTAGTCCATTCCCCCCTGTAATAATTGCATCAGTTATCTCTTTGGCTCTCCTGACATGTCTGTCTAAGCACACTTAAAATCCCTTCATGATGGAAACTCCACTGTCTTTTTAGGCAAGTTATCTCAGTGTTTTATTATCTTTATCTCGGAAGTCTGAATTTTCCTTTCCTTGCATACTCGAAAATGTTTGAATGCTCCCCCGCAATCTTTTCTTCTTCAGGCTTAACAATATGTTTTTTTTCCATTTCCCTCATAAATTACGCTCTTTAGTCCTTTAATAACTCTGGACTGCTCATATTATTAAAGTGAGAAGCCCCGAACTGAGCACAACAATCCAGCCAAGACCTTACCAGTGCTGAGTACAGTGGAAGGATTACTTCATGTGTCTACAGGCTGTTTATGCTGTTTCTATAGCCCAATGGAGTGTTTGAAGGGCTTTGCAATAGCATGAAATTTTTTAATTATAGAAGGCATGTGACCTTCTATAACCTCAGATCCTTTTCAGAAGAGCCACTAGCTAACGAGTTGTTCCCATCAGCTTGTTATGCAATTGATCATTTCAACTTAAATATACTGCGTGGAAATTGTCCCTCATTTTTTGATTTTTGGTTTTCTTGGATCATTGTAACATCAAGTCCTCTGCAGATTTATTAAGATTAAGGTCTATTTTGTCATCTATGCCATTAATGAAAATATTGAAGACAAATAGACCCAGGACAGACTCCTGCAGGTGCTATTTAGTAACAGCCTTACATCTTAATAATGAACAATTTGGTGCAATTTTATGGTGCAATTTTATAACCAATTTGACATCCATCCTATAGTTGTTTCGCGAAGAACACATTTTTACCTCGCTTTTGTAATAGTCAAAACTTTACTAAAGTCAAGATATGTGGGATTATCAGCTTCTCCTTATCACCAGGCCTGTTTGTTGAGGAAAGAAAAGTAAAATACTGTGCTTCAAATGTTTAGTTCCCAACAAATCTGTATTGTCTTCAGTCTTCCTTCCTTCAGATTTCTAAGTTTTAACAAATGGTTGGATCATTTTTTCCCAGAATTTTTCTAGAAATTGAACTTCAGTTCACTGGTCCACCATTACAAGGTCTTCTTTCTTTTCTGTTTTGAAGATAAGCTCCATATTTGGCTACATGGTTTGGGTTTGGGGTTTTTTCTGGTTTTTCTTAACCATTTCCAATCATGTCCAGGCCTAGTATTTTCTCTCCTACTGCTTTGCTGTAGACTCCAACATTTGTTGTTATTTGCTGTTCTCCCAGCTGTCTGCTTGCAGCTGACCTTTCAGTGGTGACTGAGACCGTAACGCGTTAAATATCTGAGCCACGTCTATACCTCCCTCTGTGGGATAGCAGAATTGCCCTTTGCTTTGTCTTTCTTCTGCTCCCAATGTGCATACAGAATGATTCCTTATGTCCCTTGGTAGTTGCATCTCACTTTTGTGCCTTTCTGGTTTTGTCCCTCCCTCCCGTTTTATTTTATTTTTTATTTTTTGCCTGACGAAGTTTCTGGGTTTTGTATGCTTCTGTCTTGTAATTGAGGTCAACAAAGAGCTCATGATTTAGCCAAACTGGTCACATAATACGCTTCCGATCCTCCCTCCACTTTGGGATGATTTGTGGTTGTGTTCTTCACTTGGGGGATTACTGCCAGTAATAGGAAAAAATTAACAGTCTTTTAGTTGCTTCTATTTAACTTTTTTGTCTAATCCCAATTTCTCTTGTAAATGCAGCCTCTCATCCTGAGCCCTCATTATGGCGGATCCAGTTAGCTATTATTATCTTTTCATGTATCCTTTGCCATATATATTTGTGCCAGGGTTAATTAGGGAACTTCCAGCCTGTTGATTTCCCCTTTCCCATCTCTCCTTTCAGTTCTTGAGAAAACGTTTCAGTCAAGCAGTTAAGTATCTAGTGCGCCTTCTCCCTTTGAAAAAATGGTTTCAAGGTACAGAAATGCATGCTGCAGTTATCTGGTATTAGCCTGGAACACCCTACAACCATCAAAGGCAGGCACAAACCTCAACAATATTTTTAGATGTTTACAGGGTCTTAAATTTGGGACGCTGTAACAGGCTTGCTAATAATTTGGTTTCTGATGATCCAGCGGCCCTAGCTAAGTGCACCCACAGCCTTTCAGGCTGCACATAGCCCAGAAACCTCTGGATGACACACACAGTGGAAGAACCAAACCACGGCAATTAGCTGGCTGAAACAACCCAAAATCAGTATCACCCTTTTCCTTAGGGAGCTTCTGAACTGCTCAGAAATAGGGTCTTGTCCCACTGTGTTAAAGGGTAGAGATGGAGCCTTCGTCCTGTGGCAAGCTGACTCTTGAAATGGGTGTAGAAATGGGTGCAAGATCAAGACCTAGAAAGTACGGAGAAAAACATGTCAAATAGATGAGGATATAAAATTGCATTAGCAAACTCTGTGAGTCACCAACACACTATTTATAACAGAGAAAACCTACAAGGTTTATTATGAATTTGTAGGTGTATTTCTAGCTGTAGATTATAAATAGGTTTTATTAAAACTGTAAGTATAGAAATAAATATGGCAATTTGAAAGTTTTCTTATTTATGATAAAAACAATGGAATTGACAGTACATTTAATTTGGTTTCGAGAAAAAAATAGGACCCTTGTGTCCCTAGAAAGGGCACCAAGTACATAAAACCTCCCTCTTTTCTATACTTCCACAGTTTTTAAACAGTGGACCAATTCCCACAGTCTTCAGCTGCCTGTTTCAGGACTCTCCCACAGACAATATTATTGATATAGTCATTGCACCTGATCTCACTGATAGCAGGTATTCACTGGTCAATCCACCAAACCGATATATTTTGGGGGAACCTTTTAGCATTTGAATAATATCTTGTTTCAGACAACTTCCTTTTAAGACGAATTATTATAGGGATATGCTTTTAAAACTGTTGAGGGAGCCCAACTAAATCCTTTCTAAGCATCTAGCCCTCTAAATCCCTACCTATGTGTAGCTAAAATTGTTTGAATCGCCACAAAGAACTACTATTGTACAACCTCCAACACGTGCATGTTTTACAGAGCTTGCAGGCAGATAACACACACTTTTGTATCACTAAAAATACTCTAGGTGTGATATCTCTGCTTTTAAGATGACATGCATTTTTAGACTCCATGTACTTTTTTTCAGTCTTCCTTGCAGTGCATTATTACCAGCAATGTTGTAGAACTGCCTTTCCTGGATAATAAAGCCTTTTCTGGTCAAGCATTGTTAAAGTGCCTCTTACTTTATTTGTTACTTACAAGGCAAGCTGTGAAACCATAGAATTTGTAAGTTAGGTTTTCATTGCCATCTTCTGCATTCCTAAGTGTCTTAACTACAGCACAGCCCGCTCATACTTGCCCATTACTACTCTGTATACTGAACATTTAAAAAAAAAAACTGTTAGAGTGTACTTTGCCTATAATCAGCACAGAATGCAATTAAAGATGAAATTTGACATACTTCCTCCTATTTCCATGAGTAAAGCTATTCTGCTATAATATTTCCCCATATTGGCTTTTACTGACAGTAGTTAAAATGGTGAATTTTTTCTTTCCTTTTCCCCCAGCAGTTAATCAAAACCCACTTCCCAGCTAGAGAGAGTGCAGCATTTGCACAGTTAAACTGCAGCTGTTTCTCATATGGGTGAGCTCCAGAGATGTTATGAGGGATTCGAACCCTGGGAGGAGTCAGGCACAGAAGGAGAAAGCTCTGTCTCAAGTTATTTCCTGCCTTCCTAGTTATTAGAAAATCCTATAAAAATTATAAGAAAGTTTTCATTAAAGTTTCTTTATGTTGGTTTTTATCTGCTCTCTCATGTTTTTTTTTTTAATTCAAGAATTTTAAATACACGCTATTTTTTGTGATTTTTAAAAAGAGAAGAGAAAATGACACACAAGTATGTTAACACATAATTTTGTTCACCATATAAATGATATGTACTTTATAAAATAAGAGACTTTTTAAACAATATGCAGCCATTGCCAGCTGTCTGCAACAGAACAAGTACTAGGAGAAAAAAACAAATTAGATGACTTCTCCCTATTTCCATTGGCTATACTTTTCTAAGTGCAGTTTCCTAAGAGAAAAAGGCTGATACTATCACACTCCCTGTCGGTCTTTCCTCAGTTTTGAACCCATTGCCAATTTCAAATAAATTTAATAGAAAGGGAGAGGCTTCAAAGGTAACTAAGTTCCCCCAGCTTGAACTGAAGACAACAAATGAAAGAAACTGTGAAATATATATCAAATTTGTGATGAGCTTTACCACTACTAGATTCCACATTTCCTTTAGTTGAACACAGGGAAGAAAGCTGCAAATCGTGCTCAGAGGAGTGAAAAATAGCCAGAAGTAGAAGTGTGAAACACCCTTGTTCTCTGGGTTGGGAGGAGGAAGGAAAAGGCATCCAGGCAGAGAGATGGGGTGAGAGGCGTCACTCTTGGCTGATACCTCATTTGCCATCATGAGAAGAAGACATCCCCGGGTGACATGTCCAGCTTTCATCCTATAGCTATGAAACATTGGTTGAACTCTAACTTAAAGCAATCAAGAATAGGACAGAGAGATCACCCCTTTGAGAGAGCATCACTTGTAATGGTTGGCTTTGTGAAGTGAGGTTTTACTGTAAAATAAGTGTCATCATAGAAACTAATGATGGAAAAAGCCTTTTTTCCACTTCCTTCCTCTCCCATCCCAGTCAGTACAGTTCTTTAATGAACACTTAGCACTTCTTTGCCTGTGTGCTTATAAGAGGACCAAAGAATTGAGTTCCCAGCATTTCCCTTAAGGGCATGGTCAGTAATGCTAATGGCCAGTAACACCACCCACCCCCGCCATCACAAATTTTACACTCTGTTTTCAGCCTTCTTTCCATATTTGTCTTCCATTTAAGTATGCCAAATGCCTGATTTACCGTAACTTCAATATAGCCCAAGGAATTAATTTGGGGGAAATAAGGGGAAATAAGTGTTAATGATGTCAGAATCAGCTCTTTTTTTTTCTTTTTTCTTTTTTTTTTTTTTTTTTTTAATATACAGCATAGATTATATATGGGAAGGCTCATAGGTGGTTGTCTGCCCCTGGAGGTCACTGATATTCAAGACATCTCAGCATAGCCCTCTTGAGGTCTATCTTCTCTCAGTGCTTGCTAATGCATCGAAGATGTCTAAGGTTATGCTTCTGTTTGACACCTACAACCTCCTTGGCATTTATCTCACATGCAAGCCCCAATAACATCACCAACCTCAGAGTGGATCCAAATCAGATCGGTGCATTCAAGCTGCCTCTAACCCTCCTCGCTCAGCAGTTAGTGCCCTCATCCAGAATGTGGGAGTCAGGAATGCAAAAACCTTTCCCTGGTAAAAAAAAAAAATAGAAGATTGACATGCCATGATGTGAATGGCTGAAGGAGCCTCATGTAGGACTTTCTTCTGCACAGACTATTCCACTTAGACGTTCTTCTGCTGAGGACTAAGTATGCAGCTGGGAGTATGAGTATGATCGTGTAGTGTTGCATTTGACCTATTTACCAGGTGCTGTGGGAATCTAGTCTAGTCCCTGCTCCAGTGACCCACTTGATATAATATTGTAAGGTTTGTGCATAAACAGGACCTCTGTCCCCTTCCTGGTGACTATTCAGGAAAAAAATAAGCTGAATTTGTTAGGACAGATACAAAATCACAATACCTCACTTTCTTGTTCCCAAAATAGCTAACCATCTCATACAAAGTTGGAACAACTTTACCAGAATTATTTGAGTGTCTGTAACCTCATATTTATGGACTATTTCAGGAAGATAGGAGAAAGAGTTTGCTGAAACAAGGAGGTTGGACAAAAGAAAGGGGAAGGGGACATTTCTACATCTAATAATTATTTAGGAAACCTGACATTCTTCCCAGTTGTCTACATGCTTACAGAAATGGAAATTACTTCCATAAGTCAAGTAGTCCACTTCCAGCTATGAAGGGAGATCAGAGTTTTGATCCTTGGAAGAAAGGATTTAGGCACCTAATTTGAGATGATGGTTTATGGCAGGACTTAGCTGCTCGTGTCGTACTCCCCATAAGTGAGAGGCCCAAGGCACTGGAGTGAGAAGACAGTGGGGAGCAAGCAAGGATGAATTCTTGCAATCGGCTGAATCGTTCCATGTTAGCCATTCCAACAGTATACTTCCAAAACGAATTAGGCTTCTGTACTCTCATTTTTGGTCTCGGAAATTTCCCCATATGTATGCATATGTAGAAATCACTGAAACTGCCTTTACTGTGTATTACCCACCTTAAATGTAATGGGCTGCCTAAATTAAATGTTATTGAACTGCAATGCATAAATCCTCTTCAGAGTCTAGTCCTATCTCTTTAAAACTTCTGCTACCAAGTAGTAAAGAAATTTAGCACAAAACTGCACCTCTCATGAGGCAGACTGATTCTAACTGGATTTTTCTGCCTTATGCCAGCATGAAAAACCCACAGTGAGAAGTTTTTTGTTAGCTATTTCAGAGGTCTGAACAAAAAGCAACACGTAATAGCAAAAAGGAAAAAAAAAGGAAAAGAAAGGAAAGAAAAATCAAGCCAAAATAACTATGTAATTTAGATGCTGCTTAAGACAGGGAGTGACAAAGTGGAAGAAAATTGATATTCTGAGGGAAGGGAAAAATACATGATGGAAGCAAAGGGCAGAGGGAGGGTCTCTTTAGAAGGACAAAAAGTTTCAGGATGCAAAGTTGCAGGCCGCCGGAGTGCTGGGCAATCGCCATCGTTCCTGCCAGCAGAGCATCTTTGGAAGAGAAAAATAAAATGGGAGCAATAAGAGAGCAAGATTGAAAATGTTCCAGGATCACTGAATTTGCAAGCCATTTTCATGAAGTTTTCTGCAGCCACACTCTCCCAGAGAGAGTTTGCACCTCAGGAACTCCTCTGCGCTTATGCCAGCGCATGCGGGACAGACCCTTCAACACAGCAGATTTGCTTCCCAGCCAACAACACAGCTGTTTGCTGGTTAACAGCTGTCTGTGCAACAATATGGTTATCATTAATAAATTACAAATTCAGTAGGTGACTTCCACGCAGAGTACAATAGTCTATGAAAATGCTTAGTCCCAGACCCAGGACAGACAAAAGCTTGGAGCCCCACTGAATGCAGATTGACAGCAGGCTATTGCCAGTCATTTTCTGTGCACAGATTTTTATCTAAAGACATACTCTGGTTTTGCCCAGACCAAGTTTCTCCAGCTTGCTTGGTACTATATAACACAGGACAGCTTCATTAAAAAAGCAAGATGCTCAATACTCACTGCTTAGCTTTTTCCTTAAAGTCTGCTATCAAACCAATCTTAATTAATTTGTGACAGTTTGACAAATCCATATTGAAAGTAAGTATCCCTTCCCTCCTGCTTTCAGAGAAGCACCATGTTTACATATTTCAGTCAGCTTGGATCAGACTCAGAAAGATTTGCTCTACTGACCTGTGCTGAAAACACTCTGGTTTAGGTTCTGGTAGGGCTGTTTTGTGATGAGTGCCTTACACCCACCTTCATCTTGACAATGGCTCAACTCTTTGATGCAAGGGAGGCTGTTGGGAACAGGAATCACCTTTGGACTTGAGATAAATCTTTAACTTAGCCAATGAATAAAAGTGATGACAAATTTCCCAGAAAATTAGAACCCAGAGAACTACAGTGCGGAAGGGCAAGAAGATTTGAATTGGGTAAAACTCAAGTTCACTTCTAACAACAGCAAAAAAACCAACCCTCCCCCCCGATTTTCTAAATCTTCCTTCTTCTCTGGAGAAGCTGATCTGCGCCAGATGAAAAGAGGAAATGGTCTTACAAGGTTGCTCCATTGAAGGGGCTCTGCCAGGGACACGTTAGGCATTGCCACTCTCAGGTAATGGCTACGCAGAACTCTTGGGAGTTATTCAGCCCTTCAGACAGGCACAAACCCAAATAAGTAGCTGGAGACCTCAGTCAGGTTACGCCCCTTGTCAATCCTGCGCAGGCATCTCTAATGAAAGAATATATATACGTCTTACAGGGATTAAAAGTTCCCAGTGAAAAATAAAGCCAGTATCACTTGCATTGAGCTGGGTGGAGGAAGAAATATAAAAGCGTCCAGTTGGCTGATTTCTGAAATGCTTTGGGACCATTCAGTTGATTTTCAATTTTAAAAGTGTTTAAATGCAACTGGACCCTTTCTTCAAGTATCTGCTCCCCGTGTTCCCTTATAGCGTTCTCCATATGTGAATACACCTGTAGGTCAAAAATAAATGTGAGTGTTTTAGAGGACACTTCAAGGTTTAAAGATCGATCTACATACGAGCAAACCCATCCATTTCTTCCATTAGGTGTAACTGCCCTTGGGATTCCCACCTTTGAAAGTTGCTTTTTTGAGATAAAGACCCCATGCGATAAGCCCTGCGCATACAATGTAGGGCATCAGAGTGTGTAAATTACTTTAGGAATTTTGCTTCTGGGACAAGCAGGGGCTACAGAAGATGTGACATTTATCTGCTCTAGCCTCCAGACAGGAGGAAGAGGAAGAATCAAGAAGGTTTTGCCATGTATCACCATTTTGCACTTCCTTGCAGCTGCAGCGTGGAGCAGCCCGCTCTCCCTGGAGCAGTGTGAGCTTCTGCTGCGTCCTCTGAGAGAAAAAGTGTTATACTTAGGAAAACACCATCCAAATCAGGGAAGGTAGAGCCATTGCAATTTCTGCTCTGACTTAATTCATGATGAGTTACTACTTGGGGTTACAAAACAGGTTTTTTGGCAGGAGCTTTGTAAGGGAACAGGTGGGAGGATGTACAAGGCCAAATGTGATCATTAGAAACCTCTGTCCTAAAAGAAAAAAAAAAGGAGAGAAAAAAGGAAGAAGAAAATTAACAGGAAATAGAAAAATTCCTCTTCTTGAGGTAGTTTAATTTACTCCTTCTAAAAAAAGAGGGGAAAAAAAAGAAAAAGAAAGAGCCTAGAGCAAATAACCTATCATAGACTTCAAGTGACAGCAAATAATTTCCATACGGATATAATATCACATAATTGCTGGGCCAACAATTAATGGTTCTTTATGCAATACTTCAAAACATTTTTTTAATTAAAAGCATTTCTTTGTGCAAGTTATTTTGCTTTTCCCTTTCAAATGACTTGGCTTCTCTGCCACCTTTAGTGAGAGCCATAAATCCAATTTGTTTTCATCTGGCAACAAAGAGGAGCTGCAAGAAAGAAAACCTCCCTTCTGTGAGGAGATGGGAAAGTTGCTCCTGGATAAGTGTGAAGTGATCCAAATTCTTAAAAAAACAAAATACAGCAAAGATTACCATTGATTCCAGTGGGGTTCAGCCCAGGATCCTAATGCTGTTGAACTCCGCTCACCTGGGGCTCGGCGCTCCTACCCGAACCCCAGCAAAGGCTTCATTCACATGTGCTGCAGGTGTGAGCTCCCCAAAATTTTGTTCCACCACTCTCTCCTGTCTGTAACAGGTTCCTGCCTCCTTGGAGCACACAAACCCGCCTTCAGGAGCCATAGCAGTTTGGCTTGTAATCAGATATTCACCAGCACTAGGTATGAAGCTTTCCACGACCTAAGCTCCCACTGCTGTGGGGAGAGCCGCTTGCTAGGAAACATGTGGTTAGGGGGGTCTAGAAGGACGTATGCTATCACATGCCATCTGGATTATGCTTTGCCCTGCCCAAGAACAGCATTATATTCACAGAGGGAATGGGAATGAAGTGAAACTGCTCTCGGCTGGTCAGGACAGTTCCTAAAAGGAATTAGGGTGTTTAAGCATCAGAGGACACAGTGTACAAGTCATGGTCACCACTGTGCAATCCTCCCATTTGGAAAGGGAGGAATCCAGAGTTTAGGATTCAAAAAATGCCAGTTGCAGAAGGAAGAGCAACACCAGCACATCCCAGGTGATCTGAACATTGCAGCACTGGGACAGGTCGCAGCAGGAGCTGCAGATGGCTGCTTAGCCAGGTATCTGTGGCCTCAAAATCTTCCTACTTTAGAAGATCTCCTGCACCTTTCCAAGAGGTACAGAAAGACTCCCCATTGTAAAAAGATTTCAATAAATATAAAATTGTCTTAGCTCATTCTTACACTGTTTTTCCTTGATTATGCTATGGAATCATTTCGGTGGTAAAGAGAGTGAGCAGGGGGAGCTGCCAGAGGACCCCAGGCACCAGCAAACCGCCCATGGCTGGGTCAGGGACTGTATGAGAACATCTGGAACAGCCTGCCAGCGGCTCTGATTTGTGCTTGGGCACAAATATCACTAGAAAAGCAAGCAGTAGTCTCCTTTGCTGACCCTAGAGAGGTGCTAAAGATGGGAAAGAATATGGCTTTTAATTTTCAGCATAACGTAATAGTACGTAAGATACGAACAAGTACAAAGCCAAGGTGATACTGGATTGAAATACGATATTAAGATGTGTCAGCTGTTTTCCTGGTGTATGGTTAACAGTCCAGGACAGCTGTCATTTAAATTATATTTTAATACCTCTACGTTTGATGGCATTGTGTCACAAAGATGTATTTTTCTCTAAGATGAAAAAATAAGACTTTTTCCAGCTGTGGTAAGAGGATTTCTGGTACTATCCCATGGACTTTAGTGTCTTTGAAAGTATTGAAAAGACAAAGATATCATATTAAAAAAAGAGTGGAAAGATGCCACATTTCATGTTCACAAGGTTAGGGTAAGTAAAGCAAGAATTTTTAATCATGCCAGGTGTTAAGTCAGACCTGTGTATTCAGGGCTTTGGGAGAGAGGAGTAGGGAGTTAAGCACAATATATATAAATGCAATCCCTTATGTGGATATACTCCAGGTTTAGATATTTTTGGAAGAAGAAAGAATAGAATTGAGATTAAAGAGTGTCTGCAGAAGAGTCACATTGAAACTCAGCAGCTTCCTTACAGATTTTGGATCCCAAATACAAACTTGTGTCAAGTGAAATGTTTGGCTGAGGTGTTGGTTGGACAGGATCTGAAGAAACACACACTGTGATGAACAAAGAAACAGATTACAGATTCACAACACTAATTGCCAAGGCCTCCGGTTACCATTCTCCATGTTTTGATGTATACCGTAGATTTATAATGGCCAAGGGCCTGATTCTCATTTACATCACCCAACAGTATAAAGTGAAATGACAGCAGAATAAAGGGACGCGAATGCAAGTGAGGATCTGGCCAAATACCTATCTCTTTTGAAGTTTTGGCTGGCACCCAGAAATAAACTGGAGATTGAATCTTCCTGGTTATTATCCAGTTGCTGTAACCCAGATGCACTCAAACGAGGGCACAAGCCTCCACCTGGGGGAAGGACAGTCCCCAAAGGGGTGGCGAGCCTGGCAGGAATTCATTGATTAAGCTGGTGTTCAGCTGGGGAGCCAGAGAGGTGGGGCTCAGGACCAGGCGTGGGGGCGATCAGAAACAGCATGGTGCTGTAGTCCTTGGGCTGGCCTTCATCTCCCTTACAAGAAATCAGAGGTGATCTGAAAAACCGATCTAATGTCCACGTTTCTCCTCAGGACGGTTGGTCTTCCGAAAGCACTGGAATCAAGCTGTATCACATAACAAATTTATCAAAAAAGACTATTATAAAAGCCAATCTATAAGGTACAGTGAAGCTTTACCCACATTTCTGAAATGCTTCCAAACTAAATTGCTGCATACTATCCTATGTAACAGCCTTTACAATAATTGCTTGTTCAAAAGCTGCTTTTTTTCCCATCTCTCCTAATGGATACAAAAATTGAATTTTCCAATCTCAAACATTAGCTGCACATACATAGCACTGCCTACTTCTCTCAGGAAAGCAGAATATTTTCATCAAGGTAAAATTTTTATGAACTAAAACCAACTCTGAGCTCATAGCTCTAATTGATAAGGCTCGCATTACCCCTCTGCATGACCAGACAAATACAGAAGATTTATATGCTCTATCTGGCTTGTATTTTAGATCTGAAGAAGGGCCTGCATATACAAACAATTATCTATTTTTCCAGTTATATCCAATGCTGTGATGAAAGATACTAGCTCTCTGTACAAATCTTCATTTGAATCCTTAGGTCACCACAGTAAAGCAAGGTGCTTATTAGTGTTCTTGAATAATCTCTGGTTTTCCAGGAAGGAGTGCTCTTTTTTTTCAAAGAAAGCTGTGTGACTTCTGCTAGGCTATTTTACGCACTTCAACTCAGCTTATTCCTGTTATGCAATGTTTGAGGATCACTTTCTGCTGCCTTCATCACATTCAGAGAGGCTACAAGATAACGCAGTTCTCTTCCACGGGTAACATCACAGGACAGAGGCGGAAGGTTACCTTTCAAGAGGTGAGCCACGTCTGAATGTCGTGGCTTGTCTGGGTCAGAGTCCCAGCCCCAGTTGGTACCCTGTACACAAGACCAATAGCACCAAACATCAGCCTATGTATGTATGCCAAAACTCACTGCAAATTAATTTCTCACTTAGTTAGCAACAAGTAAGAAAAGCAGTGGTCATAACTATTTTTCAGGAAAAATAGTCTGGCTGATAAAGCATTTGATTGCTCTCCTTACGTCCATTCCTGTGAGTGTTTACTTCTGTCATCATTTGCCATGGTGACAGACGCTACAATGTGAAGCACTTCACCTTAAGGACTGTGTTTCCAATTTGTCTATTTGCTTATTTCCCAATTTTGTGCCCAGATAGTCTTATTATTGACAAATTAATCTCAGCAGTCCTTGTAGGGGAGCAAGTATATAAGGTCTATGGACTAAATCAACCTCAGTCCAATAAAAAGCAGTGTCAAGACCTTGATACAATGTTAGTGATCATAAAATCCTTTAATCCCATGTTGAAGGAGAGCATATGGTGACCACAATGCTTAACTTTTCTTTGAATTAAAGGAAAAAATTAATACATGTGTTCATGGGTGTAAGAGATTGATGGGAATTCCCAGCACTAGCTGTAGTGACTCCTAATGTTCTGAAAAACTAAACCATAGCTTTTGAGCAGCAAAGCACAAACTTTATCCCTTAAAGTGGTGGGTTTCTGAGATACTTTTCATGGACCACATTGAATAACCACTGTCTTGAAGGAAGTACTGCCCTATTTTTAGGAACCTAACCTGACAGTCAGTAGACCTAACATAATGGAAGACCTGGGAAAAACTCTGCTTATAGTCCAGCAAGAGTAAGTATGTATCTTGGGTGGGATTTTGTGATTGCTATTAGAGCATGGCATGTAATGTCAAATGCTTTCCCATACCCTACAATAGTATGGCTACAATTTCTTCAAGTCTGCTGCAGCACACTCGGTGTACTGCATGGTATACTAAAGACCATGTAACACCACTTCCAAAGGAGAAAAAACACACTGTGTTCTTGCAGCATTTGTGCTAGCAAAAATCTATAAAGAGAAAGCAGATGGCAATTGTACTGACAGTTCAACAATTTCTTCCACAATGTTAACTAAGCAAACATGAATAAGATAAATATGCATAGATGATATTTTCAAAAACTACTTCTTAATTTACATAAGGAATTTCTTTTTCAGATGGAAACAGATGAAATATATGAAATACGGAATATACGAAACAGGACTTCTTTTTTGAAAATCCTGAGTGTTGTGGCTTAACCCTAGCCAGTAACTAAGCACCACACAGCTGTTTGCTCGCTCCCCAGCCCTCTGGTGGGATGAGGAAGAGAATCAGAAGAGTAAAACTGAGAAAACTCGTGGGTTGAGATAAGAACAGTTTAATAATTGAAATAAAATAAAGTAAAATAGTAGTCGTAATAATAAAAATAAAAGAACATACAAAGCAAGTGATGCACAATGCAATTGCTCATCACCTGCTGACCGATGCCCAGCCAGTCCCAGAGCAGCGGTCGCGGCCCCTGGTCAACTTCCCCCAGCTTATATACTGAGCATGATGTCATATGGTATGGAATATTCCTTTGACCAGTTGGGTCAGCTGTCCTAGCTGTGCTCCCTCACAGCTTCTTGTGCACCTGGCAGAGCACGGGAAGCTGAAAAGTCCTTAACTAGTGTAAACACTACTGAGCAACAACTAAAACATCAGTGTGTTATCAACATTATTCTCATACTAAATTCAAAACACGGCACTATAGCAGCGACTAGGAAGAAAATTAACTCTATCCCAGCCAGGACACTAAGGGTCTGAATGAAAGCCGTTCTTAGTCAGTGGCAATCTCCTCACTGACTGCTGTGTTTACTCTAACAGATTTTATTGTGGGGGTTGTTCTAGCATGGACTTCTGGTTTGACCAACTATACCTTTTTATAGATTATGAATTGATTGTGAATATCATCGGGGTGGTAGACAAGTGAGTGTATATTCCTAGTTTATTTATTACGAGTCAAGGGACCGTTTGCAAAATTCAAACATTCATAAATAAGAGAGAAATCCAAATCTTGGGTTTTGGCTACGGCTCAGGTCTTGTTTACTGGGGGCTATCACATACAGAGAGCTGGACTCTGCTTTCATGTTCAGAGGGGTAAAAGAGCAAGACTTCTCTCTTTTGCTTTAGGATAAGATCCATATTCCCAACAAAAGTTAAATGGGTACATATGGCAAGTTTAGCAACCATTGAAGAAGACCCAGAAGAACAGAACTTCCATGTTTCTGGCAACAATTTTATGTCTAAGTTACCTTATAAGACACCGAAGTAAGCTTACAAGGTGGCAGAACCTATACTTTAATTTTCAGTCCTCCCACTTCCATGTAGTTTCACAGACAGTTGTCTCACACTAACTGCTGCAATTCCAGCCACTCCTGTCCCTGTGTAATGTGGTTGTATATTACCTCTGCATGCAGATAATTTGACAAGGGTTATATCTTGATCTTAACTCAAATTAAGGTTGTCAGAAAGTCCCATCCTCTCTAGCTATTGGAAGGCCTCCCCAGCCTTTGCATTATCTAGAAAGCTGGACATACCCTTGCATGCTGGAAGGAAGTAAAGAAACAAATGAAAAGTTGCCTAAAATAGCTTTACACTCACTCAATCTTTATCTCCTCTTTTTTGAAGTGGTTTAGTAATGAGGAAAAGCAGGCCGAGAACTCTGCATCATAATTAACGTAGGATCATAGAGGATGGAAATCTTCTAGGAGTCATCTGCCCCAAGGGAGAAACAACTATATTTATGGTAGTTATATTGTCATTTCACCATTTATTAAAACCTCTAATGATGAAGACTCAACATCCTTCCTAGACAAGCCTCTACTGTTAGACTTTTCTTACCATTAGAAAATGTCTCCTAAAATGTAACCAGAATCTTGTGTACTGTATTTTAAGCCCTTTATATCTTGTTGTATCCTACACCGTCATGAAGAGTAGATTAGTCCCTTTCTCTTGGAAACAAGCTTCTGACTTGTCCTTCCTTGTCCCTCCTTTAGCTTGATAACCTTGGATCTCTTTATCCTTCCTCATGGGTTATGCTGTCTGGTCCTTTGATAACTGTTGGGGTTTTTTTTCCAGCTGGCCTGCATCATTCTGGAAATATGGTGCATGACTGGGTTCAACAATGTCTCATCATCGCAAAGTGAAATGGAAAGATCAGTTCATTGTTTTACTTCTAACTCCGTATTTCAGCCACATTTTTTTGCAACAGCATGAAATGCTCAGCTTGTGATGCACAAACAGAATGCAGATCCTTCTCCAAATTATTACTTTGTCATTGTTTCCTGTCCTCTGCTTCTATAGGTGAATGGTCCTGCCAAAGAGAAATACCTTGTTATTGTTCCTTTGAGTTTTGCCCTATCATTTTCCTGATTATTTCTGCAGCTTGTCAAGATCATTTTGAATTTCAACCCTGTCCTCCAGTGTACCTGTAGACTTCATATCATCTACAAATTAATAAGCACACTCAATATTCAAGAGATAGGAATGAAAAATATTGAACAGAATCAGACCTAGGGGAAAAACCTGCTGAATATTCATTATCAGCTTCTTTTTTTAACAGTGAACCATTGCTAACAGTTCTGTGAGGGCATTTTTCAAACAGTTCTGTGTCTTATACAAGTGCCATAAAAATCATAGAATCATAGAGTCATAGAATCATGAAGGTTGGAAAAGACCTCTAAGATCATCAAGTCCAACCATCGACACCACCATGCCCACTACACCATGTCCCTAAGCACCACATCTACACGTCTTTTAAATACTTCCAGGGATGGTGACTCAACCACTTCCCTGGGCAGCCTGTTCCAAGGCCTGACCACTCTTTCAGTAAAGAAATTTTTCCTAATATCCAATCTAAACCTCCCTTGGTGCAACTTGAGGCCATTTCCTCTCATCCTATCGCTTGTTACTTGGGAGAAGAGACCAACACCCACCTCGCTACAACCTCCTTTCAGGTAGTTACTAATGAGAGTGGCATTTGAAACAGTTTCAAATCCCTCTTACTGCTTTTATGACACTTACTGCTTTTCCCCTGATCACAAAGTCTGTTTCATATCACATAAAAATGTGACAGTTTTGACATGCAACTTTATTGACAAAGATAAGCTGGCTAATAGGCATCTCTTTGAGCATTTGTACATTCATCTCTGATATTTATCAGTTTTTCAGCTTCTTCAGGGGTTCTCAGCTTGTTTGACTATTTATGAATTTTTTTCTCCAAGAAATGAAGTTAGACTGATAAGATCCCTCTTGCTTTTTCTTTTCGTTTTTAAGTTCCTTTTTAAAAAAGTAGATGCCTTTTCCCAGCCTTCTGGTTCCTTCCCTGGCTATCACAAATTCTTAAAGGTCACCAACAATGGTGCAGAGACTGCTTCAGACTTTTATACTTTTTTTAGTATAATGCGTAACAAGAGCAAAATTCAGTCTGGAGGCTTGTGCTAAGGTTGACTGTGACTCCACATGCTCATCACAAAATGAACAGATGCCCTCTGAACACTACATCTGTGCAACTTGCGCTATTTTCTCACTCCTCTCTATTCTGAACCGTCTTCTCTCCATCTGTGACCTAGGGCAAGAAACAACCCAGGTACTTACATCCCATGTCTATGAGTTTCTTTGAAAATGTTGCAGCAAGCGAGCTCTGCTCTTACGGCATATCTCAGAAGCCGGAGCGTTCCTCCTTCGAGTGACTTCTCTCCTTTGCCTAGAATGAGGTGAGACAGTGTCCCCCAGTCTGCCACAGAGCCCCAACCACTGGACTCAAACTCTTTTGGGGCAGATCTGGCAGGTGTGAGTCTTCCTTGGTGTCCTAGTTTCGGCAGGGATAGGGTTAAATTTCTTCCTAGTGCTGTGTTTTGGATTTAGTATGAGGAGAATGTTGATAACGCACTGATGTTTTCAGTTGTTGCTAAGTGCCCTCCTAGTCCAAGGACAGCTCCCGTGCCTACTGACTGAGCTAGGTACACAAGATGGGAGGGAACATAATCAGGACAGCCAGCCCAGCTGGCCAACGGGGTATTCCATACCATGTGACGTCATGCTCAGTATATGAACGGTAGGCGTGATCCAGGAAGTGCCGATCGCTACTTGGTTATCGGTCAGCGCGGGTGGTGAGCAATTGCATTGTGCATCACTCATTTTGTATATTCTATCATTATTTATTATCATTATTCTCCCTTTCCTGTTCTATTAAACTGTCTTTATCTCAACCCACGAGTTTTTCTCACTCTTACCCTTCCAATTCTCTCCCCGTCCCACTGGGGGGGCGGGGGGAGTGAGTGAGCGGCTGCGTGGTATTTGGTTGCCTGCCAGGTTAAACCACGACACTTGGGAATCTCTCACCTGTATATAAAAAGAATTTATTTACCCAGCCAGAAAGAAAACAAAGAATAATTTAGTCTATGCTAGTGATTTAGGACATTCCTCCGCTAAAAATGGGGAAATCCTTGCTTTAAGGCCTGCTCTGTATTTTTATTCAAAGGTTGCTTCATGTAAAATATACAAATATCCTTGAAATGTGGAAAGGCTCTAGGAATAGTTGTCTCATACCTAGCAAAGTTGTGCATAGAAGCACAGGAGACTGGGAGGATAACATGTCCCCTCTCCAGCTCAGCCTTGCCAGGAGGTGGGGAGCGCAGTCAGTGTGTCCTCGCTGAAGAAAGGTCTCCCACGTCATGGCTGAATGTCCCAACCACTGAATGTCAGCACACTATCACCACACATTTTTTCATCTTTTGTTAAAAGTGAGGTCTCCCCATCTCTCTGTATCAAGTTTTGAACGAAAAGCCATGGGCTGAAGTGTAGAGATAGACACGAGCTATTCAGAGTGCTCCAAATCCAGCAAGGAGGATGAATTGAATCCTTGTCCTTGTCCTTGGTCTTCCTATAGCCAGCAGGTCTTTCTAGTGCCTTCACCATGTTTTGTGGGTCACACTCTGAGGTCCCCCATGCACATCCCCATACAATCCGGACACAGTTCCAGATTTTCCCATTGCAACTAGATGGCTAAAAATTGGTGTAATTGGACTCAGAGCAGAAGCCTGTTCACAACATAGCAACAAAAAATGCTTTCAGCCTGGAGGTCAGCTTTTCACGTTCTCCTTTTCTTTTTGACTTCTCTGATTCCCTCTGTTTGTGTCTTGAAATAAGCTTTTACTTACTCTTAATCTGGCTCCCGGTTTTGCTGCAGTTTCCATTTCATTTTTTCTCCACAACAGAAAGTAAAAATCATGTTTACAATGTTTTCTCAGTGTTTATTAGCAGACCTCCCAACCCTATCTTTGACTCACACCCCTGATACAGAATTTTTCCTAGCAGACTTGCCCCACACACACACTGCTTTTCTATTATTCCAAATGGATTTGCTCTTTTCTTGCTCCTTATGAATGTCACATCATCCCTGTGCTCATTTCCTTCGTCTGGGGACAGGGGCCAAGGCTGGCTCAGGTGCAGCTCTCTCGCAGGGCTTGCCCATCCTCCTCCTCCCGCCTGATTCATTCAGATGTCACAATCCAATGTTTACGAAACCCTCGTTTTGCAATCACCATGGCAGCGAGTCAAACGTCACTGACGCTGCATCATCGAGTGAATCAGGCAGGAGAAGGATATAAAAAGGGAGAGCTACTATTTATACACGGAGATTACAGTAATCAGCAGAGATGAGAATGCACGTGGAAGGCGGTCGCTGGATGTCGTGTCCATCACCTTGGGGTATTCTCCAGCGGGTACCGGGAGCAGCAGGGGTGCTCCCCTCCTGCCCACCAGACTCCCCATGCAACATTTGTTTAGGGAGTTTGCGTGTTCCGGAAGGGACACCTCGCTCGCTGGGAGAACAACGAAAAAGCAGCTGACTTGAATAACTGCGAAAGCTTCAGAGAGTGGCTGAGCGTAGGGAGTGCCTCGGCAGGTTGTGGGAGCGCGAGGGAAGTGTCCTGCTGAACTCGCGGCTGTCTTATCTCATGATATCTGGCTCTGAGTGGTTTGGAGCGCTCGCTGATCGTGATGGAGGGAGTTTTCTCTCTTGCGTCATCATCCTTAATGGTTAAAACATGTAAGTCTGCGGTGGAAGAGGCAAGCAAACTCTCCTTTCAAAATTTGCTCTTCTCACTTAAACTGGTGTCATACTGGAGCAACTCCACCTGACTCCATGAAATTATTATTGATTTATACCAGGACAAGTCAGAACCAGGCCAGCTGCCGGTCAAAAGTGCTGTTTCAAACCTTTTCTGAAGTTTCCCATCCTCCTGTAGCTTTCACCCCTCACCTCTGACACATGTGGTTTATCTCACAGTGTTCGTATGACAGGGTGCCGCAGTGGCCTGGACATGACAGCCCAGAGGTCCGCTCCAGTTCCAGGCCTCTGCGCTTGTCAACAGGAGTATCGTCAAGAGAAAGGAGAAAACTAAAGAGAGAAAACAACAGTCCTGTCATACGTAACCAGTCTCATCGGCTTCTCTTGGAAACATCTTTAAGCTCAGAGCGGTCTCCCCTCCAAAGCAACTGCAATTTGACAGGGCTGATAAGTCAGACTCGTCAAACAAGGGCTGCTATTTGTTAAAAATAGCAGTTAAAATAGATAAACATTAACATTTTTTTAAATTCAAATAGGAGGAGATTAAGACTGTCTTTTTAATAATCCTTCCTGATGCAGACACTAAAAGAACCTGATGGAAATTGAGATTTGACTTGGTAATTGCCCAAATCAGAAAAGATTATGCGATATCATTATTCTCTGATTTAAAAAAAACATGTGTGAACACACACAAACCAGAAGAGTTTCCAGCTTGAAAAGAAATAAAATTTTTACTCTGACACATGCCAGTGAGCATAGGAGTGGTCCGTTCTGAATTCAGATCTTGTATTTATTAAAACAAAATCTTCTTGGATAAATAATACAATGTTCATGTGTTTAGGCAAACAACTTCTGTCCTGAATTCCAGGCAGAAGAGCTCATTTAGATGCAGCGCAAGCTGGGATTGACTTGAATGGATTTTTCATTGTTTATAATAGGACTAAAACCCCTGTCCCCCCAAATTATATTAAATTATTTTAGGGAAAAATAAGTCAATTGGGATAAAAAGTCCTTCTGCATCAAAGATAATAGAATCAAACCTGCTATCTTTAACGCCATTGGTTTCCCCCTCGCCCTCTCCCAGTCCCAACTATAATAAACATATCTTTTATGTTGTTCATCCCACAGTGATACAGGATGGATGCCAAATGGAGGGAAATTTGCCAGCAAGCAATTAAGTGTTTATGTTATGGGTGAGATGTTAATGTGCCATAGATGGTTACAAATACCCAACTCTACCTCCTGCTGTGAACAGAGCAGAAACTAAACCATGCTAGATAACTTTGAAGGTGCAGCACTTAAAAAGCCACTAAGCATGGGCCGAACCAGCTCTGGCACCTCTGCAGAGGTGCCCACCTGCACTCCCCACGCACCCAGGCTACGCCAGCAACGCTCCGCTGCGAGGGTGGGGGCTGCAACTGATCCTAAGGAGCAACGCAGGTACCTGCCTATGCGCAGTGTCTGCAATTTCAGCTTCACGGCTACGTGGTGAAGCTGCAAAGGTTCCTTCCAACGTGTGCTCTGCCAGAGGCCAATAGCTGCATGAAAGCAAACATAATGCTACTTTTAATTCTATTATCTGTCTTGTGTAAGGTAGTGTGGTGTTTCAGGTTTAGGGTATATCTACACAGTAATTTACTCTGCCTTTGCACCCAGGTGGATAAGTGTGAGCTCCAAAATGGACGCCATGGGGCACAGCAGTGAGCCAGGTCAGGTAGCCTTACTGGCACATCAGCTAGGGATCACTTCTGCTCTAGCGCTGTTTGTAAAGCTGCTACACCATGCCAGAGCACATAAACTCTTAGCTGCGCTGTTGGACCTTTGTGGAACTTTGTTTCTCAGTTCTTCAGCCTTTTTTTTCCCTATCGCAGGACAGGCTTGCAAGAGCAAGTGGACAGGCAGCCAGGGAAAGTGCTACCTGAGACCATCCAGATATGGTTGAATACCTTGCTACACTGAGTGCTTATACCATCAATGTGCGTAAGTCAGGTCTCTGACCCAAAAAGGGACATTAGTGGAATTTATGTCCCCCCTCCTAATGCTGTGGCCTGTGAGCGTGTTTCCATACGTACATGAGAGCTTTCCTGTTTGCTGTGCAGCATAAGGAATGTGTCTGGTAGAGGCATCCTTCCTGGGAACACTTCAGTGAAGGTCATCCTACTTGACCAGGAGACAACAGAGGGCTGTAAACACTGGCAGAGAGAGAGATCTTGATCGAGGACCTTGAAAGGCCAGTTCCAGAGAAGGAAGCAAAGGAACCCTCGAGCGCTCAGGAGATAAGGGACTGCAGAGCACTCCAAAAAAGTGAAAAGTGCACTCCAAAAAAAGTAAGTGGATATGGATATTTAGATGTGCACAGTGCTTATTTAATGCTTATCTTTTTTTAACAAGGAAATTCCTACTGATATCAAACAACTTGGGACAACAAATTTTATCAGTGAAATTAAAATCTGTATTTAAAACATTTGCATGGGATTTTCAACTTTGTACAATAAAACATCAAATGTTTCGGTAGGAACTGAGCCCCCCCTCAGAAGCTGAAAACAAAATGTAAAAGTTTTTCTCAACTTCTGTGACTTGATCACACCTGCAGAGTATCTTCTGCAGCATCTCCGTCTTTCTACAAATCAGCTTGCTCCTCAAATAGAAACACAATCTGTCTTTTGGATCTCTTAAGGAAGATATAAGGAGGATTTTATTCAGATTTGTAAGGCTATTTTACCTGGGTGTTGTCACCAGTGTTGATCTTCTCAACTTTTCAGGCTTTTTTCTCCAGCAAATTCTCTTCTTTTTACATGTGACTGTTCAGTAACATCAGTTGAATCACCACCACTTGCTCTGATGCTGGCTTCCCACTTTTCAGCAGCCACTAAGATGTAGAAGCAGCCTAAAAACCAGACCTCCAATTCAAATTGCTGCATAATAACTATTATTTAATTCTATTTTGCTATACCTGATGTTTCATCATTTGCTTATTTTATATAATTGTTTTTACTTTCTCTTTCAGTTAATTATTTTTGACTGCTTTTTGTTACATTAATTGAACAGGTGTTATGTCATTATGAAAGTAATTTTCTATTAATTATTTAATTGTAACTGTTCTTCAGAAGTAATAGTGTAAACAAAAAATAGTAAGGAATTTTACATTCAAGAAGGTAAAATAAAAGTGAAATATTCTCCTCATATGTAACAGATCATAACTTTACCCATATAGCCTAACGTTCCGATCAGATGATGTTTGTGCACATGGAGCATTATATTATCCTGAGAGTATTTTCATATAAACACAGTTCAGTGGGTAGCCAATGCCATATTACACACAGGTAAGTGCAGTATGTAAAATATTGTCCCGTTAATTTGGTGAACAGCTAGGGCCAGAATTTCTCCTACTGCAAAGCTCAGAAAAGCAACTGCTGTAACAGCACAGACCATCCCTGCTTGTCATAAAGCGCCAGAGGTTCTCTTGGAGTTTGTATATTTGCAGATTTTTCTCATTCTAAGGAGTAGATGACATGAGCTAACTATGGGGCATCTTCTACCCATGACCAGTGAAGTCCATCTTTGTCTCCCTGGCATTGCAACTCCAATTTAGTCCATTGACAGAGCGTGCTGGTTTGGGCTGGGATAGATTTATTTTTCTTCCTAGTAGCTAGTATGGGGCTATGTTTTGGATTTGTGCTGAAAACAGTGTTGATAACACAGGGATGTTTTCGTTACTGCTGAGCAGTGCTTACACAGAGTCAAGGCCTTTTCTGCTTCTCACACCACCCACCAGCGAGTAGGCTGGGGGTGCACAAGAAGTTGGGAAGGGACACAGCTGGGACAGCTGATCCCAACTGACCAAAGGGGTATTCCATACCCTATGACGTCATGCTCAGCATGTAGAGCTGGGGGAAGAAGAAGGAAAGGGGGATGTTCGGAGTGATGGCGTTTGTCTTCCCAAGTCACCGTTACACGTGATGGAGCCCTGCTTTCCTGGAGATGGCTGAACACCTGCCTGCCGATGGGAAGGAGTGAGTAAATTCCTTGTTTTGTTTTGCTTGCATGCGCGGCTTTTGCTTTCCCTATTAAACTGTCTTTATCTCACCCCATTCTCTCCCCCATCCCACCGGGGGGGAGTGAGCGAGCGGCTGTGCGGGGCTGAGTTGCCGGCTGGGGTTAAACCATAACATAGAGAAAGACTTTCTGAGAACTGCAGGTTGAGAGTCAATTGGAGAAGCTGGTATAAGCCCTTACGCTTAGCTTCTGCAAGATTAGAGAGATTTCCCAGTCTACCTGCCTTTTCTATACTGGTTCACCAAGCCACTACTCCCTCCAGAGGGACATTGCTGAAGAATTTGGAACAGGCTGAACTTTTTGTTCCATGCAGATCTGCACACAAATGGTATCCATACAGGATGAGGGGAGGAATATCCAGCACACAGACTTTGCTTCACAATGAACGTGGACTGGCATGCACTTTCCTTGAACCCCACTTGGAGAAAGGAAGAATTTCAAAGCTCAGTTAGCAACTCGGAGGAGGTGATGTCATTTGTTTTGGTGATATTTCTCAGTTACCACCTATTTAAGGCTGGCAGTTTTAAATGATTTGTGGTGAACAAATGGACTTTAATCAAACTTCCTTTTTAAAAAATAACAGAATCAGGTACAGCAAGTTGACAGGGAAAATATATAAGTTTAATTGGGGAAAATACTCTTTATATAATGCTGGCTGGAATGCTTATTCACTTCCTAGCAAAAGACTATCATTTGTGCACAATTGTTCAGCACAAAGAAAAGCTGCCAGAAAAAGCATTTTTTTGTCAATTGTTTTTGTCTTCTTTTTTTTTTTAACTGATTTTTGGAAACGTTCATTTAGGAAAAAAAAAGAAGATACAAACACATGTGCCCAAATCATTCAGCATTTACAGAATGGGTTTTAAAAAAAGGTCAGAACCTACAAAGAACAAAACTAGTGGAGTCGGAGCCTCAACTGTGCCTTCTTCATATCTGGGACAACCACGAGGAAGACAAGCTTATGAGGCAGGTGTTCAGCCCCCCGAAAAACTAACTGCTGAAGTCAACCCAGTTGCTGAACCAGTTGCTAAAAAGCATGGTGGTGGACTGCAGCTCTCTGCCTGCTCTCCAAGGAGCCGCATTACTGGGTTCAGCTCAGAGGAAGGCTCCTCTTACTCTTCCTCTCCTGCCTCTATCTTGGTCCTTGCCTTACTTCTTGCCCGGGGTCCCGCAGCATTGCGGAGCCCCACCACCGCCTTGTCCCCCCACTGTCCCTAGCCATGCCTCCCGCTCCCTGGCCCTTCCTTGGGACAGATTCATGGTCTTTTGGCAGGACACATCTCACAACAGGAAAGGAACATTTTCTAACTGAAGAACTGATGAGCTCCTCAGGACTTTTCAAGTCTCTGAAGAGGCAAATTCACAAGAATACCTCTGTGTCCTATTATTTAAGACACTGTTGTGCAAAATTTAGATCCTCAGCCTCCCACTCCCCTTCCTCAGCAGCTCCCCAATTCTGGAATTGCCTAAAATTTCAGATGCTTCTCCCAGTAAAATTCCCCAGATACCAAACCGTCTATTGCCGGTCACACCCAGAATTGCTTAATTCTTGACAGTGCTGAGAAGCCAGGCACTGAATTCGTGGCTGAATTTTGTCAGAATTTATAATCTAAGTTTTCCCCCTGTGTCTAGCAGGACAGCAGTGGGTTTTCTGAGTGCACGCTGCCAGACAGTGCCTAACACAAAGCAGAGAGATAAGAAGGTGCTACACCCCTTCTTCTGCTTGACCCCAGCAGTTAGGTCACTTAGCTAAGGCATGGGAAGATATATCAACAGGACTAAAGGAACTGTAATTTCTCCTACTCTACAAAGAAATCTCTGTAGTGTTAGCACCACCCAGTATAGCATACTAGCATACTTGCTTCTGTAATACGTGACGCTGTTAAGCCACCCCATTCTCATAGTCTACATCTGACTCAATTGTGCAATGCAAACCTTAATCCTGTATATCTTACAAATTTTCCGAGTAACTGCAGAGCATCAGAGCATAGGAAATACTCCCAGTGGCTGACCTCAGCCTCTCCCGTCGAGGCACTGGCACAGCTTTCTGCTCTAGGGGCCATCATGCCCGAGAACCACAAGGTTCTGGACCACTTCTCACACTCCTGTTCCTTCTCTGGCCCAATAGATATATCATGGTTTGCCATAAAATTAAATCTGTGCAGCTTTAAGCTAAGACTCTGACTTCAGCTGGGCAGGAAGTGCCTGGGAGCTAGGTTCTCCAAAGTCTATGCCCTTTCATGGACCTAGGCCTCCATTCCAGTGCATTTTTGAAAATGACATTTCGATCTCAAATAGTACATAAGTGCAGTTCGGAACTGGGAAATGGGGCTTAATCTCCTTAGCTGCCTTTGGAAACCTGACTAGGCAGTCATTTGAATTTTCACTTTGCATTTCTATTTGCATAATTTGCATTTCCACTCAGATGCTTTCAGGATCTGGCTATGGGGCATTTTTGAACATGTTATCCATGTACCTTTTCACTCTGTAGACCAATCCCCAAGCATGGTGTGCCAGGACAAAGGTGCTCATGTTCACCTAAGTGACTTAAAGTGCATGACGATTGCCATACCAGGCTGGCTTCAGCAAGAAATCTTTGCTTTCTGCCTCCATTATCTTACCATGTATTACCTTACAGGCATCTTTGCTCTCAGTGCAGTTTCCTGCCTAGGAGCAGGAAACAGAGGTGAGGTTGAGAGATTAGGCCTCAAAGCGAGTAAGTCTTCCACTCCATTATGCAGATTTATGTGAAGACAAATGTATTCAATGCCAAATTAACACACTGAGTTTTTTACACAAAGACATGAAAATGAATGGAGTTATTCTACCTTTCACTTCCAGAGCTGCTGTTCAAGCTAGCATGGGGACCTTCATGAGAGAAATGTTTGCTGCGATGATATTGATGTTCTTAATTAACTTTGACTTATCGGAATCCTTCCTCTTGTTTCATGTAACTTTATCTCTCTCTGCCTTGCATTTTATCGCCTTTTGTCTGTATTTCTCAAGATTTCCTGTCAGCAGCCAGAGGGTAGGTTTGCTTGCAGTATGAACGAATTTCCAGTGTTAGTTTTATTTAGCTCTGTAGTGCTGTGTATTTGGTCTGATTGTTTCTTTTTTTAATATGTTTTTAGCTTGGTCTTATTATCCAGTGCTTTGTGATATGTAATTATAGATATCATAGTTAAAATCAGAGAATCATAGAAGGGTTGGTTGGAAGACACCTCTGAAGTCTGTGGTCGACCTTCCACCCACAGCAAGTAGATGAGGTCGACTGTAGCTTTGCCTAACACAGCATTGAAAACTGAGTTAGTTAGTTAGTCCCTAGGACAGACTTCACAACCTCCCTGGATAACCTGTTCCACTTCTGCACTACCCTCCCAGTGGAAGAAGAGGACAGTAGCTTCCCTTGATCTGCTGACCAAGATCCTCATAATGTATCTCAGTATGAAGTTTGCTCAGTTTGCAATGAGACTGCAGCAGTGGCTCATGTCCAACCTGGCATCCACCGCCATGATCTGTCATTGAGCCAGTCACTACCCAAACTACAGCAAAGCAGAGGGTTATTGCTCTAGATGTGCAATTTTTCTTTACTGATCCTCATGGGGGTTTTGCTGGTGCAGCCAACTTTACTAAGGTTGCTGGACTGAGGGGTCGTGTCAGTCACTCCCCTTAGTTGAGTGCCATCGCAGGTTTGCTGAGGGTGCGCTCGCTGGACAGGTTGCTGATGATACTGAACAAACCTGTGCCTCAGTGTGAACCCCTGGCGTACTCTCCCGTTACTGATACAACAAGATACACTGTGAAACTTCACCATGGCAACCCAAGACAAGATCCAAAGCCTAGTGAGGCAAATGGGAATATTTTCAATGATTCTGCCAGTGGCCCAGTGGTTGGGGTCCCTAGATATGATTAAGCTTTGACTTGTATCCCCAAGCTGCTTGAGCACAGGCAGAAGCAGTTTCAAGCAATTATCCTCATGACTGAGCCACAGACAACAGTGTATAACACGTTTGGCCAGAGATTTTACTTCTCTGGGCTAAGGGCCAGGTATTAAGTGACTAGAGGCACCTTGTGCCAAAACACATCTTTACCTATTATGGAAGGTGATAGAATGAGTATTACACTAGAGCTTTGCTATTCCTGAGTGAAGTGTGGAATACTGTAAGATTACATTTTGTTCATTACCAGCTAAAGTATTATGTTACAATCACCAGTGTCTATAAGAGTTTTGCTACTCAGTTAAAAGAGAGAGCAAGGTCACATCATAAATTAATAATGTTACAGCTAATGCATCATATTCCAAAGTGTCCTTTTTTTCATTTATTTTTTAAGAACAAGTTAGTTTTAATGCTTCATATGTATGGGTAAATCTGAACTAGTATATTTTACTTGAAGTGATAAAATTTTACTGTAAGGGGACATCGTTTAGGCATACCTTTTTACATTTTCCTGGAAAGAAAGTCTTTTTGTTGTCAAAAACGTCATTCAATGGGGACAGCCCTGTGCTATGCTAGGGACTATAAGTTAGCTGTTCCACTTCAATATTCTCTACACTTATGCTCATATGATTTGAAAAGGTGTCTAAGTTTAAAAGAATGAGGCTTTGCTTTTCTGCACATGAATACATACATACCTGTTACTCATTTGCCATTAAAAAGAGCATGCAATAGAGTGCAGCAGCTCTGCAGAAAATTGTACATGCCCGCTTGCATTGTGAACTCCATTTTGTGTGGCAATTGCTTGATCTCAATAATAACAATCATCTTCTATTCCACCATGGGGGAACAGAAGAGAGGGGGACACCTAATAGTGGATTATCAACACGAGTCCTATCAAGGCCACCTTGAATAACTCAGAAACCAGGCCAGTTCTGAGGACAGTGATTTGTTGGGATGGGTCCGTCTGGTGGCAGAAATTCAGCTGTGTAAAAGTTTGGCAAAAAGATCAGCAAAAGAGAGTTAAATTCAAGAAGGAAATCTGACTGACAAAAGAGAGCATCCAGACCACATGCCAGAAGACCAACCTGGAGGAAGAAAAAAGGGAAGCAAACCTGCCAAGCCCAGGACACTCTCCAAGGAAAGACTCACAGGAAGAATGAGGTCAGAATTGGAGCGGGGAGTGGGGAGTCTAGGAAAGGGGTCTGTAACTTCTCTAGCACTTTTTTTTTAATTATTAATAAAAGTGAATGTGTTTGAGAAACTCTTCTGATAGTACTGTCTGCCTCATATATTTGGCACACAACTGCTGAAAGTGCTGATCAAGAACAAGGAGACACCCAACTTAGCACTGGCTTTAGGGTTGCGGAGTCCAAAAAGGGCAGAAACTTCCACATTCCAAAACCACCTTGGAAACCTGGACTAAGCAAAACTGACCTGGCTTTTCCCAAGCCCACTTGGCTCATGAGTACGTGGGATTCAGCAATGATTCACAGAGCACTGGTATTCATCCAGAGCCAAGCTGCAACTTCTGCACATCATGTTCCCTGGATGGATACACGATCTACGCCAGTCAGTTAACAAACTGAAAGCATCATTCAGCTCATTGTTACACTGCAGCAAATTTGGGTGAGGCTTCATGGACCTGTGCCAATTCACACCCACTGCGTTCTGGCCCCACTGAGATCACCAGGGTGAAAGATTTTATTCTATTGCTTCAAATCAGCTTAAATTCTTGATTATTTTCTTATTAGAAAGATTAATTACTGTGAAGACTTGGGCCTGAAGCCAGAAACTGTTAAAAAATATAACTAAAACAGAATATTTCAGAGCACTGCATCAGCATCACAGGCAACTACAATCACCATTAACATATATTCCCCTCTCTATACTGTCTTTTCTTTGAATATCATCTCAACTTTAAGACCTTAGCACTTATCAAGGTTCCCCATAAACTGCTTTCTCGGTACTTTGGTACTTTTTGGTTCAAAGGGCCATGTTGTAGACCATAATCAATACCATCACACCAAACTTTTTGCTTTATAGTAAGTTTATCCATGCAGAAATGGACATTTCTCAGGAGCTGGTCCATAGGTGCAGAATAAATCTTGGCAGATGCACTGAGCTTGCAGGTATTCTTAAGTCCTATTCTGTGGAGCTATTCATGGAGTAAAGAAGTAGAAACTGGCCACAAATCTCCTAAATTAATTTTGTCATGGAGAGAGTGAGGTTGCTTAGAATATTTTTGTTGGGGTTTTCTTTTTCAGTTTTTATTTTGTACATTTCCTTTGGAACATCACCAACACGAGGCTGCCAAATACTGCTTATATGCTACACAAGGAAAAATGACTCTCCTCTCTGCATATTTTTTCCCATTTTTAAACCATCAGCAACATTAAACTATGTCTACAGCACACAGCAACACATACCTGAGAGATCTCTGCTCCCACAGGCTGTCACTTTTATATCTGCAATGGAGAGGAAAGTATTTTTCCTGGTCGGGACATAACAATACCATTTTGCGCAATGCTAAAATCTGTGCCCTGGAGAAGAAACAACTGCGATATAAACACCAAACTGGCTGCCAGTTGGCTCTGCTTGCTGAAACAACAAAAGCTTCCAATGTAATCTTTACCTCAGGAAGGGTAAAAAAAAAAAAAGAGACACAACTAACAGCAAACAATGTGAAGCATCCCTGTGGTGTACCCTCCAGCTAGCCAGGGAGCAGCACTGTAAAGTTGGTTGTTAGCCATTCGGATTTAAATACAGACTAAATTATAACACTACAAGCATGGAAAATAAATGCTTTTCCATATTCCTTCTCTTGCCTCTCAAAGGACCACAGGAGCGATTGCTCTTTTCATTCAGAAATAACCTGCAATGGGCAATTCCAGGCAGGTAGCAAAAGCATCTTGGTTGACAGGTGGTTTTGGAAGGGACAGAGAGTGTTTATAAGAATGATGAATAGCTGAAAATGAGGACATTGGTGCTGAATATATTTCATGGATTTTCCTTCTGACGAGCTCCAGGCTGCCTGTAACAGCTGAAGCACGGTAGGTGCACCTCCATCGCCTCGCACCCTGAGGCCACTCTGAGATGTAAAGCAGAGCTTGGTTTGCTGGGACAAGCAGGAGACACCCTTCAAACCTGCGCTTCCGACCCAAACTGGCGTGCAGACACTGAGCTATTGCTGCTGTGCCATAGCAGAGGCCAGGGCATCTGACACCCCCATCTTCAGCGCTTACTGGGGTGGGGTGAAGCTAAAACCTTGCCCGTGAAATATGACACACAAATACGCTTGCATTCTGAGGGGGAATTGGCAAGAAAATTTGTTGGGAAGTTTATCTTTGCAAGTCAGTGAAAAAGTTGGAAAGAGGAAGCTTTTTCCCCCCCCTTTATAATTTTTTGCTTCCTCCGCTTTGTTTTCATCATATTTGTCCTAATGACAAAATTAATGATGTTCTCTTTTTCCTTAACAAAGAAATTTTTTTTTAACAAAAAAAAAGACTGTGAAATAAAATTTTGACAGATAACTAGGTCTTCTTTTGTACAAAGGAGGCACATGGCTACCAATTATTTTTAAATAAAAACTCGTTTAAAAGATTGCATGCAAAGGGGAAGGAAAAACATGTTTTCTTTGAGTTAAATAACCTTTTTTTCTTTTCAGGCACTTCATTTCTCTTTGTGTTTAGCAGGGAAAAACAATTAATCTCTTTGCAAAATCCTATACAGGCCATTTAGAGCTGGCCAGGGATAGGCAGTGGTGAAACCAAGCAGAGCAACACCAACTTTGGTCTGCTGTTGCTCAGGGATTGACACCTCTCTGGTCCATTGCTGCAGCCTGGCAGGAGGTCCGGGAACTCTTGAAAGCCCCAAGCCCCAGATGATGGAGACAGGGCCAGAAATCCAGCCCACCAGTACCACGGCTACTGATGAACCCAGAAGAGCAGCAGCTGACAGAAATCAGCCCCTTGGGGCAATCTTGTTTTGAAAATGTAATTCTTCACATACCACGTTTTGGGTTTGACAAATCTGAAAACCTCCAGGGAGAAAAAATGTTTTTCCCTAGACCCATCCCAACTGACTAGTACTTTTAGACATTGACATACATGCTGGTCTTCTAAGCAGCAAGGAGAAGTCTGCTACCTCTCTCCTCTTCTGCTGCATCTTTGTGTTATGATTTCCACCTTTTGGGGCTTCTCTTACCAGGAGATTTCCCCTACCTTAAGGAGAATGGATAGATAGTATTTACCCCAAAATAATGAATGCATATTAAACAGAAGGTGGCACTCATCACAGTGATGTTCAAAACAAACTGAAGATTCAAATCTGATACCTATAGCTTGAAAAACATTTTCAGTGAATCCTCAGAATAAGTTACCAAGAGAAGACTCCTGGCAAGGTCTTACTTCTGAGGGGATTCAGCAGCAATACCAGCTTAAGGAATTTCATTTTCCCTCTCACAAAACTTCTCCCAACACTTCTGATTTCAAAATAGTTTTGGAAGACATGGAAATACCAGAAATGGATTTAATTGCTAATTGTACCCCAAATACCCGTTGCAGTGATGAACTAGCTTAATGTGAAATAGCCTGTCACATGCAGTGGTTGATACTATTCCGCTGTATATTCATGGATGCATCCAGTTTCTTTTCGGAAAATGATTTTTCTCACAGCACTAGCTGGTCAGTCAGCCACAGGGCCTGGGTAAGGAGCTTTCTAAGGTCTTTAAACAAAATTACATGTAGATTACTCAATTTAAAACAGAAAAAGGAAGAAAAAAATGAAGGAAATTGCCACCAAGGCCTCAAAGCTTTTGTTTTATGCAAGCCCATTGAAGCCATTGTTGCTCTATTTTCATTAGGTTGCCTGACAGGGCCCTCTCTGCAGTGTGAAGCTAGCTTTGAACCGTTTGAGGCAGTTTGCCAAAATTTTAAATGCCACAACAATCATTAGTGCAATTGTGAGTGGGTAAAGTGGTGGTTATGAACTCACAGCCCTTCCACCCTCTAATACGATTCATACGCCTCTTGTATCAAGGGGCTTCATTTCCCCTCTTGCAGCTTTATACCTATCTGAGCAGACAGAAGTAAGGACCTCTTTCCTTTAGCCTCCTAGTGATATGATACTGGCCAAAATCTAAGGTATCTCTTTATTTTCAAAGTACAATGAAAAAAATGGACAAAACGTAAAAGAAACTAAACTTTGCATGGCAGTATTCAGACTACATCTGTCCCCTCATAATTCCTGTGCCATAGAATCACACTTATCTCTTCCAGTCCCCATGCTCACACTCAAAGACCTGCAGAGCCAGGTTTGAGGTAGTGGTGGTTGTGATAGCCCCAAGAGCTCCAGGAGAGCCCAAGGTGACTCTGACCATCAGAGATCATGGCACGGTAAATCCATGCCTTGGAAGTAAAAGCAAATTCATAGTTTCTTTTTTTTGTTGGTTTTTTTAGGAATTAGGATCTACAGAAAAAAATTATCTTGCATTTAAGAAACTACAGGAGGTTATTCAACAGCTGTTTCCTACTCAGAACTTTCATCTGATTGGAATATTGAAGCATTAAAAAAAAACATGCATCTGGGGGAAAATGACAGAATCGTGGACTTCATGACTTTTCTGCTCTTATGCCATAGCCTTGTCTGGTTGTGGCCACTTGAATGCAATGATACAAAGATGTCTTAGTGGAAAAATATGAGTAGAAGAAACAGTGTTTCTTCTTATAACCTTGCTGAAGCAGCCAAGTCAGCTGGGCAGCCCCAGTCAGCCACAACTGTGCTGTCTCCTCCTGCAGAGCCCTCGCACCTTTACTTACAGAGATCCAAATGGAGTTTGAATTTCCACGAGGTGCTAAAATTTGTCATGTTGTGACTTGTGAGCACCAGAAAAAATGCAAAAAAGTGACATTTTAATGCATTTCTGAATTTGATCTAACAGGAAGAAAGAAGTACCAGAAAATCTGCTCCTAGGAAGCTTAAGTTCTCTAATCCTGTGAGCTCTGGAGGAACATCAGAAGTTGTGAGCACTTTTACAGGGAGAGCCAGGGAGAATCTCCATCCTTTATTGGATGGGGGGGGGGGGGGAACATTGCCACCAAGGACGAGGATAAGGCTGAGGTACTTAACGCCTTCTTTGCCTCAGTCTTTAATAGTCAGAGCAGTTATCCTCAGGGTACTCAGCCCCCTGAGCTGGAAGACAGGGACAACGAGCAGGATAAACCCCCCATAATCCAAGAGGAAGCAGTTAACGACCTGCTATGCCACCTGGACATTCACAAGTCTATGGGGACGGATGGGATCCACCCGAGGGTACTGAGGGAGCTGGCGGAGGAGCTTGCCAAGCCACTCTCCATCATTTACCAGCAGTCCTGGTTAACTGGGGAGGTCCCGGACGACTGGAGGCTTGCCAATGTGACGCCCACGTACAAGAAGGGCCGGAAGGAGGATCCGGGGAACTACAGGCCGGTCAGCCGGACCTCGGTGCCGGGAAAGATTATGGAGCGGTTTGTCTTGAGGGCGCTCACAAGGCATGTCCGGGACAACCAGGGGATCAGGCCCAGCCAGCACTGGTTCATGGAAGGCAGGTCCTGCTTGACCAACCTGATCTCCTTCTATGACCAGGTGACCCGCCTCGTGGATGAGGGAAAGGTTGTGGATGTCTACCTGGACTTCAGTAAAGCCTTTGACACTGTCTCCCACAGCATTCTCCTAGAGAAGCTGGCGGCTCACGGCTTAGACAGGTGCACTCTTCGCTGGGTAAAAAACTGGCTGGACGGCCAAGCCCAGAGAGTTGTGGTGAACGGAGTTAAATCCAGTTGGCGGCCGGTCACAAGCGGTGTTCTCCAGGGCTCAGTTTTGGGGCCAGTCCTGTTCAATATCTTTAGCAACGATCTGGATGAGGGGATCGAGTGCTCCCTCAGTCAGTTTGCAGACGACACCAAGTTGGGCGGGAGGGTAGGAAGGCTCTGCAGAGGGACCTGGACAGGCTGGATCGATGGGCTGAGGCCAACTGTATGAGGTTCAACAAGGCCAAGTGCGGGTCCTGCACTTTGGCCACAGCAACCCCATGCAATGCTACAGGCTTGGGGAAGAGTGGCTGGAAAGCTGCCCGGAGGAAAAGGACTGGGGGTGCTGGTTGACAGCCGGCTGAACATGAGCCGGCAGTGTGCCCAGGTGGCCAAGAAGACCAATGGCATCCTGGCCTGTATCAGAACTAGTCCCTGGCCAGCAGGACTAGGGAAGTGATCGTGCCCCTGGTGAGGCCGCACCTCGAATCCTGTGTTCAGTTTTGGGCCCCTCACTACAAGAAGGACATGGAGGTGCTGGAGCGTGTCCAGAGAAGGGCAACGAATGCCAGGTGAAGGGTCTAGAGCACAAGTCTTATGAGGAGTGGCTGAGAAAGCTGGGGTTGTTTATCTTGGAGAAGAGGAGGCTGAGGGGAGACCTCATCGCGCTCTACAACTACCTGAAAGGAGGTTGTGGCGAGGTGGGAACCGGTCTCTTCTCCCAAGTAACTAGCAATAAGACAAGAGGAAATGGCCTCAAGTTGCGCCAAGGGAGGTTTAGATTGGACATTAGGAAAAATTTCTTCACTGAAAGAGTGGTCAGGCCTTGGAACAGGCTGCCCAGGGAAGTCACCATCCCTGGAAGTATTTAAAAGACGTGTAGATGTGGCGCTTAGGGACATGGTGTAGTGGGCATGGTGGTGTTGAGTTGATGGTTGGACTTAAGGGTCTTTTCCAACCTTAACGATTCTATGATTCTATGATTCTTTTCTTGCATATTTTGGTTACATCTCACCTATTTGTTACACTTGAAGTCCACTCAAAGACTAGACTTTTCCTCTCTCCCCCATACTGTGCTCCCCCATACTCCTGCAGCATCCATGTGCTCGGAAGTACCTTCTACCCTGGTGTCATGCACTGAGGTAGAGCTGTGGTGTCACATACTGCCATGCATGGTCATACACAGAGCAGTCTGCTGCTGGCTCCTGAGTCAGCCACATGGAAAGAAAATGGGTGAAGCAAGTAGACAAAACGATGCTTACAGCTGCTCCAGAGTCATCATCTTCTGTGCAGATGACGGTTAACTGCCATGATATTGTGTTTCACAAGCACAGGAGAAAATACTGCTGAAACTTTCTAGCACTATACGTACTAATATGTACAGTTATGAGGAGATAGGTCACAGGGTCTTCTGTTTTTTCAATAGCATCTAAGAGTCTTTCATGTAAAATCAGCAGTAATTTCAAAGTTCCTGGTGGACTTCACATAGTCAGCAAAATGTTTGGACTAGCTAAGGTATTAAAAAACTTCCATCTGTACAAACTTGATGCTCACTATCTTTCACTGGTGGAATATGCTTAGGAATTTCAAGATGTGTGGTGTGATTTATCTTCTGCAAGAGTTGTGGGGGTATTCACTAGTCAACAACAATTTATTGTACTCCCATATGGAAGAATAGAATTTGGAAAGAGATAAGAGAAGGATGATCTCAGAATGGGGCCTATTAGAAGATAAGGATCATGATTCCCCATCCTCCTCCTAGGAGATTTTATTCAGACCTGCATTTTGGATATAACTCACAGAATATGCATAAAATTAGGGCCAGTCCCATTGAAGGAGAGGAAGAGGGAATTGGAGTTATATCCCTGGAGTAAAATTCAATCACTCTGGACTTGTATAGCTTCATTGTACGTGGCAGTCCCAGACATCATTGATCCCAGCAGGAAGGGGAGGATGAGTATTTCAGAGCAAAAGGGGAAAGAAATCAAATCCAGATAGAACAAGATCACACATTTCAATTTGCATCTGTATCATCTTTGAAGTTGTGGTTGCAATTATTGAACGGAGATGACTGGAAATGTCTTTCATACCAAAATGACTTGGTTGCACTGAGTTTCTCTTTGAGCATGTCAAATCAATTAGCTGGTGTTTGGACAATGCTTTGAAAAGAGGAAGCAAGATATTACATACACACACACATGCACATGTGTATCCCCACAACCTTCTGTGCAATTAGTATTTGTAAGAAATGGAAATCGATGTTTTAACTAGCAGAAGAAACATACAAAGCAGATATTTAAGGCTTAAGTTACTTTGCAGATTTTATTAAACTTAGCAGAAGAAAGAAATCAAATCAATTTTGAAAAAAAAAAAAAATTAATGAGAGCAATATACTGAAAAATAAAGGATTTTAAAAGTTTTCCATTTAAACCGAGTTTAAAACTATACAGGTACCAAACTAAATCTACAGCTCACTACAGTCTTATAAGCATGGGAAAGTAATGCTTGTGTATCATATTTCGTCCTTCCATTTTGTTATATCAAGTTGCAAGTCTGATAGTACCAAGGCAAGTGTTGCATTTTGCTTTACTTTCCATGTCATAGTCAAAAAAAAATGGCAGCATGGATAACTATTAATGCATATGTCAGCTCAAGTCAAATAATGAAATAAGAAATATGTAACAGTTCTTGATGACATGTACATAGATGTCTCCTTTCTTTCCCTCTGTTCTCTCCAGTTTCATCACCATTCACCTCTGGCTATGTAAGTGGCAGAATTTAGTTAGGTGAAAAGTATGGTGAAATTTTAAAAGAATAAGATATTGTAGTGCCAGATTGCTACAAAATACCCTATGATTCAAGAAGACTAGGCAGGTCTTTGAAATCTGTTACATTCAAGGTGCTCTTGGTTGGCACACTTTAGTGTCTTCTATTGTAGGTTTAAACTAAATCTCTGGCTCCTGTGTTATTCTATAAGTTTTTCCATAATTATCCATCCACTGGGCTCTATAAAGCTATTCCCATCAGTGCAAACAGCAAACACATATAGAGAAGGAAATAATTTGTCTCTTCTGATAAATCACTCTAGGCTGATGAACATAAATTGATAATTCAGATCTCAACCAGAAAAAAAAATTCTTACCTTGGAGTAATATTTATGCATTTTGCTAATTTGATGTCATAATGACAAATTGTACTGAAGATATGCAGACAATGAGGGTGTGCCTGCATCAGCACTTTAGTTTGGCTCAGGAGAACACCTCTGAAGTGAACATCCCACTACCCCCCAACACCACCACTTGTGTTTCCCATCACAGAGCAGTCTCAGAGAGCACACGCTGTATTCCCTTTAGATGAAACGAAACCAGGTGTGCTCCAGCCGTTAATGAGCTTCCAGCCCGTGGGACCAGGCTGGAGGTAGCTGGGAACAACCCCCCAGCACAATGTACACACCTCATACAGCGGATCCTCAGCACCATTTCTCTGCTTATCAGCTCCTGCTAGGCACCACTGCTGGCTAACGTAGAGAGCTCCAGGGTATTATTTTAGTTTCTCTCACTTTCCCATCCCTCTACATGACTCTGTTTTTACTAATTCATATTTTATTAATTTATATTTTCAAAGAGCCTAGGATCCCCAGGGGGATCCCAGGGCATAACTGCATTAGCTGCCAACACAGAAAACAAGAGCTTCTCCCTAGAGAGCTTCTAACGAGCTGAATAGGAGACACAGGATTAGATGGAGATAGATAGACCAGTGACTGTGAAGTGACAGTGCGACAACGTGAGTCAAACTGAGCTGATCAGAGACAGAAGTCACCTTCTCAGTACTGGAATACAGATAGGTGGGGGAGATTAGGCCAAGAAAAACTCTGAGAACAAAGACAAAATTGCATTTGATGTGACAGAGAAGTAGCAGCAGAGAGGACAGAAAGAGAGGTTGAAGCTATGGTTTAGGAAAATGCTTTTTGCAGCAATAGTCTAGATGGATATAAATGGCCCAAAGCTAAAAAAACCCAACACTGTACCCAAAACGCTATCCAAGTTCTGCATGACCTGAACTAAGGGTAAGGCACAAATCTTCGGCATGTGATAACAATTCCTTCCTCTGTCCAGAATCACTTCAGAGATGCAAGCACCCCCTTTAACACTTCCATTACCACACATATTCCATGACAACAGCGGAAGCATAATCTTAAAATAAAAATAGAATTGTCCCTTTTCACTCAAAATACATGGACAGTGATGCTTTCAGCTGGAGAAGTCTTGTGACATAAAGGGACCTGTGAATACTCAAACAAAAAAGACTATGTAGCAGACAAGTGAAAGAGGATATTGATAGTGCTGTTATCACCACAGTGAAGTGATTTAGAAGGCATGAATTTAATGTACCAGCTGTTCCATTTACTTTTCCTGCTTTCAACACAGCACACATAAGTGAGGACACTGGGGAGCTGTCTTCTCCTGCCCAGAACAGGAACTTGTCCTGATCTATGAGGAAGGGAAAACAAGAACTCTGATGACACTGAGCTAGCTTGGATTTCTTCTAGCGACCGAGTCTCCCTTAAACTCACAGCTCTTCACCCTGACCTAAGGAGATCTTCAGCAAAATGAGCACTTGCTTCAAGTGCTCAGTACACTTCCAGACTCACGCAGAAGAGCCTTAGTGCAAACAAGAATCAGGACTGTAAGTGCAAAGCACTTTACTTGGTAGAGTATTTCTTATTTTCAGTGCACATCAATGAAGAACCATATTATGCTGTGCACATTCAGTACAGGAAACATTTTTCAAATGGCCAGACAGCTGCCAGAAGGAAGTAACATCATTCCCCATTTTGAATCCAGACAATATATATGGTCCATATTCACATCTGCAGAAGTAGATCATCACCCCTATCAAATCAGGTTTATCATTTTGTTTTTTGTTTTGCACTTTGTGGCAAGAACTTTCAAATTTAATTTATGAGATAAGGATGAAATTCAAGTTTGTCCTGTAGTTACAGCTGCGGTGTAGCCAGTGTCAGGGCTGTGCCTCGGTGCACACTCAGTGCACTTAGGCATTAGTTCCCAGAGCTCCCAGCTAGTCTCTGCGGAGATGGCACAAGGGACTGAACCGAGGCAAGGTGATTGTCTGAGCTCTCAGCCAGCCTCATAGGAAAGCCTGTGCCTAATTCCTGCAGGAGGTGTCCAGGTGAGACTTTTGGGCAGTCCCAGAGATTTCATCAGACAGTTCCTGCTGTGCCTAGACCATTTGACAGGCACTACTTGTGTGCTCCAATGTGTTAGCATCTAGGATGGAGAATCTGGCCAGGCTAGAGACTCCCCCAGGCAGGTCCTGCTGTAGAATTAACCAAAGTGTACACAGATATTTGGAAAGAGTCAGTAGAAACCATTCCTGTGGGTGCAGGAAGGGTCATGTAGGGCAGTCTTTTGTACATAGACAAGACAGAATCTGTACGTACTTTACTATAATCTATAGTGCTGGCTCATGCCTGTGATGGAGTGGTCATGTAGGACCACAGCGCAGCAGGATCACATGAGCTGAGCAGAAGAGTGGTTCAGGGAATCTCACTCTGTCCGGCCGAAGATGCCATTGCAAGGACCTTCACAGCAGAGACTCCCATCACCTTCTAGGCAGTGACTGGCCATCCTGTTCAACAAATTTGATTTCTCGGGTGAGTGTTACCCTGTGCAAAGATCCCAATAAATCAGTTTAGCAAGTGCTTTGTCCACGAGTGTCTGTGTAACAACTTACAGTCATCCTGGCTGTGCCCACTCTCATCCTGGCAGCTCCAGTGATTCACAGGAACGACTGCTTTCCCTAGCCGCCTACTTGTAGAGCACAGTCAGGCTCTACAAGACATCTCTGCAACATGGTAAAAAGTATCAGATATCTTTCTTTTGCTACGTCCTTGGGAATTTCTACTCTTACTTCTTCTACAATATTTTAGGTACACAAAGTATGCCACCCAATCAACTCACTGCCCCTAAATTCACAAAGATAACCATAGGAAGACATACATAGTGTGCAACTGAACTTTTAGCTTGAGTTCTGTATCTGGTCTGAGTTTTGGACAAAGGTGATTATTGCTTTTACCGATATTTGATGAAGGTGTTTATCTACTTTCTGTATTCATCCTGAATGAGAAGGTACAGTACTATTAAGCAAGTTTCACCCAGTTCCATCACAACAATTCAATGAAAAGCCCAATACAGAATTTCTTGGCCAAAGTCCAATTAACATTATGCTGGTTTACATCACTGTATTATTCTATTAGACAAAGGATAATGCATCAAGTTTAAAAATTAATGAGTAATCCTGAATTTCTTTGGCAGCTTTAGCCGAAACATACCAAAGTGTTTGTTGTAAACATTAGGATCGCTATGGATTGTTATTCAGATTAGACAGAGATGTAATTCATTGACCCTATTGTATAGGACATGGCTGCTCAAAGCAGCATTTTAGCTAAACTAATGCAGTAACAGCCAGTTCAGCCTGTGGAATTTGCTTGTAAAGGAACAGGGTAAGAGGAATTCTTTTGTGAAGTTGTCTTTGCATTGGAGTTCACCGCACTCATCTCTGCAGCTATATTAAAGGTTCCCTGTCCAAAAATCTATGCTTCTCCAAAGCTTCACAGTTAATAGCTGTATGTCTATTGCCATGGCAGCTCTCATCGGTAGCTCAGTGGTTCCACTTTTGTGTTACACCGCCCAGCATAAGAAGTCACCAACCTTTTAAATGTTAGTGTCATTAAAAAAAAAAAAAAAAAAAGCACGTTTCTCTAATGCTAAGCTTTAAAGCACAAGTATATGAAAACACATTCACAAACACGACATAAGTAGCACAGAAATACCACATCGATGGCTGAATTCCTTCTGAAATGAGGTTCACATAACCTTTATTTACCATCTGACATAAAAATGACTGGCTTGATTTTTCTCTTAGAAGCCACTGTCTAATTTAAAATCCATTTCTCATTGTTTTATTCTACATTTTAGTCACACAAAAATAAAACTGTCAATTAATAAGATTGCTACATAACCTTTTTCTGATATCTCTATATAGCATATGTATCTTATCTTCCTGAGTACTGTGCATCTATTATAGGAGGTGAAGATCCATATACCTTCAGAAGATCCATTCCTATATCAGTTAGTGTAAAGTTGCAAACATTCCAAAAAGGAAAGTAAAAAGAACTGGGATCTGGTAGAAATGAAGCAACCAAACAAGACCTAAAGCTCTGTCCCATGAAAAAGACAGGAACGATATCAACACAACTGCCACCACCACCCACGTACTAAGGGAGTTTACATACTTTTATAACAATACCACTAATCACTGGAACAGCCAGTTGACCAACAATACTGTAATTAATAACAGATGATCACACAAAACAACTATCGCAAACAAACAAAAACTCCAGGGTGCTTGATAGATGTAACTTAAAAAGAAGCTTTAGAATAACTACTAACATGCCACAATTTGTTCACCATTGAATTTTTTAACCCTTAAAAGATACCAAGTACTAAGCCAAAATAAAATCTAAGAAAATAGCCACCTGATTTTTCTTATTGCATCTCTGTAGGAAGTAATTTTCCTACCTTGAAGAACTAGTCAAAATTTTAACTAAAAAATGATGTATTCTGCAATATGATAAAACCAGGATCTTTCGCAGTGTTTAATGAAAAAGTAAATATCTGCCCAAATAGCAGGTTACAAAGGAATTCACACTGGATTTAAATTAGCAGCAGATTCAAAACATGAACTCTGTTCGAATTCTCATATTTTCCCCATGGGTGCTATCTCCATGGGACCATGCTCTGTTCTATTGTCCTTAAGTTACTGTCATCTCTGGTTTGGACCAGAAATTTCATCCTGAAAATAAGCACCTTTTCCCCCAAAGTCACTTCTTCATCTTGGTCTATTCCCACACACAGACGGGAAAAAAAAGGAAAAGAGTATTGACTTTATGGATTTCACATTGCAAAGCAATTTCTTCAGAAAAATCTGACTAGTTCCTAGAATTAGTTCACAGCAGGTGATAAAATAGCATCATCACCATTAACTCAGGGTCTTCCTCTGGGCTTAGCAAGCAGCCTGGAAGAAAGTACACCCTTTTATAACTAAGCTATAAATCATCAAGGCAGGCAGTTTAGTAATTGGTTACAGCTGATCATAGAAACTAGCTATTGCTCTGAAGAAATAGCAATTTTGTGTTACTAGAGAAACAAGAAAAAGGGATTTTTTTTTTCTACACATAAGGCATATGATGTTACTCTCTGTGACTTTACAACAGTTTCATACTGATGTAACTGTTTATGTCAGCTAGCTGACAGTGGAATCAAACTGGTATACTCAAATAAGGAAAATATACTCAAACCTAATGGAAAAGACATCAGAAGTATGGGGAAAATTATATATCTGCTAATAATAAATCAGCAAGGTAAACAGTGGCATACAGCAGGTAAGGGAGCTGATGTAGGCTTTACCTTCGCCCTGTTACTGGTATCCAGCCAGAAATCATATGACTATTTACTAGATTCAGATTTTATTATGGATATAGAGGTAGAAGGGAAAGGAGGTCCTCTTTTGCTTTGTGCATCAGGACACAATGTCTTCTTGTCACGATGGTCACTTCCAGAACAGAGTGTTGTCACCGTCATTCTAGCCGTCGTAACAGAGGATGACAGCACAGTAATGAGTTTGAAGCAGAGATAACCCCGCTCATGGTGCAGTTCAAAGCATCACTCAGGCCCTCGTGGCCAGATGTCCCTGTATGGTCCCATCTTCCTATTTCTCCAGCCTAGGGGCATGTGTCTCCTCTTTAAAGGTGCTTTTCACACCTTCATGCTCCGTCACTATTAATTGCAAGTGAAGGCTCAGAAGTGTTGGCCTGGAAAGTGCAGACATGCCCGAGTGTGTATCCTTGAAATGCGTTTCTCAGCTATCACACTTCCTTCTCTGCGTGGAAAGTGCAAAATGAACAGCTCTCAGGAGCCAAACTATAAACTTTCAGGAGCTCATCAGCCACTCCACCAACTCTTACCTTCTTTCCAAATACAGGTCAAGGTCCTGTGCCAAAAGTCCCTTTTTTTGCAACTCAGTGTCATTTAAGTTAGAGAGGGAGCACAGAGGGGCATCCACACTATTAATACATGTTGCTGAAGAAAAGGGTGTGAGATGAACTCACTGAAGACTCAAACATTCCCAGCCTCTAGTATGAGGTTTTATTAGTACAAGGAAAATTTAAATTGGGAAGGTTCAGAAGTTCTAGATAAGATGTTAAATAAAGGATGTGAAAACCAATCTCTCTTGCCCAGTGTGTCCCTGCATGGTGGGTCCTTTCCTCATCCTTGCTCTGTACTCCATCATTTTTCAGTGCTCTCTTAGCTTGAATAAGAGTCACACAATCCCCTCTGTCTCCCTAGGAAAATTTCCTCCTCATAATCCATTTGGCCTAAAAGATTGCCCCTTCTCCTGATGGGTTTCCAGTGCTCCAGCCAGGTTAAGGCACATAGGAAATAGAAAACCCCACCGCCGCAGGCAGCACCATTTTCATCAGAGCATCCAGAACACGGTATCTGCACAGCAGGCTGCAAAACAGCACGTGAAACAGTGACAGCAAACCTGGTAATTCTTTCTAATAGCACCTTCATGTCATTTTAAAAGACAATAGCCAGCTACTTCAGTGGTAGCTGAAGGACCACTTTCAGGGGTTCAGTACAGAAATTGAGATAATTTTACATTTTACATGACGATGAAGCTCAGATATGTTGCCCATTTGCAGTGATTTAGAAGTCACTGGACACCAGTGGACACCGCTTAGATGTGCATGTTCAGGCTTGTCAGATACGAACAAATTTGAATAAAGCTTGCATTTAAGGAAAAAGAATTACTTAAGCCACATAATTTCATAGTAGTTTGTGCTACAAATGCAGGTAATTACTACTTCTCAGCTGACCTGTAGTAACTTGTTTAGACCATGGTAACTTGATCACGCATCTAGGTCTTTATACAGCATAAGAAGTATGCAAAGGCATGTAATCCTTGCTGGTATAAACGTGAGGAAAAACCACAGAAGTCACTAATACAAACATTCAGAAGATGTACTGAAATTTTACTCACTCTCCCATTGTTCACCAAGCAGGAGCCTTGCAATGACTACATCAGGATGAAATTAGGAATTTGGAAATTGTACAGTGAGTTTCTCGGGGAAAAAATGAGATGACGAGAGAGATGGATAAGATCCAGTGCTATTAGACAGTAAAATAGGATCTGCAAACATATAGCTCTGTAAAATAAACATTGAGAGTGTCTGCAAATATATGTAGCCAAATTAGACCCATTGGCTAAGCACTGGAGGAAGTTTAATACAGATAAGAAGACAGGCTTCAGTAAACAGATATATTTACAACTAGTTAAAAATCCAGTTATACAAGATAAAAACAAATAGAAAAAAAAACCCACTACTATTCATTCAGGTGGGCTCTGCAGAGCTGAAAAGATGCCCATTTTGGAGGCTATCTGAATACCGTCATTGTAACCAGTGTGCCGTGTCCTAGGATGGATCCCATTGCTCCTCAGTTCCTACCACTTTCCAGATGTTCCCCTGACTGCTCCTTCTGGTGTGCTCCAAGGCAGCATTCACTCTCTGCACTTCGTCTTGTGTGCAGCCACTGTGAGAACCACCCCAGGCACCCCTTCACACTTTGCATCCTGGCCAGTTAGCAGGACAGCGGGCTGAAAGCTCAGCTTATCTATAGGAAACTTTATGGGCAGGTGGCTTAGGTGGAGGCAGCACTGTGTTAGTAGAATAATATTGCTCCTGATGATAAATAAGCTGGTAGGTAATTCAGAATTGTTTGGAGTATTTCTGTGTGACATTGCACTGGGCCATGTCACTCGGGTGCCACTGCACACCTCTGGATGCAGGTCCATCTCCATCTCTAAGGAGCTTTCTGCCTGAACAAGGCTGAATGAAGGTAGTAATGACCAAGCAGAGAAGTTGACATGGAGGTAGGAAAATGTGGCCACCTTTCAGGTTGACTCTTCAGCTCTGAAGCAAAAGTGCAAATCTACTTGTGGCAGGTTGGAAACTACTTACAGCCAAGTTATCAAATAGACCAGATATATTTTAACAGCAAGGGTAACTAATACCTGGTAAAACATACCGAGGTTACTGGTGAATGCTCCCCATGTGGAAATTTTTAAATCTAGGTTTCTGTAAGGGGCAAGCAAGAATTTGAAGGAGAATTCAATCAGAGTGGGCCTGGACCCTGCTATCCTCGCTGGTCCTTGTGGGCCCTCCCGGCCATCAAATCCAAGAAGCTGCTTAATGTATTAATGGCAGAAGCTCCAAGATTGTGGCTTGAGTGTGGTGTCAGAAGAACAGAAGTGCAGTATAGAAAAGGCTAACATGAAGTTTTCAAGGCATTCCCAGTAGAAAGACAGGTGGGTTCAGGCTGGCTGCTGACAGGTGGAGTGGCTTGCAGAAATATTCCTTTGACCCCCAAAACCCTGCCCAAAAGTTCAACCCTTTAATCCAGTCCTTCCAGCTGCTCATATCACTCTGGTATGTGAGATAAAGTTTTTGCTTTTCTAGGGACATCACAAAGTTAGCCTCCTCCCCTCCTTTCCTAGTTTTCTCTCTCTTTTTTTTATTTAAAGTTCCACTCTGAGATTTTGTTTTCTCTAGGACAATCTACCGCTCCATCTGGCTGCGCTGTTTGACTGAAATTCAAAATGAAACACACTAGGCTGGAAATGACTTCCAGGCTCTCCAAGAATCAGGTGGCTCCAGCGCGTTCAGGGGACTCTGGCTAGGACTGAGTCAGCAGAAGCACCCGTGTTTCTTCCTGGGGGGAGTGCAGCTGCAAAGCAGAACACAAAAACAAAAACACCAACAATAAGAGCTTCCATGTCAGCCAGCTGAGTAAGAGGAACATTTCCACAGCACACAGGACACTCTGCCCTCATGTAGGGTGTCCAAGAAATGTGATATTCAACAGCTCTCTCTAACTACCATGTAATACCTTTGCTGCTTGGTGTTGATTTAAAGACAAATGAGTAGGTTTTTATTGATAGAATTAAAAAGACGTCCTTAAAAGTGTGGGAAAATTGTATATTTTCCTCTGATTTTGCAGAGACCCTGAAAGCCAACCTCTGAAAGGTACAAGCAGCTCCTTTTTTAGTTAAGTTTAACTCAGATACCTCAATGACTCTTTAATGAACTTTTCAGTTCCTGAGGGGAATCATGTCATGAAGATCGACACAAGTGAACAGCATTTGGTCCTGATGCCTTGAGCAGAGGAAGCCTAGGTGAAACTTCTCTTCTCTTACCCCTGAGTACTGCCACTCAGCTTGGTAGCAGAAATATTATTGCCAGAGAGACAGATTTGCCACAGGACAGCTCCTGCCCCCAGAGACTTCAAATCAAACCTAGAAATCCCTCTGAACTAAATCCATACTGGAGTGTGAATAGCCTGATTTTTTGGACAAAGGCTCAACCTTATTTCTTTGTCCTCACTTCTTGCTGGGGGCATCTTACTGCTCCTTTTCTTTTCTTGAGGAATTTTGGGGGGAAATGTGTATGCTCAGCTGTCTGTTTCTTTTCAGAGGCAGAGTAACTCCACTAAGGCATCCTCCTGTCCTGCCTCCTTCCTGATCTTCACAAAGCTGGCCATGCAGCCAATCCCCAAGTACACAGATTTACCTGGGAGCACCGCATGGACCAGTACTTCATTCTCCAATGGCAGTAGTAAATGATCATATAAATCCAATTATTTTTCCTCTAAAACATCTGAAAGCCCCAGGACCTATTCACCAGACTAAAATTTCATATCATATTTCATTATTTTTCCCGTGAGAAAAAAATTACTGTTATGGATGTCATAATTCCTGTAATTCCCAGTGAAGATCATCAATAAGTCAGTGAAACTCATGAAAAAATATATATTAATAAAATCATTGGGCTAACCAGGTTGTTGGCTTGCTCTGTCCAGAGAAAAAAAAAGATTTCTGTGTCTGTCTCCTCTCAAAAGAAGTTTGGTTCACCTGAGCTGATATCATAAAGTACATTCTCATCCCTGCAATGATGAGAATAAAAACCAGTAGATCCAAAGGATTTAGGACTACAAGTGTTTTGATTGTCCTGCGTATTGCTAAAAACAAAGCAATTTCTTAAAACATAAATTCTTTTACTGTGTCATTAGCAAAACTAAAATTTATTGACTGTCATAGGACTATCTGCTATTCTGCATGTTCTGTGCAGTAGAACTGAAAATATTTCAAAGTATGTGTCTCTGGATTAAATTCCTTTGTGATGTATTTCAGTGAGAATATTGAATTATTTACTGTTCACACTATATTCTTTATGTTGTTAGAAGAATAATAGCACATATTCAGGCTCCCATGAGCTGTATCTGTCCCTAAAATCCATTGATATCACTGTGTGTTCTTTGGTTGCAGTGACAGAACTGTGCAATGAATTACTTGGTTGTAGAAATCAAGCAAGATAGCCTACCGCATAAGTTTGAAGTGCATGAGAAAAAACAAGGCTGCAGCACAAATGTTTGTTCAGCTCCCATGGTTTTTAAAAATATTGACCTAAAATTGAGGCGTTTGCACTGGAAATGACAGCCAAACCCCACAATAGAACACAGCATACGCAGCGGCCAGACTGCGTATTGCTTTCTTGCGAGGTCATAACTGCGGGCTGAGGGAGCCAACATCTGTAATGCAAGAGAGATCCCTTGAAACACAAATGGCTTTGGTGTATTTTAGGAAGAGAGAGACATCTCCTGGACGAACTGTAAATTTGCTATTCACTCTTCTGTACACTTAATAACAGATGAAGAAAGTTACAAGTATCTGCAATATAGTTGTATGCTAGATAAGAGTTCTCCTGGTTCCATAGTTTATTATTTCAAATGACTTTAAAAGTACTGTGTCATTGACACCAAAGTGAAAAGAACAGTGTGTCTACAAAGAAAAGGAAAATGAGTTTTAGGAGCACGGCCTAGTGCTCAATAATAAGACAGGGAATTAAACTGTGCTTTTTTCTAGACCTTTCTTTTGTAAACTCATTTCACCACTTAAACTTCAAAATCCTCTTATGGCTCTGTAACTTCTTAGATTACCAGCCACATCAAATTGCTGTTGCCTAGAGGTAAGTTGGTTTCCTCTTTTATTCAGAACAAAATTTATTATGCCATATTATAAAGAAAGGCATTGCTTCTCATCTTTCTGGTACTTCACCAGTTTCATGAGATGCAGAAAATAAGTAGGAAATCTATTACTATGTTTTCTATTAGTAGCAATTCCAAAGGTGATATGTGAAGTGTTATCTAGGTGGTTCTCTAAACCGTATCAGATCGCCTGAGTGTGAAGTCTCTGGCTATTGCTCTTTCAGAAGAACAGCCAATGTAGTTAATCTTTATGGTATATTTTTGTTCCTCGCAAGAATTTCCTAGATAAATTCTCAGTGACACAGAAGCTAAATCACATAATTGATACAGAGATAAGGTTGTTATGCCTTATCCAGTTTTCACTAGATATTTTGTTTCCTGGTGTTATGTTAAGATAAAAAATAAAATAAACTTTCAAGTTTATCAGCAATTCCTCTTAGAGGAAAGGGAAACAGTACCGGTAGATTTTCTGTTGCACAATGAACAAATGGCAGCTTCTGTGACTGACTGCCCCAAGGATCACGTATGGATCCTTGAAAGGAAACTCTAGGTCCATGCCCTGTCTGAATTGCCTTGTCTCATGGCTAGGATTATTACAGAATATGAAGGGAATATTAACATTGGGTTTGGAGGCAACCGAGGAGCAACAGTGAGAAGTTATACAGCTGTGTGTGGCAATTACTGCAGCATTTCCAGAGATTTTCATTGGAAAAAATGAACAGCCAAGGACAGATGGACAACGAATGGAGAGTCATCACTGATCAGTTTTGAATATCAAGGCCTTGCACCCAGATCCCTCACACCAGGGTTTAGATACAGAATTGAGTTGCTGCACTTAAGGACCCTCAAAATTCAAGCTATCATTGTAGACAAGCAAGACAGAGAGGTAATTCAGCCTACCTATGTACTAACTTGTCTCCCCAAGGTGCACCGGTGCATTCAGTCTTCCTCCGTTGACACCACCTCGCCTTCACAAGGGATGTAGCCTGGGAATCCTCTCTCTGCATTAAGATACTTCAGTTAAGTATCTAAATCAAAGTGTGATAAATCTCAGCTTTTGCTGTCAGTCCAGAAACAAAAGCACACAAAATGCAGTTGGCAGGAATAGCTGCAGACAAAAAGTTATTGCACCTTTCTTTGAGGTTTAGGTTGATTTTAATGTTTATTTATATTGCCAGGTAATACCATTCCTTCGCCTCAAAAGGCATTCCCTAAAGCCAATGATTAGGTAAAAACATGGTAATACTAACAGAGTGCTATTCATACCACTCATCATACCTGCGTGAATCTGGATTCTAGATGTTTAATGTATGAAACTGTTTGCAGTGAGTTCACAATATTATAGTGGGAATAATTTCTTAAGTAACAGGTTATTTTTTCAAGTGCTTTCAAATGCACGTGCACGCTCAGATTGCTTTGAAATTTTCTGTACCTGATCAAAGTTCCAATTAGGCTTCACAGCCTTGATTTGTTACCATTTCTTCAATGAGTTTCCAAGATACATTACCCTCTCAACACATTGGATATCAGTTTCCTACTTATGGCTCAAATCTCTCCAGTTTAATCACCCACTAAGCTTTGATCTTGGCACTCACTGCCACTCAGCAAAAGAAATATCTAAAAGGTCATAAATGTATTGGTTGCAGAAGATGACTTTCCAGTACCTCTTGACAAAAATTAACATGACAGAACCAAGACAGTTTGTGAGCAGACTGGTTTCAAGGTGGTGTGTTGCAGCCTCTGAAAATTATATCTGTGTACTGACAGTGTGGTTCCTATTTGCCTGTATCAGCACTCTTGTAAATTCTGTTCCTGGATACAGCCAAGCTGATACACCCAAGCAAGGACTCAGGCCAGACCCTGCTGCCTGGTTGTGACCCAGACTCCTGAAAAAAACATTTCTTCCAGCCCTATAATGCAAAACCAGGCTTCAGCATAGCCAGGCCATGCTGGGGAACACAAATGAGGTACACAATCCTTTTAAGAAGCTCTTGGTCCCACTGATTCCATTACCTTTCTGCCATTAGTGAACAGATAACAGGGATTTAACTTCATTTTACAGAATCCCAGAATCACAGAATGGTTGAGGTTGGAAGGGACTTCTGGAGTTCATGTAGTCCAACCCATTTCTCAAGTAGGGCCACTTAAAGCAGGTTGCATAGGACCGTGTCCAGATGGCTTTTGAGTATCTCTGAGGATTGAGACTCTAGGAGTTCCATTTATTGGTTTTGAAGTGAGAGATTATTTTAGCAAGGGCTATTTCCATGTTTATGACCTCAGGAACATCTGTACCAGCACAGCGGAGAGGGCAGTTAATTGCAACAGGGAGAGAAAGAGTGTAAAGAAATGTGTAGCCAGTAGGCAGGAACTTTTAAAGCTAGCTTTGTCTCCAGGGTGTTATTTAGTTACACCATGAGTCTGAATGGGAGCCAAGTTCCTGAAAACAACAAACACACCCTCTGTTCAGGTACAGAGGCGGAGTTCCGCAGAGAAGAATGCATATCTAGGAGCCTACAGCATGCATTCAGCCTGTTAATACTTCATGCTGTGGCCCTGAAGTGTTTCTAGAGATAAGACAGATGGGAGGAGCTTGTCTCAGGAGGGACTGTCTTTTGGGCGCAGTGGCTAGAATGAGCAAGCACCAAGAAATCTCTCCTTCAGTATGCCTTAGCTCTTCTTCCCCCATCAGCCCCCCTCAGAGTCCTCCTAAAAGAAGAGGACTTGGAAAGAAGAAAGAGAAAGCCTGAGGCAGAGGTAGGGAGCAGAAGTGGGGTATCTCAGCACCCAGTCCTAGTCCTTCCCCTCTTTGTTGCTGATGCCATCATGTAGAACATGAAGCAAGAAGGACTCCTCCTCCTATGAATGATGGTAAATTATTTTGACCCCTCCTCCCCATCCAGTTTTTTGCAGCTTTCCAGTATATGCCCTTTCAATGCAATTAACGTCATTTTCATACCAAGAGCAAGGCACATCTATCTTTGATGCACAGATTATCTAGTAGGTTTACATACACTTTACCTTGGGGAAAAAGCCAAAAGACTGATTCCAGGAGTGGGCAGAGCTGAGGCCATACAGCAGGGCAATTGTACAGTAACTCTACCTTTTCCATTTTTCATGAGCTTGACATCATGACCTGGCAGACCACGAGGCAGCATGAGGACGTACAAGGCCAGTATAACTCCTGGCTAAGTGGCGGCTCACGGCCTAGACAGGAGCACTCTTCGCTGGGTAAAAAACTGGCTGGACGGCCGAGCCCAGAGAGTTGTGGTGAACGGAGTTAAATCCAGTTGGCGGCCAGTCACGAGCGGTGTTCCCCAGGGCTCAGTACTGGGGCCGGTCTTGTTCAATATCTTTATCAACGATCTGGACGAGGGGATCGAGTGCTCCCTCAGTAAGTTTGCAGACGACACCAAGTTGGGCGGGAGTGTTGATCTGCTGGAGGGTAGGAAGGCTCTGCAGAGGGACCTGGACAGGCTGGATCGATGGGCTGAGGCCAACTGTATGAGGTTCAACAAGGCCAAGTGCCGGGTCCTGCACTTCGGCCACAACAACCCCATGCAACGCTACAGGCTTGGGGAAGAGTGGCTGGAAAGCTGCCCAGAGGAAAAGGACCTGGGGGTGCTGATTGACAGCCGGCTGAACATGAGCCAGCAGTGTGCTCAGGTGGCCAAGAAGGCCAACGGCATCCTGGCCTCTATTAGGAATAGTGTGGCCAGCAGGAGCAGGGAGGTGATCGTGCCCCTGTACTCGGCACTGGTGAGGCCGCACCTCGAATCCTGTGTTCAGTTTTGGGCCCCTCACTACAAGAAGGACATGGAGGTGCTGGAGCGTGTCCAGAGAAGGGCAACGAAGCTGGTGAAGGGCCTGGAGCACAAGCCTTATGAGGAGCGGCTGAGAGAACTGGGGTTGTTTATCCTGGAGAAGAGGAGGCTGAGGGGAGACCTCATCGCGCTCTACAACTACCTGAAAGGAGGTTGTAGTGAGGTGCGGGTTGGTCTCTTCTCCCAAGTAACAAGCAATAGGACAAGAGGAAATGGCCTCAAGTTGCGCCAAGGGAGGTTTAGATTGGACATTAGGAAAAATTTCTTTACTGAAAGAGTGGTCAGGCCTTGGAACAGGCTGCCCAGGGCAGTGGTGGAGTCCCCATCCCTGGAAGTATTTAAAAGACGTGTAGATGAGGCCCTTAGGGACATGGTTTAGTGGACATGGTGTGTTGGGTTGACGGTTGGACACGATGATCTTAGAGGTCTTTTCCAACCTTAATGATTCTATGATTCTATGATTTTATGATATAGAAGTTGTTAATGAGTCCAGGAGAGAGACTGATCATCAGGCTTGGATTCTGCCAAATTTTCCAGGCCTGACCCTTCTTCTACCATGTACAGGTTGATTGCTGGCTTACCAAATACATTTGATCTTCATGAATATCCCTTTATTGCTAGAGCACATGCCATGGTTTAGTCACACAGACAGTAAGGGACGGTGCTTTGCGGGCCCAAGCAATGTATTTATCCTATAGGACAGAGAGGGCACTACCTACTACTTAGAGCTTCTTGCCTTCCACTTTTGCACACCTCCAACCCTTCCCAAAGCCAAGATTCATCTGTCTGCAGTGCTCCTTTTCCTTCTGTTGTAGAGGTCCCCATTCCCAAAAGCTCTTGCACAATTCTTCCTGGCCCATTCCTGTTGCTGTTATTTACCAATCAGCAAAGAAACATAAAGGTCCCAGGTACTGCTCACTTCTTATCCCTCTTTCTAGGACTTCAGTCTTCTGAGATCTGTTCAGTTGTAACAGTCCTGATAGCAGTTTTGCTCACTGCAGTGATTGTCGTTTTGGGGTTTTTTTGCTAGAGGAATAGAAGTATGAAGGAAGTAGTAGTGACGCATGTGGTTTGCTTTCTTGCATAACCATTTATCATTTGCACTTTATGACCTTTTTGATTAATGTTTTATTCTACTTGGCTTGTAAGAAGTTGCAGCAGTTTCCAGATTTTATGTCTCTATATGCCATTAAATGTCATGCTGGCTTTCCACTTCTGGGCCTGATAATGATGGATTATGGTAGCAAAGCCTCATAGTGAATTAATGCATTGGCCATATTCGCTTGTAATTCTTAAGAGGCCTGTAAATGGAAAAATCTTGTTTTTCAAGACTTTATAAGTGACAGCATATTTTTAAACATTATGTAGTCTATGGGATAGTACGTATGCAAGTTTGATAAAGCCATTATCCTGGACTGCAACTTTTTTCAGAACTCCTGGCTCTGAATAGTCAAACTCTTTTCTCTTCTTCTCTTCTTCTCTCTGGGAACATACAATAAAGGACTTCTTGTCAGTTATTTCGGAGTCAAGCCTGGAAAAATCCTTAATACTAGAGGTCCTGTTGCTTTCAATGGTCAAGAAGGATATATGGTTTTGCAAAGGATGGAGAGCAGCAAGCAGATCTCTTTCCTCAAAGTTCTGTCAGATCTCATCCAGATGTGATGGAAGTTCAGTCATCTGAAAACCACAGTCCTGACCACATATGAACAGTAATGGTCTCATAACACTTTTTGCATGGAGATATATTAATCTTTTGCAAGGAGATATATTAATCTCAGTGTGTGACTGTGACCCCATTTTTTCATTCAGGTTTGTACACTGAACGGACTAGTTTGCTATACAGTACAGCATGACTTAGTACGCTGGGCACTGCTCTAAGTAGATGGGGTTAGGCATTATCAATGCATGGGTATTTTAATTCATTTCCCATGCAAGCCTCTTTGTCCAAGCGTCCTCTTGGAGAGTAGGTAGACTGCTAATTATCTTTAAATTCAGAGATTTGATTTCCCCCTAGCTTTCTCATCAACACTCATTCAACATACACCTAGAGCCATCAGTCATGAGGTTTGGCCAGACAAGGACAAAGTAACCCTACTAAGCCAGGCTTGCTAGTACCACCCAGTGAGAGGTGGGCTGTATAGGGTGGTGGCTGTTTTTGCAGGCAGAGGCAGGTGGTACTCCAGAGGCACTGCCACCATTTCTGTCATCCACCCAACAGCAGCAGGAACAGCAACAGCTATTAGACACTCACGCTCCCCCTGGCAGGAGTGACTGAGGCCCAGCCCCCTGTCCTTGTAAAATTCAGAAGTCTGAAGCCAGCTTCATTCTCCCCATAGACAAGCCCTGACTCACTATATATAATTGAAACCATTCTAAGGAATATAGTGTTGCAATGAGAAGTAGCATGAAATATTTTACCAGTTGCACTGAATATATTTTTCTGAAGTGGTCCCTCCGCTAGTTTTGCAAGGGCGTTTGCTCTAACTGAGGTGATTCTTGGGGCCTGGTTGCACCCAAGGAAACAGGCTTGGACGTTTAGCTCATTAATTTCATTTCATGAAAAAATGGCATATCACATATCATAGAAAGAGAATATCCCTTTCAAATCTACTTTTGAGTCTATCACTTAACTGAGAAAATACTTGGTGGGAAAGTATTTCTTGAGACCTAGCACTTTCCATCTAGGACCAGCAAAATCCCACCGAAGCTGATGTCACTCTGAATTGATAAAGGGCATGTTCAGTCATGCAGCTACAGTCTCATCACTGAAGCCTTCCTATCACTGGCTAAATCTCTGGACCGGCTGCTTTAATTCTGCCTCATCGCAGTGGAATCTGCTTTCCAGGCTGCACTTCATTCCTAATGGCTCTTCTTTGCTTAGTGTTAGGCACAAAGGATCAAGAACAATGGAAACTATGAAGGAATACTGTCCAAATCCTGTTCTGGCCAAGCATGACCTGAGAATTTGACAGGTTTTCTAGTAGATGTTAATTACTCCTATTCATTGCAAACTCAGAGAAACTGAAATAACAGTTTTCTACTTACTAAATGCTCTCAGTGGACAGTGAAGAGCAGTGTCCACATCTGTGTGTCAACAGCCTCGTGCTCCTGAAGCAAGGTGTCCGTCACTGGCTCTCCGTAGTGCCTCTCCAATGTCAATGTCAATGTCAGCTGGCTATTTCAAAGCTGTAGAACCATGCTCACGCAACAGCCCAGATGTACTTCCCCAGCTACTGGGCCACAGGCAATCTTGAATTTCAGGCACAATGTATCAAGAGCTTATTTCTGAAAAATCTTAGTTATTGCTTTTAACTTAACAGCACCTTGGAGCAGAGGTTTCTGGATACCCTTGACAAAATATAAATAAAATCATGTGATGAAACATAGGAGAACAAATGCAACAGAAAGAAAAAGAGAGGTGATCACAACCTTGAATTTGATACACAGAAACAATGCCAGACAATACTTTATGCATTTGACATGTTTCCATATACACTTATCTCTATGTTATACATAAAGGGATCTGTGATGCTCAAGTCACGGAAGAACCGAGAGTATAGTAGTTACAAAAGCATGCACTGAGAATCATATTGCAGAGTCACATTTGTTTCTATACTGTGCTCCCCAGTGCTCCAGGCTTTTGACTGGCTTTCTAGTTCAGTTGAATGCTATATCCACACTTAGCCAAAGCAAATAAATCAAGCTGGGCCCAAGCTGCCTGTACAGAACCATCTGGAAGTCTCTTGAAGGCGTTCCCTTGTGGGCTTTTTCTGCTCTGGCTTTGTGCCAGGATATAAAGTATTACTGGACAGATCACCTGCGTTTCATGGCACTGCACCTGAGTACATACGTCCTGCAGACCACACCTGACTCTGCACAAAGCCAATTTATGTCTTTTCATCTGCAGCAAATTAAGCCAAAGTCTGGATAAACTGTCTGTTGATAATCATATCTTAACTGTATGACAAAATGCAATTACATCTTCACTATTGATAGCCACCAGGGACAGAGATGGAGCTATTTAGTGGGATCGGGTTTCAAAAATGTTGGTACTTGATAATAACAATCTTATTACTTACTTTCCTATGTTTGCTTTTGTCGATACAAAAGTCAAAAAATATATTTGAACCCCCAGTAGGCTGTCTTTTTCAAGGATATTGAATATAAAGAAGCACATACTAAATCTCAGATGTAATGTAGCTCTAGCCTAGGTCCTAGTCTTTTGAAGAATCAAATATTTTTGAGATGAGAAATGCCGCTTTCTACCAGAGCATGAAACTGCAGGTTTGACTCCTTGATAAAATGTGACTATCCAGGTGTGTCAACATTTCCCCTCTGCCCGAGGCAGGACCTATCAATTCTCTGTATCACAGCTGCCCAAGTCACTTGCCTAGACAATAACACATGTCATATCTGATTTAGATGACATTCACAGTTACATTTCTGCTTCACTGTTTTAGACAGGCAACAGGATACCTTTGAATAGAAATTATGACTTGTAATAATACATCTTTGCAGTTATTTGGGCAATTTTAATACACAAAAATGTATCAACAAAATTCTGTTGTGTACAGGACAGAAGAATAAATTTCTCATTTTCTCAAAGTTTCAACCATATGAAATAAATCTTTCATGGGAGTTTCTAAAGTATCTGTCACTACGGTATGTCAGTATAATTTAGGAATTATAGCATAGGGATGAACTAAACTAAACTAAGATCATCTCACAAACTGCTGATTAATGCCTTCTCATTGGCAGTACCAGCACCATCAGACATGACAGACATTTAATATTATCACCTGAGCAGCCTTAACCAAGTTTAGTAGAAATATTGGAAAATCTCCATCCTGCCATCTAGAGTTTCTCAACAAAAAGAAGACCTGAGCATACAATAATTCAATAGAAGGAATTTATATCTCATTATTATGAGTCAAATCTCAGTGTATTTTAGCAGTTTTCTTAAAAAGAGGCATTGGTATTAATGTCCACACAGTGAAAGACTTACTCCCACGGTCCCTTTTGGAAAGAATGATGTCCACAGGATATTAGGATCTCTGACCGCTACAGAAACCTCTAGAACAACCCTATTTACCAAATGATAAAGAAAATGGCAACGATAGAGCACTTTCAATTTCTTTTGCAGGTGAACACAAATCTGTGAGCCCAGGAAGGAGGACACTGAGGTAAGCTTGGTCTCAAGCTTTCCCAAAATACTTACTTTAGAAATTTTATTTAGTAGCTTCTATTTTGTTTTTAATGCTAAGTGCACAAAACAGTCTGAGGAGCAGGGACTGGAACGAAGGTGTGTCTTTGGCCACGTGAATCTCATGCTGTTGGCAGCATTTCAGTCTAGCTTCAGCAAGACTGTGAATATCGAAGATGCTCATTTGAACTTAGATGGTATCTGCATATTTAAACTTCTTAAGGCTGAACAAAGAATAGAAGACAAGTCTTCCTCCTCTGGGGTGTGTAGTCTAACTAATAGGTCAGCGTATCTGTGTCAGGCATAACCCAGCATTTTAAAACAGTGAATCATTCATCTATATCCAAAACGACGATTTAGACCTCAAAGCGCAGGAAATGCATTGGACCTACCAATGACAGTCTCATACAGACACGTAATTCACAATCCAGGGGACAGACTCTCATGTCTGTTGGTCAGTTTAGATATCTGCCCACCAACTGGGCTGTCTACTGAGACTGTCTTCTTCAGACAATTAACTTTCCCAGTTGCGGCAACAACATAAGTGCCTAGCTGGCACTGGACAATTCTGCTCTGAAAGGACAGATACAATTCAGGGAGATTAGCAGAAAAAAAGGTGAAAGCACGGTTGGCCACTTCCATGTGGATCTTAACGTTAAGCTTCCTTCAACCAGGAGTCACGCCTAGGCCCCTGGAACATACCTCTCAAATTTACCAAGACTGTCAAGATATATGTGGTCTCTTTTATCCTCCCCATGCTTGTGCTCAACTTCCAAACTTGGATGCAGATGTGCTTTCATTATGTTGGAGTCTTTTCCATTTGCTTTCCAACCTTTGTCTTCTTTTTTACTTTGAGTTCAGCCAAAATCCACCATAAACTACAGCATTATCAGCTGGGGAAAAAGTCATGTGGTGTAAATGTGTTGATGGCTCTGGTGACTCTATCACATTACAAATCAATTTGCTTCACTCATGCCGTTGAAGCATTATAGCATCAAGCCTAAAACCACTACTGTCAAACGCATCCTTGAGATGCACATAAATTTCCTATGCACTTTTAAAATGTTCTTAGTCATGAAGTGATTTTAAAAAATGGTAAACACATTTTGCATCTTGCATGGCACTTCGGTAAGATGCCAATCCTTTGTTACAGACTCAGTCTTCAGACTTTTGTGCCATTTTTCATTTACAACTGCATACCTGATCACAAGCCAGCAGTGGTAGGGTTGTGACAGAGTATTTTACTGCAGTCAGTTCATTATTTCCTATTTTCCTTCAGTCTCTGTGAGGTCCTTACCGATCATCTCCCACTGTTATCTGTACACTGCCTACAAAGGCGAGGAGCTGTCTCTTTAGGGATCATTCTTCTATTTTGTGTTTTTTTGCAATTCTGCACAGTGCTTAATCCATTTACTCTTGATCCCAGAATCAGATCCTTCTAATTTTCCCACCTTTTAGCCAAGCTCCAGTGTCAGAAACAAAAAGCTTATAGTGCTTTTTCACTTTCTTTGAGCTGAAGCATGGCCTGAACAAGAATTCTCATATTGTGCCTTAGAGAGTTTTGTGCCTGGCATTTCCAGCTGGCTTCCTATCCAAATACCAGAGACACCTAGGGCTGCTGGGGCTGCAGGATCAGGAAAGGTCAACATACATTTAGCCTGATGTGGCTACACTGCTAAGTATGACAGCTAAAGAAGCTATTTAACATAGCTGCTACCTGGCTCCTCATCAAAGCAATTATCTTTGCTAAAACTGTGCCTTTGTTTTCCTACCGTGTTGCTGTAAAGGAACATAAACCTTTTGAAATACCAACAATGAAAGTTTCTAAGTCTCTCCTTGTACCCCCATGATCAGTGGGGGACAGGGGATTTTTAACAACAGAATTCCAGTGGATTGATGTACCTAAATCCCTTACATGCTTTGGAAATTCTCTTTCCACTACAGACAATATGACAAACGGACTGAAGTTTACTTCTCCCTGTTCCTATTCCTCTGCCAAATTTAAGCTGTGATATGCACAAAGTCCGTCTGAGAAATGCTTAGCGATATTATCATATGTTGGCATGATCGCTTGGAAAAAACAGAAATTTATGTTATACTATACTCCTTTATAATTTTCAGCATATTCAGAGAAAATACACATCAGTATGTTTATTCATTTAACTTCTTTTCTTCCTACACCATTTAACACAATTAAAAGCACCATAGTTTTTTGCATCATCTCCAGTAGAATATATACAAACTTACCTACTACCAGTGTTTCCCCACCACGCAGGTGGTGAAACTTGACCCTGTCAAAATTTTGTTCACTTTCCAGCTAATGTCTATAAAAGTTCTCTGCAGACAGGATTAGCAGAATAGACTCAAGTTTCCCCACATAAGTCTGCCCTTTGTGCTTTGGCATACACTTGCAATTTGGGTCTAGATCTGCCAGATGAAAGGGTAGTACATATTCTGGCCCTTTAGGTGAGGCTGGTATGGCCAGGCTGAAAATCACATGGGAAATGAGCATCTATATTTTTATGAAGAAATTGTGAAGCTCTGGGCAAAGCTTTTTTTTTCCCCTCCTGTTCTGTCAGTTTGTCTGGTGTTACCAAATGAAGCAAGCCTTTTCTGCAAAAAGGAGCTTGTATAACTTTCCAAATGAGGAAAAAAATCTCAATCAAAGCACAGGACGAATTTGAAACATCTGCAACAATCCAAACAGGCCAGGCATAAACTGAAAAGAAAGCCATGGAATGATTTATACTACCACATTGTGCTGCAAAGGACAAAGAAAGCATGTCCCAGCAGCTGGCCTTGTGAGGAAAGGAGGTCACAGATCTCTGCTCATACTCTGGTGGGCTCCAGGAAAGGACTTTCCTAACAGTCCATGTCAAACAGGAGATCCCAGGCAGGTCACAGAGCCTGCGATGAAAGCTTAGCAGCATGCCTGCACTTTCAGGAATCACAGTAAGGGCACAGTCATTTATAAAAGCTCTGCCACAGCTGGGCAGTGAGTTAGCTGGACTCCGAATTTGTTATCCTGCCGATAGCAGCCGTTCCCAAAGCAGCGGTAGGTAGTGTGTGGGAGGTCACTCATGCCCCCCCAGGTGGCCCTCAGAGCTTTTCTGGTGCAGGGATGAAGCATCAGCGAATCTTCAAGCAGTGGTACTTCCCACTGGTGGAAGGTCAGGTGAGGACTATTTTGAGGGTTTCAGAAAACCCTTTGCTAACTACATTTGTCAGGTGTTTCTAGGGTGTAAATTCCCCAAGAGTCACACTTTTTAAAAATGCCACAACTTTACAAGAAGTAATAAAGTTATAGGAGAACAGAACTAAGCTGCAATGGTATGCCCAGAGGTATAGCACAGCATGGGCTGCAGGCAATGAACATAGACAAGTATACCATTATACCAACATAGTCAATAGTATATGGGAATACAAATAAACAGTTGCAGCCATTTGTCCTAAACAAGCTGATATTCCACTGACTTACTAGGTGTCCAAGTGCAAAAGCTACAGCAGCTACAAGGACAAGATGAGAGTGATATCAAAAAATAGCCTAGAAGAAGATGACTAATGGGACGTGGATTTTCTCCTTTCCTTTTGAATATAGGCATGTTAGAACAGGAAAAAAAGTGAGAATGAAGCCTTCATATAGGGTGCTCCTCTTACTATACATGAGATGGGACTAGTGTTTTCGTATAGCAGGATGGCAAGGCAAAAGTTCAATTTGGTGGGAAATGACAGGAAATGACTAAACCTCTTCATTCCTTATGGGTAATTATGTTTTAGTTCTAACTTCGTGATTTGGAGGAGATTTTACTTTTGGGGGGGATCTCTGCAGTTAATGTTCTCACTCTGATTAAAAAAATTACATTGGAAAGTAAATAAATAAGTGGAGTCTTGTTTAACTACACGCTGAAGTATCACAGGGAGAATGTTCCCTGTGATTAATGGGTTTTGGCCTGTTGAATAATTCCATTCAACAACTTATCAGCACAACTTGCTGTCACTTTCCTCGGCATTGGTTTCAGATGCATATGCAAACTAATTGCCATGTAGAACAACAGCTTACAGTGCAGAAACTAAGACTGACTAACCCAATTCAGAAAGTTCCATCTAGTTTTTACATCTACTTTTTTAAAGAAAAATCTCGCTGTCATGAAAACCCTTCAGGTCCCAGGGAAAACGTGTTTAGAGAACAATAAAGAACTTTTTAAGCTACTTTTTCCACAAGGAAAAAAAAAAAAAAAGCTGGAAGTTTAAAAACTATCCTGTACCCACTATAAGGAAAACAGGAAATTAAATATTGGCCACAAGATATTTTTCCAAGGTTTATTGGTGTAAGGGTTTTAACAATGTGTTTGACTGTGTAACGCATTCAGCAATTGTTACCATGAAACTTCTGCTTTTCTGTACAGCATTTGCTGCCCCCACTTTAGAAGTCTCCACATCACAAGGGGTGTAAAAGTTCTTTTTAAATCTAAATTATGCTTATTAAAAACTTCAGAATTGCCAGGCGAGCCACTGTGATGAAAACTCTCTTATATATTTTTCCATGAAGATTTACAACCTACATTAGACACAGCACTCAGCCATAAAATCAAGTGAAATGTGCAGACCTGACACACTTCCTCTGTGCAACAGAAATTAAAATATATATCCCATGAATGTTGTCATAGTAACATGTGGGAAACATTAAAAGAAGTCAACATGATGAACAGGTATAATTTATATTTTTCTAAAATCTTACCCCACACATCGCTCATAAATCATCCAGCTTGAGTCTGTAGTACAGTGATGTTCAACTTTCCATCCCGTAGTCATACTGTTCCAACTAACAAAATAAGAATAAGTGCTGGAAAAAATGACTCAATGTCAACTGGGTCTTGCAATCTGCGCAGTAATAGAGATATACAAACTTAAAGACAAAACCAAAAAAGACTGATACCAGTTTTACAGTTTCTAAACAGATGCTCTGTATATTGACATCAATAGAATTTACTTGTATGTTTAAAATTAAGCACACGCACAAGGTTTGCAGGACTGAAACTTAAATCAGTGCTTTAAGCACATCTGGGGCAATACATTCCCATGCAGGCTTTTGGACCCCTACGTATTCCCTACAGCCCGCGCTGCACGCTAAGGGAAATCACTGCGAGTGCTTCTTGCCCCAGCATTATGGACTACTGCTACCTGTCAGTTGGGATGACAACTTCCAGCGAAGCCTTTCAGAAAAGGTTGGTGATCCTAAGCGTTTCTGGGTTAGGCTGTCCTTTCTGAAGTGCCACAAAGCTGGGTATTCACATGTGTATCTGCAAGGGAACTCCTGCAAGAGGGGAACTCAAAACCTGCAGCACTTGAAACCTTAGTGAGCAAATCTTTCCTAAATAGCTTAGCTGAAGGATTGGTTGCTTTAGAAAGCCTTGGTCTAATTAGCTGTTTAAGACTTTCCTTTTTCATAAAAGCCCTGTGGTTCACCCACCTGGAAAATGGAAATAAAAAATTTGTCAAAGCACCTGTAGCCTAGCCTTATAGGGAGTTTCATATGGTCCTATAACTTCAACAACCATCAGTATATTGACAGGATCTAATTGGGGCCTATAATGCCCCCCTCTGGAAATTAAAGCCCACTGCCTATTTTTATGCCCAAAATAATTTAGTTCAATTTAATTTTAATGTATTTTATAGTCTATATTGACAGTAAAATAACTCTGTACAGTCCGTTTACATAAAAAATACTTCCTAGACTACCGAGTGAATAAAAGATTGAAAAATCTACAGCCATTATTTCACAGGCTGTAACAGTTCCTAAGATGCAATCAAGCATTTGACACATATACAGAATTATTTGCACAGCTTTGTGGAGAATACTTTGCATATTATTTGATGTGTAACGATAGTTACGACATTTTTTCAGTTTTTAAATAGCTGTGGGGCTAAAAAAAAAGGCAAAGGAAAGAATACTACCAGAGATACAGGCAAGTAATACAAAAGGTCTTCCTTAAACTGACTAAAGTCTGGCTGTTCAAAGCTGAGCAAGAGAATCCAAATTTAACTCTCCCTGTTTGAGTTAATGTCATTTTTACAGCAACAGAAGGGATGGGGTACATGAAAAAGGCGTCTGGGCTAACCTCCACTGGAGCTAGCGGCACAGCTATGGAGCATCTGCAACATGGAAAGGTTGTGGAGCTGCTGACCAGGCACTGGACCGAGGACAAGGGAAGGTGGGGACAGCCCAGGCGGGTATGGGGTCAGGAGAGGTCCGTAGTGGAGTCATACCAGTTTTAGCCCGGTGGCATCTGGGGCATTTACACCAACCTGTGGAGTGAGCTCATGGGTGAGTTTGTAAGGAAAGGAGACACGTCTGAATTTTCTTTCAAATGGGAGAGGAGAGAGCGATCCTTCACTTGTCCCAGAGCAACACAGGCTATGCTGCTGCTTACTTGTGGTGCCAGTAGCATTCAGCTCATATCGTATCCTCAGTGCCAGACACCCCAAAAATCATCCCAGGATTACCTGAGAGTTCACCTACTTTGTGTGGGAATTTTAACACTGACCGCAGCGGGGCCAGGGTGTCTTGTGCAGAAATCCACACTGGTCAGATCAAGACCTATTTCATCTACTGTCCTTTCTGCTATAGTAGATGTTAAGAAGTGTTTAAGGGTGTAAGAGCTTAGGAGTATAAGAAGAAGGTTAGTTATAAAGATACTCCCTGTGTTGCAGTGATCAATTTTCTGAGCAAAACCTTAATCTTCTTTAAGAAGTTTTAGCTTAAGATTGTAATATTTTAATGTGACCAAATATCTTTCAATTACCTGAAAGGCCATTTTCTCATACAATACGAAGATTGCAATCAGAAGTCAAGGAATATTACAGAAAAATTCCTGATCAAGGTATCTCAGGCTTTTAAACATAAGCTTAATATAATTTTAGTCTTTCCAAAAAAAGCATATCCTAAACTTCATCTGTAAAATAAGTTTGCCATAAAATTACTATGCTTCTCAGCGGAGAGACCTATACTTCTATTCACTGTATTCTTTTGAAGTTTAAAATATAAATTGTTCCTACTGGATCAGTATTTTAAAAAAAAAAAAAAATTTTCAAAGTAACTACAAGCCTTCCTTATGATTTTCAGTAGCATCTTTTAATATAAGAGTTTAATTTCGTGGACAGTCTTTCATAAAGGATTATTTTTGCTTTGGAAGCACACTGTTTTGCTGGATTGTTTACTGATTTCTTTATGCAAATGCCTTTGAAGAATAGGGCATTTCACAATGTTTTATATGAAAGTGCTTCTTTTCGTATGTTCTCCAAAGGAATCATCTTTTCCTGACAATCCATATTGAAATGAAATTATTTCCTATGAATTTAATTATGTTGAAAGCATTTGACCACAGCACTTTTCTACCTATTAAAATGAAAATCCTAGGAGACCACATCACATATATGTGATCCAAACCATTGAGCCATATTGATTTATATAATCTAAACTGCTTTGCTCTGTTTTGAATGCTTGTGTCCATTTTCAACAGGTTTACATTACTCCTTTGCTTTACCTTCAGAAAGCAACAGGGTTCTGAAATCCTAATTTTCATTCAGCTCGATATATTAGAAAAAATAGTGAAATGTAAGGCATCTAATTACTGGGATCTTACCCCTTGTTGCAAAGCAACCACAGTTTGGAGAATGTCCAGCCTTAAAATTAATGAGGGAGTGTGATCCACAGAGAAATAACTTTAACCACAATTTGGCTAGACCTTAAAGTCTGCATTTTTATTGTTTTTGGCATCTGGAACCATATTTCTAATGGATTCACTTCCCTTGAGATAGGTAGTGAAAGAAAGGTGCGTAGTCCTAAACTTGAACCTTTTGTGGTTTTTTTGCTTTCTTTTCTGAGATTTAAATAGCATTAATTACATTGTAACCAGAAAAGTCAATTGTCTTACAGTCTGACAGCATTTGGTTTTGTTCCCAAGATGTGAGTCCTTGTGTTAAGAAGAAATTACATTCAACTGGGACTTGTTCCAACACTGACAGCCTTGGGATCAATGCTGTAATGGCTTTTGGCTCTCACGTCCCTTGAACGTGGCTTGTATAAGCTCAGAGAACCTGTTGAACACAAGACAACCAGTACCTTAGGCAGCCATTGAAATGAATCAGATGCAAATGAAGAAATCAGGGTACTAGATCATAATTAATCTGGTGAGGTCTTAGCCTTCTCTGCCTGATAGACAGCAATGCTGAGAAGGTGATAACTGCAGGTAACCACCATGCGTTGTTCTCCCTGTCGTTTTATACTGCAACATGACTATGAAAGCATCGAGGAGACCTCTGTGACCAACATCTTACCCATGAGAAATGAACTGCAACCACTGAACTAACACATAGGGAGCTAAGTGAACCTCTGCGCATTATTGTCCACCAAACCTGGTACTGGATGGATGAAGTTTTTTCTTTCTCTACAGCTAACAGAGCCATGCAAAGAACAAGGCTGGGTGTTAATGGGACACTTTCCCCAGCCATCTGTCACTAAGGGGCTGCAGCAGATAGCAGAAGGTGGGACCTGGGAGAGCTGCAACACTGAAGTCTATATATGAACTAGCAATGCAAGGATCTCCTCGTCGTACTCAGTGGTGAGAAACGGGCACTTTTAGGGCATCGTTCATTGATTCAGATACCAGTTTAGGATGAGATGAATGACACTCAAAAAAAATTACTATTTACTACTACTGCTTACTACAAATTGCTATTTAATACCGACCATAAAGAAAATCAGTGATCTCAGGTCTGTGCTTACATTCATGTACTCACGTACATCTCTGTTGGGTTTGAGAAATCTCACCCAGACTTCTCAGCAGGTGTTGTGGGTAAATTTTAGAAAACACATCTGGAAGACAGGCTTTTCTGGATCTGCTTTTCACCAGCAGGGAAATCAGGGAAGTGGCAGGCAGGGGTTTAAAGTGACTAGGGAGGGTTAGGGGGTTTTCTTGTAACAAAGAAGAAATACAGAATAAAAGCCTTCAGGAAAGCTAAGCAGAATAAATTTAGGGAGCTGGCAGTTAACATCCTGTAGAAATATATGTAAAGGAAAGGGATCAGGCAAACTGGCAATTCCATTTAAAAATAAAAATAAAGAAAAATAGAAGCATTGGAATAAAGTATCCTGAGGCAAAGGAAAAAGCAGAAAAAGCAGAGGAAACAAAAGAGGCATCCAGCTGAATCAGAGGTCTTCAATAACCTGAAATATAAAGAGGAACCAGAGAGCAAAACATAGCTCAAACAGCTAAGGACAAGAATTAAAGCAAAGTGGAAGCAGACAAAGACATGAGAATCAACACAGATGCAATTAGCAAGTAATGTAAGAAGTAACAAGAAAACATTCAATATATCTACTAGATAGTCAGAGGAAGTTCTGGGAAATGGTCTTGCCACTCTCAGTAAACAGGGAAAGCCAGGAACAGAAGATGTCAAGAAACACTTAGATATCTGTATGGGTTGACTAGAAGAGCTGGCTGTCACCAGATGGCAAACCCACAGTCAACCACTGCAACCGATCTGGTGGCAGATTAAGGAAAAAGCAAATCAGAGGTTACTCAGATACACAAGGATTACGTCGATAAATTAGGTCCACATAAGTTAAGAGTGATTAGGGAGGAGCTGCTTCATCTGTGCTCTGAGCTGGCCCGTCATGCAGCACCTGCAGCCTCAGAGGCTCTGTGGGTTGATTAGCTTGGTGTGAGCCCAAAACCACAGAGACCTAAGCTTGAAAAACACACCGGCCCTCCTGCTTCTTCTTATCAAATGCCCAAGAAGGAAGGCGTAAATACATCTGCTCTGGTTAGTTTTACCTTGGTTCAAAAATTCAAAGACAAGTAGTGCTTAGAAACCCCAGACAAAGACAGCATAAATAGATGATAATTTCCTTATTTTGTTCAACATTGTAAAAATGCCGCTAAGCTTCAGTACCTGTTTAGATGACCTTGCTTTAGAAAGCTCTGCTCTACTGAAAGCCCTCCCTTCAGCCACCCAGAAACTGTCCTGGCCCAATATAAGCTGTCAGCAAGCAGGAGTATGGCATAGGTCACAGCCAGAGTACTGCATAAGCTACGAATAGGGATATTTATCTAATATGGATATTTACTGTATTGGAGATGAACAGCAGTTTTCAGGTAGCTTCAGCTCATGCCAAATACAGCCAAAAGCTTTCTTTTTGAACTATCGGTTCACTTAATAGATACATTTCATATAATAGACTCTTATTTTAACAATATTTGGGGTATTTGTTTGGTGACCCAGAAACATCTGAGAGTGCTCTTTTCCCAGCAGAGCAAATGAAAACAACACACTTTTTCCTCTTCCAAATAAAATTGCCCAGCCTATCAAATCCTACTTTCCACACTAGTAGGTATGAAGGGCAAATACTAAGCTGAAGAAATAATTTAGGAAAAATTATGAACTAAAATTTGAGCTCTTTTTTGTTTTCTAAAGATGTAATAATTCATTTCTTCTAGAAATATATCCTCTGACTATTCCCTCAAAAAAAAAAGGTATGTAATTATCAAATAAGATTAATTCATTTAAAATTTGTAAAGGCAAGTCCTAAACCAACAAAGTGCCAGATTTCAGACTGCCCTTGTCATATTAAATTGGCTTCCCTGTGCTGATATATCACGGTACAACCTTTAATTACATGACTGCCTACTGTCCTAGCTGTAGGATTGCCACCCCATGCAATGCCCCGTGTGGATTATATTAATAGTCCAATATGTTGTAGACGTAGTTGGAAAGATCCAGTCAACAAAGCAAAAGAAATCTGTAATCCACACAGAATCCTTCACTAGAATCAGAAATAATACAGAATGAAAGAACAAGACTGATATCCTTACAGTTTCAATGAATATACCAGTTAGAATTTCAGAATTGTGATATCTACAAAATCTTGAGGCATGTACTTTGTGGAAAACATGAAAAAAACATTTCACCTTGAAGTGGGAGCATGAAGGAACATATAGCCACAAAACATTTTCCAAGTACAAAAGTTCCATTAAAGTTAAAACAATAACAAATCACCCCCAGAATCTTTATGGGAAGAAAAAAAATGACATTCAGAATTTTTCCAAATATTATATAAAATAAAGCAAATCAGTATAGAATGTTAAAACAAAATGGAATTAGTATCACACTTTAATATCTGAGTTGTTAGGGCATACTGGCATTTTACACAAAGAGGAAGGAGACAAATCTGAACATACTTGATTTTTTCCCCTCTCCAGATAGAAATAAAGGTTTATACTAGTACTTATAATACTAAAGGTTCATACCAGTACTTGTGAAGTCCCCCAAATTACTCAAAAATAATGAAATCATCTTCATTTTTACAATTTGGAAAGGAAATTAAAGTAAAAATTCAAATATTCAAACCATGAAGCTAAGGAATTCTGAACAGCCTTTTACAGTCTTACCTGGTTGTCAAGGAAGGCTGCATTTTCTTCATATGACATTTTCCTGACAGAAGAGTGGCAATTAACATATATGTTGAAATGAAAACCTCCTCCACCCATCCTATTGCTTCCCTTTAGCAGGAGAGAAAATTAAATTAAGTCATTGTCTATCATCTCTCTGTTCCTAGCCACCCATGCTAGGATCACCCTTGCTACTCCATGTCTTTTCTGCCACTCACGTAATTTCTTTTTTCATCAGTATGCTGCCAATCTTCATACCTTGCCAGGGTAAGGTGAAACGAAGGTTGTTCTGCACCCATGAGAGAAATGGGAAAGGATGTGGGATCTGAGAGTATGGCACAGAATAGGATGGGGACCCAAGGGAAAATCCATGTTACTTAAACTAATTAAATGCAGTAGTTTTTTGAATTGAGTTGTGCTATTTCTGCAAGAACCATGCTGCAGACAAAACCCCTTTATTTTTCCATCCTCATCACACAGGACTGCTGGGGAGGCGTGCCACAACAGTCTGTGTTAACTTTGATCTGTTTGCAAAAGACAGAGATTTACATTACATTACCAGACATGAAGGATAATTTACAAAGAACTTCAAAGTCTTTGGAAAGCTAGAGCTTAGATCTTGAGGAGAGAAACTGTGCTGAGCTGCACCATGGAGCAGGGACATGGTGGTGCTTTAGAGCTGCTTTCTTTTCTCCTTCACCCGGCTTTAGCACAGATTGTTTAATTGCAGACTTTACATCTAGAAACAGTTTCTGTCGTGTTGCAAAGGTGGTCTGCTGGTGTCCCAGGGACCATCGTTGTTTGCTCTGGGGCAGACCGAAGGGCCAAGGAATCTTCTGGCAGCATTTGTTGGAAATTGCAACTCCATCTTACTCCCAGAGGACTTTCTAAAAAATGAGAAATTAAAATGTTTTAAAGACGCACTTACAAAGTCCTGTCTTTTGTAAAGGGTATTTTAAAAGTGCTCCAGTTCCCTGTTTTCTCTGGTCTCAATAATCTGTGAGTAACAGAAATCCAAAATATCTTTAAATATCTTTAATCTCTAGAAAGCTAATAAACTATTTACTCCATCATATACATTCTAGAAAAGCTGACTTCAAGACATTTGCGTTCACCATCAATTCATATATCATTTGTTGTTTAGAAATGCTTGAAATCCTTCAACTACCTCAAGTTTCTTGAGCTCTTGGTAGACCATAGGCATCTCTCCCACAGAAACTTGCCTGGCTTCAGAGAGTAATGATGAGGACTTAATGCTTCTACAAGAAGCTGGAGAGACCCAGGTGCCTAGGTCTTCCCAGTCCTGCCCCCCAGAGCCAAGACGTGGGCCTGCCTGCCCTTGGAGACCTCGGGGCTCTCAGGGCCATGGCTTCACAGTGGCAGGTTGGAGTTCCCTGCATGCACGGCTCCCTTGAGCCATGCCTCTTGGATGAGAAAGGTGACAGTGCTGTGAAGCCAGCTTGCCTGAGAGCCGTGGGGTCCTGGCTCCAGACGTGGGTTTCCAGGCTCCCGTGTTCCGATCGCAGAACCAGAATGCTGAAGCTGGAAGAAGCTGCAGAAGCTCTCCAGTTCCATTCCTGGAAAGAAAATCAATTCCTTGAGCTATAAAACTTCACAGCCTACCACACCAGCCTTCAAATCACAAGACGACGACTCAGGAGCCTGGGAGTGTTGTACCCAGCTCAGGGAACATGGTGGATAGTCAACCTGGAGACCACTGGAGCTTGTGCATTCAAGCAACTCCTCTCCTGGCAGTGGTGAAAGAAACAGCAATCCATTTTCTTTCACACCACAAGGCCTCTGTGAGCAATTTTTGTTTTCAAAGTTCCAGTTCATTAGATATTTTTGAGCAACTCTTATTATTGTCTGCCAATTTGAAATTCTGTATTTTGGCCAACTCTGAATAAACCTGAATTGATTTAAAACCTGAGGACTAAGGACATGTAAGTGACAAAATATATCTAAACTGGCAATGTTAGAGTCATTCTGAAAGCAATGGACAGTGCGTATGGAGAGAATCATGTCTATTAATTTTCTTAAAGTAGTGGATGGCTGTTAGCAATAAATTCGGTCTCCAAAGTGCACTGAAATTATTTAGAAACCTGTCTTTCCACCCCTCATTCACTTTTAACATCTATTGGCAATAGTAAGTGTCTAAATGGATGCAGAAACCAAATCATGTGCCAGAGTTCATATATAGCACAAGCAGCAGGCAATTTAGATTACCAGTTTGGTTATTATTAACAGTGCAAAATTGCTGTGAATGAGGCAAAGTAAAAATACTCTCACAGACTTCTCCATTTCATTCCATTTCCTACATTTATTTTGGAGGTGGATTCTGCTGTGTTTATAACTGAAGGTTATGGATAATTATACACTGTCAGTGTTCACTTTCATTATTTAGGCACGAATCCTTCTAGCACTTATGCATAAGCATAACTTTATTCATTTTGCAAGTTCAATGGGACAATCCATTGTACATGAAAGCAAGCATATGAATAAATCTTCATAGGATCAGAGCCTTAATTTGTACAAGAAGAATTAGATGTTAGGGTAATCTCTTGCTGGTTTAGTGAATGTTAAGTTCTTCCCAAAATACCAGATGTGGGGAAGAATGCCCAAAGAACAAAGCAGATATGACATCACCTAATTGTCATTGTAGAAATAACAGCATGCATGTAGCATAATCCAACATGTGGCAGATATGGACAATTTGATTTAATCTTTTTGTGAAACCAAAGTAAAATTAATGTAAACTGTAGCTAAATAGCCAACTCATCAGCCAGTGCATCAAGTCCATTCTTAAACAACAGCACAGATCAAAATTCCTTCTCTTAAAAGTGAGTTTCAATCTTCCAGATAAAAACAGTTCATTTCAGAGCAGGATGCTGATCTTGCCCAGAGCAGGTCAGGCAAGTATTAGTTGATCTAGCAACCTGATTGCCCACGGGCAGCACTGCCTCAGCCTCCTGACCAGGAGCAAAGGAAAATGCTCCTATGTAGAAGTAGTCATGGGGCCACCATGAACCCCCTCTACTACCAACCTTACGCTGCTTTTTGTATTTTGCCCCCACCATGTAATCATTGGACGCATCCACATTTCCTGAAGAGCAAGCTGAGCCCAGCATAGGGACTGCTGAGTCCTGGCTGCCTAAAAGAGTTAGCCACCCTGCAACTATACCTATCTGAACGGTTAGTATTGGAAAATGCTTCCTCTGTTGCTAAATCCTAACTGGAACTAAAAGAAGTTTCTTTGACATTAGCCTCATCTCAGGACTTCAGAGTAGCCTGAGAGGGTTTCATCCTATATGTGCTGAACCAATGGCAAAGTTGCTACTGAATTTGCGAATGCAGGACCTGGCCCAAGCAATCTCTGTGCTGTAAATTACAAAGTAATGAGGCAGCTGTTACCCTGTATTTATCTTCAAATGCATTTTTTTCCCTATTTTAATTAATGAGTTGGCCAACCTTTCTGGTGTGCTTTACTTACAAATGCTATAGCTATAGAGAATTAATTGTTATTGCTATGCTTAAAAAATCCTGAGGAGCATAGCGTGGATCCCTCAGCAGGTACCGATTTCATCTCCACACTGAGCATCAGCAGGTAGACTGGCTCCAGCCCTGAGCTGTCTTGGCAAAGGTGCAGCCAATTCGTGTGCTCCCGGATCCAAGCTGACTGCACATAGAAAAAAGTGTTTGTGTGTTTCTGCATCCACGGCATGGTTAATCCATAACACAGGTAAGCTTCCAGGCATCATTGCTGACATGATTATTTTCAAAATCCATTACTTTGTCATTTGACTATACACCCAAAAAAGGTGAATACAAACTGATTTTTCCCAGTACTATTCAGCCTAACTTCATTTTTTTGAGATTTTGCATAATTTGACAATATTTGATAGTATTTTGGAAGTGAGAAATAAAAAAGAATGTATTGTAATGATAAGGAAAACATCTGTTGAAGCCTTACAGGCATCCAAAGTTGTTTGCAGCTCTTTTAAGTTTTAAATAACATGTAGCAGTTAAAGTAAAGATTTAAATTATTAATATAATTAAGGCAATATAATTAATAGCACTCAGAATGAATTCCTGTGAGCAATCTGAAAGGGCTTTAAAGTCTCTTTGTAAAAGATGGCTATATTTATACCTGAAATTTTAACCTCATTATCATATCAACTTTGGGGTTTTTTTCAGTTTGGCAAAATATTTATTTATGCAATAAACAGGAAGAGGCTCATATGTATATGTATGTGATTGCATCGAGGGCAAAGCAAAGACGGCTGGAGTCAGAATAACAGTTCCAGCCTGTAGCCTGCTGGGCAGATCTGCTGAGTGAATTTCCACTCATTTTTTTCATATTCTTCCCATCACGACAGTGGAAGCTTCTTGTAATGCTGGCTGGGGAGTTCCACCTGGGTGAAGAGAGATAGTTCTTCCCAGAGAGGTACTTAATGAGTGCTGCTGTAAGGTTATCCACAAGCTCATTACTGCAACAGCAATTAATCATAACTGGTCTTAGATCTGTAACAAGTCTGCAAACACACACTTCACCCCCTTCTTAAACGGCCCGTAAGGTTGCCTGGGTGGATTGCTGCAGGCAACCCAGGGACACTATCCCAAAACCTGCCCCCCATCTGCACCTTCCTTGGGCTGCTGCCCCACTTTGGGGGTTGTCTGGCTGTCCGAGCTGTCAGTCCCGATGGCCATCTTTTCTGCAACAAGCCCAGATGAATCCCGGGCAAACTTCTTCTCAATATGAAAGCCAGATTTTGTCCAGTTTTCTCATTTCTTTAACTTTATGTCATTCCAGATGAAGGTTTTGTTGTCCAGCAGCGCCTCCCTCCTCCAAGTGCATACCTGGCCATAGGCGAGGGGTTGCAGTGGAGCACATGAGCACGTCTGCACACATCTGAGAGCACCTGGCCCCCGCAAAAAATTATTACAATAAGTGGCTTTCACTGACTTCCTGTGCAGTCTGTCCTGAGCAAGGGCTGTCTAAAATAGCAGCCTCCCATTCTGAACATCATCTCCATTTCTTGTTTTTTAATTTCCAAAAGCTTGCAGAGATGATTCTTTCCTTTGGGGAGAAGACCTGTGCACGTGAAATCACTACACCAGGAAAGGATCTGCTACCTCTGTTTAATTGAGCAATTTGACAAAATGACTCTTTCAGGGCTTCTCTGAAGTTAATGGGAGTTTTATTAGTTACTTCAGCAGTAGCAGGATCAGGCCCTTTGACTTCATCAGGCATGTCATCCATCTTCACATGAACAGGCTGACAGGACAGGGATTGAAATTTCACAGTCTGTGATATATTTAGAGATTGTTTAGATTGGATTAGGCTATGGAAAATACTGTGCTGACCAAGATAATCATCCTTCAGATATTGATCTAACCCCTGTCTGCTCAAATTTGTTCTTCCAAATCACATTGCCTGCAGTTACCTACCACTATCTTACAGTAATATTGCAGTGACAGCTGCTGGGATCCCTGATTTTTCCCCAATGGAAATCAATGGTGAAACCCAACTGACTTCAAGGCTACAGGATTGTGCCCTATGGGCACTGTTTTCAGGACCACATTTCCCACTAAAATGGGTGCATGTTTTGAGCTGCAATGCTGAAAATCAGACACTAACATCCCAACTCAGCTCAATAATACAGAGTTTAGCTTTCTGGCATGGGAAGGGGGACACATCCACAGAAATCATACCTACAATGCTATATAGTGCTACCTAGACTAGCTCTGAACAAATTAGTGGGAGTGCCCAGGGAATGTGCCAAATTTCCAAAAACACTGTACGAAGGCTAACATTCATGGCCCCAACAGAGCTAAAACATCCCCAGGAGACCATTGTACCACCATGGCTGTACTGCTTCCAGCACGGCATTAGCTTGTTCCAAGAGAGCTAAGGTATCTCTGGATGGTGCTTGCCTTGTCATGTTTTGATTTAGACACATTTTTAGATCATTGCTGAACTGGGTCTAAATATATATTTGTGGAACAGCTCCATAACCTGGATCTCCATTACGACCACGGATTTGGAACGCAACTCTAAACACTTGGGATGGCTGAAAAGGGCACACAAAGGGAGTGACTCCCTGCAGCCTGAAAAACCGGGGACTTTGCCAGCAAGGCGTAAGGTGGAATAAGACCAACAGGAGTCTTAAAGCTGTGCCACCACCTGTTAGATATAAAGCAGGCCCAGCAAAGCACTATTGCAGAAATAAATAACAAAATGTCATGTCAGCTCTGTAAGTACAATTCCTGCACTGGTTTATAGATTTCACATAGCATTTTAGTCAAAGCACACTATGGAAATCAAATGGAATTTAATTTTTGAAGCATCCTTTGTCCTGGAGGGAGAGAAGTGAATTAAGGTGAATTGAGTTTCTTCTTCTAATACCTCACACACTGCACAAAAAACATGTAAAGCTCTGCCAAAGCTACACAGATCTGGGTTTTTGCAGAACAGTCGGCTGCCTGATCCTTCTTCCTAAGATTTGCTGCTAATTCGAATAACACCAATCTCCTGAGTCATGCTGTTTTTCCTAGAATCCAAGCTCTCATGTTTAGCAGATCACATAAGAAACTAAAGATTAAAGTTTTCATTTAGATTGTGGTAAGCCCATGAAAAAGACAATTCAGAGATGCAGCCAGGTGTGCAACAGGTTTTGGTGTAATATTGCTAGGTGTTTACTGAGGTCCTGTGCTTGTGATCTTGTGATCTGTATTTCCTTGTTGCTGGAGGTGATGAAAGGTTTGCTCTATCTTTTGGCCTCTTATTCCCATTTGTGAGGTTCAGGGTCCATATCAGCAGCACACACAGTACAGTTCAGTGCTTTGGGTTCAATAGGCTTCAACATCTTTTGTTCCAAAACCAGCAACATTTCCCTCAAAACCCTCAGCATACTCCTACCCAGCATTCCTTACTCTGGACTATAAAACCTCGTGCTCACTGTTTCTGCTTTCATGGATTCCACAACAAGGGTAAGACATCCTGCCAAAACACAAGTTTTACTCCTAAAAGCCTTGTACATCCGTACAAAAACACCAAATAAGAAAAGGTAAAGAACCTCCTCTCTTGAAGCATTCCTCCTCAACTCATCAATGGCTTGTCAATTTTTGTCAACTCTTTCAAGAGACATCTCTTTACCTTCTACATCCTCCCAAAACAGTGGCAAGGAGGGATTATCAGGGGAATCCTTTAACTAGAAAAAGCAGCAAACTGTCCATGTCAGGATCAAGTAGATTTTAGAACCCACTAATAACATTTTTAATAAACCAATAGAAGATGTAGGTACAACACTGACCCACACTCATTTATGAGTTTGACTATTACTTCATGAAAAATTAATGCCAATTAGTCATTTTGACATTAGAAAAAAACAAAAATGGAAGTCCAGAAAATAGTCTTAGAAAGACAAAAGTTCATATTGTAGCAATTACTCTGAAATCGGATTTTAAGTATATGCTATACTTTCCAAGTATACTCACAGTACCTCACTTAAGGTATTTTTGATTCTTAGAATTTGCAATAATGTAAATATTTCCAAGAATTTCCTTGATTGGTTTATATATTATTAAGTTCAATATTTGAGATAACTGTAGTAGAAAGTTTTAACTGTACATATTGAAGAAAGAGTGTGATTGGGTTGTAATTTAGGAGATTATTTGCTGCAGCTAAATAAATGGGATGCCTGAGGACATGAAGCTGTCACAGCAGAGGCAGATATGGAATGACATCAGAACAGGAGGTGAAAATATGCAAACACCTATCGATATAATCATAAAAATGATAGAATAATGACAATGATCTTTCTCCTAGCTTGAGCTTAAGAGGGGTTGGTTGTTGTTGTTTTGCTTTGTTCTTGCACCATACAGCCATCAGAGTACTGAGTAGCAAGCAAGCATCATCCTCCCTCAAAGAAGTGTTTGATGTCAGAAATGGGTCTTGGTCTATAGGAAAAGGTCCAGAGCTTCTGGATGTGACTAAGAGAGACAGAGTTAGATACTCAAATACACTTGGGATGCTCAGCATGAAAAGTTTTGTGCTGGGGAGCTATGCAAGGCTTGGGTCAAAGATCTCTGAATTGCTGTCATGCCTTGCCTGTCACCGCTCCATCAGCCACCTTAGTCTGGTTCAGTACAAAAAATCCAACATCCAACTCCTGCCATTGCCTGCCTGGAGTGAAACCAGACACAGCTCCTCTCACTAACTTTTTAGGCATACTCAGGAGCTAAAACGCAACATCTCCTGTCCACAGATCTGATATAAAGCAGGTGCCTGCCCTAATTCCACCTTCTTGTGGGCCACAGCTCCGGCATCCTTCACTGCTTGCAGCCAGCTCACAGCTCCTCTAAACACACGGGTAACACCCCAGGCCAAAATGAGGCCTCCAGCTCCTTGAAGCAGGCACAAAGATGCAAAAGGTGTTTGAAGCCTCCAGGAAGCCATGCCAGGGTCTTTCCAGGCCAGGAGGCAAGAGGGCACGCTGCAAGGAGGTGAGGCCACAGAGACACAATCCTTCTCAGTGGGAATGCAGTTGGGCTGGGGCATGAAGAACTGTGGTCAGAAGCTGGAGGAGAGAAGGGGATGTGGCAGGTCCCCAGGTCATGGCATGACCATGGTGTAGACTCAACTCATTCACATATGAATGAAGTGCCACCACTGCTGGGCTTAGCTGAACGGAGCAGAGAGGTTGGTTCTGGGAGCTTACATCCATGACTAGGGTAAAGAAAAAACGACTCTAGAAGAACAGGGACAGAGGTGGGGAGGTCATCAGCCGTATGGAGGGCTGAGGTTTATAAATACAACCCTTTCTGGTTTCCAAGCTTGCAGGTAGGAATCAGATTTGAGCACCCAACTTGCAGAACCACTGCAGGTTTTCACCCGAGTATCTACATTTCACTACAAGCAGGACTGCTGTTTTTTTCCCACAAGAGGGCCCTACAGCTTCACTCTCCAGACTAAGGAATCTGTGATATTTAAGGTAGGGCTTGTGAATAACTGTAGTCCCACGTTGCCTGTAAGAGGCCACTGTGGGGTATATATTGTCACATACTCGGAAAGAAAACAGTCCTGCCTGCTATGAATGTGTAAGTCATTCCTGTGACTCCTTCTGAGCCAGAGGAGTAGGATTTGAGTCATAGCACAAAAATAAGCCTCTATTAAAGAGAAAGAAATAGTTGCCAGGGACCCTGGTTAGAGTTGAAAGAGACCCATTTATAAGTGCTGCGATGTGGAAGGGACCTGTCTCGGCTTGTTGTGTAGAGTTACAAACAAAAGTAACCACAAGTTGGAGATAAAACACATAGTATAAGCAGGATTGATTTCAACAAGGCGTTTTGCAGTAATGCTATCCACTGGCAGGATAACGAGCAGCAATGTTAGAGATGTGGATAGATGATCGCAGCCAGGCTCAGGGCATGTTTCCTCAGCTGGTAGTGCTGACACGTGGTCACTAAATGAAAAATGACTGGAAGAAGCACAGTGTAACCCTGGCTGGTCCCTCCCTCACCATCTCCTGGGCTCCCTGGGGAGACTGTGAGGTCTCCTGCCCAAGTTTGCAGAGAAGAGCACCCAAAGGACATCAGTCTCCTAGGAAAACTCAATCCCAGCTTCTTGCAATATACAGACAAAAAACTTCACTCCTGCTGCAGATCCTTGAGAGACCAGGTAGGAACAATGTCTTAAGCAGTGCAATGCTGGTAAAAGCTTTCCATTTCCCCAAGTGTTTTTTCAAACCAAGAGCTGGGTCCATGCCTTCCCACAGTGAGCTATAAGTGAAAATCGACACAAGACACATTTTCTCCCTGTTATTTCTTTTCATTGGTGTGTGCTGGTCTTGCTTTATCTAAAAGGAAGCAGGACTGAACTTCAAAAATAAAGTTCCAGACCATGCAAATTAACTTCTTTTTTCCTCCTCAAGTGCACTATTTATACTACTTCTAATACCAACCAAGAGATTCTCCTACGATTACTTTTTTCAGTGCTGGAAGAAAACCTAATGTCAAAACCACATTTCATACTTCATATGTCAAATTCTTCAACTACATTCTTCTTTTTTCTCCCTTAACTTCAAAAACCATTAAAAATATTTTTAAGGATGGTTACCACAATTGGAGTCATACGCAATCACCCAACATAAAACACCAACCACAGGTACACCAGTAACTCCCTATGCCCTCCTAACCGCAGTAACACCCTTTCAGCAAACCAGTGGGATGGCACAACCTCAATCACAATATAAAATTCCTCTTGTTATGCTAACACTTATGAGAAAGGTATAAAGGGAGACTTTCAGCAACTCTTAGGACTACAGATCAGAACAGATCCTTACAGTGTTTGCAGAACAGACGAACAATAGACTCTTGAAGAGTAAAACAAGCAAGCAAGCAGAACAGCCAGCTACTCTCAATACACATCAATCCCAGGAAAAATAAATGTTTGTACAAAGCTGCACAACCAGTGTGGCCACTTGGAGGTTTTTTCATCGTGTTTCGTATATTGACTAATTCCAAACATTTTTTACTTGGGTTCACTTCCAAGTGCAAGGACGAACATCTAGTTAACCCAAAACAACTAAGGGCTCATTTAGGCATGTTTGAGAATGGTCACAATTAATAGCTTGTTCAAAGCTTGCAGAAGTAATACTGTTGCCAGACTATTGGTGCAGTGCATTTGCCAACCCTTTTCTGCTGCATTGCTGCATATCAAGTATTCCTTTTGATTCTAAAAAATGCACATTTTTGCTTTGTATATCAATGATTGCAATGTTATTGTGGAGACCCAATCTGGAAAGAAGTGGGCTAATAACAGTTCACAGTGATGTTATTTTAATACACCATTTGGTTCAGACTCACGTTCCTGTTTCTATGTAGCTCCTTTTACATCAGCTACACTCACAAGTGCTTGTTAAAGGAAAATTAAAAAAAAAAAAATTATAAAAAGTTGCAGTTCCCTCTTTGCATTGTGGTCCAAATTTAGGAAGTCATGTCTCAACTGACTCTAAACACTTGGTAATGTCCCACCGAAATAAAAGTAAAATATGTGCTTATGCACCGAAGTGGATCTTCTATATGGCTACAGTGGGATTTGGCCATTTAAAATATAATCATCTAATTTAGATTAGAGATTCCCCCAACCATGAGGGGAGAGACATAAATCAGTCCCCTTGACCACTCATCCGACCCGTCTGAGAGCCCTGCGTCAGGCAGGCTGAGGGCTCCCTGGACGTGCCTGCCTGTCCCTGGGGTGGCAGGGGGACAGACAAGCCAAGGCTCTCACTGCTCCCTGCTGTTGTCTGCAGTGCGGGGGTATTTCTGAGTGTTACCTGGGGCTCCCTCAAGAGACACAGGTGCTGCTGGGGGCAATTGGTCTGGTTTATTTGAGACTTCCTTTAGAAAAGATGGATCTTTTAAAGAATACATCCTTCTAAAATATGGGAAAGGACTTCATGAGGTACAGTCCAGTACATTTATGAGTGCTATCCATTTTCTCTCAAGTAAAGTACTGCTTTGCAGAAACTGCTTGGCAGCAGAAAGGACCTTTAAAGTCAGAGGTCCCTTCATCCTAATGCCATGTTCAGTCAGTGTCTTTCCCCAATATCTGCACAAAATCCTTTCTGCTTTGCATTACAAAAATCGTGCTTGAGGCAGTATAAAGCTAGCGAGGCATCAAATCAAGTGTGGGTTCGTAACAAGCAAGTGGAGCTGGATGATATGAAAGCTCCAGAACTATGATGGACATCTCTGCCAAGTCCACCTAATCATTACAGCAGAAAGTCACACACAATTGGACATGTCTCTGCCTAATAGCTGTACATAGTTATATATTCTGCTCAAGACGTTCTTTCTGTTAAAAAAAAAAGGACCCACATTAAAAAAATAACAGAAGTAGCATTTTTTTCAGTGAAAATGTCAAAGGGATAGCTATGCTAAGTTGTGCCACTCTCAGTATCCTCTGGTATTTGGGTGTGGGGTCATTCCCACATAGGCAGATTGCCTTCCACAGCCACTTCCAGCTCTCCTTTATTAGATTTTTATAGGAAGGACAGGGTATGAATTATATGGCACTTACCAGTACTGAACAGAAAATATAATGGGTCACTTTTTGGGGCCATGATTTTAATTTGGAATTTTCTTCCACTACTTTATCAATTTTGCCTTCAGCTCCTACTACTTTGATTAAGGTTCAGAAGCCTCCTGGAATAAATGTGTTACAAAGAGAGATTTCCCTGGTCCGTGCTGATGGATTCAGAAAGCCATTAGAAGAAGTGGGATCAATTGGTATTTAGAATAAGTTTGCAAGCACTTCTGCCTATTTTATTACACCTAGACACTTTCTGTCTGCTTTAAGATTCACTGTTGGTTATTTAGGTCAGGTTTATAAGCTAGTCTCATTCCGTGCTTCTCTCAAGCATCCTGTGAATCTTGTGTGGGATTCAATTTGCTAAAGATTTATGAGTCCTTCCCATTCCAGAGTCATATACATCATATGGAAACTATTGTGGAATGGAGAGCTTTGAGGTAGTCCCTCCCTGACTGTCTCTAGAACAGCATTACAAACTAATAACTGCTGAAAAGAACTGCCATAACAGTACCATAGCCTTTTTTCTTGTTGATTTTTTAAATTTAATTTAGGACCATTTTGCCTTTTTGTCTGAATGTTTTCTAGCCAAGTCCTTGAACGTTACCAGGGAAGCAGGGGAGGGAAAAGAAGATAGAAACTGTTACTTGGTTCCAGCTGCTGCCTCCCAGTTAGAGCTAATGGACTGAAATGTCCAAAAATTAACCCCCTGAGGTGATCGTCAGGATATTTACATGTGTGTTTTCTAGCCCACTGTCTCTTCAAATGAAGAGGTACAGTATAAACACTACTTTTCAATTATCTTACTCTTGTAACCAAGTTGCTACCTTGTCTGCAAAGAATACGCTACCCTGCCTGCAAAGAATAGAGAATCCAAAGAGAGCAACAGATGAACTTCATTAGAATGAGGTTTGTCCAGCATTCGGATATAAACACGCAGTAGGGAGAGCCCCCTTGTACTCAGACAACAGATCCACCCAGTGCAGCAGCCAGCAGTGACCAGAGGCAGAAAGCGCTTTAGAAAACAGGACAAATATAAGGTGATTATTGCCTGCTCTGCATTACAGCTTCTAGCATTCAGAAGGGTGGTATCCAAACCATTACTTTTAGTAACTAAAGACTAGTGTTTAGTTACAGTGTTTAATCCTTCTTAAATTTGTCTTTTTCCATCTTCAGCTTATATATATGTCTGACCCATAGAAATGCATGTTGCAAAGGAGCTCATAATTTGACCATGCATTGGGTGAAAGTATACTCCTCTTGGTGTTTTTAAGGTGCAGATTGTCTTCTAGTTCTTGTCCTGTGAGAAACAGTAAACAGTGAAGCTCCTTTTTCCATTCATCTTCTTTGCACCACCCAAATTACTGTTATATTCCTCCCTTTCCCTTACTCATTTCTTCCAAGCTGAATACAGTAATCTGTTTAGTTTTTTGGAACATGGAAGATGAGCCAACTGAGAGCTTATGGGTCAGGATTAGAGGGCAGACCAATGTGGGTGACATTGTGGTGAGTGTCTGCTGCAGACCATCTGATCAGCAAGAAGGAGATAAGGCCTTCTTCAGACAACTGGATGAGGCCTTACATTGCAGGTCCTGGTCCTCATGGGGGATTTGAACCAACCCAATATCTGCTGGAAGGGCAACACAAGCAATCCAGTAGGTTTCCAGAGTGCACTGGTGATAATGAGGCACTCCCTGGACCTGACAGATACCAACAAGGAAGAACTGGTAGGGGAGGTGAAGGTCAGGGGCCAAACTTGGCTGCAGTGACGATGAGATGGGGGACTTCAGGATCTCAAGAGAAGGGAACAAGTCAAACAGCAGGATCATGGCCTGGACTTCAGGAGAGCAGACTTTGTCCTGTTCAGGGACCTGTTAGGAAGAATCCGCAGGGTATTCTGGGGAGTAAAGCGGTTGATTTTCAAGCATCACCTACTCCAAGCTCAAGATTAGTCCATGCGAATGTGCAGGAAGTCAAGCAAAGGGGGATAGGAGGCCTGTATGGACAAATAAGTAGCCCCTGACAAAGCTCAAACAAAAAAGTAAGTCTACCAGAGGTGGAAGCAGGACTAGGTAACTCAGGAGGAGTATTGAGACACTCTCAATGTGCAGTGATGGGATTAGGAAAGCCAAAGCCTGCCTGGATTTGAATCTGATGAGGCATGTGAAGGGCAGCAAGAAAGGTACATAGGTAGCAAAAGGAAGACTGGGGAAAAATGGGCCCACTGCTGAATGGAGCAAAGGACCCAGTGACAAAGGGCATGGAAAAGGCCAAGGTACTCAATGCCACCTTTGCCTCAGTCTTCACTGTCAAGCCCAGCCTTCAGGAACTGCAGGCCCCTGAGACCAGTGGGAAAGTCTGCAGCAAGGAAGACTTATCCTTGGTGGATAAGGATCACATTAGGGAACATTTAAAATCTCCATTTTGGAGATATTCAAAACTGAACTGGACATGCAACCTGCTTTGGTTGCTCCTGCTTTGAGCAGGCCGTTGGACTAGATCTTCAGAGGTGCCTTCCAACCTTAAGGATTCTGTGACACTTCATGTTTCTAATCATCCTTCTCCACCTTTATGTTTTACTTTTCCAATCCAGCTATGATTTTTTCTAACGTAGTACCTATTGCATGTACTGGCCAAGAAATCGGCATACCCTGGAGTTACACAGTGGCATGATGATATACTCTTTTTTGCTCTCTGTTTCTTTGCTAACCATTTCTAAACTTAATTTGCTTTTTTGATCACTGTTGAACTTAAGGCAACATTTTTGCATACCATGATTCCAAGACAGGTAAGACAGAGCTCATCACTGGGCATTTTAGCTACAGTTGTTTCTTTTTTTCCCCACCTATGTGTATCATTTTGCATTTACTGACATTAAATTTCATCTGCAATTTTACTGCCAAAACACTCTGTATCGTGAAATCAGAAGGATTTCATGACTCCAAAGACTTTCTTGACTATCCTAAAGCATTTCCTTTTTTTTTCAAGCTTTTCTGCCTCGCACCTTCACTCCTCCTTTTATTGTTGGTCATGTAAGCATTGTGAACGACAGCAGTCTCAGCACATTTCCTTGGGGGTGACCACTGGTAATCCTCCACACCGTAAAAGTGATCAGTAATTTCCACACTGCAATTTAAGCAGATATTAAAAATCCATGAAAGGATGTTTCATCTCACCCCAAGATGATTTAGTTTCTCTAACAGTAACTCTTTAGTAAAAGACTTGGTCAAAGGCTTTTTGGAAAACCAGTTCAAGAGTCCCAATCTCATACATGGTGAGTTCTTCAAAGAAATCTAGTAAATATATGCGATACAATTTTCCTTTATAAAAGTTCAATTGGGCTCTTCCTCAGTTTATAACATTTATGTATGTCTAGTAATTCTAGTCATTCATGTTATACCTCCACCAATTTGTGAGTAGAGATCAGATTTAGTGCTCTGTAACCTCAACAGATTACCTTAGACTCTTTAAAAAAAAACTGGTGCCACCTACATTCCTGTAGTATCTCAAAGGTAATTTTGAAACACCATAGAATTCACATACTATTCCACAGTAAGTTATTTTTAAAAGTCTTTTGAAACAGACCAGTGATTTGTAGCTGAAATGTTGATTTTTCACAAGGGCTGAATCACTTTGTGGATTAAAATACAGTTTTTAAACTATGACTCTTGTAGGGCTTTTTTGGAAACACAGCAATATCTCATTGCAATATTTTATCAGAGTATTTCAAAACATGTTTTAAAAGCAGAACTAAACATTGTGAAATCACTGCATCTTTTGGATATAGATAAAATTGATTTTTATCATTGCCATCTCATTCACAGGTGAAGCAATGACTCACCCAAGAGCACAAGAGTCAGTGCCAGAGCCAGGAATAAATATAGACATCCTACCATTCAGCACCTTGCACTAGACATTAGGTTGCATTTTCTTTCCCAATTTAGTACACGGCGAGATTGAAGAAAACTGGAAAGCCGTTAAGTGTGTCCCTGCTTTACAAGACATTTTCCTATGAACCCTTCCTGACTTTCATTATGACTGTGGCTCATGATAACTGTGCAGAAAAAAAAATAAATTACTTCAATTCCATGTGCATAAGATAGTCTTAATGAAATAAGCCCCCATCTAGGAATCACTTTCTTTGCTAATACCTAACTAACTGACGTTTTTAAATTAGGCTGACCAAAGTTTACCTACAGTGCTATTCTGGCAGATAGTTAATACTGCCAGCAAAGATGTTTTCTGACTGAGAGAGGGTATGAGCTGGTTTTTTCCCAGACAAAGCAAGGGTGGATACGTACCTAACCTGTAAAGTCTGGGACAAAGTGCGAGACTCCCTGTGAATTAATGAACGTGAATATGGACTAGCAGCTCTGATTCTAACCTCAGTGCAAGAAAGGTTCTGATTAACCTGTCTCATAACCTGTTCAGAAATGTATTCCTACGTGGTTTTGATGTAAAAAGCTTATAACAAGAATTCTAACTTTGCTGGACAGGGATATGTTGCATTCTCTTTGCACAATCATTGGTAACGATGCAGAGCTTGTGGAACAAGAAGTAGCTCAGACTGTGTATTTTTTATTGGATTCTTCTCAATTTGACATCAACGAACCATTTATAAAATCTCCTTTGGCTTTCTTCATATGTAATTTACCCTGGAATTTCCAGATTCCCTCTCTTTTGTGACAGAAAGCTCCAGGTGATCTGCCAAGTACTCCGTTCTTTTAATCATCCAGCGGGTATTTACAACTTGTAGTCACAACGGATGTATCATGGTAAATTATGCCAGCATTTTCGATTTAACATACTGGCCCTTTTCCAAATGGTATAGCAGAACAAATAAATTTTATATCAGATTTCCATTTTGCCCACTTTAATTATTAAGCGTAGAAATATTTTGGCCAGGAATAACTGATTGCAAGTAGCACTTGCGCAAGATTTCACATGCGATAACTTGATCCACATAGTACTCTATATGGTTTTGAATATTTTCTTACTGTTCAGAACACCAGAGGAGCTATTGCTTTTCTAATTATTACTACTGAAAGCCTTGCTCACCAAGAGAAGTGAGGCAAAGGTGGACACCAGCACAGAAAAGGAAATTATTATTAAAATAGCACTGCCTGTGTACATGCTGTGCCCTGCTCCTAAAGGCTTACATTTGAAGGTCAAGAGCTGCTATGTCGAAACCTTTTGGCTTTTTCAATACTAGCAAACACTGCTCTGGTATCCCTGTAATATATACATGCAAAGGCTGCCAACTTTTGCAATTCTATCTCCAGTCTCATCCTATTCCGTAGTTTCCTGCCTGAAGGCCCCACTGGTAGAACAGAGATCTTCCCCAAAGGTTCAGCTTTCATTTCTAAGGTAAATTTCCATCCCTCATGGCCAGAGAAAAAAGCTTTAAGAGGAAAAACATGTGCCACCAAAGGATGGGGACAGATTGGCAACTAAAGAGAATTCAGAATATGCTATTACAAAATAATTTCTTGATTCTGCCAGGCTGGGTTTGCCCATGCACGCTTGCAGAGCCCACTTGGCATCTATCAATCAAATGGTGCACCTCAAAACGCGAACAGTCCAGAGGTGTCCATACAGTCCTATTCTGCAATGAATATCCGTCCCTATATTTACAGAGAGATAAAGACATTATCTAAGTTATCATGGAACCTTGGTTAAAAATTGAAGAGCATTCAAGTTACTGGAGATGGATAAGGAATTTCCTCCAGATACCCTGTACCTTCCACTTCAGGATTTTGGTTCACGGCTGTCATGCAGTTGGAAAGCAAATTTTCCAATCACCCCTATTTACTGCATGTTGGCTCAGTTTGCAGAGTAGTTTTGGTGCACATGAACTAGACTCCTTTCAGAAGGAATTAAACCACGCGCACACCAGAGCATGCCAGACCCTTGTGGAGGTGGGAGGTGTGACCGGCTCTGCAGACAGAAGCAGTTCTCGCACAGAAGGGGACAATCAGGCCAGATGGCAACACCGAGCGTAGTCCCAAGCAAAAGCCCAGAATCATACAAAGTGCAGATGAAAAGGCTCAGCACTCACTGCTTCATCTACTGATTCTCTCCTACTGCTCTGAATTAGCCTCCACTATGAAGAATTACTGATTTTAAAGTGCAACGTATTTTGCCGTTCTCCATTTAACTAAAAGAACGCAAAGAAGGTAACTAATAAACCCACAAAACCATGCTGATGCCAACCAAGCTTGCTGCCTTGCCCGCCTCCTCCAGCCCTGGGGTCAGCAGCCCGGCCAGAGTTGCGCTGCGGGCACCTCCCTGACAATCACCCGAGACACACAGATTCATCACTCCTCTTGGGCATCTCCAAAGCCGTTAGCCATCTCTCTTCAGATAGCTGAATCCAGCCCTGCCTGACTACTGCGACATTACAGCCATCTCTAAAGAAATACAACTGGGTTCTTCCTTCCTCACTTGGGACTATTACCAGAGAATGGTTAATATTTTGCTACAAAGCTCTTGCAGCATGAGTAGTCATCTGTCCCTCTGTGCTGTATGTCCCTGACAGTCCCCTTCTGCTCTCCTGCTGCTTTATTCCCACTCTGTGCAGATGCACCAGGTGCAAGGTGGGGGATATTAGGGAACCAGGCAGGAGAGCATCTGAGCCGTTAACTCAGATTTTCTCTTCTAACATCAGAAGATTCAGCCAAATAATTACAGCACACAGCTGGTGCCTGCTAATACACTTTAAATTTGATAATCTGTCCAGAAGTGAAGAACATTTTTATTCAGTGCAGGTTGGAAAGACAAGGCAAGAGAATTGAATGAGACAAGGTATTTTCAACATGATCTTTTTCATTACTGTGCTTCAGCTCTATTGACTTTAAGACTAGAGCAACAACTAGGCAAACAAAAGACTCCTTTTTCATCTTCAGAAGTTACATAATTTTACAATACCGTCTCTTTTTTTTCTCCAGACTTGCAGAGTCTTAGCAACTCTTCTCTGTCAAAACAATGTCTGCTCTCAACACCAAATGTTCTTAATTGCCCCACCTGAAGCAGAAATGTGCCAATTACATTCTTGTCCTGATTATCACTGGAATATACCGTACCAAGAGAAATTCACTTCTGAAGACAAGCCTGTGTGATGAACATTTTAAAGATAGAGAGAGAGAGAGAGAGAGAAAGGTGTGAAATCAACAGTCATAATAGCAGCTGGGAAAGAGAAGACAAAGCAGGTCTGTTCTGGCATGGAGCTCAGTGCTCAGGGAGGTCCGTACGGGCCTCCGTGTCCTCCTGGAGCCCCACCTGATCCGTATCCCACCCTCACAGAGCCACTGAAGGCTTCAGCCCATAGAGAGGACACTTGAACCACAGGTCCCAAAAGCACTTGTGCAAATATTTATCCAGTCTCCTGGCATGGCTGAGAAATACAAGGGAGCGTCACATTGCCCACTGTACTGAAGGGCAAGCAGCATTCAGAGAAACAGAACAATGAAACAGAAAATGCAGCATTTCCCATGAAAACAAAGACTCACGCCTGCACGCCGTGTCCCTCTTTCTGTGTGACATACCCAGGGATGGAGGTGCCTCGTGCTGAGAACCACTGGTGGGGCTGAGAGGAGTCTCCTCATCCCGAGGGTTCACACTGTCTAGATGGATGCCGCAAAGGAATTTTTGACATTCACTGGCAAGCTTTAAAATTCTGTGGTAAACTCTGTGTCTTCTGGGACCATCTTCCTCATAAAATAAACTGGCATGTAGCTGTAGTTGCATGCATAGAGAATGAACCATGTGTGTAGAAAGCAAAATTTACTATTCTGTTATTAAGGCAGCGGTGTTAAACAACAGTCCACCATGAAGACATAGATCTTAAACTATGGAGAAGAACTAATCTGTATTTGGATATCCAAATGCAAATTATATTTATTAATATCTCCACTTTATATGAAGTGTCATGGGGTCATGCTGACAAGCCAGCATGGTGGGGACAGCCCCATGCAGAGTCACTCTCACGGGAGGAACATTAAATGACAACAAACCAGTACTTCATCACCAGTCCTAACGCTCATCCTCCCCAGATTGACCTGCCGTGTCTGCAGCTGTTCCTGCTCAAAACGCTACAGGATGAGAAGGTGAGGGGTGAGGGTGAAGCTTGTCTCCCCAGAAGGGCTGGCGGGAGATGCCAGCATGGGGTAACTGGGGGTCCGCAGACACGCACAGGTTACAGGCAGCCTCTGCCAGGCTTCAGCGAGGATCTGATGACACTGAGCGTCGCCTGTGAAGCTGTTGCTTGCTTGGCAAGGTGTTCATTCACTGGGGATAGCGAAGGAGCAATGTAAAGTATTAGCCTGTGTGTTCAGGCTTAGGAAATGTTTTAAAATAGACAAACGGGATATTAAATGAAATTTAAAAACCCACTAAAAATACGTGTAATAAAATGCAATCTTTGCATGAGAAAAAGATTTGCAAAGTTGCAGCTCTTTAAAAATAGATGATTTTATAGCTGCATGAAAATGCTTAAAGCTACTAAGGAAAAGTAAAGACATTTTACTTCATTATATGATATACTTAAAGGTTGTTTATTAAATAGTCCACACAGTTATTTTAAGTAGCCATGCAAAAACACAGGACATCAGATGTTACCGGGCCAGACAACCTGTAGAGAGGTAAAATGACATCTCAAAGCTGCCCAGTTTCTGCCATAATTATTCAAGCCTCAGAGCTGCTCCTGGTTCGAGAGAGCTGCTGACCCAGCGTTCCCCATGTAAGGGGGAACATGAGACAGTCTTTTTCCAAACACTTTTTATAATGCTTCTTTGCAGCACTTACAGTTTAAGCCCCTGTTTGCCAGAAACAGCCCACATCAGGGGGCAGTCTGTGGCACAGACCAGCTGAGAAGTGAAGCAGTTCGAGCTCCTATTGCTCTGATCAGGGACGTGAAGTTCGGTGTAGCAGAAACACTCCCTGCCCTTCCTATAGCACTTATGTACTTCAGTCCAAGGAACTTGGCTTTGTGCCATGCCATGTATTCCCCCCACCATACTCCCCCCCCCACACACATATATGCAGTCCTTATCCCTCTTGCATTACAGAACTTGCATTGACGGCAGGAGCCTATAGAACTTGTGCTCAGAAAAAAAGGGAAAACTTGCAATAGCAAACACATACACACAAAAAAGAGACAGGCAGATGACTGCATGGAAAAATATTTTCCACAAAGGAGTGGTGGAACCATTTGTAACCTGGGGTAATAGAGCTAAAGTAGTCAAAAAAATGTGAAGCAAAATTGGGGAAGTCATCTTCACAAGCAAGGAGAAGTCAGGCTAACTTCTCTGATCCTACACGGCATGCAGAGACTAGCAAACCCCAGCAGGAATAAATATATTTTAAAATGAACTTATTTCAGATCACTTTTTCCTTTGCTTATCTGTCATGATCAGCGATTGGACCTAAGGCTATCTATCATAGTAGATGATATCTTCATTAGAGTGGCTGAGGTAGCTACACAGGCTCTGGAAGAGAGCTCTGCACTGCTGTAGATGTTAAGTGATGGGCACGACACAGATCTTGGCAAGTAATGAAAATTTTATTTCGCTTTCAAAACGTACTTAGAAGTGCAGTCAGACGCCATTTATCCAGCTAAACAAGCTTCAGCTCTCTTGGTAGTTTCTCTGCTCCTACTTTCATTATTTATTAGTATATATTACTGGGGTTATAGGAATGCTTAACAGCTTGAACCAAGAAGGAGTTCTCATTACCAGAGGTGTTGTACAAGCACACAGCAACAGACAGCTCCTGCCCAGAGAGCTCCTGATCCGAGCAGAAAAAACAGGGACATGCTGGGAAAGGCAAACTGACACACAGGGAGAGAAAGAAGTTTGTTCTGCAGCAGAGCCAGGAACGGTGATCGAACAGCAAGCACCAGTTTTACACTTCGGCACAGGGTTTTCAAGTCTTTTCTGCCTCGTTGGGGCAATTTGCATGTAAAAGATCCCACCTGTGTTTTCCCACCTGGAACCAACTGTGATGGTGAACATCATTAGTGAGTTGGCTAAATTCCTCATCATTCCTCAGTGCTTTTTTGGCCCAATTTTGAGCTGAATTATGTCATTAATTTGTGTTTGTTGAACAGTCAGCTCCTCCCAAATATTTTTTGAATCTTTTGGCTCACAGCAGCCAAATTTAATAGAGGGATAAAGGTCTCAATATTATTAAGCTTCTGGCAAGTTCTGTAGAAGTACCAAGTAATCAGAGAAAGGGGAGAGACCTCATTAATACCCCCACCGAGAAGGACAATACTGTGACCTCAGCTCCTTTCAGAAACTGGGCAATTCCCACAGAAGTTCAGCTTCAAAACACAAACCCTTAGAAAATGATTTGCTGTTAGTTCTGCTGCTCTTGGGACAATCTGGTCATGCAAATGCTGATGTTTGGATGATTTGGCTCACAAAAGCAAAAAAACAGAAAAGCCATGTCACGTTCATTGCAAAGATATATAATTTTACCTTCTCTTGCAGGGGTCCCACCCTTTCTCAAAGAAGATCCCATAATAAATCCTACTCCTGGCTGAACTGGGACAACCGGAGCTGTCTCGAGTCTTTTCAGCCATGTAGCAATAGTTGATTTTTCCCAGTCATAAGGATAAATATATGCAGTCCTTACCCTCGAGAGAGCCCCCAAATTTATTTTATTAGTGACAGCAGCGCTGATTCCCAGACTGTGAAGAGAAAGGGAGACTGTGGAGAAGGTAGCTCTGCTGGATATTGCAGAGCTGGGGATGTTTCGAGTGCCCACTGGGGTAAGTCCATCCTTCCCTGCTCCCTGGCCAGCTCTTCCTGGATCGAGCCCCTCCATCAGGAGCTGGCCCTCGCTGCCCCGCACGGCTCCCAGCAAACCTGGCCTCCTTCGCCTGCCACGTAGAGGCAGCAGTGGCAGGGCTGCTCCTTCCCGCGTTCACTGTGTCACGCCTGCCACCGTCCCTCTTGGCAGGGCTTCCTTTGCTAAGACTGAACTGGTCCTGGGTGCAATCCCACTAGGAGCCAAGCAAAGTATTTCAAAGTAGAATTTAGCCTGATGTGGGAATACCTGCTCACATGAGGATATGGCCTGTATTTTGTCTATGTGATGTCTTGGTGTGCTCATTGCCATGCCTTGCTTCCATACAGAGCATCCCAAAACACATCCTCTGCAGTATGCAGTGGATGCATCCCCAAAAGAGTGCTGTAAACACCACATGCAAACCATCTGCCCCCTCCTCCACAGCCAGAAGCACTGGATGCTGGTATCAAGGCTGCTGAACAACTCTCCAATGCTCCCACTATTTTCTCAGATACTTTGTGTGCAATGGTGAGGCAGAAAGGGAACAGTTTAAAGATGGAGCCAGCTACAAATGGAAACTCCTGAGGGTCACGCAGTTTTCAACATTTCTTTTCACAGATGACTCTGCAAAGCGTTTGGAGTAGGAAAGCGACAGCTCATCTTGGCCAGAGAAAGCCATGCCTCGTGGGTGCGGCACAGAAGGACTTTGTATACGGGAGCCTTTGGGAAGGAAACTGAAGGTGTGACTCAGCAGAGCAACAGAGACAAACAACATGACCAAAATATGCTGATTTGTTTGAAGCTGCAGCCTTAATGACAGAGAAAACTTCACAATAGAGGCACCTTCTTATTGCTTCACTGTCCTGCAATGCTCATTACTTTCCCATCTGTGCAACTGGGAATCTGAAGACCCTGTGGCAATAGGAAAATTTTGTCCCTGTGTTTCAGGACAGTGAGACATGTTCTGCACACTCCCCAGTGCAAAATTCAGTATGTGGCACCACCACCTCAGCTCAGCTGACCTTCCTCAGCAAAGCACTGTCCTCAGCAAGCAACCAACCAATTTCATTTCTGAAAAATAATGGATTACAGATAGGGAAAAGATTATGAAAAAGGAAAGATGGATGGATTTACTTGTGCGAAACCTGCTCAGCTGGGTGTTATTTTTGGTCTTTTTTCCTAGAGTTTAGTTTGGCTCCAGCATTTGGGCCAATCAGATGGGCAGTCCGGTAACTCCGAGGGATTTTGGAGTGAGTGGTTCCAGCACTGAGCTGTCTCCCAAAGGCAGCCAGCAGAAAGTGAATCAGCCGCTATACTAACAAAAATGAGCAAGAATAGAAAGTAGATTTCCAGTCGTCCTACTTTGCAGCAGTTTTGTTTTTCCTTGCAATGGCAGCGGTGATTACCTTATCTGTGCATACCAGCCAACCACACAATCCAGGAAAAGCCACCATCCAAGAAATAATAAGTCTTGGCGTATTGAATGCAGACCCAGGAAGGCAGGATGCCGCACAAGAATATCTTCCTTCAGACAGGCTCCATAGTGACAAATACAAACCTGCAGTCTGAGGTAAACAAAATTTCCAGGAGAGAATCTACCCTCTCTGAGAGATCTTTGCAAAAGTCCCTGTTCCTCCAGTGGGTGGAAGTTTCTTTCCAGTCACTGACATTGGATAAATATGGATTTTGTTCTCCAAACCCATATCCCAAGTTTGGGGCACATTTTTGAGTACCCATGGAGGCTCAGTAGATGCATATGTGAGCAGTATCCTCCTTCCCATGTCCCAGCTCATCAGGTGTCCTCATGGTATGGCTCTCAGAGAGCTGGGCGATGTCTTCCCCCATAGGACCTTCAACTATTTCACATGTTTGGTAACTGAAAGTTAAGAGTACCAGGGGACCTAGAAAAGCTTGGCCAAATAGAGACAGAGATTATATGATTGCTCTGTACAAATACATCAGGAGGTTAATCGTCAGTGGAGGGAAAGAGCTATTTAATGAAAAGAATATGTTGGCAGAAGAGCAAACGGTTATGAACTATCTGTCCGTGAATAAATTTAGGCTGGAAATTAGATGAAGGGTTCTACTCATTAAGGAAGTGGGGACCCGAAACAACCCCCAAAAGGGATGATAGGGATAAAAATCCAAAGACAGGACTCGATCCATTAAGGAGGGGATTACCTAAAACAATAGCCTGCAGCTGGAGAGGACTGGACCCAGAAGCACACAAGGTCCCTCCCTTTCGTATGCTCCTATGCTCTTGATGCCAGTGTGAAGGGAAAAATTAACACACATGCTCCGAACTTCTTTCTTATCTCAATGATAACCATATGCCCTAAAACACACAGACAGGGGCTTGCATCTCAACAAGGAAAGGGGAGAAACACAGGGAAGCGCTGTCGCAATCTAAGGATGTGCTGGACCTCTTCCTCCCGCTGGCTGGAGCACAGTGCACATTGTAGCCATCAGATACCGCTGTAAAAACATCCTAGAATGAGCACTTGGATTCCTGGTGACTGTTTTACAACTGACTACCTATTTGTTGAACTATAATGCCTGCATGTCATGAAATGCTATTATCATATCATTGAAGCAGTCATTTTCCTTCTACCTCATTACTATTAATCTTAGTAGGACATTGCACTTCTATTACTTATCATTTATATTGCAGTGATATCTAGATGTCCCCATTACGTCAGGATTCCGTGTGCTGAGCTCTACACAAATGCATGATGGACAATTCTTTCCCTCTTCCCCCAAAATGTCTAAAGCCTATAGGATTTTCCATCCATAACATTGTACCAGTTAAAGCCCAACCCATGCAAACCGTTCTGCAGCTGTAACAACAGAAATATGTATATTTCTATTCCATTGTGGTACGGCCAAGTGGTCACTTCTGCTCCTACAGTAAAGTGCTGAACAGCTCATGTTTCCCACCCTCAAAGCCGCTGATTCCCAGCAAAGCCTTCAGTAGAGGCGAAGCAAAGACACTTTGTCCTGCAGTGGCTTAGCAATGTCACACTGTCACTCAGTGGAGCACAGCTCGGAGGCAGGACCACCCCATGTTTCCAAACTGTTCATCTACCTCACCATTTGAGCGATGTGGGAAGAAGCTTGAGCCTTCCTGAGCTGAGGCACCGTGTACCTGAGAGCTCAGTGCGTGCACAGGGCTCCCACCGCTGCAATTACATACATTTGCACTGACTGGAGGTGAACTAGCACAACTTTAATTGCTGGTTAGATCAAAAAAGACAAAATCATCAACGAATACTCAAATGCTGAGAGAACAGGGTAAAGGTACCACTGCAAGTTAGATTCTCCATTGCCTTGTATCTCAGAGAGTGGCTCTCATTCCTGCAATATGGGTGGAGACTGTCTTTCTCCCATCGGACAATGTTACACACCAACTCGCCCTGGAGAAAATGATTGCATAAGGTTCAGTGGAGAACTGACCTCAAAATGGTTTGGCCCAGCGGAGTGTGCGTGAAGCCTTTCAAGCAGCGAGATAATCCCACCTGCTATCTGCTACCAGCTACAGCAAGTTTCCTCCCACCTTACTGCAGAGGTGAGCTTTAAACCCGAGCTGCAGCTCTGCTGGTTTTTTACCTGTGATTACCCCAGGGCCCACTGTCGTCGGACATCAGCCGCTTAAAGAGAGCATCTTTGAGGAACAGTGTCGGAGACTGAAACAAAATGCACAGATTTCTTCGGTGAAAAAACTTAATGCAGCTCATCAGGGAGGCAGATGCAGCTTCCCTCCTGACAGGCACCGTGGGGGCTGCGTTTGCTCAAGCCCCTCTCGCTGCACTTCGATGTATTCCAGCAGCTGTATGAAATTAATTCCAATAAATTAAACCTCTCGCAGGGACAAATGATCGGGATGAAAACTATAGTGCTAGGGGCAATCAGCCATTTGAAACTTGGTGATCTCAGAGACAGGGAAGAGCACCCTTTTGCCGTAAAGCCCCACTTGTTGGCTATATCATAGGTATTTGCTGAGGCAGCCAGAAAAGGCTCTGTTAGCAAAGGAAATAAAATGAGGATCCAAAGCTCCTTCTCTATAACCACAGCAGTGCCAGCCCATTGATTTACAGTGATCAAAAATTAGCCCAGCATATCCAAGCCCTCAGAGCTGACCTTCCCTAAGCACCTTGAGGAGGCTCCTAGCCATAAATTTACCCGGCCCATGGAGAGCCACTCCATGACTGACCTCAACAGGAGGAAGAGCAGCTCAACCTATTTGAAACACACAGGTTTAAGACTAACATTCAGCTTAATCATTGCAAATTTAACTTTGAGCGTACCAGTGTCTTTACTGCACTTACCCAGCTGGTTATGTCAGTTGTTCGCTCTGTTTTACTACCATGAATATGACACTGTACATAAAACTCGGGGGGTTGAACGATGAAGGAAGAGTGTCTGGAGCAGGTACCCGCGTGCTGTTGTTTCTGCGCTGTCAGCACCAACCTCTTCTCAGCTGTGCAGCAGGCAATGGTTACACTCAGCAGGGATATTGCTGGACGTTTTTTCTCTTAAACTTTAGGAGTAGAAGAGTTTTTCAAGGAGCCTTGCCCACTAATTTCAAACTTGTTTTTGTGAACATCATAGTAATGTGCCCAAAGATACCAAATCTTCAAAATGCGAAAGAATCTCTATGGTGGATTTTTTGGTTGTTTTTTTTTTAGTATAACTTAATATCAATCTCCATTTTTAAATGCCCTTTCATTTTTCACCTAGATGACCCTTCACAACTACAGAATTGTTTATCCTCTATTGCATGAAGTGCCTCAAATGGAAAATATATTAATTTTTCACAATGAAAACACTAACATAGTGATAGTGCATGAGGAAGGAGTCAGGAAACTTGGGTGCTGGTCCTCTTTCACCCTCTAGCTCTGCTTCAGTTTGCCTGGCTATTAACTGGGTGCAAAACAGTTAAGCATCTGCTGGCGGCATGTTCTGTTCCTGGTTATACAGTATCTTAAAGTTCGTTGACTGAAAGTATTAGCAAGGGCAACAAAGCATTTGCAGCTAAAAGAGAACTTGTTACTCTTTCCTGTTCCTTTCCAGGAAAATGAATATTCAAATTACTTCTCTTAATGTCCTCTTCTGTATGGAGGAGATTTTAACTCTTTCCTTTCCTGCAAGAACTAAGAAAACAGAGTTGCTGGGAAAGCATGAGGGAAGTGCCCCTCAGAGCCAAATGGCCAAATAAAGGAACTTGCCACAGACAAATTTAGCTTAGCAGATCCTTATGGAAGCACCTAAATATAAACTCATAGGCTATTTTTGTTCTAATTTATCACCAAGAAATGTGGCAGGAATCATAAGCACAAACATTTAAGAAGCAGAAGAAGGGGCTTTGTGTATGTTAATGTGTATGGTAATGTGAACCCGAGACCCTGATGGGCTCTATCCCTGTTTATGGTACCCTGGCCTCCATTTTACCTCACACTCAGCAAAATAATATACCCCAAAAGCCTAAACCCCAAATTAGCAAAGTATTTAAATGGGTCATAATTTTAAGCATCAAAGTCTCAATTTCATATATGGATAGGAACGACGTGCATTTAATCATCTGCTTCTGTAACTCACCTACTGATGGAGGATTTTATATACTGGTATAAAGTAGATGTAACAGTCTGGTTCTCACTCAAATGATCAGAAGTGTCCCTCTGGAATGACCATCTGAATGAGTGTCAGAATAGTCTAACTGTGTGAGAAATGAGGCCCCTGGACTTTGAAGACTTGATTATGATCCATTTGAAGCTCTCCAGACTGATAACTCATCCTGGCTGCTCACTGGAACGGATTCCTCTGGTACCAAAGGAAACAACGGCCCTTGATGTTGTAGTGTCATACAGTGGATGCAGACACAGTATGAGTCAGAGAGATAGCAAAGATGACATGTAATGGGAAATAACCCTGCCTGATGATCCCCATTAACAAATGAGCGTGCAGAGACCAGTGGATAGAGTGTGCCTGTGCAAACAGCCACAAATTACACAACTAATTGCAGTGCCAGACAGAAAAGCTCTTTGCAGCACTTAGTCCTGTTCTGCAACTTGTCCCCAGCCCAGTGGGGAAGTGGTATCTAGCTGCAAGGGATCATGCACGTATGTCCCAAGAGCAATGATGCTGCGGGCAGCAGTCTTCCTTTTGAATCTTATCTATCATCTCACAGTTCCTCTCCAGAAAGGACAGGAAAAGGTGTACCACTTCTGCCTTTTTGTGTTATTCTCCTTTCTCCTTTTCTGTTCCTTTTCTGTGCTTTATCCAAGGAGCCACTAGAACTGCACCACCCCAGCAGTGCAAGATTTTCTTACTGTGGGATATGTGTTTAAGGAGACATTGTTACCGGTGGGCAAATCCATAATTTGGAGCCCTCCTCAGCTCCTCTCTCTGAGAGGATGAGTGTCTCCCAGAAGTTATTTGACAGAACGTGTCCCCTAGCAGCAAACAATGCTGAGATATATTAAGGATGAAATCCAGCTATTTCATATCATTGACATGGAGTGGGATCACCTGGTGTGCCAATCTGAGCTGCATTCGACCCTACATCTTGAGAGATTTGCTATTCCATCAAATCTGTGAACCAGCCAGGCTCTTTTAGTGTTGTTACTAACACCTACTTGTGTGGGGACATTAAAAAGGAACCAATCAAGCCAGAGTGCCTATGTTTATTTCTTCATCAGTTCAAACACCATTTGTGTAATGCACTTACCCAGCAGAGTTCATAAACATTTTCTAATCTCCTGTAATTTACAACTGCTTTTACAAATAATCCATCTTCTCAGGAACCTGCTAGGACCAAGTTCAATAACTAACTGAGGCTACAGGAATGAGACGTGGGGAGAAATCCAGAGGTGGGATCCAGAGCACTAATCCCAAAGGCCCAGCTGGCACCTCCTCCCAAGTCTGCACGTGAGTGGGATCCCCCCATCCTGGGCAGCCCAGAGCCTGCTCACACCATGGTCCATCAACCAGGCATTTCTCCTAAAAAGCCCCACTGGGTGTTGTTCTCCCATATCTCAGGCTGCGTGCATATAGCACTGATGGTCACCACTCTCTTGTAAAAGAAGACGGACACCGGAGGAGGTGGTGTCCCCTGTAACGCACAGCAGCCGGGCGGTCAGAGGGCTCACCGGAAAAATAGGATGTCACACAACAGTCATGTTACCTGTAAAACCCACCAGTTGCTTGGTTTTCAGATACACCCCAACATGACACCTCACTTACTTACTTACTTATTTTATGAAGTGTGACTTTTGAATAAAGGTACCATGAACAGTCTGGCAGTGACGCTGATGTAATTCATCCTCTGACAAACTTCGCACTTTTTGCTACCAATAACTCCAGTTAAGTTGGGGAGGAGGGGGCTGAGAAAGAAATTGAAATGTTTGATAAGTTAATCACACATGAAAACGGGGGGATAGGTTGAGATTGAGCACAAAAAATTAATCTGTAATTGTCTTTATTCCACTTAATTACTTTTGGGGTGCAGGGGTATAAGTATCCTTAATCTGTTCTCAACTTGCTGAATTAAGTTAAACAAATAATTCCCACTCAGAGAGAGATTCGGGAAGGGGAAGGAAGGAGGCGGAGAAAGACAGGGGAAGGGTGGAGAAAAAATCACAGCTTTCAGAAACCGTGACTTGTTACCTGTAGGCACGGCAGGATCTTGCCCTCGAGCAACTCCTACTCAATGGCAGGATCTTCAGATATGCAACAGCAGGTACAAGGGTTCTGCAAATCCAGTGTAATGCTCCTCTCTCTTTCCGGTGTTTTGCTACACACACTTTCCAAATCTCAAGCACTGAGTCCCAGGTGGGATTTAGGGTTAAGCAAGCCACAGGTGATGGATGGGGGGGACGGACAGAAAGACAGAAAAAGTACAGATGGGTGGAGTCCAGTGGTCCTTAAAAGGCAACTGAAAGTACAAACAGGAAATTTAAACCAATTAAATATTTGATACAAGATGCCAGGATCTATCATTGAGGTGCAGGAAAAGAATTGCAGAATTTATCAAATCCAGTATTAAATTAAATTTAACAATACACATAAAGTGTGGTCAAGATTCCTTGATTTCTACCAGTTCATCATTGACCTTGTGAAAATCGCACAATGTGATTCAATTTACTGGCCTCTAAAATGATTTTTTACTAATGCCCTATTCTTATACCTATATCATTTTGTCCTACCTACTAGATATATTACAACATTCAACTTATTGAAGCCATCACAGACAATTCAGTGCAAATTCTGCCTGAATAAAATCCTCAGGACTTAGCCATTTTGACAGCCTGACTATGGCATTATAAGTCTGACATAAAAGCTAAAATTATATGGAATGTAACCCATATAAATGATGTAATAGCAGATGCAGGGAAAATAAAGGCATAAGAAGAAACAGCAAAATCTCTGGGCTGTTCTCCAAGACAATTCTCTCTGGATGAAGCTATTACAGGAAAATAGGATTAAATGTGACAAATACATCCTTTAAAACACCAGGAAACTAAAAGAACAGAAGTGTAAAAAAAAAAACCTGTGAGGTGAAAATATGGAGAAGTACCTGGTGAAACCACGTATGCTTTGCTGCAAGTGTGTCCCTTTGGTCTGCCTGTAACTATTGCAACACCGATGTTAAATGTTTGCTGCAGAAGACAGGCATGTGTGGAATTCCCCAGCTGTCCCCAGGGCATCAGCCTGCCTCGCTGCTTCTTTTTATTTTTCATAGACAAAAGCATGGATTAGTAACTTTGCATGCCTGAAATTGCCAAATATAATCCACAGAGCCCTAAATCCATACATATTACACAGCATTGCAAAACCTTTCTTCTTTAAATGAGTATGGTGATATTTTCATTCCAGACGACTTACAGCAAGTAATTAAAGGGATCATTAGCAAAGAAGTGTACAAAAAACCCTAAGCCTCCCATGATCAGTCTGCTTTCTTAACACGTGGAATTGACACTTCCACCACCCCATTTAAGGTAGCTTGTTCTGGGCATATACCACGTTCTCTTCCTAGACTCAAAACCGAAACACCAGCTGATCAGATCTGCTGTGTCTCCACCTTGCTTGAGTAACGAGTCTGTCCTTAGAGCGATTTACAGCTCCGTCAAGGACTTCCCCAGTTACAACTTTGGGTAAACCACGCATTTTCTCTTTGCTCCAGTGCAGCATGATCAGCTTTGTGTGTGCAGAAGCAGCTCTTCCAGGCAGGGACGGTCTCTCTAAAAGTATGTCCTGTGCATAGCAAATAGGTGTTTCAGCACAGTTTGGGCCTCGGGGCACTCCTGCAATGCAAACAATAATAACCAAACGATCCGCTGATGCGATAATAACAGCGTCTGCCGTGTTTGCCTTAAAATAGACAATTATGGCCTTGTCTTGTGTTAGTGAGAAAGGAATGAATAGCCACACTATCCTTACCCAGCAGCAATACTACCGGGTGTCCCCATGCCATGTTTTCTCAGCAGCTTCCCTGCCTTCTGAGGAGCTAGAAAACAATAATCTGACTCTAGTCTTGCTGAAGTTATGAAAAACCTACTATTAATTTGGGTAGTCTCTTCAGGGTGGTTGAACTGTGGAAGCAGCCCTACCAGCTCTCTCCACTGCCCTCCACCCTCTCAGCTGGTGACAGTCACATTGTCACCCGGGCCACCAAGGAGGGTCCATGGTCAGGCATGGTCAGGAGTCAGGCTGCCTGCAGGCTTGCTATGCACAGCCCTGACCACAGCAAGGTGCCTCTTCAGGATTCGTCCCTCTCTTTGAGCCAGAGCAGCCTTCAGCTCTAGCCCTGCTTCTGTTCCTGTCTTCTTCTCCAGACCTCCTCGTAGGTCAGCTCCATGCTGCTGCTCCAGCCCTCATCCAGGTCCCTAGCTCTGCACCAGCTCCAGCCCTGCCTCAGCTCCTTCTTTCTTGGGTTTCTGTCTTGGTTGACCACCCTCAGCTTGGGGAATCCCACTTTTGGCTGCTGGTGCTGTAACAAACTCATGGTGTGAAGATAATAACCAACCAGCCCCCTTGATGGCGATGAGGCATGGCTGGTGGGGACCAAATGAAGGAATCATAAGGCTGAAGTTCAATTTCCACTTGTGCATTAATGCAGCCCTTACAGCTTTGAGCCAGAGCCATGTCAAGTCAGGCAGTCTTTTTCATACCTAAAACTGTTGTTTGGTGTGTGCAGTAACTCAGGCTGAATTACCCTGACCTCCTGAGCAAGTCCAACAGGCAAAATAACAAGCCCATGTAGTATCAGAGGAGCAGTAAAGGGCTCAGTCCCCCTAGAACAGGATGTTCCAGCTCCAGCCCAACAGGCTGCTCAGGACAGTGATGGGGCTGATTTTATGTGAAAGAAGGTATGAAAATGAAGTCCTAAAATGTAAAAACTACAAGTGATGCAGTGACTCAGCCAACAGGTCCAGTTCCCTGCCTTTGTCCACTCCACCACAAAACGTGCCCAAGCTCACCTCAGCCCTCAGCAGAGGACCAACCCAACTGGTGTCAGAACTCCACCAGTGTTGACAGCCCAACACATGCTGGACTCTTGCTGGGCCAGAGCCAGTTCAGTCGTCACCTTACAATGCTGAGCTTTCTCACATACAACAACGCTTCGCTTCTCATTTCAGGAGCTCACAGCACCAAGTCTGTCAGAGATCAAGGAGTGTCCGGATGACACTCTTAGTCATATGGTTTATGTAGTAGTCCTGTGAGGAGCAGGGAGTTGATCCTTATGGGTCCCTTCCAATGTAAGATATTCTATGATTCTGTGATTCTATGACTTCTTTGGGCTTCCATCCTTTTTCAGAGAAAGCTGTTCCCTCCTTCTTATAAGGCTGTGGCTCTCTGTCGGGCTATCATTTAACCCCAGGTTTGCTATTGGAAATGTTCTGTTCTGCTGAGATGGCACCAAGAAAGAAACAAAACTACACAAAATCCGTTTGCAGTACAGAATACAAATTCAAATAATGTCAGCAATGAACAAAGAATTGGTGAGTAATGCTAATGAAAAAAACCTTCAAGCTTAAAGGGTTTTTATAGTGTTTTTTTTTTTACTGTTGTATGATAATTATTGCTGTTCTAATCTACTAGTTTTACCCTGGGTTTTGTTTTTCTTTGATTGTATGAGCTTTTTTTATTCTTGTCAATTTAAGATTCAAAAGGTAGTTTCGGTAAATGGAACCAGTTATTTCAATTGCCAGTCCTGTTCTTCATAAACATTTGCCCATGGCACAAAACCAGCTCGCATTTTGACAAAGCTGTCAGGCAGGACTGTATGGGGAAAAGTGCCTCATATGCAAAAGAAAGTGCAAGGAGCATGTGGCAAAGAGAAGCCACTTCAATACTGACTGATGCTACGCTTAGCCATTTCAGAATCAAAACCTTGAATTCATACATATTTATTAATCAAACATCTGGACAGCAAGCAGCCATTCTGTTCATGAGACCCAGGAGCAGTCAGGCAGCAGGAACATCTTGTCTGGAAGCAGACGACTTCCCCAGCCTGCAGAACAGAACGGGGCAGCTGAAAGTTAAAACCCTTTTCCAACCCTGGGATCTCCTATGCAGAGGGGATCTTCACCAGGGAGGGGAAAAATCAGAAAGGCATGCTGCTGGCTATACATGAGAGGGGATATGTTGCCCATGGAAGTTGCCATGCACTGCAGGCTTATAAGTTAGTGCTGGTTCAGACGATTTCAAGGCCATGCTGCAAAAATTCCCTGCAGCAGCTGGGTCTGACTGATGGGATTTTGTACAGCATTGAGGGGAAGGGAAAGGTTTGAACCAAGACAAAATGCATTTAATTCTTAACTCAGGTGAAACACCCATTCACTTCAACTTGATCCTATCTGGCAAAGTCCACGTTGTCCTCACTGAGGGTTTTGGCTGAGTAAAGACTGCAGGTTTTCACCCTGCGAGCTTTAGCTCCCAAGCAGAGAGGAATTAATGACAGGCAGTTTTCAATGATGAACTCATATAGTTGATTGCCATGTTCCATCCCCATAATTAAAAAGCCATAAGTGTTATGGCTAATGAGTGCTTTAGCATGAGCTTAGTTGCATATCCACACATCAATGAAGTGATCTATTGAAATACTTGTGAAGCAGTGAATAATTTGTCTTCACTTTGGAAGTGAAAATTCTGAGATGGGAAACAGGTCGGAAAATTCACAGCCACTGTCAATACTCCTATTCAGCCACTCGGCATCCTCGGTTTTTTCCAGCTCCCCATTTTTGTCCTTCAGGACTGAATATATTTCAGCAACTATCAGACTTTGCATATTGAGGTGAAGGAAAAAGAAGAAAAGAACTGATGTTGCATTATTAGTGTCACTTCTTTCCTATTACTGTCTTTCTACTCTTCAGACTGAAAAAACAGTTCAAACAAGTTCAGAGCCAACCTTTGAAAAATCACTATCAGCTGTGTAAGGCCTTTGGGAGAAAAATGAATTTCTTTCCCATGTTTCACAGAACACATAAGCTTCCTTAGCTGTCGTTATTATAACTTCAGAATACCATCTAAAAGAATTAAAAGATCATTTAAATGATCTCTGGTCTGATGTACATTTGAAGTGACCACACAGAGGATATATTTTTCATAAAGAAAACAATCTGGAAGTGAAGGATCTCCTGGTGAACATCTCACGGTAAAAAAATTAGCAGGGAAATTTATACACGTTTCTTTCCTGCAAACAGGCAGCAGTGTTTATGTGTGTTGTCTACCAAAGGCTATTTGAGTAGCTTGTCTAAGCAAAGTTGTTTGAGCACATTCAAGCCTCTGAGCTGCTTGCAGACTGAATGTTCATTTCTGGTATTCAAGCTCTGCCCCAGGTCACCTAAGATACATGATATTGATTCCTTTCCCGATTGGAAAACTTAACATCTGCAAACTTTTACTATTTCTGTTCAAAACAGGTTTGATTTTGTCACCAACGTGAATTAGAGCTGTGATTAAACAAGACCTGTCTGTGAGCTCAGGCTGCAGTCTTTCTCACGCACGCGTCCACACACAAGAGTCTCTTTTCAGAAACGACCACGAAAAGTGCACAGCCCGAGCGATAGCAGCACCTGGAGCCTCCCGATTAACCCCCGCCAAAGATGGGCTTCCGAAAGCCTACTTCGAAATCACCAAATGTAACCAGTGGTTACATTTGTATCCCTGTACAGAGAACTCAGACGTGAAATCAGGATGGCACTTAAATACCTGCCTTTTACATGCACGAGTTCATCTCAGTGCTGACTTGGATTCCTGAGCAAAACATGACAATATATCTAATGCAGACGCTGGAGCAGTTTAAGGTTGTCGCAGCACAAACCGCAGTACAAAACTCTGTACCAAACTTCAGCTGAGCCAATACCCTTCAACACCCTGAATTCATTATAGAAGATACATATGCCCAATGCCTTTGTTTTTTTAAAGAGAGAGAAAAGGACACATGGCTGAACCAAAGAGCAGCCACTGATCTGAAATAGGAGGGGAAAAAAAAAAAGGAAAAAAGAAAAAAAAAAAGAAAAGGGAAATTTCACCAAAAAGTTTCATCTATTGCAAGCAGCAGAAGCAGAGGCCGCTGCCTCTGGGCTCAGTGGATGTGGTTGGTCTTGACCAGACTTAACACCGAAGCCAGCTGCAAAGCCAAGCCTGGGAGCTAGGGTTGCAAGGGAAGCCTGTGGAGGCACGGCGACTGACTCCGACCCAGCTCCTCCATAATCCCTCGGGACATCTGCTTGAGGGATACCACTAATAACCTGCTCTGTCCCGTCTTTCAGTCTGTGTTCCCCCTCTCTTCAACTCCTTGTGAAAGTTAGTGCCGTTCCTGGTTTAATAATGCAAGAAACGACCCCTTCAATGTTTTTAATCGCTCGGAGGTTGCAGGATTTTCTGCCCTGTAAAAGTATGAGAAAGGGGAAAAGAAGCATGTGACTGTCTTTTGACTAACATACGCAGTAGTCTGGGACAGATGTCTCAACCAAAAGGTCAACCAGCGATATTCCTTTCACTTCACTAAGAGGCATTTCGCTAACCGTGGCATCCACCACTGCAAAATGTCACCAGCCACGCGGCCCAGGGTTGCACTGTTAGGTAGGGCGCAATCTGTAATAATAACCAGAAAATAACAAACCTGGAGAAAAAAATCTGTACTTTTATTCTCGGGAGGCTCTGCGAAGCCCGTGGTTTCAGCCAGAGCTGCTTGCGACAGGAGCAGCAGCTGGCAGCTCTTACTTTCCGATCCTGCCTCCGCAGATGGTTCGCTGCACAGAGCTCAGCGAGCTGCTCAGCCTTTCTGCACCTGCCATTTTTCTTCATCTCTTAAATTTTAATTTTATTTTGTGCTCGCGCTTCCCGCTGTAAAAGCCCTGCACTACCCTGCTCATCCTCATCAGAATGCCCCTCCACGGCAGATGAATATCGGTGTTCCTGTTTCAATAAGATGGAGAAATCGAAGCATGGAAATTAAATTACTAGTCCACAGTCTCAGACCTCTCTGAATCAAAGCAATATCTTTTTGGTTTGTAGAGGTGTCTTCTCGCTACAAGATCTTTTCTTTCCATCTATTCAGAGATAACAATATCTCTGTAACTAATCCCTATGGTTGTTGTGAGAATCCACCGTTCGTTGTGTTGAAAATCTCAAGCACTATGAAATATATTACTGATTAAAGATGATGACAAAGTCACAGTGAAGGTGGAAAATGACAGTTATGCCTCTTAATTTTCAGGTTTTCATCTGCAGCAACATGACATGCCTTAGCCCCCATTCTGTTATTGCTACAGAGCTTTTCCAGAGGAGCTACGCAGGTGGGTGCTGCTCAAGAAGAGGAGATTAAAAGTCGAGGTGTTATTCTGAGCGAGGTGTGGACCATCACAACGAGGAAAATTTTTAAGAGATGGACAGAAGAGTATATGATCAAGTAGAAGGGAAGGATTTTCTATTGCTTCGATGTAATTCAAGAACAATGTTTCCATAGTTAGGAAAATCCTTCCTAAGCTTTCCTGCCCTTCCCTACTGTGTCCCTGAAGGGTTAAACCACCAACACAGTGCTCCACAGATGGGACCAAATTCCAGGGAGCTTGTGTAAGCAGCTGGGGACCCGAGAAATTAGAGGCAGTGGTTTCAAAATCAAGGAGGGCTGGGCTGCATCGAAATGAAGGGATGAGGGAAGAGGTTGGAGCTCTGATCAGTGACTTTCAGTTCCCAAACTAGAAATGACCTAGACTTTCTCCAGATGTCAGCTGGCACCTCGGCCTGCTTAGAGCAGCCTGCTGTCCCTGCGGCCAGGGAGGGGGCCAGTTTTAGCACAAGAGTTTGAGAAAATCAAGCAGCTTGATGTACAGACAGCTAGCAAGCAAACGTGCAGGATCTACAACATTAATGTAAATTTGCTTTTGTAGCCAAATGGTGCAAAAATTGGCCTTTAAGCCAGACAGATGGTGTTAAACTTGGCTCAGCGTCCAAGACAGAGGTTTGTCTTGTCTCCAGTTAAAGTTTTTGCTGGCAGAGTGATGTTGTTTGAGAGTATGAAGAATTCATACCCCTAAACAGCACATCTATGTATAGAAGGACCTTTAATAACAGGACTAATAAATTATTTCGCTGGAAATTGAAATTCTTTTTTTCTTTTTCTTTTTCCCCCCCTTTAATTCCCAAGTATTTTATCATGGCTAAGTGCTTTCTTAGAATAAGAAAGTGTACAGGGAACTTGTATGCACCAGGGGAAGTTTGCCGGTCGAGTTGAACTATGCAGACATGCAAATCCTCTTAGCGGAGACACAGTTTACAAAGGTGAAGGAGATGTATATCTAAATGGTCTGCTCATAACAGCAAACTCCTCCTAATGTACACAAAACTACTGTTTATTTTGTTATTCTGATAAGCTCTAGCCCGTGATAAAATACTGAAGTATTAGACTTGAAGTTATTAAGGTTTGGCCTTTAGTTGCTCTGCCACTTGAGAGAACAAATCTTCCCAGAGATCCCAATTAGGAAGGAAAAAGAAAAAAGGGAAAAAGATCAGGCACCAAAATGTGTTAGGTTCCAAACAGTTTCGGTACGGATGAGATACAGCCTTTCATGGTTTTTGGAAACTTCCCTTTTCCAATTAGAGAATATAGCTGCTCGAATAGTGCATGTCTGTTCAGCAAGCAGCAGGCACAATGTGCAAGCACTTGTAGCATCAATAGGGACCATTGTTCAGAAAATATTGCCATTGAAATATTGTAAATGAGAATAGAATTAAGTTCCCATTCATCTTTCGCTGTCACACTCTGTTTATTTTACTGCGCTGTCTGAATGAAAGTGCAGCCTCTCATGTGCTCGTAGGTCCCGTATCACCTAACAAATGTCTGATTGTATTCGCTGCTCTTTCCCTCCTCCGCACTGAGCTTCTAGCAGGGATTTGGTCATTAACAAAACTCCTCCCCAAATTGTCGTTTTCCTGCTGAGAGTGTTATATAAGGCCTATTTCTTCTTTATGTTATTCTGTGCAAAGCCCTTTATATTGCTCTTCTACTCAAGGAACAAAAGACACTTGTTCGGCAGCAGAGGAGAATCAAAAGAACATATTCTTTCAGGTAATGGCACGCTTCCATTGATCCGTTTTCTCCTGTGAACGTTGTGTACTCCGGTTCTTGCTACAAAAGAAAATAAGATGTCAGATCCCCAAAGAAGTTAATCACACTTGACTAGCTACATTCTGTCCTGAATTATGAGTATCATGAAACAACGTAAGTTGCTGAAACCAATATTCTTTGATCACTTCATTTCTTTTATAGCCTCAACCTTCCTGCTTTCCCATGGCGTTCTTGCAGATTTAAAGCAGTTTTATCTGTAACGAATAGAGTATCATTCTCTTATTGACAGTAAACATGCATCTCCGTTTTAATTAATTTCAGCGCTGTAGGATTTACAGTACAGAAGTGCAGATACCACAGAGGAGGTTGTATGTGTGTGGGGATGAGTGTGTGTATGTGATGGAGAGCTGGGAGAGGGCAGGGGATAATTCTGTACTGAGCTACTATGACTTCTGCCTCTAATACTGCAGCTTTTTTTAATCCTCCTGTTTTCATGGGACCTGCATCAAAACCCATTATATGGATGGGAATCTTACAATGGGCTTCAGTGGGAGGTGGATTAGATCCAGGTCACTAAACGGTGTTGACAGACAGTCAACATGGTTGTATCTAACACTTACTCATTTTCCAGCATTTGCTAAAAATAGGGAAGGCACAACTGATATGTGCAGTGGAGTGTGCTCTGCTGACCTGCTGTCTGTGAAGAACAAGCTGACTGATGTGGCTAGGAAAGCACAGACCTTTTCTGACCCTATCTTCCCTTCGGCTAACTCGGAGTCACAAAATCACAGAAACTCTGGAGGTCTCTAGTCCAACCTCCTGCTCAGAGGAGGGTTAGTGCTAGCACAGGTTGCTCAAGGCTGTGTCCAGTTGATATTGAAGTATCTACAAGGATGGAGATCCACAACCTTTCTGGGATCCTGTTTTAATATTTGACCACCCTCGCGGGATTTTTTTCCCCCTTATATCAAGGAATTCTTAAATCTTTATATCTATTTCCCATGTTTCAAATTGTGTCCATTGCTTCCCTGAGCACCCTGAGAAGAGCCTGGCTCTGTCTTCTCTACATCCTCCTATTAGGTAGCTGTAAACAGCATTAAGATCCCCCTAAGCCTCCTCCAGGCTGAAGAAGCTCAGCTCTCTCAGCTTCTCCTCCTACAACATGTGCTCCAGCCTCCGACCGTCTCAGTGACTCTCCATGGGACTTGCTCTGGTTTGTTAATGTCTTAACACCCAAAACTGGTCACACTGGTGCAGATGCAGTCTTAGAGGTACTAAACAAAGGGGGAAGAATAACTTCCCCCCTGATAGCTACATTTTTGGTAATACAACTGCTCGTTGCTGCAAGGACACACTGTTCAACTAGACCCCCAAGTCCTTCCTGTAAAGCTTCTCCCTAGCCAGTCAGCCCCCAGCCTGTACTGGTGCAGTGGGTTATTCTGGTCCAGTTGGAAATTTGCATTGACATTTGCTGAACTTTATGAGTACCTGTCAGCTCACTTTGCCAGCCTGTCCGGGTCCCTCTGAGTAGCAGCCTTGCCCTCCAGGGTATCGACTGCTTACCCATAAACTCGCTGAGAGTGCACTTTATCCCATCATCCCGTTGATAAAGACACTAAACAATATTGGCCCCAATATCAGTCCCTGAGATACACCACTAGTAACTGGCTGCCAGTTACTCCAGGCCATGGATCACCAACAATCTAATACTCCACCACCCTTGCCATCCACTCATCCAGTCCGTATCTCACCACAAGGGCAATTTTAGTGATAAGGTGATCACGAGCAACACAGGTTGCTGTCTGCAAAGATGTATGGGAGAAAACAATGAGTGTTATGGGCTAGGAAAACACAGAAAGGAATTTGCTTTATTTATGATCTTACATTCCCTTCTGCTACACCCATCTGTTGGACAGTGGTGTTCGCTTCAAAGCTTCCTAGGAAGCCAGAGTAGTATTTCAAGAAAATTAATAGGAACCTTGAATTTACTTTTTCTACTGGGGAAAACCTTCTGAGAATAATTCCAAGGATCAGAAGAGAAGCATGAATCTTCTGTGTTTCTCAAACAGTGAGTCTCAACAAAAGCTGACACGCTTTATCCAAACACGTCAATACACTGCGCCCGAACGCAATGGCAGTTCACCACGTCCAAAGCTGGGTTTCAAACGGAATCCAAAAGTCGTTCAGTGACCAGGACACGGATTAAATTTACAGCCTTGAGACAGGCTTGAAACCTGAACTCAGACCACCTACAAATGTCTAACACTTGAGCCCTCTTCGGAAGGACCTTGTGCCATCTTGTCTCCCGGTATTGCTGCGAGGGCAGATGAGCACATGGAAAGAGGCCTACTAAGCACAACACGGCAGGGCTCATCCTGCTGAAGGAAGGTGAGATTAACAGATGCATTTACGGTCTCCCTCCCTTCCCTAACTCTTCCTTTGAACACATTGAATGGGTTGTCTTAAAAACAATCCCCAAGGAACAAAACAAACGTAGACAGAAAACTTTGTCTCGTGTTTGCCACTAAAAGAGAGCGCAGAGGTGATGTCTTGCTTCCAGAGTCTTTGACTCTCATCCCAGGGCTTCATTTGGGACTCTGAAATAGTTTACCATGCTAGGACTTCCAGGCCTCCTGCAATGGAGCCAGAAGCCTTGTGTAGCAAGAGTTATGGAATTTAAGTTACAGACATTCACGTTTGTCCTATAGTTACAGCTGCGGTGTAGCCGGTATCAGGGCTGTGCCTCGGTGCACACCCACTGCACTGAGGCATTAGTTCCCTGGGTGGTCCCAGAGCTCCCAGCTAGACCCTGCAGAGGTGACGCAAGGGACTGATCTGAGACAAGGTGATTGCCTGAGCTCCCGGACACACTCAAAGCAAAGCTTTTGCCTAATTCCTGCAAGAGGTGTCCAGGTGGGAATTTTGGGCAGTCCCAGAGATTCTCCCAGGCAGCTCCTGCTGTGCCTAGACCATTTTATAGTCACTATTTGTTGTGTCAATGTGTTAGCGTCTGGCCAGGCAGGAGACTCCCCCAGGTAGTACCTGCTGCAGAACTCACCAACCTACACATTGATGAGCTACTTCTAAATACTCAGTAGAAATTGTTCCTGCAGATGGTCATGTAGAACAGCCTTTTGCACAGAGTAAAGATAGTTAGGAGGGTTAAGAGTTTTGCTTATCGTTTAACATAATCTATAGCAGGTTATGGAGGACCCTAACCCAGCTGAACTACAGGAACTGTGCAGGACGGTGATTCGGGGAGTCTCACCTGATCGAGCAGAAGACACTGCTGCAAGGACCCTCGCAATAGTGACTCCATTGCCATGTGGATAGTTAGCCAAACATCCCGTCCAAGAGATTTGATTTCCCACGTGAGCATTACCCTAAGTTAGGGATTTTCGTAAAGAAACAAACACTGTCCATGAGACAACAGATGTTGCACATTTGTTGTGCAGATGTGCAAGACTTGAAGCCTTAGAGCTCTACAGTTATCTCCATCTAGACCTTCTTGTCCAGCACTGCACCAGGGATCGTGGGAGCCCTGCAAATGTCAGGGAGGCATGAACCCTCAGAGCTGCTAGACCATCTGCAGAAGGGCACACAGAAGTCTGTAAGTCTTGGGTCTTTTTGGGCTGGGGCTGTCTGGTTGTTCCAAATCCCGGTGACCATTTACAGCTGTTCAGATCTATAAATGTTCATGCTGATTTCAGTACCGCTGCCAGCAGTGGGCCCGGAGAGCTTCCTGGCGGTGAAAGGAATTTGAATACAGTATCGTATGAACAAAATGTTAAAAAAAAGGATCCTGCCACCAAATAATGTTGTTTTTCAGTAAGCTGTAGGTGTTACCCTCAGATAGGGCAGGGGGAAGCTGTGAAAGACTAGCAGGAGTCAGACTTTTGACTGCTGTCTAACAAGTGGATCTTCATTTGGCAGCGTGTGATGCATGTCCCCATGCAAGACCTTCTCCAGGTCTTTACACTGTGCTCCAGGATTCACCCTCCACTGCCCTGGATCGGTGGTACCGAGCACCACGTGGGTCCCTCCACGGGGCTGGAGTGCTTTTGCCGGGCTGCTCCCAGCTCTGCCAGTCACACTTCTCTACTTTTATCCTATCCCAGCCTTAAAACAACATTAAAGAGTCTGGATCAAAAAAACCTCATTCCCATAGGTTCAAAACAGCACTATCTTCAGGAATTTTGTATTCTCTGGCCAAACATACACTCCAATTATACAGGCTTATCACTGCTATCATGAATGCATTTTTACTCTTATAGTAAATGCACAGTAATCGTGCTTTTATTGTTTATGTTTTAATAATGGATTGCCACCCAGAAAAAAATGAGAAACACTGCTGTAGGCAACTGGGAAGTGATCCAGAGCTACCCTCCTGTGTGTTCTTGGTGCTTGATTTCAGAGGCTCATGCTTATTTGTCTCAGTTCAAATCTAGTAAGAAAGTTATTCTGTATTTGCATTAGCATGAAGGAGCATATTCTGCTAAAATCACCCCCTACTCCCCCATGTGTTTTGTGTCATTACATGTGGTAGAACCAGATTCCCAGAGGAAGTGTACTTGGCTAAATAACTGTGGTGACTATCCCACCAGTTTTTAAACACGTTGTGCAGTTTCTAATACTACTCTCATTTTAACAACCTGATTTTGATTTATACTATATAAATACTAAATAAAAACCCAATACTTCAAAAACCATCCAACCTTTGAAACAATGTTTTCCATTAACAGTGTGTTTCAGCACAGTTTAACTAATATCACCTACCAAAAGACCAAACTTCTTACACAAAGATGCAAAAAATTCACCTTCACCATGATCCTAATTTTAAAAAGGATTCAGCCTATCCCACCCTGCCAGAAAATTATTCAATATGTTCCATGCTAAATATGATTTTTAATTCTGGAGGGGGAGCGGGATTAAATATATAAAAATACATCTGGTTAGTATGTTACATATATTAGTCATGTACCAGGAAGCTCCTGCCTCCAAGAGCTTCAAATCTAGGTAGACCCTTTGGGCAGAAGCATGACAGTGGCAGCAGCGAGGGGTACATAGGATGGGTAGGGTAAGGTAGGGTAGGGTAGGGTAGGACAACCTGTTCCCTTATCACATAACCAAGAGCGTGCGCAGTGTGGAAAAGCTAATGGGGATGTGGTTTGGCAGTGCTGGGTGGTGAGGAAGAGATTACATCTAGAAGTTCCTGCATCCTCTGTGACTTTCTCACCTTTTAATTCCACCCTGAATATTGTGAAATGTCATTGTCTAGCTCATACGATAGTTTCCATTAAAGAAAGTCAAAGTACCTTATAAAGAAAGTCAGTATTATTGTGCCCATTAATGGATAGGGAACTAGGACACAAAACAAGGATTTGTCCATGGCCATTCAGTTGGACAGTGGAGAGCCTCAGGCCAGGGCTTATACGAAAGGAAACACTGACATAAAGAAAAAAAAACAACAAAAAACCCCAAACTGCAACAAAAAAGCCCCCCCAAAAACCCTAGCAACAGCTATTCCACTTGGCAAATTTGCTTGAGGAATCATCCAGGCAGATGGGAAAAGTGCTAAAACATCTCTCCTAAGACCCATTGTGAAACAGGTGGGATTAACAAAGGATGCTTTAATGTCACATAACCAATGTCACTTAGATTGCAGTGTCAAATATCTTCACAGTTTTTCAAAATGGCATTTAAAGCAACTTCATCTGTGATTTGTAAATAGGGTGTTTTTACTTCCAATAGAATCTCTGATTTAACAAAGAACTGCGGGTCCATTTTACAATCTTAACAATGAAGAGATTTGCTGTGTGTAAAGGATCTGCTCCTGCCCTCCTGCCTCACACACCTTCCTTGGCTTGCTTGGGTCTGGCCCTACTTTTCTTTCAGAGGGTTCCTGCCCATGGAAAGCTAACGCAGACCGATTACACTAAAATAAGAACACATTTTCAATGTTTCCCTCCTAGACTTGTCGTATAATTTGATCTGGGCAAATAAGCACATTGCCTAATTCCCTTGAATGTGATAGTTCCCATCTTAATTAACTGTAGGCACTTTGTGACTTATTTCTGGAGCACATGAGAAACGACCAAGAAACAAAAATATACTGAAGCTGATTCTCTTTTTGCTGAGATCAGTCTTCCACTGCCCTCCCTGGACTTACACCTGATTTACAGCGCTGTGAGAAGAGAACTGGCGCAGGTATCATCTGAAGCAAGAGGAGGAACCAAGCCTTTGCAGAGCTCAAAAAAGAAACAAAAAGAATATGGCAGTGCCACATAAACACACAAAAAATACAGTAACATTATAGAGGATGTGAAGGTGAACACTATTGTTCCCAGTGTTTCAGTGATAGCTTTGTACATTCCTCAGCGGAGCAGGCTTCCTGCCTGTCCACACATTGCCTGTGCAGCACAAGGCGTTCCTTGGGAAACCCACAACTTCCCCTCCGACGCGGTTCTGCCGTGCGCTGGGTGGGAGCAAGGTCCCAGTTGCTGGTTTGCGGCTCACGTTCATTGGTACGGTGCTGAGCTCAGAGGGGCTGCCTGATCTCTGCCCTCTCTCTCGATGGCGATGAGGGAGCAAGGCGCTTCTGAAGCACAGAGAATCAGGACATCCATCCTGCTTGGAGCATCAAGTTGCTGCTCTCATGAGGATAGGTAGGTAGGGGAGTCTTGCTAAGGTCCTGGAGGACTCCTAGGGAGGCCTTCTCCTCCAGCAACCAGCAGGACCATGCTGCTTCCTTCTCTTGGGCTGGGGCTGCTCTTGGGAGACAAAATCGTGCTGAAGTCATAGCACGCGCTCAGCATCATCTTTGTAGGACCAATCTTGGAGAATTGCCTTTTTCCAAATTACAAACTCCTCTCTTCATTTCCTTTCTGACCTAGCAGACCGTCTCTGTTTCCCATCACTCTAACAGGTTGATTTATGGCCTTGGGGGTGGCATGGAATGGGGGAAGATGACCTTAGTTCACCTGTGCCAGGGTACAGCTGGAACTCAAGGCTACAGAAGGGACAAACCAGCTTTTTTAGCCGAGCTGCTTTGCAGAAAGGAAGCAAACACTTCTGGCTCCTGCAGAGCAGCACAGCCTCTCTCCTGCTGTGGGGCAGCAGGCTGCAGGCACAGGTATCTGGGGACAGGTGAGCAGCAAATATCGCAGGAGTTCCCAGGGCAGGAAAAGCCTGGAGACCTCGTGGACAGTGCTTCACAAGCGTCAGAGCATGAGTGGGGTGACAGGCAGGGCACCTCCAAGTGGGTCTTGCAGTAATGCGCAGGATTTGACAGGTCGAGGACATGGGCATGAAGCTTTGGGTTGTGGGGTCAGAACCACATGGTTGTAACACATGACATATCACACCCCTGCAGCATTAAAAAAAGTAGATTAAGAACAGGAAAGAACAAGATGGTAAAAATGCTTTGGTTGCTTTGACACCCAGCCAGATTAACCCGTTTCTGATGAAAAGGAAAACCAGGGCTGAAACATGTTGGATGAAATCTGGTGTTCACCACCTTTTTCCTCATTATTTACTACATGTTCAAGAATTAACTGCAATGCAAACCTCTGATCTTGGCATTTAAAACATCTTGGGCTTAGCTTAAGGAGTGGGGGGAGATTGGTATGCAAGAGAGAAAAAACTAATTCAAGAAACTGCAAAGTGACAGGATCAAAGTAACTTGGAATGAAAAAGTTAAGAAACTAATGCACTGAAAGAGATCTGCAGAGCAAGCGCAGGACACCAAGACAGGAAAAGCTCTACTTTGCTATAGTGTCAACACTGTAGTTATGAACCTTTATTTTCAGTTTGTTGGTTTTAGTTCTTTCATAAAATTGCTTGAAGCCAAGGCAAAAGTTTTTAGGGTCCTGAGCTTGATCCTGTCTATTTTAAAGTCATTTTAACAGTAGCAGAAACTAGCCCCAGATCTGTGCGCACAAGAAACCTGAATGCTTCCTGGCACCCGCTTCTGTGTTCACTTGCACCAGACTTGTATTTGCGGAAGGGAAATGTTCATTTGCAGCCTGGCCCATAACTCCCCAGCTGTGGGAACATTTTCTCAGTTTGCCTAGCTAACATGTGACTTGGGTAGGTGCACATACAGATTTCACACACAGACTTCTTTCATGTACGCACAAGTAGGTTCCTGCTTTGAAAAACTGAATGCATAAAGCGTTTGCTGGCAAACAGCTATGCAATAATTTTATTTTTAAATGCCACGATGTGCATAAAAACCTGGACAGCTTCAAACTAGGAAAAGAAAAACAATGCTTTCATAGTTTTGAAAATAAGCCATAATGCAACCTCCAGATTATGAAGATCTTCAGGTGTTCTTGACATCTTCATAACCCCACCAGCGCCAATGAGTAATGATTGCTGAATGCTGACTTTAAAGCCAACAGGCTCCCTCAACACTGAGGAAGGGGTGGATTGCTCGGGGGGATTAGGCAGATTGCCAGCCCCCCCACCAGAAACGCCTTTTGCAAATGTGTGACACCGGTCAAGTGAGAGGTCCCACCACCCTGCGACAGGGACGTCTGCATCAGGGCTGGAGCCTGCCCTGCTGCATCCCAGCACGCATATGCATAGGAGGGGCTGCCATGGGGGAACGAGTAGGGTTAGTTCAGGCACGTTCCTCAGACAGACTTATTTAAACTTGGCTGCTGCAATGTTTGAGATCACCAGAGGAACTGGACTCCCTTCCAGCTCTCTCGTTACTTGTCGGGTTTCCAGCACTGGTCTTCCGACACTGGACTTCCTTCCTGTCTAGATCCGTCTGCTGAGCTGGTTGGTGTCAGGGTAACAAGATGGGAACGTCATTATCCAGACCTGATTTTGTCTAACCTCCATCATCTGAAACAAGTTCAAGGATCACAACCCTGTTTCCAATTTAAAGGAATTTCAGAGGAGCTGGCTTTGAGCTATCGTTGCTATGCTGACACCGCAAAAAGGAAGAACAGCAGCACTAGAAGGGTTCAAGTGTCTCCCGAAAGTCCTTCGAAAATTATATCTCTGCTATGGAATAGCACAGACAGTCATAAAGAAGCCACAGCTATAGAAAGGCTCTCTTGTGTCCTTACCTTCCCTGCCTGGAAGCGGGGTGGGAGCTGTGTTCCCTGCACTGCTGTCTGAGTGGCGAGCTTGTGTACGTGGCCTTGCAATACTTTTGCTGTCAGGAGGCCAGTTTGTTTACATAAGATGTGAACACTGACCCCTTTGCCTGAAAACAGAAGGAAAAAAGCCAAGAACAGTGACTGTCCTGACTCTGAATTCAGTAGCCCCTCTAGTAAAGCTGAGCCTGAAGAACCTCCTCAGCATCACCCTCGCAGCCCTTTCTGCATCGCTTTTCCTGTATTTTTGTTCTCGCGCGCACGCACAGACCACAAACCCCTTCCCCTTGCTTGGGCACCCAGGCAGTTCCTCAGACATCACTGCTGCACTTCTGACCTGGATGCACTTTGGTGCTCCTTGTCCCGGGAGGCAGTTTCTGTGTTTTCCAACCCCTTCACTTCTTCCAGTTCACTGAATTGCTTCTTCCATTTAGCCCTCTGACTTTAGCTGAGCCCAGAGTCCCCGCAGATCAAAGACCTATTCAACAGCAGCTATTAGCATTATCTTGCCTAACAATTGGTTTATACAGCACAAGTGAAAGGGGCCCTAATCTAGTTCAGGCTTTTACATGCTGCCAAAATGGTAAAAGATAATTATTTGACTTGTTTGAAAGGGTCCAACTTTTCACAGCAGACCCTTTCGGAAGGGCAAGTGATGGAGAAAGACTTTTGCTAAGCTTTGTCTGCACTGGAAGCCTTCCTAGCGACTAGAGTCAGGAGCCTGGAAGTACCAAGTGCTCTGCCCATCCCACCACACATCCCAGCTTCCTCGCAAAGAGTCACACCGAACACTGCGATTGCAGTGTGGGTATTTACAGATTACGTCAGAAACATCACTGTCAGGAGAAGCTCGTAGCTGAAATTAGACGTTTGCACTCTGCCATGCACTGGAAACCACTAGGGACCAGCAGCTGACTTTGGAGTAACAGTTTTCTCTGTTGCAAACCTGAGCGTTCAATAGCCGCACACCTGATTAAACACCTGTTTTTATCTTCTGTTCCTGCTCCTGCTGCATGAACCTGTATTTCAGAAACTACCCTTGCAGGTGTGATTAGCAGATCTGAGGCAGGGCTGAGGACGGTAATGTTGGCAGGGATACCAGCGGAGAACTCTCAAGGCACTTTTTCTTTCTTGCCCTTAGTTCAGCAGCCAGAAGTTGCTCTTGGGCTACACAAAGACTCAGGGTACACAAACTCAATTACGAGCCTGCACTCGCAGGACAGGGAAGCACAGACATCAGGTATCAATCACACTGTCTCCAGGCAGGGAGACGATCTGGAAGACTGCTTGCCTTGGGCCTCTGCCTTGGCATCTCTTACACCATCTTCTTTTTACTTTTATTTTCAAGATTAAAACGTCACCTCTGTTTTCTTATAGCTCCAAGGCGTGGAGGAGGGGGGAGGAGGAAGAGGCAATGAAGACTGCTGTAAAGACTTTTTCATACCAGGGACCAATATATCGGATGCTGGCCCTGGAAAACTTTATTATTTACCTCTGCTGGAATGGTAAAGGAAAATAGCTGGAACAAGCGCAGCTCTCGGATACACGCAGTGCAATTGTCTATACAAGGCAGTTCCATGGGAACCCCACCGTAGAACCAGACACACTCAGCAAACACGGCCGAGTGCACAGTGTGCCGAAGGAGAAGTGTGAGGCATTAAACATTTCCTTTCCTTTCTCTATTACCTTTTCACAACAGGACAGAAGCCATCTGAACATTTTTTCCTTGTAAATTTTCTGAAATGACTTTAAAAAAATACTTAGAGACACATTTCCATTAGCAGCAGCACTGATTCTTTACTAATTCATGAAAAAAAATATGAAATTAATTGGTAAGAGCTGATCCCTTGGGAAACAGAGATGCCTGATTTTATAACTCAGCCTGGTCACTTGGACTCGGAGCTACACAGGAATGTGAGTGCTACAACAGCCAGCATTGCAGCACCTGATCTTTGCATGCCTGTCCTTTCTTCCTCATCCTTCTCTCACCTACCTGAAGCTACTGGAACCGAACAAGCACACTCATTCACTATGCCTGGCACCTGGGAATGGGATTTAAAAAACCCAAACATCCAGGGTGCTGTACATGAGCTACCTAAATTAGCCAGTGAGAAATGCTGGAGAAAAGGGCGTGTAACAGCCTCGTCCTGTCTAGGGCTTAGGTGCCTTGTTCAGGTTTAGCAGGACATGCTTCTTTTCACTCTGGATTCACAGCCCTGAAAACTTAATTATAGCTTTTCACCTTGTATTAATTAACATGAGAAATGAAGAGACCTCTCTTCAGTCTGCTTTTTCTCCACCCACCCGTTATCCTTGAATAACCCATCGCCTGTGGGTTCCTGCTCTCCCTAGGCACAGGATTGCATTCCTATCTGGGAGGAGGGACCCGCACGCAGCCTGGGTGAGGCTGCAGACGAAGGAGGGTTGAGGCCTCCTTCTGCCATCTTTTGGAGGGAAGGGGATGTGTTTTGTGTAGCCCCGTGTGAGGGGCATGGTCTGAGAGACCCTACTAAACCGAGTCCGCATGGTCTGAGAGACCCTACTAAACTACTTGTCCGCAGACGATCCCGTACGTAGGTCCCACCCATGCTGAGGTGAGTCCCAAGTTGCCCAAGAGCACCTGTGTGTACCTGGGAGTCAAACCCTGGTGTCAGAAATGAATGGCATCGCTTCAGAGAGGAGCAAGATGCTGCATTTAGGGACCCACATGACTCACGTGGCCAAAATGCACGGGACTAATAACCCCACTGGCCACCGCAACCTCTCCAAAGTGTTGCTCCCACATAGACCAAATGCTCCAGAACCGCTGGAGTTTTCAGCCCAGCTTAGGAAGGAGCCAGAGCTGCTTGGCCAGGAGCAGAAACAAAGGCAGTCCAGGGGGTGCTTGCTGTCTGTAGAGTCACATCGCTGTGGAGCAGCACCCCCAGGCGCACTGGTGGCATCTCCAAACCCACAATGTGAAAGCTTTGTCCTCTCTGATGCCCGAGTTGGAGCCTTGAGCCCCTCATCAGGCACTGAATTGCTTCCTAGGAGGAAAGTGAGCACGGGAAAAACTGCAAAAAGGGCAATGTGGCCTTCATGGGCCTTAAAAATTTGTAATCAAAGGGCAAAGAAAATCGTTTCGAAATGTGCAAAAGTATCCATGACAATCACTTCCCACCTTCATGCTACAAAGCCGTGAAACAACTTGGATTCTACTTTCATACAGTTGAAATTTAACTACCTTTGTGCCACCTATTAGTTTTAATCCACTTTAGAAAACGGTCTCTGGGGAAAACAAAGTTGCATGTTCGCTAACGCTTCTCTGCCGTTGATGTCCTTCACCTCCCTGCTACCCCCCGGCCGCCCAGACGGCATCTGCCGGGGCGGGCACCGCCGCTCCCCGCGGGTCCCTCCAGAGCTAAATGCCCCCGCACGCTCGGCTGGAGGAGAGCCACGACTCGGCCAGGACGCGTCCCCGCGATGTGTCCGCGGGAGGGGCGGGACACCCCCGGCCACACACACGCCCACGCACACACACGCGCGGCGGCAGCGGGCGGCGCCGCCAGGTGCGCCCGCCCCGGCGCGGCCCCGGGGGGGCGGCCGCGGCTCCTCGCCCCACCCCGCCGCGCCGGGAGCTCACCGCCCCCCGGCTGAAGTCCGGTGCCGCCGCGCCGTGCCGCGCCGTGCCGGGGGTGCCGTCACTCGGCGCTTCCAGCATGCTCCTAAGATGGCGGTAGCGGCGGCGGGCGGCGGCGGGGGCGGCCGGGCGCAGCGCAGCGGCTGGCTGGAAGTTTTGGTGCGGGAGCGCTGGCACAAAGTGCTGGCCAACTTGGGCGGCGAGGCGCTGGTGCTGAGCGGCGAGGAGCGCCCCGACGGCGCGGCCCATAACGGCCTGGGCGGCGATGGGGCGGCGTGCCGCGGGGCCGAGGGCGGCGGGGGGGCGGCGGCGGTGCGCACCGCCTTTACCGACCCCCCCGAGCAGGTGCCCGAGGCCGTCTCCAACAAGAAGCGGTGCGTGAAGGTGCTGAAGCAGGAGCTGGGCGGGCTGGGCATCAGCATCAAGGGGGGCAAGGAGAACAAGATGCCCATCCTCATCAGCAAGATCTTCAAGGGCCTGGCGGCTGACCAGACCCAGGCCCTCTACGTGGGCGATGCCATCCTGGCCGTCAACGGCACCGACCTGCGGGATGCCACCCACGACGAGGCGGTGCAGGCGCTCAAACGGGCCGGCAAGGAGGTGCTGCTGGAAGGTAGGGGCCGGAGGATGGGGCGGGGGACTGGGGGCAGCCCGGCCGCCAGCACGCCCCGGGGCGGGAGGCTTTGGGGCAGGTTGGCTCGGCTGCCGAAGTGGCGGCGGAGCCGAGCCGGGGGGTGGAGAGGTGCCCCCGTGCTTCTCTTACGGCGCCTCCGGGCGCCTTTCCAGCGGGAAGACTTTATTCCCCCGCACCCCGAGCCGCGCCGGGACTCCCGACGGCACGGGTTAAGGACGTACCCCCTCGGGAAGGGACGAGCGGGCTGCCGGGGAGCGGGGCTTGAACTTTCCGCCCTCCTGTCAGCCGCCGGAGCCCCCGCAGCCCCCGTCCGTGCGCGGCCGCCGGAGCCTCCGCAGCCGGCGGGTCGGCTCCCAGGCTGAGGGCTCACGGTGGGAGCCTGACCGACCCCCGCCGCCAGGATCTGCCAGATCTTCAGGATCTGCCGCCTGGACATTTTCGCGGCTTTTCAGCCCAAGAAAGATGGGGGGAGTTGGGTGCCGGGAGAGGAGGGGTTAAAGGAGTAAAGGAGCCCACTCGGGCCGTAAGCGAAGGGCTTGCGGGACTTTTCCCGAACCAGCTCGAAATGCCCGAAACCTCCCGCTGGGCAATTCTTCCTTGCCCCCTTCCACCACCCCGCTCCCGAGCAGGGAAGAGGGGGGAAAAAGAGGCTTGAATGAAGCTGGCGGTGCCTCACTGAGACATTAGCCATCCCTGCAAAGCAGCGCCTTTCGTTTCCTTTCTCAAGGGTGCCTGAAACAGTTTTGTAAGAAGTAGCCTTAGAAACCGAGCCCGGAGTAAGGAGCAGACTTCAGTGTGCATGGAAGAGGCATGGAGGTTGGGTGTCCCTCCAGAACGGGTCAGATGTTGGGGAGGGCGTGAGCAGAAGCAGAGCCAGGTTCCCCAGGACAGCGAGTTCATGCAGTGAGAAGCGTTCACAGGCGTTTAATCCTTGTCTTCTCAGAAGGACTAATTTACTAGCTCCACCTGAGAGAATGAACAGCTTCAGAAGCGCCCTTGGCGGGTGTTTGATAAAGTGATTACGTATTTGCCCAGAAGTTCATTTAACAGGAGGTCAGTGGCATTTGAGGCATGCTGCTGCGCCTTCTTCCCCTGTGCCGTCGCCTTCCTCCGAGCCACAGGCGCTCCCACCTCACTGTGCCTGCAGCCCTTTCGGTACTGCACATTTTTTCACGTGTGTCTTTTTGGTGCTTATTCCGAGGAGCAAAGGAGGTGCCGCTGCTGGTTAGGAGGTACAGCTGAGGATCAATCAACTATGGCATAAAGTTACGGAAAAAGTTTGAAGGGGAGGGAATGTGAGAAAATGTCATCTGCAGTACTGTATGCTGAGAAACTATTTGGTGTTGTCCACATGACAGTGAAAACTGCGAAGGAGTTAGTGCCCCATGAGGATTTAAGAAGCTGAAGGCAATTGCGTCTCCCCTCCCTGCACGCCCTGTGCTGCTTGCAGGACCAAAGTGCGTCTCGTCCTTTCTCGCTGCAGCCGAACCGCTTACGAAGATACCCGTGAAGTCTTAATATGAACTTCTTTTTAAGGTCTGAATTGAGGCTGTTGCAGCTAAATTCTGTAACTGATTTGTTTATGCAGTTTAAGGGCTTCCCGGGGTGCAGGCCAGGCAATGGCTCACCTTTGGTATGATCCAATGAGTAATGTATATAGTGCTTGCAACAGCCTCCCTCCCTCTGTGTAGTGCCTGCAGTAACAGCACCTGAACACGCTGCTGCTGTACGAGTCTGAAAAAACCCTCAGTTGTCTTCCCGGTAGGAGTGGATGAAGGTGTTTCACTATGGACTCTTAGAACCCTCCTTCTCTCCGCTTCTTTCGTCGTCGCAGCTATTTTCTTGGCATTTCTTTGCTCTGTGAGGGCTGATGTGCCTCAGTGGTTGTTTCTGCAATTGAATTTGTAATTTGTAAATTGAGAGCATATTTCAGTAGTCATCCCTATGTAGAGTTAAAATATTCTGACACTGAACTCAGTATTTTGTCCTGCCTTTGCCTTGCTATTTCAGCGGAGTAACCAAAAGGAGAGTTGGCCGCAGCGGTGCCCTGGGAGGCGGTACTCCGTTAGCGGGGAACCTCTCTACGTGAATGCCTTGTGTAAACAGGCAGTTTAAAACAATTCTCTGCAATTCCATTTCCCACTTTGAAGCTCTTTCTTCAGTAGCACAGTCTAAAATGGTCTTTTTATTACTAAAGGAAGGAAAATTCAAAAGTTTTTTTTCCTTTAAAGTATAGGAGGGAGAGCCTTGATTTTCCTTTCCTTCCAGACAATAGGAATTTGCCATTTCCTGACTTCTTAGAAAGTTAGGTATTGCAAAAAGCAGCCTGCGCCTGGGCAGGGCAAGACCTCTGCGCAGCTCCTCTCTAGGATCTTTCTCCAATTAACAGAGCAATGCCAGCATGAGTTTCCAGGGTCAAAATGCAACATTTAGATTTGCAGGGAATTTCTGAGACTTGCTTGTGACTTCCAGACCAGGAAGGCTGAATTTGCAAAGGCATCGCAAGGTGCGAAGCATGAGGGGCGTATTTCACGGCGCAAGATTGCCCAATGCGTTGTGCGTTCCTGGAAAGGGTCTTATGGTTGAGTATTTCCTAGAGGTTATCGGTTGTGAAGATGTGGTCAGTATGGCCCAATACACCCAACATCAGAGTGCTGGAGCCTGTCTGTTATAAAATTGCTTGCTCAGTGAGATGAGGCATTTACCAGCTCAGCACTAAACTGTAGTCTCTCCTGCATTCCTGTGCAGGGAGGAAGGGAGCGGAAAATCCCTCCCCAGCCCTCTGCACCGTGTGTGGGCCGCAGGGCTGGCACTGGGGTGGTGGCAGGAGGAAGAAGGTGTGCAAAGAGGCAAGGGATGGGGCAATGTTTCGTTTTAACACTTACCTCTTTTGCTGCATTGATCATCGTCTCTGAGCTGATAGAAATGGAAATTATTTGCTGAAGGGTTAGGGGTGGCATAGCTGCAGTAGCTGTGCTGGTGTGGGGTGGCACAGCTGTAAAGTCCAGTGGGATACGTCCTACTCTAACAAGTTTAATAGGCATCCTGGGTTGTTCTGTCTTCTGATTTCCTGAAGGACATTGATCTGTCGCAGTCCAGTTACTAAGCTAAAGTTGTATAAATCAATTCCTTCGTACAGGTCTGATCTGTGGGGTTGGCCAGGGTGCCTTGAAAGCAGATAGGATTTGATAAATGGAAGGGAAATAAGGCAACAGGCGACACTGCCATAGGAGGAGCTGTAAGGCAGAAGGTTCAAGAGGAGAGGGAGGTGATGGTGAGGAGGGACTTGAGTCCTAAGAAATCCTGCTCTCTCCTCATCTGCAAGGATGGACCTCTTCTGCCTGCAGGGTTTCATTTCCTGTGAGCTTTCCCTCTCAGCTTGGACATGGGTGCAGGGGAGCGAAGCAGCCAGTGAGCAGGGCCAGGGGAAGCGCTAGTGTGGGGCTTGTCAGCCCTGCATGGCTTCTCAGGTGTTCAGTGCATCAGGACGGAGCTTCTCGCTAGCGTTCAGGAGCGCAAAGACTTTCCCTACAGGAGAGACGAGACAGCCTCCTTGTACAGTGCATATTTGCAGGCGTGGAAGGCAGCTAAAATTATCATGACAGCTATTGTTTGTACATATAATTTCCCTGCGGTTCTGTTAAATTGGATCTTCTTAAATAAGCACTTTGGAAAATCAAGCAGCCCCTCTTGTGCTATGTGAAGCAGATTGCATTCAAGTGACTCTCAAGACACAAAAGGTGTTTGTTTTTATCGAAGCATCCTAGATGAGAGCAGTCCCTTGGCATGCTCTGAAACCGAACTGGTTGTGCTTTACTCGTATTCTCTATGTGTTCGGTGAAAAAATGAGAAATTGAAGTAGCCTGCGCTCATCTCAGACAGGACCCCTCTGCATGATGCTGTATTTGGATGTGGAGAAAACAAAAACTCATCAGTGTGTTTTTTACTAGCTGGCTTCAGGATATTATTTTTGACTGCATCACTTCCTAGCTTGTTAAATGTGTGTGGATGAGCTTCTGATGATGAAGGTGGCAGGTACGCAGTGGGAGGAGGAGCATCTTCTTAGTGTTGCCAGTTTCTTACTGGTTTTGAGTGATTCCCAGTTAAGCAAACACAATTGCAAGGAAGGGTTACAGCTCCCTTGGGAAGTGGCTTTCGCAGCCTCTCCGGGTTTGCAGAAATTTCCCACAGAGAGGCAGCCCCCTGAATAGTGAATTTTAGCATATGGACAGTAGACTATAGTCATCTTCTGTAGCCCTCTTGGGAGTAATCCACAGCTTTAAAGCAATGTAAGAGTAAGCATGGTGTAGTCTGTACCATAGTAACATGTATTATTTTCCAAACAATATTTCTGTAAGAATTGTAAGGATTCTCCCCTTCCTGCCCTTTTTAAATTTTCTTTAAATTTCCTTTTTCTTAAAGCAATGCAATTCTGCCTGTGTGAATTACATGTTGAAATAGTGCAAAATAGTCACGGGCTACTTGTTGGCTGTACTTTTCTCTCTTATCTATGTTTTCGTGTTTCTTTCAGTAAAGTAGTGACCACAGGAGATTTCTGGGGCTTAACAAAATACAATATTTATCCAAGAAAGTGTGTTTCTTGCAAGTATAGGGGAAAAAAGAGGCACAGGACACTTAATAAGTGCCTGCGTGACATAACTACTTACTACAGTCAGGGCTGTAAATCTCAGTGTTGCAAATTGTATGCATAGTTATTCTTTACACTTCCAGTAAATGTATGGAGAAAACACTTCACCTTTTTTCTTTTGGTGCCAGCAAATATGCAGTTAAGGAAACGCTTTGTACTTAGAGGCTATACCGCATTTCATAGCCTGTGTAGCTGCCCTTGGCACACATCAGTTTGAAAGTGAAATTGAAAGGGAAAGGAGGAGGTGATCTTATTCTCAAGAACACCAGGTCTAAGCAGTCCCCGAGAATCTCAGTTTTGATTGTTTCATCTGCCTGCAGCTGATGGGGAAGCTTGAGTGGGAACACTTGATGTGTCTTTCATTGATTAGATTAGATTACAGGCTCATTTAGCAGTCCAGACAGTCTGTATCACCTTTCACAGATAAGAATCAGTACATCCTCTTTGCAGTAAATCTGGTACAAGACCTCTTTCTCAGTTACTGTAAAGAAAATAAGGCAGTTGCGGGCAACACATTCCTGGATTTATTTGGACCACGTGCAGGGTTCCCCCTCAACCCACCCACCTTGGAAATCATTCTTCCTTAGGACTTAGTACCAGCTCCTTAAGGGTGCTTAGAAGACTAAATATGCCTAGGGATCTGGGATTCAATTGCACATACAGAGTTAAGTATCATTAGAAAAAAAAGCATTTTAAAAATCCCAGCAGTAATTCCTTTGTGGAAAACTAAATTGAAAACTTGGTATAACTCTTTGAAGAATCTTTAAACCATTAGACAGAGTAAAATTGAAAGCTGAAAGCTTTTGCTGTAGTTAATTAAACAGTGTTTGTATCTTAATTTTGCCATGGCAGGTGCCTTTTCACTGAAGGCCAGTCCCACCCTCCCAGGAAGGCATTTTCACATGGGTGATCGCCAACAGCACTGGCCTCTCCCCACCCCTGCCACCCACTGGTGTTGGGTCAGAAACACTCACTGCACGTCCGTCCCGAGGAGCTGGTGAGGAGTCTCCATAATTCAAACCAGAGCCCAATACAGGTGCTGATCCCCATAGGCTGATGGTTTCAAGTATAGGTTGGGAAGGATTTTTTATTTTTTTTACTTTCGTAATCTCACTGTTTTTATGACAGTGGTGTGGAGCTTCTCCTAGTAGTAATTCATCTGTAAATTTGACTTTAAGTATAGCATCCATTTGTGTGCATTCAGAGTTCCTAAGTGTTGGAGAGTTTACCATATCTATTTGTAATCTGTTCCAGTGGTCACTTACTTCCAGGCTTTAAGAACACGTTATTTCCATTCCATTTTTCTCATTTAGATTTCTGATGATAGGATTATTTTGTACTTTATTCTGCAAGATTATGTTGCCATGGCTACTTGTTAGAATTGGTACAGCTACTTCAGTAGAAGGGAAATTGGAGGAAACAGTAGTTCAAGAGAGCAACAGCATATGTAAATGAACAAAATATGATCGGAACAAAGCTGTCCTAGCAGTGCACGGGAGACTCTGGCTTTCCAAGTATGAAAAAATTCTTAGAATCACAGAATCATAGAATCATTAAGGTTGGAAAAGACCTCTAAGATCATCGAGTCCAACTGTCAAGCATCTTCAAGCATCTCAGAAAATAGTTGGTGAAGAAGAGATGATAGTGGTGAGTTACTAGAACATGCAAAAAGTCTTTTAGCTATATATCATATAGGGTTTACGAGTAGCCTATGTAATGCCGTTTTCCTGGCCTTGACGTGGTGGGTGGAGATTAGCAAGATTCACCTCTCTTACCCCCTCCTGACTCGCCGTTCGTCTCACTACAGCGGCTGGTATGAAGTGAGCTTTGCTTGGCTCAGCTGTGTCACTTCTCCAAACCTTAAACTACGTTGAGCAGAGAAAAATACTGCTGTCAGCATAAGATGTGTCTGTGCTAAGGGTCTTTGCCAGGACATCTGTACTTAGAGCAATCAGGGAGAGCATCGTACTGTTGTGGCGGATTGGGAAAGAGCTGGAACTCTGAATAGTAGGAATAAATAGCCTGCTTTGGCAGGGGCACAAAGCTCGTTGCAGAGATGGGAAGGAACATCAGGGGAGTGGCAGCATTTGTGACATGCCTTGAGGAGTGTCATGCAAGGAGGGAGTTAGAAGATGTTCGAGGTGAGGCATGGCTGATTTGGGCTTAGAGAAGTTTGTGAGAAACTACAAGGTATGTAGAAAGTGTGGAAGGCTACTTGTTGCTCATGCTACGTGTTGGAAGGTGGGTTATGAGCCTCCTTCATGCTCTTAAAAGATGACTGTCAGCTGCTATTTTGCAGGACCATGGAAGTTGCTCTATGAGGCTTGGTCTCCATGCTTTAAAAGATGGCTCATGGCCCTGCCTTCTGTGCCTTGTGCTTCTGGAAGAGAGAGGATTCATTGAAATTATGGCATCCAGCATCTTGCAATGTCTCAGAGTCCAGCAACCCTGAGTAATGAACTAGGACACTAAAGTTTTTTGTCTAACTCTGCTTGCAGGAGAAGTTGGGAAAAGACAGAATTGGTTTGTCCATCGTCCACTTAGCTATCAAAACATACTTTTCTCCAGAACATAAGTTAACAAACTTGCTTACAAAAGTTTTAATCAACTGTGACTAGTCCTTCAGATTGCTTCATCCCTAGATACTATCTTGCTGTTGGGTTAAGTTTGTTTCTTCACGTAAATTAAATTAAGGGACACAATTTCTGCATAACTCTTTGGCAGACTTGAATTTCCAACTGCTGCTACTGTACACTTCTATTACGGTCTGGCTTTAATTTGGTTTGTCAAGAACTTGAACTACTGAACTAGTTACTGCGCATGTACTAAGGGCACGACACAGTAGGTCACTGCCAAAGCAGCACATCTGTATTGTGGCAATTGGGTGAAATGGAGTTCTTAGTTGTGAAGAAATGAGCCAGAACAGTAGCTGTGGAGAAACTGTCTCTGATTAGAAATGATTAACATACAGCACACTCCTCCTAAAAATGCTGTGCAGCTTTTTGCTGAACTGTTGGAAGTCGTGATTGTTGGCACAGCTCTAAAAGTCACCGAAATTAAGGCTGTGGCCTTATTCCTCACTGCTCAGGGACGTTTCTGTCTAAAGATGACATGTATTCGAGCAGTGAGTCTACTTCAGGCAGCACACAGGTGAGTAACTTGCGTGTGCGCACGCGTGTGTGTGAATAGCTTCTGTTCACTTTAATGGCATGAATTAGTGTAAAGTCCTGCTATGGTGTACGTATCTGAGAAACAAGTTCCTTCTTCCCAGTATCTGAAAGTTAGAGACATATCTTTTTTTTTTTGAAAGGAACAGTATCAGGGTATAAATTCTCTTCTGGCAAAGGAGGCACAACTTAACTGATTTGCTCCAACAGATAACATGACCTCATGGGACTATTTATCAGCCTCATGTGCCCTTTCAGGGAAATAGGGCCATTAGTTAAGCTTTATGTTCCATTTGCCATAGGCGTATTCTTCTGGTGCAATACCTATTTTGGCTTTTAATATAATCAAGTAGTTATGAGAGAGTATTGAAAGCTATACCATGGAAATAACGTATCTCCACTCTTGCCTGAGTTATTTCAATAATAGCTGTTCCCAGGATGATTTACTATACTAACGGGTGTTTTAACTGCCATTGGCTCTGATTCTGCAAGGGGAGCAAGAGGCAGCTGTGTGAAGGTAAAGATGCTGGATAGGTTTAGTGTTATCCAGCATGTAGCTTAAGCTAATAGTTTTAACTCGGACAGTGAGAATTTATCTGTTTATCCTGGAGTTTGGGCTTTAGTCACGGCAAAACAGCCTGGAAGGACAGGGCCGGTAGTGGGGCTGGCAGGACAGCAATGGCAGACATGATTTCCCTCATAGCAGGCAGCTTCCTGTTGTTCTTACTCTTGCCGGGCAGGAGCCAGCGGGATCCTTCTCTTGCTGATGTGAAGCCAAAGGAGGGATTTAATTATTGGATGTTCAGGAGTATTTTCCAGGAATGAGGTGAGCAGGATTTGCCTTCAGTACTTGCTGCTTGAATTCTTTGTGGGTTTTTTTGGTTGATTTGGGGTTTTTTTTGTTGTTGTTTTGTGGGATTTTGGTTTTTTTTTGTTGTTGTTTTTGTTGGGGATGCTGTGGACAGAAACAAAGGCTTCTGTTGTTTCTGAAAGAACACATCCTTGGTAACTATCTGCCACTTTTGATTTATGCCTGCTTCATGCAGTGGCAGACTCCCCTGGTACACAGCCTCCATCAGCGATGTGTGGCTGGGATGGAGGGGTGTCTCCAGAGAACCAGCAGGATTCTTGTAGGATTACCTACCACATAAATAGGTACCTGGGCACAGAGACACACACTGTAAGATGTATTTATATGCATACTTCTGTAATGAACCGTCCCATCAACAGGCATTCCTTGTTTGGGGCTTGACCTTCATACGTGCTTGGGGCCAACATGGTTGTGCTAACTTTGGGCTGCTGGGACTTTGCCAGGTCTGCAGAGGCTGAGCTGATGCCTGTGTTACCCATCAGGTCTCTCCACTGCGAGGGCGGCGTGGTGGGCTGTCCTGGCTCGACGCTGCGTGGAGGGACTTTATGTATTGCACCCCTGGAAAGCCTCTTCCAGAGCAGGGGATGTAGCTGGTTGTGAGCTCTGTTGAATAAAGTCGAGAAGATGTGCTTACTGCAAGAGAAGGGGAGCCAGCTTCAAGCTGGAATGACTTGGATGATGACAGCAGGCTCTTCGTGAAGGCCTCCAGGTGTTATTATTGTGCTTTGCCTAAATTAAACCCATCTAGATTTTAGATGCTCAGGTAAATGGCCGGTCAAAGTGTTAACATAGCTCAAATTCTTCAAACAGCTGAGGAAGTCCTGAGCACGCTGGTGGGGAGAGACACAAGCAATGCTTAAACCTGCCAACAAACCTCAGGGTGCTACAGATGCCACAGCTAATCTGCTTGAAGCTGCTGTTGCTCTCATGGCTTTTGCTGCCCTCTTCTTTGCAGGGGTAACGGTTGGGTCGCAGGCTGGTGCTGGGATGGTCGTAGGCTCTTGTCTAGCCCTGGAGAGGAAATCTGTATTCCTGCCTTAAAAAAGGTAAAAAAAAGCTCATAGTAACTTCAGTCGTCTTCATGTTTGTGGAATGCTGAAGTGTCCCGCCAAAAAGGCAATAAAAGAAAACAGCGTTTTAATTCAGGAGGAATGCAAGTGAAAGAAACTAGTTTTAAGAAGTTCCCAGTCCATTCAGTGAATGGTTGTCTATATAAATAAGCCAGACCTATGTGATGTACGAGTGCAGGTCATAAAGAAAACATTGCAGTAACAAACTAGTGGAATTTCCACTTAACGCATTAAAATCAACCTTGAAAGGCTCCATTAAGGAAAGCCATAAATTGAAGTTCTGAGAGGTGGCATGTAAAATATCCCTGAAACTAAAAATGATCCTCTGTCAGTTTTACGTTTTCCTTTTACTGTGTTATATCTATTTTAATAAACATGTGGGATAGACTATCAAAAGAGCAGCACTTCATCTGTGAAGCCTTGAGGAAATAAATGGGTCTGGGCATATTATAAATTTCACCCAATACAAATAAACTTAAATTGATTCTGGGCTTTGCCTGTGTAAGGACTGCTATGCTAAGACAATTCGGTGTTGATTTTGTTTTATATATATATTGAACTTTTCTGCTAGGCATACCTTGAAATGTTAGTATTTAATGCTTGAGTTTTCATTCAAGTACTGCCAGAGCTTTCTTTCTGTGTGCATAAATAGTATTAAGACCTTAGAAAGGTTTCAAGGTTCACTCTCTTAACAAAATATTGAGGAACAAATACCTTTTGGTTTTTGGGGGAGGAAAGGAAGGGTTGACTTGAAAACACACAAGTTTCTATGGGAATCTTTATGATGTTTTAATTTGAAATGGCGTTTTGTATTTAAAAAGAAAGCAATTTGCTTTCAAAAGGCAGATTTGAACTTGCACTTTGAAACTTTTCTAGGTAGAATTTTCTATGTGGATTAGCAGAGAATTACCCAATGTACCTTCTCCTCGTGGAAAACCTTTGCAATCATGTCACATTTATCAGCAGGAAGTTTTCATGGCCAAAAAGTTTTGACCAACTCAGTGCAGTAGTTTTTTCCCATCTTGTTAAAATATTGTAGTTCATTTCTAACTAAAAAATTGTAGTTCATTTCTATAAGTGCAGGTATCTATTCTGTTCTTCGGAAACTTTAGACATGCTGTTCCCCTTAATCACTTTGTTCTGTTACTTTTCTATCAATACGCACATTGTACAAAGTGGATAAGGATGTATATTAGGTACGAGCCAAAACAGATATGCTTCCAGTGGAGAAGTCACAAGTGATATATTACATGAATTCCTGTAAGGCATTTATGTTTGATCCTTTCAGTTAGTCATAGTTCTGGGGGTATGCTTCCTTGTTTCTGTGAAACTCACAGTAGAAGCCTTCAATCCCAAGCGACATGAGGAAGAAACTTCCTGAGTCTCTAAAACTTGCCTAAAATAGCTCTTCTAGATGTAATTTTAATATCTCCCCAATGCAGCTGTAAATTAAATGGGCCCACTACCTTTTTAGCTTTTGCTCTATTAAAGACTTTGTGTAGAACTGTATGTGTATGAAGAAGGGTTCATGAAACCATGAAGGGTGGAAAATTATTTCTATGGGGGAATATGCGATGCATTATTTTGTTTCTTTATTTTCCCTTGGCTTTCTTTCTGTTCACTATTGCACTGGCTGATGTTGGTTTAGGAATGCCTTTAAATGTAGCTGTTTAATTCCAGAGCTGACCTAGACCTGGAGTGGGCACAGCTATAAATGTCTTTCAGCAGTATTACATGGGCACAAGGTACAAGTGGGTACACACATATAGCATACGCCATGAGCTTGCATGCATATTGTACATGCATTTGCTCGTATCCAAGACAGAATTTGTTTGTTGTCAGTGCTATGTATATTAAGTTAATTGTGCTGTGAAAATGGAAAAAAATAGCCTCTTGATTATACCTGCACTGAAGGAGTCTCTGGGTTGATTCATTTGCTGGAGGCTGCACCTGCAATTTTTTTTTTTCTCAGGGTCTGTGTTCTCCACCTGGACCCCACTGTCCACGTCCGGCTGTCTGCAGCCGAGCGGCCAGCGGCGAGCGGGCGATGGCCAGGCTGGTGGGGGTGAATTGCCGTCTGCTAGAGAGTGCTGAAAAAGGAGAGTGAATGTGGAGCACGAGGTGGGAGAGTGAAAGCCGCCTCCTGTTCAAGTTGGCATGAATTTTCCCATTGATTTCAGTGGGATTAGGATACTTTTTAGCAGGCAATATTGACATAAATCACTGATGGGAAGAAAAGATGCTGATGCAGCTTTATCCTGTCTCTGATACCTACTGCATTAATTCTCTTTTAAAATAATATGGACAGATCTTTGGTCCTTACTGGGCGTTGACTCACTTCGCTGGCTTCCTGCGTGGCTGAGAGGACCTGCTCGCAAGCATTTCAGATGAGGCTCTGTGTTAACATGCTGCTTTACTGTGCTTAGCAAACCTGACTCCATACTCCCCCTCCACAACCCTTTCGGCTTGTCCCGCCTCCCTTCCCACTTCCCCAAAGCCCGATGAGCGAAAGCATTGTAAAATAGATGTGGCAGCAGTTAACTCTCTGAGTTCAGTCATTTTGTGCAATAATAATTAATTAAACAATCGTTATTTCTTAATCTACTGTTCAGTGCTAATCACAAAGGTTGAATCATTCAGCACAGTCAGATCCGTGCCTGAGCTTTGGGTCCTTGTCTCAAATTATAAAAACATCAAAATATTACTTCTGCGAACCTCCAAGGTTTCTCTTAAATTCCAGGGTGACAGATACTGTATCAACAGCTTCCCAAAGGATGTTTCAGGTTTTCTTTCTTGTTCAGCGCTAAAAGCTCTGACCTCTGCAACAGCAGAGACACACTAAAAATAAGGTTTAACTGGGAGCAGGAAGCAGTCATTGTTTTTGGAGACCACAAAAATGTAGTTTCAGGTGAAGGCTGGTTTGTAGAGTTACGTTTTTCTCCAAAAAGCTGCGCCCAGCAGAAATTTGGCCTCTTTCCTGTTGAACAGGAGGTTTGTAAGTGCCCTCCCGCCCTCTCTGTAGCACTGTCAGTGCGTAGGTGGTTCTCCAGGAGAAATTAGAGTTTGCTGCTACCTTGGTGCCATTGCAGTGTATGCCAGACTGTGGCAGCCATCAGAGAGATTCTGGGTGTGCAGAGTACACCAAGCCCAAAGCCTCTGCGTGTCTTCCCCCTGACCTGACAACACAATGCTCTTCTCCCCACTGATTTTTCTGAATATCATTCACCTCCTTTCTGGCTTCCGACTGCACCATTTAGGATGTGAGGCAACATCAGAAAAAGTTTGATGTTTATCAGCCTGGTTATGCAGGAAAACCTGCAGTTGTAGCTTAACAAGTAATTGCATAATCAAAATGTTAGCTTGCTGACTTTATCCCGGCTGGCTGCTTTGTGTATCTGAACGCTGGCAGATCGCTGCTGGGGTTGAACGCTGTGGCTGGGCAGGCTCCATCAGCTGCTGACGGCCACCTGGCTAGCAGCCAAACCTGATGGTTTTCTTTATCTCTAAAGAGGTGCAAAGTTGCAGTCACAGTTTGAGAATGATTGAAAAGTGCCAGAATTGGTATCATCACAAGACCGTACACAAACTGCAAGCCTGGTGTATTTTGTGTCTGAGGTCTTGGGAGAATCTGGGTTAGCTCAGGAGCCCTGAGGTCTCCAGGCCTGGAATACACCCAATGACCTTGTGTTTTTTTCTCCTTTTAAATATAGCCATCATTAGAAAATACAGTGAGTTGAAACTAACCCCTAATTTTAAACCTGTAATCATAGCTTTAGAAGAGTGTTGCAAAGAAGTATTACACGAAGAGTACCCAGTTAAAGTATAATAACTGATTCAGAAAAGTCAAGTGAGACGCAGCTCTGCAATGATATCTCCATGCTGTTTGAACATTGTTTCCTTGATAAATGCTAGGAGAAGAATAATGTGAGTCTAATTCAACAGGCGCTTCAGCTGCAGTGCCCCTGGCATCGGCTCCTCTGGGGTTCAGTTCTGGCTGAAGGCCCCCCATGGTGCAGCCTGAGCACTCTGAATAGTCCTGCTGAAGATTCGTATAAGCTGCAGTGGCCTGGGAGGCTGAAGAGGGCCTGTCAGCCTCAGCTTGCTCTGGGGGGAGGTTTGCTTGTGTCCCAGAACCACCGCCTACCATGTCCCTGTTCAGAATGGGAGGTGGCGGAGGGGACTGAGCCGCGAGGGGCACTGGCAGCCCCCCTCGGGCCAGCCTTCCTCATGGCTGCCTGGCTGGATCCACGGCTCCTGTGCACAGGTACTCCCCGAAAGTGCTTTGCAGAGCAAAATTAGGTCACGCTGTCTCTTCAGCCTTTAAATAAATGCTGTATAATAACAACATATGAAAATAACAATATATGAAAATATTCGCAGGCTTAAGTGGGGTGGGCAGGGAGCAAGGACAGGCAGAACGCCCTATCCAGTTCTCTGCAGTGTGTGCGTAGGCTGAAGTTTAGTGTGTGTAGGCTCCTTTCTCTATGCCCCGATCCTGTAACTATATAGATCCAGATGTCCTCTGCACGCATCAGATGTCTTAATATATTTCATTGAAGCTAAGTTTGGGTAAGGCTATGCAAGACGAAGACCCATGATTTTGTTTTTCCTCTCATGTGGGCATATAGTGCTATGATTGCACTATATAAAGCTGCTTGCTGTTAAGCCTGTCACTGTTCAAGGTGAGGAGAGAAAGCGTTCATGTTTTTATTATCATTCCTCCCTCCCAACCTATGCCACACCAAAACAAACAAGCAAATGATAGCGATTGCCAAGGAGAGAAGTACCATTTTGCAGATCATAGCTTTTTCCACTGGAAAAAATGTGGCCATGTTTAACTTCTTTATAAGAGCAGCAATGTTGAATATACAAATTAGACTCCAGTTTACACAGTTGAGATTTTCATGAGCACTTCACACAAGTATTCTCAAAGTGCAACATTTTGAAATAATGACATTTGCTAGGAACAGTCTTTGGGGAAATGGGACAGCACTTGCGTTTTCACCCTCTCCCCTTCGACGCCAGCCTGTGTCAGGCCAGCGATGGGAGCCAGGCGGGAGGACTGCGGCCAGCTCCAAACAGATCAGCCTTTGTGTCCCCAGCACAAACGTCCCTCTTCTTTCAGAGGGAATGGGCAAAACGGGTTCTGACCCAGTGCAACTGGCTGTTTGCGGCTTGTCCGTCAGCAGGAGAGAGACAAGTGCCTCCTCTGTGTCCCCGTTAAAACGCTGCTGCAGAGCAAACCGTCGAGCAGGCAGTTAAACAGTTCCAATCTTTATAAGCCAAAGTTTAACATCGGCCATAAGATATTTCAGCTGTGTCACAAGACTGCCCAAGTTGCTTCCTCTGCAGAGGTTTTCTCGTCCGGTTAGAGGCTCAGAGCTGCTTCGCTGCACCAGAGCACCGAGCGGTGCAGAGGTGCAGTGGTGCCCAGCAAAGCTTCTGCTGGTTGTTTCTTTTTTTGGCAACTTAAGTCTTCAAGTGTTTAGTGGGAATACCTCTTGTGGGAACAAGTTAGCGATGACTTGGTAGTCAATGACCTAGTAGGATGAGAGGAAACGGCTTCAAGTTGCGCCAGGGGAGGTTTAGATTTGATAGTAGGAAAAATTTCTTCACTGAAGGGGTTGTCAAGCATTGGAACAGGCTGCCCAGGGAAGTGGTTGAGTCACCATCCCTGGAGGTATTTAAAAGACATGTAGATGTGGCGCTTAGGGACATGGTTTAGTGGTGGACTTGGCAGTGCTAGGTTTATGGCTGGACTTGATGATCTTAAAGTTTTTTTCCAACCTAAATGATTCTATGATTCTATGACAAAAAATGGTAATAACTTCTGCCATTATTTGTTACTTCAGAAGGTGTGCCCTCGTGAAATTTAGGAGGAGACCTGGAGTTGATGTAAAGAGTCTAATTCTGCCCTTTTCCTTTGTATGATGCCTTACACTGATGCTATTCAACTGCTTGGTATTTTTACTAGTCCTAAGTAAACTCTGCTCAACTGAAGTTACCTCCCAGGGCCCAAGAGCTATTCACAGTTCTTCCTGAGCATGGTGTAGCTTTCAGCACCTCTTAGCTTCAGCAGCAGAGAGGTGGAATGTCTGGGACTGTAGTTTCAGGCTTTGCCAGCGTGGTTGGTATGGCTCCTTATGCTTTATCTCAATTATCCATCAGAGGAGGAGGAGGAAGACACTTAAAAGCCGTTGCTATCCACAGCACTGCTCACCTGCTGCATCAGCTGGGATTGCCTGTCCTCACCACTTAGCCTGGCACTTTGTAAGCTGCAGAGGTTAATTGGGCTGAAACTGCCTGTAGCAAAGCGTGGAGTGTTTCCATCACCAGGGATAATGCTTTTCACACCCTACCCACCGTGTAGGGAGCATGGTCTGATCTCTGTGTTTGCTAGTTGTGCTCCAGATCCTTCTACCTCAGTTAATGATATGGAGCCAGGCTTGTGACGTGAGCAGCCATGAAGTTGGAGCCTACAGGAGATATGTACATCACCTCCAAATGTTCTCTGTCTTTTTATTTGCAGCAATGGTGATGGGCTGTGAGAGGTGGGCCTCAATGTCTAGTATTACTAATTAGAAATCGAGTGCTGAAGCAGCTTTGTGCTGGAGGCAAAGTCCCTTCCTTGTTCCTCGAGCTCACTTGTTGGAGACTGATCCTTCTCTGCTTCTCTGTGGTTGTGGTCTGGGCTGGGCTTCAGCAAATAAATCCAAGCCTAACATGTCTTTTCAAGCCTGGTTAGCTGGCGTGTTCGCCTCTGGGTGATGGTTTTTGATGTTCATGCTGTAGAGGTAACAACAGAGGGGAAATGTGCTCATGACACCTTGGTGTGAGGGGTCCTGGCTGTGGTCTTCCCTCCGGGGAGGGAAGCTGAGGAGCGCTGAGCCAGCAAAGCGTGAGACTGGACTGTGACTGGGATGCTATCATTACCCGCCGATGTTTATCATAGCCCATGGGGCAGGAGGGAAAATGCCCTGCTGATACCATCCCCAGCTGCCTGGGAAATCTCTCTCCTCGGTAGTTTCAGACCTTGCTGGGCTCCCTGGGAGCATCCTGCAGCCAGACCGCAGCCCGGGCTTCTAGGCAGACTTTAATTTGCTATCAAGAACTATCATAGTAATGGACTAATTTTTTTTTTAAAGGAGCTATGAAGGCGATGTCATTGTTTTAGCACTCAGAGAGTGCAGAAAAGAGCCCTTTGCCTCCTAAATTTCTGATGTTCTTGAGTAATTGTGAGATATGCTAACAGGGAATGGGTTTTAACAAGGATGCAGAGCTAGAGGTCACGTGAAATGAAATCTTAATCTAGGCTCTTGTCAAGCTGTAAAAAGGCATTTGACTTTGTTTTGAGGGGTAATATATGGGATACAGTCTTTGCTCTTAAAGGAACATTATCTAATTGGTTTGGGCTTTTGGTTGAAAGGATAAATAATTCTCCCTTTTCCTCTTTTTTTTTTTTATTCTTTTATTTATAAAATGGACTTTCTTGTATCTTTAAGTGCTTCCTTTTGCTGGCTTTATACTGTGCTTTTTTACTGACTGCCATCGCCAAAATCTTAATTTCTAATTCTGAGTGTTAGAAGGTAATAGGCAGAGAAAGGTGTTTGTGATTTTGCTTTTGTTTTCCCCTTTCTCGGGAATGTTCAGACCTTTAGAGAGGATTCCTCTTATGTTAGGCATTTAGGCTAGGCTGAGCATCCCTGCTCTCAGGATGGGCAGCAGAGAGAGAAACAGGCTGAGTGGTCCTTGGGAGATGCCACTCTCCCTCCTCACTTACTATAGGGATACTAGCTTGGCTTCCAGTTACACCTCTTAGGTGATTAAAGTTGTGTGACATAGATCCCTCCCTTATAATGTTTTTCTAGCTTTTTCTTTGCAACCCGAGGACAGTTCTTTCTTAGTTCTTACTCAGTTACGTGGTTCTCCAAAATTGGCATTTTGAGGGGAACACGGAATTTGTGCAGAGCAGGATACAATCTGAAGAGCAGAAAGTGCTACATATCTTCATTGCAAGTAACATAAAAAAATCATATATACTGTTTGAGAATATTAGTGTGTAATTGCATTGTATGTTGGCCTTGGCAAGAAACTTGCATAAGAAAAGCCCATCCCTGTGCTGCAGCGCACCTCTTTGTGGTTGCACTGGTTTGACTATGCAATGCCATGCCAGAAGCAGATTATTTTAAAATGACATGAGCCAAAGGTATGCTCCAGAAAAGATGTCAACTCTAATGCTTGGTTTTTTGGTGATGGAGTTTACAGAGCAGACTTGAAAGCGGTTGTGCTGGCAGAAGGGAGCTGTGGACTCCAGCACAAGGCAGGAGAAGTGCTGAGGCTGGAGGAGGAACCCAGTGAGGTGGTTTTGTTGCTGTAGCCAACATGTTGTGAAACTGCAGCCTGAGCTGAGCGGGACTTTCCTGCCCTCCTCCTGGCCTCGGTGGCTCATTCCTGCTCCTCCACCCAAGCTCTGACAACTGGTCCGCTGTGGCCGTGCTGCACTTTGGGGTGCTCCAGGTCCCCAAGTCATCTGCCTGGGTGGCAGCAACGTCAGGCGAAGCTTAAGTCATTAGACATTGGGGGACAGCTTATCTTTAAGATCCGTGTAAAGCTGTTGTGAAACTGCACCCATCGTGCTGAGGCTTGTTTTGTTATTGTCAACATGCAATGGATGAAATCTGGCCCTGGTGAAACCAACTTCAAACACTCAGCGATGGAGCAGGGCCAGGATCTCTCTTAGTGTTGCAAACTGTGCCACAGTTGAGAAAAAAACAACCCCTTTTTTTCCAAAGCGCTAGACTTCTGTATGACAATCTTGAATTTCCAGTGTTAATTGTGTCACCTACAAGTTAAAGTGTGCTTCTTACCTGTTTTGTATTCTGCATATTCCAGCTTTTATATAGCCTTGTGTTGCTGCATAAAGGATTGATACAAATCTTTCATACAGGCCGTCTCCTGGATTGTGTATAGGAGTGGGAAAATCTGCAGAAGTTGAAAGTACCTGTCCTGAACAAAGGCTGGCTTGATTTGATCGCAGGAGCGATGATCTTACAGTTGAAGTGAGGAGCAAGAGCCAGAAAATTAGACACTCTCCACTACCTCTGATGGGTACTACTACACCACTACTACAGCTGGTGGTGCCCAGGAGCAAAGCACAGACTCAGCCGAGACTCTGGAGTTGTGCATGTTTAAATGCTGATTTGGATTAAGGCAGGAAGGGAATCTGAAGTGCAGCAGCATTACTTGTATACACCTTGCTCAGGGAATAAATGCATCTTATTCATGAATGGGTTTATATACAGATAATCCCGTAGTTCATGCTCTCACTAGCCATGCATGGACATGTCTTAAAAGCTTCAAGTTCACTATATTCTGGGCATGCTAAATTTGGTCCATACTATGCAGCTGATCACACATTAAGTGTCGGACTCTTGTGATTTTTTTAGTGCTTGCATGGGTCTCAGATCTAGAGGACTTGTTCTGTGCTAAACCCAGCCATGTTGTATTTACTCTGCCATGAGGCCATGTAATTACATTGATCTTCCTACCCATTTCACAGAGCTATCGCTGTTGGAGTTGCTTTCTGAGCTCTGAAACCTTTCCAAATGGTCTAGTTTATTTATGTAAGATTTTTTTAATATACTATTCCCTTCTGTATTCAGTCCCTGATCTATTAGTAACCAATTTAATTTTTTTAACCTGTTGCTTATCACTTCTGTTGTTTATGCCTTCTTCCTTCCGAGTCTTGGTGACTCCAACCTAAATGTGCTGGTTGTTTGCATCTCTACCAGTATTTTGCTCTGTTGCATGTTCTTCCAATGTATTAATCAATCTTGCAATGCTTCTCAGACTACCAGGTGTTCAAATGCTTGAAGACTTCCTTTCTTGGAAAAATATTTTATTTAAAACAAAAAATTCAGAACTGTAAGAAGCTTATCTTCATTAGCTAAATTAGAAAACTGTGAAGTGTTGCAAAGATATGAGTAAAAAGAACCAGAAAAATTTGGGATTAGCAGGCTCTGATAGCACTGAAAGGATCTTGGGAACTTGACTCACTCCTCAGATTGTGCAAAAGGGTAGTGACCCTTTGGTTGCAAGACTGACTGCCTCATGCCCTCAGGATGGCTTTCTATTTTCTTGTTCAGGACTTACAATTTACTGTGAGGCTGCTTTCCAGGTCCTTGCTCTGGCTCTTCCAGGAGATTCAGTGCTGCAAGCGTGGAAATGCAGTTTTGCATGACCTAGAGAGACTTTAGTGTATTGATCTGGGGTGAGTTAATGGACGTTGGAAAACTTGGAGTGTGGTTGCATTATGCTTAAAATTCTTCTAAATGGATGCTGCTGTGGTGCTGATCTCCTTACCCCTCCAGCTGTGTGTTCCTGACTCTTCTTTGTGTGGGTCAGGCATTTATCTGAGTTCCTAGGGGTCAGCTTTAGAGAATTAAACCAACAATAAAGTATGGTTGTTGCACTGGGCCTTGCACAAATACTGGTGCTTTTGCAGCCAGGCAGGGAGTTGGTTCACCCAGCTGAACACAAGGAGTGTGTTTTTGTGTTGTTTCATCAACAGGGTGAAAAAGATTCCCTACCTGAGCATCTCTTCTGATCCCTTTGCTGGCTCTGGCCCTGCTTGCTTTGTGGTCAGAGATACTGAATGGCACCTGACTGCGTCACTTAGACTTCGGCTGGTTCATATGATCCTTTTTATAGTTTCTCCCCCAATATAGTGCCCTCAGCATGGTAGAGGGGTGGCAAACAGTGATAGGACCAAGAAGTTGGCCTGGCACTTCTTAAACCTGCTAGAGAAAGCACGATTACACGCTAACCAGTTTCAGCCTGCAACTGGAAAGCATGGTTTGTGAGCAGCCACTGAACCCCTTGCTTTCAGCGGCAGCAGCCTTCACGTACTAATACCTTGTTCTGCTTTGGTGTTTTTTTTTTTTCCCCTTAACTGATATGTTTTAGCATAATATCAGTTTATCTGAAACTTTCAAATCCTGGGAAAGTATGAGAAATAAGAACCATTGTGTCTGAAACAGTGACTAACTCCTTTTTGGGGGGGTTATTTGAATGAATAGACATGACTAAAAAGCACTAGAATGGGGAGGCCATGGAAACCCCTCACTGCCAATAGCCCAGATAGCATCTCTCCAAACTCATGGTGTGAGTAGTCAGTGTCCCTTTCCGTGCTATTTTATCATGGTTTTTGAGAAATACGCACAAAAGCTTCCCGTTCAGGAGAGGACTGAACTGCATCAGCCCTTTTCAGAGACGGCCTCAGCCAGGGACTGGCTGTTTTCCGAGGTTTTCTGTGAAGACACAGCCAATGGTGAAGGCAGCAAGCCTGGAGATCAGCACAGCTACATGAGTTCCTGGGCTTCATGTTACCTTTTAAATATCCCTAAACAGTGTTAGGCCGAGTGCCCACGAGAAAGTACACAGTGGAGGCAGTCAGAAAACCTTCAGGGAGCTTTGGGTGTAGAGCAGATGAATGGTGGCACTGTGTCAGTTTATCTTAACGCTTGATACAGTAAAATCACCTTGTTTTCCCCTCCTCTCTCTCCTTGCCTTCTCCTCCCCTCCCTGGTCCCCAGTGGCTGGTGTGAGCTGCCAGCGTCCCTTTTGTTCACAGATGCTGTGGGGTGGTGACACCGGGATGGAGAGCATGGCGCAGGGTGAAGGTAGAGGACCAGACTGTATAGTTGTGCTTGATGCACCCATAAGGATGATTTCTTTTTCTTTCCTTTTCTTTTGTATGTGAGCATCAGGTCTTTCACGCTGCATCTCTACATGTATTCCTGTAGTTGTTCTTGCTCTTCCAAGCTCTTTTATTTGGCTCTGCAAGCTCACTTCTCTAGACCTCACAAGCATTTATTTGTCATCCCTCCTCCCCTAAACTTTGCTTTTTTCTTTCTTTTTTCCCCCTTCTTTAAGCTAGCTCTGGTCTTGGTGCCTAGGGAGCCCTTTTTGATACAAATCTTTGTTTCTTTGCTTTCCTGGAGTTGCACCCTCCCTGAAAAGCGACCTGGGCTGACTGGGATCTGTGCCCTTTGCTGGAGCAGGAGTGGCTCTCTGGCAAGGCCTTTCTTGGCTTGTGAACTTAATGCATTGGTTACAGAAAGTCCTCACCCAGTTTTAGTGGTGAGGTAAAGCCAGGTGTCAGTTTTAGGGGGGCAAACCCAGGACTCAGCTACACCTTTCTCAGCTCCTCGGAGAGGATAAAGCTATTGAAAGTTCAACACTTCGGAGCCTATCAGTTTTGCACAAAACAGAGCAGGTGAGAGGATTTGGCATCTTTCTTGCCACAATGAAGGCAGCAGGAGGTGCAAAATGTGAGTCTGAGACTCAAAACACTTTTTTATTTTATCTTGAAATTAAGCAAGCTGAATCTGGAAAGGAATTAAGGCATTAGTCTGTCCTAAGGTTTTTCAGCAAAAGTGTAAGCCCTCTTCACACCAGTAATGTTCCTGGAGGAACAGCATGGACCTCAGAAAGTATAGTTTCGTGTGCCGTAGCAATTTGAATCTTTGAATTTTGGGGTGAGCAAGCTTAGATATGCTAATAAATGTGTCCAATATTGAAATCTTTGTAAATATTGATATTTACTCCTGCTGATAAATCTAGAAATCTCCTCCTTAAAGGAAGGTGCAGGTGGAGAGATGGTAAATGTACTCTTTATACAGAGAATCATCTCTGAGAAAGTAAAAAACACATCTCCAAAATCAGTAGACATTAGAGATGAGGAGTCATCTGCCATCTAATCCAGGGGACCTGCCAGAGCAGAGCGGTGAAGCTAGCAGCCCTCACTTCAGTTCAGGATTTCTGATGATTTATGCTTTAAAATACCATTCTTAATTTCCAGGACAGAAGAATACAGAGTTTCATAAATGTTTCCAATTCACACATAAAAATAGATAAATGGAAATTTTTACCGTCTACTAAAGCTTCAGAGAAAGTAGTTATGTTTAGTTAATTAGTTTTGCTGTTTAAATACCTACAATCCATCCTGTCCTAGCTTATAGATTTAGTAAAGAATCCATTACGGGTACGGATAGCCTGGGGGGAGCATATCTGCCCTGTAAACCCTTTTAGCTGATTGGTATTATGAATGTATGTGAAATGTCAGCTTTGTTCAAATGCAGGAATAAAGAATGCTTTTCTAATGTGCGTTCACTTAATCTGGTGCTTGATCAGAGGTTTTGGCTTCACAAACCGAAGCAGTAGAGAGGGTGAACAGGAAATAGTGTAGAAAACAAAAAGGAGCCAAAGCATGTTCTTTGCAAAATGTATGAAGCTGATGCCCGGAGAGTTTGGCGGCAAGGGCATGCAATCAGGCTAGCACACTATTTTCTTCATTTGGTCTGTCTGCATTTGTGAAATACTGTATGAAGTAAGCCTTCATCCATATGCAAGAGGAGCCCAACAATTCTCTGTTTGCCTTTTCTCTCTGTTTTCACATATTCTGGGTCACCATTGTTTGTATTATTTTCTGGTTCCCTCTCTTATGTGTCACCTGGTGCAGCGTCTCCATTGCAGCAAGCCCTCATCATCCCTTTGACACTTAGACATAAGTAGTGAATCAATCAACCTCTGGAGTTTAAGGATGTTGTGTGCATAAATGCATTGGAGCTGTTTTTTTTTATTTAAAAAAAAATTACTCAGAAGTTGGACTGCTTAAAACACCTAGTAATTTGGCTCTACACTTTAAGTTATGAATTTTCTCGCTATTTCTGTTGTATATTTGCTTCATACTCAATATGTAGTCATCTATGCCTTTCACAAACCTACAAAAAGTGCAGTTTATGGGAAATATGCTCATGTTTGAGGATTGGGTCTGTTACAAGCTGGCGAAGAAAACTGTCCTCATATTCAGAGCAATGGAGCATACTCAGGCTGGAGAAGAGGAGGCTGAGGGGAGACCTCATCATGCTCTACAACTACCTGAAAGGAGGTTGTAGCGAGGTGGGTGTTAGTCTCTTCTGCCAAGTAACTAGCGATAGGACGCGAAATGGCCTCAAATTGCACCAAGGGAGGTTTAGATTGGACATTAGGAAAAGTTTCTTTACTAAAAGTGGTTAAACATTGGAACAGGCTGCCCAGGGAAGTGGTTGAGTCACCATCCCTGGAAGTATTTAAAAGACGTGTAGATGAGGCACTTAGGGGCATGGTTTAGTGGGCATGGTGGTGTTGGGTTGACAGTTGGACTGGATGATCTTAGAGGTCTTTTCCAACCTTAATGATTCTATGATTCTATGATGGTATTTTCCACTCTTTTTTTCCCCCTAGTATCTCCGTTGCTGAAAAAAATGGGGAGAATGTCTCCATTAAAGCAGCATATTACAAAGGCAGTATTAATTGAAGGCCAAAGTTGTGCATACAGCTTTTTGTGCATTTCTGTGCACAGTTTAACATCTTTGAAGCTGAGCAACAGAAATTTTCCTCTTTTTAAAATCAGCAGTTGCTTTCAAAAATGTTGGTTTTAATGGCAGTAAAGCACATTGGAGTTCTCTGGTGGAAAATGGAGGCAAGAAATGAAATCTGCAGAAGTTGTTCTGGCAAAACCTTGCGTCCACTGGATTTTTAATAATGAAATGATTCTTAAATTGCAAGGGAACAAATGTTATGCTTCAGTTCAATGGGATCTTTAAATATGGTCAGTGCGAACATACTTTATTTGCTCTAAGAATGATTCTTTGGTTGCATCTTTAGCAGATGATCAAGTAGATTCTTTTGAATGCATTAAGACTGAGGGGATTAAAAATAAAGTAAGTATATGTGTTTTCTTAAGTCTCAATCTCCATATTGGAACCTAATCCAAAGCCTTCTTAATTTGATAAAGCAGAAAGGAGTCTTTTCATTGACTTCAGGGTTCTTTGGATGAGTCTTTAGAAGAAAAAATCATTTGGACAATTTTATTCTTGTTACAAATATGCAAACATAAGTAATGTATGGAATTGGATTTACGCATATACATTTTTAAACATTTTGGGGTTTGTTTGGATGGTTAGGAGATAAGTAAGTAAGATTTTAATTGTTGAAAACATGTGCACTCTTCAGGTAGGTACCTTTGCTGGTGAATAGGATTTTGTACATTTTTTCCTTGTGGCCTCCTAATGGACTGTTGGGAACGTGACACCCCAATTCATTGGCAAGTTGAGTGCTCTGAACTTCTAATCAAAAGACCTCGTGATATTCTTCCTTATTTGTGCAGCTCTTAAATTGAAGCAAGTTTCGAACAGTTAGGCTTTTGCAAACTTCCTCTATTTATTCAAGAAAAGCTTTTTTTGGGAAGTAGCCCATCTTTATGTGGGGTTACTAAGGGTATTGATATTTCAATCATCTTTATGGTGACTAGAAGAATATTAATTGCAGGACTGGTTTGATTGATTTTGTCAGTACTTTTCCATTACTTGAAGTAACAAAAGCTTATTTAGGGTTATACGTGGACTAAGAGAAAAATGTCCTGCCTTTCAATAGTTTTTGATGCTGCTGGGAGATGCAAAGTGTTTTGTTCACCCAGCCCAGCAGACAGACCAAAGATGTGTTTTGTCTTGATCTCACTATTGTGAAGGTATGAGATTACCTCTGAGAGGAGGAGAGCTAGAGAGAAAATTAGTCTTGGGTCTTACTCAGCCAGTCGATCTCCAGCTGAGTCATTTATATTTGTCCGTACAGTGTTGCCTTGGGGATTTTTTGCACTTGTTAAAAATAAAGACAAACCTCAGGGGGGCGCGGGAGCCTGGACAGCATCGCATCGGGGTGTGGGAACAGCGTGGGCATTTGGCCTCCTTGCGACATCCTGTTTCCCCAAGTTATCACAGCAAGTCTGCGCTCTTTTTCCAGCCTGTGCTTCCTGAGTCCCTCCTCTCACCATGCCCTCCCGCCTTTAACTCTTTTTCTTCCTACCTTGGCTAGAAAGGGGGAGGACTTGACTGCTGTGTGCCAGGCTGCTTTTGCTGCTCTGCCACGTGGAGCTGGAGGACAGAGGTTGGGGACCTCGCCTGGTGTGAATCCAGAAAATGGTGGCTGGGTCAGGCCACTACCAAAGCATAGGTCCTTGTGGGAAGGGAGACTTCCTCTTGCACCTTTGCTGGCTGTCAGCATCATGTCTTTCTGGAGGAACAGCAGTTGCCGAGCATCCCTGGAGGACATCAGTGAGTGAGGGCTTCACCCCTGACCTGGGAATGGGGATGGGATGGGGTGCTGAGTACACCTTCAGCTGCTGACACTCTCTGAAGGACTTGTGTTGGCACCGTGTAGGAAGTGTACAGGGCTGCTGCTGATGAGCAAAACGCTTGCCAAAGCTACAGTGAAGGTGTTCTTCTCCTGCAGCCCCCTCTGGGCTGGGATCACCTGAGGAATGGGTGGCTTTCAGCCATTTGTGCAAGCAGTGTAACTTAACCGTGTTACAGGTTTGTCCCCATGCGTGGACATAAACATCCGTACAGATATGGCTGGATGTCTGCTACCCCAGGATCCTCTCTCTTACACCGGCCACTAAGCTGATATTTAGGGGAAAAAATATAAAAATATGCATAAGGGTGAGGTGGTCCTTCCCTTTGTATCCCCTTCTGCCTCTGGGCAGTCAGCAGCTCAGGACTTCTGGAGCCAGGCATTGTACCCCAGCCACTGCGTGTCATAGCCACCACCGACCTAACCCCCATGGATTTGTTTGAAGTCTTTTTTTAAGCCCAGGAATATGCAAAACTATGCCTGCAATATCTTGCAGCAAGGAAATGTATAGGAAAAATACTTCTCTTTTAAGCCGGCTAGCTGATAATTTCACAGCATGCTCATTAGTTCTCTGGTAGGAAAAATGATGAATACTCATTGTTTTCTCTGTCATTTCTATCACCAAACACATTTTTTCAACGTGTCCTGGTATATTTAGTCTCCTGATATGTCTGGAAGCTGGCACACACTTACAGGCATCCTTTTTATCCTTCTCAGTGCCTTTTCTTGTTTTTCCAAATCCTTCTTGAGATGGGGTCACCAAGAGTGAATGCAGTGTTGAAGATGTGAGCGTACTATCAATTTCTCTCTCTTGCAGTCCCTGAGCATTGAGCTGATGTTCTCTGAGCCTTTTCCACTATCACATTTGGATTTCTTCACTGAGTTGTAATAGCTAATGTTAATCTCATCAGTAATCCCTTACGGGACTATCTTGATGACCGTCCAGATTGGTTTAAAATAATCTTGAAAGACTTTTTGTCCAGCGTCGGACTGGGAGGCAGATAGCATCTCCATGAAGAGCTGAAACACCAGAGGCTCTGGCAGAGGGAAAGCAGGGCAGATGAAGAGTCGATGAGTGAATTTGACTGTCCGGTGAAGAACTGCTGCTGGCTCAGTTTGATAGGCATGCTAGAAATAATACATTTTTTCACTTCAACCCTGGCATAACTTCGGTGGCCACAGCATAAGGCACATGGGGAGGTTTTAGTAGTCCTCTGTGACTCCCTGATGTACTTCTATCAGTGATTCCCCAGCTCAGCCCTTCTGTCTCTGACCAGATCCTTAAACCCTGACACAGATCCATTCCCCGGTGATGTGGCAGCACACTTGTCCTTCAGCTGTCTTAAAGCATCTAAATTACACCGAGAAGAAACTGCTCTTGAATTCATTGAGTGGCACGGCATAATTTCACCTTCTGTGTCTGAATTTCATGAGGGACGAGGATGGAGTTAGAGGGATCTGAGCTGAGGCAAACTGAAGTCCTTCGACAGACATATGGAAGCCCTCTGAGTTGGGGGCCAGGTCGTGAGGGCTGCTCTCTGCCTTGACTTTCCAGCTATTTCCAGTACACCGCCAAGTTCAATGACTTTAAGTATATTTGCTTCAAGCCTCCTATAAATTAAGTTTTTTTAATAAATCTCCTAATCTAACTGGAGGGAGGGGGAGGAGATACAGGGCTGGGAGTTGAAGGGGAGGAGCAGGACAGCCTCCGTGGAGGCCAGGTGTGCGCAGAGGGTGGTTGCATGAAGTTGCGCTTTGTTTAATTGGAACAGGAGTTTTTTCTTATTTTAATTGAGCTTCTTTTGAAAACGCAGAATTAAAATAGGACTGCCAAAAATTGGCCGTGTATGCTTTCTGCAGAAGTTTTAAGGAAACTCAAACTGCTGAAGTGGTGGCGGTTGCTGGCTTAGAAACCATACATTAATCAGATGCTGAGAGCATGTCACGTTTAGGGTGGCTGCACTATATAAAGCCCTGCTTTTCCATTTGTCATTGGATCCTCATTGCCATCCAAGCAAAGAGTGATGCAAATAATGAATTTTAATAATTAGAGTATCTGTTTATCTTCTTGCAAGGAGAAAAGTACCAAATGTAATGTCACAGTATGTAGCTGCATGTCAATATATTTTGATAATTCAATGCTCACTGTTAGATAACTGTCTTTAAGAAAGAAAGTTATAACTTGAAAGAAAAAAAATGCAAAATAGGATAAAAATGTGATGTTCATTTAAATCAAGGCTTCCCACTGCCTTCACTGCACCAGTGCCTATGCTAACCTCTTCCCATCTTCTCAGCCAGTTGAATGTAATAATCTTTAAGCTTGTGAACAAACTGTACTACTTATTTATTTGCAAGCTCTTACTGGCTTGGACTAGTTTGTTGTTTTTGTTGTTTAGTAACATCCCTTAATTAATGAGTAAGCCCTTTGGAGAGACTCACTAGCTTATGTGCTGCCTAACTTCTGACCCTGTTTGGCAGCAGGGCCTGTCCTGGTTTGGTTATGGTACGTGCCTGAAAAACCTGGTGAAAGTTGGGGTGTCGGCATCCAAGTATAGGGAGGAGGAGTGTCCCTTCTTCAAAGCACCCATAGTCTAAATAAACAAGACCAGCGAGGGAGAGGGGGAAGGAACACAGTGTATGGATGAGTGAAGCAGTATGTGCTAACACTGTGTTAGCTCCACAACTTTTATTTTATTTTTTTAATCCTCATGTTATGGCTTTGCCCTTGAAGTAACAGACTGCAGGAGCCCACGTAGCAGACGGCGCTCCAGCTGCAGCTTTTATGGGAGCAGGTAAGGCCACAGGTGGTGCAGTGCCTGCAAACCAGGAGGCAGAGTCACCCTTCTCCTTCTCTTTTGGCTGATGCACGCAGCACATCTCTGCTTGCAGCGCCTGGGACTTTGCAGAAGAACCAGATGCTTCTTTTTTCTGTGCAAGGCACGTGGGCTTATTACTGGACAGACCAAATTCTGGTGGTGGAATGATCTCTGGGTTGTTTTTTTTCCTTCCCCCTTTTCCCTTTTTAGCGATTACAAAGTAATAGATTGAAAATTGCATCTCCTGAAAACAGACATTTTCCTTGTAAAAATGCTGATAAGAGAAACTTGGAAATAAGCAGGACTTTTTGCAATTGCAGCAGGTAAATATACTCCTCAGATGCACTCTCGGGCACTGAGTAAGGTAAAACTCACAGCTCTATTCCACTTACATTTCTTTCTCTATTAATCCATCTAATCTTGATGGATCTAATCCATCTAATCCATCAACTCACAACTGGCAATTCGTTTTTCTTCACATGAATCCTACTGTGCTGGTGACCACAGCTGTTTTGGGAGGGTCTGTCAAAAAAAGAAATTTGGGTGTTAGGAGGATGGTGCATTGCCTCAACCTCATTTCTAGAAGACTTGTGAGGGTGAATACAAAGCCTAGTTGAGTAGAAGACTTGAACTAAAGGGTGCTTGAGTATCTATGCTTGCAAAAAGTGCTAGTTTAGCAGCCCTAGAAGATGAAAACTTTTACCCCAAAAAAGGTATGTTATTATGATACAGGCTTTAGATTTTCCCTTTAATGTACTGTAGACCTCATGTCCCCTCACCCAAAACGTATCCCCTGGTCAGTTCTCGGCACACCAGCAACCTTGAGAGCATTTGGTGGTTTGATGATGAAATTAAGAAAACAAAAATAAAGCCTTCCACTGGTGTTTGAAATTCAGTCCATATCGGTAGTGACTGAATCCTGTTATCTGATGGTTGCTCAGTGACCTTCACAAATTAATAGCTCGTTTGGTTTCCTTGTAGTTCTGGGTGGATAAATACCTACGTTGCAGGAGCTGCTCATTTATGATACTTTTCTGATTTGTCTCGGGGTACTGGGGTGTGTGTTTTAGTTTTCTTTCTCTTCCCTCAGGGATTTTACCTGTTTTGTACTTCTGGACAGAAATGATCGTTGAATCCAGTTTTAGGAACGGCCTCTCTAATATCTGCTGACCCATAGCAAGGTCTTGCTGAAGTGCTGGTTACACTGGTAGGGAGGAGCAGGCGTTTATTAAAGATGTGATAGCTAATGCAAAATTATCATCCTGCTGAGCACAGGAGGGCTGTGGGACAGTACCAAAACCCAAGTCTTAGGCTAAGGAGAGTTTAATTAAAGTTATGGTCAATTATGCCGTGCTGGCTTAGAGGCAGCTCAGTGGGCTGTGTCAGACAGAGAGGGCTTTTTTCTTCTTTTTTTTTGGACAGGACCACACTGGGGATTTGATTTTTATGCCTTTTTTCCTGCTAGTTGCAGACGTGCAGCTTTTTTCTGTCTTTCTGAACCCAGGAGTCAGCCAGATGTGCGGTTCCTCTTCCAGTCCTGTTTGCAGCCTGTTCGCTGCCTGCACCAGCTCCATGCTCCTAGACTGCTTGCTGGATTATTCAGAGCACAGAAAAGCCCTGTAGTTGAAGCGTAACAGGTTATGTAAGGGTTTTGAAAGTACACCCTCTAGCACTTAAGGTCTTTCAAGTGTTTAAAAAAAAATAATAAAAATTACAGGCTTGCCAGGTTTTCCTGCCAGGGCCTTTTGTATACAAAAAGGTAGGATCCCTGGTAACATTATGTTCTGCCCCCCCAAAAGGTGAGTGGCCAAGCTCTTTCTGCTGCATTGATCAGTGGTTTCACATAAAAAAACAGAGATCAGTCCTATTACAGGTGCTGGATAACTTGGACTTGAACCACTTAGAACTGGAATGGGTTGACAGATTATAGGCTTTTTAGCATTTCTTTTTTGAGACAACTGGAAATATGAAAATTAATAAAATATAAGTATTCTTTTCTTTTGCCCGTAAAGTTTAGTAGGAAGTTTTTTACTTGGGTGTAGAATTTTAAATGTAGTTTAATTTAGCCTTGCGGCACAAGAACTGCATGTTGTGTTTCCAACTGAGAGACACAAGTTTAGGAGCAGATAGACTACTTCACTACCACCTGCCAAAAAAAAAAAAAAAAAAAAAAGCCCTTCAAAACTGCTTTAGTCATTTGATTACCTGCTGTGTAGTTCATGTTTTATTCATTTCTTATGCACAGTGTTCCTTTCTCAAGTAGCAGGTGATTCTACTCACACCTTGGCTGCAAATTAAACTGTTGGATTTTGGGGTCTTCTATCGCTATTTCATATATAGTCCTAAGGGTTTTCCTATGAGCTCGTAATAGTAAGAGAACATCAAGCATGGAGGTCGTGTTTTGCCTGTATTACTTGGGCATGCTTGTTTCTCCCTCTTTCCTGCTTTTCTATTCATGATAATGAGATGTAGGTTCAGAGAGAAGAACCTTATCTGAATAGATTCCCTGCGTGTTCTGGCAATTTAATGCTGATAAATTTAGCACTTTTGTCATATTACCACCTAATGGTTGCTCTAGATCTACCATAACCTTTTTGTATCTTGGGTACAAAAAAGGAGAGTTTATCACTTGTGGAGGAAGGGTCAGGCAACTCAGGAAGAGTACAGGGATCGCGTTAGGTCGTGCAGAGAGGAAATTAGAAAGGCAAAAGCCCAGCTAGAACTCAACCTGGCCACTGTCGTGAGAGACAACAAAAAATGCTTTTATAAGTATGTTAATGACAAAAGGAGAGCCAAGGAGAATCTCCATCCTCTATTGGATGCGGGGGGGAACGTTGCCACCAAGGATGAGGAAAAGGCTGAGGTACTCAACGCCTTCTTTGCCTCAGTCTTTAGTAGTCAGAATGGTTATCCTCAGGGTACTCAGCCCCCTGAGCTGGAAGACAGGGACGACAAGCAGGATAAACCCCCCATAATTCAAGAGGATGAAGTTCATGACCTGCTATGCCACCTGGATGTTCACAAGTCTATGGGGCCGGATGGGATCCACCCGAGGGTTCTGAGGGAGCTGGCGGAGGAGCTTGCCGAGCCGCTCTCCATCATTTACCAGCAGTCCTGGTTAACTGGGGAGGTCCCGGACGACTGGAGGCTCGCCAATGTGACTCCCATCTACAAGAAGGGCTGGAAGGAGGATCTGGGGAACTACAGGCCGGTCAGCCGGACCTCGGTGCCGGGGAAGATCATGGAGCGGTTGGTTTTGAGGGTGCTCACGAGCCATGTCCGGGACAACCAGGGGATCAGGCCCAGCCAGCACGGGTTCATGGAAGGCAGGTCCTGCTTGACCAACCTGATCTCCTTCTATGACCAGGTGACCCACCTAGTGGATGAGGGAAAGGCAGTGGATGTGGTCTACTTGGACTTCAGTAAGGCCTTTGACACTGTCTCCCACAGCATTCTCCTAGAGAAGCTGGCGGCTCACGGCCTAGACAGGTGCACTCTTCGCTGGGTAAAAAACTGGCTGGACGGCCGAGCCCAGAGAGTTGTGGTGAACGCAGTTAAATCCAGTTGGCGGCCGGTCACGAGCGGTGTTCCCCAGGGCTCAGTTTTGGGGCCGGTCCTGTTCAAAATCTTCATCAACGATCTGGACGAGGGGATCGAGTGCTCCCTCAGTAAGTTTGCAGACGACACCAAGTTGGGCGGGAGTGTTGATCTGCTGGAGGGTAGGAAGGCTCTGCAGAGGGACCTGGACAGGCTGGATCGATGGGCTGAGGCCAACTGTATGAGATTCAACAAGGCCAAGTGCCGGGTCCTGCACTTCGGCCACAACAACCCCAGGCAACGCTACAGGCTTGGGGAAGAGTGGCTGGAAAGCTGCCCAGAGGAAAAGGACCTGGGGGTGCTGATTGACAGCTGGCTGAACATGAGCCGGCAGTGTGCTCAGGTGGCCAAGAAGGCCAACGGCATCCTGGCCTGTATCAGAAATAGTGTGGCCAGCAGGAGCAGGGAGGTGATCGTGCCCCTGTACTGGGCACTGGTGAGGCCGCACCTTGAATCCTGTGTTCAGTTTTGGGCCCCTCACTACAAGAAGGACATGGAGGTGCTGGAGCGCGTCCAGAGGAGGGCAACGAAGCTGGTGAAGGGCCTGGAGCACAAGTCTTATGAGGAGCGGCTGAGGGAACTGGGGTTGTTTAGCCTGGAGAAGAGGAGGCTGAGGGGAGACCTCATCGCGCTCTACAACTACCTGAAAGGAGGGTGTAGCGAGGTGGGTGTTGGTCTCTTCTCCCAAGTAACTAGCGATAGGACAAGAGGAAATGGCCTCAAGTTGCGCCAAGGGAGGTTTAGATTGAACATTAGGAAAAATTTCTTTACTGAAAGAGTGGTCAGGCCTTGGAACAGGCTGCCCAGGGAAGTGGTGGAGTCACCATCCCTGGAGGTATTTAAAAGACGTGTAGATGAGGCCCTTAGGGACATGGTGTAGTGGGCATGGTGGTGTTGGGTTGACGGTTGGACACGATGATCTTAGAGGTCTTTTCCAACCTGTATGATTCTATGATTCTATGATTCTATGATTCTATGATTCTATGATTCTACCTCAGTAATCTAATATCCCAAGGTGAATTTTTCATAAGGATTAGAACAGCAAGTCCCAAATCCATGGTTCCTGTTCTCTAACAGTCTTGGTTTGTGACCTCAAATTATTCAGTTGGCCTCATTGTAATCCACTTTGTCCATCTGTCTTGAGGTGAAGATTCATCAAGATGACTGTAAGGAAGTTTGATATCATGAAGAACAATCCAAGAGATCTCAAGAATAAGACCACCAAAAGCCAACATTTGACATGTTTTTCATCCTAAAGAATGTGTTTTGCTGTTCATATTTGCCTTATATCAAACACCTGAGAAGTTTTCTGGAAGACTTTCATGTCTTGGCTGCAAAAGTTTCAAGGAAGGTCTTCAGTATATCTGTTCATTCTGCACATCCTTCTGTACTACAGTTTCATCTTAAGGGTGAAGTTGTTGACTTGTCAGCATTTAAAATCACATTTGTTTACAGACACATCTTAACCGGAATAAGAAATCTAGACTTAGGCAGTGATACCTTTGTAGGCCAGAGACAGCTTGGTACTGTTGTGCTGGTATTGTTGGAGTCCCCTGATAAAACAAATGGCAGGACTTGCACAAACCAGCAAATGACTTTCCTGTGGAAGAGAAAGCATTCTTATGCTGTTACGGAAAGGAGACTGTGGCCACCACTGAGCTGCCAGAATGACCTGATCAGACTGAATCGAGTAAGCACTGGATAGAAGGCTTTTGGGTTTTGATTTTTTGTTTCATAGGTGAATGTAGTTGTCATTTTTGCTTCAGTAAACAAACAGTGTGACTGAGCTGACTGATCTATTTAAAGTTTATTCTAAAAATGACTGTCTGGTCTGATTGATCTCTAACAGAGACAACTGAAAGAAAAAAAAAATCCTATCACATACAACCTAAATGTATGATACAAGACTTGTACTAGACCTTCCTGATGGGAATGAGGAAAGAAACTAAACTTTCTACAGCTGATTTATACAAACTGGTATATACAGTTTATACATCTGATGTTCTTCATGCTTTGGGAAATAGCTTTTAATGTTGTCATGCTTATTTTTGTCCTTATTGCAATGAAGACAAAATCCTGTGATTTTTTTGAGAAATAGAATCATCGACTGACATTGTCTTGAGATAAAAATATACTGGCATGTTTTACTTGGGTCAATATTACATTAGAAATTACCAGCAAGCTGTAGACCTGATACCTTCTGATATCCAGGAAACACTTGGCTTGCAGCCTCCATAATTCAACAAAACTTTTTAAAATGTTCAGACCAACTCAAAACATTTTTTCCTGTCTGTCGTGCTGTTGACCAGAGTTTATTTGCTTTCCTTTTAAATTTGGCTTTTTTAAAAAAGAAATAGTTCTACAGATGAAAAGAGAAACATCGGGGACAAATTTAATGGCGCAAGCAATGCAAAAGCATTTCCTGAGCTATTTCATTGCGTCTGGTAATTCTTTGCATAATCTTCTCTTCAGAAATCTTATCTAACCAATGGTATCCAGGCAACATGTTTTGAGCCTTTAATCTTCAAAATCCACAGCGTGTGAAACTTAAAAAATTGCTAAAGAGTGGATTAGTGGTAGAATTTGATACAAATGCAAACAAAGCAGACGCTCCTCACGGCACTGACCCGGGCTCCAGGCTGGAGCCATGGTCAAAAGCTCCCTGCGCCCTTGGCTGAAATATCCGGATCAGCTGTGGGAAAAGTGGGAATGACCATGTGTGTGTGTCTCCTCTGCTTACCTTAGTAGCCGGTCGATGTAGACTTCACCCAAGTCCTTTTTTTTCCCAGTTCTACTTTCCCGACTCTCTGCTGAGGAGTTGGGATTTGCCAACACTTGCAGTTCTTAAGGCTTCAAATTGCCCGTAGTTGATATTTTTTAATTTTGCAAGTTGAAACAAGGGAAATTCCAATTCAATATAAGGCAGAAAATCTTCAGAATGTGAGGTCAAACACTGGGACAAGTTGCCCGGAGAGCCTGTGTAATCGCTGTCCCCGGAGGAATTCAAAACTTGCTTGGGCAAGGCCCTGAGCAGCCGGCTCTTGACTTTGAAGTTGGCCCTACTCTGAGCGGGGGCTGGACCAGGCGATCTCCGGAGGTCTCTTCCAACCTACAGCGTTGTAAGTTTTTGTTCAGTGATTAATTAAAATCTTCTGAAGGCTGGCGAAATGAGTCCAGGATAAGGAAGGTAAACGTAGATTCCTTGGATTCATTTATCATTACTTTTATAAAAAATTGAGCACCTTACTATGAGTCAGAGAAGATGTTTTCAAAGAAGTATGTATGAAACATGAAGAAGGCAAAAATTGGTAGAAGGCAAACTTTTTCTTTTGGTTATTTGCTGGTAACAACAGAATATTACTGCAAATAGTACAAAGCTGGGGAAAAAGACTAATTATCTTCCTAGAAGAACTTGTATTTCCTGGTTTTATTCAGTCTTTTCTTGGGATTGGAAGTGTTTCTGTAATTAGATTCTGTATGTCCAGACCGTTCTTTATGTCTCTGATTTTGGTAAGCAAACCCATGCCTGGCAGGAGCCTGCCCATTGTATGAGCTAGCAAAGCCTGTATCAAGAGGATATTCAAAGTTTTTAATCTTGTAAAGAAGTAGCTTACAAATGCATGTCCAAGAATTCCTGCATGAAACGGCAGCATTTTCCTGCAGACTCGTTTGTTCGTGGCAGCTCAGCTCTGGCTATGACAAGATTCTTTGTTTTAGAAACATATATGGCTATTTTGTGACCTTCTCTGGGATTAGTGGTTTTTTTTTTCTCTGTGTACACCAGTTTCATGTTACTGTCTTTGTATAGATTCAGGGTGACTTTCTTAATCTGAAATGTTTAAGGAAGGAGTCAAAAGCAGACCGTATTGAAGTTACAGAGTTACCTACACTGTTTAATAGTACCTTCTTTCTTCCACCTGGACAAGGTGATAAAGTCTTCTTTGTTAACTCTGGGACTGCATTTGGCCTTTCCTTCTCTCTTAAATCCCTTCAACTGAGGAGTGGGCAAAATTCAGTTATCTGCTGACTGATCAGTCGTCAAATGACAAATTGATAAACAATGACAGCTCAAATGACCACGCTAATTAGCTGCGTAACTCTGGGTGGCTGTAGGAGTCGGAAGAGGGTGGAAGCAGGAGGAAGCTCTGCAGGAGCAGAGCACAGGCTGTCCATAACCAGCTCCTAAAAGCTGCAAAAATAAATGTGTCCCTATAAAATGACACTGCATCCGCAAGCAAAAAGGCTAACCAAGACGAGGAGGATGAAGTAGTTTTGGTTCAACCTCAGCAGCCCTACTGCGTCCTTATAACTAACGCTTGATCAGCTCTGCTGTTGTCAGCAGGGCTTTCGGAGAGCACTGGGAAGGGGTATACGTTTTGATTTAGCCAAGGCATGTAGCTCTGTTGGAGATTAACTGTGATCTTGTTTCTATTGTAACCAAGAGACTGTCTCAATAGAGGGACTGTCAGGGCATAGAGCAGATTTGCTTCATTGTTGGAACAACTTTTGGCCTCTGAGGCTCTCCCCTGCAGCTACTAAATAAATACCTAGGAGCTCTATGTTTCTGACCATTATTTTTACCACCCATCCTTGACTGAGATTATGGCAGAGAGGTCAGTGCCCTGTTTTTATTGCTGAGAAATAAGAAAGGTTTTCTATGCAAAATAAATTATGTTCCTTCATGCTCTGGTCAGCTTACACTCTATATGTTTTGGGGCATAGTTTGGAAAATTTTGGATTTTCTATTGGTTTGATTTATGCCTTACCTACTTTAAGGTAAATTTTCTGTGTATTTTTCTCACAACTTCCTTTTTTTAATTCGTTGAATACCCATCTGTAGCTCTGACATTTGGAAAGTCAAGTTCTGTGCCCTCCCTTTCTACATACACTGTTTAGCATTTGGAAATCAAGAGCCTCAAAATAACTGTTGGTTGACAATCCATGTAAATGTGTCATGCCTGCAGAAAAGAAGTCCTGAAAGACCTCAACACATAGCTTTAACTTTTAACTTGTACTTTAAATTGTGCATATCAGGCTGGAAAACGTGGAGCAATGTGAGCCTGGGGAATTAACGTGATGAAAACCTTGGGCATAGGTGCCAGTTGTCTAATGTGGCTGTTCAGAATAAGGTTCCCATGTGGACATTTGAGTTTTTCAGAGGGTAAGTGAGTTGACTCTGCTTTGAGGGTACGAGTCTTTATGACTGAATACCAATTCAGACTAAATTCTAAAATAATTGTGTTCCAGACTAGTGCTTGCAATAGAGAAAGTTAATTTGTAATAGCTGAAGTATTTTTGAATAGGGAATAAGGCCGTTCAGTTTCTCCTGTCCAGTTAAGACTAATTATTGTCATTTTACCATAAAAAATGGAATAAGGTGGTAGCTGATACAGTGGTGGAGGAGGTTTGGAGTACAGTTCAGGTTTTAGTTGTATAAGTAAAATCTCTTTATTCTTTTAAAGAGAAGAAAATGTCAGTTAAAACACAGACGACACATTATCTAATTCCTGTAAACTTTTTTTTCTTTTCTTTTTTGGTAGTATTAGATTCTGAGTTTAATTCTTCCCTGAAGAGAATTCGCACTGTTCAGTGCACGTGCATGAGTTCTTTGGTTTCAACAGTAAAGCTCTTTGCAATAAATATTGGTGGCAATAATAAGAGATGCTAACATAGTTAAATTTGCAGAAGTGTGTTTTGACAGCTCGGCCTTTAGTTTTAATTCTTGGTAATTTCGTTGGGCAGCGTCACTGAGTGGAGCAGTGGAGTGAACACAGTCAGTCGCTGAAAGCCTGACATCCACCCATGGACCGGTGAGGCTTGCCTAGCAATTGTATTTTGTCTGTTCCGCTCTCGGGTTATCAGGTGTAAGTAGTACATTGCTGGTGCCTCACTTACGATCTTTGATTTGTGAAGACAAAAAGCAGGACATTTGAAAACCTCTCAGGCTTCCATGAGAGATTTCCAAGGAAAAGAAGGCAATGCTGCAGGGGATGTATGTGACATGGTGGTTCCTGGACCATCTAGATGCCTGTTAAGTGGTGTAGTGTATTGCTTGGTGATAGGGATATAGCGTTGTGTAACTCTGTATGAAAAAGGAGAATACTTAGTTTCTTCTTGGATGGTCATGATCTTTTAAATTTATCTTTCTATTTAGTTTTGCCTCACACACATAGTTACTTTAAAAGTTTATTCAATTTCACGCCAGCTGAGAAAAGTAAGTCTTTTTTTTTGTCATCCATCCCTCATTGTCTGTGCAAGATGCCATCAAAATAAACCTGCCCAGAAGAATTCTCGAATGGCTCTGTCCTATCTCTGCCTATCCAAGCTCCATGCTGGAAACAGGGTAATCTGTACCTTTGATTTGGAATAGCTTTGGGGAGGGATGGGAAAAGGAGGGATGGATGGGTTTGAGCTACCTTTTTTAAGATCCATTACTTGAGACTTGTGAAACATAATGAACTGCCTTGCCATCTCTGATTATGGTTTGCAGTCAAAAGAATAATGTATATGCATGTGATTTGGGTCTGGTAATGTAATAAAAAAAAACCTTATGGAAACTCCAGAACATTTAATTTACTCTTATTTTCCTGTCTCCCAAGTCTTTGCAGCACCACTTCAGCATTTACAAATTATAATTGGATGATATGGCCTTGGATTTAAAATACTGGATTTGATGAAAAATAAAATACAAGTTGCTCAAGTGGAGTCTCTTGGTCTTCTGGGTGCAGTTCATCCCTCTGAATTTTAGCTAAGTGCTTGACAGCTAGCTGAGACGAGATACTGACTCTTCCCTGTTGTTAACAGAGAAAAAGAGAAAACCTGGCAGCTCCGAAAGCTGATTTCTTCCACTTTACAATAACTGCTGCATGAATTGCCCTCTTGAGAGGTCTGTTTATATCTGTGAACTATAGAGATTGCCTGTTTCTAAGGTAGTAATTTAAACTCAGTGGATGCCTCCCTTTATGCCACATTGTTGGCTGTTCTCTTCGTTTTAGATTTTAAGTTGTGTTAGATCACATTAAAGGCCTCCTTCTCCCCCCAGACTTCTCATTTTTAGTCATTTGATTTTCTCAACTTGATCACCAAGGGAATAGTAGCAGCATGTGTCTACCAAAAGCTAACTGTGCCAAAGCAGCAGAGACAATTAAATCATCTCCTGAAGTCTTGGGAACTCAGCCAGCGCCTGGTTTCTGCTCTCCAAGAAGACTTCCTTGTATTTTTCGTCTTAAAAGACCAATGTCACCGTGCTTGGTTAAGCGTGGGGATTGATGACGGTGACTCGAATCCTGTAGCACGTTAGGGCCAGCTGCTGAACCAGATGCTTGTGGTGCCCTGCTATTGCTGTGCCTCTGAACTGAAGGGCACTTCTAGACAGAAGGGGTTTTATAGCTCTTCAGGTCTCAGTTATCTGCTCAGCTTCCATCAAGAGCTCCATCTGGCCCAGTCTGGAGCATTGCTAAGTGGGGATGACTCTTTGTTTATGGGTACTTCTGGCGAGGACTTGACACAGGCTGAAGGCAGCCACATGTCTTATACAAATCAGGCTCTTTCCATTGCAAGGGGACAGGTTCCTGCTCAGACAAACTGTTATTTGGGGCTTGGGCTCTCTCTGTTAATTCTTTGAGAAATCCGATGTTCTGTTTTTTTGCTGTTCTTGTAATTCGACTTCCTGGTTATTTGCAAGAAAAATGAAATCTGACAGCTCCAGAATTAACGGAGCCTGGTTTCCAGTGAATCCTGTTTCGTGGTCGACTTCTTAGTCTAATTAATCAACCAGAAATATTATAAGACTGTGGTGGGAACTCATGCCTTGTAAACATCAGAGTCCAGGGGCAAGAGTGACATTCGTAATGTCCTAACACAGGACAAGTTTTGCTGAGCTTTTATATCTCTTTACCAAAGAATTTGCACAGGGCAGAAAATATTTCATACCATTTCCCTTCTGTAGATCTTCTGGTCTAAGGAGGGTTTGCCTCCGGTTTTTTCCTTTAGCAAACCACTGATAAAGTCTCTCTACCCTGCTGTGTTTGAGAATATATCTGCCAGTCTCTGTCACCTTTGATCAAAATTGATCAGTGAATGCTGTTCTTAGGAGGGACTGATACAGCATGACTGCACAAACCCTCCTTCCATGCGATAGCAGCTAAAATAAACACAAGTGTCTTGCCATAGACCTTCCTGGCCATGCAACAACAGCTTTTGCTTGCTGTGGGGGCTGCAGTGCTTGCTTCAATGAGGCACCCTGTGGTGCCCCATCGCTGCTCTCTTCTGCAGGAGCGGACCTGCTGGTTATGGACAGTATAGTACCAGAAACGAAGGTGAAGAGAAGAGGACCTTGGCAAGTTCAGCATCACGCAGTGTAGCCACATGTGTGACTGCTCCGTGGCCGATGAGGGAACAGCCTGCTATGCTCTGCCGGGGTGTGAAGGTTTCCAGCTTCTCTGTCATCACTGCTCTAGCATCTCACCTACTTTCTGCTTGTGAAACAAAACTAAGGATTTCTTGCAAGACCAGATGGTTTTAGGGGTTTTATTTAATTTTCCCACTGGCAGGTATTCTCCCAAGAGAGCACACCATAAAAAATACTACAGCTTCTCCCCTCTGTGTTTCCCCAAGCTTGGAAATCTTCACCAGCAGCACCTTGCATCTCTGTTGGACTTTTTAAAGTTTGACTTTTACACTGATGGCAGCGTCTTTTTGCAGTAAGTCTCTGGATTTTGGGTTGTACACCTAAGACTTTCCAGCGTCCTGAGTACTCAAGACAGGACTCGATTTCAGGGACAATTTTAGAGCAAGGCCTCACTTGCCTCAGGTAATACAGTGTTTCAGTAGCATCAGGGTTTGTAAGACTTGTCTCCAATATCCCTTTTGCTGTCACTGTCACAAATGACACATCAAACTGTCTTATTTTTAACTCTTAAAAATCAGATGGCAACTGTGTAACTGAGCAGAAGCTAGTGCTTGTTCGCGCACGGTATGCAGGTTTGTTCTTACCAGCTGGCTGAAGTGGACTGGATTTGATTTCCATGCTGTGATTCCCACCATCCCACAGGATTTATGCTGATGTAATCAGTGAAGTAGGAGCTCTATCTGAGGGGTCAAGGGATGAAAGACGTTGAAGCTGAGCTTAAAACAAGCCTTTGCGTTATGCTGTGACTCGATTTGCACTGCGTGCCATGACTTTCCTTTCCTTTACTTTCCTTTACTGCGAATCATACTTTCGGTGACCGTACAGGTTTGTGCATCTTTATTTTTAGTACAAACAAGTTACAAGACTGTTTTCTGTTTTAAACCCAGGGTGTTTATTATTTTAAATTATTTTGAAATATTTTAAAATATTTTTTTAAATTTCGTAACAGTTTTGTTTAATCTGAGTGTTTGCATGGAGAATGAAAATGCAGTTTAGGAACGAATCCCAAACATTCAAAAAAATCTACACCTCCCCTTGCATTGTAAGAAGAGAGGCGATACTGTTTTGAGTGTCTGATTAAGTTTCCGTGACAAAGTTGTTTCAATAATACATATATACTACTTTGAGCTGTGTGTAGTAGTTTACATACATGGAGAGTGAGAAGAATTAAAATACTTCCTTCAGCATGGCGGCAGTTTTCTGCTTCACTTAGTGTAGATAACAGAGATGCCGGATAGGTAGGGGGAACGAACCACGTAGCATGGGGAACTGGGTGGGAAGGGAAGGTCTCCAGGTATTTCTTAAACCTAGAAATTCTTAACTTTCCACAGCAATAAAATGTTGCATATATCAGTATTCCCCGTATAGAACATGCTTCATTTCTAACCTCATAAATGGACAGTAACTTTTTCAGATGCAGGTAAAGGTCTCGCCTTTCAAGATAGGAACTGAAGTCCTGTCCGCACCATCTCATGGTGTGCCACAGTTCTGCAGCTTTCTTCCTTTAATGTTTGCTTTACAGCCGTGTGTGTTGGAGGCACACACTGTAGTGTAGAGGATGCATTCTGTTCTTTCTCATCTGTAAGTAGAAGGTACAGTTTGAAATAGCTTATTCCTAAAATGGAGTGCATTTACAAGAATGTATTATTTTTACATAGACTTTTCAATTTTTTGATCTGGTTATTCTCAGAGCTGAAGAACATGTTTTCTACAGCTGAGATTCCAGGTTTATAAACTATGTCTAAGGTCTTTAAATATTATGGATATATTGATTTATTTATTTTGATGATGAGCAGAAATACACGTGGGAATATGCTGGCAGAATTTGGTAGTGTAATTTTTCTCTAACACACTGAGGAGAAACGATTAGACTTTTTCTACTGCAAAATATTTGGAGCCTCTGTGTGCTTATTGGGCTTTTCTAAGAGAAACAAGTCTTGTCATTAATATTGTGAAGAATTTGAATACAGAGATTTGTTTTTTCCTCACTGGGTCAAAACTGAGAACATAAAAAACTCACAAAAGTCTCCTCCTCCTGTCCCTCACCTCCCCCACTCCTCCCTCCAAATTTACTTTCATTAGATTTAGGCTGGATTTTGTTCTGGTTTAGTGGGTTTCATTCACTGCGGTGGGAACTGGACCCATTCACCAGGAGCAAACTTCATCCTCTGATATTTATCACAGGAAGACTATGTAGCCTAAAATTAATAGTCTGAATTTTGTGATGGACCATGTGGCAGTTGACTTTATGATGCAGAAATGGAAATTTAATGTCATACTATTCAAGCTTCTGTTTGTTCTCATTTATTTTTATTTTACTCAGCTATCTGGGATACATAGTATCCCATGGAAATGCTCAAGGAAGATCATGAAGGAAACTGGCCAGGAATAACAGCGATGGTCTCGGTATCACCTGCGTTAGAGGCCAGATCATACCGTATTGGCATTGCCTGGCGACAGGCTGGCTTTACTGCACTACACTGGAGGAAAAGAAAGGTTTGAGGAGCATGTTTGGAGGTTCTGCTGTGTTTGCTGTGCAGTGCATTGCAGTTAAATCAGGCCTCCTGATGGCTGTTTCCAAGGAGGTACAATATATTGTCCAAGGCTTGAGGTGTGTTTTCCTTCCTGCTGCCTCTCCAGCTTTCAGCGGGGTTGCTTGGACGGCCGTAGTGCTTGCAACCCAAAAGCAAGCAACCTTTTTTCATCCTAGCAAACATCAGGATCGTATCCCTGCAATGCTGGGCAATGCAGCAGGAAGCCAGAGGAGACAGTGCTTTGCTTGAAAAAATCAGCATTTAAAGATGAGGTGTGACAAGTGTGTGTAACTGTTGATGGGAATAAAATAGGGATGAAAGGTGAGAATAATAGTGGAAGATGATGAGCAAGCAATTACATAGACTTAGTTTGTGGAATTACTCAGCCCTGACCTACCTAATTGGTGGATCATAGGAAACAAATCAGACATTAAAATAGAGCTAATCACTGCATTCCTCCCCCTTAGCGGTTACCAGCTGGGAAAGCCCTGTAGGTTTTGTGGTAGAAGAAGAGCAAAGGCATAAAGGGGTGTCCTTAAAGAGGAACATGGCCAGGGAATTGTAAGCAGAGGACAATAGGAAAAGCACATTCACATCAAATGCTTGTTTGAGGCTGCTGAAGGACTGTAGAGTATTAAATAGTGCATTGTGTAGGAGAATAAATAGGAAAAAAAATCAATGTTTGTGTCTCTATTTCTGATCTGATATCTCTGTATGTGACAGATGACTGGCACGTGCAGCGTTGATGGACACGCTCTGTTGGCTGAGTGGTTGGGGCTTTTCTCCGCGCCTGCCCGTGGCGGCGAGCAGGAAGGCCCGAGCGGGCCCGGGAAGCGGGGCGTGCGTGTGCGCAAACGCCGTTCCCTCCCGCTGGAGGAGCAACTATTGAGTTTGAAGAAAAACAATGACGCTTCTAGATGTGATAGCCCATGCCAAAGGAGCCTGCTTGTCGTCACAGCGCGGATTCAGATGCTTGACTTCCGAGAGCTGTAATTACAGCAGAGGAGTGAGGGGGGACGGGGGTGGCGGAGCAGGGCCACCCGGGTCTTGTGTGTTTGGGCCTTCCTTCCTCACCGCTCCCCTGAGGGAAGCAGAGGCCCTGGTGCTACAGGAACATTTCAGGAGATTTGGGAAATGGCTTTTAGTCAGAAGTGTAGGGCCGGGGCGGTGGCACAGCCCATTTTTCCCTCAGCCCTGTCGCTGAGGAGGATCTCGTCTACTAAGAAGACCCTGGTCACAAATTTTGGGTAAATATACCTGCTCGTTCTTGAGCTTAATGGGCAGGTGTCAGCCACACGCTCCTGGTGTATATTTTAAAAACTGATTATTTCTGATAATAAGAAGGAAATAGCGAGATCATTAGAGGTGCCATAGGTGTGAGGGGATGCATGGCTGGGAGAGGAGCTGTTGGTGGCCCATTGGGTTAGCCTTGCTGGAAGGTGAAACGTGGCTTAATTGCATGAGGTTTTCTGTTGTTTTTTTCCCTTCTCCTGAAGAATCTCTCGAGCTTTCCATCTTCTGAGCACAGCAGGCATCTGCGCGATCACTGCGGCGTGATGCAAAGAGTCGGGGGGAGAAAGTGTTGACTGGGGGATCCTGGCAAACATTATTTAAACCGTTGGAGAAGTGCAGCAGATTGACTCCCCAACCGTCACTGCGATAATGCTGCTTGTAGAGCTTGTCAGCATTCCAGCTTCACATTTTTATAGCCATTTAATTACTGCCTGTATTGAATATAGCTGGAATTCACCATTGCAGCTAACTCTCTGGAAATGTACTGTAGGCTATAAGAAAGTGGAGAATACCAAGCAGGCAGCCAGGCTGTAATGAGTTTGCTCATCCTTTTAGGTAACGTCTCAGTAACAGCCCCAATAACCATTCTGTTTGTTCTGTGTTTGGGCTTTTTTGTTGTGTTTTTTTTTTTTTTAGGATAGTGTGTCCTTCATTTGATAGAGCTTGCTTTTCTATTAAATCCACAATCCCTTTCTAAAAATTTAATTCTAATTACATGTATTTTGGCTTTTACTTTCTTCTAGCTCCCTGTGCGTGACAGAGGGGTGGTGGTGGGCCATGGGCATGGGCATCTTGTTGCCTTTTGATCAAAGGCTTCCCTTTGCATGGAGGGGTCATGGAGCGGCGCAGACCTGCTGCCGCAACTTGATCTGACTGTGGTGGGTGCTGAGCTGCTGTGAAGTGAAAATGCTGATGCATAGCGAATGCTCTGAATGCTGTAAAGAGATTTTGTCAGGGAGGCAATATTTCTATGTAATGGTAGACAGAATTTCTGACATGAACGTGTTGGCGTCATTTACCGCAGTTCAACACATAGCTCACGGGATGCTTCTGCCTTGCTTTGTGCCTTCCCTCGGGGACAGCTCTGCAAGCTGCAAAACGCAGCCCGGGAGCTTCTTGCAGCACCTGCCCCAGCACAGGGTGCTGCCGGGGTGGGAGAGGCACTGGGGCCCGGCATCAGCTGCTGCTTCCTGTGTGCACACTTGTGCACGGAGCAGAGGCGGAGCGGGAGAGGGCAGCCTGGCCCAGCAGCAGTGGTTATCTCTGTGCCTCCTGTTTTCCCTCCTTCCCCTCCTTTGCAGCAGAGGCTGCTGCTGTGGGAGGGAAAGCGTAAAAGGGAAGGTGAGGTGTTTTGGTCAGGGAGGAGAGAGATTGGTACTCACTGGGGTGGGTGAGAGAGGGATGTGCCAGTGGCAGGGCGGCAGGGAAGGGGCTGGGGCAGATGCTGGCATGAAGGGGAGACTGCTGCTGATCAGTTCCTGGAAGAGGAACAAATCCACATTGGGTCCCAGGGGTTGAGGGAGTAGGGCCACTGTGATCAGGTAACACCTTCTGGAGGAATGGGGAGCCAGAAATCTCTAGCTGTGTAACAGCATCCTAGGACATGGCATAAGTTGAGGAGACACATGTATATGTGTATATATTTGCAAAGGTCTATATATTACTATATTGGCTTGTGTATATATAGTTGCTCCGTTGCTACTAAATTTATCTCCTTAACACTTTCCTTGAAGAGGGCTTTCTGGTCATTGATCATTAATGTCACTGCTTGCTAAGCACAAACCCAATAAGCCGCAGAGTGTGAGCCGGGTCTAGTGGTTGTAAGCTAAACTGAGGTGCAGAGATTGTGCTGTCAGTCTGGAAGAATCCCATGAGTCTTCTAGTCGATGATTTTGCCCTTTGGTGGGCTGAGACAAGGCAGTGCAATATAAATGGTGTGAAAAACAGTCTTGAGGAGGCTGAAGTGACCTAGAAGCACTCTATTTGCTGGCACATACTTCTGAATTGGTCTGCCCTCTTTGCAGTTAATAGGCTTGTACAGTCTCTAATCTATCATGCACTTAATAGAAGAGTTACAGAATAACCCTTGGTTAAACAAAGAGTATATACAGCACTCCAATATTCTCAGCTCCTAACTTCTGGTAACTAGTGGGCCATTAGGGAATAAGTTTCTGACACTTCCTATGGTAGAAGAGGTGTAAATATCACAGGCATACCTCCATTATCAGCTAGCTTAAAATCCTGGCCCAGCTCCCCATCTTCTTTTCTTGAATGCAGTAACCAACCAGGCAGATTGGTCTTGGGGTTCCTCAAAAGTTTTGCTTTAGGCTTTCAATCTGCCACCAACTTTACTTCAGCCTCTTACGGGTTCTGCAAGGGGAGCAACTGCAGGATTGGTCTTTAAAGGGTTGGAGATGAGCACGGTATAAATATTGAATTGTTTATCAGTTTCTGACATTTGCTGAAATCTAGAGTTTCAAAGTTGTCCTTTAAAAACTGGAGCACAAACCTACTATGGCAATAAGCCCAAAGGTCAGCTTACTTACGTGAGTGATCTCTTCAGAGATACGTCGATAATATTCTGATGGCCTTTGGTGTGCAAGATGAGAGAAGAGTCACCCTGACGGTGGGGACACAGACAGGTGGATGTTTGTGATCTGCGCTGAAGCATGGTCCTGTATGGCTGAAGTCAAAACTTTTTTCCAGTGGTTCCATTTGGGATGTCTCTTGGTGAACTGGGGTGCAACAGCTACTCATGCATCTACCTGATGGGGTTAGTTTTCCTCTCACTTCCCATTCTTTCCCTCTTTATAGCCTATTCACATCTTCAGCTTTGACCATTGGACCTGAGCTAATTCCCACTGAAGATGAACCCGGTGACTTTGGCAGAAGTTGTAAGTGATCCTGAGATCAGAAGCTCTTTGAGGCAGAAATTGTTCTTGATTTTTTTTTTTTTTTGCTGTGCCCATCTGTGCTGCTGTTAAAAAGAAAAAAAAAAAGAACTGATATCATCTGATTGTGCTCTCTGCAAGTAGCAAGAGAAACCTGCCCTTGAACTAAATAAAGCAAACAAGCCTCAAGCAGATAGTTACCCCTGTTGTGTATCCCCAAGCCTCTATAAAAGCATGGATGATCTGGATGGGAAAGCTATGCTTTCAGCTCCTCTTTTCAAAGGTACTCCCGCACTGGAGGATAAAGAAAACCAGTTATGCTAATGGCAAGCATGCACATACACCATCCTTTGCTTTCAGTCTGCCTTTGCCTTGCAAGCTTGTTTACTTTTGGAACAGAATTATTCTCAGGACCTACAGGACAGACATACAGAGAGGATTTTTCCCCTTTTGTGGGAACTGGCCTGAACATGTGAGGCCAAGCCAACAAGTGTGAGGTTCAGCAGAGCTGCAGTTAATCTGCACACATATGGAGGACGCCTCTTTGCATTACATGTGTCTCAAGGCCAGTCCCCCTATCCATACAGGCTCTGGTGGGCATCCTCGTCTGGCTAGGTGCTCTCAGTTGCTTCAGACAAACCGTTTTATATCTACAGCTACAGCTACAGCTACAGCTACAGCTACAGCTACAGCTATATCTGTCTGACTGTCAGCAGAATTCAAGCAATGACTGCAGTGCAAAAACCTGTTATGCCTGAGATGGTGCTGAAAGTTTAAGTCTTGATGGAGTCCCTGCTTGAGAAGCAGCAGTGATTACAACACAGGGAAAATTCTTGCCACTATTAATTACAAATGCATCCTAGCAGCTGTATCACCCTACTCATATTTCCTTTCCTTCCTCATGTTTTTCCAGTGTTTTTTACAAACAGCACCTGCTACCACTGTCTCTGTTACAGAGGAATACAATACAACTGTAACAACACTAGGAGATACATGCGTGATTTTTACCGTAGGCTTTTCTGCCCGCTTATTTCCTTGTCATGTCCCTATTGTCTCTTAACTTGTACTTGATTTCTAAGCTCCCTGGGAGGGGACCAGCTTTTTGTTCTGTGTTTGCACAGCATCTGAGGCTGTCATGCGCCAGTTCTTCACTAATCCTGGTAAGTGCTCCAGTAGTACAAATGGCAAATAAATTTGAGATACAAACAAATTGGCATTCTTCTCACCGATTAAACAAACGGTTTTCTCCATGATGATTTGAAACGGAGTTGCATTTCATTACAGTCCTTTGAAGCGCAGCTGGAAATTGCCAGTTTCTTTTCCAACCTCTGTTATCAGCCTCCCATACTAGTTGATCAAAAAGTACTTGGCAGGCAGTTTGCAGACTCTGAAAAACAATAGGTTGTACTATTTTAACCTGGCTTTGACCTAACCTGGAACAGTCAAAATTGGCATTTGGCATAGTGAGGAAATGTGTTTTGATGTGCCGAGTCAACGGCACTTGCTATTCAGCAGCTGCTGAGAGCAACCTGTGTCTGTCTTGTCCTACGGAGGGGTGGGGGGACTACGCTGGCTCCAGCATCAGCGTGGTACCAGGCAAGTCTCAGTAATTCTCTGAAATAGGGACTGAGTGAGGCAGGGAATTACTTCACACTTAAATTGAAGATTAATGTGATTTTTTCTGGGACAGAAAACATTGCTTGTTTTCTGGAAGGATAAAGTGTCCACTGAAACAGGATTATATTTACATTATTATTGCAGGGCCATCTGTGAAATAGGCTTTCTGTACTACAGTAAAGAGCCGTGACCCCTCACGGAGTTATCTTTTAAGCTGCATGCTAAACCCACAGGGGCTTATGGCTCAAAGCTAATGGGGATTTAACTTCTCACTGAAAGGAATTTGAAGCCTAACCCTATTTAGATGCTCTTTGCTCTCATTGATTAAATGCCCAGTCCACTGCAAGAAACCTAATGGGTTCATAACTATATGAATTTTCCATCTGACAAAATGGATGCTGGGGGACACTCCATGCAATATTTATTAGAAAAAGAGTTTGGTCTTAAAAGGACATTTTAAATCAAAATGTCAATTCAAAGTACTATTTTGTTTGCAGAGAAAGAAATGAATTTGACTGAGAATGTATTTTTCAGAGCACAAAACCATTTCACAGAAAAAAATTCAGTTTCTGTATTGTGATCTTTAGGATTTTTATGAGGATTTTCACTGCTTCCCTTGTTCCCTGTGTTCACTAATTCATTTCTGAGATCCCGTCTGCAGAATAGTTTTAAATGATGCTATTTAAAAACAATAAACCTGACAAAAAAATAAATCTCCTCACCCCAAATAGCATTATGCACTGGAGTTCCAGGAGGATGATATTCCACCAGGGATCATTGGCATTTTTTTAAGATACAGTAACTACAGCTTCTTAGAGATGAGAATGGAAGAGCTGTCATCTTGGTAAGAGACTTTGAGCTGCAAAGAACCACACACGATGCCATGGTCCTATGGCAGCACACTTGGGTTTCAGTCGTGGTCTCTTTGGGTGCTGCAATTCTGAGAATTTCCTGTGTTTGAAGTGCTGAGTGCTTTCTGAATACCTTTTAGCCAGTGCTAATGATTAGTGTGCTTAGTGTGCTTATTCTTTAATTGTTGTAGTTCGTTGTTAGGGTTTTTGGTGGCTTACTCCTAGGGAAAACCCGTAATCCCTGGGAGGAAAGGGCCCCCCTCAAACAGAAGCCCAAGCATGTGGCTTAATGTTTCATTGTCCTTCTCTTTTTATTGCCGTTGCTAGACATACAGTCCTGCTTCCTTTTCTTCTTGAAATACAAAGGGTGGTGTGATGTGGGGACTGTCTCCCTTTCAATGCCTCAGCAAGCAATGTGCTTCAGGTGGTTTTCTCCTCGCCTGTAGACCAGCAAGGAGATAGGTGTGGAGCCAAACCTCATTCCACGTCTGCCACTTGCCTGCTGGGTCATCTTGCAAATGTCTTCAGGTGGAGAAGAGGCAGTCTGAGACTGTATTTAGACTTCAGAACCAGGCAACGGTGGTCTTGAGCTATCGTTATGCCACATTGAAATAAATAAAAATATGGTTTCTACATTATGCCCACCTCTGATCAAAAACTCATCCCAGATCCCAATGGTAGATTTAGGGACCTCCTTAGATTTGTGTTTCCTTTTTTTTCCTTAGTTATATAGAAGTCTTAAGACTATCGTATAGACTTTCTTATGTCTCATTAGAGAAGCCGTTGTGCTTCTCCCGTTGAACTGTGATGGCGTGGCAGCACAGAGATGGTGGTGTTTGATGGAGAGAAAGTGATCCTTGTGGGCTAGCAGTGTAGAACTGACTGGATGCTTCTCCAAATTTGCCTAACTCTGTTACTCCCAGTTTAAATGAGAAAGGGAGAGAGAGGTATAAAGGCGCATGAGCACTCACAGGATTTTGCAGTCCAAGTCGCTGAACTTCAGTAGTGTTCACATTGTATTTATCTATGTATCTATGTATCTGTCTGTATTTACATACGTACATACATATAGATATAAGTATTTATAATCACTGGCACTTGAGTATTCTGGATATGACCGTTGGTCTCTCCTGTTGGAAAGGTTGCAAATTAAAGGATTCCCAAAAATAAGGACTTGTGTGGTGATCTGATGCCTTTCGATGGATAGTCCAGCCACACGAGATATGGCAAGTTGTTAGGTGAATGAGTGCCCTGAGTTTCTTCATTTTCAAACTCCTTGGTGTTGTCCAGTGAAGAACGAAAACAATGAATTTTGACATTTTGATAGTGATTGCAGCCCTGCTCTTCAAAATAAGCCCTGGGGATCTTGGAAGGTCTTCAAGGTCTTCCCATAGGGAGAAGACTATAGGCACTGTGAATACAGTTTTCACTGGCACTGAGATCCCTTTGGGTTGTTTAAAAATGAAAAGTTGTAAAGGGGTAGAAATTAAGTTTAGTGCGGAGAACTCTGTCACTGACTTACTGCATGACTTTGAGGAAGGCATTTTAACTTGCCTGTGTCAGTTTAGCCATCTGTAAAACAGGTACAGTCATACAGAGCATAGTAATTTCCTTTAGTAAGTGCCATTTTCAGTCTATCCTGTACTACTTAATGATTTGTGTGACTGCTGAAATAACAGCATGATCTAAAACCGTAATGCCTTTATGTATTTTTCACATAATCACTAGTGGTTGAAATATTTGTTCTGACACTTGAGATTACTCATGTAAATAGAAAAATTATAGCATGCTGGCGATGCCAGAACCTTGAATTCCATCTGAACGTGTGGGTGATTGGAGAGGGATCTATAAATACTAATAGAGAGGAGAAACAGCAAGTATGAGCGGCACATGAGAAATTCTGAATCAACTTATGTCAATATTGGATATGAGATGGTCCTTAGGAATCTGAGTACTGCAAGTCCACTGAAGAAATGTAATTTGCTCCATTTCCCTGCTGTATGTGAAGCAACATTTTTCTGTTGTACTTTGAGTAGAGTTACAAGGAGTATGATGACCTAGTCGTAATATCATGTGACTAAACCCTCTTTTTTTTATTTTTTAACTTATGAAGCCTTGGAGACAACCAGAAGCTCCGGTTTGTTTGTTCAGTTTGATTACCAATGAGTGACTCACAGGTCCCACAATGATTTTTCTCAAAATGTGACTGCTAATTTCCATGTTCAGCTCCCAAATTGCCTGTTTCAGATGTTTTCCACTTCCATTATGAAAGATTTGCATAGTTCTAATTGTAGAGTTCATAACGTCACATACCAGTGTAGCAAATGAGCTGTGTCACATTTTACATAAAAATGTAGGAAGTTACTGCTTGCAGGTTTTGACAGTAGACTTTTTCAATTTTTAGTTTATTAGGTAAGGGGCACTTGTGCTGTGTAGCTGCTCCCTGTTCTCCACCAAGCAGTGCTTCTTTTGAGTACAAGCTCTTCAAGATACTGCCAGTGTCTCCTTCTAGATCAAGCCAAAGCATCTCCTTTTTAACCAAACATTGTACTTCTGGGGATCACAGAATATTTACAAGCTAAAATTTGTTTTTCAGATTATGAAGAGAGAGATATGTCTGCATTTACTTTGAGGAAGTATGTAACATTTTTGGAAGACAGATGAATAGCTTATGGGACTTTGCCACTAGAATTCATGCATTTATCATTAGTGACATATCAAAATCCAGAACTGAATGCATCCAATTTATTGAAACAGAAACTTTGAAATTTAAAATAGATTAAATCACTTGAAGGAACTGTAGCACATTCAGTGTAATAGGTATGAGTAATGGAAATTATAATGGAAAGTATTGCGGAACATCAACTGTAAAGAGTCTGTCTTTAGTTTTTTATTAATTTGCCAGTTTGAAATTTTTGTATACCAGATTATGAACAACCTGTGACCGCTTTTGGTCACTCCATCAGCTGAAGTGCTAGTACGTGTCACGTATTTAGAGCTCTGAACCAAGCCAGTGATTCAGCCTCAAGTTTCATTGTGATTCTGTGTGACAGAAGTTCGTGTTTGTTTAGTTTCCGTTAATCTATTTTGAACAGAAACACGAAAATCTCACCCCGGCATTGAAACTAGTCCTGCTTCTTTGACCATGTGTGCTGTTAGCCTCAAACATGGACTTCTTATTAGAACCCAGTAATGTAACTCACAAAGGAGTTGGTTAGCAGTGACCAGCTCCGAGTGGCAGCAGGGAGAAGTGGGTGGGAAATGCTGACTGGAAGCAAAGCTTTCAGACTGTCTAATATAGACTGGAGGGGAGTCAGTTGTGTGTTTTGCTTATGCTTGCTCTGTGTGGAGTATAAAACTGAGGCTTTGTTGAGGAATTAAAATGGATTAATACTTACTAGGTTTTGCAGTTGACAAAATTGGTATGCTGCATAAGACGCCTTCACTTCCTAGAAACATTTGCACTGAGGAAACTCAGAGTTGAAGAAGTGTTTACTAAAGGGGAACATCAGGCCTGGGGAATCAGTGGCTGAATCAGCCCACATCATAGGCAAAGTCTCAGGAAAAGAAACTGAGGAAAAGTAACTCTGAAGATTTTTTGTTGTTATACAGAAGCATAGATGACCTGGGAATGTAATCTGCAACTCCACAAGTGCTGAAATCAGAGCGGAAAAGGGAGGTCCCTGGTACAGGTGGGAAGGAGAAGGCATCCGCAGGGCCTGCCTGTGGTCCTGCCAAGACTTGCCACTGAGTTTCCTCCTACAGTTTCTTGACTTCTAAGGCATCTTTGGTGGCGAGTTACGTTTTTGAGACCTGCTATGGATAACACAGCATGGCTGGTCACTGTGCCCTATTCGGGTTATCTAAACCGTAAGGTTTCACAGGCTGCACCCTTGCATGTCTTCCTGAGAACAGCCCGTTTTCTCCTGTTTGATGGGGGCCTGGACACGCTGATCCCTCGGTCTGCTGTCTGGACCGCAGGTCTCTTTACCTCATTGACAAAGAAATTCTCTTAACCACACAAAATTGCTGATTGCAAGGTGCTTTGAACAGGAACTGCCTTCATTTTTTTGGGTGCAAGCGTGTGATGGTGCTTACAGCACTGCTTAACATTGCTCTACATTTTTTATAGAAGCAGCTGCTAATTTAAAGGAACACAGTGAAGTATTCTTTATATTTTTAAAATGCAATTGTTAATATTTTTCAGCCAGCCTGTTTTGTAGCTCACTGAAAGCTTGTAGCCCACTTGAAGCCTGGTTGCTTACCAGCAGCCTTTTGGCACCAATTGCTAATGCCTTCCCTTCAAGTAAACTTTATCTTAACACTCATTCATCCTTCCAAACAAAAAGTATAATAAATGCATACATTGAATGTATTTTAAAAAAGGATTTGAAAACCCTTACAATTTAGATCCAAGCCTGTCTCTTTAAGGGATGAAGCAACATACACTGAATTCAGCTGAATTAATTTAAAAACGGCAGAAAATGGTAAATTCAACTTAGTCTCACTACAGTGTGAGAAATGGCCAAAGCGTAAAGGGGATTTGTATTCTCACGAAGTGTTTATTTTAACTAATTTATATCATTTCCCAGAGGTGGAATCTGATGCTCTTGGCAGATCAGAAGGTTTACTATTTCAAATCCCTTTCAGCACAGAGGAAAGCAGATGATGTTAATGGATGTTACTTGTCTGAACATAGTAACAGATGTTTCTGTAAGAAATGGAGTGGAAACACTCACAAGCAGTACAGTTGACTGGTTTTTGGTTTATGCCCCCATTAAAGCTGTTGAAAGGGTCATGCGACACATCTTCATAGATGATCTGATTCATAAACTCCTTTCTTCAAGTATTTGGGTCTTAGTTTCGATGATGGCACCAGCAGCTGGACAGATTCTCATCTCATTTTTATACAAGTGTCTTCACTGTAGGGCAAGCAGTTTGCTTGAGTTTAGTGGAAATTTGATATCTAACATAAAACTTAGCAGGCAAATTCTGTTATCATGGTATTGAATTAATTTTAATACAGTAGACCTTCCTCCATCTCTGCTAATTTCAGTGCCATTGACAATAGTGTAAAATACTCTGCATTTATGTTGGCATTGCTTGGGCACAGTTTATAAATTTTATGGCAAGACTTCTCCTTTCAGTTACAACTAGCTTTGAAACCATTCGGGGCATTTTGGTTTGTGCCTTACCAAAACTGTTAGACTGCAAATTATGTGTTTTAATGTTTCATCAAGCAAACACAACCGAGCTGAGTGATTGACTTGCTTGGCTGATCTGCCCTTCTGAAGGCCAATACCTGCAGTGATTACTTCTAGGTTTTGCTACCATCCACTTTTTTTTCTTGGGACAGTATAACTTCAGCAGCTGTTAGATAGCTCTTGAGTTGTTAACTTGGACTTGTAGTGATGCTATCTACAACCTCAGAAGTGTTTGTCTTCATTTGTTTCCTCCTTTCCAGGTGGGAACTGCGTACCTGCAGGTTGGGCCTCCTCTAGTTCTGCATCAGCAGCTCTTCTCAAACTAACCAAGAATCATTTTTGCAAGAAAATGATTTTTGTATGCCATGCTGCCCACAATACCCTTATACTTGTTCAGTATGAAGGGGCTGTTTGACTCGTCTGTGCTAAAGCAAGTACATATTGAATAAGCTGATAAAAGCAATTGATCTCATCATGTTCAATTTGTGGGCTTGAGTGACTCCAAAGGTTGATCCCTACATGTGGTCTTAAAACGTCTTAGACTTGCCTAGCTCCTCTTCTCTAGGCCATCTTTCACCCTGGCAGAAACCAGACCAGATGAAGATGGATTTATGGGAACTTTGGAAAACCTATCTTTTTTGGGTATAGGTATCAGTAACGTTAGAGCATCCTTTGAAAATAGTCTCAAGGAGTTTCTTGGGTGATGTCTTCTACCTTTGGTAGTTGTCTCTGAGTACTTATTTAGGAAAGAACAAATGCATAAAGAAGAGACTCTGTGCTTTTCCCTTGCAAAGGGGAATTCCTTGATCATCTTTCTTCAAGCAGATTTGGGCATGTTGTTCCTTTTGCTTTCATATTGTAAACCTACACATCCTGTCCTCATTCCTATAGTAACAAAAGAGCTTTGCTCGGGAGTGCTGGCTTCTCTTCAGTGGTCTTTGTCTTCCTCCTAGGAAACAGTTTGAATGTGTCAGAAGTCCCAGTTCCTCAGAACTGTGTCTGGCCAAGAATCTGACCAAGTTGGTCTGTAGTATTTCTTTCATTAAAAGCCTGCTTCTTTCCTCCCAAAAAAACCCAAAGTCATCTGTGAACAGTAACAAAGGATTAATTGTGGAGACTTGGGACTTGGCAGAAGTGCCTATAAATGAAGTGCTTTTTTGGAAGCTATATTGCCTGTCTTGCAGATCAAAAAATAAATGCAAAGTATTTCAATGTGTATCAGTGGATTAATTAATTTGATTGCCACTTCCCTTCCTCTTCTCTTTTGGGGGGGCAGCGTTCCGGAGATTGGAATTTTAATTGCTTGACCGCAGTTTCTAATTAGTGGTGCACCAAAAGGGCATGGATCATTAATTAGTACTGAATATAAGGATTTCTGAGGTTGAGCTATAGCATCAAATGGATGAGTTTAGACAACTCTCAACTGAAATTACAGTCTATCAGTAAATTGAGTTATAATAATGAAACCATTAGATTTTTTTCTCAGTCCTTGCATGTTGGATTCTATGTTTGCAGAGTACGTTCTGGTGGTCTTAAAGAATGTAGCATTTTTATATAAATAGATATTCAATAATTGTATATATATTATATATATGATCTATTCTGAAGGCGCATATATATGTCTATAGAATAGTTATACATAACACAGAGTTGTTATACAGTGGCATGCCTTATTTAATTTTATTAAATGTTTTGGGGTTTTAATCCATTAGGTAGTTTCATTGGCAATATATAAAAACAGCGTTCTCTACAGCCACTTTCTTTTTCAGTTGGTACCTGGATTTGTGCTACTGTATCCAAAGGGAAAACTAGCTCTTGAGTGTAATGGTCTGAGAACAGAATATCATCCACATTATTACTTTAATGTCCAATAGCCTGTATCATACTTTTTCTGGGTTTAAAACTTGATGATGGAAGTGAATTGTGTAACTTCAGTTATACATTAATATTGCTGCATTCAAGATTCTCAGATAGTTCAGTGTGGAATAGGAATATGCCTGTAATACGTACTGGTATCAACTTGTTTTCTACTAGGTGGATTAAGAACTGGTTAATGGACAGACTGCAAAATGTATGGTGTGGGGTCACCATAAATTGCTATGTGTGTAGAAAAGTTGCTGGTGCATTGGTATAAAACAGAGTGTTCTGCAGTATTTGCATCCAGAGTTTAGAAGTAAATAGGAAATAATTGCTGATAAAACTTATGAATCATGTGAACAGCATGTGCCTTATTTCAGCTAAATTCATAAACTGGACTTTGGTTATGGACATGTAATTATGGATGTTGATGGGGCAAATGGAAAACAGTGGCTCTGAAATTTAAATAATACAAAAAATTATGTAAATGGATCAAGTTTTACCACCTGTTCCACTCCCATATTCCATTTGTGCATTTATATGTATCCATTTGTGGGCTTTTAAAATATGAAACACATTTCAATATGCAAGAGCCATAAAATCTGGTTTGTAAAACCCAGCAGAATTCAGCAATGAATCTAGAGAGCTGTGCTTGTATTTAGGGGGAAGTAGGAAGTAATTAGTAGAAAACTACTAAAATCCTTTTTTTTTTTGACAGAAAACCTATATTCACTTTACTTTTTAATTCTCCTGTAGAATTTTGTAGGAAGATGGTGTTCAGCAGCTTACCAGTATATTAATGGGTCTTTATTCATGTAAGTCTCTGGGGCTGATCAACCATCTCCTGCTGAGAGTTAGTAGAAACTAGATGTCTGGGAGTTCAGAAGTTGGCAAGAGTTTTCATAGGACATTTTTCCTCAAAGTAGTTTTCTTGGCTTTTGCTGTGTTTGAGACTCAGTTTGTGGAAAGAAGGTTGTGTTTCTGCTCTCTCCTCCTGCTCCTGCTTCCTCTTTCACAGGAGTTTCTGAAACAGTGCAGCTGCCCGCCCTGAATTCACCAGTGCGTCACATGGAAACTTGGCTTCTTGGCATATGGAAGGGACGGCTTTTTTCTTCTGTCCCCGTCTCTGGGGAATTAAATTCACATTTTGTGTTCCTGCTTACGTTTACTGCGAAATTTTTCACTTCAGCTTCTTTCCTCCCCCTGCCCCTCTCTCCTTTCCTTAATTAAAAGATGCTCAGGTTGAATGCATATAGCAGCAGCTGAAAAAGGATGAAAATAGCACAGATGAAATAGCTACACTATTGAGACCTGGACCTTTATTTAGCATCACATTTGCTGGTATGTCACTGTCACGGAGTTCAAAAGCCAACTGGATTACTTTTTTTCAACAGATTAATTGATAATCTCTAATTTTGTTTGCAGTCAAACATGTTTTTTACAGCTTCGGCTGTTCCTCCCATTTAAGTGAATGACAAAGTCATATTTGTTCAGTGCAAACAGGAATAGATTCACCACATCTGTATGTGTTCAGTCTCTGTTTCCCAAAGGCTATGAGTACATCCAAACTGAGATGCTGACTGCTAAAACCGGTATCTGTATAAAATAGGCACTGGCTAAAACTGCTCATTTTCAACACCTTTAAAAATCAGGTAATTTATGGAGTGCCCAAGGACAAGCACTGGTTTTGTGAATTAGGTGACACAGGTTTTTAGATAATGGACTCCAGGTAGGTGTCTACAAAAAGATCAAAAAATCAATCTCAACACCCTATGCCTTAAATAGTTTCTGGAAGCTTGGTAGAAACTCGTGCCAGCCCTTCCTTGAGCAGGGAAGAAATGAATTTTAAAAATTACTCAGAATAGTATGGGGCAAAGAAATCAAAACAGCAGTGTTGGGTAGGACAGCATTTCTGATAAATCTGATAAATCATGAATGATCCTTCTCACAGAGGAATATCCTGTAAAATACCTAAACACAGAAGTCTTTTATATTGCAGTTAGCAGATTTTTTAAAAAAGGGGAGAGAGAGCAATGGCAAGATGTGCACTATGGTGTTTTAGAGGAAAGGTGGCAATAGATGCTCACAGAGCCTGGACTCTAGTTTTGCACAGGTATCTCTCTTGGTAAAGCTGTTACAAAGTGCCTTGAAAATAGTGCTGCTGAGATTACCCACCTTATCTGTGGTTTTGACAGAAACACCATTGTTCTTCGCCACTCCTTTGAATGCTTCCCTTGCTTTCACTTTGAACTTAAAAAATTCAGTCTGCTTTCCCTAATTTAACCTCCTTCACCACAATGCCCTTTTGTAATTTACCCATCTTTTTGTTATTCAATCATTCGTAGCCTCTTCAGTTGAGCTGACATGACAATCTGCACCATTTCCTTGAAATCATCTCTCGCAGCATTTTAGTAACCTCCCCAAATAAGTTCATGGTGCTCCTGCCCTTTTGGTTCATCTGATTGCTGTTTGAGTTATGGGTACAATCAAGTGGCAATAGCCAGTTAGGCAGCCACAGCTATGTACATTGGATATATATGTTTAACCAGGATGCTTAAATGTGAGGTCTTTTCTTGGTTAAGCTCCATCAGGTTTGTGAAGGAGAAGGAGACTGTGGCTGGCAGACTTGCCAAGCACATGAAAAGCAAAAGCAAAAGTGATCTTGAACTGCCAAAAAAATTCAAAAACCAGGGAAAATGTTGCAATATTTGCCTGCATAAAGAGGGGAATATGAAGTATGAGTGTAAAAGAGGTATTGATTTTTGCATACATTAAGATCATTTTGGAATCCTTCATTCACTTCTCCTATCCATACTGGAAAAAAGTGTTGGAAGAGGCTGAGAAGAGATCTAGTTTGACACCTCCACTCTCACAAAAGGGTCAAACTCAATTTTATTTCCCCATGAGAGGCCTAAGAGGTGAATTGGTTTTTGTTTACCCCGTATATATTTGTACAAGTAGATCAGCTAAAACTGCTTCCCAGCAAGCAGAAATAGCTGTTGAGATCAGTGTTGGGACACTGACAAGCGTGAACCGGAAGCAAGACACGAGTTTGCAGCGCTGGGAGTATTGCTGGAAGATTTTATATAGGAGAATAATAGATTTACTGTCCCTTGGTAGAATGTCTTTCTTAAAAACTTCCCTGTACCTCAGCCAGTCCACAATTTCTGTACGTAGGAATTGCTGCATGAGGAATTACAGCCTGTTGAGCAGAGGTCAGATGGCTCTCCTGGCCTTACACTAGCCATATGTTCTTATTTCTCCTATTCTGTTCTTTTCCCTCGTTTTACTCATTGCACTGTACTGAGATGGGCTGCAATCAGATCTCCATCTTCTGTATTTGCACAGCTGCCAGTGCCGTGATGCTGGACAAGTAGAAATAATAAACAGTGCTGAGGATTGGTACCAGTTCAAAGAACTCACATGGGATATCTGAATATCCATTTATTTATTGCTTTCCTTTTTCTTTTTTTTTTTTTTCATAGTGAAATACATGAGAGAAGCAACCCCTTATGTGAAGAAAGGCTCTCCTGTTTCAGAAATTGGGTGGGAGACACCTCCCCCTGAATCTCCCCGCTTGGGTTGCGCCTCTGCTGACCCACTGTCGCAGCTTTCGCTCTCCATCCACAGAGACAAGAAGACAATACCGCTCAAGATGTGCTATGTGACGCGCAACATGACGGTGTCAGACCCCGAAAACAGGTGAGTGGGGGATTTGCCCGGGGCTGGGATTTTGCCTTTGTGTTGAGTCATCGTTGACTTTTTCAACATTGGGGTTGGTGAGCAGGAGCTGGTGATGGCTCTGGCTGCACACAACAACCCAGCAAGGAGCAAGCGAGCACTGGTTTGGGAAGGGTGGGTGGTGGTGTCTGAGCCGCGTGGTGCTGGGTTCAGCTTTTGTGCTAGAGAAACTCTTCAGTCCAGTAATCCAACGTTTTTATTAGAAATAGAATCACAGGAGTTTGTTTTCATCCTGATTAAGTGTCTGCTTTTGAAGGAGAAGACACTGTACACACTAATTGGTTACATCTTCCGGGCTGGCTTAATCTAATTCCACTAAATTGCATTTTCTTTTCTTTTTTAATGAATATTATTTTAAGAATGGCCTGTTTTGTCCATTCGGTTCTGGGCATTAAAGTCAAGAATAGGAGAAAAGTTCCACTTACAAGGCATTAATGGGGAGTTTCTGTTACTTCTTGGTTTTTTTCATAATATTAAAAATAGGATGAGCTTTTACTAGCCCTTATTTATAACATATGTGGAACAGCTGCACCACACCAGCACACTCTCTGATCCCCGATCTAACAGCTGCTAATAAAAAGGGGACCAGTCAAGTCAGTAATACAGACTGATTCTTCCATCCAAATAATGGCCTTTTTGTTTTTCTGCAGTGTGCTGGCTTGCCCAGAAGCTGCGTGTAATGCCTTTGATTCTCAGCGCTTACATATAGGCATAAATAAAAGTTACATTTTCATTTGCAGAGGAGGATAAAGAGAAGAGGGGAGAGCAGAAGGAGGTTGGGGAGGATTGGTACACCTATAATCTTTTGCACTGCAATTTAGAAACTTTATCACTATCTGTGTAATTTTCCTTCTTTCTTTTTTATATTTGTCTGACCTCCTTTTAAGGGTTTTTTTTCCCGCCCCTGTGCTTTATTGTTTAGTATTGCTTTACTTTGCTTCTGCTCTTCATTTCACAAGTGGTTACCATCATAGTCAATGATAACTGAGCACTACAGAAGTGCAATTGTAAAACAGCAATTACCCTAGCAGTCTTTCTCAAGTTTAAATCAAGATGGTTATTGATATGGGCCACTTTTTTTCACATATAATTGTGTAGTTTAAGATGTTGAGGTTTGACAGCTGTATCACTAGCCTGAGAGTTTGTGGTTCTCTCTGCCATGGAATGTATTTTAAAATACCCATGCAGGTTGCATTATTTGAATCAGCACAATGTAACAATGCTTTGCACATGTTGGCTTCATTCTTTCAACGTTTTTCAGATCTATTTTTGGACTGTATTGTAGTTCTCAGCTTCTGTCACTCTCCTGGTCCTCAGTTTTGTTTGAAGGCCAGGAGGACTGATTCAGAAGGACACACACTCACTGCTCGTGATACTTCTGTGATGGAGCTAACTTTTTTGAAGCGTGCTACAAATGTGTATGTTCTTAGGTGTTACTAGGAAGTTACGCGTGGGAGAGTCATATTGCTTATTATCATGGTTTTCATTTTGTGTTACTGTCATTTCCTGTGGAAAGAGTGACTTCTGATCTTTACTGTAGTCCAACACAGTGCAGTGTACAGTCTAAGCTGGATTTTTCCATCCAAGCTCACAGTACCTCACCATTGTGCTAACTGAGGTGTAATAGTAGCATCCCATCAATTCGGGTCTTTAACAATTTCAGGGCTTTTGACAATTCTAAATACTGGAACTGATGTTTCCCAGTAGAAATGCTATTACAGTGCAGCAACCCTTTCCCACTGGAATATATCCCAGGATAGTAATCTGAATCCGCAAAAATAATTTGATCTTCGTTCACAGCAGAGCCCAAACCATGTCCTTACATACTTACGACACTTCTGTTTTATAACCCAGTGACCTGACGCACATAGATCTTCTAACTGATGGTGTCACTTTGCTGGACAGCTTTAGAAGAGCACTTCTGGCAGGCTGCTAAACCATGTGCTGGCCATAAAAGGGCTCATTTGGACTATAGCTGAGCTAATTGTCACCTAAGACCAAGCGTGGACACAGAAAGCATGAGTTTTCCAGTGCAGATGTTTCTCCAGTGCAGGCTGGAGATCATGTCACAGCAGCTTTGTGGGACCAGGCTGAAGTCGTTTGACATTCAGCATGAGAAGATACCTATGTTAAAGGACCTGGAAGGAAATACCTGCTTGTTGGCACTGAATCAATTCCAGTTCTTAGAAAGCTGGGGTGAAATGTGGGTTTAATGGCCACGGAGGAAATTACACATCTGGTTTTCCCACTAGAGCTGGTAGCCCTGCATAGGATTTCTGCTTCTCCTTGAAGACTGGCCCCAGTTAAGAGATTCCTAAGCCTATGTCTACCCTCAGATAGTTTGATGAGCCTGTTATTTCAGAGCAGGAATGAAGTCTGGTGCTTTTAGAGCCAGCGGTTCTCAGATGTTTCCTTCACTTAACCTGCCTGTGGGTTCACTCTGAAGGAGGTAGGGAGTGTCTTCCCTGTTGCCTGATTAAAAAAGCTGTAAGATACCAAGGAGAAAATCCTTATACAAACCAATGCCAAGCCTCAGTATGTAGAAAAATATTTTTTAGTAGCACAAACATGGCAAAAGGAGAAAAGATGCAGAGCATCTTTGTGGCATCTATGTCATTCTCCTCTAGACACAGGGGCCATTGTTATATTTTAGGCTGGAAGAAACTAGATTAAAATTATTACCGCTTAAATCTGTCATTTGCCTGCTTTTTCACTGGTAAGTGTCCTTCTTGCTGGCAGTGCTAGAGGTTCATGTCAGGCCTCACAGGAGAGCATTTCCTCCCAGTGAAGAGACGTGTAGGAATGGTCACAGCTAGTAATACCAATAAAAAAAAGCTTTTCACCAATTTCTGGTAATGGTATTAAGGAATAGGAGAAGAAAAAAAGAAATAAGTCTCTGAGGTGAAATTTGTTCTGTTGGTGCTTTTAGGTTCTTGGGTACAAAGGTACTTCCTTGCCCAGCACAGGAGAGACGACATTCCCTGTAGGAATGGGGCCATGCTGTGCGGACTGAAAAGGCTTTTTCTTCTGCTTTTGAAATCACCCTAAAATCCTGCTTGCACGTCATTCAGCCAAACCCAGGAAGTGTGGGCCTGATTCTGCCAGCACTTAGTGTGCACAGGTCACGTTTTTCCAGTGTCCAAAGCAGTGTGATCCTTACAGGGAACTGCAGCAGGGATCCAGTCTTAAGGATCGAGTTACTCGTTCGCAAGATTTGGCTGTCTGATGGGAAAGGTTTGCTTTGGTTTTGAAGCTAGGAAAAATGAGCCAAGGACAGATTCCCAGCAGGGTGGTGCCGGCTGCCAGCTGCAGGCAGTGGCAGCACTGCAGCAAGTACACGTGCAGTTCATAGACACCGAGGACACGTGGAGAAGCAGATAAGGAACTTTTCTTATCTGTTGTCCATTTCAGGGCTGGACTGAGAATTACGATCGGAAGATAAAATTCAGCAGGTACATTTTAAAGGTGGTAGAAGAACTGTGCTGGAATGCATTCATCCTGGGCTCTGCGCACTGAGCTGCGGTTTGGAGTTACCTGAGCTTCCCTGGACAACAGGGAGGTGTGAGACAGACTGAAACCTGCTTACTCCAAAGGCAGCTATAGACTTAAGCTGCTTCATTGCTTAGATAATTTTTTTTTTTACTGCATTGGGAAGTATTGATTCATTGAAAGAAGCATTTGCAAGATTTATTGCAAAGCTGTCGCTCCCCAAATTGATTCCTTTTGCACACAGTCTTTTTTAAAAAATTTTCTGAGTTTATTTAATAATATATCAGTAATGCACAGTAAGAGGGTCAGTGAGATTTAACATTTTGAATTGTAATAATTGGTGTATAAGCATGTAATTTATGTAATTTGTGTAAGCATGAAATATCCTTGTGTGATTCTGAAATGAAATTTCAAAATCTTAAATATAAAACAAATCCTGGTGAATTTGGATGTATTTGCTTTTGTTACAATAAGGCATGAAAACAAAAGTTGAAACTTCTTTAAAATAAAAACTGAGTTTCAACCAGATTTAATACGACATAGTAAAAAACAGTCCTTGTGCCAAAAAAAATTGAGCCATGAATGCTGATAACAAATGTTAAGAAGTTAGCAGAAGAGCATGAAGGTGAAATAAAAAGGCAAGCATCTTTAAGTAGAAGTCAGGGAGCTGTGACATTAGTATAGCACAGCACTGTCCAAAAATGGACTTCTTGAATGTTTTTCAGCTGTGAGGCTGATTGATTATTTATATAGGTGATGTCTGGAGTACTAGTAGAAACTCCATGCCTTTTCAGTAAAACTCTACAAAAGATGACCACGTATAGTTTGGGACCTGCCAGCACCCCCAGTTTCACTGCTGATAGAAAGCACAACTATTTTTCTTTAAAAGGACTACAAGACTTGACATGTTCAGACTTGACATTAGGAAGCTTTTCTGTACCACAAGGGTGGTCAAACACTGGAACAGGCTTCCTAGAGAAGTGGTTGATGCCCCAAGCCTGTCAGTCATGTTTAAGAGGCGGTTGGACAATACTCTTAATGACATGCTTTAACTTTTGGTCAGCCCTAAAGTGATCAGGCAGTTGGACTAGATGATCATTGTAGGTCCCTTCCAACTGAAATAGTCTATTCTATTCTATTCTGGTCTGGTCTGGTCTAGTCTAAGAAGGAATGACAGACATTTAGCTCCTGCACCTCCTCAAGCTCGTGCTGGTATAATTTAAAGACGCAGGGAGGCAAGTATTAGGCAGTGCAGAAGAATCTGGACGTCTTGTTGATGAAAGCCTGGGCTGGCTCATGCCTCCACCCTGCCTGTTTCCTGCTTGGTAAACAGGACCATACTTTGATGTTGCCAGGCACGAGCAGCCACTGGTATGCAAAGCAAAGGCTGGATTCTCCTCGAAGAGCAGAGTGCTTTAGGTGTGCAGCTTTGCAGCCCAGTTTTTTGCCCTGCTGACGAGGGAGCAGATCCCCCAAGTCATGTACCTGGTGTGGGGCTTGCAGAGGGCAGGGGACAGCCACGGGGAGTGAACGTGGTACTGAGAATGAGTTACGGCTGCTCTTGTAGAGTGTAGGTCCTATTTATTTTGCTTTTTGTTTCTTGCCTCTCAAGGGGTAGTTTGATAACACTGGGCGTAGCCAACGGCACTGGCTACTGGTAGAAGCATGGATGGGGTGAGGTGCTGGGCAAAGGCTGAGCCCTGGTCCCGGGACTAAGGAGGTGGTGGACCATTTCCATCACCGTGCTGGCACCGCTGCAGCACACTGGAGCTGTGTCAGCCCTGGGTGGACACCAGCAGTTTTGTGGGGCTTCCTGGGGAGGCAGAAGTCTTCCCTTCCTAATGCATAGTACAGATTTAGCAGGACTGGCCTCTGGTTTAGAAAACTTGGGTCTTTTTTCTGTTACCATGTGTTGTAGGTGGGCAAAAGAAAGAGAAATGACTTATTTATGCATGGGGGATAGAGCAAAGGTAAAGATACTATAATGGGCACATTACCAGCATAAAAAAATCCTTCTCCACACCTCCCCAAGGAATTTGTGTCTTGCTCCTCATGCTGTTATTGAGCTGCTCTCCAGCTGTAGCCAAAATCTCTGTGAAATGGAGAGACTGTACTTAATTCGCAGTGTTGTTGTGAGCTACAGCTTGAGATCCTTGGATGAAAGGCATATAGCACTTAATTATCATTATTGGTACAGACATGTTTTGCTATTTGAATATCAATAAGTCCTTTGAAGAAGTCATTGAGCCTGCTAGAGTCAAAGTCCTGATTTATATAAAGAATTTTTGTTACTGTTTTTTTTTTCCTGGTAGGCTGTGTTTATTATCTGTTTAGATTACTGTTAAACTAGGGAAGAAATCAACAATCCAACATTAAAGTAAAGCAACTTGAAAGGATGTTATTCAAATCCAGAAAAGAACAAAAATTATGATAATCAGTGTGAAACTCTGGTTGACTCTCCCCTCACCCTTAAACCATCATGTTGTGCTAGGCTATCGCAGTGTACTCGATCTGTTATAGAAGGATGATCTACCGCTGTGAAGCCCTTTACGTCCTTACCCACTGAGTAATGAATTTAACATCAAGGAAAACGTGGGGTTTTAACCTTAGCTCCAAACTATTTTACTGTTACTCCTTTTGTGTAAAGTTGGATGTTTCTCGTCATGTTCTTGTTTGTTTATGGTATTGTAACCACTAATCTGCCCCTCAAATCTGCTATTTACTGGAAGGGATGAACAAGTAGGCAGCACTTGAGATTTATCTACTGTTCTTTCTTTTCAAGCTGAGAGAAGTTAGGTGATTTAGCTAAAAAGGCGTTTATAATATCCCCTTCAATGCCCTGAGGCTAGAAGAGGGAAGGAGTTGGGGTGTGGGGGAGAGAAGTGGAGTGGTGGGATGGATGAATGGCTGGGCGATGGGGAAGGCCTCCTCCTCCTCCTCCTTGATACATTAACATGTCCTCTCTAAGAGTTGCATGGCTGTGGGACCCTCATTGGTAGGTAGGGTCAATGCATTCAGGGCTAGGGTTGTCAGATGAGAGACCCCTAAGACTGCATTTCTTCTTATCTAACAGAATTTTGGGGCAAATCATTAACTGCTAGAGTTAATAACTGGTTCAGGCTGGGCTGTCTGACAGTCCTCTGTCATCTACATCATCTGCTTTTTGGGCAGCTCTGCAATTGCTGATGCATTTTGGAAGCTGCAATCATCTGTCTTGCTAAGGGGCCGTTTTTCAACCCTGTAGGAGCTGGAGCTCTGAAGCCTCTAGGCAGAAAGGGTGAATTTTTAATTTTGTTTTTTCATTATTAGAAATAGTTATTTTCCATTATTTGTGAAACTCTCCACCAGCCAAATAGGTCATCGGTTTTGCTCTCAGTCATACCAACTTACATCTTAGCCTCAGTTTCTTCTCAGCCTTCTTGGAAGGACACTGAGATCAGACATCTCCGTAGGACTGTCCCTTCTGTAAAGAGGAGTGGTTTAGTCTCTTTGGAGTCAGATCACCAGCCAAGATTTTTGGAAGAAAAAAAACCCTACCAAACAACTCAAAGGCCATTTTCTGCAGAGCAACCTCAAGGGTATTAATTTACACAAACACATCAACAAACTAGGTTGAACTTTGGTTGTTCATTTACTTTTATTTACTTCAGGTTTAATTTTTGTTCTGTTAAATCATGTTAAAATAGCTTTCTACTGTCCTGAGGACCTGCTGTAGTAGCTGGGTGACAGTTTGAGAAGTGAATTGCTGGGGGAATGTGCCGGGACTTGGGGACGCAGTGGAAACCACTGAGTTTTCCTGCAGGGTATTTGAGATACCCGTGTAGAACTGGATAGTTATGGCATGTTGTGACTGACCTTCAATCTGTGCAGGTCTTGGTGAATCAGGGATTAGTCATGTCTCAATTTCTTGAAAAACAAGTCGCATCTTCTCCCCTGACATAATGACATGGGGCTTTCTCGCCTCCCCATCTTTCTGGGCGAGCTCCTGATGTCCTTCCCATCTCCAGCACAAATCAAATGGGAATGGGCAAGGCTCCTGCACGTGTTACTCAAAAAAAGTGTCTGTGCATGCATGTAAATATGTGAGTATAAATAAAACTTCGTGTATGTATGTGTGTCTATGTGTGAATGGGACCAAACGTGGCCTGACAGGAATAAAATGTGTCACGGTGAGTGGGTGACGAGGAAGCATGTGCATGGTGTGGAGGTGGCAGTAATCGAAGCTGGCAGAACACTTTCAGCTGGATTTTTGATTAACAAACTTTTAACCAAAGTCTGTCTTTTCTGTGAAAATATTTGAATAATGAGTTAATGGAGAAAAAGAAGATATGCTGGTGGGTTTTTGTGTTATATTTTGGTTTTGCTTCAGTTAAGGAGTTTTGAAAAAGTCAAAGAATTTTGATTTTTCCAACCAGCTTCAACTATAGAGGATTGAGCTGAGGGAATAGAAATAAGAGCAAAGGAACTGGAAATGAATCGGGGGAGGGGGAACAAGAAAAAGAAACTGCCTTGAGAAATGCATGGAGGGAAGGGAAGAGAACAACTTAAGAAGAGGTGATGGAGAAAGAAGCCAACCAACAAGGCAAACCGATGAACCAAGAGAGTGAAAACTGCAGCAGACTTAGTGAACGTTTTTGCAAAAAAGAGAAAAATCAAAGCAGTGACGAGATGGAGAAAGAGAAATGCTCGAAGAAATGTGTCGCAGACTAAAGGGAAAGGAAGAGCAGTGTGAGTGCTGCAGGGCAGGACAGAGGAGGGCAGTTGCATGTTTTATGCGTGTCTGTATGTAAAGGTATGTAAGTGCTGACATCCAAGCTGCCGCTAAATAATGTTGGAGAGCAATTTTAACACCCTTGAGATCCGCCAAACAAAGAAAGTTGATATGCAAGGGTTTCAGTTTCCTGCCATGCTCCTTCTCCCCGCAGTCTCTGTGTTATGGCTTGGAGCCAGTGACAACCTCGAGACCCTTCTTCCTGCCTGGCTGTTGTGCTGCGCTCAGTGCTGGGCTTTCCCTCCCTTATCAGCGGGTCCGCAAATTGGATTTTAGTCTTACAGCTCTGATCTGGCCTGACCTGCTGTTAATCAACAAGCAGGATTTTCAGCTGGTGTATTTGAAGCTGCTCTCTCCTGCATCTTCTGTAGTCACTTGTATGGCAGCAAATTACAAATTATAGCCACAGTGGGAGCCTCGGGTGATGGGCTGCCATCATAGGTGCCCCAGCTCAGTGTTGGTAGATACTGAGGCTGAGCTTTAGTGCTTAAGTTGTACGTGCAGACATTGCTAGTTTAATACCCTGTTGTCACTTCCAGCTTTCACACGCTTTTTTTTTTTTTCCCCTGGCATTAATACACTTTCCATCTTGCTGTGAAAGAGTTGCTTCAGGGAGCTGTGGTCAATGTATTGACTGCACCAATCACAACATCTTCTGGTCTTAAAGTTTCAGGCAGCATCTTTTAAATGTTAAATCAAATTCCTACTATAAGTCTGAATTCATTCTTTTTTTTTTTCCCCCCTAAGTAACTGACTCCACTGCTCCTTGAAACAGCACTTTTGCCATTGTTTGATGCTGAATCCACTGTGAAGAGGGCTGGACTGTGTATTCCTGCATTACCAACATTCAGCCCTATTACAGCCAGAATATGAAAGAAAAATACAGGAAGGAAAAAGATAAGAGGCTTTTGGGCAATGCGGGGAAAGAATTCTCCTTCTTAACATCCATAGACATTTAAAAACTATTAAATTACTTTTATTGTTGTTCTGGGTAGAGAAGGCAGCATGTGATGTGCTCTGCAGATAGGTCGGCATAGGCACACAGCATTGTGAGCAAGTCTGTTGCAGAACCAAATCCTTCATTCACTTGCATGCAGCGCAACTCTGCTGATATCCCTTTTATTAAAGCCCAGCTGGCAGCAAATAGTAACGAATTCAACGGTGACAGCTCATTAGTGATATATACACCCTCTGTTTGGACATCAGGCCAGTCCAGCTCCCAAGAAACAAGTAACTATATCGTTTTTACCACTGTAAGTTGAAAGTCAGCAAGTAACTTAATACACCGGGTATCCTTGTGATGGCGAGGGGACCAAGAGATTTTCACATTGACAAATTCCACTTGATTAACAAATAACGCTCCCTTGGTAAAATTGCTTTCAGCTCCATTTAGATGCATCAAATGAAGATGCTTCTTCAGTGTATACTGGGGAATTTGTTGCAAGCCTAACAGTGTCTCTATGGAATATTTTTCTTGCAGACTAAACCCAAAGTTTCCATGCTTAATTTTAATGTATTTTATTCCTGGTTCATCTCCTGATGCTGCATGTAGATTTGAAAAAGAACCTTAACAGGGTTTTTTACTTATTTTACAACTATTTAAATATAATCTCGGATTGTGTTCCTCTAAATCCCCCCCTTATGCTGGAAAGCCTCCTGTGTTTGTACTCTCAGAAATAACAAAATTACTTACCATGGTTTCATGTGCATACAATGATGGAGGAGATGGAGTGAGCAGTTTGGCCCTCGATCCTTTTTTAATTTTGCAGAGTCAGTGGCAGAGTGTTTTGTTCGTGGCTATGCCAGTGCAAAATCAAAGTAGCGTAATGGACTCGAATAACTCTGGCTCCAGCTTATCATTAACTTCAAGGGATTTACTCCACACTATAATCAGTCACTGAATACATAATCTGACCCGGGAAAAGGCACAAAGTGTAAATCAGTGCCTGATTTGGTCCTGAGCCAATGCTGGTGGGAAAAGTGCTTTCAAGAGATTTGATAAAAGGTATTTCTTAGATAATGAACACTCCTACAGAAAGAAGCCTTATCAAATGTGGAATGAGTATGGTCTATCAAACATTTGCTTTCAACTTCTTCTGATCCTCTGTAAAGTAAAAGCTCTGGATGATGCAGTGAGGGAGGGAGGTTTGGCCTGTTACGCGCAAGCTTATGGCATTTGGAGGCGCCGGGTTTTGTGTCACCCCCATGTTCTGTGGGTGGAGAAGGGGATGCTGGAAACACTCCTCAGCTCACTGGGACTCTTTGAGAAGGAGAGAGAAAATTACTCTTTTATTGTAAGGTTTGCCAAATGATCTCTGAGAAAATGTGATATCATTCATATGCATTGCCAAGCTGGAGAGATGCCGCGCATCTTGGCAGCCATCTAGAGCTAACATATAATTCCTTTGGGTTGGTATGGGCTTTATCAGAAACAGCTCCATATGCAGTATTTACATAACTGTGGTGGAGTGTGAGAATAAACACAGCTGTGGCATTGCCCTAAATATTTCAATTCAGTGGGGAATTAAGGGAACTTTATCACTGAACTGCAGATAAGCAAGTCAGTAAGCGGTGGTCAGTTTAGCCAAGGAACAAATCAAAGCTACAATGGCTGGACTGCTGGAAACATTTAAGTGTTTCAGTGTTGGAGTTTACTAAGGTCACTGGCCTTTTTTTGCTTTTCAAAAAATATGGAAATGCGATCAGTCAGCTGTTATACAAAAAGCATCATCCAAATGGACTGGTGAATCAAAGCAGCGTAGGCTGAAAGGCAGAAAAGAGGAGTTTATAGGGATGGAGCGCTTTCTGCATCTGATTGTAGTAGGAGCCCGTGGGTTTCCGGGAAGATTTTAAATTTCTGTTAGTATCTCCATCCCAACTGGCTGCAGAGATGGGAGTCCTGGATCTTGAGCAGAAATCTGTAAGCCTGGTTTCTTAAAGATAATTTAGTGCCCAGATCTTATAGCAAATAGCCAGTAGCAAAGTTCAGGCAGTTGAAGATTTAGACTTTTGTCCTTTTGGTATGAATAAAAAGTACCCTACCTAGCCCTTGCACAGGAACGATGCTTGCAGGCTGGACCAGCACGGTGGATAAAAGGATTCAGTTTCAGGGCTGTCAATGTAGCATTTATTCTCGTTTTGAACTCACTTTTGAGAAGTGTAGCAATATTGTCCAATCTTCCTGTCACTCAGCTCAGGGAACAAGGTAGACTTTCTGCAGTTGTTAGTGCATCACCATCAAACTTTGATGACTGACAAGCAGTCCCCAAAATAGCCCCATTAGAAGGCGCTGAGGGATGACATTTTAAAAGCATTTTTGCAAGCATGGCTCAGTATGTGTGTGTGCATATGTATACTAGAATATATACATTCTACACAGTAGAATGTGTATATATTAGAATATGCATAGTTTAGAAACAGAATTGTTAAGAGCTAACTAAATGTTCATTATTTTAGGGGACACAACTCTTGTAGAAACACTTAAATAGCCACCATCAAGGGAAATACACTTTGATGAAGGCCCAAGTAGCAAAATACTTGTTTGTATGTTAATTCACTTGCTTTAAGTAAGCATTTAAGTGTATTCTAAATTGGAGGGAAACGAGTTGCCATTTGGAAGCTTTTTCAATTCTAGATAATTTGTTTTTAAACCAAAGCCTGCTACAACTCTAACTTAAAAAGAAATGACACAGGTTTGCTGCTGTTCCTTTGCAACTGAAAAAGCAGCACATTCTTCTGTGTCTTTATAGTCCTTGTTCAGCGCTTCGTTTACTGCATGATACACAGTGACTTTGGAGGTGGGAGTTCCCTTATAGAAACCACAGGCTTTGTAAAGAGCATTGTTTCACACAATCCATACGGTGCATTAACATTTTTCAAAAACAGCACAATACTGCTGTGCTGTCCAAATACTTTTTCTCTTTAAAAGAAGTATTAAAATGGGAGTTACAGTGCAGAAAATACTGAGTGATGCTTCTGGCTTGTTCCCTGCCTCATCTGGGAACCACCACCTCCACTTCTTGGGTGGTGAAACAGGAATGCTGTCACTGACCTCATTTGTAAAATGTCGTGAGATCTCGTGCCAAAAAGTGTTTTCTAAGTAATAAGCAATGTTTCACCGATTACGACAATGTATTTTGAAAATCCAAGACTGTATAGTTTGTTTCCATTGGTAGCTGCCTACAAGAATGAGTTCAAACTCAAGTTCATACAACAGTGGGAGAGCAGTGTTTCTGGAAAGACAGACCAGAGTGTGGTAGCTGTGCATGATCGTAATGATCATCGGACACAAATGTCTAAATCATAACCGTTGGGGAGACAGCTTTTTCTGGCAGTTCAGAAAAAATCAGAGTGTGATTGGGATCGTGCCTATCTACAAACATAGTTTTCTTATTCACCAGACCTGGATCATCTGACAAAGAATTTTCCTTTCGGTACTTGAGATGATTGAATCCTCAGTGCATCCTGGAGCAGCTAAATAAAAGCCTTTATTTTAAGACAGTGCTGACCTCCAGCAGCTTTACCGAGGAAACATGCGTTATTGTGTTGGTTCAGCGCTTTCTGAAAAATCAACCCACTTTTTAAGCTATCCAAACAGTGATTTAGGACCGTGAACAGTTCAGCTGCTGAGTTTGGAAAATCATGACCTTTTCTATCTTTAGAGCAGTGTCTACGTGGAGACCTCCCCTTCCCAAAATGGACAAACATGAGACCAGCGGTCCTCTCTCTTCCAGCCCCAGAAAACTGCACAGATCGAGTCACCCTCTGTTCTGGATTCTGATCTGGTTTAACCAATTAATTAAAACCTCTTAATTGTTCATTAACTTCAAATTGCAGGATTTTGTAATTGCATAACAAATATTTGCATTACAGTACTGTCTTGAATCTCAACTTTGAAATTCCACTGAACTAATTACTTTTCTGCTACAGAAAGGAGTCGTTGTGTGTCCCAGAGATCGGGCAGCAATACACGGGACAGAAGTACATGCTTAGGCTCAGATCCCAGGTCGAATTTGTGTGGGTAACATTCAGAGGCAGTCACTGTATGTGTATAATGAAAAAGCACAAATGTGATACGGAGTTGAGTGATGGGCAGTGACCAGGGCTTGGTTTTATAATCACTACATAAAGATAAACCAGACTATTACTTAATGGGTTATTTAACAAATGTTCAAGTAAAAGTGGCCCACAAAGCTATAAAGAGCACACAAAGCCCCACTAATAACTAATAACTTCACCAAGAGCAGAGCTGAAATAGCTGCAGCTGCCTCTCAAAGCATTTTTGTTGTTGTTGTTGTTAGCAAAGGTGTTGGCACAGGTCCCATAACCACGATGGACAGGATTCATCTTCCTGGAAGCTGTGTTCGCCTGTGCTTTTCAAACCACAGTGGTGGGGTGGAAGCCCGCAGGATGGTCTAGTAAGCATGTTTTCGGGGAAAAAATCATCTCTCTCCACAGGAGTTTGGAAAACTGTAAGAGATGCCTGCCAGCAGCAATCATACGGTTGCGGTTAGCACTTTCTTGCTGCCGCTGGTAGCAGGATCTAAATGGAGCATTGAGGACATCGGTAGCTCCTGGAGAAGGCCAATTACGCTAGGCTTCTGGTTGATGCTTAGTGGTGTCTCTGAAACCACAGTGCAATCCTGAGAAGACTCCTCCATTTGGGATGAGGGTGGTTTTCATTTAGCTCTGTATGTGTAAAATAAACTCATTGAGAAACTCTGGATGTGCCATGATATCCAGCTAAAGAAGGCAGCAGCTTATCCCTGGCTTCTCTGCAGTCTTTTCCTGTGCAGTTCCTGGGGGTTGCCGTGTCAGTGAATGTTAATGGGTAAATGCTCCTCTTGCCTTTATATTTGAAAGTCCCATTGACATGCTAGATGTGGGGTTGCATCAGCACTGGCAAATCCCTTCTCAAGGATTTTACTGTGATGCCAGTACAGACCTGGCTTCAGTTAAGATGATCCTACTCTATTCAGGTGTTGTAAAGGTAAGTTTTTAGTGCTAGGTGTTGATATTAGTATCCTTCTTTTCAAGTCATTGCTAACACTAAGCGAGATAATAAATTTAGCCGCCTAACGGTATCTGAGTGAACATAATGTTTTCCCCCCCCGCTTTTTCTAGACTTATTGAAGTTCATTCACCTGATGCCAAGCACACCGTGGTGCTCAGGAGTAAGGATTCAGCTACAGCCCAAGCCTGGTTCAATGCCATCCACTCCAGTGTCAATGAGCTCATCCCCAAGGTGATTGCAGAGGTCAGAGACCAGCTGGGTAAAACAGGGATTGCTGGAAGTCGAGAGATTAGGCATCTAGGCTGGCTTGCAGAAAAGGTAATGAAAACATTCTTATTTTCATTTCTAAGCTCTCTCTTTCTTGCTTGCTCTCTCTTCCTGAATTCAGCCTTGGCTGGAAGTGGAGAGGCTAAATGAGTTCTGGGTTTTGATTTAGCTTTCCATGAAGACCTTCTTTTTCTTAATGTGCCAATTTTTGTGCTTTTAAAAAAAAAACAAACAAAAAACTAGAAGGTTCCCTGAATTTTTGCTTCTGTACAACAATTAGCAAAGACTTTCCTGGGAGATCAGAAGTCTCTTGATCTGTCAAGTTTAGGCACGAGACATGAGTCACTGACACCAGCCTCGAGCTCCCCTGCTGTTACGTCTCCTGTTCACGTATATGAGATGTCATCTTCCTACTCCCAGCCTGGGAAGTAACCAGTTACTTGGTCCATGGTCCACCCTCCGCTGTGCCTCGCCGCAGGAGCTGGGCATGGTCTGGAGCACGAGGTGGTGTCCCTGCTGCGCTTGAGCAGATCTTCGTAGAAGGCCAAGCTTGCAATTGCAACTCTTACCCCGTGTCTTGCACAGTTTGAGTCTCAAAATACTTTACACCACAGGGGGAAGCTGATCTTCAGTTCGAAAGTAGTTTGGGGTCTATTGACCTGTGGAAAGCCGACCCATGAATGCACAGGGATGGTATCAGTATAAGATGATCTGGTTTTAAATCAGTAGTCTCAGAATTTATTTTAGGCGCTGTACCAGCTGCTAAGTGTGGATTTGCTACGGTAACAGCGTTAGGGTTGTGCCTAGAAATACGTCCCATCCAGATTGCCTGGGCGGCTGTTCAGAGCATCTCTGCCTCTCCAGCTGGGGTGCGTGGAAAAATGGCCACTATGTACACATTGCCCTTTCAACCTATGCATCCAGCACAGGTGTGGAAAGCTGACTGCAGTTGAAAAAAATACTGTATGTTTTAACTCTGTCTGGGATTTTGTAGATGAAAATATGGGAGCCACAGGTGCAGGTGCCATATTTCTACCTAGTGTCCTTTAAGAAGGCACACCATTAATTTTTAGCAAAACGTGGGTCAGTCCACACCACTTGTAGTGAGGCAAAGATTGCAAAATGTTTCAGACAGATTTTGTTTGTTTTCCCGTCCCTCCCTCCAAGCTTGCAGAGTGGGGAGGACAGCACAATTCTGTGGCTTAGTGCTGTAGAAAATGTAAAAATTTGGGGGAATAATTTGGGGTTAAAACACCAAAGCATTGGTAAGTAAAATTTAACAGTGTTAAAACTGTACAGCCATGGGGTCTTTGATCTTGTTTTCCCTTTTGAATCCATTTCTATAAACTTATGAAAAGCTGAATATAAGAGGCTTTTTCTGTTGCAAAATCCTCTCCTCAGAAAGGGTAACTGCTCTGTAGCAGATCATATAGACCTTATCTGTAAAATAGTCCCAGGTCATTTTAAGCAGATGCATGGCACGCTTCTGATTTATGAATTTCCTCTCCTTACAGTTAATACACAATATCCTGTTCACATGCTTCTTTCTCGTCTTTTTTTTGCCTTATGGACTGAGATCTTATTTCATGTTACTCATTATGGACCAGTTCAAGGTCCTGCTGAATTTAGTGGTGAAACTTGTGTTGCCTTTAATAAGGCCAAGCCACGGCTCTGTGCACGTTCCAGTGTATTTACAGAGGCTGTCATCAGGAATTAGCCTTGAGAGATTTGCAGTGACATTGTTACCCAAAAGTCAACATGTTTTTTCCACTACACTAACCATCCAGAGCTGTGCAATAGTAACGGAGTGAGGTCAAAAGTTCCCAGCTTCTTCTCATGTTGGAGACCTGTTGAAAAGTAGAGAAAATCACTACATATGGTAAAAAGCAATGTGAAACTGCTTTTATTTGTTACTGGACTGTGGACTGTAAAGCCTGGGGGAAAGAAAGATAACCTGCAGGGTGGGAGAGGAAGGTGTATATACTGTACATACCTATGCAAACTGTATAATACTGTTTCAGAGGTGTTCAAGGCAGCTAGGTGAGGTGCTGACCACAGGGCGTGTCCTAAATGCAAATCTGGGTTTGCCAGTGGGGAGAGATTAAATTCTGCAGTGATTCTTGGAAGCACCCTGGGAATATCAGCTTTCTTCTCCTGGGGTAAACTTCCCTACCACATCCACTGCTGGTTGGTTTCTAAACTTGGAGTTTAGAAAGGGACCTCTTTATTAGTAGCCACAAAATAAAACATTGCCTTGTATTCCTCCTAATATTATCATTATTTTTTTTTCTCTGTGATATTTTGTGGCATATCTTGCTATTTTTCCATAGACTGCAGTGGGAAGAAATCTGAACTCCGTTTTGAAAAGCATCTTAGACTGTAACTTTTAAGACAGCTTGTATGGCATTGCATTATGTTACTTACATGGCATATCCTTACAGTGAATTCTCAGCAAAATGGAACAACTCTAAGTGAAATGAATTCCTCTGCTTGTTTGGGGAATGCAAAATGTAATCCCATAGAAATTTCCCTGTAATTTGCTGTGATTACACTCTGCTTTCATTAAGCCATTTCCTGGTTTGACATTTTTTATACGTCTCTGCTCTAAACTTAGCTCTAAACTTCAACCTTTATGGTACTACAAAAATAGATTCATTAGCGGAGCCTCCCTCAGGTGGGTAACATTAAAATAAATAGTAGGTTATCTAAGGTACTATGCAATTGCATGCTAACAGGATTCTTCTTCCACCTTCACTGAACTTCCCTGTGAAGACCGCCCTAAATTTGTGGTCTTCAGCATGAAACATCCATCCACCAGGTCGCTGGCTGTGCCCTGGGGTGGGCAGTGAGGGTCCATCAGCAGGTAAAGCAAAGGGCTCTGCATCACTTTAAGAAAGCAAACACTCACTGTGGCATTATTATAGGTAAGGAGGAAAACAGCCAGAAGCAATCATTAAAGATGCCATATTCCCTCTTTTATTAAGGCACTAACCTTGTCCTGACCTTGACCTTATGGCAAAGGTTTCTGAAGCTGGCCAAGGATTAGGGAGTTATATTAGTCACCAGTGTCCTAAAACTTTTCTGTAACTAAGAGAAATGTCAAGTACCGGTTTGTAATGAAGTGTGTGTTCTTCCCATCACCTTTTCTTTCTTGTATTTGTCTTTTCACTTCAACAAGACCTGTGGGATTAACAAGTGTGCTAAGACGGAGGGAACAGCTACATGTGAGTTTTAATCTTTCTGGCTCTTTCCTTTTTTTAATGCTGCCTATAAAGATACTTCTAGTGACCAAAGACAAAACAGGAAGTTAGTAATGTCGTCCTAAATGAGGAGCTTTTCCATGTGTGTGTTAATTGCCCCTCTTCTTTCCAGGAATCCTTTCAATCCTTGTAGAAATGTCTTTTCCACTTCTCTTTTTCCCCACTTTTTTATAGTTCTGCACATCCTGTGGCTTATAGAGGAGCTGAAAGAGGCATCTCTGCTTTTCTCCTCACGCTTATCCACCTACCATTGAGTTCCTTCGTGAGGAGCAAATTTGGCTCTTCCACTGGAGAGCTAAAACACTGAGGAAATGGTAGTTTATTTTATCACTTCATAACGTCTGTCCCAATAGATCAAGATATCCTTGGCAAAAGCTTTATCTACATTTTTGCTTCTTTAATGCAAACACAAAAAGGTGTTGTGGCAAAAGTGGTTTTGCAAAGGTAGCTTTTGCCAATTCAGCAGTGGGCCACACAAGCAAAAGTATGACTGGTTTCAGGGGAAGCTGAAGCTGTAGCCAGGCACCAGGCTTGTAGCTGGGTCAGTTAAAAAAACAACCTAAATGAAACCCCGAGCTCTATGTCTCTCCCCGTCCTTGCTGTGCCAGTGACACTTTAAATGTAGACTTGGAGGAAAGAAAAAGTGCTTCTGCAGCTGGAGACCGTTCTCCTTTCTGAATGTCAAATGTCTTACAGGCAGTGGGCTTCTTAAAATGGTCTCAAAGCTCCTTTGAGAAACTTAAAAATAGGAGTTGCTGCAGGTTGTCTTTTAGAATGTTAATATTTGAAGCTGCAGAAAAAGTGCCCTTATGGGCTTTTCTCACTAGATCTTAACCCCAGCGCTTGGTTCCTGTACACGTCGCTCTGCCTGTGCAGGGCAAGTATGTTGCTGCTCCCACAGATCTGGTGTGGGGATCAGAGGGAAGAAAACACCTGATCCTGGAGGGGAAATAACCAAAGCGGCACGGTGAATTGGAGTTGTTTTTCAGCTCCTGACACTATCTCCAAAATGAAAAGTGTGTTAATATATTACAGGCTGTTCAGTCTCCTCAAATCTTAGATAACCGTATCATTGTGTTAGAGCTGAAGCGCGAGGCATGTCACAGCAGAGTGATCTTCTTCGGTATCGAACCTTATATTGCAGTATTATATTTATCTTACTGCTCTCGCTCTAGTTCAGAGGAGGGAGTGCTAACAGTAAGATTGTGAGCCGTGCAAGCTGTCCAAACAAGATTTAAGCAAATGACATGATAGCGTATTTGAGGGTTTTTTTCCCCAGTATGAAATGAAAATGTTTCTGTTTTACCATTTCCTTTGGAAGTATGTTCACTTGTTAGCAAAACAAGTAGCCAGCAACAGAACTACGTTGTTATTCTCATCATAGATAAATGAGTTTTCAAAGAACAGGAGAGAAGCTTCAGTCTTAAAATTTTATATAATTTCCAAATTGTAAAAGCGAGCTTAAAATGTCTTTGCACGAGAAAACCCATCACATAGTTAAAACATTTTTCCTGTATTTAACATTTTGAATATCTGATTTTCACCACCTTCTCATGAAGCACAGTAGCTGCTAGGCAGCATTTTAAAAACCCTGGCGTGGCCGTGTCCGTGGTTGAGGCTGCCGCCATTCCCCTTAGCTCTCTCAGCTCTTCCATCATGGTAGTGGCAGTGCTTGTCTGACCCTAAGCCAGATCAGATAGTTATACTGATAGAAAACTCATTACTTTCGGTGGGGTAGCATTAGCTTTCTGCAGGTTTTATGACAAATAACAAATCCCAGTGCAAGAGAAGTAGTGAGAGCCTGTGGCAGAGGGGCAGGGACTGGGAAACAGGGCTGCCTCATCAGGCGGTGTATAACTCTTCCTCTGGGCTAGCTGCCTCGTCAGGCTGCACAGACTGAACCAACGGCATGTTCAGGAATAAAATTTGGGTTGTACTAATCCCCAGGTCTCTGTTCTGGCCCTGGAAAGTACCTGTGTATGTTTAGGCTGAAACTGCAGCGAGTTTTGGGTTGTTCTGTGTCTTAACCCCAGTGCAAATCAGCGTATGGTTTAACCTGCTAGAAACATGGGTGTTTGCGAAGAAACCTATTACTCAAATGCCTGATTTCTTTGCAAGGAAATTACATTCCTGTAGTGTGGTCTCCATTGCAATTTCTAGTCTCTACAGGGTTTTTTTTGTTCTTTTCTTTCAGTCTCTGCTTTCTTTACTAATTATCTAGGCATGTTTGGAAATACTCCCATGTATAATGCCTGGGAAGAAGAGCAAGGCAATTTGGTCCTGACCTCCTGTTTTGAGTGGTTAGAGAAGGACCCGATTTCTCATATTGATAATACACAGCTGGTCATAATCTTAAAACTGATCTGATCTTTTGGAGATTACACATACCTCAAATTGGAAAATCTTCTGTGTGTCCTAAATTAGAAATTGTACTTTTAAATCCCAGCTAATTACTTGCTGTGAAGCACTTACATCCAAATGAAGAGTCCTGCTTTTGCCCTGTGTCACTTAACCTTGCAGCTTATTAATTCCAGAACATATTTGTTTGCTTTGTAAAACACCACAACCGAGCGCTTAATTACATTAACAGTCTTCATTATCTGGGATAACGATCAGCCTGTTCTTAGGAAAGACGTAAACCTGAAATAGCATGAAGAGTAATTTCCTCTCCCAGCTTCAGTGAGGTTCCTCCACAGGCAGCTTTTATCAGCAGTAACATCGTTCTCTTTCTTGCTTTAGGTGCATTCAGTAAATGGATATATTAAGAAGAACTCAGGCTGAAAACAGCCATTTCATTCACCATACTGTTTTAAAATCTGTAACACACGTGCAATTTCTTCCCATGCGAATGAGATCTGAGCAAATGATAAGTCTAAGTCAGGCAGAAGTGCTGAGTACAAGGGGATTGGAAAGAAGAATAAGTTTAAATAAGTCATGAAAAATTATAGGAATATGATGGTAAATGGAAGGCATGAAGGACCTGAGCTTGAAAGTCTATACTTCTGCAGTACAGTTTGGTTGTTATAGTGACGGAAACCCCTCTATCAGGCAATTATGAAGCACAATTAAATAGTGAGTGAGCACCGTTGTGCCTACAGTAGCTTTCAGGTGTTAAATTATTCTTGCAGAAATTGAGCTGAAGTGTAAACTCGGGCCCTGCACATCCTCTCGCCCTTCCCACAAGGGTTGCGTTAGTTCTGGCCGGATCCCGGCGATTGCTCCCTGCCCGCTCTCCTTCAGTTTTGATCTAACCGTCCTAACAACTGTCTTAACTTTTTTTGTAAAATACAGCATATTGCTATCGCTGTTCCTATGAGCCCTTGGAACGATGAGAAGGTTTATTTTTAATGTCATCCCACCATGAAGTTTTATTTAACTTCTCCCTTCCTGCATCAGGAGGAATTGTGAGCCCGGAGATGTGCCTGTGCAGGCAGCAGAGGGACATGGAGCACAGGTGGGATCCACGTGGTGACCCGTGGCTCTGCTGTGGGAGGGACCTCTGCAGATGTCCCGCCGACAAACCCAGAGCAGGGTTTGAGAGGGGAAATGATGGGTTGTCGCTTGGAAGGAGGAGAGGATGCCGAAAGGAAACAGGGGGGGTTCGCTGCCTCCCTGGGGTGTGAGAGCTGTTTCTCTCGATTCCTCCAACGTGGCAGGGTGGTGGCTGTGGGAGCACGTCCCGTGTGGTCCTGAGCACCGGCCACTTTGCTTGGCGTGGCTGCCACGGCATGGATGCTTAACTCTTTCTTCTACATAAGCCAAACCTGAAGTGCTGCTTGGCTGGGCTGGGCTGGATTTTGCTGGACAAGGGACTTTCTAGATTTTGGTATATGAGGGATTTTCTTCCTACATCTTGCTAAATTTTCGGGACGTTGGGCCTCTCCCTCTTTCGCCTTGGCAGCTGCAGTTGGATTTGTCCAAAAGGGTCCACCTCCCCTCGCGCACGTGCCGGCTCATCTCACTTTTTGGGGCTTCGCAGGTTTGAACATATTTGCGCTCAAGTTCAGTTGGAAAAAAAAGCAGGAAAGATTACAGGTATGATGTGAAGGAAGGCTTTGATCCCCTTCTTTCAGAAGCAGGTGAAAGGCCTCCCTTTTTCTCTCAGCCTCTGACAGTAAATATTGCAAGAGACAGTGAGGGAATTGGAGACAGTGATGCTCCTTGGTTTTCAAATGGAATTTAAATGCAACATGAGCCTCTCCTTAGTAAAACACACGTTGCGTAAGGAAGCAGAGACCTCTACTGAGCCCGTATCCAGCCCTGCTGTCAGTGGGGAACGGAGGTGCCCTTCCCAATTATTTTAAGCACTGAAGCGCCAACACGATTGGTCTCCTTCTGCCCCAATGTGTTTCTGCCTCCTTCCACTGCAAGAAGGGTGTCAGCAGAGGTGGGGTAGGAAAGGGGAGCACCTGTCCTTGCCCAGCTATGGGATGCAAGGTGGGAGAAAGATAACCTGCAGACCAGCATGTGGGTCGGGGAAGGTGTGGAACTCATCCTGGGCATTTGGAGTTATCTAGGGTGGGGAGGCTGGTATTAAAGCAATGCTTTGGGGCAAACTGAGCTGAAACAAAGAGCGAGGCAAATGCAGACTGAGCAATAGCAAAGCCCTGAGCATCTCCCCCATTAACTGTGCTGACCCGAGCAGCACTGTGGACACCCAACTCGCCCTCCAGCCCCTAGATCCCACCATTTGTACAGGACAAACAGATTTATTCTTACATCCCCAGGGCTGATCTACCCTGATTACACATCGCTGTGATGTGATGGGCACTGAGAAAGAGAGTGTTTTGCAAGAGCTACACCCTTGCACTGTGTCTGTTTCCTCATTTGTCTGCATTTTTCTGCTTACTGGCTGCATGTAAGACGTTTGAAAGGAAAGGGATTGTCTATCTTAGAAAATCTCAGATTTTCCAAACATTAAGTTCCCATTGAGCTGCTTTTTCTCTGTTCAAAGTTACCTTGTTCTCATTTGCTGGTTTTGTCTCCTGAAGTTAAAAATCACCTTCAGGGAAATGGAGGGGCCCATTAGGGGTGTGTTGACCTTCAGGCTCTGCCCAATATGAATTCCTCTCACCCCAGTCATTGGGGTTTTTTTTTCTAGCACAACAATACTCCCATTTCAGCTTTTTGATTAATGGCCTGAATAAATAGATCAGAAAGCAGCAGAATAGGCCATAAAAAACCCTCTTCTCTCTGCCCTGCAGCCCTTCTCCCCCCAGGAGCCTCAGCTGATCCCCATGGAGAAAACTCCTGGCAAAAGCAGAGCCATTCCTAGTAAAAATGCCCTCATTTAGAGGAAAACATTTGGTTTTTTCCCCCATCTTTTCCCATAGTGTTGCTCCATCCTGCTTATCCACCCAGCTTGCAATCAGAGGTACGTTGTCGCTACCCACAAGTGCTTTTAAGACCGATGAGCTGGTTAATCTTTGAGGGGTGTTGCGGAAGAGCAGAGCATTGCTGCTGGTACAAGCAGAAGCAATATATACCGTGTATCCTGTTTTGCCAAACAACTGTTAACACAGAAAAATAAACAGATTTTCTAAAAATACCTTGAGAAGAAGCTGCGTTCTCTGTTGGAAAGAGGAACTGAGCTTTAGAAGAATAGGAGAGTTTAAAAAAAAATAGTGGCGAGGGAAAACTTATATGCGTTATGATTTTCAGTGTGGCAAGACATTTACTTAATGCAGACTCTACAAATCTAGTCCAATTTTAATCCTCAACCTCTGTTTGTGTAATAGGTTCCTAAGGCTATTAACACCAGCCTTTTACCTTATTATTGTATCCTGTAAAAATAAAATTATACCCATAATACCATGACAGCCCTTACAAAAATGTGCCATTAGACAATTATATTGCAACACAGCAGCTCTGGAGTCTGCAGGGAAGTATTTCTCATAATTGTTGTATCAGTAGCATTTTCAACACCCTTGGTTACTGAGGAAGGAAGAACATGATGATACCCTATGTAAAATAGCATATTTTGAAGTACTGATTTCAGGGCCTGACTGTGGCAAGAGTGCTTGAGTTATGAGTGAAATCCCGGTAAGAACTGTACTTGGAACAAATCCACGGTTGAAAGGGTTTCTTGTATCGTTCCTCTCCTCTGTCCCACTCTTAAACTAGCGTCTGTTTTATTTTAGTTATTTCAAGATGGGAAATGTTTTGACACTGGAGTTTTAACTAAAAGAAATAATAGTGCTGATAAAAAAAATCCTTTTATTCCCTTCCCCCAAATCCTTCAGTTCTGAAGATTTATTTCTGCCTGCAGAGTTATCCTCTCTGCTTAACTGGACAGTAATTGATAGTGTGCATCAAGATAATTAGTCTAACGAGTCTCCTAAACCCCAAGGCCCACAGCTACCTTTAAGCTCCACTTTGTCTTTACTGTAATGTAAATACAAGCTTTAGGAAAGGACTGAAGAAAAAAAGAAGTGATAGTGAGGGAGCCTCCTTGCCCTCTCCAAGGGGTTTCCTCTTCTCGTTTTTAATGAGGCCCATATTAGTTGTCATTTGTACCTTCCCTGATGAATAGTTTGGAAGAAAAGCTTTCTCTGTGCACAGCAAAATTTGTGCCAAGTTGCTGACCTTTGCTTTTGGTGAGACCTCATTTGAGTCTCGGTCCCAAGCCCAAACATATTGTTGGATCAATCATGTTGATTTTTGGCTCTGATAGTAATGTGCAGCTAATGAGTTGTACAGTGTACACATTAACCTCAGACCATCAGCACTAATGCCAGGCATGTAACAAAATTGCGCTGGGGCTGCAGGAAAGACATACAGTGCTGGCATCTTAATAGAAGGAGACAATTAAAAACAGTAGAGCAGTATCAGAGGTTCACTGCTTGTGGGTTGTAGGATTTAATCAAAGCAGGAAAAACAAAGTCTTCTGTCTGTTCGGGTAAAAAAAAATCTCAACACCATAAAGGTGCTTTATGAACTGTGAAATAGAGAGGAAAGCCTGAATGTTTAAATGGTAAGATAATGATTTTACTACCAAAAGGGAATCTACTTTGGGGAACAGCCATTGAATAACATTAGATTTAACCTTGTCAGAGATTACTATCTAATGATTATCATGGCATTGCAAGGAATTTGGGAGCATTGCTATATGTTTTTGATTAGTAGATACCTTACTTAGCAATACTTCAGCAAAGTTCTCCTTCCTCACAAGTAAAATTCCTAAGAGCAATTGTTGAATTACCACAAACCGCCAGCATCACTGGTTTTGAAAGCAGCTGTTTCTGATCACTTCCAAAAGTAACACTTCCCTCGAAGGGCCAGATTTTGATCTCATTTTAAAATTGTGAATCTAGAGAGAAACAGTATTTTGCTAATCATCCCCATGGAGAGATGGACAAAAATCCCAACATGCACAATATCCTTCTCCTGGCTGTTTTCCTCGCTTTAAGGATTAGGAAAGGAAGGAAGAGTTGCACAATGACTACATAAGAAAGCAACATTTCCAGTTTTAATGTAAGCCCTAAACAACCAGCTGCAGGGGACAGAAAAATAGAGACAGAATAAATGTGATTTCTACAGGTCACACACAGTTTTATGTTCTCCTCTTTGTGCAATGAAAACTGATCAATAAGGCTGAGGGACCGTCACTGCTTCAAACAGAAAATCTAGTGAAATCAAATGGAAAACCCCAAAGTACATAGAGATGCAATCTTTGGTGTTCACATTAGACTTTGGATGCAAGATAGGAAAAACAGCCTGAAAGGGACGGGGTGAGAAGGGGGGTCAGTAGGTAGGAAAATCCAAAACAGGATCTTCTAGAAAAGCAAAGTTCTCTAGATGTATGAGAAACTGCCCCATCCTTGCATTGTTCCTGGTAGAGTTCCCCATACATGCAGCATTACCAAGCCCTGGAGGGGGTGGACGTGAAAGAAGTGAAGTGGCCTCACACTCACATGAGGCACTGGGGACTTATCCTGTCAGACATACCATAGGGGTAGAGGAAGTAGGTACCGTTGTATCACACCTGACCTCATGGCAGGACCTGTTGGAATGACCAGCACTAGCACAGCACACAGAAATAATGCAATCTCAACAGAGATGTGGTACACCATCCTTAGTAATAACCACACAATAGGATCCATGGAAAATTCTGCAGTCCATTTTAGAGCTGCTCTTGCTGAAATGTCCCATGGAGTCACATTTTTTTCTGGTCTGATAGTGACGTTAAGTATTTTTCTCTTCTAACAGCTTAGTCTTTTTTCAGAAAAGTCAGACAGCAGCAGTAGAGTCACAGATATAACAAGCGATAGAAGTTAAACTTATTGGAGATAGGAATCAGAAGAGCCAGAAGAAGTTGCTAAAAAATGGTAGCACTAAGATGGCATGCTGTTATAAAGAGTGAGCCATCTTGACAGTAATTCCAGCAACTTCATCAAAAGCACACCCATTCTTACCAGCTCCAACTGCAAGACTGCTGAGGACCATCTCGAAGATCTAGATGAATACCCTGGAACAGGGATTTCCACCCCTTCCTTTGGAAGGGCATATCAGCTTGTACAGTGTGACTGTTCAATAGTCAGGGTACAAAAAGGGGCTCTGGAGCCAAAGTGGCTGTTTCTTTGGGTGTACATCAGAAGGAGACTCTGTGTGGGGGTTTGGACCTGCTGCTCCCAAAGTAGTGACGTGGCTGTTGAAGACAAATGGACTTACCAAAGGTTTTCTCAGGTGTTATTTGGATTCCCTGAGTTTCAGGTGCTCTACTGTAACAGTAGCCCTGCTGGAAGGAAGCACCTGGGTTTTAATCACTAGATGCTAACAACTGTTAGCCACAGTGAAGATTCCTGAAACTGTGTGAACACATCGTGTTATTGTTGGGGCTTTTTTTTATTTATACATTTCTGCTGAGCAGATGCTGCTGTGCAAACATTCATTTGTTGATCTTGTGCTGAAAATAGTTGCAGACATTGGCCAGAGTAGGCTGCCGATGTGTACTATGGATATAGCTGCTTTTTTGTGCTTCATACTGGAAATGTCAGTGACGTTTATGGAAATGGCTCTAAAAAGTTCACTTTGAGGAGAAGCCTACTATGGAAATAGAAGCTTACCTGTTTGTTTATGGAATGAAAAGCTTGTACATTATTACGAAAAGAAGTGTTTTATGGTGTTGTCTCTGGCCCCATCTCATCCTGTGAGGCTTTCTGCAGGGCCCTTCAGCGGGGAATACGTTAAAACTTCAGGTTTAAACACACCCACATGTTCATTCCACTTAAAACATGCATATTATTGCTATGTTCTTTGGATCCCTGAATCATAGGGTTAAAGAATACATTAACTCCCACCTAAGATTTCAAAACAGAGGTTTAAATCTGCGTGCCCGAAACTGCAGGCAGATGTTAACAGGCAAAGGCAACTGGAAGAGATGGAAGAAGCTGTGGAGGTATTGCAAAGAGGAGCAGCATGAAGAGGGATTGCACAGCTGCACGGGGTAGCGTGAGAACCTTTTACGTGATGTTTTTGTCTTGAGGCCCCCTGCTTTTGTGTTTTTTGGGAAAGCTGGTTATTGAGGACGAGCTGACTTACTGTTGGATTCTTGCTTTGTTGTTGCAGGAGTTTGAAATGAGGAAGAGAGCAGCACTGATTCTGGTGGTGATTTTTGTGGTTAATAACATAATATTAATAATTATGTTAGTATGAGAGGGCCTAGGGACTAGCAAAACCTGGAATGCCATGATGCGAGATTGCAGCATAAACAGTACCAATAGGAGTAGACCCTGCTCCAAAGTCTAACCATCTGAGTAGGCAAGGTAGAGGAAGGAGGAAACATGGAACCACACATCAGACGTTGTGTCTCTGCTGTGATTTTTGTTCCTGTGGGACATAAGCCAAATGGACGCATGCAGAAAGATGAATAGAGCCTGGGAGAAGGGAAGAGTGGGACAGCACTAGAAGAGATGGGGAGATGAAACTGAGCCACAGGAGCCTGCGGGAAGGTGACAGTGGAAGGAGCAGCCCACTGATGAGCTGCAGAGACCATTGGGTGCAGACAGGTGTACAAATTGTTGAGTGGGCTGGAGAGAGTTGAAATATCCCCTGTTGGCAAGAATAAGACCAGTCTTCTCTGAACCTTTCATAACCCTGTAAGATTAATTCTTCACAGCTGCAAGGAGACCTCAAAGAGAGGAATTTTAGCTTCTCTGTCGTCTTTCACTTCAGATTGGATAGAGGGGCTGTTTGCACTCATCAAAGGTAATGTACATTATCAGTTTCCATTAGCTCGGACATGTCAAGTAAAACTTCGGTCTCTAGCCCCTTCAAATAACTTGAAACAGCTGCTTGGATATTTGCAAGCACAAGCAGAAGGAATGGGTTGTGGTTATACGATCGCATCCAAGTGAGTGAACAATTCTGTAAAACTGTTACAAGGAGCCAACCACTAACTCATAACGGTTATGCACCTGTAACCCTGCACGGACCTGCAAAGGGGTTCAGAGTTTTGGTAACAATAGCATTGCAGGCTTCTCTGCTAAAAAATGAAATATAAGAATACCAGTCTCAAAGGTAACATAGATCACAGGCTGCTTTTCTACTAGGAAAAAGAATAGCCACCATGTTGTCTTGTGTCAGCCCCAAAGATTGTCTGTTTAGTGCCCAGGATTCAGCAGCAGGTTATGAAGGTTATGTGCACGTGTAGATAACAGCAAAGGAAGTTTGCTCCAGATCTCTTTCCTTTCCCCTTCTATCACTCTGCAGTTCTCCCTGATCACCGATTGCCTCTTCCTCTGATTTTAGCTGGGTTATCTGAGGATGCATGCTGTCTGAGGATGTAGTTTTGAATAAATGGTGCTTTTAAAGGGGCGCTGGTTATATGCATGAAAATGTGGTAATAGCTAGCCTGATTTCCATCTGGCATAATTTAGGAGCAAATCCATTGACGTCAGTAGAATTGAACGGATATAAATATAATTGAAGTCAGGTCCTATATTTTTAAGGTTAAGCCTAGAAAACACTGTAACTTATTCTCCCCTGCCCCCCACTTTATTTTCTCTTTCAAGCCCTGCCACAAATACGAATGTCTTAATTGGGATTTAGTCTATTTCTGCCCAGTTTAATCACAGATCTGTCAGTAGAGAATTTTATGAGATGCAGAGGTGAAGCCCTGCTGACCCCCTACCTATCTTTAGAAAATTTCGCTGGCTGCTGGTTCTGAAAAACCTCAGCAGCAGTTGTTCTTTTTTCCCTTGGTCAGTTATGTCAAGCGGCGTTATCTGTAGCTATGTTTAGTTCTGAGCACAAACATGAGAAATGGAAGCTTTTTGGCAAGCAAAGAACATGATTTTCAGCTCATTCGCACAGAATAGTGTTAATTAATAGATTGTTTTTCTGACAAATAGTTAATTGTGCCTGACTGTTTTCCATATGGCGAAGGAAATAAAAAAGCCAATGAGGGCTTGATATTTAAAAATCCAGAAATTTTGGTATGAAACTGCTGGTATGATATCCAATTTGCTATACTTCTGAAATGGGTTAAGTGAATATTAGCATATGACAATGTTAATGAAGTACATGATTTCCAGTTTTCTTTTTGCGGTTTTATACTAGTGTTAATCAACTGTGTTACTTTAGATTTTTTATACCAGTATGTGTAAGATGTTTAGGCCACTACAATCTACAAAAGAGATCTCAATGAAAAGACAAATATTTATCTTCACAGTAGGAATAAAACTGGAAGAAATAATTTGTAAAATTTCCCAGTGACTTCAATGAAAATACATTTGTAACACCAAGGGTAGAATTAGGTGTAGTGACTTTGATAATATTCATACCTGTTTGTCCTCTTGGGGTTTTCACTTTCTTGAAGCTGCAGAAGTAATAGCAACTCTACGCTGTTCATGTTACCCTCAGCCAGTTCTTACTGTAAATGGCTGGCACTTGCTGGCTGGGGTGATTTATTAGCCTGCAGCAGGAAAGAGTCTTCCATTGATGAAATCAGTTGGTTCATGAGATCGTGTATCTCTTGTGCCAAAAATCACTCCTCTTTCGATATGTGATGTGTGTGTTAAAAGATGTAAAAGTGTAATGCCATTACCAGGAAGTTCTTTATTTTATTAAATTATGTATTTCAAGGATGATTCTTAAATCTGAAACCTCAGTTTCCCATCCTGGCCCTAGGGAGATAATCTGTAGCATGCAATCTGTTTATACTAGCTTTAGAAATTAACTTTATTCCTCTTAAGTTTTTCTTCTAGAGGAATGTTCAGTTCTCAGTAGAATTGTCCTATGAGTAGTTAAATGCTGTGGTTATTGCAAAGATATGAAACACTGAGAATTAGAACCAGATAAAGAGCATTAGCTTTCAAAATTGCATAGCTTATAGCATGTGATTTGCTGATATTTGTAGGATTTGGGTCTGTAGATTGATGGCCCTAATTGTGTATCTTTTAGTAATCTAGATGAAATAACATGGCACAGCACTAAATCCATTTGTCCTGTGTGGCTAATTTAAAGCTCAGCTAGATAACTGCCAAGTAGAAGGTTCTTTATGTTTGACTTCCTTGTATGACTCTGTTGAATATTCATAGTTTCTATTAACCCATGCCCCCTTCAATATTTGCTACATTTTTGTCGTAGGTAGTGGATTAATTAAAGGAGTTGTTGCCATAATCCCCCAGGCTGTGATCTTGTCAGATCTTGTAATATAAGCAATATCAGGTCTGGGAAAGTAATGCTTCTTGAGAAGTGGCAGCTCACATCCTGACCATAGGTCCAAACCCTTGAATACTTTTACTTTAGGGATATTTCTTCTACTACCATCTTCTGAAATAAAGAGATTTTATGAAAACTGAGCTCTTGTTTTTATTGTAGGTTCCTAGCCACAGAGAAAAGCTTGAAACTTTGGAATATCAGCAAAGCAAAAAGGCTTGATGGATCAGCAAGAATTAAAAATGTATTTTCAATACCAAGCAAACCTCAGTGATTTTCAAGCGTCACTTGACATCCCCAAGGGAGCTTTGGCTGGCTAGAGTTGGTAATACTGGTTTCCTGTTAAAGCTGCGTTGTCATTTATTTTTGCAACGTTAGGGATGTGTGTGCATTTCTTCATGTACCAGATAGGTAGTGGTGACAACTATCCAGCAAATCGCAGGACCAGTGACAAACTGCAGTTATCCTCTAGCTCTGAACTTTCTCTCCTGCATTCCTCCCACTTACCCATTTCCTCTGTGACCATCGCTCTCCTGAAATGACTTTGACCATCTTAAAGACATTTAGCTAAAAAAAACAAATTTGAGTTTTCTATTAGTCTCCCAAGCATGTAATGATACTTGCCCTCACAGTATCCCCGGGACCACAGTGGCACGTGCTCCAGCATGGGCAATGATTTCCTAATGGTGAAGCTGGCCAAGGGCTATGATAGAGTAGCTGGGGATTTCTATCAGCGAAGGTTTTACAGAGCAGGCTAGTCAAATCCTGGGAGCAAATCTTTTCCTGAGCAGAGGCTGAATGAGTTGATCTTTCAAGTCATCTTCAGCCCTCTCTCTATGAATCTAAGCATTCACATTTCTGAACCAGTGGCTGGCTTATGCCTTCTTGGAAGGCAGGAAAAGGATCTCAGCTTTTCAGTGGGGCAGGTGGCACTTTTTTTTATTAGATCCTATTTGTCTTCTTTACCCATTCTTTAGAAAACTAACAAATCCCAAATCAAACAGAGCTCTCTGAAAGGGCACAGATTTTAAACTTTGTCCTGGTTAAGGACAAAGAAAGTGAATTGGCTATTAAATGGAATAACTGTTCATTTCCTACCTTTACTGGCACCCTGGGATCCACCAATACTAAGATCCACCATGAAGACCTACTGGATGGTCTACCAGCTCTCCACACTGGTTGCCAAGGTGTAGCAAACTGGAAACCTGTTTGGTGGGCAGAGGTCTGTTGGAGTTCGGCTGGGTTTCTGGGAAAAAAAAAATCATTCTGCCCATCAGAAACTTTTGACTTTTGATAAACAAATTCTAATGAAAATTACATGTTTAAGTTCCCTTTTTTCCCCAGCAAGAAAGCAGGTATATTCCTTGAGTATCTTAGGTAGCTTGTGGAGGTCTGTCATTCTACTGGTGGAGATGATACAGAATTTCTGTTTCTATCTATCTAAAAAGAGGGTATGGTCTTGAATAACTGAATGTCATTGAAAATGACAAGCAGGTAAATAAATAAATAAATAAAAGACAAATATAGGAAGTTTGTGTTGATAAATCTTTACTTAGGCAGCTAAATAAGTATGTTTGGATTCCAAATTGTGACCAATTTTCACCAAACTTTTCAGAAACCTGTGGCTGCTCAGCGTTTTTTCAAAATTAAGCCAAATTATTAAGGATTCTACTTGAATTTTTGCTTTTTCAATAAGGCTTCCAAATATTTCTCAGCATGTTCAAAATTCCAGCTGATGAAGCGTAACGTATAGATCTTATCAGTGTTTTTTGAAGATAATACATTTTTGTGCCAGACGTGTAGTGAATTCACTCATTTGCTTGAGGTCATTAGTTGCATTGCAGTCCATCAGTATTACTGAATATTGATCAATGACACAATAGACTGAAACGACACAGTATTCTAGACTGTCCTTGAGACAACATAATAACAATGACGAAGAAACATCTTGTTCTCTCTGTATTGCTTCCTTACTGTTTTTTCTTCCAGCATTTGTGATTTATAATGACCCTTGAGTAAAGCAGTCAAATCTGTCAGTTTTGAAAAGGTACCCGTCATGATGGGCCATCATTTCTGAGACTGAATATTCGGAAAGACAGTGTGATAGAGAAAGGCACAGAACATCTTCTGGGACAGATTTCAGTCACTATAGTTTTAATGTAGACATTGATGATTACCTGTCCTTCACCGAACAGACACTGCAATCATTTCAAATGGCATTTTACATGTTTGAGCCATCATTAAAAACTGCAAGCTGCTTTCAAATCAAAACTCCACCTCCAGCATTCATGTTTGATCGGGCACTGTTGACAAGTGTTCTTGAGCTGGTGATTAGAAATCCATGCACTTTTATTGAATTGAAAGATAAGCTGTGTGTATCTTTTGAGGTAATGGGTATTATTACTCATTTATCCTAATCTGGTACCCACTTGATCAGCTGAAGTCAGATTCAGTTGTAAATTATAGACTCTTTAGAGACAGTGAGTTGAAACCATGGTGTCTTTACATTGATTCTGCTCCTGTACAATTACCATTATACCCCACTGATGATGATGAACTCCCTCATAAAATGCTTCACCTTGGCTTGAACAGAAAACTCTGCTCACAGCAAAACCCCAGCATATAGCAACCTGCAGGGCATAGCAGAGAATAGTGGTTGCTCTCGGTATCCTGGAGCATATCTGGGGGAAACTGGTTTTCCCTGCCAGTGAGTAACAGTATCCGTTCTTGAGCAGTTGCACAGGAGGTGTGGTAGAGCTTCCAGAGCTCCCCGTCTCTTTTCTTGCTTTTTGCCTTGGTCCTTCTTAGTGTTTCCTAGGGCAAGCTTGGCTTACTGGAGGAAGGGGACTGCTCCATTTTAAAGGGAAGTTCAGTTCCCTCAGTACTAGGATTTTTGTGCTTTGAGGTCCAGTGTTTATTTTGGAGACAGCACAGCTGCTCATTTCTCGCAGAACTGAGCTGTGTCTTAGAAATATAGTTCATCCCACATTTTAATTCTGTGATTTTTATTTAAATATTTATTAAACTTCAGGCAGTTGCTATCACCAACCTTTCTGTGATATGTTCTTGAGATGTGTTTCAGAAAGCAAGTTTACTCCCTTGCAGTCTGAAGAGCCCAGACATCCCATAGATAAGCCATGCACACTCAAAATGCATGAACACACGAGAGGTGCAAAGGTGTCTGCTAATAGCATCTTCACTTTTATCCTGAATGTGTAGTATGAACATGCTGGAAAAGAGAGATTGCTGGGCGAAACACTGATGCTGGTAGGTCATGGAGGTAGGTAGTTGTGATTGCCTCCACTTTTGCACAAGTTTCTGCTTTCATATAGCAGCTTTGTGCTCACTTCCACTCTTCAGGCTTTCTGTTCATTTGTTCAATCGATACAACTGATTAGAAAAGCCCAAGGCTAATGGTCTTTCCTTCCCTTTTTTCCTCCTTCACCTGTGCCTCTTTTATAAGCAATACTTAAAATGAGACCTCTTCCAGCACAGGTTTGTTCCCAGTCAAACTAGCTTTGAAGGTCAGTTGAACTGTAGCTGGTCTGTCCACTATCTCTTGATCAGCCTCAGTTGTCAGTGTCAGCTGGGCTGTTCTGACCTTCCCCCATGTCTGACTTGCCTTCTGTCTCTGTCCTTGCGACTTACAGTTTGGGCAAGGCTTCCTTGCCACAGCCCTTGAGTGATGAAATGTCCTCTTCCCTTCCCTGCTCTCCCCTGGCAATTTCTGAGAAGCAATAAAAAGGAAAAAAAAAAGATAGCAAAGTGCAGGTTTTTCTACAGAAATCATTTAGCTCAACACTATATCTTTTCAGGAGTGGACCTTTGCTGTTTGCAAAGCCTTGCTATCATAAATTACCACTACTTAATTTCAGACAGTGCTCTCATGGTCTGAAGAGGCTGCTATAGAAGAAAATGAGTTTTACTCTTAAAACACAGTAGAGTTCCTTTTACCTTCTCTAAGATGAAAAGCAATCGGTCTCTTTAACAAATGGTATGGGGCATTTACCATCTCCTGTGCTCTCTGCCTGTTTGCTCTTCCCTGGAAAGATTCCTGACATTATCAGAAAGTTAGAGTCTGCTGTCTCACTGCAAAAGAGCTCTTACTTATGGACCCTCAATCTCAACTTCAGGCATAGCAAAATGATCCTGGGTCATGGTAGAGGTTTCTAAAATAGATGAATTACCATTTTTTTCCTTTTTGAGTCTCCTGGAGTTGGATTTCTGTTTATTTAACCTGTTTCTGTGGACCCATGGATCAGGAGAAGAAAGAGAATACATCAGGATTTTAAACTTTTTTCATGCAATTGTGAAATACATTTTTCCTTAAGGTATGTTGTACAGTGAATGAAGTTAATGTGATGCTGGGTTTTCTACTCCCTTATGTTCCTTATCTTTTGCAAGGAATCGGTAGATTTCCTTTGCAGTAGCAAAGGAAATCCAGAGTGTTAAGCTCTACCAAGTCAGAAGGATCAAGGATATACATTTTATATGGCTCTACATGATTTAAGGTACAAGGTAACTACAAATCATCCTGCAAACTCTTAAGCTGAGATAACCATTTTATACGACTACTGCATTCATATTGATGGAACATTCATGCAACACATCATGAAAAACTGCATATGTACGGAATAATTATATAACCAACTTTAATTCAGGGGCAACCTACATGATGACTTTGTGATCCAAATCTGAACTTCTTTCTTTTTTTCCAGTGTTTCATAGACTCACAAAATAATATAGGTTGGAAAGGAGTTCTTGTGGTTCAACCCCCCTGATCTCAGCAGAGCCAACTAGAGCAGCTTGCTTAGGGCCTTGCCTAGTCATGTTGTGTCTCGATGGGTGGACATTTCACAGTCTGTTCCAGTGTTTGACCACTGTGACATAATGAAAAAGTTTCTCTGAGTATCAAATAATAATTTCCCTTGTTTCCACTTGTGGGTGTTGAATCCCATCCTGTGCCTGTGTAACTCCGAGAAGAATTTGGCTCCATCTTCTCTGTAGCATGGGAAGCCTGCAGCCCTCCAGACTTGTTTCCCAAGGGCCCAAGTCTAAAACCTAGAGTCATTAGAAAAACTCCAGTTGACTTCTCTGAGCTCTGGAGCAAACCTTCATTACAAAACTGGGATCGGGCTTTCTTGCTTGGCTGTAGGAAAGGTCTCAGATCACCTGCCGTTCTTGTGTTGGAGTACATAGGACTGAGGTGCTTCTGTTGACATTTAGAGCTATTAGGATAGGAGCCAGAGCTGTTTGAAAATCCTGTTAGTCCAGAGAGTCAGGACATCGGCTTGAACCTGTTGCCATGCTGACATGGTTGAACTGTGTTACTTTTGACAAAAGTTGGCTTGTGTCTTGTCATTTTAAAGGCTTATTTAGGAGTTGAGACTTGAACAGACATGTCTGGAGAATGGGTGTCCTGGCCATACTCAGCAATGCCTGTAACTGTAGCTGCCAGTGTACCCCCGAGCTCCGCTCAGGATAGCACGAGAGGTGGATCAGCATGGTTCCTGCTATGGTTCCTGCCTGACCTGTGTGGCTCTGGCTGCTTGTACAGCAGTGATACCACGGCCAAGGGTGTGCATCGCTCGCTCGCTGCTTGCTGCTCACAGGAGGCAATATTGTGCCCTTTGGAGGATTTTTGTGTGTGCACTGATTGTAATCCAGATCTGATTATGGCCACCTTTGAGCCGTCACTGAGGTCAAAGAGAGAGAAGAACAAAACCAGACACATTTTCATTAGCTTTTTCTTTTTTTCCCCTAAACCATGTGCACATTATTTCCTGTTTAAAACTACAAAGTTTAGCAGCAAAACACATCTCATCTGCCTGTCGCGTGGGAGATGTTGATATCCCCTGCCTACGGCTGTCATTTACACCCACTCCTGCATTGCAAATTGCCTCCCGTCAAATGAGCTCACAGAAATACCAGTGTTGTTGCATATGCTGGGGTTTGCATGATGTATTTCTGCATCACTGCTGTTCATCTTGCAAAAATCCTTTTCAGTCCCAGCTGTTATTTTCAGGAACTGACAAGTAGGTTTCTGTAAATGAATCAAATTTATTCTGAACATGGACGTAGCCCTTCATCAAAAGACGATGAAAAGGCAAGAAATCCCAGCCTGCGTGGAAGCTGGCTCTTGTCAGCACGGAGAGATTTTAAGTGAGGGAGGAGGGAAAATAGCAAGAAAAAAGTTTCAGAAAATTCTTTCTTGGTTGCTCCTCCGGTGTTCTGTCTGAGGGGATAGTGTAGCTCCAGGATTTGGGAGGGGGTGATGGAAAAGGGGGTTTAACCACTTACTGTAAGTGTAACTTGCTACCTTCACAGCAGTTCTCTGAAAGGCCACATTTTGGATACTTGCTGCAGTGGAGTCTTCTGGCAATATATAATTTGTTTACTAAACAGGGAATGTAATTGAAATGTCCCTTTTGAGTTAATGAAAATATAAAACAGCTTTCCGGAGTAGACTGAGGCCTCTAATTTAATTATCTGTGAGCCTCATAGATTAAAAGTGTTCTTTCATCCATTCCTGGCAGCCTGAAGTAGATGAAAAACTGAAATTCAAAGAAAAATCTTATGAAAAGGAGACCTGGCAGATGAAAGAGCAAAGGGCCAAACCGTTTGTAAAAGGATTTATCTCCACTGAGATGCCCATTGTCTTTACGGCAACTAATTATATGTGAAAACAATTAAAGATTTGGAAGCTGTGATACCCATTAAAGAGGCCAGAGGTCCCCATCGCAGGAAAAACAAGCTGGCTCCTCTTTGAAGTCTTGTTTGCTATGTATCAGAGGAGTTACTCTTTAAGGGTACATTGCAAGCAGTGGCCTTAAGCACGTGAGCAGTTGCCAGAAAACCAGCAGGAGCGTTGAGCTTGCTACGTCGTTATTTGCAGAGTCAGTCCTTCAGACCGCAGATTGCCCCTAAAGCAAAGCCTGGAGCGATGCTGCCCCACCACAGCAAAGGTATCCAGAAGCAGCCAGAGCTCAGGTGCATCCTCGGTGCGGTAGGGTCTGGTGTGTCCTAACGCTGCGTGAGCCATCTGCTTTCTGCGTTGAAGCACTTTTGCTCTTGTGTCAGCCAAGGGCTGATGGACAAGTCTCCACGTAGCTGCTGAAATACAGCAGCCATTCTTGCGCACTTTTTGTCCACCTTCACATTTACGTCTGCTCCTGCTATGTGTGTTACAGCAGCACTTGCCACCTCAGCAGTGTCCATATGGAAATGCAGAGCATTTAGACTGACTTTGCAGGAGAAGCCTGTGGTTGACCAAGATGTGAACGCAGGTCTTCTCTGGTGTCATCCCAGGCCCAGCCATCACCTTATTATACACAAAAAAATTAGGTTTCATCCCTGCCTTACAAGGAATATTTTCTGAATTTGGAAAGGTAAACCAGAGAGGTGCTTATGGGAAAAAGTGGGGTTTGCACTTCATGGGGTGAGTATATGAGGAGCAAAGAGGTTTGCGAGTAGCATAAAAGAAGCTTCATCGCACTTGGGGTTTTTTTGTTAGAATATGTTCTCCCTTTTCAGGTTTGTACTTGAAGACTTTGATCTAGAGGCACAGTGTGTCTAGGAAAGAAAAAAAAAGTTTGCTTCTGATATAAACATTTCCAGCTTTATTGACTTGAAGTGGAATTTCACCTGGGAATGTAAGGAGCGACCTCAGCTGAGATGAGCAGACCATGGAGAGGGGGCACTGGTACCTGTTGCTTAGAGTTATCTGAACAGTGCCCAGAAGACCAGCAAGAAATTTACTGATTCATTTTATTGTAGTGGGAGGTTTGAGGAGTAGATTTTTCTTTTCTGTAGTTCATCTAAATTTGATCTAACATTTTTTACTTTGAAAAAGGGTTGAGTTTGAAACGGTTTTTAGAGTAGATGGTGATTTTATTTGTCTGCAACACAGATCAATGCACTTTAAATTGTACGTGTGCAAGTGAGAACTGGAATGAAGAAACTGTAGCGCAAGTGCCAGAATTCTGGCTAAGAAGCTGGACCTAACCATCGTCTAAAATGGTGCTTCTGAAATGTATCTCAAATGATACTTAAATTTACTCTTACAGAAGTATTTCATGTTATCTTTATGATATGTCAGATTTTAAAACCTTTAAAACTTGAACAAGTCCTTCACTTAGCTGCCCATAAGCAGCATGGTTTTTGCTTTTGTTTTGTAATTTGCTATTATACTCATGCTTGGTATGACACTTGCTTGATCTGGATTAATTTCCCATGCTGATTTGTTCTGAATGTGCCCTGTAGGCTAATGGTATATTTGCAGCCTCTCTTCTTCCTTTGTAAAATTTGCTATTACCATTTACGGTACAGCGTGTTCTCTTTGACACCTTCCATAAGTGCCAGCTGCCTGTCGAACAGCACGTCATCAGCTGTTAAAGCCTGATCCAAACCCCAACGAAATCAGGGAACAGTAATGCAATTCAAGGTTTTTAAGGAAAGGCAATGTCTTTTATTAGATCAGCTGTTACAGTTGGAAAAAAAACAGACAAGCTTTCAGGCACACAAATCCTTCTTCAGGTCTGAAATAGCAGCAGTATTGCTTACACCAGCATTCCTTAGCAGTGAGACAGCTATGGTCCCAGCAAGGTTTAAAAAATGTGATTAAAAGTGTATGTATTGCATGGCCCTTCTTACTGGAGAGGGCTTCCTGGCAGGACACAGGCAAAGATCGTTCTCCTCTCTCCCCTTCCCAGTATACACCCTACAAATAGGGGATACATCCTACAAGGAGAGGTAGTATAAAGTCACTTGCACTTGAGAAGAAGTCTTCAGTACCTTATGACCAAGCCATATCTTCTCCATAGTCACCCTGCTATTGGGAGGGACTGAGGCAGAGCTGGGGGCTTTGCTGTGCAGGTGGTAATCGCAGCATCCACGCTGGAAATTCTGGCACCTGATGTTCATGGCTGTCCAGCAAATAGCGGTGGGACCAGCTGGCAAAATGAGTTTTGCTCCCTTTCTTGTGGTTGCTTTACAGGGAACAGTGTTTCCCAAGGTTCCTGGAGTCCCAAGGTTGACTGACCAGCCACCTAATAACAAAGCTTGTGATTGAAAATGCTACATAGGCAGGACGGTTTTGCAGAAAAACTGAGTAGCTTCCCTTAGTCTTTGGATTGCTTGTGGTCACAGAATAGAAAAATAAGAAGTAACAGCCTAGTATGCTGCCTGCTTACTCCTCCAGATGATGGTTCTGAACATCCTGCTTTTTCATCCTATGATAGACTTCATATTTACCTTCCTTTTTCTTTTCTGGAAATCTTCAAAAGTATGTACTAAAATCTTTGAATTAAAGAACACAGGCAGGTGCTCAAAAATTAAATGTTAACATTAACTGTAACATTTATTTCTATATTCCCACGCTAGGAACTGGGGTGTTAGCTGTAGTTAATAACTGTGGTATTAGGAAGGTGAGGATGCTTTTTGCTTGTGTGAATATTTTCGTGGTACATGGGCTGTGAGAACTCTGGATTTTGCATTCTTTCTGGAGTGTATTAGTAGGTGTGTTAATTATGCAGCTTCTCTATTCAGCCATATTTGAAAATGAAAGGTTGCATTTCAAGAAACTGTCACCACAAGAAATTTGTAAGTAAGTATTGATGCTTCTGAAGAAATTAAAAGGATGAACCTTTTAAGAGTTTAAGCTGATGAACACACAGACATGAACAACCAATGAGCAAGTAATACTGTAAACAGGAATATAATTATTGGAAAAGCTTAATTCAGAAGGAAAAATACCTTTTAAAAACGATGTAAGCCAAAAATCTTTGGTTTAAGTTTAAGATCTGCTTTCGGCATTGCTGTTCTAGTGCAAAGCTATCTTACAACTCTCTTGAAAGTCCTTAAAAGTTTAGAAATTTGTGGGACCCTTTCTTCATATAAAATACAAGTGTTTCAAATGCAGTTCTCAATCTGAATCCATCACTTAAGACACATAGTACTTAAGGATCTGAATTACCATTCCTGGCTGTGCCACTCTCAGCCTGGCCAACCTTTCATCCCATGTATGTGTTTCTCCACACAGTGATGGGCCCAGCGACACATGCCCATGGCAAGTAGGCTGGCAACAACTATAGAACACCGTAGACAACTGCTTCTCTTTCCTGGAGAAAGTTTAAATGGAGCAGTCATGTAGACAACCTGATTGTCTAGTGAATCTCAGAATTGGTTTCATTCCCTTTAGTACCTCGCCGAGGAGTTTGGGTTTGAAAGCGTGGCTGTGAGTGTACTACATAACGTGGTTTCTTTTTCTTTATGTGCACCAAAAGGAAAATGATGAATTTGTCTGTGAAAGCCAGGAGCTTCATTCTCACTTGAAACTAAAACCATTTCATATTCCCATATATTTTAAGACACTTCCATGCTGCCAGTGTAGAATAAGTAAAAACCAGGATCCCCATAATGGTAATTGTGTAGCCATGTGGACGACCACATGCCTAACCTGCAAAATACAATTCCACATCTGGATTCTGCAGCCAGTAAAGGGCTCTGATGGCCCAGTTTTTAGACATCTTCTACAGATGGGTTTGAAATGTAGATGCAGATCCATCACTGAGTCAACCCCGTGTTTAGATTGGATCTCTTTACAAATTGGCACGTGTAAAACTGTTGGGAAGGAAGAAGGGTATGAAGGAAGGAGAAGCAATGAAAACATAAACTGTTGAGGAAAAAAGCATCTGCTCCCAAACCATTATTTTTTACTACCTGACACTCTTTAATAGTGATGGTGTTGCAGCTTTTTTGAGTCGTGAAAATAGAAACAGCAGCAACAGTGTCCTGCACTCGGGTTAATGTGCCAGCTACACATGAATGGTGCATATTATAACTATACATTTAAGGTCCTTTCATGCATACCACACTAAATAACAGCCAGCTCTGTCTCAGTGTTCTTCCACTACTGCATTTATGGAGTAGCCTGTAGTAAGGGAAGGCTGCAAGGAGGGCTGGAAATGGCAGTACTAATGAGAGCAGCAGATGTCATTGCACTTACTCCATTTCTGCTGCAGCTGGTTATAAATTCAGATGGGAGATGTCAAAAAGCCAAAGAAGTGAAACTCTCTTTTGTTCATTATCTTGCCCAGGACTCGACATGTTCATATTGTCAGGCTTTCCACGATGGTAGCTTTGTCTCTTGTTATTTCACTGAGACTTTGCTCTTTTTCAGGTGCCAGGAGACAACGAGAAGCACTGGAAGCCAGTGTTAGTGGTCTTGACGGAGAAAGACCTCTTAATATATGAGAGCATGCCACGGATAAAGGAAGCTTGGTTCAGCCCTCTGCATACCTACCCCCTGCTAGCCACCAGGTATATCTGTGCTTTTTTTATTATAACCACTTCAAGAGCGGTGGGAATGGCTGAGTCAGCCGGGAACAGGTATAGCTGGTGCATAGCTATATATCACGCTTGAAATGTCATGGTTTGAGAAGCAGATTCTTCTTCAATGGGCAGATGCGCTCAGTTTAACTCCTCACTTCTCCGTTTCAAGTTCTGGCCGAGGCTGATGGCCAGAAGCACACCAGAAGGATTATGGTTGCGGCTGTTTGGCCTAGATCCAGAGGTGGGAGTGCTGAAAAAGCCAAGAGCTCTATCTCCTGAGATTTCTATCTCAGTGTACAGACCTGAGGGCTTGGCAGAAGCACTTGGATTTCTAGCCACTCCTCCAGGCTGAAAAACATGAAATTGCTGCCCTGAGTTAGATGTGCTGCTGTGGCAGTTTTCCACCACCCGTTTGGGGCTTTTGGGGGCTCGCACATGTGATAGAGACACTTAATTTCAACACGGCTTCTGTTCCTGCTCTAGCAAATGAATTCCTGGCTTTTTTAGCTTAAAATGGTGAGCTTGGAAGATACATTCTTGAATCTAGATTGGAAATCTGCATTATTTCAAAGGTATCCATCAACACTAATTCAGAAAGAGCTTTCCCATGGTTGTCTTTATGCAGTGGATACTGTCTGTTCTTCTTGATGTGAATCTTAATCACATTTCTTTGCCAGTATGGTCAAAGGGCTTGAGAAAGAGCTGCTGTTCCATTGTTTTGGCCTTGCTACAGGCCTCTATTATACCATTTTCAATGAGTTCTCATTCAGAAGGGCTGGTAGCACATGGCCAAAAGCAGTGGGTCTCTTACTGCACTCTCATTAGTTAATTTTTGTTCTTGGTCTCTTAGTTCTCTCCCCAAATGAACAGAGGCTTTGCTGCTAAATCATTATATTAAAAAAAAAAAAAATTGAACTTGGTGAATTACGCTGATGGTTGTTTTGTCCCAGTCTACCTACCCGTGATGGAGCTTTCAGACTTCCTGGGAAGCTGGCTTCTGACTCATCCTTTGTTATCGTACATGAGGCGAGAGCCCCATGCTTTGCAGCTTGCAGCCTGCCGTGCAACATGGCGATGAAGGTTGACAATTCCAGGTGGCAATTCCTGATAAAAACTGGGTAAGGAGTTGGAGCCGTAGGCTGCATCCAGGTGTGTCACTAAGGCCTTAGAGTTTGTGAAGCAAGAGCACCCCAGCAGAAGGTGAAGCGACTCCTCCCCAGTGCTTCGGGGTGTCATTTGTACATGGACCCAAGTCCTCCTCCCTACAGTGACTGGAGATCCTGCAGCACACCCTGCCCCTTCCTGCCCACACGTCATCATGTGTAAAGACAGCCCTTTGGTGGGCACCACCAGCCCCCGTCATCAGTGACCAGCGATTTACCACATCAAACAATCTAAGTCCTCCTCTTGGAGGGCCTGTTACTTAATTACTTTTTCTCAGGAGTTCAGATTTGATAGCAGACTGGCTTGCCTTGGGTGGGGATAGTCATCTCCTGGTCCGATGGGATTCCCGTGTGAATGGAGGAGTATTGGCCTTCAGGCTGGAGGGGAATGAGAAGTTGCTCGACACAGGTGTCAGGCTGCTGAGGAGTCTTTACAGACTGAGAAAATGGTCTGTAAGAAAGATGGGATGCGGTTCAGAAAGGACAAGTGCGAAGTTCAGTACTGGGGAATAACCAGCTGCGCTGGTTTGGGGTGGACAATGACTGACAAAGCAGTTACTCTGCCAGGAAGCATCTGGGCAGTGTGGTGAAATTGCTTAAATCTACGGTGTTATGTTGTTGAGAAAACAAAGGCAATCATCTTGGGTTATAGCAGAAGTGGTGTGTGTTGGGCAGATGTAGTAATCTAATCTAACTATAGAGCATGAATAAAGCCTCAGGTGGTACACCACCTTCATGTGAGGCATTGCACTTCCAAAAAGATGCCAGTTAACTGTGGAAAGTCTAGAAGAAAGCAATGTAAATGTAGAAAACACTATCAGTAGGGGAATACTTGAAAAACCTTAGTTGTTTAATCTAGAGAAGTCCATGGAAAACATGTCAATAGTTTTCAAGTATGAGGACAGGAGAGCATGTTCTCCAGGTCCCTGCTGGATACAACAGGACATAGTTGGCTGCATTTGTGGCTGGGGGGGTTCAGGGTAGGTCCTTGGAAGAACTTGGTGTGCAGGTGAGGTGCTGGATTAGATTCTCTAGGAAGGGTGTACGATCCTCATCACTGGGGACTTTGAAGGACAGGTGACACTGTAATCCTCAGGAGTGTGTCGGCACAGTTAGCCCTGCTCTGGGAAGGGAGATGCGCTAGGTGACCTCCTGAGAAGCATTCCAGCCCCATCTCTGTGATTTCTTACTAGTATCGCTGTGAATTTAACACTCGGGTAAAACGACAGCAGATATACCAAGCTTGACATTCAGAATGGAGTTGCAATCTGATAAATACATACAAATACATGAATCCCCAAGGTGAGGAGATTATATAAACTGACAGATTCCCTAAATCATTACATCTACTGTTTTGGATGATTTTGATTAAAACCCTGCAGGATTCTGCTTTTATGATCTGTCACACCAAGTACAGTTATACCAAAAAAATACACAGGGTTTGCTGTTGGTATTGACTGCTGTGTTCACACTCAGTCAGTGATTACCCTCCTCGTGATGGGTTTTTTAATCCCCTCTGTGCATTGATCAGTGCAATTTAGAACTTTTCACCTGGAAAGTTTGCAGACCACATGTTGTAATCTTGGCTGCTCCCATCTTTCAGATTTTTATGATTCCTTGGGAAAAATTTTTGCTTAGCTAATGCATATTTGAAAAGCTGCTGAAACTGGAAAACTTCAGTGCCAGATACTGTACAGAGTCATGCTTAATCTACCCAAGACATAATGAGCAGAGAAAATTGGAAAGCGGTAGAAGGATTACAATCTTCCTACAGTATTTTAACAGCAGAATTTCAACATGCCCTTTCTGTTTGTTGATAAGTTTGCCTTCAACCTATGGATGCTATTAAGACCTAAAAATATTTCCCAGTCAGTCTTTCCCAGCTTTGTGCGGAATATAAGTAATAGCTCAAATAAAACTGAGATCAGGAGATTTAAGTTGTTCCTTTAAATCTCTGCACCGGGAGGCACAGCAGCTGGCTCGTAGCCCTGACTCCAAGGACCTTTTTGTCATATTCTCTATTTCAGTGTTTCCTTATGCCTGAATAACAGTGCCTCCCTCTAGCATGGGAATGGGGCTTAAATAATTACATCTTAAATGTTTGCAATCAAATGGCGTTATCTATCACAGCCAGATATGAAATGGAAAAAAAAAAAAAGCAGCCCAGTTGGACTCTGATTAAAGATCAGGTAAGTAGCTTTTGTGCGAAGCTGAGGTCTGTAACCAGAAAGTATTAAAGCAGTTTGATAGTAAATGCCATGGGAAGTTGGAAAAAGAGTTTGGGCATCGATTAGTCATCTGTGCAAGTGGAGGGAGGGGCAGGCGGGGAGCACTGGGATCCCTGAGCACCCCAGGGAAGGTATATGAAGTGTCGTGCAAGCAGTGCAAGTTCTCCGCTCAGTGAGGGTGGTTGTGGCTCCCTCCATGCGGAGCTCGGATGAATGAGGGCTGTGCATAGGTTTCCAAAGAGTACAGCCATTCCAGAGCAAGTTTCAAATGCTAAGTCGGGTTAAGGAGTGGCTTCAACATCAGCAAGGTCAGATGATAGTGGCTTTCTATTGGGCAGAGCTACATGACTGTTGATGCACTTGTATCACGGCCTCTTCTGAGATAAATCTCAGATGAGCAGCTGAACACTTGCTTTGAATGTCAGTGCTGGTTTCACTGCCCTTTTTGAAGAGGCCATTGGATTTTGCTGTTGCAGTAAATGGTTGATACTCTTTTCATAGCATTAGAATGAGAAGCAGGTCCCAGTGAGTCTCACCCAGCACCAGCACTTCACGTTGGACTGTACCCATCTTGCTATCACACGTTTGCAAAGAATAATGCTAAAAATGTCCCCAAAACAGAGAGAGACAAGGGAGAAATTAGAGAAGATTAGAAGTGTCTCCCTGGCTCCCTGGAGCATGCCAAGAGTTGCATTTTACAGCTGCTGCCTGCTATCTACACGCTGTGCAGACGGACTTCATCGTGACCAACCTTCTCCTGCCCTCTTGCGGCTCTGGCTGCTCCAGGGAGGCAGGCTCGGGTGCCTGCACGCTCACAGACACCTCAGAAACCTCCAATAACCTTCAGGGACTGCAGTTGAATATTACCAGAGTGGGCCCTGGGGTGCCTTTTCAGCTCTGGGGTGCAGCGTGCACCCATACACAACCTCTGCTGCAGTCAAGCGACAGAAGGCGGGGGCGAAGGGAAGCCACCTGTGAAGTTTCTAAGACTATTTTTTGCCTTTTAAGGTATTTTTGTGGTCTTTAGGATAGTAACTTTATTAAAGCTTGGGAATCCTTTGACCTGTTACCCAAATACTGACAGCTGATAGATAAATACTATCAAACGTCCCCCTGCATATTTGTCTAGTTCATGTTTAACTGCATAATTTTCCAAAGCACAATCTGGAATTGTACAATAGAAAAGGATTTTTAAATAGTGAGACTGAATTTTTAATAATGAGGGGATAATGCAAATGAGAAGGCAGGCAAGAAACAATGTTCATGTTGGATGTGTCCACATACTTGAATTTGTAAAGTACATCTTCATTCTATCCATGTGCTGAAAAACCTACAATGCCAGTGCTATGGATAAAGCATGAAGACATAGGGGAGAGGGGGGGTGGATTTGAAAGGAAATAGAACATTGGAACCATCTGTCTGTCACATATTCAGTATCACAAGTACTAGAAAACAATTTTTAGCACAGCTGATGAGCACTGTATAAAAGAGAAGGGATGACCCAGGGAGAAGCTGGGATAGTTTTATTTTTAATGACAAACTTGATGTGATTTTCCAGTCTGCTTTCCCGCAGCTGTCCGTCGTCCTCCCCTGGTAGCAGAAGGCAGTGTGAGAGAAGCGGCCCTGCATGCGCCTGAGTGACTGGACGGGGCCAGGCAGCAGCAGAAGTCACTGGAGATTTCAGTTCCCAATCTCCTGCCTTAATTCTTCTTCAGCTTCTCCTTAGAGTTCACACCTCCTTACGCCAAATCAAAGTGAATAAAAAGTTTTTGGGCTGTTTGTTTGCTGCTGACTCCCCAACGGCAAAATCTGCCCAGGGTACAGTTAGCATCATAGAATCATTTAGGTTGGAAAGGACTTTTAAGATCATCGAGCCCAACCATTAACCTAACACTGCCAAGTCCACCACTAAACCATGTCCCTAACCACCACATCTACACATCTTTTAAATACCTCCAGGGATGGTGACTCAACCACTTCCCTGGGCAGCCTGTTCCAAGGCTTGACAGCCCTTTCGGTGAAGAAATTTTTCCTAATGTCCAATCTAAACCTCCCTTGGCGCAACTTGAGGCCATTTCCTCTTGTCCTATCGCTTGTTACTTGGGAGAAGAGACCAACACCCACCTCGCTACAACCTCCTTTCAGGTAGTTGTAGAGCACGATGAGGTCTCCCCTCAGCCTCCTCTTCTCCAGGCTAAAAAAACCCAGTTCCCTGGGAACAGCCGCTCCTCATAAGACTTGTGCTCCAGACCCTTCACCAGCTTTGTTGCCCTTCTCTGGACACGCTCCAGCACCTCCATGTCCTTCTTGTAGTGAGGGGCCCAAAACTGAACACAGGATTCGAGGTGCGGCCTCACCATTGCCGAGTACAGGGGGACAATCACTTCCCTAGGTCTGCTGGCCACACTAGTTCTGATACAAAAGACCCTGAGTATCAAAGCTAAGTGGGGCATTAACACAGCCCTTCTGGAGGCAAAAAAAAGCATCTGGAGAGGGTGGTGGTGCCTCTCTGGAAGAGGCTTTCCTGCCCAGACATAGGGCAGGGCAGCTCTGCCCGGGATGCTCTGTCCCTTGCCTCCTGGGACCTCCTGGGACCATGAAATCAAGGCAGATGCTCAAAATCCAAAGGAAGTTACCACGAACCTGAGCATGAACAAATCTTGCAAACTTTCTAGCAGGGTATGAAAGAGGGATGAATCTGTTCGGCACAATGCGCATCCCAAACATCAGCACGGACTGCCAGGGAGTTGGGGAAGATTTCAGATGCCCTATGGTTAGTGCTGCAATAACTGAAAAGCTAAAGTTGTGCTTTTTCTTTCCTTTCTGTTTTTTTTTTCCTATTAAAACCTCTCTGTTTGATGGCATACTTCTACAGTGTCAGCTAACAGCAAACTATTCTTCCAGATGCAAAACAATAATTTGAGGGTGAATTAACATTCAGTAGATGATTAGTATAATCTAATGTTTTATGCTTCAGCACAAGTATTCTACTACCATGCTACATACATACTTTATAGTCTCATATGAAGTATATTGTTTGCCTATAGAAAGGGAAACAGGAGACACAAGACACAAGAATTTCCGTGGTTTCATTTTGTGACTCCCTCGGAGGGTTAGTGCCTGGGTCTCAAAGAGTGACAAACTCCTCTGGATTATTATTTTCATCTGAATGAGTGTCATGTCCCTGAGCGAATCCTGTATTCACTGTCCATACTTCTGCAGGGAAAAAACCCAAAAGGACAGTCTTAAAGAAGAATTAAATATTATGAGGTGTTGATTTTCTCACTCAAAAATATTCCCTGCAATTAGTGTGTGCCCAGATGAACAAACCTTTCCTGGCCATAGGAGATCAGCTGTTGATGCCAGGCAAAAAAATGTTAATTGCAGCAAGATGTGAGAGAATTTCAGATTACAAATAGCTGCAGCATTTTGTGGTTTGCAGGTTCCTTATGGGAAAAGTATGCACAAGACAGTACTTTGGCATCTGCAAGTTTTACAGAACTTCTTACTTTATCCGACAGAATTTATCGTTTAATTTGTCTGCAGATATTTAAGCTTTATGGCAACTGCAGCCTGACAGTGAAAGTTGGATTGAGCTGCCTCATCTGAGCGAGCACTTGTATGTGTGCACCAAACCCCATCACCACAGACCAGTCAGTGATTTCTCTCGGTTCCTCAGCCAAAGGGTGTTTTCTACAATTCGTCAGGAATTTAGGGCCCTCTGGGACATCCCCATCATCACCTGCATGTCTGGCTGCTTCAGTGCTCACTGCTTTGGACCTTCTCTCTTCTGCGTGTCACTAGGAGTCACATTAGGCTCAAACACATAGGAGATGCAAGTTCTCATGCTCCCAAGCACATGCATTTAGGAACGTTCAGAGCAGAGCTGTGCTCAGGTGGGGATTTTGGCACAGCGCGCTGTGTCAGCGTTATAATTCCCTGATGTGTTTTCAACTCTAATTGCAGGTTGGTCCATTCTGGCCCAGGAAAAGGCTCACCACAGTCAGGGGTGGATCTGTCTTTTGCAACCCGTACCGGTACAAGGCAAGGGATTGAAACCCATTTGTTCAGGACGGAGACTAGCCGAGACCTCTCACTGTGGACGAGAAGCGTAGTGCAGGGCTGCCACAATTCTGCGGAGCTCATCTCGGAAATCACCACATGTGAGTAACACCTGCGGCGCCACAACTCCACACCTCCTTGTGATACCCGTGGGTAGTTTAAGCTCCTTCTGCTAGAGGTGATTCATTTAAAAAAAAGTGTGTATTTAGGGTTCTATGTGTTTAAAATATTGTCCCCTTGATTTCTGAGCCAGTCCCAACTGGTGTGGTACCTGTGGCAAGTGAGACAGTCACTGTCATTCTGACTTTTGGTCTTGTTTTCGGCATGTTGTTTCAGACACAAGTCCGTAGTCAGCCGTATAGGGCTGCATGTCACGGAGGAGTGATCATCAGAGGTTTATCCAGAAACCCACAGAAAAGAGCATTTTTCTGAGATTCAGGAGACTCCTGAGAGCCTGGCGGGAGTTTCTCCTGCAGAGGGAGGAGGCAGAGGAGGACTGGCACATTCAGAAGCGTGAATTGGTCATTTATTCACCCAGCTCTGCACACTTGAGAGGAGTGAAAAAATACAAACCAGTCCAATAGCCACATTTTGACAGCTAGTCATTTCCCTCCCTGAACATCAGGGTGTCGCTTCTCAGCACTTCTGTACATGCAAAATCAACTGGAATAAAAGTAATCGGCTGCAGATGCTCTGGAGTGATGCCCTATTTGGCCAGGTAGCTGCTAGCCTGGGGTGGCTCTGGGGCTTTGAGGCTGTGCCTTTCTCTTGAGTGCCCCCAGGATTTGGGAGTCCTTCCCCCACTAGCTCTCCAGTTGACAGGGCTGTTAAGGTTGAACATTATATCCACTCGTTGCCTAAAAATGTGAGAGCAAGAGCCAAAGCACAAATCTGCTCCACGACAAAGGGCAGCTCCGATTTCGTGAAGCTGTCAGGTACAGCCATGTGCTGCTGAGCACAGGGACGCCTGCCCGTAGGCTGCCAGGCCCCGTGCCTCGCAGGGAGCTCCGGCTGCTTTGCAAGGGCCTCTGATGTGGAAACCAACCAGAGCGTTCAGTGGGAACCACCTCGAGGGCACGTCCATCTCCTCAGCCCAGTGACATGGATGCCTTTCTTTCCAAAAGCAGGAGGAGGGCATCAGCCCCCTCTTCTATCGCGGTGCTTTTATCCCAGTGCCAAGGACCCTTCTTGGCAGAACTGTTCACAGGAAAGTGGTGGAAAAGAGAATTTGGGATGTGAACACCTAAACTCTTCATTTTTTAATCATGGCCTATGTTTCTGAGCTGAGGGGAAGATGCAGACTTTCTGCTGCAGTAGCTATTAATACAATTATCTGGGCCCTTTTTCAATTACTGCGACACTAATGAGGACTCAGGAGTGTCTTCATCTTTGTCAAAATACTTTAGGGAAACCCTTTACGGCTTCTAATTTTCTTGTGCGTTGTGCGCTGCGTTTATTGATTTTGGCTATGTCTGTCAGACATAAGAAGAAGAGTAGCTGTGACTTTGTCAAGGTTTGGAAGGAGGAAATGCCAGCCTGAGCCGCCTTAAACTTCAGTAGATTGTGTCAGCATGTAGATGTATGCTGCAACATGAGGAATGCAGCAAATACCTGAAAGGACTGACATCAGTACAGCTACTGCTGAGTACAATTTTAGTCTGTGCGTTTACACCGTAACTAAGGAACCTTGCTTGGACCTTGCACAACAGAAGATTTCAAACCAAATCTGCCGGTTTACAGTTAGAGCGTGATTAGCCCCGTTTTAGGAAAGGTTAGTTTCCACAAGATAATGTTGAGATCGAATGTAAAATGCAAATATCTGCAGCCAAATGGAATTTGTTGCTTTTAAGAACATTACAGAGTAAATTTTGTTTCCTTCTTCAGCTTGCACATACAAAAGCCAGGAGTGCCGTTTGACCATCCATTATGAACACGGATTCTCTCTTACAACTGAACCGCATGATGGTGCCTTCTCTAAGACAATTGCACAATATCCCTACGAAAAACTGAAAATGTCCTCAGATGATGGGATAAGGATGCTTTATTTAGACTTTGGAGGAAAGGATGGAGAAATTGTAAGTACTGCGTTTAGCAAAGGGATGCATGTTACCATCTCTTTGGTGGTCCTTCAGGCTGTGGGGGTGGAGAAGCACTAATGGAAGTTGGACTAGATGATCGTTGTAGGTCCCTTCCAACTAAAATATTCTATTCTGTTCTGTTCTATTTTATTTTATTCTAATAACAGCTGGCCAGTACCAGGTTCTAGTACCAGTATTCAGACACTGTGCTTTCTAGTACAGCGTGACGATCTGGCTTTAGAAGGAGATAAACTAAAAAGAGAGATAAAATGGTAAAACCATGCAAAGAGGGATGAAAGATTTCTTACATTTAAGAACAAATTGTATCTCTAAACAGCCAGATGTTAGAGTTTTTGTATGTATGCATTTCACTTCTTAAATGATTGCAGGTGGAAGGACTTAAGGATGAGATATTATTAATTCCAAGATACACATAGGGACTTTATGTTATGACAACAAGCTATGTTTTAGACATTTTTGAACATCTAGTTGCTGAAAAAAATTGAAGACTACAGATGTGGTGCAAACTGTCTGCTTAGGCCTCTAAGTTAGCTGTTACAATGCCTAAAAATAAGGTGCTTATTCCTATGAGCAGTTTAGATACCATAAATTATGCATGTAAAATGGTCTTTCCTGCCAATTTTTTCCAGCAGTTCCTGAGCACATTGGGTGCTTAATTCTTCACACATACCTTTGATATCATACACTCTGCGAACTGCTTATTGTCAGGCTTTCAGAAGGGAATTTCTTACTAGCTCTCAATAAAGTTGATACATGGCTACTGGAAAGGCAAATCTCGTTGGTTTTGATGTGAACCTACTGTTGAACCTGCTGTCCACGTTGACAAGTCTGTCATGCTTAGCAGGCATGTGGTGAGATCAACTGAACCATGACTATGAAAAAAAAAAAGTCTCAATTCAGTCTCACTGCCGGCTGTGTGAACAGAGGAGCAACCGTGCAGCATCAGCTGAAGGTGCAGTTCCTGGCTTCAGCTGTAACCCAGCAGATGCACTGGGTATTGGACAGAGCAGTCCCACCACCATCCCTGGTCAGAAACAGAGCCTGAAAAGATGGAGGGGTTGACCCCCTTGGAAAACTGCTTGCAGCATCTGACTCAGTTTGCTGCTGCTTACCCAGGTGGATGCAAGCCCAGAGGCACCAGGATCTCATCTGCTCTCAAGATACTTATTACTTACTTTTAGTAACCTAAATATTTGCAGCTGTACGCAAAGGAAAGACAATATGTTGTAATAAAGGGTTGTTATTAATAGAAGCCTGTTCAAAATACCAGACAGCAGTTAATCAAGTAAATGATTGCTTATTTGAGCTGTAATCTAATCTAATCATTATCATCCTGATTTCTTTCTGTACTTTCAGCAACTGGACCTTCATTCCTGTCCAAAACCAATTGTATTCATCATTCATTCCTTCCTGTCAGCAAAGATTACAAGACTGGGCTTGGTGGCATAAGTGGGATACATCTGTTTCTTCAAAGACAGAGCAACCATGCTAATCCGAAGTACAGTCAACAGCAGCAACCCGTACCAGCTAGCAGCATACACCAGCTTGGGGTTCAGTACCAGGCCTTGGTCATTTCTGCAGTCTTCCAAGGCCCAGGTTTCATCTTGATCAGCTAAAGAGGTGGCATGACAAGTAAAATGGTGGATTTCATTGTAAATAATGGGATTTTAAAATCCCATATGAGACAGTAAAAGCGTGTAGTACCATACGTGTAAATGTTTCAGAATCATAAATTGTGCCTACTTCAATGTACTTGTTTATATAGAATAAGTAAAGGGCTAAGCAGACAAGAGTGGGTGTTGGTTGTGATGCAAGCTCAAGGTTGTTTGAGTAGAAGTTCTCCAAACAAGTTCTCCACCCAAAAGTAAAATATTTTTTGTGTTCTAACCTGTGCACCACTTACAGAAGATTTTTCTTTTGGAGCGCTGTCAGAACCTGTTGCTTGAATACCGAGCAGAACATGCAAATATGCACCTTTGAGTAGGATGCTCTAAAGCAATACAGCTGTGGTCAGTGAACAGCTGGAGGGTCCCTGCTGAGGGGCACTTTCCAATTAAACGATAAAGACATCTTGTGCACATTCCTAGCGACAGACACAAAGCAAGACTAGCTAGAGCGATGTATTGAGAGCCGGCTGTCAGTGAGGCGTAGGTAGGAGCATCCTCAAGTTCCTGAATCCATGTTGAAGCGTGACCAAAGCTTCTGCCAGCATGTTTCCACAGCAGAGGTTTCCAACAGAAAGCCATGCTGAGCCGCCTGTCCTCCTACCCCAACTGTGTCACCCCCTCAGCTCTGCCAAAACTGGTTGTGTGATCTTGATAGAAGAACAAATGTCAAGAAGGAGGGAGACACGATCTTTTTTTGAGTTTTCTAGATTAGATCAGAGAAGTTATTCGAGCAGCTCCACAACAGTGGGGAAATGCACTGGGGCAGGAACACGAGCTGCACTACCAGAAAAGCCTTAATATGGAAGGAGCTGCTCCTAAAAGCATGACTAGGCCAGTCCAGATCTATTCCTTGCTGATGAAACGTAAGACGTTCACCTCTGTACCCATAACTTACTAGTTCCTGTTTTGCACCACAGCTTACTGTTTTAAATTAAAACATTTGAATCACGGAGTTTCAGCCTTGTTCAGTTACGTTGGGCACAAAGCAGGCAGCAGGCAGGAACGCTGACCTTCAACATCAGAGATGATCCAGGCGCAAGCTGTGTGTAACTACTAAATTGGCTTAATGTGGTCAGGTGGGAACAGAAAGAAGGAGAATAGGGATGGCATTTACATTGCTCTTATTTTGTAAACAGAACTGCTTCATATAGGAGTGGTTTTTTATTTGCTTTTAGAATTTTGCCCTAAATTCACATTTGAAGGACAGGAACTGTAATAAATCCGGAAGATCACTTGTCATATTACAACACTTCTTTTATTCTTGAGAAAGCATTTAAGTTTCAACTTAGCATCACTTGGCTGGCAAAGAGGAAATTAAAAACACAGTTTGGTTCCATGTTTTTAAGCTAAGTCTTGAGCGTTAGGCGTAAGTCACGCTGTTTATTCACAATATAGGAATTAGTTCGTGCTGGTTTCCACAGGTACCTGAATTTTTTAATTCGTTTCAATGATTAAGATGATGGGCTGAATTCACAAATCTAGAAAATCACTGAAGAACAACAGCTAAGTCGCCATTTGGAAAGCAGCCGCAGTCGCAGCACCTCTCACCAGTCAAAAGGAAGTCTGGGAGGGGATTCACCTAGCTGTGAACTTTGTTTTCACCGTCATGGTACTTGCACTTAAAAATTAATTCCTCGTCTAAATTCACAAGGTAGGAGATAACATGTTACATGACTTACCCATGATTTCCAAATGGACATTTCTCATTTAGCGACCACTGCCATTCACGTAACTTTCTGTGGCAGTTACTTGGGTCTCCTGTGGCTTGGAAGCTTCTAGGAGAAGCTGAGAGCAGTCGGTACGCTGGGGGACTGGGTCTTTGAGTATGAACTCACATCACATCGTCAAATAAACCCTTGTGTGAAGTTTTTAAAAAGCGATTCAGGACATTTTTATTGCTGTTCCAAAGTATAACTTAAAAATTTGGACGCAGGCGCCTATAAAAGTTCCAGAGGTTAAACTGAAAACTTGCATACTGTGGGGTAGGTTAAATACATATGTAAACTATACTGCACTATTTCCTTATTCCTTTAACACTTACAAATCACTGGAATGTTATACCTAACATGTATGTGAATTGTAAATATTACAAATTCCTATATTAGTACCAACAATTAAATGACACAATATGTAATCTAAGGTGCTCAGTACTATATGAAGTATAAGTGAATAACTAAACAGTTTGCAAAGAAAATTCATATTATATATATTTATAGAAAAAATAATGATAATTACAGATGCTATTTCTTCATTTTCAGATTTTGGACTGATTCATATTTGGATGGGATAGACAAATGAAATATGGACCTACTCCACATTTATAAGAGTATAGTGAATATTTATATTTTAGAGGAAAAGAATATATTTAATAAAGTCATTTATTGGATTTTTGCGACATGAGCCTACTTTGTACCCAAACAAGCTGTTTGGAAGGCTGTCCTTTGGTTTTCAGCTGGGGAAAAATACATTTTAAACTTCCATCATGCTGTTAAGAATTCAGTTACTTGAGAGAACTATTCATCGTATTGATGGAGTGACTTTTAAAAATTTAAAATTAAAAAAGAAGTATTAATGTACTGCCAATGCTGCATTGGTGCTTTCTATTAAGTAAGCTCAGTGCTCACATGATAGTGGCGCTGGTGATGACAGGCTGAAGGCGTAAGTACACAGCATTTTTGTTTGCTGCTGGCATTTACTGAAAGGCCACAGGGACCTTCTGGGGCAGGTCGTTCAGACTCACCTGCTGCAGTTACAATGCTTTCCCTGTTGCTTATACTTAACTGGGCGGTCACAGAAGTCATTCAAAAAAAAAAAGGAGCAGAAACTTCTGCTCAAGCTTCCACATTCAAGGACTGAGGCCAACATGTGCCCTGCTTACCTTATGAATGGTTATGGAAAAAAATACGATTTTCTTCCCTTCTACTTTAATTCTTACCTTAGCAGCCCAAATAGAAAAGCTAACTGCAGGAATTTAAGCCTGTTCTTTCAGTCTGACCCAAGGTATGGCAGACCAGCCTCATGGAAATCCTAAAAAGGGGTATTCTAGAGTTTCACTCTTTTCACAAAATACTGACTGTAAATGGAACAGTCTGATCAGAAAGTTTGTACAGCAGCTTCACCATTAGAAAGACTTGGATACATGTTGGAACATATATGTTATTGGAAAAATGTGATATAAGGTGTTTGTTAAAAAAAAAGTAAAAGAAAATAAAGCTGATCTGATTGTGTTCAGGGAAGCATACTGGTGTTTCCTAAGAGTCTTGCTCTTTAAGTGGAACTAGCATCTCTCTTGAGGTACTTTATCAATCAGAACACAACTCCTTGTGCACTACCAAGTAAATCGCTACCATGAACATCATTAGAATTGGTCTTCTCCAAATAACAAAACAGGTTTTTTCTCTTTCCGGGGAAGCTAAGTATTCCTTCTTCCCACAGGACGTGGGAGCACGCTCCGTCCAGCTCTTCGCATTTGGAAGCACAGCTGATTTGAAGTAGAGGTTGATCTGATTTCCTTCTGCAAGACTTCTCACTGTCCTCTTACCCACCTTTAAAAGTTAATTGGAGCTGCTTTGGTTTCAGTGGAAGCAGAATCGGAGCCTAAACAAATGATGTGCTCCAGATTATTATACTATCATTGATTTGTAAATTTATCTTACTTTTCATAAGAGTCAAACTGGCAGGTTTATAACTAACTGTTTACTGGGGCTATTTACTACTATATAGACTATTACTATAGCATATATTATATATTCCTATATATATACACACACACTCTATTACTGTATATACTATTACCATAAAGTAATTGGGAATTTTATCTAAAATGAACACTTTTGAGTTCAGTGGTGACTTTGATTTTAAAGAGCTGATATTAATAATATACTAGCAAAATTTCAAGAAACTCAGACTGCTTGATGTAAGTGAACCCCCAGATTAACCAGGGCAAAAGTTTAGTTTAAAAGCATGAGGGAAAAACATGAAATATTTAAGTAACAAAGATTACAACCTCTTGTGAACATATCAGCTGCTTTTTCCACATAGGATTAGCTTTTCAGTTTGTTTCCTTCGTCAGAATTTCTGCGCTTCTGTAAATAACCAGAGGCATTAGAAAACAAATCCCAAGGGAGAACTGTGAATTTGGAAAAGGGAGTTTGTGAATTTGGAAAAGCATTTGTACCCAAGTTAAGGTCTGTGGTAGCCCAGTGATATTCATCATGCAATTGCTGTAATATTAGAAGTAATCATATCACCAAGTAATCACAACCACATCAGTGTTGTTTTACCCCAATCTTGTATAAGCACATAACACAGATTATGGGTAAACCATAAATGTATATTGGTGAATATGATTTATATCCTGACTTGCAAAAACATGAAAGCAAGCACCCGAAGTATGCATAGGGCAGACTGGATTTTGGGTGCAGCAGCCACAAACAAGAAAATAATTTGAAGTTCAGAGGCAAAGGGTGATGTTAATTCCATATCACGTAAGTTACAACACATTAGCTGAGCTGCGGGAACTCTTTGTGTGGGGTTTTTGAACTACGACAGATGTAAGATAATTTGGTTTAGCGCTGTTACGGTAGACCAGGTCAAATTATTTTGCATGCTTTTTTGTGGGTTAAGAGCATGGACAAGGACAGTTATCACAGCTCAAATGGGGCACAATGTTATTAAGCCATGATAATAAACTAGCTATCACTTACCCTAAAAAAACCCCAACATAATAACAGAGAGCAAATGAGACATGGGCACCATTGTATTAGTTCAGCACTGGGAATCATGCAAACAAACAATACATCAGAATGCTTATGTTTCCCTAACTGCTTTCCTGCTGATTATTTCAGGCCAGCCTTTGAGTCTACAGAATTAATTAAAGCAATAACCATTAGGTTCTACTTGAAGTAGAAGTAAGACAGTTAGTATCTAAATCCAGGGCTCACTATGGACACCATAGAGAGGTAAGGGAGGAATGAGAAAATAATAAAAAATAATTTTAAAAAGCATCTTTTCATAGAAGCCCTTCTACAGATACATGCAGATAGTTTTTAATCAAGAAAGCCAGTATTAATTACTTTCCTGAAAGGAAATTTCTTTGCTTATGGCAGCTAGCCTCAAGCACTTCATGAAATGTAGTTTCTGTACTTTCGCTTATCAACTTATGCATAATTTATTAACTACAAAGTTTTTGTAATTAAAAGTATATAAAACGCCCCAAAATTAAGAAATACAACTTTCAGTGGCTTGCTTTAGTATTTGGACAAAAGCATTCAGGCTGAAGATACGAGATTATAACTTACGGCTTTTCTCACTCTATTTGGAAGTAGAGACTTTCTTTATTCAATATTAGATGTTAAGGAAGATTAATGTCTTGACTGATTTTTTGTTTTCTGTCTTGAATGCAAAGAAATGTGAGCCATACACAGTAATTAATACATTGGAGCAATTTCGTGCATGCACTTATTAAATAATTATTTAAATATCTACCTTCATTGCATTTCTATTTCATCAAATCAGTAAAACCTGGATGCTATGGATATGCAGCATTTTGCAGGCAAATGTAATCCTGCTCCTAAGAAGTTGTGTTTGTCCTGGGCTAAGACACAGATTGAACTCACAGGAGCCCACTGTCACAGTAAAACAGCTACACAGCTTTCCTACTGCTGCTCAGGGTGCGGTTAAAACAAGTACACACCCACATATATAAGGTCTTGTAGAGTTCAGGAGAACAATACACACTGGAACAAAGGAACCGAAGAGTTAAATGCAAGATCCTGTTAGGCACAAAAAACCTCCTTAGGGCTTGGCTTTACATAAAAGAGAATTAAGCAAAGAATAATGTCACAAAATCAGGAAGGCTCTTTAGAGAATGAGTAGATTTTACAGTATTAAGTCTAACCTACACATGGCTTAGTTCAATTACTTTTTCATAATATTAAATTTTGTTCATATTAGTATTGCTTAATCCATTTTCCTTCCAGCAGAATATAGCAAACAATAACACTGCATCTCTATCAATTTTAATCATGTTAGTTTATATGATGAATAGGAAATCCTTACACTGAAAACTGTAAAACATACTTGTTTTGGTAGGAATTCTCACCTCAACATAATACTAACTCGAATAATTACACCAGTACAAGCCAGGTACATGCCCGAGACTTAAGCAAAATGAGGCCAAATTTAGTATTTTACTGTGCTTGCAACTCAGGCAGAAATTATTCTTTCCATTACAATTCATCATAGCATGCCAGCTCTTTCACAGCTTTCACAATCATCATTACTGCTGCCATTTTGATTTTCTCCTCCCCCATGAAAAGAAATCTCAGAACTCTGTTATGAATTGTTTCTAAGGAGTATTACAAAGAGTACACATGAAACTATACCGGAAATTCAGCTTGTAAAACAATGACCCTTTCTTTAATGGGACCTTGCATCGAGCTTCAAAAGCTTTTTTCTTACACTACAACACAGAGATAATTGTGACTCAAATTCTAATTCTGTTTACTTTCACCTGCAGAATAGGAACCGTTCTTAATTATTCCATAAAATGTCAACGGTTGATACTGTAAACAGCTGTTTATACAACAGCAAGTAATAATAAATAGAGGTCTTCACACTAAAAGGTAAAGTAGTTTTGTTATTAAAATTATATCTGGTGGGTTTTTTATTCACATAAAAACCAAATACACCGGTTGAAAAACATACGAAGTTTTATCAAACCAAGTCAAGCTACATTCCTTTTAACAATGAAATATAATAAATATGCATGTAAAATAAAACCTTTTTTCATTTGAATTTTTAAAATAATTAAAACTTTCAGTATAAAAAGTTTCAAAACATGCTACTGTGCTTGAGAATGAGTCTATATAATTGTACTGACCAAAGTCCTTCCGGAGTGCAGGGGGGTGTGTGTGCACGTTAGGCAGTATAATGCTCTTCTTACAATCGGAAGTGCTCTCTCTCTCCACAGTTTCTAGGAAGGTGTGAACAGCATCCATTCAGTACCGCTACTTGCCAGTCTTCTCCAAAACCCATTCAATCACCTGGGAAAATAAATGATCTGCAAAGCAACTTAAGAACATCTCATACACTTATACTAATTCTTTCTTTATCACCACCTTTATCACCACCTGTGTGATGTTTACTAAACAGGATTTAAAAGTAATCCATTCAAAAGGAGAAAGAGTTGTTAATAAACTGAGCGGATACAGCGTTACCCAAGAATTGTATTTAATTATATAGAATGCTTTTTCTTTCGAAAAAGGCATTTTTAGATCCCCTGAATTGAGATACTTCACCCCACTCTCTCCATGTACTAGCAGCAAGGTGGACACACAATGCTAAACAGCTAGTGTTTCCAGCACAAAAAATTGCTAAAGCTGTGAAAGAAAGGATAAAGAATAATTTGTACACTGCTGTATCTGCCACCATTATTACTGCTGTTTACCAAACAGGGTAGTTGTTCAGACAACTGCCTAGTCCTGGGCAACTGTATTTTTTATAAAGTAGTTTCAAAGTATTCTTTAATACAGGGAGAGGTGGCCAGCTTAAAAGATCCCTAATTTTAACACCTCTTTGCCAACAGCAAACGCATAAAAGGACCAACTGGCCTCCCCAGACAAAGATGGCGGTGAGAAACAGTGTATCAGCACAATATCCCAGTTCAACGCCAAACATCACAAGCCATGTAGTTTTTGAAACCTTACAATCTGTAGGAAGCAATTCACAAGAGAACACAATAAATACTGCTCTTGCAGAATAAATTCTGTGGGGATCTAGCAGTTTTCCTTAAGAGTTTGGGGTTTCTTATTTAACTACCCCAGTCCAAATCCTTACATTTAATTTATGATTTTGAAAACTGTACAACTGTACTGTAAATATGCACAGTACTTTTTTTTTTTTTTTTTTTTAAATCGTGGAGTCACTTCAGCATGTTTTTCAGAATTTAAATCAGTTAGTTAATTTCTGGAGGACAGGAGTATTTACTCCTGTCATTTGCTCTGTGCTACTGTTCACATAAGTCCCACCTTATACACAAATAAGCTCATCTGATATCCCTTGTGCTTACAGTTATTCCCAAGCTTAAAATTACTAATTTTTATTGCTTCTTTTAAGAAATTTATTTCCTTTTATAGATTCCTTCATTGCTTCCTAACCTTATAAAAGAAATGTTATTTCCTTCAACACAAGGAAAGAAGAACTCCCTAATGATGCAGGTTTCTCTCAAATGAAGAAAAATCTCACCCCTCTCTTTTTTTCCAGTGGTGTGGAAACATTTATTGCCTTCATTTCCATTTCTCACTGTGGCACATCATATTGGCAGCTATAACTAGAATAGCATCTGAAACCTGAATGTATGCAACCGGAAATTTTGTCATGGGACTACTGATTGAGAGGAAGTTTTTGTGAGATCAGAGAGTGAAACGAGAGCCACAGCTATAGGAACGCATCTCTTCATCTCTTAAAGCTGTGGACTAAACCATCCTACAGCCAAGCTGCCACAGCTTCATTTAGCCTTCACTAATTACAGGAACAAATAAACAAATGGTCTTACCTGTTTAGCATTGTTATTTGCTGTTTTCTTCATTTCATCAAGAAGTCCCCTAGAAGTTTTAAGATCCTAAATATGAAACACAAAGCCACAGAAATTAGCAAACTCATATGCTCACTCTAATCTGGATTGTAAGAGCCCTAATAACCAGGGGGGTGTTACCCTTTTATCACCTTGTTCAGAACCTCAGAAGAATTATTTGACTTTGTTTTTTTCTTTTTAAAAAAGAAATAATCTCAATCTATTCCAATGGGCTGCAGCTTTCCCTACAGCGGTCCAAACCTAGTACTCAAGTGTACGATTGAGTCACACTTTTCCTAACCTTCCACACTCTTCCAGAGATTTTTTTGTTTTCTTAAATGATATTCAAAGTTCTTACAGTCTTGATTGAAATCTTATTTCGATATAAAAATGCAAATCAGCTGTGCACTTAGATTGCAACACAGAGTTCTGGCAAAGAACAGTGAAGAGGACATGGAGAAAGAAAATCAGTGCAGGAAAAGAAAAACCTAGAACGGTTTGTCTGTTTTACAGTCCAATTAGCCCAACCTAATCCACTCTTGTCGTGGTTTAACCCCAGCCAGCAAAAATAAACTCCACGCAGCTGCTCGATCACCCCCCCCGGTGGGATGGGGGAGAGAATCGGGAGGGCACAAGTAGGAAAGCTCCCGGGTTGAGATAAAAACAGTTTAATAATTGAAATAAAACTAAGTAGAACAGTAATAATAACAATGAGAACAACAACAATAACAGAATACACAAAGCAGGCAATGCACAACGCAACCGCTCACCGACCACGTGTCACGAACGGGGGGCGAGCCCCCCCACGCACCTGGTTTTTATACTGAGCATGATGTCCCATGGTATAGAATACCCCATTGGCCAGCTGGGTCCACCACCCCGGCTGTGCTCCCCCCTCCCGGTGCAAGCATCACCCAGCAACAGCCAAAGCATCAATGGGCCATCAACGCTCCTTTCACACCGAACCCAAAACACAGCACACCCCCCAGGCTACTGGGAAGAAAGTTAACCCTGTCCCAGCTGGAACCAGGACAACTCTCTTAAACAAAGCAAGCACATAACTTTGCCTAAAGAGAAAGGAAAACTAAGAAAATTCATTTACTACTTGTCTCCAAAGGAAAACGATACCTGTGATACCATGCTTCTGAAGCACGCAGCACAGAAAAGGATTCCAAGGGCTCCTACAGACTCAGGGCTGCAAGACAGTTCAGAAGAACAAAATCCTGCTACACCTCTCTCTAGATCAGCTTTCCGAAGGACAGGATCACTGCAGCACTCTTCCTTTTGTTCTTCTGCTTGGAATGGAACCGTGAACCCATCTGATTTGTCCTACTCACTCATCCCTACACACAGTTCTTTCTGATTTTGGATTAGAAGATCTTCCTTCAGGGCATATTTCAGGGAGGTTTTGAGAGTGCTTACAGAATGACTGCGCAACTGTGTTCTAATTATTTAAGAAGTTGGTGCTCATTGGCAAAATGTTCTAATTGGCTGTGTAAGCATTCAGCCCTCTTCAGTTGCAACTTCATTTAGCTTAAATCACCTTTACTGAAGTTGACTAACCTGAGTTAGTTCACAAATACTGGTAGGCTACACGCATGCAAATGAACAGAAACAGCAGCTCAGCTTGTGAGCAATAGTTTTTAAACACACTGTACTGTAATTTAACTCAATTTTGTGCGCAGACTAAGTAACATGGGCTCGAGCATTGACTCACGAAGTCTCCTAGGTATTGTGGAAAGAATTCTCATCTCCTCCTAAAAATGAGGTTGATGCAATTCTACACGGTGGTGCCAAGTCAGTATGTGTTAGATAGTTGCGCACATTTACAATGCATTTACAAGGACTTCTGTGACCACGTCAAGGAACTAGAATTTCTGCGTGTTGTGGTTTAACCCAGCAGGCAGCCAAACACCACACAGCCGCTCGCTCACTCCCCCTGCCCCCAGTGGGATGGGGGAGAGAATCAAAAAAAAAAAAAGTAAAATTCGTGGATTGAGATAAAGACAGTTTAATAGAACAGAAAAGGAAGGGAAAATAATAATGATGATAGAATATACAAACTAAGTGATAGAATCATAGAATCATAGAATCATACAGGTTGGAAAAGACCTCTAAGATCATCGTGTCCAACCGTCAACCCAACACCACCATGCCCTCTACACCATGTCCCTAAGGGCCTCATCTACACGTCTTTTAAATACCTCCAGAGATGGTGACTCCACCACTTCCCTGGGCAGCCTGTTCCAAGGCCTGACCACTCTTTCAGTAAAGAAATTTCTCCTAATGTCCAATCTAAACCTCCCTTGGCGCAACTTGAGGCCATTTCCTCTTGTCCTATCGCTAGTGACTTGGCAGAAGAGACCAACACCCACCTCGCTACAACCTCCTTTCAGGTAGTTGTAGAGCGCGATGAGGTCTCCCCTCAGCCTCCTCTTCTCCAGACTAAACAACCCCAGTTCCCTCAGCCGCTCCTCATAAGACTTGTGCTCCAGGCCCTTCACCAGCTTCGTTGCCCTCCTCTGGACACGCTCCAGCACCTCCATGTCCTTCTTGTAGTGAGGGGCCCAAAACTGAACACAGGATTCGAGGTGCGGCCTCACCAGTGCCGAGTACAGGGGCACTGTGCACAATGCAATTGCTCACCACCCGCTGACCGATGCCCAGCCCGTCCCCGAGCAGCGATTGCTGCCCCCCAGCCAACTCCCCTCAGTTTATATACTGAGCATGACGTCATATGGTATGGAATATCCCTTTGGCCAGTTTGGATCAGTTGTGCTCCCGCCCAGCCTCTTGTGGACCTGGCAGAGCATGGGAAGCTGAAAAGTCCTCGACTAGGGTAAACACTACTTAGCAACAGCTAAAACATCGTGTTATCAACATTATTCTCATACTAAATCCAAACCACAGCACTACAGCAGCTACTATGAAGGAAATTAACTCTATCCCAGCCGAAACCAGGGCACGAGTCCGCTGTGTAAGCTACCTATCAAGCCAAAAGCCTTAGAACAAGGGAGAAGCTGAGCTGTCACAGCTATGGCTGGGAGGTAGCTGAAACAGCCAAGGAAGCAATAACCTTACCTAACTGACCACTGCTTTAACATGTTATCTCACATAAAAGACTACTGCTTTATAAGGTTTAAAAACAAACAAACAAACACCAAAATATACTGTAAAACTGGGTTCTGCGTTTGACAACAAGTCCAAAGGTTTATCCACATACTACTACCATACCACTAGGAAATATTAGCTTAATTAAGTCTGAATATCCCATAGTCCATCTCAAGTTTTATTCAGGAATGGATTCACTTAACCAAGAACAAACAACTGTAAGAGTGTGTGTTCTAGTTACCTTTAAGTAGAACTTTGATATCTCAAATAGACGCTGGCTGCATGATACAAAGCACTTGTGATCCTCTGCAATTCCATGTTTTTGAAGAGTCTTAGCAACCACCTCCTTCAGCATCTTGGAAACAATAGAAACACACTCAAGAGTTCATCCCAATTATTGGCATTAAAAATTGTCCAAGGGAAAGGGGGAAAAAAAAAAAAACAAACCACCTGATCTTTTTTGATCTTGCCTCTGTCTTTAATCCGTTGGCCAAATGCCATCAACCCACTGACCAAATTTGGGCAGAGTTATTTAACAATCTATTTCCATCTCCTTCATCTCAAAAATTAAGGAAATGCTTACATGTCAAAGCAATGTAAAGGATCAGTGAATATTCACATGGGGCTTGGAAGACAGAAGAAAATTGATAATGGCTTCAGCCTTCTCTTCTCCAAAATACTCTGTGTGTGTATATATATATATATATATATATAAAAAAATGTAACTTTTCTTTATGTTGATATTCCCTTGTTTGACACATCCATATTAAAAAAATAATAAAAATCAGACACTACAGTCAGATTAGAAAATTTACTCTGACATTCTTTATATCAGAGATGTTTAAACTTTGCTGCAGGTCTGAAGGAGTCACACCAATTTATGCTTACTCGGGTCATCCCAACTTGCCTTTGACAGTACGACATCAATATCCATGCAGTGTCCTCTCTAGCACCCTGGGATTAATTTAAAATTAGTATCACCAAGCCAGAAACAGTTTTGTGTACTGTATTTTAAAAGTGGCATTCCTGTTATATACAGCTATTAATTAACCATTATTGTACCAAAGTATTTAAATGTTATCTCAATTAATGGACTTGTACAACTACTGGAATATCTTTTTATTCTCAGAATAGACTGTTCTTCCACAATGGCTTTGACCCTTCTAGCACAGATATTTCTTTGATGCCTTTAGGTTTTATATTAACTTTCTACATTTCATAACTCCTATTCATTGATGTCCATTCCCACCTTCTTTATTCCTAGTTTTTATTTCTCTCAGCCTTAATTCCCTGGCATGATATAATACTCCTTACATACTTTTTCATTCCTTGCTTCTGCAGCACTGTCCTCAGTGCCTTCAGGATTCACTTACAGAAGTGAACAGAATGAAATTTAATGATAACAAATAGAGATGAAGACAGTTCACTTTGAGTTGAAAAAAATTATAAAAAATCAAGTCACGTGAAAAGAAGCTAAGCAGATGCTTTTTCACTAAGCAAACAACATAGACCTTTACCCTTGTATGTTTCTGGGATCTTGATTCCTTAGCTGGCTTTGAAGTCTCAGATTCGGTTGCGCTTATGTGACTTGCTGAGCCAACCTTAGTGGTTACTTTGTGGGGTTGACCAGGCTGTTTCAATGGCATCGAAGCTAAAGAAACTGATCTTTCAGAGCGCTTCCTCGTTACAGCAACTGTACAGTGACTCCCACTACTTCCGCTTGCCTGAGAGAGGAGGGAATCTGTACTCTCAGATTTGGTTAGCCTGGAAAGAAAGAAGAAAAAAAAAAAAAGATAAAAAGAACTTTTACGTTTTGTATTGACTCTTTTGGTGCCTTTGTTTCTGCTATGGAGGCTGCTGCTAAGAGTATTAAGTACTCTACATTCTTGCAAACAGCATCTGAAAACAGCAGACAGGATTCTATTACGTAACATTTTTGTATTAGAAGAACACTTTACTGACTGATTTGGTCTCTGATACTTAGACCCACTGCACCTCTGATTAAAAAAGTCTAGAGATGAACTGAAGAAACAAGATTACTAAGAAGAGAAACTCTTTGGAAGAAGGGGTAGTTTTGCATATAGACCCTTCATCCAGATAGCTAGGAAGAGCAGAGTTTGCTGGCCTCCAGTCTCAGGATAAGACAAAACATCTTGAAACTATCTAATTTCTTTTGGCCCTACAGGAATGTCACAACTCATCTTTAACTATGGGAAGTTGGGCATTATGATTCTACTGGAACATGTAATTCTTGATCCTTCAACTGTAAGAGCATTAGTAATTCTGAAACTCCAACTTATCAAGTGCTAAGTACAATCGCATCTAACGGTACAATCGCATTTCTAACGGTTCAGTAAGCTGCAAAAGATATGGATGTTCCTAAAACCATACCTCTGTTAAAGGCTTACTGTGATTAGATTGCAAAGGATATCAAACTGGAAAGAAGGAAGAAGTGAAGTATTACAGTAAAAAGTGAATTCAGAAGTAGTGTTACATAGCAGTTATTTTTTATTGATGCAAAGAGTTTGCATCTTCAGAGTGAGGACAAGGTACAAAGGGAAGTCTTAAAAACTAGACTTCCAGAAAAGACTTTAATAAACAAGACTGACAATAAGTTTGAATTTTGGTGGGTCATCTTATACCAGCAGTCCTTTGGATTAGGAACTCAATTATTCTGTTTGTACAGTGCTTGGCTTTCTAAACCTTTAGCTGTTTATTTGTACTGCAACAGCACTGACAGTTTTGGTCCTAGATGAGGCTATCTGTCATCTTTTCAAAGGCACTTGAGACTTTCCAAGATACAACCCCAAATCTCTTAAATAAAAGGTGCCTGTGCTGCATGGTTTTGATTAATCTAATGCTATCAAGGAGAGGTCACACTTGAGAAAAAAAATGAACTTACAGAAGAGGATTAAACAACTAGAACATTTGTCTAGATAGCTTCACTAAAAACATTTTGAGATGAAAGAAAAGATGCATTTCACAAAAGACTACTGAAATATTTCATGCTAAAGTGCATTTTATTCAGTGCATTACCTTTTCTTGGGATAAAAGCAATCCAAGTCTTTTGATCTGCGTTTTAGCCTTGATGCCTCTGTTTTGAATTCGCTTTGTAAAGACTCGCCATCGGGGACACTTCCAGGCTCTGACAAGACTGCAGGAGATGGGAGAGGGCTCAAAACAACCGGCACAGGGCAGCACTCTTTGGTGCAAGTAGTCTGAGTTTCATAGCGAATAAGACGAGTTTGAAGTTCAGCATATCCCACATCTCTCTCTAAGGCTCTTCTGTTATCTAGACAATATCTAAAATTGAAATTAGTGAGAAATCTGTGACAGAAAGTCTTTGCTTTATTACAATCAGAAAAAAAACAGAACAACTTACTTTTGACTACCATATAATCTCCAAAACTTTTTTTTGTTTGGACTGGTGTATTGTTCTGAAAGATACCTTAAAACAGCCTTGTAAATTAACACATGCCTGATGGATTTAGCTATATTTAAGTCTAACTCCAATGAAGAAGCTGAATCATATACTATTTGTAAGTCGTTACCCTGTGGTCTTACAAATAAGATTTCCATGGACATTAGCAGAATTTTTTCCTTGCACACTAAGTGATGGATTAGGATGCTGACAATGGATTTTTTGCTCATTATAATCAGCTCTGTGTTACATTTGTATCATCAGTCTATTTTAGATTTTACTGTTTTTCATATTCAGTCCGTACTTAACAGATGTTATCCCTGTAACATGCTAACCAGTGTGAAACTCCAATAAAACAGCAATAAGGATAGCTCTGAACCCAAATACATGAGGAACCCAGCACACCATAATGGATACAGTATCTTCAGACCTCAGATCTTGCAAGCATCCACCAAAACTTTGAGACCCAGAAAATATCAGGTTTTTATATATAAGATGATACACTCTAATATGATAATATGATCATACAATATGCCTCCATTTCTTCCTAGGACAATGCAACTTTCCTAGTCAAAAAAACCACATCCAAACCAAACCAAACCACCCAAGATTTCTTCAGTGCATAACCCGTAAGAGAATCACATAAGAAATGCCTGAAGAAAACATCCCGAAGTACAATATACATAATTTGCAAGTTACGAGTACTTCAGGAATCGCAAAATGCGACAATACTGACATAATTTTAGGAAGAGCCAGGTTGTGCCAAAAATGAGGTTGCTGTGAGACTGTGTTAATTGAGTGTAAGTATAAGGAAGATAGGGCATGGTAAGTGTTTTAAATGCTGTTTAGTACAGATTCTTTGCTAACTGCACTCTTTGGAAATGCAACCTTTAGCTTTGTCCGAGATAAGCACTGCTACATGGGAAATTCACATTTTTTAAATGCTAAAAATACAAAAGTGTCACAGAACAAGCACAAACTTCCCAGCTTCCTATTGATTACAAAGAATAAATGGTTTAAACAACCAAATCAAAAGAAGAAACTGTATTAAATATGGTGGAGCTGAAAGAGAACAAATGAACAGTGCTAACTCAGTGAAACATACTCATGAGATTAGAACAATACAAAATGCATCTTAACTTTTCTCTTGTGTAAATGATTTCCAAGATTCCTTGCAAAAGACCAATGTTTCATTGCCCGGTAACTTACATTACCTCTACTACAGGGAAAGACAACAGTATTATCCAATATTATTCCATCCTTTTCTTAACAAGCATTCGGAACAATGTGAGCTCTCTCTCAGCCCACCCTCCAAACTACTTAGCAATGTTTCCTACTCTTAGGAACTCTAGACATATTCTTTACTTTTATCTCTTAACAGGAAGTCACGTTACATTGCTGGATCTGTTTTTTCCACTTTCTTCAGAATATTTTCATATTCAGGAAGAAATTCACTTTTCTAATAACAGACCGGTGAATCCATTTCTACAGCTGAGTAAGACTTTCCGCTAGAAATAAACTCATTATCTGATAAGATTAAGTTCTCTTAACTTACAAATTTCAAGGTATTTAATTTTCCTTATTTATTTTCTCCTGAGTAATCACATCCCCTACAAAGATAAAAATGCTTTTATCTTTAGAGGTTAAATTGCTATTTTACTCACTTTGCTTTAACAGCAGTTACTTTCTCTTTGCAACACAGGAATCAAGTTTTTGGCACAGGTTCATTACACGAGAAACTTGATTTAATCATAGCTGCTACTCCTGGCTTTGTTGACAAGACTTTATTTCCAAGTATAAACACAGCAGCTATGCAGATGGAAACTGCAATCGCAACAGCATGGTACAAAACACATCTGCTCCAAAAGACTCTTGCTACAATATATTCTGATCGTACAGCTGTATGTTCCTCCCTTTCACACTAGTTTCTACCATCTCACTCTACTGCTTCCGTCCTTTACTGCTAGCACATTCCCCTTGTAACATTAATTTATCAGGGTCTCCAACAATATCCAGGTCTCCCTGTGGTCTCTACCTGTCATATTTTGCTACGAGAAGAGGCAGCACAAGCTGCGCTGTGCCTAATTTGAATCCCCATGCACACTCCCTGCTGAGGTCAGGCAGGTCAGCAAGCTACCACATACCAACAGGCAACAGCCAAGTGCTTTCTTCCCACACCTGGCAGGACAAATCTGCATTTCTCCTATCTACCCAGTTGCCTGTCTGAGCCTTTTCTTACAAATCTAAAAAGGCTGACAGGCTCATGAGTTACCACTTAGAAAAAGAGAAGAAACATAGCTGAACAGATAGAATGACTGCTTCACTTCCCTGGAGAACACGGCTAAAATTACCAGATATTAAACATAGGCTTAACCAAACTATTTGTGCAGTTGATATGAAAAAAATACCTGCAGTATCATTAGTTACATTCTGATAATCTGAAAATGCAATTTTAGAAGGCTGTAGAAATTTGCACGAAGACTGAACTGCCTATGCTTAGTATCCACTGCATTTCTTAATATATACTGTGTTAAGACTAAGTCTGTCTACACGGAAGAGTTATGCTGAATTATCTACCCTCGCGTTTTTGTATGTCCTTTTCCTCTTCTCCACAATGACAATATTTATAATTTTCTGAACAATTTTTATACAGCTACATTATATGATGTTTGCCCATCTGAAGCTTTGACAAATAACTAACGCTGGCTATCTGGGACTAAATACAGTCCTCACCATATTGATGCTTTCAAAGATTCTTAGTACTAACACTTGCCTGCTGGTGGTGTTTTCAGGTTCCCTGAATATACAGGTAGCGTCACAGCAGGTCTCATAAACCTCTGACTATTAGTCTGAAAGTGCCTACAATTTAATATCAAAGTAGGAACTACATATGTAGTTCACTCATGTGCTGCTCCAGGGACTTGATGTGTAATAACGAACCCTCTTCCAATTGCCGCTTCTAATTCTGAATTAAAATTTCCAGAGACGCTGAGAATAGGCACAACAGTACAAGTTACAGAAAAAACTTAAACGTTTTTACATTACCATGAAAGCAGGGGTGTTGCAATTCAAACCAGTGAATAAAATGAAGGTAAGAAAGGGAGAGGTGGCATGTGCAAAGTTGTTCCACAAAGGAAAAGGATACATAAAGTTTTCCATAATTAATGTTTATGTTGCTTGAAATGTTTCTAATTATACCTTGACTGGAAGCTGAAAAATAATTTTGGAAAAAGAAGCCAGGAAACTTACTCAAGTCCATGATAATGGCATCCAGCTGCTTTTTCAAAAGGCAAACCTATGAGTTTCCGAGGAGTAAGCTCTGGTGTCAAAAGGAATGTGTTTTCACTGAAAAGAAAAAAAAAAAAAACAGATCTATTTTAACTAGTTACAGTCAAGATAAATTATACTTCCAGAAGTCAGAAACAAATGCCTTGACATAGGAAGACCAAACCAGCATGTGTTGTAGCTAAGCCCCTGGGGTACAGCATCAATGGAAAATTTAATCGTTATTGAAGTGAGAATCTAAGTTCAACTAACTAATAGCTACTGAGCTATTACAGAAGCTCTTAGACATTTCAACCAGTTTAGAGGTCACTGCTCCAAATAATTTATCAATAAAACCAGGTAACTATAACCCCATTTCACAATGGGGCACCTGAGTAGTAGAATGAACTGAGAGGAACCGGGAACTGATCTCCCATTTCTCAATCCAGTGTTACAACCAGTGAATTCCTTCCCTTTAGCTTCAAGTTGTCTCACCTAACAGTCACCTTTCCCAGGCTTCATAACTAACCACTTGTCTCCTGTGATATTTGAATTCCAGTTAGTAACTCTCTGCAACTAAATCATATGAATCTATTTGAAAGTATTTCAACAGAATAAGCCATAGCAAGACAGACAGAAAGAGCTTGCTGCTAGATCCTAGCATACCCTGTAAAGTCACAGCCCAATTACCTCTAAAGAAGGGAAGAGATGAAGGCAAGATATAGCAGTATCTGAAACTTACACATTGCTTCTAGTTTTATTCACATAGACTGTCTCTGCACCATTACCCCTGGAAAAACATCCAGGAAAGATGTGATACTGAATCTAGCAAGATGGTAATTTAGAAAGACTGTCAGTCAAAATTGTAATCTATCAAACCTCTATTTAAGCTCAAACATGGAAAACAAGCGAAAAATCCTTTAATTCACCAGTCTCTCATAAAATCTCTTTTTTCCTTCTGTTGGTCAGGAAAGTCTTTGGGTCTGTAGTCACTGTGCTTGAACATCTACTGTGCAAAGCTGCTAATTATTCCAGAGAATCTAGTCAGAGCACCTGCTAAGAGGGTGAGCAGCAGGAGTACGGAGTTCTGCTGGACACAACAGTAACAGCAATCTGGTATGTCAGAAAGGGAATGGTTCATCATCTCCCAGACAACAACCTAGCTATGGATTTTCATAGGTTTTCTGGTTTCTTTTCAGACAAAGCAGAATACATACGTACAGTATAAGTCATTGGCAGACCTTGTAGCCTTCAAGCAAAAACATTTATTATCTACTATCTTGATTTTGGCTTTATATTTCCCTTAGATATCCAAGATCTCTATGTATTATGAGAGATTCACATTACAGTAATGTACTACAAAGCAAAGGTTTCATCATCATACTTTCTCAAAATAATTGGTAGAAATCCAAGCAAACTGGGACAAACCGCCTCAAATTCAGACCTCACTCAGCTATAGCTCAAAGCAAATCATTCAAGAGAATCAAAGTATTCTATGGTATAAAGCTTCTCTGGAGGCTTTTGAAAAATCAGGGATTAAAAAAACATTTTTGTTGCAAACAAATTATTCACATCTTTCCCACACAACTAATTGGAATGAGAATACTTTACATTATACCCAAAATCCTAAATCATCTGCACTCATTAACTAACAATTCTGTAGGAGACTCTCAATCTTCACTGCATATTCACTTGCTTGAATTCTCCACTCAGAATATCTTTAAGTTAGTTTCAAAACTCCAAGTAGTATTTTACAGAAGTCTCCAAAATCCTACAGAACCTTTCCCTCTCACAAGCCCTCTTAATTTATTACATATAATGAAGTTTAAAAAAGGATCGAGGGCTGTATCCAATAATTCCATTATACAGTCTGTTATTCAACATTAAAAAGGTCAACAAATATAACTCTAGTGACTGCAAAAATTGTCTTGCTTACCTAGCAGTCTATAACACACTGCACAAATAGTATAGGCTCTGCTTCTACAAACATTGACTCTTGTATAGGTTGGCCTTATTCTAACAAATGTTCAGATCCATTAACTCCTTGTATCAATCTTCCTGCTGAAAAAGCAGTGGTTAATACACTAATGCTTACCAGCAGACACACTATGGATGAATACTTGCAAAGAAGTCAGAGTAGACAACTTCCCTTAAGGAGCACTTTACCACGTAAGAATATTGCTAGGAATGCTGGGCCAGCAAAACATGAGACAAACACAGTTAAAGAGGCTCAGCTATCGCCCTTTTTACGCTTCAGTTGTCTTCCTAGCTTCCTAGCTTCCTCCCCTCCGAGTGAAAGAAATCACACTAATAAAATTAAAGTTCTGCCACAGTAACTTCTGATTTGCTAGAAATACTCTTTTGGAAATGGACACGTGGCGGCAGCTTGTAGCATAGCCATGGCAAAGGTCTACTGGCACATTTCTGTGCATCAGGTGACTATTTTGTTATTTAAATGCATAGGACCAACATCATCATCTCCGGCCGCTTCAGGTTCTGAAAGAACTAAATAGCAAGACCAACTGGAGGACTTAACAGTTGATTTCACCGGCAGGCATGTAATGCAAGGATCTTGCAAGTTACAGACTCAAATCCAGTTAGGCCATTCTGAGACTCTCATTCGGTTGTTGTTCACATTCCCCTACTTCAGTTCTGAGAATGGTCTTCAGTGTTTTCAATATGCTGGATTCATACCGTTTGGGAATTTGTAGCGGCTGAAGATCACCAACTGGTAGCCCTTCTGGTGTAAAATATTTTAGTAATTCTTTAGCATCCAGCAATGTCAATGACTCCCGCTGGCTATCTTTATGCCCCAGCAATTGCTCAGATGAATGTGCAAACATAGAAACTCTGAAAAAAGGAAAAGAAAAAAAAGACCAATCTAAGAATTTTTCTTTTCAATGTAGTAATAATGTTCTATTAAAAAAAAAAAAAATCACTGCTAGTCTCAAGCAATTAAATGTATTTCCAAAGTAAAAGGTTGCTCCTTGAGAACATTTACACAAATGTTCATGATAAAGTATATTTGAAGCAAATTCTCTACCATCCTAGAAAGTAATTTTCTCAAGATTTTATAGCTTAGTTATGAAATACAATATGGGAAGAACATTATTCATCCCTTTTTTCCATGTATGGACCTGTAAGATCAAAAATTAATTCCCATTAAAAAAAAAAATTACATACAATATGCAGCAAAGGAACCATACAGCCACTATTGCATGCAACTCTCCACTCTATTTTTGTTTAGTGTCCTCAATCAAATATAGCAAAGTTCTCTCTCTTCTACTGTTAAGCAACATGCTGTACACTGATTCAGGATAAGCAGAAGATAACCGGTTCAGAATACAATGAAATAAACATTAACTGACTATGAAACAGAAAAGTCCTTCAGGAACCTTTTCAAAAGCTAGTTAGAAGGAAAAACTTTACCTATTTGAGAAACAAACCCAATAATAATGACAGTAGTAGTAGTAGTAGTAGTAGTAGTAGTAGTAGTAGTAATAATAATAATAATAATAATGATGATAATAATAATACCACCACCACCCATGAGAAAGCAGAGATCTAATGTGAGAATTTCTGACATGCAGCACTCCAGTCTAGGCCACGGCCAACTATAGTATTTGAAAGAAAGAAATGGGATGGAAGTAACTAAGAAAAAGGCAGTTGGACACCTGGCTCTAAAGGTCTGTCAGCAAAAATGTTACAACCCAGCAAAGATCGTTAAGTCTTATACAAAAGTGAGAGCTAAACTGAAATCAATAGCCTGTATTAAGTTACACAAAGGTCTACAGGTTTCACTTAAACAGCACTGGAGGAAAAACAAAACTAAATACAGATTTCAAACATAAAACCAATAGTATCTTCTACATTAAAATTACATGAGACCTAATACTAAGTCCTGACCATTAGGAAATATGAAATTAGAAACACATTGTACATGCTGACAAAAACTGCTGTACTATCTTTATTATTTATGCCCCAGGGCATGTTGGGAGAAAAAAAAAAATATGTTTTTCTACTACTGCTATTATTTTCTAGCAGTGCCATTTTGGTAATTTCGTTTTGGAACTATGTTACTTTTAGGTAACTTTCAGCTGCATTTTGTCAATAAAAATCAAAACAATACTACTTTAAATACCAAGAAAATACACCTTTGGAAATTGACAGACGCTTAGTTTTAGCCTTAAGCGATGTTTCCTCTGAAAGATTATCAATATATTTGAAATCAGTTTACAAAATGGCTGTCAACATACACAGTTCCTCTAGAGTGATGTTCAATGGCCACTACAAAGAAAATCTCCAGTATTTAACCATTACCTCATCTTTTGTTTGGTTTTTTCAAGGTTTTCCAAATTCTGAAGTACATGTCTTTCTGGCCACTCCAATGGATTTGGCTCCATTAAATCAGATTCTGCAAGAAATATATGGTGGATAAACCTTAATAGAAGTAAAGGATCTTATTTGTTAAAGAAATATATACACGCATATATACTCGTTTATATATATATATATTCCTTCCTGTATATATATAAAAAAAATATATAAATATAAGGAAAATCTGCAGCATGCTGTGATCAGAAATTTTTTCTGCATAATTTTTTTTGTCAAGGAAAAGAAAGGAAATAGTTAATGTGAAGGTAATTTCAGTTTGGAAAAAAGCCTAGAAAGCTACTTTACTTTTCCTTCTATTTTTCCCTCTTTTGGTAAAAGACTTTCCTTCTTTTAGTAAAAAATTGACAACTGGTATGAAAATACATCAAAAGAGAATAAGCAGTGTATTTTCTAAATAATGGTACCTACCAGAAGTCACAGAGCATGACCTAGTTTTATTTGCAACCTTCTGTAGAACAGGTTTAGGAAAACTAGTGTTGCACAGGTCCAAAATACATTCTCTTGTAAGTTCTAACAAGCTTTTGAACTCATCCGTAGAAATAACTGGAGGCTGCTCGGTCAATTCCTTTCTCTCTATAAAAGGAAAGAGAAAGAAAGAGAAGCTACTGCACCTGCTAAGTAACAAGGAGTAACTGGAGCCTGCTAAAACCAGCCAAACAAAAAAATCCCCACCCCGAAACAATAACACAAGTAAGTTAACTTGACACTTACTATTGCAACCAGCAAGCAAGGCATGGGTGATTTATTCCATAGGCAAGTGAAAAAACTTAGCAGTGAGAATAGCTGAAATCACATGTGAATTACCTTTTTACAGTCCTTTAATTTCTGTCTACGTGCATTTCTGAGTATATCCAGGTTTGAATCCCTCAGAGACAAACATCCCGACTTGCTGAGCCTAAACATTAAAAGCTCCAGTCTACAGAGCCTCCTACCCACTTATTTTTGCTGTTGCAGGAGTGTGGCTCCAATATAACTGATAGCCTGCTCCAGTCTCTTTGGTCAGAATATCAAGGGTCGGGTAATTCTGACATGATTTAGGATGACTAGCAAATCCCAACTGCTCCTATTCAGTCTTCATCCTAAAGGAAATGGGTGACCCACTCAAAACAAACTAAAACACAAGCTCTAAGGCAGCTCCAAGCTCAGGGTTAAAGTAGACAGGAATCTGAGAACGACTGCAAGTTGATGGGGGTGGGGGGCGGAAGACAAGACTATTAGCAGAAATCTTAATTTCCTTAAGCTGTTAATGATAATACACTTAAATTATCTTCACAGTATGCCGTTTTCAATAACCTAGCCAATCTCTCAGAAGCATTTTTTGTTTCAACTGAGTCTCTTCAAGCAATGGACTTAGACGGAAAAAATCAGGACAGTTAAATGTACTTCTCTGCAAACTTATGGAAATCTACAGAGGATGACCTTTCAGTTATTATTATGAATGATGTATCATGATAAATGTAACAAAACGCCAGTACACATTTCTACTCTGCTGTTTAAGACTTTTTCAAGACAGAATAAAATAAAAAACCCTGAAAACTCCAAAACAGAATTCTTATTTTTGTAGAAAGCACATCCAGCAGTAAGGTTTTTTGGGGGGAAAAAAGCATAAGAAAAACAAAGCAGAGAAAAAGTTAATTACCACAGAATTATTCCAAAACCATGCTCAAACTTTCAGAGTATTAGTGTAACAAACACCCACCAACTTTAAGTTCAGTGTTCTCTTTTCCTCAATATTTAAAAGTCATTATCTGACATACAATCATGGATATACTACAAAGATTTTCTTTTTAAAGCTCCACTTTTTTCTTCACAAAGTGATCAACTCACCTCAGTTTTGTAAGGTGAGCTGTCACATTCAGTTTGAAATAAAAACCTTTTAAATACTAGTTTGAGAACTACCAGTGCTCTCCCCATTACTTACTGAGATATTCCTTCAAGGCAAACATTTGGAGACGAGACAGTTTCTTTTCTCTCTGTATAATCTCCTCTCCACAAAAATGCGGCAGAGACTTGATAAAGTCAGCAATATGAAAGCCTGTACAGATTAGGAGAAATCTATTATTAAGATTCTCTCATAGGACTTTGGACTCACCAAGTCAGTAATTCTTAAAAGACATAAACACAGCAGACACACAAATTTCATATTCAAAGGAAACAACCAGACTTTCAAATATTGCTAATCATAAAAAAAAAAAAAAAAAACGAAGTTATTTACAAGGGAATTAAGACACTAGGGGGATTAACTTGGAATAGATGTCCGACCAGTATTTTTGAATTTCTGTACAAAACCAATATAATGACAACACAATTAACATGACTGACATTTAAAGAAGGTAAAAAGATCCTAAGTTTGATACCAGGAAGGAAAAGTTTTCTCCCAACATACAGTCAAGGACTTTCAGTCTTCTGACACCATACTAATGGGATTTTAATTAGGACAAATGGTAAGCAGTCAGTCATATCACACACACGGATTTATTTCGATAATAAGGAAATAAGAGGATAAGATGCAGGTCACTGTACTCTTTTTCTTTGTCAGTGTTATTGAGAGCAAATACCTGAATTAGCAGAGTTATCTAGTACATGTAGTTGTAACAGAACAACTACTCTAAGATAAATGTCTACATACATGCTCTTACCTAGTGGAGCAGCTGATCATCTGCTAGCTCATATTCTAACCACTCTGCAGTAATATGGACATCTGCCAAGTAACTGAAGACACGATCGTGAAATTCAATTTGCCTGCTGGCCTTGCTTTTTTTATTTTAAATCATCGGTGAAATGGCTTGTCAACAGATAATTGCCTAGATTTTAGGCATGGGCTGGTCAGTCTTTACACCAACAATACATACTTTTTAAACTTTAAGTTTTTGCAAATTTGATTTGCATTAATATTACCTGGATGCCTCTGTACATTAAAACATTTACAACTAATCACAGTTATGACTGACTACAACATTACGTAGTTGATTTAAAAAATATGGTAGTAGTAAACTGTGTGAATAAATAAGCTCTTATTATATTTTTTTATCAATTTGAAAAAATATTGCTGAAAGAATAGAGACATTCATCAAAATGTAATCTCCCTCCTTGTTTTCTCCCTTTTAACACAGACTGGAATAAATAAAAGGAACAATTTTAGTAGCATTTGCCGGCATTCAGATACTCTTAAATAAATAAGTAATAACTCTTACTTGACTCTGTTTCTTCTGCTTTTGTCTTTAGCTTTCCATTTACTGCAGCAAGAGTGGCTGTACCATTGATCTGGCTAGCTGAATGAATCAAGGTTGCTTTACATCCTCCAGAGCCATTGCCTTGTAGCAAGAAATAATATCGGCAAGATTCTCCTTTCAGTTCAACTTCTGGAACTTAAAAAACATCAGGACATAACTGTGAAACACCCTCAGGAAAACAGCTTTAAAACAAGCTATAATCCATCATCAAAATTCTATCACTTGCTCACTTCTGCTCTGCGAGAAATCTTACTAACATCTTTTTAGGAAACACACTAACTACAGCTGATATGTACCCCTTAAAAAGCTACAAACTGAAGAGCGTGCAAAATAAATGAGCTACAGCAGCAAAGATGAGTTGGACTATGCTGCTGGCTTAAAGCTAGCATGTTACCAGCACTGAACTCCTGTGACTGTAGTGAGGGTTAGCTTTCTAATGCAGGATACAAAGTTCTTTAATTGGTCTTAGTAAAAGGCAAGCCTTTAACTGGCAAAGTTACGTTTCTACCATGAAACAATGAAGAGTTAGACAGTGTGCTACGTATGCAATGATTAGAGAAAGGTCTGTTCTGCTAGGTAAAACCAGGCATTTTTGCACGTGTGGATTGAAATAATGGTCAGAGTTCACTGGAAGAACATAAATCTGTGGAAGAAAAGGAAATACTGTATACACTCTTCCCAAGGAAGCTGCATTATTCATTAATAAGAGTTTCACTCAGTGCTTTACACTTGTGCAAAGCCTGGGTGAGAGATAAACACATTCTATTTTTAAACACTAGCATATAGTATGCAGTTTTGAAAATAAATTAATGTAGGACTTGATAGTAAGAGTGAAAGGATGGGTTTGCTATCTTTTTACACAGGAAACATTTTATAACACCTTGGTAGATGTAGAAATTGAGAGAATGAATACTTCTTCATGTACTAAGTTTTAAAAGTCAAATCACTTAATTTCATAAGATATTTGCAGTACTGTCTCAATAAATAACTCAAGACGACCTTTATGTTTATCAGTATTATAAATTTTTGTTAGTAACAAATATAAAGTGTTCCAGTGTTTCTTGAAAAGTTTAAGTTGAAGGGGGAAGAGAAGAGAGGGGAAATCCATGGAAAGAAGAAAGAAAAGAATAAGAAAGAAAACAAGTTTCCAGACACATTTTTACTATTGTCCTGTTCCCCTAGTCATTTGAAATATTTTCCTTTTCCAGTTTATCTTGGCATCTAAAGCTGATTCCTCATGGGAAAGCTTTTATTTCTTATTTTAATCTTAATTAGTATTTGAGAACTACCAATTCAAAGAATTACATCTTCCCACAGATTGAAGAGATTAAGGATTTGCAAATGCTTAATATAGTCATATTAGTGGTAGCCACTAAAAAATAAATAGTTTTCAACTAAACAAGCAAATATGTTTAAATGGCCACGTTTCTCCTCCTACTCTAAATTTTGCTCAAGAGGCCTGACAAGAAGCTCTTGTGTATTACTGATCACATTATAGTTAATACTTGTACAAAACCCTTCCACTGGCGCACAGGACAAAAAAGATCTTGCAGACACTGGGGATCTTGTGCTCATTTGACTGCATCAGTAGTATCTCTCCAGTACAGTATAAATGCTGCTGCTGTGATCAGCTCTATAATCACACCCTCTTTGCTCTACCACCTCCAAACATGCAGAGATCATTTTAAGTCTATATACTGCCAGCACCCACCCGACAGAATTAAGCTTCCTGCCCTCTTATACAGCTCTTCCTAATTCCTCTCCATTTTTTGCCTATCCCAAAACCTGAAAGAATATCAGTCTGTCAGCCATCTTCATCTGCATGCTTGTTTACAAACGCTATCTTCAGTTGGCAACAGAAGAAGTCACTGTTCCTTGGAATCTGCATGAATTATATATTAGACCACTGTATAAACAACAAAATCACATATGGTGGCAGAATCCTACATCTTATCCTGTCCTAGATAAGTACTTTAAGCACTGGGCTATCACCAAGCTCCTTTTAGCCTGATGTTTTCAAGTCCCTACAAACCTCACAGTCACTACTTGTACAGTGCCTCCACTTGCCGGGCATATATACTGGCTGACTGAGAAATTCCACCCAGTCTTGATCTGCACTGATTCTGTTCTCTCACCTTCTGAATCGAATTTCTAAGCATTGGCACACTGCGTAAGACAAGTCGGCTGCCATCAGTATAGCCCCGTAAGGAAGAAGGAACACAAGGAACACATTCTCAATCACTAGTTAAACACACTGGCTCTCAGGTGAATGGAGGCATCCAGCGTTTCCTGATGTTCTGTATTTTCCCGGAAAGAGGTTAAAATTCAATGCAAGTGCATTGAAGAACCTCTGGAAATGCTTATGTGAGAAGGGAAGTACCTAAGTGAAGCACACTGGATTTCCATCTGCAGAAGCAAACCTCTTTGCCCATGGATTGTACAATCACCTTAGAAAGGTGTGTGGAAGCTGGATCTTAGCTGACAGATAGGACACAGAAATGGTTTAAAGGAGATGCATTGTTTCCCTAAAGCTTGCCATGATGTTACTATGAATTTTCCTGTACAACAAGTCTGCATAGCTGAACTGACATTCACCAAACCTTTTGTGTCATTGAAGATTACAATCACTGACTTAATTTCATTGGAGGAAAAAAAGGGCATCCCAAATGTACAGAAAAAACCCACCACATATATATATATACAGACACACATACACTTACAGATATAACCACAACAAAATATACCTGTAGTCATCTTCCTTTTACCTACCAGTAATGACCTTGGGTTTCCGAGCCATATATTCCTTCCATTTCTTGGTACTCAGCTGGGCAGGGGATGGGATCACTACACTGCTTACATTACATGGCAATGTAAATAAAGCTCCCACCTAAATAATGATAGCAAATACAATACATGCAATATTACTGAAACCTGTTTTACATTTCATTCTTGAGCTACTGATTTGGCATTATTTCAAATGTACTTCAACTGAAGAAAAACATCTCTACTTAACACTTCTGTCATTCACATTAATTGAAATGGAACAGCAGTTCACACAGAAGCTGTAAAAATTGTGCTTATTTTTTGCTCCAGTTCAGAGATCATTAACTGCTGAATTTCTATTTCATACATAAAGGTATTTGTTACCTATTACAAGTCTTTCAATAATCTGGCTAAAAATACTTCTGTAGAGTAGTATCCAGAATAAAAAGAGAATTCAAAGATATAGTTGGCATCAGCGACTCTGCATTCCTTTGAAAAACATGTAATTTTTTTCCTCCCTACATATTATCCTTTTCAATTAATCAGATACTTGACTATGTTTATGTCTGTACGTAAATTTCAGGCCAATAAGCACTAATAGAAAAAATGCATGTATTTGAATACTCAAGCAATAAACCAATGCTTTTACAGCTATTAGAAAAGCCTACAAATGTGTAATATTTCCAGCAGTAGACTGAAAAAAAATCCCTATGAGAAATTTTTATCTTGAAAACATACTCAATTCAACATGTGCAGACTCGAAAAAGTAGCGTGAGAATGTGTTTTAACTGTTTTGGCTTTGTCTTTAAAAGATCTAGTAAAAAGGCAAGCTCTTAGATCGTAAAAGATATTTGACCAAATGTTCAGTACCCTCATGTAAAATGAAAATTACCTGGGATATTTACCAATATAAACCTATTCCAAAAGATATTTTTGATACAGCATTAGAAAAATGACTTCTTTCTTTTCTGGCTAAGCATAATGGAGAATGGAGTGGCAGGAGAGGAAAAATGTTACTAAAAACCTAAATAACAAGCTGAAGATGAAACATACAGCCTGATAATGGAATACCATCTCCACAGTAAATAAAGAACATAAGTTATTCTCTGTAACCGTATCAGCATTTTCACCGCAGGCTCTGTTTTGATTGGCATAGATTTATTTTATAAACACTAAAATAAACTTTCCTAAACAAGCATACATCACCTTAAACATTCAGGAGAAACATCTTCAAACTAATACCGTGGCTATGAATAATCATATTATCATTCCAAGGGGGAAAAAAAAAAAATAGAAAAAAAAAGTGAAAAAAAGTAGGCTTGTAAATGTTTCAAGAACTCTTTTTATCCAAAAATCGGAATGGAAAAGCAGAATATGCACATGCAAAATAAAAAAGCTTACAACTTCAGACTAGCTAAATACATTTTGTAGGCTGCACACATGCCTACCGTTTGCTAAAAAAATAGTTGAATTATGATAGCACAGAAATTAACTGTCAGGATAGGATTAAAAGTTACAGAATGTTTTAGGACATTGAAACTTAGCTAAGGTAAAGAGAAAAATGTTCAGTGGACTTACAAATTGTCAGGACCTGTATGGCATGCACCTTTAAAAGCCAAATTTGCTTTAGAACTAAATATTGAAGGAGCTTACACAGAAACTAGGTTTAAAAACATTATTCTTGTATCTTTTATGAGCAATATATACATCTTAATTTTTCTTCTATACCTAAATAAAAAGAAGTTTTTACCTTCCCAGAGAGAGAAGAAATCTGGTCCAAAAGCAGCATAGATGTCTCCTTGATACTCTTTCTTGCCAGGCTCCTGAACAGAACAGTTTAAGGAACCTCATCTTCACAAAGAACTGTATGCATCCCTATTTTACAAATCGTGTTACCATCATATTTCAAATAAGGTCTGCAAGTGTCTAATATTTGATACTCTATTACCACAAAATATATGTAACTCACCTTTCCAGGCAAAGTGGTACACTTGGAAATGTTATATGATGAAATACACCACTGACATCTTCAATATAGGCAGGCATAAACAGATATTTATATATTCAAAATCCTGGCAGGCTTATACAGCCTAAGCTACTATTGTTACACCGAGACTAGTACCAAAAGTACATAAATTTAAAACCAATAGGAATACACCTTCAGATCTCTGCAACACACACAATTCAAGAGAAAACTCCTCTGCTATACCTCGCCACAGATTTTGCACCTACATAATAAAAACTTGATTTGTGGAAAAATTTTTCTATATTGTGAAGCATACTATATACATTAATGAGTAAGGCTTAGGTTTTTTAAACTTACACAGCAGTAAATATTTCTCTATTCTTTCCCCACAACGTAGCATACACATCAACAGACAAAGTATATGTGCAATAATATCAAAAATAGCTGGTTATTGTTAGTGTAATTTAAATTTCAACATCAAAAAATCCAGTTGCGAAGAATCACTATGACTATTTTGGCAGGCTAGAATGGAATGAGCTCTTGCCAGTCCTCATGTGTTGCTTGCATGGGTAGGTCCTGATTGTTTTCTTTCTGCTTTAGACCATTATCAGTAGTAGCTTAGCTCCTTAAAAAAGGATACAGCTCAAATTCCAGATCCGATATAAAAAAGGAAGGTAGATCAGAGAGCACAACCATCTGTAAAAATTCTAGTGCAGGACCGTAGTAATGAAAAACCTGAAAAGAGATCAAATCAAAAAATCTGTAACACTATATATGATGTTATCTCAGTAGAACTTCCTCAAGTGTTTTGCTGGAGGCATTTGTCTTACAAGTACATCTGAAAGAGGTATAAAGGAATATAAAAAGAAAAACATTTCACAATACCATATTAAACATAATTATATAAAAACAAGGAAGGTATTTAATTCTGTTTAATAAAGCTTACTTTCTAGAATGTCAACCGTGTACGTCAAATGGGTTATACAAATTCAAAGAAAAATAAGATCCACCAGGAACAGACAAATGCAACCCAAAATGTACATATTTTAACAATGAAAATAATAATCTCTTAACTGATACCAGTTTTCATAAACACTCATTTTTGTTTTCATCGACAAATATGATTCTGGAGTTCCCATCAAATATCTACTTCCAGTGGAAAACATAAACCAGCAACAATAATTAAAAAAAAAAAAAAAACCAAACCAACCCCAAAAACCAACAAACTTTTAAAATTAAGTAGAAAAGGTTAGATAAACACAGAATTCATAAATAAATTACATATTTTGAGTATTAAGATTGAACAAAGTCTCAATTTCTACTTGAAATAGATTTTGGTATCGCATTCCTAAGAACAAACAGATGAAATTTTAAGGACTGTTTTGAGAGCACACATGAACAAAAGAAGTTTGATCTTACGCAATCATTACTTTTATGTTTAATTTTCAATTCTGAGTAAGGTTTCCCCAATTACTAATTGTCTCAGGAAAGTAAAACAGATGAATTCTAGTGGCTCAAAGAAAGATCAAGAATAATACTTGCCTCTGGCAAAGCATCAGTATTCCTCGATCGTTGCTCTTTGTTAACAACAAAGCAAGAACTTAAACGCGAAGCGCTGAATGTCTTTGCTGAAGTGCTCTTCATACAAAATTCTGGAAACCTAACTTCTGATCCAAACTGGCGGGGGGGAAAAAGAGACAATAAATGTGTCAAAAGAGAGAGGAAAAAATATTTCCCTTCAGCCATGTATTACTACTTTAAACAATTAGTATTATATTTGTTTCCAGCAGATCTGTAAAACTAGGTAAAAATATTAGACTTAGATAACCAACTACTATATCCAAAACCTTAATACTGAAAATGTAAACAGTGTCTTTCACAATTAAAAAGCTACCAGTCTTTGCAGAAACATTAGACATATGCTTGCAATAATGACTTACAGAGTTACATGATAATGATTTGTGATAGATACAAAACAATCTAATTTTGAACAAGAAGTTCTAAGGCAAATACTTCAGAGGAGAGCATCTGGATTTCTGAAATTCAAATCTTGATGCCTTGATCTCATTTATCCTTTCATCATGCTAAAAAGCCAGTTGTTCCCCAACCCACCCAGATACGTTGCACGTTACCTCTTTGAACTACATTGTCAAAACCAAATTTGGCTTAAAGCATAAAATGCACTGTACAATACGTGCTTTAAATGATGTACACAGATGCTTTCAAAAATAACCATAGCTGAAAAAAGTTATTTTACCTTTCTTTCCCATATCTGAATCTTTCCTCTCCAAAGTTCTTTTAAATCAATAATATTCATGTCATTATCTGAAGATACAATGTCTGCTGATAGATAGTCTGCAATCTTTTGCCAGCTACTGTAAAAATAAGGAATAATTAATCTTACTGAATTTAGTATTACAAATTAACATGCAGTGCAATTTGACTGAATTTACCTATTAACTCTTAGCACTGAATAGTCTGGGTATGTTAACAGACATATATAGCTTTATATTCCACAAAGTACAAGATACTATAGAATTTCTCGTTCAGGCTCTGTAAAGGAAGTTACTCATATTCTCCATGAACGTGACAGCAAAGAACTTTGTCAGACATCAAATAACACCGGCAATGGCAAGCTGCAGGCATACCATAGTAAGGTTGGGTGCTAGAAGCTGGAGCAAAGCCAGGTAGCCATCACTGGGGCTATCACTGGCCCATCTAGATGGTTTGTAGTTAGCTTGTAAGTAGACGTATGACTGCAGCACAAGTATTACCCAAATTCAACAACATGGCAGAGAGAGAACAGCCAGTATCTGTGGGTCCTACTGGCAGTCTGTCTTCTAAGAGAAATCAGTACCATCAACAGAACAGGAAGAATAAGTGAGAGAACTTTCATCAAACTGTATACCCAAATCTTCAAGGAGGAAGTCTTAAAGGCGCAGGAGCGGGCTGTCCCCATGTGCCATAAGAAGAACGGGCGGGGAAGACGACCAGCCTGGCTGAATGGGGAGCTCTGGCTGGGACTCAGGAAAAAAAGGAGAGTTTATCACTTTTGGAAGAAGGGGCAGGCAACTCAAGAAGAGTACAGGGATCTCGTTAGGTCGTGCAGAGAGGAAATTGGAAAGGCAAAAGCCCAGCTAGAACGCAACCTGGCCACTGTCGTGAGAGACAACAAAACATGTTTTTACAAATATATTAATGACAAAAAGAGAGCCAAGGAGAATCTCCATCCTTTATTGGATGCAGGGGGGAACATTGCCACTGAGGTCGAGGATAAGGCTGAGGCACCTAATGCCTTCTTTGCCTCAGTCAAACCAGTTATCCTCAGGTTATTCAGCCCCCTGAGCTGCAAGACACGGACAGCGAGCAGGATAAACCCCCCATAATCCAAGAGGAAGAAGTTAATGACCTGCTATGCCACCTGGACGCTCACAAGTCTATGGGGCCGGATGGGATCCACCCAAGGGTACTGAGGGAGCTAGCGGAGGAGCTTGCCAAGCCGCTCTCCATCATTTATCAGCAGTCCTGGTTAACTGGAGAGGTCCCGCACGACTGGAGGCTTGCCAATGTGACGCCCATCTACAAGAAGGGCCAGAAGGAGGATCCGGGGAACTACAGGCTGGTCAGCCTGACCTCGGTGCCGGGCAAGATTATGGAGCGGTTAATCTTGAGGGCGCTCACGAGCCATGTCCGGGACAAACAGGGGATCAGGCCCAGCCAGCACGGGTTCATGAAAGGCAGGTCCTGCTTGACCAACCTGATCTCCTTCTATGACCAGGTGACCTGCCTAGTGGATGAGGGAAAGGCTGTGGATGTGGTCTACCTGGACTTCACTAAAGCCTTTGACACTGTCTCCCACGGCATTCTCCTAGAGAAGCTGGTGGCTCACGACTTAGACAGGTGCACTCTTCGCTGGGTAAAAAACTGGCTGGACGGCCGAGCCCAGAGAGTTGTGGTGAACGGAGTTAAATCCAGTTGGCGGCTGGTCACAAGTGGTGTTCCCCAGGGCTCAGGACTGGGGCCGGTCCTGTTCAATATCTTCATCAATGATCTGGACGAGGGGATCGAGTGCTCCCTCAGTAAGTTTGCAGATGACACCAAGTTGGGCGGGAGCGTTGATCTGCTCGAGGGTAGGAAGGCTCTGCAGAGGGACCTGGACAGGCTGGATCCATGGGCCGAGGCCAACTGCAGGAGGTTCAACAAGGCCAAGTGCCGGGTCCTGCACTTGGGTCACAACAACCCCAGGCAACGCTACAGGCTTGGGGAAGAGTGGCTGGAAAGATGCCCAGAGGAAAAGGACCTGGGATGCTGAACATGAGCTGGCAGTGTGCTCAGGTGTCCAAGAAGGCCAACGGCATCCTGGCCTGTATCAGAACTAGTGCGGCCAGCAGAACTAGGGAAGAGATAGTTCCCCTGTACTCGGCACTGGTGAGGCCGCACCTCAAATCCTGTGTTCAGTTTTGGGCCCCTCACTACAAGAAGGACATGGAGGTGTTGGAGCGTGTCCAGAGAAGGGCAACGAAGCTGGTGAAGGGCCTGGAGCACAAGTCTTATGAGGAGCGGCTGAGGGAACTGGGGTTGTTTAGCCTGGAGAAGAGGAGGCTGAGGGGAGACCTCATCGCGCTCTACAACTACCTGAAAGGAGGTTGTAGTGAGGTGGGGGTTGGTCTCTTCTCCCAAGTAACTAGCAATAAGACAAGAGGAAATGGCCTCAAGTTGCGCCAGGGGAGGTTTAGATTGGATAGTAGGAAAAATTTCTTCACTGAAAGAGTGGTCAGGCCTTGGAACAGGCTGCCCAGGGAAGTGGTAGACTCACCATCCCTGGAGGTATTTAAAAGACGTGTAGATGAGGCGCTTAGGGACATGGTTTAGTGGGCACGGTGGTGTTGAGTTGATGGTTGGACTCGATGATCTTAGAGGTCTTTTCCAACCTTAATGATTCTATGCAATGGCCTCATTTTATATAAAAGGCAACAGAAAAATTTATTCAGTCAAAAGCTGGCTGCACAGGAAGATATCAATGAGCACTGAGATCAAGTGCTCACGGAAGTCACTGCAATAAGTTTATCTTCCTCCGTATACCTTAGGAAGTACTATATAGTGGGTATATTGCTTATGCTTCTATTCAAGGACTAAGCATTCAACTTCTTAATTTTAAACAGTCTTATTCATTTAGGATTAAGCTTAACCACACATTCTATGAAGCAAACTTGAATCCTTTGGGTGTGGAAGGGAGGGGAAATGGAGGAGACCTTGCCAAGTTATTCAATATCCACACAATAATTTACTGCACGGGAAAAAAAAAACAAACCACTTATATTGGTTTATATTGAGACATATCATGGCCCACTTATGTCAATTAGAGGAGGACAGTAAGGAAACTACTTAATTTCAAATTGAATTGATAGTTTCAGTGTTAAGACTCTTCAGAAGCATACAGGAAGTAATTGAGCATTTGTACTCCATTTTCAACAGGGACAAATCAGACACAATTTTTTTCCTCCCTGAAATGTAATACCAAAGGTAATATAAAATTTGAAGTAAAAGCAGCAGAGTTATGTATTCATTTTACAAAAGCTGGAAAACAACAATCAATAGAAGTTATTACGTAGCATAGTACAACTTCAAAGCATCGTATGCACACTGAAGCCACTAGTGATGGAAAGGAAAGACAAAGTATTTTACCTTCTGCTCTCATAGAAACAGAAACTTCAGAGGACTTGCTTTTTTGCCTGCCCCTCTGGTTAGGGCATGTATTTACAATAAATCAGCATGAGTAATTCCTCTCCTCAAACAATAATAGAAGACAAATCTATGTATTTTCAAAATATACATGTAAAGTACTCAAGATGCTGTTTTTATTTTAAACCACTGACATATACTAACACAAAACTCGAGCGACCTTGTTTATAGACTTAAAATAAATGGCATACCCTTTAGAGTCATTTGCTGCAATAGTGATTTGCGCAGAGTGCCATTCTCTCAGGTGTTTCAGAGCACCAATAGCAGGTAAGCAGTCTTTTAACTTGGGTCCATCTCGTTCAACAGCCTGCAGTATTACATCAACCATTGCTCTGCCTATAAAAAGTTACATATGACTCAAAGTACCATTATTCAGTAAATGATTCCGTCATTTAAAGATAGAAAAGTATGATTATCACCTACTGCACTAAAATGGGCTTAAAGATCAACTTCAAATAACTTCAGCAAGATTTAAAACTCTTTTCATGCATCTTAGCTCACCTCTCCCTGCTCTTCTTAGATTAACAGAAAATAAAGTATTTTGCCATTCGCTCAGTTACAGCGGTTCTACACCTTTCTCCTCTCTCACTCAGCACTGTACTTGACAGATCAGACTTGTCTCCAGTACAGCTACGCTATGTCATTTTCCTCCTTTTAACACCTCTAAACTGCTATTTCTCATTCTTTCCGCATTCAGTTCCTTTGCTATCCCAAATCAACTACTGCAACATTACGTAACCCTAACATGCAAAGTGATATGCGTCTCCAGTTTACAAAAACTGAATCCAATAGTTCTGATCTATTCCTCCACAGCTCCTTGGCTCCCACCCACATGCAATCAGCTGGCAAAACAGCTTCCATTTTTTTCATAAAAACTTCCTGTGGTTGCATGTTGCGTTTCGTATTGCTTACTGTCTATTACTACCTTGGTGCCATTTCAGATGGAAAAATCAATTATAAAAAGAGCTACCTTAAACTCTACTGAAATACAGCCTTCCAAAGAAACAAGCAGCAAACTACTCTGTAAGCTGATTTGCAATGCCAATCGTGTTCAAGTTTCTTAAACTACTTGCAAGAGCTGCATACAAGTTAATTCAACTAACAAACTAACATGCTCTGAATTTTTCCATTTGACTATGATTTTACCAGCTGAGTTTTTAGAGTAACAACTAACAAGAAACTCAAATGAGATGGCTTTTTTAATAGAGATTACCTGGGGCAGGCAGTTTATCAGCTAACTGATGCAGACTTTCTGCAGCTTCATCATAGATACTGAAAATGAAGAGCAACATGGTTGGAAACAAAATATAAACAAAGTCATTTAGAAACAAAAAGTTGCAACTAATGACTACTACCTGATATAAGTATCTTATATCTTTAAAATTCTGCGCAAACATACCTAGGTAATGAGATATACTTATCTCCCCTTTTACTGATGCAGAAGTAGGCTAAATGACTTCAAAACAATCTGCAGTAAAACTGGAAGTAGGATTCAAGATGGATTAGCAAGAAACTTATTTTTGTATGTATAACCGTCAGCTGTTAGGAAACTGTTCAGTTATTCTATAAAAATCACCTGTAGCTAAAAAAGTTAAAGCTATGTTAAACAAAATAGAACTATTTTCAGTAGTAGTAGGGCATTGTTCATAGTTAACTGTTGCTTTGGCAATAACTTTTACTTCTTAAATTTTCTTGATTCCCTTGGGTTATTACTGTTAAATGTCAGATCACTATACTTTCAATAAAAATAATAATATGCATACTCAGTCATAGACAGTGACTCTCGACTGTTATTGTCATCTTCCTCAAAATTTTGTATGGCTCCCAGGCATTCGTCAATACTTGTTTGGATAGAGTCTTCATTATCCTGTGTGTCAAAATTTATTTCCTCCCAGTCAGAACTGCAGAACTAATCGAGCAAAAAGAACTAATTAAGCAAAAAGAATTTTGAACATCACAGTTTTAACTTGCACTAGAGACAGGCAGACAGTTGAGGAACTTATATTGGGGGGGGGGGGAGGGAAAAGTCTTACCTGATAATAACCACATATAACATGACTCGCAAAATACCATTTCTTTACACCTGGAATACCAGCCACTGAACAGGCTGCAAAGAGATAAAACAATTATTTAAAATAATCAATCCACTACAATCTATTCTTCCTATTATAATGAACATCTCTGTTGAAAGACTCTACATGAGTCATTTAATGTGCCACAATGACTTGAGTTCTACTTTTCTTTGGCATCATAATTAAGTTCTAAACATATTAAAGTGTAGGTAAGTGTCTTGGCAAGTGTCTAACTATTACTGATCCTCTAACTGTTAATGAGTAAGAAAATCTTTGACCTCTTCTCCATTCTGGGCAATATTGCTCTCCATTTGCAGAAGTTGTATCATATCTAAACCAAATCACAACTTTCATAAATATGGTTTATGCAGTTCACAAAATGAGACGCTCTCTCAGCATTTCTACGCAATAAAAAGCACAGAAGTTGAAAACAGCTTAACATTCCCATCTTCACGAATTTTAACAGCTTATAGTGGTTTCCCCAGATGAATCACAATTATATGACAGCTGTAACAAGATGAGCCTTAATAACTCAACACTGTCCAAACCCAGTAAAGAACTAAGAAAGCATTTTTAACAAAAAAAACCAACCACCCCACCCCTAAAAGTACTAAAGCAGATCTTCAGAAATCTATTTTAAGATGATAAAATGATTTAATAAATATCCATGGATTAGGGTTCTGAACTGATACCCAACAAATATTGCTTCCACTGAAAAAATAAGAAGACATCATAGCAGTAATGAAAACATCAAGCTGCCCACTGACATGAGAAACTAGCCCTTTCCTACTCTTCCTTGCTAAGCTGGATTGAAATTTGTCAACCTTTCAAAACCCTTCTCTTTCATTTCTTGTGTCCAATCTATTTAATCATCTCCTAACACCTCAGCTGCTGAAATGACATCAGTTGCAGTAGGAGCAGTCCCACCTGCAAGTTTAGGCACACTGTAGAAATTGGGTTTCCTTAAGTTTCTGACTTGTTTCACCTAGATCATAAGATGTGCCTAGGCCAATTCCCTGATAAAATTTGCCTTAAATTTGCCTTACCTTACTGTACATTACTATATTTACCTGGGAATGTGCTCACATCTGCATTTATAGATGAGTTACAGCTTTCTTTCAGGAACTGATAAATGGTTGCAGCAGTCCCAGCTGAAAAAAAAAAAGTTTTTTTAAAATTACTGAATTACAGCAATCTTGCTTTCTTGCAAATACAGTATAAAGTTCAGTTCAATATTAGAAGGTTAGTTTTTAAAAACCTGTCAACTACAGACTGGTAGGAGTTTAAAAAGACAAATTTTGTAAAATTGTCTTTGAAGTACTGTACATCTCAGGAACGCTCTACCGAGTAATACAGCAGCGTCGCAGTAAAACACAAAACCCCCTCCGTTTCTGAAGGCTTAACTCATTAAAGATTTGTAGCCTGAAAAAAAAAGGTAGGGGTTTAATGAGGTAGGGATCCAGAAAAGCCTGCAGGGGCGCAGATCCTAGACCAGCGACCCTAAAGAACAGCCCTCATTAAGCAAGCTCGGATGGGCCCCGCGGCAGGCGGCTCCCTGCACAGCGCGGCCTCCAGCCCCCCCCCGGGCCCCTGCCCCCACGGCGGTACCTGCTCCGGGGCGGCCCGCTGCAGCACTCTCACCCCTGCGTTCCCCCCAGCTGAGGAGCAGGACGTAGCGATCCATGACCGGACGGGGACGGGGACGGAGCCGCCTCCGCTCCGAATGGCCCGCGCTGCCGCTCTTGCACCGCCCCTCGCAGGGCAGCGCTTCCGCTTCCCGCCGGTGCGGCGCCCAAGGGGCTCCGCTTCCCTTCCCCTCAGCCGCGGCGGGAGGGCGGCTATGGCCAGTTACACCAAGGCGGCCCAGGTGAGCGCGGCGCTTTCCCGCTCGGTGCAGGCTGTGCCGGGACGGCCGCTGTCTCCGCGGGCAGTCGGCGGCGCCGCCCCGGCGGGACCCTAGCGCAGAGAGCGGCTGTGAGAGAGGGAGCGGGCGGGCGGCGGGACGGAGGGGCAGTAGGCCCCCGAGGGGAGGGCCGGGCCGCGGCCCTGCGCTGCGGTGTTCGCTCTGGGGGGCCGGCTGGCAGGAGCCGGTAGCGGTCAGTGGTGTGTGACTTGTCTGTGAGGAACAAGGCTACCCACTGAGGGCGGCTCAGGTGATTCGTGTTCATAAAGCTGCGTTCGGGGGAGTTGTGCCCTTCACTGAGACGGAAAGAGATGTTGGGCATTAAATAGTCTACCGCGATTTTACAGTTCAATTAGCAGTAGTGGAAGCTTGCAGCAAGAGATCGTCATTGTTGAAACAAACCCCTCAGAGCTGGTAAGCTTTCAGTGTTACCGCCACATACGTTGGAAGCACATACAGCGGTGGGGGTATCGCAGTGTGTAGTGGCGTGCTCCATCCATTTAAAGGTTATTTGGAGGGAGTATTGTTGAATATTAATATTTCTTCTAGTATTTTGGAGTGTAAAAAAAGTGTTGATTTAATTAGAGAAGCTAGACTTATGTAGTGTTCTTTTACTATGTTAAGTACTACCTCTGTTTCTCTTCAGCAATGGGCTACTTTTGCCAGAGCCTGGTATCTCCTCGATGCGAAGATGCAGCCACCAGGAAAAATAGCAGCTGCGACTGTAATCAGACTTGAAGGCAGGCATAAACCTATTTATCATGCACTAAGTGAGTATTGCAGTAGATAAAAACAAGTTTACTTTTCTTCACTTGTATTTTTCTTCTGATTTCAGTTTTAAAATCAAGCCTGATATATAAGGTTACGTTTTTCAATTGTTTGTAAAGTACAAATGTCTTCGTTTTCCTTCTCATCTTTTGCCTTCATACCCCTCTACTACCTTATGTCGTTGTCTTTACCAATCCATATGAAACTCATTATGAATTCATAATTTATTTTTAGTGGCTGAATTACGGTGGGTTGTGCCTTCATTCTTTTAAAAACCTTGAAATGTGTTTCATTGCATTGATTTTAGGTGTAAAGATTTAATTCACAGTGCACGTAATGAAACACTGATGTGATTCTTGGTTAGATTTTCTGAATGCTACCTTTCAGTAGCCGCACAACACCTCAGAGTCTTGGAATAGTTCTTTATTCTGAATAAGACGCAGAGAAGTCCTGTCTTCATGAGACAACAACCACAAACTGAAACACAGGAGGTTCCCTCTGAACATCAGGAAACACTTTTTACTGTGGGGGTGACTGGAAGTGGTTGCCCAAGAGGTTGTGGAGTCTCCATCCTTGGAGATACTCAAAAGCTGGTCTTTCTTGAGCAACATGACCTCCAGAGGTCCCTTCCAACCTCAGACACTCTGTGATGATGAGGCTGGAACCTATCTGATTCTTAAATGGGAGATGTAATCATTGTTGAAAGATATCTTCTTGTTTAAATGAAAAAATCATTTTGCTTTTCTTCAAATTAGAAGATTCAGCAATAAGATCTGTGACCTTGTTCATTATTTGTAATACTGTAGTGCCTGTCTCACAGTGATAAGCATTTTATAGATAATAAAAAGGTGATCCCTCATGTTGATGGTGCAGGAAACTGCACCAAAAATTTACTCATGCAAATTTTTCAAGAGACATTACTGAAACAAAAAGAAGCATTAAACTTTGCTCATACATGTAGAGTGTACATACTAAAATTATACTTGATCTGTTTTTCATCATAGTAGGTAGTATTTGTACTGTTCTAAAGATGTTTTAAATACCAGAGTTCTGCTGTTGCAAATTATGTCTTATCCACAAGATGTCAGTGGAGACTAAGGCTGTCTGAAAAATAAAGCAGACACTGAGAGGAAATGGTTTTGGTTGTCCCGTGGGAAAGATCTTTGATACTTTTATGTCCATGAAATTATAAAATCCTGGAAAGTCATTTCAAGGATAACTTTATTTGGTCTAAAGTATTCTATAAATCAGTACCAAATGCATTACACCTGAGATTGACATTGATAGGTTACTACTACTGAGACATTTGATACTCTCTAAGAGAGCAAAGTATGCATGAATTTGTGGCTGATTACTTAACACTTCTTTTTTTTCTTTTTTTTTTTTTCTCTGAACTAACAAGAAATATTTTAGTGTCTGTGAGATAACAGTTCCTTAGACAAAATAACATTGTGGAGATTTTTTTTTGTTTTGTTTTTAATTTGGTATCCAGATACCCTTCCATAAAATCATTATTTATTTATTGTGTTGAAAAGTATCTGGAGCTGAATTTAAGCTGTGGTTAGGGAAGGAAGGAAATTTGATTTCATGTATATTTATTTTCTGTTTTAGGGATAATCTTTCATTATTCTCCAGAGTCTCATATTTTTAGGTGCTGTTAGACCATATGCCTTAAATAAAGGGGTACAGCCTTGTTCAGGAGGTTTGAATCTGGATTTTTAGGTTTCTTCTGTACCTCCTCTTCTCTCTACCCTCATCCACTTGCGTCCTATCTTTGTGAGCAGCTTCACAATACAGAACCAAAAATAGTGGGGCAGATTATTAAAAAATTGGGTGATCTGGTTCTTTATGTTGGATTGTGAGCAGGTGCAGGTGAGCCATTTCTGTTGCTTGGGTAGGATTTGCTGCTGTTCTCTGCATCCTCAAGGGAGAAGACTAGGCTGGATGGAAGCGTCCCACAAACCTGATCTGGCCCAGGTGTTACTCTAGATTGCAGTGTTAGTTTATAATACCTAAAAGAAGCAGTGAAGACTTGTCTTCTGATGAAAGATTTGGCAAGTACTTTGTCAGTCTTGGGAGCTAACAGTTGACAATATGTGCCTTTAATTACCATTTAGACCTTAATTAAAATGTAGGAGGGAAAATGCATGTACCTGAAGCATGTGTTTTTACTGTATGATAGGAATTACTGAAGTTATAAACGTACAGAGATATAAAATGGATTTACTGTGGCAGCTTAGTTTTATCTGAAGAGGCGCAATATATGCTGTATGTAACAAATTGCATATACCATAATGTAATAGAATATACTGGCCTTATTTGTGTGTATTTCTTGAGGAAAACATACTTACATACTTCATAAAAGAATAATTCGATATTATAGCATGAAAATTGTTGACACATCTGAGGGACCTGGACAAGTTCGAGAAGTGGGCCTGTGTGAATCTCATGAGGTTCAACAAGGCCAAGTGCAAGGTCCTGCACCTGGGTCAGGACAATCGCCAGTATCAATACAGGCTGGGGGATGAAGGGATGGAGAGCAGCCCTGCCGAGAAGGACTTGGGGGTACTCGTGGATGAAAAGCTGGACATGAGCCAGCAATGTGCGCTCGCAGCCCAGAAGGCCAACCATATCCTGGGCTGCATCAAAAGAAGCGTGGCCAGCAGGTTGAGGGAGGTGATTCTGCCCCTCTACTCTGCTCTGGTGAGACTCCACCTGGAGTGCTGTGTCCAGCTCTGGAGCCCTCAGTACAGGAAAGACATGGACCTGTTGGAGTGCGTCCAGAGGGCCACGAAAATTATCAGGGGGATGGAACACCTCCTCCTATGAAGAAAGGCTGAGAGAGTTGGGGTTTTTCAGCCTGGAGAAGAGAAGGCTTCGGGGAGACCTTATTGCGGCCTTTCAGTACTTAAAGGGGGCTTATAAGAAAGATGGGGACAAACTTTTTAATAGGATCTGTTGTGATTACGACAAGGGTAATGGTTTTAAACTGAAAGAAGGTAGATTTAGACTAGATATAAGGAAGAAATTTTTTACAATGAGGGTGGTGAAACACTGGAACAGGTTGCCCAGAGAGGTGGTAGATGACCCATTCCTGGAAACATTCAAGGTCAGGTTGGACGGGGCTCTGAGCAACCTGGTTGAGTTGAAGATGTCCTTGCCCACAGCAGGGGGGTTGGACTAGATGACCTTTAAAGGTCCCTTCCAACCCAAACTATTCTATGAGTCTATGAAAATAGCCTAAAGGAAGAGTTTTCTTCTGTGATATTTTTCAAAAGTAGGATGCAATTTGACTGTGTTTCTGGAGATGGTAAATATTTTAGCTTTCTTCCTATTAAGTGCAGCCATCCCTGAGGTGATGGGAACAACACTGTTAGAAGACCAGTGGAAAATAATGTATTAATTTGAAATTTCGAAGGAGACATTAGCTATCCATAAATTCAATCTACTTTAAAAAGAACAGGTTGCACTCATTATTCAGGTAGTGTGTAAGTATCCTGGTTAGTTTTTCTCCTGGCTCTTAATTGTTCGTAATTGATCTGTTGGTGTATGGAATTGTTAATTCAGTGTTTATGCAAGTGGAGAACTGTTGGCAAAAATTCCCTTAGATGAGTTTATTCTGTCATCTTCCCAACAAAAAAAAAAAAGGCACGAAGTCCAATGTCGGTTCCCTGACTGCCTTTAGACATACAGTGTTTTTAGAACTGATGTGTCAGCGGTGAAAGGCTGCATCAATGAAGATGTTTAAATTGTGTTTGTACTTTAGTTGTAGTTGAAAGTAGAGCTTTAAAAGAACACAAGGTTAAAAAAGGTAGAAAACTTAAATAGGGTGTGAAACTTGCATTGATTAATTATATTCTTCTGTAAAAAATGCATGTTCAATTTAAGTCCTTCTTAGTGTAGTTGCTTTGTTACCTACTTAAAAATGTTTTAATCAAATGAGCCTCTTCAAATACTTAAGTTGTTCTAATATGATAATGCATATGAGGATGAACTTTGGACAAATCATTTTGCAATTGATTGAATGAGTGGTTATAGCTTATACAGCTGATCAAGATGATTACTTCTGAAATGAAAAAATACATTTTTTTTGTATTTTCATGATTTTTTTGAGATAGTATGGGCTTTATTAGCACTTTATTAGTTAAGAAGATCTATTAAAGTAACTTTCTGGCAAGGTATTGGTGATAGATTATAGACTTTGCACTTAAAAAACTTTTGATATGAAAGTTGCTGATACAACACTTAACATACCTGTATGTGCTGTAATGTTCACTTCTGCTTGACTGATGAAAATGTGTGGGTTTTTTTTTTCCCAACAGAGCTGTTTCAGTTTTTTTGTGGGGCTTTTCTTCCCCCCCCCCCATCTTTTTGTTTCTTTTTTATATTTAGCCCCAGGCTGTAATTATTTAATAGAATTATTTTACATATCCAAAATACTCAGTCCTCCAGAAAACATGGTTTTTATGAGAAAACTAAAATTAAACAAATATTTAGGATCACTGTTTAGATAACCTTTTTTTATTCTGGGTTTTTTGAAATATAGGTGCATATGCAGCAGAATGTGTTGAATAAAATAATACATTTGCCTGTAAGCCAGATTTCCAGATCTTAGCTGAATAATTGCAATGGTTTAGTTATCTAGTCTGATGGTATTTTACCTACTCACCTGCCTTCTAACCTGACCGTACTAACAAAAATAGTAATTAAGGTTGGTATTTAAGTGCAGATTTGGATGGTGTGACTCAAAAAGCTCAGATCTTTAAATCTGAGCTTTATGAAATGTGTATTTATGTGCTACTACGTATGTATTGCACACTTTATAGTTGTTATTTTGGTTGATTACCCCTAGGGTTCTCTTAATGTTTTCCACTAATTTCTACTTTGTAGGTGACTGCGGAGATCATGTTGTCATAATAAATACAAGACATATTGCCTTCTCTGGTAACAAATGGGAACAGAAAGTATATTCTTCACATACTGGGTAAGCTTTATAATAAATATTCAAATGAGCTAGTGGTAAATTTAGTGTAATATTTTCTTAATAGTTAAAGTCTTTTGTCTTTTTTAGCATATTGGTTCAAAAAGGAATTCCTGCTTACATGTTTTGGTTTTTGTTTGCATGTGTTATGATGTTTAAAACAATGCAACTTTTTCTTCTTTTTTTTTTTTCTTTTCTTTCGTTTTTTTTTTTTTCCCCAGTGTATGTTGTTAGGGAAATAATCTAACTCAAAAGTAGTCAGAGCAATTGAGTCAGTTAACAGATTTGGTGAGCCAGGTTGTTTTGTGTGAACCCATGAACCCAATGATCTATTCTAATTGCTAAGCAGTAGAAGACATTCCTATTGGCACAGCACATTTAAGATACATACAGTTGCCAACTTCAATTACTTTATCCTACCAGTACCTATTTACCTAACAGTAAATATCAAGATTGATATATTATTGGATCAGAGGATGGGGAAAAAAAAAAGAAATTGGAAAAACTAGTAAGAAATTAAATGCTCTCAAGGTGTATTGATATATACAATAGTGTACAATATATTATTCTGTCAGACATAACTTGTTTACAGATGGAAGTGCAATAATCAATTACAGACAGTATGGCAATGATCTGTTTAGTCAAATGAGAACAGTTGCTCCTATTTTATACAATGACAACACTAGATAATAATCTCTAGGTGTTAAAATGTATCCAGTTGGGAGATGAATAAATGACATTGAGAAAGCTAATTTTCCTAGTACTAATGTTTCAATCCTGAAATTCCTTTGCTGAATTGCTGAGAAGTTCTTGTTCAGAGTTGATGGAAATTAATGCGCTTTTTCCCCCCCCCCTCCACACCTATGACTTCTTAAACATTTTCACTAACTTCTGTGTAAGTTAAAGCACTGGCTTAAGTACCTAAGTTGGTTTTGAGTAAGTGAAAAGAATTGTACGATTAAAATAAGTACTTAAATCTGTGCAGCTCCCTAAGTGGGCATGTTTTAATGATGTTGGGTTTATTTTCATTTCAGTTAGGTTGATTTCTAATAATGTAATTAAATCAAAATGAAACTCAGCTTTACCTGACGTCCGTGTAATTTCTTGCACCACTGCATCATTCATTTAAAGTATATGCATAAATGTGAATTAGTGCAACTCACCATATCACATAGACTTTCAAAAGGTGGATGCATTGCAGTAAAAGCCAGATTTTATTACTGTAGATATGCCAATTCAGGCTAAGGTTTATTTAAAATAGTAAGAAAATAATAAATACTGTTCAAAATGGTTGTCTCGTATGTCATCCACAGGCTGGTTGTGAGTCTTGATCATCTTGAAACATTTCCAAGTTTTGCATATCTTACTCGCATTGTATTCTGTAGCTGAGATGGTGTATTTAATATGCAGTTTTAAAAACATATCCATCTGCTTGTGAAACACAAACTTTTTAATACTCAAGTGAATAAATAAGAAAGTACAAATGGTCTTAAACTTAGATACTTGACAGGATAGAATCTTTCTAATAAAGTACAGTTGTTGGCCTTGTCAGAACAACTTCCTTTTTTGAAGGCTTACAATACCATTACACTGTTGTTCAAGATGTAGTGATACTTGTGTCAACATTGTGCTTGAGCATATAGCATTAAGCTTGTATGCTTGCTCTGTTTTTCTAGCTATCCTGGTGGTTTCAAACAAGTGACAGCAACTCAGCTCCATTTGAAGGATCCAACTGCTGTAAGTGTTTCCCCTTCTTCCCTTTAATTTGTAAAGCTGATCTCTTCTCATTTAATTAGTTCCCCTAAACAAAAGGGATCAGTTACCTGCATGTCTATAGCTAAATTACAAACATTCTGCTAACATCTCTTAGAAACTTGGCTTGTGACGGTGTTTTTGTAAACAGCATCTTTTGAGGGTCAGATTGTAGGTTGTGCATTTTTGTGATTCTTCCACGCTGTCCAAATGAGCAAATCAAGTTCATTTGCTTCACTCATTTTTGACTGATGCACTTGCCTTTAGTTTCAGGGGTGTGACCTTTCTTATAAGCAAACTGCCTCAAGTTAGCTAAGCTGTACTTCAGCTTAACGACCCTACTACTTTTTTTAAGAGCGAGAAAGAATAATGCTAATCTTAAAAATGTTAGAAAGTACACCTGCCTCTTTCTGCCAGTAAAATTCAACTGTAGGTTTTTTAAATGATTTTTTTTAAAATCTTTTCTGCAATGCTGTGTGTTCATTGTCTGTGAAAGAATCAGAAATTGTGATTACATTGAATTTAAGCCTCTTTACTAAATGTCTGTATTAGACTGTTATACATGTTGAATGTCAGTGTTGATGTGTTTGTTACCAATTGTTACCGATTAAAAAAATAGGGTGCTAGATATGAACATTTTGGGATGTTGACTTACACAGTTATGAAATTACTTTTACTAGGGTTTTCAATGGTCAGCATTGGAGGACTGAATTCTCTAAGTACTAGTGTTTCAGAACATGATATGAGGCCCACAGAGATACCTGTTTATTTTTGACTTTGAAATGCATTGGCTTGGGTCACCTTATGTATAAAATACAAAAATGCTTCTTCCTTTTCCTAGAGAAATTTTATCTGCTGTAAAATTCTTGGGTTTTGTCAATAACTTTTTATCTATGATTTAGAAAGCCTGGTTTGTTCCAAGACTCTCTTGTACAAGATGTTGTACAAGTACTTAATAAAAAAGCAGTCCGCCACATGAATTTGCCTAGTTTTCATTTTTACTTTTGCAATTTTTCTCTATTAAAAGTGAAGTGAAATCCCACAGTTCAATATTATTTTCTGTCTAGAATTTTTTGAAACAACTTAAATGCTTTTGAGAACAGACTCTAAGATAGTTGTAATTCCTTTGGGAATTATTGGTAGTTCCATGTCTAAAATGGATTCTTCAACCTGTTTCATTTGAGCTTCAGGCAGACGCTGTGCACTGGGAGGCAGTATAACACAACTGGTTTGTTAGGACCTGAGAATTGGCTGTTCTATAAATTACCTTCTGGCATTCATTCTGAAATACCTCTTTTCTTGCCAGACTCATAGATGAGTTTCTGTACAAACAGAGGAGGATTAAATGCATTGCCAATAACTAAAGTATGTTGGACAGAGGCTCAGCAAGTGGTGATGTGGCTCAAGGCTTGGTCTAATTTAGCAAGAGAAACTTTTTTTTAAACAGAATTGTGGAGAGCCCTCAGCAATTAACTCTTTCATTCTGTTGAAAATGAAGCATTCAGATGTCCCTCCCATAGAGATATCTCATATGTATTTTTGTCATAACTGATAGTAGTGGATGGTAATTTGGCATGATATATTCTGTATGTGTAGCTGTTACAGATTTTGACTTGCAAGTGATTTTATGGCTAGAAACATTTATTTACTAGTTGCATTGTTTTGGTGTGAAATACATTGGGATATGACAAAGGTGGGAATTATGATGGTGTTTTATTAACATGTTTTATTTTTAGAACTAGCTATTAAAACCTGAAAAAGGATTACTGTAAAGAGAACAATGGCTAGACTAAGTAGCGTTTGGATCTTCAAAATATGACACATAGTTATTGTGGAGACTTTTATAAATCACTTTATTTCACTTCTTTGAATTAAAAAGAGACCTTTTCTCTTTTAATCATGTTAAATTCAATTCCTGTGAAGCCAGTGGAATTACGTAGGTTGTAGGAAGCAGATTGTACCTTTCTGTGGAATCAAAGTCTTCATTCTGTAAAGCATTCTTTTCATCCTGGAGGCTACTGCTTTTTTTCTGCCCTTGGTCCTATTGTCTCCTGCTAGCTCATCCTGGTGTAGTGCTTCATCAGATCAGTCAACATTATTTTTGGAAATAGTGCTGTTACAGAAATTAAGGCATTAAATTAATGGAAGAGACTACTTCCAAGGAAAAGGATGTTGACATAGCACCTTGTAAACTTGCGTGGTGTTACATAGAGATTTTGCAGTGGATATGACTATTTTCGGTTTGTGTAAGAAATAGATTAAAGCTTGTAAGATTCTGTGAGCGTGTGTATATAGTAGGACTGCAGTACTGCTTAGCCCTGTCTTTACTTACATCTGTCTAAATCCAAACAGACAAATCCTCAAGATAAATATTTTTCCATTACAGTTTTGTTTAAACATAATTTCTAGTATACAGAGAGACTGGGTTTAGGAAAAACTGGTACACAGCTAATTAAAAAGATTATAATGAGTAATTTGATGCAAAATGGTATAGTTTATGTTTACATGGGGGGCAGAAAGTCGTAAGTATAGTTGTCAGAATTTAGACATGTTTACTGCAGTATCATGCTTGATCATTTATAGTTCCTTCATAAGGTACCAAGATAGGGATGGATGATGATCTAATATTCTCTCTTAACCGAGTTTGACATCCTAGAGAAGCTGGTGGCTCACGGCTTAGACAGGTGCACTCTTCACCGGGTAAAAAACTGGCTGGACGGCTGAGCCCAGAGAGTTGTGGTGAACGGAGTTAAATCCAGTTGGCGGCCGGTCACAAGCGATGTTCCCCAGGACTCAGTTTTGGGGCTGGTCCTGTTCAGTATCTTTATCAATGATCTGCATGAGGGGATCGAGTGCTCCCTCAGTAAGTTTGCAGACGACACCAAGTTGGGTGGGAGTGTTGATCTGCTCGAGGGTGGGAAGGCTCTGCAGAGGGACCTGGACAGGCTGGATCCATGGGCCGAGGCCAACTGTATGAGGTTCAACAAGGCCAAGTGCCAGGTCCTGCTCTTGAGGCACAACAACCCCAGGCAACGCTACAGGCTTGGGGAAGAGTGGCTGGAAAGCTGCCCAGAGGAAAAGGACCTGGGGGTGCTGGTTGACAGCCGGCTGAACATGAGCCGGCAGTGTGCCCAGGTGGCCAAGAAGGCCAATGGCATCCTGGCCTGTATCAGAACTAGTGTGGCCAGCAGGAATAAGGATGTGATCGTGCCCCTGTACTCGGCACTGGTGAGGCCGCACCTCGAATCCTGTGTTCAGTTTTGGGCCCCTCACTACAAGAAGGACATTGAGGTGCTGGAGCGTGTCCAGAGAAGGGCAACGAAGCTGGTGAAGGGCCTGGAGCACAAGTCTTATGAGGAGCAGCTGAGGGAACTGGGACTGTTTAACCTGGAGAAGAGGAGGCTGAGGGGAGACCTCATCGTGCTCTACAACTACCTGAAAGGAGGTTGTAGTGAGGTGGGTGTTGGTCTCTTCTCCCAAGTAACTAGTGATAAGACAAGAGGAAATGGCCTCAAGTTGCGCCAGGGGAGGTTTAGATTGGACATTAGGAAAAATTTCTTCACTGAAAGAGTGGTCAGGCCTTGGAAGAGGTTGCCCAGGGAAGTGGTTGAGTCGCCATCCCTGGAAGTATTTAGAAGACGTGTAGATGTGGTGCTTAGGGACATGGTTTAGTGGGCATGGTGGTGTTGGGTTGGTGGTTGGACTCGATGATCTTAGAGGTCTTTTCCAACCTTAATGATTCTATGATTCTATCATTGTATCTATCTTACTAACTTTGGACCTTTATATTTCTTGCAGGTAGTAATTAGTGCTTCAGAAGGACTTGTGCTGAATTTTGAATGTGCACGTGCAGGTTTTATCATCATAGGGTGTTTCAGGTTGGACAGAACCTCGGCACACCTCTAGTCCAACCTCCTATTCGAAGCACTATCAACTATTGGGTCAGATAAGGCTGCTGGGGGCTTATCCAGGCTGGTCTTGAAAGCCTCCCGTGGCAACCATTTCCAATCCTTTACTTTTCTTCTTAGTTGAAAAGAATAAAAAAAAACCTGTGCCTATTATAAGTGTTTAATCTCGGATGTATAATTTTGTGCCTGAGATTGACAAAATATTACTATTTTTTTCCCACTTCTAAGTATCTTTTATGTTAATATGGGGCAGTGAATACAAAAAGAGGTCTGCATAGTTAATGTTTTGTATAGAACTTAAAGTTCCATGTTCGTTGTGCCAAGTTTTTCAGCACTTCAGGAAAATTCGGTTTTATGGAAGAGTAAAAATTACAGCGTGTTGCCAAAAAGATATCAAAAGTAAATAGTCTAGCACATTTTTACCGCTTTAGCACCTTTGAGTTCCTTTGGGAGGCATGGGGAGGGGAATGTCTGTGAATCTGTTTAAAATTTCTAGTATTTTCAGTTGTCTGCTCTTCTGGAGAATAGCAGAGAATAGCTCTTGTCTATTGGACTTGGCCAGGCTACTTTCGGAAGTGCTTGTTGAAGAAAAAAGTAGCTTCTTCACATTTCAGCCTTTTCTTTCTCTGACTTAGATTTAGTGTAAATTCTTGGACCACCCATAGGTGAGGGTATTCAATATTTTCTTTAGGTGCAGCATAACAGCTTGTTGCTGTAGTTCGAAACAGCCCTTCTGTTCCTTAATATAATACTAATATTCTGTATGGTATTATTACTCCCTTAGGATATATATTAGCGGACAACATTAATTTCCATTGTAGGCTGCTAAGAAAAATCTGTTTGAAAGGTTTGGTGTGTTTTCTTTGCCAAGACAGTCTTTTGAAAATAAAGGAAACAGGTAAACCTTTTTATTTGAGGTGCAGGTGTTTGGAATGCATAGAAGTTTGGGGGTTTCTTGTTTGTTTTTAATAAAATTTGCAGAAGTTTTGTTTAGCTGGAAAAATGCTGATAGGCACGAGACCAACTTTTTCAAAATTAGCCTTCGAAGTACTTGATAGGGAAGACAAAAAGATGTACTTCTAAATCTCAGATTTGAGAGGGAGCGAAGATTACTTGGAAAAAACTTTCTGAAAAAATCTTATGGCTTTTAATTAAAATGCCTGCAAAATATGTTGACCAATGTAATCTGTAGAACCAGGTAGTAATCCTGTCAGGATTTCAATCAATTTTTATTCTTTTTCTAATTTTAAAAGTAAGCAAAACTTGGCTTACTGTTTGGTGTGGTTTTTTTTTTGGCTGCATCAGAAACTCTCCCCAAAAAAAGAAAAAGAAGAAACCATGTTTAGCTAATACCAAATGCTCAGTGAGAGAATTGACCTTTGCAGTATCCAGAGGCTGTATTGCCTCTGACAAAGAAATAATGGGCAATAATTGTTCAGAATGAATGCTACCTGCTAGGGAAGATTATTAAGCGAGGCAGGGTAGCTTTATGGAAATCTGCTGTGAGGAAGCCTCGAGGGGTGTCACGGTTCTGGTTTATTCAGCTCCTGGCACTGATATGAAGGGATTTAAAATGTTCTAATTCTCCTTTTGAATGTGCTTTATCAATTGCTTGCACGTATAGACTTGCCATTATATCTGCATAATAATGATCTTTTGAAGAAAAGCTCAGACAGAAAATATGGTTAAATCTTGCTGTTGGTATTTGAAAGCCTATTTTCTTTGCATCAGTAAGGGATAGTTGATATAATATGCACATACTAAAAGTCAGTTACTGAAACACCAGATATGTTTTTAATTAAGTAGAGCAAAACTTCAAAGTCTGGATTAGTAGCACACAGAAGTTAGTATGGCATGGGGAGGAGAATATTGTTATGGAACCTGTTACCTTAAAACCCCTAGGTGCTCTACATAAGTCTTAGAGCTGACTTGGTCTTTTGCTTCAAAATAGACAAAAATAAATACTTCTTTGTTTAAAAAAATCTTAATCCATTTCTTATTTGAATTTGCAGGGCAAATTAATGTATTAATTTAAAGAACACATTGAACTAGATTTTTAAGTGCTGAACAGTAGTGGAAAGCAAATTGGCATGCGTTGGAAGTTTAATTTGTCTGTGACCAAATGATTCTTATAGCAGTATTAAGAACCTTCACTTTTGTTACTGCTTGTACAACTGTCAGAGGTAGAAAGGTGAAGTTCTTTGTATGCTTTTATAACACATGTGGTGAAAAGAGCAGTATCATATACAGAACAGAAAATCAAGAACTGGTAAGAAGGAAGACGTAGTATTAAGCTGTACTCTGCGTAACTGGTGTATCTCCTGAAATTCTTCTAGGTGTTGGTTTTTTTTTTTGGTATGCCCTGTAATTAATCATTTTGTTTTCTCTGGGGCGCTGTGTCCTTCCCATGTTCTAGAGTTGCTTCCTGGTGATTATTGGATTTAATTCAGCTGTTAGGGTAGACTTTCTTCTGGAAATTCACCAATTATTTTGTGCTTCTCAGGATCAGGAGTGGTATTGCTCTGTTGATTTCCTTCTTTAAAGTGTGTTTTATCTGGCAAAGAATCTTTGTCAGAACTTGCTCTCCATGAGGCGTAGTCTGCAACTTGCATGTGAGCCAAAGCCTATCACAAAAATGGAAATGTTCAAGCCTTACACAGTGTTTCAAATAAATATATTTTTAATTTACTTGTACTCATAAAATGTTAGACCGTGTAGTAAGGGACTGAAAGTGCAAGAGTTTTACTAGAGCTGCCTTCAGATTCCTTTCCTTCTAATTAGCCCTTTAAATTGGAAACTAAAAACGTAATGTCATATAACTGTGGGATTAAGAGCATGCTGTAAGTTGATAAATTAGCCAACTCGGAAAAAAGGTATTGCAATATTCAAGATGACAATTGTAACTGCAGCCAATAGGAATTTTGTAATTCAAAAGAAATTGGGCAAACGACGTTCCAGTACTTTAGAAATCCCAGAATATTAGCACTCTGGTGGCGGTATACATATGATGGTGGATGTCTTTACCTGATGGAGAAAGTGTCATGGCCTTTAGGAGTATTTATGAGGCTATGGAATTTTACAGGTTGCTAGTATTAAAGATAAAGGACTGGGGAGAGGAGGCAGTAGGAATACATAATTAACTGAATAAACTGTTAAACTGTACTAATTAGTTTCAAACTGACATTGAGATTGCAGTGAGACCTGTGGGTAGGTAGACCTCTTTGCCAGTTTGAAATCCCACAGAAATCAACTGGGTTTTATACCTTTCATGCAAAATTAAACTCTTATTATTTTAATAGTTCAAAGTAAACATAATCACATAGAAAACAATAAAAATTGTCTTTTATTAGAAGTGTATTACAAGCATATAGAAAGTTTTTTATTGTTGTTGTTAATTCCTTAAACAGCATGTTCTGATATGTGCTTTCAGGGAGCATTGAATCTGGGTTTGCGTTTTGCATGACGTCAGTAGCAGGCTTTTTCTTGCAATTCCATATCTTTTTATTTAGGGTTGGTGTATTTTTAGTAAAACTTGAGCATGTTCAGATAACAGGAGAGCCCTTACTTAATACCCTGTAAATATTGCTTGTTGGATCTGCCTTTTCTGTTACACAACCTTACTCAAGTTGCAAAAGCACTCTGTACAACTTCAGTTAAGCCTGTACTTTGCTAACTTCTTTGACTTGTCATCACACCAGTTAGAGTGAGGTTCTGGCTGTAGGCAGAATTTTGGACAAGGAGCCGGATGTAAACTTGGTCTTTCCAGGAGCGAGGTTTGGATTTGCTTCGGCTTGTAGAAAAGTCTTTGAGGCAGAAGTTAAAATGAAGGAAGCTAGAGGTTTTCCAGCACTACCTTCTCTGTCCTAGCTCCCTGTATGACCTTCTGTTCTGTAGTTGGACTAACTACCTTGCAGTAAATCAATAATAAAAGTACAGAATAGCAGGACCTTTTAAATTTACATGCCAGCTGGCTGAGTAATATGCTTATTTGGCTTTTGACAAGTCTCAAATAATAGTTTATCACCACCTCGCCCCTCTATGCCGCTCTGGTGAGACCCCACCTGGAGTACTGCATCCAACTCTGAGGTACCCAGCACAAGAAGGACATGGACCGATGGAGCAGGTCCAGAGGAGGGCTAAGAAAATGATCAGAGGTACGGAACACCTCTCCTGTGAAGAAAGGCTGAGAGAGTTGGGGTTGTTCAGCCTGGAGAAGAGAAGGCCCCAGGGAGAACTTATTGTGGCCTTTCAATATATAAAAGGGACAAGAAAGATGGAGAAAGACTTTTCCTCAATGCCTGTAGTGACAGAACAAGTGGCAATAGTTTTAAACTGGAAGAGGGTAGATTTAGACTGGATGTAAGGAAGAAATTTTTTACTGTGAGGGTGGTGAGACACTGGAACAGGTTGCCCAGAGAAGTTGTGGATGCCCCATCCTATGGTTCTATGGTCTGTCTGGCAGTAAGAAATGGTTCATGCTTCATGTGAGGGTGATTTTTCTATTGTCGATCTTGCAGTAATGCACTTCTTGCATGTGTGAGAGGGCACGGAAAGCCAAATGAGTTCTTGAACAGCATGGAGATTGGCAGATGTACTACAGCATGCCTTGGATTATGCTTATTGCACTTAGCATACTTATCTATAGAAACTATTATTGAATATATAATTATCCATGATCATTCATTATCCATTATCATTCTCAAGTCTGTTAGTCTGTTGTCACCTGAGGTTGTCAATTCTGCAGTGTCTGTACACAGCGTTGAAAGTATTTCCTCACTGTTTAATTTGAGCATATAAATCAATCATTCTTTTCCAGTGTGACTTTTTAATAGGCACATTTTTACAACTGAACTGTTCTCTTTGTAATGTGGCTAAAAAAATCGGAACAGATTGACCAGGCAGAAGTGTCTACAAACAGCATAGACCAGCTTTTCGTCTAGCTCACTGGTTTGTTTCAACAGATGTCTGTGCCACATGCTGCAGAGGAAGATGAAAATCAGACACAAACATTGGTTGTTTGAAGAAGTAAAATATTTAACAATGTTCATTTAAGTATTTAGAAGTCTCTCTTTTTATTGGAGTGAAATCATTAAATAACTAGCTCTGGGCATCTGTAGGTTATAGGTCATATGTTGGACCATGTGTACGTACAGTTTATTAATGTAAGGAATTAACACTGGTTCTATCAAAATCTGAAGTTAAAAGTAATTTTTAGATAAAGAAAAAAATCCCCACAGTTAGGCAGTATGTTGTGAAGTCTCTGGATCTGTTGTTTTAGATCTGATGTATTTTGATCTTTCATTGGCTATAAGGAAAAATATTGGGTAGAAAGGAAAATAAGTGTACGAAATGAAAATTACTAATGGTAAAAGGGCTGTTCACATGAGCTGCTGTTAATATCCGTGTATTTTCTTATATTGTGTGTATTTTCTTATATTGTTATGGTGTGTCACTTGATTTTCAGTATTCAGTGAAGTAAACCAGCGAAGGTTCATTTTCTATCTTCATCTTGCCTTTGTCTAAGCACATGGTATACTGACTAAATAGACTGTAGTTTGCTATACAAGCATGAATAGTTTTTATCCCTAAAAGCATTAGTTTTCATCTTTGTTTTTTAATAGTTGCTTATTAATTTTTATTAGAGAAAGTATCAACATTATAGTTTACTCTGCCCGACCTGATGTATTTCTTCTGTCGTCTTGATTTATTACATTTGTCCACAGATTTGTGGTACTGGCTGCGTAACACCTGAAAATCTTCATGATGTTGAGGCTTCTCTAAATGCCTTCAGAGTTTCTCAAGGCATATAGTATATATTTATGAGGATCCTAAGACAACATTACTGTCTGTTACATGGTAAAATGAAAATAATACTGGGGCCAAACTATCCGAGTGTTTACTAACTTCAGAATCCAAGTAGAAATGCCTCCAAGTTTAAGAACCTGCACTTCTCATTAATTTCACTTGCAACAATTAATCATTCTGTCTTAACTATGTGGTTCCAGCTGGGAACATAGTATTAGTGATTGTCTCTAAAATTTCAATTTATTTCCTTTAATTAATTTTGTAAAAAGAAGCAACTTTGCTCAATACACTTTTCAAAATATCCGGATGCCTGGGAGATTTGTTTGTGCTTAGTGCACTGCATTTCAGTGTGACTTATTGACTTCAGCTTAACATTGTTCTAAGCATGGGTGGTTTCTGATTTGGAGCTAGTTTATGTCTGGGTGGCTTGGAGCACAGGGTTTCCTTCTACTTAGAAAATTGCACATAGGTCTCCCCCTAAATGCCTTGCTGTCCTTCGTAAAACTCTTTTTGTCTCCTACAGTTGCATGCCTTGTTTTACATTTACAAATGTTCCCTTCTGGGAGAAGTCTGTAACAATGTGTTTTGTATTTAAATTACAGGCATCTATACTAGAGTCCAAGAGAAATCCTGTTGAATTTTGTTACTTTTCAGTAAGCATCATCTAGTGTAGATGTACAAATTCTATTTGTTCCTGATACTCAGAAGTGAGATTGTTCATCTGGAACTAATAGCAAGTGCATAAATATATAAATATAGTATGTGCATAATGCAATGTATTGATATGTCAGCTTTGCTTAAGATATGATGCATTAATTATATAGGAATTTCAAACACAGCAAATTACAGTGTTAAACTAGTTGCTGGGAATACTTGATAAATTTGTTAGAGCCTATTTTTTTTTTTTCTCAATAACATGTGCATATAAATGCGCAATATGATACGGAGTTACCACAAGCTTCTCAATTCTTTTCAAAGTTGAATGATCATATGCAATCATCCACAATGCTAAATACAGCTCTTAACTTTGTAAGCTGAAATTTTCTATATGGCTGTTAGAGTAAGTGTTTATATAACAGGGAGTAAGCATTTCTTCTTCTGAAACAGTAAGTGTAGAGCACCTTCTGAATGTGGTGCCAGAGTTTTTCAGCATGAAAGAAGTTGACTGAAAAGAGGTTCAGTGACTAATGGAATGGGCAGAGGGAAACACAGCTTACCTTTTTCATGTTATTCGTAGCCGGTCTGATTATTTGTTACCATGTTATCTTTCCTCAGATTGTTAAACTGACTGTTTATAGAATGCTTCCAAAAAACCTTCAGAGAAGAACTATGATGCAGAGGCTGCACCTGTTCCCAGAAGATGTGAGTAGTCATGCAGTTACATTTTCATTCTTGCGTGATTTGGAGGTGAAGAGGGAGTGTTAGCAATAGCAAAACTCTTGTCATAAGAAGGTAAATTAAGAAAAATCAAGCTGCTTTTTATTTATGTAACTAAATGTAGTTGAAACGTTGACGCTTTTTTCTTTGCTATTTCACAAAATTGTGAGATATAAGATGTGTCAGATTGTCTTCTGTATTTAGGTCAAACACTTAGCATGAAGAATGCAGTAGCGTTCACAAATTTTCGTCTGGATTTGGGGGGGGAGTGGTGTTGGGTTTTAAACAATCAGATAGCTAAGACTGTTCTCACTGCCTCAGGTTATTCCAGAAGATATACAGAACAATCTTCTACAAGAGATTCCTCAGCCACGTGCAGTCCCCAAGAGGTTGGATGAATATACACCAGAAGAAATTGCTGCCTTTCCAAAGGTTTGGACTCCGTAAGTATCTTAATTTTTTTTAAAAGGACACTTTGACTGAATATGTATTATATAGGCTGTCACATTATCAGTAAGAAAAAAAAAGTAATGATTTTTCTCTTTATGTCATCTTTTTTTGGAGAGAGGAGGTCATGAAAGCGAAGAGCAGTCATATTAGAAGGGAGTGGTTGCTAAGTTTTTTTATTTCTGGTCTTTCTTTTAATGAGAAAAGCTTTACTTAAAATCATATTTTCAACTCTTTACTTCATCAAAATGAGTTGAATAAAAGATGAGTAAAAAACTTGATTACCCTATTTGAGTTGTATGTCCTCTACAATACGTAACTGTTAGCCGTAGCCAAAGCAAACATCACGCGGCTCTGTGAGGGAATGATTCATTGCAGGGGGTAACCCTTCAGATTTTCTCCAGAGGAAGGGAAAGAATTCTGCTATATTAGACCTTGGAGAGTGGATCTTTGGGAGGGAATGTACCACGTGTTTATTTTGATAAATAGTTTCTTTTCCATGTGCAACATCAGTTCCACAATAGTTGTGTGGCATATGAATGAGTATTTGTGGTTTGCTTTATACCACCACATGCAGCATTGAGTCAACCTGCTAGTGAAAATAATGCGTTACATTCAGGACGTTTTCTGATTAGTACCAGTATGATTTTTCTTGTATTTATTTTGTGACTCCTATTTAGGCTCAAGATCCCATTATGGTAATCAACAGAGAAATTAATTTTCAAAGATGGCTCCTTTCCTGATTATTCTAATGAAATTTAAGAAGAAATGTAACAAGTAGGGAGATGGCAAAAGGTGTAAATAAGCTAACACCAGGACCAACTTGATGGTCTATCTCCAGTTAGATTACTGGTATTCCTATTTCTGTAGTAGTTTTTAAAAGATTATGTTTTTCTTTGTCCTGTAAAAAAGTGTTCCTGTGTACTTACTCCTACACTAAACCTAAAAAATAGATTTGGTATGAGTATGAAATGGTATGTCATCCTATGAGTAGTTCCACTGAACCAGATGTTAGCTGCATGTGAACAGAGGTCAGCTGGTGAAATTATAGTAGCAGCTTATTTCTCATGAGTCTGCTTAAGATACGATCTCTCAGGTGTCTTGATAGTTGAATGATCACAGAATGGTCAAGGTTGGAAAGGACCTCTGGAGGTCATCTGGTCCAACCCCCCTGCTCAAGCAGGGCCATCTAGAGCTGGTTGCCCAGGACCATGTCCAGACTGTTTGTTAGTATCTCCAAGGATGGAGACTCCACAACCTTTCCGGGCAACCTGTTCCAGTGCTCAGTCACCGTCGCAGTAAAAAAAGTGTTTCCTGATGCTCAAATGGTACCTCCTGTGTTTCACTAAGTCTTATTCAAATCAGTAGGACTTCAAAGTGCCAGAACTGAATACTTCCTATTTTTACAGGAGCATTTAATAGGTTCAGCGTAGGTTTTCATGTCCAGCTGATTGCAGAACGCTATTAGAGAATGAACTGCAGCAACTGCATGGTTTAGATTTGTAGCTAGTAGTGATTAGGTAGTAGCAAGCCTTGTACAGTAGAAAAAAATCATCGTACAATAGCGAAACCAGTAACCCTCTTTCAAACAAAGGAAGCCTTTAAATAAAAAGAGAGGAGGCATTTTATGTAGGAAGGTAAAGTTAATCTGGAGGAACAAAATTGAATTTGAATTAATGGAGAGAAGGGGAAACTCACATAAGAAGAATATTCTTAAATGGTCTGTCAGTAAAAAGAGAAAGCAAATAACTTTTAGTGCATGGCCAAAACTGTTGGTATATCTTTAAAAGGGGCCTGATGCTTTTTGCTTGCTAAAATTAATATTAAAGGGTTTTTTTCTGTTTGTGGGTTTTTTTGAAGTAAATTAAACATTTTAAATTACAGCATGCATTTTCTCTGCATTATAAGGCACGTGCAAATAAGGGCATGTACCCTTCATAGGCAGCGGAGATAAGGCAGCAGAGATATGTGGACAAGAGATGTAATTTTTTCAGAAGGAAACTGGTAATAAGATAATGTAAATCCACACATGAATAGGATCTTCTTGCAATTCAAAAGCAGAGTGTGCTCATAATTCCTTTTATGGGCCAGCAGCTCTCAGTGCTTAAGCCAGACCAATACATTTAAGAAATCCCAGGAATATATGTAGGACAAATGTCTGTATCCGTTTTGTATGTATTTATAGGATTTGTATTCCTTTGAGGGAAAAACCGAGTAATGTTCCATTGTTCTGTCACATGTTTAACAGAACCCAAAATAATTTTTTAGTGAAACTTGTTAACTTTAGTGGGCTTTTGCTTGCAAACCCTAGTAATAACAGGAGACAGTTAGTGTATGACATTTATCTAGTCTGAAGTCAAATGAAAAAGCCTGCCTAGAAGTCTGTATTTATGTATAATGTGTATTTGTGCTTGCACATCCACACACATAGTAGTCGTATAGAGTTGCACTGATTTTGCATGTCAGACGGGATGAGACCTTTCATTTGTGGAGTATTTTTTTCTCTGCTTTTATGATTGAACTTGGTGAAGCATGTCATGAGGGTTGACTCTATCACACGACTACTAAAGATGCACACCATTTTGCTTTTGTCTTTTTGGACGTTTTCCCTGTCTTGCAGTTAACGTGTAGGTTCTGAGTAGAAGTTTTAAGTGGATTCAAAAAAGGGAAGTGTATGGCTATCAGTGGCTATTAAATATGGTTCTCCAGATGTGACTCATGGCTCAGGAAGTTGTAAATATTGCTATATATTTATCTTATTTAACTTTTTCTCTGTGCATCTACCACGGAGATGATGGAACTTCAATGTGACCTAGAAGGGCAGATCTTATATGTGTATAGTAAATAAATGAGCAGTTGCCACACAGCCTGTCTTATGATAAAATTTGAAATCTATTGAATTCCTAATGCTGGGCTTCTTTTAAGTGCCAAGGGCAAAGAGCTGTGGGAATGAAGCAAGTAGAGTATGATCTGGAGTCTTCCAGATGATCAGTACCGACTTGGGCTCTTCTGCTCATTTTCAGCATGTAGAATTTAACGGGTTTTTTGGTAGGAAAAATTTAAATATCAGGTGAATGTTGTATGGAGAACACCTAAAAGAAGTGTGTTCTGCACACAAATAAAGCATTTTTGTTTATATATCATTATCTAGACACTCCTTTGTGATAGTGCTTGCTTAATGTGGGTTGACTTAGGCCTTTATTCTAAAATAGGGGAAGGGCATTGACAACATAAAAAGAAGAGCATTTTGGAAATTACTTGGGTTTTATCGTATTTCTCCTATGTTCTCATGAATGTACTTAATACTTTCAAAAGCTTATTAAAAAATCAGTTGTACTTAGGCTCCTGATCCTAAGTGATATTAAAATAAAATCTGTGTGTCAGTTCTGTGTAATCTGAATATAAATTACTGTATTTATATGAGAAGTTACTAGTATTAGGAGCAAAAGAGCCTTTTTCTCCTTAATCTGAAGTAATGTAAATAATTTTCATTCAGAATGTGAAGAGAACATGCTCAATGCTGCTAATGATCTCATTGGACTTTTTACCTATATTTTGTATCAAAATGTCTTGCTATAGATGTTTTTTAAAGGCTATTTTGCTGGTAATTGGGGATTGACACACCATAGACAAATACACAATATCCAAGTGGAATGCTAAAACAGAGAAACTTTTTTTTTTTAAGGAAAGCATAGGTCCAGTGTGGAAACCTAGCAAATAGTTTGTTTTTCAGAGTGGAGAGCCTTCCCGTCACCCCTCCTTCCACCATAGCATATCAAGCGGGATCCTGCTCCTTGAAAGCGGAGAATTAAATGTGAGAATATTTCCAGTGAGAGAGATTTTCTTCGAGCATTATTTCCTTTTATCCCTAACAGGAACCAACTGACTTCCCAAATTGTGCAGAGCCTCTCTGAGATCCTTGATGGAGAGGTCTGAAATAAGTGTGGTGGAAAACCGTGTAGATACAGGAAAGTTAAATTATGCCTTTTCCAGACACATTTAGAGGGGAGAAAGATCAAAAACTAGTTCCTTTGACAGAGTTTGATTTTGTAGTTTCTTACCATGAATGAAACCATTATTTCAAGTGTGTTTGAAGTTTCAGATTGTATGTCTTTTAAATGAGTTTTAAACATAAATCATCACAGAATTTGCCAGTCACGTATGACTAAGCAAACAATTCTGTTCCATAAAAGCAAGGATACATCAGATCCATGTGTAAATTTTCCTGTTATATACCATTTTAAAGTTGTTTAACTGTCTGGGTATATATATGTTTTTAGACAGTTTTAAAGGCAGGAAATTGTTTTTGAAGAAGTATTTAAATAAGAATGTTACCAAATATATAGAACAGCAGCTCTGTGTTGTTCCAGTTAGATGGATGCATTCCTGAGAGTTTCCCTTAGGAAAGCAGAGCTGTCTGCTTTCCAGGAGTGCACTCGGGCTGGTGCTGGTGTGCATACTGAGCGCCTGTTCCACTGCCAGCCTTCATAGGAACTCTCCTCGGGCCAGACAGCCTCTCACTTGTCTTTCTGGGAAAAAAGTCCTTGAACACTTTTGACATTTTTAAAACTTGATGTATTGTAAACTCTGAAATTTGGTTTAAGAAAACCAAACACCTTTTTAATGTTTATTTTTCTGAGTAACTTGCCTGATTTCTGGCCCCCATCTGTACATCCTGCTTTGAGGCAGGGGGTTGCAGAACCTGGTCTGAAGCTGTAATTTTGTTTCAGCTGAGCAGCATGGGCTGGGCAGGGTCCTGGTATTGACACTGCATGTCACCCCCATGCCATGGCACACAGATTCTTGGTAATTCATCAGCAACGCTCCATGGCTTTGAAAGCAGAAAATCACAATGTTCCTGGAAAGAAAAGTTTGTGGGTGATGAAACACAAGCATGTTGGACACCTATGAACCACAGATGGCTCTGATAATCCTCTTACACATCCTGTGCTAATGATAACTTCCCCTTCCAGTTCCTCCCTAGTTTCCTTTTGCATTCCTTAAAGCCAGCCTTGCCAACCTTGGGCAACCTGAAGCCTACTGCTTATGTTCCTAGCAGACAAAGTTGTAGGCATTGGTAAACAGAAAGGCTTTCGGATTAAGAGATCCTCTCTTAAGGAGCCACAGTTGCCCTTTCTGTTTGTGGTCTTACAAGATAACTGCAACAGTGGTTGTCTTGCACAATTCTACAATTTCTAGTGTAAGTTCCTATTTTTAGTTACCCAAATTATTTCTGGGATGTAGTAGTAACAGAGCTGAAGAATAAGCCAGAGATATCCTGGATATGTGGCTGAAATGATGTACTTTTATAAATGCAAGATGCTGGCAGGTTTTTTATGAAGTTTTTTGTCTGTTGGTTTTTTCAGATAACTTTACAAGGAGCCAACACCAAAAGACACCTTGCATTATATTAGATACAAAAATGGTATTTGGAGTATTTCCAGTGATGTGCTGTGTTACAAAGATTGTAACCAAATTAATATCAAGTTTATAAAATGCTTTTTCTGGTACAATGAAATATAAGGTATAATAAATGAAAAATTGTGGGAGTGGTTACTCCAGCTATAAGGAGAAGGTCAGAAAGAAAACCATAAAGATCTCCTCCAAAGATGGTAAGATCTTGAGCTATTTTTATAGGGACCATCTTGAGTTTATTCATGAGCCTTTAAAAACTCTGCACTGAAATAAACATATTCCTCCAGCCTTTTTCTTAGTTCCTGCTTAGTTGCAGAGTGTGTCTGCAGCTTTTTGGGTTTTGAATTGTGTTTGTAGTGTGCCTCACGTGGTAGCGTTTTGTTGTTATCTTAGGCTATGGGGTATTTCTGTAATAGGAGGAAGTACTGCCCCTCCAGCTTGAGTGCTCATCTCCTCTCACAAAGCAGGGCTGGCACGTATCAGTATTGAGACAAGAGGTGGCCAACACAAACTTCTATGAAAGACTGGAGCCGGTCGTACTTTTTCCTAAAAACATACTGTATAAACCAGAAAAAAGCTATCCTGCCAATACAGCCCAGTTCTGTTCCAATGTACTCTTCGAGGAATCCCTCTGGAAGTTCATTTTCTGTGGCTTTTTTGGTTCTCAGTAGGAATTCCAGTAACACTGGAGATCATTAACCCCCCATTAAAATCTGGGAACTATCACTGGTAACTTTTTTTTATAGTAAGGGCATAAAAATATCTCAGGATTTTGTGTAGCATTTCACTTAACAGGAGACTTGAAGTCTCACATTTCAGGCTACCACAGCTGGATCGAAATTCCCGTGGACAAAAAGCCACACAGATACTTGAGAAGAAAATTGTTCTCCTCTACATTAGGTTTTAACTGCAGGCAGCAACTGGACACTAGTAGAGAAGGGTCAGTAGCTTAATCATCTTAAAAATCTGACAAATTCACATCTAGATTGTTTAGCCTGTTAAAATTAATTACTGGCTTTTCTCTAGCATGCATGAAACACACCAGTGCTACTGATTCTCATACCCTTTACCTGGGGGCAGCTTAGTTGTATCTAAACTAAGAGTTGAAGGTAAGAGATTTAATAAATGGGTAACTGAGCACTTTTACTTCAGCTGTCTGAAGAGGCTCTCAAAAAAAGCTACTTTGCCCTTCCCCTAAAATCTGTTGATCTCATATGTGAGAATAGAAACTAAATGAATGGGAATTCGACAAGCAATATGAGAATGGTTGTATATGATACTGTTGAACTACTTGCCCAGATGAAATGAGAATTAGATTATTTTTTAATTGCTCTTTTATAAATGTCTAGATTTGCTTTATTCACTTTTGGTGCTGACAGTAAGTCTGGAAAGCATTTCACCATTCCTTTACCCACTTCTCTGTTTATTTGAAGAATAACGTAATTCTTTGGAAAAAGCCAAAGTGTACAGTGCTGTTCTTCCTACAGTCCTACAGTTTTTAGCAGAATATATCACTTAAAGAAAACCCTTTCGTTTGCAAAAAGCATCTTCTTACCGAGATGAAGTTTGATGTACATTGCATTGATTTAACTTAAATCATTTTCCAGACAGAATTCATATAATCCAGGTCAAAACCAGGGGTTGACAGTAATTTTTAAACAGCTTAGTTCAGTTCTGCTTAATTTGTTTTTAGGGAAACTGGAGTTGTAACCAGTTTATTTTAAATTTTAATAAGCCATTCTTAATTTCACTAAGAATACCTAAATGCATATTAGCATTGGTTTAGATAACTTGATTTATGGACACTTTTTAAAAATTAAAACAAGTGCTAGTTTTATGTAGAAAAAAAACCCAAGCTGTCGTTGAGGACCACAAAAGATTTATCTTAGGCTTTGTGTGCACAGGAAAGGGTTAGTCAGTATAGCTGTACTGGCATAACAGTATCAGTAAAGCCACCTTTTCTTACTCTGATATGTTACTAAATGCAGCCTCTGTTACTGTGGTTTATTCTCCAAGTGAAATGTTATACTTGTAGAAATGCTTTTTAACCGAGATGATAGTCTGCATGAGAACTATAACAATATGGAAAAGGTTCTTCTGCCCCCAAGCAGAGCAAGAAGTTCACGGTTTAGAATAGGCCAAGGTGGTTATTGGAAATTTAATGATAGTTTAAGTATTATTATTATTATGATGATTATTTTACCAGAGGCACAGAGCTACCCTGGGATAGTAGGTACATCTTGAGTAGAAAAGTGATTCAATTCCCCCCCAGCTCCAAACTCTGTTGATGTTTGAGTGTAACCACATAATTTGGTTTTACAGAGAATGATAACCATGTCTAATCCTTGGGTTTTGATTTACTAGTGTGATTAGTCAAATGGATGAAATGTGTTCAGAAATCCCCTTTAGCTATAGTGCACTTACCTAATAGCTATTGACTTTGGCACAACTTGCAAAGTGTACCTGCAAAATACATATATTCCTCTTTTTTCGGAGTTTACAGTAAATTTTGGCTCTGTGTTGAAGTCTGTCTTTTAAGTGCGTCTGTAAAAATGAATCTTAAGATAGTCAAAATTTTATGGTTGTATTCATAAATTAACCTTAAAAAGTATGCCAGATAGACCACAAACTTCATGCTGTGTGTATTGTGCAATAGTTTTATACAAAACCAAATTATCTGGAACCTTTTGTTTTAAGAAGAGGCTAAAAACCCCCTATTGTCATTAATAAGTGGACATGAAAGATGAACCGTAGAATTATCGTGTATAAGCAGCTGACTGTCATCAGTTAGCAATAATCCCACATTCCTGTGATTGTGATTTCCATAAATATGAAGAAGAGCATTACAGTAATACAGATCTAGTGTGCTTGCTACCTCAGAGTAATTGGATCAAAGAGTGGCTGAGGGCTAGACACTAAGTGGCATGATCAATCCACAAAATCTTTTCACTAATTGGTCTTCCCCTGTCTGTTGTCTTCTGTTAGAAACGGTGTTGTTTATAAAATCTCCTAAAAGACACATTTATGAGACAGTGGATATCATTGGTTAACTACTTAACAAATTTGGGGGTAATTTAGAAGTACTTTAACACTAATTAAACTACATTTCTTTGTGTATTTTAGTTTTTCAGCCAAGTTTGGAGAGATTTTATCCCTGTTGTTACTTAGAATCCTTGAAATCTTTGTAGGAAAATCATGAAGAGGTTCTGTAAAACTCCATGGTCATCCTGAAGACTCATTCTGCTGTTCGGGGAACTCTCCACTGTTCTGCAGGAAATGGGGTGGGGGGAAGAGGAAAGAAAAGCCAGTGGAAAAAAATCTATCATAGCAACCACAGACCTAAAATTCTCTGGCAGGAGTTACTCTTAAAACATTTTGATAACTGTGAGTTAAGACTGATACTTTTTTTTTATGGATAACCCATGCAAATGGGTTTCTACTAGACATGAAATTTTTCAAGTAACAGGGAGCATTGCACAGACTGTGAATGGAAGAGATGGATGTGCCTTTCATACAGGATGGTTATTAATTTTTATGGGGTTTTTAATGTATCTGAAGTGTTTTTTCTCATTCATGGAAGCAGTGAAATCTTAACAGAATTCTAAGCCTGTCCTTTCAACTTTTGCTATTGTATCACTGCTTTCATCTCTTTGTCCGTTTATTAGTGTGCAGCATTAGTTAGTCTTAAGGCACTGACCTTTTACAGTGCTGATGCAAAGTTAAATCCTTTCTGAACACGCATTGTTATTGCTGGTGAGATTGCAGAAAGTACAGGGAACGCTGGCTCTCTGGGTCACGTTCTCCAATGGTGAGATAATTGCCCGCAGGTGAAGAGGAAAATGCAATTTGAGATCTTCAAAGCTTCCAAACCAGGTGTGCATTGCTGAGTCAAGAGCAGGTATTGACAGGTCACTTCTTCTGCAGCATTGACAATCTTATTCTTTAGCAGAGGCAGCTTTGAAATGGTTAGCAATCATGAAGACATGCTTGCAAGCACACAAATGACTGTAGAAACTCCATGAAATTTGACTTTGTAAAAATTATTTTGAAATGCCTCGGACAATGCAACCTAACAAAACTATTCTGAGTAGAGATTGTTTATGGAGAGATGAATATCCAGGTTTTTTGAGTTTGAAAGAAGATAAGGTCATGTTATCAAATACTATTTTATCAGCAGCATGTGGCTGAAAAAACTAGGCAGGTGTGTAACTTCTTTTGGAAGAAGAAGGAAAAGCAACTATTACAAATTATAAATTATTTTGTTATAGCTAATCCCAATGCATTTAGAAATTCTAAGAAACAGAATAATTTGGGCTAAAATATGTCATTTTGAAGAAGTATTCTGAGTTACTAAAAATGAAGAGAAAATATTTTTAAAGGATTGTCTGAAAATCAAAATACTGTAAAGGATTGTAAAATAACTTCTTTACATATAAAATAGACAGTGTCATGTATTACTCTAGAGCCTTAACCTTACTATTGCTTTGAGGTAAGTAATACTATTTTTCATCTGTATGCTGTAAGGACTGTATTACAAGGTGTTCTCTCACTTGCCTAGAAATAAGGCAGTGAAGTTGGCCTATATATTTTTGAAATCAAGGTAGTTGCATTATAACGCAGACTGGTGGTTACTTAGATTTGGCCTTCACAGAGTAACACACCCCCCTTATTTTATTTTATTTTTTCTGAGGCTGTTTTACCTCCACAAAACATTGCTAGGCAAAGGAAAACATCTTTTCTGGAATGTGCTGACAATTTAATAAAGATGGAACTGTGCAGCAAGTCTGTTCAGACTTGATGGAAATAAATAGTCACTCCAGGAGTTGAAAATTAAACACATTTAACTTTTGGAAAGGGTCTCTGTTCTGTCCACTTTGACAGGAAAGATACCCTAGGAAGAGCACATTTCACATCATACTGAAAAAGAATATTGAATATTATGGGGAGGGGTGGGGTCCCATCGTAGTTGCAACTATGCAAGTAGGTTTTTTTGTACTGTTAGTTTCTGTTTGCCATCTGAGGTATTCAACGGCTGAGGTCATAGCTTCATGAGCATTTCTTTTGGCAAAAAGGCTGTTTTTTAAGTATCATCCATCACTTTTCCTGCCTTCCGTTCTGCTTGTGTAGCAACAGAATAAAGAGAATCGGGGAACTGACCTAGATTAAAGATAACCTTGTTTTATGCAGCTGCACAAAGTGGTGTATGTTAGAGTTGGTGGGGGTTGTTAGGGAAGCTGCTTAAGTTACTCTGCTTCTAACATGTATGATCACCAAACTTCAGTATTAATTTAGCACGGGTAGTTTAAGCTCCAGTTGGAATAAATAAAATGGATCTTTACTTAAAGAACTCTAGGGAAGCCCTGCCTTTCTTCACTGACTTTAGAGATGACTTGGAGACTTCCCTCCTTAGGCTAAAGCTTGCCATTGTGAATTCTGTCTTCAGCCTCTATGCAGATTTCACACAGTTACAGGTTTGTCTGAAAGGCAATTCTAACTTCATCATTGTATTACAGCAGTCCAGTTGGTTGGAAGGGACCTCTGGAGGTCATCTGGTCCAACCCCTCGGTCCAGCCCACTTGAGCCAGTTGCCCAGGACTGTGTCCAGACAGCTTTTGAGTATCTCCAAGGATGGAGACTCCACAATCTTTCTGGGCAACCTGCTACAGTGCTCAGTCACCCTCATAGTAAAGAAGCGTTTCCTGATATTCAGACGGTACGTTCTGTGTTTCAGTTTGCGCCCATTGCCTCTGGTCACTGGGCTCCACTGAAAAGAGCCTGGCTCTGTCCTCCTTGCACCCTCCCTTCAGGTATTTATATACTTTGATGAGATCCCCTGAGCCTTCTCTTCTCTAGACTGAACAGTCCCAGCTCTCTCAGCCTGTCCTCATACGTGAGGTGCTCCAGACCCATAATCATCTTCGACCCTTCGTATGTCCATGACTCTCTTGTATCGGGGAGCCCAGAACTGGACACAGTACTCCAGATGCAGCCTCACCAGTGCCGAGTAGAGGGGAAGGATCACCTCCCTCAACCTGCTGGCAATACTTTGCCTAATACAGCCCAGGATACCATTTGCCGCCTTTGCAGCAAGAGCACGTTGCTGGCTCATGTTCGACTTTGTGTCCACCAGGACCCCCAAAACATTGGTAGGTGAATGGTATCTGAAGCATTTGCACATCTGAATTAGCCCCTCCAACTAATCTTTTGAATTTGTTAATATATCTGAATGGCTCTAATTTCTAGAAAGAATAAGTCAGCTTTGTATTTCAGTGAGATTTCACAAATTCCTCTGATTCTTTAATCACTAAAAATAACATTAATGTATAGGTCTCTTCAGAATCCCTTAAGTATAGCACATTATTTGTGAGAGTTTAAATAACTGTTCCATTTGATCCTTAATTCCACCAACATTTTGACTATTCTATTGAGTGTTGTAGATCCAACCTTTAACAGTTATTTCACAAGTGGTCTTTATCCTTTATGCACAATGCACAATAGCCCTTGATTTTCATTGCATTCAGATAATAGACAGGAAAAGAATATCTGGATTTCCAAAGCCTTGTAGGATGTTCAGGTCCTTTATCTTTAGAATATGAAACCAACTCCTCTTAATTTTATAAACCAGTTGTCCTACTCCTCTCTCCACTCTGCTGAGCATGTAGTTCTGCAGGCTGCATATAGGGTCAGCATGGGCCACGGGTAGGTCACAGATCCCTTTCTTGGAGATTGCTCTGAATTTACTAACTAGCATGCTGAAAATAGTTTGTAGTACTGAGCGAGGCAGAATTGCCTTCCCACCATTTTCCTCTTAGTATGTTTATTCAGAATCTGTAGGTATCTTGAATGAATTATAAATAGGCAGATCAGGAAGTTGAGAACTTTTGTTTTCTAATCTCAACATCTTTTTGAGAGAATGATGTAATATATTAAAGGATTTTTCAGTGAAGATTGTCTTTATTATTTCACTTTCCATTTTGAAATTAACACTAACAGTTCAGTCATGTTAATCTGCCTTCAGTTGCATTCTCGTACACTCTGAATAACTTGTCTCCTGAGTAAATACTATGCAAAGTTTTATTCTGCTTTCTACAGAATCGTAAACTTGCAACGTCACAGGACCGCAGTGTTTTTAACTGTATGATTTATAATATCACATATGCGACAGTAGTATTACTGCTGTCAGTGATAGAGCTTCTCTGATGTGGGAGTTACGGTGGAGGCTAAAAAGACAAACTGTAGGTGCATATAGCTGTGATTTTGATGTTTTAAGAAGTCATTTGGCTTATTTTGTTACATAATGGGACTTAGTTTCAGAAATTTTTTTTTAAATGCATGCACATTCACTCCTGATATTGTACTGTTTCTCTGTATTGTAGACTGGATTAGCATTTGCTGAAATTATTACCATTAACAGCTGTCACTGATCAAGAGATAAGAAGAGCAATTCTTTTCAAAATGAAGGCAAATTCAAGGCTATTCAGAAATTTGACATATCTGAGTATAAAAGCTTTGCAGAGTGTTGGTTTACAAAGAGGTATGCTCAGGTACGTGTGAGAGAGAAATCAGATTATAAAATAGACTGAACCAGACCTACTGTGCCTCTAGAGAAAATCTTAGCCTGTGTTCTAGGGTTTAGTTTGACCTCGCTCTTATTTCTTGAAGTGGGGTACAGAGCAAAAAACATAGTTTCCCTGTAAATGGGAAAACTCTCTTCATCCATTTGATTTCATCAGCATTCAAGAGTGTAGGGCTGGCATCTGTATCAAAAGATAACGTTTATGTGGAATACCTTAATTCTGCAGAATTTTGGGAAGAAGAAAGCACTACCAGTTACAGTGGGGACCACTAAAAACCTTTTGTTTTCTATAGCAAAAATTGATCCTATGAACTTGTAGCTATGTGCAGGTTTATCTATTTGTAAGGTTCAATGACTGTGGATTGTCAGAATTTTACGTCAGCTGTATTCTTCTTCTGACAGCTGTGAGTATGGAAAAAAGTTAGGAGAATTTAAGAGATTTATTTAAAATCTGTAATCAGGGCTTAGGACCAGCTCTTCAGTTTCTTTTACTCAATGGTAAAGTATTTGTTAAGAGAGAGAAGCACTGAGAGCCATGGTTTAATTGGATGTTAATTTAATTTGCTGAGTATTTTGCCTAGAATTCACTGGACTGTGTCTTAATGTTTTTTACGTGCAGTATAAAATGTTAGTGGGACAAATATTTTTTTACATGTTTTGGTGGCAGAATCTGCTGCGCAGACTATTGTTGCATATTTTCAGTGAACATGTAATATTTTGCCTTTCACCATTGGTTTCAGAGATGCTAGTTCCCACATTCTGCATCCTGTGTCCCCCTTGTCTTGGAAGCTGCTGTCAACATACAGCAAATTTTTTTCCCCAAGAATGTTACCTTTTTAAAAAAAAAAAAAGAGAGAGAGAAAAAACTATGTGAAGTCTTGCCTTTGGGTGAATTTCTGAACCATCCCTTCTAGGAGATATCATTTCCTTTGTTCCAAATGCATAATCTCAGTGCTTTGCTGAGGAAGGGCAAAAGCGCTGCCATCGAAGAACACCCTTCCATGGATTTATGTCATTTATCAATGAGCAGTTATCCATTGGTCTTCACAAGTAGTTCATAATTCTCTCTGAGTAGACAAGGTTTTTGTGGGTTCATATGCTTTGTCTGACAAAATATTTATAACACTTTTGCCAACGGCAATGTTTTTCAAGGCTTAGCTTTCCTAGTGCCAAGGATTCTTTAAAAGCAAAGACTGTGGCCTCCGAAAGCCAAGTACTAGTAGGCATAAAAGCCTACTGTGGCAATAGAAAAGGCTTTAAAAACTTTTATATTTGTTCACAAAAGTGTTTTAGTGTAGAAGATTCTGCCTTTAAGCTTCATTAGCTTCATAAGACTGCAAACTAAGAGTCCAATGTTTTATGCATTTAGCTTTAAGACAACAAGCATTAAGGTTGAAATGCACATTTGCTAGCAAGAAAAAAAAACAAACTGGATTTTCACCCAAGAACAAAGTACTGTGAGATCCCTAACCCTGCAGCCCTCCAATGTAACCCTAGATTGAAGTTTTAAATGTGCCATTCAAAGAAAAATGCAAAATCCTTTGAGCAATGTGCAAATGGATGAATTGGCCTATAGAAAAAGAGTAATAACTATAAGCTGCAACACAATGATGTCTTTACCATGCTGCATCTCTAAAATCCTTCAGCACTGGTCCACCTGTCTAGGATGGATGCAGTGATAAAACTTCTGCTAGATCTGATGAGCTGAGAATTTTTCAAAATCCCGCTCTCTTAATACACCACAAACAGTGCGATATAGTGAAATATATATTCTGGTATGCAGGGGTGAGATCTGAGTAACAAAATGTGGAATATTTCTGAGGACTGAAATCCAGGATTCTAGGAAATGTGACTTGACTTTCCAGTGCATACTTGCCATCAAATGTTGAGTATGTTCAAGTCCAACATTAAGCAAGTATGTAAACAATGGATATGGTGCTTACAGCAGTTCTTTCATGCACAAAAGATACAAGTCCAAATGTTAATACATAATATGTCATTTAAATGGAAAACAAAGAAGCTTTGTGATTCGTTACAGCATGAACACTAGCACGTCTTTATAGTGTTCTTTAAAATTCATATAATCATCAAATTTTATACGATACACTTGAAATAGCACAGACTGAATTCCAGAGTTGCTTTCACATAAGATCCTACAGGCTTGTGCAAGAATTGCATGAATGACTTCATTTTGCAGTGCTATTGGTTGAAAAATGCTAGATCTGCAACATAAGATTTTAATGACTAATTAAGTATTAGATTTCTGTATGGCATCTCTGCAGCCATCTAAACTCTCTGTCCCCAAAGTAAGCTCCGTGCATCCATTGCTATCTGCATTTAATTTGCATTGATGAACAAAATTAATGATAAAATTTACCACCATTATAAATTTAACTTGGTTTACTGTTGTGGATTGCAGCTTTTCCTGTATTCCAGACTTTGTTTTCATTCATCTTTGCAGCAAATCCACTGACCTAGTATCCCGTTACATTTTACAAACACTTTGTTACTACATCTCTTGTTCGGCTCTAGTGAGACACAGTTCACATTACCTGTTTTGATTCGTATATGAGAGGAGCAATCAGAAGAGTCAAGGATAAAGGGCTGCTGTATTTATACAGGTTGTATTGTTGCAGGCGGTGTGTTTGCGCGTGGGTGCAGTGTGCTGTGAAGAGCAGCCCGTTCATGCTGTGCACAGAGGGCCTGTTAGGGATGTGGACTTGCAGCCTCAAACTTAGCATTCTTCTAAAAGCCGTGATCTAGTCTGATCCTGTGCCTTGTAGGTTCAGGGAGAATGTGGTTTCTACGGCCAGTGGATGTGTGGCAGGCAGAGTGAGTGTTATATGCTTGAATAGGAAATTGCAGAGAATTACAAACAGCAGTCTGTTGTCTGAATGTTTTCCACGTTGTCATCCATCCAAGCAGAAGGGATTGCAGAACCTTTAAGATTCAAAGTAGGTTTTTCTTTAAATCATTGGCTTTAATTATTCTAGTAGTGTTGTGGTGGACTATGCTGTAAACTTAAAACTTGCCATCTTATGCACGGATTATTCATTTTTTAAAAGCGGAGACAAATTAAAACTAGTATTTAAAGTCATTGTGAGACTGCATTCAGTTAAAGATGCTTGTTGTTTTGCGTAGGTAAGTAGGAGAGGTTTGTAAGAAACACCTTGACCAACTAGCCCTGGTGTCTGTAAATTCTCAGAGGTCTTAGTAAACTACTTTGATTTGTTCTGTCTTTTTAATATAATCCAGAAAATATTCATCAGCACAAAAACTTCGAGCACCGGAATAAGGAAATAAAAATCGATATGGCTGTTATTGCATCCTTAAAGCAAAGCCTTTAAAATGTAGTTCCCATACATTTCTTAAAGCACCTTTTTTTTTCCCTTTTTCCAGACCGAAAGATTTTCGAAGGAAGTAATAACAATAAAAGAAGAAGAACTGCCATCAGGAATGTCTCTCTTCTTTGAAAAAAAATTCTTCTAACGTGGAAGCAGCTGTGCATCTCAGTCAACCCTTTTATACAGAATGTTTTTGACAGGTGTTAGCAAACTTTATTTGGAAAGATTATAAAAATTACTGTATTTGAAACAGCTAAGAATGGATATTACATTGTTAATGCCACCTGTACTCTGTCTTGTATGAGCTGGTATTTGTTAATTACATTTGCTTTAATACTATTATTAAAGAATTGATACATTTTTAATGAATATTTACATCTCATGGAAACAGTATATTGTTTACTGAAATGAAGTATCTTGCTCTAAAAGTTGCAAAACTTGATTTCCGTGCAGTAAGAGCAGCGAATAGTTATGGTCACAGAGCTCCCACGAACGGCACACTGTCAGTAAATACCTGTTTTGCTCTTCTGGTAAAACGGGTGATCCATCCTTACACAGCTTGATGAACGAGAGAATGCCAGTCTTAGTTCAGAAGAAGGGAATTGTTCATGTAGAACTCGTTCTCTCTTTGGGGAATGTAAAAAAAACTAGTGGCTTGAGCTGTTTATTACTTCTGTAATATATTGTGCGGTTCTTCTGAAAGCGTTTTCTAGAGTGCAGAGTGTATATACCGGTTAATGGAAATTAATGGTTAGATTTTGCTGAATGCATGTCTATGCAGGCCTGCGGTTTCCTTATCTTTTTAGGTGAACGTACCTACTGAAGTTACTGTGGTGGTGGTAAGCAAAGTCAAACTTATTCCAGAGCCAAATTGCACTAGAAGAACACAACACTTCAGAGGAAGCAGCGCACATAGCAAATATGTGCGCAGGTGTACTGTGGTCCTGTAGATATAAGAAAAATATTATTAAAATATGCATCTTGGAGCAATGAGGAGGTGGTGAGATTTGTGATGGTCATTTTTTTATGTCTTGTGGGAGTTTATCTTGCAGTCTTCAGCAACCTTCTAGAAAAGAGTTTTTCTGCACAACATTCTTCGCCAGTTTAACCTGTTCGTTATGACGAAAGTATTTGGTCACCAACCATAATTTTTCATCCTGAAGCTTTGGCCATCTTTTGATAGGGAATACCCTATGGTGTGCTTGGAACACCAAAAATGAACCCAAGGGGAAATCAGTTTATGCTTACAGAGGGCCTGTTTGCTAGGGGGAGGAAGATTGCAGCTTTTTACGGTGCCTGGAATTTCTTGGATGCTGTAAGAGTGACATTTCAGTTCCAGCAGAACATATTGCGGGAATACTGCAGAGCAGCAAGGACAGCATGAATTTCAGAAGCGATACTGTCTGCTAGATTGCATCCGAACAGCAAACCGTGTTGGTGGGACAGGTGTACCTCCAGGCACTGCCTAATGAATGTAGGCAAGTAATGAACAGAATGAGAACTACTTTTTTTCAATAATCTTACTGTTTTTCAGACTCTTGTTAGTCTGCTCTGCACTGAAATCTCTAGTGTGCTGAATGACAAGATCAAGGTTGACTCTTCTCTACTTTCTAGAGGCTGAATGGTATTAAATATATTCCTAATACTGTTTCATTCTTGATATGGAGATGTTACATGAGTGTCAACAGGAGACACATTCTGTCTGCCTAAGAAAGGAGGCAGGCGGAACACCTCTCTGTCTAGGCGTCGCTTTTGAAGATGGCACACTTTGGACTCGCAGTGCTGTTTACCAAAGAGAACATCCATATGGGGCTGTGCAATATATTTTCTTCAGTGGCTCTTCCTCTGTAGGAGTAGGTCTGCTGACAACCCAACATCGTGTAGGTTTTGTTCAAGAGCTTATTGAAATAACAGACAGTAAAGGTAGATCATATGGAGATACTCTTCCTTTTTTTCTCCTCTTAAGCCCAAATCTGATTTTTATTCAAGTCACAGGAACACGCCTTCCTTACTTAATGATTGAAGAATGAAGCAGCAACGTTTTTCTTATGAAAACCAAATGAGGAAACTAGACTTAGGTGTTGAACGATGCAAAATAAGTTTTAAAAATTTTGCTTCTGCAAATTACTTCCCTGAAGTTCATTACTGCTTTCTGCAGAGAAAACCCTCAAGCCAAAGCTGTTGTGTAAATAAATGAAGCACCTGTTTTCTTCTGTATAGTAGATGCTGAGATGTTATCTGCCAATTTTTACAATGTTTGGTGAGGAAAAGTTGTGTTGTCTATATCCATTGTATACAAGCATTATACAGGAAGAAAAACATAGTTTTATTTATAATCATATTTCATATATGAAATAATGATTTGGTATCGGGCATTTCTTTGGCATTCAGATGAGCTTATCCCAGGAAACATTCCTATCCAGTGAACGTGCAGACTTCATTTCCAAGTCAGTAACCACATTTAATGAACTAGCAAAAGTATTTTTAAAAGCAGTAGGTTAAAGTAAATGCTCTTTTTTGTGTGAGGACACAGTACATACACTTTATTGGCAAGATCTGGGTGGCATCAGCTGTTCATCATGTGCTAAATACGTCACAGTCAGCAACTTAAGTTTCTTAGGCCGTCTGGAAAAATACGAGACACTTCTGATTATTCAGAGACTGAATTTTGGAGAAAATGTTGACCGTATGTGTCTGTATCTTACTTTTCTTGGTGAACATACAAATCCTGAATAACATTTTTATAACTTCGTAGTGCCCACCAGTTACTTTTAATTACCAAGGTATATCCAAGCAAGTGAACATATGAGCAGTGATACATGAAGCGTTCTGGTTAGCAGGGTGCCAGGAAATGTCATTATAAATATAAAGTTAAAGCAAATTAACTACTGCAATTAAAGTTTGTGCTTTAGTATATAAATTAAGTTATAAAATTGTAATGAATATGCCTACTTTATTACCCCAAGTAATCGGTTTGATGCACTGCATGTACGTCCGGTGTGGCGTGAGGGGGAAGATGGTTGCGCCAGCAGCCGCTCGGGTGCGTGCCCCACAGCCGGGGACCCCACAGGCCGGGGGCACCCAGGTCCCCCGTGGGCAGAAGGGTGCAGTGCTGCTCCCAGCTGCTTCCCCAGCCGGGGCAACAGGGGACCAGCGCAGGAGCAGTTGGGGGGGCACAGCGTGGGTGACACCGACCCCACAGCACAGGCACACTCGGGGATTTGGTCAGGCGGTTACTGTTCATGTCAGATATGGACGTGCGATTTTGCATATTGACGTGCCAAAGTCAAAAGACTGGCAGGTATAGGCGCGAAGGCAGCTTGGATCAGCTAATGACGAGAGGAAGGAAAAACCCAACCCAACCACTTGAGGAGCGCATAGATGGTACGACCACCTCATCTCATAGTTACACTCTCTACACTTGTTTATATACAGTTTTAAAAATAAGGCTAAATACTGTTTATACTAAGTGCCTGTAATCCTTTAAAATAAAACTGTTGCCCAAAAGTGTTGAAAAAGAAAAATGTATTTTCTTCTCTTTACATTCTGCTCCCCAAAGATCCAAACAATTGTTTCAAGTTAAAATCAATCAAATAATACAGAATTAATGTATAAAAGCTTGCCACTTTTATTTGCATACAAAACAGAAATGAAAGAGGTTCACAATAAATTATCAGTGTGCTCCCACAGAACATTCTTGTGTATTTATATAATGTGGGTTAAAAAAAATACTCCATTAACATAAGATTTCTTTGCAAAAGTAATAGCTGGGTTCGAGGAAACCTGATTATGCATTGTTCTCCGGTGAATTTAGTAGGGTTACTCTGCTAGTAAATCAATTCATCCAAAACTAACAGAACATAATCAACTGGAAAAACATGGATAAAAAAAACCCCATGAACTTTTCTGAATGGTTCTACGTACACCAACTAGCCTGATGCGGATTTTTAGGTACAGTTTGAATAGTGTATGGAACAGTACTCCAGAGAAAGATCTACAAGTGACCTTTCATCATCATCTAGCACCAACCCACTAACATACTAAGTTTCTGGCATGCAAGATAAGTACCATTATTTGTTGTGTCAACTGGTCATGTACATTTTTTTCCTCCTTTAATATAAGAGCCTGTAAACATCTTCCGTGACAAGTTAGGCACCTGGACAAAAGGCCAAACACAGATGCACATAAAATGTTTCCCGTTTTTAAACAGTTCATGGAGAGGGTTTTTTTCCATTCCCCTTTTTGCGTACCAGAGACTTGACGCTCCTTTTGGCTATCTTCCTTGTGAAGCGACTGATTCCTGGGGATCTCAGTTCAACGGCTTCCATCTCTTCTCGAACAGGAGTAAACTCTGGTTGAGCAAGATGAGGTGATGGATAGGAGGACTGGGAGTATGGGGATGGTAAGGGGTAGGACCCGTGAACTACGTACGGCTGTTGCTCACCATCATAAAGGTCCTCAGGGTCATAGATTTGGTAGGAGTTATGTGGCAACTGCACTACTGGGATGTCTTGATCAGTTGGCTCACCGTATCCACCTTAACCCACCACCACCAAGAGTATTCATACGGTTAACACAGGAGAAGGGGAGTAGAAAATTAAAGCACTCATTAGGAAATTGACATTTTATATATAGATATATTTATATATAATGTGTGTGAGTATATATATAATATCTTTAAATACACATCTTTTATTCACATAAAGGAACAGTGAAAACATTTAACAAAATTAATAAGCTGGAGCAATTGGAAACCCACCAACAGACAGCCAAGTTAGTTGGAAACCACCACCAGAATTTGTCAAATGTCCAGTTGTAATACTGTGCTTATTATACACTGCACATCTGCCTGCTTTAGCTTGTTCCAATTATGCTCTAGAATACATGATTAACCGGCAAAAATGGGTCAGGCAATAATTTTTAGCAGTGCAAGGAAGCTAAGTGCATGTACAGCAGCTAGTAAGTTCATTAGTGGTAGTCAATATCGTTGATGGAAAGCACAGAGCAGCTCAGCATCCATCTCTGACCTTCCGCCAAATGAGACCTGAACCAGAATGAGCCTTTCACCTTCTGGATTGGTAGCCATTGTAAGGGATTGGGCCTTAAAACAGGAAATGAACAACGGGGAGGGGAAGTGAGGAGAAAAGGACAGGAAGAGACGACAACAAAAACATTCAGGTAAGTAAAACATACAAATCAGCTCTCGGGCAGATTAAACCGTCAACATCAAACAAATATGCCTTATGTGTAACACTTGTAGCAACTAGCGCTTTACTAATAAATTTCCATTATAGGTTGGCCGACATAATTTTTGGTAATTGTGTTAACTTCCTCTCATGGCCTCTCCGTGCTACAACGAGACGGGAAAGTAAGACACAGAGAAGATGTAGAAAGAATCATTTTCTCCAGATGGCTTCACTGGTTAATGACGGACACGTGCATCCCTGTGTCAGGTTACACTACTAGGGGTTTAGTAGGGGTCATGCTCTCATGCCATTCGGAGGCACACGGAAGAGGAAGTTGAGCAACACGTTTGAAAAACTACAAATGTAAAAACTCTGCTGTCACAAACATTAGGAGGTGGGGATTGAACACACAGACTGTTCAGCTGAGATGGAGCAGGCTCGTACAACTACACAAACACATACAGGACAAAAACCCACTACGCAGGATCCGTCTTACAGGCCGGGATCAGATGGTGGACTTCCTTTGGTCACTACGCTGGGGTCACCGTCTCTTCGTGCTGCAGTCTCACAAAACACAGCAGCACTGGACACGCACATTTTTAGGGAGCTACCACGTTTTTAGCGCAAGGTTCACCAGTAGCCTCCATCTTACTTTGGCTGTTAGAAAATGCCACCCCTGCCTCTGCAAACAGCAGCCGCCCCGACTCCTGGCTACTCACCTCCCATGCCGTAACCAGCGCAGGAGGAGGGATCGCAGTACCCCGGTGGGCCAGAAGGACCCTGTGAGCCTGGAGGTCCCGTGTGACCGGCGGGACCTCGTGGGCCTGGAGATCCTGGTGGTCCCGGGCTGCCGGTTCGACTTTCTCCTGGAGGTCCTGTGTAGAAGGGGGAGATGAAACATCTGAGTAACATCTTTCATAAAAGCAGGGAGTTGAGGCCACCCTTCCAGGCCTGGAAAACATAGCACCGAGCGTGCTACAAACACTTCCAGGAGATAGCTTGAGCGGAGGAGGTAGGCATCCTGGCTCCGACTCCTCCGGGCAAGCTGAGGGAAAGGCTGCAGCCTTCCTCTGGCAAGGAAGACAAAGCAGTGGCCAGAGAGTCAACCCGCTCCCGATCAGCCTCCTCTCTGGCCACTGCTTCGTCTTCCTTGCCAGGGACAGCTTTTAGCCAGAAATTTATACCAGAGCAAATGTTTCACCAAGCCTCAGACATTCAGAAAGGCAGTTTCCTGGGGGGGGCAGCCCTGGATGCCTGCACGGCTCTCCATTCGCCCACTCCCTCTCAATACAGCTTCTGGGTAATGCTGTGCCTTGATACCGGCGCTCTAATGGCCAGAATATCCTAACGAAGTCAACACAATTTTACGCCTGTTTCAACAGGACCTGGATATCACCCTCTCTGCTTTTTCAGGAGCTAAATATAAATCTCTGTGATTAATGTGCTTAATTAATATACATTTCTCTGTCAAATTACAGTTAGGTATAACCTTGAATCAATGAGAAAACAAATGCAATTAATCCAGATTAATTTTTTCCTTGCCAGACCCCACCTCTGAAAAAAATACTTAGAACATTAAAAAAGGCAGTTTTGGAGAAGCAGTTTGTCACAGGGAAAAGGAAAATACTTGTGTCACTGATGACACCATCATATGTCATATCACAACATCACATTACATAGTAAGAACACTATGACAGTTAAGACGCCTGAACTGCTGACTCCTCTGCTGCTTAAGCCTTAGAAGCGGAGGACAGAGCCATGCAGTTCTTAGCTGCTTTGCACATGGGTCAGAGTGGTCACATTCAGATGCCCCAAACGTAACAACTTTACCTGTAGATCCTGGTGGGCCTCGGGGTCCTTGTGTTCCAACTCCTGGATTGCCTTTTTCTCCTTTCTCGCCTGGTAAACCTAAGGAAATAGTACTCATCAGAGTCACATTTTGAACAAAACTGTGTGCAGTGTTTATTATTTAACCAGGATTATAGTTCCATATGTTATTTTTCATCTAAAAACAGATGGCAGAGAAGGAAGGAGGTAAAAATAAAGAATTATTTGGTTCTTTTTCCCTCCCTTCTCTGACAGCCTCTCAAGGGAAACATGGCATTCCTGGGGTCTTAAACATTCCTGCTGCCATGGTGGTTTCATCGAGGTGGTATGCAGAGGCATCGGCCAGTTTCCAGGCTGCACTTCCTGCTGGAAAGCTGCCTTTGGACTGCACCAAGGTACAACTATTGTAAGTCAGAAGAATCCTCAGAGCCTCACAAAGCTGTCTATAAATTACTGTGCGGCCCAGAAAAGTCAGATTTTTTAATGCTACAGCCAATTTTCCTTCAAACATTCACCCCTCAAACAGTGGTTCAGCATAAGATGGTTCTACGCATAAATGGAGAGAGTTACCTTGGGGTATTGCAGAGTCTTGCTAAAACGCAAGAAAGGAGTTTCAGCACAGTCAAAACCTGTCCCCCAAATGAAGACCCCAATCTAAGAGTTTCCCAGCCATGAAACTCTGATGTTCCGACATACACAGCCATTGAGTTTTGTTCCTGCACTTGCTCACGGCCCTAAATTACTATCGTTGGGGTCTGATCCACAGAGATCACAGATCTAGTAATCCAGAGAAGGCGCTACCTTCTTCCAGCTTTCCATCTCCTTCTGCACTACCACTATGGCATCCTATAAAACCACTTTCTATATGCAGTGATCACAATGAGCAGTGTCAAACTAAAGTAGGTGTCAAAACTACAAATTCCAGACCCTGAGTTTCCACCGGCGACTTGGAAACTCTCATAAAGTCTGTGTTTGATTTGGATGGTTCGAAGACGCTAAATCCAGGCTGGTTTGTGGGACTTTCCCCCCATTTTCCAGACCTCCCAGCACTGGTAATTGCTCTCACTGCTTCACAGCTTCCACACTTTGAGAATCAAAGCCAATATAGAGCACCTTCATAAAAACAAAGTAGAAAGAAAATAGCTGCTGCCCTTGATGGGGCAGTATCTACAATTTCAACTGACTGGCCTCCTTCCTTCCCTTCTGCTCAGGTAACTATTACCTCTTAGGGAAAAGCACCTGGGGGACACCTCATTTTTGCAAGGAGCCACAGAAGATTTTTTTATTTCCTTCCTAAGCTAATTTCTGATGGAAGCGAATAAGTAAGGACAAATTCTTAACCGTGGGGGAAAAAAAAACCAAAAAAACGCATCACTGACACAGAATTGCTCACATCGAGTTTACAGAATAAGAGACTACTGAATTACAGGAGATTTGGTATTTGCTGAGGAGTTCTAGGTCTGCTAGAGAATAGGTGGCTTCCAGGGCAATATATCACGTTGCCCAATCACCTGGAAAACACAGGCCACACCACTGCATACTGAGCACATAATTTTTAACCAAAGCCTGACAAGCTCTTAGTCTTACCTCTACAAGGCTTTTTGCCACTGTTCCGGCATAGTTTAAGTATTTCCCATTTCCATTTTGTACCTTTAATTTCTTTTGGTTGCACAATTTTGTTGTCGAGTTAAAAAACCGTGTCTTTTGGTGACCAGTTATTTTATCACAAAGAAATTACACGGCCGTAACCACTTCCCACAGCATTTTCCATTAGGGCGTCTCCAAAGCTTTCCAAGTCTCTCTAGTAACACTGTATTTTAAAGAAGAGACTTGGCCACCAAGAGAAGAAATACCATGGCCAAACTAAATCAGCAGGAAGCAGCAAAAGAGAGTAGGTGTGATAATCTGGATAATGTTTACGCCATTATTTTGCAAATAGCAGGTATATCCCTCTTGCTTCTAGAGGATATTGGGCAAGACAAAGCAAGGTCTTGTACGCCTCATCCCTGAATTTATGGATAACAAAATATTTATAAAACTACTTCTAAAAATGAAATCTTTGTGTTTGGTTGTCCCAACTGTTTAAGTCATTTGATGACTGCAATGCTGCATCGGTTTCTTCTGAGTCTAACATGACTCCCTCTCTATGTCAGCACATTAGAAGTGTTAGCAAATGTTCCTTTGAGCAGTGTAGGAAATGTACCCCAGAATGTGCTCTGACCTGGAGATTCTAATTCATGCCTCTGAAGTTATCTCCATCCCAGCTAGACCCAATACAAACACATTGATTTGATTACCATAATCATAATTCTTCATTTCCTGAATCGCCTGCCAAGCTTATTGGCAAATTCTTGCTCATATCACGCTCAGTAGCCAGATTTCTGATCGCGTAGCTTCTTATCCCACTGGCACTTCACACGGACTTCCAGGGATGCTTCACGGTGATATTCAAGGACCAGCAATTCTTGTGACCATGGGCTGGGTTCTTCTTTGCTGGTTTAATACTTTCACCTGTGCTTACTATGACACTCAAAGCACAGTGAGTACCTCCCCCACTGTTTAAAATCTTAGGTGAAATTCTCAAAACGATTTGTAACCACAAGTCTCAAAACCTACAGAGCTGCCACAAAGCCAGCTTTTCAAAGGGCAGTTAGGCTTGGCAGCGGAATGGAGCCTAGTCCGATGCGCACAACTCAGTTAAGCACTTACACTCGCTCTAGAGTACTGAAAAGGGCTAGGCGTTTAGGATAGGTTACAGAAGCCAGAGTGCTAAGGTGGTCACAATCAAATAAAGAAGAAATGCTGAAGGGAGGCAGGCCACGAAGGTACCCTCTGGGAACAGCTTCCAGTGCTGACTCACCAAGGCACACGTTTTGCCTCTCTGTCTACGTAAACACATGCACACGGAAAGATTTAAATTATATCTGTGTCATGGTCCCACTAGTTTTTACAAGCCCTAGTCTGGGTAAGGCCAGTAGGGGCCTGTGGTCAATAGGGTTTCAGGGGTCTCCTCTCCCCTTCTCTAGCACTCCTCCATTTCCCAGCGTATTTGAGCCCCCTGGAGAAGCCCAGAGCTCATTCCACAGTGCAGACAGCAGCACAAAGTGGCTCTGCCATGCTGAGACCCATCCCACATGCAGGCTCTGCAGATTTTTAGATGATGGCGTATAGCCGAAATCCAGAAATCTTGGATGTTCAAGTGTAGACAATCCTGATGATATGGCGTGGATACGTGACTGTATGGTCTCCCCTACTCAATGATTCTGACTACCACCTCAGGATGCAATAGACCAAGAAGATTAAGAATGGCTCTCTAGCCTAACTGCTCAAAAACTTATTAGGGAGAGGGAGGCCTTGTTTCAGACCTTATTCCGAGATCTAATATCCAAAACACAGAGAAATATATTCATCAAACTGGACCACAAGACCTTCTCCCAGTGGTGGTAGTAGGTAGGAAAGGAATGCAGATTCAAATTTCTGAAATTATGCTCTAACCATTTAGCCACTGGAGAAAAGCTGGAGAGGGACTAGCATCGTCATCTCTTCTATCAAGCCTCCTTCACATCTAATTTTCCTATTTTCTATCTTGCTTGTTGTGCTGGTGCATTCCAGCCCCCCCTTCTCCTGGGCTGCTTGTTGATCTCAGAAATTCCCATAAAACCTTGGCCTTGGTATAGTAAGTCTGGCGTTAAGTGCTCCTTGACCGTACCAGAAACACTGCACGGCTGAGGTTGGGAACGTACTCCTACTGCCTGGCCCAGGTGTCATCCCCTGATACCTTTATCTGAGTTGTAGCACAAGTGGAACAACACTGAAACCTTGAGAATTTCAGTAACTACCACCTGGGACTGTGGCCAGGATGGAAATTTACAGATGACTAAAGCCAATCATCTTGTGAACCTATGAACCGTGGTCCTAAGTGAGACCCTTTGAGCTCTCCTGGACCGCAGCGGGCTGCACCCAGCATCTCCCTCTGAGTAGGACGCCTCTCAGAGCTCGCGACCTCTCAAGTTGATGATATTCGGAGGATCATCACCGACTGCCACGGGACCTGGGCTGAAACACAACTCGGCTGAAACACTCCTTGAGGCTCAATCCTTCGCCCGTTGAGAAATGCCAAGACATTTGACATGAATATTTCACTGAACTCAAGGGGAATTTTTAACAGGTATACCTTTTGTACATTTATATATATTTCTGTTTGTGTATGTGTGAACTAATAGCAAGCATAATCTGTAATTAAGTCACTGTTGTGATTGTAGCAGACTCTACTAACTTACTTTGTAAATGTTAAATTAGTTAATGATTAAGTGCTGCTAAAATCTTATGATCCATCTTAAAACTGTGAATGAACCTCGTGACTCAACAGAAGGGTCTCCCTTACCATTTTCGTCCTCGGTCTCTATGTAAATCATTCTAGCCCAATTTTTACTTGATTTTTCTTTTTATCTGTATAGTAAGTAATAGAGTGAACCGTGTAGTAAGTAATAGATAGAACTCTGTTAAATCGCACTTTTATAAATTTCTATTAAAATCACTTTCTGCTAATACCTTTGACAGTGATTCTTTAAGCGGCTTAAACCACTCATTTGCGACACTTGTACACCACAGCTTTCTCTTACAACTAAATTAGTCACTACCAGCCTCTTGCAGGTAGATAACGAGCACCTCTGGCCAAACTACAAGATTAGTAAAAGCAATGCGACCAGGTTGATGAAGGTGTAGCCTTGAGCTAATACAACCTTGTTGCTAAGGAAGGGCTCAGCACCGTTAATACAACCCCTTTGGTGATCTCAGAACAACAGCAGAGCAGATTTGTGTCTGACTGCTGTGTACTAACATACTGCAGAACACCTACCTTACCTCATGGTTGTACGAGGTACCTATTGGTCTTGTTCAGACTGTTCTAGACTTTCAGATGATGAAGTGTCCAAAAGGTAAGTTTCAGGAATTTTATATCTATAGCCTTTGGTAGCACTAGTTCCTAAATCTCACTGAAGGTCAATGGGTCTTAAGTGTTTAAATTACTCAGGCATCTTGAAATTTGCTAACATTTTTTTCTTCTGGGATTCTTAGCACTATAATACATGGGATTCCTGCTCTCAGAGACTGTCTTCCAAGTCCAGTATGAACTTCCTGTTTGGAATCCAGCATTTGGCTAGCAGAGATCGCAGTTTCAGTCAGAAGTGCTATCCAGAACCTTTGATGAATGATTGCATTGCACGGTGTATGTAGGAAGCAGTCCTAGGTGGCAGATATATGCTCTAACCTACATTTATATTCCTGGGGGAACCTGCCAAAAACCCATGTCATCTGTGATCAACAACTGAATTCCACCCATTTCAAAGACAAATTTCTCAGGCAAACCTCTTGTCCTGCATTCCAAATGCAGTTTCCAGATACCTAAAATTTACTTAGCCCTGGCTTGCTTCAAACATATGGAGCAATTCACTACTCTGTTGCAATTCACTACTGCTGCAGGCCTTTTAACAAGGTAAACTCATCTAAATTGTCTCTTACCATACATGCCCTGTAAGGAAATGCTTGCCGTTTGCAAAAGGCAGTCTGTACGTATGGATTGCTTTGATCATAAGATGACTGGCCCATGATAACCATCTGGAATCTACACAGATGTTTAGTACAAGGACCATTGCTTACCCTACTGTACAATAACGTAACATGGTGACAATTGCCACAAGGTTTTCAAATCACAGCCTTCCATGCACTCAATTATTATCCTTTACACACAGAAGAACACAAACCCATACGTGATGTTCACAGAATAAACTGCAGTAAGAAATGATAAATATGGAACAAATCTACTCAGGCTAAGAATAAAATGTTCATTCTGGAACAAGTTATGAAGCTCTTGTGCAGGGCAAACCTCTTTGAAATCACATGGATATCCAGTTCCTAAAGCAAACATACTGAAGGCCAAAACACAAGTCTGCTTCAGGTTTCTTTTAGTCTCATTTCCAGTAAAGTTTACCCAAGTGAAAGAGAACATAACAAACACTGAAGTAAGAATACCCTACTCCTAAGGCAAAACTCACATGAGTTAAAATCAAGCACTCCATGGGCTTCCCTAATTGACTTTCCACCAAAGCTCTTTAATGACAGTATGTTAGCAGATTCACAGACCTCTTGGTCATAGTTAATGGCTCCCTCCTATAAATGACAGAACATTCAAAGTTCACCCATTCAGCTTTCTATCAAGATCATTGCATTTCATTAGAGCAGAGCTTACAGAAAGTCAACCAGACAAGACATCACTCTCCATGTAAGTTACTGCAATGGTTAATCACTTTCAGGGATGAAAGTGTGTACCAAAATTTGTCATTTGAATTGGAGTGGCTTTAAATTCTAGTAACCGTTTTCATATTTGTGCTCTGGACATACTTCAGCAATACCATCAAACTGCCTCTCCCCCTTCACACTAACCACTTTTTTACGTCTTGTCCCCATCTAAAATAAGCAATGGCTTGGGTTCAGCCCCATAGAGATCACAAGCAACTGAAATCAATTATTTCCAGTGCTCTGCTAAAGATACCTCTGATAGCATCAGTTATTAAAAACAAAACCAAGATCATGAACGCATTCTCTAGCAAAGAAAATTAAATGTCCATGGTTTCCGCACTAAAGCGAGTCTTAGTCTTTAAGAGAATACTGTCCTTTGAGGAGAACTGCATATTGCAATTAAGAAAAATTAAACTGCTACCAAAAATGTCCTCTTTCAAAGATGTTCAGTTGTAACCATAATGTATAATAACACAGGGTGATTTTTTTTATCCAGATGAAGCTAAAGTTGGAAATAAAAATATTTTAATTGACTCAACTGGCAAAAGTTCCATTTAATTCCATTGGAATTTTGCCATCAGAGCTGTAAACATGTGGCTTTTGATAACACATGTTTAACTAACTCTTTCATATGAAGCCAGAAAGCAAATATGGATGAAGCTGTACTTGAGAATAGTGACTTTCCCAGTGACAGCTTAGGTATTTATTATATTTTAATCATAGTGGGATGGAGTGAGTAGCCATAAGTTTTGTGCATCACCTCAGGACACATCATAAGAGCAGAAGTCCACCCAGCAGTAGAAGAACAACTGCATTTTCACAGCATCTGAAAGCTAGCAGTGCCTCAGCATAATTTTTACTACAGCTTTTACATTTTCCCCAAAGTTGAGAAAAATACCCACGTATTATAAAAATAACTGAAAAAAAAAAAGAAAACAACACGCTGTATCTTGCTTTTTTATATTATTTTGCAGAAGTCCAACTACTTCCTGAGCACTCAGAAGCTAGACACTAGTTATTTAAGTCCCAGTTCATAAACATAAAATCAAAACAAAAGATGTTCGAACTAGCTGAAATAAAAATAGAAACCAGTGCTGTGCACTACTTAAAATGAAAATAGAGATGAGTGCTGTGAATAATTAGTGTTTGGGTTTGTTTTTTTCCAAACTCATATATTTATGCAAGTATGTAAGAGAACAAAATTCTAGTAATTTATCTGGGATTATGTACTATAGGGCACTGATAACACAATGTGCCCTCCTTAATCTTTAAATCACCGGTCCAATTCAAATGGCCTGTTGGGGCACCAATAAAATGTTAACATTGCTAACAAACATTGAGATTGCCAGAGATGTTTCTTTTCACATCATTAGAAAAACACAACAGATAAGACCCCACAGTGTACAGCTAAAACAATAATCAACTGGGGAAACTAAGTAACAAATGTCTTAATGTGATCCTAATCCATTCACTTATGTCTACACTGGAAAAAATAGATCTCAGCTGGCAACAGACACTGAGGACTGAATCTGTCAAGAGAATGACTTATCCTTTTCTCACTGAGGTGGTCTTTCTTGGAAGGACCAGCTCAGTGTGTTACTAGTGAGAGCATACATCCAGGAATGGGACACCCTGGACCTAGAAGTTCAAGTGGAGGTTTCTAACAAAACTCCAAGACACTCTCTCAATCCAAGCCTCCTTCCAAAACATCTGATTAACGCTTGGCAGAGTGACAAGGTAAACAAGGGAAAAGAGGTTATTGGCCAGGCAAGTTAGCAGGGAAGTTCACTGATGTCAAGATCTCTCACTGCTGACATTTTCCAGTAAAGCTCTCTTTGGTGCATGATTTCTAACCAGTTCCACACGCTGCTTTCAGAAGTTCCCCCTTCTCACAGGCGGGGATTGAATGGGTGGTGGGCAAGAGAGGTGAGTAGGAGGAAATGTCTAGCCTCCCCCTACCTTTTCTCTTCCCACTCTACCAGCACCTTGCCACTCAGCTCACAGCCAGTAACAGGTTCTTGCAGCAATCCCAACAGTTTGAACTCAGAGGGGAAAAAAGCAACACTCTACTAAATAAACAAACCGGTCTTTTTTCCCTTCTAATGTCTATTACTTTTTAGTACGCTCTATGGACACTGCTGTCACTGTTGCAGTGTATTTTCTGTACTTAAAGGTGGAGGCTGACTTTTCAGAGTTGCTAATCTGGCACTGGTTTTGAACATTAAATTGACTTCATATACAACCAAAATGCTGATGACATCAGCGAAAAGAAACACATTGTTCATAAAGACTTCCAGATGGCTGGCTGGAGATCTTCAGGACAGGACTATATATTGTGACTTGCTGAACAAGTTAAATACAAACAATGCTTCAGAATACAGCAAGGGATGAGGCCTGAGTACGTTTACCCTCCTCTCTGTATTCACTGGAAACTAAAAACCTTTCCACCCAGAAGCAGAGGAATTTTAGTCTGCTACTTCACGGTATGATATGTAGTTAGGAATCAAGTGAGAATTGGGAATGCACAAGAAACTTCCAATCAATCTCCACAAGCATGAAGCTGGTAAAAATAATTTTGACTTTTCACTGCTGCATTTTGGGGTTAGCTTAAGAGCAATTCCTTCGAAATGGATTCTGAAATATCCCAAGGGTCTGTACAACTCAAAAGATATCTTTCTGTTAAATAAACTGCTACTACACCAGGCACACTATCAATGTAAAATTTCAGTTGCTTCTGAAGAAATTAAATGCTCAAGGACTAATAAGTTACTCTGTATTTTTTGCTAGGTTCTGAATGAGCTCCTTCCTCTTCTGTCCAGGTTCTGTGCAAGGCTCCAGTTACATGAATGTCCTAAAAACCATTTTCACTCAAATAAAGCCAATTATTTTGTCTTTAAGTTTACACACAAATTCTTTTTTCTTAAAACAATCTCGTTTTAAGCTATAAATACTGTAAAACACCCCCAACATTTGGCATCACATTTTATGAAAATCTGTGGAGAGCCTTGGCTGACTGATTATAGTTCTTGAAATATGCTTGGTAAGTGCTTGCTCTCTACCAAGTATGAAACTCCCCACAAGTACTACCTGCCAAAATCAGTCCCTTCTAACATCAGTTATCGTAGAGACAGAAAAAAAAAAAAAAAAATTTTTTCATGTGCTTCTACCCTTTCTGTACTCACTCTATTACCAATGCTGTTTCCCAGATATTAATAATATCAGCAGTGGGTTAACCCACATCATGTTTCATTTAGGTGACTATATCTAATCACTCTGTGATTTCATAGTAGTACAACATGCGGTCTGGGCCTCAGCACAACAAATACAACGGAAAATACATACTAAATGCCAGACAGGTTTCCCTTTTTGTAGCCTGGTATTTTGGTTCCTCCATTCCTGAAGCACCAGTAAAATATTCTGTGTACTTAAACAGTTCTGACCTGAGAAGCCATTTAAAATACACTAGTATTTTAAGCAACTACCCTGAAATCTGCATTCAGTCTCTCTGGGTCACCACTTTTAAACTCAGTTCCTCACTTGCTGTTTCTTCCAGTTTTCTTTCCTTCCACCCCCTCATTCCTCCTTTTTTCTGGACAATGTCTGGGCTTTACTCAGCTGGAGCAGGCAGCAGCATGACTGAGAGGCTAGTACTCTAAACCTTGCCTCTTTTTTCAAGAAGGTAATTAGAATTACAGTCTTGAGGGGAAGAAAGGACTCACAGACTCACAGGTTCACTCAAAGACTTTCTTTTCAAAACAATGCTTTAACTCTGGTCATCATGGCTACTGTGAACTGGAACTATTAAGCTCCTGAACTAACAGCCTTCATAGCAACTCATTTTCCAAATCCTATTATAGATTTTGTAACAGCAACACCAATTCATCGCTCTTGAATATCACATTTGTCTCGGGTTTTTGGTCACTTCCTCGTGGGATGGTTTTCAAAGCACTTTCACAATCATAGATCCACTCAGTACTACCTCTGTTAGTGCTACTCTGGTACACCAAAAATTGCTAGGGTTGCACAGAGAGAGAGTAAATCTAAACATGGAGCTTGTTTCTTTATTAGACAATGCTGGAGGAGGAAAGGAGAAAGGGATCTTGCATACACATAAGAACACAGAGGAGAATTACTGTAAATGAACAGTTAACTGTATTATTTCTCTCTGATCTCACCATTTCCTCTCCTTGATCCTGTCATCCCGTCATAAACTAGGATTTTTTTCCCCTCTTCTTATCAACCTTGCTTCTTTCAGACTATCAAAACTTAGAAATCTTGAGACTGACACATTTTAAGTTTAGCAGAAAAGCTCTATTTTCCCCCAACATGAATCTATCAGTTTTGCAGCTGTCTTTTCCAAAGGCTCCTTTGCTTATACATTTTCAGCTCCAGCTTACTTCACAGTCCTACTAAGATGTAAGCATGATGTGATGTGATGTGCCCAATTAGATGCCACCAATCTTCAGCATTTTAGGCATTTAACCTCTGTTTGATCCTGCCAAATCACACCTGGCAAAGCCTGCATTACCTTCATGACTGAGAGTCTCCAGAGCTTTCATTACGGTCTGTGTTGAGTTCACCAGTCAACTAGTGAGAAAACTGTTGTTCTCACATTCAGATAGGAGACAAAAGCCATCAGAATGTATCAGGAAAGGGAGGTATATTTTTTTGTATGTGAAGTACGAAGCCTACCTCTTTCTCCTGGTCTTCCTGGTTGACCAGGACTTCCTGGAAACCCTTGCATGCCTGGTGATCCTTGTTCACCCTGTGGCCCTGGAGCCCCTGGCCGACCTGGCTCACCAGGAGGTCCTGCGATGGTTCGTGTTGAGACAGACTGGCTTGGAATCTGGTTCAGAATTGAGTTATATCTTGCCATATGACCTGTCAGGAAAAAATGCCCTCATTTTCAAGTTGCAGTGGAGAGTCTGGTTCAGCTAAGTTTGAACAGAGCCCTGGCAGGTCCTCAAGGCTGTGGTCTGTTGTGCTTTAATATGAAGTTGTACACTTATTGGTGGAGAAACAGTGTTTTAGGGAGTACACAGAAAGGGGAAGAACTATTGTGTAGAATTTTGTTTCCTTGCGTTGATGTTTGGGTTTTTGTTGTATTTTATGTCTACAAGAATTTAAAATTGTTACAGCAGAAGCTTCTGTATATTATAATAGATTGGAGACAATTCAGGCTTTTTTTTTAAGATGCTTGATGCTAATCAGCCTTAATTGAACATAAATCCATTTGAACATAAATCTAGTCGGAACATAAATCCTGACTGTCTAGCCTCAAAGCAACAGATCCCCTTGGATACTCTGAAAAGCATCATATTTGTCAGTAATCGTGGCAGGAAAAGATCCATTCTAGAGACAGAAGCATATTAACTATCGACGTACTTACCCTGGATGAGTTGTTCACACACTTGCCGAGCAACAGCACGTACCATTGCTTGGGACTGGAGATCACCCTGGATAACAACAGCAGCAGTGTGATAACACAATTTTTTGCATCATTTCTGTCTTGAAAACACTTAGAGCAATGAAAGACATTTATTATCCCTGAGGTATTATATCCTCACAGAAGAGAAAAAAAAGCCAAAAAAGTTTTGGGATTTCCCTGGTTCCCATTACTGTTTTTAGCCAGCAAACAGAGGTCGGAGAAGATAACCCTAATGAGAGATTTGGGGACATGCTTAATGCCACATACTTCTCACCTTCAAAACATTACTGTAGCTGTATATAAGACTATGTCTGGAAAAGAAGGAAAGTTTGCCTGATTGCACAGAGAAAACTATTGTGCCTGTAAACACAGAGAAACATAAATTGTCGGAGAAAGCTTTTTATGAGACAGAAGTCCAGACAGGAAAAAAAACGGTGGCTAACGTGAACATAGACTTACCCGCTCACCCCTTTCACCCTTAGCTCCAGGAGGACCCTATGAAAAGATTCAATACAAAATGAATTCTCATTTTGTTCTTGCTCAAAATATTTAACACCTAAATGTCGTCTCCCTTGCAGCATCACAGTAAAAGGAGAAAAAACAAACAAGGAACATGGTTTCAGGAGGCTATGTGACAATAACGAATATATATTTTCCATTTCAGTACTCAACAAAATGTTCACCTGTGGCAATTACATGGCAACAATGACTTTCTCGGGGGTTTGTCACACACTGAATTCTCCTGTTTAAAATGTCAGCAAGGGCAGGCCACGAGATGATGCATTTCACATGGCTGAAACGGGTCTAATCATCACTGAGTATAAAGGAAGAGAAGGCTGATGGGAGACAAAATACTGGTTTGCACCGAGGCTCTGCATCTGCTATGAATAGAGTCAGCAATGGGATTAAACTGCATAGAAAATGAAGTATGACATTAAAGATAATGTAATACTGTAGTGATGGTAAGGATCATTATGGATTGGAACAGGTTGTCTAGGGCAGTAACAACTTCACCAATGGAAGTTTTTGGGGTAGGCTAGACATCTCTCAAGAACTCCTGAAGTGAGGAAAGGACTGATGAAGAGATAACCAGCTGACTGATAGCATGGTTAAAGCACAGCTTATTCTGTCCTGGGAAAGAAGAAACTCCTACAAAGACTGCAAGATTATTTCTAGGTCTCTTTTCTATTACTCTACCTTTTAGGAAAGACAGTTATTGAAACTCAATATTGAAACTCAAAAATTTTTTACCCACCTAGCTGTTTTTTCAAAACTGCTAGAGTCTAAACATTCACAGCAGAGGTCTTACATGACTCACAGGAATATCTACACTCTAGGAAATCTAGTTCAATATCTGGACCGTGTGTTTGGACAGGAACTGAATAGTCAGCATGTTATACATTGATAGTAATAAGTTCCATAGCTCATCAAATCTCCTTAGTAGATTTCATTATTACACTTAGAAACTATGCAGGGCATTAGGTTATTATCTTTGCTTACATATTATCAGTCATTTCATTTCCACTTAAGCAAATAAAAATGCTTGCATTGGACTAAATCTCCAAAGCAAACTGGATTTTAAAAAAAAAAAATTATTCTACAAATCAAGTCAGAAGTACACACTGTCACATTCTGATGCCTTTAAAAATTAAATAGAACATTCACTGGAAAAAAATTGAGCAGGCTTTGTAATTAACCAAGTGGTCAAATGTTAAAATGTGAATACACAATATTATCTGAACCATTACAGAGAAAAAGTAGTCCACTGTAAATCTTCTCTTCTACATAATTTACACACTCATTTTATAGTTGTATTCCTTTCTTCTAGTTAAACTGGTTTTTTTTATAATAAAGAAAATAATATCTGAAAGACAAACTTAGTTATTAGTGGTTCCTAATACTTGTTTTTGGTACAGAGGGTGTAATTTTCCACTCAATGAAACTGATGGTCAAATTTGTAATAACATTCTAGAAAAAGTCCTGATCATTACTCAGTTGCCCTGATGTAAAGCCAGAGTAACCATGAAAGCTAGTTTTTCATTCATGCAATATTTTCACACTTTGAAAAAGAGAATAATATTTGGAAGTATTCAGGTTAATAAATGGCATACTTTAATTTCCTGAGAGTTGCTTGAAGTGCAAAGGAAAAAAGGGAGAAAGTAACTACACACAGATTACAGATTCACATACTGTTATGCTTTTAACTTCTGTGTTTTAATCTTGTGTTTTGACTCTCTAATCCCTATATTCCTAACATTGTATGTAAGATCAACAAATAAATTTAATTATGAAGAATGAACAAAGAAAGACCAATATAATGTTTTGCTTAGCCACTAACTGCAAAGAGATCATAAGCTATAAATATTGAGGAGTTCTGTAAAACAGTGAAGCCAAGATCAGAAACCAATTAATCCACAACAGCAAATACAGCAATATTAATCAATTTTACTCACTGGAGCTCCAACATCACCTTGTGGCCCCTGGCTTCCAGTAACACCTGGAACACCTGGAGCACCAGGTATGCCCTACGTGGAAGAGAAAGAAAATACTCAGTGGTGATGATAATCAACATCCATGAATCCTGATGGGAGAAATAACTGCGTGACGGAGAAGAAGTTCACAAAGCAGATAGTACACAGACAGTTCTGCAAGTCAAAGACTGGAGATACTGGGAGAGAGGACTAAGAAGTATATGTTGCAGGAAAAAGAGCACCGAAAGCACAGCTCTGAGAAAAGCACTCAAGAAAAATGGACTGTGTTGCTTGCTTTCTGAAACAGGCATAGATTGCTGAACCACAAGACTAAATCCTATGTCATTACTACCATGTTCGGGGGGATGACTCAGAACATTCTTTGTAAAAAGAACAGGATTGCTTGGACAATACTCAACACCGTCAGCAGTTTCATCTAACGTCTTAAATCTATCAAGAAGGCATTAACTTTGCCTAGCTGCCCTAGCTGAGAAGGATGAGACTGATTTTGCAGGCAACATACATCTTGCCTTGAAGGCCAAACATTGTCTTCCTACTCTGAGAGCATTTGAATACCTGCGCTCACCTCCAGCCTCCAGACCAAGCAAAACTTGGCGGTTCACTTCAACTAACAATCCTAATTGGAATTTCTTACAAAAAGAAAGTCTTGTTTCAAATGTTAAGAGCACTAATTTCCTTTATATAGTGCAGTTACTTGACTAAGAACAAGCTATCAATCTATTGATGGAACAACTGTCTCCCCTTCCCATGGGAGACATTTTTCCTTGAGCTAAGTAAGAGTGGAAAGAAATGACACTGGACAAGCAGCTCTCTGCCAACTCCCTGCATCATGAGAATTTTAACTTCCAAGGAGAACCCTTGGCCTTGGTCTATCCAGTGAAGCCTAGATAACAGAATGACCTACAATCCTCAAAAATCCTGCTGACTTTTAGAGAAACAAATTCCATGGGCAATACTCACCGTTGGGCCAGGAGGTCCTTGTGGGCCTGTGGGTCCATCTTTGCCAGGAAGGCCCTATAAAAGAGAAATATATGCAATTTTATCAGCTTTTTATATGTACTTCATGAATCTGTTCCATTTCATCTAGAAGACTTCTTTTTTTTATTTTTGTTCTTTGTTTTTCTTAAATTAATAACTGGCAGTAGTGGTTTCTTAGAAGAAAATTCCCTCATTTGCCCTGGGGAGGGTTTATTTCTGAAAAGGAGCTATAGCGTCACCGATATTTAAAAAAAAAAAAATCCAACTAGTGTCACAATACTTTTGAAGTAAGAAGAAGCAATGAAAACTCTTTGTACTGGCAATTTTCCCCTCTGAGTGAATTTCACTTACAACGCTGCTGTAGTGAGGTAAATGAGAGTGTTTGCTGTCAGACTTCTCTACCGCAAGATGGGTCACACTTCTCCATCTGTTCTCACTGGTTGCAACTATTCACAGTCCCACTGATTAAGTGCTGAAAAATGGCAATTGAGAGTCTATCTCTCTGCCCAGCAATACTGTACATATGTCCTAGCTATCACCGAGGTCCTGATTCAGGAAGCAGCAGGAATGCTCATGTGGTTTACATTATGAACGTGCTTCAGAGCTTCCAGAAATGAGAGCCAAAAACTAAAGATAACTTGGAAACTGGAAAGCAAGCAAATCATAGAAAAAAGACTGACCAGATGTAGAAGAAAATACACTATTAATAAAGTATTCTTGCAAATTAACCAATATGCACATTTTGTATCCACTTGCTATAAAGCATAGGTTTCTGAACAGCCTGGTGATAAGTCAATTCTTCAATTGCTACACAGCCTAAAAAAGAGACATATGATCTTATCTCTGGCTCAAGACCAGAATATGGAGGTGAGAGTAGAAGGAAAGAGAGGGTTTGAAAGAGTTTATGCTGACACACACAGTAAAGAACATTCTAGGCCTCAGTATCTCATAGCGCTTCAGAAAAAAAAAATCACAGCTTTTTAGTTTTGTATTTTTTTTCTGAAACTTTATTTCTGACAGTTTTAGTAATGAATATAGCATGAACTACTAGTTTTATGCTTTACATAATTTGGAAACTATGATTCAAACCTGCTATGGTATGGCATAAAAATACTGGCTGAGGAATATTATCTGCCATGTACCTGGAAAGAATTTTTTAAAAATTCCACCAGAAGGGTGTTTCCATGATAAAATAAGCCACATAGTCAACTCATATTATGTCATCCATGCATCCTTAGACTTGATAAGAAAATACTTTCCTATTTCACAGTGTAGCCAGTGTGGCTCCTGAAGCTTCAAGGATGAAAGCAGCTCCCCTATCACAATAAGAACTAAAGCAAATGTGACAGCTAAGAGGCATTGAAATAAAGATACTAGTAGTCTCTATCACAATAGTTTTAAATCATATGCAGAGAAAAGATTGCAAACCTAGCTCAATTAAATAAATTTGCAAAGGAAAAGTGTGTTCAGTCTTCAAAATTGGTGTTTCTAAAGGAAACAGAGAATGGTATAAGGAACTTTGAAATGCATTAAAAATTATAAAATAGGGTTTCTGACGTTCTCTGGAAGAAGCATTTAGTTGTGAACAATGTTCTGAAAAATTCAATGATAGCTATTCACAGTTTTATAATAACATGGAAGTCCCTAAAAGATAATGCAAACTAGACTTGGTTTTGTAACAGTAGAACCTTCAGGAAGACTGATACCTTCATATTTACAAGTATGTTTCACTTCTTAAAGCAAAGATTTAAAATCTGCATTTATTTTTGATCAGTCCTAAAACAGGATGAAAACTGGTTGGACCCTCTTAAGGGCTTAATTTAACTAGGAGGAGGGAACTGTAGAGCTTTCCACCTACTTCTAGGATCTAGTGTGGATTCACATAAACTTCTGAAGAAAGATAATGCTGTATGTCCCTCCCTTCTCCCATCTCAGTCAAGGAGTAGAACTAACAGCACGGTCAGAATTACATTTTCTTTGAATATATTTCACAGTTTCTTTCTTCTGAGCAGTATTCTTACTCTTGGCTGCTCAAGAATCATCTCCTGTCTATTCTCCTAGGATTCATTTCTCTTGGCACTGTGTCTGTATCAGTTGGCCACAAAAAATCGCCTCCTACTGTATTTGTTAGATGTGAAAATTGTTATTTATAAATGAAGTCAAACAGAAGTTTCGTTCAAGAAAGAGTATGGCAATACCTATTCTCTCATGCAGGTAAAAGACCAAAGATATTTGTTTGTGCTGTCAACAGGGTTTGAAGATGATGTTACTCAGACCACCCGATGGCCAGAATGGATCTGATACTCATTCTGAACTTGTGAGTAGTAAGCAGAGGAGATTAGTAGGTACCAGGAAATTGGCTGGAAGACTGGGAATGTATTTCTTCTGGCTCTTTCTCCCATTATTTTTGGTCTGTGTAATGTAGAAGGAAAATAGAGCACTGTGAGAATTCACAGAGTTATATTCTGTGCACTGAAGCTTTAAAGATGTTATTTACTCTCCCGTTTATTGAAGTCTCCTCTCTGCTTAACCATCTCCAGAATGACTGGGGAAATTACATAGCACAACAGCACCTTCCCTCTGATGCAGTCACATCCACGATAGGAATGACTCTGTATAGAGCCACTGAATCTCCTCCATGGACCTGCATGTCCAAGAGCAGGATGGGACAGATTTTGATGTATGACCTCAGATGTAGGGCAGTTTAGAATCAAGATGAATATGATTTTGGAAGGTTAACTTAAATCAGGACATATTTTGCTAATGGCATGAAAAACAGTTATAGAGAAACAGTGTAGCTACAACAGAATTTTTTATAAGGGATTGTCCTGGTTTCGGCTGGGATGGAGTTGATTTTCTTCCTATTAACTGGTATAGTGCTGTGTTTTGGATGTAGCATGAGAATGATGTTGATGACACGCTGATGTTTTGGTTGTTGCTAGGTAGTGTTTACGCTAGTCAAGGACTTTTCATCTTCCCATGCCCTGCCAGATGTGCAGGGGGCTGGGAGGGAGCGTGGCCAGGACGGCTGGCCCAGCTGGCCAATAGGCTATTCCATACCATATGACGTCATGCTCAGCATATAAGGCTGGGTGAAGAAGAAGGAGGGGGGGGCGTTCGGAGTGATGGCGTTTGTCTTCCCAAGTAACCGTTACGCGTGATGGAGCCCTGCTTTCCTGGCGATCGCTGAACACCTGCCTGCCGATGGAAGTAGTGAATGAATTCCTTGTTTTGCTTTGCTTGCATGCGCAGCTCTTGCTTTACCTATGAAACTGTCTTTATCTCAACCCACGAGTTTTCTCACTTTTACCCTTCCGATTCTCTCCCCCATCCCACCCGGCGGGGGGGTGAGCGAGCGGCTGCGTGGTGCTCAGTGGCTGGCTGGGGTTAAACCATGACAGGGATTTTATTTGCCAGAATACAAATGGCACCACAGAATGTAGACACCACCTAAATCCCTGTAAAATCTCAAGTCTGCTGAAGTCAGTACTACTGCTGACCTCACTATAAACTCTTAGCTTTCAGTAGCCTGGAATTTGTTTCGGGTACTTGTGGAGGGGTGATTTTTCAAGTAGTTCTAGATACTGGCAAAACCTTAACGGAAGCTACTGAGCCCAGGCTTGAAAGACTTTCACGTACAGTCATTAAAAGAACACTGCAGCCTGGGACCCATGACTGCCTCATCTTTTTTTTCTTTTTTTTTCCTTTTTCTAATGAAAAATTCAAAACCAAATGTTCCTTCTCTTAAGATAAACCACTGTGACCACAAGAGAATTATTACTAAACACTATCTCAGTGTATTAATCTGAGGTGTAGCTTGCAAAAGATTTTGCACCAACATGAGCTATTTTAAATTAAAGCTAACCCAGAAAAAAAGCAGAAGTGGGGTTTTTTTTGAAATGTTGCTCAGAACACATAGCCTTTATTTAATAAAAATAGGCTAGTTCTTTCTTAACACACAATAATGCTGACTTAGCATTTTCTCTTTTCCTTATGAAACTATCAGTGCCATCTACAAGCTGATAGTCTTAAATTATTTTATTATTAATTCTTTGTAATTTAAAACATATATTTCTTGAATATCTTTTGTTAATCAGTCATATTTCTCCTCCATTTTTTGCAGTGTGCTATTAAGATTAACATCTGGAAGATAATACTCCTTTCTACTTGTGTATCTGTGTCCCTTTGACTATGCCTTTGCTTATAAATTAAACAAGTCCTTACAGAAAAAGATGTGACACAGCTCATATCAGCATACGTAATTGCATTTCTGTGGCTTTGTGGAAAAGAACCGGGGGATCCTAGGGGACAATAGGTCAAACATGAGTCATCAGCATGGCCCTGCAGCAAAGGCAGCCAACCACATTCTGGCTGTAGAAGCACAGCCAGTGGGTTCAGCTGCAGGTTCAGGGAAGTTCTCCTTCCCCTCTACTGAGCGCTTTTAAGGCTACCTCTGGAATGCTGTTTCCAGTTTTGGTCTCCCCAGTACAAGACAGACTAACATACTGGAGCAGGTCCAGTGGAGGGCCATGAAGGTGTTCAGGGGCTGGAGCACAGGACATATAAAGAAAGGTTGAAAGAAGTTGGTTTGCTCTGCTTGGCCACCTTATTGCTGTCTAAACTACCTGACCAGAGGCAAAAGAGATGTAACCAGACTCTTCTCAGAGGTGCACAGCGATAGGACAAGAGGCAACAGACCCAAGTGGAAACGGGAAATGATGATTAGACGTTAGGAAAAAATGTTACAGTGAAGGTGGTTAAATTAATACTGTCATGGGTTGCCTAGAAAGGTTGTGGAATCTTCATACTTGGAAGTGTTCAAGACTCAACTTAACAGGGACCTGGGCAACCTGATCTGATCAGACCTGTTTTGAGCAGACTGTTGGACTAGATGATCTTTGAAAGTCCCCTCCAACCTGAATTTTATGATTCTATAAATTCCACTAAAACAGTGTGCATCTAAACTCCCTACTGGAAATGGCTTTTGATCTATGCTATCACCTGAACAATGTCCTAAAACAGTTGGCCCAGCCCAACACTGCCAAGAGGAACGACAGGCATTAGACTGCATAGGTCACTAGCCAATGCTCAAAATCATGTTCTGGCAATATCTAATTTACTAATCTATAGACAAAGGCTTTGTGTCTCACAGCTGGTCTCTTTGCCCTCCTGCTCTCACAGTGAGCTGAACAAGAGCCATTTGGAGCTGAAGAAATGTTTAAGAGACTGAATCATCCTCTCTATCAGTTAGAGGTATCTTACTGCAGACCAGTCTCTTCAAGCAGGATAAGGCAGCATTAGACTCCAAACTAGCTGCACCAGCTCAGCAAGAGAAATCAATCACTTGACAGTTTAACTCTGTGGTTCCACCCCTAGCAGACATATAGGGAAGCACATCCAACAGAGCTTCCTCCAGAACTTTTTAACCTGCTAAGGAAGAACCATGCCTCTTTGCCAAGGAGAAGATTGGCCAGGAGAAGACACCCCTGAGGAAACCACCAGGCAGCAGCGAGCAGTAACAACATCATGGGCACAAGAGATACGAACTTGGGAGTCAGAACAATGGAGATCCCTTCCTACATTGTGTCATCAAGCAGAGCATGCTTGCCACTCAGGATGACATATTAGGCTTCTTTTATTGCAGCTGTGTAGATCTGCCCTCTTGGGTGGCCTGCACTTCACAAGAAAGAACAGGGATTGCACTTGTGACCTGACCTTGGATAGTAGCCATGGACATATGGGAAAGGGAAGACCTTTCCCCCCTCTACCTACACATCTCAACAAGGGTCAGTCTCAGTCTGCTTCCAAACTTTATACTCTTGGCTGAAAGAGATGAACCAAAAGCACAACAGAGTTGTGTTATTAATAATTACTGTCTACATACTCACCAGAAGCATGATGTCAGTTTGGATTCTCTCACATGTGCAATTCAAGCTATATCTTTCAACATCATATGCTTGGGAGAGTTGGTGGAGGAACGCAATCTGTTCTCTTTAGTAAAACCTCTCTATATTGCCAGCCACAAATATGGGACAGCAAGAGAGGACACCAAATAACCACAGCCCTAGCCATAAAACAAAAAGAAACCATTTTCTATTTTATAAAATCTTCTGTGACACTCTTTTATAACTGGAAGTAGATGAGAGGGGAGGGGACTGTTCCTCGTGTGGAATTTGAGGTGTAGATTTAAAACCAGTTACCAGATAGGTATAAAATATTATCATGCATAATCAGAAAGTTTGCTTTATTATCAGAGAACACATTTTTTACTCTGATTCAACCTTCACATGGTATTTTTATTACATCCCACTCTTTTTCACAGGGAGGGTATTTCATTATGAAAATGGTCTTTGTATGAATTCACACAACTGACAGGGGAGATGCTCTATTTCTTAATGAGGTACTAAAAAACCAAGAAAAACAAATAAACCAGGGACTAAAAAGCAGAAGTTCAGAAATACAAAAAGAACCTTTATAGACTAACTGTTGAATTAAAACATTAAGAGGAAAAAAAAGACCTCTCCTCAACTAATTTCAAAAGTAAAACCAGAAATGATAAACACCAGAAATCAAAACAAAAAGGAAGGAAGAAGAATTGTAAAAGTGAAGTGATTCCAACTACCAGCAAGTGGAAGGAAAAAATCTCCATTCCAGGATTTCTTGAGTCTAATATCACATTATCCCCTGTTCAGCAAAGCTCTCGGAGATCTCCCAATAAATATCAGTCCTGTGCTTACCTCCCATTAAAATCAGTGTGATTTAGCCATCTGTTTATGTACGTTACAGCACTGTACCACTATAATTAAAGTATTTCAATGAACAATAAATACTAAAGAGGAAATGATAGCTAAGCTAAGAATAACATAGAAAATCTCAGTTCTAGTAGTATAATAGCTGCAAAACAGTTTGGCATCTTGGCTAACAGGAGGAAGCCCAACAAAGGGAACATTATACAAAAAAGCAATTTACTTCTCAGGAATTTTCCAGTTCCCCTTTGCTGTTGCTGCAGTTATGCCCTTTAGAATTATGCCTTTCTCAAGCGCTTGGCCTTCAAAGAGACTGCAGTGAAATCATTGGTTTGAATCTTCACCCATTAAAAGCAATTTATTGTTGTCATAACTTCACAGGAATCAAATGAGTTACAACACCATAAAATTAGTATAACATAATTATTTGTTGCCATAGAAATAATTACTGCTGGACAATATTGCCTAAGGGTCACACAGAGACAATAACAGGCTAACAGACGTAATTTTATGAGATCTAGGCTATTTATCCAGCTCCTTTGATTAACACCAGAAGAAAGTGAACACATGAACAAAGCATTATTATCATATCTATAAAAACTGGTAATTTATGTAATTGCCCTACCTTATTATAGACAACACTATGGTCTTCTACAGAATAAGCACTGCATGACCTTTCCAGGCTGTCTCAAAAGCCTTTGCTGCACTAGTCTTCCTGCCGGCTTTTCTCAGAAATACAACCACCTCTCTGCAACAACCTGCTGACTTCCACACGTGGGAATACTAGAGCACTTCTGAACTGCTGGCTGACATCAAGACATGGCTGAGGGCCTCCACTGCTAAATACAAAGTTAGCTAGAGAATAAAGTAAAAACACAGAGTTCTCTTCTCCCTGAATTGCAGAATGCTCAGTGTCCCTCGTGATCAGGAATGCAGAAAGAGAAGGCATATACCACTCACATGTACAGCGTCTAGCACCAAGACACCTCAGCCTGGCTATGAGCAAGATTAGACAGCATGGTGGCAAAAATCCAAATGTCCATTAGGCTCCAGGTCTTTATTAACCTGGAGATGAACAGGTGACACCAAGCTTGGGAATTTAGGGGGAAAAAGTTCCAATACAGTCAAAAAGAAGACATTAAAAACATGCAAAAATGAGTTTCCATACAGAAGAAGGCATCACAGTATTATAAAGTAGGAAAAGGATTACATTTACCTTCACAACTTAATTGAAAATTAGTAGGCTATTCATCTGATTAGAAGGTTATTAATCTGATGATAATGTTGTGTAAATCTTTATCTTAATAAAATTACTTTCTTTTCTTGATTTTAGAGAAAAAACATCTATGCATTGCCCAAATTCTACAGTAACTTCAGTGGAATTACTTCTATACGTAAAGATATGCCAATGCTTAAATTCGTAATAGTGAGCTCAAATACACATTTCACTATAAGGATTTTTTTTTGTAACAAAGTCTCAAGTTAATGCCAGAAATCCAGAGAAGGTCCAGATTTCTCTAAAGTTCAAGTTACATTAACATATCCAAAAAAGGATCATGAATATGTAAATCTTGTTCAAGTGAAACTGAAAAGTCATATTTAATAATGAACTTCTGCTGTAGACAGTAACCTAGTATTATGCTAACAATAATTTTCCAGCGTCTGTCTAATAATGAAACAAAAGTCTCCCCAAGGAGACAGGGAGGAGGACTTAGACTCACTTCCACACATGAACATGAAGGTTTTTTTACCAGACAGACTGTATGTATCTTCATTTTTTCTACCAGAAGCAGAGTAAGGTTGACTTAAATTTTGATATTATTCTTCACCTTTTCCTTATGTCAGCAGTTTCTACAGGTATTGTTTTACATTCAATATTAAATGCCTGTAGTTGTCTCCGTTATTCACTAATTAGCTAGAAAGCAAATTTAGATTGTTGCATTGGATTGCATGCCAATTATGTGCCATTTAACCACCATTTAATTTTAAACGTATAAGCAAATGGTCTAATTGGCAGTGCTGGACACTAGTGACACCTACTCCCATCAACATAGTGCATGGCTCCCCATTGCTCGTCTAGTATTTCTCAACCCTGATCTACCAGATGGAAGGATACTCCACCCTATCTCTGTCTTCTCTGCTGATTGGCACAGAGATATGGGTCTCCAGAAATGATAGAATGCAAGTGACATAAAGTATAATAAATCAATCACGCTGGGAAATTCCATTCCATTATGGAATGGAAACTCTTAAAACAAATGCAAAACATGTTCATTTTACGTTACCCTTTGACCTTGAGCTCCATCTCTTCCGGGTGAACCTGATGCTCCTGGGACACCCTAAGGATTATAAAGGGAGGGCAAATGATGAGATCAAGTTAACAGAATCCAACAAAATCACTTCCCAGTCAAACTGTATGACATGATTTTGGATAAATGTTTTGGATAAATGGAACTAGGAAGTTCAATAATGGGTGGGGCCATAGAAGAGATTCAGTAAAGAAGGCATTTCTGTGAAATGAGAGATGGTTAAAAACATATTGTTAATATGCACAGGCTTCATACCCCCTCACTATAATCCTCTGTTAAGAACACTGACAATTTCATCAAGTCAGGCTTCCTGTGCCACTAAACTGAAAAGAGAGCTTGATTTCCTACATCATTCCAGTGTCGTGTCAGTGTAACTCCGCTGCACGACATCAGTACCTTAACCTAAAAATACAACTGCTATTTCTCTCTCTCATTGCTAAAATGGAGTCTGTTACCATATTGTTTGAAGTCAGTGCAGCAATATCAAAGAGGAAATCCTACCTGAGCATGATTACAAATTATGTCCAGCAGTTCCCCATTGTTCAGATGAAATGTCACTCTCTGGCTCATGGGACCATTACTGCCGTAGTCCAGAAGACTAACAAAACTGATTTATGAGGAAAGGCTGTATGAGTTTACTATCCCTAGCAGATATGAACAAGAGAGGGGTACCTGGTAACAACCAACAAATACTAGAGGGATACAATCAGCAAAAGAGAAGCATCTGAAAAGGGAAAAGCAAATGATCCTGGAAAACAGCAATAAATTGGAATGCTATCTCCAGACTAAATACCAGACACCAAACTGAGTAAGATTCAGTGAATACTACAGCTTTTTAGATGCCTATCTTGTGAAAGATGGCATCAAAAGGATTAAGTGCCTGATCTGTCCTCCTAGATAACTCCAGGAGGAACTTAATGGGTTTAAAGTGAAAACAAGCAGATGCTAATTATTCACTGTGTCAGAGGTGGATAGGTTTTGAGTCTACAGAGACCCAATTTCAGTGTTAAACAAGGTCAAGAAAGTAACTGGTTCTTCAGGCCCTAAATGATTTGGTCACTGCACACCAGCATACCCTAGATTCCTGATACTAAACCTCCAACAAATTCACCCCAACAATACACTTCTCAGCAGTTTTGATTATGTGGCCTAAATTCACAATGATGTCAATTCAACATTCAAACTTACTTAGTAAGTGACAGGTTAAACAATAACTTAGGGAATACCTGCAGGCCAGGAAAACCGAGATCTCCCTTCTCTCCTTTTTCACCTGGTGGCCCCTGCAAATTAAGAATCACACATAGTAAACCAAATACATGGTTACTTTCCTATTTGTAATAGTTCCTTTCAGTTTCTTTAGAAAAAAACAACCAAGCAACCAATAAGACTATTTTTCCTGCTGAAAGCAAACCTACAGACTCTATTTGCAAAACCATAAATGAAGAATTTACAAGTACAGAAAATAAAGAAGATAAAACTCGCTTTAAAAGATATCAAAATTAACTTGACAAAACTATGGCCATTATGTTACAAAAAAGGTATTTATTTTCTTTTCTCCTCAAGGGAATCTGTTTCTCTTCAGCTCTCAGAAGTATTTCCTATAATGATGAAACCAATGGATTTCTATGGAAACTAGATGTGTTTCTACAGTACATACGCATGACAAAGATATACTTTTCTAGACAATAAACTAATTTTAATTAAATTTTATGCAGAAACACAATTTCTCTATCAAATAACTATTCTTATAATTAATGTATTCTGTATTATTCTCTGATGACAGCATCATCAAGAATATATGGTTTTGGTAAATCACTTCATTATATTGTACAGCAGTATCATACAGATGGGGTAAAAAGAAGAAAGTATATTATACTGTAGTAAATTTTGAAAAAAAGTACAGCAGAAAGAGATATGCATCTGCTACCTTTCAAGGCTTGTGTGTACCCATCTACCAGAGATGTATATAAAACAAGATTATTGCTGCTGGTTCATTATTCTACCAATGCGTCCTTATGATGAAACTCTGAGACTTATTTCACAACAGCATTGCAAACTCCAGGCCTAATCATCTCCTCTGATGACAGACTCTGTAAGCGTAGTGAATACTGTTGCTTAATTTTGGCAGCGAATATGGCGTTCTTGCTTGGGTATACCTTTCAAGTCAGAACTGATCTGCGATGAGCAATACCACAATCAGAAAAAGATAAAATATATTAACATTTTGGTTTGGGGCCATGTTACAACCCTCACTGCAATTTTTTTCACTTGTCTCCAGGCTTGGATGCTAATACCTGGGTCATATTCAACCTGTGATCAAATCCCTTCAGCTAACTAAAAGTTCAGATCCAAATAAAAACAAAAATGTTGGCATTGAACACACGCCCACTACAGGTTAAACCCAAATCTGTGATTTCACCTCAAATATTGAAATTCAGATTCCTATCAGGACACCAAAATATATTTTGGTCTAGTCTAAGATATGTGCTGTTCCAAAAATCACAGGAAAGAACCCTATTGATTTTATAAGTCTCACAGGAAGCCCTTGAATAGAAAGTCCACTGGGTCCTTGTGGTCCTGGAGGCCCTTGCGGTCCAGGAACACCAATTTCACCTCGAGGTCCATCTGGTCCCTAAAGTAGCACAAGACGTAAGTTAAACTGTTATCATATGGACAAAGGCAGCTTCTCTTTGAAGAATTAAATACCAATAGACTCAAAAACATCTGAAATATAAGTTAACATTTGATTGAGCAGTTAGGGTTCAATTTAAAACTGCCTGGTTCCTTTATAAATACAAAAAAATGAAGATTTATGCTGTGAAAGCAGCATTATGAATTTTATATCTTTTATCAAGGAACAAAGAGGACAAGCAATTGTTATGAAAAGAGACACACCAAATGCCAATGGCATTTCACTATGCTTTTTCCTTAGCGACATCAGAGACAATCTGGAATTCATTTCAAGGTTTACATGCAGCAGAGATAAACCAAGAACCTGTGCATCTGTCAACTGTAAAGTGCTGTACAAAGTACCTTTGGACCTGGATCGCCACGATGACCTTTGGCACCTCTGACACCTGGACCACCCTGTGAAACACAAGCACAGGACTCGCTGAAAACCAAAACTCTCAAATAAACAAAAACAAAATCCAGAGAAGCCTAAACAGTTTTTTCTTGTTTCTGAATCAGTGTTCAGGAATCAGTGAATATCCTGTCCATATCCTTCCACTGGAGTAATTAAACTGAGAACATACTTAAGTGTGGCCATACACAGGAACAGATTTAAACACAGATGCGACTACTTTCTAGAGCCAAGAATGCACACCACATAAGCATCAAAATAACACTGAAAGCTACAACAGGGATGGAAATTTATACATGTGGTCATAGGTTCCCTTCCAGTTGCTGAAACCTGCACATCTGTCTGTTCTGACCAAAATCACCACATTGTTAAAGGCCAATGGCATCCTGGCCTGTATCAGAACTAGTGTGGCCAGCAGGAGCAGGGAGGTGATCGTGCCCCTGTACTCGGCACTGGTGAGGCCACACCTCGAATCCCGTGTTCAGTTTTGGGCCCCTCACTACGAGAAGGACATGGAGGTGCTGGAGCGTGTCCAGAGAAGGGCAACGAAGCTGGTGAAGGGTCTGGAGCACAAGCCTTATGAGGAGCGGCTGAGGGAACTGGGGTTGTTTAGCCTGGAGAAGAGGAGGCTGAGGGGAGACCTCATCGCGCTCTACAACTACCTGAAAGGAGGTTGTAGCGAGGTGGGTGTTGGTCTCTTCTGCCAAGTAACTAGCGATAGGACGAGACGAAATGGCCTCAAGTTGCACCAGGGGAGGTTTAGATTGGATATTAGGAAAAATTTCTTCATTGAAAGGATCATCATGCATTGGAACAGGCTGCCCAGGGAAGTGGTTGAGTCACCATCCCTGGAGGTATTTAAAAGACGTGTAGATGTGGCACTTGGGGACATGGCTTAATGGTGGACTTGGCAGTGTGAGGTTAATGGTTGGACTCAATAATCTTAAAGGTCTTTTCCAACCTAAATGATTCTATGACTCCAACAGCTCAGGAATATTTTTCAGCAAGGACAACTCCAGGATCTACTAGACTAGAGGTTTAATTTAGAGCTACTCTTAGGTAAAATACTCTTCTGCCCATTTTTCTCTTTTTTGCTTTCTTCAGCAGTGCCTACATCTGTTAATCATTTATTAACCAACTGTTGCCTTTTTTATTAGTATCGTCTGAGACACTGGAGTTGCATATATCTATGGATGGCTGCCATGATCGTGTTTCGCATACACATGCTGTATGTGCTTTGTCCTCTAGGACAGCATAAATAAAGATTTTTTTTTTCCCCTCACTTTTTTTCAGATCAATTTCCCTCTTCCCCCACCTGAGTATATTGCTTAATCTCTTGGGATATGAGCTTTACATGGATTCTGCCCTTCTTTGTACTCAAAAAGGACCTTGTACAACTAGGCACCATAACTGAATAGCATTGTTTAGAGGCTACAATAAGTACTTATAAAAATAACAGCAGTTACATTAAAGACATAAAAATAGAAAATATGCTTATCAGATTAAATGTATATGTAGTATCTATAATACAGAGATATTGAGACTTTAAATAGGAATGCCAATAAGAGAAATGTTTGGAAATATGAGAGTACTCTTGCTCTTCAATGAAGGTATCATGATATACTCTTCATATGTGTGATCACAGAGCAGTTTTCTACTCCTTGTCCCAGCTCCTTCAGTCTTCTCACTTCCATCCCACAGCTCTATGGCCATGACCCATTCCATCATGGTCACCTCCGACCCTAAAACCTCATCCCACACTCTCCACAGAACCATGTTCCAGTTGCCAGTTCCCAAATTCCAGGTCCACACATTTCTGCATTCCAGCCCAGTAGCTCCCCCTGCCCTTTCTCCTACCTCTCTCAGATCAAAAATTCCTAAATACTCAACTATTCCTATGCAATACTGCAGCTTTTTAATATAAACAAAATCACACATTTTTCTCCCATTTTGTTCTCAGAAACAGATTACAATTTTACTGAGTAAGAATATATACTTAAAAATAGCCTGATGCCGAGCCATTAAATCATATGCTTTAAGATTCACACTGAATTTGGTACACTTATCCATGTTTTGAACCCAGAAACCTTTGTTTGGTAAAAGCACAAGTTCCAGAACAGCATTGATTTAAGATGAAAGCATCACAAGAGCCTCCCTCATTTTTCTCATAAACTTGTTTTGGCCGTTATTCCCCTACTACTAAGCTTGTGTGACTAATTTCAAATTTTTCATTTCTTTGACTTCTACTTCTAGCCAAGAATTCCTGTTATGTCTTTTTCTCTTATTTTAAATAACTTCTTAATAGCCAGTGCTTTCCCCCAGAAACAGTCCTTAATCAACTGTTATCAAGTCACCTCCTTATTTCTTTTTATAGTTAAAACCTATGAAGCACTGAAAGCTTGTCTTTGCAATGAAACTTCTCCAATCCTCCAATATTTTTTGTCTCCTTCTTCACCTTCTCCAGTTCTGCAGCACTCCTTCCAAATGCAGGCATCAGGTTTGTGTGGTATCTTACTTTTACTTTGCATGGGGAACTTCAGACAGCCTGATCAAATTCTGGCAAAGATGAAGCCATAAAAACAGTATCCCATTATGAAAACTGCCAGATAATCTTAACTCTAAATGATACTTTGTCTTACCCAAAATGACCCACTTCCTAAAACAGCTTAAAAAATATTTCCAGAGTTACTACCCCAAACAAATGGAAGCCTTTTATTTGGAGTCTTTTTAGCCTAATGTCTAAAACTGGCTAGATGGTAGAATCCTGATCCCTTAAACAGAAAAATCCTTGGCTTAGAGAAAAGTCACATGACATTTTAACGACTTGGAGCAGTATTGACCAGACATAGCACATGTGACTTTCTGACTTTTGGTTGGCGCAGAGATGAACGCTGACTTTATTCTTTTCCTCCGCTTTTTCTAAGCCTCTTACTTTTCTCCAGAAAAGTATGCCATCTAACTCTCTGGCAAAAAAGTATCACTTACAAGAGGCTGAGTTCCAGAATCACATACTCGCCTGCCTAGGCAGTGATTTTTCTGCTAGATTTTAAGCCTCCTCTTGCATGGCACTATGCTACTCAAAACACTGTTAATCCTAAATGTAATAAAGAGAGGTACATTATTTTACTGCTGGGTAAGCTTTAGCAATTCCTGATCCGTATATGTTTTGAGCTATACTAACACACATCCTTCCAGCCAAATAATTTCTAAACATTTTTCATTTTACTGTGAAATTTGGTTAAACTACTCAATTTCAGTTGCATTTTTGTGTGAATTATCCCATTGTTTTTTTCACAGAACACAAATTGGACACCTATATACAGAAATTAAAACCTTAATCTATACTTGATTTATAACCTACATTCAGATAGGAGAACAATAATTTGTCCTTGTTCAAGATACACCTCTTCAGTGAATTTTCTCCTGAGTTTCTTTTCAAATTTTTGTACCAGAGCTTGAAGAATAGTTCTTGCGGAAAGATTAACCTCTAAGTTGTTAGTAGGATAAATGTCTGCTAGGATCTACTACGTGAATGTCTCATGTGCAAGTTAATTTTGTTGTTGAACATGTATCTCATGTAATTTGCGTACTTTAACCTTTTCAGAAATTTATTTTCCTTCGCATTCTTCACTGGCTCTTTCTCTTCAAAACATGCTCTTGGAGCCTCCAGGACACAGCATGAGCAGAGAAACACGCAGTTCAAACTTGTTCACAAGATGGCCTCATCTCAAGCTAACTTAGCAAGCAGCCCTAAGACGCCAATCAGAGTTATCAATCTAGTTGTAAAAGAAAAAACATGACCGTTCTACAAACATCCCAGTTAGGATTCTCATTAAACCAAACCAATAACAGACCATTGCAAACAGAGCCTACAACTCTTCTAAACTGCTAAAAATCAGCCTTGGGATGTGAGATTGACTTATCTAACTTTAGTGACCTGTATCTCCTTTGTCTAGTCTGATCCACTGTCTGAGTTCTTCCACAAGCCAGTAAAGAGAAAGGAGATTTATTCCATCTTTCTAAGATACTACACTGAGATGGAAGGAAAGTTAAATAATTTTCTTCTAGAAGAGACTATCTAGTTCCACTGGTTACACAAAGAACTTAGATATACACTTACTTAACATTTACACAGTAAACACTTAGTTGAGTGCTATCAAAGTAACACCACAGAGTATAGGTAAAAGTTGTGACAGTGTGTATTTCATCATTCAGTGGCAAGCTAGAAAAAGTTTCGATTTGGCTTTCACCAAAGCCAGTTCATTTCACCCTCTCTTCCCTTCACCACTTTTGGGTGCCTCTCTGCCTCCAGGAGCTCTCAGAAGAACCAGCACTTTCAGTTCTGCTTTCCAATAAATATTGTACTTAAGTAGGCCTTTTAAGACAGAAAAGTCTTCTTTCATCATTTATCACACAAGTGGCATTGTCATACTCCATATCTTTATTCATAAGAATACTGTAAACTGAGCATTTCAGAAAGCTAAACTCAAAAGCTACATTTAATTACATATGTGCTACAGTAGACAGATAGCAGGCGATTAAAAATTTGAAAATAAATGGCACTAACTATGACATATCTACTAATGCTACAGACAGGTAACAGGGTTCAAGGTCTGAAGATTACCCTAACTGCTTCAGGTCTCAATTAAGCCATTAAAAATTTGACTGACTTATTGGGTGAGAAGGTTTTTTAGAGCATATTACTTGGTATCTTTGGTATAAATTGAAAGTAATTTTATCTCTTTGCCAACACTTAAAACCGTAATTTAACCTTATTAGTTATACAACGGCAGTCTATTCACGTGTCTTGGAATAAAGCTGGCCAGTGGACTACTTGGTACAGTTGACTACAAACCTGAATAAAACCTTACCGGTGGTCCAGGAGGTCCAAGGGGACCCTTATTAGCTTCTGAACAGGAACAAGCATGAGGAAGGGCAGGGCAATTTTCTTCATCTCTCTAAGGAAAGATCAAGATAGGAAGAGAATGATGTCCAAAACTTTGATTCAGAAGTTAAGATTTTTATGAATCTAAGACATAGTACTATGTGGATGCCTCAAAAGCACCTACTTGATTTAGAAACATACATCCCATGGACTTTCAAAAGGACAAGTAATCCAAGCAGGCTTGAGCTTTTTTGAAAACTCTTAACCATCCATTTCCATTAAAACATTTGTCTCAATAAAGGAGAAAGTAAAAGGTAAATTCTACAGTTATTGAAAGAGGTTTCTTACCAAGCCAGGAAGCTCACAGCATTTGTCCCGATTGGCCCATGAGGTAGCACAAACAATGTCAAACATCTGTAACTGCAACTGTTTCAAAACAAGGGTGATGTACAAAATGACTGTTAGTTGTAAGATCAGTGCAAAATGGAGCCATCAGCAAGAAAAGCTACCTTGATTCAAGCACTCAGATTAGACAGAGGAGAAGCTATCACTGAGAGCACCTAGCCACAAATATGGTAACTTCAACGGTAAAAGGCTTGTGTCCTAGCCAACTTGTCCAAACTATCAGACATTACGTGGAATAAGCAAGCTGTTCAAGGTTAAATGTTGCAGGCATTTGTTGGATTATCCCCACCTCCTGATTTTGCCCAATGGTGCCTCCCAATACTTTTTTCTAGCAAAGAAGGCATCAAGAGACAGGCAAAAGAGAGCTCAGCTTCTCAAAACTAAGTAATTTCTTTTAATCCACTGGTATGGTGCTCAGACTTTATCTGGGACAAGGTCTCCTGTAGCCTATTACTTACACTGGAGCTGAGCCACAAATAATATTTATCATCTTCTCCAGTTTTATTTTACTTTAGAATATGCCCTCTCGAATCCATATTATCCCCAGGCAATGAAAGTTTAAGGATAGTGAAAAGCTTGCTCAACACATGACAACATTGGGCAGAAAAGAAAATTCCCACCACAAGTCTGGGAACATGGTTTGGACAAGAATTTAATCTACAAGAACACACACATTTGGTAAAAATAATGGCTGCTAGGTACTCAGAAACAATATACTAAATAGGACTCTATGGTAAAACCAATTGTCTCCTTTATAGCCTTGAACTGAACAAAGGGGTCTAGAGAGATGAAGCTTTCTTCTGTTACTATTTCTATTCTTTTTCCACACCTCATTTATGTGCATACTGAATAGAGAGGGAAATGGAACAGAACATTCTATTAAATTAACCCCACATGCTAAAAAATGTGACAAACTGCTAGAGATAAAACTCTCTTTGGTTTTGCTCCCATTATTATTTTCAGTGGCATTATTTTAACACAAGAACAGAGGAATGAATTTAAACACTCTCTTAAAAATGCGTTGCTTCTAAAGCTGTTAAAATGAACCTCATATGTGCATCTTCATTTTTGCCTCTTTTTTTTCTTATATAAGTCAACTATTACATTTTTAAAAAAAGAATACTTTCATATACATAGAAATTCTTCTTATCTGTCAGCAGAGTAGCTGGTTTGTAGATATGCTTTCCTACAGATGCGGACACATGTGAGCTGGCTCCATTCTAAACATCTTAGACAGCTGAAGTGCAGCATTAAGGTATCTTTTGGTTTTTGGCTCCACAAAGGTCTGTTCTCAGTCCAACAAGTCTGTGTCCTCAGCTATGCAAGCTGGCTCCATGTGAAGCCTCTTAGATGCCTCTTTGCTACACATCCCAAAGCTACTAATTCCAGGAGGACTCACTAGCTTGAGCACAGTAGCATATGAACATGAATGAACATACTGCTCTGGGACTCAGAATGACCCTGGGCATTTGCATAATACTACAGTTAAGCAAATAAAACATCTTAGAAAAGGAGTGCAGAAACACCTGAGCTGGTTGTGCAAAAAGCAGCTTAGGTTCAGAAGTAAGTAGTATTGCCATTTTTTTCATAACATAGCCCATCCCAAGCTATTCTGTTATCCTGAACAATGGAAGGTTGACAATATTGGCTAAATTTATGCAGTCCTACACAGGCATGTATATGCATTCATTTTCTCTGGATTAGACAATCTAGAGATCCATAGTGATAAAGCATGTTGGTGTAAAATAAAGAGCAAATAGACATTCCCTGAATTGCTGTATTCACCATCCAAATGTTGAATGACTCAGTATTCTTATTTTAAAATATTATGTGGGTTGCTCTGATTCAAGCTAAATAACTAAACAAAGCTTTCTTTGCTACCATTAAACATTTGTTCATAATTCTCTGTATTCACAGTGATTTTATGTTCTAAATATCCAGCCCTGCAAGCAGAACCAGTAAGACGGAAAAGTCTGCCCATCGTCATCTGATCAGGCTACAGTTCTGCAAAGATTTCTCAAGACCAGACCACATCACACATTACTTTTTTTAACAGTACATATACACAGAGGTAAACAAGTTAAATTTAAAAGAAAAGCAAACATCAATAAAGAGAAGGTTTGTGAATGGTAAATAAACAATGTTTTAAAGCTGGACCTTTCATTAAATCCCACTGAAGGAATAAAGAACATTACTTGCTGCATGTCACAGTCAGGTTTCTTTGCTCTAGTGGCTGGAGTGTCTAATCCAGAGACGCCTCACTATTAAGGGATGTTAAAAGGGCTAGGCACCTTTTGCCTAATCTGCTTTCTGTGCTATCGAACTCTATTTCTGCCTGTTCTTTGAACTGTTGCATACCATATGCATTGATGGGAAAAAACTCTGATACAATTACATTCCCTCAAAAATGAAACGTTTTGCAAATGCAGGTGATCACACTGGATTCATTTATAAAAAAAAACACACTAAAAACATTCTGGTAATGTTAAACTGTTCCATGTGATACAGTCAGAACAAAACATCCACAATTTTATTCCAAAATAACTGCCTACCTGGTTTTATTTTATGTAGTAAGAATCTCTAAAAGTAAGGTTAAAGCATTTCACAAAAATACAGCTGATGAAAAAAGAACTTTTCAGAACTATCAAACAACCCCAATTTTCATATCAATTCAAAATAATTTTCAAAATGTTTTATAAAAAGGAATTTTTGTTGTATGCATGCCTTTATGAACGTGTTAAAACTGTGAAGATACTGAAACGGAATGAATTCCAGTATTCTATTTCCAATGGTGGCACAAGAGATATCTAACAAAGCACAAGGGTTTAAGTCATATTCTACCTTACAGTCTACTAGCTTCCAATGACTTTCAGATCAGCGATTTCCTGCCCCAGATTTGTTAACAACCAATATTTCCCTTTCATTCATTTGTCCAGGCTTTCCTATAATCTATGTAAGTATTTAGCACCCACAAAATCCTATGGCAAGGAGCTGCACTGATCTACTACCCATTGTGAGAAGAACCTCTATCCTGCCTCCTACTAGCTTCCTTTGATGTCCTCTAATTTTTGGAGTAGTGGAAACCAACTCATTCATACCTTAAACGTGACTATTCACACAAGTTCTACTCAATATGAATAAAATGTGCAGAATGGAGACTTTAAAGAATGGTATTTGGGTGCTTTCTTGACCTGCTTTTAATTTGGTATATGTGGTAATACTTGAAGGCAGCTAAACAGTACTATGGTGTGCTGGTTTTGGCTGGGATAGAGTTGATTTTCTTTGTGGTGGCTAGTGTGGGGCCATGTTCTGGGTTTGTGCTGAGGGCAGTATTGATAATACAGGGATGTTTGCGTTGTGGCTGAGCAGTGCTTACACAGAGCCAAGGCCTTTTCTGCCTCTCACACCACCCACCAGTGAGTAGGCTGGGGGGGCACAAGAAGCTGGGAGGGGACACGGCTGGGACAGCTGACCCCAACTGACCAAAAGGATATTCAACACCATACGACGTCATGCTCAGCACATAAAGCTGGGGGAAGAAGAAGGAAGGGGGGGACATTCGGAGTGATGGCATTTTGTCTTCCAAGTAACCGTTACTTGGATGGAGCCCTGCTTTCCTGGAGATGGCTGAACACCTGCCTGCCGATGGGAAGGAGTGAATGAATTCCTTGTTTTGCTTTGCTTGTGTGCGCGGCTTTTCCTTTACCTATTAAACTGTCTTCCTCTCAAACCACGAGTTTTCTCACTTTTACCCTTCTGATTCTCTCCCCCATCCCACCGGGGGGGAGTGAGCGAGTGTGGGGCTTAGTTGCTAGCTGGGGTTAAACCACGACATATGGAGTAAAGAATTTTCATCTTCAGCTACAAATTTGTAGTCTTACATCAGTTTTACAGTTCATTTGAACAAAATCAAATTTTTCAGTGAGTGGGCAGTCTGACTTATCCTTTATAGATTCCTGGGTTCTAACAAAAGACACCATTTCTTTCCACTTCTTTACAAAGCCTTCTCTAATTCCAATATTTCCTAAGTTTGCCTTTTTCTGTTTCTATTGGAATGTGACTACAAAGGTTTCTCTGTGTAATTGTCTTTACAGGCTTGATATAATTATTATCCATAAGTTTGAGGCCTAAAGGCTCTTTTTTGTACACAGAGATATATTCTGAGGGCTTATTTTTTACTAAAAAAGAGTATTTCCATATAGTAGCAAGTAAATACGTTTTTGAAACCTCATTCCTATTCAAATCAAGCCTTGAGTTCAGGGTTCACGTTCTCTGCTAACCTCGTTCTAGGGTCAAGAAAGTTCAAAGGAAATCAGCAAACAGTACTGCATGGCAAAGAAGCCTTCCCAAGATCATAGCCAGAGTGTCAATTCTTCTTCAACAACTAAATCTACCTGAAAAACCCAAACAAACCTTCTTAATGACATCTGAAGCAAAATGGAAAGACTCCCATAGGTTGCTGTGCAAACAGAATGATCAATTACAGCTTCTAGGAGAATAGTTTCAGAGCAATGAAAGAGTACTTAGTCTTGGGGAGGATCTTTCACATTTAAAATATTTATATTATAAAAGAACTAGATATACCAAGGCAGGGGTTTTGGGGGGCCATCTGTGTCAAACCAGTTCAATTATTTAATGAACAGACAGTGAGCTTGGGGGCAAACAAAGAGTAAGAGACATGGGTAATAATTATCACCCAAAACAAAGTTTAAATGATAAGGAGTTATACATTGTATTACTCTATGTAATGAAGTTTGGAACACAAGTCATATCTGAATGTATTGACTGTGTTCACGTATGTGTTTGAGAATAACATTTGAACAATGATGATCTAGTGATTTCATTTATTAAAATAATCAAAAGTAGATTTTTGCCCAAGTTGAGAACTATTGCAGACTTTTGCAGAATTTCTGAAATGCTGAAACTTTACTGTTTCAAATAGGTGTTCACTCTGCTTCAACTTAAATCTAACTGCAAAGATCCCAAACACTTGTTTTTAGGATATTTTAAATGGTTTAAAGAATTGTTCTTGTTCTACTCACTGGCGCAGAGTTGTCTCTTGGTCCTCTGGATCTGACCATTCTCCCCAGCACTTCTATGCCATCAGAACTGATATTCCCTGCTGCATTAATGGTCTTCTCGCCCACTTGCTTGCAGTCAATAATTATTTTGGCCGTAGTCTTGCTGATAACAACATGCAACTAAGCAAAAGAAAAGATGCTTTAACATACAAAGGAGCACATAGAATATATTAATTTCCTAGAGAAAGGGGGCATTTTTTTGAAATGAGCTCCTAACTCCATGTTTGCTAACAAAACTCAGAGAATAATCCATAGCAAATAATCTAGATGACCTCTAGAGGTCCCTTCCAACCTGAATTATTCTATGATTCTAGTCTGTTTAAAGAATTTAGTTTATTTTTCCACTTGTGGAACATCTGCATACAAATTGGCACTTTATATTACTTATTCAGTAAGAAAATAATTTATCCCTGATAAAAGATGTACACAATGTTCATATACCACCCAGATCCCAAAGAACACTTGATCTATAATTCCTGGGCCTTGGATGATCCTGCTATGTAGCAGTGGATTTCACCAATACATCCTTTATAGACACTTGCAAAAGCCAAAACTAAGCAGTAAAATTTAGCCTGTAAATTATACATTAACGACACAGTAAAACCTTTCATAGTGAAGTTTTACACTGAAAAAAATTAAATCACATCAAACATAGTACAGAAAAGCAGAGCACAATAACAAAGTTACTTCCTTCTGCTGTCCGACGCTGATGCAGCAAGGACATTCCCAGCAGAGAGGACAATCCTAGCCACAACCGTCCTGTCATGAGCAAACTCTCAGTTAAGCAAAGAAAATAGCCATTTGGGGGGGGTGGGGTGGGGAAGGAGACCTGATGAAGAGCTGGCAGAAATGCAGTATCTCCTCTATACCAGTACACTACGTGGAGATCAGAGCCCAAGGTGAGAGAATGCCAGGAAGGAGTTGTGTAGCTGCTTTGCTCTGGGCTCAGCTGGAACTAAAGAACCGAAAAGTTGCTACGAATTTGGTCTCCTGCGCCTTTCAAACACATGTATAGCAAGGATCATCATTCAAAATGCAGAAAAATGCTTAGGAGAGAATTTGCTAAAGCCTCATATATTCCTCCAAAGCACAACTTAAAAGAGTCAGAATTAGACCCCAGCTCTGACCTACCTTTTCCCTTTCTCGCTCCATCGATTAAAAAGGAAGTACAGAAAAGTTATGCTCTGTAAATACTATCCCTCAATCCACAGTCTCCTTTTTTTGTTTAGGAAAGATACAAACATCAGGAATAAAAGTGAATACAAAAGCACCTTCCACAACCAATATGTGCTACAATCCCAGCACTACTTCATCTGCTTTCGGAAAGAATGTTACGAGTTCTCCAACAGCCAAGAAAAGTTCGACATGGCATAGCCCTTAAAATATGTTTAAAAATAACAACTCTGGTCAAAAGAAGAATAATTTTTTTTTGCTGGACTTTTTCTTTTCATTTTGAGTGACATTTCCAATCCAAACCTTAAAAGGAAAAGCCAATGTATTTCTAAATTACTTTTCAAGGCAAGTATTTTTAATCAACTCTAAAATACAGGCACAAAGCATGAGATGAAAATTGATCATATCAGCTTCATCATAAAAACTATGATTATTTGTTTAATGTTAATTCAATATTGCAAAGAGACTTAAAACAGTTTGGTAGATGATTCTGAATATGCAAAATACATTTCTTTTGGCAGCGGTTGACCATATGAAAGAAGATTTCAAAACATGAAAATCTCCCAAACCTTTATTCAGAGTGCTTTTTTTTTTTCCTATTACCCTTACCAACCTTATGAAAACTCCCATAAAATATCTTCCTTATTTCAGGACCTTCAAAAGTCACAGTTTGAAAATCTCCTTTGTAGTCGTAGTTAAAGAAAGTCAGAGTTTTACCACCATCTGTGTGAATAAAAATAAGGGCTCCATGTTAGAGAAGAAAAGGCCTGATACATTATTTGAAAGGGTCCGTTTTGTGTTTAACAAAGACCACCAAAGATGTCAGATCAAATGTTAGTAAAACACATTCGTAAGTGATATACTGACCTGGAAGTAACAAGTTATCTCAGAGAAATGCTCTTTCCTGGTTTGACAGGATGAGCCAATAGTTGGGAGTCTACCTCACCCATGTCTACCTGATCCTACTCTCCCACTACTTCTCTGTGGGACTTGGACAAGAAAAGGAGGCACAGATCCTCAAGTTAGGTGGGAATTAGGCAGTTAGCTATTTCAAGGTGACGTATCTAAAAAATTCTAGGAAAGATAGATAAGTACTAATCTATCTCTCTTAAAATTGGCAGCTATAAAGAACAGCTATCATAGTATCTACGTCTTTTCAACAGTAAATATGGAAACCTTCTAAATTATAATCCCTGTTCAACAGCTGTGGAAGTCAAATTAAGTAGAAACGAAGAGAGTCATCAAGAATTCATGTCTCTAGTTCTAAGTCTGCTACCACCAGACTGCATTGCCTGTACGTATACCGTACTGTCAGTACCACTGGCATATATCAAGACAGATTCTATTAGAACTAGATTCAGGGCAGTGGAAATCTTAAGAGCAAATGAGTAGCTCCCTTACATCAATTTACATCTAGTACAGCTCTTTGGATTTCAGTATCATTGCTCCCACTTTAGAGCAGTGTACTCAAAATTCGACTCTAACTTCAAATTAAACTCAGTTTAATTAAATGTAAAAAATACCCATTAGAGACTATCACCTTCCAGATTCAGGTAGTTGTTCTGGCAGCAGATTAAAACATTAGCAATAATAAATCTAGATACAGAAAATATCATTCATACTAAAGAATGATTAAAGAAAAAGCCACTGATAAAATACAAAATACATACTATCTAAAATAACTCCAACCAGTGGTTCATATTCTTCATTTAAAATCTCCCAAAGAGCAAATGGCTCCTGAGGTGTGTCAGGGAGTATACGAAAGAGAAACGTGATGGTGTAATCAGATGGGAGACCTTCAGGATGCAAATACCTGTAAGAGAAATAATGTCTTTTAAACTGAAACAAACATTAAATCTGGTGATTTACTCACCAGATGTTCATTTAACACGCTTTCTATTACTCTGTATGTTTCTTTGGAAATCAAGACCGAGAAGCAATATGAATAAGCGTTTGCAAAATCTACTCAACTTGGTAACCATCAAAAGAATACTTATGAAGAAAGGAGAAGTTATCTTTTCCCTTGAAATTTACAAAATTGCCCTTAATTTTTTTTTTAATTTGAAGATCAAATCGGTGGTCCATTTGAAGTAAAGCTGAAATTAATTATATTAAAAGCTTTTAAAAAAATAGTAGCCACTCACAAGACCTTTACTATTGTCTGGTTTAACAGACAATGAAAATAGAAGTTGCTTGGAAGACCAATCTCAATAGACATGTCCTTTGTCATTAAACCATCACTAATGGATAGAAATTAGGACTGACAGAGACTGTTACAGGAAGCTTTATAAATTATAGGGAATGTAGTTTACACATTTCAAAGCCAATATATAAGAAAGTGAAGTCAAAACAGATCACACATACAGAAATACAATCTGTTCTCCTAGAATTTTTGCAGAAGAGAGAGGAAGTTTATCATATAAAAGAAGTATATTATTTTATGCCATTTCCTAAAATTTGCTATTTAGCACTTCCAATTTAATTTAACCTTTCACTGTCAAATCCCAAAGTGGAACATCTGGACAAGTGTCTGAAATGACTGACTGTATTTTCAAAATGTTAATTAGCCTGATTCTTTAAAATCATAGTAAAGGGATCTGAAACAAGTCTCAAGAAGTTATTTAATCAATATCAATAATCAGAGGTTATTTCTTTTCCCCAAACATGATCCATTCCTTCTAAAGTATTTCTGACATATATAAGATGTATAGATATGAATCATGCTGGAAAAGGAGTTAAATGTGATATATAATCAATATATTCTGCACAGTGTCTGTAGATGATCAAACGTGATGTTACACTGCACATTTCCCATAAAGAAAAGAGAGAGGGAACTCAACAGCTATAAGAAAAAAGCCTTACAGTACGCCCATTGTACAAAGTGCAAATGAAAGAAAATCCAGTAAGCAGGGTGGGGGAAACACAAGGTTTGGGGATACAGAACTCAAAAAGGAGAATAACATTAATGACATTCATTGCACAGATGAGATGACAAAAACAAGTAGTATTATTCAGACATACCTGTAGATCATCAAGAGAAAGGTATTCTCTGAACCATGAAAGGGAGTGAAAGCCTAATGAAGCAGTAAGATTGGGCTGGGGTGGCAGCCAGAGAAGAGCATATAAATGCAGCAGATCCGATTAGAGAGAAGCAGAAAGGGAAAAAGAAGTGAGAAATGCTATTCCCTGGAAATTCCAGTCCAACTAGACCCAGGAGGAAACTAAACATGGAGAATGTGAAACAGTTCCAAGAAGTATAGCTCCAACTGGGACACAACAGGATAACCACACAAAAAGACTAAGATGACATCTAATATAAACCTTAAAAGTAATTTCCCACTGTTTTTCTTTCTTATTTATCTCAGCTAAAGAATACGTTTTGTTACATCTTCCCATGTTTAATCCAGCAGGGCCACTGCTTTTTTCTGGTGCCACTTAATACAAAGTGGGGGACTGGACTGAGAGGAACCAAACACAACATACACACTGCTCATAGAAGAAATGGAGAGTTTCCATCACTTCACCTCTGAGGAATGACTGTAAAAATTCAATGGGAGGTTTCCTCATCACCTCCTCCATAACTCTCCCAGGACACAGTCCTCATGACTGAACTATGTCCTGCCTCCCAGGAATGTACTAGATGGTGTTCACACAGACTCATTTCAGCATAAGTAGATAATCTTCCTTTGTAATCAATGAATGGATGTAGACTGATGTAGAAAGCGACTGAGGACATCTAAAGCAGGTTCCCACTCTGACTCAGACTTCAAAGACATTCTGCACTCTGTGAGACTTCAACCTGCCTTCCAGAGGCACCTTTCACAAAGTACTACATACTGGAATCTGCCCAGACATATGCCTGCACAAAACTGCTTGGAGCTAAACTGGCGCAAGCCTGAAACTAGCTCATGTGGGAAACTCAAAATAGCCAGTGAGCTTACCTACTTTTACCCACAACTGCTATTTTTAAATGAAACTGATTGAGGACTCAGGACACCAAACACTCTTCCTATTCATTAGTATAATGTAGATATACACTAGCGTCTCTGCTCTTCTGACGTGAAAATACTGGTCCCTGAAATGAGTAATTGCCTGCACTGGACAGTCATCTTCATGTGTTTTATGAATATTTATATGTTAATACATACTTGGTAGGCTGGGATACCAGGGCATCCTTGTGCAGTCTGTAACACGGGTAAACATTAAATGTACCAGGTTCCATTGAAACCCCTTCCACAGCTGAAAACTCCTTTTCAACCAAACCAAACATTTCCATCATTTTAAATCCTGGAAGGCATCAAAATATACATTCTATTAGTTGAAATTAATACCGCATTACAGGAAACACAAAAAGGACAAAGCCAGTTACATCAGAGTTTCATATCACCATCTGTTTAACAGCTGTTAGCATAAAGGGAAATTTATTGCCTAATATTGTGAAAATCAGGTAATGAAAATGATTCCATAAATCAGGAACAAAAATGAACACAAAAATACTGTACCTGCAAAATTGTTGCCATCTTTAACTACCAATGGGCAGGCTGGAAAAGAAGGAAAGATGTATTTAAGGATACAAGAGATGTCCCACTGGGTCAAAACAATGATCCATTCAGCCCAGTACTCTATTCCCAACAGTAGCAAAAGGAGATGCTGTTTAGGAAGGGCATGCAAATCTGGCCACTTTTTACTCCATTCAGCTGATGCTCCTCAGGATCCACACGGGTTGTAGCAACGATGTTAAAGGGTACATCCCTATGTGTTCCATATAGTGTCCTTTTATGGCTCTGTTGTCCATGAATTTGTCTAATCCTTCTATGAACCTGCCTTCACAAGCTCTTGTGGCAACAAATTCACTGCCTGCTGCGTAAAAATGTGTGTCTTATACTGGGTTTTAACCAAATGCTCCCTAGTTCTCTATTTGTGAGCTTCTCCAGCCTAACTCCAGCTCAAGCTCAATTACTTTAGCTGGCATTCTCTGTACCTTTTCAAACTCCATAATAGCTTTCATGAGCAACAAAGACCAGAATTGCACGCAGTCCTTAAGATGTGTGCACCCATTTTAAATAGCTGTAAATCTGTTTTATATTTTTCTTCTGGCAGGGAAGAAAGCACGCTAATCTCTTCCAGGAAAGGTGCCCTGGGAAATCAATGCAGGGTGTCAAATATGGCACTCCAGGATACTCATATTCAGAGATCACTTTTAGAATACAAGCACAAGTGACAAATAAATGCTACTATCCGAGTATTCTCAACATTCAAAGTTCTCTCTACCATTGAAAGCAGAGTTTATGGTCAAAACCAAAGAATTGATGGGACACGAGCAACATATTTGTGTTCACCAGTTCTGATAACTCACAGTGCCATGATAACTCACAGTGCCATGATAACTCACAGTCCTATGCACAAGGACTCCTTACAGTCACAAATGATTAACATCAGCTATACACTGCCTGCTTCCTGGCTTATATATAAGGAAGCATATTGAGGGCACACACCTAAAAGCATGTGAATTATTCACCTCTAACCATTAGGTGTTGTTCCAGAATGTCTTTCCCTTCATTTTCATAAAGAGTCTGAAGTGTGGCATTTTCACAGATTTCAAAGAGTTTGGGCGTGTTTTACGCTTTTCCTTAGGCTACAACTCTTCTACTTTCTCTGATAATACCAACATTAATGATTAGCTCTCCATTAATAAATTAACCATGCGATTTCAGTAATAATGAATGTACCTACCTCTACTCTTACAGATGGTTAAAGTAGCCCAGAAAATAAAATATAATTAACTTTTTATGACTAAATTCTGAACTATTAACAATGTTTCAAATCTGAAATAACTTTTTGACAATCAATGGATGTATTCTGGATTTATAGCAAACAACCATTAATTATTTTGAAGTCACAACACCTTCATTTCCTTAATCGTTTATGGAAATAATATTAGAGTTATAATATCTGCAGTAAATTATGTTAAAAAGATGAAAAATACATCTTAATAGAAAAATAATAGTTACAAACCCCCCAGTATTTAGCACTTATTATTTTAGAAGCAAGTATAAGTCAGAATGGCTAACTTGCTGATGCAGTTTCACAAACAAAGGTGATCAGCTCATCTTCAATCTTAGTAAAGGCATCAAAGTCATCCACAAAGAAGACGTGTCTTTCACTGGGCTTGCTGCCAATATTAACTAACTCTGAATAGTCAGCATCAGCTACTCCAATAGCAAAAAAGCTGAAACCTGTAAAACAAAAAAGAACACTCTTGGGAGTCATTCATTTAGAGAGTGGAAATACAATATGAACACAACTGTATTTGCACTGGCTCCTTTCCTGATTAAATACAACGGTGGAAATTTTATTATTAACCTATAACACAAGAAAATTCATGCATGTAATCTAAAATAAAGGTAATACATTCTCTTGAGATATTTCTTTTGGTTATTTATGCTTAATCAGTTAATCAAAGTTAATGCTTAAGTGTTTTCTTGAAGACATATAAAACTTCTCAGTAGTTTAAAGTTTTAGCATATGTTTAAATGCTTTTCTCATTTAATGCTATACTGTAATACACGCAAAAATATCCAGGTATCAAGTATATCATTAATACAAAGCACAGAAATTAATTTCCTGTAGGTCTTTAACAGATTTTGTTCTGTGCCACATATTAATCAGAGTTTTCAAGCCACTGCTGCCTCGTGAGTGAACACTGAAATAAATGCATTCTCATTTCATCAGCAACTTAACTGCACTGGTTGAATCTGTTCTATATATTTTGCATGAATATATTTTGAAATTTGAGCCTGACTTCAAAGATTTAAATGAAATGGAAATTTTATTCTATATGTTTGAAGAGCAGCAAACTAGGTAGTAGTTTTTCAACATTTTCCCTTCCCTAAAAGATAAAAATTGTCTACATTTAAGTTTGAATGAGGCCCAGGGACATTCATCACCTTCTGCAGAGCTTTTAGCATAACAAAACTTTGACTTAATATATTACAACAATATCTTCATGTGTCATCCAAGATCAGCACCTCTTCATGCTAGTCTCTATCATAGAAGCAAGTCAGTACTTGCTCCAACCTATCTGCAGCCTAAACGTACAGCACGCACAAAAGGAAATGGGAGAGAGGAAGTCATTTGTCCAAGGTGACACATCCCAGCCAGCAACTGAACCCCCACCACATGCCATCTCCTCTGAAGGTCGTTGCCAGTCTAATAGTTAATAAGGCAACTGAAACACTTAACTGACAGTTGAACACTTTTTGTTTAGCTTAGACATAGACTCCAATTTATTCACAAATATGGGGGTTTCTTGATTGCTGCTTAAAACAAGTTATGCATGCTCTACTATTTTCTGATGTGATTTTATTTACGAAGGCACTGAACTCAGCATCTAGCAATAATACAAGCAGGCAGCCAAGCTCAACGATTACATTGGGTTTCAGGAATCGGTAATATACACTGGTAACTTCATAGCTGCCAAGGTCTAAAGGTAAATAAAATAAGCACAAATGTAATTTCTTCTTAGATCTCCTCACATTACAAGGATGATAGCTTTTTTCTTCCATCCTTTAGTTTTGTTCCATGTGGCACACTGTGCCCTTTGGGTTTTGATACAAACCTCTATATCAGACATTTCTACAACAACTAACCCAGTTCTTATGCTTAGACTCACAACACTGTGTGGTTGCTTAAAGCTCTAAAATTGGTGGTTTAAAAAAATTCCTAAAGGTAACTAGTGTAACATGAGAGCAGATCAGAACCAGTAAAAGAACACATGAAAAAATTTTCAAAGGATCTCTTGTATAGAAAACAAAACAGTTCAGTTTGCTGGTAACCACAAGACTACACTTCATAGATGACAGTCCAGATTCTCAGTATCATGTCCCCTAAATCCCTCATCATAGGAGCAATTCCATTGACTACTACATGATTTTAGCACTGCTGCCAAAATGAAAAATAATAGCATTAATCACCAAAACAAAATCCAGAATCTAACCATATCCTAGTGATATTCTGAGTTTCTCAGCAATTGCTGTCTGTTTTCTTTAAACTTGGAAATTTTCCTGGAGCTAAAGTTACTCTTATCTCATGCCCACACTTACGTAGTTATAACTAATGAGAAAAAGGAAAATGTGAATAGTTCTTAAAACTACACTTTTTACCATCTAGTTGCATTTCTCTGGAGACTTTGTTCACATCGTCCTGTGATCGCCCATCAGTAATGACAACCAAAACCTTTGGAATGCCTCTTCGCATGCCTGCCTCTCCAGTAAACAAGACTTCTCTTGCATGTTTAATGGCTTTGCCTGAAACAGAAAAAATTGACAACATATTTTCACTGTGACATAAATCTATTGGCTTCTCATATCGTATGTTAGACATTGATAAAAAGAGAAATCTGTTGGGTCCTGAGTAGTCTGTAAATTAGTGCATTCTAATGTAGTTATTAAAATAGAGATTTAGAAAAGTTTAATTTTGACCCTAACTTTGAAAATTTGATGGCTTCAGCCATCCATTTTTCAATCCAGAAGGTGAAGATAAAGAACATGACATGTGTGGGAAAGAGTATTCTGTGCAGGTTAGAGATAACAAAATCCTCCCTTACTGGATTGTAGGGTACAGTCCAGGTAACAACTAAAAGTGCCATTGCAGCATTTTCTTGAGTAAATGGAAAATGTGTGATTTTGATACTACTGAGACTGGATGCAATGCAACAGCTGCAAGAAATTTCTGTGCAGTCTGAGAATAATAAAACATATGGTTTCCAACTAAAACAGATTTTAACCCTTTCAGCACTCATCTTTAATTTCTTCACATCAGCGAGCTATCTTAAGGGATTAATTAAAATGTAACTACATTCAGTTAGCAGACATCTTCCCCCAGCCTGGTCTTAAACATACCACTGCGGTTTAACTGTCCTGGCTTATAACCAAACAGACCCTCCACTCTGTCCACTGTTCTCTACATACTCTGCAAGCTCCCTCCCACCTTCCCTCCCCTCCCACTTTTCCACTTGCCAAGTTGATTTCATATTACTCCCTATTCCACCTTCCACAACCCCAAAGACAGTCACTTCTGCCTAGCTGCCCCTCTCCCTTCCTCCCTGATCCTTGACATCACTGTTGGTCAGAGGGGTGAATACCCAGCAGTAGGGGGTGAAGGCTGCAAACTGCAGATTACGAAGACTTTCTCACTTCAAAGCCCAACCCCTCCCCTCCAGTGTGGAGATACCATGTTCTCACTGTTTCTGCACTGATATATTAAACCACTTAGCAAATGGGAAACAAATACTGCACAGACAGTAGCAGGGAGAAAATCCGCATCATAATCATGACCTTTCTCACCTGTTTTTGTATTTCCTCCTTTGTAGGCTATTTGCTGAATAGCTTCAAGAAGAGTCTCTTTTGTTTTGTATGCATTCAATTTAAATTCTGTCCTGGGATCATCACTGAACTGAATTATTGCCACCTGTGCACACAGAAGCTGTGTTCATTACTAAAGCATCACCCAGTGTGTAAGCAAAAAGTAACTGAATCAGCACATTTAAAACAAGGATTTATCTTGTAACTTTGCTTAAATTGAAGCCAGATTTTTTTTTCTCTTTAAGAAGCTTTCACTAAATAAAGTTTAATTTTACTCTCTGCAGCCTTGGCAACCACCTAACCCTTTCTGGTTTCATTTTGCAGCAAACAGGATGAGAAAAGTAATAACCACAAAAGCACTCTCAGTCAAGCCCAAAAGCAAAATCCTAGCTACAGCTGCTCACACATGTACAGTTACTCATACACAGAACTGCAGGGACTTTATTCAGTCTCCACAAATGAATAGCTGCACATAAGTAACTTAAGTTAGGGAGCAATACTGAAGCAAGTAATAGAAAGATGCAAGAACGTATTCTGAAATATTGCCTCTCCCAAATATGATGCTACATTAGTCCAGACCCTGTAATTCAATACTATACGTCAAACCCCTACAACTCACAAAACATATATTAAATTTCATATTCTGTAAGTGGTGCCCCTGATTTTCATCTATTCACATGCTTAAGCTTAAGCTTGTGCCTAAGTTTCTGAAGCACCATGGACTATGTTCTGGGAAAATAGCTGGATAGCAAGAAATAGTAAAAACTGAGCATTCTTCAGTGTTTGAACAAGTTAAAAATAATTTTCAATGCTATCCCAAAGTGCATATTATACAGGTAACACTTAAAACAGTATTATATTTGCCAATAATCTTTTCTGGAGCAGATTCAAGCATCTCTCTAAACAAATTCATAAACAGAACAATCATTGTAAATACTATATTTTATTTCAAGCCCTGTAGACTCTGTACAGCATGTGATTTTAAATAAATGAACTTTTAATTTTCCTTATCAATGCCATTTTTAGCTTATTTAGAAAAAAACAGTGAGCACCAATACCAAAAACATTAACACAACTTAAATCACATTAGAATGATTTAGAGGACACTGAAATGATATTTAGCCTTCATGCTAGCAAAATTCGAATCATGAATGTCACCATATGGTGTGTATAAAAAGATATTGAAAAAAGATGCTGTCCTAAAGCAGTTTAAATTTTCAAAAGAACTGTGAAATGATGTCAATTACTTTTTGATTCATTTCACTTGTGGTGCTAGTCTAAAATACCCTGTCAAGTGCATGTGCCCTCTCTCTCTCTACATGTTGATTACCTGCGTTCCATCAGGACCAATCTTATCCAAAGCTCCAACAGTGCTATAGAGAAAGCTAATTATTTTATTGAAATTGTCATCTCCAATACTCCATGAGCCATCCACCAGGAATGCTAGATCAGCTTTGGCTGCTTTGCACACTGAGAAAGAAAAGCAAGTACTTTGGAATTAGAGCAATGCCTCAACTCCTCATGAAATCTCATAAATCACTTAAGAAAATGTAACTGTCATGAAAAGCTCTTGTTTAATGTTAGTTAATAATGCTTTAGCAAACAGACCTGCTGGCATTGACTTCAGTGCAGGTGTAGAACCAGCTGAGCTCTGCAAGGGGTGAATGGTCTGCACTGACAGATCCTATCACAGAACACACTTCAAGGCCATAACAGTTGTTTAAAATCTGGCTAACCGTTTTTATTTTTATTTAGGTTGTTAAGTAAAGTCACACATGAACTTACACAATCCCAGACTCCTAGCACGACACAGTAAGCGAGATGAGAGAATCTCGACTGTGGAGGTTCCCAGGGGAAACTAGTCCGTTCCAAAAGTTACCCCAAGCTCTGTAGTGCGTAATGCTCACTCCCTTATCTGCACTATATAGGTGCAACGCAGGTTTCCCCATCTCATCGTCTTCCAGCATGTTCCTATGTAAAATAGCCTGCAGAGCTCTACACCTGCCCACACGAGTTGCTCACTCTTTCATGGGAACTGGGAACCCTCAATGCTTTAAAGAATCAAGTCTATTGCTTGGGGTCAGAAAACAAACAGTCTGAAAGCAAAGTTATTTTTTCAACATATTTCATCTTGAAGAAAAATTTTCATCTAAATTCAGAGAATGGGACAGGAAGATATACATCTGTATTTCTAGTTTTCTGCTGATTACTCCTTGGATTAGAAAAAAAACCATCTGCTGCTATGCGATTCTAACACACACAAGGTATTTTTTTTCTGTACTTATGGATTAAATTCTCTATTACTGTACATCAGTTTGGTCCACTGACTTCAAGCTAATGGATTTGACCATCAGTCTCCAACAATAATGCTCCCCTCACAGTAATATTTATGAGACTCTGTACAAAACACTACATGTTCAAATGATAATAGAAGGAAGTCTACATTTAAAGAGAGAAGAGACTGAATACGGCCAACACTCCTCTCATTGCCTCAAGTAGATATATTTTTAAAAATACATAGTATTAAAAATATTAAAAATATCTAATATAAAAATAGAAGTTTTAGAAGTTTAATTACCCTAGGATATATGTTTCACTTGCAAAACATGTATGGATTAGGAGTTCTGGAAAAAGAAAATCTCACACATATTAACCCTTCTTTCTGCAAATTTCAACAATACAATAACCATGTCAGATTTTTGGTTCATTAAATTTAAGCCAGCTGCCTTAACAGTGTTATTGTAGCAAATGTATTTTGAAATCTGATCCCCACAGGTCTAAAAGAGTGTTAGAAGCAGGAAAACATTGCATCAACACCTTAAAATTATTATAAACCCACACATGCAGCACTTACCCTCTTTTGCAGGAGGGATTGTAGGTGGTGGAGGTGGTGTTGAAGGTGTTGTTGGCGGTTGAGTTGGAAATGGCACTGGAAATAAAAGGGAGGAATACTAAAAAAAATGCTTAAAAGCCCAATATATTTTATCTATATCAAACAGAGCATTTTCTACTCGTCTCCACATTTAAAATTCATTATCTCTAATCAACTAGTTATGCAATTGGAGAGAAATGTAGGTGACCATGTGCATGTAATGTCCTTCTCTACTGACCACTTCAAAAAGGATAGTACAGAGCAATTAATGGCTGCACTTCAGTGTGAATGATACAATGATACAACTGAACTAACACTGCAACTGCCCCTTTTTGGGTTTCCCCAGTGTAGTAAACCATGTGGCAGCCCCATTCTTGACCTAGTATTCACAATTCATTTTGTAAAAGGTCAGTGTCCTTCTCCTTTCTGACAACAACCAGTCCTTAGTCATAGAAAGTAGGTCTCTACCCATCCTGGAAGGAAGGTGATATTAGTCCTGCAATCCAAAATACAGAGACAGTGCAAAAACAAGCCAGTGCCTGCACTCAGAGCAGATCACAGCCTGTCCTGATCAAGATTTTCCTGAATTCAGTGGAAGACTGAATGTTATGTTTCCAGCTAGAAATCAGTTCTGACCACAACTCTACAGGACTGTGGCTTTGTTGCCTGCAGCAACTTCTACTAAGGTTACTAAACAGAGTTTCTGAAGACTGGTTACTCTGTCTCATCCTTCTCCTGAAAATAAGCTTTGGAATGACAGCCTCCCAGAAACCTAGCTGAATACATGATCACTTGACAGCTTTGCTGAATGCAGGAACTCTATTTAGTGCCTTTCAATACAGTCTTAGCTGAATGCTCAGAGATAACATGCACATGTGTTGACTTCCACAACTGTACCTGAGGAAAACTTCCGCTTTCGTTCAAGGGCATTTTTCCAATTTTTTTCAATGCAATTAGTGTGAGAAGCCACAGGTGACAGAGCATCATTCCTTCAAGTAAGACTATACTTGTGATTTGCTATAATATGTAAGTTATGTTCATAGACAACGGATAGAGTTAGATACAACAACTTCAGAAAAGGCACCTATCTTTGGGAAAGATTAGTGCAAACAGCATACATTACGAGCCTCATGTCCACGTAGAAGTTGGGTCCCACTGCAACAGATGTGGGTTTTCCCATTGGCTTCCACAAGAGAAGGGGCCAAGACTCTGAAACACCTACAAGAAACTAATGCCCAGGACCTCCACGGCCACAGACAGACCAGAAGCTTCCACTTAGAAAGGGTAACAGCTGCAGTAAGGTGACTTGAAAGGCTGCTCTCTAAGCACCAGAGCACTGCAGGTCACCCTGAAGAGTGTCTTCTTCAGAGGCGATACAATAATTTGTCTGCATCACAAACCATCTTTCTCAAATGGACATGTAGGCCAAGGTATATTCTTCCTGATGTCTCCTAACTCCCTGAACTGCAAAGCACACAAAATACATTCCTCCAAAAAGCAGGAGAAATTTGGCTTGTTCCACATGGCTCTGAGAAGGGGCCCTGGGTAACTGAGAAGTGGAGTCATGCACCTAAGCAAGTTTTTCCTATGTGAAACTGTAAGTGTAGGAGGGTTCATTGAAGAGGAAAATTATAAACATTATTTACCCTGAGAGAAGGGTAACAGCATTGTGGTGTACAGTAATATAGTATGAGAAGAAGGGTATCACTGAGATTGAAAATGAGCTCAAAGGAAGATAGATAATGTTAAAATATTCACTCTGTTCATCCTGTATATTGTTTTGCAGTGTTTTGAACTCATGAGAGCAGGATCTTGCCTTCAGAAACAGCTGTGAGGGGTTTTTTTGCCTGTCTTGTGTTCTTGAGAATAATAATAAAAAGGTTGGTTTGTTTGTTCGTTTTAAAATACATAAGTATATTGGGTATCAAAGTCCCATTTAACTGTAAATTGCTCAGACACTGGTGAAATTTTATTAAATAACAAGAGCTGCAGGATACAAAACTTTCTCTGTTTCTCTCTTTGCTTCATTTTTCTGGATATTTTTTCCTTTTTTTTTTTTTAAATTTTTTTACAAAGTCACAGATTTTCAGAGTATCCCCTAGTGGGACTTTTTATGAAGAAAGCTAAACCATCCTCCCTGTTTCATTTTCATTAAGAAGTCCAATACAGTGGGTGAATGTGACTTCACAAGGAATACACAGCAGTGGTATAAGAATCCCATAAGAAACCTCTGTGGAGGAGTCACAGCGTAGTTGAAAAATTAAAAACTCAGCTAAAGGAAACTGCGTACAAATAGCACATCTGTGGGCGAAGGGCAAAACACAAGAAGCAATCGAGCATTATTGCTGCTGGCTGAACTCTGATCTATTTTACTCACATGTTGTCTCCATGATGCTTACAGCAGGGCCCTCTATCTCCTGAAGCTGTGTATGAACACTGATTTTATATTCAGTTCCAGGCATCAGCTCAAAGAAACAATGTCTAGGTGTCCCTCCACCAAGATTTACCTCTTGCTTTTTCCCATCTGGAATTATAAAAGAAACCATTAAAACCTACTTTTCTTTACTGGTGTATTGAATAATGTAATTCAAGTCTGAAATAAGACGGTGACATGACAGGAAATGAAGGGCAAGTGGTTGACATTAATTAATAAACTACATGTTGCCTTATTTCTGGAAATTCATCTCTTCGCAGAGGTGTCTCTAACATTTCATCCTTAAGTAGGAGCTGAGGGGATGTGTCAGACATCTGCAGGAAAAAAGATTAATTTCACCCTATGCACTGAAGTTAATAAAAACCACTGTCATCAATGGGCTTTGGATCTGGTCCTGAATTATCAGAGTCTAATGAGGAATTGTTGCATTATATAATCCTACAGCATCCTTTGTCTATGCCTCTGGTTCTCAGAGTCTGTAATGTGCTTAGTAATTGCGAGAAAGACCGAACTAGATATTGTATTCCAGCTTCCACTAGTAACCACCTAACAAGTAGGTTAAGGAAGAGTATTTACAGTGTTCTGAGATTAATTCTGCTAAACTCTGAATTGGAAAACATTTTGACAATGGAAAAAGCCTGGGTATTGGAAATAGCATAAGGCATATTTTAATAATAATAAGAAAACCTTCAGCACTATTCATAATCTGTAGCAGAAAGAAGTGAAATGCAAGCAACTGATCTCACATTTTACAGAGTACATACAAAAAATGCCAGTCATTCACTGCCAAGGAAAAAACAGCTGATGCTTATCAGGAAGTGTTACATTAGTATAAAAATAACTGATCACTGCCTGAATGTGACACACAACCAATCTGACAATCAAAACTCCTCATGATAAATGTTAATAAGAAGGAATTGTTCACACTTTAGCTCGTTCTGCTTTCATTTAGGCTCTTTTGGCTCAGTTAAAACAATTCTGGCAGTTCTATATGATGAAAGCAGAATGTTAGCTAGCTCCCAGATGAGAACGAAATCTGTGCTGTCTTGTGCCAGCCAAGATCTCTGCTTTCTGAACAGCTTGACTGTATTCCAGGCCTTCAAATAAACCGTATCACCACCCATTTGCCATTCTACAGAAAGGTCACTATTTTTTTTGCAACCAAATTAGTATTATTTTTCATGATACCTTTGATAGATCCCATTAAATGTTATTAACTACACTTCTCTCAAGTTATCCAAGCTTCTAATTTGTCACCATTCAAAAGATCACTGATGTCTACTGGGGATAAGAGAGTTAGTCTGCACAAATAGTGACTTCTCCATAACCTCTTCTGGCTACATCCGAGAATCAGTGAGACGGAAGAGGCTGTAATTCACCTTCTAAACAGTCAGTGCTAAAAGCATCAAGACACCATGTGTTGCCACATAAAAATATCTCATGTTTATCCACATGAATAACATTACTACAAGCTATAATTAACGATCAACAGAATGAGAACAGACAAAACTGGACACTGTTCTGACTCTGTGAGCATGGTCTGGATTCAATCAGAGCCTTCCCTACCCTTCTGCCTTCCTCCCATGTCCATCCTAATTCTACAGAGCTATCACTGATGGTTTATTTATAATCTTAGATGTATTCAGTTCATCCTTTATCCATCTTCTGTCCCTCACACCCGTGAAAAGCTCAGGTAATCACCTATCTTCTACTGATAGATAAAACTCTCTCCCATAAAAAGGATAAGTAATCAACATCTGTTTGATATAAAAGGACAGGAATGCTACTTCTACTCCTGAAACCTTCAATGTGTACACAACTCTCTTCTGTCCACCATATCCAGTATTTCAGGAGCCAGTCTACAGGTCCGACTGCATACAATTTCTTAACTTATGCAATTCAATTTGCTGGGTTAGGCTGTAGGTCCATACCCAATGATTTAGTAACTTACCCACAAGTGATTCGATAACTATCCTGTATGCAGTAGCATGTCTGTGAAGCTGCCACTGAGCACAGAGGCTAGTCATGCGGACTTGATAGGAATCCAAATTTGTCACACCCAGGTACACTGAAAATTAAATACCAAAAAATTAGATTTATTCCTCTAGTAAGACATACAAGAAAAAATGACAACAGAATTATAGCGAAACACTTGTGTAAATTCATTTCTAACAAATAGTTTCAAAAGTTACTTTAAAAAATGATGTCAAGAAAATCCAAAACAGGAAACTGAAAAAAAAAAGTGAACCTTTAGACCGAAAGTTTGGAACTTAAGTCAATTTAGTTAAGACTAAATAATGAACACTGCTAAAAATTCAGTTACTACAAATAAGTACAAAAATATCATTGTAACAGCAACACTTCTGTCAAAATCTAATTTAAAATTGAAACTTAGATATATAAAGACTAAATCAGATTATATATATTTGGAGCTAGGGAAAAAAGAGACTAAATAGACTTTTCATTAAGGAGATTTACATCTACTACTATGCAAATAGGTTTGGCTGATAAATAATAACATCTGCTTTATGACCCCTGTCTTGCTAACATCCAGCAGATTATTTTAAAGCCTGATATTGTATGATAAAAAAAGAGACTTTCATTTCAGGAAAACAATTTGCACACAACTGAGAAAGTCTTCCATGTGAAAATATATTCAGGGAGCTGCACAAAGCCATAGTTATAGCGAAAAACATCCTATAGAGATCTGAACAGCGTGAAATCATTCTTACAGGTTTTGGCTACGCCTGTTAGGGCATCACTGAAGCCCGTTGAGTATGAAGCAAATACTTTAACACTGTACTCCGTTCCACTGAAGAGATTTAGAATGAGAATGGTATTAATATCATCCCCTACAAAGGTCTCCAACGCAGGACCAGGGACTGCAAAAAATGAAATAGATTAGAAAATCATTTGCTTATCCATTGAATTAGCAGATAGTTAAAAGAAATCTTAAGACATAACCAAAATTACATGTGCTCCTAAAGTTACTGCTTCTTTTTTTTTGCCTTTTTTTTTTTTTTTTTTTAACCATACACAAAACCAAAGACACTCTGCTCAGTCCTTGCATGGATAGAAGCCACAAAACACTTGGGAAATTCAGCAGTGGGATTCATTAGGGCAGGACTAGACGCTGGCATCTGTTAAGACTCTTTTGTTCTGCTTCAGTGACTTACTACTGCCCTAAATAGGCAGCCAAAGATCTCCTCAGTTTGATGGTGTGCCAGGAGCAACGGGGGGGGGGGGGGGGGGGGGGGGGGGGCGGGGAGCAGCTGATGCCAGCCAGCAACACAGTCCCTAAGGGGTTCTTATACAACAACATCATTTAACACTGTGCAAAAATGGTAATGAAAATAGAAAAGAATAAAACTTTCCCAATTCAGAACTGCAAACAGCTCCTTTATCACCTCTCTTAGCTGTTCTGGATATATTTCAGAAACCAGGCAACAGTATTGTCTTTGGAGAGTATTTTAGTCCCTTAACGGTCACACATTTGTGTTTCGCTCTCAACAGAGGACAGTGTTTTTCTAAAGAAATTTGAAGGAGAATGGGTGCCTTGTCTAGCTGCAATGTGCAGGTGGGCAAGGGATGCAGCACAGACAAAATGGGCAACAAATAAAATGGCAAGTTTTTGGGGGAGGTGTAGAGTGGGAGCAAAAGTCAGGGAAACTAAAGCTTTGTTTGCATTGTAAGGGGAAGGAAATTGAAGGACAGGAGAACTCAGAAGAGAGGTACAGGAAAAGAGCAAAGGTAGTCTCTGAAATAAATAGAGTCATGGTAAAATGACACAAAAGGACAGACTGAAAGAGCTGGGTTTGATCAGCCTTAAGATGGAAAGTCTAAGAGGGAATCTTACTGCTGCCTACACCTACCTAATGGGAGGTGGTAGAGACAGAATCTCAACTGAAGCAAACAGGAAGATGAGTAAGAGAAAATAGACAAAATTTGCAACATGGAAAACTTTGATTAGATATTAGGAAAAACAGTTTCACAGTGAGGGTAGTAAAAAACTGCAACAGATCCTTAGAGAGGTTTTGAAATCTCCATCCTTGGAGATATTACAAACACAACTGGACAAGGTCCAGTGAAACCTGTTCCAAGCTGGCCCTGTTTGGATCAGGGAGTTGGACCAGATGATCTCCAGAGATCCCTTCCAACTGTACCATTCTGTCACTACGAAACTTTCATTTCAAAACCTGAGACACCTAAATAATAGCACTTTCAAGGCTGTAGCTGCAACTGTAAGATTTAAGTACAAAATTCAGCAAAAGATTATGTCAAGACATTGTACAGTCAAAAACAAATGACAAAAAAAAAATCAGTTTAAAAACTCACTGTTGATAGGTTTGTAGACAATTCTGTAACCCATTGTTGGTGATGGTGGGGCATCCCAACTGATACGTAATCTGTTGTACCATTCATCTGAGACACGTAAATTTCTCGGAGCAGACAAGGGTACTAAAAGGAAACCAAACTGAGCTTTTACAAGCTTCTCTCATACAAGCACATGCATAAAACTCAAGTTATGCACATGAAAATAGTGAGATAGCAAGTACTCTCAGATTTATAGTTAAAAATGCCAGAATGGGAGTCTTTAATCAAATTCTTCTTGGCATTACGCCAGTGGATTAATGTTGATATATTTAACAAAGTTATACCAAGGATCAATTACAAACTTTGTTCAACAAACAATGAATTTTCAAATTAATTCACAACTTTGTCCCTACATTTTTTTAAAAACATAAGACAGTTCAGAGATAATTATCTTTTATTTATATAGTTTCTTTCAATCCAAGTGCACTAAAGTTTTTAATGTATAAATCAGGCTCTTGTGAACACGCCTTCAAATGGAATCAAAGGAATGATTTACAAGTGATTTAAGTGTCTGCCAAATAGCACTTCAATTTGGGCAGAAATTATGTAAATTAGGAGAATAATTCAATAAAATTATACTATCATGACTAGCAGTGCACAATGAGATGATTTTTTTACCAATATACAGTAGAGAGGGAACTTAAGCTACAGCTGAGTAATCTTTTGGTACTTGGTCAGAACTCTAGAGATAATGCAATCACTTTTATAAAAAGTTCAGCAGCATTTCTAATGACCTTTAGGAAGTAATGATCTCATACAAAAGAAAATCTAACAGTACAATGGTTGGTTTGATACTATCCCAGCAGGCATTGTTTACTTTATTTTCTGCATTAGCTGGCTTGTCCTTCGTGGGCTATCTATCAAGGACTTACCAGCTTTATTACGCAACAAGTTTCTGCAAACTCACAGTATTTGAATATAAACTACAATCTGCCAATTAGAAGCAACCCGTTGTTTATAAATCAATGAACTGAGATTAATGCAAAGCTCTTTAGTCATATAAGTCATGCAAAATAAGCCCACATTTATACTAAAATATATTACTACAGCCAAGGAAAAAAGGCCACAAGAGCAAGACTTTCTTCATGCATATCCTGGCCAAAGACAAGCAGAAAGTTTGTACTTACGAGTTTTGCCAGGAGCTGAGACACTGACTCCTTCCCCATCAGAATAGATGGGAGTGATGGTAACTTTGTATTCTGTATCAGACAGCAGAGGCTGAAGCAGAAGAGTGTTTTGTCTCCGAGGCACCATTACCTGGATGGTCAGAATAACAGAAACAATCAAGCTTAATGACTAGGGCCAAAACCTTTTTATATCTTACATGATCTCTGACACCACGTTCTACTAGTATTGCTGTATAGCTTGCATTTTTAAATATTTCTGATGCTCTATGGCAAAATAAAATAATTACATTTTCCACCCTTTTAACAGATCTACTCATTATTACCCAAGTAAAATAAAAAGGAGAATGTGCATATGGGATAACACAGTTTTATATTAAACCTATGAGCCACTACACCTCCATAAACCACTGGTACTATATAGATGGTTAGTACTTAAACAATTTTACTGTACAGACAAAATAAATTCTCTTGTATTTATTCTTGACATGAATATGATTGTCCAAAGCTATGCCCATTAATAAAAGTTGATGTTCTTTGGGGACAGAAAATCCTCCTTCCCTGGGAGGAAGGGAAATGAAGTCAGGAGATTGGAAAGCATGAACTGAGCAAGCAGGAATAAAACATGTTTGTCCCATCTGCATCTAGTCTGGGCACAAGGAAATAAAGGCAGCTATTTAGGAGAGGAAGTAGGAGTACATCCCACAAATACTGGAGGATCCCAAACTGTCCAACCAGGCAACCCAGCAGAAGTAGAGAAGCTGTAGAAATCCCTCCAGGCAGTTTTGGGTGTGCTAGAGCAAATGTTTCAACCCCCCGAATTAAGCACTGCTTCTTTTAATACAGTACAAAGTCTCCCCATAAACAGATATTTCTGAAACTCTTCAATACATTACTGTATTTTAGCCAGAGCCTCAAAAACTAGTATCACAATACTGGTAGTAGAGACGCCCAAGTAAAGCCTTGCAATCTTTTCACTTGTCAGTAAAATTTTGATCTCAGAGAGCCTCCAAAGCCTGAATGGGAGCTACATAGCACATGGAGTGGACATGTGGGGGACTTCAACTTTCCGGATGTCTGCTGGAAATACCACACGGCAGAGAGGAAACAGTCGAGGAGGTTCCTGGAGTGTGTGGAGGATAACTTCCTGACGCAGCTGGTAAGCGAGCCCACCAGGGGAGGTGCCTCACTTGACCTGCTGTTCACAAACAGAGAAGGGCTGGTGGGAGATGTGGTGGTCGGAGGCCGGCTTGGGCTTAGCGACCATGAAATGGTAGAATTCTCGATACTTGGTGAAGTAAAGAGGGGGGCCAGCAAAACCGCTACCATGGACTTCCGGCGGGCGGACTTTGGCCTGCTCAGGACACTGGTCAAGAGGGTCCCTTGGGAGACAGTCCTGAAGGGCAAAGGGGTCCAGGAAGGCTGGACGTTCTTCAAGAAGGAAGTCTTAAAGGCGCAGGAGCGGGCTGTCCCCATGTGCCGCAAGAAGAACGGGTGGGGAAGGCGACCAGCCTGGCTGAATGGGGAGCTCTGGCTGGGACTCAGGGGAAAAAAGGAGAGTTTATCACCTTTGGAAGAAGGGGCAGGCAACTCAAGAAGAGTACAGGGATCTCGTTAGGTCGTGCAGAGAGGAAATCGGAATGGCAAAAGCCCAGCTACAACGCAACCTGGCCACTGTCGTGAGAGACAACAAAAAATGCTTTTACAAGTATATTAATGACAAAAGGAGAGCCAAGGAGAATCTCCATCCTCTGTTGGATGCTGGGGGGAACGTTGCCACCAAGGACAAGGATAAGGCTGAGGTACTTAACGCCTTCTTTGCCTCAGTCTTTAGTAGTCAGAGTGGTTATCCTCAGGGTACTCAGCCCCCTGAGCTGGAAGACAGGGACGGCGAGCAGGATAAATCCCCCATAATCCAAGAGGAAGAAGTTAATGACCTGCTACGCCACCTGGACGCTCACAAGTCTATGGGACCGGATGGGATCCACCCGAGGGTACTGAGGGAACTGGCGGAGGAGCTTGCCGAGCCGCTCTCCATCATTTACCAGCAGTCCTGGTTAACTGGGGAGGTCCCGGACGACTGGAGGCTTGCCAATGTGACGCCCATCTACAAGAAGGGCCAGAAGGAGGATCCAGGGAACTACAGGCCGGTCAGCCTGACCTCGGTGCCGGGGAAGATCATGGAGCGGTTGGTTTTGAGGGTGCTCACGAGCCACGTCCGGGACAACCAGGGGATCAGGCCCAGCCAGCACGGGTTCATGGAAGGCAGGTCCTGCTTGACCAACCTGATCTCCTTCTATGACCAGGTGACCCGCCTAGTGGATGAGGGAAGGGCTGTGGATGTGGTCTACCTGGACTTCAGTAAAGCCTTTGACATTGTCTCCCACAGCATTCTCCTAGAGAAGCTGGCGGCTCACGGCTTAGACAGGTGCACTCTTCGCTGGGTAAAAAACTGGCTGGCGCTGAAGCATGTCCAGAGAAGGGCAACGAAGCTGGTGAAGGGCCTGGAGCACAAGTCTTATGAGGAGCGGCTGAGGGAACTGGGCTTGTTTAGCCTGGAGAAGAGGAGGCTGAGGGGAGACCTCATCGCGCTCTACAACTACCTGAAAGGAGGTTGTAGCGAGGTGGGTGTTGGTCTCTTCTCCCAAGTAACAAGTGATAGGACGAGAGGAAATGGCCTCAAGTTGCGCCAAGGTAGGTTTAGATTGGACATTAGGAAAAATTTCTTTACTGAAAGAGTGGTCAGGCCTTGGAACAGGCTGCCCAGGTAAGTGGTTGAGTCACCATCCCTGGAAGTGTTTAAAAGACGCGTAAATGAGGCACTTAGGGACATGATTTAGCGGGCATGGTGGTGTTCGGTTGATGGTTGGACTCAATGATCTTAGAGGTCTTTTCCAACCTTAATGATTCTATGATTCTATGATAAAAAAGAGAAACCAATCCCATGTTTCCTGCACTAAACCTGTGCTCTGAAGTGACGTTGTTGGAAGCAACAGTCCTAAGGTCCAACCTCATATTTTGAACCCTCCCTGCCCCATGTCCATTGTGTGAATCTATCACCTGAGCCAGCAACTGCACATATTTGGCAAGAAGTTGAGAGACCTATAAGCCCTTTCAACTCAAGGGGAAAAAGCAGAAACTGACTCTAAAAGTGTTTTGTTGTTTCAGAGAAGACTGATGCATGTGATGATGGCAGAGCAAAATTTTCTGAAACATACACTCAGACAAGAAAGCTCACACCAGTTTTAACGCTCCAGGATACATTCAAACTACTTCCAATTTTGGCAAGTGATACACAGAAGGAAATTAATCTAGTACACCCAGGTGTTGAGACTTGTCAAAAAGGTACTTCATTCATTGATCAAAACTGGACAAAACCATCTAAATAAATGTGCATGAAAGATTGCCATGCTAAACTCTTCCATATATATACTCAAAACACACAAAATAAGTTTCCGAAAAAAGAACAATCAACTTTTTTGGTTTTTTAGGAAAGGGAATGCAAGCATTGAGAACTCTCTCTTTTCCACATGTGCACATCAGAGATCTTCTACAGAACAATATAGTTTTCAGCAATGAGAAACATTCTTGGCCTTAAGGAAGGAAAAAAAAAGTGATCCTTCCCATATGTACAGCACACCCAAGAACATACATGCAATTTAGGGCTTGACCCTTCTGTGGTGAAAAGCGTTCTGTTACATTTTCTAGTCCCTGATTTTCAGCCAATTGCATCAAGGATTAAAAAGCTTATTAATATTTTTATGGAAAGGGAGGAGTAACTGAAATTTATATCACTGAAATCAGAGTCAAAAAACTTAAGCATCCACCACAGAATTGTCACACTATCATATATTTAAGCCCAAATTCCACAAAACTTTTGGGATCTGCTTAAGAAATGTACTTAAACGTATAAACATTCCCCTAAAAATTGAACGTCTGTGTCATTTTATTGACATCTGTGTAGTACCTCTCAGGTGCTTGAAGCCACATGATAAAATACATTCCTTCTGTTTAAAATGTGCTTAATTTTAAGTATAATCTTACATCATTCCTTATTCAGTAAAGTATTTATGCACGTGATTAATTTCAAAGATGAAACACGTGGTTAATCTGTTTGCTGAATTGTGACCAAAGATAATAAGTCTTGAGAGTGTACTTAAAATTAAATAATTTGCAGAATTAGAGCCAAGATACCCACCTAATCTTACAATTTTATAATTTTCTTTAATGAGCTTTTGAGTCAACTCTAATATCCTTCCAATAGCCAGAATTTGAATACCTTTCCTACAGTTTTAATTTCCTTTTAAAATAATAGTCATTGAATACTAAAAAAAGAACTACATTTAAATCATCCAACTGAATTTGATTAAGCTTCCCAGAGCTGAAACAGTAAATCTGGGATCTGAATTTCAGAAACTTTGGGTTATTGTCAGAAGAACAGCACAATTTGTGCCATTATGCTGTGCAAGTTTGCCACTGTATTATATACTATACTATCATACAGTCGAGATAAATTCATAAAGCATGTTTTCCAGCCCAAAAGGAAACCACTACATTGAAAGTTTATTTTCAGATTATGGTTGAAAGAGATGGCTAAAAAGTAATTTTTTAATGAGGTCTCATAAAAGATGAATAAAACCAAAATAAAAAAAGACTGCTTCATATTTTTCTAGAAAAAAGATATTCAACTAACTCCTTTTAATTTTTTTTTATTGATATAGTCTGATATAGGGCTAAAAATGTCAGCTGCTAGACATCAGAAAGAATATCCCATATTTTTGCTATAACTGTTTTATGAACAGAAGTGAGTTACATGACAGACACAGGAGGAGAATGATATGGGGAATATTTTTGCATTCTGAGTTATTTACTAAGAAACTAACCTCGAACTATACAATATAATCTCTTAAATGTATCTACATAGAGCTATCTCAAAATTTTATAACTTAGTTTTTGTGGAAACCAAGCGCTGCAATACTAAGATTTCCCTGATATTAAAAAAAAAAAAAAAAAAAGGAAAAAAAAGGCAAAAAAAAAAGCACTTGGTCTCCCTGAATTCTGAAATTATCTCAAAAATTGTGAAATCTTAATATAATACAGCTAGGGCTTCTTTTTTTATTATTATTTGCTATATACACAAAAGAGTACATGTAGTACTCTTCATTCTTTCAAATATTTTCCAAAATCTTGATCACCAGAAACCTTTTTTGTGTAAGATAATTTTAATTTTGATCATCACATGGTATTAGAAAAATAACAAATACCCTCAGGCACTTAGACTAAGAAGTCCTGTCCTTATTGTGACATGTTCAGGTTAACGAGCAGTATGAAAACTCTGCATTTGAACTTTAATTACATCGCTTTAGCATAAAATGAGAGTTTTAGGGAAGGAGCAAAATTGCTGAAGGAAAAAAAAATTACTTAAGATTGTCCTGTACAAACATTTAAGAGCTGTTAAAACACAATCTCAGGATAGAAAAAGACCTAGGGGTAAAAAATCCTAAAACCAAAAAACCCCCAAACAACTCAGAAAAATTTTAAAAATACAGGAAAAAGAGGACAGGCAGCTAGTCTTTTAACAATTACTTCTTCTAACATCTGTGTGACTGGGCCTTGATCTTACATTTGACTGCCGTTGCCTGCAGTGCCTGTGCTATACGATTAAAACATTGAAGTTCCAATCTCACAGTAATACCAAACATGGATCTTTTACTAATTGCAACAGGAGTGTTATATAAGGAGAGACCATGCCTTAGCAATTATTAAACAAACTTTTCAAGCTTATGAAGCCATTCACAAAACCCACACAGACCATTCTTACCACTTCCTCAGCACGGTCACCTTTCGCAGTGAGATAGGTCACTCTGAACTGCTGAACATTGTAATCTGAAATGTCCCATACTACCCTCAGACTTGAGGTTGTTTCATCATCTATAACAAGGTTTCTGATTCCTGTTCGAAAAACTAAAGCAAAAAATATTTAATTAATATTTTCTCAACTCTATTTTTAGGTTTAAAATTGTGCTAATTATCACCAAGTAGCTGCAAGCTCTACTGAAGTCATAATGGGTCTGCAGATCGATGGTGGGGCATATAGTTCAGTCGTACTTGGTCTTAATAACATAACAACTTTAACCATTTAATAAAATAATAGTTATCCTATACTGCCATTAACATACATTACCCCATCTGCTTTGCTTCTATCACTTGGCTTATGGAGCTTTAGAATAATCAAAACTCCACTGCAGTTAGAATGCTACAGAAGTGAAATAATCCAGAACTGTTGTTCCTTAAAAGTCAGTTTTCTAATTCCAGGGAAAACAAACAGAACACTCAAAACTAAACAAAATTCTGAAGAGTTTCCAAGCTCATATTTATAAAGGGAAAGAGAAAGAGAGCTGAATTTTCCAAATTAGTCTCTGTACTCCTATGTAATATCACTGGTATCACTCAGAGTCCCTACACTTGGCTCCTCATCCACACATGGCATGTGCAGGAAGCTGGCCACGTGCAGAAGGGTGGTGCAGGAGGACAGGTGCACACCTTTCACCGGTGATGTCCCTTGCCTGGGGTCTACATCTCCACAAGATCTGCCATGGCGGAGTCCTGACCGCAGGGACCATCCAGAACTGGGGTTAACAGCTCCTCGATAATATCACAGCTCTCTGCCCCTAGATTTGGGTGCGCTTGTGGGGAGCCTTCGCTCTTTGCATTCACCATTTAAACTGTTGACATTTGCTCTGTTTACCTGCTGTGGTGGGCTTAGAAGTTGTGGTACTGGTAGTAGTCACCGTGGTAGGTACTGTGGTAGTCTTTGCAACTGAAAAACAATAGTCAGCTCACTAACAGTTCAACAAGACATGGAAGTCACAGTATCTTGTATTTCTAACTATGACAATGAAGCTATGTGCTCATACCTACAAGTATCCTACACACTTCAGGCATTTCAGAGACTACAAGGGAACTATTCATTTACTTTACTTTAGGCACATACATTTTCAGGATTAGCACTTAGATCTATAGATAAGGCTTAATTATAAACTGTACAATTAAATAAGAATGCATATAGTTTCCCACATTTCTGGCAGAACTATGCATAATGACTTCCACTTTGACCATTTGTTAAGGTTGTCAGATTAAATTGAAAGCTTTTTAAGGGTGCTTCACTTCTGTCCACATAAAAAACAGAAAGTACACTCAGCAACACTGGGCACTATCGGCATCATTTGGATGGGTAAGGGCTTCTTATCTTAACAGAAGGGTTCAAGATTAAGCCTACAACTAAATTACTAAGAATCAAATAGATTTTTGAATTTACACATGAAAAATATAGTTGTTTACTTAACTAAGTCACTATGCATAAAAAGAGAATGGATAGCACAATCTGCCTGAAATGCTGGCCACTGTTTTGATTATAAACTATAAAATACACTGTACGTGATTTTCAAGTTTTATCTTTGTTACTTCCATGTTAATGTCACAGGATGCCTGTGTAAGCTTTTTGGACCACTATTTCAGCCAAGAGTGAATTCACCTCTAATGAGTATAAATTACATAAATAAGAAAGAAAAGGGTACACTGTAAATGTCAAACATCTTAAATGAAATTCTTGTAAATTATTTACTTTAAAACATTTAACCCCCCCCAAATCTAATATATCTTCTCATAAGGAACCCTGTTCAAAGACTAAATATGGAAATGTAGGATGGAAGAATATCTACCCAGTCCAAAGGTTATTAATACCACAGCTCAGATAGGGAGCCAAACCATCGTTTTGATTCAGTGCCATCTACCACACAATATAAAATAAGAAAAGCAAAAAATACAGTCAGCAAAGCCCTGGTGCTAAACCACCACATTCTTCAATATTATAGCTACCCAAAGATGGACTATATTTTAAATATATGCATTAAATTTAAATCACTTTAACATCTCTAAAAATTACAATCAAGAGTTTGTCTTACATGTAGCTCCAAGAACAGCAACAACTTCACTTTCACTTTCATCATCAAAAACTGCCAGCAAAGAAACTTCATATTCTGTGTTGGGCAACAAATCCTCAATAACATGATTGTCTGTGTCTCCATTTATGACTACCTAAGTAACACAGCAAGATTAAAGAAAATCAGTTCTGCATTTGATTAATTTATATGAATTGACTGAAATGAAAGAAGGAAAATGGATTCTCTTTTAAAATAAATGAAATGTACACTCAGATCCGCCCAAAGAATTTATTAGCTATGTTGAAATAAAAAGTATCACAGCGTACATCTGCAAAAAACATTTTTAAGAATACTTAAAATGTATTTATTATTTTGTGGCTAGCTTGATTATTCTAATGTGTAGTTTTATACTTTCACCCACAACTAATTAATTCCTAAAGCTGCCCATATGCATTTCATTTGAAAATCACTAAAATGCAAAACATTCATCAATGAAAGCAACATAACAGGGTAGATTAACTTTCATTCATATTTCTACCATTCAAGCACTGTTATGACAAATGTATTCAGCATCTGCACAGCCTTACAAAATGCTGTTTCTATACCAGAATTATAAAACGAGTTACAGTTCCACACATCTGAATGCAACTTGAAAGAATATTTGCTGCAGACTTGGGGATTAGGGCAGATGAGAAGTTTGCTATATGGTGTGATGTTTTAAATAGTAATTTTCCTTATTTCTACCTATGACAGCAGCAGAACATTCACAAGTGCAATGTTAACTGTAAGCAGTAGAAGGTTTCACTTCAGATTTTTGTGTGTTTCTTTTATTTTATTGGAAGGGATCAACAAATGGGCAGGAGTTGGAGCTAAAGGGACTGTAAAGCAGAATACAAGGAGCCTGAGCAGTAATTCTGGTGAAATGGGCTGACTGGTTTTGGAAATAGTTTTTAGGTTATGCACACAGATACTACCATAAAACAACCTTTCTCTAGGATAACACTGGCAAGTTTTTAAAGGTGGCCACTGTATACACAGAATAAAAGACACATAATGGAAATCAAACAATAGATATATGCTGCATAAAATCTACTACAGTAGTTAGCAGAAACAGTGAATCACACTTTATTCTTTTAATTACCACAGGAGATTTCCTGAGTTGGTCCTGGGGAAGAAGAAGCCATAAAACAATCACAGACCTTCTGAACTTAGATACAGAAAACAAAAGCGGAAAGAAAGGAGTTGGGGCCATGCCTTCTACAACTATCAAATAATGAATTAGGCACCCCACACTGCACACTTTCTGGCACAGATTTTCTTGGGAAAATTTCAGAAACAAGCTTGAGTGAATTTAGCTGTATACAAAGTAGGCATAAGTAATACCTTCCTTTCCAGTTCCCCAGAGCCTCTAGTCGTATATCAAATCATTATAAAATATCCATACATAGTTACTATCTTACACATAACTTTGGCATACTCTCTGAAGCATAACTTCCATCACCCTCCACACCCTGCTAATTTAGCCCACAGAGAAGACAACAAAAAAAGAACACAAAGTGCTGAACTTTCAAGTGGAGAGGACAAATAACAGAAGCAAGAATAGTAACAAGCACACGAGTATAACAGCATGCATTCTCTACTTAACCTAGAAATAAAAGGTCACTCTTAAATATATTCTGGTTCTTCAGCGCTAACACCCCACTAAACGCTCCTCACCCATCAGCAGTGTGGCTGAAGTAAGCCGAGAGGTGTGTAATTCTCACTACCACCCCCTGACCCCACTCAGCTAATTGGCAAGTTGGGTCTTGGGAGAAAGACAGAGGGAGTGCATGTCGTTTCTCTGCATGACTGATCACTTAGCTGGGAAAGAAGCTTAAAGAGGCAACAGCCTGGAGGTATTGTACTATCCTAGGCCTGACCCCATTAGAGAGGTCATGCAAGGAGAAGAAGAAAGCAGCTCGGGTATTTTTAATATTTCAATGTACTAAAATATTAGGGCCTCCAGCAGTTCTTAGTGAATACAACAAACAAGTGGAACCTTAACAGTTCAAATATTTCTTGATCATTTATTCTCACACTCAAAGAACACAGATATCATAAATCTCACTTAAAAATGCACATGGCTTAAAGGGATTCACTGACAGCCACTCACTGGAACTTAAACAGAAACAAATCTACTGCAGGAGAAAATGCTAGGGGATGACCTGTGTTCACTCACTCATCTGCCAACTCTTTCTTTTCCCTGCTCACTCCTGTAATTTCTTTCTTTCTTGCGTGACTAGCTCTCGCTAGGTGAAAGGGAGGAAAGAATCAGGCTAAGCTCAATTTACAGAAAAAATGCCACATAACCTAAGCTGGAATGACTGCTTTCTGCCCTAAAGGATGACAAAATGATGCATGAAACCCAGGGCCAGGTGGGAAATGTCATCTTCCCCACTGAGTTCTGTACCCAGATAAACAGTTTGCGGATGTGGCCTCTCTTCACAGTGCTGATGCCAAGAGAACAAGATGTTTGAGAGAGTCATTAAAGATTGAGGAGTACAAAAGAAGCCAAAAGAATGAGTAAAGAAAGAAAGAAAGGGAAAGGGGAAATGAGACAGACTACGAAAGATGAAAATTTGGAAAAGGCAGAGAAAGAAACTGTCTTTTTCTACTTGGAAAAAGAGAATAAAACAGGAAAAGCTAAAGGGATGAAAAATAATTTAAAAATTCAGACTGATGAAAACGGCACTATGGAGAAGATGCACAAGGGCCTAGAGCAAAAAATACAGCATGAGAGGGGAAAAGAGAAAGAACTGTAACAAGGAATAAAGGAACAATTTGATAAATTAACTATGTGTAAACTTTTCCCTTTGTAACATTACATAATCAAGGCTTCACAGGCAATTTTACTGTGGCCAGCATATTAGATAAATGTGGAGCCTTATGTGAGGATATCGCTGCTCTGGCTCAGCTACCGTCATCATCTTCACAGCAAAGTGAAGAACATGAACCTCTAAAAACAGCAATGCTAGTTCTATGGCAGTTGGCACATTACAGATTAGATTGAGTATTCACAAAAGATCTCTTCCTTCCTCACTTCCTCTTCAAAAAGAAACTGGAATATTAATTTGATTTTTAGAGAGCTTTGCAGTGGGGCAGATTTTTCTGTAAGTCAATTGGCCATATTTAATTGGCAAAAGTTGCAGCATAGGTGTCCTCAGAATGGAATTCTCTCTTCCATTTCACACCCTCAGAAAGTCAAGGCAACTCACCTCTTCAGATTCCCCCCCATCCAAAGGAATCCATGCCAATCTGTAAAAAGCAATATCTGAGGAGGTGGGCTTCCAGCTGACCCTAAAACTATCTGTTGATGCTTCATCAATTTCCAAATGCTGGGGAGCTGGAACTCTTTCTGCAAAATATTATGCAAAAGAAAAGTGTGAGTAAATTATTCTCTGAGACTTGCATAGATGGCAACGTCAAGCACGTACCATTTTACTTGCCGTTTGTTACACAGAGCATAACATGAGAGATAGATACCAAAGGCTCTACAGATTCTTTCCACACTTATTTGTACTTAGGGAAGAGTTTTTGTAGTTGAGGGAGGGGAATATGCACAATACATGCTCTTTATCTACTCTAACTGGTCCTTGACCTCTCTCCACTGAAGGAGCTCCAAGCAACCCTCACTCCCTCTCCTTTGCTCAGAGCTCTGAGCACCATGCTCTTTTCTTTTCCTCTACCTCAAAGCAGAGTCCCAATCTCTGCCCTTTCCAGAGACTGTGTGCATTTCCATTTGCAGTTTGCATGTAAGTGTCACCTCTTGTTCTGTACATGTATGTTCTCCTTCCTCTTCCACCTCATGTTTCTCTTTCTCCCCTCAAAGCCCTTCTCTTCCCATTGTCCCATGTTGGAAAGCATTAATAAGTGTCATCAGTCACTTGTTTAATGCAGAACTACAGTTACAGAAACTATAGCTGTGCTAAACGGACTACAGAAGCCTTAAATGTCTTATATTTTCTCCTTTTGGTGTTCCAGTTTCTCTGTATGTACATAAGGTTCTACCCTTTATTGCCTAGATAGTTCACTGGTTAAATGTATGATTCAAAACTTATCACACTTCAGCTGGAGAGATAAATGCCATCACACTGAATGATGCTTCAGAAAGCTGGGGAGACAAACGCTTTACTACCTAATTGCAATAAAAGATGCTTTAAAATGGCTGATTGTGGAAAGACTTAAGAAATGAACTTTATCCACACAAATGTTTTCATGATGTCAAGAGATTACTCCCATGAGTAAGGATGCAATTGGCCCCATAATAAGGGAGCAAAGAAGCCGAAAACTCCAATGAAAATAACAGAAAGCATTCCATATATCTGAATTCACAACCAGAGACACTTGCTGTTACTGGTCTTACTTTCCAGTAAAGTAAGAGAGTATAAAAATCCTTCTTGGAAAGCCTTCAAAAGTTCGGCAATACTTACTTGTAGTAAAGCTGCCAGTAAGTGGTTCAGATTGTCCTTCATCATACAGGGAGAAAATAGCAACAGTATACTCTGTAAGGGATGTCAGACTTTTTAGAGTATGGGTTGAAACACGACCAACTTCCACCTAGAGAAAGCATAATTTGCAACAGATATTGATCATACACTTTACATTATCAGTGTCTGAAATTCTGCTCAGTAATAATGATACAGAAAGAGAATGTCATGTAATTAGTAGAGAAATTCTGTGAAACTATGAATAAGTATTAATTCAGGGCCATAAAAGCTGACAAAATCAATTAACATAGACAAACTAGAGAAAAGGAAAATTTTGTTTATGACAAACTAGGGAGAAGGAGAATTCAGCCTTAGCAAGCCTAACTCACTAGCTAACATTTTTGGGCTATTGAATCCAGTCCCTTATCACGGATAATCATTGCATAAACCATCATGTTTAACATTTGTCAAAAGAAAAGATGACAGTTTCATCTGGTCTCTATCCAGGCTGCAGTTAACATGACTTTGCCGGCGTTATAAAACTCAAAGCTGTATAAACTGACAAGTTTATCAGTCCAACTATTCAGTGTCACGTTAGCTCGGCACCACGCAGGTGAAATGCTACTGATGCAAAGCAAACAAAAAGGTGCCACCTGCTCTTTGAACAGACATAAAGGAAAAGTTAAGAGGTAGATAAAAACCTACTGAACAATTCACTCACACTATAAAGTATATTACCACAAGCCTGAGATGTTCAAATACCATTGTGATGAGTATAGCCAGATGAATTATCTATATTAAGGGTAATCAACAGGAAGAGGTCAAGTAATTTCTAATTTAAATTTTAAGGGACCTAGCAGAAAGAAAAGACAGAAAACATTGCACAGGTATGCTCTCCTTTAAACTCAGGAACAGTTTCTTCAGGTTTAATAAAATATTCCATCTTGTATGGATGAAAGGCCAGCTATGTCCCAGAAAAAACATAATTACACGTAATTACACATAGCTACTATTAAAGACTTTTTTGGAGGGCTAAGTTATCCATGACAATGTATTTTATAAGGGGTCTGGCCTGTTCTAATAATTGGACCCATTTACTGCAATTATTTTTTTAAAACTTTTTCTATATTTTTTCAGATTTCTGTATTAATATCATTCCATCTCATTTTTCACTCTAACACAGAATCCATGCTGCTAAAAGCTATTTTAAAGCACCTTTAGTAACAAGACATAACTCAATACTAAATAACAAGGCATAAGTAAATTATTAAATGCAACAGTCTAAGTTTGAACACCTTGGTATTATCTTATCATTCTGTTCAAGCCAAATCCTGTTTCTAGGAAGTGAATTTTCAATATATAATTAAAGCAATAAATGTTAAGAAAATGTGGCGAAGCCTTCAGATAGTCTTTTTGAATGAGCTTGAGTCCATGACGTATGATATATTGAAAGACTTGTTATCTGGACTGAATCAAGAATAAATATTTCCATACCATACATTTAGTCAAGTACCTGCACCTACAAACCATTGTTCACTTGAGTAGTTTCCTTCAGTTTATGCGCGCCAGCAGTGACTGTTTGCTATGTAAGAAGTTGAGAGTACTGTCCCCCCCACATATGATCCACTCCAAATGCATACCCAATACTAAGCAAACTCTTACTTGCAGTAAGTTTCAGAATTCTCTAGCAAATCTTTTGTTATAGCTTGCAAGGTAGCTTTTGTTTATAAAAGTTACCCTTAATAATTACAGAAGTTTGGGGAGGTTTGAGACTGGTTAAGGGAAGAGAGATGCTAATAATTTACCTCATTGGTTTCTGTACCATCTGTTTTAACATACATGATGCGATAGCCATTTACATTTTTGGAAGCAGGATCCCATGTTAGCTTAGCACTACTGTGTCCAACATCGGAAAATTGCAAGTTTGCTGGTGGACTTAGAGGCACTTGAAAAGGAAAAAGATAAAACCATGAAAGTGATTCCAGGTTTTAGCTATGTCTTGAAAATAAACAGCATGTCTTGAAAATAAACAGCACATTTTCCATTCAAAAATTTATATCACCAATATTTATATTAAAAGACCTATGTCAATGGAGCTACACAAGTACTTAAAGGCAGGTAAAATGGCTTAGCTCTTTGCTGAAACAGAACTTCCAGTCTTGCTAAGTACATCTCAACTAATACTGAAAAAGAAAGAAATTACATTATTGTTCATAGCAGATATTATAGCAAGATCTAACCTACACAATACTTGCAATAAATTTTTGTATTTGTAAAGTAATTTAATTCAACTAGATCTTTATCCTATATGCATTTGTTTTCTGTGAGTATCCCGGCAAAAATATTTCATGACAGTAGTATTTTGACAAAAATTTTTCTGAATCCTAGAAGTCCCTGACATAAGGGTAAGTTTGTCCAAAAGCATAACTAGCTCAGAAGATCTCCAAAAATGCTAATTTTTTTTACCTCTGCTTAACCTTTCCTCTTTTATCACACAAAGAAGCTGTTTCCTAACAGCAACACCAGTTAAAGCCATATTTATATACTAGATATTCCTTGACTGAGCTGATATTTCCTGCATGAGCTGAAGGAAAACGAGGTCATGCAAGAGAGTCTCAGATTGCATCCACTTTTCAGTCACACAAGAGAAAGCAATTTGTGCTGTCTGTTACTCTCAGCAGTAGGTTCTGTATTAGCCCAACATCTGCTAATTTCCTCTGAATTGTGAAACCTTTCTCTATCCATCCTGTCTTCACACACACACTCCTCACAAATCCATGTGGACAGATAAATATCAGCACTTCAGAAGCTGTTTCCCTCACACAAGAGCACATGGGAAAAAGCAAAAGATAAAAAAACCACATATATTATGTCAGGCCATATATCGACTCAGAATCTGCAAGCAAACACCTAACCAGCTTAGGAACAGTCAAGTCAATTTGGCTATGAGGAAAGAGAAGACGGTAACAGTGAATTGTATTAGATGGGTTTGCCACACTTTCTGGCATTCAATATATTCCTCAGAGTCTAGTGAAGAGAGTATCACGTGCTGGCTTTCCTTTCTACTTTCTGTCAGTCATGGAATGCACTTCATTTCACCATCCAGGCCATACCACAAAATGCTTCAGTCTCAGCTCTTTCCTTTTGGAACCAACCTCCTGACAACGTTGCTCTCAGCCAGACAGGCAGTCCTGCTGCCAGAGTTACGTGATATTTACAGTGAGTCTTGGATAAATCCTGGCCCCAAAAAGAAACCCCACCCCAGAATAAGCTTGCTGATCATGCCTCTGTTTGGCACGGAGAAAGGTTTCGCTACAGTAACTGAGATGATATAGTGTGTAGAATAATATTATTTACTAAATACTGAATATCAGCTACTACATGTAATACTACTGCAAATTAGGCAGATCACTCTCCAGGCAGATATATGCTCCAGGAAGAAAATACTAGGTAGCCTATTCATTAGTTGGAAGCCAGAAATAATCACACTGAAAGAAAAAAAAAAAGTAGCTTAAATCTGAATCCGGACAGGGAAGACATTACCATTGAACATTGACCATGTGGGACAGGTGTGCTCACCAAGAGCTTTCTTTCCTCCCAGATTGCCCTACTGCCTGATCAATCAAAGCCTGTTAGAAGAGGGCTTATTTGAATAACTGTATAGAAGGTTAGAATCAATTTTTTTTCATATTACAGTGCTAAAGACCAGTCAGAGTTGGCTGCATTGAGTCACCCTAAAAATAAATGAAGGTTGCAGGGTAGTTAGGTTTTTTTTATTCTGGTCTGGTAACAGCAGTGATGATGGGCTGACTAACATACGTTACTAGCTTCTGTGATCAAACACTGTGGTCATGAATCCTCAGCTTGTGCCAATGTATCTGGAATTTGCATGTGATCTTCCATCCAATGTGTTAGCCAGGTTTAGAGCTGTGCAGCCTCCAAGATCATAAGACATGAAGTGAATTCAGGCTGGCACAGTCATAAACTACTGTTTAGGATAAATGAAAGCCAGATATCGGGCAGATGCTGACCAAAAGCAAGGGGGGGGGGGGAAGGAGAAGGAGCGAGAGACAAGAAGAGAGGACAAAGAGCCAAAGATTTGATTCTCCAAGTGTTAAGAATCTTCTACACTCATTTCAAGTCCACACACATGCCCAGGTTGCAGTAGTTTGCTACTGGCACTTGTCTGTCTACAACTGCCCTCTCAGAGATGAGCCATTTCAAACAGCATTCCTAGAGCTTCTTCCATCATTAGTTGCTGACCTTACAAGCAATTGCTCTGGCCCTTCTTTTTCTTAGCACTCGCATGCCTGAACTTCTCTCACCTATTAAATGTAAGTCACTTTCCCACTGGCTTATTCATGCCAGGAGCACAAAACAAGAGGAAGCAATCACTCCACTGCTGGGAGCAATAGAGATGTCACTGAATACAGTCGCAGAAATATCCCAGCAGCACAACCACTTATTTTCAATTGCTTTGTCTTCCAAATGCTGAGGCTATTTAGAGAGCTGACATACAGTGCTGTGTACAGTTAGCAGAGGACAGAATCTAGCTGGCAAAACTCTTGCTGCTTATTAAAAACACACCATCTATCATGAGTGTATAGGCACTTTCCAACCCTTCATTTACCAGATGTTAGGCAGCAGGGGTTGGACAGAAACCTTCTCTTTGCTTCTTTTCTGTCTGTACTACTACTGAGCCAGAGGAATGAACTTCTGCATCTGAGCAGGCTCCCCCCCACACCTGGTTCTCTGGCTACAGGAGGCTAAACAGAGCGGTCTCAATTTAGCTCTACGTGGTGACCTTCATTCACCTTCAGCAAGTTCAGAAAACTGTCAGTAGTTCCACCAAGATCAACAGGGATATCCACAGCACCACTACCAACAAGAGAGAAGAGTTCACAATCCTATTCCAAAACCAAGCTCTGCTGTAGCAACTCATATCCTCAGCCTCTATAAATTAAGTATTCACACTGAGAAACTTAAGTACAGTTAAGAACTTGCCCTATAGACTATTCAAATCAGATTTTAAAATCAGATGTCTGCTCTAATATGTGCAAAGACTATTCTGAAGTTTTATTAACACTGCAGTGAATATAGATATGTGCTACCTACATGTAGTTTCTTGTCCTGTAAGGGGATCACTAGCTTCTTCTCCAAACATGGCATAAACTGTGACTGTGTATTCTGTATTTGGCAATAGTCCATCCAGTTCAAGATCTGTTGAGGCCTCCCCAATTTTTATCTAAAAACACCATGAATAAAAAAGACACGTTATTTCCAAATTAGCTCACAATGGGGAAGAACACTATTTACACACTTGAAATTAGATACGTCATCAAATGCTCTGCTGAGCATTTGCCTGATCCTCTGCCTGCGGTACTTGGCGCAAGATTTTGGGATTTTGCACAATAATCAAAAGAACAAAATTTTCAAAAAGTCAAAAGCCAACATACAGGTTAGAGGACTTTCAAAATAACTAGTCACATTAGCAATGACAAAATAGTCCTCTCTAGAATGTGCAGCTACTAAGAGCTTTTCATTCCCAGCTACACCTTGTTTCACCTGTGGTCATAGGACTGAAATTTCATAGGAGAAATTGATTTCCGTGCACATTGACGTTCAGTTTGTTGCTATTTAAGGTGTGTATCATTTTCCTCCTCCACCTCTTCACTGAGAGCCACATTAACATGGACTGACTTATTTATTGAAAAAAAGTCTTTCTTTGGGGTAAGGCTCAGTTTTCAGGGAGGCCCCATTTTTAACAGAATTATGTGTTCACAGCCACTCATTTAGCAGAGAGCACAAGTCTATGCGAGCTTTCAGTGGCTTCCTACACTCTCCACAAGTTCGCATGCCCCTGCATGCTTTTTACTGTTCTTGCTTGAACAGAGATGTTGTACATAATCTTAATTATACATATAGAAACTTGAGCATAAAAACTTTTAAATCCCAGACCAGAAGTTCTGTTGGAACTATGCTAGCAACTTTAGAAAAGTCTACTGGTTTTACTATTTTAGTGACAGAAGACTGGAGTTTACCTTGTTGCATCTTCTTTTCCTTCTAAAAATACCTTCTAAAAATCACCTGATGGAAGGCATTATTTTTAAATTTAAAAATAAAAGTTGAACAGAGCTAAAAGAAAACCAATAAATGTCACATCTGCAAATTTTATTTACTTCAAAGGTCCTGATGAAAATAAAGGCTAAACTTCATATTCTTCTGATAACACACTTAGAAAGTATCTTAGTTTTACTTTATTTTTTCTTCCTTTGAGTGTTAGTTTTATATGATGATATAGTATCATCTCATATATAATTTCAAAAGAGTCACTTTAATTCAGCTGAAATTGCTGCATTTTTATGGCGATGACATATAAAAATAATCAACTGGTACTTGCACTATATTCATAGTCAGTAACACATACAGTACTTAAGGCAGTCATGGAAAAAAAAACCCAAAGTGTTTGCTGATCAAGTGGGAGGTTAAAGGCCACGTACTAGTTTATTCTTTAAAACATTTATTTTTTGAATAATTGCTATTCAAATGAAAGACCAATACATCACCTCCTTCTCATCTGCTGCCAATCCTTCTGTGAGGGGAGCATACAGGATCATGTAACCTGTGGCACCCGCTACTCCATTCCACTTCGCCCTCATGCTGCTCTGTGACACATCATACAATTGCAGATCCGATGCCATTGGCAAGGCAACTACAGTGGAACAAGAGACAGACACTTCAGTTGTCTCACTTGAACAACCAGCTATTTTTCAAACAGTTTATTTTACTCCAGGAAACACAAAGGAATATAGCTATCTCCAGGCATGGAAGTGCGATCTGTATGCCACAACTATGAAGAGCTGATTATTACATAAAAGAACACAGAATTAGAGAAACAAGGAAATGATGAGCTAACCAGTTCTAACGCCAGGGCAGAGTTACCCCTTACAAAGCATTTCAGCTCTTTGTCCTAAATGGCTTTGAACATTTCAAGTGGGAGGATTTCTGTTCTTCAAGCACCAAATCACTCTGTTCAGATCTCACCCTACCTTCACCCTGATCTGCAGGAGGATGACCACTCGCTATTGAATGGGCACAGTTGCTATTAGGAACAAGTAGTAGTCTCCAGAGGTGGCTCCCTCTGGCAACAGTTCCCAAGACAGAGCAAGGGAGAGACAGCCATGAGGTAGGACACCCTGGAGGAAACCCTCAATAAGCACGCTGCGCACGTCAAAATATTTTGACTACAAACTGTTGTGGGTTTAAGGCCTGGACTGTCCAAATTTGCTCCCAGGTCTATGCCAGGGGGATTATGCAAATGCGGACAAGATCGTCCATCGCAAATCATCGCAAATGCTAACCTGGTGAGTACAACCAAGAAGGCTGAGTGAAATTCAAACATTATTAGGGGGTTTACTTGTGAATTTAAGGCCCTGATACCAGAGCATAGGGCCAATCTGGGTTCCTGAATATTTCTTTGTATTTCTGTAACTCTTTAGGATAGAATTTTGCACTTCTCTGATTGTCCTCACTTTCTTTCTTTCACTGAATAACATCCCAGGGCTGTTACACCATTGATGGATCCCACCAAAATATCCAGTCACTGGAGAGATACAAGGGAACTTTGGCTGCTCCTTTGGAACTTCTACACTGAGAATAGTCCCTAAAATGACTCAATGTCTGAAAAAAACAGAAGGCAATTGGTAATTCGTATCAAATCTTTCCTATTAGGAACTCGGAGAGACTGTAATAGGCTGGATGTTAAGCCTCTACAAAGTTCTGCTTTGCACGTTTCTGAAGAATCTAATCTGCAAACACAGATTCAGCAACCAATTCCAATTACAATGCTAATAATTCACAGAGCTTCTTTAATCTCCTTGTCCAAAGAAAAATTGCAGCCTGTCTAGCTGACAACTCCAAGGAGTAGTGTATCTATTACGTTATGTTCAACAAGCTCTAATGGAGCTCTTAACTTCCCATATACAAAACATGCCAGCCTCGTCCTTCCTTATTCATTGAGGCCGTTTACTCAGTCTATTGTTCAGGTCTGTAAACGTGGGCAAAACTTCAACCCAGGCCTCTCTTTAGGTTTCCACTGCCAGGTTACCCATCTACTTCACTTCCAAAACTTTCACAGCCTACCTCCATCCTATTTAAACCCTTGCTGATGTGTTGACTTATATTCCCATGAATTCCCACACTTCCTTTAATTATAGGGAGGAACTACCCATAAACATTTTCAAATGTACTTCAGTCTCCTCCCTCAGAGCTCCACTCAGACCTCTGATACCTACAGAAAGAAACTACATGTGACATATTTTGAAGGCACTTTCTACCACATTATCTCATTCTTATTCAAACTCCCCCCAGGATCACAGAGAGAGTATCCATCACCTGTCCTTTTCCTTATTTTGATTCTAAAAATCCACAAGAAAAGTATCCTCTAACTCTAACTTACGACTAGTGTTAACTCTCAACAGGACCTCCTAGATACTCTGGCAATATAAATAGTAATTAATGAAGAGGTGACTGGAAATTAAACAAGTGGTGTTTTCTACTGGAATTTTCAGCTGAAGAGCTCAGAATCTCAAATACAAATATCCAGGAGATAATGCTGATTTTCATCTTGGACAGTCACCAGAGTATCCTAATAGTCTGATAACATAGGGATAAATTAAACCTACTAAAAAACAACTGGAATAAATTAAAACAGGTAAAAATATATTTGCAGCAAATTAAAATGTGAATGCATTTCACATTTATTTCAAGTTAGAAGCGACTATTAAATCAGAAACCTTTCTAATTATCTGTACGTTATGCATATTGAATGTGTCTATTTAGATTTCACATACCTGTAAGCTATTTTCAATGTTCTATATGAACAAATGTGATTGGTGGCTATTTTAATCTGTCAGTATCTCACACAAAGGCAGGAATGTAAACTACAAATTTTCCATAGTCCTCCATTAGGATAGTAAAAAATACTTCCAAACTGCAGGTATTTTAGCATGTGGAGTGATTAATACTTGCACATGTCAGATTATTACTTCCAACACACTATCAAAGACAGCTGTATCAAATGCTTGATGCTGCATGACCTTGGGGTGTGATCTGATCAGATCTCAGAAAGCCAGCAGGGCTGGGCTCTGTCAGAACTTGACTAGGTGACTTCAAAGGAATACCAGGTGCAATATGAAACAATCCTGTTGGCTCAGTATGTGACTGTTCTCTCTGCCTCAATAAATTAAACAGGTCCTAACACTGTGTTATGGGGTATAACATGGCTGGAGATGACATTTTGGGAGACTGAGACTAAAATAGAAGTCTCGAATAATTTTATATGATCCTATTTTATTTTCTTTTCAGAGTGGGAAGATTAGCACTAACACAGAATCAAAGAACCATTGAGGATGAAAGGCACCTCTTGAGATCATCTAGTCTAACTAACTTCCCTGTTCAGTCAGGGTCAGCTAGAGCAGATTGCTCAGAACCATGTCCAGTTGGGTTTTCAATATCTCCAGAGATGCAGACTCCACAACCTTTCCGGACAACCTATTCCAGTGTTTGACCACCATCACAATAAAATCATGTCTTCTGTTCAGATTTAATTTCACAGTTTTTTAATTTGTGCCCATTGACTCTTGTCCTGTCAGTGGGCATCACTGAAGAGTCTGGCTCCCTCTTCTTCATTCCCTCCCATCAGGGATTTTTACACATCGATAAGATCACCCTGAGCCTTCTCTCCTCCAGGCTGAGCAGCCATAGCTGTTTCAGTCTCTCCTCTTATGAAAGATGCTCCAAGCCCTTAATCATCTTTGTGGCCTTTCACTGGACTCACTCCAGTAAGTCCACACCTCTCCTGCACTGGGAAGCCCTGCACAGGACCAAGCATCCAGGTGTGGTCTCATCAGTGCTGAGCAGAGGGCAAGAATCACCTCCCTCAACCAGCTGGCAATCTTTTTCTAATGCAATCCAGGAGGCTTTTGGCCTTCTTTGTGACAAGGGTGCATTGCTGGGTCACAGTCAGTGTGTTGTTTACCAAGACCCCCAGGTCCTTCTCTGCAGAACTGCTTTCCATATGGTCACCCCCCGGCATGTACTGATGCATGGGGTTATTCCTCCCCAGGGGCAGGACTATCACACTTCCCTTTGTTGAACTGCATGAGGTCAAACATGTTTTCCCCTTCATATATCCATGCTGACTAATTCCAATCACGTCCTTGTCCTTCATGTGTTTGGAAAAGGGTTTCAAGGATTAGTTGCTCCGTCACCTTCCCAGGGATTGAGGTGACAATGACTGGCCTGTAGTTCCCCAGATCCTGCTTCACAAAGGATTGACATTTGCTTTCTTCCAGTGTTCAGGAATTTCTCCCAGTCACCATGACCAATCAAGGATAATCAAGGCTGTCCCCACAATGACATAAGCCAGCTCCCTCTGCACTCACAGGTGCACCCCATCCAGTCCCATGGACTTATGTGCGTCCAGTTTGCTTAAGTGCTCCCTACACCGGTCCTCCTCAAATGAGAGTAAGTCTTCCTTTCTCCAGACTTTCCCATTGACCTCAGCAGCCTGGGATTTCTGAAGGCCATTTTAACCGGTAAAGGCTGAGTCAAAGAAGGCACTGGGTACCTCGGTGTTTTCCACTTCGTTTGTCACCAAGTGCCCTGTTCCAGTCAGGAGTGGGCCCATGTTCTCCTGTCCTCCTTTTACTGTTTATGCACTTGTAGAGTCTGTTCTTGTTGTTCTTCACATCCCTTGCCAGATTCAGCTCCAGGTTCGCCCTAGCTTTCCTAAACTTACTCCTGCAAGATCAGACAGCGACTCCATACTTCTCCTGGGTCATCTGTCTCTTCTTCTACCTCTTATACACTTCCTTTTTATGTCTGAGTTCTGTTAGGAGTTCCTTGCTTATCCATGTTGGCTTCCTGTCACCTTTACTTGATTTCCTACTTGTCAGTATGGACATTTCTTGAGCTTGTAGGATGTGATCGTTGTGTATCAAGCTGCTCTTCTGGATCCCCCTTCTCTCCAGGGCTACATCCCTTGGGATTCTTCCAAGCACATCTCTGAAGAGACTGAGGACTGCTATCCTGAAATCCAGAGTTCTGGTCCTGCTTTTTGCACTCCTCCCTCCTCTTAGAATCCTGAATTCCACCATCTCATGGTCACTGCAGCCAAGGCTACCTGTGACTTTAAAACCCCCCATCAGTTATTCCTTGTTTTTAAGTATCATCAGCTACAGCAGAGCACCTTCTCTTGCTGGCTCCTCAATGACTTATGTCAGGAAGTTGTTGTCAAAGCACTGTAGAAATCTTCTAGATTGCTTGAGCCCTGCTGTGTTGTTCTTCCAGCAGATATCAGCTATTGATATATCACATATTGACTTCCTGGCTCCTGGTTTGAACTAAAAAATTACTCTTTGCTTCCATTCCTAATATCTGTCATATTTACTAAAAAAGTAACCGTATTTTGTATACAAATACATAAAATTGATATGATCAATAGCAGCACATTATCTCAGGTACTAGCATAGTTTTCATTACAGAACCCAAAACTGTAAACGTATTCATTCTAACAATATCCCAAGTCACCATTTTACAGACAGAAAATAACTGAATCATTGAGGAAAGAACTTACAGAGGTTACCTTGAAATCTTTGGCACTGGTAGGAATCACATGCAGGTATTTCTGGTCCCACCTAATCCTCCACTCATGAGATGATCTTCAGCCACAAACCTAATTTATAAAGCTTGGCTCCACACCCAAAGTGTAGGAATGTTCTAATTTAGGGTTCAATACAACCGACTTCAAAGTTCAGCCCAGAGATAAAACCTTTCTCAGTGTTTAAATATCCACAGAGCACTTGGACTTAGGAACTTAGCCCAGAATTAATTCAAACAGAAATTAACTTAAGGCAAATGCATTAAAAGAAGCTAAATTGAAAAAGACTCCCTTCTGTATTTCTTTTTCACAAAGACTAGTGCTTACACAGTGTGATTAAATGCAGACAGTCAAATGTGTAACAAACATGATAAGGATACTTACGTGTAGTTTCAGTTCCACGGAGACCCTCACTAGCAGCATTTGAGTATATAGCAAATACAGCTACCTGGTATTCAGTTAAAGACATCAGGTTTTTCAGAACGGCTGTTGATAAGCTTCCATCTACCACAACCTGTTTAGAAGAAAATTCAACTAAATACGCATAAAGCAAACTAACTATATTACCGTCAAATCAATCAATCTCTCTTTCAGGCAATTTTTACACTGGCATCTAAGAATCAATGTACAAAAGTTCAATTCATAAATCAAATTTGCTTTTGCTACCTATATGTACAATAAAGTGTCTGAAAAAAAGAACAGCAACCATATACATAATCAAAATGTTTAGCTGTTAAAAGAAGCCATTTAGAACAAAGGAATTGCTTAGATAAATAAAGTGTATGGAATACAGTTTAAGAGTGTATATTGGGCACTTTTTATTATAATTACTATATCATCGTAAGTATTCCTTTAGTACTACATACGTACACACACAGTATTTCAAATTGACAGTAACACATATCCATGCTAAACAAGTTTCTAGTACAAAAAGAAATAAAATATATCCTTAGTTAAATCCTTCTGCTCTTCTGCCTTTCCATTCAATTTTGTAAGTTGTCAGCTGAAGCCAAAAGCTTGTTGCACTGCATTTTTTCCTGCCTCCAAAATGCCTAAGTCCTGTTCAGATAAAGACCTCTCTCCAAATTTTCAGTGACCAGTTGTGTATACAAAATATACACCCGTATCATCTTCCTTTCATGAATTATTTTTTCTTAGAACTGAAAATCTGGCTTACCATCAGCTTCTACCTCTTCTGTTCTTGTAAACAGAATGGTGCAGGGAAAGTCTATAGAATTGGTTCAAGAAACCATATGTGTAAGCAAAAATGCAGGCAGTTCACCACATCCCCCCAAAAGTGCTCATTGTTATAGTACGTTTACTTTAAATTACATGACAGAAGAGCAGCCTGGCTACTACCTAACCTTCACCACCATCCAATGTGACCATATCTCCTTTCTGTAGTGGGCTTCAGAGCCCACATCGGGAATTTCAGGGTAGACTTAAATAAGGCCATGGATTTTCTGTCTGGTTAGTTCCTGCTGTTGTATTAAAAATTTCTGGGAACCTTTTCCTCCTATTACCTCTTCCGGTTGTCCTCCTCGAGTGGGATAGTACACAACCCTGTATTTTTCCACTTTGCCTGGTGCATGGGTCCAGCTAACTCGGAATCCTCTAGCTGTTACCTCAGATGTGACCAAATCCGAAGGAGCCCCAAGGGAAGCAACAATTGTTCCTAGGTTAGAGACAACACAATTTTTTTTATTCCCCTCTGTAAAATAATTATTTGGTTTGTTGCATTTGCTGAAGCTCCAAAGATCACTCCTCATCAGAAAATCAAATAATTGGCTACTGCACATTTATTTAGGTTATTTTCAGTGGAAACAAAGAACTAATAATGAGTACTGCACATGGAGTTTTCACTGGGACTAAGCCTCCCTGGTCTTTCATAAACCTTTATATAAAAGAGACAAAAATACAAAACTAAGCCTTCCTGTCCTTCCTCCCATCACTCTTTCAAGCCCTTTCTTTCTGGGTGTTTTTTTCAGGTTGCCTTCCTCCCAGTCACGAAAACCATCCAAGTACATATACAGCTGCGATTGCCTGTGCTCCTCTGCGAGTTGGAAACTGATATGCTGCCTGTCAGCAGATTAAAGATGTAGTGAATGGTCATCTTCTCTGGCAATCATTCCTTTCCACAAAGATGTCTCGTCTCTCTATGGTTTTTCCATCCTCTTCCTCTCCATTTCCCAACCGACTGCTTATTCCCCCTACAAGACACAGCTAATATTCTGTCTTCCAGTTTCCAGGTGAATAAAAGAGGAAAAAAATGGAATGAAGCCTTACACACTTTTTCATTGCACAGGTAGAAATATGTGTGAAGACACCTTCCTCACTGATATATATTACAAGCTTATTGAAAAATCACTCAGCATTTCTGTGATATTGCAGAATCACAAACCAAGCAATACAAACAAAATCCACTGAAGCCTTTCAGACAGAATTTCCTCTGGTAGGACTGTTTCTCTGACAAATTGCAACATTTTTTCATACCCATTTCTTTTGTTCAGAAAAGCAAAAAAAACATGTTGTAGTCAGAGAAGGCTTTTTTATATAAGAACAATTTTCTTCAACACCACTTTTCTTATGCTCTGAAATGTATTTTTTGTATAAAATAAGAAAGAGAAAAAAAAAATCCATCATCCGGAAGGGACAAAGCAATCTTAATAGTTGCAAATTTTGAAAACTTATGAGACAATAAAAACAGCAAGGTAGGAGATGGAAAGCACAGCACAAACGTAACAATTCCATGTGCAGCTGTTAAAGTAATTCATCCCCAAACCTGTGTATTATAAAAAAAAAATTTTCCTTCCCCACCACTGGGAAATAGTTACAGCAGAATGAATGTATATTTTTGTATTTTTTGGTACTACCAAATACCATAATGTTTACCACTATCAAAGACAGAGAGCAAAAGATCAAAGGTATCAAAGCAAGCATAAAACATACCTAGGAAGGGAACTTCCCTGACAATGTATTTTCTTGTGAGCAAAAGAATATACAGCGTGAGCCAAGTGCCAGAAGCCAGCTTAGAACTGCAGGTATTTGGAATAGGATTTGTAGCTCTAAGTTCGTATTAAGTAAGTTACATTAGATCTTGTTTCTTATTCACCTTTGATTTCCTTTTCCTGCTCCTCTACTCGTGAGCACACTGTTCTGGTAAGACCTTCAACAATGGTATGCATGAAGTTAAAATCAGCAACGTTGTAGACATGCGTGCTGTCAGGCTCAGAGGCAATCTCTTTGAGTTCATTTATATCTGCATTCTTTACACCTTTCATTGGAAAGAAAAATAAAGAAAATATTTGCAGCAAAAAAAGAAAAAAATCTTGTATGCATAGGCATTGATAAAAAATTACTAAAATCCAATTCTTTCTATTTGTTTTAATGACCAACCACAGACGGCTCTGTTGTTGTTACTTCAAGATGTTAATTTCTGCTAGTGTAACTGGCATTTTTTCAGCTGTCTCCTGATAATGTAGCATCCATGTATACTGCTAAATTCCAGTTATAGCAGCAATGAATTGAAGAATATATTAAAGAAGATTTAAATTAATGATGATACAGACAGAATATAGAGGGCAACAGATACAAATACACCAGAGTATAGTGGGACACAATATATGAGTATGGCAGAATACACACCAATAGCAAACAGCTCAATGCCAGCATCTCGTAGGTTTTTAGCAGGAGGGATAACGTCATCCTGGGACTTCCCATCAGTGATCAGTATACCAATTTTAGATACTCCAGGTCTTGCACCTGCTTCAGGCTTAAAGCTGTTTTCCAAAATGTAAGTTAAAGCAAGACCTAAAAAAGGAAACATTTTAAAAGACTTTAAAAGGGAAAAATGTTCATTCATTTTACTAATATCACAGTGTTAGTCTTTCCACTCAATTTAAAAATCCTGAGAAACCTTTTAATGAAGAATACGTATAAAAGAAGAATTTATTTACTGAAAGATTAAATTCCAACAAGCAACCTAAACTACAGAGAAGGTGACATTCATCTTTAGCAGCCTTTTGATCAATCAATGTATTTTAAAGGGGCTATGAAAACCTAAATTGATCTTCCTGTGAACGCATCATCTTTTCTTTCTTACTCTACAAAGTTAGAATAGGAAGTCCCCTCTCCTTCTACCTACATTGCTTATATGAAAGCACATGTTCTGGATAGCTTAGTAAATCCCCATATTGCATACAATCTTATTTTACTTTGTTTGTTTGTTCATTCTTTCCAATTTACAAGCTGAAGAAAAGCTTAAATAGGGAGAATCTGATTTTAATAACTGCTAATTATTTAAAGGCAAGGAAGAAGAACAACTCCTCAGGACAAACTTACACATCACAATGAGATCCCATCTGAAAACTCTCTTAAGTCTCCCACAGCAAAGGTTCCTAACTCACCGTCTTTTAACATCCATATAAAAAAATCATGATAATTTACCACTTGCTACCTCACAGTAACCTCATTCCTAAAATCATACTAGAGTCCTTCTGTCCTATGTCCCACTGCAATCACTCCTTCTACCAAAATAAAGGCTGTTGCAGAAGAGAAGGAGAATCTTTCACATTCTTTCTCCCCTTCTCTCCCCATCAAAAACAAAAAAAAAAAAGGAAGGCAGCAATTTACTTAAAGCCATGTCTGGGTCTTTGGATATATCATTCTCCTGGCAAGACAGCCAATATTACTAACTGCTGCTTTGATGATACTGGAGTTGTATTCAGAGACTGTATTTTTCCCAGGTTGACAGGCATCCCCCATTTATCCATCACTAAGTGTCTTCTGGGGCCTCAGTACTCTAACTACTAAAAGGTCAATGGAAATCTAAAAGCCCCAGGTGATCATTTGAAAAGTTACTATTGCCAGTTGTCAGATATTAAAACAGCATTCTTTCCTTCTCCAGAATAAAGCTCTGTGCATGAACATTATGAATGGATTTTGCATTTTCTTCCTAGCAGGTAAAAGATTTTACTTCCAGCACAGAGAGTTCATGTACACTCTGTTTTATGAGACCCTGTCTCCATCAGAAAGATTCTCAGTGAAGCCAATGAGACAAGCACTTCAGAAAAGACTTCACTGACATTGGATAAAGCCATTAGAAAGCTGCAAAAACCCTATCCTTTTTACCCTTCATAATAAGCACTAACACCTCGTAGTCTGTGCAGCAGAGAATGTTTTTTAATAAAAGGCAAAAGCTAAAACATACACTGTACCTGTTAATGTATTCCCTCCCTTGTATGGTAGATTACGGACTGCATCCAAAACAGCATCTTTTGTGCCATAGGCATTCAAATGCCATTCAATTCGGGGATCACCACTGTACTGTGCAAGTCCTAAAGAACCAGAAATTAAGGTAATCCATTAGACAAAAAAGCATTTTTTTTCCAAGTATCTACACTTTATGTACTTGGTTACCAAGAGCTTAGCATAGTAAGCCTACCATAAGTAGCTTTGCTACCATACCAGAAAAACTGCATTGCTTGATGCCAAAAAAATACTATAAAGTTGTTCTTAGTGGCAACTCCTCAATTTATTTTCAAAGCCTTTCTTTCAAGTACTAAGGAAAGTAAATGAGGAGTACACAACTTTTACAGAGTTTAGTAAGATTCCAAGAAATTGTTTTTTGAAAAAGAACAATTTTATTTAATGTGCTTTTGAACAGACTAAAATATAAGTAGCAGAACAGAAATATAACATTTGAGCCAGTTTACACCAAGAGAAAAGCCATTCATTGGCACATTCTTCCTCCGAAAATTAAACTGCAAGGGTTTGATCTAATGCTGACTGAAGTAAGTAAGAATGTTTCCACTGTTTTTTCTTTTCCACTGACACTTGGGTCACAACAACCCCAGGCAACGCTACAGGCTTGGGGAAGAGTGGCTGGAAAGCTGCCCAGAGGAAAAGGACCTGGGGGTGCTGGTTGACAGCCAGCTGAACATGAGCCGGCAGTGTGCTCAGGTGGCCAAGAAGGCCAACGGCATCCTGGCCTGTATCAGAAATAGTGCGGCCAGCAGGAGCAGGGAGGTGATCGTGCCCCTGTACTCGGCACTGGTGAGGCCGCACCTCGAATACTGTGTTCAGTTTTGGGCCCCTCACTACAAGAAGGACATGGAGGTGTTGGAGCGTGTCCAGAGAAGGGCAACGAAGCTGGTGAAGGGCCTGGAGCACAAGCCTTATGAGGAACGGCTGAGGGAACTGGGGTTGTTTAGTCTGGACAAGAGGAGGCTGAGGGGAGACCTCATCGCGCTCTACAACTACCTGAAAGGAGGTTGTAGCGAGGTGGGGGTTGGTCTCTTCTGCCAAGTAACTAGCGATAGGACAAGAGGAAATGGCCTCAAGTTGCACCAAGGGAGGTTTAGATTGGATATTAGGAAAAATTTCTTCACTGAAAGGATCATCATGCATTGGAACAGGCTGCCCAGGGAAGTGGTTGAGTCACCATCCCTGGAGGTATTTAAAAGACGTGTAGATGAGGCCCTTAGGGACATGGTGTAGTGGGCATCCCAACATGGGATGACGGTTGGACACGATGATCTTAGAGGTCTTTTCCAACCTGTATGATTCTATGATTCTATGATTCTATGATTGCATTAGAGTTTACTTAAGCTGAGTATCACAGCAAACTGTGAGGAATTAATATTACAAACATTCCAGCAGCATTACTGTTATGACAGAAGTGCTAGTTCCAGGTGAGGATGAATCTTGCACAAATAAGTAGCATTAAGCTGATAACTATCCCGAAATCACGAAATTTCTACATTGCTACAGAAATATTAAGAAAAAAATACGGCACCTTACCTACTCTTGTTTTCTCAGATCCCACGTTAAAAGCGGAAACCAGATTTTCCAGGAACAGTCGAACAAGTCTGAAATTGAATCTGCCAATACTCCAAGAACCATCTACCAGTATCACAATATCTGCAATTGCTGGAGTTTTACAGGTAAACAGGTTTCCTGTAAATCATTAAAAGGAAAACAATATTGTTAATTCAACAATAAAATTGTAACTCAATAATTGTATACCTTCCTCCTCCCACTAAGCTTAATACTTAAAGCTTTCTTCCACAGGCAAAGTGAGAAATAAGCAAAATCACTAAACGTATTTGTTCTAAATTCAGTAACAGAAAGTTTTGCCATTATCTACTTCAGTTCTTTCATTAAGCTGTTCAAAATTACTGTTGGGAGACCCATGAAAAAGAAATGCTGCTTCTAAAAATACAACACTTCAGAAAGAAACCGGCTGTTGCATAACACAATCAAACCAGCAGCTCATTTTCATTCTCAAGAATATACATACACATTATACAGCTCATGAGACTTAACCTTACGTGTAAACAATGTAGAGAGCGCTACCTAGAGATGCAGACATCTAAACCACTTATCAAGACCCCTTTTATAGTCAACATAGAAAAGCAGATGTTTCTATACATCTCAACAACTCTGTAGAAAAAATTCTTTAGCTGCCAGTGTAGACTTCGAAAGTTAGAAGTGAATCTCACCCTGGGAGACTAGAGTAAAACTGAAGGTCAATTGAATATGCTGTACTAAACCTAAGTGGGAGGCACTCAACAAAGCAAACGTAAAATGCAGTGACCTCAGATTCAAATTCACAATCTCTATGAGAACTAGCACCAGTCTTACAGATATATGGAAAAGTACACAAAAATAAAAGAGCATGAAAAACGCAACAGAAAAGACCTGATGAGAATTAGCAGAGATGCGTATTAATAGTCTCTAAGGTTTAGCTAACCAATGGGGAAATCAGAGGAAATGGGAGTAGAGATCAGACACAAATTGCAAGATAAGCCAACAAGAAGGTTTTTAGGGATACAGATTCTTAAGAAACTGAGAAGCCTAAACAAAAGTGCCACATTCAGTTCAAGAAAATGACAGCAATGGAAGTAAGAGAAAGGAAGAGGTTTCCATAACCTCAGAAAGAATTGCCACATCCCACAGAAGCGGCTGCATGACTGTAAAGGTAAGGTTGCTGAAACAGTGGATTCATATTGTAGGGAGGGAAAACAAATGAGTGATGTTACACAGGAATACCAAACAAGAGCTTATGTTTGAAGTATAAAAAAAGCAAACTCCCCACCAGACTGACTATACAATAGGGATGGAAGTAGGAAAGTCAAGGCAAAGCATGTTAGTAGAAAAAGTATCATGCATCACAAACCATTTAGGGATGAAAATCATGTCCCTGAACACAGAAAAAACCCTGCAGATTAGTGAAATAAGCTGCAGCCCAACTTTTATCGCCAATTGTTTCAGGATCCGCTACATAAATTAATTGACAAAGGATACCAACACGTAAGGTGGTACTAACAGGAGTCACCAAGTACATCGTTAGAAATAAACTGATCTTGAGCAGAGATGCTCAGCAAATAAAAGAAGTAATTCTGTGAGAAATAATCAAAAAGAAGCTTGCATTAGCTCACAAGCAGCTCTCCTGTTACAGAGAGGGAATAAACCACAGAGTTAGTAACTTAAAACTTTAACACCGTATTATTAATTACAATCTTTTCATTAAAGACAAAATTATAGTCTTACAGGCAAAAACAATCTGATGTGCAGAAGGACTTCAAACAATTGGTAATAATTAAGAGTTAGATTCGTACTGTAGTGTAAATCCACTGAGCAAGAAACCCAATCCATAAAGTTACAATTAATGTCTTAAACATGTACTAAAAATGTTTTTAAAGAGCAGGGAACATTTGCTACGTGCAGCTAGCAGTGTAGAGTAAGTTCTAAACATGACAAAAATTCCACTTACAAAGATGCCAAAACAAATATTTTATTTTAGTTTTTACAGTACAAGACAACGCTATTTGAATTGGCAACACATTTTAATGTATAAACACTGGGGAACATTTAGTAAGCATCAGAAAAATGATCTTAAATTGGAAGATAAATCCAAAGGAGGTCCAAATCTTTACATCACTGAAGTCAACAGGAAAACTTCCCTTGATTTCAGCGGGACTGGAATCTGTTTTGTGATTTAATAGGAACTTACTGGTCATGGCAAAATTCATGTTTTAAATATCTCTGCCAAATAAACTTCCTGTTAATCAGCCTGCATTACTTGCAGTATTTGCCTTCCATTAACATGCAGTTGACTTGTGTCATTCTCACACTGGCCATGATTAGCTTCTTAAGCTTCAAAAGAACTATTGGCAAAGTAAAATGCTACTCAACACCAGTAAGAATGATAGAACTGGACCCCTGATTCCATCCAAGCAGCTGTACTGTAGCACAGATGTACCTTCTCAGTATGATCCCAGCAGTTTAATCATATAGTCCAATGAGGATAACAAGATTTGTGTGGCTGTATTTCCCTTCTCTACTTCTAAAATCTTATGCTTACTATGAAACTCAGTTAGTACCCTAGGTCTTACTAATTTCATATCAACAAGTTTTGCCTATAAGGTTTCTTTAATCCCATAGTGATGGCTTTGTGAATAAAACCTTGTATTGGTTTTAGTAAATCCATTCAGTGCAGCAAAACCCGAAGAATAAAGAAAACAATAACGGCATTCCTTTCAATATTTTATTTCCACATCATCAGATCAGTGCAAATAGTATCATTCAATTTTTTTTTGTTAAAAGAGCATGTGTGGTTTGATCCAAGATTGTACTGCAATGTCACAGAATGTGAAAATTTGATTCGTTCTTCGTAGATAGGAGACACTTGTTGAATCTTTTCTGCATAAAACATTTAGGTTTTGTTACTTCTGTACACCCACTATTTGCTTATGCTTTCTCCTTGTTGTACTTAATAGAATTGTAGAAAGTTCCCTAAAATGGAATAAACAACAGTGAGATATTAAACAGAATAACATGCTGTACAGAAATCTTTAAAACCTGATAGAAACACAAACACCATATCATCCTAGTTTATAAAGTTAGTCTAAAAGACACAGCGTGTAGCAAATAATTTACGCACCTCTCAGAGATTAGCCAGTTTCCATTACCAGTTCTAGCAAATGTCTTTTTCAATAATCTTTCCATACAACCATACATGGTCATGAATTCCCATAGGGTTTGAGGATAATTTTGAACAATCCAACTATCTAAACATAACTTTAATAGGCAATTTTCTCAAAAACATTTCTTGAAGAAGCATATAATTCCATATAAAAAAGCTTCCAAAACTCAGTGTTTTAGCCCACTACAAGTTTCAATACTGTGATCAGGTTGTGCATATTTCTCTTTTACTCGGTTATCAAGAACACAGTAGTGAGAGAGAAGGTACCACTTTCCTCTGAATTAGACAATACTCACCAGTTTCAAGAGGAGGACAGTTGGGAGGAGACCAGTTACCTAATTTTGTATAATGTTTCCTAATGTTATATAGATAGCATTATTCTACTTCAAGTGCTGCATTCCACAACAAACAATAAGAAAGCCTGTGATTTTTAGGTTAGAGAAAATGACAGAATTGAAAACATCCTAAAGTCAGTAAAAGAGCTTATGTGTTTTACACCAGTAACTATCTTCAGTGCATCCACCTACAATGAGTGGAGGAGTTTGATGGGGAGAAAGTAAAAAATTAATGGACTTTCTATAACAAATTAACAATCTTCCTAGTGTTATTTGGCAACAGAAACTTGCCACTCTGCCAGGAAGCTAACTGAGGAGGAAGGGGCGGTCTGCTCATTTCTGCATGTCACAAATGAAGGCGTAGGCTCAAAATTTCACCTCCAAAGACACTAGCATACAACTAAAGGCTACCAGCAATGTATTAGGACAAGATATTTGCACAAAACCTGCTTCAGTATTGCCAACAGTCATATGATCATCAAGAATTTTGTTTCCTTCGTTTCAGGGAAATCTTGCAAAGAATAACCAGCATTGAAGGAAGTTTGCATGTACCAAATGAAGTTTCCTGCCTTTGATTCCTCAAGGCCCCAGACATTAAAGGTGACGCATTTGCTTGCAATTCCAGTGTGCAAGTGCTATAGCACTACCAAGACCCATGTCAGAGTTTGGCTGAGAGTGAAGCCAATGATGGCAACGCTGAAAAAAAGATTCAGCTAAAACTTTCTGGGATAGAGGAAGAGTTATTGGAGCCTGCAATATGTGACCCTTGAGACGTTCTATTGAAGGGAATGGAGTGCAGAGTGAGGACCGGGAGGGGCTCTGGCAGTAGGGGATGCACAGAATAAAAAGCAGGGTCTACAAGCTTCTGTAGACACTGACCACCTCTCTGAGGCTGTATTTTCAACCTGTTGCTATTCTTTCACACATGCATTCAGTAAGCAAGTGAGCAACGTTAAAAAATAGAAGTTTGACCAAAAAAACTGCAAGCCTTAGTTAGACACAAATACAAAACTGTGATTTTTAGACTAGAGTAGCGGCTGTTTGACTCTTGGCATTAATACTACTACTCCTTGAAAGTTCTTTGAAAGGCAAAGGGAGAAGCAGCAAATAGAGGCACTGCCACACGGGAGGACTCAATGTCTTAGAAGAACCAGTTCAATTTGCATGCAGTTATGATACATTTTGCAGAAACACATTTGATATTTTGCCTCTCCTTGGTATGAAACTCTGTTCTCATTTTCAAGAGCCAAAACACACACTTCTTCTGCTAGAAGTTAAGACTATAATTCTTTCTGAGTCTGCAATATGTCGTTTCCTTTCTTACTCCCTGTCACAGTGGAAAAGTCGAATAATATATGTGGAAGGAGAGGAAGAAAGTTCAAGTAGAGGTCAGTAATAATACAATATGAATGGAAGACTCATTCATGGGGTAACAAAGCACAAAAGGCAAGAAGCTTGATGACAGAAGTGAGTGAAAATTACCTTGTGAATAAAGCATGAATGACAGAGAAAAATCAGTCCTACACAGTGATTGACAGCACCACAGCTGAGCAGAAGCACCACTGAGGACAAGAGCAATATAAATCTACATCAGCAAAATGTCACCTCTTAAAAAAAGGGTTAAAAAAATACAAGGACGTGAGGCAGTGTTCAGCTCCAAAATTCAGCAGCTCACTACTCCACACTTCTGACATTGATATTATTGCACTGTGCTGGTGATATCATCATTGCACTTAGACCTCAGTTTAACACATGCCATATGTCAGGCTACGGACCAGACAAATGCATACAACATAACTGTTTTTCTTTGAACTAGATCCAACCATAGCTTGAATTTGAAGAACTCAAATGCTGGAACATCATTAGGTTGAAAGAGCAGCCCAAAGAAGTTAGAAGTTTGTCCCTGCTCCCTAGAAAAAAAAACAAAACAAAATAAAGCAGCCAGCCCTTTCCCATGCACCTTCTTCTGTTCCAGGAAACTAATATAGCGCAACTGGCAGGTCTACAAATTTGTTATTTGGGAGAGTTGGAATATTAAGATTTACTGAATCTGTTGTGTCTAATCATGTCACATTTGACTGTGAATGCTGTAGTTCAATAGTTTTGCTTCTTTCAAAAAGTACACAGCAAAAAATAAATGTTATTATTTAAAGCATACCTTCTGACTTTAAAGCCATAAAACTAATTAAAGCAGTACCTGATAAAACACATTAATTGCCTACATATTCTAGTGATAATTCTCAAGTGTGAGAGAAGGAAGCATACAACCATTTTTTATGCACCTTTCCATACACACTCAATCATAGTTGTACTTCTGCAGTAAGCAATCACTAGCTTAGAAAAACTTTTAGAACTTTCTTCCTACATCTTAACTTTTTAATTTACTTAAGAGACAGAATAAATATAAAGGGTAACTATGAAAGAAAGTGCTGATGTTTTCTGGCAGACCATTGCTGATTGATAGCACTGAAGCACCTGATCTTTGCAGCAGCTTCCCAAATAGCAACACTAAACTCTCTTGCTCTGTGTACCTAGATAGAAAAATATGTTTAAAAATCCCCCTGCGTTTAAACTGAGAGTTCAAAACATTTATTTTAATTTCTCTTCCAACAGGCAACATGTCAACACAGAACAAAGCATGCTGCTGAAATCCTTCCTGAAACTGAAGTTCAACATGGCAAGATATTGTGTCCATTTAGCCATAATGATTTACACTGAAGATGGTCCACAATCCTCCTGTAAAGTACATGAAACCTAAGAAACTCTTCTGCAGATTACAGTGATAATTCTCTGCTTCTCTTTGCTCTCAGTTCCACATCTGAGTGCATGAATGTTTTAAATGAAACAGCTGTCTCAAAGTCTAAATGACTTTTCAAGGCAGAAAATTGTAATTTTTTATTAATATGGTCATATTTATCCACCATTCCTATGTAACAAATACGCCAGGATTTAAGAGAGTTATTTTTCCGTTTGCTTTAGTGAAGTATGAAATCCCCGAGACAGTTTTCTCTGGCTATCTAGAAGGCACTTAATCAGGGGGCTGCAGACAAAATTGGCACTCAGAAATCCTCAACATTAATTAAGTTGTATGTATAAATCCCTCTAAACCATGATAAAGAGCTGGTCTGTGCTGAGCTTGTAACTAAGTTACAGCTTCAACACAACAGGTAAAGTAACAGAAGAGAGCCTGCCGGAGAGAACAAGCTGCATATCTATGAAAGTCATTAACACAGAACTAATTAAAAATTAATTGAAGCAAACTGCTACAACACTGTTACGTTACAGCCCAGCATTATAGATTCAGGTACATATGATGTTGTGGCCAGTGTGTCTAGAAAAAAAAAAAAGATGGAGCAGTACAGTTACAGTGCAGAAGACTTTCAAATTCAAGTCCCTATTTTACCTTCAACATTTCTTGAAATGATGTTATCATAATGTAACCAATGTATATGCTTGTATAAATATAACTATGCTGTGATCTTCAGAAGCATCAGTAATTTTGGATGTCATGTGTCAATCCACAAAAGCTCGGGATGAAATTCATGCCCTCTTGAATGTAACAATTCATCCGTTGTCTAATTAGCAGACATGTCTGAGTGAACACTCTATTCTGAAAAATCTCCAACTCCCAGAATCACAGGGCAGTGGAGGTGGGAAAGGACCTCTTGAGACTGTCTAGTCAAACTGTCCTGTTCAAAGCAGGGACAACTACAGCAGATTGCTTCAGGCTACGTCCAGTTAGGTTAAAGAGTCTCCAAGGGTGGCGACTCCACAAACTGAGTAACCTGCTCCAGTGTTTGACCATCCTCACAGTAAAAAAAAAAAAGTGCTTTTTTTGATTAAATGGAATTTACACTTATTTCCATTTGTGTCCACTGCCTCTTGTCCTCTGACAACACCACTGACAAGAGTCTGGCTCTGCCTTCTTTGCTCCTTCCAATGTGTATTATATCATCTGCAAACTTGCTGAGGGTGTGCTCTTTCCCACCATCCTAGACCCTCACGTAGGTTCTCATCTCCCTCCCACACCATTCCTATTTTAAAGCTCTTCTCACCAGGCTAGCCAGCCTGTTAGCAAAGATGATTTTGCCCCACTTAGTCAGACAGATCACATCTCTTCCAAGCAGCTATTGAGGCTCAAAGAGGGTCCCATCGTCATAGAAACCTAAACCCTGTTGCTGACAGCAGCTGCAAAACTAGTTGTTGACCTATAGGATCTGCCCAGTCCTCCTCAGGCCCTTTCCCCTCATAAGTGGGATCAAGGAGACGATCACCTGAAGCCCCATGCCCTTGACCATTGCCCCCAGAACCATGTAGTATAGAATCATAGAATCATACAGGTTGGAAAAGACCTCTAAGATCATCGTGTCCAACCGTCAACCCAACACCACCATGCCCACTACACCATGTCCCTAAGGGCCTCATCTACACATCTTTTAAATACCTCCAGGGATGGTGACTCCACCACTTCCCTGGGCAGCCTGTTCCAAGGCCTGACCACTCTTTCAGTAAAGAAATTTCTCCTAATGTCCAATCTAAACCTCCCTTGGTGCAACTTGAGGCCATTTCCTCTTGTCCTATCGCTAGTTACTTGGCAGAAGAGACCAACACCCACCTCGCTACAACCTCCTTTCAGGTAGTTGTAGAGCGCGATGAGGTCTCCCCTCAGCCTCCTCTTCTCCAAGCTAAACAACCCCAGTTCCCTCAGCCGCTCCTCTTAAGGCTTGTGCTCCAGGCCCTTCACCAGCTTCGTTGCCCTTCTCTGGACACGCTCCAGCACCTCCATGTCCTTCTTGTAGTGAGGGGCCCAAAACTGAACACAGGATTCGAGGTGCGGCCTCACCAGTGCCGAGTACAGGGGCACGATCACCTCCCTGCTCCTGCTGGCCACACTAGTTCTGATACAGGCCAGGATGCCATTGGCCTTCTTGGCCACCTGGGCACACTGCCGGCTCATGTTCAGCCGGCTGTCAACCAGCACCCCCAGGTCCTTTTCCTCTGGGCAGCTTTCCAGCCACTCTTCCCCAAGCCTGTAGCGTTGCCTGGGGTTGTTGTGGCCGAAGTGCAGGACCCGGCACTTGGCCTTGTTGAACCTCATACAGTTGGCCTCGGCCCATCGATCCAGCCTGTCCAGGTCCCTCTGCAGAGCCTTCCTACCCTCGAGCAGATCAACACTCCCACCCAACTTGGTGTCGTCTGCAAACTTACTGAGGGAGCACTCGATCCCCTCGTCCAGATCGTTGATAAAGATATTGAACAAGACCGGCCCCAGTACTGAGCCCTGGGGAACACCGCTCGTGACCGGCCGCCAACTGGATTTAACTCCGTTCACCACAACTCTCTGGGCTCGGCCGTTGTCCTGGTTTCGGCAGGGATAGGGTTAAATTTCTTCCTAGTGCTGTGTTTTGGATTTAGTATGAGGAGAATGTTGATAACGCACTGATGTTTTCAGTTGTTGCTAAGTGCCCTCCTAGTCCAAGGACAGCTCCCGTGCCTACTGACTGAGCTAGGTACACACGATGGGAGGGAACATAATCAGGACAGCCAGCCCAGCTGGCCAATGGGGTATTCCATACCATGTGACGTCATGCTCAGTATATGAACGGTAGGCATGATCCAGGAAGTGCCGATCGCTACTTGGTTATCGGTCAGCGCGGGTGGTGAGCAATTGCATTGTGCATCACTCATTTTGTATATTCTATCATTATTTATTATCATTATTCTCCCTTTTCTGTTCTATTAAACTGTCTTTATCTCAACCCACGAGTTTTTCTCACTCTTACCCTTCCGATTCTCTCCCCGTCCCATTGGGGGGCGGGGGGAGTGAGTGAGCGGCTGCGTGGTATTTGGCTGCCTGCCAGGTTAAACCACGACAGTCCTTTTTGGCGCCCAACGTGGGGCTCAAAGGGTTGAGAAAACGATAGATCTGACCAAAGTGTGTTAAGGCAAAATTGTTATAAGCATCCATTATATTGATTGGTCACAATGTTGATGTATTGGCTGTCAAAGTTGTGGGGCTGGCTCTCAATGTTGGGTCATGCAATACCTTGCTTGCAGTATATGTTCCCGTTTGTGCTGTTTATCATTATTTGGAACTGGGCCAAGATTATAATTTTGTTGCTGTTTTATGAGGTGATAAAATCGTTGGTCGTAAGTCTAATCTGGTATCTGTACTCGGCACTGCCGTCATTTCTGTACCTCAGGAACCACCTCTTAGAAATTATTGGTAATTGCACTTGCTTCTCCTCGGAGAATGAATTTAAGGGGGAGACGGGATGGGACACTCTCTCCCACTTGTTCATCTTCCCTTCCATATCGTCAGAAACTCCTTTTTCTTCTATCCTCTTCACCAAGATGTCCACAATATTCCCTGAGAATTTTGAATATCCTTGGGATGTTCAAACAAGCATGTTCATATTGCTATGTCTCCTGAATGTGGTTCAGGCCTTGTTTAGGGTTAAACAACTATTCAGGAATACTGTCCAGAGATCAACCCTCAGGAACAAGAAAAGAGGGAGGGCAAGCAGCGGTGCCTCATCGGGGCGGGCGGAGCGGCGAGTCTCGGGGGCGGCTACAGACACGGTGGCTACTCAAAACCCCACGACAGGCACTGCGGCTACTCCAACCCCCATGACAACCCCTGTGGCTACTCAAACCCCGGCAACAGTCACCGTAACTTCTCCAACCCCTGCGACAAGCACTGCAGCCACTCAAGCTCCGGCAACAGGCACTACAATTACTCCAGCCCCCACGACAGGCACTGCAGCTACCCAAACCCCAGCAACAGGCACTACAGCTGCACCAGAGGACCAACCCTTGCTGGTATCCGTTGCCCCTGTACAGAAGAGGAAATCTTGGAAGCGGAGATCAGGTCGTTTAGAAAGGGATGATGAAAGAGCAGGGACATCACGAGGAGAGGAGGAGGAAGAGGAAGAACTCATAAACGAGACGGAAACCACCCGATCCCTATCCCTGAGTGAGCTGCGAGATATGCGGAAAGATTTCAGCCGTCGTCCAGGCGAGCATATTGTTACCTGGCTGCTCCGATGCTGGGATAATGGGGCCAGTAGCCTGGAATTAGAGGGGAAGGAGGCCAAACAGCTGGGATCCCTTGCTAGGGAAGCGGGTATTGACAAAGCAATCGGAAAAGGGACACAGGTCCTCAGCCTCTGGAGGCGACTGCTGTCAGGCGTAAAGGAAAGGTATCCCTTCAAGGAAGATGTTATATATCGCCTAGGCAAATGGACCACTATGGAGAGAGGTATCCAGTACCTGAGAGAACTAGGCATGCTGGAGGTGGTTTATAGTGACCTGGATGACGCCCGAACACCCAAAGATCCAGATGACGTCCAGTGCACCCGACCCATGTGGCGGAAGTTGGTACGGAGCGCACCAGCATCGTATGCCAGTTCGTTGGCAGTTCTGTGCTGGAAAGAGGAAGAAGCACCAACAGTGGATGAGGTGGTTAACAGACTTCGGGATTTCGAAGAAACTATCTCCTCCTCCCTTGTCTCGGCTGTAGAGAAACTATCCCGAGAGGTCCAGCAACTCAAAGACGATAGGTCCTATTCTCCACCTGTACGGACCAGTATCTCAGCCATTAGGAGTCAGCGTTTTTCTCCTCAAGAGAGAGGATATCGAAAGTACACACCACGGGGCACCCTGTGGTTTTACCTGCGTGACCACGGAGAGGACATGAGGCAGTGGGATGGAAAACCTACCTTGACCCTAGAGGCACGTGTACGTGAGTTGCAAGGAAAAACAATCACACAAGGGGGTTCTCCCAGGAAAAATGCTGCTCCAGTTTTTAGGAAAACCCTGTCTCACGACGGTCCAGTTTCCAGTGAACAGTTCCCCAGACAGAGTAGAAGGGCTGATCTTACTTTGGACTGTAATGAAGGAATTCTTGACTCACGTTTGCAAGAAGTGAGAAGCGGATACTATGACCAGAACTAGAGGGGCCCTGCCTCCGGCCAGGTGGAGGAAAGGGACAACCGGGTTTACTGGACTGTGTGGATTCGATGGCCTGGCACATCAGAGCCACAGGAGTATAAGGCTCTCGTAGACACTGGTGCACAGTGCACCCTAATGCCATCAAGCTATAAAGGGGCAGAACCCATTTGTATTTCTGGAGTGACAGGGGGATCCCAAGAGTTAACTGTATTGGAGGCCGAAGTGAGCCTAACCGGGAACGAGTGGCAGAAGCACCCCATTGTGACTGGCCCAGAGGCTCCGTGCATCCTTGGCATAGACTACCTCAGGAGAGGGTATTTCAAGGACCCAAAAGGGTACCGGTGGGCTTTTGGTATAGCTGCCCTGGAGACGGAGGAAATTAAACAGCTGTCCACCTTGTCCGGTCTCTCAGAGGACCCTTCTGTTGTGGGGTTGTTGAGGGTTGAAGAACAACAAGTACCAATCGTTACCACAACAGTGCATCGGCGACAATACCGCACCAACCGAGATTCCCTGATCCCTATCCATGAGCTGATTCGTCGATTGGAGTGCCAAGGAGTGATCAGCAAGACTCGCTCACCCTTCAACAGTCCCATATGGCCAGTGCGAAAGTCTAATGGAGAGTGGAGACTAACAGTAGACTACCGTGGCCTGAACGAAGTCACGCCGCCACCGAGTGCTGCCGTGCCGGACATGCTAGAACTTCAATACGAACTGGAGTCAAAGGCAGCCAAATGGTACGCCACAATTGACATCGCTAATGCCTTCTTCTCCATCCCTTTGGCAGCAGAGTGCAGGCCACAGTTTGCTTTCACTTGGAGGGGCGTCCAGTACACCTGGAACCGACTGCCCCAGGGGTGGAAACACAGCCCTACCATTTGCCATGGACTAATTCACACCGCACTGGAACAGGGTGAGGCTCCAGAACACCTGCAATACATTGATGACATCATCGTGTGGGGCAAAACAGCAGAAGTAGTTTTTGAGAAAGGGGAGAGAATAATTCAAATCCTTCTGAAAGCCGGTTTTGCCATAAAACAAAGTAAGGTCAAGGGACCTGCACAGGAGATCCAGTTTTTAGGAATAAAATGGCAAGATGGACGTTGCCAGATCCCAATGGATGTGATCAACAAAATAACAGCCATGTCCCCACCAACTAACAAAAAGGAAACACAAGCTTTCTTAGGCGTTGTGGGCTTTTGGAGAATGCATATTCCAGATTACAGCCTGATTGTAAGCCCTCTCTATCAAGTGACCAGGAAGAAGAACGACTTCAGATGGGGCCCTGAGCAACAACAAGCCTTTGAACAAATTAAACAGGAGATAGTTCATGCAGTAGCCCTTGGGCCAGTCCGGGCAGGACAAGATGTGAAGAATGTGCTCTACACCGCAGCCGGGGAGAATGGCCCTACCTGGAGCCTCTGGCAGAAAGCACCAGGGGAGACTCGAGGTCGACCCTTAGGGTTCTGGAGTCGGGGATACAGAGGATCCGAGGCCCGCTACACTCCAACTGAGAAGGAGATATTGGCAGCATATGAAGGGGTTCGAGCTGCTTCGGAAGTGGTTGGTACTGAAGCACAGCTCCTCCTGGCACCCCGACTGCCGGTGCTGGGCTGGATGTTCAAAGGGAGGGTCCCCTCTACACATCATGCAACCGATGCTACGTGGAGTAAGTGGGTCGCACTGATCACACAACGGGCCCGAATAGGAAACCCCAGTCGCCCAGGAATCTTGGAGGTGATCACGAACTGGCCAGAAGGCAAAGATTTTGGAATATCCCCAGAGGAGGAGGTGACGCGTGCTGAAGAAGCCCCACTGTATAATAAACTACCAGAAAACGAGAAGCAATATGCCCTGTTCACTGATGGGTCCTGTCGCCTTGTGGGAAAGCATCGGAGGTGGAAAGCTGCTGTATGGAGTCCTATATGCCAAGTTGCAGAAACTGCTGAAGAAGAAGGTGAATCGAGTCAGTTTGCAGAGGTGAAAGCCATCCAGCTGGCCTTGGACATTGCTGAACGAGAAAAATGGCCAGTACTTTATCTCTATACTGACTCATGGATGGTGGCAAATGCCCTGTGGGGGTGGTTGCAGCAGTGGAAGCAGAACAACTGGCAGCGCAGAGGTAAACCCATCTGGGCTGCCGCATTGTGGCAAGATATTGCTGCCCGAGTAGAGAACCTAGTTGTAAGAGTACGTCACGTAGATGCTCACGTACCCAAGAGTCGGGCCACTGAAGAACATCAAAACAACCAGCAGGTGGACCAGGCTGCTAAGATTGAAGTGGCTCAGGTGGATCTGGACTGGCAACATAAGGGTGAATTATTTATAGCTCGGTGGGCCCATGATGCCTCAGGCCATCAAGGAAGAGATGCAACATATAGATGGGCTCGTGATCGAGGGGTGGACTTAACCATGGACGCTATTGCACAGGTTATCCATGAATGTGAAACGTGCGCTGCAATCAAACAAGCCAAGCGAGTAAAGCCTCTTTGGTATGGGGGACGATGGTTGAAATACAAATATGGGGAGGCCTGGCAGATTGATTATATCACACTCCCACAAACGGCAAACGCTATGTGCTCACCATGGTGGAAGCAACCACCGGCTGGCTAGAAACATACCCTGTGCCCCATGCCACTGCCCGGAACACCATCCTGGGCCTTGAAAAACAAGTCCTATGGCGACATGGCACCCCAGGTGGGACTGTCGTGGTTTAACCTGGCAGGCAGCCAAATACCACGCAGCCGCTCACTCACTCCCCCCGCCCCCCAATGGGACGGGGAGAGAATCGGAAGGGTAAGAGTGAGAAAAACTCGTGGGTTGAGATAAAGACAGTTTAATAGAACAGAAAAGGGAGAATAATGATAATAAATAATGATAGAATATACAAAATGAGTGATGCACAATGCAATTGCTCACCACCCGCGCTGACCGATAACCAAGTAGCAATCGGCACTTCCTGGATCATGCCTACCGTTCATATACTGAGCATGACGTCACATGGTATGGAATACCCCATTGGCCAGCTGGGCTGGCTGTCCTGATTATGTTCCCTCCCATCGTGTGTACCTAGCTCAGTCAGTAGGCACGGGAGCTGTCCTTGGACTAGGAGGGCACTTAGCAACAACTGAAAACATCAGTGTGTTATCAACATTCTCCTCATACTAAATCCAAAACACAGCACTAGGAAGAAATTTAACCCTATCCCTGCTGAAACTAGGACAGCCGTCCAGCCAGTTTTTTACCCAGCGAAGAGTGCACCTGTCTAGGCCGTGAGCCGCCAGCTTCTCTAGGAGAATGCGGTGGGAGTCAGTGTCAAAGGCCTTACTGAAGTCCAAGTAGACCACATCCACTGCCTTTCCCTCATCCACTAGGCGGGTCACCTGGTCATAGAAGGAGATCAGGTTGGTCAAGCAGGACCTGCCTTCCATGAACCCGTGCTGGCTGGGCCTGATCCCCTGGTTGTCCCGGACGTGGCTCGTGAGCACCCTCAAAACCAACCGCTCCATGATCTTCCCCGGCACCGAGGTCAGGCTGACCAGTCTGTAGGTTCCCCGGATCCTCCCTCCGGCCCTTCTTGTAGATGGGAGTCACATTGGCGAGCCTCCAGTCGTCCGGGACCTCCCCAGTTAACCAGGACTGCTGGTAAATGATGGAGAGCGGCTCGGCAAGCTCCTCCGCCAGTTCCCTCAGTACCCTCGGGTGGATCCCATCCGGCCCCATAGACTTGTGAACGTCCAGGTGGCATAGCAGGTCATTAACTTCATCCTCTTGAATTATGGGGGGTTTATCCTGCTCGTCGTCCATGTCTTCCAGCTCAGGGGGCTGAGTACCCTGTGGATAACCACTCTGACTACTAAAGACTGAGGCAAAGAAGGCGTTGAGTACCTCAGCCTTTTCCTCGTCCTTGGTGGCAACGTTCCCCCCCGCATCCAATAGAGGATGGAGATTCTCCTTGGCTCTCCTTTTGTCATTAACATACTTATAAAAGCATTTTTTGTTGTCTCTCACGACAGTGGCCAGGTTGAGTTCTAGCCGGGCTTTTGCCTTTCTAATTTCCTCTCTGCACGACCTAACGCGATCCCTGTACTCTTCCTGAGTTGCCTGAACCTTCCTCCACAAGTGATAAACTCTCCTTTTTTCCCTGAGTCCCAGCCAGAGCTCCCCATTCAGCCAGGCCGGTCGCCTTCCCCGCCCGTTCTTCTTGCGGCACATGGGGACAGCCCGCTCCTGCACCTTTAAGACTTCCTTCTTGAAGAACGTCCAGCCTTCCTGGACCCCTTTGCCCTTCAGGACTGTCTCCCAAGGGACCCTCTCGACCAGTGTCCTGAGCAGGCCAAAGTCCGCCCGCCGGAAGTCCATGGTAGCGGTTTTGCTGGCCCCCCTCTTTACTTCACCAAGTATCGAGAATTCTACCATTTCATGGTCGCTAAGCCCAAGCCGGCCTCCGACCACCACATCTCCCACCAGCCCTTCTCTGTTCGTGAACAGCAGGTCAAGCGAGGCACCTCCCCTGGTGGGCTCGCTTACCAGCTGCGTCAGGAAGTTATCCTCCACACACTCCAGGAACCTCCTCGACTGTTTCCTCTCTGCCGTGTGGTATTTCCAGCAGACGTCCGGAAAGTTGAAGTCCCCCACGCGAACAAGGGCTCGCGACTGTGAGGCTTCTGCCAGCCTCTTGTAGAATATTTCGTCTGCCCCCTCGACCTGGCTAGGTGGTCTATAACAGACTCCTAGGAGGATATCTGCCTTGTTGGCCTTCCCCCTCATCCTTACCCACAAGCACTCGACCTCGTCATCACTACCATTGAGCTCTAGACAGTCGAAGCATTCTCTAACATACAGGGCTACTCCACCACCTCTCCTTCCTTGCCTGTCCCTTCTGAAGAGCTTATAGCCATCCATTGCAGCACTCCAATCGTGAGACTCATCCCACCATGTTTCCGTGATGGCGACTAAGTCATAGCTACCCCGCTGCACAATGGCTTCCAGCTCCTCCTGTTTGCCGCCGATGCTGCGTGCATTGGTATAGATGCACTTGAGCTGGGCTGCCGATTTCTCCCCCGACAATGGCGTGCGGTCCCTAGGCTCTTCTCTAGTGAGCCTGGTTTTATCCCCTTCCCCCTTCGAATCTAGTTTAAAGCCCTCAAGATAGTAGATAGTTTGTCACCCAATGCAAAGAGACCTTGGCAACAGGATTACTATAAGGTTTCTACATATTTAATTCCTGATCTCTTAAAATATGTGCTATTAAGCAAAAGCAGACAAATATTAAAACAAAAAAGTCTTCCTCAGAGGATTTGATTTTGTGGTTGGTTGGTTATGTCTCGATGAGTATTTAACAGAAGAATCCCAAAAGTCTGTACCACTGCACAGTACTGAAGTCCTGATCAGTGCACTAACCAGCAATAAACAAACCACAGATATCTTTTTTTAAGTGAGCATTTAAGACAACCTTTGATTTTCTTTTCCTCTAGTTCACAGACTTTCGAATTTCTCTATCCACTAAAGTAATTATTCCCTACCAGAAACAAATTACTAAACAGCCACGCCGCATATTTTTCCCCTCTAGCAGATTACACCGATGTCTTCAAGCCTGCAACATTTCTTTCTGTCAGATATTCCAGTCTCTTCCATTCACTTATTATTTCTTTGATCTTGTACTTACCATACCATCCAGCTAGACAGATAAACAATGCATAAATGCACATCAGTTATGCGATATCATATATGGTGGACAGTTAAATTTTTAAACTACAGAAGGATAATAATAAAATAATTTACTGAATATTTTCTTCCATTCAATGCCATTTATAGCTACTTTTCTTTATAGTGTTTCAAAGGCTTTAAAACAAAATGACGTCTTATCTCCAAATCCAACTGCATTTTCAAAAAATAAAACCAAAAATCTAATGCAGAACCTTGTCCTAAAGACTTTAGTACAGAATTTTCTTAACCATTTCACTCTACAGAGGAAGGCAATTTTTTAATCTTTAATTTGCACACATATGAGAAAAATACTAATCTGATTTTACAGAAAAGGTCTGCATAGGAAGGAATAAGACTCTAATGATTACATTGCATATGATATTTTTTTAAACATCTTCCAGAAACAATGGCAAATTCTAAATCTGTAAGAGAGAATTTAAAATTTACACTGAGGAAAAGACAATTATTTTCATGAATCTAGACAAATTACTGGCTGCTACCCAAAGTATACAACTGTTATGGGAGCTGTCAAAACCAAAGGAGAGTCCTAGCACAAGGTACAGACTATGCTTAGACATCTGGGTTTATTTTTAGTTTGGCCAGTAGCTGCTTAGCAATTTATAACAGCCACAATCAAAATGAAACTGCTGGCCCTTAACTAAAACCATGTACTTCAATAGGCACACATATAGTTAAACCACCCTGATGCTTGAAAAGCAGGGTGAGGGCAATCATATAAAAATTTATTAAAATAGTCCTATGGAGCTCAACAGAAGATCTTTTTCATTTTCTTCCACAGAAAAAATGTTCAATATTCAATAAATATTTATTCAATAGCCAATAAATAATTTTTCAGTTGTTCTTGCTCATTCTTTTTTCCGATAAATAATAAGTGTTGCATAATTACATTCCATTAAATCAGTTTTAGGGTTTCCCTCCTGCCATCTGTTTCCTATTCCCAGATTAAGAAAATACTAACAATTGCAAGGCTGGCAAAGGACCTGTGATTCTGTTGAGACAAAATATGAGCTCTTGAGTGTCATTTTCTTTTTTTAAGGTATAGTTGAACAGAACTGCCCCATCAAAGTCATAAAAGCATCTCAGCCAACTTCTAACAATTACATCATTATTACTTGCAACTGATGCTTTATTACTACTTCTTAGAGAAAAAAAAACACTAAACATTATGAAGCTCTTAAGGCAGAAACATCTGCCACAGTTTGACACCGCCTCCCTTCCCCCTAGGTATTGAGCTAAATTTGGATGTTAAGTTTGAAAGGTCTTGAGGGTAGGGAGAGGAGAGATGAGATACAGGGTAGGGAGACGAGTGATGAGATACAAGTGGTATTTCACAGGCCACAGCCAATTTAGTCTTTTTGAAAGAGCTACCATCTCTATGCTCACAATTTACACTTTTCCTTCCTTTATCATACTTACTAGAAAGATCAATGCGAAAGACCGGAAATTCTACCACACATTTTTAACCACATAAACAAACCAAACCCAAGCAAAGACCCTGCTGAGACTAAAATTTACGTCTGCACCACTAATTCTGCTAACTTTCCTGCATACAAGGAAACTAAACATGCTCAAGCATCAAGCTGAGAAGGAGATGCTCCTTTAAGGATTCCAGGAGAGCCTAGTACAAGAATGCCACTGCTCCACTTACTGGAGAATAGAGCCAAACACTTCATGAGCCAGAGCCACACACATGAAACCCAGCAGTCAGATAAGGAAACAGGACTCCCTCATTATATGCAGACTAGTACAATCAGTACAGCTAACCAGACAGGCGAGAACACCTTTGAGGTGGAAAACATGGACCACTCAGCCAGGTAAGTAAGTTCTGTTTCAGCTACTAACCAGCACCTTTTTAACGAAGGGGCATAACTCTGTTGTAACACCAAGGCTTGCTCAGCACACAGGGCACCAGGCAGAGAGTGCTGACCATGAGACAGACCAGAATCAGTCATGCATCAACAGGTCCAGAAAGAACATGAAGAGACCCTCAGATTATGCAGTGAGGGTGGAAATGACCCTGAAATCATCTCTCCTCACTACAAGCTCCTGCTTAATGTTGATCAACAGTGGTAGTATCAGATGAATGAGACAGACTGTGAAACAAGGCTCCCCCTCTCTTAAAGTGTAAGGAACAGCCTTGAAAGGGAACTTGTACAGCAGACAGCTCAAAAGCAAAAGATACAGTACCTTCCGGCTGCATTCAAGACAAGGCTATCTCAAGATCACAGTCTCTAAAAAGAGACAGCAAAAAGTTAACCTTATTTTCCTATTTTGTTGTCCAGAGCACAAAGCAATGCAGCTTGTTCATCAGGGTGTTCAATACAACTGGAATGCAAATCCATGATAGATGAGTTTGCTGATGAATGCACCAATCCTTTACGATTGTAGCTTTCTTACAAGAGGGTCTTGGTCTTGCACTTCAGTGTTTATTTATGTGGGAGAGGGTGCTGATGCAGTCTGCTACCATATCACCAAAGCTTTTTTGACTCTCCCTTCAAGGTTGCCACACAAATTTTAAAAACTGCCCAGAGTTTCAACTTGTTACTATGTAGCTTCAGTTTCAAAGACTAGATAGTGTCTCATATCAAAGACAATCATTACTCATAATATTCAGAGATATTTACCTAGAATATACATAGTCATGAGCAAGCCTACAGACTTCAGATTATGAGAATTCATGCTGCCAGATGATGAAGAACTGTTAAGGAGTGTCTCAGCATGGTAGTAACGAAAGTATTTCAATAATGAAACATGTCAACACAGACCCTGAATTTAACTTAAGACAACAGTCTCTTGCTGCCAGCAGAATCCAGCCATGCCAGTGCACTGTGGATTGGATGGATGCTCAAGAGCTAACGATTTGAGGAGATGAAAAGCAGTCTGAAGAGAATGAAAGACCATTCATTCAGCTGAGCTTCTATTAATCAGTCATTCAAGAATGTGAGTAGCAGTCTCCCACTTCAACTAAGAATAGATTGCACAAAAAAAGGTCAGTGCCTTAGGGAAAGCTACCAAAGAAAAAAAAGAGCCCAGACAGGAGGTTTTCAGTTGGTAGCGGTTCAAACTTACCAAGCATTATACATATTTACTGTGCAGAGATATGAGGACAAACATCTTTTAACTCAAGGGTTATGAACCTGAATAGCTCCGATATTAGGAGCTGGACCACTTTATGACAAAACTGAAACTTACCTTTAGGTCCAAGATAGGCTAAGTCTATTTTTCTACTCTGAGAGAGTAGAAAGAGAGCTCTAAATCTTTCTTTTTTTTTTCCCTGAGCTACAGATTCTCTAGGTATCTATGTCAACACTGTGTCTACCTTTCAATGAAGCAGATGCATTCAAGGAGAGTTCCTAAATAGGGACAGGGAAGGAGACTGTGGACAACAGAAATCTGTCCAATTTCCAGCTTCTGTCTGGCCTGGAAGACTGTATGAGAGGTAATGCACAACCACGACCATTTATATGATAACATACTGACAGATGGAAGAAAAGCAATCCCTCCTACAGAAAGGAGGAGCCAGGAGATAAATGGAATCCCTGGGTAAGAATGGAGACTGGCCATAATTTCAAATGCCAAGCTTTTTATTTTCTGAACAAGGCAAGAGTTTGTCTGGCATACACAAATTGAAGAAGGTATCTAGCAACCTCCGTGTTAATACTCCATCTCAAACCAGACTAAGGTAAATAAATAAATAAAACAGTTACAAAATATATACGAGATCCTTCTTATGTTAAGATCAACCCCGCTCCCCCTAATCTCTCTCTCTTTCTCTCTGTTCCTCTCTCTTCCCTGATCTCACTTAAATCGGGGATTCCTTCTGTCAGGATCAAAGTGCACTACTCAAAGTGAACCCTTTCCAAATTCCAGCCTTCATAGCCACTTTTGGCCCTTCAGTTTCAAGCTTGCTTTCTCTCAAGAACATATTTCTCTCTTATTCAAATGATTTCAACACACTTGCAAGTAAACTAATGGCTATTTAGTTTGGCCAGATGGCAGATGTAAATGCTGCAATCTTTAAATGTAGCTTGCTTAGTTTTCTCCAAAGCAACTACCAAAACGATGGCAAAGGAAAAGCATTTAAGAATACTGTCCATGTCAGCGCTGATACTTCCTATCGGGTTTTCCAGTCGTGGGAGGCAGGAAGCAGGAGTCTGCCGAAGGATCCTGGCCAGGTCCATAAAAGTATTGCCATTGCAAAAGGAAATCCAAGTTGCAAGTAGTAGTCAAAGGATACAAAAGCTTAGCTATGTCCTCCAGAGGAATTCATCTGATGAACTCCTGGAATAAGCATTGATCATCTACAGCACAATGAGCTAAACTTTCCAGACAGTAAAGGGGAGTTTACCCAAGAATTTCCTTGCAACAGAGTCCTCCTGTAAGTCCTCCAGTGACTAACAAAGAATTTCTAATGTACAAAGCTCTGTACGGAGGCTTACAGGTTTATAGACTAGCTTGGAAACTTAATGGTTGCCTCTCATCAAATTCTACCTTCTGAGAAGCAGAGAAACCAAGATGGCTTGGATGGGGTACCCTAAATTCATATGTCAAAGAAAGCAATGGTATATTCTGACATATCTACTTCATCTCCTGTTTTTATACAGATATTTGCATCACCTGAAGTTGAGAAAGAAGATGGTGTCCATGAGGAGTCATATAGAAGAAGAATGGAAAGCCACCACTCGCATGGCACAAGTTAAAAAATAGTCACTGTCAAAAAAACCCACGCTCCGCTAACCTAGCACGGTTGGGGGCCTGCTGATAGGATTGCTGGGCAGGTTCTAAGTGGAGTCCAGAGCAGAGATCTTTTAGCACCACATCAGGATGGTGATCTGACCAGCAGTGAAACCACCAGACTGACTGCAGGCATTTAAGTGAGAGTCCTATTGGCAAAGATCAGACGGTCAGGTGCTGCTTTCACGATCATGGATCGTCTGCTTGGGCTAAAGTTGGGCAGAACAAAGCCAAGAGAGTCCAAAGCCAAAGTGACAGAGTCTGAAACCAAAATAGGTCTATAAAATTATTCCTGAACTAAGCAGCTTCAGAGTGGTCAGAACAGTGTGGTGAGGAAAGCATAATTATAAGTGCTTGCCAAAGCTTTGTGGTGGTCCAAAATGTTCTGAGAATGCTGCAGCATGGTCCAAGCATTCCCAAGTCTTCTCAAGGGAGGCATGGGGATCTGAGGCCACTCCCCTAAAGAAGTATAGATAATAGATTCATGTTTATGTTCATATTACCTTTAATTGATTAGCAAATGCTAGAACAAGCAGGTATACACCACACACACAAGACCTATTCAGGTCAAAGGACTGCATGTCACTGCATGCCACACAATTTTTGGTAAAGATTACTAAAATGTCAAGATGGTAAGCACAGAACTCAAAAGTACACTGAAAAAAAAGCAGTCCTGAAGTAACATAACAGCCTACATAGAACATGTGTCCTCAGCTCTGAGGAAGTTAAATGACAGCAAATATGCATCTTGTTTCATACATGATAAGGTAATCCATCCACATTCCCCTACAGACACTGCAAAGATGAAATATTCAAGTCTCAGTATGATGTATATACATCTTTTAGGGAAATGTAGACAGCCTACCATTTAGACAAATGCAATCAATAGTTCTAAACTTCACTGTACTTTTTGATGCAGACTTCAATTTACACATGTCCAAAAATGAGCCCTATCATACTGAAGTACTCCACAATGTTTAAAGAGCTTACCATATCTCCAAAGTAGGAAATGCATCTGTCTCTATTCTACAGCATCTAAGAAACTGATGCTAAAGACTAAAGGCCAGGGTTATGTCTACACTTTGTAATGGAGGATAAGGTAGAAGTCCTTGAGCTAGCTAGTTCTGAGCAGGCTAGGGCATTCACAGGGAGAGTGCTGTACTAGATAATATAGCTGCACTGCTATCAGTTTTGTAGAAAACTTGGTTGCATCCAGTTCAAGCAACCCTTCGATATTATAGTGCACTGCGTTGGAACAAAAAAAAAAAAAAGTAAGCAGAAACTTTAATTAAAAAAAAACACCACTGATCAGCAAATACTAATCATGAAATTATCAAAAGACACAAGATACCTCCCTGGTGACCTTGTGCTTTACCTATTATGCAGCCTCAGGCCAAGTAGTTCAGTGTTTGCTTCTTGTATAAGTACAGCATAGACCCAGAAACTAAACATTAATTACAGGGGTCTCATCTTGCTGGTATCTTCCAAGATCAGCAACACTTTTTTATAACTTTTACTCACATTTTTATAACTTGTACTTACTTCATAACATGGTCTGTTCGTGGTTCAGACTGGTGGGAGCTACTGCTTAGGGGGTAACGAGACTTACGGGGTACAGGAAAGAGTATCTGGGGATTGTACAAGATTTATTATGATATGTTTAGGGGCGGAACCAAAGGCAATGAAAGGGAGGGATCAAGGTAGTTTGGGGAGAAACAAGCATGGGAAAATAGAAAGATAAAGGGATAAAGGTGGCCAGTTACATCTACACAGGTGGCCAGTTAGTACTTGTTTGGCCAAGCCCTGTGCTTGATCACCCCAGACCTATTGAGACTAGCATGCTCAGTCTTGCTACTGGTTGGGTCTGGGGCCATGGAGCTGGGGCAACCCTACCTGCTTCTACTGGGCTACAGGATTCAGTGATCCCTAACATAAGACAAAAAAGAAATCATATTGACAGTGGAAAAGCCAAGTACTTTCCAATAAACTTTGCTTTTACCCTCAGATTGCAAAAGCAGATTAATGTGCAAAAGCTGAGAAGATAAGGACTGTTTAGGAAGAACAGAATGGCACTGGGGAAAAATGCCCACACAACATAGTTAGGATCTCTTTCTTCTGATTGCTCATAACACAAGAGCTAAAGTGCTTTCCAGAAAGCTCAGGGAAACACTGTTAGTAAGCCCAATTATAGGTTGCATAAAGACATAGTTAATGAGTTCCATAGCCTAGGAGTTCAGTGAGTAATAAAAAAATAGAAAAATGTCATGACTAAAACCAACATTTGCAGTTACATTAGCCAGGATGAAGTGAGTAAAACTATGAAACACAGCCAACAGAGCAGAAGTTCAAAAGGTATTCATTCCTGTGGCTTAGTCAAATACCTCACAGCACTCATTTCACACTGTCTAGTAATACTTACTGAAGCATCTGACATTAAATAAACAGACAAGTTAATAAATTAGATAATTAGCCTCTTCTGCTGAATAGTATTTTAATATACCTCTCTGCAGATTTTTTCCTACTCTGCTTAAACCGTGCCATTCAACAGCTACAGAGTGAATGTCAAAGCTTATTTGCATCAAAGGTGATGGCAGTATTGGAAGAAGAAAGCAAATCAGTGTATTTTTCAAGTTTACTGCACCTCTCATTTCTATCACTATCCGAAAACTGATGTGACCTCACTGCAAGAGTTATAACAGAAACCTCAGATATGTATACCACATCATTTTGAGGAATGATATGCCTTTTGCATTATCTGATAGTGTGCATAGCACTGGAAGAAAAAATATTATGAAAAAAAAAATTCAGAAACATTTACTTTGAAAGATTGTAGAAATAATGTAAACAATAACATCACTAATAATGTAAAATACATTGGGAAGACAAAAAAAAAAGTCAAAAACTATCTCACTGCAAAACAAAATAACTTTGGATATGTCTACACAGTTTTTGCAGGCAGCTGAGAACTCCACGTATTTTCTAGACATAGACCAGGAAGCTAAAAGTTATGTTCACAAGAAAAACTACAAAAGAGACAGCACCAAAGAGACATTGGTTCTGCATGATTCAGAGCACTGGCAGAGCACCTGCAGAAAGAAACTGCAGGCATCCTTATTCCTATTAATACTTAGAAGGTAAGTATCACATGACAGATGGCTTCAGATTTCTTTCTAGGAGACTTTGTGATACTGAACACTGAAAGTGCCAAAAACTTGAAATTTAGTACAATACAACCAAAATCTCTTCTCTGTGCAGCACTGAGTAGTGAAGAAAAAGAGTGGGACCAGCATGTGTCAGAGGGAACTGAGTGAGCAGCCATTCTCCACGATATATATGTACAAATTATAAATATATTTGTATGCATAATAATATTAATATCACTAATAATATTAATATCAATAAAGGTCACCATTAAATTCTTTCAAAGGAAACATTTGTTTATCCTTACAGGTCCTTTTTACCTCTTCCTCAAAAGCTTTTATATTTAAATTAATATACAAATGCAGGAATATCGATCAAATCACATGAAGTCACTATTCAATGTTCTTAACATTAATTTATGTTATATTACCTACATACAGATAATATAACCTGGCATCTACACCTCTGTATTATACTTTGTGGCAGTCAAGGTATGGCATTACACAGCTCATTAAAAAGAGCTTCTGCAGTTTTCTTCCTATCTCTGAGGCCCACTATGATTTCTACATTATTTTTCACTCACCCAGTATCTAATTTTTCCATTCCCAAGTTGTCCTTTCTATACCCATTACCCAACAGATTAGCTATAAATTTTCTTTCCTAAACTTCTGCCTGCTTGTCTCAGTCTTCCATGATGAGATCTAGCTTTTATTGACAGTTGATTCATCCTAGAGCTTCCTCCTGTATACTCTGTTTGGGCAGGGAACTGAGGAGCAATACCCCTTTTCTTCGGTCATCCAGCTGGCCCCACACTGGCCCAGGCAGCTCAGGCAATGTTCTGCCAGTTTGGTTCTGGTATGTGGTAAAGGTGACTCCATCAGAAAGAAGCATCTAAGGGATTTAAAAAGCTGCAGTTCTCCCAGGCTTTTTAACAAGGCCACATGTCACTAGATTTTCATAGGAATCAGTAAAAAAACCACACCTGCTCCTAATGGACTTGCTCCAGGGATGAAATGCAATTTTCATTCGGGAAGGTTGAACTAACCAGCATGTTCTGTGCTGTGCAGTGAAGATCTCCGACCTCCCTAACAAGTCATACTTACTATATGACTATATTACATGCACTTTACAAAGAGAAAGTAACTGTTACATTGCATCATACATAAATCACACAATCTTTTATGGGAACTTATTTCTCATCGTTTTAATAGTCTACACTCTGTAGAAGGTTTATCCTGCGAAAACTTGATTCAGAAGAGAAATCTGGTCTACACATGCTCTATGCTGCCCTAAATCATCCCGATTTGAGATTTGCGTAAGGGAATTTCTGAACAGGACAGGTTTAAGATTCTGTAAATGCTTTACTCTAGTAGAGCATTAATAGAGTGTCTCTTGTATTGGGTGTTTGTGCCCAGTCTGGCAGCAGGGAGGCTGCAGGGGTGGCCTTTTTGAGAAGAGGCCAGGGGCTACCCTGTGCCTGTGCAGAGCTGGTGGCACCTCTGAGAAAATATATTTAAGAAAGGGCAGAAAATACCAGGCAGAGAAAGGAGGAAGGTTAAAAAAAAAAAAAAGAGTGAGAAACAGCAGAGGGAACCCCAAGGTCAGAGGAGGAGGTGCTCCATGGTGGAGCAGATATTCCCTGCAGAGGACACAGACTGGAGGAGAAGAAAAGGTGTGAGAAGAAAGGAATGGCAGAGAGAAACCACTCTGTCCTAATCATAACCCCTCGACACCCCTTTTGCACTGCTTGCTTCCTCTCTGAAGGGACTTGGACTGAGTGTAACCTGCAGTGACAACAAGGGAGGAGGAGAGGAGTCTGGGAGGAGGGAGAAGGTCAAGTTGAGCCTGGGAAAGCAGGGAGGAAAGCTGTTGTTTTAATGTTTGTCTTTTTTGTTTCCCACTACCCGCATTAGCATCTTTTTAAAAATTATTTTAATTGGCAATAAATTAAGTAAATTTTCCCCCAGTTGACTCTGTTTGCCTACCATGGTAACTGGTAAGCAGTCTCCCTGCCTTTATCTCAACCCATGAACTTTTTCGTTCCTGTTCTTCCTCTTTTCTCTCCCATCCTGCTGGGGAGGGGAGCAAGCAAGCAGCTAGGTGGGATTTTGGCTGCTAGCCTAGGCTAAGCCACCATATCTCTCAACTAAAAATCCCCAAAATAAAGTCCACAAGCAAGAAAATAAAACTGGCTCTCAGTGCTTTGTTGGTTTTATTTAAATGGGTGGCTAAAAACATTTCAGACACGCAGAGAAACACTCTGCAGAGAAAGGATATAGTCGCATATTTGTCACAGGATATAGTCAAAACACTGTGATTCTCCCCTCCCCAAAGGGATTTGATTAGAGAATCACTCGTAGAAGCTCTCTGAGAAACTGTAAAACATCTGAGAAGGCACAGAATGTATTAACCCCTGTCGCTGTACAGAAAGGAGCTTTGTACATGAGGGAGCTGGAGAAGTGCCAGGGTACAAGTACTCAAATATCAGCGTGTGCTGAAAGAAGCCGAGTCTATGAGCTTTATCTCAACAGAGAGAAAGAGAAAAGGCTTCTGACATTATGAATATGAGCGTGCACAGCAGCGATAAATCACTAAGCTGAATACTGACAGGTTCTGAAAAATATAGAAAGGAGATTCAAGACTTGAAAGTGGTTGTGCAGAAGAACTAGACAATTTCTGGAAATCAAATATAAAGTAAACTTTTGATGGATGAGTGCTAGACATTAAACCTGAATTAATTTGGCACAATGACATTACTGGGTATACACTGGAGCTTTGTTTGAGATAAGAGCATAGTACTTCGAGCAGGAAAGGAAGGAGTAAATCTTTTCAAACTACTTGAATGGGCAGGACACAATAGATGGAAAATTTTAATCTAGGTTACTGAAGCTGCTGGAAAAATTACTAGCAAGCCACACAAGCCACTGACAGAGTTCCATAGACAGAGTGAAACCCCAATACAATCTAATTTAAGGACAGAATTAAAAGGTAGATTTGGGAGTTTAGGAGAAGACATCCACACCTCCCAGCACTACCTAGAGCCTCAGACAGCTGGTAATCAAATAGCAGACAGCACTGCAGAATCAGTCCTCCAAACCACAGTTGAAAATAAGAGTGAGCAGCTTTGAAACCATCTGGAATCATTAATACAGAAATCCATCTTGTATTTCTTAGTGAAGAGCTGGTTTCTATGAGTAGAAGGGTTATGGTGAAATCTTTGTCCCACTGAAATTGAAAGTGAAATTTCTTGGTTTTATTATGTGACCCTGAAGAAAGTATATTAGCTAGGTATTTATAAACAACAAATTTCTATGATAATGTGCCTTTTGTGCCTATCAAGAAAATCAGCAGGACACATGAGTTATGCCCAAACTGGACGTCGTATTATTGACAGAGTCCACATGCTTTTTCATACACACTGACAAGTGTATTGTTGTGCTTTATTAGTTTTGTCCCAAAACATGGATTTTGGATTTTCTGGCCTACTAAATGCCAAATCTGCCCTAATGTTCACACTGGAGAATTTTGCCAGACAATTCTCCATGACTGATGACCTTTGCCTTTCTAAGGCTTGCAAAGACACTCTAGTTTCTCCTTATATAAACATCTTTCTGTAACAAGTGGGGCAGATGTTCACAGAAGGCACCTCCTTACATCAAAACTTGACTCTAATACTTGCAGAAATAGTGAAATAGGCTTTGCTATTCTTTCAGTCGACACAAGAGCAGAAGCCACAACCACTGACAATAACAATCTGGACAATGGTTGCTTTCAATTTGTTTTGTGGGCAAAGACTGCTCTTGTTTTCAGGTAAGATATTATACTACCTAATAATTTCTTTTGTGCTGTTAACTACCAAGGTCTTACCAACTTGATCAAGGGTATAACACAGCCACAGAATGTATCAGGGTTGCTATTAAATCCATCAAATTTAGCCATATACTAAATTGTTATGAAACCAATTAACTGATGGCCTGAATTCATTTGGTCATACTCAAATCATTTCCTGTCAAACATCTGCAGAGGATCAAGTTGTTCTTCATGGTTTTGCCATAAAATTTTGCTCTTATTTCTTTAATCCATTTCTTTCACAGACTCTTCCTTATTTTTTTTGATCCAATTTCAGTGTGAGGTGGAACGGTCTTTATATATTAAACTAGGAAAGTTTTGATACCATTACTTTTTGTGTATCAGTTCTGAATTCACTTCTATCGCAGCTACGCATTTTTTGCTGATGCTGTTATTTCTGCACAATGTTTTTGCCTGGACTCTCACCCTACTCCCACTGAAGTCATTCAGTTGGAATCTCCATCACTTTGAATAATCATTATACTGCGCAAAGGGAAGAAATATGCAATAGCTAGACAGTAGGAAAAAGGTCTATTACTTTACATTAAAACATAGCTGGGTTGGGAATAGGGCTAAACAAAATCAAGAATTCATAAAAGTTAGCACAACGTTTTTTCTTTTTGGTCAGTTTTGCTGATCGAGAAGTTTGTAAGTTTTGCATTTCTTTGAAATACGTATCCCAGTTTTCTAGTAAAACCTGCTACAGTAAGTGTAAGGCAATAGTTTTTCACAAGTGCTGGATGGAAGTGTATTTTGCTCTGATGCAAACTGCCCTGATACAACTGAAGAAGTTTAGATGAGTAAAAACTTGTGTAGAGAGGAGGAAAGCGATTGAGCTAAAGACTTCACAAGTAAACAAGAATCCTAAAAAGGGAGAGACTGCAAATCCAATCTCCTCTTGCCAACTGTATTTTTGCCCCTACTCCATGAAAACGCATAAATCCTCTCCCACAGTCTGGCAGACACTTTCCTCTGTCTGCATTTAATCAACATTTTCCTATTACAGGCCCAGTTTTCCCTCCTTCAACTTTTATCACTTGTCCTTCATTAAGAAAACAAATCACATTTTCCTTCTTCAGTTCTCTCATTTCTTCCAAGTCAGTCTTCCTCTAGACATGAAAGAAAGATCACCTATCCACTACCCCATCACACACTAGCAGGTATAACTTGCTTCTTTAAGTGTTGTAAATACCACCTAACGTTTTCCCCAGTACACTCAATGTGATGAATTCAAGGGTGCTTTGGCTTGAGAAATGCTGTATGGAAACAAACTTGCATAGTATTAATAAATACAACATGACACAAGTATGTATGGTACAAAGAAAAACCCACTGAAGTGAGAAAAATTTGCATGGGCTTCAAGGAGCTTTGGGTGAGGTCTTTGATACTTGCATTAGTAGGAGACAAAGCTAAAAGGGACGGGAGAAATGGGATCCTTGAAACTGTCCAATTTATTCACAGAGAGACTATTTAAGGTCATTTCAAGCTATTCTCGTCTGTGCTTGTTCTGTATATCATAAACAACCACTGAAGGGAATAATTACTGTTGGGGTTACTTCATAAAGATGATGCTATTTGAATTTTAGAATAACAGGAAATAGAGTTATATATTAAGCTTGAAATATATTTTACTGTCCATACTAGACGAGCTTCTCATGACAAGCAATATCACATTTCACCAGAAGATTGGCTACTTGCAACCGGAAAAAAAGAATTCCTTTTTTTTTCCCCTCAAAATATTTTAAAATGTTTTCATATATATGACCTACATTAGGACAGAGTTATCAAGTTATTATGTGCCTAATTATACAATAACACCAATTTGACCTTAGGTGGGAATTACTACTGCAAGTCTGTCTTGAAGCCAAGATGATATGAAATTATTATTATGTATACACACACACGTACACAATTCTTTCACTACTCAAAGTGCACCCAGTGGGGAAGTACAGACAACATGATTTTTTTAATGCAGGTTCAAATACTGCTTTTATGCTATTCATGGTGGTATTTAGTGCTTACTGTATAAAGTGGTAAAGCAAAACACAGAACTAAAAGCAATACGTCTGTTGTAGCAATATTCCTAAAAATACTGATTTTTCCCTTCTGTTTAAGTCTGGTTCCCAGGTTAAAGTACTGACTTAAAGAAAATCTATACAATGGCCAAGTTAAATAAAAAAGTTGATTATTTTCAGAATATCACACAAGTCATATGTGTTATGATCTGACCTTCTGGAGCTGGTTTACTCGCATTTGTTTTTTCTGGATCCTTCACCTTGGATTTACTTGTTTCTTTTCTTCTCTCTATATCTTTAACTGAAAAGTAAGGGGGGAAAAAAAAATCAATCAAACTAGAAACAGTGCAGTCAGAAGCATGTAATTTTCTTCTTCCAGATAAAGAAGTTGCACACAACATCTTCCGATATGCTTAGGTAACTAGTGACTATTACTGGGTTTTCCCTCCCTCCCTTTGGATTTATTCTTTTTACAAATCTTTCCTATCATCATTAAAGTTCTCAAAAGTGACTCTCCTGACACAGGAGAGTCCAAACACAGTCCATCTGCACCTAAGCCCAGCCTGACAAGATCCAGCACTGGAAATATAGTCCAGAAAATTGGCAAAGCTAGCTGGGGAAAGTCCAGCATTGCAGAGTTCCACTCCAAGTCATTCAACACAAAAGCACGTAAGCCAGCTGTTACGTTATCCTCTTTAAAGAATCAGCTTAGATCCCATGCCCAAATCTGTGTACAGGGCACCAAATACTCCCATGAGAGCAAAGTTGCTCCAAAACTCAGACTTCAACAGTTTCCTGTCCCACAAACGGGTGGGATACCTCCCTTATTATGTCCCAAATCTCTCGTAACAGCCAAGCAGAACCCACCTTGATTAGCAATTCCTAATAATATATTAGTAGCCAGTATCACTCTACTCATAGTCTGAAAGATTCTGGCAAAATCATTGTTAAAGTCACATATTAGAAAAAAAAAAAAAATCCTTTCAGAATTTCCTTAGAACACTAATTGGTGTCAATGCCCCAGCTGTCTACAACGGCCAGGAACAGCTTAAAAGAATGAAACAGAGAATATCTTTCATAGAAAATAAAATTCTACTCCAATTAAAATCTTTAGTTTACGTAGAGTTGGAATATGACCAACATTCATCCAAGCAGGCACTGAGTCTTCGCCAGGATCAGTCTCTCTGTGCTACATAGTTCAAAAAACACTGTGAGAGGGTGAAAGAAGGTTATCTGTCTCTTGAAACATACGATATAAAATAGACAAGTATTCTGTTTTACAGAAGTGGAAGGAAAGCCAAATGGATTTTGCTAATTGACCCAATAGTATATGGAATATCTGAAACAGCCAAGAGCGCTCTAAGTTCCAATCCAAAATATAATCACAAGACCATCCTAAGGTCTTAGGAAGACAACAAGCCATTGTCAAACATCTGAGTGTGACCTTCTCAGTGTAATAACCCTCTGCAGAACCTATAGCCCTCACACTCCAGGTACAGAGGTAAAAAAAAACTGGTGAAAAAATAACTGAAGTTCTGAATCCTCTCCTTACTAAGACAGCATGTGTACATGTAGAATCATAGAATCACAGAATCATTCAGGTTGGAAAAGACCTCTAAGATCATCGAGTCCAACCATCAACTCAACACCACCATCATCACCTCTACCTTTAGCGAACGGTTGTGAAACTGATTCAGAAGCAAATTCAGGTCCACAAGTTTGCTGAGGAGTCAGCTTTTACCAAGGTAAATCTTGGTTATTAGCTGGGTTACAGATAAAGCCACGATGACACCAGGTCTTACTCAGAAGTCTGGGTTTAATCCTTACCTAGACAAGTCTTCAACTAAAATAAGAGAGGTGAAATTACCAGAATAATATTTGTCAAAAAGGATGCTACTGCTTAGCCTTCTAAGAGCATTCCTTTGAGAAAAGGGTAAGAGCAAGCTAAGGAACTGCTTGATGGCCTCCTCTAATGCTATTGAGCGGAAAGTCTCCAGAGAAACAGTACAAAAGTCTGCAAATGCTCATAGGAAACAAATCGGTCACATCCTGACAGAGATTTCTGGATTTGGGAAAGCCATTTCTAACTGTCAAAATTCTAACCCCATAGGAAGAATAGACAAGAAGACACTAGTTTTACTCACATATTTACACAGACAAAAAAACTTATCTAGTGAATGTTTTTACAGCTGCATATTAAAAGGAAAAAATTCCCCAGTGATCTTTGCTAATTGCATACTATGTACAATAACTTACAAGCAGCACTAGAATAAGAAAATATACCTGGCTATATAAAGAGGAATACTGTTTTAACAATAGAATTTTATTGTAGGCTTAAGAATTCTTTGTACATCAGTTACAACTTAGCAGCATTAAAATCATATTTTCAGTGCACTAAACCAGAGGATATTTTTAAAGCTTTGTATATGTTTGACCTTTTTTCATCTTAAGAATTCATGACCACTTGTCAGAGAAGGGGAAAAAAACATAGAATACAGGATAGCAAAAAAGAAGGATTCGTATACATGCTATATCTGGTTTTACTCATGCAAGGCATCATATTGTCAAACGAAACTCCAGCCTCATTAAGTACTACATGTTTTCACCTGCAGCAAAGAAAGAATATACTAAGTAGAACATAACCCCCATATTAATTCAAGTTGCCAGCTCTACTTTTCCTGAAGAATAGAGGTAGTTTAAAAAATAGCCACACCTAATATTATAGAAGTTGGTGTAGCTTTCTGTGGGCTGCTCTTTAATGCTAAAGTAATCTGTGGTTTTGCGGGTTTCCTAACCAGGACAGAACTTAAAGTAGTAAACACACCGTTGCAGTGATGAAAAGCTAGAAAGACTCTGACACACATCAAGCAGTCAAGCATATTTTATCTTGTGCTGGTTCTAAGAGAAAGGTGGTTTAGCAATGACAGTGAGAAATATCCAATGTCAAGGGAATTCAGTAGGCTTTCAAACTGTACTCCCAGACTTTCACATTTTTGTCTTTATCGACTATATCTCCACTGATCATATTTAACTGAACTGTTTAAGATGCAGATCAAGACAAATCATCTAAGACATATATATCACTATGATATAAACATTAAGAGTATGTGTAGGTCAGATAAAAAAGTCTTAAGCATAATTTGTAAACATATTTGACAGCTGAAGACCGGTAAGAATTTAGCCTTTCATAGTATCATTGAACTAGCAACTAGTTGCCAATTGGCACAGCTGTAAGAATGTTTTATTAAAAAAGTTGGACAAAGGGAAGGAAATTTTTTAAGTTTCAGAATATAGCACTTCCCTTCTTGTTTCCGCTCACTGAAGATTCTTTTCCATGAGATACTGGCTAATTTCATAACGGAATGGGGAAGAAAGGGATTCCAAACCAATGGAAACAAAGATATCCCAAAGCAAGAATCTCCTGTGCAAGAGCGACTGGATCAGTTCAGGCCTCCAGCCGTATATGTACCAGTTAAAATCTGTGGCTCTGATTAGCCTTTCACCACAGAAGAAACTGTTTTTTGATTGTCCCCCTTTCTGTCAGACTTTGTTATAATTTCATCAGTTATGTTAAATATCTGATAAATTCTGCATGTCAGGCATAAAAAGACACATACTTCTGAACTGGCCTTGTGCTGGCTTACTCTCCTTGTCTTCACTGAATGCAATGATCTGAAGGGCATAGTTTTGATCTGGAATAAGACCTTGAATAATTGCTTTGGTTGCAGTGTTTTGAAGAATTAGTTGATTGGTTTTTCCACCTGTAAGAGAAAAGACAAAAAAAACCCACAAATACTTAACTTTGTTTGCTTTTCTTACAGCACAGTAAATGTAATGACTTAAAACTACCTCAAGCTCTACAATGACCCAAGTGTTCCCACTTTTGGGATTATCCATACAGCCAGGAGCCCAGAAAAGCAAGAAGTCAGGCAGCCTGACCAAAGACACGGACCAGTTCTCTTAGATAGAAACACTCTAAGACCAATCAATCAGCCTTTGTATCTGGTCCTCATGGAATAGCCACGATGTCCAGCAAAACTATTAAGAAAAAAAGAAACATTTGACAAAAATCTGTCAAGTTTGGTAACATCATGCCCACAGGCTTTCATAATGCTCTGTGATTGGCTGCCAGTTCTGACCCCATCGTACCCATGTCATTTCTGAATATCCTCTTTGCCCACTTCCTTTGGGAAAGGAAATTCTTATACATAAATACAAATATTAAACATTTCTATGTATACATATATATATAAAGATTGTATACAAATATGTATTTTAGCTGTATGTTAAAAGTGTGTCTATATCTGAATTTAAATATGTACAGAAGTAGTACCTCTACACAGGTAGCCTGATATAGCCACTTTGTTGCCTATCTTTAGATTTCAAGTTTTCATTCAAAAAAAACTTTAAAAGGTTTGTGGTTTTTGTTTTTTGTTTTTTTTTGGGGGTTGGGTTTTTTTGTTTTGTTTTGGTTTGGTTTTTTTTTTAAGTTTGGTCTAAAACCTTTTTGGTCTTTTCTGTGGAGCTCACTATGGGAGAAAGCCCAGGGAGATCCACCTCAAAGCTTTGACTGAAATAGGGTTCCTATGCTCTCCCTTGAACACTTCCTAGACTTCCTTATACCCCACTGGAAGAAAGGTAAAGACAGATGATCAGTGACAATTCCCAAGGACTACATATGAAGCATAACTAGCATCCACCCACTTCTACTACCTTAAGCATTCAATTCCCATATTCTGTGCCCATAACCACCCTCCGGCGAGATCGATTTCTCTCTTCTGTTGACCAAGCCAATACTCCATTATCCACAGCTTGCTCACAGTTCCTTAGTCCTGAAGGATGACACTAGCCTCTGAAAAGCTGTTCAGCCTTAGGAAGACAGTCCTTTCACCTTAAGAGAGAACATACAGACTTTTGTTTTACCTGAACTTGGAGTGACAAGAAGCTTATATCCAGTGAATTGCCCTTTGGGGGCTTTCCAAGAGATCTGTACACTGTCAGGACTGACTACATTATATCTTAGTCTTGTTGGTGGGGACACTGCAAGTGGGGAAAGAAAACAACATTTTAAATTCAAATAAAAAGCAACCGCCAATTTTTAACAAACATAAAAATAAACACGTATAAGAAGACAACACAAAATTTTAATGATAAAGGATGCAAGTTATTCAAAATGTCACATACATCAGTTTATTAGTTTGTAAAATGACATCCCCAGGTGCACTACTTCCCTCAGACATACCTTTTATTTATCTCTTTATAAAAACAAACTAACAACCTAACAGCAAAGGACAGAAAGACAAACAGTGTTAGATGTTAAGACTCTAGTTTAGCAGGCAAAGCTGGTAATAAAAATGCTCTTTGTTAATATATGGAAATGAAAATTGCTCTCCTTGTTTACACTGAAAATATGCATTACCTAGCCTCCTTTACCTCGCATTATCGTGGGCATTTCCCCACATTTACAGTAACTCAGGGCCAAATTTTCAAAGCCTTGTGAGAACACAATAACCAAGAGGAAAGATAGGCATGCACAAGGCAGAGGGAACACCAGCTGCCCAATTTCCAAACCCGGCCTAAGCAGCACACAGACTTGCCCAGCTGCAAGCACTGCTTCGGTCTTATCAAGACTAGCAGGCATGGAACAGGCTAGTCAAGAATTAAACAGGGGCAATCTGGATGGTCAGCGAATCTGGCTTCTATTTATATTGTGCCATCACCTAGGTTTCAAATAGAAGCAGCAGGTGAAATGAATAAATGCATGAAATGATTGAGAAGGAGGTGATATTTCAGTGAAGCCACACACAGAGGAACAAATGGAAAATCCACCCTATGTTGTTACTGCAATATCAGCAACTTTGTGTCTATGCACATAAACTAGTTTTTCACAGCTTTGCATCCCTCTGCTCAGGCAAGCTCCACTGATGCCGGACAACACCCTACATAGCATTTCTGCTCTGCTTCAGGGAGCCACATCCTTCCTTCACAGCCAACAATTGAAGCAGAGCTGCTAGGTGTGCAGCCTATGGTATCCAAGGCTGTCAATAAGGGGAAATCTTCATACATTTGAACAGGGTTTGGCTCACAGAACCAACTGATCTAGAGGGAAAGGCAGCCAGGGAAGCTACCCAGAGGCTGAATAACAGAAAGGGATAGAAAAGCTTAACAAACTCCTCCATCAACCTTACCCCTCCTCCTCCCACTACCTCCACAGCCCTCTGAACCTTCTCCTTCATTTTCCAAACCCTTGATGTCTCTGCCACTACTACCCTTAAGGTTTCTGTTAGTAAGTCTAAGAAATAAGGGGGGAAATGGCAATATCTGCAGGGGGGAAGTGGCAATTTCTTTTCCCCAGGGCCCACGATAGCTCTTAATTGACTAGGCTCATGCCCATGGTTTGTTGGTCCACCAGATATAATAACCCAACAGTTCTCATGACATTTCTGAGAGTTAAGGTTTACAGCTTACGGAGCATCTGAGTCAACAGGCAGAATGTGCTAGCCAACAGTCTCTGGCCTCTCATTTGACCTGCTACAGTCAATGCAGCTCTGGCACTAGCAGCAGCCAAAGACCTGTCCTGAACTGATTACTTTTTCCTACGTGCTTCTTTTTCCAACAGCTTGGGGGAAGAAAGTAGAAGGAAAGAGGCAGGCTGTAGTTTTTTGAGATTTGGGGTGGCGTTTTTTTCATGTCATCTACCATTAGAAACATTTTGGGTCTTAGAAGTAAAAATCTGGAGGTTTAATACGAGAGATGTATTCCCTTGCATCCAGCCTCTCAATCGATTAGGGACAGTTTTGCCAGACCAAAGGCAGGTTCTGCAGTTCTCTGCCTTGAGGGACGTAACACCAGAACACAGAAAAGAGAGTACATAAGCACCAAGAACAGCTTAGTAACACCACATTCTCAAAGACTTCCCAGAACAAGCTCAAGAAGAGAGGCAAGAGGACAGAAACAGCAGGTAGCACACCAATTCCACACGCTCAAAACTGTTCTGATTCACAGCACTGGGCTTACACCCAAACAGTGCGTTTCCCTCGTTGCTGGGCACAATCTTATCAGACCTCGTCTTCAGACTGCCTGTCACCTCCCTGAAGTTTAGAGAAAGAGAGGCTGCAAGCAAGAGCGTGTGCAGGAATCAGTGCAAATACAAAATCAGTTCTTTGAAAATTTGGCCCTCCTATTGCAAAATGTTTTGCTGGGCAGGTTTCTGCAAGAACATTCAGCATGCTATATTTGTAATAAAATGACAGAGACTATGGCAAAAAGTTTTGAAAGCCAAGCAGACTGTAGTTATGGATTACAGCTTTTAATTCATTCTCAAGATTCATTCTGTCTTTGAGCTAAACATAAATCACAATGAATTGGAGCCGAATGAACCAAGAGTGACAAATCATACCTAGAAGTTTGCAAAATATGCAATTCCTTTTATTATTTATTTTGTCTAAGGAATAGCGAATAAACTTTTGAACAATGACAGTATGCAAGTGTAAAAATGCTGCACATTTTACCAGGATCAAGTAGTAAATTTGTATGGGGATTAAGAGGCAGAGCAGAGAGCAACAAAGTAACACCAAGGATTGACAAAAAAATCATGTCTTAGAATGTCAGATTTCGTTTTCTCTGCCATCTTCTTCCTTTCCCTGTCATTCCATTCCATCCTACTTTCAACTTAACAGTTTATGAAAGCACCTTCTAACAAAGAAGCATAGTTCTGGCCTAATTGCTATTAGCCATCACCAAACCAGGTAAATTTTGGGAGCCCCTAAAAAACAATCACAGATCTTACAAGCAAAGAAGGACACAATCACCAAAAGTTTTTCTGTTTACTACAGAGTTACAATGTGAAAGACTAGAAAAGTTGTGCCAGAATAGTCTTTACATAACTAGTCAATTTTCACTGGGTACTTTTTGCATCAAAGGTGGCAGTGCAGGGGAGCGGACAATCCCACACAGCAATTAACCATAAGAAAGAAAAGAATTATTCGCCAGACAGATACTCAACTGTGTCTTAGTTGTGCAAAGACTAACGTTCTGGCACAGAAGAGTACATATAGCTAAGAAGTTAAAAATCTAACACTTGAACAGACAACAAAATATTTATGGGAATTACTACACATTCACCAACCTGAAGAGGATATCTTTATTTCTTTGGACCTTTATTGTCTGTGGAACAAAATCTCACTTCTTGCAGAGAGGGAAAAAAATTAATCCAAGCTGAGTCAGTTAACTGATAAAAATCAGTAGCTAGAGCTTGTTAAGTGGTTTTACAGGAATGCAAAAGTGAATGGCCGTCAGCAATATTAGAGCAGTCACCCAAAAGAAAACTACAGACAAGTTCAAGGCTTCGGTTTATGTCACCAGCTAAATTAGCACTCCAAATACATGACTCTTGTGGACAACTAGGGAAAGAGTGTTTTGAATTATTCACTATCTTAATGGAAAGGAAAAACACCATAATTTGCATATGTGCAGCTCTCTAAGACATCCGGTAGTCTAAGATTGGATACTAACTAAACCAACTAAACCTTGTGGCTTCCAGTTTACTTTGTCACAAGAATTGAACAAGTTAATATGCACAGCAATTACTTAGCAATTACATTAGTAACACATGGAAATTATTGCTACACAAAGAAAAGTTTCCATCTTTAAATACAGAAGGAAAATTCTTAAAGCAAGTTACTTTATGAATAAATGGAAAATTCTAAAGTATTTGTCTTGCCCAGCACCATTTTTTTTGTAGTATATGAGAGCATAAGTAGACAGAAGCTAGATTTTTTTGTTGCTGTTGTTTAAGTGACGTTATGCTGAATGAGAAAGAAACAGCAGTGATGAAGGACTAACTGTTGTTGAGTAAAAACTGAATGGCACTATGTGGTTTATAAGGCATTCAGGTAATAAGTGAGATAAAACCATGTAACTCAACACAGATAAATCCTCAGTTGAAGGAATAAGTTGTAGCTTCAGGCATGTTGACTTCAGTCTCCCAAACATATTCTCCTTTCCAAGAAGTCACATTACACACCTTTACCTGAGCATCTTTGCCAAAGGAAGGAAACACAAGCTGGAACTAATACCAGCTCTTCCTACACCCTGGCAGAGTATACAATTTCTTAAAACAGACAAACACACTGTTAGTGCTGTATTAAATTGTAAATAGTTAGCCAACTGGATGAAGAGTTTACTGCAAGGGGTGGCAACCTTGAGAAAAGAAAGGATTTGAGAAACATCTTACTACTTCAAGTGTAGCAAGAGATATTTTTATTCTGTGAACATGGAATAGAGACTTCATATCACCTCATTCAATAATATAACAGTAATTTTGGGCCAAGGCAATAGTCCACTTAGCTTAGTATCACACTGCTGACAGCATTCAGCAGCTGATGCTTGCTGAAAGAGTATAAGAACAAGGGAAGTATTGTTCTTTATTCATCCAGTACACCAACTCTAGCTTCTGATGGTGTGATGATCGTGGAAGAAACTCTCTCTGACCTTCATTTCATTGTATTAATAGTTTGAGAGTTTTCTCCCTTATATATGACTGATTAAATCAACCTTTTTTTTTTTTTAAAAAAAAAAAAAAAGAGTGGGGGAAGAGTATGTTTTCCAAGCTCAAGGAATTTTGCAAAACTTTCTGGAGATGGATCTCAATCCCCAATCCTGTTTCACAAATCTTAACCATATGTATTAGGACTGAAATACACAGAGAGAGAACTAAACATATGCTTTGCTTTATTGGCTCATTAAGTCACAAACATTCTGGACCTCATTTCTGACCAGAATTGATGTGTTGAACACTGGGAACATGTATTTCTTCATTCACCTCACATCGCCCACATTAAATATTACTGCTTACATGTGTCCCTAAGCTCTGGGAGAGGCTTGTAAAACGCTCACAGATTCCCAAACATCCAAGATGGTATGCTTCCCCAGTACTTGAGTGCCACGCAGACTGGACAGCACTGCTACTTGCATTTACCAGAACTTGGAAAGCTTCAGGTTGCCACTACTCTCTGAATGTGCTCATGAATAATGCATTATACAAGACGCTTTAGAAGAGACCCAGGATCAAATTCTGCTCCCAGTTATGCCTATGCAGTCTCATATCAAAGGGATTACATAAATATAAAGTTGAGAGAAATGTCTTTCTTTAGAAATCATAAAAACCCATTGGCATTCTTCCCCAAGCAATAGGATAAATTTTCTCTAGAAGTCAAACCACTGTCAATACAATCCAACGAATATTTAAGCCTAACAATCTCAGCAGTATCTTTTAATACAAAGGAGATTTAAAAAAAAGCTGCAGAAGTAGTCTGTGACGTTTAACGGTCCTGTGCAATACTGTATATTGTAAGTGTTACAATAGCTACTCTTCCAACAAAGAAAAAATTCCATACAAGCTTAGTATCATAGCTAGTCCTTCAAACTTACTTGATTACATAGAGGACAGTCACAGCAATTTCTGATCAGTACTTTCATGTAAATAAGAGTAAAAAAAAAAATGTTCCGTATAACTCATTTTGAGACACCTGAATTTGCAAAAATATTTACGCTATTTGAGATAGTAGGTTCAAGGAGCACACGTGAACATATAATTCTACTCCCCCTCTGAGATCAGCAGCAAAGCTCGTGCTTCATTTCAGTAGTACTGGATCCACATCCTACTAAGAGGGAAGTAACACTTGCATTTGGAATAAGAAAGTCTATTTCTGCACATCAGAGTGTGAAAAGCTCCATCTTTTTATTTATGACTTACCTTGGCCCTGGGCATCACTGATGAAGAAAGCTGTGACAGCTAAAAAAGCCAAGAAGAAACAGCTCTGTATCTCATACCGACAAAGCATCTTCTTCCCCTCAATACACACACTATCAGCAGGTCTGAAAACACATACAACAAAAAGACTTATTAAACCTGCAAATATAAGGCATCCACTTTAATGAAAAGTGTGGGAAAAATCTGGATTCCATTAAAAAAATTAGGAATTTGCCACAGACATCAGTGAAGCCAAGATTTCAACCTGACAGCAGTTTTATAACCAAAGCATATTTTCCCTGAAAGGGACAAAGAACCCCATTTGGGCCACTCAACAGTTCTCAAAATTCGGCCCATGTAAAGAGAAAATTGATATTCTTTACTAAGCATACATGAGTATTGGAAGTAGTGTGTGCTATGCATAAGAAGGTAAAATGAGTATCTCTATACAATCCAGTGTTGCAAGCACCTTATCAAGATACCTGTGGTAAAGAACTCTGAAAGTCTCGATAACAAAGTAGGACTAAAACTGTTATCTACTTTATATCCAGAATGGGATGTTAAATTATGTATTTCAGGATTCTGCAATAAAAAAAAAAGAGATGAGAACTGCCCTGCAAGCCTACCATAAAATAGCAAATGCGTGTACTCAATAACCCCAGTGAAATAATAATTGATCAGTTCAACTGAGCAATTTTGCACATCAGTTGTCAAAAAAGGCAGAACTTTGTTCTGAGGAAACACAAGTCCTCTTCTCACTGTCCTCTACAGCCTACTCTATTTTTCCTTTTTCTATCTTACTCAACTTACTCTGTGCTCT